>NC_067285.1:27761240-32561240 GCF_020740795.1 Apus apus
AGCGAGAGAAGGAAAGAGAGTGAAAGATAGAAAGCGCGCATGAGAGACAGAGAGAGAAAGAGAGAGAAAGACAGGAAAAAAAGAGAAAGAAAGACAGCGAGAAATAGAGAGAGAATGAGAAAGAGAGCGAGAGAGAGAGGAGAGATAAAGCAAGAGAGAGAGAGAAAGAGAGCGAGAGAGAGAAAGTATGAGAGAAAGTGTGAGAGAAAGACAAAGAGAGAAAGAGTGAGAGCAAGAGAGAGAGAAAGAGAGAAGAGAGAGAAAGAGAGAAAGAAAGAGAGAGAGAAAGAGAAAGAAAGAAAGAAAGAAAGAAAGAAAGAAAGAAAGAAAGAAAGAAAGAAAGAAAGAAAGAAAGAAAGAAAGAAAGAAAGAAAGAAAGAAAGAAAGAAAGAAAGAAAGAAAGAAAGAAAGAGAGATAGGGAGAAAGACAGAGAGCGAGAGAAAGAGAAGCACAGAGCGAGAGACAGACAGGGAGAGAAAAAGAGAAAGACTCAAAGAGAGAGTGAGAGAGAGAGAAAGACAGAACAAGAGAGAGAAAAAGAGAGCGAAAGAAAGAGAGGTAGAGATAAAGCGCGAGAGAGAAAGAAAAGAGAGAGAAAGAGAGAAAGGGAGAGAGAGTGGGAGCGAGAGATGGAGCGAGAAAAAGGGAGAGAAAGAGAGCAAAAGAGAGAGAGAAAGAGAGAGAAATCGCACATGGGAGAGAGACAGAGAGAGAGAAAGAGAGAAAAAAGAGAGAAAGAAAGACAGTGAGAAATACAGAGAGAATGAGAAAGAGAACGAGAGAGAGAGGAGAAAGACAGAAAGGGAGAACAAGAGAGAGCAAGAGAGAAAGAAAGAGAGAGAAAAAGAGAGAAAGAGAGAGAAAGAGTGAGAGCAAGAGAGAGAAGGAGAGAGAGAGAGAAAGAGAGAGAAAGACAGAGTGAGAGAAAGCGTGAGAGAGAGAGAGAGAGAGAAAGAAAAGGAAGAAAGAAGAAAGAAAGAAAGAAAGAAAGAAAGAAAGAAAGAAAGAAAGAAAGAAAGAAAGAAAGAAAGAAAGAGAGAGAGAAAGATAAAGAGAGCAAGAGATAGAGCGAAAGAAAGACCGCGAGAGAGAGAGAAAGGGAGAGAAAGAGAGAGAAGGAGAGAGAGAGAGAAAGGGAGAAAAAGAGAGAGAAGGAGAGAGAGAGAGAAAGGGAGAGAAAGAGAGAGAAGGAGAGAGAGAGAGAGAGAGAAAGAGAGAGTGAGAGAAAGCGTGAGAGAGAGAAAAAGAGAGAGAGAGAGAAATAGCATTAGAGCAAGAAAGAATAAAAAAGAGAAAGAAAGAAAGAAAGAAAGAAAGAAAGAAAGAAAGAAAGAAAGAAAGAAAGAAAGAAAGAAAGAAAGAAAGAAAGAAAGAAAGAAAGAAAGAGAAAGAAAAGAAAGAAAGAAAGAAAGAAAGAAAGAAAGAAAGAAAGAAAGAAAGAAAGAAAGAAAGAAAGAAAGAAAGAAAAAGAAAGAAAAAGAAAGAAAGAAAGAGAAAGAAAAGAAAGAAAGAAAGAAAGAAAGAAAGAAAGAAAGAAAGAAAGAAAGAAAGAAAGAGAAAGAAAGAAAGAAAGAAAGAAAGAGAAAGAAAAAATGAAAGAGAAAGAGAGAGCGAGAAAGATAAAGAGAGCAAGCAAGAAAGAAAGACAGCAAGAGAGAGAGAGAAAGAGAGAGAAAAAAGAGAGAGAAAAAGAGAGAGAAAAAGAGAGAAAGCAAAAGAGAGAAAGAGAGGGAGAGGAAGAGAGAGAGAATCAGAGAGAGAAAGCGCACACGATACAGAGAATGACTGAGAGAGAGAAAGAAAGAGAGAAAGAGCAAAAGAGAGAAAGACAGAAAGGGAGAAAGAGAAAGAGAGAGCGAAAGACAGAGACAGAGAGAGAAAGAGAGAGAAAGACAGCGAGTGAGAGAAAGAGAAAAAGAGAAAGGCGGAGAGAGAATGAGAAAGCGAGCGAGAGAGAAAAGACAGAGCGAGAGAAAGAGAGAGAGAAAGACAGAAATAGAGAACAAGAGAGAGAAAAAGAGCAAGAGAGAAAGAGAGAGAGATAAAGTGCGAGAGAGAGAGAGAAAGAGAGAGAGAAGGAGCGAGAGAGGGAGCAAGAGAGAAAAAGAAGGAAGGAAGGAAGGAAGGAAGGAAGGAAGGAAGGAAGGAAGGAAGGAAGGAAGGAAGGAAGGAAGGAAGGAAGGAAGGAAGGAAGGAAGGAAGGAAGGAAGGAAGGAAGGAAGGAAGGAAGGAAGGAAGGAGAAAGAGAAGTAGAGCAAGAGATAGGGAGAAAGACAGAGAGCTAAAGAGAAACAGAGCGAGAGACAGATAGAAAGGGAGAGAAAAAGAGAGAGAGAGAGACACAAAGAGCGAGAGAGAGTGAGAGAGAAAAGAGAGAGAAAGAGTGAGAAAGAGAGTGAGAGAGAAAAGAGAGAGAGAGAGAGAGAAAGAGAAAGAAAGAACAAGAGAGAGAAAGAGAGCGAAAGAAAGAGAGAGAAAGAGAGAGTGGGAGCGAGTGAAGGAGCAAAAAAAAGAAAGAGTGAAAGAGAGCAAAAGAGAAAGAGAGGGAGCGAGAGAAGGAAAGAGAGTGAAAGATAGAAAGTGCGCATGAGAGACAGAGAGAGAAAGAGAGAGAAAGACAGGAAAAAAGAGAAAGAAAGACAGCGAGAAATACAGAGAGAATGAGAAAGAGAGCGAGCGAGAGAGGAGAGATAAAGCAAGAGAGAGAGAGAAAGAGAGCAAGAGAGAGAAAGTGTGAGAGAAAGACAAAGAGAGAAAGAGTGAGAGCAAGAGAGAGAGAGAGAGAAAGAGTGAGAGAAAGAGAGAGAGAGAGAGAGAGAGAAAGAAAGAAAGAAAGAAAGAAAGAAAGAAAGAAAGAAAGAAAGAAAGAAAGAAAGAAAGAAAGAGACTGAAAGACAGAAAGACAGAAAGATAGACAGAAAGATAGACAGAAAGACAGGAAGACAGACAGGAAGACAGACAGACAGACAGACAGACAGACAGACAGGAAGGAAGGAAGGAAGGAAGGAAGGAAGGAAGGAAGGAAGGAAGGAAGGAAGGAAGGAAGGAAGGAAGGAAGGAAGGAAAAGAGAGCAAGAGAGAGAGAGAGAAAGAGACAAAGAGGGAGCGAGAAGAAAGAAAGAGAAAGAAAGAAAAGAAAGAAAGAAAGAAAGAAAGAAAGAAAGAAAGAAAGAAAGAAAGAAAGAAAGAAAGAAAGAAAGAAAGAAAGACAGAGAAAGAAGAAAGAAAGAAGAAAGAAAGAAAAAGAAAGAAAGAAAGAAAGAAAGAAAGAAAGAAAGAAAGAAAGAAAGAAAGAAAGAAAGAAAGAAAGAAAGAAAGAACCCCAGCAAAACAAACAGTGCTAGCTGCAGCCATTATGTTTATGTTCTCTACTTGTTTGGCATTTTGTTGCCATTTTAATTCAGCCCAGTTTATGCCTGCCTGTAAATTTAATGGTCACTTTTTTTTGACAGCAGATGTCCACTCAGTTCAGCTGCTTTTTTAATGTCATGTGGCATCCCAGCCAAAGCCAAAATGCAGAACAAGCTGTCTAAAACCCAAGCTGTCAAAATAAATCTCTATAGACACATTGTCTGCTAATCTCTGGGAAGTGGAGTTTCAGAGACTGCACTCATTGCCAAAGCAAACGCCAAAATGGACACCCACTGTGTGCTCCCAGCCATGGCCAGGGAGTCAAACTCCATCTTGGAATGCCAGGCACACACAGGTCTGTAAGAATTCAAGTCCAAGCTGATGCTTTACAATTACAGTCCCCCTGCCAGGGCTATCAGTGTGAGAAATCCCTGCTTGGGAGGACAAACGAGGTGAAGGCTGCAGGTGGGCATTTCAGATATGGTGCACACAACACCAAATAGTACAGGCTTGAAAAACCAGGTGTTTGAAAAAAAGAAGAAGGTGACATGAAAAGAGGTGAGACTTTGCCTTCACAAGCCTTCAAAAACAACAGCAGATGTACAGCCTTGCAGGTCTTTCCCCAGTTTTTCTTTAGTAGCCCAATGCCCTTGGCAGAGTCCCCTGGGGTGTGGCGGCTCCAGCTCACGACAGCAAGTCCCATAGAGGGCTGCTTTAACTGCCCCCCCGCCGCCCCCAGCCCCCACACCCCCCCGTCACCCTCCAAAGGAAAGGAAAGGTTCCTTCTCTTGCTCAGGGCATGAGCAGAGTCTTCCTCCCATGCCAAAACAAGATGCCAAGGGCCATCACACTCCCATGGAGTGTGACTGGAGCAGGCCCATCAAAATATGGGCACTGCTTCAAGGCTTGCTGCTGCCTCTGAGAAGCCTCTGACCCTGCTCTCTGGGGTGTACACAGCTATTTCTCAGCAGTTTGAACTTTTGTTGGCAATTGCTAAATTAGTTCTTCTTGACTAATAGGAAAGTAAAATGGGGTGTAATTATTTTTTTGCTGTGTTTGGGGCAACAATTTGATCCTTCTATTTATGGACTTCAAAGCTGGCGAAGCTCCCACTAAGCCACAGGACTGTAGCACTGACAACTGAGTAAATACATTTTGTAACTTTCCAGAGATTCCCAGAACACTACGACATTGAGGGACTTTGATGTCAGCGTCTTCAGGAGCTTTTAAATTTCTAGGTTTTATTTTACCATTGGAATACTTTCAAAGTCCTTCTTCAATGTCCATTCAATTTTGAAAGTATCTTGAAAAAGGTTTTACTGCTTGACATTTTTTGGTTCTTCATTTTTTTCATAAAACTATATACATGCACATTTTTATGTCCTACTTTTTAAAATCATTTAAAGACCTTTTAGTTTGTTCTTTCTGGGCACACAGAAATAAATGTGAAAGTGACCACACTTAATGTAATTGCAGCCTTCCAACATATTTAAATCCCATTGTGGAAATAAGGTGTTACTCAGCCTGAACATTATTTTGCATTTGTGGAATTTTTATGCGTATGTGGCATTAAAAATATTGTAGAGTCAGTGTTAGCCTTTGCCTGGATCTACTCACATGATACTTTTTAAATGTTTGGAAAAACGTGTTTCAAAGCTTCCACATGTGTTCTACATTTCTTCTTGCATTTCAACTATTTGCAGTACTCCATTTTAATTACTTTGAGCATATGATTTCATTTATGTTCTGCTCAGCTCTCTCTTTATAGCTGCTTTTCACCAGATCCCTTTAAGAAAAAGCAATAATATTTTTTTCAGTATAGTTCAGGGCTATTTGGAAGAATTTCTAAAAGTCCATTACCTTCTTTTTGAAACCTTATCCTTAATTTTTTAATTTTACAGTAATCTGATTTCAAAAATAGATATAAAATTATAGTGGGAGGAGGAGCTTGTATTTTTTATTTATCACATTGTGCCCATCAAGAAGTGGCTCATACTACTCTCCAAAGCACTTAGCCCTGGCACCTTGCACAACCTACTGCCTAATGCAGGTGGACAGTTGCTTTATTCCTTAGTATTCCCAAAGTGATCCAACACTCATCTGAGAATAAACTTGCAAATGGCAAAAGTAGGGAGCATTTTACTCCAAGAAGTGCCAAAATATTTGATATTTACCTCAAAAAGCAACAAAGGGCTCAAAACCTGACACAAGGAGATTATTAACAGAGGAAACATTTTCCAATGAAAAAGAAAAGTGTCAAAAACAGTTTAAAAAATGCAGTAATTCCAAAAGATGTTCAGGTGTTCATTTTGGTTCTTACAGCATATTTTTGTTTGAACCGACTTCAACCAAGTACAAAATTGTTTCCAGGGTTGAATATTCTCCTTGCCTGAACTCTGAGCTAGCTCCACTGACAAATCTTATGACCAGAAAGGCTGCCTAATATCCCTCCAGTAAAAAACAACAACAAAAAGTCCAGTGAGGTATTTAGCTGCTTCTTTGCATGCCTTATGCCACTGAAATACTGACCCAGTGCCTTGAAAGTCTTTTTCTCTTTCTTTCTTTCTTTCTTTCTTTCTTTCTTTCTTTCTTTCTTTCTTTCTTTCTTTCTTTCTTTCTTTCTTTCTTTCTTCTTTCTTTCTTTCTTTCTTTCTTTCTTCCTTTCTTTCTTCTTTCTTTTCTTTCTTTCTTTCTTTCTTTCTTTCTTTCTTTCTTTCTTTCTTTCTTTCTTTCTTTCTTTCTTTCTTTCTTTCTTTCTTTCTTTCTTTCTTTCTTTCTTTCTTTCTCCTTTATTTTTCTTTTCTTTTTCTCTTTTCTTTTCTTTTCTTTTCTTTTCTTTTCTTTTCTTTTCTTTTTTCTCTCTTTCTTTCTTTCTTTCTCTTTTCTTTATTTCTTTTCTTTTTCTCTCCTTTTCTTTTCTTTTCTTTTCTTTTCTTTTTTCTCTCTTTCTTTCTTTCTTTCTCTTTTCTTTCTTTTCTTTCTTTCTCTTTTCTTTCTTTCTTTCTCTTTTCTTTATTTCTTTTCTTTTCTTTCTTTCTCTTTTCTTTCTTTATTTCTTTTCTTTTTCTCTCTTTTTCTTTTCTTTCTTTCTCTTTTCTTTCTTTCTTTCTTTCTTTCTTTCTTTCTTTCTTTCTTTCTTTCTTTCTTTCTTTCTTTCTTTCTCTTTTCTTTATTTCTTTTCTTTTTCTCTCCTTTTCTTTTCTTTTCTTTTCTTTTCTTTTCTTTCTTTTCTTTTTTCTCTCTTTCTTTCTTTCTTTCTCTTTTCTTTCTTTATTTCTTTTCTTTTTCTCCTCTTTTTCTTTTCTTTTCTTTTCTTTTCTTTTCTTTTCTTTTCTTTCTTTCTTTCTCTTTTCTTTCTTTATTTCTTTTCTTTTTCTCTCTTTTTCTTTTCTTTTCTTTTCTTTTCTTTTCTTTCTCTCTCTTTTTCTTTTCTTTTCTTTTCTTTTCTTTTCTTTTTCTCTCTTTTTCTTTTCTTTTCTTTTCTTTTCTTTTCTTTTTCTCTCTCTTTTTCTTTTCTTTTCTTTTCTTTTCTTTTCTTTTCTTTTCTTTTTCTTTTCTTTTCTTTTCTTTTCTTTTCTTTTTCTCTCTTTTTCCTTTTTCTTTTCTTTTCTTTTCTTTTCTTTTCTTTCTTTCTTTTCTTTTTCTCTCTTTTTCCTTTTCTTTTCTTTTCTTTTCTTTTCTTTTATTTTTCTTTTCTTTTCTTTTCTTTTCTTTTCTTTTCTTTTTCTCTCTTTTTCTTTTCTTTTCTTTTCTTTTCTTTTCTTTTCTTTTCTTTTCTTTTCTTTTTCTCTCTTTTTCTTTTCTTTTCTTTTCTTTTCTTTTCTTTTCTTTTTCTTTTCTTTTCTTTTCTTTTTCTTTTCTTTTCTTTTCTTTTACTCTCTTTTTCTTTTCTTTTCTTTTCTTTTCTTTTCTTTTCTTTTCTTTTCTTTTCTTTTCTTTTCTTTTTCTCTCCTTTTCTTTTCTTTTCTTTTTTCTTTTCTTTTTCTCTCCTTTTCTTTTCTTTTCTTTTCTTTTCTTTTTTCTCTCCTTTTCTCTCCTTTTCTTTTCTTTTCTTTTCTTTTCTTTTCTTTTCTTTTCTTTTCTTTTCTTTTCTTTTCTTTTTCTCTCTTTTCTTTTCTTTTCTTTTCTTTTCTTTTCTTTTCTTTTCTTTTTTTCTTTTCTTTTTCTCTCCTTTTCTTTTCTTTTCTTTTTTCTCTCTTTCTTTCTTTCTTTCTCTTTTCTTTCTTTTCTTTCTTTCTCTTTTCTTTCTTTCTTTCTCTTTTCTTTATTTCTTTTCTTTTCTTTCTTTCTCTTTTCTTTCTTTATTTCTTTTCTTTTTCTCTCTTTTTCTTTTCTTTTCTTTTCTTTTCTTTTCTTTCTTTCTTTCTTTCTTTCTTTCTTTCTTTCTTTCTTTCTTTCTTTCTTTCTTTCTTTCTTTCTCTTTTCTTTATTTCTTTTCTTTTTCTCTCCTTTTCTTTTCTTTTCTTTTCTTTTCTTTTCTTTTCTTTTCTTTTCTTTTCTCTCTTTCTCTTTTCTTTCTTTCTCTTTTCTTTCTTTCTTTTCTTTTTCTCTCTTTTTCTTTTCTTTTCTTTTCTTTTCTTTTCTTTTCTTTCTTTCTTTCTCTTTTCTTTCTTTATTTCTTTTCTTTTTCTCTCTTTTTCTTTTCTTTTCTTTTCTTTTCTTTTCTTTTTCTCTCTTTTTCTTTTCTTTTCTTTTCTTTTCTTTTCTTTTCTTTTTCTCTCTTTTTCTTTTCTTTTCTTTTCTTTTCTTTTCTTTTCTTTTCTTTTCTTTTCTTTTTCTCTCTTTTTCTTTTCTTTTCTTTTCTTTTCTTTTCTTTTCTTTTCTTTTCTTTTCTTTTTCTCTCTTTTTCTTTTCTTTTCTTTTCTTTTCTTTTCTTTTCTTTTCTTTTTCTCTCCTTTTCTCTCCTTTTCTTTTCTTTTCTTTTCTTTTCTTTTCTTTTCTTTTCTTTTCTTTTCTTTTCTTTTCTTTTTCTCTCTTTTCTTTTCTTTTCTTTTCTTTTCTTTTCTTTTCTTTTCTTTTCTTTTCTTTTCTTTTCTTTTCTTTTTCTCTCCTTTTCTTTTCTTTTCTTTTTCTCTCTTTTTCTTTTCTTTTCTTTTCTTTTCTTTTCTTTTCTTTTCTTTTCTTTTTCTCTCTTTTTCTTTTCTTTTCTTTTCTTTTCTTTTCTTTTCTTTTCTTTTTCTCTCTTTTTCTTTTCTTTTCTTTTCTTTTCTTTTCTTTTCTTTTCTTTTCTTTTCTTTTCTTTTCTTTTCTTTTATCTTTTCTTTTCTTTTCTTTTCTTTTATTTTCTTTTCTTTTCTTTTCTTTTCTTTTCTTTTCTTTTCTTTTCTTTTTCTCTCTTTTTCTTTTCTTTTCTTTTCTTTTCTTTTCTTTCTTTCTTTCTTTCTCTTTTCTTTCTTTCTTTTCTTTTTCTCTCTTTTTCTTTTCTTTTCTTTTCTTTTCTTTTCTTTTCTTTTCTTTTCTTTTCTTTTCTTTTCTTTTCTTTTATTTTCTTTTTCTCTCTTTTCTTTTCTTTTCTTTTCTTTTCTTTTCTTTTCTTTTCTTTTCTTTTCTTTTCTTTTCTTTTCTTTTCTTTTCTTTTCCTCTCTTCCTTTCTTTCTTCTTTCTTTCTCTCCTCTTTTTTCTCTCTCTCTTTCTGTCTTTCTTTCTCTCAGACACCAAATGACAGAGCTGATACCAGTTTCTATCAGCTGTCTTTGTGTGAACCACCACCAGTTTTGGAGCCACAGCAGCTGAGATGTTAAATGGTGATGCCTCACCTATCAGACAGTAAGAATAGCCATAGGACATAGAAAAAAAAAAAAACAAAACACGTTTGTTCTACATGGGAACACTATTTATGCAAAGTGCAAAAACTATCCAGCAGTCTGTAAAGCAGTGAAGGTCACAGGACGACCTCTCCTGCCTCCCCTCCCCACAGGCACAGAGCAGCAGCACTGGCCCAGCCGGTGCCTCTCCCATTGCTGACCCACAGGCCATGTGTCTGGCACGCACCCATGGACTGGGCGAGAGCTGCTCCTCACCAGGGCTGGATGTGGCAACGACCCAGCCCGTGCCTCCAGGCAGCCAGAAGGTACGTAAATACCTCTCGTTCCCAGTCAGCTCCTGCAAACAGCTTCCTGACCTATGGGGACGTCCATAGGCAATAGGTCCAAGCTTTAGGACAGCCTTGATTCTTCATGGCTAGCTTATCCATCCCGGGCCATGCCAGGTTGATTTCTGCACAGCACAGAGATACTGCTGCAGGTCTGCGCAGGAATTGGGCTCAATAACACAGCAATCCTTGCAACTTATCTCAAAAACTGCAAGTGGAAGCATATTTTTGTTCTTCCTTGGAGAGACGCTCTAAAAATCATCCTGAGAAATGCAATTGTATAAATAAATAACATCTATTATGTACTACATATTTAATCAATTAATTTGTTGCATTAAAATACCTATTTTTGCAAAATGTTATTTGTAAACCTAAAAATCTATACAGTCCAGTGGTAGAAGTAGTACACATTAGTTTATACAGGGATCGACACATTCTTCCAATACAATAGAAGTTTTTATCATTAGTGTAAAGAATACAGGGAGTGCCATCAGAAATTATTATAATGTATCCACTGTTGCTGGTATTTATGTTGAGATCAAATCACTTGCTTTTCCATCAGGCCAAGTAACCTGACACAACTGAAACCCTTCTGTACAAGGACTTGTGAAATCCATGCAGGGATCCATTCCAGGCAGTGTTTTCTGTTAGCCCACACTGAATGCACAATCCAGAAGGTGAGCCAAGAATCTTCCAATAGTTACAAAAACGCATTTCAAAACAATTCATCAAGATTTATCAGTTACCGTTTCAACTTGGCTGGATCCCTCCCATTCAATGTTTGGCAGAACAAACATAGTTTTCTTCAGGAAGACTATTTATTACAAAGAGAAAAACATTATAAAGTATGACTGCATGAGGGACTGAAGTGGAAAATTACACAGCTGGAAAGTGCTTTGTGATAAGCACACAGATGCAAATTCCAGTGGAGCTACAGGACTTACTTGCTGATTAGCTCACCCTGGCTATCAAAGTACATTTACATTAATATTAGACAGGGGTTTTTTTCAGGGTTCTTCAACTTTTAAGATGTTTGAAACCCAAAAGTCCACACTGAGCTTCTGCCACCACTGATGCCATGGTGGAAGTATGGCTGATGTGTGCCTGGCCAGTGATCTACCATGGCATCACATACTCCTTTGCACAGAGCAAGCTCTTTTCATGACCAAACCAAAACGCCTGGCTGAGCCCACTGGTGTTCACCACCAGTTTTGTCAGGAGAGCCAGCACCAATGATCAGGGCTGGTCTGGGAGATTTTTGCAGAACTGTCTAATGTAGGCTTTTCAGTATGATCACAAAGCATTACAATGTCACACACAATTTGCAGGGTAGGATATTGTATGATTTTTAACTAGCACAGATGATACAAAACATACTCTACTAATTACAAGACATAGAAAATGCCAGCTGGGCCTGATACTGGAAGATATGTATGGTACTGTCATTCAAGAAAACCTTAAGTGTTTAGGGTCAAAATGCAATAACAAAACACTCTCTGTTATGTATTCTTAGGAGTGGATTGGGTTTTGTCCCTTGATTTCTATCTCCTTTGCACATTTCTCTGAATTCAGAGTGTACAGATGTTATTATGTTGAACATACAAGAAAGGGTTGCTGTACATCTGCGTTTAGTGCTCTGTTAAGCATCAAGCTGCATGTTTCATGCAAACATGGGAAATGTAAAAGGTGAGACTCTCAATCTTCACCTTCTTATGTATTTATATTAAAATTACTAAACACTCCCCTGTTTGTCAACCAAAAGAATGTCAAAAAAGCTGAAACTAAAACACAACATATTGCAGAGCAGATACTAAACAACACCAAGCAGAATGTGCTCGGAAATGTTGCTGAATGTCCTCACAGTCAGTGTGCACACTTCATTTTATGAAAATAAAAGTGGTCCAGTAGAACGAGGCCATTAACACAGAAGCTTTGACTGGTACAAAACAGTAAACCCCAAGTGGGATGACCAACAAGTTTCTGGAAAGCTTGGGCACCATCCATCCTCTTGCACCCTCCTCCATATCATTTGGAGACAGAAGCATTGACAGGATGCAAAGCTGAAGCAGAGTCCTGTGTACAGCCATGTGCTTTCCATCTAGCAAGCTGACAATCAGCCTAGTTACTATCAGCAAAAGTATTCATTAGGCTGCCCCTCTACCTTTGGTATTGCTTCTGAGTCCACACTGGATCGGGCAGACAGCAGCCTGTTCGACTCATCGGGGGTATGTCTAGTCAAGTATTCTCCTTCCACGCCTTTCACCTTGGACCCAGGAGACAGGCTTTCAAAGGTGACGTAGGACTCCTGAAGGTCCTTAGGTTTCCGCACAAAGCATTTTTTGCAGCGCCTTTTGAGTGCTCCACAGCAGACCACCAGTGTCAGAGGAACAGCAATGACACAGGCCACGCTGATGACAACCACATTGATGAGCTTCTGGGTTCCTCCTGCGCTGGCTACTTCATCTGTGGAAAATATGATGCATTGCTCCTTCCTGGGAATCAGCCCTTTGACACAGACACACACAATGTATTTGGTCTTTGGCAGCAGCCCATAAATGGTGACCTTGGTCTTCCCTGGCTCCACATTGATTCTCCGCATGTCCCTCTCTCCAAAGACAGCATAGAGAACACTGAAAACTGTTGTGTTTTTTGCCAGAGGAGCCTTCCAGGCAAGGGTGATACCCTCATCAGTGTCTCCTATCACCCTGACGGACCTCACAATTCGCTCCTGCTCCTGCTCTGGCTCAGTGGGTGGGCTCACCAGCAGGTTTCTGGGGTTGCTATCTTGTGCCACATCTGGGAGGAGAAGGGTCTCTCCAGTGCCCACTCCAGCCCCCAGGGTAGGCATGGTGGAGGTGGTGATAATGTACCTTGCCACTAGCTTGTCATTGTAGGCAGCTGCCTCCATCCCACTCACCTTCCCACTCCATGAACCTCTGGCATTAGTGTTGGGGTCATCCGTGCTCTCTGAGTCAGTGATGATGAGAGATATGAACGCCTCTGTTGCCCCCAGAAAATTCTTGGCTTTACAGATGTATTCTCCAGAGTCAAAGTAAGAGACGACAGGCAGGCCCAGAATAGACCAGCTCATCCCATCACTGGAAATCTCTTGGTGGACTGCAAGGAAGGAAAAATAGAAAATAAATAGGTAATGATAAATAGAACAACATGTTTTGTAAAATATTAAGATTAAATCAGCCAAATGTCTACCTCCCAGAATCATCATTTCTCTTTGCCACCAAGAACATTACAAAAATCAAAGTAAATCCAATAAAAGGACATTAACATTAAATTTAGGTTATGCTGGGATTTACACTGCTTCAGACCTAATATATGTGAAGCATTTGATGCTGCTCTGTTGAGTTTTGGGTGCCTCTACAAGAACATTGAGGTTCTGGAGCATGTCCAAGGTAGGGCAGTGAAGCCGGTGAAGGGTCTAGTGCACAAGAAGCATCTGAGGGAACTCAAGCTGTTCAGTCTGGAGAAAAGCAGACTGTGGGAAGACCTTCTTGCTCTCCAGAATTACCTGAAGGGGGGGGTTGTAGTGAGGCAGAGGTTGGTCTCTACTCCCTAGTGACAAGCAATAGAACAAGACAAAATGGCCTCAAGTTGCACCAGGTGAGGTTTAGATTAGTTATTAGGAAGAATTCCTTCACCAAAAGGGTTGTCAAGCACTGGAACAGGCTACCTAGGGAAGTGGTGGAGTTACCATCCCTGGAGGTATTTAAGAGACATGTAGATGTGGTGCTTAGGGACATGGCTTAGCGGTGGACTTGACAATGTTAGGTTAACTGTTGGATTCAAAGCTCTCTTCCAACCAAAATGATTCTATGATTGTATTTCCTCCCAAGTGACATACAGTTTGAAAGCAAAACAGTAAAGGTTCTTCCATTAAAATAAATAAATAAATAAATGAATGTCTCTTGTATAGGTACAATATTTAAAAGACTGGAAGGAGAAGGCAGTAACATGACCTAGTTGAACATTAGGTGTAGTCCTCTGAGTCACTGAAAATACAAACAGTGGAGATTTTCTTCTAAAAAACATGTATGGACTACTCAAGCATATATGGAGAAAAACAGCTGAAAACTAATATTCTTTGTAGTGCTAAAGTAGGGCAGGTTTTTATATTGAGGCAAACACAGGGAAATCTGATCACTTACTGCTGGACACAGCTGAGTGTTGATTTTCTCACTTGGTTTATCAGGAGGCTAAAACTCTTCTTTTTTTTTTTTTTTTGCCTTTTTTGTGCAGAAAAAGAGTTGGGAAAACAGTTGGGATCATGCAGAAGGGTAAAGCACCTTCTTCATTGTTTAACCAGCTTCCTTAGGATGAGCATGTACTATCTCTGCCCTTTCCCAGTGAAAGGTAAACCAGGGAGATGTCTGAAAGGCAAATGTAAGACAGGATGCAAATTTCTCCCAAGCCTTCATGTGGTCAGGATCAAACCTTGGCAACCAGGGCAACTTCCACTGACAGTGAAATACAATGGCAGCTGAAGTTACTTTTCCAGTTTAATTTTTTACTGAATGAATATACTAAAAACCATAAAGTTACTGGTCTTCTTATGGCACTTCTCATACATACAGACTGGACTGTCTCTCACGCCTTTCTATTCAGATCACCAACATTTAAGCCAGTCATATTATAGCATTGGCACAGAAGCTGCCAGTGCTGAGAAATAATGTATATTTTCAGCCAACTTTTTATGGAAAGGTG
Organism: Apus apus; assembly: GCF_020740795.1. Classification (NCBI taxonomy): domain Eukaryota; kingdom Metazoa; phylum Chordata; class Aves; order Apodiformes; family Apodidae; genus Apus; species Apus apus. The sequence continues at coordinate 27,775,403 of NC_067285.1, forward strand.
CTAAAGTCTGACTTAATGAGGCACAAAATACGTAATTCTTAATTGTAGCTCAAAGTAAACTCAACATAGACTTTCAGGAAAGCATTTTCTGATTTATTTTTTTGTTGTGGTTCTCTCTCAAGTGTAGGAGGGATGTTAACAGCATGACAGGTAGACATTATCATAATAGGCAGCTCTGGTACATCCTGTGCATCATACACAACAGAGCGGTAACCTGTGCAGATCCCAAAAAAAGGGATATTTCTTACAAGTGCTCCTACTGCTGTGAAAGAAAAATGCTCTCTCCCTTGTTTCTGCACACTGAGAAGCCCAGTAACCCTTTGAAGATCAGACCCCATACTTAGCAACTTCTCTGATGAGTTTAGACCCCCTATGAAAGTCAGGACCAGGCCTGGGAGACAGCAGCATTCAGGGGAGGTCAGAAGGATGAAGGTTCAGGTCTTGATCTAAGACCTGTAGGGCAAAAAGCTAAGGACGACTGTCTTGAGCACAGCAAAGGTTTCTTCCCTGAATTCCCCAAAAATTAAAGAACCAACATTGCAATCTGGGGTCCAATCATCCTTGTGAATTGAAATGCTTGGTCATAAAAACAGTGTTTGTTTGGATGCTTCACCTACAAGAGGGGTGAGCAAAGAAGAGAGACCTGGTCAGCGTTTCTCCCACAAAGCATTTTCCCAAGAGACCTTATCAATCCATCAGAAATGAACCATTTATTGGAACCATTATCACTGAAGTATTGTATCCCTCAGCAGATCAGTGGCTCTTTTATCTTTTAATGCATCAGTAATGGTGCACGTTTGCAATCTTTCCTTTCTTTGCCACAGCAGATTTGAATCCCAGTTGAATTCACGTCAGACATCTCTCTGTCAGAGATGTTTATTAGCTGATTAATAATAGCTCATCATTACTCTCAAAGACCCATAAAATAATTCAGTGGGAAGCCATTTCAGTGACTGAGTATATAACTAACCTAAAAAAGCCGTTTGCTACAGCTGGACATATTTCATTGTTTCATCTCTAAGACTGGCAGAAAACCTCTCAACTTGTCTCACCACTACCACAATTCTTATGAAACAAAGCAAAGCCAATGTTTCACTCATGGTAGTGAAACATACATTTCTCTGATTATATTTACGTCAACATGTAAGTAATTTTATAGTTTGTAGAAAAACATAGTTCTATAGTGAATGACACGCTATCATTTTGCACCACTTTCTTTTTTGGAGTCCTTTATCAGTAGGAAGGATCTCTTGTCATAGAAGCTTCCATTTGCTGGACAGTCCATAGAAACTAAAGGTGCAGGCCTCGTTCATCCCATGTGTACAAGACAAGGTTAAACCAAACCCACCTGTGCCATTCAGTGGAGCACCATCAGCCCTTCTCCAGCTCAGCTCAGGAATGGGCACTCCCGTAGTCCCACATCGCAGTAACACAGTGCTGCCCAGGATGGTCTTTACTTTGGCTACGGACGTATGTACCACGGGGCTTTGACACTTCCTTAGCTCAACTTGGCTGAAGAAGACTCCTGCAAGGCTCCGGGGAGTGAAGCATTTCAGCCTGGGCTCAATGAATGCTATGTTAGGAGACTGGAAATTTATGAGATGGACCATTTCATACAGACTGCAGTCACATACCCAAGGATTGTCTTGCAAGCCTGTAAAAATAAGAGCACTAAGTCACTCCAACAGCACCTTTAGCTTCTGCCAGTTTTGTTTCTGTTTTTCAGTAGGACAAACTGTAATAGGCTCCTAACCTATCCAGGACAGACTGCCTGTGTATATGGAGGGGTGTGCAGGGGATGGATTGTCCCAATAGCCCCTTGCTGCTGTTGGCTGAGCTTGATGGAACCCACAGTTGCCAGTTAGTAGAAGGAAATAAATATGGCTTGCTCAGGTCATATTCTTTAAATTCATAGTACAATTATTCATATAATGAAAACATCACTATTTATACATATAAAGAAGCAAACCAAGAAGTTATTATAAACACATTTGGTTCCAGGATGGAAAAAACAAGTAGCCATGGAGGAGGGTTGAGTTCGTTTGGGGTGTGGATTTTTTTAGTATGAAGACTATGGAGTTCTTTAGACAGGCTAGGAAATTTTTCTCACTGGAGATTATTAAAATATTAGCCAGATACAGTCAGGACTGCGATAGGTGTAGCTGACTGTACTTGACAGTAAGAGTTCTCTTCCGGCCCTGTTATTCTAAGGTTTTTTTCATTATTTTAGTAATCAGTTGCTTTTCCTGAAATGTTAATTTACACCTTATAAGATGAAAGAACTGCTTTAAGGAGTAAATTGAAGAATATAAGTTACAGTATATAAAATAAGTAGATAAATACTATATTAAGAATATACACATATAGAAGAACACACTCTTCCCAGAATATTTCTCTTGTTTTTTTTTCTGCTCAGTTTGCACTTACTGAACTCGAATTTTGAAAAAAAAAAGTGACATTATTCTATTAAAAATAAACCTGTGAAGATGATAGTGGAAAAGCAACATCGGAAGTAGGGCAATGCAGGAACAGAAGCTACTGCATTCTGGTTAACTCTGTGTCATCCTACTTACAAATATTTACATTAATCTGTCCTATGGACAGTTTATGGTCTCTAATTACTTCACCTAGCAGAATTGGCAGTGGGCATATTTATACTGCTTAACTTCAGGCATGCACCTGAAGAGATCATCTAGTCCAACTCTCCTATTGAAGTAGGATAACCTAGAGCACTTTACACAGGGCTGCATCCAGGCGGGTTTTGAAGATCTCCAGAGATGGAGACTCCACAGCCTCACTGGGCAGCCTGTTCCAGTGCTCTGTCACCCTTGCTGTAAAGAAGTTTTTCCTCATAGTTAAATAGAACTTCCTATGTTCCAGCTTGTACCTGTTGGCCCTTGTTCTGACACTGGAAACTACTGAGAAGAGCCTGTCTCCCAAGCCTCTTGCCTGCCACGAGAGTGAGCTCTGCTCCCTCCCAGGGGGTTCACCTCTTCTTTTCCACAGGCAGTCCCAGGACATGGCTGGGGGCTGGCAACTGCCTAGAGCACCAATACGCCCTCAATTCCCAGCAGGAGGAAATGCCCACTCTATGGTGCCCACTCTTGCTGGCCCCTAGTGCACTGCAGCAGTCATGTAAGTGGCAGCTTTCCAGCGAGAACCAAGTTTTGACACAAGCACCACAAGGGTCTGTGAGCTTCAAGGAGCTGCTTGGATTTCCTAGAGTCAACAGAAACACAGGGTCAATCAAAAGCCCCTGAGGCCTCATAAAAACTGTTTTAAAGACTGCTGGGGAAAAAAAAAGCAAACAAACAAAACAAAACAAAAAAAACCAAAACAAAAAAAACCCTCTTTCTGAGACCACTGCATACCATCCTACCCAGGCTTGGAAGGGGGCGTCTGAAAACAGTGAACTTTGTGAGAGCATTTTGTGTAAATTAATGTATTCAAGTTATAAAGAATCTATGCTCAGAGTTTGGCTTTACTGTTTTATGGCATTTTTTGCTAGCAGGTTATTTCTGAGTTCATGCACTAGATAACAATTTATTCCAGATTCTCTGGCAGGAGTCACAGCCTTAGTTGATGCCACAGCACCTTCAAAGTCCCAGTGAGCCCTTTGCTGCCGTGCCCAGCACAGTCCTGTGGGCTCCCAGGAGCCATCCTCACACTTGCAGTCTTGGCATACACTATCTGCCAGCAAGCTACCACTGGAAGTACTTCTTGAAGCAGTCTACAAGCAAGGGCTCTGAAGCGGAGTCACAATGATGCACTGTAGACAAAAAAAAAAGGGACTGGGCTGTCTTTTTATTATTCATGGATTTTTTGATGCTTCCATGAGAAACAGTCATTGGGCAGAGTGAAATAGAAATGTGCAGCTGTGTTCTCCCATTCTGCTCCTGCCAGGGATGTGCGTTTCATGTACCTGGTCCCTACGGGTGTCAGCAGGATAGGACCTAGGAGCTGGAGTGTATATAAATTACCATATTAATCTTAGTATTATAAACATTTGCCTACATGAATTTTTTAGGATTCTGGCACAAACAACCTGTGCACAGCTGGCGATGTGAACACTGAGGTTGGCCACGAGCATCAAGGCATTTTTCTCAGCAAAATATTCTCCTAATTGTAAATTGACTCTAAAAAATAACTAAAGAAAACAGTATGATCTAAGCAGTGTCTTTTCATGCCACAAATTAAATGGCTATCCCAAACAGCCAGCTTTAGCTTAAAGAACTTGATACTGCAGCTGGCAAAACAAGACAACAAAACACCTGCTCCTCTCCTGATGCTAATGAAACCTCAAGCAACATCTGCTAAGGACACTAAAAGCTTTGTGGTGACAATTTGAATATTTTTAAAGTCTTCTGTCTCTTTCCACTACAATCTGATTTTTAAAACTTTACCCCCCTAAATTTATCCAGAGAACAAAAAGCAGCAGATACTTCCCAGAATGAGAGAAATCTTGCAATACCTCTGATGAGATTATAAAAAAATGCCTGAACTCACATCCATGGCTATAGAGGCAGTACACACAGATGCACACACCCCGCAGATCAAACCCTATGAAGCTGGGTGGGCTCACAGCAAGTGAAGACAGCAGATGGCAACAATCATCATCAACTTGCTATGGATTTGAACCAGTGCATGATGGCTAAAAGGCTGAGTAGTAATCCCCTGAAGTAGTAAATGTGTTCGAAACCTCATCTGGGGATACTGTAACTGAGAGGATTCCAGATAGCCATCTGTAATATGCCCTCTAACACAAAAATGGACATTGTCCCAAAGTCATACTTCTGAAGAGCCAAGAATTGCCAGTAAAAAGTGGATTCTTGTAACTTTATAGCTGCCCTTGAAGGCAGAACTATCTTGGTGGCTTTGAGGAGACTAGGTTTTAATTCTGTGTGACCAGATAAACAAGGTGGCTGGAAAGAGACAAACTGGTAATCCTGACCCAGATTGTAAACTCAGTGATGGATTTATTCCTCTTTAAATTGGACATCATAATTATCCATCTTTTTATTGAATGATACTTTAAATTTATCAATTCCATAATAACTGTTGTTAGAAAAGAGCACATGAATGGTGTGGAGCTCTAATCATATTTGTATTTCTGTCAAAAATTGCAGTGTCAAGAAATACAAAAGGCTTTGAGCAAGAGTGACCAGTTTTGTGTTACAAAGATTCAAGCAAGTGATGGAGTTTATGGTGTAATAAGCTGGGTGTGGAGAGCCTGACGTGAGTGTTTCAATATGTAAATGAATTTGCACACTTTATATTGGGTATTAAACTGTACACAGAAATGTACTGCCTATGGTAACCACAACAGGTGAAAATGCTGCAATAAGATGCAGAGCTCTTGACATTTATTCCCCCCACAAAATGACAGGACCTTCTCTTACCTAGGATGATCTTGGAATTATCATTGGGGAAGTAGGGAACAGCCTGAAGGTTGGCCCAGGTGGCAATAAGAACCTGAGGAAGAGTCATCAGCTTATTGCTAGAGAGGTCCAGGTATGTGAGATTCCTGACATACCGAGCAGCATCTGAAGGGACTGAGGTAAGTTCATTGTTGTGTAAATCCAGAAGCCTCAGCTGGGGCATGTCAGCCAGGGTCTCCCAGGGGAATGATATTAAGTCATTCCCATCCAGTCTCAGCTCCTGCAAGTGTCGGAGGCCCTTGAAGGTGATGCTGCTGAGGCCGGCCAGGCAGTTATAGGGCATCCAGAGGTACTCCAGGTTGTGGAGCTTGTGGAAAGCCTCTCCTGGCACCCTGCGGATGGCTGTCTTTTCTATCCGAAGCTTGAACGTATCTACGGGGAAGTTCACAGGAGTGAGGGTCATCTCTGGGTCATTACACAGCACAGTCCTGGTGGGGAAACACAAACACAGATGTTGCATTTTTAAAAGGTTTTGAAACAATGCAAGATTTTGGTTTGCCTTTCTTTTTTCACAAGCTTTCTTGTGATTTCTTACTTGCTGCTGATCTCTACCTCATCATCATAAGTACATCAACTTGCAGCAATTCATATGTACCTTTCGACTACAGGGATTGCCATGTTGTGCCTCTCCTGGAGTGGTGTGAGTCTGAGTCTGGCCCATATAGTATTCCTGCTTTTTTAAATTTCGTATTTTTTTAGAGTACTTAGACAGCAGTGACAATGTTCACACACAATAGAGAACTCTAGTTCATGTTAAAACAAAAGGATCCACAAACTGAACAATAAAAGACATATGAAAAGAAGCCTTACTGACTTGTGGGATGGCAGGAAATAACATGGATTAAATTCAGCACACGATCTTTGGTTTGTGAAATGAGGATGAGAAAGTCAGCTAAGAGCTCTCTGGAAATACAATATAACAAGCTTTGCTTTACTGTGAAATAGTCTGGAAGGTGTGTACAGACAGTTGCAGTCAGTGCACCACAGGCAGGTACAGTTGTGAGAGTGAACGTGCAGACAATTCACTCTTTGGAAAATTCTACACTAAAAGCAAGGCAGTTTTATGTGTATTAATAATTTCTTCTCATTTCTAGTCTCTAGAGGTCAAATAATGAAAACTGTGCTGCATTTTCGCAGCTTTTGTACAAAATATTATGACATTGACTTTGCCAAGATGTGGGATTCTAGATAGCCGTGAAGAATGGAGACAAGATACGTCTCTCAGACTGTCTTGCCTAACAGCAAGGAGAGAAAGGAAAGTTCTTAACAAAATACAAAGCCACCTTGCAAAAGGTAACTGGTTAGCTAGGGATGTCTCACTCCGCATGCTAAACAAGTTACTGCAAGAAATGAAATGTGATCAGTCAAGTAATGTTTTCTAATCACACTGCCTGGCTGATAAACAGAACATTACAAAGCTGCCAAAACAAAACTGGTTGGGGCTGAAAGCAATTATTCCTCTACTATCAACAAAAACAAATAACATTGCTGAACTGCTCATGCAAGTTTCCTGGAGTTGGATGTTATTTGAGCCTACAGTTAAAATGTGAATTTATAAACAAAACATAGTACGTTACTCTCAACCAGCACTTTCATTTTGGCATTAAATCCTGCCCACAGATTTTCCTCTTCCTTAAAATCTCATCAAGTAAGAAAAATTCATAAATCCTTTTTCAATAGAACACTGGTTTGTTTTTGTGTGTGTGTGTGTAGGCATGACACAAAATATTTTGTAACAAAGACACTACAGCAGTAAAACAGTGTGCTTCTCATAATATCCCTAAACTATGTCAGTGAGCACTAAACGTTTAATCTATAGGATAATCTCCTTCTAGTAGTGAAAAATATGAGTCATCATGCAGGGAAAAAAACTGTGATAGTATACTCCTTAAGGAACTAATGGATATTTGCTTTATTATGTATTTTACCAAAACACACTATGGCTTTCTCCAGTCACTGAGAGGAAATTGCCCTGGGAACCATGACATTTATGGAGCAATAATTGGCTCTCCCACTGCTGCACTCCCCTTTAACAACTGCAGACTACATGTGTCTGTACCACATTTCTTACGGGGAAAGCTTCTGGTATTTAATCTATAGCACCATAAAAGAGATGAAAAAGTAGATCTATTTCATGGGGGATCCAAAATACAGGGGACAGCCTTTCATTTTAATATTGTGGTTTTGTCTAGAAAAAAAATTATTCTAAAGGATTTTATATCTGTCACAACACCTCCCCTACTGTGAAGCACACCTTATAAAAATGTAGCCTGTTTTTCACTGTCAGATCATTACTTTGTGATTACCCTTCATAAAGACTTTTTAATTACAAAAAATGGTGTTGCATTAAAAAATGCTCTTCTGTTCTTGTCTTCTTTCTTAACTGAGTTTCCAGTCTGATAATTATTTTATTTCTATCACTATTATTATCTACTTTTTGTTCATTATCATCTGAAGTCTATTGCTTTGCCTAAAATCTCCAGCTGAACAATTTTTTAAGTAAATGGAACCATAGTTTTTGGTACCATAACATAAATCAAATCTAGTTACACTTTAGAAACAAATCAGCAGAGCAAAATAAGGCCTTTTAAAACTAGCATTTTCAGCAGAAAGGTAAAGAAAATAAAATGTTGTTTAAATTTTATTCCCTTTTTGCCATTGCACCAGTGGCAATTATGTCACTTTGGTTCTCACAGAAGAGATGCCCAACTGCTTTCTCTGAAATCAGCTTACTGCATTTTCAGAAGCTAATCCTCTGCAAATAAAGCTAGAGCACAAAGCAACCGGAAAAATAACAGACACAAAGTCTGGGCACAATATTTTCTCCTCTGAGCATCCTTCCAGAGCAGAAGAAATAAAATCCCTGACAGGCAGAGAAAGAGCAGCAGCCCCCCTGGGAGAGTCTTAGCATACCTGGCTTTCGTCCCATCGCCGAGGCCGTGGAAGGCACAGCTGCACTGCGATGGGCAGGAGCCGCCCGCCCGCAGCAGCCCCCCGAGCGCCAGGCAGCATAGCAAGCCCACCGCCACCCACATGGCTACCTGCACATGGGGAGGGCGCCTGGGCACCAGGCAATGAGGAGGACTTCGCCTATTGTTGATCCATTGACTGGTCACATCTTGTTAACTCCCTTTCGTTTTCAGCCGCACTGTGATCTTCCAGTCCTCACTGAGTCCATCAGATAAAAAAGGATAGGCAGGGATTAAGGATGGGGACTTGAGTTATTTTCATGAAGGTGCTTATTGCTTCCTGGAACCGCACTGGCAGCATTTCTTCCCTCAGGAAGCCCCATCAAAACACCTTCCCTGGGCAATTTGTGCCTCTTGTGCAAGAAAAAAGGAAACATGCTTTTTGGGGACCTGCGTCACAAGCAAGATAACTCTTATCTGACCAGGAATTAGCAATAATTTACTTCCTCACAGGGAACTGGGAATACTTATAAACAGTTTCCTGTGCTAGTGGAGGGTAAGTATCCTCTATAAGAATACAAAAAAAAAAAAAAAAAGGCAATACTATTGAAAGGCTTTATTTTCCTTTAAAAACCCCTAGTTTGATCAATCAATTATGGACCTCTTGGCAACATGCCTGATAGTAAACAACAATTATTAACCCAGTAAATATGCATATATTACAGTTTATATCCACACTAGCACATGCCTGCAGGACTGAGCACTATGCTCTGACTTACTGAAAAAGCAAAGCCCAGATGAAGGACCTTTTTGGGGAGCGCCACCTGATGCAGGGCTGTGTGACAGCTCCAAGAACGCTAAGGAAAGCTCAGCTCTGTTTTAAGGACAGCCCAGGACCAAGTGTCACATTTTTTTTTATTGTCCTCTCCCATTGAAGACAATTGTTTTACCATCTATTAGCAAAAGCAGCTATAATTGCAAAGGTGATGTAGGCCACTACTTTTTTTAGCAGTCTTCCTCTGAATCCAAACAATACAATGTATGTGAAAAAGTAAAGCTTAAATATACACAAATACAAAGCTTAAGAAGTTGCTACTTGAGACAGGAGCAGAATTCTATTAATGCTAGCAAGGACATCTCTTGTTTATAAAGATTATTATTTTCTGTTGAGTGTGAAAGTATATAAAACATTCACAGTACAAATGTGCAACACTCCCTTAAAAGTAAAAAGCTTTGGAGAAACTAATAGATAATTACTTTTAACCTGATCATATTGCTATTTCCCCACTTCCCAACCATACTACATTAATGCCACAGCAGAAAAATTGACCTCTGTGTAAGATGCAGAACAGAAAACACAAGTTAAAAAGTTAACAGAAATGAGAACTAACTGAATGGAGCTTAACAGCTAGTGATAAAGCACTAGCTAGACACTACTCCTTCAGAAATGCTTTAGGAAATATTTCTTTTCCAGTTCTGGAGCTCAGGAAAGCCTCAGTGCCCAGCAATATTAAGGGGAAGAGTCCCAGATGCTTCACTCCAGCATAAAACATGAGCAAGTCTACCAAAATCCTGGACCTTATTAACTCAATAGGAACTCTGCCATCTGCTTCACACAAAGAAGTGGGAGTATGGGATCAAATGTGGGGGATTGAGGCAGAAACCACCTGGCATCCTGCTGGTCATTCAGCACCAGTGACTTTCCAGCTTCCCTTTTCTTTACCTAAGGTCAGAGAAGAGGAAAGAAATTACAGCTAGAAAGTTTTCTCTAAAAAATAGGTTTTCTTGGATACAAATTATAGTGATATTGGTCACAAAAAGTGTCCATCACAGTCTCTTCTGTTTGAAGACACCATGGCTCTTCTGTCCACCTCTGGTAGATAGCCACCTACATTCAGATTTTCCCTAGGAGAGAACTAAAGCTTGCACCTTTTCAAATGCCTGGTTGTATCTACAGCTGCCCTTCTGCAGAGATGCAGAGAAGAATCAAATGATACGAACTGCCACAAAGCCAGGGAAGAAATACGAACAATCTAGACCAAATGACATTATAGAGGTTAGAAAAAAATATTTTTAAAAGCAAAAAAACAAACAAACAAACAAACAAAAACAACACCCACTACACACCATTCAACATGCAAAACTTCCACCTGAGAAGAGCTGTTATGGTTATAATTCCTCAAAACTCAAATCTCTTCTATGTTTCTCCAGGCATCTTGGATCCCTAACAAAAGACTAGTCCACAGTAGTAGTCAAGATGGACAGGATGTTCCAAAATAAGCATAACATGGGCAACCTGAATTACCTGCTGCTGAAGACAGTCTCTTTTCCAGTCAGCAACAGAGGGAATTAAGGGAGCCCAGTTCCTCAAGCTAAGCCAGATGCAGAAGGCTACATGGTGTAACTACCCTCACATTTCAACTGCTTCCCCGCTGCCTCCTCCTCTAGTGTCCCAACTGATGATGCGCATGTGTGAGGAGGGTCACAGAACCACAAAATCACTTAGGTTGAAAAAGACCTTCACAATCATCTAGTCCAACCATTAACCCTACTCTACCAAATCCAGCACCAAGCCACATTCCCAAGCACCACATCTAGATGACTTTTAAACACATCCAGGGATGGTGACTCAACCACCTCCCTGGGCAGCCTGTTCCAATGTCAGACAACCTTTTCAGTGAAAAAGTTCTTCCTAATGTCTAGTCTAAACCTGCCCTGGTGCAGCTTGAGGCCATTTCCTCCTGTTCTATCACCAGTTACTTGTGAGAAGAGACCAGCACTTGCCTCTTTACAACATCCTTCCAGGTAGTTGTAGAGGGCAATGAGGTCTCCCCTCACCTCCTTTTCTTCGGACTAAATAGCCCCAGTTCCCTCAGCTGCTCCCCATAAGACTTGTTCTAAATGCACTTCACCAGATTTGTTGCCCTTCTTTGGACACACTAAGCATCTCAATGTCTTTCTTGTATTGAGGTGCCCAAAACTGGACACAGTATTTGAGGTGTGGCCTCACCAATGCAAAGTACAGAAGGATGATCACCTCCCTGGTCCTGCTTGCCACACTATTTCTAATACACGCCAGGATCCCATTGGCCTTCTTGGCCACCTGGGCACACTGCTGGCTCATATTCAGCCAGCTGTCAACCAACACTCCCAGGTCCTTTTCTTCTGGGCAGCTTTCCAGACACTCTTCCCCCAGTCTGTAGCATTGCATGGGGTTGTCACAACCCAAGGAAAGGACGCAGCACTTGGCCTTATTGAACTTCACACAACTGGCCTCTGCCCATCAATCTAGTCTGTCCAAGTCTCTCTGTAGAGGCTCCCTGCCCCCAGGCAGATCAACACTCCCTCTCAACTTGGTGTCATCTGAAAACTTATTGAGGGTACATTCTATCTCCCTATGGGCTGAAGTAGCTCCAGAATTTGCCTCCCACATCTTCTTTCCAACACTCCTCCTTTTTGTCAACATGTTGGTTTTGGTTTTCCTTTCAAATATTTAATCAGAAGTTACCAGTTAGAAGTGCATTCCTACTTACAAACTACCCGAAGGTTTATGAGTATGTTACAGCAACACCTAAGGCATTTTTCCTAAAAAAATTGTTTACCAGGTTTTCTAGCTTATAGCTGTTTTCATGCAGAATTCATCCTGTGTCCTTCAGCAGAATGAAATTACACTGGCAATTTTTCAGTAATTCTGGGTAATGAACTCTGAGTTTCAAGGTAATCTAGATGTGGTTTGGGGCTAACTATTAAACAGACATTTTACAGTGCCATAGTTTCTCATAAGCTTGTTTCACAAGTAACTCCAATAATTAATTAAGGCTTGTAAAAATCACTTACTTCAAGGATGGCCCAAAGGTTTATTTTTGCCTGTGCTACTTTCACATTCTATATTTCTTGTTGTTCAAAGAGAAATTCAAACATCTCATTATTTATTTCTGAAGAGATGCGAACATGATGCTCATTAGATATCCATAGCTGTTCTGACGTCGACTTCCATTAAGTCCCATTTCTAGATTTAATGATTTCTCAGTTTCCCTAATGATCTCCAAGCTAAGACCAAGCTCATTGGGTTTTTTAATGCACTCATTGGTCAACTTGCCTTGCTGCCCAGACTCTGCCTGAGCTCAATACTGCAACATTGACTGAAACATTTCTTTCCCCACTTGAAATTCCACTTGAAAAAGCAATTCAATATAATTAATCTCTTGCCTCTATTTTTTGCAATGCATCTGACAAAGTGGTTTACCTCCATTGGACCTCTGGAATAATAAAGTCGTAGAAAGTAGCCAGTAACTGCATAGTAACATTTGCTTTAAAGAACCTTAATTTTGCCTCACAAATGAAACATCTAAGTTGTAACTAAATGCAGGATCATTATAAGTAAAGTTAATTTATAAAAACCAAAAGCAATCTATAAAGCATGCCTTAGCAGATGCAAGAAAGCTGCTATTTAGTTAACATGACAGACTCACTTCTGAATAAGAAAGTAAAAGACCTGGTGGTAGGCTGAGAGATTTAAAAAAGAAGATAAATACACATGGTAACATTAACATGTTTCTCACTTTGGAGCATATCTGCAAGTGTCCCAACCACATGTGGAAAAGGGATGGAAAAGGACCAGTCACCTAATAATCCACTTCTCTTCTATCAGTCCTTACACATTAGAGGTTTTACTCCCCAGTGGCTATGTTCTCTTATTTTTTATTATCATCATCATTATTATTACTATTATTATTATCATCATCATCATTGTCATCTTCATTGATACACCACAATCAAATGATGAGTTAAGGGTCAAGCCACAGATTCACGGCATGCTAGGCTTCATCTCAATGCCGAAAGAGTGAGACTGGCCTCAATACAGGAAACTCAACAAGACGTTCATCCAGAGGGGAGGAAACCAGCTCAAGTAGCTTTGGACATAAGGAGCTGGAGGAGGAGGAAAGCCTTGGTGCACAAGGAACAAATGTGTTCCACTCTTTCAGCTGCAAGATGCTATTGCTTCTGGGTACATCCATGCTCCCTCCATAATTTGGGGATTTTTTTTAATGGCTGGACTCAGTGATCTCAGAGGTCCTTTCCAACCATGGCTATTCAAAATAATAAAAATAAAATAATTCAGGGAGATGGAAGAGATAAATCTGACTACTGTGTTCAACAGACCATGCGTTCGCTTTTACACACAGCCCTCGTTTGTCCTGAAGGATTTGTTTGCAGGGCAACAGCTTTCTAGATCTTCATGGTATTTTCAAGGCTTAAGTGTATTATCTCATGTCAAGTGCTGAACACATTAGTCACACATTATACCACTTAATTTAAAATGAACACTCGTTAGGTAATTTCCCTGTAGGTGCAGGTGATATTTATATGAGTCTTTTTAAATTCAATATTACCTTTTGCAAGTGTCAAAGGTACCACTGCAGAAGACAATATTTTTTCTCATGACAGCCAATTCCATTCCATAATGAAACTGGTGGGAATTAGGCCCTTCACAATTCTTACTCTAAATCATAAATATAGTGTTCCTTGCTGCTTACTTAGGAAGTAAAGAGTTTTTCTCTGCATCAAGCTAAGCATATCAGCTGGGGGAAAACAAACAAACAAACAAACAACAAAGCCCCCAACAATAATTTAACAAGCAGCTAGCAAGTGTCATTCAGCAGAAAAGTCAGTATTTGTTTGCATTCTTGGAGAAAAGTCAGATCCCCTATTTATATTTTTGGTGTAAGTAAATGCAAAGCAAATGGGGTCAAAGTCTACTGTCAGCAAAGTCCAGCACATGGGAATCTTTCCTGTATTTCCTAAGTGGCGTATAACTTAGAGAAAATGTTTTGGTTCATTTTTGGTAAGATGAAGTTAATTACCTGACATTATAGTTTCTATTTTTCCCACACAGACTTTTTGAAGTTAGAAATGTTGTATCAGCAGATTCTACTCATGAGCTCAAAAGCAAAACTTGAGTGACAAACTCAGCATGCTCCACTCAGTCACTTGTTTTTAATGTGGCCATTTTCTACTTCTTTTTTCCATATAGCTAGAAAAAGATGCCATAAAGCAAATAAAACTGCATATTTTACCATAAATCAAAGCCATAAAATACCTTATTATCACCGTATCATCTGAAAGATTGTATTAGCAGGCAACACAGGCCAGACACTAAATCAATTTCATTAGGCAACTGCATCTCCAAGAAGCTTCTAGCAGAACATATCTTGTAAAGTGGAAAATCCTTCCTCCTGATGCAAGTCAAGAGCCCGTTAATGCATTACGTCATTCTAAATTGGATCTTGCACTTAATGCTGTTGAAGGCAGCTCGCCGAGACCTATAGGACTGAAGTCATTAATAGATCTCAAGGCATGCTGAAGAAATAAAAGAAATGCAAACAGTTTTTGACACTGAGCATTAAAAGTTTATCAGCAGTATTTCTTTTGTGCATACATTCACCTTAGTGGCCAGTGCAGAACAGCAGGAGTACCAGCCTTTAACCACGGGGGAGATAAATGCATACATCTCCCTTATAAAGGCAGCATTTAACATATTTCTGTCCATGCAGAGGAAGCCACTTCACAAGGCCACATTGCAACCAGCAGTGCTCAGCAGGGCAAAGTCAGAATATGGAGGTGTACAACAATCTACCTCATCTCTCCCTCCCTCCTCCCTTTGGGCTTATACACCTAGGCAGGTCTCATCAAGACTGATACAAATTTGAAGTGCTCGGTATCCATGACATCCATTCCCTAAAATCCAGTAATGCTCCTACAGTTTAAGAAAATCAGCCAACTTCAGGCTTAGCATCCTTAGTTGCATCAGAGAAGGGGTCATACAGAAATATTGCTGACAGCAACAACCTTTTCTGATTTGGACCTTAATAGTATTAGTCTAAGCCCTACAGAGTCACCTCTGCTTAGGAAAGAGTACCTGTTCTATTTTTCTTCCTAAGGCGTGCAAGAAGAATCACACTTTCGGCACAATTTATCTGGTTCCTGAGTGAGTACAGGCAGAGCATGTTTTACACAGCAAATCTCTGCCCTCTTTCCAGTCTGATAATCACCAGCTTTCCTATTCTGACTTACCTGCCTGCAGCCTCAAGATTTTGCAGGCCAAGTACATGCCTTTGAGGCAGTTCTAGCAAACCTCCTGGAAGCTGCATGTCAAGTCTTACACACAGTGACCAAGAAAAATAAAAATAAAATAAAATAAAATAAAATAAAATAAAATAAAATAAAATAAAATAAAATAAAATAAAATAAAATAAAATAAAATAAAATAAAATAAAATAAAGGGAGGAAAGGCAGGAAGAAAGGGGAGGGGAGGGAAGCTTTTGCCCTGATGTATTCTATTTCTTTAATGTTATTTTTCTCAGAGTAATAAGCACCTTTCAGTCTTTATCTTCAATCATACAATGTATGTGTATGCATGTAGTGGGATCACAATAGAATTACATTGCCTGTGTAATTATTTTTATTCTGATTATTTTGGGCTAAATGCTTCATTCTATGCATCTTTTTTCAAATATTATTATTTGTGAAAGAAGAGAGGGGGAGTTTTGGGAGGTAATAGCAGAAAACCAGGGCATGGCTCAGGTAACCTCTCACCACCTCAACTGTCCTACTGACCCACAGAAGGGCAAAAAGGAAAAGTGCCACACTTTGGTCCTTCTGACTTGCTTTACAGCCCATCCTTCATTTGTTCAACCCTTGAAGATATCTAACTGGCCTAATTTTGATGACCTATCCGTACCAAGGTAGGAGTGAGTAAGAAATCTGGGAAGGTAAGTGAAGCCTATGATGATCAGGAGCTTCCTCTAACCACTGACCTCCCTGTCCCGTCTGCCTGCAGACACTAATGTTAAATTAATGCAGACCCATCTTCAGAGAATCTCTATTTACTTCAGAGGAGCTTTGCTAGGGCAAAGCAGACCTACAGTCCCATTCAATAGGAGTTCTTAGTCCGAAGAAAAGGAGGTGAGGGGAGACCTCATTGCCCTCTACAACTACCTGGAAGGATGTTGTAAAGAGGCAAGTGCTGGTCTCTTCTCACAAGTAACTGGTGATAGAACAGGAGGAAATGGCCTCAAGCTGCACCAGGGCAGGTTTAGACTAGACATTAGGAAGAACTTTTTCACTGAAAAGGTTGTCTGACATTGGAACAGGCTGCCCAGGGAGGTGGTTGAGTCACCATCCCTGGATGTGTTTAAAAGTCATCTAGATGTGGTGCTTGGGAATGTGGCTTGGTGCTGGATTTGGTAGAGTGGGGTTAATGGTTGGACTAGATGATTGTGAAGGTCTTTTTCAACCTAAGTGATTCTATGATTCTATGGTTCAGCCCAGAAGAAACATGGGGAAGGCTGATGTTTCAGGGGCAACAGAAGGAGATAGCACTTGTGCTGCAGCCTGCAAGAAATATATAATAATAGAATCTTAGATTCATAGAATGTCTTAGGTTGGAAGGGACCCCTAAAGATCATCTATTCCAACCCCCTTATAATAAACAGGGACATCTCACACTAGAATAGACTGCTCAGATCCCCACCAAGCCTGACCTTGAAAGTCTCCAGGGATGGGGCTCCTACCACCTCTCTAGGCAACCTGTTCCAGTGATCCACCACCCTCATATGAAATAACTTTTGTCCAACCTAAATGTACCTTTCTCTAGCTTGAAACCATTACCCCTTGTCCTATTGTTACATGCCCTAGTGAACAGGTCTTCCCCAGCCTTCTTATAGACACCTTTCAGGTACTGGAAGGCTGCTATAAGGTCCCCCTGGAGTCTTCTCTTCTTCAGGCTGAACAACCCCAAATCCCTCAGCCTGTCTTCATAAGAGAGGGGCTCCAGCCCTCTGATCATTTTCCTTGCCCTCCTCTGGACATGCTCCAACAGGTCTACATCCTTCTTCTGTTGGGGGCACCAGAGCTGGATGCAATACTCCAGTTGAGGTCTCACCAGGGCAGAGTAGAGGGGCAGAGTCACCTCTCTCGATCTGCTGGCCACACTTCTCTTGATGCAGACCAGGATGTGGTTGGCCCTCTGGGCTGCAATTGCACATTGGTGTCTCATGTCCAGCTTTTAACCCACTAGTACCCCCAGGTCTTTTTCCACAGGGCTGCTGTCTAGCATGTCTTCCCCCAGCCTCTGTTCATATCCCTGGTTGCCCCAGCCCAGGTGCAGGACCCTGCACTTGGCCTTGTTGAACCTCATGAGGGTCACCTGGGCCCAATTCTCCAGCTTGTCCAGGTCCAGGATGGCATCCTATCCCTCTGGTATATCGACCACAGCATCCAGCTTGGTGTCATCAGCCAATTTGCTGAGGGTGCTCTCAATGCAACTGTCAATATCATTAATCAAGATATTAAACAACACTGGTCCCAGTAAAGACCCCTGAGGGACACCACTTGTCACCATTTCTCATTTGGACATCAAGCCATTGACCACTACCCTCTGGATGCAACCATCCAGCCAATTCCTTATCCACTGAACAGTCCACCCATCAAACCCATATCTCTTCAAAGGAGAGAGAAAGATGCTGTGGGGGACTATGTCAAAGGCCTTGCAGAAGTCCAGATAGATGACATCCATAGGTCTTCCCTTGTCCACTGATGCAGTCACTCCATTGTAGAAAGCCACTAGGTTAGTCAGGCAGGATTTGCCCCTAGTAAAGCCATGCTAGCTGTTCGGAATCACCTCCCTGTCCTTTGTGTGTCTTAACATGTTCCATGATCTTCCCAGGCACAGAGGTGAGGCTGACAGGTCGGTAGTTTCCCGGGTTCTCCTTTTTACCCTTTTAAAAATGGGCACAATGTTTCCTTTCTTCCAGTCACCAGGGACTTCACCTGACTGCCATGACTTTTCAAGTATCATGGAGAGTGGCTTGGCAACTACATCAGATGATTCCTTCAGGACTCTGGGATGCATCTCATCAGGTCCCGTGGATGTTCAGATTCCTCCGATGGTCACCAACCTTTTCTTTGCTTACCGTGGGAGGGCCTTCGTCTCCCTGGTCTCTGTCCTGTGGACCATCTACATGAGAGCCATGAGGAGAGGGGTTGCCAGTGAAGACTAAGGTAAAAAAGTTGTTGAGAATCTCAGCCTTCTCCTCATCTGTTGTTACTAGTTCGCCACTGTTCTTTAACCTTCCTTTTCTGGTTTACATACCTATAGAAGCCCTTCTTGTTTTTCTTTACTTCACTTGCCAAGCTCAGCTCCAGCTGAACCTTGGCCTTCCTGACCTCGCCCCTACACAACCAGTCAACATCCCTATACTCTTCCCATGATACCTGTTCCCACTTCCACCACCTGTGTAGTTCCATCTTGCCTTTCAGTTTGATCAGTAGGTCTCAACTCAGCCATGCTGGTCTCTTGCCTTCCTTGCCCAATTTCTTACACCTGGGGATTGAGATCTCTTGGGCTTTATGGAAAGCATCCTTAAAAATCTGCCAGCTCTGTTCTGCTCCGTTGTCCCCAAGGGCCATTTCCCATGGGATCCTACTTACTGATTCCTTGAAGAGGTGGAATTTTGCTTTCCTAAAATTTAGAGTCCTGACTATGCTTCACATCTGCCTCATACCCCTTAGGACAGTGAACTGCACTAGTGCATGATCACTGTGGCCCAGGCTGCCTTCAACTTTGACATCCCTGATGCGTTCACTTGCATGTGTGACCATTAGATAACCCATCCCCTCAGGTAGGGCTGTCAATTTCTTGTCTTAAGAAGTTGTCATTGAGGCACTCCAGGAGTCTCCTGGATTGCCTACAGCTTGCCTTGTTACTTTTCCAGCAGGTGTCAGAATGGTTGAAATCTCCCAGCAGGATAAGAGCCTGTGATTGCAATGTCTCCTTGAACTGCAGTAAGAAGGCTTCATCGATAGGCTCCACTTGATCAGGCAGCCTGTAATAGACTCCAACCACAAGACTCCCTTTGTTGTCTCAATCCCTAATTCCTACCCATAAGTTTTCAACCTGCTTATGGCTATTCTTTAGGGACAACTCCTCATACTCTATCCACTTATTTACATAGAGGGCAACACCTCCACCCCTTCTTCTTCTCATGTCTCTTCTGAACAGGTTGTAGCCATCAATAGCCACACTCAAGTCACAGGATTCATCCCACCAAGTTTCTGTAATTGCCACTATGTCCTAGCTTTCCTGTAGCATGGTAGCTTCCAGCTCCTCGTGTTTGTTGCCCATGCGGCACACATTGGTGTACAGGCACTTCAGCTGGCCTGCCAGCCATGTCACTTTCTTAGAAGGACACTCCTTTATTCCTCCAAGGCATTTAATGGATGCAACCCTGCTGTCTCCTATTACGTCAGGAGCACCTGGCTCATCTCTGTAAGACTTTGCCTGTGCTGCAGTGTCCACAGCATGCTTCAGGGCAACAGGTTGAAGGCCCTTACTATAACCCCATCCTTCCAACCATGGTGTGTCACCCTGCTGCTTGTCACAGACAATCTTGATATGATTATCCCCCTCTCCCTTTGCATCTAGTCTAAAGCCCTGTCAATCAACCCCACAATCTCTTGGACAAAGACCCTCTTCCCCTTTTGAGAAAGGTGTCTCCTCTTTGATGCCAGTATTCCTGGTGCTATGTAGGCCATCCCATTATCAAAACATGCAAAATTGTGCCGGTGACACCTGCCACGGAGCCATGTATTGATAGATTAGATCATCCTGTTCCTTACAATGTCACTGCTTTCAACTAGAAGGAGGGAAGAAAAAATAACCTGCTCCCCAGTCTCTCTCACTAATCATCACAACACCCTGAAGTCTCTCTTGATTGTTCATGAACTACTACTTGCTGCTTCCTCTTCACCCACATGGAAAATCAGCAGTGGGTAGTAATCTGTGGACCTCACTAAGCTAGGAAATTTTCTAGTGACATCCTTAACCCAATGTCTGTGTGTGATGTCTGTCTCAAAAAACATTTCCTAATCAATGCTTCCACTTTATGGTGAGATTCTGCCTACCAAAGATTCTGTTCAGGAACTGATTGAGGTATTTTTCTGTAAACAGCTAAAATTACCAGGACTAAAGTAACTGAAAGCTGAACAAGACAGCCTGGAACTATCATTTTTAAATAGTACATTATGAGAACTCCTCTCCTCCTTCAGTAGCTAGCTACAAAACAGTATTTCAGCAACATTCCTGCATTCAAGATTACAACAAAAGCACAACTAAAGGCTTTGCCTTCATCATGATTAATTTTGTTTTGTGGGATAACAAAGTCTCATTCTATTCTATTATAAAAGGCAACTAAACTTGAAGAAATTCCTTATTAAATCAAGCTCAATGGATTGGATAAAAGAAGCTAAATCAATTAGGCAATCTTTAAAAAAACCCAACAACACGGTAATACATATTTTATGGAAATGTGGAAGAAAGCCCTGGTTAATTCACAGGTGTGGTTTATAAATAGTTCTGTAGATTGCCCCTAATGTGTACTAAAAAGTGCACTTGAATAGCACAAGAGGTCTTGATAGATCTATTGTAAACAATGCATATTGGGTCAGGTTGTATTGGGTCAGGTTTCCATAGAAGCCTTCAGGAGAAGAAAGAAGCCTTTAGAAAAGAGAAGCAGGCAATGACAGTAGTTAACCTTAAAAGTGGAAAGCTCCATATCTTTTATATTCTGGTAAAAATTATTGTACTGCTCCTTAATATAGCCACCTTAAAGACAGGCATCAATCTGAAGTAACCCCTGGGCTCTCTAAACAGTCAGTGAAGAGGACGAGCTGTCTCCAGAGCACAATTTGTCCTGTACTAAGACAGGTGATGCTTGGGAGCTGCCATTCCATTCAGTACCAGTAGATAAAGCCTATCTTAGACTAGATAATTGGCACATTTGGTTTTTACATGGAAAAATTTGCATGTGATGAATCCCTATCAATGTAAACACAGATCTTTATACAGAAGTTAAGAAAAGCTATGCAGAATTCAGGCTTAAGTAATGCTTACTGGTAGAAGACTACTAAGCAAGATATACAATATCACAGTGAAAGGAAAACTGAAGTGCTTTTGTCATACACAGCCTAGGAGTTCATTTACATATGTGGTCAGTAGCATAGACACATTTAGGTATGGTGCAGAGAGAGTCCTGTTGCTTTTCTACAAGAGCAACAGTAAACTGGAGGAGTTTGCAAATCCTCTCTTAATGCAACTAAAGCCCCTCCTGAAAGTAGAGTTGCATTTGGCAACTGGGTTCTGTTCTCTGAACTGTAATTCCTGAAAGAGTTGTTATTCTGCATGCTGTAGGAAGGCTTGAACCCTGCAGGGCAAATTAAACAGTGTCATGGATATGCTAAATTCACAGTTCAGCAGAGAGAGACAGCATATTTCATTATATTGTGAACATGTATATGATCCTAAAATCAACAGGCTAACTGAAAGCAAAGCATATTATTTATAGGTGTCTAAAATCCATTTTGAGAGACAGATAACTGATCAAGGCACCAGTTACACATATTTGATAACGACCATGATTAGTGTATCCAGCAAAGACTACAAAGTCTAGGATGCAATTAATGTTATCGTAACTTCATTAATTTTCTAGCCTGAACGGGTATACATCTATTTATCAAATATATATTCAATTTATTATTAATTAAGATACCTATCTCTAGAGGGGCAATCTAGACAGCAGGAAAGAAAGGCAATGCCTCTCAACTCCACAGCAATTTTCATCTCTAATGCCTAAAGTGCATCCAGTGTGCAGGAAAACCAGTCCCAGAACAGCCTGGTCCTGTGTGGTTGTGCAGTGCAGAGACCAGGGCACAGGAAGTGTGTGAATGACTGTCTGGACCCAGGCAGCATTGCATCCTTCCTTAGACAAACACAGGGTTAACGCATGAGGTTGACATGCTGGAGGGAAGGGATGCCATCCAGAGGGCCCTTGAAAGGCTCGTGCAAACTGCATGAAGTTCAACCAGGCCAAGTGCAAAGTCCTGCACCTGGGTCAGGGCAACCCCAAGCACAGATACAGGCTGGGCGGAGAATGGACCGAAAACAATCCAGAGGAGAAGGACTTGGGAGTTATGGTGGACAAGAAGCTCAACATGACCCAGCAATGTGTGCTTGCAGCCCAGAAAGCCAAATGTGTCCTGGGCTGCATCAAAAGAAGTGTGGCCAGCAGGGCCAGGGAGGTGATTCTCCCTCTTTACTTGACTCTCGTGAGATCCCACCTGGAGTACTGTGTTCAATTCTGGAGTCCCCAACATAAGAAGGACATGGAGCTCATGGAGAAAGTCCAGAGAAGGGCCACGAAAATGATCAGAGGGCTGGAGCACCTCTCCTATGAGGACAGGCTGAGAGAGTTGGGGCTGTTCAACCTGGAGAAGAGAAGGCTCCAGGGGGACTTTATAGTGGCCTTCCAGTGTCTGAAGGGGCTACAGGAAAGCTGGGGAGGGGCTTTTTACAAGGGATTGTAGTGAGAGGACAAGGGGTGATGGATCAAAACTGAAAGAAGGGAAATCTAGGTTAGACATTAGGAGGAAATTCTTTAGTGTGAGGGTGGTGAGACACTGGCAGAGGTTGCCCAGGGAAGTTGTGGAAGCCCCATCCCTGGAAGTGTTCAAGACCAGGTTGGATAGGGCTCTGAGCAACCTGATCTAGTGGGAGGTGTCCCTGCCCATGCAGGGGGCTTGGAACTAGATGATCTTTAAGGTGTCTTCCAACTCAAACCATTCTACAATTCTATGATATTTGGGGAGGATATAGTGAGCTATGTCCTTTTTTGAAGGGATTTTTACACAGCACAGCTATAGCTCTGACTCTGAAAGCAGGCTCACCTGCTTTCTTACTTCCCACTGAATTTACAGCTCCTTCACCTTGGCTCAGCATGGTCGAAGAGCTTTCCCTTGATAATATGCCTGATCTTGAATCTGCACTCACAAGCAAGCCCCTTCCTCTACCTTCCTCAGCACAGCCAGAACCTCCCACCCCTGTCCCTGTCCACAGAAGTCACAAACCTTGCTCTGGAGACCCTCACTTAGTCCCCACTGGCCCTGGGGCTGCCATGCTTGCCCTTCCAAAGAACAACCACTGTCTCCTGCCTCCCCCAAGCCTCCTTGGCCATCACCAGGCCTTCACCACCACTTCTTCCTCCAAACAGCTTTGGAGGAAGCTGTGGACAACATCAGATTAAGGAGTGTGTTGGACTGCTAGACTGTTGAGAACAGTTTCTATGTGGCCCCAGGCTTGTCCAAAGGGCTGATGCCTGTCCACATGCTCCTCTGCAGGCTTGTCCCCTGCATCATCCTTCCCATGGCCAACACCAGGGTCCATTTAAGCTTTGGGGTGTATTCCCAATCCCTGCTTCCAAATCAAAACAAATTTACACAACTGCCACTAGAAGGTCTCCAGACAGTATGCCTTCTGGCATGGGGACCAAGATTACTACTCATCTCTGTGATATCAAACTGAAGTCCTGTGTGGCTGTATTCCCAGCCTGCTTCTGCTGAAATGGTGCAGTTTGTCTTTTAATGGTGGTTTTGAATATAACATTCAAAAACTATTTGGCTAAACCTGAATGAGAAGAAAGGATTAGGAAGACAGAGGAATAATAATACATCAATTTAGCAAAGTTCTTGCTGTGAATATAAAGAGTATGTCAGTGTTCTGCACTGATTGCTTGGAGAAAATTCACAGTGCAGGAGTGCTCTGTTATCTCTGCACTGCACCTTTTTTTTGTTGTGCTTGTAACAACATATATTTTACAAAGATTAATTTGCTCCCACCAAATCCATACAGTCTTAGGAAATCCATGGGGCCATCTGGCAACAACCTATCAGATCTGCTTTCTGTGTGTTCCTTGCAAACAGATTAGCAACCGGTGAAGTATTCTTAAGTAAGAGGGTAAAATGAAATGAATGTTTTATTGTTACAGAGAGGAGCTCAGTGGGAATTCAAAATATGAAGTTGCAGGATAACATCAAGTTAAGTGAAAGACCTTTTCCCTTGAATTTGGAAACAGCAAATAAATATTGAAAGAATCCATAAAGTAGAAAGGGATCACTAAAAACTTCATACTTTAAGGAGTTAATAAATGTTTTGGGCAAACTTGTAATTCTTTGTGTATTTTCACTTACTACATGGGAATACACAATGTGAGATTATTCCTTACAGGAGGGAAAGGAAACAAATGAAGCTTTGTTTTACCAAATGGAAAATGAACTATCATTAGCAGATTCCATCAAACTCAAAAATTTTTTCCCCTTTTACACCTCTTGGCTTGAAGAAAACCTTTTATAACTAAATTAGTTCAGCAGCCATATTGGGCCATAAATCATCCCATTCTATCCCAACAAACTATTGGAAAGTCAGGTTAAAACAGGATCAAAAATAAATATTGAGAGCCTGGTGCATAAAGTTTCTATGGATACTAATTGCAGTTCAGTCAGACACTGAACCACCAACTGAAAAGCTTGCCTCTGACTGACTTGTGTTATTAGACTCAACATTGATAAAGCAAATAAGATTTAGATATGGAATTTTTTAAGACACTAGAAGAAAAGCAGACAACAAGTTCACAATATTCATTCTAATACAAATCTGCTAAATCTAAAGGGGTTGGGGTAGACTTTAATGGAAAATATAGTTTTGGAATGAGCAAACTCTCTGCCACAGACTTTAATACACACCACAAAAAATACCAGCAGTGCAACCTATTTGGGAGGTTTGCTGGAGAGTGAGGGCAAAGTACAGTGGCAGGCAATCAAAAGTACCTGACAGCCCCCACGAGGGCAGCTCACACAATATCCATGTCCCTTATCCATAGTCTAGATAAGCTGTGCAGCTTTATGTTGACAAGCATTACAATGAGCTATCTATTTTCTAAACAATCACACTAAGAAGATTTACAGCACATTTGCAAGACCTAGCACTAATTTTTTGCAAGAACACACAACAGATCACTATTAAAACACAGGCTTAGATCAGTCATTTGCCCTGTTAGGAGGCAGGGCTGTCACCTTCTTTGTCATCAAGACACGTAGGTGCATACATGACAGACATAATGATGGATTAATGCAGTGCAATGTAATTTTGCTCTGTTTAAACCAAGCATCTGTATAGCCTAACAAATATTATGCCCTCCTGAATCCTACTTCAAAATCCAAGAGCATATCCATCAAGGCAATTGCCTAGATCAAAAACAGCTGTAAATTGAATACCAGAAATCACAAAACACAGCAAGATGGTTTCAAAAAAGCCTTGAAGCTCCAATCAGTTCTCCTGGGCATAAAAGCAGGGATTTTTGCAGGAAAACTGCAAAAAATTCACCACTGTTACCAAACAAGACCCCTGACTGTGAATGCACCTGTACTGTGTAGTCAGGAGAACCATAAACAAGCTCTGGCTGCCTCTGGTGCAAATTCACTCTGCCTGAAATCTCAATCAACCAGTTCCACAACAACACAGTGTGGAGCACAAGCTGGGGGAAGCCAATATCCTTTGCTTCAGGGGAGGTGCTTCACCTCCCTTTTTGCTCCCGTTTCATAGGATGATTATGAGAATTAAGAAAGTTGTATGCAAAAGTAGCAACTATCATGCTAGTGGAACCTTGTTGCTAACACAATGAGTAGGTCTGTGGAAAACCAGTAAGGAATAAAGAAGGAAACAGGAAAGAAAAAGGAAACAAAAGCACTAAAAAGGGTGAGGAAAAGTGCCATTAAAACAACTCGACCTAGTAATTACCATAGCTATTGCTACAGGTTAAAAATTTAGAAATATGGCCAAGCTGCTTACTTTTAATAGACAGGCACTGAAAATTACAGTTGTATGGCTAAAAACGTACCGTTTCACTTGGATTCTGAAAGCAGGCATTCAGATTCCCAAAGAGTTACTCAATCAGTACTTCAAGAAATTAAACAAAAATTGTTGATCCTGCTGGGAAATTACCAAGGGTTCATGTACATCTCAGATACAATGCATGGTGGGAAATCAGCCAGCAGTTAAGGATCTGGAGGCTGGACAAGCTGCACATTGCACATACTCCAGAGCCACACTACACCAAGACCACTGTCCTCAAAGGAATCCAAAAGAACAGTAAGGTAATTCCTGTGAGCACTCACCACTGAGCATTCACATATGTCCTTGTATGTCTGGGGCCCAAAATCAATAATTTGTGTTTGCCTTTGATCAGACTGTGCCTGTGTGCACCTTCATTTAAGTCTCAGTTATGAAGAGGAGGTATGTTAATGTACAAAATAGTAATTGCCAGAAAAATACACTGGCCAGTTTTTAAAAAACATGTGAGAGGAAGACCTATATGCTGCAGAAACTCTTGGTTCATACTTTTCCCCTAATTACTCACTCAATGAGTGCCCCTTTGTTTTTCAGGTCACTCCCCAATTATATATTACATGTTTTCTTCGTTCCACAACCTTTAATTCTTTTCCAGTGTTGCAGAATTAACTGGACAGGGCTTTTAATCCTGTCTCTACAAAGAACTTGTTGTAATTGCAGTGAATGCTTTCATTTTGCTGGTGTCTGAAATACGATTTGCAGGGGAAGGGGGAGTGCGGGTTGATGCTAGTCCCATCATTAATAACATTCTTGTGGGGATTGTAGTGGTGGGAGTAAAAACCTCAAACCTTTTATATAATAATGAGCATGTGTCTGCACGTGAGTTGTTCCTTTAAGAACCCTCGGGCTAGTGGAAGACAGAGGATCCAGAGAAAAGGCAGCCCTTCAGCTATAACGGAGGGCAGAGGTTAAATCTATTGGATTTTTTTTATTTGTAAGTATGGTCACTGCATACCCTCTCCCTGAAGGCTTCACTGAAGTAGAAGTGTTTGTCATCGGCACTGCTCTGCTGGTAGAAGGTAAGCTCAGTGCGGGACCTCAGAAGCAGTAAGATTTTTGCCCCTATTATTCCTAGTGGGAGGGGGAAGGAAAATGGAAGCAAACAGCATTTGCAGTATCCAGACCTATGTGGCTACATCACCAGTACTTCTAGTGAGTAAATCAGGGTGAGCTGCAAGCTGTTTGCCATTATCTGCTGTGTAGACATAGCTGCCCTCTGGTGAGGGAGTACTTGCCACTTAGCTTTCTTATCAAGAATTTAGGATGTAAGATTTTGTTGTTGACTTTTAAAGGCAATTTGATTTTCCTCAGAGAAAGGATGTTGAAATGACTAATGATCTCTCAATAAAATTTTTCTGCTTGTTTTGTGGGCTGTGATGGCCATCTTTAAATCAAAGATGATAGGTTCAAAGTAACGTGTTGACTGCTAGCGTACATCCAGATTGCACTGTCAGTGCTGCAACTAATGGCTGCTGGGTAACAGTAACAAACAGAAGTATATTTGTGAATGATTCAAAAGCTCTTACAGTGTTAAAACGCAAAATTTGAGCTAGGAAACGGTATTATTTTGATTTAGTCAATCTAGGCTTTTCTTAAGGCCTGTGTCACTTTGAGAGACTGCAACAAAACTGTCAATTTGTATCTGCTTGGCAGTTAGCAAAGGACAGGCTTGTAGCTAGGATTATTTCCGTGTCAGTTACAGCTCCCCCTTCCGAGCTACATCCCCGTCAGGGCTTGGGACCCCATCCCTGCATAGTACTGCTCAGCTGGGGATACAGGGATTGTGGGGCCTAACAGCAGAGGAGGAGAAGCTGTAGGCACAATCAAAATGGGATAAACATTCATCAACTCACCCTACAAAAGCGGAAAGTGGGAGAAAGGTAGGTGTTCACCCTCCCCTTGCAAGCAAGTTCAGTTGGAAGGCAGCATTGGATCTGCCTGCAAAGGAAAGCTAGAAGAGCTGTGTCAGAAACTCTTCCTCGGAAGAGAGAAGAAAAAGCTTCTACAGTTGGCCCAGGGGCAAGCTGCTGCCCAAACACAAGAGTTCAAGGCTAAACCTGGCCAACAGCCGCCAAGCCATCTGCAGGGCCTGGCACGACTTTGCACTTTGTTACTGAGGGGTGAGAAGTGCCAGGAGGACAGGGACACCATTGGGTGCTGGCAGAGCCCAACAACCAGGGTCCTACTAGGGGACAGCTGGTTGTGGTACCAGGGCCCTGCCAGCCCTCACCTGCCCACCCATCCACCTGTGCCCGGGGGGGCTGCAGCCTGCCAGGGAATGCAGTTGTTGAAGTACAAGTACAGTACCTGCTAGATGTGGTCTAACACATGTATGTTTTACTAAACACAAGTTAACAGGGTTTAGGCAGAATGTGCCCAGTGGATTGGCAATAATACTTAATCGTCTGACTTAGAAGGTAAAACTAATTCAAGATTTATTCACTTTCTCAGAGACTCTGAGAGAAAGGCAATGAGGACCTCCTTTTTTTTGCTGCAGCTTCTAAGTGCAGTTTGCACAAAAGTGTTGGGAAGAAGAAAAACTTGTATTCACTTTATTAACTGGACACATTTGCTGTTCTAAAAATGAAAACTCAAACTCAAAAACTCAAAAAATATAAAAATATTATTACGTTTTCTATTGTGCACTCATGCTGGTCTTCAAGTAAGGAAAGTGGGGTGAAGTTTGGAGCTTCCAAAAACAGAAGAAAGATAGAAAAAACATGGATATAGTAATAGCTCTTCAGCTCTACTCTAAACATGGTCACAAAATATCTCTCCTAAAGACTTGATTGCATTTGGGAGAGTTGGCAGCAGTTTTACCCTGTGGGTGGAAAGTAAGCTGGCAGAGAGGAACTAAGAACAGCAATCTTGAATGGCTCCAAATATTTACCCTGGAAATATTTTGTTATATGTTGTGCAATGAAAGACACACATCAGCCGTTACTATGGTTATGCCTTCAGCCGTTCATATAATTAAGGCATGAGCAGGATTTCTGACTAGACAAAATCATCCATCTTATGTAACTGCAGAATTAAGACAATTAAGATAAGTAACTACACTATTTACAGAATTAGGGGATATGGATTTTCTTCTGCACTGCATCATTTCTCTTTCCATGAAGAACACAAAGAAAAAGACATACTGCATCTCATCTAACTGAGACCTGAAGATGGAATGTTGAGTCAGAGCCTCATCAGAGCTACAGTAATTTAGGTCATCTTCAAAAGAACATTAAAGGACAAAGCTTAAACCAATAAGAATGGGCTCCAGGGTGGCACAGCTTTGTGCTGGGTGAATAGGTGGGGTTGCTTGGATGCTTCTTTCTGAGGACCATTGTTAACTTATTTTTTTAAATTATCAGTAACTGCTTTTTATAATTAGATTATTCCTTTCCACATATAGTCTATTGTTGAAGGGCAGTAATAAGATTGAGCTGGTGTGATTCAAGCACTGTGTAGGGTAACCTTAGAAGCCAAAAGGGAGGCAGGCTCACTGAAACGCAGCTGAGAGATTTCTATGCTTAAACACAAAAGAATGTTACAATTGTTATTAAACACAACCTGTTTTCTCTACCAAAGACAGGCCTGGAGACCTGAGCACCAGCACCATGTGCTGGCTGTCAGCCCCTCTGAAGCTGCCTTCTCTGCGTTTCCCTTGCTCTGACCCACATTTCCCTGGATGGAGCCTGGCAATCAGGCTTCTCTATTAAAACAAAATGCAGAATTACAAATAAGATTAAACCATTTCTGCTCTGCAGGACTGGCCATATTCCTGATGCAGTTTGAAGCACTGGCTTCAGCTACCATCTGTGACTGCTCTCCTGAAAGTCTTTCTAACTTGCATGCAGACTGTGACCACTACAGATTTAGCCCCTCTGCATAAGTTTCCACAGTAATTATTTTCTCTCATTAAAGAAAACAGTAGCATCATTCTAGTTATTTTCCATTTCCAGTTGAATCACACCAAACAATTCTGTATTTCAGCCCTGCTTGGTTTCTGTCTGAATGGCTTGACAATTATTTCTTTCCGAAAAATCAAAGAACTCCGAACACCCAGCAATCTGCTGGTTCTCAGCGTTGCACTGGCTGACTGCGGGATCTGCATCAACGCCTTCATTGCTGCCTTTTCCAGCTTCCTCAGGTATACCTTTTTTTTGCTAAAGGATGCTCCAAAGAACCACCAGAAAATGAACAGCTTTAATCCTAAGAGTTCTTTCTACCTTTCCACCTAACCAACCTGACCATTCTCTCTATCTGAAACAGCAAACTGGAACTCTATATAGTTCTACCAGACAAGCAAAAAAAAGCAGCCTGTACTGCAAATAATCACTGACAGATTGTAGGACTGATTATAAAGACATTTACCTGGACAGCTTTACCAGTGGTTACAACACAAGCTTGAATATTGAAACAGTAGTACATTTTAATTTGACTAAACCTCTAGACTGACCTCAAATTTATCTGTAAGTCTTTCTGTTTTGTTATAGACCTTTTCCATTAATGTACTTACTAGAGAAGTTTGTGGAAAATGAAAATGCAGATCTGTTAGCAGGGAGTTCACAGCAGTTATGACAGTTAGATTATTCACATTTTTACAAGTGAATAATTTAATCAGAGGACAGAAAAAATATCAAGCATTTCAGTGAATAATTACAAGAAACAACAAGCAAAGCATATGCAAAAAAACCCCACAAACCTATTAAATATTCCACTTAAGGAGCATATTTCTTAAGCCCTGGAAATAATTTCAATGAAGAGCTGAAATACAATTCAAGCAAGAATGTGAGTATTTTATTCTATCTTAATGAAGAGAATTAATAAAAACATTATTTGCAAATGAATAAGTCAATACCCTCCCGTAAGGCCCTGTTCAACACTATTCTACCTCTTGTGCAGGTCACTTTTATGTCTCATTGAAGTCAAAGATGCCTTTACTGAACTGGAGCTGAAAAGCTAAGATAAATACATCAAAATGAGCTTGGTTTTAGAAAGGGCAGAAGGACCTTTTCCTTTAAATGGGACCACAAGTTTCCCAGCCTCCAAGGAAGTTAACTATCTCCTAGTCAAAGGGACTTGCAGAGGTAGACTCCTAATGAATTATACTGGTGTTTGGTGGATACACGAGAAAGTAGATTGCTGAAGAGTTCCACCTCACAGTCAGTTTTATGAGCCTAAGAGTTAAGTTAGATGAACACAGAGAGAAAAAAAGCCATAGCTCTTTGCTATGGGTGACCAGGATATTGAAGGCACGTCAGCAGATGTCTGCTACACAAGACCACCTCATGATTCTTTTCATTTTACGTCTGCAAAGCCATTTAGAGACCTCGGTCTTGCTATCAGGAGTTTTTGTATTTGTTGTGAGCTGTTGTACTCTGTTGCACAGGGAACACTGGCTTTCTAGAACGTTATTACTCATTTGCTGTTTTCACGTTCAAAAATGGGCTGCTCCCAGTGGTTGCAAATTTTGAAGATAGGGATAATTAGATGAAACGTAGATTGCAAATAAGAAACCCAACTTTCCAACACATAAATGCAGGATTGTATTTTCTTCTCCACATTAAAAGTAAAAATAGGTTTTGCACTATCAGACACCACAGTAAGTGAAATGTTAGCAAATACCCAAAGCCAATCACAGGAACAGACTTCACAATGTTTCTCAGACTTAGAAAGCACATGCAGAGATTATGATTTTACCCTCTCCATTAATGCAATTTCCAAACGTATCTTCACCTTTTTCTATCATGTTCTTAACATGCTCCTTGTTTGTTGACAGATACTGGCCCTATGGCTCTGACGGCTGTCAAATTCATGGATTCCAGGGCTTCATGACAGCACTAGCCAGCATTAGCTCCAGTGCTGCTGTCGCCTGGGACCGGTATCATCACTACTGTACAAGTAAGGGCTACAATTTACCTAGCAACCTCATCCAGATCCTGCTACAAGGCAGCTTGCTTAGATTTCAAAGAATCCATGCACCCACATATTTATTATCTGCATATTTTATAAGTAAGTTTATTTATCTTACAGATTAGAAGTAGAGCAACTATAAACAATCTCTCCAAAGGACCACTTTCCATACAGGGGGCACTACCCAACCAGCACTTTCCTCTTCCAAATCACATCCCAGTCCTGACCATCTTGCCGTGCTTTAATTTTCTCCATAAGTTATCTTCAGTGTCCCAAACAAGATCCAGCTCCTCATATTGAAAATAAATCTATGCAACTTGGGCTTCCATCCAACACCCAAACAGGGTACCAAACAGATCTTCATGCCCATACAGTTTACTAATTACAGATAAACTTTGTGTAATTCAAGAGCTGCCTCTGCAGATACAGCAGCTGGAACAGAGCCCACAGCCAAGCACTTCTGCAGAGGTACGACCAGGCAGACAGATACAGCAGCCGTGCTGTTGACACTCACAGGCATTTTGGGGCACAAGAGCCATTTGTGGGATTTGTGCTGCATTCCAGGCTCCCTTATGTAGACTAGAATTCAGTAAATTTATTCCCAAGGAAGGAACAAGTTATCTGCAAGTTTCAATAAAAGTGGCAGACGTATTTTTGAGTCCTGAGAAGGGGACAAATAAATTATTTTTCTTCTCTTAGTGAAAGTAATTTTTTGTGGTTTTTTTTTCTTGCACTTTAGTTTTTAATTAGCTCTGACACCTTAGCTAGATTTAACGGAAATCAAATGTTAGTCTGGGAAATCAACCCACAAAAATAAATTTGCTGATTTTGTGGACTTATGAATGCATATTTTTTATTTAGGTGAGAAACAGAATTCTCAAATATATATCGATTTATAGAGATAAACATGTTCTGTCTTTTAGCACAGAACCACCTCCTAAACTTTGATGGTACTGGATTTGTGCATTCATGTAGCACAAGTGGAATTTTCTGCTGAATTATTTTCTGCTGAATTAGAATGTTGAGTTGGATTTGATGCTTGTGGAGACTGCTAGGATTTGTGCTCCTGCCAGGACTGCGGATGGGAAGAACAGGGGAATAACCGTATTCTCTTAGCACAGAAGTTGGGAAGCACAGCAAGGGGCATTATTATCTGCTGTAAAACAAACTATCAGTCTTTTGAGCATTTCACCTGGTAAAACCTGCTTACTTGTGAATATGGTGCACAGGGATGATGTTTGCTTTTGTCTAAGACAATAGACTTGTGCTGATTGTCCTGTGGGTGCTTTCACATGACCCAGCCTCCTTGCAAACACTAACTTTCACAGGAAATGCAGCAACTCAGTACCTGACAGTTCCCATTTCCCTCTCCAGTTTATTTGTAAGTAGTCAAAGGTTTCAAGTTATTAGGAATGGACTGAGTGAAAAACACTGGGTGCACAATCTCATGGCACTCATTAGGAAAAGGGAAAGAGACATGATATGAAATACAAACTTATTCTGGAAGTACACCTTAGCACTCTGTTATGCTAGGAATCTCCTAATCTGCACTATTTGACCATTTTGGCAGTCGTGTGGGAGCTCTGCCACCTGGGAAAAATGGATGAGGTCCTCCTGTGCAGATCTGCAGCTTTCATGTTTCCTGCTAAAGCAGGCCCTTTCCCAAGGAGTGTGGAGTCTATAGCACCCCATGTGACCACACTATTCCAAAAAAAATGTGTCCCTTTGGCATTGTTGATAGACAAATGCAATTTTTTCTTTTCTTGTCCTAAAGAACCAGTTGCTCAGACCACTTCCCAAAATATTCACTAAATGAAAGGGTAAAAGTTGGCTGGGGAAGAAACTGCTGAGCTACAGCACATCAATTCCCTCTGCTGTTAGCATCCACACAATCTTTCAGGCTCAGCCTCCATGTGAGTAAAGCAGCAAGTGGTAAAACACACACAGAGCACACAGCAAACTTGTTCAATCTGATGATCCCAATGAGGGTGGAAACATTGCAAATATTTTGTTCTGCAATTTTGGTCAAGAATTCAGCTCAGACAAGGAAAGGGTTTTTTTCATGTCCACACAAAGACACCAAATAATGCAATCTGTAAGCTAAATCCATACCAACACCCTGTGGACACTGAAATGTGTTTGGGGCTAGAAGAGTAGAATCTGTATTTCTCAAGAGAGACAGCCTGAAAATAAGCATGTCTGTGGAAAGACATTTTACTCTCTGCAACATTGACTTTGATGTTTTTGCGTCATGCACTGCTCCAGTTAAGAGCATACTACATTAAGAGTACAGGCAGAGAGCCCCTAATGGCACAAGCTTCTTTACTTTGTCCAAATTGTGACTTACAGATGGTCAAACATTGCTGCTATTACTGAAAATTTTGAACAACGAAACAAAGAACCCAGAAGGTTTTAAAAGCTCATTCTCTGTGGGTATTCCAGTAAAACAAACTTCTAGTTTCATCCCTCACATTCTGATTGTGAGGAAGACTAAGTCATATTTCACAGTTCTCATATGCCAAGCCTACAGGCTATACTGTGTTCTCAATCCATACATTAAATTTAGTTGACACTAGTGAGAACTGCATGCCTGTACAGAAGGTATAAAATACCTTTGCCTAAGAATCTATAGCTAAATCTATAGCTAAAAAGCTATCAACCTTTTATCTTCAGTCTCCGGGAACTGGTACTCCTTCCAGATTCAATTATGTCATCCCTAATATGTTTTTGTTAAGTCCTAAGAGCTTCTGAGAAAGCCTTTGTTGTGCCACTCCTCTGCTTGGTCACCCACTATCCATATTTCTGAGGAAGAAAGAACTTACGAGAAGTGTGAGAGATTACTACGATTATGAGAAAAAAATGGGATTTTTCAACCATTCTGGATATTAATAACACAAGTATGTTCACTAACATCCTGAAAATTAACCCTTTGTAATTTTGGCAGTCAATACAACCTCACTGACAAAATGCTAGCCTTTAAAGTGTATTGATAACTAGACATGTCACTCATCAGGTTACAGATTGATATTGATTGGCATATAGAAGAAAACAGTTTGACCACTACACATGACAGAGAAGTTAAAGAGTTTAATGGCATTTTACTCTTCCTTCTCTTGCTTTCTTCCTCCCAGGTAACCATGCTGGGCAACTCTCTTTTCATCCACTCATGTGGCTTTGGGGCCTATGAGATGCTACTTTCACAGCCAGGAGGAGAGAACTACAGAAATCTGTAATCTAAGAGTATGCAATAAGAGGAGAAAAGGCAGGAGAGACTGAAGGGTTTGAATGTCAAACACTATCAAGATGGGAAAACAGATTTTAAATTTGATATTTAGGGGGAATAGGAGAAAACAGAAGCAGTTTTACCTTAGTGCCTGACAGTGAAGGAGGAAAGAGCTCTGAGGAAGCTGTCAATAGCCAAGCATTCAGGACTGAAGATGACAAAGTAGGCATTGTTTGTTCTCCCTCCCTGGCCATGCAAATGAGAAAGACATCCTGAATTATGTTCTTAACATAGCAAGGCAGGAAGGAAGCAGCAGTCTGGGAGGTCTCACTGGATCTAGGATCAGACAGGCAGAGGGGAGCTGGTGGACAGCCCAGGGGGTCAGCAACCTGAAAGCAGGTAGCCACATGGCATGGAGATGTCTTTTCTGAAGGCATTTCAACCCAACACATGGCTGTTTTGGTGAGAGGGTAACACACTGCCATCAGCAGGTTATGGAGAAGGGAAGGATCCTGGCTAGGTGTTTTTTTTACTTCCATAACCACAGCATAGTTACAGTCTTAAAAGGAAAGAAAAAAAAAAGCCCAAAACCTAGAAGATTTTACACTTCAGGAGAAGATTTTTTTCCCCTTAAGAATTAAGGGGAAATAGAAAATCTGAAGTGATTTATGTCAGTACTTTTCTAAATATTCAGAAAGAAAAGACAAAATCAGCAGGGATTTTGCAGCAGCATTCAATTTCAAGTAGAATTGCAGTGAGTAGTATCTAATCCTTAACATTCAAGAAAATCTAGGTTGTCATATCAGTATTCAAAGATTAGCAGACTATCATTTGCTCCCTCTGCAGCTGTCAGCTCTGTCGAATTAGGAGCATGTTCTTACCTCTTGTCACACTTACTGCAGCCCCCTGCCACACTTCTTTCATCTAGTCTTGCACATGCATCAGTCTTCCCTGACAAAATGCCAGTCTTTGTACTGCATTTTGCATTGATCCTGCATTTTCACTGAAGCAGGAGGTAATCGCCTAGACAGTTTTATGATAATGAGAACCACTGCAAAAAAATTAATGGACTAAAAAAAATCCCTTTTATGATGTTATTATAAAGAGCTTTTTTTAATTATAGGCACAAAGGAAGCTATTACGTAGTGCAGCTTTCTTATTCCCACAAGAAATGAATACTTGTGAGCAACAGTGATTGGTGCTTTTCATACTGCAGATGAACTAGATACCAACACCTGTTTTACTTATGGCTGATATATATTTTCTCTTAATAAGACTTTCAGAAACTTTTGTCTTGGACAAACTTCCCAAATTTAAGTGATGCATGCCATGAAGTGTGGTACAAGGCATATTGTTCTGTAATATATCAGGTATTATGACTTAACTATTCGCAAGAATGAGCAAAAGGGACTTTATTTCCCTGCATCCAAGAAAATCCTGTTGACCTTTTGTTTGAGAAATTCCTTTTGAACACCAGTCTGATATCTAGATGAAAGGTAACCAACTGTGTCATAGACGTAATTTTTGCTCTTTCTGTGGAAATCAATTAAATGTTTGACCAATTTCTAAATCTTCAAATAATCTAAATTCATAAATGTCCCCACAGACTAAAGATGTAGAAATAGTTTATGATTATGCCACTAAAAACTGGCCAGTATTATCAAAAGAATTGTTCCATGCTCTATCAAGCACTTCCTAAAATTTAAGCTTTTGACATCACAGTTTTAGCAATCTTTAAACTATGTGGGTTTTCGGAGAAGTGATCTCTTTCTGTTCCAAAGCAATTACAGGAGCCATTTAAAAACCTCTGTATTAATATTTCACTGTATGGAAAAGAGAAGCTTCCCTCTTGCTTTTCCAGAAGAGAAAGCCAGAGCACAAGACTTATTAGACTTACTAGGACCAAATGGCCAGCACTGGGCCCTAATTAGGAATTATATCCTTAAGCATATGCTGAACTCCATACATACACATTTAACTGAATTAGGACCTACATGGCTATTAAATTAATTTTTATGAGGCCAAAAAAGGTCATTTAAGGTAAAGCAATGGCTTGTTCTGCACAAAAACAACTGAAATGTTCTCAACTTTATCTGTTGCTGTCAGCCCTCTCACAGAAGGACATTTTTGCCATGTGAACAAAGAAAAATCCTTTTGCTGTTCTTGTACTGAAAGAATTTTTTCAGCATTCTTGTAAAAGGGCAATTTCACTAACATGCCTACTTTATTACCCTTCTTTAAAATAAACAGGAACAGTACAACACAAAATAGCTACTGCAGAGTTTGTGGTCCTTTCTGGGGCTGCTGCCTTATAGGAACCCCCAGCCTGTACAGGGCCTGTGCAGCCCCCATGTGCTCTCCACCCAGGAGTCAGCTGTGTCTGATCCCATGGGGGTCCTCACCTCATGCATCTCACCTCCAATCCTTCACCTTCCTGAGAAAGGTCAACACTGGCCTGAATCTTCCTGGCCTGCTGTCTTGATGCTACTGTTCAAGGCAGATTAAAAGACTGCTTTCCAACCTCAGTGAAAATTGCATCATTACTTCTCCCTAATGGGAGATGTGATTATAAAGAAGTAGTGGACAAAGTCACCATGCTCCTTGCTGGTGCAGCTGGCCTCATGGGCTATTCAGCATGGGCACGATTTTGGATGTCAGCCTTGATGACTAAATTATCCAGACTTTTTTTGCACGCAAACAACAAGGCTAACACAATAACCTGCAGCAGGGAAGTCTGCCCGCCTTCTCCATTAAGAAATACTTCCTGTGTCTTATGAAGTTTACAGTCTTTCACTTCATTCATTGAACTATTCCAATGGTATTTTAACAAAACTGGATGAGATAGGCATAAGTGATCATTTCTGTATAAAATTAGAATATAGAATATTCTAATATGAATATATATAGAATATAAAATTAGAAAAAAATTACTAACGCTGAGCTTCATATTTCCTGTTCCATGCTAAGCAATGATTTTAAGGGCAAAATATTTTGACCAGCACTATTTTTAGAACAAGATCTGTTGTCAGGCTGTGTAAATATATCCACATGTATATTGATAAGCAGCAACTTTAGAACAGGTTAAATTTAATATCCACGTATGCCCTGCCTTCCTGGCAGGGCAGGGAAGTAGGCAGTGGCTAGGGAACGTGTGCAGGGTCACATTTCTGATCCGATCCACACCTTACAGTGGGGCTCTTGTTCTCCAAACACCACTTATTGCATTACCCTGTATCTTCTACCCTGCCCCTCATCTGAGCCTTTAAACACATTCCCAAAACACAAGAATATCATGCTGGTAACAGCAGCTGCATCTCCAGTATGGTACAAAGCTAAGCAGTAATACAGCATTTGTCTAAGTAAAGCACACAAAAGGGAAGTACAATTTGCTCTTTCCTAAAATTGAAAAGCTTTCTTCAAATTTTATGCAAGGTTGATTTCTTCAGACTCAGGTCAGGTACAGCCTACAAAACAGACAATTCCTTGTTTCTGCTTGAGGCCCAGGGGAGGCGACACTTGGCTCTGGCCATACAGAGCCAGACAGCTTTGCCTGGTCAATTTGCTCCAGGCACAGAGACCTGCTTTTCTCTTCCTGCAGGGAGCAAGATGCAGTGGAGCACAGCCATCTCCATGATGGTGTTTGCATGGCTGTTTGCTGCCTTTTGGGCCGTGATGCCCTTGCTGGGGTGGGGTGAATATGACTACGAACCCCTCCGAACCTGCTGCACCCTGGACTACAGCAAAGGTGACAGGTGAGGGCTGGGGCCAGCTCCCAAGGAAGCTGGAAGGGGGGTGGAGTCTGCCATCCCCTGGGGTGGCCTTGGCAGTGTACCAAAAACCCCAGATGTCCCCCATCCTTCTTGCTGGGGCAGATGTCACAC
Organism: Apus apus; assembly: GCF_020740795.1. Classification (NCBI taxonomy): domain Eukaryota; kingdom Metazoa; phylum Chordata; class Aves; order Apodiformes; family Apodidae; genus Apus; species Apus apus. Next base: position 27,814,558 of record NC_067285.1, read on the forward strand.
CCTAGTGCAGGGCAAGGCAGGCACAGCCTGAGAGTGCCATGACTGCACAGCAGTATGCTGGAAGAGCTGTAGTCAGCTTCCTCCATGGGAGAGGCTGATGCTCAGGTTTCTCCTACTCACTTACTCCTTGGTCATCTATAAGGTGCATTTTTTTCTAGGTTTAGGACTTGATGCTCTTTCAGAATAGCTTTATTTTTATGCAGTCAGTCTAGTGATGATCTCTGAGTAGCCATGTTTGTGTTTAGAAACCTGTTGTGATTTTCTGCAATACTATCCATCCTGCACACAACAGCATGGTACAACTTAACCAGCCTTCAGCAAATGCTGCACCTAAAGCATGTTGACAAAACTGGTTTATTCCATTTAAAAAATACAAGTTAGTGAATATTTACAGCACGTTTACAGACATGCCCTAGAGAGGAATTAACAACCTCTTTATTTTCCCTCCTCACCTTTTCCAGAAACTACATCACCTACCTTTTTGCTCTGTCCATTTTCAATTTCATTATCCCTGGCTTCATCATGCTGACAGCCTATCAGTCCATACAACAGAAGTTCAAGAAAAGTGGGCACTATAAGGTAAGAAAGCTTCCTCAGCTCCCGCAAATGCCTTGCCAAAATAGGGCTGCACCCGATAGAGACAAAGTCCTCAAAAAGCCAATTTCTTTTACAGAAGCTCTGGCTCAGGTCCTTCTGTGCTAATTCCACAGTGTTCCTTGAGTAGGACAGTAGTGCAACACAGGATGGGGCCACTCAGAACATTCAAGGAAAACCCATCCTTAGAGATTTCAAGATTTGACCTAACAGCCACATCTGCCCTGATCTAGAGCTGTAAATAGTTCGCCATCAAAGCAGGGGTCAGACTAGTGACCTTGAGGATTTGCTTCCACCAACACTGGTCCAACTCTAGTCACAAAACAAACAGACAGCACACAGAATATTTGCTAATAGCATATCAATATTTATCCAGAGCAAATTTGCTCAGGAAGGATCATTATTTCCTGCTTTGCTACAGGTTCTTAGCTTATGGCTGAGGAAGTCAACCAGAACTGCAGCACTACAAGGGAGCACACAGGCAACCCGTGGGGGTAGAAGGGCCTTCCTAAACACGCCATGTTTACACATGGCTAAGGAAATTCAGAAAACTTTATGAGCTGGAAACAAAGGAATTGCTCTGGCATTGCAGGTTAATGGGAATTTAATGTGGTGATGATATGAGTTGTTTCCTCAGGGGCAGGCTATACGGTCTGGGGTACTATGCCTGGCTGATGGACACAGCCTGTCCCCTGCACTCAGTAAGTTCTCAAGGGGGATGTTATACCAGCAAAGAGACGGTCAGGCAGACTGGTTTTAGCTGTCTGGAACATATACATGTGCCCTTTACATAATTACTGAACAAATCTCATTGTTCATTAGTATAAGTCAATTACCCTTTTTTTTTTTTTTCAGTGAGTTTATGAAATAGATTGTGATTTCTTTCTTATGACATTCTGTAGCTGTGCAGATGAATTAGGATGCAGAAAATGTAAGGGTAAATTTATCACTTCCCTATTAATTAATATATATAAGATACTTGGGAACAGCTGACCATGAACACCACGGACAAGATCCTAGCATGAAGGACACAGGGACCTTGCTACCACGACACAAATGCCACTTGCATCCATCTGTTGCACTGCTGTAGTAGTGGCTTCACACAGTTTATTCATCTGCAAGACCCTCTAAGAAGTCAGCAAAGTATCATTCTGTTTTCAAATTAACACATGCCCTCACCCCTCAGCAGCAATTACTGGCCATGGTTTCTATGTCTAGCACACACCCTGATAAAACTGAGCTACTCCAAGGTGCCTTGTCACCTCTTCCCAGGAGAGACTGCCACTCCCCACCTGGCCTCCAGGAACAGAGTTTTGAGGCTTGCTGCACAGGCAGCCCTCGATGCTTTCTGATTTCAAAAGCAAAGCGGCTATGACACAAAATACCCTGTGGGCTGATCCCTTCCTACTACTGAACACAAACCAGTCTCACAGGGTCTGTCCCATCCACTTGTTGCAGTGTGTAGTTGTGAAACACAAAGGAATTAATTGCTCTTGTTTTTCAGTTTAATACTGGTTTACCATTGAAGACGCTGGTCATTTGCTGGGGTCCCTATTGCCTTTTATGCTTCTACGCAGCAATTGAAAATGTGATGTTCATTTCACCAAAATACCGCATGGTATGTCTGTGCTATCCAAGGGAATTCAAACAATGTCATCATTCTCCTCACTCTCCTCTCTAAGTTCCTATGGAACAATGCCAATTTACTCACAACTGGGTTTACTTTTTATAACATACATAGCAAGTAGTTAATTTTCTCAAAGCATTCTGATCATCTACCACTTCTAAGGCAAAATAGCTAAGCAGAGTGATAAAACAGCCATTGTCTTACTTCTTTGATCAAGCAACCATTTAGGAAGTCAGGGGTTATTTCTTCAGCAGATAGTACCCTGTACTACTTCATGGTTTGTAGGAGCTTTTTGTGTCCTTCACAGAGCCAAGTACGTGTTCAAAATTTTCAATTTTGAAGAAGCTGTTTGTCTCATTCATTTTTCTTATGCTTCCCCTCTCCTCAGGGATGCTGCAATTGATCACTCTTAAGGTTATGCTGCCTCTTTTTTCCCCATTTTTCTATGAGTCTTGGCTCCAAGGCTTCCTCTGGGGCTCAGTAATATCACAAAAAACTTTAAACTTTCATTCAGCCCCCCCCAAAATCAGCCCAGTTTCAGGTCACCAAGTGCAGTACTGTACTGAGGTATCCAGTATCCACATAAAATGTGTTAGTAATAATAGCCCACATCAAAAGATGTCCATGGAACACCCTTCACTCCCTCCAGTGTTTGTATTCATGCTCAACCAAAATATCCCAGTTTCATGCAATGCTGATCTAAATTCTTTCTCCTGGAGACTAATTTCCTGGGCAAGGAACTGACCAAATTGCTTTTACCTCTAATACCTCTTGAGGTAGCAAGCTGCTGCCATCAGAGACAGGCAATTTGTTTGGTAATGGGAAAGGGTAAAACTAGTATCAGGAGAGACAAGAAACCAGTGAAGCTGGCAGGATGGGTGGAGAGCCTTGGCTGAAATCAGCCCATTGGCTCCTTGGTGCATTTTTTCTATTAATAAATATTGTGTCTCACAACAGATTCCTGCCGTTATTGCCAAGACTGCGCCAATGGTGGACGCCTTTGTATATGCCCTGGGGAATGAGAACTACAGAGGAGGAATATGGCAGTTCCTCACAGGACAGAAGATTGAGAAAGCAGAGGTTGATAACAAAACTAAATAATTCATTACAGCATTAAGCCAAATTAAACAGGTTCATCACTGAAAGCAAAACGGTAGATGAAACTGTGCATTCTCTGATATGTACATGCAAAGGTGGTTCCACATTGGAAAGGCCATGTATTGGCTACAAGCAATGAAAAACTGAAAGAAAGTCCTTCAGATAACTGTCCAAATACCAAGAGCTGCTTGCCAAACAAGCTGCCTTAAACCTGTGTTGATTATCATCAGTCTCATTTTATATACCACTGCAAATAAACTATGTGCTGGAAAGAATTTTTTTTCCTGATACACTAAGATAAAAGCTGGGCAAAGTAACTGAAGTAGGGCATTCATTTATCCACTGAAACCTTCTCAAATCAATCTGTGCAGTTTGTCCATATGTTAACATCTGGATTACTAAAAGATTAAAGAAGTACCCAGTATTACACCACATGTCTGTAGAAAGAACTTGTTCATTTGAACAATGCATTTTCAATGCACCCAAAATGGGAGTTCCAAAATTTCCATGATGAATCTGCCATCCTAATTCCATAAAAATATTTCAGAGGGCATTTTACCGCAATAAGAAATATTAACTTGGCTGCTATTCAAATTAATTAGTGTGTGACATTCAACTTTGACACACACATTCAGCTGCATCAGACTTTGCAGCTGCTGGTTACCAGGACAATTAAAAAGCTCACAGTCCATCCCCAAAACATTAATCTTTTATCAAACACTGAACAAAAAGTAAAGGGAGTTATGGGTCAGATTCTGTTCTAAAAATGTCGTAAGAATAACTATTAACTTCTTATCTGCCATTAAATTCCTCTACGCTCTGTACAAGTGGTAACACTCACTGAATCAGTCGTGACTAAAGAGTCTGAGCAAGTAAAAAGCTACTTATTTTACAATTATCAGAATTAATATGTATTTTAAACTATTAGAAATGTCTACCGTAAATGCTTATATTTGCTCACATTTCCTACAGGATAAAAAACTGTCAGTTGATGTTGCCTGTTTCTACAAGATGTGTCTCAGAATGACCCATTTGCAAAAAAAAATAAATATGTCCATGGCACACAGAATACAAAAGATTGTGCATACAAAGAGCGAAACCTAAGTGATTCTTACAGGGATAATATGGTTAATTTCCAAGCATTGACAGTGAGAGAGCTTTTGAAGATAGCCAAAGAAAAAGATGACCTGCCCCTATGATGTTTTTCAACATATTAAAAGGGAAAATGGTTGTGTATGGGTTACAGAAGTGCAGATGGTGCAATCCTGGAAGCTAAACAGTCTCTGGATAGAACAGATATTCCCCTCATGGCTACAGATAGGAAATAAGTGTCATTTTGTCACAAGCGAACCAGCAGGATCCTATTTGGAGATGTGTTTTAGGACTTGGGAGGCTCAATCTAGTCACAAGCCACCCAAAAGAACAGTAAACAATGCCATGACAAAATTATTCAGAGTCATCACATATAAAGCTGACAACTAAGACTTACATCCTAGGTGCACATAATATTGAGCAGATGACAAAATGTTTGTACTGGTAAGTGCGAAATAATGTATATGGGCACAAAATTACCTTTAAGTATGTATCTACAGTGACAGGCTCTGAATCTGTAATCATCTCTTTCTCAGGAAAGAGACCTGGGCAGGTTTTGAAATTATCAGTTCCCTTGTCAGCAGGGTCATAGTGACAAATCCCAGCAGAATACTAAAAATCACTAAAAAAAGGAATAGGATACAAGAGGACACATGGTCACACCACTTCAAAGCCACTGTGCTCAGACTTATTGAATAGAGGGCATAGTTTGGGTCATTCCAACTCATAGAGACTATAGATAAGCTAGAAAAGTGCCACAGGAATGAAGAAAAATAAGGAGAACCCAGCATTCTCCCTCATTTCAAGCCTGCAGTGTTCAAGCTTCTCCTTATGTTTGTAGCTAGTGAGAAGATCAGAGACAGCCTTATTGAACCAGTGGTTCAGGTGATGTGAAGGTGGGACGATCATTTGCTGCTTCCAACAGCAGAAGAGTGATGGAACACACAGTAAAATTAAATCAAGCTATGTATTTTCCGTTTGTGGTTTGAGCAGTGTTTTTCATGTTTGCCTACTGAAACACATTATGGCCTATCTAACAATACTGCAATAATGCAACAAATAACAGTTTAAGACATTTGATTAGGATTTGAGCCCCTTTTGGCTTAAAGGGAACTCATCTGAGGTGTTGGCTCTTAGTCCGTTTTCAGACTGATTTTTGACATGCTCTTACTGTAAACCTTTTATTGTAGGAATAGAAAGCAGCAGAGCTGTTCATTCTGTTGAACAGACACAAATTTTAATGTGTTCAGGTTTGTGTATTCTGTTTCATATTTGATTACTGAAAGCTAGTGATGGGTAAAGCTGGGTATTATTACTTAGTAAGCATAAAGGTGCTTAGTGTTATTTAAGCCTTGAGAGAAATAGGGACTCTGTCCTGAGCAGCAACCAAAGCTGTCCTTCAAGGCCGCGCTGAAGAAATGCAAGGTAACAAAGTAATTGATATCCTTCAGACCTAGTGATGGTGTAACACTTGCAGATATGCTTTTAAGAACACGGGACATGCATAGAGTCCAATATAGGGCTATAAGCCAGGACCACAGCAGAGGCAGTATGGTGCATTACAGTGACACAACAGGCTGTCCCAGCCCAGAGGGCCCTCACACAGCTCTCCAGGGCAAGACCTCACTCCAGATGGTCCCCTGTGCCACAGTGTATTGCACTGAGTAGCTCTGAGCTCTGGTTGCTCCCATCTGCTCAGAAATCCCACCTAGTTTCACTCTGCACCTCCAAATCTAAGGATATACATAAAATCTGAATCATTTCTCCTGTCATTCATCTCCAAACTAAATACCTTAAATTAATGCTTCTCAGTCAGGCTCATAGCTGTCCCAGCCTAGTACCTCCTTCATACAAAAAGTTACAAAGGCTCCTGAGTGAAGAGCGGCAAAAGAAGCATTTGAACAAACTGGGTGGACTTAAACACCTCTGCAGTTCTGGCTCATAATATCTTGACTGCTGACTTCCTACCAGAGTGGATGAAATGAGGTTGCTCTTGGCTTATTTATTGGATCATGGATAATCCTACTCTCTCTAGAAAAATAAAAAATTTTTAAAAATTGAAGCAAACAAAAAAAAGATATGGAAATAAACACAGAAGTTTCCAGGAACTGATCACCAAGGTAAAAATCCTCTTTTAGCAATAACTGGTTCTCACCTCTAATTTATTCCCATTAAGAAGAACTAGTTGATGATCAGTGCACAAAGAAGTGTGCTGTGTTTCTTTCAGAAAAATGTCTGAAAGCAAACTGCAATGCATCAAGAAGCCCAACATACACTTCCAGTTAATTACACAGTTTATCCTGAGCACAGTCAGACTTGACCACAGAAGTGCTGGCCCCATGCCCTCTGGCACTGCTGGTTTTCCAGATCTTGCAAATGAGTATCTGCTACCATCCTGATAAAGCCTGTCACAACAAGGTCCCATATCTTGAATAGGTTATGCTGAAGCATGCAAGATCCCAGCATGTTTTCAAGCTCTGGAGAATTGCAGATGGCTAGAAACAGTATTTATATTATCTTAACCAAAGTGCACCCAGGGGGATTAAACAGGGGCTGCACAACACTTCCATACAGCTAGTTATCCCATCCACTATTCAGAAAAACAAAACAAAACAAAAAAACAAACACCAAAAAGAACAAAAAGGATGAAAGCATAATGCTTGGATGCATTTGGCAACTCAGCTTAAGCCAGGACAACCAGTCTGAACACCAGATTACTATCTGTCCTGTCACTAAAGAGGAGAATGTCTACAACCTACCCACTTTTAAAAATAATTAGATGGCACTTCAGGTTTGCTATTGCAGCCCATTGTTGGGGAGATTTGGACAATTATTCACAATCAAAATAGAAGTGGAAACTGTGCCTGTCCTTAGGGTTCAAACCTGACTCAGTATCCAACCACTCTTAACGCACAATGACCTGCAGTATTGTATAAAATATTACCAAATCACGCTGCCATCCCTCTAACTGGCCATCTAATGCTGCTCATTTGTGTCAGAGTGAATATTTTGATGCGCTGATGAAAAACAGACTTCTGAAAAAGAAGTAGAAGGCAATTTTTCCTCCTTATCACAGAATCATTCTGGTTGGAAAAGACCTTTAAGATCATCTAGTCCAATCCTATCCCTGGACATGAACAGCATCATTTCTTCACATTTTCTTTCAGCACATAGAAATGATTCATACCTTAAATAGCAACTCTTGCAGTCCTATTTTCAGGGCTATTGAACACCCACAACTCCAAATGAAGTTACTGTATCCTGCAAATCAAGGTCTTGCTGACTCAGCTTTCCTGCACTGCCCACACTTACAAACACCCTACAGCTCAATAAGAGTCAAGTTTTTCTTCAGTGAGCATTCTTCGTGTGCTCTATGCACTTTCTAAGGTGTTTTTGCTATCACCTCTTGTACATCTGATTGGGGCATTACATACCAATTTTGGAATTAGGGTCAGGGAAAGAATTTGCACTCGTCCCAGGCTATCATCATAACACTTTGAATTGCATTACCTTAAAACAGCAAAGTGAGTTGGTTTTGTCACAACAGGGAAAAAAGGACTGCCAGATTCCTAAATACGGACCCAAGTGCTAATGATTAGTTTGGTTCAACAAGTTAACATAAGAGATTAAAAACGTAATGTAAAATCCTAATAATATTATGATGGCACGTGTTAGCCATAAGTACTCATGTACTTGTGTCTCACTTAAATTCCTCTATATGTTTCCTATGTGAGAAAGGCAAAGTGAAAACTCACACCTCAGCTTATGATACTGAGAGTTTGCATTTTGGAGTTAAATTCAAAAATATTTGGTACCATCTGCCCTGTATACCTATTTACACTTACAGATTATTCATCAGAGGGTTACAATCAATGGTCTGTATGAGCTATCCTAGACTGACTAACACATTAAACAATCAGAAGATGGTTTGTTACAAACACAGGCATTCCACTTTCTGTAGAGAAAAAGGGAGAATGAATCTGTTGTGTTAGGATTATGTAAAACAATATGAATTTTTAAATGGCGAACAGACATCATCACACATCTATTTTAAGTGTTTGGAAATTTGCTAATATAAGGTAATCTCTTGTGTGTCATTGAAAGACCAAAGGATCCAATAATAACAGGAACAGAGAGCACAAAAAATTTAAGATGATCTCAATAAGATGAAAGTTTGAATGGATACAAATAAAATTGTACACACATAAGCAAGATGTTTCCTGTGTGAGCCATGTATGAAAATTTTCAAAGCAGGTTTTATTCAGAACACAGCATCAGATCACAGAAGAGGAGAGCTGGGGCTGAGTAAAGGCACTGTGCTGGGATACAGATTTTGCTCATTTCAGAAGAAGCACAAGAGATGACTCCCCTGAAAAATACTAGAGAGACAAGGAAAAGGGAACTGAAGCAAGCTGCAACCTCCTTTGACACCCTGGCCCACAGAAATTGTCAATACAATGAAGAACATACACCTAGATGTTGATTTTATATTGAGAAGTATTTCATATGCAGATTCAATTACCTGCTTTAAAGGAGTCTAGCTTTAATTAACCTAAGTTTTAACTTAATGTAAATTAATTAAACACTTTAGAAATACGCTTCAGAGCACAACTCTTAATTCAGTAGGTCTCGAATGGTAGAAAATGCTTCCTTTTAATAACAATTTGTTCTTAGGAATCTGAAAAATAATTGTGTAGTTATAAAGCAAGGCCTAATATTCTAATACAGTGCTATCGCAAGTCAAGTTTTAAAAATAATTATTTCTAACTGGTAGTAAAAGAATGTGACCATAGGGAGACAAATACTTGTGCCCCACAAACACATGTAACTTATTTTTTATGAAAGGACTGAAATAATGAAAGCCAACAAAGAAAATTACAGAACTGGGTGTGGCAAACAAGCTTCCAAGTCCTAACAGTAAGAGTTCTAAATTTTCAGTCTTTAGAACTTGACAGTGAAAACAAACTGTATTTTGGCAGACAACAGCTGGAGGCTGTAATTGCTGAATAAGTCACTATTTGAATTTTTTTCGTGAACAGTGAGATAAGAGATTCAATTTTTTTTCCACTCATGGTGTTCAATTATTTGTGTCCACTGCCCCAAGATTTGTTTGACTGACCTACACAAGGAGGTGCTTTGGCAGCATTCTTGACTTCTCCCTCCATAAGCTGACCTCTCATTCGAACACAGGCAGTTTTGCAAGCAAATTATATCACATTAGGTGAGAAGTTATTGTGCTGAAAAGCAGCTGTACAAGCAGAAGCTTAAGGATGCTATTAACTACAAATGGGGCAGGAAAAATGCCATTAAACAAATAGAGAGAAGACAAAACCAATGCCTTGATGGCAGTATTTGTCAGCTCTTTCACTACTGAACTGGAGTTATGCTTCTGGCCCAGCAACACATCCAGAGTGGCAGCATGTGCTAGATACCACATTGAATGGCACCTCTGATGTACGGATCAAATGCTCTATTTCATAGAGGGCCCTGCAGCCCTCCCTTCACTGGGAAGGTTTCAACTTTCTTGCAATACCTAACAAAGAAAGATCTTAATGGAGACAAGACAGTGGACTAATTTACTGAGCTAGCCCATTATCTACAAAGAGATTACATATTGAGATACTTGGCACAGACATGAATTTGGTACATAAACTCTCCCCCAAAAGTGGTATCCACACATAAGGAAAACATCTTAAACTATAAACCAGAAAAGAGGGTTTTTTTGTTTCATATCCTGCCTGCTTGGCCTTCAGCACCGCATTGAGCCACTTCTCTGCAGTCTGTTTTCAGCAAGGATTCAAAACCTGGGACTATACAACTAGAAATCTATATTTTTATATAATGAGCAAGAAAACACTATTATGGCCAAAATAGATGCTTTTTTGCACTAATCTGGGAGTGAGTGGATTCAAATCCATTTCTTCTTAACCTGATAGCAAACATGCATCTTCTCTTGCCCAGAAGAACCACCAGGCTGTTCCAAAATCTGCATTTTCCTACTGACACTATAACCTTTGTAGAAAAAAATACAAGGTTTTTGCCAACTGAAGGGGCAGAAAATGAGAACAAGCAATTTGGGATTGATCTGGCTTTACTAGAAGGGAAATCTGGATTGTGGTTTTTGCTTCCAGGACAAAAATGCAAACTCATATGTTGCTAATAAACAGTTGAATTTCTCCAAATTAATTGTGAGCAAAATATGACAAACTACACCTTTTAATGGACTAAAAACTAGGCCAGTGACAGGTCTTAAAATACAGTTGGTAGGCAGATACCACTGAAAAAGGGCATTTTTAAGCCAGAGAAACATGGGGGTTTTTGCTTCTCTATACTCTAACCATGTATTTATGTGACATAAAAATTTGTGGAGCAGTAAACCAAGAGATAGATGGGTTATAATTACAGGATGACCTGAACCACCAGGGTAAATGGTTGTAATCTGATAAAATGTATTTTGTTAAGATTAAGTGTTTGAGATCCAAGAATGGCAGTCGCTTATATTTGCATAATGGAGGACTTTGCTTTAAAAAACAGAGCTCAGAAAAGGATTTAGTGGTCATTATAGATAATCGCCTCAATATAAGCTGTCTGGGCAATGCTGCAGCAAAAAGGACTAATGAGATTCTTGAATATAGGGGGTGGGGAACAGTACGAAGCAGAAATAATGAAGGATTCCAGCATCTCTGGGCAGCACTGCCAAGACCCCTACTAGGTTACCAAATCCTGTCCCAGTGTCTGCATTTTAAAGAGGATTTGAAGACATTGAACAGAGTTCAAGCCGTCATTGCAAATGAATTCTCTGGCTTTAACAAAAAAGCCCAAGCCTTCTGACATGATGGGTAAGGACCTCAACATACTCAGCTCACTGAAGCAACAGCATAGATGTACTTTCATCATACTGTGTAGGTAATTGCACTTGGGGAAGATATACATGAGGAGCCTTCCAATCTGGCTGACAAAGATCTGATGAATAAAAGCTGAAGCTAGAGAAATTCAACCTTGAACTAATGGGTGTCTCACCACCCTTACAGTAAGTAATTTATTCCTAATGTCTAACCTAAATCTACCCTCTTTCAGTTTAAAAATCATTACACAACCTTGTAAAAAGCCCCTCCCCAGCTTTCCTATAGCCCCCTTCAGGTACTGGAAGGCCACTATTAGGTCTCCCCAGAGCCTTATCTTCTCCAGGCTGAACAGCCCCAACTCTCTGAGCCTGTCTTCATTGGAGAGGTGCTCCAGCCCTCTGATCATCTTTGTGGCCCTCCTCTGGACTCGCTCCAACAGCTCTATGTCCTTCCTGTGTTGAGGGCTCCAAAAGTGGACACAGTACTCCAGGTGGGGTCTTACAAGTACAGAGTAGAGGGGCAGAATCATCTCCCTCAACCTGCTGGACACACTAATGAAAGACAGGAACAGCTTATCAGGAGAACTAGTGAAACAACCGTCACTTGCAGCCTTTTAGACATAGACTGATAGCTCTTTAGCCTACTTTCAGACTAGATGATTCCTGTTGTCCTTCCTAGCTCTGTAGGCTATGAACCCTTAGTTCCCTTATGCATATCTCTACCTCCTCCACCCTTGGTGAAATGGGATTGCTTACACTGTACTCCACATGCTTGCAAAGTTTCCATGATGGCTCAAATAATGCTACAGGGTTTATGACCGGCAAGAATACAGAGTTGGCATTGTGGGGCCACAGTGGCCTCATAGCCAGAGAGAAAGGGTGATAGAAGCCAAGTGTTTCTGACTCTGACATGTGTGAGACAACCAGGGAGAGGCATCAGGTGGTGAACCATTGCTCCTCCTCAACAAGAAAAAAAATCCTTTCTTTCTTTACATTTTGCTTATTCTAACAGATGTACCTATGTTGCAGTCCCAGAAATGCTATGTATCGTGACAGACATACCACAGGAACTTCAGACAAATTAGCCTGCCACACACGGGAGGTCACACTACATGATCTTATGGTCCCTGCAGTTGTTTCTTTTCCCTGCATTATCTCAAGTATGTTTTCTTTTCATGGGTCACTGGAGCAGAAGTATAAAAAGAGGGAAGAAAAAGTACCTCGTGTCCCCTGGGAGTAAATGAGTGAATGCACTGACTTTTAGGCTACATGAAGGTAAGAAAGACAAGATGAAACCCCGTCACTTGAGCAACTTGTCTGTGAACTGCAGCTTTCTCCCACTTTTATGTGCTCATCATCAGCCTTACAACACATGAAACAACAATGAGTTTAAACCAGAAACATCAGTGAAAAAAAACAAGGTTCTTGACTCCAGTGAAAACCCACTCAGCAGATGAAATTAGGAGCATTAATCCCATGGCATTGTCCATAATTAAAGGCTCCACCTACCAGCAAACAGCTGTGTAACTACTGCTGGCTGAACCTCTGTGCTTTGAAATGGGATTAAATGAAAGGAAAAGCAAGCATCAAAAGCATTAGTAGGACAAGCAATATCTTAGTGTATCTTGTATTGTATGGACCAAATAATAAAACTGGTTTATTGCTGTTCTTTTGCAGTTCTTCTTTCTGAGAAATCATTATCAGCTGAGAGTACTACAAACAAAGGAATTCAGAACTAGAAGCATGTCAGCATCCTATTACACTATAGTCTAAGCTTAAATCCTGCACTGAGCGTTTACTTCTTTTTGCTATATTTTAGAAGCCTGAGCTCATCAATGAAGTCTATTCCATTGACTTACCACCACAAGAGAATACTATGCCTTATACAGGTTATACAAATAAAGAATTATCCAAAGAGGTAGTGATCTCTCCTTGTGTGTCTTTAAATGGTGCATGTTGTTCTTCTGGCTGAAAACTATTTGTAGATTTGGACAAATGACAGGATAGCAATAAGAAAGAGTCATCCTATGGGGAAGGTGCCATATGGTACACAAATCCCATTAAGAGGGTTTAATTGTTATTTTAAATCCTATAGACAAGCAGTAATAAAAGGGAGCCTGGTTCAGATATCCTCCAGAAGCCAATTTTGCTTACATTTTGTTCATACTGAGAATGCAAGATTCATCCCTCCTCCTGCTAGCAGCCATTAAATATGACTGAAAGAATGGTGGAATGACTCCCAGTTACTGCAAGCAAACACCAGTAAGCAAGTCAGCTCTCATCAAGTCACCAAGTTCCTGTACTGTCCACATGCTAGAAGCCAGTCCTCTCTCAGCTGCACTGACCACTCAGAGAAGCTGGTTCATCTATAATGTAGTGATGGGATTTTCCTCAGTTTAAAATCTGTCTCTTTTCAGAAGTAACCCAGCCTCCTGACAGAGCTGTAAGGTCAGGGCTGCAATGAGCATTACTATTCACACATCTGTGTTTGTTGTTTTGTTTTTTTTTTTTTCTATTTTGGTTTTGTTTGTTGTTTGTTTGTTTTTTCTTGTTTTCTTTTTTTCTCCAGGTGATGGAAAAGAATTTATCTTGGAGGTATTTTCAGGCAAGGTGACAGTATTGTAATGAAGGGGAAGTACTGGAGCTGCAATCTGCATTGGTTCCTCACATCCCAGGCTGAGCTTTCTTCTCACTGTCATGCTGGAAGTAACACAGAAGAGCAGCTGGTCAAGTACTGGTTCCAGCAATCAAAAACAAAGGCAAGGAGGTGGCTTGTCAAACTTCAAGCAGTGGAAAAAACTGACATCTGAAAATGCATCCTAGGTTGATCTATCAAGGGTAAAACTGAAGTGTCTAGTTTGATTTTATTAAATTGGTGCATGGAAACAGTACGTAATTTAGAATCACAGGCTTTGGTAAAGCTCTGATTGTAAGGTTTTAAGCAGGTGTGAGGTCCAATTAAAAAATTAAGTCCATAAAATTTAATCCATCTTTACCTTTTTTGCTTCAATGTGACTCTTGTTAGCTCCCTAAAATTAGATTTTTAATCTCAGATTGGCATCCCATTCTCTGCCACTCAAGTATCACAAACAGTGAGAAGATTATGGCCACTCATGTAGTGTCTATTTTCCTATAATCCTTTTAGCACCATAAATGCTAAATATAGCATCCAGTTTAAATTAGCTTTAACCTCAACTTGACTCCAGTTAACTACACAATAACAGTCATTAAAAACAAACAAACAAAAAAAAACCACCACAAACTACCCTCCCCTGCCCAAAAAAACCTAGAAATATTCCCACACTTAAAAAAAAAATAAAATAAAAATAAAATCTGGTCAGTGCATATAAACATACCACCTCAACTGTAGTGAATACTCTAACAGCTTATTGGAAACCAAGAACTTGTGAACAATTAGTCTGCCACACACGGAAAAGGCTGGTTACAGTACTCACCCGTGCAAACAGCCATCCCGAAAAGCACAGGAAGAACCGGGTCCGCTCGTGCAGCTCCTTTATCCTGGCTGTATTTGCAAATGGATAACACCGAATATGGAAGCATTACTGTGAATCAAATTCCCACTAGCTTTTCCAGAACAGCCCTTTGTAGGCCCCATAAGACCTTCACTGGGCAAACCAATATATCCCTTAACTAGGGGAGAACCATCACTACATCCTCATAAGTCATTAGTGAAAAGAGCTAAAACAAGCTCAAAACCTAGAACAGGAATTACTTCAGTAAAACAACTGCAGGGAACCCTGCCTTTTACTTAGCAGTTACTACAAGAAGAAATATGTCCTCAGTGTCAAAGCTGGGGTTTCAGGAAGGCTGCCAGAAAACAGAGATCTCCCACACAACTGGTCCCAGGGAGTCAGTGCTAGCTCCTGCTGATTACAGCCAGCTTTACAGCTGGGATACATCTAGGCTGTCAGGGCCAGAGCTTAGCCCATAGATTTTAACTTAGACATTTATAGGCTACATACTTAAATGTTCTATTTCTGCCTTTACATCATCACTTATTTTGGACCAACTATGTTTTTCATCAGCTGGTTTGCCTTAGGAGCAAAATAGTGAACAAATCCCAATAACCCAATCATCCTGAAGTAAACAACCATCAGGTGCAATACTCTTAAAGTTACAGGTTCATCTCCAAACTTAGTACTGGCTGGAAGTTTCTCCATGTCTGATCCTTTGCCCTTTTCAGGCACCACATGGAGGGAAGGGAAGTCCACCCTCAGGAAGTCTGGCATTTTTTCATACTCCAGGGAGAGAACGACTGCCAAACCCTCCCCTGGCATAGGGAATGTCATAGAAATGCAAATTAAAATATATCTGATTGTGTCTGCCTGTCCATTTTGCTTCAGCTTCTTAGGAACAATTAAGCAGATGCCTAAAGCTGAGCAGTAAAATGAGTACCCAAGAACATTTCCCACAGAGTTTTCCTTTTGGTTGGAGGACTGCCACACACACAGACTGTAATATTCTCAAATGTTCATTACTGAGACACACTCATCTGTTAAATACAGATTGGAAGGAGAGGACAGATAGAGCTGGTCAAAGGAGAAATAATGAACCATAAAATGTTCTTGTGAACTGCCATGACCACTACCAAGGCATTTTGTAAGCTTCTGTTTCAAAAGCTATGAAGTCCCAGCAAAATAAACAAACACATTGAAAAAAAAAATGGTATTGGGGTTCTACACCAAAAGCAGAATAAAACTGGCAGTAAGCATGAAATCCAGAGCCCATAGTAACAAACACAAACCTCATGCTGCTTCCAGAATGTTTTTCCTTATGAAGAATAAATTTTATTTTTGTTTTCTGGACAAGTTGTATAGTAGAAGAGTAAACAAAATGCTTACAACTACTCTTGGATACAAAACCAAGGAGCAATAAGATAGTAATCAACGCAGGAAATGTCAGGAGGAAATAAAAGCTTCAGGTATTTATTTTATGTCTCCTGATGGTAGAGTGAGTACCTCGTGGACTCCAGCAAGACTATCACTGCCTGAGGAGCACGCAGTCTTCACTGAGACACAAGAAAATAAGCAGCACCATAGAGAAGAGGGGGGAGACAAGGATGAAGGACAAGGACACAGTGGTAGAACCACATATTTAGAGCAGAAATTTATCCAGTTTCCTTATATTTCAATTTGCAAGCATACTCAACTCCTGACTTCAGCAAACTCTTTGACTGGGATCAAATCCCCTACACGAGGTGGCAAACAAACCCCCCAGGTAGGTTACACACTTTAGAAAAAGAAGTAATCTGAGTTTCATAAACTAGGCCCTTTGGAATAAAGTGTTTCTGTTTACTTACACTCTGCATAATTTTAAAAACTTGCCCACTAATAGTTTTAAAGAGATTATCAAGCTAAGCAACTATCTATGCTCTCATTTCCTCATGAAATACAGGTTAGTTTAATCTTCTTAGGTTTTGCAATGATATTCTAGGGCATAGCTATAACATGAAATAGCATGACACTCTAGATGAAAAGATGCTACTCCCCTCTTAAAAAAACAAAAACAAAACAAACAAAAAAAATTTCCAGTCTTTGAAACTGAAAGAAAGTGATAAATGTTGTTACGCAAGTGGGGACCTTCCCTGTAATAGTAAAGAGTCAGCATATATTTTTCCAGATTAAGAAAATACAATACAGCCACCACATGGGTGATAGTGACAGGAATTGCTTGGTATAGCAAACAAGTCAGAGGAGTAATGAGTGGCAAAGGACAGTTGCGATGACTGAGGCACAGCAGCAAGATCCTATAAGCTACATTCACATCTACTAAAGGGAAAACCCCAAGATGTGCCAGTGTAATGGCACACACAGCTCCATGCCGGTTCCATACTATATTTCCTTGATATTTCAGCCTCTGAGGAAAACAACTCATTACTGCTTTATTACAGTTCACTGCCTGCACAACTATTTGCGGTGAACATAGAAGTAATTAACACTGACCGGAACTGGTGTGCAAATGAAAACTCTTCTGCCTCCCAACTCAAACTCTTTTATTCGATCCTGTGTTACCATTACCAGAGAACACTGAAATGGCAAATTTTCACCACAGGGACAAAATCAGTGCTCTTATGATGAGTCACCACATTCTGTGCCCACAGCCAGGAAAGCTGCACATCTGAGGTTGCTCTACGGCATTTCCCATCACTAAAGCAGCCTTCGTGGGTCCCAAGGAAACCTCAATCAACCACTATTTTTTTTTCTTAGATAGTTCCTGTCATAAAAAGTCTTCAAAAATGGGGAATGCAATGAGAAAAATATTTCTTTAATACCGCTTTAAAATTTTAGGCTTAGCCAATGCCTGGGCACTTCCCAGCACTGCCAGTCCCCTAACCAGAGAGCCGGACTTTATTTTCGTTTTTTTCTTCTTTGGAATGAACAGAGATGGACTAATTTCACACTAGTTTTCTCTTTACTCTTCACTAAAGACAGCACTGAAATCAAACTGATAGCACATTGCTTTTGTTTATAATGAAACAGCTGATCTACACCTTGAGGAGTATGAAACTTGCCTAATTTCTGCAGGGAGCTGCCAGGTTCCACTGGTGGCTCACAGCTTCAAGCCTCTTCAGGCTATCTTTTCCAGAGGCCTGGGGACAGCTGTCAAAAAGGATTGGGAGGCACATTCCCACTAGGACCAACCACGAAAAGCAGAAGTAACATGCACACAATTTATCCAGATTAATCTTGTTGAACTCAATCTACTACCCCATGAGTGTTGCTGAGAAAACAATCAGCGGCAGGAACATGCATGGCAGAGGTCTAAGGCTGTGTGGCTGTTTGATCTGCTCAGCCCCATGAATTGCTGCGTTGTCACAATGTCACATCTGGAAAAAAAAAATCACTTGGCATTTCTCAGATTTTTTGTTTGATTTTGATTGTTTCCTGTTTTGTTTTCTGAAAAGTCAACATTCCTACCATATTATTGTTTCTCTCTTGTTACAGTAAAGGACACTCCCAGACCCCACAACCTCCTTTCATCCAGCATGTGCACAGAGCACTCCAGGGTGCATACCCAGATGTAACCTGCAAAGGTGCTAGCAAGGCCTTTCCCACAGCCCATTAGGGCAGGTTTTGTAACACCTGGTAAACAGATTCAGGACTAGTATTCACATGCCACAGCAGAGATAGACACTTCTCCCAAGGACAGGGCACCCGATCGCCCATGCTGCTGTTTGTGACCCTTGCTGTTTATTTAGCACAACCAGCTGAGCAGCATCAGCCAATTATGCCAGAAAAAATCCCTTCTCTTTTACGATGGCATCTCTGGGATAGGAAAGGCTTTTACAGTTTCTCTTGCTGTTAGTTTTCCAGGCTGTCCCTCTCTCCAGAAGCACACTCCCATAGGTATGTGAACCAAGGACAGTGAACTCTACACACCCAGCTATTCCCAACTCCCAGGGTACCTTCCTTCCCCTGAAGGAAGCACCATCCTCCCAGTCCTGGAGAGGTATTACATTTCCTAAAGACCTCTCTAACCAGGGAAACCACTTCCAAGTAATGATAAAATAAAATAATGTCCCCAGTAGATTGTTTATAGCAAGAGCGAAGTGCTGGAGAGATGACAGCCCCTGCATCACCTGCTGAGGGGAAGGATCTGGTGTACTGAGCATCCCTAAGTCCATTTAATACAGTGACCTGTCTTCATTTACTGAATTAATTTGGCATATGAATTTTTACTGAGTGTATTTAAACTAATAGCTGCAAAAGCAGCTTACGTGATTTTTTTCATCTAGCTTTTCCATACAGTCATTTATGGAATGACTGTTTGAAAGGGAAACATGCAAGAATTGGAGCAAAACTTCCACCATACTGAAAATGGTATAATGTGGCCATAGCACATGCAATTATGCAGGCAGATTCGTGGCTCATTCATCACCGTCAGGCTACTTTCCCCACAGCTGAGCATTCCTACGGGCCACCTGACTAGAGGCACACACACATTCCTGTGAGCAGATCTCAGACAAGCACCCAAAAAGCCGCACTTTACAAAATTAATTTCATCCTCTGAAGCAAAAAATATAAATTCCCCACCAGTCCCTTTCCTCAGAGAGAAAGGGGATGCTTTCAGTAAAGAGGTGAGGTCCAGCCAGGTGGCTCATTCTTCATGTTCTTTCTCAGGAGTTTTGAATATCATTAAGTGCTGAGGCACTGCTCACTGAAAGACAGTTTAATAAGACCTGCTGCAATGTGCAGACTGGCTCTGATCACAGATTACCTAAATTATTGAGAAACCTGTAATATTCTGTGTCTCTACATGGTGGAAGTCTCTTCATGCCATTTTCCCTTAGAGAAAATAACATTGATCTCTTACAGAACATTAAAATCTATTTCACATTAAATATATCTGTGTCATACTATTTTCCTTTTCAAGGTTCTTCCATGCCTTTCTATAGTAATTAAGCCTGCCACAGCAAAAATCAAATCAGTGCAAAAACATATTTACCCCAAACATGTCACACAACTTATGTTGTTTTAGCATATGATAGAAAAAGCTCATGAGAGGACAGCAAGCAGTCTTTGTGACAGTAATCATTAGATTTATTTCTCCTAATGTGTCACACATGACCTTCTGGTGACTTCCTCAGCTTGTGCACTGCAGGTTCACCAACCCACCATGCTGCAGAACCACAAACATGCCAGGACCACATCTAGGTATCATATGTAACCCGTATCTCCTTCACAGGCCCTCTTCTACACATTGCCACCGCTGTTTTAAATATGATCAGTAAATTGACACCAAGTTAATTTTTAAAATTAGCATTGTCTAAGCCTGCTGTTCTGATGCTGATAGACCCTTACCAACAGTGGCACAGGCACTGCTTTAAAATTAGAGTCAAAAAACCCAATCCAAAACATTCTCTGAGGGGACTGGTGCTGCCCACTCCATCTTCACCTGCACACGTTTGTACAGAGTCAGGATCTGGGGCTGCTCTCACAGTCAGAAATCCCCTGTGAATGTCCCACTGTACTCACAACAGTCAAGCAGCACAGTTTGAGAGCCCCTGCTCAGAGCAGGGAGTTGGTGATCCAAGATTAAAATATCAGAAAATGAGCCGGGAAGGGATACACAACACAAAAACAATTATGGTTCATGGGTAATAAACACCGTCTTTAGTTTCCTGAAGAAAACCTTATTCCATCAATGTGACTCCAAAGGTTAAGAGTCAGTTCCCATCAACTGACACAGCAGGAAAAGAAGGGGGAAAAAAAATAAAAATAAAAATAAAAAAAATCACCTTTGAGTAATCTCATCCTGGGGATAATCAAGTTACCTCAGCTTGGCACACGCTGCAGATCTGAGAAAAAGGAGGAGCAGATGCAGCATTATGTGGCCAGACCAGCTCTGTATGAAAGCCACCTTCACCCCTGGGTGGCTGGAGCCATGCTCAGGGAAGGGGTCTCCACTTTTCTGGGCACCCCACCGTTCCAAACCACCTGACTGTTGCTGCAGCTTCCAAAATTATAGAAAGAAATGGTATGGTCTACTTAAACCTCAAAATCCACCTGGTGGTGAATTTCTGTGTGATTATCACATACATAAGGTTGCCTCTGGACTTTAATCACCCGTGAAGTGCAATAATCTCCAAAATACACACGCTATTGTGGCTTATCAATGGCAGAAAATGATAGTGATGTACAAATAACAAGTTGTGCTTTCCACTTGCACTTGGATCTGACAAGGATCCCAGCAGCCAACTCATGACCTCTGTTGGGTCAAGTACACAAAACAGCTCTCCTCCTTTGTACTTGCCAGCTCAAAGGAACACCTCAAGGTCATCACCAAACACTGCATCAAAGATTTGCTGACTAGATACTTGCATGCACAGCTAGGGTACGGATAGGTCATTCAATGCTGTGCTTTCTCTCAAAAAATAACATTATGTGGAAGAAAGCTGCTGAATACAGATCATCAGCTCAAGACTGACAGCACAAAGTGGCAGAAAGCTAAGCAATGAGAATGAAAAGCCACAGGTCTCTATAACTATTTCTTCACTTTTAGAAATTGCTTTGATAAGGAGTAGTTGCCATTCCCAGGTTGCCCAGGGAAGTTGTGGACACCCCCTCCCTGGAAGTGTTCAAGGACAGGTTGGATGAGGCTTTGAGCAAGCTGGTCTCGTGGAAAGATGTCCCTGCCCATGCAGGGAGGGGTGGAACTATATGATCTTTAAGGTCCCTTCCAATCCAAACCATTCTATGATTCTTTTCTTTCCTTCAGTCTTTGCTGAAGCTTTAGTAGAGGCATGGGCTGTTTCAGCTCAATTTGTAATCAAAAAAGTGGACTATACTATTTCCTTCAGAAATCAGGGTGTCCTCTCCCAGCACCCATCCAAACTGCATGAAAAGAGAGAATGAATAAGTAAGAACAAAACCAAAGAGGTGTTTAAATTCAAGGATGGCACCAAAAGGATGTCTGAAAACAGAAAAAAATTATTTGAAAGAAGGCCTAGATGTAGAGGAGCATCTCAGACAATAGTTCCAAAACTGATGAAACATCTAAAGCCCTGTCTGGCCCCTCCAGTCAGCTACTTGTCTAAGGAGCCCAGCCACAGCTCAGCTTCTGATTTAGACTTGTAAGACAGAGCTGTCTACAACAAGTTAAAGGAAGGTTCATTGTCCGGTCTCTTCAGGCCAATGGCCACTGGCAGCACACCTCACTGCAGCTTAATCTGCTCTAAGCAGCCCAGACAGAGCAGCTGCTGTTTGTTTTGTGCTCTTGCATAAAAGCTGCAGATTTTACTGTGAAATCTGGATTTGACAAACTGGAAGCAAATAAAGACAGCTCATGATTATACCCAAGCATCTGAGCAGGTCGCTGTTAATGGAAACAAACTGCCAGACAGAAATTTGTTTATCTAATAAACTTATATTTTTAAGGGTGATATATTTGTTTTCTGTTTACCAAACACATCATTTGAGCAACATTCATCTACATTTCAACATACCTTCACTGACATTATCTTAATGCATTTCTGATGTAACAATAGAAAAAAAACCAAGAAAATATCACAACCCATTTAATATCTCCATTGATCATAAAAGTGTATCTGTCCTTAGAAAGGAAACCTTTATGACTATCCTCATGAATGTTTAGAGAATACCAAACTAAGACTTTCTCATAAAAAAAATCCTGTCAAAGCCAACTTTAAGGTAATTCCATGTGAAGAAGCAGTTGTTAAATGTACTATCAAGCACAGATACCAACATTTGTCAAGGAATGCATTACTTTTTTTTTTTTTACCAAAAATGCTGTCTTGCAATTCTTAATTCCTTTCAAATAATTCTATTACTAAATACATACCTTATACAGCACTTCATAAAAATATATAACATTTATTAACAAATTTTCTAAACATATAAAACTGCCATCAGAATCTCAGAAGTACAAAATCTGAGAGTTGATGTTTCTTTGCATAATTTGGTGTCAGCATACAACAGTCAGAACAATACTTATTAAAGCAGCAAATCACTGCTTATACCAGTAAGTAATGAAGAATGAAGTCGATATATCAAGCACTCTAAGATGCAAGAGTAAATATTAAATAAGTGAGCTCTGCTGACCTGAAGGTGGGATTAATTTCATGGTTGGCTCAAATAGTTTTCTACATGAAAAAGGTGGCATGAGATCTTTGTGCTAAGAAATGAAAAAGCAGCAGTGAATCTATAGTTCAAATATGAAAATAAAATGTTTTCACACCAAAAAGACATGCAGAAGTGCTACTGTCAGTAACAATAACATACTATCTAGTAAACAGAATTAGAGTAAATAGAAGGAATGCCATTCCCTGCCAGGCTGCATCTCCTATAGCAACTGGCATATGTTCAAAATGAAATTAATTTCTATCAAATAATGTTTTTCCATCTGCTTCCAGTCTGCTGCTTCTATGTTCTCTTCTTCCTTTGTTGTCAAAGACTTCTCTAAATGCGATGCAGTAGACAACCAGATCTGGGGTTGAGCTGAAAACAAAAAAGGATTTTCCCCACTCACCCAAATACACGATGTCTTTGCACCCCCTGCTGGGGAAAGAGTCACGAGCAAATATTTTAGAGAGCCCTGCAGCAGAGATCTCCCTCCCTCATCACCCACACTTAATTACTGGTGATTGGTTTTCATCTTAAAAACCATATTTCTATTAACCTTGTGATATCAATTCAATTCTAGTCACAATCTCCACTGACTTCAGTTGCAGTCAATGAAAAGTTTACACATAGGACTAATAAGTGAAGATTATTGAAACTTCTTACTTTATTATCACCTTCATTGCAAGGTCACTCCATTCTTTGTTTTTCTTGAGGAAGGAGACCTCTTGTGTAGAGTAGAAAGGCCATTTTAATCCCCAAAACCAGCTCTAAGTAGTAAACTATCATTAAATAACATGGCAGGAGGACAGGCATTTGCTAGCTACTGAAAACCAAGTCTTTGCTATTGCCACATAGAAATCTCTGCAGTAGATGTTCTGTAGCAAGGATGGCAAGCCCTCTCCTGTAATCTTTACTATCTCCCTTAAGGTCAGCAGCAGCAGATCACAGTATGATTATTCTTACCAGTATTTTTTACTAGTTAAATAGTAATCCAGAGGAAAGTGTTCATGTTATTTGTAGGAAATGTGTTAAAAGAAATCTGCTAAAGAAGACAGATAGTTGGTTATTCCAGTTCATCAAATAAAGATAGCAATAAGCCCATTTTTAAAGAGCATCTGTGCTGTTATAGTTGTAACCAGAAGGTGGCATTAAATTGCCACAAATCTGCTTCAAGTGTCTCTGCTACCTGACAAAGTCTACCAGGGAGGAGCTCGGTGCACTTCCCACAGCTACAAATTTGTCACTTAAGCTACCACTTGGGTAAACTCCCTGGAATTAGAACAATATAGCAAATAACTAACTCGTGCTACACTGGCAATAAAAAAGCTTATTTTCTTCCGTCCTGTCTGTTCTCCCTGTGCAACCAGCCCCTGACATTATCTGCCCTGACTTTTCTGAAAGGCCACTGAAACCACAGGACAGAAGGACTCCATGTGCCTTATCGTGCACACGCAATACTGCCTCATGGCCAGGAATGGAGTAGAACCTCAAAAACTTGGGAGTTTCAGAATAAAAGATTCCCATCATCCTTGCTACTTACATAACCTCCAATGAAAAGATCACACTGTGGAAGACAAGGGTTTCACTGGATCTTCAGTTGGTTTCCAGCAAGTCTGAGGGCCATTCTGTCCTCCTTGCGTCTCCCAGAGTGTTTCTGAATAACTTCAGCAATGCTTTTGTATTGATTGTCCAAGCAGAGGCTTTCCAGGTTTTACTGAGAAGTTATCTCAGTAACTGACTCACAGCCTGAAGCCCTACCCAAGTGCAACAGAAAGCATCCTGGGTGCACAGGCTCATATTGAAAGCATCTCCCAGAGGGTTGAAGTCTCAGGAAGTAAAACAGACACACACACCTGTGCACTGACACCAAAGAGAGCCTCTGAGCCCTCAAAGTTTCCTCCACATGGTTCAGCTGAGCAGGAGGCTCGATTCCCTCCTGCACTGCTCCAGATCTGCACTGCTCCCCTTGGTCCCCAGCCGATACGCACTTCTGAGCAGTGGGACACCCTGGGGCAAGCCCTGCTCTGGCTGCACCACCAGCTGTCCATCATGGATGCAGAAGACCTGTCCCACGACATAAAGAGGAGAGGTTAAAGGGGTACTGGGAATATCCTGGAAAATCTGCTGTTACAGAGCAACGCTCACCTCTGCACCGTGCACAAAGTGAAGAGCAGGATGCAAGAGAAGCACTAGAAAAAGGTACAGCTTCCCAGCCTCCAAGCTACCCCTCAGTGCAGTGGCAAGATTTTCAAGCAGAGTGCAGCAAACAGCGGAGCAGGCAGAGAAGGAGAGGTGAGGTCTTGTTCCCCTTGACCTGCTACATTCCCACATGAAGCTGCAGCTCTGCCATCCTCTTTAAGGGAGTGGGCTTTGCTGCCACGGGGCTAGCTGCCAATCAGAGCGCTAACAGCATGCAAACGCATGGTGCTCTGCTCATGAAAAGTTGCTCTTTCAACACAAACTCTGGCGTACTGCCAGAAAAGAACTTTAACTATTTTTTTTTTTTTTACTAAGATAGCTCAATGTGCTTATTTCATTTTCCATTTTCAGTCATAGAACTATTCAGGTTGGAAAAGACCCTTGGGATCACCAAGTCCAACCATCATCCCTACACTACGAAGTTCTCCCCTAAACCATATCCACTAACACCACATCCAAACGACCCTTAAACACATCCAGGGATGGTGACTCAACCACTTCCCTGGGCAGCCTGTTCCAGTGTCTAACCACTCTTTCTGTGAAAAAAAATTTCCTAATGTCCAGTCTAAACCTGCCCTGTTGCAGCTTGAAGCCATTCCCTCTTGTTCTGTCTCTAGTTACCTGTGAAAAGAGACCAGCACCAACCTCTCTACAATGACCTTTCAGGTATTTGTAGAGACTAATGAGGTCTCGTCTCAGCCTCCTCTGTCTCAAACTAAACATTCTCAGCTCCTTCAGGCGTTCTTCATAGATTTATTCTCTAGGCTCTTCACCAGCTTTATTGCCCTCCTCTGTACTTGCTCCAGCACCTCGAGATCTCTCTTGAATTGAGGTGCCCAAAACTGGACGCAATACTCCAGGTGTGGCCTCACCAGTGCTGAGTACAGGGGGACAATCACCTCTCTACTTCTGCTGAAGTTGGTCATTATTCTCTTTTAATGGAGTCTTGTCTTATTTTATTCTAGTGTCACCCCACCAAAAAGAACACCTTTGGGGAAAAAAAATGTTATTTACTAAAAAGTACAACAGAAAAAAATAAGTAAGCATCCAAAAAGTTGCAAAATGGAAGGATTGACATTCAGGACATTTCAACTCTAATGCAGGATAAGGTGACAAGGTGAATATTGGGACTTCCTTCTTTCTGTGATCATTTCCACACAAACGGAAAAGGACAATCCAGCAAGAATCCAGGTGTTCAAATTACTCTGTATTTACACAGAATAAGTAGCGATTCTCCCAATAAGTTTTGAGATAAGGACAAGGCTCATTTGTAGTTTTGCTTGGAAAACAAAAGAGAAATATATTTTATATTTGTCTTTTAGATAAATAATTCAGAGGTTTGTGAGTGTTTGGAGGTTTCTTGAAGAGAAGGAAGGGGCTCCGGTCACAGACCTTTAAAGAAGAGATCAGCTTTGCCAACACCCACCTAGCAGTGCAGATGCGACGAGTATGTGCATGCAAAGGGGAAGAAGAGAAACATAATTCAGGGTTGGAAGAAGGTTTACCATTTGGATTGCTAGTCATCTGGATCAGCACAGCTTCCTGACAGGCCACACATCTGCGTTTCCTTTGCCTGGGACTTGGTGGTGGAAGAAAAGAGAGGACAGACCAAGACCAACTCAGCATGACATGAATTAGTTATGGTCAAGAGCCATACTTAGACCCACAAAATAAACATGGTGGGGAGGGGGGGGGGGGAGTGGGCAGTTATGTATGAGCCTTGAGAAAATGTAAGGCAGGGAAAGGTTTGAAGCAAACAGCCAATAGCAGGTAGCTCTAATCAAAAGCATAGTGATGCTCAATTTGTAGCACGTGAAACTACTGAAAGCCTGAGCACTCGGAGTCTGAGGGAAATGCAAATAGAGCCCCCGGAGGGGAGCCATATTTCAGAAGGTCATGAGCAAGCCAATAATGATTTCCACCTCATTTGTATGTGTGCTAAACATACTTGGCATTACTTCAGAGACTGAGGTCAAAAGTTCAATGATTATAGATCTATGCTAAAGGCATTGTGCTAGAAGACAAATCTGGATCACTGCTAGGGGAGGGTCACAGCCAGGTTTGCACTAACCCATACCCCTGCCCGGTCCTGGTAGGGTTTCCTAGCTGAGATCCATTATATATGTAACTGGCGCACTGAAAAACAGCCACAAAGCTTATCTCACAGGTTACCTCACTGTCAGGATGCTTCAAAACAGCAAACAGGAGCTAGAGCAAGTAGGGCCAGCATTCATTTTTTATCTCCCAATAGCTTTTCCATGTTACCAGTCTCTTGGACCAGCAAGAGCCTTCCCTTGCTCCAGACCCTCTTCAGCATGCCCTCCAAAATCTTATCTATGTACAGCACACACATAAATTAAGTCATGCATATCCAGGGGAGGGGGCAGGACAGCCATCTTCTCTATCAGCTATCAGGGGAACGTAGGTAATTACAGAAGGCCAAACTAAGAGCACTTTAAATTAGGCAGTGCCTAACATGGAGAAGGCAAGTAACTCAGCATGCACATTCTTACTCTCTCCATAGCAATGCCTGCACTGTGATTGAGGCCTTTGTACACGTTTAAATATCCAGTGCTTTCTCAACACACAGTGGGACACCCACTTTCCAGGTAGAAACACAGCACCTCATCTTCAGGATATCCTCACAGGCTATAAATTGGACCTGTCTGCTGCTAAAGGAAGCTTTAAATTACCAGCCTCATTCTCTCAGGAGAAGTAATAGCAGATGCCCATTTCCAAGCCCAGGATAGCTCTGCAGCAAGCTAATGTTCTTCTGAGCACCCCAGCCCCCAGAGCAGCATCAGCAGGTAACTCCCCGACAACCACTGCCACAGCCTCTCTGGAAGCAGAGGACACTGCTGCTTCATTGCTTGCCACTCTGTAATGCAGCAGCAAAGCAAGTCCCAGCACTAGCTGATTTGCCTTGGCACAAGATAAACACTTAGCAAACTAAGGGTAAGACAGCCAATAATTCAGCTTCTTGTCAACACTGACAGCATTTTAACCTCACCCTTTAGGCTTTGGTGGTCTGGTGGACTCAAAACATCAATGCCACACATTCCGAGATTTGGGTAGGTTCCCCCCATGTCTCCAAAGAGGTTGCCCCTTATGGCCCCAGTAGCACTTGACTATTGCTGCTTAGTGATAAGTTGAAGTGAAAATGACCTGCAAGCACAGGTTTGCCTGCCTGCAGAAGGTAACAGAGCTGCAGCAAAAAAAGAGGGTCAAGTATACAACCACAAAGCTGGGAGCATCTCTTTGCACCAGCTATTGATGTCTTGGCTCTCTTGCCTTCCTCTGAAACATGCTTGTGTGACAGGGGCTCACGATACACTCAGTTTCAGCACAAATTTTGGCTTTCTGTATGTTGAACTGACAGGAAAGGAGAAAATTTCTGTAGGGTGCAGGGGCATTACACTGACTGTGTTTTCCAGCTCCAAGTAGCCTTACAGAGGAGTAATCTTCCAGGGAAACCTCAAGCAGACTCAAGGGAAATTGAGAACCAGAGGCTTTAATTAACTCGCACAGGGCTTGGTTGAACTGGATTCAGGTAATGAGTACTGGCTGGTGAGGACATGAGTTCATTTTTTAAGTACTCCTGTGCAATACTCTTAACTGTAATAGAAGCTTGCCATGCATGCTCTAAGGGTATAAACCTGATAGGCACACATTGTCAATTTGATTTTTCACAACTGCAGGGGGAAAAAAAAACTAAAGAAAACAAATCAATGTAGTTTTTATAAACTTCCCCTCCCCCTTTGTTTGTTTTTTGTTGGTTTTGTTTTGTTGGATTTTTTTGTTTTTGTTTTTTTGCTGGTAATTAAATTCACCATAATGACCACTGCAATCTAAATCTAATAAGAAGTCTTGAGTTTCTGTTTTCCATTGGTAGCCATTTGCACTGCTTGATTTAGGGAACTCACTAAAGCATAAGAATGATATTGCAAGACAACCTTCTTGAGTGAGTGGGTAAGAAAAAAAGCCTACCTAGACAGTATTAAATCACTAAAATTGATTGCACCCTATTACTTATGCTCCAGTTCCTCTGGCAGGAAAGGTACAAAGGCTTATTTACACACACACACCCCTAAACTCATTCACACACAGCCGCTTTCCACCTCAAAACAATAAAAATTAATAAAAACAATTAAACCTCATTAGCCTTCAAGCATTTGGGACCCCCAGAGCCCCTTTGCCAGATCCTCTGAAAATGCATCAGCCTCCTCATGAGAGAGATTAGGGCTTGTTTCCTGCAGGGACTGGCTGCCAGAACCATCACAGCACCTTGTCGTCCCACTTCAGCAACAGATTATTCCACAGTATCGACCTCCCTGCTCTGGGTTAATTCTTTTAATTGTCTTGCCACATCTTTTCCCATTAGGCTGATGTAACTTGTTTAAACCTATACAGATTGATTTACAGCACTAGGGATATTAATCAGATGCCTGCTCTCCAGTTAATGCACACTCTGTAAGAGATGCAGGCCAACAGTCTCCCATATGGGAGCTCTAGCCTTTTCCCTTGACATAAAGGCAGCCTCACAGCACGAGCAGAATTACAGCACACTAAAAATAGGTGGCTTCCACCAGCATTGCAAGTAAGGCAAGGTCACTGCCTCCTGCTGTTGATTTTCAAGTGCCATCTTCTTTAAATATAGCTGTAATAAAAGAAATGGAAAATCTCTTTAAAAGTTGACCATTTGGAACTTGAATTCATTTAAATCCTAAAACCTTGTCAAGAGCTAAAGGGCTCCCTTTAAGTGCAACCTCATTTGTCTCCATGTAAAGAGGCACCTTCCTTGGCAATGTATGTTCAACATCCTTTAGCTCACTGCTGCATGTTCCCTGCATTTCCCTGTTGCTGAAGTGATGTACATAGTGCAGAAACTTGCATAAAACAGCCTTCTTTTCCATACATACTGTTCAGATCACGAAACACAATGAAGACATAATTTTCAAATACTATGGAGATAGTTGAAAACCAGCTCTCAATAGTGCCAATCAAAATTTGAAAATTATTGGAAAAAAATAGGACACCCTACAGATCCAAGGTCCTTTTCATTTGACTGCTGTTCAAAATTAAATCAACTAGATATATTCAGTAAGAATAAAGTTCATCTGCTGTGCCACCATCTCACTGAAAGTCAAAGAAAACTTGCCCCCTAACTTTGTGCTTCCAAGGAGGAAGAAAAAACAAACAGACAAAAAAGAACAATGCAACAAACAACCCAATAAACAAAACACTCCCACACATTCCCTTTATCAAACTGCTAAAAAACCCTTAAGTTCTGATTTGGACTCTAACCTACATAACCAGACGCTGTTTGGGATTACAACCAGGACACTAGTCCCATCACATTTTGACAGCAAATCCCATGCACTTCCCCACTAGGAAGAGGGCACAGAGCAGGAGCTCTCTTAGCCAGTTCTCCCAGATGCTCCTCCTGCTACCCAGCTAGTCCTGCCTTGGTTAGCAAATGCACTTTAAAAATCCTTCAGAGAGCTTTCAGTACAATTTCTAAACACAAAGTTACTGTATGTGCTGGCAAATGTCAGGTCATCAGTGCAGTGCAGCCTGGAGCCTGCCTGCTGTGACCTTGCAACCCCGAAGCAGGGCCCAGGACTGCTCTGCACAGGGAGCAGGATACATCCCTACAGCATAAATAAGCTGGACCCACGTGCTGGCCAGCACTGCCTGCTGCTCTGCTGCCAAGCCCAGCTCTCACCCAGCAAGCGTCTCCAGAAGCACCAACCCCAAGAAAGATTTCCCAAAGCCCTACATCAGCACAGATGTGCTAAAGATGAAAGCTACAGAAATGTAATTTCTTATCAACAAGAGAATGCAAGAAGAAGAGACAGGCAAGAACAGTGATAAACTTTGCCACAGACACACCTGACATGTCTATAACGTATGCACATGAGTAAATATCTAAGACACCCAGTAATTATCTAGGTTTATCTTCTCTGACTTTTCTAAGTCACATGGAAAAGTAGGATCCACTACAACATTATGTTGTTTGTCTCCAGACACGAATGCCTATTCATACTTTACTCAGAACTGTCTCCTTTGCAACAATTTTGTAGAAAGGCAGAACAAAACTGCCAGATGCCAGAGCTTCACTTGGCACTGAAATTTCACTTAAATAGTATGAAGATACAAGCTGATTTGTATCCTGACACTGGGATATGTCACATACAATATATCCTGCAAACATGCTTTCAATTATTTTCCAAGAGATTTGCCTCCCAATTTAAGTAAACCATTTATATAAAATTTTATCTGCTTGGGACAATGTTAATCACTTTACAGATTACCAAGCGAAAATATCTGACACGTTATTTGAAATATCTTTCTTCTGTAACCAGCATAAGAACACCCAGCATGATGGAAACCTACATTTAAACTGTCAGCAAATCAGATTGCCATCCTGATACTGCTTTTAAAGCCACAGAAACTATTTGTGAGTGTGTGGAATATGTGTTTCTTGCTGTCTTAGCTCTGAGAGGCCATTAAGCAACAAGAAGCTTATGAGGAATCTGATTTGGGCTACAGCAAAGCCCCAAAATATGAGCAGACTTGTGTGGCTAGTGGAAAAGCACATTAAAAATCAGTAGTGTCAAAATATTTCTTCAGTTCCTACTTCCTGAAAACTGGATGATACATTAGTACATGCATGAAGTTCAGGGATTTTAGAGAAAGGATAGATTTGGTACTTTTACAATTGAAAAGCTGGAAAACGGGGTAACTTTAGAAAACAGCAATATTTTAATGGTTGTTTGGAGATCATTTTTACAGGCTTCCTCAAAAGAGCAAAGGAAGACATGATAGGACAAAAAAGATGCTGACATATTAGGAAGAAAAGCAGTCATTGGGAGGAGCAAGATCTTCCCAGATCTTATGGCTGTTTCTTGTATCTCCAAGATGGACCCCATTTGTAGTCTTCATTTTGTCTGGGACTGACAGAACAATTGTTTGAAAGATGTACAGAAGAGACAAGGGTGGTTTAAGATGACACACACGGTAGACATAGGCATAGCAGGAACAAAACAGGAAAAGAAATTGCAAAGTGAGCATTAAAAGACTACTAAAGCTGTGAAATTTTTTGGACACCTAAGTATTCTCCAAGGGGGGAAGAGGAAACTGCATTCACTCAGCCATTTAGAAGTAGAGACGTGACTTTACTGTAGAGAATACCCTGAACTTTCCAAGGTGGAAGATGCACTATAATTTAATATCTCTGTTTTAACTCTAACTGCACAACTCTCTATTACAATTAACAAGAACATCAACTATTGCTAGAGCTAACAAAAGAAAATTAAAAAAAAAAGCAGATGATTTACCACTCCTTTAAAAAAAGAAAAAAAAAAAAAAAGGTTATGACAACTATTTTTAAAGAGCAGTTTTGCTTATTGAACCCAACTTGTACAGAAATGGTCCGGCACACTTTCACGTACAGTCCCCACCCCTTGTCACACTTGTGATGTGCATGGAATATTTAGAGAGAATCACAACAAATATGGTCCCCTAAGAAGGCTGTACCTGGTGGCTCCTCCTGCTAACACCAAAAGAACTGCTGGCTGAAGGCACTAAGGCTTGTCTGGCCAGTCCTGACAACCAGACTGCCCAGCGTGAACTCAAACCCTGCCTGGTTTCCCCATGCCACCAGTCATGGGATTTGCCAGCCCCTGACAGGACTTCCTCTTTCCTCTGTTCTCCAAAGCTCCTCTGTGTACCTCTGTGCACCTCTGCCTGAACCCATGTGTCTGTATCTGCCTTGGGAACAAAGATTTTAGTGTCCAACAAGAAGGGCAGGAAGCTCAGTTACCGCTGACATACTGGAATATGTTGATGGATAAGACAAAAAAGCCAATTTTTCTAAATAATTCTACTCATGGCAATAATTTATTGGTATCTGTCTGACAGCACCACTATTTTGTGCACAAAAATGCTTTTGAAATTAAGTTGTTGAAAATGGACTTTACCTTTTATCACTTCCCTTTTCCTCCACCACGCTTCTACAGCTTATAACATACTGGTCAAACTAGGTGAGCCTCTCCTATTTGGCAAGATCAGATCATCAGGTCTTTTAATCAGAAATTAAAATTTGAAAAGAAACACAAACTTACTTTAGCACTAAGTGATAAAAAGTACTGCCATATCCTTAAGAGGACAAGTTCTCCAGCACAGACATTAAATACTCAGACCATTAAGAAAATTAATATTTTGCAGACATGAGGAACTCTGACTCACTGTTTTTGGAATCCTCATAGCAAGAAGTTTTTCTCCTGTGAAAGACACCTACAGAGACACAATTAACTGAAGTTGAGCAGAGTGGACCACAGAAGTTTTTTGCTTGATACAACATAAAAAACAACTGTCATTCCAAAGAGCAAGGACTATCTATCAAGTAGGTAGCAGAACAAGCAAGCTCAGACACACCAGTCATTTTTTCTGTTTAACTACTCAGGTATTTATTTTGATGTTTGGAGAGAAACCTTTCTCATTTTTCCAAAATTCCCAACATAGGTATGACCATCTTTTTAAACTAAATGAGTGTTAGAAGTGTGGTCATACTAAGCCTCATCTTCCCCTTAGGTTCAACCTGAAGTGATACCACCATCCATTGTGTTGGTTTATATACTATATATGTTATACATTTTCTGTTGTTTCTGAAATCCTGAATGTAATTACCCTTCCTGGGCCCTGGGCTTCTTTTGGACATGAGAATAAATTCCTCTTTATGGTAAAACAGTCATCAGGACCTGCATTACTCTTAATCTACAGGCTCTAGAACAAAGAAAACTGTAAGAAGTTCTGGCATGGTCAACTCTGTTTTTTACACAGACCTGAAATCTTCTCAATTTCCTTGACATTAACAGCAGCTTTTCAAAACCACATGTTCTGCACTGGAGGACAAATGAAGTACATCACCTCCTCCACATTCCTCCTCTCGAAACAAGTAAATGTCATATTCTCTGGATTTTGGGATAAAAGTACAAAATTTTTAAAGTTGTCCCATCTCACTCTGAAGTCCCTTCCCAAATATAAGTTTCTTAGCCAAACACCAGGGACACTTTTTTTTTTTTTTTTACTTTAATTTTCTGTGGGTTCATCAACTCTGACCACACGTGAAGGTACATTTTCTCCTCATTAGTTCTGTCTAGTCAAAGCTCACGTAGCGATGACGCATCTCTTGCAGATAAGGGTATCCACTGATTTGATTTACTAAGAAGGCTAAATTTATTATGCAACATTTTACAAATATAATTCTGCTCTCCCTTGATGGTAATAAATTCGATATCAGCTCCCCTGAGACAAGAGAACCAGTCCCTTTATTATCCAGACATGACCCCCAGAGCCAGATTCCATTTTAGAGACGGGAAATGGCCATATCTCTGATTAAAAGGGAAACTTTAATCAAATAAAGTGCCTCATCAAGCAAGAGCCAAGATTCCAATACTTCTGACTGCAGCACAGCAATGATCCAAAGTCATAACTGCCCCCAACCCATTACCGCTTACTGCAAACGTGATATCCATCCCAAACAGCAGATGCATCCTTCAGCCATTTCCTTATCATCCTGGGAGCGGCTCCTCCTGTCCCCATAGTCCCTCGCATAAACATGTTCTCAGGCTGCTCCCCCAAGGTCTGTTTGAGGAACCAGAGGAGGGTGGGCTTTGAGGTGTTTGGGAGGTTTTTTCCCCAACTGAATCAATCTCGCAGTGACAAGGAGACTGAACCATGCAGCCAAACGTAGCAGCCATGGCCTTCAGCTCAGCACCCTTCCAGAAACATCTTCTGTTCTCTCACACACTTTCCTCCTACGCTCTAAAATGATCTTTTGAAGCATTTAGGATACTAGCTTGTTTAAAGTCCCAAATAAAGAGCTTTGCTCCTGCTGCCAGTGGTGTATTTCTGCAGTTTAACAGTGGGGCAGTAAACGACTAACAAATAGTGATAACAATCACAATACGGATGTCTAGGTGTATTGTCATTTTAATTGTGCATTAAGACTCCACTTCTGTGTAAACACAATCCGATCTGTATGCCACTCCATGCAGATATCCGTCTGAAAGTCTTTCTGGCCATCTAGTTGGTTTTCTTGCAACAGACAGCAACTGACAGATAAATCATCTCCTTCTCAGCCACGGAAGTCCAGCTACGCAAGCAAATGAAGGGGCTCAAACTTCACATCTATTCAGGAACCGCTCTGCTGAGAGATCCAGTTATTTCATACAGCCTCTGAAAAAATCGTCTTTGGATCAATGGTCACTTCTGCTACAGGAGTAATGATATTTACTGTTTGCTTTATGCCAGGAGTATCTTCCTAATATGAAAGCAAATGCACCGAGTGAGGCTCCTTGCTCGCAGGGCTGCAGCCAGCTACAGTAGTGTCACGGCAAAATGAGGGAAGTACCTGATACCACCGCAATTTGAAGATTATTTCCCTGGCATTTGAGTGCTACACACACACGTACGCACGCAGGAAGACGGTTATTGCGTTGCTCTCTGCTTTACGATGCAGCTTCAGTGGCCGCCGAGCTGGGAGTGCTGTCCCCGAAAGGGGCACATTCCCCCTAAGGAGGGACAGGGCTCAGCTCAGAACTGTCTAGCCCCGTTCCTAGTTAGCCCGAGCTCGCTCGGGTGCCCCCACGCCTTGCCCTGGCCCGGTCACACCGCCGAGGGGGCGTCCCGGGCGACGGAGCTGCCCCCGGGTGTTGGCGGCCTGCCCTTGCGAGCAGCTCTGGGGTGAGCCGGTGGCAGCCGGTGGGTCCGGGCTGCGCCAGGAAGGCAGAGAGCGGCCGGGGAGCGGCGGGCTGCCCCTTGCCGCCGAGCCGCGGGGGCAGAAGGGGGCCTTTGCGGCTCGCACCGCACAGGGACCGAGCCGGTAATCGCCGACCCGCGCAAGCGAGCCGGGCTGCGGACCGCCCCTCCGGGTCAAGGCGGCGCAGGGCCGCGGAGACGCATGACGACCGCCCGCAGCACTGGCGAGCGCACGTCGGACCCAGCCCGCTGTCCCTCCGCCGCTCAGGCTCACAGAGAAACGACGGAGCTAGCGTTTTGGGAAGCTGCCGGGGCTGCCGTGACGGCTTCCAGTGCCGCCCGGGCATCCACAGGCAGCCGCGCCGTCGGGCATGTGAAAGCTGCCGGCGGGCCCCCACCTCCGGGGGTGGGGCTGCCTCCCAACCGCCCCCCTCAGGCACACCTCCGGGGTGGGCAGGGACCGACAGCACCCCCGCCACGCAGTTGCCTTACGGCGGCCGGGCAGTGGTGTCGGCAGCGGCCCGGTACAGCGGGGCGGGGCTCCGAGGGCGGGCGGGTGGCGGGGGGTGCGGGGCCGGCGCGGGTGGGGTTTCCGTGCGCGGAGCTTATTAGTATGGTGATGGAGGGCCGGCCCCTCGGAGCCGCCTCGCAGCGGCGGCGCGGGCTGGCGGCGGCCGCCGGGAGATGAGCGGCGGCGGCGGCTCGGGCGGCGAAGGAGGAGGAGGTGGTGGCGGCGGGGCCGCCCCCGCCGTGCCCCATGCGGGCGACGGCGGGGCGGCGGCGACGCTAAGGACGATGTCAGAGGCGGGGGGCACAGACCGGGCGCGGGCCGCCGTGGCGCGGCTCTCGGAGGCGGTGGGCGAGCAGCGGCGGCGGCTGGGCACCGCTATGGGTGAGGCGCGGCGGCAGCGGCGGCTGCTGCTGGTGGTGGTGTGCGTGGCTCTGCTGCTGGACAACATGCTCTACATGGTCATCGTGCCCATCATCCCCGACTACATCGCGGCCATGCGCGGCCGGGGAGATGCTACCGGCCCGTCCGCGCCCGTGTGGGGCAACGAGAGCGGCGGCGGCGGCGGCAGCAATCGGAGCCTCCTGCCGGCGCGGTACCCGCCGGCCACGGGAGGCAACGAGGACGTGCAGATCGGGGTGCTGTTCGCCTCCAAGGCTATCCTACAGCTGTTGGTGAACCCGCTCAGCGGCACCCTCATCGACCGCGTGGGCTACGAGGTGCCGCTGCTGGCCGGGCTGGCCGTTTTGTTCCTCTCCACCACCACCTTCGCCTTCGCGGAGAACTACGCGACGCTGTTCGCGGCGCGCAGCCTGCAGGGGCTAGGCTCGGCCTTCGCCGACACGGCCGGCATCGCCCTCATCGCCGACCGCTACGCCGAGGAGCCGGCGCGGAGCCGCGCCCTAGGCACGGCGCTGGCCTGCATCTCCTTTGGCAGCCTCGCCGCCCCTCCCTTCGGCGGCGTCCTCTACGAGTTCGCCGGCAAGCGGGTGCCCTTCCTGGTGCTGGCCTGCGTCTGCCTACTCGACGGGCTGCTGCTGCTGACGCTGGCACCGCCCTGCGCCGCCGGGGCACGGGCCAACATGCCCGTCGGCACCCCCATCCACCGCCTCATGGTCGACCCTTACATCGCCGTGGTAGCAGGGGCCCTGACCACCTGCAATATCCCCCTGGCCTTCCTGGAGCCCACCATCGCCAACTGGATGGAGGAGTCCATGGGAGCCAGCGAGTGGGAGGTGGGCCTCACCTGGCTGCCCGCCTTCTTCCCCCACGTGCTGGGCGTCTACGTCACTGTCCGGCTGGCTGCTGCGTACCCCCACCTCCAGTGGTTTTATGGGGCCCTAGGCATGGCCATCATTGGTGCCAGCTCCTGCCTGGTGCCAGCCTGCAGGAATTTTGGACAGGTCATCATTCCCCTCTGTGGCATCTGCTTTGGCATCGCCCTGGTGGACACAGCCCTGCTGCCCACCCTGGCCTTTCTGGTGGATGTGCGCCACGTCTCTGTCTACGGCAGCGTCTATGCCATAGCAGACATCTCCTACTGTGTGGCGTACGCCCTGGGGCCCATCGTGGCTGGGCAGATTGTGCACACCATGGGCTTTGCACAGCTCAACCTGGGCATGGGGCTTGCCAATGTACTTTATGCCCCTGTCCTTCTTTTCCTCAAAAACGTCTGCCAAATGAAACCCTCTCACTCAGAAAGGAACATCCTCCTTGAAGAAGGACCCAAGGGACTCTATGACACCATAAAAATGGAAGAGCACAAGGGCATGGGCAAAAGCCTCCGGCCAGTGGGAGAGACAGAAGAGAATGGTATGGACTCCTACCACAGAGACCTGACAGGAGTGTCCGAGGACTCATCAGATTATGAGTACAGTTAGGTTTCCCCATGCAGCCCAGCCCCAGCAGCAAGCATGTGGGAGAGAGGGAAAGGGGAGATGAAAGCATTATTGCATTATGTTTCTCTACCAACGTGCAATATATACAGTTTAATCTTTGTCATGATGTGATGGCTTCCTTCTTCTAGACTTATTTTTAATCACATTTTCTTCGGCATTCTGGCATGGTGGAGGGTGTGAGGAATGGGGGGGGCAAGCTTTAAGAAAATTGCTTGAATAAATCTTTGGCATAAATCTGGGGGGGATCCTTCCAAAAGAACCACCACCACCAAGACAGAACAAAAGCCCCAACAGCCTTGTAGCTGGGATATAATTGTGCAAAGTTTTCTCAAGCTGAAACTGCGTGTGATATACTGTATATCTCTGTAAAAATATATAAGAAAAGCAAAAAAGTGTTTGTAAAATTTTGAATGGTATATTCACGGACTTAGTAAATCTTGTGTACATATCCTTAGATTTTCAGTTGGATTCGTATATTTAAGAAGAGCAACAACTATCACATCTTATTCTTCCTTGGGAATAAACTGAAGTATTGTACTTTTTCTTTCTCTCTTGTGCTGCTCTCTGGTAAGTGCAATATGCTGCATTATGTTGAAGTCCAAACTACAAGAATAATACAATCTGAATAAATGGAATTGAAGGAGATCGATTGTCTTTGTTTCATTGTTGAGGGCTGCTTAAGGGAGGGAGCTGACTGTGCTCAGTGTTACCCCTACAGTAACAATTCCTCATAACACAAACCCTATCGGTTACTAAAATCACACAGGAGAAAATTCCGGTACAAAATGTTAACGGGTCTAAGCAAAAAAACAGCGCACTGCAAACATGCTACTGATTGTCTAAAAACAGCTCCTGATATTGTTACGCAATTTTTATTTTAATTCCCACAATCATAAATTTCAATTTTCGTCTATTACCTTACCAGCAGTTAGAGACACAACACTAGAAAAGGGTTTTTTTTGGTGCTGAATGCTGTCCCAATTGCAATGTGCCCAACTCAAAATAGCCAAGGGGGAATAAACGAAACAAACGATGAGTGAAATGTTTCATTCAAACCTTTGAAAAATGTGGAAACGCTCGATTCAATCACAATGGAACCAGATTGAACATTTTGTCCCGTAAATTTAACTTTATATATAAAAATGTCGTTTATTTAAATTCCTGGCTCATTAAAAAACAAAATAAATTCCTTATAACCTCAAACGTGGAAAAGCATTATATAAACGGCCATAGGAACTACTAAAGGGGTTTCATGCCTCCCTGGGGACCTCGGAGCCGCGAAGGATGCGCGGTGAAACCGCTCGTCGGTTCCGCTGACCTGCGCCCGACGCGCGACCCCTCTGCGCCGCAGCACCAGTCGGACCGGCCGAGTCGCTGTTCACGCGGCGCAAAACTCATTGAAACGCCGCGACGGTGCTTTCGCACGGCGGGTTTGGCAAAGGAGCGATAACCACCGCGGTAGGAGCTAAGCCCCTCTTCCCTAACCGCGGTCGTCCTCTTTGCCGTAAGCGGCAACCGCAGCGTCTCCTCTGGACCCCGCCCCGGCACGATCCGCCGCTGCAGTCGCCCCGGGGTCGATGCCGACCCTAGGGCAGCTCCCACAGAGCGCGGGCACCTTCCGGGGCTGCTGACGCCCCGTCACGGGCTGCTGCCTCTCCATGCCGGCAACACGCAGTCAGCGCTGCCCGCCCCGTTCTGCCGAGAAAGCTTTCAGGAGCTGCAGATGCCCCACGGCGACTCTGCTCGACACTTGTGACAACGCCTGTGGCAACGCGGGTCACCGAGAACTGCAACCCTCAGGGGCATTCCTTGCCGCCGCCGGGGAGCCTCTCGGCTGACCCCGACGGCGGTAAGGGCGGATGCGAGCCCGGGTCTGCCCGGCTTCTCCCGCCCGCCCTCCGGGGACACAGCCGGCACGGGGCGAGCTGGCGCCAGTGCCACCGCCACGCACTGCCTCCAGAAGGGGCAGAACAAAATCAGCGCGCCCCGGACACGGGGGCAGGGCGGCAGCGCCTGTTGCGTGCAGCTGCAGGGGCGGGCAGGTCCGGGCCGGGCCGGGCGGTGCCGGGGGCGCAGGGCGGGGAGGAGCCAGGCGGCGGCGAGGACGAGCCGCGCTCCGCACGCCTCCGCCCAGAGGAGACCTGGCCACCGAAGAGGCGGCGGTACCTTGGACAGAACCGCCGCGACGCACGGAGCCCGGCCGGGAGCCGCTCAGGAGTGCCCCGACGAGCAGGTAGGGGCGGGCGGGCTGCGTACCCCGCGCCTCCCGCGGCCCCGACGGCGCGGCTGCAGGTGCCTGAGCGGGAAAGTCGTCGGCCTAGGAGCGGGGGTGGCGGGAACCCACGGAGCGGAGCCGGGAGGGGCTCCCCTCGCTAAACGCCGCGGCGCCGGCGGCACCTCGGGGCTGCCGCTCGCGGGTGTTGCCGCGACGGACGGTTCGGAAAGGCAGGGGCTCCCCCGCGGCTGAGGCGTAGGAAGGTCTCGGGGTGCGTCGGCAGCTCCCCGACGGGCCCTGCCACTGCTGCAGCCCGCAGGGAGCTCACCGGAGGCGACAGGAAGGTTCTTGGCTCCGCTCGTAATGCCAATGGCCACAGCAGCGCACACTTCACACAAGTATTCCTGATAACGCATACACGCCTCTTAACGTAAAGCATAGGTTCCTGAAAACTTAAAGCTTATCTTCCTGGTAACACAGAGTGAGGATGAATAGATGGGGGCTGAGTGCAATGCCCCAACAACGTTATGTCGTGCAAGCTCCTTCCAGAGTCTACAACGTATAGAGAACTCAAGTATAAGTGCATGGGCTTATTTCAGCCCTTCTTTGCTATATACCAACAGAGAGATCATTGCCTTTTGTTGTGGATTTGAGCTGCTGCTTTGAGCTGTGGGGAAGGCTACTGGACTCCCTAGTCTGCTGTAATTCACAGCCACTCTACTAAACTAGTCACCCTGGCCCTCCAGCTAAGCCAGCTGTAAATAAAAACAGCTAGGATTAATTTTTAGGGTTTTTGTTGTTGTTGGGGTTTTCTTTGCCTAGTAACTTTGACAATGCACTTCACAGTCGTTTCTGCAAACAAGTTTGAAGTCATGTTGAATTTCTGCAGGATTTTCTCTTACGTCAGTTTCCTTGTCCCTTATTAAGCATATACAGGATTGGGCATGATGCTAATGCCTGAACCAGAGACAAAGCCTCAGTTCATCCCCATGACAGAGAAAAGTGCAGTTCAGGCTACCATCCTTAAATGCTTTTTCACACTGACTTTACAGATCTGTGAGTCTGTTACTAGTAGCATTTCCACAGACATAGAGGCAATATGGACATGTAGTCAGTGTGACTCCATATTGCAGTTTGACAAAAAACATAAGGAAAGAAAGAACAAAAGTCTCAGTGAGAATACCTGCAGGAATCTTCCTTCAGATGAATAGAGTTTTAGAGGCTCTGAAGACAAAATGGCTGCTCTGTATTGGAATGCAAGTAAGAAGCTGGAGCCAGCCCACAAACAATGGGAAAGCTACAGTCTTCCAAGAATTACAGGACGTGTCCACTATTTGAAGTGCTTTGAGCCTGTGTTGCTAGGAGTAGAGTGCATAGCTAAGTAATAAGACCTGTGTAGCACATGAGGGAGGGAGGGAGCAGAGCAGCGCAGCGGGTTAATGTGGTATTTCCATGAGGGAAATAGTCTCTCATCTGGGTTGAAATCATGAGCAGATGACAGATTAACATGAGTTTGCTGTGTGGCTCATTGCAGGGCCTCAGGGACATCTCTCAACCTTATACAACCTACTTCACAGCACATGGCCCCACTGGCAGCTGGTGCAGGACAGAGAGAGGACAGGATCAACACAAGGTGCGAGTGATCACATATACATAGACAGAGACATGCTGAAGCTGCAAGGCTAAAATATCCAAGCTGAATCCTCAGGAAAGGAATAATGCACAGACATCCCTGCCCATCACTAAACAAAACTTCATCTCACTTTCATACACTATCAGCTTTTATCCCAATTGTTCTTAAAAGCTGTTGTAGAAATAATTCAAGTGCCCTGAATGTATTGTCCCAAGGGTTTCAGGAGGGCAGTAAGATGTTCTTTTCTAGGTAAAACAACTGTCTCGATCCATTATTGGGTTGAGGGAGATTTGAGATAATCCCAATGGTGAAATTAAGACACAAACAAGGTCACATGTCACATACACACCAAACTGTAGTGAAGTTACACAACAGCAGCCTTAGGTGCAGATAAGAGAAAAGGAAGCTCAAGAAAGAAGCAGAAATATCAAAGATTGCAAAAGACAAGACAGTCATCACAGAACCAGCAGTGTCCTGAAGGTCTGGCAATTACAATTGGTGGGGAAGTTCTTCAGTGTGCTGTTGGGCCATAGCTCTTTTTATGATTGATGTGTCTGCCTCTTTTCTGAATAGGTGTGGAGATCCCTGAAACTAATTTGCATTATCTTCTCCTTCTCATGCAGAGCCACCAGGGGGTCTCTGCAGGGCTGCCAGGGGGTCTCTCACGACTCTCCATCTTCTGCGAGTCTTCTTTACCATAACCAGCCTTTGCCTCTTGTCTTGAGCACATGTGCTCTGAAAGGATGCACACCTCTCAGATACTGCAGCTAACAGGCCCAAGCACATCCTGTCTTGTTTTGCTTGCTAGCGAGATACATTGTTATTAAGTCATAGTAGCAAGCCTACATACAAAGTTTGCTCAAGCCTTGCAGTTTGCATACTGAAGCCTTGTGGTTTGCATAACAACAGTTCAGGCTCCTCCATCAACACATGTTGTCTTTTATATTTTACATACACAGAGTGCAAGGTAGTTAGGAAAAAAAAGTAAATAATAAAAAACAGAACAAAAAGACATCTGACTGCACAGATAGAGCTTACTCTGCTTTAGCTGTACCAGGGTAACTGAAGGACAACTGCTTGGTGTAGGCATTATTATAGCCCACAGCAATAATAATGTGTGTATCATATAGCCTAATCTTGTATAAGAAAAGGAATAAATGGCATCTTTAGAAGTGAAAACAAGGATAAGCACAATACCAGAGAGACAAGTGGAAGTATCTGCTGTCACAGATGACTTCTGGCAGGTGAAGCCATCTCCCTAGATAGGTACATGCTATTCAGAAAGACTGCTGTGAGAAGTGGCTCAAATGCAGTGTATGTCACCCCTCCCAGTCATCCCTTAGCCAACCTAGGCAGGCTCACAGGATCCCCCAGCCCAGAGCTATGCCTCAAAGCCCTGGCACCCTGCAAGCTTCTAGCCTGCAGGGGGGCAAAAGCATGTCTCCACCAAGCTCCCTTCCACAGCTTCCACAGCTTCAACACAGAGATGACGGCATCCGATTTCACCCATGGATCCAAGCAATGACAAATACATTTAAAGACTGTGGTGCTTTCATATAACAAGGTAAAGGGAGAGCATATAAGATCCTTAGGTAGAAAACTGCAACACCACTCTTGCCTGTGTTGACCAAAGTACATCCAAATAAAAGAGTAATACAAAGCATGCAGATCACGGCAGAATGCATTGCAAAGTAAATCACAGTGACAAAATAAACCATGCTGAGAAGGGACCGTTTATGTGCATTAGATAGTTCTAGATAAAGAAATTTATAGCAAAACAAAACAAACAATGTCAGAGAAATCTCCACAGGGCTCAGTTCTGCTACTTTTGAATGTTGTACTTCTATTTCTCTTCAGTTTTGCATTCTGAAGCTTCTATGGATGCTTGCGCAGGGAATACTCCCCATGTACATTCTTGTTATAAGTAATGGGTACTGACTGGACTTTAAATCTTTTCTATTTCCAGAACTGAGGTGTGAGACTCCATAAGTGCCCCCAAGTGGCTTCAATTTCTGTCCTCAACAAAAGCGATCAA
The DNA here is from genome assembly GCF_020740795.1 of Apus apus. Classification (NCBI taxonomy): domain Eukaryota; kingdom Metazoa; phylum Chordata; class Aves; order Apodiformes; family Apodidae; genus Apus; species Apus apus. The sequence goes on from NC_067285.1 coordinate 27,858,668, forward strand.
AAGAAATGCAGGAATGCCTGTCCTAGAAAAAAACATGCAGAAGAAAGAAAAAGATACATGCACTAAAGATGAGACAGTAAGTGACTGCTTCTAGGAAAACAAAAATAAAAAAAGAGGGAAAAAGGAATGGTTCAATATTGATGACTTAAAAGCTTTTAATGCTGTAAATTAGCATATATGAAAACAGTAATTGTAAACCAAGCTCTTGTTCCAGTGCTGATTTCTTCATTTCCGGGAACACCACTTATACTGCAGCAGTTTATAGTCAGCAACTTTGATGTAACATTAATACTTCTCATATCCAAACACACTTTTTCTCCCAACATCCCATGAAGTATTTCAGTAAGCAAAATATTATTACACAACAGCAGATGCATTACTACACAGTCAGAGATAGCATGTAATCATTTCTTAATAGTATCAAACTATCAAACTATTATATATGATTAATGCTTAAGCTGGTTTAAAAGCAGCCAGATGTGTATGCCTCTAAGTAGTCTACCTCTTGGGCTTTTTTTCTTAAGCAGAGTCATAATCTGTACAGTAGCCTTACCCAGAAAGATAGGGCCAAAGCCAGATATCAAAAAGTAGTACTATTTGGCACATTTATTTCCACTGACCAAAAAATCAATGACAGAAGAGATGTGCACTGACTAAACATGGCTTGAAACTGTAGAACTACCATTCTTTTATTTCTGAGGATCCAGGGTGAATTACAGGCTAAATTGGATTTGCATTTCCATTAATAATGGGTTATCCTATGACACTTTTTATCAGTAGCTAAAATCTTCTGCTTCTAGGTCAGGAAACCTAATGTAGCCCTGACTTTCCTGTGGATGTCAAAAGGCAGAGCTGGAATTTGAGCTCAGAGAACACCCACTCCTTGCCTTCTGTTCAGAGCACTTCCTCCACTCCCTTCCTCTCTGCATGCATTAGCAAAGGAGTTTGCAGCTAGCCTTGCTCTGAGCGGCAGGTGGGACTAAGTGACTGACATCTCTTCCAGCCAAAATAATGCTATGGTCCCATCATTGTGTGGAAATGTCTATTACATCAGGAGCTAGTAAAAAAATCTGGACTTTACCTACTTTAGGAGACAGGATAAAATCAAATTAGAGAAATAAACTCCCTTGAAGTTTATGGTCTACACTAATCACTAATAGGTAAGCATAGCTGAATTAGATGACCATTTCTCAACTGGTAGACATGTCTAGCTCCCCAAGGAACCATGCTTAGAGCATCACAGCCTCTTGTAATTTCCCAGTCTTTTATGTATTACTTCTTTGCTTGATTTTCCCACTGTCCCTGTAATTCCTCTGGCTTCTAAATTACTAATAACACTTCACTTGGTTAGTTCTACATTAAAAAAGAAAGGAGGTATAATTGCATGGATTGCATGAGATTGTTTTCTTCCCAGATACTATTGGCTTCCTGCTTAAAACAGAATAAAATATGGATAAGCAGAAATGTTTAATCAAGCCTTTTAGGAGGGTTCAAGACTGGCCAACAGCAGAGTTTTGGCAGGGTAAAACACAGGTTTATTGAAGATTGTGTGTAGTCAGTGCTAATAAACAGATAGACCTGCACTTCTTCTATTCCTGCAATTTAATAAACAGTCATACATCAGACAAGCATTAACCCATAAGTTTTACTGATCAAAAGCTCAATGCACTTCTTTACTAATTAAATACCTTCTCATACTGCATTATTTTATTATGCTCTAAGGTATCTGAAGATTTCCTAGAGTACAGCTCAGACTATATGCTTGTATCATGCCTCTCTGACTGTTTGTCCTAGGATTTCTAGATTGTTTACCAAGGAATATTCTCCTGTTTTCCACTAATTTCCTGATGTATCAATTTGAAAACCTCACTGGCTAACGGCCAACAAATAGAGCTACTGAGAGGCACCACTGCTTCAGTATTATACACAACTTCATGTTGTATCCTAAAATCCAAGCACTTTAAGACCCAATGAAACTCCATTGAAGTGCCTTAATTACATTTGCAGTAGTCAGGCATCTCAACTGATAAAACAGCATAAATAGATTTTAAAAGGGTTGCAATATATCAATCAGCAACAGAATAAATAAAAAATAATAATAATTTAAAAAAAGATAACATTTTGGGAACAAGTAGAATTACTCACTAATTTATTTTTTTACAATGATCAGACAGTGCCAAAACTTCCAGTCCCACCACTGCAACAGACCTTATGCATGTACCTACAGTGCATGAAACACCTGGTGCCAGAGGAGCAATTTAGAAAGACCAAGGTCATAGTGGAGAAATTTGGAATTGCGGGAGGCCTGGGGGAATCCTTGCAGCAAATCCTTGAGGAAAGAAGGGAAAAGACAACGAACTGGGTAAGCAAATGCAGATGAGAAAAATTATTCTGATGTTGGATGGTACTCATTTATAAACTCTTTGTGATGTTCTCTATGTGATCACTGCCTTCTCTGGTGGGTTAATGCAAACAGGGGTCACATCAGATTCCACCAAAAGGAATTAATATTTCTGACATATTAGGCTAGAATTTTCAAATTATGTCAAAATCCATGTCATTATTATGTTTTCAGATCACTAGTTTGTTGACATAAATGAAGGAATTGATGTACCTTAAGGGCATGCACACAACTGTTAGCTCCACCTGTAGGAAGCACTATATAGACCAAATAGGATGCAGTTTCTTCCTTTCCCTTTAAGAACAGGATTTAGAGTTTTTATCAAAATGAAAAATGTTTTCTGATAAAGCTATAAGAAGTGCCTTGCATACCCATCTAGCCAAAGCTCTGATCCAGTCAAATTATTCTGAAATTGCATACTTTAGGATAAGAATTACTCTTTTCAAATCGAACTATTATTTGCAATTCATTGTCACAGCATACCAATGTAGTTCCCCAGAGATACTTACTTTACTGAATACACACACATGTATACATATATATATATATAGAGACACACACCACACAGACCATGCTGAGACCTCAACCTTTTAAAAAGTCCAGCTTTCTGCTTCCTGAGGCAGGAAAATTAAATAAGCCATAGCTAGATTTTATCATTCCACAAAGTCACAGTTCATCCTGCCTGCATTAAACATATTAGAATATGGCACCTGAAAACTAGGAACATTTATTTTATTGAAGGCTTTCCATCTCAGCAAGGAAGAGAGACACTGAATGGTTTCAGAGATATAGTGAAATCCTGCAGGCTTGCTACTGATGTCAGTGAAGTGTGGTTCTCCCTTAACTTTTCAGTTGTGTGACCTGCAAGAAAGCTCCATCACATTGCTGTTCGTCAGCAAGAACGGCTACAGTACTGGCAGTGCTTTTAATTTAAAAGCAGTGCATAATTTCTGAGCTACTTGTTGACATAGTCTGAGGGATTCACTAAATGCCACCCAACCTCATTCTGTTATTCTTATCGTATAACATCATGGTTTTGGTGGCTAAATTAGCAATTGCTTAAATAGTGTTCTTGATAACAAATAGTGTTCCAGGAAACCACTCTTCATGTAACCACTTACATCATAAGAATTATAGAGGAAGGATGTATCAGCATTTTCTGAAGTGTCTCAACTCGAAACACTGGCTATTAAAATGAAATACAATTCTTATTATAAACTAGAAGTGTTTTTATTTTTAATCTAACTTGCTGGGTGTACAGCTCTAGTCTGTTCTCCTGAAGACTCCAGAGACTGTGGGGGAAGCATCTGTTCTAACAGCAATTAAATATCTCAGAGGAAAACTTTTTCAACTGATGCATGCCTTCATAGTTATTTCTGCATAATTTAGTTGTTGTTTATAGTTCCTATATGCAAAGCATGCCCTCTAAACTCAGAAAGACCTTTGTATAAAAATCTCAATTTTCCAAATAATTATTCTTAAAACTCTGCTCAGATATAAAGAAGTATGATTAGCATACATCTCTGTTTTCCATAAAAATGGTTAGAAATTTAATGTCTGTCTGGGTCAAGCATCAGTAATCTACATTTGTGTCAGTGGACATAGGAAATTCTCCAGGGGCCCTAGCCACATGCCAGTATCTTCAGGACTGAACCATTAGGCTTGGGATATTACTTTCCCACCCTGTCTTGCTACAGGACAGTGTCTGATGGCTAAAAGCAGAGCACCTTGGCATCATTGACAAATAGTTGAAGCCCCCTGAAGAAAGCCATCACTAGTAAAACTCTATCCATCTCAAATATATCCTTTCACTATTCAAGCATCAGCAGTTAGGATGTTGTACTCAAATTTTTTTTATTGTAGAGAGAAGCAAGCAATAAAATACCCAAGCCACCACAATACAGAGTTTGTTTACTTTTTACTGGAACACACTGTAAATTGCCATTGACTGAAAAACAGGATTATGGAATTGCGGCTGATTTTAGCTGAACTGAGGTCACAAAGCCCAGAATGAAAATGCTTAGCAGCTCCATTAATCAGAGCCCATGTCTGACACCAGGAGCACCAAGCACTCTTCCCTCATACCCAGACTACCTTTCCACGTGTTCTTCATAGCTGTAAGATTTCATGTCTTCTTCCCTTAGGTGTTTAACTACTGGCTGGATGACATGTACCTCAACAACCGGCTAGCTCTTCCAGTCAATTCCAGCCCAGCAATTATCTTTGCTCGTCAGTATTTCAAGGATGTAAATGACCAGCTGAGGTAATGTACTACGACTTTGCAGCTTTTGGTAAATGAAAGACTATTTTAAATATACTGCTTTTGCAAAAAGACAATCATCTTTCATTAAAAACTAAGGGCTGTAACCATTAAATTATTTCCTACTAGGCCAGCTGACAGAGGGCAGTGTTTCTGGGGTTACTCCTACTGATATTCAGAAATGAAAGTGTCATTACTGTTACATTATTGCATGAAAAAAATTGTAATGGGATTTATAACTTTTAAAGGAATATTTGCAAAGCTTTTGTTGTATAATTCAAGTGAACCATTTTGCGATGGAAAAAAAAACTATTTCTGACATATTGTTTAAAGGAAAATAATATTTAACATGCCATAACTGCGACCTGTAGCCACCCTGCAAACTGAAAAGGCCATGCTAGCTTTAAATTGTTGCTTTCTGGTGCCCTGAAAGGGCACTAGGAACACAGGGGATCGAAGAATCAGAAATCATTCCTCCCCAAGAACACTGCTTCCTTTCAGGCCTGTTCTTCCCAGCCCTGAACTGACCTTTCTCCTTTGAGCTATTGTGAGCAATTACAATAATTTAAAATCTGAAAAGGTAAGAAAGTAGCCAAGCACAGAATATACCTCTCCAGACACCCTTAAAAAAAGGATTCCATTCTTCAGCCTTTGCCAAAACATATTCTCCTTTTAAAACAGTAAACCAAATAAAATCTACCTTCATATAGTTCAGTTTTCCTCTTTGCTTTTAGCACTCTCTAGTTGCTCATTACTGAAAGAATTAACTGCATGTGAATTTATGCTATTATAAAACAGACAGAACCTTGAGGCTGATGTGTGTTATTTTAACATTTTGCATAGATGGCCAGTCTGTTTTTTTTTTTTTTAATATAACTATAAATTCTTCCATTAATTACTGAGTAAATTCACTGTGAACACACCTTTTGAAAAACCTCCACTTTGCATTTTCTAATGCACCTGCTTTAACAAGAAGATATTTTTCTCAGAGCCTCCCATTCAGACACAGTACAGATGGACAGTGTCAAGAAATAGTACACCTGTCTGCAGCTCTGTGGAAAGGTATCTGCTTAGGACAAGAAGTACTCTAATAAATGGGACAGCTTATGAGTACTGACATTGAAACTCATGTTAAGGATTCTATTAAATATTCAGCTTCTGCTCCCGTTCTCTAAATAAATGCTTTCAGGCTTCCTCCTGTGGTAGTCTGTTTAACCATTTGAAGGGACCATCTCTAGGATTCCATATTTCTCTTGACATTAATTTAGGTTTTGGGTGGGGGAAAAAGGGGTTCTTCTTGCCAAGCCAGAAGACTTCCTCTCCTTATGTTGTGTCATCTGTCATTCAGGCTCTCCTCTGTCTCTCAGAAACAGCCCAGTGTTGCCAAATGACAAAAGACTGATATCATCACTTTTATCTGCTACTTGCAGGTTTGCCGCCAATCTCATTTCAGGAGTGCAAGACTATAAAGCTTTACTGGACACGTAAGTAGCTTGGAAGGAGAGCTGCTTCTTGAGTATCTGCAGGGCTTCTGATTCAAGGGTGGTTTAACATGCACAAAGTCAGGCTGCATTGCACCTCTCCACCATTTAGAAGGGCTGGGGCTCCAGCATGTTTCAGGGCAAGTGCTTCAGCAATTTCTTATGCATTTTCTGCTTTATTACTGCAATCTAACAAGTTGGAGAAGGATCCTTTTTGACGTCTGGTAGTCATCACTCCAGCACACATAGTACAGCCCAATGGACACACGCAATCTGCCTAACAGAGCTATGGAGACCACACCAGGAAGTCTGTGTTCCCCACACCCAAAGAGCAGCAGCACTGCTGTTACACAGACTGCACATCTTCCCTGGCATCAGACATCTGCCAGGGTGCTGCACCCCCTCCATGTATTGCACCCTCCAATTAGAACCTTAGTCCTCCTGTCTCCCTCCCCCCAAAAAAGAAAGAATGTGCCCCACACCAGGAGAAGGAAGCCTCACCACAGACAGGTGGGTTAATTGGCTACTAAACATAAGTAGTTACTTATGCCATTGTTATTTTCTGTATATAAGCACAGGGGAAATTAATTATTCTTTAAGTCATCTATGAGGTAGCTCCAAACAGCATTTTACATAGCACTTCTTAATCCCACCTAGTATGTTGCAAGTTTACTGCTGAAATTTCTGCTCACCAAAGAATTAGAAACAGTGGAGACCCAAGCAGAACAGCAACTGCACCATAGTAGGGAAAGGGTCATTTTCCTGTCTGGAAATACAAGAACCCTATGTGGTATGCTTTAACCAATACTTATTTGGATGAGGAAGGCTAAGTCCATAATCAAACAATAAAGTCCCTATCATCTATGAATTAGATAAAAGGAAGAGGAAGAGGCTGTTTAATTTTTAACTTCAAAAGTCTGACAACTACTCAGAAACTACAGAAGAGGTATTTATTTACAGACACGTTTTTGCCCAAGATATGCCATGCAACTGCATACACCGGCACTGGCATTCTGTGAAGTATTATTGCATGCTAATATAGTTTGTTGCATTTCTATGTGACAACATCTGAGATGACATAAACTATGTTGTTCAAAGGATAATTTAAATTCTAATTATTTTGGCCTTGCTACTCTAAATCCAAAGACTCCTTGTGATCAGGTCTGCTTGCCTTAAATCAATAATGATTTAAATCCTCACTACTCTGTCCTCATGTTCTTATTACTGGTTGCTTATCACCCATTCTATATAATTATGAGGACATAATAATTGTAACATTTTCAGTTCCTGGTTGCTGTTACAGACTCCTACTACAAAGTATACTGCTAGTTTTCCTGGGACCATCCCACATGCAGATGCATAATATTTCAGCCAAAACATTTAGTTTTAACTGGGCAGATATTCCATGCATTTGCCACCACTAAATATTTCAAACAAAGCCTACCTTTTTTAAATGAGTTAGAAAATCTGAGATAGACATTTCCTAAACCAGTACAAGATTTTCTTGTGCCATCATTCAGACTTAATAACCCCTTTCTTAACTGCTGTAATTACAGATCATCTTACCTAAATCTTCCATGCTATTCCATCCTTTTTGATCAATATTATCTTTCAAATTCTGTTAAATATAAAGAAATTTCTGCATTATGCAAAATGTGAGAGAAGATGAACACTAATTACCTGGGTTTGCTGATAAAGGAAAAAAAAAAAAAAAGTGCACCTATACAATGAAATAAGTGATAACAGGATTTTAGAGCCAGGAACAAAAGTGACTATCCCTGGTTTAGAACTGCAACAGTTCTAAAGAGACAGTGAAACAAGATTAACTAGTATGAAACATTACTGTGTATCAGCTGTGTGACAGTAACCCTCCTTGTGTGCTTTGCCTTTCTTGGGCAAGCTGAAAGCTTAGTCGTCTTTTGCCGAGGGAAAACCTCTGCACCACAAGATACTCTTGCTCCTGTGGTCTCTGCAGCCTCTCCCAGGTGACAGCACCATTATTTCCTGATGCATTGTCAGAGGGGTATTTTACAATCCATAATCATAATTGTGATAACTTTTTTTTCTGGCCACAAAAGATGCCTTTTAGGAGGTATTGTTTTTGCATGCCATCCAATAAAAACTGAGTAAGTTTTCAGCACTCAGTCCCCCATAGGTCTAAGTAAGGATTAGCACATAAACGAGGCTTTGGAAAACTGGAATGCCCTCAGTATGGCCCTAACCCTTCCTGTTCATCAGGCAAGACCCTCTCTCATGCTCTTTTACCACTCCGCACAGTACAGGGCCACTGTACTTTGTAGCAAATTTCACTAGTACTTTTTTTTAAGTGCTATGTCTTCCCAGCTGTTCTACTGACTTCCATCCTGGCAAGCTTCTGGGGTCCCATCTAGGCAGACTTCCCATACACACTGCGAAGTTGCTTGTGACCTGCTATTCTTTCAGTTTCTGCGAGATGATAATGCAATTGCTTAATGAGTATGCATGAAGCTGCCAGGAATGATGTATTTAACTTTGGTATGGGAATTCATCTATTTCCCTTATACTGTAATCTCATTTTATTATTCAATTTATGTTATACCTGATCTAATTGTAACAGAACAAAGGACAGATTAGATTTCTTTTCCTTTCTGTCTCTCTCTTCCCTCCTTCCCCTCTTTTCCTCTGGCTTTTTCTCTTTCTCTCTCTCCAGCCATGCTTTACCTGTTGATTTTGCTCGTGGACAGCTGTCCGGTCATCCTCTCTGTATGAAGCAATACTATGGACTCTTTTCTTCCTATCGTCTTCCAGGACATACCAAAGATACCCTTGTGGCCCAGAAAAGCAGCGTAATGCCAGAACCAGAGCACATCATTGTTGCATGTAACAATCAGGTAAATGAGTGTTCTTTTTTTATACCTTTCTATATTTCTTATTTTGCTTAAATTCACTCAAGAGAGCCTAATCTAATCACTGTTCAGAAACACAATTAGCATGCTACGTATGAGCTCACTTCTTACCAAGAATTTGCTGTCAGTATTTCCAAAAGATGCTTCTGCAGCATTTTTGTCCTTAGCCCACATTATGTTCCAAGTACAGTGATGCAGAAAGGAGGAATGTTGCAGAATTCATTTGCTTTCTCATTCAAACAAAAATGTTTATTAAACAGAGATGAAACCACCAAGAAAAAAAAAATTTAGACTGCATTCACTGGAAATGCTTTTCTCTTGACGGTCAAGTATTGGCACACAACGCATGGCATACAGGACCCTCTGCATGGGATGGTGGCATAAGTTATGCCTGAAGAAGTTAGCTTAGGTACAGCATCAGAATGAATCTGCTCCAACTAATAAATGCAGTCAAGAAACAGAGTATATTGGCTGGTCAGAGCATGTTATAGCCCAGCTTGACTATTTGTAGTATTGGAGCTATGCCTGCAGGCGCCTTTGGAATGAGGGCCCAGTGGTCCCTTCATCTCAAATAAAAATTCTCTAGATCCTGTATGTTATTTTTAAACAAATAATACCATGGAAATTACTTACATAATTTCTGATTTTATCTCTTCAGGATTTCTTAAACTTATTCAAATAACATGCTTTATTTGAGCCCAATACACAATGTAACTCCCCTATAGCAACTGGCATCGGTTTTGTGCTCTATTGTCTGCAGGCCTGACTCTCCAAGCAGGACTTCTGCACATCAACACCTACCCAGGCAAAAGCAAAATGTTGGACCACTAAGGGTCCAACGCATCTGTGACTGTTCTGACTTCTGTATTTTTTTGCAGTTTTTTGTTTTGGATGTTGTCATTAATTTCCGTCGACTGAGTGAAGGAGATCTTTTCACTCAGTTACGAAAAATAGCCAAAATGGCTGAGAATCAAGAGGAAATGCTGCCTCCAATTGGCCTGCTGACAACAGATGGAAGAACAGAGTGGGCAGAGGCCAGGACAATCCTTATGAAAGGTTAGCAGCAGCAACCTCAGCTTTCTCTTCTAAATCATCTTCCTTCTCTTCATCCTCACCATCATCACATTTCTTTGCTGGGAGTGAACATTACAGCAAATATAGGACTGAATGTGCAACCTCACTGCTAAATTTTTCTACTAGGAGGAAACTCAATAGCTGTAAGGGTTCAGATGTGTGTTTACCAGGGAAGCAGCAGGTATGGTTTGACCCTTTGGCTATGTATGTTTGTTACACCATGTAAATAGCTCTCACCCCATTCTCTGTTTTTCGTGACATAAATTACATTGCATCAAAGTTTGTGATTTGTCTCTTTCTTCACATCCATTTTGTAACAATAGGAATGATGTATCCTCCTAGCTTTTGGCAACTATTAGACATTTTTTAATCTCATCTAACAAAGGCATCTTCAAGTTAAACATCTAGTTGTGTACTCTCTAGTCAACAGAGAAAAATAGAAAGTACCAGTCCACATTCATCTGAATCTTCAGTAAGTATCTAAGAAAAGTGACACCAGTTATTATCTGGGAATACTTCTCTCTCTCTTCCAACAACAGGCAGCCTTTATCTGTCTTGGAGTCTGAAAGCAAATGCCCGACTTTGAAAAAGCTTAAAATAAGGGTGGGATTAGTCACCTCTATCACTTCACACCTTATATCTTTTACCCTGAAGCTAAGTGATGTAAAAAACTCTTTTTGACACCTTAGATTACTTACGTATTCATTTTTCCCTCCTGAAAAAAAATGGTCACTCATGTCTTTATCCCAAGTTCAATAATGCTACAGAAAATACTACAGTTTTACCAATGCCCTGGATTATACAAGAGTTTCAGATAGCATCAAAATGTGTCTACCACCCCAAGGATGATCTTCCCCTTTCTTTTCTGAGTTTATCGGTGCTTATAATATATTTTCATAGACAAACACACAGACACACAGTGTTGGACATTATTACAGCACTATTACGTGGTACAGTCTCATCTTCAGACTTTTCCCTCCTCATCTTTCCTTTTAAAGAAGGAAAAAAAATATATACCTTAATTTAATGAAAACTGAGATAAACACCTAGTTATTTATTTTCATGCCATGCCTTTGAGTAAAACAGTGAATACCTTGAAACCTGCATCAAGATCATCTTTGTAAACCTATATAATTCTAAAGAAAAAAAGACAAATCCACAAAAACTAGCAGAACCATCTCTATAGTGTTTTTTGATTGTCTGGCATTTGCCAAAATACTCATTTTAAGGAAGAAGCAAACCAACTCACTTATGCTGATTCTGCACTAGCAAATATTACAGCACCGTGATGTGAGCCTTCTCTAATCAAAGCAGGAATCCTATCTAGACCACTTGTATTAGCACAGCTCCTCTATATAATGCATTGCTGTTACACATGGATACACTGTTATTAACAGCCCTTTTTTCTTTCCTATCTCTGGTGAAATGTTCATGCAACAATAACTGAGGAAGACAAAAGCCTCTAGTGAAGCAGTTTGAGGTGGAAGGGGTCACTCCACAGCTCTTCTGTAGGGGCTGGAAAGAGAGGATTCTTCATAGAATCATAGAATCATAGAATCCTAGGGGTTGGAAGGGACCTCGAAAGATCATCTAGTCCAACCCCCCTGCCAGAGCAGGGTCACCTAGAGTACATCACACAGGAAGGCATCCAGGCGGGATGTCCATCAGGACAAAGATGATGTATGCAGTGCTTTACAGAGGTTATGAAGGAGATATATGGGCCTGCACAGACCTACAAGTAGAGGATAGATCTTTAGGTGTGAAAATTTAAAAAAAAAATTGTAATAAACCCAGTCATCACTAATTTATAAACACATTCAGTATTTTGAATGCATTCAGGCTGCAGAACTAATTCTCCTAAGTACAGGAAGTGAATTCTTACTCTAAAAGGGCTGCAGTCTGATACTATATCTGAATTTGATTCAAAACTGTCTTCTCATATTTTTCTTTAAAACAAAACAAAACCAAACAAAAAAAAAACCAAAAACCCCAGCTAACCAAAAGCTAGCTGGACAATTCCATGCAAATGTGTGCATTAGAAAGGAAGGAGGACAAGAAATGTCTTGCAGAGCTTTAGGCTTCTCATACTTCTCCATTTCAGCTTTTTCTGGAAATATTTCTTTTCCATCCCAAGTCACATTTCATGAGTTCTTGTGCAATTCATTGCCTGCTTTACATGATAATTTTTTCAGTGTTGATCAGCTCGCTGAACAGGTCTCTTTCTGTAAGGGCATCTTTCCTCTACCTTTCTGTTTCTAGCAGAGATTAATTTTACTCACTCTAGTACCTAGACTCAAGATACCCTGAAGCTGTATGTCAGAATAAGGGCTTCATATCTGTCAAAGATGTGTGGGCAGCAGCCACAATGAAATATATATAAATCTATCAGACCACATAAAGCAGAACACTTAGCAAGCTGTGAGCAGTTTGTAAATCACTCTCCAAGCAGTTTTTCCTTGAAGGTGCCTGTCCACTAATACCAGCAGCTGATGTATACAGGACAACTTCCATTCACAAGAATCTTTTAAACCTTTGCACTGCGTACACAGACTATCAATGGGTACTGACAAGTATGGTCAGTCCAGCAAGTGTCAGGTATTACAAGAGCTTTACAGCCAAGAGGACAGGGACATGTTGTCTTCTTTATAAAGCTTCTGAATGTTTCTGAAGACAGTTCATAGGGACAACAGTGTTTCACATGGCACAGATCACTGGCAGAAAGTTCGAACTATCTGCATGCCCCATCAATTACAGTCTCCTGGCTCAAGTATGTGTAGGAGCTGGCAGGAATACCAGGTGCCTTTCCTAGGACTGTATTTCTGTGGGTGAGGGAGGACAACATGCTAGGCCTCCATGCAGCCTGCACGTCAGGCTGGCCACCCCACCACTTGGGCCCATGGCTGCCAATGCACCCTCACAGAAGCTGACTGACAGCAATAGATATACCTTATCATAACCTGCAAGAAGCCACAGCTCCCTCTCTTCCTTTTCAGCCACTACTATCACTTGCCTCTCCTTCTCTTGGCACCTTTTTTCATTTCTTGCATATTTACGCTCTTTTTTAACTACACAGCATCTGGAGAATAAAGCTGAAGGATAACAAGCATATGGTTTGGGGGCTTTTTCTGGCTCTTCACTAGCCTATGTTACTCATTTTGCAAAGGTAAATTTTTTCTTACTTTGAAAAATGCTCTTCTTCCAGAGGATCAAGCTACTTTTCATACTTGCAAGCATTAAAAATATGCACATTTTGAAATGACTCCATATTTCAAAGGCAAATTGGAATGTTTTAATATTAAGTATTTTTTCCATTATTTTGGCTAATTGAATACAGATTTGAACTTAGTACAGACTTGAAAGTTTTAATCAAGCTGAATTCAAATCTGAAACAAAAACTTTGTCACCAAAACGTAGCAAAACTAGCAGATGAAAACTAATCTGTTAATAATGGAAGGAAGTTTAAGTTTATATTTGAAAGCCCTTTTTTCTCTGATCTTGTTAACAAGCATTTAAGAGCAATTAATGATGTTATATGCTTTTAAATAAAACAAGTTCTTATTATAGGTTCCACACTTTTATCCTTTCAATTAGGAGCTGTATTAATTAAAAGCTCACAAATATTTCTTACACCTCAAAGTGACCCTCAGAAGGAAACAAAACTTTAGCATCATATTTCTCAGTTAAAGAAACTGAGAAAAAAAGCAATGCATAAATACACCATTAATAGGGAGGAAAGCACTGAGGATGATGTAAAAATAGCCTTTGTAGTCCACCTGTACAAGCAAGAGTGACAGGACAGGGAAAAGAAACAGAGAAAGAGCCAGAAAAAGTCCATTTCGTTCAGCAGTACACTAGTGATAGGAATGAAACTGAGTGTGGCAACCCATGGTTTTGGCAATACCATGTTCAAAAACTAAACCTCATTACCTCATCCACAGATGTTGTCTCATGTAGGCAATAAACCTAGTCCAGGCCTTATTTCTCTAAAGGAGAAGAAATGACCAGGGACCAGAGACAGAGAATGGTTTTAATAGAAGAACATTGAAACAAAATGGGACCTGCTGTTCCTTGTCCAGAAAAGGATTTTAATGAGGAACAGCACAAAACCAGTATAGGCCCTGCTATTTCAGAGAAGAATACTGCAGCAATAGGATGAGTTCTGAAATTTTCTATTTTCCACTTGCCCTCTCTGTAACCGTTACATATAAAATAAGTAAGCATTGCTGGCTTGAAAAGTAAAATAGATATATTTTGTAATATAATTACTTCAGGAAATGAAAGGCAGAAAAAGAAAGTGGATATTATTGTATCATATGAAAGATACACAGAGATATTGGAAAAGTTAGCAGATGAATGAAGGCCTTGGTGTAATGTTTCCTTGCACTGAGACATTCTGCTGTTGAGAGAGCTCTGCAGACACCAACTCATTGCAGAGTCAGGATCAGATCTTCAGTGCTCTCCATGGTAGCAGGGTTCCCCAGCCAGTCCTGCACTACAGGTAAGAGGATGTGAACATTTAACTCCTTTATCCCCAGACTCTACTAATCGCGACTCTCTTGACATGATTGAACGGTGCATATGCCTGATATGCCTGGACAGCCCGAGTGGGGTGGAACTCAATGATACAAACATGGCATTGCAACTGCTACATGGGGGAGGCTACCATAAAAACGGGGCCAATCGTTGGTATGACAAACCTATGCAGGTAAAAACTTTACAGTATTATGATATTACTTGCATGTGACTAAGGACTTCAGATGCCTTTGTGATAGGGACCACTCAGAAGCAAGTCAGAGAAAGAGGGGAAGGTGGTGTCCACATCTGCCAAAGGCAGGCTTGGCATGAGCAATGCCTTTCCTTGCAAGGCAGGGGAAGCTGAGCCACTGCCTTGCTGGCATAAGGGGGTGGGGAGACTTCTCCAAGACAAGTATGCTTTCATCTTCTTTGGAGTTGCCCTTGAGGACTTGAGGAGGTAGACAGATACACAGACACACAGGTAGGTAGAAATCTGATTTTAAAAAAGTAATAAAAATGTACACATTTAATTACACTCAAATTAAATAAACATGCTGGTCTAGCATCCCAAAACAAAAAAAGAAAAGCACAGTAGCTTTCTCTGTTTTCTCACACATTTTTCTGATCCCTTAGAAATACTACTACTTATAATTTAGCATGTGTTTAAATTAGCAAAATTAGCATAAGTTCTCACTTAACAGACTGTTTACTCATTTAATGACATTTATTTTGAGACTTTCCTGGGTGTATTGCTTTCTCCAGCCTTCTTCCCCATCAGATTTTGATTGTCTTACTTGAAAGTTTTTTTCACATTTTGCAATAGACCCAAGGTGAAGCAATGTATTAATCTCCAACTGTCAACAATATTGACAGATCATGAAAAATTGAAAAAACCCTGACTTACACAATGCTTGTTGCTCTTGCCGTATCTAAGAACAGTAACATGAAAAGTGAAACCACTGATTTCACTTGCAGTGACTTAGCTCAGTGCAAATACATTTCAGTGGTCATTCCTGATTAATGCCATTGCAAATTACATTATTAGCAGGGTCCAGTGCTGTGTTTCAAAGAACAAACCATTTGTCTTTAGTTAGAATCCTCTGTTATTTGCAGGGCCATTGGTTGAGATGCTTTAAGCAGATGAGAATAAGACTTTTTTTTTTTTTTTTTTTTTTTTTTTTAAACTATCAGAAGGTGGCAGAAAACATATAAATTTGCATAGTATATGGGACAGCTTTGTCTGTCCAGATATATTCAGGCCAGAAATAGTTTAAAGGTGAAGAAAAATTCTTAGGGAAAAAAGATCCCATTTTCATTCATGCAAACACAGATTATATAGGAAGCCATTCCCACAGCAGGACTTGCTCTTTCTCACCATATTCTTCTTCAGCTTTGCAGTGAGGCATCAGAAAATGTTGAGGGAAAGTTTTTGTATCACACACTGTGTGAAAGCCTCACAGGAACCAAGGAGGCAGAATGTGTCTGTGTGATATAAATGTGCAGAGTGAGCCAAGTGGGAAAAGTCCAGTTAAAGACACTTCAAAAGAAGTGGGGGAAAAAGTCCAAGGAAAAGGACAGGACACAACATGAGTCAAGCTGCAGCTTTGTCCTAGACATCTGCTTTTGTTTGAGATGCAGAAGTAACGACCTGCATGAGGGTATCACAGAACTACAGTGCATCAGGTTAAGTGTTACCAGTTATATCATGTGTATGCAATGAGATCAAGGACAAAGACAAGTAAGAGGGAAATAAAGAAAACACCACACACACACAAAAGATAAAGACGAAGGAGGGCAGTAAAACAAGCTATGAGAAAGCTATCAAATAAGGCTGAGCCAGCTCATTTGATACCATGTTTGTAACAAAATGTGATCCTAAGGAACTTCCCACACACAGGTATTGCTCCCAAATGTGGAAGGAGAACCCTGGCCTGCCTTCCCCTTGATGGGTTTTCTCTACCACAGAGCAGATGCCAAATCCAATTTCTGGATTTCAACAGAAATTGCTAAAATTTACATACTCACAGGACTCAGTCCAAAATAACAGCATGAAAGGGATCTGATGCAATCCCACTTACAGGACAAGAAAGTGTCCTGCAATAAGTCTGTAAGTCACCCACTGATCTGTAAGTCAAGAAGTTCCTGATATGAGGAATAAGAAAACCACAGGAGAATGACATCATCTTTTGTTTGGTTGCCATCATGGGTAACTTACCCCAAACCTGATTGATTCCCTATATGTCTTGCACTTGTTCTTTTTGTTGCTCAGTTTGTGGTAGGAAGAGACGGAGTCTGCGGTACCGTGTGTGAACATTCCCCTTTCGATGGCATCGTACTGGTGCAGTGCACTGAACACTTGCTCAAGCACATGTGAGTCCACTTTCACTACAGCTATTGTACCCACTCCAGCCTCTGCCACTGGCAAATTCCCCCAACGTACAGGGCCACTAAGACCCACACAACTGTTGGAAACCAGTCGTTTACCTGCTAAAAAAGCAGTGTTAAACAAATAGATTATTCCCATGAACTTAATGACTTTTCTCTCACATACTAACAGGAAAGAAAGCTCCAAGAAATTAGTCCGAGCTGATTCAGTGAGTGAGCTTCCTGCTCCACGGAGACTAAGATGGAAATGTTCCCCTGAAATTCAGGCACATTTGGCATCATCAGCAGAAAAACTCCAAAGGTAGAGAAGATGCCTCATTTTTCACACCAATAACTGCAAGATAGGAACTACCCATCACAGTGAGTGGAGGCATAGGTTTTCTCCTGGATGACTCTCCCTGCCTTCCCTCCTGCTCCTCATCTTCCCACATTTTGCAGGATGGCACCCTGATGGGCTGGAGCTACTTGACTGTATTCAGGAAATGCATTACCATTGTTTTCCTTCTATGTAAATATTAGGAAAGTTAAAGACCACTGGAAAAACAGTTGAGTCCTAGTTGCACGGGATGCAAACAGAACAGGAGCCCACTCACCTCTGAGAGGGTACAGGCAGGAAATTATCACTGGTTTTTATTTGCAAATGGAAATGCAACATGAGATTCTTGCATCTCCCCCCACACTAACTGCCTCTGCTTATTTTCCAGACTAGTACAAAATCTGGACTTTATCGCCTACAAGTTTGAGAAGTATGGAAAGGAATTTATTAAGAAACAAAAGGTTAGCCCAGATGCTTACATTCAAGTAGCACTTCAGCTGGCATTTTACAGGTACGTTTAATTCAAATCATAGGAACAAGGTAGCACAAGAGGAGACTCACAATTTGTTTTTTATACAGAGGGGCCTATTTTTTCTTCAGCACCCCAGCAAATGCTTCCTGCATGGAAATGAGTGATCATGCCTAATGACCATAGGTCAGACAAGATAGAAATCCCCCGGTTCTGAGGCAGAGTATTCCTTTCCATATCTATCCCCTGCACTGCAGGGGTAAAAGAATTCACGGGGAAAAATACTACAGCAGCATAACAAATCAGAGTTCCTACACAGGATAGTAACTACTGCTGCTTCCCTCTTCACAGGCATCCCAAGATTGGATAACATCCCCTAACTTCATGGTGTTATTGAAGTTAAAAGCTCCTTTCTATGTTGTCAGAACAGCTAATGCTCCAGGCTAGAGATCAGTTGCATGGTTTCCTGCAGAACAGCCTATTATACAAAAAATTCTTTATCAACTCAAATTAAATGCTGAAGTGGTCTTTACCTAGGCAAAACCGGAGATGCCTAACACATTTTGTGTACTCCATTAACATCTGTTAAACATTCATTTTGCATATTCCATTAACCAAACTGCAGCACTGACCTGGTCCAAGATTTTCATCTGGATCCCAGCCATTATATAAATCTCTCACATGCAACAAAAACTGTAGGGCAAAGTTATGTTCTGAGACTCCTGCTACAACTGGAAGGCATAGGAGGTCTCCTGAAGCAAGGAACTGTAGCTATATACCTGGACCCAAATTAAACAACAGTCTTCATGCTTTGTTCTATTTTATTTTCATTCCAGCACACCGTGTCAAATAGTATCCTTTTCTCCTTTTAGTTTTCTATTTTTCATTCACCCACAGAGTGCGTTTTTTCTTGTTTTAAAGAAAACATGTTTCGTGCCCATAAGTAAATGATTAATTACACAATTACTTTATGATGCAGTACAAATAAAACATTCCTTGAGAACTTTCAGTAAATTTTAGCTTTACTAGCCTTGTTTTTACACAGCAAGTCATTTTTTTACTGGCAATGCATCACTAAAATGTATACAGCTGTACGCAACTTCTCCTATTAGAAAGGAATGACCATCCATCTTTTTTAAGTTTCTTATAGAATTCTATCAACATTAAGATGAATACTATGTAAAAAATAAAATTGTGGCTGTAACAATAAAATGTACCAAGCCTATATTTCTTTTAGTCTTTATGACTTGAAAATAATTTTCTTTGTTTTTCTTACATTATTCTCTCAGATGCCACAGGAGACTTGTTCCTACCTATGAAAGTGCTTCCATACGCCGATTTGACGAGGGCAGAGTCGACAATATTAGGTCTGCTACCTTGGAAGCATTTGCTTTTGTAAAAGCAATGACTGATGACAAGACAGCTCTGTCGGTATGTTTGCCTGTCTCCCTCTGCCTTCATGGTGAAAAAACTTCATCAAGCTACTAAAACAACACTCCATACTGTCCTGACATCACCCAGCAAAAAGAAAAATGAAATTGCCTTTCTTTGAGACACCACCATCTGTTTGGCAGAAGTGTGAATACTGTACATAGTAGATGTGGATGCAAAAAGGTGCACCTGACAGAACTGAGACTATAGCTGCACAAACAGCTTTGTGCACTGTCCCTCCTGCTGTCCCTGCAGAGCCTCCCTCAAAGTCTCCCTGTGTGCCATTTCCACCCACTGCACTTCACTCCTGTACAGGGAATTTCCAGGTGGCTGTTTAGATGTAAAATGCTGCCACAATATAGATTATTTTTCACAGTAAGACTACTCCTGTGCAACAGCCCACATGAGTGCTCTTTAGAATCTATCATAGCATTGCTAGAAGTATTGCTGGGCTGTAGATTTAAGTGCAAATGAATGAAATATTGTAAACCAAGTTCTGATGTCCCAGAGGATGAGGAAAATTTTCAAAAAAAAGTGCTCTGTTCCTCCACTACTTCTTCAGTCTCCTTAAGGTTACCATGCCCAGAAGTTAGCTCATGATGAACAAGACTCAAGTTTAAGTTCCATGTTTAAATGAGAACTCAAAGGAAACCTAAAGTAATTCCCTACACTGAGTGACTACTATACAGTAGACAAGAAGAGGCTGTTGTTATATGCTGTCGATGTCCTGTCTGACAACACAGTTCTTAATTGTATTTCATCAGAAGCTGCTGACATCTGTGTACGTGTTTCTCTTCACACTTGGGGTGCTCAGCACACCCCCAAGCCCCTGCACACATTCCTGCAGGCTGACTGCACTCCTGGGAGGAGCCAGCCCACTCCTAGCATGTTGTTTTGCCATATCCTTCTCCAACAATTTCTTCTACTTTCCTTATTCCAACACTTACTGACTTTTGCAGCTTTCCCAAATCTTCAGCATTTCTCACCATTTTACCACACAAATCTGAGATTGTGCCCACCTTTCACAGCATCCTAAACTGTATTGCCTCACAGAAGCAAGCAGAAGAATGCCATGCATGTCTACAGTACGCTCAGTCTCAGCGCCCAAATCCTTATAATGCATGCCATGGCAGTTTCAACAGGGAGAATAATGGCTTCATTCTCCCTGAAAAACCTGCAGTCACAATGCAAACCAATCCACTGATAGCTTTCCTGGCTTCTTGCCCATGGTCAGATACAAAGGACATTTAACTGATCTGTAATTGTTCTTTCCCACAAACTTTTAGAAATCTCAATTTTGATGTGAACACCTTTCAGTTCAAAACTATATATATTGTTATCACAGAATAATTAGAAACAAAATTAACTTAACACAACCCTACTCCAAGGTGATTTCTTTAGATATTGTTTCTTAATAGCCATTAATCCAAAACAAATTTAAAACATTTTTCTCTCTGATGCCAATAAAAAGGATCTTCAAATGACAGCTTGAACAGTCACCAAAGATTGAGCAAGTAGATTGATTTTCTAGCAGGAGAATATCTCATGCATTTGACACTTGCTGTAAAGGAAGCAGCCACTGACACGGCAGAGATTGCTGAATTGCTGTAAATTAATCAGATTTAAAGACTGTATTTGGTAATTTAATCTGTATAACAGAACTAAGGCCTAGCTCTAGCCCTATGAAAAAATATCAGGCACTCTACTTTGAAGGTCCCTGATGGTGGCCTTGAATTCCTTCTAAAATGAATTTTTTGTTCAAAAGATCATTCATCGTCCATAGGAGTTGAAGGTTCCCCATTTATCTGGAGACCGAGTAATTTCTGGCTGTTTCAGGGTCTCCCAAAGTTGCAGTGTCGGACTTGATGTACAGCAGGGCAGCACTTCTTAGGATTGTTCCCTTAATATAAAAGGCTGCCACTTGACAGGAGTCAAAATTTACTATCTTGTTATCTGAAATGCGACACACCTGTGGAGGGTAGAGCAGCCTTAGAAAATTCTAGATGCTTTTTCACACAGTGGAGTCATTTTTTCACCAGCTAGTAAAATATCAGTAATGGCTTTCATTATCACTGTCATTGTCTAGCTACACCATTCTGGAGAAGACATACAGCCTGGCTGTTTTGAAAACACTGAATAACACCAGGCAATTATTTCCTCTACTTCAAACTGAGTGATTCAATTAGTAATATTCTATACCCTCAAAATCCATTAAAGGAAGGAATCCATGAAAGAAACTCCAAGTCTTTCCTTAACTTCAAACAAATCACCACCAATAAGCCTGTTCAACCCTTGCACAACCAAGCACCATTGCTGATCAGGATATCAAATCCCTGTGGCTTTTCATTTATAAAGAGTACTTCTATCTGAGTCAGGAGCAAAGGACATTTCAGAGCTTCCTGTTTGGCTGCTGGTTAATTGAGGGAAGACACCGTTTCTTTGAGAGTTTATTTAATAATAGATATATTTTGATTCTCCCAATAGGATTCGGAGAAGATGCAGAGATTTAAGGATGCAATTGCAGCTCAGACTAATTACACTATTCTGGTAAGTTAAACACTTCCTTGTCTGAATAAGGACTAGATAGTTTTTTTTCAGGAAATGTATGAAGATACAATCATTAACTATTTAAGCAGCATAAAATATAAGCATCTCTAAATACATAAGTACCTGCTATGTCACACCTACAAAAACTTCTGATCACCCAAACACCCTGAATATAGACATATTCAGCTAACTTCACCTTAAAAAAATACTTCCTGGAAAGCAAAATAACAAAATTCTGTATTAGACATCAGTAGAAAGAACGTCACTCTTGGGCATTAGCTCTCTTATCTAGAACTGTCATGGAACATGACACTCTGTATTCAATATATTTATGAAGAACATACATCTGTTAAATGCTTATGATTTGTATCTGTGTCATAATTAGGAGTCCCAGACATTAATTAGGATTCCACTATTTGGTGCTGTACAAATGGACAATTTAAAAATGGCCTCCATCTTAAAAAGCTTGCAATGAAAATTTAATAGATATTTTTTAATAATTATTGAAAGGTTTGCAAAGAGAAACAGTAGCTAGACAAAATCAGGCTTTATTCTGTGTGCTCTGTGATCAACAGGAAATGTTAGTCATGCAGATAGGCAAGAAAAGTGGCAAGGACAGCTTATCAGGATGAGAAGCAAGACTTAAAAGCAACCAATTTAACTGCTGTAAAACACACATACAACTCCAGATGCAAAATCCAGATTCCCCAAAATGTACAGGTATTTAGGCCCCTAAGCTATAACATTTCAGATAAGGTCAAGAGAGCTGTAACACATCAGGAACTTTTTTCCCCTAAAACTAGCCATTAAGCATTTTCTTACGTTCCTCTTCCCTAGAGGAGAGAGGTCCTTATCTAGGATCCAATCTGCAGATGCACTGGTATTCCAAAGTGCAATTTCTAATAAAGGTCATTAACAATTATTATAGTAAACTCTTTCAAAGACCTGAATGCAGTCTCTAATAAAAGGAAGACATGCCCTGCATTGAAGAAATCAGTTTAGTAGCAAATACAACTCATTTTCTATTGATTAAAAATGAGACAATTCAGCCTGGGTAATGCTCTACATCCCACTGTGCCAAGACAAAGCACAGACTCACTCTACAAACAACTTAGTCAAACCACTTATGAAATTAATAAATGTTAATAACCAGCTGTGTTAACTGAATTTGCTACCTATGATTTTGCCTCAGACCGCTGTTAGTAAACCTACACTGCTGATTACTGTTTAAACAGTTATCATATACAAGAAAACATTCACTTCCAGAGCTGGATTCAAAGGTATACTCAAAGTACTGGAGAGGTGATGTGTTGCTTTCAGGCAGGATTTGTTCCTAACACCATAAAACAAAAGAAGCAGGAAAGAAAAGCAGCTTCAAGTATTGTGTTGAAAATCCTCAACTTAGAAGCTGAGACTGTGTGTCATCTGTAAAGCAGAGGTAACTCAGTTCAGGGCAACTGTCTCACCTGAACCACCTCCGGGTAACCTCAATATGAACTCGACATTTGGTAGGTCTACTAGGTCACAACCAATGGAAGTTCTGCACAACATCTCTTAAAAAAAATAAATAAAATAAATTCCATAAAATCCCCCCTCCAAGTAATTTAATTTCAAGAAAGCATTATAAAATTCAGCCTCCATTGTAGCTTATGGGAAAATATTAAAATCTTCATGGGAAAAATAATTTATCTTTAAATTTTAAAAGGTCTCCAGGCTTTTCTACTCCTCTTTCTTTCTCAGAATAGCAAAATGTAACTGTTGTGCCTTTAAACTACAGGCAAGACTTACATGGTCTGACTAAATTGTGTGTAGCAGACTGAAATGTAATAACTCCTAAGAAAAACAAACAAAAAAAATCTACTCCATAAACCAAAAAGCAATTTAATGATTTTATTTCCCCTTTTTAGGGCTTACTAGTAGTATTGCTATCTTAAATGTGGAGCTCTAAAATTCAATTTAGCACAGTTTTTTCCTATGCGTTGACTCACAGTTTATTTCGTTAGCCTGTCTTGGCCCCTCTTCAGACATGACATTGATCTATGTAGCAAAAATGTCATTGCTAACAGCCTTATAAATCTTGTGTGATGGCAAAATATTTCCTTTGATTATCAAGCCAGTTTCCCTCTGTGGGAAAAATAATGTAAACACCACCCTGATGTATGCTACTTTTTTGCAAGCATCCTTGTTCCGTCTGGGATGATGAACAAATAGCCCCTTTATCAACGGGTGCCCACTCCTTAATAAACCAAACAAGATTATGCATGCCAGGCCCCCTGCTTCAGGCACTTATTAGTGGTTAAAACTTTGCTCCTCTTAAGAGGATAAGCAAACTTGTGCTTATTTTGTTGCTTGTGGATTTTTTTAATTCTCTCTTAAGAGGAAAACCAAGCTTGTGCTCTTTTTTAAACCTTCTCTCAGGTTGCTTGTTTCCCTCACTACAAGGAGCCTGCACCACAAGGTTATCAATTCTGCTCTCAGTGGAGTACTATGTCCCTTATTCAGCATTTCCTTCCTACATGAATTCAGCCTGTTACTAGGGACGAGCTGCAGCTCAGCCCTCGTAATTAATGCTCTCACCAGCCAGAATAAACCTAGACTGAAGGATTTCAAATACACGTTTTAGAGTGAGGCAAATCCTTTAGCTCAGTGCTGCAGTAACAGCTCAGTGATGTTCTTCAGATGCCAATTTTTTTATTTGGTTTCCTAAAGAAACAAAACTCTTTAACTACTCTGTCTGCCCATCTCATACTAGTGACTTTTGATCCTGTTAGTGATCTTCAATCAAGTTTGCCAGCAGGGCAAAGATCTTAAAGCTTTAATAAATTTCTTAAGTCTCTAGCAATTGGTAGCTGCATAGAGCAGAGAGACCCAAGCATAGCAAGCTCATGGCAAAAAGACTTACTGTCAGCTCAGCAGTAGCTCTTGTGAGCTGGCTAGCCAGCCACCAAGCGTGCCCCTGCTGCTAATGTTCAGCCACTGCACATGATGCCAATCACCTCCCCTGGAACCACGAGACAGGAGAGGAAACTGGGGACATTAGTGAGCAGGGTTTGGGGGCAAGCATGGCTGGTTCTGTGCTGGGGATGACGGTGAGCAGAGACACAGACAAGCAGGATGGCAAGTAGACTGTGCTAAGTCTCTTTCTTGTCAAGTACATTATTCTCCCTTGTTAAGCCCTGTTTAATTTGATTCTATACTCAGAGAACCTGTCCTACACTTACTGCTTCCAATTGCCTTATTATAGCAAGGGCTGAAATAAGGGCTGCCCCTGACATTATCCAGCTCTGCAATGACATCAGCACAGGGAAGGGGGGAGTACTGGGATACTTGGGCAGTGAATTAAATTGAGAAGGCATCTGTGTCCATAATGTC
This sequence comes from Apus apus, assembly GCF_020740795.1. NCBI lineage: Eukaryota > Metazoa > Chordata > Aves > Apodiformes > Apodidae > Apus > Apus apus. Next base: position 27,883,804 of record NC_067285.1, read on the forward strand.
AGTCTTCTAAAGTGGTGGAGTATGTTACTAGATCTGTGATAGTTCACTGGTAAATCCATCTGATCACTTTTAAATCTGTTGCTATGGAATGACATATGCTTTGCTTGCCAGAGTGAGACACAGGCAGCAAGGGAATTAAAGTTTCTTTCCAATTTGGAGTTGGTATGGAGCCTCTTACCTTGAAACACAATCCAAATGATGCACAGGAAAATCCAAGACACACTTACAGATTTCTAGTATCACATATGCTCCCATCAGCAGTTTTGGAAGCCCAGTCCATGATATTTAGCTCAGAGATGTGACGAACACCCAGAACACCAGATAACGTCACCACATAATACAGCTCAAGACCACCTCCTTCCTGAATTTTACATCTTCAGAGCACTGTATGGATTTCTAGTTACTGGTCATCAACAAAGTAGATATTCAGAGTAATATCAGAACATTACAGGCATTACATCACTCAACCCAAGTTCATCAACTCTGACCAGAAAACAAGGCAGTAAGAGCCAAGAAAATGTCTCCATACTCAGTTAAATGCTGGTGTCTTATGTTGTACACAGGCTATTACTGGAATGGCAATAGACAATCATCTGTTAGGTCTCAGAGAGGTGGCACGGGAACACTTCAAGGAACTACCAGAGATATTTACAGATGAGACATATTTGATGAGCAATCGATTCATCCTCTCAACCAGCCAGGTGAGTTTGTCCTGTTCACTGGTCTTGCTACACAAAGGCTAATTTGTTTGTGTTCTGCCAGACTTTGTAGCTCACAGTGAGAATGATTATTTATGAAAAACAAAAACCATAAAAAACCTGATACCACCAAGAAATCTACAAGATTCCTCAGATTTTTAATCCAGTTTTGGTTCATTCTGCAAAATCAGCACAGTAAATACTGACTGACATTAACACTTCCCTTGCAACATCCCAAAGCCCTTCCTGGAAATTCTGGAAATGTACACAAACTCACTCAGTAAAATTTGTACCAGGGCTCAGTGTTTCCTTATTTTCTGAACTATGTATCTTCCCATTCCCTTTTTAATAGTCCTTCCCCTAATGTGACAGCTTTAGTGGGAATTATTTACTCCAGTGACAGTACAACCACAAGCAAGATGGAATGACACTCTGAGAAAGCCAAGAGCCATCAGAAAATGTTACTCCTAAAAGTAGCTGTGTTAGAAATCTTTAAGAGCCTTCAGTTACTCGGTGTAAGACTGCAATCTCTGCAGGCATGCATCTTAGATTTACAGACATTTTAGATATTTACACACATTTATGGATTTACAGTTATATATACTAAATATACTAAAATACTCAAAGAGTCAATGTTTCCTGTATTTAATGTCCTTGATAAGGAAACATCTTTATAGCATACGGCCTAAAATTAAATGTTTCATTACATATAGTATCAGTCCTAATGAAAGAAGAAATCTATGTAGGAATTCATTTACTGAAACCCTAACCCAACTGCACAGATTGGAAGTATGCAACAAAAGAGACTCACAACATCACGCTACACCATAAAACCTTAATAAGTAATTTGATCTTGTCATAATGTTTGTAGGCTTTCAGATGTGAGTGAATGTAGCCAACATACTTCTACATAAATTCTCCAAGAAACTATCCATGAGCAAAGAGTACTTCTGAATAGCTTTATGGCCTTCGGCTGTTGCACAGCAAATTTATCTGACAATTCTATGGCTCTATTAGCAGGACTAATGGCTTGTTCTACACCATTATAAAGCCAGATGTCATTTGTGAAGGCCCATGTACACAAAGTCTGAAACAGATAGATTTCTAACACATACGTATTTTATTTTTCGCAGTGGAAAATGTTCCCCTCCTGCATTATGCCATGATTAAGCTGAGGTGTAACAGAAATGTAACACCTAGATGCATTAAAACATGTTTTTATACTGCATCACAATTATAAATTATTACTAGAGATGGACAACACTACTTTCTGTAATTGGTTACAATCTTCACATAACCTTAAGATACCCTTAAGAAATTAAAAACCTTAGTGAAGTTTTCTGTATCATAATTTTACGTTTCAGAATTACACACAGCCTTAAAATTTCCCTATCAGTAACAAAGCTAATAGCTATTAAAGCTCTACATAAAGCAAGCAAAGAAATGCCTTATAGCCACTTCAAACAATACCAGTTTTCAAATGCTGGCAAACAAACAAAGCTACCAAATTCTATACTGAGATCAACTTTTACCTTGCAAGTACCAGCTTCGGGTCTGGACTTCTGAATAAAGTTATATTCTCTAAGGGGGATTCACCACACTTTCAGCATTTGTACCTTCTGTTTCTCTTTTCCCTCATTCCTAACCAGCTGATCTCAGGTGTCCTGATTAATCAATCAGAGTTAACTCCTTACTTTCTCCCTGCAACCAGGTTCCAACTACTATGGAAATGTTCTGCTGCTATGGGCCTGTGGTGCCCAATGGTTATGGAGCATGTTACAACCCTCAGCCAGAGCATATATTATTTTGCATCTCAAGCTTTGAAGATTGTAAAGACACTTCATCAGACATGTTTGCAAAAGCTGTGGAAGACAGTCTCCTAGAAATGAGGGATCTGTGCAACAAATGCAACTCTACCATGACAAAGCCATTTGCTAATCAAGAAGAAGCAACACAGCTGCAGAGTGACCACAAAATCTAGGAGGCTGTAGGAATTATTCTCTTGAATTTACCTTATGTAGAAACAATGATGTAGTTGTTCAAAAGCAAGATAGTACTAGTAATGTATTAGTGTAGAACCAAAATGTCATTTGTTTTGCATTGCTGCCAACATCTAAAACCCTGTAAGTACTAACTCTACCACTTCTTGCTTGAGAACAAAAAATTTTTGGTCTCACTGGCTGAAATGGAGGAAATAATAATGAGTATGTGTTGTACTACCATTTCTAACCATCATCAACTTAGACCATTTTATCAGCTAAAAAATTGGCTAAGCTTGTATGTGATATAAATTAAATACCAAAGCGCACCAATTAATTAGTATCCCTTGCAAGTAGTTCTAAAAAATTCACATCTATTCCTGCAACATTTGCATGTAAAGAAAAAAGAAAGAAATTTTGTCTATCAGGAATGTTGGGAATAACATTTTAAATAATAGGTTGATGCCATTAAATCTTGAAAATTTGTATGAAGGTTAGTTTATACCTCAAAGTTATCTCCTACGTAAGAAAAATATATTATTTTTAAGAGTGGCCACTGTGTATTTCCACAAAAGGAGTTTCGGAGTATCAAACTTGTGTTTTTTATGTTCCACTAATTCAAAAATGCTGCAGAAATAATTTAGCTTTTGTTCTGGTTTGCATTGGCCTCAAACACAGACCCATTCTGAAAGCATCATATTGAAGATAAGATCTATCACAGAGAACTGGGAGAATATTTCTCTAATAAATTGGCTTCATTATTTCTATCAATGAGCAAAATCCAGTCTGACAGAGAGGCAAAGCATAGGTACAGTTCAGTCATATTTAAGACCCTTTCTGTTTGCACAGGAATGAATTTAGTCACTGTGACTAGGAGGAGAGTGTATGCAACCACACAAAATCAAAGAGCAATAAATAACCAGAATGAAGAGGCAAACTTGCAATATGAGGAAGTCTCCAAGCTAGAGCTAAAAATACCAGTTTGAAAGTATTGGTACTCATATCAGCTTTGCATCATCCCACTTGGGAGGGATTTATATTTATATCTTTTTAATAGTAGATGTAGGGTATAATATTCTGCAATATACAGTAAATTCAATCAGGAGAATAATATCATATCTGGTAATTCCCATATTGCGAGTGTTCCCTGAGGGCTTTCTCATTATCTCTCTCATTCCCTACAAATCCTTTCAAGGCCTGAATTTTTTCAGTTACCTTCCTTCTCTCAAGCTGATAGATTATGTCTTGCTTAGAGATGTTCAGTCATCATTGTTAGAATACAACTTACTAACTCCAGTGCAGATGCTTTGCTAGGCAAGCTGGAGCCCATGCAGAAGCCTGGTCAGGGGCTGCTTACTTTTCTGTGGAGAAGCAAAGAGATTTTTAATTTCTTCCTTTGAAGGCTGAATAATCACAGGCTTAAGCACTCTCAAGCTTAAAAGTGGGATAATGATTTATTACTGTAAACTAGAAGTGGAGATATGTTTCTGTCTAAGACCTCTAGATATGGATTCAGTAGAGTATGTATTACCATGCTTGTTTTACTGCCTCTTTGGAGCTGCATACATGCAACTGAGCAGTCTGCTGGATAAAGGCTATCCACAGCGCCACGTATGAAAGCACAGTGGGCCTGATCATCAGTTGGAGCAAGTCAGCTATGTTGGAGCAAATCAATTGATTTACAGTGATTGAGAGCTGGGCTCATTCTTTTAAAGTTAATGCGTTCATTTAAAAATATTTATGTTTCATTACTCCATGAGCTGTGGTTCAAACCAAAGATGAAATCTATTTTTAGATTATATAAATTATAATATGGCATAAAAGCTGACCCAAAGTTAAAACATAAAAAAATAAATAATAATAAAAACTGTTAGTAAAACCAAATGTTCACTTAATAAATATACTGTTTAAAATATTACTTTAAATTGTCCCTATACTATAATTATGAAAATTACTTTGAAACATTCCCAGTCATTTTGCTTTGTTCTGTCTCATGTCACTACAAAGGCATTCTGCATTTTTAACATAAATGTAGCACTTCAATCTCAGGATTTTTTTGCAGAACTGCATGTTTAAAATAATAACCATATTTTAAGCGTATAAAAATGCTGTCAACAGTTACTATTTATTAATTTGCTTCTAATTAAATATATAAATTTAGTTTCTGTCCCTAGTTTCATAGGTACTGATACTTATTTGCAAATATTACCTGCGTTTTAATTTTAATCTTTTGGCTGAAATTTTAATAATGGCTCAGACAATGCACTCAATACATAGTCACAGAGAATTCAGACAGAACCTACAACCACACCTGAAATTTTATACCAGTTTACCATTCAGAACCCCTTACTTGACTACAGCTGCTACAGCAACAGTGTTTTGGATCCTCCAACACTTGAAAACATTGACACTGTATTTTTGCTCAAAGAAGAAACCCATGACCACTCATACTTCTTTTTAATTCACCTAGCCAGTCCATAGTTGTATCTTACATACTTACTGATCTGGTTTTAGTATTTGGCCTCAATACCTGAAATTAGCAGCTTCAATGAACTCAGTCCCTGAGGAAGAAGGCATTTGCATTCCTGCTTGACCTCAGCCATTACCCATGCTAGGAGCAGCATCTGCAAAGTGCCTGACTTCATTCAAGACACTTCAGATTCAGTTCAGGTATGTTTAAACTGGAGACTCCTGATTAAGTTACAGATGAATAAAACTCACAGCACATGGCACTGCACATGTCTTGGTTTGTCAGCTTCCTAACACTCAGTTAACAGAAATCTCTGCATCTGTGCAGTGATCCCACGCCTCAACTGCATCTATTAAGGATTTGGGGAAATAGGTAATTTTCTTAGGTACTTATTTAAAATTATTTGTATTATACAAATGAAGTTCTCTTCTGAAGTTGAAAAATACACAGTCTGTGCACATACACTTCTAGGAATCAAATATGAAGCTTTAAAAATATTTCCAACCAGAAAACTATGGCATAGATTGTTCATTATAAAGAGAAAATCTTGATTGACAGACTCAGTATAATTACATAAACAAGTGGCAGTGATTTAATGAGACCTCTTGGTGGGACCCGGGACAGACAAACCCCCTGCATGAGGATTTTAGGAAGGTCATTGTTTCCCTCTGTAGGTGTTCACCCACAGACCTGCGGCACCGGGATCTAGAAATGTAAAGCTGATTTCTGTGAACATTTATATTCAGAGTGAACAAAAGTGAAGGAAACCTGACTTCAAAAGAGTGGTGGTTCCAGGGCAGGAGAACCTGACCTTGCTCTCCCAGCGCTGTCAAAGCCCCAGGGCCTGGTTGTGACAAGACAGCCGAGCTCCTGGTGTACCAGTTGCTGAAGACACAAACCTATCCTGGTAGTACTTTTATTTTTATAACATAGATTTATGACAAATGTGAAGGTGTATTTACAGCACTTTTGCTTCCGCTATGTTTTGTGCTCTACTGAAAGATATTTATCTGTCTCTATTAAAACACATACGACCTGAAGAGCACGCCGCTCCCCCCAGTTCACTTCACCTACCGACGGAGCCGCGCGCCGCGACGGAAACGACAGGCCCGGCCGTCCCACCTCCTTGTGCCAGCCCCGAACCTCGCCCCGCCTCACGCCGCGGGGGGGGGGGGCGGGGCAGGGACCGCGCCAACAACGGCCGCCGCCAACGGCCGCGGCTCGAGCGCACAGCGCGGGGCGCTCGCGTCACCCCGCGGCACGCGCCTCCCGCCTGCGGGGCCCCGAGGGGCGCGCGGTGGCGGCAGCAGAAGCCCCGCGCTGCACGCGCTGCCTGGCTCGTGCGCTGCCCGGCTCGTGCGCTCCGGCCCTCGCGTCGGGCGCGAGAGAGGAAAGAGCTGCTGCTGCCACGGCCTGGGAAGCACAGACGTCCCACCGGTGATGGTGGCTGAGAGAAACTTGAATCACGGCGTCTGTTTGCTTTTCTCTTCCCTTACGGCACCTCACTGCACACACGGGCTGCTCAGCCTGAAGTACGCTTGCAACAAAGAGGAAAATGTTGACACTCGAATTCAGCTGCAAAGCAAAGTTCTTGGGCGTGCACGGGCGGTTCTGCTGCTTCCAGCCCACCTGCGATTCCCAGCAATTAACTGAGCGCGGGGCAGGTGCCCCGGCCGGGGGGGCTGTGCCTCCCACCGCACTGCTGGGGACTGAGAGGGACGATCAGGCCTCAAGACAGGGGAAGCAAGAGGTTCTTTTTACTGTAGAGCTGACAGCACAGTGATGTCCTCCCCTTCAGCCCTGTGTACACGCACATGAATTGTCCCAGGTTGCCACGAAGCTTCCTAGGAAGCTGGAGAGCTGTCCGATGAGGACGATGAAGCAGCTGAGGCTGAAAACATGCTGATTTGTGAACCAGACTCCTTCCGCAGCCATTTTCTGGAGTTTCTCAGCAACTTGAATTAAAATGCTGCCAACAGCTGCCACAGGACACAGTGAAGTTTGGAATGCATGAAAAACACCCACCCTTGCAAGCTGTAAAGCTACGGCAGAACCAGGACAGAGGAAGCAGTGCCTCTGCCTGCCTTTACCTTCCCAAAACTGACCAAAATAACTGTCTCAGCCTAACACCCAGCTGAAAAAAAAAACCAACCTGGAAAGGTGAGAGCCTGGATGTTTGACTATACAGGTATCTGCTTCTGCCTCATAAAACAAGTAAAAATATTAAATCTATGAGCCCCAGGCAGAAGCACATGGCATTTCTGCATTGCTAGAATTGCATTATCAGACAGTTCTCTTATTTCCTCAGTTCTGATTAATTTACAACACTATACAATGTACTGTAATAAACCCAAAATGCATCTAATTCATCTAAACAAATATGTGGTTCGAGAAATTATTTTGTCCCTTCTGGTTTGATTCTCAGCTTCACAAAATCCTCAAGTCTTTAATGTCCTGAGGAATTACTCTTTCAGCAGAAGCAAAATGAATTATGCATCAATGAACAATTGGGTTATCAAGGTTGTTCATTTAATGTTCCAGCTGTTCTCTAGCACCATCTTAATGTTTATTGAAGATTTCTTTTGAATTTAGTCTTATTCTATGGTACTTACAAATCAATGCATTGCATTTCTTACAGCTGCTGTGCCAGTTCATAGCAAATACAAGTACATAATGAATTTCTTGCCTTTTACAGCTAGAAGTAGAAATGACAGAGGGTGGAGGCTTCACTCAAAGGAAATCCATTAATGTAATAATAGTGAAGCCAGATATTAAAGCTGATAGGATTTGTGGGGAGTTTTGTACAGCACTTAACTACATTAACACTGCTATTTGTTCCTTGCCCTCCTAAGTGCAAAAACTTAGATATACTGGGAGCATAGTAGTGGCCACTGCTTCTTTGCCCTTTGTTCCAGTGTCTTGCAGGCACATGGACATCAGCTTATTCTGGAAGAGATACCAGAAAGGAATGTTGCAGAGCTGGTGGTCAGCAGGGAGACTATTTTGCTGCAACATCAACGACCTGGATTTTAGTTACCTAGAGTTTTATTCATCATAGCCCCTCATTGAAAGCACTTATATTTTTTAAATGCATGCTTCATAAGGCATGAACAGCCTGAGTTTTGTTAACACTAACACTTCTAAGCTCTTCAATCCTTTATATTTAGGTGGTTTGAAGGGCACAGAGAGAAGAGAGGAGGGTTTGTGAGGCAAGGCCTTGCTTGGGAAGGCACTGTTTGCGGCCTTCCTGCATGTACCAGCACACAACTGCAAGAAAACCCTCTAGGTTTCAGTTCACAGAGATATGAGGACATCCTTTTGCTTTCAAAATAGCAAATATTTTTCTTTGCTTGGGCCACAGTTTCTTCGATTTTTGTCTTCCCCTCTGTCCCCCTCTCCCCCAGCCCTGCCTGCCAAAACAGATTTAATTGCCTCACAGAGAGTAATTATTTTTTTAGTATTTTTTTTTCTGCTGCAGGTGAGACAAGGAGTTTCAGGGCTCAAGTTTTCATCTCCTGTGCAAGTGGCTTCCAGAGAAAGGCTGAAAAGCCACTGCTTCTCACCTCCTTGCTACTCAATGGCCTGTCTAGAGAAGGGAAGTTGTGTAGCAAAAGCAGAAAACTGACCAAGGATAATGGTATTTCCAGCACCATAGCTTGGTTTTTCCTTCCAGCAGGGAAGGCAGATAGGCGAGGAACTGGGAGGTTCTAATTCTCCTCTTGCAAATTTCTTCCAACAACATACAGGTTTTTTTGACTGAAATGTGGACCTGTGCTAGACAGTGAAGTACGAGCTAACAGGCCATGGCTGACATCTGCTGAGCCACCTGCACTGCTGCAGGCACTTTGTGCTGTTTCAACTCCAGATCGAAGCTGAATCAATCTCAGACTAGGCAGTTAATCAGGGTAGAGCCAAACTAGGTCCAAGTACTGTGAGAGAGAATGCAAAGAAATATGGATGCTAGGATAAGGAGTAGAAATGTAAAATAAGTTTACTTGCATATACTTTGTAACTTGTGTTTTCTCCTTCAGGTGGTTATGGCAAGTTAGATCCACTCTGTGAAGGAGCCAGAGAAGCAGTATGAAGTGCTTACTAATTTGCAGGGGGACATTCCCTTTCATCTTGGTTTTCTTTCAGGCAATTTACTTGCATTACAAAGGTATTAGAAGTACCAGGACGCAGTTGGTTCTTTACTCTTCTGTGCCTCTTGATGAAGCTCTAGATAATCTTGTTACACACGTGTCAACCAAATAATAATTCACCTCCTTTTCCAGAACAGCTCATATGTTACCATCCTGAATATTACACATTCATGTAGAACTGTGATGTGCATGTAGTTCTAATGACTTTAATTAAAAGAAAAATTAAACTCCTGGATATCTGGCATTCTTTCAACTTTTACGAAGTTTCCTGCATCAATAGATGCTAATTTTGAAGTCACCACCAGCTGATGATCAAGCCATACATGTTCATACAGATGTGCCAGGTCTGCTCTTGGCCACAAATGTCCCAGAGAACACTCGTGCATCATGAGACACCATCCCAAGGCAGAGAGAAAGAAGGCGGGATAGTTGTGAGGACATGATTAAAGCTGACTGGGTCTTACCACAACTGATATTCCAGCTATCCCAAAAGTAATGTTGCCTTTTCCTCTCTCCTCCACTTCTCATTATTAGAATATGAATCTTTTTTTGCTCCTGATGTGTCCACATATAGTCTTAACCTCCACTTCTGACCCAGGTAAATTCAGCTTGCAAATAGTCGTATACCAGAATGCTGGTACCCCGAGCATTTTTCAGTTTGACCCATAATTAGTTATAAAAGAAAGAAGTTAGTCTTTGCATCCTAGTGGAGTGGTATAAGCAAAGCAACAGCATTTGTTGAGGCTCAGGAGCACTGGGCAGGAAAGCTGCAGTTTGTAGTGCAGCTGCAGGAGAGACAGGCTGTCCATTATAAACCCAAAGACAAATCCTGTCACTCAACGTCTCCTCTCAGCTATCAGGGAGATAGCTGCAGTTTACAAATAACCAAACCACATTTACAGTGACACTGATCCAAAACAGAAGTGTTGTCAAAACAACACTATCACTATGCCCAAATACAGTCCCTTACCAACGACCCAAAGATGCCAAAGGCATTTAAAATATTATTTACCCTCTTAGGTAAATGCAAATTAATTAGACTAAGTTAGTTTAAATAATGTTAATCCTGGGCAGAATTCACTCCCAAAAATAGAAGAGTAACTCCCCAGACCTCTTCGGTGTGGAAAGCCATGAACATCAACGGAAACACTCCAGGCAGATGAACTCACCAGCGTGACTGGTTTATCTTTAAAAAAGTTTTTAGCTTTACTAGTGTTCAGTGTCCTCTGTAACATCACCCTGAGGACATTTCTAATATACCTCAAGTTGAATGCCAACAGTTTTGTAGGGCGATATTAAGCCTCAATAGATGAACTTGTTTAGCTGAAAGAAATACAAACAAGCTTTCAGGAAGAGAAGCTTCAGGTCTGGAAGAGAAGCAGCAAACTTCCAAGACAAGTAAGGGTTGGAAACAATTGCTCTGACTTTGCTTTAGAGTATTGTTACCACTGAATTGTGAAAGAGCAGACACGGCTGAGAAAAAGATTAAGATGACAGGTATCTTCCAGCGAGATAAAAAATTAGCTCCATCAGATGCTTTGAACCCAGCTGGCTAGAATGCATTAAGATCTCAGGCCCCCGTCTTGTGCTGTTGCTACAGAAGTGAAAAATACATACAAATTTGAAGTAGTCCTTTCAGTTTAGTACCTGTCCCCAAACACTACCTGTGATTAGTTGCCATGGCACTAAGCAGGCAGCTGGATAGTTGAAAGCCCTGTAGTAGCCACCTGGACAGAGGCATTTAATTTTTTTATATGCAAAATAATCACTTTTTTCCTCAAAGTCTGTCACATTTTTAAGAGGATTATCTGCCTCACAGATAATCATGGCCATTTGAGAACTGAATCTAGCCTGTGAGTCCTCTCTACAGTGACTTTCATCCAGACTATTGTGATAAAGTCAAATCAGGAGGAAGAAAACAGCAGCAACAAATTATTTCAGTAGTAATGCCAACTAAATTGCTGTGCAGCTTTTATGGTTTGACTAATTGTCTCATTAAGACACATTTCTGATCACTGAAACGGATCTCAAGTAATTTTAATCACTGAAAGAACTGTACCACTAACAGCCTCTCTCTCTCTCCCTGTCCTTGGCACTATTTGCAATGGAAAACACACAAATGCTCCTGTTGATTGGAGCCCTGCGGCTGCACAGTTGGCAGTCAAAAGGTACTAATGGCACAATAACACAATATAACTAAAGCAGTTTGTCTTTTAGAGTAACAATCTCTTATAACATGATTAACCTCTATCCTGCACGTTTCCTTATGTTTTGCAAATGGCTCAAAAAAATCTAACAATTTTTCCAGTAATTTCTTAAAAAGGGGAAAAAAAATCTTTAGCTATCAAGAAACATGTGATACTTGAGAAAAAAAGATGAAAACTAGTGCACCAAGCACAGGCTGCACAGCAGCATGGTTGTGTGGCCCCCAGTCCACTCCCCCTCGTGTAATGCACCTCCAGAGACCGAGGTGTCACGTTTATTTGCAGACACTTTATTGAAGCACATCCTTTAGGGGATGGCTTGCCCTAGGCTTCCTCTGTAACTGATGGAGAGGCATCTCCACAGAGCAACTGAGACCTCTGCTGAGTATAGACTGTAGGATCTCTGGGCTCCTAATTTAGGTACTTTTTTGGTGTTTGGTCTAAAACAGTATCAAAAGAGATAAAGCTTCTTCCTCATACAAGGAGCATATTCCCTAAGGAGCAAGCTGGCGTTATCCAACATGCTAATGACATGCTCTTCACATTCTCAGCAAAAAGGAGGATTTTGCTTTTGGCCATCACTCCCAGTGCAACAAGACCCTTACCAGAGTTGTAGGTGGTTATCCCATACATTATCATATAAAAGCAGCTACTTAATTTTCAAGTGGCTTATTCTCAAAAGCCTAAAGCAGAAGTGGCACAGCTTTTGCTAGCAGAGATACAATTGCATAGTGGCCAGCCTGATCAATAAAAAACCTGCAAAGACCTAGGAGCTCTTCTGTGGAGATGGAAGTGATGCCTGGGAAAGAAGTAATTGCATATAAATACTCAAGAGGAATTGAAAATATTTTTTTTGCTTGTTTCAAAGTGACTTTATGATGGTAATCATCAACCTCCTATGGGTGCATTGCTGATCATGTACTTAGAAAAATAAAGCAACATACAGCTGATATTAGCACAGTTCTCAGAAAAGAGCTTAAGCTTCATTAGAAGAACAAAATTGAATTATTTTAATAGCTGGGGTTGTTAAAATAAAAACCCAATGATACTACACACAGTTAAATCCCCTGTTAATTTTGTATATTGCCCATCCAGTAACATGATGCTGAACATAGCAGCACTAAGAATTTCTATGCATCATTTTTACATATTAAGAGAAAGACTGTGACAAATTCACTTTGCAGTCAGTAGGAAATCACTTGTCTGTCTCCTTCATCTGAAGTGAAGACAACAGCTTTGAGTCACAGAGATCATGTATTCCCTAAAACATTTTCCAATTCTCCAGTAAAAGGGGTTGTACAACTAGCTGTATGGCATTCCGCAATTCCTGCAGGGAAAGGCTTTATTCCAGCAAATTCTCTTCTCCCCACCCCAGCTTAATAGAGAGGGAACAGTGTGATACTTCTGTTTTTAACTGTTGCTTTCAAATGTCCAGATTTCTTGTTGTTATTTTAAGGTGTTTTTTTTTAATCAATGCCCAGCTGTGCTGTGAGTAGAAAACAGCCCAAGAGAATACATGTGGGATTCTTCTGCTCTGTCAATGCACATATTTATAAGACTTGTAACTCAATATACGTTCATTCAAGTGAAAGCCAAGATGCATTACTAATTTATAATTAATATGAAATGTTGCCATTTACTTGCTACAACTTTCAGGTTTGATCCATTTTGTAAGATAGTTTTTAAAAGACAGGGTTGTGCTGCACCCACACATAGGCACTATTCAGACACATAAACATTGGCTCACATAGAGGTGTATATGTAAATGTAACCAATAAGGCATCCACCAAGGTTATATGAAGTATAGCCAGAAACATTACAAATTAGTGGTCTCTCTCATAGGCTTTGGAATGAATTCTGGCAAACAGAGTATGCTAGAGATCTCTCTCCTTCCCTTGGGCTTTGTTACAGAGACAGGTACCAAAAAGTTGTAAGTTCTGCATAAATCTGTTTAGCTCACAAGCTGCATAATATTGTGCTCACAAAAAATAAAATTTTATTGGTAAGTCTAATGAGGGGCCTGAGGGCTGTGATAAGGGCCTAAGGAAAAGATAAAATATATTTAAAAAAAAAATCACACTTCATGTAGCATGACCCTAATTTTAAATGCATGTAAATAGAAGAGTGATGCTGAAGAGAAGGGAAGATTTCTTTTTTGCACACAGTCCCTGCACAAGCTATTTATGTGCAGTCATATACTGACATGCATACTCAGATATACTTTCCTGGAGCCTGTAGAATTTTGTCTAAGCAAGAGCTTCAGAATGCATGTGTAAATAAAGAATGTCTGTTTTATAATGAGAAGGGTGTATTGCGGTATAAATATTGCAGAGTACATTAAATAAACACGGTCACATATGACCAGGTATCAATTAAGTGAGCATATCTCAGGAGAAGCTAATTATCTAAAAGTGTAACTAGGAAGCATTCAGAATGACTGGAGATTAAGTTGCTTTATTTCTGTTTAGATTCCCTTCTGAATAGGCAGTGGGTTGTTGCAATGAAGAGTACTAAAGCAACATGAAGTTTCAGCCCTTCATCAACTCTAAGATGAAAGAGCTTTGTCAAAAAGAGTCTCAACTCCTGATAAACCAAAAATTTTCCTAAAATAATTTTGTGCAAAATATGCTGGCATAAAACAGTATTTCAGGTGTAAAGGTGCAAAACATTTGTTTCTTTTTATATCTTAAGCTGCTCAGGTGCTTTTTTTTGCACACAAAAGTATAGACAGACTTTAAAATCAACTGATAGTGTCAGGGACTAATATCCCAGAAGTAAGTATAATTTACCATATTAATAAGATTTTTCTAGACTTGAAAAGCTATTATGTTTCAGTCCACATGCAAAAACATTAATTCAGATAGAATTTTATTCTGCTTGGGCCATGAGTTCACAGAGAAAACTGTCTGCTGTTCTTCCTACACGACAAAAGCAACATTGCAAGCATGGTTAGTTAAGAAAATGTTTGTGTGCACCACTTCAGCACAAAGACCAACTGATGAAGAAAGATTTAATCACATCAAATTCTTGAAAGCAAGATTAAGCCAATCCCTTTAAATTACTTAAGTATTGCTTAAACACTGTAATTAACATATAGTAATAAATATTTAATCTTTAACAAGCCTACTGGGAGCAGTTTGTTAAACATCTATTTCTAGTCATGGGGAATTATGTACAATGATTTTATCATGTTCTGTATGGAGCAGTGGAGACACTCATTTGGGGAAATACACTCTTCCCTCAAATGTGGGGAAACATACTTTTTCTTCAAGTGTGTTTTGCTTTTCACTAATTAAGTTTACCCTTGCAAAGTCCTGGCCAGCACACAGTGATTGTTCACATTTATTTGACACCTGTGGAACTGACTTACTACAGATACAGGAGTTTTACTGGAGACCCGAGCAAGACTACCCAAGGTGTCACTACAGAAGTAACCTTGCAGCCTGGGTGAGGTAATTTTGGGAGATTAGAGAGAAGAACTGAAGTCTCCCCTATGTCACTGCCAACCCCCAGACAGAGGCTAACAGGGGTGTGTTTTCAGGCACCTTCTAACATTGACCTGGCACTGTTTCCTCTACCCCAGGTAGCACTCCAGGTGCAGGAAGAAAGGTGTGAGAGCACTAAACATCACTGCCCTTCAGCCAGGCCTGTGTGCAGCCAGCTGGTACCCACAGCAAGGCCAACTGAAATGCAGTCACTTAAACCACTACTAAAACAAACCCATTATGATAGTGTCTAATGTCTATCCAAGGGAAATAATTGAGAGCCAAGCTGAGCTCGCCCGCAGAGCTTCATCACTTGTGACTGTCCTGAAGGGGAGGAGAATTTAAAGCTGGCTGGGTGTGACACAGGCAGAGAGTTTCTCTGTGCTCCTTTATGAAAGTATTAGTGAATTTATGGACTACTGAATAGGAAGTAAAGATTTCTGCAATAGACATTATATTTCAGTGTTTCATGCAGCATCTTTAGTTATGACTACAATTGTTTTCCCCCCTAATCAAATTAGATCTCCATTTGCCATTAATGACTGCATCACTTAAATATCACAAAGGAACCACCTGGTGCACTTATTAATAATTAAAAACTTTGAAGAACTCTATGAAACATTTTCAATCAAAGCTAATACATCTCTAAAATACTCTTTTTCCTGAATAATTCCTTTTTGTTTTTTTTTTATTTCTTTTTGATAATAGGCTACATTTTATATAACGGCATTAAGAAAAGCACAATCTGAAATAAGAGTTGAGAAGTATCTAAAAATCAGAAGTAGTTTCAACAGTTTAAAAAAAAGCAACAATTGGAAAAGAGGCAATATTCACCTGTTTCCTTCTTACAAGTATGTTGAATTTCTATTTCAATCTGCATGCTGTTTCCTGGTATCTTACACTGATGATTAAGAAAATGTACCCACCTAATCTCTGTCCTTGTTCTACATACACATAATTTTTGCATTGTATTCAATATAATGATTTTCAACAGTATCTTTTAATCAGTAGAGTCCACAAAAGCAGGACTTCTGTTGCTTCCCAACTGGACTTTGCAGAGCTACTAAATGACCAAAGGGAACAACAAAAAGTACCCACACCTTTTTGATCAGAGCTAACTGAAACCGTGAATGCCTTTTGCTGCTTAAAGCTTCATGTTGGAGTTACTCTACTCAGTAACCTTTATTATCCAAGAACAAGGGCAGAAAGATTCATGCAAAATTACCCTAATCTGCAGACATTTTTATGGTGTGCCATAATGGTCCACGTTTTCATTAGCACAGCAAGGTTGTATGACAGGTACTGATCAAAGCTCCAAGACCTGAAATTGTGCCCACAGTACATGGGAAGAGCAGCAGTCCAGTGCATATTCCTCCCAGCAGACCTCACCTGGGGATGTGGTGGCTGCAGCCTGGCAAAAGGCAGGTCATTCTTTACCTCCACAGAGGGAAGGGCAAAGGATTTTTAAAAGGTTTGATTTGTTGTGGGGTTTTGTGTGTTTGTTTTATTTTTTTTAAAGAAAAGATGCATTTCTCTACCATCTTTCACTTTTTCCAAACAAACCTCACTGCATTTGTACTGCAAGCAGCAGTAATTACACATCCTGAGCAGCTTTTGCCAGGATCAGAAGTCCCCAACCACACTGTTTTTCTCTAGGCCTTGAAGTCCACAAAAGCTCTGATAATAACTCAAAGGACACTACTCCTTCACCCCAAAGGCAGGATGAGGCACCCCTACCCAGTTCCCACCAGCTAGGACTCTTACCTGCCTGTAGAAAGTGCCAGCCACCTATGGATCCCCTTCCTCTCCTGAGCCTTTCCCAGCAGCCATCCTCAGCCTCCTTCCACAGAGTTTAACTCTAACTCTTGTCCTTCCTAGAGCAGAAATGGCCAGCAATGCCCCACAGAGGCCCATGCAGACACCCAGCCACAGCCCTCACTTCTGAGGAAAACAAAGGGAAGTATTAGGGGGTAATGCAAAAGAGACAGAAACAGGCCAGCTGGGACCAAACCCTGGGCTTTAATCAATTAACCACAGGCAGCATTTACTTGGCCACCCCCACAAAGGCCAGTCTAATCAGCCATAATTAAGTAGTCACCTGTTCTGAGTAACTCATTAGCCTGGCACTTGCCCTGGCAGGCCCACATGGCCCAGCACCAACCTGAGCAGTTGCCTGTAAAATTAAGACATGGAATTCACCAAACCAACACACAAGCCAATACCAGACTTTTTCCCCCCTCCATCTTTGACCAGACTTGTCAACTTTAAAAAGATTTACTGCTTTTCTGCTTTTAGGGATTTTCTGGCTTTACATAATTTTTGAGTGTGCCTGTCTCACATTTAAACAGCATTCAAAGTCACCTGTACCATTGGCAAAAAGCTAGACTGAGCAACAACAATCTGTGTAAAGTTAATAGCAATCAAAAAGCCTGACTTTTTGACATATGCATGTGTGCATATGCCTGGAGCAGAGGTTCCCAAGCTTTCATTTTGTTATTAGCAGTATTGGTTATCCCCAGCTCTCTATCAGAAACAGCTGGCCTGTTACCTGTGTATCAGCGTAGGAGCTACCAGAACTCTTAAGAAAGTGGCCAGTGGCCCAGCCAAGGGGGTTTGAAAAAAAACTACAACAAAAAACAACACAACAAACATAAAAAACCCCCAACACCAAAACAAAAAAACCCCCACTACTCCCCCAAAAAACCACAACCCACAAACATCCTTCCCCAGAAACACACTTCAATCTGCTCAGTTCAAACAATGTAGAGACATTCTTGTTTCTTGTCTTGTCTCTTACACTAATTTTTACCTCTTAGGACAAGCAGAATGGCTCCCTTTCTCGAGAACAGGTTACTCCTCTGCTCTAGTCAATTGACTCCAACTGTACTAAGGGATAAAAGCAAAGGTTTTCAGCCCTGCTGTTAGTGCAGTTAATCAGGTAGCTACTAGGAAACAAAACCAGTTATGTGACAGAAACTGTTTGTCTTAGCAAGTCTTTTGCAGTTGTGGGCAATGCATGATGTGGCATCTCACCTGCAATGAAGTCAACTGATTCCAACATTTGCCATTTCTTCCTTTTGAGATACAAAGCCATGATTTGAATGTCAGTGCAGATTACTTGCAGAAGAGGCTTATATAATACTTTAGTCCCTTTCAAACACTCTGCAAAGATTAATTGATTGCTATTCAGTATGTAAAAAGGGTTTAACTTGTCAGCTAGTTCTAACAAAGTATTTGATTTCTGTGAGATCAGAGATACAGTCTTAACTGGGTTTAAAGCTGCCATTACAGGAACTTGCATTTGTTGTTGATAATGCACCTATGTAATGTGCATCAATTTAAGAACTCTCTGTAAGAGCCTTTTATTCAAGGGGCACTGTTGAAGAAGAGCAGCAGAATTCTGCAAGTAAGTGTAATCAATGCATTTCAGCCGTTTATACTGCTTTTGAATATTTGCTAGCTGAAAGCATAGGCAACAGGGAAAGTAATTCAGTAGAAACATATGTTGACCCAACATGTTTAGAGAAATGAATTCCGGTGTTTAGAAATTAGAGAAGTTAATTCCAGTCAAGTTCTAGAAATGTGTTCACTTGTTACTTTAAAAAACTTAAGACTAGAATAAAACATAATATTCTATTATAACCTCAATACCATTAATACTTCTAATCCAATTATTTTGAATAATTATCTTTGTCTAGTCCAAACACTGTCTCTCTCACTGCTACTATATTTAAATAAGCCATTACTGAGGAAACAAACAAAAAACAGAAAAATGAGCTGTCCTAGCACTGTTATGAATAGGATGCTAATGCCAGCACTCAAAGGAGAAACTGTCAAAAAGAACAGCCATAACAGAGAATTTTGTCCTTACATATTTTTATTTTACTGGGTTTTTTTACATTCTTTGATAGAATTTTAATGCAACTATTATGCCACAATCTATGATACACAATGAAAATGGAAACCTGTAATTTACCACTTACATTTCTATGTTAATTTTATTTTCTACTTCTGCATATACTGTGGCATAAGTGCATTTATCCTATTTCATGCAGCATTGATCTGCCTTATGCAAACTGAGAATACAATAAACAGTGCCAACAATATTTAGCTGCACTCAATTCTTGCCACAGAAACAAGCATTCATAAAAACATTAAAATACTTTGGGCAATTGTTACTGCCTATCAGCTGTATGTTTTGAGCTACAGAAGTGGACAGGAGACTGTCAACTGCAGTACTTACCAAGTTCAAGGTTTCAAAAGACTGAATTAGCTTCACTGTTTCAATAACAGAAAAAGCCCAGGGCAACCAGCCTAATTTAAAAGGATGCTAGAGAGTTTCAGTAATATTAGACTAAGTTTGGTTCTGGATCTCATGGCAAGAACCTTACCATGACAATTTTATGCTCTAACAGGCTAATTTTTTTCACCATTGCATTGTCTCCAGGCCAAATAAAGGGACAGCATAAGACACACAGCTCTTTTTGGTAACCTGCTTGTATAAGTAGTACCTGACCACAGCTAAAAGTTTTTAATACGGCTTTTCATTTTGACAAGAAGCTTTCCAGCATCACCTGACTGAATCAGGCATAAACTGTCAAGACTTAGTAGGTCACAGCCAGTACAGCAGCAGCAGGGTAAAACTTACTGCCAAGAACACAACTACATCTCAGGAGAACACTCAGGACAGTTCTCTGATACCAAAGAGCATCAAATCAGACAGCCCAGGGAGTGGGAGCAATTGGTGCTGCCATCTCTTACTTTTGAAGTCATTTGATGCTGAATTCTGCTGATCACCCACTGCTCTGTCAGCTGTGGTCTGGAGTAGACTTCTTCCCTCCTCAGCTACTCCCAGCAAACTTCTTCTTGGTCCCCTTTATTTGTGTCTTCATCACCCTCTTCCATCTTACACCCAAGTGCTCCACACCACTTTTGTTATCACCTATAGTTTAGCAATTTTATAAGCTGACTCCCTATTTCCAGCCTCCTCCTCACATCACCAGGTTACCTTACCATGTCCTTCCCACAGCCACAGCCAGTATATTTCTCTACTAAAGTCATCTACCAACTCTTTAATCTTCGGTTTCATGTAGAGTATACCTAGAAATAACTGTTGACCATTTTCCTTGTAACCATGCACCTTAGTGGCTCCCAAATGTGCTCTCCTCTTTTTTGGGGATGTGCATAACTATCACACTGCCTGTATGCCTGCTCTGATTACTTACAGTCATTAGACAGTACTCACAAACTGAGATAGATGCTGCGTCCTTGGATAGGAGACTCTCCTTGTGCCAAAGAGGTCCCAATCTAAATAGACAAGTGACCACAAAATGGTGAAAGGTAAATTGGAATTATGTTTTTTTTCCTAATAAACTGAGGAGCAAGGTGCAGGTCAATGAAGGCAGCTGTTGGATTGTTTTATCTGGTAAAGCAAAAACACATAACTTCCAGTATTTTCCCCGCTTTTATTTCCTCTTTCAGATGCAGTGATTTGCAAGACTACTTGTCAGAGATGGGTCAGTGCCCAGCAGTTAGAATGTCTTTCCTTCAAAGGCCTCCAGGTTGAAAGCTGTATCCAAGAATCTCCTGAGTGACACCAGATGTGTGTTCTTGTTGCCTGTGGCAGCTGCAGCAGCAGGCTCTCGGCCAACATACCTTTGAGACAGAAAGAATTGGGCAGACAAATGAGGTGAGAAGAAAGGCTATTTTTGACACTAAAAAGCATGGGAACATACTGTTAAGTGCATCTGAGTCATCTTGGCAGATTTGGACATTAACAATCAATCTTTCTTAAGTAAAAATCAACTTAAGTTGCACCACCAGTTATACCTTTAGGTCAGCTTCCCCTCTTCCCTCTCATGTCAATATTAAGATGTGTCTTTTTCCCCATCCCTCTGAGGGCAGCCAGCTACACTGCCTCATAAAGAGATAACTTGCTTTTGGTGATGAAGACTCATTCCTCTGACAGCTGGATGGGCAGGTCTGAGAGTCAATCATATAAAATAAATGCAAAGGTACTTGGACTGAGCTCTTACAAAAAACTGTTTCCTCCAGAAACCTATTATCTGGAGTGAAATTCTTAAAAGAGAGTATCTTAGACAAAAACAGAGGTAAATCCAGGACAGCTAAGTGCTGTGCTAAGTGGCAATAAATACACAGAGCTAGTTGCTACTGGTTTTCTTTTAGAACTACAAGGAGGAGCAAGACTTGTGCAATGTACTTGAGAAATAATCATCTAGACTTTTCCCTCTTTCACCCAAGAACCCAGACTCAGAGGTTTTGATTTATGAAGAACCTCACCCATTAATAACATCCTCAAATTAAAAACAAATTTACAAGCACAAAAACCCAAACCCAAAAAAACGACAAGCAAATGTAAAAGCAAACAAATCAGCCTGGGAGACAAAGCAACCACTTCAAGTCTCATACCATATAGGTCGAGCATGGTTCACAATAGTGCGGAAACGAGGTTTGACATAATCGTAATATCCACTGTTTTTGTGTTCCTCCTGACACCAAACTAGATCAGCACTTGGATACTTCTCCAGCTCTTCTTTCAGCAGGTCAAAGGGGAATGGTGAAATCTGGAAAGATAAGGTAATAACTGGCAAAGTTTTCTCTTGCATGGTGTTAGTCCATGATAAGAAAGCCTTTTACCTATTGAGTATTACAATCAACCATTGTAATTAATCATTTAGTACTTAGTTCTTTAAAGTGACTCATATTTAACTGAATTCATGCAGTCAGAAATGAATACAAATGTATCTCACAGTTGCACCAGAATGAACAGAAGAAATAGGTCATAGTCCAGATCTCCTGCATTCCTACAGTTCTTCTATTAAAGTAGCTCTAACAAGTCCTTAAACAGAGCATGACAATACAGCTGCAAAGCGTACTATTCACAACAGTTAAACCTAGCAGACTGGATACAGAAATTTAAGGTGCCATCATATAACCTTCACTTCATTATGTTGTTCTGAAAAAGTTGTCAAGCTTTCTGGATCTCATTGCCTAGAATACTATTGATCTGTTCCTTCTCCACAAGGCCATGAAGGGTTAGACAATGCCCTGTAAGATGCAAAGTGCTGTAAAAGTGCTATGACCATCCTTTCAGGCAAGTGATATTTATTTAAAAAGCATAGGAACTCCTTGCTGAAAGTGTCCCCAAGAACCCTATCTTTGAGTATCAGGGAGCTCACCTGTTCAAGTCTGGTTATAGCTACTTGTTTCTCCAGGTCTTGATTCTTTCTCTCTTTCACAAGATCATAGTACACTTTTCCTGTGCAGAATATCACTCGCTTGACCTCATGTGGGGCATGAGCTGCCGGCCCATTCTCAGGAATCACGCGTTGGAAAGTGGTACCTAGTTAGAGCACAAATTAGACAAGTGCTCCCAGTGGAAATGACATTGCAATAAAGCAGCCCAAGAAACATTCCTTTACTGACCCAGCAGCAGGATTCAATGGTCACAGTATTCTGCTGTCTCTCTGTTCCTACTTTTCAGACTGGTCATTCTGCTAAAATGACTGTCAGCTGTTCAGTTTCAAGAAGTTAAAAGACTGACAATAATCCACTCTCTTACACTTCACAGACAGAAACATATTAACAGTGGAATGTTTTTTAGCTTTGTGTTGGGCATGACACCTTTAATTTTAAATTGACTGGATAGCTCACCTTTGCTTAGGTTTTTTTTTCAGAGCATTACATGAAATACCATTTCTTCTTGCCAAGGTGATCTCAACCATGTAACATTATTATAGGTTTAGAACATTTTTATAGAGCAGCATAGCACATATTCATAATGCAACTAAATCTAGCAACTACAGAAATATTTACACAAGCACACACGTTATTGCCATATATTTACATGATTTACACTTCTGTTTGAGAGCTAAAATGGCATTAGCCAAAGGAAGAATTACCATAGTACTGAGCCAGATGTACAAGTGGTAAGACAGAGTTTCAGAGACATATCCTTACTGGTAGGTACCTTTTCCCCTATGATATCATCTCCCAGGAGAACAATTTGTTTGGGATACATGAAACTGGAAACAGGACTTGATGGTCTAAAAGATCCTTTTCTTTGCTCTCTCAGATGATTGATTAGAACTATTCCCATATTAACCAACTGCAAGGTAGCATACAGTGGCATGACCTCCCAATCTGAATCAGCACACCCACTTACCAGGAGAATAAGCTCCTGTTTGAACCATTTATCTTGGAAGGAGAAAAGCAGCAGCAAAAACATACGAGAGAGGAACTGATTTATATCAGAATTAACCTGTCTCCCTGAACAGCAGAATTCATCATTACAAAAGACTGAATCTGTGCTTCATTGGGTCAGCTGGAGTCAGTGTTCCTCTTCTTCTCAGCTTTCACTTAAAAATCAGAGCAAAAAGAATTAGCTGAGAGCCAGCAATACTTCACTACTTGCTGTCCTCTTCAGCAGGCACATGGAAGTACATCAGAATTCATGTTAATTAGGAGTTTGGCCACTACTGAGGGTTAGCCTGAAGCAGAGGGGATTCCCAAGACAAAGTGACCAATCATGATCCCAACAGAATTTCTAATCTGACTCATTCTACAAAGCTTTTGAATAGTAATAAAAAAAGAGCAACTGTCTTTGCTTGAGAAGCAAACTCTACTCACCTACAAAAAGAAGAGAATTTAATATTTAAGCATCTTTACACAGAATTGCTCTGGTTGGAAAAAAAACTTTAAGATCATCAAATCCAAACACTGTAACTGGCTTTTAACAACATTTTAAAAAGCAGCTACTCTTTTCTGACAGCAGTCAAGACACCTATTAAAACTAAGAACCCATACTTGAACACAAACTTTTCAGCAGAAGTCCATGCTAGATCTCACTCCAACAGACCCACAAAAATTATGCCAAAGGAAAAGGCAAACTCTCCAGAGCAGATTTCTTCACAGTCTGCCAGGCAGCTTAGTATAGCCAATTATTTGTCCATAATTCTTTAAGATGACCTACCAGACACCATTTCATCAAAACTGGATTTAGCTTCTGGATGCCTCAGCAGTGACTTGGGTGTCAAAACAATCAGCTGTAAGACAGAATTTTTTCCAACTCAGGAGCTGCTTTATCTACATTATTACATGCAACATTTATAACACTATTAATACAAAAACCACAAACCAAATATGCTATAGATCAAATTAATGTGAATAGCAAACACAGTAAATAATTGTTTCCTGTTTTGAAAGCCTAGGACGTTTCAAAGTGATTCAAGATATTTGCGTAGTCCACTCCCTTTAAAGACTTTCAAAAAACATTCTTTATCCTTCTTTTTGAGAACAAAGAAATCACAGGCTATGAACCAGTAAAAAATTTAACAGCTGTATCTTAGGAGTTTTGAAGTACCAGCAATTAGACATGCAGATTATAGTTATGCATCCTGTTAGCTACAGAGTGTCCTGACAACCTCATCTGAAGGTCTGCCCAGCCAGGAAGCAAAGCTGAAAGTCAAGTTTTAAAATCATAGTTAAGTCAGAGTTGAGTTTCATTCCATTAAATGTGGTCAGATAAGGTTTCCCACCAACAATTCTCATTCTTTTCAGCAGTATCTCATATGCAAACAAAGACCTCTCTTTACCTGAGGGTTACTATAACTAGAATAATTGAGTCCATTACAGTAACATTACCGGTTTCCTGAACGGCAGCAAGATCTGCCTTCTGAGGACGTGAAAGTAATTGGCTGGAGTTGAACAATTCACCACAATCCAGTTGCATTCATACAGCTGGGAAACTTCAAACTGCTCACTGAACTCCTGAGAGGGACATTAAAGACATTAGAAAAACGTCCAGAAGATCAGAAAAAAAGGCTTAAAAACCATTCTTCTATTTCTGACTCTCAGCAAATCCCTTCCTCAAAAACCGTAATTAGCAGATCTCTGGTGAGATCATATTATTACCTAAGGAAGCACCTCTACAAATCATTATTTTGTGTTCCTACTTCTTCCTAAAAATGTATGCAAATGAAGGCAAAAAGCTTCTATTAGATTCAGCAAGTTGGGAAGCCCAAGAAGGAAGGGGGAGGACCAGAACTTCAGTAGGTGGAAGACACAAAATAAAACCCTTTTCAAAGCATCTCAAAACTAGAATTAATTTTTTGAGTGTTTATAGTTAACTCTCTCATTTTTTGATAGGTCTCCTGTCATCTTATACATACATTTCATGTTTTCTATTTATGTATCTTATGAATACAGGGGTTTTCTAATCCATATCTATGTACATATATATTAGGTAAGCATATATATAGGTATAATAAGAACAGATTGGAACAGCATCTAATGATTTCCTGGTCTATGGTCTGAGCTCTTACTTTCTGTGATAAAATTTATAACTTGCTTATTATGTGCAAATGACAGTGCTTGAATGTAGTCAAGCAAACAGGTCTTTATTCTGACAGCACACTGACAAAAATCACTTTTACATGCATGACATGGCTTTAGAACTATCACTGGCCCAAAGGAAACAAACTCAGGGCCAAAACTGAAATATCCATTTTATTTTGCTTTATTTTTAATTGGTGGGCTTTTCAATTAATGCACAGCAGTGTTTCTTAGGAAATCTGCAGTGGGGAAGTAGATGCCCAGTATACCTTAGAACTGTGTACTTTATATGTAGAAATGAAGGACCCATGTATAAAGGTCTTAGCTGAATCAAATGTAGAAGTCACTTATTTTAGCTCCCCGCAGTACAGCTTAGCTCTGCTGCAGAAAGAAAGGAGTAGCTTCACTTGGCCTCCTCTGGAAATTAGCTAGAGACCCCTGTTTGCAATATGCACAGCAATATAAACATGCAGACTCACCAACCCTGTGAAACAGCCATAAAAAGATCATGCTGCGTAAATTGGTTGTGTATGACCTCAGCTTTGAAATGAAGCAGCACACACTGCACACTTCTTTTACTGGGATCAAGTACACCAACTCTTGAAGCTAAATCTTAACCCACTATACCTAGCTAAAAGGAGACTCCTTAAAAAAAAATACCCCTAAGATGTGAAAAGCAAAAAAAAGGACACAGCCTTTGACAAATCTACTTACTGGATAAGCATCAGAATCATCATTGCTCATCTGCAGAAACCTCTCAGGCCTGGCTGATGAATGTTCTGGGCCCTGGTAAAGATATAATTTAAAGCAGTATTTATAAAGCCAAATCAGCAGTTAGACATCAGTCTAGGTCACTCACTGCATAAATACCTCCTGTCACCCTGGCAGCTCTGCACCAGGCTGCACACCTGCCCCCTCAGCCAAAGGCATCAATGGCAGCAGCAATGAGAGAGGAGAGGACGTGCCACAGGACTGGAATTCTTTGTCTTCTGTAAACTGTTTTTATAGGAGAAGATTAGGTTTTACATGGATTTCCAGGGCTTTTACTAGCTGTAAGTAATTTCTAGCCTCAGTATAGCTGCACAATGAAGACCAGTGAAAGGGCAGTAGGTCCATGTGGGCACAAGAATGACCTTAATGCAGGGCAGAAAGGAGCAGGAGGCACATCAGGAGGAGAAACACTGTGTGCCTCCCTGCACTGCAGTGACTCACACTTCTCTGGGCCAAACCTCACTTGCATGCTGAACAGACACAAAGTTAACTGCTGACTATCTTTGCTATATGGGCAACACAACAAGCAGACTCAGGATCTCTCTCTTACCATTGTTCACTGTTCAGTATAGGACAAAATAGCCTAGATGCATGCTTTAGCTAAAATGGATCAAAAACATGTACACATTATCTGCCAAACTAACCTATGATTAATTTCTGCCTCCTGAGGTAGTACTTTATGTTCTGTCAAAGCACTGAACACTCAAATCTGCTGTCTCACTAGCAGTACCCAAGGTAATTTCTTTTAGTGCACAAACATCATTAGATCCAGTTTACACTAGCAAAAAATGCATGCTGGTCACAGACAGTATCAGGAATAAGCAGTATAACAGAATCTCTTCTCTTCCTTCTCATGCTTTTGTTTATTATGGATGAGAGAAAGCTATGAGAGAATGCAGTGTGCTCTCTTTTATTTATTGCTAATGCTGGCAGCCATTGCTTGTTCAAGTGACAGTTACTGTTAGAAAGGTCTTTCATTTTGGAGACAGTTGCAAGGTATTTTAACCTGCACACATAGACTATTACACCTCTCAAATCTCTCCATGGCTTCTAAGCTAACAATGGTCATAAAGAGCTTTTTTGTTTATAAGGCCATCCCTCATCATAACTTCCTCTATTGAAACCTTAATGTATGATGTCCAAAATCACTCATTATTTTGACAGCTTGATTCAACATATCATCCTTCCTGCTTCCAAGTGCAGAATCCACTTGACTCTGTGGACTAAGGGAAAACACTGCAATGGCAATAGAGGAGTAAAACAAACAGCCAGGAACTGTGACTTGCACAATTACTCTTTTGAAGTCTGTCTCCAATTTTGAGATGCCAAATAATCTGGTCAAAAATGGATAAGGACTTGATAACAAGAAACAAAACTACTTAAAACTACAGTGCACAGTAACAGTCCAATATTGCAATACCTCTGCTGTATACATCTATTTGCTGTAAATCAAGTCCTACACTAAGCAAAACCTATACATGTACAAACACAGTGCTTCACAAGCACACTGAATTCACATGCTGGAAACAGAGATGTTACTACCTATTACAGTAGAAACTTGCAAAGCTTTCCTAGCATCCACACATATGCTGCCCAGCAACAACCTCAGTCCAGAGCCTCAATGTTCACATCCATCTTTGACTTCTCTGCGGACACTGCCAGTCAGATTGCCAACAACTGCTCCATGGGATGGGGCAGGGTTTATTTCTGCTGTGACCACCTATCCAGTGAGACCCATACTGAATCCATTAGCTACTTTCAGATGAGCCCCCAAGGAGCCATTAGGAAGCATAGTCTTTCAATCACAGCCAACTTGCCTGTGAATGCATGACCTAGAGGTGAAGGGATCCATATCCCATTATGAATCCTTCCCCAAATCATTCTGTCCCCAACACTGTAGTTACAGACAGAGTAACACTCCTGTAATAAAAGCTCCTCTGGGAAGACAAGGGATTTCAACAGCCTGGTGGGATTCTTACATATTCTCAAAACACCTGACACTAGTAGCAAAATTAGCACGTTTCAGAAGATCGGGGCAAAATCTTGGCTGCCAGTGGCTAAGAGAAAATAAAGATTAACTGTATTGTAAATAGTAAAGAACCAGCTCCCTTCAACTGAGTGCTTCCCTGT
This sequence comes from Apus apus, assembly GCF_020740795.1. Taxonomy (NCBI): domain Eukaryota; kingdom Metazoa; phylum Chordata; class Aves; order Apodiformes; family Apodidae; genus Apus; species Apus apus. Next base: position 27,912,036 of record NC_067285.1, read on the forward strand.
AGAGGACCACACCTCCTGCTGAGGACACATTCATGGTGTCCCTCAGGATTCATTTTTAAAAATGAATTTATCAGAACTCTTGTGACCAGCATCAGACCCTTTATTCTTTATGCATAAATGGGTATGGAAACCATTAATAAGATATGAATGCACCCCAGTGTATCAGGACAGGATTATGATTGAATGGAAATAAACTAAATTGTTTGTGAGAATGGAACTGATGCATTTTGTACTAAAGGGTCTAGAGCATTTTTACAGATGGAGATTGCCACTGTGGCACACGCTATGCTTTTCTTCATAGAAAACTAGAAACATACATGCATTAATTCATGAATGTTAATGCATTTGAAAAGGAGAAAATTAACATAGATGTTCATGTAACCTTTAAAAGAATTCAAAATATTTGAAGAACAATTCTATTGCTGATATAAACTTCATGGAACATTGTACACAGAGCTTGCAATTTCTAAAACATTGTCTAGTTCCTCCTACTAGCCACCTAAGAACAGAGTCAACAACCTGCAGAAACATTTTCCTTTTCAGAAAAGAGGGAAATTTCTTATTGTATCAAAGTTACCCAATGTCAATTATTTTTGAAGACGTTTCAAAGTTGCTTCCTATGATTTAATTGCAACCGAAAATAGTGCAGAATTTATACTAACATACTTCACACAAAATAAAACAGAAAGGACTTCTTTCTTACTGAAGCCTAAGAATCCAGCTTCCTAGGGAAAGAAGGCAGTGTCTTAGGGAAAGATAAAAAAAAAAGACAGAAAAAAGGAAAAAAAAATGGGAAAAACCTAGTGCATGCCACCAAGAAGGACACAAAGCTAGGAACTCAGAAATATTTCTCAGTTTTTTTGGTTGTCAATGATCAATCTACCCACATTCTTTTCTGTAGCACTGAAGTAGTCCAACATGCTAAACAGTGTCTTTCTTGCCCCTGGCTTCCTAGCACTATCAGATCCCCAAGACACTTTTTGGCTTTTACAGCTTCAGAGGAAGGCATAGTAGCCTGAAGTAGTATTTCCCACCCAGCAGCCCTCACCATTCCTTCCATTCCGTGTGGCAAGAGCAGGACGATCCCGTTGTGCCGAACCCATTTGGCCTGGCCTGAGCTGATGAACTGGTCTATGATACACTGTGCCGTGTTGTGGAAGTCACCAAACTGGGCCTCCCAGCACACCAGGGCATTGGGACTTGCCATAGCAAAGCCAAGTTCAAAACCTGAAAACCAAACAAGTAGAAGAATTAGAAAAGAAACAGACTTCCTGAGAATTCTGTTCATTTCTCATTTTAAATAAACTAAATGAAAACCAAAACGAGAACATAAACTGGATTTTTGTGCCCCTGTTATAAATAATGCTGTTTTCAATAGTACCATGTCCATCAGAAAGATTAGCAAATAACTTTTTTCCAGTACTGACTCCAATACTTCAAAATTTCCTCAAACATTTAAATATAACACGACTTTTTAAATGAACTAAACCCCCTCCCTTAGCTTAGTTTCATGTGATGTTTTCCTGAGAGTTCACTGAGGTAGATACCATCTTTTCCTGTAAAAATTCACTTACAGCCCAGTACTAATCCAAGAAGCTATTTGTTAATTTTATTACCTGCACAATACTGTAGTCTTTTTTTTCTCCTCTCTCATATGCAGGCACTGAACAAAACTACTGGTCAATCAACATTCAATCTACAGGTGGGATCACAGTCTTCAGATCTTTAAAAAACTTGATCATAGTAGGAACATGGGAGACACATCTGGGACTTGGGTAAACAATCCTTTATTTGTCAGGGTTAATGACCCTTTAGGTCTCTGCCTTAGTGGCAGAGAGGAGACCAGAAGTGCTCTTCACAGGGAGGACACACACTACAAGAAAGACACTGAGGTGCTGATGGATATTCAAAGAGCAGCAACAAAGCTGGTGAAGGGCCTACAGCACAGGTCTGATGAGAAGCATTTGAGGGAACTGGGGTTGTTTAGCCTCGACAAAAGGAGCCTGCTCTCTACAACTACCTGAAAGGATGTTGGAATGAGGTGGAGCTGGTCTCTCTTCCAAAGTAACAAGCAACAAAACAAGAGGAAATGACCTCCAGTTGCATTGGGGGGGGCTTAGACTGGATATTAGGAAGAATATCTTTACAGAAAGGGTTGTCAAGCATTGGAACAGGCTGTCCAGAGAAGTGGTTGACTCACCATTTTTGGATGCATGTAAAGGACATGTAGACATGGTGCAGGAATTAAAAAAAATCAGGCTTCCAAAAGGAGATGAGCTTAGCATCTTGACATTCTCCACACAGAGAAGACTACTGTTACAGGGTCATCAGCAAGTGATAGGTGACATTTCTCATATACTCATTTGTGATTTACACCCTGGTGACTGCAGTCCCTCTAGGAGGGCCTGTCTTTGTGGAATTCAGTGGATAAGATAATTACTTCCAAGAGAACCATGATACCAAAAACCTATATAAGCAATAATAGAAAAATACCTAAAATACCTTTAAGATGGCTTGGCATTCCAGGCAATAAAAAAAATAAATAATATATTACAAGATAGAAGAGAACAACATGTGGCTGAGGTAACTGACTTAGCTAGGAAGGAAGATTTCACAATCAAGTCAAACCTCTTCAAACCTTCTTTGTCCTTTTTTTGGTTTTGTTCAACTTTTACTTTATCTTCACAATCAGAGATATACTCAGAGCTCTAAGCTAAGACTGAGGTCTTTGTGTGCTGGATGCCACAAACATACACAATTAGTTCCTTCCCTGAAAGTTTTACTGTCAAACTGGAAAAACATAACAAAACATAAGAAAAAAAAAACAAAACTCAAACCAACCAAAACTGCTAAGTCAGGCAGACAGCATTTCATCTGTGAGTCAGCACGACAGTGCATTGTCGAAGAGGCTGGCTTTTGCTGACCATCCCTTTGGCCTGACTGCCCAAATGGCCTTTTTTCCGAACGTATTTTAAATCTCCATTGTCCTTACTTCTGTAATTCTATTGTTTTTAACACAATGCAAACAGTGGAAAAATTTACACAACTACTTCAGTGCATTTTCCCAAAGGTATCTGAAAAATAGATTTCCCTAGATAGGCCTGAATCCCAATCTAATTTTACATGAGCATTAAGAGACCATTTCTACTGATTGGGTGACATGGTTGAGAAAATATGCAATATGTTCAAGACTTATTTGCACATATGCTGCTTTCTGTAAGGATGGGGTAATCTAGCTTTTAGAGAACAATGAACTGAGGTCTTGACTGCTTGGAGTTATCAATAATCACACAGTGCTTTTCAGAGTATGGAGCTCCATGCATATTTTAAATTTGGTCAGAGTACACATATAAATCTGTTTCATATACCAAAATCACCCCTAAATTTAACATGAAAAAAAGAGTGTAAGTTCTCATTTGCTATCTTGTTGCCCACTTTGTGCTAATAGTCTCCAGAAGGTGACAATGTCCCAGGTGAAGCTGCATTGAAAGGTGTGATCCTAACACACATAACTTTTGCAAGCTGACAGCCATAAAAGTATTTGAGAAAATATATCCAGATGTAATCTATACCCTCTGATAAATATTTTTAAATGAAATCTGTCAAGACTACTATTTCATGGAACATATATCTGTGGTATACCAGAACTAATCTTCCATCAGGCAAATTATGAGTTCCTAACATTAAAGCTATTCCACCAGCGATTATAGCAATTTCTAGGGAGTCTGTCAAGAATTATGACTCCTACCTGCATGTGGAGAAAATAATTTGAAGAGCAAGAGCTGAACTACTACATTAAAAACCAAAATATTTGTGGAAAGATGTCTAGACAGACGCAAGGTGAACAACACAGAAGAGGGTGAGGTGCTTTTCCTGAAAGGGATTTGTTGGGGCGCCAGATGAGTCCAGGTCAGGGAAGGTGACCCGAGCTAGAACTTCTCCACAGCTCTAGAGATGGGACATCAGCTGCAGTAGAGCAGGTTTCTACCAAGGCCCCTCATGAAGGCTCAACCTCATACCAGAGTAAAGGGTTTAAAAACACTGCAGTAGAGATCTTCCAAAGTTTTATTGCTTGTGTCTACCTTCCAAACTTTTATTGCTTGTGTCTGCAGAAACAAGAACTAAACATTTATTCAGAAAGCTGTGCGAACTTTCTGAGTTTTAAGGATTAACTCTTACACAGTTAGAAACACAAGAGATTTGGGTTAAGCTGTTGAAGAAATCCAGTGCCAAGACAACCAGGCTGCAAGACGCAGCTTTCAAAGAATTACAGGTAAAGACTCTGCACTCCCAAAGGGTGGCAGAGTCACCAGCCAGCTCCCAAACACTAGGCGGCCACTCAGAGCACACAGGGCACAGGAGACCAGGACCTAGCACAGCAGTTTGGTGGACTTCCAAATTGAGGGGAGAGAGGAAAGAAAAATACACAGCACTTGACTAAGGTTGCAAAACTAATGTTTTAATTGCTGATGTTCATTGAAGCCCCTAGAAGACAGGCACGACATAAATGTGGTTTCTATTAGTCCAGTTCCTGCTGTGTTCTCTTACTGTTCTTTCATCACTCTGGCAGAGAAAGAGGTGTTGTCAAGCCAAGTGGCAGCTTATACAGCATATTATGCTGTGTTTTTCCCCACAGCACTTTCCATGATTGTCATAAGAACCGTAGCTTTTCAATTAACATAACTAAGGCTGTAACTTAATTAAATATTATTTCAAAGTGGCTTAAGGCATGAATGTTAACTAATGGTTCTAGAGGGCTTATGAGAGCCGGGATTTAATGTCAGAATGAGAAAGTTACCAAGACAGATTTGTTCTATGTTTAACAGAAAATCTAAGCACAAGGACTAACAGAAAGACATGCATCCTTTCACAAACTCAAAGACAGCCTAGGACAAAGTGATGTTAACATCCATCTCGTGGCTGAGTATTAAATGGAGAGACTGATGCCTTCTTAGAGTTCCATATAGATGCCATTGAGAACGTGGTCCTTGGTTACTACAGTCTGTCTATTTCTAACACAATTTTTGACAGGTAATTGTATTTGCTACTCCTAACCTTAGAATTATGTTGTTCTAAATGAGTAGCAATACTGCATATTTCATCCTAGGAATGCACTGCAAAAAAAAAAAAAAAATTAAATCAATACCTGTCCTCTTCATCTTTTGCTTTAAATATGAACTTCCCCCTTGAAAAAGCTGTACTCCAGGTCTTACTGTTCAGGAATCTGCTGAACTACACACTAATTCCACGTCTATCTTGCCTGGATGTTCCCTGAAGTTCCCAGCCCAAGACCTCTCAAAGCCAGTACTGAACCTGCCAGGGAGAATCACACCTCCTTGATGAAGAATCAACACTTCACAAGTCATTCTGAGGGCAGACAGGAGATACTTTTAAGTATTTAGAAAACACTGATGAGGTAGCGTGGAGCACCTGTAACATACTTTTGCTTTTCTGTATCTCACACAGCTACCACATACTCCCAGACATTCTGTTGCAGTAAAAGGGAAAATGTATAGCTAGATGAGTGGATGCACAACTAGATTGTAATAATCTGGATAGCTAAAAATAGTAGATATAGGATGTGAAATATAATTATCAGAGGTGGTTAAATACTCTGATTTGATGCCTCAGTACACACAGGCCACAGCTTTCTGTATACAAAACATAAGCAGTTGTTTCAACCACAAGTTAACAAGACTGCCTTTGTTTTATTTTTAAGTGAAATCAATCTTGTCAGAGTATCATTTTAATGGAGCAGTTACACCCCTGGTATTTGTAACCAGCTCAACAATAGCTTGGTGCAAAACTCACTGCACTGAACAGATGAAGCTCTTGGCTTAAGTACCTGCCAAGGAAATAATCTGTATTTTTATTTAGCTCTGTTTCACAGAAATTAAGAGAATTCCCAAAATGTTTCTGAGGGGATGCATGTTAGCACAGTCAAATTAAATTCTTAACACTTTTATTTTCCTCCTCTATGTCCTCTCACAACCCTCTCACCCCCCACCAAAAGTTTCAGGGCACTACTCCCAAGCTGCTCCTTGTAAAAGGCTTATATAATAGAATTAGCAGTTAGAGAAAATAAAGTGTTAGGGGTTTTTGCTATTTCTGAAGAATCAACCCCTTGAACTGCAAACATTCACCAATCTTCCACATACTAAAAAAGACCCAGTGATGTTACCAGCCAAACAGACAATTTAATGTCTCTTCTAGTTTAGCATCTGAGTCAAAGAAGAGCTATGTTCACACACTGCTCCTTATCCCAATGATGCCTCTTTATGGATACAAAACACAAGAGTAAACACATTGGAGAAGCTTGATAATTAAAAGCTAGCAAGGGAGAGGAAACTTCATTATAAAATCACTTAAACATAGAAACAAGACATTTTTAATTTAAAAAAAAATATTCATCCATCATTAACTAGTTCCATTAATTTAATTTCCTTTACTGTTAGAAAACATCTCAGACATGAGGGATTTAAAGTTCTCAGCAATTAAAAATATAAATATTATTAATTTTGAAGAACTTGTCATCACATCTGCTGAAGCAGAATTGCACAGAAACAGTACTCTTGTTTTCAGTGTATAAACAAACATATTTTGCCCTATTTCAATGAAAGTTAATAAATCAACTTTCATACTTGTGTTGCTGGGGAAGGGGGAAGAGCAATAGTGAGCAGGATGAGGTCAAGAAAGGGAAAGAAAGAGAGCCCACTTGGTTAATTTTTCAAATAACAGAATAATGGCAGTAAGAACTGCCCTTCAAACCATATCAACACTAGGCTTTCTAGATCTATTGAAGTGTACATTTTCAAACAAAATCAGATTTCAACCATATCAAGACATTTGTTACTTTCACAATTGGATACAGTATTTGAATGTAAAAAAAAAACCACAACAATACCAAAACCAAACAAAAATCAGAAACCTATGACCCACTTACCCATAAAATTTGCACAACTCTGTAAACAGGCTCTAGTTACTAAACCCCAGACCAAACTATGAGAAAGCATAGGAAATTGGAAACCAACAAATAAAAAAATAATCCTCTGAAATTAAATTATTTCTTTTTATGTATACCAATTTTTTTTTACATTTATATGTATGCATTTTTTGCACTCTCCTATTTAGAGTTTACATTTACATGTTAATGTATTACCTCACAGAGGTACAAACTTCCATTCACACCAATTCTGCCACAGAGCTAATAAAAGTATCTAAAAAACCCTCAGCTCTTAAGCCCATGCTCCAACTATGCAGTGTCATATCATTGTTATGTTAATATTACCAGCAACAGGTAATACATAGCATATGTTGTGCTGGTTTTGCCTGGGGCAGAATTAAATTTCTTCACAGTAGCTAGTTCTGTTCTGGATTTGTGCTGAAAAGTGTTGATGACACAGGGGTGTTTCAGCTGCTGCTGAGCAGTGCTTACAGAGTCTAGGCCTTTTCTGCTCCTCACCCCACCAGCGAGTAGGCTGGCAGTGCACAAGAAGCTGAGAGGGGACACAGCTGGGACAACTGACCGCGACTGACTGAAGAGGGATATATGATGTCAGACGCAGCAATAAAACCCTGGAGGAAGAAGAAAAAAGGGGGAAATGCTCAGAGTGATGGTGTTTGTCTTCTCAAGTAACTGCTGTGTGTGATGGAGCCCTGCTTTCTTGGAGATGGCTGAACACCTGCCATGGGGAGTAGAGAATGAATTCCTTTTTTGCTTTGCTTGCCTGTGTGGCTTTTGGCTATAATCTATTTAACTGCCTTTGTCTCACTTTCACCCTTCTGATTTTCTCCCCCTTTGCACCAGGGAGAGTGAGCAAGCAGTAGTGTGGGGCTTGCCAGCTGGGGTTAAACCATGTTGTATGTGAAAATGACTGTGCAATCAAATATTTCTAGAACCTTGAAGCAAGCAGCTATCAATTGCCATCTTCAGCTAACTACAATGTTTCATCTTTTTCCTTCAAACTAGCTCTGAAATGGATATGAAAAAAAATTTCATTATTTATCCATAGAATCAATAACATTTTTGATGAATTATTAGATGGATTCGTTTTGTACTCCACACTCCTCTTGCCACCCTCATCATGTCAGACTGAGGTTATCCATTCTCTGCAGCTGAAGGCAAAATGTCTGTCCAGTACCAAAAACATAATTCACTACAATTAATATTATCACCAACAATAATTTGTTTTCTTGAAACAGCACCATTCAGAATAGCAGTTCAGTTAAGGCTAGGATGGGTTTTTATATCTGTATTACAAAGCATCCTGGATTTTGTTGACAGTTCCTCTCCATTTAAGACAGAATTAGGTACATGTTCCAGCACTGCCAAGATCAACCACAGCAGATGGATACTTTCAACCAAATCCCATCATTGTAAAATGTGGGGATGCTTGTCTAGGAGATGCCAGAACTTGAGAGGGAGAGCTTTGATACCTCTTTCATGTTACTGTTTTACAGCTTTTTTTCCACAGTCTTTTTCTTGCTGAGCTCCACTTCTCATATGGCTATGTTGTCCTCTGAAATACATCCTCTGAAATTACTATGCAATTTCCTGTTGATCAGCAATGAGACTGATGCTAGCATATTCTGTGACTTTTCCATAAAAATCTGCTCTAATCTCCCAGTTTATGGTTTTGAAATACAAGTGTGTTCTAAGCAGCCTAAGCAAACAGGTGTACCATTTGAAGAGTGCAGAATGTTTTGCACTGCAAGGACACTGAAACCTGCAAATTCATATGCCTGGTAGCACAGACAACACACTCAAAAATTAAAGAAAGCAAAAAGAGAAACATAACAACAACCATTCTGTTGAACTCTTCCACTCTAAATTTTAATTTATGCTAAAATGTAAAATATACATTAAAAACAAAAGCCATCATAGCACAGTGCCGGAAATAAACAAGTTTGGCTTCAAGTTTATACTACAATGAGTTTTTAAAACCCATCAAGACAAGAAGATAACAAGGGACACGTCTTAGAATGAACTGAGGTATGGAAGAAATCAGTTTAGGCATTCTGATTGGATTTTAGGGCCCTGTTCTGCAATTCCTGGCTCCCACCCAATACAAAACTGCTAGGAATATGATCATGTCAAAATACAACAAAGGCAGAGTTTGTTTATTTTTAAATGCCACTACCAGAAGGAGACTTTTGTTTGTTTATTTTGAGGTTTGGCAAACTCAAGTACCAAAGCAAAATTTTGTAGCCAGAAAGCTTAACCACATTAAAGCAAAATTGGAAAAAAACCCACAAAACCCTATTAATTAGCAGTCATCAGTTCCTACACCTTGTTTGAGATTTATTAAAACACAAGCAGATCTGTCAGATAGTTACTCCAAGACTTACCTAAGACACCGTATTCAGACAGGGAGCTGTTGCACACAGTGTAGGGGGCCTGCTGCTCCCAGAGGTGATTCATGGGAACACATGTCCTCTTGTCGACTTCTTGATCATGAAGCACATGATGACGATGGCTGCAAATAGATGTTGAAAGACATTTATTAGTTAAGCATAACTTTGGTCTTTAACAGAGCTATTTTCAAATATGAACCATCAAAGATACATGCTAGAAAGCCTGCAAACAACACAGTGACTTGCTTGCAGACCAAGCAGCACAACGCCTTGGTTTGGATGAAACTTTGTGATACCATCACATGCCTAATACAACTGTTGCACTGTAAGGACTTTCAGTGACTATCCAGGCTTGTTCTCAAGCACCTGTGGAAACTGAAAACACCTTGTAACTAGTAGAAATGGGAGGGAGACAGAAAGGGGTGGGGAAGCTGTTTTATAAAATAGACTGATTAAATTAAAAAAAAACAACAACAGAACAAACAACCAAAACACAGAAGCAAAAAATTGCTATTAAAAACAATTTACTCTGCCTCTCTGGCAATTTCTATTAATCTTTTCCTTGAAGCAACTGTTGTTTCTCTTTTATGCAAAAATTTAATCTAATCTAATCTCAGCACCAAGACTTGAAGCAGCAGCATCTTTCCTGCTATTTCCACTCGCACGCACCATTTACAGCTCTCCAGAACATCATTAATCAGCATTAGAATGGGGCACTGAGGAACACTACCAAAACAGAGATGACTGAAGTAATTACTGTAATCCATTAACTCTCTGAGCAGACTAACTGAGTGAATCACGCCAATATGTCCAACTTTACAACTGCTAACATAAGGACAGTTATTATACTGGTAACAACTACTGTGTGTCATATAGCTGCCAGCACTGAACTGAAGTCTGAATCTTTTTGTACTTCTCTTTACAATAATGAATGCAAAAGAGCTCTGAAATTTACTCAAGATGTCAACAATACAAGGCCAGGAAAACCAGACAGCTGTTAGGCAGAAAAAATTTTTGCCACTGTAATTTTATTTTTGTCATTCAGCCAAAGATACATGGTCTAACAAGGAGATAAGCTTCTTGAGCATGAAGTTGTGTGTTTCCCCAGCAAAAGGCAATGACAATGAGCACAGGTGGACAGCCAGAAACACACAGACATGCAAGCCAAATTTTGCTGTTGTGCAATTGTCAGGTTTGCTGACATCAAACCAGTACAGAACTGAGTTTCCCTCTCTCTCTCTCCATCTTTTCCTTCTACATTGTGCAACTCCAAGAGGAGAAGGGGCCCAGCCCTTCTGTCTGAAGTTTTATCTAGCTTTTATCTATTGATAATGTTGAGTAATGTAATAGGAAAAAAGGCAAGTAGTGACATTGAATACTGACAAAAAGGACTATTTTCTAGACACCACTTCAGAAGCTTCAATATAATAAAAGCACATCATGGCGTTTTCATTATGTCAACACAGTATCTTCACTTCTTCCCAAATTCTAGCTGATACTCTTCAATTAGTTCCCGAGATTTAAGACATTATGTATTTCAAGGATTCTTGGGGTGAAGAAGGGTCTTCTCAGTACAGAGAGAGGATAAAATGACATGTACTTTCTATATGTTCCCAATAAAAATGCACCAGTGTTTGCAAATGTCTTCAGTTGTTAGGAAAGTTGCTCATCTTTATTATAAGTGACACAGAAACCAAACCCAGAGTAGTTAAACCCAGATTGCACAGGAATCCTTAGCTAGTCTTCACCAGTCTGAACACCTTTTTGTTTGAACACATTTGTTCCTTTTTCCCTATATTGCTGTGAGCACAACAATTATTTTTACCTTAAACAAACATCAAGAAAATCTGGTCAATAGTTCAGGAAAATCCTCTTCCACCAGTGATAGAATTGAGAATACAGAGAATCAGTATTCTCAAGACAAGTGTATAGGCATGTGCTAAACATGACTAAGCACTCACCTGAAACAGGTGGGCAGGTTGCTAAGCAATGAACACGTTTCTCTCGCAGGACATGCTCACCACATTACAAGACCATGTACTCAAATCAAGGAGGATGAGAAACTGGGACAGGAGGGAGGGGAATCCCCCTATTTTCAGTTTTGTTTTCAGGTCTTGTCCAAAGGATTTTGTTAAAGTGTCATTAGAATGGAAGCAAAATGAAGAAAGCCTAAAAGACTGTATACCAAAAGAAGCTCAGGACTGAAAGACAGCACTGTACCAAAGAAGACAGGCACAAAGGTTCATCTCTTTTCTGCAAGCATTTGCAATGAAGCACAGTGCAGCTGCTAGTTCATTCACCCCCACCAACAGGCTCTGCATCAAAGGCTTCAATTAAATACCTCATTAACATTTCACTCCACAGAGAATCAGGTAAGGCAGCAGAATGGTATATATTTTTATCAAGCAATCAGATTCTGAATTCATTCATGCTCCATAGTCATTAAAAGTCTTGGTACAAAGGATCTTGTATCACTTTAAAAACCTAGCCAACTGGCAATGTGTTTGGTGACAGGACACCCAAGCTCCAAGCAGCAACCACTGCAACAGTATTTAAAAGACTTCAGAGTCGGCAGCAGCAAACAGCCTTCTTCTGCTTCTCAGCAATCTCATCTCAGAGATAAAATTGCAGCTGAATTTTTAGTTAAAGAGCAGAAAAAAAAAATAATTTCTGCTTTTCAGAAAGAAAAGGAAGACAGTATCAAAGAACATTTGTTCTGCCTTAAATACAATTCTTTAAAATGCTGTTTATAGAGACACAGAAGATGTGACTATTCTTGACTGCCAGAATCTGTAACATCCAGATTGACGATAAAAAGCCTCAACTTCCCCTTTCCCACAGAAGATCATATGGTTTAAAAAATGTCAAGGTGTTTCTTTAAGTATGGGACAGCATTTAACAGTTATCTCAGTACTCACCTAAAAGTACCCCTCTCAACATCCTGTCCACTTAGTCGGACATGGATTCCTTCCTTCAGAAAAGAACCAAAAGCCATGTATTCTGCTAAGGCCCAGTCAACAACCCTGTTCTTGGTCATTTCCAAGCGAGCTTTTAAAATCCGAGAGAGTCCTACATTAGAATAAAAATCAGGTATCAATGGACATACTTCAGAGTTATTTCATATTCACATTACTTTCCCCATTCTCCTTCCCCACTGGCTAAGTTAAACACAGATCTTAATAGGGTCTACAAATTTTTCTTCTAGAACTGAACTGCTAACAAAGTAAAATAGCCTGTTTCCCAGGCAAAGGGTTGTATAATAGGGTTCATACCTTGTTTTAGAAGAATAACACAGGCTGTGTCAGAAACTACTGAGGACAATTTAAAAGTCTCATGATGAAACACTTCTTAAAGATTTATTTTCACATCTCTCATACCAAGTACTGGTTTACCAGCAACCAACTGTATCAGCTATAGGGTTCCCGATTTTTTATTCTCTTTCTTTACCATTTGTCTTATTGGACTTCTGGAGATGTTACAAAGAGAAACAGGCCGGATTAATCAATATGATAAATACCATGTAAATAGGAAAGTCTAGCACACGCCAACAGATTTCCAGTTGGTAACCAAAAGCTGTTGTTTTTTATGGTGAAGATTTTATAACTTGGTAAGCCAAAACACAAGTTGCAACACTGTGACTTTCAAAGGGAATAAAAGTTCAAAGATGCACATGGGTGCTTCCAGCTTTGAGGCTATAAACCTAAAGTATTCAGTGTCACCTGACACTGTCTTTTTTTTATATCTGCATTGATGCTTATGGCAAACTGTCTGATTTGTTGTGTTCCCCATTTTTTACAAAAATCACCCTGCATTCTTTCCACATAAAACTATTGCCTTATATAAATTATTGCATTTTAAGTAAAAAAAAAATATATCCTGGAAATTTTCTCTTTAGAGTATACTAAACATTTGATAAAACAAAATAATCTTCCTATTGTTTGCTGAAAGACTGCAAGATACTAAGATGTCTTGTTCTAAGGGAAGGACAAAGTACTCCAAGAGTGCTCTTCCTCTTCTAATTCTCCCAAAATTTTCTTTTTTGTGGCCTTTTAAATTGCATAAAAGAATCTTGCAGACAAAAGTTTGCTTTGAACCCTATCTTATACACCAGCAAGCGTTACTTAGTGTCTAGTGTTAATCAAGTTAGAGAGACTGTCCTACCTTTTAAATAGAAAATCTAATATTAAGTTTTACTGGTTGACTATAATTTCAAATGTATCAGTGCCACAACGAAGTGCACAAATGTGTAGAAGAGTTTTAAAGCTCATCTCTTAATTGTATCTGATCAATAGGCTTTTAATTGTTAACTGGGAATGCCGTATCATCATTACTTGTAACAGTGTTTAATTGTCGCAAAGGAACACAAACACATGGAACATGTACAGCAGACATACTTTATTCCTTGATGGATGACTCTGGAGAAAAAAGATTAGCTAGAGATTTTACCCAGAAAAAAACCAAAAAACAAAAAACCTCTTTCTTCTGATCCCTAATGGTAAATTCCCTACCATTCAACAAAAGAAAAAGGATACCTCAACAAAGTGCCTCCATATTTCCCCATGGAATGAACCTGTTATTGCTCCCTGTAGAGCTGCTAGACTTCAACCTGACCAGGGAGTAAAAGAATTAACTTGGAAGTTTGATACAGTGCCAGGTGCTCCCCAGTGAGACACGCACATTTCAGTTTTTACTGGAATCAATGCCAAATTAGGAACTGAATTTCTTCAGACTTTTTGAAAAAATGCTAGATTTGTGTTATCATCAACATTAAATGGTAAATTGAAATAAAAACTGTGTCTGAATTTTCCCATACAGAGTCCATTCAGCTATACTAAAATTAGCCCCATAGTATATCTTAAGTGTTGCCACATATGAAAAGACCAAGCTATATTGCTGAGTAGAAAGTTATCTAAATACAAGCAAAGTGTCCTAAGTGGACTTCAAATTACCACTATTACCACAAAAAAAAAAAAATTAAAAAAAAATTAGTGCTTCCTGAGATAGGAGCCTCAACTCCCTTTAAGCCCCACAAACATGCTGCATAGCAGCAGCATTTTCCACAAGGACTTGAAGAATGAAAAGAGGTACTAACCTAATGTTACAAAGTGACTTTTACCTCCCTCAGAGGAAAATCTATTTTAATATGGTAGGGAACAGAAGTGGTGGAATACCGAAAAATTATGCTGAGAACAAGCATCAGGACCTTAACTGTCACATTCTCCCTGCAAAGACAGGGTGGAGTTAAAGTCATAGGCATTTTCCTCTTTGGGAAATGGCCCAACTGCAACTCAGAAAGTGCAGAAACAAAATAAATCTGAACAAGAAATGTAGCCACTAGTGGAAACAAAGACTCAAGCTCACCTGCATGTATTTTGAAGTCTTTGACTGGCACAGAACTAGCTACGTTGCCAATATGAGTCAGCAGGTCTTCTGAAATGCCAGTTGGTGGACAAGACATGCTCTTGGGTTCACCATCCATGTTAAAGAATCCTGGAAGTAAAAGATTTGGTGAGATATTCCAGACTGATTAAGTGATATTTACACTACCTACAATTTATTTTAAAACTCACAACTTTTGAAAGACATTCTAAGCACCAGTCTAAACCTAGGTCTTCACCTATCACTGGGAGACACCGTAACTTTGTCTGCATATCAACAGAACTTGATCTTACAGATACACAGTGACCTATTTAATTTCTGCCTTTGCTCCCTGTGAAGTCCAACTATGAGTGCAATGAAAGGCACACAGCACCTCAATCCCTCAAAAAAAAAAAAAAAAAAAAAAAAAAAGGAGCACGAGACCTGCTCCTTCTTCATGAAGGCACAGACAGTAAACATTACAGGAAAAAACACTTCTCTGCTAACCTGAACAGACATCTTTTTCAAAGTCACACTTCCTTTAAATTATTTTTAAAGAAAAGCACCACTTTGAAGTTCATCTGGCAGAATGTTTTATTTACTATTTGCAGGACCAAAACAAAGGTCACATGTTTTATTTTAAAGGAACACTGATAAAAAAACATTTAAGAGTACTAGAATATGGGCTCAAAATAAAAGCATAATAATATTTACAAACTAGGATAAGCAAAAGGATACCTCTTACCAGGCCAAGGTGAATCAAGCCAGTGCTTGATATGTAGGATCTTGTTATCCTTAGATCTAGTATATGCTTCTTCACATATTCTATCATACTTTGCAATTTCTTCCTGTAGAACAAAAACTTCCTTTTTAAAACAGATAAATATAACACCTTTGTATCTTACAGATGACACCTACCATTTAGTATCATAAATCATTCTATGATTTCTATGATGACTAAAACAGTCATTGAACTCCAGAAGAAAATGTACTTACAATTATGCAAACAATTTCATTTTACCTAGGAACAAACTACCTTCTAGAACCATGCTTATCCACATTACTGTAAATAGATTATTTGATTTACTGGATAGATAGTACAGATAAGAGTATCAAGCTGAAGTAGCAAGCAGTACTCTAGAATAAAACAGAGCTGAAGTATCAAATACAATTTACAGACATCTCAGATCAGCACTATTCAACTCTCACACAGAGGCTACTAAAGATGAGAAAAGAACCTCCTGGAAAACTAGTCTGGCTATGAGACTATAACTAAGAATCTGTTGGCCACACCTCTCAATGACAGCAGATACAAAGCCATACTCTGTAGAGGCAGAATGCCTCTAAAATGTCTATATACCACTTCAAAACCACACTCAAGTTAGTGAGCTAGCTAATCTTTGAAGTAATTAACAGCAATGTTGAGCTCAGTCTGTACAGCAAGTCCAAGATTCTGGATCCGGACACCAAAACCTGTGTCATTACTGGCACACTCTTACCACAACTAGTTCTGCATGAGCTGTGATTGTTCTTGTGAGTATCAGAAAGCACCTACACTAACTGTGCTTTTGTTGATCTGCAATACTGTGTCACTGCATAGTTGGCCATACCTATCAGAAGGTTCTTTATTGCATCTGCACTCTACACTTTCAATTTCAAAAAGATTAAGGTAAAACCTAACAAGCTTAATACAGACACCAGACTCTACACTTCATCCTTCTGGAATATTTCAAATTACGACTTAAATGAATTGAATTATTTCAAGAAAATAAAAAGGTTAAATTTATTTTATTGCATTATTGCTGGGTACAAGCCTGCCAATATTATAAATATGAAGCTATAGTTATACCTATGAGAATTCAGTGTCTTATTGCTGAATCAAGATTCTAGAGATGAAGAACAGCTGACAAATACCAGGATTCACGTATTATCACCTTTTACAAATCTCAGAACTGAAGCAAAATTTTTTTCTGTGCAATATGTATTACTTCACAGCACTTTCAATACTTTTGTTACAACACTACCTATTTTACATGAAAATCCAAACAAAATTGAATCAGAAAGTGTCAAAGGGTGAATTCTTATCACAATAATGAAAGGAAGGCTTTTAAGCAGACAGCAAACAGCAATAGTTGTATCTTCCTACTGACAGCTTAAGTTCCCTTTAACTCTGGTGGTGTGTACCTCAAACTCCTGCAGAGTTACAGTTCCATCTGCAATCAGTTTGTCAGCATACTTCTTCAGCACTGGCACCTGCTTATGGATCTGCTTGTACATTAGGGGCTGAGTGAACATCGGCTCATCCATTTCATTGTGCCCTCTCCTACGGTAGCAAACCTACAAAGGGAAAGATTTTTTCTGTTGACATGGAAAACTGTAAAACAAAACCTTTCCATTTCATACTTTTACAGAGATTTTAGGAGGTTTATGGTATTACAACATTTGTGGATTCTTGTTTGGCTGTTAGCTTTTGTTGAAGAAACTGAAGACCATTAAAATGTTTCTTGACTGGGTCTTCTAAGCCGCAGAAAAAAAAAGAGAGTAGTACATAATGCAGAGTGAAGAAAAGTTAAGAAAACCAAGACTTACCAAGTCAACCACCACATCTTTATTGAATGTGTTTCGCCATTCTGCAGCTACACTGCACACATACATCACTGCTTCAGGGTCATCAGCATTCACATGAAAAATGGGAGCATTGACCACACGAGCAACATCAGTAGGATATGGAGATGAACGGGCCATACGAGGATCTGTGGTGAAGCCAATCTAAAAATTTTAGAAACTCCCATTAAAAATGTGGGCACTTCCCTCTACTTTGTTTTGAACACCTGAGGTTTTCATTCAATAGTAATTTACACAGCAGTAGTATAATTTTTCATGATGGCTAGCTAGCTTCTTTTTGCTCCCTTAAAAACAAAACAAAGCAAACCTAATCCGATTACGTGTTATAAACTTAATGAAATAAATGTAGGGGATAAAATATTATCCACTCAGAGTTGCTAGATATTATGGTAACTGTCAGGAACAACCCAACCATTTTAATAATCAGAGGGGACAATGCACCCAACTAATAAGAAACAAGGATAAAAGATACACCCTAGCAACTATTCAGCAGATGAATGGATTGAAAAATGCTCTGTTACCTGGTTGTTGACCACAATGTGAATAGTGCCATTTGTGGTGTAGGATGGGAGGTCACTAAGATGAAATGTCTCATAAACCACTCCTTGTCCTGCAAAGGCAGCATCCCCATGTAACAATATGGACATAACCTAAGAGGGAGGATTATACACACATATCCACACATACATTAGAAAGCAGATCTGCAATTTAAGCTTCTCAGCAGGATTTCTTCACTCCATATTTCTGAAATGCTTATACAATGGAACTGTATTTTAATAGCAAACCATAGACTTGTCAGCATTCTGCTTTCTTTGCTCACTTCACAAATGAAAGGAAGGTTTAAGCCTCCTTCTTGAAGTTGCCCTTGAAGGTACCACGTCAAAAACCTTATCTAGTTCAACAGGTGATATATCCCTTTTGGGAAGGAGGAAGAGAGAAAGACTTTTTATTTAAAATACGATGAAAAATATACCAGTAAGAGTTACATTAAAAAAAATAATGTTACCTTTTTTCCTGCCGTATCCCCTCGATAAAACTGTTCAGCTTTTGTCTTCCCTTGCACAACAGGATCAACTGCTTCTAAGTGAGAAGGGTTAGCCATCAGGGACAGAGTGATTTTCTTGTTTGTTGCTCGGTTGATCCTCTCATGGTACATTCCCAGATGATACTTTACATCCCCAGATCCCTAACATGCAAGATGTAGTCACAATTCAGTAATGTCATTCATACCAGTTGCATCTGATTGACTACACCTCAAACTTGTCCTTTGCACATCAGTATGTGCTATGGGTTTGACATCATCATTTCAAATTGGAACATGGTGCCTGTTTATTATCTTAGTGTCACTATCCAATACTGGATAAATATTGACATAATATTGATAATAATTTCATTTATATGAAACAAAGAATGATGCTTAGAGATTATTAACTCAGTCAAATGACCTGGAACGTACTTGTCACAAACCAACAGTACTCAACTACAGTAACTCCTAAACACCTTCTGCAAATTAGAGGTACAGTATAGTCTTTAAGTTTGTCAAGCTATTTCACTGAATCATATTTGTCAAACTAAAAAACAATGCCATGCATTCCAGCATCTGATAATGCTATCTTCATAATAACCATGACCAAAATGACTAAAAACTACCTCGAATATTGACCTCTCTACATGGATCTATTGAAGAAGCATCTTACCTCATCAGCTGCTTCAAGTTTGGGATCAAACTGACAGAAGATCTGCTCGAGCTCTTTTCGGATTACGTTAGCCAATACATTCAGCCTACCTCTAGAAAAATCCAAACATAGTTATGTCTCAAAATTATAATACCTGAGTTAACAGCATAAAACGTACAAAACCATTAAGCCATTTCTTTCAGAAATTTGCAAGTAAGAAGTTAATCTCAAACTTTTGAACCAGAAACCCTTCATTCTACCCTTGTCCTCCCACTGCAGTTCCTTCAGTGCTCTCCCAGATATTTTATAACATCCAAGTATAAGCAATGAATTTTGTCGCTATCTAGCAGTTTTAGCATGAAGAAAATAATTAAGGCAGACTGCAAAATACGTTTGATGCTTTTTCATTCCTAGACTCGATGCAACGTGATAGATAACATGGCTGCTGCCACATTTGCTTCCAGCTTCTAAGTACACTGAAGATTTCCACTAATATTTACTTGTAAGCCTGTGGCCTCTCACTGGCAGGTATTTGTTACCGTTCTGTGTTCCCATTACTCACTATGACTGACTCTTGCTACCCCAGGTTCTAATACCAAATTCATTAATAAAATTCTAGAACCCAAAACCTGTAATGGGACAGCAATTTATTGGCAGTTTTCCATTGAAATTACCTATGAGGCATCCCCATTATAACATATTCGATTCCCATTTCACTGGATTTATCAATGATGGTCTTAAGTGCTGGAATCATTACTTCACATCCTTCCAAACCAAATCTCTTCTCGGAAGACCACTTGCGAGCCAGGAAGTCTTCAAATCTTTGCCAAAAAGAAAAAAAAACACAACAAGAGACAGTGTTTATATTAAGATAATGTAGAAAACACTTATTGTCAGATATCTTTTAGCAAATAGAATTACATCACACCGTTTCAAAACATCTGTGAATATATAGGCTTAGGCCTCTGGAAGTAAGTCAAAAGTAGGGAGGGAGACATAGGAGAAAATTAAGTCTTCTTTCTCTTGCATCCAAGAAGCATTTACCAGGACTAGAAACCATTCAGAAAGGAAGAAGAGTCTCCACCTCAGACAAAACTCGTTTCCCAAGTTAAAACTCTGCTCTTTACCATGTATACAAAATGTATACTGACCACTGGAAAGGCAGAGTAACAGCAATGAAGTCTCTTCTATGGATTGAAGAACACCTAACTGAGAACCTGTATTTTCTGGAAGTAACGATTAAAAATCCACAGAAATACAGCTGAAAGCTTGACTATTTCATAGGTCACATTCAATGGCAGAGCTCCTCAGACTGTGTGATGTAACAGCTGGTAACGTGCCAAGAACTAGGACACTGGTATCTCTGCCTCAGCTGTAACAGGAGGAAGAGCTAATCCTTTACAGCTCTGTGTTCTTTCATTCTTTAATGCATTTGGGCCAGAGGCAATATGAGTGGTTAAAAAGTACCCTTTCACAAATGCTGAAAGGATTATCTTGTAAAGCTTGGAGATACAAAGGGCAAAGAAAATACATCTTTATTAAAATAACTGTATTGGCTACATAATCTGTGCAATGCCTGGACTCGTAACACTGCCATAAGCCATTAATACTCAGCTTATTCCTCACTTAGAATGCTGACATTTACCTCTTTAGATTGAAGGCTTAAAGGCAGTGAAATGAAGACTTGTCAAAAGACTCTTCTTAGCTCACCCATCAATAAAGCAACAAGTCAGACCCTCAGCTGAGCTATTCTGCCATAATTCCTCAGGAAAGTCTGCAGGGCTACGCCAGTTTATATAAACTGAAAGTGGGATCCCATGTGAACAAGTCCTACAGGACAAATCAAAGTGGTGGTTGTACATGCCGTTTTCCTTCTCTTTGCAGTTGCAAGTTGATCCAGTGGACAAGCAGAAAGTTCATTATTTCAGACAAACTGCTACTAAGAGTGAATAACTACAATATAACACAGTCACTTCTTGCTAGTCCCCCACATGTCACTGAGTTCACAACATATTTACTTACTAAAGCATACACAAAGTAGCTCAAAGATATACAATGAGCCTTTTACAGAAGGAAGAGTTAAAAATGACCCTTTGTTCAAGAATCTATCAGTGAACACCACAAAGGATAAGAAATTCTACCTTAAAATTCAGTTTCAGGTACCTGAAGTATGTAGTACTTGGAATGAATATTTTTGAAAATGGTATTCTTGAGCAAATTATTATTATCTGCTTTACAAAGCCACAAATCTCATAAGCACAAGCAGTTTTGAACAAAACCAAATTGTTTCTTTATATTTTTTAGATCAAAAAAAGCCCACTAGAGGTTCCTGAATATAAATTAATGTAAAAGTTTGTTCTTCCATTTTCAGCAGAAAAGAAATCTGGCAGAAGATGAGCATTTGACTCCTTCATGCTACTAGAAACCCCAGATCTTTCCACAGCCTGACAGGCAGGAATAAAACCAAAAATTCTTGTCTCAAGATAAAGAGATATGATTCATACTGAGGGCTTGTTAAACAAACTCAGTCAAGTGCAATATTCATTGGACAATTACGTGATTTCTTTATTTCTGTTTAAATTAAATTTTTAACAGGCAATTTGCTACAATAATGGCAAATAAAACCTGGGACAAGTATCTTCCAACACCTGCAGTGAGCATCCCATTTTTAAGTACTTTAACATAGAAGCTTTATCAAAAAACATGTCTTGATAAATCTCCAACTCTTGTATTTATCTAAGGACATGCAAACTGTTTCAGATTGTAAGAGCTGTACTAAGTTTTGTGTCTGAGAAGACAGTCTTATTCTAGGGGTGAGAGGAGAATTCAGTTTCTGGGAGCACAGTATTTCCATACAGATAGCCACAATAGGAGCAACTGATAAGCTGCTTCCAAAAATGATTTCATGTATCATAGAGACCAAAACTCCTGCTGCCAGGGCATGCAACAGTTCAGCACATCTTGGAATACCTCAAAAGGAAAAGTGCAAAAACAGGACTTGACATCGTATTTTCCCTCTCAAATCCAGTCCCGTATTGGCATAGCTTTACAAAGCGACTGTGATCACCCCAGCAAGTCAAACAACACTCATGCCAATATTCCACCCATCTAAAACTTCTCCTTGAGCTGACTGTAAGGATGGCTTCCTTTCATCATGTGCTACTAGAAAGATGCATAAGAGAATATAGAGGATCAGTGTCCAGTGCTGTTCTGACATCTGTTTTATGAATCTTCAACACAGATGCCTGTTACTAGTCTGTTGAAACAGTATTTCCCAGTTTTTCTGTGCAAGACAATGAAATCATGACCAGATATGCCATTAAAGACTACACAAGCGTTACAGAACACAACTTGCCTTTTCAGAAAATAGAATACTAGAAGCCACTACACAGACCCTGACATACCTCACAGCACACACTTTGCTTTGATGCTGCAGCCAGGTTAACTACACCCACCCGTACTCCAGATTTCACTCAGACTCTTCCACTTCAGCTGCTTACAGACCACACCAGCTTCCCATGTCAGCTTACAACCATCAGTCATAGAGCAGATTCCCAGCACCACCCCAAGATACCTCATTGAGCGCACCAGCCTTGCCAACAATGTCCTTTTTTCCTCATTAGTAAACTTCATAACTCCTGGCGTCTCAAACTTCTGCCGGATCCACTGGCACTGCTCCACATCATTGATGAACATGAACTCCAAGCCAATGTGTTGGCAGTAAGTATTCTAGGATGTGAAAACACCAACAAAGAAGGTTTAGGAGTCAACAGGCCATGAGGAAACAAATATACTTATAACTCTATTTCCTGTATACGTAACTCTTCTGAAAGCTGTCTTGTCTTCCTCTTCCAACACATCTTCCTCATAGTAATTCTATAAGCAAACAAATTATTTTACTCAATCTAGTTTTGTGCCAGAAAGCTCTCTCTAGGAACTAACATTTCAAAATTTTGAATCAGGAAGATTCTCATTTGCTAATACATTCAATTTAGGCCAATAAATCTGCCTTAAACTGACTGGCATATTTCACCTAACTCACTACTCTTCTTACAGGCACAATGGAGTCTTTTCTTCATATGCACCAGCAAATATTACAAGTAATTTATCAAAATTTACCCTGTCTTTTTAAAATGTCACCTGAAATCAAGCAATGAAGTCAATGAGAAGATAGCTATGAAGCCTTATGTACATTATCTGATAACTGTCAAGTCTCAGAAGGCTGAAAATCTGAAAAAGCATTCAAGCACCTGAGAGCAGATAAATGACAGGAAAAAATGCAAAGACACTTCAGAATTTTATCTGCTTGTTGATTTTTTTTTTTCCTTTCTCTGATATTAAAAAAAAAAAAATCAGAAAAATTTGTTCAAAATAAAAGTCAACAAAATTAAGACCTATTGTGAGTTCGAGACAAAACAATTCTGAGTACACAGATGTGCTCTCTAATGCCTCTAAAAAGGAATTTAATGTTAATTTTTTATTTTTAGTTTTTGACATTAAAATATCCAAAGCTCTGGAGAGAAGAGGGAAACCAGAAGGTTATTTTTCTTTAACACAAATCAGTTCCTCGAGGCTTTTAGATTTTGCTGTTTATTTTGTAAAGTTATTTGCACATTGCAATTTAAAGGATTATCTCTTGAAAACTGTTGCACAGACATGCTTCAGCTAGAAAAGCCAAAAAGCAAACACAGAGCTCAAATGCACAACAGAGATGTTGTTGATTAACAACTCACCATGTTTCAGCTAAGACAAGGTAATAGTCAAACATGTAAGTCAACGAATTCTCTGACACTTACAACAGGTCAAAGCCATGAACTCTTATTTACTCAGAAATTATTTTTATTTTTACATTCTTGTAACTCAGTTCTGTGTTTCATCCTGTAAAATATCTCCTCATCCATAGTCAGTTTTACTCTAATGGATTTCATTGCCATGCAACAGAAATCTCTACAACTTAAGTACTCCAAAGCATAATCAGGAATATAATATTCCATAGTTTACAAATTCATTACCATTCCTACCTGTTTTGCTATTTGGAATTCCCTTTAATTTTCACTCCCTCCAATCCAAACCATTCTATGATTTTATGATTCTATATTTATTCCTTCACATTATTTTTTCTTTAAATTATTTTAGTTTTGATAACTTCACATGGCATAACCCTATAACCTGTCAGATAATGAAACTCTAGAGAAATATTTGGGATGGAAAACAAGGACCATCATTATCTATAATCTACAGCTGGCTTTCATAAGTTTAGTACCCAACCCTTGTATTTTTAGGCAGGTAAACATCTCAGCAAAGCTAGGGCTCTGAGACCAACCCCTGCATGTCCTGAGTACTGTATGCCAAGGTGTGTTATCTGTGGTAGGACGCTTACAAGACAAGTTCTAAAGGCTCTACACCTTTCAAATATCAACTCTTCACAGAACTAGGGCCCAAATTAGTATTCTACCATATTAATTCCTCTTATACTCCTCCCTAATATATGTATTTCGGCTATCCAGACAATTAAACTAACAGTGCTGCCATCTTTAGAAACTACAAAAGTTATTTTAAGTGTTATTTTAATTCTTTATATGCTTTATTAATAATTGACAAATGGTAAGTTTTTTGTGATTGACAAGAGGAAAAAGTTCACTTCTGTTTGGATGAAAACATTCCCAAACCAAAAAACATCCCACTGACCTCCAGCCGTTTGATGATCTCTCGTAAAGAAAGACTATTCTCATTTCCTCCTATGAAGGTGGTTGTAGGCAGCTGAAAGACTTTGTCCAGATCTGATTCATGCAAACCATAAAACCCTACAAGAGGCACATTATCAATTTGCAAAGCAGAGCAGGACACAAAAAGAAAACCAGTACTGTTTTTCAAATCATAATAAATCAAATAAAGCAGTATTAAGAAAGAAGGTACCAAATTAAAAACTGGAAGTGTTAATATTTTGGAGGAGTCCATTAGTACAACACAGTTAAGTCTGGATTTTAAAAAGAAATATTTTAATTGAATAGTTATTGTTTGATAGAATATCAAACTGTTTGCTCAGATAGAACAACTGAAATTAAAATCACCCAAACATTTTTATATTTTAGCCATCAATTCTCCACATTGTATCTTGCACTTCACTGTTTAGTAAAATGTAATGACTGGGATTTCTTTCTTGCTCTATCATAAGCAAGAAACGTGGTGAGAAGCACTTTTCACAGACAAAATGAGTTGGCTGGAAGCATACTAGAATAATTTATACAACATTAATAGATAGAGCAAATGAAAATACAGAACATGTTCTACACAATGTTGTGCCAACACTCTGGTAGAACTTCCAAGGTTTCTCTATTCACCCTCTTCCTCTCTACAGGGAGGTTAGTTTGAAATAGCCATTTTAATGACCTGTACAGCTCTATTTCCCAGCTGATGGCCCTATTTATAGAAAAGACACATTTACTCACACACCCCCAACTAAAAGGCTTGCTTAAGTGCATCATCCCATCTTGATTTAGCCATATCCAAACTTGTAATGGGTAAAAATATGGGTTTAAGAAAACTATTAACTTTTAGGCAGTTTCAAAAGTCAAAATACACAACCAACAAGCCTGTGAGCCTGTTACCAATGCAAGCTGAAGGCCTTGCTGGTTGAAGTTTAATCTAGACCAGTTAAGATGAAGAAAGAAAATTGCAGTTTCAAAAGTTAAAATACACAACCAACAAGCCTGTGAGCCTGTTACCAATGCAAGCTGAAGGCCTTGCCAGTTGAAGTTTAATCTAGACCAGTTAAGATGAAGAAAGAAAAAAATAGCTTCTTGCAATTTTAAGAAGTAAATGTAAAAAACTAATAATACACATTACATACAGTTATAGAAACACATATATATTAAAATTATATGTGTGTGTGCACACATAAAAGTATTTTTAAAACTAAAAACTACTTCTCCATTTTGTATTTTGAACTCTTTATCTTGGTTCCAGATAAGCTGCAGGCATCCACTTTAACACTGATATGAGAGTCTGCACATAACTCTTAAATCAATATACAACAGTCCTCCATATTCCCTGTTAAAACAGTTTTCTGAAGAAGAAAGCAAAGAAGTAATTTAAAGATTAAATAATAATGGAACTTAGCATTTAGAGTTAAAGTTAAGCCATAGGACTTTTGCTATGCAACAGTGTCACTAATAACACACCTTGAGCTTTTAAAATAATATATTTTAAATATATTTTTAAGTAGTACTTTAAAATAAATATTCTAATCATGTATTAAATATGTATATATTACTATATTAAAATGTCAAATCTGGAGTTACAAAAAAAAGTGTTTGTGTACCACTATCTCTCCTTTTTGGTACTGTAATAGGTTTTTATAGCACCAAATTAATGCTAAAAAAAAAAAAACCCACAAAAACAGAACAAACAAACAAAAAACAAACAAACAAAAAACAAGGAAAAAAGGAGGGGAAGGGACACAGGGAATGACAGGGGCTTTCATGTAATTTTAAACAAAGCAGTGCCAACATTCTGTTTTATTTCTTTTCCTTTGCTGACTTCCACTCAGAACTCACAGGCTCTTCATGTTCTGTCATGCAAAAACCAGAACACATACAGGAGTGATCTGGGCACGTACATAACAGCTGTGCTTTGTACTGCAGGACTGCATAGTCACTGAAGCATCACTTCATGTTTAAAGAGATAAAACCTCACTGAAATCCAAGAGTCTCTGAAAGCAACTCTATAACTTGAATCATGCAGTGTGCACACCTGTAGCTAGCTGCATTTTAAGAAGCAACTCCCAAAGGAAACTTCCTACCAGAGGGTTTTTCAAAAAAAAAACTTGAAGACAGGACAGAGAAAATGCTTTGAAAAATTATACACTAAAATACTTTCTGTACTACTGGAGACCTTTCATAAGTTTCCTGCCGTGAACATTCAAGTATAGGTAACATTTGAGATCCTTCTATTTTTACTGTGCCAAGACTAGGTTAGAAATTCTGTTTCCCCTCATAAACTGAAGTATCACCTCAGTTACACTCTGGGACACATTCCCCCATCTCATTCAGAAGTCTAGCACATTTTTTCTATGCTCGTGAGGGCCTCAGTACACAATGCTCTGTACTGAATTTATCTTTAAAGAAATTTGTACTGACATGTTAGCAATCACACATGCTCCAAACAATTATATTAATGCAGTATAAGTCTAACGTATTTTCTAGTATAATTAAAGCTGACAAACTTCAAAGAGAACCCCTGATGTGTGTAAACACCTCTTTATTTACAGTCTTAAGCACTCCACTACCTTTATATGACCAAGGGTCAGAACTGCTTCTTCTCCTACCACTAGAAATAGAAAGCACAGCAGCAAAGAGGGAAAAGATGTACTTGCAGTAAAATTAAGCAGAATGTGTTTTATCTACTACTTGCACCATGTTTTATGTCTGGTTCAAAAAAGCTTCCCTACATATCAAAAGAAAATTGAGTCAGTGTTTTTATCAAGTAGAAAACTACCTTTTAAACATGCCAAGTAGA
The DNA here is from genome assembly GCF_020740795.1 of Apus apus. Taxonomy (NCBI): domain Eukaryota; kingdom Metazoa; phylum Chordata; class Aves; order Apodiformes; family Apodidae; genus Apus; species Apus apus. Next base: position 27,939,566 of record NC_067285.1, read on the forward strand.
CCGAAGAGTAGAGAAAAATCAATCAGATTTTTTTTATTCCAGCAGAAAGGAGTAAATAAATTGATCAGTGGAATTTCCCAAAGGCATGCCCTCTGAGCAACCAGAGCAATCTTTGCAAAAGCAAACCCTTGTGTATTACACTCTTCCATCAGTAAAGTAAAATGATCACCACTGGATTATACACACAAGAATTCTACACTTTCCATGTTTTCTTCTGAGAACTTCAGACTTTTTCAAGTTATAAAGAAATAATAAGTATCAGAGGCTAGAACCCAAACCTGGTATGAAATTTACCTTAAGTTCCTCTATCCAGCACTTTGGTTTTTGCTTGTTTTTCCTATTGACTAGCCTTCAGATATCCCCAGTCAAGACAAGCATCAAGCATAATGGCATAAAAGTAATTTAGATTATGAGAATCTTGGCCTAATGTATTGTTTAGCATTAATTTCTGGTGTGGTTCAAAACTGTATGATTTGGGGTTTTTCTGAAGTGTTTTAATCATCATTCATCAGAAGATGAATTCACAGGAATCTCACCTGTGATCTCAGAGTAGAAATTCCATTCTCCTGAAATTTGAGCCTCCTCACAGATACTCAAAGAAACTCTTTCATGATACCAGCAAGCAGAAAAGGTAGAAGCTTCCCTGAAATTACTAAATCCCCTCAGACCAATGAGACATGAGACAAATGACAACTGCAAAAAACAAGGAGTCCAGTGTACACACCAAGTTTATCAATTGTAGTGATTAAGTCAGATGGAACAAACGAATCCAAGTCTGCATCCAGAATTCCAAGGGGATCCAACTGGGCGACATGATGGCCACGGATCTGAAAAAGGAGGAAAGTGAGAGATACGTGAAAACACACTAACAAAAGCTAGACAAAGGGAAGAAGTCACTGATATCTCCCTAATATGTATATCAGCCATGAAGTCAAATAAACAAACATCACTAATGTCATAAGAGGGTTGTACTTCCCAAGTTTTTCATAAGAACAGGAAATAGGCATTATATGTCTGGATATGTACAATACCTCTATTAAAAATTGCTGAATACACATTAGAACATAACCTTTATTTTGTCTGATATGCAATTTAAACTGGAATTACACTGAAGTCTAATAAAAAGATTGTATTCTAAATCTCTGGGTAAAATTAAGAAACTACGACTAGTCTACAGATTCTGTCATTTGCTAATTCTGTAATTCTGGGGTTTTTGCCTGAATCCTCCTTTCTGGACCTGCATTACTGACCTAAAACACTGACAGGTCAAATGATGCCCATGACAACACCTGTGCCACCTCATTGTTTACAGCAGCACAAAGTCTATCTGACTGGAACTAAGGAAACAATTCTGTCTCAAGCATCACCAAAAGGAAAGACTTCACCTCCCTACACTTCATCTGCTCTGCAGTATAAGTAGGAAGAGAATTAGCAAGGACACCAAAACCCAGAAAAGCAAATCAGTAAAGTGCTCTGCCATGTAACATTCCAGGAGCAGTTTGGTCATTAACTTAAAGACAGAATTTTTCTCAGTATCAAGTTACTTTTCAACAACTTCCACTTCTTTCACTCAGTACAGAAAATAGCAACAACTGCAAAAATCAGAGATCAATCTTGTGAAAATACATGCATGGAAAATTTTCACCAACTGCCATATATTTGACTAAGTCTGAGTGTGAAAAAAGTAAAATTTGATGAACAGTTCTCTAGAAGAAATTGAAAAGATTCATTAGTACGAGTGTATCTGGGACAATTCCCTTCATATGAAGCAAAACTACTTCAGATAATTTTTTTTTCCAATTCAGTCAAGTAACTTACTGAATCAGATACACACAAAAATCTTAATACAGTTAAGTGAGCCAAAAGAACAGTAAAGGCAAAGCTTTGACATGTTTGGCTCCCGCTCCTGGCAAACAGGTCAAAACCGATAGATTCATGTTCCCTTTCACAAACTACTATCTTCATAAAGAGCTTCCAGGTTAAGTCAGATGACCAGTATCTTGGCTATGGGTAATCTGAAGGCAGAGGTACATCCAGACTGAATCCAGGATCACAGTGCTCAGCTACTGTGCAGGAAAGAAAAGACTGTCAAGTCCAAGCCACTCTGGATCAGAATCATGACAATAGGCAAGATGAGAAAACAAACAGGAACATAAAAAGGAATTAAAAGGTTGTTTGCAAAGGAGAGGCCCTCCCATACCTACCCCAAAGTACACTTACTTGGTATGCTCTTATCAAAGACTGCACAGCAAGATGATCTTCAACAAGCTTTTCAGCTTTACCTGGAGTCTGGGACAGGCCATGGCTCTGAAGAAATGATGGTCTTCTTTCCAGCTGATCCGGTAGATGGGGATCATATGATTGGCCTGCATTAGCATTTCGGAAAAACAAATCCCAGGACTGGACACATGTAAAGAGAAAGAAAGAAGCAAAAATTATTACCTCAAACAAAAGTCTCAACCAAAAGCAGCTCCTTCAAGCTGCAGCTGTTACCTGGCTACATTACAGCATGAAGTACCACTAATAGCCAGCAAAAACACAGCACTGATATGTCTGCAGCTTGGTAGCAACTGTTGCTTTTCATTTACACAGAGCCCTTTTCACCTCATTTCTTATACTGAGCTTGCTCAGTGGAAAACTCTCCAGCACATGAGTGCAAAGCATCTTCGTACATTATTCATCCACACAGCTCTTTTTAACTGTTATTTTTATTCAGGCAACCAGTAATGGGTATGATACTAAGCTGCTGGTAAAGAAACTGAAAACCTTAATAAATTAATTTAATCCATTCCTTTAATGATACTTAAAGAATTTATGATACTTTAAAACACCCACTGAATATGCTAACCCACAATCAGTCCTTAAGGGCCTTTCTTGAAGAAACTCTTTAAAAGCTATTACAATTTTTCTGAGTAAGGTTTTTGGTCTAAGATCCTTTCCTCACTAGCTTAAGTTACCTTACTGTGAAAGAAATTATGGACCTGGTTTCAGGTGCAGAATCACAACAAACAAAAGATTGTTTTTATTTCAGTCTTCACTTTTACACATGCCACTTCCTTCACATATGCCCAGTTCTGTTTTTTCTGAATTGTTTCCAATCTGATGAGGTGGCCAGTGTCCCAGATTAGAATGGTATGAGATGTATGGATGACAACAGATAGCAGCAGAGTGGGATAAAACATCTGAGATGCTTATTTTCAACAAAGAATAAAGCCTGCACTAGCACTTGTGCTTAGCTTACAGTTTCCACAAAATGTAATGAAAGGTGATAAAGCACCTTCCTGAATTTGGCTAACTTAGGAAAGAAAGGAAGCTATTTCAAAACTTTTAAATCTGTGTGACTGGAAGAGTAGAACTGTAAAAGCTAAATGTAATTTTGTACACTGAATGTTATTTACCCTGGCTGTGAGCTTGGAACTAACACATTTCAAGGAAACAGTACTAGAAAAGACAAATAGTAGCCCACACATTTTATTTAAAAAAAAAAACAACTTAATAAATTCATTACAGAATACACACAAAAAAATCAAAATAATGTAATATGAATAAATATTCTTCTACTGTGCAATGTTGAGTGCAGTTCAACAACAAAAACTATTTATAAATTTGTTTGAATTAACAAAAAGTCTTCATAATGAAATTTCTGCAAGCTTTAAGATGTTCAGAAACACTGTAAGAGGGGCATCATACAAGAGCTAAACATCACTCAACCCTGCAAGTTCAAGTTATGGAGGGTGACTCACTGGACCTGTGGCACCTCGTCATTAGCATGAAGCCACTGCCTGAGAAACACTGCTTTAATGCACCTCTCTTACTTCTTTATTAGGACCAAGCTGCATTGATAAAATTACAATAAACTTACTTATCACCCTGCTCTTACACAGACTTGATCTAAACATAACGTAACTTCTATATACCATGACAAATTAAGTCAGACAGATCGTGCTTGGTGGTCAGTCCTATACAGACTGATGAAGAACTCATTCCTTCTCCCTTCTCTCATTTATGGCCGTATCCTATATGCTTCTTACCTTGACTCCTTGATAGCCACACTGAGATTAGAAGTCTGAATTTACACAAGATGCTATACACGGTCTGCAAGAGCCCATTAGTGTAACTGCATTTCCTCTTGTATACTCTCCTAGAATCACAGAACTATTCAGATTGGAAAAGACCTTTGGGGTCACCAAGTCCAATCATCATCCCTACTCTACAAAGTTCTCCCCTGAGTCATATCCACCAACACCACATCCAAATGACCCTTAAACACATCCAGGGATGGTGACTCAACCACCTCCCTGGGCAGCCTATTCCAGTGTCTGACCTCTCTGTGAAAAATGTCTTCCTAAAGTCCAGTCTAAACCTGCCCTGTTGTGGCTTGAAGCCATTCCCTCTTGTTCTGTTGCTAATCACCTGTGAGAAGAGACCAGCACCAACCTCTCTACAATGACCTTTCAGATAGTTGTAGAGAATGATGAGGTCTCTAAATACCTTCTCACCATGTATTAAATATTGTTGTTCCATGCCTATACAGCACCTAGTCTGAAAGTTTGCAGATCCCAGACAGTGAAAAACTGATGCTTTTGTGTTGTAACTACGGCTTCTTAGACTAGAGAAATTATTCTGGCAATACACAGTTATTAACTTTCACTAACTTAGGAAACTGCAAACACACATGGGGATCCATAACAAATATGACATTTGGTAATCCTTCAAAGTTTTAATAAAGAATGTTTTGCTTATGTTAAAGTTCCTTCTTCACTTTTTCCAAAACCATGATACACATACGATGATGATAATAATATAACTATCTTTCTGTTGAGTCAAAAGCCTTTCATTTAGATATAAAAGTTGTCGCAGAACAGTCCCCTCAAACAACTGAATATGGTTTTAGACAAGGGCTCTGCTGAAGCAGTTGCTAACAAAATCCTAATAGCATCACCCGACAAGCTACCTGTTTAAGGAGAATAAGCATAAGACCCTTTCTTCATGTAAACTCACAAATACACAGAAATACCCTCAAAAGGTTTACATCTAAAGATGCTGCCAGCTGGGACAGAAGGAACCCACACAATTTTTTCCCATCACATTTCTGAACTTATTGATTTGTTGCACAGGCTTGACATTTAATCAGAGGGGAGGGAAAATACATCGTTTAGCTACAGAAAATTAGTTTTTTCTAGATACACATCCATCAAAGCTTTTACAAATTTCTATAATGTCTTTCAAGATTGATACCAGATTATAGTCTTCAAGTCCTGTGTATCAATGTCAGTCTTTGGCAACAGCATTTGCTATGTGACTGAACAGACAGAAGACCAGCTTGGTTTCATAGCAAACCTGCAGGTTCTCAACTAAGTTAGTGAAGTTCTTTAAGAAGATGGTAGAGGAGACTTACAATAGAAAAATGCATCTGAAAAATATAAATTACTGTCGTGATACTCCTTTCTTTTCCCATCAGCAAATCTATGTCGTAGTTAATCATTACTTTCTGAAGTCATATAATACAATTCAAGTGATTCAGTACCAGTCTTCTACTCTTATATAATCATAGAATCATAGAATCCTAGGGGTTGGAAGGGACCTCGAAAGATCACCTAGTCCAATCCCCCTGCCAGCGCAGGGTCACCTAGAGTACATCACACAGGAATGTGTCCAGGTGGGTTTTGAATGTCTCCAGTGAAGAAGACTCCACAACCTAATAATAAATAATAAACAGTATTGCACTTAGACTAACAAGTATCATATTAGTTATCTTGATGGTTTGGGTTTTTTCTAGTGGTGGCATCACAATATTTATCAACTGCAGTGAGGACAGTAAAGCCTTAGAAGACACACTGAGCACCACTACATCATTTTAAAAAAAGAAAAAAGAAAAAAAAGATATAAGATCAAGTCAAAGCAAAGCAAAAACCCCACACTTTTCCCAAGTACATAGGCAAGTGATTACACATTCACGGTAAAATGGCTGCACACATGATAACATGGCAGGCATTATGTACTCAATATCCAACCATGTAGTTTTGTAATTAATCTTGTGATAGTAATAACTGAGCCTTGTCAAGCTTCTCCCTTATGATCTATAGCCCTGACACCATGCTTCAAGGAGAAATAATGATGCCTTTTTCAGAGCCCACATCATTTTATCCTGATTGTTGTTTTGGCTACTCTAACAATAGGAAATTTAAAAGACAAGGAAAATCAGGAACAGATTTGCACAAAGAATAAAAGCTCCTATGGATATAAATGAATACTCCTTGATATATAACCAAGGAGAGAAAGGAGAGAGTTTTAGAAAAAAACACTAGTAACACTGAACACGCTGATCGGAATGTGACAGCCAAATTTCAGTTTTAAATAAGCACATGTGTATAGTCACAACATCTGAGAGGGAAACAGGAACCTTGGTTAATTGGAGTTTCTAAGAATTAGAGATTTAAGGGTTAAATTTGCCAAACCTATATGATGTTGCAGATTAGAATCTGTTAATGTTTGTTAGAGGTATTGTGTTGAACTAGCATGTGTCTCAACTGAGAGCCCAGAAGCAGGATTCAGCTGGGTACATCAGCCAACCTGCCAGAATGAGGAACAACATGACCCAGCACAGCAAAAAAGACTACGAGCCTTCTTCCACAAGACCTGGGCTCACAACCACCAAGAGGCAGTGCGCATGTGGGAAGGGGTGTAGCTTTATGTTAATGACTATGAGGAAATTATTTAAATATTATAATGAATTCAGGGAATTAACCCGTATAATCCTGCCTATTCTTTCATTAAGTAATGCATATGTATATTTTAAGTGAATAAATACAAGTGTTCTCGTCCGTTGGTGTGCGTGTGGAAGGAGCGATCCCCCACGCACCCAGCACTGCACTAAAGAATACCTGCTTTATAGCTTCTTGGCAATAGAGTCTGTTTCCTCAAACCATCTAAGTAAAACTGAATACAGTATGATCTTTAAAGCCCAGGAAAAATGAAGCTTTTTCAAACCATCAACCAGAAGGAGGCACATGCCGTCTGATAAGGAGATATTCAGGAAAAAGAAACATGAGGAAAAATAGGAAATAAAGAGGAAAGACTATTAGACTATTCAGACCTGTCCTGTGGAAAGACATTCAGACTATTGTCTAAATGCCTAGCACAAACTGGCTTTCTAACCCATGCTGGATATACTGGATAAAGCAATGAAATGTGAGTAGTCTGCAGAGACAGTCAAAGCATTAACAATACCATAACCAACACCACATAAGCCGTTGGTGTCTCTTGACATTATTTTCCAACACTTCCACCACTTCTATAGCATGATGACAAATTCACAACTTGCCTACAGTAATATAACTACAGCATGAATTTTTGTGTATTTTTAAGGAAACAGGGTGAGTTCCACTCTCAGCATTTTTAACCTGTTTTACTAAAGCCCAAATAGAACAATTTCTGTCAACAGAAATCTTGAGTGGGTATTTACAGCTTTCAGCTGATGAAATGAGACAGCTTTCAAGAAACCAAAAATATTTTTTTTTTTATGAAACAAAGTAAAAGTAAATTGACACCATTCCCCTTCCCGTTTTTCTAGGGTGCAATAAAACTAATTATTATGCCAGAACAGCTGTAAAGTAATCTACAATGTTCATCAATCACATTAAGACTCACAAACCAGTGAAGTGAATTTACTTCAGCTCATTATTGTTGTATTACATATTGTTACATACCGTAACAGTAAGTGTTACATACTGTTAACCTGGGAAAGAACATGCACGTTTTTAAGATGCATCTTGAATTTCTTGGGATCCACTCCCTAGGCCAAACCCTGCTCCACTAGTACATTCAAATTCCTCTGTCGATTCACTTCTGCCGGCGCCGCTCAGCACCATGGCCAGCTCCCGCCTCCCGCAGCCTGCCCAGTTTGTCACCCGCTACAGGTTCGTCAGACTCTACAGCAGGGACATTCACTGTAGCAAAGGGACTGAACAAGAAACTGAATTTTTCTTAAGGGAAAGGTTTTTGCAAGTCGATGTGACTTAAATAAAACACGTAAAAGACAAGAGGTCACCACACACATTCCTGCATGACTTCATTCCTTCAGTGTCCTCAAAATAAGGAGTCAGTATCGATCTATAGCAACCAACACACCAATGCATCCACACAACGTGCTACGCTGCTCTACACTGGCTGGAAATGTAGCTGGTAGTAACATGATGAAGAGTAAAAGACAGATGGGATGAGAGGAGCAATCCCTGGAAAAGGTCTCTTCAGTTCCAAGTCCAGGTGTTACACCAAAGACCTAGGATGTATCTGCTATCTGACTAACATTCACTCATCAGAATTGTCACTGCATGTCAGCTTTCAAGACTAACTTCATACCCAACATCTATAAAACCCAGCTACAAACCTGCTTATTTTTTTAGTCTCTTTTTTTCTGAACATGCATCGCCTCCTCACACTTTAGATAGATTATCAGACTTAGAGCAACAACTTCTAAGTGACACTTTAATACATATGCCTCAAGAATAAAGGAACACTCAACCAATTTGGTAAACATGTCGAGCAGAATTCACATTACTTCTCCAGAAAATGACTTGTCTGTCTTAAAATTTATGAGACTTCCCATCAGTTTCTTAAGTTAATACACATGTATCACCATAAGAGAGCCTTCCTTGTCAGCAGTAAGCTTGTAAAAAATAAGTCTATGTATTTTGCACAGAAGAAATTATTTAGGCAATAGATTCAAAGTAAAAACAAAAGCAAATAAATATGTTCCCTGGAGAAAGAGGAAGAGAAACAGAACAAAATTATTCTCAAGATACTTAAGAAGGCAAGGCTTTTCTGACCATTTCAGATTCAGTTTTAAGGCTGCAAGTTCCACAGCTACCTAAAGGGAACTGAACATTCATCTTCAGACAGTTTAGAGGTACCAGCGTCAACACATACTATTTAAATACAACATGTCCTCTCACACAGCCCAATTACAACAAAGCAAAAATTTAAAGTATTTTATTTCTTGGGTCTTTTTCCAGATGAACTAATTACTTAACAGACTGCTTGAATAACATTTCCATGGAGGAATGCATGGAGTTTCTGAGCAGCTTACTATTTCTCATCTGGACTTCTCATTCTTTCTGCTCAGCTCACCATGCCTGTGGCTCCTCTGTACTTTTTCTGCTGCAATATCACATCTTATAACAATCAATATGTGGGAAATTAGTTTCACATTTTTCATTTCATACAAGACCTTTTTCTGGACTTTTTCATAAAACCAAGTTATAAAAGAAAAAATCAATCCCACTCTTAGCCTAATATTATCATTTACAGACAAGTTTTAGACTTACCTTATGTACGCTTTTAGGGTTTTCAAGCCATGCATAATACATTTCCTCCACATAACTTGTATTACTCCCACTCAGGAATGGTTCTGAGGTTCCTGATGAAGCATACCGTCGACCATGTAAAAATACCCTTTTGCCTATATCTTGCTTTTCCAGAAGTTTAATGCCATGCCACTTCAGCGTAGCTGCTAACAACTTCAGATGACTCATGTTTGTTTATTAGACAGAAGATTCAAGTCTATTAATAAAGAAAAAAAATAAACCTAATCAGAAAAAGAGCCAATTAATTGCAGGTTCACTTCAGTCTCACAGTAAAAACTGAGGTTTATGGCTAGTGTGCTCCTAAAAAAGCCTAGGCCTAGGCATGAAGTTTTCTCCAGGAGGAAGGTCACGCCATGACCGACGGTAGAACTACACTAACAGCAGTGGAAGTTTTGCCGATGGCCAAGCCCACATCAGTCAGTTCACCTCACTTCACAGTTTCTGTAACTGATAGCATGATCCTGTTTCCTAAAGCAATCATGTAGTGCTTGTACTTCGTGCACCCTGAGCCCCAGTTTCCTGGGAACAAATGAGTCTGCTAATCACTGACTTTGCTGGAGCTCTTGGTAACCATACTGCTCTTCCGTAACTGCTGCCTGTCATTTGTAGAAAGCTACAACCCTTTACCATGCCAGACTGGGGCCAGCTCAATGAACAACTTCAATCACAAATGCAGAGGTTGAAAAGAACCTTGCTACCTCATTTATGCCATGTGTAATGGAGCTGACAAAATCATTAAAAGTGGGTAGTTACGTCTTCATGTTGACACTAGCCTTCAATCAAACACTGAGAAAAGGCTCAGCTTAATTTGCTTTCCTAATTAGCAACATTTCTCTTCTTCTAATGACCTCTTACGAGGTTTTCAACAAGGAGAGCAGATTCTCTGTAATTTTGAACACAATTAAAACAAACAATAAGGGCTGAATCCTGGGAACACTGAACACCATTAGCTCCAGAGCTAGCAAAGGGAATCAAAGCTCACTTTCAGAATAAAAAGAACAAATGTAGCTTACAATTAGACCAAAGATAGTATGATTCTAATGCTGAAGTTGCTAAAAATTGTAAAGGAATAGCAAAAATGTGAAAACAAACTACTAGTTTTGTTTTCACTTCAGAAATACATGGAAAGCTAAAAGAATATAAAGAGTAGGATGCTAATTAAGAGGAAGAAAAATTCAGATTTAACTCTGAGGTGTCTCTCATTTGTTTTTTTGGCCATCTAGAGAAATAATTTATTTGGTCAGAGAGTAAAATCCAAGTTTTTTGTTGTTTAGTGTGTGTGACTAGTTGAACAATTTCTAAAAACAAAAGTACTGAACTGCCAAATTAACTTTAAAAATGTTTTAAAACAACAGTGTCACTTTGAGTCATGGATCAAATTTTATGTTATCCACTACATGTAAAGATCATTTTATCTCTAATTCAAGAAGTAATAGATACCTCAAAAATTCTGTATAAAATTTTTCTCTACATCAATCCCATCACATTTTTTACTGTTTTTCCTCTTCCCCCTCTCCCTCCCAAGAAGGAAATATATTATTATAAAATTCCTAATAGGAAAAGCCATATTTTTCATAATCCAATTTAAAAATTAATATTGGTGTTATAAATAAATATATATATATATATATATATCTAAAAATAAAAGGCTCCTATGGAACAGAACAGTATTGCTGCATGCTGTTCTCTAGAATCACATTTTTAACATAACACTTTAAACTCAACATCTATATTGAAAGCTGCTGACTGGATCACTTCCCTAGTCACTGACTTTAACTGTATCATCCCAGCAGTGAGCTCTTCTTTATCACACCAAATTCCATTGTCTCCTCTTTCAAGACTTCTACAGCCTTTTCCCTCTAGCAGATCTGACACCTAGCCTGTAACACCAGCTGCCATCATCCACTTACTCAATCTTCCAAACAAGCACTTGTTCATGTTCTCCACAGCACCCAGATACATGGAAAGTATTCTCTCAAGGCAGTATCACCAAAACTAGTATACACTCCTCCTTTAAACCCCTAAACCCTCAAATCCACACATTTTTCTCTTCCCAATTGGCATTTTCAATGAATTGGCAATGGTTAGGCTACTAGCATGCTGAATTCCCTATACATTAGCATTATTTCCTATCTACCTATATCCACTTGTCATTTCCCATTCCACAGATTCAAACCTTATTACAACACTGACTTCCCCCTGTGTCTGATGATTAGGGCTCCAAGACAACCGTGGAAACATAAATACTGTCAGCACCACTTTGAAAGCAGATTAAGTCCTGAAAAAGCTCAGAGCAACTGGGACAACACTGACAGAGTTAATACATTGTCTGCAAACAAAATCCTCATTAAGATCTAACGGCACTAAAAATACTATATATGAATTGCTTAATTTTTCAAAAATTGGTAAGATTTCAACACATCAGAACAAAGAGAACTGAGAAGTCACCTAGGACATCATCTTTGTGCCCATTCTGATAGAAACTATTCTTTCACCCATCATATGCCTGGCAAATCCCACTCTCTACTATGAAACTTCTGCACACATACCTGAAGGAAGACATCCCCACCCTCATTTAAAGTGGGTTGCAAAGAACTGGGAGGGAAGGGAATGAAAGGAACACTTTTTCTCAGTTTATCATGCTACAGCAGCATGCCTCAAAAGTACAGGTAATTTCACATTCTTTCTTCCTAATATGTCTGCCTGTAGAATGTGTAGATTTTTCAACCAGCACTAAGCAAAGAACACACAGGAAAATAACCATTTGTCAGGGAGATTTGAAAAATGGATGCAAATGACACAATATGTAATAAAAACAAAGAGCTTATAAGCAGTACCAGTCAGTTCCCTCCAGTTCAATTTAAATTTCAAAATAGGGTCAGAGCCATACTCCAAATTCTAATTACTGAATATGCAATCTATAAGAGCAGATAAAGGCTATGTCACTCCTGTGAAGATTTAAAGATCACAGGTGAAAAAAACTGTTTTCACAGATGTTGTTCACATCTCACTAAAAAGCAATGACTCAATTTTCATGCAGGTATGAAGTGGACAAAGCCCCCAGTAATGTAATTCCAGTCAGATTTCAACTACAGATTAATTTCACTCAACAAAACTGACTTCTTCCTAGTTCTTCCTTTGGCACACGCTGCTCTTCAGCACAGATGTCAGCTGTCAGCAGCTAAACAAATGAGAGACCACCAGCATGAGCCTAGACCATTCCAGCCCACTCAGCCTTGAGACTGTCAGTCAAAATCAGCAAACAGGACAGCAGGCAGAAGTCAGAAATAGCTAGGATTGTTCCATTCTGCTATGTTTCCTAAATCAAATCTGAAATGAAAACAGTGATTGGCAAGGAATCAAGCTGAGCTAAGAGCAACCTAAAGAAAGATGTTAATTAAATCTCTACCAGAGGTAAAAGATAAGAAGCAGTGAACCAAAAGAAAAAACTGGTATTTAATGCACCAAAGCACCTTTAAAATGGTGGAAGTAAATGAAAGCCCTAAGCAGCTGAAAATCCTTACAGCTGTTCTGCAGTATGGCATGTGTGTGTTAAGCTATGAGCTAGACTATACTTTGGCACTTCCAACTCTAAAAGTGACCTTATGTCATGGACAGTGTTGTGAATTATTCTACTTAGGTTTCTAGAGGGTAATACAAGCATATGAAAACAGAGGCAGCAAGACAGCAAAGTGTTTAACTAGATTTTTTCAAGCCCACTTCAAACACAAATACAGTGCACAGGTTAATACCATGTGAATCAATATTCTCCTGATATTATCAGCATCCTTACTGAGTTTCTTAATACACACATGAAGTCCTGCTACCAATGCTAACAAATGCTCTCTATGCTCTGCAGAAGTAGTTGTTAATACGTCTGGTCCATAGTTCACAAAAACAATCCATCATCCACAATCATGGTCATTTTCTCATTGATTCCTCATACAACTCACTCCTAAAACTCTTTAGATTGAATAACCCTAATAAAAAAAGGCAGACCGTGAAAAAAAATTGATTAAGATAACAAAGTATCTCCAAAGGCCTGTCATGGATAATTGAAACTAAAGAGCCATGGGATATCCTTGTATCAAACAAGGCTACTTCAGGAATATACACCTCCACATGCTAAATGTTTCTTTTCCTTCCAGCACAAGCATGCTGTGCTGTATAAAGAAGTGTAATTCTCCATCCCAAGAGTGGACCTGGAGGAAGTTTACAAGCTATGCTTTCAACACAAGGCACGCACCCTAAGTCTTGGGCGACGGAGGCATCTCCATGCAATAAAACTACCCAATGTATTACTCTCTCCTCAAAGCAACACACCTTTAGTGGGTACCAAGGGGGTAACATCACTACAGACTCTAGGCTACCAAAACTTTGTAGCAGGCAGGAGGGAAATATCTGGGAGGGGTCGGTTTTACTCTTCTGCCCCTGCCCATAATGCAAGGACATATTCTCCCGGGGCCACCTGGCTAGACCTTGCCATGCCAGTGTCCTGTTCACCCCGAGGCTGTCACGGCGCTCCCAGCCGCGACGGGGCTGAGGCACCACCGAAGCCCAGGCCAGGAGGGCGGCCTTCCCCCTCACCCCGCGCCGGAAGGCCGAGCTGCGGGGTCCGGCCCGGCCCAATCCCGCGGCGAGCCCCCTCAGACCGCACGACACGCGGCACGGGACGGTGACCCCGACCGCCCGGCAGGCTCACACGGGCCGGGTCGCTCGGGGCCGGGCCTGGCTCCGCCACACCGCCCGCCGGCTGCCACCCCCGAGCCGAGCCGAGCCGGGTTCGGCCTGGCCGCCACGCCCGCCGCCCCTCGCCAGCGCTGACAGACCTGCGGGGGCGGGAGGCTCCGCCGCGTCCCGGGGCACCAGCAGCACCAGCAGCGGCGGCGCCGCCTCCGCCCGCAGCCCGGGCCGCGGGAGCCCCGGGCGGGAACCGTTACCTGCGTCACGTCAGCCGCCGCAACGGCCGGTGCGCGCGCTGAGGTCACGGCGGGGCGGGGCCGCGGGGCGCTGCGCGGGAACCCGCAACCGCTGCCCCGGCCCAGGCCCTGCCCCGCAACCGCTGCCCCGCAACCGCTGCCCCGCAACCGCTGCCCCGCAACCGCTGCCCCGGCGCCCCCGCCCGGCGGAGCCATTTGAGGGCCGGCGCCGCCCGCCTGAGGTGCGAGGCAGGGGATGGAGCTGGCAGGAAGGCAAACAGGATAAATGAACACGCACCAGCAAGACTGCGGGGTGGGTGTCGAGAAACGCGGCGGTGGCCGCTGCCCGGCGTGAGGCATCCAGGGGACCCGCAGTGTGATCCTGGCCTTGAAGACAAGTGGGTGCTGCAGCTCCCTGGCGTCAGGCCTGGGAAGGGACCCGTGCAAGGAAAGGATCCTTTGGTGATCCCTGCCCAGCGGTTTTCATTAAAAATAGACTAAAAGTATAAACAGAAACACCGGCCAGATGGGAGCTGTGAAGGGAAGATGGAAGCACAACATCCAAAGGACAAGTTGTTCACACAACTGCTGTACAGGAATGACTGAAAGCTTCACAGAAGACAGCTAAAGTGTTCCGAGGACATAGGCTTTCTCTCCAAAATTTGTACACAAAGTAGGCTGAAAATAGTAGGGCTTCACAAAATGATTGGAACTACATTTGAGGCATTTTTTTTGAGTGAGTTATTGTCCCAGGTTACATGGCCAAAGACAAGGTTGGACTTGATGATCTTCAAGGTCCCTTCCAACCAGGATGAGTCTATAAAATGGAAGACAACACAACTTTAGGTGTTCCTTTGCTGGCAGAATTTTTATCTTCCAAGTCTTCTGTCTGGATGTTTTCAAATTACAGATGTCTATTCATTTTCTATAACTCACAACATGACATATTTGTTAATTACCTGCTCCCAATCAAGTTATGCAGTACGTAGAACCAACATCAATACAGATGCTAACATTGATATTTCAGGTAAATACCTACATCGTCACATAAATACCAGTGTTGGATAATTTTCTCCATAAATAAGATTATGAAAATAATGGGAAAATTGAGCACTCCTTAAGAGGGAGGAGAGAAAAAGAGCTACAATTTGTTTTGTGCTAAAGGTCTACAGTAAAAATGAGTTTATCAAGGTCAGGTGGGCAGAAACAAAGTAAAAACCTTAGGAAAGAACACAACAGGCTTCATCCGGGACTTTGTTACCTAATGGTCACCCAGATTTTCATGAGGCTTATTATTACAATTGCTGATTAGAGTAAAATTAATTTTTTCTAGGAAAAAAAATCCTCACATAAATAAATCAAAAGCCTTGTTTTCATCTCAGTAGTTTTCCTAGCAGTTGTGCATCTTCAAGAAGTGGATAAATATGAAGGTGTGAATGATTTTGTATTAACATTTTTGTGATGCAGTACTTAGTGCAGGGAGCAGACTGGCAAGAGTGACAGTGCAGGAAGGGCTGTGGGACAGGGAGGGCGACTGCTGGGCTGGGGGAGCCCCTCACTGCTGAGGAAATGACACGTGCTGAACTGGTTACTCACAGCTAGCCAGATGCTGGGTGAGCCTTCTGGCAAGTGGTGAAATATTGTTAGATGCTGCAGCTACTAATTGAGTTTTAACCTTATTATGAGCAGACAGAAGCCATCTTCATAGCGATCATGTTATGCTGACTGAACATAAATTCAATTAAAAATCGTAGTGAGGACAAGCAGACCTCTACTTCAGAGGGAGACCCACATGTCAAATCCAACTCTGAAAGCCATTGCAATCAGCCAGGTAAATATGCTCAGATAGACACTAAGATGTTACGGAATATTTTAAGTGCTTGTGTTGTTCCCTGAAGCTTATGCTCAATTTCCCATTTATGTTCTTTTTTTCTTTTATTTTTTTTTAATTCTTCACACCATGGGTATTAATGTGCACTCAAAACAGAAAAATGCTTTGAAAAGTTGCTTTGGAGCAACTCCTGAGTTCTCTAGTATTTATGGTAACTGGATTGCCCTCCTTCCTCTCCCACTCAGCATTTGGAACCTGCCCCACCAGCTCGTGCTGTAGGAAGGCATTGCCTTCTGATGATGGCTTTCCTCCACTGGGTGTCATTTGCCACTGTTCTGCACCTCCTGAGCTGTCCCTCTTACCACTCATCTGCTCTCCCATGAGCCCCTGTGATGGAGAATCAGCTATTTTCTCATTACCCTACTTTTATTTTTCAAAATTTCCAATTACAGGTGACATTTACCTGCCCATTTATGTGTCCACTTATATGCTCACCTCTCCTACCTCCACTCAAAGGGAGATACATCTGCTGCCTCTGCTTCCTGATAAACTATCACATTTTGAAATTGGCCGGAATGAAAACCCATCAGTGGAATTAAAACTTGCAATTCATAGCAGACAGAGCCAAGTTTGCCTGCTTGCTTAGCATGGTTCTCGTGCCAGCTACACACCGAAAAAGAGTTACATGTTAGAGAAGTTTTGCACTGGATAAAATGTGTAATACTGGATAGTGACAACAGTACCCTTGAAATGGCAGTCAGAGGTGAAATTGTCTGTTGCATTGAAAGACACACTGCCTCACCATCATTTACTTTTATATTTCTCCTTATTTTCTGTAGCATGTCAGGGTTCCTCTGATATGCTGTCTTACTTATTTCTGCCTCTTTTTTGTCTTAACTCAGGCACGAGTTAACAAAACTAGAACCAACCTACTTGAACAAACCAATGCACATCTTAACAAAACTAGAACCGAGCTGGTTTTGGAAACACACTGTGGCGCCCTCTGGGGACACAACAGGACCCATCGTTTGTTCCACAGTATGGGATTGGGTGACTCTAATGTCTTGCCTGTGTCTTTGCTTGGTTGTGGTCCATCAGTTTTCCTTGCCGGCTCAGCAGCTACTCGCAATCAGCATTGCGGTTCCTGGGGTGAATTGCTTCACACAACTCTCTCCCTAACACTGCATGGCTTCTCAGTAGGCTCGTTTCTTCAAAGAGTAATCTCACAGGAGGTGGTCTGGATACCAATTACTCATAGAAGGACAATCTCATTAATAGCTTCCCCTCCTGAGATAGATATATTTTATGCATTTTTGGCAACTCTTCATTGTTATTTGTAATGTAATTCCACTAGAAACAATGTTTACTGGACGTTCTCTTAAGCTGAGCACAGACACTCCATTTTACTTTATTTCCCAGTGTGTTCATTACACATCAAGACTACAAGCTGACATAGATTCAAATCTATCATCTCATCTTAAAGCAAGGCAATTTGGAAACAATAAAACATCCTCTCACTTTGAACCTAACAATAAATGCAGTGATTATTCTATGGGGCTCTGGTCATTAGGCTTGTATAGTATTTAAATCTGAAATTTAAACTTGGACCATCCTAGACCAAACAACTCCAATGAATGATTTAATTTGTTTTCAGAGGTAGCTTTTTTTTGAGTACTGCTGCTTATTCCAGGTAGACATTTCAAATAAGTGCTAAGAACCTTTAAAAAATCCTTTGAACAATAGCAGAGTAATGGCACTCACTCTAACAGTTGGGATTTGCACCAATTAATTTTACAATATATCTCCTCCTTTTCCACAACCCTCTCAGCTGGAATATCCTGGAATTATTTGACAGGCACCTCCTCTGTCAGACACAGGAGCCTTTCCTGGGCAGGCTACATCACTTGGAGTGGTTGCAGCTACTTTCTCCCCAGCAGTGCTCTGTATCTCAGGCAGCTCCCACAGGAAGGTAACCACAAATTCTTGCTTCAAGACACACAGCACAATGAAGACCTTTCCCCTTCCAGGCCCAGCCCAGCACTCTCCACTATCATCAACACATGCCACAGTCTCCCTGTGCAGCATCATGCCTGCTGTTAAGCACGCTGAGCTGTCAGTGCTCCATTTACATCCATTACTGTGAAAATATATTAATTCTAAACATACTTTTCAGCCTGGAGTTCATACCATATTTTCAGGAGAGACCAAATTACTTTTAGCAGGAACTGACAACTGCCAAGTGCTGCCAGGCAATTCCTCTGGTAGATTTCTAATTCAAACTCCCCTGGGTTTGCTCCATGGCTTTTGTTTTAATTCTAGTGGACATATCTGCACCAAGTGGAAAAATGCTTTTTGGTAGCATCAGTACAGATCTGCTTTGAGCTGCTGTTTAGCCAGGGTAACAGTACTGCATTTTGTGATGATCTTACTACACTCCCTAAAATGGCACATGGTTAGGCGCTGACAGAATGTGTGTTTGAAATAGCACAATGCAGTGCTCCAGGCTGTGTTCTCAACAGTTGGCTCAAAGTGGCTTCCAGCATCTAGGAATACCCTTTCCAGACACTTCCCTATGGTAACTACACAGCCACGTTCAGCAAATTTTACTACTACAAAGTTAACAAATGAAACCATGACCCTAACAAATCAGCAGCAAATTTCCATTTACTTTAGTGCTTTCCTCCAGTCTCTTCATTTTCCTTTTTCTGTCAACTGGTATCAATTATCAGGTTTTTCTCCTTTCCCAATCCTACATGGAAGAAGCTAGTAATTACCTCTGACACATCCTGCAGTGCAGTTTAAGTGAGAAATTTCACATGGGGTACTTCCATTCCCTTTGCTTGCAGAAACCTTGGCTTCATGTGTCACGCGCTTCAGTAACATCCCTTGACTTCCCAGAATAGACTTACTGTGGTAAAGGAGACACGGGCTGCTGGATGTCTGAGGGGCAGAAAACTCGGTACCAATTCTGTACTGCTTCTTGGGTAGGTTAAACATGAGGCAGCAAGGAGAGCCAGCAGCACACTGGGCTGTGCCAGAAGAAGCACAGCCAGTAGCTGGAAGGAAGCAATTCCTGCCCTTTCCTCAGCTGTGGGGTTAACCTGGGGGGTCTGCAAGAAGACAGAGCCAGCAGAGCCAGGCTCTTCACAGTGCTGCATGGCAAGAGGATGAGGACAGACACACAGGGGTGATTCAATCTAGATATAAGGAAAAGATTTCTCATTCAGAGGATAAAAAACAACAGGGACCCAGAAACATCGTGGATCCTCCGTCCTTGGAGATTTCAAGACCCAGCTGGACAAAGCCCTGAACAGCCTAGTCTGATTCCATTGCTGATTCTGCTTTGAACAGGAGCTGCCCTGGATCACCTCCAGGGTTCCTTCAAACCTGACTGAAGCATTTATGATTTGTACCAATTTCACAACAGAAGTCATGTCAGACCTAAGGTTAAGCATGCAGTTGTTATTTGGCAATAACAGGCAAACTCATATTGATAGTTTTATATGGATAGCATCTATCTAGGTTTTAATTATTCTCTATTCTACAATTTCAGGCTGTATTGCTCTGGAGAAAACAATAGCTTGGAAGTACAGAGTGTTTTACTGGGAGACCAAGATCACCAAAGACTGATCCTCAATTGATTCTGGCCAACAGGTTATTTTCAAGTTACTTTATTCTCCAAATATGTTCCTGGGTAGAATCAATGCAGGACCCCATCTGTCTGGCCATGGATCCATTAGACAGAGACAATAGAGCAAAATGAAAATCAGTAACATGTACCTTCCACCTGGCTGTTTAACAGGACTGTGGCAATAAATTAGCCTGCTACAACTACAGGAACAAAACCAACTGTTGCTGTAATTATTTCTCTCCTATCTTATTGTATTATCGTCACGACCTCAGAGTAAACAAAGAACTACAACATGTACAAAGCAGCCAGTGAGTCACTAAGAGAGTTAGGGGTTAGGTTAGGGAGGAACACTGGCATACAACATTTATTTTAGCTGTCAAATAATGAAATAACGTTGAAATTAGCAAGACTGCAAAACTTAATTTGTCCTAATATTTTAATGGGACATTAGTACATTGGCAGGAGGAACAGCAAGAAGTCTTTCCCAGTAACTGTGGGAGTAGATCAACACTGCTACTGCAAAAAAGCCTGCCAGCATTTGGCATGTTGATGATGAACGAAGCACTGCCACCTGCCTTTTCCTTAACCAAGAAAGAATTAAAAATACTGTTTTTTCTACTTTATCAGAGGATTAGGAGAAAACTGCAGTAGAACTGTTTTCAATATTTGCAGGTGTTTCATAAGAGAATCCTAACAAAAATAGAAACAATCTGATTGCTTTCCTTTAACTACATCTAAAATACACTACTTTCACCTTCAGGTGAAAGTAAAACATCATACTCAACTGGAAAATTTTCCTCATCTTTTATTCGATACCACTGGCTGTGTTTTCTTCAAGGAGGATCTATTTTGATTTTTAATGCCATTTATCCTGATGAGGGAAAGTGTAATTATCTTCCCTCTTCTTTCATTTGGAAAAAATATAAATAAGGCAAGACAGTGCTCCATCAGTTAAAACTCCTGCAGTATCTGAGATTTGTAGCTCTCACTGGTTTTAGGGTTTGCTAATGAAGCTTTTGAAGCCACAGTGGTGGTGTCTGATTGTAATTGCTGAAAGGTGACTCCTGAAGAGGTTTATTTGCACTAATCAACACCATGTTGTGCCTCAAAGCTAGAGTTCCCTTAGATGCACTGTCCCCATTGAGTTACTCTGCAATAACTAAACAGGCTTTTCTGTTTACTTCTGTTCTGGCACCGTATCTGTTTTATTAATGGGATCCTTTGAAGCTGCTCTCCAAACCTGCTGTACAGATAAAACTTCACAATTTCCTTCTAACACTTTCCTCTCGCACCCCTTCTCCTCTCTTCCCTGACTCAGAGATACCTTCAATAAAAGTGCTAATGTAAAATATCCAAGTGCTCAAAGGTGGGCTGTAAATAACAAATCTATTACATGCAGAGTAACAGTAATTTCTTATTTTCCTTATGGTGGCTGTTTGGAAACATTATATTCACTGTGCTGGACACAGCTGGACAATAATAGAGAATTATTCTTGCTCACAGCTGAAACAGCTCCATCCTTACCTTAATTTTTGCTGCATTTCACCATACAAATTTTCTCCAGCAAAGTAGAAAATAATCTGAGCTTCTTAGTTACCAAGATGAGCTTATTGTTCATGCGTCACATGGACTGTTGATCCATTAGCAGCCACCCTATCACTACATAGATTTTCAGAAAAATAATGTGTTATAGGAAAAATGGAACAACTCACCCCAAACTCACCTCAACTTGCAATATATTGTTCTAATATTACTCTAAATTCCTTTCAGACTGGATTAATGTGCAGTTCAGGCTGTCACATTACACAGGTCCTCCTATTTTATAAAGTCTTCATCCACTGATGCTGAGCTCACAGGGTTGTATTAATGCTTGTTAACATAAGGCAGTTGTGGTGCTCAGGACACAGCACCATAACCATGTCTGGCTGTCTAGCCTCTGCAGGCCAGTTACTAGTGGATGCCTGGGTGGTGCTTGTTTCACTGACATGACAGTAATGTTGCTACAGCTACAATTTAAGGCATTTTGAGATGCATGAAATCCTAGTCTGGTTAATCGTAATATCACCTTCAATGGGCAGTAAATAAAGAACACCATTAAGTGAAAGGCAGAACTCACAGAGAGATGAGTTTTGGATTGTAATGATGCTAAGTTTGGATTTTTAGCATTATTACTGTGGCAGCCCAAGACAATTTCAGACGTTGCCTTAACAAACAGACCTTTCCTGCACAGACCCATTCCCCCTGGACATGCACAGTGCCTCTGAAAGGCTGTCACTGAAGCCAGTTAAACAAACAAACAAAAAAATGAAAACTCCATAAAGGTGTTTGGAAAGTGAGAAATAAATCCTACCCGCCATTTCTTACTCAATCCAGCTAGCAAATAATGATCCTCACTCATTACCACCCTTGCACACTGCAGCAAGGGAAGGATCTAGCATGCTGGAGCAGGGACTGCACGTCACTCTGGGGACTGTGATTAGCCCAAGCCCTAAGTCAATTACCTTGAAGATGACAGTTCACTCAATGCTCCAAGTCACCCAGCGCAGCCGGCACGCGCTGTCACCACAGGCACTCTGAGCAGGGAGGCTGAATTATGATTCCTCCTGCAGACAGGGTGAACCTTTCGGGCCAAGGCTGAGATCATCGGCTAGACACGGCTGAGGAGCCGCGTGGCACTGGGGCCATCAGACCAGAACAGAGCTAAAGCAAGCACTTCAGTAAACAAAGTGGCTTTTGCAAGGAATTAAAGCCTTCTCAAGCGTGGGATGACACACACATGGGTTTCACCCACCAGGTCTGGGCTTGTGGCACTTGTGTGTTTTAGCTGTGTAAGGAAAAGGCTCTGCCTGTGTCTGCTGGACACTGACTGAGCAGGGGACTCACATGAGTCCCTCACCTCCTCCTGGCTCATTCTTTCCCCCAGCTCACTTCAGAGAATTCCCCCCACCTGGGGATGTTCCAAATTCTCAATTTTGGAAATGCTTTAAGATACATACTACTAAATACACCATTAGGATACTTGAGCCACTAGCTGTGTCTTGCATTATGTCTCAGCCCTAGAGAAATATTAAGGCAGCAGAGAATACCTGGCATTATTTGTTGTTTCAAGATGCTGATCATTGTGATCCACACATTCCTGTTCACATCATGCAATAAAACATGGCCAAATTTTGCTAGAGATCAGAATCTGAAGCTGGATTTAACTCCCTGAAGTCATAGCTCTGTCAGGTCATTGCCACATCAATTTTCAGAACAGCAAGGCCTTCCCCTACTCATTTAAGACTATAAATCCATTATTTCGGTCATAGATTAAACATTTTTCCTGGGTACAATGTTACACAGATCTGTCAGGAGCTTTAACTGGACTGTAGCAGAAACCAATCTCAAAGTAATTTATTAACATTTTGAGGCTATCTGAAGGTCACATGTAATCAAGATTTGAGGCAAAAAGGAGGATGCTTATTTGAAGCAAACAGGAATTTGATTAGCCTTGAAAACCTTCAAACTACTGGGGCCAAAATCTTTCCTAGCAGGCAAAGGAGGTTCCTGTTGTCATTCAGGGTAACAGAATTCTCCCAAAACTGGCATGCAGAAGGTGCAGGTTCATCTAAGTATTTCCAGCTCTCATGCCAATGACCAACAATTTTAAGACTTCAAAAACTTTTAAAAAAATTATCAGTCAGAAGACCTACAGTCCCAGATGCTGAAGTCAGATGACTGCAGGAGGTACTTAGTCATCATTAAAAACATCTAGTCCTCATGATTGCTCACAATCAAAAGCTCAAGTTTCAGACAGGGGGGAGGGGGGAAGAAGCTCCAGATCTGTTTCATTTAAAATTTAATCTGCTGGGTTTGGCTGCTAGTTTTTATGTACAAGGACTCGGTAGAATGAGGGATGGGTGGACTCAATCAATCAGTAGGTCTTTTTTTCATCTCAAATACTCAGAGAATTGTCATCACCAACAGTAAAGTGTAAATGCCACTTAGCTGAGATTTATAACACGGAGGAGTTAGAAGCCTCCTTTTCTTAAAGTTACACTGTGTTCAATCCTTGCCCAGAAGACAATTATTTTTAATTTTTTTTTTTACCTTTCTCTTCAAAATGCCTAAGTTTTAATTTTCCACAGAATGTAAAATCAAACATCTCTTCATTTCTGACCCACATTTTCTGCAGGTCAAGTAATTATGAATGAAAATACCACTTTGTTTATACTAGTTCCCTTTATGACAGAGATTAAGTTATGAAATTTGTACTCCTGGCATCTTATTAATACTGCTCTGCTATAAAATTCCTCAGGCAACAGGCGAAATAATGACTTTCAACTGCAACAAGATAATTACCTTACAATGCAGGCATTTTTAAGATACAGTTAGCTCTGGATTTGAAAATACAATTTTTTAGGACCTTATCCTTTATATAAAAGGGTGCGAAACACTTACAATTACCTTAATTTATTTCCCTGACATTCTGGTTTTGATTCAATCAATTCCTAGTACATTAAGGAAAATCTTGTCATTGTTCAATAACTGGATTTAGCTATTTGAAGCAATTTTCTTAACCTTTAATTTTGAAAAGGTAAGTCTTCAAATCTTAGCAAAATTAACTTCACGCCATGGTGAAACACTTTGATCTATACAATCTCTTTACTGCATCTGGTGTGCCAAGATGCTTTGATGAATGGAAGAAATTAGCAAATTCAGCACTTCCCTTCCATTTCCAACTAAAAGCCCAGTGTACACACACAGAGGACCAATATCCTTGCTGATACAAGGGTGTGGAGGAAGGTCTTTCTGAAGCATCTCCAAAGCAGATGACAAACTACATCTAAATCTTAGGTGGGCGTTATTCAGAATTAATTGATCTACCTTACTGCACTGTCAAGTGGAAGGAAACAAAGCTGCTTTTGCTTAATGATAATCCACACTAATGTCATAGATCAAGATCATGAACTTTCCTGAGTTGCCCTTAGGTAGGCAACACCTGATGTGGAAATAACACAACAGATTAATTCAACAAAGGAATTTCCTTTAGGAGTGGAGCAGGGCAAAGCCCTGCAATGGAAGATCTTTACAGTGCATTTCTTCCTTGTCAGTCCTGCAAAGCCAACACACGCCAGATGGGACACCCTACCCTGCCCAGTTACTGAAGATTACACAAGGGGTTGGCAGCTACTGAGGACAATGGGAACATTGCTACTGATGAAGATGCACAAGCCCATAGATATATTTAACTGAAAACCTCTTTTCTGGTATTCCAGCTACACAAAGCAAAACAACTTGGCCTAATGAGGCAGCCTGGAGAAATTTTTCCATTAATTTCTTATTCCCAATTCTAAAGTTGCAACATTCTGGCTCTGTAAGGTGCTTATGCTTGACATTTCCCCACTGAACTCTAAAATAAATGCAACTTACCTGCATGTGGTCAGCTCTCATGTTACTGTTTTCAGAAAAACATCACTTTTTTTTTTCTCCTGTAAGCAAGACTATTATCAGCATCCTGTCAGGACAGTCTTTCACAAATGAAAAACATGAATCAAACAGGCCCCTAAAAAACCCATACAGGTGCTCTTCTCCTTGGACACCAATATGTGAGACATGCTAACCCCACAAATGTAAGCACGGGAGAAAAAAAAAATAATCACCTGTTTCCCTAAAGTGTTTTCTGCCTTCTTTACTAACACCTGCAAACTTGGAAAGTAAAGGCTAATTGGAAAAAAAAAAAACCCTTCCTTATAACTGGTCTTGATAATAACTGCTGAGGGAATCTAAGCATTGTATTTGGAAAGCATGACTATAGCAGATTCCTGCTATAATAAATCTGAAAACGTTAAAAGTTTAGCTCTGATTCTGCCCTTTTTTTTTCCTGGTTTATTTTATCAGGTACTATTAGGAATTTCTGAGAACACAACTGCTCCCCAGCAATTAAAATACTTTTCCATCAATCTCTATAAAGTGGGTGTAAAAGAAAGCTGAAAACACTGTATTTGAGAGAGACTGCAGCTTTTCCCTTTTTGCCTCTTAACTTGCTCCTACACCCTAAAAAGATGTCAGATGCTCAACAGCCATTACAGAGCACATCCCACCAGGATTTACAGTTTACTTTCTCTCACACTCCATTGTTCCTAATGTAAATTACAGTTTACACAAAAGCTAGCAAATATTGTCCTTCCAGGCAAAAACACCAGTAATGCATTTAACCCTTTGCTAAGGTCAGACATATTAAAAAAGTGACGACAGGAGACACAAAACCAGTTTGTAATTTGTCCTGCCTGCCTTCCTACAAAAATAGCCTTCAGAATCGAAGTTTATTTGTGTAGGGACAGTGATTAAATGCTAATACATGTACATCCAAACTGGTAGCATCTTGTGTGGCACTACATTCTGTTTTTTGGTAACTTTAAACATGGACTTTAAAAACAAAACTGCTCCACTATATTTTTATTCCCTTCCTATTTAGTGAATAGTTTTCACATGTGCAGAACCTCACTTTGAAAACGAGTTGCAAAAGGAAGCAGCTATAGTAGGTGCAAGAATTCCAAACAGTTGCAGAAGGCACCTCCTTAAAGAACAACAAAAAGGTGTAACTGGGTCTTCCAAATGAATCTGACTGAGCATAGGGCAGATCAAGTGTCTGTGGAAGGCTCTGTACAGGGCTGGTAGGTAGCTTTCTAAGAGAATACACAAACCAACATTTACCACTTGGGCAGAAAAAGGAGTTGGGCCTTTTCAGTCATCTTTACCTGATCAGGAATGCTTTTACCATTTAACACAGAATGAAGAAATATCTTCCTTGTATTACATTGCTCTGAAAACTTGCATATCAAAGCTGTCCTCTTAAACACTCAGAAAGGGGGGAAAAAAGGGCAACAAATCTCCCGTTTTTAATACTGCCTGTTCCAAAAAGCAAGCAAACAAAAAATAATCACAAAAACTTGTATTTTTTTGTTAGGCAGATAAGCTATGGGAAGGATTTTCAGTGCAACCCATTTTCCATCTGATCTAGAGAAGAGCAGCCGAGGTGTGCAATGCCAGCCAGTACAGCCCCACTGCAGACAGTGCAACCTCCCTCCTGTACACAGGTCCCACTGTCCTCTTTAGACCTGGAGCTGATTAACTATGGATTAACCATCCACACTGCCTGTAGTTTGTGGCAGCTTCTTTAAGCTTCTGCAATACACATATCAAGTAACCAGACAGCACAGCACAGCACAGTGTGTGCATGTCCACAAACATCCTACCAGAACCACAGCATTAC
Organism: Apus apus; assembly: GCF_020740795.1. Classification (NCBI taxonomy): domain Eukaryota; kingdom Metazoa; phylum Chordata; class Aves; order Apodiformes; family Apodidae; genus Apus; species Apus apus. The sequence continues at coordinate 27,966,567 of NC_067285.1, forward strand.
CAAGAGGACTTGGAACATACCAGCACTTCCTTTAACTACATCCCAAGTGCCACTTCCTGGAGCCGCGTAACCCCAGTTGACAGCTTAGTTAAGCAGAAATTGATGGCATTGCTGTAATGGAGTTATCAGTGACAGATACCTCCTAGACAGCTTCCAGGTCACACTCACTTAAGCAATGATAAACGAGCATGAAATGCTGTTAGCACTAAACAAGATCATAAATACTCAATTCGTAGTTAAAAACCCCAGGAACTTTAGACAGCTGTAACATCTTGCAGTTTCCATGATTTTATGGATGTTCTCACTCTAATAAAAAACGTAGCACGAGATAGTGAGAGACTTTGTGCAGATTCAAAAAAAAAAAAAAAAGAAACAAAAAAGGAAAAAAACCCCAATCATCCATCCAGAGCAAATATTGTATCACCCTACACATGCTAATACACAAATACATCAGTGAACCTTACAGAATTTGTTACAGCTTTTTGTATCCCAAGGTCTGACACCCATCTGTCCATCCTTCTGTCATAGAAAGCTGCTTAGGCTGAGAGGATGCAGGCTGTTCGGAATGGAAACATAAAAAGTGGTGAAATTCAGTTATCTGAGATGCCTCTGTCTAAGTACTGACTTAGGTGGGAAGCCAATGGTTTCTAATAGCAAAAAAAAGGGAAAAGTCCACGGGGAAGCAGCCCTTACAATTGCGCTTTATCCCTCAGGACTTCTCTCCACAGGCTTCAGTTGCTTTAAAGAATTAATAAAGTGTATTCCTGAGGATGATTGCTGATTACAGTTAGATCAGTGGCAGCTTGGGGCAGGAGAGACTGGCAGCTGCTCCCCAACTGCAGCAGAGAGCGTGAGGACCTTCTCCTGGGATTTACAAGGTACAACATGAAGGGCATCAACCCTTTTCTACTCAGTCATCACACTACCAGAAGTCTGTCATCTCCAGATAAGCCAACTCTCACCCAAATGATATAATTCTGGCCATTTACACAAGAAGAATTAAATCTAAGACCAGGAATGACACACCACTCTTGAGGATGAACCAAGACCTATGGAGAAGCAGGCAGCAGAGAGCATGTCGAGCAGAGCACCCCCAAGCTGCTCATTCCTGCTTCAAGGCAGACATCCCTGCACGTCATGTCTGTGGGGCTGTCTCTGCTGTACTGCAGACCAAATCCTTTACCATTAACACTGCAAACTTTAATACACTTTGCTACATCTAAAGCCTGTGGAGCAATCAGAAATAATTTATCCTAATGTTTTGTAATGCTAAAAAAATTAGTTCCTTAACGGCCTAAACCAACATTTTTTTAAAATGGTTCTAAAACTTTTCACTTAAGAGGATGTTAGTCCTGCTTTTACAAACCATGCAAACATTTATTAAGAATAAATGAGTTGTATTTTGTGTCAACATACTTGTATTATTAAATTTGCTGCCAGAACTACCTATAGTATTGAGCCACGTACATTCAAATGAGCTGGAATTTCTCTATCCTGTAAAGGATATTAGGAGATAAAACACACACTATTGCTTCAGTCAGAATTTTTTAATTGTATTCCTACAAAATCATGTAAACATTAGCATACAGATCCAGAAACAAAAAAAATCAATATAATGGTGCATAAACTGTAAGTTTAGAAGAATGTCAGGAACACTTCAACAGTTTATAAATTAATATATATATACACACAGTAATGTGTACTCATCGTTAGATAAGACACCTCAAAACTGAGGAAGTTGGGTTCAAGAGCTGTAAAACCAGAAGTGCTCTGACACCAGACTTCATCATGAGGCAACACTGCAGTCTACAGGACTGCCTGTTGTTGGTTCATATTAAGCATTCCATTTAGCTGCTAAAAAGTATAAACCAAAAGTTCTGATAGGAAGTTTCTTTTCATTTGAAATCATATATAAAACATCACTAAAATAATGAAAAAAAAAATATATCAAAAACCAGAATACTCCATAAACAGACTTCTAGAAGAAACTGAAGCTTGCTTGGCTGCACAGAGATCATCTGCATCTCCATTCCACAATACCTCAGAGAGAGCACCAAAAAGTACCTCCAGCTAAAAATGTTTCTGGTAGTTCAGAAATGGAGAGTGATGGGTGGAGGGAAAAAGAAAGATGCAGAGCATGTATTAGGTTGATGCAAAATTCCTGCTTCCACATGCAGCATTCTGGGCAGTTTAATTCTTTATTGAATTAGAAAGTCATGGGAATATAACACCATTGTTTTGTTTTGAACCCTGCTATTTTGCTTTTTAAAAACCCCGAAACAACCAAGAAAAATATAATCTTAAGCTTGTCTGCAATAAAAGTCACATTCAATTTTCTTTTTAAAACATTGCCTTTTATGAGATCAGGGACACAGGGTAGAATGCAGGATATATCAGTCTTATTCAGACGACATAGTAAACAGAAAATGAGTTACTTTCCTTTTCTCCTCTCCATACAACCATTTATCATAGGGGGAGAAAAAAATGCATGGGAGACATACCCTAAAGAATTATCTAAAAAAAAAAAAAAAAGGCATTCTTTCCCATATTAGAAAATTCCCAGTTATCAGTGAAAATACAGACTGCATAAAATGACTAGGATCATCTGACATTGCAAAAACTCTCTTAATTTGATACCCTATAATATGATCTTCAGAGAGCCCTTCCAAAGTTAAATATATTTTTCTGTTACTAGAGTTGAAGTAGAATTTTATTTTGATACATTTTTCACACCTGACAAATCTCTTCCCCTCAGAATGAAAATTAATATTGCACTAATAAAGATGTATTTATTTACAATAAAGGGAAGGTCAAATCTAGCCACTTAAAGTTTTCTACTGTGTTTTCTTCCAATTATTTATGAAGAAATTCTGTTCACCTTTTCTGTAGGAAAACCTGAGTAGCAAGGTGAAGAAGGTTTGGCAGATAGCACCAATTTCCATCACTTGTCTTGATTAACAGGGTACATTTATCATCAGCAATGCATCTAGATGCACTATTACAGCTTAACCTAAATGCCCAAATAAAAGCTTATTATAAAACACTGTTATTCATATTGTCAGAATCTGAGCCAACACTGAAACACCACAAGTAAGAAAAATATTTCCACTAACTCTGAGGACACAAGCTGCAAACACAGAAAATAGCCTGAAATTCTAGACCAGATCTTTTCCCTATAATGGATGGGAGTGGAGAAAACTACAGCTGGTGAGAAAAGTAGGAAGAAACCCTTGAACTGCTGTGTCTGTTACCTTCCAAGAAACATGCTTTTCAAGCTGCCAGTTAGCATTTATGCAAAGGTGCAATACTCTGAAGGTGTACACATGACCCAAAGTCTTTGCTTCTGCTTTCCACAGAGCAGCTCAAGCAGCGAGTGCTTTATTGTAAGCCAGACTGCCAACAGCTCCCAGCACTCAATTACCACGTTGTGTTTCAGGCTGGGAGAGGTTTTATCTGACATTAGCCAAAAGGACTCGTTGCTACTAGAGCCCAAGCTCACTACATTTCCTGCTGTGGCTTTGACTTGTGTTGCTAAATGGCAAATAGCAACCATGACAGACCAGCATCTAACACACAAGAGGCTGAACTTAGCAATTTGGGCTTAAACTTAAACTGGGTTTAAACTACTCATAGACAAGTGTTTCATTGGATTGGACCTGTACATAGACCTGGAAAAGTTTTATCACAGATGTTATCTGCAGTTCTGTGTAAACTACTAATGTACTACAGCAACATTAACCTGGTATTCACAGAGATAGCAACTACACAGGTTTTACACATCTTCTAACCCCTCTTCATTGTTATCGTTCCCAGGCCTAAGACGACACTGTGCAAACTGCTGACAAGATCTCATGTTCATATCTGTAGCCTGCAGACTTTTCTCCCACTGCTTTCTAAGTGATTTCCATTTCCTCAAATTATCCCATGAGGATCTTACACTCACTGCTGTTCATACTGCAATAATAGAGAACCGACGGGACAATATAAACACAACTAGCAGACCTTAACTCAAATGATATTGCCAATAACAGTGAACTTCAAATATACTTAAACGTGTCTAAGACCTTGTTCAATGTTGTAACAGATAGCACCAACAAAACAGTATTGAAGAGTTTCATGTGAAAATTGTTTCCCTCTACTACTAACTTTGGTCACATTTCTCATTTTCCCACCCTCCCATCCCTGTTTTTTCTCTACCGCTTCATGCTAACTTCTAAGCTTGAACAATGTAGTTGTGAAATGCATTACAGCTGCTCCAGAATCTTTCGATTTTTAACCAGTTATTAAAAAAACAGATTTAACCCAAGACACTAAGTTAAATGAATGAAAAAAGTTGATAAGAACAATGAAGATACCGTGGCAGTCTTAAGGAGGTAACCAAATTATGACAATTTTCAGTAAGAACAATCATTACAATGTTTCTCTCTAACATCATCCCAGCAGTTACATGGCTGTCTGCACTCCAGCACTAAGCTTACATGAGAAATTTAGGTAAAATCCCTGAAAAATAAAGGCAAAGGCGTACAGAGGAACTTTCTGAAGTCTTTCAGCAACCTCTTGACTGAAATACAAATATGTACCAAAATATGCTGCTTAACAAGGTATAATGCCCACCAGATTTACCCAAGAAATCTTTTCTGTCCACACATGAACAAGGTTTTCATGTCTGAAACCATCAAACAAAAAAAATCTCATCTCTTAAAGGTGTTTTTTTTTTTATTGTTTGGGTGTTACTACCAATGCAGCCAATATATACTAAATTAAGTCAATTCATACATTATACCCAGCAAATCAGACAATATACCAGTGGAAGGAGATGAATAATATTCTGATGAAATACGTAATTTTAATCCTCAAAGCACAACCCTTTTTCTTCATCATCATCAGTAGAATCTGCATAGGACTCAATGGCATTGTGTATGAAAGAGTACAGCTTGACATCTGGTCCTGAGGTGGAACAGCTTCTGCATTCTTCATTGTAGTATCTCAGTAACAGCCTATAAATGTCCCCTTAAAAATAAAAAGAGATAATTAAAAACCACATAAGATCGTGCCAGATATGAAGAATATATGATTCCAAATGAAGACTAGAAATGCGGGCTGACACAGAGAGTGGCTAGGAACATCTCTTTGAATAAGCAGTGAAAGAGGAGGGAGACAGCCACAGAGAGGGGGTGTGACTGTATCCAAGTTTGCCCAGAACATAGGGTGGCCTCCCTCAACTTCCTGCTGAGCTTCCTGCACAAGCTATCTGAACAGCAAGCTTGCATATACATTGCTTACAAAAGTATTACAAATCACCTAGTTTTGTGCCTCTGCCCCAGAAATGAAAGATGTTTAACAAATATGAGGGGGCAATGGATACACTGCTTTTCTTGTACTGCTACTGGATAACACATCTGACCACATCTTGCAGGATCGAGCCAGAACCACTATAATACATATTAGTATCAAGAGTGAAATAGCAGATTTTCCCTTTAGGAAGTATTTTGGTTATATTAAAAACTTTGCAAACCTTCTGTCTACCACATGTCTACCATTTTCCAAATTCCAGAGCATACTTTCCAAGGGCATTAGAAAAGGGTTCTACAAGTCTTCTAACAGATCAACACTGCACAGTTGACCCTGAATCAGAAGAGTTCCCCACTCTGGAAAGGAGGTACAAATATACTGAGACCCATCTCCTTGTGTTCAGGACTTGATGACAATAATTCTCATTGAACAAATTCCACCGACAGAGATGGGTAAGTCTCTTTGCTGCATGGAAGGATGTCTTTACGCTCACCAACAGTTTGGCCCTTCTCACAGAGAAAAGTGTGCATGTTGTAAATGTCGCGCATCAGCTCCACATCTCCAAAGGTAAAATAAACAACATCACGTCCAGCCTCAGCAGCTGCCAATATCTGTATTAAGGCTGAAACAACAAAGAAGATTGCACACATGAAAACAAGATAGAACAATTTGCTGAAGGGAAAAACACAGCCTAATTTTTCAGCAAATAATCATACCACCCATCTCCAGGCGAATGCTGCAAAGCAATTTGAGCAATGGGTAGATATGTATTATTTCCACTTTAAAAATAAAGAATACTGGGCACTGCAACCAAGAGTACTGTGCTGGAGTCACTAGTGAAACTGCCCTTCCTTTCCTGATACACACCACACTTAAAAATCAAAAGGTGTTTTTTTTGGTCCATGTCCACCCCCAAGCAGCATGCAGCCATTAATTATCCAACAAATGTGTGCAACAGCACAGGAAGACAGAGCACCACCTTACACCCTGGTTTAAGCTGTTTGCATCTGATCACAGTGGGGACACAACACAATTTTCATTATCTGCCACCCTTCAGAAAGAACAGGGCCAACCCTTTTACTAGGTAGGCTACACAGAGCAGGAGCTGACCCAAATTTTAGCTTCCAAGAGGAGATTTATGTTTCTGCAGCCTCTTACTGCACAATTTAAAGCATCCATCTTTCCTACTATAGAAGTATGCCACAAATGCAAGCCAAGCCATCAATCACATGCTCATTCCAGGTAATGTTACAACAGTTCAAATAACAGATCCCAACAACTATTTATTGTATTGCCTCATTGCTTGCCTCACTTCAGAGCATATGGATGCAGCTCTGATATTAATTCTTTCCTTTTCTACCCAATAGAGTTAATTAAAGGGTTATTGTCTTTGTAAAATTGATTTTAAATAAAATAGTGTATGTACTGCATCACCACCTGCCAGTAGCAACTAAATAGAAAGGTGTTCATAGTTCAAGAATCTTCTACATTTTTAAGAGACATAACAATACACTGCACTCGTTAATAAAAAAAAATAATCCTGTAAACCCATAGTTAAAATTATTAACTATATGATTCACATGTGAAATTAATCTCAATTTGGGAAAGATGTTAATTAAACTACTGAACCAGCTGTGGATTTGGTAAAGCTTCAGTAGTTCAGCTTTTAAAGGGTCTAATTAACTAGCTCGCATAGGGGAACAGAACCTAATGAATCGTATTATTCATTCCAAACAAACAATGCATTTTCACTTTACAGAAGATAGTAAAATATCCTACTGTTTATTTTGAATTGCTATGAATCTTATGAGATGAGGATCAACATTTCTGTCAAGAATTAGGCTTCACAATCTTCTGGGCATTAATGATACATGATGTGATGTGAAACTTCCTGTAAATGTGAATTTAGCCTGTGGTACAGGGTTCTGGAGGGATCTGGGCTGTCTTGGCCCTTGCATCCAGCTGATGTGATCCCATTTAACTCTTGGACTCTCACCTGAAGGGATGGCTGCACAGACACACCTTCTTCTACCACCAGGCGAGGGTGACAGAAGCATAATAGAAATCCTTTTGGGGACCCGACTATCCTCACAGGCCCTACACGCTCAGTTCCCATTATCCAGAGGAAAGGATGTTATCCCCAGGGACTCCCCTGCTGCAGTACCGTTGGGGCAGTGCAGCCAAAACGCAGAGATGGCTGCAGCAGAGCCAGCAGGGACCTGCCAAGCAGAACTCCTGTGCCTGCTGTGCAGCTCACAGCTGCAGTCTGCCACAGCAGCACCTCAGGATCACACAAAAGCAAGACACATGCTTTTCTCTCCACAAATCCTCTAAAGGTCGTCTTAAAACTGATGGCAGTCTCCCTACTGAACTTCATTTTCACAGATAAGTGTTCAGCTAGAGAATACTTCCTCACAATCGTCAGAAGTTACATTTATGCATTTGTGAGATGTCTCATCAGATAATTTCATTTGCATTTTCAATAAAACAACACTTTTCCAATCTTTAGACAGTCATGTAGCTAGTAATAGTTAAATTATCCTCTGGTTTTAAAATACAAGATCTTCCAACTTCTGCCAGTTATTTAAACCTACTTTCTTCAGAAATTAAACTCTTAAATTTATACCAAAAAATTGTGGAAATATTCCTAACTTAGCTGGAATTTGTTTTCTTTATGTACTAGGTCTTTAATTTATAGTGCCAGTTTATATTTTTCCTCCCTTAAGAAGACTTTAGTTTTTGCATAATCTGTGAACTTAAGCAAAACCATATTTTATATACAATCATGTTCCTTTAATTAATTGCCAAAAAAATGAAATATAAAATAAAATGCATTATGGTGCTTATCCAGTTATATACTATCATATGAAATACTTTGGTGGTTCTTAAGCCTGTCACAGATTCAGGTACTACTTCTGAAAGGACAATGGTTTGTATTTAAGAATGTTAAGTGAAAAAGCAAGATTTTAAACCATGAAAACTATTTTGTCATTGGAATATACTGTCAAGCCTGTATAGTCAATAAAAGCTGTTTATTTGGTTGCAGTCAAACTGTGATACTGATAATACCCGAGTTTTCTAAAACATTCTGAAATGAAGAATTTATGACTGCCTCTGAAGTGTAAAAGATTATTTTCCAGTGTAAGAAATTTGCTTATAATGAAGTGAAACCATTGGGAGAATTTGCAACTCAGGATAACCCCCATACAGCATTCTACAAAAAAAGGGAGAACTTAGTCCATGCACAGTCATATCTGTGAACTAGAGAAGACTTCATTTGGTTATCACACATCAAATGTAGTTCTGTTCTGACAAAAACATATGACAAACTACTGTACTCTTCGTAGCTCATAGTTTAAAAAAAAAAATAATTAAGCCATCTTGTTGCTAGTCAGCATCAGCTCAAGGAAAAACGTCACATACTAAATTACTAGCTCCATATCCAATAGAAAGTCTCTGTCCTTTAACACATAGATTTAGATTAATTTTTTGTAACAGTAGCAGTGCTGTAACTTGCTAATACGGGTTAATTCCTGCAGACTTTGGGGAAAAAAAGAAAAAAAAATTAAGGTTGATCCAAAACCAGAGGAAAAGTTACATAAATGGAAAGCTCAAACTAAAATATGAAGTTAAAATAAAACTGATAGAACATTAAAGCATTTGTATGCTCTTGTTTTGCTAGGAGTTTGTATCAAAGTTATGAAGCACCACATCTCACTGCACCTTTCTTTGTCTACATCAAAGCCTTTTCTCACACGCTACCTCAGCAAAGCGCCTCCGGCACCGCAGTCATTTCCAGGGATGAATAATGGCCTAGATCAAAAGAGCCATTTTTTTATTAGAAACCCATACATTTAAAAAAATCTACATTGGCTACTACAGTTCAGATGCAAGAGGAGTCCTTATGCAAATCGCATTTATTAAACACTCCTACAATCAAGTATGGTCAGATCCTGCAGTAAATGCTACTTTTGATACTGATTATCTGAACTTGGCAGCCCATTTTATCTGATGGAAATAAAAACAGAAGTGTCAGAAAATCAATGAGCATTGAGAAAAAAAATAGATGCTTAATGAATAAAACCATTAAGAAAGAAAACTAATGAAGCTGATAAACTGATGATGGTTTGTCCCAATGTAAGCACCTAAAGCTGTTGAGAAAAGCAGATTTAAAATACTCTCCAAATGTTTGAAAACAACAAAATGTAAATTTCTACTTAGAAGTATATGAATCAGGCCATCAGTTAAAGTGTCAGGATCCACCAGTTCTTGGCTTGATGGAGAAAATTCTTAAATAAATGTAGGCATGTGATATCTGCCACATTATAAATATTCCAATTAAAATAAAAGAACATGAGAAAGTGAGTGATATTGCAGTCAAGCAAGAAAGAAGCATGTCTGAGTGACTGGAAATCTCTCTGACATACAGCAATATATTAAGGAGCAAAACTAAACGTTAAGCATTGCCAGCAAGTTTGGGAAGCCTTGTAAAATACCAGGTAAACAGCTTTGCAGAGATATGAATTTTATGCATAAACTAAAAAGATTGCTCCAGAACTGTCAGCTCATTTACATGACTGAGAACTGCAGTGAATATATTCTCTTGTGAGCTGATACTGTGTGTTGGTGATTTTGAAGGTTTCAGTGCTACAGGTCCCATTTCACCAACACAGACTTACCTCACACTTTAAACTGAAAAGCATATAAAAGCTACATGCATTTTTATTGTTTAAGGCCACGGTACCCACGGCCTAAATATCAAAGCTAATAAAACAGTTCCATGAACAGTTTTTAAGTATTATTCCAATTCTTGGCTGAAATGTATTAATTCAAACAAAACAAAACACAGTACTTGGAAAAAGAAAAAAAAAAAAGAAAAAAGGCCAAGAACCAAAATCTAAGTTATTTGATTCTTTGGACATTAGTGAATTGCTACAATTTACCTTTTAATCGGGAGTCCCCTCCAAAGGCACCACATCCCCAGTTTCCTGTGGCTATTGCAGAGAGATGTTGAGGTGGAACATTGGGTCGGGAGAAGCCGCAGAAGGCCTGCAGGCAGACACGAGTCAGAAGATGAAACTGACAGGCAATCTAGTGATGACAGTATTCAGTATTGTCTTCTAGCAAGACCACATGCAAACTACCTCAACACACCATTACTCTTCCTTTAAACTTAAGTCACTCACTAGAGAATTTAAGGCAAGAGTTTTGCTTTATTTGGGTTCAAGTTAAAAATGAGATACAGGTGCTGAATGCAAAGAATTTCATCATAACTACAGGGAAATTTTCAGGATAGCCAGAGCAGAGAATAACAGTAGATTGTATGATGTTTGCTGCTTTTTCACCCATTTAGCATACATGACAGCTGAACTGCTGTGTCCAGGATTACTAAAATACCTCAAAACTGGAAAAAAAAAAAAACCCACAACAAAAAAACCCCAAACCAAAATGGCAGCATTGAATACACGTCTAACACAACAAATAAGGGTGGGAGAAAAAAGTGTGATATTCACTAAGAAATCTGGAGTAAAGGCAGGTGCTTCCACATGTAGAGAAAAAGAATAAATATCTTTGCAAGTTTTTCAACAGTACAAAAATTCCTTAATCTGGTCCAATTTTCTGGTACAGATTGAAGAACCCACAGTTCCACTCAAATCTGATCTGAAAACTTAGACTTCATCAGATACATGCAGGTTCTTGAGCTCTTTCAAGTCAGAGCTATTAGGGTGCCTAATGTCCAAAGCAAGTCTGGCCAAGCAAGCTAGCACTCTGGCTGTGGGGACAATAATTCTGTAAACTCGACCCTCCCAGTGCAGGAAATGGGATGGGCATTGCAATGCGACGCTGTTTTCTTTCAGCTTTTACCTAACGGGCACCTATTTCTCAACCCACCACCACCTCATATTATTTAGAGGTCATGCGATGTTTACAATTGGTTTGCTTTCATATAAAACTCTTACATATAGTTCTCACAGTTAACACCGTTTGCAACACAGAATTACGGTAAGCAGAACAGTTTAGGGAAGCATTTATTGCCAAATATGAAGCTGTAGTTTTTTTAAATTGGTGACTATGAAAATAGGCTTCATGACATTTCTGAGTGGGATTGCAAGCCCAATAATAAGCCAGTTGGTTCCTTAGGATTTGAAAGGTAGAACTTGCAACTGGAAAAACAATTGCTAGTGAGAGTCTTTGGCAGGCAACTATGTGAAGGTGCTAGCAGGGATGAAACAGTGACATCTCTTACATACATAACTCTAATCTTAATGCTGAAATCAAATTCAGTGATTTTCTTTTTTTCTTCTCTTATTCTGAATAGCTGACTTCAGACAATATTAATCTTGTTTTCTGAGCAGGGGTTAACCCAGAAACTACAGTCAGTCTCAGTTGGCTACCTTTTGAGAAAACCAACTGAGAGTGATCATCTGGTTAAGAAAATGGATCTTATGAAGGAGAAATCATATAGGCTTGTAAGAAAACACAGGCTGTAAGAAGAATCACTGGAAATTCTTTCAATAATTTCCTAATGTCTAACAAAATAACAGACAAACAAAAGAACCTCTGGACACTGAGCTGCATCTACTGACACATGACAGTTTCAAATCTTCTATGCATATACTGAGCTTACTGAGTCCTGATTTATTCAATCACAACAGAAATAGAGTTGCAGGTTTTCCATCAACTGGCTTTCACCCACAGAAAGGTCTTAAGGTTAATAGTAATTTTAAATCAAACTGAAAAAAACCACACAGTATACTAAAAAAATATGTATTTGATTTGTTAAAGTATTATAGAACCTCCAATAAACTTAATTACATTTTTGCTGTAGAAACACAGAATTAACTCAGGATTATATTTTTTTTTAAATACCAATCAGTCCTCATCAAACAGTATCAGTCAGACACTGTATAAAAAACTGCATGGATCTATGATAATTTATTTTAAAAATCCAAACTCAATCAATAATATTGAAAATTGTAGGCAGATCATCAATTCACTAGAGTAGGTGATTTGAATTTTGTACTAAAGATATCACTGAAGTTTAAAAATTTATTTACTGTCTTTTTCATGGCTAATTTCATTACCAACCACGAAGAAACAAGCTAATAAATGCTACTTTAGTCAAGATGCTAAGGCTTTATAACTAAATTTAATTTCTTTCAAGACTGTGTATCATTTCTGGTAGGAATTTAAAAAAAAAAAAAAGCTTTCTGGTTTATTCTCTTTCCAGCTGAGAATTGGGAACATACTGCCTTATGTTTGAATTTATTAAAAATACATCCTGTATTATCCTAAAGCCCCCTATACTACAGAAAGCAGGAAAAGTTACCAATGCTAGTACTGGGCCCTTACATCTGACACCCTAGCCAAGCAGAGGCCTGATGCACCAATCGGTGTAGAAGCACCAAGCAAACTTCAGCAGGAGCATGTCTGGAACCCAACGACAGGCACACAAATAGTGTAACTGTTTTAACTTCTGAGAATGTGCCATGTAAATTGGAGATGGATACCGGACAACTCTTGTTAGGAGACAGAATTTATGCATGAGATAACAGCAAAGGCCTTGAAAACACTGGCACAGGTTGAAAGCTCAGAACTATGAACAGCTCACTGATGGCAATTACTAATCTTTTCGAAAGAGTACAATCTCAACAACTGGGAACAGACTGCTTTAGCTTCAAGAAAATAAATGGCAGCAGAGCAAGAAGAAAAACAAGTAACATTAAAATCTCAGCCATGCAACACAATAAAACACTTGCCATGGCTTGGGAAAGTAACTCCATGTTCCCAAACATTATGCAACACACAATCTAGGGTGGAAACTGAGGGCTGGGAACCATCTAGAGACTCAAATACCTTATTTAAGAACAAGATCTTAAATTAGAGAGTGCAGGGGATAGACAAAAGATGCCCACTGCAGTTCCAGCTTCCCTTGTCAGAGCTCTTCAGCATGGCAACTGTGATGACTACGACTACCAAGGACAATAGCAACTGGGGCAGTGCAGGTTGCATACAGCTAATACAAGATAAGGTCAAGGACTGGCTGCATTGAATACATGGTGATAATAATTACTAGTGAGTAAGAATTATTAGTCAGAAGTGTGCTGTTTTTGAATGTCAGTCTGAAAGTTTTGTTTAAAGGATTAAAACTGGCCTGATTTATCAGTCTTCTGAACACACCCATCACTGTAAACTCTAACTGGCATGTAATACATACACATATTCAGTTGCAACAGACCTTACAGATATCATGCAAATAAAGATAGAAGATTCATGAACAGCTGGATCTGATCTCAAGAAGACATCAATATATGAAAATATAAACTCCCAGGTAATATGGCAATACTCCAAGAGCAAAGAAGGAAGTTGGAAGAAAAATGGCACCGTATTTACGCACTGTCACTCTGTTAAAAGATGAGGCATCCCCTTTTTCACCTTGACTGCAGGTCTGAGTAATGATTCAGCACAGGCAATCAGGGGAAGAGAACTTAAAATAATAATTTAAAAGCAGGACAGGGAAGAGTTAACACCATGTATATCCAAATTTCATTTATAATTTTGAAAGTTAAACAAAATTCACCTCCGAATGGTGTATCAAAGGATAAGAGTAATTCTGTTTTAAAAGCTTCTATTTTAATATTGGACAGCAAAATCCAGAAGTATACCTTTTATGAGAGAAACAACTAAGCAAGAACCTCCTTCGCTGAAGATAATAATACAAAAACATCTGAAAAGCTACTATAAACATTAGACTGCAGGTCATGGTAAGAAGTTACTGGCCTTGTTGAGCTCTCTTCTGATTTTCTCCGGACCAAACTGATCAAGGAAACGTCTGAAGTGAAATGCATCTATAGCAACAATTTCAGTGTAGCGTCGCTGCCACTCATCCCTAAAATTGGAGGAGAAAAGTAGATGACAGTAGTTGTTTTCTATTGGTCATACAATCACAATCCAAAATGAGCAATTCCTGGCAGAGCTTCTCTGTTAGAAGCAGCTAGAAAGGTGTGCTTACAACAAACAATGGAGGACTTTTTTTTCTTTGTGGACCTGGAATGAAAGGAGAATCAGAAATGAGACCAGTCTCCCTGTGAATGTAGAAATACTCCGGCTAGACTTTGTGCATAAACGTGGAACAACTCTAATCACGCAGCACTATTTATTAAGTACATAAGAACACTGCAAGGTCAGAGAAAAGCACTTTGACTCTCTTCCTCCAACATTTACATGAAACTACATTGTGTATGTTTCTATAGGAAAGGAATGATTTTGTGTATACACTATAACATTGCTGGAGAAATAAATTCCAGAGCTCAGAGTTTTCTACTCAGATACATAATATCAAATCTTGTTTTATTCATGGTAACATGATACTCATGATGACAAATCTTGTTGTGTCTTGTGCAGCACACATCAGCTGCATTGTAGCACCTGAGGTATCCCTGTCAAACTTTTTGTGACATTAAAATCCACAGTCCAGTCAGTATCTTAACAAAAAGTTGGATTAAATACATGTAACTGTAAAAGATGTTGTTGGTTTAAGACCTGACATATTGGCAGGTACCATTTATTAGCATTAATATCTCATTATTAATATGAGAACTTTAATAGCTTGTTGGCTCTACTGAAGAGAGCAGGATCAAACAGTCAAATTCTCTACTGAGGCATATACTAGTAAACACTTAAAAGCACTAAGCTTTCAAATTTATAATGTTCATTTATTCCTTCACTTGAAATATTTATGTGGAACTTTACCTTGGGGTCTTATCTTCATGGCTTCTTGCCCACCGGTATGTTTCTGCATAGCCTGTATACTCACTATACTGCTCAGTACCTGAAACAAATGATTTTCCATATTACATACAAAATATGTACACATTTTTTCACTTGGCACATCTTTTATAGGAGTCATGGCTTCTCTGAATGAAGACTCAACTCTCAAAAGCAATGGAAAAAAAAGAGATGTGTATCTGCACCAAGGATACAAGACCTTCTTGTAACCAGCAGAAGCTTTTTCCCCACTCATAATGTGTAGCATCCACCACAGAACATTACAAATGCAGATCTAGGTATGCTGTCCAGTGTATAACAAGAAGACAGTTTTTTAACTTTGCCACTTTCAATAGTTTCTCGATAAGCTGCCTGTCACCTTTAAAGCTTTACTGGCTAATTTCTAGTTAACAAAGACCATGAGCCTTTGCACCACTAGCATTCTGCTTTTCTGTTCTTTATTTACACTAATATCTATAAACACAATGATAAAATAGTCAACTCCACTCCTGAAAAACATGGCAACTCTACTTCAGCACAATTTAGCAAACATCTGGACTGACAGTTTAAGAAACATGAGAAGAAAAACAAAGATATTTAAAAGAATATGTGGTAATCTACAGAGAATCATAGAATATCAGGTCAGAAGGCACCTCAAGGTGGTTACATTTTATTTTTCTAACAAGTTGTATTTCTCTAACAAAATTAAAACCCATAAAACCAAAGAGAACAGTGATGGTTAGAAACCAAGCAGATTTCCAACACACCAGTGTTACCCAGTTTGTTGCTCCATGGTCTCCTGAGGGCAACCCTACATAAGGACAGACAGGACCAGTAAGCTTCACAGTCTCTGTCCAACATGCCTCTTTCCCTTGTTACCGTTTTGTTTCACATTTGCTCAGCATGATCTCTGCACTATTGGTACCTGACAAAAATTCTCAGATACCACAGCAATTAATGGCACCAACTGGGCTGAAAGGCTGCTGCTTTTAGCTGTGGTGGTGAGTACCAAGAAGCTACTTCTGTAAAAACTTGAGTACCCACCAAACCATGGTCTGAAACATACTTGGCTGCTCCATGAAAAATTCCAGCAGGGCATCTCAGTAAGCATTAAGGGCTGTAAGAAAGCAGCTCAGCAAGACCTCCAGTAATTTTAGGTATTATACTCTGCTGTGCCAACTCCTTTTCAAAGGCTTATCCCCAAAGACCAAGAAGGAGAACATTTTAACTGAGAGTAACAATCATAACCTTCCCAAAAGGCTGCCTTTCACCTCATTTTACTGAGCTTCAGGACCTTTCTTCAAAACCTGGAAATGCACAAATGCTTCAAATAAATACTCCTAAAATAACACCACAGCAAAATCACAACTTGTCCCTGTTTTGAACTCTCAACAGCTGGATTTCAAAAATGAGGGACAGAAAAGACTACCTTGTTTGGAAAATTTCAACTCATAGAGATACAGTTTAGCTTAAGTTATAAACAATAAGAGTAAGAAAACCTGTTAAGCAACCCCCTAGATACAGTTACAAACACCACCTATGCCTACAAGTATAACAAAAAATAGGTTTCAGAAAGACGTATAAGCAGATAGCACAAAATATCTGATTAGTAAGACAAGAAGAATGCCTACCTACTCCACAGATCGGTGATATTCCGAGAACACAAAATTTACATTTAATATCAAAGTTCTTCAATTTTTATATGAAAACAAAAAAGTTGAACAACCAGAAACAAAAAAATATTCACTTTTATTCTCACCTGACAAGGGAATTTGAATGCTTGCTTTCAGAAGTTTCAAGCATAGGAAACAAGCTGATAAAAACTAGTTTTGTTTTTTTATCTCATTTACCCAAATTATTTTTAACTGAAAAGACTTCACACCTTAAGTCATCTGCTCTATTATCCACTCCTAATTTATTTTGATTTGTCTAGATGATTAGCCATGCTGAAGGCACACAAATTCCACTCAGGGCTACTCTGAAGATCTGTTATGCAAAATGAGTGAGATGGTAAAAGATTCCTCATCAAGAATTCACCTTCTGGTATAAAAATCAAAGTCCCCAAAATGGTGATAACAGAATATGCTTGTATATTCACACACATTCATGTCCTTGTACAAAGGACAACTGTGAGCAGCTTAAATATTCAGAAGTCAACCTTCTAATTGAACTGTAGGTAATCAACCCTCAGTAAGACTTTTCCTGACATAGGTAAAATTCAATTTTACTGATAAGCTTGGAAAAAATGTCTGAGCAAATACTAAGAAAAGACAGAAAAGACAAGTATGATTTTTTTGAGAGCTCTCTTTAGGGGAAAGCCTAGCCAAACTTTCAACTTTGAAAAGGAGCCACCTTTGGTGTCTAGCATGTGGAAAGAAAACATTAGGTTACCAAGATGTTATAACAGCATAGATTAAATTACAGTCCAAGTATTAAGCTGACTTTTTGAAGGTTTCATTAAATTTTATGGAAGTGCAGTGTCTGATGATGAAAGCACCAGGAAACAAACAAACAAGCAGATACACATATATTAAAAAAAAAAATCAATAACAGAGAAACTCAAAGAAATCACATGAACTCTAAATTCATGTCCCAGAAATCCAAAGTTATAGAAAAATCAATGGGTTTTCATAAGCGAAGCTCTGGAAATTTTTCAGACAAAAATGGCTATTCAACTGGCAGCACTCTTGCCTGTGAACTACTGGGATACAAACTGCTGTTGCTGGGAGAACAGAAGTAGTATGGGATAAACTGGCTGTGCTAATGTTTCTGGTGAATTTTTTTCCTTCCCATAGAAAAAGGGGGTGGGGGTATAAAAAGGCAAGCCACAAATACAGTGTAATAGCACAGTTCAATCTGAACTTTAAAAACAAGCTACAAACACTCAAAAAGCCTGCACCTAAAGTCAAAATAAACTATGTACAAGTATCATTCAAAAATACATTCTTTGTAGGAGTTAGACCATCACACAGTGAAACTGCCAAGGGTTAGTGCTTATAGTATCTCATCCATTTAGGAAGAGTTGCAATTATTACTAAAAAATAAATATACCTTTCTCAGACTCCATAGTTTAGCTTTTCATTTTATTCTTATGGCATTATAAAGTTCCCAGTGATTGAGAAAAATCCCACCTCACCGTCCCTCTAGTGTTTCTTATGAGCTAGAAATTTAACTCCTGAGGAGGCCATACTGCTGGTAGTGAATAAAAAGGAGTACATGTGCAGAGCAAAAAAGTAGTTTTGTAGTCACCAATATAAACACACATTTACTGCCAAAAGTGAGGGGAAGGTCCTTCTCTCCCTTTCAATTAGTTCTTCTGATCCTTATCTTGCACCACCATTAGTCTTCTGGCTCTCCAGACAGTGGCACCATCAGCCTGTTAAATTCAGCTGAAAAAATGTTTTTCTCCTCTGAGTAAATTTTCAGCTGCACCAATTATCTGATCTCATTTGCTGCACAGGTAATGTGCTTAGAAGTCTCTGAAAATGCATCGTTAAGACGCAGTCAGGACTGGCTGTGGTTTTAATCTGTAGATTTAAAACAAACACAGAACACAGCTTCACATACTGCCCAAGTTCATCTGAACTCCAAGACAGACACACAAAAAAATAAAATAAAGAGAGAGAAAAAACCCTGAATGAAAAACACCAACACTTATTCACAGATCTACCCGAAACACAGCTGTGGGAATCTTTAGCATTGCTGCTGACATTTCTGCAGGCAGATGTCTCTGCTGAAGAACTTGACTGCATGGCCAGTTCCATATTCATTACAGCAGTGATCTTAACCAGATACTGTGCAATCACAACAAATTTAATTTCTCTCCAATTTCTCAGACTCTTCTGCAAATTTAAGCTCCACAGTTATACCCATTAGGCCTCTGAGTCAAGATGCATCACAAAGAATGTAATTTAGCAAGAGGAGTGTGACAGGCAGAGCAAACTTGGCTAAGAACCAAGGTGGAAGACAGATGAAATTAAAATGAAGGAATGACCATTTCCATTAGGGAAGAACACTGTATCACAATTACTAATTGCAAAACACTATAAAGTACTCAAAAAACCTAAAATAATATTGCCACAGTGAAAAGCACATTCTCACCGTTATCTGCTCCTGCCCAATCACTATTTTTTGCAGAAGGATGGAAGGTCTTTCAAAGCTTTCATTCAGTGATTTCCCCCAGTCAGTTATTACAGACTGATAGCTATGCCTATACCCTCCCCAGAAGAGCCTCACCCAGAGGACACTACTTCAATATGTTGAACTTGTTCTAGTATCATATCCAAAATGCACAACAGAAAGCAGTGATTGCCAAGAATCTTCTGACTCATTTTTTTAAAAGGTAATCACTAAAGCCAATTTATCAAGAGGTTTTTGCAGAAAAGGCATTCATTTTGGCAGGGTGGAAAAACAAAAGACTGTCTTAAAAAGATTACCAAGTATAAGATGGAAAATAAAATATGTTCTGTCCAGTGCAATCAATAGCTCAGGACAGAGAAGGATTTGCAAGATCTAAGCTCAAATTTCTACTGTGCATACATGTGAGAGAAAGCAGTGTTTTGGAATGATTTTTCCAAGAAACGTGCTCTAACACAAGTTCCTGACTGTTGGGGAAGCTCAAGTAAGTAAACCCAACCTTTTTACTATAGCAGACTGAAAAATATAAGATATACATAATCTATTAAAATATTTGCCCAGGGGATCTCACCTCTCCAATAATTTATTTTCCTTAAAGCTGTTCTTTAGAGTAAATAAAAATATAATATCATTTTATTTTTCAGTCATGAAAGATGCTCACTGTGTTCCTGTGTATAACTAAGAGACACTCACAGCATGACCCAGGTCCCTCCAGCTCTTAATAGTGACATTTGGTGTTTTGATGCTAACTGTTTTGATCCAATGTGTAATAAAACATTGCAAGTTCTATGACAGAGATGGAAACATAAACACTTTCAGCAAAGCACTGGACAGAGTGCTGTCACACAGCCCCTCAAAACACACTGGAAAAGCTCTTAGTTTTTAATCTTGTAATTAAGAACCCAAAACTAACAAGTGACACAAATCTGTAACTTACAAGATCAAAACCCTTAAGAGACATTTCCTGCCTTTCTATCCTTTTTTATGGGTGCTTATTTTCTGCTCTTCCACTGCCTCCCCTTTTTTGCAACCAGAAGGCAGCTCCTCTTCTCAGAGTTTTCAATCCCACTGATCACATCAAGTGTTACAAATTGCAGACAGGAATTAAAAAACACCACCTGCTTTAACACAACATAAGCATTACCTGCTAATAGCTGGGACCAGCTAATAGCTGCTAATTGTGGCTTTTACCTATATTCTTAGCTAGGTCTAAAGACACTGAGTCCTCAAACACATTTATATAGGATAAAAAAAGTTCTGCCTGCTTGCTGTCACTTTTTTTTTGTTTCCTTCACAAAACATCTATTGGAATAGCAGCCCTATGGTCTTAAGAGGTGGGGCAAAGAAGAAAGCTGTTTGTCAAATAAGCATTGACTTCTTTTTTTTTTTCCTTTTTTTCATCCATATAGCATTTAAACATACTGAACATCAACTTGAAATATATGCTCTATATATAAAAGCAGAATAAAATGTGAAACACTTTCTGCAAAGACTAACCTGTGATGATAAGACATTCATTGTGATCCAGGGCTTCAGTGATGAGCCTCGATGCAATCAGTTCTGGGTTTATTAAAAATCTGATTTCTTCTTGTACTAGTCCTGCCCCAGTCACACCACCTCCAACAAAACGGTTTGCAAAGTCAACCTAACAAAAATATGTTCAGGATTGTAAGATAAGCAAACAACATAAGATCCTTTCATTTACCAAGGTAAATAAAGTCCTGTAAAAATTTCAATAATTCTGTTAAAATCTGCTGCTTTCACTGAAATATACAAGCAGCAGGACAGTGTGATTAACAGCATGCCTTTTTCTTTTTTCCTTTCTATTTCTCAGAAAACTTAAGACAAGAGAGATATTATACAGCAAAATAAAGTTTTGAACTCAAACGCTCTGAAACTAAGTTTTGTGGGTTTTCTCTGAAGAGCACATATTTAAGAGAAAACATTTCAGTATATGTGAAAACAGTAAATGATTGGGATTTTTTTTTGCATTTTATGGACATTGAAGAATTATTAAGTTATCCTTTAATAAGCATTCTGCCCCAGCTGTTTACACTGAACTATTTGTGGATTAGCACTGACCATGTACCAGTTGCCCTGTACCAAAAAGAATCTCTTACAAGTTCTCCTTGAAATGCACCTGAACAAGGCCAAGTCATTTTGATCATTAAAGGTCTCTGCTTGAAACAAGATCTGGACTCTCTGCTGCAATAACGAATATTTTGCAAATGACATTTTTATACAGGCAACAGATTTAAAAGGATTTTGTTTATTCAATAAAATTATTAGAATTTATGCAAATTACCTGCCCATTTATTTTTATACTTTTAAAAAGTCTCTCAATTTTTCAAATGCTGTTAGCTTCTTACTGATTTTCTTTTAGATAGCTGATGAGAGCACATTTATAGGAGTGGAACAAGATTTGTTGGAGTGACATGAACATCTGTGTAGAGTACAAACTGATTTTCAGGGAGTCAAGCCTAAAGCACTCTGAGAGCTGGCCTCTACATCACCAAGTGTTCCTGAAGCCTATCCTGGAAATACCAACACACTTAAGTTATTTAAAATCTGCTGGATTTGCAAAAAGTAACATGAGAACTATCCAAATGTTCAGTGGGTCAGGGCCTCAAATGCACCTTAACTGCACTGAGCAGCCTCACCTTGAGCCCCCAGCACATGGCCCTGTACTCACACCCTTGTCCTGGACCTCTCCTGAAGTGCATGGTGCATGGGTCCATGCCCAACCCTATCCTCTGCTGGTGCCCACTTGCTGAGCAGACCTTTAGGATTGACCTCGGTGACCTGACTCATCACCTTGCTTTTGTCTGATGACCACCAGCCCATCACAGAAATCATTACTGTCACCATCCCTGCTCTGCTTGTCTCAGCCAGCAACCCTGTCAAGGCATGGGTCACTGTGGACTCCTGCACTGTCCTGGTCAACCTGCTCCCTCTGGAGTGAGCATTCTGTCTGAGCAGAGATATTTTGTTTGATGAGACTTGAAATATCCAGAAGGAAAACCATCACATCCCAGCAATACTCACTTTTACAGAGCACAACAGAATCACTACATGAAAAAGCATAATTCAACCTTCTCTCACCTCTGAGGTTCTACTATAGTTAATAGAGATATAGCAGAAAAATAGTTATTATTGAGCAGTTGCTGAGTTCTTAAAAATTTTAATACACACTTGACTCCTATTCTCCCTTCCCCTGTAGCACTTGCTCCTGGGTAAAGAAGCTGTAATTTTTGTTTGGTAAATGAAATGTAGAATGC
Organism: Apus apus; assembly: GCF_020740795.1. Classification (NCBI taxonomy): domain Eukaryota; kingdom Metazoa; phylum Chordata; class Aves; order Apodiformes; family Apodidae; genus Apus; species Apus apus. The sequence goes on from NC_067285.1 coordinate 27,989,042, forward strand.
AGACTTAAAAAAAAAAAAAAAAAAAAAAAAAGAAGAAAAAAAAAGCAAAACTCAAAACAACTAATTTGAAAACTTGAGTATGTTCCTTGCTAAAGATACGGACAGGACATCCTCCTTATGAATTTCTTTTGCTGACTGGCCCCCAGACTGAAACAGTGGTGCTGGCAGCAGCAACAAAGTCTCTTGAACTACTGACCTGGTCACTGCCTGGGGCACAAGAACAGTTTTTTAAAAATAAACTGAAAGCCTTGACAACTCATCAAGATCACAGCCTGAAACTTTTATCTTGTCAAACTTTGATCCTGGTGTGAACCAAAAGACCTGAAGCTGTCCAGGTCTTGCTGTTTTCTGTCAGCTCTTTCTGTACCAGGTACGTGTGCAAACCTAGGTGAGCTGGGGAATACTGACAGTACTAAGACTGCCCATGGAATTAATATTGATGCTCCTTTTACCCTGCATAACATCTTGTCATATAAGTAAATTGAGGATAAAAAAATAACTTAGCTAAGCTGGCAGATCATGAAGGCATGACAAAACCATTAAATAAAGCCACATATGCTGTTACATGTGCTTACCTGTAGCATACCTTGTCCATTGCTTTCGATAGTGCCTTCATAGGTGACATGCAGTCTAGACAATTTTTTCTGAGATCTACCATTGAGGAAAAATATTGTACAGAAAGGGTACAAACCTCCACACAGACATCCCTTTTAAAAGCAAACCCACTGAAGTCGAGAGTTCCCTCCCACCTTAAACATAAGGTGGTGTAAATAAACCCCAATGGATTAAAGAAAATGCATCTTCATTTCAGAATCAATTTGTAAAGGTTTAACATAGTCACTTGTTCAGTTTCTCCACCATAAACCCACCATAAATTTTAAATTGCAGTTCTACATTTTTCACACAAGTTTGTCCCACATTAACTTGCTAATCAGCAAGAAAGCTGCAACACTTGTGCTTTCATGCTGGTTATCATCCATGCTTCATTATATTTCCTGTCATTTCATCTCTCCCTTTTTTCCCCACTCATGCAACAACACTAAAGAAGTGCTATTGTTCTAAAAACTCACTTCAGACTTGTTGGCTACACAGGCAAACAAACATACTGGAAAACTCAGGACATTCAAAACTACTTGTGACAGTTCATCCTCTTCCCTCTGTACTTCTCTCCATAATAATCCATATGAAACATTGTTTTGCATAGCATTTCCAGGCCTGAATCAATTTCATATAAATGGGATTCAGTTATCATTGATTCAATAAATTTCTCACATTAACAGGATGTTTGACTTACCTTTCCCAGTCTGGAAACTCTTGGAGACACTGCCTTGTAAATGTCACCAATCCCGTAGGTTCTACAGGCAAAGCAACCCCAGAGGAGAAAGTATTAACTGCTGGAGCTTTAGACCTTGGATTATTTTAAGTGGTAAGGTTTTAAAATTACAACAAACATTATTCTTGGCAGAAGCACAAGAGCTTAACTTCCCTCAAGAGCAGCTTTGAATATTCCCCTGACAGCCCACGCTCAAATTGAAAAGAATTAAAATTAAAACAAAAATATTCACTTCTGCTTTTGGAGTTTGAGTATTTTTATTTTTCCAGATCAAGGAAAAACTATTTTCAAAAGTGATTTTCACTTAAACTGTGAACACAACTATGAACAATCTGTCATTAAAGTAAATTAAAATGTGCCACGACTTGGAAAAAAGAAATTGTGAACCTTTAGAGGTGACTACTGTTCAGTATCACCAAGCAATGCACCAAGAACTCAACCTGTGGATGAATTAATCAGCAGCTCACATTTCAAGGAAGTCCTACTGCATCAATAAAGGTGCAGTGTTTATGGATTCCAAATCAAGCTGTTTTCAGCCCTGCCAGGATGATAGTGAAATTAACTGTATTTCAACTGAGAAGACTCCTGCCCTCAAGAGTAAAAGAGGAGACATTGCTCATTGCAGGAACGACGCATCATCATCCTCTCTTCTTATTTTACTCAAAAAAGTTCAGTTTTGTAATAGAAAGAAAATATCAACCCTTCCTTAGGTGATACCATCCTAATAAGAACTTAATTTGAGAACAGCTTCTTTGCTTCAGTTAAGTGTTCTGTGCTGGCTGATGAATAACATTCAACACAGTATGTAAAGCACAAACACACCTTTTCAAAAGCTTTAAATAAACCTATGCTTTTCATCAAAATTATAGGGGTTTAGGGGAAAAAAAGGGTTGCATGCTCTGACGAGGAAAAAAATGGGGCACAGCTTTCAGTAATCAAGTGCTTTTCTACAAGGGAACTTTGATATTAGTGGCAATGTTTTACAAATTAAGCATTTGCCTTTTGAGCACAAGTTCTTCAGCTGATACAGTCTCCACTGTGTTTTTTTACAAGGAAATCCATTATCATCTATAATAAAAAGACTTGCAAAATTATTACAGTTTTTATTTATAAAGCGAAGTTACTTCAGTCTCAGCAATTCCTTGGACAAAAAAAGAACAAGAAATGGAGTCTTTCAAAGACATTATTGGAATTTTTAGTTCAAGAAAAAAGCATTCAATCTCATTAAATATTATTTAAAGTTATAATCTAATACAGTAGTTTCATAAAACATGTTCCAAACAGATTTTATATGCACAGGAAGTCAGAGAGAGCTGCATAAAGCTAGGATTTGGTTTGCATGAAAACATTATCACTCAAGTATTAAAAAAAAACTAGTACACCAAATCTCTTCTCAGTCCCTCATATAGATCACAATTTATTTTTTACCTCAGAGATTTTGTTCTATTGACATTGCTGAAAGTTTAGAGCTGAAACAGGATGTAGCTGCATTTAATTTGTGGTGAAACGAAATGATGAACTGAATAGATTGAAACATGTAAAGGGATTTTTATATCTAATAGCTTAAAGCTGTCATTCTTTTAAAACAACCCCTTGACAGAATATGAAGCTGAAATACTGTCAGGTAAATAAAAAAGTTTTTTTAAAAAAATACTATCAGGATATTGTTGCAGATGTGATGTGTGCTACTGCAGTAAAACATCTTTCTACTCTGGAATAGAACACACAAGCTCTGAAACTCTTCTCACAAAAATAAATCTATTTTTGAAAGCTTACGCAGACGTTCAAATTCATGGTGAGAGAAGATATGACTATGCACACTAATGAAAATACCTCACTAGCTTCTAAGAGATTTGGGAGATATCTCATGTCTCCGTTTTATTTGAATTGGGCAAACTTCACAACAGTTTTGCTTTGAGGGAATATGAGGGAAAAACCTGAAGTATCAACACAAGTATGAAAAAATCCCTCAGAAGCGCACACTGGGAATCTGAAGCTTGATTCTATTTAAGCCTATGATTTTAATGACACTTGGTGCCAAGTGCCCTCCACACTCTCACTTTGATGCAGTGCAGCAAGTACGTGCATAGATTACATATATACGTATAATGTATATACACACACTTCATATATCTGTGTATTTATATATACATGAAGGGGGGTGAAAATATATCTTACCTATTTTCAAAATCCCCTTATACATATATCTCAGAAAAAAGGAAACAGAATAAGCTCTCTGCAAAAATTTAACTGCATGCATCACCTCTATGAGAAGTGACATTAATCTGAACATCAGCATGCTTAGCAAGCTGGCTTTTGTTATGCATTTCCATCACAATGCTGCAGAGCCATTTCTAAATTTAATGGGATTAAGTTTTTAATGTATTTCCTTTGTAGCTCAAAAAAAAGAATAAAGGATATATACTTTTTTCTGTGACTCTCCTAAAATAGCAGAAAAGAGTCTTAAGTTTCTCAGGCTTCCTTGGTGACCGTCCTTCAAACAATCTGAAAAACAAGAAATAAAGGCAATTAAATTGATTGCAGGAATACAGTGCAGAGTAATTAGACTACTTCCTAATTGTTATTTATGAACCATTACGTACATATTTTTAATAGTTTTGCATTTAAACACTCTGCTGTGAAAACAGCTCTCTAGACAGCCTCTCTGTAACACTCGCCTTTGGGAATAACAAATTAATTCACTTGCTCAGTTTCTCATGAAGATGCCAAGTGATTGCCTCTCATTCACACTGATTTTGTAATACCAAAAAACAGAATTTCAATATGAAAGTCCAGGAAAGCTACTAGTTTTACTAGTTTTACTTGCAACAGTCTGACTTGCATTAAAGTAATTGACCAAGGGGTGAAAACATGTATGTTGAGTACTTCAAAATCCAAATGCCTTACCCTACTTTCAGCTCAGTGGATTACAGAGAAGAATTAGCACAATCATACTGCTTACAAGAGTTGCATTGCACCAGCATCATTTCTAAAGAAAAAGAATCTACCCCCAACAGAAATGGCTTCACCCATTGGACTACTACTGGCATTCTAACATTCATTTGTAAAAACCTAAACATTACAAAGATGCAGCCTATTTTAAGCCATTAAGTGAAAGTATTCTTTTAATGTTAGCTGAAATACTTTTACTGCATCATATATTTTCCAGCAACTTGAACACACATTACTTAATTTCATTTCCAACAAAATGACAAGGCACTCTTATTGGCAACACATAATGGAATTTATCTGGAAGGAAGAACAGCGATGACTTCAGAAATAATATCCTTTGAGTAGGACATGCACTAAAAGATGTCTGATACAGTGAAAGCCCTGAGGATGTAAGATTCACCCCCAATAAACAGTCTAAGTAAAGGAATGACACAACACTATCCATTTGTTCCCATGCACTGGAATGACAACCTGCCTTTAAACCAGAATGCTGTCAGGTGAATTTATCTTTTAGTAGTGAACTAGATTTTTTCAGTATTTAAAAATTCTCATGAAGTATACACGCTGAAGCAATTGATTCCATCCAAAAATCTACTGTAAGTCAAAGAAGCTACTTTAAAAAAAAATTTAAAGGTTGTATGAAAAAAAATTATTCTTTGAATAATCAATCAGGACTCTAAGAAAGCAAACTCCAGATTTACAGTCTATTTCTAAATGACCAATACACAAATTGTATCAAGGGGTTGTGCTCACACAAGTAATAAGGGATTCATACAAGAAAGAGTTGATGTGTGTGGTGTGTGCAGGTCTTGCCTACATGCATGAATTATCTCTGACCTATCTGGACATCTCATTTGGTATGAATCCTTTAAACTGGTTAATTTATCTATTAGCCCAATCATGCCTTTACCAGTTTTTTGTCTCTCTACATCAAACTGAAATCTTGCTTATGTTGCAAACTCTCAAGAGAGAATTCTTCACTGCAATCAAAGCTAGATTAATGACAATTTGCCTTTGAAAAAAATCTAATTTACAGCAAGTAAATGCTCCCAAAAACACCATCTGAGATCACAATAACAAGGAGAGATCTATGCATTTCTGTTCTAGCCCTATATGGCTGGGTAAAAGCCACAGGGCAGCACAAAAGAATTTGAAAAACTCTGGGTGGTATTCAAAATTATCTGAATTTTGATCTAGTAGCTATATATATATATATCCTGTAACTAGATGCATCAGATCTCTTAGAGAGTTAGCCCAAGAGCTCTTACCATCCTTCTCCTCCTCACAGTATTTGCTTTGCTTCACTATAACATAGTGTACTTTGTATTTGAAAATCCACTGCTACATACAGAAATTATTATTTTTTTAAATTATATATTAAAACCAAAAGCAGGCAACACCAGTCTTCAAGACATATTTTAGGACTGAATTCACCAAATGATGTTTGTCCAAACCAGAACGTACTCATAAAAGGACAGCAATTTTTGGCAGGTTGAAGACACCGTGTCTTAAATTAATATGCTTGGACTTAATATTTTCTGTGTCTAGCATTTACCTTTACTAGTGAGCTAGTGGCAAAATGAAGACGGCTATCTGCAAACATACATTATTATTATATATATTTTGCAAAATACAAAACACTAGCGTATTACTTGCATATTTTCCTATAAGCAGACCAAGGAATTCTTGTCTTCAGCTGTTTCAGGTAAAAGTGCTTTACAACAGTAGGAATTTGTTTTAAAGGCCAATCAGACCAGTGGAAAAATCCCCATGGATTTTAACCTGCTACAAATTAGCCTTAAGCCCTCAGAGTATCATATTATTGAAAGTTACTGATATTAATTTGGTTGAGTTTGATTGCTTCATAGGTTCTTTTAAATCTCCACAGAAATCACGTCACAATTACATCAATGATTCAGAAGACTTCTACCAAGCAGTTCTTCAGTAAGAAGATAAAAAACACATGAGAAAAATCAACACCCCCACAAACACACAGAGGCAGTCAAGCTTTCTTAAACGCAGCACAAAATAACCATTCATCTTTGCAAATGCAACAGTAAAAGCCCTATTTACAAAAATGTAAAATGACCCAGTACTGCCCCATTAAGTGAGGATATAACATAGGAAAGATTTGAATATTTTAACTTTGAACCTTACTTCTGAAATACTCAATTAGGCACCGTTATAAGTAGTCTTATTTCTGAAGCAAATGTCTCTGTTTTGAAGAACAAAACTAGATGAGGCGACATCAGTAAGATACTGAATTAAAATTCCTCTTCAAGCTCCGAGAAACAGATCCTACTAAAAAAAGCACCCAAAAGTATAAGTGGAACCCACATAATCAATCTCCTGCCAGTGGAACCCAAGGCCAAACCCCATTAATTCCAATTAAAGAACTCATTCAAATGAAGTGCACTGGAAATCAAATGCAAAGCCCTGCAAGCCCACTTTCAAAGTAATTGAAATATTACTGGCAACTGCAAATGTAAGCTGTTTTGCTTTGTACACAATGTTCCCACTGCCACGCAGCTAACTTCCATTTAGCAGATACAGGAGCAAGAAAGCCTGCAGAGCTGATCACCAAACACAGCTGCAAATTTTATCACTGGCTTCCAAGCCAGGGTAGTGGCAATTTCAATGAAATAAAAGACCTCTACAGAGATACACTTAGTTATTTGAGAAATCAAGGTGAGAGACTTAAAAATGAAAGGAAATAGGTGTGTAAACAGTGTCATAAACACAAAGTAGATTGTTGAAGTCACTGTATCTAAATGAAGACTCTTTCCTAGCAAATATTCAGACACTCAAGTCAATTGTTCTGAAGATAAACCCCATATATGAGAAATATTTAAAATAACTAATATTGGAAATAAAAATTTAATAAATTACTCAACACTTGTCAGTAAGCATGCAGTAAAGCTACAAGGCAATAGTTTTTGTAATAATTAAAATAATATAAACAAGAGTATTTGTTTTGCATTAGCATTTTCTTAAAATTTTAGGGTGGAAAAAAGGTCTAATTGACTGCAAACTCAAAATTGTCTTATTTCCAACCAACATTTCCCCTTTAGAAAGCTGGAGCCAAAAGCTCTAAAGGACCTGCTCCTAAGCACTCCTTTGAGTGCTGAGGCAAGTGGCAGATCTGTAAGGCACCTCAAAGGGGACATTTCCAATGGTGCAACACCAACATGATATAATAAACTTCAGAGCTCCACAAAAGTGACCTTGGGTTGCGTTTAGTTTACTGGGGAAACGTTGAACCAGCTTAAGTAAATAGTTCTGAAATACACTGTTTCCAATTAAGGTATAATTAAAATACAGTAGTTTACTTGTTAAATTTAATTTCCAAGGAGCTAACCTGATCCTTTGGTGTTACTTGAAGAACTGGCTGCAGTAATTTTTACAAGCAGAATGAACCATTACAATAATATGGTTTAACTTTCCAGTTAAATAATTTCCTATCAGTATTGCCATTTCCAGCCTGTATCTTCCCATTCCCAGACTGGGTTTCCTTTGAATGTCTCTCTTGAAGGAGTATAGTAACATCCATATATTGAAATCCGAACTAAGACTCACAGAGCTGTCCATGCTGTAACAACATGCAAAAGTTTACATTATGGATCATTCTTCAAATAATACTTTCCATTCATAAATCCAAGGCATTTCATGTGTGCTATTTGCAAAAGTCTGGATACACAATTTTATACTTGCCCACAATTCACCATGTGTGCTTTTTCTTAACTACCAAAGGCACTAAAAAGTGCCTTTTTCTTTACTACTATAGTTGAAGACACACTTGTATTGTTTCTTCTATTTTGGTCTGATCTCACTGAAGATAAAGTAGCATCTAAGCAAGCACAAGACATTTTACTAAAACCTCCTTTTTCTCCTACCAAAAAAAAGTGGAAGGAGGATCTTAGAGGAAGAAGTATGGATAGATGAATTTCACTCAGTAAAGGGACTGAGCAGGGGGAAGGATGGAAAACTAGGGCAGAAATAACAATACTGTATGGACATCACCTTCAGTTTCAAGAACAGAGCTAACCACTAAGCAGAGCTTTAGCCTAACATATAGAATGACAAAACACTTGGAAAAAAGAAAAAACAAGCACCTTGCTTTTTGTATCTTGCTGCATTCTAAAGCCTAAGATTATCCAATACATACATGTAGGGGTGGAAATACTATGCTTGTGTATGTTATTGCCAAACTTTCATTACTCTCCATACTATTTGAGGGCTATTTTCATTAAAAGGCTGGGCATGCTCAGTTCCTAGCAATCTCAGTGGAAACGACTACAATTTCGTACCGATACATTGAACCCTGATACAAGAAAAACTAATACATTGTTGAATGGCACAAAATACTTTTCATTTGAGATTACATGAGTTGCACTGGGGAGCTCACAAGAAGCATCTCTTGCATCTTTCTCCTGCAATGTTTTCCCCCAGAAAAGTGGAGTTCCAAAAACAGAAGAGGAAAAATAAAACTCTCCCTTTCCCAAAAACAGTGTCATATTTGTCATGAAGTATTTTTTTAAGCTTTGCTTTGCAATGCTAAGCACAGTTGATCAAAACACTGTTTCAGTAAGGGTTCAGTCACAATATTATTGGACATTTTAATTCACCTGTGCCCAAGGTAACTTTAGGCACACACATATTAAGGGCTACCTATAGATACTCATGCACCTAATGTCTAGGCAATCTGTATACTTTCATGTGCACAGAGAGTGAGAATCCCATCATGTAAGCATTGGAATGTGCATATAATTACATGTGCTTATAACATAATTGCACAGGATAAGGGAACAATTGCCTTCTCTCTAAACATATGAAAGCAATTCAGGTTACCATATGCGAATAATTGGAATTATATCATTTACCTATATCCTTTGCCTGAGGCATTTTCTAAGAAAGCTGTCTCAATTGTATTGGGAAGGATGTCTGTCCATCATGCCCCCCTGAACTATTTCTCTGCCCTTTAAACCAGAGCACTACATCACCACAGCCCCCCTTCAATGGAAATGAAAAAAAAAAGGTAGTCCCAGTCACTTACTAGTCAAGGACTTTTCATGAAGAATGGAGCTGCAGCAAGTGTTTCATTGCTACCATTTACACTCCCCTTATGAAAAGAAATTATATACACAAGGTTTCATTCCTGCTTACAGACTTGTCTTTTGTGAAAAGTAATACCCCAGACCCATTTTGGTCTCCAAAGCACCTCAGGAGGTGCATGAGACAATCCACTGGGATGCTAGAAGAAAATTTTTTTGTACCATTCAAGAAACAAGAATACTCTTAAATGCTATTTATTTTGTCTTAATCTCATCCTTTTCAATTTATTTTTTGTGCATGTTTTAGAATGCAATATATCAGTTTTATTTATAAATATACTAAATATGCATACACTGAGGGTGCATGCTCAAAAAATTTTTACTGATAGATATGTGCAATCAAAGAAGTCTGGAGATCACTGCCCTAGACAGCTTTAAATACTTAAACATCAATCATATGGTGTAAGATGAGGACACCTTAGAATTTCCTATTTTAAATTTGCTTATATCCAACATAAAATATAACCCCCCCCAATATAAAATGTACCAGAAAGTCCTCCAGCCATTGAATATATTTTGAGTAAGAAGTAAAGCTATGCAGAATATCAAAACTTGAGTTAATGAAAACTTGGACTTGATATAAATCAAAAGCTGAACAATCCATGAGAAACTCCTCCCAGAGAGATGAAAGGCAGACAAATTAACCAGCTCTCTGACAGCACAAAAGAAAATGCCCTTTCCAGATCTTGCACTCCCCAAAAAGAAAATGTAGCACAACCTTATAGAAGTCAGATACAGTAACCTCTGTTCTGATTCTCTGGTGCCTTAGTGTATAGCTCTTCCACTTAATAGAAAATTAAGTCTTTCTGTACTAAAATCACCTTCCTTTCCTGTTTATACAGGATGTAACTTAAGTTTTTTCATTCCCTTGGCGTCAAGTGGAAAAACAACAATACATTCACTAATTCAACTTCATAGGCAATTTCTTATTTACTGCCATATGTCATAGTTACAAGCTGTTGTAATATCTAAGTTATTTGAGGTCATACTATTCAATAGCCCTTACAGGTAATTAGAAATTAATCTTTTAAGATTTGTGTAAACAAAAAAATTAAACAATGTAATTTTGTTGGTAGTTAGATGTAACAACTACCTTTCCATCTCAGACATCCATATATACCCACATCTCTATTCTCTGTGCCTTTCACTTTGATTGTGGCAAGTAACTTGGAGCATTATAAATCTGTTTTAAGAAAAAGTTTTTGTGATTTAGGAGTCTTAAAATACATCAGATTGATACCTGACTTCAATGACATAGTAAGAAGCTAACTCTAAGTACTCAGTATCAAGGAACAGAGGAGTAAGACCCTGAGGATCTAAACCAAAAAGACATTTTACAGCATGTTACAACTAAGTTCTGAAGCAAATTGCTATATTAACTAATCTAGATAAAATAAATTCAGATAGACTGTTTTAACCACTATAGCAAAGTAATTACACCAGACTTGTTAAGATAAGTGTCCTTTCACACTTGTCTATTTAAAGAGTATTTAATCATTTATCACACATAAATGTTTTTTTTTGTTTTGGTTTGGTTTTTTTTTCAGAAAACTATATTACAAGTATTCCATCCAAGGCTAATGAGAATAGACCTAAAACAGGCATAACAATCAGTTTTGCAGGAACAGCATCTGTAAACTCTGAAAACATAGAACCATTTTTCAGAGGAGCAACGCATGTCTCAGTCAAAACCAAGTGCTCTGAAATTTGCTAGATAATTTATTCCCCAGAGAATGGTCATTAGTGTTACAAAATTGATGTTGTTTATGAAGATACAATTGCATTACTGGTAAATTGGGTTTCAGTTCTCCTGCATAAATGTACTACATAGTTTGCCTATTTCCTTTCATATATTATACATTCCATAAAAGACACATATCTTAACTAGTGGGGTTTTTCTCCCCCCTATTTCCAATCACTTGAAATTACTTTAGAGGTTGGTTTAATAAATATTAAGAACTTCAGTCCTAGTGGAATACTGGCAGTATCCACTAACACGTGCCAAAAGATCCAGCAGGCTTATGTCATTAGACACCCTACCTTCAGTTACTAATATAACCTCAATTGCTTTGATGGGAGCTATTACAGACATGTAATATCTTCAGTTTAACTACAGTAGTTTTTTTGAAAAAGGGAAACAGAGCAGTTATTGTAACTTGGCACAAAAATGGTCAAAGAAACAGCAAAAGCAAAGTGGGTCTTTGTCTCTTTTTCAGTCATCCAGAACACTGACTCAAAATTGCAGAAGGTTTTTTCTCATGCTTTGCTTTTACATATACTCAAACTAGATGGTTTCTTAAATTACCTAGTTCAATCGTGTTAAGACAGGTCTGATAACTTAGTCAATGGGGGGAAGAAAAACTTCCACAGTGCAAAGTTTTGTGTGACAGTGGACTGCATCTACTTCAGCACCTTATAAAAAATGAATGCAAGAAAGCATAGTTCAATCTTACCTTTAATATATTTTTAAGAAGATTAATTTTTTTAATGGAAATGCTGCATTAAACCACAAGCTATTTACAAGGAAGATTAATTATGAGCATCACCATGATAAGTTACTTCAAACTGTGCAATCAACACCACAATGGTAGAGATATTACAAGATTAAATGCTGTTCATGCTCTACATTCAACTAGCATGCAAATTCCATGGAAAAATCAGTAAGAGGAATAAGATGGCAAATTTAACTACTTTTCTTTTGTGGTAGGATATTTTTGCATAAAGCTCCCAATCCGTATTTTTAAAAGAAAAATTGAACTCTTTAATTTTAGCTTAATATTTCAAATGGAAGCAGTATTTTGTGCTATTTGGTATGATCTAATGTTTGGCCACGGAACGGATGTCATTCTAGCTACTAGAATTCATAGATATTAAAGCTCTCCAAGTTAAGGTAGAAATTCCATTTTATTAACTATATTTCAAATTGTTATTAATGACTTAAGAATCATCATTGCCAAGCACAAAAGGGAAGAATTCATTATACACAAGTGACTTCCAGTCTGTAATATGATGAACAGTCTAAACAGCCAGTGTTACAACATACTACTAAACCAAGTGCTTCAGTGTCAGAAGAAGAATGGTTGCTTTTTTCCTTCTCTCATCTGGCAAGAAAAACAGCCAGGAGTGGAGAGGTAAAGCACAGATGACTTATGTTAATCATTGCACATAAAATGGTCTTCCTTCCAATCAATTGCTATTATCAACACACACACCAGCATTCAAGCAACTTGCCATCAGCACTGGAGTAACAGTGTTGAACACCTGTGCACCAAAAACTGTTTAAGGGAGGCGAAAAAAAAGGAAAACAAAGAGTGAATTCTCAATATCTTGCACTAACTGTCTGTGTTTTGTCAACTGTCAAACAGATTTGTATCTTGGGGGGGTAAGGGTAGAAGTCACAACATGCTAGTTAATACCACATAAAACCTTGTAGGGAACAATCCTGTTCTGGGAAGAGGCAACACGACAGCATTTAAATGTAGAAACTGTTCTATAGTCTATAAAAATTACTAACGTTTAACTCTGCATAAAGTGAATTAAAAAATAACTGCTATGTAAAACTGAAAACACAAGAAACACCTTATACCACTGTGTTTCTAAGTCAAGGCACAGGTTTTATTTTCTCAGCCTCAAACTGTTGAGGGGATGGAAGGAAGCCTGTATGAACACAGGAAGGGCACACACAGTGGAACTGAGGAACATCGCCTTCACAAGAAGAAAAAAATCCCTCAAACGCCAGCATCCAATCAGTAATTTTGCTTTGTTAGGGAACTATGGCAGATTATTTTTTTGTACCCAAAGAACAAAGTAATTCATTCACAAATTTGTAGCAGATGAATTATGCTGAGGATAAAAAACCAAACAAGTCTGGAAAAAGCTGCAGACCATAACACTGTGGGGAGAGAGGGTCGCTGTGTGGAACAATCTGTTATGCCCAGCCCTAAGCAGAGAGAGCAGAGCTGCAGCCTCTAAAGCCTTTACATCAAAACAATGTTATAAAGAGAAAAAAGTCACAAAACATTTTGCCTTCAGTCATTGCCTACTGCCTTTCTGGTATTCGTAGCTTCATGAAAGATTTTTTTGTAAAAGCTGAAAATACACACTGCACTGAACCAAACCTTGTAGTCTGAAACAATAGCTGGAAACATGTCATTTTACTGTCTGTTCTTCTACTAAAGAATGAACTTTTCAGGGGCAGAAAATAAGGGTTGAGAGGAGGAAAAAGAAATAGGATACTATCCATCCTCCTCCTCCCTCTTCCTTTTAGATTTCTACTAAGTCAGGTTATGTACAACACAGCATGATAGAAAACTAAATTCTTCTAGCACCCTTTCCATCACTTTCTTCAATCTGCTTTTGCTTTTATCCTGCCAGTCCATCTATCACTGACACATTCCCTTTTATTTTTATCCACTGCCTTTCATACTTCTACTTCACTAACCGGCTCATTAGCAAATAAAAAAACAGACATTAGGGAAAATTTTGGTTCAACAAATGGTTAAGTAAAAAAAGGACTGAAAAGAGAAACTGTAATTATATTTAAAAATCACGTAAATTGGCAAACACTGAGGAACAGGCACTTAGATGAACCAGAGGACATCAGCTTCCCTTATTTTCTCCAGTTTGGCAACAATATTCTTGCACTTACACAAATAAAAATGGCTTTCCATGTGACTAAAAGCTGAGCGTTACCTCATCCATAATGCAAGAGGAAGGCCTGAAGATTGTCTGATCTATTGCCCCTTTAAAATGACATTGTTGGAACTTACTATGAGTGGTAGCACTAGGAAGTCAAGTCAGAAAACAAAGGAATACTGCCTGGCATAGGGCAGAAAATCCTGAATAGTTAATACCTTACACTGATAATTATTTAAGTCTAGAGCAGGAAACTATTTACCTAATAATTTTTCAAGGCTTATTTAAATTTAAATAAACTTCAAAACATTATGCTCTCAGTTAACCAGTAGTATTTCACTGTACTACTGTGACTTTACATTGCTGTGTAATGTGCATAGAAGAGAATATGAATTTGGTCCAGAAATTTGACATTTTATTCTCTAGTTGGTAGGAATTTAACTGCTTGATTTCTAACATGCGTAAGTTGCAATAAAAACTGGTAAATAAAATCCTGTAAAAAATACAAAATACAGCTAGAAGCGTGTAGCTGGTACAAACAGAACTCCTTCCAGAACTTTACTGTCCTCTTGCACTGTTCTGAAGACAAATTTTTTTTAATGAATAGATGGTATTTTTCCTTTATATGTTCTTATGAACAAATATGATCAATTGCATGGCACATGCAATGCCCACTCACACTTCCGTTCCCTAACTCACTGCACTGCTGGAATAAACACCAAGACAGTGAGCCTTTTCCCACTACAGTTTTCTGGTCTCTCTTTAGAAATACACAGTGTACAGAAACCTGTGCTAGCCCTTAAAAGACAGCCAGCACCAAACCCACTGTTAGTGCATCAGCATGCCTGACAATTTATTCTGGGAAGTTCTAATCTAATATAGCTCTTATGAGACACATATGTGTATGCTGGATCACAGGAAACAGTATATTTGTATTTCATCTCAATGTTCAGAGTATATACCTACAGATGTTAACTGCGAGGAATAAGAGAAACTCCAGATCAATAATCTATCCAACCTCCAGCCTAATAAACTTAAGGTTGATCTACACAGACATGTACAGAAGTGCACAGAAGACTACAAACTCTTTTTTTCTAATCTACAAGTCCACATGAAACATAATATTCCACAGCAGGAAGCGTCTCCATGCTCTTCCCCTATTTAAAACTGAAACAAGCATATTTTAAAAATAAAACATATGAAAAAAATTTTCTAATCAAATCTGTAAGCTAGCACCGAGGAAAGACTAAACATTTGTTGAGAAATCAGAGTATCTTGAAATGTTTTCTTTAAAAAAAAAAAGGTCAGGTTTATTATAACATGCAGCTCTACAACTGCCTTAAATGATAAGAGACTGTATGGATGCTGAAAAATCAAGTCCTATTGATCTGACTTAATGTTTAGATCACCACTGCTGACACAAAGGAAACAACAGAAACATGGCTGGGGAAACACTGACCTTAATTTAAACATATACAGAACACTTGAAGCACAACTGAAATATACCATTCACAGATTAAACAGCTTAAGAGAAGGTAAGGAATCAGATCAGCCTAATTACGGCAGAACCAGAGCATGTCTGTGCATGGACATGCAGGGAAAAAACAGAAAAATTCTGAATATTAAGCATATATTCCTGTGTACAAGATCCTCTTTTACACAATTGCATTGTCTTCTTGTCCCTTAAACAGAGAAGACAGAAATGAAACTACTGAAATCAGTGACAGATGTAATAGACAGAAATAATGAGTTTTGCCCCTAAATGACAACAATAATGTTTTCATTGAAGGCTTATCAGCTCCATTTACTCCAGAGTGCCATACCTGTTGAAGTTAATGTCTGGATAACTAGAATATTCAGACTTCATCTTCGCATTGCGACGTGGAAAAGTACAGAAGAAAGCATTGGCCAGAAAACTAGCAATCTGCTCCTGTGACATTGTGATGGAGTGATTCATCTTTTGTTTCAGTAGAGGTATTGGCTAACAATAAAAGAAGTGAGGGGGAGGAAGGGGCAGGACAGAGAAAAATAATTAGCTTAGCCGTTTTAAAAGAAAAAAACAGGAACACAAAATCACATTTGTTAAATTAGAGCACGAGTAATTCAGGCCATTGGTGAACCCTTTAATCAGCAGCACCATTAAAATCAAGAACAGTTTATTCAAGACAATTCAGAAAAAGCTTGCTTGACAAACTGCAGATTTCTAATCAGCAATAAAAAGAAAGACGAAGAAAACACAACTTATCAAACAAAACCACGGGGAATGGAGAGGGGAGAAAAAAACAGATGGGATGTTGCAAATCCTCAATCTTAAAAAATGAAGTAAAAATCCACTTTCAATATCTGTATGGTTAAGAACCCTTAAGGGACCTTGTCAGCGGCAATAACCATGCTTAATAATTTACAATGAAAAAATAAAAAATAAAGGCAAGAGTCATGCCACAGAACATCACCCTGTGACTTGCTTTGAATTTTGTTTCATCCAACTTGAAGAAATAACACTGGTAACATTTACAAAAAGGGCATGATTATACATTCTTTTATAATCAGAACAAAGAAAAAACTCAGCTTCACTTTAGTCTTCAATTTGGAGTTTTATTTTACTCAAGCCAGGTTTTCTTTAATATAAACAAAGAGGGAGGGGGAAACCAAAGAAAACCTGAAGTGCTAGGCATCTTCCATTTTATTAGGCTTTAGCCTCCTGATTTGGAATTTTCACTCACTAATTTCATGGCCTTCTATTAATTTTTTTAAATTATGCAATAATACAGGGCCATGAGGGAAATACCATTCTGACTGCTACGGAGTCCAATAACAATTACAATAAACACACTTGACCAGAGAAAGTAGTTTTCACCTCTTCTTCCAATATTCTCAGGCAGAACCATTAGCCTAACTCCAGGAGAGCTGAGCAGTTACATCTTAATCCATTTAGTTGTGAATACAGAAACTGCTACTGATTTGGAGTGTTGAATAAACAGCCCTATTTGTTACACAAAACAAGTTTTCCTTAATTCTTATAACTCCTACATTCACATTTGCCGAATCTCATTCTGCCCTCTTGGTATTTAATTAACAAGCTATATTGTGGTATCCGAAGCCACCCAGTTAGAGGGAGGGAATCCTGAGAAGTCCTCTCTTGTAAGTTTTACAAGCCTATAAAAATAGGGTATTTTTGACAGTATGTTACAGTGGAACAAATTTAGTCATACGTCTAAGAAAAAAGAGAGATTGACACAGTACTTCACAATTTACTCTACCTAACAGTACAACATCTTTATAAAAGGCATTACTACATAGACTTGCAAGTCTTGCGCTTGACTTTGTGTTCAGAAACTTGATAGCATTCTCTTAAACTTCGTCCATTAAGTGACTAGTAAAAAAAATACATAAATATTAATACTGTTTGAAATGGTGTATCAACTATACAACTCGCACAGAGTAACAAAATAGGAAGGGATTTTCCTTTGTTATGATTAAGAAAATTTGTAAGAAGCTTACAAACTAAGAGTCCTTACCCATCATAGACTCTCACTTACTTATCAGTTCTGTTCAATTCTATCAGCTTTACCACCTACAGAACTGATTCCCGTAACAATAATAAAGAAATGGGTAAGGTTTGTACGTGTGCAAATATTGTGATGTTCCCAAGTAAATGAAGGCTTTACGAAAACACTAGTTCTGAGATTGAAAAATTTCTGAAGTAAAGCATCAGATGGTTTAAGATGATTCAAGTATTTCAGTTCGTAAGTGTGATCTTTAAACCTGAAAGGTTTCATGGTTACTTAATTTAAGAAAAGTAAGAAGCAACTCCAGCATATAGAAATATAGAACGGAAAGCGTTACTGAAGTTCAGGCTAAAAATCTGACAGCGAGATGTATTTTTTTACATTATATTACAACATTAGAGACATGTATTGTCTGGTCTGCTCCCTAGGCCTCAGCTACATTCAACACGAAACTATAACTTTTATTGAGAATGTAACATGATCCAGATGCTTTGACTTTAGCCATTAGTCAATTTGCAGAACTTGAAGAAAAATGGTGTGCCACAGAGCGCTTAACTAGCTGTTTTACTTACTTGGGTACAGATACTAGGGAGACAGAGCGCCAACTTCACCATATCAGGAAGAATGGACTGGAAGAGATGTTGAGCCTCTGCATCTTCAAGAACCTGTCAGAAAGAAAGAAAGACAGGGAATAAAAAAAAACTAGGGAAAAAAAAAATACTTTTACCTCAGAAATAATGGAGGCACAAGAAGTTTGAACACAAGACCCATCCAAAACGTAAGAGAAAAAAAGTAAGTCCTGATAGCTTTACACAAGTTGCCAGCATTTGTCATGGTAGTACCTCACTGCAGTTTACCTTGCAATAATCCACTAATTGAAATACAGAAACAACACAAAAGTTGTAGTTGGGTAAACACGTCACCAAATGCCCTATAGAGGAACCTTGACTAAGTTATCTCTTGACTCTTTCCACAGAAGCAAACCAAATTCTCAACTGAGAACATCACTACCTAACCATGAAAGTACTGGAACTATTTCTTAACTTTCACACTCAGATCATAGCCCAAGTACCTGTGACATTCTTCTGGTAAGGACATATGAAATGCACTGCAGGGTCAGAGCAGTGGTCTGCAGCAGCAGTCACAGGGAATGCTATGTAAGAAGAGCATGCAAGCCTGGCCACTTTCTGGGGTTCATTTCCACCACATTCCTTTAAGAACTACAGCCGTTGGATTACGTACATTAAAGGGTACAGCCTGTCTGGTCCCACATGCTGAAGTTGCAATCTTTTCAGTCTTTTCCTGTAAGACAGCTGAGCCTACAACTATTTCAGCTGTCCCTCTCTACATGCTCTAACATACTTCCAGACAAGGAGAGATCAGAATTGACAACACTCAGAAAAAAAAAAAAAAAAGGGCACATCAGTGTTTCACAAGGTTTCTCAAAGCCTTTTGTACTGAAGACCAAGTCACACCAAACCTTTCTTGTCCTGTTCTCAGTTCCCTCACTGACACTGTGTGCCCCACTGTTGGCATGTTTGGCTGCCAAAGCATATCAAGCCAACATATTCAGACAAAGTCCAGGATCTCTCTTCTAACTGGTCTTCTTGGTCATATAATCAAAGCTTTGTAATTCACACTTCAATGGAAAGTTTCACACAGATCTCAGAATGTAAAAAAGATACTGCTTGCTTTCTTGAGGAGAGAAAAATACAGTGCCTCTGTTTCAAAACATACTGTTCCCATAAACGCCAAGCTGAAAATAATGTTTGAAGGCTGACAAATTCCTTCTTCCAAGATCATTAAAATAACTACAGATGTGCCTCTGCTCTATTCATTCCCATTTCAAGTGATACAGAGGGGTAAGAGTACTCAGGAAGTTAAAACAAAACACAAGCACACGCTCAAAGGACAAACAACTTATGGTAGGGGAGGCGATAAAACAACGCCAAAACCTGCACGGTTACTTTCCATACATTATGCTTGCTGCTCATGGAGAGATACAAACAGGGTTGTAATTTAAAGTTTTAAATTGAAACAAAAACTTAAGAACAACAAGCCTAGGAAATGGGAAAACTCATCTGATATAATAGACAAAGAATATAGGAGTATACCTTTTACTGAAAGTCAACTTTTTTTTTCCTCAGGGTTAAGAAACAGACAAAATGCATCTTTCGCTCCTGTTTACAGACACATGCTACATATTTACATATTTACACAGTATAGGTCAGATACTGAAAATTATTATCTAACCTTTAACGCCATATGCTCTAGCAGGAAACTGTTCTGTTCTTAGACATAATGTTTTTAAGTGCCATAAAGTAAAAACTGAGCATTTAAAAGCTGAAATTTCAGATTTCACTACTGAAAATGAATATATAAATCTATTCAAAAGATGACATTTAACCTCAGAGGTCTACTAGGCTGTCAAATTCTGATATTCTCTCCCCTTCGGGTAACACTTCCTCTCTTGCAGAGTTGACATATAAATAGTGGCTGCTATGCTTTGCTGACTGCCACAGACTATACAGTTTCACTTATCTGGTGACACATTATGGCACTAGACTTTGTCATAGCTGTCAAGACTTCAACCTTTTCATTATGCTTCTTTGAAAACAATGTAATAATGGTATGAGTCAATTTCTTCCCAAAACAGAAGCAGGGCCAGCAATTGCAGAGCTCAGCTTTGAGGCAGAATGCATAACTACAAAGGTCACTTCAACTCTGAAATTCTACTTTTCCTTCTCCTTACTTTCCTAATGTTGTACTAGAACATGCTCTCCTCTCTACAATATTTCTATATATGACTTTTACTAGACCTCCATTAAGAAAACCCACAAAATTTGGAGCTGTTAGTGCCCAGATTGTTCTCACCAGACTTCAGACAGATTATTATTACATGTAAATGACAAATAAGGTAGAGGTTTTTGTGACCAGTATTGGGTACCATGAAACCTTGTTAAAGTGTAATAAAGTCACTTAAAAGGACCCCACAACTTCAAGATAATCATTGTGAGTTCACAGACCTTGACAAGAAACTCCTAACTGTGCCTTATTCTATAATCAGGCCACCAAGCAGCTCTGTTGAAAACACTCCCGTTTATGAAGAGGTCTCCTAAATATGGCAGGAAAAGACAACAAGAATTTAAGCTCAAACATCACTTGCTTCTTCCCAGAAATGTTACAGCTTCACCAAACAGATGCCACAGTGCACAACCTAAGAACTCCGCTGCTCAACTGCAGGTGCTCTTTTTAGAAAACCCAAAAACAAAACAAACAATAAAAAATCCAACAAAACAACAGAAAAAAACATCCAACCAATCAAACTTTTCTCCCTAAAAATAACTCCTTGGGGAGGTATTCAGTCCTGTGCTTCCCATTTATACCTTGAGGCTATAAACCCACTATTGCAGTGTCAGTAGACTCAGAAACATGTATCCTCCTTTGCTTTAAGTGTCTGAAAAAAACTAAATAACTTGAGTCATGGCCACATCCACATAATCACAACTTACCCTTTCCACCCATGGACTTTTCCTGTACAGGTAACATTCCCATGAGGTTTCTATGGAAAAGAACACCTGCAAACACCTGGCTCTTTGGCCCTCATCCTCTTTTGACCACTAAACCAGCATGCTACCAAAGCTGTAGCTTTGTAGATCAACCCCTGTCACTGTGTGATCTCAGTTATGCTCAGTACAACTCAGAGCCTGGTTTTATCTGTGACAGTCTTCTCAGACTTTGAAAGCAGCAAAAAAGAACACTCAATCATGGAAAGTAGAAGGGTTTCAGGACATGGAGTGCTGACACATACCACAGCTACATCTGACAGACATCTCATGATGCAAATGCCTGGGAGAACCTAGCAACAGCACAGAGAATACCTGGTGACAGAACTGAATGAAGACTTACTTAGAAATAAATAATCTTCAGGAAGCAGCAAGTTCTACTGATCTAAAATCCAGCGTCTTTAGAGTCACATTACACATTCTACTATTTTCTTGCTGAGAATGTCATTCTATCCCCCAAATACACACACACACACACACCATTTTAACCATTCCCATGTTCACCTGACAATTTCCGAGTTCCTTCAGTTTGCTGGAAAATAACCTGGGGGCAGAGGGAGTAGTCTTCCACTGCATTAGTAAGTCAAAAGAGCCTACCAAAAAGTCAAGCATTACTAGATGTTGTGCAACGTGGGTGGTAGATGAAACAGAAGCAGTCACACCCCTTGTCACTGGGCTACAATGACAGATACCAGTTGCAACTCCTCTCTCTGAAAAGCAGTAATACCCTAGTTAGCATGAAGTTATTACAACAAGCACCTCACCTTGAAGTAAATCTAGCACAGGAATGTCTGTATTGATTCAGCAATGTACTTCTAACTGTGTACAGATTTTTAAGAGTACAACTACACAAACATTAAGAAAAAGGACTAGATTTCAGTTTTTAAAGGCTAGTATTTCTTTTACAACTAAAAGAATTCTAAAATATAAAATGGTTGTCAACAATTTTTGAAAAAGGCAAACACAGGAGGTATCATAGTAATTTTGTTTTTACACTATTGATCAATTTCTCCTTTCCTTATTATGCACACATGTCCCTTGCAGCTTCCTTAAGGATTTGAAAAAAAAACACAACAAAATGACATTGTTTGCTTTATTCATAGTCCTCCAATAATGCAAAAAATTACTCAGAAATTAAATAAAAGCAGGGCTTATGCCCTGAAGGAAAAGTATATGGAATCAAAGTTGCAAAGCATGACTTCCCTTTAGCCAAAGAAATCACTTGGTGATTTCATCAGTATTTGCACTGGAATGACTGATTAACTGAACATGACTTAGGACTCCAGTTCATAAGATACAAATGGTTCAGTGAGCCAGAGAAGAGCTAAGAGCTCTTGGCCAAACCTGCATCAAAGTTTTGCAAAATGAACATTTATACTGCAGCAAAGAGGCCTGACTAAATGCTGCCATAAGTAATGGCCACTTGTCACTATAAACCAGTCCTCCAAAGCGTAATGAACAAGTACGCCTGGCAGTCCTAATAAGAAGGATCTGAGGTAGCATGGGGTTATAGTGATGGTAGAGTCTAAATCTAAGTCTGACAGCTCATCAGACCAAACAAACTGCACATACAGAACACCAATTTGGACAGCTCTATCAATCACATGAGAAGGTAGAGCCATCATGCCAACAGGCAACCAGCATGCTAAGACTGCAATGGCTTAATGCTTCCAATTTGTTTGATTTTATTTCCCCATATTAACTTTTGTGTCAGGACAAGGACCAACTGAACCAATTGTTTAAGGACGAAGGTGAAAAACAGACTGCTTCCTCCAGACTTTGTCTCCTTTATTTCCTAATTCTAATGGATTTTGACCTTCTGACTTGTTCCTTCCCAAATGCAGTAACACCTCATGCACTTTCTTAGAATTAATGTTTCAGCTTGTAAGTGGTCTGTACCATCAGTTACTAACACTGTACTGCCTTTCCACTAACAGCTTTCCTAATTATTTTAATGTAAGATATTATATGCTTAGAGGTGGTAATGGCCTCCTAAGTAATTAGGCAAATGGTGTAATTTCCGTGTACTCTATTCACAGTAAGTTCATTCTCCTAATTGCAGGAATAATTATTTTCTTTTTTTTCTTCACTATCTTAAATTTATTTCAAATAAAAAAACACTTCTATGTATTTTTACAGGGCATTAAGATTCACATACAAATACTTCCAAGCTGAATAACTTGGTTGCAAACAGAGGTGTGGCAAATAAGGGCATATATAGCCTACCTAAATATATCATCATTATTACACCTCCTTTACGTATGAAATTAAGAACAAAACACAAAAACAGGTGTGTGAACAAAGCAATACTATTCACATTCTCACAAAGAGGAAGATTCACTCAGTGCCACTCACAAGGAATATTCAGGTGGAAC
Organism: Apus apus; assembly: GCF_020740795.1. Classification (NCBI taxonomy): domain Eukaryota; kingdom Metazoa; phylum Chordata; class Aves; order Apodiformes; family Apodidae; genus Apus; species Apus apus. Next base: position 28,012,523 of record NC_067285.1, read on the forward strand.
TGGCTATGAAGCCTAAGACAACTTGAATGGTCTCCCAAAAAAGCTGTTCAACTTTTGTAATTTTGTCATTTTGGTGAGGATAGCAGGGAAAGCAAAAAACTGTCAAAAAAAGATTTTAAAAATTATATTTGGGGAACAAGGACAATAGGAACTTGCGTTTAAGGGCTTAATTTCTTTTTAACACTGTTAACAGTCTTGTTCTACTCATAAGCAGTAAAATGTTGCTTTTCTACATTCAATGCATAGACTGTACCTCCCTCCCAAAGGCTCCCATTTCACTGTCAAATGAAATGTAAGACTTCAGTTGTGCTCTTGCACTATTCTGGAATATATTGGTTCTTGTGCACCTTTGGGTGCTAAAAATTTTGCTTTTTCACTTCTGTTTTTTCCATAGAAGAAACTCAAGACATCCTGAAGTATCTCCCTCACTGTTCTCCTCCAGCTAAGACTTTCCTTTGAGAAGACACTTGGTACAAGAACTCAAGTGCACTTAAACACAGACAACACATGGCTGCTCCTTTATCGCAGTAAACAAAGTTGTCTTCATTTTCTCTTCCTTTCAGAGCAGCCTGCACTTATTTACTTGTTTTCCTGTTTTGTACAGAAGTTGCATTTTTTCTGTATGCTGTTTGTGTAACACCTAAACATCATGGAGTCTGGACCCATGACTAGAACTCCTCAGTGCCAATAAAACAACCAAGCCACTGCCTACGGCATTTACATCTTTTACCTGAAAGTAAAATAACCTCAGACTGCCAACCTGTATTCCCTTTTTTCCCTTACTTCTTAGGACACCAAGTGCTTTTAAACATAGCAGAATTCTAAAAGCAGACTCTTTCAATTTGTTAGTTGGAATAGCTGTGAAAAAAAAAAACAACAAACAAGCTTCACTAAGTCATAGTCTCTACAAAGCCTTTTCTTCTGGAAAAGACGTAGATGAATTCTACTTAGACACATGGTACCACAACTGTCAAGTATATCTGATACCCAGGCAGAGACACTAGGCTGCAGCCTGCTAACTTGTGTGCTTAGGTAAAGCAGACTATTTGCCATAATGTAAAATATTACAAATATATATACATATATACATATATATAAAAATGAGTTGAAATCTAGAAGCAAAGCAGAGGGAGGGTGGGACACAGAGTTTAATTTCCATTTTATAAAGTTAATGAACTTCCAAAACTGTAGGATAAACTTTTCTCACTCCTCTAGTTCCTTTACAAAACTAATTCAGTCGGAAATGCATTTAGCTGTCAAATCCATCCCATTTCCTGAGCACTTGTCTGATTAGACACCAGGGGAAGGACAAAGTCATCTTTGGAGGGAAGAGCAAAATAAACTGTAACACTGGATTATGCAGAAAAGAACCTTATTTGAGAAGAATGCTTCTGACATTTATCAAAACCACAGACTGACACTTCAGAAGTAAAAAAGAAGACAGCTTACAAGGCAGAGGTTAATTCTTTGTTGTGTAAATCCCCCCCCCCCCCCCCCCCCCCCCCCAAAGGCTCATTCACATCTTCTGCCAATCCAACCTTGGAATGATCTCTCAGGTGTATCATCCCTAACAACAGCAGCTTTATTCTCAAAGCTTTTCAACATTTAAATGAAATCTGAGAGAAAAATGTATATTTACTTTTCCATCTCCTTCTAATGGTTTTAGAAGCCCAATCTGTACTTCCAAGGCACCAGAAATCTAACCTCAATCTTTTTAATTACCAATGAGTGAAATCTCAGTCCTGATTCTCTGCAGGCCACCAACTGACTCTACCTGTATACTCCCACAAATCGATTTGATCATAAGCAAAAGGATCACAGCCATTTCCAAAGTAGTGCCGGAGTCCTGGGAAGAAAAGTCTAATGCTGCTTTCTAAATATTTTTGAGTTACACTCAGTAAGTACAAAGTAGCAGAAGGGACAATGACCTTGTTTCTACAGCAAGGCTGTAACAGGAGGAAAATAAAGTATTTTTCATCTGACTGACAGAATCTAAGGGTAAAAATTATCTGTTTCCAGCTTAATTCAAAACTTTTACTTCACTAAACATAGTACTTGGGGGAAAAATATGTTTAGTATTGCCATGATTCTAAAAATATCTGTCAAGAACCATAGTATGAAAGCATTCAAAAGCCAGATATTTAACTACAGCTTTTTTCAATTAGTTTTGAAAGTGATAAGCTTGGAACTAAAAGCTGAATTTTCTTGAACATTACCAAAAAAATCCCAAACCTCTCAAGCACAAACGGAAGGGGAAAAAGAAGGATCAACTAAAAACAACACAATAGCACTGTAGATTAACAAATCTATAGACTTATTTTTGCTCATCAGTATTATAGACTCAAAATAACCAATATCTTTAGAAAAATATCCAGTAATTAAGATTATATTTGCCAAATAAGACCCTCAGACCATCTCCAAGGGTACACACTCTGCTACCTTTGCAAACCATGTCCTTAAAGAACATGAGGCAACAAATTCCACAATGAAGAAATATAATCAAATTCAGTTTTTCAAATGAAAAAGCAGAAGAAAAACTTGGAATATAGTTACAACATACTTCATTTATGCCTTCATAGTCATTCTAACAATGGCAATGTCTCTTTATCGCTTCTCTACTTTCATGTATGCTCATAAAGAGTGTTTCTCTAAAAAGCTTTAAGTATCATCTGGTTTTGTTTATTCTGACTTCTTCAGATATTAAAATTATTAAGGTACAAAGAAACTAGGGAATGCCACCAAAACCATACATAACCTCCCTTAGTTATTTGTGATAGGTAGCTCTGTATGGATAAATGATGGTTTACACATAATCCAATGGAAGCAAAGGAATCTGTTCATCTGCCCCATGGCCAAAACAAAAAAAGCCAGAACATTTATATTTACTAGATATGTTTCTTTTTTAAAACAATAATGTTCTCCATACAGTGAAAATATTATGGAAGAGACCCTCAGGATTTATCTTTACATTGTCTCAAAGCATTACATATCCACAAACACTTAAGACAATGTAATGAAAACTCCACACCTGGCATGTGCAGATATCCCTTCCCTGGTAATTCAGAGTCAACAGTCTGATGCAAGAGCCATTGTCATGGTGCTTACAAAACATCACTTAAAAGATACTCAGCTGTTTTGCTAAGAAAGTACAGAAAACTAACAATATGCCTGTAATTCAGTAGTCAATGCTATTTTTCCTTTCCAGTGCTTAGCTTCTAATGTTTTGAATGCTCACAAGATGCATATTCCCCCCACCCCAAATAAGCTCAAGATTTTGTTCAATATGGGGACAAATTGCTTTCTGCTACTGCTTAAAGAAAACCCCTCATGGCACACTCAAAAGGCCTTTTCAGTTAGGATTCTGAAAAGGTAATCTGATGTAATGAAAATTGTTTGAAAACATCTGGACTAAAATGAAATGCAGAGCAAGGAGCAACAGATGGGCTATTTTCAGCCTTGGGACATTTTGTTTCTTGCTTAAAAGCCTACATTTGTAGCACTGACATCTCTGTACAATGCTCACTTCTGTTAGTACTGTCCAGACAATTATAAAAATGACTTCTCAAAAAGCCAGTCACCGGAACAATTTGGTACTTTGAAATTCCTTCTATTCCAGTATCAATGATTACAGCAATCATTTTTTCAAGCAGGTCTTTCAAACCACAAAACTTACAGGAAAGACTGACAAGGTTTGTAAGACCTGCTAGAAGACAAGAGTGGGTAAAGCATTATTAGAACATGAAAGTCTCCCAAGATATGCACATACTTAACAGTAGTGAGCATTCTTAAACAGCTTGGTCTTTTTCAAATGAGTAAAAATCCAAAGCTCAACCATAAGTCAACTAGTCTATACTACAGTCACATGACCTTCAGATGTTTATAATGGTTTTGTTAGACAAAAAATGGAGAAAAAAAAAGGAATTACAAATGAAAAATTGTCCAAGTAATTACCAAAATTTCTTATGGTTATAGGGTTATTAACTACATGTTATTAAGGTTGTGACCACACACACTTAAAAAGCCATGTGGCTGCTTGAAATTTTGCAATTGAAGTACCTAATTGACAAGATATTTCTAAAATTAGCTCAGTGATCTTGAAACACAGCCAATTCTTCTTAGAGAGGAAACAAACATACTGCCAATATTTGCACATCTGATTTTTCTGCTCTGTTCTCAAACATTTAATATGCTCCATCTTAACTCAATTACTTGCATCTGTCATTTTCTGGAAGTATCAAGTTCATGTCAAATGTGCTTGTATATTTCGTATCAACAAATAAAATTCAGTGTGGCAAAAAAAATGCACTAAGCACTTTTCTGTAGATATTGTCCCAGGTTTTACTAGGTTTACACCACAATTCAGCAATTCAGTAACACACATTTGTTAGGTTTTTCAGTGAAATATATGAGTTTTCTTCTATTTATTTTTATTATTCCTAAGTGCAAAGCGTTGCCTAACAGAAACAAGACTCATTGTAATATGCCCCAGCACTTCTCCATTTAAGAATATTCTCCTATGTGCTGCAATCTGCACAGAACACCTTCAGTAGAAAAAAAAGTGAAGTGATATCGTCACTTAGGCCAAAATTTAAATAGGAAATATTTTTGCAGATTAAAATTAATTTCTAGTAAAATCACCCATTGTAATCTTTCAAGAAAATGAAAACAGACTTTTGGAAGAGCAAAACACCTGTAATGTAGGCATGTGATACTTATAGAAAATAGAATAAGTTGTATTTATAAACTTATATGCAAGCATGTAAATAAATGTATCTATTTGTAAGTGACACTTAAAGAAAATTTGAAAAAGGTATTAAGTGAGGCTCTGGAAATTTACAGGTGACACTTGCATGTAAAAGCAGAAAGTAACTAAGCCTCACATCTTGACTGTTTCGGACTTCTAAAAGGATCTAGCATCCAGAAGCATAAGAGTCATGCAATTTTTAATGGAAGAAGTAGGGAAAAATCCCATTTCAAACCTAATTACAGCTGTAATCCTAAGACAAACATTTTTAATAGTCCATACTCCATTTATATAAAAGCGTAACTAAAGGATGAAGAAAAATAACCTATTCCTTCAGCATGACAACTGACCTTGTTCCACTACATAGCTTTTTATCAGATTTTAGGATAAGCTGAGATTTGTGCCATAAAAAAACCCTGCTAACAGCCAGTTTTGAGGCTAAAACCAAGGAATTCATGCTTGACTGGAAAAGGAGAAAAAGCAAAGACAAAGCGGTCTGGTGCATTCTTCCTCCTCCTTGATGCTGAAGCTTCTTCTCTGCAATTATGTATAAATAGAAGAGACTAGCCTTTTTAAATAGCATTATCATGTTTCTTTCAACCTCACGGAAAAATCCAATGTAAAAGTTATACAGCTTCCTTCAAAACAGAAAAGGATTTCCTGAATGCTGAATTTATATGTAATCAACAGCAAATATGCAGATTCTAGTCATTAAACTGATTGATTGGCTTCAAACAGCTTTCCCAAAAGACAAAAAGACCATAGGACATGTATCAATAGGCACTGCAGACACACATGCTTCTTCTGACACTAAAAGCTGCAACTAACAGTTAGAAACTGAGTATTTTACCTAAAAGGATGAGCTTTTGTAAAGATATTGATTGCATATCCTCTTTAAGTCTTCCTACTTGTGTCAAGTAGGCACCAAGGGTTTAAAGCCTTGCAGAGACTGGAAAAACAAATTCTAAAAGGTGTAAGTGAGGATAATTGAAAATGTCAATTATCTTTATTATTTTTTTCCTGCTACAGGAGGCTAGTGTATAGACCCCCATGCCTTTCTGTCAACAATGTTTCATATCAGTATTATGACACAATGGGGCCTGCATGACAAGGCTACTTCTGCCTCTCAATTTCAACCTAGCAAAGTCAAAAGAACATAAGAACAGGCAAAAGTTCATGACAGCCTCAAAACTTGTCTCTAAGTGATCAACAAAAGATGCTTAGAAACATCTAACAGCAAGAGAAGGAAGTAATCAGCAGCACTTCCCCTAAAGGCTTTTTACTTGTAATAATCAGTTTCAGAAATTTCCAGAGTCCATCACAATATCTGTGTAGGTGTCAACACGATCTTTCTACCAGCAAATTCTCAAAATCCCTCTGAAACCTGATGTAAAGTCACATCATCCTCTACATCCCCTGACAAGGAGCTCCACAGCCTTTTTCTTCAGTATCTAAGTAATTACTGTTGTCTGGTTTTGAAACCCTTACATGCTAGAACACTTACTTATCTGATGTCCCTGAACTGCTGTACTAGAAGAATGAACAGTCATTTCCTCTTCCCTCTCTCTTACACTCATTGTGGACACCACTGTTAAACCCATTCCTCACTTCTCTCTTAACCAAGATAAAAGGATGAAACAGTTCTACCTTATTTAGATGTTCCTCATATGGAAACTATTACATACCTTGCCATGAGAGGAATCAGGAATGGTGTCTTTTCTCTATTAGATAGACATACATTTTCCCCCAAGATGATCAAGCTCATAGTCTACATAAACACATAAATAGTTATGGACACTAGGTGAATATGTGCAAGATGTATTGTAATCCAGTTTTCAGATGACTTCAAAAGCTCAGGAACAATCACTGTCCACGCCACACAGATTTGCCTCAACTCCAATCTTCCGTCTATGCTTCTTAAGAAATCAATTAAACCTATGTCTAAACTATTCGCAATTTCCAACACATGAGTAGTACAGTGAATACAGTTTGTCTTTCAATGACATTCTTAAGTACTGGATTTAATCCTTTTCAACACTAAATAGCATGCAGACATTATTTCACAAGGTAACTTTTTAAACATAAATACTTGGAGAATCCAAGATGCCAGCAGTCCTGCACACATAACACGAGTCTCTCTCTGCTTTGCATACACAAAAAAGCAACAAGAGTAGCTACAATTCAGGTTACTAGATTCCGATTGCTTTTACTGAAGCATATTAGAAAAGTCTGAAACTTAGTTAACTTGCAAGTAAAAACCGAAAAGCATATAAGCATTATTCCTTTGTTTTTGGAAACTAAAATGATATCAACACTGTTTTTCTTCTGTAGTTCTTCTCCAGGTTTCAAAATTAAACCGCTTGAGCAATGAAAGTGCCTACTGTTTTTTCCATTTCCTGCAGAACTCCTTTATGGCACTTTTTAGTGTCTGTCTCACGTATTTTTTCAGTATTTTTTTTTAAGCATTGTTGCTAAATCTCAAGTTTTAGATGGGAGCAAATAGCTGTTTGATACAGGACAAAAACAACCTGTGAGGCTGCTCAGTGACTGGTTCACTTGAAAAAGCTCAAATTTTAATGACAACAGAGGCTCTATACCATGAAGGTTCCTGATGCTTCACAACAACAATCCTGTTGACTTAATTCTTGTACACTATACAACTGAAATGGAATTTAAAAGAAGGATCATCTGTAAAGAAAGTTATGCATACTTTATATAATGTCACATCATTTTCAGATTTAAACACCCCTCTGTTCCTGAAAGAGCAGGGCAGATGCAAGCAATAAGAGGAAGAGTTCGTAAAACACCATTAATAAGAATTATGCTTACGCTTTAAGACACTTTAAAGCAATACAATAAAAACAAAGAATGTCCAGAACAAGCTGGCCCAATCTAAGCTGGAGACCATGTGTCTCTCTTAAATGATAAAGCCTTACTTTTCCTTTTAAATAAAGTTGCTGTTCTGGCAGATTAGTCTAAGATACAAGCCTTGATTGACCTTACTAGTCTTTTTCTTTCATTGCACTTAGGGAAAAAGCAAAAGAATTTCATCTTGCCTTGAAGCAGAAAGCCAAATCTACAAGAAAGATAGAAACTGCTACAGTAAATAGCACTGTTCATCATAAGCATGTAATAAATTCCCAACCTATCATCATTCACAAAAAAAATAAAGCTCATCTACAACACATTGTGGGTCCTGAGACAACTCCATCCACAGCAGTTTCACCTCATTTCCTTTTCTGCTTGCTGTTAATTCTTTACTGTCTGGCTTCAGATGTAAGGAAGACTTCCAAGAGACAAGAATTATTCAAGTAGGAAGAAAAGTTTAGCACTAATAATTTTCATCCTCTAAGTAGTAACTTAAATAAATCATAAGCCTGTTTGCCAGTATTAACAAACAGATGGCAAGACGAATCAATACAACAGCATGGAAATTCTGTAGAGGGCAACAAAACTGTCAGATATCTGAAGCAAAAGAGCCACCAGGATTTTACATTAATTATTGATGGTTGCTAGAAACTTTTAAAAAGAAACAAAAGAACCCAAGCTTCCAAATTTATTTCACTGTACAAATAGCAATTTTAATTCCACACATTTACTGGCATCCAAAAGAATCTTCTGAAAATAGTGTGAGGGCTCCCTCTTCTGACAACACTTAGGTCAAACTGTAGAACTGGCCAGCCACATACATGATATTTACTTCCCAGGATTTAAGAAAGCTGAAAGTGTTTTAATCTGAATGAAAACAAACTTGAGTCCAAGAAACTTGGAATTACTGTTATTACAAGAAAACTTATTTGAATCCTATCTTTAGGATTTAAAAATAATACATATTTTGACAGTGTAACTTGGAAGGAAACTACGTAAAACAGGAAACATAATGTAAGAATGATATGAAAGCATTGAACAGATTAATGGATATGGTGAGCTGTTACCAAAATGAGAAGATACAATAAATCAGACCACAGAATTATTAGTTAAGAATGCACTGGAAGTCAATAGTGCCCAAGAATATAAACAGATACTTGAGATCATAAAATTCTGCTTTAATCTTATCATACATGTGTGTGACTCTTTCTCCTTCTGTTGAGCTTCTGCTCCTCCCTTGGAACTAATTACTCAAACCAGCTTTCCTTTCAACCAACCCTCTCAACATTTTCTGAGCAAAGTCACCTAAAACAGTTCCCCTGTTCCCTCAAAACAGCAAAATAAGAAAATGCACGAGCCAAGGGTAAGCCCTTAATCATTACCTCCCAAATATAATCACTTCAAAAGCTGCACTTCACTACAGCTAGTATATTTAGGTCATTTCCACAAAGGAAACTTCACTCAATAGCTGCTCACTTAAGCAGACCAGAGTCTTTGAAAGCAGATGCCTTCTTAATTTACAAAACTTGAAGAGTTCACACACCCCTTAATAATAGAAAACATTAAAACACTTCTCTACAAGATGTATCCCTTGCACATGTTCTGTTCACTAAGCTCAGTATACTCAATAAACAAAGCCAGGCACCTGGCTTTGTAAGATTTGGCTCCTGGGGTCTATAAGGAGCCACCATCTTACAGTGCTTCACTGATCCTTATTTAATATACTGCTGCACACTCTTCACCTTGGTCTAAAATCCAGGTTTTTAAAAACATCTCTCCTTCATCTGGGAACTTCACAAATAAATCATCATTCCCAGGTGACAGAAATTGCCTTTTCACCCTCATCAGTGAAAGACTGACACCCAACAGATAGTTTATTTCCCTGTTCCTCTTTTCTCTGGGGATAGCTGATATTACTTACTCTGACTGATGAGCTCTGAATCCAATCACCCATAGTTTCCAAATGCCCAGATGCACCATATGAACACATCACAACAAGCTCAAGCTGCATTTGTAGCAGTATGATGCAAATCTAGTACATTCCCAAGTCAGACTTTTAAATAGTCTGCTTATATTTTAAAAGAGTCTAGTAATTTAAATATGCATTCTTTAATAACACAAGAATGAGCAGTTGAACAGGCCAAGTTAACTCCAGTTAGTACAAGAGTCAACAGGATCAAAGAGGCCAAATGTCCACAGCCTCTATCATTCAGTCACGACAGCCTGAAAAACAGGGAGCACTAATATGGCGCGATGGGTGAACCCAGTAGCTCTCACGGCTGGCAAACATCATACAACTGGTATTTTTATGGGCACCTTCTGTCAGTAACAACAATACTGCTTTGCATGCAAACCAAAATTCTTTGTGTTAAATAGTAGTCCCTATACATAATGGAAATAACTCTGAGCACATTAATTAAGCAAACATCTTTTTTAAACAGAGCTAATAAAATTAACTTAAAATCAAATTTATTTCCTCTGAATCTTAACACAGCTTAGTAAGCCCCTACCAAGAAAATGAGGATGTACTTTAAAAGCACGTCTGAGCTGGTGCAAGAAAAATACAACAATTTCTCTTGTTTCTCGTTTAATCTCCCATCCTGCTTAAATTAGCATAGTTCCTGATCATCAGTCAGGATGTACATCAAAAATAATCCAACTAGCATTTGCCACCTACTGGTAGTCATTTTTCTTTTCCACCTCTTCCAGGAAGGTAAGATGAAGACAAAAACATATCCCAATCTTTCAAAGGCTCTGTAATTTAAATTAATCACCTCAACACACAGCAGAACTTTACTGCTAGACCAGCAAAGCAGTCTATACAAACAATACATTAAAGTTGTTTAAAAAAGGAAAAAGAGAGCAACACTTTTTAAAACAAGAAACCATTACACTGGAAATATTAATACAATTTATTACTAAATCTAGTTTTCATAAAGCAGACAAAAGGTATTTCTCACCTTACCTTCAGTAACCTTAGTTGCTACTGAAGCACCCAAAATACCTGCTTAAGATTTAAAATTAATCCAGTTTATAAAGTATAATTATAATTTCAACTGAAGTTACCAGCCAATAGCTGTCCTCATAGATGATGACTGCAAAACCTTTCCACTTAAAAGGTGACATAAAGCAAAAAGCACTGAGATATATACACAGTCACTTGTATTTCTTCCTATTTTAAGTCAACTCGGTTTACCTTCTCACAGAAGTCAGTAAGAGCTGTGAAATCCCATTTCTTGGAATAAGCAATGTTGTATCTCAGTATAGCCTCCTAGGGAAAGAGAACAAGAAAATAAAGCTTAGAAATACTAACAGAAGAAAAACAATTTTATGAAATTTCCTTTTTGAAGGAACATTACCATCTAGTGGCTAACCTGTTACAGAGCACACCAAGATCCGTAACACTGCAGTAATACTGTGTGCCTCCATGAGTGAATCCTACACTTGAGGTTTAGCATCTAATAAGCTTTAGTCTACAGGTTTTTCCTCCTAGCACAAAGTAAGACAAGGCACGCTGGGATCTGCCTACATACACAACATAAACACTCCCTACCTCATGCTTGCTGCCTTTAAAAATACCAAAGGAGAAGTGTCCCTCAGCAATATAGCAGAAGCTTTATCGGTTTAGAAACTTTTTGAATCAGAACCACAACAAAATGAAAAAGGTCCATTACAACAACAACCACCTTTAAAAAATTCTTAAGAAAAAAATACCAAATAGCATTATCAAGGGAAGTTTCAATAGTTGCTGGGGAGCACTCGTTATTTAACATTCATCTGCAGCTTTTGCATCCTCCTCCTTCCCTGCCTTTTAGGTATAACCTTAAATTACATTATTCTTCATTAAAAAAAAAATAAAAATTAAAGCAACTCTAAGTTGGTCCAAATCACTATTCACTAAAAGCTAACAAGAATTAGATGAGTAATGACAACAGAGCATCAGTTTCCAAACTGTACATATTTTTTTCAACAGCTTAAATTGTTGCAATTTCAGTGGAATATACTTGTGAGAGCAGTTACTGTTTCAAACTCTCTCACCTATGCATTGACCTGCCATCTGAAAAACAGACATGCTACATTTACCACTAGCAGGTGCTACTGGACACTGTTTTGTGTAGACTTATGAATGACAATTCATTTCAGTAATTCCTAATAAATTCAGTGATAATGCTTATGACTCATTAAATAAGGCTCTTAATTAATCAGTTAATTCCTTGAACAGCACAGATCATTTTAAGCTTGTTTTTATAAGTGATTAAATAAACAGGACTGAGCCAGAATCAGTAACATTATATGGAAAGCCTGAATGCACTTATTTGTAGATAGACTTGATCTCAAATTGAGAAGCTTACCTTCAAATCATGTGAGCAAGTAAATTTGTTAAGCAAGACAGTTTGGATTAGTTCCCATCGACTTCCAGCAGTTCTATCTCCATTCTTTAAAACAAAAGCCCAAAACAAAGTCAGATCAAGTTATTCAAAACAGAAAGATATATTTACTAATAATTGTCTTCCTTGTTACAGATTTCTTTAAACAAAGTTTGCTTTATGTGTGAAGTTCTTAAAAAATAATCACATATTTTGAGTAATTGTGAAGTGCTTCTGCAACTTCTAATCCACTGCATTTTACTTCCTTAAAGAATTCCTTTTTAGTTGAAGCTATCACAAAATTCATAGAGCTCCTTTTTACATAAGCAGTGCTCTTTCTCACACTGTCTCAAGGACAAATACCAGGACATTCCTCATAACAGAAGTGTTTTGCAGATAAAATATGACTACAGTTCATAAAATCCACAACTCAAAAATATAAACTGAACTTAACATTCTTGATATTACATTTTTATAAAGGGCACAGACTATAAATCATATTGCTGTGCTGACTCTTGTGCCAACCCAAATTTAAGACATCCTGTGCTGTTTTTCCTCAACATAAGTCTTATTGCCCATTACAAGCAATAAGGACATGTCTTATGGAACTACCGTAAGGGTAGAAACAACTCACCTTGCTCAGCTGGCAAGATCTTATCAAAGATCTTATCAACACTATTTCTGAAATATCAGTTAAATTAATTTTCTACTGTAACTGCAAAATTGATAAAAGAGTACCTCCTAGAGGCTATAAAATTGTCTGTTCCAAATTCAAGTGTCAATAACCATTATACAGTCTTCACTACAGCACACGCTTGCCGATTTTATCCACCACAGCCTGAAGTATTACAGTGGGTACATTTAAGTCTCAAGCAGTGACAAGAAACACCAGATGAACAAACCATGTAGGGCCAATTCTAACCTTCCCACCATTGTTTTGGCAGAAGAGCAGTCAGATACACCTCACTATCAGCAATACATAATAATATAAACAAAATGTGGTTACAAATTAATTCACATCTGTTGGCACTTCAAATCACAAAATACTCAAATACATAAGTATACAAACATGTAGCTTATATGGAGTATAACTTTATACTCCATGTAAGTATAGAACTATATACACCATCAATTCAATTGCTACGTAAAATAAAAACTAGGAAAAAAAAAAATTCTGCTCTGCCTGAAGTATCCTGACCCAGAACACAGCTTTTCAGACCAGGTATGTTCGTGTACTTGATTTTTCAACTCCATACACACAGTTTACCACCTAAGTAAACAAACTTATTTGATTATGCAATTGTAAATACTTAATCTTACCTCATCCTCTACAGGGTATAAATTTTGTTCTGAACAGGGCATTTTAACATGTTTGTTGTCCCACAAATCTTTGTAGTGAGTTGGAAAAGGCTTAGGTACCTCTCCTTCCCTCAGAAGATCTACCTGCGACACAGGACAGTATAAAAAGCTCAGCCTCTACTTTCCAAGTTTTTAAATGTAAGAAATAAAAACCAGGCAAAAACACAGTTTCAAAAAGTTCTCATCTAGAGGCACCTTTTAGGAAAGGTGAAAGCTACAAACTGGCAACAGGATGCACATTGTTAGAAAAACAAACAAATATCTGCTACTGTTACTCTAATATTAAACTTGATTAAAAAAAAGACACAACCTTATCATTTGAATGCTGGAAATACACCAAAACAAAGGTAATACACATCATTATTTTATGTTCTATTATCAGCTAAAGACTTCCTCATTTATGAATTTAAGTAACTACAGAGTTTCAAATGTAATCACAGGCATGCACAAAAATGACTTTTTTTTAAACTAACGCTGAACAAGATCAGAAATCGTTATAGATATAACAATAATCAACATTATTCCACAGAACATCAGAGATGTAAATATAAATAATGTAACATTCTTAAAGACTTAATCTGCTAAACGGCCTTCTGGCAGCTGATTCTCTCAGAACTTGCACTTAAACTTGATGTGTTTTTTTTGTTTGTTTTGGATTTATCCATGACACTATAGGTTTCTGGTGATGTTTCCTTTCAACAATAATTTGACTGCATACTACTCTAAAGGATTAAAGGCAAACATATCAGATTTTATCTAAAGTGCAGTGGAAAAATTGCTAGAAACTCCTCTTTACTCTTTGTCTTTTTCATATCTTGAATATCTCGAGCCTTTTGTATATCTCGAACCCAAAACAGAATAACATTAAAACGAAAATACTAAAAAGGCTGAAGCACAAATTTTACTTGCAGACATATTTAAATTCTCACAGTTTACAACTCAGACAAGGAAGCACAAAATAACACCTATGTAAAAGAAGAATGCTTGGCCCTAATAAGCCAGAGGCAATGAAATAATAATTACATTCCTTCTGGATCTTAATATCCTAATTTTGCACATCAGAAAAGTCAACCTCAAGGAAAATTAGTTGTCTGGGTCTGCTTGCAAAGAATGGCAAAGAAAGACTTCTGCAACCTGCTAATACTGTAAAGACTAACAATTGGCATTTCAATGTATTGAACAATTTGATAAGAAATGTGATTCCAGGTAATACACTGAACCACCATACCCTGACAGTTACTGTGTGATTGGCCGAGGGTCGCAGATGGGGAAGGCGGGCCGCACACGCTGGCATTCTTCTCATCTCTTCAATCGGTGTCCCAAACCACTTCTTATTAGTTGGAAGAGGAGGTGGCACATATTTAGGGATCTTCCTTCCCAGCCTCTGGGGTTTGAATTCACACTTTTCTTTCCTGCTATTAAAATAAAATATGTTAAAACATTTTACTTCCACTGAAAAATACCTCAGTTTCTACTCCAGGGTTACATTTCTAACCGAGTCCATTTATTTGCTAGTCTACACTGTAGCCCCAGGCCAAAGTTTTCTTTGGGGAAAACCCCTGCCACCAATAACCTCTTCCCCAGCACATGCAGGTACATGATATTTACCAAAACACTCTCTTACAAACACCTTCACATAACTGCAGTGTGCTAGCAAGGCAGGGTAGGGCTTTCCTCTGTAGAGTCATGCTCTTTCCCAGCAGCACCTGCTCATCCAGGGACAGGAGACCAGGCCATGGGTTTGCATTTGTCAGGATACCCTCTACAGCCCCTTCTCAACTGTTAGAAAACAAACACATGCACATACACACATGCATATATTTCTTCTTCGAACTAAAGAAACTTCTTCAGCATTCTTTCTCACTAGGTTTGTGTTTTTCACATCAGGCATGTAATACTTGCAGTGGAAGTAGAAATTAAAAAATAATGGAACACTTGAAAAACTAAGATATATGCAAGAGCAGATAAACTAATCCTCTTCAAAGGGATTTGCATGGATCTAAGATATTTTTGACAAGCAAAATCTGAACCTGCTGTGTGTTTGCTGCAACATACCAAATGTTTCTCATGCTAGGGGAAGTTCTAAGAGTGAGATGCAAAACAAGTTAAAAGCCTACACTTTGAGGTACTGTTTAGGCCTCTAAATTCCCTTTAGTGAACTCACTCCACCCTTGGATAAAGATGTTGTCCAACCTGTTCACCGTGTCTATGCCTATGCCAGTATCTTCAGGCACAGACAATGCCTCCAGCCCAACCAATCACAGGCAAATGGGGCAGCCACTATGCACAGAAACAGAGTACAGGCCCACCGTGCTCATCTGAGAGCCAAAGCGTAATTCCAGCATAGCATTAATGGTGACTGAAACCTGCTTGATACACTGTTACTTCCTTCTCCCAAGTTCAGTTCTGAGCCACTCAATTGGCTGCTGTAGACCTGGTCTAATGAACACCAGGAGAAAACTAAGATTTCCTAATTGTTCTCATAAGGACTACAGGGTTTTATTGCAACACACAGTGCTCTAGCCCTGACAAACAAAAGCTTCAACCTCCGCTGCTTTGCTACAATAGCATTTAACTTAAATTTAGTGGAAAAATTACTCCCTAAGCCTATCATTTTAAAGTTTATGAAACTCTTTTCCATACTTTTTTTTAGCAAATTCATCATCCATCAATTTTTTGTAAGAACTACCTTGTTTTGTTTTCCAAACCCACTCTCAGCCTACTCACCTCCGAAGAGTTCTCAAACACAAGCTCCCACCACTAGTTAGCCACCCTCCATCACCCTCTTCTTCATTTCTTTGAAAAGTATGGTTTGTGCTGCTGCTTCTCACATCCAGAAAAGACCTCCCAGTAAAGATGAGCAAAACTACTTTCTTGTCCTACTGTTAGAACTTGAGTTTACTGACATAATTGCTTATTACATGAACACACACAGTCCTCTTGCTTCTGCCTATTCTTTTTGCTGTTTGTTCACTTTTTCAGGTCCCACTGCAACCCAAGCTCTTCTGAGAAGAGACAATCCTTTTGTCCTTACACAACATCTAGCATACAGAGCCCTGGGTCATGCTCAGGGCTTTTACTGCCATGGCTCTCACAAATTATGAATAGAACAAAAAACAACATCAGAAAAGCAACAAACACTCAGACCCATCTCTACAATTGCTTTCAGAAGTTAAATCTCTCATGTCTGTTTCAATCAAAGCCCCAGCAGCACTGGTGTGTCAATAAAACAGTATTTTTGATGGATGAAACTAAAAAAAACCAAACCACAAGAAAACATTAATTTCCTCAGATATTCTGAATGAAATAATCAATGCTAGAGCTACACTCCATAAAGCACTTCTGTACCACCATTCATTTTCAAGCATTAAAAGTCTCATGCTCTTAAATCACTTCTTTGATAAAGAAAATAAACCTCCTACAGCATCTTTAATTCCCAATTTTAATAATCTCAGATGATTTAAAAATTGCAGTAACAAACATATCCTTTAAAACAAAAAATCACAAGTAGACCCACTAAAAATAAAGTTACTTCAAGTGTACATCAGTCTTTATGTCCTAATATACATTTTGCAAAACCCTACACACTCTCCAAAGTGCTATAACCAAAGAGGAACTTTTTAAGTGTGGAAAAAACAGATTAAGAGGCAGATAGAACACTACCTTTTCTCCTCAATTTTAGGTATCCTCATGAAGTGTGAGGTGATTTTGGAGTCTCTCTTCACACCCTGTTTTGCACCTCTGCATTCTGATGATGGAGGAGGACAGATCCCAGGTGCCTTTGTAGGCAGACCATCCACTTTAACAGAATTGTCTATTTCTTCAAAGCTTTCACAGCCCTTAGCAGAAAAACGTGACTTTCTTGACTCCAGTTCAGCATCCCCATATTGAACTCCAAATGGTTTGTTTATGGATTTTGACACATTAATGTCCTCCCGCTCATCATGAAAGGGACTTGTTTCTTCATCAGCCTCTGACCCATGACAGCTATTTTTAGAATTATCTACATCCATGGGTGACTCTGGTTCACTTTCTTTCTCAAAAGCAGGTGAATCCCCTGAACTGCTCTGACATTTCCTCAGTTTCCCAGGACCTCCAAGATCAGATACACAAGTATCACAACCAACATCTGAAAGTGGACTCTCTGGGACTACATCCGCTTCTCCTTGTTCACCTGTCACACAGACAGAATTGCAACTCTTCAACATCTGTGAATTGCATGAAGTTACTTGTCCATCTGTCGCAGTGTCTTTTGAAGAAAGTTTTGTATTTCCCATTTTCAAAGACTGGCCTGATGATAACTTCCTCTGAGTCCAACTGTCACCACTTTCTTCACAGCCTCTCTGGGCCTGCTTGCCAGCTTTGTGCATCTGATCGATGTTGGCATTTTTAAAGAGGTCCCCAGACTGCATCCCCTTCACAGGCTCCGTGTCTAAGGCTGGATCTTTGTCCTCTGCCTCCCAATTATACATGCTGCCTGTCTGAGGCAAATTTACATTCTTTGCACCAACTTCCACAGATATTTTTGAATATTTTTGCTGACAAACATTCTCAAGTTTTTTCACATCATGGTCACGAAGGTTCTCTTTTTTCATGGAAGTCATCTTGAGATTTGCTTCAGTATTGTTATTAATTTTGCTGTGGAAGAGAAAGGAAGTTAATGCCTTATCTCCAAATGGAATTTCTGCATACATATAGAAAAATAAAGGAATTGCTATAAACATGCAGTAGAAATTACAGAATTTTAACCTTTATACTCTATAAGCATGACCAGGATAAACAAGTTATACTGCAGTGGCAAACGTAGCGCAGTAACAACCTATTTCCATTGAAAGGCTTCAAAGGAAGATGAATCAGTTGCTTACCTCAGAAATCTACTCCAGTGATTCATTACTCTTATTTTCAAATCAAATGGTATTAAGCTATTATTTTAGTTATCTTCTCAGATGAAAAAAGTTAGAAGTCATGACCAAGTCCTCTTTAACTTTTATTTTAATCAGCTAAATACAGTGAGTAAGGAAATAAATGGTTTTGTAGCAAGACACCGTAGTCCATAGTTTCAAAAACATCCTATTACTTCCTTCTTGTAAGTGAAAAATCTTCAACAAAATCACAATACAAAAGCATAAGGGTAGAATATGTTTAGAACTGAGAACCAAAAATCAAAGACTAATTAAACAATTACTAAAGAGAAAAACAATTTGTTCTGCACTGACTTACACAATGAATGTAAGAAATCTGTTCTCAGAGTTACACAGGGAAACTGAGTTCAATATAATCAGCTGAAAAACTGAAAGGGACATTGGAAAGCCACTTCACACTTAGGTACTGATTTTTCTGTCAGTGTATTGATAAAGAAAAATACTTAGATGCCATGTGAATATGAAAAACATCTGTCTGGTCATGGTGAATACACCATTCTGAACATTACCTTCTCCTAAATGTATTGTTGCAACATTGTATGTAATCAAATAAACACATTACACTTTGTATGACTGGTACATTCTCTGCTTAAATGATAGTAGATCCTCTTCTAAAAGAGCACTCTGGATAAAGAGATAGGATTAACACCCTTACCACTACAGAACAAAAATTAAAAATAAGTGTGCTTGGAACAACAGGTAATAACTAGGAACCTTGCCCATAGGAATATTATTTGAAAACAAAAATATTTCAGGGGCTTTTATGTTTCCATAACTTACATTCCCCATCTATGCATTTGTTGCAGCACTGAAAATTGTAATGAATGTTACAGCTGCCCTCTCAATAAATGAGTGTTCAAAGTGATTGACAGCAGATGTTGCCAACTTAAAATGAGAAATCAAATCTGAAAGAAATAAATTACAATTATGATAGTAACAGCAATAGAGAGATACGTGAAGTATTTATACAACTTTCTGCTTAAAACTGACTAGGCTGCAATCTGCCAGTGAGGGCATAAAAAGACAATACTCTAAAAAGGAACCTGAAAAAGTTACTCGCTCCCTCCTCAAGCATCCTCTTAACAGCTTTACTGAAGCCTGTAATTGGCCCCTCTGCACTTCTGTATTACTCATCATCACAACTTTTACTGGCTTTTGTTGAACACACTTAACACTGCTATGGATTTCCATTTCTAACCATTAACAAACACAAATGAAAAACAAACCATCTTATTTACTATAGTGAAGATAGAAATGTAAAGTCTGATACTCCTTTGCACCAGATTGCTACATTCTTAGGAGTTTCATTTTAATGCTGTCTAGCAAACATTACTCCTGACAGACCAGATTAGCAGAAAATATAATCAAATTTTACATGGCACCATTCAACACTGAAACTTGTTATAACATCTTTCGCAAAATAACTGGAATGCAAACAATAGCTCTTTGTAGTGAAACTCTGTCAGTTATACTGATGAGGATCTGCCAAGGTAAGGAAAGCAGCAGAAATGGGGCTGCCTTTTTATCAGTAGGTTGCTGTACTGGCTACCTGGACTTTCAGCTCCCCACAGACGCACTCAAATAACACAACTTTTGAATAGGTATGCTTTACATTTTACCTTTTGGACTCAGTTGTCTTGGGTCCTTTATTCTCCAACCAACTGGTAATCGTCTGTTGTTTACAAACTGAAAAACCAGTGTTTTACATTATTACATGAAACATGACAAAACTGCAACATCACTGCATATGAATATAGTAACTTGTACTAGATGAAAACACCACAATTAAGCCCTCATTATCATATCTACTATAAGGAGCATTCAGACACCAACACTACTAAAACTACATATGATGCAATATGTAATTTGTATCAGTCAGCAGCTGTAGCTTCTTTTAATTACCTTTTAAAATGCCAGGTTTGGTGTGTGGTGGGGTTTTTTTCATCCAACATTTTAAAAATATGGTCAAAACACACAGTGAATTTCTAGATTCAAAAAAATAATTAAAAAAGGAGGCAACTTGCATTTTCCAGCTCTTATCACCTTTAACTACCACCACCATCACAGTGAGCCCTAGAAAAACTTCTGCTGAATTTTGAAATTGAAAAAGGCAACATGACATAACTTAAAACAAGCTAACAAAAAAATAAACAGTAGGCATATCTTAGAAGACCCAGCTGAGAACCTTATTTATACGCAGCAAATTGTGAAACGTGAGGCTTAATATAAAGATTGTACACATTAGAAGTGACAAGTGGAAATGGACTTCCCCCCTCCACCCATAAACAATTTGTAAAGCCTATCAATGCTTGCTCCCATAAACAGGAAAAAAATGTGAAAGACACACTTTTTTCAGATGTACTACCAACGACACAGCTGCAGTGAATGTGATCAGCCCTATCTCTGTGAAGTCAAGTTCAGACCAGCTTTCAATAGAACAGCAGCACATGAACTAATGAGTAGAGACTTGGAGGGGGGACAAAGAGAAAAAACTCAAAGCAGTGATTTCACAATTAGAATTCATTAGCATAAGAAGGGGTTTTTTTTGTTTGGGTTGGCTTTGTTGCTGTGATTTACAGGAAATTCTGAAAATGTGACAACTGGCTTCAGTTCCCTTTCTTTCTATTTGCCAAGGGAAGTTCTCTACCTGCCACTGCTGACTGTTCAAGGTGCTTACAGCTGTCAACTGAGTAAGTGAAATTTGTAGCTCTCCTACTGCAACAGTAGTCTTGCAGAACTTAAAGAACAATACAAGAGATCTGGTTATTCTGATTATCAGTTACTACTGAAAGGCTCAGCATTTTACTGCCAATGGAGGTGGTGTCACATCTAGCATAGGTAGCATAAGTCACAGGTAACTTCAGAGAGTCACAGGTAACTTTCCCTAACATTCAAGGCCTTGAACACTTTTCCACAGCTGGCTATCAGATATCCTCATCAAAAGAACAGAATTTCTAGAATGAAAAAAGCAATCTCCAGAACATTTTAAAACCATTTAAAGTTTTTTCTGAAACAGCAGAAACAATAATGCAAAATTGCCACCATGTGACTAGGTCACCAGGGAGTACGGCCAGGCTGCACACAGATTACAAGGAAATCTGTGCTACACTCAGCCACTCAGCTTCTCAACACATGCTCAGCTTCACCCCACTCAATGCAAAAATAACAGCTTGATGATTTTATGAACCAAAATATTTTTATTTCTAAAGACTCACTAAAACTGAAGCATATTAGTCACTCTGTTTCCCAAATTACACCTTCTTATATTTGAAGTGTTAACCTAAATTGCCTACAGGAAAAGAGAAAGCAGCAGCCAGAAAAATACATGAACTGACATGTTAAAACATAGGACAAATAAACCTCTCCAAAGGCAGCTGCCTACCTCTTGAGGTATAAACTTGTACTGAGAAAGGCCTCCTTATTAATTAGCACAATAAACAGAAGTTAAAGTAGCAGCATCAGAACAGAACAAAATGGCTTTGCTCTCAACTTCCACATCTGGCTAGCCATTTAAGCCCTATAACGAACATAACACACATTTTTCTTTAATACTAACATCCCTTTTCACTACAGATAAACTGGAAAAAAACATAAGAGGCAAGAAAAAGACAACATGCAATTACACTCAATGTAAACCAGAAAACCAGACTTTGGTGTATTTTTTTAAGTGGTCTCTGAATTTCTATTCAAGATTTCCCAAATCATTCCCATAAACCTAACCATCCATCAGAATCTACCACTGCAAAAAACAGCTGAATTTCTAGAAGATTCTTATTTATCACTGCACTACTTCTGTAGAACATCAAACTATTAAAGTTGCCTCTCAGTTACCAAAGATCACAATAAGATCTGGGGTTTTTCCTCCTCTGCATTTCTTTCTGCTCCTGAAATAAGTACTTTATTGTGCATTACATTTTTATTCTGACAGTGCTAGCTCCAAGTAACAACCACCCCTGGAAGCGGTGTGGGAGCTGCTTCCCGGCGGCTGCTGCACAGCAGAGGGGCAGGCAGGGCCAGCAGTGCCCAGGCCCGCAGCCACAGCCCCGGGTGGGCTCCAGCCCTTACCCTTAGCTCTCCCTCCCGTGAAAGCCTGGCACAACACCGCGCTGAGGGGCACTTCTCTTGCAGCATTTGTCCTCGCACGTACTGAGCACGCTGCCTTTAGTGGTTCACACCTCACGTGGATGGTTGCAGCGCTACCGAAAGTTTGTGAAGCGCAGGGCAGAAAGCCAGGAGAACGATGCTGTACCCAAAGCCATCTCCGAGGGAAGCAACGCACAGTGCCCACGCCGCCGGAACCGAGCACACGGGACACGCTGGCTCCGGGAACCGGAGCTAAAGACGCTCCAAGCCCGACACGTCAGGCCAGCGCCGGGGAAGCTCCGTGCGCCGGGGCCCGCGACCCCTCGGCAGGGAACGCGGCCCTGATGCCCCCGGCCTGTCGCGCCGGCGCGCAGCGGAGAGAGGGCCCCGCGCCCCGAGGAGCCCCGGCCTGGCCGCCTCCTCCCGCCAAGCCCCAGGACTCGTCCCGTCCACGGGCACCCCAAAGCCGGGGAGCTGCACCCGGCGAGCTGCCTTCCGCGCCCAGCCCTCGCCCGGCCGCTTCCCGCACCCCAGGGAGGGCCCAGGCCGATACAGACCTTTGTTCCCCACGGCGGTGGCGGGGCTGCCGCCGCCGGAGCTGCCGCCCCCGGGCCTCTCCCGCCGGGGACCGACCGACGGCGGTGGCGACTGCTCTCCCTGGGAGCCGCCGCCGGGGCTGGCGGGGCTCGGCCGGGCTCTTTTCCGAGGGGGTTCCGGCACGGAGCCCGCACTCATCCTCGGCGGGCCCGCCCCAGCCCGCCCAGCCCCTCAGCCGCGCGGGCCCGCCAGCGGCCGCCGGGGCCGGGCGGCAGCCGCCCCGCAGGGACGGCGCGACAACGCGGCGGCGGCGGCTCTGCCGCTCCGCATCCTCCGGCCCGCGGCGCCGGGACGGCCCCGCCAGCCGCTCTCTGGGCGGGAGGGCGGCGGGAGCAGCGGGGCCGGGACGCCGCTCGCAGCAAAATGGCGCCCCGCCCGCCGCGCCCCTCACCATGGCAACCGCGCCCCGCCCCTGCCGGCAGCCGCCGCGCGGGCCGGAAAGCGGCGCGGCGGGCGACGCGCTTTACGGCAGCGCGGCGGGGTTGGCGCGCGGCGCCATGGAGGGCGGCGGCAACTCCAAGGGCACGGGCCTCGGCGGCCTCTTCGGCGCCGGCGGGGCCGGGTACTCCAGCGCCGACCTGGCCGGGGTGCCGCGTGAGTACCGGGCGCGGGGCGGCTGGCGGGGCGCCCTCGGCCCGGCCAGGGGGATCGGCGGTACCCGGCCCCCGTCCGCCGGGCCCGGGGGCGGCGCCGCGCGGGGTGAGCGGCCTGGCGAGGGGCCGGGCCCGGCGGCTCCGGCGGGGCTGAGGCCCGGGGCCTTGCCGGCCGCCGCGCTCCCTCTGCTGCCCCCGCGGGGGCGGCGTGAGGCGGCGGCAGCGGGCGCAGGGCCGTGTCCGTCCCTTCCCGCCTCTGGCGCTTCCTGGAAGCGGGAGTTTGTCAGTCGGGGCTGCGCTGTAATCAGTCCTGTAGCTTACCGGCAGGATTGTCACTGCCCCCACGCACGAGGTCTGCCCCTTTTTGACGTACAGTACGTGAAACTGTTACTCGAGAAAATCGGTGATACAACATTCTGTTGTTTTTTTCCTTTCAGTAACTGGAATGAGTCCTTTGTCTCCGTATTTAAACTTGGACCCCAGGTACCTCGTACAGGTGAGAAGGCAGCTTGTTTTATTGAGTTCTATCCCATTGTTTATGTGATTGTATGAAGACCTCAAAAATCCTGCAGTGCTGTGCAGTGTACTGAAGTCCTGAACTGATGAATGGCTGCAAGGAATTAGTTTTGCAGTACCGTGGCACCTAGAACAAAGCCAGTTTTAACAGAGAGGATAAGGAAGGTGGTTGTGTCAATAGAAACCTGCCACTGTCAGAAAGAGGAGGCCTCCCTCCGTACTCTGAGGCACACACTTGCAGAAGTTCTAGCTGTTGTCATACCCTCCCCTGAGCCCCTTTAGTGAAAGCAGCTAGAAACTCTCCACTCTTTTGGTGGATTAGCTTTCTGTAAGTGGATCAGACTCATCACACTACAGAGGTCTTCAGCCAGACCCTAGACAGGCTGTGTCATCATATGTGCTGTCATCACAGCAGCAGCACATTTCACACCACTTTGCTTGTGTCGTTTCCCAGCTGAAGGGAGAACCATAATCAAGGAGAGCTTTCCATTTTGTTCTACAGAATAGTGTAGCTGTTGTACTTACACAGCTTAATATTGATGAACATAACATGATGGCTGCTGTAGTCAAGATTATGACTTAACATTCCCATAATGGTGGAAAACCTCTGCTTGAAGTGGATTCACTGGCATAATTATCTTGCCTGCTGTTGTTGAGTTGTTAAAAAATATGCTAAGTGACTATTTAGACCTCTTCCAAAGACATCCTCTGAAGTTGTCTTGTTTAGTTAATATAGTATGTATGTGGGGACATGCTGTTGTTGAAAAAGTTGTGACAGTTTTCAGAACAAAGTGTGAGTGTACTAATAGATTTGGTTTTTTTAAAAAAAGGTTGCTTTAAAAGAGAATAAGGTATTTGCATTAGTGTCAGGAGTAACTTATAAAACAGTCCTAAAAATACCTATTGACATAACACTAGAAGCTACAGTCATTGCTCTTGATGTTTAGCACCAGCAAGTACATGGAAATAAAAGGAATGCTATTTAAATGTAAGAAGTATTTTTTTTACTTGAACAAGTTTCCCAGAGGAGCTGTGGGGTGTCTCCATGCTCAAAGATGTGCAAAACATGGGTACAGCCCTGAGCAACCAGCACTAGGCTGGCCCTGCTTTGAGCAGGGGGCTTGCACTAAACAGTCTCCACAGGTCCCTTGCAGCCTTAACCATTCACTGATGCAAAAAAATTAAGGAAAACAACATAGATTATATGATAAAATGCAAGACCTTAAATTATTAATGTTTAAAACTGGTTTGTCTGTGAAGATGTGTGTGGACAGGGGAGGGTCTCCTGTATTTAAAGACCATCCATCCGTGTTCAGGATGCAGAGGGAAGGGCAGGAAGTTTGCCTTACTGTTGAGAATCTTAAGTTTTGATCCTGGGCCTCCCTTAAAACAAATGCCACCGTGGTGGTCCTCACTTCAAAACCCACTTTCTTTCCTAGTCCGTTAAAGCAGGAAGAAATTGATGTGTTTTCTGCACTGCTTTTGTTACCTCCAGCAGGTATATGTTATAAAATAAGCATGCCAGCCTTTGTCACAAACCTAGAGGTTGGGCTTCCTAGGTTGTTGCCTGTGTAGAAACATAGAGGTTACACGCAGACAATGATTGCTGCATCTTAACTTTTTGGACAACAGTGAAAACAAAAGACACTACTAACTAGCGTACATGTTGAATCTGACTTAAAAGAACACAAGCCTGTCCCTGTGGGAGAAAGATGCACAAGTGAAAAACTATCAACCTCACATATTTCATGCCTGATCATGCCTAGTTCTGAACGTACTCCTTGATTTTTTTAGTACCTTCAAAACAGGTCACTATTTCAGTGCAAGGAAATCCTTCTTTCAGTACAAAGGCAGTTTTACCTTAGTGTCAGATTAGTGGGAAACCTTCATGCAGCAGTACAGGTTGCTCAGCGAGGAAATGGTGCTGCATAATCAGACAATAGGAAGGCTTTTTATAGAGGGCAGGGAGTCTTGTATTGCCACCTGCAAGACATAAATAATTAAGCAAATAGTAATTTAAAAAAAAAAAAAGAAACCAACAGCTCGCACAATATGAGTTCTGTGGCTGCCTGATGCAAGTCAGAAAAAGTTAAGACAGCTAGAAAAAAAAGCTCTCAGTCAGTTTATCTTTCTAAAGTCTTTTTTAATTCTTATTCAAGGATACACGTAGTATATTCCATCTTTTTGCCACTGTAGACAACAGTTTTACAGAAACACTCATATCTCTTTAGTTCATTGGATGGATTAAAGAAAAAAAATTATGTGGCCTACCTTTTGGAACAGATACACTTGACAAATACAAATGCATTTGTTTTGTTTTCCTCCAGGATACAGATGAGTTTATCTTGCCCACAGGAGCCAACAAGACCCGAGGCAGATTTGAGCTGGCCTTTTTTACCATTGGGGGATGTTGTATGACAGGTGGGTCGTTGTGCTTTTCACTTTTCCCAGCTGTCCAGGTCACACCCCTGTGCTACAGTAACTGTCAAGGTTGTGAATCTCTTGTTCTGCCCCCTAATCTTATGTAAACAGCTATTGTACTTCAGACCAGATGCTGAAGTGTGTTTCAGTATTTGCTTCTAGTATTGTTTTATATTTTTTTTACCTTCTTAAAAAGTACTAACTGCTCCTGTGCTAACCAGGGGCAGCATTTGGGGCGCTGAATGGTTTGCGGCTGGGCTTGAAGGAGACACAGAACATGGCGTGGTCAAAACCTAGAAATGTACAGTAAGTGTCTCATCTCAAAAAAGTACACTCTGGTGAGAGGTGTTTCTTCTTAGATCTGAACATACTGCAAAAATCAATGTATTTTTCTGTCTTTAGTGGGGACAAATGAAGAGTCAATGTTTGTCTTCATCAAGTCATGAAAAGTGTTCATTTATAATAATACTCAGTTCCAAGCTTTTTGCTTTTCATTCAGTGACAGTTGGTATGTCTTCTGACTTACCTTAAATATTTGAGAATAAGTTACTACTTTGATATTTACTAGAAATCTATTTCAAAGTCAAACCAGTGGTTTTTATATGTTGAAATATTCCCAGGAGCAGCACAGTTTGGTTTTAAATATTTTTTGCTGTCTCTTACCTGAGAGTGAGTTCTCTCTTCTTTCCCAAAACCAGGAAGATACTAAAACATAGAAGCTGGGCCTAGCTGGATTTGCATTAAAGATGATACAGGTGCATGCTGCTGGGCAAGTGTTGCGTGGTAGAAGTTGTTCTGGATTACAGCTTCTATGAACACCCGTGGCATTTCCATGTTTTCACCTTACCTTATTGTTTGAAAGAGCAGAGTGAAGATAGAACACTTTTTCCTGCTGTATGCTCCTCCTCCTAGAATTATTGATAGTTTAGACATAACTATAAGAAAAATTAAGTGCCTGTGAAGGAGAAATAGGAAAGGAGAGGAGTGAAATAACTGAAGGAAACCATTTTCACTCTCCCAGAATGCTTCAGAAGAAGGAAATTTTAGAGGAGGAGTTAAATATTTCCTCATACAGTTTATACTGGCTCTGCTCCTTTTAAAATATTGTTTCTATATTCTTCATCCCCTTCTGTACCATCTTTAGAACTAAAGGCAGAACTAAAATATTCCCCACTATGACTCTTCCATAGTGTTCTAGATGAACAGAATTGTGTTTTACATATTCGGAATGAATCGAATCAGACAAAATACGTTGTTAAGTACAAACCCTGATGGGGCAGCCCAGCAGGTGGCAGTCGCTGCACACACTGCTGTGAGTCCTTGCCTTTCCGGGGAAGAGCCTGTGGAAGGTCATCACCTTGAAACCGTATATTAAGATCCATGTTTTCCTAATCAGATGCAGGGAGGAGACTTGCCTAGCTGGATTTCCTTCAAATTGATCGTTAATATACACCGTTGTTTTTTTTTTAATTAATTTGAATGTTGCTGTTAATCCCTGTAATTAAATATCTCACAGTATGTCATGGTTATTAAAATTATGGATTTTTTCATCAATACAGAGCAATGTATTGTTAACAGAATGAGGGAGGTGATGTAATTAGGGGGAGATGATCAATCCTCTTGGATTTTTTTTCCCCTCCTGTTTCAAAATGAAGTTGTTCATAATTGTTTAGTTCATTACCTAACCATATTCAGTAAGGGCTATGTTTCCTGATGAAGATTATAAAAAAGGAAAAGTAGTGGAAAATTAACTCAAATCAGAAGGAACCTAATGTGTGACACTGGCATTGCTTGAAATGACAAACTAAGTTCCAGTGGTAGTCAGCTGTCCAGAGCAGTCCTGTGCCTGTGATAGTGTTACACTGCTGGGAGATAAAGATCAATCATTTCTTCTGGCTGCTGTTGTCACTGTTCTGGAGACAGCAGATGCCAAGAAGAAGTGATGTTGTGCTTCCCTGAGAGTGCACCAAAGATTTGCTTTCCCTCTTTAGTGCTAGTCTGGAAGCATACACACAGAAGTACTCTGGGTACTTCACCTTTTGTTGAATGCTAAGTTTGTCAAAGGAAGTGCTTTTCTTCCTCCTGACTTGCTTTGGTACAGACTTGGTTTGAGTGTCACCCCATTTGTTCAGGCATCACTGTGCTCCCTGACACAGGGCCCCTGTGTTGCTTGCATCTTCTGGAAGAGCACTCCAGCTTTCTCAGAGCTCTTTTACCCAGTTAAGTAAGCATAAGCATATCAGTCATTCTTAGTAGTTGTGTATAGTCACCATATGAGGAACATTAACCAGGTAGGGTTAGAAAGTCATCTGAATGGAAGAGACTGGATTCTTAGTAAAGGTGCAGATTTGATTTGAAAAGAGAAAAAATTTCTTGAGCCTTGACAGGACTAAATGTTTGCCATCAGTATTGCCTGAGTTCCTATTTATAGCATGCATGATAGAGGAGATTGTGTTGCCAAGCTGTAGGCATTTCCTTGCTGATTTGTTTTTAGGGGCTTTTGGCTCATTATTCCAGTGGTATTAATCCAATGCATAGTGTAAACACATTACATGTACTATCAAACACTACTTCAATGTAAACACAGAGAGCTAAATGTCCTAATATCTTTCTAACTCCTTTATAGAATTCTAAATATGGTGACAAGACAAGGAGCATTATGGGCTAACACTCTGGGATCTCTGGGTAAGTAAACTTGTTTTTTTGTAGGGAAAATAATTTAAAGATGTAACTCTTTGATAGGAAAGTGTAATCTCTAAATTTTGATCATTAAATCCATCAGGAAAAACTGCAGGTTGTTTTTTATTCTTTGGGACATGAGGGCATTTCAGTAGACATTGAAATGGAAAGGAATGACAAGGAAATTAAAGGCTAAAATAGGATCTGAAGCATAAGTAGCCAAAAGCCTGTAATTAAACCCCAAAGTTTTTAAGCGTGTCACAAATAAGAACTCTAGCTATGAGATAACTAAAATTATAGGTAATGCTTACTTGTTAATGAATTCCAGTTAATTCACAACTTAAGGCAAAAAAATAGTTATATCCTTCTGAAATAACTTTAATAACTTAGGAAGAAACTCAGTGGTCATGTGAGCATCTGCCTGATGTCTGTTTCTAGTTAAAGAGTAAAAAAAATGTTTATCTGTAGAAGAAACGTAATTATGACAACAAAGATTTATCCTTTCATGATGGTAGCTTAGACAAACTACATATGATACCACCCACTGTAAATGCTGCTTATAACTAATAAAAATTATCAAAAGCCTAATGGGAGAGAAAATTGTGAGCTGAGGTCTGTGGAGGGAAGGGTGCAGGAAATTAAGTCACTTCAGTTGCCTCCAAAAAACAACTTCAGATTATTTTTGTAAGTCAGTGGAATAACTAACACCCTGGAGAGTACAAGCTCTTTGGCTTCTTCCTGCCACAATCTTGAAAGACCAAAAGGTGCTCAGTTACTTTGAAAGGAGAAATCCAAAACTGATCTGTTTTGAAGAAGATAATGATGGAACTTATTGCCCCACAATGTGGTAACTAAGAAAAATTAGAAATGGGTAATAAAAGAAAAATAGCAATGTTTAAAGTAGAGATTACATCATGATACAACTCAGCCTACATATATTTGAATTTTTTTAAATGCATCAAAGCATAGGTTTAAGTTGCATTTATTACATTTTGTTTAAGTCTGATTTCTGAAGAAATTAGCTTCCCTTCTAGCCCAGATGTCAGCTTTTGCAGCATAATATAGAGGCCATGGTCAGAGATGAGATTCTGAACTACAGCAAGAATAGCACATTTATTCCTAAGAGATGCATATTGTCTAGTGAGTTTTATGGTCGGATTTTATTTTTTTAATATTTTCTATACCAAATCTAACAAAAGCATGCTTGAAAGCTGAGATGCAGGCACACTGCAGTTCAAGGTTCCAGGTTAAGTGACACATTAACAGATTTTTTCAGCTGTGTTTGAAGAAAGATTACTCAAGAAAATGTTTGTGCAATCCCATACCAAATTGTTATTTTTCTTATAAAATATGGCCTCTCCCAAGTCACATGGTTTAGTAGAACTTGTGTGAGTTTTGACTTGAATTTTTAAATATGTTTTTTCTTTCCCAGCTCTACTTTACAGCGCGTTTGGAGTCATCATTGAAAAAACAAGAGGTGCAGAAGATGACCTGAACACCATAGCTGCTGGAACCTTGACAGGAATGCTGTACAAAAGCACTGGTAGAGTAGCAGATTGTTTCTAGTTTTCCTCTTCTTGTATTTTATCCTAGATAACTAGGATTCTGATTACTTTTACTAATTGCTGTCTGCCTCTGAAAATTGGCAGTGTAAAAATGGTGCACTAGGAACCAAGACACATTAGTTCAATATTCCCTAACCCACACATTGTTCTTCACACAGCTAAGACTACTTAAGGAAAACTTGCACTTAACAAAAAAACTGCAGCTGAATTAAATTGGATTCTTTTCAACTTGCACAGGACTAATAATAATCATGAGAGCCAAATTATATATCTATACTGAATATCAAATGTTTACTCAGATTTACAGCGAGTGTTTAAAATACATGCCCAGCTCAAGCTGAAACTTCCAAGTGGCTCATGTGACGTGCACATAAACTAATACATTTATAAAGTTATTACTTAGCTGTCTGTGAAACTTGTCTTGTGGTAGGATTCTACTCTTTGCATAATACTCTAAAAAAACAACATTATTTGAGTACAGCAGGGATTTAAGGTTAGTTTACTGATGCATACTGAACTGTTTGCAGAAGAGAGGGTCTGAGTTTCATCATCAAAACACCTGTTAGCACGTACTCCAAGCTCAACTATTGGAGGGATCATCTTTTTTAGAGGATCATGGGGTACCATGTTCTGACATTACCACAGGAAAAAAGTATAAGTTTTAAGTACCTCAATAGAGGTTTGACTATAGGATTCACCTGGCTTTTACTTAGGAGAAAATTCTAGCATTAACCTGTGTGCTTCTACAAATCTTAACTGAGCCGCATGTCTTAGAAGTGTTCCTAAAGGCCAGTGTCATATATGGGGCAAAACATTTTGAGAAGCCTTGTTTTCCTGTTGACCTAGACTAATTGAAACAAAAAATAATTGGCTTGAGCAGCCTACATAAATACTAACTTGTGCACTTAACCTTGAAAGAACACATAGCTGTCTTACAGTGAACTACTGATTTGGGGTTTCTGGGATAAGTACGACCGTCTCGCCGTATTACCAACAACAGCTGGGTACAAGTCTTAACATTTTCTGTAGAAAGTTATAAAGAAGAACTGCCATCTTACACTCCAGCAGAAGCTTCCCCCTTAGCTTTCAGAAGTACAGAGCTGGCATTGTGTCTGTTCTTGCCACAGCGCACCTGTGCATAGCTACTCCAGTCACATGCACAGTCATCTGACAGTTGAAAATTTTTTCTTACCAGAGCTCAATGTTTTTTACCAGACTTTTGTTTTGTAACCTAAGATCTAGTGAGCTATTAAGTAGCACTGATAAAGGTAAGTGTAGTCAATAAGTCTGTATTCATTACAGTATTATATTTCAAGTACAAATGTCATGTGTTGTGCCTATGAACTGTGCCTCAGAAACTCAAAAGAAATTTTTTCACCATATACAGGAAGTTTGAGTAGCACAGTAGACCTTAAAGGTCAAGGATCAGTTCTGTAAATGAAAGAGATGGTATTCACATCTGTTCGAAGATTTTAGTCCCAGTCTTCCCTTTTTTTTTTTTTTTGGATGCTCTGTCCCTCTTGCTGCTTCTCCCATGCTTCCTCTGCTGTCACCTTATACCAGAATAATTTTTGTAATTCTGTGTGGTAGAGCTTCCCTCTACATTATGTCTTTACCCTGCATCAATAAATATTTACCAAAAAAACCTTTAATATTTAAACCATATGCAAATGTCAAGTTCACATCTGTGACATAACAAGGTTGTAATAAATTCCTGTGTTACATGGGACACCATGTTGGATTGACATTAAAAAAAGGAAAATTTAAAGCCACCAGGGATATTTCCATTACAAATCCCCATGTTTTGGTGTCAGCTGGCAACTCCCACAAGCATGCCATTTCAAGTCAAGGCTGTTCTGTAATCCACGAAAGGTGGAAACAGAGTTGGAGGCAGTGTTGTTCAGACACTGAGATTTACCACTTCCATCATGCCTGTTTTGTAAAGAGATCAGGAATGTTTTTAAGAAGCTATGAAGCATGGTAGGGTTTTTATTGTGACTTTCTGGTTTATGTTTAAACTTAACATTGATGGAAGAATCGTATCAGCAACTCTGCTGCACTGAAAAATGCTCTTGCGTGCACTACAAAGCCTAGATTGAATTTCTTAAATTATTAAGCCTTTGCTGAGAGGGATGAGTGGACAGGAGAAAAAATTAGTGGGAAGACTTTTTAAAGGCTGAAGTTTGTTGCTCCAAGCTGGTCCCAGTATTCATAGTTTGTCCTTGTAGAAGTGTTAATCATTACCAAAATGCCAGCAATCAAACAAAAACGGCTTTCCAAAATACCCACATTCTAAATCCATTAGATTGTGAGCAGTTTTGTGCAACACTACTTAATACACAGCTTGTGTGCAAGAAGATAAAAGAGCTGAAAAAAAGTACTAGTATGAACTGTGGAAGTTCAGCCCTCCCTCACTGGAAGGGGCATTAATCACTGAAAGTTCCCCATTGCAAATGGCTAGAGCAGTTAAGTCCCCAGGAGTTCTGCTAGTCCTCCTTGGAGTGAATTAGACACTGTTAACTTGCCATGATAAATCACATGTCAGCTGGAATCCATCTCAGCACACTGTGTGTCTTAGGGTAACATGCTGAACTGAGTAAAATCAGTGAAACTGCTAGCATACTAGTTGATCCCTTTGACCAAAGGGATCTCTAGTGTTCACACTTATTTGACATGAAATTTAATGCCAAGGTGACAAACTGAATGTTCTGGGTAGAAGTTGAGTGACAGGTGAAAGAAAACCCTTTGTGTTCCTTTGCCAGTGACATATGTAGTAGAAATGTTGCAATTTAATCAGTCCTGCCCGAGTTTGGCTAAAAGAGAGTCTGATGTTTTAAGTCCACAACGGTGGCTTTTCCATTTAATAAGGTACCATTGTTTAGTCTCCTGTTTCAATCAAAGGTGATGCGAAGTTTTTTCTGATAAATGTTATGAAGCACAAATCCTAAGCCAAACATTTAGCCCTCTTGCATGCGTTTTCAAACTCTTTTCTAAATCAAACATCTTTATTATGTTTTTTTCATAATTATATTAGCCTCTGACAGTAGGAAATAATCAAGATTATTATTGTCACTGTGCACTGTCACTGCTATTCCCTCCCACCCTGAAAGTGCATGTGGTTCTAGTCACCACATCACAGAGGTTCAGCAGGGTGAGGATCTTACACTCCTCCTCAAGCACACAGGATCAATCACTCAGGAAAGAGATACTTAGCTAGGTAGGACTTCGGTCTGACCCAGTGTGACAGCCACTAATTCTCATTGAAATTCCTGACAAACACTTCAGTAAGCAGAAAAAGTTCAATAACCTTTACCCGTTATCCGAGGGTTACACAGGTTGTACATATTCTTCTTTGTTTTTGTTTTTTTTCTCTTAAGGTTAGGGAAAACGGGAACAAAAAGGAATTACTTTGTTTACTGAACTTCTGTGCAGTAGGAGCCTGATACCACATAGAGCATCTTATGCTCGTTGCACTATAGATGTTACATAATTTTGGTATAAAATGGTGTGCAAAAGAAGGGAATTGCATGCCAGCAATAGATGAAGGGAGTACTTGTCATCTTAAGGCTTCAGGACACAACCCTGAAAAGTCAATATGTTATGAATTAAGAAGGGCTAAATGTTTTATTGCTAGCAGTAAAGTCTGGCCAGAGCTGCTGATCAGTTTTGTGACATGCAGTGGGCAGGAGTTCAGAGCAGTTGCATTCACTAACTACTTCTTGAGCTATAAAAGCCTCTCCCCTTTGGGCTCGAGCTGTGTGTTTCTCTGGGCCAAACAGGTGGTTTTTTGTGTGTCTGTTTGGTGGGGAGGGGAAAGAGGAACTTTTTGCAGATTGCTGTAGGTAGGGCCCTAGGATATACTTTTTTTTTTTACAGAATTTGGAGAAAAGTAAAGGATTTGCTTCTGAACTTAGAAGTTTGGGGCTATCAGGTGTTTTAGAAATTAAAAACATCTGTTAAAACCTGCTTTCAACATAACAAGTCTGTAGGACTATTAATCAAATGGTATTTAGTGAGGATTTTGTTTCGTATCTGAATTAAGGAAGAGATAAGGGCAAAGTACAAGCAGGTGCTACAGGCAATAGCTTTTTGAGGCTGAGTTTGTTACTTGAGAGCTAATGTCTAAGAGCACACGTGGCCACTGAGAGCAGTGATGCCTTCTGCACAGCTCTGCCAAGCAGAAACAGCAGAGTTCTCAGAGCTGCAGGGATTTGCAGGGTTCTTGCTGCCATTTGCAGTACCCACATAAGTCTCCTGTCCATCAGGTACTGCAGCTCTTTCAAGTGAGAAAACAGAGAATTTCAATAGTGTTTGCAAAGTAATTTCAACAGGTTTAATACTTCTAAACTTGTAAAATAGATTATAAATTCTTCTTAGTTTTCTAATTTAGCCTTCACACCACAGTAACTACTATTGTGCAAGTTGCCTGATCTCAAAATACCTGCTTTCAGAACTGTTGGTCAGCTGGAACTTTCAAGTTATCTTACTCAGACACGCAAGATTAGAGGCTTACAACTGTGTTTCTAGCAGGGTTTGTCAAGGCAGACTTGGTATCAGAAGATTCCAGAGAGTGATTGTAGAGGAGGGGTGGGAACATGTTCTATCATGCAAACACAGCTGGGATGGGAGTGGAGAATTTTTATTTTTTTTAACAAGGTAATCTTCTCAGAGGGCTTAACATTTCCTGCCCAGCAACTGGGCTGCGTTCTACACTGTGTTACTGTTTGAAGTCTGCCACAGACTTGGAGGTATTTACGCAAGTGCAAATCTAACCAGTTAGGTAAAGGAAAGTTTTTCCTTTTTTTATATTTGTAACTACAGTGAATAGTTCAGAAACAAGATGCAACTGCAACAAAACAAAATTACTGGTAAAATTTTGTAGGAGAAGCGTTAGGGAACTTGGTAGGAAACATTTCTTACTTATTTGCTTCTTGGCTTTTTTTCTAACTGACTCAGTAATGCACTTATACCAAATTCACACATTTAGTTCCTGTTCATGGAACAGACTCCCACTGAAACAGCTTCTTCAGCAAAGTCCCCGAGTTGTCTGGACAAGACCTATGCCCTGTAGCTGATACTTTATGTGTAGATTCAGAGCTGCCATCCTTAGCTGACTAACCTCAGCACATGAAATATTAACAACAGTTTTTGTGTTAGGAGCACTATGTCATAGCAGCACAGTGTCTAAGTCTGCATGGATGCTAGAAAGTGGCTCAGCTATGCAATATAAATAAAATAATTTTTTTGTACAATCCTGACTTCACAGGACCTGGAACCAGGCTTGATCAGTCTTCAACCTACCTTTCTTCCGTAAAAAGAATAGAATTTGAAGGGAAAGGAGAGGAATTGAACCTGGTGGCTGAGGGAAGAGTCTACGGGAATAGTCATAACTGATGTGTTACATTCTCTGAGAATGTTCCTCATTTTGTGCTTTTCCTTGTACACTGTAATGGTTAGAAGCCCTTTTTTTTGGCAATTGCTTCTGGGAGCAATTGTTTCCTAATATGAAGAGCTGAAAATCGGACTCTCTAATGTGTTAATTTTTCCCCAAAGTAACGAGGAGGGAGTTTTTAGACATCTCAAATACGTGTTTTCCACAAAACATCCTTGAAATTTCACCTGTGGCTTTTTACCAGAATCTGTTTGCATGTAGTTAGTTCTATGTAACCAACTGCAACCCCTTCATGTGAAAAGCTTTTTGTGCAACGAATTCAGGATGAGTTGTCAAAAATAAAAGTCTGCATTTGCATTCCTAAATGCTAATTTAGGCATATAGGTGCATAAACAGCACGGCTTTCCTTTGAGCTGTTGAGTTCCCAACAGTTAGGGCAGTGAATTCAGGCTTACATCCCAAAAAACCTCTTGGATCATCAAAGCTGGTCTGGCAGTGACATTTCCAGAAACTGTGGCTAGATATGTCCTGTAAGTACCAAGTCCAACCTCTGCTATCACTTCTGCAGTTTCTTGGTATCATTACATGCCTGAGCAATATAGGTTTAACAACTCCAATGCAATCTATTTAATCTTGCAGCACAGGTAATGCATTCTGCATCTAGCTGATGCAAACAGCTTCTTGCCCCACTGCCAGCAGTTATGGGAGACAACTTCATGATCCATAATGGGAAAAAAAGCAACAAACCACTGATTACTGAGATCTATTTCATGTCAAGTTTAGGAACATGCATTCCACTGTCAGTTTCACCAATAAAGCAGGCAGGTTTTTGCTTAGCTGTAAGCAAAAACTGGCCTTGTTGTCTATGCTGAACACATTATCTAAGTTGTTTCAGCTGGGATTGATAAACATTGCAGAATCAAACTCACTGAAGTTTTCCTAATGTTGAGGGTCATGTTCTCAGGGGTTCCAGTGCATTCTGGGAGCTTTACCAAGGCACTTTCTCTTACTGATAAATAGAAACATTCTGCTGCTCAGTAAAAACAGCAGAAGTCTCTGCTACCACAACACCTGCACAGTGGCTGCTGGTATTGGCCAAACTTGCCCTGAATTTTTACCTTCACAACTTGAAAAATCTTCAAGTCTTGAGTGTGCAGTTAAAAAAAACCCTGCGTATGTTTTTGGTTTTAATGGCCTGTGTGACTCAATATTTGCCATTACTATTATTAATCTTAAAAATTATTATTTTGCAAGGATAAAGAAAGTTGTTCAATGCATGTCCCAGTTAATTCTTTGCAGTGGATCCCTTTCATCTATTTCTTAATTTTTTTCAAAAGGTTTTAAAATTCCAAAGACACAAAAGTAGTGATAAGATCTCCATAGTAGCCCTCATGAATCTCTGGTGCCCAAGGTCTCATCCACATTAGCTGCTGCTGCTGCGTTCACTTCTTTCTGCCCTTTCTCCTTCCTCCCAAACCTAGTTACCATAACTGACAAACGTTGTTATTACTCCTCGCCTGAAAGTCAAAATGCAAGAGTTCTTAGAGCAGGAAGAGATCATCTCTGTCTGAAACACCCATGTTCATTCAGGACAGCTGGAATAGACAAAGTAGGAATTGGGAAAAGCTATCTTTGCTTTGAGTGTTCTGCAGTGGTTCACT
Organism: Apus apus; assembly: GCF_020740795.1. NCBI lineage: Eukaryota > Metazoa > Chordata > Aves > Apodiformes > Apodidae > Apus > Apus apus. The sequence continues at coordinate 28,050,290 of NC_067285.1, forward strand.
CGGGCAGAAGCACTAGCACAGATGGAGAGGAAGTCACACCAGCAGAGGTGGTGTCAGGACCTTTCTTGAGCCTGGGAGCAGGTTCGAGAGGGAGAGCAGAATGCGCACAGGTGCCTTTCCTGGGAGCGTATTCAGAAGAGAAAAACTGGTTCATTAAGATTTTTCTGGATTTGAACAGCTTCTTAGAAGTTGCTTGTGACAAACGATTTCCTTGGATACAACTTTACTGGTTTTACCCTGTTTTGCAGGTGGAGTGCGCGGGATAGCGCGAGGCGGCGTCGCCGGCCTGACGCTGACCGGCCTCTACGCTCTGTACAACAACTGGGAGCACATGAAGGGCTCCCTAGCCCGGCAGTCCCTCTGAGCAGGGCGGCCGCGCAGGACGAGGACACGCTTGCTCAGCCACCAATCCATCAGTTGTGAGATCTGCCTGGTGCCCCTCCCTATTTTCTTTATGATTAGTGTGAAACAGAAGGATGCTATGCTGGGGGGAACCTCTTGATGCCGTGTAGCTGGACTGGCTCTTTCCTTTCTGCCAGCCCGTCGCTGGAGAGGCAGCAACATTTGTTGGACCTGCAAGTGAGCAGAGTGGCCACCGAGACAGAGCCTCCCTGACACGCTGGCCAGCCAGCCTTGGGCCAGAGCCACAAGACATGCTCCAGCCCCACAGCTCTACCTGCTGCACCACCAGCCTGCTCGGGTTGCGTGTACCACGATGGCACCTCCTAATAAAGTCTGTGTCCACATTCCCTGCAGTCTTTCCCCCTGCATCGCCCCGACAGCCAGCCCAGGGCAGCTGGAGACAGCAGGAGCCTTAAGTAGCAACTGGCACAGGGCAAGGCTCATTACTCTGACAGCACAGGGTAAGCTGCAATAAGGGACATCATCATTAATAAAAAGGGTGGTACTCGCACAATGCTGTTCCTACACTTTGCTGTTCCTGCTGCTCATAAGACAGAGGTGTGCTGCATCTAGGGATTCTTATGTACAGTTTTGTTTTGAAGGAGCAATGTGATAAAATCCTGGGGGAGTTGGTGTATGAGGGGAAGTGAGCTAACGGGCTGATTGTCTCCTGATGAGAGGTGACAATGAGGCATACCAGGGCTTGAGGCCACTCCCTTATTTGCTCTAATAAATAAGGAACTGGTTGTTTCTGGATGAGGTACAATTGCTGTTGCAGAACAGCTGCCATTGGACTATCAAAACACTTGGATCTTCCGAGACCTTAGAACTCATTTAACCAACAGTATAAATACTCCTCTCATTGCCTACTCCAAGAATTTAAATCAGCAACAAGTTTTGTTTCTACACCCAAGTAATGTTTGTAGGTTGTTGGCAGAATTATGATGTGATGAATCTACACCTTCTCTGGTGTTTAAATTAAATCATGTACCAAGCATTGTTTGCAAATGAATTAAACAGCAAGTTGTGAATTAGTTCAGTAATCAAAGCTGTTGTGTAACAACTCATTCCTTAAGTTTTTAAATAATTAAACAGGTTTGAGACAGTGTAAAGGCAGGGCAAGGGAAAAATAACAAACTTACTGCTCAGTAGACAACTCTCACCTCAAGGTCTCCCTGCTGAAACAACTCTTGAAAACTACATTGCACCCAACAAAATAAAAGCTTCAAAACAGCAATAGAGGGAAGGATGGTAGCTCTTACCTTCCTCTGATGAGAAGTACAGCTTTGCTGAGAAGCTTCTTTAGGAAGAGGTGACCTCTGAAACTGGCTTTTTATAGAGCAAGTGCTCTAACTAAGGACTTCACAGTTGAACTCAATTAGATCAATTAGTCAAAGCAGATGCTACATGCCAGCATTTACCAGATGTACCATAAAGGAAAAACACCAGGTCTTTTCATATCTGCTTTGTAAATGCTGTTTTTTGTTAAGCCTGATGTTCCACTGTCTTTTAGTGGGCTGTGTATTTGTGGTGTCAGAGCTGGACTGTCTAACAAGCATTTTTTAAGGGCCATGCCACTAAAGCAACTGTCCTGCTCGGAGGCTGCAGGAAGGTGCCATAGGCACCAGCTGCACAGTGTTGTTGGGTGGGATATAGGAAAACACCTGCACTTTATTCCTGAGCCACTTTTTCTCTCCCTGTCAGTGAGTTCCTGCCTGCCCATTTCTTGGTCACCATTACGAGGACTACCACTCCTACAGGCTTGGCAATGCTGGATGATGGATTGATGGCTGCTTTGGGGAGCTGATGGTCGGCAAGGGTTGCTTTTTAAGTGTCAAGAACTTTACAGTGTGTATTTTATTTTTGTTAGACACTTCTTCAGGACTGAATGACTCAGGAGCTCTGTCTCTACTGAAGCAGGAAAGCTGTGTCATTTAATAAATTTCCTCTTTAGAGTGCACTGGAAATAATATAGGAACAAGGTTTTGTAGGTTCACAGTTGCCACTACATTAAGATTAGGCTGACTCTTGAGAAAAGTTAGCATGTTATCTGGTCTGCAAATTTCCTGGAATTGCTTACCTCAGAGGCAGAGCTGAGTGCATTTTTCTGAAATAGCTGTGTTTGTTTCTAGGGTTATTAAAAGCTTTGGTTCATAACCTGTTCATATATGAAGCTATCTCTAGCTTGAGCCGTGAAATACAACCAGCACAGATGCAGCAGTGAGGGAGGTGAATTTTAAGTATGGAATACAGAGAACATCTCTGATGTTCTATGTTAAGACTTCACAATTTAATGGCAAACAATCAGTATAAAGCTGCTATTTAAAGCTGTGACCAAAAGTATATCTGAGTTCAGTAAGAATAAAAGGACATAAAATCAGGTTCCAGACAGGAGTTGGTCAGCCACCTGCAGTCCTCCCATGGAGCACTGCCTGTCTCAGAGCTGTGTTCTGTCCTGCCATGAGTTTTCCTGGTAGAACTGAGACACCTTTCTATGCCATGGCAGCCAGTGAGGGCGTCTGACTTAACAGGTGTAACAAAAGCTTTTTGAGTCTTGTAAAGCTGCTTTTGCAGTCTTTGGAATAGAGAAAGGCACTTGACCATTCCCTGTCAGCAGATGACTTCTCGTACAGTTGGAAGATTTGTTGAGAAATGTGGTAGGAATCTCCAGCTTCCTCCATAAAGCAGAAGCTGCTTCTGAAGACAGCTGGGAAGTGTCTGCTAGGGCAGAAGAAATAATCCAGTGTTTATAGCCTATGGTTCCACTGTCCTAACCAGGGAGTGAAAAAGGAAAATCCTTTTTAATGCTTTAACAGGTTACCCCTGTGCTCAGTATGCTCTAGATGGTTAGGAAATCAGTATGTTTTAAGTGGAGTGTTGTATAACATGTGAACATTGGCCTGTGCTGTTGAGTGCCAGGCAGTGCAGTGACACCAAAGGGTATCTACGGCCTTTTTTTGGTACTTTCACAGCATCATTGATACCAGTCTTGGGTTCACCTCTGGTACCTTTTCCCCCACCCCGCTGGCCCTCTGTCCCTGTCCTTTTGAGCACAGCTGCCAGGCTTGCACCACAGCTGGTTTTGTTGGAGGAGTGGAGCAGTCTGGTGCCCCAGGAGCCCTGTGAGCAGCCCTGCTCCAGGTGGGCACTTGCAAGGGATGGACAACTGCTGCCACTCATCCCCTCCTGCTCCTCCCTTTACAAGGCTCAGCCAGTCAAACCAGTGTTAGTTCCACTTTGTGTGTAAGAGGAAACTTGCTTCCCTGCCTCACCAAGTCTGCACTGCTGCCATGAGCCCACCAAGTGCTGATCTTGCCCCCACTGTCCCCATCTGAAGTCTGGGGCACCTTTCCTGGCTGCCAGCAGCAGCCCTCAGGTGGGGATGCAACAGGCCTTCACCTGGCATGCTCTTGGCTTGTGAAGTCTCACCTGTACTTGGCCATAAAGCTCCATACTTTCACCAATACATACATGACCACAAGAAACTTTGGTTATTTTGCACAGGAGCAAGTTAGAAGCATTCATCTGTTATGGAAACATAGCTAGGGGAGGAGTGGGAGGTAACTGCTCGAACTCCACAGGGAAGGAAGTGAAATTAAGCTTTCAGAGAGGACCCTGTTCCTCAGTACAATCTGACAATCTCAGATTGTTCAAAGAAAGGTCTCCAAATACTTGAGAAGCAAAAAACTATTCTTTGCTCCTGCTACTCTTTGTCTTCCTTGGTCTTTGGAAGACTGGAAGTATTTTTCTCCCTGTCTTTGAAAGCTATAGTCAGGATACGTGTTCACAAGTTCCGCATGAGGCTAACAAAGAACCTCAAGTCCCTTTAGAAAAACTGTGCGCATGCACACCCACGCATGAAATTCAAGGTACTGTGGTTGGAAGGCTGCCAGGCCCAGCTGCATGAGGTCTCTCAAGAATGTTCTCTTATGCCTGGATTAAGTCACTTCTACCAGTTTGAACAAATGAAAAATCCCCCAAGGAACAAAACATGCAGGGAGGCTCATGTTCAAAAACTAGGAGAGCAGACAAGCCAGAGAGGAACTAACTTTAAACTGTGCAACCAGACCAGAGATGTTCTGGAGCCATGGGAGAAGAGGACTGAAAGCCACCAAAATCCATACATTCTCCTTAACTATTCAAGAGCAGTAAGAAACAAACATTTTTGTCTAAATCTGCATTTCTTACAGCAGCTGAGTCAAGGCCGGGTGATTTAGACATACCAGCTGCATGCCCAGGGGTCCTGTTGTGGGGCAGTAGCTGACAGGAGTTACCCCTCAAGGGTGTGCCTGGTGCCAGGGTTTCCTGGCTTTGGCAGCAACACTGCAGGGAGGGGGGAAATGAAGACCTGAATGATGTAAACCCAGCGCGGGGCCGGAAGCACCGCCGCAGCAACACCCAGACACCTTCACCAGGCAAGGTGCCTCAGCACTTCTTGGTAACCACCTTGCAAAGGAGACATACCACACCCTTTGGCTGCAATTATTTTTTAATGGAAAAAACTAATCAACATTTTACATAAATATCAATGGGTGATAAGACAGTTGAGTAAGTAAAGGAATACACACCCCAGAGTTTTAAAGGGCTTGTAAGGAACTGACAAATAGCACACAGTGACGTCTACAAGGAATTAATTTTAAGAGGTGGGCTGCACATCAGTCAACTTTCTTAAGTTCAAGCACTAATCAAATTAGGCTATGATTGGAGTTAGTCACAGTGCAGTCTACCCATGCAGCAAAAAGGACATGTTCAAAGGGGGAAGTGAACTTCAAAGAGATCTTTTTGCTTTCAGCAGAAAGCCCCAACAAAGAGAGCCTCAAGTAGACCACTGTTGTCAAGCCCTTTTGGTATCTGGTTTCACATGTGCAGTGTGCCCCTCTCAGACTAAAAGCTTATTTTTAACCAAATGCAAAGGTTCTGTCAGACAAGAATGTGTTCACACTGCAAGGCGATACCACAGTTGGTCTTGCTAATATTTTCTCTTACACAGGGTTGTAAAGGACTGAAATAATTTTTATTCCCAGGCAGGCTGCAGGGGAGACTCTTTTTTATAGTCATTAAAAGCAATTTGTTAAGTGAGTAGAAGCTGCACCAGAAACTATGTAACTTCACAGTTTTTCATGCAAGCTGACGGGCACTGATCCACATTTCCATCTAACATCTCCACACTCTTTCCTAAGGGCTCAAAATGTTAAAATACCTAAAGAGGTATTGCTTCTATTATGTCCACAGCTACAGGGATCAGTTACTCAACCCCACTTTCATATGCATAACAACATGGAAATCTACAGCTTAAATATCTTTAAAATGGATCAGTAGGAGCCACACAGTTTGCCAAGTTAAGTGTTTTTCCCAATTGTGGGATGACATCAATCTGATGAGAAGGCATCAAATTCCCCAAATACTACCTTTAAATATTATGTGGCTAAGATGCCTGCTTTCTAGTGGTTTAGTCCATAAAAGTTCATTGTGAATTATCTAAAACCAGCAGAAATGTACACCTTTCATCTTACAGCTTTTTCAGTGAAATTCAAATAGTTATTAAATGCTGGGGACATGGTAGGATCTGATCTACTGAATGGCTCAACAATTTGCAAGACATGTTTCCATTCAAAACCAAGTTACCAATTCTCCTGTCACGTGTCAGGTTCCATAAATTCATGTCTTTTTCAAAATCCGGACTACACCTACTCAGCTGGGAGATGCACCAATATAAGATGCAAACAAAACCTTTAAAATTTGCAACTGCTTAATAAAAGAAATAGCTTCCAAACACAGCCCAAGATGCCTTGCAACCCCAACCCCAGTTAAGCTGGAACCCAACTCATGACAAAGTTGTAGCAGCTGAAAGGAATGGCAACACTTTTGAAGTCACTGCCAAAGGTGGACATGTCACAGCACCAGAGAGATTTCTCTTTATACCTGCACTGGCTTCAACATACTTCAAGTGACAACCCATTAAAGGAGATTCATGTAGTCCCATAACAGATAGGAGATTCCTAACACCTCTATAGTATCAGATTGCTTATGCTCAGTGGGTTTACATTTCAGAATTCATCTTAACAAAAAGGCATCTTCTGCACCATAACTCTGTTATATGAGTAATCTTGCTTTTTGTTATAATTTGAGAAGAAAAAGCAGATGACCAAACACGAACACAAGAACTCAGCTGGCTGCAGTCACTCAACGTGATGTGCGGTTGATCAGCGGGAAGGGGAAGATTTCGATGCTTCCAGTTGTTCACATCTAAACAAATGGGAAAAGAGGTTATTTTATTTGATAAACAGAAAGCAACACTTTTAAAAAAACTTGTACAAGACATTCGGGGGGGGCTGAGAAAATTTCATACTTCCTAGAACTGAGTATCTTGGCTTTTAGGGTTTGAAGTACGCACGCCTGCTAAGGACTTCTTTCATGACTTTGAAAAACAATGATGAAAAGTTATCTTGGCAGCAAGGAGAAATGTGACGTCAGCTGTACATACACCACCAAGGTAAGAAGGAAACTGCCTGGAAATTTAGACATTATATGCACATTCTAATTACAATAAAAGTCCCCAAGATTTTACCAGGTGTCAGTCAGTTGAAGAGTGATTTACTCAAGAATGTAATTAAAGCCCTCCCTGGCTGGCCATCAAAAGAACAATATGAAAAAGCAGAATGGTCCAAACTGTTAAAAAGGCTTATGGGGAGAAAATCATAATGCTGTCAAACATTACGTATAAAACTCAGAAAACATCAGTTAGCTGCCAGTGTCTGTATTCTGTACCCCTGAGTTATGTTTAGGCTCAGCTGTTCTAATACATTCTGTGCATCCTACCTGTAAAGGAGTCTGATACAGCCATTTTTCTTTATCTCCATTGAGTTTCATACAGGCAAAAAGGTCACAAACTGTAGGAAGGCCAAAGTCCTGAAAGAGAAATCACCTTAATTACTGACCTCCAAACAAATACATTCTGATGCATCTCCAAATTCTGCAAATACTCACAAAGAAAATAGACTTCTGAGTCTTGGAGATTAATGGTTTCTTTATTTAGTAAGAGTAGTTATAGTTCAAAATTAACTTGTCATCTACTTAAGTAACTAAGTAATAATCACTGAAAACATTAAAAGGGCTAAGAAACCTAAAAATGGCCAGTCAGTATTACCCAGAAGAGCTATGAATTTGGAACAGAAAGCAGGCATTAAAGTGAGAGAAACAATAAACCCAGCACATTGTCTTAATACACAGCAGTAACAAAAAGTTAAGCTCACTTGTGCTTTCTTGCGTAGAAGCCATTTATCTTCTGCTGGAGGTGGGTTAGCATTCTGCAGGTTGTCTGAAGCCAACACCCAACTGTTTACATTCAAGGGGAGGTGGAATGGAGCCAAGAGGTCTAGGAAAGGACTTTTGAAACTGCTATCTGCTTTTTCCCTACTCGCCTTTTCTTCTGCACTGTCTGCTTTGTGTTCAGACTTGGCTAGCCAGCTTGTCAGAGGCCTTTCCAGCAGCACTTTCAAGGGTTCTGCGATCTCTGCCGAATAATCTGCTTTCTCTGCACTAAGGGGTTCCCCTGTGAGCTGCTGCGCAGGGCTAAGCCAGGTGTTGGCAGCAGAATTGGTCTTCTCGTGCTCAGGATTTGGTAAATCTTTCTGGCTGACTGGAACTCCGTTTTTGTCCTTCCCTTCCTTCTTCAGAAGCCATTTACACAGAGCCTCTTTTCCACAGTTTTCATCACACACGCACTCTGAAAAGCTGGCACACAGCTCGTTAGCTTTGCACACATCTTCCACCTTACATGGGGCCTGGGGATGCTGAAGCAGCCAAGCATTTACAGCAGCTGTAGTGGGTGGTTTCTTTCCATCAAGATGATCATTCAGGCACTTCAGATTTCCCAGGTTCTCAATTTCCACACTTTTGATCTGGCTGCCGCAACAACTGGTGCACATTTCAGCTTTGAGGAGCCAATCATTCAAATTAAATTCTTCCCTAAAAGGTTTAAATTCATACTTCCATTTCTCATCTGAAGCACTACTTCCATTTTCTGCATCAGGAGTAATCAGCCAGTCAGAAAGGTCCATCTCTTCTTGGCCAAGGGATTCCAATTCCTCCACCTTTTCAATAGTGGAAAAGGATGAGCTGAAAGTAGAGGTGGAGTCCTTGCGGCCAGGGGAGTCTGTCTTTCCAGCAACATCACACTGTTGATTCTGCAGGAGCCAGTTTTCCAAATCTTTTAGATTTCCCCAGGCTTCCTCAAAATAACAGACTTTGGAAGGATTAAAATCCTAGTAAAGACACATTGAAATGCATTGATTAACACTAAAAGACAATGTTCAGTAACTGCTCGTGCAGTTAGATCTAGGAACATTCTGACAGTAAGTGCAAAAGCATTAGCTGTACCTAAGGCAGTGAAGAGAAGTACAGAAGGTTTAATTCCCACCACATTCCATTTGCCATCAAGATACTGTGTTTTCCCCTTTATTCAAAACTAGGTTAGTGCATACAAGGCTTACCTGGCTGGGCTCTGACACATATTTTTGTGTAACCCATTCCTCAAGATTGGTGCTGGGAACATATGGAGCCTGGCAAACACCCACAGGTCTGCTTCCAAGTAACCAGTCAGCAAGTGAGGCACTCACTGTTCCACACAATGTTTTCTGCTGAGAAAGAATGTTCTTGGTCATGAGAAAGTCTAATTGCTGAGGTAATCTACGGTGAACATTGAAACAGGCATTCAACATGCATCAGTATTTCTGAACCAAAAGAAAAAATAGTCCCTTCTAATTAAGAAAAAATTGAATCTTCAATGGCCTGTATCACTTTAAGACACTGCACTGACAGATTTTGTGATCCCAGATTCTTCAGAGTAACTGACAAGAAAAAGAAGCAACAACCTCTACAGCTCACAGTTCTGATATGCACAACCCAGCCATAAACCTCCCTCTGACCACAACTCCTGTTACTAATTTGCTACCATCCTTCATGATGCTGTTTCTGACCCAACGTAAGATTTCCCACTGATTTCTGCAGTAAAAGGAATCTGATAGTTCCAAGTCCTGACTTAACAACATCAAGGAATATTCAATTAAAAAATTCTCACTGACTATCACACTCCAAATTCACTTTCATACTATGTTCTTGCACATCTGTTCCTGGAGCAGCTAGAACTAAAGCTCACCACAGTGACTGCTACTGGCTACTCAAACAGCTTAACAAACAAACAGATGTCATTACTCAAGCAAGACAACATTGCGTTTGAGTTCTCCTTTTCCCTTCAATACAATTAAACATTCACAGATACAAGTCTTAATCTTACCTGCTCACAGTTCATGAGGGCACAATTCTGCCCTGGGAACCAGGGAGAAGTATTCTCTCTCTCTGAGGTTTGCTGCAAGGAAACAAAACCAGAAGGTAAGTATCAATTTTGTCCACCTTCTAGGATGAATTCTACAATAAAGCAGAAGTAAAGCATGGTTACAATTTGTTAGTTCTTTGTGGCTAACAATTTTCTCAACATTTACAAACACAACGGAGAAAGATATACTATAAAAGTTCACTTCCTTTAAGAGAATTATCTCCAATAATACAGGAGATACACTGCGTACATAAGAATCCCAAAATATTTGTATCCCAGAAAGCCATTACTGATGCAGAACTATTAATATCTAAATAGAACCATAACAATTTTCAGTTGCTGGAATAGAGTAAGAATATTATCATTCCCTCAGTCTAGGCCAAAATATATTAAAATAACATTTTCATAACTAGATCTAAGGTCAGAACTACAAGCAATCGTTAATAAACCACTCTGTATATATTGTACAGCTAAAACTATATGACTTGTACACAGGGTCCATTCAAGCTCTAACTAAAAGTAGAAATATCACTTGAAATACATTGTGCTATGGCCTCATAATATTAGTTTTCCAACCCAGGAAGATCTTGGTGCTTACCATTGTTTTAATTGAACCAAATGAGGTAATAGCCTGGCGAAGGTAAGATGTGTCAGCCTCAAAATTCAGGATGGATGATTCCTCTGGTTTAAGAGTAAGACTTCCCAGTCTAAAAAGGTAAGATAATAGTTACAGAAAGAAAAAAATCAAAATTTAAAAAATTAGAATCTTCTTCCTCTATCAAGTGTTGGGAATCAATTCATTATTTCATAAAAAGGCTTCCAAACTGACTTGGCACTAATTAGGTAACAGACTTTTAATACTTGCATAAAAACAAAGAGGTGCTTATCCACAAACCAAGAACAGAATAAATAGCTAGTAAAACACAATTTCTCCTTCTTACTTCAATTGCCATCAATAAAAAAGATTTTAAATAGTCTGCACAAATTAGTACCTCCACTGCTCCTTACAGTCTTGTTTTTTCAATCTAAGATAAAAAAAGATGAGAGGAACTATACATCAGAATGCTTTCAAGTTCTTATTCCTAGGGACCCTATAAAATGTGACAACAGATTTATTACTGTTTCTATTATTATAAAAAAAAAATCAGATGAAATGCCTAAGTCAAAACAAGAACCAATTGTGTTAACTTGCACCATAAAATATATTTACCTTTCCAGGCAAACTGAAATCTGGTTTGCCAGTTCCTTACTATAGGAGCGTTCCAGCTGATGAATAAGGCAATTGAATTGTCCCAAATACTGCATGGAAGACAAAACACGTGTTATTGTTCCAGCTTCTAAGATTAAGACGGAGAAAATACTTGCAAGGACAAAGTTTACTTAAAAATTCCAGTGCAGCAATGTAACACCAAAGCTTACCCAGTAGAGCTGCTGGGCCTGCTGCTGCAGTGCCTCCTCTTTTAGCTGCTGGATGAGATCCACCTGCTCGAACAGCCACACCTCGCGGCTGCGCAGGCACTCCAGGTGGCGGCTGATGTGGCTGTGAATCTTGGCCTTCACCTGTCAAGAAACGTACCATTTCTAGAACATCTGTCAAAAGCACCAGCAAACATATCCTGTGCCCATTACAAAATAGTATTTGTCACAGGGAAGTGGTATTTTTGGAGCAATTTATTTCTCCAAAACTAACCACAGTCACCCACAGCACCACATGACTCAAGTTAGTACAAGTCCCGAGGCTACCTTTAAAGAAGTACTGAAGAACAATGTTACTTTGCTGTATCTCTCTATTCTGATGTTTCATCCAACAGCTTTAGTACATGCTACATGCCTAAGCTAATACTACAGCAATACCTTTATCAAGAGCATGACCAAATAACACAGCAAGATGCTTGCGGTCTCTAGGAAAATTTCAAGCCATCATCATAATAGAAAGAACACTGGAATAATAAAAACTGTCATTAAAGTCATGTTTGTTATTAAAACTTTTGTTGTAAGGAATTTAAAATTACCTCCCGCCAGTTCTCTTTAATCTGTTGGTCAGCTTTGACAATTCCAGATATAGCTGTTTCCAAGTCCTTCTTTGCTTGAAGGCACTTTGCCAGAGGCTCACTGTTGCAGGAATTTCTGCTTCTGTCCTGTGGTGGACTCATTCTTGAAGTGTTCCTAAGACACAACGAAAAAAAAATTCTTATTACTTTCTATTCCTCTTTAACTGAAGAGGAAGGACATCATATGAAGAACCTTCTGCTCTACTTCACTATAAAGGTGAATAAAAAAAACCCTGAGATCCTACACCAGTGCAAATTTTCTATACACAGATAAAGGTTTCTCCAGAAGCGACAATGGTCTCTCAAAATGCCTCAGCCCACAGAATTTGCACAGTTGCAGGAAAGTAAACAGATATTTGACACCACCTTCAACTGCAGGAGCTTAGGCTATCCTCCCTTGCCATCCCCCTTTCCTCAGGCTTTTGCATCTAGCCAGCAAACTCCAGCAGCTCAGGGCTGATTCAGGCAAGGTTCTGCATCTCTGCTGGAACAGGGGAGAATGGGTCAGCAAGGGGCAGAAACTGTTTCAGTTACCCTTTTTTCTGGTGCAGGCAAATGAACTGGCTCCCATAAATAAGAAAATTCTACTACAGTTTGAGAAACTGAAAAAAACAAGTGTTGATACATTGATCACTCTTTACTAAGCTGCAGAGGCTGAAACTTAAAGCAGCTGCCCATTATTTTTGTTGTGCTCACAGCCACAATAACTTGCTCAGCTTTAGCATATCCTCAAGTAAAAGGACAGAAAATTTCTACAGAAGTTGCACTGGTAAGGATTCTGTGAGTCACGCGAAAAAAGCTAAATAGGGATTTTTAGTAAAAATGGGAAGCATCAGTATAAGCATTTTTCTAAACAGTGAGCATTTTGTTACCAAAGAGTTTCAATTCTCCTGCTAGTTTCACAGGATTCCTGAAGCACTAGTTAGAAATTCGTAGAAAGCATTCTATTTAAAACAAGTCTTCAGCAATGACAGGCATGAAAATTCCCAGCAGAATTAATCAAAGGACACACATGTGCCAATCTAAATATTTCATAGATTTTACCATTCCTCTGGAGGGAGCTGAAAAGAGTATTTTTAATATGACCAGATGACCAAGAAGCCTGTATAACTGAGCAGCTATTCAGTCTGCAATTTCTAAGCCCCATGACCATAGGAACTGCAACCCAAAAATCCTAAAGCCGAGACCCACCAGGAATATGAAAATTGTGTATTTCAGAAAGCAGAGGGCTCACAGCGGCTCGCAAGCAGAAACTGATAAAGTGGGGTTTGCCGTGAGGCAGTGGCAGAGGCTGCACCTCTCTTGGTCCTCTCCACGCACGGGCTCCCCACCTCCCAGGTGCCCCAGCCATGAGACGCAGAGCAGGCACAGAGACCACACCAAGCCCCTGCACTCAACTCAATGCCATCCTCGACATAACATCTCATCTTCTAAGAAGCTCAGAGCACAACCACTGGAGAAGTGAACTTGAATTTATTTTTTAAGCTTATTGTTAATTCTACATAAATTAGACAGGGTGTAGAAGTCCAAAGACAGGGTGCATCAGTCTCCATTCTGTGATACAAATGCCAGTTTTGATCTTGCATTTGCATATTCTCATTCATGCACAGGCTCAATTGTGTAAAGTTTCATGAGCTTCACTTCGATAGTGATGTTCAATAAAAGGTAAGCTTTCTCCTCATAACACCCCTTAGATTTTATTCTCCTTATCAACTCTCTCATGTACAACCTACAGGAAAACAGGGGTGTGAGCCCTAGCTCTCTTGTGCAATCTAGAAGTATTAATGAAAGGTAGAGATATACCCAGCCAAGAAAACAAAGGCATTCAATATATTAAAAGCTGTCACATTCTCAAAAATAAACAAAAAAATAAATATTGTTCCTCATTATTTCATTCATCATATTCTTATGTAACAACCAAGTCAAAGTCTGAAAGACTAAAGGTACTCACCATGTTTGCTAGCTCAGCTTATATTGGACTTAAGAAGAGTTTTGTGAAAATTATGTTAAGCTGTATATCTATAAATGCCAAGTCCAAGTAGGCTGTCTTGCCATTTTTGTATTCTCTGAATTTATGACGTCAGGCAACAGGGCTTGATGCCTGAATAAACGCTACTTTTTCACACTTTGCATTAGCAACTTCATACTGGCACAGTCAAACTTAAGAAATATACACATGCCCCTCTAATGAACTCTGAACATACTTGTGTTTTTTGCATTTCTGTTTTCTTCATTTTATTGCAAAACTCTCTGTCCAAAATATATACAGAGAGAATGAATGCTGCTATTCTCCAGCCAGGCAGCTCTTGTGAAATAGCTGCTCTCTTGCTTTGTCAAAAAGCAGCCAACAGAGCTAACATTTCAGCAGATGATGAGAATCAATTCATCGCCCTCTTCCATCTCCTCAAGCCTCTAGCAAAAACAAGTGGGGGTAAACACCTATTTCTCCTTGCTTCCCAATTATCAGCAAACAGCATTAGGTGTTTAAGACATTTTCTGGTCCCATGCCCTGAAATACCTGAGATCAGACACTTAAGGCTCAACAGTGACAAATACCATTACTTGTTGGGGTTTTTTTGTTTGTTTTTTTAAGAATTGCTGTAGTTAGAAGGGACCTCTAGAGATCATCTAGTCCAACTCTCCCGCTGAAGTAGGATAACCTAGAGCACTTTACACAGGGCTGCATTCAGGTGGGTTCCGAGTATCTCCAGAGATGGAGACTCCACAACCTCCCTGGGCAGCCTGTTCCAGTGCTCTGTCGCCCTCACTGTAAAGAAGTTTTTCCTCATATTTAAATGCAACTTCCTATGTTCCAGCTTGTACCCGTTGCCCCTCGTTCTGACACCGGGAACTACTGAGAAGTAGTAGCAACAGGATACACAGTTGCAATGAGGAGGCACCATTTTTAGCAACTTCCACCTCATCCAACTCTTTCCAGCCACACGGAAGTAACCCACCATTTTATACTGCATCCTGGGATGCGCTCCCCCCGCATCAGCTGAACCGGCACTTACTTTCCGGCCGAAGGAAGCAATTCAGCAGAGTCCTGCTTATAAAGCTGCTTCCATCTTCAACCTTCCGTTCTGCAGAAGCACCAACACCAACTCCGCGGTGTGCGGAGGGGCGGCCCGCAGCCCCGCGCTTATCGGGGCGGACAGACCGCGCCCCGCCCGGCCCGGCCCCGCCGCCACAGCGCCCGCTCGGCCCCGCACGTCGGCAGCGGCCGGGGAGGCGGCGCCAGCGCCCCGGGCCCCGCGGCAGCGATCCCGGCCCGGAGCACCCGCCTCGCTGCGGCCCCTCAGCTCCCTCCCCGTCCTCTCCCCTAGAACACCAACTGCCTCCTAGCATCGCACTGGCAGTTTAAACCGCAAAACCAGAAGGTTTTGCAACAAAACCACAATTTCTTGCAACTTCAGAAGTGTGGCAACGCGCCTTTTTCATCTAAGAAATGCCACGGAGCACAGCCGAGCGCGACGGCGTGAGCACGGGCTGCTGGTGGGCAGCACGGGGCTGCTGGTGGGCAGCACCGAGGCCCACACGGCAGCCCAGACACCTTCCTGCCCCGTCCCCACAGGGACCCCGCACCCAGAGGCTCCCCAGCCCAGCCCTGTACCTGTGACCCTCCGGAAATCCTCCTGATAACAAACTGCTCAGATGCAGCTAACTCCCAGGGGGACTGAAATGTCACTTACACACACAACTGCTCTTGCTTCCACAATTTCACACCCAGACAAGCACACGTACATGTCTGCATGTCATCAGTAAGTGTTACAGCTATGAAACAAAAAAACAACCGTGCAAACGAGGCAGGAAGAGAGTATTAGTGCTCCTAATCGCAAAATAAATACCAGTCTTTAAAACAGGACTTTGGGCTGTTTCCTTTAACTCCCAAACGCCTCACCCGAGGGCTGTCACTGCAAAGACCTGCGGGCAGGACTACTGGTCACAGTATTACCTCTCCTAATGCTCTGAACAATCTCTAGCCTTCAGTCTGCCTGCTCTCCACCCCTGTGGTGTGACTTCCCATATTTATCTTTTGCTTTTATTTGTAGATCAGAAACTGCTGGAAAATAAATATATAATTTTTTTTAGATCTTCATGAACTACCAGGTGGCCAGGGAGCAGAGGTGGAAGGGAGAACCCTTCCTTGCCTGTGCTACCTGCCCACAAGCCAGCAAAAAACTGGTTTTACCAGCTTTTCACTTCCAACACAACCATCCCTGCTGCTGCTAGGGAAGATCATTGTTTTTCATCTCACACGGGTATTGAATAACCTCAAAAGATGGTCCTGCTTCTGAAGGGAACAAAACCACGTCCTATCAAATGGACTCTATTTATAAATGTGGAATGACTTCTTTCAGTTGGCAGGACAAGGCTGTCCCAAAGGTCTCTCTGACCTGACTTCATGTGGTTTCAAACCAGCTGGCTTATTTCAGCTGAAATCCCTCTTAATTTCCATTTTAACCCACCAAAAAACAGTAGTTCCTCTTCAGTAACTGTCCCAAATTAGGTACATGGGAGCTGTGGTCAGGGAGGAAAGTACTGTAAGAACATGAGGTGACTCTCAGAAATTTCCAGTTACATCCAAACATAGCAAGCATTTAATACAGTACAGCATCAACACCACAAAGGCCAGCATCTGTGTGGAGCTTTTGCTGGGGGTGTTATTTTACTCCAAAACAAGTGTGTATCACCGTATTTTACAAGTCACAAGCCACATGCAGAAAAAATTACCTCCAACAGTTCTGAGTAAGAGGAGCTGAAATTAACATTATTAATTAAGGAATATAAGGAATTAAGGAATAAATAAGGAATAACAATTTCAAAAGTTTTGGGCAAAAACGTATTGCCCAAAACTGGTAAAAATTCTGGTAGCTTTTGCCTGCCTGCACCGTATCAGATGTGTGCCACAGGCCTGAACACATGCAACAGCCTTTTCAGCCCTTTTAGCCCTGAAGAGCCAGTTGAGTGTGCAAAGCACATGTACTGAGATGTCTTCACAAGAGCAGGGTTTTGAAGAGTCACAAGTCACCAATACAGCTGAGACAAGATGTCTGACCACCACGTTAATTCATCAATCTTAAAACTCTTTTTAGGTACAGCACAGCCAAAATATCTGAACATGAAGGCCTGAAATCACTATGCCAAAATGACATACAACACCAAAGCAGATATCCCAGGCTGGAAATGACACTGTTATCTTAACACAGATTTTACGCTACAACTTAACTATCTTTCAGACTTTTGCACTTCAAACCCTTCAAAAACAACAGAGGAAGCCCTTGCTTTGCTTGAGGCACAAGTCCCCACAGCTGGCACTGCCACGTTCTTCCTCTATACAAAGTTATGCACTTGCAGAGTTATGAACAGTATTTTTTGCACCACCGTCAGCTTCTTCCGCTCTCCTGACTGCCCCCCTTATCTAAACCCCCTGCAGAAAGCAATCTTGTTCCGCTGTCAGCTTTTCCCTTTCATCCCAGCCACAAATACCAAGTTTAAAGATGAAGGCATGACTGACAAAACCCCGGAAAGCTCTGGCTCCAACCACTTACCTAACAAGGGATGTTGTTTAAACCTTCAATGCACACGGTGCACGACAACTCCTGACCGCTTCTAACCCCAAGTACTATTGCTCATGCAGCCTTTGAAAAGCGCAGCTATCTGGACTTCTCAATCGAGGAGGGAAGCGACGTCAGGAGTACTACCAGTGTAACCTCTCCCGCCCGGCAATGCCTCACCCGCGGAGCGGCCGGGCGCCCCGCTCCCCGCCCGGCCTGCGCGGAGCCCCGGCCCCGCCGCGGGGGCTGCAGCCACCCCCTCCGGGACGGCGGGGCCGCGCCTTCCCCTCCAATCCGCCTCAACCGGGCGGCAACCTCGGGATCCTTGAGAGAAAACCCTGCAAGGAATTAACGACACACGCACCAAGGGAACGCGCGTCCGTCCCAACTGCGCGCAACCGCCGCCAGCGCAGCCCGCGGGGGAGCCCGGCCCTGCCCCGGCCCCCGGCCCCCGGCCCTGCCCCTGCCCCGGCCCTGCCCCGGCCCTCCCGGCGCGGGAGGCCCCGCTCAGGCCGCACTCACCGGCCCGGCCCGGCGCTCCCTCCCCCGCGCGGCTCCCTCGCCCGGCGCTCTCTGCCCCGGCCCCGCCGCAGCTCTCGCGAGAGCACGGCCCCGCGCTGCCCGCCCCCTGGCGGCGCGGCGGAGCGGCTGGGGCGGCAGGGAGCGAGGGTGCGGTGCCGCCGCCCGGGGGGCGGAGCGAGGGTGCGGTGCCAGGGCCCGGTCCCGCATCGGCCTCAGGGCCTGCCATGGCAGCGCCTCCAGCCTCGGCCCGGGCGGGAAGGCGGCCGTCGGGGCTGGTGCTGACGCGGGGCTTACTGCCGACCCGCAGCCGCCCGGCCCAGTCACGCAGCGGGTGCCGAGCCGGGCAGGGCTGCCTGGCCCCCCCGGCCGCGCACAGGCCGGACCCCTCACCGCAGCGCCCACAGCGTCTCCGGGCTGCACGTGTTGAAGCCCACCTGCCTGAAACCCGCAGGCAACACCAGCTCACCCTCCCCACCTGCAACAAAAAAGCGGAGGGGAAAGATGCAGCAGAAAACGTGCACGGGGATGTGGCAGCCGCTGCTTTGGGTCTTGGTCGTGCCTACTGGGAAATGCCCAGTGTGCGTGGTTTGGCTTGGCTTTACACAGTACCCATGTTTGGTTTTCTTTCCCCAGGAGTGAAGCAGAGCAGAACATTCCCTAATACCTGCCATCACAGTTTTCAGCTGGGGAAAGGGCCCAGCTACTACTCTGGAGGGCAGCAAGAACAAGTTGCAACTGCTGCTGCGCGTGCTTTGAGCAGATGGCAGCCTCTCTGGGACCACCCAGCCAGCACCTCCAAGAATCTGTGTCTGTGAAGCTGCCTTTTGTAAGTGTTTGCACAGTACTTAAAACATACATTAACAGAAAGAAAGGACTTCAAATGGAAACCCAAGTAGCTGTGCAGCTCTGCCTACATGTGGCGAGTCTTCATTTCCTACACACAGGAACTCCTCTGGACATTAAGGAGCTGTTCTTCTGAACGGGATGTTATTTGTGGGTAGGGCTCATGGCTGCAGCCAGAGCACAAATAATTAAACACTAACAATAAGAGGAAGTAGAATTCAGCCACCTCATCCCAGATGCACTGTTATCCCAAAAACCTGCATTTCAACACACAGGAGACACAGGCCATGCTATATAATCCTTCTCTGTGTATTTGGATTTAAGAGAAAAAATACTAGCCCTGCCTGACCTTGAAAACCAGCAGCACTCATATAGCTGCTGTGTGTCCCCATCCAGTGACCCAGCAGGAGTGTCGTGGTAAGGGGAGCAGCCTCTCCCATGCAAACAGGCACAGTGGACAGCATTTTTTATCTTCTACAGGCTGACCAAGGTAATATCATAATCCAGAGGGTTTGAGTTGTTTCTGCAGACCCACTCATGCTGGTAGGTTTGCTTCACACAGTACACTCTGTGTGGATGCACTGTGGCTAAGTTTGTGTTTTCCTAGGATTCACCAGTCAGATACATCTTCCATCTCACCTCTAAAGGAATTTCAGAGTAAGGAACCATATATATTTATTTTTAACAGGCTCTCTCCTCCCACCACTCCATGTGCTCCATGTGGGAGCACACGTCCTCCCTCTGCCATACCCTTAGCCACATCAAATGTTTACCTAAACCTGTATCACAGATCAAAAAATTAAAGTGGCATGAGCTTAAGCAAAGATCAGATGGGTAGTCTGTTAGAATAGGGGCAACAGGTTGGGTAGAGATGTAATCTTACTGAAAAATAAACAAGAAAATCTCCTCGTGTTTCAAACAGTAGGAAAATCAGAGGCTTATGTACTGTGCTGTTCCTCAGTGCTGGACAAGACAGTGTAACAGTATTGACAGTAAGCTGCCAACCAGAGTAGAAAGAGGAGCATTCTGCATATGTAAAAGGGATCTACATACACATAAAAAATATTTAATGAGGATCAACTTGTGAATTTTCCCTTGGGAAGTGTGTGGCACTGTATATAATGTGCTCCTGTACCCAAAATTCAGTACTATTTTTTGCTGAATAGGAATTGTGGATGTAGTCCTGTAGCATAAAGCCCCTCCCATGCCACCACTTGGTGTTTTCTTGATTTGGCAAAACTGCTTAGTGGCCCGTCTTTGTACACAGAGATGTTCTTTCTTGCTTGGCTGCAGTGTAAGAATAAAGGGCAGGGTGGGATTCATCCTGCCCTCTTTGAAACAGGAGCCTTGACAGAGAAGCAGAAGCTTTTCCTGCAGTTCTTAGGTACTGGCCTGCCAAACTGTTCTACTCTGCACCATGCAAAACACAAAAACCTTGAGGAGTGTTCTCTGCTGCAATGATTTTTATAGCAAACATTATGGATTTATGCACATTTTAAAAGAATGCTTCTGGTTCTTGTTTAGACCATTCCTCCTTCAAAAGCTGAAATAACGTAGTTGAAGAGAATCAGTTGCCTTAACTTCTGTGTTTAATGTCCCATAATATAATTTCCCTGTTCTACAACTCTACCCCACAGTTAAGCAGCATGTTGCTGCCTTTTAAAAGCAAAACACAGAACAGCAGCACACTGACAGGGGCACAGCCCAGCTGGAGGTGAAGCCAGATGCCAAGGCGGGCTAACAGGCTGACTCTATAGCAGCTCCTCCCAGGGACAGCAGCAGCCCCAAAGCAGACTATGAAGTTATAGAAGAGTCTTCATTGTAGGTACTAGAGAAACTCACAGAGCTCCTGGGAGAAGCACCAGCTGCTTCCAGCTCTGCCTTTGGAAGCTGGCTGCTCTCTCTCTCTCCCTGCCAGCCCGTGTGCACAGCTCTCCCTCCCACACATCCCCTCTGATGTTTGTCCTTGGTCCCCTTCCAGGCAGGCCATGACCTGGCACTCGGTCCCACAGCTGTGCGCCAGATCTGTCCCCAGCCGTCCCCCAGAGCTCGTCCTGCCTGTGGCCAGAGGCCAACCCTGCAGCCACCAACCCAGTCTAGGAGCTGAGCAGGGCAGCAGTCAGTTATGCTTAAGCCCAAAACTTCACTTCCCCACAGGGGATTTTAAAAGCTGTGCTGTATTTACTCTCCTTGAACCTTTGCTTTTTGTGTCGAGCTACCTCAATGCCAGAGATAAGCTAAATATTTTTTAACTCCCACACAAATGGTTTCATATCTAGACTGTACACAGATGTTTTAATAACTTTTTACTGCACCCCACACTCCACCTTTTGCCTCCCTCTAGTTTAAGGATTTATCATTTCTGCAAGCTTTTTTAAATTACTGTCTATTAGTCTATTCCACTTATAGTCTATCCCACTTCACACAAAGCAGAAACACAGACTGTATCTAACTCCACATGCATCTTTCATTTAAAGAGGTTACCAGAAAGGTTTCCTGTAGCCTCTCCAGAAAGTCTAACCAAAGGCAGAACTTACTTCTGGAAGCAATGGGCTGCAGTGAGAACCCAGTGTTTGTGAATAGGAGTCCTGTCACAGACATTAACAAATCTTTTATTTGTAGTTGTCCAAACCTAACAATGCCAAAAAAACTCAGAAGTTTTAAACAAAGAAGGGTCATCCCTGAGTAGAGGGACAGACAAAAGGAACAGATTAACTTGTGATAACAAATTATTTCTCTTGTGCAATAGGTGTTACTAACAATTGTAGAGGCAAGTACCTTTATTTATGTGCTATTTCATCATGTATGCAATGAAGACATTGGGACTCCATACACTATGCACAGTCACGTTGGTAAGCACATACCCAAACATTGAGATATTTGCCAACACAGCATCTTTTGTGTGATAGATGCCCAGGCAAACAGGTTTTCCTAACTGTCCCACACATTCTCTACAACAAAACTGTGGCCATTTTAAATCTCAGCCATTATTTTTCTCTGCTTTTTTTTGTTATTAGTTTTTTCCCCCTACAGCCCTCCAAAACTTCAGCTGGTAGGTATGTCTCAAACAGCAACAACTTCATATCACGTGTCCTTTTGCAGAAACAGAAAACTCTTTGATGGCCAAAAATTAAATGTCTTAACACCTACCACGGGTAAAGCACACCCAGTTCAGGTATGATGGATAGGTACTGCAACTCACATGTTCTTTGCAAACGACAGGAATGCCCATGTATGTTTTGTGGGTTACAATAGGCTTGACCACATCTTCAAGGACAGCAGGAATGGGCCAATAGCTATGCAAAAATGTGCCAACACCATGTGCTATTTGTCAGTAAGTATGTTACTGATTTCATCAGCAACCTCTTCCAAGACAGCGATATTCATGTCACCTAAGAACTGTCATAAAGGCTGAGCATACCTGTAATGAGATTTGCCAAAGCCAGGCAAGTGGCTTTGCTTCAGTTCCTGATACAATTCTCCCTGCAGAGTTTGGCTGGAAATACCCTCTGCCAGTTTGCTGGCCAGTCTACAATACACAGAGAAACATGCTATAAGCAAAGTCACATCCCAACAGTGGTTCATTGATCCTAGACTTGGTGGCTCTCACAGCTTGAAATGTTGAGGGAAGAGTTAAATATTAAACATAAATCCTTAGTCATGTTTTGCATACACCACAGTCATCTTTTAATAACTGCCTGGCACAACTGGAATGTTAAAACTGCTGCAAATTTAAGAAACCAGAACATCAAGGGAAAAGCTTCTCATGCAAGTGTAGAGCTCATTGCTAAAAATTCAGAGACTTAGGGTTTCCCAATGAGCTGGGCTTGGGGGTTGAAGTCCCCATGCCTCTCAGCCTGCAAGTGACTGGCTTTTGGGACAGGGCAGCCACTTTGCATTTGGCTGCTTAGAGAATAGCTCAGATGGAGGTTAATGGAGTTAGTGTTCAATAACTGGGCATTAAACTAAGTTTGAGTTGGTTTCAAGACATTATTTCTGAAAAACTGCTTAATCCCAGGGACTCACTTTGCAGTTTAATTAGGAAACAAACAAAACAGTGCTTGATCTTGCACAAGGTATTTCTCTGGATTGTTCGTTACCTCCTGCTTGTTACAGCAGGGTTGAAGAAATGAGCTTAAACTTGGTGAGTTATTATTAATAATCTTTGGCAAAAAACAGTTGGCTGGTGTCTGGCACAGGGTAGGAGCTTCCAAATTTTACTATCCCCACTAGAGAGAAGTACTTTATTTCATATTAAGGCATATAATATCCAGATATTCTATTTTTCTATGAGACAAATAACAAAAAAACTTAAATAACTTAATAAGGAGAAAGTGCATGGGGAAGGCACAGACCTGGTAACCCAGGTGGGATGCTGGCCCCAGCATGAACACCTGTATTTGTAAAGGAGGGAAGGGTCTCCAAGGAGATGAAAGCAGAGGAGATGCATGTTCCTGCTTTCTGCATCCCTGGGCAAGGTCTTGGTGTCAGTGCTCAGGCACAGCACGGAAAGGCTCACACTAAGGGGGGAGGCATGTAAACAGCATGTAACTTCAAACCATTTTAACTAACCTAAAACTATTTTTACAAAGCTTCAACCTACTTCAGAAAACTTGATCTATCATAAACATAGATTGAGCCTGTAGTGAAACAGCTGTGGGATTTTGGTCACTAAACATTGTGAACTTTTCCTCCTCCATATATATACACATACACATTGCAGTCAAAATTGGAGCAGTAGAGGATTCTTGGTGGTAGCTTAAAGCACAAGGGCTATTTTATCTGACAGCTCTGCTGTGTTATGGCTGTAGGGATTGCTCTCATTTAAATGGACAAGTGGGTTGTTGAACAGGCATCACACAATCAAATCAGGTCTCTTCTGCTTGCTGAGAAATGCTTGTCGCATCATTTTCCACGATCCTTTTTAAGAAAGCAGCTACAGCAGCATGGCACTAAATTAACCCCTAATCCTACTGTTAGAGTGAGGCTGATGGTGAAAAAACCATAACATTTAGCAACCACAGATCACGTGAAAACAAGGGCAAAATTACAACGTAACCCATCACACCATTAATTCAAATAAATGTACAGGTTTTCCTAAAACTGGATTATCTGAGGCAATGGCATTTATAGGGTTCTCCAGATGGTGTGAACACTAGACAACATTTAACTTACCGATATGCAGGAATTTAGGCTCATCCCAATCTGGGGTGAAGAAGTTTGCCCTATAGTCAGAGGTGGGGTAAGCAAATTATCTATAACCTTTTCAAAAAGCAATCAGAAGAGATGAAAGGACTGACTTTTTTATGCATGCGTTGTCACTGAGGGTGTTGTGTCTGTGGCAAAGGAAGGACCAGAAAGTCAGCTCCTGCCATTGCTGTCAGGGCAGCACAGAGCAGGTCAGATCACAGCACCCAAGCCTGGATAGCTCTGTGTTCTTCACGCACTGCAAAGAGCTGCCTGTCAGCAATTGTGCCCTGGAAAGCACGAACAAAAAGGTGTTTGGGTAAGGCTCAGCGCACAGGGAGCCCTGACCCCATCTCTGCTTTGCAGTACAAATGGTAGGAGGTGAGCAGGGACCAGAAGATGCAGGGGGGAAAGAGAGGGTCTGCGCTGCCAGGCTGTGTGCCAGCTGCTCAGCACCAGGTAGAGCTGAGAGATGGAGTCCTGACCAGCAGGAGTTCATGAAAGCTCTTGACCCAGATTGCTTATGTTTCGCTACCTTTAACACCACAGGGGACAAAATCTCTCCTTCATTCCACTGCTGAGCCACCTGCATCACCGTTGTTGCTGGAACAGTTGTATTTCTGCCAGTAGGCAAGCAGGAGATGGCTGGAACAGGGTGGAGGTCTGCAGTGTCATTTCCTTCCTTGTTTCCCCCCTTTGTTTTCTAAGCTTCCTTCATATGTTATGCGAGTGGCCTGGCTCATAGTATATTGAAAGGCTGATAATAAGATAAATGACATCTGTTTAGGTCACAGATAGGATTAATGCTTCTAAAGATTTACAAGCTACAGCTTAGTACTCTGCTATCTGAACACATTGGCCCTGGTACATGTGATGTCTGTCAGCTCAAGGCTCAGTGCTTCTATGGCTTGAGAAAGGTGGAAGCTGGACATCCAAGTGACCACAGCAAAGGATGTGCACCCTTCCCTTCACTGATGAAGCCCAGCAGTAAAAGCCACCAGCAACCCTGTGCTTAGTCTTCTGGAGGAGCTCCTAGAGGAAGAAATTACTGAGCAGCACTGGTTTTGGCTGGGCACAGGTGCTGCTCCACAGAAACAGGAAACTTTCCAGCTTGCAGAGGGAAAAAGGAGCACACCTGTTTTTATACTGGGCAGATTTTTTTTGGCTGTTTCTTTTTGAGTGAGAGAAGGAACAAAATTCTGACTAAGCCACACATCACCCAAAAAGCTTACTCATCTTGTCTCTGTAGAGCTACTCCCTGTAGAAGGGCAGGGGAGCAGGATGCCCACATCCCAGTGGCTCCCTGCCTCAGCAGGCCTGCAGGACTTGCAGACACCAGCAGCCCTGGGGAGGCTCACAAGCAGTAGTTTCCCCTTACTTGCAGAGGATCAGCTGGATCTTATGACCTGTGTAAATGACAAGGCTTTGGAAAGAAACTTAGTAGGCACATTGTGTTCTTCATTTCAAACCCATAGTTCTGAATGGAGGGAAAAGAAAACTTACAAACCAAAACTCACTTCACTCTTAGAGTCCTGAAGTCCCCTGAAAGGGAAGGACAAAGTGACTCAGGCAGCAAGTCCCACCAAGTTAACTGATATTTGTAGGACTTGATTACAATTACTTGTTTCCAACTCAAACTCTAAATGCCTCCTTCTCTCTTGCCAATTAACAGTATTACTTAGCACAAATAGATGGCTTTCATTTTCAAGGGGCTTAAGAAGACAAATTAATCACCTCAACATGTCTGAAAGGAACAGATGGTAAGGAAGTATTAACATTGCAATTTCGCAGTTGGAAAAGCTCCTAAGAGAGAGGGCTAGCAGTGTCTGGAGGGCACCTGGCCTCACTCTGGAGCTGGGATTCCTGGGTCTCCTCTGTTCTGAGATCCTGCTTTATCCCAACCTCACCACACATTGCTCTTCCTAAGCAGAACTGCACGGGTTTTTTTATTCCATCTTTAACAAGAAGTAACATCCTTCCAGAAGGCCTCTTACCTCAGCACATCTTCAGACAGGTCATTACTGATTTGGATTTAAAAGACTAAATGTCTATCCAATAATGCAATTAGTCCAGCTTGCCATTATTTCTTACTGTCTGTAAGCAGAGGAGCAATCAGGAAGAAACATTTTTATTGTCCTTATAATGGAAATGCTTTTTTTTCCCCCTGAAACATCTTTGGTTCTAATTGGGCACAGAACAGCTGATTGCATTTTTTTTCTCCACTCACTCCCACCTCTCAGGCACAGAGCAGTGTGGCTCTGTGAGGCCTTTTGGCTCAGCTGTACAAGACACAATTTCTTAAGCTACATCTGGGAGGAAGAGAAACTCATTCTAGAGCAGGGGTTCTTAAAGCCAAACCTGTGAGCAAAGGGTGAGATCTATGGCCATTCTTAGCGGAACCATCTCAGGATCCAGGCTGTAGCAACTCAAGGTCCTTTCCAGCATTGAGGCCAAAGGCAACACCACCAGCTGAACCAGGGGTGAGAGAGCCCACAGCACCAGTCTCAGGGCTGCCAGCCCCTCAGCTGCAAACCCCCATCCCCACTGTTGTCTCTTCATTGCCTTATGGGCAGCAGGAATTGCTGGGGACTTTGTTACAGGGGCACCGTGTTACTGGGACCAGAGTGAGACTGGTTAGGTGGCCTTCCCACCTGACCCCCCAGCCATTAAGCAGCCTGTCACAAACATAGCTCTAGGAGACCATTTCTCAGAACAAACAGGCATTTTTCAGGAGAAGACCAAACAAATATAATTATTTTAAAACTAACTAATGTGACATTGACTAAGCAGCTTTTTGGGTTCTTCTGTTTTGTTTTGGTATTTGTTTGTGGTTGGTTTTTTGTTTGTTTGTTTTGTTTTTTAAAGAATAAATTATGGAAGGTTTTTACTTAAAACACTGAGAGAATATCCTCTATTTCAGTATTTACCCCTGCAACAAAAGATTATCTAAAATTAAAACCATGCAATGTTAAAGTGGCAAATATTGGAGAGATTTTTTTGATCTCTGCTCCAGGAATGTAACAATAAAAATATGGTGATACATCTCCTAGAGAAAGAGAATAATTCAGAGTGAAATTAATTATTCTAACTTCTTTGCAGAGCTTTCTCATCAGTATGCTGATATCAGTATCAGTTCTGTTTCATCTGTGCTGAACCACTGACCTAAGCATTTCAGCCCTTTGTCCATCCTATAGTCATCAAGTAGCATATACAGTTCAGTCCTTCTAGAGACATTAGTTAGCATCTAGGGGTGGAATATCGAAAATATTGCATTACCATGTGGTTGCTCCCATATTCCAAGGGAAAGAAGGAGTGCTGAGGCAAAAGGGTTAAGCTCCCCGTGTGCTTTGTTCGAAAGGCAGCCCCAGTCTGATGAGCTGTAAAAGGTACCTCAGCATTGAGGCTGGGGAGCAGAGCAACATGATTTAATGCAAACTGGTTTTCAAATGGACTCAAGAAAATAATACACCTTGATTCCACCCTAGTTTGACAAGCATCTGTGTTCAGCATTGACCCGCTCAGTTATAAAACTAGTGTTAAGTTCTCCTTCTATTTTTTTTATATTTAAAAGTAGCATTAAATGGTTTGGATTTTCTTAAGTTAGAAAACATTTAAAAAAGAGATAGAATTCTCACATTTACAAAAGTAACACTTGAACAGAGCACTAATATTAATAATAGTTAATATACAACCTAATTGTATTTACTATTTACATTTTTAAAAAATTGAACTCATATGCAAAGTGAATCCAAATTCACTTTTTAAAGATGTATCCATCATACAAATGAAACAACTTCTGCTATCTACGTTGTTAATATTTAGATGAGTATTTTGTTTGGGTTCTTCCCCTTCCCCCAAACCTCCATTAATATGCCTTGTATTTTAATCCTTTCCAAAAACACAGAAATTCCTCAAATACAAATGCTATTTCTGTTATGGAACAGTGACTCCAATTAGTATCCTAAAGACTCACAATAACTGTAATGATTGAGCATCTGTTTTTCAGAACAAGCAAATCTTTGGTGTTCTTTCTCCTTGTTTGTAATTTCTTTTTCTCATCCAGGAGTGTTAATCAGTGTGTCCTGGTTTGAGCCAGGATGAAGCAAATTTTCCTTTTACTGATTTTTTTTTTTCCTTCAGTAAGCTTTTTTTTTCTAGTACCAGTGTGTTTCAACTAAGACTGATAACAGTGGAATGTTTTTCTAACTGCTGGGTCTTCAAGGTCACATCTTTGCCCTGCTGGCTCAGACACTACAGGGAGATCTATGCCCCCCTGTAGGAGGCTGAGTTAGACAGCAAAACTGGCCAGAGATAATCCATTCCGTGTATCTATGTTAGCTCAGAGGAAGGTCAGAGATCACAGAAGACAACTTCCTTCCTGCTTCTTCTTCCATTCTCTTCCATCCATGGCCAGAGTCTGGGGAGGACTCCATCCCTCCATCACCACCGACCCCCTGGCTTGAGCTCTCCTGACCCTCATCACTGCGCTTTCTCCAGCAGCTCCAGGATTTTTTCAGGACTTTTCACAGCTCAGGAGATGCTGGGGGGAGGCGAGAGGCTTTTGCACATACCTGAAAATATTTGTATATAATTGTATATATTTTCTGTTATCATTAGTGTTTAATTAAAGCTGTGTAGTTTAGTTTTCAATCCTGGATGGGAGGGGATCAAGAGCGTTGTTGTCGAACCCGAGTCAAACGGTGACACAGTGCTTAGTACTGTAATAGCAAATCCATACCAATGCATAAAACATATGTAATTCACACCAGAGCTGCATTAAATCTAAGAGTTGTTCCAGATCTTATGGTATACAAAAGCCAAAGCACCAGGGGGACATTACCATATTGTTCCAGTCCCTTCTGCAAACTCTTTCTGAGCAGTTTGATACTGGTCCTATTTTATAATCTTCCTAGAGTTGCACCCCAGTGCATTCCAGCTTGCAGGTCCTACATTTAAGGATTTTTCTAGATGAAATTTTAAAGCTGTCCTAAGCACCTGGGGCTCCTGTACATACACAAATGTCAGACGAACATTATGTAGACAGCCTGCGAACTTATTGGAAGAAAACCCAAACCAAAACAACAGAAGCACAGCCACACACATGTAAAGACAGAATGGGGAATTCCACAGCAGTAAGTCCTCTGACACTGCAAGTTTTCCTCTGAGATAGAAATCAATGTTCCTTCTCTCTCTTAATAAAAAAAAATATTGCACATTCCTAGTTTCCTGAAATCTTAAACACTGACCAAAGGCCGTATGTGACACTGGAAAGAATAGTTTCAGCTTCCTCAACAAACTTTAAACTTCAAACAGGCCCTACACTACAGCTGCATTACAGAATCTTAAAAGGTTTCCCATTGGGAAATAATTTGCAAAGTTGTGTCTGTGAGAAAACAAATCTTTAAGCTGCCCAAATGACAGAGGCACTCAGAACAAGTAACCTTAGAGCTGTACTTTGGGGAAGAGACGGTCTCACTACCAGCAGACACTTGAGGTCAGACCAGAGAGGGAGCACAAGAGGAGCAACATGCAAGCAGTCACTTGTGGTTTATGCAACAACAAAATAACCATTGTTCACGATAGATGCACATAAAAAGAACTCACTGGAAACTACTTTTAATGTAAGCAAAACAAAACTGCTTATGATTTGTATGGTATGAGTGTGACAGACTAATCTGAGCAGCTTTTTTTTCCATACCTCTTAAAATAAGCATTCAGTAAGTAATTCACATTACACGCGTCATCTTTGGTAACAGTGTACATTTGTGTCAATCACTCGGTAAACACCAGGTCTAGATTTTTAGAATGTAATGAATCATAACTACACACTATTTTGAAACTGCAGAAACATCTTCCAACTGTACATCAGCTTGCAAAGGGAAGAGTTCAGACTAGCAATACCAAAATTACTTCCTAGAGCTATGTAGCAAAAGTTACAATTCTTTGTCACATAGCATTACACTAGTTTGTCACTTAGTCTATAGTTGAAGTAGGCTTCTAGTAAGCATTATTATAAATTAATAGCAAAGCAGCTCCCAAAGCAATTTAAGGGAGTAGGATTGAAAGCTAAGAACTTTGATTAAAGCATCATTTTCCAACTTTGTTTTCTAATCCTAAATTATTAAAATACAGAAGAGGTCGTAATTATTTTAAAAAGGTGCATCATTTAGAAAAGAAGTATCATTCCTTACAATACGATTTTAAACTAACACAGAAGAACAAAACAGTGCTACATAAATACAGTCAAGAGCATTCAGATGGTGGGATGCAGATACAACCTTATGTCCTCTGTTTCATTGCCCGATCATGGCTTTTTCCTTGCTTTGATGTGCATTTGATGGTCACTGAACTTTTCCCACTTATCCTGAAGTGGATTGTCCCCACATACTGTGTTAGCACTTAAGAGTCAGCATTTATTTACAACTGAAGAGCAGCACAGCCATCCTCCATCCTACATCTGTGCTCACTCCCCTGCAGTACTGGAACGAGCACAACAGCTTGGATGTCTCAGGGAATGCATCATTGTTCTGAAAGGCCTTTTCTTCCCCATTTTACTAGAAGATGACTCCTCATTACTTTTCTCAGCCAGCTGAGCAGGCTCTGTCTGGAATTGTTCTATTTGAATTTCAAGATGTTTTTGAATGGCTAGCCCAAGGACTTCTGGATCCACTGATGCCCCATACACTTCCCATGTCATTCCTTCATTATCCCATCTCACTTCAGGTACTGGAGATTTGGGGGCCCCCAAGTCTTGCTCCAGGTTGACTTCTGGGAACACATGTGAGTGGCCTTCGGCTGCAGCTGCTGGGCTTGTTGCCACAGATTTGCTCTCCACAAGTGGAAGAGTTTGTACCTCAGCATCTCTACGCTCAAGGGCTGGTTTCAGTCCTTTGGTTAAATCATTCATAGAGGTCATAGTCCACATATCTTTCATCATCATTACCATGTCTGCACCTTGCTGGCTACTAAAGGCAACACAGGCAGCCTTTGTTTCTGGAGGAGCTCTCTCCTGCTGAGCACAGTGTTGAGCATGTTGCAGTTCTTCTTTGGGAATGCTACAGCACTTCAGGACTCTTTTGGCATCCAGGCCTGATTCACTTACTGAAGACACCAGCTTAGGATATGTCAGAATGTCTGAAGTAGAAAAGGAATGAAGGTAGCCAGGTGCTGCCTGCTCTTTTCCTGACTCACTAACTGAGCATACCAACTGTGGAACAAGTTGTAGAGATGGTATGGGCAAAGAATGGCAATAGGCAGGGATGGTGGCATCTACTTTCATACAATGGTCTTGCCTTATAACACAGGGCCCAGCAGAATCGTTATGAACTGTCATCACCATGGGGGAGTATGCAGAGTTTGGAATATTACTGCAAATCAGACCACCATGTATAATCCCAGTGGCTTGACTGAACACTGTCCTGTTTGAGAAACCATTTCCAGGTATGTGGGATCCTAGAACAGCAGCATGGAATGTTCCAGGATCTGTGTAAACAGTGCTATTATGGGAAATGCCACCACTGTTGAAGCTATTTGTGGGTATCTTTTGGTCTCTAGGTAGAACTGGAAGATGAGTCACAAGGTTTTGATAGTGAGATGTATTTTCATTTATTTCTGGTCCATATCTCTGTGTTCGTAAACACATGCCAGCCACTGACGGACCATGCCTGCAGCTAGGAGAGCTGGAGTGAGTAGCACTGGTTTCTACGTGAGTGATGTAAGTCTGCTGTTTGCAACTGCAAGCTAGGTCTGAGTGGCTTCTCTGAAGAGCCATTCCTGGTTCTTTCATTTCACTCATGCACTGTTGATATGCAATGCAAGAAACATTCTCAACAGTGCTGCTCTTTACACATATCATAGTGTCCCCCACTTCCCAGGATGGTGGGGACTGTTCAGCAACAGGAAAATGGTTTGCAGTCTTAGTTCTGCCTGGTGAATTGTCATTGGCTGACTGATTGCTTACAGTTTGAACCACTGATTCAAGTCCCATCATCCCAGGCTGTGAGCAGGACCATCCAGGACTCAGCACACTCCTAGCATCACTCTGGCTTTCTGGGATATGGCAGATGACACTACTGTGGCTTTTCTTCAGCTCCTTTTTGTTGCTTTGCCTTCCCTCTAAATTTGATTGCCCCATACAGGCCAGGCTTGAGGAGCTTTTTGACAGGGGGTGACTGTTGATGTCCAAGAGACCATCACAAGTAGAACTTAGTGCGTCTTGGTAGGAATGAGTGTGAAGCTGGTAGTGGTCAGCTGACATGGCAAAACAGAGAGATCTGCAAGAAATAGTGGGGGGGGGGGGGAAAGCAAATTGAGAAGGAAATATATGCACCAGAAACGATAATCTCTATTCATCTTCTGCCTGGGCTTCTTGCTTTTCACAGTTCACAAATACTTTTTAAGAAGCACTATACTGTAGTCTCTGTACTCAGACTGGCCAGTTTCCATTTTCAGTTTCCTCAAAGGGCTTTATCCTGAATTAGATTCAGAATTTATTGAAATTCCATTTCATAAAACATGAAGGGAAAAAAACATTCTTGGTTTCTGCCTTTTAATAATAGCAATCTCAACATTGCCAAGTATCGTCTCCCCTGAATTCACTGGAGCCATTGTTGGGGTATGCAGAGATGTCGTGTAACTTAAGCAAAAATAGAAGCACTTGTAAATAAGATAGCTTTTCACCACGGTGTTCATTAAGCCAATGATGTTAACTGTATTGTCAAAACAAAAATCTGTTCAGGTTTTAGTCTCAACACTGCCATTTTGGAAGTTATCCACTCAACGCTGCAGCTTTCAAACATTAACAAAGCCTCAACAACTGAACAAGTTCTCTTTTCCCCCTGCCCTTCCTAACAAGCTTCCTTTGATTTCATTTCACCACAATCATCACTATTTTTGTCAACTGTTTCCCCAGAGTCCACACAAGTGTCTAGTAAATGTGGACAAAACTGCTTTCATCACCTGTGGCAGAGGACACGTGACATAAGACCCAAGGAAATGAGCTCTACAAGGCCTGTGTGGACTACCAGAACAAATAATGCTGGGCAGCACGGGGCAAAAATACCTGGCTGACCCATGATGGGCTTTCTAGCTTGTGCTTACCACTGGCATAGTAGGAGGAAGAAGCAAAAAGGGATCCGGTGAAGGGCTGGAGGCGAAGCTCCCCTAAGAACCACTGAGCTGGATGGAAATTTTGCATCTCAACACAGGGGTCATTAGTGGAACATGCTTCAGTGCATGGTTTGGGCTTCTTGTGCCAATCACCTTTGGGAATCCAGAAGTTCACAGTGGCTGTGGAAGGTACATACTCACTGCACGAGAAGCAGGGTGAAAACAAACAAAGAAACTCTTTAATCAAAGTATTGTGGTTCTTCTGTCCCTTTTTTTGGTGTACTCAGTCAATTCTCTTGTTAGAAACCACTTTTTTCTACCAGTTGGTACAGTATGCTGTATGTTTGTAACATTTATGTTAGCACTTCTGCATCTAAGAGAAGGCATAATTGAAGATTTTCAATCTAACTAGGTTAGTGATCAATTTTTGTTGACTGAATCAGATCATCCACAGATTGACTACATACATTCCCTTGGTGTCACAGAGATCTTTCAATATTTGTATAACCAAGTTATTTTAATGTGGTTATATATCTATACCTACATATAAATATCTCTTTCCTAAAAGAACTGATTCTGACAAACAGAAAAATCTAGAGCATTTATTAATTGCTTCCAGGTCAAGTACTACTGGGTATTTTGTTGTGCACAAGTATAGCGGAAGCCACAAGTTCTTGTTTTAGAGAACTTTCCCTCAGGTGCACTCCATATACTCTGCCTCTCTAGCAGGACCCCTGCAGAAACCTTCACAATTTCTTGTGAACTGTATTGCTGAAATAAAAATTAATGTGTGGAACAAGAAAGGTACATACACATGGTGAACAAAAGCAGGCTGTAAGTGTAACAGGGAAGTTCACTCGTAACACCAAGAGACCAGTGACTGCAAGGGCTCACATTCAAACCTCTCTGTGAGAAGCTTTTAATATGTGATCCTTTTAATATGATATCTACAAGCTCAAAGAGCCATTTACCAACATAACTGATAAAGAGCATGCCTTTTGCTCCATCCACAACCAAGAGCTCGACTGCTGATCCAGACAGCTATCAGTGCTTACATTTTTGTTGTTAACTTTGGCAAGCTAATAGTTCAGGTTGCAATTTTCTCATCACCCAAAATCCACTTGCATTGGCTGCTTTCCATAATTAAATTAAACTGAGCAATACAACACTAAAAAATAATTATATTTGTAATCACTTCTTTGAGAAGCTTCTCATTGTGGGCTGTGTTGTAAGGACTTGTGAGTGGCAGCAATATATTCTACCACTAGGATTCACTGAAATTTGGACTCTGCAGAAAAAAGGCAGTTTCTCCTTTTTCATATGTGCTTGGTTCAGTTAGAAGTTAAACCCATTGCAGAGTCCACCTGCACCAAGCCTGCACTTTACACTACACTGCCTCTCTGACCTGCGAGATTCCACCGGCTGGTGGCATCTAAGAGCAACACAAAAGCGTATTTTCTTCCAGAAACATAATTTCAGATTCCTGGGTTAGAGGCAATGCTGAATGCAGCTGCAGTCAAAAGCAACTACTTGCCAGGCTGGCCATCAATGTATTTCTGTATGTTTTTCAAAAGCCCTCACAAAATCTCACCTGACACTTAGAAGGAAGAACTGAAATCACAGTTTTGAAACACTTCACTCATTTCCTCCAGCATGTGATCTATCATGCAGCCACTTACAAATAAGGGTATAGTCTGCCACAGAGTTCAAAGAAGTCAACAGGATTAAATGCCAAAGCATAGCTGTCTGCAAGGTGAAGACCTTACATCTAATCTCTTTAGAAGATAACACCTGCAAAGGTTTTCACACACACTGGGATGAAACAACATTTACTAACGGAAATCCCCAGTCACAAATACTGAGTCTCAGGTGAAATGGAGCTTCAAGCATATCCTGTTACAGATGATACAAGGCTGTGAAAACTTTGAAGAGCTCTCTCACAAAGTTTACAAGGTTCAAATATGTATATGTACACAGACACTGAGATCTCTATTTGCTTTCTTTACGTAGCATTAATGCAGAAACCTTTGTACCTAGAAGTGATGCAAATCTGAGATTGATTCATCACCTGAATGTGAAGAAACACATTCAGATGAATGAAACGGTTCGCATATATTGACATCACTGAAAACAATATCCAGTGTGATGTCTGCAATGAAACCTTCAAAGAGGACTCTGAAAGGATTTATTTTTGCCCCCCACATAGACTCCAACTGCAGCTGAAATCAAGACCAACCATGGGCCAGTGCTACATATATTACACACGTACGAATACTTATGCAGCATTATAACCAGCAGCTATCAACAGCATTTGAACATCTTTGCTTAGGTAGACCAGTGTTCCATGGTAGCACAATTGTAACAATTATCTTGTTCTTTTGGGACCTTAAAAACAATGGGAACAATTACCAGTTAAGTAAAACGGCATCTCACCTGATATTTTAGGACATAGTTTAGGATGGGGGGGAAAAAAAGGGTAAAAAAGAAGCCAAACGCCCATTCAAACAAAATTAATCCACTTCCTTCAAAATAAAGCACTTTCCTATTGTGTTGAAATCCAAAGTTCATTTTCCCAGACAGCCTGAAGATTTCCCCATTTATAGGCCACCTATTTCTTTGCCCCACCATTCCCTGCTCCTTTTCCCCACTCTTGAAAGACCTACAAGCCCTTACACAACAAGCACGTTTTGCTCACCTGGCAGAAGCTGGGCCCTGAGCCAGACTTGTGCACGTGGAGCTCTGCATGGAGGGTGACAGCTGCAGAACAAATCAATGTTTGGTAGACCTGGCCTCTCCTCACCTCTGCTGCAGCCAAGTGTTGCCACACCATTTCACAATAGCAGAAGTGAGCATGTGCCACAAACTACATCACCTTGCTGAACCTCATTTTTCTTTTTTTGTTGTTAAACTGGCTTAGCTCTCTACATTGAACCATCGATCCAGCCACACTGGTCACTAACGTCAGCACAGAGGAAAAAGAAAACTGCTCCCCTCTGCAGAAACACAAACTTAGTGGCATACACCCTGAGCAAACCTGCACATGCAGTGCCCTTCTTCCTAAGACTTTGGAAATGGCGCATAATCCCATATGCACCTTTCCAAATCCTACACTGCACACATGCAAGGCCGGTGCTGATTCTCCAGGGCACACAAAATTCTTACATGCACACACCCATCCCTACGGCAAGGACACATGTACACTCACTAGAGATGCTGCACTTCGACGTGTGAGCGCCTGCAGGCTGCACCCAGCCAAGGGCTCCTGAGAAGGGGCAGGAAGCAGAAGGGTCTGGATGGGCAAACAAGAGCTTATACCAGGGAGAAGATGGGAGCAGGCACAGAGAATAGTATGACAAACTTGTAAAAACACAGTAACAACAACAACACCACAACCCACAAAACATGGAAACTCTAGTATAATTTCACAGACATGCAATGCCATTGTATTTTGTGAACAAGCTAATCAGGAATGGATTACCCACATGAAACATGGATATAAACACAGCTGACTTAGTGGGTACTCAGGGACCTGAAACAGCATTTTTGCATATGGTGGGTGGAGAAGACAACTTTGCTTAACCTCGCTCTCTAGAATCTAAATATATAATTAATAGTAAAAATAATTTTATTCAAAAATACCTATTGTAGATACTGAGCTGATCTGAGATATTTTCATTTGGAAATTCAAAGGAAATCTGTACCTGAATACACAAACAAGAAAGCATGAACTTTGAGGGAGACACCCTGCCATGAATATATAGAAAATTGTTAGACAAGCAGAGAAAGGATTAGGATAAAAATGGAATTAACATCTACTATTTTTGGCTTAGCTTCAGATAGCTTATGAGGGGATCTAGGCTGCCTTCATTAATTCCTCTGAACCACTTTAAAGCAACAAATATGTATTTTGCTATGACTTATGATTAAAGTTGTGACCTACTTATGCAGCAGTAAATTTAGTCTTGGAATATAAAATATAATGTATATTATCAATTGAAATAAATTACCTGGTAAATTACCTATGATTCAAAAATTCTTCAGTATTTTTAGACTGTATACATGTACTTTAAATTACTATTTTGACAATAAACAAGTGGATATAAAGTGGAATAATTCCTTAGTCTCATGTCAATAAGGAGAGCGAGCTTTCATATAATATATAAAACCACCTGATATTTCAGCATGACCACATTTAGCTAGTGTATTTGCTAGTGGTTGCTTTCTTCCCTGCATTGGCCAGCTTCACAAGAGTGGTATGGTGAACAAAACATCCACAAAACAAGTAATAGCTTTCATCATGAGAATAGTAACATGAGATACTAATATCAGATGTGTTAACACAAGAAATCCAGCCATGCTTGCATTTTCTCCAATAAGCAAAGAAACTACAAAAATGCCAGCCCTGCTGT
This sequence comes from Apus apus, assembly GCF_020740795.1. NCBI lineage: Eukaryota > Metazoa > Chordata > Aves > Apodiformes > Apodidae > Apus > Apus apus. The sequence continues at coordinate 28,087,704 of NC_067285.1, forward strand.
GCATCAGCACTTCATAACCTGTGCAATAATCAGCTTCATAAGACAAACACACAAACTCCAAGACAAACACATGTAAGTTTTATACAAGGAGAACAGTGTCATTTTAATTAGCACCTGAGATTTACTTGAAGAGAAGGCTACTATATCTAGGTTCTTAACTCTGTTTAATCTTATTACAGACACCATGGTTATTAAATTTGAAAAGGCAAGAGCAGTTTATAGTTAAGATGACAGAACTTTAATTACAGCCTTAGAGGCAGCTGTCCCTTCACCGTAAACACTGCTGACACCTGGCTGAGACACAAGACAGCACACAGAAATAACATGCTAGTATTAGAAGACCTGACAGCCTCTAACTATAGTCTCTGGAAAGAAACAGTCCATTAACAGTAATTACTAACATCTACTGTTGGGTGGGGGGAATCAAACCACTTGAAAAGCACTGGTAAAACAGGATTAGCCATGGTAAAAAGCTTAGAGATTCAAGTGTCTAGGATTAGGTTTTTATGTTTTTAATTACTATTTTACTTTGTGAGGTGTAAGGCAAAGGAAGAATTAGAGGAGTTAAAATAAGGGAAAAAGTATCACTCATCATTGAACTTGGAGGACTTTCCCTTAATTCTGTAAATACAACTATATTGATCCAACTAGATTAATACAGAATCAGCTTGAGACCCCAATTACTTAACCTCTAATCTGTCATCTTCCTTTAGGCTTTCCATTTTGAGTAGCATTGTAAGTTAACTATGCCTTGTTCAGTTAAATCTGCTAATACCCTCTTGTATTTATTTTAGGTCAACTTATAACATTTCCAGGTATCAGACAGATCTTCAAGATCTGGGCATGTACAAGTGCCATCAGCTGCAGATAAGTGCACACTGTGTATGCAAATGAACGGGATTATTCTTCAGTTCTGCACCACGAGAAGCACAGGTGGCAGTCGTGCAGGTGACTGGGACCATAATTCACTTGTAGGAAGAGAGGTACATTTGACAGGCTAGAAAACATGCGAGCAGAAGGGACACTCAGCAGTCAGCACAGCAAAAGCATAGACTGTGTGTGCTGTATATACGTATAAGCTGACTAGTTGCAGCTTTTCTTTAATTTCTGTTAATTATCACTCTGCCTGTTAGGTTTGCTTTGAAATTTCCGGTCCTTTGTATTTCCCCCAGCTGAATCTGAGCACACTGGACAGATACCTCTCTACACTGACTGGCAACAAGATGAAAAGAGTGCCCTTTTTACTGGGTATTAATGAACCTCAGCAATTTCCTTGCTTAGGACCCAAGGACTCTTTCCCCAAACACTGAAGTTATCACAAATAGCCTGGTTACCGCTTACTTCACCAGGATATAATAAAACAGTTGCCATGTCAGGAAGTTAACAGTCAAATATTTGCAAATGCATTCATCTCAGGGCAGAATTGCAAGGCCTTTGTGCCCACAGTCTTCCCAACAGCACAAAAAAAGCCATGCAAGAGGACAACCATTTGCTTTTAAGAAAGAAACAAAGGCAGCCCACAGCCCTGGCAGAGATTGAGCCAGGAAAGAAGAGCTAAGAACTCTAAATTCTAAAATGGAAAAGGCTAAAATGAGAGTGCCAAGAGAGTAGAATATGAGAAGGATGAACCAAAGGAGACTGTCTTAATGACAACTTAAATTAAATTCCCAGAAAGGAGATTTTATATGGGCTGTAAATGAACTATTGGAAAACCAGAGGGGTGCACGCTATCACACGGGAGGCATGCATTGGGATGTAGTCCTGACACCACCACATGACACACTGTGCAACTGTGTGTCCTCTGCACTATCTTCCTGTATTTAATCATGTGTCCCAGAAAGTGTTTTCATCCTCCTATTCACAATATGTGCCCATGTACACCGACCTGCCTCCATGTACAAGCTGCCTACAGTGTGCCCAGCCGAGCTGAGAGACGAGATACTGTGCAGTCATACTGGATGTTCACTGTCAGCATTTGACAACTTACTTCTTTAAAGCTCATTTCTTCAGTCAGAAGACTTTTTCATTAAAGGGTCTCTTATGAGGAACGGCTGAGATACCTGGGTCTGTTTAGCCTGGAGAAGAGAAGGCTGAAAGAGGAACTTATCAATGCTTATAAATATCTACATGGCAAGTGTCAAGAAGATGAGGCCTGACTCTTCTCAGTGGAGCACAGCGACAGGACAAGGGGCAATGGACACAAACTAGGATACTGGAAATTCCATCTGAACATGAAGAAAAACAACTCTGAGTGTGAGAGAGCACTGGAACAGGCTGCCCAGAGAGGTTGTGGGGTCTCCTTCCCTGGAGGCATTCAAAATCTGCCTAGATGCAATTCTGTGCCCCTTGCTCTAGGTGAATCTGCTTTAGCAGAGAGGTTGGACAAGATCTCCAGAGGTCCCTTCCAACCTCTAACACTCCATGATTTTGTAAATATGCTGATATGATAAAGTAATCAACTTTTCAGCAGCTGGGGCTTTTAAAAAAATAATCATCAAATATCAAATATCATGACAGCAGGCAACACTGACAGTGAACAGTGTGTGCCTACAGAAGCAGTACATTAATATAATTGCCTTTCACGCAAAATGAAACTTAATTCAGCCACCAGGTTTATGCTGTTAAGAATTTCTGGCTACTGGTATCCACTGGCAGAGAAAAACAATTTCTTCAGAAATTAGTCTTAGTGAACAAAATTTGCAATAATACAAATACAATCTGCCTACAATAAGCCAGCAGTCAGCACGTCTAACAGATTCCACCCAAACTGGCTAAACGATTAAAACATCCACTTGCCAATTTATGAGACTCAGAAAATATTCAAATTATCATCTTGAAATCAAATAATCATGCTTGAAAGCTTAACAGCAACAGTTAGAGGGAAGAGATGTGCTTGGCTTAGTCTCCCTGCCCCATGGTTATCTTCGCTTTAACTTCAGGCTTCAGCACTGTAGTTACTTTTGAGACACTCCACCCTGAAAAATGAACATTTATCTGACACCTGAAGCTCAGTGATACAATCTTGTGTGTTGACGCACAGGTAGTGTGTGTGTGCTCTGTGCTGACTGGAAGGAGGTGGCCAAAATGAAGAACTGAGCCTCTGTCTAATATGCCCAGCATCCTGGAAAAACTCGATCACTTGGGCTCAGTGTTATGCTGATAGCAATCACTAATTAGGGTGGCAGACAAAGAAAGCTTAAATCTGCCTTAAAAATACTGACTAGGTACAGCTGCAAGTACAGTGGCTTTCAGGTTCACTTATCATCCCTGATACAAGGATGGCAATTCCTATAGCTATGTTGAACAAGAATAATGATGACACAAACAAAAGTAACAGTAATCTGAAGCTCTCCAAACATCTGTTAGGATGAAGGAAGACAGACTTAAAGATGCTCCAACAAAACAAAGATGACTGATTCTTTTTCTGCATGTGACGGTTAAATCTCTCTCCTGCCAAAAAAAACCTGACTACTTACTGAACAAGACCTAGTAATTTACCCTTTCTTGTTCCCTTATTTTTCCCTGTGATTGAACCCTATACAAGGGCTACAACCCCCGCCCTTTAATTCTTGATTTAAATGACAGTGTTTATGAACTGTACAAAAACTGTTAAAGAAAGGAAAGATGGATTGCCTTTTTGAATCTACCGCCAGAAGTTGCTCTTAGTAGTGGTAGGGAGAAGACTGACTTCTAGATTATAAAAACCCAATGGCTTAGTAATTAGAAAGAAGAAATAATTGCCTTCTAATTCTGCCTGTGCTCACTGACATACTGTATGAGCAAGTCATTCACTTTGTGACTCAGTTTACCCATCTGTGACTAAGGGATTATATGCACAAGTCCCTGATAGAGGCATTTTAAGGCTTAATTGATGACTGCAGAGCACTGTGAAATCACAGAATGAAAATTATTAAATATAAGACATTGAGAATAATGTATTCTGGTCCTTCTTATGTTATACTTGGCTTTAAATAAATAAACAGAGCATCTCTATGTGAAATTCCTGTTGCATTTGCAGAAAGCCCATCTTACCAGTCAAGTTCGGACACTATCCATGCCTCAGAAGCAGCTGTTCAAAGCACACCCTCCTGCAGCTTCCCAGTATCACATGTGGATGAGTAACCTTAAGGATTCTAAACACATAAAACCAGTATTAACAGAATTTCTCAAATTAAAAGTCATATATAGATATTGTATATCCTGTTATAATATGCATGCTAATAACATGCACAATACATACGTATGATATACTAAATAGCAATGATTTATTATAGGTAGATTTATTATACCTTTATAAGCAGAGCTTATAAAGTTGTGACTTACAAAGTCACACCTGCAAACTGTTCTGTCCTACAGTGCTGCATTCACTTACAAGCTTTTATTTACTACGATAAACTTTTCATTAAAATATCTCTGGCAGAGAGATCCTGTGACAAATTCTGTGAAATTGGTTCACATTGGAAGCTGCCTTTTATGTATATTTAAGCTGGAAAAGATCAGGCAATCTCTATCCAGAGGAAAAAGTGGTGCTACACATGTATAGTCAAGTGAGCATTTAAAAGGACTAAAAAGATGACTAATAGTTTCATGGTGTTGCTAAAAGTTCCCATTGTCTAACTGAAGCTAGCTTCAAAACTATATACACAAAGAATATGGGAGGAACTAGAAAGAACAAGTTTCCTTTTCAAACCTGATATTTTGTCATAATTAGGAGTTGTTATGATGAAGTGCAGTGTCTCTCAAACAAGCAACTGTCCTAATTACTCTGTGGTCTAATCAGAACTACGTGGGCAACTATTAACTGTAGCTTTCAGAAAACATCCGAAGTGGAAGAAAGAGAGCACCTCTACTCTCTCAAGACAGAAGAAAAACATTAGAGCTTGGCTAGAGGAGAGCCCATGCTCACAAGATGCTACCCAAAGCTTGACACGGGTGACCTTAAGGAGATAACAACCAAGACACAGTAAAGCAGCAGACTAATGCTTGTAAATGTTTTGCCAAATCCAAGTTTGTGAAGAACTTCCGTTCACACCCTGCTATATGTAAACAAGCAAGTTTCCCCTCTTCTTGGTTAATCTGAACCACAAAATGAGCTGCAGAATTCTCTACTTCCTTATTAACGTTTAATCATGTCAGAAACACAAAACACTGGGGTATAAACTTGGAACAACTTAGAAGCTGCAAGACAATACAGGTTCCTGTCATGACCAGGGCAGAGGAAGATCCCACCTGTGTGGTGTGGACAGCTAGAGGATAACTCTCTAAGCATCTGCTGTTTGCTGCTAACAAGAAGATACTGATTATAAAGAATTAGGTCTCTGATACAGGAACTCTTTGCTTTTCCAATGCTTGTTTCAACACATTCACAATGCAAGTGGACAAAAACCTAAGAAATCTGTTCTGATGTCACAGCTGCCTCTGCTTTGAGCAGGAGGTTGGAATAGATGAGTTACCAAGGTCCATTCCAAACAGAATGATTAAATTACTGGGGTTTTTTAAATTGTTTTCATAATTTTGTCCTTTGATCTGTCATTACCAATAAGAAGTTTTCCTATGGCTTCTCATCCGAAGCCTCAAAAGAAGCTGGAATGTGCAACCATTTTGTAATATTAAACCATTTGTTTAACTGATTAGTGGAACCTGTACCTTATACTGAAATGAGGTAAAATGGGAATGACTTTTGAAAGGAACCACAAAAGCGATCTCTATTCTACAGATGAGGTGATCCATACAAAGGAGGCAATGAACTCCAGAGTTTCTTTCCAACTTGTTAGCCCCTTTTTTAATACTAAATAAAAAGCACTCCACTGCTTCCACAGTTTAGAGGCCATTCAGAACCAAATAAAAATGCTAAACCAAAATACATCTTTCTCCTTGACATTTCAAGACATACATATCCACCCTGTTCAGTCATAAACACTGAACTTCCCCAGCAGATTCTTTACAGAAAGCAAGAAAGTAATTTTAAGTGTAAAAAACCGCCAAAAATCTGGTTTAGAAGAGTTAGGGTAGCTTTGTGCATTCATCATCTCTTCAGTTTCCATGTCAGGTTTGCTTATTTTGAGCGGAAAAGGAAGTTGGATCTTTCAATTCAGCTCAGATGAGCTGGGTTCTGTCAGTGTTACACATTGTTGACTAGAGTGAAGCTCTGCAAGTCAAATGAAGGTCTTACAACTGCTCAATCCCATTAACCTTCATTTGGACACTCTGGTGTGTCCTTGGTAAAGCTTAAATAGTAGATATTCCACAGATGGATAAATACTCTTGCTTTTTTCTCCATTTTGTATTAAATCCACACTGTGTAAGAGTTATGGCATAATTTTGCAACACATACTACTTTAAAGTAGTAGAGGGACAGAGCTACTTTAGAGGTTATTTTTCTTAACATGCTTTTTTTTGGTGGAGAATAATGCTTGGACATGACACATGTGCTTAAGGCTCAAATCTGAGACCATGCTAGCAAAGAGCTGGTTGATGCCACCTTCATTTAGTCAGCCTGTCCCTATTCCCACGCTCCAACTTTATATACCTAAGCAGTTCCAAAGCAATTTTTGTAGTTTCTGTTGATAATTTGTCTGAGTGGAACTTAATTCTGAAGAACTTTAACAGCTTTTGTAAAGGAAAGAGACCACCTTTTCCCCCCACCATCCACTGAGGAATCAGAGGATACTCCTAAAGGACAGTTTGTAACACACACATGAACTACAAGCTGCATTGCTTTACATTAATTCAATAGTTATAATGCATCCATAAGAATTTGATGCAGTATTTATCTTAACCAGAGAATGGCTCATGTAGTGTCTCAGCTCACTGCCTCCTGTCTACTCTACTCCGACATATATTTTCATTCTCCCCCTCTTTTTGCTTTTACAGAAAAGACAGTTTTCTCACCATTGAAACAGCCCTCCCCCTCCACAAAAAAAAAAGACTTTTAATAACCTCAGTGGTACAGATCTTCCAGAATTTTAATCACTGAAATGTGTTTTCACATATGATACTGTATATGCACAGAGCATTACAGTTTACACCACTTAAAAAACTCTTAGTACTGTATAATCAAACTGCAAGAATTAACCAAAAGGCCAGTGCCCACAAACCCTATGGTGTTGCTCACCATCACAGGAAAAGACAAAATAATAATTAAGAGTGCAAGGTTGACAAGGAAAGTAATGCCTAAGATAATTTACAGCCTGTATGATTCATGCCATACTGTTGTTCCTGAGCCAGAATGGGTTTTGGACAACAAGCAACAAAGTATCACATACATCCACCAAAACCACCAACTTTTGTTTCTTTTAGGAAGGAAGAGAATTGCTCAATGGCTTGGAGGTCACTTGCAACAGTAAACCTGTGGCATATGATAACAAAGTTTTATTTTTTTCTAATTCATCATTAAAAATACTTACAGAACACAGAAAATTAATAAATACTATTAACAGCACTTTTTCAGGTTCCTGAGCCTTTGAAAGCAACTTTCCTAGGTTGCAATCTCTGGCAATTCGTATAGCTGCTTGGTATGTCCAAATAGAAGGGACCAGTCCAACACACTACATCTTCATTTTGAAACATTAACTGTACGGGAAAGGAATGGAGAAATCAGCCGCTGATTTCTACAAGACTTGATGAAGAAGGAAGAGGATTTTGCTGCTGTTCTGCACAGAACTAACGAGCCTGCAGACAGGTGTAACATTCTCTCACTGGTACAGCAAATGCCTCTGCTCATCTAGAGTGTTTTAAAGCTACCTCCAATTTACCCTTTGCCATTGCCTTTAACAGAAAATTAAACTTCAAAAGTATAATAATAATAATAATAATAAATAACAATTCTTATCTGTTCCACCCTCCCTCATATGTTCTTATATTTCAAGTGTATTTTGAATATGCATAGTTTTCTGTGGAAGGAAAAAAAGTTGAATTTGGTAGGGTTACCTAATGGGGAATTATCACATTTGGTATTATAACCCAGCTCAGACATCATACAGCTATGTGCAGTTTACTACTTTTGTTGTTTATGCAGCCCATCATAGTTACCAGACAAACTAAACCGTAACTGCAGCTCTCTCTAGAGCACAGCCAAAATAAAATGTCTGGATGGTAAAAATCAACAAAACCCTACAACCAGAGAAGAGTGATTCACCATGTAACTGAACCACAACATGAAAACATGAAGCCCTCATCTAATCCACCCTCACAAATGAAACCTTCACCTAACCTAATTCTTTTACACAAAGACTCCATGCAGTTTTTGAAATTGGATCTTACTGCAGTCTAGGTCCTGCAAATGTCCAGACATATACTTCACCTTAAACATGCCAACAACCACTGCAAAAAAGCCACCAATATTTTTGTATCAGATTATTACTTTGAAGCCTGAGTCACTAGAAAAGAGGTAGATTTTGTTCTTTATATGGATCATATTACAAAATATATTTATTCAATGGCTACCTTTCCAGTCACCTTTCATACTTAGAATTCTCTAAACAAAAATAACTGCTTGCTCTTCTCATCTCTTTTAAACCTCTTCCCCTAAAATTCAGAAGTGCATCAACACAAATTTTTACTTTTAATAGCAGGAGATTATAAACTACAACATATGCACAAAGCACTTTTCTTCTATGGTTTCTGATTCAAAACATTTACTCCAGAGACAGAAAAAAGTCAAAACAAATATTTCACTTTGGAAAATACATGTTTTGATTTAAGAGAAAATTTCTAGTAATCATTCTAAATAGTGATTGATCATTTATCTAGGAAAGAAGAGTGTAAAACAAAGCTGATATACAGAAGGCACTGAAATATTCCTCAGTTTTTCTCTAGTGTTGGATATTAGCTTCTTTGCAATTTAAAAAACACGTGGTACACATGGAAAAAACAAGGGAAACCATTCTCTGGCAGACTAGTACTAAAAGGTAACAATTTAAAGCAACACCATTTACTCCTTTTTTTTTTCTTTAGTTTAAAAAACCCAACATACACACAAAAGAATCAAAAAGCATCTTTGTAAACTTGCCGATGTGCAAAGGAATAAGATGAATGGGATTATGGGGGTTTTTCTTCCCCAAAGAAATAGTGACAAGTATATTCTAGAAACACTTGCTGAAAGACAAATACATACACATTTAAGACACCAGCACAAAAAGCCTCACCTTCTGCAGAACTACATGAAATTCAATTAAAGCTCAGAGCCATAGTTCCCACCATTTTAGTAAAAGAGAATCAACTACAATTTCCTGGGCTTTTCAGTCCAGCTATCAACCCCCTGCTGCCAACACAGCACTTACAGAAGCCTGGGTCTGTCTCTGTGCAGCTCCTCTCCCTTCCTCTCATCTGCTTTGTTACTCTCAAAGACCTGCTGGCAAAATGGAGAGGATTCGGTGTCCTCAAAGGAGGAGAGAGAACAGGCAGCGCATGACTCCCATGGTCCTTACCTTCCCCCTATTCAGAGATTGCACATCCAGCTTCCCTGTCAAAGTTACTTGGAGGGGATTTAAAATAGACGCTCAGAAATTTGAGAAGAATGAGTGCCAAAAGAGTTCAGATTTCCTTTAGAAACTGGGCTCCTTGATCCGCCTGATGCTGTTGACACTAAGGTGAGCATATGATAAGGGAAAGGAGGAGGGATTGTTAGAGAGCATGAAAGGCAGGAGACTGGGAGATGGGGCTTCCTCCGCCTAGATATGACTGACACCCCTTCCTGCCTCCCCCTTGGCTGGAGAGGAAATAAAATGGAGTCTAGGAGGGAGGGAGGGAGATAATCCTGCAGCTTCATCTGATTAGAGAAACTGGGCCTGTGCAGAGCCAGCAATGCCGCCAGGGAAGCACGGGGAGGAAAGGCAAAAAAGAGCAGGGAGAGGAGGAGCAGAAGGGGAGGAATAGAAATGACACCAGGAAAAGGAAAATTATAGAAGGTATACAAAGGAACTGGCACCTGGGCCAAGCCACCCTGGATGTGTTCAATTTCTGTCCTCATGTAAATGTGAAATCATCAGGAGGAAACACCCACTGTTTCTGGTGATCCAGAGTGATCAGAAATACAAACAAAAAAACAAACAAAAACCTGTAATGCATCAGTTGCACAGGCGTGTACTGGGAACAAGGATATCCCCATGGATTGAAGAGAGTGAGATTGCTTGAGCTGAGTAAGGAGAAATGAAAAAGGCAGTATGCTACACATAATTATCTAGTTTGTCATGAACAGGACACAATCTACAACAAATTTTCTATTTCAAGTAATTTTCCAGAACCTGTTTCCACTTATTAAAACAAATCTTAGTTGAACCAAAGTGACTTAAAAAAAGTATGTATCAGCACACACACCAGGGTGCTTGCTGCTGTGGCCTTGGTTGCCCTCCCACAAGCCCCACACCCTAACAGCTACACTCCCAAACATGCCCTCCCTCCCACACCCAGCACAGGCAGTTGTGGGCTCGTGGCTGCCCACCTAGGTATGTCCACCTGCACCACCATGCTACTGCACCCCATGGGCAGGAGGCTGTGACCAGCCTGGCTCCAACTGCCTGTAGGTGTGAAGGCAACATCATGCCCGCACACTCAGCCTGACACAAGGGCTCACCCACGGCACTGGCAGGGTCCCAAGGGTGCTGCTGTTGAGCATCCCTTTTCCCATCCTCCCCCAGCAGTGAAACCCTGCCTCAAGGACCGAGGCATCCAGGTCACTCCAAGCTTCCAGGTGTGGCGCAAAGTGCATTGAGGAATGTCAAGGACAGATGTGGCCAGGGGAGCCTTGCCCCAATCCATGGTGGCCCATTTCTGCAAAGAATCTCTTTTCCTCTCCTTTATCAGCTGCTATACTTGGTCCTTTCCCAGGTACCACTCCCTGCCTCCACACTGTGAGCCTTGTGGCCTATTCCCCTCCATTTCAAGCTCCACACAAAGCAGACTGTTGGATCTCTGATGGGGCAAAAAAGGATGCCAAAACATAGGAAAATAATTTTTTCAAGTCCTCCTTCTTTCTGTTCAGGAAGGAGTCAATACCTTTCCTGTAAAACACAGCACATTTTCACTTAGTTCCTAAGTCTTCACCCAGTAACTTCCCATCATGCCTAGCTCACCTGGGAGAGGGATCAAGACCACCCTCCTGATGCTTTTAGAAAAACAAGATTGTTCCCTGAGTCTTCAAAATGGTCTACAAAACCAATAATTTTTTATGTGCTTCCAGGCTTTGTTCCTAAGACACCCAGCCCCACACACTCACTGAGTGATTACTCCCTTGGGCTCCAGGTCAGGAAACATTTCAGGGGTTAACAGCCATGCACAGGTCAGCAGCAACTTTCCAGCTGCTTTATTTTACTTGCCATGTTTATTATAGCAATGAAGCAGAGTAGACATTAAAGTGAGCTGTCTGTGCTGACCTTGTGCATCCTTACTGCAAGGCCGGAAACAGAAGTTCCTTGAACCCCTTCTTCAGGAGTACTCTTATCAGCATTCCTGGCCTAGGCAACTCTCCCACCAGTGCTTTAGGACTACATTGGTGCTGCAGGGAGAAGACAATGCTACAGGATTTTTAATCCTTTCTATTACTACTTACGGATTTACTTAATTATCAGAAGCAAACAAGCCACCAGCCCCGTGACTTTGAGTCACCTCATGTGAGGAAAGGCAGTTAGCTCTGCTTGCCTGCTGAAGAAGGGCACCATGGGGCAGAGCAGTCAGCTTCCATCCAGGGAATCAGGGTTTCCACAGAGAAAACCCCAGTCCTAGCCCAAAAGCCCTTTGTCTAGCCTAAAATTTACTAACAACACTTTAGCCAGCCACCCCTCTTCAGAAGAAGCTATGGGGTAGGAAAACCAACCTGAACCTGATCTCTTGGTTCCTTCACAGGAGACCTGAGAACTTGTACTGAAGCCCTCTGCTTGCCCCTTCCCATTTACAACCCTACAGCCTTTTCTTGCACTGCCTGGACTGCTGTCATCTGTAGCGACTTCTTCATGCCAGGTGAGAAGATGTGGACCTGTGCAGCCTGCAGCTTCTGAACTCTTCCATCTGCCTTGAAAACACCCAAGCTCTGTTGCTGCAGAGCTGCTCTTGGAGGGGCAGGTTCAAGTGCCCCCAGCCAGAGAGCACCCTGCTGGAAGTGCCTTTCTGAGCTGACTCACAAAATGCTGCTTGCTATTTGTTCGTGTTTCTCTGTCGGGGAGCTCTGTATGCAAACCCTGGAAGGCTGATATTTGCTGTCTGTTGATTCAAAGCCACTCAAGCCAGAGAAACTGCACCTGCAACCAGGCCAATTTTAGCTTAATGCATTTCTGGAATACATTCTCTACTGCAACAATAACATAGCCCTCCAGGAACAATATGCTGTCTTGCGGGTAACACTGCTCATTTGCTTCAGTGTCATCTGCCACAGTCAATTTGGATCAGATCTTGGATACCTCCATTGTAAAGTACTTCTGAGCATTTCTGAAGAGTAACAGTGCTTGAGTGCAGTTTGAGAGAGCCTTCAAGATAATAACTAATGCACAACAGCCAAACTTAACTTCTACTGCACATATAACCAGTCAGAAGATCTCCACCCTAGATACTGCCAGCCCCTTACTCTAATTAGCATTCTGTATGCAGTGACAGGTTTTCAGGTTTTGTTTATGCTCAGATACCTAAAATAATTCTAGTAAATCCACTGTAGGAGCTAGCATAGCAAACGTTTTCGTGTACACTTGAGACAAGTGAAATGCATCTAACACTGTTAGGAAAATGTGAAACTGACCATCACCTTCCATTTGATGTAAGCAGCACAATTATTTACAACACAGAATTTTACAAAGAAAGCAATTGTGAGATAAGTAATATCACAAAAACATAAAATTAAAATTTTAGATTAACATGCAACAGCTGTTAAAAGAATTTACAGATAGAATCCATCTGATCACATGTTAATATTCTATTTAAGAAAGCAATGCCTTTTATATGTAAATACTTACTAAAAATACCTGCAACTCTAGACCACCTTCTCATGTACAGGAGTTAAGAAAATGAGCTCTCCACCAATTTTCAGACTTCCCAGTACTGACTCGCTAGAACAAGACCCAGAAAGTAGTGTTTAGGTACCTCTGTCCAAGTAATCCTCAGAATCATGACCTACCTCTATTGTAATTTGCTTAAAGTGTAAACCAGTCTTATTTCTGCATTCCTTCCCCTTCTCCTGCCGTGCCTGGCACTCAGCAGATTCTGCATGGAAAACCTTATGCTGCAGGGTTAGGTAAGCCCTAGGACTGAGGCAAAGGAAGAGCGTGAATACATGGGGATGCAGGGAGGGTGTGTAAAATCACACCAACTTGGACTGGCCTTGACTGCTGTAGAACAATCTGCCTGGGCTAGTGTGTGTGAATGCTTTTACCCTGCATAAGGCAACACCTGGCATTAATGACTTGAAGATCCTGTGAGAATTACGGAAAAAGTGAGAATTAACACAGTAAACTTTTCTAGTGATTAGTCAATACGGGGACAGGAGACTGGGGTCCACTCTAGGGGTGGTTTATTAATTTAATCAGCATTCTCTGTTACAAAAACTGAAACAAAATTCTTCTCCTAGAGACACTTGCTGCCTGAGTTGCATTACAAAGAACATGATAAGCTTATAAAAAGCTGCTGTTAAAAAGTGGTAACCGCCTTACTCTTTAAGGACTCCACTATTATATATTGCAGATAGACAGAAAAAAAGCAAATTGTTAGTATCTAATTAAGGCTATGCCAGTTTGGGGGAGGGCTGTATATCTGTTTTAAGAAAAGAACAGCTGTCAGACACATACAGAGTGTTTATATCTAGCAAGCAGCATCATTACTTCTGCTTCTGCCATTAGACAGCCCCATTGTGGCAAGTATGGTCTATGAATAAGCCTCCCTTCTGCATTTTTATTTTTATGTTAAAAGGAAGATGATTTGTGTGGGCTTCTCTCATTTGTTAATTTCATGAAGTCATTATGAAATCTGCCAGGTCATCTACATTCATCTGTCTTGGGAATAGTGCTGTAACACTCACTACTGGGATGACTTTTTTCAAGGAGCAACATAGATGTGGTCCTGTTCTTTGCAAGATTAATCTTTTTGAAAGCTGTCAGGCTTTTTAGGAGTGTGAAAACTGGTGGTTTCAAGCCATGTCATCTCTTTTCTTTTTCAACTTGGATTTAAGAGCAGCTTTCTCAACACAGCAGACTACTTCCTTTGACTTTATTTTGCCTTGGCAGTTTGCAAGGCAGCCTGCTGATACAAGCAACCTCATCTATTTCAAAGACAGCAAATCTCTACACAGCACTACTATTTTGTTTGATTGTTTATCAAATTAATAGAACAGCTGATTATGGAAAATGCAAACAAGATCCTTCTTTTAAGCATATTTTGTTATAAATGAAAGATTCCATAATGTGAAACCTTAAATCTCATCTTAAATCAAGGGACTGTCAGATGGGCACTCTGCTCTCACTTCTCCTTTTCCCAGACCTCATTTCCTCCCATGCACAACCACCAGAATGTGTCCCCTGTTCTGTACAGTTGCTTAATATCCAGTAACAAGGACTAAATAAGTGCCCTTATAAGTTTCGGGGTAACTTTAAGCTGCCTTTCATGCAATAAGGACTTTGGTCTTTTTGAGAATTTAATCACATTCTTAGCTTCATTCTGCATTTCATTGCTAGTCTTCCATCTGTTATGCTACTCTCAACTGGAAAGGAGGCAAGCCAGCTCCACATATGCGCCACCAGGGCTCCCTGGGCCTGCTCCCAGAAAAACAAAACAGAAAAAAAAATTACCCTTCACAAAGTAGCCAATAATTCTATCTTATGTAACTTGTCCACCAAGATATTCTTGCTAATTTGTATCTGAACTATTTTCAAATACATATTAATGTACGTAGCAGGCCTCTTTAGTTTACTTTTGCAAATTATGTGATTCAAGAAAATTATTTGATCTTTGGACAACAAAAAGAGACAGAAGTATTGCAGTCTCTTCTAGATCTTAGCTGATGCCCAGGGCTGAGTGCTATGAACAAAGCTGCTTAAGAGACAGTTAGCTCTACTTAATGGGAGAAAAGCATCTAAATAAATATTTGAATTTTGACAGCTCAATTCCCAGATGTAAAAGCAGGAAATGGTATCAGTAAGAAGCTGTGGAAAGCACCAAGAAAACAGAGGAAGAGGAGGGTACTGCAGCATGAGAACACAATTTCTGACCCTGACAAGCTTAAAAAAAAACATTGCTCTGCAGCTCCAATAAAGGCTTTGTTTTCTGATATGACCAGGAATATTCCCAAACAATTTAGCCTACAGTCATCATAATGTGGATGTTTGTTGGCCCCATGGCCTGTGGATTGACTCCAGCCCACTTGGCACTCCTAATCCAGCTTCCCTTTCCCTGGACAATATGCTTGGGCAGCATATCCATCCTCATCTCTGCCCCATGCAGCAGTTACCTTCCCATACTGGTCTCCCTAACTTTTCTCAGGGGAGCTGAGAGACTTGTCCAGGATGTGCTAGGGACAGATGATGATAGCAGGAAGACTAAAGAGGACAGAGGCTTCAGGAAAGTTGGGGCAATTTGAAGAAGAATTGGATCTAGCCCCTGTGGCTGCCTATATTGGACCACCCTCATAAGAGGTGTGACCCTTGGTTAAATAAAATAGAGACAAAATTATTATGCAACCAATATACCAGGCTGACATTTCAAATTAGACAGAAGCTGACAGCAACAACACTGTATATTAAATAAGGCTTGCACAAATAAGACCTATAAAGTAGCACACACACAATTTCAGAGCAGCTCCAAGGCAATAGAATAATGCTATTTCGAGAGTACCCAGTGCCAGAGGCAGTACTGGCTGTGAGATGGACTATAAGCCCCAGGCTAGCTCTGCCTGCAATAATCTGCAGGGTTGACTCTGTGACAGATTGAAATGCAGCAACAGTGTTTATGCAACTAAATCTTGTTCTAATCTATTAGTTTATGTAACCTTTGCTCACAGACCCACTGACTCATAGGTCTCAGGAATCTAAAGAAAAATCTCATTTTTTTTTTAATTCTCTCCCATCATTCAGCCCCTGGTTGCCAAATAAACATATTGGCAGAGATCTTCTTAATTCTCTTTGAGTAAAAATTATATTGATAGGGGAAAAAATAAAAAGGCATCATCTAAAGTCCTAAATCCCAGCATACTTCTGCATACATAGAACCCAAGTTATGTAATATGTACAACGAGACATTTGAGTCCCAGGCTGGGAAAGGGACAGAAACAGTTTACTTGCTCCTAGGGAAAAAAATACTGATTCTAGCATTCAGACATTACCTGAGTAAAGCACAGCAACAGTATCTATGGAAATGACAATGATTCTTCTTAGCTTGAAAATTTTACTTTCATCCTTCTTGTATTTCTTGCACTTCCTAGAACATTTTCACATCTTTTAAGTGAGAAGCTAACAACATGAACAGCGTGCAGCACACTTGCTGCAGCTGTCACAGTTCTAGTGATTACTACATGAAGCTTGTCCCCATCAGCTTATTTTGACTCTTTCTGGCTAGGCTCTAACCTAGCTTTGTGAAAAGACTTAAGATTTTGGTACTTTGGGGTTGTGGAGATTGGTTTGGTTTGTTTTTTGCTGCCAACTGAACAGCTCACACAGCTGCTGCAATGTTGCCAATGCAACACTTATCTATGTTATATCTGATTTAATGCCTAACCCTTTGCATTGAGAATTCATGCACAAAGCCAATCGCTATCACTTGGAATTAAATGCATTTGGAGCCAAATCCCCTTGTGTTAGGTATATTCAGGAGAGGTTTTGATGCACACTGGGCACTGTCAATGCCAGATGCACCCCCTATAAGCAGACAAGGTGCTCCCAAGGCTGGTGGCAGCAGCAGCAGAGCAGCACGGTGCCTTTTCCCAGCGGGCACCGCCGGCAGGGGGTGCTGGAGATGGTGCCCGATGCTCCCTCGTATGAAGAGTTTATCCTTGTTTTCCCCGATACTCAGGATTATTAAAAAAATAATAATTTTTCTTACATCCTTGACCTTCAAGACCTCCCTGCAGTTTCTCCTAGGCTCTGGGGCACCTTGTTTGTTGGTTGTTTGTTTTTTTTACCGCCAGCCTGTGTGGGATGAGACCTGTAAACCCCTGTTGCTCTGCAGGGAGCAGCACTAGGTGCTTGTGCCTGTGCCTGCAGGAACAGCCCATAGTGAAAGTAAACACATCTGTGGGTTTCAGCATGTCATTCCAGTTGCACATGATCTCAAAAACAAACATCACATTTTGCTCTCCTTTAAAAGTGTGCAGGCCATACGGCTGTACTGATTAGGGCTATATTACATATAGTATAACTGCTATTCCATATGTATTACTTCGTTCTTTCCTGCACTCCAACCAAATCTCCAGATGCATTCCTGTCTGCACATCCATCTGCCTGCTCTGCAATCCCTCCCCATTTGTCTTAGAGAACTCGTGCCCTATTTACAGTATGTCTGGCCTAAATCCATTCTCTGTTCGAGACGAAATGAGAGTCAGGAAACGGAGCCTAAAATAAAACTAGTCTTGCCTTAGAGCAACATTTATTGTTCATTGCTACCACTTTGTGGACAGTTCATTTCGCATGTGCACATAAGCAATCTTGCAAGGCCTTGTCTAAGCTATCAACTTCAGATTACTATTAGCAAGGCTAGGTGGTGTACATAACCAGAACAAAAAGCCAGATACTGCCCCCAAAAAGCTTTAAAGCCATATAAGCCAGAGCTTTGCAAGTACTTTTCTCTACAAAAATCTCTACAAACCTTGCACACATCATCTGTGAACTTGTTCTTTTAAAATAATTATGATAAGCTCCATCTTGCACTGTTTTTTCTTAAAACACCAACACCTGCTCACCTTCTTAATGCAATTTACACAAAAAAACCCCACAACCACAAGAACACGTTCTGGTAAAAGCAGATTTAGTATTTCTGAAATTCCTACTGCAATACATAGGAAAGAAAAGTCAACTGAGATGAATAAAAGTTCACATTTTCTGCATTCTCTTTCATACAGAAGAAAAAGAAAAAATTCACCTTTAGGAGAACTTTTCATTGGCTCACACTATCTGATTCACACCAAAGCCCTACTTTGGACATGAGGTGGTGCTATAGCTTGCATAACTTGTATTATTAGACAACACCAACAGTTAGAGCATACTAGAAGCAAAAGGAAAATGTAAACAAAGAGATACATTAAAACCAAAAAATCTGAGTTCAACCTATCAGCACTTCTACAGACTTTCATACCAGTAGGTACACTATAACACTGCTGAAAAGATATGTAAAAAGGCCCTAAAGAGAAAGCAAATATATCACCTGCCCACACCAATTAGGGACTTCAAATATCTAGCAAAAGACAAGCATGAAAGCTTGGAAAAAAATCTGTCTTGCATAGCATGTTCTGTGCAAGCTGTAGCAGTTTTTCACGTGCCCAAGGCTCCACTGACCAGTTTTGTGCCAGAAGGAAACTGACGGGACAGGTATGCATAGGTGGAAGGTCCAGACAGCATTCTGCTTGCCTCTCCCTGAAGAATATCAAGATTAGCTGCAGTGTGAGGGGTTTTACTGGGCTAAGATGAAACACAGCAGTAGGAATCCAACCCCCTTAACTAGGTTAAGGCAATCATCCTCTCCTCCCTTTTATTCTTTTGCTCTCTTTCTCCCTAGGTCCTTCAAGAAGCACCAAACGCGGTAGCTTTGGAAGATATTTTTTCCTGTTGTCCATGCTGGCCCTGTCTCTACCCCCATTTCGTACCTGTACTTCTACTGGGAGACCTGTTCTGGACTGGAGTCTGAGACACTCACAGGGCTTAAAGGCAACTACTGTCACAGCAAAGCTAAGAGAAAACTATTCTGGCAGACTCATTCCCTTCTAGATGCATTTACTCTCCCATTCCCATCTTTTCTTTTGAAAGAAAACTAACAAATGTCTCCCAGAATGAATCCAAAGGATATTTCATGACAGACTAGATCTTTCTTCCACATTTTCTCTTCTGAAACAGTGAATTATCCACAGCCTGCTAAAGCTAAGAACTAGACACGAGTCCAAAGCCAACAGAAGGCTGTGGGAGAAACTCTTATCTCGGTTACACAAGTGTGAATCTGGAGGAACTCCAGTTATTAAACAATCAATAAAACAAGGATAACAAAAGCTATTATTTCAAAAACATTTTGTGATGGTTAACTACCAGTTAACTACCAGAAATTAATGCTGGTGCAGAAATTGGGAGCCTGGGAACAAAAGGCACTACAAAAATTCTCAGTACTCATTATTTCTGCCATTCACAATTATACTTCTCAATGTAATCTGTTTGCTGTATTTATGGCATCCATGAGTGCTCCCTGCAGACCCTAATCTATTATGTTCCTGACTGAGTCATCAGCCTCAATACAATTAGTCACATTTTAATTGGGAAAAAAAGTCTACCTCTTTAGACACCATTCTAGCTGAAGGTACCACCAATGCAAAAGTCAAAGTTCACAAATAATAGGCAGTGGTTACAAAGGCAGAAGAACTTGAATACACTTCCCTTAAAATGCCTGATTTTAAAGTTCATTCTAAGGCTGCCAAATGGGATTTTTTTTTTTTAAAAAAGCCTTTCAATGAAAGGCATCTGTTGTAACTCAAAGATTATTAATAAATTACAGTAAGGATTAGACTTTAGAGGAAAGCTGTCCACTAAATTATGCTGGATTTACTTATTATTAGGAGAGTCTACCAAAGCTTGTGATTCTACAGTTATATATTCTTTAAGTATTTCTCTATCCTCTGTCATGGGGTGTTCCTACAAACAGCATGAAGTAAAATCATGCAATTAACTTCATTGTAAACAGTATAAAAGGTGCCAAGCAAGTATTTTACAAAGATACCCAGTTTAAAAAATACATACATTTCAATTTCACCCACTCTAGTGGAAGTTATAAGAATACCATATGATAAATGATGAAAACATGCTGCTTAAGTTAGTATAATGTGATCAATGTGACAACTCTTTTTTAAAATCAACACATTTTCAAAAACTGTTTTATGACAGACTGTTCTACAGCCTAAGTATTCTGACATTTTTAATAAATTCCTTAAAACACTATAATCTATTTCCAACTCCTTTTTCAATTTTTCAGGGGGTTTAAGAGCAACATTATAGCAGATTTTCAGGCTGACCTTTTCTACACATCTCTTCCAGTGACCACATCCACCTTTTCAGGCTCAGTTTCAGCTTTGCCAAAGCAAGAAGAAAGCCTCTACCTGAGCAGCCATAAAAACAGCAGCATCCTTTCAGTGTTCAAAACAAGACTACCTGCAAAGAAATTGCCTGTAAGCAAAGTGGTGTCAGACACACACAGTAAAAACTACAGTATTTGTTATCTCCCCAGATGATGAGCTATGTGATTTAATAAGAATGTGTATTTTCAAAAACATGAGAAGAATGAGCCACCAGAGTCTGAAATATAAAGTACACAAGATAACATATTTAAGAAATACATATTACTATATGCAGGCTTGACTCCTTTTGTTACTAATAAAACAAAAATAATAAAAAAGTGGGGAGAATGCAGCATCCTTTACCCTGTATTCTGAACAAAGGTGTCTTCAGGATTATCCTGAAGTATAGCAAATATAGTTTTGTAGTTAAAAGTGGACATTTTATGTGGAATTTTAAAAAACAAGGTTTTACTGTGATAAGACCAGGATAAATTACAAAAAATGCACCAAAACCATAAAATATTTATCGTACAGCATCTAGGTCCACAAAACATCAGTGTCTCAGCTTGCTCTCACCTGTTCCAGAGATAAACTTTCTCTGAGAAAACAAAATTGTTTTTCAAATCCAGAAGGTGAGAAACACAACTGAATAAATATTCACAGTATCAAGTGAGAAGCAGAAAGTGTGAATCAATCCTGATCAAGGCTAGCGTGCAGAATACATATTTGTTAAGGCAATACTATACACTTGAAATGAAAAAGCTTGTTAAAATATCCCAACTTAGCCAAGCAACCTCTTTGGATAATTCCAGAATTCTCTCTCAGTATTTATTTGCTAGCTAGCTATGTTAAACGTGCAAAAAGGAGGTATGTGGAGCCTTTTCTTTTGAGAGTAACAATGACCTAAATTCTTTCTTAGCTATGGAGGAGTGGAAAATTAATTGAAAAAGCTAAACCACACTGCATCTACAGCAAGACATTTTAAATACAATTGGAAGAATTCTAAGATTTCACAGAAACAGCTGATGGCTCAGATTCCTACTGGTTTAATTCCTATGCATTCCTTTGGCTTTTATGTTAAACATCACTATGCAAGTGTATGCAATGGTTGTAAACAGAACAAACAAATATAATACAAAGAGTTGTTAAATTTACAGTAAAAATTCTTGTCATACTGGCCGAGAAAGAAGCAAGCATTAGCAGGCAAGAAGGAAAGGGAATTTTGCCTGTTCAGATCTGTTTGGTGATATTTATCACACATGGAAAATACGTTTATAAATAGAAATAGGAAAACGTGTAACTGCAATTGTCTAAGTATACTTTCTGCGTTCCGTTGTACCTATGCAGTTTGTTAAAAGTTTGAAACAAGTGCATGCTAAACTCCTGCCCACAGGAATTTTCAGAATTAACCTACTAATATCAGTCTTTTCTTGAGCACAATTCCAATTTTTTAACACACACAGCTCACGTCGAGCAGGTGCTTTTAGTACTGACCGAAGGTTTCTCTCGCACAATAGCTACTTCTCTGCCTACTTCCACGCCTCCTACCCCTACCACTGCAGCTGAGGAGCCTCTGAACAGCGGGGGGCTGTCCCCGCACCCCGGGGCTGGCAGCACGGGCAGCCTCGGCACAAGCAGCCCAGGCGAGGCTGGAACTTCTTCCGAACCCGTCCCTTTCCTTTTCCTGCCGAGGAACAGAAACGTCTCTGCTCTGACTGCCCGTGTGCGGCCGGGGAGGGGCTGCCCCAGGTGGCCCCGGCCCTTCCTCGCCCGCAGCCCCGGGGAGAGCGGCCGGCGCCGCAGGAGCCCGAGCACCCATGCCCGGTAAGTGCGGCGGGGCCGGGGGCTCCCTCCTCCCTGCAGCTGCCGCCGCGCAGCCTGAGCCCTGCTCCCCTCCCCGCATGACATGTGGGGGAGAAATCGACTCCAGCTTGCCTCCGAAGCTGAAGGGCTGCAAACCCTCCGCCATGCCCCTCTGGAGCTGGGTAAGGAAACAGCTGTAACCGGCGGGGCTGGGGGGCACCCCGCATGGTTATTCCACATCCGGGTGGTGCCTGAGGAGCTTGGCTCTCAGACAGACACGAGTGCAGAGCTTCCCAGATAGTTTGGTTTATACTGTACCTATGTTTGTACTGTCAATGTAAATCAGAGTACAGGGATTAACGCTTGGCAATGGAGAACAGGCTGGTCGTAACTCCAAAACGCTTACTGCAAAATTTAAGAACAGCTTATTAAAACCTTATCATCAGACACTAAGAAAACAGGGATCCGATCCCAAAGGAGACAGATGACGACCACCAACACTTCTCTGTGCTAGGATAAACCTGGTACCTATTAACTGTGGGCAGTCCCCCAGCACAGGCCACTTGGAAATGAAGTGGTCCAACAGGTCTCTTTCATCTCCAGTTGACATGATCCTGTACCACAGCAGAATACAATATATCAATTTCTCATGATGACAGGTAGTTATTTAAAAATATACATATTTTCTCGCTGCACACAATGGATTCAACTTATTTCAATGGTTGATTTTGTGACTAGTGCTACACTGTGCCCTAAGCTACTGGTTCTGTTGCTGATCTAATCAGATAAGATAGACTAGAAGTAAGTCAAATTCCTACCCTCATTAAATCATAGGTAGCTTTACTGAAACGGGTAAAACTTCCTTCTATGTACCACTGTGTAAAAACAGAAAAGCAGAATTTGAGCCAGCAGCAGTGGGTGGCTCATAGATACTTAACATCATCCAACAATTTCAGTACGTTAAACTCAGTGATCAGACTGGAAACTCACTCCAAAATCAGTGCACTGCTGTTGTATTAGGTATTGCATTCCAGTGCACCTCAATTTACTATCCTTAACGGTAGACAGTGACAAACTGGTTATGGGAGAACACAGGGCTACTGCTGGTAGCAGTCAACACTTGGAGAGGACAAGTTAAACACAGTCCTATTGAGCTTGCTTGATAACACTTAGGACACCTATGTCAGGCAGTAAAGCCACAGCCATATAAACATTTGTAATGTTGGTACTAAATACCTCTATGAAGCAAACTATTATTTTCTATTATGTTAATTGGGGCATTAAACTAAAGCATTTTTTCTGCATCTGGACTTCTAAGCTGTAAGAAAATGGCATTCTGACTGAAGACATACTTGAGATGCCCTACAAAACTAAGAGGAACAAACACACAATTTCCATGCTCAGGACTGCTTTTGTTACACATTTCCTCATACTGTGCATTCTTATGAAAGAAAATTAAGTTACCAGTGTAGCACCACCAGACTTATCTCTATTAATATTAACTCATACCAGGTTCCTGTTTCTCAGAGTAAGTCTTGTACCAATACTGTTGTACTAATAGCCTGGCTAAATACTGA
This sequence comes from Apus apus, assembly GCF_020740795.1. Lineage (NCBI taxonomy): Eukaryota > Metazoa > Chordata > Aves > Apodiformes > Apodidae > Apus > Apus apus. The sequence goes on from NC_067285.1 coordinate 28,111,296, forward strand.
CACATATTTGGCCCACCTACCACCTGCAAGGACATCAAAGTGCTTGTTGCTGCCATGAGCAGAGTGGTTGCTCCATGGAGCATGCTGGGAGACATGAATGATTATGAGACTCATGGGGAAGCAGCTGGCCAGTTCCTGCAAAGAGCTAAGGCAACACACCTGGAGGGGAGCTGCAAAAATAAATTGGCCCCTATGACTGTGCCAAATGCAGGAAAATAAGATAGGATCAGGTAACAGCCTTTGAGGCACTATGGCCAATTTTATAGCACCAGGTATTTATGTAAGTAGCTGAAGGACATTTTATATCACATATTGCAACATGGCAACAGTGAAAAAGACCAGTTGTACATGTATTTGCAACACACCTCCTGTACTCCTTATAGCTTTAATAAACAAACAGTTTTGAATTCTTATTCAAAACTACTGCTAGTGGTGACTGAATACTTTGAGCTTGCATTGTCTTTATTTACTTGTTCCATCATATAGAGGTAGCTAGCTGCAAGGTACCTACCAAGCACAGACAGATAAAATGGAGAAAGGAATAAAACATCACCACAGTTATCTCTACATAAAATCAGAAAAGAGGAAAAAGCAAAACAAGTTAAGAGACTGCCAGGTGACTTAGTTGCTTCAGTTTCAGAGAAGACCTGTAGAACTGGTAGTACACAGTACTCAGCTGATCCTGAGCTGGCTCCTATGGCTGCATAATGGAAGATAATTCTACAGCTGGGGCTTGTTTTCAGACAGAGGCTATCCTGGTAGGCTCAATTCTCAGTTGAGAATCACATCTCTATGCATCAATACTAGTTTTGCAGGAGGCCAAGACAGGCTAGGTATAAGGTACAGTACAGAAGTGGTCTTTTCCAGCCTTTAGCATATTCAGCAAACATGAGAAAGGAATGAACTGAGCCCTTTTGCAATCATCTGCCTGTGGTCTAAGTGAGACATTATCACAACAGAGTTCCTCTTCTTCATATTAAAGACGTTTTCGAAGTTTTATTCATGTGAAAATAATCCAAACCCAAATTACACAAGATGTAGCTCTATCTGAAGTAATCAGGATTCAGGAAAGTGTTTAATGGTTACTCAAGTTTGACTTCACAGATCAGGAAACACATGTATCCTTAGAAAGGAAACAACCCAGTTTTGCTTTGTTACTTGTGCCAGGATCTAGACACAATTCAACATAGATGAATAGTTGGAAGAACAAACCAAAATATCGGTACATTTGTATTGGGTGCTCCCAGGTTTTAGTTTTCTTCCATTATGAAAGCTCTAGCACTTCTGCCATGCTAAATGCTTATGCGGATGTGAAGTAAGATCCCAAACAACCTGTTGGGTTTTGGTTTTTTCCTTCCTGTCCATAGCCTCTTACACTGGTCATTGCCAGCAAATCTGAATGATTTCTCATCCCTCATTGCTGATATCATACATCTTCAGGTGTCGCATCATGCTATAACCAAAGAAATGTGCACAAAAATATTTCATTTGGAAGTAATTTTGGAATGTATATTAATTTTCCAGCTTTAATATTCCTGTCTATGCCCAAAACATACATAACTTTGATCCTCCTGTAATGCTGTATATGCTTCTATGTCTGAACAGAACAAGCAGTTGCTGTTGCTGGAGGTATACTAGGAGGAATCCTTTTCTTTGTTCTCATTGGAATAACTGCATACCTGCTTTGGAGGAAATTTTGCTGCTTCCTTTCTTACAAGAAGTTCATCAGTCCTGTCAAAACAACAAATAAAAATGGCCTTTTTCAGGATCAGTCAACTTCTGAAATTCAACCAAAAATCACAAGGTATATATTTTTGTTCTTAAAGCATACACTACTCATAGTTTACTTCAACTTGTAAAATCGCAAGAGGAAAAGATCTAAATATATACATGCACAGAAATACAAGTCCTCTAAATTATATGAAAACATCAGTCATGTTCTGTTTTGTTCCTTGAGGAAAATAATACTTCCTTGAACTATGAATGCCATTATTGTTTCTGATTTATGTAAAAGAGATAATGCATTCAAGTGTAATTGGTGCATGGATAGCTTTGTTACCTAGACAAATTCAGCCTGTGTTCCAGAGTCATTCCTGGTTGTCTCATAATGAAGCATCTGAGAAACAAACAAATCACTTCAGTCCAGAAAGCAGACTCTTAGAAAGTTAGCTACTGCAGAGCTTTGAGGCTGTAAAACAAGCAGCTGCAGTTAATTCTTCCCTTCCTTTCAAAGATGGATTCTAAAGGAGAATGAAGAAGTGAGGGATTTGCCTGAAGAACTAAGATCTGATGTCCGTGATGTTATCACACAAATAATCTGATAATCTGATGTTATTATACAAGTAAAATTAATTGTAAAGCAATGGATATTTATCTTTTCTACCTATGCATCTCCATAGAATTTTTACAAAATTGTGAGTTAAGAACAGTAAACTTATTAATGCTACCAAGCTTTGTTTCCATATTTAAAACAGAAGAATCAGTAGCTGTTGTTGTCTTTAGCAGATCCAGAAGCATTCCATTTATCATTCCACCGACACTGCAGGGGCGAGACTGGATTAACCTGACTAACGAAGAGCACATTCAGGATGACAGGGATCCCTACATGATTCCTCAGTCCGGACCACGGTCATCATTTCATTCTTTGGGTATGGCATAGCAAAACCATGACTCTTCTAAGGGTAATCTTTTAAAGGTAACTTTACTACTAGGAAGCATGTTTGTTAGGGGTGTACCAAGCAGCATTACACAGTACAAGCCCTAAATGTTGTATGTATATATAATTTTTGTATATATAGGAATTGGGCCAGAATGTATTTGCTATGGGACCTTGCACATATGGCAGGCAAAGCATCTCTCCTGTGTTTTGTTAAGGCACAACATGAGTGTAAGTTCATGAAGTGTCTGATTATTGTCCCCAGAAACAGCAGGTTGACCAACTGCAGGCTGCAACAACAAATACCTGAAACTGTGAAGGTGCAGTCACAGGAATAAGTGAAAGAAGTGGTACAGCCCCAAACTACTGCTTCCAATTTGAGGGAAAAGGAATTAACATACCAAGATTTTTAATAAAGTATTGTTAATAAAGAGGTTCATGTGATTGCCCCTAATACAGGAGAGGTTATAAAAATGCCTGCTGCGGTCATGAAACTAACCTGAGGGTGCTTGTTTTTTATTTCATGAAGCTGGAGCTTATGTTGTAGGAACCATTAACCCAGAGCTGTACAAGTTTCCTGAAGACAGAAGTGAGACGGATTTCCCTGAAGGCAACATTGGCCGCCTCTGGTTCTCCATAGAGTATGAGCAAGAGTCAGAAAGGCTCCTCGTCTCTTTGATCAAAGTCAGAAAGCTGCAGCCTCCTGCTGATTCCTGTAGTCCATTTGTGAAAATCTACTTGCTGCCTGATGAAAGAAGCTACTTGCAGTCCAAAACAAAACGCAAAACACTTAACCCACAGTTTGATGAAAACTTTGTTTTTCAGGTACTTTTCCTTTTGATGAAGCAGATTTTTGTCTGCAGATTCTGACCTGTCAAACTACAGTATGTGCTTTGTAAAAATTCATTTCCTGCAAGCTTCTACGAAGGTACATGTTGTTTCCACTGGAAACAGGATTTATTACCAGGGCTTCTAAAGTCTGTGGGGTCCAGAACTGATTTGACTTCAGGTCTGCACCAAAGCTGTGGATTCCAGAACTTGCCCTGGGAATGATGAAAACTCCAGTTTGAACTAACTTAACAGGTTCACCCCAGCAGCTCTATAGGTCCAGAAGCAACCAATACAGAACTAATGCTTCCATAGCTTTCAGATTTTTTGCTGTGGAAGTAGGCTAGAAAGTAGAACTCATGAGATGTCTGATAACACTATTTGTATAGTGCTGTAAAGCTAAGAGCACGGCTCCCTATGCCAAGAAGCTTTCAGCAGTTGTCACAAGATAAAAGCTTTAAAACCAAAAAAGTTTGTGTTTCAAGACAACTGAAAAATTAATGTTTTCATGTTTATAACCATTTGTGTGTGGAAGTGAATCACAGAATGGTTTGGGTTGGAAGGGACCTTAAAGATCATCTAGCTCCCAACCCCCCTGTGGCAGGCAGGGACACCTTCCACTAGAATGCATCATCTAACACTTGATCTGTATGAGTTGAAAAACTGCCAGCTAACATCACATGTTTCAAATGAACTAATTCTATTTTAGCTTGGATCTTTAGACTTCTGCATAGCTAAAACTTTAGGCAAATTAAGAATGTGGACCTCAAATAATTAAAGGAAATATCCACCTACTTTTAGCACATTATGAAAAATTCTTCCTTTGAAGTCATGATGAGAGTAGAAGAGTCAAATGTTTTATAATTATTAATATATTCTTCCTTTTCCTGTACAGGTTTCCAGCAGAATGTTGCTCCAAAGGACTCTGAAGTTTTTAGTTTATCATGTTGATAAACAGAAAAAGCATCATCTCCTAGGCCAAGTTATCTTCCCACTGAAAAATGAAACATTAACTGATGACAACAAAGTAGTCATATGGAGAGATCTGGAGAAAGAAAACTTAGAGGTAGGTGATACCAGGCTGCTTGGCATTGCAGAACTTTTGTCACCTAACAAGTATTAGAGGAGAACAGCTGAAGTAGAAGTATGCTGTATCAAATACATCAAATGCAGAAGTTTTTGATAAACATTTGGAATAAAAATTCCCATTCTACCAATCTGCACATCCATTGCTGCAGTATAGGGATTATCCAATTGCTGAGAAACACAAGTTAGGAGATAGTTACATACACCACTTGTTGTTTGCTTCTGTTTTGAGTAAGAGCAGAAAAAAGCAGAATAGACAAGTGTGGTTTGCGACAGCAAGGAAATAGGCATCACCTGGAAGAGATAGTAATTCAAAGGTTCAGGAAGGGTGATTAATTGGTTCTATCAAATGTTACAACAGCATAAATAAAGCCATTACAATGCACTCGCATACCTCATTGTGGCAGAAACTACTAGTATGAAAAACATTTTTCCCCTCCATTTGTCTGAGTGAAGAGAGAATCTTTCAGATCAATTTAACAAGTGCTCTTACACTTCCAAAGCCTCCTTCAGAGTATGGCGATGTCCAGTTCTCCCTCAGCTACAATGACTACCTGGGCCGTCTCACTGTAGTGGTTCTAAGGGCAAGGGGATTAAAACTCCAGGAGGAGAGCCATGCTGTCAGTAAGTGTAATTTCCTCTCTGCTATCAGCTCCAGAATTCCTGTTTTAATTTGCTTCTTCCTCAGCTGTTCACTCAGGCTTGCCCCAGATGACTTTGAAAAGAACAAATAAACACTCTGGGTGATTTAGTTTTAGTGGAAACAAGCCATACTTTGCTCCTGGGGTAATTAGATAATTAGACAGCTCAGTTCTGCTATGTTTTTTGCTTCATAATAAATGGTTTGTCTCATGTCATCAGTAGTACTTTTTTCCTCCTGCTTTAATACAGTGAGCTCTCTTTGCTGCACACCAACCCAGAGAAGACAGTATTTCAGTGGATACTGACATTAAGAGTTACCTCAAGGTAAAAGCCCAGAGGTGACAGCTGCAGGTCAACTGTTATGCTAAACAGCCGTCCTGCAGAGAACTGCACTGGGAAAAAAAAATCCCATTTTAGGACAACCTGACAATTGTTTAGAGGACCATGGCATGGAGTCACAATTTTTCTCCCTTACTGCAGGGAAGGTTTTCCTGGTACATCATGCTCACGTGTCCTTGGCCTCAGAGATATTGAGTGTAGATATTGCTACAAAATGCTGTTTAAAATCTAAACGCTCAAAGCAAAAACAGATGGAAGAATCAAACTTGTGTTTGAATCTGTAGTGATTTTTTTGATCAACTTTGAAACTAAACAATAGAAAATACACCCAGTAGTTAAAGAAAAGAGGTTTAGCTCTCTATCAACACACATCAGCTATTAATTTTTTGAGGTTTCTTTTAGTGGGCTGTTTTAGAAACGATGCCCTCTAAATGAGTAAATCTACATCCATAATGTTACAGGTAAATTTGCTTAATTTAGGGTAAAAAACTCATACATGAAGAAATGCACCGTAAAACCATGAGAATATAGAGGTTTCCAACAAGCAGAATCATACCTTGTACACTTGTTGAAAAATAAATATATTACATAATGTATTGTTTTAGAAAACAAATAAGATAAGGATGGCCAGAAAAAATAGGACTGGACCACCTCCCATGTCGGATTAAGCAATCGTGTGATCAAAAACATGAAATTAATCAAAGGACTAAGCCTTCAAAAAAGTCTCCATCAAATGAAGGGAAGATACAGGAATACAAGATCAAGGATACCGGGTAAAAACATGACTGTTCACGTTAACAGCTTCTACACCGGAAAGTGCACTGCAAAACTGCTCACTGAGTACTCTGTGTACTCCCTGCTTAATGTTACGCATTGCCATGCTGCCAGATACGTTTTATGAATTGTTCATGATCTAGTTTTATAATTAATACTTTGACTCCTGAAAGTATGAAATTCCTTACACCTTCTCCCAGCTGCCTCTGATATATTTTCTTCTTGAATTTCTTTTTCTCCAAGGTGTGTATATCAAAGTCTCACTAATGAACCATAATAAATTCATCAAAAGTAAAAAGACAGCAGCTGTTCTCGGATCTCCCAATCCAGTTTATAATGAAACCTTCAGTTTCAAGGCAGATCAGACAGAGCTTGATACAGCGAGTCTCAGTCTATCTGTGCTCCAGACTACCAAGGGAGAAAGTAAGCTATATCATCTACCTCATAAGATATGATCTCATAATCTCTTACGTATTGCAGAGATGTTTAAACACAGGGAACGAATTCATTTTCAGCAATAATAATTTAACATATAAAAAGTTTAGGGTATTTCACAGACCGTTTCTTTAAAAAGCAGAACAACTTATTTGCAGTAAGTTTGTCTCTCTCTGAGTGGCTAAAGATAAATTTAATGGAAGACATGAATAAAATAACTGTAGGCTAGTCCCTGTCAGTACAAGGTGCTGTACTTGTATTTCATTCTGGTATCCTAAGAAAACAAACTTATGCAATTATGTTCTGTGAACACTCGTGTGTAAACCCCAGCTTCCAAATTTTTGAAGCTATTCACTGTTCCTAACCGAATCTGAAAGCCAAACAGAAATTAATTACCACAGCAGTTGAAGCAGTGAGGAATAAGAAAGATTACAAAACATCCCAATTTCCTTGCAGAAAATCCAATGGTCGAGGTTACCTCTTAGTAATTGTCAGATAATCCATTAAGGAGTCCTGCTTAGAGAAGCAGACTCAGTATTTCCACTGATCGCAAGAAAAACATCATCTCTCTAGTGCAAATTTCTCAATAATGGAACATACTTACCCTCAACAGGCTTTGAGGATTGACTAGAACTAGGATCAGTACCAGAGTCTTCCATCATTTCACTTGCAGACAGCCAGATGCTTTATTATCTTTTTGAAGTTGCTGTCAGGTAGGTTCCAGTTACTTTCCCTACCCACAGCTGGAAAGGTCAGGCACAAAGAAACAATCTCTTCATTGGCAGAGTGTGGTCAATAGTAACTCACATATTGTGACTCCCAACTGTCTCTGTAACTAAATCTGTTCCTTTCCAAGCTAGTAGGATTTGTAATAAGATGTTCTAAGGTTGCTGATGCCCAAAACTAGGGCACAATTCCACAGTACAAGTGAGGCAGAGGGGCTGGACAGATACTCATTTGTGTGCCTTAAACTGATTCTAGTTTAGAGTGCAGACAATAGAGTAGACCTTAAGTCACTAAATATTCACTGTAGTACCTTTCAATGCCGAATTTTAGCATGCAGAAACTACAGAACTTGAAATCTAGAGTGAATTCCTCAATGAAATTTTGGTTTAAAAATAACTTTCAGAACATGATTAGAGAAATACAAGGTATTATTCTTATTTAAGACTTTCAGAGAAGCACTTGCAGGTATTAATCACTAACTGCTTTCTTTTTTTTATAGAAACACATCTGCTAGGACGTGTAGTAGTTGGGCCTTTCATGTACACCCGTGGCAAAGAACTAGAGCACTGGAATGAAATGATCAGCAAGCCCAAGGAGTTGGTTAAACGATGGCACACTCTCTGCCACAGCATGTAAACACCATTGATAAAAAAAACAACCATAAAATGGAAAAGCTCTCACTATCTTTCAGAATCTTATGAAGGGTACAAAATCTTTGACCACTCCTAAGTAGACAAAAATAAAGCAAATTCTTTATTTGTCCAAATACAAAGAGAAGACTTGGTCCCTGCTAAGCTGTAACTATCTTTCCTCTCTTCAAAACATATTTTCAATTTAATTAATATGCAGCACAGTAAGCAGAACAGAAGGACAAGCACAAGCTCCCAGTATTAGTTGTTTTGACCAGTAAATTCCAATTCTTTGTAATGACTGCTGGGCACAAATGGTCATCCATCATGTGGATAGAACCCAAAATGACTTAAGAATCATCAATGATGATACCAGGCCTAACTGTCCACTGCACTGCATCACCACCGAGTAGCTTCACCAAAAGGGGTGGAAGCCCAGCAAACATGCCAAAACACACAAAGCCCAGATGACTTTGACTGACTACTAAATTTACAATTTATTTAAAATAGCATCATGAACTTTAAAACCTCTTTCAAATATGAATGGTGGAAGGCACTGAGTGGTTATTGATCAAAAACCCGGAAGCACCTGTTAACATCCCTCAGCACAGTGTATTTCTTGCAATAATTCAGTTAGATGTTTTCAGCTAACCCAAACGTACAACACTTCGTGTTGATGCTAAGGGAGAAGCATAAAAAGAAGTCCTGAAGTCTCAAATTATTGGAGGCTTGCAGGAGTACTGGAGTACTCTGAGAAAATAATATAGGGGACATGCCCTGTCCTTATATATTTCTTCCTAAGCATGTCTCTTCTGGACAAGAATTTTGGGTCTGATCTAGTATGATCACTCTTACATTGAAAATCCAATTAGTTTATGCCCCCAGGACATAAGTCTGTCTTTTAAGTAAATTGCTGTTCTGTGAAATAATTCAGAGTAATTATTTTTAATAAAAATAAATAGGACATTCTTCTCTTCTTGATTGTTCAACCAGGGACCTGAACTCTATACCTTTTATGCCATACAGTCATAAACCAGACACAGACTATTGCAGCAAAACATTTTGTACAGTTATGTTCCAAGACAATCAATCTCTGCAGCTCAAAGCATACTTCCTTTTGAACAGGATACAACTTTAACTTCATATATTTAAAAAAAGGCATCTCTGGGGAGATAAGAACATTTTCCATGTTGATAATATTGTTATTAACTAAAGGAAATACTGCAAATGAAAATATATCTGAGAGGAATTGTAATATAAACTCTACTTCACCTGATGCCCCATTTGAAACATTACATGGTCCCCTCAGTCCATCTTGCAAACTGCACCATGGGATATAAGATAAACCTCAACTAATTGCATTTAATTTTACTAAATATTCAACCCTTATTATAACCCTGCTAAACCCGTAATGCCAGTATCCTCAACCCCTAAAAGCTGTTTCCAATTTTTTCTCCTACAAAAATACTGAAAACCAATCTAAGAGGCAATATGTTAGATCTGGGAAGGCAACCTATACATACATTCTATTGTATCACTATGATAAAGCAATTTTACCAAATACATTATGTCTTTCTACGGTTTAAGAACAATAAACATTAAAGATCCTACAAGGAAACTTTAAGAATGTTTGAGACAGTTAGGTTCACTAGCTTGTGCAGAAAAAAGTGTGTAGAATATGGTGTCTATTAGCATAAAAAAGTGGGAAGTCACCTGATTTGATGTACAGTACAGTCCAAATAATAAAACAATGCATTGTACTAATGTGGTCTCTTTTCTTTGTGCTTCTTATGCGTTAAAGTATCAATACTTCCAGTTTGGTGTGCTCAATTCCAGCTACAATCATGAATAAACACTTAAATGCACTTACCAATGTACTTCACTTGCTAAGGGCCATGCACATGAAGTAAATGACAAAGGTCCTCTTTGACTCTTACTGAACAAGTAAAGCAAGAAACAATATTAAATAAGGAGTTATAATATGGTGTTATTGTCACATAAGAGTAATTTTTCTTAACCACTGCCTTTTACAAACCATTCGTGTGGACTTGTGGTTGAGACTTATATTGAGGTGAAGGAGGAGGAATGGTTACAAGACCTCTTAGTGCCCAAGAGTGCTGCTTTTCCTCTAAAATACTAATTTTACCACAATTCATAGCACAGAAAACCTTGATCCAAGAAATACACAGAAATAGATAAAAGATCGTAGAAATTGCCATACCTTTCTTACACTTGTCACAGGTACCTTGGCACAGCAGAAAATTGATTTTGCTGGCATAAAATCAGCACTTGTATACTTGCTGACAAAACTGTCAGAGACTGTTTCAGATAGATAAAAATACTGGGGAATGATTTTATCACAAGATTGCTAGAGCTTAAACAAGAAGACTTTGTTTGATTAATAGAATCTCACCAGATTGATCAGTACACTATTAATTAAACCCAGAAAAAAATGACCTTGTGAAACTTCAGGTGAGAATTCATTTCTTTTAAGTTACCCAATAATCCTTATGACTCTCTTGTTGTCAAACTGCTCAGAAACATTACTACCTTCCCCTTTTTTGGCACACAAGAAAACACATGGTTTATCAATAGCTCAATCATTAAAAACCCAACAGTCCCAAACTGGTTTCAAGTGAGATACAACAACAGAACCCAAACTAGCATCAAGAAACATGATTATTCCCTTGTAAGTAGCCACTTCCAAGAAACAGCTTATGAAAGCTGTTCAACTGTCATTACTTGCATTATAATACATCTGACAATTTGATTTATCAAACACAGTTTTGACAACACTTCTGTGTTTGAAACTTGAGGACAGCTGAAACAGTGTATGTGGAAATTCATTTCCTAAATGAGAAGAATGCACGTAAAGGTCTGCAAGTATCTAGGCAGACAGCAAACGTGATTCATACCCTACAGCTCTACCACCCTCTGTAAGGGGCACAATTTGTATCTGAGATACTTATATCAGAAAAATATTCATCTATATAACTTTTGCAGTATTTATATAAGAGAAAGACACTGATCTATCTTACTGCTTTCAAAGAGTAATACTTACAAGACTGTTAATTTATGAAGTCAAATGCAGCCATTATTTACTCAGTCTTACTGATAAAATGACCATCAGAATACACCAAGACTTTAAAAAGTATTAATTTAATTTCTAAATCAGTTCAAGTTGGGAGAAAATTTTGTGGACTAGCATTAAGCTGATTAAATTGGCTTGAGGTGGTGAGGTTTATTTGCCAGCTTATGTTGGATGAATACAACAATTAAATAATTTAAAGGGTCCGTGAAACAATGCACCAGTTAAACTGTTTAAAATCTCAATTAAATTGCTGTAACTTCTAGACAAGCAAAATCAGATTCAGTGAAACAGTTCTGTATTACAAGAGAAAATAATGGCAGCAAAATTTCTGAGGATAAATGGTAGAAGTTTTGCTATTAAAAGAAGGAAAGCAACCAGAACAGCAAAGAAAGCAAAGCTACAGATAATATATGGGATAAGATGAACAAAAATTGTATAACTAATAATATTACTGAATTATGTCTGTCTTCCTCTAATAGGTCTTATCTGAGAAAAATGCAGTCTCTCAATACTAGCAAACTAGGAAAACAGATACACAGTAAGAGTTTATTAAGATAAAAATATACATATAAAATATACTTTATGACAATTAGTATTACAGCAGCAGTATATACTAATATCAGATATTCCATACCAGTCCTCTTGGTTATTTTTTTTTAGTAAGTTAAGAATAAAATCTTCTGTTGTATTTTGAAAGAGATTTGCTTCCTTGAGGTAATGAATTTTTCTTCTGTTTGCCATTTGTGTGTTCCTATGGTCTCTCTTAATCAATTATTGCAGAGGTCAGTGCTTCAAAGATCAAGATGAAAATTTAGCAGATGGAAATCCTTTTGCAAAGGATAACTGTTTTCATCTAACACAAAATGGCTCCTAATTTCCAACAAATAGGATGCTTCTGTATCTGCTAGCAGCCAATGACACAGATCTGCCACTATTGTGCTGTAGGTTACATCTGAAGAGGGCACTGCAAAAGACAGAACAATCCAATTTACTCTTTATTTTCACAATAGCACCTGACAATCAAGTTTCACCTCCATGAAATCTACACTGAATTACTGCAAATGTAGCTCAGTATCAGAACAGATGAGCAGCTTTGTTTGTTTGTTTTAAAAAAAAGTGAAAAATAAATGTGCTAAAACTGTTTCTCATTAAACTTGTAACACCTGTGAATCATGTAAAACACCTCCCAGGAAGTCAAACATTTTATCAAGGGAAGTCTGTCTGAAACACTGCTCAATTATTTACATCATGACAACATATTAGCTATTTTTAAAAACTCCTAAGAGATTCTGTTTTGCATATAAGGAATCAATTTAGTTACTGAATACTTAATTATAAACTGTATAATAAATATTCAGACCATCTCACCTCTTGTTGCTATCTGAACTCTGAACTTCTGAGTTTGCTGAATAGCAACTAAACTGTTGTCTTTGAGGTTCTGGGTTTGTTTTTTTTTAAGTCTCATACAATATGAGCAATCATTACATTTCCAGAACAATCTCATCCTGATTCTAAATTGTCAAAATTTAAAAATTATACTTTCATCATTAGCTTCTCTGCCTGTTTCTACTGCAAGTAATTAATGAAACAGTACCTACTAATCTGTTCAGCCAGTCTGCAGGAATATTGAGGAAGATTTTTTCCATCAACTCAGACACAACATGAACATAAATCTCATATCCTCCATCTTCTACTGTCATCAAAGCAGGTCTAGATGAGAAAACAAAAGAAAGTTAGCTGTTACGATTTTTGACTGTATTACTATGATTCAGAAATTTTGCTTCAATGTTATATTACCCTCCAACATAACACCAAGAACTAGAAAAACTAGAAAGTCTCCATGCACTCATCTCTGTCAAATCTGTAGAGTTGGAATGAGTCAACAGTATTAGGTCTGAAATTAACCTGTTTCATTTGCTGTTTCACATGATTCAAACGTGATATTGGATGACAAGCAACTGGTAAGATGGGGGGGGTGTTAGTACAGTTATTCCCTATATTTCAAGTCTTTGTCTACTTTCCAACCTGTCGTTATTGACGCCATATTGTTCCCCCAGGTAAGTCCTTGCTTATGCTTATGGTTTTTGCTATGCATCTGTGAGATGATACCTTAGTAATCCTCTATTACAATGCTCAGATAGTTTCTGCTAAATTTCAAGCTTCTGAGCAATTTTACCGAGACTAATAATTTATACAGCTGATGCAGCTTGTACCAAACATATGCTCTTTGACCGGCCTGACAGTATTTGACCTGCAACATCTACACCACCACAATCCTAACACATTGTAGAAAATCTGCACTACTCAGGTTAAAGCAGGATGCAATCCTGACCATCCCACGTAAGAAACTAAAATGGTAAAACATTAGGTCATATCCCAGTTTTGCTGTAAACCCTGGTTATAGCAAAATTGGAACAGTACCAGAACAGTATATGTTAAGTAAAGTAATAAAATAAGGTAAAATCATCTTCAGTGCAGAACATTTCAATGGCAGACACTCCCAACAGGATAAAGTATGCTCACTGCAGAGATGGCAAAAATGAAATAAGGGTAGTCACTTCAAGAGACCAGCTAGTCTATCTTAAGCTTGTGTCTTCAGGATCTGAAGGAAAAGATGAACTTCATTACAATCACAGAAGATGAACAAAACTGGGCCCATACATTTCAAAGGAAAAAGATCATAAAGGATGACTTTACTAAACTACAGTATCAACGCCCAGGTCTTTAAGGCTAAATCTTTTAAATACCAAGATCCTGTCATAATAGGTTTTTTTCCTATCCTAGTGTCTATTTCATGTTAAATATTCACACTCTTAAAACAAATGAGAACCTATCTATGTTAGGTTAATAAGTTAGTACATTTTCAGAATCAAAGACACAAACCAAGTCACAGATTAATCCATGCTTTAAGTTTGTAGTCTTACATTTACTAAGTAGAAGGCAATATGCAGATTTTACTCCCTAGGAGATGCTGGTAGCAATTACATTGCTAGAAAAAGTGCAAACTAAATCTACCACCTCCTTATATGAAGGGATTAAAACTAAGCTAAGGGGACATGAATTGGCAAACTACATAATTTTCTAATAGCTGCGCATACATTTTTATAAACAAGACTAACACTAACCATTGATATATCAAGCTGTTGAACAGTCAAATAATGCTAGGATAGCATATTTAATTAACTAATTTCATTTAACAAGTTATTTATTGGGCAAGAGACAGATTTTTCTGTTAAAATGCAAACATACAAAGTTATTCTTCAGTACAGAGCATTCTTATTAAGCTAATCAGAGCAAAATTTGAGTGCAAAAGTGACAGCGTTTTCTTTGAAAAAATTGTGCATTTAAGTTGCACAACAAGATGTGTCTGCAGGCTGAGAATACCAACACTGGAAAACTTTTATAACTCTTCTTGCACCTTTTTCTTCGGAGTAAATTGTGGTCCTTCAGGAACATATGCAAGATGGTAATCATATGAAAGATGGGGAACCTTTTCAGTTACGAAACCAACTCTTTGCACTTAATCCTCCCTGATAGGAAAATAAATAGCATGTAATCTTAGAGCTGAAAGACTGTTTTGCATAGAGGAAAAGTCTAAGTCACTGCCTTATTAGACAAATGGGATTCTAATATTTAATAGTTTCTCACCTACCTTTGACTTAAATATGCAATGATTCACTAAACTCCCTACGAAGTAGTTTAGGAATAATTTTGTAAGTAATCTGGTAGAAACTTTGCATATGCTAGAATTCTATTCCATCTAAAATTGTCTCAACCTCCTCTACCTACATGTCTTTCAGGTCTATAATATGTGTATTTCAAAAGTCCTAGATAAGTTCAATTATAGAATAATTAGTTAATTATGTTATTGCTATGTCAACTGGATGGTTTTATTTTGTTTTCTAAGTAAAAGTGCACATACATCTTGCCTCACAGTGCCATCTGCTGATAAGCTAGTATCTCTGCTCTCTATGAGAATGTTTATTAAAAACACTTGTTATTTCTGCAAGGCTAAATCTGAATAATAAATTTAAAATATGGTTGTGCATTCACACAATTTCAAACTTAGTCTGAAACAAGATGCTTAAGGAGCTTTTCTGTGGTCCTCAACTCCACCTCAGCTTACTGACAGTACTGGGTAAACCGCGTCACTGGGTAACAATCTTCAAAGAAATTGGTAAGTCAGATGTAAACAAGAATATCACCATAAGTAATGGCAATATAATACAGCAATTCAAGAACAGCTCCTTAGGAAAATAGGAAAGGCTAACCATACCTTAAATATAGATTTTTATGTAAGTGCAAACTTAAAAATGAAGAAAGTTGTCATTTATTTTCCTAATAGTACACATTATTTTTGTTTTGTTTACCTGTAGAATGTTTTTACTTTGTTGTATGGCAAACATCTGACACATTGCTTGTAGATCCTGTTCTCATCTGCCTGTAGTTCCAGACAGCATTTAGCACAACCTGAATACGTAATCATCGGCAGAGAAGCCAAAATGCACTCCAGTGAAGTGTCAGCATGGAAGATGAGTTGTTTGTACTGACCCACAGAAATGGTAAACTTCAGTTCTAAGATATGGGCTTTCACATGAATCACTCCTACAAAAACAATTTCAATCATGTGCATTGTTTGATTTGTAACTGAAAGCAAAAGTAAGGGTTACAGATTATTCTAAATCAAAATTATTATCAATAAACATTTCTGATTTTTTTATCCTTTAGTAGCACATGCTCACTTTTTAGTGTTATTTATCCAATGAAACATCATTGTGGTTAAATATTATTTTAGAATGTATAAAAGTACTACAGCTATTGTGGTAGATGCCAACATAGAAGGCCCTGAACAAGAGATTAGAATTGTGCCAAGTTATTTCCAACTGCTTTTCTTCCATGCTAATTCAGAAACTCTGAAAAGCAACAACTTTAACAACTTAAGCTACCCAGTATTTATGCATAAGCTAGAGGTAAATGCTGCAATACCAACTTCACTTAGTTACTTCTTAGCGTTTAACACCAACCTTAACAATCTTCTAGGTTTATCTGAGACAGTGACTGTGTGAACTGTATTCTGTTCTTCTGTAAGAAGTTTTCAGTAGCAGTAGCTATTTTACTCTTTCTTTAGGGAATACCAGTTTTGAAGAAATACTACTTGACAAACTTTGTGACTAATTGCATTATTACTAGACAGGTTGGCATGGACAACAACAGCCAGCATTTCTACCCATGTTCCAAAGATGTCTTTGTACAGCACTCCATACCTTGCCTCCGGGCTCACTGAATGAATGCTGCATTCACAGTTTGGCTGCGTACTGAGCAGCAGCCTCTAGAATCAATTCAGACTCCCAGAACTGTGATAACTTAAAAAATTTCAATTGATCAAAAGAGTACCTATTTTGCTTAGTTATGTGCTGCACAACAGACATCACAGAGTTATGGATAAAAACTTTACCTGAACATTTTTCCTCCAAATGTATCGAGAGCTTTGTCATCTGCGTGGGAGATGTTTTGCTTTTCTGAAACTTTTCTTTAAATTCAATTGCTCTTGTGTCATCATCAAACAAGCACTCACAGGATGACCATGGAGTTGTGTGTAATTCAAAGTCACCTGAGACAGAACTATGTTGGACTAGAAGGTATCTGAAGTCCCATATGTGATCTACAGAACAACAAAAAAAAACCCAAAACAGTTTACTTCCTCTACCTTGGTTAATTTATAGAAAGCCAAGGTCATTTACAAGACTAAGAAAAAATGTGCAAGACATTCTCATATGGTCAGCTCTGGCAATTTTACTTCAAGCCTGACGACATGTAGGGTTTTCTCCTTTCCCCGTAAACTTTGCATGAATCCTCACATAACATGATTTCACTTTGATTTCACTTGTACTGACCTCAGCTTTCAAGATACCTTTTTGAAAAAGAAAACACTTCTGAGATTTCTCATCAGTTCTAATAAGGAAAAGTTGGCAATGTCTAGAAGAAAAAAATCTTCACATTAATACTCAACTTGATTATCAACAAATGTTCCTGTTTTTTTTTTTATCTCCTAACTCAATAATGCTGTGATTTAAAAATATTAATTTTCCATCTTCTGACTGACTCTATAATGAAAAAAAATTGAAATTACGGAAGAGTAATACATAACGGGTTATCCTTCACTTGGTTATAAGAATCCAGCATTCACCTACTAATCCAGTTTGAAAACCACTGAGGCTGTTGTTTTTTCCCATGTGTGCTCAAGCTGAAAGTTGCAGCCAAAGTGATTGGCTTTGGAAATCAGGTTATAAAAAAGAGATTTAAAAAAAATTATTCAAGTGTCTGTATCAGCATTTTATGAGCATGTTTTAGCATTTTCATAGTTTGGATAAGTCTGGTTTTTGGTGGTAACTTCCTAAAATACTCCGAAAAAACTTCTGAGCGTCAGTCTAGTTTTATGCACCTTGTGTCTCACTAGAGATCTTGCAGCCCCCCAGAACTGAGTATGCTCCAGGCCAAAGCAAGATTCAGGCAGTAACACTACAGCAACACTGAGGGAAAACGTAATCAGGAAGAAGCAAATGGGCACTTGACAAGAGGGGATCTATGGATGTAGAGGTCATAGTGTAACTTTAGTACAAGATTTGATCCGATACCTGAATTTAACGCATCATTCATATCTTCAACTTTCCCATGTTGATTAGAAAACTGACCACAAAACACGAGTAAACTGTAAATAATCAGGTCTGCAGACATGTATTCAATGAAAGAAATATTTCTTTTTTGGTAATCTAAACCAGATGAGCATAAAGCATGAACTGATGATGACTGTATGGCGCAAGATTGGACTGATTTTTAGCAAGAGATGAAAAATATATTTAACTTTCACTGGCAACAGTTTTTAGATACTCTAGAATTGTATACTCTTAAGCACTTTAAGTAGGTAGACAGTTTATAAATTACAAGTCTCCACACCTTCCTCCTCAAGACTATGAAGTTTCTAATGTGCTAGTACAACCAGTAACACATAGCACAGCTGTGCTATAACTCCCAGCAAGGGTGGATATCCTGCACCTTCTGTAACCCACTCATACTGCTTAACTGTTGTGTTGCATATGCTTTAGCATCATGTCAATTTACCTTTTTTGCTATGTTACTCATCACTTCCAAGTACTACAGCATTTACCTCTTAAGTGTATCCACTGATCAGAAATGCAAACTCTTACGTTATCAATTTAATAAAAAACTATTTTCACTTATTTCAAAAGAATAAAGCCAGGAATAACCCAAAATTCAGCAGTAGTCACTGGTAACAGTGTAATTCTTCTAAGAGATGCTTGCAGTCAGTTACAGCTAAGGCTTGATAGCAAGGCCATTAGGACATAAAGCCTGATATATGAAGGGAGGAAAGCAGATAATAGAAATCAGAAGTACAAAAAAAGCCAGCAATTCATGCTAAACCAGACAACCATACCACAACTCAACAAAACTGGTAACACAGTTTACACTCAAGAATTTTTTATAGTTACATAACTAGGCACCAGTGCATCTTGTGTCTAGGTTCAAGTTTCTGAACACCCATGCTTTCTCAGTCTTCTAAACTTAGTGCACTCAAATTCTGTTGCTGATGGCACTGCTTCTTAACAGGAGATATGTCACAATTGATAGTAAATATGTTGCCCTTCCAAGGGGAGTATTTAAAGGCTGAAAAGTGTTACCAGCTGAGCATTTTATAAATATTAATAGCATCACAAAAATCCTTTTAGATCTATTTAGAAGTAGAAGGACTTACCTTTTTTCCTTTGAAGTTGAGGGCACCAGGCAGCCCCTGCTCCCCACAGTACCATCCTATAGTGTTGATCTCTCTTCTGTTCTACTGTTAGAATGATTTTTCGTTGGTTGCCACCCCTGTAGCTATACACAGATTCTGAAAAAGGTTGAAATCATATGACTTCTACAGTGAAAAGCATATAAACACACAAAACCCACATACCTCAATCATGCTGCAATTGTATTTTATGGTACAGTTATAAGCAAACAAGAATATACCTACAATTTCTTCAGAACAGAATGAAAGCAATCTGAATTCTTCAGCAACATGAATCTAGCCTGAAGAAACACATAAAATGTGTCAATTTACCTTTATCCACCTAAATACTCCCTTTGAAACAGCAGGTATCTGAGCATTTTTCAGTTCCCACTCATCCTGACTGGTGTAAGTGAAAAATTGTACTCAATCTCTCAGCAACAGACTGTCATAATTGGAAGTTAAAGTTCCTGTAACTTCTCTGGAATACATTGAAAAAATATTTCTCAAAGTTTTCACATAAAAAACAACTATAGCTACATACAAGCACAGTAAGAGGATTGGCAACAGTACATATAAATGGAAAATACTACCATCTTTACAGCACTCTTACCAAGGAGTAAGACTCCTTACTGCCTGGAAATTTCAGTTCCATACTAAAATTAAATACCTTTTTAATAAACAAAAGATGTTTGAACAAGCACTCTTGTTTTAAATATCTAACAGGATTGAGATTTAGACACAATAATAAATTATGAAAATTGTTATCTTCAAAATTCTCCACTAATACTGAATAAACATGATATTGACAATGTAGGTAAAAATGTGCATCTTACTAATTAAGCACTAATACAAGATGACAGTGCAATATTAACAAATCTATGTGCAAAGCTTGAAATAAGCACTGAGAATAAAGAAGAGAACAATTATGCAGGGAAAAGAGAGGAATACTCATTTTTCCATGTGAGGATACTGGTGTTTGGCTGCCCAAAGCATTTTTTAAAAAACAGGGCAAGATACTGCATGAAATACTGAGAATGCCCCAAGGTAATTTGGTTTTGCTCATTTCAGAAGGTGGAGAAGATACTAGGAAGTAACTGTAAGGCCTGATTATGAAGAAATGGCAACAAATTACCAGTTTTAACTTAGAAAACTGCTTCAGCAAAAGGAACCCTAAAATAAAGGCATTCCCTATTAGAAGAAACATGTGACTAAAGAATGAACTGAAAACAACAGTACATGGACTGTTGATCATGATTCTTTGGGGGAGAGGAGTCTTTATAATAAAAATACACAGTAAACTCCCAAAACAAATTCTATTAATGAGGTGGTTTCTGTTGGGTCTACATGGAAGAAATAGGTGTATCACAGTAAGAAATCTTAGTAGTTTCACACTGTGCATTTTCCTGTGTTTAAAATAAAAAACTTGTACAAAAAGGCACCCAAGGATGATTACAAAGAAATATTGCACATACTTAAGAGAGGACAAAAGCTTACCTTTAAGAATTTATTCTAAGGAGGAAAAAAAATAAACAGGGAATGTTCCAAATAAAAAATTTGTAAACAACACATTTACATTATAAAGAAAGCCAAGCAAATAATGAAACGGTAGATTAAAATAATAATTTATTTTATTCTGAAAAACACATGATTGACAGTGCAATCACATTTTCCTTTAATGACAGGAAGCTTACATGGAAAGTAGTTGGCAAGGGAGCTTTGAATTAGTAAAGCTTGACTGTCCTACCTGATATTTTCATATACCAGCCCCCCTTCTCAAATAGTGGTCTACAGCAAGAATATGCCTCTTGAATTTCAAGAGGCATAAAAAAATCTTAATTATGTTCCTCCACCCTATCTGCAGTATCTCCCTCTTTTCAGCACGTCTATCTTCCCTGAGAAGAATTTTGAACCCACATTTCTCATACTCAAGATATTCCTGCTGTCATTCCATCTCCTAAAACTGTATTTCATACCTGCATCTCTCTTCAACCCTCCTTCTCATTGAAGATCACATACTACACTATTTGGAGCTGTGATGATGCTCACCTCACTGACAAGTCAACAGATTAGTAACTGCAGTATGTGTTGGGTTCACATTCCTTAATGAAAAGACACCAATTCCTCCCTCCATGGGTAGGCACCGATTATCAGTGCCTACTGCCTGCATGCTTCTCCCAGACACGAATGCTGTTGATCTGCACCAGTGTGCAGTAACCTCCTTTCAGCAGGTGACTACAGTAATTATTTCCTTCCTGTTTCTAACTCCATTTCTCTAACTGCTAGGCCCCTCATGAGTGGACCATTACAGAGGTTTTACTTGTAATTCCAATGTTAAACACTGGTGTATGGAAGTATTATGCAAAATTACTATTCAAGTTTACCTATTGCTGAAGTTTTGGAAGTTGAAGTCTAGTGTATAAGCTTACCTGTTAATATAGTGATGGTGATAATTTTCAAGATTGAGTGCACCAGTGTATTTGGCTGGAGCTGGTCTAGCTGCATATACTGAACTTGATCCAGTCTCTGAACTTTTCTTTGTGGAATGTCTCCAAAGTGTGGAAATTCTGAAGATACATATGCCAATAAGCCTTGGAGAACACCAGCATCCACTACAGGATAAACTTACATGAGAAAACCAACACTGTTAAAAGGAGACCCTTTTTTTTTAACCTTGGAAGTACAAAATGTATTGGTTGGTACATATTTACACTGACAAAACCAAAGCCATTTCACAGTAATTCTAAGGCAAGAAATTATTAAGATATGTAACATTTGATCCAAAATTAAACTGCTTTTCCTGAATATGCCTACCTACTCTTTAAGCCTCTAAAGTTTCTGCAAAAAAATTAATCCTCATGAAATCTTAGACACCTTATGGTTGAGTCCTGGAATAACTGCTCTCTCAAAGTTCAAAGAATTCAGTTTGTCAGAGTTTTTAATAGTAATCACCCAACTTCACCATCAACTTCACATGCTTATCTGATGTCATCATATCTTGTCCACAGGTGTTCCTGTCATACTTGTCTAGCATGTTTTGTACCTCTCAGTTGCTCACATTTCCATTGTTTCCTGTCTATTAAGGATTGCTAAAACAGAATACTTTAAATAGCTATTTTCTGAGATTTTTGTGGAAACTTATGCACTATAATCTTACATTCTTCTGGATTGAGAGCTGAGTAGTTCCCCAGATTCAGTAACTGACTGGTAAATGTAGACTGCAACATCATTTCTCCATACCAAAGATTCTCATATATCATTACATCTGCAATAAAAAAAAACCTTATCAAATCATGTATCAGAAATATTGAATCATATTGTACTTTTTGTGGCTATAGAACCATGACACATACAAGTGTGAGAGAGTTTGAAAGAGATCACTTGCAAATAAAGTGATTTTTTTTTAATCTACCAAAACGATTTACAATTACTTAATCACATTTTCTCAGTACTTTGATTAATTCTTCAATTACTATAAAATATTCACTAGTCTCCTAGCAAGTTCTGTATAAGTGAATGGGTGCCTCTATAGGGTAAGTTATTGTTACACAACATTCACGAATGAGTTGTAAAGTACCAGGCTTACCTAGAAACACTTTAAATGTATTTTGATATAAGAAAATCCAAGCAGAAACTAAAAAGCCCAACTTACCTTCAACCTCCTTAAAACATCTACCTTTGCACCAACTTACAAGCACTTAAAGAACTCTTAAAAATGAGAAACAGGCAACTTAAACTTTGCATATTGCAAAACCTAAATGGGCCAGATCACAATCAAATCCTAGTAAACTCCAGCCCAAAATTAGCTACAATATTATTTTTATAGTACTACATTCTTTTACATTAGCAGTGCTCTTTTAGAGAGTGTTTTGCTCCTATTAGGTATTAAAGGTTACAAAGGATTTATGAGAAATAATCTTCATTATTAGCTGACATGTTATAAAAAAGGTGAACTGCTAACAGCATTTCTTATTTCTGCATCCTATGCCAGTTACTAATTCACAACACTATTCATCATAATATGCTAGTGCTAAGCTACAAAGTCACCCACAAGAGGAAAAGTACTTCTCACCCTGAAAGAGAACATCACGGTTTTCTGGTCCATCTACTTAGTTCAACAGCAGAAAGTTACAAAGAAGTCTATAAATCGAATATCTAGCACATTTGGTTTATAGCAGCACTTCTACCTTTCAGAAATAACTGTTTTACAACACTGCGAGGTTACAGGATACATCTGATTACCTATGGCCCTGGTGTCAGTCAATGCACTGCTGTGTCTCAGACTACACATAAGGATGGGCAAACTTCTATGATGCAAGTGATTTAAGAAAGATACTTAAAAATGCTTTGCCATAGTTCCAAATTACTGCTTATGTACTACTGTACTTTAAACAGGCATTTTAAAGATCCACATTTTAAAAAGGCAAATAAAAGGAATTCTCACCTGTAAGAAGTACAATATCCCCAGGAAAAACAGTGAGTGACCAAAATGCAGCACCATGCCACAGTACCACCTTTCTCTCAATTTCTGACTGGTCAGTAACTACAATTGTTGCTACAGGAACTTTACATGAAGATTTTGGTCTAGTCTTCACCTGTATTTCTTTGATATGACAAGGATGTAATACTGTGACCAAAACATTGTACTTTTGATTTTTGCAGCAGCAATTCTTAAGTGGTGATAGCTTCTTTCCAAGTTTCTTGAACTCTGTCATCCTCTCTTGGTCCATTCTCACCCCAGGGCCAGCTGGAGAAGAATTCAGTTTAGCTCTCTTTGATTTCAGCTGTCTTTTAAACGCTGAGTGAAAAACAGGAAAGGAATCTTCACTCTTGTGGGCTCTTTTAGAAGAACTCCTATGAGAACTGTCTACTTGAGAGCACAATATTCCTGAGCTCAATGCTTCAATATGGATTTCATTCACAAGCTGCTCAGCAGGTACAATGAGTTCTTGAATCTTCTCTGTATTTTCCTGAGCACTTCCTTCTTGCTTTGTAGCCTCAGAGGGAACATTTTTCCCATCACTCTCAGAATCAAAAAGCTCAAGGGAACTCGTATACTCTTCCTTATACTCATTTTCAGCCACATTAAGACATGTTCCAACATCAGAATCAAGTTGGAAGTGACCATACTGCCTTTCTTCAGGTTTTTTGCCTGCTTCTGTTTCTGATAGTTTTGTGATTCTTTTCTGCATTTCATTCCCATCCTGTGCAAAAACAGCCATCTGACTTGCAGTCATTATACTAAGAAATTCAGTATCTGTTGACACTGTGAAGTCTGAATAATCAATTGGTTCTGCTTTTGGTTTTGACTCTTGATTTTGGGGGAAAAACATGTCCAGATAATGACTTAGATACTCATGGTGATCACTCCTACAGTCTGATTGAAAACCCTGTCCCAAAGACTTTAGATGTATGCTAATATGCTTAGTACTGGCAACCAAATCAGAAATGACAGAGCTGTTAACTTCCGAAGGACTAGCTTTTCTCTCTGTGAGGTGTGAACAACAGCCAGGTAATTGTTTATCTTGTCTAGCTGATTCTGCAAACTTTTGTGGAAGGTGCTGATCTGCAGCCTGATTTACATTTGCATGTGCACATCTATCTTTAGATATTTGACAATCAGAATAAACTACACTTTTGGTCTTTTTAGGTGTGCTGGTGCAAATTACTGGCATGGGTACAAGTGATGTAGAATATTCTTTTGCTACCATTAATCTCCCCTGTTCAAACTGCTGAGAGTTGTCATCATCTGTAGGAACTGCTGTGACCACAGAGCTTTCTGCCTGAGACATCACAGGGTCAGCAGTTTTGACTTTTTCAGAAAAAAGACTGTGTGTATCACACAAATAGCGGAGTTCCTTCCATTTTTCACCAGTGGGTGCTGAACTACTTTGCTCTGACACCTCCAGTGGGCTTGGAATACTGGGTGCTCCCACAAAAATATGAATTTGAGTTCTCTCTGGCATTTTTGATTGCTGTGTAAGTTTGACTTCAAGCGATATGGTTTATAATAATAGTGTTGTGTTTTTAGTAAGTGCCAAAAATTCTACTTGGTCTTTTAAAAACCATTTAAATACCTAAAATTCAAAGGGTTATTATATAATTTAGCTTGTAAAAACACCACTTTTCTCCCTAGAACCTATAAAATTAAATGTATAAAAAATAATTGGAAGTTTACCATGTCAAACTTGCATAGAAAAATAAATTATTTACAATAGGGCTTAATCTTGACACTTGGGAACATACAGCAGATGCAGAATTATAGTGAGGTTAAAACAGTTTAATTAAATGTAGTTTAAAAACATAGTTCTTAATTCTTCAGCAGACTTATCTTAATTTATTATTGCTAATTGAACAGTCAAACGTGAATTCACTAATCAGTACTTCATCTTAATTTATGTGCAATAAATGTCTATAAGGAACTTTCACAGTATGGGTAGGAGATAGCTTCACCTCTCAGAAAATTACGATTTCAACTAAACAATTAAGAAGCCCTAGAATTATTTAAAATTAGTTAAAAAGTTTGTTAGAAATGCAATATTTTACATGCTGTTTTAGCATGAAAATACTGTATTAAGTTATTGCTGTGTGAAATGGAGTTTCAGGATATTACTGACAAATTAAAACTTTTAATAAGCTCTAAGAGATCAGTGAAACTTGAGCAAATAATTAGAATTAGCTTTAATTCATGTATATAGTACCATACTAGCCAAGAAATTACTAGCTTTTTCTAGTTTATTAAAAATAAGCCCACCTTACACAGCACAAAAGGCCTTTTTTAAAAAATTCATGCTATACTGGTTTTTAAAATACTCACTACAGCCACAAGTGTTCATTAAAATGCAGACATTTAGCTACATGTGTTTGGGAATGTTGTAAATAGAAGTTGCTGCAAGAGGCAGTTCTGCAGAGTTAGGAAATAGAACACCAGAAATGGAACTCCAGAGCTAATCCAGCTGCAAACAGAGGAGAAAGAGCATTGAAAAAAATACAGTATTGAAAAAATATTTTAAATGTTCATTTAGCTTTAAAAAACCATTTTGCTAACAATCCACTAGGGGTCGATAAATCTGCACATTAATAAAAATCACAGTAACATAGAAACACTATAAACCTCTTGGAACATTGATCTCTGGTATATTACAGGTGTAACTGGAAAAACAATATACAACCACTAAAACTAGCTATATCATGTCATAATACAAAGAAGCTACAAAACACAACAACTAGTATTGCTCAGTTTTATGCTCATTTCAAAATTACTAATGCTTAAAAAATTGGAGTGTCCAAACTTGTGCAGTTGCACGTGTAAATTCAGGCTCATAAGAAACTTTAATGGGCAACTCCCATACCTGTGAAACTTTTAAGTTTCATAATTAAAGAACATCAATACACAAATAACCAAAATGACAGAATTTACAGTTCAACTCTAAAATAATGAATCAGGCAAGAAGGGAAAGACAAATCAATGTGACAGTGAGACTGAATCCCTAAAGAAGGGTTGTTAAAAAATGTCATAGATAAAAGGCTGCCCAATACCAATGTAAAAACAACTTCAGTAACAGATTCCCTATGACAAACAATAAATGTTACCACTACTTCAAATTAACTTTAGAAGTGTAATTTAACTGCTGAGGTTGAGTAATTTCTTTCAGTTCAAAATACATCAATTTATTTGTAACTTTTTAATTTGTTTTTGTCTTGGTTACAGCCATTGCTGATGGTTAGTTTTCTTAATTAGGTTCTCTAAAGTATAACATTAGAAGGAGGTTCAAGTGAAGAAATGGTTAAAATGAATTACAAAGGATTTCTTCCACGTATGTGCTATAGAACAAAAGAGGCTGAAGAGCAGAATTCTGACACAAATCTGTGTGATTTCTAAATAACCTGCATACCATGCAGAGACTAACAAAATAGTCATTTCCAAACTGGACTTTGGTAGAACAGCTCTTTCACTTCAACATTTACCTTCTTCTACACGGGCTAAATACTGATTTATCAAAGGTATAAGCTACTGTCTTACTCCAGTCCTAGCTGTCTTATTACAGTTCTCTAGTCTGGCAGGTATTTCAGAGGCTTTTGCTAATTCTAAAAAAATAAAATTCTCAAGCATTTGTGCTTCGAATTTCAGGGAGAGAGAAATCTTAACTGAAGTGAACTGAAATATTTTTAGGACAAAACTTGCTTACCTGCTTTCTGTACCCTTGAAGCTTATAACAGAGTTATTTTAAGTTTTTATAAGGAAAAACTAAAACTAAACTCTAAATGAGCCCACTGAATACTTCAGTTCTTGACAAGTTCTGAGGATACTGGAAGGGCAATTTGGTTGCTAAATAGGTAAGAACATTAGAACCAGACATTTAGAGGCAAGCTTACAACCTGGGGTTGCAAGATTTTATATTCATAGAAAAGCTGATGCTTAAGATGACATAGCATAAAGTACTCAAAATCAACATGAAAAAAACAACTGTCAAGTGCCCTAGACCACTCACATAAATATAATGTAGGGCCTTACATACTGTACTATAGCAATTTTTTGCACTTTATAGCTTAAAACCAGGAAACAGTAAAAAAAGGAAATATTTTAGATCACTATATTTATCATAGGCTAAACATACCTTTTCAATACTTGAAGTTCACTATAAAAGTTTAAGATCCTAGAAATGCAGTTGTATTTCACTCTTTCAGAGATATCCTGTATTATATTTCAAATGGATTCATCCTACAATCAGGATTGAAAAATGAATGAATCAGTTAATACTTGAAGGAAAAATATCACTGAAGAACCATACTCAAGCATGTTTGTTTTTCTTTTATTGTATGTCTACCTACTATCCATACAAAAAAAACAAAAACCAGCTCTGGGTTTAATTCCCAAGCACTTCAGTATTGTTTCTAATAAGAAAACAGTAAGATGTGAATCTAAATGCATCCTAATAGGCCTCAAATTATGCAGAGTTTGAATCAGATAAAGCTGTGACTTTGGCATACTCATGGTTTTCATACAATCTATTTACTATTTTTATCCTTGAGATTTAACTGAATGAGTTCTTACATTAGGATAAGATCCTTGTGGCCAAATAAGAGGTTTATTTTTAGACTTAAATAAAGGAAAAAAGAAACTGGAAGAGAAAGATTACAGCAGAATTATGTTGAATAATTTTTAATCGTTATAGATTAGTTTTGTGTTTATATAGCTTTGCTTGCACTACAATATTGAGTAGTATGTGTGTGAAGATTAGAACGCAGCAAAAAAAGTAGTCATATGTATGTCCAGTTAAGGAAATAAGGGTACATCATAGCAGAAGACAATTGATGAAAGAACACTATTAATAAAGGAACAAATAACTGGAAGGTTTATGTAGATGAGGTTAGGAACAGGGAAGGTTGCACTCCAGAGTCTCAATGTATGCCAGTCAGAACTGCAAAGGCTACATCCCACTTATCCCTCATCTTCTATGAAGGTAAACTACATACTTGGACATGTATTGAGGCATTATAAATAGGAAAAAAGACAAGTACTGTGCTCCTTCCAGCTTTTTTTCTCTTGAGAATTTAATTCTGTGGACCTGAAGATCTTGACACAGTCTCACGGTATTCTCTAAAAGAGCTAATTCCTCTTGCAACTGCAGTATTTTGGACTCACATTACAGCAGGCATGACATTGCCAAACATAACTGAAAAAATTCTGCATTTTCTTCAAGAATAACTCATCTTTTTACACCTACATTTATAAATACACTGTGACTAATACTAAGGAGTACTTGGAAAAAACTTTTTTTTACACAAGCACCTGTGTATTCACTTTTATAAGCACACCTTATACCTATCTATATAGCATTGGCATGACAAAAATGCATGAATGATAAACAGTGACTTATTTACTACAGCACAAAAACTCCACCAATGACAAAAATCACAATATAAACTGAACATTGCCAAGGTCTACTGCTGTATACATACAGGGACAATGTCATTAAGCAACTTAGTTTCTGTTAAATAGATTACATTGAATTTACAGCAGAATAATGGTTATGCCCTCTTCTAGTACAAAAATGAGTTTACTAAAGATGTAAGTCACAACACAAATGTGTTCTGAAAAGATACCTGGTATATAAGAACATATCTGAAACAGTATGGCATGTAAAACATGAAATCAGATTAACAGCACTAATTAAGATGCCAAAAATAGTTAAACAGGAAAACACTTTTGAAAACAAAAACATCTATACCTTGGTAACCTTCCAGTTATATAGTATTTTATAAGCCTCTCATTTTAACTATCACTTCTCTTTTGGTTTTGCCATGTTTAAAAATGCATAAAAGTTATACATAAATTCAGAAAGTTTTCCTTAACTTTGAAGTTCTGTAACTTCTCTAAACTCAGGATTTTTTTCTGATTCATAACTGAATCTGTTATTTAGTAAATTTCTGCAACTAAAATATAACTTGCATTTCCAAATCCTAATATTTCCATTTTTATTAAGATACTTAGAGCTTAACAGTGATAAGTGACCTCTGCCTATTCCCTAGTTCACCTAAGAAGTCCACTATCAAATTACCTGCTTTGGCAATTTCCAGGTAAAATTTTAGGTCAAAGATATCAAGCTCCAGTACCAGAAATCATCAGTCCTTTTTAATAATTTAAGTCTCTACATAAAAAAAATATTATAGTTTGGGTAAATTCTCTGTATGCAAAAGTGTTTAAAGAATCTTTGCTATGCTTCTTTACAACAGTATATTTTTACTTATTTAAATGAGTTCTGTACTTTGCTTTAAAGAGAAAGTCTGAGAGAACAACTTCTAATATAGATCTTAAAAAATCAGCAAAAAGCTTATCAGTCATATTAGCAAAATACTACTGACACAGAACAAATCCATTTTTATACTGTAGTTAAATTATCTGTGGGTAGACAGGGGGTTAACTATACCAAAGATAACAGGAGCTAAAGCTCATGAAGATATAACTGAAACTTAAATGTACATATCCATTATACCTGTTAATTATTACACCATTTCTTAATTTGTGGAAAGGTGCTCTATTCATAATAGCCAATGAAAGCTTAGCTTTTTATCTCTGAAATGGTCAGAGTCTGATTGACGGGTCAATGATCTATTAAAAACAGCAGCTACATAAGCAAGTTTTACATTTGCAAGACACTGCAACTAAAGTTTAATATACCTATTATAAGAAATACATTATGGTACATAGTGTATTTCCCCCAACCTAAACAGTAAGAGAAGAAATCTAAATTTAAAGGCTTTTAAAATTAATTATATCATTAACAGTTTGTTAATCCCTCATGATTTGCTACACATAGGATAAAGCTAAAAAGAGCTTTAAAAATCTTCTTTCAATAGTTAAATACTCTAAGAACATTGTTTGATGCTACATACATGGCCTTAAATTGCCCTTAAAATACCTTAGAAGTATTCATTACTTTTATTCCGTATTTCACTTTCCATTAATAGTATTCACTTGCCATTATTTAAGCATTAGACCAAGGTAATTTTAACACAGTTTCAGCCTCCTGTCACCACAGAATATTAATGGTAGTCAGACACCTAAATCCATGTTTTTAAAGGTTACATCCAAATAAAGTTTCATCAAGTACACTGAAAGTAAACCACACTAATTCCACCTCTGGGTAACAGTTTCTTCATGTCTGCTACACACTACAGCTTTGAGATATAAATAAAATTCCAGAAATAACAGATAGCAATGCATCAGAAGACAAAAGATTAGAGCAATATAATGCAAAAGCATAACTTTTACCCCTCAGGAATTTTCATACACCTGCAACACTCAAGTTGTGGGTTGTTTTTTTTTAAAACCACTACATTCTTTTAAGTTGCAGCTTTGATATGGAACAGCTTGATGATGATCATCCTAACCTGTAAGCAATTGATTTCTACAAAACACAAAAGCAATCATATTGTCCTTTACCTGCAGAAAAGCTGGCCATACAGATACATACATGAAGTAGACTATTTTTAAGTTATCCATTTTAACTTCTACAGTGAGCTTTCCCCACCCTCATTTACTTGCTTGATTTTACACTTCTCCAATCTGTAGTATAAACAAAATTAAAGGACTGTTTCACTGGCCTTACAATAGAAGAAACTGAGTTATTAATAGCCATCTTCAGAACATTTAGTTTCAGTTCAATTCAAGCTGTAGAGTTAAGACAGGCCATCCCATATGATGGTAGAGTAGGAAATCTATTAAGACGCTTGCCAAAGAAAAATTACAAACCTCTGGATGCAGCATTCTGACTACCTGATGGGAAACTCTTCTGGCACATTTATCATGCTGCTCAGATCTACCTCCAAAACTCATCTTTGTCTTGCTAAAAGACAGGTACTGTAGCTGTACAATACCTTGAAAAACCAAAGAAACAGCAAGCAGTTTAAGTAACAGTTTCATACACTTAGAATCTGAAACAACTCCAGGATGAGGTGATGAACACTTTAAATGTTTCCTTGCAACTTGTGTAAGAGGATGATCTTTATGCCAACAACTCACACTGGCACTGCAAGTAAATCAATATACCAGCAATAGCACCTATCCACCAAATCAGTAAGAAGCTTGGTCCAAATATATATTTGCACAAAGAAGAACCAAACTGAAAATAAAAACTGCCAGAAGAAATCGAGCTAAGCAACTCACAGATCAAGCAATTTTACACTCTGCATAAGAGTGAGGAATGTATCGTCCAAGCTTAAAACATTATACCTGTAAGTGAAAAGCAACTCAAGGCATTTTAAGTGGATTGCTTTAGACTACGCTAGCAGGACCTAACAAGAAGTCAAGAGAATGTGGGAGATAGTGCACATACATACAGGCAACTGGGTAAAAAAATGGACAGAGTAGGTAATTACGGGTCTTATTTTTGTCAGCAAAGAATCACAGAATCATATAATTGTTAAGGCTGGAAGGGACCTTAAAGATCACCTAGTTCCAACCCCCTGCTACGAGAAGGGACCTCTACCCGTAGACCAGGTTGCACAAAGCCTCATCCAACCTGGCCTTAAAAACCTCCAGAGATGAGGCCTAAATGGCCCAGGGATGAACCTAAATTTCCCCTCTTAGAGTTTAAAACCATTACCTCTCATCCTATTGCTGTCTTCTCTGATGTAATACCCCTCCCCAGCTTTCCTGTAGGCCCCCTTCAGGTACTGAAAGGCTGCTGTAAGGTCTCCTTGGAGCCTTCTCTTCTCCAGGCTGAACAGCCCCAACTCTTTCAGCCTGTCTTCATAGCAGATCTGCTCCAGCCCTTTGATCATTGTTTGTTTAGAGATGGTAAAACACCAAAAATCTTTTATCTAAATTTTAATACAAAGTTTCAGGCAAATACTGTAGTTCTGTCTATAAGTGACCTGCTTAACTAAAACTAATTTTACTCCAAGATGGTTATTTGGCTCACATAATAGAGTAATATTTCTGGAATACTGTACACAGAGGCAGCTGTTGACTAGACAGTTGTATAGCAAGAATCCTCTTAGTCAATATCTAAACTTACAAAAATCACAAGCTTTTATTTGCCTACAGCAGTACCTCTAAAAGTAGCATATGGTTACCCCTAATACTATCTGAATATGGATTATTATTGACCACAAAGTATTTTCTTTTAGTACTTACTATCCATATTAAATAACAGCAATATTAATCCATTCAGTATTTAGTTCTTGTCACTGGCTATTACCAGAGGACTAAATGCCATTTGGCCTCAAAATACATACAGCTGGCTTACAAATACAGAAGTTGCTGGTTTATGGCTATATATTTGCCAAACTCATGTACTCAATCTTTTTCTCTTTATCTGCAGCACTTCCAGTAACAAAATGCTTTTTTGAATATGAAACACCTTTGATGTAGGTATTGCAACAGAAAACTTCCTAAATAGCCCTTCAACTTAAGCAGGGAGATCAATAATTTAAACCAAAATCAGTGTTTTGAGAGTCTGACACTTTTCACAAGTTAAATGAAAATACTGAATAAACCACTAGAAACACTAAGTTGTTCCTCATAACAATTACTGAAATACTAAAATAAGTAAGTATGGCAAGCAATCAAATTATATTGCTAACATGTAATGTGTAACTACTTGCCTGCAAGATCAAGGCCTATGGCTTCTAAAGTTGTTGAAAATATTTTCCTTAACCTGAAATAAACATGTTTCTTCTGTAAATACAAGCTTGGATTATATGGAATCATGTACTCAGCAGCTGCATCTGCCATTTTATTTTAAGATTATTTTTTGCAACAAAATAGGCAAAAGTCTCAATACTGATAATGTTTTCAGTTCACCTACTGAGATGGTCTTTGTTGTGTTTGAAAACTGGAGTAAAGGTAGTAGGCTTTCCTGATTAGCTTGATAATTTGCCTTGCAAGATCTCCTTTTAAGTAAATGCTATTGATTTTTGTTTTGCAATACATAAAAACACAATTAAGGAGATATGAACATACAGTGCCTGTTACAAACAAAAGAAGTTAAAAGTTCTGAAGAACAGCGACCTTTTGAGTAGCAAGATAAAGGTAAAAGGTCAAAGATACACAAAAGTGCTGTGCACGTTTTGTTGAAGAACACTCATTCCCTAAACCCTTATTTTAGAGAACCATTTAAACAATTAAACTGATACATCTTCTGTCAGGAAAGACATTGTTCCAGATATTTAAACATCTTCAAAAACTCACCATTTAGTCTGTAGAAAATTATCCATGGGTATCATCACCAGTGAAAATTTATTTTAGGACTTAAATCTTCTGATAAACTGAGGTTGATAAAACAATATAGGACCTAAAATGAAAGTGAGGCAACAACTCAAAGGAACATGATTATAATAGCCCCTTTTCAGTCAGATTAACTGCCTGTAGATTTGATTGGAAGATATAAAAACCAAGATATCAAGCGAGCACCAGCTTTTCTTTGCTTCTTGCAAGAGTCTTTTCCGTTTTCCTAAACTGAATGTTTTAACCAATGAGGAAAACAGAACTTTTTTCTAAACTAAGCAACAATTATCTGGGCTATGATTGAATGGATTTCAGTAAAAAATTATTTCCATAACAGCAAATAACCTTTCAGCCTGACTTAGTAACACAAATGCCAGAATATGATATTGTGCAACAGGCATTATAATACTGAACAAGTACATCTTACTGCACAAATCCAGTGTATTTCTCAAAAAAAATAGTATTTAGTCTCAAATCATGTGAGCTGGTATTTCACATTATGAAAGTTATTGGAATCCATCTTCCACAACAATTACATACATCACTGGGATTAGCTGGTTATAGCACACAGCTTGCAAAACAGAATTTACTCCTCCATATTTTACATGGCTTCCATGATATGGCTGAAACATATAATTTAAAATACAAAGCCAACACTATTATTTTGTCACCTTTGCAAAAGCCTCACTGAAAAACTATTAAGTTTTATTACAAACAACTGGATAGTGACTACAATTCACAGACAAAAAATGGGATTTTATAAATGTTTTTTGACAACATCTGTAGGTAAGACCATGCTTGTGCTTTTGTACTGTGGGAGACAGGGTATTAATAAGTTTACTTAGGTGGGAAAAATCAGTAATCTACCAGTGTCAGTAAAACACCTTTCACTCTCCACGACAAATGGATATGTTAGCAGTAGACTTTAACAAAAGCCACACTTCCTCTTTTTGCATTTAAGGTGAGTTTTTTTATTAATTTGCCAGCCTAACTAAGCAATTCAAGTTAGATGTCTGTTTAGCTGAAACAACCTACCACTCTCTCAAGTAAGTCATACTGGGAGCACACAAGTCATCACTAGATCAAGACATGTTCCAAGGCTGTGCAAAACTAGAAAATAAACAAGGAGCTCCAGAAGAAGCCAGATGGCATACAAGACCTCTTTTGACCAGTAGCTCAATCAGGAGATAATCTACCTCATGATTGTTTATGCAGGATCTCTCCAAAACACAAATTTAACCTTCTGGTAAACAGAAACAAGAGCAAGTATTTTTTGACAGGACTGAACCTATGCCATCAGACCCATTCTATTCTTTCCTCACCCTGAGCCACATTCTGCACGTTTTATCAGTTTCTGTAGTATGCAACACTTCATGTGGTAGCATTAGTTTATTTTTCTGACATTCAAAGTAACTGGTGATCTGATATACTATATATAGCTGATTCCCCAATAATTTCATACCTTGGGAAGATGGAAGCTGGCTTCACACAAAATGTCTATGAATCTAAAGTCTTAAAAGGCAAGTTCATAACACGTGCTTCTGATGTGAACATCATATTTTAAACAACACCCTTGATAGATGTTAACTACATGACAGTGCTGATTTTTATATCCAAAACTCTAATACTTCTGTTCCTAAAAACGTGAAGAAATTTCCATGTTAAAATTTTATGATCTTCCTATTGCACATGCCACACGCCGCACCCTCCCCAACAATACACTTAATAACTGAAAAAAGTATGTTTGACTATCTAGAAGTTGAGAGATTTAAGATTTTTTTTCCTAAAGCTTCCTTAAGGAAATACAACCTTCAGACTTGGGCCAAGCTGGCTCTGTACAATTGCAACAGCACTACAAAGATCACAGATGGTTCACTGCACACACTTGCTCCTTATTGTGGCTACAGAAGCCACATACCTACCAAAGTCTTTAGAACTATATGAATGTCAGCCAAGCAAATGCTCCTTCACAGCTATTGCAGCTAAGGAGTAAAGTTGTTAATTTACTAGAGCACCAAAGAAAAATCAAGATAAAAATGTCAGGGTATTCTATGTTAGAAGAAACTACTGTGAAACTTCAGGAAACAAAGTTTTAAAGTCCTTAAGCATTTACCTAGCAAAAAAAGTAATATGATACATAGAGGAAGTTAACACTGTTTTTTTAATATATAAGCCTTTACAATTCAATGGTTTAGATAGACTTTAGTTCAGCAAACTGGTTAAGCTTTAACAGAGAACAGGTGACACTGAGTAACTAACAACACAGCTGACTGAGCCAGAGGTGCCTTTTAGATGCAAATTCCCTATTTTGAAGAGGTAAATTTTCTCTCAGACCTTAAGGCAGTTATGCATTTAGGCTGTTCAAAATAATTTGATTGATTATACTTTAGAAAGTTGGAGATGACAATTTCTATCCAACTATGTCCACAAAAATTAAAATATACAATCACAATTGAACAAAATTGTGAATTAAATGCTTGAAACCTTGATTTATATGGCCTGTACATATATCCACCCTTTACCATGGTAATGGCAGAGCAAAATGAAAAAACCCCATGTATGGTGTGAAGCCATTCTGGGTCTCCCTCCACCTGTTGTCATAGTGCATAGCAGCATAACCAGTGATGAAAACCTTCCTGTACTTATGTTACCAGTAAAGATGCGTAATTTTATTCACTGTTTTTATTAGAGGCAATACCTCAGTTATTTTCTATACCATGCTAATAAAACTATTACTGTGCACATTCACTTGCCTTTAATTCAGTAACTTTTACAAATTATTTTACTGCTTGCATTACTACATTATCCTCATTGTTTAAGAGTATTACACCAACGAATTGAGACCAGCCCTATTTGTCTGAATCACAGCTAATCTGAAAAGTCTTCAGGATGATATGTGATTTATTTTCCCCTCACCATTTTAATACCTGGGAATATTCTGCCCACCCTAACTCTTCCATCATGCAATTTGGGAAAAAGTCCAGCCAAGCATACACAGACTTAACATGTTCACATGCACCAGCAAACAACTTAGAGGGAAGTACCTTTCTTCAGAGAGAACCTGGTACTCTGGATGATCAGTTTCACCAAACTACATTGACAAGATAAACAATACAAAAACTTAAAGAAAGTGAAATTTTAAGTTGTGTAACTTTCAAAGCTCGTGAAGTATGAAGAGTTAAGGATGGAAACTAAAGAGGTTTACCTATTTGTCCATTTCTCTTCATGAAGAAGCTGCTCCAAGCTGAAGTAAAACTATAATAGCTTCTATTTCAAAATGAGGAAAGGCTAGAGATTTAATCACTGCTAACCTCAGTTTACTTAATACTTTGTGTACTGCCACTGTAATCCTGTTTGCTAATACAATTTTTTCTGTTAAACATTACAAGTTCTATATTTGATCTTTACTATGATAGAAACAATATAATTAATATTGTACATAGGCAAATGTGGCTACTAGTACACTAGTGTAATTTTTATCCACACAACCATGTGAGCTGCTATATGAAGCTAAAATCACTGTAGTCTTCAGAAAAATATTTTCAAAAACACTAGTACAAAGTTTTCATCTATAACAGAAATGGCAGCATCAGTATTCAAAACGTATCTTATTAAGAAGATTCTGTTTAATGCCCCAAGACACAAAGGCATTTGTAGCTAAAGTAGCTCTTAATAGCTTTTTGTAACCTGCCCTTATTCTATGCCTGGTGATGTACTTTTACAGAGAGAGTTACAACTGGGTATAACTTGTGGTACTTCAGCTTCATGCACGCACAAGTGAATTTTACCTTCTCAAAAGACCCAAAAGAGGAAAATTAGAGGTAAAATAAATTATGATTAATGCAGGGAAGTGAAGAAATACACGGAACTTGCTAACCATTCCATACCAAACTATTTTATGTATTTAGCTAATGATCTGAGCAACTCCAGATTTTACTTGCTTCTGTCAGAGAAAGCACATGAAATATAAATAATCAGCTATCGTAGTACTGAGCATGTAACAGGCAATAAGTAAATACACATTGGTTTTGTCCTTCCCATAAATTTCACATTGAGACCTGCTTATATGAGCTTACTTTGAAGGATTTTAAAATCAGCAGAGAAAGCAGAAAACCAAAAAGCTATTACATTAAATGTATGACCTATTATATTTCTCCAGATATTAGTATCCTTTACAAGTGACCAGAGAGAAAGGAATTAAAAAAAACAGTAGTTTGTTCTGTGTTAGCTAATGTTGTGAGTTACATTGCAAGAGTTCATTGCAAGAGCTATACTGATGTTTACACTACATAAAGCTTTATCTTGCAGCTAAAACTAGTATACCATCCAAATCAATGGCAGTTTAACAGACACACACTCCTAACAACAAACATGAACTGAAATATGGCAACATTTCATATTAACCATGGTGAAACACTGGAGCAGAAGAAAAATTTGAGAGATAAATAAAAATATATAAAAACAAACTGCTAAGCTATCACATTTGTCAGGACAAGGCTAAAAAGCAGCAGATGGAGATTCAGTTTATGGTATGGAAATCAGATGAAAAAAAATAATTGAAGGTGTATTCCCAAAATGAAGATAGCATTCATTAATTAAATACAAGACATTTGATGGCAAGTGAGAACAAAAATACTAACAGGTTAACTGAAAGCTTTTCTCAACAGGGTTGAATATGACGTTACAACGTATTATACAATATATTATGCACTGCACAAAAACTATGCAGAAAACTGAATACTCAGACCACAGTAAGAAAAAAAAACAGTAAGTGATAGGGTATGAATGAAAGGCTTTCATCTTCACCAAATAAGCAAGTGAAAATACTTGATTTGATGAAGCTGGAAAGAAAAACATCCAAATAGTGTCCATTTAAATTGTAGTCCTCATCAAAAAAAGGCAAATACAGCAAAGGGAAGAGGTAACATCATGATGTATGAAAGAAGCTGTTCCCATTTAAAAGTTATCTAGGGTTTTCCTCATTACGTTAATTTTCCAGTATAGTTCCAGGCTCCATGATAGAGATTTGCCACCACACTTCATACTAAAAACAGTACTCATGATAATTCAAGAGCAGTCTAATCCCATTATCCTAAGAAAATCCTGGCTTCTCAGGTCAAGAACCAGATGTTAAGAGTAGTACTATTAGAAGAAAGCTTGTCACTGATCTTTACAAAACCTGATACAATAAGGGGTTTGATCTTGGCTGATTATCCTACTGCAAGAATCAAAGTCTCATGAGAAGTCAAAGCTCTATCCACTGGGGGTTACATTGCTGCACAGAGGAAGACTGGGGAACAGCTCAATTGCAATGTCTTGTACTCCCAGCAGGTCAATTAGAATTAGCAGTCCATACAGTTAGGTATCTGATAAAGTCACCTTGGTCCATCTCATCTCTAGATTGTACATTCTCTTATGATCAAGGATGGGAAAAAATAGAAAAAAAAAGTGCAGACAAAGCTTAAGAATTTACACTGCTTCACACACGCTGATCTGACATTCTCAGCAAAAAGGCACAATCATATCTATGCTGGCACATTCCCAAAGAATTTATGCCAATCCCAATATCAATTTCCTTTGTTTATTTAGTAATTTCACCTTACTTAGCATTTTAGAAAATTTTATAACCAAATGCAGTCACAGGTCAAGTTACACTACCATCTCTTCACCTGTAATAATCTAATTTTTGCTGGATGAAGACTTGCTGAAAGACTGATTTTTTTTTTTTTTCAGACACATTAAGCACATGGTGTGAAAATAACTGAAGTAAAATCTGCTGGAAGAACACATATTCGATGATCGCTCCTGTCACCCAAACTGACAGATTAAAGTAGCTTAACGGGACTGCTACAGATAGTATTTGTTCCAAGGAAACTTCTGCTTATTTCTCCAACACTAATTTCTATGGATTCTTTTGACCCAACAGAATCTGGAAATTTCTACTTATGTTTTTCATTATCTTCAACACAAAGTGAAGGAGCTGTAGTTCCAGGAAAGGTTACCGTTTCTGTTTGTAACAAGCAAAAAACTGAGAAAGTTTAATATGCTTTGATAAAGGATAACCATTGAAGATAAGTACTTAGAACTTCGAAGACAACCTAAAACTCTCCTGTTATCTCCTGAGAAAACCCAAGTTTGAAAGGAAAGAATAGGAAACTATTAGTCTTTTATAAAAGCAAATTCCATTAGTTTC
This sequence comes from Apus apus, assembly GCF_020740795.1. NCBI lineage: Eukaryota > Metazoa > Chordata > Aves > Apodiformes > Apodidae > Apus > Apus apus. The sequence continues at coordinate 28,151,215 of NC_067285.1, forward strand.
TCATTGAGAATCAACACTGTCCCTGCTCTGTAACCTTCTGACCTATATTTATTCAGATATGAGGGCCATATATAAATAATATATGTTTTGCATAACCAGCTCAGATCCAAAAGGTACTTAAGGTATTGTCTTCCCCATACCATTAAGAAGTGACAAATTAAATACCTTTTTTTCTTATGGGAGCTAAGGCTAGAAAAGGTTAAGCAATTTACCTCACACAGTAAGCTGCAACAAGTGGAGAACTCACTGTGTCAATCTCTCCTATTAATACCTTAAACATTGCACTATCATTCCCCAATGTGTTATCTTTTGCAGCTTTTTGATAAGTTACAAAACTGTATTTTTCATCAACTTTTCAGCATAGCTATTCAGAATGTAACATTTGGCATATACATAGAATATTTATATACGGTAGTCATATATGAATGAATATACATTAGAAATTACAGAGCAGGGACTTACACCAGCATAAAATAATGAAATTAATCAAAGTTGGTATTAAGACAGGGCACCTGGTGTTACTTTTTTATAGTTCTTGAATGTTATACACTACTTGAAAGACATTTCATCTTACTTTATGTACTGTACAGAACCTACACACAAGAAATACTTTACATTTTAAAGTCCTAAACAGAGTGCTATATTCCAATGTGACTAAGTCTCATACACTCTGGGAGAAAAAAAAAAGGTGACAGTACAATGTTTTACCACATAAGATATCTTTTTCTCTTTTCGTTAACAGGTCCATTAATTTCTTTGACTTAAAATAACCTTCACTGAATTAGCCATGTAATAAACAAGAATAAATTAAACCTAAAACTAAATAACACTAATGGACTTGCACTACAAGTATGGGTTCACTGGTAGGTGAGGCGTAAAGCATACAGAAAGAACAGAACAGTGAAGGAGACTGGCTTCTTTTTCCTTCTCTTCTATTACCTTTGTGAGGTATTTCTCATACAAGGAAGATTATTTTCTGTGTACGCAGCCCAGTGTTACGTTTCTTTCTATCATTGCCACAACACTTATGTAGACTATACATGCGAGATGAACATATGGCATACATTCTGTTCAAGAAAGCTGATCTCCAGGGACAACTGTGAACAATCTAAAAAGCATATATTTAGATAACCAGTTAGTTATCCTTTAGTAAAGACAAACACCAGCTTATCTGAAAAACTGATAAGAAAAAACAAATCAAGACAAGCTTTGCAAATTCCATGATGATTTTAACTCAGATGACAGCAACACAATCCTCCTTCTGAAATCAGAAAATCTGTTATCAATGATGAGCTGAGGCTCTACCAAAAAAAGCTTACCTTCAACCTACTGACTTTGAATTGAAAAAACAGAAAAGATTAAGTAGAAGAGATAAGCTAGACATTATCTTGCCACCTTTGAGAAGATTAGTGAATGAATATTAATCAACAAAACCTTAAACAGTACAAAATCTTAATCTTGTTAACAAAAGAAATGTTTATCTAAATCAGATTCTATGGAAGTGCTGAGGTTTATGGCAGCAACTGCAAACTCTTCTCATGTCAACTGCTAATACCCCTTGGATGCTGCTCTCATCTCTGGACACCACTAGGCCCATCCCACGCTTGCTCCTTAAGGTTATCCACTGCTCCCAAAACAGCACCAAGTAACAATGACAACTATGCCTCCAGAAGATATTCCAGGATACACATATATTGCCTGTGCAGGTTTTGCCACAACTCCATAAGCTGGCATTTATGTCTGGCTCTGCTGGCTACAAGTTTAACATGATTGCTATATGGGCACTTCAACACTGTATATAACACATGGTTTTAAACTCCACCATTTCCACAGAAGAACATTATTAATAATTTGTTTAACTACATGATAGACAGAAAGGACTGGAAAAAAAAAACAAACCTTTTTTTTTAAATACATTGTTTTCAAAAATGGTTTGAATGTGCTCAAGATCAGCCAACTTAATTAAAACAGAAGCTTCTTCCCATTCTGAGGTCCCTCTGGAATGAGCTGCATAGCAGTAACTTTTTGCACTCTATATCCAGTGGGCACCATAAACAATCTTGAGGTCTGTGAAAAATTATTAAGGTATCACATATGCAATTTTAGCATCCAGCATAACCAGTGCTTTTTAAAAATTGTTTTTTTAATCCTTAATGCATTGCAAAATACCAGTCAATGTACTCCTGGACTTTTTTGACGAATGATGCCAATTTCAATTGTACTAATAAACTTGAGGCAATTCTTTGTGTTTGGGCTTCATTCACCATATTTCACAAAGTATGAAACATTCAAATGTATTTTAACAGTACAGATTTCCATAATTAGTCTTCCAAAGTGAGAGGATAAAACTGATTTTGTTAACAGAATTGCAAACAAAAGCATTACAGAAGACTAGTATTCACTAGTTAGTAAGCACTTTAATGTTTGTTATTTAAACAACACGTGGTTTATGTCAACAACTTCTGATTGTCAATTGAGTATTAAATCAAGAAAAAACTGGTTTGCAGTCCCTGATGCTGTAATTCCAAGCTGCTAAGATCTCGGGTATAATTTTCAGCAAGAGAGCCAACGCCAACTAAGAGTTGCAATAAAACCACACACTTCAATTCTAATGTTACTTTCAAACAATTTTTAGTCCACTTCTGGCAAACCACTTTCTATTTGTTGCTTGCTGTGTTTACTAAAATAGACAACAATTCTCTAAAAAACAGTATAATTTTCAGGAAATAAACTGACTAAGGTTTTTTCTTTCCCTCCTAGCCCTGCTGAAGGGAAGAAAGTTCAAATGCTCACAGTGCATCTGTGAAGGTTTTTATGCCTATATACCTGTCAGCTTTCCTATTTCTAGCTTTTTCATTAGCTAATTTCAAATATTTAACAGTTAGACAGGCAACTCAAATACCCTGGGTTTGGTAACTGAATCATCCCCTCTTCTCTTTTTTGAACCAAAAAAAAAGGAAAAAAACAAACAAAAGCTAAAGATTATTCTACAAAAACACAAAATAGCTTTAAAAGATTCTCACTGACACAGGCACTGAGAAAGGAAAAGCCTTGACACGTTGACCTGCAAAAGCCTCTATAACTTCATGAAGGCCGATGTTGACTGAAGAGGCACTGAAATGACATTAACTTGTTATCAACTTCAGATCAGATCTACAGGCCCCAGAAAAAGTTACTTTTTGTCCTACTCATCTGAAAACCAGGAGTAGTATTATAGGGAGTTTTATAAAAAGTGTATTATATATTTCTCAATTATATTATCTGGCAATGCCATTAGTATTATACTGACAGAGTACCAAAATCTGGCATTTTTTTTTTTTTGCATATCTGTAAACTGTCTAAACAAGAGATGAGAACACTATTTCCTGTATACAATGAAGAGCTTTTTATACCTGTTCAGTCATAGAGATGAAGTAACCACTTGGCAACCCCAGTCATCATGCACAGCAACAATATAAACAGATGGAGACACACAGTCTTTAAAGCTGATAAACATAAGCACCACCACTTTTCATGGCAATCAAAACTGTATTTACTCATGAGGTAGTTATCAGAATTTATTCAGTATTTTCCCTCTTCTGTAGCAGAATTACTAACATTTTAAAAGCTCAAGAAACTGCCCTCTGACAGCTACTCCAAAATGTTGGTAGATTAGCCCACTTACTGAGGGTTTTTCAAGTACCTTTCACTGAGATAATTAGGAACCTCTGTCAAATTTACTTTCTGGAAAACAACCTAATAATTCTATTATCAGAACACTACCTTGTTGCAGAAACTCTGGAAAAGTAAAAAAACCTTACCATTTTTAAATAATAAATGTAAATAATAATTTGCTCAGCTACTGTTATTTTCTGTAGCAATACCTCAAGTATGTTAAAATAGAGACTCTCACTTCAGACTAGGATTCCTAAAGAAAGTCCCTGCTAGGCTAAACCTACCAGTTTTCTACTTTACTTGTACAATTATGACTTTCATTCCTTACTTTTACAGTTCTATAGACAAGCAAAAAAGTTACTATTTACATACAGATGTTAACAGCACACACTTGAATTTAGCAATAATGAAAATACATAACTGTAATGCAACATGATACATACAAATGTTTAAAAAAGTCAGACCACAGGTTCCTTACCATCTCACTAATAACAAAAAGTACTAGCAGCTCTGAAGTCTTTATCTCAACAGGAAACAATCCAAATACCTCTTCCTCAATTCTGCAGTGTTACATCTCAGAGTTGCAGCATGCACAAATCTAACTTCTGCAGCCTGCCTGGAAAATCAAATTCTGGTTCTTTTCTACCAATGCCAAGGGAGCAAATGAAGAAAAACTGTGGGTCTGCTCTCCAGCTGTGGTACAGCTCAACACAGCTTAAGTTATTTATAAAGGAAAAAAATCTCAGATCTTGGTCAACGGTTTCATAGGTCTTTACCAGAATTTTAAATTCAGCTGGCTCTCCCTTACTCTCCAAGCCAATATATCTAAGCATTGAAAAGCTGTTTCACTGGCAGCTTAAGGTATCATCAGCTTTAGTCTCTAATTGGTTGTAAAGAGATGACCGAAATGAAGATTTCTAGTGAAGTTTTCAAAGTACTTTGATAGAAAGGTCACAAATTAGAGGAATCTTCTGGGATTCATCTAATTCACATGTTGTCTGTAATAGCATCTTATAGATGCCCTCTGGCAACACTGAAGCTAGAAAACTGTGTCACACTTTGATTTAATTCCTGTTAGATCACATACTGTCTTGGCATAAAAAGGGAAGAATAATAGGGGAAGAACACTAAGTGCATTTCTTTGTTAAAATAACTTATTCACAAATTTGGAATTAAAATTACACTCAAATTGCATTATTCCTTAGATTCCTCAGGCTGTAGTATATTTATCTTATTTAAAAATACATAGTTAAAAGAACCCATGTTTTATCAACTTTACCTCCCACTATTCTGAAGACTAAAGGCTGCTACAACATTTTCCTGCAGATGAAAAAGCAGCCCTCTCTCTACTTTCATATCCCACACCAAAAATAACTACACATGAAGTTTTACTTTAAAGCATTGTGAAGGTAGGAAAATCCACAAAATGTAAGAATAGCTCAAGCTAAAGATCTGCAAATAAATTAAGATTCCTGTTTGGTAGTATTTTAGCATATTCTGGCACAAAATGCGATCAGCTCCAATGCAGGAGGATTACTGTCAAGTCCTACATACTTGCTGCCTACCTGCATGCCCTCTATTTAAGAGAGACATGCACCAAAAGGAATATGAATAGGTCTGCAGTTAGCATTCCTGACAGACAGATTTATACCCTTCAATTTTCCTAGTAGCTGTTATTCAACCACCTACAGATCTGTTAACTCAGGGGCTGAGCAGTTTTTCATCAGCAGCAGCTGGGGTAAGACAATAACCCCAGGTCTCAGTCTATTTCACTACCAGGGTCCACATGCAGCAATACCATGTAACACAAACCCAAGAAAAGTAAGCAATTTTTCTACTTCTGATGAAATGAGAAAGGGAAACATAGTTGCTCATATAGGCAATGAAAAGGGGAACAAGAACTTGCTTTAACTTGTATAATATTCTAAATTCTCCCAGTGGGCTAGAAATTCAGTTTTACAGTTTACCGCGTTAATTCTGGAATCTGTAAGAAAAAATGTTACCAATATTTGGACTTAATTATTTAAGCAAAAGGTAAGAATGGCCAAATGTTTCATGTGATATGACTGACAGCTTAAAATGAAGCCTGCCGAAATAACTGTAGTTCCACTAGCAAAGTATTTCAAAAGTCATTTCTGTTCCCTGAAGAAAGTTTATCACAGAACAAAATTAGTTCTCTGCCCACTGCATGGAACAACTCTCGTCCTGAGCACATTGTCTAATCAATGTTCAGACTCTGAAACTCCTTGCACTGGAGGCAATCCCAGGGCTACCCTGAATTCAAAGGGGCTTTAGCCAGACAAGGAGCATTTATTCAGAGCCCTGTGAGGAACCCTAATTTCCAGCTTCTCTGCTCTCTCTCTCACCTACTTCTGTGAGGTGGTAAGGACACTGGCATGCCAACTGGAAATAGCTATCCTAGATTGTGAGAGAATCCAGTACCAGCACATCCCAGGAACATTTTAGCCAAATTAACAAATTTTCATAGAGAACACTAAGCTGAATCTAACTGACCTTTTAATCCTAATAAAAATATTTTTTTGCCTTTATGACACCACTATTGATGATGTTAGACATAGGAAAAAGATTATTCCTGGTCACCTACATATTCTCAAATAGCTAACACCTCAAATAATATAATGGACTAAAGCAGAAAGTACTGGATTCTTGTCTTAGATAACTTTTTTCAGTAATGCTTTAAAATATAACACACAAATTTGTCTCCACTTGCTATGGAATTTATAATTCACACCATGTAACTGTGGATTGCTTCAGAAAGGCACAATACAGGGTCTATTATTGTTTCTATTTATAATAAAACCAATTTGTTAAAAATATATATAGATCTTCTAGAAGCAGCTTAGGAAAGTAAATCAACTTGTTTATCTCCCTCACCAACACTTCACAGATTTAAAATAAAAACTTGTATCTGTCTTTTATACACATCTGAGTATGACCTTGTTGCAAAGTCTATGAACCATAAGGACAGCTCCTATCACACAAGTACTAACTTTTCTGTATGTATCTCTCTTCAGATGCAAGCCTAAGACCAACATTAAATACAAGACTAACCAGTTAGTGAAACTTCAGACTGTAAAGAAGAAAAGTTACCTTTGCATCCATCCAAGATAATTTTTTTGACTGATGCTATTCAAATGTAACTTCTGATGGCATCCCATATGCTATACAAGAACAAAGATAACATTAATCTTTTATTATTGCAATTACCACTTTCATACCTGTTCAAACTCATTCTAAAGCATGCAAAATTTTAATTCCCTCTGACAAACAGATTTTGCTTTAACTGCTCATCACTTAGCCATATAAGACTATATGACTCCTATTCTTAACTCTTCTTGAATACCCTCAGGCAGCATGCTACTCTTGCCTCCATCAGGGATTTCAAGCAAACAAAAAAATGGTAGAGATCTGCTGAGGTTGGTAAAGTGCTTGTGAACTGTACACATTTAATTCATAGCAATGTGCAAAAAAAATCCCCAGCTATTTTCATTTACAACATGTAGAAACTAACAAACTTAACATTCAGCACACAATTTGTTGAATACTTTGCTGAAATCTAGTCTTGTTTAGAAGAGGGCAGGTATGTTGCTGCCATTACACCAAATACAGTTGTGTGACTGAACTGCTAGAGATCCACTTTGTTCTTAGACCATCATGTCCCATACTCAGTCTCAAACACAAGTACTGCAAACAGCATGATACTGCAAATAGCATGATAACTGAGTAAAGCTCATGAATTAGAGATGCCACAGCTGAAGGCAGAATAGCAGCCAAGCATGTTAGCCACCTTATTTTAAGTCTACACACCTGAGCAAAGTGGTTAATCACATTTAATTCAACCCTTACGTCTGAAATAGCTATTCTAAATCACCTACAGAACCAGGTGAAAATAATTACTTGATAAGTACTAATTGCCTACATACCTTTCACCACCTTCTTTCCTGGACATGATAGAAATCAAGCAGTAGCTGAAAACTGTTACAACCAAGAACATTGCCATTTAATGAACTAAAAACACACTCCAAATTAGATGTTGTCTATGAACCACCTACAGTATGAAGAGAAAAATATCCATCACAAGTTTGTTTCTGAAGCTGTGTGGGGATAGCCAAATAACCAGCTGGCCTAAGACCAAGTTCCTTTCTTGCTTTTGTTTCCCTGGCACTTATTATTAAGCATCTTTGTTCTCTAGAGTATGGTTATAAGCCATCCTCATTACAGGTAAGAGGCAACCATTCACCTAAATATCGGTCCTTATGACTTCTCGGAAACATGACATCAAAATTTGAATACCAGTTGCCTGAAAAGCTTACATGCATTGCAAGGGTCAGTGGGTAAGCTTCCTGCTGACAAGGAACACATGAAAGTTACAGTACTTCCCCAGAAGCCTCGCAGCACAGCCCCTGTATGACCACAGCGGTTACCGAGATTCTCACAGCTAGCTCCTGGTTATTCATCCCCTGCGGGCATTGGTCTCCCACATGCCTAAACACAAACCCCCCTCTATTTTCCAATTAGCAGCCTAATCCCACATAAAATTAACACATTTTATTTCATCTAAAATGCACGTGGTGAAAGTGCTGGAATGCAGAATCTCTCATGCCATGAAAGCAGGCCTTGCACAACCCCAAGCAGCAGTGTTAGAAGTTGACTTCAAAGCGTAAGCTACACAACAACTCCCCTTAGTGGGCCAAGCCCCAGCAAAAGGTGACATGCTACCAATGTAACATCTAAGTAGACAAAGCAGCTGTCTCAGCAGAAGACACAGGTACTAGCTTGAAGTCTCTACCCCCCCTTAACAGGACAGCCAATTCAACACGCCTGGATAAGCTGAGTTTTCCTAAAAGTTTGTCCTCTAAAGGGGTTTTCACACGAACTGCATTGTCTCTGAAGACTTTCGCACACCCTCCTGCGCGGAAGCACCACAGCACCGCGCTTTCGCGCGTGCCCGCGCCGAGCGGCCAGGCTCGCTCCAGCGCCAGGGCCGCACGCTGCAGCCGGCCGGGCCGCCCCGCCGCGGGCAGGCCCCGCTGTCACGGCCGGGCGGCTCACACTGACGGTCTGTGGGAGGGCTAGAGCCCCACCGCTCGCAGCGCTGCCCCCGCCTCAGGGCGGCGGCCGGAGCGCAGGGCCGGGACGCCCCGCGCCAGTGAGGGACAGCGGGGCGGCCGTTAACGGTCACCGGGAGAGCCAGCGCGTGGGAATCCAGGGCACCCCCGGCTCCGCAGGAGGGAAGGGAGCGGTGCTGGCGGGGAGCGGCTGCCCCGCACCTACCGGGGCGGCGGGGGCGGCGGGGACCCCGCACGCGAGGCCGGCGCTGCGGGCGGGAGCGGCTTTGAAGGCAGGGGCGGGGGCGCGCGCCGCGCGCATGCTCGCCACACCCCCCCGTCCCGCCCATAGCGAGAGTCCCGCGCGCCGCGCCCCCTCCCTCCCGCGAATCCCGCCGGGGGCGGGGCGCGGGGCGCGAGCGCGGGGCGCAGGCGCAGTCGGGAGGAGCGGGGGGTTCCGGCCCCCCCCCGGCCCCCCCGCCCCCCAGGCCGTTTAAAGGCGGTGACGGCGGCTCCCGCGGTGGCAGCAGCGGCGCCAGGCCCGGCAGCGCAGCCCGCTCCTCCCGTCTGAGCGCCCGGCGGCCGCCGCCATGTACCGCTACTTGGGGGAGCTGTTCGTGTCCCGCCTGGCCGCCGGCTCGGTGCTGGCGGGCGCGGAGCCGGGCGGGCCGGCGGCGGCAGCCGGGGGAGCTGCGGCGGCGGCGGCGGCGTGGGGCGGGGGCCGGTCCCCGCGGCGGCACTACTGCGAGGCGGCGAAGGAGGAGGACGACCCCAACTTCTTCAAGATGGTGGAGGGGTTCTTCGACCGGGGCGCCAACATCGTGGAGGACAAGCTGGTGGAGGGGCTGGGCACCCGCGAGAGCATGGAGCAGCGACGCCACCGCGTCCGCGGCATCCTCCGCATCATCAAGCCCTGCAACCATGTGCTTAGCGTCTCCTTCCCCATCAAGCGAGACAACGGCGAGTGGGAGGTGATCGAAGGCTACCGCGCGCAGCACAGCCAGCACCGCACCCCCTGCAAGGGAGGTGAGACCCGCCGTCCCCCCGCCCCCTCCCCGCCGGTGCCCGGTCCCGCGGAGGGCCGTGCGGCCGGGCCCAAGCGGCCCTGCCCTTCCCCTGCCCCGCCGCGGCTGTCCCGCCGCGCCCCGCGCTGCTGGGCGGGGGGAAGCCGCGCTGGGCTCCCCGCTGCTCGCCCGGCCGCCGAGTGTGAAGAGCTGTTCCGGGAGGACGGGCAACAGCCTCTCTCTGTCACCCTCAGCCTCCCTTTTCCGCAGGGAAAGGGGAGCAACGGCAGCGCCGCTCCCCGTGGCCGCCAGCGCTCCCGGGTGACCTCCCCGGTAGCCCAGACGGGAGGGCTCGGGGCGCAGGGAGCGGCCGGACCCGCCGGGGTGCGGGAGCAGCCCGCGGCATGCCTGGGTGTGACTGACCTCGGCTGTGGTATTGGAAGATGCGTGGGAACTCCACTCTCGGAGTGTCGGCTCTGGAGCCGGGAAAGCCACCCTTTAACACACTGCCTGCCGGGCTGCGTTCGCGAAACCCCAGTGCTCGTTCAGAAAACGTCAGCAGGGAGAAATAACACGTTTTCCCAGTTACCGGCTGGATACACAGGGAAAGCCAAAAGTGATTTTTTCGAGGGAAAGCTGACTTGGGATAAGTGTGGCCAGCGTCATGCATGTGCAAAGGGACCAGGAGGGTGAATCCCGCAGGAGCTGAGCAGAGCTGAGCTCCCGTGGGATCCCCTCAGATCTCAGAGGAATCAAGCTCCCTTTTAGTCCAGGACAGATGGCATTTCCGTGAAAAACAAATACAGATATCCTTCAGTATATCCCGGGAGCTCTGATCTTTGTGGACAGTTTTAAGCATTGGAGACCACTTCAGGACTGTCTCCAACCGGAGCTTGTGCAGTCTGTCAATACATTTCTTCTTCTTCATCATAGACCAGCCATGTGGCAAATAATGATGGTTACAGAAAGCCAGATTTTGACTGTGATTTCTTACCAGTGAAGACCTCTGACTTCCAGAGGAGGAGGGTTGTTCTTAGGTAAATATGTTCCTGATAAGCAGTTCAGCTGGTGTGTATTGATGTCATGGGAATTTTTCACAGCACAAATAAGTTACCCTGTTAATGTGGTTCCTAACTTCCCAAAATCATATATGCAGTGAGCATCCTGTGACATGCTTAAGTCTTACACAAAAGAAGCTAGCTCAACTTCTGGTGATTACTTGGAACAAGAGTTAGGGGCATCAGACTTAGCTGTAGCTGAAGTTGGGTATGGCTGAAGCTTACTTAGCCTGGAGCTACTGTTTCTCTGCCATTGCTGTAATTTCTTTTAAAACAGTAAAGGTTATTACACAACTGTTTAGTCTGTGCTTTGGTTAAGTTACTTTTTACAGCTGTTTATAAAATAGTCCCTACTTCCATAACAAAATACAGTTGAGTGGCAAACGAAGTGACCAGATAGTGTTTAGCATATGATAACTTGTAATATTTCACACTAGTGCTTTTCAAAACTGAAAGCATGTTTTCACAATAAAGAACTATAAAACACTCTGCATGAACAAAAAACACCAATTGGGTGATTTCTGTTTTGATCCATACATTTCTAAATCCTCAATAGAATTTCTTTATTTTCAGTAGCATTTCTTACACTTGTTTGCACTGGCAGTTGAGCAAAAACTGGAGCATTTAGGGAAAGTTACAACTGTAAATTTCCAAGTCAGTTAGAAGTGACAGCTTAAGAAAATATTAAGCCTTAGCAGTTTGTCCTTTTCTTCCTGTGCCACTCACCACCCTCCATAGGTTGAAGGAAGGAATTGCAAATGATAATTGCTTTCCTGTCTTTTTAGCTTGGTGATCATAAATGGATTTCACCTTCTAGTGCTCTCTAGGCATTTGCTCACTATCAGATGGCAGATCTGGTTTTGTAGTAAATTTAAATGGGATGTGTAGTAAGTGTAGATTGACTGCTTGAAACCTGCTATGAAAAAAGATGTAAAAAAAAAAGGGGGGGGGGGGAAGTAGAATGTGTGCTTAAACTGCAAAGAAAAGGGGTGGTGAAGATATGTCTGCTTTACCATACGTTTGATCCACTGGAGACACACCAACAACTTGCGCTTTTGTCTAAGAATGATTTTTAAAGTAAAATCCCAGTATATTCCACACAAACACAAAGCCCAGTGAAATACAACTCAAACTCCAAAATAGTATGATACGGCAAAACTTTTTGCAGTGAATGTCTCACACACTTGTGGAGTGAAGAGTCTGATGCAAGTAGTTCACAACAGCAAGGGACATAAGTCACCTTTTAAAAGGGTTGAATTGGCATCTGGAAGGCTTGCAGAGCAGTAGGAGGAACACATCTTCCTAGATCCTTTCAGATGCAGAATTTTGAACTTTGTAAGTAAAGTTCAATAGAATAAAGGCTGTCTTCCTTTAATTTTGTTCCTCATTTCTTTTTATACACCCATACCAAAATGCTTAATTAATTATTATGTAACTTCTGTATACTGTTTATAAGATCATTTACAGTTTTTACCATGGACTAATTAAGAATTTATACTGTAAATAAAAGTTTTAAAATCTTGATTTAAGTAATCTAAACCTGGAGACAGCTCAATTACTTTAGGAAACTGAGAGTAAATAAACATTAGCGTCATCTACACTTCAGCAGTACCTGTTGTTTTTACTAAACATTTTTGGCTAATGGTTATAGCAGTCATGTTATATTCCTTCTGTCACAGATGTCATCTTTTAATTTCTTTGCCGCCTCCTTCGCTTCTAGGGTGAAACCTCAACCCCTGCATAGTAGTCTAGCCCAAATCTGAAAAGTGCCAAACATCTTAATGCGAGGTTCATCCTTATGAAGCAAGTTTAAAACTCATGTTACCTGCATGATACCTGTCAGTAGAAATGCTGCAGTTCCTTAAGGACTAGTCCTTCTGTGCCTCCTTCTCTGCTGTTTTCTCTGTGGCCGCAAGTAGAAGTAGCACAGCAGAGTAAATGACAGAAGAGGCCTGCTTTGAAAATAAGTCTCTTGACTGGATGGCTTGATACAGAAATGGACTAGCAGACTGCATGCATTGGATGGGGGCAAATTCAAGATCAGTCTTACATTTTCTGCAGAGGCAAGCTTCTACATCTTGGTGGGAAACTTTAGTGTTATATTTCTATTCAAGAAGTACAGTCCTCTTAATACCCTAGTTTTAACAGTCTAAAGGATAGTTAATAAAAATAGGAAGTTATTTAATGGCTTATCCTACTCTTCTCTCTCCCCCCAGAATATGTGTAGCACCACAAGTCAACTGGATTGTGTCAGACTGTTGTCACTACATGGTAGTGCCCATGATTCTTCATTGGGTTAAGAGAAGAACTGCTTAGGAAAACACGCACTACATACTGAGACATGCTTTCTTTTCAGATTGTAACTTGTGCATTTTTTCCACCTCGCTGAGAGAACCCACAAAATTGTTGCATCCTGGGGTGCTTATCTATTTAATTGTTGTAGAAATGAGTCCTTACTTCTATTTTGGGGGTTGCAAACCTTTCAGCTCAAGAAGGTGGTGATTCTTTTTCTTTTGATGTGCTTCTTTTCTGTGCTTCAGGAATCTTTACGAAACAGTCAATATACCTAAGTGGTAGGCCTTGCAGTATCTCCAGTGTGCAAGTCCAGTTTTTAAAGACTGTTTTCTACAGTGTAGCTGTGTGCTGGAAAGGAAAATACAGTTAGATGTCTCCTCGTGCCTTTGAGAACATGGAGATAGCCCTTTTCTTGTGTGTTGGAACTGAAGTTACTTATGATTCAAACTTAGTATTTGTATGACTGGACTGATGCTGCGTGGGAGCTGAAGTACTGCAGTTGGTCAGATTCCTCTTTCTCTTGCTTATGTGGTAACTTGCGTGCTAGTGGCCAGCACTAACAGGAAACCACAGCTGCTCTTGTTCACTGCACTGACAGCTGCCTAAAGAACCAAACCAAACAGGGTACAGGAAATGAGATGGCTGAGTACAGATCGCTGCTGAAATGTGCTCTGGCCATTCCTACCTAAAATAACGAATCTTTGTAAATAATTTTAACAGGTTATATGAAAGGTATAAAAACTGGTTAAGCTGCGTTTCCATGTGTTTGCTGACAGCGGTTTTCATTAATAGGTCAGTTTCACGTAACAGACCAGTGAAAACAACCAGTGTGCAAATATGAATAAGCTTGCTGAGTTCCTACCTGCTTAGTAGTATGGAAATGATTCCATGTTTGTTGGGCAGCATTTATTGCGAGGATAAAGCTATTAAGTGGTGTTAAAACTTTCTGAAGCCTTTTCATACTATCCAACTGTCCAACAGGTCTGTTATCAATGAAACAAAATTAATCGATGCTGGGAAACAGCCTAGCCTTTTGTTCATGCTCACACATTGCCTTAATGAAGTCTCAGGTGCTTTGTCAGTTCAGAAAGACTCTTAAAACTATCTTTAGTTCCAGACTGGATTTAGTCCAACTGTCACTTAGGTAGGAATTTTGAAAAACTTTGTCATACATTATTTCAAAGTTCGTTATCTATATATAAAGACAGATGATTCTTACTTTTTTGCTCATTTGACTTAGAGGTGAATGAATCTGATTTCCTGTGTGCTGCTGCTTTGGCTGGTTAGTGGAAGGAGCTATTCTGCATTACAAACTCTCCTGTCTTCTGTTTCTGGCTGCCTTCTGCCTATCAGGATTTATCCTTTTCACTTACGAGTTCATGTTAACGAGTTTCTTACTGCCTAAGGTGACACGTACTCATGCTATCTTTGCCACAGTTTTCCCATTGCAGAGGTCTGAGGCTGATGCTAATCTCGGTGCCCAGTCACTACATAGCTTCAGCTGTATACATTATCTTGTCTAAAACAGTATACATACATCATGATGGTAACCTTACTTGCCAAAAGAAAAAGCTTTATTTGCAAGAGTTGGACCAGTACAACCCCATGTTCTGTCTTGGCTCTTGTAAGTGGGGGAAGTAAGAAGTAGTGCTAAACGGTGTCATCATTTTAGCAGAGCTCTTTTTATCCTGGGGTCATATTGGTGGCTTTGCTTTTTTAAGGCATACATGGATTAAAGTTCTAAGGTTTTTGTCTTTGGCCCAGGGGTCTTAGAGGGTAAGACAGGGAAGCTTACCATAGGGACAATGCAATAGATGGAACTGTAGCATAGACCTCCTGTGAGGTGAAATAAAAGATGAAAACTGATCTAAGTTCAAAGGAATATGAGTGTTTAACAGAAAAAAAAGATTATTCATCTCACTGGGATACCAACACTTGCACTGTTATAGCTAAAGGTTTTATGAGTGCCTTATTTTCATAGGTTTCTGTTTTCCTACTGTACAGTACCTAACTTTACAATTAGTACAACATGAATATATATTTAAATCACAACTTGAAAAAACAGGACAAGGAATGGGTGTCCTATGTTTTTGATGTCTTTTAATAACCTAGCTGCAATTCTTAGTGAACCTGTGTCAGTTTTGTGGTTTTACCTCTGATATTCTTGCAGGAGGCTGTGCTATGCTCTTCTGACTATGAATTTTTTCAGACTCAACTTTTTTCACATAATCAGCTCATACCATTTGTGCAGTAGCCAGCTTTGTCCTTGATCTTAAACAGTTGTTTTCCCTTGCTGCTGTTGGCTCCTTGTCTATTTATAGAGTGATCATACCTCCCTCAGCATTGGGCTTTCTGGATAAACACATGTTGGAGGGGGTGAGAAGGGGATTCTCTTGCATGACGGTCTCCCTCTGGTTCTCAGGGTCTTCCTAGCAGGTATTCTTTGTTGCATGATTTACAACATCTCCATCATGTGCAGAGTATGGAATTTGCCCACTTCATGTCAGCACTATGGTGGCGAATACCTTTGTGGCTCCTACGGTATTTGGATTAGCCAAGGCCAACGTACGTGTTATTTCCGCCTCTGCACACACCCGTGCACGTGGTGTTAAGGTCTGCACGGAAGCAGTGCTACTGCGTCCCGTTGTATCAGTCCTTGTTACTGCAGTGTTGAGTGTAGCCTAATGACCAACCAAATACTTTAGGTAGGGTTCAGGTCCTTCAATAGATAAGACTACTTCATAATTATATTCTAAGTGAATACATTCAGGTAATAGGTGCTTTGCTGGAGGTGTACTAAATTTGCCGTATTTGCATTTGAAACACAAGATCTGAATAATGCAGCATACTTTAAAAAGAAAACCCCAAAGCATTCTCTGCTTAGAATTAAATATATGTGTATATGTTTAAGTATATTTCAAGTACAGCTTATTACAAGTATACAAAAAGTGGTATGCTATGTCTGGTTTAGTACCTTAATGGTCACTGAATAGATACTTCTGGTTAAATCAGAATGGTGGGATGTGTCTGTAGGGGATTCTCTTTCCTGCCCCAGGCTATAGCTGGGTAATGCTGTGTGGGAAGAGAGAAATATTTTTATCTCCTCTCTTGGCAATTAGTGAATTGAATTTAGGAATGTTCTTTTTTTCCAGCACTGAATTACTCACCTTGCTGTGCTAGGTTTTTCTCTAATTTCTTCCTCTTCAATAATTAAAAATTTGTCATTGTGCTGTTTACCACACTTTCCAAATGGTTAAATAAGGCTAAACAGTTTCCTTATTAGGGAAGGGTGGATTGTTTTTCTGGATTTAGAAAAATGTACTTGTTCTGAAGGAGCCTAAGGATTATTTGGAACATTGATTCCGACTGTGTTACGTGTCAGTGATTACACAGAGTTTGATAGTGGCATAATGTGTAATCTTGCTCGCTTACTTCCCAAACTTAATCCCAACAAAGATATTATACATAATCCAGAGTCAAAACATAAAGGAAATAAGGCACTGCAATAATATGGCTGTGGTCAGCCCTCAAAAGTTTAAAATGCAATAACTAAATCTGTTTTGCTAAGTGCTTCGTGGATAGTGTAGGATAGCTGCTGCCCTGAAACACTTGTTCTGATGAGCAAGCAGTGTGCAAATAGAGTTGAGCAGAACAAATGCACTGTCTTCACAAGAACTGTCATCTGTAAAAGACCCAAATGAGTTTCATAGTTTAAAAGATGAGCACAGCTAGAAGAAAACACCAAAGTCAAAGCAGGACAAAAGCCTTGGTTACATTTTAGTAATTCAGGCTGAAATGCAAGTCTGTTCCAGGTCTGGGGAACTTGAGAGACTGGCTAAGACTTGCAAGATACTTAGTGGAAAAGAAGTTTACTAAGTGTTTTGTTTTGAACTGCTGCTAAGACAACTGTTTAGTTTTTGGGACTTGTCTCTGAATACTTGATGCTCCTTAGTGGTGAGGGCATATGTAGATACTACCATTTAAGATCACTCCACTAGAATATCAGGAAATAATTATGCTACCTTTTCTAAATGTAGATTTTTAGGCATACTAGAAAGGCAGTAATCAACCTTGAAAAGTTCATGGTTCTGTACACCATGTTTTCTGAGGAAACATAATAAAAACACTGAATGTCACGGAAGATACTGAAATCCATACTACATAAAATCTAGTAGGATGTATAGCCAGTTTTCTTTGAAACAAAGATCTTTGTTACATGCCTGTTAGTACAGTCTTTAGTACAAAGCTGCTGATTAAAGTGGTAACTGACTGCTGTTATTACAGAATCCAATATACAGGCTTCTGATAATTACTACTTTGACATTTATTTTAAAAATAGTGTTTCAAGTGCTTTGCTAACACCATTTGGAAAAGTGAAAATTAATGTTTCATCTGTTTAAGAAGCTAAGCTTAAATCATGAGCAAATTTTACTTTAGCCAAAACAATTACTGGGCTCAGTACAAGAGGTAACTGCACGAAGTACAGTATCTCCAAAATACATAATAAAAAATTTTCAAAAACAAAGACACTGCAATGTGATGAGAAAGCCTTCTCCTTATAGTGCCCAATAATGAAACAAAATTTGAAGGAAAACATTTCCTCATCTAGAAGGTCGTGTACGTAGAAAAACAAAGTCTGTCTCGGCGTACTATTTAACTTCTTGGGGTGTGGCAAGGAAAAAGAATTCTCAGCTAGAACAAGAATGTATGTTTTCCAATGAAAAGTATTTTCCATGGCAATGAGTCATACTGTGACTTGAGGCTTTCTTCAGCTATTTTTTTTCTTTAGCTAGTTAGCTGTAAAAGTCACAAATTTCCAAAGATCTACTGCGTGGTACTTGCTGGGGTTTAAAAAAATTATAATCTTGTTGTCTAGCAGTGACTTCAATTTGTTTATGTATTAAGAATCTTTAAAAACCCCACAGTATTTTATCTGTGTATACAGTCCATTTTTAGACTCAGGCTATTGAATGCATAGTAACACACTGCCAAAAGAGCCATACAAATGCCTGGCAATACTCCCCTCCTGCCAAAATAGGAAGCTGTCAAACTGAATTTCTCTGATGTTCAAATAGAATACAAATTAAGTCTTTTATCTTTGTGTATCCCCTTGCAGATGGAATGTACAGCATTCTTAGATGCCTGCTTCTCATCAGTTTTAACAGCTTAGCACTAATGACTTCCCTGTCAAGAGGAGGTGGGCCTCCTGTACAGTAATTACAGTTCCTGGAAAACAGTAACTGGCCAAATTGTGAAACAGATTGAAATCTTAGCGCATCTTAAATGTTATACACTAGTTTCACAGAAGGGAAATATCTTCATGCCTGTCAGGGAACCTGGAATCCACACCCTGATTTATGCCCGACACTGATGAGAATTTCTAGCAGATAAACCAGAGCTAAGTGGCTAGTGAAGTTAACAAAACTCTCAGGACTGACTAGTCTCCCACTTATGGAGATAAAGACAGCAGCCAAGCTTTCAATTACTTTCAATTTAAATACTTCCAACTAAAAGTATTTAAAAGGCTAGAAAAAAAGCTAAATCTTTCTCAAAAATACGATGTTGTCCAGAAAAGAACAGTTTCAGCCTCTAGTCTAAAAGATTTCCCTATTCTGGTAAATGTGCACTGGTGACAACTAGGCATCTGAGCTGAAAGCTCAGACTTTTTTAGTCTTGGGGCGTTTTTTCCCTAGCTTCCTTGGTCTGGAAATTTAATACAGTAAGGTTTATAGTAACCCTTGACTGTAATATAAGGCAACTGGAGATGTAACTGTTGTGCCATGTGTTTGATTCTTATAGGTAAATTGCTGCTTGTTCACCTTTTCAGATCCCATCTTCCGTATGATTTGGAGAAGAGGCTGCTCTCCTTTTGTATTTTGCTTCCTTTTTAAAACTGTGCAAAATAACTACCCCTAACTATTTAGCCCCCCTGCTGCTTTCCATATGTCTATAAGCAACATTTTGTGTAGCTGCTTCAATATAGTCATGGTAAAACTGTTTTGTGTATACAACTTGAAGTTTGAATAAATATATGGGTTGAATAAATACCCAGTGACCTAGTTCATGTGGGGGTGGAGGGGCAGAGTTCATTTCTGCCCAGCATAGACTGGGGCTTCAGACTTGTCTGTCCTGAGCAGTGCTCCAATGAGACCTGCCAGCAGAGTACCTGCTCAACCAAGAGGGAACAGTGTCCCCAGGCAGGACAGTCAGTGCTGTAGCTGGTGTTTGCTCTTGCTCAGGGCTTGACAGAAATGTAACCGCTCCTCTAAAGTATCAAAGTAAGGAGTGTTAAAAAACATGTACATTGTGACTTTAACTGGTCTGTTGGGCTCTGATAGATGGCACTTAAATTGCAAATACTGCTTCCTGCAAAAAGGTTCTTGAAAGCCCAGACTTAGTATCTTACAGCTACCTGAGTCAGAAACTAGTTTGCTTTTGGAAACCATCCTTCCCCCATATACATGCTAAATTTTAATTCTTTTCTGCAGAGGCATGGTACTTTCTTTTACTGACTTGCAAAAGAAAGCAGCACTTGGCCCTCAGCTTTATTTGAGCAGCACTCAGTTCCTTTGAAACTGGGATTGTTTCCAGAGCAGTCTGGAATGTCTTTCATAGCAGCACAGTGCTTTAGTTTGGATAATGTATGCTGGTCTTTTTTCACTCCTGAGGACCTGAATATGGTCTTCTCTTTACATAATAGGAAATTTGTGGTGCCTTGTCCTAGCATCTAAAGGACACTCTGTGCCTGCTAAAAACCAACATGCAGCTTGGCACAACCTACCGCCAAGGATTTGGGGAGTACAGGTGGGGATTATAAATTTTTCATGGCTCTGTTATATGCTTAGTGATGTACAAAAAACTTGGATAGAACCTAACGTATAGTTGTAGGGTTGTTTTTTTTTTGTGGCCCCATGACTTTGGCTACTGTGTTGATCTTAACATCAGGTTTAGGGTTCTGTAATTAATTCTGTATATGTGCCCTGTCAGTTTCGTTAAAAAAAAAATTCTACTCTGCAACTACCTCCAGAATACATAAATATTAACTTTCATTTCAATCAATTTATTGGACCACTGCAACCCAGTTTTAGAAGACCAGTAAGAGTGAGGCAGGTGACAGCTCTCCCTACTTCTATGTAATAATTTTCCACTCAGTTTTGAACTGCTTTGAAGACAGGGATCATCCCTTTTGCATCTGAGCTGTGATCAGACCACACCAATTTGAATTTACATCTGGACCACATGTCAGCTCACTCTTGCAGTTCTGCTGAGTGACACAGCAGGGAATGCAGGTGTGGGCTGGTTTCCATGGGGGTACAGGATGGGTGGCCTGGTCTCACGCAAGTTTGCTGGGATAGAGCTACTCCATCAAAATGTTTTGAACAAATCTAAAGAAGCGGAGTGGCCTGCTGCTCCCTGTTAGGTGGCTGTGCCTAGCAGCCAGAGCCCTGAAACTAGGTATGGTTTTGTTGGACTGTAGCCAATGTATTGCAAGGCTCGTAACAGCAGCTTGCATTACTCTAGCAAAGAGATCTTGATTATAACCTGTACTGATAAGTTATGCTCAGTAATCAAATCAATTTTGTATTTACAATGAATGAAGTCCACAGCTAAAGATCTTATGGGATGCTGATAAGCTGTATCAGCCTCTTGAAAACTCTACTCTGGGTTACTTATCAGCTTGGCTCAGCTTCCTCCCAAGGAGTATGCACTTTTGTTCCAAGGCTGAGTGCTGGTGTTAAACTATGTTACAGAGAATGACTGAAGTCTTGAATTTCGGCTCAGTAAAAGACAGATACTTACGTAGAAGAATGGGGGATTGTTCTTTAAGTCTTAAAGCAAAGAAGCTGATAAATTACATACTTGCACATTATAGATGTCTGGTCTAGAGTTAACTTTCCCAATTTATAAATACCCATGAAGTTATTAATTCATTTTTTCCCTCATATGTCTTTTGCAGGTATTCGTTATAGTTTGGATGTTAGTGTGGATGAAGTGAAAGCCTTAGCATCTCTAATGACATACAAATGTGCTGTGGTTGGTAAGTGATAATTTTTGTGCAAGGACACAATCTTTAATTTCAATCAGTAATGATGTAATTTATAGAAAATCATCTAAAGAATTAAATTAAGTTTTAGACACTAATCTCTTGATTAAAATCTGTAACAAGATGAGAAAAAATGTATAGTGACCAATAATCCATATTCCCTCTGCTATTACTGTACATAGTTGAATAAAACTACATTGTCACTTGAAAAGTCCAAATTCTGCTAGTTATCCCCTCCTGTAAGAGTACCACTCTTGAACTCAAATCAATGTATGACAAACTTGGATTAGGAGGGGGCTAATTTTACGGGGTACAGATGGAGGCTGTAAAGGATTCAGGCAGGGGAGCTGTGTAGAGAGAAGGATAAAATTCTTTTATGGGTCATAAAGAAGTATAATTCATACACGGCTGCTAAATCATAGGGGAGTTTGGAGAAAATCTGCACATTATGTAAAATAAAACAAAATACTTCTTAAAGTATACAGACACACTTCACTTAGGATTTCCAAAGTAAAAGTTTTGAGCTAAACTAGTAAAATATAAACTGTAAAGCTTACTGTTTCTATAAGGGCCAAGTACAAGATCTTCATGCATAGAAAATTTAAATCACAATCTCCTCCTGAGTTTCAAAGACTTTTTTCAAGCTGCCCTTGAAAGATTTCCTGGTTTTATAGGAGTACCTAGATGAGATTACAGCTTATGTGGCAAAACCACATTTGTTAAAATCAAAGATATAATTCCTCACACATATTACTGATGCATTCTGCCTTTATTATTGAAAAAGTAAAATTATTTTCCTTTGCATTTTTGTAGATGTGCCATTTGGTGGGGCAAAGGCTGGTGTCAAGATCAATCCCAAGAACTACACAGTAAGCTTAATCATAGATAAAAATTTGCTTACCTGCAGTACTGAAGCCAGCCAGTTAAAAAAAACTCTTATAAGGGTGTTATTGATCACTTAAAACTTTCTGCCACTTCTGCCTCTGTAGAGGCTGAACTTAGTTTGTGCATGCTATAGGTAGGAAAAGTATTTTAAAAAGGTGTGCATTTCAGAGGTGGAATACTTAAATTATTTAATTTATTTCTTTTCTTAAAGTCAGAAGAGTATAAATAATTTGGAACCCGATTTCTTTAAGTTGATACTGTTAATAAACACTTACATTACTCTTAGAAAAAAAGTTAATGGTTTTGTTTATTTTGACAAATAGTTTTATGCTCCATTAAACCTTTCTATGCAGTGTTCCAGTGTGAATAATAACTAACTTGACTTATAAAAAGTTTAGTGTAGACTTTCCTTCTTGGCCTAATTAAAATAACTTTTACAGATAGGAATACTAGAATATGTAACAGATACTCTAAGCTCAAAACTTCTGTAAGGATTTGTATGAAGTTGTTGTACCGTGTTGATTACACAACCAGCAGGCTGGCTATTGCTGGTTATAAATCCCTCACACAGGATATCAGATTTCTTTGCTGGAAATCTCTGCTACAAGCACAGAGCACTCCCAACTTGTCATGGATCAGAATGTACAGAAAGAAAGCTGAATGTTTCCTTGTGCTGCCTGAGTACCAAGGGTCTGTTAAGGAGTGGCATATAAATTATATAAATGTATGAATCATCCTTTCTTCTAAGAGAAAAGGGCATCTGTGCACAACTGGGCATACATTATAGCAAACATTCAGAAACACTAATGATTTCTTGTGATATTTATTGGATTTTCTTTATAGGACAATGAATTGGAGAAGATAACAAGACGGTTTACCATGGAGCTGGCAAAAAAGGGCTTTATTGGTATGTTGTGCAATTTTACTGTTAAAATTTAGGAATCTGATTTATTTGGCATGGGCGGTGTCCACTAGATAGTATCCTTAAATAACTGCATTTTTGAAAGCTGTAAATAATTTAGGTATAGAAACTTTCAGCAAAGAGCCACAAAGAATTAAGTCATTGCATCTTAGTGCATTTTAAAGGGAACTGTCTCAAGTTTTTTCTGGTGGCTGTTCTGCTCTGAAAAGCCACAAAAGCTGAGCTCACAGGATCCAAAATGAATCACATTTCTCACAGAGGTAGATTTTAAAGTTGTGACCAAGTTTTTTGCAATTTTTAACCTCTAATATTGAGCTCTTCACTGTTGCTGTTTCCTGTAGTCTCAGTTGAGGCTTTTGGCAGATATCTGAGGAAACAGAGGAAGGAAATAGAAGATCCACCCCAGAGAAAGTTGATGGCTTCACCCATGGCAACCAAAGGCTGCAAGAGAAGCCTAGGCAAGAAGCATAGGTGCCTGTTGTAACAGAACCTCAGCTTCTGTAATGTTAGTAGTTGTTTCATTCAGGTTCTCAACCCTGAGTTGTT
This sequence comes from Apus apus, assembly GCF_020740795.1. Lineage (NCBI taxonomy): Eukaryota > Metazoa > Chordata > Aves > Apodiformes > Apodidae > Apus > Apus apus. The sequence continues at coordinate 28,174,692 of NC_067285.1, forward strand.
CTGATAGCTTGCTGTCTGGAGTTGCTATATGGAAGTCTCCTCTGGAGAAAGCTGAATGTTACTAGCTCCACTTGTAATTAAATGGAGGATCTTTACCTGAAGGAGGTTCTTACTCAACTGCATAATTAGGCCTGTAACTAAAGGTCTGTTACATATACCTGACACCTAACTCCCCACGGGAATGTATATCCATTTATCTGCAGTTTCTTGCTCTTTCAGCCAGAGTGTTTCTCATCTAAATTAAGTGTCTGTATAAACAAACCTGATGTTACATGTGCCTAGGTGAATACTATACACAATGCCAGCTGTAGTGATTATTTGTTCAGTGACAACTAAATGGTTGATTAAATTTGACTTCCTGTTTGGCTCTATGGTTGGGGCTACGCAGCTTTCACAAATCTTTTAAAAATACTTAGAAAAAAGTAGTAGAAGCAGAGTTACATTTAAAATCTTGCTGAGCAAGTCCCTCTGATCTTAAATAGGTTGGGCAAATGCTATTTTTAGTTAAATAGAAAAAACAGACGGAATTTGCTTTTCTTGCAACAGATGTGTGAAAGTTCTTTCAAAGGTTTGTTTCATCAAGGAAGATGTCATGTCTCTTTCTTGAAGTGAGGGGTAAAATCAAATGCATGTGCTACAGTGCAATAACTAGGACCAGCCTATCTTCAATTTTTTAACTCACCCAGGAACAAAAAGGAAATTCTAATGCAAAAAAACCCAAACCATTTAACATCACAGTATATAGAAATCATACCTAGATGGCACCCTTCCTGTTACAGCATGATTGCCAAAAAAACCCCACAAAAAAACCATACATATGCTCCTGATGCATTATCTTACCCTGACTTTTTATTGACAAACTGACCTTCATTTTACTGAATGCTCATGTGAAGGGTTGGTGGTTTTGACAATACTGTACAAATGTGTGATACGGCATCTAAAATTGAATTGAATTCACAAGAATCTCTTGCTTGCATAATAAACTGAGGATTAAACAGGAAAACAGTTCTTCTCTGCCAAGCCCTGCACAGTTCCCAGGGGAATAATGGTTGAAGATAACTATTCATGATCTTTAAAAGCTGCTTTCACTGTTGCCAACAGGACCTGGTGTTGATGTGCCTGCTCCTGATATGAGCACAGGGGAGAGGGAGATGTCCTGGATTGCTGACACCTATGCCAGTACCATAGGACACTATGTAAGTTTTGAGCAGAGGCTTTGCAGTAGAAAAGCTTTCTTGGCCTTTGTAGATAGCCTTTTATCTAGACATTTATTACCATGCTGCTTAATAATAAAATTTTATTTAATTACATGGATCTAAATATATCTTGCAAACTGTAACAACTTAACTGGTGTGAGGTTTTTAGGGTAAAATTAAGGAAAAATAGTTTTAAGGTTAATATTTATATACTAGGTTTAAATTAAGTTTGTCGGATACAATAATGATTGCAATTGTTCAGCAAAAATAAAAAATTAATTTCTATTTCTACCATTCCCCTCTGTTGTTCATTAGTATTATAATTACTAATTTCAAGTTGTTAAACAATTAGTTCATAATAGCTGGTGTAGTCAAAGTACTGAAATCTTTCTACTTCAGGTTACCGAATTCACAAGTGTTATTAAATAAATGCTCTGGTTTTGTGCCCTCGAGAGACAATATAAATTATTTTCATGCTATAGGTACTACCTGTAAAAGTATTAAAGTTGTCTGTGGTACCCTGAAAGTAACAAGTAATCAGTGCAGACTTCAGCAAATTCTCCAAGATGTAAACCAAAAGGACAATGATAGAATTTATTGCCCAGGAGGTAATAAAAGAATTAAGTTTAGGTTTTAAAAACTTAGTTCTTAATTATAGCCCTTAATTTGGCCTTTGTTGTTCAGTAGCTTACTGGGTTATTTGTACCTGTTTTGACTGTACCAAAAACATGACTGTTGACCAAATACTTTTCTTGTATACTTTGACCAGTTGAACTAAAGAAAAATGTATTACAGACAACTTATTTCTTAAGGTTCTAGTGTCTATGGTACCAAAAATTTCTGGCCTCTCTTTCAGACATTGTTTCTGCTACTCTCATCAGGTTACACTTCCCTAAGGAGTCTTGCCATAGCTTCATATTAGTGTGTTGGTATTCTAAGCTAGTGCATGTTTGCCTATCCCGGTTCCTTTTGAATTGAAAAGACTCTTCACTTTCTGCTGTCCCTTGCAACAGCTCCTCAGAAATAGGGCAGGGTGTACACCCCCAGTAATGAGGCATTAAAGCCACCCAACACGTATTTCTCTCTGGCGTATCTTTTCAAGACATACCTGGCTTTCCTGAGGCAGTCTCTTGGCAAAATCCTTGTCTGGTGCTGTCCACTGCCTTTAACACTAGGAGGAGGGGATGGCACAGGTTATTCTAAATCTGAAGTACAGTTTAAGGTGTCTTATTGGGGGAGCAGGGAAAGGAATGCTTCAGAAATGGGCTGTGGCATACTGATCAGTTGAGTTAAATCAGTTTTACACAGAGCAGTCTGTTAGATACTGATACCAGTATAAAACATTACTTGTTTTTTGTTATTCACATATGTAAATGTAAATATTTTATTTAAAACTTTGAACCTGATAAAAAGCCAAAATTGTGACTTTAAAAATACTTCAACATGCAGAGCAGCAACTTGCTCCCCCAGTCATAATTTAAAATTCCAGTATTTAAGAAAACTACTACCTCAAGGCATTTAAATATTTTGACTCATTGCACTAAAATGCATTATTTCCCTGTGATCCAAGAATATTATGTTACGACTGACACAGAAGGCTCACAGCACACAACCTGCTTTAAGATTTGCTGTATTTGTTAATTGTTTGCATACAGTTTTATACAGAAGCTTCCATGTTTTTAAATAGGTGGAAAACTAAACCTTGATGCAAGACAAGATTTTCAGGTGGCTGAATTTGTAATTTCCACTTTGCCATCTCAGCTCATTGTGTAGCTGTACACATACCCATACTTCAGTGACAAAAGAAAACAAACCAACAACTACTGAGGATAAAAATGCAATTTGAATTATGCTTCAGTAGCTTCTTTTATTCCTAGGCTTGCTCTGCAGGCATTATCTTATTCCTAAAGTATAAAAACAACTGAGAGGATATGTAGATAGATATTTCTGAAAAGTGAATTAAATAATTGAAATAAGAAAAATTAAATCTGTTTATTTAATATTGTTGGGTTGCTTGTTTGTCCATGGAAGAGAGAACGGTAGCCATAGTGGAACTTAGGAGTTATTGGCTAGAATGACCAGGTGTAGAGAAGAAAGGTAGGAACTCTGACAAGCCTGCAAAAATTTGAATATCAAAACCAGTTTTTAGAGGAAAATGTGTCAGGTAGCTGTCCGGTTGGGACACCAAGAACAAAAGTAAAGGTGGTTAAGGAACTACCAAATATATAAAAGTGACCATGGAGTGAGGAGGAAAGGGAACTAAGAGCAGAAAATTAGCATTGCACAAAAGTGAAACTAACAATAACTCAGAAAACAGATGGAAGCTATGCAAGGGACTACATTCAATTGAGTGGAAAGATAACTCTGGCAAGAGTGGTGGGATCCGCAAACCTGATGAGTCAGTGTGGTTGCACACAGATGTGTTCAGGGAGCTTGAAGCATAAAGGAGAAGTCAAATAACAGATAAGAACAGATAGATGTGTGCTCAAAACCTAACCTTCAGAGCCAGGAAGCTGGAGAGACAAGGAGAATATTGTTACAGTGTGGAAAGAGGTTAAGAAATGAGCAAAAGTTCAGTGTCTGAACTTTGCCAGCTAAGTATATAAACTATTCTTACTAACACGGAAGTCTTTAGCGCTAGTCATAAGCCATTTTACAAGATTTTCATTAAAAGCCATGGTCTTTCTTCTTGGCCCAGGATGTGTTAAAAGTTTTTTGATTGACTTAAACCCAAAGTTTTTAGGACTTTGACATGGACTGTGGTTTGTGTTTGTAACTTCAAGAAGACCTGGACCTGCCCTCACCTCATGCTCTGTTTCCTTGCCAAACCATGCAAGTCTTTATTAAACTGCCATGTTAACTGTTCCAGAAAATCCATCTTAAGTTGCTGGATCATGGAATTGTATATGGCTGAAGTTTTTTATTAAATTCACCCTTTCTACTCTTTTGTACTTCTGACACATCCAACTGCCTTTTAGGCCATGTGGAGGGACTACAATAAATACATTCTGCATACAGTATTTCATCAAGTATTTATAAAATTTACTTCCTCCTTTGTGAATGCCTGAAGGCTAAAATCTAATTTCAATCTGAAACAGAATGAAAACCTAAAAATACATCAAAACACCAGAGCAAGTTTTTCCTAGCAATAGAACACCAGAGATCTTTATAGTCTATATGCCACCAGAGGGAGCATGACAACAATGCAACTATATTTTGGGAATGTGAATTAGGAATGTTGTGGCAAGCCCAGCATCCCTTTTATAGTTTTCAAAGAGGGGGGTTATCTTTGGCTTTTTATGGTTAACTCACTATCCTTTTTCAAACAATAAATAGTTTTTGTTTCCATTATGCCTCCACTTATTTTTGTCTGCTTCTTTACTTCCTCTCATTAAGTATCTTGTGCTCACACCACAGACATGCAAATGCATTTGGCACAAGTGATGGAGAGGAGGGAGCCTCCCAGTGAAAATGTGGCTGGTGGAACAGAAACCCATCCGGCTGCTGGCAAACACATTTCAGTGTGTTCCTTTCATCCCTACTCTTTTCACTTGTGTTGGATGCCAAGCCACTTTGTGATTGTGCTCCCAGGGAGTAGGAGCATGGGAACCAGTGGTGACAGAAGAGGGAGTCCCAAACAGTGACTAGTTTGGATGAAATTTTTTCAAGTTATTAATTTTAATTTGAAACAATAACTTTTTTGTTTAATAGTCTATTTAGTCTAGGCTGGCTGTCTAGCATGCAGAAAATGCAATATTATTACCACCAAATCAACAATAATGGCTTGACTGTATATATTGCTTTTCTGAATAAAAGTAGTAAATACCTAACTTTTCCCATATTGCCTTTGTACTGTCATTTCCCTCTGAGATCAAATGTTACTGTATTCTGACAACATTAAGGTATTAGGTTTGTATTGTTGTTCCTAAATAACTGAATTTGACATAAAGGAACACTAAACATTTTTAAAGATGATTAAACAGCTTTAGCTGTGACTAGTCCAAAGTTATCTTTGAACCCTTTAAAAGATTAAAGTGTCAAGAATTATGATGGAAATTATGGCTGTAATAGGAGCTAATTTTGAGAAATACATCCTTCAAAGCTTTTTGATTTGTCAAAGGTCTGCTCTTTGCTACCAGTGCAACAGAGATACCACCATATTTAATTAACCACAGACAGATATTCACACATACACTGAAATGCAACAAAAAAATTACAGAGTGTATCCGATATTGCATTACACAACTTTTCCATCACCTGCCAGAGCACTTTTGAGCAGCTGTTCTCACAAGCTCAGGAACGAAATCATCTTTACAGGCTAAATGTATAAATGTATATCATGTCTCTAGCCTCACAATTCCTACTTTCTGTTATCTCCTAAATGTACACAACTTCTTGTCCCAGCTGTACTTTGATTAATTCCCTAGCTCATGAGTCCCTCACTGTTTTACAGGATATCAATGCACACGCCTGTGTAACTGGTAAGCCCATCAGCCAGGGTGGGATCCATGGGCGTATCTCTGCAACTGGCCGCGGCGTCTTCCACGGAATTGAGAATTTCATCAATGAAGCATCCTATATGAGCATATTAGGAATGACTCCTGGATTTGGGGATAAAACATTTGCTGTTCAGGTAACTTTCTTCCTTCAACTGCGGGGAAAAATGAATAAACAAGCTACCAGTAGAGCTGCTTTTAAAAAGGGCCATAGCAATAAATCCTGTTAGGGTTTTACGACTTCCAAGTTAACCTTTACTCTCAAACTTTAAAAATATTTTTCAAGCAACATAGGTGGCCTTTATTTCAGACTGGTTTTAAAACCTGAACTTGTAGTTGCACTCGACAGCACAAAGCCAAATCTCTAGTCTTTATAAACATAGACTGCCAAGAACAAACTCCTATTACAGGAGTTCTTCAGGGTATTTCACACTTTTCCGTGAGCTGTTACACTCTTCCTGCCTACACCAATTTTGTTGCAGTCTTTTGTAATAAAAAAAACATAGGGAGAGAACAAATTGGGTGTTATGTTCTTGTTCCAGTATGGAATGAGCAGTTGGAAAAGTTGAAACCAATCCTACATTTGTAGGTTGAATGGACTTTTTTTAGTGTCCATAAGACTTCAGGGTTTATGTAGTTGAATTTTGAATTAGTTTGGTAATCAGTAGTATGCATTATCATTCTTAAAATTTTTAAGAAATAATTTGTTCTCTTCAGCCTTAAACAGTATGTTAAATGGAGGATTTGAGGGATTGTTTTGGTTTTTTTCGTACCAACGCACTGATTGTTAGAAATAGCAGAGGAACTGTAACCTGCAAGTTGTCCTCAAGTTAACCAGTGGCCTGAAACAAACATCTCTGCCCTGCACAGACCCAGCAGTACACTCCTCTCCCTGCACTTTGGCATTTTCATGGCTGACAGAGGGCTAAAAAACAGACACTGAAGCATAACTTTGAAAACATGGCCAGAAGAATAACCGAAGATTCCTCTGGGAAAACCATTATACAGTATTGCAAAGAAACCTAGTGCATAACAAACTGCTGTATTGAAGTTTGCTTCTAATATATAAACAAAAATCCTAAATATCATTTGAGCTATGTTATATGGTAATTTAATATTCAGCTTCTTTTCTGTCATAGAATCTTACTACAAACTTTTTATATGGATTGTGTGACCTTTTGGTTTGCCATGAAAGTTCCTTTACTTCCAGGATGTTGGATAAGGAAATTAGTTTTTCTACATCTGTAAGGATGTAAAAATTGCTAATGAAATGCGAAATTAACTAAATTTCAGTTTAGGCAATCTGTTTTGTACAGGACCACTTCAGAAATGTATTAGAAATTACTACATAGCTTTCAAGCAGTTTGTATGTTTTAGTGTGAAGAATTAAAGATATTCTTATTTAATCCTTTCCATTCTGGGATGGTTGTACACTTGTAAGCCTTCCTTACCCAAGTTAAATGAGAATATTTCCTGACCTGCAAATGTTAGTCAAACCTTAGAGTGGTCATAGAAAAATGAGGCAGTGCAAGTTATAAACATTGTTTCTACATTGGTTAACATCACAGTTTGGACACTTTTATAGTAGCATTAACAATTCCCTTCTTTATTTCCAGTATTAAAACCAGCACAACTGTACATTGCTGGCTACAATGCATAATTCCTACAATGGTATTCAGACCAGAATGCACATAGATTTCTTCCATTTTTCCTATACACACCATCTAATGCCAAGACATGCCAATAGGTGAAGAACTTAAACTTAAACCTCTACAAGCCTTAGCAGTAATTACTTTAGTTCAAGGCCTAACTACTTTTCCATTTCTCTTTCCACCTTTAGGGATTTGGTAATGTGGGCTTACATTCTATGAGGTACTTGCATCGTTTTGGAGCCAAGTGTGTTGCTGTTGGAGAGTTTAATGGTTCTATCTGGAATCCTGATGGGATTGACCCAAAGGAACTAGAAGATTACAAATTGGTATGAAACTTAGTTGAGCAGAAATAGTTCAGCTTATCCTGTGTGTAGCAGACTGCTGGGTGATTTCAGTTGTTTAAAAACCATTGCATTTGCCATATATTTTAAGAGTTGAGAGGGACTTATTTTTTTTTTAATACTCCCAGGTGGTTATCAGTGTCTTTTGCCAGAGAGCAGTTCTACCTCAATCATAAGAACTTTTTACTGTTTCAGATTCCAAGATTTGTAGCTTGCTTTTTATGCCTGATCTAAGTAAAGGTTGGAATTATGTTATCTGCTGTCTTTCTAGGACTGTTGATTCTCCCTTCTTTTTTGAAAGTTAGAAAAAGGGAAGGAAGTCATATGAGTACACACAGACTTAAAACACCCTCGTTTGTTTCTTTCAAACAGCAACATGGAACAATCATGGGCTTCCCTAAAGCACAAACACTTGAGGGCAGTATTCTGGAAACAGACTGTGACATTCTGATCCCTGCTGCCAGCGAGAAGCAGTTGACTAAAGCAAATGCTCACAAGGTTAAAGCAAAAGTAAGTTGGAGAGTTCAAATGAAGAATAGAGAAGACCTGTCATAATACTAACACGTTCAATAATTAGCACAGATGGAAACAGACATATATACCTCTTGAGTTACTCTGCTGTGATTCCTTTCAGATTATTGCAGAAGGTGCCAATGGGCCTACAACTCCTGAAGCTGACAGAATCTTCTTGGAGCGGAATATCATGGTTATCCCTGTAAGGCTCTATTATGACCTTTGATTTTCATTACAAGGGTAATATATCTGTGAATTGTTATTTATAGCTATTCATTCTCTTAGTGTTTTTTAAAAATTGATGTCTAGGAAACAGGTGTCAGTGTTGCTTAAGATCAGTAGTAATTACTTGAAGACCTCACTGTGACCATAAATGACCAAAGACAACTATTACATGAACGTCTGTGTTTTTGCATTTTGGAGTATTATCTGTCATTTGCTCAACTAAATAGTCCACTAAGCAAAGGAAGAAGGCAGAGTAAATACACTGACCAATTTGTCTGCAAGCATTGTGTCTCTGGGTGATGCTCTGACAGAAATGTGTATTGTAGATTGTATAGAGTAAATGTTGCCTACGTGATCATTTGAAAGAATAGGACCTATCCAGGTGTAATGATAACCTATTCCCAGAAAAGGGGTATCCTGAACAAGTGATATTGCTAGGAGGGACGGATTTTCCGCCTTCACTCATTGAGATGGCCAAAGCTGGCCCTAATTTTCTTGATTAAAAACTTGTGCTAAAAAAAAAGTAGTCAGTCACGTACACCTGAATTTCTCTTGTGCTGAAATCAAGTCCACGTGTAAATCAGTAATGCCTGGACTGCAGAGGAGGCAAGCGTTGTCACATAAGAGTAACAACTGGATTGTTTTCTGTACTGCCATTTAAACTCAGGCTTGGTGCATAATACTTCTGCTTTCTTTTCCTTAGTACAACAGAGCTGGTTTTTTTCACATGGTCACAATTCAAGACATTTACTATTTCTGTGCAGGATCTTTACCTGAATGCTGGCGGTGTAACAGTATCCTATTTTGAGTGGCTGAAAAACTTGAACCATGTCAGCTACGGCCGCTTGACTTTTAAATATGAAAGGGATTCAAACTACCACTTGCTCAGTAAGTGTTCACTTCTGGTTTTGCCTACTGTTTAATTAATAGGTTGGACTAGCAAACACCAAATGTGGGAGAAATGAATACAGAACTATTTTAAATTCACCTCGTTTTCCCTCAAGTCTGTTACTGCTGCATACTGAAGACTAGGAAAGATGTGATAGGCTAACTGACTTGCAGCTCTCATGACTTAACTTAAATGCATACTTCTCAGTTATCTTTCGATTCCTAAAGAGATACTTTCCTCAGTTTTATGAAAATACTGAACTAATGGCACTTATGTGAGATATTTATTACTTCTTAATAAACACCTTTCAGCTGGACACTTGGTATTTGAGAAGCATTCAAAGTTCAAGTGGGTAACGTTATTCTGCACATAAACCAGAAGATTTATGTGAAGGGCAATAATTGGTACAGGTGCTTATGGCCTACAGCTCCACTTAAGGTCATTCTGTGCTTCCCAGTTTCTGGGCCAGAATATTAATTACATGGAGAGAGAAGCTTAGTGGAGAAGAACTTCAGGATATTGCTCCTTTTAATCAAGACTGTAGAAAACATCTGAAAATCTTGGGATGTTGGACTTGACAAAACATACGTATGTTTTTAAATTTAAATAATCACATATATTATAATAATTAATAATAAATTATACCTTTAAAGGTGTTTTTAAGTGGTTGATAGTTATGGCAATTCTAATATAAAAGTCTTTCTTAACTTCAATATCAATATCATCTGAAATACTGTTATGTTGTTTAGAAAACCCTACTGATTATTTTTCAAGAATAAAGATTAAATAAGTGTCCATTCAAAATACCAGAGCACTGCTCACATCCTAAGGAAAAAAATAGTTTTGTCTAAAGCTATCTATCAAGTTAGGAAGGATTGCTGTATCAGCTCTTTGAGATGAGCAAAGTGGGATCAGTCAATCCAGAGTTGCTTGCCATATGAACTGTACTATAGCAACATTACTACTAACATCAGAGGCATTCACCTATAAAAACAGAAAAATCACATCTTTCCCTTTTCTTAGGAAACAAAAATAAGATGGGTCCCCTTTGCTCTCAAGTGCCTATGGTCTGCATTTCATGCTTATTGAATGCTGGAAGTCCTTGGGCTGCTCCTTTGGTTAGGAAGCACATTCCTTTCCTTGTCAGTTACCTTACCTCTGCTTTTTTTCCTTTCTAGTGTCTGTTCAGGAAAGCTTGGAAAGAAAATTTGGGAAACATGGTGGAACTATTCCAGTTGTGCCTACAGCAGAATTTCAAGATAGGATATCGGTAAATAGCTGCTGTTGATTTGCTTTTTGTTACTGTCACTGTATTGTGGTATTACCACTGCAATATAAATTTTACCATTGTAGCTATCATAGAGGCTTTTTACCCCAAGCAAAGCACATAGTTAGCCTGATGGCCAAACAAATAAAGCAAGCAAATGATCTGAACTGCTTAAGAATACTGGAAGTGAGCTATTTTTTTTTCTTTTCTTTCTTTTACTTGAGCCCATTTAAAAATACCTCCAATATTGTTAAGAAGCTATGGTTTTAATGCAAGTGCGTTTTGAACTTGTAATTAGTGTCAGGTTGCATGTTGCTGTTGGTATACTGGAGTTTTTCAGAGCAACAAACTATCATCTCCATTATTTAGACAACCCATGTGAGGTTGCAGGGAAGGAACCCAAGGAAGGAGCAGGGAATTGTTCTTTTTGCAGGCCAGTATGAAGAACTTAAAAACATACATTTTTTCCTAGTGCTTTTGATTGCTATGAGACTTGATATTTCTGCTGGCTAACCTGATAAATACATAGGTTTTATAATGCCTTTGAATCCTACCTATTAAAGTCTACAGAGATTTTGTAGTGGGAAATACTGCCTCAAACATTACCAGAATTGGTTTTGGAGATCTTGTTGATAAAGCTTGCAAACAACTTTCAACAAGATCCTACCCCACAGACAGATTGATATGCTCTTTTTGTAACTCCAGGATAATATAGACAAGAGCTGGGTGAAAAATTGGGAGAATGTTCCCCTAAGACTGAATTAATAGGCAAAGAAATGTCAGGTAAAATTCATTGTTACTTAATGCATAGTAAAACATGGTGGGGAAATTTTCATATAAAATGATGGGTTGTGAGCTCATCCATTTGCATTCAAATAAAAGATCTGGAGATAATGACAAAATACAACCATAGAAATCCATAGCAGTCAAAAAGCAAATCCAGCATTAGAAGCAGTTTTGAAGGAAAAAGAATGGACTGACTAATGATACCACAATATAAATCCAGAGTGTCTCTGCCTTCTGAGGACTGTGTGCAGGTTAGGTCTCTGTATCATAAAACATAAATGTGGAATAAGTGCAGAGCAAAACAACAAGAATAATAAAAAAACCCACTAAAACTTCTCATACATGGAACAGATCCTATTGGCCTGAGCTAGTTCTGGGGTGAAGACAGTAATCTATAGAATGAATGATGTGTAAATGGGTAAGTACAGATTGTTCACTGGAAGGAAGGGTGAAATAGAACAAGATGCTTTCAAACAAAACCAACTAAATGAGGTGCTGAATAAAGAATAGGATGGTTGCTAGTGTAACAGACAGCTAAGCTGTGCAGTTCTTTGCCAAGGTATGTAAGGAAGATAAAAGGTTTGGTCAGTTTGGTTTTTAAACACAAGTTCAGGAGAAGATGCAACAAATGATTGGGGAAAAAACTCCAGTGAGTTGTGAAAAACATTAAGCCATGCTTTCTCAGAAAGAAATCAAGGGAAGTGCACGTAAACTAAGACCACTGTCAGATGATAGAAATAGACTTTAGCCTGATCCAGTGTGATGCTAGCAATTTTGTGAATATTAGGCTAAACAAACAGCATGGTAGATAGGCTTTGTGGCTGAAGCTAATTCCTGTGAGCTTTTAAACACAAGCCATAGAAACCAGCCTAGTAGTTTCTACATCCAGCCAAAATAGACATTTTGAGGAAAATAATGCATTTCCTGAAGACAAGTCTCAAATTATTAGTAAGTTACAGCAGAAAGGCTAATGGAAGATTGAAGCTGATACACACCCAAATTCAGACTCTTCCATTATTTATTGTTCTATGTATTTAAATTTTAATGGGAACAAAGTTATTCTGGAGTTGCTCAAGGCTAATACAGTGTTGAGTGTATTAATTGGGGATCCATGCCCTTCCTAACACCTGTCATCAAAACAATTTGCAAGTAGCTTTTAGAGTTTATTAACTCTTGGGATCTTTTGTCTTTTAACATTTAATGTGTTCTGAAGGGTGGAAACAGTAGTTACAACATCAATTAGAAATACTAGCATCATGCATCTAGAAGCCAGGCATATAAAAGACTTCAGTGCTTACATCTGAGGTTTTAGAATTGAATTAACCATAATTAGCTCTTCAGTAACACAGAAAAGGTGGTTTAGATTCTTACACCAGTCATTAGAAGAAAATGAGCAAGTAAGCTTGAGTAATTACAGGAATCCAGCATGTCATGGTCCCTAACACAGAACTAATGTTTTGGATTAAATCCTGATTTTACTCTGTTTTTGCAGGGTGCATCTGAAAAAGACATTGTCCACTCTGGGTTGGCTTATACTATGGAGCGTTCTGCCCGGGTAAGTGTGATGTTACTCAGTATAGAAAGAAAGGCATGACTTTGTGACAGTTTTTTAATTGTTTGTGCAGAGGTATTTCTGTTCTGTACTAGGATGGTCAACTTTAACTGGGTATAGTAAACATGAGAGACTAATACATGAAATCAGGAAGTAAACTAGGACATACACCTAAGAGTGCTTTGCTTTACCATCAGCAGTTTGAGATTAATCCCTCTATGCAGTATTTTTAATTAGTGGAGCAATGACTACTTGAGATATCTTGTCTCTCCCATATCTGAGGTACACATGGATCCAAGACCTGAAGCAGGGAGCTGTAGTCATCTGGGAAAGATTTTTTTCCCTCCTTTCATTCAGATCTCAGTTATAAGGGGAATCAAGAAATTTTAGAACTGATCCACAAAGGATCAGAGCTCTGATACCAATCTTGCAGCTCCTGTACTCCTAAACTGGGTCCTCCAAGCAAAAGCTAGTGTAGTTCCTATGGAGAGACTTGCAGAAATCACATATAACCTTTTCTGTTTCAGCAAATCATGCGTACTGCCATGAAGTACAACCTGGGTCTGGACCTGAGAACAGCTGCCTATGTCAATGCAATTGAGAAGGTCTTCAAAGTGTACAATGAGGCTGGCCTGACCTTCACATAAACAGGCACTTACCGCTCCTTGTTGTTCCATCCCTCTTGCCATTAATGTACCCTCTTCTTGAGAAAGCTTATCACAAGTTTACATGTAACCACAAAATTTTCTTTTCTTCTGACATTATAGTGGATCTATTCTCAATTAGTTTCAGTCCAAACTAGCCCCTTTTTTTTTTTTTACAATAAAAAAAAATCCATGGATTAGGAAATTGTATACAAGTATGTATCTGAAGGTAACAGTTCATCTGCACTTGTGGGGGCTGTTCTGGGTATTTTGTCTACAAAACAAAATGGTACATGTATGAAAGAGTGGTCTTGCCACCTGAGCCACTTCTCAGACTTCAGATCAGATACTGTACTAAATGAGCACTTAGCTCATTATTACTTCATGCACTTTTGTTTAATGATATAATTTTTGTTTTGGCACTTTCCGTAAGGCCTTGTATGATCAATGCTGTGGCATTGTCAAAGAAAGAATGGGCCTCCAGCAGGGATTAACTTTGATAGGAGTCTAATTTTTATTTGTAGTAAAGCTTCAGGCCTGATTCTCTTTAGGCAATGTTTTTTCTTTAACTGTGCTGCTGTTATAGGACTGCCTTTTATTGCTTGTTTAAGCTAGACTATCACCATGAAGTATGTAGAGGTGACAGACTAATATTTTTATAAGCTGACACTATTGAGCAACTCTAGTTATGTTTTAAATCAATTATCTACATAACTATTCTGACTATAGTTTCCTTTTTTTTTTAAAGGGATACTCTGAATTTGGTAAGCAATCATACTTAGCTTTTTTTGGAATTCTTTTTCAGTCTTTTCAGAGGCTTTCTGAAAATGAGATACTGCCTCAATGAACAACTAGAGTGAAAGTGATCCCAGAAATCATTGGCCAAGCTACAGAGGAGCTAGAATGCTGCTATACACTTAATCCACTGTCTTAGCACACACAGCCTTTTTTTTTTTGGCATTGGGAGGTCTTGAGAGTTTTGAACATTTAAGAATACACCAAAGTGGACCTCAACACAATATTGGATCAAGCATAATTTTTAAGATGTAAGGCTTTTTTGTCCAGTGGAGTCCCCTTGAAGTACCAGATGTTATTTATGTAATGAATATGAATGTTTTTTTTAAAGACAACTAGGCCCTCCCAGAAACTCATGCTTTTTTTCTAACTACTTTGTAACTGCATGACATAACCTGGAGAGAAGAGCAGTTATTAAAAAGGTTGACTTTTCCAAACCTACTATGCTGGTGTATTACTGTTTTGTATTTCATGCAATAGCTTTCAGCAGATACAATCAATCAGACCCTTTACAACTCACCTATTAATTCATTACAAGCCTACTGATAAGATACTGTCTCAGTTATCTGAAGGGCTCACTAATACAGATCTGTCTTAGCACTTGCCTGTCAACAAGACTTTTCAAGTTAGATATATTTGGTAAATAATTTTAAGTCTTTACTGTGTCCTCTCAAATTTGTGTGAAGAACTATTCTAGGAGTTAGCAAGGAGCAATAAACCTGTGTGATACATTTAATCAGTGGCTTACTCCATCATACATACTGATATCTAGCATTAAACAAGATCAAAGTGTAGTGTCTATATATACTGACTTTTTTTAATTTGTAAAAAATTTGAGCATGAAAAAATTACTGTGATCAAGATACAGATCTCTGAACTTGAGAGCTGTATCTTGGATCATGTTTTTCAGTGCAATTTTTATGTAAACATTAGATAGTAAAGCTAAACAAAGATTATTTTTAACAATTTAACTCTGACAAATTGTAACCTACTCCCATCAAAACTTTGAGTCTAAAAACTCAAATAATTGTATTATTGAAAAGAGAAAAATCTTAAAAGCAAAGTTACATTATCCAGCAGCAGAGTTGTTGAAAGTGAAGTGCAGTAAAAGTAAAGAGACTTGGCCAATTTATTATTGCTCTCCATCCTTTCCCCCGCATTTCCTCTTCTCTCTAGCTAGTGAGGCACCTCTAGTTTGGCTGTGCGAACTTGAAAAATGGGACTCTTTCAATGTTGAAGCATATGGAAAGCTGATATTAGCTAGCTAACTGGAACTATTCGAGCTGATTTGAGACTACAGCACCTCAGCTGATTTGGTTGTAGCAAAACAAGAATCAAATTCAGTGAATCCAGACTTGTTATGATAGATGGCCTGTTCTGAAACAGTCTTGTACCTTAAAGCCACACTGATGAATTATTGAGCTCAGTCCTACTGTCATCAGACAGTTAAAGAAATAAAGTTGCATATTCCTTATGTTTTATAGGACATACCTTTTAAGACCTAGCAACAACAGAGAGAAGAAAGTGGTAAAATGTCACAGTTACTGTAAGTTTGTGGTTTGAGAGGCTTGGGTGCAAAGCAACTCTAGCCTTTTCCTAGTCCCAATTTAAGCAAACAGTCACTCTCTGGGGCATAGGTTATAAATCGAGCCACACTGAGGATTTTCCCTGTAAATTCAAACAAACTTCTTGGGGAATACTCCCCTCCTTACCTTATGTATTACATACTCAGACAAGTTTCATATCTTCTAGTTAGCAGTATTATCATTGCTCATACTCACATGCCACTAGATATTCCCCAAGAACTGTGGAAGTTGGGCAGGGAGTCAGTCAACACCCCAAGTTAGTTTTAAGCACTTATTTGAGCCTGCTCTGCACCACACCTACTACCTAGAGCAAAATGCATCCTTACCATAGCAGGTGTTTGTAATGTCTCATGCAGTATTGCATGCTGATTATGTAGGCAGCTTGTGTTGAATAGTGGCTCAGTAAGTACTCTGAAGCTGCGAGTTCCATAAGGTTGACAACTACAGTGTTTGGAGTTACATGCTTCTTGCAAACCACTAAGTACAAAAATCTCTATTGCACAGAAAAGTAGAAAAATCATTTTTCATCCCAGCAAAGAACTTGAATCTACATCTGTTTCATTGAGGTTTTCAATTTACCATCAGAAAGAAGTGTTAAAACAACAACAGTAATTCTTGCTGTTATTTCAAGATACCAAGTAAGTGACCTCTAAATTACTGTTTGTAATTTGGTGAGTGAGATTTGTTACTCATTGCAGCTTATGTGTATGCTGGGTAGTTTGGCTTTTTTTTTTTTACAGCCCAAACTTGGTCAGTTCTCCTTCTTCCATCAGCATGTTACAGGAGCCCTGCAAGAGTGGTAAATGGCTCCACTGCCATACTGCGTGCTGCAGACATGTCAATATGGAGCTGTGCAGAACTGTTGAAGTTGTACCAATGATCCAGTGTTAAGCAGTGGTGAGCAAAGTGGTCTGCTGGCAGCGATGCCTTGTTCTGCTCTTAGCATTAGAGTATCACAGTGCTCTTCTAGTGGCGTTATGGATACCTTAAGACACTTGAGGCTTCATCAGCACAGTATCTAATTGCAACTTTACAGATAAGACCAGAAGCACAAGCAGTCAGAAGCACACAGGTGTTTACCTTGTCTTGCAATGGCTGCTGAGGTGCTCAGCTTTGTAACTTGCAGACACAATCATGACTCAGTGACAAAATGGAGATCAACTCACAAGTCCTTGACTTTATGCCTACTCCAAGCCATCCCTTACCTCATAAAAATAACCAGTGTTGCTCTGCATTAATAGCACAGCTTTAGCTGTGTGCTCTGTGATGCAATCCAGTCTTTCTAGACCAGCCATTGTCTTACTTTCATGCGTAACCAAAGGACTCCCAAGGAATACATGCAAGCCAGGTAGAGTGTCAGTATTATCTTTATTTAAGAGCACACGTAGTAGAAACTTGTTTACAAAAATTTCAGCAGTGTTAACATTTTTCTCTTCATTGTCCAAAGCCTTTGCCCCACGAAGTCGCTTGATTCGCTATGTTTTTTACAGTTTTTTCACCGGTTTCAGCAACTTTGTAGACTTCATCCAGAGCTTTTAAAACAGAAAAAAAAGGTAACTGCAACATCACTGCAATACCTTTACCACCTGATGAGGGAGAAGGGGCAAGGCAGGGTTGGGGGACCTATCTGGGGTTTCACTGGCCTGACACTGAAAGAAACAGAAACATTCCCATACCTTTCTGACCAGCATCCTTAGCCTGTTCCACTGCCTGCTGCACAGTCTGACCCACCGTGTTAACTGAAATTAGGAGAAAAACAAGTGTAAACCAAGCAGTCTTTACCCTTGCCCTAAACTCAGTAATCACATTTTAGAAGGGTTCACTAAATGTTTCAGGGCTAGAAGTTGAAAAATATTCAATAAGGATGGGCACCTTGGTCTAGTGGAGGGAAGTACTATTAGGAAGTTGACTGCAGTTCCCCACATCATCATGTGTCTTGGTACAGATAAAGATTACAGATGTTACCACCTCTGTCATCTACAGTGTCAGGAAACAAACCCTAGTAGAGAACCAGGTGCAACAAAACCTTCCTTTTGCTGAGCCTGGCTGAGATCTGCAGGAAAGAGGCTTGGGCAGTTGGCTGGTAAAGATTCTCTCACCCATTGCATGAGGCTTGATGCTTGCTGTCTGGAGCAGCACGCTGTAAGAGCAGCGCACCAACATCCAGTGATTAGTCTAACACTGTCTCTTGTAGATAGAGAAAATGTTATTCTATGAGAGATCAGACTAGTTTCAAAGGTATAAAAACGTTCAATAGAAGAGACATGAAGAGCAAGAGAAGTTACTGTCTTAAAGTGGAGGAACTGCAGCTTGGAAAACAGTGATAAATATTTGGGTGATAGGCCACCAATAGCTATGATTGGGGAAGACTTGATCACAAGAGTCAAATGAAAGTTTGGCATAAGTAGCCTTCCATTGAACCTGTATTTGTTTTATTCCCCCTGGCTCCAAATACTACCTTTAAAAAAACATCTACTGCATAACAGACATTGAATGGGGGCTGACTGAGCAGGCCAGATTCCTTGTGGAAGGTGAGAAGGGACATTTTAAGTGGACAGGGAGTGGCTAAAACTTCAAAGATCTCCAGGCTTGGATTGAATGGCTCTTTTAGTTAAGTGTACTGTAAAAAAACTGGCTTATTTCCCCTTGGGTTTGTAGGATACTTCAATGCTTAAAAGATGTGCTAATTGTCATGATGCATCATCTCTTGCTGCAGTTTCCTAACTGGTGAATTACCTACGCTGCTCGTAAGATGTGGCTAAGGAAAATGCTTCCCTTTGCAATCACAGCTGACATCATGGCTCCTTTTAGGAATCATGGGGTATGTGCTAATTTTAGATACTTGCAAAGCCCAGTCGTGCTACTTCCACTTAGCAACGGGTCCTAAGACTGTGTCTTCAGCGCACATGCAGGCACAACACAAGTGGTTCAGAGACAAGTTAATGAATAGTTAGTTGCAGAACCACCAATTGGACAATCTTGTTATAGTTAAAAACATGGCATAAACTCCCCCTTTATTTTCATTTAAAAGGGGAATTGGAGAGTATCTCTATCATCATTCCAGGCCTGGGTGCAGTACTGACAATGATTCGACATGAGTTCAGCATTCTGTGCTGCGTATTTACTGCCAGTCATCAAGGTATGTGCTGATGGTACAGAAGTGACTGAAGTTGGGCCATTGCCTGTGACTTCCCCCTGTTGTTCCAGGATCCAACTTCAGGTGGAAAAGACATGCTGCAGCACAGGACTTGAAGTTGTGTGCAAGGTACAGGCAAAGGGCTTTAGACCACTGGTTTCTGAGAACTGGTTCAGCTTTAAGTGCTTATGACAGAAGGGAAGGAATGCTGCTGCTATTTAAAAACTTTGCTCTAGGAGTTTGACTCCTAAACACTTAGTTTGATCAGCTACTACTCAGCTCCATGATGACAAATACCACTTCCAAGGCATCCACATCAGTCTTCTAGCATAGGAAACCACAGATAATGTTTCCTCATTAAAAAAAGTTAGGAACGTCAAGAAGCCTCGACACACCGTGCATTTCTAAGGATGCTCTACAGCAACAACAAAATTAAGAAATCCTCACTTAAACAAAAACTAATTACCCTCCAATTGCCCATGTCCTGTTTTTCTTTTGTGCTTCAGCATAAAAGCAGTAGGTTTAAGCATAAACACAAATTCTTTGGAAAAGGGGGCAGTGGGTATGGGATTATACATCTCTTTTCTTAGCAAACTGAACCAAGGAGGGATAGTAATAAAGAAGCAGGCTTTCCACTTGCTTCGCTGGCAACATATCCTGCAAGTAGCATCTCTAACTGCATTTGAAGTCACAGAGAAAATACCTGGTTTTGAGAGTTTACCTAAATGTCTTGTAGAGAGATATGAAGCAGTCTCCACTCAGAAATTGTACCAGTGTAGATCTGTGTTAGCTTCACTAACAATGGCTCATCTAAGGGGCACATTATTTAAATTCAAGGCTGATTTAGCAAGCCACTCCACAGGGGTAACCTTGATTCAGGTGTCCTGAGCTCCTGGTGCTTTTGGTGGGCTGTCTGGCTGCAGTGCTGGTGGGGCTGGGGCACTGACAACTCAGCAGAGCCGATTTAACTGCACATACTTGTGCAGCACTGAGCAGCAGATCAGAGACCATGGAGCTTCAGGAAGCTAATTCACTATGCTACTATGAAGTTTGTATTTATCATGGCTGCTAATGTTTGGAAACAAAGTCCTAAATACACAGCCTTGCCTCCCCTCTCAGCTTCCCACCATCCTCTCAGTGCATCACCTAGACACCCACACAGAAAAAGCCAGAGTGGGAGAAGTTGTGAAAGACCAGTGGTTAATATCAGCCTTCATTTCCTAGAGTGTTAAAGGCAATTGCAGCACCTTGACCACACCCTGAGGAGAGGATCTACAGAGTTTATGCCCAAGAGACAGACCTGCTGCCAGCTGCCGGGGCAGACACAGGGCACACAGGTTACAGCTCAGGCACAGGAGGGGGAAAGCAGCCTTCTGTATTTACCTGCCGCCTGTGCAGCGCTTTCCGCTTGCTGCGTGGCTTCCTCAGCGAGCTTCTTCCCAATCCCAAACATGGCTGCACTCGCTCCTCTCTCCCCACAGAAGCTGGGTGAGTGAATCCCTAAGTTCGGTTCTGTTACAACGTTCAGCAAAGTGCAGCTTTTTATAGACAAAGCAGGACTCCTCCCAGTAGTTACAGGGCAAACGCAAACTGGAGCACAGAAAAGGCATGAACCCTTGTAGGGTGATTAATATACAAGGCATAAAAGGGTGAAGAGACATCAGTGTTTATTATGCTTTCCTCCCCAGTGAGAGGGCGTGGAATATTTGGCAGAAGTTTTCCATAGCGCAGGAATGAAAGCTTTGTTTTTCCATGTTGAGCAGTTGGTAAACAGCACACATGCCACAGCTGTCCCGACCAAAGGCTCCCGCGCCAGCGCTGCGGGGGGAGATGCAGGCGGGCACAGCCCATCGGGAACTGGGCAGAAAAACACTGCATCACAAAACACGCAGCTGAAGAATTGCTTAAATCAACTTTGGCATTTCAAAACCTTACATAGAAAAGTATCCAGTTTCAGATGCTTCTTGCCCACATTTTTTTTATCCCCAGTGGGTCTTAAAATTCATGGTTATAAAAAGAAATGGGAGGAGCTAACCCTGCTGATGAAATCTTTGTTGTGTTAGATGAAGCTAATAGTTTTGTGGTGTGTCATAGTTAATATTTTAACCCCTTGTTTCCAATGCCTGGCTCAGGACAGTGAAGAGGGGAGGTTTGCACCCTTCTGTCCCCACTGCGAACACTCACAGGCCCCAGCACAGCTGCAGAGGCATTGGGCAAGGGCTGGTGGGATGCAGCCCCACATGGGATGCAGCCCCACATCCTCTGCCTGCCCTAGTAGGGCCAGGCAGCAATGAGTTGAGACGCCAGGCTCACGCCACCGAAGTGGCCAGCTGAAAGGCTGCTTCTTCCAAGAGCTTATCCAACTATTTCACCAAATCAGCACCAAAGTTACAGGTAGGATTTTTTCCCCAATAGTTAAGGACTCTACAAAAAGCTGAGCTGCCAGCTAGTTCCCGAGGCCAGAGCAGGTGCAGGGCCAGCCCACAGCATGCAGCACCATGGGGCAGTGGAAGGCAGCTGCCAAGCACACATCCCCTGTGCCATCCAGGTCCCTCTCCCAGCACACCTAGATGCCATCTAGCCAGCTGGGAGCTGCTCTCACTACAAACAACTGTTGGTTTTTTTCTGGGATCACCTTCTTCCAAGCGGAATTACTTGTGTGCCCTTTCACACTGTGAGCACAAGCTTTCATTCTGTTGATCAAGTAATTGTTGCAGAGAAGGAGAAAAATTGTACCCTACCTCAGAACAAGGTGTTTACTCATTAGACTAATCTCCTCATGTAGCTAACACCACAGCGGGACCTAGGAATACCATTCTTCATCCCAATCACATAACTTCATGAACAGCAGTTCTTCTACAATGTCTCTTAAAGCATTACAGCAAAAATTATGTTTGCTTCCAAACATTGCAGGTTCTTCTTGACTAGAAAATGCTACTGTATAGCAAATATTATACCCAGGGTTTTCTGGGGGAGGGGCTTCTCTGCATCTTTATATCTCTGGCAGCAGCAAAGGGATTACTTACCGTGTCTGAAAGCAAATTCAATCAAAAATATGCTCAGAAAAAAAACAAAGGTGAAGTAATATTTTTTGTTTTAAATTAATGCCTTCCTTAATGTCAAGTCTAGGGGTGCTGACAGAAGTTGAGAACTGACCTAATATGCAGAAAAACCCTGAAGTATTTCAGATAACTCAGAGCAGCATTTGACCCATGGAAGTTCATTGCACAGCAGCCAAGCCGTAAATGCACCCATTGTTCCCTGTAACATCCTCAGTAACCCCGAGCTGGCCTTGCTTGCAGGAAACAGCAGTTTCCTAGTCCTACTTGGCTGTTGCTCCAATTATTTACAGGGAGAGAAATTTGTGAAGGCAGTAAGACTCAGAGTCACCAGCAGGTTTGTGTATTTGGCAAGGTGAGTGTTTACATTGTAAAGAAACTCTAGAAACACCACTCTTCATCGTATCCTAATTGCAAAGTGAAAGACAGTTCCTTCTCTCCTGCACTGCAAATACAAGTCCTTTTCTTATTTTTCAAAAGCTGCATCATTGGCTCATGAGCAACTTCCATGAGAGCAGATCAGTACACCACCAGCCCTTTCACTTCCCAATGAACATGAGTTTAGAAATAAAATTACACAGACTTTAGAAATAAAATCACAGGAGAAATCCTAATTATATTATACAGACACACTGCAGGACCCCACTGAACTGTAATGCTAGAGAGAGTACATGCCATTGCAACACTTCAGACAAACAGGTGAAGGTGATGTTTGCCTCACAGGAGTAAGAATGTACAGCATTAAAACACACCAGAGTTTTCAAATACAAGAAGGACTTATTTCTGTTAGTACATATAGACTAAAATCACAGAAAACCAATGAAGAGGTGTAGTTCTCTACAGGCACGAGAATTTTCCTCACTTAGACATTATACTTATTAGAGTGCAGTTGGTGCTACAGCTTTTCCCCTCCATCCTCAGAACAGCACATATCTCAGTAACTGCATTTGCTAACCTCACATAAGCACAGGTGGTGCAGGTGAATTGCACTGGGGCTTTATAACAGGAGCTGCCTCCCTGAGCCACTGCTTCTCCTTTCCCTGGCACAGGGACACGCCCTAGTGAACCTTGCTTGTTAGTGCGCCAGGTCTAACAACGGCTAATGAGAGCAAGGCCCCTGCTCCCATTGCCTCCAAAGGGCTCATCACTGTGCCCCAAGGTGCCCCCCACACCTTGCCCCCCACCCTGTGCCAGGCTGAACACATGGCTGAAGCCCAGGACTGCCACTCAGAGCTGGCAGTGCCAGCAAAGCTCACAGAAAACACAAATTAAAGCTGCCAAGGCACAAGCATCTACATGTCCTGAGCTCAGTCACCAGAGGCAAACACAGAGCTCAAAAGCAGAAACAAAACACAGTGGCCTTTGCCACAAGCACAGGCTGGGGGACACTCATGCCCCCGGCTGGTAGAACACCCCATCCAGGGGAGCACTAAAACAGCCCCCCACCAGCACTGACCACAGAGCCACCTCAGCCTCTCCCACAGGGTCTCTCATCCCACCACCACAGAACCCTGGGGGCAGAAATCACAGCACTGGGAGCAAAGCTGCAGCAACCACATGACAGTGACACCAACACAATACACCAACATCCCTCCTCCCCACAACACACACCCCACTCCTACCTACCCACCACATCTGCAGCCAGGAAGCTCCCCAGGCCTCCCCTCCCAGGGCCCCTTCATGGCCTCCCTGGCCCCCGCCCGGGCACAGCTGTGCAGCCCCAGCCCAGGTGCTGCAGGTTTCAGGGAAAGGCCCCTCCATGCCAGCCTTTATTTGCCAAACCTTGCAAGGTTTCAAGTGAAGGGGAAATCTATGCAATTAGTAGGAGATTAATTTAAAGCATGAAAGGAAAGTTGCTTTTGTCCGCTGGGCAGCAAACCCCAGTGAACCCAGTGCTGCCACAAGCTGTGGGAGCAGACAGTGCTGGCAGCTCCAAAAAGGAGCTGAACAACATCACAAACAATAAATCTGTTCATAACCAGAGACTTCAGGGAACAGCCAGGTTATACCCTCCAACATTGTTAATCCAGCAACTGTGGTTGCCTGGGAGTATGAGGGGATGAGTGCAGAAAGTAGCCTGGCTTGCTGAGGCTCCTCGAGTCCTGTCCTACCACTGCTGTTGCTGCTGCTGCTCTTTGGGAAGGAGAGAGGCTGGGGTACACATCTGACATTTTTTCAGGTCATAGCCTACTGGCATTAAGCTCTCAGAGCATGCAGCCAACATGGCGCCTTCACCTGGTAGATGGAGAAGGGCATCCAACGCAGCAACAGCTTATTCAGCTTCATGTTTCTTGATGTTACATTTAGGAAGGTGAGTTTCTTTCCACAGAGATACCGCCCCATCTCACAGTGAGCAGCTCTTCTGTGGTATCCTTACAAAGCAGAGCTGTTAGACCATTAATCACAGGATTCATCTGGGATGAAGATTAAGGTCTCCTTGGGCAAGGGACGATGCTGAAGGTGGATTTTGAACAGTCTGGTAAAATCTGTGTCCCCTGAGCCCCTGCCCTGCTGACCTGCAAAGGGGAGCTCTTCCCCACACCAGGAAGGTCTGTGGGTGTCAGAGTGGGGCAGGGGGTGCTCATGCTGAGCAGTTGGCCAGGCTGGCACAGGAATCCCCTTTGCTCAGCATTTTATGGCTCAGACAGCTGTGAGCACACTCAGAAGCAAATTTTAGGAAATTTGAGAATTCAGGTGTTGGATAACTGCACGTGTCTCTAGGGTTGATGGCACATGAGCTGCTAGGAGCAATAAGGATGTCCATTTATGCTTTTACACAACATTTGGAGTCTTCAGGTGGGATGGGAAGGCATGGTCCTGGGTTGGGACACAGGTCCCTGTGCAATGCACAAGGGAGGGACAGCCTCAAATACTCCAAGGCCAAAGAGCACTGTGAATAAGGCAGTGACCTTATTTGTTGAGCAAAGTGCTGAAATTTAGACCTAGACGTGACTCAGACTCACGGGTGCCTGTGGCACAGCATCTGCCCTTGGGACAAGAGATGTGAAACACACTGATCAGGCTCCTGGGATCTGTGCTGAAGCAGCAAGGGCCCTGCGTCACATCCCTGTGCCAGGGACTGGCATTGGGAGCTGCTTGTGGTGCTCCATGGCCAGACAGAGACACTTCTCTCTTGTGTCAGTGGCTGACCTCCAGTGGTGCCTTCAGCCAGCACTGCTGCCAGTGCTGCCCCGAGCAGTGGGCAGTGACAACCAGTGGAGTTACACTGAAGACATCACCTGCCTTTTGGAACATAAAAACTGCACACCAGGAGTCAGGGCGATGTTCCCCATGCACAAATCAGCAGGAATAGAGCCAGTCTTGTAAGGGGATCACAGGATTTACTGGCAAAAATTTTTGTAATATGAACTAAGAAATGGTTTGCAGAAAAAAAAAGAGGTTTGCCAGAGAGTGGTGTATGGACCATGATCACCCACTAGCACAGCACTGGCATCTGAAATGCTGAGGCTCACTCTCTGAAGATTTCACCATCAGGGAGGTAACCATGGAAAGTACTAAATAATTAAGTACTATTGAGGGTTGCCCAGTAACTGAGAGTGCAATAGTCCAATGCTTTTTCTGTGAGCTGGTACTTGGGTAAATATTTAGGCTTTTAAAGCTTTAAATGACAGTGAACATTACATAGGGACACTCTGTGCAAAGCCCTGGACTATGTTTGCTTGCAGATGGTCTAGTACTTAGAGGGTCATCTAAAGGCTTTTCAGTCCATGCAGTCCTTGTGCAGATTGTGGTGGTCTCTGGGTTCGGTGGTGAGCCAGCCTCTTCTAGGACTGCATTAGTCAAGAAGAGCTCCCGAAAAGCCCTGGTCAGCCACAGCTCTTGGCCAACAGGTGCAAGACAGTGGTATCTCCAACTGGCCTGGATTGCCCTATTTCATTGCGGCCAGTTGCTTTTGGTTATGCTTTGGTCTTATTTTGTAAGGTCTAGATTAGATTTATACTGAAATCAGGCTGGTAAGGCTTCAAACCAGGAGAAAAAAAAAAAAAAGAAGAGAAAAAAAAAGAAAAGAAAAGAAAAAAAGAACAAAAAAAGAAGAAGAAAGAAAAAGGCAATATTGCTTAGCAATGAGGAACACCCAGCGGCCAAGGTAAGAGCACTTACTGTGAATGACTGGGTATTAGTGCCTTCTGTTGACAGAGGCAGCGCTAAGTGGGCACCCTGTCTGGCTGCAGCAGCCTCTGATTGCCCAGCAAGCAGCAATCTAAAATAAATATTCCACCCTGGGCAAGAAGATTGCCCTCTTGCCTCTCACCCCAGCTCCGTCCCTGAGCACCACAGCCTCCGCGAGTGGCCCGAGCTGCACCAAGTGGCCCTCACCTCAGAGCTACCAGGCATCAGGGCTGCTGGGGCGCATTGGGATAAAGGGCCTGATTTCCCCTCCCATGAGATTTAACAGGGTATGTGTTGAAGATAACAAGAAATCTAGACTGGAGAGAAAGGATGAAGGAGCAGATACCAAGACTTCCATTCCCTCCCAGAGACTAAGGGGCTTCTCTGTGGAGCTGGGCTGTTGGCTTCCATATGTCTGCCTGCCAATCTGTAAGATGATTCAGTACTCACCTTCCCTACAGGATGGTCACTGACCTTACTGGCTTTGAATCAAAAAGCAAGAGATCTGCAAGACACTGTGCCATCCTTCACTGAAAGTCCAATAAAATAATGAGAGTACGTAACAAGGTAATATATTTATGGGTGTAGAAATCTTACTATACCATTTATTTATTTTAATCTGAAAATACAGCAGAGGGCAACAAACAAACAACTGACATGAAATATAACCCCACCATAACTTCTGATTACTGGAAGGAAGCTCAGCTTCATCACACAAATGTTCTGGTGTTCTGGAGTATGAACAGTTTTGCTGGTTTTGTAAATATGCTCAGCAAATGTGGCAACAAGCATTGTGCTGTTGTAAGAGCAGGAAAATAGCATTGCTGAAGCCCTATGAGCCGTTTTGAAGATTGTGAGCAGATGATACAAGATGTGCTAAAAGATGTATTTTTCCTATTAGAAGGATGAGGGAGCCCTTTTTCATTAAAATGTTGTATTTGGAGAGAGAGAAATTATCCAGATGTCAAACAGCTTTCATTTTTCTACACAAAGGAGTAGGGAATTGCAGACCAAAGAGAGATTTTTTTACATGCAATACTGGTTGCTTAAATTAGCATCATTTCTTAAATCCACATTTTTTCCCAAGGCCAGCCATTGCTTCTGAAGCTTGTCCAGTTGCTTTTTCTACCCCATCTTGCACTGTCTTGGCAGCCTTGTCAATAGCTGCAAGAGAGAGAAAAAAAAGCATAAAACTTGAAAAACAGAACCTGGTTTAATATTTATGATGGAAGAGGGAAGTGTGAAAATTATTGGATTATAAAAATGTAGGTATAAAAAAGGTTCTCCACAGGTGATTGTCCTGGTTTGGCAGGGTTAGGTTTGGCAGGATATATTTAAGATGGGCTGCAAAATAGGAGGGGGTAACTTGGAAGTTTCAGGTGCTGAGCTGAAGCAGTACAAGATGAATGATGGGACAAAGCTGGAAAAGATTGATGGTGGTCTAAGTGCAGCCTGGCTTATGAAGGAGGGTGCTTTGGGCTGAAGAAGTGCCATTAATACTGGGATGTTTGGTAAAGACAACCTTATCAAGTGATGGGGAAGGTGAAGGATGCTTCCCCCTCTGTTCCCTTTTCAGTTGTGTATTTGAGGGACTGCTGATGAGGGCTGTGCTTAGTCGTGGGAAAGCACAGCAGGGTCTCACCAGGAGGGAGGATGAAAGGGACAAAGCCTCCCTCTCTTCTCTGGAATAGTGGCTGTGTTTCGGCAACATTGCTGCCTCCCCATCTAACATCAACAAGTGGCCAAGTCCTGCCCTCTCATCACATCGTGGAACTGTAGCAGGTATCTGTTCTAAGGAGACATTGCCAATGCATTTTGGCTTTCATTAAACATTTTAGGCCCTGAAGTTGCTGATTCTCCCCTCATTCTTAGAAAATTAATAAAACCAAGTTAGAATTGAGCTTAAATTTTAGTTTAACTTGTTTCCAATCCCTGGAAACAAGAAAGACACCAATGCTTTCCTGATGGCACTTTTCCAGCTGATGGCTCACTAATGTTCGACCCTGACTGCTGCCTCAGCAGGTGCTGGCGGCTGGTATGGGGCTAGACCTGGATGGACCCTGCCCCCCAGGCTGGGGAAGCAAGGTGTATCACAGGGTGACTCAGTCCTCAGAAAAGAAGAGCAAAGTTTTGTCTGTGCTGTTCTCACAGGTTTTTTATAAAGGAAGCCAAAATCTGAGTGTCATGCATGAGACTTGGTGGCTGGGCAGGAATCGGCTGTTGTGGTACATCTAACAGTAAACAGATGGAGCTCCTAAGGAGAACATCCTGAAATCCTGTCCCATGAGATTTGCAAGAGGCCAAAACTTGCCACTGAACCCAAGGGCTTTCAGGCTGAGAGTGCCCATGGGATGGGGGGAGTGTGCACTGCCAGCTGCTGGCTGGTGGTGAGCTGCCCCATCACTCCTTGATTTGTACAGCATTTCTCCTACCTTTCTGGCTTGCATCTGCAATCTGGTTGACTGCATCCTGGGTAGCCTGTCCCAACGTGTTTGCTGCAATTAAAGGAAAAAAAATAATAATTTCCAGATGTTCACATTTATGCTTATAGGAATTCCCTGCGTCAGCTGGCTTTTCTGCATGTCCACAGGAAGTTATGCCCCTGGCAAGAGATAAGGCTGGTACGAAGCAGGCTGAAGCTCTGTGCTGAGCTCGTGGGCCCCCTGGGAATGGTGTGTGTTGCCAGAGCAGCTTGGTATGAGATTAGTGTTCACCTAGCACCTATGGTCAGCTGAGGAAATCAATGACAGATAAGAAGATAAAATAAAAAGGAGATAAAGAAACAAAGATAAGCAGTGAGTTTGACCAACGACATTTAGCTTCAGGTTGCTTATTTTACACTACACTTGCTTCTGTTGATTTTTCTAGGTTATCCTGCCAGGAGAAGCTTGGCCATCTAGCATGCATTTTCTTTGCTGGCTGTTTGGGAGTAGTGCCTTTTCCAAAATGGAAGCAAACACATTAAACAGAGCAGGACAGGAAAAGGGAGATTATACAAACAAAATATGAACAGAAGAGGAGCAGAAACAAGAAATGTAACAGATCAACTCCAGAATATAAAGCATTAAAGAAGGAAGATGTCATGTAATTGTAAGATGTCTGACAGTTCATGAAAGAGTGATAGCCATCCTATCACTTTTGCTGGAAGCAGTGACCCTTCACTGGAGAGAATATATTCAGGATGCAGCAAGGACTATTTTGTGCTTCAGGAAAGCATACTATCATGTTTCTTGATTGACTACACATTTGTTCCCAGGTGTGTGGAAACTTACTAAAACCCTGAAGCAATCAGTGAGGTTACTCTCATATTTTGGCTATACGGCAAAGTGTTTGCAGGATCAGAATCCAGAACTGACACAAATGATACCATGCTAGGAATGAGCTCACACAAGCCTTGTAAGGAATATACTATAAAATGCTAGCATAAGCTATACACATATTGACTTTTCATTTAAAGGAAAAGCTATTATACTTTGCACTGAAAAACTGTTTTCCAAGGCGCTGCGCTAATAAGTATACAGTGCTTGGCCCTACAACATAGGAAGACTTATAACAGAAATGTGTGCACAGTGTGCACTGCTGCAGAAGAATACAGCAGAAATATAGCTGTACTACTTATTACAAACAGCCCATTGCAATCAGTGTAGTTATTACCAGAAGGCGTTCCTAGTCAGGCCAAGTGGCAAACATTAATCAAGGATTAACTCCAACTTCTTAAAAGGAGAGCAGTTTAAAAACCTCTGCAGAGCATGAGAAAAGACCACTCTGAGCAAAGTAAAAGCTAGATAAAAAAAAGGTCATTACTACCAAAGCAGGCTTCACTTTAAAAAGTGAAGCTTTAAAAAGCACTGAGTTTAAAGATCTGTTGGGGAGCGATAAGGATTGGACGATGCTCAGCAGTCACTGAGGGAGCTGTGGGTGGAGGTGGTTGCCCGTGCCAAGCCAAGAGCTGTGGCCAGCCTGGGGACTTCTCCAGGCAATGGATAGACCTTGGCCCCAGGAACTGAAAGAAGAGAAAAGGAAAAGCTGTGTCCTGCTAGCACCAGTGAAGCTAGGAGTGTAACTACAGGTTGTGGCTTCCATAAGCGAAAGCAGCAGCCAACCCCCCCCACAACTATACAACAATATTTAATCTTTCTTACCAGCATCTTTTGTTGCACCTTCAGCCTGTTCCTTCAGTCCATGAAAGTTTTTACCTGACATCGTGGCTTCTGACCCCTGTTAACACTCTTCTGCATCAATAAAATTAAGCACCTGGCAATGTATAACACACTATGTGAGGGGTGTCCTGACCTGTCCTGGTTTTATATGTGTGCCAGGAGATCTGCTGATGCTTTTGGGGGTGATTGGTACAATGGGTGGAGTTTGAATGTGAGGAATGAGACTTGAAAATACACACAGAAAGCAATTTATTTACCCTCCCCAATAAGAGGGTGTGCCTGGGTAGAGATTTCTGCTTCATTGCACTGTCTTTGTTTATAAGTTTGTTGGGTTTTGTAAAATCAAAACCACAAAAAATCCTGTTCCACCATCACAGAGAAAAAACACGGAACTGAGTTTTATAAAGAGTGCTGGAAAACTACTGAAGTAGCAGAGCCTGGGCATGGCCAACTTCCGTCCCCGCTGGGCTGGCATCTTTCTCCTTCCTTCATCCCCTGAGCTGAACCTCTTGAGAGCAGAAAACAGCCCAAACTTCATTAACTTTTTTGCAGTGTTAATCACAATCCCCTTCTCTTGTCAGGTGGGACACTGTGAGATACAGAGAATTGTAATTTTCCTGTATTTTTATAAGAAACTGCAAATCTGATCATCTTTCCAGTTAACCTGTTCCAGTCAGATAGCGAAAGCCCAGCATCACTGAAGGCCTTGCCTGGGTCAGGCAGGTAACCAATGCCACTGCTAGCAGTTCTCAGGAAAAGGGAAAAAAAAGAAGCCTAATGAGCAATTTCCTAGAATTGGTTTGCATTGTTAGTACAGAAATAATGTCTAAAATAATTTCCTTTCCTAGCATCACTACATCAATGAGAGTTTCTGACTTCAACCTCTGGCATTTCACAGGTCTCTACTGTTCTTTAGAATTTATGTTTTCTGCCACCAACCCCTAGTACAAGGAAACTTTGCACAAATAAACCTCTGGCAGAGTTTGGGGGCAAAGGGCTCGCTGGCTTGATGGGGCTCGGCTCCCTCCTCGCCGTTTTCCAGCCTACAAAGCACCTCAGTTCAGATGTTCACTCTCACACCCATCTTTATCTTCCTGAGGAAAGCTTATTAGTTGAGCAGTGGGCATCAGAACAAGATGCTGTGGATAAACTAGGGTGGGAAGTGACAGTGGTCATAAGTTTAGTACTTCATTAGTACTCAAGTGAGGAAGAACAGCAGAAAACAAGGTTAAAAGCATTCCTCAGCCACTCCTATTCAGCCTGTCGTTTCAGAGAGCTCTTTTCAACTCTTGCACCACTGCCACCATTTATTATTTCAAACAGCAATTCTCTCTCTCTCTAGACAGGTCAATTAGGATTTTAATTACATATTCACATCAGGTATCTTTTTCAATTCCTTGCTCCTTTCCTTTTCAGAATGATTTTCTTATTTGGATTTACAAAAACTTAGACACCCAATATACTGGGACTCTGGCATCTTTTGGACAAAACCACTAACACAGACCTACTTATCTTCCTTGCCCAAACCCAAGAGCCTAGCAACAACAAAACCATGACAAACAGGCAGATTTCAGCTATTCTCAGCTTGTCAGAGTCAGAGAGATCTAACCATCATGTGATGGACCTGGCTGCCAAGTATCGTGGAGTTGTTAATTTTTGCCATTGTCAGTTCTCAACCATGTTGTTTCACAACTAGAGAAAACAGGAGCTGGGCAGGATATTATAAAGCATTTTGAAAGCTAAATGCCAAAGCACTACAGCCTATGTGTTGCTTCTCTGTCTCCACAGGATTGACCCAAAGCTTCAGCTCCTAAATACATCTACAGTTTCTACGCCTGTTTTTCCCATGCATTACCTCTTTCCAAATAGGTTTCCTGGTCTTTCATTGCATCATTTGGTGTGTCCTAAGGTCAGCTCAGACTGCCTACAGGTGAAAAGTTAGTTTGGACTTTTGCTCCATTCAAGTCTCAGTATCTGCTGAGACTGCAGAAGTCCTGGTAAATGCCAGCTGGGGTAGGTACCACAGGGTGTGGGCAGAGCCACATGCTGAGGTGACCGTGAAACTTCAGTCTATTCCAAAAGTGACTTCACCTGCTGGGGCAGGTCGCTGACACTGCTTGGCCAGAACTGAGATGTGGGAAGTGTCACCACTCTCAACAGCACTGTCTGCTCTCCTCTGGCAGGTAACTTGTCTCACTGACACCTTTCTCCCTGGTTCCTCAGGCCTTTCCTCCATATCCTGCTCCTCCTCAGTCTGTTGTCTTTGACGAGCAGTACGATATTTCTGTTTGGGAAGAAAAAAACCCTGTAACTGATTCCTTAATTGCTAGGAGGGCTCCATGAGCCACAGGTCACTCTGGAGTTAGTTAACAACCCTACATACACAGCCCAAATATCTGCGAGTTAAATCTAAGGCACTGCAGGGAAACAAGAAATTGTTCTGGTTTCCTTTCCTTTCACACCTCTTCTATGGCACCTTTGAGCACTCTCTCATGTAATGATTAAGAGGAACCCTTCTGTTTCTATTACCTGGTAGTTGATCAGAGCTAGAGCTCATGTTTTACATATGAACATGGGCAAATGGGGTTAATTAGATGAGATCAAAATAAGGCCAGTGTATATGGATTTCTTTACCTTCTGGTTTCCGAATATTTGGGTAACATCTAGATGAAGCACCCATTTTCTGCCACCTTCTGGAGCACTGAAGAGTAAAACCATGCTTAAACACTGGGATTTTTGTGGAGTCTAATGTTATCCTGCAGCTGAAGTATTAATTGCACTTATGAGACAAAACAAGTTACGCTTCAATATAGAAAAAAGTGTCAGAGTGGGGACACTGTGGGATTATGTATGTATTAAAAAAAGCAGGCTCTCATTTTTTATCACGTGCTCTTTGAGGTCAGTTTTAGGACATGCATTACGCAGAAACAAAAATAGGATTTTCAGATGAAGTGGTATTTTAGGAAGTGTATTATTACCTGATTTGCATTTAAATTAGTGAAATGCATGTTGAGATATTCTGGAAGGAGCTACTGCTTTCTCTTTAGTATTCAGACAAACATCTTTGAAAACTCAGGCCCTGCATGCCCTTTAGCCCTTGGCTAACATGTAATTGTGGGAGGAGCTCTCAAAGGCTATGAACTGTGTCAGAACAAATCACTTAATAAAGCTTAACTGCAGTTTTATATGGTAAGTAAATTTTGCAGTTACCACGGAAAAAGAAAGCATTTTTCAGAACTTTGTTGGTCACTTGTATGGTGAAGTTGAGGCAAGGCTTGGCAGCAGCTGCTCCTGGTTTGCTGGATCACCATGGAGGTCTGAGCATGAGCACCCAGAGTCACGTCATCAGGGACAGGCTCTGGCCCTGCTGCACCAGGCACTGAGCATTGCCTTGTCACAGAGGGGTTAAATTCACAGCTTGGATAAGAGCGGTGTCACACAAACAAGGCTACTTAAATCAGAGATTGAGAAGCACAAGAGAAACTCTTGATTGCTCAGACCATGGCCTGCCAGCAAAAACTTATTTTGCTACTGTTTGCATCCATCAGCTT
Source organism: Apus apus (assembly GCF_020740795.1). NCBI lineage: Eukaryota > Metazoa > Chordata > Aves > Apodiformes > Apodidae > Apus > Apus apus. The sequence goes on from NC_067285.1 coordinate 28,208,671, forward strand.
TTACCTGGGGTAGGGAGATTCCCAGCATCTTTTGCGAAAGCACCTTCTGCCAGGGGATGTTTTGTGATTCATCTCCTCTATCCTTCCATTGTTCAGTTTCCTTCCATCATCTCTCGTTACACTTGTCTGAATACTCATTAAAAGCACAGACCTCTCTGTTCTATGCAGTGAGCCAAACAAAATTTAATTGAATGATTAAGAGACTTTGGCTCTTTTATGACAGACCCTTCTACTTCAGGAGAAACCAGTGTTCCCCTTTCTTACCTCCGGCAAGGCAGCTCAGACCAGCACCTCTGCTGTCCCCGGTGGGGTGCAGGCTGGTCTGGGGCAGGGAGGGCAGGAGATGGCAGCTTCCCGAGCCAGGGTGTGGGCACAGCAGTGCCCTGTTCCTGCTCACTGAGGCAGGATGCTTACGTGGGAGCAAACCACGTCCTGATCTCTGCCTTTAAGGCTTGTGATTGCCTTCTGCAAGCTGCATAACAAACATGCCATCAAGCTGCAGCTGGGACTGCAATGGGACCAGCAAAGAGCTAGCAGGGGCTACGGCAGGGAGGTGCTGAACCCCCATCCCAGCCCAGGCACAAAACAGTGCTCAGTGATGTGAGAAGCGGGCAAGTGCAAAGGCAGATCTGTAGGAAACATTCAAACACTTTGGGTGCCCATAGTCTAGCAGTGTTTGGGCTGACAGTTCTAGATTTAGGTGTGTAAATACCAGTTAAGTCCCTCCTTTCCCACAGGGAAGGAGATGCTGTAGCACAGCAGTGCCTGCACTCTTAGTTCAGCTATTGTAATTCTCTCCTGGTTGAAATTCTTTTGAACCCAGGGCAAAGCTGCTCAAGATACACGCATCTGGGGAGCTACAGCCTGGCCCAGCCTCCCACACGTGCTGGAACTGGCCAGGGCACTCACCTGCTCTTTCCCTCTGGCTGGCAGAATATTTTTTTGTATCCCCATAAAGCAAAGCTTTGGAGCAGAGGAGTTTTTCCCCATCTCTCTCTAGCGAGCGCTAACTACAGGCTCCAGCATCCTGCTGCTGGGCACGAATAGCATGGCCCTTTAAGCCCTCTTGCCATGTCTTCAATTTTAGTTATTCTGTTTAATTAGCAAGTTCTAAAGGTGTTTTCAGGACATGCTCATTTTGAATATCACTTCCTTTGAAGGCCCTTGTTATCTCTACTAGGGTTCTTTTGTACCCTTCCCTTGTCAAGATAAAACATCCACTCTGAATGGAAATCCTGCAGTCTCTGCAAGGCAAAGCTTTATGTGTATTGTGAACCTGTGAGAGGCTGGTATCACACCTGCTAGATCCCTCCATGCTACAGCAAGTCTCTCCTGTAACACCTTCCATAGTCATCATCATTATACAGCTTAATGAAGATTAACAGTCTGATTTTGAAGCAGCTTAAACCTCTACAGTTTACACTGGATGGTCTGCCTGTAGGTGAACAAAAGACCCCATTTTTAGACCCATACTTACTAATGTGCTTTAAACTCATTCCTAATTATATACAGCAACGAGCTTGCAGCAGCATTTTCCCATTCTCTATACACTTGTGGATGTGGAAGGTCTCTACTGCTCTTGCCTAGCTGCTTACCTGCTGACTGGGCAGCTGCTGTACCTGGAACCAGCCCTGGTGCTCGTATTGCACCATCCTTCTCCTTTGGCACCTGCTCCCAGACTCATGCATTTCACAGCAATCCTGCCTGCCCCTGCCAGCAGTTCTGCAGTTCTGATCCAACAGGTCAGTGCCCATCATGTTTCTTTAATTACCTTCTAGCAGTTTGTTACACGCAGATGTCAGGATAGAGTTTTCAAGCTCTAGTGTAAACAGAATAAACATGTTAAAAAAAAAAAAAAAAAAAAAAAGCCGGCTTAGCCCAATGTGACATTCGTGTTCCTTTATAAAGCTTTCTTTTTTCCAATTTTCCCCAGGCAGCCTTTCTTAAATATGGGGGGAGGGATATTAAAAAAGTGAAATCTCTATTTTTCAGCCCGAAGAGACAGCAAGCTCACCTAGTTACACAACTGACTTCAGAAATACAGTTTTTCATGATTCCTCATCTTTTACACCATGATCTAAGGCCCTTACAGACCTGAGATCCTTACATTTTAATACCACACTTATAAAGAGTTCATCAGTTCAGAAGGATCAAAGTCTAACATGTACAAACAAAGCTGACAAAAAGAAAAAACTTGTTCAAACATTGTTTTATTAGTTAAAAAAAAAAAAAAAATCATTTCCACGAATACCTAGAGATCCCAAGTACCAGTGCAGATGGAGGCGAGACAGGGATCAGTGAGTCCGACCAGAAGACGCAAAGCGAGTGGGTCGGGAAGCCGCGAGGGAGGTGGGGAGGGACACACACCCCGGGACATGGCTGCACTTCACTTACAATCAGAGGAGTCTGGCTTACATATATTGTACCACTGGTTTATGAGGGAGGTGAGACTACAGAGCTGAATGCAGTTAGTCTGTGAAGAGCGGGATTTTCCTGTTGTAGTGCCAGCTAGTATTTCCATGTTTGCTCTTGGAATGCTTAATTTTGAGCTACAAGTCTCTAGGTTGATTAATTGCCTTCATTTTCACCCTGTGAGAAAAGACAAGACAGGAAAACAGTTAAATATTTCCACATATAGGTAGATTAAAAAATTAGGAGAAAAATCAATGCTAATAGTCACCACATAAAACCCCATAGACAACTACATAACATTAAGGACCATGCGGAAATATGCAGAAAATAAATGAATTATCTTTTTCTTCTGGGAACCAGACAGACTTCTGCTGTGACCTCTGAGGAAACGGAGGGTGCGATTTTGCATGTGGCTGAGGCTGAGCTAGCATGAGGCTGGGCTGCCCACAGCAGCAGTGTCCTGCTTCCCACTGCCAGCTCTGCCTTCTGCCCCAACGTACTGCCAGACAGCAGCACATGTGCACCCATGAATTCAGTCAGATTAGCAGGGCTCATTTTTGGGACTGGCACCAGGGCAGTGGTGGCTGGTGAAGGTAGGAGCAAGCTGAGACTTTTGGGAGCTTCAGACACTATAAAAACATCCTAAGTTTCAAGAGAAGCTGGAAAATGGGCAGTTTAGGTGTAAACAAAGCCCACTGCGGGGTTGTGAAGTGGGTGGCCAAAGGCCTTAGCACCAAAATCATAAAGGAAGTATCATATGGGAAGTATTGTCCACTTAAAACATCATGTTGGGCAATAAGACGTTGTCCTCCTTTGTTCCAGAGCTGAAATAGGCCCAGAGACCAATAATTGACCAAGGGCTTCAAAAGGACATTGCAGGTAGAACAGACATGAAAGTTAAAAAACCTAATTTAACTGTAGAAAATTCTAACCAGGGAAAAGCTATTCCATATGATGATAAAACCACAGCTTAACTTGAACAATTATAGGTGCATTTACACCTCAAAACCAGCCCAAACCAAGGAGCAGTTTACAGTCTGTCCAATCTATTGCTCATGGCAACTTCTTGGTCCCGAAAAAGGGAGCAGCAAAACTGAGAACCTTTGAGCTCACATTTTCTCCAGTTATTACTGATGTGAATACTGATGTGCTCTGGGTGCAGCAGATCTGGATGCACAGAAAGCAAAGGGGAGATTGTCCTGGGCATAATCCAGTAACCCAGAAAAAGCCTGCAGGGGATGGTGGGGACAACCCCGGGTGGCATCACCTTACCTCCCCGCCCGTGCTGGCTGCCGGGGCCCCCTCTCCCTCCGCCTCCGGCTCCTCGGGTGGCTGCGGCGCTGCCAGGTCCTCCTGCCAAGTCACAAGAGAGATGTTTGTCCTTACCAGCTCATGCAGAGTCATCGCCCTAATCTTAGACTGACTATTTGAGCAGGCTGCACAAAATGCAGATACATTACTGGTTTTAAATGATGGCAAATATTGCTCAAAATCCATTTTTTGTGCAGCTAGTTGGAGCAGATGTCTATGAAAAAGCAATTTTATTTCTTGCAGCCTGGCTTAGGGTCTTTTTCATACAGAAAATCAGTTCTTTTTCTGAAGTTTTCTTTCTTGTCGCTAAGACCAAATGGAGTTTCGACTCCTTCCATGTGAAGAAATTTGGGAGGAACAAATAAATTTACCTGGAGTCCAATAGATTATGCCTAGTCTTTTCCCACATTATCGTGCTTACCCTAAGCACTCATTGCACAGGCTAACTAATGTAAATTGCATATGTAGCAGTATTGTGGTGGCAGTAATGTCATGCCTCAGATAAAATGTCATTATCAAAGGACAAGTTTTCCTTTGTGTTTTAAATCCAAGCATTTTCGTAAGCACTTTGCGTTCTTTTAGCTACTTTCCATTCAAAGAAAGAGAGAAAAGATGTGTTATTACAAGGCAATTGCTTTAAACTAGAAACTGGACTGCAGATTTATTTTTGGTATGAAGGGGAGTAGGGAGATGGAAGCACTGCAACCTCATTGTCTTGCCATAGGCTTCCTGTTCTCCATGCGAACTACCTTAAGAGATCAATCCATCAAAGAAAGAAGATGGCCAAAATAAGAGCCACAGCCCAATACTAATGTCTGTTGCAGCTCTTGGCAGTCCTTGCACCTCCCTGCCTAGAGTCAGTCTGTTGATAGAGAGCACCATGCACTGGGGTGTCTCCATATGAAAAGCACAACGTGATTCTTTTTTTTTTCCCCCAAGAAAGGTGCCCTTGATTTGCATCGTGTTGCTGGCTGACATGATTCTTGCTAGTATCAGCCTGAAGCTCATGTAACCTAAGAACACCAAACCATGCACATCATCGAGACCAGTTTCTGGTTTCTAGTTCCCAGTGCAGCAGGGACCGAGGCTGCTGGGGAGAGACCACTGCTCCCATGGAGCCACTTAGCCACAGCCTTTCTAAAATGGGTGAACCCTCCTGTTGGCAGCAAACAGTCCTCACTACTCTGAATTTATGGAGGCTTATCTAGTCTCAGGATCCAGTCTGCGGCTTTAACGCACTTTATATGCATATGGGGCCACATAAAAAGGACTACACCTTATAACTCAACAGTGCATATTAGGTCAAAGCAGTAACTAGCCTCAATTTGTATTTTGAAGCTTTACAAGCAGACTTTTACATGTTAGGTGGAAAGAAAAAAAAACTTGCAATGCAAAGCAATGATAATAGCTACACCAGCAAGGTAGGTTTGTAGGTTTTTTGCAGGTGAGGTTACCAGCTGCCGTGTGAAATCATGAAGGTGAAACAAAGGTGACTGCCTAAGGCACTGAGCTGAGTTGGGAAAACTGGGAGACAGCTCATGGGAGCGCAAGGACAAGGGCAGTGCACCCCATCTTTCTACAGGGCACTGCCACCTTCTCTTGCTGTGAGCAGGGATTTCAGCTCTGGTAGATGTGGAACCAGTCTCAGAAAAGGGGATCCCTACCTCAGGACTAAAAAGTCCTGACAAAAGTGACTCATCCATCCATTTTCAGAAAGGGTAGCAACCAGGTTTCTGGAAAGTGTTTCTAAACTGTGGTGGAAGAACCAGTACAATTGCAGGATGAAGAGGTGTCAGGCCATGTTAGGGACATCTTCTCACAGTCTTTTTCTCACACGCTCCCCATCCTGCCCAGAAGAGCAAGCATGAGATGAGGAAGGGCTGCATTCTTCAGCTGGGCGTTAGCTGGCTGGGGATTTTCATGACTAGTCAAATAAACAATATACAGAGGAGGACCATGTGATGTAAGGGTCTCCATTGTGGATGAAAAGCCAGAAATTGTAGTTATAGCTGGGTACTAACCCCCACTGCAACACTGACTCACAGCGTGATGCTGGGCGAGAAAGCAGGGGTGAAAATCCAGCTTCTCTGAATAACAGCAAGAACTTTTCCATTCCTTCCAGAGTTCATCTCCTTATTAAAAGGGATAAAATGTTCTAAGGGAAAGGCATGTTGCAACCGTGAAATAATTAGTAACGCTTCTCCTGCTCTTAAACAGTAAGCAGATTTTTTTTTTTCCCCCTCAGAAATTATGCAGTATCTTGGAAAAGCACTTATTTAGCTTGTTATGGTCTTTTCTCTCTCTCTCTCTTTTTTTTCCCCCCCCTCTTTCTTTTGAGTGAATCTTTTTGGCTAGAGAAGAGAGAAAAATGAAATAGTTTAACATAATAGATAAGTGAAACACAAGACCTTAGAATTCATTATAGGAATACTATTTGAGTTTAAAAATATTTTTATATTTAAATATATTTCTATATAAAATATATATACAAGAGAAAATTTCTATATGTGAAAATACAATATTTCACTATTATCACTGATGAACAACTCAATAAATTGGGGCCTTCCATTTAGAAAAATATTCCTGAGCAATGTTAAGAGGTCTTAAATCGAGGTTACTATGGGCTTCTGGGTTCAGATATTTAAACATGTTTTTTTTAAACAGACCTTTAAGTCCATAGATTTTGCAAAAAAAAATTAATTACAATTTGATTCTTCAGATTTCTCCATTTCACAGGTTCTATGAAATTTCTTTCAGCTCAGCAGCTGTGTTTTATGTTCTGCTGGCTGAGTCCATACATGAAATTGAATTTGTATCTTTATCCATATTATGTTATAGTGGGTTTTTTTTTCACCAAAGTTCAGAGATTTAAAACCTTATCAGGATTATCTTCCTTATCTAACAAAGAAAGCATGCAGAGTCTAGGAGCTGGAACATTGCTCATCAAAACCTCAACAAATTCAGTGGAAAGCAGGATTTTTTATTCTTATTCTTACTTTAGGGCTGTAAAACCAGAGCTGTTCACTGGCATCCTTATCAGCTACAAATTTAACAGCCCACAATGGGACATCAATTGCATAAAGAGGAGGAAAGGTTCAGCCTCTTGTAGTGCTCTTAACCTTGGGCATTGGAGCAAGAGCAACACTACTTGGCAGTGCCCCCACACCACTCCCTGCTAAGCCCTCAGGCAACCTCACAGGTCCTGTGGACGGGCTTGTCCTGGATGGGTTTCAGGCTGAATGTGCTCAGAGTAATGCTGATAGCTCTGACTAAGAGGTCAACCTGTGATTCAAGTGTGTGGACCCACTGACAGGACAGACAGATGGGCTTGCAGGAGTCCTATCTTACCCTACACATCCAGGTGGACTATTGGAGGAGCTTTGTGTTCATCCAGCTCACAGCCAGACCCTCTTAGGGTTTCCTGTGGCTGCTTACACAAATAATACATATTTAATAATATTTAAATTCTCGTCCTATAGAATACTGGGGTACAGCCTTTAGCCACGAAGCAGATAGACAGTCTTGCAGACTTGAAGGCTTCACCAGTGTCACTAACTCAGCTATCCTGCATGTGAAAAGTACATGCCTGGTCGCTCTAATGAGATGGAGAGGGAAGCACAGAAGAAGTGCCTGTAGATAGAGTACCCCACCACACAACACTTTTGCAGTCTCCCCTGCTCTGTGGGATGCTGAAGGACACCACTGGGGTACATCACTGCATCCGTGAAGTACAATGAAGCTTCAATGTAGAGGATTAAGCTTGAGTACAAAGGGGAAGAGTTTTGACTATTTGATCTACTTAATTGTTAGACAGCTTGGCTGTTGGATTTCCCTGCTCCTCCTGCTTAGCAGCTCTACGTGCAGTGGCCTCTCATGCCCATGGTTGCTCTTTCCTAGTGGCACTCGCCCTGCCCAAACTTCCTTAAACAGGGAGCTCACTCATCAATTTCTGCTTCTAATTCCTTCAGTGCAAGTGTCTTAGTGTCAGCAGCACCACAAGGTTTAAGTGACAAGAATCAAGGCCATGGACGCCAACCATTCGTATCCAAACCGTACAGGATTATGAAAGCGACCGGCTGCCGTGGGCGATGGTGCACGTGTGCTGGATCAAGCCCAGAGAGGAATGATGTGATGCAACCAACACACCCAGCAGTTGCACATAACTGACAACTGCTCAAATAATTAATGGAGTGGAATAAAAAGAAAGATCAAACCCAATTAAAGATGACAGAACTGACAACTAAACCGTATGAAAACTGTCAGGATGAATACATCTAAAGGGAAGATCTAGATGGAGGGTACAGGGAAGTCCCTGAGGGACATTTTCTGTCTCTGTGTGTGTACACGTACATGCACTTGTTCCCAGCCACGTGGTGTCTGCAATGCAGCAAACTTTGTGCTGTGTCATGCAGACAAAGAATTACTCCTCTTCGAAAAAAGGGATGTTTAGCGGGTGGTTATCCCACTGAAATCCCCTAGTATCCACCCTAGGGCCTGGGATGGGTGCAGAGCCACAGACAGAACACATTACTAATGGGTCTGATTCCTTTGTGTATCAGAATTTCAGGAGGGTTTATAGTCTTTTAACTTACTTGTTTGGTTTTTTTTTAAATTAATACTTAAAAACTCCTCTAAAACAGTCAATACTTTCTTGTACTCAGTTACCAGGCCAGTGCCAAAGCCCTGCTAGGCAATGTCGATGCTACTCAAGGTTGCTTCTCGTCTGGCGCTTGGCACCCCTTGGTAGGCGTAGAGTTACTTCAGCCCCATTTCCTTCTGCCTGGCTCTGAATGCTCCACTGAGGACAGCAAGGAGCAGTCGGCTGCCAACCACCCCACGTGTGTCCACATTTCAGTGGCTGCAGTGTTCCGTGGATTCTTCCCTGTGGCCTAAGTCTCCATCTGATACACCCACAGAGCTCAACCACCCTGCAGCTGCTGCCCCAAGCAGCTTCACCCAGAATCCTTAGAGTTCCCCACTGCTTGCTAGTATGTGTCTGTCACTTATCCCAGCAGTCAAACACACAGATTAAATGTCAACAAGCTCCTGTAATTGGGAATGCTGAGCTGGGGACATGCATCTTAGGCCACTCAAGTCCTCAGACTCTAAGCATCCTGGAGCACTGCTCAGTGCTCACCACGCACTCACACAGACCCCCTGGTGCATTGACCAACTCTCTATAAAATAACCAGGGAAAAATACTGGAGATGGTTGAAAACAGAAATAAGATGTTAGCAACTGCTCTTTGCAATTAAAAAGGTGGAGGAGGATGGGATGGAGCATGAACAAGTCTCAGGACTGGATGCAACAGCTCCCTCAAATTTCAGGGTTTGGAACACTTGTGTATAATTCCAGGATTGTAAGATTATTTTTTAAACATCTAACTGCCTTCTCACTCTGCTTAGTGTGTCTCCCTGGGTCTCTCACATGCATTACAGTGCCTCCTGATGCTCTTGGCAGCCTCTGGCTCTATTTCCGTTAGCAAATTGGGCAGCACAAAAGGAGCAGAGCTGGAGAGAAAGCAGCTGGTGCCCAGAGCCCAGCACAACTCCTTTGCTCCTCTCAGGGCCTTGCTGCTGGAGCAGCTCTGCCCCCATGGCCATGAACCTATTAGTAGTTGGGATGCACTCAGTGTGCATACAGAGCTCAACCTTCAATGCTGTTGCTATCCAAAAGGTATCTAGTGGATGCAACTGAAGTATAGTGAGCGAAGATGACTACAAGATTTGCATTCCTAATCTAAGCTGAACTAAACCAGTAGAGTAGGTGACCCCTCTCTTTCACAGAAACCAACATTTCTCCTGAATATCTTTCTCCTGTGCCTCCTTCTGCATTGCTTTTGTCATCTCCTGACTTCATTCTGTTGCCTACCTCTGCTCTTTGGCATGATACCATGATACTGTGTCCCAGAGTTTCCTGGCTCACTCAAGTCTCCCTTCAGCATGGGATGCATCCCACTTTTTTCCTTCTTGATCAGTCCCCACTTTAAGTCTAAGCAGGTGGACACTGACAGAAGATGCCAGAATGACAGTTCAAATGCTTAATGCTTTAACCCTATGGAAAACTCATGGCTTTTGTATATTGCCTGCAGTCTGCATGAACCTGAAGCACTACTAGGGTGAAGGAATCACTGATTTTCTAGGGGGCTACCTGCACAAGGATGGAAAAAGATAATGTTGAGTGGTTGGAGCTGTGAAATTAAAATGTGTAAATTCTAGCTCATCAGTCTCGGAAAGGGGATGGTTTTCATTTCGGACTGCTGCTGCTCAGTCCTTGCCAGAAGGAGAGATGTTTTGGTGTCTGCAGGATAGATTCCTGTAGTCAGCAAATTCCTGGTCTCCTGGGTCAACCACCCCATTCCTGGTCAGTCAAAAGGTAGGAGGGGATAGTCTGGCCCCATGGAATTAGGAATCACTGTTTGCACTCCTGCAGCCTAACTGCTATTTCCTGTAGGAATAGAGATTAATCTTATCTCAAGGGCTTAGCAGAACTTCTGTGTCTGCCCTTTTCACATGCCTTCAGAAGGACATTTTGCGTCACTCATAGCTGCTGTTCTCTTTTGTTAGGCTATTCTCACAGGATTTATATGGTGTGCAGAAGTTTTGTTTCACATCACAATGTGTTTATGTGCAGGTCAGGAAATTCATCAGCCAACTGCCTGAACAATTAAAACAATTTTAGCCAGCCTTGCATCGCTTTGATTTTGGGTTTGGGTTTGTTGTGACTCATCTAGCTCATGCCACCATCAATGCTATTGACCACAACTCCCTACATGGCCAGGCTTACCAAAGAGCTGACAAATAGTAGCCTCATGTGCTGTACAAATGGTTGCTGCTTGTTACCACCCAGTGAAAGTGTCTTCTTTAATGATCAACTTTGCCTTCAACTAGGGAGCTGCTCTGCTCCTTCACATGCCCATTAATCCCCTCACTTGAAACAACCCAGTTTATCAAATTAGGGTGGAGGACAGAAGATCCCTTGTCTGAACCTGGCTTGGGTCAGGCGGCTTTTATCAGCAAGCACTTGGGTGTTGTCAAAATCAGCACAAAGCGGAGCAGGAGGGTCAGGCTCTCTCTGGGACCGGGCTTTGCCCGAGCTGCTGGTGCCCTCTGGCTGCCGGTGGCACAGGCAGCGCAGCTCCAGCTCCCGCACAGCCCGCAAACCTGGGAGCTCGGACCCTAGCCAGGAGCTCACTGCAGCCTGGCCGCAGTTCTAGGCAAGTGTCTGAGAAAAAAGGCTTTTCTTTGTTGCAAGACAAGATGAGCCACGATGCCACAAACCTACGAAGGTATCCATCTGAACACAAGATGTTTTTGTTTTTCCTATGAGGGTCGTTAAATGCTGACACCAGTTGCCCAGGGATATTGTGGAGTCTCCATCCCTGGAGATGTTCAAAACTCAAGTGGACAACCTGCTCTCATTGACTCTAAGGAGATTCGACTAGATGATCTCAACAGGTCCCTTCCAAAATAAATGATTCTGTGATTACATATTAAGCATTATATAATAACATTAAGCATTACATAAAAGCAGGTATTGCCCCAAACCTTTCCCTGAATAGGCAAAACCACCAACTGTAAATATTTGCAGGTATTTTAAGCATAATCCAAATACATCACTGTCCTCTACATCACTGAAGAAACAAACATACCTTTTTTACAACTCCTGTAGTGGCCACGATGTTCTCTGCTCCTTCCACAGTCTTGTTTGCCACTGTATTCACACTGGCTACTACAGCTTCTCCCACCACGTTGGCCTGCTCTTTGGTCTTCTCAGCAACTGGGATTTCAACAAAAGCAGAAAGTCAATGAGCTAGGCACTGCCAAAAGGCTGCCAAATCCACTGGGACAATAAAATGTCTGCATCGAGGTAAGAGAAGAAATTGGCTCTGGTCGTTATTTGGATTTTTTTATATGAGATCATGTCTGAATTTAGATCATGTACGTGAGGGTTTTGACGGATGCAAAATGCTGCTCGTGGAGAAGCACTGCACCCTGTCTGTCTTTGTGGGCAATAGGAGAATGAAAAAATCACTGTAAGATGCTATGAGACAATTGTGTAAATAAAGCTACTTTGCATCACAGGCTGTGTATGACCTCTCTCCAGGTACGTTTTGTTTGATTTAATACACCTGGGTAGAAAAAGAAGTAATTCAGTCATTAAATGCTCCAGGGAAATTATCCATTTATCTTTCTTCATGGCAGTCCAGATGGCTGCCGTCTTGGAGCTTGGAATACCTAAAGAAGAATCTCCTTGTGTCTCTGAATCTATGACTCCCTGACAGGAGTCTCCCAGTCTCCCAACATTTTGGCTTGACAGAACCCGATGCGAGTAGATCCGCTCTGCATGCTGGGCAGCACTGGTGGCCCTGTGAAATGTCTAAATTGCTGCAAATCCCGCAAGTCTGCCCAGTTACACTTGTTAGATATTTTGTTTTACCTGCTGTACTGGAGAAATATTTTCTCTCATCCACATGCACTGTAAATGCCAGACCTTGCTCCTGGCAAGCATCCTCCATTTGTCAAATGGAAATCATGCATGTTAGCAGTATCTCCCAGAGACTTTTCATATGGCAGGAATGATAGCTTTATCAAGAGGTCCAGCAACACATCAGATTTCCACATCCCTCTCAGGGCTGTGCTCTTACCTGAGGTCACACTTTGCACGACGCCTTCCTTGGTTTTGGTACCTGTGAAAGGAAACACACAATCCATCAGTGCTACCTGGCTAAGAACCCCTAGTTTCTGGACACTGATGGCATTCTGTTCTTATGAGGTGCTTCAAGGAGCTGTGGTGCTACCAGCATATCCTGCTAAGACACAAGCCATTTGTACAGCCAGCAGGGACTAGTCTCCTTCCCCAAGAAAGGGGAAGTACCTCTGTGTTGAGAGTTGGACGACTTCAGCTGCGACTTGTCTGGAGATGCTTAGACCTGAAAAGTCTTGATTTACCATGCTGAAGGATGAAAAGTTGTCCCTGGAGTATTCCCAAAATGAAAAGAACAGTCAAGTGGAGATAAATCAACATTAAGCTAGTTGTAAAAATTAATGTATATTAAGCCACCTAGTAAAATCTCAACTACTTCAGTCTTTCAAGACAAGGAATCACAGCTGTGTGTCTTTCTTACCTTTCAGCAGGACACTTGGCTGCAGTGGTAATTTAAAGCTTCATTCTATACCTCTAATAAAGACTCTGGAGGAACTTGAGGCTGAATTTACAGAATAACCACCCAGTACATACCTGTTCACTAGAGTCCCTTTTCAGTGCCTCAGCCTAGGCTGTGAGAGCCCGAGTGCAGCGACCCACAGAATGCAGATGTTTTCTCTCAAATTATGAAATTATACCATACATATGCTTACATTGTAGTTTATCTTGCTGTTCTCAAGACAGAAAAGCTAACAGGATGTGAGGGCATTCAGTGTGCAACACAAGTAGCCCTTAAGGAATAATTAATCTCTGTGGTTTTCCTGCAAGCTTGAAGTGACCTGCTATACATCCCTTCTGTTTGTATACTGCAACACGTCTGTTAAATCATATGGCAGATGAGCAGTCCTCACAGTGATTAGAAGTTTTTTCATGTTACAAAAACAAAGGATCGAATTTATCTCTGTTGGAAGGTAAACACACACATGCCAAAAGGCTCCATTCATCCCACTTTACTGTATTTTGTAAATCATCTGCACCTATACAGGCTCTTTTCCAGTTTCCTATACTGATACAACAACAGGATTTTTATGGCCAGCTGTCAAAATTATAGAAGTAGAGAGCCAGGCAGATCTTTAATTCTAGAAGCACGGGAGCATCCATGGGTGTGGTGGGAGAAACCAGCTACAAGCCACACCTCCTTCTAACTGCCTGAAAAGCAAAACACCTGCAGCGCCCTGATAACAAGAGATCCAGCCCAGCTCAATTCTACCTGATCCTTGTTATGTATTATTGAATGTAGTTCTCAATCGTTGATTTATTCTGGTGGTTGTAACGGTTGCCTGGGTAGATCAAAGCTGTTCTACTACAATATGCCCTCAATGTTTCACTCCACCCTCCCAAACTCTGTTAAAACTGGAGAAATTACATCTCTGTACTTTATGCTTGTTACCATTGTAAACTGCAGTTCCTAAGGATGCATATGATAGGAGTGCACTGCTGAAAACCAGATGTGTACAGAAGCACAGCAGTGAGCTGAGCATATGAAAGCCTCAAGCCACAAACATGAGCTCTCAAACAGGCCAGATGCACACACAGTTCAACTCGGATGCCATCCTGCTTTGGTTTTGCTCCCTGTGCCATTCCAGCACCAGACTGCCGCAACATCGATTTGACACACAAGATCTTCACCCATCAGACACAGAGTTTCAAGCTTAGCCCTTCTTTGCTGTTTTCTGGTCAAAGAGGAGTCGGTAGGGAAACAAAGTACATTATTTACTGAACTAGCCTTGCATACACTTCAGTTTTGCAGTGAGTGTCCTTAGTGAGACAAGAGCTGTACTTCTATATTTTTTGTACCAGCCTTGATTTAGGATTACTATCTGGGCTTGATTTTTTTTTTTTTTTTCTTTTTTCCCAAGAAGGAGAGGAGTGGGTGGGTGCCATATTTTCTGATGGAAAGTTGTTTCAGAAAGGCAGGATACAGGTAGAAGAAAACTACCCAACTCAATTTCATGACAGAAGCAATGGCAGTGGGAAGTGCCACCACTGCAGCCTGAGGAGAGCTTTCCTCATCTTCCTCACCTGCTCTTCTGGCCACACCCAGTGACTCAGGCTGAGCATCCATTATGCACCACAGGAAACCTGACCTTCTGGTGCATACCCGTGCCAGCAACTTGCATCTGTTGAATCAGAAAGCAATCACCTGATGCTCAATCTCATTCCACTCATTAGTCCTTGCCTGCAGCTTGTGTATACAGAATTAAAAGTTCAGGCATCCTGCCTTTTCTGAGTGCTATGAGTCTTCTGTAAGAGCTTTGGTATGACAAGGGTGCGACTGAGGTGGTGGAGCCCTGTGCAGTGGGAAAAGAGTTGTAGTAGAAAAGGAAATTACGATGTGCTCTAAGTCCTGCAGGAGCTTCTGCTGGAGTCACTGCAAGCAGAGGCTGGTGCACTGGGGCTTTCTGTGGCACTCATGATCAAAAGCTGCTCTGGAAAACGGGAAGTGCATTTTTGTTGAGGCTTCCTGAATTATAATATTAAGCAGAACTAATGACCTTATACTCAATAGTCTGATGCACTTTTGCATTGACTCCATTAGTTAACTTCAGCATCGCTTATCTCCCTATTTAAATAACCTAAAAAAGACAGCACATTGAATCAAGTTCTGGATACACATTGTGCAAGAACCCACAGTCCCTTTGGTGTACACAGAGGCTGTTACAATTTGGAGAGCAGGCTGCAATTTTACTAAGTGCCAACGTGGCCCATGCTAGAGGATTTGTCTCTCCTTCTGTGCACCCCCTTCCCTCCCCTGCATGTTCAAGAAGCCACACAGAGGGGCAAGAGGTTCCCAGCTCGGGACTCCCCCAGCAATGGTGGCAGCTTGAACCAGCCCAGCCGTGAACCGCATTGCAGTGCTAGCACAGGAGGGATGTAGGGATGTAGGAACTGAACCTGTGTGGCTCAGAGAGGAGGGATGAGCTGGCCACAGATCCCCAGTGACACCATCTGCTCTGGGCAGATGCCTCTGAATGAGCAATTTTTTTCTCCTGGGGCAGCAGGAAGTGACTCACCAGCTGTGGTAGTTGTGCCCAAACATCTGGTATCCTCCTTGGAGAGTCGGTAATAAGTTAACACAAACTTGAATACCAGTCAGAGATCCACGTAATCCATCATCCCCACAAATTTCTGAAAAGACCCTCAAGCTTTTAGACAAGTATTATTTTCTCGTAGCATCCAAAAATTCATGTTGCACCACACAACACTCCAGATCAAGCTGCTAGGAAAGGGCTCTGCAAAGGAAGGAGCAAGGAAGGAACAGTTCAGGTCTCTGATTAACTCTTCATGTATCCCAGATTGAGGAAACATGGCACAGATGACATACTAATCACTCCAGTTTTAATTAGTGTACCTGGCCTCCACCTTCTCTATTTAAAAATCAGTTATCTGAGCTAATCAGCACTTGGCCTTTGCTTTTCCTGCCTGTGAAAGACTGAATATTCCTCCAAGGGCTGAGCATCCCCTGGAATGCAACAGGAGCTGCATCACCCAACGCACTATCCAGTGCATGACAGGGCAGGAACTGGCAGTACTCCAAAAAACCTAACAAACCAAAGGAAAAACAGGAGAAGGCATTTAATCTTCACCTTGATACTTATTTGATCCTCATTGAGAGGTTAAGTTTTTACTAAGGCCTTTAGAAAACTTTATTGAAAAGGTTAGAATCTCACGCGCAGACTCTACCCCATGACAGTGCAGAAATGAAAACCAGGTCACAGCATGGAGACATACAATGTGACTGAACAAAGATGTGAGGAATTATGTATAAAAGTTTGGCGTAATCCTTTCTGACGTCACTCAAATCAGAAAGCAATGGGAGCAGTAGCGATGCCACAGTTTGACACCTGGAAGTGACGTATCACAGGCTGGTGGTTCAGTTACTGTGGTTAGCTTAATTATTTACAGGGATGCTGTTTACCTTTTTTCTTGCGAGTCACCTTCAAATGGAAATGTGACCTGCTACAAACATTCATTCACAGCATGCCAGTAGTTGAGGGTTTGAAATTTCAGGACTGAAACATTACCAGATCTGCTACACATAACATTTGTCTTTCATTTGTAATTTACAAATATGTACCAGTAGGTATTGTCAATATAACTGTTTGGAATACAGTAGCCACATGCAGCTGTGGATGTTGCAGCATGATAGCAGGAAGAGCCTGCATGCAAACTTTCCTGCTAAAATACCCCTCAGTCCCACATCTAGCAAACATGAAAAGCTGTGTGAGGTGCAGTAATCAGTCATCAGCCTTGGGAACCTGTGACTTCATTAGATTTTATAGCATCTGGACCATCTGATCATCCACCCATATAATTACATGTGCTAGATAGTGGAGATAGGGGTTTCAAGGGTGACCTTGAAGGGGAGGTTTCTGAAACAGCACATTAACTGTCTAAGCAGGACATCAGGCATGCTGGTTTCCAGACCCTGTACTTTGGGTCACATGAATTTGGGTGTCTCTTGTAAAGCAAGATTAATGTGTGCATAGAGTAAAATAGTATGTTTGTGGGGAAACAGATGCATCCTGCAATGCCTCTGTAAAAATTCTGCTGACTCCTCTCAAGGACCTCCTCAGCATATCTCTCTAATTGAGGTGAGGCAGAAATCAGCACTGCTTGCATGCTTGGAGAGGGAGAGACTCACCCTCACAATCAGTGAATAGTCATAAGGAAAACCTTCCACCTGGGCATTTGCTGTTTAACATTGCAGTAGTTCTGCCTCCCCTGCAGTAGTGGGCATTTCTACATCTAATTTGTAGTTGGGGAAACTGAGGCACAGGGAGGATGTGGCATCCCAGGCTTACACAGCTACTCTGTGACAGAGCTAAAGGATGTTATCCAGATCTCCTGCCCTTCATTCCTGAGCTTTGGCTGCAATATAATTTCCCTTTCTGCATGCAGCATTTCATACTTGAATGTAAATTGAAAATAGTTCTCTCTTACCTACATACATCACTCCTTCTTTAGTCTTCTCTGCAGCCTCCGTCACTCCCTGCTTGGTCTTTTCTGCAGCAGCCACCACACCTTCTTTAGCAATGGAGAAACCTTTCTTAAAGACATCCATCCTTGTTGCTTGCTAGGGTATTAACCAGATGATCTGAGTGAGGGACAGCAGCAAAAGGCACCTGAACAGCAGGACTGCAATATGCAGCCTTACCCTCGGAGGATACTTGACTCCTCTGGCTGTCTCTGCTCTTACTCCTCAGCTGGATGAAGGCAGTGTGGCAAACCTCACAGCTTTGCTGGCTCTTATTGATGAAGTGTGCTGCAGTGTAGCCAATGCCTGTGAATTGCTGATACTGAAATATTAATGATATGGATCTGCTTGGGAAAATTTCAGAAGGGAGGGGGAGAGGAGGAGAAGGAGGACATTGGTAGGTAAGGGACTGTCTGGAAAATTTCCAGATAGATAAAGCTTTTACAGTATGCTGCAGCTCTCTCACTCAAGGATGCTCTCATGTGAACAGGGAGGCTTTTTACCTAAAGTGCTGATTCCTGAAAGGGCATTTCTCTGAGGCTGCAGAAGGAGGCAAACACAAGCCCTCCTGGCTTCCCAGAGGCTGGAGAGCACGTGAAGCTGATAGTGTTTGTAGCAAACAAACAGGGTCAGGTTTCTTGGTCTGGCAGTTACCGGAGCCCATCCTGCACAAAACCAAAACAAGAACATAATTTTGAGTAAATACTGAGAGAAAAAGGCAAACAGCTAGAGCTTGGTGCTAAAGGAAAGGGAGCTGCAAGTCCCACTTGCCATGTTTGTCAAGCCTGAAGTTGGCTCCTCAAGGCATTTAGTATAAATTATGGCTTTTGCTCAGCAGCAGATCCCATTACAATGGTTCATTTCTGAAAAATCAGATGCCTGTTGGGGGAAATCCTGTTTCCTATTTGTTTCTCTGAGTTGCTGTAGACAGAGCTGTGCTGCCGCAGAGTGAAATGACGTCCTCCACCGATGTCGTGGCTCACGCAGGAGGCCTGTGCTGCAGAGCACAGCGGGGGGAGAACCATCCAGCTGAGACCTGACTGGGGAAATCTCAGTTTGCATAGAGGATCCAGCCAGCCACAAGGCCTCGCTAGGAAAAAATACCAAAACATATGATTGCTAATCACAGTTGGATAACCTAATGCGCTTAAATTTAAGCTAAAATGTTTTCTGAAGTAGATTCTGAGTGGCCCAAATCAGCTATTGTCCCACTAGCACAAACTGAAGTTCAATGCAAGCACCCTTGAAAGCAACTGCTGGTGCAATAAGGTGATTATTTGTTTGTATTACTATGTAACGGTGCCACATCTGAAACTACTGAAGCCGTGGAGCACTGGTCTCTGGGCACAAACCCTGAGCAGCTTTGGCTGCTTTTCCTTACCAGGCAAACAGAACACAAAATGCAGAGGTTTAACGGCGTTATGGGAGGGAGCACACCATAATGTCATGAGGTGTGGTGGTCTGTACACCATTGCTGCCATAAGTTACCAGCCTGGAAGGGTCAGACAGGGAATGATTACAGAGAAAAGACAAAAGTCTGTATAAAAATGACATGCTTGTACACACATGCAGATGTGTACAAGAACAGTTCTTACTCTGGAAGTAAGCTTATTTTTTTAGGTTTTGGGAGTGTTTTTTACTCCATATTGAAACAACTGAAAGATTATTGATCTGGAAAACAATGCTCAGATTTCTTGATCTTTTTCTCACAAGTGGGTCTCCTTACTTATAAACAAGGAACAAATTTCAATTTGAATACAGAGGAGCAAAATCTCTCACAGACTAATCCATTAATTAAGTTAATTAAACAAAGTGCAAGATTCAGAGAAAGGCCATCACAATGTTCCAATTATGAGTTCTCATTGTTCCAGACTGTTGCAGGAAGGAGTGAAAAAAGGGTTTTCATACCATCTTTCAAAATTTCCTTTGGGTGGCTGACTGACTGCTCTCAAAGGGGCACGTCTGGTGCTTCCTTCTCCTCCCAGTGTATTCTTAATTTGAAGATATATGTGTCTTACTCTATCACACAACCAGTGGTTTAAGCCAGCTGCTCTCGGAGTCAAGTCTTAAGACTCCCATTGATTTCATTAGACACAAGGCAGGAGTCTTGTTTTTACCACATTTGGTAAAAAGTGAATTTGCCATCTTTGGGAAGTGCTACTGGACCAATTTCCTTTTCCACTGGGCTTACAAGAGAGTACTAAAGCAGAGCACAGCACTTGCCAGGGTTATGGGTTTTGCTGGTATTTTCAGAACACCTAGTGTTATAAGGCGAAGTGAAAAGTATATTTTGATTTTGTTAAGTTCTTGTTCTGTCATTGTGATTTGTACAATTGAACTCTATATATCTTGTATTGCTAAAAAAGGTAAAAATTACATAAAATATCAAGCCAAACTGTGACGTAAAACATGATTCATCACCAGATTCAATTAGCCAGCACTCAAGTGGGATACTCCTTTCCTGCCTTCTTCTCTCCCAATGACCTTCAGACAGAGCTCACGAGAGGCATTTAAATGCCATTGGATCACTCCCAAGGCAGCAGGCAGTTTGCACAGGCATCCTTTCACCTTGAAACCCTTTCAGGAAAGCTCTGGACCCAGGACAAGGATGTAGGTGATCTATATAGGGTGGGCATCAATACTGGCTCCTGAATGTTTGCCACTCCACAGCAACTGTGGTACAGTATTTCTATTCTAAGCAGAGGATTCAGTTGTGGTTTGTTGCCAATCGTGGCTCAGGTGAACCTGACAGCAGCAGTCAATGTAAGCAACATTCGCATTCAGATTTTGCAAGGATCTCAAATTTATGTCTGAAAAACAATTTTCTCCTTGTATTAGGTAACATAATCAGCAACTAAACAGAAGCTACTCCAGTGGACAATTCAGAGAACCCGTATTCCCATCTCATCTGGCAGCAAACTCTTTTTCTCTATTACCTGCCTTGGATGACTGGGGAAAAGTCAGCTAAGCTGGACATTAAGCTCTCATTTTTTCTACTGAGTTTCATTCATAGCACTTCGTAAGCCAATTCATATCTCACAAACATTTAGCTGATCTGCATAATACCAAAAAGAAAGTTTCATATTGATTTATGCAACAACAAACCATCCAACTGTTGTTCGTTTAAAGCCCGAATTCTGTTTGTTCAGGCTTGTCCACTGAGTCCCTTGCTGTATAACACCGTGGTTTCTGGAGTCTCTGAAAGGTGCAGTTACCCACCTCCTGCATGCCTAAACCTCTCTCTCTAGGTGTTGGTGGCTAATATCTGGAAGCAGGCCTGTACAATGCCAGTAATTCTGGAATATGGTCATGACAAGTTTAATTGAATCAACCAATTCCCAAAGCACAGGCAAAGAAAAGGAAAGGAAAGGAAAGGAAAGGAAAGGAAAAAAGAAAAAAGAAAAAAGAAAAAAGAAAAAAGAAAAAAAAAAAGAAAAAAGAAAAAAGAAAAAAGAAAAAAGAAAAAAGAAAAAAGAAAAAAGAAAAAAGAAAGAAAGAAAACAGCAGAAACCAAGATTCCCTGTTGTCTACTGCCTGACTTTTTTCTTTGTCTGCAACAGACTAAAACAGGATTTTACTTAATTTGTGACTCCTCCCTCTTTATTTTTCCCAGTTGCAACAAAACCTTAACCTTGTCCTTTAATGGTGAACTTACAGTGGAACCTAGAGCAAACAAAGGTGTCTCACTGGATGAAAGGAGTGAGATTTGGTCATATTCTATTGAAGTATTTAAAGGGTGCATAACGTTTGAAAGGCAGGTAAGGAAAGGACAGACAGACTGCTTTTGTGGCTGGTAAATATCCTTTGTTCAGGAAGTTTTTGTACAGAGAATAATATTAACATGAACAGGATAAAACCTTGTTCTATATAAACAGAAATTCTTCCTCTCTCTCTCTCTCCATTTATGAAAACTTTAAAATGCCAAAAGGAGAGCTGTCTCAGACCATTAATTCTGATGTCCTAACAAAAACAAGCAGTTCTGTCTGACATCCTCTTGGCAAACAGTTTAGGACTTGAATCCCTGCATGCACGTTTGCATAGTTAATGAGTAATTTCCTCTGCCAGGGAATGAAGAGCTCGAAGGGAGTCAGAAGAGCCATTTTTGAGGCAGAGGCACAGCAAGCAGAGTGGTGCCAGCATGGCACTCAGCAGTCTTTCTGGACTGATCTCTGCCTTTGAATTCTATTCATAGCATTTGAGCAAACTAACAAAAATATAGTCAACAAGAATTCACCTTCCTCCTCTTAAGTACAGGCCACTGAAAGGAATCCTACCTAGCCCAGCAGCCCCCTCCTGGCACTCCTCTCCCTGTGCTGCCCTTCCCTGGAGCTGCTGCACAGGCACGTGTGCACATCGGCAGCGGGCAGGGAATGAGACAGCGTTTTCCAGAGCTGAAAATCAGGGCTTAGTGAGAAGTTATCCCCTTGCTGTGCAGCTACCAACAGAACTGTCCTATTCATCTTCCCAGACACAAAATCCTTTCAGCCATTCAGCCTGCTTCAGAGTTCTGGAACCAGGATATATCAATCTAAAGCAACACATGCTTATTAAAACAATTCCAGCTTTTTGAACAGTTTTTCCAAGGGTGTTTTGGCTTTTTTTTCCTTTTAAAACTCAGATTCTGAATTTAAGGCTGTAATATAGATTTAAAGGCAGTATGGAGCAGACGATGAATTTAGGAAGATACAAAACAGATGAACAAACAAAGCAATCTATTAACTGATAATTGAATTTCCAAGAGCTCTTTCTGCAGAGCAAATCTGACTGTGCCAGCATGTTTGCTTTCCAAGGATGCACAAAACATTTATCAAGCACATTGTTTGACTCCATTTGCTGTGAGGTCACCCATCTCCTATCAAACTGCAGCTGCAGGGCTCTGACTCTCAACAAACAGAAAGGGACAAGATGAGATTTTACATCTTACACAGATTATCCAGAGGACAATGATGCTGTGTGACAACTTGATTATGGGCCTGCAAACAGGACCTTGAATTCTTGGGGTGGGCAACATCGGAGGAGGTTAAGGGCTGTCTTTAATGGAAATGGCTATAATCACCAGATGAGGCAAGAGTAGTCCTGACAGTTACCTGCAAGATTCCAGGGCATCCTGATCAATCTGGTGTAACTGGAAATATCAGCTCTTTCAAGACTGAAAAGAGTTTGAAATGCATTTCTCAGAAATACCTGGGGGGGAAAGTATTTTCAGTAATAAGGACAGAGGACAAAAAAAGCTACTAATGACTGGGGACTAAGAATGGAGGAACAATATCTGTCACTCATCAATCTTAGTTGCCAAAATAAAGAGCAAGTGGGGTGTGTTTTGTTGGTGAGCTGTTCCGAGAACTGCTAGAAACTTCTGAGAAGCATCAGGGCAGCTCCAAACATCTCCACACTGCTATTACCACATCGCTTACTGATAGAGATTCAACAACACCTATTTGGAGCTTGGAGTAAAACCTATTTCCAAATACATTTCCGAATTTTGTCTTAAATTCGTTTTGTCTCACCCATTTCTTCCAATCTAGCAGTAGCATCCAGATCCATAAGGTACACAAAGCTTAAGTTAGGCAACTGAACACTGACCAGGTACCTGTTTGTAGCAGCTGGTGCACTGCTGCCTTTCTCATCTGGTTGGTACCTCCTAGAAGAGACTGACCTCAGAAAGCAATGAGCAAATCATTACAACAAATAACCTTATATGTTTGTTTTCCCTGGTTCTATGCTGAGGCACGAGCTCAAAAAAAGAGGCAAAGTTGGGATGTATCATGTTCCTAAACAAGTACTCTTTCTACTGGTTCTTCTACAGATGTTAAGCAAGAAAACTTAAAGCTCAGCCTGCCAATAAATGTTATGAATCAACAGTATAACCTGAACATGTTATTCAGGCACCCCAAAACAGGACAGTTATCAGGCAGAAATTTTAATTAGTGTTGTTTAGTAAGGAGGGTCATTTGTATAATTAATATCTTCCACGTGCTCCTGGCAGCATCCTGTGCTATGCTCATCACAAGGAAAGAGATGCCAGTCCCCAGCATGCTCAATATTTTAACATATTCCATAACTGCTACTAAAAGTCATGCTGAATTATTAACTTGCAAATGGCTGAGGTCTGTGCCTCCCGATTGCTGCACTCATTGGCAGCATCATTACAAAGGCACAGAGAAAGGATTCTTGCAACTGAAGGACCTGCAGATACTCAGAGCCAGGAGGATGGCAGGGAAACACTCTCCCACTGCTTAGAAGGTATCACATCGATGAAGAATAAAGATTCTGAGTTAAGACTAAGTGGGAAGATATATATTGAAAGACAAGTCCAAAGGGTTTGGAAGTGGGCCACAAGTGGGATAACAGCAATATCTGTAGCACAAAAATCACTTTCCTGCAAGCCACGATCACACAGCAGTTCAGGTTATAAGCCTGTTGTTTGGTTTGTCTCCTGTTTGTTTCAGTTCCATCCCAATAAGGGTTCTTTTAAAGTAAATATACATAACACTTCGGTCATATCCAGTTAGTCATAAGAAAGGCACATTTGTATATGAAATATGGCACATAAAATATTCACACATTAACATGCATTATAACAGGATGCACACATTTCTGAAATAAAAGCAGCAGGAAGGAACAGAGGGAAGCTGCTTATTTCTTTTCAGCCCTCAGTCCAGAACTTGTGACTTCATCTCCCTGGAGAAATGACTACAACAGCAAGAGCAAGTTTTGCCCTTAAAATTATTCAAAATCTCTCTCTGCTTTGCCCCATGTGCCACTGTTGCTGCCCTAGGGCTTAATTGCTCTTACATAGCACTGGCTGCCACAGGTCAGTAAGGGCATTTCTGCAGCTTTCTAGGTTTTTCCATTAAGCCTAAAAGAGGGGCAATCTGGAGAGGGGTCCATATCCAACCAGTGATAATGAGATGCAACTCCACAGCCTTTAATAACAAGGCCTTCCAAAATCCTAGAGATTTTTTCCCTCTATTTTATTTTTCAGCTGCCATTGGAAAGACTCCAGAAAAGCTTTGCATTTAATGCTCTGCAGGACGTGCTGAACTTTGGGCTGCACACCTCATCACTCAAACTGATACATGATCTAGCAGTTCTGCAGCAGAATTCCTACCTGTTTTGCCAATGGAGCCTGATTCTCCCTCATTATATTCTTTCAAGATGTCAGAGCACATCATCATCATGCAAGACTGTGAGAAAATACATACAGTTTATGATAGCAACAGAAATAAAAGCAGCACCATCAAGTAAAGCAAAACCGGTAAGAACATCCAGTAAAAACCAGTAAGTATATCCAACCTCCACAGCCATTTTAAAATTTATTATTAGGGTGTAACGATGGAGGTAGCACTTTACAGCAGCTTTTGGCAAGTATTTTTTTGTAACACTAATTAAAAATGTGCAAAAAATTAGGTGTGAGATCCAGAGATGACAACCCGAATAGAAATTCTTAAAAATGCTCCATCACCCCGACCTCTCTGAAAGACTACATGAAAATCTTCCTTTGGGATGGAAACAGAGTTTGATTCACAGAGCTGCTTTGCAAACACAAAAATGGATTTTGTAAGCTCTTTTTTGCTGTGCACTTACTCTGGATCCCCTAATGCTCATAGTTTGTTGTATATACCAGGAATATTCTGCTGCTAAAGCCAGGGTATTTCCGCCCTTAAATTGTAGAATAAAAATGATGTGCAGACACTGGAGCTAGCAGGTCTGTGACATTTTCTGGCACAGTAACTAGTCTGTTACACCACTTGGTATTTTCTTTCCTTTCTTTTCTCTTCCTTTTCTTTAAGCTAACATCCTTTTCCTGTGCCTGGGGGAGAAGGCAGTTGATAAAAGCTGAGTTCCTGTTCACAGATAAGTTTAGAAGGCAGCCAAGCTCAGAAGTTCCTTGAATAAGCTATATTCCTACCACCTTTCCCCCCCCCCCCGCCTCTGTCAGAGATGTTTGAGCCCCACACAGGAACCAGACTCACATTGTTCAATAGCCACGGACGTTTCCACAGTAGCTGGGAGGGTCGAAAGCTTTTTCCGCTCTTTGTTACAATTTTTTTTTTTTTTTTTTTCTCCTTCCTTCTTCCAGCTTTCCAGATAAAGAATACTGCCAGGGCATTCCTGAATTAATCCAGGCTGAGCTTTAGAGGAGAGAACAAGAGACAGGTGTAACCGGGTGGGAAAAATCCCACAATGCTGGTGAAGCTTTTGCTCATCTGTAACACGATAGGATTGGCAAAGCTGGTCAAACACTCAGACTATCATGGGTATCATGATGGTTCAGTGCATAGCTCAAAGCCACAAATCTATGAGACCTCTGCATACCCTCAGAGGACTCCTCTGTCCCACGAGGAAGAAGGTTATTGGGAGACAGAACAGCTCATGGAAAAGACTCAATATTACCCTTCAAGTGTGATCTCCTCACATCAGGAAGAGGATTTTGAAGCTGCAAGCCCACAGTCCCGAAATGGGTAAGTACCCCAGAGTGTCTGTCTTACTCATAACAATAGTGCAATCCTGTGGGATACCTTTATATCCTATTGATAAAGGACCATTTTCAATACAAGAATTTCATTAAAATATACTAGATTTTAGAGATCAATCTATATCCAAGCAGGAGAGGCTTAAGTGTTTTAACTAGAGAAACAGAAAGCTGAATTGCTTGTGTTGGATGAGACCACATGATGGGACCAGCTCTTTGGCAAGTCTGAGACAGCAGAGTGGGGTTAGGGGTCTAGACATACCTGGCAGATGTGAAGCCTTCCACTTCTGCTGGAGCACCACAAAACAAAACACTATTTTAGGCAAAGCAGAACTAGAGGAAATCAATGGCTTTTTCTCAATGACAAACCAACCCTGATTATTTTTGCTGATTGTGGCAACTTTTGCCCATCATTGAAATACACCTGCCTGCAGACCTGGGCCTTGAAACAGAGAGGAAAAGAAAAGGGCAGGATGTTAACCAAATAAAAACTGTGAGGAGTAAATATAATAAAGAATAATAAATAAACATGAAAATTACTACAAATTCAACCCCCCCACAATGTTTTCATGACAGTGAAATGCTTCTCATGGTAACCAATAGCAGAGGAGTAGCCATCCTGAGTGGAAAAGGCATGTACCATAAAGATTTCCAAACACTATGTTTTTTTAAGTTTTACAAGGCACATAAGTAGGTCTCTAAATGTTTAAAACAGCTGAAAATCAAGCAGGACAGTGAATGAATCTTTTATAGCCCTGATGGATGGATACTGCAGAGCCCTGTTTGGAAGAGCTGAAACAGCAGCACAGAGACTGCTGTTCACAGCTCAGTGCTTGAGGATGCCCTGGTACTTTTCCCTTTAAATGCTCCCGAGGAAAGGAAAAAGGGGAGATGGAAAAAGTCTATAAAACCTTGCTCATGTTATGCTTCCTTTTCACGTAAACTAAACAATACAATCTTGTTTTTAATCTCATCTATGTGTGTAAAATTAAGGCCTCCCTTCTTTATGTAGCAGGGTGAGTGTATTAAAACCCTGTTGTACTTCATACGACATCTTCCCACAAATCTGCACTTCCAACCCTTATCCCTAAGTGATTCCCAAAAGCCTGTAAGCGTTTACTTTCAGTACCCTGATGAGTAGTGTTTGATAATGACATGCACTGTAATTCACCAACTCCTGATTAATGCATTTCAGACACTGTCAGAGGAAGGAAAACAAAGCCTAAGTGGTACCCTGGACTCCCATGTTGTACTGCAAGGTGGTAATACTTTGATTGCTGGTTTAAACCCCAAAAGCATTCTGAAAACTATAAGTACTAAGAAAATTCAAAGTGTAAAAAGGTGTATGTCTAGGTCAAGAAGAAACTGCAATATACTGTCTCAATTAGGGATCTCTTCCTTTGCTATGTACTTTGTTCAGCACCAGCTTGTGTAATTCAGTTCTGCACCAGCTATTACTCACTCTAATTTCCTCACGAGAAATACTTCCTCCTTTTATAGACATAGTTGCATAATGAGTCAAATCATAACGTTCTCCCCAATTATAAAGCTGTTTTGATGACTACAGGCAATCAAAACCAAGCCTGGCAGTAGCTTTAAGATATTTGTTGTTTGTTGTTTTTTTTTTTTTTGCTAGAGCTATCACATTTATAGTGCACACAAGCCTGGGAAGCTGGTAACTCTTGTGAAAGAAATGTGAAATTTTGAGAGTAATTATGTCCAAAAGTGAGGGGAGAGAGTGCAAATAAGCAGGGACAGAAAGGCTCCAAATTCTAAAAGTCATTGCAAATGGTTGAAGCAATGTATCCCCAGAGTCTGAAGTCCTCAAGTGCAACTCAGGTGCTTATGGCTGGAGTACCCTGCCATGCATAGACCAGAAGTTGTCACGAATCTGGTATTTCCTTCCTACAAGCATCACATGTCCTGGAAAAACATCAAAGAATTTGGCTTATATCTAAAGGGCAAGAAGAAGAAAGCATCAGGAGTTAATCAGGAATTAAAAGATAAAGATATGCCATAAAAAAAGCCTGGGGTGGACTAATTTTCTACCAAAATTGTAACACTTTCATTTGCTTTTGAAATAAGAAACTATTTTCAGAACTAAGAAACAAATAAAGAACATATATGGTAACTTCATCTCTGAGACAAAGTTTTTACTCTAATAATTTTATAACAAAAAGGTGTGTTTTTTTTCCCAAACTCTTGCTATTTTCCCTACGCATGAGGAATAGTAATTGTTACAAAATATTCTTAGGTTTGTTTTTTTTTTAATTTATAGTATTGTTTTTCTTACTGCAGTTATTTGAATAATTGAGACCATCACGACTAGCATCTCATGGTAATTAGTTAGACAGAACCCTCTGGCTTGTTTCAACATGTCTTGTGAAATGACTCATTAGATCCCAGTCAAAAGCTTGGATATGTTACTTTACTAATTATTTCCTCTCAGAATAAGAAGATTGTTGTAATAAGAGTTTTACAGTAAGAGAATCAGTAAGAAGTCAGTGGGCCTTTAGGTAGCTTGTAAAAAGGTAAACATGTGGATAGTAATCCTCTTGTTTCAACTATTCGTTAGAGAAGAGCCAGGTTTAATAGCTCAGTATCCCAGTGGCTGCCTGTATCTCAGTGAACAGGAGAATATCTGCATGCTTAAAGTAGACAAGTGTTTGTACATGCTACTTACAAAATCAAAACTATCAGAAGAGGCCAATTTTCCAAAGGAAATCACCTTTTTTTTGTTGTTATTTTCTTCCCAGCAGCTGTACCTCATAGTAGCTGATTAGTTTGACTTTAGATATTTTATTCTATGGCTGAGGTAAACAGATCCATGTGTACCCAAATTTTCAGCAGAATTAAAAAGGGAAATGAAAACACAAGCATATGAGGAGATCTGCACTGTGAAATTGCTGGACTATATTAGCATTTGTTTTAGCAATGGAAGATGAAGAGTAAGAACAGTAAAAAAAGGTTCTGGATTTCATAAATACTCAATGCATAATACCCAAATTGGATAACAAATACACTGTCACTCTTCATTTGCCGTATGAAAACAGATGCCTAATGCAGAACTTCACAGGAACGCTCTGTTGTTACTGGTGGCTTTCCTGTGTGTGGCTTCAAGCAGCTAAAACACATTGTGAAAACCTGTCCAGGACATGACCAGATCTGCAGGAGTTCTAAAAGTGACCCAGTAAATATCACATAAGAGTTTGCATTAGCTTATCACCTACTCTAATACCTACCACTAGGTGAAACGAATTCAACTCTGTCTGATCAAGTAATGTTGAAAGGGATAATAAATACATCAATGCTAACACATCAGTATTGTTATCAATTGCTATGTGGGTGACACACCTGATAGCTTGTGAAAACTCATCCTAAACTGACAAGCTACCTAGGAGATTTTTCCTTCTTTAGAGCCACTTCCATCAAATAGTTGGTAATATTTGGTAACGACACATGCCTGGACAAGGCACAGGGCTGAGCTGGCCTCAGGGAAGCTGAAGGAGATGGTCATGGACGTATAGAGCTGTGTGCCCTCCCTTAGGCTGTACAATTCAGACCTGGGCAGACAGAACTGGACACGTGTCCTTCTCCATGCAGCTCTATGGGGAACAGGAACAGGCTGACCCAGCCTTTGAAAGGAAAGGGTTCCTTGGCCCTGGGAAGAACATGCTATCTTCTTTATACCCTTGCCATAGACTTACCTCTGTTGATCAGAGGTCCACAGAAAGACCTTTACTGTGATTACACTTGGAAGAGCTTGTTTTCTCTCCCTACAAACATCATTTCTCACATCAAGCAGAGCAGTGGAGCACTGTAACCCAAGGCTCCTACCTTTTCTCAGCACTGAGCAGAATTGCAGCCAGCTGGTTTTCATCAATCCATGCACCCCTAACACCAAAACAGTCAGCTTGAGAAAACTCAGATTTCATGCACTTAGTGTTCATATTTCATTAAACAAAATATAAATTAAGCATCTGAAAGGTGCAATCCCGTCACACACTAGCCCTGACGGCAAAGCCCAAAGCTGCCTGTGCCCTCAGTTGGCCTGACCTGCCTGTCAAGTAGCACTGTAAACCTGATCGCTTAAGCATTCCAGGTTAAAAATAAACTTAGGAAAAAGCAGAGGCTATTTTTAACTTTAGCTCTCCATAACCACACTAACAGAGTTGGTCCCTAAATGGATGGCTTGCCCAGTAAGGGAGAAATGGACTGTGGTGACGAAACAGGAAGGAGCAGAGCAACAAAAGCTGGTTTCTCCACCTCTCACAAAGTCTTAGAGAACTTCTCTGTCTTTTCAGAAGTGTAATCATTGCCAAGGAGCCCCAGTTTTGGATTTGGCCTCCAGCTGGGTAGCTGGCTTAGTTTTCCTACTCTCTCTTCAATCCACAAACACACAGCCTGTCGTCATTTGGGATTTGTCTTAAAATTACAATGTGTTGGCAAAAAAAAAAAAGAAAAAAAACCCAAACAAATCCCCAAGACCCACCATCTGAACTATATATAGCAAAGGTGGGAATCTTCAGCATAAGTGAGTCCTTAATTGCATTAACATATTTTGAAGTTTGGATGCACAATTCTGTGAAGTCACCCTTGATTAGAGGAAGAATTCCTGATGTCAGCCAGGTGCATTGTTATCTCACTGACACACACACCTCTTCCTCTAATTTGGCACTCAGCCACAAAGAAGCAAACCTCTTTTTGTGATTACCCAGGGTGTCAAAATGCAAAACAATTATCCTTCTAAGTCCAAACAAGCAGAGAAAACCCAAATTATTTTAGGGAAAGTCAGAACAATGCTCAATCATAATAGCTTTTTTTTTTTTTTTTTTTTTTTTCTGTCCATTCTTACAGGAAAACATCCATTGATTTAATTAAGACCAGTTTCACACTGACTCACCTATTTCTCCAAAACTATACAGAAGCTTTTTTAGGAAGCTTATGGGATACTGAAATTTCACAACAAAGGGGCACAGAACACATGCTTAAAATAAATCAGGTTTGGATGAAATGCAGCTAAATGTGATCTTCAGCCCCCGACATCCTGCAAATTAGTGGAATAGCCATCAAATGCTCAACAATAGCTTTCACAGTGCCAAGCTCATCAACAGAAGCAATGGTTTCCTATCAAAGTTGGGGATTTGGCTCCTTTCAGGACTTTAGGAAATTCTCCATCATCTGGCCCTTGTAGAGCTGCAGGTGGAATTGCTCCTCATGAGCATGTCAGAAGCAAATGACACAGCTCTACTGCACATGGTATGGGAGTTATCAAACCCTCTGTGCCTAAAGGATTATGTTATTCCACAGCTCATCAGTATCAGCTGCAGCAATGCATTCTCTCAGCAGATAGCAAGGGGTCTCTTGTTTCTGTATAGCCACAGAACCACCACCAGCACTATTACCTCATGGACCCAACACCTTCCTACTTGTGCAGGTCAACACCCCTTGAATAAGGGATAGGAGGCCAACCCTGAAGAAAACTACACTCGTGCACTAAACATGATCAAGAAAAACTGGTGCATGTTTCCTGCACCCTGAGAAGCTTGTCTTCTTGTGCTTTTTCGACTTGCAGGCAGCAGCACAGCTGTGCTGGTAAGTGGCCACTGGCTGAGATTCCTGCTTCAAGACATGGTCTGAGAAAGGAGTGAGCAGGCTACTCTCATGCCTGCAGGAATCAAAAGATGATAGCCAAGACTAAGCTGCCCTCTGAATGAGCTGTAGTGCTTCTGTTGTGAGGAGGATAATATAGATGAGGTAATGGCTGTGCACACTTTGTAAAGAGGAAAAACTTCTTGCATTCATTTCTCTGAAGTAGCTTGCACAGCAGTTGGATTTGGCTCAAAACCAGCTCCATGCCAAGACTCTCCCTTGAGCTCCCACTCTCCATGAGGCTCTAGGTTCAGCACTGGCACTGCTATCAGGTTTTAGGACATTCTGCAGGACAAGTTCCAACTGATAACAGACTAACTGGTATGACTGTTGGAATAAAAGAGGCGTTCAACCAGCATCACTCAGGGCTCTGGAAGACTTCCAAGCTCTGTAGGGAAAGCCACATGTCTGAAACTACCCCTGCCACTCTTTTTAGCCCAGCTTGCTAAGGTGAACAAGAAATAATCAGTTTACCTTAAATACCAGCGGAAAACCAGTGGGTCGTTGGCTAACTCACACAGGAATATCCCTGACCCTGACTGGGAGGGAGCTCTAACCATCCTAAGGGAAAGACAGAGAAATACCAGAGTTTCTGCTGTCTGATTGTAATACAGGGCTACTCTGCATCCCATAATGAACTAAAAGATGTCTGTCTTAAAAAATGACATGCGTAGTCCTAGTTTAGATTAATTTAAATGTGATATTTTACCTCTGTTTTATTGACGATGCTTTGTGTTGTCAGTAAGAATTTTGCACTGAGCGAAAAACAGAACACAGATTATTCCACAACTAAAGCCTCATTCTTTTCCCCTGCTTCAACTGGTATACACTAGGATTAATTCTGTACAAGTCAATGGAAAACTGCTTGTTTAAATTAGAACATATGCTCTGTTGTCATCTAGGAACACATTTAAGCAGCAATAATTGCTTATCTGGTGCCTTCTGTGCTGTTTAGAAGAGGAAAGTGTTGGGGACCTGTAAAGTTTTGCACTATCACTGTAGATGCAGGAATGGCTGGACAGGAGTTTTCAAAGTAATTATAGAAACTGGTTTCCTTGAGAATAGAAACCTGAGGAAACTGATGTGAAGGACAATTCAGTTCTACTAGTACAGCCAAAGGAACAGCAAAACTTATGGAAAAACAACGTCCTGAATTCCTGAAGCTTTTGTTCAGGCAAAAATTCCACTGACTGAGGAAATGTCTAAAATTATGCCTGGCAGCACCAACCATGAGAACATGTAACTAAGAAAAATGAAGTATCTAAGGACTTAATCTGAGCTGGGTGCTGTACTCTCCACTCACTATCATGCTGGGATTGTCAGTGTAGCGGTTTATGAAAAGAGAGACCCCCAATTTTCATATGGGCAGAGTGATAATTACTGCAGACCAGCCATCTCATTTTATCTCCTATTTCTGGGGGTTTTATTTGTTTGCTATGATGTAAGGTGGCATGGTCAAATCCTATATTCAAAGACAGAACCTCCTGCATTTTGCTATGTTTCAGTAAAAGCAGAATTATTATCTTAAAGGTTTAAATAAAAGGATGTTAAGCTAACCTAAATTTGCTAAATCTTATTTAAATGCAGAATGTTTTGTCATTAAATGCATCTAACCTCAGACAGAAATTATACTTGCCTCAAAACAAAGCAAAAGTGCATAGATGCACACGAAGATTCTATTCAATAAGAAAGTTAGAATAAAGCCTAGAGAAAAAAAAAAAAACCAACAAACCAAAATCAACAGACAAACAACCCTCCTAGTCTAGCAAAGAAAATTATTCAGATACCTTTTCCCTGGTTTAGAAAACAAAGGGTTAAATTGATTGGAATGTAAAACAGGAAAAGCAACTGAATAAATGAAACATCTGTAGTCCTGAATTTGCTAAGGTTCACTCAAGTGTTTCTCTAACTTGCAGTATTGTAATAAGCATTATCATCCACCAGACTGGAGAGAGAAGAGAGCTCTCCTGCTCTCCTCACATGAGCAACTTCTTTCTACTCTTTGGCAGCAAAAGCTTGAATCAAAAGGAAACTGTACTGAAGAGAATAAAAGCAAAAGCTGTTAAGTTGGTTATATATTCAGTGAATGAAGCAACATAATTACAGAAAGGAAAAAACACAGAAGCAGAACACAAAGCTGCTGTGTTCCAGAAACCAGCTGAATAAAGAAAGTGCTATTTGTGAAAGAGCAGCTCTTTGAAACTTCATAGCCTGATTCAGAGCCCACTGATGCCAGCAGAACTCCTGCTTGCCTCACTGAACTTTAGATCAAGCCTTTCCAAGTCTTCACATTGTTCCACTTAACATAAAAGAATAACATATTTTCTATCAAGGTTAATACAGTTAAGGAATATTTTTAGTTACAGAGAGAAAATTTCCCATAAAAGAAACACCTGACAAGCTGTGCAAAAAATTCATCTTCAGGCACGTGTCTATACTGCAGCTCATTACAGATGGGAAAGATAGGCCTTATTTACTTATTTGATTAAAGAATACATTTTTATAAGCTTCATGGAGCTCATTACACTACAATTTTTTGTGATTAAAACCAAAACACGATCCCATGTAGCTCTTCAACTTCACAAGTAAACTTTTACGATAAGATGAGAGAGAACTAGTGAGCAGATGCTAAAGAAAAATGAACATAAATAATTGTGACCACCATTAAAGGAAGTTTTTATTGAGAGTCTATCAAATTCCTCTTTTTTTTCTCATGCTATTAATTCTGTATAATGCTAATAATCGCCCAAAGCAGGCATCAAGCTGGAATCAACCATTGATTCAATTTCTGATACAAGACAACCCTTTCTAGGTGTGGGAAGCCCACCAGATACTTCCAACACATTCAGAGCTTTGCAAAAGGAATAGTTGTATTTTCTATTAAATGTGTGCTCACATTTACATGTTCATTACAGCAGAAGTACTCACAGTCACACGATGGCACATTCTTGCTCACACATGTTGATGCATGTAAACATTTGGCTTAGATTTGTACGGCCTGCATGACTCAAAGGACTTGCCTGGGAGCGGCATATGGTGGGAAAAACAAATCAGCCCAGATAATGATTCATGGGGTGTGGATTGTTTTCACTGGGAAAGAACAAAACACTAGAGCCAAAGAATCCTATTGTAAAAGGAGGTTTCCACACTGAATGCAGACTCCTGCCTTGATCTGGCAGGCATCCCACAGGCCCATGATACCACAACCTAACAACGATGCTACTGAGCTCCAGCAGCAGTACCTGGTCACTGTATTTCCCCAGAAAAATTTGAGGGGAAAAAGCCATCCCCAGTTATGGCTCACCAGGCATGTGATAGAGAACAGTCTCATCGGGTCTCTATTTCAGAGTTATTAATCAAAACCACTGAAAATTAATGCAGCATTAGAAAGCCTGGCAGAGCTACGCTCTCCTCGGAGGCAGCGCTCAACCCTTGGCCCGAGCACCTGTTGGTCTAGTGGCTTTGGCTGAACCTCCTGGTGGCACAAGCAGACCCTTTGACTCCTGAGAAGTAACAACTGAGTAAAACTTGAGGATTTGTCTTCCGGTTCAGTCCCATAGGAAACTAGACTCCCATTGATAACAAGCACAAAAATTCCCCCAGTGACTTGCAAGGGCCTTAAAGCTAGAGCTCCTCAGAAGAGCCGTTTTGGCTTGAAATGACAAGGGCTGCAGCAGCCTGCTTTCCTGCCCAGCTGGCTTTGCCAGGTTTTCCTGCCCCTGCTTCTAGGAGATGAAGGGTTTTGCTTGCATGAGCGTTTGCTGAAATTGCAATCACATTTTCCTTAAGAAACAGGGGAGCAGAAAAGGCTGTCTACATCTCAGCAAAGCTGGTGAAGTGCTTCTAGCAAGCCCAGGCTGCCTGCCCTTTCCTCCTGATGTTTCCAGCTTCCTTGCAGGCTCCCTGCTTCTGGCAGCCCAGCCACTGTGGTCACAGCTTCTGCTTTTGTGTGGGACTCAGTTCCCCATTGTTCTGCAGCTCTCTCAGAGGGGAGAACTTTTTCCATATATGCTGATTATCAGAGATTTTGTTCCTGTGTTCCCATGTAAAAATATACTGCCTAAAGTTCAGCTGGTGTTTATCAGACACAGCTCTCTTCCCCTCACAATGTTAGACTCCACTGTAAGACAAACTCTGACAAACTCATGGAGTACAAGAACCTCCTGATGTCTCCAGCTGACATGATCAGAACTGCATAAGGTCTGACACTTCTTTCTTTCTGAGAAACTAGCGTTGATTTATTATGGAAAGGTAATTTCATATCATATAATGGCATATAATTTCTAATTTCTGTCCAGGCTTCGTTTAAGCAGATAGGCCGCACACATTGACACCAGCAAGCTCTGAGGCTCATAGTAATGGCTGCAAAGACACTGGATGCTCTTCTGCTGCAGGTAGAACAGCAGACCCCTAGAGGTCATAGAATCACAGAACGGTTTGAGTTGGAAGGGACCTTAAAGATCATCTAGTTCCAAGCCCCCTGCATGGGCAGGGACACCTCCCACCAGACCAGGTTGCTCAAAGCCCCATCCAGCCTGGCCTTGAACACTTCCAGGGATGGGGCTTCCACAGCTTCCCTGGGCAACCTCTGCCAGTGTCTCACCACCCTCACACTAAAGAATTTCCTCCTAATGTCTAACCTAAATCTCCCTTCTTCCAGTTTTGATCCACGATTCCCTGTGCTCTCACTACAATCCCTTGTAAAAAGCCCCTCCCCAGCTTTCCTGTAGCCCCTTCACACACTGGAAGGCCACTATAAGGTCTCCCCAGAGCCTTTTCTTCTCCAGGCTGAACAGCCCCAGGTCTCTCAGCCTGTCTCCATAGCCAAGGTGCTCCAGCCCTTGGATCATCTTCGTGGCTCTTCTCTGGACTTTCTCCATGAGCTGCATGTCCTTCTCACGCTGGGGGCTCCAGAATTGAACACAGTATTCCAGGTGGGGTCTCACCAGAGTCAAGTAAAGGAAGGTCACTACTTCAGAGGCTGAGCTGCCAAAGTCAGCGTAAGCCCCTTATCCCTCAAAAATTGCATCTTCATTTGAAAAGAGGAATTAAATCCAATCCCTGCTTCCATCTTCCAGGCAGGAACCAATCAGGTTAACTGTTAACCTGGTAGCCTTTTTGAATCTGTCCATATAGAAGCAGTCTGGAAAGTTAAGGTGAATTAACTGTAACAGTGAGAGAGGTATATATTTTTCTTCTCTTCAAACTAGTCAATCCCACCTTTTCCCTAAGGTTTTTTAAAATCAGCATGTTGTTAAGTGGAACGTTGCAACTTCCTGATGGCCTTGTGTGTGCACACAGTTTTAGAAATAACCATGGAAGGTGCTCTCCTACAACAGGCAAGGACATG
Source organism: Apus apus (assembly GCF_020740795.1). Classification (NCBI taxonomy): domain Eukaryota; kingdom Metazoa; phylum Chordata; class Aves; order Apodiformes; family Apodidae; genus Apus; species Apus apus. The sequence continues at coordinate 28,245,556 of NC_067285.1, forward strand.
TAGCCAGACTCATGTGAAACACAAGGCCCCAGATGGTCTTTAAGACAAGTTGGTTGTAAAATGCAATTGCTGGTTCAGTGACTCTTCCTCTGAAGGTTTTGTAGCCAGATAGCAGGGACCTCTTGTCACCCTATAGCTTCTTTGTCCAAACACTGTCACATCCCTTTTCTGCTCATCACCATCCATAGAGAGTGGTAGAATCCCTTGGTGTTTAACTGGTTAACTTCTGTAAACACACTATCTGAAACAATGTGTTGAATACATGCATAGCTATGAATAACTGCAATTACAAATTAATTGGATGCTAATGGTTATATTTTTTTTCCATTTTCCACTACAGTTACCACTTCTTACTTCCTGTCACTTCTGATCTTGTATTTTAACCATCAAAATTCAACCAACAGTACCCTCCCATGTCTTGATTTTAAATTCTTGAAAATAAAGAACACTCTGTAGTATTAATAGATACCTATATAATTCAGACCTGAAAATTTTACCAGACTAGCAAGACTCGCCTGTCCTTGCTACAAGAATAAAACTAAGATCCAAAAAACCACTCTCGTTTTTCCAGTATAATTTTCCTGCTGATGATGTGAGAAATTACTTCAAAGGGAGTCTAATAAGCTTCAATCAGTTACTAGATTATCTTGAAGAATAATACTTAGGAAGACACTGATTATTAATGGAGTTTATGTAGGACTATGTTTTCAGAAGCAGTTTGCCTCAACCTGATGAGTCAGTCATTAGGCATCTGAAATGGCAACATGCCCAGAGAGGCAATCTGACATTTAAAGTGACATTAACCTGCAGGTTATCACAGAGATGGAAATTTCTCCTGCTAAATGAAAGGACTGGAAATGGAACTAATGCATCAAAGTTCAGACAATCAACCCTTTTGTCACAAACTCAGATAAGCATCTCAAATGAAAACAAATGTACTGGGAGTGGAGGGAGAAGCTAGCTTGCATTTTCCACTTCTCATCATCACCCAGCTGGGGTGGGTGGGCAGCTGTTGTGTGGAAATCAAGTGGAAGGCACTTCTGCATGTCACTCTTCCTTGGCACTGTTGCAGGCAGAAACTTTAAAAGACCTACTTCAAAATCCTCTCTCATGTCCGTCTTCCACCAGGAACTGGTGTTCCTTCATGCAGTCCCGTCTGGTAACATACATAGAAGCCTGCATGAAGGAGAAGTACATTGTCAACTCCCAACAGCCTTGCCTAAATGGAGCACCAGACTGTCAGAAGATCATGTAAGTATCCTAAATAAAACCAACACGGGCAACGCAATTTTATCTGAAATATATCAATGATATTTTCAAAAATTTTTAATGACACCTTTTAAAAAGAATTAAAGCACCCACTCAATACCAAAGTGATGTAGGGTCTGATTTACATACTTAAGGTGATCAGGCATTTAAGTAACCTGGGTGAATAATTGCCTTTCCAAGCCACCAAGTACAGGATTACAGAGTGATTAAGTGATTTTTCAAATCTCCCCACATGTCTATTCAGAAAAAAAAGAGACCATACTTTTCCATGACTTTCAGTTCATAACACACATGGATAACTTACAAAAGCTCTGCCTGTGGCCATCAGTGAAACCATTTACATGGCAGCAGCTGGAGATGTGCAACTGCCCAAGCACTTACTTCTCTTTCAGAAGGACTGGCTGCCCAAAGGGCACTGATGAAAGCCAATAGGGTACATTAAGGTACCAGGACTGATACATTTTTAAAGTTGGGAGACACTGACTCACAACATATTTTTGAAGTGAAATAATATTTAAGACTCACTTACATGTTTTCACATCTATGTAGTTACTTGATTTAAAAAATGCTGTTTTTTTTCATAATACAATTAATTCATCTTTCTCTGGAGCAAAAAAGTTCCATGATTTCTTCTAGTTTTTTTAAAAATTTGTATCTTCCGTGTTAACAGTCACATTTTGGAATATTTGCTTAAAAATAAAAATTGCTGTGGCCTGCCTACATGTTTTACTGAGTAGAAGTGATAGAGTTTATGACAGATTTCTTAACTCTGCTCTGCACTAGTCATCTAGGACACACTTGGCACCAGACTGCTGCCAGAGTCACTGAATTTACCCTGAGTGATGCCAGCTTACAACAACTTGCAGTCTAATGCCCAGACCCTTACTCCCCAGGTACAGGACTGCTCTGAAGCCAGTCTATCAAGTGAAACAGAAAGTTCTGAAGTCTTTGCAGTGGAAATGCTGCCCTGGATTTATTGGCAAAGACTGTGAACAGCAAGGTAAGGAAAGCTACAGAAAAGACATGAGAATTAATGACTAAACTCTAGTCATGGTGGCAAGAAATAAGTCTGCCTATGTGTTTTTCCTTTTTTTTGAGGAGATGCCTGAATTTCTTTGGTCTGCTACACCCCAAATCACTGATGCCTTGAAACAAGGAGGAGCTGTTATTAGCCGCAATTAGTAGCTAATAGCATTTGCTACTTTTTCTTCTGTTAGTAGCACCTTTTTAATCTTTACACATGGATGCAGGTTATTAATTTGCTGGGGGGCCTGTCAGATGTACAGTTCCATATAGGAATGCCTAACTCCAGGGAGAAACTGGTGACATCAGAAAGCAACACTAGTAACTGGAATAAGATCAGTTTATGGGATGAAGTCTTCTGGCTAGGGAAATCATAACACACCCAAGTTCAAACAAGGCAGGCAGTGCTCACTCTCCAGCCTCCACTGCTGCTTTTTCTCTGCTGGTCCTGGCTGCTCAGATACCAGCTCCCGGAGGGACAGCAGCTCCACAAAACAAGTACAGAGCCCAGGCTGTGACTTACATGGAAGCTCTAGCAATAGCCTTTACCTACAATAAACTACAACTCTTTCACTGCTAAATAATGACAAGTGCAGCCTTTAAGTAAGAGAGGGGGGACAGTGTGGTTAGAAAACTGGAGTGCTTCATGACATTGGCAGGATTTAGCAAATAATACTCCAAAAGCAGAAGGAGAGTTTAAATGGATAAAAGACAACTACCCCTCATAATTAAGACAACCATAACAAAAGCGTCAAACACTTGAGGGAAAATTTTCACACAATGTCTGTGTAACTCACCTACCCAAACAGACTCCACAGATAAAATGGGAGTGTCTGTTTTTATCTCTGCAGTTTTAGTTTTTCTTTGCAGATTTATCTCTATGGTGATGCCCCAGCCTGACTTTCATTTATAATTTTAGAAGGATATTGCCAAATGAAGTGCTTAGAGCTTAGTCTCTCCTGTTATATTCACTGACCAAAACTGCTGCTTCTTTATCTCCCTCTTTGTACATCATCACTCACTGTAGCTGGTGCCACCTAAACATTCAGGTAAGTGTGGAACAAGGAAGAAGAGTTTGTAATTATTTTTCATGAATGCTAGAACAAAAAGCATCTATTTGTAATAGGCTCATTTCTTAGAATCAGTTACTCAGCATGAAATAAAAAACAAATCAATCACTATGTAGCATTACAACTTTAGCAAAGCTGTTTGCTGGTGAAGTACTATAAGCAATGCAAGTTCTCCAAACAAGATGTTCTTTCCTTTATTGCAATACTGAAGCCTGTCTCCACATCAGTTAAACTACACATGAAATTGTCCTTCCTCAACTCGCTATACTGTGCTAGTTTCTGCATCTAAAATGTATTCACAGATGTATTACATCTGAATTGCAGATCCCAATTTTATTCTGGTGCCAGAAAATCAAACTGAAGGATGGGAAGAGGAGGAGTTCTCAAACCACGGTATGTGCTTTGCTTGCCATACTTTTACCTCTCAGACACTGACTGGAAAACACATAAGGATTTTTTAGCTGCTATTTTAAAATGATAAGCTATGGACAATATCTCTAGTGAAAGCACTTTTTGGGAAAGCTCTTACACAACTGCCTTTCATTTATTATCTTAAATGAGGACTTTTGCTATAACACTACATGAATGCTCTAAACAAGGCAGTCAAAAGTTTCAAAGTTGTATGCTGGCTGGTCATCAGCAACCCCCAGTGAGAACACCAGCTGGTACAGAGCCTTCAACCTTTCCATGGCATGGATGGCTAACTCCTTGTTCTGCTATGTGGGTTCACAAGAAAGCACACCATGCTCACAAATTTTACCAGAAAAAAAAATTCTAGCCAAAATGCTGCTTTAGAGCAGCTTTGAGATTATTATGAGGTATCATAGATTTGTATTTCAAGTACTCTATGCTGCCAGCCTAAGTATCCAAGAACAACTTTTCCTCACCCTCAGTGGTGTGGCTTGCAGTGCTATTAAGTATATTCTAGTAATTTGCTCATCATTCCAGCCCTGAAAAGGGTCATCTTCACATTATGCTCTCAGCACCCCATGAACAAGCAGTTGCTTATAGGACTGAAGTCTATGAAAAATATTAGACTGAAAAGTCCCTGGAGAGTAAGAGGCCCCCAGGATGGTTGGAATATAATAGTTTCTGCAACTCTCAATGTACACTTTGAAATCTACCGCTCAAATTAGCAGGCATTATTTTTAGAGTAACATCAGTTAAAGGGCCCCTCAGCAAGAGGCTATGACACTTAGACACTATGCTTCTGATTCCTTAGTGAAAAGCCTCAGTTGCTCTTTCATCCTCTTTTATTCTGGGTCGTTAAACCCTACTATCCTTTTAAGTCAATTGGCTTAAAAGGAGTCGTTATTCCGGGAGGTTTTACATGAAGAGCTCTCTACTGCCATCATGGCTAGGGTGGCTGAAGTTCTGTTAACACTGAAATAAACTAGGTTTTCACCACTTGAAAAAGGAAACCACTTTGCAAAGAAATAGTGAGTTTAGGTGCTACATATCAACAACACCCCTAAACATTAGTGCAAAAACTTCAGAGCAAAAACCACACTGGTGTTCTCAGAGCTTGCAGGTCTTGTAAGAACAGCTGTCGCCTGGTCGCTGCACTCTGTTGCATGACTTTGTTTTTTTGAATCTTGTGATTAGTGTCAACATCAGTGGATTCACGAGCAATGTTGGAAGTCATTCAAAATCATGAGGCATTACTGGATGATCTTCAAAGTGATATTCATCAAGCAGTCAGCAACTTAGGTGACTTACAGAGAATATTTGAAAACAACGGTACAAGCATGGTGTTAGAAGTGAACCAGAGCAATTCAGGTGAGAGGTCTCATGCAGAACTATCAGCCTGCCAACAGGCCTTGTAAAGCCATGCAGACCAGAGAGAAAAGCTGAAAACAAAAATGCCCTGATATTTCTTGGTCTGCTGGTTGTTCCTAGAGAGAGCAAAAATGGATGCAACCCCAATACAAATGAAAGAACCAAATTCAAGAGTAATTTGAAATGGGAAATGAGATGAAAGGTAGATTCCTTTGAATTTTTCTGGAGTTGATGAATATGCCTTAACCATAGAAGAGCTAGCTAGCTTACTAGCTTAGCTAATTATTTGTTAGCTTACCACTCTGCTTCTATGGCTTGTTTTCTTCCATGGAAATGCAAAGCTTAGGTCTGGGTTTTGTTCTTTTTTTCATACTCATGTAATATACTCTGATCTACTAAATATAAGACTGGTGCACGTGACAAAATGAAACCTTCAGCCCTTCTCTGAAACATTTTCCTGCTGTACACTGCAGTGGGCAACAAAGAGCTACCAAATATGATCTACCAACATAAGCCATTGGCTCACAGGAGCATTTTCTAATGATACAGACTATCGTTCTCAATGAACTTCTAGGTTCTGGGTTCAAATGTTAAGGTTAAAAAACAAGCCTTAGTATAATTCACACCTAGTATGGATACTTCACAGATTTTCCAACTTATCTAGTCCTGGCCTGGAATATTCAGCTGTTAAGATGCTGTGTAGCTTCATGAAGTAGAGCATCATAGAAAGGATCAGAAGAAGAATATGATGAGACAGTCAAACAAGTCAGAGCCCAACAGCTAACAACTGTTGTGAAAATGGGCAGTTACAGCTACTTACAAAACTGCTTGTCCAGGGGTTTCAAAATGCAGCATCTTTGTGACTTACATGGGGCAGTCAATACATATTTAAGGTATTGTCTGCAGACACGAAGATGATGTGCTTTGCAGTAACCCTGACTTAAAATTAGGCTGTTTTTTAAACTGCAAAAGTTTAGCTCAGATTTTGGGCAATAAGACGGCAGTTACTTTAGAAAAACAGGTAACCTGAGTTACCCTGGCCAGACTAAGATGCTTTCCTAAAGCAGAATTTGATTTTTTTAATACTATGTTAACAGATCCACGGGAAAGACTTCTGCAGCAAGTTTTGTTTCCCCACGTGGAGAATTTTCTAAGGAAACATTTTAACCCAATGTGGGCAAGCTTCAACAGCAGCTTACAGAACCTCTCAAACATCGTAAGAAATCTGTCCCATGATGTGGAAGCCAACAAGAAAAGCATAGAAAGATTCCAAGAGAGCACTGTGCCCAAGAAGGAATTCCAGGAGCTAGGAACTAAGTTTGAATCAAAAGTCCAAGAAAACATAGTAAAAGTTGATCAGGTGAAAAGAGAGATAGAGAACCAATTGCAAATGCAGCAGGCTAGCACTCATTACCATCTCAACACGATCAAGGCAGATACTGACACAAAGCTCAAGAAGTTTCATAAGATACAGCAGTCTCAATTGTTAGCTTTGAACAACAGCATAACAAACATGCAACAAGAGCAAAACAACCTTGAAAATCAATTTGAGTCTTTGAAAAAAAATTTAACAGAACTGTCCTCACATCATGGGCCCAAAGATGAAAATACTCAATTAACCATCAGACAAATAAATGACATTCTGGCAGGGCACACAAAGCAGCTTAAAGAACTTTACATGGAGTCAGATGTGGCCTTCCAGAATATCGCAGTTTTAGAGAGGTGGTTTAAGGAGTTAAAAAAAAATATCTCAAAGTATAAACCAGAAGATTTTACAATAAGTTTAATGGAGGGATCACTTATTATGGAAGAAAATAAAGAAGCAATGGAAAGGCAGATATCAGAGCTCAACTACACCCTCTCGAATCTTCGGGAAAACTATTCAGACTTGCTGAGGTACATGGAGGAATGTAATTGCCAGAGAATATCTTCTGATGCTGACGTACTGGAGGAAGATTATAAGAATATCACTCATTCCCTTGAAGGCACTGGATCAAACTTCAAGGACATGAAGCACTTAGAGTCAGTTTTCAGAGATCTCTTGAGGAATGAAATTGAAGAGCTCTCCTCAGCTCTTCCATCCATCCATCAGTCTCTTAGTCTCCGTCAAGAAGAAAACAGAGAGCTTCAGTCACAAGTTACAGCTTTTTCAGAGGACATAAACTTCTTGAAGAAGAAAGACGAAGAAATCCATCAACACATCAAGTATCTCAACAGCTCATTTGGCTCTCTTTTGAAAGATGCCATGCGGCATGAAGCAGCACTGGAGGCTGTACTAGGTGAAGAATTTATGGAAGTCTTGTTTGAAGAAGATCCTAGTATCCTAATAACATCAGTATTTCAGCTGCAAGAATCACTCAGGCATATCTCAGATAAACTCCAAGAACAAAATGTGACTTTAGAATCTCTTATAAGGAGATTTCAACAGAATAATCATTATGCTCATACACCTCTTAAGCATCCCAAAGAAGAAACACAAACATCCTCTACTCTACATGACGTCAGCAGTCAACGCAACATCGCAGAACATATGGAACCTAACTATGAGGCTGCCAAAGATGATGCCTTGGATAGCTCAGCTTATAATGATATCATGACTCTGAAGAATGATATCAAACACCTGAGCTTGGCAATCAAGAGGCATGAATCCAGAAGTGACATGAATCTCTGCTGCAATCATACAAGAGGAAATGTAATTGAGTCACTCAACATTTCTGTGGAACTTCTCTCAGCAGATTTAGCAACCATCAAGCAGAAGCTGGAGGAGCATATGCTGATTTTTAAAAAGATATTTGGAAGCAATGAAGAACTAGTTGCCTCAAATACAAGTTTAGATGTTAAAAAGATACAGTCAATGCTGACCAAGAAAGAAAGAAAGCAACAGAGAAGTCAAGACAAGCAAAGAGACAAGAAAAAGCCTGAGAAGCACAGAGAAAATACACAGATGATAAGTGGAAGAAATACAGTGCAGACAGAACTTTCGCAAAAAGGTGGGTTCTTTAATTTGCTTATGTGCAGGTCTAGCTTATTTTTGGGCCCTACAGAGCATATAAATTTTAAGACTGTCAGGTAACTTGTGGGATGCTGGAAGGAGAAATTCTGACATCATTTACAGCTTTCCTCTCCATCAAACTAAGTGGTTTGGGTAGAGAATCAAGTGGAGACACTGCTGCACTTTACTTGAGGACAATAAAATTAAACCCACTATAGCTGCTGGGGAACTGGCCATGACCTGATACAACTTTGGATGTTCAGAGCACAAATTCTGTTTGTAGAATCTTATGTTAATGTAGTAGCAGTTTTCTCTTTGGAAGTTGATGGGGAGGTGCTGGGCTTCCTGGTCTTGCTTCTTTGTCCGCTGTTATTTGAATTTGAAAGGAGTGTACACAAAGCACCAAATCCTTCCTAATGTGGACAGTTATGTTAAATTAACTGCTACAATTTGCACAAATGGAACAGGGAGGACTGACCAGAGTGCACGCTTTCATATGGCTAAGCTTCAGAGACAAGTTTTCAGAATATACTTCACTGTGACTGGCCAGTTCCCTTTCCCTGGAAACATGTGGCCATAAGCACCTGGTAATTACAACCACCACAGCTTTAGCAGTGGCTTTTATGATTGTAACACTTGCTTTGGACATAGAACACAGAGAAATAAATCAGCCCTTTAGACATCTGTCCTGCAAAACTGCAGTTAAGACTAAATAAGCAGAAAACATGTTTCAAACCAGTTTATTTTTAGGACAGCAAAAAAGTATTACTTTTTTCCCCCTGGGTGGTCTCAGCCTTATACTTTTTTCTGAAAGTAGTGGTTCAGATATTTCCAGGGAACCATTTGATCTCACCCCAGGCACATACTCATTTTCAAGCATAAAGCTCTACAAAGTACGATACAGAAATCAGGCCTGATACTGCTTCACCCTGCCTCCCACCCTGATGATGATCCTGGGGAGAGAAGAGTATTCACTGCCAAAATCCTGCTCCTCTTTCTTTTTCAGACTCATCAGTGGCATTCCACGTGGGATTCTCAGAAGGAAAGGATAAAGAAAAAACTCTGAGATTTAATGAAACTTACCTCAACTATGGAAATGGCTATTTCCCTGAACATGGCTACTTTAAAGCACCACATAAAGGTGTCTACCTGTTTGTCATCTCTGTGGATTTTAGCTCAGGACCAGCACGAGGACAACTCTCCTTTAGCAGTGGGTACAAAAGAACTCTATCAAGTAGTCAGAGGAAAACACCAAATGGAAACACCATGACTATCTTTGCTATGGCAGAAATGGAGAAGGGGGAGAAAGTATGCTTTGAATTGCTGCAGGGCTCTGTAGTCAAACGGAGTCCACCTGGGACAACGATGGGTGGATTCCTAATATTTAAAACTTGAATAGTGACATTTTGTTTTATTGATATCTTTCCATAGATGCAATGGATCAATTCACTATTGCTTCATCTGTGATGTATTCAATCCTACAGCATGTGTTTAAACATAGCACTACCCTAGATTTGTCTTCATGCTTCTTTTCTGGAAGTGTTTGGCTTCTGATCAGTTGCTTATGAGCAGCAACGGGATTTTCTTTCAAGTCATAAGCTAAGAGTTTGGATTCCAAATGTACCAGCACACAATCCCAAATCCTTCCACTGTGAGAACTGTGTCCAATTAGAAAAAAAATGCTTCGTGGGACTTCCTTCACATGTGACACAAAGAATTTATTCTTTCCCCTTGCAGAATATTACCCTTTCATGGCAAATATTCCCACCATTGTCTAGGAAGATTTTAGGAAGGACTGCATATACCAACTCTTACATTTTGTGAATAGTAGCTTAAAACCAAGAAGCCAGGTCCAATGTTACCTTTTAGCAGAACACAGGCAGTCACAGACTGTCTGAGAAACTCCTACAACTCACTCCAATTCAGTGTTTCAGTCTGCATACAACATCAACACTAGAAGAGATTCATCAATTTTGTGAGATGCACCCTGTGCTAGTACTTGTAAGCAAGGAGCTGAGAAATGGCCCAGTCTTTTGCTTCTGGGCCTGTGTTGCATTTCAACTGAACTGCAAAAATGTATTAGTATTTTAACATTCATTATATATACATTCAGACATTAGGACAATGTCAACAATGTTCCAAAATATTGGTGAAAATGCAGTTTATTGCTAAAGATAATCCTGAAGAATAATAGTGAACTCAGCGCAGAGTTCAGCATTTAGTTAATAGTTTAAAACCAAGAAAGCAAAGAAAACCAACAGCAGAAAAGCAAGCTCACTGGTCTACTATACTTGTTGAATATAAAATCAATTTATAACTAGAGCAAACTAAACAGCAGAATTTCTGAACTGCAGAGCTTTTCTGAATTTCCAGCTCTCAAGATGACCATCTCTGGTCGTGTCTTAAAATTTTCCTCTGTTAAAGAAAACTTCCCAAAGGCTTTAATTTCAAAGAAGTTCAATTATTGTGATATTTGTCCTCGAATATCCCAATACCTTGGAAAAACTATTAAAACAATTGACTTCGCAAAAAAGAAATATATTTTAAAGTTCCAATTATATCTGATGTAAGAGGTAAATTCTTCTTATGTATTTTATGCCCTTTTAAGGTAGCATTATCTCACAAATCTATCAGGCTGGTAAGAGGTCTCCTCCTTACGTGCTTGTATTGTAAGCAACACTGACCTGCAAGATGACAAAGACACACTGGTACCAACACTCACTGCACTTCAGACAACGCTTTGACAAGTGGACAGGATGTTTCTTTTGAATTAAAGTTACAAAGCAGTTTTAGCTACTGACCCACTGACAAGACAATATTCTCCGTCCTGAAAAAAACCCAACAAGGCAAACAACTTATCTCCCATCTACTCCTAGCCAGTAGGATTTTCAAACAAGATTAACTGGCCAGGCCTTCCCATTTACCAAGTATGGAGCCACATCTTGCCCTGCTGTGTGGAAAGCAACACCCAGTGCCTGCAAGCTCAGTCCCACAGGTTGCTCAAGTATCTGATAGAAAGAAGAAAAAAATTGAAGTGGTGAAATGTCAAAAAGGAAAAAAGCATCACATTGTAAGATGGGTTTTCTGTACAAATCAACGATATTGGGGTAACCCAGCTGTTTTTACCAGCTGTTTTTATGGACTCTGGTGGTGGCAGCATTCTGCAGTGCCAAGTGAAGTGTGCTGCCTAGGTCAGGGCAGCTCGAGGAACACCCCATCTTCAGTGCACACCAGCTCTGCAGCTATCAGCCAAGTTCCACAATTAAATATGGACAGGGGATATATGTATTTAAAAACACTTTGCTTGTTTTAAAAGCTTTGACAGAAAGCTCCTTGGAAAAGGACATGACAGGTAGTAGACAGGACAGCAGTTCATCCAGACAGGACTTTTAAAGGTTTGCTATCCTTGTGCTTACCAGTCTACTTTTCCTTGAAGGATAAGCGAAGCAAGTTCAGAGATCATGGACTCCAGAGTGAACACATGTAAACATAAAGATGTTTCCATATTTGTATTCTTCAAATATGTTCTTAAGTTAGCCACCTGCACATACAAAGAAGACATACTTGACTGGAACACTCATTTTTAGACTACGAAGCAAAAAGTTTGCCTGATGTAATGAGGTAAAACATACTATTGGCTGCCAGGAAACCTGACTTCCTTCTAAAGTGACAAGAAAAAAGATGATTAAGCTACTGGGTGGTGGTTATGTTTTTAAAAATTAATACGTCAGCTTTTTAATAAACTTCCATCTAAGCCACCTGTAAAATTCAAGCAAATTATTTGACTACTGGTATAAATGTAATACCCCACACCTCCCCCACAGTGCTTGTTGTTTGTGGTTTTTCAGGGGTTTGGTTTGTTGGTTATTTTGTAAGATTAATACAGCCACATCACCTGTGTCTTCAGGCGACAGACTAGAGGAAATTCTTTTAATGAAGAGACAGTGGATTCCAATTAGGACCTACAGGAAAGAAAAAATTGCCACAAAAGTGACAAAAAGACATGGATGATTATCTCACAGTCTAAAAATAAAAGCTATTGGTTGACTGAGTGGATTAAGAATAGGGAATGTGACAAACTATTTGAAGCTGGCTATATGCATTAGGAAAAGACAGCTGTCTGTAGAAGACAAGTTATTTCAGTTGAACTCAAAGCAGACCAACCAGACTAGCTTGCCTGATGGCAGTTTTAGCCAGGTACCAAAAGGTACAGAAACATGAATGCTCACTCCAAGATAGAAATATATATATAAACAACCTGAACTTCATATTTAAAAAAAATAAAAATGCTTCCAACTTCTCTTAGCACTTCCCAAATATCCTGGAACTGCCAGAAAACATTGCCAATAGCTCAGCTTTCTGGATGTCTAGATCAAACCACTAAGCTTGATAAAAATGAACATCTTCATGCCTTTGCATAGTTATTTTGTTACTGAAACTTTTGAATTACTGCATGAATATCAGTGGGAAAAATTGAAGTGGTATCTCAGGGAGAGGTAGAAAATAATCATACACAAATGATAACATTCTGATATTTAGTATTAGCAGGTAATAGAATTTATTTCCATTTATCACAACCTCCCATTTTTTTCAAAAGGATCTTTGTATCTTTAGGATATAGTACCATCCTGTGATCATTTGAGAAGCAACATTAGGGGAAAAAAATTAAGTGCTTGTCAAAATGAAGACTGGTGCAAAAAGCTTGTTACCCACAGTACATTGAATACGTTCTCCTGTAACACTACTATGAAATTCCTTTTTTCAATCTAACCATGATCAGTGTGCTCCATTAAGACATTCCACAAATGACATAACAGTCACAACCATAGGAAAAAAAAAAAAGAGTTTACCACGATACTAACCGTAAGGAGAGAAAATCTTCGTGCAGTTTAATTTCCTGGTGTTACATATTCAGGAAAAAAAGATTTAAAACTATGTACAGTCTAGTCTTCTGCTGTATTTTCCAGAACTCCAATGCAAGAATTTCACATTTGACTTCACAGGAGAAAGAAAGTGTTACAATTATCTTTTGTAATTTACTGCTAACAAGTTATATGATGCTCAGATATCAAAACTTTCTCACTACCTTAAAAACTTAAGATTATTCCTGATCAAAGGCAAAAAGAGAACAGGAATTGGTCTTATCTGTTCCGCCTTGCAAATTAAAAGTGACTTCTATGGAAAACAGTAGCTGACACATTTCTGCAATGAGAAAAACTGAGATTGTACAGAATTGTGTACTCACAGATGAGATATCCCCTTGCTTGGTCTTTGTTTGCCTGGATCATAAAAACTCGTGAATTTAGCAGACTGTACAGAAGCACCTTCATAATTTTGTAACCACCAGCACCTAAGTATATTACCTCAAATATCTTAATTTGGATATCAATACACAAAAAGAATGTCGTATACAGTAGGAACAAAAATCAATTACAGAATCCCCCATCCCTTAATTTTTTCTCTTCTTATTTGAATAGCTTGAGGCTCTGAAAAAAAACAACATAGTGCACTTGTATATGCTCAAATAAAACAATTACTGAATTTTTACTTGCTTCTTGCTTTGCTATAAGACAGGGATAAAAATCAGAAGGGAACATTGGTTTCACTGTTATGCCCAAATTTAGACCAAGGAATACAGCCCCTAAGCTTGCAAGAGCACCAAATAACTCTAAACACCACTGAACAATAGCAGTGATCATTAACAACTTACTCAACAACTGTGGGGGAAAAAAACCCCATAAAACAAGGTATTAAAAAGTAGGGAATGATTGAGTTACAGTATTATGATTTCCAAGTAATTACATTTTAAGGCAAAAATCTTATAGTAACAAAACACGTAACTAATGTGTACTAAAATAAGGTTATTTACTTAAAAATGATACATTGGACATAATCTGTGTACAGAACAAGCAATTCACGGTAAACTCAATAAGGCACCTTCTAAAGCAGATGCTGTACAAAATACATTAGTGTGTTACATTTTTAAAGGAGTATTCTACACTTTGGGCATATAACACACGCAAGAGTGTGATCATTTGTCTTGTTCCACTCTTCTTTCATATTTTATTTACATCTTCTCTAGGTTAACTACAATGTTATTTATTCTTCTTGTATACAATATAGTACATTTCATTTCGGGCATGGCAGAACACAAATGTCAATACATGATGTGGGCTTCTATCATTGCATTCAAAGGTCAAATGGTACAAAGTAATAATTACATGAGATTTCTTAAAACATTAGAAGTAACGTGTACTCCACTTCTGCCATACCAACCATGGATCCATATGGCACTGGATCATGCAACACTGCCAGCCATTGTCAGACACCACCCTTACCTGGAATAAGATTTGTGGGCATGGGATCAAGACTTTTGACCTCAGAGGCACTGTCAGAAGAACGAGCAAGAGCTAAATCATTCTACTATTTGTCAGAAGATGAGCACATAACTTCCCTTTAAAAATACCTGCAATAGCCAAAGAATGCTTTTTAAATTATTATTGTTACTTTTCAAACATTTTAGACCATTCTGTCTGTGAAGATGGAGTAGATTAAATGTATCCAGATGATTTGCTTTATAAACATTCAAATGGTCATTTAGATCAAGACCTGAAATTTGATTCTAGACTGCTATGGAGGTAACTTAAAATATTTATTTTACATTTTATTCAAAATTTTAAAATAGTCTAATTAGGAAAATAATTGGAGAAAAGGGATGGACATTGGGAGAACTGTCATTTTCTAGGGAAAAACACAGGAAAAATTACACATTGAGTAAAACTCTGAATAAACTCAAAATGTAAGCCTACATTTTTCTGTAGGAATATAATGTTTCCTGTGGAATTTACAAGATAACCAGAAACACAAAACTTTTCCTTTCAGTTGCTGCAACAGTAAAAATTATATAAGTGACTCAAATTATTTTCTACCTAACTGAAATCATATGGAGCAGGTTAAACAAATACAAAAAACCCCTCCGTATGTGAGTGTTTAAGAACTTCAAGGCACGGTCTTCATACTCCCCAGGACATTTTCCACACTTCTGATTTTTATGTTTTTAAAAAATATAATGAAAAAACATTTGCCACTTTGGGGGGATTTTTTTTTTTTTAAACGACTAAAGCTTAAAATTTTGACCAAGAGAATGAGATTAATCACACTCCAACAGAAGAATCCTATTACTCTCCCTGACCTTAAAGGCTTCTGAACTCTACATTTTTGCATAAAGCAACAGTTTAGCTTTAGAATCTGCACTAAGTACGCTTAACTATGTAAAAATTAATGGGTTAGCTTTGAGTGAAGTTTGTGTTCTGTTTTGGGTTGGATTTTTTTTGTAAATGATTGCTAAAAATCAGAACAGACATACTTAGGCTCCAAACAGTAAATGACTTTGCATGGAATGTAGATACGTGCCCAATCGATTTATGCAACCAGGTCCCTTGGCAGAAACATTTGTGGAATATCAGGGAATCAAGGAATGCTAAAGACCTAGCAGCTCCTGTTCATAGGTTTGAATACGAACCTAGTAACTGAAGTGCTGAAAAATTACAGTGAAGCTTAAGGTGAAAATCAATTCAGATCTTTAGATGTCTACCAAGCATCACCATCCTGTTGCCTCACAAATGCCTAAACCATGGAAGAGAAAATCAGTGAATAATTAAAAACTACTGAAATTCAAACTTCCAGCAATGACTTCCTGAAGACTTGGGAAAAATTAATTATTAAAAAAAACCCACAAAATAAGTTTACAGTTAAGCATGCTGTTGCAACTTCTAAATTAAACCTTAAAATATTTTAAATAGGAATGGGTTAATTTAAATAGACCTCCATGCTCTTTAAGTTTAAGATAGCACGGTACCTACATAAGCATTTTTCCTTCTTCTTGACAAAAAATCCTAGAGAAGGAGGGGAAAAAAAAAAGCTTATCCCTTACCTTTTTTGGCTCATAACAAATATTTTCCAACTATCTGTGCAAAAATTATGCGTGAAGACATGATTAACAATTTCAAACTCCTTGTTTTTCTTGGCAATGGACGGAGAAAAACTATTTTAAAAAGCCCTTTATCATGAGAATTGTGGCACACTATCATATAGCTCTTGCTATTTTCAAATAAGTTAAAATCATAGTTGACACACCTATGAACTTTTTAGCCAGAATACATATTATTAAAGGCATTACTGAACAAAAGTAATGACTTAATTTTTTTCTTAAAGAAATGTCCCTTGAAATAGCTAGTTTTCTATAAAATATGTAGAACTGTTAAATAAAGTCTGTACATCAGAATAGAAAATAAAAATACTGCAATCTTTTGCTTGACCATTTACATTACGTGAACTACAGAATTAAAACAACAAAAAAACACATGTTAGAAAGTTGTAATTGTTCACAAACCACATCAGTTCTTCATTACATCGTTTTCAGTTGTATTTTCAAGGGAAATTTAAACACATATCAAAACAATCTCCACATACATATCTTAAAGACAACCAATAATCTGGCATAAATCATTTTGAAGTTTTAACATTTTTGCCATCAATTTTAACACTATTCCTAACTTTTTTTCTTCAAATCTCAACTATGGCGTATGTGTGTGTGTGCGCATGTATCTTATTGTATATACGTACCTAGGTGTCTGTTTTTGTTTTTTTTTACTAAAGCACAAAACACACCATATAAATAACTTCCCTTTTTAAAATTACCTAGAACAAGATTTACAGTACAAAGTTATAGGCACTTAAATTATCAAACAGGTTCAATGGTTCCAATACTGTGTGTTCATTCTTCAGATGATTCATGCATTTGAAGTTTCAACTTGAGTTACGGTTCCATTCTCTAACTTCAAAGCAAGTGCCAAAGGGATTAAAGATCAATAATTCTGCCTTACAGGAACCTCATGGAGGGGTTCTGGTTTTTCAACAACTTGTCCAGATCAGTGAAGCAAAGGAGTGAACTACAGTTTCCTGAGCATGCCTAATAGTTGGCACAGTAGGAACAAATTTTGCAATTATGTTAAATTACTTTATCTTAATGAATTAATCTTTCAATGCCATTCCTCCCAAATATGCCTAACTAGAACTTATAAAACACCCGCTGATTTACCTTTCCTCAAATCTTGAATTTTGTAACTGTCCACTAAGTGGCCCACAGATGTGGCCTGCAGCATTTACATCAAAGCAATCCAGCTCAAAATCTTATGTACGTTGTGGATCTTATCTTCAACTGCTGACATATTCAGCTCTCCTGGTCTTGACCATTACTGCATTCTCTGATCTTCAGAGTGCCCAGCCAGCGCCTCCTGCCTTCCCTCTTTTGTGTCTGAAAATTAGACCTGTTCTCAAGCCTTCCAAAACTTATCTTTTACTTAGTTTTGTCAAATGATGACACAGCATGCTCCTACAGCTGACCAATTCCCTCCCGCATGGAAAGAAGTTCAGATCATGACAGGCACCTACCAGTGAGTCCCAAAGGCAAAACACACCATCAATGGTCTTTTAAGATGTATTTGACAGCAAAAATGCTGGTTGCGTGTGGCATTGTGAAAATTATGCCAAATTTCAGAGTCATTCAATTATGGAGCCCACTAGACTATAAGTGTGATGATCCAGGCAGTCTTGAGACCTCTAAGAGAGATTGTTTCAAGCTCTCTATAGACTTAAGTTCGCATCTCTTAACTTATTAATTGTTCACATTTTTCAGTTCTCCTCGTGACCAATACAAGAATAGAGATAAAATCAAAACTGAGATTTTGGAAGATAGCTTAATGACAAGGAGTAAATTCTGTAGCAAATCTGAATTGTGGAGCCACAAAATGCATGGAGCTCTGACTAAAAAACTTTGTTCATTTCAATGGTTTCTTACCTATTCCAAATGACAGCAAAATAATCCTGGCACACGCATAAAGGCATAAGGAACTGTTAAACTGAGTAGTATCACAAACAGATTCATAACTTACAGGCTGTTTCACAAAAACTTGGTATGGACTGACTAGGTTTTACCAGGTAGAAGGCAAAAAAAGCTTATATTCTCCATCTCTGTTGAATCCATATAGCTTGTTAGGCTTTCACAGAAAGCACTGTAATCTGAACATTTAATTCAGTACCCAGAGTTTTACTGGAGACTCACTAAATATGACTGAAGTCTCAATGCAGCTCAAACAAAACCAAAATGTGTACTTTATCAAGGCTGTCCATATTCGTAGCATGTAGTGTGTATAAGCTCTCAGTATCACAGTCTATGAAGTACTGAAAGATTTGATTAGCAGCCTGTAGAAATGTGCTGAGAAAATACACTGAATCTCAGTTATTTCCTCTTTCCACATAGGTCTCACCCATGTTTGAGTGAAAAGATCTAGGAGTCCAGCTTTGCTCTCCGATTTCATATTACTATGTCAAATCTTTACATCTTGTGATTCCACCATCTTGGCAAGAGTCTTCTTGATCCTCAAGGCAGTGAGCCTTGAAGCAGGATTGTGAGCCCAGCATTCAGACATCAACTTCAATATTGCTCTTAAACACTGTAAAATAAAAAACAAGAAATGGTCTTATAACAACTGACTGACCTGAAGTGTGTCGTTTCCGTTCACTTTCAAGCCCAAACTATAGAACTCTTAATTCCAAATGTCAGCTTCTACATTTTCTACAAAACTGGTGATAGAGAACTATTACAGACAGACCCACTAAAAAAAACCCCCTAAACCAACAACCACATCTCAATTTTTCATTTTCCTCCCCTTAACTGCCTACTATTACTGTACCTGTAACAACACCCAAATGCTTCTTTCATTTCACAAAGATGCATTACCAGAACTTGTCATTAAAACTCAAGAACAGTGGTACGAAAATGGTAGCAATAAGCAGAAAAATTTCCATGTATATGGCAGAAAAAATGTAGAGAAGTTTTCCACTGAAAATGAAAAAGCTTCACAAGTAATTTTAGCAGTCAAAAAATAATATGTAAAAAACTCAGAATTCCTAATAGAAATCAAGGATTTGGGGAAAAGAGAATTTGGCATATCTGGCTTGCTATGTGAAATGGTTACATCTTATTTACTGCGTTCAAGTTGCAGCTCTTTAAAAATATTTTTTAATTGATTCTTTTATGTACATCACAGTTAACCTTGGAATGTACCAGTAAAAAGGCAATAAAACCACCCCCCAAAAAACCCACAGAGAAAGACTACAAACACAAAGAAATCACTTCATATTCCATGAAATACCTTAATCCACAAACCCATATGCTATGCCTATTAAGACCAATAAATTAAATTAAAAATTCATTTCAGTTTTAGCTCCAATCAAAACTCTGAAAAATATTCTACTATATAAAAGCTTTCAGAGCAGTATTTATACACTTGGATGCTGCTAAGGGTACTTTCTCCTCAGATCACTGAAAAGATACACACAAATTCAGTATTCTGAGTGGATTTCAAATGTATCTTTCTTCTATTGTTACTGTGAGGTTTTCACAATACCAGAATGTGTAAACGTAGTCCCTTTCTTACAATGTTTTAGTATTTATGAAACTGAAATACCTTTCTGTATTAATGAACAAACTGAACTCATTTTTTCTCTTCAGCATACTCACTTCATCACTATTCCACCTGTTTGATACAACTGGGCGAAGGCGTTTGACACACACCACTTCTCTCATGTCCTCATAGGATGGATCACTTGGCACCATGTCATAATATGGCAACTGATACTCTTCAACAATACCTGGAGAGAAGTGTGAAAGATGAGGAATCATTAAAAAACCAAATCTATATCTCTACTCTCAGATTTCCTTAGCAAGGAGCAGAAATTAAGTCAATTTTGTGCCAAGACAAATCCAGCACACTCCTATACTGTGATAAAAATCCCCAAATTTCACTATAGACATTTACCAGAAAAGCTCCAATATTACATATATTAAGTTTAATAGCTACAGTAATTCCTTGCAGTACCTTTGACTTGGATAGCCAATGTAGAATTTGACATCTCCTAATACACTACATGCTACAAAGAAACAGGGTGAAAGTATAAGGTGAGAGAATACAAGACTAAAAGGTCATAAAAGAGTGAATGAAAAGGAAGGATGAGACACAAAAATATGTGTAAGGAGAAAACTGAGTGATACCAGAAATGCAAGAAAGTAAGAATAACTTATCAATTAATTTTCAAAGTTTTATTAACAGCACAGAGGTGAAATAAATCTGCAACCTCCTATTTCTCACAGATCAAGCACTCTGCTTTCTAAGCAAGAAAAAAAAAGCCCGCGATGCTTAACTGTAAGAAGGAAAAACATTTAGTTCAGTGATTTTCAAGCTGTACTCCAGACAGACTGTTAACTACTGCTTTTAAAGAATGCAAGCCTGTTGACACAGCAGGCTTGTGACACTATTTCCTGGAGAAGTACTGACAACGTGAGACTAGGGCCTGGTAGATTTTATACAGAATACTGAAAAGTTTACCTCCTGTGACACAGCGCCGAGCCATTTCCCAAATGATCAGCCCAAAACTGTAGATATCAGCCATGATGTATGGTTGGAAATGATTTTTATTCAGGCTTTCATCTAGGACCTCTGGAGCCATGTAACGTTTTGTTCCCACTCTTGTATTCAAGGGAACATCAACTTCGTTTGTGTCACTGTATGAAAATATTAGTAAGTTAGTGAATTGTGAACTATTACAAAGCATGACATGAAGGCCTGTATGATGAAATCACCACATGGCAAAGCTTCCACTTACAAAGCAAATTCTTTCTTTTGTTTCCCTCTCAATACTACAGGTACAACAATAAAAACCATAATGAGTATGGAAGTTGACAGTTTACTGCTTCTTTTGCAAGACACTGAAAACACATATGAAAAAATTGAATTTAAAAACACTGTAAAGATGAGGGGGTTTTTAACTTGGCAAAAACTCAGAAAATTATTTGCAAAAGGTTTATGCTTTCTTTCAGGCTCTACTGTAGCAAGAGAATTCCTTAGCTCCACTGAACATACAGTGAAGAAAAAGTATTCAATAATATCATTATATTATTACTTTTTCAATTATGTTTCAACTCCGTTTACACTGTTAAAATTTTCTATGAGATAATTCATAATGAAACTACAGGATAGAAAATGCTGTGAAAGGCCAGCTTTGAATAATGAATAGATTTATCTCCTCTTCTTTTGATTTACAAATCTGCTTTTATTTTCCAGAAGAATAGTCTTTTCATTGTTCTCCTAACAACCTATTTTCATCTCAATGCTTACCAGCATTCAAAGGAAGAGCAGCATTTTACTCTAAAAACTGAAAAAACCTGGAGTAATGTGGTTGCATGCTTTCATCTTCTGTTTAAATTGGACACCTGGTGCATTAAAAAAAGAATTATAAAAGTTTCCCCATTACAGAGGATTTGTTCATCTACCTGTTAAACTTGACTGCGAGACCCAAGTCAGCGATGCAGCAGGTTCCGTTTTTCTTTATCAAGATGTTTTTACTCTTCAGGTCCCTGTGTGCAATAGCAGGCTTCCCTTGTGTACCATAAATCTCTGTGTGTAGATGGCACAGACCACAAGCAGCAGAATATGCCAGTTTGAGAAGAGCCCTGTTGTCTAGTGTTGTGCATTTCAGAAAATCATACAGAGAACCATTTTCATGATAATCTGTAATTAAGTAAAGCTGCGTCCAGGAGCCAGTGCCTTTAATATCTGCAGCTATGAAACCTATGAAACATATAAAAAAGTTACAATATATTTGTCCATATTTTTTTATGCAACAGATTTGGTAAGAATTTTTAAAACTATATTGTCTTAGACTGTATTAAAAAAAACCCTGTTCCCCTTATGAAAACTAATAAAGCAAAAGCTCAGATTTCCACTACAGATGAGGTTGCCATTTGGGTCTTTCAGTAAAGAGACTGCAGACTTGTTTTCAACCAAGAGCAGCAAGATGTTATCCTTTGAATAACATTTGACCAGCATACACTAAGGAACACCCATATGGTTATTCCATAGAAGCCACCATATACCCTTGAATATACCATATACCCACTAAGAACCCCTCCTCAACCCTCCAGCAGAGCCCAGCAACACGCTGCTTCCTTACCAAGGATGTTTTCATGGCGCATTAACACAGTTTGGTAAATCTCTGTTTCTCTGAACCAACTGGCTTCTTCTGTGGTGAAAAACACTTTAACTGCAACTTTTTCACCCCTCCATTTGCCCATCCACACTTCACCATATCGTCCTTTTCCAACTTGCCTCACCATCTGAATTTGTTTGGCAATAGTGCGCTGAACCTAGGAAAGGAACAAAAAAGTGTTTTAAATGAGTGGGTGGAGGAGGGAAATGCAACAATTAACCAAAAGCACCTGGACAAGCTGCTTGGATTGCTCTGAATTTTGATTCCATTGTAAAATTTGTACTAATTATTTTCCACTTATCCCATTTCAAACTCATTATTGCTGCTTCCAAGGAAGAACAGTATAACAAACCCAAAAAGTTTAAATCAGCTCAACTTCTTATTTAATTCAGATACATTATTATTTGTTTCTATTTCATACATAATTACAGTAATATATCTCACTAATTTTTTATGCAAGTATTATATAGGATGGTGAATAAAAAATTAACAACTATCAGCCAATAAAACACAAATTTATTTTACTGGACAGTGGATACCAAGAAAAAAAATATCTTTGAGTTTGCTCAATTTGATGTTTGTATTATCCATTCATTGCATTGTTAACTTAATGTCTTAATTTTTCTTTAAACTTTGCTGATGCCAACAGTTTTCCTAACACAATCTAATTTTGCACTTCATTTTAGTTAATTATGTGAAGACAGGCTTCCATACATGTTTAGTTTGTACTATATCTTTCATAGTAATTGCATATAAAATAATTAATTAACATACTGTATGGAGAAACAGTTTTGTTCTAAGCATTAGGTACAAACCAAACTTGATAGAGAGAAGTCCAGTGAAGAAAACTCTTAATGATTTACCAACAACGGTAGTCCTGATCCACTCCCAGAACTCTGTGACTGGTCAATAAGGTCTTTCAATGACTCCCCAGCTGGAATAAATGCTTCATCTTGCTCCAGGTCACGATTATAACAGTGCCTCTTTGCCATTGACTTACAGTAATGCCTGCAAAAGCAACAGGAGAAGTTGAGCTGAACTCCAAAACACTCTTCAAAATATGTAGCAAATTGATTTAGGAATAAACATACATGTTTTATTAAAAGAAAAAAAAATTAGACTTAACTATAGCATTTTTTTCCCCAGAAATGTAACCAATATTGTCTTTTTTAATATTAAGAAGCTGTTGTAATGCATTTAGAGGGACACCAGTTTATTTTGAGTCAAGTGGAAACCCAGCATTTTCAATAGTCAGCTGACAGCCAGTGTTAGCAGCATAACATCCCTGGTTTGGGTTTGAAAGAGACTGGACCTCAAATCATGGCAGATAGGGCTGACACATGCATACTTCTGCTGAAACTGTTAGAACAATGATCACCTCCAGCACACAGCTGGAGCTGACAGAAGCAGGCATAGTCTCTTAAACTGCACCTGCATGAATTGCCATAGCTGGTCTATTATTTGGTTTTGAAACACAGCAGAAAATGAAAAGTTGTAAAACACATCCTTGTTGCTTCAGGTTTGCAAAGCACGTTACAAAGGTAAATCTCAGAAGCAGATGCAATTTAACTGTCAAAATTGACTGAAGATCCAAAAACAAAAGCATTAAGATACTCATGTTTACTGGATGCTATAGCAAAGTTATATGTAGCTTAGAAAACAGCAAAAACTTTTTAGCCAGAGGAAAGGATCAAATTCACTTAAATTCTATGCTGTGAACATTAAATTTCACCTAGCAAACTGCTATCCACAGATATATAAAATTTAATTACAACATTGCAAATAAAATGCTTTCCTTACTTGTAACAAAAGCAGCTAAATAAGATGATCATGACAATTATGCAGACTGCCATGGAAATCAAGACTGCCATCCAACGAATGCTGCCATCAAAAAGTCCATCTATTAAAAAAAAAGTGTCCAAAGTCTATTAATTAAACATCTATTGTAAACAGTTCATTTAAGTATGATATTTTCATATTCTGTGTTTATGAATGTGTACCAACTGAAACACAGGAAGTTTTGTCTGAACATCAGAAAATACTTTATTGTGAGGGTGACCCAGCACTGGCACAGGTTGCCCATGGAGGTTGTGGGGCCCTTGGAAATATTCAAAAGCCACCTGGACATGTTCCTGTGTAAACTGCTCTAGGTGGTCCTGCTTGAGCAGAGGGGGTTGGACCACATGATCTCCAGAGGTTCTGTTCATCCCTCAACCAGTCTGTGATTCTGTGACAATGTGTGAAGCCACTTGCAAAATGTCATTTCATTAAGGGACAAGACATCTGATGCATATATCAGTTCATATTAAGTTACACAAAATTCACAGTGTTTTAGTATCAAAGGAAGTGTTTACACCAGAAAAGCAGAGATAATTTTATTGGGATAACAACAAAAAAGGATTTAAGTTGAGATTTTGGAGTTGTTGGCTTTGATTGACTCTGGTTAGTTCATCGACATAGAAATGAAGGATTTACAGCAGTAAGATTCTGAGAAAGTATTAATGATTAAACCAGTATGACTTGTCTAGTAATGGATAAGTGCATGAAAATACTATTTTCACTGGGAACAACAGAAAAAAGAAGAACAAACTTACAGTCGAAAACACTTAAAGTCAGAATTCTGTTTGTTAAGCTACACTCATCATGTCAAAAGCCCAGAAGAGATTAAGGAAAGTATTTTAAAAATAAAAGAGAACAGGTTGTGAAAACAGAATAAAAGCAGATCAAAAGACCTCATGGATATAAAGACATGAGCAGAGTAAAATAATAAAAATACCATGAATGACTGATGGAAGAAGAGATGAACTTGGAAGTGGCAGAAAAAGAAAACTGGAAATAGAATATGAAGTGTAGTACAGAGCTTCATATAAAAATTACTCCGTGAGGAAAAGGACATCTGTGTGATACTAATTACATCTTCTCCTTATTTTTATCTGTTGGTCAGGAAGAACAGAATCCACATAACGTTTATCCATAGCAGTGTGAACATTTCGGAGCTGTTGTTTACCTGTACTATCAAGTGGTGGTAACGTTGGTTGTAAATCCTGATTGCAGAAATCAGTCCGACAGCACTCAATTGTTCGACGTAACTGCGCTTTAGGTGAGTCCTGTTGAAAGATAATGGAATAAAGACTCAGATTTTGAAGTGATCAGCTAGGATGGGGGGCAGGTGATGCTACTGATACAACACAGCACAGACAAAAGTTTAGGCTATTTTATTAAAAAAAACTCCAACAACAATTCAACCTCACTATTCAAGGAATAAGACAACTTCACAGTGACAGAGAAGCATAACCTAATCTCTAACCTTGCGTGTGTACATTGTGTTCTATTTTTTTATGGAACTTTTTTACTTGCTGCACAGAAACAGATGGTCCCCACTTAAGCTGCTAATTCATACACTGCAAAATTTTTAAGTTGGGTCAAATGCAGTTAATCATGTGTTAAATAAATACTGCTCTTAAGACAAAAAACCCAGTCTCTTTAGAAGCTTTTCTCTTGCCTTAATCATAGCAGCCCTGTTTGCTTCAAAAGCATCTTCAGCACACTGCTGAGACACAATATAAATACAAGAGCAGTTCAAGGAGGTTCATCATGACACCTCAGGTCTGATTTGCAGTAACCTGAAGCATTCATAGCTATAACAGAAGTCAACAGTGCTTCCAAAAAGCAATGCTACTGACAGCTACATTGTAAGTCCTAGGGATTTAAAATTATGCATTCAAAAAAGTGACAGCATTTTAGAGGGGGCAGGGGGTAAAGCAACTCAGCTGGTGACAACCTCTGAAGGCTTTTTCAATGTAAACAATGTGACAAAAAGGAAAAAAGCAAAATCTAGTCTTCCAAGGCAATATTCATTTGCCCAGCTAGTGCTATATCCCTATCTCAGACAACATTAAGTGTCCTTTCTGTTACTGCTCATTCACGATGGTTCAGTTCCATTCTCCTCAGTGATAACTGGCAACATACAAAATTTGATAACTGCAGTTGTACAGTACAGAGACGTAAACTGCTTATGCTGTTTCTCTACATAATCTCTGTAGAGATCTTAAATTTTAATATCTCATTTTTTTACCTTGCACTGGAAGTCTGAACCTTCATACTTCATGCAGCCAGACGCAAGCGTGGGTTCTCCATGTTCATCTTCCTCAATGATAGCAAAGCAATGTCCATTAGTTCTGGAATAAACATATCAATTGTGCTTCAGCAACATGTTTGTTATTTAATATGTAGCATCAGTTGACCACAAACCCATTAAGAATACTAGAATGGCAATATCTAGACAAATTCTTGTTTAACACAGTGGTTGCCATACAGTTTGAGAATGAAAAGATCCCCACAGCATTTTGAAACAGAACACCGTAGGGATGTTTCCTCCTGAATATTCTGTCTCCTACTTCCTCACCCAACTTTAAGATGGCCCATAACCAGCCACACACCCAGTAGCTCAGAAACAACTGAGGGGATGGAAGAGAGGATACCTGACTGAAGAGGCTTCCTGGCTACAATTGCACAGCTTACAACAAAACATTCTCTTGTGTCTGTTCTTGAAACTGTTATGATAAACTCTTGAAGAGAAGTCCCAGTATGTGAAAGGTGGCTATTTCCAGGTCAAAAGCTGAGCTACACTATTCCCACATAAGCTCTCACAAATACTCAGCTTTTAGGGCAGAACAAACTCCCAAATCCACTTTCTGAAGTTGACAGTAATGAAGATTACATTCCCTCAAAAAATAGCACTGCAATTCCCCATTATCTCTTCATACAAATGCATGCATTTCTACACATGCAAATGTCAACAGTATTTGTAAGGAATCCCAAATAGGTGTGTGCTTTTAATAAAATATTAATTTTACAGGTATCAAGTAAATCAAAATGTGTTCACTCCATCCAGGCAGATACTAACAAAAAGAAATCAAGAAATATTTATTGTTTGCCCAAAATTTTTATTTAAATGAATGTAAATACATTCAGATTTGGGAAGCATAATGCCATCAAATACTCTGCACAAAAGCACTGCATTAGTGTTATTAACTTTCTAACATCTTTATTATCAGAATAATGGCCTATACAGCCGTTAGTTCAGAGACAAAAACGGAGTAAGGCCTATTCTCACTGCATACACTAGAGGGCGATAAAAAGTAAAAAATAAACACCAAAGGAATTGAAAGACAAACAACTGGATAGTAACTACATTTTTTTCTAGGTGCACAACTACGCTTCTAAAATACTACCTGTGTTTACATTTAAAGAGATACTAGTGTTTATTCCACCTCCTCGGGTTCCAAAAAACCTGCTTTATCTGTCAAGTGACAACTTTACAAAGGCTTAATATTAGGTGTTAAATCAAAGACTCAAATTACAGTAATATGTTTTCTACTATGTAAAAAAAAAAAACAAGCAAGGGCCTTAAACATAGAACTGCAAACAAAGAGAAAAAAGGAAAACCAACGACGTGTCACAACATGAAAAAAACATCTTAAGCAAGTACATCATCAGTGTCTGAATCTGATAGGCTTCTTAACTTCTACCAAAGTTAAAACTACCATCCTGTCCCTCTGTGTTCAGAGGCTTTTCTTTTTCTCCCCTGCCTTTCCCTCATACTCTATAACTAACAACAAACACGTAACAAGAGACATTCCCAGTAAATGGCTGTGTTGCTTACATTACCTTTTGAGGACTAAGCAAGCAGGTGGTTGTATCAGTATGTTTAGGTTTGGGTAATTTAATACTCACCTAATTATAAAATGCTACAGGTTACTTAAAACCTCGGTCCTTCACAGTAGCTGCTGGGGGCAAACTGGTCAGTTGCAAATGGTTCTAGGGTAAGGTGAAAGCAGTATTGCTTACATAGAGATGACCTGTGTTTTAGTGCTCAGCTCTCCACTGAACCAGTCAGTTTCTAATCAATTACGGTCACATCACGAAATAGTCTGCTCTCAAACAGGCAAAACAGTGAGCCTCTTCAAAGAGCCTCTGCTATCCTGTACACAATACTCACATGCATGTGTTATTAATAGCATCATCTGGACAATGTCCTGAGCAGTAGCACTTAAGAAAAGGTAAGGTGTCCTCTGGAGCCAATGTTACTCCATTTGTTTGTTTCTTTTGGTCAGGATTTGTCTTCATTCCTGTGCCATGAAGCATGCTGTCTGGATTTTTCCCTAGACATTTAGAAAAAAATAAATAGAATATTTTTGCATCTCTCTGGTAACTCTTCAAGAGCTTTACAGGCAAGACATGACAACAGAATAGCTATGTTAAAAAATACGAGACACAAGAACCTCTCTCCCAAGGTTATGGCAGAAATTTCAGTTAATAATTTTGTTATAGAAACATATACCTCAAGTATTTTCTAACAGCAGAACTTCCAACCATAATCAATATAAACAGAAAGACAATACTTTCCCTTTTTGAGGTGGGGCAGAAAAGTAGTGCTGTAACTGTTAAGAATTTCCTGAAGAAAGCCTCTCATTCATGTGTTTAGAAAGACTGCTTGATAACCACAACAGTGTAATTTTATGCATGACTGAATGTACTTAATATGCAATTTTCTAATTTTCTGAACCAAAGTCATTTTTTATGGATTCACAGTCTCATAGAAGAGCAGTAATAACTCCAAAATCTCTTGGGTTTTTTGATCTCTGTATGCATTAGTACTTCAAAACAGAGCTAAAGTAAATCTTGCTTGCAAATTACATTTCAGTAAATGACACGAGCATCCACACAAACAAGCTTTCAGAGAATAAAAATAGGGTTAAATTACATTCTAAGCAGCCCTCAGTTTCTCAACAGTAGGACAGTTGAGCATCATTTGTTCTAGTTCATATTATTAAAGAAAGTGCTTTTGTGAATGTAGGCATTCAGAAGCAAAATTCCATCTGTTTCCTTCTTAGCAAAGAATATCCAGAAAAAAAATCAGAAACCTTATGACTCATTTGGAATACACTTTGTGACCACTGTATGAGATGAGAACATCCTCATCCATCTCCTCCAGCTTTATCATATGTAATTTTACCAACAG
The DNA here is from genome assembly GCF_020740795.1 of Apus apus. Taxonomy (NCBI): domain Eukaryota; kingdom Metazoa; phylum Chordata; class Aves; order Apodiformes; family Apodidae; genus Apus; species Apus apus. Next base: position 28,274,822 of record NC_067285.1, read on the forward strand.
AAAATCTCCATCCATCACCTACAAGAATTTCTGGCCCTAAGTTCTCAAGGTGTGAAAGCTAGAAGAATTGGTAACAGACTATCACCTGCACTGACACAATTTGCAACAAGTTGTGGGAGGCTCAGTGCAATACTAGAGAAGACGGAGATGGCAGCTTTTATAAATTTCAGTTATTATTTAAAAAGTGAAGGTGCCTTATTACCTCTCAAAAATGTTCGTCACAATAAAAAAAAATAAATTTATCTAATTAAAAAGTATTTTGACCAGGAAACTCATGGTCTTTTTTAACAGATTCTTGTGGCTTCCTGTCAAACCCACCAAACACTGACTGCAAGGAGAACATTACTCTCATGTTGTACTTTGCTTGAAAGATGTGCAGAAAAACTTAAATAAAACCCCATGCAGACACCACCCTCTGTATCACTCCATTGTTACATCCAATATATTATTCAGCCAAATGTGTGATTAAATATTAGTGAAATTTGACCTTATTGCTCTGATAAAAGCATACCTGAAGATTTCCTTATCTAATTAATACTGCACACCCAGTGCATTGCCCCAATTCAGCTATTTCCCTAAAAGTAATGAAACTGTGCCTTTTTCAGATACATTTAAGAATAGATCCTAAGAAAGTACAGCACTGATTTACTTAAACCTTCAAATTACTTAGCCATGTTTTATTTGAAATGTACTTTTCAAACAGTACTTCAGTAATGCCTGAGTTAAATACCCTGGATACATACACTGTTAACAAGAAAGAAGGTGCAGTGTTAGAATAACACAGAGTTTACTTGTGCAACAGGTATTTCTGATTTAACCAAAAGGAATTCTGCACACATGAAATAGCAGCTTCTTCACCTGTCTTCTCTCTCTTCCTACAGATTTCTTCCCAGCATAAACTGAAAACTCATTTTAATACTGTGCTACAGACATTATACAACAGTCTGTATTCACATTTAAGAGTTCCTTACCTGCTCAGAGAACAGGTAATTCTACTTCATATTTAAAGGAAAAGACACTGCATATGTACAAATATTTTCTTTCCTTCTAATTTTGTTGAACTATTAAGCTATCTTTCCTAATTAATGTTATAAAAAACCCTTTATCTTCAGGGATGTTCCACAGGATAAAAAGTCTGAATACTTTATGTCTCATTCATATATCTTGCTACCATAAGCAGCAAATGCAGCAGTTGTTCAATTGGTTAGAAAGCAAGGAACCCTTAAAGCACAGCTTCTCCTTTCTCAGAAGAGAAAACAAGATTTTTATGCAGGTCTTGGATTTTTAAAGCAGTATTATTCCTTGCAAACTAACCCTGAAGCATCCACTACAGAAACCTCTTACACTAAAACTGAAAATAAATACATTTCTCCTCTTACTGTATCATGATGGATGTAACAAGATTTATGAATAACATATACCAAATAAACCCCAAAGTAGATAACTGTATTTTCAAAGAACCAGCATTTTTGGGTTTTGAACAGTTCATATAGGCAGATTGTTATTCAATGCAAAAAAAGATACTAAGATTTAACTATCTTCATAATGTGAAAGAGAAACAATACTCCTTGGTAGCCTGTTTTTATCTTACAGGTAAGATGTGAATTGCACCAAGAATGGGGGTTGGGAAATCACTCTTGCATTTTTATTTTCTAATACCATAAAGAGAACTCTTATTAAATGAGTTTAATACAGTATCCAGTGCAGGAAGAAAAAGGAAAATATTGAGACTGTTTGGGATCATGCCAGAAGAAAATTTTTAATAGCTCCCATAGAGATATTATCCCTAACTGTGTCCTTTACTGCAGTATTACAATTTATCCTCAGCATTTCCATAAAGCTTAGTGTCTATCTTCAGATGTTAGGTATGGGAAAGGAAGTTGAATGCCAAAACCAACTTCACTTCCATTTCAACACCTGAGATGTTAAGAGGGCAGATCAAGATCCAAATGGGGTCACACAGAATGTGTACTTGCTGGTTTTCCTGGTTAATACTGGGTAAACCAAGAAGAGTGAATAATGAAGGATATGCCTAAATGGTATCTTGCTTCAGGAACTACCTGACTCTCTTGCACCAGTGCTCTCGTTATCTCCCACCTTCAGAGCTCCACCTCTCAAACATTCACACTGTTTTATCTTCCTTCTGGAAGCAGAACACAGAAAGGGAGGATCCCATTTTAGGGATCTTGTGACACTAGACTACTAGATGATGTAATTAATGGCTTCTTTTCCATGACACATGCAGTTGTCAGCTCTGCAGTGCAGCTAAACACACATACACAAATCTCACATCTTTCAAAGGTCTAAGTGCCATGAAAAGAAGTTTGCACAGTACGTAGAGTTTTCAGGCACAGCAAAGGTTCTTTGTTATTTCCTACCCTCTACCTGTAAACTGCAAAACAACAGTAGCAGCAAATGAACTGTCATGCACTAGAGAACTGCTTCAAGAACCAGGATCATTTTCAGCCCATTCATCCAGCGTTGAGAATGATAGTATCATATAATGTATATTTTACCACATTTCAAAAACTTACAACATTCCATGAAATATCAGAGTGATGGTGAACTGGAACACTCTCCTCATGTAATCACAGTGTAAGACATAAGACACAGTGTAAGACAATAGAAATAAGCTGTCTGGTCTTCAAGTTGCCGATTCATCTTTTGCTCTGCCCTCTCACAACATTGTCTCATACACACTTCATTAATTTCAAATTTCTAGAAGTGTGAACAACTGTGACAGGTAAGACATTTAAATGGCTTTCTGCTTAAAATTAAAAGAACAATGCCTGCCAATGTATCGTATCAAGTCCTTACTTGAAAATACAGACTATTCAAGAAATTACTTCTCTTAATCATAGAAAATAAGTAGATTATAAAATGTAGGATGTAACATTTAAGATCATCTAGTTTAAACATCCCTGCATGGGCAGGGACACCTCCCACTAGATCAGGTTGCTCAAAGCCCTGTCCAGCCTGGCCTTGAATATTTCCAGGGATGAGACTTCCATACCTTCCCTGGGCAACCTGTTTGAGTGTCTCACCACTCTTAAACTAACTAATTTTATACTGATGTCTAACCTGTATCTCCCCTCTGCCAGCTTAAAACCATTACCGCATATCCTATCACTACCCACACTTGTAAAAAGCCCCTCCCCAGCTTTCCTGTAGCCCCTTCAGACACTGGAAGGCCACTGTGAGGTCTCCCCAGAGCCTTGTCTTCTCCAGGCTGGTCAGCCCCAACTCTCTCAGCCTGTCCTCATAGGAGAGGTGCTCCAGCCTTTGGATCATCTTCGTGGCCCTTCTCTGGACTTTCTCCATGAGCTCCATGTCCTTCTTACGCTGGGGGCTAGAGGACTGGACACAGTACTCCAGGTTGGCTGCAAGTGCACGTTGCCAGCTCATGTTGAGCTTCTCATCCACCAACACTGCCGGGTCCTTCTCAAGGCTGTTCTCAATCCATTCTCCACCCAACCTGTATTTGCCCCAACACAGGTCTAGGACCTTGCACTTTGCCTTGTTAAACTTCATGAGATTGGCACTGGCCCACCTCTCCAGCCTGTCAAGGTCCCTCCAGTTGGCAACCCTTCTGTCCAGCATGTCAACCACACCACACAGCTTGGTATTGTCAGCAAACTTGCTGAGGGTGCACTCGATCCCATTGCCCATGTTGTTAACAAAGATGTTAAACAGCATCAGTCCCAGTACTGACACCTGAGGAATGCCACTCCTCACTGGTCTCCATGTACTTTAAAGAAGCACAGAATATTAAAAATCTCACTAGGTTAAAACTTTCAGTCTACTTGAAAACATGGTTTCAAATACTAATAACCTTTAAAAACCTAGTAACCTTTAAAAGGTACTGTGCATGACACTGAAGTCTTATTAACCACTAAAAACTAAGATAACTTGGTTGCAACTCAATGACAGGACACACATATAATTTCATTAAGTCTTCTGATGCAAGAAAGATTTGTGCATCCTATAAAAAAACAGCTCTATCAAGAACTGCAGAGGCAGACAGCAGTAAGTGAAACAAGACACGTACAAACCCCAAATTATGCCTATAGTTTCTTACTTAAGTGTATCCCCTCTACATCCACAAATAAAGTTTCAATGTTAGAACTAGTAGCCTACAGCATTCAAGTCGTTCAAGAGCTTTCTGAATTCATAATATAGATGTTCCACAGAAAAACATTATCCTTAGAGGACATTTAACCTAGCAGAGCTACAGTACTCTCAGCATTTCTTTGTAGCTATTCTGATCACAGAATCACAGAATGGTGGGGGTTGGATCTCGAGATCATTGAGCCCAAGCCCCCTGCCAGAGCAGGACCACCACAGCATCTAGGGTAGGTTGCACAGAAAGGCATCCAAACAGGTCTTGAAAGTCTCTAGAGAAGGAGACTCCACAACGTCTCTGGGCAGCCTGTTCCAGTGCTCTATAACCCTTACAGTAAAGAAGTTTTTCCTCATGTTGAGGTGGAACTTCATGTGCTCTAGTTTGAATCCATTGCCCCTTGTGCTGTCACAGGACATAACTGAAAAGAGACTGTTCCCTCCTTCTTGACACCTACCCTTCAGATATTTAGATACACTCTCAGTCTTCTCTAGACAAAACAGCCCCAGATCTTTCAGCCTTTCCTCATAAGACAGGTGTTCCTGTGGCATCCACTGGAGTCTCTCTAGTAAATCCCTGTCCCTCTAGCACTGGGGAGCCCAGAACTGGATCCAAGCTTGTAAACCAATACCTAAATAAAAAATATTTGTCAGAAGACCACCTTCAGCAGCCTCCCTGCTGTTGTTCACTGGTGCTTGCTGATGCTCAGAGCTTGCCCACACTGGGCTCTTTTCATCAAAGATTAAAGTTGCACCCAGGCTCTTTGTGTTAGATATGCCTTCCTAATGAAAAAGACATACCCCAAAATTTTTATGTGGTAGTTTTAAATTACTTGTTCTTGCTTTAGGATGCAGAAACTGCAAAATTATCCACTCCAGCGAGGACATTTCACCCTTGTGTCTATCACAAGCTTTCATAATGATTTAATACGTACTGCTATGTGAATTAAACCTTAGTACAACTGATACAGCTTGAGTAAAAAACTAATACTCTTAGAGCACAAAATTATTTTAAAAATCAGAAAAAGAACCTTTTTGGGAATGCAAAGAAAAGATCTTAAATGTTTCTATAAGCCCTGTCTCTGGCCTTTTAACCATAATTCTTCCTATAGTGCTTTTTTATATATCAAGCCTGTGATCTCCAAAGACCAGGCAAGTTAGAGGTAGCTCCATCTAGCCAAACAGGTTCCTAAAAAAATCACAGTATGTTCCCAGACAATTTGTTTAAAATCTTTTACCACCCTCCAGCTTTCCCAGGAGCTACATCAGTGCTCAATATAAACAGGCAGTCTCTGCCCCCTATCTTCCCAACCAGCAATCCCCAGCCTCTGCTCCCACTTCCCTTCCCCAGAAAAGTAATTCCTAAAGACCACTCTCTGCTCTTATGTACTCAATCTAAAAGCCAGCAACAAGAGAATTTTACATATATTTTTTAAAAAGTACACTGTATTCTAATCTAAATTAAATGGACTTAAAAAAATAGTTACTTGACACTAAAAGTGAAGTTATGATAAAATATATAACCTTTAAATAATCCACTAAAATAATTAATCAGACAAATATTTAACAACATGTTTGCTGTCCATGTTTTGAAGACAGATGCAGCCATTAATTGGGGAAATCACTAATAAATAGAATTACACTGTTCTGAAACAACAGAGATTGGTTTCTGACAACTCTAAGATCCTTCTGCAGATTTTAAAATATTTTCTTTATTTCAGATTAGTTTATATGTTTGAATTTAGTAACTATTTAATCTAAAATTCAACAAATACATAAAAGCAGAAAAAATGATACCCTTTTCTATAACAAATCCTTGAGAAAAGAAAGTATGACAGTGAAATCAAATCTCAGTATTTTCTCAGTTCACTAACAGACAATGCCAACTTTATGACATCCATTTTAATATTTATTCTTAACATTATTTTAAACGATAACTTTTAATAAACCTTTCTTCATACATATTGAATGCTATTAATACATTTTTAGTTTAGTAATTTACAAGGATTAAAATACTGGTCTTCCATGGTATCCCTGAAGAACGCAAAGGTGTGATGAACTACATACCTAACAGTGCATCACACAGCAAACTGACAGTAATGAAGTACATCATTTAGGAGAACATGTTTAAGTATACATTAAATTCTTTACTCCATTACAATTATTGATTAGGTATGCCCACCAATGCATTATAATAAACAAAGAAAGGACTCTACTTGGAAGTAAAACTGGTTGTCTGAACTGGTGCTGCACTGGAGGAAAGACAAAAAGCATCCTTACCATAGTCCTCAACTGCAACTGAAGGTTATACACTGTTGCCTTAAATGAACAAAAGTGGATGGAGACGCAGAGCAAGTCTCAGGACTAAAAATACTGCAAAGGCCTTTCACAGTGAGAAAGGAAACGCAAAATACTTTTCTTGAAAAGACTGCTATTAAGCCTAGCCATCTGTTAGCCAGGCTTGTTGCTGATCATCTCTCACCGTAAGTGAGAAAGATCCTAAGCTGTAAAGAAGATAAATCCAAAGGGCAAGCACTGTGTCCCCCTGCTCCATAGTACCAACTTGAGAAACATTAGTTGCTCACCAATAATTTAATGGAATTTCCTGTTCTCTGCTGCTGTTGTCAGAATATTTTCACATTAATCAACACATGCAGCCACTTGCTTTTTAAAGTTGCCTACTAAGGAATCTTATGCATGTATATGTATGTGTGTATATATATATACACACACATACACACATGCATGTATACAGACACACTTGCTATTGTCACTCTCTCAGGTCTTCCTAAGTCCCAAAATTCCATTTTGAAGAAGCATCCAAAACAAGTGAGGGAGCAAAGCATTAAGCTGGGTGCTAGTCACAAAGTACACACACCAGATTTGTAAATCTGTACTATAGCTACAACTATACCCTGACAAGGCTATTTCTGTCTAAGTTGATTAAGCTGCTTACCAATTAAGAACTGTATATCCACAACAGTAAGAGGGATTGGTCTTGAGAATCTCTCTCTCCCAACTTAACTCATGTAAAAAGGATGGAAGAATCCTGGACTTGTGTTTGTTGTTGCTTACAACCTTGAAATACTTGCTGCAATGCCAATGCTTCAAACTCAGATCTATGCTGTTCCCCACTCGCAAAATACATGTGTGCATGCATAGATACACACACAGAGTCAAACAAGCCAACCATTAGCTCTTCAAGCACACACCTAGAAATAAGGAGACACTATTCTGGGCCCCCACAGGCTAAAACAATGAAAGTGCTCAAATAACTTGGCAATTATACAGGAACACTTGTCCAGTTTTGGAAGAACTCAATGATACAGAAGCCTTCAGTGTGCTCGTGGTAGCCTCTTCAAGTGAACCCCACAGGAAACTCAAAAGGAAGAACAGCAGTTTTGAGTATCTTTACCAAAGTGCAATTCTGCACAGACCCAGAGAGAGGACTTCTGCTCCATAAAAGCTTAGCTGTGTGGGATGAAACTTGAAAGAGCTTAAAAGACAATCCTCCTTGCACTGAGGCACTATTCATTTAATTTGGATCTTAGTGCAGTTGACAGCTCATCCCTAGTCAATTTCAGGTAAATATCTTCAGTGTCATTTATATTTACTGCTTAATAAAGGTTAGGGTTATGTCTAAGGACACAGTCTTGTGCTCTGCCTAAGTGTTTCCTCCCACCGGGGCTGGAAGCTGCAGCAGTTCCCAAATACACCTAAGCACTTGATTACAAGAGGATGAATACTAGCACACAGGAAGAGGCAGAATCAAGTGGCAGGCCCATTATACATTTGATGCAAGTCTGCTCTTAAAATCTGGTCAAGCTATGTATCAAGCACAGTCCTGATAGTAGAGACAGCTCTGCTAAGCCCCGTAATCTAATATTGCAAGTACACACCAGAAACAGAACATAAAGATTGTCATTTGGGTACTCACCAGGCTTCCTCCTCTCTCAATTTTAATGGGCTCATTGAATTGTTATTCTTGAAAATAAGAAGCTCAAAGAGTATCTCAAAATAAAATTAAAGACTAAGCAGTAATTTATATAAATACAGAAAGAGAATAGGAAACCTTTTATATTTTAATATTAAAATGGCAGAACCAAGTTAGTCTTGTCTATTTCCCTTGAAATAAACTGGAATCTCCATGTACTCAAACATGAGAGAAGTGTGCAGCTGGGAGAACAAAAAGTCTTACACAGAGACCAACAATGTGCTTGATGGACACGCAGAGCACTACTGTTCATGTCCCACACATGAGAATGTGGTACCACTAACAGCTCAGATACCATTCTACTATTCTGACACTTCTCTAAACTACAAGCAATTACAGAACCAGATCTGCCAGGTCCACTTGCTAATGAGAAGGAAATAATACTGCAATGGATTTTCCCACAAACTACTTATAATCTTTATACTTGAAGCCTGAATTCCTGATAGAGCATGAGACAGTCACATTGGTCAGTTCCCAACACCTTTCCCTAGTTGGTCAAGTTTAAAGGGATCAAAGATGTACACATAGAGGAAAACTAAATTCAGAAAGTCAGACTTTCAATTCTGCTGCTTATATAACTTGCTTATATAACTTGGAGTACACACTCCACGGTGTACTGTGCGGTTTTGGTATCGTCTCTATTGAAGCATTTGCTAAAGTAGACCTAATCTATAATCTATACTACAAAAACAAATGACCACTATAATGTCCTCCTATTTAGGGAGGTGTCTATATGGTATGTCAGGCTGTAGAAGAAGAAAAAAACAAATCCAAGCCCCAAATGAGAAAAAACCCTACCCCAACCACTGGAATACAGATCTCAGGTACAGATGAAAAATACACACATTTTAACAAGATTATTTACCTTGAACATGGAGAATGACAAGCAGGTAGGCTCCAAGCAATCGCTCATAAACTCGCAATCGAGTCATTGTTCACTTTTAATCCTTCCCGTGCAAGGCAACCAGCCCTTCTCCTTGACAAGCGTTTAGTCTGTTCAGTGAAGTCTAATACAAGATTTGGTGCTTGACCACGAGAATGCTTTTGTAACTTTTCCAACTTCGTTTCCTGGAAGATACAGTAAAACAAAGTGTTAAGAAACTCGATGTATTTTTAAATCAAGGAACCTCAAGATTTTTCATCACATTGATCATAACCACGTGACTGCAAAAATTGATTAAAAAGGCATAAGCTTATTAGGATTAATAACTGAGAATACAAAGCATCTCTACTATCCAACTGAACAGCATGGTTCTTCAGAACTACATGCTTTTGGTAACAACTCACAGGAATGTTTCTACATTCCTATCTCATCACAGACAAATATTTTAGACTCACATACAGCTATCACAGGTATTATTCAACACATTAACAAGTAAATCGGTTTGAAAACAATTTTCTTTACAGAAATAAAAATATTTAGTATTTTTCTTAAAAATTAAACTCAGTGTTGACTTCCCATACTATTGCAGGGAAAAAAACCAACATCCTGTTGAGCCACCAGTAGAAAAAAAAAATGCCTGCAGAGGAGCTATATCGCAATAAACATGCAGACTCTCTGCTGGAAGAAAGTTAAATTTGGATAAAAATAGTTTAGTTACCTAATTTACTCACAATGTTATTTTTGTCTTATAGAATAGTGCTACCCTCTTCAAAAAATGAAGAAACTGATTTCTCAGTATCAACTATATTCTAGTCCCTCTTCCTGTAGACTACTACATGATACAGTGTTTTCTGGACAACACAAAGTTAGCTCAATTCACAACACCAATAAGAACTTATTATTAATCTCTGTTAACTGCAATTCAAAATCCTGATATCCTTCTGGATTTTTAAGTTTTATTTAAATCAATCCCTCCTGAAAAATTATGCTACTATATACAAACACAGCATTTGCTCAAAAAATAAAATGTAAGTTTTTACTCATCCAATGGTTGAACACACAGTGAAGACAGACTAATTGAATAACAGCTTATTTTTTCAGACTGCAGTAGTTGTGGTTACTTTCTGTTTAACAGATCTACAGCAGTTCATGAAGGAAGCATAAGTGAGCCTCAAAGGACTAAAAATCAGCTTGAACACCTAAATAGTTAATTGCAACACAGGCAACGTTGCAGGAAGAGGAACAGAGGAGTGATTTTGCCTTTCCTCAGCAGCCTCTCGTTTCGGTGGGCTGGACCCTCTGACCCCTGTCAGCCTGGCGCTGCTCATGAATGCCAGGGCTGGAGCTCGCCTGGGGATGGGCTGCAATTACTGCTGCTGGCCCCTTCCACCATCAACAACTCCATCTGTCTGTCGGTGAGACCCAAGAACTTTTCATTTTAATTAGTGCTTCGAGGCATTTAACATGGAGGCATATTAGCAGCCCAGCCGGGAGGTGTCTGTCCCTTTCAATTCCGGCAGGGTCGGGGCAGGCTGCCCCGACCCCTGGCCTACTTTTCACACCTCCTTGGGTTCTCCCTAACCAAGTGACAAAGTGCCTCCCTGCCAGAGGAACCTGGGGCCAGCCACGGGACGGGCCCCTCCTGGCTACAGGAAGGCTGCTGCCACCCGGGCACCTGCCATGATTACTGACAAGTTATGGCAGGATGGTCTAGGAATGACACACTTTGCTGACATCCTAAGCACTAGTAACTTCAAAATAAACTTCCTGGCAAGGCAGAGGTAAAAGTAGCATGATAACAAAAATATTCAGTCTCTTCAGTGTTTCCTAGTCACAAGAAACAGGACCAATTCTGACAGCTGACGGGGAAAGTCCCTCTAGCTATAAAAACATCAGGCCAGCAACACAAGCACGTAAGGATTATTGCTTTCTTCCGTGCTTCAATTGCAATGAACTTCAGTTCTTAGTAAAACCACATGGAAGACAGAAACTGCCAACAGCTTGTATGTAGTAAAACAACAAGGACTTTATTTACAGTATTATTTTTGCAGTCAATCACAGAAAAAAACCACCCCACTAATATAGTCAGCATTTAAAAATTATTTCTGTCTGCTCCATACAAGTTTCAGTAAGGAGCCAGGCTTTTTTCAGTGACGTCCAGTGACAGGACAACGAGGAATGGGTGCAAACTGGAGCATAGGAGGTTCCACGTAAACATCAGAAAAAACTTCTCTACTGTGAGAGTGACAGAGCACTGGAACAGGCTGCCCAGAGAGGCTGTGGAGTCTCCTTCTCTGGAGACATTCAAACCCCACCTGGACGTGTTCCTGTGTGATGTGCTCTGGGTGATCCTGCGCTGGCAGGGGGGTTGGACTAGATGATCTTTTGAGGTCCCTTCCAACCCCTAAGATTCTGTGATTCTCAGTCTTCCACATTTCAAGAGTAGGAAAAGTGGTGATCTAGCTCCCCAGTTCAATAAGGTAAGACAGCACGCTGGCTCAGGAATTTAATGTGCAAGGTGTATCTACCACTGTACTACACACTACATTACAAAAATCAATACGAAATTGAAAAAAAACCCAAACTGCAATTCACTTGCAATTTCATGGTGATTTTTGTTCAGTGAGACAATCTAAGGTGCTTTTCAAAATTGTTGTCCAAGCCTATCCAAGAATTACAACACTCTAATGCTTAGAACCAATATTTTGCACCTGGATCTTCCTTTCATAAATATTTCACTTTTCAAAGCTATATCTATAAGTAAATATATTTTAAAAAGGAAATAAAAACATGTAATAAAATTAAACTGATAACAAGTTGTTATAATTCCCCATTTTCAAATCATTCTAATTTGAGAATGCTTATCAACATTTAAAATAATACCTCAAAAATGGAAAGTAAAACCCAGCAGAGCTTCAATCCCTTTTCCCCTGAAATGCACATGACACCTTCATGCTATTACTTGAGTTGTCTTTCTGCTGCCCATACTGTCAGTGTTAAGTTTGCCCTTAGCTAGGAAAGCCCCTCAGCAGGCCACAAGGCTGGGGCAGGCAAGCACTGATGAGCCTTGCTGTACCATGGCACCCATGGTAACTATTAATCCTTGGCAGGTAAGCTTAAGCCCCTGATGAAAACCTAGTGATTTAGAATAAAAAGTCCCAATATGAACTTATCTGCTGTGGGGAGACATCCTATTCTACAGCCCACACCACAGAAGCAACAAAGCTGTGTCAATACCATGATGTGGATGGGTTGAAGCATTTTTTCAGTCACCACAGTAAAATTCAGGAGAGCTTTCCTGCCAGAAGATATTTCAGGCATTTTTAACCTATCCTTTGAACTGTTCTTCCTTTTTCTCATATAAGCTTCCGAGCTAAACAAAGAAAATTAGTTGTCTATCGCTCTTCTGCAGAAACAGAAACTATTTGAAAATATTTCCTTCTTAAAATCACCTGGCACCCCAATACAGCTACATAGTTTAAATGTTTTAAAAAAAAAGTTCTTACAAATGCCACACCCCAAAACTATGTGGGTACGACCTTCCTATGAGAGGTGTCTTATCTTTCACTAAAAACAAAACAAACTAACAACAAAAAAATACATTTGGCAAAACTGAAAGGGCATAACAAAACCTCTTCTGAGCCGTTTCTGTGTTCCCATTACACAGGAAGACCGACAGCCGTACTAAGGCACTCTATCTAAAGTAAGCAGCAACTGCAATTTCTCCAAAATCTGCCTGATATTAAGAATTTAGAATCGCACAACTAAATTACTACTTCAAATGTGTTAAAGCACCAGTTAACCCCTGGAATGCTATTCAGCCAGAGTGATGCTGAAGAAATTCAAACCTGTAAGCCAATCAGTTGACTTCAAAGCCCTCAATCTCCCTCTTTTTTTTCTATCATTGCCATGAAGTGTTCAACCATAATCCATTAAAACCTATTTTACTCATCAATTGTAACACCCAGTGTAACTTAATATCCTTCCTAAAAATAGTTTATTGAAGCAAATGCTTTTGTTATTGAAACTGTGGGGGGGGGGTTTTCTGAACTGGAACTCAGCTGTGAATTCACGGCGCTATCACGGCAGTCTAGCCCTACACTCTGTATGGCTCCAAATATATGAAGCTGAAGTGTGCAAGATTTGTCATATGGTCCAGAACGACTCTGAAAGCAAGGAGTTCAGTGGTAACTGTTCGTTAGATGTGGTTCTGTAATAATATTAACAGCATGATCCCCAAACCAAATGAGCTACACTGTCCCAAATTTCCATAAAGAATGATAGTGCTGAACATAACAACAAAGACAGTATTGTTAAAAGGGGAACATATGAAAAAAGAAACACCAGACTCCACAGGAATTAGAACATTAAATCCATTTCAAGAGAACATGTTTTAAAACATTTTCAGCAGTACATACAATACCAAGTAAAAGTATTTTCCAAAGCAAAGCTGAAAGACACTAAATGTTTCTCCTATGTGTAATGGGGGCTAGAGGTGACTGAGGTGACCATAAGCGTGTTACCTCAATCATACGCACAGTTTTGAATGCAGCTTCGAAGTGGAACAGAATGACAGAGATAAATTACTGGACTGTCAGTCTAAGCCAGTACACAACAACAACTTTTCTATTAGAGCTTAAAAAAACCCTGACATGAAGCCAGAAACAAAATTATGACTTTGGATGAAGAAAAGAGGGATTTGTAAGAACAGTAAAGAATTCACTACAGGGCAGACAGCAAGTAGTTTCAAGAACAGAGATTACTAAGTGTAGTTCAAGGACCTTGAACCTTGTAGTTCAAGGACCTTGACTTACCCTTTTCATTGATGAACTACATACAAATAGCAAAACTTTAATAAACCTTGCTGACAAATATGAATTATCAATTCAGTTGAGTGTTTTTGTTCAGGAAGATTTGGATCACAAAGAACTTAAGTAACAGAAATTGAATGAAACATGACAGCATGAAATGAGGAAAGTTATGCATATTGAGAACTCTGAAGAATTTCTGCTTCACATAGACCAGGTATTGCAAGAATAGGAGAGAGCTATGCCCAAGGACTCAACTACATTAACCCATTACAGAGTATCAGACACATCCATGGGATGTTGCTGGAAAAAGAGACAAACACAACGCCAGAATTTCTAAGGGAAATTTCCCAAGGGAAATTGTAAAACATGAACAGCACAGAGACAATATGACTGATAAACTCAACATATGCCTAGAAGGGCTGATAATACTATCTGGAGAACAGGAAAGCCCTATGAATGGAGACCAAAAAAAAAAAAAAAAAAAAAAGGCAACATAGCAATAAACAGAAGGAAAGAAAGATGGCTATTCAACTTGAAGAAAATTGTTAGTTGAACAACAGTTAGGTATGGATTGGCCATTAAAATGTATTTAGATCAGAAATTAGAAGACAATTCCTAACTACTAGTTAGAAGGTTCTAGGGCAGATTTTAAAACTAAATACAGTCCAAACACATAATTAGTTGTTAGTTTACAAAGGCCATCATCTCATGTACCTGCAGGTGACACATCAGGAGCAGAGTCTGATCCAGGTGAGCCCTTACAATTCCATTTTGTTATTCTTAATACCAAAAGAGCTATAGTTAGCTTTAGCTTGTTCCAAGTAAAATTTAACCAAATCCATAACACGAAGAAAGTTTAAATAAAAGCTTCAGATTCTGAAATTTCAGATTGATCAGTACTGTGTAATTCTGTCAAATACTTTCAGAAGCCTACTTCTTACACGTGTTTCTATTATTTTATTGCAAGGCATGCCTACACAGGTATTAGAAAAGTGTCATACCGAAACAGCCAAGCTAGCTATGCTTACGTGCTGCCAAATATGTTGTTAAAAATGCAAGTACACCCACCACCAAAATCTATGAGAAATCATACAGTTGACGGAAAAGACTGCTGGTTATTGCAAGCTAGTTGGCTGCATGGCCATCAACAAAAACTACTTCATATAAGGCCCGATTTGTTCAGGCACTAACCTGTGCAAGCTCACAAAAAATTAATTCAATTAAACCATGAATTGTATTAGAATTATTAAAAATTATTAGTGACTGCATAAATTTAAAAGCCAAAAGATTGTGTAAATTATTTCAATCTTCTTACTCCCTGTACAAACTGCTACAAAATATTAAATGGAAATGAAGCACTTGTGTCCATAATACACTTCTCCAAAAACTGAAATGAAAAAATATTAGTTCTATAGGTAGGACATCCACGATCATACGTTTATAATGTATGTTATAACCAACAGTGTTTTGTTCATTCAAAAAAACATGAGCCCCAAACAGCTGCTTTCTGCAGCAAGAGAGTTCACAGCCTTACAAAAGGCCTTCCTATTTTTGAGCAGCTGGAAGAAAAGTCATCAAACCCCAACCTTGGATACTCTAACAGAAATCTTCATTTCTTAAGATTTCTTGCTCCTTGCATATATAAAATGTGTGTACATTATGGTAAATTTTAGAAGCCAAACGACTAAATTACGATATATCTGCCTCATAAACAAAATTGTTAACCATGAAGAAATTAAAATCTAGCTGCTTTTTACCATGCCCAGCACAATTAGATAATTGGGGACGCCACTCATTGGACTCCTGGATGTCCATCTTACTGTTACTCTGGCATTGCAATTAACTAACTGCTAGAAAGTTTCTGCCATTAAATTAACAGTAATGAAATTCAGTAAAATTATTTTCCCACTGCCATCAGTTATTCAGATACATTCTAGTGCATTACAGACATTACACATCCTCTTATTGCAGCACATTCAAATAGGATTTTGCTATACAATTTTTGTTCCCCTTGACCCACTTCCCCTCTTTGAGGTCCATCACTTTGGTGATTAGTTGGCTGAGAGTTTTTGCCCTTAAGACAACTGGCAACCAACACCCATGCTCCTTTTACCATAAATGACATCAACTTCAGCTATTCTACCCAGAAGCTATAATTCTTAAATGTTTTTATTAGCTATTTATCATTTTTGCTAGTTCCTCACTGTCATAGAATGTGAAACAAGGAGAAAAGTCTCCACATGTAATACATTCCATCTCTAAATCTAAGAAATCCAAACTGGGAATGTAACTTAAAGCTTTTAAATTCTGTTGGGAAAAACAAAACAAAAAAAAACTTGAAGAATGCCTTTCATTCACTCAACACAAGCAGCAAGATAAAAAAAAAATAATGTAAATTGTTTCAAATTCCATGCTTCACTACTGAAAATATTATGGTCACACTATAGTGCCTACAAGACCTATCACATATTTTGGCTCTGAATTACAATTATTTTTTACAAACAATATACCTAGGCTGAGAAAGGGAAAAAATGGTGCCTCAATCCTGAATATATCTTTTAGTTACTTTTAAAAAAAATGACAATGGACCCTAAAATCTGGGCTGATGCTTTTAAAAGTATTAATGCTTTCACAGGAAGGGTTTTTAAAGTACATCCCTTTCAGCACCATAACGAAGACTAATGAGTGTTTTCACAACCTTACAGTAATTTTTTCACAATTTAAGGACAATTGTTCACTAATCTATGTCCAAAATATCCTCTGACCAAAAAAAACTATCAGGGTAATCTTTTCTTATTAGATGCCATGGTCTTAGCTTGTTTCTGTTATACCTCTAACCTTTGCCCAATCTAGAAAAAGAAATTCACAACTACTTTTTGCTCCAAAGCAACGGTGATTATGCAAATTTTAAGACTCATGAAGAGTTCTCCAGAAACGGAGTTTTTGTTTGGTGGTTACAGAGCATATTTTTCATTTCATGGTGCCTAAGTAAAACAGCCTGTCTTGTTTCGGATAGTGAATTCAATAAACAACAAGGCGTGCTGTACAAAACCATGCTGTTTCCCCGATGGCAGTGACACGGGTTTCCCCTATCAGAGAAGGGGAAAGGCACACAAACCCAAAAGGCCCCCAACCCCGTCCTCGGGCCAGCCTGCAGCTCCAGCTTCCAGCACACTTCCCGATCTGAACATTTTGCCCACAGGAGGGTAGTGTAAGCTCATTTCTAAGCAGGGGCACGTTGCTAAAATCCACATCTCTCGAGCAGAACACTGTTTAGAAAAAGTGGTTACTATTTAAAAAAACACACCATTTGAATTTCAGTTTTGGTAAAAAGAAGAAAATAGCAGCAACAAAGCTGAGACAATTCAAGAGGGTTTCTTCGGGGTTTGCTGTGTCGGGGTGTTTTCTTGTGAAACATGAAAAATTGACTTGTAACTCCTTCTCTCCCTCTCCACTTCCACTCTCAATCCTTGTTTTCTAGGTAGTAAGATTTTTCCAAGTGTTCTGGCTAGCCGCCAGCTCCATAAGTAAGGCCCCTCCCTCCCCGCGCAGCCCTAGGCGCCTGCCCTGCCTGACATGCTTTTCAAGGCGTGCTAGACTGCAGAGCAGACTTTCTGGCTCCACTTCCATTGTTTGCACGCCTGCTTTGCTCCTTATCCAGAGCGTGGATTAGCATAAGAATACTGTCTTCCCCCTCTGCAAGCCAGCTCCCCTCTAGACCTCTACCCCTTAAGAATAAACGTGGGGCTGGGTTTCTTTTTTTCAGATTTTTCTCTTCATATCCTCTTTTCCTATTCAAGACTTGTAAAACCCAATAAAATTAATTAAATGCTTAACAAGCAAGGCTGACAAGGCTCAGAAATACCCGATTGCATAGAATAATAATTACCAAGGTCAAAAGAGTCATCTCAATAATGCTATTGACAGAGCCCTCACTCCTCACACTGAGGTTGTGGGTAAGATTTTAGTTATTACAGGATACCCTTTCCAAACAGAGCAGAGAATAAGTAAGTTCTAGGAAACAGTAACAGAAAGGAGACCTCAAATGCTCCCTTCCTTTTTTTGTTTGTTTGTTTTTATTTTTACCCCGGAAGATGGAGTTTCAAACTCTTAAGAACAGACAAAGTATTACTTACCAACACAGCCCTCAGCCAAAAACACAAACAAACCCTCTCCAAACTGCAAGTATCAATGCCTTAAACACGGCAATTGCTGCTGCCAACTTAGAGAACTGCAAACCCTTTCCCTCTGGTATCTGACCAAGACTTGACCATGTTCCTTGTAAAGCAAGTGACATGTGATCTAGTATTTTAAAAGTCGAACAGAAGAACATTTCACAATAAACTGCTTGCTCTCAAACGTTTAAAACTACCAACACAGACTTCTTTTTTTAGTTCTGCTACCCTGGAGATAACTGCTGTCCAAATGAATTCATACACTGTTTTGTGAACAAGGTAAAAACACACTCACAAATGCTTGCACACTTCGTAAGCAAGCCACATAATTTTTAAATAATCAAATCAGCACTCCTCACTGCATAACAGTTATTTGCTCAATCCATACAAACAGCAGAGACAAAAACTGGCAAGTTCAACATCATCATGATTTGTTAACACAAAATACTGCTTGGCAAGGTAAGCCTTAACCTCATTTTCCTCACCTGCTTGCCATGCCCA
This sequence comes from Apus apus, assembly GCF_020740795.1. Lineage (NCBI taxonomy): Eukaryota > Metazoa > Chordata > Aves > Apodiformes > Apodidae > Apus > Apus apus. Next base: position 28,293,305 of record NC_067285.1, read on the forward strand.
CAGAAGCACCGTATCCTGCTGATAAGAGAAACTGTTTATCGAGCTGTTCTCACAAATCACAGTAACACATAGATATTCTCAAAGGAGCAGTCTCCTTCAGTCTTCCAAAGAGGCCTTTCAATAGGTGGATAGGCCAAATAAACCAAGTAGTAGACACTGCTCGTTTACACTCCTCTAAAGCTTGGATGTGGCAGGGGGATATTATTCTATAAACTGTTCTTATTACAGAAAAAAAATTTATATAGATCTGTTATTCATGTTAATTATATTGCCCTTCTAATTTTAAATTGCTGAAATGTGTCCTTTCAACCTTTCTTACAATTCTGTTTATATGAATACCCAGCTAACAGCTCTTCTGTCATCTGTGAGCCTTGATACTCACCCCAGCAACTCACATTGGGATATTTTCACAAGGTGACAAGCTCCAGACACAAAACGTGAGGTTCCCACCTCCACAGCAAGGGCAAGAGAAGTGATCAAGTATTGTCAGGGTCAAGTCTAGAACAGCTTAAACCAGAATCAACGGCAGTTTGAATTAATACACCAGGCTCTGAACAGCTGTAGTTGATGAGCTGCCACTTGCTTGATACTGCACCACAGACACACTGACCTCCAGCAAAAGAGCAAGGTGGACAAGCTAGTAAGTCCCAGAGCTTGCAAGGAGAACCCTTATACACACAGCTAGGTTAGCTTTAATAGGTCCAAGCAGAAAACAAAAAGCAAAAATAGAAATGAAAACCAACAACTCTAAATCAATCTGAGAGTAAATATCTTGTAACTACAACATTATCTTACACAGAACCTACAAAGTGTTTGGTTATTCTCAGTATCACAGAGCGACGAATGGATGTGTATGAAGAACATGCTCATGCTCTGAATTATTTCACAAATACTGGAGATACTGCAATAAATGGCTACATTGAATTAGATGGCTAAATGAGATGGCTTTCTATACAGTACAAAGAATCTAAAATGAATTCTATGTTGCATTCACTTTCTACTTTCATGTGCAATGGTGAATTTTTAATTGTGAATTACATAAGAAAGTACTGCTCTGGGAAAAATTTCCAAGACACTGGATGTATGTGTCTGAGCCTATTTTTCCCTGTTAGTACACTGCAAGTTTTGCTGCAGTGAAAATACTTTTTAATGGAAACTAAAGTTAAACTCTAAGTGCATGGTAGATCTCTGCATGGTTAAATAACTACAGAAACAACATGGCATGCACAAACACACCAACTACTCCTCTTAAATCGAAACAATGTACTTTCATAAAATACAGCTTCAAAGGCATTTCTAAATCCAAACAGAGTAACCTTTCAATAAGTAGCGTTCAAAGGTAATGTTTATACTTCAAGAGTTACAGTCTTCTATTTCCCTACACTGAAGTGCTAAAGCAATACTGTTTTGTTTTTTTCCTAGCAAAATTAACACCCAAATGTACACACAAGAAGCATAACTAGAAAGCTCAATTAAAATACTTAAGAGTTTAGTGATTTTATTAGCAGTATCTCTCCCATCAGTATTCAAGCAATTACACCACTTCTTAGCGCAAAAAGGTTATTTTAAGTACACTAAGAAATTTTTTTCAACAACTGTTGTACAGTACAGCTAAGACTAGCAAAACACCAAAGTGTAAGGTAGCAGTCTGGTTTTTGGGGTTTTTGTTTTGTTTTTAGATTAAATGTCATATTCAGCTAATATTCTTCAACTTTTTCATTCAAATCTTTGCTTTTCTTTCAATATTGTAAGAAGGCAACTCGACTAATACCTAAGGAAACTAAGAAGGTACAGAGACTATATCACAGATGCCTTCTCCTATCAATTACACTTGCTTTCCTACTTTTTCCTCTTGTGGTGTGTGACTTCAAGCTGACTATACTCAGTATTACAGGAATTATTTGAACACTTTTTCATGCAAATGTTTCCCCCATCATGCTTAAACTTGAAGGTGTCTCCTCTGATAACTCAACAGTTCATTAAGCTAAAAAAAAAAACACAAAAAAAACCAACTTAAAAGTAAATCGATCTGCCTCCATTGATTATTTAAAAGTAAATCCATCACCTCTTGATTAACTTTGGCAGTTCAATTATTCCCCTTCAAGATCACATTCTTGTAGCCATCTCATTCTGCCTTTTCTTACATTCATTCTGTCAAGGCCATTATTGCATCTAAAAGTAATTTATTCCTTCCACTATCTCCACTATCAAAACCTTCTTTCTTCTATGATTATTTAACCTCCATTAATCACCTCCAATAGGACAAAAATAAGCACTGCCATTAAAGACTTCAGGGCTTCTCTTATGTACAGGCAGACCCCAATCACTTTCATTCCATTGGAAGCCTAGGACTTGAACGGTTTTGGAAAAATATTTTCATAAGCTTTACCTGTTGACTGAAACAAATAATTGCTTTTAAAAGCCAGCAACTTGAAGCAACATGCTTGAATGACAACAGGCATTTTAGATCTTAAAAGAACAACAAAATGCATTTGAAGCACAGTCAAGTGTAGCCATTTGGGGACCCTTGTACACACCTTCACTGTGGAAATTCTAATGGAATAGAGTAATACTACAGGGGTCAGTAGTCAAATAGATTGAGATTTTCTGTCACTAACTGTGATCAACTGCAAACATTTAAAACATGCGTGCAAGATAGCTTGTCTATATCAAAACATGGAAAAATCACTGCACAGAAACTACTGTAAGAAAGCTGCAGCTTCTAAGAAATTCTAAAAATTAGGAACATAAAGCTGCTGTTTTCTTCAAAAGTTTTGTATACAACATGCACAAATGCATAATTTTTTTCCATGCAACTTAAGCATTTGAACATCCATGTGACTATTCTTTTAAATACTTATTAAACATTATTCCAGACAAGTTTTCACTGGGGCACAAACTCAGAGGACTATGTAAACCGAGTACTTGGTCCTGAACACGTTGCCTTTCTGATTTGTGCATTCACAGAGTTGCAGAAGATAGGGACACCTACTTCATTACCTTTATGCATGTACTGCAGGTGCTAATAACTAGGTTCACAAGACCGGATGGGCAACACTCAGGTTCTAGCAGGTCTCTGTTTACACCTTTTCAGATACAGGTATGCCATCATGTTTCTAGAACTTCACAGTAATGTCTATTTTTCATTTCTTATCTACTGTAATGTTTTAGTATTTTACAACTATCTGACTTACTACTTTCACTACATAAAGAACTGTCTACTGTGGTAACACTAATACCATTGTTCTGGTGGAGACAGCAGCAAGGCTCCCTTTTCCTCTCCCTAAAGCAAATATTTGACCACAGCTCATCCTACCTAAATAGTTACATTTCTCCCCACACCCCCCCAAATTCATACTAAAGCACTATTAAAATAATTTTTACTTTCATCACCCTTTCTTAATCAGTCATTCTCTAGCTGTGGACTTACTGATTTTTTTTTCCCCAAGCTGTATTTTCTTGCCTTTTTTTCCTGTTAGCTTGTTATTCAGATTATTAGTAAATACAACCAAAGTGTTAGTACCTTTTGGCATACAGCCACCTCGCCTTATTTTTGCTTCATCAAACCATTCCATTGTGAAAACAGAATATTGTCATTGCTTTCTTACTAATTTTTTAAGCAACTTCTACTTATTTCTAACTACAACTAGCAAACTCGGTAGCAGCCTAAGACTTGAAACAGTGCATACGCTTTAAGTCTGTGCACTCAAACATAGTAGCTGAACCAGTGTTTTTATCTCTTCTTCCCTACACACCTAAAGCACACCATTCTAATATTCAGATTATGTCCTAGAAATAGCTACTGCCATTATCACATCAAGTCAGTTCATGACAAAGAACGTGGAAGAAAAATTTACTGTTGGTTTGCTTTTTTAAAAAAATTAACCTGTACTATGGAGAAGTTGCCATCCATTCTACAGTATTAAGATTTCCCTGTTTTCCAAAAATGGCAAAATACACATATTAACTGTCATATGACTAACCAATTAATATATACTTCTTAAGTATTCAGAATACTTTTCACTGTAGGTATTTCAACAAAGAAAAGTTTAAAACAGAATATTTAAGTTTTAAAAGATTCAAATTAGTACCTGAGATCCTGAAATTCCTGTACCATGTTGTAAATGCAAAACATGCACACTTTAAGGACATGATAAAAATATGCCTTCTTTACCTAGACTTTGCTGTGGTACACATGTAATTTTTTTAACATGTATCATGTATCTGGATTAGAAATAAGACAGCTAGCAAGTTTTTATGACACTGGTTTTTATGAAGATTACAGATACTGTACAGGGACCCTTAGCTAAATCAATCTTATATTTTGGTAAGTTAACAAGTAATTTCAAATAATAAACAGCTATATTTTAACCTGGACTCCTAGATTTATTTCCATGCAATTTCATACCAACTACAACACTTCAAAAAACATTTCACCTAACATTTCATAACCTTGGAACGTCTGGAGAAGGACATTCTTGACTTTTAAACCTAGCTCAGAGGAAAACCTAGTCCATAACTGGCTTTTTAGGACTGCTTCTAAATGGTACCATCAGAAAGAATGTCCGCCTTCTTGGTTTGCTTCAAGAAAGAGAAAAAAAAAAAAAGGAAAAGAAAAGCAATTCTTGAAAACAAAACCAATCCTTGTATTAATGTTTAGTAGACAGCAACTTTTTTACCATTCTTAATCTAAACATTAAGTCAAGAAATAAGCAAAGAAGAAAATCTGGTATGTTTCTAATTACATATCTGTGTTACAATAATCTGATTGTAAATACATTCCTGTAAATATAAAAATCTTCAGACTACAGTATGAATACATTACTTTTATCACTGTAAATTGTTCAATTTGTTTTCTATCCTACCCCATAAAATTCCTGTCCTCAGATATGGGAATCTAACTTCCTCTTGCTACACAGGAACTTGTCTGGATTTCTTTTAAATTTGTTATCCACTATACTTTCAACAGGAGCTTTGAGCTGAACAGAGCCAAGATAATATTTTAAAATGGATTATTGGACAGCTTAACTAGACCTTCCTGAACCTGACAGTCTTGGCTTAGAATTAGGGAAGGCTCTCATTTTACACTGTCTGAGACTGAGATGGTCACCCTACTGGAACACCCCAGGCTAAGACAGGCCAAATGGAAGTAAGGAAAACAGTTTTAGGAGGATATAGGTGAAAGGACCAGCAAAATGTGTCACAGTATGCTGCAGAACAGAGCAGCTCTGGAGCAGAGTCACTGGCACTTCCTGTTTTGATCAACTGATTCAAAGACAACATGGACTTCTGGTTACTCCACTCCTGGAAAACACTTTGAGCACACTGACCTGCATTTCCCAATTGGAGTTTAAGACTGAAGCGGCTCAGCCTGTTTGTTATGGAATGAAATTCCAGCAGAGTTTGCCACCAAGGAAATTCAGTGGCAGCTAACCCAACCTTAGAGAATAATTGCTTTGTAACTGAATGGAGATCTTATGCTGTCTTGATGGCTAATAAAAAAAACATTGCAGGAACACCATCTCATCACTGGCAGATTTCCTTCTGAAACACTCGGCACGTGTTCCGGGCTACTGAACAAACAAGCTCCATCACTTGAGAAAAGATGGTTCTACCTTGACCCATTTGGGAGGAGACAGAAAGATGACAACTCCATGGACTCTAGAAGCTGAAAAACAGGAAGCTATTCCTAAACTGTCAACTAAAGTTACTGGTTCAGCGGTGGTACAGTGGAGGTCTTTAATCTCCTTCTATCTGATGCCTTGCTGCAGGCAAGTCACACTTAGGGAGTATTTTACATTTTAATGGGAAAGGAGAAAAGTCATCCCAAGTAATGTTCAATACTGCAAAGAAAACTAAGTAACCATATAATCAAAATCTTTATGGTAAATAAAGAGACACCATGATACAGGATACCAGTAGCAGAAGGTAATTAGGCATACACAGCCGTACTGATTAGGTGTAATATACTAAGCAGTATTTCTCCAGTTACATTGTACTAGGAATGCTGAAGACTTACACTAATTCACAGCTGTAATTAAAAGACAGACATTTACCCTACTAAGATGTCAGAAAATTTTACTCTCTCTCAAAAACTAGAGTAGAACTAGGAAAAGTACAGAGATTCCATATTAAAGAAAGATTAAAATAAACCATCTTGAGAACTGTCAGAGAGATGGATTATACTCCTCATTAAACCTTAACATGGATGAGATAGCCAGAGATTTAATCACACTTTCTTTCTATACATCAACCAGGTACTAAAAAATAAATTACCAGGCAGCAGTTTTAAAAGCAAACAAAAAGCACCTTTTGTATATAACCAACATTTAAAACTAAAGCACTAGCTTTCAAAGGGTTTCTTGGATGTCAAAAAATACATCTGAAAGCAGGTCAGGCTATGATGTACAACACCACTAATCTCTCACTCAGAAAGTACAGATGTTTTATCAACACCTGGGACAATGTACTCTGTCCCCATTTGGTATATAGTTTCTTTCTTTTGGCCTTGGTAAACCTATTTTTTGTCCTTTGTCTTTGTCACCTTGCTATCGAAATTCAAGTATAAACATATGAAAACAGGAGGTAGAACATACATAGGAACAGAAATTATTAGCAAAATTATTTGTTTTTATTTGGTTCTGAGAAGCTCACTTCTTGCCATTTGTGTGCTTCTTGACTTGCAATCCCATAATCCTTAGTAAAAACAGGACAAGCTGTATCAAGATAGGGAAATCTTGTGGTGGAGTGGTGTTGCCCTTTTATTTTTTGCCAGATCAGTTATTTACATACAGGGAAAGCATAAAACAACCTCCCTCCCTTAATTGTTGCTAATACTATCACTATTCTAGAAGACAGTGGATAAAAAGGCAAAAAAGGTAACTTGTGAAAGTAGTTTGGGGGTGGTTGGGCAGGTTTGTTTTGTTTTTCCCTTTCAAAAGTAATATTGCATCCAGAGATTTCAACCCAACTATATATGCTTATGCCCTGCCACCTGACACCAGAAAGCTTTTGTCCCACTGTATCAGCAAAATAGCAACTATCAGCAACAAAAGCCCTTCTCTCTTTCCATGTTACAGAAGGGCATGCACCCACTTTTCATTTCAACTCAGGATAGCACACGAAAGACACATAGGAGCACTCATTTATACATGGTGTCTCTGAGCATTATCCTCCCTCACACCTCCCATATGAAAGGACTGAGATTTCTCATTAATAAAGTTTACAGCACTACTTTTCTACATACTGAATTAGCTCTAAATACTTTGGGAGTGGGATGATTGAGAACAGAGGACAGAGTATGAAAGAACTTGTGATTACCTATTCTCTATTCTCTATCATTCTCTAATCCTACAAAACCCTGAGGTTTACCCTAACATAGATCTATCACAGCACATGGATTGCTCTTCTCAATGGCTGATGTTGTTCCAGTACCCATGGAAGACCTTCTAGATTTTTGAAACTATCTGATGCTTCAATTAGCTCTTGAAGTACACAGTCTTCTATTAGTATGCATGTGTTCCCCAAACACTTCATCTCAAATTTGAAATTTGCTTTTAATTACAAGCCTGAGAATAGAAAGTGTTCTTTATGGCAGACAAAGAGTGACGTTTCAAGACAGTGCCTCATCTGCAGCCTTCTATTGAGAAACAATTTGAGAATTGTTCCTTATTGCTCGACCCCCTCTCTCATTGGAGGAGAAATGATCTGCACCCCTACTCAGGGAGAAAAAGGGATTAGTTCTTGGGTTTGTGTCCATGCAAAGTCTGTAATTTTCAACACTCACTCCAAGTCCTTTACTTTTGAGTAGTACACAAGTATGTTAAATCTATGCGAGCTGTTGCTTTGTTTGCAAGATACAGAGTACAACTGGCCTTGGAATTATCTGAAGTCCATTTAGGAATATGTGAATGAATAAGAATCAGTATTTTCTTCTTGTCTTGTAACACATAAAATAATCCAAGTAAAACAAAAAGGTGAAAGAAAGTAACATACATTAAGTCATGCATTCAGCATGTAGACCAGATTGTTCTTCCTCACCTCAAGCGCTGTAGATGGACTACAAGTTTTGCTCTTGTTAACATGAATCTCAACTTTACAGCTTGCTGAATTTGCTTATGGCGTGCAGAAAATTACAGGTTTTGAGCAATAAGTCAGCTAAAGATGAAATATCTGTTAGCTGACTTCAATGCTGATCTTTCCCTGGGAGCTGTTTCTCTAAAATTTGAGGATACATGCTTCTCACTGTCAGTCAAACGTATGAATGTCAAATGTATGTTAAAATTCCTTGGCTCATCTCTGTAAGTGAAAGATGCACAGTCTTTCTTGAAAAGGGGTTAAACACCTGTTTGTAATAGTGGCCAAAATCTGCAAGATAATATAATCCGAGATGCAAACTTCCTCTGAGAATGAGCAGATGGTGACTAGCGAAAACTACTAGTGTAGGTCTCTGAAGCTGTCCCATCTGTTACGGAGACCACATTTCTACCCAGATGGGAAAAAGTTAGAGAGGCCAGCAGCATCACAGCTTAAAAACCACTGTATGTGGGCATTGCCTCAGCTACAGCTAAGCAAAACTGAACAGTGAGAAGCTATATGTAGGGTGGCCAGTGATCACTATCTGTTTTTTAAAGAGTTATGGTTGCAGAGGAGAATTCTGAAATTTGTCAGAAATGTGACATTTCAGGATTATTCTCTGATCCTCTTAGTTACATAAAGGAGAAAAGCTTCAGACACCACAAAGCAGCCAACTAGGAATCAAACACCCCTGTCACATTAATCAATCACAGGAATGCCTTCAAGATATTGAGGCAGTGGAATTTAAACTTCATCACATTTTATTAATAGCAGTAATAATAAAAAAAACAGTGTAATAACATTTTGTACCAATCAAACACTGTGCCAGAAGAGAAAATGCCCAACAGGCATGTCACTTAGTTGTGTTACCAGTCCTTTATTTCAACTAAAGCACTAGCAATAACCACAAGCAGACAGGTTGTATTGAATAAAACGTAACTGATGTGGTCACTTTTTTCCAACATCTTTCTGCAACAGATGTCTCTGTAGTTGATACTGGGGTTTTTCTGTTTGTTTTGTAACTGAAACATGGACAGAGAGTAGATCAAACAGCTGTTTCAGTATGGTACTAAAGACTGAAAAGCATAAAAAAGAAGGCTCAAGTTTTTGTAAGAAAGATACAGTGACTGCTTATCATATGACTTTTATCCCTGAAATTGTGAAATACAATTTTGCATGCATTGGCCTTACCTCAGAATTAGGAAACTTAACAAAACAGTATTGTACTTCAAGCTTCCTCCAGACCGTTTTCATCTGTATTTCCACTTCATTAGTTCAAAGGTGATATTATGGAAATGCATATTTCTATGAATCTGTAAAAGAGGAAAATAATTTTAGAGATATCTGAAGAAATTGTATTGACAGTTTATAGTACATAATGTGAAATGTGCATTGCAGATACTGGTATTGGGAATTACAGAAGCCACCTACTATTACAAGCTGCTCGTAGCTATATATATATTGGTAAAATACTGACACTAAAAACAATTTAAAATAAATTTCATTCCTATCATTAAATCATTGACTTTTTTTTTTAATTCTATACTTTAGTTTAAATACAGGCTTGCCTTAAGAGGAATGGTGATGTTAGGGAGGAAAGGTGTTTAAAATCTCTCCAGTTTTCCTGTGAAAATTAGCCTCTCCCACCTCTCCCCATAACTCTTGGCTTCACAACAAAAATCCATTGGTATCACCCAATTAGTTCCAGTACATAAGGAACTGCAATACACTAAGAAATAATCCAATAGGTTTACTGTAGCTGCACACAAGCATGATTACTCCTAGGAAGAAACAGGAAGCCAAGAATTCGGAAAGAAGTGCTGGCAATAGGGTCGGTTTGATTTTTGTGGTTTTGACCTGATGAACATCCAAGCATTAGAAGAAAGCATGGCACAGGCTCTTAGCCAACATTCTACAAATTGTGAGCAAGCCTGACTTGTGTCAAGTCCCAAAGTTTTCAAATACATTGTGGATAGCTAATTTGGTCTTAGCAGCTTTACTATTTAGATTTCATCCTGAGCATATGTCACCCAATGCCAACTCTTCTCATTTTATCACAGTGTCACAATCTGAAGGTTTCTATCATCCAAAGCTTTCAAAAGCATCACAGAAAAAAAAAAAATTTAGAAGGTCCAGTCTTATGACTGCAAACAACCTTGAAAGTAACACAGAGGCTTAACATCAGTAATCCAGCTATACTGCTAAAAAACATACAACCAGTCTTACAAGGTGGAGATGTAATTAGTGATTTTTGAATACCAAGGCCAACAGTACTAGGAACAGGGATGGACAAACCAAGTGCCTGCATGATTTCCAGCAGAGGAAGATGTCAGCATTCACTTCTCTCTTCCTTGCCAAGCACCATAAAGACCTTCACCATTACAAGAAGGTTAGAATACTTCTGTCTCCATGTCCATTTATAAGCACTGTTCCTCACACACTGAGGTTTAATAGTCTTGGTAATAAATAATGAATTTGTGTAAAATGGTAACCCGAAACCATCCTGAATATCAGATAGCACCAGTTCTTAAAGACAACTGTCTCCACTAAGCAGACAGGCTGACACTTGACTGTTATTCTTGCCATGCAAAAGTGTTTGAGGAGATTGTTTTTGCTTTTTTAAAGTAAGTCAAGAATCTGCAAAATATATTCATCTCTCTCTCTAACCAAGGAACTCAAGTTCCATCTTCTATTGGACTCCAAAAGAAGCAACTATAAACAGAAAAATGTTGGTGTGCTTTCTGGCTTTACACCAACTCCAGTCCCCCTGTATCTTGTACCTAATTTATAGAAAGGCCACTTTATATAATTTAAGGATGCTGCTTTTCAAGGGTAAAGACATTTCTGAACAATAGTGGTCTTCTTGTTTGTTTGGTTTTTTAAACAATGTCCTCCTGATATATTTTCCAAACTCCCGCATAGATAAAATTCTTAGTAACTGTTAACTTCAATAAGCATTCATTGCATTTCCTGATCCTACTCCATCTGTCAGATATCCAAACTCTCTTACCAAACAAAATCATTTTAGTGAACTTCCTGATCTGCATGACTCTATGTATGTCCACATCAGCATTTTAATTCAAATCAGGACTGCAGTTGTGAAGTCAATCTCCCAAACAACCCTATTTTTCTTGCTTTGCTTTACATTGCAAAACAGTTTCCAAGTACATGAACCAGATTTCTTTTGAGTAAAACTAGATCAGAGAATGAGCTTCAGGTGTACATTGTACACACTCTAATCACTAACAGGAACTCAGCCACAGAATCAGATGAGGACTAGCTTGAAATAAAACCCTTACAACCTGTATAGCATGGATGCCAGGTTCTCAACACCTGACAGTTCTGATCCTATTACACTGCACTGCTTGGTAACGTGGACACAGCCTCTTTTATGACTTACTGAATTTTTGTGTCAGTTCCAAATCCAGCTTCCCCTTTTTTAAAAGTGGGTCTACAAAACCTCTGTCACATATGGGACGGAAGTTAATGATAATTATTAATTTATGCAAGTGCCCTCACTGTGTTAGTCTTTCTTCCATTTCTTTATTGGTGTGAGATGATACTCAAGAACATACTTAATTTTATAAAAAACAATTGACTTAAATATTTATTTTTTAGTTACCCAACATTAATTATTAATGCATTACTTTTTCAAAATGTTTAGTGCCACTCTTGATGGCATCTTCCAGAAAAGCGCTACCAAGAACAAAATAAAACTATCGCATAAGTGATTTGCACAACTCCACCTTAACTTTATTAGGACTTGGTCTACTACAATTACTACAAGAAGCAGAAACAAATACAAAAGCACAGAGCCTCACAGTGCTCGATGCTAGTTACATATTAGATACAGATTTATGTGGGAATTTTTCTAAGCATTAAGATTAAATTTGGGATCTTCATATACTATTGACTCAGAAATATCAGCACCCAATCTGGGAAAATAAAAGACTGAATTATAAAAATAAATTTTCTGCCATTGGCAGGGCCCAGGGAACAGTCAGAATATTTAAGCTGAGCCGATATAAGCCTCATTGTGTGTGTGGGGAAAAAGCTACCTTGGTAGTGCAGGGCTGAGGACAGGAACCAACAGCCCTGAGGAACAACAGACAGGAGGGACTCATACTGGCAAAGCTCAGAGCAGACTGACTCACCACGAGGAGGAAACTCATACTCAGACTGTGAATTCCTTTCTTGTGTCTTCCCACTTATCTCTAGATCCTGTTTCCCTCCTCAGTAGCTCCAGTTCCTGCAGCTCCAGGTTTTTAGCTTCTTTTGATGCTAAACTTTCCTAGCACTGGACTCTGTTTCTCCAGTTCATTTCTCCTTTTCCAACTGCCTCACTAGGTTTCAGTTGAATTATTTTATTATCTTAAATAAATAAGGACCTCGCTACTTGTTACAGTTGGGAAAATGCGCCAAAATTTTAGAATTGTCCATTATTTGGGAGGTGGGATGGTTGGGATATGTAACTTTCATGCCTTTAGTATGAATTACAAATTTCACAGGAGAGGTAAAACACCAGAGATAAATGAAGGGCATTCCTAATGTGGCTATCCCAGTACCCTGACAAATCTTATTGTAGAATAAGCACCACAGCTTTTAGCATAGAAACAGGCAGGAAAAGTTGGCATGTGGGAAATCTGCAATTGCAGGAAGACAGGATGCTCATAAGGGCTTTACCTTTAAATGAAAACTGACCTACCACAGTTCTTAGAAACAGAAGGGTGTAAATGGCAAATCTTGGTGCTATTAGACATCTCTAACTCAGGTGTGCATTTAAAATGCAAAATTATATGTATTTAAGGAACCAAAGTTTGGAAAGTAACTTTAATTAAAGTAAAATAACTGTTAAAGTAATTAAGTTGCAATTAACTATATGATCATACAAGGACTCATTGGTATAGACTATGGGTTAACTACTTCTTCATTCACTCCAGTTTCCAGTTACTTCTTTCCTGCTCTTTCACTTCCTCTAGCCACCAGTGCTTCACTTCTGCAGGGTTATCTGTCCAGCTAATCATACCATTATCCCAACTTCAAGTTCAGACCACATCATGGACATGGGATAGGTAGACAGATAAATCAGAAAAAAACTCAAGGGGCAATAACCTTCAGCATCTGAGATTTGGGATGGGAGCAAAGGGGAGAAGGGACAAAAGCAGGTGGTGCTAGCAACAGGCCTCTGTATGCAGTATCAGAGTTCAGGGCAAGCTGCTGGCTCTGTTAGCCAAAGACAGGAGAGATTTCAGAGCAGAATTATTCATTTCACATCAACTATAGTCGTAAACAAAAGGATTTTTGTTATAAATCGGTGCACAAAGAAGAGAGACTGCAGGCCTAGACAGCAGGCTAGAAGATGCTTCAGTTAAAAGTCTCATGACTGACACTAGAAAATTAACCAAAGTTGCTGCAAGCTAGAAGTAGGTCTGAAAATACTGAGTATACTGCTTTTAGAAGTCTACTACCTGTGAAATTTGAGTGGAATTTTAAAGGGAAAGCAGCCACACCAAATTTCCAAATCCTACTTCAAAGTTTATGTCCAAGGATATGAATTTCTTAAGGAAAAGCTTTTCAAAAAATGCACATGCTGGGAAAAGTAAGCCTCATACTGCCTGTTGTACACTGGGGGCCTGTTGCCTTTGTGCAACAGTGAAGGTAGATGTGCAAGAACCTCTTGTTGAACAACAACCCTTCCAAATTCCATGGGACTTTTATATGAAAGAAAATTAGCTGCCTGACCAAGCATAGTTTTCCAGCCTCTGGACACCAAGTTTTCAAGGTAGCAAGATGGGAAATGAGCCTGAAATCTGGTTAAAACACATTTATCCAATCCTTGAGGCAAGCTAGTTCAAAATTGTTCAAAATCACTTAAGTAAAAATATACCTACATGAAAACAGAGTTTTAAAATTAATGTTATGCCTGCATTTCCTTGTGTTTTAATAAACAGTCATGAAGACATTCTTGCAAGGTATTTAAAATGCAAGGAATAATACAACACATCTGTATTACAGTGGTTTGGCCTTTCTATATACCTCATCAGTACTTTCAGATTAGTTCAGGATATCACTGAGCTGATCTTTCTAGCACTTCTAGGTTGTCCTTGGAAAGCCTAGTTTTTGTTGCCCTTATTGACTACTAAATAGATCCTTCAGAGAAGAAAAAAACTATAACAAGTTGTGAGGAGGTTTACAGAACTCCAGAAATATTACGTTGGAACAGTTTGATGAAAAAAAGATATCCTGCTGAGATACAAGACAGTGTTTCTACGCAGTCAAGCTCCTGGAACATCATTGCCACAGGGCACATCTAGAAATTTTAGAACACAAGTAAATTCCCAAGTAAGGCATGACTGCACAGTACCAGATAGACAGGATGCACTTTCCAGAAGGACATGAATCCGCACAAACCACAATGCACTGCACTCTGCATAACATCTAGTGGCAGAAGGAATTCATTACTGGGGCCATGAGATTCCAGACATACAGCTCTTTAGAGCCATAAAGACAGTCTGCCTCGGTTTCTCCTTTGTCCTGGCAGATGTAATTTCCTATAGTAGAAAGAATTTAAACCTCCTGATTTCTTAGAGGATTATCTTGAATATTTCATTTCAGCACACATCATCTGGAGTCATTTGAAGAACTCCACAGTCTGATGTGCTTTGAGAGCAGTCTCTGTGCTCCCAGTGAAGCTGCAGTATTCCTCTTAGTCATCTCAAATGTTCTTCATCCCATGAGCCAGCTGAAGCAGAAAAATCAGTTGACTCTCCACACTTTGGAGCTAAAAGGAATCTGACAACAGCTTGCTGTTAAAACAAAAGCAGTTATATAGTAGGCCACCCTCAAAGGCAAAGCCATCAGTCTGCAGCATTAGTGATGCATCAAAGCCAGACAGTTCATACAGTGTGGAGAGATCAAGTCAGAATCTGACTTGCCAAGCTCTGTTAAAAACTGGGCTAAAGCCTTTGCTGCGCAACTCCTTCTTTCATCATATTCCACAGCTCTCCAAGTATCCAAAACAGTTGTCTAGCAAGTACTTTCGCTGTTCAAGAGAGCCCTAAAACTCAAATGTTATACCACAACTTTGGTACCAGCTGTTGGTACCTGAACTTCAAAGGTTCTCCCTCCACAATCTTAAATTTCCCTCAGGATATATTGAAGAAAGATCAGCCCCATGGCTGAGAAAGCCTTCTGCTGCATTTGACATCCCTGAAAACAATAGCTAGTTTTGTTACCATGGACTTCACAGGCCTTCCATAGTTTCAAGAAATCATCAAAAACCACGTGGGCTCCATGCTGTTCAGCCATCAGGCAAAGTTCACAGTCAACTTTCCCAGCATGCTTCAGACCCTTTCTGGGCCCTACGTGTCACCTGGCTAATACATTGCCTTCTGTGGATGGAAGCAACCATAAAACTTGATCACTTGGCATACAGACCCCATGCATTCTTATCATAATACTGATCCTGGGAATGCTGCCCAGACTTCAATTTCTCTCTGACAAAAGAGCCAATGAAATCTAGCCCTGCCTGTGCTGCAGGACATATTAGACCACATTTTGATAGGTGATCCTCTTCTCCCTCCCCCTAAGATTCCTGCAAAAGGTCAAGTATTTCTTCAATTTGTCTTTTTACAGAGCAATTCAAACAGTGAAAAACTGATAAAAAAAAATATTCTACCACAGCTTTAAAATGCCAGGGTCTTGGGAACTATCAAAAAACCATAGAGCAAACAACCCCAAACCTCTATCACATTGACTTCTACCTCTGCATGCATGTGTTTGGTTCCTTTCATTTTTAAATTGAACCATAGCCACGTAGCATAATATTAGACACAGCTTATGGGGTTGGTAACATCTGACAAAGAACACAGGTGACAGGAACACATAGTTGGGAATGAGAAAACCTTTCCAAGGAGAGGACTGCCTTCAGCAAATCAGTAAGTGAAAGCCATCCTCTCAACAGCTCTGAACACATGGAAGCATGAGAGAATCTCTAAGAAAATCTGGACACCCCACTCGCACCCTCCCTCAACTTCCCCAAATGGTTAAAGGCCTTCACCATGAGCAGACTTTTCAGGTACATATGCTTTCCTACAGAAAATGACATGGACTACACGCTTTACGTTCAAGAGAGTAAAATAATGCTCCTAGGGGAATCAACACAACACATGCTGCAGCTCAAAACATCACTACTTTTTATTCAGGTATGAGAATACAACCATAACTGGATATATTTGGCAGTTTAAACATACAGTACTAAGAATCCTTACAATCAATGCTCTTCTAAACATCATAAAAACACTTCTTTATTGGCTCAAAAGTGTTCCTCCCCAAAAAGCAAAACAAACACCTATGTTTCTGTCATAACTCAGTGTCTCACAAGAGAACACTCCAAGTATGAATACTTTCCCCTCTTGAAGCCAACACATAGAAAACAGCTGAAGGTCAGTCATCATGCATTTTAGTTGTCAGTGATAATAAATATTCAAAAAGAATATGGAAACCATAAGGTCCAGAAATGAGCAGGTGGCACAGAGGCATTTAGGTTTTTTTCCCATAGAGCTATAAAAAATGCATATATTCTATTAAATGGCCTGCACTGAAACCAAAATCCTACTGGCATTAGCCGCACAAAAGCACAGAATTCTTGCCTCGCTCAGTAAAATCTGTTTTAGTTCTGCTAAAACATATAAACCTTAAAATTTGCATTTGTTTCTACTATTGTAAAGTAAAATGAAAGAATAAGTCAACTATCATTAAATTTTAAAATTGGCAGTGACTACAAAAGCAAAGGAAGCACATTAAGATGGAATTGATGCAGTGTGCATCATATCAAGAACACAGAAAAGACAGTTCGCACTAAACCCTAAATTAATGCCTACTGATATAAACACACAATGCTTACTTTATTTTCTACAACTGATAAGTTATAGTTAATCAACACTAGAATTTTATTAAAATGTACTGCAAAATGTTTTCCTTCAGACTAGTTATGAGTTATCAATATTGCTCTGGGAAAAACTGACTACAATAAGGATGCTCAAATAAGGAGCAGATGAGGCGGCTTAGAATGCTGCAAAAGATTTGTGCATCCTTTCAAGATTCCAGCTGTTGACAATGATCTCTACATAAGGATATATATGTAGAAATAGAAAGTTTGGTTCCCAGTAGGTCCATCCATATTCCCCAGAATACAACCTCATTTCTATGTAAAAATGATGGAACATTTGGAGAATAACCAAACTCCCTCAAAAAAGTCTTAAGAGGAGACAAGCAAGCATAGGAGCCTGTTGCAGACAAAAGCTTTTAGCTCAAAGACATGACATCCAGTCTACTGCTCTTCTTTAAGTCACTATCTATACAATACTGTGTAACAAAGCAAAGAGAAAGGCTTATAAACACATTTCAAATTATTCTAGACAACTTCAGAATTCATTTGGTCCAAGTGTGAAATCAAATATTTTAGGTATTTCCACAGTCTATACATTAGATCCTTTTGGATAAAACTTCAGAGAGTCATAATCCAATATTCTTCTAATGTACAATGTTCCACATGGTTATCTAAAGGGATGTTCTGGCTTTCCACAATTAACTGACATTACAGAAACAACTAAGTCTGTGGCAGAGAAGATAGAGAACTAGAAGTTTCAGCATTTTTCATAATTTCATGATCCAAAAATCCCCTTCTATATATTACCTCGGTAGCATTTGATTGTATCTAATCAAGTGGACTGAACTTCCCTTCATTTGCTTAAAAGATGGGGTGGTACTTTTTCCTGATACAGTTAGACTGATTTGTTATTCAGACAACTAAGAAGTCCCATCCTAAAAAAACATGTATTTTTTCGCAAAAGAGATTACATATTAATATATATATATTCACTAACTCAAAACAAAGATGTAATTATGGAAGCAGAAGTCTTTGATTAAGAAGTTAGTACTAGGGACTTATGCTTGCACACTCAGCCCCTGAAGTTTCTTAAAACATTTTTATTTCAGAGAAAAAATAAATTACAGGAATTAGAAGAAAAATCTCAAGTAATAAAACAAACTAGATACTGCTATTAGAATCTTAGGAAGATAAAACCATAAAAATAATTCCCATCCTTACCACTTGCTTTATAATACAGAACTTGATTTGCAAGTCTAAACTCAGGCCACCATGGCCTCAACTTCTGCTGCAGCTGAGCTGAAAAGGCCAGACTAAGGCAATGCTGCATTACATCGGAAGTAACACACATGGGCAACTGTAGAGACTTGGCTCCTCAAAAATCCTCAGCCATTTCAGCTATCGTGCATTCAAAATCCTGGACGGTTATACTGCTTGTAGTTCTTTGTCACTTTCAACTTACGAATGCTTTCAGCTTGACCTAAGATTTCTAATGACAGATTTGTGAAAAAAGTAATTATATACAGAATAGATCTAAAGGGCACAGACAAACAGGTCAGGAAAACTCAACACAAAGTTCTTGGGCATACTGTACAGTTATCCAAATATCTAATTGGCCTCTTTGTACTTCCTACCAATTTATATATTCAGAAGTAACAGTGAACAATTTCAGTTCATCTCAAATGCAAAGGACTACTGGTGTCCTCATCATGGAGCTGAAAGAAAAAGTGTTTTGTTGGTTTTTTTGTTTTGTTTTGTTTTTTTAGAAAACCCACAATTTAAAAAAATTGTGGTAAATAGTGGTGACAGGCCACTTACAGAGAACAATACAGATCTCTTCTGGTTAACTGACTGGGAACAGGTTTATTTTATACAGCAAAACCACCTTCTGTGAACAAATATTCCATAAGTATCCTGGAAAAAAGGGACTTTAAAAAAGAACGGGTAAATGAAATTCACAGCTTCTTCATCCAGGGAGAGGTATTTGTCCACAGAGTTCTGTTGGCACCTGAGATGTGATACCACCCATCTACCACTCAGCTTAAAAGCACCCATCTGCTTAAGCCTACTGAGAACTCTGACATGTTTGGTATTCTGCACATACCTTTAACCCCTCTGACAATGCTGACGTATGCTAACAAACTAACTGACAGATGTTTCCTTCAGACACATCTTATGTGGAAGTTAAAGCATCAGGCTACAAAGTAGGATGGACAGAGTGTTCCAAGATACATCTGATGAGTACAAATGATCACTCTCTGCTGCACTTGCTAAAGACACATGGCTTTACAGAGATGAGCACAAGGCTCATGGAAGAAAGGACAAAAAGGAGAAAACATACATAAATTGATTTTTAGCCAATTAAGCATACTTGAGGTGGAAGGAGATTACTGAAGTATGACCACATGTTTTTAATACATGCTTTATAGCAAAATACACTCCAAACAAGAAGTTATTTTATTCTTGGGAGGTAGAGTAAGAAGGTTAGATTTCATTTTCTGTGTTCCAGATCTGCCTAGAGAATAATATAAAAGCTTTTCCACCAGCTCTGGGAGACACCATCAGGGAATATATATATTTGTGATAGTTACATTGTTCAATAACATTTTTGAAAACTCTGTGTTTATTTTAGTTCTGGAAAGCTTGTCTTCCAGCAAGAAACTGAATGATACCTGACATTGTTGCTTTAATGTGACTTCTAACAACAACAAAAAAGAACCAACCAACCAAACCACTCCGACACTAGCAGCTTTTTCTATGTAGTAAAGGCACAAGAGCCAACAGCTGACATGTGAATCTCATCTAAATTCAAACAGGAAATACTCTTTAAAGAGCTATCAATTACAGACTGATTCACCCATGACTGCAGTAGATTCTCCACTGTGATTTGACTGCTAAAGACATACTGGATATTGCAGGTAAGTGCACTTACGGCACACTGGGGTGGGCATTTATGTGGGTTTCCTTTTGCCCTGAAGTCCATAAACAGAGAACAATCTCAAGCAGAATTCCTCAAACCTGAAAAGAACACACATCCCTCTGTTCAGACTAACCACGCACAGCTTTGATGTAAAGGAGCACTTTGAATTCAGTGGAGACAAAGTTACATCGCATGGAGCATGGACCATCACAGGAGCATTTTTTATCTTCCCAGCACTGTCCCATTTGTTGCTAATTAATAATATTTAAACTTTTTTAAAAATTTTGAAAAAAGATGGAAGTAGAGCTATTTCAGATATATACATTATTATAACCTGTAATGTACATATTTTAACAAAAAGAGACATTTTACAGTTACCCTTTAAATTATTAATTACCCTAAGTAACTGCTGTTCCATTATTATTTTCTGGAATATTCAAGAGAAAGGAAAACAGAGCATCTTCACAAGTTCCCTTAATTTATGTATTTCATTACCTACCCAAGTAAGTGAATAAAATTTTTATTTTAACCAAGAAAAAAATGCAAAAAATAGTTTTAATATAAAGGTAACTTCTATCCCTCTCCATACTGAGAATCATCTGGATTCTATTAAACTGTCAAGCAAGTACCAGGGTTATTAGATAAATAAAAGAATCAGCAAAATGTTTAACACTGGTAGCTTCTTTACAGGCTATGCTAAAATTTTGTATAAAGCTCAACTGATTTAACACTTCAAATGCATTACATCTATTTTATAAAATTATAAAGGCAAAACTGCAGTTAAATATTTTTACCCACTATTGTAGTCTCTAAAGCAGCTACTGCCTCCTCCTCCCAAGCAACTTACAAAACTATTTATAAAATAGCAAACAATACTGTGAAATTCAGGAGAAGGCAACAAAGACTTCCACAAAAGGCCGACAGATTATCTTTTATGTTTCCGTGTTTGAATATTCTATAACACAGAATACAGACTGTACTTCTCAAAGATTCAGCAAAAAAAGTGCTCAACTGCAAACGAGAATCTCCTGGGCTCTAAAGAAATTCAGCCTCATCTAGGTGCACATGCAAGTGACAAACTTGCATGCAACTTAATGAACATCACCAAAAGGAACATTCCTTGGAATACTTTCATACGTTGGATAATAAAAAAGAAACTGAAGACTCAGTCTTCAGGTAGGTCTTTTCAGCATAACATAATTCCCAGTGAACCAAAAAGCCACTAAATTTCAGCCCACTAATGGCTTACTGGAACTTCAGCATTCCCTGGTTGACAAGAATGCAAGACACTTGCAAATGCTGAGACATTTCAACCCTGGATACTTTCCAAGAGTAATAATTGAAAATAGAGAAGAATCCCAGGTCAGGGAAGCAACTTCCTTCTTCAGGCAAAGAAAGGTGAAAGACTATCCAATTGAAAGTAAGCAACAGAAAAAAGTCCATTCTTCCTGAAGTGTTTTATAAAGAAAAGGCTACTTACATTTTGCTTCTATTTTCATTTAACAGCAAGGTACATAAATTAAAATTCCCATATGTATACCATAGAATTAAACAGGGTTACAAAAGGAAGAGATACATACACATACTGTCATGACCTCTTTGATTTTTCAAATCTGAGATGTAAGTGTTGCAACAAACAATTGTGGGAAAAATGTATAGGTTGACTTTGAAATTTGTAAGATTACATGTCTTACAAAGAACATTAAGAAACATTTCTGTAGCCTCTTCCTTATAAACCACAGAACGTTAGGAAAGATGAAAGAACCCTCCACCTTTTTATAGGTAGCTTTGAAAACTACTAAAAATTGACACAGAAATATGTAGCCATGCAGCAGCTGTTGATACCTCTGTATTTTTCACACTGCCTACAGAAGTACACGGCTTTTCTAACTATCAGCCCTACCAACTCAACCCAGGATCAAAACCAGGTTATTTTCTTGGCATGGCATTAACAGCAGAAGATTCTGCAACAGAAAGTTTGTACACCACATATGCCGCTGCATTTATTTTGAGTGATTTACTGAAGTATACGTGACTGCAAGTCAGGAAACAGCTTTCAAGCACACGAAGAAGATTAGAAAGTCTAACTTGGTTCTGTTGGCTCTACAAGACTCACAAAATAAAACAATAAAAGTTACTAAAGTGAGCAGAAATAAATGAATATGTTTAAACAGAAGTTCTGCTGAATAGAAGCAGTACTCTTGCACATTCCTTCTCACATGAGTATATTCTCAAAGCTAAAATAGAAAAATATTTGGGTATATTTAAACAGAACCACACAACAACTCAATAATAAGCTTACAGCTCTTCATATATAAAAAGAAAACAGAACTTGAAAGAACTAAGCTATGCAACTAAATCTTGATCAAAGCAGCATGCAATCATATTCTGGCAGTCACTAGAGCAAATGCCTGCCATTAGTGTAATATAAGCATCTCCATAACCTAACTCATCCTTATTTAGAAAGAGTATCTGGGATAAGAACAAAAAAACTAACAAACACTGAAGTTAGAGGAAACCGAGGAAAGTGTGAGCTCAAGATGCTGTAATATATTTTGCTTGTGTGTGTATGTCTGGAACTCAGGTGAGACACAGAAATTCTCAAGTTCTTTATAATACAGAATGTCTGTCTCTAATAAACCAGAATAATATAGGACTACTCAGTGATCTGATTAAATGAGTTTTAGACTGTCAACCTACCAAAACCTCACGTAGACCACACTACATGGATCTTGGTCTTTCCTAAAATAGAAGAATGGAGCAGGGAATATAAGGAGGAAAAAGTAATGGCAGTGGACACAGATAAGCATGACCCAACTGTGTGAAACTGTTCTTCCTCTTCCCCGCATAAGTATAAAAAAAATGCCTTTTGCCAACCCAAAAACTTCTACTAGTGTCCTTGAACAGGACTGCTAACTCTTGCCAAGGCTTGCAAAGGCATAAAACAGCCTCAGGTTATTTCGTGTTTCCTGAGCCAAGTTGGGAAGCAGAGAGAGCAATCCCCTCAATACAAATTCTTCAAGATACAGCTCAAAAAGCTTAAAGATTCAAGCATACAAGAATTCTTCTAACAAATGAAGAGCTCGTGGGCTTTCCTAGTCTACATGCTCACCAATGGGTAAGGTTCATCTCTGTCAACAGAACCTAATGTGCTGCAATTTGTAGAATGTTTGCAGTGTCCAGCAAACTGGTTTAAGGAAAGCAGAGTCTTCTTTGCTGATTGTGTGGTGAGTCTCCTTTTGTTAAATAAGCTGAGACAGGCTTGTAATTCCTCCTTATTAAAAGGAGCAAAACATTTATAATTTATCTCAAAAGGAACACTCTTAGATAGTGAAAAATAGAAGCAGTTTTGATACAGAATTCTTATAGCACTACTTGTAACTTTATCCTAGAACTGACAAACTGAAAAGCAGCATCAGAACCCGATTACCTGCCTCAGAGGGATGGGGTAGGATGAAGAATCAAAATCAGACACATCTTTTAAAACCGCAGGATCAAGAGACTCTTAAAGATATAAAAAATGTTAAGCCAAATACAGGAAAAACACAAACAGATTGAAGCAGTACCTTTCTACTCCAGTTGCTAGAAGAGACTTTCAAATGTATATCAATAGGAAGAGGATCACAAGATTTCACATTACATCATTTCCAAAGGGTCATAAAAAAGAAAAGTTTATTAGCAATGCATATTAGAAGGGGTCTTAAGTAACTGAGAATATTTATACTTTGAATGCTATGAAGAGGATGGCGAATGTTTACGATAATGAATGAAGCAAGAAAAAAATTTAGAGAGAGATCAGTTTTGTTTTAGCTATTGCTCCTCTCCAGACAGAAGTTAAAATATCCCAGAATTCAGCCTAGCCATATAGTGAGGGAAGTACTCCCCTCGAAGCTCTTCAGCCCTGCCATGCTGCTTCAGGTGCACTGACTCTATGGAGCAGCATCCAAAAAAGCTAATTGTCTGCTGCATATAAAGTAATGACAAACAACATTTCCATTATTGCACAGCAATTTTTCTACAGGTCTTTCAGCACCTGGATTATTTTTTAAAATAGTCTACAGTTTGAAAAAGTGATTTTACTAATTTATAATTCTTAAGACTCTCTAATCAGCTGCTTTTGCTGCCACGTGGTTGTGAATGTAAGAATTTTTCACAACTTTAGCTCGAAGTTTATATATAAAGTTGGATATATTTTCACGTGCTAAAGAAGCTTCTGTTTATTTAAAACCATGACAGGATAAAACACCAAACAAACAGAAAAGTATATTTAATATTTTAGACTCTTCTGATGTTATGTTTTAGGACAAATAATGGTGTGAAATGCCAGATAAATGGTACCACCAGGATATGCAGCAACCACTGAAAAGCAGATAAAGAGCTTTCCAAGCCACTGTCAGCAACAGTGAAACTAAAATAGTTTATGGAGAACCTAGGAACTATTGAAAGAATGGTTTCTGCTACCACACTACTAAGAAACACTGCACAACAACTATAACGGGAAGTTGCCTATAATGCGGTCTTATCTTTATTACATTTATCTCATTATCTTTATTTTATCCTCCTTAAAAAAGCCTCTTCTGATGCTATTCAGTTTATGTGCTACTAAAAGTAATCAAACCAGACACTTTTTATATGAGAAAATTTTCAAATACAGCTGTTACAAAGAACATATCAAGAAAGAACAATTATCACTTCTTCCACTAGCTAATCCTCTGCAAAAGCACCTCTATTTTCTGCCACTAATTATAATTAAATTGAATTTAACTTTAAATGATACACACATTAAAAAAAAAACCCAAAAGACAAGAAAGCCCGAAATTCCAAGGGATTCCAAGGAAATTCACTGTTTTTAAAAGCCTGAATTCATGAGAATTGTCCTGACATTTTCTTGAGGGTTTTTTGTTTTTGTTTTTAGAAAACTATAGGCATGTTTAAGAAAGCTTTCCAGTTCACAGAGCCATTCTATTTCTTGTTGATGTTGCAATAAAAATTAATTTAAAGCAGTAACAAAAAAGGAAAACATCAAATACATAATATTAAATAAAAATCAAGTAATATACTAAATGCTTTTATCTTCATTTTCTAATAAAGTTTTGAGGAAAAAACAGACTACAGAAAAAAGTAACAGCTGCACAATTACTATCAACGTACAATGTAAACAAAAAAGGAATATTCTGTTTTCAGGTGTAACTCATACACCATCTTACAAGTAAACATGACTTGCAAACTAACACTGGCCCTTTCGGGTTACCTTCATAAATTATTTATGTGCAGTACAGAAGCTGTCATTTTTAACCAGTAAATTTTGAAAGAAGTATTGATCAGAGGACAGGCTAAGAAACCTTAATGCCAGTACACAGTTGATATTTAAAAAACATACGAAGAACACATGAAAAAGATTCTTGCCTTTAGTATTGGGGGAATTTTATCTAGCTTAGTAATCTGCCTTAAGGTTTCTGGTCCTCCACGGAGTTCCAAGATGGTTTCTTTAACAATTTGATTTAAACATTTCAAAGAAAAAGGATTCTGGAGAATTGAGTGGTAACGTTTTATAACATAGCCAAGAAAAATCCAACTGAAAAAAGAAAATGATGATTTATTTACTTGTGCAAGATTTGCAGATAGCCAGGACACAGATTTAAAACCTGTCAGAGTTTACCACATATTACTACAGAAATGATATCTTTGTCCTTTCTTGAGTTTGAAAACCCGATGTGCATAAACTTATGCTGAAAAAAATTACTGTTGTTTTTCAACTGCAGCTATATTAAAATAATTGCTTACAGGCCAACAGTCCCACCCATAGCCTACCTCACAAAAGGAAGGAAGAAAACTACTTGTAGTTCACTTCAAAGGGAACTCCTCTCTACTAAGTCCTACAATGGGATTTTAACATTTGCATGAAATCATGGGACCCAAAAGAAGTACACTAAGAGTTACGCTTTCCTGGCAATTTGTTTCTTATGCTTGTGAACCACTGCCAAATCTAACACTGACAGAAGAAACACTTCAGAACTTCAACATTTTTTAAAGTCTTTCCATTGTTTCAAGTATGCCCTTAGAAACAAACAACATTCAACATCCATCGTATTATGTTCTCTTTCCCAGGTCACAAACACCCATACTTTTAAAAAAAACAGAAGTAGTAACTGCTGTAGCCCAAGACTACTTGCTGATATGAAGGTTAAGATTTAAAATAAAATAGAAGCCCAGATCTATTTAGACAACTAAGTGGTCAGATTAAAAAAAAAAGTCCTAGGCATCCATCCAATAGCTCCCACTGACAAAATATTCAGATTGAGATTTTCAGATAGCCTGTAGCACTAAACCATTTGGCAGCTCTCCTGCCTCAGTTCTCTGTATAAAGACAGACTTAAATCAGGGAATAGAAAGCTAGCACAAATGGGGATAAATAGAAAAAATAACAAAAATAAAAAAGGGTAGAGTTCTCCATGCCCCAATATACACCTTGAGAAAGCTAGAACTCAGGCCATCTGAAATAAACAAGTTTTAGTTACAAGTAACTAATTTTAGAAGTGAGTTGGAAAAAAAAAAAAAAAATCTTCTGTGAAGCTTCCTTCTAAAGAAAGATCTAATAGAAAAGCCCAGCAATCTTGAAAAAGGACCATCACTGAGTCCCACATCTATTGGCCCAGTTCTTCCCCCAACTGTGAAACAAAAGGAAGACAGTGCTACACTTGCAAATCTACACAGTCAAGTTCCAGTTTTCATTTTAACTCTCTAATACACAATAAAATTTAACCCATGCTGCCAAATAAACTAACACAGTTGGTATTGAACAACATAAAGCAATTTTTGCTCCTGTTCTTCATTCACTTACTCAGTTGAGTAAAACAAAGGCAATTAAAAAGGACAAACCAAGCAACCTAGTAGAAAACAGATGAGAGATAAACTGTCAGAGCTGTGAAGGAAGACAAGGTGACCACTTCACACAAATTGCCAACCCCACAGATCCAAGTTGCTGACAGACAGAGCCATCAACTTGAAGGCTGGAAAAGACCTCTAAAAGTTGCTTAGTCCAACCTCCTCAACACAAAATTAAATTCAAAGTTAGGTTAAGTTGCTCAGGACTTTGTCCAGCATTATCTTGAACATGTCCAAGAATGGCACTTCTGCAGCCTCTCTCAGCAACGTCCCCCAATACCTCACCATTCTAATTTTTTTTTATTTTTTTTTTTTTAATCAAGTAAGGAATTACCTTGCTGTAACTTGTAACCACTAATTTCTCATCCTTTCAACATGCACTCCTGGGAAGGCTCTAGCTCCACCTTCACTGAAACACCCATCAGGTAGCTGAAGACAACAAACAGATCATTCCTTACCCTTCTACAGGCTGAACAAACACACCTGGCACTTGGCAGCCCCTCTGCTGCAGGCCAGGCCATTGCATCAGTCTCTCTCTTGTCTGTGGGGAACCAAGACCTGGAAGACCACCAAGTTTCAGCCTGCTATGATTTACATTTCAATTCAGCAGAACAGTGATCCCACTATTCTCTCCCCCAGTTGCAGAACAGAGCTAATACCCCATGTAACCAAAAGATGAGGTTCCTCAGATAACTGATGTAATTGGATGTGGGTTTTTTTGATAGGCTGAATTTCCAACAGAACAGGACAATGAAATGACTTAACCTGGTCACCAGAATTGCTACATGGAATATAACAAAAGAAGCGAAAGGTGCAGAACTACCCCTTATCTCACTGCCCTATCAGACAGGTGAACAAATAAAAAGAGTTGTACAGCTAAAACAACACAAGAAATGTACAGCATATCCTCCATTTGCATTTTTGTTAGCTCAAATATGTTATTTTAGTGCCAAAATAATTTTGTTGCTTGTCACAGCAGATTAAGGGAAGTGTTTTTATGAAGATCTGTGCAAACATTTTGCAAGGTAAGCGTGTGTGGGCAGAAGCAACATAATTCAGATATGTTTGCTGCTAGCTTACGGCATGACTGCAGCACCTACACTCTGTCAACTGCAGCAGTGAGTTGGGTGCTGGTGTTACAATTTTACCCAGAGCTCTGCATCCATCAGTTTACCCTGCATCTCAACACAGGGTCTTAACACAGTTAAGACTGCTTGAAATTTCTGAACTGGCCCAAGTACCCAAGTAACATGCAGTATTGTCCTGGTTTAAGCCAAGATGAAGCCAATTATTGTTGCCGGTTTAATTGCTGATCCTGCTTCAAACCATGACAATTATATATACATTTATAGCCTTTTTCTCACTTCTAGGCATGATATACACTGAAGTCTCAGTTTGAAAATGATGAAACTATCTGAACTGCACTGAAACACATAGATGTACATACTGAAACAGAAAGAAAAAGGCAAGTGTTTTTTTTTTTAATAACAGTTACCTTTTTATATTTTCAACAGCATCTGCACCCACTGCATACTGCTTTTGGGGGAATAAACATTTTTAAACAAACACTACCCACATTTTGAAATACAGCGTGGGACACAGTGAGTTGAGAAAACACTGAGAAGAATTTGGCTAAAGTGTACATGAGGTGATAGAGTAATTTATTTTTACTATGTATAGTCTTACTAAGAAAATTAAATATAGTGCCCATTTTGCTCTTATGGTCAAAGTTTATTTCCCTTAGGGTAAACTCAATGTTCTCAAAAGTTTGATGTTCACATTTTAAACTTGTGGACTGGAGAGTAACCAGTAGAGACTAGATTTCCCATGTTCAGGCTGAGGAGAAGAAAAATTCTCCAATCTGTCCTAAAGACACTTCTACTGGGAGAGGTAAAAGACACAAAAGTCTCCTTGCAATGAAACAGAAAGAAAGCTTGACCCCTAAGGTTTGGGGGAGCTCAGGGATGAAGCAGCAGCGATTCTCAGAAAGAACGTTAATCAGAACAAGATACTCAGTGTTTCATTCTAACTAGAACAACTGCAGAATTTTGACATAGGAATCCCCATTTCAGTGGCTGATTGCTTTTATTTGTGGGAGGAGGGAGAGAAATAAAAGGAATTCCTTTAACAAGAGAGTTGCATTGCTAACCACAAGCAGGATTATTTTACCTCTTTTGCTACAGAAAGGTTACATGCCATGAAGAAAAATCCCATGACCTAACAGCTTCATATTATTTTACAATTAATCCAACCAGTTCATAGAGAAGACATTTTTGCAATTGATTTGCTTCATACATTTCACACCACTTGACATAAAGTATTCATCATTTAGGCTCCAATAAATATGGTATCACATGTCCTTGCTGAGCCTTTCCATGAACAAAGTTGTACTTAGCTCTTGAACGAAATCTGGAGTCATTATTTATCTCAGTTTTGTGATACCATACAGAAGGCAGAGGAAAAAAAAAATAAAAAAAAAAAAATCAAGAGTTACATACACCTGCTTGGCAGGATGATTTACAATGTGAATTAAAAGGGAGGGCAGGGAGGGGGGAGGCAGCAGATGAGACACCACACCAAAATCCACAACCTAGAGCTTCAAACTAAGATTTCCTCCTTTGTTTCTTTTACCTGAAAAATATTTATGCTGTCTCAGAGAAGTACCAGACGTGTTAATGACTCTACAGGAAGAGTAGATATAAGCTGACATTGTTGTATCTTTGCACTGTAACAACTACAGTAAATATTCCACAGACCACTGTTAAAAAGTCAACTTGAAACTTTACATACAAACACAGTTCTATTAAAAAAAGTCTTAATTACATTCTCCTGCAGCTTTTTTTTTTTGCTAATGATGATGGCTTTAAAAAGTGTGCACTAAGTACAAAAGCATTGTTCTACCAAGGAACAACTGAGTACTGCAGCAGTGCAAACATTAAAGGGAAATTACATGAACTGCAAAACACATTATTTCAAATTGCTATTTTGTATCCATGGGAAGAGATGGGAAAACAAACGAAATACACAAACCTACATTTCCTTGTAAACATTTACCTAGAATTTACATCATACTGTAAATATAGGTAGCAACTTAAAAAATGAGAAGGCAATAAATGCATCAGAAAATTAAATTTCTAGCTCTCAAAACACTTCAAGCACAATGATCTGTTTCCAGAAAGTACTTATAAACACTGCTCCAGCTAAGCAAAATTAGAGCCACAAGGGCTTCTGATATCTGAAAATACTTAAAACCCAAGTTCTTTCCTAATCAGTTCTCATGCCAACCCAATACCCCGAAATCCTCGAGAAGTGAAAGACACCAGACCAGACGGTGCCTTTCTGACAGCCCGACTGCCCGCACCGCAACAGCGGCTCCGAAACGGGGCAGCGGCGGCGCAGCCCGCGGCGGCCGGAGAGCTGCGCTCCCTCTCCCGGCCCTCCCCGGGGCTGCGGGGCCGGCGGGACAGGACAGCGGGGCCGGGCCGGACAGCGGGACAGGACAGCGGGGCCGGGCCGGACAGCGGGACAGGACAGCGGGGCCGGGCCGGACAGCGGGACAGGACAGCGGGGCCGGGCCGGACAGCGGGACAGAGGGGCCGGGCCGGACAGCGGGACAGGACAGCGGGGCCGGGCCGGACAGCGGGACAGAGGGGCCGGGCGGGACAGGACAGCGGGGCCGGGCGGGACAGGACAGCGGGGCCGGGCGGGACAGGACAGCGGAGCCGGGCGGGACAGGACAGCGGGGCCGGGCTGGCCCCGTCGCGCAGCGGCGGCGCTGGAATGCGGAGCCCGTAACCCGATCCCCCCGCCCCTCCTCCCGCCCCGCAGCGCTTCCAGAGCCATTTAACCGCTTAAAATGGCATCTCGGCGCTGCCGAGCAGGGAAGAGAGCTGCTCCGTCCCCTCCCGAAATAGGAAAGAAAGCTGTTTATTTTTTGCGAGCCGTGCCTGCCCTGCGGGAGGCGGCGGGGCTGCGCCGGGCGCGCTCGGGGTGACAGTCCCTGCCACCCGCGTCCTGCTCCACGGGCGGAGGGTCAACTGCTCCTTAGGCCACGCGGGTCTCGTCTGTTCAGCTCATCTCTACCCTGACTCAAACTTCACCCGACCTGCGTTAACCTCAGAAACGCACGATCTTAACCGGAAGCAGGGAACGAGTAAGAATAGCTCTTTTTAATCGAAAAAGTCTGGCACCTCAGAACCAAAACATTCATGTACATCAGTAAGAAGTTAATTCAGAACCTCTTCATAAACCCAAACAAAAGGGACAACTGTTACGAATTCACTTAAATTTTCAAACTACACACATAGAGCTTATTTAGGATATAAAAGCACCACAACGTTTAAGTTTTCAGGTTAATTACATACATGCAAAGAAATAACACTGAGCCCAAAGTTACCACTCAAGATAATACATGAGCTGATCATACACAACATAGACTGTCTCCATACATTTTCTCTAAAAGATAGTATTTCTGTAGCATAAAAAAGGCTGTTGCAATTCAGAATACCTAGTACTTTGCTGTAAACAGAGCAGCCAAGATTGTTACCGTTCTGAACATACTGAAATTACTAAGATACCATTATCCTACTTAAGAGACAAAGACTTGAAAAAAATAAGTTATCAATCATTCTAGTGAAGTAAGAGAAGAAGAAAAACTTGAAAAACATTCTCCCAGCAGTAGTAATTTTACTCACTGAACACACTACCACCAAAGCTATTAATTCTATCCAGAACAGAAAAAAAGCCCTTCAGGTATCTAGGGAGGGTACAAGTCTTGAGGGCATCAGCATGGGGGTGAGGAGCTCACATTGACCTCGTTTGATTTACATATGAGGTGGTTTATACTTCTGTTGGCTTAACTAAATATGAACTGCAAAACACTGGTAGGAGTGGGAACTCTTCTGCAACTCTACCAAAGAATAGACCATTGGCCAGGGTTCACTGTTATCTGTAGAATCACTCTGTGTAAAAAAACACCCTGCCAGACACCTTCTCATCAAGTTTTGGGCCTAGATTTTTAAATCTATTTAAGAGTTGAACCACAGAAATTCAGAGCTGAGGAATCTTCACTCACAGTTTCTCCTGTATTGGTTCCTAGCTACAAAACAGGAATAAATTATAAATATTGAGATATGTTGAACTGAAGTAGTCTGTTCATGCTAAAATTCCAGAACCCAGTGAGGAAGGTCAAATACCACTATTATGGGGGCTTCCATAAGACTTCAGATCTGGAAAAAAACAACAAAAAAACAAAAACCAAACAACCTAGAGTAATCAGGATTATTTTAAAAATTCCTTCTGTTCTAATACATTTACAAAAAATCCCACTATGAACATTTCTTAACCTTACTTACTGCAGGTCAAGGATCAGAAGCACTAACAGCTGGTTACCTTACTCTTATATTCTGTGCAAAACCAGTGCAGGGTTGTTGTTTTGTTGTTGTTTTGTTTGGTTGGGTTTTTTTTCCTATGTATCAGAACAAAAACTCTGCTTAGATATTTTGTTACTTACAGAAGATGAGCACTTTAAACAACAAAAAGCCAAAATTATTTACTGCAAGTGTTGACCTATATTTGCAAAATCTCTTATTATTTTATAGAAGGCAAAATACTGTCATTTTGCTTGTATACATCATACAGATTACATTTTGTATTTCAGCTTATGCAAAATTCTACATTTTTGAAATCCTTCCCCAAAATAACCTCTCTAATCTGCTGCTCATCCACAGTATTTCTGGATCATTTATTTCCAATTTAGAATTTGTATCAGATAACCAAAATCCAAAATAAGATTACAATTTCAAAATGAGTGTTTTCTGTTGTATTCAGCACA
This sequence comes from Apus apus, assembly GCF_020740795.1. Taxonomy (NCBI): domain Eukaryota; kingdom Metazoa; phylum Chordata; class Aves; order Apodiformes; family Apodidae; genus Apus; species Apus apus. The sequence continues at coordinate 28,325,909 of NC_067285.1, forward strand.
TTTCTATGTTAACCTCAAGGTAACAGAAAATGCCCAAAATATTCTAACAAATAATCAGTTATTTTTCTTTTAATATATTTATTTAATAATGCTTACTCAGTTGGAATAAAATGTATGCAAATTGTTGGTTAGAAGTGGAAGAGCAAGTATGTTTACACATTAAAACTGAAGCTCAAAACACCGTAACACGACTACCTGACTGCTATTATATGGCTTGCAAGAAGTTATTAGTGTTGGTTTTCTCTCAGAAGGTGTATGTAACAGTTCCACCCTTTGCATCCTCCCTGTACTTCTAACTTTGTTGCTTTTGTTTTTTAATGCAAACTTTCCCCTTACAGGTCATGTTTTGGTTTCAAGACCTATTATTGGGAAATTTCCCACAAGTTAAATGGATAAACAAAATCAAAACAGCCCTAAAAATACAAAAAACCTGAAGACTTCAATAGGGGTCAAACCTACTGTGCTAAAAATAAATAATGTATACATATTTTACTGAGGATTCTCTCTGCTAACACACTGTCCTCCAAGAGAGCAGACAGAAAACATGACCATGATCTTTTAAGAGGACATTCACAAATGCCTTTAATGCTTCACTCCAGCACAAGTTTCATGCCAGCAAAGACTACAACCATTCACTGAAGGAGGAAAAAAACCCACAACCCAACAGCAAAAAACCCCAAACCAAACCCAACCGAAAAAACCCAGTGCTCCTAAACTCAACATTGTGAATGGAAATTATTTGTAACATGAAAAGTAGCGTCAGGAAAGATACCCACTTCTAACAATTTTTATGTTTTCACAATCATAACCTTATTTGAAAGCTATAGACCACACATCACAGAAGAACACATACATGGTCAAACGATTAACTGCAGAAGAGACACAAAATAGATTACATAAGGTAGTTCAAAAGGAATACTGAAATGGAAAATATAATCTAACTTCTTTTAATTGTACTACTCTTGGGTGAATGAGCAACAGAGCCTGACAGAAGTAATTCTAAATGAACCATCCTTTTGAACACACTTCATTTCATATGAGAAACATGACTGTGAACATCAACTGTTTTAGCAAGTGCCACTGATCCCTAACATAACTGTGGACAAGCAGTATCACTGAGCTCTAACTGAACCCTAAGTCCAGCCAAATGAAGCTAAGCATTACTGCTTTTGATAGCAGAGAAACAATCTTCTGAAAGATGTATCAAAATTACTGTTTTAGATAGTTATTTTAAAAACTTGCATTCTAAATTAAAAAGTAAAACTCAACAGTGTTGGCAAATTATTCACATGAGGACAAGATATTTCCTGACACACCTTTCAAAAGCACAAGTTCTGAATGATAATGCTTCCTGATGAAAAGAAAACTCAGTGCAGAAGAGCAGCATTTGGCAAATCCAGCATTTTAAAAAACAAGTAAATTTGCACTAAGCCATTTATACAGAATGTGTTTTCCATTACAGTGTAATGTGCTCAGTAGGTGGAGGAGTGTGGACTGCATACATACTAATATATAAACATGTGGCTGCATTGGTACTCCTATGACCTTGTCAGACATTTCAACACTGTATTTTTAGATTATTCTCTCATACCAACTGCACTGTTAAGATGGCATTTAATTCCATTATGTCAATTGTCAAAAAGCTAGTCTTCTGTTTCAACTGCAGTTCTTTGAAAAATACATTTTAAAAGACTGTAATTAATTCTCAGATATATTTCCCCATAAATAGCTAAGAGCCAGCTCCACGTCATCTATAGAAGGGAGCATCCACACTTCACTTGCTAGATGCTATGCCACTTTAAGCTCCTTTTGATCAACTCTGTAAAACTCCTGGATTTCAGAATAGCATACAGTGTTATATCTGTCTTGGCTACATAAAGGCTTTTCTGTGCCTTCTCTCTGTTCTGCTAAGTCTAGGTTGCATGTAGAAAACAGAAGACAAAACTTAGCTGAATTGATCCCTTCCGCCCTGGTAGTGGTGCAAACACACACGGTATTTCTTAGTCTTATACTCCAAGTGATTCTTTCCTCTCAAATCCTCGTCCTTATTCAGGAAAAAAAACAAAACAAAACAAACCTCACATCTTCACAGATCAAACAAACTGCACTATGAACAACAGACCCGGGAAGGCCTAGTTTCCTACAGATTTATGTTCTGTTTTGGTATTTATCTTTTCCCAATGAAATTGCCTCAGCTCTCTCCTTACATACTGTATGATTTCACTTGCCCTGTCCTTTACAATATATCCATTTCCCCACTCACACACATATTCCTCTAACCACAGTTCTCTCTCCCTTTCCCTCCCACATCCTCTAGTGCCAAGAAAGATGTCTCACTGGCTGGACAGTTATGTGCATATTGACTTCCCCTTACCAGGTGTAACAACTTTACTGAATGTTTCTGATCAGAACATCCTTCACCTCTGGGGACACTAACACAGCTCAAGACCTTTGAAAATTAATCATTGCAGCACCCACTGCTTAATCTTAGCCAACATCTAATCTTCAAGCCTGCTGATACATGCAGCTTGTCTTTGAAGTTTTAGGCATTAGGAATTCATCAAAATCCAAAACTTTACATACTACATGAGACAGAAAGACTTAACAAACCTACGAAACTAAGAACACAACTGTAAAAGAAGTAGAACAAAGAGGAAAGTAAAGCTTCTACGCAACCCATTTTTGCTTTAGAGAGGGGAGATATACTCTGTATCTACAAAGCTACATGGGATCACTGTTACTCAAACAAATGAAAAAAGTGCTCCAAAAGGGGTAATGCCCCCACAAGCACACTACACTACAGCTGAGCTATGCTGTGTCTGAAAGGGGCACACTTATTCTGCATACTAACCGCACAACTGCAGCTAGACTGGCAAAAAGTGAAACTTATTTAAAAACCTTTCAGCCAGTTTAAATTCCTATAGCATCGGAGGAGTGCCAGTGCTGCTGTAAAGGAAAAGGCAAAGACACACATGGGTGGCTTTAACAGGGAGTAGAACTGGCCCTTCAAGTGTACCCGGCTGCTAGGCTTGCTTATCTGTAGCACAGAACTGCCCTCCCTCTTCATCTGCTCGTTATTCATCTCACAGATTTTCATTGCAGACAGTAGTGGAACTCTACCTGGCCGCACTGCTTCAGTTCTTAGGAAACTATATTATCAGTCTTTCCACACAAAGCAAAATAAAATACCCCAACATAAAATATTGGAGATAAGGTAGACACTAAAAACAGGTTACTTCATGTTGATGGCAATACCAAACACAACAAATGTGTCAGTGAAGGTATCTCAGATGCCAATGCAATATTATTAAGGAAAAAAATAGTGTTACAGACACTACTGAATGTAACAGCAGAGGAGCTGTCATGCCCGTGTGCATGTGATAAACGGAGTACAAATTAGCCTACGGCTCTGTAGCAGATGTCTAGCCAGCACCCTGTGACACCACCTGCTATCAGACCAGTCAGGAAAGAGGGAAGAGAGTCCTCCCTTGCTCCATTCAAAAGCCTGTGCAGTGCCTGACCTAAAACTGTACACAAGTCACTGTGCTGTTGCCATCAACGGATGCATCATTCAAGAAATCTGTGTGATCCAGAACCTGCACAACACTTTTATCCCAAACATATTCTGGCAGTGACTCTTCAACTATTCACTGTGAGGAGGGAAAAAAAGACCACAGTTTACTGTGTTTGTTACCTGCCATTCCCTTAGACCATGGACTAAAAAAAACAGTGGAAAATCATTCTCTATCAGTTTCTTAATTTCATTTAAGGTTTGATAGATTATCAACACATTTTCCTCTCTGCTGTTTTTCTTTGCCTGACTGAAGAAGCCCAAGTCTACTTATTACTGCATCCTATTTGTATTGCTGAGGGAAGAAAAAAAACAAACACCCAAACTGAAACAGAATTACATTCTAGTTTTAATGGGATTGTTGAAATTGTGTTACCAGAACTATGTAACATGCATGTCCATATATAATGAATATGTACAGCTGCATAATCGCATTTTTTAAAAAATTATGATTACTCTAGAGAACACTGCTTCAAAATTGGCTTGAATTTATTTAAGACTGTGCTGATTGTAAAGAAGGCAAGTACTGTTCCTTGTCTGCCCTTACTCCTCCTATGATCTCTCAGTGAGCTGGAGCTGCTGAAAACCCACAGGTTTTTATAGGGTTAGTTTTCAGCTAGATTAGCAAACAAATCCAACCTTCCACCTGGCCACAATTACATAAGTTAAAAATTGTCAGCGGAAACCCACAGACAAAGGGAAGAAAGAAGAAAAAAAAAAAAAAAAAAAGGTTCTAAACACCATAAGCAGATAGGTGATATCTAAAGTTGGAGCTTCACAGCAAAAAGCTGTTTGAAAACTATGCAAGATCTCCCAACATGTTAATACCTAATTTAGAAACTATTACTGTTTTTCTGCTGTCTGAATTAAATTACATTGAATTTACTGTACCTCATCTGATATGTTCTCATCCAGGCATCCAGTACTGCTACAGCCAGTTTACAACACCTGTATCAGCTATAAGTTTCACCACCTCACCGTCCACCCCCCTTTTCCAGACACACAGAACAGAACAGGCCCTATCACTTGCTTCCAGAGAGGCTGTCAGCACCTCCCTTCACAGAGGTACCTCCCAGTTTCTTCTTGGGAGCTCAGAACTTGCCAGGGCCTTCCAGATATGTCTCACCAGTTCCAAGCTGAATGGCATCATCACCTACCTCAATCTGCCTGCAACACTCTCCCTAACACAGCCCACCTTTGCCACAAGGGCATCTTCACTATCTTATGTTCAACTTGTACAGTATGACTCCCAGGTTCTTTCCTGCAAAGCTGCTTCCCAGGCAGTCAGTCCCCAGTCTGTACCAGTACATGGGGTTATTCCTCCCCAGGTACAGGGCTTTGCATTTCCTTTTGTTGAGCTTCATGAGCTACTGCTCTGCTCACTTCTCCAGTCCATCCAGGTCTCTCTGGGCAGCTCTGCAACCACCTGGCCTACCAAACACTCCTCTCAGTTCTGTATCACCTCTGAACTTGCTGAGGGGGCGCTCTTTCCTATCATTTAGGTCATTTATGAAGATGCTGCACTGTAGTGGAACAGAGCATTGGACTCCTGGGGCATACAGCTAGTGACTGATCTCCATCTGGACTCATTGCTGATCACAACTCTTTGAACCTGCTAGCTCTCCAGTTTTCAGTCTATCTCACTATCCATTTGTCTAGACTGAACTTCTATCAGTTTGTTGGCAAGGATGTTATAAGAGACATCATGAAAAGCCTTACAGAAGTCAAGATAAACAATATCTGCTGCCCTCCACTTATTCACTAAGCTAGTCATTTCATTGCAGAAAGCTAATGGGCAACCACCAACATCACCCATGCCACCCTGCTGCTAATCCTGACCCATAAGATCTTGGCTGACTCCTCATCCACCCAAAAGGCAGAGCTCCACATGTTCCCACGGCTCTCAAAAAAACCCACCACTGCATCCTGCACCCCCTGCCATCATAGCCTGACCTTCCTGGAGAGCCTGCAGCCAGTCCTTACAGCACCCCAGCCATGTGAGCTCCCCCACCACACCTCTGGGATCTCAACAAGATTGCAGCCATGTGGCTGCATGCAGACCTCTGCTTTCTCCTGTTTGTGCCCCATCTTTTCAACAATCTATGGCAAACGGAGTCAAATCCAAATAAAGTATTAAACTTAGTCCTTGTGGAGGAATACTTTGTATTGGCTACCCTTCAACTACTGGAAATCTCATACTGTCACTAACTCACAAATGCCAGAGGAAAAAATCAAAAGTGAAAATGGAATGATAACTACTTGCAGAAAGGAAACATATGGATAGATATGGAAAGAGGTACTGCTATGCAGTTACATACAGAGAAGGGAAATACACAGTTCTGTAGCTTCTACTCCCAGGTAAGAAAAGCCTGCTAGAGGACGGGTCTGGTGATGGATGAGCCCACCTCTGTCCACCTCACCCTCCCCACTGCAGCCTAGGGCTCAAACCCAGCAAGCCTTTCTCACCATTCTACTGCTCTTCTACCCACGCTCCCACCTACCTCAGCCCACCCACTGCCCTGCACCAAGCCACGTTTCTGCTCTTTCAGAATGTGGGGAGACCCTACCATCTCTATTTGCAGCACACCCACAACTTCTCTTCTCACTGAAAGTAACATGAAGGAGAGTTACTCTACCTTCAGCTGTTTAAAGTATCCATTGTAAAACTTATCTTCCTGTAAACAATTATTTATTCCCAAAACAGATACACTTTGAAAATTATATTCAACATTTCTGAAAAACATTAAATTTATCTCACATAAATTCAAACTTTAAAATCTAGGTTAAAGCAAAAAATCACCTTGCTTGGTACATTTTTACAGAGCAAAATCATCATAGATGTTCTTACACTAACAAAATCACTATTTACATCAGCACTCACACCAATTCCTGATGAAAGATCTGGTCTAACATGGAAATGTCAGTACCAACTGATGAACACCAACATTGTCAAAACAATACCAAGACTAAGAGAACACACAGGAAAATGTAAATTTACACATTTTTGTACTTTGCTTAATAGCTTATAGAGACCTTTCCTAACTAAAATGGTTTAACATTTTAAGATACTGTATAAAAACATGCTGCAGTTATATATTTAAATGTATTTAATGTGCATTACAGTCTCAAGTAGCTCCTGATTATTAGGTAGTACTAAGAAGCTTCCACAGAGCAATGTAAATCCACAGTGGCCTGCTGCAGGCTGTCCTGCACTTTCCTCTGGAGCAATACTGCTGGCCATTGTTGGGAGCAAAACACTCAAGGCTGGTTTCTTAACTTGTAACATTTTTTTCTCACCCTCGTTTTAATATATTTTTACTTGGTTACTTTTCCTGTAACCAGCCTCATCTCTGAAATTAAGTCAGCAGAAATAAAATATGCTACTCAAAGAATCAGGAAAATCACCCAATTTCATCACAGGAGACAACTCTACATGCTGCAGATGCTTAAGGACAAAGGAGGAAATTCTTACATCAGCTCAGTAACTCTTCTCTCCACATCTATGTTCCTGCCAACCCCAGGTTCCCAAGACTATTGCCGAAAATATTACAGAGAGATGTAAATATTATACAGCAGCATTTGAAACTTGGAGAAAAAGTCGGCTAATGCCATTTTTGCAGCAGAACCTCTGGCTAAGGAATGCACAGCTGCCAAGCAGATGTATAATTTCAGCATTTAGATTCCATTATTTCAAGGGTGAATATTTTTTTTTATACTAGATGTTTTCAGATTTTCTATTTCCATCTGTTTTTTGACCTCCCTCACTTTAGTTCCCTCCTTTCTGTTTTACTTCATTACACCAAAATAATTTTCTAAATAAGAACCATCTCTACATTTAAAAACCTGTGAATCTGAAGAGTGAAGCAAGGCCAGGGGAGGAACAAAAACAGACAGTTCAACAGAAGCTTGGGTTTGAATAAAAACTGTCCTGTCTAGGTCGGGTTTTATTCCACAGTTCCCGGTTTAAACCAAATTGGCGAGTCTCTAACTGCATTCCTTCCCTGAAATTTTATGCACAGGAAAATGAAAAATATAATCTGTATGGGAATGTTCTTATGCTTCACCAGAGCCCTCTGCCCTAACTTCTAAGTAGGCCATGTTCCAGGTGTTTATTCTTTCTTTTCAGACTTGTATTAAATTAATTATAGTTGTAAGCTTACAACAAAATTAACTCGCTGTGTACGAAAAGAGCTTTATAAAACATATAAGGATTATTGGTGTAAACCAGGTTGTGAACTTAAATCAATTCAGTAAAGTATCAATTAATGCAAAAGTAGTAATAAATAAATAAATAAATAAATAAATAAATTAGTGGAGTTAGTGTTGTTAAAAAAAATTTCCATCTAACCAAAGCAGAAGACTAGGTCATACAATACTGTCCTAAACTTCAGTTTCCACTGAGTTTTAAAGAATTATCACTAGTAGGATCATTGGTTCAGCTCATAAATGTGACTGACTGGTTGCAAAGACCTATCAAATTCTTATTTTCATTTTAAGCTCACAACAGTAATTTGCCTGGGTGATGAAGAGCACAGTCTTCAATGATAAAGAATGGCATACACTTTAGAACACTCCTGCAGAAAACTTTCTATAGGATATATTAATCAAAAAAAGAATAAATGGTTGTGAACTGGTAAATATAGAAGATAAAATTAGAAAAACTGGAATTAACTCTCAGTTGTCCAAACCAATGTCTGACAACCACAAAGTTTGTCCCCTTGGATAACACAGAGAAGAGTACAGGAGGATTTCTGAAACCTTCTCCAAGCATTCTGTAAACTCATTTCTGTTCCACAAAGTACATGCAACAACCAGGAGCACGCTCTACTCAGCTCTCTGCTTTTCTTATTCCCATTTCTAGTCAGAGGTTAATTAACTCTTCCAACAAGCCACTCTTGTTCTTATACAACTCTCCATGTTCTTTCATTGCCAAGTACAGGGAACAAGGGGATGATACAGTATCTCCCATTTCCAGTATCCACTCTTCATGCTGAATGATTCCTCATAACTTTTCTGTTCATGCTTCCTTTTCAAACCCTCTACGCCCCTACACAACAACGTAGGACAGTACCTATGCCTCTGCATCACTGTGAATTTCCAAATGAACAAATAATAGAGCTTATTCACCACTTCTGTATCCCTGAAATTCTGACTCTAAGCACATAATGTATTCACTTGCACAACAAATCTTTCATTAGCAGAATATTACTTCTCTGCAGAAGTGAAATCTCAGACAACTTCAGTTTTCTGTAAGTCATTTAGGCGCTGCCCACTGAATTCCAGTCAAGTTTGAGATCAGGCTCTCACAGAGGAAGTGTGAAGGCCTAGGAACATTTTTAGGTGGGTTGTTGTTTGTTTTCAAATCAAGAAAAAGTTGCTACAACTAACACTATAAAGACAAGAGACTTAAGGAAAAACAAACTTAGACCATTTCAACAGCTGCAGCAATGAAAAGAAAATCTCTTCCATGAACCAGGTCAGTATCCTGGTAAATATCTTGAGTCTTTCTTTGATATTTCTCCAACTTAACCCCGCTACATCTGATTGTATTTTTGTCAGCCAAAATCACAGCAAGATTGACAGTTTTCTTTAAGATGGTGAAGTGAGGCAACACAGACACAAAGAACTGCTAGATTCTTCCACATTTTATGCTAATAAAGTTGACCGAAGCCATCATGTAAAGCAATTATCTGAGAAAACACTGAGAAAATGTAAGTTATTTCAGTTTTGTAAAAGGCGTCTTTGCTGTTATATGATGCAAATTAAGTTGTAGTACTGGAAAGCTAAGCTAGTAATACTTAGTAAATAAATCTCATCCCCCTCATGCTACTCAGAACACTTTCCTCCCCTCCCTCCCCAATATACACAACTTCCAGTGAATTCAGTACAGGTAGCAGATCTGGCTGATGATTCTCAGGAACAGTTCCATCATGCCAACCACTCTGAGCCAGAGAGGTTGTGGAGTCTCCTTCTCTGGAGACTTTCAAGACCTGTCTGGATGCCTTTCTGAGTGATTTGCCCTAGCTTTTGGTCCAGCTCTGGCAGGGCGGTTGGACTTGATATTCGGAGATCCCTTCCAACCCCTACCATTCTGTGACTGCAACAACAACGTCATTGCAGAAATTCTGAGGTGGTAACACACTGGACCTTACATAAGGCTTTGCTGTTGCTTCTCTTTTCATCATGCATATACAATCTATGAATATTATCAAATTCACAAACTAGAGTTTATTTTCCTTCTTTATTACTTATTTTGAATTTGATTAACCAGATCATTGTGAAACAGCAACCCCAAATGAAATGCACAGAATACAAATGAAATGGGAAGGCAACTAGAAGACACCTATTAGAAAAAAAGGCAAGAAATAAAACTCTCTGGATTATACATCTGAGACAGGATTATCATATTTTTCACATATTTTGTGTATAGCTGAAACAACGGTGTTAGAACCAGAACCTCACGTTACCACTACCTCCACATGAAGGTCTCAGTCTTCTCAATGTATCAGATATGTGACAACCTAAAATGCTTCAGTGTCATAAACATACCACAACAAATTCCAAACATATATACTGAAGAGTAGTAGGGTAATTGCTTTGTTTTGCTTTTGGGGAAGAGGGGGCATAAAATACACCTAATATGCTCTGTAAATGCACTGGGGGAGGTGCTGGGAAGCCAATTCACAATGAAGACCATGCTGGCAAGTTGGCAGCTCCTCCGCTAATTGAATGCCTGGTCAGCAGTGGGCCAGCTATTTGTTTGTATCAAACTAAACCTCTTGAGGATTAGGTACCCAGAGTACAAAGTACTGTGCAGATGTTTCTGGACTGAATCCCTCACAAATCTGCTATTCAATATATTTTCTCAGTAAGAGCATTCAGACTGTTAAAGTGATGTTTTCTGTATAATGAAGACAAATGAAGTGACTATTTCAACTTTTTGTCCAATTTCAAGTATCACTTATTCCAGTCTCCATCTTATTTTTAAAGGACACAATATAGCAGGTTAAATTTAACATTCATTTTCAGTTCTAAGCATTTTTCAGAGTAAGTAAAATATTATTTTATGTCTGAGAATCTCAAACCCTCAACAGACTTTGGAGCAACCTTTAAGGGATTGCAAGAACACCAGACAATGAAATTCCTTGCTTTCCCTGTAAAGCACTAGCCATTGTGGAAGGCTCAGAAGACTTCACCATGACTGGGGACCACCAGCATGAGTGTGGTGAGACAACTGCAGAGTTCTGCAGATCTGGTCCAAGAAAGGAAAAAGAGGAACCATTAAATCAGCAGCAGCAAGAGGAAAAGTTTGTTGTCGGACCACCAAGCACTTGCACCGTGCACCCACCTCCAAGTCTTGCACTTTGGGAATATTAGCAAGTGAAACAAAGCTCTAAGTACTCCATTTGCACCCACACACAAGTCTCCAAATTACGAGTCGCTTCTGTCACTTACTTACAGATGATGATAAGGTAAGTGAAGAAAGTCATGGGCACTGAAGATATGCCCTCTCTTTGCTAAGGAACCAAGAAATACTAGACCCTTTCCCAGACAGCCAGATAGAGAAGACAGATCTTCAACTATCCTTGACATAAGCGAGGGAGAAATATACATATTTGTAACACACTTCCTACCGTGTACTGTCTGGTCTTGTTCATCCATCTGCACTTTTCTGAAATGTACCAAAGAAGTGTCTATGGTTCCGTGTGCCAGCCCTTTACCTCCTCTTGGAAAGAAATGCCATCCTCTTCATGAAAGTTACCAGCCACAACGATTAACAGAAAAAGAAAGGGAAGGTTGGTTGCTTGTTTGTTGTTTGGTTTTTCTTGGGTTTTTTTGGTGTTGTGTTTTGGTTTTTGTTTGGGTTTTTTTTTTTCCTTTGGTTTGTTTGCTTTCAAGGGCTTTGGACAAGGCAAGCTTGTTTCTCTGGGAAAGCCTGGCTATACCAAAATTAGTACAAGCACTAATATCTGTTCTTTGATCCCCTCTGTGACAGGGATGTAGTCAGATCCTCCCATCCACATGCTTGTGCCTTGCTATGCACTGGAAAGCTGTAGAGCTCTTACTTACACTGACTGATACACAACTTAAGAGAGATTCCATTAAATCAAAGTTATTTAATATCACTATTTTAAAAGCACTTTTTATTTTGAAATTATGATAGACTGTACTGATTTCTTACAATTTACTGAATATTTAGCAAATCCTTCCCTATTTTTTCATTATTTAAAAAAAAAATTATATAACCACAGATTCTGTTTGCTGCTTCTTTGAGAACAAATAAAACACTGCAATCATTCCCAACTTTAAAACCAAGGGGGAAAAAGTTATTTAAAAAAAAAAATCTATCAATTGCTGGCCTTCCAGGACTTGGAGAAGTAGCCAAAGTTATCTATGGCTTTTTCAAAATCCTTTTCTCTTTGCAATGCAATAATACTCCAGGACTATTTAATACAACACTAAAGCTCATCCATGGCCAATGCATGTCCGTGCTGAAAGAAGCCAGCAGACGTTTCTTGCAGGTCTGAAAAAGCACCACATTGAATCCCAAATGCCACCAAAATTTTGTTACAATTCTCACTGCAAGGATCCTACAAAGCAGTGTCAAAAAACATTAGGATACCGGTTACTTTGTTACTGATCAAATACATGTGCGTGAATTGACCTTCAGAAACTGTGTGGTAGCTACATTCTGTTTCAGTAAACAGCTATTTGCTCAGTAACAAAGTAACATGTTAATTCAGGCTTGAAATTGACCAACAGCTTTCTTCTCTATTTTGAACGGGGCTGGAACCGGTAACACCCAGAGATCCCTTTTAAAACTAAATTACTTCACAATTGGGGAAAAAAAAAACAACATTCAGATCTAGCCACAGATATACCTGGTCCCTGGAACAGAGCAGCCAACAGAACATACTAAGGACTGGCAACTGAATCTTGCAGCTGTGTTTCAGACTAGAACTCGAAGCTTACCAAGTTGTATGTCTCTACATAAATACACTTAAAATACACATTTACTCCCACAACAAACGAAACATGGTGAATAACCCAAGAAAAAGTTACAAAAAGAACAACAGTACAAGGATAAATACATTGCCAGCAAGAATTTTATCCAGACTACTACAAACGCCACAACATGCCGCAATTCTGGCTACGGACTTGTTAAAGTACCTGAATATAAATTGCTCTCATGTTAACTTTTCTATTTCAGGACCAGGTTCTAACTACAAATCAGGCAACTTTTTCAGTCCAGCAGTCTTCCTCACCTACAAAAGCAGCTTTTCTGTTCCGAGAGATAACAGGCCTGAACAATCCCTAGGACACTAACTTGATAAAAGAACTCAAAACCAATTACCTGTCCACACAGAACAAAAAATGTAGATGAGAAACACAATCAATTCACACCGAGATGAATCATCATACAACTCTTGACACAAAGTGACAGGCAACCGCTGAATGGAAATACCACAACATACTACCATTCCCTGCTGTTGAATTCACTCAATTTTACCAAAAAAACCCCACAAAAAAACCCAAACCAAACAAAAAACAGCCCAAAACCGTCAGAAGGCAGTAGACTGAAGAGCGGTAAAGAGTCGTGCATGTTTTTAAACCCTCCTCAATCACAGAATCACAGAATGTCAGGGAAGGGAAGGGACCTCTGGAGATCATCGAGTCCAACCCCCCTGCCAGAGCAGGACCACCATCGATAGATTCTGTAATCAGTGATGAAAACATCGTCTTTAATCGGCGCTCAACAGTACCATCTTTTACTACTAAGGTAGGTGCGATGTATTCGGGTTCATTGTTTCTCCAGTTTTCCTTACACATCGCTACACGGCAGCAGACTCGGAAGGCCGGGGCACAGCTTTGTTTCAAGCTCGCACAAAAGGAAGACGAAGCACCTTGTTCCTCGCACCCTTCCTCGGCAGGCGCTGCCGCCCGCTCCGGCTGGGGCCGCTCGGCACCGGGCCCGGGATTACAACACCCCGGGCGCAGAGGCGGGGGAAGGGAGGGAGCGCAGGGCGAGGGAAGGCGAGGCGGGCAGCCCGGCCGGCCAGCCCGTGCGGCGGCCCCGCGCCCACGCAGGAAACCGCCGGCCCCGCCGAGCCCCCGCGCCAGCGCGGCGCCCACCGGCCTGCCGCGGCCAGACCCCCGCCCGCGGCCCCGCGCCGGGCCAGGCGCGGCGGGGCAGCGCCCCCAGCGCCGCGGCGGGGCAGGGCGGCGCGGAGAGCCGCGGCGGGAGCTCCCCGGCCCCCCAGGGAGGAAGGCCGGGGCGGGAGAACCGCCGCCCGACGGGGAAACCGCACCGGGTGCCCGCGCTCGACGGCACTGCCCGAGTCCGGGCCGCGAAAGGGAGCCCGGGGACGGGAGGGGGCGCAGAAGCCGCCGGGCACCCCGGGGAGGGACGCCCGACGGCGGCGAGAGACGCACCGAGCAGCGCCCCGCGGCCCGGCCGGGCTCGGGAGGGTGCGGCGGCCCGAAGCCGCGCTGCCCGGGGCGCCCCGCACTCTGCAGCCGCCCGGCCCGGCCCGGCCCGGCCCGGCCCCGCACTCACCGGCGGTGGGAGCTCCTCATCCTCCGCGGCGGGAGGGGACAGGCGAAGGGGGAGGGGGCCCGCTCCCCGCCGCGCTCCGCAGGCCGTTCCCGAGGCCCCGACGGCTCCGGTGAGACGGGGGCGAAGGCGGGTGCGTGTCGGGCGGGGGAGGGCGAGGGCGGGACGGCGCGGCCCGTGCTCGGCGCAGGCTCCGTCCCGGCAGCGCTCCCGGCCCTGCGGCGCGCGGGCGGGCGGGGCGGGGCGGGCAGGGCCGGATTCCAATCACTGCAGCCGCGCGCGGCGGGGGCTGAGGGGCGGCGGGAGCGCGCGCGCGGCGGCGGGCGGGCGTCCTCGCGCGGCGGCCCCTCCGGGGTGCGAGGCGCGTGCCCGCCCGTCCCCCCCCGCCTCGCGCGGCGGGAGCGCGCGGCGGCCGTTGGCGCGGGGGCGGCCGTTGCGCCCCTCGGAGCGGCCGGGCGGGCCCGCGCCCCAGGGCCCCCCCCCCCGGCCGCCTCCCCCGCCCCTTCCATCACCGCGCGCCGTGGGCGGGGGGGCTGGCCGGGCACCCCGGGAAAGAGTTGGCCGGGAGGAACTCGCCGGGCCTGCTTTTCCTCCCCCGTAGCCCCTCCTCGGGCGGGATGGCAGGCCGCAGCCAGCGCCGCCTGAGCCGGCTTGTCGCTGGGCTGCCTGCGCCGCGCGGGTGCCGCCCCCAGCCCCGGGGCGCGGGCCTCGTCGTGCCCCGTCGCCGAGAAGGGCTTTCCCGCTGGAGAGTGCGAGAGCTCGAGTGCGGGAAGGCCAGGACGGTGCGAGGGCAAGAAGTGGCCGAGCGGGTGTCGTGGAGGCGCCGCCGGCCGGGAAGAGGGAGTGAGACGTGAGAAGGCGCAGAGGCCGGAGGTGGCTGCCAGGCTGGGAAGCTCCGTCCAGATGCTAGTGCAGTTGGCGCCCTGGAAAGCGGACAAGCTGCCAGGACTCACAGAGTAGGTGGGGTGGAGGATTCCTGTAGCGGCTTTGGTGTCAGCGAACGGCGGCCTGTGCCTGAGCTGGGGCGGGCAACGAGCAGGCAGTGGCGGCAGCAGCGCAGGGGAAAACGGGCAGCAAAGCGGCCTTTTAGCTCCATGGAAAAACGGTTCTGAAAAAGTTGACATTGTAGTGCCATGTCAGAGATAAAGTTCCGTTGCAAAAGACAGAGTTGTTCGTTTGCTCTTCTCCACTTCCTGTATCTCTAAATAAATAGGCCCAGTTAGTTAGACTGGAATACATAATGACATCTGCAGTGAGCTGCTTTGCTCATTGATAAGGCTGCTGAAGGCCATGATTTGCATTGCATTTCTAAGCTCCTCGTCATTAAGTCAAATTAGCAAAGTAATCATTTGTCTGTCTGTCTTCAAGTGATGTCTCGCAGCAGCAGTACAGGAGCTTTAATGACAGTATGTCATATGGCAGGGAGACCATGCTGTTCCCTCCTGGGCTGTGTTTTTTAAGTCTTCACTCAACAAAGTGGCAGCAGTTAGGTTTTGGACGTGCTTTCCCTTTCACGTGTCCTGTCACTTGGTTATTCTGTGTCAAGAACTTTGTACACAAAGCCAACTATAGGGGGAAATGAATCACAGAATCATCGGAGTTGGAAGGGACCTCTAGAGATCCTGCAGTCCAACTCTCCTGCTAAAGCAGGACAGCCCAGAGCACATTATGCAGGGCTGCATCCAGGTGGGTCTTGAGTGTTTCCAGACAACTCCACAACCCCCCCTGGGCAGCCTGTTGCAGTGCCTCGTCACCCTCACCCTAAAGAAGTTTTCCCTCATGTTCAGATGGAACTTCCTGTGTTCCCGTTTATGCCCATTACTTTAAGTCCTATTGCTGAAAAGAGCCTCACTCCATCCTGCTTACACTCCCCCCTTAGATATTTATGGACATTGGTAAGCTCAGCCTTCTCTTCTCCAGGCTGAAGAGTACCAGCTCTCTCAACTTTTCCTCATAAGAGAGGTGCTGCAGTCCTCCAATCATCTTTGTTGCCCTACACTGGACTCTCTCCAGCAGTCCCCTGTCTCTCTGAAGATCATATAGCTCATACAGACTTACTTAGTTTCCCTTTTTTGACCAAAACATCCTTTAGGCCTTCAGGACACACCAGCAATTGTTAGTGTCAAGATGCCTGCCCAGATAAACTGTTTCTATACAGTAACCTACTGGGATGAAATCTCAATTATCAATGCCAAATAGCCACATGTGCATACATTGTGGGAAACATGGGCTTGCTTATTTTGTTAACCTCTCCACAGCCTAGCTCCATTTTTACTTGCTTGTATCAGATAGGACTTGTAAATGTGTGTTCCACTGCAGAGCTGTTGCCTCTGAATATGAGATGAGAGCACTGGCTCTGCAATGTCGTTCATGTGCATTTACTCACGGATTTTTAGGCAAGTGCTTAGTTTGCATCCAATCCTGCATAACATAACAAAAGAGGAAGTATGATTTCAAACCTATCAGTTTCACAGACTTCTTTAAAATGTAGGCAGTTAAAGGCACACCTAGTAAGTGTAGGTAGTCAGGTACTATGGTGATAAGCATTTAAAAATACAGATCTGGTCTTACTAGACTTTTAGAATTTTTTTTCCAGTGACCATCATCCAGAAAAATCTGTCAGTGTCCAAAACAAAGACAGCCTGCAAGACAGTCAGAATCACAGCTTTCATGCCAAGCAATACAGAACTTGTATGCTTATGTTTATAATTTCAGAGGAAAATATGAGTCTGCTGTTCTTCCACTCTGTCTACTATCAGATTATAGCAACAGAATAGACACTCAATATGGAAGAAGAATGCAACATGAGTGTGTGTGCTCCCAACCAGAACCAGAGCTGCTAGAGCTAGCAACTCTGTAGGTAATAATCCATGGTAATACAGTCCTGTGCTCTTCAGACTCTGCATATTGATTTGAATCCAGTATGCATTAATTTAGCAAAAGTCACTAGCCTTGAAATTGATTTGATCACTTGTGAAAAAAGGATCAACTATTTTAATCCAATTTCTAGTGAGTAAATTTGCACATCAGACCATCTGAGCTAGTACTTCTCAAGGCACTGAAGATACCACAAGTGATAGCCCTATCAGATCAGAAATAGCATTGCTGAGGGTGAAATTTGCATTGCCATGGCCAAAATGCCTATTCTCTGCATAAAAGAGCACGGTGTAAGAACTCCTCTTAATCACAGAATAAAGTCAGTAGTTTTACTTTTATAAAACTACATTATCATAAGATCAGGGCTGCAGGAGGCAGAACTCGATCTAAAATGGTGAATCATAACAAGCTTAAAAACATATTTGAAGTGTGATGGATGTCTGACGAAAAGTCCCTGGTGTCTACAGTGCAGTACTTACAATGTGTTTCCAGTTTCAAACAGGTATTAACTATAATTTTGGAAACATATGGATTTACAACAGAAGTATGAAAACAATGTCAATAGACTAAAATTCCTTATTTACAATCATACAGTCTGTGTGGGAGGAGGAGATTGCTGACCAATCCTGACATGTGAGCTGTTTAGCCTAATGATGGAAGACTTGCACTATGCACAGCCTGGAGAACCCAATTGTATTTCCCCGAAGTAACTGGAAATTTAACCTAAGGTGTTTGACAAGTAAACCATGAAGAATCAAACCTGATTTGTTTTGCTTTTCTTACCTTGCAGGATTGGTAGAGATACCTATTTAAACCAGAAGGTGAACACCTTAAGGTGATAGGCACTTAGAAAGACACAGGGTTCCAGCGAGCTAGTTATCAGTAACAGACATCTCACCTGGTGAAGATTTAGGAATCTGCAAAAACTTGGACACATAACGTTATGGTAACATGAAGCATTTATTTTGTTAATTGAGCAACACTCACAAGATTGTGTAGTCTGAAAATCTGAAAATAAACATAGGTTCATTCAACATTTGACTGGGATTGGATGTGGAAGTCTAACATGAAACACTGAAGAAGCAGCTCAAGACTGTCTGTTTCGATGAAGAGAGCTGTATTTAAGAAAAAAAAATAATTCATGAATTGGATAGTTTTCCAGCTGCTTTCTTTGTCATTTCCTTTCCAGGAATTTCCTATTAGTTCTTGGAATCACTTGGGAGTTGCAAATCTTAAATATCCGAAGATGTTTAAGAATAAAGAGGTATATATAGGGCGAAGGTCATCCATGTGATAGGACTTTCTCTTTGTAGATCATTCTTTTCTTCAGTCTCTGGAATTCATGTGTCTTAAATATGTGGTCCAAATATATTTCTGAAAACTGTTTGCAATTAGATGAGTACTTCTCTCTTACTGTTACCAAAATAAATATTCCATGTTACATATTAAAACAATATTACCCCTTAGCCAGGGACACATTTTTTTCACTTAAAATTATGTGAATTTGGCTTTGTCTTTTTTCAGAATTATTTTACTTGAAAGCACATTCTTTTCATTTTAAATTTATTCAACTATACTTAGAAATATCATGGATTTTATTATGTGTTTTAAATGTAAGTATAATTAATTCAATAAGGCAGAACCAAATCTGTGAAGAAAGGTGTCTTTTTTTAAAATTTCTGCTAGTCAGGTACTAATAGTAAAAAGGCAAAAGTATTCATTGGCACTGCAAGCCCTGGCCCACCCTCAGGCCAGCCAGGATGGTGTGGAACTGAGCACAGTGCAGCACTGGAGAGCACTGTGGAGATACTCCAAAGAATAACAACTCAATGTGCAGAGCACAGGCACAAGGAAACAGGAAACTTCCTACAGCTTAAGCACTTGGTGTATTTTGGGTTCCTTCTGAGCTTCTGCAGACCAGATTCTTCTTTAGCCTTGTGCAGGTGGACAGGGAGGAAGGAGAACACAGTGGCCATGTGTCCCACGCCTCAGGCAGCTGCTGCAGAATATGAACTGATTCCTTGCTGAGCTGTGTCGCAGGGAACTCCATTGCATCTTGCAAAGGGCTGTAGTAATGGGAGCACTTTGCCTGTTGCTAAAAGTGCTCCAGCAGACATTTTGCCAGCCAATAATGCAACTTCCCATTGCTTTTTGTGTTTCTTCTTCCTATGTTTAGTTGAACTGTATGTTTCTGTTTTATGAACGTCTAGGTACAAAAAGCATAGTCTTTTTAAGAGGCCACAATAAACCCTGAGACAACTGTCCTTAAAAATACAAAGAAACATTTCACATTATTTTGTGTTCGGTAGTAAGAACATTAGAAGTCTTAAACAGGAAAATAAAATATTTGTAGGCTAAGCAGAGGCTTAATCTGGGTGCTTCACTCACGTTGGTTTGTTTGGAGAACAAACCCTAGATGCATGCAAATAAAATCCTTAAAGTTTTCATTTGCTCTGAAAATATTATTTAGATTTAGACTCTAATGCTGATCTTAAAATGTATATTCTGAATTAACTATCAGTCTGCAGTGCCAAATGATCTGCAAGAAAATTTAAGTTACTAGCTTCTCTCAGAATGAGTGTATCTAAGATATGTTTGTGTTCCTCCACCTTTTTCTGTAACAAGTATTTGTTACTTTCTTTTACAAGTTTGAATAATCCTGAGATCCAAAACCACACTGCATTAACATTTTTCCTACTGGTTCTGAGGCTTCATCCCCTCAAGCTTTTGTAACAAAAACTTCACTTCTTGATAATGATCCTTTTAAGCAACAGAAACTGAACCAATGCAGAAAAAGGATACATTTTTTAAACCTTGTTTTAAACAAGGAGAATTATTTTAAATACATACGATTTCTGTCTTGGTGTGTATAATAGCTTTGTTCTCAAGCGGTGTGGACTGAAGTGGGCATGTGTCTGGCAGCTGTAGTGGGTAGTGTAGAGATTTACAGAGATGGACATTTATAAGACTGAAAATGCTATGTCCTTCCAAGCTTATTAGCACGAAACATCTGAATCCTACATAAAACAAACCAAATAATTTCAATTAATCAAATCCTTAATTTTTTTTTTTCAGTCTAAACATATTTTTAACCAATAATGCATTGTTGTTAAATATTAACAAAATGCAACTACTGTCACTGTTTTTTTTTTTTTCATAATCTAGCAAGATCAAAATAATATAAGTCTACTAAATTAAGAAAACCTGATGATCTTTAAGGTCCCTTCCAACCTTAACCATTCTATGATTCTATGATATGCTGGTATTTCAGTCGCAGCAGTCAGCTGGTATGTCTGAAAATAAGTGATAAAGGCATAGTAATAAATATTTCTTCCTTAAGACTGTAAGATACTTGAATATGTACTAGAACTGGAACTTGAACAAGTTAACGAAACGCATACAACTAAAAGCAAATCTTGACATATCGTCTATAACTTCCTTTGCTTCCAATGAGAAATTGGCCTGTGTCTGCAAATCTCTGGATTTGGCAGCTATACCTAATTCAGTTTAAACTCCCACTGGCATCAGCAAAAAATTACCTGATTAGGGATGCAGGATTGGATCTAAGATAGTAGCATATTAAAATTCCACTATAAACTCAAAAGCTACTAATGGAAATCAAATCCCCAGAATATAACATGTTTAAAGGAGCTGAACAGTTTTCAGTGTACATAGTCCAAGTGCTGAACAATAGCAGCTATTGCATGTGTGACCATCAGGAAACGCAGCTGTGCTTCTTTGTGTTACAATTAATTACTTCCGTTGTATATAAAATTGAAAGTATTGGTACTCTGGGGCGGAAAAAGGATATCCTCATACACTGCTCCCATTTCCTTACCAAGGCCTATTACTGAATATTTCACCATTAATTCAGTTACAGTGAATTATCCTGTGAGGAATAAAGGAAGGGTAAATTAGATGGTTGTTATGATAAAAGCTACTTTTTCTTCGCATTTTCACTCTTCTGCATTTTAATCTCATTTTACTAATTTTACATATGCCCTCTGTGATAGCAATTTTTCATTTTTAAGTAGTTGCACTTAAATAATAAGTCTAAAATAAATGTTTACATAGCTATTGCTCTATTAATTTTTTTTAATGCTATGAGATTAGAGAAAGCAGATTACTTTGTCACTGTCCTTTAAAGGAATGAGTAGAACCATCTCAGCCTAAGTATTTGTGGCAAAGTTCTCTGAAGCTGGCACACAGCGATGTCATTTATACCTTTCTGTGCCAATGAATTTTCCTAAACCAGAGGGAGATGACCCCAACACTTCCCTGTTATGCATACTTGAATTCTTTTGGTGGGAATTTCATAGGAGCAAAAACTGTTAGAAGTTCTGCTAAACAGTGCAAATCTGGACATTATGAATAATAACATTGACTCTCTGTTTTTAGAGAATTTCTGAACGGAGAGGAGCTTCTGTGATGCTGAGGAAATCAGTGAAGTCTCCAACAGCCACCAGCCTTGTAAGTAAAAGGCAGATAATGTGTATATACATATTTACCACTAAGAATTTAACCTTAGGATGCTCCCCCTAACCTAAAAGTCCATGGTTGTGTGTCTAGGTGCAACTACCACCACCAGACTCTTTCCAATCCATTATAAGCTGTGTAACACAAAGCTGAGTAAGTGGCATGGGGGAAATGTGGAGTCCTTCAGTGTTAGCACAAATAAATTCTGCCAAATGAAATGAAATCTTTGCAAGTTTGAATTCAGTCTAGTTGGTGTTACAACAAAGTAACAGAAGAATGGCAACTTAGAAAAGCTCCCATTCCAGAAAACAGTTTACATAATACAGATGGTAGAAAATCATCATCCATATAAAACACAGCCCTATTCTCCTTTTGCTTCAGGAGCTGGCACTGGGAATATAGTCTCAAAAGATAACTATGCTCTGTCATTATTTTGTAACAACACAGCTGAGATTCAGGTATGCTAAATTTAATGCAATAACTAGAAACTGAATCTCTCTGGATAGCACTGTCACGTTTCTTGCAAGGATTACTTGGCCAGAAGTATGTGCAGGGTAGCATAGATGCCATTTAACATAGATGCAAGAAAACAAACTTCCATATGGTGTCATATATCTTGTATATCCACAATAAATCATTAAATCCGGTATATCCAGTATGCAGTAGGCTGACTGAATACAATCACGCTAGCAGTAGAGCACATTATATTATTTTTTACCCCACATTGTTACACAGCTTACAAGCATATATAACAGCAACTCTAGTCAGGCTTCCACATATGCAGAAATCATAGGGAGATTTACCATGTCCTCAGAGTCAGTATAGGGGAAAAAATTCCAGTAAGAAAAAGAAAATAGGTCAAGAAACTTGCAGGCCTACCAGCAGCACTGGGTACTGCAGAAAAACACTTGACTGTGAAAGAATGCGTTTACTCTTTATAAAGCACAAATAACATTTTTATTCCTGAGTTCATCTTTTTTATACAAAGCCAGATTTTTGAAAGGGTGCTCTTCTTTCTGCTCCCACATCGCCTATGCTATCAGAAATCTATGTATAGTAAATGGACTATGTGACAATGACTTCAGCTCAAATACTGCAGGTATCAAACACTTCCACTTAAGGGAAATTGGAGCCTCATTTCTGAGTGTTTTAATCCTCATACGTGTTCCACACATGCATATAGGAAAGCTTGCATTTATCATCATTAAAATCTCTTTAAATAAAACTAAACCTTGATCCCAACATTATTTTCTAGTCTGAATTATTAGCTCTGAAAATAATAACGAAAATCCTGTATTCTTGTGTTCTGAAATTATATCTGTATAATGGGTATAGATATTTATTAAGCTTCCTAAAAATCCAAAACATCCTCTTTAATGCCCCATAAGAATAACACATTACAGAAACCTAGCAAGTTTCCTTGCCTTCTTGTAGCAAGCAGTATTCATTCCACAAGCACTGGAAGAACCATTACCTGTATTCAGTTCAAAGTTGCTATATTTTAATCTGTATCTTCTAATTCAAAAAAACAAATAATTAATTCAGTTTCAGAAAGGCCTCAGCTCTTTTTAAGTAACACTACACATACTAAAAATAAGCAGAAGAATTTCCATAACATCTCTGTCATTAATGAAAATAATCTGAATTCTAAAGTAGTAAGATTAGAAAATACTTCTGTAGTAGAGGCAGATTTATTAATGATAATTTATGCATACTAATTTATTATTCCCTAATAGTTAAATCTGGAAAATTAAAACAAACAAACCACAAACCCACCACATTTTGTTCAAAAGTTTAACTTCGTTCAAAAAAAAAAACACAACACATTCATTCTGCTTGTCCTTATTACACAGAAGTGTCTTATGACTCAGTCTGACAGTCCTTATTAGTACATCACACATTTGTTACTGTTTTGTTTTGATGTAATTTTCCTAAGAGGAGGAGAAACTGTATTTTTAACAGCTATCTAAGGGCATGTTTTATAGGCATACAGCACAGAATTTATGCATGGATATAATCTGAATCTCATCCATAACTCTGATTTGGCTGGAAGAACAAAGCATTTCATTGTGTAGTCAATAATGGTTTCAGCAATCTTATTCACACATTCCTTCCCTTCTTAATCAACAGAAACTGGCTGAATTTAAGATTGATGATTCGGGCTGGGGGGGGAAAGAATGCCAACGCCTATAGTTTTGAAATCACCATTTTCTTCAGAGCAACTGGTAATCTTTCTTCTATTAAGAATCTCTTAATGCAGCACTTGTCAAGGTATTTTGTACCATGTTCTTTCCTAATGAACTTTGCTCTGTTCACTTTTTGCACCCTGTGAGCTGGCACAGTGCTATGCTTGTGCCTCTGTCGCTGCCACTTCCAACAGCTGAACACTCCAGGGATCACAGTGCAGTTTAGGAACCACTGTCTTGTGCAAAGGTTAAAGGTCAGAACAGACAATCTGGAAAACATGCAGTTTTCTGTCAGTTCAAAATTGCTATGTTCTGTTCATTCTTTTGAATTGGAATTTTCCTTATGCACATTGCTAACAGAAATTAGGGCTGTAAAAAAACCAAAAGCACACAAAATTGCGATTCCTGATGCTGTACTTCATAATGCCATCTAAAGCCAAGGCTGTCCATTTATCATCTACTTAATTAGATTGAATATAATTAGTTGTATCTTTAAAAATCCTGCATTCCTGAGGCGTGTGTATTAGGAATGCACAAAATGGCTGCTTTTATAAGCCACACTTACATGAAGATACCCTTTCACTGGGAAGTGTTTCTTGGCACTACAGCTCAATGAGGACATTTTAAACATTTTGTAATTATTTGAAGTAACTCCTGCTAAGAAATGGAAGAACACCCACCTGAACTTGTGCAATCAAACTTTGTTCCCAGATGCATTGATGTAACCTAAGACAGAATTTACCCATTCCTTATAAAGTTACTATAAACAGTATTTGTTGACACAATAAGGCCTGTGACTATACAAGTCTTGCTAAGTTACAACATGTACTGTTAGTACACTACATCTTTCAAGCATACTAACATTTGTTTAAAACAGTGTTATTTGGTTAATAAAACATTAAAGACTGATATACAATTAAGTTCAAAACCAATGCTTTTAATTTTTATTTTCAGGTCTGAAGTAGAGAGTACAAGCTTGTATATGCTTTCTTATCAGTATTACATGGCTGAAAGCTGTCAGCTGTTCAAATGCCATATAAATATGCACAAATCATAAAGGTTTAACTGTATTTGCACATTCCTTTTATTACCAGACTGTTTTATTCATGTTGGCACAGATAATCTATGCAAGGTAGTTACTCACACCTCATAAACCACACTACATTCAGTTTCTGAAATAACTAAGAACTTAAGAAAAAATACATATTTAAAAGCAAGGGCACTTGTGGCATCAAGTCAACATGTCAATATATTATAAAACCTAGACTTCTAATATGGTCACTGCAGGCAAGAAATCACTCAGTTTGAAATTCTGATGTCTATAAATACTAAACAAATTAGTATCTGCTACTAGGAGACAAGTATTGCAAATAAAAATTAGTGTGCCCAGCATTAGACACTAATGAGTCTGTTCAGTGCTGTGGACATTCACATTATTAAACATAAATACAAATAATCTTTAACATAACATCTCACCCAAAGTACTGACCCCTGAAGGACCAAAGTAAAATTTTTTGCTGGTTTTGTATTGATTTTACAAATGCATAACAAGTCATGAGTGTTTTTTTTCCAGATAAGAAAAGAAGTCTTTTTTAGGAAACAATTTATCCTGTTTTGCAAAAATAACCGAAAAAGAGGAAAAGCATTAAAATAATTTTTTAAGCCTTTGACCAAAAAGTTACTGAATACTTTTTTAATCAGATAAAAGACTGGTCTTTCTATTTGATCATTCAGAGGTACAGTATCTTTGCTTTATTATGTAAAACCCCACATTAATTAGAATGAAAAGAAACATTTATAGTAACTTAGGACTTGTCCCAGGCATCTAGTACAAGACATAAAATATAAACAAGTATACATCATTCATCTTGCATATTTTGGTACAGTGTTTATGTTCAGTGATTGTTGAAGGGCCTGGTTCTGAATTTTATATATATATATATGCACATCTTTCTCCCTTCTATATCACAAGGGTGACATGTAGCAGAAGAGTATCAGCAGTTATTTGGTATTCTACCCCTGTGAAAGTTAAAATACTACCTCGTTATTCACAAATTTCTGGTTCAGATATGTGCAAAAAGTCATATCAATATAGATATCAAGGGTGGGTAAGTGGATTCCCTATTTTTGGACCACATTATGAAGCAGCACAAGTCAAAACAGGAAATTTATTACATGATAATCCTCAGGGTATCTCTGTTCTTCATTCAGAGATATCACTGTATCTCATATAGTGATATGTAAACTAGCTTTAATCTCACTTGCTCAGACACCATCTGGAGTCAGGGCATGTGTTACAGTGCAGGTTCTCTATGCAAGGAAATTTTCAGGACGCTTTCAAGTTAGTATGGCTGCCATTAGGAAGGAGATTTTCAGGACTCACTGTTGTCACTCTGCAAGCTTGCTCTGCTGTGCTTACGTGCGCTGCCTTTCTGCAGTACTGACTTCAGCTTGACTAGATTGAATCCTGTACCCCTTCTCCTTGCTGACCCCTTTTATACATAGTTATACTGCCTCTCTGGACTATTGTGAGCTACTTGTACCCTCATTTCTTGCTTCAAGCCCTTTCTCTGACTGTAGTGAGCCATCCTACCTATTCCTCCCTCCCTCCACCCCACCCAAACTATCTAACATGTCAGCTTAGCGAAACTGGCCTTACCTAGCCATTCTCCCTCCTCCAGCCCCAGCTTCCCCCTTCCCAATGCCTCACCTTTTCACACTGTCACGAACCGACGACGTCACTAGTGGGCACACACACTCTGCCAGAAGCCCTGCATTCTGGCCAACCCTGGGGATCTCCCTTCTCTAATCCAAACCTCCCTTCTGCCCATTCCGAGACGCCTGTCTCCCACACCCCTGTGCACCCCAGCAACTCACAGGCTGACCTGGGCCACTTCAGCTGACAATCTTGTCTTCCCTGTGAATGTGAAGAAGAGACAGTCCCAGCTGTGCTGCCTACCACCATCTCTGCACAGACTGTATCCCTGCCTAAGCTGCAGCCCTTCAGCTCTAATCATCTCCTAAAATGCTTTATTCTTCACACTGCCAGTGAAAAGGGAGCTTTTAGGGAAATGGATAGGGAAGGTGGAGAGGAAGACACACACACAGATTAGAGGGAAAAGACCTCATGAAATTCTCCTTAGGCATCACAAGCCCTAACATTTTGTGTCCTCCCAAGGAGTCTGACTCCCTGCTTTGTTGTTAATAGTAAGAGACTAGTCCCAGTCAGTGGGTAACACAGAAATCTGCCTAAAGAGTATCTTCAATGCAGTCTTAGTATGTAATATTCTGATATGAATTCTCTTAAATAACAAAGTAATAAACAATATTATGTTGAATGCCATTCACAAATTAAAAGGAAATCTATAATTGTCTTATTGTTATGAAAAGGTATTTAATGAAGTCAAATATGAGTGAAAAAAATATTTAACTTCCATGATGACAATGTAGTCCTTGTCAGAATATTATGAGCCAGATAGTTGGATTTTGTAATTAATGGGACCATATTCACACCAGCCCAGCACCAACCGAAAACAGAAAATTTGTTTGCTATAGAAAAAAAAAGGCCTTGCATATAATGTACTAGTGTTTTGGAATAATTCATGCATACAAAAATCTGATCCTGTAGCACTCAGATCCACGAGAGCTAAGATACCTACTAATAAATACAGCTCATATACTTCAAAAACTGCCACAGGCAGTTCAGATGGTTATTTTTGTCCAAGATGCGGACTGCCCGCAGCTAACTTAACTCTCATATTAGAACTCTGAATTTCTTTTATTCCTTCCCCAGCTCTGGATAGTTCTTCACCCCTGAAAAGACACACCGATTCTCTTAAAATGGGCTTTACCCATCAGAGGGAAAAGGCAAACAATGCTATGTGATGTAATACAAGGTAAAATAGGATGCAGATGGTACCAGAATGCGAGCCACAGAATGCATTCTCAGCCTCAGAAATACTAATTCAAAACTGTGAGTACTGCAAGCTGTCAACATACACATCTTAATTCTCACTTGAAGAAATTAATAAAAATTGAATAATGATCAGACTTTGCACTTAGACTTGATTTTCTATCAGACAGCACTGCTTCCATTAAGTCATTGATATTTAAAATATAAATTCAAAAGTATTATCAATACTACAGGTATTTGCTCTTTTGCAAAAAAAAAAAAAAAAAAAAAAAATATAAATTACTGTTTGAACAACTTGAAAGTTGTTTTTAAAATATTAGAAAAGATCACTGTATGGTTATCCTAATTGCTGGAGCCAATCTGCTGTTCTACAATGGCAAACACTACTACAATTCAGGATGCGTTGCATTTAAACTAACAAAAGTAATAAAGAGTATGTGCCTGTCTGGTGTTATGCTGCCTTATGAATTTTAAATCATTGTTAATTTGGGGGGGGGGGAAAGGTGTCCTTTGCCTAAATATGTGGGATAGAGTAGGGAGGGAACTTTTGCAAGCTATCTCCCACTTCCTATCTGTGTTTGTCAATGTGAAGGTCCAGATGTAGAAGGTCCAGATGTAGATTCCTGCCTCCCACTGATAGCAATTTGAATTAGAAACCAAAGCAATTTAGAATTATTTTTTTTCTCCACAAGAGCAAAGGAAAACTGGTTTCAAATTAAAAGCTGGCCTTTCCAGCCAGCTCTCTTCCATTCAATATAAGAGCAATTAGGAGAAAAAACAGTTGTCCTTTTCCATTATGATGTGAAAGTGAACTAATCTACTGCGCATGTTATCAGACAAGTGCAGTAGCAGGGTTGACCTGGCATGCTTTTCTCAGCTGTACTGAGTTATGGAAGGAGTTAATTCTGTTTCTACTCTATTTTCAAACTAAGTTATGGACTGTCTCCTAGGCTTTCCAGCTACATATGGATTCAAGGCAGACTTCTTATTTGGAAAGAATCTAAAATATTTGATGCTATGAGGTAGCACCACAGTATAATGGAATAGCACTCACTTTTCATAAAGGAAAACCTGATCTATTTCCCTTTGAAAGCTATGGCCTTCGGTTCTACAGATGATTGTACATGTGGCACTTATTCATTCTTGTTATGAAAGAAAATGGCTTATAACAAAAGGACTTTTCCAGTTGCTTTTAAACACTAGTGTGTGGTCTAAGCAGTAAAACTGCTGGGAGTAGTTAATTTGAAACTGTATTTGTGCAGTGCTTTTTATATTACAGTTTTTAGTTAATGTCAATATTTCCCCCAACTGTTGATCTAATAATGAACCAGTAATTTTTTTAACTGTTCCTTCAGTAGGTTTTTGTATGAACTTTGCAAAAGCATGTTCTGCATTTATGAAAGAGATTAAATTTCGGAAGTATCAACCTCCTAGCTTTTACCAAGAGAAATGCTACCCATGGTTATCAACTTTATAATTGCCCAGTTAGTGATCTGTTTTTCCCCAGTGTTAGTGACTACCAGCTCTTCTTTTAAACATTGATGGCATGGGCATGCTTCTTGCAAAGGGGCTTATCCTTCTTGGAGTAGAACGGCTGACCCTCCAAATTCACATGGCATACCTGGAATTAAAAATAAATACAATCAGGAATAATAATTTTTAAAAAGACAGAAAGAAAGAAAGAAAGATGATTTTCAACTGTATTTCTCTTCTGCTCAAACATTTCTTTGGCAGAAGTGAGTGCATCTCATTTCCTGGATCAAAGTGCATGCCTTGGTAGTTTGCCTACTCCAGGTTAAGGTTAGGCTCTGGTTTCCATCAGCTCTCCTCTCTGTACTTTCCTGCCACCACTACACACTAAGTTCACCAGTTTCCATTAAAATGAAGTCTGGGTACACAATCCCCTAGGCAGTTTCAGCATGTCCTGACAGTGCTTGTATAGTCTATCAGGGGACAGTGGCACGCTGAAGCACATGCAGCTAGCTCGGTCTTCAAGACCTAGATTCTGATCAATGTAATGAGTCTAGGAACAAGAATAAACATTATTCCTAATGCTTACACAGCAGGCTTAACACCATCAGTGATGTGCTACTGGAAGTGGAAGGAAAATCACATGGAAGTATATGAGGATAGCTTGTTATAAATTAAAAGGCATGCATTTATTTGCATTTTTCTTAACCCAGTAAAAGAAATAAAATTAGCTTCTAACAAAATTTCTGTGAGAACTGCATTAATCAAACTGTCACCTCCACAAAAAATTGGGTTGCTAATTTAAATAAATACTTAAGAATGCAGTTAAATGAACAAGTGAAAAAGAACACAAAATATTCAGAGAAAGTGTCTCAGACTAATAGCTGTTAGTTTGTGAAACTCACTGTCTTAACATTCTTACTATGATAGAATTTCAAAAAGACTTAAATTTTCACAGGATATTTTTGTGTCACTCACTTCTCCGTACCCTTGAAAGACAAGTAGCTAGTTTAGCTTTAGATATTTATAAACATTTCTGTACTTTCTACTCTTCAACCTAAATTTTAGAGTTCAGCAAACATTAGAAATTGTCACTGTCATTTTTGGTGTGGCCAACATACTATTTTTAGCTAATTAGAGGTTCTAGATATTATTTCCTTAGGAATAATATGTTGTAGAGCAGCACAGCTGTATTAGAACCATATGAAAAGCACTGATTATCATATGGATTTTAGTACTTTGTGTGCAGAATGTGGGAATATGGCCACACTATCTAGCTGCATGCACAGCACAAATTGATGAGTTTGACCAACTTCTATGCTAATTACTATTCATTCTGTCTAAATAGGCTCTTTTTTGCAAGTTTCAATAGAATTCCACATGGAAATACAAACTACGCTGCCTTATAAGTAAGATTATGGCTATACTGTTCAGTATGGTGTTAATTTATTTTAAATCCTGCTTTGTCTTTATTTGGTAAACGTTGGAAAGAGTAACAGCAATAGTGCTATATATTGCAGTATGAACTCTCTAAAACTGGCTGTTTTATTAGAAAGTGCTTGCTTGTGATGGTCAAATTTAATAGTCCTAGTAAAAGTTTATGGATGAGAAATGACTCCCATCCCTCTCCATCTGCAAGTTACACATGAAATTAAATCCCTCTGCATCCTTAGGCATATGTTAGTCATTCCCACTTTCAGGTCTTCACAATTTATGATTATAAGGAAATGAGATAGTATTTGGATAGAACATACAGCACAAATGAAGCAGGTGTCATGCCAAGTGTGCCCAAGAGCTTCAATGAATTTATCTCCAGCTTCAACAGGAAAATCGCAGCCGTGACATTTTGTGCTGAACAAAGCAATATAATCTAAAATAAAAGAAAAAGCAAACTTAAAACAAACTCTTAACATAATCGCATCAAGTCCAAGAGAAAGAAAGTTTCTAGAGGATGAATTTTTTCATTGTTTTTGCTCAGTTTCCTACTACTGAAACACACTGAAGTTTGCTTTTCTTTCATTATTCAAACATAAACGCAGTGCAACATATGTCAGCATGACAGTTGTCATCACAAACACAGAAAACAAACCAAAAATTAATGAAATTTAAAGTTATGTTTCTCACATTAGTTTTAAATTAGCTTTAATGTAGATGGAAGCTATTTGTAGGGACAGATATGGTCACACAAAAAAACATCTAATAGCCAGTGATTGTTATCTTGAAGGTTCTATAGAAGCATAGTTTTAAGTTTCCATGAGTGGATTTATGATTTGTGGGGTAAAGATCATAATACAGAAGGGAGATAAATGAGGAAAGGCATTCTGGGACATAGAAGCAAAAGATCTGTGCTCTCTGCCAGTCTATCATATAAAGTTATTAACACATATACGTGGAGAGTGGAAACAAAATCCACGCTGGATGGGTTACTGATTTTATTTTGTTTATCAGCTGCTTTATTCTTATGTTGCTGCCACACAACGTGAAGTGCATGATTACTGAGCAGAACTGTCTGGTTCACCATACCTTTCTCACAGTAAGGTTCCCCATCCTCCATGTGAAAGAGGCTATTCCCAAATGGCATCTTACATGCAGCACAGACAAAGCAACTGGTGTGCCAAGTCTGTCTTAGGGCATGCATCACTTCCTGCAAAACAAACAAACCACAAATCTCCAGCAGAATAGCATGCCCTGCAACTACCTTCTAAAGAAAAATACAAGGCAGAGATGCTCTAAATTGTTCCCTTCTGTATCAGCCAATTCCCCTCCTCAAAAGAAGGAAGTACGACAGAAATTGCGCTCCTTTGGAAAGAAAGAGGAAATAGGACTGCAAACTTTCTAGAACAATGTGTTTGCCAAAATGAAACAACATATTTCAGCCAGCTGTTTGTATCAACATGCCCAGTCACTGTTGCAGGAGAGATTCTGCACAAAGATTCTGATTATTTTCTCCTCTGTTTTGACATGACTAGTATGAACTCTTCAATGCAAGAGAATCATTTGTTAAAAGAGTAATTTTCTCTCTAAGACGAAGAAATGCATGCAGGGCGTGATTGAAGTCTGATGTTCCAAAGCAACTTAGATTATACACCAATTTCTTTAAGCTTCTCACAAGAATGCCTCACAAACCAACGTGAAAATCTAAAAAAAAAAAAAAAAAAAAAAAAAAAAAAAGTTTCTTACATTTTAGACTTATGTGATTAGTGAAAATGAACCTGCATGTCTGTTCCTAGGCCATGTGTTCATCACAAACAAATTCTGTGCAACTGATACTCTCTTGAACTGAGTATACAGATTTTATCAGCTTCTTTTTTCTATCAGGATGGAGCAATCTCTATTACTGATTCATTCTTGTCTTGTCATACAGAAGTCCTGCATGTCCAGAAGCTGCTGTACTGAACTCTGATGCATGGTTACCTGCAAATTTGTCAAACTTAATTGTGCCCAAGGTGATGTTTGTCCGTGTATCTCTGTCAAACAGTACAGATTTCAAATTAAATTACAAATTAATTAACTTCCTTAATTTCAGTGAAGCAGGATCACCAGCTGAGAACTGAGATCCTACTTTATGTTGCTTCCAATTGTACATGTAGACTCTGACTCTCCTTTTTGTAAGATTTTTTCATCGTCATTCACTGTGACAAAAGGGATCAAAGTCCTCTTTCCTGCTTTCAATCCAGTGAATAGACAAAATAGTCCAATTTATGTTTGCCTTATATCTCATTAGAGAATCACTATTTGAGATTCATTAACTTCTATTACTGTTTGCAAAACAACTATCACTGATAAATAGGTTTGGATCCATTTATGAGCCTCGCTGAGCTAAGAAGCAAAAAAACAGATTTCAGAAATCTTATTAATATAAATAGAGGCAGCTGGCATCTTTGCTATTTTCCTGATGAAAATACATAATGGGGAACTGATTCATGCCAGCATTAATTAGGTAAGTTAAGTCAGAACTCTGCTGTAAAATTACTCCTACTGCTGCAGTAGCAAACAGGACTTGGTTGGAGCCAGAGCTTCACCATAGATATCTGATGCTGTTGTCCCTAATTGGCAAGTGCAGAGAAAAGCACCTTGTCTGTCATGTCAACATTTAGAAAGATGTCAAAAGTTGACAGCTAAGCAGTGAAAAAAGAGTGGTTCTCCATGCTTCCTCATTTAAGAGGATCATGTAATATATCTACTCTAACAGCATGCATAAATACATTGCTAAAATCATTTTAGGGTATTCCAAACTCATTACCATTCAAGGTATATGTAAGGCAAATTTACTTTTACCTAAGCATGAGCAAATTCAGACAAAAGTGGCATCTGTTTTTGCCTTTTTGGAATTCAGATCTTTATGTTTATTCTGTATTTTCTTAAGTATAAAAAGTCAGCATAATTCCTCTTGTCAGCTGTTTTGCTAGCTACCAGTGAGGTGCATCAAGAGCAATAGGCCCCTTCCTAAGTACCATGGTTTAAGGCTGGGCTGGCCACTAAACAGATGACAGATGCTCTCTATCACTGACTTCTCTATTGAACTTTAGACCAAGTGCTGTATAAGGAAAAAATCCCAATAGATCAAGTGTCTTACTATAAATAAAAGAAAAAGAGTTACAGTGTGTATCAGATTGTAAAGAACTATCCAGAAAGTGTTACTTTACAGTCAGTGAGATGGTAATGAAATTACATATTCCGTCTCAGAGTTGAGTGAGGTACAGAAATATCCAATATTTTAGTTAGATAAAAATGACAAGATAGTATGTTTCTAATTTTCCAGCAGGCTGGAAAATTATTATTACAAAGGGGGTAAATAATTAAATCTCTACATTCATTGTTTACAGTCTGAACTATTTCAGTGAACCACAAAATGGAGAAAGGGTTAAGCTTGTTCTCTTACCCCCATGATCTTAGCGTGGCATCTGGCACAGGTTGGTGCAAAGAACTGTTCATAACAGCGCTCACAGTACACGCTGTTCTGCTCTTCCACAAAGCACATATCAGCCAAAGATGTCTTGCAGTAAGCACAATTGAATTCTTCTGGGTGCCAAGAGCGACCCATAGCTACCAGGAAAGGACCCCTGTAAACAATCATAATTATCTTACTTATATTGCAAAAAGATTGAATTACCCTGATTACAAACCCACTTTGTTAGACACTGCATATACGTGAAACAAGCATTCTGCTTGTACCATGAATGTGCACATTGAAATAAGACCCAGAAGCCTGAATAAAAACAGTCTTTTTCAAGATCATTACTCAAATACTTTGCCAATAGGTTAATATGTTTCATAATTGTTTAGTCAAAGGCATTGGATTTACAAACAGCTGTTGGGAAAATCATCAGTTGTTTTTATAGCTGCATAGCTATGAGAGGTCTCTATAAACATGTGCAAAGAAAAGGCCAAGGGTTGTAACATGCAGGATAACGCTACTATTTGAAAGCATGAAAAAGCAGGCAAATTTCCAAATCTACACACCCACACCTCACAATAGCTCCTAAAGTCTCCTGCCTTCTGAAAGAGCACTGCACATGGCATGTTCTAGAAATGTCAGACTGTCAGATGACAACTTGCTGTTTGATTATGTAGAAGATGCATTAATGCAGATGGTGATTTACTCTATTTTAACTCTGGATACAGTGATTGTTACTGGAGTCTTTCCATTTCAGAATACATAAAGAGCAAAAATCAGCAGTTCCACATCACCAAACTAGCTCCTTTTAGTGGAGGAGATTGTCATTAAACATGGATTACTGCAAGTTGGTTAGCAGTGTACAGGGTAACAATGGGCACAGGTCCAATAGAATGAATTGGGAGAGAAGAGAGAGGCATGCTGTGAATCACTGGTAACAGAGTGTAGGCATTATCTTTCTCCAGACACAAAAGCAACAATTACATTTGGCTGCTGTTCTAAAATGAGGTCTCGTTTCTTTTCTCTCCATAATTCTCCCCCCCAACCCTCAACTGTCCCAATGAAGTTGTATGTACCTCCTTCAAGGGGTACCTTAGGACCAGAAGCTTGTTTAAAAAACAAACAGTGATTTGCCACAGCATCCAAGAAACAAACACTAGCTTATATAACTTTGCAGTGATACAAAGGGAACCACAGAATAGCAAAATGAGATCTGGAAATGTTAAATTAATGAGGTAGCAAACAGACATCCCTGCTGAGCAATTTAACTGAGTCGTAGGCTCTGGTACTATATGTTAATGTACAATATCCAGTCTCTGAGACTTTCTTCTGCCTCCTCCCTCTTCAAAATCTCATGACCTTACCGAATTATGTTGTTGCAGTGCCCACAGAGAGGCGTTCGGCTGCTGGCTGAATAACGCTCAGCCCTCTGTACTGTTCCCCGGGCTATTGCAGGAGCCTGGGAAGAAGTTGAAACTGGAGATGGATACACAGATGTTGGGGCAGGAGATGGTGCTGGACCACTCCTTGGTAGGATGTTCTTTGTGACAGTGGTGGTGCTTTTTCCGGGTGCAAATTTCTGGGAAAAGGAGTCATCTGTTACCCAGGGAGGACGGCTTGCAGGCTCAGCATTGGCAGGGGTGTAGGAATGAACTGGTGCTGGTGCTGGTTTAAGTATTCAAAGAAAAAAAAAAACAACAACAAAAAAACCAAGAAGGATTTTAAAGATTTTTCTTGTGATGGCAAAACAGTAACACTTACCAATGGGTACTCTGACACACAAAAATAAAAGCTTCAGATGACAGTTAATTATGGTCTGTCCCATTATTGCTCATTAGTTCTGGACTGAAGCCAAGGATATCAGCACAATCACTGACTTTTAATCCACAGGCATTACAGAAGTCACTGTGTACTGGCTTTTACGGAGACCATTTTCAAAAGCATCTATTGATTTTCTAGTAGGAATGGATATGACAATTCTGTGATAATTTCAAAGACTGCCATGTAATTGGTTTCAGACAAGTTAAAAACAGAAAGGCCAGATCATGTAATAAAGTTTTACAGGGAATTCCCCATAATTTCAGTAAGAATTTATGCTTACATTTTGATCTTGTTATATTCATTAAAATGCTGCATTTTCCACAGTTGTCACTGTTATCTATAGTTTGTAGGTTTTACTCCTAGGCTTTTGCAGAACAACAGGCTCACACAGAGAGCACTGAGATAGAGAGCACTGGAAGCAATATTGAGGGAGCCAGCTCAACTCACATGACTAGCAAGACAAAGCCAACAGCACTTAGAGGAAGGCCAGACTTGTGGTTATGACTGATCTCAGCTCAGCTCTTGGCTCTGCCACAGACTTCCTGTATAACTTCGAGCAAAGCATAGTATCTCTGTGCCTCAGCTCCCAAGTATAAAACAGAAATATTACACTTCCTTTCTTCCACCCTTTGACTATCACAGAAAACCTTAAGAGCAGACTGCATCTGTGTTTGTGTGCACCAGGCTCTAATCTTGGGTGGAGCTTTATCACATAAAATAAGCAGAAGCCACAGCCTGCATATACCGACAAGTTTTCCCATTGCCCTGCTCTTTTCAAAACATCAGATCTTGCATTGTGTAGGACTGAAGTCACTGCCCAAGAAACTGCCTCACTTTGCCAAGTACAGGGGCACTAAAAGCAGTTTTTCCTTTGCAAGAAAACACAAAGTGAGTGATTGTTTGTGTGAGGAGGAACAGAAGCTTAGAGTTGAAGTGTTTGGCCCAAATGAGAGAGCACACATTTGGGAACAGAAGTCAGTTCTCCTGCAGTCCAGGCAAACACTCTGGCTAGTAGATCCCAGTGCCAATAAAATGATAACCAAATACAACATGTACAGTTTTAAGGGACTTGGCAGGTACAAGGGTATTTCAACCAAGAAGAGAGTTCCAAACGTAACACAGATCTTCCTGGATAATTAAGTGGTGAGAAGATAATGTTCTACATAACACTCCTCCTGTAGCCCACACCCTGCCACATAGAATAACCTACACTGATTATTGCAAATTTCAAGTGCTTAAATTGCATATATATCAATCCACTGTGATCACCCACTGATCTCTGATTTTCTTCTTTATTGAATTCAGAGTTGAATCTAATGCATCTTCTTGATAAAACTCCTATGCTTCAGCATCAACAAAGTTTCTGCTTCATAAAACTGTATCCCACCTTAGCTTGAGGCTTTTTTTTTTTTTTTTTAAACTTGGGAATGGTAAACAGTGTTTAAAGATTTCAGAGCAGCAAGTTTATATGCAATCTCTTTAAACCCTGGGGCTGTTGCTATTTATGTATTACAGTATTAAGCTAGGCAAAATTAGAAGGCAATAATTCATCTCTAATTGGCGAGTTCAAAAGGCTCCCAATGATGAGGCTCTCTAATTAAATAAGGTGACTTCTAGCTCAATCCATTTTGTGAAAGGATTCTCCCTCCCCCAAGAGCCAATTCTTGTTCATGCAAAACATGGCAGTGTATCCCACTGGGGGCCCAACAAAATGGTCAAACATTCAAGCCCAGAGTTCCAGAAGAGCAAATGCAGTCCAGGTACCATTTTGATGTCTTTTTCCATTATCTTCAATAAATTCAGATTACAACCTCTTAATTTTTCACTTTTTCTTCCTTAATCTCACAATATCAGTGTTTTATCTTTCCAGTGTTTATTCCAACCAATATAGACAGCATATGCTTCATCTGAGTTCAGATTAATCTAGACTCCTTTGAAGGATAAACACTGGGAAAGGATTTTGTCCTTCATTCTCTCTTTTATTTCTTTTAATTCTATTTGTTCTACTTGCCACAGTAAAATAAAGGAGTAAAGTATTCTTTTTTTCAGTTGCTAAAAGAAGGTATCAGGGCAATTACTGCAAAATGACAAATGTTGGGTGTTTACAATTGTTCTGAGTTCTCTTTTCGGCCATTATGATTTAATTTTACAGGCTGGATTTATTACAACATATTTCCCCCCATGTGAACAGGCTGAAATCATTATTGATTTAAAATAGTGTCATTGCAATGTATTTGAAAGGTTTCACTAACTTTGATATTTTAGCTATTATTATTAAAAGGGAATTACTACCTTGTTATCTTATAGCTATATCCCTAAGTTTATATGAATACTCTTTTGTGTTAGTAGCTACTGCCATATAAATTAACTCTGTGTGTTTATGTATTTCAGTGTCTTTGAACATATATACAGGAGTTAAAAGGTGCTGTTTGCTGGTAAATGTACTAAGATTCAGTATGTCAGAGAACACACTCTCAAAGGATCATTATTGTATGAGCTGACCCTTCACTGTACAGAAACAAATAGTTGAAATAATTCGATAACCCAGCCTCTATCACCTCACTTCTCTCAGGCCTTAAATATTATTATAGTAGGAAAGAAAGAAGTGGACTATTGTTTTTCTGACATTTTTCTTAACAGAGGTAGGAAGAAGCCAATTCCTTGCTTCTGGGAAATTTGGAATTCTTCCTATCAGCTTTTTAGCAGTCGATGGATATTTTCCCTTCAGATAAAAAAGGCATGTTACCAAAGATCCATTTATTAAAGATTCACAGTCTCAAATGCTCAGAGTCTCACAGTCTTACCTACTAGCTGACACTGTGAGAACAATTTTCTTTTCTTTTTTTTTTTTTCCTTCCTTTGTTAGTAGAACACACAATTGTTATTCTTAGCAATTATCTTCCAGTAACAAATATAATTCATAATCACAATTATTTGGCTTGTGGCTGCATCACTGAAGCCCAAAATTTTCCTGTGTACTTTTTCAGTATATAGTATAGAACAGGCAAGTCAGATAATACAACTCCTTTATAAGAAGACAGCATTCTTATTTAGACTAATATAAAATGAAATATGTTATATAGCTTACTATTTTAGTCTTGAGCATGCTTAGGATTCAGTCAAAAGTTCATAAAGATCTGTGGGAATCTTCCTAACAATTTCTAAAAGAGCAGATCAGGTCTTTACTCGAGCACTTTTGCGTATATGAATAGTCTTGTTTGGACTTAAGGATTTAAAAAGAAAGATCTGCTTTCTTACTGCCATCTAGTGGACCTTGTTCAGAAAATAAATCTATGCTCTTAAAAACGTGTTATGAAATTTATGGGACAGAGAAGGGAAAAGATTATGGAGCTCACAGTCTTCTCTATAGAAAGACAACAAAGCAGCAGCAAATTCCCACCAGAGTCAGGTCAAAGTAGCAATCTTTCTTTCCTTTAAAGTGTAGACGTACTGATTACTCCTACCTGAGCCAGATACTCAACAATGCAGTTTCATTTGGAGATTGGTTTCAGTTTAACCAAATTAAACTCCATTATTTTTTTCAATCTGAGACAGATTATAATAGTCTTGTGAACCCTCCTAGTGGTCAGTTCGTGTTTCTGGATTTTGCATTTAAGAGCCTATTGGTGGGTGTTTTCATCTCGAAGTTGCAGGCCCACATTTTTAAGGTAAGCAAGTAATCTCATTCTCTTTAGCTCTGAAGGCTAGCACAAATACATTCTTCTTCCAAACTCCACACTGCAAATCTTTACAGTAATATTTACAGCAATCTCCACTACTTCTGCTTTTTCACACAGTGAGTTTACAAAAACAGAAGTCTAAGAAACTGTTTGCTGAAGTTACAGTGCAGTTACTGCAAAAGCCTGAGGTTGCACTTCAGATTGGAAGAAAAAAAAAAAAGATTTTGTGATTGTAATAATTTCAGAACAGCTGGTCCTCTCAGATTGAGGTTGCATCTTACACTGAAGGACAGAATTTATATAGATTGAAAAAGTTGGGTGAGGAGGTTTTCTAACTGTCTTGACAGTTTGTTTCAAAGTACTATGGAGCTTTCCCATCTGTCACAGGAAACACTGTTTCCTTCATTACTTCCCAAGTGACAATTTCCTGTTTGATCAGGACTGCAACTGTCTTTAGGGCCAGCTTATGTTCCTAAACCAGTATAAAGTGCTACTTCATCAAATATATAAAGCTCTAAAACCAGAACCCAGACATCTTCAATAAAATATCTTTCTTTAATCTCTTTTGTACTCATGTCCTTTTGAGGTTTAATTGTGGAGGTATTTTAGAATCCTTTGTTGTGTATCTCAAACTCCTAAACAACACAGGGAAACTTACTGTTTCTTTCTCTGCCAACTTTAATTAAAGTTTGTCTTTGTAATGTAACACATTATATAATATTCTGAATTTTCTACTGTCTTCTAGAGTACATTATATCCTTGCAGTGCCTGCAAAGTAAAAGTTTTCCAACACACAGGCAGACAATAATAGAAGTTGAAGTAAGTTCACTGGATACATAGTGACATAGATGATAGCTTCCATACTGTGTATTTTAAGCCTTTATTGGGATGCAGTGGGGCTCAAAATCAGCAGTATAAGAAATTGCAGAGATCTCCCATCACAGGAAAAAACAAAGAGGCATTGCCTTTTATTCTGAGCCTAATTCAACAGCCAGCTTTTTCTTTCACAGATACAGCTACTAATTGGATAGAGCTACTAACTTATTCCTGTGGCAGGTTTGTATACTGAGAACTGGAGTTTATACTTCCCCCCAAATGAGCATCGGGCTTAGTATCAATCAGTGCATTTAGGAGATACTTTGACTTGCCACAGTTTGCTCTGTTCTGCATTATGGAAAAAAAATCCTCTGTCTTCCTTTTTCCCTTTTTTTTTTTTTTTTTTTAATATAAAAATAATAACATTTGCTTTCAATGAGAACATGGTATATGCTGACACATTTAACCAAAAGCAAATGAGAAGCTCAAACCTTTATTCAATTTGAGATCCTTAAATAGCTCATGATAGTTCTGAATTGGCTTTTTCCACCTTTCTTTCTCAAATATAAAGATCAGTCAACTGATCTGTCTGTCTGCTTTATGTCTTAGTTTGCACTGGTTTAATTTTAGCAGATCCAGAGATAGAGCATTTCAGAAGACAGAATTAAAGATTGCTAGAATTCTTGGCCTCTTCATATTTACTTGACTGTCAAGATATAAATCAACTTCTTAATTCTCTGAGATCAGAACTAGCTTAATTTGAAACAGAACTGCATTTAGACTTATATTGCTGCCTCATTTAGTTTGTTCATTTTGAAGGTTCACATTTTGGTCATCACTAGTTTAGAAGGTCCCTCCATTTGTAACACATTAATACAAGGGGAATTTAAATAACATCTAGGTGCATATCCTCCATATGAATGAATAATGAAATATATTCCTTCAGTAACTGGAGCTGTGGAAAGTGGAAGCATAGCATTACCAAGTACTTTAATAGGTCCTTCTTTATTTAAAATATAAGCCTGAATACATGGCCCTATGTATTTTGCTAATATATCCTACTCAAGCTACCTTCACTTATTCTATCTCCTTTCCGAGTTGTGCAGACTTAAGCTATTCCTAAGGGTTTTTCCCTTGCTTTTACTCTTGTTCCACATTTTCACTCTAAAGCAGAAAACAAATACACCA
The DNA here is from genome assembly GCF_020740795.1 of Apus apus. Lineage (NCBI taxonomy): Eukaryota > Metazoa > Chordata > Aves > Apodiformes > Apodidae > Apus > Apus apus. Next base: position 28,367,359 of record NC_067285.1, read on the forward strand.
TCATCTTTGATCTTCAAATAATTTGAAGCAAAACTAGCAACTAGAAGCATTTGGTTCCATGTATCTAATTCTTTACTGATACGTGTGTGTCCTATTTCGAAAGGTGGATTCTTTGCATTTTCTTTTTCTAAAAGAATCATAGAATGGGTTGGAAGGGACCTTAAAGATCACATAGTTCCAACCTCCCTGCATGGGCAGGAACACCTCCCAGTAGACCAGGTTGTATTCAAGTCCCAGCTGACCTGACCTTGAAGACATCCAGGGAGGGGGCATCCACAGCTTCCCTGGGCAGCCTGTTCCAATGCATGCACATTTCTTTTCTGAATCCTTTCATTAGTTTGAAGTCACCTTACCTGGCTGGTAGACAGAGGGCTTTATGCTGGCAGTAGTAACAACTCTCTGTTTTGAAGTAGCAGAAGCAGCAGGAATTTCACCGTAGCTTCCAGATACTGGGACTGGTGTATATGACTGGCTTGTGTTTCTAAAAGCAAAATGCAGGTATGAGCAACTTTATCAACAGCAAAAGTTACTGATTATGAAATAACAGATATGGCAGCTTCCAAAGCACTCCGAGAGGAACTGTCCTTGAGAGCTACAGAGAGAATGCTGTGAGATTCATTAGTCTTTATCATTGTTAAGAAAGTCTTGGACAATTCTTTAGAAAGAAAAATTAGCTGAATAAGGATTTAAAATAATGCCAAGTTGCTCTTGTGGCAGAAAATAGCTTACTGAAAGAATGTGACATTTATTAAAAGAACACTAACTTTGGCAGGGGATCAGGCTTTGGAAACACACATACAAAGTTTGGGTTTGCTGTCTGTCTACAAACAAACAAGCCTGTTCTTGCCTAAAATAAATCAATGAGGGATATCTGGACTTAAAATGATACTGGCTCAGAAGAATTACTACTACAACAAATACTAAGTACCATTTATAAACATTGTACTCTTTTCAGAAAGACTTCAGTGACCTTTAAAAAACATTTATCAAATACTTTTCCCTATTTAGACTGAAACCACAATTTTTCTAATGTTCCAATTCAGCTCACATGCAAGCACATGATATGCAATAATATGATGCAATTTTGGCATCCTGGATTAAAAATATTTGGTCAGGATTCCAAACATCAATAATAAATTGTTTTTCTTTATTCTATGGCTTGGAAGGTGATTCTCAGTTTGATTACAGTAATGCATTAAAATATGCCTCTTCTCTTTGCCTGTTACTAAGGATGATTCTATTTGTAGTGATTTTACTTCTTAGACCACTAAAAGAGCATTAGGAAGCAAACAAGAGACAAAGAAGTACAAGGAAGGGGAGCAACAGATACCGAGATGTGTGCAGTAATAAAAACCATTCACTACTGAATATCATTCTCACCCTTATCACACAGTTTTACTTTCTTTCTCCCTTCACTTTCACTATCTGCCTGAACTAGATCCCTGTCCATTTCTGCTGACAGTTCAGGAGTTATTTCCATAATGGCTTTGTCTACAGGAAAATATTTGTCAGCATAAGAAAACAACTGTCCAGCTTTGCCAGATCATTAGTCCAACTTGACTTACACTTTCTTTAATAGTGGAAATAGATAACATCTGGAGAGAATGTTATAGTTTTCATATATGGCAAAGCCAGCAAGGCATTTTGACAAATGTAAACTTTTGATTTTTAACTTTGAACAAAATAAACCTATCCTTACAAAATAGCTTTCTGCTATTCTGATGTGCTTGTACTACAGATCTAGTTCACATAGCATTGCTGCCTCAGGCTAATTTATTTTGTGTATTTAGTTAGACCTAGAAACACAGCTATTGCTACAATGACTATAGCTAATTGTTTCTGTACCTAATTTAAGACTTAGGGCTGGATTTGGGCCCACTATACCATGGGTGAATGGGACTCTCCAAGATAAACTATTTCAGTGGGTTTGTATTCAGTGTCAATTCCATTGTGAACCGTGCTGTTATTTTGTAACTGCCAAAGCTGTTCTAAGCACAGGAAGACTTGTTACTTTCCATTCTTACCTCCTCATCTGTAGTGCATAAGATCACACTGTACTCGGGGTCACTGGACAGAGGACCATTGCTCCTACCGTAGCACAGACAGGAAAATGTACACTTCAGGTACACTGGCTTCACATGCAGCTTTCAAAATGCCTTTAGCTAAATACACGCTAGCAAAAGGCTTTTCCTTGCTTTAAAATCTAATACTCAAACTGGACAGAAAACCAGTAAAACATACTAACCCTTACAGGAACAGTGATCAATATTTCCAATATGCATGAACAGATATTAAAGTATGTGTCATACAGCCTTAATCTGAAGTTGGCATAGACTCAGGAAAGTCTGCTCCAAGATGTGTGCTAGAAAGACTCATGTGAAGCTCTCTTAATGCACAAAATGCATAAAGAAGTTCTGAGCCAGATCAGGGATACTTAGACTGTCATGAAGGAAAATAGTAACAATTCAAGTGTTTCCCAATGTTAATAGCATGGTAAAACCATGCCACCTGATTTCCTTGTGTGTTCAGGGCAATGGAGTTGAAAAAAAACCCAAAAACAACACACACACACACACCAAAAACCATATTAATAGTACCAAAGTCATGGCAAAATTAAAAGAAGTCAACTGCTGAACTCTTTTGCAAGTGTATGATGCATATTAAATGCAATAAGGAAAATAAGTAGGCTCATCAAAGAGAAATAAAGTGTTACACTACATCATTAAGGGTTTTAGTGAAGTTAAAAGACTTATCAAAATTTCTGCTAAAGAAAAGGAAATAGCATGTGATTAAAGGAAAGAAAAAGGGAGGAAAAATACATAGAAAAGAAAGAATAAAAAGATGTCATAAGATTCAAAGATGCTTTCATAGAAGAGGAAGCAATGGCATCTTGAAAAGCAGTGAAAGCGCCCTTATTGAATGTATCTGTAGCAGCCAATGGCGTGTGACAGGCAGCAAATTACATACTGACTCTGAACACTATTAGTTGTCAGAAAAAGAAAGTAAAAATTATCTGCTTAGAAATATTTATGTTAATACTTCACTAGATGCCTACTAGCAGCAATAAATTGGTTTGTTAACTGCTTCTAAGGTACAGTAGCTGCACAAAACATTTGTATACCTCTTTGACTGGTAGTTGATGGAGGTGGAAGAATGCCGGTTGAAACTAAAATGAGACAAAAGTTGTATTTGAAAAAGTACACCAAGGAAACTGGGATACATTGTCCTACAGTGAATTGCCTTATGAATCAGAGGTGCTCTTAAATGCTAAAGTAAACAACATGTACATATTTATAATAATATAAGAGCAGTATCACACTATATTTTGCTTATCTTACTTAAGCTAGGAATCATACTGAAAATGGAATAATTGTAACATGAATAAATGAGCTGAGCACATTGCTCTGTAAGTCACCCTTATCCAGTTTTGCTCATTCTTTAGTTGTGGAATTCTGATTCAGCCATTGGACTGCTTGCTTTGACATTCACCATTTATTTGTATTAGCACAGAAAAATAAGTATGAGCTCCTTTTTGTCAGTGTCATACTCTTGTAAGTTACATCAAATCTTCTGCCTGCAATGAATCAAAGTCCAAAGATTTTCTAGCTTATAAGCCAACTAAGAAAACCTCACAGAAAGGAGAGGCTGGAAGTACTTGAAGAAACAACACCAACCAATCACGTTAAACTTTTCCCTTAAAGCACCATTCAACTGCTCAGAGTCTTAGGTAAACAGATAGAGTTTTGGGGGGGGGTTGGGGTGGGTTTTTTTTGTTTGTTTTTGTTGTTTTTTTTTTTTTCTTGGAGAAGCAGCATCGTTTCAGAACATAGATTATTCATTTATGTAAATACTGAAAGTGCTTAAAAGCCTGCATAATATATGACCTGAGAAACGAGAGGATTCAGAATGAACGCACCTACTGGCTGAAAGCAGAGCAGTGCAGGGCTACATGTCAAGTTGCATCCCACAGGAGCACAGCTCACATTTGCAAGAATTGCCAGAAGCCTATCATATGGCAGTTATTCCCCCAGCTTATGAAGAAGAGTTTTGCTCCCTTTACCACAGACAGTGCTTGGATTAAAATCCTAGAATCACAGAAGCTACACCTTCCTTTTAGAACTAGAATTGTAACTCTTCATCATTTCTTATTTCCCCAAGTTCTGTCTCACTACTTTTACCCTCAAGATGGAAGGATTAGCTCCTTAAGTTGTTTAAAACACTCCTGATAGGCTTTTTTCTTTGTGAGTAAGCTCATTAAGTGAAAAACTAAGATTAACATTGCAGATTTAAAAGTACAAGTAATGTGATCACTTAAGGATTAATTACTTATTTCAAAAATTCTTCTTTAGGAACATTATAAAGATTTAACTCATGTGAGTTGTTATGCATTCAGCCTTTGCTCACAAAAGCAAAGTCACTATAGAACTGTTTTACCAAAGCTTAAAATGACATTTAAATAGTTAAAGACATTGATCAAGAAATACTTCTGTATTTTCTTGATGGACCTTTTTAAGGTATCTAGAAGGAAAAAAAAAAAGTCTCAACACACATTAGAACAGTGGTGGTAAAATCTCAGTCTCATTTTACCTGAGCATGTTACACAGAATAGGGACATTGATGTAACTAAGGTCATCCACATTTTATTTTCAGCTAAAATTAAATGAAAGGCTGCAATGGTCCCATGATATATATCAAGCTGAAACTGGATTTTTAAGTCTGTATTTTGGCATGCTAATGCATTGCTTGATTTCTAAATGAAAACTATAAGACAATCGGAAATTTACATTATAAATTAATTTAGAAGCCAGTTTTAGTTCCTTATGTTTGAATATACTAGCTATAATACATTACAGTTTTTAAAACAAACATGGAAGTAGTGCACAAAGATAAAGAACCTATTTCAGCTGCAACACAATGCTGTTAATTTCAGCAGGTGCAGCTACTTAGAAGAGACTTGACTGAAAAGTAAAATTACTAGGAAGAAAATTGGTTCTATCCTGCCTGAAACCAGGACAACCACCCTCCAAAAAAACACCCCAGAAAACCCACATGGAGTTTGCTGCTTATACCGGACTATGAGGAAACCAGTTTTTTACAGGTCCTACAAATTTCTGACTTGCCTTTATGTCCCAAAGTCTGCTGAATTACTGAAATACCAAGAGAGGTATTAGCTAAGACAGTAACATTTGCCTGCTGATAACAGCTTGAAGGGCATGTCAGCATGATGCCTGTGTCATCCACTGGCAAGTAGGCTTTTAGGGCAGTACTGTATAAAGGCGTTATGCTGTAGATCTTACATCTCTCACTTAAATAATTGCCAGGTACGAGCAATAGTTTTTAGTAGCCTGATTGAAACATTGCTTTCTGGAATGGACATTTGTTTTTTATAGATTCTTTCAGGTTGGAAGAGACCTCTTGGAGGTCTAACAACTAACTTCCTGCTCAAACCATGGTCAGCTCTGAGGTTGCTCAGTGTTTTATCCAATGATGTCTTGAAAACTATTAAGAAAGGAGAGGCATAGCCTTCCCAGGCAACCTGCTTTCTTTCAAAGGGGCAGGAAAGTGTAAAATGGTCCATGCCATTCTAATGCAGGAGATAAAAGACACTGGAATTGGAAGCAAGTGTTAATATCTCAGGGTGATTTTTTAAATCCTCATTACTCATTAAAACCACATGTGATTCACACTGATTAGTCCATATTGAGACAAAACTACAAATAAATTTATAGCTTCAAGGCCTCATACTGTTTCCCTTCTCCCCTGAAAGGAATGTGAAATTAAAGTGGAAAGGATAAAAGGAAACAGTATATTAGCTCTACGACAGCCACACAAGTAGGATCAGCAAATAATGGCTATCTTTATACTAATTTATTAGCTTTTTGTATATAAATTATACATAATTTTGCTTAACTGTCATTTCCAAGACAGCAATTAAAATGGCTCTTCTATGGAGGAATAGATTTAACCCAGAAGATAACAAAATATATCTGCATTGAGTTACTATACCAGAAGCTGGCATGGAAAATGCAAGCTCTGCCAGCAGTTGTCAATCTGTCTCCAGTAACTATTTATACTCTATTCCTGACCCTACTTCAAAGAGTGCCTGTTGTGGGATTCAGAAGGTCTATTCCATAGTTCTGTGATTAATACAAGGGAACTAAAGCTTCTTCAGTAAACAGCCTTCAGTTAAAAAATGTATGCAGGCATTAACCATTATGTGAAAACATGCCTGGTGCCTGCTTGGGCAGCCTTACTTTAAGAATTTTCCATGCTCATAAACTATCTGTCTCTGAAAGGTTTATAGAGATCTACCACTTTTGTAACTGATTTAAAATGATGCTATGATTCACATATTCATACAGGTTTCTCAGGTTTTTAGATTACTCTGAGTACAGTCTATTAACTGAACAGTCCAAGTTCAGAATGGTGCCCCTGACTAGCTGCATTCTTAGTTTTCAAATCTGTGTTCATCTTCACCTCATCAGACAGCTTCACAGAATAATGTAAACAAAATCCAAAGTAAATTTTATTTCTGAAATAAAGCCATCTCTTAAAACTGCAAAATTTGTAGATTTGACATTTTAAATACGTGATGTGTTCTTTAGGCCCCCCCCCTCGTATCCTCCCATTCAAGATACTCAGAAATTGTCAATGAATAGAATTTTTTCCCTCAAGTGTAAAAATGCCTTTCTGATGTCTGGTAGGCAATAATATAAACCTGATTACATCAACGGAGCCCTAAAAGTGATATATACAATGGAACTCTGATTTTGTCTTTCTGCATTCCTCCAAAGTTATTCATTAAATTAACATCTTTCATTATTTTCTTTAAGGGGAAAAACTAGGGCCTTTTGTGACATCAATGCTAACCTCAATGAAATATGCATATATTGCAGAAATACTAAGAATTACCTGCATCACTACTACTATACGCAGGCTTCAGAGACATCATTAGTGATTATGTACAATTCTCACTGAAGCAAGTAGAATATCAAGGAAAACTCACACATAGGTATGTACAAACATACCTCTCATAGCAAGATTTACTTGGGTCCTAAGATAAAGACTGATGAAACATTAATAGGTGTCCTCTGTCTGGCCAGAATAGTCACCAAAGCTACAACTTAATTTCATGCTGTGACTGATGGATACATTTCAGTCCTAAATTGAGGGAGATACTAAACCAGTCTTTTCTGTAGCTTGGAAGGAATGAATAGGTTTTGCATGCTAGCGCTATATACAAGCTCAAATACACACAGTTATAATTGCTTTGGAAGCAAAAGACTTTCCCTGGTTATAACAGGCTTTAATTGTCTCCTACAACAACTGTGTAGGACCCTCTTCTCATAGAGATATGGTAATTCCAACTGACTAGAAGAGATTAGTTTGTAAAACAAGCAGTGGATGAAATAGCACTGGTGACATTTAAGAGCCTAATCATACCACAGGATTGAACCAAAAAGAAGTGTAAGAATTACTTCTGAAATGCACCGACTATTCCTAATGTGAAAATTAGTTCCTCTTAAGGCATTCTATGATGGATACCCACAAATAATTAATTCCCTAAATAACTCATCACTTTGAAATTTTGTCTATTCTTGGTAACATTCTGGTTACATTCAGCAACTTCACAGTTGAACTGAAACTAAAGTTACAATTACCATACTTCCACTCACATACAATTAGAACAGCAGTTAATTTGACTTCTTAAGTTTTATCAGCTTCCTATGGGAGTTATATCCCCTATTTAATTCCCATGGTGGTAAACAGCCATGTTTATATCCTAAAACTCAGAACTCTTCTGTTCTGTAGCTGTTGCATTTTTGCATTGGTTTCAGTGATGTGAAGCCAACCAAAATGCTTTCAAGTATGTACCTCTGCATAGCACTTAACTGCTGTTTTCTATGATACACTTGAGAAAGATCATTATAGTTCTTGATGTGTAGCCCTCAAACTTGTAGGTTTTGTTCATGTCCAACACTGCCTTCACGTGAATCATAACTACCCTTTTATATCAAAAGAGAGACATGGATAATTATAAACTCACATCTATTGTTGATTCAGTTTTTATTATTTCTGAAGATTATGTTCAAATAATGAATCTTAAAATCTGCTGCTTTTTCCTCTGGTAGTCTTGAAAAAGTTTAATGAAAGCAATGAAAAGGCTTAGCAATGAGGCTGTACAGCAGCATTCTCTCTTTCTAGAGATGGTAACTTTCCCTATTAGTTACATCATAATAAAAGGTCTGTGCTTCCTGTAATCTTGTGTTTTCACCAAGAAAAAAAAAAATCTGTCATTCTCACACAGTGACTAGACAAATATTTTCATTTTAAGATGGCAGAAATGGCACAAACCAACCAACTGAAGTACCTTTGTCCCAAAAGGACCTTTTGGTCACATATCCTAAATCTAAAACTGACGTGTGTCCTAGCTAAGTTTTAACGTGAAAGATAAGCAAAAAGGCTATTCCTTTAAACACGTCATGCTCTTCTATAGTCTCTGCCAATCCAATCTCTTAAGACGATGAAAATCTTAAAAAGGAGAAGGAATACAGAATAAAACAAAATTAAGTTCAAAAGAAGAGAGATTTCCAGATATACCTAGACTGAGATGAGATAGCAGATGAGATAGTAGAAGCTGCTAATGACATGTTCTTGGACCCATGGAAAGGCTTAGACTGTGAAAGAGAGCTGGGGGCTGCAAGCACTCTGCAGAAGACACAGTAAAAAGCATGAAAGCATGTACAAAATAATGTAACAGGGACAAAAGTAGTGACATCAGAATCAAGCTTTGTTGGAGTTCAGATACAGGAGGACTGCTGCATCATTACCAGGAACATGTTTTCTGTTGCATACATCTGCACACTTACAGAATACCACAACCGAGCACATTCCTACAGAACACAAGACAAAATGTACACATTATATACAAATCTTAAAACCAGAGTCTATTGATAACCAAGACAGACAGTATTTTAGGACAGGACTTTTGTCAACGACACATTTTTATCTGCAAGACCTGAAGATGTTTGAGTCTGAATTCAAGCTAAACTTTTTAATATGCAAGCAGTACCAGACAAAACATTTTCCCATTTAAAACACAAGTCATTGGCATGATCAGTTTAGTAGAGGCATTTATTTTTGAAGCATATATTAGATGATCCATTTTCTTCATGTGCCAGTCTCACCTGAGGGATAAAAGTTATTTAATCCATACTGTTATTTCAAGTTAAAGTATCTTACAGCACAGTTTGGAATTACAGAATAATACCTTATGCAAACCTCCTTTGCTTGCTAGACGATTGATTTTCCTGCACTGGGATAAAAACACCAGAGTTGGTAGGTCATAGTTAGGTAAAAACTGACTGAAGTAAGAAACAAAGTCGTCAACATACATAAATCATGTAAGACAACCCGTGAAAATTAAACAAGAAATAGAGCCAAGAGAACATTTCAAATTCCCTTTACACAAATCTAAGATCTGACAGACTACACCTTAGGTCTCAGTTATTCAAAGCATCCATATTACTGGAAGTGGCTTTTAAAATCCAAGGGAAAAAAAACCCAACAAAACAACAGCATGCTAAAACATACATCTTTTAGGAATGTTCATATAGCAAAAAACCCAAAGAAAATCATAATATGCACCAAAAGAATTCACTCCTACTGTCTCAAAAATTACTATAAGTAATAAAAGAACTGTAAATGGCAGCAATATAAATCCCACATTTCTTCACAGACTGACAACTTTTAATACACAATTTTAACTCCTACTATACTACAAGTGTTATGAATGCCTACCTCCTTACAACTTACTTTAGCTCTATAGCTAAATCTCATTACAGAGAGTTGATAAATCTAATAGAAATTAATTGACTTAATATCATACAGAGCAAGTCAATCATCAAATGTGTGGTTTTATTGACATATTGCTTGTTGTCCCCCATGTATTACTGACATCTGCTATGATATGGTAAGCTTAATTGTGTGAGCAAATTACATTTTCTAATTTTCCATTTCATGTAATACTGCAGAAACCTGCTAAAGGAACCTTCATTCAACCACAGTAACTATTATAAGAAGTAGTTTTGATTGTATTACAAGTGGTGAAAAAACATTTAGCTTTAACACTAGATGTGCTTTCTGAAAACGTAAGCTGTATTGCAGACTGAAAGCTACATTTTTTAGGGCAGTTTTATTTTGCAAATTATTTGCAAACATGGACAATGTACTTCAAAGTAAGACAACACACCAAATTATGTAAAAGCATATAAAAGAGGCTACAACTTTTACATAGTACATTCTGAAGAATGTATATGCAGCATTTTCAGAGCCATTCAGAGGTATATCTGTGAAAGGACCAAGCAAGGAAGCATTACCTTTGGAAGGAGGATGAGAAAGACTCTTGCACTACTGAGGTGGTTGCTGGTGGTGTCATCAGGCTGGCTGTATTTTGAGCAGCAGTAGCAGGCTGATGTGCTGAAGCATGTGGTGCAGGAGCAGAGGCAGAACTGGTAGACACCGGAACATGCTCAACAGGGGTACTAATTAGAGTTAAATTAAATAAAACAAGAAGCATCTTAAGAAGGTGCGTATTTACACGTAGAGCATAAAACCTACTATGTTTGAACCTGGAGCTGCAAACATAGTAGCAGGCTGTGTTACTGAAGGGGAAAAAAAAGAAAGCACAATTATGCAAAGAAAAAAAGACATTTGTTAGGCCTTTTCAGATGTGCAGTTAGAACTGGAATGCACTTTTGATCCTGCTTGACTGAAATTTATCCCACAAGCACTTAAGTCCTTCTCCCACTGAAGCCAGTGGTAGGAAATGTTGCATGCAGTACTTAATTGGTTGCAAAGAACCTGTCACAAATCCTTTGAGCTTGGATAAATTTCACCCAATACTTACTCCTGGAGCTGAAGTTTATGTTAGGAGTAAATTTTTTAATTAGATGAAGAAAACCAATTTAAATAATCTAATCATAGTCTTGTAACATCAGTTTTCTGATGGTCTAGATGCCCAGTCAGTACAGTTTTGTGTTGGGTTTTTTCAGTTTTATGCAATATAGGTAGTGGAAAGATGTTTAAAAACCTCTGACCTTAGTTCCACTTGCATTACACCGGCCAGTCCATCAAACAATAAGATCCCTCTTTACACACAAGGCAGTAGGCAAAATGCAAGGGATAGCCTAGAATTTTACTACAGCAGTTTTAAAACCACTTGGGTGATAAGCCTGAGTTGTTTTCCTTCTGGCTCTCTTCTGCTATTGTGGCACAGATAACATGGAGCAGAGGAATATTAATTCTGAATTCATTTTGTCCTTACTTGATTGCAAAATAGATTAATTGAAAAGAATAGTAATAAAAATCTAGTCTTGTATCCTGTGGAGATTTTAGTACCTTACTGAACTACTAGTGTCTGTCACCACCTACTATCAGAGCACCCAGTGCTTATTAACATATTTCAGCCTTGCAGCCTCACTCAGACTTGGAAAGTATTCTTCATAACTTACTGACAGGTAAATGGGGCAAAGTTATCTATTAGAGAGCTTTGCAAGGTACTTTATTCAAAGCCATCCACTGCTAAGAAATGAACCAATCTTTTGAGAGGTTCAGTTTATTGCCTTTCACTAGCTCTTACATCAAATAAAAAAAAAAAAGGAAAAAAAATCATTAAATGGACTTACAACTTCAAGTTTTTTGCTAAATGTTTCAATGAACTTAGTAACAACATATGTTCATTCATTATTCACTTGTCAATAAATTTAACAAAAGTCACTAGGTCATCTAAAATTAAAAGCAGGAAAACAAGAAAAGAGAAAAGCTTAATTTTGTATTTAGGCAAATTTTACTGTGCATTTTCTTAATTATTATTCATAGACCAAATAAGCCACTGAAAAAACAACAAATTGCAATTTGATTTTTCAGATTATACTATTTTGGGACACAAGCTTCAGTGACAGTGACACATTCCCCATGCATGTGGGACAATTTTCTTGACGCCATACTATTGTGCTGTAGATCTGTTTTCTTTATTAGTTATACTTTTTATTTATTTAATCAGGGCATTAGTGTGCATGACATAGTTGTCTTGTCTACAGGCAGTGATATAAGAACTTAATGGATGTATCTTTTACTTCTTTTGATCTAAGTGATAAGTATATTGTCACATCTATGGGTTCTTACGAATTATTCCTGTGAGAGTGATGGAATTAAATGATTGTTTCATGCAATGTACAAAGAATGCCCAAAGTATTCTTTCCTGAGCACAGTATCAAATAACAAAAGAAACCTTACAGTTCCACCCCTGGTTTTCAGCCAAACCTCAGCCCTCAAACACTCTTTCTCAGCTTTTCTTCCTACGTGACCTTGCCATTGTGCAAATACACTCCCTGTCTTTCAGCCATTCTATCCAAAATATCCTTCTGATCCTCTCCGAAGCACAGATTGAACAAGTTATACTCCTCAGGACCTAGAATGAGTGCTTGGTACTTCAGAATTCATTATACCCCTTGCTTTTCAGGGGACTGTCCCATTTCCCCTGTCCTCCTCCTCTTCTTCACCTTCTTGGTATGGTTTAGTAGTAACAGTGTCTTATTTCAGCTGAGTATTTTCCTGCTTCATTAGCTGAAACAGAAGTGTGGCTATTATGCCCACTCATTTCAAAGCTGAATGCAGCCCATGCCAAAAGCAGGAAATCATTATTTTCTCCCTTATGAGTTTCATTTGTAATTATATCCATAAAAAGTAAGCTCCTGAAAATACTCATCCTGTTTGCAATTCTAGTTTTCAAATCATTACACCAAAAGTTTTGCAAAAGTTTGTGCATCGTAACATGGATTTTAAATTTGTATCAGTTCTTCCATCCTGATGCATTTGCATTAGATGTAAATTCTGCTCAGCTAATACAGGATCAGTTACACAGACTGTGTAGCAGAGCAAGTGCCTGTTACAGAGCACAGCTACAGATCACAGGCTAGTGTGTCAGCAAGTTTCAATACAGGATTTTTTTTCAGCCTGTGCAACAGTGGGTACTGGAATTGTCACATTAAAGGGTGTTGAATCAAAATTTAGTACTTGCACATCTTTGATTTGGCAAACAGGAGAGCGCTGAAGCTGTATTGAATATAAAAATGGAACTTAATGTATGTCCTTAAAACAAATACAAACTAGGTTTTCACCTATTTTGTCTTTCTTTTTTCACTGATGTGAAAGGGATTTTGCTACAGATTTCAAAAGAATCAAGACTTCATACCTTGAATAGAAGAAAACAGTGAAGTTAATTAATTGTTGTAATAATCTCCAAAATGTTAACCAACACACATACTGAGTGATAAATATTTACAGGAAAGAAAAAAGAAGAGATGAGAATATGTTTGGCCATGGACCTGAAGACAGATTTGAACTGGACAAAGACAAATAACACAAATGCAAATATACTAGAATACTTTATAAAATTTAAAATACAAACCAATTTTAACTTGCATGCTGTTTGATAGAGTTCTTTTTGTGACTAAAATGTTAGAGGCTTCATCACCCTCCTGCAGACTAAAATATATTAATTAACAGAACAAGAAACTGGAATATAAATGGAGCATAATCTTAAAACTCAGTGTTATCTGGTTACATAAATTATATGCAGTTGGTAACTAATTCTCTACTCAATTTTATGGAAAGAACTCAGACTAACTTGACTACTTTTAGTTTAACAACTATAAATTTTAAATAATTTTCTTTAGATATTCAAAGAAAATAACTTTTTTCTCCCAAATTGCCTCCTTTCTAGATTTTCAATCTGTTAATTTTATATTTTTTAATTCTTCAGTTGCAGAAGACTGAAGAACTGCTAAATGTGAATGCTGCCTTATAAAATAGTTAATGTATTATAACAGCTTCATCAACACGTTACAAAGTTTCTTGTGTTTTTTTTAACACACTCATTCTGTACACTCTTAATCTTTACAGTATTTTGGATTTTAAGAAAAATGAAATGGATGTTCTCAAACATCTCCATATTTGTGACAACAAACATAAAATGCACGTGATTTATGTAGATGAAAACAAACACACACCTCTTCTCAGCTGATTTTCACTCATGAAAAGGAACACAGATCAGTAGAGGTTAAGAGGATAATAATTGTTAACAACCATAATGAGAAAACACAGCAACAAACACACTATCACTTGAAAAAATAACTGCAGATTATACTTCTTTCAGTAAAGTCCTAAATTCTGAGACTTTCTGTCCAAATAACAATTGAGTGGATTATTAAAGCAGTACTTAGTCTACTTGATGTAATGCATGCAGTTCTTTGTTACAAATCCTCCAACAAATCTTTTGTAAAGAATTGGAAATAATAGGGAACAAAAATAAAAAGGAATAGCAACAATTATCTCTTGTCATGATATTGATAGGAAAAAAGTGCTGGAGAAGGTGTTTAGAGAAAGACATAACAAGGAAGAGTTTTGCATTTGACTATGGGGGTGTTTCTTGAAAGACAGTGAATGATACCAGCTGCTGTTTCGCTGCAGAAGGTTCCTAATGACTGTCATCTCTGTATTCTAGGTGTGATCCTTCAGAGTGCTGCTGGCAATGTAAAACCCACATGAAATAGAAGTTGATCGAAAGTGTAGAACTTGAACATCTGCCTTTTAGGCAACGGGCATTTCCGTCGGAAGGAGTTAGAGGTTGTTATTACCAAACCATTCCAAAGCTCCAAACCAGGTCAGTTATGCAGTTACACATCACAGTGTACCTTTGATTACTGGATGAAGCAAGAGGGACTTTCTGGCCAGTAGTGCTGAAACTGGCCTCCCTCTGGCTTGTACCCGCTCCAAGCCTCAGAGACCCCTTGGAGGCCACTGGCTTAGTGTTGGCATCCGTGGTGCCTGACTTAGGAGGATGCCAAGTACTTGAGGTCACGTACTGTGGCGCATGGGTAGTAGCTGTAGGCCTGGGTAACAAAGATTACAAGGGGGGTTGTAAATGAGGTATTTGTTATCTCATCACCAGTTTCTTTGGCAATAGCAGGTGTTTGAGAGAGAAACAGAATTTCAGCCATGGAAGAAGCTGGTGGTTTAATAGAAAGAGATTTGTTCCATTTTTTTTAGTTTTCAGAGGTACATGTGCTTGCTGTCTATCATACCAAATAAGACAGCATTTTAGAATGCTAATACCAGGCCCTTTAAGAGGGCAGTTGTTATTTAGATGGAGTAAAGCCTTCAGAGAAAAAAAAAAGTAATCAAAGGGCTGAACCTCAGAACTGAAAAGTTAAGTCTAGGTTTAATAATAAAGGCTTTGTTTTTCCATCTTTTATTTTTCCTGGAAGAAGCCTCGTATCTGTAAATATCCAGTGTCCTCTTTTTGTAACTTGAAATTCCTTCTGCCATAGGAGATCGTAATGATATAGCAGATGAAGTAATGACAAGTCTTGAGAGTTCATTAGTTTATTACCACTTAGGACCAGGAAAGGCTTTAAGAATTAAAAGAGGTACCTTATGTTAAATCTGGAAATCACATTGCTAGGAATATCAAAATAAGACATATAGCAGAGCTGTGATGATAATGGAGGTGGAGAAAAGCTATGGTATGGCAAACAATACAAGATTAAGGCAATGTAGTATGACACTAACACACACCAGAAATTGTTCCTGGTAAAATAAAATTATAAAAAAATCCCCAAACAAACCACAACAAAACCCCCAAACATTTCAGTGGACCAGCTGCATAGACCTGTAGATGATTTTACACAAATTAAAATGCTAGTGAAATGCTAACACGTGTTACTTGTTTTTTCAATTTAGTTATATACAATTGCTAAACAGGAATAAAGAGGTTTATTTCCTTCTTTTGACATAATTAATTTAAAAATAAAAATTTTCCCTACTGTTCCAAGTGCCATTGCTTGTGTCATTAGTCATGATAATGCTTGCACTTGGATTTTAACTCAATGCAACTGTTGTTCAAATGGGACCACCCTTATAAAAAAGAAAATTACAAAGTGGTTACACATTGTTTAGGCAGGAATCAATGAGCCAGAGCAAAGCAGAGAGCCCTTTCCATGACAAACTAAGAGGCATTTCTTTGCTCCATTACTCAATTGGTCAGATTCACTCAGGAGGTACCTGTGTTTCAGTATTTGTGTTTCAGTATATGAACTAATTTAAAACAATAAATTTCTGTATGTAACTGCAAAATGTGCCAAGATTCTTTGGGAGAAAGCAACTTTAGAAATGAAAGAACCTACTTACAGAGATACTATGTTTGGAACCTCATAATCCATCAAGGATCAATCAAGATATGCAAGAAGCTGATATATAAGTATTCTTAAAATACCAAAAATGTAATATTATTTAGATATTTAAAACATCTTGACCAATCTAAATAAAGCTTAAAATGGAAATTCTTAAAACTCCACCACAAACTGACAATATTTCAAGACCATTTGAGAAAAGCTTCTTATTTTTCAGGTTGTAAGTTCTGAGCAACATATCCCTGCCTGCCCAACCTTACAGAGCTTTTTGAAGTCTACATTAGAAATAAATGCCTACAAACCCACTTAGCCGAAATCTCCACATTCATCATCTGCTCCAACAGTGTAAAATTTAATGGTTTTGAGGTAAGTATAATCTGGGAAAAGTGGAGGTGAACTCTGAATAGGAGGTAAGCCAAAACACACAGTGCAAACGTTACCTGTTTTCTGATGCTGCAGCGACATTTTCCTTGTCTCTGTGGAAGGAGGGGATACAGTATGAATAAAGTAAATGCAGTTGCCACTGGTGGAAATAAAAATACCAAGGAGAAAGAAGATGGGTTGAGGAGAAATGTTTGGTTGCAGAAAGCATCCTAGAGTGGTTGCTTATAAACACAGTTGTGAGAAACTTCTTCAGCTCTCCAAGTGAAACCCACAAGATAGGGAAGTTTACTGTACGTTTTTTCTCAGTTGCAAACAACTTTGTTTCTAGTATTAAAGTAAAATGAAGGAAAATCAACAGTTACATCTTCGACTTCGTGCATATGTGTGTATATAATTTCAGGCATAGTTTTGACTTGAATAAGTTCACTCTTAAAAGAAAATGTCAAGAATCTTCCAGTGGAACATATTGTGATGCCAACTCCAAGTGGTAAAATACTCTCGGCAGCCCTCAAGAATGCTGTATCTTGAAGTGATAAGGAGTTAAATGGTTAACGAAGACTCATACAAGATGGATAATATGTCTGGCACCACTTAAAGATTCTCTGTCCTACCCAAGTAAATACTAGTTTTCTCAGCCTAAATTAGATTAGAAACACGTGAAATCACATTCCTTCATTGAGGTGAGGGCTAAGTCAGCCTTAGTTTCAGTAACAGACAATTAAGCTGTTGTTCTGTAAAAACTCATACAAGCTTACAAAAATAACTGATCAGTTTAAGTGTAAGCAATTATATACCTGTAAAAATTAAGACATAGGTATTTTCATAAAGAATAGACTCTTTTTGCCTTAGTCTACCAAGTTTGAAATCCAATTATGTTAATTAATTGAGAGAGTCTCAACATTTAGCAATTCAGTAGGTGGTTGTGTCCTGGAATTTCAACATGTTTAAAGTTGAAATATGCCAAACAAGAACATTTTTCTTCTCTGGGAATTAAAATTACAAAACAAAACCCAAACATCCTCATTTACCCAACTGGACCTTCTTTCTTAAAAATCCTTGGAAGGAATACATGTATTTAATTACGTGGATTTTTTTTGCTCCAATTATTCTCTTACATTATATTTGGAAGCTATTGTTAATATTTTCCACATTTTTAGTAGTATTTATTTCTCTCTGTGCTTATCTGTGCACATGTACAGGTATAAATATGTACAGTCACATATTCTTTCTGTAGTTTAGCTCCAATAAATTTATAAAAAATATTCCAGTTTATGTCGGCAAAGGTTTGGGCATAGGTGCTCTCTACCAATTTTTAAATCCTCTAACTAAAATATAACCCCTAAACTATGTGAATCGAAGCCAGATTTTCAAACCCAGAAGTAGATTTGAAATGACCCTGAGATGTGGCTGTCTGACTAAGAACGTTACTATGGTCAGAATGGAAGAACCTGTCTCAAAAGGAAATACCCCAGTAAGATCAATTAGTTCACCACTCTAAAGCAATGAGAAACCAAACACTATCTTGATGGTAACCAAGCTGTGAGTTCATTGGAACATCAGGTACAAGAAAGCCAGGATGAAACAAGGTAGAAGAGGATGGATTAGAATCTGTGCATGTATGAGGGGGAGTTGTTAGTGCACCGAGAGCCACCATCATGCGAGAATGTTAAAAAAACCCAGTCACAGCCTGAAAAGAATAAAGCATTGTTTATTTCCCATGTCACCAAATATTCTATGAGAAATTACAGTCAAGACCAAAAGGCAGGCAGTTGGGGTCAGGCAGGAGCAGCGTTAGGCCTCTGCTGTTACTATGAATCTGATCCAAACTCTTCTACTCCACTAGCTCTGGCTATACCGAAGAATGCAGGAAAACATGACTTGACTCTGAGGTCAGGATTTCACTACAGCTTTTTGCATGAGTGTATGAGACAACATTGAGTGATGATGGCAGGGAAGCTGAGAAAGTTAAAAAGAGAGAGAGAAGTATAGTAGACATACTCCCACAGAAAAAGCAAAGGAAAAGGCAGAGATTAAAGGGAAAGATGAGCTCAAAGGCACCCAATACTTCTTCATGGTTTTGCTTCCAGGAACAGTTTCTCTTCCCAGTCAACAGGAGTAATTCCCATTAGGCTAAGATTGAGAAAGGCTCAAGATCAGCTGTGTCTCTTATTGGCAACACTTGCCTTTTGAGGAACAGACTACTGGATTTCCAGGCTTTGCAATCAAACATTTTTTGCTAACTAAATGCAGAATTAATTTTACTTTTGAGTCAAATACATCCCTGGGGTAGGCTCAGTTGAAGTCAATACCTTCACAACATGAAAGAATTTAGCTCAGAATGTTATGAGCAGTTTGTGGCTACACAGGCTTCTTTGAGCTGTCTGAGAGACAGTTAATATTAATAGGTTTTTTGTCTGCAGCCCTTTTAGTCCCCAGCTGAAATGGCTTTTGGTAGAAGGGCTTTCACCAATGACTGTTCTGGGAGAACAATGCAACTCTCACAGAATATAAGGTGTTGGACATATATCTCAAACAAGATTTTTTTATACAATATACTGTCTTCCCAATTACACAGTGTATTATCCAATGGAAATGATGAAATGTTTCCTCCTCATTCAAGTATCCTACATGATATGGTCATAAAGACAGAGTGAATCAAATGGTAGAAACAGAGCCTTTCCCTCTCACACACTACCAAGAATTGTAATAGTTTGATAAATGAAATTAAAAATTCATTTGCAATCCAAGTTTGTGTGTGGTATTTGATCCTAAAAAGAGCCAGAAAAAACTTCAGAGATTTTCCAATAAATGAGTCTGTTGAATCTGAACTGTATGTACTGGACATTGGAATACTTTCCTGTTCTATTATATTTTTGAAAACCAATGTAGAAGATTCCCAAAGAAACATGTACACATAAGAGGTGACCTCATATATGGAGCTTGTGCATCCTCCATCTCCCTTCTTAGAGAACAACAGATCTAGGCTCTCTCCCTTGAATAGCTCCTCTCTGTTCCATTAAAATGTTGTAGAGACAGAATAATTCAATCTGTAATTAAGATCTGATGACATAAGGAACATCAGGCATCCTGAGATCCACATAGTCCTTTGACTCTTCTCTTTCAGCACTGAAGCATTAAGTAGATATTTATTTTTTCTCTCCGTATTCTTATGGAGCAAGACTATTTTTCTCATTTTACAAAGGAGGAACATAATAGAATTGGTCTTGGTCAAAAAGAAGGTCCATGGCAGGACTAAGAAGTGAAATAAGCTCTCCTGAATCCCAACTGATTATATAAAAAAATAAAAATCAGCTCACCCTCTTTAATAAGAGATTATGGATTTTAAAAATAAATACTACCATTAAGTTGATCATTATTTTCCTGTATCGATCACCTAATAGTCTTCTATAGAACACCTAAGATGTATACTGTCCTTCTTCCAAAGAGGAAATAGTTATTAAGACTTACAGATTATTAGGGTCTATATCTACTGAAATAAAAATTTATATGTATTCTATATTGTGAACTTGTCCTTATTAGACTTACAATTCTTACTTTCATCCTATTGTACTTACATTTACATAAGCATGTTTGCCCACAAACACTATTTTTAAAGAAGCATAAGTCACAACATTATTGTAAATAAAATTCTTATAGGGTCTCTGGGAATAAGGTTGTGTGAAAGCTATTTCATTATTCCCTTCCAAACATTTATTGTTTCAAAGACACATTGGAAACTGGACACTGAGCTAGAGTCACTGCTGCTCTCATCCAGTGAGGCTACTTCTACCTTCCTATATTTGCAGCTGAGAATTTTTCCATGGTCAGATGAATAAAAACCTATTAAGATTGTCTTTTTTCCCCAAGCTATATTTCTTTTCTTAACAGAAACATCACAAGACAGACAAAGAAATCACAGGCAATTAACTGGAGAGGACAGAAGACAACTATCATGCTGGTTTAATTAAAACTTTAGCTTGGAATCAGATAAAAAAAGGGTAGAAGAGCTAGTCTCTCTTTTTCAGCCACTGTAGTTAAGAATGTGAGCAGCCCACGCCAAAACAATTGCAATATATCCTGCTAGTATGTCTGCTTTCCAGAAGAGGGAAGTACATTTCTCCCAGAAGGTATCTTTGTTTGGGCAGACAGTGCCACAGAACAGGAACAGCATTATCATATATGCAGTGGAAGAAAAAACAACCAGCAACTCATTCTCAACAAGTAGTATGAAACTTAACCAAAGCAGCTCACTAAAATCAAAGCAAATACCTCCTATGGATGCATTTTAGTGGCTTCTGCTGGTATGCTGTATGTTGTATTTAACAGTCAAATAAATGCAGCTGGAAATACAGCAGCACTGGTGTTGGTGAAAGTTAAGATAACTCTTTTCCAAGATTTACATAGTGAAATTTGGCATGCAAGTACATGTACTCCAATTTATCTTGTTGGTAAACACGACTTCAGTAAGAACAAAGACTGCAAAATTCTGAGTATGTGGAGCAATTTGAGATAGAATATATTTCAGAACATTATCTCCCTTTCACTGGAGTGTTCTTTCTCATTATGAATTCACTTCTCCCAGGGAAGCTTAGAGAAGAACGCATAGATCTCAATTTCAGCTGGTAGGTGTTTGGAGCTACTTTTTAATTTGTTCACATCAATGATAAGAAAATTAATACTTTCTCTACATGTAATTATCCTAAGTTGGAAGCTGCATCTGAACCAAATAAGTAAGCAGTAAGAATTAGAGCAGTTGTCATTCTTTCAGAATGTGGATTATATTTTATTCCATACATTCTCTTCAGGATTTTTTTTACCTTCTCTCTCTCTCATTGGTCATCATATAACATTCTGGGTCAACTACAACAAATTCTTATGTGGAAATGAACTATTAGGAAGTTATCAGTATTTAGGGTAATTTAGCTGACATTAATGCAATTTAGAAGCAGAGTAAAAGGAAGCAGTGTAGTGCTATGCTAGCAGCCAGTTCTCCAGCTCACCCTAAGCAAAGCTCTGCGAGCCAGCCTGATGATCCACAGACCACAGCTGAGCACCCCTGGGTTACACATGCTTGTTGGAAAGCCTGCTACACACAAGAACTGTTTTTTCCTGGTTGGACCGAAGGCAGAGTAAAGGAATAGTCAGATAGAAAGGAAGCATTGTGCACTGGTGTCTTGGTTAGCCATCTGCATCAGCAGGAGGATGCATATGAGAATCTTGAAGATTGCACAGTAGGAACGAGAGTGATACTAAATTCTGCACATGCAGAAGTTAAGTGCTGCACAGAAACATGCAGGAGACTGAGATGGTAAAGACAAGATGTTAAATATAGGTCAGTACACACCCTCCCACCCCAAGACTGAATCTTGAGATTTACCAAGCTCTGTTAGCTTATGCATTACTTTCTCTATAAACTTTTTTGAGGAAACCTTTGTGGTATTTGCTAATTTCTTTTAGGGGCCTCATTCTACTTGAATGTATTTACTTAAAGTTGAAAGAAACACCATACCTTATGGTTGCCATCTTTCATCAATTGGTTCTAGAGAGAACTGGCTTGAAAACAAGAATTTTATGATTAATTTTTCCCACAGAACTTCCAGGAGTATTTTGGGGAAAAAAGACATGATAGTTGGTCAATTTTTCCTTCTGGTTTCATTCAGAATTTCATAGATACAATCAAGTTACTTCACTATTCCTATATTTTTTGTCACTTTTTAGGTACTAAAATGTAAGTGGGGATCAGAATATATTCAACTGATGTGCTTATAACTCTTATTGCAGTTATACTCCTTAAATGAGAAAGCTACCTATAGAAGTCTGCTTTATTTCATGGGCTGTTATGGAAAAATAAGGAATATCTTTCAAAAGGATTTTGGTAATCTGTTTAGCATATAGTTATGCAGCTTTTGGCAACTGTACAGGTTAGAAATGCTAATAATTGGAAACTGGCTAGTAAAGGAAGGGGATCAAGGTGCCTTAGCTCATCTTAGCGTTGTCAGATGGCTTTGATAAGGAGCAGAAGAACAAAGAATGTTATTGTGCTTGTCAGCAAATTTTAGTCAATTCATTTTCATGTATATTGGAGAAAGCTCTTCATTAAAGTCTAATGGATTAAAGAAAGTAATTATCAGGTACTGCCATGTACTAAACCAAAACTCTAGCTTCTTAACTTTGCCAACTAAAATTTTTGCAAGTATCCATGCTTTTTCTGATACATGTAACAATAGTCCCAGTCACTGAAACTCATGGTAAACACTGCTAAAGAAGCCATAAAATCAACTTAGTCCCTGTGGGAACCTAAGTGCACAAGTGAAAAAATGAAGAATGCCTCTTCTGCCCTGGAGAAGGCTGCGGGGTCATAAAGTAGTCCCTGAAATACTTATTCTTTGCCACTGAAGAAATACTCCAAACATTTATGCATAATGAGAGAGAAACCACAACTAAGAGAAAGTGACCTCTCTATTTATTAAATAGCAAAAGATTACTCTCCTTCCCATGCAGGCAGGTGTGGAAAGAGGGAGGCAAGGGAAACAACCACAGAACCTTTCTCCTTTCATAATTTTTTCATGCAGGAAAGGAAGTCAAGTTCTAGTCCCTGCTTTCCTGAAGTCACACTCTAGCCACATCCCATCAGCACACACTGCATGCAGTCAGTACCCTGCTGCAAACTAAGCACCGTAGGAGGTGAGGAGGAGACCATTTGAGTAGAAGGCAAGGCAGCAGTATTGAGGGAACAGGTTAGTTTAGATCATATGGGCTTATACCACAGCAGAAAATGTGCATTTCCCTGTGTCATAACCAGACAAGCAGATTTACCTGGAAGGCCTTTTGGTTTTGATTTCCTACTGGCATCAGCTTTGCTGTATCTTCATTAAATGCTTATAACACTATGCTTTACTGGCAATATTGGGAGGGGCAGGGGGTTAATATCAATGTCCACATCCTGAGTTTTATTCTATTTTTGGCATGGAGGCTATTTAGAAGACAGTATTTTTACCAGCCATTGTCTTCTGCTCAGCAGAACAGTCATGGTTCAAAATATATTCAGTGTGGAACAGATACACCTGCCTATCATCAGTGCTATATAAAAAATGACATGACTCATCAAGTCTTACAGGAGGAGCCTATTTTAAGCCTGTCATTAACAGAGGCTAAATTTTCTATGCTAAACAGCAGACCTGCAAATGGTCAAGAAACACTGAAAGATGGAGTTGGTCCATTAGAAGCACCTTACAGTGAAATAAGCCTGGACATATTAAAACTAAGGTAGACTTGACCTTTTGCTAGAACAAAGCCAGTGGTTTCTTAAAGCTGTTAATGATTTCTTATCAGGACTAAGCCTGTTACAACCTCTAGCAAGGATGTCTAACAGAATGACAAATCTAGCCACATTTTTCCATCTTAAAGAAAAGGTCTGCCTCCTGCTCAAGAGGGAAAAACAAAGCCTCTTAATAGTTACATATAGAAAGATCTATAACATTCATTTTCTGGTCTTGAGGATCACCACGACAACATAAAGGCAGATTTTTGAGGAGTAAGCGTTAAGGTATTATTAGTCTAAATAGAACTAAGAAACTGGAGTAATTTGACCGTTTAATCAGCAAAGCCCATCGCTGAAGAGATTATTTGGGAGGGACTGGAATAAGCAGTAGAAATATGCTGTAGTAAACAATCTTGCCTTAGGGATTAATGACAATGCTTTCACAAAAGGTCTTTATCATTGCAAAAGTTACCAACTATTGAATATTTTGTCTATTACTTTTTCATCTGTAACTACATAAAGAATGTACATAAAGGCTGGAGAGTTTTTAGATTCTATTTTGTATCCTCCAGGAAAAAAAATTTATAACTATTTCTCTGACTATAAGGTTTATATGCACTAAAATTTTATCATTAAAAGCACTGAAGGAGAGCTAAGGGGAATGGGTTCCTTAATTACATCTGCATTACTTCCATATCTGATCAAACTATGCTTTTCTGATTATTAAAAAATACCTTTTAAAATAACATCAAGTGTAAACATTGAGATATAATCTAGGCATTCTTTCTCATTATAGTACATGCATAAGGACTATTTGAAACAAACTGTGTCTATATTATGTTCACAAAACATTAAAGATACACAATTCCTATTTAAGTAAAAACACTGTATTGCTGCTTATTCAGAAAACCATTTAATTTGGTTGAAAATCAGAACTGAAGGATTTTTTTAATTAGGTACATTTGATATTTATGTAGAAAAGTTAATTGCCTATGGATATTTTAAATTTTATCACAATTTCCCATAAAAAAATAAAATCCACCCACTCTGAACCAAAGTTTGATCTTAGCAACATTGAGGAAGAGTTAAAATGCTGCTCCTATTTTATGCAGTTATGCTGAATTTCCAAAGGCACTAATAAGATGGTATGATTAGCATGTCTGTGTTCCCATAAGGAAAAGATATCGTACTGTTGTATATTAAATGGCATGCTTACTGAATTGCTGTGGTACTTGTCTAAGTGAAATGCATTTTAAAATAATCTAGTGTTCATGCACTCTTAAAAAGAAAAAGTAATTTTTTACTATTATTTAAGTACAATAGATAGATATTTTTTTCCTTTACAGCTCCAGTGTTTGGTTGATTAATGAAAAATCCTCCATGAACAGGAACTTTTCCTTCCTTCTATAACACAGAAAAACAATGGGAGTTTGAATGAACTTTGTTCTTGTATGAACTGCTGATAAAAATTCCAAATGTTTGGAAGCAGCAAAAAGTTTAAGAGTTTCAATCTAATCTCATGCACTAATCTCTTTGATCAGAATTCCTGCTACCAGATAAAGGTACCTAATTTGCAGTTAATAGAAGTTAATGAAAAAAAAATATGCAGAGGGCTGAAGACAGGGCTGCAACAGAATCAGCCTTCCATTGCAGAGACCAGTGTTTTATTATCAGAACCTTTTCCTTCAATCAGTGCTAAGGATGGGTAATGCAGGTTGTTGAGGGCCAACATCAAGTGTTTCTATGGAAACGACAAACCCTTTAACCGAGTTGCATTTCTTGTATCATTTAATCATCAGAACGTAAACTAAAAAAGGAGCTGGTTACTTCAAACAGAAATATTTGGGGCCTTTGGTATAAGTTTGCCATATCTTGGCTGATACAGCTTAAAAGCAAAGCACTGTTGTAATATTGAAAGAAGATCCCATTCTAAGCACCAGCATCTCAACTGCCTTTGCCATGGGCACAAATTAATAATTACTGCCAGAGAAGGCATATTATTCAAATAGCAATGTTGAATTATATTATCACTATGTTGTCATCTAACATCTATTAATTATGCTTTGTTTTCATTCACACCAAATACAATACTAGTTCATTTCTGTTGTTCTTTCAACTGCTTTGTCAGATAACCTAAAGATCAGTAAGCATTGCAGGTAGTAGGGGAAAGCTGTTTGGTTAAATTTTCTATTGTGGAAAGAAAAGTTCTCCTTCTTTTAATAATCAGTTGAAGGAATTGTTTTAAACCAGAATAAAGTACTGTGTAAAACAGGCACATAGTTATTTTAGTTTTAAAACCTTTTATTTCAGATAAAGCATGCTGCTATATACAGAAAAATGTGGGTCAAAGCAAAAGCAACAGAATGGGCAACATATTCCTTAATACTTATATATTCCTTAAAACTTACAAGATGCTTTTAAAAACTTCAGTGCACCAGTAGTACTAAATATTGTTCTCAATCCTAAGTCACCTCTAGCAAAATGTCATTTCCTCACAGATCCTGTGCAATCACAGCTATCTCTGGTTTTCATATAATGACAAATTCAGGTTTCCAACAAAAAACATACAGCAATGATTTTAGCAAATTACTTCTATCTGTGTAATATATTGAAGAAATATAACTTTACATTACTAATACCTTATTTCAAACAGCATCATTCAACAATGCAAACTAAATATGTTGTACATTTAGCAAAGTCTAGGGCAGGCTCAGCCAGTTTTCTTTTCCTTTCAATCTTTCTTTCTCCTACTTTGTTATCTTTACAGCAGTGAAGACTTAGTAAAAGTCTCATTCCTCTTCCTCATAAAGAAATACCATCAATAACTTCCCTCTCATTTTCTTATAGAATTAAGTCAAGAGAGCACAACAGTGATTGTGTTGTATACTGAAGTTACATTTGATGTAGTAAAGGACAAAAGCTAATCTATAATGAAGACCATGAACTGGGTTGTATCCTTATTTTTACTGTTGGTGACAGTGAATGGTAACCAGGCTAACAAGAGAAGTCTACAGAAGACAGAGAAAGGCTCTAGCAGTAAATCTTTGCTGTGTGTATGACACTCTTATGCTCTAACTCTGGGCAGCAATTAATTTTCTTACTGTAATTCTCTGTCTCATGTATTTGCCTGCTAAATGTGGGCTTTTAACTTTTAACGTTAAGGATTTGCGCGGATAGGCCGTGATGCCAGTTGCGCAATTTGGCAAAGCGTGGGCTGTTACGTTCCGTTTCAAACCTTTCCCTGTGGCATGAAGAAAGAGAGAGAGACAGAGAGACAGAGAGAGAGAGAGAGAGAGAGAGACACACAGAGAAGAAAGAAGGGAGGGAGAAAGAAAGGGGTTAAGGACCATGGCTACCACTCTCTTGCCATATAACTAGGGCAATGGCAATTTATTTGGATTTTTTTTTCCTCAGCTTTCAAATCAGCACAAAGAGGGATGGGTGATCCTTTATGGACCACGTATGAAAGGATTTGTAGTTAAGTTCTAAGAAGTAACGACATAGCTTATATTCTTTGACTTCTGCTTGATATTACAGGGCTGCTTTTGCTAGAAACGCAGTTTAATCCCATTGTTTTCCTGCCAGCAGGTTCCTTCAGCTTTTCCCTCCCTCCACCCCAACTGAGCAGTCAGTGAAAGTTAAATCCATACAAGACCAAAATTAATGCATATATTTTCCATACTGTAATATGTAGGTCAGTGTATATATATATATATATGTCTCCTGCTGTCCTTCTTCTAAGAACCACCAGCCACTGGTTTCAGCAGTACTTTTCTATAGCTTTTCTCAGCATAAATGAGTGCAAGCGTTGACATTTGCATGAATATTTCTGGTCATTTTTTGTCAAAAAGCAGAGTATCACAGGATTTTCAAAGCACAGTCCTGAGAAGTATTTGCCACCTCCTGCAAACACCCCTAGCTACTTTACCTGCAGACTGGGGTCCTAAGCAATGTTCAGCACACACCTCAGGATTTAATCTTAATCTATAGATGACCTATAGTTTAAATTCAGGTTTTGTATATAAAAAGGGATTGGGAGGAGAGCAGAGTCAAGAAGTCTATCAAAAAGAATGGAAAATGTTGTTATTTTAAAAAATATTTGATTATAAACAGGGTAATTTTCCCCTCAGTATTTACAATGAAAACAGAAGGCAACTGTGTTAATGCAGCAGAACTTGAGTGTGAAACCAGCCAAACAGAAATGAACAGACTGGACTGGTTTTACTCCTCAGGCTGAACCAAGCACAAAACAATAAACAGAGTAAATGCCAACAAAGTAATTTCACTGATATTACTAAATCTTCTATTCCTAATAGCACAGTGTCCCACAGATAGCAGTCCTATAGGAGTCTTGATGTTAGACTTCTCAAACTGTCTTTTATGCTTTTAAGTAATTAAAAATATAAAGTATTCCTAGCTGAAATGCTGAAAATTCATGGTGGCATTTTTTCAAAGTACATTGGAGCATACTAGCCACAGTGGGTCTTGCATGAAATCTAGGAATTCCCATAGTGCTTTAAAGATCTACCACTCCATTCCAGGCAAAGGTGTTCAGAAACATTTGTTTGGCTTGAAATGGATCCCATCTTTCCAGAAAATGTTCTGTAACAGTCGTCACAACAGCAACAGAAAGTTTTCATAGCAAGTTATCATCTTATGTGTGCCTTCAAAATAGCAGTGGCACGAGCAAAGAACAGTCACGCGATGCATGTATTAATATTAACATTAATGGAAAGGAATATTCTTCCACCTGCAAACTCCCAAGCTTTATGGGTTCTGTTCAGAGCATATGTCATGAAGTTAGAAGCAGCAATCTAGAAGTGACTATTTGTATGTCAAACAGATTTTCCCAAAATAAGCTAACTGGGGCTTTTTCATTCCCCTCCTCAGCCCCCCCAAGTGTTTGGGAGAAAGATGTCATGCAGTTCTTGCGGACTACACTGAAGAGCCAAGATAAAAAGACAATACTGCTCACAGCATGCTCTGAGACCAAAATTCCCTACCCTGTGAAATCTCTGGCACTTCAAAATTTGAAACATGAATGCTTTTCCAGAATGCCAGCACAACATGGGATTAATAAGACCCCAAATATAGCAAAACTCAGGTTCCACAGTTCCATGGAAACCTTTTGCTTTCAGGAGCCCAGCAAGCCTTCCAGGTGATCCCAAACTGTGGGCATGGAGAAAGATGTGGACGTACAGGCTGTTTGGAGCAGACAGTGAAGAAGAGTTTCTACTCCATTATTATGCTGGAAGAGTGGAGTATGGATTCTGTGCATCTGACATAAGTTCTTCCATCCATCTTCCATCCAGTTCCTTAAAAACTGGGAAGTGGCAGGGGCCTTGCCAAAAGATTAAACAGAAGGGGCCCAATAGGCCCCCAAAACACTGTATGATGGATGCATGTCTAGGCAGGGCTACTGCTACTAAATCTGCAGTGGAACATGTGCAACATTTGAGGTAGGTATAGAGCCACCAGAATGGGGCAAGTATTATCAGTTGAGTAGGAAGAAGACCCCGCTTCATTCCTTGCATCAGAGCTCAAGCCAATTGCACTGTACCCGTGTAACTACCCAGGGTATATTCCTTTTTGCCTCTACCAGTGAATGCCCTTAAACCTCTTTGGGTAATACATCTGTGCCTAAATACACTCATGAAACTGTCCTTGTGAAAAAAAGGATAATGCAGGAACTGCAAAAACGTGCAAAGTCCAGTGGGTATAGTCATCTACTTTCAGTTATACTGACGGGAAAGTGCAATTTACACATGCTGATGTGTTACTAGAGAATTATTTTCAACATATCTGATACCATGTTTAGTTTCTAATACCTAGTATTTTCCAAGGCCACAGCCTACAGCTGCAAAGATTATTGCTTTAAAAAAAACAAACATATTACTCTCAGATGTGTATGGGGGACTAAGTTCAGCACAACACTTTAAATCCCATCATAAAAAGGATTTGGATGTGTGCTATTTCATCAAAGCAGATAATGCACAATGCATTTAATAAGAATTAGGGTACCACATATGAGGGAAGACTTCAATCCCTGAGGGATGTAATGTGAAGCCTGGTGTTGAGGCAGCTAGCCATGAACTTCAGTGAACTGCAATAGAAGGCTTATAGCAAACGTAAGCTGAAAGTATACTTGTATTTTCACAGGGAAGACAACAGACAACTTTCTCACTGATTCAACATCTGTAACTTGCACTGTGGTCAAAAGCTCAGACCTTTATGAAAGCCACATGGCAGTAGGGGGGAAAAAAAAACAAGAAGAAAGCAAAGAGAAACTGGATTGAGTATCAGAAACATCTCAAACCCAGAAAGGAGTTTAAAGTAGCTAACATGATATAAAGGATTTGAAGTATGCAAACAG
This sequence comes from Apus apus, assembly GCF_020740795.1. Classification (NCBI taxonomy): domain Eukaryota; kingdom Metazoa; phylum Chordata; class Aves; order Apodiformes; family Apodidae; genus Apus; species Apus apus. The sequence goes on from NC_067285.1 coordinate 28,397,630, forward strand.
AAAATCAGGCTTGCATGCAGGCTGCTCTGATTCAACTGCAGTTTTTAAGCTCAGTGTAAGAATCTCTAATACATCTATTTCCTGGCTCTGAAGGACACCTTAAGTTGATGATATTTTTTTAATTCCTTATTTCATCTCTGAACATATTCACTTTTCAGTGGTTTTGGTTGACTATATGAAAAAAATACATTTATCCACTAGCAAAAGCAGTCCTGTGCTTCCATATTCAATAAATTTGGGTTGTATTTATTCCAAAAAAAAAATAAGCAAATTATTATGGCTATGGATGGAAACAACTCCTTTACTGTATCATTTCAGGAGAATCAAATATAAATCATATGGTAATCCAAATAAATTGCTCACAGATTTCAATGCTATCACACATTATATATTTTCGTCCAGTTACACAACTAAGTAGTTACACAGGTTTTGGCCTTAGGAACTCATTGCATCCAAACACCCCGCAAAGTTCATAAAAGTTGCATATGCAGAGAGCTTTCAGATTTGAACACACACTTCAGAAATGTTGCACTGTCTTTCCTAAAACCATGCTAATTTGTTATCCTTTTCTTTCAAATGCCTCTCACTGGTAGCATTTCAATTTTAGTGATTTTTAGGTAAATGCATTAAAATATTGTAAGACAAAAGTAAAATAATGTATGTTCATATTAATGCTGCTTTAAAACATTAGTTGTTTATCAGTAAGGAGAAAGCCATATTTTTCACAGAGCTGCCTACCTTGACCTCCTCAGGGCTTCTTCATCTGGATCTTGCACTGCAGACAAAAAATGTTTCACTTAAAGAAGGAAAGGAATTGACTCTATGATAAAATTGTAAGTTCTTTAGAAATGGATCAAAACCCTATCTAAAGGTGCATTTGTTCTGACTTTGTAGCAGTTGATACTGTAAGAACAGCATAAAGAGGAGCAGCATCCTACAGCTAGGAAAAAGGATGCTAGTAGGAAAGAAACTACTGCAACTACTTTCTCATTCATTTATTATCCATGTTTCACAGCTGTAGGCAATGGTTCTACAATGAGGGCCTGCTGCTTCCTAGGAAAGCTTGAGAGGCAACACCCATTCACATGAGGAAGAAAAACTATTTCCTCCTGATGTGGAAGAGACCCTAAACTTCCTTCTGTTTAGCTCAGAAACAAACTCTGAGGTTAGTACAAGGTGATTAGAAAAACATTTCCATAGACAACAGGTAACAAAGTTCTAGCTCCCATGACATTCATAGCAGATCTAGCTTTAGGTAACAGGGCTGCTAGAACCATAGGTTCAATACAAATGGTGATCCAGGATTTTATTTTTTTTTTTGATCCACAGAAGTCACTTCTATAAAAGACAGGCCACATAAGTTGCTTATCTTCTTTTCTAAGGAAGGGGACAGTTTTGTATGTCTAGGCTGCTGAAAAATGGAAGATTACACTGCAGAGGTTTCATTTGTAAGCACAATGGGATCCCAAATGCTCTTTTGCTGTATAGTCTCATATACTTTCATGGTGACACCTCTGGCAGATCAAATAATTTTCTTCATAAAGCATAAGGTGAGCTTGAACACTTTGAGTTTCTTGTTCTCTGAAGTTACATCCAGAGTTCCTTGATCTTAGCCCTCACTGACAATTACTACAAGCTGGACATGAGTCTTCCTTAAGCATCAGTTGCTAGTACTGGGATAAGAGAAGAAAGACATGAATCTAAAATCAGGACAAGGGGGTTATTTTGTTATTCAACTTACTGTACTCCGTTCCAGTCATCTGGGCAAGGATGCGGAAAGACCTAGACTGCAGGTTGGCAGAGCGGCGGCTCCAGTCTTCGGATTCATCCTCAGGTTTGTTCTGAGTTTTAAGCACAGCCTGATAGACCGGGGAGGCACTGTCTATGTGAGGGTCTTTAATAGGAAGGGTACTGCAATTCAGAAAGTGAGATGTTGTGAAACAGCACATGGTAGCTTTCATCCCAACCTCTCTCTGGTCTTACAGCTTCTCACCCAGAGTAACAGCAGTCCAAAACATGGCTTTGAAAATACCACTTTTTTAAAAGAAAGATCAATTTTAGGTGAATTAAGAATGTTATGGCTCATTCTATCTTTGAAATGGCCTGTTATAATTCAAGCTTGCATATTCAAAAGGGTGTGATTGGAAATGTCTGTTCATGATTCCTCAGCCAATGCAGCCACAAGCTTAGGGTGGCTAGAGTGCTGTATGGTGATAGAATAAAAACCATTTATTTCTCTGTCCCATATTACTTCTTATAAAAATGGCTTTGTGTTGATATTGTTTTATGTTATGTTGTATTACAGTTGTGGGCCAGTGTATTTTGAGGTAAGGAAATAATTTTAAATTGTATTTTATTATTTAGAAGAGTATTTTAAGGTTTAGAAATAACAAGCATTTAATTGTAAAAATACTGTGATGAGCTTTTATAGCTTTTCCAAGAGATCACTATTTTTTGCCAAACTCTGAATTAAACTTCCAGCTGCCATAACTTTGAATTCATTGTCTACTAGACATGTGAAGCACAAGAAGTCTAGACTTGTACACATATTTTGTATCTGAAATCTTTAACAGCAGAATGTATATCAGTCTTACAACATCTCTTATCACTTTGCAAAGTGATATACCCAGGAAGAAACCTCCAGTTTTGCACACCTAAAGTCAAAGCTATGAAGCTCTGTAGCACTAGTAAGGTAACCCCTCTATCATTTATTATGCCAGGTAGAAACAGACCTAGTAATGCAATAGCTGTTTTGCTTTTTTTTTCCCCTGCAAAAATAACTTCTGCGTAGCATACAGTTAAAATTAAATATTAACAGAGCTGCAGAAATATACACTGAGGGAACATGTGTGCTTGGAGTAACTTGGCTCCATGACTTCTCTAAATACAAGGTCTATTTTTGAAGCAAGTGATTTATTGTAACAGCTTTAACAGGCGATTCCGTACAGAGCTTTGCAAGCAGTGTGCTCAGCCTCATGGACACCGAGAAATGGCTCTGGTAAAAGTTAAGGGCCATTTGGTCCAGCTAAGTCACTGCTACAAAGTTCCAGGAGTGGTCCCTTGATTCAGGCTCAAAGTTAGTGTTCTCTAAGATACCACTGTGCAGGGAAAATCTAGAGAGAAATTTGATGTGAATCTGTGGAAGGAATAATGAAAAAGCCAATAATCATGTCCAATATCCCACATACAGCAATAACATACCTTGTAATAAAAAAATATTACTGGATAGTGCCTTAAATATCAGCATTTTCCAGCTGACACTCCCCTTCTTCAGCAATGCACAATATAAAATGCTTTAATGGATTTGTACCTAAAAATAGCATGGGATGTGTCCTTCAAGTAAGATGTGTGCTTGTATGTGCTGTGGACCCAAAAGCACCTCATCTCTTCTGTATTTTTTTTTTTAATTAGAGGAGTATTTATATTCTTCAGAACCCCCACTATATACAAACTTCTCACTTCCTTGAGGACCCAGCAGGGTAGAGAACCCAGTTATTTTTCTTTTATGTTGTTTCAGTACAACCACCCACACAATGGAGCACAGCTTAGAAAAAGCCTGACTCTTCAGTTTGAGCTCTGCCACAAAACATGACAGGTACGTTAAAAAGTATCTCAGTGTGGAAGACTGCCTGCAGGAGGAAGCAGCATTTTCCAGCTCCTTTTTTAGCTCTTGTTTCCTTGACCTCTATCTATGGGAAGGGTGTGCTACCAGAGGCTTCCGTTAGTGTTGCTCCTGTGTCTCCAATGGACAAATTAGTGCTGTATCCTCCTTCTGATGGAAGAGGGGAGAGAGAACAGCAGTGTTCTGGCCCTCCAGACATGGCAGAAGGGCTTACTGAGGGAGGGAAAGAAGCACAGCCCAGAGTGCTGCCTTCTGCTGACTTCATGCAGGAATAGACGTTATATGGAGCAGAGATACTCTGCAATACCACACCTAAGTCAGCATCCGCTCTCACCATTCTGCTGGCACTTCTCACTCTTGGCTATGCTGGGAAGTTCTGTCGTTATAAAGGGTTCCGTTAAAGTTCCCCAAAAAGTGACTCCACCCTCAAGTTCCCAGAGGCACTCCAGGACTTTGTCTTAGTACTGACTAAGCACACAGTACCTTGCCCTGTATCGCTATCAGAGGTGTCTGCCTGGTTTTTACATCCCGAGATTTGTCAGTCCAGCTGAAGCTTAAAAACCTGCTGTGTGTCATAGCAAATTTCCAGCTGCAGACGGTTGTAGAGTGGATAATAAACCACTGGGTAGGTAGTACTGCTGGTTTCAAACATGGATACTGTGGCAACAGTGGTGTGCAACCCGTGGACAGTTCAAATTCCTTTGTTTAAATCCTCTAGCTGAAATGCTTTATTCTTATATTAAGACCCACATATAAAAACGCAGTTTGGAAGTGTACGTATAGATAGGTGATTAGCACAGAGGTAGTTAAAAAATGCTAGAGGCTGAACCACAAATTTCACAGTAGCAACCTGGGACATTAATATGACATATTAATATCCTTATGGTAGATGATTAAGGCAGGAAATGGAGCTTGGTGAATTAACCTTCCCTAGCACAGTGAAACACACTCACATAAATTGAACTAAATTAATGCAAGACATTGGAATATTTCCAACTCTTTAATGCAACAGGCCGCCCTCTTTTTTTAAAAATAATCATAATTATATTGTAGATGAGTAACTAGGACATACGAGCCACTCAGCATGGAAGTGTAAATTAGAGTGCATGGCTGATTATGAGCATTTCATAAACCTAAATGTGACAGTTGATCCTTACAGACAGCCTAAAGATGCACATAACCATGTTAATACCTCTGTTATACCTCTTCTTAATTTAATTTTTTTCCATCTGGGTGTGTAAGTGCAGAAATATCCTTCATCTTTAAACATATTACTTTAAATTGATGTTACTGAAAAAAAAAAAAAATTCCCAAATGGGTTAGTGTTTTTGAGGGTTTTTTTCATATAATAGCCTAAGGTAGCTCAGTAGGATTCAATAAAAAATTGTCCCCCTTTTTCACATCATCACAGAAGTCAAGCAACAAAATTTAAAAACATTCAGATCTCTTTCAACAAGAAGCAATGTGATTTTTTTTTTCTTGAAGTTCATTGTAAGCTATGGTTTAATTCAAGTAGATAATATGTAAAAACTTAAGAACACTGTAGTGTTCTACCCCTGATGTAGACACACAATAAAATATTGTGACTTTGGATATTATACTGATTCCATCTATTAAAAAAAAAAGCTCTAAAAGGTAAATAAAAAAATCCAACCCAAACAAATAGTTCATGCAGACTGGTAAGTTATCCAGTCAAGTTGACTTATTGTGGAGGATCCATGAGACTTTAGTTTGTACAATCACATTATTGATTCTGCTACTAGAACTGTTAGATCTTAATCCTGATAAAGTTGTTGGATTTATGTCTACTTACATGACACTTATATTTGGCTAAAACCGCGTAGTGGAATTTAGAAGAGGTTTGACAGAAATGTACTTGAAATGTACCCACTACATGGTTTCACTGCAATCAAGTCTTGGTTCTTGGTATAGCAAAATCAATTGAAAATAAGCAACATGGAGTGAGAGAAGTATAAAGACAGGGCATTAAAAGTTTTCTATCTTTGAGTTCCAGCATGAGGTCTGAATAACTGCAGTATAAATAATTTATAGCTTTCCTTTGTGTTTGCCATTGGTGATCCAGTACATGTGAGTTATTTTCTAAGTGACATGAGGCAGCTTTCAAATGGTGAAACTAGAAAATGAATTCCTGTCTTAAGCCTGCCTATTCTTCATTACTGATAAAAGAAGTAATCAGTGTATCCAGCTACTGTTTGCCAAAAAGAACAGAAACCCTTTAGATTTGCAGTCTGAGTATGCTTATCATCTTACATACACTGTATGGCTTCAGGGCTTGTCTCTAAAGTACAAAAACCAAAACAAAACACAAAGCAGAGAAATTAAGTGCTGAGACCAAATTATAAGCAGCGAATTGAGACAAAATAAATCAGTACACAACTTAACCTGTTTTTATATGATAAACTTCTCATACAAGTATTTCTGCATTAAGCATAAACATATCTCCAACTTGATCAACTAAGCAAATTAAATATTTGCTATCCAAACTCAAAACTTGCTAAAGTTGTAACTAGTTTGCCTTCTAAACTAAACTCAGTTTCCACTGCAAATTAAAGCTCAGAGTATCACAGAGGTCAAAGCCACACCTTAAGGAAATGAGTTAGAGGCTTACTGGAATGAATTTCAGTCAATGGGTAGCCCCTTGTTCTATCAGCACAAACCTTGCCTTAATATTGGATTAAAAGTGCTGTGTTGACAGTAATAAAACAATCTGGGAAGAAAATTGTTTAGTCACTAAGTGTTATGAGTTTTAAAAAAAAGAAGTTACAAAACAGGCTGTAGCTCACAACCCAGTAGATTTAGAGAGTCTCCTACACCTGACTGCATATAGGACTATAAACATGAGTTTATTCTGGGGCCACGTAAATATTAGGCTTAGAAGTCACATTCCAAAATGAAGTGAAATCTTAAATGGTACTTTATATTATGAATCTTGCAGAAAAACTTTTTTTGCAACATTACAGGGGAGAACATGGTCATGAAGTTGTCTGCAAAGAGAAGTTGCAGTAGAAAGGTCTGACAGAGAAGGATTAATGGAAATAATAATCTCATTTCAAAAATACCCATGTGACAGGTGGATTCCATGTTCAAAATGAGAAAAAAGAACAGAGCTTTTGCTAGTAGCATTTAATATAGCTCTTGCTGCTACTCATGCAACAGTTCAACAGCCCATGAAAATCTATTTTTTATTTTTTATCTGTGCATCCATTCATTCAGCTCATTTCAAGATAATGTGCTATTTATAAAATGAATAGGATCCACTTGCTCAGCAGTGAAACTTTATAATAATCTGATCATTCAAATGGGAAAATTTTAAAACATTACCATTTTCATTATATGCAGCATTTAGTAGAAACTGCCAGTCTATCGTATAATGTCTCCTACAATCCATGCCTATGAATATGTGAACCATTATAAAGAATACAGATAGAATTAACTTCTTTCATTGTACTTTGCTAACTGGAAACATGAGCCTGGAAACTTACACCTGTGGAGATTCACTGAGTCATGGTCAAACCCAACTAAAGGCCTTGTTTGGGCTCTATCATTAAGGACAGTTGTGATGAACAGCCAAATAACATTGGTGCAAAAAAATCGGGGGGGGGGGGGAAGAATTTAAATAAAAACCCAAACCAAAACAAATGAAATGGCCAGTAAAAGGGTGCACATGCAAATACATAAATTATCTGCATTTTTAATAACCCTGCAGCTAGCATCTTGAAAAGAAACTAAAAATTAAAGTGTGTTGCTGTACCTATATTTTTGGTGTCACCTGAAAAGAAGGGAAGTTCTATTTTGGGTATAAAGATCACAAGTAGGAGAGAAACCTGGCTACATTCATTGCACATGTAATTTCAATTAAGTCATAACAACTGTGGAGAACCTTGTCAGATAAGATTACCAGAATCATGCATTGGAAAAGCAGAATTATTAAAGATCAATGGACTTCACCATAGTCCAGAGGATATGTGTAAGACATGTACAGTATGTAAACGAGGGATAGGGATAATACAGCACAACACTCCCTTTTGAAGAATGAAACTGTAGCCAGTACTAAATATATATTTTGCACTCTTTGTGTATCAATAAAAGTTTGCCCCTCCCATGTTCTTTCTGAGTTATGCATATAATAGAGTGGTTATTACAAAGCATGGTCATTGTAAATGAAAAGCCATCCAATGTCATACAGAGCACTACACAGATTTTTGTGGGGTTTAGCAGTTGTAGGAAGACTATCAAAAAAATGAATGTTACATTTTCTAACTATCCATCCTTTTAACTTTAAAACAATGAAATGCATTCAAAAGCTATCTAGGACTGATCTGTATTTTTAATGAGTAAGATATTCCAGAGAAAACAGTCCAGGAAGAGCTGCCATGTCATGCAAGTAGGACTGTTAGATCATGCAGAGAAAAAGCATTCCACACAAGGAAATATCCTTACCCAGCAAATTCTCCACCCTGGGCTTGTGCCTGGCCTGCAATTGCATCCATGATAGCATCTTGGGAATACATGCTGATCGGGGTGTTATACTGGGCGTGAATTATAGTAGCCTTGCCGCCCAGGCCTTTCACCTCAATGGGTTTGTGCGTAGACAGGGCAGAGTCCTTCAGGACATTGGGGTTGAAACGCTCCGTGGGCTCCGTGCTGGGTTATGCAAGAGTGAGGGTCGACAGGGAAGAGAGGGGAAGAAAGGAGAAAGGCGTGGCAGTTACGTGAGGGAAAAAGCATTGACAGACGAGCGTGCGTGGCTGTTTGTGGCATCTCACCACAAAAGCTTCTGGGCAGAGGATAGAGACAACATGAGTAACAATCAAAAGCTGGCTGTGCTCATGGATGACATTTTTGTGTTGGCTCACAGATACATAAAGAGAAAAAAAAGACAAAAACAGTTGTCATTGTATAAAAAATGACAAAGCCCTAAGTATTCATGTGATACTTATATTAAAATTTTATTCTTACATGCATATATTCATATAAGTGTATAAAAACATATACACAAACACACAAGTATATATGCATGCCCATGGACGTACATAAATATTGCAGAGAATTCCCAGTTTATTCACTGCATCCATTCATTCTTTCAGAAGGGTCTTACAAAGTGCTAGAAAGTGCAGTGCAGAGAACAGATGTCAGGTCCTCTATTATTTAGAAGGTTCCAGTACTTTTTGTTTGGTTTCTTAATCATAGTGGAATTTAGTAGCTGTGCCTGTTAATCTTCAAAGCTTTCCTCACAAAGACTAAATTAATCTTCCCCAAATCTCCATACACCCAGTTCTAAGTGTTGCTACAGCACAATAAATGCTCAGTCAAAATATCCTACATTGCAATCAATGGGCCAACTGCAGCTGGAAGAGTAGCCACCATATTTTCCAGTGGCTCAATTTATGAGGAAGGATTTTTATTTGAGAAATTGAGCCATGAGCAAGTTAACTGAAGGTCCCATTGCAACAGAACATGTCGGTTTAATGTCAGAATTCAGCTAAAGAGCACCTGGCTTCCTTGTAGCACCTAGCTGTACATTGTTCTAGACCTGGAGTTAGGACTGAGTATTGCCTGGAATTTCAGTGAGGTGAAGCTCAGCCATCAGGCACCGAAGCAGTTGCTCTTCTCAAGCAGTGGGAGATTGGCTGGATCCCTAGTCTGCTGGTCCTGTCCTGCCAGCAGCAGGTGGATGCCAACAGAACAGGTTCTGCACACTCACCAAACCAGGCAAAACTGAGAATTCTGTCCTTAGGGAAATAACAGGTATTTCACAAGGGTTCCATTTTTAACTTAATCCAAAAGCTGGAAAAGGATGTATTCCCCCTCCCCTAAAAATAATTCTGAAAAATGTAATCCCTTTTGATTGGAACAATTTTCCTTTTCTGTTTAAAACCATTATGTCATAGATTTATCAGCCAACGTTAAGTCTTTTTCTTAATTTTTTCATGTGACTGAACAACAGCTTCTCTGGTTGGCAAGGGGCCAACAACTTGCCCATCTGCCATGGGTCAGCCTCAGAGGGTGAGTGTTAAATTTGAACCCTCAACCCAGCATAGAGGAAAAAGGAAAACCAAGTAAAGCTGGCAGCCATCTGACTTAATTTTCCAAAGATTCTCAAAGATGATGTGTCATTTCTGAACCCAGCCAGAGGATTCCACTATGTTTTCAGCCTTTTGTTTGGTGGGATGCCCTGATTGAGGATGGGCAGTAAGAGAGATACAGTCACACAATTCAAAACACTTGCTAGAATATTAACAGCCACATGCTCAAGGAAGAGAGACATAAATATGCACATGCTGTATTACTGCCACAGCCTTTAGTTATACACATCAACATTATATGGGAGGAAACCAGTAAGCTGCATTATGCATTCAAAAAAGTAAAAATAATCTTTTTACAAAGATATTTTCATATTTTAAATGTCTCTATATTACCTACACATCAACTGTGACATTATTAATACTACACTGACATCATCTGTTGAAGGGTGATGTGCAGAGACATGCAGGTTGATCTACTGTTGACTTTCCAGCATGCACATGCCTTACTTTAACAATGGTTTCTCTTTGCTTTGTAACACCCTAAATGATCCCATGATAATTAGGAACACACAAGTCCTCAAGATATTGAATTTAGTGTTCTCTCTCACCCACAATGTTTGAAGTATTGAAGAGATTCTAAACCCAAGATCTGAGCAGATTGTGAGAATGAGAAGACAGAGATGCCACTTTTAAAGAATAAAGTTCAGAGCTATTGGTTTCCACAATCAATTATAAAAATAAGAGCTACTAATCTTAGAACAGCCTAAACTTCCCTAACAGTAGCAGCAGTAGTGATTAAGCTTTCACTTGTGGTACCTGAACAGTTTCAGTGACAACCAAGAGGTTTTAGTCCCACTACACATACCAAGGCAAAATTTTCACTGAAGTGAAGAGGATTCCCATAAAAATAAGATTAGAGGGTAGAGATTTTCAACTGCAGAGTTTTCTTTATAACTCTGAGAGTAAACTGAAGATATTAGTACTTGTAATGGGTTCTGTGCTCTAGGGCAAAGTGGCAGAAACCCTAGAAACAGCTGAAGACCCTCTGCCAAAAGAATGGTATTTCTCTACCAAGCTGGAAAAGCATCAGGAAAAATAAATTCCAAAGCAAATACGATTAAAAACACCCCTACAATGCCACTTCTGCTTTCTAAAAAAAAACCTATCAGAACAATTATCAATGTGGATTGGCTGGAATTTCATCACTCCAAAGGAGTTACATCATTTGCATGACAGCACACCCACACCTCAGTAAAGTCAGCAAAGAATGCCAGATCAGTGTAAATTATATGCATCAAATGCTATTTAAACTTCATGTATTTTACTGCTTCTAACCTTCTCTTGTCAATTTAAAATTGACATTTAATGGATATAATTATTGCTGAATTTAACCCAGTCTCTCTAGGAATTCCTGCACAATACTCAGTTTAGAGACAGAAAGCAGGAATTTAGAGACAATCCTCTGCCCTTAAATATTAAAGACCAAAGCTGAGGACTCTCTGAACTTTCCTAAATAAAGCAGATCAATCATATTTTCAAGTCAATAGTTGCTTCTTGTTTCAGCAATATGTTTGCTAATTACTTTTTAGATCTTTTCCATAGCATCCTAAATTTGAATTTTAGTCAGGTGAGACTTCAAAAATTAACATTGAGGCTAAAAATACATCACTAGTAATACACCAAAAAAAGGCTCAGATAAAGCTCCCCAGATCCTGGAGGCATGAAGACTACTTAGAGAGTTAGGAGGAATTAAACCCAGACAACAGAGATGAAAACATCCGAAAGCATTTAAAAAACCCAAGCAAGCTCAGATGCAAACTCTGTTTACAGCATTAGAACATCACCAGGAGATGCTGAACAGGGAGCACCACTGGACACCAGTGGCAGCACGTGACACTTGCCATACCAGTAAGATTTGAAAAAAAACAAACAACTTCCATTTGCAAGCAGACACAGCAGGAACAGAAGGGATCATGCTACCCCAGAACACAGATCTTCACACAAACAGCGTAACACAAACACTTGGCACTATACAGAAGTGATACTAACTTGGCAGCAGTGTTGGTTATGACCTAAAAGAAGAGAAAGAGAACAAACAACATCAAAACCAACTGGACAGAAAAAGTCAATAGTTTTTAGAGTGCAAAGGGCAAAAGGTATTTACAAAAGCTTACTGGAGCTTTTTTCAGACATCTACAAATAAGAAAACAAAAAGAAAAAAAGTAAATGTGTGCCTGAAAACCCCAATATGATTAAGAAAGGAAAAAATGTAAGGATTGTAGTTGATCCTCTAGGACTTTGCAGGGTACCATGGCATTTTGGCTGACCCTTGAACATGATAATATTGCTGTGCATCCCTACTATTATCAAAGTGTATAGAGGGAGGGAGTAAAGGGAAGAAAGAAGGACTTGCAGAGTATACTCTCACCTGAACATAGCAAATGAGTGGTAGAGATTATATTCTTCCCTCAGATACTCAATATTAATGAAGTCTGTTCTCCTCAGACTTCCCTCAGAGCTGGCATTGCAAGATTGATTTTTTTGTCTTCTACATGCTGGAGAATATCCAAAGAATATCTAGGTAGATGTTTTTAATCTAAAACTAAGGAAAATGCATTTGTATTTACCAAAGTACTGGCTTAAATCTCACTATACCTACATTACACCAACAGTGGTGGAAACCAATAGCCATTCCCAATTTATTCCATGTGAAATGAAGCAAGTCTGTACATTACGTGGTTTTATGGATATCCTTATCAGGAAATTTTATTCCATCTGGCATGTACACAGTATGAAAAAACATATGTTCATTCTACATCCTGCTTCTCTGCATAAACATGAAGTGATGGTGGCCTGCAGAGTCATTCCAAAGAAACACAACACAAAACTCAGTGTAGGCCTTATGTGGGCCAAAGCTGGGAGTGATGAACTGTGTGCTCAGGCTATATTATATTAATTATATTATACTATATTATATGCTAATAAACCTTTCTATTGCTTGTATGAATAATATTAATGGGCCGTGACATTTATTTTAATTAGTTTTTCAAAGCTTAGAACACCCATATCTTACTGGGTGAAGTGTAATTCATCATATTTTGTGCAAAATAAAAAGGAAGAGAGTCCAGGATCATTTAATACAAATTTCCTCTTATTTAGCTGCACAGAATGCTGTTGACAGAATCGGGCACTGCGCCACCCAACTTGCTCTGTGATGTTTCTGGATCTGGGATTGATACAAAATACTGGACAGTAACGTTATTCTGTTGGAGCGACATTCAAAGTGGATTTGTCTCCTGCTTTTGCCTTGTGGAGCCTTTGGTATTACTGCTGCTTTTTACATGGTCCTGCATTGGCTCATCCAGCTGCCCTTTGAAAGCACTCTAATGAGGCAAAGCTGCAGTAAAGGCTTTGTACATCCACATTTCCATGGAAAAGCAACAACAGATCACCTTCTGCAGTTACTGTTCTTCAGACTCTTGGATTTGAGAATATTCTAACTTTATAAACGCTACATTAAGCCAAATATATCAGTCTGTTACAGGAACCAGTAGAGATATTTCAGGAACAAACTGCAGCCTGTAAGCACATCAGTTATCCTATATCCATTTTAGGTGTGTGCAGGACAGCTGGGCACTCATTTACAATGAAACACAGTGTGATAGTATCATTTTCTGTAGTGGACTCTGTTGCCTGCTTTAATCTAATAACCCAAGCCTCTGCCTTACACATAGAATATAATTTTTAAGGCAGAACTACCACCCCTAAAATACACCTTATTTAGAATAAACACTTGTTTGCACATAAAAATATGTTCAAAGATAAAAATCATGATGTGCACACACTAGGAACAGCTCAACAACCACAAGTATCAGTAAAGATTTTTTTAAACTGAAGAGGCTACGATAGCTTTCTTGAAAAAGAGCAAAGCTTTACTTCTCCTGATGTTTTGTATACCAAGAGGAAATTCTCTCCAGTTCAAAGCCAAATATTATTTTAGTTTGATTCTAAATATGGACATGTATGGAACACCCAGCTTGTTGCTCAGAGAGGTCACACAGTAACCCAAGCCACCTGGCATGTACTTGTGGGACAGGTATTTACTGCCCTTGGCCTACAATGTGAAAAATAACTTAAACTGGAATGAAAAAACCCCACGTGTTACAAACCATGACTCACTCTTCGTATTTATTAATACTGCCCTTGCCAAAGCTTTCAGCACCCTCAGCCAAGGTGATAAAGCTTTAATGTAAAAGTGTATCAGAGAAACAGATGCTTTGTTTTCCTTTGCAGATCAAGGAAATAATCTCAACATTAATTCTAGCTTTCTGATAGGATTCTCTAACAGGTTTAGCTAAACCTCTAACAGCAATTCACACAATTAAGTTTAAATTATCTGGTGAAAAGGACACCACATTGAAACATGACATATACCTTAAGATCAACCCCCAAACCTGATTTTTTTTTACACCTTTTATCATATTGCTAAGGGCATGCTCATGAATGCATAATTAATTCACAGTTTTGGAGCACTGTAATTTCACAATCTTTCTGCAGCATCTCACCTCGTACTATACAATGAGAACATCTGGAGCTGTCTTTGCAGAGCTCACAGTGCTTTCTTTCCTTGTGCACTTTCACATATATGCACAATGTGACTGAAATTAACACAGATGATACCAAGTCCCCAGGTAGTTACAGGTTCCATGTTACTCTCCACCAAGCAATAGGAGAGATGCCTCTCACTTCCTGAGTAACACTCAAGTGGGAGTGAAAGTGACAGGATTATTGAACTCTGAATTTTTTCTGCATGTAAACGGAGATGTACTGTTCTCCAACACTCAGAGGAATTACCTGAAAAGACACACGTACTTAGTACCTCTGGGTGCTTTCACCTTCACAAAATGTTCCAAAGCTTGCAGGATAAATGCTGATTATTTTTTTAACAGAACTTTTAGCTGATTTGTCATAACTTTTCTTATTTGTTCATTGGTGCTACAGACGCTACAGGCAGATAGACAGCAACTTCCTAAAATTCTGTTCAAACTAAAACAGTAGAACCTTGCTTTGTAATTCAGTACACTGCCACAGGCATGAACTAACTTGTACATATAAAGGCAATTGTAATTTTGATAACAAAGAAATAGTCAGAATGCTGAGCCATCCAAAATACAGCCCCTTCACCCTCACCCTTGCAGATCTTAAGGAAGGTTGTGAAGACAGTGGGAGAAAGGGAGAAATTCTCCAAAGAAACTGCACATGGAATTAAGGAATAGATTTCCTCAAGAAAAGTGTAAATTAAGAGATAAGCATTCTGAGGCTTATTTTGCCAATGTTGCTTACTAACTGAAATTCTTTTACTTTAAACACTAATTGCCTTTCTTAACTATCCAGTATGAGAAAGGGAGGATAGGATTTTTTCAGATAAGTTAATTAGGATTGTTAGTGCTGAGTGCTCAAGAGAGTTACAATGAATCATCTAGAACAGGCTTATATGCTTTTTTATAAGAATAAAATATACTTACTTTGCTGCAACTTAAAAACACTTGGTTTTACTCTTGCAAAGAGCTTCTGCAATGGGATATAAAGTACTTGAAAATATGCATTTGCTATTGGACCCTGAGTGGATTGCCTGAATTTTCTGTTTTTCCTCTTACAGCCAAGACCCTAGTGTCAAAAGTACACTTTTCCCTGTATTCATAATAAGAAATTTATCTTCATTTAAAAAAAAAACAGAAACAAATTAGAGATTTGTTTGCAAATTAATAAACGAAGGCAGAAAAATTAGGAAAGTCTTTCTCATGTATTGTCATCCAAGCTCCTCACTTCAGAAAACTGCTAATTAAACCACTTGAACTGCAATACAGTAGCAGTGAAAACCTTGACAGCACAGGATCAGACTATCTGGGTAGTATCTAGAGATCATTCCTCGCTACATACAAGTTAAAAGCAAAGCTAACGGATGTGAGACAGACTATGTTCAAACCAGAGGATTCAAAATACCGCAAAAATTTTGACTCATTTTACATAGGAAAGCCAATACATTAAGGCAGGATTCGTAGCAGGGCACTCCAGTAGAATAGCATGTCAGATTTGCTGGTCAAAGCAATTTCTCTTTAGGAAAGCAGCAAAGATCAGATCTGTTTTATGGCAGCTTTTATCACAGCTGACAGTGATGCTTGATGAAACCACAGGCACTAGTTCACATCGCTCAGCACCAGAACCCTGAGATGATCCCAGTTACTTCACTCACATTGTTCCTCCTCATGCTCTGGGGACTACTGCCAATCCCTATTGCAATTCAGATACCAAAGACCAAAAGTTATTCTGTAATGGTACTGTGTATGTTTTTGGGGGTAGTAGAAAATTCAGTGATTGTTTCAGACCTTAATCATGCTTACCAGACAAAGGCACAATAGGGTAGGTAGCATTACATTCCTTTTTCAGCAAATTCTTTACTTAATGAAATATTAAATATTTTACCATGTTACCTACCCTCTAGGAAGTCCACCTTCCGAAGCCCTTCGGTTGAGACCTAATTTATGTATCTCAGCCATTTCCCTTAAAGTCTCTGCTGAGTAAAGGCCAATAGGGTTGTTATACTGCCTTGCAGGGCTCAGCTGGTGTAAAGGACTATTGCCTTCGGTCAGTACAGGGCTTAGGTTTGAACCTAGATTACTCTTTGCAGGTGAAATGTCAGGAGTCACAGACTGAGAGGACATGGAAGATCTAACTGTGGTAGTCTTTAAGTAGGAAGAGCTATTTGAAAAGCTGATCTCTTGCTTGTTGAGGTAGCCTGAAAACGTTCCATTGGTTGCTAAAATACTACCCACAGGCCCAGCCGCCGTGTTAGTTAGAGGACTGAAGGTTGTTCTGTTGCCATTGATTTCCCAAGCAGGCTCCTGTATAGCAAACATGCAGGCCAAGAAAAGAAAAAAAGAAAAGAGCAATCATAGAACACATGCAAAAATAACATTTGCAATTACTGCTTCTAAACATATCGATAAACTTGCAATAAATAGATTGGAGCCAAAGCATCAAAACTTTCAGGGAAGATTTTCAACAAATAAATGCATAGTTTCAAAATAAGGGAAGCAAAACATACTCAGGCAATTTTTACTGGGTTTTAGTTGAAAACAAAGCTTAACATTAGAAGAGCACTTGCTACTAGTCAACCTCATAGCAATAATTTTATATAAAGACAACACTGACTATTAATTTCCAGGATAATTAAGAAATCTTATAAAAAAATGTCTTGAGGTCAGAATCATTTGAGACAATATACAAACATAAAAGTCAATTCCAATATTATAAAAATATAATTATTCTAAACCACACCATTCTATTTTTTGTGAGTCCACTTAAAGCTATCAAAGCCCACACCTTGCATTGCTCTCATAGGCTCTGGCTCATGCTAATTAGGCCATGCAGCATGGTTAGCAGAGGGACCAACAGGACTCAAGAACAGGTACTGCTCAACAGAAAGGCTGCTTCTATTCTGCTCATTTCTGCATAATTTCCACTGGAAGAAATGTGTGCATGAGCATGTAGATGGTGAGTATATGATCCTACACTCATGTCCTAGATAATATTCCTAACGAGAACAGCAGGATGTAATTGTCTTTGTTAAAGTCACAGGAATCTTTCCTACAATAGCTATACCTGTAGAAGTCTGTGCTGGTGCTCAAATTAGACATCCTACCAAAACCTCATCCTGTTAAAATGCACCACTATGCTTTGGTTTCATAATTTATTTGCTATTGATGCCGCTTGGTGAAAGCAAAATACAAGGTAATAACAAAAACCGATTGCTTTTTCAGCAACAAAATGCAGGAAATAAGTTGTTGCATGAGTTGTAAGTTTCATATGAAACTTGTGTGCTCATGTTGCCTGAAACAACCTACCACTGCTTCAAGCTCATTCTGGTGCAACACCATCTAAATCCCTGCATTGGGTAGGACTAGAGGGTAACTCAGCAGTTTGCAGGAACCACAGAGCATCCTTAGGGTTAAACTGCCTCATTTCCTTCCAGCTACTGGCACTGTACAGTGACCACAGCTCTATGCCTTTTGGAAGTCTGACTACCTGCAGTATGGACAATTTTATCAAAGAGGAATACAAACTTCACTTTCAGGGGGGCTTCTTATACCTTTACTCTCATTTTAAAAAATTCTTTATCTTCTAAAGGCTCAGTGACTGGCATATGAATCGCAAAATTCTAACATCGATTATTTTTAACATATCTTTAATGTTTAGCTTTTGAAACTAGCATGCTGAGTGCTGGAATTCATTATCAGATGTTTAAGGTAATGAATTATTTAGTTTCAAAAGCTGTTTTATTATTCACTTTTGATTGTCTGTAATTATATGCTTTGGATTAAAAAAAAAATAAATCTATAGCTGAGGTACCCAGCAAGCTATCTGAATGCTTAGCAATTTACAGATTTCTCTAGAGCCATAATACCAATTTGTAGTTTATCTCAGAAGCTCCTGACTCCAGCCCAGCTTGGGCTTCACTGACTTTGCTACGGGAGCAGGATCATTTCGACCCCTCCCCGTAGACCTAGATGAACTGCAGCTGTAACTGGTACCCAGGTGACTTGATGCTCACAGTTGAGAGGCCACCAGTAATGCTGGCAGCATGCTGCAGTCCAGCTCCGGGGGGACAGGGACAGGCAGGGACATTATCCTGAAGAGGGGTGGAACCCACAGTCTGCCCTCATTGACATTTTGCCTCATTTAGGCTGGCACTGCTTCAGTTGCTGTCATTAACATCTTACACACACCTCCCCCATAGCCTTGTGTGAAACACAGGCCTGAGAATAATCTGGCCTCTGATTTTCTACTTTTGCTAGTATTGATTATCATTAATGTAATTTACTGATTTAGATACTAAGGTTTACTAGAAAGATAAATATTTTCTATTCTCCTCTTGGATTTTTCCATATTGCATATTTAAGTTAAATGATGTTACATTTAAAAATCAAGATAATATTGCCTGATTCATTAAAATTATTTGTAAAAACCCCATTAAAGGTCTAAGGATATAGTTAATCATTACATTAAATACATTTAAAATGTTTTGAATCAAAAACGTAAGTAAGGCAGATAAAATGAACTGAGAACATTATTCTTAGTAATAAACAGGAAGAGATTTTAGCTGTCATTAATAGCTGCCTGTCACTGTAGAAACAGATAATCCTAAAAGCGTTTTTCAGAGGCACAAATAGGCCTTTTTTCAAACTATGCCTTTTAAAATAAATACATTTGAATTACATAGCCTGACATAGAAAACAGCAAACAAACAACCTTTAAGTGGCCTCCTGCAAGCTTCCAAGTATCATTATACAAACAAAACAGGGATTCTGTCGAAGAACGCGTTGTGAAAGAGGCACAAATGCACAAAGCCATGTTCATAAATTAAGTCATCACTTGTGCAAATGAGTTTTACATGCTAGAAGAGGAACAAAACAAATATTTAGAAAACAAAAACAGAGAGGCATTAGAGAAGAAAAAGGAGATGCCAGAGTTGTATTTATTTGTTGCCCTGAAAACTCTGACTTTCATCCAAGTTACCTGTGGGTTTCCTTTCTAGACCTGATAATAAAAGGGCATGCAAGGAGATGCCATTATAAATACTAATGAGACAAATGTCAGATATTTCCTTAACCCTAACACATCTTCATAGTTTTGGTGTTACTGGACACTAACAGTAGGCAAAAGGAACATTATAGGACTGCCAAAAAAAAAGGTGGTTGATGATTTTCCTCACCTTTAAGGCATGAATGCAGTTTTGGTTTCATTGCTCTACTTCTAGCTGGAATAGCAGCATGCTGGTACCTCAGCATTAGAATTCCTAAGAACCCAGCAGTGCCAGGTTAGCATTCTCCATTTTGAGTTAATATTCCTGGTGCTTTTAAGGTAGTCATTTTCCCTCTGTTTGGGGGAAAAGGGACAAAATAGGAAGCATCTAAGAATGTGTAACTTTTTTGAAAGACTTACTGCCCAATAATCAGCTTATTTAGCTCTTTCCTTTTGTGATTGACAAAGAATCTCTCATTCAGTGTATTCCCAGTAGGATATTTTAGATATATATTTTTTTTTCCTCTCCAGTTCAGTGGCAAAAACAGATCAATGCAGCATTTCTGAAATGATTTCTGAATGTGAAGGTCAGATTTTTAATACCGAGCAGCAGCACGGCTGTTAGCATTACATCACAGGAACTGCAGCCAACAGGAACAAATGTGCCCGTTTCTCGTCTCTCTCGTCCCAATCCGCTTCAGTCTCTGGTTGGAAAAGCAAGCCAACATTTCACTGTGCAAGTCTGATGCTACCCTTCAGCCGACCAGGAGAGGAGGCTCTGACATTGAGCAATGGGCTTCGTCCCTCGAGAAGGGATTGCTGTGATCCTGCTGCAATCCCTTACCACGAGGGGAAAACTGCATTTTAATTTCCCAGTGTAATGTCAATGAATGAGCTTAAAACTGATAAATGCAGAGGAGTCTCAAACATTTGGGAATAGAAGGAAGCCATGAATCAGCTCAATTTCCATTCTGAAATAGGATTATTCTTTTCTTTATAAATATTCAATTTCTATGAAAGGCAAATGCTCCTTCTTATGTATCAGAGAAGTGAGAAAAATTTCTATTGGAAGACACAAACACAGTTTTTCAGGTCCTCTTCCTTTGACAGCCCATGTTCTATTTATCTATTGCTAAGACCATACAGTCTTTATTAATATTTTGCACTTCTGGGAGAGCAATTTTTATGCTATACTAATGAATCTGACCTCCCAACATGACCAAGCAGCAGCTGTTGGTTTGAACTTTTTATAGAAAGAAGGAAATGGAGGCACCATGTAACTGACTCTGCTCAAAGACATCCAACAAACAGCTTTTGGCTCAGCCAGGTCTTCCATCTTACGCTTTGTTTTAAAAGTCATCTCTTCATCTGTTTCCTCTTAGCCACACATACAGGTTCCCAAATTTGGCAGAAAACACATTATAAGGATCACAAGATCCTCACTGCATCTCTGGCATAAGTGTGTTCAGTACTGTTTCATAAACAAGACAACCCAGTCATATTATTAAAATTAAAGAGGCTGTCTTAATACCTTTACGCAAAGGGACAAATGTTAAAGCTATGCTTAGTCTTAAAGCTTCAACTTGATCATTTTAATGCACTGAGCTGAATTTTCACCTATGTTTTGCACCCACAAAAAGCTGTAGGAACTCACTGACTGATGATGGCTTAGTTTCAGTCCTTGGACTCGTGCTTACTCTTTTTGTTATTTGAATACTTTCACCGGTAATTATGCTCTCTTCCAGCTGTGCCACATCTGTGCAAAAGACTTGACTAAACCTTTTTGCTAAATCAACAAGATTTTACTAAATGAAATGAAACTGCAAACCAGTCAAACTTTTATTTCCAATATTTCTTAGTCCTGCATCTCAGTTGACACCATACTTACGGCTGCAGAACCTATAACGTTCATAACATAGATCAACTCAGGAATGTTACTTGTAGAACATTGAAAAATTTCTGTCATGAACTCTGGGGTTTTTATACCTTCCTTACATCTTTGTAATACAGTGTATGCTTGTTTTTCTAAAACACCAAAACCCCACAACCATAACAGTCAAAAAAGAAACACATGCTTGAAAATTAGTGGAAGCTGCAACCAAATCACCAATAACGTACAAGACAACTGATGATTTAAACTAGACACTGAATTTACACATGCAAATTTCTTAGCTAACATTATCATGCCTTAACCTTGACCCAGAGAAAGATGAGAAACTTCTCTCAATGTTTGAGGACAAGACTGTCCTAACTGTCTTGTAAGGTAGTTTTTTGCTGGTTTTTGAAATGCAACCAAACTAATTTCATGTGAAGCATCAGAATCTAAACACTGTTAAGCACTGATGCGGAGGTGACAGCTTCTGCCTATGTGTCATGGAATTCTTCATGTCTACAGAGATACAGTAACTAGAAATAATAGAGACAAGTGAAGAAACCTTGGTTTTTCAAGTATATTTACTGTAAAATACTTTACAGCACCATCCCCATACCTCTTTGTGTCAGTAAAAACACTTGATTCTGGATTTTGAGACTTCTCCAATGGTTCAATGCCTTCACATTCCCTTCCAAACCAGCCTTAGAGAAGAGGGTTTTTTTCAGTTAAAAATTACTGCTGTCTGCAAGTGTATACTGGTCAAACAAACATCACTCCTCTTGACCTGCAAAGGGCCCCTCACTCCAGCACTCTACTGCTACCCCTTCTCCCTGGCCAAAGACCCTACACCTAAGATGACCTTTCTGAATTCTGCTAGATACCCTTTTCCCCACCATACCTTCTTCTCTAAGATGCTACCCCTTTACTCTAGAAAGGTTCCAGTAAATCTCTTTTCCAGCTGCAAGTTCTGCCTGTAGCCTGTTCAGGATAGGCTGCCTCCAACAGCTCCTAGGAACCTTTCCTAAGCACCAATACACAGAACGCTCCTGAAAATGGGTTGAGTCTTTTGATTCTCATCTCTCTCTGAAGGGTTAAAATAAAAAAAAAATGTATAGTGACTTCACAGCCTTCATGCCAAAGGCATTTTTAGGACCTTAAAAAAAACCCTACAGTTCATGGAGTTAACTTTTCTATAGGATAGATTGTTAAGGAGGAAAGGTGTTTTGTGTGGTAAATAGCTTTGAATACCTATGGCAGTAATTTTAAAATTGACACTCGCCAGCAAAAAAATACACCTAATACTTAGCCATGAAAATGTGATGTATAAAAGCTTTTATGTGCCTGTGGTGGAAATAGGCATGTTTGTCATACCTGCACTGGTGCTACTGAGGGTGCCAAAACAGAGCTGTCAGTCTGGAGCTGGTGAAAACTGAAGAGACATGTCTACTTGCTGCCTTGAAAACTAACAGCATTCTGTGTAGTTCTTGAGGGAAAACAAGTACTCTCTTCTGCTTCCTGTCCCTATAACTTTGCTGATGCAGTCCAACAGCAGCATAACTAAAAGAATGATCCATCATTTTTGTTATAGGAATTTCAAAGTACTGTTTGGTGACTCTTCCAATAACTTTCTCTAAGATAACTTCTATAAAACCATGATACAAGCAGAAACAACTCTGAGCAAAATAAATTCTTAATTTCATTTTCTGTTCCCAGAAAGATTGAAAGATCCGGAGCAAAATAACATTATTTCTGTCTCAACTAATAAATGGCCAGACAGATTCATTTCGTAATTGACAAAATAAAATGGAATCAAATTATTCTCTCTAAGTGTGCTCTTTTCTGTTAGCTTGAGCAAATATGCAGTGGTTAGAGGGATGATGTTTCCTTCCGAGTTCTGAATTTGTAAAGCATAGTGTTTATAAAAATTACTTAAGATTGATCTGTGGAAGTCAGAAATGCCCAAAACAGTAGAATATCACCTCATTCCGCATGTATTTTGATCTTCAGTGTTTCTTACTTATACTACATGCTAGGGATGAAACTGGCACTATCAGAGGGGGTAAACTTGCAGAAATGGAGATTTTACTTCCTCTACATTTGTCTAATTAAATGTGCCAGCAACACAAATGTCCTGTCCAGTGCTTAAGCCTAAGGATATATATCATCTTTCAGGTATCCTTGCTCCTTAGTGCCTCCAAAGATACAAATGATGAGTTGCCAGGTACAGTCAATGAATGCTGTTTATTCTAATATGAACATTTATTTTATGGAAGATGACAAGATTTGACAACAGAAACCAAGTCATCCATTTCCTCTGCCATTTGCTGTTATTCATTACATTGATTTATGCTCTTTTTTCTTTTTATTCTCTTGTCTTTTGAATAATGTAATAAGAATGTAGTATGATGCAAGATTTCAAATGCCCTAATGTGCTCTTTCCAAATCAGTCTTTTCAGTGGTGGTCAGGATTTGGATACACTGAGGCACCATCTATTGTTTTTTTTCCCAAGAATCTACAAAAGCAAACGTATATTTTGAAAAGCTTTGGAAGCCTCTGGCAGCCCAGATGAAAAACAACTGCTCAGAACGTGTCAAACCAGATTGCATCAGAGGACAGCTGGATGCTTTGGTTCTGCTACTCAGAAATGAGCAAAATATGGATCACTAATACACTGCATTGTGGCAGTTCTGCTACCTGTGCATTCATTCAATGTTTACTTATGTGGGGTGGGCAAAAGCTATTTCCTGTAGTAGGTATTTACCTTCTATACCTTCACCATGGTAGATAAAAATTGTATTAACTTTGGCTGAGGAGAAATGTGTCACATACCTTCTGGTGGGGAATTACAACCCTGGGAGAGTCAATTCTGGGAGCTGTGGCTGAAACCGGCGCTGGACGTTTAGATCTGGGGACCAAAAAAAATTTAAATAAATAAATAAAAAATTAGTAATCTGGAATCCCATTTTTCATTTCTAATTTAATGCAAAAATACTGCTTTATCAGCATCAGTCTAAACATAGCCTAGACTTTTTCTCATAATCATCATGCTTTTTCTACATCCTCATGTACAAAGGACTTGAATGTGAGAAAAAAAGCCTGATATAGTTTCTCTGAATGATGAAAAGTCACCAGTTACAGAAGCAGCCTCTGACTCGGGACATCACCCATTTTCCTGTACCTTGTGACAAACTGCATTTTCACAGATAGATGGAAAACAGTCACAACTAGATAAATCCAGGTCTGGCCAGCACTCTGGGAAAAGGGACTTAGAAGTGACTGAAAATACAGAGATGAAATTTCGGTACCGAGGCATCTCAAGATCAGCTCCTCAAAAGATAATTATTTAATAGCTTAAACTTTATAGCAACTGCCATAATTCAAACCTCTCTACAGGAAGAAACATGGGCTTCATTTCAGATAATGTGGTTTCACAAGATCACTATTGAATTAACCACGCTGCACTTCAAATGCCTGCTTTTCACCTATGTTTGACAAATATATACATACACAATAATTTTGAAAAACAAAAATAATGCTGCTGAAATGCTTTGTAAACACACAACTTGCCCTTCCACTGGAAGATAACAAAGAAAGTGCAGTGACAAATGTTAAATGATAGATGCTTAGCTAAGTGAAGATGTATTTGTGGAAGGTGTGAGAACCTGTATAGCACTGAACACCCCCCTGAAATCTTTCCAGTACACACGGCATCACTGGAGAAAATGAAATGAAAAAAGTAAAACCAGAAAGAATCAGAATGATACAAGTAATTTCCTATTGCCAACCTACAGATAAGGATTATGCCTGAAATTCTCATCTTTTCTAAAGTACTTTCTCAGTACTTTTCTAAATTAGGACAGGTACAAAAATGAAATAAAAATATTTAAAAGCATACACATCAAGCAGAAGTGACAGGCATCCAGAGTTGTTTGCTTCAGAGAGGAGATGAATAAAGGAAGGCATTACAGAAGCTTAGAAAATAATGAATGGTAGAAAAAGGGAAATAAAGCTATGCTCCTGGGCATTAAGTGAAACTGAAAAGACAACACATATAAAATTGATAAAGGCAAACATTTTTTCCTAGAGTACTTGATTGACCTGAAGTGAAACTGTTACAAGATATCATTGAGACTATGAGAATAGCAGGATAACAGAAAGGATTTTATATTTATACTTACAACAAAAACCCCAACAGTTGCTTTAGATTGGGTAAAAATAAGTAGCCATACAGACTCTAATTTTTATGGCACAACTTAGAAGTGGAAGACCATTTGCGTTAGGTTCATTATTTCCTTACTGAGGATTGTGTTGTAGTTGCCCCTGAAATGCTTACCACTGGCATCTATCAGAGACAGGAGGTTGAGCCAGACAAAAACTGGGCTCATCCATAGTGGCAACCCCTGCACTTATACCTAGCATCACAGTGAGCTGTGTATTTAGCTTTAGATGCCACATCAAATATACTTCCACAAGCAGGAGTGAGTAACAAAACAAAACAAAAAAACCCCAACCAACCAAATAAACCAGACAACAACAACAACAAAACAGCAAAAAGGAGGAATCCTTACAGGAACTGGAAGATTTCCATAGAGAAGGTATAGAAGCCATGCTACTTTGAAAGCTGAAAACAAAGATGATGAAATAGATGCCTACTTCACCACAAGTTTAAAGAAACAATGAAAATTGGCATTTTATTATCAATGGGTAATTAACCCATGAAATTCACTGATATAATGTATTCCTGAAACAAGAGGCTAGAAAATTGCAAAAGGCACTAATGCTGATACTCATCCTTGGAATATATCACAATATACTCTCTAGGGCATAATTATCTGAGAAATAGATACCTTCAAGTTCCAAAACCAAGAGATAAACCATTGACTGCCTAGAACAAACTTTCCTTGGGAGAGTTACAAACTGATTTTTCCTCAGAAATGAGTGCTGTACCCTTCTTCCAGTCATTTTTTGCTTAAAAATGGGAACACTAAATCATATTCATGAGATATACACATGTATCATGAAAGACAGCAAAAAAGACAAAGAGAAAAAATCTCAGCTGCAGCTCATAACAGAGTTGCTGAAAATTGATTGTGACAATTTATGAACAGACACAAGATTTAAAAGGAGATTCTGATCCTCCTTCTATTGTTGTAATTTCTGGGTACACCCAGTTATTTCAGTGGAGTTATATGGGGGGACGAGGGCATACTCAAGACCACAACTGGCAAAAACACACTAAGTCTCCCCTCTGCTCTATTCTCTGATAATGAATTTTAGTGCCTAAGCTGCTCAGCACTGTTTAAGTTGTCACCTACAGATGTATCACAAATAACCACATACTGCATGTCTGATGCATAACTGGTAAATATTTATATTGCAGCAAAGGAATTTATTTACCAGACTACTCCATCACTTCTGTTGCTTATTCTGTCTTTTTTTTCCTCACTCATAACGTGACCACAGAAGATGATGTTAAAAAGCTGTATTCTTTCCACGTTACTTATTAGCTACATCTGTCATGCACAGTCCTATCCAACTGAGATTTTTATTTCACACTGGCTCCAAGGTGTCAAGATGTTGAGTTAACATAACTATGTCCTGGATGTCTCTTGCTTTGATATTTAAAAAGATAATTGTGAGACTTGCTAGATTTAGCAGATGCTTGCATCAGTGAAAAGGGCAGAAGATTTGAAGTCAGTCTGAGGAATTAAAGTGTATATGCACTTACAGCATCAAGTGAGTATTTACATATGAGTCATTACTTCTCAGGGAATAACATCCACAAGTTCAGGACATTTTTTTTCATCTCTCTTTTGCTAGATTAATCAAATCCTGCAGCAACAAAAGTTTGCTTTTCAAGACATAATGGTGCTGTAGCAAACGTGTGTCTAGTTTTACATTTTAATCCACTGATTGCAAAATTATTTTATTCCAGACACTCAGGGAGTGTAGTTGTTTGGTAGGGCTATGAGGAAAATGAAAGTCCAAATTTCACAAATGACCATGATTTGACATTGAAATGTTTCATCAGTGTTGTTTTTCTCAAGCAATTTGTTTCATTTTGATTCTAGAAATTTCTTTGTATATTTTCAAAGTTAAAAATGGAAACAAAAAACTAATTTCAAAAGTAAAACTCAGAACAGTTTTAATGATGACCCAAGTATATAATTCAGGTGTTTTAAAAATTATCTTCATTTCCACAGATAAACCATTCCTCTCCTCCAATACTGGTTCTCTTTCTTAAGGAAGTTCAGAAACATTATGGATGTAGCTTTGAAAGCAGTTCAATTTTGATAGCACTGCTGATATGGCTACAAAATTTTCTACTTGTTCCCACCTACCTAAATATATGTTTAATTGAAGAGCACTTGACTTCAATCCTGGTATCTTTGCACTCACAACAAAGGTTCATTAGAAGTCAACTGCATTACAAGGAGCTGCCTACCTAAGGAGGGGCTGCAGATTTGTTCTGTAATGCTCTGTCAGTTTAACCTGTGTCCTCAGGGAAGCACAAGACTGTACTTGCAGAGAGGTGACACGATCTAACAGATAATACTCATTTTCATCTTCATATGGGTTTTTTATATTTTATTTCTTCACTAGTCAGTGCCTATCTTTTCTCTTTCTAATTCTCAGGACAGCTAAAATAAACATTCCTTTTCTTACTGTAACCTTTTGCTTACACATGAGAACTTACTTAAACATTTTTTAACATCTTAATAATTTTGTCTTAAGAAATCAACCCCTAGAACATAAAGTCAAATGCATGGAAAGGTAGTAAACCAGATTAGATTAGGGTTACAAATGCTTAGAAAACTTCTTACATACTTTACTTATCTAATTGAAATGGAGTAATTCTCAAGTGGAGCAGGTGAGCAGAGAGCAGGATTCAAAGCAACAAAGCATATGGAATTTGGTTTTAGGTTATACATTTGTTTTAACGCAGTAATACTCCTGAGAATTTGGAATTTGGCAGCAGCAGGGAGAGGTGGAGTGGAAGAGAAATAAAAGGGACAGACTAAATACTACTCGTGGTTTTCAGTTTGAGGTATCCATTTAATAAGTGTTAAGATCAGTAATATGTCAATTGAATCTTCATCTAAACAATGAATCAAGTAGCCAAACAAAAGCTTCTTCTTGTTTCTAATTCTTGCACAGAAAAGTCTTGAGTCTAGTGATACCATGGTTTAATTCCCTAAGCTTAGCCTGGGACATCAGCAAACAGTCTTAGTGACTCCAACGGGAATTGCAAAGACAGAACACTGAACATTTCACAGTGCTCACCATAAAGCTTTGACCGCTTTGGGCTAGCATGAGATCTACTTTCCCTCCCTCAGGATTATCATTTGTGCCTGCAATAAAATGGAAAAGTATTTCCCTCAGCAGCTTTGCTCTCTATATATCAATAGTGAATGCAAATATTAGCATTTGGCTGCATGACCTGTTACTTATTTCCCTGGCTTGTGCTGCCCTCAGATTGCAAGACAGACAGTTATGCTTTCCAGACCTAATGTTCATACCCGCAGCAATATATGGAGAAAAACTTCTTAAGCATAAATGGCACCAACCAAAAGAGAAGCTGCTATCAAAAATCAAACACGTACACATTAAAAAAACTACTAAAGAATATTTGTTTGGAAGTATGTAATACCCATTTTGCCTTAGAAGGGATCTAAATCAGGGGCAGCTGCGAACATTATGGGATAGAAAGGAAAAGGGAAAAAGCCTTGGAGAATTTTGTCAAAGGAAGGGAAGTAAGGAAAGTGGAGAGAGTATGCATAAAGCTGAGATTTTTGAAAAGGAGTATGTAATAAAAAATGTTGGAGAAGCAAATTCTATTTTCCTGGTCTCTATCTGAACTTTCTACTCTGTGGCATCTGCACAGGGCCTGTTGCATCTTCTTTATTCTTTCCCTCCCTCCTGCTATGCAAAAT
Source organism: Apus apus (assembly GCF_020740795.1). Taxonomy (NCBI): domain Eukaryota; kingdom Metazoa; phylum Chordata; class Aves; order Apodiformes; family Apodidae; genus Apus; species Apus apus. The sequence continues at coordinate 28,426,689 of NC_067285.1, forward strand.
CTCTCCTTTTTTGAGCTGCCCCACATTCTGCCCTCCAGCCTCCTCCCTCCTGAATGGAGCATCTCACTATTGATACCTCCACCTCCTCTTACTTCACTTGGTGCCAACCCTAGAATTCCTCCATCCCAGCAGCTCCTATGGACAGAGAGGCAGGCTCTGCCAGTATTCCTGCAGCTCTGCTCTTTGTGACAGTTCTCCAAAGAGTACTAGGTACAGATGTTGAGCACATGCCTGCCACTCACCCAACACACATAGCAAGCTCTACACTTAACTTCCATGAAGCATGGGCACCTTTTTTTCCAGGCAGGTTATTTTTCTTTCTGTCCTCTCCTTACTGTCTTCACACCATTTTTAAACCATTTCCTCTAACTACTAAGAAGTGAATCATAAGGATTTGGAAACGAGCTTGCTTTAATACTGAATGACCAAATAGATCACTCAGTTACACAGGGATTTACTGTGGCTCACAAAATGTTGTTGACATCACTACATTATCATTCCAATCTCTAAGTCACTTTCTTTTAAGCTTAGGTATGATATTTTACTATTCATCCATAGATTATAGTAATTATGCTACTTACCTGAACTTTTAATGTTAATCCAATCCAAATTCACATTTGACTTCAGATTTCATTAAAGGAGCTTTGCCCAGCTTTTTCAGTTATCTGTACTAACTCAATTTGAATAGCGTAGGATTCATAAGTAAAATGCACTTTAACTGGGCTGAAATAGGATTCTGCTGGAAGGAATATGTGGATTCTTTGTACATTATGCTTCTCAGGTACATGTTTTCTATGGCTATTGCTGATCAGATTAAAGCATCAGATGCTTCTCTCACAGGTTGCTTTAAAATCACAGCAGAAACATTAGGATGAAGAGAAGAGTACTTTCAGCACAGTGCAGGCAAACCCACAGTACTTAAAATACTCAGAAATACAAAACCAGGTACTGCTTATAAATAGGAAGCCACTATTCTTATATATTTTAACGCTGCTGCATCAAAAAAAGTGAGCCATGACTTGCCAAAATAATTTGTTTCCTGTTGAGGCACTCGAGCACTGTTTGAAGTTGTCACTACTGTCATGCAGGAACACGACAGGGCAGCCTGTACCCAAGTGCTGTGACAGACACTGGCCAGGGAGAGCACAGACAAAGAGGTGGCCAACCCCAGCAGGTGCCTGAAAGATACAGGCAAAACTGACCTTGGTGTATCTCTGTTCTTGCTGCAAGAAACAATGGGGACATCAATGATTATGATTTTTTGAAATGAAGATTGAGGCCTGACAGCTTTGACTGTGGCTGGTGGGCAAGAAACACCACAGTAGAAAGGATTCAAAGGAAGATGAACCTCACGTGCACAAATAACATATTACGAGACTGATCTAGTAAGCTCTTACTATTTTACCTGATTGAATGACTCCTCATTCTACTTCTTAAAAATACTACATCCATTCCAGTTATCTTCAGGTGTGTAATTTCCATTTGTCCATGCTTAAGGTAATGACGATTAATCAATGAGAAAAGGTCCAAGCCCCAATACATTGTGACCTCCTTGTCTACTGTAACATTTTGGATAATGTATCTGCTTCCTCATCGCAGAATGTAACCAATGACTATTTGTGGGAAAGATTACAACTCTCATATGCATTTATAAAGTTGTGCCAGCCCACTGACTCTGGTTACATGTGCCTCCAATACCCATCTTGACCTTTCCATGGTGAGTGCAATGTAACACGTAAAAGGATTCACATGGATTATCTTTAGCTCAACCAGAGAATATTTCTCAGACAAATAAAACAAATGATTTTTAACTTCAACTCTATGCTGGTACTGGGAGCTAAAAAAAAAAAAGTGATGTGCACTCTGAAAACAGTTCTAATCCCTAGGTAGCATCTTATTGCAGTGAAAACTCCATTGCCCTTTAAAGCTTTGGCATATATCCAGTTTCCAGGCTCACTTCTAAAACTTAACAAGGACGCTTTATGCAGGGAGTGTAAATAGCAGTCCACTCAAACTGCTCATTTAAGTAATATATTTATATTTATTGCAGTGACTGGCATTGGCATTTTGTTTCATTTTCCATGGAAAAAGCTGCTAACTTATTCTAACAGTGTTAAATGTTAATACCCATAGACAGTAACTCCCAGCCCTGCCCAAAAGCTAGGCTGACATCTAGTAACAAATCCCACTGTCCTCTCATATCTGTGGAGAGACAACTGGGCATTGCAATGGGATTTGTCTCTATTTCACAAGCAGTGAGGGAGAAGCACCTCCCTCAGCACACAGTAATACATGGTAACATCCTTAATCCACTAGTAGGATATGTCTTTTTAAAAGTTTGAGTACATGGCATCATCAGAAGTTTGGGGAGGAATCCTTGGATATTGAAGGCAGAGGGCTCTCAGAAGTTCTGAGTCCTGTGTATGAGCAAAATACACTCACTGGCATCACATGGCACATCCACCATTAGTGTTCCTCTCCTTTTTCTACTAATCTGCTTAAAATTTTGAATTTAGGTGCACTGTGATTCACAGAATTGTCGCTGGGGGACACCTCTGGTTACAGGCCTCCAACTTGACCCTGCTCCATGGATCACAACCCTCTGAGTTCTGTCACACAGCCAGCTCTCAATCCACCTCACTGTCTACTCCTCTAGCCCACATTTCCTGAATTTCCTAATGAGGATGTTATGGGAGACAATGGCAAAAGCCTTGCTGAAGTCAAGGTAGGTAACTTCCACTGCTCTCCCCTCATCTAGCCAGACAGTTACAACATTATAGAACACAATCAGATTGGTCAAGCATAATTTCCCATTGGTCAATCCATGCTGACTTCTCCCAGTGACATTCTCTGCTTTCACTTGTTTTGGGATGACGTGTAGGTTTTCCAACACCTTACTGGGGACAGAGGTCAAACTAACCAGTCTGTAATTCCCTGGGCCAGTTGCATCAGAAAGTTGTCACACTCAAAAGGAACTTACTGGATGGTGCATGCCTGGCTGTGTTGCCCTTCCACCAAATATCAGGGGGGTTGAAGTTCTTCACGAGAACCAGGGCCTGTGATCATGAGGCTACTTTCAACTGCCTGTCAAAGGCCTCACCAGCCTCCTCATCCTGATCAGGTGGTTTGTAGTAAACACCCACAACAGGGTCCTCCATGTCAGTCTGCCCCTCAGTTCTCACCACCTTCTTCCTTCTCTGCTAGGCAGAGCTAAATACATTCCAGGTGCTCTTTCACAAAAAGAGCCATTCCACCACCTCACTTTAATGACCTATCTTTCCTAAACAGCACAGCAAGTATGCAGTTTGAGTACTCTGCTTTTCTTATCTTTCCACAGGTAGGTTTTGTAATACCTCTCCTCAGCACAGGCACATGCTATTGCATGCAGTCTAAGGTGCTCCCTGAGGGAGTTATGGAGGGCTCCAATACAGACTGTCCACACAGCTGCAGATGTCAGTACTTGGTCCAGTTCAGATCATAATTATTCCAGTGAACATCACATGGAATATCTAACATTGCACCAGGTTTGAATTTCTTTCTGATATTTAGCCTGTATTTTCTTAATTTAACCTTTAAATCTCACTGAGAAACATATTGGCATATGCCACCATAATTTCTGTACAACTCAAGGGAATGGATTAAAGGGCAAGGCATAGTTTCTTAATTTTTTTTTCTTTTTATACTCTTACTTAATATTTTTTAAAGTGTCATCTAATTTCAGGCTTTATTTCTATAGCAATATGAACATATTTATACTTTAAAATATTGTAAGAGTCCATAATTTCTAGTGAAACATGCAAATGGCATGTTTTGTCAACACTTCAGGCTGAGTTGTTAAATACTGTGTTCTGATAGGAGGCTGGCATTCATATCCTTAGTCCAGTCTGACATGGGCACAACCATCTCACTTCTGCAACCAGTAATTCAGAGATCCTTACTGGAGCCTTGTTGTGGTCCTTATTCCCTAAACTTTTAAGTGCTGCTAGGCTAGCTATTGAGTCCCAGGTGGGACTCCTGAGTGTAAACATGTTGCTGCAGCCTCAACCAAGGAGGAGTAATTTGGTATTGGGCATTCAGTTTCCATAGTTTTGAGACTGCAGTCTGAAAGGGAGGAAACAACCAGCAAAAATGTAGTCAACCCAAGAAAGGATTTCAGGAGACATATTCACAATGCTGAACACTAGCTAATTATCACTAGCATTAGTGTTTTGTTTTGGTTTTTTTCTATTGGCTCAGATTCTACTTCTAGTATGTAAGCATCCCTAAACAAAAGCATCATTAGTCTGATGAATGTACTGGAATCATTTAAAGAAGGGGAAAAAATCCCAAATCTTTATTTTAATTTTCTGTTAGTTTGGCTAATCTTCTCCTACAGTGTTTTTAGGAAATGTTTCTACAGAATAGTCTGAGTACCACTATTTCAGACCGTGCTTTCATCAATATTGTTTATATAGTTTTATTTTTCTCTTAAACTGGGATGGATATCCTAACTTTTCTGAGCATAAACGCAGCCTAAATCTGGTTCCGAATTAAAATGTGCCCATCAGCACATCCAAAACATGCATAGAATTGGTTACAATTCACAGCTTCAGACAAAAGAAAGCAGCTTACAATAAGCACTCAATTTGCCTTGCTTGCAGTTTGCTGTCACCACATGCTTTATTTATAGAAAGCCTGAAATAAATACTGTAGGATCAGGCATCTTTTGGTGCTACACATAAAAGGAAAGCTATCAAATATTTACCGTAAGTCTCTCATAGCTGTGCCTCTGACACTTTCCCTTTCACTAGAGAAAAAGGCTCATGAAAAGGACCAGGAAAAGACAGTTGATTGTGACTGTCTGAAAGTGAATGGTACCACCAGTGGCATGGCCTGGGAGGGGGAGGTTGTGTCAACCCACCCCAGGCACAGAAAGCCTGCATCTCCCCTGCTCCCCTCCAGCAGCACAGGGTGACACCAAGGCCAGAGTCTTAGTGTCACAGGAATGCTTGTGCCAGCAAAACGAGGTGCACTCATGTTACAGCACTTTCCAAAACTAAGCCAGTACATTGGATGAATCCTTTCCAAAGAGGCTGATCAGATTCCTTGAGTTAAGATCAAATGAATGTTGCGGGTGTTCTAGTGAAAATGTTGACAAATAACACTGCGCTCTTGTGCACTGAATTTACTGTGAATTTAAAAAAGAAACCCATTTGTACTAAATACAAACAGACTTTGCATGAATTTCATTTTTGACTACTATAGGACAATAAGTTGATGGCTTAGTATCTGTGGGACAGCCAGCCAGTTCAGATGAACTTTGACTAGCCCAAAATTAAAATGCCTGGGCGCAGCTGTGTAGCTCAAGTAACTGATTAGAAACTGATACTGAAAAATGACTGAGAACTAAATTCCATGGGGTCAAAAAAAGTAAAGCAATGTCTTTTTCCACCACAGCCACAGGTCATTATAGAGTACGATCATAGCCTTCCATAGCATTGTCTACAAGAACGAGCACCCATCCTCCCTCAGTACACGTAGGTTTCTAAGGAAGGAGCTACATCTATATCAACATCTAACTTTTTAGACTATCAGCCTGTTTGCCTGAACACTATCATGACTCATGGAGTTCTAGTGGGTAATAGTGCTCTGTGCCAAAGGAATTTATCTTCTGCTCCTCTCACTGCTGCTCTCTTCTTCAGCAAAAGAAATTTCACTTCCTAGATGTATTCTTTTGTCTTCTAAAATGAAGGGAGCAGAGCTAGTCTGGAGGGTCCCATATCTTTCCCCACCGCTGGATCACAGGTGTCTCTCCAGGAATGGTACAAATAGTTCAGATCGCTGCCAGTTGCCTGTCTACATCCTTTAACTTCCCGAAAGCAGCACATGGAGGCACACTGCAGACTCTGGAGAACTAGGCAGCCAGACATTGAAAATCAGCAGTCAGAAAATGGAGCGTTTCACTCAAACCAGGATCAAGAGAAGCCCTGGCTGTCTCATCAAACCTCTGGCATAGCTGACCAACATTCTAATTTTTTGGTTTCATGTGAAAACAGCATGGTTGAGGTGGTAAGAACAAATTTAACTGGGAGTTTAGGGAAGGAAGCTCTCAGAAAAAAAAACCCTTAACATCCTCAAATTCCTGAACCCACAATGGGATATCGAAATGGCTAGAACATGGAGAATTAGACTCAGGCCAGCATGACACACTAAGTACTCACTGAAGAGCTATGTTAGTGTCCCTTTAACAGTGCAGATTGATGCTACTTGAAGAAAAACTAAATTTGTACAGCAAGAGAAGTGCAGACTCTCATTGTTTAGGCAGGCAAGTAAGGATGGACATTCTTAGTGCTTCCCTTCTACTACATTTGATGGCTTGCAATTTGGTGTCCTGCCCAAGTGCTGACATCATGTACAGCTTTTCTTGACAGCCAAATAAAACATAACCAGATCTGCACCCTGAAAAAGAAACCCCACAGGGAACTTAAGTGTGATGATAAAAGTGAGTAGCAGCAAACACTATCTGAACTGTCAGGTTATAAAAAATGCTCATGAAACCTTCATGGCCAGGATCAATAAAAGGAAAGGTCATCACTCTTGAAAGCCAAGAGCCATTAGAAAAATAAAAAGTTTTGTTTCAAAGCTTTTTCACATTCCACTGCTTCTTCCATGGCCTTATAGACTAGACAAGCAAGTTGACTTCTACCTCCAGTGCTGCTCCAGCAAACCAAGCCACATATTGCCTGGTAAGACATTCCATGACCTTGAGACATACTCTGTAGAGCCATATGACTACTTCACATAAATGTCCAGGAGGATTAAAATTTAGGTCTTAAGTTTTCCCATTACAACAGCTCATTTCTTAGTGCACAGATATGCCTTTTCCATTTGAATGGATTTCCAATGTTTGCAAACTTTTATGCAAATTAGATAACTGAGTGTACTCATCTCTACAATTTTTATGGAAACTAGCTTTGTGTTTTCCCAGTTGTAGAACACTCCAGTTTCATTGCTGCAAGCCATGCCCAAAAAAGTAAAAATTATCTCTTAGCACAGTCATTTTCCCAGTAACCAAGTCCCAGGAGATTTTGTCTGTCTTCTGGTTTGTTTTTATGTGGTTGAAAATTACTGTTATTAGTGACTGCTCCTGTTAACTACTCTTCTCACCTCTACAATCTTTGTAAAAGTATTGTTGTTGGAAAAAAGTATATTTCACTGGAAATTTTGGCAAGGTGACTAAACTGCCACAATCATTTTGTTCTTAGGTAAATTAACCCACTTGCACCTAGGAAAACAGGTTTTTCAAGGTGAGATTAATCTAACTTCCTGAATATTGTGGACATGCCTTTTGTTCAAGACATGGGGATACTGGATCTTTAATAGTGTTCTATGCATGTATCAGTTGGCTGAGATTACATGCTGACAGGCTTTAGTATATATATCTAAATCTATTATCTATGCAATCATATTTCTGCCTGTGGAGCACTCCATTACTGCTTACTTTGTTTGTCCATTATCTACATAAGTTGATTATCTGAATCACATACCATTGTTTTGCAAGACAGAGATACAGCAAAAGAAATTATAGATAGAGCTAGAAAGCAATAATGATACTTTCACTAGAATTACATGGACAAAGAATAATGTATACCACTATACATTACAGCTTTAGCAGTCTGAAAATATTTTAAGAAAAGCTAAGAATTGCTTCAGTCGTTAAGCAATAAATAAACTGTCCTGGATGCTGCAAAAAACTTTCTTCTTTCTTGCAATGATGTGGCCACTAGAGTTGCTGATGTTGTAATTTAGAGGTCAGGAAGCACAAAAGCACAGCAATTACTCACATGAAATATCCCTGCCAACATTTGCTCAAAATTACTTTTTGAAGTGAATAGCCTCTATTACTTGTATTAGGAAAATCTGTTTTTGTTAGTCACAGACTTGAGAACCCTCCCTCTTTATGAGGCCTTCTAGTTTTAAATGCCAGGCCATAGAGGCAGCCACAGGACCACTTTTCAGGTTCAATATTCAGGACAATTAACTCCAAACTTGCAACAAGCCAAAGCACAGTAAGAAACATTTTCTCTTAATGTAAAAACATAAAGAATCATAGAATCATAGAATCCTAGGGGTTGGAAGGGACCTCGAAAGATCATCTAGTCCAACCCCCCGTGCCAGAGCAGGGTCACCTAGAGTACATCACATAGGAACGCATCCAGGTGGGTTTTGAATGTCTCCAGTGAAGGAGACTCCACAACCTCCCTGGGCAGCCTGTTCCAGTGCTCTGTCACTCTTACAGTAAAAAAATTTTTTCTGATATTCACCTTGAACCTCCTATGCTCCAATTTACACCCATTACCCCTTGTCCTATCACTGGTCATCACTGAGAAGAGCCTAACTCCATCTCCCTGACACTCACCCCTTACATATTTGTAAACATTGATGAGGTCACCCCTCAGCCTCCTCTTCTCCAAGCTAAAGAGACCCAGCTCCCTCAACCTTTCCTCATAAGGGAGATGTTCCACTCCCTTAATCATCTTAAAGATTCAATAGAAAAGCAGACAGAAGTTCTAAAATAATCAGAAAGGATTTTCTTTAACTTTCACATATAAAATAATCTAGAACAATGTAAATATTTTTTTTAAAGATATGATACGTATATTCATAATATCATTAGCATTGATTAGACTGGAGCAAAAAGAAGCTGGAGTGGGCCACAGGATGATAATTCAATTACATGCATCAAGGTAATGCCTCGTCTTCCCACAAAAAGTCTGGAAGGTCATTTTCTTTTGACTTATGACTTAAAGTCCATTTAGGATTTGGCTCCTGGTCTGTGTTTAATTTTGGCTGAAAGTCTTGCCTAAGCACACTAGAGGCACACATGTACATCGTGCAAGGTGACAGAAATGATACCAGGCATCTCCCTACCTCCCTTGCATGCATCCTTCACAGCTAGGCTACAGCCTTCAAGAAATAACTCAGAGATTTTTCCTTCAGAAAACCTGGAACATCTGTACAGCTTTAATTTAAACTCTTTTCCAGGAAATAATTAAGACTACCCAGCGTTCTTACAGAAGCTAACCAATACATTGCAATTTTGTTAGCATCTTTCTACTTCGTGTACTTCTTTTTTCTGGAACACCCACTTAAAGACAAACTTGAGAGTTAAAAAGCCATGTGGGAAATTCAGCCATATACTTCACTTTAGAGTACCCTGCTCTGTCTTGGAAACTTGAGCTGAAAATCCTTTTCCCTTAGGTGTTAGTCTGTTCCTGATACTGGTTAGCTCTACTGTACATCCACATATGAGATTTTCTGGTACAGTCTCAATTGTACTTCCACATTACAACTTGATTTCTGCACCAGTCTTTGCCTAGCCTATGTAAAAATAATCTTCTTCTCAACACAATAAAAACAGCAGTTAGTCTGCTTTATATAATTATGGAGCTTTAAATATTAATGTAACTATTACCAAAAATCTCTGTGCAAGGTTATCTGACCTGAGAACAAGTTTCCTAAAAAATAAGTAACATTATCCAGGAAAAGTTAAGAGACCCGTTATGTGAAGAGATTCTGCTTTTTCAATGGCCTGACAACTTTTATCACATGTCTGTGAGAAAGTCTGCCCTCTCCATGCTCTACTGACTTCCTTTCCTGCACTCAGGCTACATCTTTAGTATTCTGTCAGATGCAGAGAAGCTACTTTCAAGCTCAGAGGTGCCAGACCATTAACACAAATTCTCAGCCTGCTGTGATTATCCACCCTGTGAATGACAGGTTGCTCCCATACACTCACGACACTCGTTACGATGGTCACTTCTAGAACAGGCATTCATAAACTGACCAAATGAAACTGCTGTCCACATGAGAATAATCAAAAGAAACATCACTGTCTGATTTATTTATTTTTTTTAACAGAAGCCTGAATGGATACAGGGTTATACCTGCATTCAATGGGCTAAATTCAACACAGATACACTCACATAGCATACCAACTACACTGATTTCTATAAGAATCCATGTTGATTTCTACAGGAATAGGAGCAGATTTTGCTTATCATATCTGTGCCAGGAATGCTTCAAATAAATCTGACATGCAAAGACAAAACACTTAGAGCAGCTAGTCACAGGTTTCACAGTCACAGGAATGCAAAGACTTTAACTTAGATCAACATACTTCTGAAGGGTGAGGCTCAAGTTGTGGGTGGCTGACTTGATCTTGTTCTGGGCCTCTAAGTGGGTCATGCTGTCAGCGTTGACTCCGTCAATGGCTACCACAAGGTCCCCTTGGCTCATCTGTGACTGTGCTGCCTTGCTGCCAGGGGTGATCTGTGTGGGAAAATAAAGGAAAAAAAGTCTTACCAAGATAAGTCATTCTGAGCACAATGAAGATGGGTGTTTTCCTGTACAGATGAAACAAAAAAGTTATAGAAACTAAACAAAGTCAGAGTTAATTAATATTTCTGCAAAGGTCCAGGACAATGTGCACTTGTCATTACTGTCATGTGGAGAGGTTAAGCCCAATGTAGTGTTATACTTACCACATATTATCTACTCCCAGTGGAATAATTACCATTATTTATATTGAAGTAGTATATAGAGACATTACTCAGAAGCGGAAAATTGATAAACCACTGTCTGCTGCATGTTTTTATCATATTTTTCCTCCTAAAAGCCATTTTTCCCAGATTAATTAATTATATTGAGAGGATAGAAAATGAATGTGTGGGGGGGGCCTTGGACATGTTTTGCTTATTTTGTAATGAGCTTTATAGGAAATCATTCTGCTTAACTTCACTCACATCCAACTCTAGCTCAATTACCAAGACAGATCACTGCATAACTGAGGTGATCTCATCAACCTGTTGGACCTGACCCTCTCAAAGACAGACAAACTTAGAAATCAAAAGCCACAATGCTTCAACTACAAACTCAACTAGAGGGAGAACAGTTATAAATTCTGATTGGTTGCTATGGCATCACTGTTTTTTAGCTCCAGGCACCTTGTGGACTGCATCTTCCCCAAATGGATGTTATCCTGACCTCAATTTTACACAGCCCTCTCAGCTTGCATCTGGATGACACTGATACATTACAACTACTTACGAGACTCAATTGGAGAAGTCCAACTAAAACAGAGGAGCATTCATATACCATCAACCAGACAAGTTTCAGTGAGCACCATCAGAGTACTCCTGTGCTCTCAGCACTCAGAACTTAAAAGGGTACAGACATCAGCTACAGGTTTTTGCTCTTATTTTTAGGTACACACTTCCTTACATTCCTCACTTCTAAAAAAAACCCAAGGATAATAAAAAATGCTACAACAAAGACTGCAGTCAACAACTCTGTTTTTCCAGCACAGGGAACATAAAATAAAGATGTGTCTGATTAAGAGCCAAAATTACCCCGTTAATTCAGCCAAGTTGAAACTGTGAAGTTAAATTCCTAAGGAAACCAAAACCCAACACAAATCCAAACACTTCCTCATCAAGTATGAAGAGAAAACCCTTAGCCTGCCTTTCCTAATATGACTTCAGAACACTTGAAAATATGTATGTACTGTAACCAAAAAAAGTTATTCCAAAACAATTCTGTAGACTACTTGTTTGTGCTCTTCCACTAGCAAAGACAAAGAAGGAAAAAAAAATAATAAAAAAATCTCTGAACAGCCAGTTAAAGTGGCTCAGTACTGAGGCTGACAGTCTAATTGACAGTGTAATTTGACAATGAGAGCTGCCAATTAACTAGAACACAAGCTCTAGTACCAGGGTGCTAGAGCACAGCACCCTGAATACTTGAAGACTCCACTAAAAATAGATTGCTTTGGAATTAGGCACTGCAAATAACACCCCAGATCTGATCTGACTGGAAGACACAGGTTTCTATGCCTTTTCATTAGAGACAAAAGCAATAAGAGTTCTATGTTTTGTGAGTGAAGGAAAGGCACAGATATAACATTCTCATGCAAATTAGAAAGTTGACAAAAAATGGCAGTGCCATTCCCCCGTGTATTTTTCTGATGTTAATGAATTAAGGGCTAGGGGAAATACCTCATGGTAGTTTCAATGATGGAGTTCTATTTTGCAGTCTAATGCACTCTCGCAGAAAGAGATCAACAGAAACAAGAGATTTGTATTACAAGCATAGTTTTCCTAATCTATTATACAAACATTAGCTCCTATGCATTTCATGTATCCTAGAAGTCTAAAGTATACAGATTATTTGCATACCCACATGTACTTGTACAGCTACTCAAAGACCCTTCCCTGCCCAGTCCCTCAAATATGTCAAGAAAAAAAAATCCGCAGTAGGATAAGAGGTCAGGAAAACATTTGAACAAAAGCCAAACTCAGATAAATCAGTCAGTAAGACTTGAATTCATCAAGCAGGATACTTCTCAGTGTTCCTCAATTTATTCTTTTTCTCTGTTAACATAAACTGTTTGCCAGTCAGGGAGACATCAAGGCTTGAGCCTTCTTGATGAAGACTTGACACCACTTTTTACTTCCTCAGGAAAAATGCAAGTTCTTGGCAGAAAATGTTAACTGTGCAATGCTGATACTGGCAGTCTCCAGAGAAGGTAGTTGCAAATGCTGGAAACTCCCCTGTTTGCTCATCAAGAACAATCATTAGTTTTTGAACATCAATCCAATTACAGAAAGTAAAATTTCTGCCCTAATTTGGGAATTCTTACTTAACACATACATCTCTCCTTCCACTCCCCAGTGATGCTTCAAACAAAAGAAGCCCAGAGAAACAGAGCTTTCACAGAAAAGAAAGAACTATGGGTCTGGGATGAGTTTAAGATAGCTGTAACATATTGACTTCCCCCTCAGTTCTTCCAATTTCTGCTTTTTCAAGCCCCAAATGTAAATGTTATATCTTAAAATAGAAATAGAGCAGGTAACTAAAACTGTTTGAGAATTAGAGTCAAAGTTGGATGGAGAGGATTGTTATACTAGTGACATGATTTCACTTACTCTAGTGAGAAATTTTCTGCCTAACAATTTTAGAAAACACTACCCAAATTGAAATGTATCAAACAAAAATGGTGGGTAACTTCGAATTTCAGATTTATATGAATTTCTATCTATGGTCATTGCAACACCCTTTCTGAAAAGAGCTACAGGAGAACCAGACTGGGAACTATTAAGGAAGCCATCTCAGTCATGGCTTACCAGCCAGGATTTCTTTATTTGAAAAGGAAAGGGATTTGTAGTAATCTCTTCAGCCAAGCATAATGGTAACAAATTCTGGACTGAATTCCATCATACAGTTCTACCTTTCCAATTTCCACTTCAGTGGCCATTGATGTCACTTTAGCTCTAAAATTCAGCTTATCCTAGCTTCCCAGACAGTGAGACTCACAAGCATAAAAGATAGATCTAGTTTATCGTACCTGTAATTTAGAACCATAATATGGATCAGGAAAGAATTATTTCTTCCCCCAGTCTTCCCACTGGCTTAGAGCACACTATGTAGATTTTTTATTTGACTGGATTCTGTAGAGCATTATACAGAAGGCACTATTAAAGTCTGGATGTATGATCTGTAGAAAATATTAAAAGTACAAAACTATAAAAAAGATTGTAGTCAGGAGCTAACAGGCTTCTCTGTGAGACTTTCAAGTGAACACACGGTGTGCATTTACAGCAGACATTGAGAACAGTCAGTAATTGTTGGAGACAAAATACCAGCGTACAGATGGAGATACAGGGCAGCCGAATCTGAAGTGTCAAGGCACATTCAAGACTATCTTGTTCCCATTTTTAAAGATCCAGCAGAAAGGAATGGAACGCAGTGTTTATCTGTTGGTATTTTCCTTTGAAAATTCATCTCTGATCTACTAAAGATTTACTAAATATAATCACAAACAGAGAACGTCTCACTGTGTCTTTGATAAATCTTTAGGGATTATTTTCTATTTAAAAAGCTTTTTAAAAAAAATACTTTAAAATTAAGGGTAAATGTTAATTAATCCTTGGAATTAGACTGCAAATCCAGATCTACCTACACGGTTTAAGTTCTAGTTTACTCTCAGCCTGTCTTCTGTTAACAAAAGCAGAGAAATACAGTACTATCTAGGCCAAACATGCATTTTTTAATTTGACCACCAATACTTTTTTCTTAAAAAATCTCTGGGCAAGGCCTAGACAGAAGTATCAAAAAAAGTATCTTTGCAGTAGCCTTAACTCACTTGCTCTGGATTATAACACAGCTTTCAGATGCTAGGTGTTGTAAAAGCCTTTATTTAAGGCTACAGTGAGATGTTCATCAGAGATTCAAGGTACAACTCCGTCAATTGATCTACAAAATGCAAGCCAGGGTACCACTGACAGTAAGACCTAATTTTGATAGTATTTCTTTAGCACCAAAAGCCTAAGCACAGACTTAATCTTGAAAAGTGAAGAATCCTTCACTTCCCTAGAAAAGCAGAGGAAAACTTGCTGCTTCAGAGCAGACAAAGCGGACAACTGACTTTCAATATCCCCAGTTTAAAGCAAGTGGGCAGGCTGGAAGTATCACATGTTGCTTTCCGTGTACTACAGAGAATTCTTACTATACTCTGTTGTGAGCAGAGCCATGTACTGGGTGCATATATAGTACAACAGTGACAGCTGTGCCCTAAAAAAATAAGTCTGCACTGGACCCTGAGCAAATACTGCTTTGCGGGAGCTCTGGGAGGCAGGGTGCAAAGGGCAGCTGCTACACTACCTTGAGAACAGCATGTGTTCCCATCCAAGCCCCCTCAGCTACGCTCCAAAGGAGGAGAGAGAGGGATCAGGGAGCATTTGAGTGGCTGGGTGTTAAAATACTAACAAGAATGCTTGCATAAACAGATAGACAGACACAGCTTTTCCTACACCAAGGAGCTCCTAACTTACAAGAGGGACAAAAATACATACGGAGACCTAGACAACTGAGGAAGAGTCTATACAGTAGCTGGCACCATCAGCCAGGGCCTCTTCTTTTTCCAGGACTTCAGCTATGCCTGACCACCTCCTGACCCCAACCCCAAAATCAGCAAGTTACAGCAAGTTGCTCATTTAAGAGCAACACTTCAGAGAATCAAGTACATATTCACTAGCACTAGAAATATGCTAAAGCTCTGGGAATGAGTACCCACTCTGCTTCAGGATCTCTGGGAAAGAAGAAAATATTAAAATAAAATGTTCCTTTCCATAGTCAGAAGGCCTAGAAAGCAGACAAAACATAAGCCATCAGTTACCAGAAAGTATTAAATACTATTATAAGAAAAGGGATGTATAGGCACTAATGATCACTAGAAAATATGTTTCCTTTACAAAGAAAATAGCATTTAAATCTCCCTCTGTTAAATTTTCGCAAGAGTGGTTTTGTATACATGCTTCCAACAAATACTCACAGGCTTTCTAAGCACTGAGGCCCACAAGGCCTGGGAGTGGCAGAAAACTTCCTAGTTTTACACAAAGGAGCACTACCTCCTGGAAGGAGGAGAGACGTGCTTTGAAATCCCTCCACAGAACAGTTGCACTTAACTGGTGGGTGCCCATATGGATCCAGGTAGTTACCTCTGGACTGGAGACGTCAGTTCCTCTCCCATAGTTAACTGAGGAAATTTCTATTAGTGTTTCCTAAATGAGTCACTCTCCATCCCTGTTACACAATGAATGTGTAATGGCTACAAAGGGAAAATAATGCATTTTCTTAGAAAATAGAAGACAATTCTGGACAAGAAAAAACAGCAAAGGAAAGGAATAAAACTCACTGGGAAAAGTCATCAGGCAGAAATTCACCACTTATCTGACACATTGCCAGAGGGCATAAAGCAGGAACAAAGAGAAACAACCTAGATAACATACACCATAGCGCAAACATCCCACTGTCTTTGATGACAGCTTTTATACCTTTTGGTGTCAGATGGGGTTGCTGAGCAAAACCGATTAAATGTAAAGACAGAGGACTGTGGGAAGCTGGAAATGAAAGTCCTCACACGTATCACTACCAAACCCTAAAGAAAATTCCCTTTTTGCAGCTACAGTTTTCCTGAAAAATATGTCTCCTTGTTTTCAGTTTACTCCCACACTTAACTTACTTTCCACACACCCCCCCCCCTCTTATTTTTTTTTTGTTTGTTTCTAATGAGACAACAAAACCTGCCTTAAATGAACATTCATGGCATCAGCAAAATATGCCACTGACACCTTGAAGAGCTTCCTCTTATACTAAACAGAGCTGAGCTGGCAAGCTGCAGGGACACTCTGAAGTGGCCTCTCAAACTATGCTTCATCTGTAGTTAGGAAGGGAGATTACAATACATGTGAGAACACCCAAAATAGCTTTAATCTACCTCTCTTGGGTACTGCAATGCCACAGCAGCAGAGATTTTGTGGTACAGCCAGTCAAGCACTTACAATTCAGGACACCCTGTGCTGAAATATGTACTGTAAAAGCAGAAGTGCTATCGGCACTTGAGCTATGTGGCTTACCTCAGTTGTGGGTATGCCAGGCCATGCTGGAATGATACCACCCCAATTAACACCAGAAATTTTCTTTCTGCTTAATGCCTTTATAAGGCTGCTGTTCATGCACAATATATAGGCTCTTCAAGGAAGATGAAAGACAGCCAGCTCTCCTTGCCAAGCTATAAAGACCAAGGTGATGAAAATAAGCCAAATATAAAATGAGACATTTAGGTAATACTTAGGGGATTGCCCTAGGAAAGGGTTTGAGGGATTTTTTTTCAGAATGTGAATGCTCCTCTCCTGGGTTGGAGGATCATTTCATTCCCTGCCTCAGCTCCACACTATGCGATTGAAAAATTGTCAATCCTGTGTTGAAAGATAAAAGGAAATATTTTAGAGTCTGCAGCTTCACCTGTTAGAAGTATGACTACTCTATGTACATCAGCTATACAGATGACAATAAAAATAAGCATGTGGCTTTTTAATAGGATGTGGTGACATAGCTAGAAGACTATTCAGCTCTCTGAATCTTGGACGCTATGACTAATAGTAATCTCAATTCTCCCAGTCTTCATATAAAAATAGCTGTTAGATCTATTCAGTCTATTCTCAGTTAGCATCACAAACTGTGCCAGGATGGTGTGTGTTATGGATCTTGCAGAAATTAAATGGAAGCAGAGAGGTGAGTCATATAATAGACTTTGTTTTTTTACAACAACAGTTTTTAAGGAACAAGTAAGTTCTTTAGTATCAAAGGCCATAATAACCCTAATACAAATCAAAATTGATAACATAACTGAGGTACTGATCCTTAGTATTCTGGCAGCCCTCGTGTACGTTGACTTTCACAGGACAAATCCCTGCAGCAAAGTTACACTCAGCCTGTAAGAGCTTGCAGGATCAGGACTGCCAAGTTTCTTCAGAGGTCTCCCTTCCTTTTCTCTACTTCCGTTTTTCAAATTTTAATTTATTTTAAGGCAGTTTTATACTTGTGTTTCAAGTAGACAGACCTCAGTTATCACTATGGCCTTTCACATTTTCACAGCTGTCAGCTTCTTGAATTCTACATTCAGTGCAGTTTTGACCTCCTCATACAAACACCATTTATCTCTTCTCCCCCTACAAGCTTTAGCAATACACTGAAAGGTTTGTGTCTTTTGCTATTGGCCACTGTGGGAAGGTTATTTTTTTCCAAGGTCATTCTGCATAATGCATTTATTATATACAATGAAGACCATAATGGTTTATAACTTTGAAGGACTTTTGATCAGTTCAGTGACAATAAGGCCTGACTAAAAGGGCATTTGAGACAATACTGAGAGTTTCAGTTTGGCAGTTAGTGGCCTACAGACAATTTCTGATATTAAGCAACCCAAAATAGCTATGACTTAAAATTAAGTCCTGAGGTTCCAGCACAGATTTGACTGATGTATAATTGCCTCTCCTGCTCCTGTGTTTTTGTGAATTAGGGTGCTTATTGCATTGATGCAGGCTTCCATTTAAATGTTCTTTACATGTGCAGTTGTTTATTGCATTCTTCTTGTTTCTAGCCACCAGAATGCTAAGAGTTTCTCTTTCTCTGATCACTAAAACACAAGCTGCCAGTTTGACACAGCAAATAGAAGTCCTGTCTCTTATCCAGAAACACATAGTATTCAACTCCATGCTTTGCCTACAGATGCTAGAATAGGGTAATACACACAGAAAGGTACCTGTGTGAAAGAAGATCAAATGTAGTACATGTCCACAGTGACAAAGATGTTGAATCAGAACTAAATTGGCAGGAACTACACTCAGTATCATGCTATTACTTTTGCCTCTAAGGTTTTAAGAAGCCATATGGCCCAACGTAAATCGTTTTAATTGGATGGTATAGCATTAACCAGCCACAATATAGCATCAGTTACTCATTAAACACACTCCTTGTCCACAAGATAACTGTTTTGTAACTGTAGCATTCATCCATGCTCTGCAAGAGAATAAACAGAAGTACAGGCTTCAGACTTCAGAGAGTGAAGAACTCCTTTCAAGATCCAAGTGCATAAAAAGAACAGAAGCAAAGTTCTATAATACGTTGTATCATGTTTAGCACATAATGTGACACCCTGCCAGGTATCCCAGTAGGATCCTTGGAAATTTAAAGACGTAGCAGGTAAAATACTGTCTCAACACATTTAACAGGTATGTAAACTGCTGGATGCTGCAGAAAACAAAAGAAGCTGCAGAGACTGAGAATGTTTCTTTTACCTGTTAAAATGTAATAGCTTAAGCTTTGTTAGCCTAGCATTTCCATCAAACACAAAGATGCCACATTTATTTAATGGAGAATAACTTCAATATATCAATATAATCTCAAATCTAAACGGAAAGACTTGCTATGTTGAAGACTATGAAGAGAAGACTGACAAAATATTAATTAAAAGCAACATAATCTGAATTTAAAAAAGGGAACCAAGTTGTTTCACTTCATTATCTTGACTAAGGAGAATGTGGCTATTGCTGAGGGCAACTGAACTTTATTTCTAGTAATGAAACCAGTGCTGGTTTTGGGTGTTTTAACCTATTATAGCTTGTAGACTATCATAAAAAAACCCCAGATTTGACAAAGTACAAGCCACTGATATGTGTTTTTTCTAAAGGCAAAAGCATCTCTCTAAGTGAATTTTACATCCTTTATACCCCTCCATTGCATAAATGTAGCTGAGTACCTTCCCACACATCTCACAGTGGCTTCAGGGCACATAGCAGTATTAACATGAAAACTTTTCAAAATGTGGTTTTTGTCTTTTTCCATATACTAGGGCATTTCCCATATACTCCACAATAGGCAATTTTCATGTGGATTTAGAATGGCGTCCTGTTTACTGACAAAATGAAATAATAGAAATGAAATGTTTTAATATACTAATGCTGTCTGTAGCTAAATGCTATTTCAGACTCACAATAAAGACACAAATTAATAAAATAGAAAATGTATCACATATTCAGAAAGATAGTGATTTTTGATAAACTACTAATGCAAAATGGGTAGGTTTGGTGATCACAACAGTTTGCCTGCTTGACTTCTCCTCTCACCTACCCACCATAAAGCTAGTGATGAAACAGGAAGCAAATAAAATCTTTACAGAGTGGCTCCTACATTAACCTAGGGCTCACAAGCTTGTTTATTTTCTGGTGAGAAAGAAGTCAGAGCAGCTGGGTGTGCTACACATAAAAGGTAACCTGAAGGATAGTTGGCTTTCCCTTGACTACTGCTTCATTAGTTTCCATTCTCAACCTGCACCATTTTCTGTGGAGAATCTAAAGCGAAAATCTTTTACAAAACATTACACAAACGACAAAGATATTATGTTCTGAAAACTTGCAGAAATTCTTCATTAAACATCAACATTGCTTATGAGCAAACACAACCTCTAAGGTACAAATGAAAATACCGCAAAGTTAAGAAAATGAAACATCAAGAAGGGAGCACTGAATTTGAGAAACTATAAGCCGATTTAGAAGCAGGTTATTTAGAAAGAGCTTTAAGAAATTAATGACTTCAGATAGTTAATATTAGGTTTCCTAATATTAGAGAATAGCTCTTCATTTAAACTGATCTATGTTTGAAGATCCAAATAAAGTCACACACCTTCATGACAATACCTTCTATTTTTATGCCCAGGTTTTGGGCTGAAACCTGGCTAAAAAA
This sequence comes from Apus apus, assembly GCF_020740795.1. NCBI lineage: Eukaryota > Metazoa > Chordata > Aves > Apodiformes > Apodidae > Apus > Apus apus. Next base: position 28,446,810 of record NC_067285.1, read on the forward strand.
TTCCCAGCCACAACAAGGAAAACTTTTCTTGGGGAATTTCCACTTCAGATAAAGGCAGGAGCCTGTGATCTCATGATTCAGCAGAGTCCATAACTCAAGCAGCCTCAACTATCTTTGGATAAACTACTATGTTTTTGTTTGGTTTGTTTGTTTTCTTTTCAGAGAGAAAATTATTCAACATTCCTAGTCCATCTAGAGCTCTCTAAAATGGTAAAGCATGTTTACTTGACCACTGCAGTCAGCAGCATATTCAAAATACTCACCGTTAAAAAAAATGGAACTACTTCCACAATAGGAAAACCAGAAACTTCTTAACATTCACAGAATTGGTTGTTGTGACAAGGATGACATTTGGAGCCCTTGCCAGAAGTAATATCCTGTGTATCAGCTACTTCGTCAACATTCATCCAGCCATTTTCTAGGTGCCCAGAAAAGCACTGCCTTGTGGACAAGCTGATCTGTTGTCTCTGATGACAGGTTTTGAATTCCCTGAGGAGTTACCCAGCATGTGTGTGTGAGGAGGGGGATTTCAATGTGCAAAGACTATGACCAGTAACTGGCACTTGAAGGAAGGTATTAAAGCAGGAAGAGAAGCCTGCTCAGTATTTCCTCTCCAGTTGACATGCTACTCTGGACAGCTTTTCACCTTCTAAACTGTTCACCCTGGTGATCAACAAGTGAGAGAGCTTTCAGTTTTGCACTGCTAAGGAAGATGTATCCCACCTCAATAAACTCAGCTTCATTTTGTACTATATTCCTGAGGGTTCAATGAAACAATCTCCATTGTTTTAATTCCAAAGAGCAAAGTGGGCAATCATTAACTGTGAATGAACACTTCCTAACCAAAAGGCCCCTGCAAAACACAGACTTCATATTTACCTGTGATACATTCCTGATATTGCTGGTTAGTGATACTTTTCTGTGTTAACCTGGGGAGCAACTTTTCTGCCAATTCCTGCTTGGGTACTCTGCTTCACTCCTGTTTTATCTCATCTAAATTTGGTGTTCACCATTTACTGGTGTAGGCAGCATCAAGCTAAGGCAGAGCCTGCAGGGTTTACTAAGAGTTTCAGGTAAGACCTTAAAGCATGCTGTCTGCATATGCTTCTGCAACTCTCACTCCTCTGTACGTTCCTATTTCATTCAGGTAGTTAATTATACATGGAAAGAAAGCAACAGTGAATCATGAAGACTTCTACCGGTTCAGCAGTGATTTAGGAGTTCAGGGTAGATTTTTAAAAATAGCTTACAAGTTTGTACCTAATAAACATTCTTAGGTAACAAAGGTTATATGCATAAGTATGAAAATCTAACTTAGCCTGCTTGGTATATTTAGCTAGGCTTTATCTTTGAATGTGGTTCCAATAATTAGTTTACAATATTCATTCATCCTTGATTAAGAGCACAGCTACTTATGGATCATCAAGCTGTGTAATTTACACATAGCTTGGGCAAAACAGAATTGTTCTGAAAAGTGCCTCACTTCCATTTTAAACTTGCCATTCCTTCCTTGATAACTGCAGACTTTTTTTCTCAGAAGCCCTGGAAGCAGAGGTTGTAGTGAGCTCCACACCTAGCCACAACAAGTTTCAAAATTGTCATGTCCAAATTAGGAATTTTTCTCTCCTGGTCCAGAATCAATACACTAATTATGATAATCTGATTGCATATTTTGTTTTGGAATAAGTGTTCACAGGACACTTATTTAAGTTAATGGAAAAAAATGCAATCGGATTCATAATTTGGCTTAATAGTGTTTTCCTTGGCAGCATTAGACAGTAACTTCTGCAGTGGAGCATGTCAAAATAACTGGTTTGGAAGAGGCAGCAGGAAAGTAGTTGTTTGACCAAGAAAGAATTTCAGAAAGTCTAAGGTGGCCCACTTTTTGGTGCCCAGTTTGTCTTTTTTCCTTCATCTGGCACCAAATGAATTGCTAAACAATGAATAGTGTAGATGACAAAATATGACAGTTATTTTAATAGGGATTCCTGCTGCTAGTAAAGCTGTTATCTGTCTGATATAAATGAGAAATGAGAGGAACACATAGAAAAAAAGTTAAGACTTCACTTTGATCTCAAATGAGGACATAGCTAAACTACAAGACAATGAACTTCATCACTCCATTTTGTAATCAAGCAAGCATCTGAATGGCTAAATGAAAGTGACATTTTGGACTGCCTAAACCAAAAAAGTCTTTAAAGAAGATTGATGCATTCCCTAATACCAACATGCAGATCTCAGATCCAGCCAGAATTAGGACTGATTGAATTATGAAGGTTCACTGTTCTAGGCAGTTATATTTACATTACTATTTTTCAGACCTGTACATCAACATGCAAACAAAATCTGTAGGCATTTTAGAATTTTAGTGTGTTGCCAGAGTTTGATCTTGGCCAAGTTTCTCTAAGCCCTCTCAAATCAGGAGATTACTGTGTCGATAACTGGCTTGCAACCTCCCTAGTTTTTATTTTTAATTTGTTTCTTTTATATCCTTCCTTCTCTCACAGCATCTTGTTCAATAACATTGCTTAGTTTCATGAATCATGTTTGCAGATAAAAGATTTAATAACTGTCAGCAATGGAACTTTAATATGCTCTACATAAAGACTATGCCAATTGCAATGGTAGCAGAAAACATTTCTCAAAGTGAATATGCACCTATTTAACAAAGGGAGGTTTTAATTTCAGATACCAAGAAGCAGTAACAAATGAAAATTAAGAATACTTGGATGGTTACTGGGCAGCTGGGGAGATTCCTGGAGCAAACACAAATGCCAAATGGAGCTGTATTAGTAATCTCTCTTTATCCTAGGATGGGTCTTCTATATATAGAATTATACAGCTCTCACAGAGGCTGTAAATTTACATCTATACATTATATGGGAGCAACATATGCATTTTAATAAAGTCTGAAGATGCTTCCAAACTTTTACTAGCCATTTTAAATAGCACCACAGATTATGTCCATCTGGTTTTCTCAGCTGGTGACAAGCATTTGCTTCTGAATAGCATCCCTCTCTACCTTTCTGTATTATTTCCAGAATTTAAATAAATTCACCCTCTACCTTCTGGTTCCATTGTCTGTGTATCTCCTACATAAAATCCTCAGAAAAGAGCTCCTTCCCAGTTCCAGATAACAGAAATGAGCCTTTTGAGTTATACTCAGACCAGCACACATTCTAATAAAAGTAATTTCTATTCTGCACAGTGACATTAGCCTCATATTCTATACCTAGAAAACAACCATTTCATAATAATGCTATTCTTCAACAGCGATCCAAAGTCAGAACTAGAAAAAGATTGCTATTATTCAGTCTTAACACTGATTCACTACTGGAAATATCATTTTACTACCAAATTTTTTTATCAACTTGGAGCAAGTTCCAATGATGTAGGGGGAATATTAAGCATAAACAGTAGCTGATATTAAAGCTCCATGCATCAACTACACAGAGAAACGTAAATTAGGTTAATCTACCTATCTGTCTTCTCTGATGAAGAGACACACCAAAAATCTGAGGAAATTCTCTGGCCTTAAACAGTGAAGCACAGAAGTCTCTTCCACATACGCACCGTGCCCTAACATGATGGGGCTGACTAGGTCTTGTATCTCAGGGTAAAACAAGTACTGTGAATAAAGAATCAACATGTATCACTGAGTGACAAACAGGACATCAAACAGTATTTTGGGCAAATGAGACAGAAGAATGGTATAAAGAAAACATACAGGTATTAAAATGAGTACCTAATTAAAATACTAATAGAAAACAGGAGAAACTGAGACATAAGACAAAACTTATTTTACAAGATTTTGGCTACGTCAGAGAGGAACATGACAGTATCTTCATTCTCCACTTCAAAACATCTAACATCACCTCATCTAACTCCACTGCTCTTTGGAAATACCACAGACAAAAAGAATTGACGTGAAAGCATGGATTTCAAGCTCTACACTCCTCTGCCCAGAAGTCGAGGCAATAATTCTAGCATTTGTTGCAGCCTTTGTGAAGAGATTTGCAGCAAGAGTGCAGAGGTAAAAACTCCACAGACAATAAGGACTCCCATCTCTTCTCTTTGGAGGCTCCTCTTATCCTTTTTTATCATGCATGACCCTGTAAGAATGTGCAATTTGATAGTCCAGAGAGAAGCAGCACCAGGCTGTCAAGCTGAGCTTTTGCTGGCTGCAACTCTGATATAACACAAAGTCATGCCCATCTTATGTAAAGACTGATAAGAAGGCTGGGTCCTGTTTGTGCTTTATCAGTGTGCAATTAGAAAGTCTTGTGCTTGTATTAGTAATTACACTGATAATCAGCTCTCAGAAAAAGAAAAAAAAAAAACAGAAGGGAGAACTTAAAGTCTGAATATCTAAAGAACTAGGGTCAAAGAACAAAACTTCTACAAGGAACAGCTTTTGAAACAGCATGATTACAACTACCTTCCCCAAGTAAAGTGGGAATCACGTTGTTGAGGAATTGAGTAAAGGAATTGAGTAAAGGAATCCCATGAGGGAAATTGATTCCACTGTGCATCTCCCTCCTATTATCCTAGCCTGTTTGCTTGGAGGACCAGAGAACTTGGGATCTCTTGGGATTTTATTCTTCTGTGTTGTCTGTCAACACATTAGAAGTAAAACTTCAGCACAGCAAAAATATTATTGGCCCCATTATTTAGCACAAAGTTTTTCTCTTCAGTGCAAATGCAAGTGTTTCAGTGTGTCTGTTAACTGCTTTATAGCATTACAAAAGACAGCATAGCTGCCTGGCAAAGGCAAATCACAGCTTGCATTTTCACCTGAGGCAAAATATCAATTATTTCCTCTCAAGTAACATTTGGAACACATACCTTTCGCTTACAATAGGGTTCTATAAGCTCTTCTATTCCCCTCAGAGTTTTATGAATATTGAAGTAAAATTAAGGATTGCAGGCAACCTGGTGCTCATGTCACTGTCCTCGTCTGTCCTGAAGAGCAGCCTCCCTGTTCTTCTTAACCAAAGTAAGACTCGTAAGTCCACCTCACCTTTACATTTGAGAACACCTCTCTAATCACTATAGCTCAGGCCACAGCAAACCCACCTTCACGAGAGAAAGCACTGGCAGGCCTCACACCTAACTTCCCATCTTCCAAAGCCTGTGTGTAGCACAGCCTCCTCTTTAGACTAGTCCTTTTCTCCTTCATTATGTGAGCACTCAAAGCACACAGGCTTTACAGTCTTTTGAATTACATATAGACCTAAAGAAATCAAAGTTTGAAGATGTCTGTGTTGGCAAAATGCAGACAAGCAGCCCATGTTAGGGACAGCGAGTCAGGAGAACAGTCCATAGGATCAAAACAATCCATCTACATTTATCTGCAGTTCCCTTAAGCAACTGTCAGGACAAGCCTCTGAAGCAGACAGCCGTTAAATTAAAAACAAACAAACAAACATATATATATGTATATATTTTGGAGAGATTGGATTTCAGAGTTGTACACTTACCTCAGTGGGAAGAAGGGATGACTACAGAAACTTCCAAGGTAAAGATGAGCTAATACTAAAAAAGTAACTTCCCCCTCCCCTTAAAAATATCTTTTGCTTCCCTTTACACCTTTACATAATAGATTTAACAAACAACTGGGAAATATAATCCATGTGTAGATGGTGCACACACTCAAATCCCATCATAATGCTTAACAGGACAGAGAGATTGAGGGATCTGTATGTTGTTTCATAAATTAGACAAAACATTTGTCAATCCATTGCACAAGTATTTCCATAGTGGACAGTAATAATCTAACATACCATGTTGTTAACCCATCATTTGAACTGTCTTGATATTAAGAAATAAAAAAGTTTAATCTATTTTTCCTAAAAACTTGTAATATTAGAAATGATAGTACCTAGAAATACAGCCTGATGTTTCCAAAGCCTGACTTATGAGCAGGGACTACAATGGCATTTGCTAATATATCAACTGTCTTAGATATTTAAAATAGTTTATTCATAACAGAAATTGTTTTGCCTTGTTAAAAATAAAAGTACTTCTATTCCATAGGAGGCCTATACTTACATACATGGTCCTGTTTCATGAAGGGCACTAATCCAAATTATTACAAGAGCAAAATGCCAATTAATTTTCCCTTATGAGTTATGATAAATTATTATTTTAGGGTGAAGCTATACATTTTCCAAAGGGTCTTTATCACAGCTATGTTGACAGGACTTTAAGTATGGTGGTATGCTTAGTACTACCCTAAAGTAGCTGAAGTATGAGCCACAGCAGGTGCCACAAGTAGAACCTAGATTTGCTTTGACATTAGAACATAGGGTATAGAGCAAGTGCAGGATTGTTTGATGGATTTAAGGAGTGTGTATGTCGTGACTGGTTTGGAAAAGCAGATCCTTCAGGGTGTAGCATTAGAGTCAAAGCTAACTGAATCTGAAGAAATCCTGCCTCATCATGGCAACAGTTGTTTGTATTTTATGATCATCAGGGTATCTGCCATTAAAGAAACATTTTGCCACCTTTCAGGGAAAAGCTTACTGAAGTGTAACGTCTCGGTGAAGGTAAAACCAAAGCATTAAAACATTTTGTTTGAGCTTTAAGGGATACATTTCTGTCACAGAACTGTAAACATTATATTTGCATCTATTTCACAAAATGTGAAATTCCTGATAATGCTCCCTTTGTAAAAACAATCTTGAAGTTCTGCACCAACTGTAGTGTCACAGTCATAATAAGTGTTGATAATCAATACAGTCCTAGTCCTTCAGGCACAAAGTGGCATACAAGATGACAGCTTTTACCAACTAAAGGCTCTCTCTGCATCTATGGCTTTACACGTCCCCAGCCTAGATGGATAATTCACTCAAAGTAGGAGATGAAAAGCCCCTCCTTGTAAGTCACAGCTATACCTCCCTGCTAACACACAGACACTTTATGCATCCATGAGCATGCATACACTCCTCCACTTGTCACAATGATTTGGAAACAGTCAACGTGGTTGTGACCTGTGCAACAAAGTTTCTCCTGGATGAAGTGAACACATTTGGATGTGTTCAAGGGCCAGTTAGATGGGGCTCTGAGCAACCTGATCTAGTGGAGCCCATGCAAGGGGGCTGGAACTAGATAATCTTTAAGGTCCCTTCAAACCCAAACCATTCTGTGATTCTATGATACTGAGTTTTTCACAGCTTCTAGTAGTTCTGGCCTTTCTGATGTCATTTTACAAAGTTGCTGATTATTCTTTTCCCAAGACCTCAGCAATGTTAAAACATCATCTAGTTTCCGTTTTCACAAATTACTACTGACTTTTCTTGATCCATCTGCAAAACCCATGTACTGCTTCCTACAGGAATTAAGGTAAAAATGAAGTGAAATATCTAAACAGTCTGCTTGATACTCAGTTTATAGACTTGAGGTATACCAAAATTAAATGTAGCTAAATTAAAGATCTGTGAAAAATAATGGAGTCATCCTAAACGCCACTAGGAAGGCAGCCTAAGCAGCACTACTTTTCCTAGATTAACCCTAAAACACATACACAGCTAGAAAATCTCAATCTCATCTCTGATTTAAAAAGTAGCATTAGATTCTCAGATATTAGTAAAAATATGACATTCTATGGTGTTCAGTCTCCTTAATGGAGTTACATCAGACAAATATATTACTCTTATCTTAGTGACTGCAGCATTTCTCTTACAGAAGGAATTTTAACTTTAAGTTAAATTATATCTTTTCTAACCTCCTTTTATACACAAGTGATTGAGAACAGTATTATCCTTCAACTCATAAGGCTCTCTTGACAAATATATTTCCCTAGTAACTTCATAGAACTAGTGGAATTATACCAGGAATAAATCTGTTCCAGTATCTTCAGTTACTCTATTTGGAAACCAGTCATTTGCCTGACCTTCAGTGCAATGCTAAAAACAGAGTTTGTCTGTCATCAAGAGCCAGTGAGATTTCAGATAAAACAGAAGTCATGGCTCCTGCAATGAAATTCCAAGAGTGTCCATCAAAGGCTTGCCAACAATAGCATCTCAGTCAGTCACTACTTCCACACATTGATAAAACTAAGAAAAAAAAATAAAATTGACATTTAAGTTTCATAGATATGAGACAGTACTCAGTTCAAAGTATGTGAAATAAAAATAATTATTTAATTATATTATACCTAACCTTTTAATACTTGAACAGATTTGGTTCTTCAAAGGCCAAATAATATCTCACACTATTAAGAATTTACCTTTTTTGTTGTTTGTTTGTTTTTTCATCCTATTGGGCAACATTCCTTATTGTTACCAACACCAGAACACATTTAAAATAACAAATAGATGAACACAAAATAAGTCTTCTTTGTTCTAAACTCCAATATAAATACTGTGAGCAAGCACTGAAGTGCAACCTGGACTATTTATTCTCCAAACCTTCCTTGTTCAAATTAAAGTAGATTAATCTTGTGCTCGTTAGAACAGGGTTGGTATACAAGGATAGCCACCAGGCAAGACTTCAAGCTTTTTCCATATGGTCCTATGCCAGTAGGTAGGCCCACGGTGCTCTCTTTTCTTTCAGACTTGACCTTTGCATTTCTCTTGACATTACTCAACCCAAATTTAAGCTTAAATGTAATAGCTCTGTCCTGGTAGGATACTGCCAAATACTTCAAAAGTGAAAGACAGGGATAGCCAAAATTACCAGTCATTTCCATAGGCACACTAGATATTCATCAGTATGAATGTAGTTTGCTAATGACCTCCCTATCTTGGAATATATACTTACAGATTTCTTGCAGTTTGTCCAGTTTTGTAGATACTTATTTTGGTTTCTACTTAGAGGACATTAATAGCCAGTTTATGGTAAGGATAAAAGCAGGTCGGAATAAAGCTTACAAAAAAGGATACGGCATCATCTTTAACATAGTGTTCTCATAGCACAGAATAGACAATGTATATTTTAATAAAAAAATAAAGACCTGTCCTAGTGTGTCTCTCACTATTCCCTGCAATGAAAATTAGCCATAAAAACAGAAGACAAAGGTATCAGAGGTAAGAAAAGAAGGAAAAAGAGAACGAATTTCAAGACAATGAAGGCACTAAAGGAACTGAAAGCAATATTTGAAGGCTAAAGAGAGGTTAAGATTCATACTATTTGTTTTTAAGTGCAGCTTATAGGCAGCTCTTAACATAACAGAGAGAGTGCCCTAGCCTTATGTTTATCTAATTAAATTGAGAATTGTCACAGTATTTGGCATTCGCAATACAAAGTGATACAAGTCACAGGAAGAAGAGAGGAAGGTATCAATAAACACAGTCAAACCAATGGCTGTTTGTCCTTGGTTTTACAGTAGTGCCCTCAAGTTCAGAGATGTGGAGCCTCTAGGGCAAGTTTTGGAAATTCATCCAAGAAAATATCCACAGCCGTAAAAACTTTTGTTGAATTAGGCAAGGCATGCAAAAGGATTAGCAAAATTTAACAAAGTGCAACAGTTGGGAGAAAAATCCAGGTCTCCATGTTCTTGACTAATAAATAAATGAAACAGGACAAAAAGTTAAAAGATACCATCAAAACAGCCTAGATTTTTACTTACTCTAGGAGCAAAGCAAGATAAACTGGAAAAAGTAAGTCATGGTGTGACAAATGACAGAAAGGATATATATTATAATACATACCAAGAGTTTTGCTCATTGCAGGTATAAAAAAAAGGCAGGAGAGATTTCTTTCTATATGCCATTTGCATCCAAAGATAATCACGCAAGTCACAGGCAGGACTTATTCAGGAGGGAAGAGGAAAACACTTCTTCTGTACCAACCAAAAATGTAAAATTAATCTCAACTAAAACCAGACCAAGGACATTGCAACTCACTGCCACCATCTATTCGCAGGAGTTGAGATCTTTCTAAACAAACATTCCTTTAATTGATTTTTTTGTTGTTTTGTTTTTTTAAAGCAGAAGTAACATAAGGATCTGGAGCTTTCAGTACTACAGCCTTACCCTATAAATATATTAAAATATTCAAATAAATACGAAGAACAAAATGTTTCAACTTCGCCTCTTCAAGGTGGTCACCATCCACTCATCTAAAATGTTGAAATTTAGCCAGAAAACTGCTCTTCTCTTATGGCATATTGAGAAAACTAATTTTCATGCAGCATCATGTTAATATAATTGTAGCAATGGCTGGAGGACATGAAATGCTTTGGAAGATGGCATGTACCCTCTTTTTTCAGAGATACTTTGGCAAAGGGGGGCTTTTCTTGCTATTTCCTGATTTCTATTTTGTTATTGTTAAATTCGGTTGTCTCTAGTCGAAAAAGATAACATTTCAGAGTGTATTTTCTACACATCTGTTTGCAGCATTAGCACATCTCAGGACAGTCTCATACTAGTGTGGATATATGGGCTAGATAGCCACTGCCCTTAGATAGTAGCCAAGAGCAGATACTTTAGGGGAAGACTGAAAGGAAGGAGTTTTGGCATTGAGGCCAGAACATTCACTGTGGATGTTCTAAAATCAAATGTCAACAAATAAAGTTTATGTTTAATCCCTCTATCTACACATTGAACAAAAAGGCTTAACAATCAACTACATGTCAAGAGCTTTGCCTTGGCCTCCTCAGCTTGGAGATGCATTTAATCTTAGGACCCAATGCAATGTGTGCAAAATCACTGGAGGAGGATCAAGATTTACTGTAGGTAAAAAGTAATTTTGTTTATAAGTCCTCTTAGCAATGCTTTCCTCAAATATAATCAAATGTTCAGTTAACAAGGCAAACAATTTAAAGTGTTAGATTATATTAAGACTAGTCCTTTGTGCTGTTTCCTGGTCTATAAAGAGCTTTACGAAAACAATAAAGTTACAGACCAAATTAAGTAATTCAGCTAAACACTCAGAGCTGCAAGAGAAAGACATCTACCCATATCATCACATGACATGAAATTCAGATCCAGCTTTGAATTCCTTCCTTATGGGAAGGATCAGAAACTCCCACTGTCCATATAAAATATACCATACTAGAGAGTGTCCTGCCTCCTTCCCAGGTTGTCTTTAGGACACATGAACTCCAGTGAATTGTGGGTGGAATGTACAAAAGATCTTATTGCAGCTGCTTATACTGCACCTGCTCAAGGGATAAATAAAGCAGCTAAGTTCCAGTTTTGGTTTCATTCGCTGCCTGTCCCTCAATGTGCAGAGAAATTATATACCACCTCCTCATTTTGTCAATCATATTACAAATATGTCTTCAATACTGTAGAAGTGATTATCACTTTTGTTGTTGCCAGGAATGTTCCCATAAGCTGGGATAACCTCTCTGACAAGTCACACACACTGGGAAAAACCAATGGCTCTTCATGTTCTTCCAGATAGCAAGATTGTTCATGTAAATTACTACTCCTTAGACCTTTTCCTATTCTTATAGAAAAGGAAGCAGAATTGGGTCTAGATGAAATTGATCTGAAATTAAAACTGAATTCACAAATTCCCTAGAGTTTACAGTTCGCTTTGTTTTGCCCCACACTCCCAAAGCTAGAAATACATTATCATACTGTATATATGAAGAAATACTAGATCTGTGTGAGCTGAAGTTCCAGATCTTTTGATGCAAGTCACTGGGGTCTTTCCATTGGTATTTAGAACACACATGCACATCTTCACAGGGCACATTTTCCACAAAAGCTTGTTGTTATTTCTCTGCAGGGTGGATTATTTTTTAAACTCTTTTGCACACTTGCCTATTTCTTTAGATCACCTAAGGAATATTTTCTAAAAATTCAATAATGTAAATTATGCTAACCTCAGAAGATACAATATGGCATCAGAAAGGATGCACATATTCTTGTGTTTTGCCATGAATAAGTTATGGTAATGTCTACAACAACTATCTGCTTGGGATTTGGTCTAAAATTACATTTTGCAGGGTGAGGAGGCAAATTTTTGCAGAAACTTAAGCACAGAAATGTCAGAAAAGGGAATTACTGATGAGCAGGAGAAAAACATTGTTTTGTGGGCCATAAGCTGTGTGGCTGTAAATGGAGGAAAGTCTCTTGAAGGAATTCTCAGTGGAGATACTCTCAATCAGCTGCAGCTTGGGTTCCCCAGCATAGGGTTAAGACAACTAATACAGCAACACATGTAATCAGAGAAACAGGAAACCCGACAGCCACACACAGAGCAGCTGTGAACATCCAAAGGGTACCTTGTTTAGCCAACTCTATCCCTCACATTCTCTTTGCCTTCACTGTTCTATAAGAAATCATAACACCTTGTGGAAGAGTGTAACTTTAATTTTCCAAATGCAGCCTTAATCTCTTTCCTTCTTCACTCACAGTGCAGTTAATCTGAACATCATGAAAAGCTGAGAGATCAAAGTACGGATGGCAGACTCTGAGGAGGAAGAACGTGGGGGGGTAGAGCAAGGAAAGGCAGGCAGGCAGCCCACAGCAGCATCCCAGGCACATGGAAGGAGACAGCAGAGTACCATCCTATATGGAGCAAGGATGAATGTCAAGAGCCAATATGAGGGCTCTCCCACATCCAATATCAAGACTTGTCCCTGCCACCAAATGCCACAATATACAGTTCTCAAGTGTGGGATAGTTCCTCGCTCAAAAGAGAGGAGGAAACAGCCAAACAATTCTGGCACCCTCATAATCTGTTCCCTCTTTCATCAAGGGCTTACTTCCAACAGCCTGCTACCCACAACTCCACACACACATCCTGAGCTACTGACAACTATATGCCAACACAGCACGTATTTTAATTTTAGAAATGTTACACTGAAAAGAAGCAGTACAGAGCAGCAGGCAATTTGACTGAGAAGAAACTGCTGTGCAAATAGGCTTGGTTTTTGCTCAAACGAATTATGACAATTACAGATTTTTGACCACTTCTTGTCATCAAAAAAACAAAGCAGACATGTAAGAGATCCTCATCTACCCCATCTGATACAGTTGGCAAAAGTATTTAATCTGAATGATTTGACAGATAATCTAAGTAAACCAATGAGACATGAATCTTTTAGACAGGAAAGCAATTTTGGCTGTAGGTCAGAAGGGTCCTGTCAAAAAATTAGCTGAAAGACTACCCATTTCTCTGGAGTAGTCAAAATCAGCCAATTTTGATTAAAAAGAACATCTTGTTTCAGCTGCCTGGGTTTTTTTGGAGTTTTTTGGAGTGTTTTTTTTAAACACCTGCCATAGAACCAGCTGCCCTTATTAATTTTTGAACCAGCTATGACTAGGTAAGGAGAGAATGCTGACATTCTCAAATAGAGCAGGACGGTCACAGTGACCCCAGGGATCAAGGAAATGCAGCCCAAATTCACCCTAATACCAGAGCATTCTGATTTGGCACTATGTACCAGAATCTGGGGTGACACGTAGTATTTTTGGAGTTTTGGATACTATGTCCCATTCCAGAAGCTTGAGGTAAACGTAACATTCATTCCAATTCAAAATAGCTTCCTAAGTTACAGGATGCTTTAAATATAGCATGAGAGTCCCACAGAGCCTTTCAAAGAGCATGCATGGTGCCCTAACCAGGTATAAGTACTACAATGCCTTGGAGTTATTCTTTCCTTTGTGCCACAAAAACTAATTGTCACTAATGTCAGCTATAAAATGAAGAGTCATAAATTGTTCAAAGTGTGTGCTCTTACACCTGATACCTTTAATAAGAATAAGGGTTTATATCTGTATTAACAAGTATGACTAACCAAGAGAAGCAAGTGAAGGAGCCAAAATAGCCCACCAGCTGGAATTTAGACTGTGAGCAAGGCAAAGGAGGGGATACGATGTGAGCATGTGAAAGGCTGTGTTCCTCCTAATCCTCAGCTGCCATTGCTACAAATCAAGTGTATTTGGAAGGATTTTGGGGAAAGGTTAAAACCTATTTATGCAGTGTCCAGGCACTGAACACCTGTGGCATAGATGACCACAACACCAGTTACGCATGTGGGAGGTGCAGAAAGTAACTCTACCCTTGCCAGGGGATTTGCACGCCTTTAAGACATTTGACTCACTAAATCTTCCTAAAAGAAGAGCAAGATCTCATTGACTTTCTGGAAAAATGGCTGCTAGCCACTGCAACAAAAACGTCGGAGTGTAGAAAAAAACCCAACTCTTTCTTCCTCCTATAAATCAGAGGTGGGTGCTCTTGTTTCTGAAATCTCTCAGACCACAGAAACAGCTTCACATTTTGGGGAAAAAAATGTCCTCTTCATCAACCCAAAAAATAAAGTTTTTAGGACTGTTCCAAAAGGATATCCAACAGTATGGCTGAACTAAGGTTCCAGGCCAGCTTCATACAATCAAGCTTTTATTTCACCTACACCCTCAGGTTATGATAGCAGCTAAAAATATATATATATACACATCATTTTTTTTTCCTCTCACCACCTATACAGCACATTTCAACAGATGATACCTGTTTGCTTCTAAAATTATGGAACTATGTAAATCATGGATCAACACAATGGGATATAACAGCACACTCATTAACATACTTGTCCTCACTCTGTACTGTCAAGAATTAAATTCCTCATGAAGTGCCATTTTTTATCACAACATACTTCTAGGAAACTAGGATTTAAGAATTTAGATTATTTAAAAAAAACCTATTCTGAGATTTCACTCTTAGGTAACCTTTCTATTAAGGCTTTAATTATACTAGTACAAAAGAAGCAGCACTTCAACATGCTAGATACAGCTATCATTTTTCAAATAGCATTATTTATTTCAAAACATACCATAGCTGACATTGCCAGACAATGTTTCAAATTAATTTCTTTGCCTCAAGACTTGCAAGCATTCATTTTTACTTTGTTCAGCAAATTTTCCTTCCTTCCTCTTCTCTTCCTCATGATCTTTCAATGGGGATTAATAACTCACCTGCACATCGAGCATATGGCTATTCCTGCAACAAAACCCAGTGAAAAAAAGAGCAGTGTCTCATCTGATATTGCAAACTATTTAACACTATATTATGAATTAAAATAGGGGCATCTTGGATACCTACGTGCAAAACTTCTAGCTGCACACAAATAACTACACTGTGTTCTCAGCTAGCTCCAGTCCACTATGAATGCCAAATTATAGAGAAGACCATGGCATTTTGTACACCATTTTCATACCTTCACAATGTTTCTAAAGGTTTGTATTTTGGTTCATTTGTAGTGGTTTTTTTTTAATATCTACATTTTATAGAGTTATAAAATAACACACACTTGATGCTAATAATTAGACAAGAGTGACCAGATGAGAACTGCTGTTGCTGGCATAGAAAGTTAATACAAGTGTATTTGCAGAGCTAATTTTCCTGTGTTCCACTGGCTGAAGAACATTTTAAATAATGTATTCAGAATGGAGCTAATGACAGGGTTATCTGCTGTGCTATGAAGACTATCATTTACAGAGTTCAAATAGCAGACACTAATAAAAAGTTCCACATGAAAAAAGCTTATTGTGCATTTTCATTATAAGGCACTAATGGTTCAGCAGCTTTAAATTTGCAATTTAATGGTTACCTCTTGCTATGTTTACTAGTTCTAAAGGATCTGCAAAAATTATTAACTTGAATAATAATTAGGTAAATCTGAATACTTCCTGAAATACTACATGAGCTATATTCTCAATTAAATAAAGTCTAGGTCAAAGGCTGAATAATTTATCGGACCACAATATGCAGTTGCCAGGGAACATCATTAAATGATAAAACAAGAAAACATCAACATAACTCATTTCAGTTGTGGATCTGTTCCCTTAGGTTAAGAAACCTTCTCCTCAATAAAGACACAATGACAATCATTAACACCACTTGTGAACTTCTCCATTTCTCACCAATCTTGCACCCAAGTTTCTCACAGTTAACACTGCCTTCTGTTTGAGGGAAGGGTTATGTTCCCCTTCCTTTTGCAGGGAAGAAGGCTGCAAAGTCACTGTACACTGTTTTTTGACATGAGTAGTATGCAAGCATGAATAAATACTAACTGTATTGATAACTGAGTTGCTAATTACACAGGTGCCATTCAGCCCAATTATTTCATACACTGAGCTTTCACAGATAATGCCACATGAGCACTGATGATTCAGATACAATCACAGGCCAAAGAGAAAAGCTGCATTTAGCAAGAGAAATAAAGGGCTTCAAACCCAGAGGTCATGTATTAAGTGTCAAAATAATCAGAACAGCAGGTTTGATGCTGTACCATCACTTCAGCCATTACCTAAGCTATTACTTGTATTACTTGTACCTAAGCCATTATTTGTATTAATACAGCCTACATTCTAATAGGGCTAAATGTTTATCCTGAAATTCAAAATATCAATAGAATTGTGAAACAAAACCTTAAACAGAGCTGTGTATGATGCCTGCACAGATACTGTGCAGAGTACATAATACTCTTTATATACCCCTGGCCTTCAGCAGTAAGTTTAGTATTTAGTGATTACTTTAATCACACAAACAGAGAAGAGGGGCTGGCTTTGCATTCCAAACACATATTTGATTAAAAGGAGAAATCATTTGTCCAAGAGTTGTAGTTAGTTCCATAGCCTTCCTGAAAGTTATTTGGTTCAGTACAGTACATATATCCAAATAACACTGCACTAGGATGCTATGATTTAGATACAATTCTAATTAAAAGACTCTCCCCCCAAAGATCCTTAAAGATACAACTATAAGCTGCATTGATTTTTCAGAATGTTTTCTGCAAGGAAAGAAAACAATAACTTCTTACTGCTACCATGACTGTTCAAGCAGAATGGAAAAATATAGTATATCTTGTGATGGAACTGCTTTGTATTACAAAATTAAAGTGGGTTGAAATCAAACCTTCTCTTAAAGTCTTAGCTGCCCATCTGATACATCCATTGGGATTAGTTCTCAGACCTGATATGGTATTTTTGGTCAAGCCAAGAAATGTTGTCTACCTTAGAGTAATTAATGCCTTACCTCTTAGAGCATCTGCACAGCCAAGATTAAACCTCTATTCTACTTTATCAGAGCAGACAGAGTCCCCAGTATCCAAGGGTTTTCTGATACCCAAGCGCCAGAATCCATCTCTTGTCCAATAAATATTATTCATACAGAGTAAATACAAATACAGAATTTGCTCTCTCCATGCTTTTCCAACATACATGTCTCCTGTTTCACGAGATGCAAACAAACGTCCTATGTACTTAACTGGCATTTATAGTGTAGATGCCGACTCCTGGAACATCTCTAACAATAAGAAATTAGGAGGTTTAGGAGTTACTTGTAGGACTTAGGCTCACAGAAATAGAATAATTTCTGGTAACTGTGGCTTTAAACATACCAGAACTGGCTTGCAAATTAGTTTGAAAGCAAAGATACCATCTAAAAAAAAAAGTATTCTCTCATGACACTGACACGTTCTTACATACAACACATGGCTGCATGTAATAAAATGCAGAATGCTGTGATTTTAGACGGGGTGACTGTTGCTCAAAAAGTGATCTACAAATTAATCTGGCTAACATACAGAAATACTGAGGCCCACAAAATTGCTGTCTTATCAAAAATAGGTAGGAAAGTTTTGGAGTGTTGTTAAAAGTCAGCCTGGAACTATTTAGTTTTCCTCTCACAACTATTTGACATAACTTGTAGTAGACTGGAAGAATGTGAAACCATTCATGCATAAGAAATTACTACAGTTTATCTAGACATAAGGCAGTTGTTACATTAAATGGTTCGACTTCCCCCTCTCAGAAGTTGACTCAGTCATTTGAGTTTTGGATGGAAAAGGGTAGTATTTAAAAAGGAAGGCTTTTAGAGGACATGAGACTTGCCTGTTAGTTTTGTAGAATATCAACTATTATAAACACTAATCTATGGGTTTTAGTATTGTGAAGGACTTCACATATAGAGATGAAAATAAACCCTCTTGCAATTGTTGCTGTATGGCAACTACTCAGCAGTTTGATTCACCAGACATGGATGCTTAACAGGTGACGTAGAATCAGCATTTCAAGGGAACTTGTTAAATTTATTCAGTTCAGTCAATACAGGTAAACTTCACTCTTCTGATTACAACTTATGTACAGCACACTTGGCCATCCAAATGAGAGTAGCAGATTGCATAGTGCCTGACTCAGATAATCTGAGATTTCCCTGCACTGAAACAAAGAGGGCCTCCCTTCACCCATCACTTGCCTGTTATAAGACACTGATACTCCATACACACTGGGCCCACAGGAAATGAATACTCTCACATTGCTCCCTTAAGGAAAACAGTCACAGCAAGAGGTTTACATATGTATGCTAGGGAGTGGAGGAGGGACAGGAAGTAATAGGGAAAAGATGCTGATAAAAGGAAAGAGCCCAACAATGTGAGAAAAGCCTTCCTGCTCCTCCAAAGACATGGACTGCAAAATGCTAGAACAGGGTTCTTCACACCAATACCTGCCCTCCCTTGCCCCCCCAGGAGCTCTTTCAGGCTGCATTTATCAGAATAAATATACAGATAACTTTTTTTTTTTTTCCCCTGTTAGTGTTTGCCATTTCCCTTCACTGCACTTACATCACCAGATTTCAACTTTTTCCTCACTCAATAAAATAAAGCCAAAATAGTTCTCGAACACTTTTGGGTTTTTTTTGAACACTGCCTCTTTCAGCTTCAGACTCTGGCTTTTGACTTTGAATCCAGGCAACTTTTAAAAACCGTCTCTATTAGGAAACAGAAAACTGTATGGATAGTCACAAAGCAAATATACCATTCATGAGTATCCACATTGTTCTGGATAATATTTCTGCTATCTCAGATGATGATAATACTTCTTGCATACCTTTCAGCACATTGCATCACCTGCAAGCCAGTCTGTCTCACTAAACAAGCTTGTTGTTCAGCAATAATAATTCAGAAATATATGAAGAAACTCTGCTATTATGTCCACCCATGTATGATTGTACCATCTTAGGTAACATGGCAACACAGCACTTAGATAGTGAACTAGGCCTAAAAGCCTCCTTACAGAGGATTAGGTCTATAAAATAAATTAATTCTGCTTGCTCCCAGACAGTTCATGCAATCAGTAGGAGAAAATAACTTTACTGCCCACATCAATTTGGAAAGACCAGATTTATGCTTATGATCACACCACTGGTGACAGCTCTCAGCATTGCCAACAACATGTAAGTCTCATTCATTTCAGTGGGATGACAGATGTTCAGCTTTACTAGGAGTCTGTCAATACCATTTTCCTACCTCTGCTATCTGCCCGTGACACCTCATGACAGAATTTGTTGTACAGGGTAGGATGGTCTGCAGTGTGGGGGCTGGAAAAATATTTTTTACATCTTCCCAGATTATTTTCTAATGCTGTTGCTAAAGGAATGTGAAAGCTCTTCTCCACTTATTTTTGTCTCCTCTTTTCCTGTCCCCATCCTCTTATGTTAGTTGGGCACTTACTTTTAGGTAAAGAACAGATAAGGAGAGCAATCAATTTCAGGTGAACACATCTTCCCCTGTCACTCAGCTGACTGAGACTCCTCAGTTTTATTCTGTTGACTATTCAGTAGTGAGCTGAGCACCTGGACCTACCAGAAGGGAAGAAAATAGTGTCTCAAGCAGCATTTTAAAGAGTCCTTTAAAAATGAACTGTTGTGCCTAACAGGTCTCAGTAATTCTCTTCCTTGCTCACTGTTTTAAGAACATTTTCCTGAACATAAGCATTAGCAATGCCACAGCCTTTTACTGTGCTTTTGTCAGTAGGCTTCAAAGACCTTCAGGTTTTCTTGCCTGCTTCTTCGGTGAAATGCCAGCCAATTGGGAATTGTATGGAGCTGGCTGACAGAATGCATGTCAACAGGCAGCTAAGCTACAGCTCTAGTTCCAAAGTCCAGACTCCCCACTTTATGCCTAGGTGTGGACTAGCTTCATTCTGGCACAATACTAGCTTCCCCTTTCAGGAAGGTCCTTGGAAACATGCAGACATAAGTCTATAGATGGGATGAACAATCCTGGTATGGTGGACTGTTGATGTCGTTTTTCTCAGGAGCTCAGAGACAACAGCACAACAGAAAAGCATAGAGTCTCCATGAAAATAGATTATTCGGTTTTCAGATGTTCTCTGTGGCTCACCTACAGACAGTCTTATTGCTTGGGGCAGTTAGAGGACAATGAGCATGTCTGCATGTAAACCCTATCTGTCTGCACAGAGAGACACTAGACATATATAGGCAAATGGCCATAGCACATTTTGTATTAAAAGCAATTATAAGACCCTTTAAGTTGAAACATTTGGGGTTTAGAAGTCATCTTGCACATAGAAAGTCTAATCCAATCTCAGGGCAACTGCAGACTGAAACCAGCCCATAGGTAAGTGTACAGCATCCGCTGGCAAAATTTAGAGCTGCCTGCCCTTCCCAAGAAGGGGATTTTCCTCACAGTTACCTTCCCTCCTCCACTGCCCCTCCAAAATACCTTGATAATCTAAGTACAGCTTTCTTTTTCCCCAGTGGTAGGATTTCAATTATGGCTAAATTCACAGCTCAACTCACTACTGCAAATTGTTGATTAAGAGGAATATCTGATCTGTTTGGAGATAATATTTATGTGAAAAATGCTAAAGAAAAAACATACTTTAGGATTATAATAAGAAGTCACATATTATGCTGTGTTCTAATTAAAAAACATCACAACCTGCAGCTATTCCTACTCCAACCGCCCCTGAAAGAGGCTTCATTAATTTCTGCATGCCTGCTTTTCCCCCTTAAGACAGGCTACAAAATCCAATCCCACCCAAAAGCAATGCTCCCAGTATGAAACTGGGCCTCACTGGGAAGCAGATCAAAACATTGACACGTAAACATATGACACTTCTACTGTTGGAAATGCAGTCATCTGTGCGAAGAGGTAATTCCTCCATGCCTCTGGGAATCCAGCCATTGCAGTTTCACTCCTGCTCACCACATGCTCACAAAACCCCCCTGTGAATCATACAGCCTGGGGGGCACAGTGAGTACATTCTAAGAGATAACGTGAGACAATTGAGTTCTTTGGGAAACAAATGGTTTATCATTTCTGATTGCAAGTGCCACAGGCCCAGCCCTTGACTGACAGCCTCTAGGTATGACTGAATTACTTAAAAAACAGTCAACACTGTACAGTGCAGGCTGCAAAGTGTCATGAAAATACCTATAGAAATGTGTTGGCATCTCTCTGTACTTACCTTGGGTGGGAAAAGCAAGGAAATACCAAATACCATAGTGAAAACAGTATAAATTATGAAGGGAGTTTATTTTTGTGGGCAGGGGTTGTTTGGGTTCATTGGGATTTTTTTTGGTTCTTTTTTTCTCTTGTTTTTAATAACACTGACAACAGGTTTCTACACAATTACTATGCTGCTTCTGCAAAAGGGGTTATGAAAAGTTCCTCTAATCATAATATGACTTAGTACTAAGGTAAATGCAAGTCTGTCTTTAGAGAAAGGAATATTGTGCATAAGAATAAGGGAGATCAAATAATACGGATCTTAACTATGCTATTTCATATTCATACTGTAAAGATTTCAGAAACTCAGTGATGACTTTGAACCACGATTGTTGTGGGGTTATCAATTTGGTGCCCAAAACTTAAGAGACTGTATTTTTTCGTTATGAAAAAAACAGTTTTCAAAGTAGTGTAGATGGATTTTTTTGCAGTGCAGCAGACCTTTTGTTTGCATTCTACTTGTTTGTCTGATTAAATCATTCTGGTATTCCTTTGAAACACTTATGTAAGTAACCTCTCTTGTCACTGCACTGCAAGATAAGCCTTCTGCAGGTAGACATCTCTAAGAAGATACGACATTGTGGAACAGATTTGAGACTGTCAGAAAAGGAAAAAAAAAAGGAGGGGGGGAAAAAAAAGAAAGTTGCAAGAGGTAAGAGAAAGCAGAATTCCCAAACCAGAAGTTACACAGAACTCTCTAGTTTTATAAGAGAAGGGTAGATAAGGAAAACGCTTACAAATATCCTGAAAACCCTCCAGTGCTAAAAATTTTAAGAAACACAGCTAATTCACTTAAGAACGTAATTCACTAAGAACACTTCACTGAAACCCCTTAAAATATTGCTCTTAGGAAATATATATAAAGATGGCTAGAAAATAAATGGACTAATCTTTAATCAACAGATAGACCAGGCAATTAATTATTAAATCACATGCTGTTTGTAAGCTGCAAATGGAAGGCTTCTGCATAATTTAAAACCATATTTTAAGCACTATTAAGTCTTCTGCTTCCCATGAATAATTTTCACCCCATTACTGCTCTCTTCCAAAGGAGGGGACATGAATCCCTACCAGGCCTCTATCAGCAGAAAGACAACATTGTGCAAAAAGAACTGGAAGCATATTTACAACAGACAGTATCATCAGTTAAAAAAATATGCTAACCAGAACTGTCTTTCTGAGGCATCATCAATGCCAGGTTGTACCTTGAACTGCTATATTTAAAGTCCACATGATATTATTTTTAGTCAGACCTAGCTGCAAAGATTCTCTGTCTTGCTAGGCCAGGTAACTGCTATTTTCCAACCTAACCAGGCTCAACAAGGGGTGTTTTGCTCACTTACTCTGGAGATCGTCAAGGGCATGTTGAAGTCCTTGCCCCCTTGCAGTCGGAAGCCCCAGGGTCCAGGTCCATTCAGAGTCACACTGTAAGCCATTTTGTACCTCTTTCACAAGGCAACAAGGCACTGCAGAACAGAAGGATGGGGTAGACAGAGAAAGCATGAGAAAACTGAATGAGAAAAGGGAAGAGTTTTATGTAACAAAAGCAATTATCTTTGTCTTGCCTGCTCAGTCGGCTCTGCTATCACCTAAGAATAGATGGGAGCTATAATGCAGATGCTGATATCCCAGCTGAGTAGGGCCCATAAAAGGTTTGTAACCAGACACTTACTATGCAAAGACTTCATGACTCAGAAGTCTAATATAGCCCCCAGGGAAGGGGACAGATCTTTCTAGGCTTATAAAGCCCCTCTTCATGCTCAGTTACTTTATGGGAAAAACACATTTTTTAATAAAACAAGTAAACAAAGTCCCATGCTAAAACCTCAAACACCTGTACCTCTTTACTAACGTGTTAACAACCACATAGCCATTTGTAACTTCTTCAGAACATGTTTACTGCATCATTATATATAAAGTACTACAAACAGGTTCTTTTTACATAGATCCTTTCATATGTAGCAGGAAAGGAACAAAAAAAGTGTCTACTTTTTTTTTTATTAGTATAAAAGTATATACTATATACATCTAGCACCACAAAAAAACCCCACAACTTCATGTTTGGCTCTTTTGGTGTCATAGCCCCTGCTTTCTCAAGGGAAAATTAAAATGTATTCTCTTTGAATGCAGAAAGAAATATTCTGGGTTATTTCTAATCAGCATTTAATTTCCCTGGCAAAAGCATAGTTCCTACCTGTCTCATTATTTCAATATAAGTCTCCTAAAGACAACACTTAAGCAGAAGTCCAAGAATACAAACAGTTAGCTAACTACTTCCTCAATACATTCCTTGATTTTTCATAGTTTATATTCCAGTTGTTAGGAGTTCCATAAAACTTTATAATCCCTGTTCAGAAATGCTGGGAAGCACTTCTGCCTTAGATTGGGAATAGCTAAACCACAGAGAACATGAGGAAATAGGAGAAGATGTTGGCAGAACTACAGAAAACAAAAAGCTTCTGCTTTCAGGGTAAAGCTATAAAAATTAAATAATGCTCACCCCTTTAAAGCCATTAATAGATGCAGGACCTCCAGAATCATTTTCCTGTATCTCTACAGCATCCCTGCCTTTACCCTTCAGGTAGAAAGATATTCCCATTACATTAAGGTGCAAAACAAACAAACAAACAAACAAAAGAGTTCTAATCTGATAATCAAAGACAACCAAAACCACATAATGCACTAGGGTGAGGTAGTTCAGTTTGAATGCTGATAATAGGTCACTCTGCCCATACATCCATCTTAAAAAGTGATAGAAAAACTGATGGTGAAATGGCAGAGAGCAAACATTACCAGGGCCTCAGTCTTTATCTGAGGAGATTGTCAGTAATTTTTCAAAACTATTAGGCAATGTAAGTGTTTGTTTAGTATTCACAGTGGCAGAAAAGCCATTTGTACAAGGGAATAATTAAGCTCTGCACAGACCCTGGACTGAGCCACAGAATCATATTATTTTAATCAGAGGTCCAAATTATACCACAATAATTCCCATGGATTTTAAAGTTACACTAGGGCAGTAGAACTGGCCCAAGTCAAACCCAAAGCAAACAGCAAGACAACTTGAAAAGAAAATGGGTTTCTGATGTCTCACAAATACCTCTAGGGCACATTTACATTAACAACACTTGTAACCTATCCTATAGGAGTCCAGAACCACTGATGTTTGGCTTACATCTTTGAGGGCAGGCAAAACTGACTCGTTGCACTTAAAACAGCTGAGTTTTCCAGCCTGCCAGTTTATCTAGTAGGTCTCTTTCTAAACATTAAAAAAAAAAAAATCAAATCCAGTACTAAAGGTCACATGCTCACACAAAAGATTGAAGGTAAATTCTCACTGAAGTATTCCTTTCCTTTTCCTAAGAATTCACTGCTGGTTTTAGTGCCCTTTCATGGCTCAATTTCCAGGGTTCAGGAGAAGGGAATAAAATCAGAGTAAGAAAAACATAGCAAGTCATTGCTTCACTAGTAGAGACAGTGTCACAGAAAAAGTTTTAGAAAAAAGGTTATGTTTTTATGGGCTGTGAATAGTGTGCACGCTACCTTCCTACACCTAAATCTCCAGTCATTTGTGAGGAAGAAAAAAAAAAGGGGGGGGGGCAAAGCAAAACACAGAACAGACTAAAACTGCACAGCAAGCTGAACGGAGCTATGCATAAAAAACAGAGAAGTTGTTCAATCAAACACTATGTGCTTCCATCCTACTTTCACTCGTGTAATATGCCATTTGCTTATCAGTTTAGGACATCTGAAAGGCTCTTCGAGATTTTTCAGGCTGGGTGCTGTGCTAGGAAACTGGAGTGATAGTCTCATTAAGGACAGTGTCATTTGAATGAAATGTTAAACTGAAGTCACTTTTTCCTACTCCTTCGGTTTCTGTCTGTGTCTGCATGAAGGTTCAGCATAGCTCGGTACTTTCAAAAGGAAAGCACCGAGGATATGCCAGTGTCCTTGGTCGACAGTCTCCTTCAACACAACAGGACCACAACTGTTTCATGTGCCTGCTCTATCACTACCGTGTGAGTTTTAGAATAAAAAGTGTTTCACAGTGCTGTTTCTCCAGACCTCTTTATGTCCTTTCCCTCCTGTGTTTGCCTTCTGCCTGCCTAGAGAAAGCTCTATGCCTGTAATGAACTGCAAACAGTAAAGCAGGCTCATTTGCTGGGGATGCTCTTGGCACAGGTCTCACTCATCCTCTACAGACTTTTAATACAATCATCCTCTAAATAAGAAAGCTGGTGGTCCATGCAGATGCCTATTTCAACCCTGCCCTGCTTGTAAAGGTGAGACACAGGTGTCCTCACTGTGTTAAACATCTGGAGCAAACCCCAGAAGTGGATTGGTGCAGCAGGTACAGTGTTAACACAGCCACCAGCACAAACTTCAGCAAAACCTTCTGGGACACCTGAGAATGAAATATACTGTGTGTACATAATAGACAACCCCCTTGTTTCAAAAGCTTGAGAAGTTTAGATTAGGTTTTATTTGTTTTACATAACTGCCTGTTACACTGTTCCAAAAATCTTATTTTGTTTGCTCAAATAACAGTACTTTGTTTCTCTTGGTGTTTCTTCTTCCCTACATTCTCCAGCTATGTCAAAATCTATTACTTGCTTATAGTTCGCTCCCTTCAGACAGAAGCTATGCTGAGTCAGATGAGGTCACTTCTGGTATAAGGAGTGACATTTAAAGAAAAAAAAAAACCAACAACATAGTCCAGGAACAGAGTGACATTTTCTCTACAGATCTCCAAACAGAGAATTGTCCAGAGCTTGCCAGATCTCCCCAGAGCTGACTGATGGGACCAGTTGCAAGGAAGCTGGATGAGTACCAGGTTCTGCAGGATGTGCAGCAGAGGAGCATGCTGCCCCCTCCAGCAAACGTCTCAAAGCCTGAGCACAGCCACCCTTCCACAACTATGTCAGAGGTGTTACACTAGTGGAAACAATTCACATAGACTGGGAGACCATGTTGTATTACAGTGAACTGACTTTTGGAAAGCTACAACTGCGTGCTTGGGAGTGCAGAGCCATGAAGTGAATGAAAGAAAACCCACTAGTGTCAAAGCTAAATAAAGGTGGAAGGAAACAAGTAATGGAAATTCCAATTGTTCAAGTTGCTACTACTTCATGAAGCTGGTCACATTACTCATCAGTTATATTTTAGCTGCAGTGGTAGATACGCTCATAGAAGAGCCTTGAATTACTGCAGCAACAAGGTTGTATCAGTAAGCATTTCAGCAGATTGCTTGAGTTTGACTTCTGATCTGCAATAGACTATGCATTTCTGGCATGTAAAAAGATGCATGCAAGGTCATTTTTAACAATCTTTAATGCTTTTCTTTAGGCAAGTGAAGGACTTGTCCTGCAGAGGAATAAACTATCATTTCTTCTTTGATAAAAAGATCCTCAACACAGTGGATACACATTCCTTCAAAAAGTCATCATACAAAAATACTGCCTGCCTTTGTTTCAGTGGCCTTGAGGGAGTGGCAACATGAGAGGGCAGCATTCAGCTTTATGACAAATATGTCCTTTTTGTCCCATGAACTCCTGTGGGGTCCCTTTAGAACAGTGGAAAGGTGATGACAATGCACGTGAAGCAACTACTCACCTAGACATATGCACAAGGAAAGCCTAAACTCTGAACCAGATGTCTGCCATACATAATCCTAAAGTTTGCCAAAATTTTGAATTAACCCAATATTACCTAGATTCCATGTGGAACAATGAGAAAACAGCGGCTGTAACTGGGAACTGATCCTTATTGCAGTCCACAGGACAAAATAGCCCATATTTACAATGTATATTGGCTAATTCGTGCTAAAGTATTTGAAACTGACAGATTAGAGATGTAAAGGCTTTTTAGCTCTAAATTACCACCTTGCCAATGTCAAATTGAATATAAAATTACCAAAAGCAAAGACTTTTCACACAAGTTCAATAATACTTCCAAAGCAAGACTACTCTAAAATGCAAAGAGCTCATTGCCACCTCCTTTTCATCACTGCTGAGATCTGAACTAAGTTGAGCTAATCCAATTTGTACGTCCATGTAAAGCTTTATTTCACCCATTTAAACAAAATCCTTCAGTTCTCATAGAACTTTGTATTTCTGAGTTCCTCTTAGTCCCTTTATCTAGCCGTCCTAAATCCTGTATTTCTTAAGAAGATAAATTTTCTGTTACACTTGGCTTCATTATATTCTGCTTTGTTGACACCTCTTTAGTAATGCGGTTTGTAGATCCCAACAGTATATTCTTGGAGAGACATGCTAGAGCAATACAGTGATGGAATATTATCTCCCTTCTGTGTAACATGATACCTTCAGAAATTCAGCTCAAGCTATTTTGTTTGCTGCTGCATGTATCACTTTACCAATTAATCAAATTTGCTGTTTACCTTCACCTCTAAGATCCTTTACCATTACTACTGTCACCATTGCAGAAAAATTACATTTCACCTGCTTTTTCTCCTGCTAGATGTCCTTTTTTACCTACCATGACCTCTTTCCACTACCACAAGAGATTGGATATATATCATAGTGTAGTCAAGACTTGATCTTTAAAAGCTTTCAAGATTTTTTTGTAAACATGTTAAACTGGAAACCATAATTGTGGAGAGACAGGCTACCAACAGAAGGAAGAGGAAAAAGTCCAGACTGTTTGCGAAGACTTTTTTGTCCCAGTATTACAAAAAGGCTTAAGCCTGTGTTACTAAGTTCTCAGCTCACCAGCATTTCAGTCATGGTTTTGAAAGGCACCCATGGAAGCATGTAACACTTAACACTCCTGGGGCATCTATCTTGCCAAGATAACAATTTTTTTTTTTTTTAAAGGTAAAGGACACCTGAACACCTGTTGTTGTTACCATCACCTTTCTACATATATAGCCATAGCGCCTAGGTTACCAGCTTTAAGTCACAAAATGAGTCAACAGCAGCAACTGGATTAAAATGCAGCATTCAGATTCCAACAGAGGTACTTGAATCAGAAAGAGAAGCCTGCAAAATACAATGCTGTTCTGTTTTTATTGTTCTTCCCTGACTCTGGGCTGAAACCAGGAAAGTTTATAGTAACCCTGTGACTACTGTAATTGTGTCTTGCTGCAGGGGATCCTAATTGACTACTTTGCCTTACAGGGAAAAACAGCAAATGAAAAAGCTCCAAACAAACACAGACACTCACACAAATGGCTAAAGAGGCCATGTGCAGATCATTGTCAGCTTCATCTAGACCAGGGACTGAGCTGTGACCCCGACGTCACAGGACTTCTATGGTGTCGGCTTTCCTCCAGAGAGCCTGAGGTCTGGCACAGCGCAATGAACACACAACGAGGCTGAGCAGAGGGATCCTGTACCATCAGTGCTATTTCCTCACTGTACAGACTCCTCAAGGCTCACTACACCACGCTGGGGTAGCCGTGTACCCCCATCCATATGCACAAGGATGCGGGATTTAGTCTTAAACTGAGCTGACTCCTCAGATTTCATCCAAATAACTCACCTACTCGTTTCTGCCTTCCCAGTAAAGGCTTTACTGGGTACCATCCGCCCCTAGAGAAACTCTTTAAGCCTGCAGGGACACTTTTAAGAAGAGCGAGTGGCTCCCACCCTAGAGTCGAGGTTTGCCAGCCGCCTTCGGCTGGCACAGCGCTGCAGCTCTGCAGCCCTCTTCCCCGGACAGCACTTGCTCTCCCCGGGCGGCGGGGGGAGGCTGCGGGACCTGTGCGGTGCCCCCGGCCCCGCTCCATGTGACACACCGGACCCCGCTCTGCTGCCCGCGCGGCTCCTTCCCTCCGCGCCGCGGCGCGACCCCCCTCGCCCTCCCGCGGTACCTCGGCAGCTCCGGGCCGAGCGGGAGCTCCCGCCGCCTCCGGCCACGCACCGCCGTGCCGTGCCCTGCCGTGCCGTGTCGCGCCGCAGCGGGCGGGCGGGTGCGGGAGGCGTGGGACGGCCGCCGGGCCGCAGCCAAGCCCCGGAGCCAGCTGGCGGGCGGAGGTCACCGCCCCCGCAGGACCCGCAGCTGCCCTCAGCAGGCGGTGCTTGCGGTCACACCGACATTTCCCCGCCACCGCGGCCTGAGGGCAGCAGGGGAGGCAGCAGGGCCACCGACACCCCCCGCTGCCCAGGCGAGGGCAGCGCCCCCATCGCCGAGGTGGAGCCTTTAAAGCAGCCGCGGCCCTTCCGCGAGCCTCCCCGCACCTGCGCGTGCTGCTCCCGCGTGCGGTGCCCACCGGGCGCTGCGGGGAGGGGAGGCCGCGGGCGCGCGGGGCGGGGGCTGCCCCGGGGCCGCCGCGAGGGGGCGCGTGAGGGGCCGGGCGGCGGCGGGTGGCTGCGGAGCGGCCGTTGGCCGCGAGACCGTTACCTGCCGCGCCCGGCGCGGGGCGGAGGTCAGCTCTCGGCCTGCGTGGCAGAGCGGGAAGGCCCCACAAAGCTGAGCGCCGGGGGAGCAGGTATCCGGGGGTGCCGGGCGTGACGTGTCTGGGTGCCCTCAGGGCCGCAGTGGCGGCGGGGGCGGGGGCTGGGGGCGGGCTGCGCCTCCCGGGGACACGGGTGTGCGGGCAGGGGGCGCGGGAGGCGAGCGCTGCCCCGCGCTCCCCTCAGGGGACGCCGGGCTCCTCGTCTGCCCACGGCCCGGGTGGGCAGGCGGGAAAGCGGTGACCTGGCCAAGCTCCCCGAAAGCTCTTTAGCATGTGCTTTAATGCTTGAGAAGCTTGGAGCCTGCAGCCTTCACACACAGCCACACACCTTCCACTTACCCCCGGAGCACGTGTGAAATCGATGATTTCCCCTTACGAAAAGTGAAGTGTTTTTTTCTGTTGGTGGTTCACCGGTGTTGATAGGTAGTGGTCATTTTAATTGAAAGGAACACTTAAAACAAGAGCCTGAGAGGAGACAAAGGAATTTAAAGACAATTTAAAAAAAAACAACAACACGAAACAACAACAAATCACCACAGGATGAAGACGTAATTGTCTGCCTGAACTTAAGATACTTAGCCTTGTGGCAACTTCTTACGACTGCTGAGTTGTGTCAAGATCCGAGCTGCCTGCTACATACATCCCTCTATTCAGCAGTGCTAGGTGAAGTGTTCATAGTCTGTTCGCCAAAGTATCTTCCAGAAAAGCAGCTGTTTTCTCAGTGTAATGACTGAGACACTGTTTTATGAGCTCATTTAATAAAAAAGAAAAAGAGCCTGTTCACAGGCCTTGAAACCCTTGAACCTGTGCAGTGCCCCGAGTCAGTCACCAGGACATAATAATCTAAGTTATTTCTGTATTTATATTTAGGCAAAGTTCATGTTCATATGCATTGCAACTTAGTGGTAGTGGCAAAAATATTCCACTAACAGGTCGGCTTACATCCCCAAGGGAAACATTCTGCGTATTGTCCAATGCCTGAATAAATTGCTTTTCACAGAGCATTTCAGTTGTCTATAGTTACTAAAAGACAATGCAGGTTATGTGAAGGATTTGTCAAATCTAAGGAAACATGCAAATAGAGCAGATCAGTTTTACCATGAATTATAAAATCAAAGTCGTAGGATGGTGAGGGTTGGAAGGGACCTTAAAGATCATCTAGTTACACCCCCCCAGCATGGGCAGAGACACCTCCCACTAGCCCAACTTTTTTTTTCTTTTCCATTACAACTTCTCTTTTTTGCTCCCCCCCAAAAAATCAATACAGAAGAGAATAGGATGGCTGCTGTGGAAGAAAGGTGTACCACTGTGTTGTGCACAGTCAGTTTTATAGATCACTTAATTTTCTACAGCATATTAGATACCACTTTTTCCAAAATTCATTTATAGCTAAAATTATACATCTCATTAGGGGAAAAAAGTTTTGATGCTGACAGCAGTATATTCAATTTGTCTTTTAATAAAGAAAGCAATCAGAAAATTGATTTTAGAATGGCTGTTGGTGGTTACTGATGCCTCGAGCCATGGAAATACCAACATATTTCTTATTATACAGTTACCAGAACTACACTGTTAGATTAGTCTTGAGGCAGCAATGAGAATTAATGGTAAAACGTAAGACATTTACTCAATTAAATTTATTTAAACTTTTAAAATCTTTATTTACAAATGGCGATGTTAACCAACTCTGATGATGATAGATACTTCTGTATATACCAATTAAGGAAAATAATGGGTATTTGCAGGGTGTAATGTGCAATGAGGTACTTTGAAGTAAGTCATTATTTGATCCTGAAGTTAGCATAACAAAAGACCTAAATATCTTTCCCTTTTCTGTCAGAAAGCTTCATAATTCCAGAGATAGTTCATTTTTTCAGCTTTGAAAAAGGGTGGGTGTCAAGAAAGAGGGGCCAGTTGCTTCAGTCGTGCCCTGTGACAGGACGAGGGGCAGTGGATGCAAACTAGAACACAGAAAGTTCTTCCTCAACATGAGGAAAAACTTTACTGTGAGGGCTGTGGAGCACTGGAACAGGCTGCCCAGAGACATTGTGGGGTCTCCTTCTCTGAAGACTTTCAAGACCTGTCTGGATGTGTTTCTGTGTGACTTGCCCTAGATTCTGTGGCGGTCCTGCTCTGAAAGGGGAGTTGGACTCAGTGATCTCCAGAGGTCCCTTCCAACCCCCACCATTCTGTGATTCTGTGATTTTACATGATGTAAGCCTCCCTTTTGTACAAGTTCATACCCTATTTGCATCAAGGCTATTTGCTTTTTTTAGGAAGAGTTACGAGGAATAATTGAGGGCAGAATCTGATTTGACTTTCTGTGGCACATGGCTAGGCACTTCTGCGTGCTCTGTACTAATTTCATCATATGGTATATACTTGAGCATTTAAAACCCTCCTCAGATGTGTTTAGAGGGTAGGAATTTTGATTGTTGGAGGCTTTTTGCAGCAGTATCTGTGTTAACAAGATACCAGGATGAAAATACATGCTTTATTATCCTTGAAATTAGCTGTAGCTCTATATCATCCTTTGATTTCTCATTGACTCTCTTAGAAGCCCTCTTTAAATAAGAAAAGCTGCAAAATTACTACGAGTAGTTCTCCTGCAGATGAGCAAGCCTTGTAGGTTAGCATAATTGATGATTTAGGCAGGAAAACATAATCCAGATGGAGGGAAATTAGATTTATTTTGTTATCAATAGGGTGATGGTCTGTGAGATTATTCCATTCTACACGATAGTAAAAAATTGTATTTAGATTTAAGGGGTTCTACTCAAAACTTTACAGGGTTGTTAGCAGCCTGGTTTTCTGCTCCCTGGTAAACACATCAGCAAGGATGCCTGAAAATTGGGACATAATCATGCTCTGACAAGTGGCAGGTCAGTTTTGCTTGAGAATTAGTGTTTGTTTGAAACAGGATGGTATCCACTAGCTTTTGTGTTGCTGATTAAGTCACTCAAGTCAGACAATTTTGAAGTATGGGAGCTCTACCTGCTCAACACTCTCTACAAGAGCCTACAAACTTGTTTCCAGAAACTTGTGCCTGTCTTTTGGAGGGATAGAATTCTCTGTTCTCTCTTCCTAGCACTAGTCACAACAATAAACTTGCATTTTAAATAATGTTTCAAAAATACATTGCTGACCTAGCAATGGCCTTGGAGTAGTTGTGTCAAACACCTTCAGGATCACCATTTAGTTTGGAAAGCTGAAGACTGAGGCTACTCTGGCCAGGCCATCCTGTGCAAACAATCCTGTTTGCTTTTTGGAAAGAAGCTCACTGGTAGATTTAGCTGGCTGTTTTTCTCTGTTGCTCACTTTGTGATTTGCTTTTGACTCATGAGTTTCATTGCGGTCTGGGCAGTTTCCTTTCTTGGGAAATTTGGATAGTTCCATCAAAGGCTGATTCTGGGCTTTCCACAAATCTTTCTCCAAGTCTTTTGTCCTTTCTTCTAATTACATTCTCATCTACCCAATTGCTCTATTAGCTGTTCAGCTTCAGATCAGTCACAAGAAAGATTGTTTTACTTGTAAATAAGTCCTTTATTTTTCATAAATTTCTGCAATATTACTTAATTAGGGTTATGAGGCATTTTGGTAAACTTTCTGCACAGTTTAGTTGCAATAACTGTAAACTGAAGATACAACTGTTATGGATGGAAACATTAAAAGAATGGTTGCTGCCCAACAAGGCTGGCCCCCTCAGCTGCTAAGGGGTTCCTTCCTGATGACGGTGTTAGGAGAATTAGTGTGTGATGTAAATACACTGCAGCACAAAATGTGGATGTGCTTTCTCCCAAGATAATGCTTTTGAAGTCTGATCTCATGCCCTGCCCAGCTGAAGGGGTTACTATTGTGAATTTAGAAATAAACTAGTGATGAGTGTGGCTTTCTGGGAGCCTCTATTTGATTGCAACCAGTAACAACATATTACCTGTGGTTTTGATGGGCTGTGGATGTTACTTCTCTGTGGTGAGTATGATGTGACTGATGAGAGAGAAGTGCCAACTTTTAGAGGAGCGCAGATCTGGGGTGCATTGGCAGTGTCATTTACCCAAACTAGAACAGCTCCTGGAAATGAGACCTTTCCATTTGTGATTGCTTATTGCTTAGCTGCCCTAATTTTCCCTGTCCTTTGCACATGCTATGGAAGGGGGCAGGAGATTCCTTGATCTGTTCTTTTCTGCCACTGGCAAAGAAATGAGCAATTTGTAGCACAACTCACAGTTTTCACTTCCCTTCTGTAAAAGATTGAAAGGAATTTCTTTAAAATTAGGACTATAGATATTTCCAATTAACTTTCTGATTAATTTGTGGTTCTAGCTTAATTTCTGACATTGGCAAAAAAAGCTGCTAAAGGAATCTAATATTTAGGATCTTCAAAATTATTTGGTAATTTTGGTACCCTTTTGGTAATTTTACCCCTGCAAGATTTGTCGTTCTCATTTTCAGTCTTAACTTACCAGTTTTCCGAATTCCTAATGTTGCCCACACACAAAAGCAAACAAACAAGCAAACAAAACTTTTAAAACTTCAAGAGGTTACATGGAGATCAGCAAAATATTGTGAATTGCAACTCTGGTTTTGCTTAAACATAAAAAAGAAGGCTGTCCCTATGGTAACCACCTTGGATTGTTCCTGTCGTTTTCCTGAGCTACATTATTAGCATAACATTCCTAGTACAAGGTAGAAACAGTTATGACAGTAAGTAATTCAAGATGGACTGTCAGCAGGATGAACCCCTGCAACATGGCTTGACCCATAACCCAGGCTGCTTTGGTACTTGGGGCCAGTCCAGCCTCAAAATGTCAGTGTTGGTTGCAATTTGCAACTTTTATGCAAAACCTTCCTAATTTTGCCTTGCAGCA
This sequence comes from Apus apus, assembly GCF_020740795.1. NCBI lineage: Eukaryota > Metazoa > Chordata > Aves > Apodiformes > Apodidae > Apus > Apus apus. The sequence goes on from NC_067285.1 coordinate 28,481,308, forward strand.
CTCCAAGAGTAAACAATATGCCCATTTACAGATAAACTTGGACACTGATAAATAGAATTGTCAAGGTCACAGAGAGAGTTAATGCCATACCCTGGCTCAGAACTGATTAACTTTGATACTTACTGCAAAATAATGTCAGCTGAATATCAGTTTTATTCAGTTTGATTACTTGATGCCTTGATCTGATGATTTGTTCAGTTGAGCCTATCGTTTTGTTGAAACAATTTTAATTGTGATATCTGAAGACTAGGATAAACTTAGATGAGAAAACTGTGAGCCAGTTGGCTCTTCCAAATAATGGCTTAACTCAAGCACCACTTTTGCCTGAGCACTAAAAAATTGTGGGACCATTAAAATACGGATTTCCAGAGCCTTTTAAAAGAGGTATTTACAAGTACCCACACTTTTTTGAGAAATTTTCCTTTAACTGTAAATAGGACAAATGGCTTTCCTCACAGTGGCCTACAAGTAATGCTTTGGCCACTTTGTAGGTGCAGGTAAAGATAATGATTTAAAATAAATGTGGCAGCCACTGGAGAATGACTGCTGTCATATGCTTTTTTTCAAAGGGTAGCATCTTGGTGCCCCACCTTTCAACATCCCACAGAACTTTTGCTGGTCCTTCAAGCATAGATCGAATTTGTTTAATGTCACTACCTCAGCAGATAAGCTGGATTAAACTATTACTCTATTAGTATGTCTGTTAAAAGGGCAACAGAACAAGCTAGACTGAAACTTAAGCACAACAGTTTTCTTTTAAGACATTTATCATAGCAGTTTGTCCTGCCAGTTACCTAAATCTACACAAGAGAATATGTGCAAAAACAAACATTTGCTACTCCACATCCGTTAGGAGACTATAGCCAAATACTTAGATAAGGACTTGGGTATTTAATAATGACTTAACCAAAGTTGTGTCAGTTTTCTTTCACACTTTCTTCCATTCTTTTCTCAGTGTTTTCGGTTGCCTTGGGAATAAGGGAGAAACTGAACTCAAAGCAAGAAGGCCAGGAGGAGGGACTGTGCTGGCTGTCTTAGCTTGATTCTCCCAAGCCATAATTTTTTTCCTGTTTGAAATATGTGTAGGGAGATTGTTTCTTAGTTCAGAGGAAGTGCTTAGTAGGGGATGTTGTTTTTTTTGCTGTGGTACTTTTTGCTTTGTTTCAGCATTGTTAACAGACAAATTCAGAATTTATTTGAGATTCCTGTGAAGTGGTTTAACTGTCATGATCTTCTGTTCTGAGAATCCTCTTTAAGTAGTGGATGAGAAATTACATCTCTCTGAAACCCAGTTTTCACCAGGATAGACCTCATATACCTGAATGATTATGCTGTAAGTCATTACTAGTATCATGCTGCTCCTACCTGTATGGCTGGTCTAGTAAGGCATGTGGCCCAGGTCATCTTTTGGCAAAATAAACGCACTGATCTTACCTGAGGCCAAAATCCTAGGTTTCCCAGAAGTGGCTTCCAATTATGTTGGACAGGCAGCTGTGTTATTTTGAAAACTCCTGCAGTAATTTTATTTTTAAAAGCTGGAATTCAGGGATCTCACGCTACTGCCATGTTCATGACCTGATCTAATAAGCAATTGCCTTTGTGCTGTGACCCAGCAAAAATGGAGCAGGTTCAGCTGTGATGGGGATTCTTTCTATTTCAGGAAGCAGCACAATGAAGGGAAGCTGCAAGATGCAGCTATCTAATGCTTGCTGTGGCCTCCTTAGCCCTGTCTCTGAAATCACTATGGTCTAGCTCTTATATATGAGACAAAATAAAAGAGGGTTGAGTCAGTGAAAGAAGCTAGGAGAAATCTGACACAAGATTTTAGATCTAAGTTTCTTTTCTGGTAGTGGCCCAGAACAGGAAAAGAGAAGAGGGATGTTTCATATGAAGTTACTGTGTTTTGCAGTACTTCAGGATTCCCTAGCTTATTTACAGTCACTTTATTTTGATTCAGTGCTAATGGGTATCCTGAATTGTATCTTCTTTTTTTGCTTCCTTTTCCTTTGGCTATCCTCTACCATGATAATCTGGGGTAAAGCAAGAATTAAAGTGGGTATGATTCATTGAAATGGAGTTTTACCTGATGTTTCATGGAGTTTTTGTGGTTTTAATTCCTTCAGTCAAAATAAGTGGTCTCTGCAGTGCCCAACAGAACACTTTTTACTTAATGAAATTTATTTCTCATCTGACTGAACATAATAATCCATGACCTGAAAGATTGGTGTGTCTTCTTTTACAGAGGAATGATTTTCAGAAGGAATCTATGCAGTGAATATGTCCAGCCACTCATCTGCCTGATGCTACTACCTCAGCTCTATCCTTCATCAGATTAAGTTCTCTTTTCGCTTCACTGAACAGCAGCAGAAAGTGAGTTTTAAATAGTGCATCTGGAAAACAGCACGTTGAATAGGATGTATCACTACACATTAAGGGTTCTGCCATGTGTTTCTGTTACTCAGAGACTTCAGATGGGGACAGCAGTATCAGAAGGATTCATATTTTTAAATAACAGTTGGAGGATTATTATAAACCAGGATTCCATCTGTTACATGCTAAGGTGGCAGCAAGTATGGTTTCTTTAAAAACCAGGAGGGGTATGTGTTTAATTAATGCTGGCTGTGGCAACTGAGGGCATTGGATGCTGCTTGGAAAGGTGTACTAGAAGTGTGAACTAGAAAATGGTGTTACTGCTGGGCTTGAAACTGGACTGCTCCAGGACTATCTCTGGGGTGAATGACAAAGAATGCTTGACCATCAGGTCTTCCTGTTAGAAGGGAGCTGAGATCTGGGCTTACAAGCACTAAACATCAGGGTCACACAGAGAAGTGAGATGCAAATCAGCTATTTTGTGTCAGGTCCTTGGAAGGGGTAAGCAAAGGCCTGCTTTGATAAAATAATGTACACAACTCCACAATACCTATCTTTATGTTATTTTTAGTTATATTTTACCATTAAAATGCTTAGTTATCTTGTTTTCAAAGTAAGGTATACATGTAGATGATAACTGGAGTCAGCCTGATGACGAATGTGAATTATTTCTGTTGAGTAATTCCTGTTGAGAAAATGAATTAGTATGCATCCCTTAGCCACTTCACTAATGATCTCTGACTTTTATATGTCATAGTATAGTTTAGACTTTTAGACAATTGTACAGCAAAGGAAGAAAATCTGAACAGTGGAAAAAAGAAATTATATTTCCTCTTGTGAATATTGAACAAAATGCAAAAGCTAGTTGAGAGGAGCCTCATGATGATGAAGAGTATATTATTTCTACTTTACAGGCAGAAGTACTGAAATATGAGATGATTAAGTAATGATCCCATGGTCACACAGAATACAGGGGAAAAAAAAATAGAATCTTGAACTCCTGATTCTAACTTTTGTGCACTTTCTCAGAATAATCCTTCCTCTTCTTTGTAAAGGTTTGCTATACCAAAGTACTGCTTTATATATCAAATCACAGTAGGTCTAATAACAATGCAGTTTGCAGCCCAGCTCATGTATCATTATTAACCTTGGCTTTAGAAAATGTGAAACTTAGGAGATTTATTTATGTACAGTTTCATGGAGTTAGCAGCAAATACTAAACTGGAAATGTATTTTCAAAATTCAGTAACTATGAGTATTGACCTAACATACTCTTAACTCCTTGATTTGACTTGTGTGTCCTGAGGGGCTGTGTAAGACTTTATGCACGTGATTACCTTTGCACATGATTAACTTTAGGAATCTCTAAATTCAATTTTACCAATCTAAAGGGTGAATCTGGGCATGTGTAATACATTTTTTAAGTACTGGGGCTTTTAAGGAAGTGCTCTTACATTAGATACACAGTCACTTTCTGTGTGACCCTTCAGGCATGGCATTGTGTGGAAGGGTATGGATTTTCCATTCTATTTTTCCAGTCAGTGGAAAACACACAGCAATTGCAAGTATGCCCGTGAGCATCCCATGGCCTATTCAGGAAATGTCCTTTATGAAACTTTACATGGGAGAGCTAGCTTGTGCTATCGAGTGATGTAGTCTCAGGTTTTTGTGTCTGTTTCTGAATTGTGTGGAAGTCACTGTGAAGTCTAAATATTGAGGGAAATCAATAATGGCTTTGTTTTTACATTGTGGGTAAAACACAGTTCACAAAAGTTCCTCTTAGCAACTTTTGAACATGTGTCCTGTTAATTTTTTTAGTGGGTGAAGCTTAATTATTCATAACAAGGTATAATGCTCAAGTTGGCTAATAATACTGAGGGGAGATTCCTTGTGGAGAGAAAGAAAAAAAAATTCATGTAATGCAACATATGCTGCAAATGCACTATCATAAACTTTCCCAATACAAATGTAGAAGATAACTATCTTCAGGATAAACTGTAATATTAGGAAATCACATACAACTCCATAAAAGAAAACACCAAACAATAATGGACTAAGAGGCACATGATGAACTTTACTTTCAGGTTTTGTTTGTGATTGTGTGGTGAGACAGTTCAACCTGAGCTGCAGCTCACTCTGACCTACAATATACCTACTGCTTGACTCAAGCCTGATAAAGTCAAAAAGGGTTTTTCTACAAATTCTACTCATCTTTCAAGTTACAGTCAGCATCAGAAGACCTACCTAGGTCATTTTTGCTGTGAATTTCTGTGCTTCTTAGTCATAGATCTGATGGATTATGACTGAGCATATATTGTAGTAGCCCAAATGAAAGTGGGTCTTAAAAAGATTTTCCCACATAATGTGTCCTTGGCGAGAGCTGGTTAAAATTTTCAGGAAAGTGATTAAAAAACCATGTGGTTGTAAATCTACATCAATAGTGCTGTTTGTGTAAATTTACAAATAAAAAAATCACAGAAGGGTGGGGGGAAAATCACTGTAAAGAAGGATTAATCTATTTCCATTCTTCCCAGCCACTGGTCCTAGTATTTACCCCCAGTCTCAGGTGAATCTTAATCTTGAGACCAAATTTTGTTGCCAAAAAGTGTTTGTAGGTAATATGCCAACCAACCACAGTGAGGCCAGCTTTGTAGTCTAATATCACGAGATCCTGACATCTCTATACACAGTGAAGTGATATCTGTGTTTGGAAAATGAACTAGCATTTTCCTATGCTAATGTGACTTGCAGCATTTGCTTTGCTCTGCGAGCCAGGTACATGGAATTCTTCTGCTGTGTCTGCAGCAGAACCTGGCTGCTGCCAGGATTGCTGTAACTAAAAGCTGTATTTTCCTACATACAAGAAATCTTCTAACTACTGTTTGTACTTTAAATTAGACTGTTAAGGCTAGGTTTGCTCTAGAGAAACTTTTCTGGCTTTATTAAGCCTACACTAATGATCCTTTCAGTCTACTGTCATTAGAAGGGATGTAAATAGGACAGCTTCTAAATCTCAACAACTGTAAACTTTGCCTGAGTTTAACAGTGAGCATTTAGGCTGTAAATCTGATGAGGTAAAGAAGGTGTAATAATCTTTTTGTTCTACTTGAAACTTTTAGTGGATGGGTTTGTGGCCCATGTCTAGGGTTGCTAGGAATGACAGTACTAATTACTTCTTTAAGACTGCTTTTATATAAACCTATTTATAATTTGGGACTCCTCACATTCCTATGACATTAACAGCTGCAAGGCAACAAACTCAAGTGTTTGAACTCAGATACCTGTTGCTCAGCCACTGAAATATCATTGCCTGATACTAACATTGCTTTGCAGATACAGGCCCTCTCTCAGTAGAGTCCTGTGGAAACAGTGGTTTCAGAAGCAGAGACAGATGCCCTTTTGGAGTTACTGAGCTGGTAATGTCTTTCACAGAGGGATCAGAGGAATTCTTGGAATTCCTTAAGTAAAAATGGTACCAGTCACACTGAGGAGAATGGGGACACAGGTGACTTACCCATGTTGTGCCCTAAACAGCTGTAGAAACATCCAAAAAGCATGGGAGGTGCATTTGCTTATATCTGAGTGTCAAGCTTGTGGTTGGTTTTGCATATGACTTCAAGAAAAATACTCTTTGCTACTCTGTCTTACCTGAGGATGTATGGAAATTTACTCAATGTCACATGGTATGATGACACTTTTTAGTCTAGTGGTGGATGCAAAACAGTTTCCAAAAGTATGAAAACGGCAGTATGTGAGAATTGGAAAGACTGGCGACTTGTGAGTGCTGCCTTATGCAGTACTTTAATCTTGACTTGCAACAGCCTTTTATTACACTGGATCTTGGAACCTTTTTACTTGGCCCTGGTGAGAACACACTTTGAGTATTGTGTCCAGTTCTGGGCTCCCCACTTCAAGAGGGACAGGGATCTACTTCAGAGAGTCCAAGGGAGGCTATGAGGGTGATTAAGGGACTGGAACACTTGCCTTATGAGGAAAAGCTGAGAGACCTGGGGCTTTTCAGTCTAGAGGGAAGAATACTGAGGGGGGATCTAATTAGTGTCTATAAATACAGGAGGGCTCTTTTCACTTGTCCCCTGTGATAGGACAAGGGGCATTGCATTCAAACACAAGCACAGGAAGTTGCACCTCTGTGAGAGTTAAAGAGCACTGGAAGAGGCTCCCCAGAGAGGTTGTGGAGTCTCCTTCTCTGGAGACTTTCAAGACCTGTCTGGATGCTTTTCTGAGTGATCTGCCCTGGTTTTTTGGTCCTGCTCTGGCAGGGGGGTTGGACTTGATGATCTTTGGAGGTCCTTTCCAACCCCTAACATTCAGTGATTATGTGACCACCTATAGTGGCCAATTGCTCAGCAGTTTTGCAGAGTTGCTTGGATGATCAGACCAAGTACTTTCACTTGTGATCCAAATCTGAATTTGAGCTTGAGCCCATGGAGGTGACGAGCTAGTCTGTTAACTCATGACACTGCTTGCTATTGCCTTTGCCAGCTTTTGCCTGCCCTTAGAACAGCTGCTGTGGCACAAAAGGCCAAAGGGAAGCACCTCAGTTTTGCTCTAGGCCTTTCACACCTCCAAATCACTGGAACATAACCAAATGCATGGTAAACTACAGGGTGTCTCTCCAGTGCAGAACAGGCTGTACAGTTGACTTTATGAAGTCATGAATAATCTCAGTCCTAAATTATTTTAATCCAAGCAGTCATCTGTGTTGACGAGTGTAAAGAGATGGCAAAGCGGAAAGAATGGCTGCCAAGTAGAGGATACAGGACGCAAATAAATCTGCTAAGATGAGATGAAATATGAACTAATAATGATTTATTCTAGATGCCACTGGGGTTACAGTGTGAATCACTTATGGGCATACTCAGGTGAAATTAATTTTTTACGCTTTCCCCTGAATGTTTTTTGTAGTCTCTATAGAGGTGAAGGGAAAGCAAAGCTATTAGTTACACAGGGAGTACATGTAAGAGTTTTGAAGTGCACCCATATAAATTCTCCCTAATTAGTATGTGGTTTTCAAACCTCTTGCAAGTAACAAGCATGAGCAGCTGTAGTTCTTTTTATAGATACAAACTAATCTCTAGTACATGTTGGAGTCAAAGGACATAGAGAACAACGTGCTGTGCATTCGTAAGGCTTTTCTAGCCACAGAACTTTTTATACCCTCTAAAAGTGGAAGGGAATGCAGAAGAGTGCAGAGTATAGTCTTCAAGAATACTGCTTGGGAACAAAATCATTACAGGATCAAAGGGTCTAGCTCTTTAGGATACATACTATGCACTTTTTATTAACATATGAAACAGCATGTATGAATTTTGACCTATTGGCAGGTTCAGCCTTTTGTGACCTGTATGAAATAGGCAGCACTTGTTCCTAGTTTTCACTTGTGTGAGTGGTCTTCATGACAAAGGATGGGAACAATTACATACTTTATGTTTTTAAATAATTGTAAAAACCTAAGCAGTAAGTCATAATAAAATTCCTTAGACTTGATCAATATCTTCATACATACTTCCCGTCAGAGGATTATATGTTTTCTCCCCTCTTTCTCCTTCTTGCTAGATGTATTTGTTACCAGTTTATTATTGTACTCTGCCTGGAGTCAATATCTGGTTGTGGTTGGTGAAGAGAGGAATTGTAATAGCTCCATCTCCTTTCTACTGAAATGCTAAAGTGGGGATGGTGTTGATTCCACACATCTCTCGAACAACTGTTTTTGGAGAACCAATCCTTCTTGTCCCATGATTTACTTCACAAAAGCCCATCTAAAGGTAAACCACTTTGAAGTATTAGATGGCAGATGTGTTGACTTACCCAAAAGACATTTCATTGCTTTGAATTCTGCACTCATCTCATGAAGCTCACCAAAGGAAAGACGGAAGGAGTTTCCTAATACTTTCCTATAGCTTTGGTGAAGTTAGCTATGAGTTGGTTAAGTCTCTTAAGTGACTGTTGGAAAATGAAGCTAAGTGTGGAAAGGACCATACACCTTCTCAGTGTTATTCCTTTCTCTTTCCCCAGAATCGCCTTTCTCTTTCCCCCAGAAATTAAAATAAGGATCCAAGACTTCAAATTACTTCTCAAGTGCATTGCCTTCTAACTGGTTTGTAGAAGAAAATGAGGGAAAAAGGGTCAATAATGAGAGAAAGGAGCACTGACTGTATGATTAAATTTTCATTCGGTTGAGGGACATCACAATAATGAAGAAATCATCTTCAGGAAGTGATGTACTTTTTTTCCCCAAATCTCTCAGCTCTAGCTCTGTAATAGCTTTCAAGTTAAACTACACTAAATTAACAAAGGCCAGTTTTGAATCTCCTATTTCCCTCTCCTCTCAAGTTAATCCCAGGAGGTGTGTAGTGCATGCAGTGGTGGAATATACCTGAGCAGAGTAAAATGCAAGTGGAAGAAATTGTTTCATGAGCTGCATAAAAAAGAAATAATAAAATTACAGTGTGACTCAGATGAAGAAGTGAACCACTGGAGAGAGTTCTGATGCTGAAAAGCTTACTCCCCTTGTTTTTATCCGTGCTTGTCTTGTGTTGTGTTTCTGTAGGAGCATTTCAGAACAGTGTTGGAAGGTATTCTGTATTCATCTGATCTGTAGCTGTTCCAGAGGTATCGGCTAAGGTGACATTCTGGCTCGTACCACTCACTTAGCTGTTGGATTTCTAGTTCTGCTTCTGTCTGTTGATCTTAGAGTATAGGAAACCAGAGTTGTATCCAGAAAGTAGCTCCTCTCCTTGGATGTTGCTGTATATTATTGTAATGTTGGGTATCTGGGCTGCAGATGATCTGTGGAGAGGCTCTCCTTTTTTTGTCCAATAACATTCATGCTCTCACCTCTCTAAAGGATGCAAGAATTTAAAAGAAATGGAAAACACAAACATCTAGAAGGAGATCAGGTTGCACTATCTATGAAAATGTGGCATATATTTAGATAAGCACTTGGTTGGCCCCCATGACTAACTCAAAACTTAAATGGCAGAGGAAAAGGTAGATCTGAACATTTTTTTAATTTTTAATGAATAACGTATGGAAAAAAACCCTGCTAAACAAGTTAATATACTAAAATGCAGATTTTGCATTTGCTGCTTAAGAGCTGGCCCGCTTTCATGAAAGACGAGGCTAATGACAGCACATTTGACCATGAGCAAAAGTGCTGTGAATATGCTCAGACACTATGAATTCAATGAAGTAAGGAGTGCCTCCATAAAGAGGGACTGTTGGGGGCAAGAGGTGATGTAAAATGTAGTGATAATAGCAAACTAGAGAATGAAGATAAAACAGGAATTGAGGGAAAGATTGATTAGCATTTTTTTAACAATAACAATGCTAGCTGTCACTTGCTCAGGACCAAAAAATGGGAGTGTTAGGATGAGGCTACCAATAGCTCATAAGGATCACTAGGAACTGTAAAGAGATGATTTAAAATATTTGTACTATATTTGGGTTAATTCTGCAAAGATAAAACTGACTTCTTTTAACCTATCAACTGTTTTCTCTTATTTCCCTCTCTGTCATGAACTAAGGCAAGTTGACTTACATGTGGCAGATGTAAAACAGATGTATGTCATAGCCTAGTTACATGGAAGAAGAAAAAGGCACTAGCACAGCATCTTACTGAATAGGTGACATGGCATGTTGCTTCGAAGTTGCATTTTTTAGATGTTTGGTGCTACCCAAAACAGAGAACATTAAATAGTTAACAAGGTCACTTTGTACAGCAGTACTTGCCACAAGACTATGCCTGTCTCAGAGGTACAGCAATCAGAATGGCTATCTCAGCTTACTGTGTATAGTATTTGTATAAAGATGGCATGAAATTAGTGATTCCCTGCTCCACTAAGGGAATCACAGACCTCATTAGGGGACCGAGTGAATTCAAGACAATATTCAAGTTCCTTGAAGAAGTTGGACTTAAGGAGAATCCTGTGGTACATGAGTTTTCCTTCTACTTAGCTTCAGCAATGAACTACCCTTTGTGGTCATGTTTTCTATATTCTGCTGGGACTATCATGTGATTTTTAAATCTCAAAAAAAACCCTTAATTTGTGCTCGGAGACTGGGATTGTCATTAGTTTTTGTTCCCTTTGTTAGGTAGACCCATGCCAAATTTTAAAATAATTCTTACAGTAGGTTTAGGTGTATGGTCTGTGACATTCAATTCCACCATGGGTATGTCATCAGCATCTACAAGTGTCTGAAAAATGAACACAGGTAAGAAAGACATAAATTACATTTGGGTATGTCGCGATATTTTACATACATGAAATGCAAAGTAAAGGAAAAAGAAAAAAAAGGAAGACAGCAGAAGACTGACTGAAAAGTAGTGATATGCTAAAGATAGCCTTGTTTTTTACCTGTCACCATATGTGTTCATTTGATAGGAAAGGGTGAGACAACAGCAAGACTGACCCAAGTAGTTTGGACAGTGAAATACAAATATTAATGAATATACATTTAAAACCAAACACAAGACAACACATCATTCAGATGCTGTGTTCACTAAAACAGGGCCATTGCTTCTCAGAAAGGTAACAAAGACAGCTGAATAAGGAACCAGGGTGGAAATAAAAAGCTGATGACCTTTTACGGCCTCTAAGCCATTACTCATTGTGTTGACTTAAAGGTTAACCCTATCTTCTTGCAGGAACCTTCATGATTACCTATGGTAAAACGTGCAGATTTGTTAACCCAGCAGTTGTCAGAGAATTTAGATACTATGCAGTTTGTTACCTTCTCACATATGCCAGAATCATGGCTCTTCAGTTTAGGTTTGTCTTTTACGTCACTAGTTTGAGTTGTGTCTTTGCCCATTTCATAGGACACCTGTCTGCTAGCAAGTCTGGAGAACATGCTGGGGGTATCCGTTTCTGTGTCAGTACAGACCTAAAATGAATACAAGAAAAATAATCACTTGAGCTTCCTTAGAGTTCCAACCCCCCTGCATGGGCAGAGATGCCTCCCACTAGATCAGGTTGCTCAGAGCCCCATCCAACCTGGCCTTGAACACTTCCAGGGATGAGGCTTGCACAACTTCCCCAGGCAGCCTGTTCCAGTGACTCACCACCCTCACACTAAAGAATTTATTCCTAATGTCTAACCTAGTATGTTTCCAAATACAGCCCACTTCACTTTCAGAAAGCAGTAACTGTTTCATTATACCTTGCTTTCTCTAGATAATTATTTAGTGACAATCAGTTTCTTTTTTGTGTGTATCTGGACTCCAAATCTCTGGTCAGACAAGTATGTCCTAGGAGTATGATCAAGGGGCTCAAGGGGTGCTCTGACTCTAAGCTTCCCTTACTTTCTAAAATTTCTGTTGCTTCACCTTAACATTCTTCCTTCAGTATCACAAACCATAAAGAATCCAAAGATTTACATTCTGCTTTTACACTTTCCAGCCTTCTGTCTCTTATTTCACTTTGTCTCACTGCTTTCTTGGAGTTCATGAAAAGAGGACCACAATGAATTTAATCTAAATAATCTACCACTTTGAAGGACTCTCTATGGAAACTAATAACTTTTCAATTTACAATGGATGTATGGGAATTGTCTCCCTTATTGAATCACTGTCAGAGAGAGAAAAGAGTCACCTTTTTCCTTTCAATGGCCTGCTTACCTCAGAAGACTGGCTGATGATTGTTGCTCGTCTGGAGGAGAGATAACTGCTGAAAGACCTTGAGTCTTTAGGAGAAACTCTCATCAGGAATCGAAGGCAAGGAACATATGTTGCAATGGCTGTTCTAATGGGTGAGAGGTAGAACCAGTCAGATTTTTTCTAGTAGCACAAAAATTCAGTCATCACAAACAATGCATTTATTCAGAAAGATGAATGAATGGTGCATAGGCTGGAGAATTACTGGGTACAAAAAAAGTTTCCTAGATATCCAATATCTCATGTATAATCCTTGCAAAGATCACTAATTCATAGTGTTCTGCAGAACTCAAATTTATCGCTTGGCAGGAATAAGGACATTAAAGTATAACTCTTCAAACTGAAGGGAACTATTAAAATTACATTTTATCTGCTTTCAGCTTGATCAGGGTAAAAATAACTTTCAGTCCCTTTAAACTGAACCTTGCAGAAGTACCACATAATGAATTATTTTAATTTTCCCCTAAGCAGCTATTTTGTCTTCTTAAACATCTGTTTGCCAGCTATCTGTAGAGTTGTTCAAAATGTGTGAGAAGGATCTGGGAGTCCTGGTATATAGTAAATGATGCATGAGCCAGCAATGTGCCCTTGCCTAAAGGAGGGCAAATGGAATCCTGGAGTGCATAAGGAACAGTATGGCCAGTAGGTCACAGTTCTGGGCTCCCCAGTTCAAGGGAGATGGGGAACTACTAGAGAAAGTCCAGTGGAGGGCAACAAAGATGACTGGGGGTTTGGAGCATCTCCCTTATGAGGAAGGGCTGAGAGTGCTGGAACTCTTTAACCTGGAGAAGAGAAGGCTGAGGGGAGACCTTATTAATGCCTACAAGAATCCAAAGGCTGGATGTAGGGAGGATGGAGCTAGACTCTTTTCAGTAGTTCCCTGTGACAGGATGAGGGGCAATGGGCACAAGCTGGAACATAGGAAGTTCCATTTAAACATGAGGAAAAACATCTTTACTGTGAGTGTGACAGGGAACAGGCTGCCCAGGGAGGTTGTGGAGTCTCCTTCTCTGGAGATATTCAATACCCACCTGGATGCAGTCCCATGTAATGTGCACTAGAGGATCCTGCTTTTTCAGGGGAGTTGGACTGGATGATCTCTAGAGGTTCCTTCCAACTCTGACAGTTCTGTGATTCTGTAATATTACAGTATTTCTTTCCTCACATGCAGTGCAAGGAAACTCTTTAGCCTGGCTTTCCTCTTTCCTCCCAGCCTTCCCTGCTTAGACGTTCATGGCCACCTCTTCTTTATCCAGTTCCCAACTAGGTCTTTGTGAAGGATGAAACAACAGCATATATATGGCTTTGTTGTCATCCATCAGATCTCACAGCCTGCATCTGAACTTGGTATAGTAATGAACATAGATTTTACAACTCAGAAGAAATACTGTCTGAGCTATGAAAGCTTAGGGGAAGGTGGGAAAGATGCACAAAATAGGGAGGAGGTGGATTGACTTAATAAATTGCATCTGTCTTTGGCCTGGTTAATTAAAAAAACTGATATTTGCAACTCTGACAAATGTCTGAATCTCTCATTAAAATAGTTTAAAAATGAATGGTGCTTTCCTTGGAGGTAGGGAGGTCTCTATCTTTTATCATGTAATCTCTAAGTACAGCTCAGTGTCTATAAACACCTCTAACACCTGCACAGCAGTTTGTTCCAAGTATAAATTCCATGACATTTATATGGCATTGAGAAGTTTCCCTGGGGAGAGTGAGGTAAAAAAATCAGGTAAAGCAGAGTTCAGGTACTAGTTCTAAAAGTAGCAAAGTTACTGTCTGATTTTCTTTATTATATTAAATGTAGCTTATAAGATTGAACTTACCTGTATTTGGGGTGAGTGATGGCATAAATGATGGGGTTGTGGATGACAGAAGCTTTGGCAATCACAGCTGGTATGGAGTTAATGAAGGGTGTTAGGACATGGGAATATCTAGAGTAATGTAAACACATTATGTATTTAGTAGTGAGTTCTATGTAGTCTATGCAGTTATACAATGACAACTCAATAGTTTAATAGTGCTCTAGAGAGAGCAAAAGGGGGAGTTCTCTACCCAAGCAGTGAGAGAACAAATTTTACTTCCTTTGCCCGCAAAGATCAACAGCAGCCTAATTGCATTTCTGAGAAAAATTATTTTCTTGGGGCTTCTCTTGCTGCACTTCACTACTATGACTCAGAATGGTGGTGATTCCCATGTTGTTTACCCTAGGGACAAAGTCAACCTTCAATAAGTGAATGTGCATTCATCAGACTGTCTGTTTCAAACTCAGCAGATATACTTGATGAGTAATGTCACTAAATAGGTGTGCAGAATGAGGCATTATAAGGGCAGATAACCAGTAAATCTATTTTGCTATTAAAACATTGTTTTTTGCCTGATCTGAACTAAGAAGTGAAGGGGAAGTATTTTTCTGAACTGAACAGTGAAAGGAAAATGTTTTCAGGTGTTATAGTTATGCTTATGGTGTTACTGTGACCATTAATATATGCAGGTGATGCGACTCTAAAGGATAAAGGAATTATGGTTGATGTCTAGCTGCCATGCTGCTATCAGCCAGTTAATTTTTGTAGGTAGCTTGAAGTATCCCATAAAGTCTTGGTCATAAGAAAGTGAGTACAGAACAGCTCAGATCAAAATAACGTCACTTCATAGGCAGTTTCTACCATGCAAATTCTCCATACACCTACTTAGAGGCTATGAATACCTCTTCCTGCTTTGGCAGAAATCATTCTGAGTGATATGGCCCAGTAAGTCAGACATTCCTCTCAAGGATAACATCCTTTCTTTGTCATTGCTCTTCTTCCTGAGAAGAGTCTAAGCTCCATCTTTCAATTAGCCTTATATTTCTATAACATTATGGGAAAAAACCGATTTTCCACTCAATCCTCTCTCAGAAGCAGGTTTCTCATGTAAGTGCTACACAGAAACAATAAAGACAATTGTATAAGTAGGTTGCAACTCATCTCCCTGATGAGGTAAATTTTAATCATACTATGAGACTATTTATGCTCCATGATGAGGTGGTAATACAGGAATAATTTTGTCAGTTCCCTGAATGTTGAGATGCTATTTCACCTCTAATTTATAACTTTTCTCTGATAAGAATTGTCCAAGTAGCGTGTTCTCCATATACAGTTTTTAACATAGTTTCTTCTAATCATACTTGTAAAACATTGGTTAGAGGTGCAATTCCTTACAGAGTCTGGAGAACACATAACAGTGTGACCCTACTGGAAAGGAATTTTTGACCCTGAGATGAGAGGGTGCTTTGGTAAGACTGATGGAGGGTTCAGCTAAGGGAAACAAACAGCATCAAAAGCTTTTGTTTAAGCTAACCACTCCCAGCAAATAGGAGTCTTCCTCTTGAGGAAGTAGATAGTCACATCCATTTTACAAAGGCTAAACAGGAAGACTCACATGTTAACCTAGGAGAAATATCCACATACAGCCAAGGCATCAAGACTCCCGATCTATTAGTTGTACCTGGATTGTATCAGCTATTGTCTGGTGTCAAGCTATGTACAGATACTATACTAATAGTATCATGCTTTTCTTGAAGTTACTGTATAAAATACTGACAATTAAATACAGAATATGTTTAGATGATTTGCATTTATGATTTTTTATATCCATCATCAAAAAGCTCCCTGATGCAAGTATGTACTAATTTTCAGCTTCCTTATACATGTAAGGAATTTCAGCTGTTTGATGTAACACCAGAAAATTAAAAGACTTCTGTTACTAAAAGAAGTGGAGAAAGAAAATATAATCAATCCCTCAGTGGATCTCTTTGGGGCCCTTATAGCATTTTGATGCTAAATAAAGTTTAGATAGTTCAAGTATCTTAGCATAGAGATTCTGCATTCAGAAATTAGCAGCACAGTAAAGTTATGTTGCCAGTAATAACTTCCTGTGCTCTTTTTCTTTTTCTTTTTTCAAAGTCAAACTAAGAAAAAAATCACAGTCAGCATGTGGCTTATTTGTTAAATGTCACTCCTAAATATATTAATATTTTGGATACACTTCAGGCATTAAACCTGACAGGTAGCTTTGACTTTCATCTGTCTTACAATTTCACACTTTTTGCTTTAATTGAGTGTTCATTTGCTGATACATTCATAATTACCCAGCAAAAGCCACCAGGGCAACAACAGAGTATGGTGACCAGGAAATGACATAGAGTAAGATGACAATCAGTGCAATTTTGGCCATCTTCCACTCATTTTTCATCCTCTGATACTGTTTCTGGAACTCTTTATTTCCATGTTTGGATCCAAATGTCTGAATAGATCTAAGGGAAATAAGCATACAACAGCAAAACAAGGAGGTATGGAATTCAGTAAACAGCTTCATATAAAGGGGCAATAATTACTCTTACAGCTGAAAGTCATCCACTTTTAAGTGTGTGAATGTAGCCATGTGACCAGTCCTTCACAATTCAATGCACTTTTGTTGCACTAATCAATGGCAAAATTCACATGCACTTCAGTGAAGAAAACAGTCCCATATCAGAAGAATTTCCACAAATCAGGTATTCAAGCCACCTGAAGAATGCTGTATTGAATACAGTTAGAGAAGTCTTGGCTTCCCTGTACTACCTTACTTTCACTCTGGACTTCTAAGCTATGTGGCTAGACATCCTGAATTCTACTGAACAGATACCTATAGGTAATAAATGTAATGGCAGGCATAGACCTTTATTTTTACAACAATAGTTTTTGTTTCAGAGACCTGTGATTAAATGTTTTATCTTTTTTTTTGCCTTCGTCGAACATGTAATTTGTACTTCAATTCCATCTATTTTTCCATGGAATAGTTGTTGATACAGTGTTGTTAGGTGTCTCTGATGTCCCCTTAGTATTGCTTGTGGTTGGTTAATTTCTGTAGCCCTTTCTCATCCTAAAGATTTCTCTTGCTTCTACTCATACCTTTTTCCATGTCATTAGACAATATACTGAACAGCTCTAGCTTAAATTGACTAATCACTCCTCTAGGGATCATACATCTTATCGTGTTGACTGTAAAAAGACATCTTGTTTGGTTTCCTCAGTTGTGCATACAAATTAATAAGGAAAAACTTCCTGATTTTCTTCTGCTAGTCTTTGTTTTAAAAAAAACCTAAACCAAACAGTCACTTAAACAGAAGGATAGAGACTTAAAGACTACTTACTTGTTGGCCTTCTTGATAGCCTCAAATATAAAGACATAGCTGTATATGATAGCAATCAAAGGGATGAAAAAGACGAAGCAGAAAAGCAGCATCGTGTAGGCACGGACTGATGGTGTGAAAGTTGTGTAGTCCCAGGAGCAGGAAGTCAGCAGACCCTCGGGGACATATGCACCTAGAAATAAAAACAGGAGAAGGAATAAGCCATGAAATTATTCTTATTCTGAGTGCAGAAATTAGAGAAAGGTGCTCAGAATAAGGAATAGTCCTATTCTATTACAGGAAAAAAGAGTTTAAAAGGATACACATTTTTTCATTTGAAACACCTCTTTTTTTTTCTTTTACTCTGTTGCCCTGTAGCATTTATGTTTAGCTGCCTAAGGCTTCAGATTGGAAAACTATAATTTTGTATCAGTTCTTCAATATTGTTTAAAGCTCAACACAGTCAAAGAGCATCTCTCAAAATACCTCACATAGGTCTTTGATCAGACCTGTATTGTGTTTAAATAGCTCCATTTCCTGTGAAATCCCTGTCTTCCAAGGGAGTTGCATGAAACTGATTGCTATGGCTACCCCTTCTTAAGCATGTGCAGATAAGAGACATTTGCTGTGCAAAAGAGACGTTTATTGTGCAGATAAAATTATGTTTGTTGTGATATAAAGTTGAATACGAGTGGAGAAAATCATATGTACATAATTATCTGCCTGACAAAATATAATTTTCTTAAAGGAACTATGTCAAACTGTTAAGTAAAGAAATTGTCAACAGCAGTGTCTTTTTCCCTTAGTATTTTAAATTTTACTGCTCACAGTGATATTTTCTGTTGATCTCTTAAAAAAATTGCACCAGATGTGCTCAGATGCATCTAATTACCATATGAGAGTTAATACTCTGGATACTATTAGAATCTAATTGTAAGATAACAACACCCTTTGAGCAATTATTTCACCTTCTCCAATTGAGAATATAGACTCTAAGACCATGTTGTCATTGTGTTGTTCTAACAGCTCCACATTCAACTAAAAGTTGTTTCTCCACTATTGCAGTTTGCCTGCTTAAACATGCTTCATGCTTATGTGGGACCAGAATGACAAGAAGAAGACAGTAACAAATATCTGCTGAAATTCTATTCAACAACTGAGTTGGTTACAGCATCCTTTGTGAAAATCCAACATTGCTATATTCTCACCTCAGCTGAGCTGACACATTCTCTTCTGGAATTAGGGAGCTCAATAATGGACTGGGGTTTTGAATGATGAGTTCATTCTAACTTTCTGACTCAAACTGGTGACTCACAGGAAACAAA
Source organism: Apus apus (assembly GCF_020740795.1). Lineage (NCBI taxonomy): Eukaryota > Metazoa > Chordata > Aves > Apodiformes > Apodidae > Apus > Apus apus. The sequence continues at coordinate 28,499,831 of NC_067285.1, forward strand.
TTAGTGGTAGTGAGGCAGATTCAAATGAGGAAGAGCAACTCTTTGTTACAAATTGCAAGCAACAAGATGGTGTATGTGTGTTCTAATTTGTAGACACAGAATTCACATTTACAAAAGCAAATTAGTTTTTGTTACTAAATAGTGAAGATACCAATGGCTGAATGGAGAATATGACCAACACCTGGTGCAATTTGCCCATCTAGAACAGTCAGGACTTACTGAAGATGTACTACCACAAAATGCTCAGACTTTGTTCCTCTTTTACATGAATAAATAAATTTAGATTGATGCAACTATCTTACATAGCACCATTGGGGAGGAAAAAAGTGATCAGAAAAACCACAAATACTTTTGTTTCCTTTTTATATTGTTGAACAGAAGTGTGGGATAAGAAGCAGGTGCATCCTTTATAATATTTGACCTTGATTTTATCTACTGTTCTTTATTCCATAAAAAAGAGAGCTTGAGGGAAAATACCATTGTCATGTAAGATGCTCCAATGCACACTGGAGCTTTTTTTTTTTAATTAGAGTTCTTCAGTTTCAATATGTATTTTATCAGTTTTCTTAAAATTTATTTATTCAAGCCCAATATGCAAGCCATTAATTCATCCCTCTTCTATACTTGTAACTGGCCTTGAATCCAATGCTGTGAGGGGAAAAATAACAACCCACTTTTATTGCATTTCACTTACTCCATCCAAAGAAGGGCGGGAGGCTCCAAGCCAGTGAGTACAGCCAGATGCCTACCAGGATTATTAGGGCCTTCTTCTTAGACGTCACACCAACAGAAGCCAGAGGTTTTGTGATGACAAAATATCTGTCCAAGGCAATCACCATCAAAGTAATCATGGATGTAATGCCAAAAAGAGCTCCGCAGAAGGCATACAGCTCACAGCCTTTCAATGAAGATGACAGAAGTAGCAGTGAAATTAATCTACCCAGGCTAATTCATATCTAGAGAGTTCAAGTCTGTTTCTTGTGAACTAATGTCTTCTGGAATTTGTAAAACAGTGGAACTTCAGTTTTTCTGCAGTGGTAATGCTATTTCAAAGCTACTGTCTGTCTTGCTAATTACATTATCCATGGAGATAAACTTCAAAGATTTTGTTTGCTTGAATTGCTGGAGACAGTGATACTTATTTTCACTCATTGATTTCTGATGTTTCTAGTGGGATCATTTCAGTGGTCCATTAATATCTTGTTTAACTCCAGTTTTACCGCAGCTCCTGTAGAAACAGCTGTTTTGCTTAACAGTGGGTTATAGCTACTGTGATATCATGGAACCATTTACATATCAAGTCAGCATAACTGAAGTAAATATGCAGACTATAAATAAATTAATGAGTGATATTAATTATTAAAAAATCCTAATGCTTGAAAGCAGGGGTTTGTTTGGTGGTTTTGTTTTAACATGTATGCAAATGAACACCTCCTGGAACTAAAAAAAAAAAAATTGCTTTTGGTCATCAGAGATCAAAGTGGCAACATTAGTTCTCTGACCTTCCTCTCTGTCAATACCTGTTCAAGAGGCAAAGACTAGTCTTCCTCTTACTACACTTATATAGGAAGAATGAAAGCACCTTCATTCTACATATTGTTATTGCACACAAGTTTTTTTTGTTGTGAAAACTCAGTTTTCCAAGGCTTTCTTTCCCTCACTTTGCCAGATGCAAGTCCCAGAGCAAGCTATTTGGAAGATATTTTAAGCTGTTGTGTTGAGATGTGGTGCTTCTTTGTCATAGGACTCTGCCAGTAACTAAGTTATGAGGTGACTGGGGAGGAATGCTGGCAAAGAGACTTGTCCTGTGCCTCAGTTTGCCAATGTCACCTTTGTATCTGTCTCATGTGTGTAATTTCCTCTTCTTGGTGGGAATGTATTGATTGCACACACGTAAGTCTTCAAAGAAATGTTTGTCTCAACATGGGAAAAATGTTGAGAGTTTTTCTCAACAGTTGTAAGGGTACCTGAGGATAATAAATAGATTAACTGTTACTATGGTAAGAACATACTTAGTGGTATCTGAGAAAGAGTATATACAAACCTTTCTCACCAAAAATCCATCGTTTGTGGAGGCTGTTGGCGAAAAAAACTGGAGACTGTGTAACGGACATCAGGAAGTCACTAACAGCTAGATTGATGATGAATACGTTGGCTGGAGTCTGAAGGCTCCTACTCCTACAAAGATCAGAAGGAATGTTGCTAAACAGTGCTATTCTGTTAATTATGGTGTTACTCTTTCCTGTGAGCCTTGACAGCTTCACAAACACCAAGGCACACTACACAGCAAGCTGGAGCGGATTGCTTCGCATTTCTATCACAAGTGGACATGAGCAAGGCTCAGTTTTACAGCCTTATACTACTGTTCACTTTAGAGGATTGTTTGGATAACCAGCTCAGTGATTGGGATAAATCATATTGTTCTTTAAATATTCTGACTGAGTGCACTGCATGTCCATGATTAACAGGAAATTAAAGTTGATGTACTCTATGGATTTGCTGGATCTGGGGCATTGTAGGCAGGGGGGGGGAAACACATTTTCCACTGCTGATGAGATCAACAGTGACTTCTAAGTACAGGGATTAAGCAAACCCACTATGTACCACACCAAGCAATTTGTTTTACATCAGTTCTTCTCTGTGATACTCATTTCACTGGCCCAGACCCTGAATTTAAAGAGAACAATTGCCAGCCTTCAGTGTATCCTGCCTGTGTATGTTATTCATGGCATTATACTACAGTTTTTTAAAGGGTACACATAAAAGCTCAACTGAGAACTCCTTAGTTTGGGATTCTGTAACTGTTTAGCTCCTTTCTCAAATTTTCAGTCTTAGACACAATTGAAAAATAGCAGAATAGATGGTGGGCTCTTTGCACTGATTCAGAATCAGTCACTAGAACTGCTGTCCCCTATCTGTCAATTTAGGAGCAAGGACATATTACTAGTAGATGCATATGGGTCTCTTCTATTGATTCAGTACTCTATAAAGTTCCTGAACATAGTTCTGTTTCAGGCAGCCAACTATCTTACAGTTTGCCATTACTTGAGATTGCTTTGTAGGCACCTGATACATTCCCCAACTTGTGATGTACTCATTACTTTGCTATCAGTATCTCTTTTTGTCTTCATAACATCTTCAAATGAAGCCGTGCCCTCCAGTGGGACTGCCACTGCCATGACTAGATTTCCTGTATGGGACCAGCTGAAGAGCTAAGCTAGTTTATGTACTTCATCCTCACATAGCTTGTCTGCATGCCAGAACCTTTTCTGTTCTTACAGCCATGTCATTCACACTTAATAGTTCATATTTACTCTAAATGCACTTGCTGAAACCTACTGTTTAATGCACCACATAAATACACGTATAAGACCCAGATGACTCTTTTTATGCACTCCAGTGATTTAAGTTAACAAAGCCAAATTACGATGTAATTGCTGTTATTTTTGTTTATTACATTAGTGCCTAAAAAGACCAATCATGAAGTAGAAGCTCACTGGCCTGGATATCATGACAATGCTATGTGTCAATGTGACAAAACAAACAGGATGAGTGAACAGGAATGGTGAAAATATTGTCTTGTTGACAGAGGTCTGATTTCCTTCAATATAAAATTTGGGATGTGGCTTTACTTAAAAGGAAATAAGCCAAGTGTCAGAAAATGTGTAATCGAGAGACATGGCCAGTAAGGAACAGAGAGGGAAAAGCAACTGAGTAGTAAGCAGCAGGAGGAAGGCAACATCTAAGATAAAGACGACACAGGGAGACACAGGTACAAAACATCCAAGTCCAGCAGGGACATAGTTAAGCCAGTAGAAAAAAAATTCACTGGGAGGTTTCTGCTTTCCTATTGCTTAATGTATCTGGGTAATTCTTTGCACTATTGCTAAGTATTTTACTATGGCTCTGGTTCATGGGAGGAAGTCAGAAGGAAGTGGTAGGTCACCACTTTTTTTTTCTACAACAATATCTCTTGGTGCATTTTACTGTCTGCTTAGTACTCTGAATGTATGTCTGTGCTGCATTTGCAGACCCCAGTCAAGGTACTGTTACAGTTCATGAATCTGAGTATTTAAAAAACATTCAAAAGGAAGATACCTGCAAAAAGCATAGATGACCAGGAAATTACCCAGAGTTCCTGTGATTCCCACTGTAAGAACGACTACTCCAATTGTATAATGAGCATGGTCTGGGACATCCACTGTAGGAAAGGCACCAGGAACATCTTGCACTGTCATCCTCTGTGGAGTAAACAAGAGGTCATAGTTATATTGTCAGACTTCACTAAGTAACCTATCATGTGTTTCTCTAGAATCTAGAGCATGTGGTCAAGAATGGAAAAAGACCACAAGGGAAAAAGTCAGAATAAGCTAATTGCTTTCAAATTACATTTACTATTGATCATCTCCAGGGGAGATATATGCCATCAGCACTGAGAAGGCCAAGGGTAGTTTGTGTTTACTGTTGATTCAGAATTTTGGTGAAGAAAACCAATCTGTTCTCTCCCAAAAGAAAGATAAGGGTATAGAGAAGAAAAAGAGACAAGAAAGGACTCCTTTCATTGCGTCTGACAGTAAGTAATGCAATATTTAACAAGCACATTTTTTTGTAGTTTTCATTTTAGGAAAGTTTCTGTACTGGTGCAGTGTGATTTCTGTTGTCCTCTGACATCTCTGGCTAGACTTCTCTAACTAAGGAGAAATTATCTTTTATAGGTAAACATGGATTTATTCCTTTAGTAGCATGGCTATTAAATATCTCCTACTGAATAACACTGAATCGCAAGCTGCCCTTAAGCTTTGTTAACCAAAAGCCTGGCAGGATTGAACAAGAGTCTTTTGGAAACAAAATTAAATATCAGAAAAGCTAAACCGCAAGTCCTTTATAACTTATGTCTGGTTTTCATGACAGTTCTATTTTCTCTCTGCACTGAATGAAGGTATTTTGCTCTCTGTGAAGCATGTGATAAAGCACTTGATAAAAGCATTTGTGTCTTAGTCAACTAGTAACTCGTAGCAAAATTCAGTGGCCGCATCTGAAGACTACAGCATTTTAAATAATAAGCTGAATACATTATTGAGTTGTGTCAGGAGCCACAAACACATTTTAGGCCAAGTGAGCTCAGATTACTGATGAAGAAAAGACTAAGTCTGCACCCAAGAATCAGGATGACCTCATAGAAATTGAAGAGAACAGCTGTCCACACCATTACTGGTCTGCTCCCTTTTGATATAAGCTCAGGCAAGGAGACTTAACACTCACCTCTGTGCAACTGCCAGTGTCCTAAACATGTCTTGGCATCAGCTGTAACCAGCTAATGGAGTAATGAAAAATATGAAGCCCTTCATTAGCACTGACAGATTCTGTCTCTTCTGCATAGCCAGGCTTTTCCCATCAAGGGTGGCACTCATTCAGGAATGGCATTCCGTGATCAGTGCTCATAGCTCAATCCTGCAAGCTGCAGCCATGGCATTCCTTGGCTACTGAGCTATGAAAATCACAGCAGGGTTGACAGAAGTCCAGGGAATATTTTGAATCATTTGTAGCCTGCCTACTGTGAATACTGTCAACTTGGCAGTGGTCTAGGGTCAGGACAGGGGAATTGCCTATACCTAGCTTAAATAGTACTATGAGGCTGGATACGTTCTTTCCAATCACAAGTACTGGCAGGTGGTGGTACAGCTGTCATAGGCAGTCGCACCTTCCCAAGAAAATGAAAGTTGCTAATAGGAAAGGAGCAAGGTGCAGACAAGTAGTTGTCAAGTTCTCCCTTGTATGCTACAGTTCTGTTAGTAGTCAGCATTCACCATTAGAGTGCATCTCAGAAATGCCTTTGACAACACCCCAGTTAACAAAGGAAATGGGTATTTTCAGACAATAGAGGCAGACATTTCTGAATACATCTGTGATATTAGGTTGAAGTTATTAGAGACAGTGTGTATTTAAAACCAATGTGCCAGTAGCAAGAGGTGAACCCCAGAAATGTTTGGAATTCTGGAAGAGACTGTCTCTGCTTGTGTGCCGAGGGCCTGCCCACAGCAATCCTCAATAACTAGTGCACTCCCTGGGCTCCTACTGTAGCAGCAATGAAATGCTGGACAAATACCCTGAACTTAGAGAGAGAATTTGCAGCCCTAGCTGTTGGAGCAAAATGTTAAGGTTGATAAACTATCTGAATGACAGTATCATGGCATTTATTGCCCAGGTTCCTGCAGCAAAGTGTAAGTTGTTGTCACATTGTCAATATCAGTGGGCATCTTGCCTAGGTAGAAATTGCTGTGCTTAACACACTACCACTAAAATAAAAGAATTCCACACCAATAGCAAGTGGAGAGACAGAATCTGAGAGAATAATGTTTTAAATAAATGAGATCAGGTATTCTTTGGTTTCCTGTTGTTGTGGATTTTGGTTTTGTTTTTTTTCCCCTTCATAACCTGTTAGAACATTTTTAAAGTGCTGTTCTAGAATGTTAATGATGATCTGGGGATGAATGGAGAATGGAAATCTCCAATGTTTTTCCCTGTAGCTATCCAGTTAATCAGAACTGGATCAATGTAACAGAAATGAAGTGACTAAAGGAGTTCATTTTTTGGCTACAAAAAACAGATTAAAATAGCCTTAATTTGAATTAAATTTATGGAGGAATAATAAGGAAAAATGTAAAAGATGAATATACAGAAAAATCACCAGAGAGAAAAGGTTAAAGGGCAGAAGACAACTTTAAAATTACTTATTCAGGAATTAAACAAGTTCAGAGTTGGTGAAAATGTCCACTGTGAAAAGAAAGAAAAAAAAAGAGTAATATTTATACTGGAGCAGTGATAGGAAATTAAAAATACTAAACATATGGCCCAAATAAATGTCTGTGACAAAAAGGAATAAATTCACAATTTTTTGTGGACTTCCTGTAGGCCTGGGACCAGAGGGGCCAACTAGCTTTTCTCTCAGGGGAAAAAGTCAATTATTTAAAAAGTAACTTCACTGTTTTTATTGGAAATACAGATCTGATTAAAAGCTTAAGTCAGTAAAAGGTACTTGTTGACCAACAAGGCAATAGATCAGGCCCAAGCACTTAAAAATCATCATTAAGTTGCTTATATAGAGCTTCCTTACTAGAAGATGAAAACACATGCCTGTATCAAGTTCAGGTCTACATCTTATACAGAAATCATATGTCAAAAGAAAGGACAGGATAATCAAGAAACCAGACAATTCCCAAAGCTTTTCTCTATTCTGTTTCTCCAGCAGATGAGCCTTGTTTAGTCTCTGTCTCCTGTTGACAGCCTCACAGTATGAGTACTTAGTTGGCAGGTGAGAATTAAAATCCACTGTTGCAATCCCTGCTGTAGCAGTTGTCCTTTGAGAATACTCTTGAACAACTATTTCTATTGCATTGATAATACATAGCATCACTGCCTGCTTTTCTGTTGAGTCTTCTTTCTATAAACACCTTGTAATGAAGGAAAATGAACAGGCAAAACCAGCACTTCATTATTTCTCCCCCAAGCAGTATCACCACACAGACTTCAAGATAGTAACTGTAATGTAACAGAATTTCTTGCCATAAAATCACTTAGGTTGGAAAAGACCTTCACAATCATCTAGTCCAACCATTAACCCTACTCTACCAAATCCAGCACCAAGCCACATTCCCAAGCACCACATCTAGATGACTTTTAAACACATCCAGGGATGGTGACTCAACCACCTCCCTGGGCAACCTGTTCCAATGTCAGACAACCTTTTCAGTGAAAAAGTTCTTCCTAATATCTAGTCTAAACCTGCCCTGGTGCAGCTTGGGGCCATTTCCTCTTGTTCTATCACCAGTTACTTGTGAGTAGAGACCAGCAACTGCCTCTTTACAACATCCTTTCAGGTAGTTGTAGAGGGCAATGAGGTCTCCCCTCAGCCTCCTTTTCTTCACACTAAAGAGCCCCAGTTCCCTCAGCTGCTCCTCATAAGACTTGTTCTAAAGGCCCTTTACCATCTTCATTGCCTTTCTTTGGACACACTCTATCACCTCAATGTCTTTCTTGTATTGAGGTGCCCAAAACTGGACACAGTATTTGAGGTGTGACCTCACCAATGCCAAGTACAGAGGGATGATCACCTCCCTGGCCCTGCTTGCCACACTATTTCTAATACAGACCAGGATGACATTGGCCTTCTTGGCCACCTGGGCACACTGCTGGCTCATATTCAGCCAGCTGTCAACCAACACTCCCAGGTCCTTTTCTGGTGGACAGCTTTCCAGCCACTCTTCCCCAGGCTTGTAGGATTGCCTGGGGTTGTTGTGGCCCAAGTGCAAGACCTAGACAGTAGGGATTGAGGATGAGTTGGAGAACATGCTGTCCTAGCCAAGGACAGCATTTTAGTCAACGTTAAAAGCAGGTTTTAGACTACTGTTTGTTTATATGAAAACTGGCCTTCTGCTAGAACTGTAAAATAATGTTTTTAATTTGATAGGTATGTCATTATTTACACTAGAGTTTTGCAGAATCAGATGGATAGATTTGATGTGGTAAGAAACTTGGGAAGTGCCCTACTGATTCAGAACAGCATACCTAATAAAATACTACCCTGCCTTTAGCCATATCTGGTTGTTTCACAGAGCTGTGAAACATGCACAGTGAAGAGTGCTGTAGGATTTTCATTTTCAGTAAAGAGTCTTAGCAGTTGGTCTGTGCCCTGAAGAGGGGGTTATTATCCCTTTGAAAGGATAATCTTAACAGAGGATATTTTTATCCTTCATATATAGGTGTAATCCATTTCTAAATCCTACTCTATCATTTGCCTCAACAGTCAGTGGCAAGAAGCTCTACATTAGTGTATTTCCTTCCAGCAGGTTTTACTGTCTTTGTGGAAACTCTAGAATAGAGGGAAACAGCTAGGTTTAGTGCAGTGTGCCTTCTTAAAATGGTCATAGTACTCCCTAAAGGAATGCTTATCTACTGTCTACAACAAAACAGCTAAAACAGAACTAACCATGTTTTCAGTTATCATTCTGTAAACTTGACCAACACTGACAAACTTGAGATGCTTTTTGGGAAGCTGTTTGTTATACATGTTTTCCTAAACAGTTACTTTGTAATTGATTAAAAAACCCAAAAGGAACCAAACAAGCTTACCTCTGAGTAACTTCTACTAGAAAACATACCATTTTTGAAAGTCCAACCCTCCCCTCACCCATAGTATGAGAAAGATATTTGTATATAAGTGGAAAAAAAAGAGGACAAGCAAAGAATACAGTTCACCTATTACTGGGGCAGAGGGGAAATGTTCTTTTGCAGAACAGGAAAAAATATTACCACTTACTGTTCACTTGGAGACTTTGATTACTGAAGTCCTACTAAAGCTAACAGTGGTGGTGGGAGCCCACTCCTCACATCCTCCCAATGGCAAGAGTATAAGGCAAGGTTTACTTTATACTTAGAAGTAAAGAAGAAATCATTATAAGGTAATTTAGGTATTTGAAAATATTTCAATGCTCGTTCTGATTGATTGATTTGTGTGACTTTGTTTCAAAAGGCAGGAATAGAAAAGACTAATACAAGGACATTTTTCAGCTACTTCTGCCTGGACATCTCATGGATTGTATCTAGATAAATTATATCTAATTTGGTGTAAAACAAGACAAAAATGGAAACAGGGACTGCTGTGTTACTGCTTTTATCAATTCATCTGACTTCAAACTGTAGGCATGGGTTTTGCAGAATGAATCTTTGAACAGAATAGAGCCCAGTTCCAAAACATTGCAAGCTTCGGTGATCCCACATTGACTTTAGCAATATAACAGGTTTCTTTGTTCCTAATTTTCCTACAAATACAGGTAATGAAGGTACTTATTTACTCAGTATGACTTATACAACAATGGTAGTGTTAGGCCTTTTACATTTCAAGTCATACACTTGAGAAAAATTATCAGAACAGAAATACTGTAATTTCCTACTGTTTCTAGGTGCAGTGTTTGTACTGCCTACTGACAAGAGGTCTCTAACAACTGATAGCACTTTTCATCACAGTTCCTTGCTCTGATTTCTGAGCTTGTCTCCATAGGCACTTGTTCTCTGATGGCAGACAGCTCAAAGAGCTCAATTATGGTTTCAAGCAGAGTGACGCCAACTGCTAAGCCCTCTTTCCAGTAGGCAGCAGGGCTTTCCATATATGGTGTTTGTCCTTTTGAGCAACTTGGATAGCAGATTTTTTATCCTAGCTTCCGGATTTAATCTCAACCACAAGCAGCACATATTGCTTTCAATCCTGAAACTCATTTAAACCAACATTTGTCTCACATTAAAATGGTAAAGTCAGAAAATAGTCACTTGACCTAGGGAGGGGGAAGTGGACAGCTTATTACTTCTTCCAGCAGAAAAAGGAAAAAACCTATTTTTAGTTTTCTGATGTGTATTGCTCTGTCCACAGAATCCTTTCCCATGTTACTGTGCACTCTCCAGTCCCTCTCCTCCCTCCCTACTGCATTCTGCTTTTCCCTTTCGTATGTTATCCATCTAATTTAGTTTGTAAGCATCTCGGCTCAGGACACTTGTTTATTTTTCTGTAGTACACTACACACATCCAGGTTTTATTAAAAAAATAGGCTGCATTTCTACCATGCAAATAATAAAATATTTACTGGTCCTTCATTATAAGTTAGGATCAGATTCAAACACCCATCCTATATACATAAAAACTTTTGGAGTGCTTGAAACTTACACATTATTTTTAAGTGTCTGCTGTCTTATGTGGATGATGCCAAAATGACTGGTGTGACCACATCAAGATTTTAAGTTGAATTTCAGATTTCAAAAACTTTAGAAATTAGCATGGATAATTATTTTCTTTACTTTTAAACAGACTTTTGCAATCAGCAGGCAAACAGAGCTGTGTAGTCCTAAAAGTATACTGAGGTACACAACAGGAAGAGGACTTCTGAACTGCTTTGATTTGGGCTTGGGCAGTAGAATGGAGAATATTTTTAGTGAGCCCAAAGAAATTCTGTCCTGAAATGTTATCACAACAGATTCTCACCTTTGCACTTCTGAGGAAATTTTCCTTCTGTTTAGTATTTTAAAACTGAGAAAGAGCTATTATAGAACTTACCTGGGAAAACCTTCTGAACAGCTCTCTTGGGTAACTACAAGTAACAACTCTAACATTTACATAATCACACCACTGCACTTGCAGACTATTACAGACATGACAGGAATTTCCATCTTGAATATTAACACAAGAAATCATTGTGTTTGAACTGTTCAAGGCACAGAAACACGTTAGTTTGATACTTTGCAACATACTTGGCATAGTTTGCCTTTAGACATTTCTCCCTCTCTTCTGCTCGTGCAACTTTGCTGAAAATAACTGCTTCAGCAGTCCTTTCTGCAGTAAGTAAAGGAATAAAAAGAAGATTTAAAAGTTTTCATTATGTTATTCATTATTGTGTTATAGCATTAAATGTTGACATGAGCCTTAAATGTCCATTTACAGTTCTATAAATGCCATCACTGCCAGCAAAACTACTTGCTACAGCTTTTAGTCACAGAAAGCACTTACTGTTGGGGCTCTTCGAGGCACATCCATCAGTGTGTAGGCATTGGCTTCCAAGCAATTCCATACACTGAAGTGCTGCACAATTTTGGTGCTATTAGGGTCCTCAGAATGACAAGAGATCCTGCTTTGAATGGGCTGATTATTCAGGTGAACAAAATCTAAACAAAAAAAAGAAAAGCTCTCCTCTGAGTTTAAGTCAGCCAATTTACCTTTTTGTGTGTGTAAAGCAGATTGTTAGATTTTCTGGAATAAAGTGAGATCCAGAGTAGAGTTTCTCACTAGAGCTTCAGTTTGCTTCACTTCATCTTCAGCTTAGCAAAGGGCAGCAGCAGCTTCCGTTTAAATACAGGAGATGACAGGGTCTGCACATGCCCAGTTTCAAGCTTATTCCATCTAGATTCCAGCTTCACTTTAATGACAGTATAAAACTGATGCTCACTTAACAGTGCTGTTATCTTTTTTGTCTTTGATACATTTGTCTGATTTTTAATGCTATGTCCACATTATCCTGTATGAAACAAAAGCTAAAATGTTGAATGCAATGCCTGTCTTAAATAGTGAAGTCTTCCTGTTCATTTTAGCTGTATTGGTGAATTAGTTTTTTGTGGTCTGCTTTTAAAGAAGATGTATGTTTACAGTTCTGCTGAAATTGCCTGAACTGAAATAGATTCTGATCTTTAGCAATGTGCTTGTGTGCATTTCTGTCTTGTAGAATTTAGGTCATGGTTATTTGTTGATCCACTTCTAAAATAAAAAATAAGGATAAAACCTACTGACATCACTCTTTTCTGCTTTTCAGTTAAAATAACTAAACAAAAAAACCACACAAATACCTTAGACAGACAACAGCAAATAACCACTTGTTTCAAGAGCTATCTGCTTGCATTTCAGTTGTGTTTAGTTAGGATGTATATGAGAAGATTCTTATTCACACAGATCTTACTTTACATTGCACTGTGCAAAGAGATGTGAATCAACGTAGTCTCAGCTGAAGGCCCATTACTGTGGTAAAGTGAAGTTTAATTGCAGCAGAGAATTAGGCACAGAGTGTGAAAAAACTGCTCTAGCTGATACTTCAGGCTGAGTATCACAGATCTTAGACATTCTACACGCTGCCAAAATTACCCTAATGCAGACTAATAGCTTTAATAGAGTAGGTAATAAAAATAGATTGGTGTGAATGGTTTCTGGAAAGCCTTTGTGAGAAAGTTGTGGTAGTAATAGTGGGAACTGTATTCCCCCAGCTCTGCACATGTTCCCATTCTCACATACCTTTCCAGAAGTTAGCACTTGCAGTATCTAACTTGAAATTGAGGGAGAGGGGATTGCATTTGTTTGCATGAGCAGGAGCTGTGCTTCTGGATCAAAGGCACTAATCTATAGCGCTGCCAATTTCATTTCCTTGATAGTAATTTTGTGAAGGTAATGTTTATGCTGTGTCACCAGGCCACTGAACACTAACCAGAAGAAAAACTTAAGACTCTACAGGCTCTCAAACTGAGAGACCAGAAAAGCAACTATTAGCAGACCTGTTGTGACAGGTAAGAGGAGCGTCATTGAGTATCTGTGCCCTGCAGTGTTAGGTAGACAAAACCAAGGCAGATTTAAACTAGCTGTGGCAGAACTCAGCCCAGAGGTGGCTGATCACCTGTCAGTTTTCAACTTTGTCAATTACAGAATTGTTTTGGTTAGAAAAGGCCTAGAAGATCATCAAGTCCAACCATTAATCTAGCATGCTGCCAAATCCACCACGAAACCCTGTCCCTAAGTGCCACATATACATGGATTTTAAACACCTCTAGGGATGGTGACTGGACCACTTCTCTTGACAGCCTGTTCCAGTACCTGACAACACTTTCAGTGAAGAAACTTTTCCTAATATCCAGTCTAAACCTCCTCTGGCAAAATTTAATGTCTGAGATTCTGTGGTCATTTTCTAGTGTGCTCTTACCCTCTTCTATGTGTGACAACAGACATGAGAATATCAGGGCAATGGTGCATGGAACCAACTTCAAAGGCCATTGATATGAATTCTAGACCCCTCACTCTGTTCCTGCATACACAGTGTGCACATGCAACACATTGTAGGTGTGAGGCAGAAGACAATGGTGTTGGACATTTTGAAGATCAGGACTTTTTTAGAAGATAATTTTGCATTTTACTGCTAAAAAAAGCCAAATATGTCATTACAGAAAGCCACAATGTGAAACTGGCAAAAGCTCATATGATCTTCAAATAAAGCTTATCAGGGGAGTAGAGCAGAAAGTAGTACATTTCAGTGATTGAAGTGCAGAGAAGAGGCAATGGGAAATCTCCCATTTGTCTGAACTTTATGTTCAAAGTAGTCATGTACTGTTATAACCTGCTTTTATCAAACTGATAAGACAAAGTTTGAGACACAGAATCTTCAAAGATAAGCATAAATACTAAATCAGAGGTGTTACTTGACTCACTATTCCAATTTTCTTTGCTCAAATTCTCCTAGTTTTCTGCTTTATGTCTTAGGTTTGCACAATGCCAACACTCAGTGTCTACAGACAGCTCATACATTTAAGTTTTCCCTGGGTCACAGATTACAATTCTTTTCTTATTTCCTCTCATCTTTATAACAAGTTAATGCACTGAAAATAGTTCATTTCCAGTTACTCTGGAAACATCCTATATTTGGTATTTTTAGGGGACCCTATAATAGCTTTGGGAGAGTAATAAAAATAATAGAATAAATGTAATTTTTTTAAATCAAACATTATAGAAACTATGAGTCCTGCTTTATTAAATATGGCATTGGTGTACATACCTTTCCAAATATATTCATTTGATTAGTTCATCAGCTTCTGAGAGTATATTATGGAAGAACATGCAGTATAAAGGAGAGAGGGAAAGTTTTCTCAGTGAAAAGTGGACACTAGTCCACAGAGAGAGCTCTCAATTTGTTATCCTTCCTTAGCTTCTGGGGTCTGCTTTTGTGAACCCTAAGCACTTGGAAGCTAGGTGATGTTATTTTTGAAAACTGGACCCTAGCACTAAGATTCATGTCCATTGGAAGTGTTCTCATGATTACAGGTGTCTGACCCTGTGTTATAGTCAGTTGCTACAGGAGATTCAGCTAACCTATTTTATATGCAATACCTCAGCTTCCACGGCAGAAGAGGAGTCATGTCCTAGAACTGCAGAAGGTGTGAAGTGTGAGACATCTCATTCTCTGTACCTAGAGCTTGGAAAGTCAAAGACATAAAAAAGCAAATAAGTCACAACATTTCTTTCTCTCAGGTTGCTTTTGTTCTACGTGCAGTATTAAGCCAAAGACAACAATGCAAGATATTTTACTGAGCAATAATTATTTATCTTTAAAAGTAAAACTATTTCACTTAAAGTTACCAGAATGCTTGACTTGTGGATCTGGAGGAAAATGTACCCTCTGTCTTTCCCTTTATTCTTCACCAAAAGCTTACCTCTGTTGTATTCCTGGGAAGCTTAATGGGAAAAATGTATCAGTTCATGACCCCAGGTACTTTCGAAAGCCATCCGGCACAATCTAAAATTTTAGCAAAATGTTACTGTCTCATAAGAACACTGTCTCTAATTTTTATTTGTTTTTCTTTCTCTGGGTCCAGCATGTTTTCCAACACCTTCTAGCATATCTGGTATTTCTGTTACTAGAGAGCACACTGAGTGGGGCAAATGCAGAGTCTCTTTTCATCCACAGAGGCAGAGCATCCTGCAACAACTGTAAGAGATGAGATGGAGGGAAGAACTATTTATTTTTCACTTGAGAGTCTATCCACTTTCAGTATTTGCCTTTCAAAAGGTGATACCATGCTATAAAATCTGAGTTTGTAGCAGCCTTCCTTACAGGGTCCCTCCTGTATAGAAGTTGGGAGCCCTGGGTAGGGTATCTGGGGCTGTAACATCTGAAACCACATTTCTCTCAGAAGCATTTTCAATAGCCAACTTTTCTACTGTTACCTGCAACAAACTTACCTGCTTAGATATGCAGGTGAAAACTGGTTGCTCATTTTATACAGAAATCTGGTTTCAGCCATCTGTGTTCTTCTTGCCTTTTAGCAGCTAAAATCTGTCAGGTGGGAACTCTTCCACTTCCTAGCTGTTCCCAGACAGCATGCTGCAATTTTGGCACCCCAAATAACAGAGCAGAGAGCAAGTTGTGTGATATTTATCTTTTGTGCTCTGTTAAACATAGAAATTTAGTTCTTCCTGACTGGAGTAACTTGGCAAGGGGATGTGGACGCAAGAACAACCTTTGTAAATAAAATTGTTAAACTGAGTACAAAGTTCTGTATGGCCTTTTATGGGAGCACACTCCTGGGGCTACCAAAAATCAGTGGATAAAATAAAAAACAGTAAATCAATGTGGTTTATGCTCAGCTGTAGAAGTGAATAATTTACCTCATAAGTAGTTCTAGTTTTATAGGGTAGGCAAGATCTATGGTGAAGAGCAAAAGCATGAACTGCAGGGTGCTGCCAGCGAGCATGTAATAGAGTGAAGCAGTTTAGCCCCACAACAGGAGAGCAAGAATCCCAGGGCTGGAATGGGCACAAAAGGGTCAGATGATAAAGGATGGCTTCATTCAAACAGAAGCCTGGGGTTTTTTTCTAAGACTTACTAAAAAAATGTTTTCCAAGATGAAAAGATTTTATCACTAATCTCTTCAAGGGTATTTTCTCTGTAACATGGCATTAGACTGCCACTCTATGGAAAGACACAATCCAGCATGTGCTCTGCCTTAGTTTCCCCAGTAATGTTTCCAACTTAAGCTAGTGGCTTATGGCTTCAAGGCCAAGTAGCTTAAAGAGGTCAGCACACTTCTGTGCCTTGTGTCCTTCACAGAGTCTGAAGACAGTCACATGAAGAGCTCTCTAGACCATCCAAGTTGGATTTGTAGTGCCTCCAATAAAAACTTCTTACCTTGTTCTGTGGGCTGAGCTCTCAGATTCATCCTTCCTTGTTTCCTATGGTTTAAGCTCTCGGCAAAGCCTGCCCTTCTCCAGTGAACTCTGGTTAGCTTATCTCTTCTAAGATAATTCCAGCTGGAAGCTTCCTTACTTCTAGTTCCCAAATAAGAGCTCTTATCTTCCCAGCCCTTCTCACATCTGTGAAATAAAGCTGATTGTGCTGGTGCAGTTTAGTGCCTCCTGTAGGCAGGGACAGATATTTTAAAAACAATAGAGAAATTGCTGCATTGTTACAGAAAGAACAATCTCCCCATGTTTTAGGCAGTTATTAGGTACAAAACTTAAAGGAAACTGTCTTTGCTCTTCTCATGTCCATAATAAATCAGGTCTGTGCCACAGGCAACTCAGTCTGCAGTGGGCTGAAATGTGGGGTGAGCACATGGTGGTCTCCAGGCTGCCCTGTCATCTTTGGTGAAAGCACACTTTATAAAAGAACTGCTTATGAAGATATACAGAACAGCATGTTTCCCAGCTAGAGTAGGATACAGATAAAAAAAGACTTATTGGTAGGCAAGAAATAATCGCTAAGAAATTCTGTTTATCAAGCATTTTCTCCAAGTCAAGTACTGACTGCAATTAGAGGTGCACTCAGTGGCCAGACAGCAGTGCTAGGTTTGGGTCAGCATTAATAAAAGGCTTGTCCTGCTTACAGGAGGAACAATTGCTACCATTTGTTTTTTAATTGTTTTTTTTTTTTTTAATCTCATCTGCTTATGTAGTAGTTCCTTGTGAAATAAAGGGAACTTGGTGACTACAGCTTATTATGGGGAGGGGCTGCAGAAAGACCTTGATAGGTAAGATAGAGGACAGTAATGGAGACAGTCAGGTCTCTGATGAAAAGACTAAGGGAAAAGGAACAATAAGAAACAAAGTGTACCCACACACAGCAATCAAAACAAAAACTGTGGTTTGAAAAATACTTAATGATATCCAGAAGATAAATACAATGTGGTCTCATTTGATATTAAAGAATTATCATTTCCTTGGATAATAGCACTACTGTCTTCAAACAACCTGCAGAATAACCCTGATGGTTATACAACTATTTTTCCTGGCATGTAGTATCTTTTCTTACAACATCCCTGTGAAAGAAATCCTATCCTTTCTAGAAACACTGTCAGTGATTCTGACAAAAAACCAACACAATTGTCAATCCACTGGTAGGAGAAAATTATGTTAGTGCCTTAATAAGCAGACAGCTTTATCACTGACTGCAGCTTATAACTAGGTGCCCTGTGCTGTGCCCAGTGATTTGAGGAATCTGGGCAGGATGAGGGAGAAGCAGACCAGTTATTAACATCACTATTTTCAAAATCTTGTATTTGAATTGTTTCTGAAAACAGCCTGAAGAGTGTAAATTAAAAATATCAGAGGATATTTTAACTGAATCTGTAAGAGATTTCATTGACAAACATTCTGCCCAAGACAAAATAGCCAGCAGCAGCTGCAGCAGGGCTATAACAGTGTTTAAGGTTTAGGCAGGATTCTGTCATAACCATTGAGAACAGTGATGTTATGAGGGGTTTTTACCTGCTGCAACTTGAAGCCTGTCATCCAAAGTCCAAAAATCAAACAGACCTACTGCTTAAGCTAGAAGAGAATGCACCACAGTTCTATAATCAGAGCTTCTCAATCTACAGTATAAAGCCATATGCCCAATTCTTTATCAAGTCTCTGCTGGGGATGTCATCCAGCCTGTCAGTGCCTTCGACTATCGAAGTGTTCACATGAGGCCTCTAAATGAACAGAGATTGTTCTTTAACTCTGTAGCTTGGCCTTCGTAAATACCCACTCTGCTAAGTACATTCTCTGGATCCTCACTGACTTCTGTTTCAGTTGCTGTGACATCCTTTTTCTCCGACCTTAATTAATGGAATGTACAGGGCATTTATCACAAGGCTGCAGACAGAATGCAGGTGTGCCAGTGAGGCTATCTCCAGCTCAATATGAGTCCTTTTTATCTTGATCCTATCTTCTCCCAGCCCATTGCTTTGACTGTTATTGCCATGCATCCCCTTTCTTTGAACCTCCATTTTTCTATTATATCAGATACATATATTGCTGGTTGTCACTTCCAAGGGCCTTGATCTCCTAACATTTCTAGGCAGGAGAGTAATGCAAACATTGTGGACTTCTAGTCTCTGGTAATGTCATGGATTTCCTTAACAAATATACTCTGCTATTTTTTTTGTGATTAATTGGTGAGTAGTTCAGTGTGGGTACTAAGCTCAGGGTTTTCTTTAAAATGTGGATGTGTCTACTTACAGTAAGAATTTTACACTGAAAGAATATCCTGATTTCCTTTTAAAATATCTAGAAGGCAGGTGTCAGGAAGATGGGTCCCATCTATTTTCAGCAGTGTCAAATGACAGGACAAGGGGTAATGGGCACAAGCTGGAGCATAGGAGGTTCAAGTTAAACAGAAGAAAAACTTCTTCACTGTGAAGGTAACAGAGCACTGGAACAGAATGCCAGAGAGATTGTGGAGTCTCCCCTTCTGGAGACATTCAAAACCCATCTGGATGTGTTCCTGTGTGATCTACTGTAGGTGATCCTGCTCTTGCAGGAGCATTGGACTAGTCAATCTTCAGAGGTCCCTTCCAACCCTGACCACTCTGACTGTGGTAGTCATTTATGTGATTAGGAAAGCTGGGCACTGCATTCTTTCTGCTCTTTTGAGATGGCTAAAAAAATGCTTGACACAGCAAAACACACTAAAAGGAAGCATCCTTGGAGACAGACTTAATTTCTGGGCCAAATTCCACAAACCATTTGAGCTATTATACACACCACCCTATGGTTTGCTTTATACACAAACTGAAACTTAACACAATGTCACCAGAAAGTGACTGGCCTGTCTCTCTCCCTGTATAGTAAACAAGTGGATCCCATGATGAAGGACATCAGATTCAGACAGGCCTTGTCTTACTTCTGAGTGAATGATTCAGCTGCTTTTCCCAATAAGAAAATTAATCGGCTCTTCTCTAAGCAGATTTTTGGTAATGGGACTTAAGATTGCAGAACTCTTTGATAAAGAATGGACATTTAGAGGCATTTTCCCTGATTACAAAAAAATTTCTTTGCATTTTTAAACTTTTTGCAGCTTTAGTAACAAAAAGCAATTTATTAAAATTCTTATCCTCTCTTGTTCCCCCTGCAGAAATCTCTACTCATTCAAAAAATTAAGCCTTTCCCTTTACTACACAAATATTTTACTAAACAAATGCATTGCTGCTGTCTTTGATATGAGATATGAAAACTTTGTTTTTTCAGTGTTTGTGTATAGTAAATAAACCTGACACTATAAACTTCTTTGAGGGTGAGAGCACTGGAACAGGCTCCCCACAGGTTGTGGGGTCTCTTTCCCTGGAGACGTTAAAAACCTGCTTGGATGCAATTTTGTGCCACCTGCTCTGGGTGAACCTGCTTTGGCAGGGGGATTGGACTAGATGATCTCCAGAGGTCCCTTCCAATCCCTACCATTCCATGATTCTGTGATTCTGTCACAGAAAAGAGGTAATGAGAAATAGTCTCTTCTGTCTTCATAAATTAAATGGAGCTAAGTTAAAAAAATCCCAGCCATGTAATCGATACAAACTGTTGCTATTATATTCCTGACTATGGATATACTTAAGTCTACTTAGCTTTTTTGTTTTCAAATTCATTGACTTGTGGTAGCATTACTTTTTGGATTTTTTTTGAAGTGGGAGAGTAGGGCAGTTTATTTTGCAGTTAACAGAGAAAGATCCTTGTGCAGCAGTCTGAACTAGTTACCATCAAACAACTGCAGTGATCTCAAGGTGCTCTAGTGTCTTGCAGACAGTAAGTCAACAAGTATGTTGATTAATCCATAAAGACAGTAGAAAAATAATCTCATGGCACCATTCTGAAGTTAGATACCAAAGAAACTTGAACCTATTTTCTGAGCATAAACATTTCACATTTAATGTTAGGACTCAATTTGACAGTTCATCAAAATAAATATTCCCCAGAACATACAAAAGCTTCCAGGTCTAATCACCCTTCTAGAGTTAAGTAGTTTTGTACTTTTATCATGGATCTACTCAGATAGCATAAGTCAACAAGGTTCTACTAATGCAGCTCTTACCACTTGAGGATCCAGGCTCCCCATTATAAAGCAAACGCAAAGCTAGTATAGATTTACCAGGGAGGATTCTGCTAAAGGAGTTCCCAAGAGCTGTACAGAAGCCAAAGCTTGTTCCCTTCCTAGCAGTGCTTCTTACCTGACAAGCCCTCCAGAGCTGCTTTACAGTGGGAAAACAATGGAGACTTTTCACTGCTGATATGAACACTGCAGGACCTCATTCTCTGAGGAACTTCTTGATGGTTCAAGTGACTTCGTTCCACAGCAGCTCTAGTTCAATACCTGCAGAGCAGAAAGAGCAGCATTTCTTTTCTTGTGGGAATGTTTTGAGATAACCAGTGAGGTGTTACAACAGTAGGGCAAACAAAAAAAAAATTGAACTAAGAAAAAAGAAAAGCAAGACTTTGAGAATAAAATACAAGTGTTCAACTATATCAGGGAACTGCAAAGGGCTGGCTCCTCTGTAGGGGTCAGGGGGATTATAATAAATCAGGAGGGCAGAAACCTGAACAGCCAGGACACCATCCCACAGCACATGAGTGGAGTGAGCCAGGAAGATGCTGAGGATGGCAGCTGTGATCAGCTGAGAGCCTGAGCTATCAGGCAAGTCCATGCCAGCAAAGCAGGCATGGCTGGGCACAGCTGTGATAGGCTTAGACAGGGAGTGCAGGGCCAGGCCTAACCGTAAATGCAGCCCCTGGCACCATGGGTAGAGGGGGTTAATGGCGGTGCACTCAGGTCCCTGACAGACCCTGAGGCTCAAATCCTTATTCAATTATCACTACTAAATTCTTTCTACTAAATTAAAATCTTAATAAATGAGCACATTTTCTCAAATTTGGAGTCTTACTGCCTTGCATTGATGTTGCCCTAAACACCTATTTACCATCTGGCCATTTATTTAGGATCTTAAATTTGGATTTGGAATCTTTTGACATTTTGAAAGTTTAAAACCAGAGATCTCATGAGGGCTTTAAAAATTATTTATTATTTTCAATCATCTGCTGTATTAGAGGAAGGTGGTGGTATTTAATAAGTACCTCTAAGAGCAAAAGAGTATGAGAGTGGCCATTCTGAGTCAGTTCAAAAGTCTAAGTCTGCATCCAGTAGCTAAAAGCAGCATGCCAGGCAAGAGTGCAAGAATACCATGAGACTTCCCTAGAACACTCTTTCAGACTCCCAACAGTATGCAGCTCAACAAATCTATGTCTCTCAAGCTATCTTTCCATGACCTAAATCAAACATAGATGGGGCGCTTTTGTGGTTTTGTAAAAGGATTCCGGATGTAAAAATGTAGTTTCAAGTTGTCAACAAAGTTAAGAAAAAGAAAGGCTTCTGTCTGAACCATGAAGTGTTTTGGTTCAAGCCAAATTACTTTATAGCTTAAGCACAAGCACAGAAACCTGAAAGCTAATTCAGCCTCTCTTGGAAAGCTTTGTATAATTTAAAACAGTTATACTACAAAGCCAGTTTTCATCTCAGCTCAGGAACTGTCTTCACAATATGCAAAGCGCCTTTCAAAAAAACTTGCCAGAACAAACCAGCTGAGACACAAGCTCCCCTTCCATCCTTTCTCCTAATGATTGGAAGAGAAATCAACCCTCTTAAAATGAATTTTTAGTTCACAGGTTTAAACGCAATATCTTTTAAAAAATATTAAAAAACCCTAAATTGCCTTATTAAAAGCTCTGATTTTCAAGGTTTGATGATTAGAACTCCAAGATTCACATTCCAGATAAGTGCCTCTGACTGAAACAGACTGAAACAGCTGAAATTACTAGCTGAATATTTAGGAACATGGTCTTTGTAAAAGAATTAGGCTTTAAGAACTTAAAGGCTGAATAAAACCAGAAATCTAACAGAGTAATGCAACATTAACATTCGTTATGTTGGGAATAGTTTCTAATCATTGCTGTTTTTGAGGCTTTTCTTGTGGTACTTCAATGCTTCTAAATTTTTTACCTCCACTCATTAGACATTACTGCAGTAAAAGGCTCTTCCTGATTCACTGAGCACAGAATAGAGAGGAAGTTTTAAAAAGACCAACTATTTTGCCTTCTCCAGCCATTCCACTGAGGCTGAGTTCTTAGTTTTTGGCAGCCAGTAAAGTTATGAACACATATGTTCCCCAACTGTCAGGTGCTTCACAAGTTTTGCTTAGTGATCAGATTGAGAGGTCATACTGGAGATCATTCTAGGATAAATACTCATCCACAGGGAGCTGGATATTTCAGTCCTTTAGTGATCATTTGTACAATGTGCGTTTTGGAGCACTGGTTCTGGAATTTCACCTTTATACTTACTGTGAAGTCTAATGAAAGATATTTACCTTCTGAGCTTGCACAGCCTGTCTTCACCCTGTAACAGTTACAACAAATACCACAGAAACAACAGCATGTTTTCCTGACAGCAACCCTCCCCAAAATTCATGAAACTACACCAGAAACAAAAAATCACAGGAGTACCATAATTTAAAACAAAGGGTATATCACATAGAGAAACAAAGGAGAGGGACGGCTGTAACGCAGCCCACAGATATCATTTGCAGCTGATTTTCCAGTGTCATAATGAATTGTTTCTCCATTGAACTTGGGTCAGCTCCTCTGAAAGAACATTACATA
Organism: Apus apus; assembly: GCF_020740795.1. Taxonomy (NCBI): domain Eukaryota; kingdom Metazoa; phylum Chordata; class Aves; order Apodiformes; family Apodidae; genus Apus; species Apus apus. The sequence goes on from NC_067285.1 coordinate 28,523,079, forward strand.
CAGTAGTAGGCAATGAGTACAAAAAAACAGGGTAAAGCACAAATTATTTGGGCTTCTGTAAGAACGTTGTTTCAACAAAAAAGTTGGGAACTGGAAAATAGAGCTCTAGGAAAAATTTTGGAAAAGGAAAATTCCAGGTTGTCTGTGGAATAGCAGCAAGTCCTTGTCCCAGTAACATTAAGTTTTTTTGTATGTTATCAGTTCTAGGTTTTACAAATACTTCATTTCAGCTGAGTCTTACAAATTGTGTCTGGAATTCAGGAACTGAGCTGGATTACTTAAGATTTTTACCATTTTGCTAGGAATAAGAACTTTTAGTTCCATGTAGCTATCATCTTTTATGATGATATATGAACCAAGATGAAACTCAGCAGTTTTCCTTGATCATACTGGCTCTGTACTATTAAAGAGACTTCAAATATCAGTACTCCTGTCAGCAATTATCATTATGAAGTATAAGTATGACAGTGGCATAAAAATTCTCTTTTAACCGAGTTTTAAATTTTTCCTAGCTATAAAGATGTTCAAAAAATAAATGGTGTAAGAGATTTTCCCTAGCACATACTAGTGACTGGGTACCAAAAAAAATCTAACTCACTTCTAACTGCTACTGAAAATGAAAGAAACAGACTTTTGCCATATGTCTGAATAAACATTCAATTTTCCCACAAAATTTCATCTGAATATTTGTGTTGATAGGCAATTATAAACCTGTCCTAACCTAATGCTTCTAGAGAACTAGATTTTACTTGATTGAAGGCATTTGATTGTTTAGTGCAGATGTTATCAAGATAAAATTATTAAAACAAATATTGAATGATGGAAATCTTGCTTTGGACTTTTTGCTTTAAAATTAAGAATGAGGACAAGAAGCAAAGGGCATGCATTTTTAAACAGTAATTTCCATCTGAACACAAGAAAACCCTTTTTTGCTGTGAAGGAGGTCAAACACTGGGAATGGTGCCCAGAGAGGTTACAGAATCTCCGTCATTTAAAACCCAGACAGATACCTGAGCAACCTGCTGTAGCTGCCCTTGCCTGAGCAAAGGCATGGACTACATGATCTAAAGAACTGTGCTATTCTGTGATTCTAATTGTAGGAAGAAAAGTGAATTCTTCTTGTTTGCCAAGGTCTATTAGTCTGAAAAGCAGTATGAAAAAAGTCTAACATGGATTATACAAAAACAATAGGTCTGCACTCTGATGAGCTGAGAAGGCAGCTTAAAGGAGAACAAACCTACGTTATCTTTAGAAGATGCAAATCTGAAGAAGTTACTCATGTTGCTGCTCACAGTTACCTGTGTGGCTATTCATTTACAGACTACAAACTCCTGTAATACTTTTGGAATAATATAACTAATAATTTGATAAGATTTTATTATAACTTGACTTGGTAAAGATTCCCCAGAATATTCCAATAAACTAATACACCCTTTGTTGAAATAAAGATATACTAAAAAATCCAATTAAATACATTATTTTATTTGATCTGCCATTGGCAGACCGTTTCTCCATTCTGGTAGTTGAGAAATCAGAATGGAAGCACTTTTTTCCTCACAGCTATTAATAAAATCCAATTTTAAACTCCTCAGTTTTGTTCATCTGGCAGATATAAGATTTCATTACTTAATATAAATGCTCTTTGATGAAATTAATATTCTGAGTTATGAGTAATGTCTTCATTAATGTTCTGTTATCAATAGCAATTCCTCTCCTCCTCTGTATAAAAAATATATGTATTTTTATATTTTTTATTACTAAGCAGTTCTACTAGAAATTTATTTGGTTGATGTTAGCAAAAACATATGTAATTATTTTGACTGTGATGCATTATTCTGGAACAAGATTGCCTAAGGACACTCCTACTAAGGAAACAGCTGTTGAAACTTGTGTGCTTTCAAAGCATATAGGGCTCATTTACATGGCTTTTATCAAAATAACCATGTCTGCTTTAACTTTTTGCCAGTACTGTACTAACAGTACATGCTAAGAAGCTTATATACTTAAAAAGACAAAGTTTTAGATTACAGTCTCTTATGGGTTGCCACTTATATGGGAACAGGGTACCAAATGTCCTCCTGTGTATTCTGAAATCTCTTGCAAGACCTAACCAACAAGGGGGAAAAGTTAATGCTAACATACATCAGATAACTACTCCCCCCCTTCTGTTACATAAAGTAAATCAGTAGGTGATGAGTGAAAAGAAAAGGTATTAGATCCAAGGAAAGAATGAATTTGCATTGTGTGAGAAGGATATTTACACTTTAAATTTAGGATACAACTTCACACTGACTGATCTGTTTACCTAAAGATAGATTCTACTGATATAAATTAATTTCAATCTTCTTTATTCACAGTCATAATCAAGACCTTTTTAACAACCTGTCCCCACCTGAGGAACGTTGTGCTCCACTTCATAGAGTCTCCATGCAGAAAAACAATGGCTATTAGGTGACACGGTCTAACAGAAAAACACCACCCAGACATGTGAAACCAGGTACATTTGAAACTTTTTTTCTTTCACTATCCAAGTCCCAAGCCTTGATTTACACAGGCATGTGTTCTTTGTATTGTTCTGTCCCACAGATGATGGATGTGGCACATTCTAATTTGAGAATTAATTAGGTGACTAAATCTTACAGACATTTGGTAACCTGGTATTGAGTAAGATTTCTCCTAAGTGCAATTTAAGTACATAAAAAACATGACCTTGAAATATGGTGTAGATCGTAAGTGCTGACAGCCTCTAATGAAGTCTAATTATTATAGCTGTGCAACAAAAACAGTGAGGGACTTAAAAGTGCAGGTTATGAGTTAAATACTGTTACTATTAAAGAACAAAATGCCTGTGGTCTACCAAAAACAGAGGCTATCAAACACATGTAGAGTAGCACGCAGAGAATAAGCAAAGATATATAATCGGTACTGAAGAGAGGTGCTGATAACTGAGGTGTATGTATTCAACATATAAAGTAATTAATAAGCACAGAATAGGAGCTGGTAACTAGAGGAACACATACAGTTATAAGTCACAGCTAAAAAGATAAAAGGAGCTGGAGTTTTTAGCTTTTGAATTCAAGACATAGAAGAACTGGATCTAGTTGGTCACAAACCCAGAGTGCAGCATACTGCCCTGAATGAAGCATGAGAAACTCACACCTGGGCACTGCAGAGAATCTGGAACCTGGAAGTGGTGGGATGAAGAGCCACTGCAGTGACTAAGGAGCCTCCACAGTGCCACCAGCTGACTGTGGTCCTTGGAGAGCACTAGCAGCCAGGGACAGAGTAAGGCTCTGAAAGGAGCAGTGAACATGAAGCAATGCCCTGTTAATTTTGAAAAAACACTGCTACACACACATGAGGTTTCCATTTTTGTACTACCCTATGCTTTCCAAACATTAGTTCAAACTCCTTTTACAGAGTGGGTGGAAAGCACCTGACATTTGAGTATTAGAAAAACATAGTGAAGGGGAGAACAGTACAGTGGCACAAGGTGCAGACAAGAGCAGAGGAAGGGAAGGAGACATAGCAGGGAACTGACTGCAGTTATATTAAGTTAGCTGGTATAACTTAACCTCTATCAAACCTGATAAAGGAATTAATCTATGGTGATGAAAACTAAAGCATATGCTAAGTCATATGTGTGTGGTAAGGCATAGTTAGCTTTAACAGCATCTTGGTTGGTTATGAAAGTAAACATTCTATGACTAACATGAATCCTTGCTAAACAAGTGAAAAATTTATAGCAGTCAAACCCTTGCTAAAAGCAAGAACTCTGAGGAGAGTTCTCAGTCATAAGGGCTGCAGCCACCCCTGAACACACACTTGTTAAATTCTGTAACAGTAGGCATTGGAGTGGGTTGTGTTCTTTCAGGAGTTAGCATATGAAAAGAAGAATCACTTTATATAGTATTGTACATACTAATTACCAGTTCAGAAGATGGCATCTTGAGAGTTGGAGTCCTGTTGGAAAGAAATTGGGTATAACTGGAAGAAACTTCCAGTAGGATGGTCTCAACAAAGCACACTCAATTATTTAAGCAGTGTTCTGTGAAAGCCTGAGAGTTCAAGCAAAAGTTCATTTACTCAAGTTATGCTATTGTTGTTGCCCTATAAATATTGCCTTACTGAAGTGATTTCTTTTCTCATCTTTTTCACCTTACTTAGTTCTTTCCCACCCCCACCTAACTTACTCTTCTTCAGTTTTCCTCCCACCCTGCATTTTGTCCTTCCTTTTTCTCAAGTAGTATCTCTCATTCATTCATTTCTCTGACTTATCCTGTCATCATTTAGATACCTTTCGGTCTCTGTGGAAGAACAAATATTTAGGTTTTTTAGTAAACTAGAAAAAGCACAAAACCAAGCTGTTTTTCTTAACAGGGAAGTGGTGGACCATATGTGCAGCAAACTCATCTTTGAGAATCTAACAGTCATCACTTGGAATCATTCAGTTTCATTTCAGTTTCGAAAAGCTTTCTCTGCAGTATTTGGCACTGACTTAGGGACTTTTTGTCCTCCATCATAGAGGATAACATTACTTAATGATGAGATGAAAACAAGGAAACATGGTCTGTCTGTTGTCTTAGGTCCGTCTGTCACCCCCACCCTCCAGTAAAGGCATATTGCATATAATCCACTAGTTGAATTAGTCATCTGCAAATGACTACACTTACTCTGAAAAAAAACCAAGTTAAAAAAAGGTCAGCACCCAGTGCTAAAAGAATACAACTATATAGAAGCTATTTCATAGATACAGCTGTTTGCTAAATATATAGACCTGACTATTTGTAAATTAGTTCTAAAACAGCACCATTCTGGTTTTAGAAGCTAGATGAGAAGTACTTTCTTTTAACAAACAGCATTAAGGGGAGCTTTGGTCATACAGTCTATTGAACACTAAACAATGAAACAGTTTGTGCACATTGTTCCTTCATTTGATTACATTGTTCAAGCAAATGCAATCACAGCAAGATTAACTACCTTCCAAGATAAGACTCAAGGCTCAGCTAGAGGCAGCTGTTAAAGTTTCATATCTGTTTCACAAGCAATTAGCTGTTTTCAAGTAAGTAATATCTTACAAGGAAGGGGTGGGATATAGCTTGATCTGCATGAAATAAAAGGGCAATTTTTAATTTATTTGAATACAGTTTAATTTTAATAGCTATTAATTTTTAATTTGAAAGTATTGACAAGGCACAATAGCTTTACTTACAACCTATTTTATCACATGGCAAAGCTACACTGCCTTGTCTCCATCTCTTCTGTAGCAAGATATCCAGTAGACATTTGTTACATTATATAAAATACCTTCTTTTACTTGAAATGACATCTCCAAAGACTCTCTGATACAGGACAGCAAGAAGTACATTAGGAAGGAGCCCAAGTACTCAAAAAGACTTCTTGCCCACTTGTTTTTTTGTTCTGGATCTCATCCTTTGCAGTCACTTCTTTCTTTGTTAATAGCTATCATTTAAAAGACCTACAAGAACCTTCTGTTCTTATAGAAGAAGAATGTTCTCCTGTTGAACCTGTACTTTCACTTAATGGAACCCATGTTTCTCAAACTTCTCTCTTTTTTCTACTTTAATAGTGTTTGATATAATCTGAGTTGCATACTTCTTCATTTCCCTACTATCACTTGGTTTGAGCAATTCTCACTTCTTGAAAAAGAAGTTACACCATGACTTACCTTAATACAATTAGATTGCTTTAAATTATTACATAATTAATATTGCATGTAAGAGAAGGATTAATAACAATTTGAGTTTTGTGTATTAATCAAGTACAGTTTATATGACAGTAATTTCTAAAGTGAATAAGAGCATCATAGATATAAACAAAAGAATGTTTTGCTAATGTGTTATTAGGAGAATTGAATATGAAGCTTTACATGAAAATGGAGATAGCATTTTCAACAAAGTCAACTACAGTAGTCTAGATTACTCTTCAGAGGCCCTAAAGTGATAAGCAGTCTCACAGGCTCAAGGTCTTTCCATATGGAAAGCTTCCAGGCACAGATCACCAGTAGAAGCATTATTGAATTAAGCCCATTCATCAAAGTCTCCCCAAATTAGTGCCATTACTTTATAAACACAAGAGAAAATGAGAATTAATTAATTCAGAATATGGTTTTCAACAAATGAAACTAATGCAAAAAGCTTTGTGCCAGGAAACAGCAAGGCCCAGCAACTCCATAGGGAACTAGAAACCAAACACAGCAACACAGCCAGGAGAACAGAGACCCCCAACAACCCAGGCCCAACCTCACTGTACTTGAAAAAAGCAAGGACAGGCTGAGAGACAGCAACTAGGAATCCAGGCCATCATGCCTGCCTCTTGAAGATAATGAGACAAATATGAAGTTAAGTCCAGAAGCCATATCAAGATTTGACTTACTAAAGAGAACAGGATCAAAGGAGCAGGTCTAAAGCCAAAGCAGGAAGCCAGAGCCAAGATAAAAAAAACCAACAAAACCATACAACAGAGATAACAGACTTAGAGCTACAGACAGGCAACATACCTGCAAGCAAACTCAGCAAGAAATAAGCATCCAGGGAGGAGCTAAACAGAGCTCCTGGGTAGAAGGGGTGGGTGGAGGCAACAGATGAGGCTGGTCAGGGGGATTATGGCCTGTTAATTCACTCAAGGCTCCAACTCTTTGAAAGCTGAGATCAGCTGGGTTACTAATATCTACGTAGCTGTTCTTTTGCCTTTTCTTGCCAGACTTATCATCATTTTCCAACCTGCAGTTTTGTCACAGAAGCTTGAACTACATCCCCAAACATTCCACATGTTGCATTTAAGTTCACCATGGTTTCTCTTCAAGTTCCTGAAGTAAATGATATTTAAGTGATTCTCAGCTTTTCTTTTACTCTCTGTAAATTGGACTTCAACAAGCTGGCAGATCAAATAGACATGAGACTGTTCATGTTTCTACTCCTTTTATCAACAGAGCAAGAGTACTCTGAATCAGGGGGAGAACAGAGGGCATGTCAACATCATACAATGAGCACCATGTAGAGTTGCTCATTTGGATTGTGGAAGCAGCATGAAGACATTAGTACAACAACTTCTTCCCAGCTAATTACTCCTGCTGAACATTGCTTTTCATGAAGGTTAACTATTCTAATCAGTGCTGTGCTAACTTTTTTCTGTAACTTCTTTTGCTACTGCTAGCTTCTCTGCACAGCAGAATAGCACATGGTGTAGGCACACCAAAACAAACAAAAAATTAAAATAGTCAAGAATCTGCACTACCTTGTGCTCTTGGATGGCCCTATGTTGGATGTTCCCTGCTATGGGGAAGTTATACATGTAGCATGTTCTGAAAAGCACTTTGTGATATTCTTTAAAATGGTAGTTGGATGGAAAGAGGACTGGCCACATTGATTCAAGGCACATGCTGTGGGGCTTCTGCCATTTTCTAAACAGTCAACCCAGTGGCTGCAAGTGAGCACAGGCAGGGAAAAATGCTATGCACTGTCCAAAGGCTGTGAGGAATGGGATCACATGCTGTGCAGGCACAAGTCATGTGCAGAGCCAGCTGTGCCAATAAGCATCTGAAAATTAAATTGTAAGAGCAGTGGGGCCTGTGTAATCCTGTAGTACCTGTTTCAGACAGTACAGTTCCTCAGAAATATCCTTGGTTTGTACAAATACAATATTTGTGTAGCTGTGGATTCTCTGAAGAATTGTGTTGCTGTTTTTTTTTTTTCTTTTCTTTGTTTAAGATAAATTGATTAAATGTGTCAGAGGCCTAAATGACTAGGCCTTGATGACTCTAATGAATCTCATATGGGATTGCCACCCACACCCTCTGCCCATTGGCCCAGGAGCTTTACTTAAACTCAGGTCTGAGTCTTCAATAGTTAAGCTTTATTGTAAGTATGATAGTATCTATCTCAGTGATAGTTTTATTTGGCCCCTGGATATGGTTATAACTCCCTAGTTAGGTTGTTGGTTTTTTTTTGGCTTGTCATTGTGGGATTTGCTAGGTGCTTGATGAGTTGTGTCTGACCCTTATTGTTACTACTGATCTAGACCTCATTTGTTGATCAGTTTTCTGCTTTGAACTTGGCCCTGCACCATTGCTACAACTTGCTGGATAACTTGGATACTTGATCAAACCTGGCTGCTCTTTCTGGGTCTGCCTTACTCAGGTACTGTAGGCATTACTACATTTGTTATTGTCACTGGTTCCTTGTCTACTAGGGAATGGCTGGTTCTTGCTGCATCCTGGCAAAATGAAGCTTAGCAGCTATAGACTATATCTATATGCTTGTCAAGGACCTTGGATCAGTATGTTTCTATTAAATGTGAACTTTATTGTTAATGCTGCTGTTAGTAGTACCTTACAGCTCATAGAAATCTCTTTCCTTATTCTCCTCAACTGCCCTTCAGGCTGTTTTTATAGTTTCTTAAAGACTTAGTTCTTCTTTCATGTGAAATGTGCCAGTTCAGAGAACTTAAAAAGTGCAGCAGAAATGAGTAAAGAAAGCTGATAAAGGTTGAGCATGAGGGATGATACAGCTCTGTTCTGACTTCCTTAGATATGCCTATTAAATTACTTGTGGTTTTTTCTCAGCTGTATGGGAGACAGAGGGTGGTTTTGGTTGTTTTTACTGCTTCTGAGAGCAATTATGGGGCAATTGTTTTCATGAAGGTTTCTACTTTGGTGTTTGAAGTAGTCCCTGTTGTCAAATTCCAGGAGTAAAATAATAGCAGGACAGTCCATATGGCAATGGATTACAATTTGAGCATTTTGACTTAATTTGTCTTACCTTAAAAATGTGATATGACAAAGGTTTGTTGTGGGGCACTATGAGCCAAACTGCAACTCAAATGTGATCGCTCTTGTTCTATCAGTTGGGTTATACCACTCTTTATGAGGGAGGCCTGCCAGGCCAGATGCTGTTCTCATAAAGCAGGCTACTGAGGAAAGGGAAGTAATAACATTCCCTTCTCCCCAGTGCAACATTTCTCACCACAGAATGAACTCTTAGTGAGAAGCTATAAAAGACTGCAAGGTCAGCAGGTTTGCATTCTAAAAGTGTCAAAAAGGGGTTTTCCTCCTACCCAAAACCATACAGAAGAAAGACAAACAAGACAAGAAAGCAAAATTAGTATCTTCATCTTGTAGTTAAAAAACGTGATATGAAGTGAATGAGAGCTGTGTAAAGCTATTCAGGGAGTCCACAGCAGTATAGGCTGCCTGAGTTCCAGCTTTGTTTAGAAGACTTGTCTGTCCTTGCTTGCATGGAAGGATTTTTCTAGAAAGAAAAGAAAAATATTTCTGGATAATACCAGAGAGGATGTTGGTTGGTCAGTAGTAAAGTCTGTATTTGTGGGTGTGAATTTGCTGAAGGAAGAAAAAAAGGAAGGTTGAACTATAGCTGCTGGTTTTAACAGCCTGGGAGTGGGCTGATGTGGCAGCAGGTACAGCCTAGTCACATGGGGACTATGGCAACAGAATCTACCTCAGCAGCATAATTATGCAAAACAGGCCAGGTGCTGTTCATAGTGTGTGGAAATTATTAACATTCAGAAATACTAATGATAATAATCTAGGGTCCAGAGGTAAAGAGAGACTGTGCAAACCCTGAATGGTGCATGAATATGATAAAGCCTTGTGGAGCTTTATGTGGAAAATACTACTTGAGGCAGGAGGTGCTGTAGTGAGCCCATTTTCAGGCCTTGCAGAGGCTCCATTGCACCAAATTAATATATGTAGCTCTGTCATACGGTATCAGAAGGAATAGCCCTGCACTGACAGAGGAAAAGATTGTATGTAGGAGTGCAACTTGATTATCTTGTAGAACTTTAGGTTACAGTTTGCCATGTTGATTTTTTTCCAAGGAAGGATGATGTGTATAAAAAAAAAAATAAAATACCTGTTAAAGAGTGACAAGTTGGGTATTAACTTTGGCTAGTAGCTTTTCTTGCAAGTGTGTAGGAAAACCTAAGCTAACAGCATGTTTTTTTTCTTCATGGATATTTTAATCTGAATTAAGAATATTTCTCGTGTGTGTGTGTGTGTAGAAAACCTCTAGATTCTTGTGTATCTTACTTTTGTGCTAATTACTGGTGTATTGTGAGTTACCAGTTAAATATGCATAGGCTTTTATCTAAGGGCAGATACTTCCAACAATGGAATTGGTAATATTCTGACATGTCAAGGCAATTTACAGAGTAACATGTACACTTGTTTAACAAACAGAGCCATTTAAACCTACTGAATAGAAGTAATTCCCACGGATGCTGAAGCTGTTACAGTTTTATGTCAGAACCTACAAAGACCTTTTCCAAGCCACAAATCATGTAACTGAAAAGTTTGGCAACAAACAGTGGATTTACATACTCAGTTATGATGGCACAATGCACTGTTTATGAGGAGTTGACTGTAAATGCAATTCTGTAGCAAAGGATCGATTATGCTTTCTTTTGAAACATAATTACTTTAGTTAATTCCTCTCCTGAAAGAGAAATCAAATGTTTGTGAAGTCTTTTGGAGGTGAAAAAAAGGTTTTGATTAACATAGAAATGCATTACTACAAGTGATAGGTTTTTTGCAAGTATGAGGTAATGTTTGACTAAGTAGCAGTTACAGAATCAGAGTTGTCATGATTGGAAAGGACCACTGAGGTCAGAGTCCAACCATCAATAACAAACACCACACCCCACCAAAAATGTACACAAAAAATCCCACAGCCTCAGCCACTAGAGCATGGCCTGAAGTGTCACATCTACACAGTTCTTGAATGCCTTCAAGAAGGGTGACTCAACCACCTCCCTGGGCAGGCTGTTTCAGTGTCTGACCATTCTTTCTTTCATAGAAATTCTTTCTAGTGTCCAATCTAAACCTCCCCTGTCACAACTTGAGGCTATTTCCTTTGGTCTTATTGTTATTTACTTGGAAGACGAGGCCAACACCCACCTCCCTACAACCTCCTTTGCATTAGTTGTGGAGGCATTTTTATTCAAAAAAAAAAAAAGTTTGCATAGACAAACAAAATTTTCAAATTGCCACTGGCTACTTGCTTAAAATGGGAAATGCAGGTAATGTAACAAACATAGTGCAAACCATGACAGCTGCTGGTGATTTTGCCTGCTGCAGGTCAGGAAACAGACCATAGTGTACAGATACCAGTTTCTGATCTCTTATTCAATCTTTTGCCACGTAGAAGCAATGCACGTGTGCAGACCCATGGTATGCCTGCTGCTCTTGATTAACGAGTTTTGTGATCGTCACCACTTCCTAGATTAGAGCCAGGGCTAGAGTCTTGCTGTCTTCTTGCCAGTTACTGGCAGTAGCTGTGAAACCCTCATCTCCATTTCCTCCCAGTGAGAGCTGTCTCTCTCCTCAAATTTGGAGTTCTTTGCTGAGCTTCTTCAAAGGCTTGTTGTGCCAGTGCATCCTCCTGCTGTGTTCTCTCCATCAAATTCCAGGCAGCCCATACCATCCAGTCTCTGTCAGACTATCCAGCCTTTCCAGATTAGAGACACCACTGAGCATCCTATGTGCCTTCAAGTAAACCTTGCCTCCTTCTCTTTCAACATCGATATATTCCCAGGTCTCTGTTGCTACTCCCCCTGCCAACTGGCTGGAAAAAAACTGGAGAGATGGATCAGTTCCTGTGGCCACAAAAGTGATCTCAGAATGGCCATTGTGGCAGGTGTTCTGGAAGTGGTCCTGCCTCCCCTTGTGGAGCCAGTCTCTGAAACCAGCGTATTTAGTCTCTCACTCATGGCTCAACTACGTGAAGAACTCCTCATGCAGTCATCTGGTGATGAATGCCTTCTCTGAGGATGGTTGGTGGGAAGGTATAAGCTTGATCTGAATAATTGGCTTGTTTGAAGCCAAGTAATGTGGTGGTGTGCACTGGGAGTCGTTTGCTGCTGGGAATTTGCCTGTAAGGAGCTCACAAATCTCTTAGTCTAGGTTAGTTTTTCACTTGGTTGTGTGTGCTTCCCTCTAAAATAACTAAATTTTAGTGCCTTAGAAAAACCTAAACTGTTTCTACTGATTCAGCCAAAAAGCAAAGTTAGGGTCTTCTATAGCTGCTGGTAGGTGAAGATAAATAGGCTTGGCTGCTCTAGGAGCCTGCAATCCATGTCTGTAGTTGTATTTGATACTTGCTTGGTGCTTTTAACCTGTGCAACTGCAGATGTGCTTTGTCATGCTGTCTGAGGAATGTCTGTACCAGCTGTAGTCTGAAGCCTCAAGTGAAACCATCTGATGCCTCTGAGTGGCTGACCTATTCCAGCACAAGTCCCCAGAATCCCTGCTTGCTAGATTCAAATTACTAATTTTGTAGCAAGTGACTAACTATTAAGACAGCTAGGTCTGACGTATGGAAGAAGAGTTAAATGCCTTTCTGCTAGAGAACAGCACCTGCAGAATTTCCTGAAGTAGGTAAAAATTGAGAGTATGGCTTACACAGTTCTTTGCAGGACTAAATCACCTTTATGATCAAATCTTTAGGGTTTTGAAAAGACAGACTGTTGCATGTTAAGAAGTGTAGGTGGACCATCATCATGTGTTGCTCTGGATGTGCTGCTTTTACCAGTTTTCCTCTCTGGCAGTCCTTTTGCTCTGTGTGAGAGCTGCAAGTTACCTGAACATCATGTTGTATAAAATTGTGTGGTGAGGTGTGTTGGCAAAGCCTACTGTGGAGTGGGACTGATGATGCCAATACAGCAGTTCCCTATGAAGCTCTATTTGCATTCCTTGTAAAGTGCTACTGCTGCCTCTGCAGGATTCAATTTCCTTTCTATTTTTGTACCATTTTCCAAGTCTGTAGTTAATAGTAACTGACAGGGCCAGCTGAGAATCTTGGGATTTCCTATTACAGATAATTAAGGAAAATACTAATTCATGTACAGGCAGATGCCTTGTGGTAAATTGCACTGCATGAATATCATTGCCTTCACTGCTAATTCTGTTTCCTACTGATTACTGAACCTGCCTTCTAGTGTAAGGTGCTAGAGCCACAGAGCAGATTTTCCAACAAGTAGATGTGTTAAGAAAGCTGCAGAGAAGCTCTTGTTTTTTTCTGAAGTTTCGCTTTTATGGGCCAGGTGTCCCAAATTGTTCTGTACTTAGAATATGTGAGAGCTTGCAGTTTATGCTCTTAATGGAGCTTGGGGCAGAACTTGGGAGAGAGACTTGCATTCATCAAGGGCTTTTCCAGTTCACCTTAGTTATTGCAAAATTGTTTTCCATATTAGGTTAGAATTGAGCTTCCTGTTTTCAGGAAAACAGTATCATCAAAAGAGATTGTCATCAAGGGGCAGCAAGAGTTGGCTGCTCTGCAAGGTAGGCAAGTCAGGAGCTGAGGATGACAGCAAGGTAGGTGGAGGAAGTGGCATCAACAATCCCAGAAGACTTGTGCAGCAGGAGCAGGGAAGGACCAGGGGCAGCCACCCTCATCACTAGATAAGTCTATAGTGATGAGGCATGTCCAGGGTTGGAGGAAGCTGAGTCAGGGTTCGGACCAGCAAGGCACATCACACATAGGGAGGCTTGTCTACTACTTAGCTCAGGGTTAGAAGTTACACTTCAGATCTGCTCATCAGACCAGTATGAGTGTCTGAACTTAAATGCAGCTTGAAGTGAAGTGTGAGAAGCCCTGATGAGGTTTCTTAGAGCTCTTGCATATGAGCCTTACCCAGTGTTGCCAGCTGCACCGTATCTGAGCCAGCCCTGAGCACAGGGCACTCAGGAAGGGGTGGCAGGCTGCACAGCCTGTTGGAGCACTCATGCAGCTGTTGTAAACTACAACATGTTTGCCCTGTTCTTGAGCTAGTTCCTAGACAGGAGGCAGAATAGTGGGTTAGACGTATCTGCAGTCTGGTGTGGTGCAGCCGTTGTTACAGTAATGTGTTAAACCTTTCTGGCCTCAGAATAATCTTAGTTTGGTTATAGAAGAACAGGACTTCAAAATCCAACTGAATGAACTGCCTCAGGTTGAACAAGTTTGAAGTGTAATTCTTTTGTAAAATAATAGTTCTTTATTAATCAGCATAAGCATATAACCAAGAATTCAAGCAAGCAGGTGGCTGTGATCTGTAATACAATGCTGGCCTCTTTAACATCTTGTGAAATAGATGTGTTTTCTGGAAGACTGGCTTTCTGTTTTGTCACTGAAAAGATCTGATAGCTTAATCTCTATAGGAAGCAGTGTGCTGAAGTCTTCTGGCTCATAATTTATCAACAAGCAGAATGGTAACATTGACTGTAGCATGTGTGAGTACAATGAAACGTGAGCAGAGAGGAAGGAGAGCTGTGCTTGCTTCTCACCTTCTTGCGTGCCTCCTGCAGTGGAATATGAGAGTAGCTACACTGAAGTCACACCAGTTTGCTCTCATCTGCCCACACTGGATGCCAGCAGAACAGGCACTATGACAGGTTTGGCTTTTACAGTCCTTTCCCTGATGAAGTGCTAGTTCAAGCATTCAGACTTGGACCAGAAGCATCCTGCCTGCAGTAGAGGTGTGGCCCCCAGCTAAGTAGAGTTGCTGCTTAGGGAGAAAGACTTTCCAGTTGTAAACAGATCAAACTTTATCTGGAATCAAGGAAACACACAAGTATGGCCTGAAGCAGATTGGAGGTAACACTTCAAACCTGCTTAACCAGAGCCATTTAATGAAGTTGAATTTTGAAGTTCTGTTCTTTTATGTTCAAGTTACAAATCTGAGGGCACTTCAGATGAATCAGAATTATTAGCAGGCCTGTTTAACATGAGTTACTTGTTCTGTAGAGAAAAATACAGACTAGATTCCTGAGTTTAGCATGAGAGATCAGTACATAGGTTTAATATAGTGTGAATGTACCTGGTTGAGGTTGCTGAGTGGTCTTTGAGACAAGGATATGACAAAGCCCATTAACTGGATTTTGACAGGCTCCATTGCAACAGCTTGCTTTTCTACCCCTATTGTGCCTCTGCTTTTATCTAATTTTATATGTTCATATCTCAGCATGCTTAACCCTGATTATGGTCATTCTGATATCTATTAAATTAACTGCTTTTTACCAAGCTTTGTTCCCCAGACCCTTAAAAAAAAAAACAAACACTAGGGTTTGCTATTAACTAGTGGCAGAACAAAGGCAATCTGTGTATCTCCAAATTGCTACTAATTCTTTTATCTCTTCTCCCTTGGAATACTGCAAAAACAATGTATAAGTTTCTATTGATCTGACTAACACAGTGAATGCTGAGACTTCCTATTCATGCACTCCAGTCATCCTAACCTACAGAGTTGGTGTTACAGAGAATGAGATCTCCTGTGAGCTTTAATTTAAGCAGCTAATATTAGATACCTGAAGTTAATATATTTTAATGTGTAGGTATTAATGTGTATATAAGTGTGATGCCATTTTTGAAGAGCAGAGGGATCACTTGACACTTGGATATGTAGTTTATCAGGAATCATAAAATAGTCCTGGTGAGAAGGGACCTGAGGAGGTCTCATCCAACCTCCTATTCAAAGCAGGTTCGGCTCTAAGTCAAACCAGATTGCTCAGGGCCTTATAGAGTTAGGTCTTGAAATCCTGAGGGAATGGAAACTGCACAGCCTCTCTGAGCAACTTGTTCACCCATCTGCCTGAAAAGGTTCCTCTGTATCTGCAGTTGAAATTTCTCTTGTTAGTACAACTAAATCCATACTGTAAAACAAGTATGTTGTAATTCAGCTCTTTAATTAGGAGTAATATCAGATACTGAATTCAATGCTAGGAACCTATGTGAGCCACAGGTGAAGTGCTGCTGGCAGGGACAGGGGCTGATGTCTGTAAAACTTATGTTCCAGTAGTGATAGAGAGGCCCTACTTATGTGGTATTGTACATGGAGCTCAATGTCTGTAACTCAGCCAGAGTGGAGGCTGTTAGAGAAGCAAGTGCCATGACACTAGAAGTACCCCGAAGTAAAAGATGTGTTTGTAGAAGTTGTATTGACTGGATCTTCCATACCTTGTTTTCGTAACACATTTTACACTTTTCCCTCCCCTGCAATCTAGGCATGATACTTGTCTGTCTGCTTCTGCTTATCTTTGTAGAGCAGGAAAATCACCATGAAATTGATGTCATCTTCTTTCATTGCTGCCCAAAAGGCTCTGAATAGCAGCCCTGGAACAGAGCAGGCTTGTTGACTTCATTCTGCAGCTGCATGACAAATCTGCCTCTAAGCCTGCGGCTTTAAGAAGACAGAGCAGCATCTGTTCACATAAAAGATAGCTTTGGCTTTTTTTAAATACTGAGAAATTTAAACTACTGGGTTTAGATGGAAATTTAGAAACAGGTGACTTGGGCTTCCCTCATTTGCCAAGAAAAGCTTTCCACTTATCTTTGACAAAAAAGATGGACTATTCTCAATTTCAGTTAAATATTTTCATTCCACTTGTGGAATAATTAACACACCAGTTGCAAGAAGTTTTAATCCTGGTATAATAATTACATTCTGTTATGTGAATCTGTTCAGTTAGGGTATGAGTAGAAAGTGTCTTTGATTTTTATGGCTGGTTCTTTATATATGCATCTCCTTCTATATGCATTTGCTTGTCACCATGACAACTTCCTATCACTTTCTTTGACACTGTGCACTTCAGGGAAGTTACAGTTAACCCAGGGCTTGAATGCAGAGTACCAGGGAGTAATATCTAAGCATATGATTTCTGTGGGCTTGTGTATAATTCTGCTCTGCTGAAGTCTGATGCATCCATGCTTGCAAGTTTAAGAACTAAGAACTACACCCTTTCACCAGATCTCCAAACTTCTACACAATTGCAATTTTTCCTCTATGATCCAATTGTGTATACAGGTTTGTAAAGCCAATACTATGGAGATGTTTGTAAAATCAATGTTTAACTATAATTTAACAGATTTATATAAAAATGTCTGTTTCCTTTATAGTCTAGCTTATAAGTTTTTATCACCAAGTACTGGGATCAGCACTTGTTTGGCAAGTATTCTACCACAAAACTAAGCTACCCTACATCTGTCTGTTTGCTCTCCAGTAACCTGGCAAAATATCCTGCGTGTGCAAAACTGGCTGATCTGCTCTGTCAGGAGCAATTTTTCAGCTTGAACTTTGGTACTAAAAAGATCTGTTCATTCTTTGATCTGAGATGCCTGGCTGATACTCTGTGAGCTGTACTGATTTTTGTTGCTGAGTGGTAGAGGGTGCTCATTGCCATTCTTTCCCATCATTCCATACAGCATTTCTCTTCTCCTGGCAGAGCTTGTACTGGAGACTGGCAGATTTTATCATAATGGGCTTTTGGCAGGAAGATTCAGTTCCTTGAAGGAGGGATTTGCAGGGCAAAGTTGAAAAATGTATTTGGGGCATGTGGCTTTGTTCAGCCATATCTGGTGGCTCAACTTTAGAGGCAAAATTGAAAACAATTCTAAGAGATAGTAAGAGCAAAGTTTCCTAAAGATATATTAATGGCTAGGTTTGCATCAGTGATGTTTATTGCTTATTTGGCAAGGCTGTGGTTTAAAAACCTTGTATGTGTTATTTTCCTGTTAACCTTGGAAGAAATCCCTCAGTCACAAATTGTCTTGAAAATAATCATGCCCATACACTGAACTAGCTTCCACAGTGGAGCCTAATGGTTGATGGTGAGATTAGTCTGCTGCACAGAGCAGTAGTACTGCTTTTGCTTATTGCATTGATTCTGCGTGTTCTATCTGGCAGCTGCAGTGTATAGAGCCTTGCATTGTGTTTTGGTTTTCTGAAGATGTGTTGTGGATGATGTGAAAGATGCACGGGAATATTCTTTCCCTATACAAAATATCTCAAGCATCTGAAAAGGAAATTGCTTACCCTTGGCTGCATTATCTGATCAGAAGGGCATGTACAAGTGTGACAGTTGTATTTCCACCATAGAAAGAGCTGCTTATTCCAGTTTTTGCCAAAAGTCCATTGGAAATATCTTACTAGAATCACAATCCTGGAGATAGGCTATTTCTTCTGTTTTGCCATTGAAATGAAGCCTTTCAGGAGGAGCTGTCTAGACCATGTAATTACTAAATCTGACAGTAAGAGGATAGAAAGTCAAGTTTTGTATTGCCTACTAGAAAAGAAAGGCACAAAACACTTGAAGGTGTGGAAAACCAGACTCCCCACTACCTCTTCGGTATTCTTTTACAAGTGCAGGCTGAAGTTACATTTGGAAATATCAGTATGACCTACAAGACTAATACAGCTATGATAAACCACTTCAGCATTACAAACAGAAGGAAAACCACCATCTCAGCTGATTGTGCTACTTAGGAGATTTTAACTTTTGGAATCCATGCTAAAATCCATACCACTGAAAACAAATGGAGATGCATTAAATTATTTACCTTTTGACTATAGTTATATTAATGAACTAAGGAAATAATTGGAGATGGTCCAAATGTACACTAGTAAGCCAAAGATCCACTGGACTATTTTAATGTACTGCTGCCAGTAGCAAAATGTATGACCTGAAAATATCTTTGAAGTGACAAAAATGAAGTTCCAAGTAGTTAGTGATCACAGTAAAAATTCTATTTTGAAAAACGCCAAATTGTCACGTGGTTCTTAGCCCGACCTGCTAACAAAATTTATTAGTGAGCCTAAGGGCAGGTGCATAAATTAATGCCTCTACATTTTCAATAAATGTTTGGTAACTTCTTAATTTACCAGTAGGTGTCACTGCAGTCTAGCATTCTTACTTTGAGAATGGCTTATTTTTTTCTGCTTAATCAAACCTTTATTTCATAGAGAAACGTATGGTATCTGTACATGTTGATGTATATCCAATAAAATAGAAGACCTGCAATCAACTCTTTAAAACTTTTATTCCTGTCTCAGCTGCTGGAAACTGGTGGATGATTTAATGGATTGAGAGACCAATAATCACATGACCAATGTGATTATTTGATGCAAAGGTGAAGCCAGTTAATAGTGCCTGTATGATTATTCAGCCCTTGCCCAATCTTCCATTTTGGGGAGGGAGAGAAGATGGAAAATAAACCCAAATACAGAAATCTCGATTTTTTTGGCACTTGTATCCAAGATTACAGGAATTATAGAACAGAAAGGGACAGGAAGGAGCTGTTAGCCACAGATGAGTCTCTGCAAGACTGAGAAAGCATTTAAGGAGAGAAACTAGTGGAAGCTCCACTTCTGTTTTTTGTAGGTACCTGCCTCTGGCAATAAGCAGTATGGTCTTATGTCAGATGTGTTTTCCCTCCAGTCTTAAATGTAAATAGCATCCAAAAAATACAAAGAATCTCTAAAATCATGTCATTAGTTCTGTGCACTTATACTTTGTTATATGAATGTTGCTCTGAAGATGTAGATCTTGCTTCTTATACCTTGCATTAGAAGACAGCACTATGCTGAACAAGACTGCTTAGGAATGAGCTCAAGTAGAGCATGGAATTATTTTTCTATCTGAGTGAACTGTAGTTCTTGTCTTATGTGTTTGCTAGAGAGGTGATCAGCAAGGTATTTTGATTGAAATGTGCTTTCAGGTATGCTCAGGTATTTGTTATCAGAAAGACAGAAGCACCAAGCATCTCAAAGAGTAAAAGGGGAGTTAGCTATTGTTTCCCCCCAAGTATGATAAAAAGCTTACTCTATGAAAACCACCAGGGAGACATTTTGAGTTAGTTGAAGAACTTGTAGTTTCAGCCTAAGCTCTTGCATCAATACATTCCTCTGCTCTTTCAAACGTTTACCAAAAATGACTGCTACACAATAATTTATCTCAAATTCAAGCTTGAACATCCAGTAGAAAACTATATAGTTTAAGGAGGCTGCTGCAGACAAAATAATTGTTAGGATAATAATGTGCTTTTGGACAGGGAATGCACTGCCCGTTCTGTTGCCCTTACAAGTGACTAGATCCAGTAATGAGTCATTTGTTTGAGTTGTCTAAAGAAACAGTCCATACCCAGGTTGTTTTTAGGCTTTTGTTAGCTTTAAATACACTTCTGAAGTACTCTGCCACCAGGCGTTAGCAGCCTCAGCTCTCCATTGCATGCTGTGGCATGATCTTCGACCATTTCACAGTTACATTGTATACGGTGAACCTTGTTAAATGTGGACAGGATTGCAGGACTGGCACAATGGGTGGCCCTGGATGTACCAGTCATGTGCAAGAAGCAGAAGGCATTGCAGCTTTCTTCATGGTGCTGCACTGTAGTTTGAACAAAGGTGAAAGTAATTTGTTCAGGGCTGTATTCTGGCAGGAAAGTAATGAGGTCAGTAACTGATATTTTGCCTCCTACCTTTTCATGAGGAAATCTTGTTTTTATAGATTTTTTAAAATCTTAATTTGCTAGATTGTACATTAACTCTGTGGTGATGTTCAGGGAACCATCCATCAAGTCTTCCCTTAGTCCTACAAGTTTTAGTTTTGTGGGTTTTCTTTTCCAGTTGTAGTTTATTGCTGTTTTGTATCATCACACACAACCCTCAAAGGCCACACATACCAGTCTCAGTGCAGCAGCATAGTTGTTTGACCTGATATTGCTATGATTTAATTTTTGTAACTGCTGTAGAAGTGCTTATTTACTGGCCAAGTTCTGTTCTTTTTAGAAAGTAGAAATAATTACTTGGGAAATAAAAAGGTGAAAAAAAATCTTGTGAATAACTGAAAAGGGAACTGAGTAGTTACAGCATTTGCATATAAGAGCCACACACAAACCTGATAATCAAAACTAAGGGGACAAAGTAACATAATCTCTAAGTGTTGGTCACATACATGCTCTTCTTAACTAGTGAACGAAGCAAATTAGTAAAATAAGCTACAGAAATGGCTGCTACCTCGTAGCTGGAGAAGGAATAGATTAGGACAATGACAGTCCCACCAATTAACTCTTTATAAGAACAGCTGTGTATTGTGTTCCCATGTTTTTCTTTCCCCAACAAGCATGATGTTAGTGCATTTTGGTAGCTTTCCTTAAGGGCTTCTGCCATGGAGACAGACAAAAATTCAATAATGTGAAACAAGAAGTTGTAAGATAAGAATTAAAAAAACAACAAACTTTAGTGACAGGATAAGGTCAGTATTGAATATGGTCCCTTGATGAGGCTGCAGCAGTTCTCAGGCATTTGAGAGAATCAGCCCCCTTTTATTCAATAACAAAAAAATGGAAACTTCAGCTCACAGAAGAACCTAGGCTCCTTGCTGTGTTTAAAGCTAGGCTGCATTTTTAATACAAATGAGGATTTTTTTTTTTCCTGAAACACCCTGTCAAGTTGTAAAATCTTCATAGGAAACTGCACAGGTGGTTACTTTCTTAGTAGAAGTTGCTGAGATTGAACTGCATGGCAGAATAAAGTTCTGACCTTGATAATTACAACAAGATGAAAGCTAGTTTATGCTTTTCCCAGTAGTGTTCACCACAGGTTTTTCCGGTAGACTTTTTTCCAGCAGGCTGATCATCTAGGGAAAAAAACTGCACAGAACAACCACTGAGAATTTAGCCTTAGGTGAGTGACTGCTGTTGGTTCATCATGTAAAACTAGTCTTTCCAGAGGCTTTTACATAGCAGAGATGATGCTGCCTCTCACATGATTGCAACAGATGGGTGTGCAGGCCAGAGAGGAGGTGGAGTAGTGCAACTTTCCTGCTATCTTCCTAGGTCTGATTCATCAGTGTCAAGATGCAGAGAGTTCTTTATCACAGAAGAGGCCCTTTGCTGCACTCCTGTAAGCATTGCTTTTTTCTGACCAGTGGTGCTTGTTTTAACCTTTCAGTTACTGAACTTAATGCACTGGTTTGAGGAGACAGCTACGATGTCATGCAAATACTGAAAAATATTCAAAACTGCATCAAGATGCCCTATTTGAATGCTTTCCAGTCTGTCTTCTGAGGATTCAGTGTCAGATATAAGTAGTATGCTATCCATTGGAAAGACCTCACTAAGAAAAGCCATGTGCTTGACAGGAATCACACTTCCCTGTACACTGGGTTGCAGATCTCCCCTCTTTCCCCACCCTTGTCCATTTTGCTTTATGGTCTGCTCTGATCCAGCTGCTGCAGCTCTCAGTGCAACCCAGCTGTTCTCACCCACTCTTATGCTGCCCGGTGCTGTTACTCAACTTCCTCCAGCATGCATTAGTAGCGATACTAACCTATAAATGACTGTTTTCAGAGCTATTTCAGAGAGGTCGACTAAAGCACGGTAATTAGTTACTTAACGTCTCTTTATCCTCCCCATGTCTCTGCTATGCAAATAGCAGGGAGGAAATTGTAGCCCGAGTGAAGTGAAATGGCAAAGCCCTGAGTGCTCTCGCTCGTGCATGCTGTGTGACACTTGAAGGACAGGAACAGGAGGAGATTGACATTTTGCAAAGAAAAAGTAAAACACTGAAATGTTTAGCATTTTAAGTGCCACCAATTGTGATATGAAGGCACTGCAGCAGCTGTGAGTGCAGGAAGAGCAGCAGGACATCCTCTTCTCTCCTATCCCTTCCCACCTGGACAAGAGGCAAGGGAGGAAGTAGTATAGGAAGCTGGAAAAACCTGAGAGGCAAAGAGTGACTAGACAGGGAAGAGGTGAAGAAGATGCTGAAGGGCCACTGGTTTTGGTGGGTCTGAAGGGAGCAGTGTGGGCACGGGGAGAGCCTTCACTTAGTGTTGCTTCCATTTGCTTCTGGAGGAAACTGAAACAGGTTTTAATGGCTGCCTCAAGAATGACTTATGTAAAAGGCTCCATCCTAGACTACTGCTCATTTTGAAAAGTCTGTGTTGTTCTCCTCACAGAACATGGAGCAGAGCCTCAAAAATAACTGGGAAGGTTCTGGAGTGCATTCAGGTGCAATGCATCCAGAGAACTGTTCTGTCCTTATGTTCTTTCTGTTATACTTCTATCTCTGCAGCTTTGAATATCTGAGCTTTGGTTCTAGGTGTCTTCTGACTTCATTATAAATAGCAGAGATACTAGTTTCTCTAGTAGGGTGGGGTGGAAGGGAGTAATGGAATAGGAAGCTGTAGGGCTCCCAGAAAAGTTCTTAGGGTGGAAAAGCTGAAGTTGTAAGATGGCTGCTTTCCTCCCACTGCTGTTCTCATGAAGGCAAACTCCAAACTGAAGTGTTTCATGTGCTGCTTTTTCGTGAAGGTTTTTGTGTGGCTGGGTTTTGGTTTGGGGCTTTTTTGTGTGTGAAGGGAGATAGCTACTATCAATTTCCACAAAAAGCATAAGATGCCTGTTGAAGTCCACCTGCTTTGAGAATTAAATGTAGCTACTGTCATAGATGAGATTTGGCTTTACTTTGCTCCGTCTTGGTATGTGCATATTTTAGGTAAGCCAGATGAGAATGGAAATAGTAAAGCTTAACATGTTAATTGCCAAGCTTATTAAGTTACAAGGTGTGAAATTTTCAGAAGTATCTAAAGTAAGTTAGGTGCAGAAAAACTGGCTCACCTATGCTGTTCTTGATCATAAAAATTTTCTCTATTCATCTAAGTGAAAGGCTTGAATAGACTTACAAGATTCTGCTGATGCACAAGGTAGGACAGGCAGCACATAAATTAGTTTAATTTATCTTCTGTTAGTGATATGAAATTCCGTCTTGACAATGAATCTGCAGCGTTTTAGATTACTCTGTATGAGGATTCTACAGAGACTGGAAATACGAAGCTAGCGCAGGGGACAAAGGGTGTGTGAGCTTTCAAATGGCACCCAGTGAATATCACTGTACTGCAGAATTCTCTAAAATACTGCTTAAGGGACTTATGTAGCCAAGACTGTAAGTCTGATACCTATTTAATTTCAATTCACCTTAATATTCAAATAGAAACTACTTCCAAATAGTTTCTTGTTGTCACTTCCTTAGTGTGACCATATTCTTCACTTTTTCTGGTTCTCAGGACAAACTTTTTCTCTATGTCCTAAAGAACTCCACGGAGCCTCAAAGTATTTTGAGATCTCACAGAACTGTTTTTTCCTCCTTGTCTAACAGATCAGTTAGACACCAAAGACTTCTAGACTAGTGCAGTAGTATGCAAAACTCAAACTGGTTTAGCTATCTGTTTTACTCTTGAAGTCTAAACCAGCTAATTAGTAGCTCTGATATGATAATACAGGAAAAAAAAACTTCTCACTTTTTGTATTTAAATTACGTATTTTGAATTTTATAACCTATTTTCAGTAACTTCAGTAACTGAGTCAGGTGGGGATACATACAGATAAACTTACAAGCCTTCTTTGAAACACAAACAGACCTCTACTATAGCTCAAATCAAGCATGTATGTCTCATCCCAAGGCCCAGTCTATTTTACTTTTCTGTAGCACCATGTGAATATGGGCTGTAGAGAGCACATCCATGGTGTGTTTGCTCTTCAGAAACAATACCTACAAGTTGCCAACACATCAGTAGGTACCAGGGAAAGGCAAGGATTGACTTGCAAGACTAGTGCTTTGTTTAGTGATCCTATATTTCTTTATTGAAAGGCAGTGCTTTTGCACTGGGTAAGGGTAAAATTAAGAAAAAAGATGTTTCTTAACTAAAAGTATTGAGACAACCCTAACCTTTTTTGTGCAGTGAAACTGGCATTTTTTTTTGCTTAATAAAATCCATTTTGCATTCAGGATGTGTATTTTAAAATCTTTCCTGAACTGACAGATGGCAAGTATGATCACGTGTTGTGAAACCGTTTTAGGTTCTGAGGTTGTAGAGGGCTTTTTGGTTTTAGTTTTTTTTCTTGTTTTCTGAGCTACTCCCTTAAAAATCAAACTACATCTGTGATTACAACCTTCTTCTTTTTAGTGCACTGCTTTTCTAGTAGTGCATCTTTATTTTCTATTCCACAAGCTGCTTACAGAATGTAAAATAGTGGATTTGGTGGTGGTTTGACTGTATTTGCTGTATGACACAATCTCCATGGAGTATTTTTCACTCTACACGAGTGCATCGTTGATTCAAGTCTCAAAGGTGTGTATAAATATAATGCATGTGGGTGGATGTAACTGCTTTGTATAAGCTGCTGCTTGTGGAAGTAGTAGCATGTGAAAGCCCGAGCTTCACAGCCTGCCCATGTTAGTTTCATGGGACTTCCCTGCAGAGCACGTTTCCTCCCTGCAGTGGACGTGAAGGGGGCCTGTGCCGCGAGGAGTGGGAGGCGCCCGGTTTCCCGGGGTGAGGCCGCCCGCTGCTGCTTGGCAGAACAAACTTTTAATGGAGTCGAGACGTGGGGCTGGTTCAGTGCCCGCCGAGTTCCCGAGCGCTTTTGCAAGGCTTGACCTTCGCTCTGCCCACCTGGCTCTTCCTGCCGCAGGGAGGCCTCGGGCTGCCCGGGCCCCCCCGCACCCGCGCCGGGCCCCTCTCCTCCTGGGCCGGGCAGAGCGTGGCGGCCGAGGGGCCCACGCGCCACGGGCCTTGCTGCCCCCGCGCTCTGAACCGCAGCGGCGACGCTTCCCCGGGGCGCGGGCCCGAGCGCAGGCTGGGCGGCCAGTCCCGCCCGGCCGCGCCGCCCCGGCAGCCCCGAGCGGCGGGAGCGGGCCCGGGAGCGGCGGCTCCTGGCGCCGTGCGGGGCCGTGCGGGGAGGGCCGGCCCGCGCGCGCCCCCCGCCCGTGATGCGGGGCTGGGAACTACAGCTCCCGGCAGGCAGCGCGCGGGGCGGGGGCGGGCGGCGGGCGCGTGCGCGGCGGCGGTTCGGTCGGTTGCGCGAGGCGGGGCGCGATTGGCTGCGCGCGGCGGGCGTGGGACGCGCAGGGACGGAAGGAGCGGGGCAAATGGCGGAGAGATGGTCCCGGGCCCCGTCCCGAGAGCCGCGCTAATCCCGACGCGGAGGAAGCGGCGCCGGAGGAGGCGGCGCCGGGGGCCCTAACGGCCGCGTCACCCCGGGAGGGTGCCCTGCCGCGGGGGAGGGGCGGAGGTGTCCCGTCGCTGAGCGCCGTTCGCAGGCGGCGGAGCAGCGCCCGGAGCCCGCGGCCACAGCCGCCGCTGCGGCGCCGCCCGGAACGAGCCGGGCCCGCGCCCGGGACCCGTCCTCGCCGCCGCGGCCGCTGCCGAGGTGAGTGCCGGCCGCGAAGGCGGCAGGGTGGCTGCCCGGCGCCCGAGGCCTGTGCGGGCCGCGAGCAGGCCCCGGCGTCCCGGCGAGCGGGAGCCGCTGCCCCTGCGCTGTGCCGCTTCCTGGGCCTGGCGGGGCGCGGGGGGCAGCCGTGGCCGCCCCTGGCCCGCCGGAAAGTTTTCGTGGCGGGAGTGGCCAGACTTGGCCCGGGGGGTGAAGTGCGGCCGGGAGGCGCGGGGCGGGGGCGGGGAGGGGCGGTGCGGCCTGCGAGGCCGGCGGGTGGCGACGGGCGCTGCCGCTCGCCCCGGCTGCCCCGTGGCCCGGGGACTGGTGTGATGGGGGTTGGTGCTGCTGCGGGCCGGCGGAGGGGGCTGGGGAGGAAGGGAAATGACATCAGGAGTCGCCTGGCGTGCGCGGTGGGGTGACCCGGTTCCGCTGGCACCCCCCGCCCCCGCCGCCGCAGGGGGAGGGGGGAAAAGAAACTGTCACCGTGGGATTTCATCAGCTTCTTCTGCCTCCGTGCATTTAACCTATTTTTCTTTCCTTTGATTATGTAAGAGGGACGGTGTAGGGAAGAGCAACGAGTAGGGATGGCTGATGGGCTTTCTGGGGAATTATCTGGTTTTTGTATGTCTAGCTGAGCCGCTGAGAGAGCTCTGGGAAAGGAGAGAGAATTACATTTCGTTTTGCTTGTGTTTACGGTTCTTGCAGTGCTCCAAATATTCCAGCACAGTGCAGGAGAGAGAGGGAGGGAGGGAAACAGAGTGAAATTGCCCGAGTTTATTTCAGACTGAATGAAAAGCAAGGGAGAATTGTCAGTCCTGTTCTGATGATGTTCCCATGTAAGGAAGTATCTATGTATTTCCTTATTTTTAATATCAGTCTAAGATACGAGTTTATAGCGTAGTGTATTTTTATTTTCTTGGTGCTCATCGTGTAACATATGTACATAATATTAAACGTTTATTTAAATTTTGAAATTTTCATTCAAAATCCTTTTGAGATCTTAATTTTTAAACTTAGAAAAAAATGTAGATTGAGGCATTCTGCTTTCTGAGAATGAAATCCTGTTGGCCAGAGGAGTCTTTTCTAATAGTGCAAAGCAGAAATCATAATTTAAATCTGCTATTATTTTTGCAGATGCTGGAAATGTAGTGTTGGAAATACTGGGGTCAGGGTTTAGGGGAGGAGAATGTGCTGGTGGTGACTCAAGTGATTTTTTTTTTTTTTTAATTTTTTTTTCCCTTGTAAGTCGTATAAAACTGAAATGTCAATAAATATTTAGTCTTAGTTTCTACAGCTCTGAAAACTGGGTCTTTCTGGTATAAAATAGTTTGGTTGCTGATGTAACTATTTTCAAGCATCAGCAAAATAAAAAGTCATTTTATTTTGCTGTTTGTTTTCTGAAGTATGTAGGGAGGTTTTAATTTTGTTCTTGGATGGAAAATAGGAAGTTAGAGCTACCTACAGGGAAGCAAAACAGGAAGTAGTTCGGCAAGGATGTGTTTGGAGCAGCAGCATCGAGTAGGCTGTTGATACCATTGGGAAAAAGTGGATGGATATGAGGTTAAGGAATAACATCTACTAGGAGCCATCAGAATCAGTCTGCAGAGTGGTCTTTCACAGCAGAATTCTGGTCAGTTAGATAAGCATATGTCTTTACCATCCCTCTGCAAAACTGCTGGGAGAAGAGGAGTTGTTTCTGTATCTCTTCTGCATTGCACCATCTAGCTGGTAAACTACTGAAGTTCAAATTTGATACTTTTAGTTCACTTCAAATTTGCTCAGACATAGATGACCTGATGAATTGCTCAGTTCTTAGGAGAAGTGGAGGTTGCCCTGGTCTAATGAAAGGAGACTATTATTAGTGAGACAGTCTTGTTAGAGTGAAGTGATCAAGTGACATTTCTGCAAACTGGTCTGGCTATTTTGGCAGAAGCTAGTCTAGCACTTCAGGTTGAGAAGCTGTGTGTTGAGATGAAAACTAAAATATGGAAGAAAGACAGTACACCACATATTCAGAGGAGTAATAATAAGAGCAGTTGCCTTGACCAAAGAATGTGATTATTTTATAAGTGATGATTTAAAGCCTTGTTTTTCATATACCTTTACTATGTGTGAAGGCAGTTTACACTTCAAAAGTTGTATTTCCTTGATTCTGTAGCTTAAATAAGTGCCCCCCCTTTTTCTTTTTTTTAAGACTTTTCTCCATTATGGAGAATAATTTTGGAGAGAAAGATGGAATTGATTAGCTTCAGGCTGACGATAAGGAATTCCAATTTCCTATTCATGTTTGGGCAAAAAAAACCTTCCAAAAAATGAAGAAAAAAAAAGAAAAAAAAAGAGAAGTGCTGCTTTACGAAACAGATATGATCATTCTGTGTTTGTATGTTGTAATTTGTTCGGTAGTTGAAGTATTTGTTTTGGGAAAAGGAAACAAAGTGGTCTGTCTTCTTTAGTTAAAAGTAGGAGTAGAACACATGCAGGGAACTGTTTAAATCTGTTCCTGTTTAATCTCTTCATATTTAAACTTTATTCTTCTGAGGGAGTATGTGGAGGAGTGGATTGTGAATCAGGCTGCAGTTGCAACAGTCAGTGTTTATGTTGGTCTGCGTGAGGTGTCCTCCATGTGGGGATTGAGAGGTGTCTGTTCTGTCCCTTGATCAGCAGATGTAATCACAGGGCATTGCTGTGTACCAGCCTTGACCGTGACAGTGCAGATGGCACAAACAGCATCATATTGCTTGCTAAGTAAGTCTGAGTGTGCAAGAACAGGGATGAAGTTGTTGTTATTTGTGATGAATTAGTATTTAAAATATCTCTAGCAACTTGAAATATTCTGACAGGTTTTTTATTTAACTACAAAGATTCTTTTTTAAGCTGTACTGTGTTGTTTGATTCTAGCAGAGAGCTGTATGGTCAGATGTGGTGAAAATGTTAGTTTTTGGCTGATGTTTCATTAAAGCAGTGCTATCTCTACTTGAAAATAGGAAGTCAGAGCAAACACCAAAAATATGTATTCACAGAAGATTTTTCTTCAGGATCCATTGTGCCATTGTTTTATAAATGTGCAAGTAACTGAATTTTGAGTTAAGTTGGTTGATACCTATTGCAGAAACTTTTTGACAGTGATGTGTAAACTAGTTAGTCTACGGAAAGACGTGATGTATCTGTTTCTTGTGTGAAATGTACATGCTTAGTGCTTGTAGGGCAAATAAAGGATGGAAAGATACTAATTTGTTGTAAAAAGGCTGGCGAATTCATGTGTCTTCTTTCTTTTTCAACAGAGAATATGAAACAGGAGCCAAAATGACATCCCGATTTGGAAAGACCTACAGCCGGAAAGGGGGAAATGGCAGTTCCAAGTTTGATGAAGTATTTTCCAACAAACGGACCACCCTTAGTACAAAATGGGGAGAAACCACCTTCATGGCCAAATTAGGACAGAAGAGGCACAGTGTCAAACCAGATATTTCTGAAGTTCCTAAAAAACCCAAAGTTGAAGATGAGGGAACAGAGGATCCATTTGGATTTGACAGTGATGAAGAATCTATTCCTGTGTCTTCAAAGAATGTGTCACAGGCCAAAGGCTCCTCTCAGCTGCAACCTGGTGAATCTGCTCAGTCTGAGGACTTCACTCCTCTACTTGAAGCTAACAGCAGAATTAATCAGCCAGACAGTGGAGAAAACGTTGCATCCAGCAAGTGCATATCTTTTGACAATACTGTTCCTCTCTTAAAAGAAAAGGGTGCAAACAAAAATGTGGAAGATGGAGAATCCAAAGGCAGCAGTGCTAAACTCTTAACTGCAGGTATGTTTACTCAACTGTCCAGATAGTTGTATTATCCTCTAGTTTTTACTAATATACATTTAAATTGGTTGGTTAAATGTTATGATAAGTGGGACAAGTAATTTTTTATGTAAGAAATTGTAAAGCATATGCTATTTAACTAAAAATATCAGGAAGCATTCTGCATTTTACACGTTGGTTTGAGATCCTTGGCCCTGTAATCCTTACATCTGCAGACTGAGATGCAGTGGTTTAGATTCAACATAGTATGTTAATCCACTTCAAATAGACTGGAATAATAATCTTCATTTTCTAAAGCATCTTCTGAGCTCCATGTGTTTATGGTTTTTAATATGTATTATTTTTGAAAGTGGTGAGTTAATGATAACAGAATGCTTCATTCTTAAATTGCTGGCTCTAATGTAGTGCAGTTACATGATTGCTACTGTGCAGGTGCAGATACAACTTACAGTCTGGCTTGTTTAATTAACTGGATGGAAACAGTAGTTTTCTCAATTTCACAAAGGTACCTATCTCCTGTTTAAATGAACACATCTCTATCAATGTGTACCTAAACAGCTTCAGACCTATGAAACAGATTTCTGCCAGTTAGGGGTTGTTTTCAGGCTCCGAAGTGTTCGTAAGATATCTTAATACTTGTGAGAGGGAATTCACAAACCCCATGGAGCTGAACAGTACTGTAATTTTTGTTCAGGTCATTCTTGGACAAGATCAGATGTTACTGTGTCTCATTAGAAGTTTTCATATAACTTGCTGAGATTACATTAAATGAACCTTGATCAAGATGACACCTATTGACTTGTTCTGGGTTATCATAGTCAATTTTAATGAGAAGAACTTTCGTAACTTTGAATTCTCAGATATAGTTAACTCAGAAGTTTGAGTGGACTCAAACTGAGTTGAGTTGTAGTACAGAGGACAAGAAGATACTGAACAGTGGAAGATAAGCATAGCTTAGTTATTTGCAAGGTAATTTTGTTAGTGATATAGTACAAAACAAAGCAAATGTTGATTTGAACTGTCATTTAACAAACACATTGGTGGGGTGTGTAGTTGTCTTTGATCTTGCTCTTGATTTTGCCACCAAAATATTTCTCACGTGTGTTTTTATGCCATTTATTTACTTGTAAGTATGGTCCATCTTCAGTCTGGAAACATACAAATACTGTTTTACTAAGTTTGAATGTAGTTTTAATAAGATGTTTTATTCCCCAGTATTTATGACGAGAAGAAATAGTAATGAGTTTCCTTGGTTGTTAATGAGAGATTGTAGCAGAGCAGATTTTACAGTGAAATAGTTTTCACATAGAAAAGCTTTGTTAAAAACAGTATTTTTGAAGTTGAAAATGTGCAAGCTATGGGAAGAAAATGTGTAGAGCTCTGGAAATTCATATTGTGTGAAAGGCCAAGAGAAACAAACTTGAGCAGTTTCATTGGTACTTCTTGGTTCCACTATTGTGGAAAATAATAAAATAAAATATTTAGTGCGGAAACATTCTAAATTGGATGCTTATTTACATTCTAGAACTCCTTGTTAGGCAGTACTATGTAAATCATAAATGTATACAGCTCTAAAAGGAAGGCAGCTGATGAATCTTGGTGGATAAGTCCATTAGTTGCTCTTGAATGTGGTGGTGGTGGTCTTGGTACAGAGGGAGAGGTTACTTAAACAACACATTCGACTGAGAATGAATCTTTGCAAAACATCCTAGGAGGGTCTTTAAGGATAAGGAAACAAAGGTTGTAAATTGGGTGATAGTGTTTAATTTGGACAGCTAGTGTAAATGAAACTTGGATGGTTTAAGCAGCTATTATACTTGTGTGTAGACTGATCCAAAATAAATAAAAATCGTCTGAGGATGTCACTCAGAACATTGAGCAATTAGAGATAGTGGCATAGTTAGCCAGTGTAAATGTAGGTACTTCAAAGGTTTCTTTGTTATATTGATTGTTAAGTAAAGTTTGATGGTATAAGGCTATCTTTCAGGACTGGAGAGTTAATTTTATTGATTTGGAGGTGAGGATATGGGAGAAGAGGGAACTTGGGGAACAAAAAGTGAGTAGCAATAAAAAAGGTTGTTTCTTGCTGTGTGGTCTCCTAAGCTATAGCGTATGCACTTCTTCTGCTTTTGTGTCCTCACCCTCCCTGTAGTCATTTCCCCCTTCCTGGTTAGTCTTGAACTTTAGCAGGTTCAACCAGATTTGTTCACAGGGCTAAGAGATCCTTGAGACAAAACTGCTATGCCTGAAGAGGAAAGAAAGAAGGAGGAAAAAAAAAAAGGCAAGCAGGTAGAACTCTGCTGACATTGCCAGTGTGAGAGAGACTGCAATGTGAGTTCAGCCTTAATCCACATAAAATGTTGTGTATCTGGGTGTAGGAAACAAGGCTGTATTGGTACTGGCGTTCGTGAAAGTGCTTGGTAACTTGTTTTAAGTGCAATTTGCTGGTCATTGTCCAGATACTGACTAGGCCATGTGTGAATTAAGGTGCCAGGCGTTCCTGATAGCATGTGCCATCAATATATCTTGGTCCTTAGCCTAGGTGAAGTAAAGTTAAGAAATAGAATGAGGTGAAAACTGTGACTTAACATGGCTATGGGCAAGCAGAGGGCTACAGGTTAGTCTACTGATTCTTCTCCAGCTGTATTATCCTGCCTCAGTGTCCATTTCCTTGAACACTAAAATGAAGGTGATACAATGTCAGATAACTTTAATGTTTGGTATTAAAAATCAGTCAGGTTTTTTGGGTTGTTATAATAGTTGTGCAACTGTGTAACTTCATTGAGGATCTGTATCTTTTATTTGAAATGGTATGACTTAACTGGTCTTTTTTTTTTTTTTCCTAATAGCTCTTTAGCTAGTGCTTGTAACAATCTCATTTTATAGGCTTTGAGAAGTTCTTAATATGGAAAGCTTCTCATAATCTTACCCTAATGTTGCTTGATCAAGACTTAATGGTGTCAGAAGAAAGTTCATGAGTAATCCTGTACGTAACAGGTAATTTATAGATAGTAGGAGTTCAGGTAAATTACAAAAAGCAAAAGAATATTCATTGTTAGTAGTTACTGTTATTTTTGTTAAGGTAGGAAGACTTGATAGCTGAAAAGTAAGTCATGCCATTGGAAAAATATTATACTGGTAATTCACATCAAGCAAAAACGCAACAGTTAAAAGATGGGGGTTTTTGTGAGGGTCTTGCAGCAGGGTAATGTGAAAACCTGCACAGCAATACTTAGATTTCTGAAACATCTTGGTGGGTTTGTTTTGTTTCAACTGTTAAGCTTATTCTGTAAGACATAAACCCAATTAGTGTTTCACACTAAATTCACCAGCATACAAGCTTTAAAATAAACACTTTATGGCCTTGTAGAGCAAATTATAGGGTGCTAGTTTTAAAACAAAATTCTACTAACTTTGTTCTTAGAATATTTGTTAGTTGTGTGTTCAAATGTCTACGATTTTTCAGATTAAAAAAGCCAAAGCTTGATGAATTTTTGAAAGCTGTTATGGCATTTCATAATTCTCTTAGTGTATGAACTGTTTTCAGATTGGGTAACTCGTTTCCCTACTCCAGCTATTTCCGCTTAGGGAAATAGTACTTGTGGCATTCTTGTGTGTCAGTTTGTGTTTTAACTCGATGTTGTGATCACTTGCTGTCTTTAGCTTGTGTGCCTCAGTGCTGAGCTCTCTAACTCGAGCTTTTGGAGGGTCTTGTTCAAGGTGATGATGTTCATCAGAGAAAGCACCTGGGTGAAGAGATGTCTCAAGTGGTTGGAAGATGTCTCTCATCTTTGCACACACCGTATTCCTATTTGTGGACTACAGAATAATACAATTTTTACATTAATTCTAAGACAAAATAATAGATATTTAATGATGCTTTTAACCAAGAAGTATTAATTGCCCATGGATTAAGTCTGATTTGTTCTAAAGGCTGTGAGTTTATTTCTTGAAAGTATATTTTGCTTGCTGTGGAGAAATAGAGAATAGTATGGCTTAAAATGTCTATTCAGAATACAGAGCGCTGTGGGAATAGCATATCCGTTCTGCTGTGTTGTGGATGGCAAGTACAGATTTTGAGGTTATTGACTTGGCAGTGCCCTTTCAGGCTTTTTCAGATTAAAAGGACAAATTAGTGCACGTAATGTATTAATAGTATTTTTTTTTTTCACAACATTTAGTCATTAAGAAAATAGCTACTCAGTATCTTGTAATTCGTTACTACATACTAGTATTCAAGCAAGTATTTATTCTGGAAGTAGTTTTTCTCTTGGTGCTGTAAGGAAGCATTTGCCACTTGTCTGCTAGTCAGTTATTTTGTATTTCCAGGTAGTTCTTAATGTCCTTGTTTTTCACTTGGGACTCATGCACGTATTGGTAGCAAATCAAAATGGCAAATACAATCCCTCTTAATAACTTGTGCTTATGCAGTGCAGGAGTGAAGGGGCAGCTGTGCTTAACTACTACATGATCCAATATGCAGAATCCAGTTGTCTGTAGTTGCTTGAGTGATCAGAATAATTTGCAGAAAATGGTTGCCCTGAAGGGAAGATAGTTCAAGTCATCAGGTCTGTTCCCAACAGACTATCCTGATAGTACCTTAGTGCAGTGTCTGCAAAGTCTCTACATCCTGATTATGTGGGTGGGGGAGCCCTATCTTTAGAGTTAAGTTTCAACTTCTCAAAAGCAAGTTGGTTCCACAATTATCTTTGACAACAAGATTTGACAAGGTGTTCCCTTATTTTTGTGTTAGAGCTTCTGTTTTAACAATGACATAGATGTTTAAGGTAACTTAGGTCTGAGTAGACTTACCTTTCTTCCTGACAGAGTTCAGTTTAGTTACTTTGTCTGAAAGTGGAGCAGAAAGTTTGGGGAAACTGAATGAGGTCTGAGCCTTTGGCTGTTTTAGGAGACAGTTGACAGCAACTATGATTAAAAAGAACTGCAGCTGTGCTCTGGCTCAAAGCATTAAGAAACTGATAGCAGGGAAGGGGAAAGGTCTGCCAGAAAAGTTGTATGCCTTTAGAATTTCAGTGATAAAAGGTTTGTTTAGATGGCAGTAGTTATGCTGTGTATTTAGATAGCTGGGGTTTATCCACAAGTTCTCTCTTCACTTGTTTGTTGTTGTGGTTTTTTTGTTTCCCCCTTTTTAAGAGATCTTTTTCCATTTACACACAGAATTTTCTTGCTGCATCAGTAGTCCAATTTCACACTGGTGTGATAATTACTCTCAATTTCTTTTTCCTGTGATATTATTCTGATACTTATTTGAAGATTTGGTTGTTTTTTTCTTGGACATTTTCAAAAGTCTGAAATTATGGAAACTGTTTAAATTTCAGTATTTATATTCGTTTGCTGACACAGCAATACTGGGAAAAGACTCCAGTATTTAGGAAGGAACCTTACTTCTGCAACATTATTTTTCCTAATGACAGGGAAGTTCATACTATGTATGTCTGTGTACAGAGCACACAATACTTTTTTCCTTCCATAAGTTGCTCCAGTTTTCCAAACAACAGTAAGATTCTCAATACCTTTTAAAATATTTCTTTATGAACTCTCACAGTGAGCAGTTAGTTTTCAAAAAGTCAGACATTTGACTGCTTCTTAACTTTTTAATACTTATGAAGTTGAAATAACTGTGCATTCAAAAGAGTTCATCGGTGCTTTGTGGAAGAAAAAAAGCCTGTTAACATGCATACCTCTTAAGTGGGCCAAAGCATACAGGAAAGCAGAAACAGTTGGTAAGGAAGCCATTTCAGGTTCAAACTGCTGAGATCCTAACTGTATGGAAAGTGTTTCTCAGGCTCAAATGGAGCTTTTTTCTTTTAAGAAACTGTTCCTGTATTCAGTAAAGGGTTTCAACATATTTGAGTAGTGTCTGAATTCAGACTGATTTAGCCCAAGGATGCATTTGATTTGATAGTTACAAGTTTAGCTATGTTAGAATATGTTTTAATACTTTTTTTGTAAGGGGTCACACTACAGGAGTTGGTGAAAACAGGCTTTTTATGGCATATGCCAGTCCTGTTTGTTGCCCGTGACACCTTGTCTCGTTTTTCCTGCGAGGGGAAGTAGTTTTCCTGGATCAGCTATCTCCTGCTTCTCTGAGCAAAGGGTGCCTTTCTGAGCTACCAGTGAGGAAGATGATGTCTGTTTTACTGGACTTCCTATCAGAAGGGAACACATGATACAGCTAGTTCAGGATCTGACATCTCTTGTGTTACAGAGTGTAGTAGCTCTTCTGACTCTTGGGTTTGATGTTGCACAATTTTTCATCTCTTCTGGTCCATTTCATTGTTAGATTTCTGACCAAGTAGTCTCACTTGCAGTGTTGTAGAGTCTTTCAAAACTCAATTGTTTGCTGGGGTACAAAGTTTTCTTTCTGTAGGATGAGGTTTTAGCATTCTTTAATTCAACTGCAGTTTGTCCTTCATTTTGAGAGTTGCGAACTTTGCATGCAGGTTGGGTGTGGGCATTGATAACAGTGCTGTGTAGTATGTTGTTTTTTACATATCAATATCTGTGGAGTCACATTATAATTTATATTGTGATGTTGATAAAAACAGATGTGAGGTGATGTTAAAGTCACATTTTTCTTGTAAATTAATCAGAAGAAAATCAGACTTTAAAGAAGGTTTTCATATGGTTGTAGATGAGTTTTAAGCAAGATTAGAAAGAAGAATGAAGGAGGAATGATAGCTATTACGGCTGTCAAAAACAAGCTGTAAGAGTATAGGCACAACTTGGGGAAAAAAATATGTTGGGGAACAAAAAAAGAGTTGAAGTGTAAGGGAAGTTACAGAGCTTTAATTTGATAGATATTGAGAGGCTGGGTATAGCTGATGACAAGCAATCTAGGTTAATTTTAGCTATATTTTAATTGGAGGAGGAAATGCCGTTAGCAATGAAAACATAAATTAGTAATTTTGAGGTTCGGTATTTTTGTGCCTAAATATTTGCTGGAAAGGCAAGAGGGGGGAGCGGGAGGAAAGCAGCTGGATTAGATTGTTACTTAGAAAACAGTCTTTCCATAGCATTGAAAGTTGTGCCTGAGATAAAGGCAAGTGATGAGCTCCATGAATATTTTCTGTAGAAGTGGGAAGGTGATCATGTCAGCCTGCGCCCCTGTGAACAACTTCCATTGCCACTGAAAGACAAGGATTTTTTTTTAAAAAGCTGTACACTGGCTGTCAGGGGGTATCATTTTTGCACCAGTGTAAGAAAGCCTTTCAGAATGCCTGCTGGTAGCCTGTTTTCCCACTGAGAATAAAGTCCGTGAAGAATTACTACTTACAGCTTAAAAAAAGGGGCCGAGGTGAGAAGCAGTAATGCAGTGGCTAGGGTTCAGTCCTTACAGGGTGAAGCCACAGCCTGGTGGGGTGTTCTGCCAACAGCTGCAGCAGGAGAACAGTTCCTGTTCTGAAAAGGTGAAAATCTGTTAGGTTCATGGAATGAAAATAATGGTTTATTAGAGATGCTGAACACTGTTAGCAAACTGAAAGGCTGCAACTAGGTGATTTGAGAAAAGAAAGTGTCTTCTCTCTCAAGCTGCCTTAGAAGAATAGCTACATCAACCAAATGATGTAATGTGAAGAAGATCTTGTTTTGTACATAGTATTTATAAATAATAAATACAAACTTTTCATAGAAATTGCCATAGGAATTTTATAATTCAGGGTGCTGGAAAAGAAGCAAGAAAAGCAAATTATTCTTAAGGAA
Source organism: Apus apus (assembly GCF_020740795.1). NCBI lineage: Eukaryota > Metazoa > Chordata > Aves > Apodiformes > Apodidae > Apus > Apus apus. The sequence goes on from NC_067285.1 coordinate 28,560,609, forward strand.
AAATAGTTCTGTGATGGCAGTAAATTAAATCTCATCACTTTAGGGTTTTATTTGGAATTCTGCAAAAGAAGATGCCACATAAATGTCCAAAGAGGCAAACAGTGTCTATCCAATCTGCATGCAAGCTTGTAGGGAACTTATTTTGATTCAAAAAGACTAATAAACCCAGAATCACTTAAGAATTTGTAATTGTGGCTGTGGATGTTGTGGTTCTATAATTTTAGCTAGTTAGTGATTGTCAACCATGAAGCTGGTCTTGAGAGTCTATAATCTTCTGAGGCTCTTAGTGCCTCTTATCTTCTGTTGATGCATGTTAGCAGGCACTGCGTTTTGAGATCTTGCAGCCATCAGTGGATAGTGACAGATCTAAGTAAATTTTTCCCATTTCTTAGAATTGTGTATTTTATGTCCATAAGCTTTTTTCTGTTTCCCAGCTGTTCAATCATAGGCAGAAAATGCATCAAAGGAGTTTAGTCTGTAACCTTTTTCTTACCAACTAAAACATTTCATTTCCAGTGTGGAGTAGAAGTGGGGAACTGTAATGAAATTAGGTTTTATATTTGGGGGAAAGAATGGCTTCTCCGCAGTTGCGGTTTCCTGTCCAAATCAGAAGACACTGTGTGTTTTATTTGGGCTCTGTTCCCAGAAATAAGGAATGGGATACAAGCACCTGGTGAAGATTTGCCTTGTCTTTTAGCTTGATCAGCTTTGAGTTGTAAAGTGATGTAGCTTTATGCTTAGGAACATCTGTGATGGTGTAACAGAGCCATAAGATATGCTTGAGTGTTAAGGAACGTCAGGCAGAGCTGTAGCTCATAATGAGCTTAAACTGGTTTTTCTGTCCTGTGTCAGTGGTCTGGTCATGAGTTGTAACCTGTTAGTGTATGTGCCCTCTGTAGCTGTGGGGATCTGAAGGCCGTGGATACACTTTTTCTTAATCTTACTGCCTTCTTTTCCTTGATGTTTCATTTTCTTGCTTTTACATCTGTCTTGGTAGTCAGATCTCTATTTTAAGAGATATAGAGGGAAATAAAATTGGCATCATGCCACCTGCTGGTTCTTTTAAAGACTTCAGTGCTACTAGCTAACTTTAACATCTATACTTTTAAATTAATTGCATGTTTTAGGGTGAGAAATACTAAAATAAACCTAGTTTGAGTTTATGGATTTATTTCCTATGTATAATAATTAAATCATGCTCTTTCAGTATTAAAACTAGCTTCTACAGCTAGTTACCACAGCAATAAAGGCTCATGAGGTCTCATGCTACAAAAGCTTAGGAAGGCAATATATTTTCATGTATAGCTTGAAGAACGCTCTGGTTAGCATTCATCAAGAATTGCTAGGAATGAGAAAGCTAACCTGGAATTGAAGTTAGTAGAGCTAACATTTAATACTGGCAACTCTTCCATGAGTGAGTAGGAGAAATAAGCATTTATTTTGAGTATGTGATGATATTAGCAGGTTTTCTTAGCATACCAAGGCTAATATTGACTGTCCTTTTGTGTTTTTCACTTTCCTGGTAATATTTGTGTTTGTTAACCAATTTTGATCAAACTTTGAGGGGTAAGGAGAGATTTCAAAGATACAAAGCTATTTCAAGCATCATGAAAAATGGTGGTGTGAGAAAACGAGTTGAATTGATTCATCTGTTCCCTTACCTGTCTCTTGTCTGCATGCTGGTAAAAGTCATGCAGTTACATCTAGGTCCATATAATCCGTTTTCCAAGGCAGCAGCAAGCTGACTAGCCAGCACACGTTGCTGCGCGTGATCTGCCATGTGTACTGTCTGCTGCCCAGTCAAACAGGTTGGTGTTGAGGAGACTGCAGGGGGTGGTGGTTGAGTTGTGGGGCAACAAGTTTTGTTTGTTCTGTGAGGCCCAGATCTGCTCAGGACAGAAATTTACATTGAGTCATTGTTCTTGCAGCTGAAGAGACTGCTCTGTGCCCAAGGTACCTTGAAAATAGCAAATAAGGTACTGCAGCTGTCTCACAGACTTGTTAACAAAAGCGTGTAGTGTTTGACTGTAGGCAGTTAATGTTAGACTGCAAAGTGCATTCTGTGTAGTCCCCATTCCCCAGCATTTACTCTCTGCTTCTTTCTCCCCAGATACTTGCAGATGGTTTCTAGTGTTCTCTGCCTGTACCTCCTTTCACTAGTAGGAAAACTTTGTGTTAATTATTTACTGAACTATTTCTCTTGCTAGGTCTTATTTCTTTGCCTGGCCACTCTGGACTGTAGTGGCCTATTGTAGCTCTAGGAAATGTAGCTGCCTTTTGCCTGTTCCTTTTGATCTCTTAATGCTTATTTCTGGGTCCTTGGGATCATACTCACTTATTTCACAGAGAACTGCCTTGTTCGGGGGTTGGACTAGATGATCTTTCGAGGTCCCTTCCAACCCCTATGATTCTATGATTCTATGATACTTAAGGATTATGTTGGACATTGCCTGTCACAGCTCTCTGTACCTGGTACCAGTAACTTCCCCCTTATGTGTACTTGTCCTTACTGGAGGTGAGAAAGAAGCAAGGAATGTGTTCCACACCATTTCAAGCAGGGGGGGACACTCAAAGGTCAGGTTTAGAATTACTCATATTCTTGCATTTTTAAAACCTTTATGCATTTGTATCTGTGTTTCTTTGCTGTTTTGGATACAATATAAGGTGACTACAACCACTTACCAATTGTGGAGATAAATTGCCAGATGGTCTCTTTATTGGTTCTTCTAGCAATTTTTTTCTTATTTCCTCACCAGTCCAGAAGTAATGTTTTTTGAGCCAGGTGAACAAGAGATCCCTTAGTGTCTCCTATTCATGTTTACTGCCTGTGCTACAAGGCAGCTTGACTTGGTACCAGAGGCCCTTCTTAACTAGTCTAGTATGTCTTTTGCTCTGGAAAAATCTATTGGCCTTCACTTTTTTGTTCTTTAAGACCTTATATAATTAAAGATTGAAGGTAAAAAGCATATTGTAGTTTGTCTTTCAAACTACATTCATTTTAAAATGCTTACTATATGGATGGCATACAATTATTTTTTTAAAAAAGTGATTATTTTCAGTACAACAGTTTCTGAAAGCCTTTCATGTTTTCTTTGACCTTTCATCATTCCAACAAGTCTGTAATTATGTGGTGTCTTTTATTATTACTGTGATCAAACGAAATATTTTGTGGGTGGGGTGATATTTCTTCCATTTCTCATGTACAGTGAAGAAACAGTAACGCTTCTGAGGGCTATTTGGGAGCATGTGTTCAGGTGGACATTAGTTTCTTAAGAAGAAAAACATTTTTAAATAAGAGTGAGGTGTATTATAGCTACTTAGTGAAAGAATAAAGTTGAAATCTGACAAATCCTATTGTCAAAATTATCAAAGGTGTCCAACTGAAGAATATTTCTAAAGAAAATTAATTGATCATTAAAAAAAAAGTAAATCTAGAGTTGCATTTTTCCCTTTGTACATGATCTTAAAAACGAGAAGACAAGGGGTAGTCCCACTATAGCTAATCATGGTAACCAGAAGGCATTTTCTGTTTTGTTGGATGTGTAGAATAGCGTTTGTTTAATCTAATAAGTGAGTGCTTATATTAAATATGTAGTATTCTCTTTTTGTATCTTTCTAGTCTAAATTATACAGTAAGGTTCATGCATCTGCTTAGTCTTTAAGGGTTTATTGCTGAAAAAAGCAAAGGTTTATTACTGGAAAAGCAGTGGTATTCTCAGAATTCGGTTACATTCCCACTGTTTGAACATTTTTGTATATCTAGAGGTGCATAAACTAGTATTTCACATAAATTTAATATCTTGCAGTATATGAACTTGTTTTTTTTTGTCTCTAGTGGTGACTTTACAAATCTGACTCAGAATAATCATAACTTCCATGTTGTTTTGTGAAGTCTGTGTGTATCCCTGAGTGTGAAAACATACTGAAGTATTCTGTAGGAAAGAGTAGATGTTTCTTCTTTTTTTTTTTTTTTCAATTAATCAGCAATAATTAACACATCCCTATCTTGCTAGTGACAAACTAGAGTATAAAATAGAGATACAGATGTGTGTGCAAATGTGTGGGTCTTTTTCTTTATCAGTTAACATTTAATTTAGACCTGCCAGTCATTTAAATTGCTTCTCTCATATTCTGGTAATTAAGTTCTAGAGATTTAAGCAGAAAACAAATCTTGATTACTACAGAAGATTGTTATGGTTCTTAGGAATATTGTGCTAGTATGTGGATGAAAAACACTCTGGTGGATTATATAGTTATATGCTGTTTCTGATCTGAAATTACATGGCAGATGTGTTCTGATGCTTGAGCCCCGAAAGGGCTTAATTGCAGTAGAAGTTGGGAGAAGCTGCATTACTCTTTTGAACTACAGAATATCTAACAATTAAAAGTTCATTCTCTTACAGAAAGCAGGGAGAAAATGCTACGTGTTTCCTACAGTCATACTTGTGTAATAGTTACTATAGATAAATATAATAATTTTTAAAATAAAGTTTACCAGAATTGCTAGTATTGTACACCTTTGGGCAATTAGCAAGTAATTTGCAGTGATTTCTGGTGGAGAAGCTTCAGTCTGACAGCTATTGACCAACTGAGGAAATGAAAAGAGTGGCTTGACAAAGTGTTCCTCTAAATGTCACTGCTCAATTTTCCACTACTGCTTCGGGTTTTAAAGCTAAACTTTCTCCCTGGTGGTTTGCTGGTTACATTTTCTGTCAGCCTTGCTTACTGTTAGAGATGAGAAAACCTCCCTGCTGCAGTTACGAAGACTTTCTGAAGTACTGGGTGATTTTAAAATTTTGTTATCTGATAGGTGTAAATAAAGGAGGAGATCAACTGCCATTTATTTGCTATGTAACATTTTTATGCTGTGTTAAATTACTAGCTGAGAGTGAAAAATGAGAATTACGATTTTGTTGATACTTGTAGTCTTTTCAGAGAACTTGGAATTCTAAGTTGGTTTTATTCATGTACTTAAAACAATGTACAGCTTGCACAAAGGCAACAGAAATCCTACTGGGGTACAGAAGGAGCTGTCAAGGGGCATTGGGTGTTTGAAAGAATTTCTTACACATATAATAAACCACCAATAAAACTGTTTGACTGGGATAGAATGGATTTGGTTTTTATTAGTCAGGTGAGCTGACTGGAGAAAGTGATTTTACTGACATTTACAGGATAAGAGAAAAAAGGAATTCAGTACTGGAAGGACTAGATGTATGTATGGGGATATGACCTTACCCCTGTCTGATCAAATGTTACTAATATGCAGGGGTACTAATGTCTTGAAGTACCTCTTTGTTTCTGGTGGTGGAGATTGGCATTGAGGAGTTAAAAGCTACCTCAGTTTCATAATTTTTTTACTGACTGAGCTGGAGAAGAGCAGGCAGGTTGGGTAAGTGGGAAATTGAAGTTGAAAATAGGAGCCACTCTAGGAAATAAAAAGTGTAACAACCTCAGTACAGCAAGTCCAGAAAAAATGAAAAGGAGAAAACAAATGTGAAGCAGGATTGTTCTTATTGCAATGTATCTCTCAACTGATGCTTCAGTTTGTCCAAATGAGGCTGTTGCAATAATAGAGTAGAAAATTTTGTTCCCTTAATAGGTCACAGATGACTAGATGGGACTGTGATGCTTGCTTAAAGTCCTACAAATATTAGGCTAAGTTTAGCACATTCTAAAATATCATAGAACAATTTGAAGAATAGTTTTTCACTGTATTTAACTACATCATTAAAATTACTATTTTCATTAAGAATGAATTTTAGTTGTCTGTTTAGATTTATTATTAATTAAACTATCTAATGCATATTAGAAGAAGTTGTGTTGTTTTTTTTAAAATTAAAGCAGCACTGTAGTTGATGTTAGTGTCATAAGGATCATCTTTCTTACATCACCTTGTAGATGATGGCTTTAGCTCTTGTTTACTGACAGTACCTTCTTGGCAAGAGACTGAAAGTAAAGTGGTTTCAACTGCTAAACACTGCTTCAGAACTGATGAATGAACAGAAGAATTCAGGAAGTATGTTTTAGATGAAATATTCTTTCAGTGAAAGACATAAGTGTGCACTCAGTGAATGTCTTTTTGCTGATTAAAAATCTGGAGTTTTAAGGTAACATGTGAAAGTGTGTCTTACAGTGTAGTAATGATTTTTGGGATATGCTAGTAGAAGAATGTAACAAACTTCTTTAGAATAATGTTTCTTTAGGGACAGATTCCTTGGTAATTTTTTCCAATTTTTGTCAGTGTTATTTGTGTGTTCAAGTTATATCTATTTCTGTATGTCTTTGGCATCTTCCGTCTGTTTCCAGGCTGATGTGTTCATAATTTTTTCTGCTTGAGAGTACAGATTGTAGCTAAGATGATAATGATTCAAGCTAAGACAATGCAAAATAAAGTTTTATCTTTCTTAAAAGAGATTCCTGAGTGATTTGACTCTTGGGTTTTCTATTCCTTCCCTGAGAAGATGAGAATTTATTTGGTTCTGGTATGAAATACAGCTCTTAAAAATCCGTTATTTCCTTAGGATGAGAGAACTATTCCCTTTCCAGATATGCATACTGCACCTTCTTCCTAACAATTCAAGAAAGTGGTTTTTAGTCAGTAAAGACAGGTGTACTTTAAATGTACTTATTTTAGATGTTGCTTAGTCTTTATTAATTCAAGTAAATATGCACTTAGATATGGAACAAGACTGGTGAGACTGCAAAATAGTGTATTTTACTGGAAAGTCTGAGAAGTTTGAGTTTAATTTGCAGGTTTTCATGCCTAAGTATTATGGTGGTCTTCCGTTGCACGCTAATGTTAAGCGTGAGGGGAAGAAACATACTGTACACTGTCAAACTCACTCTTTGATTACAAATTAATTTTGGTTGAGACTGAAATGGGAGTAACAAGATTTCTTGTATAACATATTGATACTAAGGAAGATTAAACAAGATTCCATCATTGAGGTGACTAGAACTGATGTTCTTTGGGGAATTTAATTTTGCATTTCCTATGTTCTGTGAAGAGCTTTTTTATTTCTAGTTGAATATGTAAACTTCTATGACAGACCTCAACTGGGCTCCCAGAAAAGATTTGGTTTGTGAGATTTTGCTTGTTCTGTCTCCCCAAGAAATTTCCACTTGGATTAAACTAATTTCCTTCAAGATTTGACTTGGCGGTAGTTTCTTTTGCTTGAACTTTCTGCTTGCACCTTATAGTTCTTTTATAAACCATATGTGCAAGGGTGGCATTTAGATGATGCTGTTTTAATTTGAAAGCAAAATAACAAAGTCCCTGAACCAGTAGCAGTGCTCACATTCCTCATCAGAAAGGCTGAAACCTTGTGGTCAGCACTATGAAACCTCTGTGTCTCTTGGGTAGCTGATAAAGTTTAATGCAGTCAGGGCTAGTGTTGAAGGCTGCTAAAGCCTTCATTGTACTGGTCAGTTGAGGCAGCATTTGCTGCATCATGAATTTGAACCTTAGGGGCTGCGTTCTGCTGGTGAAGCCTCCTTTGTTAGTGTAGCATTCTATGCCTGTGTCTCCTAAGGATTTTTTTTTCTAGTATTTTTTTTTCTACTCATCCCCATTGCTTCAGTTTCTCCAGTTTATCTTGTGTTACTTTTCTATGTGTCAGAATCTTCTGCATTCCAGTCAGACTTCTTACCTTGCTTCTCCTGGCCCAGGCAGACAGTACAGTAAGTGTTGATAGCAACACTGGGTCCTGTGTTTGGTTATAATGTCTCACAGCACAAATTTCTGCCCATCTTGTTTCCAGGAAGTAACACACTTGTGTTTCTGGTATCTTTGTGTGTCAGGTGCAACTACAGGGCAGATGCAATCTTTGTGAAACTCTGATGTCAAAACTACTGAGCTGCTGTTGGTATTTGGGGAAACCAAAGACAATGGTTTTCTTACCATTTTAGAGGACAACAGGCAGAAGACTTAGTAGTGTCTTTCCTGGCATTACTGTTGTGTGGATGCTGGTCAGCTGGAAACAAGTCTTAGATTTGTTCGCTTTGTCAGCGTAAGATTCAAGCCAGCAATGGGCTGGAGAAGAGTAAGACAAACTTCTGGCAGCAGTTTTTTTAAAAAGTTTCAAAAGTTGCATTTCAAAAGTGATTTAATTTAAAAATGTGGTGAGAACTGCTTTTCCTGTATTTCTTACAAAAGTTTGAATATTTTAATTTGAAGCAGCAAAATAAAATAACAGTTGCTGAAGTTTGTGCCGTTCTGTTCAGGGTCCATTGATCAAGACTTAGGATACAGTTTGTAATAGGGCCTGAGCATTTTAGTATCAGTATGTTAATGGATTGTGTTCACTGGTTCTAGTAGCTGTGCAGTTAACTGATAGACAATGAATTACAGGATCATTTTCGGCAAATGTACTTCATCGGTATGTTCTGCAGTGCTTTCTGATTTTCATTTCTTCTGTGATGTGCCTCACTACCCTCTAGTTCTTAGAATATCTGAAGGAGCACCTGTACCCTGCCTATGCATCCTCTTTCCTGACTGCAATAGGCTACTATAATGCATCTTTTAGTATTAAAAAATTAATGTATGCAAACTTAGCTAATTTGATTTATATGTGTTTTGTGTTTCCAATATTACCTGTTCTTTTCAAGGTGCATGCCAAAGTAAAAAGTACTTAAAGTAGGACATCTGAAACAAATAGGGCACCAAAATCTACATGCCAAAACTTTCATTTGAAACACCACTGTAGTTGCAATTGCTTGACGGGAACTAGGATTGTGGAGGGGTTTATATTACAATAAAATACAAGACTTATAACCTATGCGTTAGAAGGAATTTTTTCTTATATAGTTAGAAAATGCTTTGTAATTGCTGTTTATTTACTGCAAGTCAGTTGTGTGAAACATTGAATGGTGATTGACTTCACTAAAATGTTCATTGCAGATTTTTTTTCTCCTTTTGTGTAGGTTGTATAGATTAATAAGTAGTTTTAATGAATAAAAAGTAAGATTTTGTTACTGCAAAAAAAAAGAAACTGGAAGGCTTTAAAAGTATATCTGCATAAACCAGGAGGGTAAGACCTCTTTAATGTTGTGGCGGTTTTTTTTGGTCATTGAACACAGAATGTTTGCTGTTAGTGTGACTCTTCAAAGTTGCCCTGCAAGGGTGATTATTTTTTTCATAATGGTTTCTAGTGATAAATTTATCTTTTCTTGTAGATAAAATACAGAATTTGAATGAAAATAATGAGAAGAACAGTCATTTCATCTATGAGAATGTGGAAGACAGTAACAAAACCAATGCTGAAACTATAGATGCTGCTGGATGCAACTTTGAAGCAAAGGACTTGCCTGATTCTTGGGACTCCCACACTGGAAAAACAGCAGACTCTTCATCAGAAGTATCTCAGACAAAGGGGCCATTAAGAACTCACTTGTATGTATGGGAGGATGAAACTGAAGACACCAGAACTGAAGAGTATGTGGTAGGTTTTGACAATGAACATCTCTCAGAGATGAAGAGCAAGGATGAGGAGTGTGATAAAGAAGATAATGAAAATGCAAAGGAAGCCATTAGTGAAGAACTTTTGCAAACTATTCCTAGGCCAAGCAACTGTAGGACATATTGTCGATCCAACAAAGCAAAACCACAAGGGGCAACAAATTTTGACAAGCTAATGGATGGCACTAGTCAGTCTTTATCCAAAGCAAACAGTGAGTCAAATGACAGCCTGAACCCCGCAAGAAAAGCTTCTTTAAGTAGTGGGACCAGTTTTAGAGGGACAGTTGGACGGACTAGAGACTACACAGTTCTTCATCCATCTTGCTTGTCAGTTTGTAATGTTACTATACAGGATACCATGGAACGAATCGATGAATTTACGACAGCAGCCCCTACTGACCTGGGAGAAGCTGGACGCTTGAGAAAAAAAGCAGACATTGCTACTACAAAAACGACAACCAGGTTTCGACCAAGCAATACCAAATCCAAAAAGGATGTCAAATTAGAATTTTTTGGGTTTGATGATCAAGATGAGGGAGGGGGAGATGAAGGTGCCTCTCGAAGTTCTGGGAGTTCCAATTACAAAATTAAGTACTTTGGGTTTGATGACTTGAGTGAAAGTGAGGATGAAGATGAAGAGTGGCAGATAGCAGAAAGGAAAGCTAACAAAAAGCGAAGTAGAGCTGCACCATCTCCTTCACTACAGTCAACCTCTGATGGCAATGAAAACTGTTCCCAGGATAACCAGCTCAGTACTAATGCAGGTAAGCAAAACTCTTCTGGAATGCATACCTAACATTTCAGTATAGTTCAGTTCACCTTTGTATTTTGTTCATTTTGCAATATAGGTAGGAGATTGTTGAATGGTAGTACTGATTTGGAAATCTAAAAGTTAAATTTTATTGTTTCTGCTGTGGTCCTGCCTGGTGTTTCATAGCTATCTTGAAGCCTGCTTTATACCCCTTGATGTCTTGCCAGAGGTGGAGCTTTTTCTTTTTGAACAGAAGTTTCTTAACTATTTGATCTGTTCAGCATACAGTTCCTCTGCCTAGAAGGTAGATAGTTTCCAACAGAAGCTCCACATCGATTCAGAATTATGGAGCTGACTACATAAATTTAAGAGTAGCCCTTAGAGATGTGAAATATCTGTGGGTGTTGTGCTTTTGAATGTTTTCGTAGACCGTTTGGAGCTTTCTCAAATTTTAACTTACCTGAGGAGGCAGAGCTTGAGGGAGAGGCTGTGAGAACACGTGGAGTGCTAGTCAGATGACTGGCTTTGGCTGTGCCTCTGCACATTGATGTATTTCTGCTTTTGCTTCCAGTTTTCAGGTATCTCCATCTTCTGTATAGGTGGTACATTTGTGTGTGTGTGTACACACAGATGTGAGAAAAACTGTTCAGGCAGAATTTGCTGAGCAGGTTCTGGTGTTTGCTTTTGAAAAATTAGACTGGCTTGGTGGTTGGCTGGTTCCCATATAAAGACTTGGATCAAGCTTGAGATGTGTTGGTGAAGAAGAAAAGGAGTGACTTTGAAAGATTTCTTTTATCTTTTTTTTTAAGTCTCATGGCAAATAATTGTGGAGTTTGGAATAAGTACTTCAAAACACTGCTGCTGTTCTAGGGAATTTTTTAGTCCTTTTATTTTGGAGCATGAAGCATGAGAAGTTTTTATCAATTCACTAAAGTTATTACATTTTTAAGACTTTGGCAAGTTTGATCATTTTTCTGTTCTAATTATAGTTGTCACTAAACCCAGAATTGTCTGTAAGCCTTTTAATCGAAGGTAAACGTAACATCTAGATTATTTTTGTGAATTCTAGAAGAAGCAGATTGATACTAATGTTATATGAGACAATTGTGTTTCCAAACAAACAAAAAAAACCTTAATTTGTTTTCATAAAACCTAATTATGATGAAACAATTGTGGTCCAGCCTCTTTGGAAAATGAGTTTAACTTACAGGGCTGCTAAAGAAATACTCCATCTGTGTCCCTTTCTCTGAGTCTTTTGTTCAGCCATTTATTCCAAGAAAAAATTCCTTATACAGTTAATGTAGCTGAGGTAGTGATCCATCAAATAATCCTTTCAGCTGCTGTTCTCTGGAGTCTCAAAATATCTCCAGTTTGCATTCAGCACTACGTTCACTCAGGAGGCCATTATACTCTGAGGTATCACAGATTATTTCTCTAAAATATTTTTTGTAGGAAATTCCTGTGGCACAGGTAGGTTAAAATTTGTTTCTTAAATACACTTCTCCACTTGTCAAATAAGAGCTATCTCAGTGCCTCTGCTGAGAGATACTCCCCCATTACTTTGCATCTTCTTTGCTTGTTTGATTCCTGTTTTGTGCTATTGTAGCCAGGTGAGATTTTGCTTTCGTTTTTTTTCCTGATCACTGAAAGGGTGATGTGAAATTACTGCCCTAAATTGCAGACCATTCCCTATTTCAGTCCTGTAATAAAAATAATGAAGATAGGGTGTGGTGTGTTGCCCTAAAGTTTGTAGGATTCCTTGATATATTTCATGCCGTCTTCTCTCAGACCTTTGAAAGCCTTGGGCATCATGATCACTCAGAACATCAGTATTAAGATCTTTAAATAAAATGATGCTGAGAATTTGTCAAGGATTTCTGAATCTAAGCCAGAAGTTGCAATAAAGTATGTGACATTGCTGTGAGGGGCCATCTTTACATACTGAAAAAAGTGACTTCTGCATCCAGGGAAAATGCTACTTTCTAATCCAAACCTCAGAAAAAGCTTTTAGAACATCTTGCACAGTAAAGTCCTTTCCTGAAGTTACAAACAGTACTGAGAGATACTAATGCTACCGGAGTCCTGTGTGTGCTGTTTTTTGTATAAGTGAATAAATCCACAGATAAAAATCTAGTGTTCCTGTTCCCAGGTTGCCCAGAAATTCCCAAGACTGATTTTGACGTTCTGTGTGTAAGGAATGTTAGATGGCATAGTCAGTTTTGCAATATAGATTATGCTTTCCGTTACAGTCTTGCAATTTTTTCCCCATAATACTGACTTGGTTATTTACCATAATGCAGGCCTATTTTTGAGACATTTTAGAATCTTTGTGTAAAACATTATGCAGAGATTTTAGAACTCAACTGGAAATGGATTATTCTTTCCACTCTAGTTTACAGTTTGGGTAAAGTAAGTTTAATAATACATATTTAAATGTTTCTGCAATTGGAATTGAAGGAAGCACCAAAAACTGGATGGACAACATTGTTAGTACAGAAAAAAAATGCAAAATAGGTACATTCAATTTTGGTTACACTTTCACTGAAATGTCTTTTCTGTTGTTCACTGGTACAATAGGCTTGCCTGCGGAAATAAATGGTGAACAAAAGTCAAACAAAATTTCACATAATAGTCCAGCGTTCAAATTCCGAGACACTGTTCAGACTTTTCTTTTTAATAAAGATACTTACAACTTTATGAGCATGAGATTCTTGGTAAAGCTTCAAGTTCTAGTTAATGCTGCCTTTTTTTTTTTTTTACCACTGCAGTCTAAAATTCTTTCATTAAGTCTGTATAGCAGTCCAATGAAGCAAAAGCCTCCTTTTGACTCCTGGGCCCCCCAGGTGTAGTCTGCCGGAGTGCCAGGGGCTAAAAGTACTGATGAGACTTTACTAGATCCAAAACAGTTCTTGTATCATTTCACTGGCCGGAGTACAGGATGACTCCAGTAAGGAGAAACTTTTGATACCAGAGGGGAGTCGTATCAAAGACAAATCGGAACTAATGGCAAAGAAAAGTAATGCTTAACCGAAAATAACTTTCAGCTTCAGTTTTGAAGAGCAAACCTTTATCTTTGGGATGATGTTATATTTCTGCAAATAACTGCTGTCAGTTTGCTTCTGTCTTTTTCTAAAGGTTCTGCCATGGTTGTCAGTAGCTTGGGTGGGTCACTAAAGTTTCTAATGTATTTAACTTCTGAACTTTTAGTCTCCAAGTACTTTCTTTCCCACCTGTTCATCTGGGATACCTGGGACTATGTTAGTGCTTATTTTACTCAATTTCATTTTGGCTAATGACAATAAAATTATTCCAAAAAATGACAGGCATAAAAGAAAAACAGAAAATGCTGACTAAAGTGGAACATTTCCATATTTCTATGTAGATTGACATAAACAGGATAGAGCCAATGGCCTGAAACCTTCTACTAAGGGAAGGTAGAAAGATCTGCCCTCTCTAACACGTGTTTTATTTGGTTCATCTCTTTCACTATATATCCCATAAGCACTATAGTAATGATGAACTACAGTATTCTTTATTTAAATTATGGTAGCAGTTATCCTGTTATTGTACTGTAAATATTTCAGCTTAGTCTTCTGCTTTGTAAATCAGTTCTGATATATAACTAAACCCTTGTGTCATGAATTAGTTTTTAGTGATCAAGATGAGGTTCCTATAACCTTTTTTGGATAATAGCTTTTATATATCAACATCTAGTACTCAATTCATTTTTGTGAGTGAGCTTGCCCAGTTTTTTCATCTTCATTTGCCCCTCATCAAAAATTTAATCACCTTCATTAAGTAAATATTTTTATTCAGTTAAGAGTGCCTAAGAGTCCTGTTTTAACTCCAAAATCTTGGGCAGAATTACATTCGAGCACTAAAGCAAAAAGAGGTTGTTTTTCCTCAGGAAATTTACTGCAGTGCTGCTTTCTAGTTGGTCATTGGAAATCTTTCCAGTTTGAGCTGAAACAGGCAAATTATCTCAGAGATTACAAGTGTTTTGCAAATGGTTGGATAGAGGAGAAGAATGTTCATATGAGGGAGAGACAGTGGAAAATCAGCTTCATTAAGTGTCACTGCTGTGTACCAAACTACTTGTGTCTTTGGCTAGCTAAGTTAATGTTAAAAGACTTTCCTCCCTCACTCTATTTAGTTTAGATTTTAAAATCTGGTAAGAGGAATGTAGAGTTACTCTAGGATACCTAGAAGGACTCATCAACAGCATTACTCTAATAAAAGCATTTTAGATAAACTTGCAAAACTAATAAGTATCGGATATGCTAGCAACATCAAAAATGTGAAATTGTCCTGTTGCAAGTAGGAGTTGAAATGTTTTTATCAGGAAGCTTCTTTGAACTTTAAATGGAATAGTTAAAGATCATAGGAGTGGAAGTCAAAGACACTCAGATTATTGTAAATTTGTGGTTTAGTTGATACAGAGAACTATAGTAATTATTAACCACAATACCAGCTCCAAGTCTCAGTGCAAGGCACAAATTATTGTCCTGACTTGGTGGGTGAAAACACATCTGTTCCTTCTTGAGTGACTTAGATGTTTGTAGTTACTGTAGTCAGTGAGTTTTTAGCTTTTAATCTACAATAGGAGTGCCCAGTTCTGTTAATCTGATTTTCTTCAGGAGTGACATTCCGGGGCTTCTTCAGAAGTATTCCAGGATTTGTAAGGATGTGTTTCAAAGCAAATTTTTTTTTTACTTCTCTCAATGATAAGTTCGAGTGAAGGACTAATTTAACTTTTATATAAATTTGGAAATGGTTTAATGAGTTAATGAGACTAATTTTATCAAAATGTCGATTAAATCAGTTATTTTCTGGGGGTTTGTTCATGTCTTCTTAAGCTCTTGTGCTGACATTGTACAGCTAAGGGGAAAACCAGTGGGCTGGGATATGAGAAACTGGTTCTGGGAGGTGCCTTGCAGTGGGCATCCTGTCTGCCCTGGTGCTGCCAAGCCTACTGAAGTTTATTGCAATTTAATAAGCTTTTGAGCCTTATTTTAAGAATACTTACTTACCTGAGACTAGGTAAGTTTTGTGTCCTTGCAAGTGATGTTAGAAATGCACTTACCTGATTGCCTCCTTATCCAGGTACTTGGCCAGTCCTGTTCACTGGATGCAACTGCACTTGGGATTAGAGTAACCAATCCAACCTGCTTGTTTTTGCAGTGCAGTTTTCAAAAAACAGCAGCAGCTCTGAAATAGATTAGTGTTCTGAACTGTTTATCAGATTAAACAGTGCTTTTCTGTGCCTGTCTTTATTTCTGTTTTGAAAAGTGTGGTTACTTATGGTTTGTGCCAAGGAAAAGAACATAAGCTGGTCTCCAAGAGATAATGCTTCAAATATAACATGAGTTTAAAGGGAAGGGGAAAAAAAAGGAGGTTTTAATTAGATCTGTGTGTGCATTGAAGATTTACAGTCCAAAACTGAGTATTAGAACAACTACTAAGGCAAGTGTTGAATACACTGAAAGGCCATTCTAGTGGTTCTTCCTAGGTGGCTCCTTTCTGAGCTGATAACTGTATTTTTGAAAAATAATACTTATAGCAGAATAATCAAAAGTAAACATGCAGCCTTCGTGAGAAGTGAAGTGGGATCAATTCTTCAGGGTTGTAATGGTAGTGGGAAGTCTTCTAAATCTCAATCTTATACTTTTGGGGAACCCCATCTACTGTTTAATTCATCTGTTGCTCAGAGTTGTAGCTGTAAGCTGTAAGTAAGCACATGTAAGAGGTAAGCTTCAGGAACTCACATGAGTATAAAATGGGAAATAATAACATGAAGCTTACACAGTGGGCAAGAGATGCTATAATAATTGTGACCGTGTCACTTGTAACGTATCTTTTATGTATGGTGAAAGTCCAGTCAGTAAACCTGAGCTCCATCCAGAACAGTTTGTCTTCAGAGCTGATTTTTCTGATGAAGATTATTATATAATTTCAGAAGCTGTACGTGTGGAAACATCAGGTGCAAGCAATGCTGTAGCAGTTCAACAGCTTTCAATGTGGTTGTTTCATATCTATATTTACGTTTTACAGATCTTCTAGAGTTTTCAGAGGATGCATCTGGTGTGCCTGAAGGCAATAAGAAATCCACAAATAAACAAGGTGATAAATCTAAGGAAAACACCAGGAAGATTTTTAGTGGGCCAAAGCGGGTGAGTAATAATACTTAGACCAAGACCAAGTTCTTATTTTAATGCATTCTTCAGAATTGCAGTTTTTTCCTATATATATAACAGGGCTTTTGTCCCAGTTTATATCTGCACTTGGAATAATTTCCTGGCTTTTGAGACTATGTCTGGAAAAGTAAAACCTTCAAGTGCAAAATTTTTTTAGGGATCACCAGGAATTTCTCTTTTCAAATGCAAATCTGGGGTTGCACAATGGTAAAATACAACCTGGGTACATTCTCTTCTAGGTGATTGTTAAAGCAAAGCACCGTTAAATGCTGTGCGATTTGTTTCGGTTTTGGTTTTTCTTTGTTAGCTCTCCCAATAAACATTTATCATATAACAGGACTGCACATTTCTGCAAGCTTCAAATTTGTAATTGGTGTAGTCTTTATAAGGACAAGTGCATTTTAGCATGTGGAAAAGTGTAATTTCCTTTTTAGTTATAAAAAGAAAAGCAAGACCATATCCCACTCCCTCTATATAGCTATGAATGGGCTACGAATTTGCCCTTTCATACTGTCAGTTGAGCTTATTCATTTTGTTGATGCTAAGTGTGGTTTATTTTGCCTGTTATTACAGGTTGCTTAGTATTTTGAAGCTTCTAAAAATGTGCACACAGCAAAAGTTGTGTTTTGCTATTAGGTGAAAGATTGCAATAGTGGGATAATCACTGTTAAATTAAATTTTTATGACTGGGTTGTCCAGGATGCTTAAGGCCTTTTCATTTGTTTTTGCATAACACATTCCCATTGTCTGGTGAAGAGAGTAGCTGTCTCACTGTCCTGGCAATCCAGAACTGATGTAATGAGAGAGAGGGAACTGGAGAGGGAAATGCACTTGTGTATTTCTTCTTCTCCTTTGAGTTCCATAAGGTTTGCAAGGCTCAGCAGTTGCATGTTAAAATCCAAACTTCCACGTGTATTCATAATGTGTTCAGCAGTCTTAACAGTTCTAAGAAATTTTTAAAAATTATTTTATTTTTCATGAACAATTCTAATGATTAAATCACACTCCAAGATTTCTTACAAAGGTGGCCAATTGCTTGTGTTGTTCAATAGCTTCACTTGAAGTCACTCTTTAAAGCTTCTGTGGTCTTCCAGAGCCTGAAGTTTTATCATATCCCCAGCTGTGTTGATACATAATAATTTCCCATTTTAAAATGTGAATTTCTGGGTGGAGTAGGGAGGACAAGTTTATTTTTTTTATTTCTCAAAACATGCAAGGAAGTCTTTTCATTTGGGGACACATATGATCAGCAACTACTTTCAGTTGTAACAACGCCTTTTTGAAAAGAATTTCTGCTTCTTGTTGCTTCGTGACTTTGGACAGAATGGGGAGTTCTTTGCTGCTAACTCTTGCTTCTGGAGTTTGAAGTCAGGCTATTGGTAAGTGAGGAGGGTCTTTTCAGAACTGAAATAGTATCTCTTGAAGAGCAGAGTACCTCAGTTTCTGCTGACTAAATAATTTTTTAAAAATCATCTTCCTAACAGTGAACATGTTGCAGTAGACTGAGAAACAAGTACAGGGAATGTAAATGTAATTGTACCTTTTTTGCTGTATTTTTTTAGCAGCATGAAACAGCTGTGGGTCTTCTGGTAAATGTATTTTTTTTTTTTAGATATGTAAATACATACCTCAAACACTCTTCTGTAGTAGCATTTTATGTTTGTTGTTTGTTTTTTGTACTTGAGATACTTGAGGCTTTATATGAAAACTGTTTTAATTGATTTTGGATGTATATAATGGAATTATGTGGGGGGGAAAGCCTACAGCAATATCATACTATATAAGCAAAAATGGTTTCAACTCTAGAAAATTCTCAGTTGGAAATAATCTCAATTCCAGTGGAAAAGATGAGAACGAGCCTTTTTGACCCAGTAGTGAAATAACTGACGTCAAAGTAGGAATTGCTGTAATTGCAACTCGATTTTAAACTTCAGTGTTGTCTATTCTTAAGGCTGTTCATGGAGTTACTAAAAACGCTTGTAAAGCTTGTTCTGATGGTATTTAGAGATGCCATAGCTATCTTCCTAATTTATAGATATAGACTCTCAATTTCAGTTGCATCTTAAAGACTTTTTCTTTCTGGGAGTGAAAAAAATGCGCTGAAAGTACTAAGCTGACCATAGCTGCATGATCTGAAAAAACCAAACACCCTAAACTTCTGGAATTCTTGCACTGTCTCATCACTTTTTTTTTTCCCTAAAGTATTAATTTCTCCTGGTTGGTGATGTTAGAGGTATGGTACTTTGCATCACGGTGAGCGGAAAAGCAAACAATTCTGTTTCTCAAGAGGTAGCAGGTGGTATTGTTGAAACTTTAGTAGATTCAGCAGACTGAAGTATTTTTTCCAATTTGTAGTTAGCAGGACTCTTGCTGTATTTGTGCTTTTGAAACCTGACCATCGTACTTTAATGTTAAAGTCCAGTTCTTGAAACTTTGAGCGTAAGTGTAATAAAGGATTAGAGACATTATTGACTTAGTGTTTCTGAAACCTGCTTTTAACACATGCAGTCTCGCTGAAATCACTGACTATTCACACACACAATAGCAGTATAAAGGTTGCAGCAGCATGTGCATTATGATAGGTATGTGAAGTCTCAACCAGAATTCTGTTTTTAAGTGAATTAAGTCTCTATCCTGAGCCTGACTTACAGAGGGAATATTATGTTCTGTAGCAACATAATTATGTACTTACAGTACATAAATACTGGCATTAGTAGACTTGCAAATTACGGGTGTGAAGCATGTATGAGTAACATCTGCAAAAGTTTGTTTGCAGCTGCTTGCAATTTTAATTCAACCGGTTCAGTAACTCATGCTCTAGCATGTAAGTTTGGGAACTCTGTGGGGCTGTGATATGCCCACCTCCAGGTCCCTTTGAGTTGAGTTCCCCTTCTGCAGGTGAAACTTTTTCTCAGTTACCAGGCAAAACCCAGTGAGGTATACAAAAGCTTTTTTGTTGCTATGGTCCAAATCTACTCAGGCTTGAAAATAGGGACCATAAAAATTCTTTCCTGTGATTTCTTACTCCTGCCTCTTTCACCACAGAATTGGGCCAGAGTCAGTGAATGAGAGGGATCAGTTTTTGTTGAAATACTCTGGAACAGTTCCCAGTAGCGTTACACAGGCTATGGATATCTCTAAATAGGAAGCTGGAAGAAAAAACTTAGAAATGTAAGACAAAGAGAACTAGTATATCCCTAAGCATAATCTCCTGATTGATCAGTCCTAGAAGCTGATGACTGTGCCTGGTATTTTGTGCCAAAGCTATACTGTCAGTTCAGCATTTCTGTTGTCCAGGATGTCATTTAAGCACTACCAAATCCTTTGAACTGCAGATTTTTCTATGTCCCTCCTGCGCTTAAACTCGAAATGCGTGGTAGAGTGACCTGCAACTCTGTGCTGATCCTAGTTGTACCTGTACAACAGGAAGCCGACCTAGACAAGGTAAATACTGATCACCTTTCAATATTCCAAGGTAAGTAAGTAAATAGAGTTACAAATCATAGTTAAAAGGTGTGGGAGCTTTTTAACTTGAGAGGCCAGGGAGAGGGGGAAGATGACAATTCTTCTTGGTGCTCTTCCGTGCTAAGACATGGGAAGACTTACTTTGTTGCATGAAGGGGGATGAAGGAGATGTAACAGAAATACATCAGTGACTCTCTTAAGTAGACATACCCAAAAGCAGTCTCCATGTTGTGTTTTCTCAAAGTAATGTGACATTTCAAGGTATTAGTTGAGTGCTGTATCAGGATTGATTTTTTTTTTTTGATGCCTTAGAATAGGTGAACTTGAGAAATGAGTCTTTTGGAATTAGTATCTTAGATGTTGGTCTTTTTAAACTGTGTATATTTCATAAAGGTTCCATGCTAGTATTGACAGACTGCAATTTAGCCCCTGTAAAAGACTGAAGTTTTCTTGAGATCATAAAATGTAGACTTTTATGATTGGTAACATGAGGAAGAAAGTACTTGCTGTGTAGACAGTCTAGACTAATGATTCATGGATGACTGTTCAAACTGAAAACTAACCTGAATTGCTTAATGACTGCTGACTTCACTTAAAATTTGTTTCCCTTAACTACTCACTTCTACAAGGAGAATTGTATGTTTATAAACAAATTTAAACTGGCTTAAATACTTTTTTTCTGTCCTCTTGTTTTGTGATGCGTGGAGAAATTTCTCTAAACTTTTGTTGAGGTCCTCTCAGTTTTGTGACTGTGTACATTTCCCCACATGTACGCAGTGAATGGGAAGAGCAACATCACAGCAGTCTGTTGGGCTTTTTTCTTGTTGTGCATACTTTTGTACAGGAAAATGTATGGAAAATTTTTTTGCCACTGACTTAATTATCATAGTCATTCCCTTGGGCCGTTCACGCAAGTACTTGACCATGCAGGTCTCTGTGCAAAGCACTTCCCTTGTTTTCAACAGTGGCATTGCTTGGAAGTTATTCCACTAGTGTAGAATGCATTTGTCGAGAAAAAACTGCGACCTTCTTGTATTAGGCATTAAAAAACCACAACAAAAAGCCCCAAACCCAAGAAAACCCAGCCTACTGAAAGGGCAGGTTTTGCCTGAAAGACAAAAAATGCTGATAAAAGTATTTTGTGAAGCTGACTTTGCTCTCCTTTTGCCCCACCTGCTGACTTGTGCTCCCCTGCTCCTTCAGGTTCCCGAGGTTGTCTGTTAAACTAAATTGAGGAACCCATCTGTGTTTAAAAAATAACCCATTAAAGGGAAACATTTAACATAAATCTCAGCCTGGTTCACTGCGAGTCTGTAAGCAACTGTGTCCATTCAGTTGAGGGAACCAAAGAAGAGAGATGAAGTCATCTTAACCTGGTTAAGTCAACATTGCAACTGAGATGCTCACTAGACACAGCCAGTGTTAGCAGGATTACATGCGTTGCTTTGATCAAGTGACATTATAGACTTAGTCATGACAGTACTGTTGAATACGTGAATGAAATAATTGCTGAATTCAGACATGGCTTAGCTAACAGGCTGCTTCTGAACTCTGTGTCCCAAGATAAAAACTTGATCCAGTCATAACCCTGAGACTATTGCTTTTTATGTTTTATTCAAGCTTTACAAATAACTGCTGTATTTTGCGTCCAACAAGGTACAGAAATGTGTGCAAGATTTCAAAGTGTGTTTTTTTGGACAAATCAATTGGAGGGATGTGTTACATCATTACTATGTGAAGAGCACTCATTTCCAGTTACTAAGTGCTGAATCAGCACTTTTTTCTTCTGTGTAACTTCAATTGGATCTGCAGCTAGTCCATAGTTAATTGGTAAATTGCTTCTGGTATTTTGTCCTGTAGGCAGGTTTTTTCTAGGAGTAGGTTGTTTTCATGGAGTTGCCATGTTCCTGTTAAAAATTTTAAGTTCTGTGAGGAACTGTCATTCCTTGAAAATAAAGCTTATGTGTAGTCCTGTTGTTCTTCATAGGATTTGCTGTAATGTAAGTGAAAGAGTATAACCTATGAGATCTTACACAGGTTGATGTGAACTTTTTGCACTGGTACTTGGCGCTGACTGGAAGAAGTTAAAAATATCCGTTTGAAATAATTTCTGTGTCTAAGTTTACTTGAAGTCCAAGAGAAAATACTTGTACCGATCTTTTGCAAGTATTTTGAAATTGAAGCAGGAAACCAGACATGGCTCTTGGTTTGACATACTAATCCTACAGCTAATATGACAATGGTGTGTATGTGGGAGGCAAAAGAAACTAGGCTGTTCTGTGATACATAGTTTTCCACTTAGTTTGTATTATGCTTTACAGTAGATGTTTATCAAAGACATCCTGCAAGTAGCACTTATTTTTGCTTGCCTGCAAATGAATCTGCAGTTCCCCAAATAATTTTTTTTTAAGTTTAGGGGGTTTGTGGTTTTGTTTTTAATATTTTCAATTAATCTTCATTCAATCTATCTGAAGTGCAGAACCTCAGGTGGTTTTGGTTAATTATTTTTCACTAGCTTATTTTAAGTGAACAGTCCTGGAAGAGTAGCAGTGGAAGCATAATTCTACAGTTTTGCTGTATCAGTCATAGTCCTTCCCATACATTTAATGTGTATGCACTAGAGTCAGAACTAATTAGTCAGAACTAATTTTAAGAACTGCTTGTTTTTATTTTACATAGCCTTAAGAAAAGAGTGTCCTACCAAAAGGAGGAGCAGTTTTGATGATTTTTTTTTTTTTCAGTTATATTAAACTGCTGGCAATACCCACATTGAGCTGCTATTTGCATCCCAACTTAGGATCTAAAACTTGTGGGGCTTTTTCATAGGAAGGGTTATTAGTTGACATCTGCTATTTTGGCTCTGCTGAGGTGTCAAGCTGAATCTTGACAATAAAAATGTCCTGTGAAGTGTCTGTCTTGTATCAGTTTAGTGCTAAGCCAGCAGTCTGTTTCATCAGCAATTTGACAAACAGTGGTGGTCAGATCTGACAACTTGTGACAGCATGTTGCTGCTTCTGCAGTACATTTCTTTCACTTACTGGTTGGTGCTTCTCGCAGATGGTCTGCTTGGTTCTGAAGTGGTTTTCTGGGTTGTTTTTTTTTGTCCAAAAATCTATTTGTTGGAATCATGCATAAGAGGTGAGCTGTTCTAGATGGTAGCCAATCATAAACATTGCGTGTAGTTTGAGCAACTTCTATATTGCTGGAATGAAAAGGAATTTTTTAAAAATATAAAAGATGATAAAAGGCAAGAATAAATCAGTTTTTTTAAATAGTTGATTTGTTAAAAATCAAAGCTTCATATTGATACAGCTATTTCACTTAACCATTACAAAACCAGAGTCTTCAATAAGCATATTTGTTTAATACTGGCATCCTAGTTCAGAGCATTAAGGAGTTTTTTTCTTCTGTGATTGATATAAATAGACCAAACCCAATTATTAATTTTTAGGTTAGTAAACAGGATGCTAATCAGGACTGGCAGACTTAGATTAGTCACCTAAATTTGAAGTTGCCCCTGTAATTTTACTGAATTGAGTTAGGATGTAACACCTTGAAGCCATCTCAGAATGCAAGCAAATACCAAGAGTTGGTCTGTTAACTTCAAGAAAATTGTTTGATGCTGAACAAAATAATTTTCTTCCCACTCCCTCATAATCAAACTGTGGTGAAGAATGGTGTGTTCTGGAACCTGCTGAACTGAGATCCTTCCACCTGGCAAAACTGCTTCCTCATCTGTCCTCCATGTGGAACTGTTGAGTACAACTGTAGTAGCAATGTTGCTGCAAGTGCCTTTCTTCTCCTGTGCATTGTCAAGAAAGATGTGATCAGTTGAGACAGATCCGTTCTGAGAAAGGTGAAGCTGTGAAGTGCAGTGTGGAGGTAAAAAGCTAAGCCCTCATAGAGGCAAGGGGAACAAATGAAAAATAAGCATGGAAATCTTTGTCCCCTTGTGGGCACTTGTGCTTTTCAGGAAGTAAAGAAATCAAATTGAATGGAAAATGTTTGATGTCACAGTGGAAACTTTGTATTTTGTACTTCCTGATCCTACTGGTATTAACTTCTTGGCAAGATGCAAAGATGCAGCTTTGAAACGAGAGTCTCTCTAGCATCTTGACATTTCCTTTCCCTCCATCAGTTATGTAGTTCCTAGTAATTAACTCAGTGTTTTAGTAATTAGGCAATGCAGGATAACAGTGCAGGATAAGTGTTACATTGCACAAAGGCCTCAATCCTGTACAAAGTTCTAAAATGGGAAAAATGCTCAAAGAGATTAAAATACAACAGTTTCAGTTGCCAGTGAGAACTCAATTTATATGCAGATGAATATGCAAAATTGTCTTTACAGCTCCCAAAAACTGAGCATGGTTGGTTCACTCAGCTCTATGGCTTTATGTACATTAAGTAATAGTGCAGTGCAACACAAGCACATCTTGAGAGTGAAACAGTTGGTGTTGAGGGCCCAGTGTCCCTGTTATACGTGTCTAGAAGTTGTTACTTTGAATTAGCTTTATGCTCATCTGCTTTAGGGAATGCCCCATAACAGCGAGTGTGAGATAGATGCTCTCTGGAATAGTATGTTCAAGTTGGTTTTCATCAGAAAGGAATCAGGTAAACCTCAGAGACGTGGTGATGCAAACCACAGTGTTGTAACTGAAGACATTTGAGAGATTTATTTGAAAAATGTTTTACTGATCCAAATGGAAACGGTTACATGGGGGTGCATGCATGGCAACCATATGACCTCTGGAATATCACTCTGGTTGCAGTTTTGTAAGGCTTTCTTGTTAGCAGATAGATTTTGAGTAGATTTGATTAACAGAGATATGCAGGGGATGTGTGTATGTCTATGTCTGTCTTTATGTAGCAACGAAGTGGGCAGGAATTTTGTCTTAGCAATTTTTACTATGTTATGTTTGTGCCAGTACAATTATTGCAGGTAGATGCAGGTTGTTCTGTTCTCTTAATTGAGGTGATATGTTTCCAGTATTGTGGTGATACCTCTAAATGATCATACTCTGTTCCTTTTAATTAGACTTATGTTTCAGTCCAGATTAATAACCATGTGCCTTCTGCTTTTGAGCTGACCAATTTAGAGTACACTCAGTATAAGCAGCATACAGAACTCAGTTACCTATGTATGATAAAAAATTAATCTCACATTTGTGAAATTGTTCTGTTGCTTCAAGTAAAAATTTCATGTTTCACTTGGATGTTTGACCCATTGTCTTGTTATGCCCTAAAGGCTTCCTTTTGAGCTTTGGGGAAGAAAAACCATTTTGCAGTTCTTCAGAAGTCTGATGCAAGAAAAGCATCAGTGACAGTTGACCCCTCTGTTGATCTGCTGCTGCTACTCTTCAACCTTTCCTGACTAACAACTTCTACTTGTCTAGCTAGGTGCATGCATAGTGTTTTTTTGTGTACTGCGTTAAATGATATAGCAGCTCATGATTAGGTGGTCCAGGGCACACAGAGGTGAGTTACTGCCACTAATCTACTACTGAGATCCAAATAATGGAGATTCGGTTCACATTTTGAACACTGAGTAAATGACTTAGTCCTGGCTTGGTTCTGTTTCTTTTAATGGCTGTTGGGAACTGCTATCTAATCTGGAGTCCAAATTACCTTTTTTTTGGTGTTAAATATGCATGGCTCAGCCTGTACTGAATTAGCATTCCATCTTGTTGTTTTGAAGTGTGATTTATTTTTCTTTGCTCTGGATGGATGTTCATTCCTTTCCCTTTTCAAAAGAAACAATCCATTATGTGCAGGCCAGAAAGCCCACATCCTAGGCTGCATCAAAAGAGGTGTGACCAGCAGATCAAGGGAGGTGGTTCTCCCACTGCTCTCATGAGATGCCACCTGGAGTAAGTATTGTGTCCAGTTTTGGAGCCCTCAACATAAGAAGGACATGGAGCTGTTGGAGCAAGTCCAGAGAAGAGCCACCAAGATGATCAGAGACCTGGAGCACCTCTCCTATGAATACAGGCTGAGACAGTTGGGTGTTTTCAGCTTGGAGAAGAGAAGGCTCCAAGGAGACCTTACAGCAGTCTTCCCCCCCTGAAGGGGGTCTACAGGAAAGCTGGAGAGGGAGTTCTTACAAGGGCTTGTGGTGACTTGAACATGGAAGGTTTAGATTAAACTCTGGGAGGAAATTCTTGACTGTCCGGGTGGTGAGACACTGGCACAGGTTGCCCATGGAGGTTGTGGAAGCCCCATCCCTGCAAGTGTTTCAGGCCAGGTTGGATGGGGGCTTTGAGCAACCTGATCTAGTGGGAGGTGTCCCTGCCCATGGCAGGGGGTTGCATCTAGATGATCTTTAAATGTCTCTTCCAGCCTAAAGCATTCTGTGGCTTTATGAATAGTTCTGTGTGGCATATTTTTTTCTTCCTGAAAGTGAGCTGTGTAGGACAGAAGTACTCCTAATGATTATGCATATTGAGTGGTAAATAATATATTTTGGTTTATTGTATTTCTTTGAACTTGTTTGTAGTTTTGATGAGCGTCTGGCATACAGTCTTACTGAGTGCTCTTCAGATATAAATAATGCATTTATCAGGATATCTGTTAAAAATGTTTTTAGGTTTTCTTTTGTCATTGTCTTCTGCCTCAAAAAGCATTCCTGCCTGCAAATAGCTGCTGTCTTTACTGTTTTGCTAGTGTTTTCAGCATGACTCATGTCCCTGGCTCTTACTTGCAGCTATTCTTATGTCTGTGAGTGGCAGGCAGTGCTGCAGCACCATGTGCGGAGTGCCAGCTCTCGAAAATTTCAGTTTGGAGACTATCAGGGATGGGAGGTTAAGTGTGACCCACAGCTTATACCATTTGGAGATGATCTTATGAATCTGACAGGCATGTGCATTTTGCAAAATCCTTGACATTAGTTGTGGTTTTGCATCCCAGTTCATTCCCCAGAATCACATGCCTTGTCCCACAGGATAACACACTTCATACCCTCAGTGGAATATTTGCACTCTCCAACACCTATCTGTGTATAAACAGCTGTCAGTTCCATACATATGAAAAAAGAAAACTCTTCTGCTATTCAGCAGAAGCTCTTACAGCTGATTAATATTGCAGAACTTATTTACCTTAAGAACACAGAATTCAAAGGAGTGGTGTACTTCCACTTTCATCTGTTCTAAGTTAAGCTTGAGAGGAGGAATTCTTCAAGAAAAGTCTGCATTATTTCAATAATTGCAAGGTTCTCTTGTCTTTCAGAAAAAGTAAGTCAGTTTCTTAAATGACTGCTGGTTATATATCAGTGTTACTGCTTGAGGGAAGCTTATCACAAGCAGAATTAAAAAAAAAACCTAACAAAAAAAATCCCAAACAAACCTCTTTGCTTTTGTGATCAAGCCCTTCTGATAAGTCTTTGTTCATCAGCATTCATTTGATCTTTGATTCTTTTCCTGGCTTCAGTTCTCTCATACAGTAATGAAAGCAAGTCTACACAGTGCTTACTGATTGATGAATATTGGTGCTGTTTCTTTTCAATTGTTTTGAACATTCATCTTCGTTTTGTGTTTCAAGGAATAACGGGAAGGTTGCTTCAAGAGGTGGTTGTAAAGGAGGGATGTATTTGCCATATCAATGTGAGTTGTAAAATAGGTTCCAAAGTCTCTGTGTAACGTGTTAGAAATTATTAGAACATATTTCTTTGGAAAGTAGGTTGGATTTTTGCAGGTGTATTTGGGCTGTGTGCAATCAGTGTAAGACAGGATACTGGACCAGACACTGGAGATGCTGAGGAGCAGTGTCTAATGTCTGATGAAATATTACTGGGAAGGCATGGAACCACCAGCAAAATAAGTATGATCTAAAAATGGAAGGTATTACAAGGGATAGAGGTTTAAAATTAACCTTCCACAGACAGGTATTTGAAGTTTAAAATAATTACCATTTTCAGTTACAGTTTAGGCACTGTTACAAGAGGGCTATTAAATTAAGACAGCCCCTTATTTCTCAGAACAGGCATTTATTGGTGACATTACTTGGTTTCTTACATAAAATGCAACTTTCTTCTGTATTGCAATGGTAGTGCCTCAGCGGGCTGTGAAGTGCCTTGTCACAAAACACTTCTGGATGCCTTAGCTTTTGATTTAGTAAGGGATGAAGTAAAGTCAGAGAAAAAAAGCCCATTTTTTGGTGCTTAAATAAAAAGGATGACATTTCTGACTCGGGAAGCCTCTGAGCCCTGGGTATTAAGAAAAAATTGTCTTGATCTGTTTGCCCTGTTGAACTCTTTCCTATGCATCAGCTGTTGCTCTCTGCTGAAGAAAACACATTGATGCTGTGTGGACCTTTTGATTATGGTGGCACAGCTGTTTGTATGCTTTGTTCTCACTCCATATTGAAGCACTGAACTTGATCCTCTGTCATCTGTGTTTCCTATGCATGTGTATGCAACAAAGCTGCTAAATTTTGAAAATCCAAGGCTACAGACACTTCTGTTGGCAAGGGCTTGTCCCAACTGCTGCCTCCCAGAGTAAGATGAACTTGAACACTGATATGACTCTGCTCCCCCTACTCCTGACAAGGGCTGCGTTTGATTCTTCAGTGTGCAAAGGCAACAGGGTTTTCTCTCCTGGGGCAGCAGTGTGGTGTGCTCTTCCCTTGAACACAGGAGTCCTGCAGCAGCAGCAGGGCCTGGCTTAGTGTGTGCCCCATTGTTTCTGCATCGAGCAATGAGAATGGCGTGACTGCAGGATGCTGGTGTGTGGGTTCCCTCTCACTGCTGGGTGTGACCAGTCTGACACTGCTGTCACAGAGACCTGAAGGGCTCTTGTGCAGCATGTAGCTCCCAGACAGGAAATTTAGGAATATTAATATTTATATTGTTTAAGTAGGCTAGAGTACTATGTGAGACTACAAGTGAGATTTGGGACTCCCATTGATGAATATCCTATGCTAATGGCACTTTTGGCAGGGGTAATGCAGTACAGTGCTATGAGAATTGTAGAATTTAAGCTTCCCTGCAGGGTTAAACAGAATTATCCAGTCAGCTGAAACTGATACCAAATATATGCTTTACTTTCATGCTGTTTACTTGATGGAGTGCATTGTTTCCTTGAATTATCTCATATGTGAGGATATGGCACCCAGAAACTTATACCCTCTTTCTTCCCGATCTTGAGTATACACTGAGATAATTTGCTGAACGGTTGCAAGTAGGCAAGGAAAAAAGTGTATCTAGAAAATAGTGGTTCTTTACCTTTTACAGACATTTGTGAAACATTGTATCTTTTGTTACTAAAATACCATCTTAGAAAGTTGTCTTTGCTCTGTGTATTGCAAACATGGAGTCAGTTTCCTGGGAAGAATCTGCTACTCAGAAATGTGTAGGAGAGAAGAGTTAACCTTTTAACCATTTTGTCAGTTAACCATTTTCAAATAAGGATTTATATGGCACCATCTTCCTATTTGTGGACAGAGATGTCCTCTCTAACTGTTGCAGCATGAACTTAAAACTGGTTTCTCAGTTGAACTCTTTGAGTTTAGTGAGATTATCAGGAAACTGAGCAGGTTAGTGCTTCTTACTTTGGAAAGTTAGAAATTATCAAAACCCTTGTTTTGCTGTTCCTTCGTGTGGCTGTGGTGGCTGCATGTGACTTTGGATATCCATCACCTGAACAAGTATTTTTTTAAAAGCACTTGCTTGGAAAACAGGTAAAACCATTTCAACAATGGCTGTTGTCTGCTTACTGCTGAATAGTACATGAGCACATCTTTAAATAATCAAAAACCAAGTAAGTTTCTTATGGCCACATCAAAGCTCACTGTAGGAGGGAAGGAGGCTTTTCTCTTGTCTGGAAATGAAGATAATTTAGTGTTTGACAGTTCTTTTGGGCTCTGAAAACTTAGTGCTGAAATTTTAATTCTGGTAATATTATTCTAAGTTTTGTTAGTCTGGGCTTTCTCTTCTTGTAAAGAATGGAAGGATGCAGCACAGTAGAGTTTTTACAATAATACAGGAAGTGTTGACTTACAAAATCTACTTGCCATCTTTTCACATGCCAAAACCTTGCTACACTTAATAGAATGGTTTTCAATCCATAGCTGGTACTGCTAGGTTTGCTCTGCATACCACCTCTATGGGCTGTACTTGAGCTATTATCTGTTTTAAATAGTTGATACATGATATTTTGACAATTTTTTTAGTGTCTAACTTCTTTTTTTAATGTATTTTTTCCCATGTTTAAAATGCTATATAATTGTGCGTGAGGAGGTCTGTAGTTGTATCATCTATGCAATATATGGCATTTTGGAAAATCGTGGAAATTGTAATGGTATATTAGTCTGGAATATTATTATGCAATTAGATTGGTAAACTCAAATGCTAGAAATATAATTGATTTTACTTTCTCTAAGAATTACAGTATTTCCCAAAAATTCAAGGGACAGTAAATTTTGATGCACTTTGATTTGCTTTGATGCGTTTTTGAGCAGGAAGGAAAAAAAGGCTTCTTAATTTATTAATATGGATTAAGGTATTTCATTTGAGTATTTTTTTTTTTTCTTCCTCCAGGCATCAGTCTGTAACAATTCCAGATTTTGATTGTATCCTAGTCATACTTCCCACTGACATGGTGTTTGCTAACATATTTTTTGCCATAGCTGTCTGGTTTTGTCTGTAGGAAGGCTGCAGACCCTTTGCCTTTGAATCAATTTTAAAAGTAGAAAAATGGAAGAATTCTTGAAATACATACATACCATGTTTTTTGCCACTGGAATGGATCTGTATGTCTTCAAAACCATCAGGTCCTTTGAAGTCTTTGAGATTTTCTGATAAATAGAATATTGAGAGCTTTTGTTGCTGAGAAAACAGAAGGGGGAAAATGAAGCTCACTTGCCTTGTTTAGCTACATTATTCTACATTAATTTTGAAATATATGCTGACTACTGGTAGATTTGCTTAAAAAATAACCTTTTTTATCTTTCAGTCTCCCACAAAAGCTGTATATAATGCTAGACACTGGAACCAACCAGAATCAGAGGCTCTGCCAGCACCACCAGTTTTGAAAACTCCCAGTGTCCCAGTAAGTAGACTGTTGTTTTTTTTTTTCTCAAATTCAGTAAATCTCCTTTTAAGATTCACTGACAATTTTTTGAAAAACAAGTTCTTAATACCTGGTAATGTCACAGTAATTCAGAATGAAATCTGCTTTGTGATGTGAGCCACTGAATATTTGATAGGAAATAAATTGTCAGTGGAAATATCCTAGAATGGGATCTTCCATATAATTTCAATCTGCAGATTAAAAAAAAGTTCCCTAATCTACTGAAGTTAAGCTTCCTAGCAGTGGACTCCATTTTGTCTTCTGTGAGAACCCCTAGGATTAACTTGCTAATGCCCATAGAAATCAGCAACCTGCAGGTCAAAAAGGAAACACTTCAAAGACATCCCATTTTTTTTCCTTTCTAATGGAGTAAATTATTTTGGATTGCTTACCTAAGTTTTTAGGAACTATGAAAAAAACAAGATTTTATGTATAAAGACAGAAATGCTAATGCAAACATAGCATGTCTACAAAAAGTAGACAAGAGGTGAAAACAGTTCTTAAGTAACTTGTTTGTTCAAAAATCAGTGATTATTCTGAGGCTTAAAGTAATAGCTTTTTAACTCTTTTTTGAGACCCTGAGAATCCAGGGTCTTGGGCTTACTATGTACTGTTAGTTGTTGCTGATTATGCTTAATTGTTGCTGATTATGCTAAGAGCATTGTACATTGTCAGTAAACTCATTTTGTTTGGTTCCTTGCTTTCAGTACTTGTCTGAGAACAGAAAAATCATAAAGTAGATACTCTTGCAGTGTTAAATCTTCAGCTTTTGTAATCAGTTTGGGTTTTGTTAGTTTGTTTTTTAATTCCACCTGTGTGTTTTTTCTGTTATTAGCTCCTCATTGATTTATGGTTGGTTTTGGTTGCATCCTCACAGTATTATGATCAGCCTTTCTTCAGTGTTAACTGAACTGCCAGGAAAATGGAGATGTCTCATTTAAAAATAACCATTACCACTAGTGTTTGAGGAGGGAACAGAAATTTCAGTCCTGGATTTCTCCTAAACTCTTTCTTGATTTAAATGAGGTGCACTTGAACTGAAGCTTTTGTTGCTTACTGAATCTTTGTATTGGTACTGATTATTTTTTAATTACTCCTATAGGTATCTTCAAGTCAGATTTTTTCTGAAGTCTTCTCAGACAGACTTTTGAGTATGTCCTCTTCAGGCTAGGAATATGTCTGGTTTGTTCATGTTCAGACAAGCCATTTGTCTTCCACAAACTTTCACTTTGTAACTGGAACCATCAAAATATTTATTCAGGAATGTGCAGAGGTTTGGCTGAACAAACCAGTTAGGGGAATATGTTTGTATCTGCTCCTCCTGTTATGATGTACATCTGAAGTTACTTCAGTCACTTTATTTTGCCTTGATCTATGTGTTTATGATTAACACTTAAGAGTTACAAGATAAATGAGCCTCGATGTAAATGTTCAGCAGTAATCCTTGTGCAGATGATCCTGCCTCTAATTTCTGTAGAAATTTGTTACCTGAAGATCTGGATCAATCTGTCTTAGATTTACTATGAGACACCCATAGCATGGAGACTGCTTATGCTAAGTACTGTTTCCTTATGGCCTCCCCAAGCTGCCTTGCAGTTTGCTTTGAAGGGGAGGCCATTAAACAAGACTTGGATGAAATACTTCGGTGTTCACAAAGTGATAAGATCAGTGTCTTCCAGTATGTGCTTTAAACCAGCTTTACCAGGTGATTTATTAGCATTTTGCCACTGGAGCCTAAGTGAGCAAATACTGAAGTGCTGTACAGTGGTAGGGGCAGCATGTAAAGAATACTGGATCAATATAGCAGGTTGTTTTGACTTGTGTTTTAATGTTGACTGTTAATGTACAATGCACAAGAGGCTTTAGCTCTAAATATCCCTTAAAGTGAGGAATAGTTCTCTATGGAAGTTGCATTCACTATGCCTTCATGTTAACTCTACTTTCTTCAGTCATGCTTAAAAAAACATTCTAATTTTTACATTAGATATTGAGGGTGAGTAAATGACCACTGCTATTGGCACTTGTACATTTAGAATTTGGAATTTCAAGGTCTGTATGCCTTGTTTTTTGTGGTTTATCTTAACATCTGATTTTGTGACAAAGTAGTAATCTGAAGACAAGCTGGCACTTAAACTTTATAGTAGACTTAAACTAATACTAAAGAGTAGGTTAAGGAGAAACCTGTAATACTTGCCTGAGATGGCTGGATACTCGTCAGTAGTTATTCTTAAAGACCTAACATCCAAGTTCTGTACTGCCTATTGAAAGGTAGTAGAGAATAGGTTTTGCTGTATTTCATGCTATAGTATGTTGTTCCTAAAATATTACCACAAATGTGAGCAAGGCCAGTGTATGGAGAATATCATAACTTTACAAGAACATACTCCTCTGTTTGAGGCATGCACCCTGCTTCTCGTTTTTCTGTGTGACAGTTTTTTATGGTGCTACAAATGTTACACATTCGTAGTCTTCTACCTACAGACAAAATGCAGTTTGGAGTACCAGGTTGGAGAGCTTGATTTTCAGGTAGCTACATCCTGAGTACAGCAGTGGGGTAGCCTCCAGTAGCTAGAGATGAGAACAGTGGACACAGTTTTTCAGTTCAAGCTGTGTTGAGACAGTGATTGCTCAATGCTATGCTTGTGTCCAGACCACTATGCTTAATGATGGGTCAGTATAGCAGCCAACTCAGTCCTGGAAGCTCCAGTGTAAGGGGGTGAGGTACTTGTGTAAGTATCAACGAATAATTGCTTTTAATATCTGAACTTGCTTGGTTTACTTACCCTAAAGCATAAGGAACCAGCATAAAGGACTTTTTGTGTATTTTTTTTAGTTTCAGAATTCCACTGGAGCTTTCCTGAGTACTTAGAACTGAGTTTTGTATTTAAAAATGCATTTAATTTCTGACATAATTTATTTTTTAAGAATAGGCACATTATCACACAGCTTAGGTACAGCTTGGTAGTGTAGGGCAAGGACTAAATAGTCCCAAAATGTGAGTTTGACAATTGCACACCTGTACTGTTTCCTGATGTATTTAGTGTATGTTTACATGCTCAAAACATCTGCCCATTTTAGCACTTTCTTATTAATAGGTAAGGCTATCTTCAAAGGAGGCAATTCATAAAGATGATGGAGTTTTTAAGGCTCCTGCACCACCTCCCAAAGTGATAAAAACTGTGACAATACCTACTCAGCCCTATCAAGAGATAGTAACTGCATTGAAATGTAGGAAAGAAGACAAAGAAGTAAGTATTCTTAACACTTATTTTTAAGATAAAGAATTATTGGTAATCCTGAGTACTGAAGGAACAGTGTCAAAATGAAATTTAACTTTCCTATTAAAGATAATATTTTTATATAAGTAGTTGAATGACCTTCATTAACTTGTAATGTTTCCTTGCACTCAAAACTGAATGTTAAACTGTACTTGTTAAGGTTATAGTAAATCTCAAGAGCAACTTACCTAGGTCAAAATATTTGTCTCTTCCAGTTATACACTGTTGTTCAGCATGTAAAGCACTTCAATGATGTAGTGGAATTTGGTGAAAATCAAGAGTTCACAGATGATATTGAATACTTGCTAAGTGGATTGAAGAGCAATCAGCCCCTAAACACACGTTGCCTTAGGTAAGATATCTTAATACAAAACACTGAACTTAAATTGAAAAGCAATATTGAATTAAATAAGTATTCATCCATGAAGTGACCATGCTTTAAAATGCTGAGTAGCTATCTGGCACTTCTGCTTAGAAGAATAAAATTTGAAGATAATCTTCAAGATGATATGTTGTGAATAATCAAAAGTAGTGTGAGTAGGAAAATGAAATACGAAATGCTGTCATAAGAGACATCTTCAACACACTTGCTATAAACTAGTTACAGTTCCATACCTTACTATAGATTAAAAATATTGTCTGGTAACTTTTTTGTTTAGTGCAACCTTCTCTGCAATGTCTACTCTCTTTTTAATGCAGTATTCAATTCTAAAACAAAATGCTTAAGACTGGGAAGTTTGCTGGCTATAATTTAGAACTGATGTAATACTGAGATACTGTTTGTCTCTGACTTCCTGTTCTTTGTTCTCTGTTGAGAAATAACATAGCTAGCATGCACTTGGAAGTATTGTGGCCTCAATACTTGTTGGAAGTTTCCCTAAGCTGTCTTCAACTACTCATTACGCTCTAATGTTAAAGTTACACATTATTGCGATGTTAGTATCAGAAATGTTAGTGTTGCTCTGAAAAAGTTTGACTTAATATTTGTTTCCATTCCCTGGACATAAAGTAATGAGAATCATGTTCTGTAACCGTGTAAGAATCTTTCTTTTAATATACTCTTTAAGTTTTCCTTTCTGTTTAGCAAAACTAAAATGCTAGAGAAGGAAAAACCTGAATCCAGAGAGACAGGTGATGAGGACACTTTCAGATTTGACTGAGAAGACGCTTTAATAAACTTTTTAGAGCTATTTTAAAAATTTATTTTTCATGTTCCTCAAAAACTAGCAATGAATATTGCTGCTGGAATATAAGCACAAGAAATTTATTAACCAGTTTGTACATTATGATGAGAATAAATTACTACTGTAACAACAATTGAGGAGTGTTTTTCATATTGAGTGCACTTAGTTTGCTCATATGGCAAGCTTCCTAAGATCTTAAACTGACCTTTATACTTTCTGAATTTATATAATGGCATGCAACTTGTGTAAACACCGTAAACATTTTTTCTTTCAGTTAACAAATTAAAATTATTTTTTCCAAAGGAAATCAGTGTGTAAGGATAGGAATAAACGTAAAAGAATCAGAAACTGATAGGTAAGCTCTAGCTGGCATTGTTGGGATTGGAGACTTGTACTTTAAACACCATACCCTATGAATCTTGTTAACAAGATTCCTGGAAGTCATGGAAGACTTGATTGCAGAATCACTCCCACATTAATCCACTTCTAAAAGTAATGTGTTTCCAGGACAGCCCAGCCTATAGACTATTAAAAATGGCAGAGTTTGCTAATAAAACCGAGGGAAGACTTCTATTTTTAAAATAGAACTGTTAAGCTGATCACTGATTAGTCTAATGTATTTGTCAGATCTTTTCTGAAATCTGTAGTGTTTCCATCAACCATAAATGCAGCAATAAATATTTAAAATGTTTTATGTTTTGGTTTGGTTTTTTTTTTGTAAAATACTGTCAGTCATAAGGAGAACTAATCAGCCAATTAGATAACTGTTAGGTAGCAGTGGAAGCGCACATTTATAATTTCAGATAATGCTCTGATCCACGATAAGCTCTCTGGTGCCTCTGAATCAGAGCTTTGGGCTTAGTTCCTGAACACTTTACTTTCAATTTAACTATTGGAAATTATTTTAACTTTTGTTTGAAAGAAACAAGTTCAGGGTACCCATTCCAAACATGTTTCTAACCCAACCTTAAAATAAAGCAGATACAGTTTGGTGCTGGTAGGCAACTGTTGAGTAAAATGCAGCTCTCTTCACCAGTTACCAAGTGGCTTTATACAAATTGTAGAAGAAAAATCTGGACAGATTTTGTCAGGGTCTGAGGTATATGGTCAGTCACATTTTGTAGACTTATCTGCTATTTCTGTAAATGTGTTCGTTTTAGTTCTAATCCAGACTTAATTTTCCATAGTGTAATCAGCTTGGCGACAAAGTGCGCCATGCCCAGCTTCCGAATGCACCTGAGAGCCCATGGGATGGTAGCCATGGTTTTCAAAACACTGGATGATTCCCAACACCATCAGGTATGGATGGATTGTGTGTTACATTAAAGTTTGATGATACTTGTCTACTTTGTATGAGTTTTGTGCACACGTAATTCAAGGCCGAGCATCCAGTGTGGTGTGCACCTGGGATCAGTGGCTTCTTTTTAGAAATCTGCAGGGAAATGAAAAATAACACCTGTGTTCCAGTGACAATTCCTTTTTGGCAGCAGATGTGCTTCTGGGTTTGGACATTCTTTAAAAAGATCATTTAAGTTTTAAAATAATAGTACCTGTACTTTGGATTGCTACTATATATCATCTCAATTTTTTTCAGTAATTTTATTGTTGTACTTATAATGTACTTCAAAAAAAATATATTTGAACAGGATTCTTCCTCCTTGTGTTTAAAGATAAATTTAATTTGCCATATTCAGACTCGCTTGTATATGAATTACCACCTTCTCTGTAGCTGTGTTGGCACATTTTTCATGTCCTGTGCTTGTCTCCTTGAGCAGTGCTGTAATGGCAGTTGTAGGATGCCTTGAGTATATGCAGTCTTCTGTGATAAATCTAGGAAACGTAAACTGTAACTTCTTTTGGTAACATGACCAGAGAATTAAAAGCTGAAGTTTGAGTGTTTTTACCAAGTTAAATTCGGCTGTGATAGAAAACACTTCTTGGGGGTAATGCTGATTTTTTCCAATGGTTGTAAACTGCCTCCGTGGGATATCCCTGGAGGTTTTGTTACAAAAGCAGAATATAGGAGATGTTACTTGAAGTGGATAGTAGATAAGGATATCCAGACAAGTTTGTTTTTATTTAATAGCTGTAGACATATACAATATGACATATACAATGCAGAGGAAAACTTTGCACCTATAGAAACTGACATTTGAGAGATTGTATTTGACATCTTACTGTGAGCGGGGGGAAAAGCTGTAGAGCTTTAAAGTAAATAATTTAGAATAATAGCTTATTCTCCATCTCCCTCAAAAATTAGCCACGGCTAACTGTAAAACATAGGAAACAGGTTTGAACAATGCAGTAATTATTTTGTGTGCTGTCAAAATAGTGCCAAGTGATACTAGAAATAAATGAAGTATAGTCACGCTATTTAGGACAGTTGCCACCACTGAGTTGCAGATCTGTGAAGGACAGCTACAGTTCCTTGGAAAGTATACAAGCTTGCTCGGTGCTTTTTTGGCTGTCTTTTAACAGTTACCATTATCCCTTCAATCTCTAAAGAACTAGCACATACAGTTCAAAAGGAAATTGCATGCTATTATTAGTCTGCAGTAACAAAAAGCATTGATTATATTCACTATTTTGGTATGTTCAAAATGCTCCCTTCTGTCAGGAAAAAAAGTAGCAAACTACTATTAATAAATGCTAAAATACATCCTCTAACTACTGGTAGTGTATGCTTCAGCAATGACCTTCTTATTATAAGCTTGCTGTCTTGATATGCTACCCTTTCATTCACTAATTATTTCACTAAAAATATAACTTGTTCAAAACAAATAGAAATTTGTCCACTAAATCTCAGTGCAAAGTAACTCAACACACTAGGCTTTGATTGTGTGGCTCTTACCCGTTGAAGATTAATAAGGACTTGGGAAAAAAACAGCACAATTATTTAATATTTTCTTTAAAGTATTTTGGAGATGGGAAACCTGCCACAGTGACGGAAACAAATGTCAGTGTATACAGCGTTCATTGTACTGATATAATGGGATATAAGACTGAGAAAGTAGGGGACTTCTACATTTCCATAAGAAATGTAAATAGCAATTGCAGAGGTATTTTTTAAACAACAATGGAAGCAAAACCAGTTACTTTACTGAGCGATGCCCCGAAATATTTACATGGAAATTGCTTGTTGCAGTGAATTTTTCTTGTCAATTGTTCTTTAAGCTATAGTTTCAGTTTTTAACTGACTTTCCTCAGCTATGCTCTGAAGGTTTTGGAGTGTTACTAATTTTCAAAATAAAAGCTGTCTTCATAATAGCTCAGTAGTTAAGCACAGAAATGTGGTTTTGTAATGTCTTCAGCATGTGAATAATTAAAAAAAAAAAGTGCATTAAATGTAGTGTTCAACCCTAGAAAATAACCATCTGTTCCCACAAGCTGGAGTATAAATAGAACAAGCAAGGGAAGACAAGGATGGGAGTGGGTGTAAATGGTCTGCCATTTCTGCAGTGTACGTTAATCTTGAGATGTTTTCCTGAATTCTGTAGAAGTATGGAGTCCCAACTCCATAGTTAGATATGCCATAAAATTTCTGCTGAGAGCAAATTCTGTTTATTTTATTTTTTTCTCCTCTCCATTTTTATTTGGAAACAGAATGTGTTTTAAGAATCTTGAAGAATAGAACAGGACAAAAAAAAGCCCACCCAAAACACTAGCTTCACTACTGCAGTCTCTAAGGGTGGCATTTTGAGGGCTTGATTCCGTTCTTTGATTGGTTTGTTTGTGTTTTTTGGGGTATTGATGGAAAATTAGCCGTACTAACAATTTACCTCTTATTCTCAGCTCAGAATTCTGTGTATGGTAGGGCATGAGATTGCTTTCAGACAATGTGGTTAACTGTTTTTAACGCTTAGAGATCAGAGCAAAATGTAGAGTTGTTATATGAAAGATTAAACCAAGTTGCCTTTAGAGACTTAAGAAACATGAGTGTTAGAAATGCATCACTGGCACGTAGCTGAAGCAGGTTTGTTCCAGGCTGTAAGTGCCGTTCACAACTGAGGTCCTTACTTTTGCAGCATCACTCTTTTTCCTATGCCCATCAGCATTTGGAGGCTTATTGACCTGATGGCCCTTGGTATATGAGCTGTGGCAGGAATCTAGTTCTTGTTACATGTACCTACTCTGCTCCTTTTTGCTTTTCTAGCAGTCCTGCAGCCTGAAACCATGTGTATAATGTGTTACTGCCCTGCTTGGCTCCCTTCTCATCACACTGAAGTATCTTAAAATGTGGATAGAAGGTCTGAAGGGAGTACAGAGCCCATGTGGAGGGAGAACCATTACTCTGCAATCCAATCGACTTCCTGTTATGCAGAAAGAAGGGAGCCTGGGACAGGCAAGGGCTTGGTACAGAGGCTTACCAAATGAGCATGATTGCCCTTATCAGGCTTTGGAGTATCTGTAAAGCATTTCTGAGTAGTGATCTAGTTTCTGACTTCTTGAAATGCATTAATGTTGACAGCTCAGATTATAAATTCATCAGTTTTCTATTAACTGCTGCATAGTTTCTAGTTGATAGAAATTCCTTTGGGGACTTAAGCATTTTTTTTACCAGGAAGCTCACCTAGATAATGCTAATAATAGATAATAGAAATTAGCACTTCATAGATGTCATTTTATTAGGTCCCACACTGGCTGACCCAACAGTTAGTAGAGTAACATTTGTTTTTTCTGAAAAGCATGTGCTCTTATCCATGTTTTAATAACTGGAATTATGAAAGAACAGAGTATTCTTCAAGGAACCTGAAATTTCTTACAGTTTAAACCAGTTGCAACTAAATCCAGAGTAAGCAATTTCTATGATTAAAATTATAGAATTGCAGGGTTTATTGGAGAAAGTTAGTAGAAATTAAGGGAAAGCAATGTATACCCTATCAGTGTGGACAGGCAGCATAGGTGGCTTTCTGCCTTACATCTGACGAGGCTAGAGTAGTGATATTGACAGCTAAAATTAATATTTGTTTGGCAACCAATTCTGTGTCTTGAGGTCATGAGAGGAGGTGTAGTTCAGAAATTCTTCCATCCTTCAGTGTTCCAAGTGCATCTTTGGTAGTTAGTCAGATTAGTGTCTTTATTCATCTGAGGATTTCTTTGACTCAGGTAGGAAGGAGTTTTACCATAGCTTTTGATAGACTGTCAGCTGCCTAATCCTGTTTTGGAAATGCTGATGCTGCTTAGTGTGACCAGGTATGATTATTACTTCTAAAATAAACAGAAGCAGCTAATGATTGCTTTGGTGGTTGGCTGAACTCTAAACAAGATCTTAATCTGCTATAACCTGAAACTCTGCTATTTCCTGTTGAGCTGTACAGCATTCACATCCCAGAATTACTTTGTCTCCATTTTGAATTTACTTTATACAGGAAAAAATTGCAATAGATGCATGCAGCACCTTGACCCCACCCCTTTCCTTAGTTCTTTTCCTCCATATATCTTCAAAGGAAAGTATTGCATCCAGCACAGCTGAGTTCTCCTTGAACATTTCTACTCTTTACCATAACATGGAGCTCACCTGGATAGATGAGCCCTGTGGTGCAAGTACTGTGCTTTCCAGTGCTAGAGACAGATAGCTTTTAT
This sequence comes from Apus apus, assembly GCF_020740795.1. Classification (NCBI taxonomy): domain Eukaryota; kingdom Metazoa; phylum Chordata; class Aves; order Apodiformes; family Apodidae; genus Apus; species Apus apus. Next base: position 28,601,584 of record NC_067285.1, read on the forward strand.
CTCTTCCCTGCCATTTATCCCTTCCTGAGAGTCATGATCTGCCTTTGCATTTCTGGATCCTCATGAAGATAAAGTTTAGTTCCTTCTTGAGGAAGGATTAAATGTTGTTTAGCTGGGAAGAGATCCCTAAACACCAGTTCTGTAAGAGCAATTGTCAAGATACAATTTACTACTTAAAGACTGGTGGGAGCAAGGGGAAACTGATTTGTACTCTGGCTACTTCCAAAAACCAGAATTCCCCAGAAAATTGTGTTGTGCTAGAAATGTTTGGGTGAACTATTGACTTGAAGACCTGCCAGGCAGTCAGAATGCATGTCATCAGGCACTCTTTCCCCTCTCCCTACCCCTCTTCACAAGCAAACACTGTCCCCATGATTCCGTTATTTTCTGGTGCTGTCACCAGCTTATCCATCAAGCCAGAATGTCCACCTACCTTGTACCCTGTGCTTTTTTGCTTTGTCCCCCTGACATCTGTCTCTTCTATAATACTGTGTTACTGGAGTGAATGTTTCTTGCTCTGTCTGCAGCACTGAGTCCCTGAAAAGTAGAAAACCTTGCTGCTCTGCTAGGGTTTTATAAATGTATTAAGTGATTTATGTCTCAGTTGTATTGGTTAGGAGAATGCATTCAAAACTTGCTAGGAGAGATCTGTGTTCAGTTTTAGGTACTTGTGCAAGTGCAAGAGTAGATTGAGACTTGTCAGACTTATTCTTTTGTAAATTTTCAGCTCGTTTATTAAAAATTGTAAAAAGTCTGCCTGGCATGATTATGAAAAACTAACTGTTTCTTCTCTTTTCTATCCCAACCCAAGAATTTGTCCCTTTGTACAGCAGCTCTAATGTACATCCTGAGTAGAGATCGTTTGAACATGGATTTAGACAGAGCTAGTCTAGATCTGATGATACGGCTTTTGGAATTGGAACAAGATGCTTCTTCTGCCAAGCTGCTGAATGAAAAAGACATGAATAAAATTAAGGAAAAAATTCGGAGACTGTGTGAAACTGTTCACAACAAACATCTTGATCTTGAAAACATCACGGTGGGTATCATGCTTTTTATTTTAAAGCCTTATCAGTAGTGGAATGTTTAATAAAGTGAAATTTGTAGGCATCATCCTTATCTCTGTCTCCCAGCTAAGGAGTCATGATATTTTGTCTACTTTGTATGTATGTATGACTGAACTGCAAGTGTGTTCTTTAAATTTGAAATTTCCTTTCTGAAAGGCTGTTAGTAGGATCAAGTTATGATGTTCTTCAGCAGTCTGATTCACCACTCGCTAAGGGTAGTTAGTTAAAAGTAGCAATTAAAAACAAGTAACACTTGAAATAATTTTATTTTAGATGTACATTCAGAAACAGTAGGGTTTCTTACATAGGAATAAGAGTACTGAGTGTTACATTGAAAATGTGGGGCAGGTTGTCCCATTAAAAAAAAATTAAAAATCCTACAGAAACTGATTTCTCTCTGCCCAAAGTGTGGTGGCACATCCTTTGATTACCATAAGTGTGGATTATTTTTTTCATTCCTTTCTGAAGTGTACTTGTTTTTTATGACTATGTCTTCAGCTGCAACAGAAAACTGTTTTTGTTTAAAAATAAATTTGGCCATGGTTTGAAGCTAGCTTGAAAAATAAAGGGTAAGTTGCAAGTCTTTTAAAAAGACTGTATTTAAAGAATTGATGACAGATTGACTAGATGAGTGGTCATAGATGACAAAAATTAGTAATGTGGTTTTGCTTTCACAATATTTCAGTACAACAGATGAGAATATAATACTAACTTTTTATAATCTTGAAATACATAATTTTAATGTCTTGAAGATTCTTACTATGTTTTTTGCCATTTTTCATGTAGTACTTTTACCTGACAGGTGAAGTTCCTGATTTATTTTTTATGAAGTGAGCTTTTTAGAGCTTTATCTCTGCAAGTAGAGTTTCAACTTCTGCAAGTAATCTGCAGATAAGATTGTATTCCATCTTAGTTTAGAATAAAAGATATTATGCCTTGTTGAGCTGGCATATTCTTTTGTGGTTTTAATGACTTTTTTGGCAGTTTAAGAAGGGTTTGTTTTTTTTTTTTTTTTTTTGTCCCAGAATTCTAGCTATGGAACAGATAGCTGAATTGGTATGAAAGTCCGTATTTAGTAGTAGAAAGAGCTGGATTTTGGGGTAGGAAGATGTTACTGATGACATAATTCTTAACCTTGGTATTCAGTTTGTGGTGATAAAGGATAAATGTTTCAGAATTTCACTTTTAAACTTGTTTCCTACAAACCTATGAAACGTGCAGGTTAATTTTCTGACCTTTGACATCTGCAGAGGAACAAGGAGTTTGCGATTATTTTCTCCCCTTGCAGCTTACCCTGTGAATTCACATGATACAATCTGAAGATACCAACAAAGAATGAAGTTTGTTCTCTAGGTGGTGATCAGCTAGGAATTGGTATAATCAGTGTCTTATTTCAGTGCTGTTTTGGCACTGAAGACAGTTGATACAGCTTGCAATTTGTCAGTGCCAGGATATCTTTTGCACTGTAAAATGTAAGCTCCCTTTATTAAGCATGGAGGAGCTGGGACAGGTTCCTCATAGCTAAAGTATCTAGCCATACATACTGCTGTCTTCTATTTGAGCTTTTCTCATATTCATAATCTGAACTAGTCTGATTTTTTTTTGTAAACTAGTTCTGTTCTTGTGTTTTCTTTAGGCATGGGTTTTAAAGGGAGAAGATATATTAAAAGATACTCTGTCAAGAGAGGAAGTTTTCCATGAGTAAAGAGTAGCATTGTGACAGGCCATCAGTTTCAGCTGGGTTTTTGTTTGTGGGTTGTTTTTTTCCTGAGACATCTGTATTTCTTAAAATTATATTGAGCTGTTGTTGTAAATGTGTTGAATACCATAGTACGTCACGGATGGAAACTGGTTCTCTTGCAGCTGCACCATCTAGAAGATGAGATTATATAGTGTTTAGAGAATATTTGCAAGACAAATTAATGACATTCTCTTCCAATTTATTACAGTAGCTTTGGTGAGTTGAGACAATAGTGAACTTCATATGTAGAAGGTAAAGCTGCTGTTGTATAGATCTCTGTCATGAGTTATAATACGTTAGCTCTGTGTTGAACCAGATGACGGGCAGAAAATGCTAACAAAAATGCAAATTTTGTGGGGGTAGAGAAAAGATCTGTGATTTTTCAGACTCAGACATATTGTCCGAGAAATGGTGTTCTGTATAATTTATAACTCAGTTTTCCAAGACAATAGGGTGTTTACGCAAGCCTGGTAAGTAATGGTATTGCCAGGAGTTGCTGAGGTTTGAACTGGTATCCTGGAACATGTTGCACAGCTCAGAGTCAGCACAGCCGTCCCTGAAGCCTTACAAAGCAAATGTGTCAGAGGGAAGATGAGTTGACAGTGGTTAAATTCAGTTGGCTTTAAGGAGCTCTTATGGCTTTGTCTCTGACCTTTCATTGTTGTATTTATGTACCATATATGAAATTATTAAGCTTATAGTGCTCCAGTCTTGCCTGTGCATTTTTGAGGTATTTCAGAAGTCTATACTAAGTCACTTTTGTGTAGGTATGTATGTATATGTTTTATTATTAAAAGTTGCCTTTTATTTAGAGGCCTTTGGAAAAACAAGTTATAGCCTTGACTTTGTAAATGGTGTTAGTTTTGTTTAAAAACATTACAGGGGATTAACTAAGATAATCACCTAAAATCTCTTCAACTTCCATTAGCAGGAAGTAAACTTACCCTTGCTGTTACTGAATTTTGATACCTATTCCTTTTCTAAAAAAACCCAGTAAATATAGTAAGATTTTTTTGTAGTGTTTTAGTTTAATCGCTATCTTCTATGAGTTTAAAATTAAAACCACAAAATACATGTGTTAGAATCAGATGTATCCTACAAGCTGCAGAGACAGAGAAGCAGTGTTTGCTGTGGCTTTTCTTGGGTTTTATTCCTGCCTGGCTAATTTATCCATTTCCTTCTTCCACTTGTTTTTTGTGATAGCAAGGGAGAGAGATGAAAGGAGGCTGCTTAGGTTTTCTAAGCCATTAATGAAATCAGGAGATGTTAAAAATCCAAAGTACCTTTTTGTCAGTACCAGCTCATTTGTTTAAGATATGCATATTTTTCAACCTATTCTTGCTCCCTCTGGTGGGTGTTCTCTGCAGAGCCCGTAACTTCGATTTTATGGTTTTTAGATGACACGCATTTGGATGATTTGATACATTGGTTATAACTGCATATGATGATTTCACTAATTCTGAAACATCACTCTTTCAGACCGGGCATTTGGCAATGGAGACATTACTGTCTCTGACCTCAAAACGAGCTGGGGACTGGTTTAAAGAAGAACTGCGACTTCTAGGTGGTCTTGATCATATTGTAGATAAAGGTATGTTGGAGATACTGCTTTGACATTGTGAGAAACTGGTGAATCTTACTAAGACGATTGCATGTGTTAATGTTCATGTTCTGTGGTTAAAAAAATGTGGTTTTCTCAGTAGTGTTAAAAATAAAGTACACATTTTTTTAGCAAGTCACTGGGGAATATTAGTGACTTTAATCTGTTGCATGCAGGATTGGAAGTAGTGTTAAGATTAAACGATGTGCGTAATGTTGCATATACTATGCGAGATTAAAAACGACTCAATCTTAGAATACAGATTGCTGTGTTACATATTTTTGTACAGCCGACAAATCCAGCACACTTATTCTAAATTAAAGGCCTGATATTTTTTAACTAAATATCCCAGAGGAAATGAGCCCTTCAAGAAGAAATGACGGGAGTTGTGTTTCATTGTTTTTCTAAAGATATGTCTTGGTTAGGTTTTTTAATCAGCATCACACATATAGGAAGGAGACATTTCTAAAATTAGTATGGAGCTGAATAAAGCTTGGTCTTAAGTAACCAGTAGGATGGACAAAGGCAGGATGGAAGGCGTGAAGGCGTTCAGCTCATACATGGTTTCAGACTTGTAAAGTGTAGGGACAGTGTGCTTGCTGTATCTTTTTTCTCTTCTACAAAACAGCACGTTACAGTTAAGGAACTGTACAGTTAAGTCATGTGCTGAACAATTTCATCATTGTCAGTAGAAAGTAAAATACACAGATAGATTATTTTTGGCAACAGTGAAAAACTTGTGAAGCCAAAATTGTAAGGGTGTATTTTTTTAAATTACTTGGAGAAATGAAAAGTTTTATAATGCTGATCATCTCTTGAGTTTTGTGAAGTGTAAAAGAAGGCTGACAGCAATTCTTTTTGTAGTTCATTAGATTGTGTGCTTGTCTTTTGAAAACCTCTTACTGGAAAACTACTTATTTTTGTTTAGTTAAAGAATGTGTGGATCACCTAAGCAGTGATGGAGACGAAGAGAAATTGGTTGCTTCGTTATGGGGTGCAGAAAGATGTTTACGGGTCTTAGAAAGTGTGAGTATGAGCAGATGCCATGTGTTTCTGAAAACTATTTTTCAGCCAGAACTTTTCAGTGTTAGATTCTTTCAGTATGCACTTACATAATAACACTATAATGTTGATTATTTTTTATAGAAGATACTAACTTCCTGATGTTTATCAGCATTCCTGCAATGTGTGTTTGAAAATGTCTTTTACCACTCTGTATGTATGTACAGCATTAGGAGTTTATTTTTCTTAAGATCCTACAAAAAGCAACTGTGCATGGATTTTGTTTTTCAAGGCATGAGTTTGATACTCTAGTGTGTGTCTAGTAATAATGGAACATCAGAGAAGCAGTGTTTTCTTAAGAGCAATAAATCAATGTTTATTTTAAGAATTGCTACTTTCAAACATCAGCTGGCTATGCACTGAAAGCTCTGAAAGTCAGACTAGTCCTGTCATGAGTTGACTATATATATTGAGATGCTAAATATATTTTAATGAGGGTTTTGAACAGAATTAAAACACGTGGCACTTAAATAGACATTAATGGACCAGAATTGTGCACATTTGCTTCTCTGCAATGCCTTTTGCTGAGTTTCGTGTTTGTTACCAGTGTCACTCCTTTTGTATCGTGATACAGTAAGCAAGCAGAAGTGTTGTGATCTTTTAGCAGTACATCTCCATCCATCAGAAAGTGAAGTTCAGGTTTAGACTACAGGTCAATGAATCTTAATGAACACCTTAAACAAAAGGCAGAGGGCAAATAACTACAGCAGTAACTTTGCTTCACTAAAATAGAAGGAAAGACTCAAAGGTAGTGTAAAAGTAAGCTACAAACTTAGGAAGATGAATGGGTTTTGAAATACTAATTCATGGGTGCCTGCTTAAAAATGAATGGCACCTTGTTCCTCACCTGCCTTTTGAACAGAGAAGATTTTTCAGATCCATTTCTGAAAATTGGTTGTGAATTTCTATCAAAGGAATCAAGGAGAAACTTAATTTTTGTTTAGATACATAATAATGTCTCAGAAGTGGATTGGATGTCAAGTCCTAAAAATAATATTGTGTCTATAATTGCTTTCTGTTATGTTTTTATATGTTTACGTATACATAGATACATACACAATTGGGACACTGTAGTCCCAGATACAGATTTGGGATTCTGCTGCAGCAGAACATTTTGCCACACAGTTTCTTTATGTACTGTATTAGGGTAGATGTTTTTCTCTTCAGTGCCACGATTTGGTGTGATAGGTGAAAACTCCAAGGAAATACTGGACAATGATAAGTGAGTTTTCACTGGGTAATAACCAAGAAATGTGGAACTGAATGAATTGAGGTGATAGTGAAAGGGAATGCTTCTCTTTTCAAGGAAAAAATTCCTATTCCTAGTATTGTTTTTCCCCTCTTCTTAGGTAACTGTGCATAATCCAGAAAATCAGAGCTATCTGATCGCATACAAAGACTCACAACTCATCGTCTCCTCAGCTAAGTAAGTTGTAACAAAAAGAAACTCTGCAGAGCACTGCTCATGATAGTGGGAAAAAGATTTGTTACACCAGAAATTCTATGGGGGGGGGGAGAAGAAAACCCTTACTTTCCACTCTATTAAGTGATGGTGAAGTTACTTTAGATGAGGGTGTGGGTAACAACATGAGCATTACTGATATGCAGTGCTGTTGTTCTGTAGAAGCTGCAAACTGTGGATTCAGCTCCTTCTGTGCTGAGTTAATAGAACACAGAAGAGAGAAGTTGGGAAGCTGTATCTATTTACTGTGTTTTCATTATGCTTAAATGTTTACTGAAATGGAGCATAACAGAATTGACAGTGTAACTAAGAATTAGAACACTGAAATTCTGTTCTTAGCTGTTCTCCCTGGCAAAGATGCTTGTACAAATGCCTCTAACCCATTTATCAATCTGGGTGAGGTCTCAGTTGACTGGCAGAGATTGCATCCCTCTTGTACTGCTCTTCATAAGAGAATAAATTAAGCTGAAAATTTGACTCTGCAGACCTCACTGGAAACATCATGGTTGTAGGTTAGGTATTTTGAGTATTTCTTTAAATAAAAAAACCATAAAAAAAAACCCCAAACAACAAATCCAGAAAACCCAGAACCCCAGCCCCTACTGTTTACTGTGCTACTTAGGCCAATATGTATTTTTGAAATTTTTTGTTTTGTTTATTATTGAAATCAGTGTTGTTGGTTTAACATCAAACTAAGGAGCAACCTGGTCTAGTGGGAGGTGTCCCTGCCCACACAGGGGGGTTGGAACCAGATGGTCTTTAAGGTCCTTTCCAACCCAAACCATTCTGTGATTATTATCTTGCAGTAGAACCATGCCTGTGGTCCAGTCGTGTTATTGGATCAAGATTTTACTGCTGGAAAATCATGTGTCATTTATTTGTTTCTTACAGAATGGAAATAGCTCTGAGGACAGAACAAGAGAACATTTGGATAACACTGTCAGAATAATTTTGTGCCCTGATGATCAGAGGATGTGGGAGGCTGGGTTTGTAGGGAGAGGAGATATCTTTTGTAAGACCATGTGATGAAGTTGGAAAGAAAAATTAACTTTTGCTTTTGAAAACCTAAGCTGATAAAGCTCTAAGTCACAATTCTTTCCTTGTTTTTTTGTGTTCACATTTTCAGTTAAACTCAAAATATTTTACAGGTGATAATTTTATTGTCTCTCCCTACAGACCTGGTATCTGGGCAGCAGAAAAATTCTGCATAAGTTGTATATTTGAGGTTTTTTTCCTGGTGAAGCAACTATATAGGTGGCATGTCTTGTCTGTTGAGGTAATTTTGTTTTGCATCTACTCCCTGCAGAGCACTGCAGCATTGTGAAGAGCTAATCCAGCGATATAACCGTGCTGAAGACAGTATCTGCTTACCAGACAATAAGCCTCTGCCTCACCAGAATGTAACTAACCATGTGGGTAAAGCGGTGGAGGACTGTATGAGGGCCATCATTGGTGTCCTGCTCAACCTAACAAATGATAATGGTAAAGCAAACAAAAATGTGTGTGTTCTGTGTTAGAAGCATCAAATAACACATGTTTTTTCATGTACAGTGCAGTAAAGCAGTTGGGTATGGCAGATGCTTGCCTTTGTCTTTACAATTGGATGAGTAATTGCAAGTATTAAGTGTTGCGATGCCTGCTTTGGTTAAGAGAGTCCCCTTTGTCTTCAGGGCCAGAAGGTTTTTATCAATCTACTTATGATGGTGGAAATTATTATGTTCAAAATCAAGCCTCTGAACTCTTTTTGTTTACAGAATGGGGTAGTACAAAAACAGGTGAACAAGATGGTCTGATAGGCACAGCTATGAATTGTGTGCTTCAGGTTCCAAAGTTCCTACCTCAAGAACAGAGATTTGATATTCGGGTGCTGGTAAGCTCTTGTATTTGTTTCATTAACATGAGGTTATTTGTCCCGTTCTTGTGCATTTAACTGCTCTGATTCCAAAATAAGGAGCAGCCTCTACAGTTTTCATCGGCCATATGTATACTTAGTGAGGTGCTTAAAGAAGGTTCTGTAAGGATCTGGTGGGTTTGAGCTCCAACCATTTTGCCTGTGTTTGGGAAAAGTTTCAGATACAGGCTTTCTCAAATATAGTTCAGTTTATGTAATATGGGCCTGTATGGCTTAAATAGCAACAGTGAAATTGTGTATGTGAAGGGCCTTTTAAAAATACAAGCTGAAGGTTGGACTCCTGAATCCCTAATCTGTAAATGAAATCTCATCTTTAAAAACGTTTTTGTGTTCAGAACTGGAAAAATGGAGATTCCTGCATACAAGTTCCAGTATACAGGGATCTCAGTTTCACCTCATATTTCTTTAAATCCTGATCCTTCTGTCTGTCAAACTGTTTCATAAAGGTGTGTTAGTAAATTATGTATTCTCAGAAGGACAAGGACTAAAGATGACATTTGTCTGGATAGATGCTACTTGCTAAATTATCCTTTCTTAATGTGTGTAATCTTCTTTGACTCTTGAATTCTTGCAGGGATTGGGTCTATTGATCAATCTAGTAGAATACAGTGCTCGGAATAGGCACTGCCTTGTCAATATGGAAACATCCTGTTCTTTTGACTCATTCTGTACGGGAGAAGGAGATGATAGCCTAAAGATAACGGGACAGATTGATGCTGTTCAGGCTTTAGTGCAGGTAAGTGTGTTTTTTCCTGTAATAGTTACCATTTCTTATTATTGGACTGTCAGAAGGGAAGGGAGAGTTCAGAAAAGAAGATTTGTCAGAATTGTTTTTCTGTTTAGTATTTTGAGTAATGCTGCATAGTGGGGGAAGATGGGTGCTACTCACAACTTGAACTTTTTCAGTACTGTCCATTACAAGATCAGCTTTCCTGGTAAAAGACAGTGATATGATTATTACAGACATCCAAAGGCTGCTGTCATGCTCCATAAAGCTCTCTTGTTCCTATATAGTTTATTTCTAGTTTTCTTCCTCCTAAATGTCTTTCTTTTTGTTTTAAACCAGCTGTAAAAATTGAAAGCTACTCTTGTATTACATACTTTGCTTCCATAGATTTTTTTTTAACTACTATATTTATGTGAGTTTGTGACTTTAAAAATAAATGTGCTTTATAAGAGCTCTAAAGTAAGGATGTAGTCAATGTGGATATGAAACAGCGTTCTTAGATGTTGTATTGGCTGTACAATGATACAATTGGCTAAGAAAAGAAATCCAACAATAATTTGGGTAAATGGGTTTAACTGTACAAACGAAAAGAATTACAATTTTTTTAAACTACAGCCTTTTTATTTCAATTGAGATAACTTAATGAGCATTTTTAGCAGCTCTTCTGTTTAACTATGTGACATAACTGTCCAGCAGCAGGCAAAGAGAAAAATCAACAATAAAAAGAATAGTATGAAATGTCTTAACATACAGCTGTGCAAAGTAGTGTTTAAAACTGGTAGTTGTATGGCTTGGGAAACGATTCACAAAATAGAAGTGCACAAAATGAGGTTGCTGGTTCAGTCACATACTTGATAAGTCGTTATAATTACTCTTTCAATTTTTAGCCCTTTACATATCAAAGAAAAGCAAAGAGAGCAAAGAGGGGATTAGCTGCCATGAAAAGGAAGTGCAGAGTGGTATAGAGAACAAAGACAGGAAAGTATGGCAACTTCTAGTCTTCATGCTGAGTCTCAAAAGACAAGGATTAATCAAGTACAGTGCCCAGGAGGAGCCTGCTGACTGGTTCAGTCCTGGGGAGGGAGGCCTGTTCTGTGGATCCCAGCGCTAGTGTTGGGGGAAATTATATTTCCCTTGGAAGAAGATAAGGCTGTTCTCAGGAAAAGTACTGAAGACTAGCTGTACTAAGGGGTGAATTCTGAAGGGGAAATAAACTTTCAAATACCAATTTGATGTGTTTAGGTCTCAGTTTGTCATAGAATTTCTCCTGAAATTTTCCCCATTAGCTGTTCCTTGAGCGTGAGCGAGCGGCACAGCTGGCTGAGAGCCAGACAGATGAGTTGATTAAAGAAGCTCCTACTGCTCAGCACGATAAGAGTGGAGAATGGCAAGAGACAAGTGGAGAGATCCAGTGGGTCTCCACAGAAAAGTCAGATGGTACTGAAGAGAAAAATAAGAAGGAGGAAGATGACGAGGAACTTGATCTTAATAAAGGTACGTTGTCTAGTTGTGATGAGCTCAGAAATGGCAGGGAGCTCTGCAGCTGCATACATCCCCACCTTGTCCTCTGCTTTCTGTCTACATGTAGTCAGTCTCCTAGGCTGAGATTTCTTCAGCATATCCCCCAGGTTAAACTGTTACAGATCATAAGTAGGAGCAGTTCAGAACTGAAGCATGAGCAGTGGAAGAAGTTATGCTTCTTACTGTCTTAATAGTACTTCCCTTTTTGAAAAACAAAACAAGCTTTTTAAGGACATTCTGTTCAATAAATATTTTGGAATTTTGTTTAAGAATATTTGGAATATTTTTGGAAACAGTTCTTCAAAGTTACCTGCCTTAATTTTGTTTTCCAGGTTATCATGACCCAGTATTGTTTTGTGCTACTTTTAAGGATTTTTTTCTTTCCCCTCCCTATTTGCACATGTGCTTCTTCTGTCCCCCATCTTCTTTATGCCTAATTTATTCTCACTCCATCAGGAACCTGTGTAATTGCCTTGATGTGCTGCATCTTTGGTAGTTTTTTCCAGTAATTTCAGTGTCTCTGAGCTGAGTTAGGTAGTTTGTCTCTGGAAAATAGATCAGAAACATCAGTCTTTCTCATCTAATCTTCTAATAGGTGTAGTGTATTACTTCTGATAGTGTTTTAATCTTTTAACAGTAGGTACGGTATTTTACATTCTCCAAACCTGCTTTATATCCTTCCTCCTTTTTGTAGCTCCATCAGCTGGTGTCTGCAGCTAGTTGTGGTTTGCACAAAATTGCTGGGTCATTAGCAAAAAATGCTGTATCTGTTATCTTTAATACAATACACTTCTTTTGGTGGAAGCCTTGCTGGCTTCTAGTATCATATATAAGTATCATCATCAGAAATGTTTAGGTTTGTGTTTTAGTGTGTTTAGCATACAGTTTGCAGATGAAAATGGCCATTACTAAAATACTATACAATGTAATGAACTGAAAGCAAATAAGCATCATTTCTCTGGTCAATAATTTGCTGCTGAGTTAGTAAGTACAATGTTTGTCTCATTCCTGCCTCTGAAGTCTCAGTCCAAAAGCTCATTTTGTTTGAGGAGAAAAAAAATAAATCTGATAAGTGGTAATGAAAGATGGTATTTAAGGCAGCAAAAGATACCAGCTGCTTAGAGAATACAATACACTTGGTTGTCTCTCTTTACAGCTCTTCAGCATGCTGGGAAGCACATGGAAGACTGCATTGTGGCCTCCTACACAGCATTGCTTCTAGGCTGTCTCTGCCAAGAGAGTCCAGTAAGGGAATATGTCAATAACTTTCTCTTAAGTCCAATACTATTTTTAGTGAAGTAATAATTTGCAGTGTTGAAATGGGTTTCTTAAATTAGGGTTCGGTATGAGCTAGTACCTTGATGAAGCTATATTGATGTGTATAGTCCTGTGGAAGGTTGCCAGAGGTATTCCATCCAAAACACATTTTCTGAACATCCGTATGTTTTTTGAAAACTCTTATGCTTCTCTCCCCTTTGCTTTTAGTGTTGGCCCACAAATGAGCTTACTTTGGAAAGGCAAAGGACAATTGGTTTGCTGGTTCTAAAATTACAAAAGCTTGCTTTATTTTTTGGTTGTTGCAGTAAGGAAGTTAACATCAGACTTCAATTTTTTTTGAGTTTGCTCTATTTTTTCCTCCATTGAAATTACATGAAACTGTATGTCTCTTGTTAGTTGAAGATGTTTGCCACAGATTACACAAATACATAATAGAAAGCTGAAGTTAAAACTTAAAATGTTGATTTCTTAACAGCTGAGAACTTGATAAACTCTCCTGTCAAATATATGTTCAAATAAAAATGAGGTTCAGACCTGCCTTCAGGCTTGTCTAAATGTACCATGATGGCAGAAATGGTCCTTAATGTGCTGTTCTGTACCTTTTAACTGATTGGCTTCTATACAATGCCAGTATTTGGAGTGACACTGACAGTAACCTGAATAATTTTCAGCCCTTAACAGTTATAAAGGGAGATTCTCTCCATGTCAGGAGCGTGTAGTCTGGTGAGGTTTTCAAGTTCTTGATGGTCTAGTAGGTCCTGGGGAGATCTGATGGTGGTAATGATCTTTAATGAAAAACAGTAACAAACAAAACATAAACCAACAACAGCAAAAAAAGATTTTAGCTATTGTTGTTTCCTAGAAACATCCTAAACATCTGAGTATTGCCAAAGAGAGACTTAAATCATAGAGATGACAGCAAAAGCTGTTCTAATAATGCTATGAATATACTTGTCTTAGTGCATGTCATATGCAGAGTAACATTGTTCTATGTCAGAAAAATATTTTTCAAATTAAAATAGATTGTTTTATTTCTTAGATCAATGTGACTACTGTGAGGGAGTACTTACCTGAAGGAGACTTCTCAATAATGACTGAAATGCTAAAAAAATTTCTCAGTTTTATGAATCTTACTGTAAGTAACATATATATACACTTTAAATTTATGTATATAGATACTTTTGTAATTGTGTTTTCAGTTAATATTTTGTGTATCTTCCATGTGTCTTTAAAAGAGCATGGTATGATTTTCTGTTTTTAAATACTGAAGACCCATTTGTCTGTCATTGTTTTGGTAGTAAATGGAATGAAACTACTTTAATACCATTTGATTGTGACTGGTCAGGAAAATACTTTTGAATCCTGTGCCAGAACGTAATTGCTTTTACTGATACATAATTCTAAATACTGAACTTCTGCAATGAGCCTAGCTCTCAGATACTGTGAGGAGGTATTACAGATGCTTGTTTGTTACTTGTGCTTTCTGTTACATTTTGCAGTGTGCTGTTGGAACAACAGGCCAGAAATCTATCTCTAGGGTGATTGAATACTTGGAACACTGCTAGATACTTAACTTCCGCTGCAGGCACTCTAATGCTGGAGCTACCCTTAGACAAAAGAAGTCATGAAAGAAGTCCTTGAAGGATCTACCAAGAGCATTCATCTGTGTCATTCGTGTTCGGATTTTTAAGGCTACCTGGTCTCTTAACCATGCATTCAGCATTTTCTAAAAGACAGTTACTACATCAATCTGCAACTATCAAAAATGAGGGGAAAAAGGTTCTGAGGAAAATAAATAAAGAATCCATGCTGTTTATGATGCAGTGCAGTATTTAAATATTTTTGGCAGGGTTTACCCTCCCTATCTTTTTTTCTTGCTTTGTTCGTGACAAGTTTCAAGGGGAAAAACTTGCTGCTGATAGTGCAACTGCTGTTTACTGTTGAGCCACTGTTTCATGCCAGCCAGGTGCAAAGGCAGCTTAGCTACTGAGGTATCCAACAAATGTTCTAATAAAGAAGTTCTGGACAGCAGCACCGCTCCTATTTGAGTTTAATTTGCTCTTGCTTTTTTATTACTAGATTATTCCAAAATCATGAAATATAAATTTTTAAATACTTTTGTGATTTTAACTACTGTCTATATTTAAAATTTGTTGGAATCCAAAGAGGTGAGGATTGGATAGTTTATTTTTTATACTGTTTTGATTGAAATTAGGTTGTTGAACTATTTCTCAGTTCTAAAACTGTCATGGCCCATGTACTGTAAACCAATAGACCATAACACTTTGTAGTTCCAAGAAGCATGCAAACCCATAAACATACAAAGCCATTTGAGGGTATGTTATCCACAAAAGACATAGTAACTGTAAAATGTTGTGCCCTGTTTAAAAAAAGCTAAAGGGAAAAAAATATATTAAAAAAAAAAGATACTAAATCCCAGGGTAGTTTACACTTCTAATAAGCAAAAATATTGAAATGCTGTTTTAATTTGTCTCAAGGAAACACTCAAGATGTATTTTGTAATGCTCAGTACAAAGAATTTGGATGTTTTAGGGGGAAGAATTTTACAGAAGCTAAAACACCAACAGGGATTAATGTTTCCAGCTGACATAATCTTTCTATTTCATTCTTCTGTAGTATGACAAAGTTTAAATGCATACAATACAAAGCCTTAAATTGCTGATATAGCTAAGATTTTGTTCAGTCTGAGGTCTAGTTCACAGCAAAGCATTGTGTTTGAAGACTTAAGTGAAACAAAGAATCCCAGAAAATACATTACTTTTTTAAACAATTTTTTTCTTGCACTCATTATTCAGACCAACAGAATTGGTAATTATTTTTATTAAGCTGGTCTTGAATATTTGCAGACTGTTCTGAGATCTGCTTCATCGACATTTTAAAATACCTGTACAGGTAGTTACATCATGTTATTCCATTGAATTTGTAAAACTTGAAGCCATAAAAATATTAGTTCTATGTATATTGAGGGGGAAATAACAGGAAATCTAACCTGCTTTTAGATCTTGTGTTATCTCCATGTATAAACTTAAGAACTCGTGCTTTTGTATCAGTGCCAGCTGTAAATTTTTTACATACAGTGGCTGCCTTCTATGTCTTCCTATTTTTGATAATGCAGATTGTTGGGAATTCTGTAAGGAAGTAACTGATTAGCGGCAAAAATCTTATGTTGGTCATACTTTTTTTCGTGTTCTCTCATCACCTTCTAAAATTTAGTGTATCAGTGTAACTTAGAAAAGTTTTTGAGGTTGTATTCCCCTTTGTCAAACCCTTGGTATCGAGAGAGAGAGAACCTGTATATAAATGATCTACAACAGGAGGAAATTATTTAATATCTTGTCCATCTAGATTTCTGATTTTAGAGATTTTCGCTTGTAATGGTATTTCAAATTTATCATCTAGTTTTCTGTGGAGAGATGGCAAGAGAAAATACAGATGTGATGGTGGGGGAAAGCAGGGACAACTACCTTTCTTTGTTACACTGGTAATTGTTTGGGAATTTATTTACCTCAGTGTTTAACAGTTTTTTGAAAATGTAACTTAATTGTCAAGCACTGACAAATGCAGATTTATTTTTTTTTGAGGGTGGGGGGAGAAATCACCCTGTGAACTGCAGTGCATTTTTGTGTGTTAGACCCTCAAATAACTCTGCATTAAAGGGTACTTGAGGCCAACTTGCAAATTAAAGTTTTAAAGTAACTTTTTTTCCATTGTAAATATTTGTGTAAATACTCTCAATTGGAAATTAGAACAGTAGAGTACTTTTCTGAATCCAATCCTATTTTTATTTTATACAGTATTTCTCAGCTGTGATCTTTGGAGCAAAAGCCAACGGCAGGAAAACTAGTTTGTACCAGTTTCATGAAGTATGTCTTTGGGTTTTTGTAAATAATTTTAACTCAAATAAAATTGCTACTTTCAATACATATCTTGTCTTTTAACATGTCATAAAACACTCCTCTGAGTGACAGCAGAAGAAGGCAGTGTCAGGTAAATTGTTAAAAAATAAGAAAAAAGAAATAGAGGATCATCCTGAAGGTAGTGACCCTTTTTTTCAATGGTGTGTTGGGACAGCAAAATTTGGTGCCTGGACCTGAGGCTGTGATTGGTCAAACTGAGGCTTGAAATTTTCTGGAGATGATGTGCTCAACCTCTTCATGCATTGTGGACTTCTCCAAGTAAGTTGCTACTAATTATTCAGCTGAAGGGGTGTGTAACAATCCTGATGAGCTACAGGAGAAATGAGGCAGTTCTTGTTACTTTTTCACATCATGGGGGATGCTAATGGCTTCTTTCTTCAGTAAAAAATTATAAAATTGCCATTTCTCTTTTTCTCTGTTAATATGGATGATGCTTTAATTTCGGGATGTTTTTTTCCCCATGTAGTTTTTTGTAGTTGATACAACAAGGCACAGGTACAACATGCAGTAGCTCATGAGCTGTAAAGCAAGTTGAATGTGATGTGTCACCTCTGTAGTGTAACTTTGCTGTAAAGGGATGTTACTGGCATTTGACATCTAGAGCAGTATGATACTAGCATGTGGCACTGTAGGAGGCACATACAGTTGTATGTAAGCAAATGGTTTTTAATCATAACATCTGGTGAAAGTTGGTAGCTCTGTAATGGAGGCGTTAGGAGGTGTGGATGCTTTGAGAAGGATATCTGGATTTTCAAATTAACAATTGTGAAGCTTCTATAGAAGATTTGGGATTCAGTCTTTCACATAGGCTATTTCACTTTCAAGACTGTTTTGAAATGCATGGTTGGCATGACAACAAAGGGATTGGCACGGGCTGCACAACACTGATTTTTCAGAAGCTTAATGTAAAAGCAGGTAGTGGTGCTGTTGATTTTGCAAATGGCTTAATGGAGTTGTTTTTGTGCTGTCAGCAGATTGAGTCTCTCTGAGCAGAAGATTGGAGAGGGATCACAAAGGTATACAAGCTTCCTTCTTACCCCTGAGCCCAGCATCCATGCCAGGCGTGCAGCTGGAATGCTGTGGTTCTGCTAAGGTGCTGAATCATCCCTGTGTGGCTGCTGCTGGCTGGACAAGAAGGTGCTGGGGATTCTTTTATACCCATTTTAGAGTGTTACTTTTTTTTTACTTTTTTTGTGTAACAAGCATTCTAACAGGAATTCTTGTTTTTTAGGCATGCTTTCAGGCCCTAAGTACCTCACTGAATTGATAAAGATATTGTTAGTGTCACACGCATTAGCGAGTATTCTGTCTTCTCTCATTTTTCTTCTCTGAACATCACTAATTCCCCCTTAGAGTAAGCAGAAGGCAGAGTGTACTTCATTAGCTAGGTCTATTACCAAGCAAGCCCATGTGGCTTTTCCAGTACAGCTTTCTTTCATTACTGTGATAAGTTCCTTGTGTAAATGGCAAGGAAAACAGAATTGTGTATTTTAAGTTCAAAAGATAGAGGACTTAAGTAGCTGCTGTTCTTCTGCATCTAGCCCTTCCTTATAGGATGGCTCATTAATTAGGTTTTTGAAGATAATGAGATTGGAATTTGCCCTGAATCCCACCAGCCAAGTGTTTTGAAAACCAGGCCAATGTAATTCTTGATGCCGCTTCTCTGCGTAATGTGTTAATTCGTCCTTGCGTAAAGGACACTCCAGGATTATTTTAGCTGTGTGGAACAGAAGCCATTCATACATAATGGGTTTTTTTACCTGCCCTAGAAGTCCCCTCTCTAAGGAACTGTAATTTATTAAGACATTTGCAGCATTAGTAGTTGCAGATAGTCTTACTGTAAATAAAAGTGAAACCATTATAAATAATGCAACTGCTTGAAGCCCTTACTGAAAGGTAGATTGACTTACTAGTGTCACAAGGATCTTTGTTCTGGCTGTGAAAATGGAACTTAATTTGCAGCTATAGGTTAAGGCTCAGGTTGCCAGGATTGGTGTGATACATCTGTGTGTGACAGCAGGCACTCTGGTGACACAGGGAATGTCAGGAGCCCTGGAAAAAGCAGTCCTCTTTGGGAGAAAAGGGACCTGTGCTAGAGACTGCCTTAAATTTGAAAGGAGGACATGTTCCTATCTTTCCTACCTATCTCCTGCTTTCCAAACTATCTCTTAAGTCTCCAAACCCCCAACTTTTGGTACTGCATGTTGAACTTACTTCATCAGCTCAGAGGAGTTAAGGCCAAAGAATTTATTGAGATGCATAGATATCTAGATTACTAGAGTAGTTTAGACAGGAGTACCTGTTTCCTTTTTATGACCACTGTTAAGACTAAAAATTCTTGTCTGTCTTAGCTGATCCAAATTTATTTAGAGGAGGGTTCATTTTTTGATAAATATGAATAGTAGGATAAACTTTAGCAGGGCAGAATTGGATTATATGGAGAAGAGTGCTAGCTTTGGAGTAAAGGAAAAAATAACAGGAATGTTACTTAGACTGTTAAGTGTGGGAATTCATTAAATTTCCTGTACTACAACAGAACATTTAGTTGTCTCTGCATTCAATTTTTTTAAAAGTAGGGAAGAGAGTGTTTTCCAGCTGTAAAGCTGACCCTGTGATTGTGTCCTAGAAAAACAGTTCAGTGTTGGTTAAGTGAGTAAGCAATAATAATAGTTTGTGTGTGTTGCTATTTTCCCATAACTTTCTATCTGTTACTTCCCCCTCTTGAGAGGATTAAGTGTATTCTCACCACTGAAAGGAATGAAGACAGTGAAAAGAGTGTTCTACAAGGAGAAAGATTTGAGTCAAAGGTGCACCAAAGAGTTTGTTTAATTGCAGAAATTAATAAGTATTTCTGTTAAAGACCCAAACTAGTTTTTTTCAACAGGTTTCTAACTCAGGTTGTTTTCTCCTTCAAGTTTACTGATATTTAGTCAATAGAAACCAAAACTTGAGGTTTTTTTATGGATGTGGTGTTGGCCTCTTATCCCAAACGTGCGGCTTTTGAAAGCTTTTCTGGGGCAAAAAGATACAAAATATGTAGCCTCTGTTGTTGTCTGTTCTGCTGTTTATAGTCTCTGTGTGAATGGAATTTAGGAACAAACCATAAAGAGAGCTTTCAGTAAGATAATTCTGTGTCACGGCTTTACTCTGAAGCATGAATTTTAAGTTCAAAAGGTTGATAATTTAGGTTACTGAGGCTCAAAAAGTAGTTCAGTAATGTGTTATATAAGCTACTGTGTAACATCTGGTGTCATTCTGATGGCTCATTTTGAATTTTTGTCTTCATTCAACAAGGAATTTTAATATAAAGTTAGCATTCATCCCAATTAAAACACTATCTTGTTTGTCTAAGTTCAAGTGCTATAATGAAATTATATTTTAGCAGGAGAAACAGAGCATTTAAATTAAACAGTAGTGATTCAAAAAATGTTGACTCCTTTGCCCTCCTTTTAAAATCTGGCAATAAATTTTTAATAAGAAAAAAATAATTTTCATAATAGAAAAATCTGATTTGAATTTGTGTGCTGAGTACATTTGTGCATATCATACATCCATTTTTTTAATGGAGCTTCATATTGCAAAACAGCATTTTTAGTTGTGATACTTTAGATTACAATGAGATTCTTGCTGAGGAATTTGCAAGAAGAAATTTGTAGCTATTTTACCCTAACTAATCATAAAATTCCCCCCTTATTTGGTGCAGGTTTTAGTGGTTCTTCAAGTATCATTTCAAATGTGAGACAAAACCGAGTACCATATAGGACTTCCAGTGTTGTTTATATATTCCTGTAGAACATCAATTAAAATTGCTGGTACAAACCAGTGCTCTGGAATGATTTGCTAGTCTATTATAGATCCAGTCTAAGACTGTAAAGAAATGAAAAAAAACTATGTTGAGAGAATTAAATCAATATTTTGATGTTCCTCAGAATAAGACAGAAATACATGGCTATCCTCATGTTGTCATACAGTGTTAAGAGGTTTATGCAAATATGAAATACACTGCAACTTTAATTTTATTTGACACTTGTGATTAGCATTCAGAAGTTTTCAGAAGAACTAGTTTGTGCTGTTTGATTAAGATACTTAATATAGCTTCAGCTCTTTCAAATCTTATGAAGTACACTAAGAATGTGCTTTGGTTTTTCAACTTTTCTTGCTGGGACCAAGTGAAGTGGGTCTTCAACCACAGCTGTTTGCACAATCCTGCCCTTCTCTTGAGGATTTCCACTGGACACAGTTCTCAAAATGCTGAATTCAAAGCCTGACTCTGTTAATCATAGACTGCCCTACATTATGCTGATGTTTTTTAATAAAGTTCTGTCTATGTATGATTTTCTGGCAGACACCTCCAGCCAAGAGGGTTCATCTAGTTCTCAGCAGGACCAGAAGTCCTCTTAAGTCAACATGAGGTAAAACCTAGAGGAAGTTGGCTTGGGGAGGCCCACGTGGCCAAGCCTGTGCACTTCAAATCAACTGAGCAGGGGTGTGACACCAAGTGTATCTAAGGAAGTTGGCACATTTATAGGGATTTGGCTGAGGTCATTAGAAGTGGGCATCTCTTGCACTTGCCCAGGAGTTCAAGCTGTTCACAAAGGAAAAGTCTTAAGATCAAGTGGAGGTGCAGGTACCCCCTGGGGCTGTTTCTGCTGAACACCATGTTTTGCTGATACTGGAACTGCGCTGTGTGCTTCCTGGGCGTGAATTCAAAACCCACTTGGTTGCTGAGACACTGCTGTCGTCATTGCAGCAAGATGGGATGAGCACATGGCACCATTGGAATGTACTTTCTCTCTTGGGTTTATAAAAAAAATCATTGCACTAAGATGTTGGAAATTGATACGACCAAAAGACCCAAAGGTGTTCTCTGAACCCAGATTTCATTAACTACACGTGTGAGATTCTACTTTTACTTTGTGAGTATGTGGCTTGACTTCCCAAACAGGACATGTGATCTTAGAGAGGTGGAGATCATCTTCCCTTCAAACAGGACTTTAGGCCTGTGTTATACAAGGATATCTAGAAGAGCATGATTGTTCTGCAGAGCCCAAGTCATTGTCTTAATTGATGAGGTTTCCTCAACACCAGTAAACTTCAGATTATTTCAGGAGCATGTGGAATTGTTGATGTCCTGGAGATGAAGAATTCTAGAGATTCAGACATTTCTGAAAGAAAATACTTGTTAGTTTGTTGGTGCTGAAACTTGTCATCCATTTGTGACCAGTGGTGGAGACAGAATACTCTTAGTTAACACACTTTCCCTGGAGATGAAACCAGACACACAGAGGTCTGACAGTGTGAAGAAGACTCATTGTGCAAGTTATGACATAACAGAAGCTAGATCAACACCTGGGCCTTGCATGTGGCTGCACGGTGCTTCCTGTGTTGAGGTGTCAGGTGTTTCTTTTAAGAACAAGTTGTCACTGAGGGCTTTGAGGGGCTCAAAATGGGCTAGCTATTAGCACGTGGGTACCTTTCACTTCCCAAATGAGCTTTTAGTACTGCATGCCATCTAGGATTTGGTTGCTATATCCCAGGATATTGCTAACCTACAAACAGTTGCTATGAAGATTGCATACACTACTGCACCATAAGCAACTTGGATGCAACACTGAGAACTTACCAAGATACAGCTAAGGTGAGTTTTCTGCTTAAAGCTTGGTAATACACAGTGTAACATCTGCAAATGTGATGGCAGGCTCCAGAACCACAGTGGCTCTGGGCTGCCAGGTGCTTTTCGTGGAAGCTGCTTTGTGCTCTTCTATAGAATGCTATTGAAAACTGTTGTACACAGCTAGGAAATCTCTTTCCATCATCCCCTTTACCTCTTCCCCCACCTCTTTTCCGTATCACCACCAAAATAAGATTTTTCAAGAGAAAGATCCTTGTTTGCCAAAAATACCTGAGAGTTGTTCTTCAGCACCAGGAAGAAATTTTTACTCTTTTTGTTCTATATACACTGATACTCTTAAAATGGCTGCTGTTTCAGGATGCTGAAGTTTGCTTCTGTCAGTCTAAGGTGTCCTGGCTGTTTCATGGACACTTGATTTATGGCCCAGCTTTCCAGTGCCAGTTTCACAGAAATACTAAGCAGACATGAAGTCAGAAACTCTCAATTTTTACACTCCAGAAAGGACCCGCACTGATTGGTATGCAGGGTACCATGCAGTAGTAGTAGAAAACAGGAGATAGTTTGCTCAGAAGTGAACTTGCATTCATGACATCCAGTTATAAGAATAGATATTTACTAGAGTGTAATTGTTTGAGATGTTGTGAAAGACGTGAAGCCCATAATCTCTTGCTCTCAATGTTTCACAATAACCAGTATCATAAGTAAGCATCAAACTGCAAAAAACCAAGGAAGTTTACAGGTCTTTTGCTTTTTTTACTCTCATAAGGAGAGAACCAGGGGACCCAGGAACACTCACATCCTGGCTTTGAATACAGCATGCCAAAACAAGCTCCTCAAGATGCTGAGTTCAAGAGCAACAGGCATTCCTTTAGCAGGTTTCATGCTGACTCCTTCATCTCTGTGGGAATACAGTAACTGTTGGAGGCATGTTGTGACTTTGCTTCCTCCCATCTCTCTGGCAGCTGCTAATAGCCTCGAGGAGTTCTCTTGCTGAGTTTCTGTGGCTCTCTGGAGCACTTCAGGAGTTTCTGAAGTATGTCTGAAGTCCTGTCTCTGTGATGCTTTGCCCCATGGCAGTGGGGGAGATTTGAGATCTGCCCTGCTGTGCATATATGAGCAAAGGAGGTAAATATGTGTGCACTTGACTTCAGAATCCCTCATTTCTGCAAGGATCTGGAACCTTACATGGGGGATGCAGTACAGGGGGAGCAGAAGAGTTCATTGCTACTTGGAAGCTATCATACTGGTCTATGCTGTCCTAGTCACACTGGCTGGGAACTCCTTATCTTGCTGCACAACAGGTACTGCACTCAGGTCAGACTGCAGAAGTGTTCGAAGGAGATCTCAACATACTGATTGATGATAATATGGGATTCAGATGGGAATATGAGGTTTTATGAAAGGCAAGTGAAAATAAGGTGTTAAGTTGTATCTTGCATAGGGTTAAATGGATTATGAAATGTGAGAAAAGCTGCCGCACCTGCTGGAGTTCACAGATGACTTTATGAAAGAGATAGTGCATGAATGGAGATGTCTTTAGCTTCCTTGCAGCACTTCTACTTAAACACAGGATATAGTTACGAAACACCACCCCCAGTGTTCTGGCAGACATGCAGTGCTCTTGTCTCTTACTGTTTGTCACTACTTGTAAAGGATTTGAAAACAGAGCATGTTGAAAAATAGACTTCTTGGAAACTTGGTCGAGGGACAAGTGTCAAGGTGGTGCCAGTGTCAAATAGAAACTGTATAGGAATGAACAGAGCTGATTCTCAATGACTAGCAGGCCCAGGTGGTGTAGACCAAGGGTCCTAAAGCAGCTCAGCAAATGGCTGTGGTTTGTAACATGTCACTTACAGTTTGAACTAGAGGAAAGACTGTGACCACAAGCTTTCTAAAGAGCTTCAGAAATAATCCTGCTAACCACAGGCTAACAAGTTTAACTTAATTCCAAAATGAATTGCTAGAAGTTAGACACTGTAATAAAGCAGAAGAAGCTGATGAGGTACTTGGCTAAATGTTGGGGGAACCAGCTGCTGCGATACCAAGAGAAACTGTAAGAAAGTATTGCTCTCAGAACTCCCAAGGAGCTCAGAAGCAAGCAGACAGGTGTGACACAGTCAATATAAAACCATGTAAGTGTTGGTTAAAAGGAACTTGCGAGATCATGTAGCCTAGACTTTTGCTCAAAGTGAGATGGGTGACCAAGCTAGTTCACTGGGCTTTGTCTAACCCAGTCTTGAAAACCTCTTAGGATGGAGGTTTCAGTCTCTCTAAGTAATCCACACCAGTGCTGTACTACTACTCTCCTAGTGGAAAAAAAAGGTGTACTTTAAAAAAAAAAAAAATTAAAAATCTTAACATTCTCTAAGGCCTCCTAAAGACCCTAAGATACAGAGAGGGAAGTCCTTTATTGGACTGATGACTTTCAATCCAAGGGCTTAAAAGAACAGCTGAGCATAAATAGCAATCCCATCCCTTCAGGAAAGGAGGACACTGCTGAGTTTCCAAGGGACACGGGCAGAGTGCTGCACTGCTGCATGAGTTCATGTTTGACTTGACAACGGGAGGGTGGTGGGTAGGAAGGGTGAGGGACTGCAGGGTTTTGGTTATCCATGATGGGCAAATGCAAAGTTGAATTCAGGGAGCTTGCAGAGACTTTAATGAATGACAGCATCATAAAAAGCCCAATGAAATGCATATGAGGAAAAAAATACCTACTTCAAGTTAGACTACAAATTAACTGTTGCCACCAGAAGAAAAAAAAAAAAAGACTATTCCATTTCAGCAGAGGGCAGAAAGACAGTTGTAATGTTGGGCCATTATTTGGCAACAAACAAAAGAAGAAATAGAGAGCCATCTTCATCTCACAGGATGCATCCATGATGTTGCCTTGTTTTGTATGTGGCATGGATTTATGAGGTAGCAAGATCAAGACAGATTCAAAAATCAGCCTCTTCCTTTCTTCTGCTTTATATCCTGAATAATCAGCAGTATGGAATAGCGAGAAGAGGTTAAACAGCCTAGAATTCTTCAGATTGAAGAAGAAGCGAGTGGAGGTATATGACTGGGAACAAAAAAACCCCAAATATGATGTGGAAAATGTAAACAGGAAATGATTGTTTCTCCCAGAGCTCCTTCATTCTCAAGAGGGAGCCCAGTGCAATTACCAGGTAACAGAATTTAAAATAAGCGAAAGGAAGTAGATCTTAAAACATTATAGAATTAAACCGTGAAACTTGCTGCCTCACAACACTGGGATCTATTCCCTTTAAACATTCTGCTATTAAGCACTAGCCTTTGCATACCAGGCAGCTAAAATTCACAGCAACGCATGAGGGACTAGTGGCAGGTCTCTGGTATCTTTCAAATTTTGCAGCATGCCCTGCACTCCTTACTGGGCTGCTAGTTTCTTGCAGTGCATCTGCTCTCTGGTGTGTGCATGCAACAGGAGCAGCTTTACTTGGAACCTAATTCCTCAGTTACCTGGCAGTGCTGCAGACACCACCGTGCTTCAGGATTAGCTGAGCTTAAAGAGTTGTGTCCCTGTCTGACAATCCTGGAGTGGCAGCCTGGCCAGACCTTGGCTCCCTATGGGGCAGGGAGAGGGTTCCCACCCCCACCACTAAAGCACTCTCCTTCCTATGAAGGGATTTCTTTGCATCTGCTTGGATGGTACCATGAAATCTGTTCTTGTTTCTACTATACCTTTGGTATGTATTTTCCAGAGCTCACCATATACTCATTATTTCCTTTCTATCTCTCTTCTAGCTCTAATTTCCCTTCACCTCCCTGCTTTTTCCCAGTCTCCACATGCCTACCAACCTCCACATAAATAATTTGTGTTCTTTTCAAAAATAGTTTGGGCCCACTTTGAATAATCTCCTACACTCAGATGCGTTTCCAAAAATCCTAAACAAATATCACAGACAGACATGCCATGGCAGCAGATTTTGCTCACTCTTTGACCCTGGGTGTAGAGTTCCAGCTTCTGATGGCTGGAGATGACTTCAGTTGTCATACATATATCCCCTTGAGCTGTTCAAGTTACATGAAACCAGGCTGGCAAGAAACCTTACCCAGCCTTTCTGCTGCTCTGCTTGGCACATCACCCGTGCTTTTCAGGGGAGCTCAACACTTTCTTGAATGCTGTTCTCCCTGTGGCTTTCCGAGAGTGACAAGAAGGGAGCTGTGAGATGAATGTGCAGCCACAGGGACCGGTGAGTGGGCAGCTGGAGCTGTGGGCAGGCTCCCACGCACCCTACAAAAGGCTGGTTTCAGGGCTCAGGGCAGTCTGGGTGCTGAGAACAACAGTTCATAGCCCTCTGAAGTGGCAACGCTGAGCTCATCCCCTGCACTGCCACATGCCACTTGTTCTGAGTCCATCCAAGGATGTGTGAGGACTTCAGCATAGTTAGGAAAGTCAGCCTTTAAACAGGACTCCTTAATTGCCTATGGAAGTGACACAAATTAAGGAGCTGCTCAGAGAAATGTATACTGCTCTGCTGTAAGCCCAGCTCTCTCTAAATTATTAAGGAGTGGTATTTTTAGTCAGCATTTGCAATAGATTCCACATGTCTGAAACCTTGTTCCCATGAAAGTTCATCACCATGTCAAGTATTTAATTAATTATACCTTTTATTTTAAAGGTGTTAACTGCATTTAGTAGAAATGTTTGTAAAAACCTGTTTGACTTCTTTCCCTCCCCACTGGGAAGGCTAAACAATTGTATGAGTGTTGGTCATGTTTTCTAACATCACAGTGCCAAGTTTGCCCAGGACATAAATACGAATCCATAGAAGGGTAGAAGCAGGAAGAATTGGTTTAAAAGGATATGGAGATTCTTTCAAAGAAATGTGTAAATAAGTTAAACAAAGAATCAGCTATTCTGCGAGGAAGAAATACTTTTTAAAATAAGTAAATAACATTCCCTTAAACAGGTGACAGCTCTTGGTATAATTTACCTAAATTCATAGGCTAATTTACATTTAAGAGTACATTGCTGTTACAACTTTTAAGTCTTGCAGAATTCTCTTACTATTATTTAATTTTATTTAATTATTTGGCAGTACTTTCTTCAGGAAAATTGGTCTGGAACCACCTGCACATGCAAGGGCCTTCATCCTGCATCTGTGGCTCTCTGTGTGCTTCGAGTACTGCTGCAATAATGTAGGCTTCAAGCATATTACTTTAAACATCTTGTTTAAGGAAGTATATAATAAACATAAAGCCAAGGATTTATTGTTAGTATAACTGAAATCTCAAGCGTAATCTAAGAATCATTATTAGGCCAGCTCTAATTATTACAGGAAAAAAAAACCAAACACTTCTCTACAGAAAGAGTTGCAATAACAATACAAAATAACAATACAGTTAAAACTATTATACTCACACTTAATAGCTTCTTCCCCCTTTCCTGGTCTTATGTTCCCCCTGACACTGCTTCTTGGGATCTTCAGGTTGGTGGCTTCAGCTGGTGGTATGGGTGCTAAGGCTGGTCACTAGCACAGGGGGTCTTTTTCTGGGAGGAATGTGGTGATGATGGCTGCATCTTTCTTGCTCCATGATCCACTTGAGGTCTTTTTTGTGTTTGCCAAATGGCTTTCATCAGTGGTTTGTAACTCCTCATGATATACATTATAGGATGTATCTTGCATATGCTGGAATCTTGTTCATTGTTCAGTTTTCCATACCCATAAAAAGGTGTTTTTATTTAACTTTGTATTTATTTTTAACGGAAAATAATTGTTACTTTGTGTATAGCTGTGGAGTCTCCAGCAACAAGACGGTGTCTACACTCCTCCCCACTGCCTCCTGTGTCCCCCTCTCAAGGCCTCTGCTGTCACCCCAGGCCTGCATTGCTCCATGCTACATCCTTACCTTGGTTATAAGTATCTTATTCTGCACAGAACAGCTACTTGGTGCTGCTCTCTGTACACAGCTATGTTTGCACCATACAAGGATAAGCAAAAGTAAAACCAAATCATCTGTAACCACCTGGTTGGAAGAAAAAATACATGTGGTTACAGCTGAGCCAAGTTAAAAACTTGCAGGCAGGTCAGCAAATGTTCAGCTGAAGCAAGGCTGGCACAGCTCAGTGCTGAGGCCTTGCAAACTCAGTGCAAAGCACGTGGGCTGTTATTAACCGGGGCCGTGTCTGAGACAGGGCTGCGTGTCAGGAGCAGGCAAGTGCTGCAGCAGCAGAAGGCAGTGAGCAGCTGCTGTGTTGTGTTCCAGCGGCAGGCCCAACAGTGCCTGCCCTGCCACAAAAGTGAGGCTGTACAGGTGCAGAGCAGCAACATCTGGGGTCTTATTTACTGCATGTAAAATAGAAGAACCCAGCCTGGTGTTACAGTCTCGCTCCAGGCTGGCTGGGCAGATGCTTGAGTGGAGGAATAGCTTCCTGGTGAGATCAGCCTCTCCACTCCAGGCACGTGAGGAGAGCAGCTTGTTATTAAAATAGAAGGCAAAATGAGGCAATTCCTCTGCCTGTCAAATAACTGTGTGAATCTTCTCAGTCTTTGCTCCATGAGCTTTGTTAGCTTTGGTTACCTTGCAGGGGAAACGCTGCTTTCACAACTGCCAAGCTTTTAAAAATCAGTGCTTTGTTTTTTATAAAAAGGTGGTTGAAACAGCTGAGGTTTCAGACAAATTTTAAATAACGCTTTGCATATTTTCAGGAACAATGCCTGGTTTTCCCTGGAAGCCCAATGAGGTCACTTATCCCGGTAGCTACAGCTGAGTTTGTTCTCTGTAACCTGGGAATGGGAGCCACAGCCCCGGGTGCTCAGGGTGGAGCTTCCCCGGGAGGCGGTGGCTTCTGCTGGGCCAGAGGCCTCTCCAGTGCCTTCGACCAAATGTCCTTCGTGTTTCCCCACCCTGGGGCAGTCCAGAAAGTTCATGCAAGTCAATGAAAGGCAGGCTCCATCAGTTAAAACTTCATTAAACCTGCAGAATGGCTGCTAAACCCCTGCTTTAGTTTTAATTCACAAATGGGATTGAGCCAAGTGTTTACCAGCTCTCCCTGACCTCAATCCCCACCCACCAGGTGGGAGCTTAAAGGGCTCTGCCCTCCTGCTCCGAGCCGGGGGTGCAGAAGGCGGAGGCGGCTCCGGCCCCCCCGCTCGCGGGCGGGCGGGCGGTTGGGGCGCGCGGGGCCGGCCGTTGGGGCGCGCGGGGCGGCCGCTCGCCTCTCGCCCGCCGCTGACAGGATTCCCGCCTCCCAGGCTCGTCCTCCCGCAGCGCCGCAGCCGGGAGCTCCTCGGGGCGAGAGGAGGGGAAGCGCCTCGCTGGAGCTCGCTCCGCGCTGCTGCTCCCCTGGGCGCGGTGCCAGGAGTCGGGGCTGTCGCCCTGCAGACCGAGGTGCCACCTGAGCCCCGGGGGCCCTCCCCAGCTGCGGCCTCTGTCGGTCCTGAAACTCATCCCGGGGAGCTCTCCTTGGAGTTTCACAGACCGAAGTGTTAAAATCGAGATGCACCCAACGCTTCGGATGTGCCCGGCGGCCCGAGGTGAACGCCAAGCACCTGCAGGTTCCGAGGCCGTGGCCCCAGCGTGAAGCTGAGGGATGGAGCCACCCAGAGAGGGCGACAGCCAGCCCAGCAGCAGAGCAGCACCGTGCCAAGCCCTGCCTGCCGGCAGCCCTCGGGCTGTGCCTGCAGGCCTGCGTGGAGCCGCTGCTCCTCTGTGGCGGAGGGCAGCGGGAGCTGGAGGCTTCCAGAAGCTTCCCCAGGCGGGCGTGCAGGTGGGGTGCCCGCTGGCCGCGCAGCAGCAGCGGTGCTGGCAGGGGCTCGCTGCTGGTTTCACTCCCCGTGCTGTGGAGAGAGGTGACAGCTCTACACCAGCATGCAAGGAGCAAGCGACTTCATGCCACCACGTGTGTGCAACCTGCCAGGCTGCGTGGCCACCTCCCTGAGGAGGGCCTTGTGGTCAGCCCTGTGCCAAGCTCACCCCTTGGCGTCAAGGACTTAAAGAAGCCCAGAGGTTTTACTGCTGTGTGCTTTAGTAACCACCAAAGGGTGATGTGCTGAAATTCTCCCATTGCAGCTACAGAAGTGAGGCATTAAACTCTTTCAAGGTCAGAAGTCTTGATGAAATTCTGCAGGTAAGGAAGATGTTTCCTCTTGTGAGCTGTCAATGAGATAGCCGTTCCTCTGCTGCTCTCTAGGGCTGTGTTTGAGGCATACTATCCACAACTAGTTGTGATTTTCCTGTGAAAATCTTTTCCCTTATGGAAAAATCGTGACTTAAAGTTGAAACTGTGTGAAAATAACTGTGAAGTCTGGATTTTCTGATGTGAAGCAAAAAAAAACCCAAACAAAATGAAAAACACAAAGAATCTGGAAATAGTTGATGTATCCAGTTTCACTAATATTTACATTAATATATTTAGTTAGTTTCCATTTGGAGATTTGTTTGTTTTTTTCCTTAGAAGACCAGACAAAATTAGTAAAACATGTTTCTAAATGTTGACATCCACATTCTAAAAGTGTGTTTTGTGCCCTCCCCCCCAGTGGTCCTCTAAGCTGCTGTGTTGTGCATCTCTCTTCAACCCTGCCCAGCCCTTATCTTCCCCGTGGCAGCAGTGTTTGATGCCACACAGTTTGCTTCTCCCCACCGTGTGCTACACAGCCCTTCCATCCCAGTCACTGTCCTGTCTGCCAGCTCACCATCTGCTGTCATTCTGTGCAAAGCTTGAGTCTGAGGTTTATGTGTGTGCCATAGTAGACAGTTATGAAAGGTACTTGGTGTCACACCTTACTTGGGAGCTTACTAACAACTGAATCCATGCTTAATGACATGGTCCATTTGGCTGCAGTTACTTTAATATCAAACACCGTTGTTTGTGTAGGTGTGAATTGTGTGAAAGGACTTTAAGCATCAAACTGAAAACTAAACATAAAATAGAGCCGAGGTCTTAGGCATGCACCAAGGCTGAGGATGGCACACTTTTCATCTCAGTGAAAACAGTAAAACAAAGCTTGAAATGTTACTATTAAGGCCTTTAAAAAAGATTCTTCGTTGTATGTATGCAAATTAAATGATGGAGACTCAAAAAACCTGATTAGTAAATAGTTTTGACATGTAATCAGCATGCTTATAACATTAAAGATTATCATGTAAAACAGAAAATTATCTACTTTAACACTGCAGGACCTAAACAGGTGATGGATGGAGCTCAAGCAATTATTAACTTAGAGGCAGGAGATAGAAGATACTACATGAGAAGAAAACATGCTGTGTGGAAGTGACTACTGTAGTGCACAGGCAGTGTAGACGTGACTTGGATATTTTGTTTCTGGGCAGCGTTTTGTCAAAATACTGCTGTGTTGCAGAATTAAGACTCCAGTGCAACACAGATTAATAGAAAAAAATCATTTTTGCAGCTGTACTGCTTACTCAGTTTTGGAAGCTTAGGATGTTTTTGGCTTCTTAACATGTTCCACTGCCAAGAGCAATTTCTAATTTCTGTGGTTAGACAACAACTCAGATGGAATACATACGTTGGGTTTGTTTTGCCTTTTTTTTTCCCCTTATCCTGACCATGACACAGAGAATGAAAAGGGCTGGAAGTGGTTCCTTCTTAAAATCCAGGCATGCAGTTTCTGTTTTAAAACTCAAATGTGTGTTTTTTGTGCTACAGTACTTCTGACTTTGCTCTAGCTGTACATAGTTCCTTGTCCTCTGTCCAAGCTGTTTTTAATTCCACTGTTCTGTTTTAAAGAAAACTGAATTGGAGAAGAATCGTGCTTTTTTTAAATCTCAATGGAGATAAAAATCAAAATTGCTCTTGAGGAAAGAGTAGTAGATGTACAAGAACTACTTAATATCAGTCATAATTCATGCTGCTTACATCTTATAATAGAAGTACAAATCATACTGTTCTTGAAATTTCAGTGTTTTTTTTTTTCTCCATTTAGAACAGGGATTCAGTCTTTTCATTTTGGGAAAAGAACTTGGTGTCATCATTGACTTCACAGTATAAAATTTTCAAGCAAAACCTGACTTCTCTAAGGACTATGAGGCAAATGTTAGCTGGATATTAATAATTACAAGCAAAGGTTTTCTTTCTGCTGAGTCACTTCTTTTCTTATCCTATGTGTTTCTAAGTAATAGAGCAGTTTGTTACTAACTTTTTCTATGTACTTGGAAGTATAGGAAGGCTCTTGAGCAGGCTGCATTTGAGAAATTCAGTTGCAGCTGAGGCAAGTTCTTAATGATTTTAATTGATTGTCATGATCATGGGTCCATCCCAATTGCTTTGAGCTTTAGATAGACCCTGTCCAGTGGCAGATCCTTGATAGCCTAGTGAATTCAGTAGAAGTTTCTCTTCTAGTAAAAATCATGAAGTTAAAAAAAAAGGAGACGTTCCCCAGTTTGCAGACGTGTACTAATTGTATATATTCTAATTGTTCGTCATTGCCTTCACAACTTTTTATCTATTGACAGCCAACTAAGCAGTCCCTGTACAATTCTGGTTCTGCTTCAGAAAAAAATGTTAGATTCACTGTGACCTCAACAAGGTCAACAGTTGATTTTGTGAACTTTGCCTGTTGCAGCTAAGATGCTGGAGCTGTGCTCTTCCCCCTCTTTTGAACTGACATAATTACACTGTCAACATGTAGTGTAAAACAAGCATTAGTGCCAATGTGGCTGGTCCAACATTTCCTTCTAATTAAAATATGCATATTTGGAATTCTTTAAGCTGAAAAGAATTAGGATAAGCAGAGTTACTCCTCACCTTGGAGCTAAAGAACATGGCTTCATCTCCCTCCCAGCTCCGGAGCTCTCAGTGGCTTACCTAACAGTAATTACATTTCTGTGGGCTTGCATTTAAATCTCTCTGAGCAACTTTGCAATACTTCTTATTTTCACAAAAGTTACTCTTGGCATATGGGCAAAAAGGAGTAGTTCCCACCAAAATAACTGTATCTATCATGTTGCATCATTAAGAGAAGAGGCTGAAAAGATGTCTCTGTCTTACACCAGACAGTTATACAGATAGATTGTTGTTGACCTTCTATCACTTTCAGTGATCTGTCCTTCAGTTGGGAAATTGGGTAGGTGCAATTTCTCTTTCAAGAAAGATTTATTGGCATTCAGATGAGGGATGGGGAAAAAGTGAACCAGTCGGTTGGTATTTATTGCCTGGCCAGTTTCAATCCTTAGACCACTCGATATTGGCTTTGTTATATCTGTTACTGCTGGGTATTCACAGTAGGATTTATTTTTCCTTTCCAGTCTTCCTGAAACTGTGATCATGAGTTTATTTTGCTACCTTAATGTAGCCACTGCCTTGAAACCTACAGGTGCTTGTGAACACACAAGTTTAGTTCTTGCATGTATGTAATTCAGGATGATTTTGGAAGAGCAATTAAATTTGCAATTGTATTTTGGAAGACACGATCATTGTGTATCTTTTCCTTGTATTGCAATAAGTAAATCTGTGACACAAATCTTCATTTCTATGTCATAACTGTGTTGAGAGTGCCATTGGAGATGACATTAAAATCAAAGTAGCCTGTAATGCTGAAGTCCGAATCTTAGGTGTCAGCCATGATGTCAGGTTCCTAGCAGTACTTGGAGTATGCTGTGATAAATTAACCTCTAGGTTGAATTCCCGACTCTACCCCAATTTTGTCTTGCTTGTTAGTTTTTTTGACTTTCAATGGTAGAACTGTCTATAGCTGCAGAACCATTATTTCTGTGGAACAAGTGGCTCTGCAAGTTTTGTTCCTTTTATTGACGTACTAGTTACTGAAGCTGGCATATAGTGAGAGCCATGCTCAACTCCTGCCCTCCTCTCTAATCAGGAAGATAATAAAGTACTTTTAAAAGCTTTTCTTTCTTTACCCTTCTTGCAAATTGGAAGTGGATCAATAGACAATTGCAAGCCAAGCTGATTTTGTAATCATAATGGCTACCGGTTGAATCAGGTAAAATTAATTCACTTCAATTGCTTATCTATTGTGGTTATTTTTTAAGAATTCTGCTTCAAAGAATGTCTCTTCACTTGGATACATTTTAAAGAAAGTATCACAAAGCATTTCATAGCATAAAATAGGTTTCTTTGGCATGTGGTGACAGCTGAATGCCGTGATGAAACATTCAATAATTGCTTGCAACTGGGGAAACCGTGGTGGTCCCACTGGGATCAATTACCAAGTTCAAGTCATTTGCAGAGGAGTCACTGAGTAAGTAGCTAATCAAGCATGTACAGTAATAATAGGAGATCTCTCTGTCCTGTGGGAGACTGAGGGCATATAGTGGGCCTTGTCCCACTTGAATAGTTCTTCCATTAAAATTACTATATTGCCAATTAGACTTCTCTAAGCTGTTTTTCTCTTACATCAATATCCATTGTCGTTTAGTGACCTTACAATTGATCTGTTTTCTCTTTGATCATGGGTAGCTGACCAGGGGTGGTGGTCAGTGTTCCATTGCAGTCGCCTACTTGTTGGTTTTGCTTGCTGATAGTTTCCTTAGATTCATTGTTGCTAATTTTTATGGATTTATTTTACGTTAGGACATCAGAAACAGAGTTAAGTATCAAATCTTTACCAGTAATTAGGAGCAGAATGGAAAAAGAAAATTCAAATTGAGCTCATATGAGCTGTAAAAGGTAAAGTACAAACTGTAACTCGAAAGTGAGAGGAGATTTTAATTTCAAGAAGCTTACCAACACAAGCTGCCATTTTAGGCTTTGTATTATTTTTGATGCTGCTAGATTAATTTGTTTTCCAGACTATTCAGAGATACTGAATTACTTCTGTTTACAGAAAATTTAGACTTTAAGATAAAGTTACTAATTTAATAATTCCATTAGTCACTCCAAAAGGTAGGAAATTTTGTACGTAGTCAGTGTGTATACATGGTGATTCACTTTATAATTACAGACTCCTTAAGGTGAAATACTGGAATGTTTTTTTACCTGCAACCTTTTGTCATCTTTGCTTCTTTCACCTGCTCTGGGTACAATTTTAACTGACACAGGGCATAATAATTCTTGACTAAAAAGCTTCTTAAAATCTTTCTCTTGAAAACTGTCTTACTTTAAGTATCCATGTTGTTCTGTTGCCTAAAATATTATGGAAGAGAGTCAATGGCAGTTGTTTGCAATAGCTGAATAGCTTGCTGAGTAGTAATTTTCTAGACTTGAGTGACACTTCCTTCAGCAGATATATTTCTCCAACACTTGCTTTTTCTTTATTTTAACCCTGTTGAGTTAAATTAGTAATTTGGACAGTTCACTAATTGTTTTCTAAAAAGTGACTTTCAAAACTTCACAGATGTACAGACTGTGCTAGAAGATATTGCTTTGTTGGAGAAAAATACAGTTATGTCTTAAGGAGGGAAAAAATTTTAAAGCTTATAGACCTAGTCCCAAGCCTGGATATGCCAGTCTTACTGAGTTCAGAGAGTCTGGGCTGAACCCTGTCAATCAATTTAATTCTTAAACTTGAAACACACAGGAATGAAAGGCTTCTGCGTGTTCCTCACTAGGCATGCTGCATAGATGATCCCACTTGAGATCTTTCAGATTTTCAACTGTTCCACACTTGTTCATCCTTTAGCCTTGTGCACTGATGCAACAGCTTTACTTGGTGAGCACTGTAATGTAGGAAAGCTGAAAGGTAAGTACAATGATTTGGCCTTTTCTGATGTTTTATGATTCACATCATCTGCCTCCTCTGTATTACTATTCAGAAATGCTCAGTAGAGCCGAGGAGTTCAGTGTGTCCAGTAGGGTAAATTTGATCTGAAATGCTGTGTGTCAGGCAATAAACTGAATGTAGCTAATACTCTGTTCCTAACGGTTCAGTTTTTCTGATTTATGAGTAGAGATTTAAAACTATCCAATGAAATATTCCTCCCACTCACTCTTGGCTTCTGCTGGTCCTTCAGTCAGTTCCCTGAATTTTAATGTACTTATATGTGTGCTGGGACAGCATAAGATACATAAACATTCTGCTGTGAGTGCTTATGATCACCTTACAGAAGACAATGAATTTTATGCATAATCTCCAGGGTGCCTTAAAATGTGCTGATCAGCAAATATGCATGCTTGTAAGCCAGTTCAGTAGAAACGTTGTGAAATAAATACACAACAGAACACAAAGCAGATTTATTGCAAGGTTTTAGAGCTTCCAAAAGCATCTAGAAAATTTAGGAAAAATAATCCCATTGACAGTCAAAGGGATTTGTATAGTTAAATCCTTCAGCCATTTTGGAAAAACTCCTGAATTAATTAATATAGGAAAACTAGAGTAAATCAGTGTGTTCACTCCCAAAGAAGGAAAACAAGATGAGGAAATATATAGACTTCACATGACAAGGGGAAAAGCAACCTGACAAATTACAGGTGAAGGATGAAAAAAACCCCACTAAGTTCTTTAATTATTATTATTTTTTTTAATATATTTTTGCTGTTTGTTTTTTTTTAGAATGCCTGTCCTGACTGATGTCTAAAGGCTGGATTGAGTCTATATGTGACTGCTGTGACTTCAGATGTTCAAATTTTACTCCTGATGTTTTAGGGAAATAGATTTGGGGCTGGTTGGAGTATATACATCTCCATTACCCTGCAGTGGATGTCTCCTTCTCTGTTGCCTTTCACTTAAAGACTGTATAACTCTGTGTTATATCCATCACAACCACAGAAATTGCTTTCTTGGGAAGATGGTGTTTGCATAGGCTGGTGAGTGCCTGAAATCTGTCAAGTGGGGTCCAGCTCGGATAATGTGTAGTCTCATACATATGTACCTTAAACCCAAGTGTATAGGATGGAGCCTTGAAGCCCAGTCAAAGGACAGTTTGCAGTATGCAACTGTAATGGGAGGGATTGAAAGGGACCTCTGGAGATCATCTAGTCCTGTTATATTTGTCAAAAGTACTTTCTGTTCAGATTATGTTTCTGTTAGTGTGTTCAGCACTGAAGAGATGGTATGCTCGTCACTCTGGGTTCAAATGTTGATGGCAGTGTAGGTATAGACATCCATCTATTATATGTTGTTACCACAGTGCAGGTAATTCTTCCCCAGTTCAGGTGAGTAAACCAATGGAAGTATATTGTACATGTTCTTGAATTATTTTTAAAACAAAGTAGCCATTTTTATTGTTTATCTTCCAGGAAAGGTGTGAAGAAAACCTGACATATAAATATGTATCTTAGCTTCTCTTTCCAAGCTTTCTAAACCTGTACAATGTGATTGCTTCATATATTCAAATTTTGTCTCAAATGCAAGGGGTTTAGTTTATTTTTAAGTTAAAGGGGTAGATTTCTAATGGATAAGGATTTAAGAGAAAAAAACAGTTAAAAATATGAGAAATCAGGATAAACTTGTAATTCTCTCTGCAGAGACTGGTGAAAGGAAATGTTTGGACTTACCCTTGCAGCTGTTGTGGTAGATAAGCAGATGATGTTTAGTTTGTTTTGTTAGTTTTGTTTGAAGTAAGGCCAGTCAAAATTATACTAGGAGTATATAGATCTTCAGAGTGTTATTTTTTGCATGAGGTGAGAGGTGGCAGCACATGAGATAAAAAACTGATTATCATGACAGCTATTAGCAAAGCCTGAAAGATATTTTGTGATCTTCTCTCTTCCTTACTGGTGTTTGAATTATTCCAACCATCTTTTCCTAGTAAGAGGGATCATTTTTTGTAGTGTTCTGATACTTTCATATTAATTTAGATAATTTAATAGAAAAATAAATAAGTACACACCCCAATGAAGTTAAATTAGCCCTTTCCAGCAGTCCCTGAATCCTAAATATCTACAGAGCCAGTTGAAGAAATACTGTGAAACAGAAGATGGGTTCTTCCACACTTCCAGTCAGTAAGATAGTAGAAGATATGTCATATGGAACAGACCAGTCATTTTAACAACAACAATAAGAAAACAAATAAGTTTTATAAATTAAAAATACCCTATTCCTTACCTCCAGAATAAATAAAGTCAATTTATTCTAAGGTCAGTAGATCTAGCAGTGTACTGAATGGGGAGCTCTGACACTGTGCAGCCCTCCCATACTGTTGAAGAAGAAATAGTGACAGAGAATGGAGCAAGGTTACCTTGGTAGCTTCCCAGGCATTTACTGCTGAGAAAGCTATCTACCCCTTCTTTTGAATTTTAAGGCAGGATATTTGAACATAAAACATGACATAAAATAGGGCGACTGCCGTCAGAGCCCGGTAATAATAGGAAGAAAGGATTTTTATTTTTACTTTTAAAAATTTTTTTAAAGAAAAAATGATGAAAGGAGATGTGGAAGGCACTTGTAACTCTTGAAATGGGGAAATTCTAACCAGGCAGTGAAGTTCTTTCAGGCAAGTTGTAGCTACATCAGCTTGGAACTGGGATGTTCTGAGGCATGGAGTTTGTAGGAGCTGTGTAGGAATTGCAGGCAACAAGAAAAGAGCAGAGCTGTAAATGCATCACATCACCTATCTGAGGGAGAAAGCTGAGGAAAGATGAATGTTTTGAGTGAGAGAGACAGACCAGGACTGGGGAAGGCTCTTTCACTCTCTTTAGATCAAAGAGCTAATTCCACTCTGAGTGAGTGAATGAAGGACCAGAGGGCAGGCATGACATTCTGGTTTGAGAGATTGATTATGAACTTTCAGAAAGCAAAGAGACAACAGGAACAAAAATAGTCAGCTGGGAAAACATAACTTCTGTTTTGAGGTCTATGAGCTTCCCTTGTGACTGGGAGAGACTATATAGTAGTTTCTGTGATAACTCGGAAGAGATGGAATAGTTTAGGAAAAATGAAAACTGGTCAGCCTTTAAAGCCACAGGACTGAGACATTTGACTGTCACAGAAGTACCTCTGTATGTGCTTCACATTTTTTATTCTATCCGAATTTCCACTATGCAAGAAAAAATTTTCTTTAGGACCTGCGGAAGTATGAATCTGTACACTCTCATTTTCCTACACTGAGACTCTTGCCAAGAGTAGGGAGACCAAGGGAAATTGCTGATTTTGACATTACTGGGGACAGATACAGTTGAGGAGCAAAATTCTGTATGTGCATGTGACTGCCTAAGTCCACTGTAATACAAATTTATAACACAGCTTCTCACTGAGGTTGTGGACAACTTCGAATTTGAGAGAGGGAAAGGCTTAAAAATGTGTCCTGGACAATTAATTTGGTGGCACTGTACCTTGAAATGAGCTGTTTATCTGTGTGATAGAGACAGCAGAGGCATTAGTAGTACAAACTACCCTACCTGCATCTGCCAGTACACCCCTACATCACTGTAAAAAGGGAGAACCTCTCTGGAGGCATGAGAGCAACAAGCCTTCAGTTCCCTCTACCATTGGCAGCTTGTCTGAGACTGCCAGAAAGATGCTAACTAGTGCCAGCTGTTAGTCCTGAGAGACTCTTCAGATCAGGCACCCTACAGCCAACATAAGAGAATTTCACAGTAGCAGTTCTCAATATATTTTCATTCATGCAGAAGCTATACAATTCTATTAGTTATTAAAAAAAAAAAAAAAAGCAAAAAAAGAGCAAGGATTCATTTATCTAAAATTCAAATGCAAGATTATCTGACTTACCTTCTGATAATGGAGGCACACAGAATTAAAGACAAAGGTACATGCCTATGGACGTCAGACCTTTGACTTTCTAATCCTGCCCAATTGCTGTAGTCAGGATCACAGAGATTATTTTTGTGAGCTATTGCTCAGCAAAAGCAAAATAGATAAACCATAGTTTGTGGAATTAGATCAGCCCTGTCCTGAGGCATCAAGCACAAAATAAAAAGCTTCTGGCAAAAACAGAGAGAAATATAACCAGCTTGTCCTTCTTACATCTAAGTGAGGAAAGTGCATCTGGTGAAGCCATAAAATAAGAAGTGACTTGTTTTAAAAGGAAAAAAAGCCTCAATTTGTCACTCTGAAGCTATGTTTTTTGCAGTGCAGAATTGCCGTAGGAATCACAGCAGTCAGGGATAGAGAAAGGCTATTAATTGTGTCCCTTGCACTCATGGACATAATCCCCTGATGCAAATACATGATTTATTAAGGTTGCAGTGTACCAGCTATGGGAATCAGACCTCTAATAACATCATCCCAGGTGCTCTGGAGGAATAATGTTTTTTCTGTTTAGAAGTGTACTGTGGTTGGTTGTGCATTGGTGCACAACCTGGTAAACACCTGGTAAAAGTAGTAGACCATGGAAGTGAACACAGAGCAGTAAGAAAGATAATTTGAAAGAAGTGTCCTGAAGTGTTGAAGTCAGTATGTGATGAGAATACAGGTATGTTGGATTGAGACATGCTTAAATTCTCCCAGCAGATCTTGAATTTCAGATCCCATCCTAGTATACTTCAGCCTAGAGGGGAAAACTGTCTTGAATGCTGCATAAAGTCTGAAGGACAAGAATAAGATAAAAAATTCTGATGCTATCAGAATCTCCACCAAATAGCTAAATAAAAGACCAAAATAATAATTTTGGCAGCCCAGAATGAATTCAAGGAAGAGACTCATAGAGCTGGGCAGCTTCATTGTGTTTATTATGGAATGTAATTCAGTAAAGACTTTTGCAGAGTTCTCTGTTCTCCCTTCTTTTCTATGGGATGTGGCTTTTGATCTACAGCTTAGCTGCTAACAGCAGAGCTGGAAACACACCCATGCCATACAGATGTCTGTGGTTGTATCTGGCCCAGAATTTCCTTCCTCCTCTCCCTGCTCCAAGCTTTTGCAGCTGCTGTGATTGCCCCGCTTACGCTAGTAGACACAATGGTAGAAGCACTAGGATACATAAAAGAATGGGTTTAAGCCACTGTGTTTGTACATGACAGTGCACATCGAGAGCCTAAGCTCCAAAACCTGGAGATGTCACGATTACATAAATATCTAACTTGCATCACAAGAGTGAGCTTGTGATACATGCCTCGTTTTTAACTGAGCTGATGAAGACATTCAGTTCATCACAATAAAATTAATTCATCCTTCACTTGCCTGCCAGATGCTCAGGGCTGCTTCAATTTTTTCTGTTGTAAGAGATGATGTCTTAGCAAAGGCATGCAAACTGCTACTGAGAAGAGTATTTTTTTTTTTTACTATCTGTTGTTTTACAACCTCAGTGTAGCAGAGGACAATATCAAAGAGAAGCCCTGGATAGGTTTTCTTAGGATTTTTTTTGAGGTTTCTTGAAGTTGTAATTCAGTCTGGGTTTCAGTTTGATTTGCTGCCAGGATCCATAATCCAGAGAAGAAAGCCTCAGAAAATAGCTTATGGTGAGGATGTTATGTTGGTCATTCAAAAATCAAGACACTTAATTACTAATGATTTTTTAAATATCAGTCTTTTGTTTAAAGCCTGCTGCTGATTGCTCACCTCTGCATGCACACAGAGTGCAAGAAATTTTGGATCTGAAATAGTATAACTTAGAATCTTTGATGTCCACCTTTTACAAAGTTAGTTACAGTCCTTTTCCCTTACAAAAATAATTTGTGAAGAAACATGAAATTAATCAGATACGAAGGCTTCCTGTTGCGAGGTGGTTCACTAAGTTTCCTTATTCCAAGCTCTATGTTTCTTTCAGAGTTTTGCTCTCAGTAGTATTTGGTTTTTGGTTGAGCGTGTGTAGTATTCTGCAACAGTTAAATGCTTTGCTGGGTGATTTATCATCCTTTGCCTTGAGGAATGTCAATTATCATTCTGCTTGTCTTACACCCTAAAGTTCTTTAACCTGGGTGTGCACAGGCCCCTGGAACTTTTGCAGTGGAAGATGCACTGCAGAGAAAGCACATTGTTTCTTCTGAAAGCCCATCCTTGGAGGATACATAGTTCCATCCCTTACACAAAGTAAACTCTTTAAGCTGTGTAAGCTCTTCTCTGGCTTATATCATCACCTGCAAGTTACTTTCAAATTGCAGATGCAGGCCGATGATGTATGCATGTTTCCGTACCCACTTGCATGATATAGCTTAATTACCCACTCTTCCACAGCCTCATGAAAGCATCGATGACTTCAGCCATAGCAATTTGCTGTTGGTAAGGATACTGTTGCTCAATGATTTTCTCTGTGTCTTGGGAACCACTGATCTTCAGCCAATTCCAAAGGCCAATACAAGTCCCTGCATCCTACTTATTTCTCAGCTCTGGATTTTAATTAATGAGGGAGAAGGAGGAACCAAGGGAGTCTTGGTTGGCAATAAGGATCATTCATATGCGATGGTAAACTAGTGTAAAAGGCAGTAATGCAAGATCAGGTCCAAAGACAGTCACTATGGTCAACCAAAAGCAATGTTATTGTTCCTTCATCAGGTGGAGCTTCATGCTAAACCTTTGGTTTTTTTTACTTCAACTTCAAACTCTTTTCAGTTTAACAAGTTTGATCACTTAGCTTTTGTGAGAATGAAATTAATCACACTCTGACAGAGAGATAATTAAGCTGCGTGCCATAAGTAAGTCATCAAAGTGGCTGTAGTGGCTTTTGTGGAGTTTTTTTCTGCCCTGTCTTATCCAGAGCCCAGTATTAATAATGTACTTTCATGGTACTATGTGCAGGTCAGGAAATGTTTATCTGTAGCTCTACTGTCAGTTAATCAGTTAAAGAAAAAAAGATGTTATTTGTACTTACCAGTATGGATGCACTCTGGATCTATCAGAACAGCTCACACACTGCTATTGCAGCTGGTGCAACAATAGAAAGTGAAGCCTGGGTTCATATAGGTTTTTCTTGCTGTTGTTAAACAGAAAAGAGGTTATTCTGTTCCATTTGAGGAAAATATAGTTTGAATTGAAAAACTTTCAGTATGCCCCTTAGCTAAACCTGTGCTTACTAATTTATTCAATCTGAGTATTAATTATGGCTTGTTTGACATATGTTTGCCTAAAACTTTTTCCACAGTATCTGTAATGCAATGCCATTCAAACTCTCAGTGGTTTGATTTGGGTGACAAGGCTATGAGACAAAGAAAATACTTGGTGTGAATATTCCCAGAAAAGAATAGGCAAAATTAAAAATAATAGTAAAAAGTGTTCCTAGCAAAAGAGCATATAATATTTTAATGTAAAAGGAGCTATTTATTTCCCAGGTGTATTACTATTAGCAGTGGGCAGCTTATTAAGAGGATTTTATCTGCCTAGGAGTTGTCTTCATCACACTGACATGAACTTCGTGACAGTTACTGACTCCTGCTGGTAAACTTTGAAAAGCACGTTGTTGAGCCGCAATTCTGTGGCAACTTTTATTTCTCATTCTCTCTCTTTCTTTTTTTTTTTTCTTTTTTTTTTTTTTCCTCCTTTCATTGCCAAATACTTCTGCCTGAAGACAGGATTCATTACTTGAGAATTCATAGGCTCCTGCTGCTTCTTCCATGAGTGAAGTTATAATCGACTTGAGACATCAGAGATAGCTGTTGTAGATGTAGTTATGTCTTAAAATGTGATTTCAGGTGGAGGAAACAAGCAGTAGGACCAGGAGAAATGTCAAGTAATTGAACAGGTTTCATATTAGCTACCATAATAATACAACCCACAAACACACATCCTAGTCTCAGCAAAGTGGCAAAATTGTTAGTAAACTGAGACTAGCTCAAAAGTTTTGAATATCACCTTAGGTGTTCTTTTGGATTCTGTTAATTTGACAACCAGGTTACCAACTGGTAGACAAAAAAAATATTTGCTTTAGCAGTATTCAGATTTTACTGAGCTTTTTATTGTATGTTTACACGTAAGAGCAAGTATGTTTTGTAACATAGTAGCAGACAACAATTCTAGTCCAATAATTTTAACAAAATCTGTTACCTGAGAACAGTCCTTTAGATATCAGTGGGAAAAGTTGTATTAATTACTTAACTCCTTCTTTTAGCAGAATACCTTAGTCTTATGCAGAAAAGAGGGAAAGCCAGAAGATAGAATACCAGACGTGGAAGCTTTTTATTAGAAGGAAATAAAATGAGTACTTTAATTTGGGGTTTAAGATGCTGACAAAGCTTTCTGCAGGACTTCTGCTGAGCAAGTCACATCAAGAGGAAGTCTTGTGCTGTCCTTGCACACA
The DNA here is from genome assembly GCF_020740795.1 of Apus apus. Classification (NCBI taxonomy): domain Eukaryota; kingdom Metazoa; phylum Chordata; class Aves; order Apodiformes; family Apodidae; genus Apus; species Apus apus. The sequence goes on from NC_067285.1 coordinate 28,645,535, forward strand.
TAAGTTTTCTTGAAGAAACATGTTTGGTTTTTTTTCTGTTAAGACTCCTTCCTTTCCTCCCCCCTCTCCTTACTAATTTCAAGATCAACAATGGAAGTAGTAGTCTGAGGCCTCATTTATCACAGCATCTTCTCTGTCCAATTAGCAGATATTCTGCATCACTGATTTTAAGAATTAATGTGACCATAGTCCTCTTACTAGTTACAACATACTGAATCCATCTTAAATAGTATTAATTTCAGTTATGAGAGAATAATAGGTGAAAATGCTAACAAGAAATATTTGCGTATACTCTTCTCTAGCAGCTCTTTAAATGAAGGCTCAGTGTTGCAAGTTTTGTCCCACATCATCCCACCTTATTGCTGCTACTGATCTACTCATGTTGCTTAAACAGAATTACTGCTTGAGCATCTTGCACGGACATTGTTTTCCCAGCAGAGGGGGACTTCATTTGGTTCCTTAGCCTGAGTTTGGATACATAGAATTCATCACAGCAGCTGGGGACCTTCATTTGCAGGTTAAGGAAGTGCAGTTAACCTGGATGCTAACTCAGCCACCAGTCACCTCTCTCTCCTTGACAGATTGATGTACTCTGCTGCATGTCTCAGTTTCCCTCTGCAAAATGAGGGTAGAATAAATCCACCTGTAAGGCGAGGAATGCAAAGGTAATAAATACTTCAGAAGATAGAACAGCATCCACTGAAGTCTCCTTCATTTTCTTCATTCTCTGGGAAGAGTCAAGCTTGCGGTGAAGGTGGATTTCTGAATCTTGTGTGTCACAGACCTCAAGTCTGTGTCACTTCACTGGCCCTTATGCTACTTCCTGTGAATCTTCAGATAATTCCATATGGCTTTTTGTGTACTCTTCTAGAAAAACTGTATGTACCACTTACAAATACCCTCCCCTAATATTTACTAATTGGTAACTGAATGTACCACCTGATATAATGGTCAAGATCTGACCATTGATCCTTATTTCACAGTCCCCCTAAGTACCTTATGAAGACACCTTTTTTTTTATGCAGCAGCATCTAGTAATGGGCATTTCACAGAATGCTGTTTTCACATGCTGTCAATTTAGTGATCACATCGGCAGTACAAGGTCTTCAGTTCTATTGCTTTTATTCCTACCATTTCTTATCTTCGAATGTTATCATTAAACATTGGATGCTCTTCCCTAATTAACTGTAGTAATAATAACAGTAATCTCATAAGCTTCTTTCAGTTAAGATAGGAGTTATTATTCTACTAGATAAAATGTCCTGCATATTGGGGGGAGGAAAAGTTGTACCATAGCTTTAATTTATTCTTTAATAAGTAGAAGGTGAAATAGGATAATCTCAGATGGGCCAAGCCCTCTCCAAGTTTATTGGACTACTGAATTTGAAATGGAGATATTATTTTATTCTTTATTAGTTTTTTAGTTATTATATTTTATTAGTTTATTCTTGCTCTTGAAATTAGTCCAAGCATCTGAAAAAGTATGGAGATTTTTAAAAGAAGTATTCAGTATCTTCACTTGGATTTCAGGAAATAGTTCCTGCTGTATGTTTCAGGTTTATGCAAGTTATCTGTAAAAAGTGTGAATAAACTATCCGTTTGAGAATCACCCTCATGTGTGTATCTGTGCCTTTTCCTTCCCTAGAGTTACAGACTTTTTAATTTATTTCTGTTACCTTTTTTCTCTGTAGCTGCAGTTCCTATAATTTCTCAGCATTGCTTAATAGTCACGCTTTTGTCTGAGTGCGTTACCCTGAGGATGATGAGACCACCCACTAAGCTGACTCCATCCAAAAAAGTGAAATAAGGTACAGATAAAAATACCTGGCTTCAAATATACTTAAACAAAAAACTCCAAACAAATACACCATTAGGGAGTCTTTGAAAAGTCTTGGACTGCTTGTTTTCTTGCAGAGTGCAATGTGGCTTGAAAAATAATATATGTTTGACTATTTCTACTCTGCACACCATGTGTGACATGCAGGAAAAAATCTACGAATCACTGAACACATTCATAGCTCTCTGAGCACAAAAAATCTGGTATCAAATTGGCTATCATCATGCCATCAGGTTCTCTTCTATGGTCATGACTGACTCAAATGGATAGTAAATGCTGGCTTTGCAGCTGACTTCTCAACCACAAAAATAATGCTGTCCTTGCATCTGTTCTTACATAATGTAGGTTCCCTCCTCCTAGAACTCAATTTCTCTGCCATCGAGCAAGTGATAAAACCTGGGCACTGACAGCACAAACAATTGGCATTTTTAAAGGTAAACAAGAAGCCTGATCAGTTAGCTGCTGCCACTGCAGATAAAGATAGAGAGATGATTGCTGCATAGTGACAATTCAAGATGAGAGATTGCAACAAAGGTAGAAAAAAAGTCTCTGTACTGATAATGAAACTGTTTAGTAGTTCTGACATAAGTAATGTTGAGCAAGTTACATCCCAATCAAGCTGCCACAATTGAATACATTTCCAAACTGCTGAAACAGTGTAAGAACTAACAATATTTTTCATTTTCTTCTTATATTAGCTTGGATATTTTTAAATGCTGTGAATTTGACAAGAGCAGGAGGGGCAAGAAATTTAAATGATACTGTATGAAGAGGCTGTGTTGAACTCTTCCAGCTGTTTTCTTTGCTTAACTGGTCACAGGTGGTAAAACTTCAGTATATGAATGCAAGGTACCTTGCTTTTCAATGAGGTTAACCTCTCCTTTGTTCCTTGATTTTTGTTCATAGATTCTTCAACCCTAGAAAAAATATGCTGTTGATGATCAGATCTGAGACATACTGGCAGTGCTAGCTTTGATATTAGGTATTTTTTCTGTTTACCAATACATTGTGTTTTAACCTGTACAGTAACTTGTGTCTGTACCCTCCATAGAGCTAATTATCTCAAGTGCAAATTCACTCCTGTGCAATACTGTTTCTAGTTCCACATTTAGCTAATAGAACACTTCAACTCTCTCCACTACAAAAATCTGTGCTCAGCTGCTGCTCCATCCTCTTCCTGCTTATGTTTCAGATCCATTTGCAGCTCTGAGCTGTGCCGCACATGAACTGCATTAGAATTTAAAACTGAGGATTGCCTGCTTCTCTTGCCTGGGCAGCAGATCTGACAGGCATGCCTGAACTCTGCTGGGGCCTTGCCTTCTAGCCAGTTTATTTGAGATGCTCAAATCTGTGTTATGAATCAAAGCAAAGATGACGAGCAGGGATATTCTCTTACTTCTGCAGGTGAGTGTTATTTAACCACTTGGGATGAGAGAGTCTTTCCTACTCTCTGGCCTGCTGAATGTTTTAATATATTTATGGATGGACCAGCTTCTGCATAAGAAATCAAGAGCATATGTCAGCCCATGGCAAAACAGAGTTTTAGGATACAGCAGGTTTAGGCTCAACATGAGCACAGGAAACATCTGCATTCAGGCTGTGGTACTGAATTGGGGTGAGGAATCTAATGTTTTTTCAGTATTCTTTAGAGGCCAACACCCTAAAACTTCCAAAATTGTTCTTTTAGTACCCACCTCCTGTGCAGTTTCTGTAGAGTCATTTGGGAAATTATGAATTACAGTATATCCAAGGTTATAAAAAAGCTTATTCTTCTGTTTTGTTCAACCTACACTTAGTTTTTAACTTGTGAGGGAGAAGAAAAAATAGTTGTGAATGCAATCTAACGCAAAGAAGTAACCCCTTTTGTGGTACACTGGGAGCTCATAATCTAATTAGCAGGCAGGGTCCCCTCAAATTCTTACTGGTACAGGATTAAAAATCCTACCCAGTGTCAGAAAAAGGAGATCACAGCTGTCATCTAATAGGGCTGCCACTCCCTATGGGACCTGCAGTGGGTAATTCAGACTTACTCTGTGTTGTTTGGATTTTACATTATGAAGCTCTTTATCATGAAGAACATTTATTTCCTGGCCAAGCAAGAGTCAGGTGAACAAACGATTGGACACATGCTGGATATCCAGAGCTTAAGAATATCTTTGTGAAATTGGAAAAAGCAGAGATACTCCACGAGAGAGAGAGTGCTAATTACATTTACATTAATCAATTCAGCTGTATGAGTTGTTCATAAGGTGTTGATAGCTAAGATAACAAGCTGCATCCCCATGTAGAATGCCGTTTCTACCTGTTGCCTTGCTTCCTAAAGCATTTCTACAGTGTGTCCCTGAAGTGGAGTTTCTTTTTTGCTCTGCTGTTTCTATGAAAAAGCTAAGGGTAAGTATGGCAGTAAAGCTTCCATTTCAATAAAATATCAAGTTCTGGCAAGGTCAGTAGCATCGTTAGCACAGGTTGTATCCTAAACTTGCTTTGCCATTGCTGGGGATGTCTGATGCCGGGATGTGTTCTGTGTGGGATCTCTTAGAGCAGAGTTGCCGTGTTTGGGCCCTTCATGAGACATACTTGAAGGCTTTGTCTTTGAAACACCTCAATGTTACCTTTACTGTGAGTGGCTCCTGTTGCTGTTAACTAGTGTGGGCTAAACCTTATTGTTTGCCAAATAGCGACAGCAGTGTGAAGAAGTCCTGCTGCAGGAATTTCTAGGTAATGCACCTTTGTTTTCTTGCTGCTGTTTGAGGGGAAAGGGACTTCTGACCTGTTCCCCTAAGAAAAACAATAGCTTGCTAAGGTTGACATTATGGAGGCTTATTTAGTGTACACCTTTAACCTATTCCAACCTCTGGCATAGAGAGCCCTGGTTCTAACTTTGAGAAATGTGTTAACTTGTAAAGGAAGTCCAGAAGTGACTAAAGCCTTAGGTGGGTTTCAATTGCACTCTTTTATTAATCATACTTATTCTGGAAGGGTGGATACTCGGGATTGTTGTCCAGGGCTGAAAATCCAAAGGGGAATTTCTTTGACTGTTTTGGGAAAATCTGCAATGTTTCCTCATCTTGGAATAGGACTCAGTAAATGTAGGAACTCTGTGTTGATTTAGTTAAATTCTTAAAAGGCTTGTTTACATTGATAAACATTTTTTTAGATAACATCTGGCCACCTCCTCTCTGAAATATTGGGGCATCCGTTTTCTCTGTCATTCTGTTTTTTATATCTCCTATATTAAAGAAAACACCATGTTATACCAATGGGAAATGAGCTTTTCCCTGCATGGATTACAAGGTGCTACAGAGTGAATGCATTGTCTTATTCTGCTCTTTTGAATATTATTTACGGTTGTCTTCAGGTTCATAATTATGTTATATTAAATAAGTTTTTTTGTTTGTTTAAAAGAATTATGCTTTCATGTACAGAGCGTGACAGCAGAACAATGAAAAAGAATAGACTTCTTTTTCATGTTCGGCTCTCTCTTTCATGGAGTATTTGTGTGCCTATCTGTACAAGCCTAATAATGCCTTAACCTAGTTTTTTTGTATTCACTTTGTAATGAAGTTCATAGAGTCTTGTGATAGCAAGCTCCATTTTGAACTGGGGGGGAGGAGAAATGCACCTTGAAAATACTGCTTTAGACAGACAAATGGCACATTTTCTGGAGCTCTACAGACAAACCAGGTTTAGTTTTTTCCAGTGTCTGTGACTGTTTCAGCAAATATAAACATATATAAAAAATCACAAGTTATCTGAGACACCTGAGCAGATTAAAATAACTTCCAAGTTGCATTGTCACATTGTGAGCATAGTTGAAATGTCACCTAAGTGTGGTAGAGACAAGAGACCTGGAATATAATCTCAGTTCAAAGTTATTTGGTGATGTGTATTTCTTTACCTCTGGAACAAGAGGTCTGGTTTTGAAGTTGAGAAACAAAAGTGCATGAGGACCCTGAGGAAGGTAAAAATGTAGCACCTTCAAAGCTAGCAGATCTGCTTTTGTAAGGGATGATAATACAGACGTTTCAGTTCTGCAGTACAAGCGGCAGGAGCAAATAGCTGCTGGACAGCAAAAAAGAGTCTCCTTTTCTCTCTGCTCATTCAAGGGGTTATCAGAAACCTCATTGCTGAAGGATTAACTGGAGAACAGTATGTACTGGAATGAACTGCAGGGGGCCACATCTGCAGATGATCAGTTATAATGAAGGAGTACTGCTTAATTTTTGAGACCTTAGGTTGAATTTGCAGGGCCACAGTTAAGGAAAAAAAAATATTTTTTTCTTGCTTTTTGTTTATAAACCATAAAACCTGGTCAGTAAACCAGACAGAATAAATGTGTAATCTGACAATGTTTTACCGAGTCACTTTTCAGAGCAGAACACCACCTTACATTTGCTTTTGACATTCATTTATCTTTGAGGGACCCTACAAAAATTGAGAGAATAATAATAAAAGTCTCCCAGAGCTCTCAGATGAGGCAATTTTCAACAAGACTGCAGAAACAAAACAGAAAGTGACCTCCAGGTGTTCAAAAGCAGTAATCAAAGCTGCTTTACTTAGGCAGTGAAGTTTATTCAAGTTAACTGTTGTGTAGTTTTGTCACAGATCAGTTTTGTCAGAGCAGTAATGTAACACTTAGACCATTGAAAAACTGCTACCAACAGAATGCATCTCATTCTGAGCATCATTTTCCTATCAGGGATGGTTGAATTTTTATCCTAGGTGAATAATAACATACTCAAACCTCTGAAATTAATAAAATAGCTCCTAAGAGAATATTTCTTCTCCTTCAGTCTCCTTGCAGATTACTGAGATACATTCAGCAGCTGATCTTCACATTTACAACTATATCAATATAATTTTTTTGCTTCTACTCCTGAATGCAGATGATTATGATGAAAACCCCTTCTGAACAGCCCATATGTATAGAAAAAAGTGTGGCTGAGTTAAGTCTCCAAATGAATCCCAAATATGCTTAAATGTCTAAACCATTCAGTTGATTCAATGTTTTCTCTTGTCAAAGTCTCGCTGAAAAAATTTACATCTGGAATAAGGAATTTGGCATAGCTTAGAAAAAACATAAATTTGCAAGAGTTGGTGGCTCTCTTCTTGTTTCCTTCCATCATTAGAATGAGCTGTCACTTAGAAAAAGTAATTTTGTACTGAAAATCAGTGAACATAAAATAGTGCCTGGCAAATAGCTGTCTCAACTTACAATGTGCAAAAGACAGCCAGAAGGATACTCTGCTGAGTGCTGATACAGACCTAGTATTTCAGGAGGTTAATTTAATAAATGCCTTAATTTTATTATTTTTTTATAAGGTTGAGATAGTTGTTAATCAAGCTTTAAAATGTGCAATAATGAAAAGTAAGCTAGATTTTCTTTCCTTCCCTCTCCTTTTTCCTTGCAGAAGGAAAGAAGTCTTTCTTATTTCATAAGCTGCTAATACCAGTGCAGGACTTGTACCTGCAGATTTTGGGAAGTACATGTGAATTGCTAAATTTTCTTCCTCTTTAAGATTGCTTCAGAGTAATTTTCTCAGCTCCTGAGCATAGGCTGAAACAGGAAACAGATTGGGCAGATGTTATACAGTACTTAGTGTACGTATTCTCCATTCTGAGACCCAAAGTACTGATAAAAAGTCTTGAAGAGATGCACTGTCCTGAAGCATTATACATAGGCCAAATGCCACCCCAATTAAGATGGCTAACATAGTCACAGAGTTACCTGGATGTGAGATTTTCCTTGAACTTAGAATATGAATAACTCTTGATTATTTGAGTGCTTTTCTGTTTGAATTGTGAGGAACTAAGGTATGGGATAGGATCTGAAGAAAGAACAATGGCATTTTTGTATGTAGTATGGAGTTTAATTATTTCACCTCCTGGCTCTGAAGGGAAGTCTGATGAAATAACTAGTGGCACCGCAAAACCTCATCGCTATGATGAATATTTACATGAGAGTACTCATAGGCATCTAGACGGTCAAACTTGACATCCACTGTTATAATTTCCCACCCTCCAGCTGGAGAAAACACTATTTATTTTCTGGATCCCTCTTTTAGGTGAGACATGAAGTTTTTAAAAATAAAAGCAAGAAGTTGTATTTATCATAAATTACACTCAGCAAAAATGTTTATTGCTTAAACAAAACTGGATCTTCTGTGTTACTTCCTTCCAAGTTCAGAAGTCTTTGCTCAAGGTTCTTTTTTTCTCTTTTCTTTTTTTCTCCTTCCTCTAGAATTTTTAACATTTCCTGCACCTCATTTCAGTTTATCTCCTTGCCCAGATTATGAGCGACGTAGGTTGTGAAACTGACTGGAGATCTTATTAATATAGTGGCTTGGAGGAGCTTCCTCCACCCTTCCAGTGAGAGCAAAGGCTTTTGGGTCTGTGATCACAATACTGCTCCCTCAGGCTCAGGTTCATGTTCATCACTGTATCATCACTTTCTCAGGGAAGTGAGCCTAGACTACTGAAGCACTGACTACTGGTAGAGAGCTCTGTTCAACTGAGATTAATTATCCACCAATGCAGATGGGTATCAAATTCAGAAGTCTTACCTCATAGCACACTAATTCTTATTTCTTCTTTCACCTAGAATGCCTTTTCTTCTTGGATGTTTCAGAGCCAGAAACAAAAGGCAGCTGGGAGAATTGAAGTATTTATGTGGACCCTAAGTGGGGTTACCTGTGATTGGCCTTGTAACCATGGGCAATATTCCCAAATGGTAGACAAGCAATGTTGTCTCAGGTCACACAGAACAATTTTGTTTATCCTGACTGCTTTGCCACTTTTGTGTCTGCAGAGAGATAAGAGTGAATAGGGTTTTCCTTGATTTGTTGTTGTCTTGTGGTTGGTGTTTTTCTTCCACTTTCACTGCATTCCTAAACTCCTTCTGCATCTATACCCTCAAAACCAGTGAAAATTAAGTTCAATCAACTGCTTGATCGTCTGCTGTACAAGCAGAAGTTTTTGAAAATTTCTTATGTATTCATGAAACTTGTTCTCCACTAAAAAAATCACAAAAAAAATCTTTTTGCCCCAAGTGAGGGTAAAATTCAAGCTTGAAATTAATCTTCAGTGTTTTGCTAAATGACAATTCAGCTTTTGCACTCACTGTCTCGTTAGTTAAGGCCTTAGGAAATTATGCAATTCTCACTAGTGGATTGTTTATTTTGAATAATTCTGAAAGGCACTCCAGCATTGTTGAACAGATATGTTCTGCGTGGTGGTACATTTTGTGTAAAAGTACTTGATGTTTTGAAATTTGCTTGGAAAGATAAATGGATTAAAATGTTAATTTGTTACAGTACGTTTTCATGATGAAAAATTCGAAAGGTCTGCTCACATCTTCAGGTCAGGAGACCTGACTGTTACACGTCAAAATAAAAGGGATTTCTACATAATGCATGAATAATGTGTAACTTCAAAGGAAACTTTCCTGGAGCAAAGTTTCAATCTGCCATTGCCTAACTGTTCTTTACAGAAGGGTATAGGAGATAAGGGAATGGACACACTGGATTGCTTGAAGGATTAGTAGTATACTAGAGAGACTTCCACAGCAGATCATCAGTTTGAATCCAGCAGAACTCATCGCTACTGACCAACTGTTCAGTGGTCTTTTTCTGATTGCTTTACCAAGTGGGTGATAACATTGCTGTGAACATCAACTTGAGCTTGAGATAGAATGAAAAACTTTAGTCAGTTCACAAAACTGCCTGATCTGAGACCTAGTTAGTTGGTGATATAATTTGTGGAGGGAAATAGCTTTTTGGACCATGGGACTGAAGAGGCTGTTGAATTTCAGCAGCTTTGTAATACAGTCCATGCAATAAACTGAGATTCCATTTTAGAACGAGTTCCTCTGGGTCTTTGACCCCTCTTCTCCTGTTGGAAAGCTGCCACAGTTTGCTGCAGTGGCCTTCTTTCCAGTCTGCTCTGGACTGATTTTCCTGCTCTAGCCCTGGGAGCACTTTGTCCTGCAGGGCAGATCTGGGATACATGCACAACAATTTGCCAAGCTGTGTTTGAACAGAGAAATCCAGTGTCAGTGGCAAATGCTCACTGGTCACTGAAAGACATTGAACAAACTATTGCCCTGTGTGCATAAAAATAATCTGTATGTGGTTCTGATACCTGGAGTTGTCTTCTGTTTAGGAAAGCAGGGGAAAAAAATTATACTTGGTTGGTTTATTTTCAAAATATGATGCCTTTGTAATAGATGTGGCCAAATAATTAATTTTGAGTTGTTCCACCTCTGTTTAAATTTGAAATTGGAATATGGACATGTCTCAAACCTCCACCCCCCCAAAAAAAAATAATTTAAAAAATAATTAAGAAACTGTTTAAGAAATATTTTGATATATCTGAGATTTTATTTTATGCTTTGACAGCTATTGTGTCAGTGATCATTCAGCTCTGTTTAAATAAATGAGTATCTAAAGAATAGTTGTAAGATTACATGCATGATTCTCAGTGCCTGGGAAACATGAAGCTATTTTTCAAATTAATGACAAGACTTGGATGGAGTGTGTACTCAGAGAACAAAACTGTCTTGTTAAAAAGCACTGTGTTTAGACAGCTTGCAGCGAAAGGACATTAAATTGCTGGATTGGCCTTTTACATGGCTTGATTGATGAGAAAACTATGCTTCAGTATTCATTTTTTATCAAATGCCACTTGGCCAGTAGCACTGACAAAACCAGGTATTCATTGGATGCAAGATTAAAAAATTATATTGCAGAAATGTGTGACTAGTTTCAGTAAAGAGTCCTATATCTCTGTGGGGACAAAAAGTCTGAAACAGTAGTGAGAGGCACTGTGCAATGTGTCCTTTAGACACTGCTGCCTTCATGGAAAAGAGTTTCTTGTTCATGATCTCTAACTGAAAGGCACTACAGGAATGACCTGCATGTGTATTTAAAAAACAACTGTTTCTCCAATTGTCTTCTCCCCTTACTCCTTTCAAAACTAGACAGCCCTCGTCCATGAGGGATGGCCTTTTACTGTCGCTTTTCAGAGGTAGTTTTCTCTCTGATGGGTTATACCTGTGCATTATAATTTGTATCCACCTAGCATATCCCAGGAATGGCAGCTTATCCATATTTATCTGGTTTAGGCATCATATATATTGTTTTGATTAGGGCAGTACTATGGGTTGTGTTTATTAGAATGAGTTGGAACTTGAAAGGAGGATTATCTCAGTGTTAGCAATTAAAACCAGTTGTCATTTGGTGACAAGTACATTGTGGATGTATTTGATATACTGTCTTTTCTACTTGTCTGTAGAAGCGGATTTAGCAAACATTGGGATTTTAGGGTTTTTGTGTGTGTGCAGTAAGAACAGACTTGAGATCCATTTCCTCTGTAATTGCACACCATGAATAATAAACAGGTGTTACCTGCTCTTTTGCAGGGAATCCTGTGTGTGTTTGCTTTTTTGGTTTTGTTGTTATTGTGGAGTTTTTTTGTTTGTTTAGGGTGTTTGTTGGTGTTTTTTTTTTGTTTTGTTTATTTGGTTTCCTTTACATGCTTATCTAAATAGAGCATTTGTAAAAATGAGCCTTGTATTAGCTGTAGGTTAATGTAATGTGAAATACATGGTGGGCAAACGTTCTTTAGCCTGACTGTCTGGAAACAGCTATGATCTGTGAAATGTTATCTTGGCTATTTTACTTAATTCCCCAGTGAGTCAATTTGATATTCTGTTCTTTTACGGGATTATTTTTTGGAATGGAATTCTCAACACATTTTTATTCGTGAAGCAATGGACAGTAGGTAATTTAACACCTACTATCTAGCATCTCTGTCAGCAAATGGCCTTCTCCTAGTGGGATTTATAGTTACTTCATGTATAAAGGCGGAGAATTCAAATCCTGTTTAGTTTGCTATGCTGTGAGCAGAGTTGCAGTATGTGCCTTCTTTCCCTCCCCCTTTTAGTCAGGTTTTAAACCATCAGTGCTTCTTTTATTCCAAAACAGAGAAAAGCAAAAACTTTGAGTGGGTTAAAAATTGTTTCAAGGACTTTTTCCTCTCTAAAACAGTAAAAGGTGGGGACATGGGGAAGAAAACTAAGGAAAAGTTAACCCCAGTCCTACCTTGTCTACTGTGAATATCTTGTAGGCTTATTGCCTTAGTCTCTGCATTGTATTCTATTGATTTTTTTGAGGTGGAAGAGTCTTCATAGGTGTGAGGTAAAAGTGAGGTCTAAAACTGTAATCCCCAGAGGTAAGGACTGTGTTTGTGCCTGCACAGTTCTTTTTGGGAGGTCTTATTTAAGGTCCTTTGCATACCCCTTCAGCTCTATTAACAACTTCAAGCTGTGGTTTTACTCAAAGTGTAAAATGGGAGCGGAGGAGGAAATTATAAGAGATACTGGTACATCTCTTATACCTCTCATTTGAAATAAGGGGGTGCAGTGTTTGTGACTGATTTATTTATTTATTTTGTTCAGTACCTAGTCTGTATTAGTCCATTTCTAATCTGTAGAAAGAGTATATGCTACATCCACCCTACTCACATGAGTTTGGAAGATCACTGATATCAGCAGTGATTGCTCTAATGTTAATCAATAGGAGTAAGCTAAACTGTAGTATATTGTTTCAAAATGAGAAAACTGCCTTTTGATTAAAAACGTAATCAGCATTGCCTGATAGTTAGTAGAGACCTATTGACTTCTCACAGCAAAACTCTGTGTAAAAATGTTCTCTCTATTTGGCTGAGAGGCTGTTAAACTAGATTGAGTCTTCTCTGGTATCTTAGCCCACATGATCAACAACCTATTCTTGATTTCAGTTTCTCAGGTTACTCAACATTAAGATTAATTTTATCTCTTCAGAGAAGGAAAAAAATGTTTGGGGAGGAGGGATACCTCTCTTCTCCCCTTCCCTGGAAGAGTGATTATTTACAATGCATATCAGACTTTCAAAGCTATGCAGACAGAGTATGTTATAAAGCAAACCCTCCCTCTTCTGACTATGCATCCTGTTTCCTTTCTCAGTCTGTTGGATGGAAGAAACTCTCTCTGTGCTCTTTTCATCCCTTGCAATCTTATCCTAAATTTCCACCCATCACTGTATCCTGTGACTGCACTGAGCTGAAGAATGGAGAGCCTGTGCTCCTGATTGCATGTCCCCAATTCAATAGGGACCTGTTTTAGATACAAATGGCAGAGAGTATGCAAAATAGAGACTTAAAAGAGCCAGAGCAGAAGCACTTTGGAATGACAAAGAAGGATGCTCTTTCCGATCAGGCTTTCTGCTTTGAAAGTGCTGGAGAGTGGGAGTTTGTCGAAGAGCATGCTCAGTATGGGAGAGGGTTGCTATCTGCCTAAGGAGGAGCACAGTGACTGGATCAAACACTGACCATACTGGATGATTACTAGTGTTGGTGTGTGTCACGTAGGAGCTGTAGATAATGTTGGAGACTGGGGGAAATAGCAGCTTCTGCAGGAGAAAGCCTGTAGCCTTACAGAAGCAGGAGGATGAAGCAGCTGAGGTAGCTGTACTGAACTGTGGAGTCAGGTTATCCACTGGTGGCAAGTTTAGTGGAATAGAAGAGCTTAAAAGACCTCACAGAGAGCTACATCTCAGAGATCATGCAGCCAGCCCATGAATACTAGAGAAGCTTGATTTGGATGCTGGAGTACCCCGTCCCTTTTAATTGTGTTCTTTTGATGGGGTAGGCTAGTGTCCCTTCGGTCCAGATGAAGTCTGTCCCACAAAGAGAAAGGATATTGGTTTGGGAGCATCTTAGTCTAGCACTTCTGCAGTGTACTAAAGCACATCACCAAAAAGTATAAACAAACCAACATGCAAACCTCAAAGAAAAAGATTCTTGGATAATATATAAAATAAAGCTCCTGCTCTGCTTTACCTTTACAGAAGTAAATACAGTTTATGGCTGGTTAAGTAGGGGCTTTCTGCTACCATCTGTTGAATCCTGCACTTTCTCTTCCCTCCTGCTCTAGCATCTGTGAGTCTTAGCAGCAGAATCGTTGCTTAGAAACTCAGTTGTCTTTCTGGTAGAAAAGAGTGCTAAATTTCAGTAACTTGATTCTCGTTACTTCTGCATAGGTCTAAAACTCTTTAACAAAGGCTATTTCTTATCTGACAGGCTAAATGCTGTAAATATACAGTGTTTAACAGTGTTTTCAGCAGGGGTGGAATTGTTCTGATGTGAACATTTGTTGTACCATAATTGAAACATAAAATAAGTTGCATGGAAAAGACCGATGGTACACGTGCCACTATCCAAGTGCCATTTCTGCTCCCGCCCCCCCCCTCCCCCCCCCCCCACCTCGTGAAGTAGAAAACCACCTATGAGTGGTTGCCACCATCTGACTGTGGGTAAATTTGGATTTGTTTGCTTTTTCTTAATTTTTTTGTTTGCTAAACTTTAGTTCTTCAGTGTACTGTGACAGTTTATTTTGTCTTCCTAAGAAGTCAAACTTCTAATATCTATCAGCTTGTGGTAAAGATTCAGTCACAACATGTTTCTCTGTGTTAGAAGAGAACACAGCAGTGTATTGAATCATTTTTTACAGATAGACTATTTGGAGTTGGTGTCTGAAAGAACAGAGTGTGTTTTATGACTCATTGTATCTAACCCCTTGATTCAAACTGCTTAAGAGATAGACACTTCCTCCAATTCCTTGAGATTCATATTCCTAAACTGGAAAAATTGTGTCAGGATGGTCAATTTATAATAGATTCACAAATAGTATGTCTGATGCTGACTACTGCTTTTTTTTCCCCACACATGCTAATTTAAGTAGGTGTGTGAGTGCCTTGCTGAGTGTTTGCCTTAAAGGACTCCTATGGCACAAGAAAGATTTTGAGTTGACAAGAGTTTAGAAAACAGTCATAATGTCAGCAAGCCTGACACACACCCCCCTTTTTAAATTTTAAAGTTGGTAACTGACCTCATCTCTTATATTTTGGGGGAGCAGATAGAGGGGAGAGATTCTGAATTGCTTCATAACACCCTTGGTCAAATTAATCTTCTGGCCTCAGTTTGAATGTGTTGTTTCTTCAGGGTCCTTGTTTCTTTGTTATCCTTTGGCCTTCAAGAACTTATTTGAAGAGTGTATTAAGGATAGCTATTCAAAGCTTGGCAAGAAGATTTTTGAGGGGATTTCTTGTTTGGTGGAACACTTCTTGAGTTTGGTTTCTTTGGGAATACTAATTTTGAGGGCTTGGTTTGAAGGGAGAAAGAAGGGAAGAGTGATCACTGCCTTGTTTTCTGGGTTGTTTGGTTGTGTGGTGGTTTGGTGGGTTCTTTCCCCCTCTCTGTTGCCTGAAGTAACATGAATTTCACAACCCTTGCAGAATCAATACTTAAATTGCATATTAATGTAATTAATTGTGATTAATGTAATATTATTTTGGAGAACTACAGAGAAGAGAGGTGGATGGGAGAACATGGAGTGACTGTTCATAGTGTGGTTTGACAGGAAAATAATAGAGCTGTAGTTGCCATCTGCAGTTATGCTCAAGATTCCCTGTGTATGAAGGTGGCTTTACCAACACAAAGAAAGCTTAAGAGGGCTTTTGTTTCTATTGCCATGTGAGTTTAAATGTTGTGTGGTCTCAGGTTGTAGCAAAGAGATATTCTTCACTCAGTTTCCAGGAGGTATCACAAGGACTGAAAACTGAGCTAAATGCCAGAGTAGGCGATATGAAGTATTAGATCAATACCTGAAATTGGCTGATATAATGACAGCTTTGAAACTGATACACATGTGAGCATGACTGATAATTGCATTGAGAGCCTCTTAAGAGAAGCTTGAGGATTAATTTTGTTTTAAATGGAAGGAAAACAGTATCTATGCGACACTATGTACTCCCCTTTATGGTAAATGTAACACATGAAGGCTTCAAAGAGTGTTTAAATGCTTTATGTAATTCATTGTCCTCAAGAGTACTATTAAAATTAGTATTCTTGTTCCAGAGCTTGTGGGTTGTGCTTTGCCTTAGGATGGAGAGGGATGGTAGCCTTTGTGATTTGGCAAGTCCTTGGATTCTTCCCCCCACTCTCCCCCTCATCTGTGGGGGTATTTTTGTTAGCAATTTTGTATATTTGGAATTAGGAAACATCTATTGAACATGACATGAACATAAGAATTCATACATTTGTGATATGTACTTATTTTAAAGGCTGGGCATGCACTAGCAGGTGCTACCACTTGATTAATACTTCCACATCACACCTCCTGTAAAGTTTAGTGGCTTTAACTTTATTCTCTGGACCATATAGGGGTCTGAAAGTATGGGATGGTACCAAGGTACTTAATTACCCCTGTTTGTTCAGTGTAGTCAGATGCTTAGGCTACTTGCACTTCTGAGAAAGTGATTTGGCAGTGAACTGGGATTATAACAAGTAAAAGGAGAGCAGTATGCTGCTCCAGTACTTTGCCATAAAGGACTATTCTTGTTCTCTTGCAGAATATAATCACTGAACAAGACTTACAGCTGCTCAGTTAAAAACAGCCCCCAGCTGGGGGCTAGGTTATCGTGTTTCATCTGTGGCTTGGATGTGTTCAGCCAAGAAGACACCAACCTCCTTTTGTATTTTCAGGATTTGGGGATCTTCAGTATTGGACCCTTAGGCTCTTTTACTGCCATCTGAAGTTATTTATTATCAGGGAGGACAACAGTTGTTCCTTCAGAAGGCTCTCTCTAGGCTTTGCTCTTAAAGTGGACCTGCTAGAGAAGGTTTGGCAAAGCACATTTGTTTCCAAGCAGTTTTATCTATGGAAACTGTTGTTCTAACTTCCCACCAATCACCTCGAAATTAATCCTTATGGTTTAGTGTTGTGTTTATTGTCTATAGATCTTTTGTTCTTTTAAAATCAGTGAAGTAGTGGGCTGGAAGTTTGCTTTGGTGTAACATAAAAATGAAGATGACCTACTGTTTTCTGAAGCAGTTACTGCTGGAGGCATTAATTCAGGTGTGGTTTTGAGGACACCTATTTCTTGGATGTGCTTAGCAGTCTGACTTCTTAATTGCGTGAGCATGTAGCTATATTGAAATTGGCCTAAATGAGGTTAACTGGAAAGAAAAGAGCTGCTGTTGGCACGAAAGAGAAGCCGCAGAGAGGTGAGTCAGCAGAGGTTTAAAGCAAAACCAGGACTTGCTGAGAAGTGCAAGCAGCAAACTGTGAAGTATATTAATTAAATGCTAGTAGCAAGCAGGTGGGGGAGACTGCATGTAACAACACAGGGAATTGTGTAGATTTTAAAAACATATCTAAACCAAATTTTAGGAAATAAATTAGTTGTGGGTTTTTTTAATCTCTATTCTTTTGGCAAGTTGTAGTAATTTATTTTTTTTTAATATTTTTTAAAAATATATCTTTCCCTTCAATCCAGAGGGCTTTTAGACTGATCTGAAGTTTCCTGAATCTGAAGCAGCCCTCCTGTTGTTGGCATAAGATGAGGAATGACAGTGTCACCGGTCAAGGCAGAAATGTCATGCGTGGCAGCCTGGATGAGACAGTATAAACACAAATGTACCTCTGTGCTAGTATCTTTATTGATACAAAATGGGAATTCTTGCAAATGTGATGTTTTTCAGGATCTGTAAATATTCCCAGTTGAGGCCAACAGATGCCAGATTTGAAATGTTGTGATGTTATGGGTTAAAAAAACACCTTAGATACTGGATGGGGAGGGTTGCATTTTTCTTTCTACCTTTTTACACTGTACATTCATGTCTAGAGAATGTGCAGTTAAATCCTTGACCTCTCATATGAAGCTTTGAAAGATCCTGTGGCACTTTACTTGGGAGTAATATGCTTGTGATGAAGGGGTTGGTGTTTGCTAATTGAATCTGAATTGGCTTATTCTATGATGCACTTCAAAAAATTCTTTTACAAACTTCCTGGTAGCAGACATTTTGTTCTTCTCATTTTAGTGCTGCTAATAGGTTCTGGGTACTAGGTACTGGGTTCTGGGTACTCTCTGTTTTCTGGAACAGAATCTATGGCTATCTATGCATGATACAAGTAATTAGAAGTTGGAACATAGAGAAGCACATGCTATTCAGATAGGATACTTTACCCTTCCTTCTTGCTGGTTTTATCTTGATGCCTGTTGAAGGCTAAGTTCTCTGCCAGCAAGATTGCTTTTGCTTTGAAGGAAATCAGACTGAGAACTGGCTTAACGTAGATCTCGTTCTACCCAGTGCAAAAATAACAGCATAAACTGAGTGTGGAAATGAATTGTCTATATAACATTCATATGAATGTTTCTTTAGGAAATACTTTTATTCAATTTTCAAGTAACAACAATGAATATATAACAGAGGATCTGCTGGAAGAGGTCCTGCATTTTACCTTTCCCTGCTGAAACATAGCCTCTTATAAGGAAAAAAATTCTTATCCCGTATCTCTGGAAATGGTCTCTTTTCTGTGTAATAACCACCAAGTATGCATATTCTACAAAGGAACCCTACATGGAGAAGAAAGCCTCAAAACTAACCTGCTAATTCTGTTAACCTGGTGGAAGTTGCTGTTTCTTGCATCCAGGATGTAGCTTGGGCTTCA
The DNA here is from genome assembly GCF_020740795.1 of Apus apus. Classification (NCBI taxonomy): domain Eukaryota; kingdom Metazoa; phylum Chordata; class Aves; order Apodiformes; family Apodidae; genus Apus; species Apus apus. The sequence continues at coordinate 28,663,921 of NC_067285.1, forward strand.
TCTTGTTCCTCAGTTTTATCCTGTATCTGGGCTCCCTAAGTCAATTTTCTGTATGTTAGAGGCAAAATCTGTGTATTTTCTTAGCATAAGGTAAACAAGACTTCCTATACATTCACTTTAGAAGTAGGGGTTCTCAGAAGCATGACATGAGGAAGCCTCTTTCAGGAAATTTGGCAGAAGTGCTGGCTGCTTTTTCCTAGCATAATCTTTTTCCAAGATTGTATGTAAAACAGAGAGGGAGTTTAACAAGACAGCATCTCTTCAAATAATGGATATAATTTCTCTAGTAAAATTAGCATTTTTAACAGCACCACCTGGTGATTCCTGTGGCAATATTTCCTCATTAATATATAACTGAACCTGCCTCTTTGGGTTAGGTGGCATAGCTAATTTTCAGTCATACCAGACTGTAGCAGTCATACCAGTATTCTGTAGTTTTCTTGCTTGTGTAAGATGAGTCACTGAATTCTGTTTATTTGGGTAGGTTGATCTTAAATTTTTGCTAGTCAGAGACTTTCCATAAAGCCACTTGATACTATGAGCTTTTACAGTGATTAAAACCAGTTGTTGGCCAAAGATAGCTAACTCAAGGTAATTGCAAAATATTTGAGGAGAAAGCGATCACATCATCCTTCACAAAAAGGTAGAAAAGACCAGTTATCTCTAAGCTAAAATTAGCTATTGTGTGCTAAATGGTAATTTATTGACCCTGGAGGTTAGATTTTGCTTTGTTACATTCTGCTTTCCCTGCTTCCCCAACTTTTTTTTTTTTTTGTGGAAGTCTCTAGCTGTTTAGTGTTGATGTTAACATGTTTTGCAGCAATGTGGAAGCTGACTTGCTTAGTGGAGCTCAGATATTAGAGAGATATCAGATGTTGCTTCTAATATAGATAGGATTCAAATAAAATTATTCAGGCCTATGAAAATAAGAAATAAAATATTTCAGGCAGTGTTTGTCAGTTTTATCACACCCCCCCATGGAGTTGCTTTATGAGTTTTGAGCTAATACCTGCTGTAGATTGAAACTAGAACATTAATAGCAAGTTGAACCTGCATGCTGGCTGGTTATCTAGAAGATTGTTTTACTACAGGGACCCATAACCACAAATAAGAAATCTGACGTTTTTTTAGAAGTATTCTAGGGCCAGCAGTGAATGAAAAGTAGGGCTTTTATTCCTGGGATGCTTTTCTTCTGTTGTCCTGAAGAAACATGAAAAAGACATGTGTGACCTGGCTTGACAGGGATGATGAGGCCCCAATCAAGTCCCATCACTGGTCCTCTCAAGGAGGTGCTGTAGTGTGAGTGTAGATAAATAAAGGGAGAAACAGGTCATTGACCATGAAACAAGAGAACTACAGGGCAGCTGCATGAGCACTGCAAAATCTGCAGTTGTATTTCAGCAGCAGTTTCCCAAGAGACTAATTTGAGGAGGCAAATACTTTGAACTGCAGTGATTTAAAAGTTCCCTGTACTTGTTCAGGGCAAGTGACCATAATAAAGGCAATATGAAAAATGCAGCAAAACAGACTTGCAAACTGCTTTTAAGATGGTTTTGAACCTTGTCGATCGAAACAGGGTAATCAGGGTAAACAACCTCTGCGATCTAAGATTTAACATTCTCTTGAAGTAATTGTATGGTAGCCTGTACTACTGGATCAATGGCCTTTAAGAGAGAAAAGACTTCCTTTTCTTTAGAAGGTAAGCCTGCTCTTGGTTTGCAGGACTGCCTTAGTATTATACTGGTAAAAGAGAGGATTGGAGGAGGTTATGCAAATGGCTCTGGCTTTCTGGCTTTACTTGCACTTAATTGAGATAGGTTTAGGAAATCAGTGCTATTAGTGCAATATATTAGTTACATGGTGTGCATATTTTGGAGGGCTTCTTTTTTTCTTTTTTACTTTTTTTCCCCTTAAAAACATGGTTATCAGGATAGGATTTTTTTTTTTAAACTCTTCAGAGAAGTAGATGTTTGTAGGTGGCACTTAAGCTTTTTCTAACTCTAGCAAAGAATTATCACCTTGAATTTCTACTGCAAGGAACTGGTAACTGTGCATGACTTTCATGGTCATCTTGTTGCTTAATTTCGGTTTCTTCTTGTTCTTATCCTAGTACCATGGAAAGGGTGTGATGTGTGTGTGTGGGTAGAGGAAAGTTAACATCTAAGATAGGCAAAAATTAAGGGATCAGTGCAAATGGGTCCTGCCTATGCCCTTAACCCATGGAAGTCCCTCTCAGAGTGCCTCTGAAAAATACTAATTGAGTATAAAATAGAATACAAAATTCTAAGGAGAAATACCTCTGAGCACACCTCTGATTTCTTACTCCTAAGTTTTTTTGTACTTCTGGTTTGTGTTGCAGTGTTCCATTCTAATTTGGTTTAAACTGTGTATGTTGGAGCTGTGAGGTATTATAGCTGGTACAGTGCTTGGACATTTAATAAGTGCTCCTTAATTCTAGTAGAAACAGGAGTGAAGTCACAGCAGTAGTATAGAACAACAGATTTTCTTCAGAGTAATTTAGAAGTGTGTGGGAATGTCCTCCTTTCTGCTTACTGCAAAATAATGCAAATTGCTCTTCCTCTTGCATACTTGGATAATATCCTAAAAACTGAGTTAAAATGCAGAATGTTTGGAAGCTCTTGCTATTTATTTTGACACAAATTTGATGGCACTATCTAGAAAGAAACTTCTTTCACAGCTTAGGTTGTACAGTGAAATTCCCCAGCAGCATTACTATGATGCAGCGTGCATGGCACTCTTGTTGTTCTCCAGCTACCTTCCATCCAGAATGCAGCAGGCACTGGTGGAGCATTTTAGTCCTTGGCTTTTCTGAGAGAGACAATGATTTTTGCAGTCAGGGGATGGCACTGTTGCACTTCAGCTCCTCAACCTTCTGTCCAAAATGTTTCTATTTCTAAAAAGGGCTTGGTATTTATCGGAAGGGGAGCAAATGAACTAAATGCATTACTGCAAGATTTTCTTGAAACAGTTCTGCATAAAATATCAAATCTGGGTTACCAGAGGTTTTATATTTTGATAATACCTCAAAAAGAATGTGTTATCATGCATCTAAATTGGATGTTAGCAGTAGACATAGTTTAAGGTACTCTTATTTATTTTAGATTTAAAATGAAACACCTGTGTGAAGCTCTGAGAAATCATTAATAATAAAATAAACTCTCAGCACTGTGGCAGTAATAATTTCAGTAAGACTTCAACAAGTAAGCACTTAAAGAAATTCCTTTCTGTCTTTCTATTATTCTGAAAAATGCAAACTTCCTTTCTCCCAAGCCTTAATATAGCGTTGCCTTCTGCAGTTAACCCAGAAGTTCCCTAGGGCAAGAAGCCAGTTCTGGAGGATGCCTGGTCCTCATGGGCAGGCACATGTGTGGATGTGGAAGTAGCATTCCTTTGCTCATCTGGCTCACCACAGTCAAAGGAACATGGCAGACGGGCAAAAATTCCTTCTTTTGAAGGATAAGGATGGGCTTTGGCCATGTAAGATAGTATTGATCTTGACCATCTTTAAACTTGAGCTTCTAGATTTGTGCAGGCAGAGCTGTTAGTTGAGCACTGACATCAGCACATGGCAATGAACTATCTAACTCTGTTTCAGCCATTTGATGATTCTTATATTTAATTAATGATGGGAAAGGGTGCATTCAAAATACAGACTGTAGGAAAACTGACCAGGACATTGCTGTAATGTAATGACTGAAATTAACTCACTGATTCAATCTCATTTGTTGAAGTAGTACAGCTACCTCTGCCTGTCTTTCACCAGTCCACCGTGACTCATTTAGTTTCACCTGAAAGATGACTGTCTCATTTTCACCTGCATCTTTATTTCAGCAATGCACAGACACTAGTCCTGAGCTGCACTGTCCAAGTTGGATGAGATAAAGCTATAAAGCTGACATAAGTTGTTACACAAAAAACTCCAGCATCTATGTTTTCTGCCTAGTCCCTTGTCACCAACCAGCCACTTCAAACTGGAGATGTGAAACCTCTAGTGAAAAAAAAAAAAGCTATATCCATGACTATCAAAATAGAGGATAAATTGCACCAAAGTCTATCTTTCTCTCTCCTTTTTTTTAAAAAAAAAATCTGCCCTGGAGATGCATGACTAAGTCAACCAAAACCATCTGTGTGATAAGACTTCAGGGAGCTTTTTGTGAGGGGGAAGGGAAAAGATGCCCATAATTTTGATTAGACCATTTAATTTGGCACTGCACTTAAAAAAAAAAAAAAAAAAAAAAAAAAGATATTCAGAAGTAAATACGAAATGTTCACTATGTTTAGTTCTGGGGGGGAAAAAAAGAAATAAAAAAAAATATTCAACTTGAACTCACCTGTCCCCATCCTTATCCTTGCTGACAGCTGTGGGAAGAACTGAGAGAGTGAGCAGCTTTCCTGGAGCTTGTTTTCTCACTTGAAGGGCAGGCCCTATTGCTGCTTGCTGATGTGTGTAGGTGACTCAACTCTGAGGTCTTCCTGCTCTAAGGAAGTCAATTTATTTTCTGGACAAGATAAATCAGATTAGAGATAACCTGTATGCTTCTGTGACAGTATCAAAGGCAGCCAATCAAGCTAATAATAGCAGCATTATTACAAGGTGTCTGATTCTCATCCATCACTAGAAAGAGATAATTAACTAAGAAGTCCTTTGGCTTGTTCTAAGTCCACACCTAGATTTCAAGGGTCAAGTGCATGGAAGACATATGTGCTAAGAGAAGTCTCATAGTCTGCTTCAGAAAGAGGAGATGAAATGTTGGTTAGCTATTTTGTGATACTCTGACTTCTGGAGTACGCTTTTTCCAAAACTATATTCAACCTGTCTTTCCTGAGTTGCTAATGATCATTGCCCAGGAGTTTCTCTTTAGAAAGAAATTTCATAGGTTTAGTGGAAAAGGTGCTAAACTTTTCCTTCCCCGCCCCCCCAGCACTTGTGACTTTCAGTAAGCCAGTAACTAACTGGAATAGGGTAAGGTCCAGCCTTCTGTCTCAGGAGATTCCTCATCTACCTGCTGGCCATGTATTGCCACCACAGTCATGTTCATGGTAGCCTGAAAATAGCTTGAATAGAAATACACAAAAAATATCCCAGTTTGTTTTGTTTTTTTTTAATCTGGGGGCAGGTAGTATTCTTTCAGGTGCTGTTTTGGACAGAGTTCTTTTCATTCTGCTTGTTGATTTGGTTTGGTTTTTAGAACTTAGAAGAATGTTCCTCAAACAATATGATGGAGCAAAGTGGAATTTTTACCTTTTAAGCTTCATGCTATGTATGTTTGTGTAGGTATGTGATGACTCCCTCCTGGGAATTAGAAAGGTAAACAGAGAACATTTAAAGACAGAAACACTATTGGAAGATTATTTCATTTGGGGTAAATGGCTAGTCACCACTGATGATGATTTAACTTGAAATAGGTAAAACTAGATTGGAACAATCATTAAAATTATATTGTGAACCTAATAACACTGCAGTAATATAAGAATAAAGTAGAAGAATTTAGAAGACAAAATAGTTATCTGTATACATAATGCCAAGTGCTTTTTGATGGGTATTAACATCATTAAAAATAGAGGTATCATTATTCCCATTTCAGAAAGGGGAAATGGATATATATAGATGCTGAATGACTTGTTCAGATTTACTTATTGCATTCCTATCAAGGCCAGGCCTCCAAATAATATTAGAACATAACATTCCACAAGCAGTCAAAAAAGAGTTATACTCCCCACTTTTAATGAATTGTTTTCTTAATCCAGAAATTCAAACTGACTACATGTGTTAGAAAACATACTATGGAATGTCATGCAAAGCTCCAAGTATTCTGCATTAATGTTTGATCAACCATATAGCCTTCTGTGAGGAAATAACTAGGTGGATAGATGATGGTAGAGTTGTAGATGTGGTTTATCTTGATTTCAGTAAAGCATTTGACACTGTCTCCCTCAGCATCCTTACAGATAAGCTAAGGAAGTGTGGTCTTGATGATCAGGTAGTGAGATGGATTGTGAACTGGTTGAAAGGAAGAAGTCAGAGTTGTGGTCAATGGGACAGAATCTAGTTGGAGGTTGGTGACTAGTGGAGTCCTTCAGGGGTCAGTACTGGGACTGATACTGTTCAGTATTTTCATCAACAACCTGGATGAGGGAACGGAGTGTGCCCTCAGCAAGTTTGCTGATGGCACAAAACTGGGAGGAGTGGCTGACACACCAGAAGGCTGTGCTGCCATTCAGTGAGACCTGAACAGGCTGGAGAGTTGGGCAGGGAGAAACTTGATGAAACTCAACAAGGGCAAGTGTAGAGCCTTGCATCTGGGGAAGAACAACCCCATGGACCAGTGCAGGTTGGGGACTGACCTGCTGGAGAGCAGGGTAGGAGAAAGGGACCTGGGGGTCCTGGTGAACAGGAGGATGACCATGAGCCAGCAATGTGCCCTTGTAGCCAAGAAGGCCAACGGCATCCTGGGGTGCATTAGAAAGGGTGTGGTTGGTAGGTCAAGGGAGGTTCTCCTCCCCCTCTATTCTGCCTTGGTGAGGCCCCATCTGGAATATTGTGTCCAGTTCTGGGCCCCTCAGTTCAAAAAGGACAGGGAACTGCTTGAAAGAGTCCAGCACAGAGCCACAAAGATGATTAAGGGAGTGGAACATCTCCCTTTTGAGGAAAAGCTGAGGGAGCTGGGTCTCTTTAGCTTGGAGAAGAGAAGACTGAGGGGTGACCTCATCAAAGTCTACAAATATGTTAAGGGGGATTGTCAGGACGATAGAGCCAGGCTTTTTTCAGTGATGTCCAGTAATAGGGGCAATGGGTGCAAACTGGGAGCATAGGAGGTTCCATGTAAATATCAGAAAAAAACCTCTTTACTGTGAGAGTGACATAGCACCGGAACAGGCTGCCCAGAGAGGTTGTGGAGTCTCCTCTGGAGATGTTCAAAACCCACCTGGATACATTCCTGTGTAATGTGCTCTAGGTGATCCTACTCTGGCAGGGGGGGTTGGACTAAATGGTCTTTCGAGGTCCCTTCCAGCCCTTAAGATTCTGTGATTAAGAGCAAGCCAAGATACTTTATCATGGTGTTCCTCCAGCACTCCTTTATTTTATTTAATTGTATTTCATTTTTTAATGAAAACATTGAAATTTTCCTGGAACATCCTTTCTGAGCCCTAAGTGTCTTCAGCAAAGTCCTGCCTATTTTTCATGATGAGGAACATCCATGTGGAATTAATCTAAGATATGTGACACTTACGCATTTAGTGCTGCTGAAATTGTGCTGTGAGTCAAAATGTTGATGACCTACCATGCACTGAAATGAGGCTGATGATGCATAACGTGGTGAAATGTTTATTTCAATACTTTGCTGTTGATGCTCTATTTATTTTAAGACTATTGAACTCTGTTGTTGTAATAGGGTTTGGAAAGGCAGTTATGAAATGTCCTGATTGTATATCTGACACAGCTAAAGATTAATCTGAACTGTGGAGGCAAATACTGCTGGATTCCAGTTCTTCAATATCTAAACTTGCTATAGTTTAGACATATGTCATTACCTGGAGGCATATATCTAATTAGAATATTCTATTATGAAGTATCCTGATTTGGACTTAAAGATGTAAACTCTTGCAAAGCTCTGTTTGGATAGGGGTTTTGGGCATACACCTCATAAAATCACTGTTGGAAGGTTAACTCTGACTTATTTATACCTTTACAGAGAGAGTATTCACACCAACAAGATTGGGTTGTGGATTTATGGATAAGTATTCAGTATTTTCCTTCCCAACATCCTTGTGTTAGTGTTGCCTCATCCATTTAAACTACAGGCCCGAAATCTTAATATTTTTTTCCTCCTCTAGAGGTAAATTGCTTTAAATTACATAGCATTTCTATGCAGGAAAATAAAATAAAGGATGCTTTCTTGGAAGACGTTGAGTTTTTAAGCTCTGGTTGTGTGTCTACAAAACCTAATTTTTTCATTGTTTCTGTAGTACTCCAAAGATCCCTTAGTGCAGAAATGATGCTCCTCTGGGGAATGCAAGGCTTCCCTGTGGGGTTTCCCTCCAGGAGTCCATTTTAGCTTTCTGACTAGTTAGAAATCCAGCACATGGGGTGGGCAAAGTCATGCTTTTGTTTAAACATGTATTTGCTACATTTGTCAGAAACCTGAGGATAGTTTCGTTAATGATGTTCATTGAATAGTAGAGTGTAAATTGTACTTCCTAAAGAGTTTTTAAAAAGGCAAGTGAAAATCTACCGAGTGCATAAGGAACAGAGATGGTTTTGGATATGCTTTATGACTGGGAATAGTTATTTGAGAATGTAACATTTTATTTTACTATTAGGAAGCAATCAGTTGCTCTCTTTTTTTTTTTTTTTGGAGTTAGGAAAATTTTTGCATTGTTTACTGCAGATGTTTTGGAGGTATTTTTTGCACCAGTTGTATAATATGAAATGGGGTAATTGATCTAGAATTTCTCTGTGCATTGTAAATTGTTTAACACTGGATTCTAGTGTGGCCAAATGCTGGTGGAGCTTAATCCTACTTACTGTATCTAGATCCAAGAGCCCTATAAATGGTTCTCTCTGTTTGCTAGGATCTACTTGATCTCTGTTATAGAAATCATTCTTCATAACCTGTTAAAGAATATTTCTTGCTGCCTAAAGTACCTAACAGAATAAGGTATTTTACTTGTCAAACTATTAATTGTAAATAAGCCATCTGTTTCAGGGAACTGGATGAGTGATCCTGCTTCCTTCTCCCATTCAGTGACTTTGATATGACACGTCTGAAGGTATCAACAGAAACAAATATCTCGCTATGCAATTGTGATTTAAACTTGTGAAAATAAAGTGTGAGTGATGGTCACATTATCACTGGTTTTCAGGAGGGCTTTTTTTTGTACAACTGTTACAACTTGCAAATGAATAATGGCTTTTTTAAACCACACTGTGATCACTCATATTTTGAAAATAAGATATGCATTTTTCACTTTTTTTAAAGATTCAAAATAAGTGTTTTAATTACCTTTTCACCTTAGTGTTTGATCTATACTTAATATTGCTTGTGCTAAAACAAGAGAAGAGCTTAACTTGTGTTTGAAAGGTCATTGAGTTATAGAGGCCCATAATGACACTGTCTTTGGGGATGATTAAAGATACCAAGCAATAGTGGCTGTCAGCACTGCTTGGGCTGCTAGATGCCTCCATCCTTTCTGTTTAGAGCAACTGATCAAAAGGAAATTTACAGCAAAATCATGTTTTTCAAGCCAAGAAGTCTAAGGGGGGACAGGTTCCAAAGTGTAATGTCCAGGGGCTGAGGGAATAGGATGTGTGGGAAGAACCTTTGCTAAACAGGTGACTCCACTTTACTGGTTTTGGGAGCCCTAGAAGGGAGTGAGGGAGAGATCAAGGCAGCAAGTGTCTGCCTGAGCAGAATTTCAACCAAAAGGAGCTGTATGTGTGCTTTTCACCTCACTTGTTCATCTCAACAAGGCTCAAGGTATACCCTGTAAATAAACTCCCTTGTACTTCTCATCTTTCCAAGCATGTTACTCCATCGCTCTGTGTGGTACTAAAGGGGATCCTCTTTCAGAAATGTGCAAGCTCCTATTTGCTTTTCCATTCAGATAAATTAAAAAAAAAATAAAATAAAAAAAAATTAATAACTTCTTGATTACAGGGCTCCTGTTCATTAAAATTTCCAGGCAATGGGAACCACTCAGTATTTGTCTCATTGATGTCTGTGTGCCCCTTAGCGACCTTTAGAATAATTTAATTAAAATGACCCAAAAATACCTCCAGAGACCTGTCTCTTTAGGCTAACTATGGATAGTATTGTCCTCTAGGGCTCCATTTAGGGAACTCTTGTCTTTTTAAAGATAAAGCATATGAGGATTCCAGGTTGCTGCAAAAGCAAAAAGCAAAATACAGGGATAAAAAAATGTTCCATAACCTGTAACATTGCTCTAACAAACATAGCACTAGTTGCTACTGAAGTACTCTGTGGTAAATGTTAGAATAGCAGCCTTTAATATAAAAAACAAGAGGAGGGGGAAAAAAGAATGAGATATTATTAACAAGCATAAGCTGAATCATGACTGTGTATTCTCCAAAGAGGTGAAAACAATATCTGTGTTTCCACTTAAGGCAGATTTTAACACAAGAATACATTGATTATTTATTTGCTGCATCTAAAAAATAACCACCATTCATTTAAATGAGATTGAACAAACTCTGAGTAGTGGCATTTAAATAAATTACAGGCAAAGTTTTCCAATTTTCATTTTAGAATTACTTGTGCCATCTGAAAGCATTTTGGTTCCCCATCTCAGCTCTTCTTGATATTATCTATTGTTCCTCTGCTTGTTACTAAATCACATTTCATAAATTAAGTGAGGATGCTGACATAATTTACTGAATTGCTCTGATCTGCTAAACTTGTCTGACACTAGCTTAAGACTCTCTCAGTTTTGTAAGAATACCTCAATGACAGTGGATTGCCTAGAAAAACAATACGGTTTCCTTTCTGAGGCATCTGTAAGACACAAATAGGAACTTCTTCATATCCACCGCAAAAGCTGTGGTCCATTTGTTCTTAGTCTTGATCTTCTGGCCAAATTCCAGTGTTTTCTGTAAACTGTGTCTCTGAGAGATAGGAGAACACCAGTTTTATTTTTGGGTACATCACTAAAAAGATCAATATTGGAGGTTGTTTGGGTGCCCTTCCATGAAACAACTTGGGGGTTTTTCGTTTGGTTGTGGGTTTTTTTGTTTGTTTGTTTGTTTGTTGTTCTTAATGGTTTTTCTTTGACTGCCTGAGTCCAGGCTATAAGCAGCACACGTGTGTATCGAAAATGCAAATGTTATTGTCAAAACATTTCACTGCGAGCTGTGAACTGTCAAAGAGAGACCCCATTTTTGGTAGAAGTGCATCAATTTCTACCATTTATCTGACCTCTAAGAGGGAAGCAAATCCTGTATTCTGAGTTGGAAAGCATTATAATCCCGTTGGTTCAGACTTCAGGCTGCTTTTGTCATAATGCAGAGAAACAGCAAAGAAGACAGCTCTTGTCCTAGGCAGCTGATGCTTCCAGTTATCTGACAGGCTATAATAGAGGAACACAATGAAGAACTGTGGAAAGGCAGGTATGGAATGCTGAGGCAACAGCATAAACTACAGTTGAGGTGGAAGCAACTGAAAGAGGAAGCAGAAATTGTGTGTTGATGATGTCCCTGAAAAAACTGCCCGAGTATAAATTGTCCTTTACAGTGCTTTGTTGTTTCTTCCTGTGTTTGCTTGCCCTATGAGCAACTTAGTGTTTATGGTTCCTGTTGGAGTAAGTAATCCTAATTAAGCCTTTAGCTGGTGATATAACCCCCTTCAACTTTATGCAGATATGAATACACAGTGACTAAAAAAATTAAGTAAATAATAAACCCACATTTTTATTAATTGCATTAAAACCAGCAGTTTATGCTTAAAGGTAAACTGAGCTCTGGATGTTGGGCTATTTGGCAACTTTATTAGTTATAGTAGTCAATGACAGTCAAACCTAGTATTGCTGATACACTCCAATATTAACCTTCATTATGAGTACTTCATTTCCATGGTTAACAGGTAAGAAAAATGCCTTTAAGTACTGACAAATTCAATGCGTGTATATCCGACTCTAACTCTGTGCTTTAAGAAAGTTTTGATTGTTTTTATGCCTGTGCTTTTGTTTTATTTTTTAGAGAGAGAGTAATTGCCATTTTGCCTGTATTAGTATTCGATCCCTGAGAGCTTTTCTCATATGACATCTTCTCTTATGGAGATCAAAGAACAGAATCACTTCTATTACATTTTTGGATCATTGCAATATATCATTTTGTGTGTGTTATGCTATAGGAATGACTGATCAAAACAAATTACATGAAAGTGTAAATTGCTTTTAAAATAGATTAGATTAAGAAGACAAGAGAGCCACTATTCAGGGTATCTATTCAACCTGCTTCTTGATGTTTAATGGATCAAGTTCTCTTAACCAAAGGCTTTAGTATTACACATTGATGCACAATCAACACTGCTGAACTGCAGCTCCTGAAGTCAGAAATCCTATACATTAAAAAGAAACCAACAGATGGCATTTTATAAACCCCATGTTTCATTGTCCTGTAAATAGAGATTATCAAATACATAATGAGCACTCAGCAAGAATAATATTCCTTCTCTCTTAACTACTTTGTTAATCATAAGCAAGCAACTAATACCTTTTTTGTCTCTTGCTGGTAATTCAGTTTCTAATACACATGGTGTTCTTAGAGTAAGGCTATGCTCACCTGTGAGTTAACATTTCAAGTTAGACATTGAGAACACAAGTGGAACCCACTCTTTTTTTTTTTTCCTTTTTTTTTTCTTCTGCTAATCATATTCCTATAATGTGCATATACAGGCATTACGATTATATTATATTTTACAATAAGAATGAATTTCAAATGGTTGGAAATCAGGTTTTCCAACTGTTTGAAATAGAAAAAGGAGGGTAGTAACTGGCAATTAAGTTTAATGTAAGTCTTAGCTGAAAGGAGGTGAAAGAAATTGCTTTTAAAATAATAATAATGCCAGGTAGACACAGATTGCTTATGGATGGTGTAACCAGCTGTGCAGAAGAAATGTCAAAAGATGGTTATGGGATCATTTGGAATGTAGAAAAATCAATCTAAAAGGATGTTACATAAAATCCGTACATTTTATTATGAAGTTGCCTTAAGACTATTATCCTGTATCCTGCCATTATGAGATTCTTTCTGTTGTAAAGTTACTCTGCCTTCTCTCATATAACTCCCTTAATGTTATTTATTGTCTTTTGTAGAAGGAAAGCAATGTGCTGCTTTTAGTCATGTAAGAAGTAATGAACTAAACCATCTTGTGAAAAGAAAATAGATCAGAAAATCAAAAGTGTGCTTTGGAACAGATAATATATTAAAGAGAAAAGAACTCATTATTTGGTACATGTCCTTTCCTTATGCATTCAAAATCCTGTCAGCTTATTTAACATCTTCTTAATGCTACATCCATGTAAATGTTTTGGCTTTGCATCAGCAGGTCCTAGTGATTCCTTGGCAAGGATTAATCTCTCCCTAGATAACAGGTCATCTGAGAATTCCTCAGCTGTCTCAAGAAGGAATATGGTTCCTACCAGCATTTATTTTGGTTTGTGGCATTCTGAAGCTCATTATTATACACAGAGAGTGGTACTTATTTTGGTTGTTGCTGTGTTTTTATTCTGGAAAACAATTATTTTTGTAAGGAAAATTTCTTGCAAATCTAGAAAGGGAAGATTTGTTCTTTTGTGAATTGTTTTGCACTGTTTGTCAGCCGGTAATGTCATGAAAGAATTAAAACTGCCTTTTTGTCTTAATGAGGAGTGAGATCACTAGTTCAATAACAGTTTCATTAATAGCTATTTGTCTATTAGTCAAACTGCATAAAGAATTATTATAAAACTGGGATTTGGACCTGTGGCCATGAATGGCTACTTATGGGAGGAACTTGAGCTTCCACTACAGTTTTTGTGGTGCAGCCACTCTGCTGCAATAGGCTGGCCCGGAGAGCTGTGTTGGCTTCTCTGGAACCCTCTTAGAGCAGAGGTTGTGCTGTGGAATCCAACCAGGGTGGTGGTGTGAGGGAAAGCGGTCCAAAACCAGGGATTAAAGCTGTCCCTGGGGTAAGCCCACAGAACTGTATGCTGAACAAGTTGCCTGTGCTCCTCACCAGTGTGGTTTATGAACTGCAATAAAAGCTAGTGCTGACTGTGGCCATGTGTTAAAAGTGAGCTGGCTCTTCCTTTAAATCCTCTCTATATAGCATTAATCCAAAGCAATTCATTCTTTTCCTGTGAGCTGGAAAGCTTATTCTTCTCTTGAGCTGATTTGGTTACATGTTGCTGTAATAATTTAGTGATCTGATCTTTTGAACCTATTGATTTAATTGTAACTGTTCACTTCATTTTCTTCACTGCATGATTCTATCTTTAATTAGTTTAGTAAAATTGTATAGTGAATCAGCTTGGTAAAACTATTCTTCTTCAGCCTTGAAATGAAATCCATAAATGCACAGAATAGATTTATTCCACTACATCACAACAAGATGAGCGCAAGGTTACAGAAACCAACAGATGAGAAACTTCCTTGCCTCTTGGTTTTGTTTCTTCACCAGTGTTCAGGAGTCCCTTTTAGTCTCTGTCCTGAATCTCTTTCCCCTCTATAAGCAATATAAAGTTTGATTGTGTAGTAGCAGAAAATCGTTTGAGCTGGTGTGTTGCCACCTTCATTAATAGAAGGCTGTTTTCATCCTGTGCACAGAAAACCACCTGATTCTCTCCTAACTGTGCAGATAGTGAGAATTTCTGTTCTGGCATTTAGATGTCTAAATAGAAGAAATAATTCCCTGTGTTTTTAAAATGCATCCTCTTAGGCCATATTGGCCAAAGCAATATGGTGTATGCAGTATGCCACCAAATATGGTGGCAACCACTGATAGAATAGAACAAACAAACTACTGCCACTGAAAGTGAGAGAAGCTGCAGATTTGTGCCTGCTGTGTGCCCATTTAGCAGGTGTTACACAGGAGCCATGCACACAGCTTAACCTTGAGAGGGTGAGTGAGGTGCTTGCACTTTCCATCTCCTGAATGCAGTTGGGCAAATTTCTAGGGTTGTTCTCCATCTAGTGGCAGTTGGCCTTGTGGTTGGCCTACACAGCCAGGGCATGTATCCCCATTGTGATCTTGTGAATTTTACTAGTGATGATAAATACAATATGAGCGCATGACTGGATGATGAAAAAGTCTGTCTGTTAAACCAAGTACTGTTCCTAATAATTACACATACTTATCAGGTTTTAAGAGAACAAAGTTGTGAGGTTTTTCCTAAATGGATGAGAGGATATAACTGTGAATTGATGAAGTGTACCAAGAAGCATGTTTTACAGGGATATATTTTGAATAATTATTCCTCTATATCCTATAATATCCTATAATAGCATTTTTCTTGAATGTGTAATTAGAGGGAGGTAGAAGTTCACTAAAAGCTGTCAGTGATGTATTGATAAAGAAGATTCTTCTGCATGTATAATGCAAAGGTTGTTGGTAGCTAGTTTGCTGTAAAAGGAACTCCTGAGCTTTCAAGAGAAGTCCAAGTAGACGGCAACAGAGCAGCAGGAGAAGATCGAGTGGCTGAAGCAAAACTATTCAGCAGCTCTCCACAGTGTAATAGTGCTGAAAGCAGTTGCATTCTTCTGGGTGGGAAAAGACACTAAACAACCATGGCAGTGAAATGAGGGACCAGAGGAAAAGTGACAGTTTCACTGTGGTGATCCTAGGCCAAGCTGATTTTCTTCTCTAATTCTATGGAAATTTTGGGTTTGCCCCATGCTGGGGGGGGGGCAAGTCGCTCTGTAGACTGTAAACCAAAAGCAGAAAATGAATGTTTGGGGTTCAGGAGGACTATGGCACTGCCTGCTCATCCTCCTGTGCCCCCTCTCTGTAAGCCTGTTAGTTCAGTTGACCTAGATGGTGGTGGTGGAGCCACTATGGCTTTTATTAAATTTCTTAGGACTGGTTTGCCCTTAATTAAAGGGAAATCCAAGAATGTAGGTTGGAAAGAGAGGCTTGGAGTAAACAATAGGGTATAAGGGTGGCAAATGCTGCTGTTTCATCTATCTCTCCTAAATGCATTTTACTTGGTAGATTATAGGATCTATGTGGAGTGACTGAAAAATAGGTGCATCTTCAATTAGTGTTTCCACTGGATTTCTTTGAATTTTTATTGTAAATCTACTCCTTGAAAGGGAAACCTGTCTTACTTAATAAGCCTGAGTCAGGTGGTGGAGTCAAAGCTCTCTGAACAAGCCACTGAGGAAAGTAAAAAGTAATCTTTTCATAGTGGCAAGTCCATCAAAAACATCAGTAAATGATAAAAATTTATAGGTAATGCTCCAAACAAGGCTCAGAAGGAAAATCTTGCATTATTGTAACACATAACATAAAAATCATTGTGTACTCCAGGTTTTTAATATTCCTGATATTTATAAGTCCTGAGAGTGAAACAAGGAGTTTGTGATAAGAAGGGTAAAGCCTGACTATTCTTGGGTGTTCTTCACCTACTTGTGTGAGGAAAAGGGTGTTTGGTTACTCGGGTAACACATTTTGTGGATCTGGAGGTAGACCAGCACAGGTGAAGGCACTGATGCACTCAATGGCCTTCCTGGCAGGAAGAAGCCAGAAGTTGAAAAGCATGGTCCTTGTGAGCTGTTGCAAGTTAACCCACTTTGCAAACTGGGACTAAGCTGGCAAAGCACCAAAATAACCAGGAGATCTGTACCAATTTAGGAGCCATTGAGAGGGAATGAGAACAAAGGTGCAACCTGCATAGAATTCTTGGAGAGGTATTTAGAATTTATTTTTGGAATGGAGCAAGCAGCACTTCAGAAAAACTGCTCAAGTAATTATATGGTCATGATAAATCTTGAGGACTGCTTGGGAGCATGAAAAGTTAGTAATAATTTTATATCCTCAAGCCAGGTTGTGCTTTAAGGTTTGAGGTTATTTTCATTTTCTTTTATTTTTTTCCTTATTTTTTTCCATGTGTATAATTTATTTAATATAAAGTGTTCTTCCAAGAGTGGCTTGTTTACTTGCTTGTAGAGTCTTGCAGAAGTCTGAGCAGTATGTGAACAACCTGTCTGTTTTTACAGGGAACAGAAACCCCTACCTAATTATGCTTTAGAAGGTCAAATTCAATTTTATGAATTTATCTCTCAGCAAACCAGTGTCTTAGCTAGTGTGGAAAAAAAAAAAAAAGTTTTGCATTAAAAAATAATGTAAAGCATATTATAGTTGTGTAAGTGTGAAGTTCTAAAAGCTCATATTACTTAAACCATGCTGGTGTAAATTCTCAGTATGTGTTGAACTCAGTAGTATTACTCGTAATTCTATTTTATAGTCTCGGTAAAGAAAGGAGAGCTGCTGGGAAGTGCAATTCAAATTTGGTCTTAAAGTACTTATCTAAGGGTTGTGTCCTGCCATCATTTAAAAAAAAGAAAAGAGCTATAATCAATGCTATTGCTTAAAAATCGATCTTGCCTGATATAGTCATGTGTGATGATAATACAGCACTGCAGCAAACAAAGCTATTTCAACTTCAGACTTGCATTCAGCTGGATAGTGTACAGCTGAAGGATAGTATATTGTGGTATAATGCAGCACAGTTTAGATTGGAAGCATGATAGAGAGTATTTAATGATATGATGCTGGAGAACTTGGGAGCTTTAGAAAACATTGGTCAGTAAAGTTTCACATGGGTGCTGTGCCAGGAAGTGTGACTTATGGAGTGCTGGATGTTTCAAGTGGTGCCTGTTTTTTATCCTCCTTGCCCTTTGCATAAATCCCTTGCTGCAATATCTCTGAATTGTCAGAAGACCAGAAAAAAAAAATGTTTGAGCCTCTTTATATTCTTTCTCTCAGAACTGGTGAGTCAGGTGTGCAGAGTAATGGTTTCAAGTTAATTTCTAATAGGAATCAGTAAGAAGTAATTGTTTCCAGTGCTTTCATGTGTTGTGTATCAAGAACTGAAGCGTTTGGGAGTTCTTAAACTCATTTGTGTTTTTTCTGTGGCTTAAATCTATGTGCAATGACAATAACACCTAAATGGTGCCATGTGGAATGCTACAAAACCATGTGGTCCTGGGCTGCCTATTTCCACTGCCCACACTATAAAGACTATTGAAAACTTATCTGATACACATTTTCATTTGGGGCTGTGTAAATGGGAACGGATAGGTGGTGAAGGGATGAGACACCACCCTGTTGCTTCTGTGGCTTAAAACATTGGAAAGCTTGTGAATGCCTGGTGTGTTCTTAGACAGGAGTGTTCATGGAAGCAGCTACTTTTCAGGAAAATATCCACAAAAAAATCAGCGTGCCATGAACAAACGTCTTGACACAGGAAAACCTGGTTAGAAAGCTACTACTCTGTTCATATACACAAACACCTTCTATACCCTAGAAGAAGTAAGGAAGCAGTGTGCTTTTCTTCTTCTTTTCCTCTGTCTCAGTGGGCCATATGGAAATATTTAAAGCTGGGGTTTTTTTTCTTTGCACCCCTCCCCCTTTCTCAAAAGAGGTGTGTATTCTTCACCCACTCCTTCTCCAACACCTAGTCATCAGGTCACCCTTTTCTCAGGTGGGAGACCTAGTTCAGGTGCCTAGTCTAGCAGAACTGCAGAAGTGACTTAAATGTAACTAAAACATGAGTATAACCATCTTATAGATTCACGTGAGCTTGTCTCTAGAGCTTTTCCTATCTGCCTCAATATTAAGTGTCATTTCTTCCCCACCCTTGGAGAAAAAAATTGAAAGAAAAAAATCACTGGACAGCTGAAGTTCTGCCACTTGGGTCAGCAAGGGAGCTTGGATACTGAACATTTGCAGTCAGACTCAGCTAAAAGGACTGAGCTGGCCCCAAGGACCAGAGGAAGCATTTTTTGTTTGAAATTCTTTTTTAAATGAAAACTTTTTCTGGTCTCAGTATGATTTATAAACTTGAAATTATTTAGAATTACCACTTTGACCAGCCAAAAAATAAACCTACCATGTTTCCCCTACAATTCTTGGAGAAGTAGGACAGCTGACTGAGTACAGTGTCTGAGGAAAGGAACTTGATGTTCTTGTTCACCCTTAAATTGAGAACTGAATACAATGTTAATGCAACAGTCCACTCAATTAGTCATGAAATGAATCAGTGACTGTGGTGGGAATGGAGCCCAGGGATCATGGCTCCTCTGCTCCAATGGCTGGATTGCACTGGCTTTAAAAAAAGATCCCCTTTTTTGAATAGGAAATTTAAAAAAATCCCATGACAGTTTACCATACTGATTGGCATTTTTTCCTTCCTTTTTTCCCTTTCTTATATTTTTGCTTTCCCCCCCCCCTTTTTTCCTTTTCTCTGAGCGGCAGAACTACTATAAACAAAGGCTTTGCTAGGATGAATTTTGAAGCCAGGCATGCAGTGAGAGTCAAGCTGATGTTTCTGTTATAAAATCTTCATTTTATCCCTTCCTGGAAACATGGGTATGAATTATGAACTCCATGACTGGCAACCTTTTCCTCAACACAGCACAGATCCCTGGGAGAATATATTCCCTCCTGCTCTGTATGTGTGACTGCCACTAATGTGAATGGAGTCACTGAAAAGGCAAATATGCCCTTGTTTGTACAAATGGCTGCAAAGTAGATTTTCCAAAAACATGCTGGAAAAAACAAACAAACAACAAAAAACCCTCCGTGACACAGCACTGCAAGTCAAAAGAGAGACCTTACAAGCTGGGAGAAGTGGCCCATTGTGAGACAGTCATTAAATATAATATGGTTTAGAATGGACGGTTGAGAAAGATCAGGTTTTCTTAAAGGTGAAATTACTTTCCGCTTAGAGTACTTTCCATTGTGAGGCTTTTAAAGGATTCTGCACACACAAACTGCATCAGTATTTAGTGATGGCAAGGGACTGAGCTAGTGCAATTGAAAAGGTCTCTATTCTTTGCCTGAGATGCAGCAAAGGGCAGTGTTCAAGTTCCTGGCTAGTAGCAAAATCTTTCTGCTTACATCACTTTTCTGTGTAATTTGGAGTGAAGTAGGAACAAACACAAGATCTGTTACTGTGTCTTGGCTGGCGGGCTTGACCACGAAGCAGCATCTACTTTACTGGTTTTGTTTCTGCCTAGATGAGTAAAGTGGGATGTAGCAAAGCCACAGCTTTTCCAGAGTCTTCAGCCAACTGAACTGCAAGCTAACTTCTAGTAACTTGCTTTTTTCTCTGGCTGACATACCCACCCTGCAGTTTCAATCAATTCTAATAAATCAAGGGTATATTCTTATGGTCAAGTGTTCATAAATTTTATAATAGTGAGAGTACTGGGAAATGTATTCACAAGGTAGGTGTCATTCTTGGCCTATTATTACTAGAGAAAGTTTGAAATAGGTCAGTATGTGTTTATGGTTGTTACACAAGTAATGAGATCTGGGGATTTTCTTGTTTTATTTTCCTTTCTGGCTTTGCATGTCTCTTCTTGTTGCTGTGATCGCAGAGGACAGCTGTCCTAGCAATGTGTTATTATCTGTAATAGGCAGCTCACTGAACAGCTCATGAGACTGGACAGTATGTACAGTGTGGATGGATCAATAAGAGGCATTCAGGATGTTTTTTAATAACTTGTAACCCGTTGGACACTGAATACAGTATAAATTCTTGTCTGCCTTAACAACTGGGAGCAGGAATTCCCCTGGAGAGGGTTTTATCTGCTTGTTGGAGAAATTTGTAAACATTTTCCCCCCTAAGATGAGTACAAATGAAGTTAGTTCAGAGATTATCTTGTATAACTACTATTAAATTATTAATAATTAACAAACATTTTTACTTGAGGAGCCTGTATCCCTGTGTATCTGTACTGTAACAAAGATAGCCACTATACCTACTTCAATTTATTATTTTTTTTTTAAAAAAAAGTTTTCCTGCTTATGAAAACAAGCTTAAAGAGTTTAGCCTTTTCCAGCCAGTCTCCAGTGGATATAATGACAAGGAGCTTGCTAAGCAGTGAAAGGAGAAAGGGTTTTTCCTGTAACTAGGAGTTACACTAACATTCCAAACAGTAATGACAGAGGATTCTTTGGCCACCTGTGTGTTAGAGCTCTCCACAAAATAAGTATTGGTGGTATTAAAATGTTGTGAATAAACTGAGTCCTTTTGAGTTTCTCCTGAATCAAATTGTTTATTAAATACAAATGCAAAGATAGAGATTAGATTTAGAAACACTTATACAGCTTACCTTGGACTACATTAAGAGTGCATTTATGCAACTATGAAAATGTGAGAGGCTGTAAGAGCCTATATAGGCCCTTGTCTATTATAAAGAAAATGCCTGTTAAAGAAAAAGTGTGTGTGAAAAGGCATGGGTGGAAGAGAGGGATAGGGAAGTAAATATGAATCTTATCAAGATGTAACAGATACTGAACTGGTGGCATTAAGCAAGCATAAATATGAATTAAATCAAATCTAGGCTGTGTGTACTCTGCTGGATTAGATAGGGTAAAAACCTGGAAGTAATAGTGCTTTGCCGCCTTTATGGCATCTTAAAAGACATGTCAATCCAAATAGTTTTGACTGTAGCAAAGTTTCAGATTGTTAGTAGACACACAACAAATTAATCAAGAAAATCAACGGTCCTGCAAAGAACTGTCTGGTTCAGCAGCCTCTTCTTGCAGATAGGCTCTGGTCCATTACTCCCAGAAGATTATCATATTATGCTATCAACCATGAAAAAA
Source organism: Apus apus (assembly GCF_020740795.1). Classification (NCBI taxonomy): domain Eukaryota; kingdom Metazoa; phylum Chordata; class Aves; order Apodiformes; family Apodidae; genus Apus; species Apus apus. Next base: position 28,685,277 of record NC_067285.1, read on the forward strand.
GAAAACATTTCAATAAGCGGAAGGAAGCTTCACTAAAGCAACTGAAGCCTCAGGCTGTCATGACAGGAGAATGACAATCAAATAACTTTTAAAATATAAACATCCACAAAGTTGGAAATGTATACTAAGTTTGAGTTTTTGCCTTACTATTTCCCAAGAGAAGTAGAGCTGTTGAGTTTCTTACCATAAAATGCAATGAAATTTGACTTTTTGTGTGTGTGTTAACTGCAGACACTTTGGCTCTTCAGGAAGGAGGGAGAGTGTTACCATGTTTTGTATTAGAATATTTTTTTATTATTTTTTGTTTTCATTCTTCTAACTTCATAGATTGAGTAGCAGATCATTGCTGTATCTTTATACCTGTATTACTGATGCAGAGGAGGAGTTCCATTTGCATTCAGAGGGAATAATAACATTGCTACATGTACACACACATTTTAGGAGCTACCTCTAACCTTAGCTAGGTGTAAACGCATGGGTCATTATGAATTTTTGCTGTCAGGGGGTCCAGAGACACACGAATCACCCCATCTGCTCTTGCTAGAGATAAAGATCCTTGAGGAAACACTGGGGGGGGGGGGGGGGGGGGGGGGGGGGGGAAAGGGGGTGGGTAGCTCTGTCTAAACTAGCCAGACTGAGTATTTTTCTTTCTCTTCTTCCCATTCCCAAACAAGAACCATAATTTCCCTCCAATGCTTTTCACACTGTTTTAAGCACTTGACGTTGTCCCAATTTTTGTGTGAGGAAGCCTCAGCTTAGCTACAGTAAATGGGTGGAAGCTAGAAGAAGACAGGAGAAATGCTGAATCTTAAAGCATTCCATTTGTTCTAAATGCAGGCTATGATATGGTAAAGGTCTCAGTATTCTGGTCTTGCACAGCTTCTGCTTGTGAGCAGCTTTGTAAATGTTCAGTAAACACATGGGGCTTTCCAGATCATGGCATATCATGCAGCCATAGTTCTGGTGATGTCTTTCAAAATGTGCCTCATTCATGTTGTGTCAGCACAGAGGGACAGAGCGCTGGGTGCAAGACTCTGAGCGTGGCACTGCACAACCCTTTCAGTTCACCTTTTTAGGGTCTTCTACATTTCTAATTGCAATGCAGTTTTTGGAGCCTTACTCAAGCCATCCTTTTGTGTTAGCAAAACCCATTCAGTACAAGTTTCACACCATATTCGTTCTGACAAGAGAAATAAGCACAGCCATAGCTCATTATAAGTTAGCTTAAAATCACCGCAGTGCTTTGCAAAGGAAATGGAGCTCCTAGAGTTGTGCATAGAATTACATCTGTTGCCACGGAGTTGAACTTCGAATACTGACTGTCACTTGAGTACCTTGCGTATTTCTAACGAGATGTCATTCTTTCATTGGTTCTGTAAATCCAGTGGTCCTGTATGTAATAACATGTAATGAGTTGTCCCCTACACAATGATGATGGAATATCACGGTGACTTGTAACATTCTCAATATGCAGAATGTTGGCAAATGGATTAGTCTTTTAGTGCCGACTGCTGCATCTAAACAATGTGCACCTACCGCAAAATGTCAGAGCTCTTCCAATTGCAAACAATAAATGGCAGAATTTAAATGAGCTCCCTCATTTATACTGGACTTAGAAATGCACCATTGTCAGCTTTTTTGGAAGTAGAGGAATAATAGGGAAATGAGTAAGTGTTATGAAAAGCATAATCCAATCCAAAGTTGGTTGTTTTTAATTTTTTTTTCTTAAAAAAGAGTGGAAGGGAAAGAGAGGGGAAAGAGATGGAAAAGAGAATGTAGATAAAGGAAAAGAAAATGTAATGCAGGCTAACTTAAATTGAGTTTAAAACCAGATACCATAAAGTTTTGATGCTGCAATTCAACATCTTGCAGAAATGCTACTGAAGTTGCAGTTCTCTTTGGTGTAGTGGATCCATTTAGGTCTCAATGTACTTTGCATGTTAGAAATCAGGTTTATGGTATTTGAGATCTCCTCTAGGCGTTTTCCTTGTTTGTTGTGCTCTGGCTGTGACAAATAGCCTTCTGCCCATTTAGGGGCCTGTTTCAGTTGATCTGTTCTGTAGTACTCTGGATCCTTTCCTGGATGTAGAGTGTTTGCTCGCGGATTTCACAGGAAACTTTGTAACTTGTCCAATTCCTGGGTTTAGATTTTTAATATTTTGTATTACTATCTTACTATTATTAAAATAGCAGCCAGAGGGAACCCAGCTAAGATTAAGACCTCACTGCAAACTTAAGTAAGAGGCAAGCCTGCTCCCAAGTGCTTGGAGTGTAACTGACTGGTGTTTGGATGCCTGCATAAATTGCAGAGTTAATAGCTGCACATTTCTGCAGGTTTCAGGCTAGGATGCCAAAGCATTTTTCATACACAAATAAATGTAACCTTCTTCTGTGGAAGTCAGAGACTGCACTAACACTTCCCCCTTCTGTGATTCCCACACATGTACTTGTTACTGACATATATATGACTGTGGTCAATATGGGTGCTTAACTTTTTAAAGAGCCTGTGTAAGTCACTAAATGTGTATTGATTTGAAACAAATGTAAATTAGAATGAATTTTTACTCACTAACGTAGTCAAATAAGGAACATTTCTATTGATCTTTGTCCCAGAAGCAAATTACTTGGATTAAGTGTTTTTATTACTTGAAGTACAGAGTACAGTATATATCATTCTGCATTTATCAGTGTGAAACTGCATATTTAAGACAAGGACTGTAAGTAAGAGTAGTTAACAAGTGATTTATTTCTAAAAAGTGTATCTTACATTATTTACCCCCTCCTTTTTCCTAGTTCAAAAGCTGTGCTTGTAACTCCCACTGAATAGGAGGCTGTTGATGCATGTGGATCAACAGGGATTCTTGCTCATATCATTTTCATTTTGGTTCCTCTATACTGTGTTCCATCCCCTTTCTGCCTCCCTAGCCACTGTGAAGCTTAGCTATATTTGCTGCTCCTTAGCACTAAGCAGTTTTTGCTGTACTGTGCTCTGCATGAGATAATGTTTTCTGTATTAAATAAATACATTGCAGCAATCTCTCAGGCAAGCAAGCAATGCTAAGTGTCTGGAGAGTTTCGTGGCGCAGGTACAGTTGATGGCTGTTTGCTGCCTTTACGTGACAGCGCTGATGTACTGACCGGGCAGAGGGGCCGCCCGGGCCTTTGCCCCGGGGCCTCCGCAGCCCCCTGGGATCGGGCTCCTGGGGGCAGCGTCCTGGGCTTTTCCCCACCGAGATTCGGAGCTCTGGCGCTACCTCCCGGGGCAGGGTCCGGCCTCAGCTCTCTGTTTGTTGCTAGACTTCCGCTTAAAAGACTGCGACCTCCAGGAATCGCTCTTTCTCCTGCTGTCCAGATGCTGACTTTATCTACATGTATTGCTAAAGCGGTCCGCGCCTCAGCCCCACTTAATAATCTTGATAACATCCTGCTCTTATTTTCTTGGCAGTAGTTTTAATTACGTTTCGGGCTCCTGAATGAATTTGTTTTCTCTGGATCCTTGGCATATTGAGACGCTTGTCACGTTCGGGTGCCTGCAATCACTGATGCGTTTGTTTTAGGGGATGAATTAGTCTTCTGAGCCTGAGCATGTCCAATTTATGAATTACATTTCATTGAAAGCTAGAACAAAACAAGAAACGGTTTTGCTGTACCACTTTTCTCCCCCACCCTCTCGCCCCCAGCGCGGGGGTAAGAATCTCGCGTTTCATTTTCTGTTGTCAAGAGCGGATCGTGTCCCGGGCCCGAGTGTGTGGAAGGAGGAAGGGGCAACCCCCCTGACGCCCCCGGTCGCCGAAGTTGGGCGAGCACGGGCGCAGCCCCGCGCCCCCGACCCTTACCTGCTGGGGCGTCCCGCCGCTCCGCGCCCGCCTCGCCCCGGGCCGGGCGGGGGGTGAGGGAAGCCGCCGAAGGCTGGGCGCCCTCCGGGAAGGGGCTGCAGCCCCGCGGAAGAGCAGGCGCCCGGTAACCCCTTCCCACCTCGTCCCCTCCTCTGCTCCCTGCGCTTGGAGCATCGGCCCCTTACCCCTCCTGCCCTGGGAGATACGCATACGTTCTATATATATAGACATATATACATTCTGAATATATATATATTTAATGGCAATGAATCTCCGTTCAGGCACAGCCGCCCCGCTCCCTCCGCGCCGCCCCGCGCCCCGCCGCCCGCTCCCTCCCGCGCCGTGCCCCGGCGGCACCGAGCGCCGAGGCTCCGCAGTCACGTGGCGCGGGGGGGGCGGGCGGCGGCGGGGGGGCCGCTCCGCAGTTCGCGGTCTGCCGGCGCCCCGGCACACACCGAGCGCTGGAGGCTCCGCCGCGCCGCCTGGCAACCCAGGATCTACCTCCCTGCTTTTGTAGCCCTAGCTTTTTTCTTTTTTTCTTTTTTTCTTTCCCCCCCTCCATAGCTCCTTTCCTTCAGCCTTGGAAAATTATTGGGGTGCGGGGGGAATTTGGGATTTTTTTTTTTTTTTTCTCTACGGGGGGTGTCTGGGCATCTTCCCACCCCCTCCGCGCCTGCTGCCTTGCTCCACCTGCCCTTGCGCCTTTTTGCTTCTTTTCCCCGGTCTGTCTCTCCACTAAACCCGGGCTGATGTGCTGTGCGAGAGGCTGGAAATGGAAGTGTTGATGCTCTGGCTTTTTCCCTGGATATTTCAGTGCGTTTCGGTGCGGGCGGACTCTATCATCCACATTGGTAAGAGAGGGAGCGGGGGGGTTGGAGAGGGACGTGGTAGATAAATAAATGAAGAAAGCGTCTCGTTTAACAGCGGCAATGTCAGAGGCATCGGCTGAGCCGAACTCCGCGGAGAGACAGGGGGAGGGAAGAGAGGAAGGCAGCTGAATCCCCCCCGATTTGAAAGTTAGGGGCGAAATGTCGGCTGTGCGCTGGGCCGGGCCGGGCTGGGCTGCGGGGCCGGGAGCGGGCGCGGGGCGGGGAACCCATCGGGGCCGCCGCTGCAGTCTCCCATGTGGCTGGGGAGCCTGCGCTTGGACCTGTTTGCGTGGAAAGGCTTTCTTCCCCGCGCCTTCTCTCCACCGAAGACAAACAACCGCCCCCAGCACCCGGGCAGGAGAGAGGCATAGTCTAAACGTGCTCGTAGGGAAAACTTTAAGGGAGATAATCCTTTGGTTTCCATCTCTTGTAGCAGGTGTCAGCCGAGCCGGAATGCGGGGGGAGGAAACTTGGCTGATAAAGGGTTAGAACGGCAAGATTTGCAGTGATTGTGTGTGTGTGTGTCTGTGAGCGCAACTTGTGGTTTGAATAAGATCTCATTAAAACCCCTGGGCAGCAAGAAGGCTAGGTCAGCAGTGGGAGGAAGAGAGGGATGAATAAGAGGCAAAGGAAAGGCTGATGTGAACTTTTATGGCTTCTGGGAGCAAGGGATGGTGATATCCGCGGGAAGCCTGGCGAGCAAAAGCAAGGCTCTGCAGTCACCTTTTGGCTGGTGTTGAAAGGTACCAGCAGGGACGAAAATGAGGATGTTTAGGGGCGGAAAGGAGGAGAATCACTTGTGGAGGATGATAGAGGGGACAGGAGTACAGCCAGCAAACGAAAAGCCGTAATTCCCACCAGCCTTTTGGGAACGATGGGAGATCAAATAAAGGAAGGGACCGGGGCACGAGCTATCCTGGCGACGGGAGGCTGCACGGAGATGGGAGGCAGGTCCCGTGTCGACTCCGGGCTGGTAAGGACAGGGGAGGACTAGCCCTGTAACAAGTTTCCCGGCAGGGGCGGTAGCCCCGTGCGGCGGCGGCGACTCCGGAGACCTCGGAGAAGGCTCCGGTCGGCGCCGCTCGCCTCTGGAGCCTGGGGGCGCAGCCAAGGCAGACAGCATTGCGGAGCCATTAAGGAGACGGGGTCAGCCCTGACCGCAGCGGGGAACTCCGGCCTAGGGACGCTCCCCAGGGCCGAGCAGAGCCCGGGGGCACAGGGGCCGGCACCGGGGCCAGCCCCGCGGGGAGGCAGAGAGACAATACAGTCGTCTTGGGAAGTGCCCGGGCCGCTGCAGGGGTGGCGGGCGAAACAGCCTCCGCGGCTCTTCTTCTCGGTCCCGCTTCTCCTGAGGGTGGACGGTATCACCGCGGCTTCTCTCCGCACGAACTTCATCCCCAGTGGTGTTTGCTAACTAGCTCCTCGCGGAAATAGCGGTCCTGTGGGCAGGAGAGGAGGGATGCTGTGTGCAGAGCTGTGATTTCACTCGGGCAGCACACGGAGCCTGCAGCCACAGGCAAGCACAGTGTGAATCAGCAGGACCTCTCCAGGCGGGGGTAGACGTTTTGTTTTGTTTCTTGTTCTGTGGCCAGCACTGAAGATCTCCCACCGCTGCGTGGAGCAGGGCTGTAAGCCTGGCGTGGGCACACGCACACACTCCGTAGAGAGGGGATCTTACGTAACACACATCGCCAGATGTTTGCACGTTAAACTGCATAGACAGGACAGCGGCATTAAAGCTTCCAGGTTACCGGACACAAATCCTGGCTTCTTGTTGGTGTATGCATGCGAGCCTCAATAAAACCGCTGCCCGAAAGGCAGCAACAAAAGGAGAGGCGAAGCAGTGAACAAAAAGGTGGTAAAATGTCCAAGCCTTCTCCCTTACCCGTCGCCGGAGAAGCGAGTCCCTCACTTCGCTGTGGCTCTGGCTCAGGGTTCCCCAAGTGACGGTGGAGCAGCAGTGGTCGGGAGGAGCGTTGCACTTCCCCGTGCCCAGGACGAGGCCGCGCAACCAGCGCGGCCGCCGACGCCTGGGTCCCGGCCCCACGGACGCCCGTTGCCCCCTTAGCTGCCCCCGCCTGGCATCGTGCAAGCCCGCTCGAGCTCTACACGGCCTAGGGGAGAATGGGGATTCGGGGGAACGGGTGGGAGCAAGCTGAGCCAGTGAGGAGCAGGGCCGAACCCTTCTCATTACACGCCGCCTTCCTCCCCGCAGGTGCCATTTTCGAAGGCAATGCTGCCAAGGACGACGAGGTGTTCAAGCAGGCAGTGTCGGATCTGAACCTGAATGACGACATCCTCCAGAGCGAGAAGATCACTTACTCCATCAAGCTCATAGAGGCCAACAACCCTTTCCATGCGGTGCAGGAAGGTGAGAGCTCCGGGGCGGCACCCACGGCGTGGGTGGGCTGGGCATTCGGACGGGACGGGGCAGAGAGCGGGCCTGGCCCGGCCCGTTGGCGGACAGGTTTCAGCGCCGGAGGCAGCTCGACCTCTCCTGGCGCTCGGCTGGAAACTTTTCTTCGGTCGGGGGTTGGCGCTATCTTACAAGGAAAGGGGAGGGACGGAGCGGTGCGGCGGCTGCGGCGCCGTGCCCAGCCCCGCCGTGCCCAGCTGTGCTGCGCAGGGCAGCCCAGGCTGGCAGCCACGGGAGAGCCAGCAGGGCAGAGGGGTCTAGGCGGCTCCTGGATCCACAAGAACTCCCTCTCTCCTTCGCTGCCGAGAGAAAGCCAGGCCCCACTGCCTCCCCGTCCATCACCCCCCAGTGAGCCCACGCGTGGACGCGGTGGGGCAGGGCAGACGAGGGGTTCTCCCCTGGAGGGTTTTTTTCTTGCGGCGCCGGGCAGAACTCGACATTTGCGGAAATGGCTGCGGGAGTAGTTGCGGGAGATGGCGGGGCACAAGCGGGCACGTCTCCCTGAACATCTGCCCCCGCGCGCACTAAGGGGGAGCAGAGCTGAGGCGGCCGATGGTGACAGCTCTGTCCTCCGTGAGAGCGGAGGTCCCTCCTAGGGGGATGGGTAGAGACTATGGTAGCCGAGTCGCCGGCTCAAAACCTTCCCAGAGTGTGTAAGATCTGACAAGTAGCTATGTAGGTAAATAATTTCAATTAGATTTTTGTAAAGGGAAATGTTTAAATTAATTGGCTTGCCTTTACAAATAAGACTTTAAAAATGTATTATTTGCAATTTAATGAATCCAAGGTTAATCATGGCCTAGGTTATTTCAGAAGCTGTGTTTTTTCAGTTGTAATTATTCTGGAAACAGAGAGCTGTATATATACCCAGACTAGAATATTTAAAAAAACCCCCGATTCATCACCAACCTTACCCTGAGTTTTACCAAGCACAGAGTGAATCTTTCCCTGTATGAAATTTGCGTTAATCCATATGTATTTATGTGTAAGTTGTGTACATGCAAATTATGGTTACAAATTTACACCAAATGTTAATTTTCATGAACTCTGAACAACTTCTTCTGCTGTTTCCTCAGAGTAGGTGCTAGTTAATATGGACATTCAGCACAAACAGCAATATATGCCTTTTCGAGGGTCTGATCCCATTAACAATAGGATTCCTCCCACTGCTCTGAAAGCTTAACAAGGTGGTATGAAAAAAAATCGTTATGCAAATAGGAAGAAGGGGAAAACAAAACTTCACCCACATAGATACTAGAGGAAAGTAAAAATCTCTAAATAATGGTGGGTTGATTTATTGGCAAAGATGAACTCTGAACAATTGGATCTTCTTACATTTGCAAAAGCTCAGTGTCCTATATTGGAGCTCATTCATATTCATGGAAGTGACAGTAGTTGGCTGGCTGAATGATTCAACAATGTCTCTTCTCAGAAGTAAAACTTTATGAAACTATTCTGAATGTCCTGGGATCTGAGCTGACAGTCTTGTGGACAGAGTCCCTTTGCTCAGTTTTACTGAAAGCAGAAAGCATGACCAACTGGAGGATTTTTCTTGATCTAGTAGGATTTTTTTTTGTTTTGCTTATTTGCCAGCCTTGATAATTAGTATTGTGTTTATGAAAACTACTAAGAAAATAAAGTTTCCCTGTTGAAAATCCATGATGAAGCCACAGAAAGGAGTCTGGTTAGGTTCTTAATATTTTTGATAAAGAATCTTTGTAGTACCTGAATATATGTAAATAAAGATATTTCTTCCTATCCCTTCCAAGATGCCCTTTCATGGTTCATGTGTCTCTCGTAGCTAGAATTGCTCTTTGATGAACTGATCTCATGCTGGAGAATTAAGGAAGTGGTCAATGAATGTTCACAATTCCAAAGAGAAATTGTTCTCTGTCACTACTTCATTAAGGCATATCAATGTGTCTTTTTTTGGGAGGACTACAAAGTGATCTTATCTGAGAGTAAAACCTTGCCACAGTGGGAGAGCTAAGAGTATCAGACTTTGCTCAATTTCCTGGCTTACTTTGTTGGTTCAGGTCTTTTTATAATGTAAAATTTAATTTCCTACTTTTGAAACTGTTACACAGCATACTGACAGAATGATCCACGGGATGTGCAAGTTGCTGGGCTACTCTTACTGAGCACTGTCTCCCTGCCCGTTGTTACTTGGTGTCTACTCAAAATTGCACTGTATCTCACTGTACAGGTGTCCTGCTTATTTCGGTAGAATATTGAGTTAATTAGTCGAAATAACTTGGAGCAAATGTGCTGCCCAGACTACTTTCAGATTCTTGCTACTGCTATATGAAGTACCCTGACATCCCCATTATTCTTCTGCAGTCTCTTTCTGAGCAGCGTCATGGAAATCAATGTTGCAAGCATTAGTTTCATAGTGATGCAACTTTTTATAGTAAAGACCAAGCCGGAATAAAAATAGACCATTGTGATACTACTACCAGAATAGTTAACGTGATCAAACCAATCACAAATACTGTTTTTATTGAAGTGTCTTTTGCACATTCTTGTGAGATGACATTGCAAGTGGTTCCTTAAGTCCTTTTTAAAGAGTGCTGCAACAAGGACCTTCCTTTCAATGATAAGGTGCTGATAAAATTATGAGAAGTGATCCCTCCATGCAACAAGGTCTATTGCATAGTAACAAGACTTTAATTACTGATGGAGATAGTTCTTACCATGATTTTGACTTGGCATTTTTTGTGCAGCTGGAGAACTTCTGCATAGGTAGGAAGCATGGGAGAGCAGTAACTGTGCGGTTTTCTCAGTAGGAACAGTGCATTTGCAGAACTAGAGGTCAAACAGAAGATACCTTGCTGCTCACAAATTGAACAGTTTTGAATGCTGGAAGGTGCTGAAAATGGTGGTAAAGTTTTGAAAAAAAGCTTTGGGGACTTTTCTTTAGACGGAGAAGGGCACTATTGTGACAGTTGCTGTTGACTGAAATAGGTAAACAAAATTTAGAGATGCTTTTTCTCAAAAGGCATGGTGGTCACAATGTTAATGGTTGTGCCAGGTGCTAGGGAACAGTAATTAACAGAAATTGTAAATTGTGTTCCATCTTTGTCTTTCACTTAAATTTGTGTTGCAGAAACAAAATCATGTTGTGTTGATATGTAAAGAGATTGTTTCGGGCCCATTGAACTCACATTCTATAACAAAGTTCAGCAAGTCAGTGCAAAAGAACTCCAGTGGCAAGGGTTGTAACAGTAATGAATAAACATACCCTGGTGTACACATAAAATAGGGCTTTATTGTCTGTGCTTGCAAGCACTTGTTGCATTTTGTAGAATATTACTTTTTTTTTAATGTGGCAATTACTTGAGGGTAAAATTATTTTTTCACTGACTGTCACAGGGGAAAATATACATGAGCAATCATTGTTCTTTTCATATGACTTTAACAAAATGAGCTCAAATCACAAACATGATGTTAAATTATATCCTTGCTTCCAAAGGAACTATGTGCTAAGTTTCTCTTAAGTGATTGAGATATGAGATAGTAAGTGCTTGTTTGCTGATGGCGTATATTTAAGCTAGTACTCTGGTAAACTTTTTGTGACTTGAGGATTCAAATAAGCTCAAAGGTATGAGAAACACTTGAAAGCTTTCAGTTCAAATTGTGATTTTTGAGCCTGCCACTGGTGTTGAAAAGAGACTGTGTATGAGATATGAGCGGGAAACAAGTTTTCAGCTGGTCTTGAAAACATGATGGCATGTTTAAAATAAACAACAAACAAAACTAACCTGTAGGTTTTCAGAATGCTGCTTTTGGAGGGGAAATAGCTAGCTGTAAGTCAAACTGGGGCATAGGAAAGCTAATGCTTAACTTTTGTAGTGCTCTTCAGAGAAGGGATCCAAAGGACGTAGAAACTGTGACACTTCAAAACCCCATTTCTTGGTGGATGATGCTTACATATCTATGGAGCTTTCCTAGAGCTGAAACTTGCTGTTCTCTCTGCATAGCAATTTCAGATGAATTTTTTCTAATTTGAGCAACCTTGTATGTGTGCTTGTTGATGTTAAAATGCTGTCAGCTCTGGAAAGCAGAACAGATTTGGAAAATCAGAACGTGATTCAAGATCAAGAATAGTGTTCCATAAATGGGTTTATGGTCAGTCCCACGTGTGCTGCTGTGTTTTCAGGGCAATTCAGAGCTGCTGGTTTTTTTTGGGTATCTGTGCTGTATATCACTGAGTGAATCTGATCTCTTATCATAGTCCGTAGGACTTGGCAATGATACATACCTGGCATAGTTCTTGAACTGTCTTGGTTCAGCATGTGTATTTCAAGTTACTACTGCAGTTGCTTTGTAACAGTTATTTGTTGAGAAGGTATAAGCTGATCAGTGAGTAGATAGCTAAGATGAAATACAGACCGGAAGAACAGGACTCAGCGGCTTCATTGCTATACTTGCATTTATTTGCCTGGCCAAAATCCCAAGCAGAGCTCTACTTGTCATATGTGCATTGCCCAGTGGTAAAGAACTGTGGAGGTGAGGACTGACTATATACTTGTGTCTGTGCATGTGCCTTGTGATATTTGCACACAGTTCTTGCAAACCTGGGACTCTATCTCAAGGCACTGCAAGTGTCCCTGGCTAGAAACCCTCAGGTGGGCCAGAAGCTGTGTCCTGGTTGTGGTGAAATACAGATTTCAGGCTTCAGGTAAAGGACTGTTGGGAGAACTTAAGCTTAAGTGGCTATAGAATATAGAAGAGAAAAGCCTAACAACAACTCTGAAAAGATACCCCTGGATCATGGTGGTAACCCTCCCCCTGCCTTTGGGTAAACCCAGCTCCAGCTCCATATAAACCTACGCCAAATAGGAGTTTGTGTGAATGTGGAGTAAGGTGCTTTGTTGAGCTGTAGTTTGACATGCCCCAGAAGTAAAGGCTGTTGTTTTTAGAGTTAGGAAATTTTCATACATGAATGGAAGAGTAGATAAAAATAAAAGGGAAGCATAAAAAATGCAAACAAAACAATAGATGAAAATTAATATAATATTGCAAATACAATTTTTTTTAAAAAAATTTTTTTTTAAAGCTCTATTGATTTGACTGCATTTGATTGGGAAACTTGGTGCCTAACTAGAAATCATAGGCTGTACCTAGATTTTTAATGTAAAACGTGAAAAAAAAAATTCTCATCTGCAAGAATTGCAAAAGATATGTTTATATAAATATGTTGTCAATTAATTTTTCTCCAATGGTTTGTCTTGAGTCTTTCATTATTACATGGCTTTACCTTTATCTGCTCTTCTGTGGTTTGCTCGAATAGAGATTTCACACTGTTTTCATCAATATGTGGGGGTCTTGTTTGGAAGTTTTTGGCAGTTGAACTCTGAGCTCTCCAGAAAGAACATATTGTTGCCTATGTTGTGGGTTTTGGTGTTTGTTTGTTGTGGTGGTTTTTTTTTGTTTTGCTCCCCTCCCCCCCCCCCCACCCCGTTTTAATCTGAGCTTTCAACACTTTTAAAAAAACAAACAGAAAGAGTGTAGGTAGGGTTCCCTCCCATGGTCAGAGAGGTCTTGCTGTGCGATTACACGTTTTTCCTACTAGTCTGCTGCAGTTAAAGCTGTTGCTCAGTGGGATGAATGTGCTTAACAGTTTTACCTGCTTGCCTCTGAGGCAAGACCAAGACTTGTTAAGGACTGCCACAGTGAAGACATCTGTGATGCTGTCATTTCATTGTGCTGGTGATTTTATGCTCCATAGTTAAGTGGCTCAATGTATTATAAACCAGAGTGTTTTGCAGAATTGAAGAAAACAACAAATGAAAGTGACCATCTCATCCCGTTCTTGTGTTTTTGTTATGCTGAAAGCAGGAACCTGCTGATGTCTTATATGGGAGGGAAAGTTGTTGTTTGGCCCTGAAGATGAATGCAGGTTACAGACTGTGGGCAAACATCCAAATCCCCTTGTTTGTTGCTTCATTCCACTTGCGCTTTGTTACTTTGTAGCCACAGTTATTTGGGTTCTGGTCACAGTTCAACTGCAGATGCAAAATATTTTGTACTGTTCGGAGGCAGTCCCTATGGAACCTGTCTTTGCTATGGCTTGGTTTTTATTCCCAGGATGTGCTGGCATTAGTTCCACCCCTACCACATCCACTGCTTTTGCAGAGACTCCTATAATTTCAGGCTGGGGCTGAGCTGCCCGAGGAGCAAGCTCCGGACAGTGCTGTGCATCAGGGTGCAGCAGGCAGTGAGGAGTCAGGCACAAGAAACGGGTGCTGCTGTGAGCTCACAGCTTGGCATCCCAGGGTAGAAAGGGGTTTTTGGTGGAAACACCAACAGTATGGATGGGACCTGTTTGGAGCTGTCCCAGCTTGGCAGAGGCTGTTGCTGCGGAGGTGACATGCTCAGCCTGCCACAGGAGGTGTTTCAGCCCATTTGCAGTGGGATGATAGGGAATCCCTTGTTTTCATGCTTTGCAGTTAGAAGGCTTTTATTTTTGTCAGAAGGATTTTAATTTTTTTTTTCACTCCCTCCATCTGCATAACAGGTTAAACTCATTTCTTCTCTCTCTTTCAACATGCAGATTTGCTAATAATATTTCCATGTTGGGTGTGGGCCACCCATCTATTTTAAGGGTTTTATACACAAGAGCAGCAGCAGGTTAGGCTACAATTCTTTTTCAGTACCTAATGGTCTTGCTGATCCTGCTGCCAATCCTCATCATTTATCAAGGAGCTGCAGTTGGGTTTCTTAATCTAGAATTTCATTATAGAAAATACGCTACATTATTAACTAGCATGCTAGAAATTATCCCTAAAGATCAGAAATAAGAAGTATTATAAAAATATTAGCAAATGTGTTTAATGTGTTTCAAGGTTAAGATCTCTGTTTCTCGTCTCTCCTTTTTTTCTGAGTGCTTGCTTTGTCTGTGGCAGCTTTTTTCAGTCGTTACTGTGGAGGAGGATCTGTAAATGTGAAATGAGTATACAAAACTGCCTTAGCCTGCTCTAGTGAAATAATGGCTAAAGAAAATGATCCTAAATTGTGACATACAGTCTGTATATATGCATATACATATACATGCATGCCCATATACCCCTTACTAATATTTTAATTGTTAGACTTACTGTAATTTGTCCAGCAGGGAATATGACTTGAGCCTCTTTGTGCTCAGAATCTTCCAGCTTCAGATGATTAGAGGATTGACTATCTAAGTATTACATTTTAACTTACATCTTTACACTCGCAGAATGAGATGGATTTAATGTTTTTATTTATCATGCCATCATTAAGCCATATAGTGAAGGGAGTTAAGGGTACATTCTTTGAACAGAGGGGATATAATATTTATTGAGACTATTCATGGCTTGCCACAGCTATTTACTGGAAAGAAAACAAAACTAAGCCTAGTTATACAGCTACAATAGTACCCGACTATAAGATTGCAGCGTACTAAGACTGTGGCTGAAATAGTTACTTTGTTTTTAACTTTTTGCCATTTCAAAGAAACCACAGTCAAACACTTCTTCATTTTTTTTAGACAAACATCAAGATGTTTTTCATACTTTTATTCATAGTAAATTCCCTCTGAGGGGAATTCCTGCTGTGTCTTTGTCTCTGTCATCTCATCTCATGCTTAGAGGCATTTTTCTCAATTTGCCCTTCAGAAAAAAATTACTTAGAATGCAGTTGGAATCATACTGCTTGTGAATATTATAATCATATGATTTTTTTTTTCTTTGTTTATCTGAAAGTGCCCTTCTAGTATGGAAATGGCCTACACACCTGTTGCTTTTCTGGCAAGAGATTCTTCCATAATTTATAGATATTTGAGTTGATGATTTTGAAAAACAGCTTACATGTTCAATTTTGCATTTTGACAGGGTTTTTTTGATGTAATAGAACTTACAGTGATTTTTTGTACATGTAGATACTGTGTGGTTTCAACAGGTTTCAATTTGGAAACCTGTTGCAAAAGATTTCAGACAAACGAATGAAACATTTTACACACAATGCACTTACAAGTTATTCAGATTACCTTACTCAAGAATGTGCCTGCTCTGAAGTTGAAACCTCAGTGCCATCCTGAGAATCCTTTCTGTTTCGCTCTCTGCTGAGGAAAAGGGGGAAGCTAATGCTGATTCCTAGTCTAGCTCTTGAGTTATTAGGATTCTTGTCCATAAGAAAATTGAAGTGAGACCATTACATAGCCTGCAGCACTTTGGGAACCTCATTTTATATCATATGTAGATCTGTAATAATTTCAAAAGCAGATAATAATGATATGCTAATATGCCAAGATTTCTTTCATTTACATAACTTTAAGGCAATAAATAACTGGAATGAGAAATATGTTGAAAGGCTTTCTTTTATGTTTTTCCTAATAGCTTGCATTTAATTATAATTTGGAGACCTGATTGCTGTGCTTTAACTGTGTTCAGGTTTGTGGGTTTGGAGTGCTTTTTCTAGCCTGGAATGTTTGTCTTATCAGAAAGAGGCTGTCTATACTAGCCCAAATATTGTGCAGTTCTGTTTCTTTGAGTCCATTGTGGCATCTTGGTGCCTATCCGTTTTCTCTCCTTTTGCCTATGATATTATATATTCAGATATGCAAAAAGAATTAATACTGGAAAGCAGTAACAGCCAGTGCTTAAAGGTAAAAAGAACAAAGAGGCATTAATTTCAAGTGGTGTTTGGCTGCAGTGAAAACCACAGCAGGGTTTCTACTGCTTGACCTTACTGAGATTCATTCCCTTAGCAACCTTTCATAGAGGAAGTTAAAAGGACAGTAAGAAAACACGCACACACACCCCCTCTCCCCCCCATTTAACAGAATAATATCTAAGTAATTACTTTCTATCTTAAAAAATACAAGCTGAAATGGAAAAACTCCCAGTGAGTCCAAGCTGTCATTTTGTATCCTGTTTCTTAGTCCCTTTAATCATCTGCTTTTTAACTTACTTATCTGAGTTTTTGAGATTTTAACTAGTAGTATTGCTGATGCAATACTTTAAATATCCTCAAAATCTCATTGACAATCTGGTTTGTTCTTATTTAAAAAGTGAATAAAAGCATTTTCCATATATGTGAGTGTTTTTAAAGTTAATGAACATTTTCTTTGTCAGCGGGTGACTCTACTTTATACCATTACTTGATATTTGGGAAGTACCAATTATTTGCCACTTGGTAATACTTTCAGTGGAGAAACTGTGTACTGACCTACAGTAGCATTTCCATAGCCCTTTGTTTTCTTAACCTGTTTGCTCCTGGATAAATATAAAACTTGGGATGGATGGTGGAAGGAGGATTAGCTTTATGGGAGACAGAGCTCTTCAGTGTCTTTTCTGTGTGTTTTCAAACCCTTGACTTAGTTTTATACTTATTAAGAAAATGCTTTAGAACTCAAGGAACTCAAAGGGTATAAACTGAGCATTGTCTTGTGTGGAATATCAGCTTTAATCCAAAGAACCAGTGTTTGGTTCATTTTCTATCCTAATTGAGGGTATTTTTTGAGTGAGAACACTTATTGAAGAGGCTCAGAGAAAAGGAACTTAGGATGTGATGTCTGCAGGCGTCAAAACACAGAGGGCTAGGGTGTTGAAGTGCACAAAAAGTAGAAGCGATCAACCCAATTATCTGCTTTGAGTTTATTTTTACTGAAACTTTGTTTTTCTTTTTCTTTCAGCTTGCTTTTGTCCTCGTACTTCAGTTACTGTGGAAGTAACAGTGTTTTTGATAGGGGTTGGACTGAGTGACCCAAACAAAACCAGAAAAGTCTTGTCCTTCCTCAGGTCTGAGTGAGATGCTTGCATAATATAGGTCTGGATATTTAAAAAGGCTGGAGAAGGTCAGAAGTGCCACAAAGCAGCAAGTAAACAGTCTGCAAATAATCAGCCAGTGGCAGGTGTTTCCTTTAATGAGAGAAGAAAAGGCCTTTCCA
This sequence comes from Apus apus, assembly GCF_020740795.1. NCBI lineage: Eukaryota > Metazoa > Chordata > Aves > Apodiformes > Apodidae > Apus > Apus apus. Next base: position 28,702,311 of record NC_067285.1, read on the forward strand.
AAGTGTGCTCACAGGGCAAGATGGGAAAAAATATAGTGCAGCAGAAGTTGAGGTTGACTGAACCTCTAGTTGTAGAAAGTCACTTGTCCAAGGCAGTTTGAAATGAGAGTACCTGTATCTGGATTGAAGTGTTGTACAGTTCACATGAAAAGGAATTTCATGTTTTAAAACTACCTAGCTTCTTTTTTCGCAGCCCCCTGGTACTGGCAAAGTCAGCTGCGCAGGCAAGCAGAAGTACTGTTGTCAAGCATGATTAGAGACAGCCTTCATAAGGTGGCTGGAGTAATCTTTCCTTCCCTTTTTTGCCTGTGCTAGTGGCACTGGTGTGGCAAGATGGTTTCATAAATAGGTTTCTAAAGGATTAATGCCTTGCCATTTGTTGAGGGCATTTTTGAGATCATGGTGTGTCCTCTTTGCTTTTATGCTGTTGCTTAAAAGTAAAACATAATGTCAGCTAAAATGGAGTCATCTGGGTAATGCAATGACTACTGATGCCTGGTTCTTTTTGAGTCAAAACTGCAATCCTAGTTCTCAAAAGACGTTTTGTTTTAAATTAGATTTTTTTATTTATTTTTTTTTTCCAGTAATGTAATATTTACCTTGGGAAGTGCTTCCTTGTGTTATCCATTTGGTTTATTCTTAGTGTCTTATTGCCATGTCAGAGAATATATAGTTGTAGTGGTATCTTCATGCCTCGGGTTGTTCACCAAAACTCCAGTTACTCAAAGACATGCAGCTGGTCAGATGTATACTTCCCTGTCTGTGGCTGTCCTTTTCAGAGCCACCTCCTCACTTCCAGCCATGCCCCATCTTATATGGAAAGCAGATTCATCATTCTGCTTCCGAGGGAGTTTTTAAAATGTGAACTGTTTCTCCAAATTCTCATGTCTTTTTTATCTGTCTTCTCTTGTTTGGTAGCATGGTGTTCTCCCCATACTTTGCTCTTCCCTGCCATTGCTCAGTGCAATAGATTTTATGAACATACTTTTTGTGATTTGTTGGATTATTCTATTTCCATTGCATTTTAATCATCATGATGACAACATCTGTTGGCAGCAGTACACAGATGTTTTTGAGAGCATATCCTAAGGTTTTGGAATGGTTAGTATATCTCCATGAGAAAACTAAGGTTTTTGTCTTTTCCATTTATGTTAAAAGAAGTGAAAGTGCATTATGGAAATGAAATGTGTGTCTCTTACTGACTTTCAGTGACTGCCAGGGGAAATCTTTAAGTTGCATGCAGCTTCCTCTGTGTTACCTGCTGCGGTGACATGGGTTTGTTACAGAATTAAGCCTCTCATCCTGCTTCCACTGATATGATGGGTAACATTCCTCTCCTTTTTTTTTGTTTTGGTTTAGATTTTAACCTTTAAAGCGGTTTATCTCTAACTTCATAAGGAAATGTAGAATACATGTGGACAAAGAAGCCAAAGGTGCACCTTGAGAGCATCACAGTAGTTCTAAAGAAAGGCAAAGTATCAGGAATGTAAAAGGGAAATTACAATAGTGGTCAGTTATATTTGTGATAGGACATTCTGGTAACATTGACAGTTAAATACATTCAGACTAAAATGGTAATTTGGTAAAAAAATACTTCATAAAATGTCCATGAACTAGAAGATGGAGTATATATTTTCATAATTTCAATGCCTTTTAACTTTCCTTCTTGTACTAATTATCTCCAAAGACATGTTGTCCTTTAGGCAGCTCAACATGCAGAAAAGCACTTCACGTGTAGGCAAGAAGCAAAGTTTATTGATTAAAGACAGGAGGTCATGAACTGCACCCGTGGTGGCAATGGGACATTAAACTGGATTTTGGTAATCCTGTAAACTGGAGTCTTGTCTCTTTCCCTGAATAGTTATGAGTGGTTGAGTCAGCTGAAGTGACACTTCTAAAGCATACTATAAGAGGAAGACTTGAAGCAAGATGTGTGAGAAATTTTGACTCAGAAATTCATTTTTTTCAGAAAAATAGATGAATAAGATGTTACATGGAGTAATTAATATGGAAATTTTGGATCTCTCTTGTCCTTGTAAAAAAAGAAAATGTGCTCTAAAATGTTGATGTTCTTTTGGGCTTGCAGGGGAGAAAAGTCTGTAACTTGTGACGGACTTACAATGTATAAAATTTGGTTTATTAAAATTTTTTTTAGAAATAACACTGCTAGTTGCCCAAGGCTGTAGTTCACCTCCGTACAAAACCCGTGCATGGAATGTAAGTTAACTGTAAAATTAGTACACTGTAAAATGCAGCACGAGACCAGAGAACTACTGTACAAGGCCCTAGAGAAAAATATGTATCACATGACACTTTACATAGTTAAATCCAAGTAAAACTCAATCACAAGATGATCAAGGGGCAGGCAGAAAAAGACGTGAGCCTGCTTCTCTCAGTTCACTTCCTGGGACAGTTTGGTGAACTAATAAGGTAAGGTTGTTCTCTCTGAGGTTGAAGAAGAAATAGGAGTTTGACTGAATGTAGAACACCATAGTGACAGCTGGAAAGGCTCTTTTGGTTCCAGTACCCCTGGAAAGTGCCTTAAGGCAAAATGAAGTCTTGTGTCAATTTGCTGTCTAAATCTGTTTCCAACTCCTTTGTTGGTGAGGTATATTTGACTTAGGAAATTCAAATAAATATACAGATTCAGAGTTCCATCTTATAAAAATATCTCTGTCTTTTTAGGGTTCTTTGAATGGATTTGCAGATAGCTTGTCAGATTATCGGATTAGCTGGAGAACAGTAATAGGTCCTAAGGCCCTGGGAAAATGCTCTTTGAAGTTGCGCATATTAAGTGGGTTCTTCAAGATTTAAGATGTTGTTACAGTGTTAATAAATAGCTTGCGAATCAATAGGAAAACTTAAAAAAGAAAAGAAGAAAAAAAGATAAAAAGTTAAAAAAAAGGAAAAAGTAAAACTATGTTAGCTTTTTGGTCAGAAAGTTTTCTAGCTGATATGATGAAAACTTCATGAAACCATGAAGACAGACAAATGCAGATGTACTTTGTTCTTGGTCTCATAAATCTAATTTAAAGAAGTCCTTTAAGTTTCTTAATGAGAGGTTGTTATTATGAAGTGTGTTTGTGTTCTTTCCAAAGGATTAATGATTACTTTTTTCCAGGGTGTCCATATTTGCAAATAATTGCTTGCATGGCAAAAGTGTGGATATCAATGTAACGGAGTGTTCACACAGCTTTAAAAAAGTGTACCTGCAAGGCATTCATCTGGAATAATATTGAGATTTAAGCTGAAGATGAGAAATATTTGCTGACAGGGCTGGCCCCGAGGTGTTCTTTTTCCTTCCTAAATGCTGATAAAATTGCATGAAGTGTTCTAAAGTATATTGAAGGTTGTCTCAAGATCAATATATTTGCTTAAAAAAGGATTTTTTTTTCTCCTCATAATTATGTTCTTTTGTAATGAGATTTTGTATGAAACTTATTTTTTTATATATAGAGAGAAATAGGAAGGAAACTTGTTGAGAGTATTAGTTATTTTGATGCAGATAGATGTCAATTGATTTTCTTGATGGTGATCCTGGATTAAGTTTTAAATTGTGGAAGCTTGGCTCTAACTTTGGTCATTGGCGAATGAGATTTACTAGGTGAAGACAAATGGGACTCCCAGTGCAGTTTCTCATGTGATTGCCAAGGTCTGGTCTGTATAACATGGAAAGGAAGACAAAACTTTTGTTTGTCACCTCTGTAGGCATCCTTGGGACTGGAGTTTCTCACTCCACTGCTCATGTAGTGTTATACTTCATGCCTCCTTCTGACCTGTCTGTAGGGCCTAAGAAGGGATCTAGCTCTTGAAACGTAGCTTAAGGTGCATGATAGTGTTTTGCTTCATCCTGTCTCTTTGATCACCCAAGGCACCATACAGTCCAAAGGAAGGGATGTTTAGTATTTTAGGCTGCTAAATCTATCGGTTATTTCTGTTATTACTAAACTGCATTTGCGTAAACCAGAGATGAATTAAAATAAGTTTGGAGTTGTGAAGGAATTTTTATTCCTGGTGAGGTAACTGAACACCTGCAACTTACTTAATTTTTACTCTGTGTTGTGTGGGTTGTGATCCATTTTTTAGGATTGTCTGAAATATTTGATATAACACATTTCCCAATGTTATTTAGGCCAGCATGGTGGCCTGAACTTCTGCTCTCCTCTTGAGTCACATTGTAGTTCTGGCCTTTGGCCTTTGTAGAGGGTTGTAGGCCTGTTTTCAAGGTTTTCAGTTTCTGTACCTCCAGAAAAGTTCCTGAGAGGAGTGATAATTTAAATCTGCTGACAACAGACATTATTTTTAACATTTTTTTTTAAAATAACCTAATTCAGTCTGCGAACCACAGGTTGAAATCAGTGGTATAAGATTTAGGAAATAAACCTTGGTGTTCACCGAACTGATATGTTCTTGACTCTCGTATTTTCCTGTGGTTGCAGGGAATTGGAGTCAGTGACCCAGATGATCCTTCCAGCTTTGTCCCTCAGACATGGGAATATGTATGCTCACTGTCATTAACCTCGTGCTGTTTACTTCCCCTTAAATGGTCTGTTAAATCTTTATTTTAATCACTGAAGTTTATAATTAACCAGCTACTAAGACTAGAAAAATTGACTGCTGTTCTTGAATGACAAACCATTATCTAAGTGCAGATGAACAACCCCTTTGAATTTGTTAGTCTCAGTTGTTTTCTGCAGGGAAATACTACATGAAAGTGGAGAACTGTAGGTCTTTGGAGGTATTATCCTCAGAGATATAAAACGAACATGGGAATTTGGGATGTCTGACAACCGTAAGCTGAGATATTGGCCTGTTTGCCAAGCATGACTCTGCCGCTGTCATAATGCAGACTAGAAATCTTTAATAGCTGTACTTTGGTGCTTGTAAACTAGTGAGTGATTATTTCATCTTCTGTTTATATACCATTCATCAAAGCAGTCCGGGCTGACAGGGCCTGGAAAATTCTCAAGGGTTTTGCTGCTGTTAATGCAGCACACTACAATGGGGCCTCTCTTGAACAACAATGTTGCTGAGTACTTCTGATATTGTAGTCTATATTGGCACTAACTCACTGAATCATAGGAGTTGCGTATTCCTACCCATCTGCCTCATTTAATCTGATTGCAGAAAATTCCTTGGAAGTTCTTCCTTCTGTATATTGAATGTGAATTTTAGCAGTTGCCATTAATAGCACACAGTAGCTAGTGGATGATTTTGTAAAAACTCAGGCCGTTTGCTTAAAATAGAAAGGGTTATTTTTGTGAGGGTTTTGAGGAACCTAGCTTTTTTTTTTTCTTCTTTCAGAAATACGAATAAATTTGCCCGCGAAGTCACTGTATGTAGTAATGTTTACTGTTAAAATTTATTAAATTTACTAAATGTTTCTGTAGCCTTATACAATTGAGAAGAGCTTAGGATGAGGACCACAACCTGCTTTATTTTTGTTCGTAGAAATCTGAATGCATGACCTTACAGCCATTAATGACTATGTGAACTTTTGCCTAGCATGATATTCAGAGATATTACAGCTGAGGTTTTAGACCACACATAACTCCATGCCAACTCCCTGATTTTAAATAGTACAAATGACAGGTTTTTTTACAAGCAGGCTGAGCATTTGTGCATAGAAAAGCTTTCCAAGCCCATCCACATGCATTTAGACCTGGCCTGTACTCAATACTGTGTAAGTACTGTGAACATGAACCATATCCAGTCCTAGGGATACCTGTAGGTACAGGGTTCAAGCTTTATCTCCTCTAGCCTGCCACGTATAGTACAGCTTGGCATGCATATGAGAATCTGCTTAGGGATGCCATTCTTTTATTCTTCCTTTCCAAGTTAGCTTGGCTCTCCAGCCTCTGTGAGTGGGCATCTTATATTGCTTATGCATATAGCAGTCACCTGAAATTTTTTGCAGGTATTTCTGAAATATGATACTTGATACTTTCACAGGCAGATCCTGCACATGGGAGGAACTTCTCACATGCATGGGCTTAAAGGCTGGATGGCTCAAGGCATGTGCAAAGTGGTAGCTCTCGGGCAAGTGAATGTAAATGCAGCATCAGCTTTAGTTCTAGTGATGAATTTGGCTGCTCTGTGAGACTTGCCAGCATGAGGCTTGCCCCATGAGAAGAGCTGGGATTTGGGAAAGGTGCTTGGGGCAGGGAAGTAGCACCATTTCTCGTATTTTCTGTTGTCTCCTAACTGACATCACGAATAATAGGATCTACTTGCCTGAATGCACCGTAGGGACTTACCTGTGGTTTGCCCCTTCATATATCTTTTTGATGACAGAAGCAGACCGGACTTGGCCAGTAGCAACCTCTTATCCTTGTGGCATCAAAATTGAATTCTGCCTAAACTGCTGAGATGGTGTGAACTCTCTCTACTCAACAGTCCATGTAGTACATTGTCTGCTTTGTCTGAGTGGAAATTTGAGTCTGTATTTCCAAAATGTACAGCCAATGGGAATATAATTGCAAAGATGGAGCTGCACCATGAACAGAGTTGAAAGAATACCAAGTGTTCTCAACATTATACATCTTTAGGTCATATATGGATTATCTAACAGGTGATGGCACACTCAGCTGCCTAGGGAAAGACAAACAGGATTGTGTCACTGGAGTAACTGCTTCCAGCTAAGTCATGAATTGCAGCATATCTGACTGGTCTATAAAGACTTCAAGTGATTAATTTCTGAGAGGAAGAACTGCAGCCTGATATATACTATTCAATATTAGCACAAGAAGACTATACCAAAGGGAAGATATTTGTTGAAAATTATTTAGTTGCCTTTAGAAGAAATAGGCAATAAATGTTTGACTGTCTTCATTAAACCCAAAAGCATCTGTTACAACACTTGTTATGGTAACTAAAGTAGGTATTAAGTCTGACTGTAAAAGTTACAGAAAACATAGCTTTAAAAATTCATTGCCTGTTTTACTAGTGATTGGCAAATAATTCCTATGAAGATGCTTTAAAGGGTCTGATCTGTGGAGTTCACAGTTCTCAGAGTCTTGATTTGTGTTTGAGAGTATCTTGCTCTTTCAAGGAATGTCTCCTTTCAGATTTCATGCAGTATCAGATGTTTCTCTAAGTTCCTAGCTGACTGCTACACAGAAGTAAGCAAGAACTAGCCAAGTATGGGAAAATAAAAACAGACAAATCCTACAAGGGTCTTTCAGACGTATTTCTTAGGAACATCCTTAAGTGGTAACAAGAGAAGGATCTAATTCAGAACCCCATGCTGCATTTATTAATTTCCTGTGGCTTCAGAAAGTGAATCTAAGAACAGATATGGCAAGAGATATGGCAGAGCTCTAGCTGCTGTTACTGGATGGTGGAAAACACACAGAAGATAATGATCCTGTAATTTTATAGCACACGGCTATATCTACATGTATTCCATAGTGGATTAGAGATCCATCATTAGTTCTTCAGCACTTTCAGCAGCAAAACACAGAGCAGTTTTGAAAAGGCATGTAGGCATGTTTTTTCTTTTATCATTCTTCTGAGAAAATGTAAAACAGAAAATGCGAACAAAATTAAAGTCCTAATTCTATTTTAAATATTAATTCCACAATATTTGAAACATCCATTGGAAAAATCCTTTATTTAATCTTTGTTTGTTTTTGTTTTGTTTTGTTTTTTGAATCTGAATAGAATGAAGTTTTTCTGCTACAGACTTACTACTAAAAAAAATAAATTTCTGCCTCAGAATGTGTAATTTTTGGTGACAGAGATGTTTTCTGTTACCTCTACCCATTCTCCCAAATAAAATCCAAGGAAACTCTGGCTGTCAGAGCAAATTCTTCTTCTGGTAAGAGAGTATTTTTGATCTGTAAACTAAGAAGCTAATAAAGCTGGGCAGTGGCAGCCCGTAGAGAGAACTGCTGCCTTTTTTTACCCTCCACAGTTCACTTTGTTTCATATATTGCAAAAAGAAACCCCTAACTAAAATAATCTCTAGGGAACTGTTTATTCTTTTAGTTTAACTGGATATCTGGCAACAGACCCCCGTTGTATTTCAGAAGACTTAACATAAAATGGAAAATATGTGACTTTTATCTAAAATCTTTCGTGGGCTTTGCCTTCCCTATGGCCAATGGTTGCTGAGTCAAGAGCTTGATGAGGCACACCCTGTGCTGTCCCACCCGTACAGAACTGCCTTACACCCAAGTCGTGTACCTGCTTCTGTGCAGGCATTCCTTGTGGGAAAGAGGCAGGAGAAGAGTGGTGCAGCTGACTCTGCTGCCTGGGCAGTTGGCCGGGGGCTGCTGGGACTTGCAGACAGGCAGTCTTCAGAAGTCTCTGATCTGACTCTGTGGTCCAGTGACAAAAGGTCCCTATCAAGCTGTCCTTGAGACTTTTTTCTCTAATGAGGGAGCAGGATATTTTGGATTGCTCACAACTTATTATCTGGTCTCTCTTTTGTGAATTATTACTGAAGTCATTGTGTGTGGGCAAAATTTCATTTTAATTTCAGCAAGGAAGATACCAACTGAAGTAAGGAAAGTCTTCAAAACTGAAACTTCAACCAGTCTGCCTATATTTCTCCCACTTCTGTGAAATTCATATGTGAGTGTATATATATATAAACATATATATATAACTACATTAAAAATAGCTGCTCATAATTAGGTAGATTATGTACATATTAGGGAACACTAGCTTTTCTTTCTAGGAGTCTTCTGTCATTCCCAGCTGTGGTAAGAATACACAGAGAAGGATGTTATTTTATTATGATAGGATCACTGTTGTTAGCATTAGTCTTTATTTTCTACTATCTCTTATGAGATTTAAGCCTGTTGTTTTCATGCAATTTTCTTTTTTTTTCAGTAAGTTTCCAAAAATATATGTCTTTTTTATGCTAAAACTGTCCTTCATAGGAATTTCTTAATTAATTCTTTGCAGTTAGTACAGGATGATCACAATCCCTGCAGGGCATTGAACAGTAGTTTCTTGACCATTCTGGTATCTCCCTGGCAGGCCCAGCCTCTACCAGGCTGGTCTTGTGTTCCAGATGACCCAGCCATCTGTTCCCAAGGCACAAGGTCCCTGCGGCATTTGCTGACACATAACTTTGTGTTTGTGTTTGCACTGAAACTCTTCAATCAGGTACTTAAATGAGCATCTCAGCATCCTTATTTCTCACAGAATTGAATCCTCCATGTAATGTCTCCTTTCATGAGGAAGGAGTCTGTACAAGGTTTAACACCTTGGATCCATTAAAAATTGCTGTGATGTATAACAATGTATGCCTTGTAACTTGCTGTAAAGACAGTTCCCGATGATTTGGTGCAACAGAAAGAAGGCATATTTCTCTTGAAAATATTTTTCCTGGCTGTTTCTGTAGTCAAATGCTTCAGAAATAGCTATGGTACTAGGGCTTACCTTTGCAAGCCTAAATTCTGTGTTACTGAGTACTTCCTGTTCAGAAATTACTAATTAGCTAGAGGCTTATAATAAAATAATATGTCAAATATGGTAGTAATATCTAGGGAAATTACTGTGTACCTGCACTGTGTGTTTGATCAGGGAACACTTTTAGAGCATGGGAAACAGGGAGGGTGTAATTCTTACCTCTAATGGAATACCTTAGAGATAGAGCTGTTAACTGCTCTAGAGGTGGCACTATGGGTTTCCCTTTCAAAATAGTCTTGAGAGATAATGCTGCTTTACCCAGATCCCTGATGACATCTAGGGCTCAGGAGTGTGTGTCTGACTTACAGCCCCTCAAAGCCTCATTATCTGGGGGAAATCTTCCCAGGAGTCTCCATAAAGATACTTGAAAAGAACAGGCGATTGCTGCTTGCACAGGGCCATGAGGTCTCATGAAAAGGAAAGGCTTTGCAGAGCAGAGGATTTTTTTTTCCCTTCTGCTGATGACTGAAATTGGTAAAAACCCCTGAACATGGCAAAGGAGGAGAACTTGGGTTAGACTAAGTTTTTAGCTTGATATAAACCTTCTTTGTGTTTTGTATAGTAGCTGTGTTTCACTGTGAAGGATTCTAAAAGGGCTTTTATCAAGAGGGATTTAGATGAACACTGAAAGACAAAGTGATACCAGTACTGACTTGTTTCACATGCAGTCTTTGTCATTTTAGCAATGTCAAAGTTTCTTATAGCCTGGATATTTCAAAGAGGCAGAAAGGTACATGTAAATGCACTGATTGTTTAGGATGGAGATAAGTTTCAGGCTTGTCAAGCAGAGCTTAAAATTCTCAGTTCTTATTTGAAGCAGGAAAAAAAGGCAGTCACTTTCCAGTAAATCTGTAATTTCTTAAATAGAAATATTTTAGCTATTCTAGACCATTTTAATCTATCACTGTATAGAGACTGATATGATTGCTCTGTACTAATATAATCTTTCTGCTCTATCTCTACTTGTGAGGCTTGTGAGAATTAATTAACAAATTCTGATAAGAATATTCAGTATGCTCATAAGTATTGTATTCAGAGATACCTTGCTTTCACTAAAAAAACATGAAGTGCTTTTCTTTTATCCTTTTGCTTTAGAATAAAAGGTCAGGGAACAGAGTTGCAGCTTTGACCTGAGGGATATGTTTTCACATGGTGGGGATGGGCTGGCTGGCTGCACCATTTATGGGAGAACACTCTCCAGAATTGCTGTTTTGATTGCCTTTCAGTGAGTTTGCACCAAAGATTTTCTGAGTGTAGCTGTCCCTTCTCTACTGGTGTCATTTTTTGAACCTGAAAGACCATTGATAACATGTCTTTTGTGTGACCAAATTAAATAGAAAACTGGAAGGGTCCTATTGAAGCTGCAACCACTTGGCTGCATAGTGGCATCTATTTTGAGAAAGTTTTCAGCTTGGTCTGAGGCTTTATGCAGGGAAATCAGTAATACTTAATTAGTTGATTAATCACACAACAAAATAAAATAGCAGGACTTAAGTGCATGTGGATCACTTTTACTCTACCTTTTCTATTAATGATCCTTCCTCTTACCATTTTTTCCCTGGATTTTCTTCAGTTGCCTGTGATCATCTGCAATGTTTAGAAGGTATTTCTTAATTGGAAAACTTAGTACCAGAGAAAGCAGGCTTTTGCATGGAAGGAACTTATATATTGATACAGGTCTGTTATTTTGTAAATCTCAAGAGTGGCAGTGTCCTACCATTTGATGAAAATTCTCTGGCCCAGTCCATCAGGCCTTTAATTTCTTTTCTGTCACCTTTCCCAGTCCTTCCTATTGTCCTTCTATTTTACATTTGTTCTCAGAGAGCTATGTCAAAGTCTGGTTTGGCCCTTGGTATCTGTTTGTAATTTTGTAAAGGAAAAGAAATGAAGACTGTACAATTTCTGTGTACCTTTTAGACTGATCTTCATTTGCTACATATCCTTGATAGCTGCCACAATCTATTTCCAGCTTCCTCAAAGGCTGAGTTTATCTCCCTTCAGATCTCATTATGTTCCTCAACTTTACTGCCCTAGGAAGCAAATACACACACATACACACACATTTCACCATGTTATTTTTTTCCTTTACAAACATAATCTCTTCCATCTTGTCCCTTTTCTGAATGTGTGAATAACAGCAGTTTTCCAGAACACTTGCTTTGTATTCTGTAAATCACTACATCACAAACAAGTTCCCTTTTTGGATGCACTGATGTCTTTTTGGCCCCTCTCAGTATTGTCATCACACAAGGGGATGAGGGGACCGATTGCATCCCCAGTAAGTTTGCAGATGACACTAAGTTGGGAGGCAGTGTTGTTCTGCCTGAGGGTAAGAAGGCTCTACGGAGGGATCTGGACAGGCTGGATCGATGGTCCCAGGCCAATTGTATGAGGTTCAACAAAGCCAAGTGCTGGGTCCTGCACTTGGGTCACAGCAACCCCAGGCAATGCTACAGGCTTGGGGAAGAGTAGCTGGAATGTTGACCAGAGGAAAAGGACCTGGGAGTGCTGGATGAACATGAGCCAGCAGTGTGCCCAGGTGGCCAAGAAAGCCAACGGTATCCTGGCTTCTATCAGAAATAGTGTGGCCAGCAGGACTAGGGAAGTGATTCTCCCCCTGTACTTGGCACTGGTGAGGCCGTGCACCCTGAGTACTGTGTTTTTGGGCCCTTCACTACAAGAAACATGTTCAGGTGCTGGAGTGTGCCCAAAGAACGGCAGTGAAGATAGTGAAGGGTTTAGAACACAAGTATTATGAGAAGTGACTGAGGGAACTGGGGTTGTGTAGTATGGAGAAAAGGAGGCTAGGGTAGACCTTATCACTTTCTACCTCTACCTGAAAGGAGGTTGTAGCAAGGTGGGTGTTGGTCTCTTCCCTCAAATAACAAGCAATGGAACAAGAGGAAATGGCTTCCACCAGTTGCACCAGGTGAGGTTTAGATTGGATATTAGGAAAAATTTCTTTACTGCAGGGGTTGCCAAGCACTGGAACAGGCTGCTCAGGGAAGTGGTTGAATCACTATCCCTGGAGGGATGTAAAACATGTGTAGACATGGAGCTTAGGAACATGGGTTAGTGGTGGACTTTGCAATGCTAGGTTAACAGTGGGATTTGATGCTCATAATAGTCTTTTCCAACCAAAATGATCCCATGATTCTATGGTTCCTGTATCACAGAGTATTTTCTTCAGGCTCATCTATTTTCTTCTTGGTTTATCTCCGCCATTCCAGACTTTACATATTCTTTATCATCTGTGCCTTTCCTTTTCCTTGTCTGCCCTTGCTTTTGGATCTCCATTCTCTTCTGTTTCTTCTAACACTGCAGCCATGGTCATCAAATGTTTGTGATGTAGGATGTCTGTTGCCTTAGAACTTTTAGAAAGCTTATGTGAAAAGAAAAAGGAAGCAAAATTCACATTGCTTAGAGGTGAGGGAGTCCAAAGTGCAAGAGCTACTTGCACCAGAAGAAAATCCTTATGTTCCTTACTCAGGAGAAATCTGAGGACTTTACCAAAGTGAAAGCATTTTCTCCACACTTTTCTGTTTTGCCCACATTCCTCTCTCACTGGATGTACATAAATGTGATTATGCAGGAAGTCAAAGCATGTGCCAAAACCAAGCAGGTCTCAAAACATCTCATGTACGTATTTCCTACAGCAGTCATGCTTTCAGATTTTATATACCCTGTAATTAATATTTTCTCCTTCTCTATCTAGGCTGTATTTCCTATTTACAGTGGAAGAACTGATACATCTCATCCTTCAAGATTTTTTTTCTCTCTGTGCATCAGCACAGTTGGAATTCAAAAGGATACACTTCAAATGAGCGCTGGATTCTTATATTGTTTGCAGCAACAAACACTACAGTCACAAAAAGACTTCCATTATAGTCTGTAGCTTGGTTCTTGCCTCCCACCTGTGTCATGGATTCCCCTTTCATTTCTACTATTCATCTTTAAACAGCATATGCTATCTGCAAACACAATGGAGAGACGAGCTCTTCAGAGATGTATGCCAATAATAATGATAACCCATTCTGCATGCTATTCAGAGTGAGGTGGTGAGTACTTTGGAAACTGTCCTGTAGGAAAATAGTGGTGTTTTGAATGAATTTTATTTTGGAGAAGTAAGGTAGGGCAGTGCTCTGTTTTCTGAAAGAGTAAGGGAAGTACTTCATGTTAACCTGGCCTTGTGAGTTTTAGAAGTAAACAAATGCTCAGTTATTCTCCTGGGTCGAGGTGACTTGAATCTTGTATACTGAATCAGAAAGAACACGTGTTTGTTTTTATCTGGGTTGTACAGTGGTGAGTGTCAAACCGGCACAGTGTTGTAGGTTCACAGTCTGTCAGTCTCCAGTTTGCTCATGAACATGGCTCTTGAACAGGATAGGGAGGCAAAGGATTTTGGTCTTCCTGAGAAAAGCTTTTGTTTCACTTTTTGTTCTCTCCATTTGTCTGTGTATGTGTTGTTAAGCATACTGAGTTCCTTTAGGTAGGAGACAAAAGTAGGTACAAATGCTTTCTTCCTAATTGTCTACTTGGTGCTTGCATGTTGAGGAATTGGCTATGAAATTTGAACATTCACAGCATCCTGGGGTTCAGTTTACCTAATCCAAAGTCTTTGTTTCTCTGTTATGTTTGAGACACGTTTCCAGCTTTATGTATTCCAGTGGTTCAAGGCAGCTAATTTGGAATCTTTAATAGTCAAAATGCAAGTTTAAAGCAGTTGTGCTTCTGCAGACTAATGTTCTCAGTTAGTCTGAGGCTCTGTAGTCACTGTTTGTTGCCATTCATTTAAGGTTATTTGGAAGGTCTGGAAAATAGCAAGTCCAGACCCATGTAATTGTTGTCATGTAGCTGCACTATGATATGTGAAGTTTATATTGCGGTTTCTGAAGATCTGTGTTGTTTCTGCAGGGAACAGCTAGTAGTATCCAGTAGATATAAAAAATCTGTGGGAAATCAGAGTAATTGGGAGAGACGTTATGTCCCCCTTCTCTAATTTGAGTCTCCTTAGTTTTCTGTTGGAGAGCGAAAAATGTGTCCCACATTGCTATTACTATAAAATAATTTCTGCTGCTAAAGTGTGCAAGATTGTTGTGTTTCAGTAAACAACAAGAGGGTTATGATCTAGATCATACTCTCCCTGAGCCTGCTGCTTCTTTTGTTTCGTTTTATAAATTTTTTGTGCTTTCCATTTCTAGTCTTTCTTTCAAGCAAAAAGGTTCTTTTTTCATGAAGACAGAGACAGGACAGACATAATGAATATTTGTATTCAAATATTTTTAATAGTCAGTGATCTTTATCCTTTTTTACGATTTAACTGAAATCTAAGTTTTCTGAAATAATATTAAAACAAATCTTTATGACACTAGTAGTGAGATGGATAATCAAATGAACATCTCCTTTAACCCATGCCATCCTAGTGGGTACCTCCTTTGGGTTTCCACCACAGGTTTGTGACTAGGGGACAAAATAGAATAATAGCTTCTGACATAGGTATTTTGGCCTTCAGTGATTGTGCATTCCTGGGTTTTTGGAAGGGTGTACAGAAGATTCGGATTCTTGAACTTTCCTCTTCAATACAATTTTCTTCCATTGTTACAACCAGAAAAATGGAAATGCATAAAAATTCTGCATAATTTCAGAGTACATGGCTACCGAAAAAGTGAAATATTAATTAGATCCTGGCAGATTTTGTACTTGCCAAAACCTGTAGTATTTTTTTGAGGGAAAGAGAAAATAAGCAAATTTAGGGTGAAATGCAAAAAAAAAAAAATCACAAAGAAATTTAACTAAATAGGTATTGCAACATTTTTTTCAGTGTGAAATATTTTGACTTTTTGCTTTTGGAAATGATGTAGTTCAGGGGTGAACCCTAAGAGTTGCTTATGTAAAGCTGTGGTTTAGTAGTTTCTATACTTTTTGTCAACATAAAATTTGCCATATATTGCCAACTAATCTATCCTAATTTTTGGCTCTAAAATTAAATTAAAAGGAAATATTCCTGAAAGAATAAAAATGCCAAATATACCTTGCATTAAACATTATGTCTTTAGCAAAAAAAATAAATTCTGCTTCAAAGAAGCATTCTTTTTTTTCCCAGTGTTTCAGTCCTCTAATTCATTTTTTCTTGATGCTGTTGTTATTAAACCTAGATCCGCTATAATTCTAAAAGCTGTAACTGGTAAATAATTAGGGGAAAATGAAGTATTGCAGCATATTTCTCTACATGCAGACATCCTGGCATTCTAGTATTCTAATATTCCCTTCAGGGAGGGAATATGTTGTTAGAAATCAAGTCTGCAGATTATGTGTAGTAAAAATGTATTATTTCTGGCAAAGCTACAAATGGGGTGCCTGTGTTGATGCATGCCCACAGTGTCATTAACCATATTCCTTAATAACTATTGATTAGTTTCACTGGAACTCTGGTAGTCCAGATTAATTGCAGTGGGAGTGCCCAGGGGAACTGAAATACTCCTGCCTTTCAGTGCTGCTAAGAGTTGACTGCATGTATTGAAAGGATGCTGCCTTTGGTCATTCCATAAATGTATGAGTGATATTAGATTCCTTGCATCTCTTTACCTGTCATGACTGAAATAAAACCTATTAACAGTGTCCAAAATTATGATTGGGAAGAAGAGGACTCTCCTCTTCCTTTGCATGCCAGCATGCAGCTTCCAGATAGCGAACGGGTATCTTACGGGATTTTCCTTCATCCAAATATTATTTCTTACAGTATACTTTGTTGCAAACTTTGTAAACAAAAAGAGGGTGCAAAAGCAGTGTGATATTGGTCAATGCCCCAGTGAAAACAAAACAGAAATTGCAACAGCATAAGTCATAAGTATCTCTTCTTTTGTTCTTTGAACAAGTTTATCTTCCCAGGAGTCATAAGAGAGCTCCCATGACACATCAATCTACTGAGGATACCTGTTTTGGTAGAGATTTGAATCTTTCTGAAATTTGTGATTATTATATATTTTTTTTAATAGTTCTTAACTGTAACCCAAGATTAGTTTGATTAGTTTTGTTGACTTAATTCAAAGAAGTACATTAGATGGGTTAGCCATAATTACTGTTTATATGCAGCTTTAGTTGAGAAATTTGAATATTTTCTCATTTCCGGTTACTACCAAGCAGCCTCTCCATGCAGGAGCCATGTAGAAAATCAGGCAATATTTTAATATTATTGCTAAAGAGTAGTTATTTTCCTCTCATTTCACAGTATTTAATTATTTTTGTGCATATCTGAATGGTTATTTCTGGTATATTTATTCTCCAAATTTCTTTGAGTGCTGTTAAAACTAGTACAGAACCTGTTGTCATGAATGTCTCTGATGTAAATGGTGTGAGTACCTTGAAGAGGATATCATAGCATCTTAGCAGAAGAGAGAGACTTGCCCATGACTCCTTACTTGTCTACTGTATTTTCCAAATACATTTTTTAATTTTATATTGTAGTTGAATTTTGGATAAAACACAGCTTAGACTTTTTTATTTCCACTCCCTACGAACCTCTCATATCGTTTATCTGAACAAGCATTTCCATGACTCGAGTCTACATCAAACACTCCATTGTTGATACATGGATGTGTATTACACAGATGCTTATTTATTACTGATAATTTTCTTAATTCTGGTTCTATAGTAGCATTGATTTGTTAAGAACCCAACAGCTGTAGCTTGTTTCTTGAGAAAATAAAATGTATTTATTAATTTTGCAATGTTAAAGTGCCTGTACTAGTTTTAATTCTAACTTCCACATCACCATAAATATATTGAAAATACATTGTAAAGTTTTATGGTTTGTGTTGCTTACCAGTTAATTTTTGTTGTTATTGTTTTGTTGTTTGTTTGTTTTTTCCTTTTTAAAAATTATATTTAATTTGGAATTGCAGGCTTCCCGCTGTAGTAAAGCCTTTCAACACTTTTAATCCAGTGATTTCTAATTCAGGTTTTTATACCACTTAAAATCCTTATGCCTGAAGATTTTTTTGAGTTGTTATTAAGGAGACTAAATAAATGAAACGTAGAGAAATCTAGAAGGAATGGTAACTCTAGAATTACAACAGACTGTTTGTAATGGCATTTACTGGTTGTCTTTAGAAATATATACTGTTTTCTGTGGTGTTTTGTTTTCTGAAGATTTTTGTATTGACTGATCTTTTCAGAGGCAACCTGCTGAGAATTGGAAAACTGCCAATTGATGTATTGACTGAGATCTTTAGAGGTGGTTTCAGAGTGGAATCAGAAGTGGGAAGGGGATGTGGAATGTATTAATAAAATCAACTGCACTTATATTCCTTCAGATTATGTCTTTCTTATATGGGAAGAATTAAAAGATACCAGAAATTTGTGACAGAGTGATATGTTACTTCATAAAGGCAATGAGCTTATTAATTGTGTTTTGGGATACTGAAGCTACTCATATTTGAAGTAAATTTGAAGCCTTCTATAATAAGTAACTAGAATATTATCAACTGTGGTCATCATTAGAAAGTTGACTGTTCTTGGCAGCAGCACAGTAGTATTTATAATGTTTCTGTATTTAGTTTGAAGGATGCTGAACTTGTTTTCTACTGTCTGTATAGGGATAAAAATAAATACAAGAATAATTTTCATGTTGTGGTTCTTCTGGTTATATTAAATAACAGTATGTCTTTTGTTCTAGTGTAAAGAACTCATAACACCTACTTTGCCTTGCCATGAAATAAGGCAGGTAATACTGTAGTCTTATAAATTGGATAAAAAAAATATTCTTTTAAAATTGTTTACTTCTGTGAGCAACAGAGCTCAGTTTGTTTTGTGAGACTTAGATTGCAACCTCCATTTATATATGACTTACTCTTTCTACACTTTATTTAATGATAGACTTATGAAATTTCAGCCCAGTATGCCATGGAACTAGGGGTTGAAAATTTTGGTTTTATTATTATAGCTTTGGTCTTGTTCTTTCTTGCTTTGAGTTTTTATGTTGTTTTTTTTCCCCCTGATATCTGAAAGAATGGTGTAGTCATTCTGTTAACATCAAACTATACATGCAACAAATGCAGGGTTGGTCCTCTCTTGCAGCTGGATTTTGTAAGCCAGTAAGGAGTGAATGGTCTTCCTTGGGATGACACTCTGTCTGTCTATGTAGACGTGAAGTCAGTTTAAGCCAATCTTATTTCTGAATAGTCACTCTTTGTCATTTTTAAAAATCACAGTTGAAACACTTATTTGATAAAGAAGATACTAAGATATCTGTTAAATTAATGTATTCACATTGTCTAATTCTTAAGTGCAATTAAATAAACCAAAAAGAAAATCTCAGGCCTCAATTTTCCAGTATTTACAAGTAAAAAATATGTTGGTAGCAGATTGTCTCTACATGTAAGATTCAAAAGCGTTCTACTGTACCTTTTAGCTCAGATAGGGTAAGACTATTTTGTTCTCATTAGATTTAGATTTATAATCCCAGAATTACTTTCAGCACAGATGGCTTAATGGAATGAAGTTATGCCTACATTAGGTAGTATAGTAGATTTTTACAACATTGGAGATGTGAATATGACCAAAGTTGAATATATATCACTCAGAGACTTTTAAATTATCAATTAACTCTTGGCTTCAGTAATACAAAATGGATATTGAAATGTACTTCAGTGTTTAATCCTTGAGCTTTTCTATGTTCTTATACAGGTTTTTCTTCATAAAGTTGCAGTCCTCCTACTTTGTTCGAAAACATTGTACATCTGTTGCTCAGAGTAGGCAGGATATGTTATGCAACAACAAAGATGTCTTAGAGGACAGTTTTCTACCTGCAAATTTGTGGTTCTTATTTTGCATCTGTGCCACTCTGTTTTATTGCTTTAGGTAGCATTAAAAAGGAGACAGAAGCAAAGGTGAAAATTCTCTTCTAAAGTGGAAATACAATTTTGTGGTGACCTTGCATGGTCCTATGTCTTATTCCATGTGACTAACATGAAGGGAAATGCATTATAGTATGCTAATGTGGAAGAGACCTAGTTTTTGCTCCAGTGACACACTGTGTCTCTAGGATGTCATTTAATCCCAACTGTTCCTAGTCTGTAATTCTCTTGCAGCTATGATTGGTGGAGAAAAAGCTATTTGGCATACAGTGGTCGTACTGGGCAGCAAAAATATACAGCCTATTGAAAGAACAGCTTGCTGATGTATTGCTGTAAGAAAACAGAATTACTTCATGGGAGAAAAAAAGCAGAAATAGTGTATGTCTATTTAGGCTATATTTCAGTGTGGCACATGAAACCGTGTTACTTTGTCACTTGGAAGATCAGTCTCAGTGAGAGAACAGATGAAATTCAATGTGTGTTGGCTATTAACCAAACTTTAAAATACAATAGAAAGTTGTAATTTTAACATTGTATTATATTTAATGTCGAAGGAAAACTTGGTCTTTGCAGTCTTGCTAGTTCACTGATATATATCGTGTAGCTGACATGAACTTTATCTGAGGTGTATCAATAAAGCTTACAGAGGTCCTAACATTTAACCCGATCCTCAAAGCCATGAATAAGCTATTGAAACTGATGCTGAAGAAATTTTTTTTTTTCTGATTGACTCAATAAAAATTTTCTTATTCTGAGAAGTGAGTTTATCTTATCTAGAGTATTACTTGGAGATGCAATATAGATCCCGTGAGATTCATTAATAACTCGCTATCTACTATTCAGCTCAGTGTTTCTTGTATGTTATAAGACCACTGAAACAATACTTTAAAGTTTAGTATTTTTATGAGGATGTGTGGATCCAAAGGCAGTTTTTGCAATGTGTCCTCCACGCTGGGAACATTTGTATTGTGTTCAGACTTTACATGTTCTTGTTGAAGGGAAGTGGTATTCAAAGAAGAGTTTGTTTCTTCTCCAAAATTGTATGGGTGCAGTGACTTTTTAAATGGGCAACAAAATAACATTGTCTTTCAAGTTTTTCAATCTTTGTGTGAAATATTTGACATCTTCCTTGAATTATTTGCATCGGTCAAAAGCCCATGTCACAACTGAAGGATGCAGCCAGATAAGAAGCAAGAGTGAGAGCTGTTGACACTGTTGTCATTCTTAGAGGTCTGTGGTTTTACTATTTTTAGGCTTGTCGTAGGCCAAACTGTTTTGTCCGTGTGTTTAGGTATGTCCATATCGTCTTTCAGAATGTAATATCGGAGAATATTTAGCCTTTGCTCTTCTAAACTATTCACAGGAGTAAGCCCTGCTGGAAGATCTCACACAAATGTAGTGGTAAGGCTTTATGACTGTAGCTCTACTGTCATTACTTTCTTTTACAAAAGAGTTATAAGCATCCGAGTTCTACTGAATTCCCCATACAGTACAGCACTTACTATACCTAAGGGAAAACTAATATAAATGATATTGTAGTATGCTATTAACAGAAGGGTGATAGTTTTACTTGCACTATTACTTTCAGGTTAAAATCCTGGAGAGCAAAATATTTCATGTGCACCTAACTATAATTAACCCCTTATGTCTTTTCCCCCTAGTCATGTCTTTTAACAAAGCTTCATTTGCAGTGACTCAGCATGTGCTCCTACACATGCAAAGACCACTTCAATGATTCCCTTTTGCTAGAGGCTGATTATACGTAGGGCAACTTGCAGGATTAATTAAATGCCCTCTGAGTTTCTTACTGCTGTTGCAAATTTTAAATGCTAAGACAGCATGCAATTCTGAATTCCCAGAGTCTGTTTCTGCCTTATGCTTTGAATTCTGTTTTTATGTAAATACTTATTGCTGGTTGCTTGGTCTGTTCAATATAACATGGGCATATATAGGATGGTAAATGCTGTTTTTGAGGAGTCAGGAGAATGCTGATGAAGTTGGATGAAACTAAACATTAGTCATGTGGTAGTTGGCATAGTGTTTATGTGCTGTTTACATCTTGGATATAAAGCATTTAGTTGTAGGATCAAACTGAGTCCTGCACAGTTCTAATGTTGAGAAGAAGTACTCCCCACCATCCTTCCATCAACTTGACTGCTTTACACCTCACCTCATACTGGTGGTTGGCTACAGAAAGATAACGTGATGCAGATGGCTTAAAAGAGGCAGGTGACTGGATAGTTTACTGAATTTCCACAGGGCTGGTTTTTTGGACATTATAAAACAAAGATCCTGGCTGGATCTAACATGTCACTCAGCAGATGTAACATGTTGCTGGGAGAGTTTGAAATTTGGAATAGTAGCTATTCTTACTGGACTTATGGCAAAGGGAGAATAAAGTTTTATGACTCAGCACCTTGCAACTTAGGTTGTTGGAAGTGAAATTTCTGGAATGATCTTTAAACTGCAAATCAATTGCTTGGCTCAAATGTTGACTATCTCCATGGTGACACACTATTAACAAACGTGTTGTATGTCTCTGCATTGTAAAAATATACTAGATGCTTTGTAAGCCAAAGTCAGTGTTAAGAAAGCTAAGATTATTGAATTGGAAGAGGGGAACAAAGAAAAATAAGTGGACAAATGAGAAACAACTTTTACTGTTCTTTTCAACTTCATAGAAACATAAACTCATGATCATTTTACCAGTGCTAAAATACTTCCCTGCATACTCTGTTTTCATGTTTTTCTTGCACGTTGTGTGCCATCCTGTAGATTAGGTATGTAAGTAAATTTGTTTTCTTCAAGATTTGCTTTTCCTATTAACTTTTGCACCCATATTTGCTGAATTGGATCTGTAGTAAATATTGATCAATGAAATTGTAGACTGCAAGAACAACACAAAAATCACCATGATGTCTTAACAAATTTATTTCTATATTGTTTTCCAGTGTTGGAAAATTGCATAAGACACATGCATTTGAGCTGGAAAGTTAAAATAATACTGGATGGCAGGATTACAAAAAGGAAGGAAGGAACAGGACATAGAAGGAGGTCTAGAAAAAAATCTAAAACCTTTTTTGCTACTAGACTGTTTAGACCAAATAAGATACTAACTCTGTCTTGTGCAGCAACAGTAGTATGATAAATATGGGTGCAATATTTCAGGACTTATAATCCATTTTCAGTCTAAAAGATTAAATCCTGTGTGGGGAATGATGTACTTTATTTGAAGAGCTATTACTACAGCCTCTGCCATATACTTTAGTCAAAACGGAGAACTGATTCCTTTTTATCTGGTGTGAATCTAGCTGTTCAGAATGATATTTTCTGAATTTTCATAATACAAATTCTGAAGTGCTTCATTGCTAAGCTTAACAGATGATAACTGCACCTTGACTGCCTGAAAAAGGTCACAGAGACTTGGATCACAAATTTCTTTTCATCTCTCCTAGTCATTTTACAAAACCATATCCTACTCAACAGAGTACTAAAGTAAGACAGCTGTAGCAGGTGTCCTTGCTACAATGAGAGACATGACTGTTTTTCAAAATTCAGGTTTTTGGTCATCTGCACCATGAAGAGTGATTACATCTCATAGACAATGAAGATGTGTACACAGTATGTACTGATGACTTATTCAGGCCTTGTCTGTGAAAAGCCTCATCTTTTCTTGCTTGTGCAGTATTTATCCATGAGAATAGGTTTGCCTCCTTTAAAAAAAGAAATTGCAGGTGCTGTATGACATCTGAATTGGAATGAACATTTAAAACTGGGTAAAAGAAATCAGGGCAAAACAAACTTGTGAAGTAGATGTTCTTTTTTGTGGGCTGTGAATGGCTGCATGGTTGATGATGTTGTAAGGAGATAGTGATGTGAGATGGGAGTTCCCTGTTTTGCTGGTGCTGTATTCTTGTGACTTGCTTAACTGTGTTTTCATTATGATTGTGCTCCTATTTTATTTTAAGTAATGTGGTGGTCACTTTTCTGAAGTTTTATGAAAAAAAATTGGCAAAAGCTTTTAGAATAAATTTAAAATATAGATAGTATGAAATTAAAATTAGAGTTAGTATCTTGTAATCTTGTACTGGAAAGGAGTGATGAAAATATAATTGTCTCTGGGTGGCCACTTTAGATGCAGATGTGCAGAGGAGTTTGTAACAGAACCAGATTCCTGTTAAGATTCAATTAACATTTCTGCAGTTTCAATGACGCAAATACTTTTTTCTTCTTCTTTAATATAAAATATTTACATTTAGTTTTTTGTTTGGTTTTAATAAAGGAAGTTATAGTTAATGTATAATGGAATAAACAGGCTTTCCCATTCTGCTGCAACTGCACTTTGTGTACCTTTCTAATTTTTCTAATTGTTTCAATTGTTGCTGTTTATGGTGAGAGAGCACTGGAACAGGTTGCCCAGAGAAGTTGTGGAGTTTCCTTCTCTGAAGACATTCAAAACCCTCCTGGACAGGTTCCTGTGTAACCTACTTAGGGAATACTGCTCTGGCAGGGGGATTGAGCTAGATGATCTTTCAAGGTCCCTTCCAACCCCTACCATTCTGTGATTCAGCAGACTGTTCTTCTAATATGCTGTCTGTATTTTTTTTTTTTTTCTAAAGAGCAGCAGTTCTTTCTCTTTGTAATTCTATTTTTATTTGTCTTGCAAAACTTGTCCCTAAGTAACTGTAATCACCTGCTATTAAACAGAAGAAATATTTGAAACTGAAAAACCAGATTTGACTTATGAAGTGCTCATATAAGTCACAAGCCTAGTGATGCTTCTGGTGCTCTTTGGATTTCTCAGAGGGAAGTGGGAAATGTTTCTACTGCTGCCACATGGTGATCCTGCAATCTCTGTGTCTCTGCTTCCATTGTCACAGTGGGAGGAATGTTCCAGATAAAGCCTTGGCTAACTAACCCTATATTAGGTGGTGGGTGTTCCCTTTTGAGTGTCTGTTTTTCTTTTGGTAGCTTTCTGGTAAGCTATAGGAAATTTACCTTCAGAAAGGTCCAGAATGCATATTGCTGCATCAGTAAAATGTCACAAATTATGTTTCATAGTCTAAACTGACTTTGGTGCAGTGTGTCAAGTTATTTGAAGAAAACAGGTGTTTCTTGCAAAGTAAAGGATATATATCTCATCAAGTAATGTTTTTCTAAACTTAGCTTCAAATCTAAAATACCAGCTTCTGGCTGCAGGTTGTTGACACAAAAGTTTTGGGAAGGTTCTTAACAGCTTTTCATGTGCAAACTTTGGGGGAATGCTTTCATTAAGACTTGCAAGATTATAACAGGAAAATCTTTCCATTTTTCATAAAGGAAAAAGAGTGAAAAAGTATTTGCAGGGTAGGTTTTACAACATAATTTGCTCAGGCAATGACAGCATGAAACCGAAGGATTAGTTTGGTCACTATGCAAGAGGTACATTATGTTTAAATAATCCAAGGGGTGTGGAATGTTCATGAAACATGTAAACTATTTTTTGTACTCTTTCACTTAGCAAACCTGACAGGTACAGTATGTTCTAGTTGCTCAGAATTACAATTTTGAGCTTCTCTTTCTTGTTTTATTACTATAAAATGTCAAGCCTCTAAATGTATTCATACATCTAGTGATAATAAAGCATGAAAATGTCTGTGTTTGTTGTTTTTTACATATATGTGCATCATATTGGCTTTGGTTGCAGTAAAACTTGAAGACTTTTCATTTGTGAACTGGATGCATTATGCAATGCAACGGTTCTGGAAATAAGCATTGCATATATGCAAAAGACATTCATTTTTTCAGACCTGATATTTGGTATGAAAGTTTAAAACATTTATTCCTCCCCCATCTCCTCTTTTTTAATTGAATGTTTTTTAGGCAGTATTATCTAAAAAGATATTATGACACGGTTTATTCTAGCTTTTAGAATAATCATAGAATGATAGAATGGCTAGGGTTGGAAAGAGCCTTAAAGATCATCTACATCTTGATACTGGTGCAGATACCGAATCATTATTAGATGCGTTTAAATAACTGATACAATTTTAATTTCTGCTAGGTTTCCAACAGTTTTTCATCAGCACTGTCCATTTTCTTCTGAACAGAGGAGTATCTGAGTTACAGAATTATCAAGCAGTGTTATGAAAAGGGGAAGGGCTGCCTGGGATAATAAGAGGTGCTGTAGTGAAAAGCAGACAGTATTTTAATGGTGTCTGATTTCTCAGTTACAGTAATAGTTTTCACACCTACAGCAGTACAGTGCTAAATCCTGTAGAAGATATGCATTGAAAGTTTTTTTTTTTGATACACTAACTAAACTCTCAGAACCATACTCCATAAGCCTGAATTACCCTAGTGAGAGGACAAGGGGTAACGGTTTTAAACTGAAAGAAGAGAGATTTAGGTTAGAGATTAGGTGGAAATTCTTCAGTGTAAGGGTAGTGAGACACTGGGACAGGCTGCCCAGAGTTGTTGTGGGGGCTCCATCCCTGTAGGTGTTCAAGGGCAGGCTGGATGGGGCTCTGAGCAGCCTCTTCTAGTGGGAGGTGTCCCTACCCATGCAGGGGAGTTGGAACTCGATGATCTTTAAGGTCCCTTCCAGCTCCAAATATTCTGTCATTCTGTGAATTCCACAAAATTAAGTGTTCAGTTTATTCAAGACTAACAATTTTCTTTATGCTCTGGAGAGTCTGAAAACAAGAAAAAAAATCTGGTAGATTTTCTGTTGTTCAACCCCCAGATGAAGGTGAGGGGAGTCCCTTTAAATGAACTTGAAGTCCTTTGGAGCAGCACATTGTTAATGATCAGACTATGCAGGATTAAGCCTGCAAAAGATTTGCTTTATGTAGTAAAAAGGTGTCATGCTACTTAGCTAGAGCTAAGAGAATTAGATTCATTAAAGGCAGTGAAATCAGGTCTCCAGTGAATACAAGCATCCACTGATCAATATAGCATGTTAGAAGCTACCGGGGAAGGATCAGTTCAGAATGCTAATGGTGTGCAGCCCGCTAGAAACACCTACCAGCTGGGGAGCTGGTTCATGCTTCCTCATGCACCTGGTGCATCTCATGGCCAGAGAGCCAAGGGGCTGAGCTTCTTTTAACTTCTACTGCTTGGAGCGAATAACACAATGGTGGCAATAACAAGTTGGTTGTTAGTCCAGAGTTCATGTTTGCAGTAAGGCCCTTTTCCAAGTGGGAAAATGCTTTTGTCTGAATGAGTCTTGGAGAATTTTGTCTATACGGCCTCAGTCAGATGTAAGATGTAATTGCCTCGAGTGGGCAGCTATTGTTGTCAGCTCAAGGAATGAAGGCCTATACCAGGTCTTTTATAGCTTTAATTTGTAAAAGCTCTCAGGGATTAATTACTAAAAAAACTTTCTTGACTGTTTAGTCTAAGACTATCTGAAGCGTGGTAGTCTGTGTGTGATAGGGAGGTATGTGTGACTGTCAAATTATGCTGCTGGAGATATTTTACTCTTTCCATACAGTGCAGTAGACTCTGATTATGCCAAATGCAGCTACTACTGACAAGCCCCTTGCAGTGACAACTGTAAAATAAATACCCCAATTTATGAAGTGAATACGAGCTCTCAAAAGGGACACAGAGTAAACTAAGGGAATGATCTTGTAGAAAGTTGCTACCTGAAAAAGATGTGACAGCCATAAACCTTGCACCAAGCCTGACAGCCATATAGTGAACAGGGTTAGGGCTTCAGTATTATCAGAAAGCTTTATATACCAATTAACTGCTCAATTATAATAATTTAATTAAATTCATAAATAAGATGACAATGGAAGTAAAAATAAACCTGAAGGTTTCAGCAGAGATAAACGTCAGGATGATTTTTTATTTGGCATTTTTCTGTTGGAATTAACTGGCAGGTTGTTTAATGTATTTTCCCAAGGTAGATGGGAGGGGAACCAAGATTTTTTTTTTTCTGTCTGGGTGATGATTGCTGTTTCTTAAAGAGTTAGTAAGTATTTCTGTTCACATCAGAGCATTCTAGTTCAATTGTTGTGAGCAAATGTGAATTAAAGAATTATCATCACTGCACTTTTATTGTTCCTTTAGCTAGAGGTGGGTACAATAGTCTTTCTTACTTTTAGATCGCAGTAGTCTCTCTTACTTTCAGATCAGTCAGCTATACAGAATGGTACTTCTTTTAAATTGCTCAAGTTGAGTGATTCTTCAGAAGTGTTTAGGTGCTTTCTTTCTTAATATTTCAACATTTCTAATTTTGTACGTACAGGTTATGTAATTTTTAAATAACGTCTCTCAGGGTGCAATAAGAAAAATATTAGTGAAGAATTACTAGTAGTATTATTTATATACAGCTCTGGGAGTCAGAAACATGTGACATTTAATTCCAGTACTAAACCTAATCGTCTGTGACATTTACCTCTCCTAGGATTTTCCTAATTTTATTACTACAAAATTATTTTTATTATTGTCAGGCACCTACCTTTAGACTTTAGCAGTTAGTCCCCATGCCTCATTGCACCCATTGTATAGATGGGGATGCTTCTTTTCTGCATTCTAGCGTGAACATGCTGAGATGGGGTCCTGGCTCAGATTCAGGGAAACCCTAAAGTCTTTGGCCCATTGTGTTTATGACTTGAAGTATACACATGCACACATTAACTTTAAGTGTATGCACGTGTTTTGTCCTGGGTAATGATTGTTTGGAAGGAGAATGGAAGAGGCTAAATCCAACTTACAATTTAGTGCCAACCAAATGCTAGTTCTAATGTATCCTCACAGTAATCAACAAATGGTTACCCCAGATTTATTATTTTGAAACTGTCTGTGAGGTTAAATGACCAATTGGTTCAAGAGACTGGTTGACTATATCAGATTATTCCTTAGGAATGGACTCTTGAGATAAATGATGTTAATTAAATACAAATCCTTTTCTTGATTGTGCAGAAACAGCCTTGCTACTGGTCCCTCTCCTAATCTTGTTATAACAGTCCCCTGATAGGTCTCATTAGGTTGTCTTAATAATCAGCTGATACAGAGTCTATTTTGCAGCAGAACAGTCAGAAAAGTTTATCTTAGTCAGTTGTAATGTGTCTCATCTGCTAAAGGGTTTTTTCTTCTTTATTAACTTCTGTTTACTCTCATCACCTAGTTCCTTTTGTTCTGTTGCCCAAAACAATAGATGTGTGTGAAGCCATTAATTTATTTAATTTGATTGTTCTTTATTTAATCTGTCATGGTTTATTGAATTTAATTACTTTTAAATCATTAACTTAAACCGAACAACGTGATGGGGGAGAGAAAAGCCGTGAGTGTTTTGTACAGTGTGAATAGGATGTGCCATGGGCTAGCACCTGATTTGCTGTACTAAAGAAACTTCATCAGACATAGAGTTTTAATCAAGGATACCCTCTGTTTTGCTAGGACAATTTGTGGAAATATTGTCACCTATAATTGCGTGTGTGGGATCATCTCAGTTTCTTTCTCTGTGACTTACCTCAGAAAGTCAGATACAGAGTTGATGCTCAGTAACTTGAGAGACCCAGAAGACTAAGGCCTCTTGAAAAATGACTCTTCATAAGAATGAACACTTTTGTATAATGTATTTTCAATATTTGGAGTTGTCCATGATTGTGCTAAGTGAGTTCAGTGGATGCCCTATGGAGGGTGAATTGAAATAGAAGTTGCACATTTTGTATGGCAGTGTTGTTAACAGGAGACTTATTAATTACTAACCATGAAGAACTCAAGTTTAATTGCTCTAGTACTTATCAAACTCTGTAGACTTCTCTCAGAACTGTTGCTTACATAGTGCCATTCAAGTGTGATAATTCTTTAAGGAGGTGCAGCTGGCCACCGAGGCTTTATGTTAGCAGAAATGTTGAGGGGCAAAAACAGAGGAAAAACTCGTATAAAACCACTGGAAGAACCACGCTGTTGACAGAATGCAGTCATCTGGCATTGCTTGGTTCATTTTTCCTCCTTTTTTTTTTTTTTTTTTTTTTTTGCAATGGTACACTATGTGAACTGTCTTTGTATGGGCAAGGTTTTCCTATATTTTATATCATGATTTCAAGGTATTTTTTTATTTCAGAATGAGTTCTATAGCAAGAGGAAAAGTGTTTTGTTGTCTGTTTTTCCAAGAGTTTGTGTGTCTGTATCCTGCTTACTTGAAGAAAACTTGGAAGGAAGTTTTATGCAGAATAGTTTTCTTAGAATTTAATAATATACTAAAGCTAATATTGTTAATTTTTCTTCTAGGTCCGTGATTGTTAAAATTGAGACCTTATTACAAATGCTCACCTTCACTTTTTGTGAAGGATACCTGATGTACTGTGTGCTTAGTGGAGTCCTATAGTTTGAGTTATGACTTTGCAGAATGATTCCATCACTTTTCAGATAACAAGGACCTCACATTCTCTTGTTACTTAAAAGTCATGGTAGTAAAGGTGCCTGCTGCTGCAGAGCTCTTTTTTTCTCTGGTACTAACTCTGCTTTTCCTTCTTCCATTTTATCCCTTTGCTTTTGAGCCTTAACTTGGCTAAAAATTCTGATGAGTCAGAGTCTGGAGGTTTTCCTCTGTTCAGAAATCTTTTGATGAAGTGAACATATCTTAAGAAACTGGTGTCAAGCTAACTTGATCTTTTGCACAAAAGACAGATACCAGTGTGGAGGGCAGCATCAGGTGCACAGCCCATCTGTCCTGGCTTCCAAGTCTCCTTCCTTTTTCAAATGGAATTTTATTCTCCTGTCTTTCATGCTGCATAATTTGTACGTCCCAGCTAGAACTGACTTTCTGAGGAAGAATACAGGTGAAAAAATGACATCACTCTTTAAAGACAACACTGTACGTTCTCATTTATTATTTATTATTAATTCTTGCATTCTTATTCCATTTGGAGCTGCTGCTCTAAACTTACTACTACTGCATTTGTAAATACATGTGAGATACTGGCTCACTGTTCAAAGTGGGAAGGATGAGAGCACCCTTGGAGAGCAGTGTTGGGAGTCCTTGCCAAGTAGCTGTATGTTTTAAGGAGCAAAGAATGATCACTTGGCAGATGAAAAGTGGGTGGGCTGATTCAAGTGTGGGTGCTGGGATGAAAGAAGATATAAAACTGAGAATAAATACAGGAAACATGTGCAGATAGGAGGGACAAAGGAACTGTTTACTCAGCAATCTAGTAGCCTTTTCAACTCCAGCATAAGAGAATCACAAAGGTGGTGTTGACTTTTGCTTAACTGGCCAAGAGCCACAAGTTTACTGCCCAAGTCTTGCTAAAATTCAAAATGTGTATGGGTTTTATGAAATCTCTGGTATATTAAAAGCTGTATCTGGCTACACTGGAGTACTGTGTACATTTTAATTTAAAGTTTTTGACTAAGTTGTCAACAATTCTAACTATTCTTATTTCTGTTAAATCAGCTTTCAGACCAGACCTAAATACTAGCTTTCTTCTAGACTATGTGGTTAGGTTGTGATCTTTTAACACTTTTCTTCTTTTCTGGATAAAGCGTTTGTTTGTTTGTTTTTGTTTTGTGTTGTTAAGGCTTTTTTTTCATGGGTAAAAGGAATGGTAAATTGTTTCTTGGGGCAAATACACTGTCTCTTTTTAGCAAATCCAGCTTTCAGAAACCCATATTCAGCAATATATTGTACAAAAGAGCATCTGAGGCAATATGCTTGAACAATAAAGCAAGTTGGCTAAGCTCTTTTGTTGTTTTTGGGGTTTTTTGTGTGTGTAGTGTAGTAGGAACCAAAGACATGACTAATTACTTATTTTTTGTCCCAAAAGATGAAAAGTCTGTGGGTCTTCAAGAGCATCAGGATACACTTCAACAATGGTCCTTGCAGGTTCTGCCTTGTACAACGTGGGTATATGAGCTTGTAGTATGAAAATGGCTTCAATTTCCTTGGTGGGCAGAGCCAATGGATATTGTAGCTATGAGCATATGATTAATTATTCTATGGGAAATAAAAAAATATTTTCCTCAAGCCTATGTTGGATTTTTAACATGCATCTGCTACTTTACCAACAGCCTCCCACATGCTGCCACAGAATCAGAACTTGCACATTTTGGTCTTGGAGGCAAATGTTTCTTTCTACCTCAGACTCCCCAAGGGTGGTTATAAAAAGTTTGCATAATTATTTTTTTATGGGATACAGGTTTTATTTATTTAAATGATACTGAATGTAATAATATCCAGGTGTCTTAGACTCCTACCAATGGTAACACTGGAGAATTCACAAATATTATAGACTGAATGCTCCAGAAAAGACTGTCACTTGCAGGAATACAGTGAGCAGCCCTGGCTGAAATGACTTGCATGAAGACTCAGCATCTGACCACCTGTGATTCCTGAGAAATGGCGAGTGGCCTCTCCTGTAGACTCAGGCAAGAAAAAATCCTTCATCTCACCTTGCAAATGTTCAGTCATTAAATCAAATAGTAGTTTTCCAGTTACTCACTTAGCACATGTGTGGCTAAGATTTTTTTAAAAAACAGTTATTTCAGTTTTTAAGACCTGTAAGTCAGAACAGAATAGAGCCATAGGTTTAGGAATGGTAGATACTCCCAATTTTAAACAAGAGACATTTGAAAATCTATCTACCTTTGCTTGCCTAGTGAAGTGCTGAGTTCTGCACCTCACCTTGTCATTATAACTGGCAATATAAGCAATGAGAGAAGAGGCAAAAACTGTTTATGCTTTCCAGTCATTGCCAAAGAGACATTAAAGAGTAAACCCAAATTTCTTCTGCAAGCCTATTATTGCAGTGGTAAGGCACTAAATGATGCAATGCAGAGCCAGTGCCTTCCAGTGACTTCTAGACCCCATTCTCATGTCTGAGCCAGATGCCTTCTGAATGAAATTGAGTGACTCCCAATAACCTCTAATTTAGTGGGAATTTTTTGTATGATTTACATCAGAAGTATAATTGAAGGTTACAAGGGGAGTAGCTTTAAGCTCTCAGTGTTATGTGAAACCAGACAACTTCATTGGCTTCCACAGTGATCCAGGACCTAAATAATTATAGCAAAGATAGGAGTCTGACTGTACAATCCGCAGTGCAGTAAAAGAGGTTAAAGTATAACAGCCAAAGGAGAAATGTGTTGGTTCTTCAGCTATCAGTGATTAATAAGTCCAGGGACGTTTACTGCCTGGTTAACAAAAACACTTCCATTTGAGGAAGGAGAGGAATTAA
Organism: Apus apus; assembly: GCF_020740795.1. Lineage (NCBI taxonomy): Eukaryota > Metazoa > Chordata > Aves > Apodiformes > Apodidae > Apus > Apus apus. The sequence goes on from NC_067285.1 coordinate 28,734,760, forward strand.
TATTCTAAATGCTTTTAATCTAAGGGCTGATAAGTTGTACAGTCTGGTCCTATTTTTGCAAGCATTTTAAAAAATAAAATAAAGACATAAGCTAAATAAAATGAAATTTCAAAGAGGAGTAGGAAAAGATATTTTGTTACTGGATTTTTTTTTTTACTTTGTTTACAAGTTTCTTTTTTTTTTGGTAAATTTACTTTATTATCTCATGGACCTGTTTTAATTTTTTTCTTGTGATTTTATTTCTTCGTTGTTTTTCTGTAAATTTTCATTTATAGTATTGCATTTACATAATGAGCATAATTACATCTAATTATATGTCATTTCCCCACTGAAATTTGTAATTACAGAATTGTGATGTATAATGACATCCTTGGTAAATTTATTGGGGACAGTGTAAAGAAAGACCATAGCAAATAAATTTTTTAAAAAAATTATATTGAAATAAAAAAAACCCTTCAAGCAGAAACAATTTAATTCCACCAGTTGAATGTTTACTACTTGGACATTTTCTTATTCCAAAAGTATACACTCTTTCCACCCCCCTCCCCAACCCCAGGAAAATGTTGATTCTTTTCTAGATAGCATTTTACTTTCTCAGACTCAGAGACTAAATTTTAGGATTTTTCCCAGACCAGTAGTTAAGCAATGTTTTCTCAAATGATTTTACTTATGATTTGTAATTAGGTTAAACCACAGAAGTAAAAACTACAAATTTTGTGAGGAATGCAGGAACAAATACAGATAAAAAGAGATCTTTTTGTATCTCAAAATCTTTTACATTTTAGGGAGACGTAAGGCTGCAGCAGTAGTAAATATTTAATCAACAAATCCAAACTCCTTTTAAAAAGCAGAAATTACTTCCTTCATTACCTAATTGGAAGAAAGCTGTAATCAAAGGCACATACAGTAATTTGGAAGTTGGTTTTAGTGTTGCAAATGCATAATTTGTTTTACAACTGAGAACTCACTAAAGAGTAAAAAATTTCTAGTCCTGCTGTAGCAGGATAGAGGGGTAGCAGCTAGATACACAGATGTGTAGCAGCTGTGGGCCTTGAGAGATGTTTGAATATACTGCTTTGTTTCTAGGTACTGTGTGATTTTCATCTCAAGAAGAAGGATGGCACTCAGTGTCTCACTGAGTTATTTTGTGCTGAAGGCTGAATATCTAGATGAAATTAACATCTCTTAGGGGGTTCATAGACTCTCGGGCATCATGTGGGGTACTGAGGGACTTGCATAGCAGCAGGGGTCTTTGGGGGGGCCTACATACAAAAATTTTCACCCATCTGTCTGTGGAGAATCTAGAACATACATTGCTTTGAGGGACATTGCAGGACTTTGTCCTGGTTTGAGCCCGGATGAAGCTACTAGTTAAAAGAAAGCTTACCGAAGGGAAAAAAAAAAAAAAACACAACAAAAAAAAAACCCCAAAACCCCAAAAAACCCCAAAAAAAACACTAAAAGGAAAATTGGCTTCATCCTGGCTCAAACCAGGACAGACTTCAAATGAACTTACAAGGAAATTGTGGAAATTCTGGTTAGTGGTCTATGAAGAGGAATGAAGTAGCTTTTTCCAGTTCATCTTGAACACACTCTGAATACTTAACGGATGATCCTCTAGTTATTCTGGTGCTTCATATTTGTATTGTTCTAATTGATTTATACTTGTTACAAGTGAGAAGTAGTAGAAAATACTGAAAGCAAGTTTTCCTGAGGTCTTGAGGACAAAGTGCAGTAGGCAAGAGATGGGAAAATCCTGACTTTTGGCACATGAGGATGAAACCCCCGAAAGGTTCTAACTGTCCTGTGTTGGGAGCTGATCCTTTCAGAAAGCGATGACAGTTGCTTGCAGTCTTCTAAAGGAAGCTGATCTGGCCCAGTTCCACCTTCAGACAACTCCTCTTCTATTGCCTCCTGAGAGCCTCTTTTGCCTCATCAGTGCAAGGTCAATGTTTGACCTTACAGTGAGTTATCTTGTGACAGATAATTCTGTTCACAGTGGATTCTTTCTGCAGTACAGCCTTGTCAATAGCGTCCTCTCTGAAAAAAATGCTTCCCTGCATTCATTCTGCAATTGCCACCCTGTTTATAAATGGGCTTTTTCAGGCAGATGAAGGCTGAGCTGAATTCCACCACAGTCAGACCACATCACTTTAACATGAAAGGGACTTTCCTCGATAGGCTGGATTTCTGGACTTGTTTATTAAAACACAAGAATTAAATGCTGTACTCCACTTCCCCTTACAATTTCTTTATGCCCTTCCACTCTTCTCCATTTCAGTCATTTACATTAGCAGACTCCTTTACATAACTGCCAGCAGTGTGCATTTTCTAACAGTACAAAGGAAATGAAACCACTGAGCGTAGCTGAATCAGAGGCATGTTTATATATATTGTAAATGATGAAGGATAGAAGGAACATGCCATGAAGGCATCATCTATCACAATGTGTGTGGGGGAAGGAATCTGTCAACTCATTCTATGTTAATGCTGTGATAAATTGGTACTTACACATGTGTACGTGTATAGCTTAGCCTTAATTTCTTTGTAATGAGATGGGAGAACAGCTAAATGCCTGTGAAGACCTCTCAAGCTATTGCTCTGAAGTTAGCAAGTTCTTGGCTCAAAGTAGCTTTCTTGCAAATGAAGTCTGAAAGCTGTTTATATTTGACTGAAATACCATAATGAAGAACAAATGAATGACACATTTAATTACATCTGTGGAATTAAATAAAACACACTGCTAGAACATATGCATAAGGTTTGCAGCAGAGAGTTTTATTTTCTGATAAATTAATTGGTTTATTTATTATTCATAACTAAAATCACACAAAATGGTATTTGATGTATCTGGGCTTTTTGTCTTTAGCACATTTTAATTTTTTCTTAAACAAGATATGATGGAAGAGCTTTTGTCAATGTTTTCAGGATGCTTTGAGCAAGCCCTTAGATATATGATAGCGGCTCTTAGTTTTCCACTGAAGATTGCGTGGAAAAAAAAAAAACAACAAAAAAAAAACAAAAGAGAAAAACCACCCCAATATATTTAATATATGTGTATTTAGCTAAAGTTATTTCATACAGTTGGCCAAAATATTCATGCAAGAAATGGAAAAATTGATCATAGTTTGCTGTAGCTTGTATGTGATCTGAGTGTTGCACAGGACAGGTAGGGATCTGCCATGGAGTACCTGTGCTCATAGTTAAAATGCCTGTGTTGGAGTACCTCTGTACTACAAGCACAGGATCTGGAATCTGTTTCTTTACGTCCATCTCAAAACACCGAGCAGAAGTATGATAGGAAAGCCAAAGTAGCAAGACATCATTTTGTTGTTCATTATGATTTGTCTGTGCAGTGAACCATGCAGCAGCTCTGAGTCTAAGGAGTCAGAGTAGATGGGTCTGTCCAGGATCTCTCAGAAACAAGTGGGTAAGAGGTAGAAAATGGCATCCCACTCCTAGGGGACATTTGAGGTTTCCTCTTGCTAGCTGTTAGTTTCTGTACTCCATGTGGCCATATACTGTTTCTCAAAAATAAGTGCCTGTGCTGTTTCGTTGCAGATGACTTTTGTTTAGCCATCCAGATGTTAGGCAGTAGTATAAAGCTACCTTGTTTATACTCAGTAGGGGGCACAAAGCTATATTGTGGATACATACAATTTGAATCTAGGTGGGCTGGTAATTAAGAAAGTGAGTCAAACATGGTGAAGTTTTAGTCAGAAAAGGCCTAAAGGTAATTATGAAAAAAAAAGCAGGCAGAAAGGTAAATGTTTGTCACTGCTTCTGTGAATACTGGGAAGGAAGGAAGAAAAGTCTCTTTAGAATGAGAGAAAAAGGATTAGGTTGCACCCAAATGTGTTATTTTATGAAGCTAGCTGCATGAAAGGTGCAAGCTGGATATGAGAACTTCTGAGAAGCAAAGCAGATCTGAAAAGCACTGTGGAAGATGCAGCGAAGTAGAGGAAAAGCCTTAAGGCAATTGTAAAATACTATACTGTCATTGTCACTGAACCCTGGGCTCCTGAGATGATGCAGTGTGGATCTTCTGCTTGCTGGTCACAGCAGGAGTGGGAACTGTGGTCTCAGAAAGTCACAAAGAAAGATCAGTGTTGACTGCAGGAATACAAATAATGATTTCTGTTCTTTTAGTTCCAAAGCTACGTGTCTGAAGGAGGAGGAAATAGAGGAGGAAAATACTAGGGCTGATTTCTGTCTCCCCTCTTCTTTTCTTCCCTTCTCTTCCTGTAATCTGTTGTATCCTAGCAGCCAGACTGCAGGTAAAACAAGCAGAGTAACATCACCAGAAGGAAAAGATGTTCCTTATGTTGCCTTTAAAAGAAAGCTGATCCAAAATTTGTCAGGAGTAAAATATCATTAATTAGTTACATAAAGACTAGGAACCAATAAAAATTGAATCTCTGGTATACAGTTCATGTGGCTGATCAAAAGGGAACTACAAAATCTACAGGTAGACATGAAACTGAAAATGCAAGTTGAAATAGGAAAAATGGACAGATAATCAGTGAGACCAGATCAAAAGTTTTATTTTATCTCTGTTGATTTAAATTAGCTATGAATGCCTTTACAATTAAAACTTATGATTTCTCCAGTACTTCACAAAACGACAATTTAAATTCTAGGTCTAGAGCAAGGGAATGTTTTCTTCCTACCTATCCACCATAGAACGACAGTTACCTGTTCCATTTTTACAACAATTTTCTGTAAAAAAGGATGGCATATTCCCTTTGGGTATTTTGTCAAGAAATAATTAGTTGTATGCAAACAAGCTAGGGAACATTTTAAGTTCTTTAAGTAGAAGTCACTAAGTACCTATGATCCATTTTAAAAATTAATTTTCTTTCATTCTGTGTTTCTTGTACTCCAGACAATTGCTTTTCTTTGGTCATGATGGCTCAGGGTGAGTTGAGGCTAACAAATCTTTCAAAATGACACAGTGCAGTTTGTGCTCTGTGGACATAAAATGGGTTCTGTCTATCATGATCTTTAGAGAATTATATATATGGTTGAAGTTGTGTCAGAATTTATCTTGGTCAAAGCCAATACTAAAGTTGCTGTCAGTTTCCAGGCACCTCTGCTGCATTGGAAGGAGTTGTGATTGGTTAATGTAGTCGTGTTTACTGATGTCAGCTTTTGATGGATTGTGTGAGTAAACTGAAGAAGAAAATTATTTAATATCTATTGTACCAGACATCCACATTTCAGTGAACTATGAAAAAGTACCTATGGGTAAAGTGTGTTATCTCTTAAAGTGTTGCTAGTCACAGCACTGTATATGAAATATAAATGTTCTTTTTGCACCATAATACTTGCAGTGAATTTCCCTGGAGGAAAAAAGAAGTGTATAGCTATAAAGCAGAAAACAGTTTTCTTGTCTGATAAATGTATCAAGTTCCATCTGGAAATGAAGACAAGAGTGGATGTGAATAGCCAGCTATCCTGATCAACACATGTTCCAGCATAAATTGGAGAATGAGAATTAAAGGTCTCTTTCATTGGTTGCAAGAGACCAGTTCAGACTGGAAGACCAAACTGTGGAAGCTGCTTCTCAGCTTATTAAAGAGAATGAATGAGTTTCACTGCAGTATGCACAAAAAAGGTGAGATTTGGCTCTTTTAAAAATCTGCATATGGATTAGTTTGCTGATTTGAGATATTATTATCCACTTTAAAAAAGGATTTTGTCACTTACAGAGAGGAGAATTAGAACGTATTAATTAGTATGTAGTAATATTAGAATGTATTAATTCTAAAATAGTTTTAAGATACCTATTTGCTTTTTAGGGGGCATCTTAATATACCTTTTTGTACTGCATTTTAAGTTGGCTGTCTTTAGGTTGTCTTTAATGTTTTAGCACTTCTGCTATAAAAGACAACATAATCCAATTTGTATAATGAGTTAATTGCTAATCACTAGTAATTTTTTCTAAAAAGAAAAAGAAAAGAAGTCTGATAATTGCCCTTTATAAGAGCTCTCTACAAAAAGCAGAATTCCCATTCTTGTCTGACTCTATCATTCACTTGTTCATCTTGGAAGGCACAGCCCTCTCTTTCATGGGAAAAGTCTCTTCTCTTTTTGATGGGAAGGTATGTCAACATGATCTGTCACAAAGAGAGATGTGTTCCAGGAGAGTGTGTGCCTCCAGAGGGAGTTCTGTGGTTCTGCTGTTTTATAAATGTGAGTTCTCAAATGTTGAAACGTATCATGCCTTAAATTTATGTGAAATTGACCTGGTCATAAATGGGTCAGAAAGAAAAATGAATGTGCATGGAAATATATTATCAGTGAACTCAGCAGCTTAATTGGTAAACAGCAGAGCTGTAACTATTTTATTTTTATTATATTCACTGAGTAATTATCATTTTAATTGATATGTATGAACAGGTGCTTACACTGAAAGCAGTTTCAAACTGGGATGTGTTATGCTTGAAAAGTAGCTTGGGTGATTGTTCTCATTAGCCAAACAGATGGCTGGACGTTTGCTTGCCATTTTATGGAGAGAGAATTATAATCTGACAATATTTTATATAGTGTGAAGTATTTATAAATCAATAAAAGATGAAATTTATGCTCAATATTAATGTAAAGTAAATGCAACTTACATGCTGAGGAGTAGCATCACCATGATAAATATCAAGGTACTGCTCTAATTAACTGTTTTGGAAGATTTACTCTCGAGTGCTATGAGGCTAGAGCATTGACATGCTCAGGAGTATTTGTAAGTAGACTTTATTTTAAATGATGAATTTTAGTGCCCTTCTCTGGACACCAGGCATCTATCTGTTTAATTCCCATATGTTGCCTGATTCTTAAAACTTTAGGCTTCTTAGGAGGAGCCTGTCTGTGCATCTCTGAATGTTAATTTGGCACACTCTAAATGTTGGCTTGTATGTTTTAGCATTTTTGAAAATGAGGTTGTGTGAGGATTCCCAAATTTTGAGATTTACTTTTGGCTTTGATAATCCTCTTTCATTATCCTTTGTATTGTGTAGGTTAGTTCTTTGCAAGTTGTGGAATTTTTGTGATGGGGATATTGCACTCCATTTTCTGGATAGTAATGTAGTTTTGACAATAGTTGCTCCAGTATAATTAGAATTTTATCTCAATTTGTTACTGTGTTTGGTCGTGTTTTGAGAACTTCCATTTTATATTGAAATGAGTGTGTTATACTCACACAACAAGTGAAGGCTTGAGTGACAGAACACGTGTTTGCATCGTCTTTCCATTTGCCCATAAGTTACATAGTTGTTAGGCTAATAAATATTCTTTGGAGGTGTACACTTTTCTAGTCTTGATTCTGGATCTAAAAAATCCTTTTCTGCTGAGGCTCACTGAACCTTGTAAAGTCTCCTGAGAAGTCTGACTTCCAATCAAACCAATCAACACCCAAAAGAATAAATCCTAGAGGTCTGCATCAGAGACTTAACTGAGTTTGCTTGAGAGTTTTATTTTTACAGTCACAAGGTATTTTAGGTACAGCTGGTTTGGTGGTGGCCAAGCACTTAAGTCTTTTAGGTATCATCTCGGGCTATGAAGTTCTGCACCAGAATGAATCTTTATTTGGCACTGTAATACTTTAGAGTGTTGACTGCAAGGTCTGGAAGAGAAACAGATGACTTGCTTGAGTGATCAGCAATAGCTCTTCACAAACTTAAGAGTTCTTTATGATTGCATTGTTTTAATATAATGTTCCTGTTAATAAATGTCAAAGAAAAAAGAATTTTGATACTGTAGCATAAATACCAAACTTAGAAAAAATAATTAATATTACACAAAATATTCTAAAATGCTGGTAACAACTTTTTTTTTTTTTCTTTTACATCCATGTGGGAAACTGTTCTTTTCTTCCCCATATAAGTCTAAACAAAATGCCTTTTAAGCTAGCAAAGGCCTCTCCTGATTATCCCCCACTAACGGACTAAACCAGACTTGTTTCTCAAGGACAACTGAACCCAAAAAACAGTACCAGCTTGCAACAATCCAAATGCTATGAAAGCTCACATAGTAAATTTTGAATTATGGCTTCAAACTTGGAAACATATTTAGAAGTAGGAGGGCTTTTGCTTAGAACTGGAGCTGAACCAAAGCTGTAGCTACCTGTCTTTCTTACCTTCTTCTTTCAAAGCCGCATGATAAGCCTTTTTATTTTAGACTCTGATCCAGAAACATGAAAACAGCCATGGGGGCACCAAGGCTTAGAGTGTCATGGACTAGGTGGAACATTTGGCCAGAGGAAATCAGGACTTGTCTGGGTAACAGCAGGAACTTTTACTGCCTTAAAATGCTTCTGCTGCCTTTAAATATTAAAACTCCTGCCATACCTGGGGTCCTCTGAGTACCAGGCTTGGTACTGCCCTAGCTGGGGAGACCTTCTCTGCAATACACGCTGACTGATGACAGAATGGCAGTTTGCTGTCCCTGTTGCACCAGGTGTTACTCTTAAATAAGCAGCTGTGAATGTTGGATAGACTGAGTTGAAAGAAAACAATTTTTAGCACTTCTTTGTTTTCCCTTCTCTGTGGGATAATATCCCAGGTGTACAGCTTCCAATGATTATCTATAGCTGCACTTGTACAGTTGATATTTTGGCTAAGTGATTTGAAGCTAAGATGCAGAACCTTTCACTCCAGACAGACTGGAATTCACAATGCATCTGAAGTAAGTTGTGTTCTCCTTGGTCCTATGGAGCCAAGAGATAAGGATTTTCATGCTAACCACTGAAGACATTTTTGATGCTGAACAACATTCCTGTTTGTTTGTTAGTGCCAGGGACTCCAGAACAGTAAATTACATCAACAGATTTTCTCATGTTTTAGCCATATTATTCTGTAATCCAAAGACAAGATAAAAGACAAAACTAAAAAAGAGTTGTTTCAGTCAAAATATGATGAACCTCACACTTTTCTGAAACTCAGTTACAAATCATTCTGTCAACAAACTGGAATCACTTGGCCTTCCAAAAGGGGTGGTCACCACGGTAACAAAATGTACCAGATACTTCATTTTCCTCAAACCTTTATTCATGTCATAAACAGAATGTTAGCCCATCCTTCTTTTATTGAAGGAACAGGAGAAATATTTCCATCAGTGCTTGTTATCTGCTCTAAGATCCTTGCAAACTTGTACATTATTGGGAAATGTTTGCTAGGCAGACGTTCCTGCAGAGCGTCTGTATGTGCAGAGAGCCTCACTTGAGTACAAGCTGAGACCCAACTCAGTAGAGCGCTGAAATGGTCCATAATGACTGAGGAATTGCCAGGGGAAGTGCGAGGAGGAGAAGGAGAAGAAGGGAATGTTTGGTACTACTTCTATATCTGTGCTAGAAGATAAAAGCAGACTTTCTCCAAAGCTAGTTATCTTTATTTCCCATGGTGAATTTATCATATTTCAAGGGCCCAGAGCTCATAAGCACACACCTGGCTCTTGAGTTGCAATTTGTGTATTGAATCCTCTTGTTGTGATGCTGCTGTTCTGGAATAGGCAAAGTTGTTTTACTATTATTGTAGAAGCAGTCAGTTCTTTCTTAATTTAATTATACATGCATCTCCATGTATTTTGTCTGTAGATCCTGTAGGGCATCTGGAGCAGTCTTGTTTTCTTTCTTTTACCTTTATCAGCCCCACACTGAATATTAGCCCTTCGCTTAATAGTTTGATTATCCTAGAGAATATAAGCAGCCAGCTAAAACTGAATATGAATCTTGATCCAAGCTCCACATCCAAGACCATACTTGAGTCTTTAATTGGAGTAGGGTACAAAGCTGGAGTAAAAATTCATTAAAAACTCAGTTGCCTCTTTTTTTCTTCCATTTCTCCCCTCCTTATTCTTCTCTGTTACTGCTGTAAGGACTTATTTTCTTAAAGCTGTTTTGTAAAGCTATTGTTTGCTTGGACCCAAGCAAAAGCTGAAACAGTCCCTGATGTAGTTATTTTATTGTGCTATATATATATGAATTTTGGGGAACTATTGTAATGCCAGAAGACTATGATTAAGAGAACAAGTTTTCTAAAAGCATCCAGTTGACCTTCCCTCGGACTTCACCTTTCACTAGCTGTTGCCTCTAAGGAGAGAGTCTATTGTGTAGACTCAGAAGTTTGCATAAGCAACTATTTTTAATTTCCAAATTCAAAGATAGTTTTTTAAAATAGCATTGCTTCGAAGTTAGTTTTTTGTGTTGGTTTTTTTTGTGGTTTTCTTCTTTTTTTTTTTTTTCTTTTTTTTTTTTTTTTCAATTTAGGTTTTAAATTGAGAGTAGGATATTTCAGGTGAAAAATGAAAATAAGGATATAGATACACAATCACCTGTAAATTGGCATCTGTTTTAAGAAGAGAAACTAAATGCAAACCAGGATAAATTTTCATCAGGCCAAAGAAAAAAGATGGCATAGAAAACTTGATAACTTAAAAAAAAAGTTCAGATTATTCCATTCCAATACTAATTTGAATCACAAAACTCAAAAGTTCCGAGTGTATTGGAAAGGGAGGTGTCCCAACTCTTGTCTGTAATTTCTGTGCTTTTTGCCCTGGTGGTAGATGGCTCCTATCACTTGACTTCTCACAGAAATGTTGTAAGGTTTAGTACACTGCTCATTTAAGATGCTGCTAAGGGCATTTAGGATACTTTCATCTATATGCTTGATTCCAATAGTTTGTTTTGCATAATCAACAAGTAGGCTTGAATGACAATGTTCAAAATTATAAAAAAGACCTATTGTTGGCCATATAAGTCAGTGAGAATGAGAATAGCCTTCCTATCTTTAATCTTTAAGATTTTCAGGGTGCACTGGAATGATTCCTGCATGTATGTAAGTATCCACATCTACTCAAGGCATTGTTTAGGACTATGTACTGGAGAAGAGAAGGCTCTTATAGCAGCCTTCCAGTACCTGAAGGCAGCCTACAGGAAAGCTGGGGAGGGACTTCTTACAAGGGTGTGTAGTGATAGGATGAGGGGTAATGGTTTTAAACTGGAAGAGGATAGATTTAGGTTAGACATTAGGAAGAAGTTCTTTACTGTTTGGGTGGTGAGACACTGGAACACATTGCCCAGGGAGGTTGTGGATGCCCCCTCCTTGGAGGTGTTCAAGGGCAGGTTGGAAAGGGCTCTGAGCAACCTGGTCTAGTGGGAGATGTCCCTGCCCATGCAGGGGGATTGAAACTAGGTGATCTTCTAGGTCCCTTCCAACCCAAACCATTCTATGATTGTTTTCTCTGTCCTTTTTTTTTTTTTTTTTTCCTTTTTAAAAATATTTTTCCTTTACATTGTATCTACCAATGTACTGTGTCCTCAAACTGATACATTATTTGAGTAATGAAGTTTCAGATGAATGTTCTTGTTTTCTTTCTGTATTCTGAAATTGTGCTGTCACAATTATTCACATTTGAAAAAGTGCTTTCTGCCAAGGAGATAACATTTTTAGTGGAAATGGTGTTTTATTAAGATCCTGACTATTTGCTTTCTTCTGTATGTCATGATAGTTGAAAGTAGACTGTATAAATTCTTTGTGGAAAACATACAATGAAATCTGAATTTGTTTAAAATTTTAGGAAAATATTTTCCTTGCTCTATTGCTGCTAGCAGGTGGTAGTTATTTAATGTACATGACAGTGAGACTGTGATATCTAGTTCAATGTAGTGATGTGCACGCAATGCAAAGTAGTATGGCAGAACTTGAAACTCTGTTATCAGTATGTCATGGTTCCTCCCTCCTTTACATGATAAGTATGCATTAAGGCTTTTACCCAAGCTGGGAAATGAGTAGATCAAATGTCACAGCAGAGAATAATGTGTGGTCGCATACAATATACTTTGAATGATGTAATTCCTGAAGGACAAAAATAGTTGATGGAAACCTTAATTTACATCGGAAAAAAAAATTAATACCTGTAAAATTACTAGTCAAATAGACTGGTTATGTATGTGGGTGTGAAAGAATGGCATATATGATATGAAACATTTGACTGAAGAGATTTAAGTGTAATGTACCTTTTTTTTTTTTTTTTTTTTTTTTTTTTTTTTTTAGGAAGGAGGGGGATATTTAATGCATCATTATAAGATGTATCACCAGGAAAATTCCTGCTTTTTTAGCACAGCTTGATTTTGGCACTGGGCAAGGGTGGTGTAGGATCTTTGTCAGCTGGTTTAGTGACATAGCTTTAAACAAAGTTCAAAGGAGAACATAAGGAAATACCAGCACCTTGGAGAACTGGTATAAAAATTAACAGCCATAATCTCACAGTGTTAGAAGAAAAGCTTCCAATGTTGATAATTTACAAGAGATAATGAAATCAGGAATCTGGTGAGATGTTTTTAATTATTTTAAAATGACAGAGAGTACAAGGTTTGGTAGACTGTGAAGTTTGAATACGGAGGCATTATGGCAGATAAAACAATGGATGTATGCTCAGCAAAGTCTTGGAATCCATCAGGTTAATTAAATGACAAGTATTTGTTTATTATTGTTGATAGGGACAGTGAAAAAATGCAAATGATTTCAATAGCCTTCAATCTGATGTAGAAAAATCCAATGCTGAGGAAGTTGGTTAGATGTGAACTTCAAGAGGGATAGAGAAAAAGAAGTCAGACATCTAAAAGTTTAAGATCTCCGGGGGGACAGTCTAAGAAAACAGAAAGTAAGGTGACCTGCATTCAAATAGATGACATTAACAGCATAATTTAAAATTATCCATACGCGGAAGAAGGATAGTAGAGGAAGATTATTAAAGACTACCTTGGCCAAATAATTATGTCCCCACTGACATTATGTATAAAAGAAAAATAGATAGTTTAATAAAAGAGTAACACTGATGTATAGAGAGATACTTAGAAAACTGAGGCTCAAAATTAGATGCGTTTAGCAATAAATATTAAAGATGGCAAGAAATACTTCTATAACTGCTTTAGCAGCAAAAGGAAAAACTGGTGATCTGTCAACAGAAGTGAGATCTCTCAGGAGATGATGGTAAGAAGTACAGTATTCTTAATGTCTTTTGAAAGTGATAAAATGTAAACAACAGAGTAGCAAAATTAATGCTAACATTAAAAGCAAGAGAGATCTTCCAGCTGGGAAAAGAGCTTTTCATTTAGCATTGCTATAGTTAAAATCTTTTCACATCAGCCTTGTATAATTTCAAGATATGATGTTTAAAATCTCCTTGAATGAACTTCAGAACCAGCAGTACTTTTCCTTGCTTAGCTTTTGAAGGGTGGCTAAATTTGAAAGAGACACAGGTTTGTCCTTTTTTAAAAGAGGCCAAGGAAGAGAAGCAGAAAAGAATTACTAATTTGAGCAGTTTGGTTCCTACGTACATTTCTGAAACACACAAGCTGTTTGTAAACATTTGCGATATGAGAAGGAGGTAAGTAGCTGCCAATCAGGTCAAATAGGTCTGATTTTCTTCTGTGCTTGGAAGATAAGGTCTTGTATGCAGGGGGGAAGGACTGAGTGGTCTCTATCTTGTATTTATAAAACTTTTGCCACAGTCTTAATATGATCCATTCACTTGAAAGCTAGATAAATGGTCTTGGGAGAGATCTTAAGGGCTGATTGCAAAGATCAGAAAATTAAAATTAAGAATTAACCAATTAATACTGTATGTACACATTGGTTATTTTGGCCTGCCTTCTACAACTGTATTTTTACTGAAGGAGGGAACCAACACAAATATATTTGTATACATTTCTGATAACATTGCTCAGTCTTTCTCTCCCTCCCCTTTAATCTTTGTGGCTGTAGAATTTAAGTAGAAAATCCCTAGATACATCCTAGGGATACACCTCATTTCAGGTTTCTGTTCAAAAGTGTTGGAATAAGTAAACGAGTGGTGTTCCAAAGAAAAACTGCAAGGCATGCCTAGACAGAACTATGATAATGTATGGATCTTAGTGGAATGGTAGCCTTCAAGGTTTATGTTTTGCATCCCAGAATTTGAATTGTGAAATTTATAGTCACTTGCATCATAGTCACTTGAAGTTACCTTTTTAATGTTACAGTTATTTTATATATTTATTCAGTATTTTTAACAGGATTGGTTACTTGAATGGATGATGTTTGTCATGCAAATGCATTTGAACAGTCTTTATTTTCATATATTATATATATGTAACTCCCTATGTAATGTATTGTACAATATATAATATATAAATATATCAAGTATATATTATATATAAATATATATTATTTATTACATTTATAAATGCAATGTTGCTAAACTTTAGAAAGAAACAAACTGAATCAGAATGAAAAAAGAAAATTGCCTTTCCAGAATGAAATGGTACTTCTCTAGTAGAGAAGTGAGTATTGGTGTGTTCATGAAATGTATACATACATAAAATATTAATCTTTCAATATTTACTTCAATTTTTATGATTACTTTTTTTAAACATTTTACACTTGGATATTTCTCACTGTCTTAACCTTCCTGTCGTGTTGAGTATAAAAATATGTTTTCCACACTTCACAATGTTTTTTGTGATTACAAATATGCTCTACTCTTCTTCACATTTTTGCCATCCCTTCTCTTCCTCCATCGCTTTCTCAGCAGTCTTGTTTAGCATCTCTTTCAAGGTTCCTACTTGTGGCTTACTGAAGCAAACACATAGCCTTGTGCTTCTTTCCTCTATGGTTTCATATCTCACTGGGTATCACACACCATTCATTATGGTACCCATTCCTCAAAAAATCTGTAATGTGCCATGCAACTTTATCTTTTGTATCATGGTTTGGATAAACCCGATCCTTTCTCTTCTGTCAAGATTCTGTCTTTATTTTTAGATCTGTTAGTTGAAATAGCTGACAGCGACCTGTAATAAACAAACTGAATTACAGAGAGAACCCAGAAAGCTTTTTGTTCTGTTTATGACACTGTGCTTGCTATATGACATAGGACTGGGAAACAAATATGTCAACAGCCTTGAGGAATTTCTTACCTTTAGCTCCAGAGAAGAGGTAATAAATATTAACCCATGGGTCTGTAGTTTTTATTTTCGTGGGGATTTTGTTTGTTTGTTTGGTTGCTTTTTCAAAAACAAACATAGAGTCGTTAAAATAGAGGTTAGTTTTCTTTTAAGAGTCGAAAGAAATTATTTATTTGACAGAATCAAAAGGACTGATGACTCTGAACTAAAGGTCACTGTTTCACTTTAAGAAGTTACCAAGAGTAATGCAGCAAGAAATAAAGGTCTCAAAATGAACCTGGCAAAATCTGATGACAGATGAGGACTTGAGATAGTTGTGACTGATTGATTTATAATGTTTTTGTTTTCTTTCTGCTCTCCACCTTCCATGTTAATATAAAGAAATGATCTTGAAGCACTTAAAAATTACTTTTCTGTGAAATGGGTGCAAAGTTATGTCATGCCTATGCTTCATGAGTAGATGAGAAAGGATACTAGTAAATTTTTCATGGTCAAAGTATTTATAACAACTGGAATGGATAGCAGATGTTTGCTGACTGATAGTATAGGCTAGAGGAGGTGTGATAACTTACATATGCTCTATATGCAATGCTATTTTAAAAAAACACAACAACCCACAACAAAACACAAAACTAAAACATAACTTAGCAATGAACTCCATCAAATTCTGTACTGGCCATAATATTTCTACTTCACCAGCCTTGGAGATTCACAGAGAAAAAGCTTGTAAGGGAGAAAAATACCCTTTTGTCTTTCTATTTAGTTTTATTCTGATTGTGTGATAAACTTAGATCACAGTCAGACTTGTGTAGAAAATATTAGGTGATATGTGCATGAGTGTTCTCAACATGATGCTTGCCCTGTAAGGTCATGGAAAGATCCATGCACCCTGTACCTCTCCTTTCTCTTTCCTCAGTATTTTCGTAATTACTCGGGGAAGGGAGAAGAATTGTTCAAAGTCTCTTCTCTACTCCATTTCTTAAAGTTTCATGGTACCTTTTGATGTGGAAGCATCACATGTGTTTTGTGACCACAATACAGGTGTCTCACCTTTTGAGACCAAGTCGGCAATTTTCTCATAAAATGTGCAGATTTACTGTCACATGTTGAACACTATGTAAAGATGAATGGGAGGTCCAGGTGATCATCTGTCAATGAGGTTATATAAAATATGAGTGATTTTAGACTCCAATATTCTTAAACCCAACTGAGGTTGTTAGTGGCTAGTACATCCTCTAGAGTCCATCCTCTAGAAGAGTCTGACAGCTGATGCTGCATTTTTGACCATGCAAACCCAGATGACAGATACTTTTTGGGAAAATAAGGAAACAACTGTGTAGAATAAAGTCTGCTGTCATTTTATGTTATTTAAAATGCTAATTTCCATACAATTTAGTAGTCAGAACTAAGACACTGCCAGGCTTATGGTTTGGTGACATTCATTTAGATATTGTGCCAGGCTATCTTGTTAAACTTTAAAATTATATGACTGCATCCTAGTTTTTCCATAGGACCTATACTCCCTTCTATGCACAGTGGGTCACTTGGAAGGTTGATTGATTTGGTTACTTCTGTTTTAAGAAACAGAAGAATAAAGTACTAGTATTTTAACATACATTAACTGCTAGTGAATGTTAACTTTTTAATAATGACAATAAATGCAGTAGAGTTAGACACCACTAAATTAAACTGCATGAGTAGAAGTAGGTATTTAATTTGAATTTAATAGTATAGTAATCACTTGCAAAATGAATCAGTTAGGAATGTAAATATTATAGATATATATTAACCACTGCATGAGAAGTAAACATAACTGTTTAATATTTATGTATCGTTAACATAATGTGATTAGCATACTATTAAATCCTAAAGGATAACAAATTTAATTAGTTAAGCACTCCCTTTCTTCCCTTCATTACTGCAGGCCTACACTGTAACTGGTTAGCATTCATTATTTATACAATAAATGTGACTAGCCTTTTCTCTCATGCAATGTCTCTGTGCTGTTTCTCTCCATGTGAGCTAATTCTTCTCTCCATGTATTTGGTTGGGCTGCAAAAAGTGGTTTTGCAAATGTCTGTTAAGTGTTGTGTGTATGTGCAAACTTACCGGCTAACTGATTACTGAACGTATGCATTGCACATTTACAGATTTATATTGGATTTTCCAGTAAATTGGACTGACTCACTTCACAGGTTGGAGTAGAATTGCTAATTGGGATCTCTCCTTTTACCGAGTGAGAAGTTGAAAATACAGTGGGGGATAAAAAGGAGAAAGGGGGAGATTAACCAATAAGGCTGTATTTGTTAGATCAATAGGATCTCAGAGTCTTTTTACTCTCCAAGAGGTAAGAGCCTGCTGACAGAAGCTAACTGGCTTTATCTTATTTCAGTACAAGGTGATGTACTTTGTCCCTACTGACTTGGGAGCTCGAGGGAGGCTGGGAGCCCAAAGTGGCTTTCTTGACAGGCTCTGTCAGGCTGAGGCAGAGCTATATGAGCACTGTGACCCTGCTGAAGTGACGAGTAGAACAGGAGACAGGCTGGTCATGTCTTCTCTGACACCTCCAGGTCAACATGGGGTCTCTGCTACTTTCTGCTTCTCTCTTGTACTTTGCACTAATTCCCTAGAAGTGGCAGTGGCAGGTGAGCTTTGAAAGCAGTGATGACAGTAACAGTTACCCTGAGGAATAGGCCATATGTTCTGCTGGTGGGTTGCAATCCTGGCTGCCTGCAGGTTACTGCATGACTTACAGGGCAGTGAAAGTGCCTGGCTTGGATTGCACTAAGGTATGTGAAAACACAGACCATCAAATAGTGTGATGAGAGCCTTCTGCTGTGCTGTGTGGCTGCTTGGCTCTGAAGACACTGGACCCCCACGTTAGAAGATGATGTAATTAGGAGGTTGGGAAGGTAGTCATGACTGATGTCTGAAGAAGTTGCCTATTCCTGTTGGCAATCTAGGAGATGAGCAGAAATGCAGAGACCTTTACAGGTACTGTAAAGAAGGAAACCAGCGAGTGAGGTTAGTGAGAGCTTCCTCCCAGGCAGAGCCAGAGTTATGGCTGATTGTTCATGGGTGCCTGTGGCTGTTCTGTCACTGTGTCCCAGGGATGGATGCTGTTAAGGAGCATTGCATACCATGCATCATCATTGCATCTGCTTAGGACCTCTGTGGCAATGTATAATATGCCTGGGTGGCATGCAGTCTTGTCCCTTCCATTGTCACCACCTTTGCAGAGTTTTGATGTGTAGTTTGAAACATGAATAATTAATTTTTGTTTCTCTAACTACTGTCAGCAGTGGATGATCTTTCATTCTGTCATCATCCGGCTATAAGAAATCTATATCATTTATCTTTACATTCTGTCATGAAAGTAAATTGATCATAGCAGATTTGCAAAATTATATAGTATAAGCTTCCTGTATTTGGGATGACCAGCCAATAAAATGGGCTAGTGATAATGTTCTGCAGTAGTCATACTACTGCTAGATGTTTTGTTGAGTTAAAAATTACATTTGTCATTTTAGATTATCACATTTGTCATTTCACTGGAGGCTTCGTATCTTTCTTGTATTATAGTAACACAAGTATTAACTGATCTGCTTTGCATTGGGGGTGGAGAAAGTTCTTTCAGTTCTTCTGCCAAGGCTAGATGGCTTCTGTCTCATCAAATTACATTAGTTTTCACCAGGTACAGGTACATTAATTTATCCTATTTTGTGGGGCACCCAAATATGCTTGTTTTTAGGGGGGTAGGAAAAGTAATTCTCCTTGTTAATACTATGGTGTAAAAGATACAGAAAACATTTAATTGCCCATTTTTAATTTGGCAGATAATTTTTTGTTGTTTTTTTGAGTGAAGTTGGTGTTTCTAACCCATTTTGTGTAATTGCAGAATTGGTGATACCATACTAACTCGTATTTAAAAACTGATAAAACAAGGCATAACCCTTTAGGGTGAAATGTAAACTTTGGGCTATTGATAAAGTAAATTCATGTGTCTAACTTTTTAGTTTAATTTTACCAACAACAAAGATTTTATGTTCTTTTAAAACAGGACATTCTGACATGAAAAATAAACTTCACAAACAGGCTTTTATTAACTCAGCATAGGGTTGGCTTTTCTCTTGTCTCTTTGCTTTCTGAAATTGTTGGCTGTCAGTTTGTCTTATTCTAGGATGTTTTTGTGATTTATAGGAATTAATGTTTTTGTTGTCTCTTAGAATCAGAAACTTGTGTATGCTGGACTATAACTGCCAACAGAATTAATGTGGTTAAGATGTGGAACTTTTCCTTTCTTTAGACAGAAAGATAGAGCTACAGCATGCTTTACAGTATAGTGCAGGTTTTATAGTGAAACAATAACAGAAAAAGAACTGCAACCATAAATGGCATAAGGCATAATGAATACAGTTGAGTCAAATCTTACTTACCTTCTTGCCAGAATAAAAAAAGTCTTTACAGAGGTGGAGGAATGACATCTGTTGTATAGATGCTGGAATAAATGTGCCACAGAGGATTAAGATAGTCTTTGCCCAAGGTTGTGAAATTATTTAGTCAAACAAGTTGTGAGTAAATATGATATCTGTTACTCATGTGTTGAAATGTGACAAAGCATTCCCTATTTTTTTACATTCATTATTATTAAGCTTTTCTCCTGTCACTTCAAATCCTCTGTCTATCTTTATGCTTTTTATCCTTTAAGCTATTTATCTTATGGCAGTTTTATGTCCACTTTTTTCCATAACATTTGTTGCTGTGGTGTCTGAACACCAAAAATATGGATAAGTACTGTTGCTCCAGAAAACCACAGAAAGAAAAACAATCTTTGTGAAATTCCAGGAGTTCAATAAAGTTAATTAAGATTAATTTTGAAAATGAATTATTAATATTTAAGAAAATAAAAATACATTCTCAGGATTCTTTGCTGTCACTTAAAAAAACTTTATATAATAAATTGTAAGTAAAAAGATTAAAATTAGCTTTCTCATTTAGAAATTAGAAATTGATTCTCCCACAAAACCTTCAGACTTCAGGAGCTCAACAATCTCAGATGAAAAAAATGCTGGAGAATTTGCAGTAGGGAAACTGTTGTCCTTACCTCTTCCATCAGGCTGTGTTGCCATGCTAATTTATAGCAATAGTGCCAAAGCATAGAAGAAAGAAACCTGTCCTTCAGGAGGAAGGTTAAAGATTGTTGAACTCTTGATGTATAACCAGTGGTAACAGGTTCCTGTAAAGTGGACTGCTCTTCCTGCTGTATCAGTGTCCTTTTTTTCTCTTTAACTTTCTTGAATACATTATAATCTTTGACAGCCTGAGAGAAATAAATTTCTATTGTTTTGTACTCTGTTATAAAGTGCTTTGTTTTATCAATTTCTCTGTCGTTACGCTGGCTGCACCAATGATCCTATTTTTACTTTGTGATTTGTCCCTACTTGCATTTTATTATTGTTGACTGGGTATTTTTGGGAAATCTTTTTGGAGTCTTTGTATTTGTCCTTGTGCTGGAGGACTTTCCTGGGACAAGAGAACTGTTTGCATGTGACATACTATTCTTTAGCAGCAGCTTCTTTTGCATGGCCATACAGAGACTGTGTCGACTTTTATGCTTCTCAAAGGTTGTAAGTTGTGCATTTTCAAGTTAGATTTGCAATGTAGAAAATGAAAATCTTTGTTAATGCACTGTCTGGTGTTTCTTTGTATTATTTTTTTTGCTGTATTCAGAAGTTTGGTAAGCAACTGTGTTCTTTTTTTTTCTGTTAGGAAAAGTTTAAAGTTTATTTTTCTAGTTTTGATACCAGTTTTGTGCTATTTTATCCATGTGCAAAGGTATTTCATATTTGACATTTTTTATTTATTTAATGATTAATCTACTAATTACAGTAAAATGAAAGAGTTTAATTCTATCAGGAATGACCTTGAAATTAAGTTCACATATTTGCATTTAAAACTAATGCAAATGGAGATTTCATTTAGTACTGCATGCTTGTGCTGCATTTCATCATGTCTCAAGTGCTTGTAATATCTTCCAAATTGATACATCTTCAGCATCAAGAAGGTTTACAAGGTTTGGAATTTTGTTTGCTTTGGTTTTTAACTTGTTTGTACTTTCAGAAGCAAGTGTATTAGTATGTAGGAAAGTGTGCCAGTTGGGCCAGTGAATTTAATTTCTGTATGCTTTCCTCTAATTTGTTCTGCAGTACTTAATTCCAAATCAATGTAACAAGGTGCTCTAAAGGAACTGACAAAGACTCTTCCAGGGCAAGCACTCAAGGACAAGCTGCAGAGGATACAGTGTATATTCCTAAAGAGGTCAAAGCAGGGCTGATACACTGAGGAGCACTCTGCTTACCAGTATTTTCCTTTGGAGAGTTACAAGCTGAAAAGAAAGTAATAGGGAGGAGTGGATGTTGCTGAAAGGTACTGATTAGTAGTTGGTCCCTTAAGAAACTGCAACATGATAGCTATATGGCTCTAGTTTTCCCCTTTGTGCACACACAAAACTCCCATTCCTGCTAATGAGAATTACGTTCAAGTTTTGAGGGAAGAACAAACCCTGTATGTAAACCTATGAAAATGAGTCTTCTTATTTCTACACAGGATTGGAGAGGGTAAGACTAACTCTGCTTTACTGGGCATGGTTTTACTCAACTAAAAATCACCACCAGCAATACACATGCCAATTTTATAGCAAAATTTTACCAGCTCTATTACAGGTTTAGGTTTTCCTTGCCATCAAATTCCTTGCCAGACAAATGTAAGGCAATAAACTGTCTCCCAGATCTTGGAAAAAAGAGGGTACTTTTTTTTCCAAAGCATCCTCCTTCATATCCCCTCAATCAGGATAGTGACCCCATATTGCAGTGATGACCTTCTAGCTCCTCTTGTGTGGGCAGCAAGCTGTATGCCACTTCTGTGCTGCAGTGCCAACACACTCATCAGCTCCACTGCATCATTACAACAGCTGTGGGACAGTGACAAAATCGTATCGTTTGTGCTGTCTACCCACATAGTCAAAGGAGATGTTAAGAGGTTTGATACAAACCCAAATACTTTAAGCTCTTTCCTGAAAATGCATTACATGATTTATGCACTGTAGGGATAACTCCAGTGATGTTACAGTGACAAAACACCTGCAAGCTTGTCAGTGAAAGTGGGAATTTTAGCACGGTCAGAAAGGTTATAATGTTGCTCCATGTACTGGTTTCTTGTAACACTGCGTGGCTTCTCACAGCTTGATTGCTACAAAGCAATGAAAGGAGACTGCATTTTGGCAAAGGGTGCCTCCCTTTCGTGCTATTTTTAAAAAAGTAGATGAGGAGGATAAAATGTAAGGGAGGAAAAAAAATATTTTGGTTATATTTGCTGATAGATCCAAATGATTAACAACATAATGATGTTGATCATTTAGTTGAAGCTCCTGTGGGGTAGCACTAATGTGTGGGAAGTGACCCTTATAGCAGCAGAAATCAGTAAAAGTGCCTGTTTTCTGTTTTATTGATTAGAGGGAAAGTTCAACAGTACTGCTCTGTTACAGCTGGGTAAGTTACATTCTGTTGTGCTTCTTTTGGTGAAGTCAAGGAACCTTTACTCTGAAAAGTAATTAAGTGTTTATGAGAGATGCAGGGGTGGGATGGCACCCATCTTTATGGTCTTTTAATCCATTTTCAGAGTGGATTACTCCTTCCATCTTCTATTAAGCTTGCTTGTAGATAGAAGCTCTCAAGTGTATGTATATTTGGGACCCAAAACATCAGAAGTCATAGTTGAATCTTGAATAAACACGTCTAATTTGAGAAGCATTTGCATTGATGCAGCAAAATGTTTTCCTTTTATTCCCTTCTGCACTTGAAGTCTTGCTTAGCAGTAATTGTCTCCAAAGAGAATAGCCATATTTTTCTATAAGAAACCTGAAGAGCAAAACTACTACAAAGATAGAGGACTTTTGACAAGCACAAAGGAAGACTTGATCACTGCTGAATTTCCCTACCAGTGACTCTGCTCAACGCAAGTATCGCACTCAAGACTTGGGTAGCTAAAACGTGCCTTCATTCCAGACTGCCACACGGGACAGACTGGAGCTTCAGGACTGAGTCTGCCTACTGCACCCAGCAGCACTGACATTTTTTTAGATACACTTTTCTCAAGCATCCCAAGAGCCATGGGAGAGAAGGCCATAGAAGAAGAGAACAGCAAAAAGATAGTTACAGCAAAGAGGTCACATGAAGACTTCAAGATCTCATTTACGACAGTTTCTCACACTCCCCCAAACCCCAAGCCATGTAGGCAGCAGAAAGGACACCCCACAGGCAGCACTGCAAGAAAGAGGTCATGAGGCTTCTGGTGGCTGAGGACATTTTCGGAGTTTGAACACCAGCACGATTTATCACAAGCACACCATGCACACCTGTAGCCTGAGCATCCCAAAATCACAAGCGCACCAGGCATACCCTTAGCCTGAGCACCCTTAAATCCTGAGTGCACCAGGCACACCCTTTGCCCACGCATCCTGACCGCTACCTTGGAAACTCGTGGCTGCATTCTGGTAGATCACCGGCTGCTGGATGGTCCTGGTCTGGGAAGCAGAGCTGAAGGTCGGCGTGATCATGACAGCCTGCTGCTGGAGCTGAGGCTGGAGCAGGGGCCGGGGCTGAAGGAGAGGGGCCGACCGCGGCGGGGCCGCAGGTGCTGCCTGTGCTGCTTTGACTGGCAGGGTCTGGAGCTGTGGGGAGTCTGCAAGTGCAGACTGTGCAGGCCCAGCGAGTGCTAACGCAGGCTGCCAATGGCAGCATCCAGACCTTAACACCAGCCACGGTCCAGACGGTCGCTGCACCACGGGTCCAGCAAGTTCCAGTAAGTCAAAATGCAGAGCAGTACAGGGATCTACCAGCTGAAGAAATTACTGGGCTGGTCTGCTGGGTTGCCAGTGGAAAGGTGGTGAAGCTTGGTCCTGGTTAGGGTTGCTTTTGCACAAACCTTTTTATGGGTGAGAGGTATTTCTAGCCAGCCTGTGTTCCAGAAGCAGTTTACTTCATGAGTCCCTGTTGTGAGCTGTGATGTGACTTCAGGTAGCGGGTAACACGCAGAAACTGTTTTTGCTAAAACACCTGGGTAACCAAACTTGATCTAAAGTATTTTTGTAACTTCATGTTGCCCAAAAATACTGGAAACCTTTCTTGAACAAACTTTCTTTGTCTTTGCACATGGGGCGGAGCAATCCTAAGCACAAATATGGGCTCAGTGGAGAATGGTTTGGAGGAGAAGGACTTGGGAGTGCTGGTGGATGAGGAACTCAACATAAGCCAGCAGGTCAAGGGAGGTGATTCTCCCTCTTTACTCAGCTCTTGTGAGACCCCACCTAGAGTACTGTGTCCAGTTTTGGAGCCCCCAGCATAAGAAGGACATGGAACTGTTGGAGTGAGTCCAGAGAAGGGCCACAAAGATCATCAGAGGGCTGGAGCACTTCTACGAAGACAGGCTGAAAGAATTGGGACTGTTCAACCTGGAGAAGAGAAGGCTCTGAGGAGACCTCATCATGGCCTTCCAGTATCTGAAGGGGAAAGCTGGGGAGGGACTTTTTACAGGGGCTTGTAGTGAGAGGATGAAGGGTAATAGATTAAAACTGGAAGAGGGGAGGTTTATGTTTAGGCATTAGGAAGAAATTCTTCACTGTGAGGGTGACAAGACACTGGAACAGGTTGCCCAGGGAAGTTGTGGAAGCCCCATCCCTGGAAGCGTTCAAGGCCAGGTTGGATGGGCCTCAGAGCAACCTGGTCTAGTGGGAGGTGTCCCTGCTCATGCAGGGGGATTGGAACTAGATGATCTTTAAGGTCCCTTCCAACTCAAGCCATTCTATGATTCCATTCTATAGAGGACTTCTTTCCCCTTTCTTAGCTTCTTGCCTTTGGCTTAAATTACAGGGATTATTTTAACACTGTACTGTAAAATTTGCAGAGAAAGTGGGAGTCCTGTAAACAAAATAACTTTGAAATGCACTCCTTCCAGTTTTCTTTCTCCATACCTCTCCTGCCATGTCAAGTATGCTTAAGCTTTGGTGGTAGAAAAGATGTATTTGGTAAAACTGTATTGCATGGTATCTGCCACAACTGTAGAATCACTAAATTCTTTTAAAAAATGACATATTTAGTTTTCAGTGTATCAGTAAATACTCAGGGAAATGTAATAGCTGATGTGCCTTTGATGAATCATTGGTTATTAGGTTATAGTTTTTATCTGCCTTGCTCTTAGTCATTAAGCACTGTAGTTTTGCCAAGTGATGCTGTGCTGGTCCAGTTCTCTTCTAGAATGGGAGACCTTTAGGAACATACCTTTGTGCCGGAGGGCAGTCTAATGATTATGCACTTTTACTTGGACTTGTATTGTTCCAGTTCTTGCTTTCTCTGGCAGTGCTCTTTTTGGGGTAGTAAAAAAAATAAATCAAAATACAGCTACTTCATGGTACTGAAAATCTCATAACACATAGTGAGAGCACTGGTGGTCCCCATTTGCAAGGCTATTTCATAAACTTCCAATGCTTTCATTATAAAGGAATGAGTTAGAATGCAATTATATGAGTTTTGTTTTAATGATTATTATAGGCTTCCTCATTTCCTGTCCTAAAATTCCTGCAGTTAAATAGCTTAACTGCATCTCAGAACTTGCTGAAAATCACAGACTAGTGATGTGATTGCCAGTCTTTACATGTCCAAGGTGTGACAGTATTTTGAGGTACTGCTGCCCTTCTATTGGACCCAGTTAAGTGTAGATGCAGGCTAATTTTTGTGCTGTGGAGAAAAATATAACATTCTGCTAAGAAAACTGAACTTGTTCAATTCTGTGCTTTTCTAATTTCCCCACTGGCCTGGGAGACAACAGTTTTGAAGGTCACAAGCCTATTCCTCAGTTATTTTGCAACATAGCCTTATATGCAGCTGGTTATATTTCAGTGTCACTTTTCACTAAAAATCCATAGAGAAAGGAAAAGAATAGAATAAAGTAATTGTTCTGTCAAGGCTAATAATCCTCATTAAAATCTAATTGATTTAGTGGCTATTTTTCAGGTTTTTTAAAGGCTGTTAGAAATCAGATTATCAATAGTGTGTTCTACAAGTCTTTTATTAATGCTGCTGTTCATCTTGTCATAAAAAACTACATAGCAGTCTGGCTGTTTCTCAGTCTTTTTATTGCCTTTTTTTCAGTGGAAAGTCAAATAGTTTGCAAAAATTGCAGTTCTATGCATTGCTTTGCAATCACTGCTTTTAAGTTGATCAGTTACATTTCTTTATTTGGTCTGATTAGTATGTGGTTTGCTGGTGAGAATTTTGAAATGCTGTGTTGCCCTAATTTTGATTTATTTATTCTGAAAGAAGAAACCATGCAGCCAACCTTGAAACAATATAATATTAGATTAAATCTATATTAAGTTCATCCCAACCAAGCCAATCTTTGAAGCAATTAATCTGATTCCTTTTGTTACACTTGACCCTCCTTGATATGGTCGATACATGGAAGGTCAATACATGGAAAGTCCCAGAGATAAAATCTTCACAAAACAATACAAGCAGATGAATTTGCAGTGTGAAAGGAGCTCTCAGAATGTCAAATTCTGAACAAATTCCTTTATTTCAAGAACACAGCTCACAGCAGTTGAACAGCCCCAGAGTTGTACACATTAAAAAGTCAACATCTGGATGACAGGTTAACCTAGTCCTCTTTTGATCTTTTTGTGTTGTATAGCAAATGTTTTCTAAAGGGAAACAGAGACTCTTTTTCCAATTTCTGTTAGCACCTGGAAGTGTAAAAAGACACAATTGTTTGGGACTGGCTTGTCAGAATCTACTCATCAGTTTTCTGCCTCTTTGTGTTTATATGTAGTTTTTGTGGGTTACTTTCAACTTTGAGAGACCTTTGTGTCATCATAGAGCAAAAATCTGTACAATAGTATCTGCTTAACTGAGAAGAACTTGTGTTCTTTACCGAGTTTTTTAATTGATCACTTTCTGGATCACTTTCTAACTTCCTGCCCAGCTTGGGAAGTCTGTACAGCACTGGCTCAGGGTTTGCCCAGTCAGTAGCTGAGACTTGTCATGTTATTTAGCTTATGTTAGCTCACTGTGTCTTTGGAACCATTCACCTCATGCCTGGAATGAAGGAATAAGCAGTTAAGGCAGACTACAGTAAAATTCTAGTAAAATCACAGGGTTTCTTTAATTGAAATTTAGCTCACCTAATGTGAGCAACCAAGTGTTACACATTTAAATCAGTAGTGCCTTTGTATGGTATCTAGTAGGTGCCTCTTGTTATTCAAATGCAAATCAAATTTCTTCATTAACCATGGGAACATTATCTCTGCCTCTTCTGAAAAGTCAACATTCCTGCAGATAACTAAATCTAGGTTTGATACAGCAGCAAATGTGTAATATTCAGGCCTAGGCCAGACACAAAAATGGTGGTGTAATAATTTGACTTGATAACATATTTGATTTTAAAGAAGAACATGGACTTTAACTACATAAAGAACTAATAGAATATTAATGGGAAAAAAAAAATGCAGTTAAATCTCTTTGTTGTTGTATAGTTACTGCTGTTGAGAGATGCTCACCAGTTCTTCAGATATTGTGTTCTTTTTCACTTTCTGCCTGAAGATAAAGTGTGCAGTTTCTGCAGATTCATGTGGGTCATCTGTTGCAACAGAAAGATTAAACAATTGCTGAAAGTAATGGAAAGACTTAGCAAAACAAGCACAATGCTCCTCTAAGCTGTATCTGTACTTAGAAATCAGCTGTCCTGGCTACACTTTTTTTTCTAAGCCTCCTGGAAGTATATAGGTTTCAGGATATCAGGATCTTTCACTTCACAGTTCTTTATTTAAGTGCACAGATATTCTGATTCCAGATAGTTTTATTGTCACCACCTCTTTATAAAACAAACAAAAAAAGTGTATAAGAAGAAGATACAGGACTCTTCCACATGGACTTCCTGGGCAAGTTCTCATTCCAGTTTATTACTTCTTCAGTTGAAGATTGCGATGAAAGTTGAAAGGTTTGTTTTGGAGAATGATAGAAATAGGATGGAATAGGTATTTTGTTTGAACATGAATTCCCATTATCTTAAATTCAAATAGAAATGTGATTTCAGTCCTTGAAACACCTTTAGAGAGTCCAATAATTTTTAACTTGTTATTCTATTTTGTGAATACAGAACCTAGAGAATATGTTTTGGTCAAGTAGATATGGTTGCTTTGCAGAGATGCTCTTACATAAGAACAGTGCAAGGCTGTAGAGATGCTTGATTAAATTTTTGCATTCTTTCTGCTAAGTGTTTTTTCCATAATTGAGGGGTTTATCACCATGTCTGCAGCTCTCTGGGCTTAGATTCCTTAGATTCCTTCTCAGTTCCAGTGTCTCTCTCCCCCATTCTCTTCCATCTTGGGGCTCTTTCCTTACAATCTACTGCTGTTCAAAACATAGGTACACCTATTTCTACCAGAGTGCAGCTCCCTCTGTCCATGACAACACCATCTTATGTGTCTGTACAGTGCCACCTGTGTAATTGCACTCAACAATAATATAGCATCTTCCCTCTAATGATATTTCCTACACCTGGAAAATATGGTAGGTGAATATCTGATCTTCTCTCCTGGTGCAGGAATCAAAGGTGTTATGATATATTCACTGGTTTTGTCCCCACTTGTAAAATATTTCTTTTCATGTAGATATAATTGATGTACTTTCCTCTATTAGGGCATCAAGAGGTGCAGAGCTAATTAAATAAGAAATTAACAGGTGCATCATTTAAATGTCACTGACAATATAATAACACACTGTGAGTTTGGACATGCTGCCAATGTCATAGAGTTTTGTTTCTTATTAAATTTATACTTTTTGTTTTACTTTTTTTTTTTTTTTTAATGTCGGAAGAGCTCAGAGGATAAATGCTTTTATTCCCCTATGAAAATAAAATGGCTTTTTTAGGTTGCTTATTAGAGATTTCAAAATAGTCACAATTGTTTAGGAAAAAAGTCAACTTCAATATTTGACAGGAAGAAGAGAAAGAGAACTGCATCTTTCTCAGGACCAGTGCTTTATAGAGAAGAAGTTTACTTTTTAAGATGTCTTAATAAAGACTGAATAGGTTTTGGTAGGTGCATTAACATGTATTGAAAATGCCTACATAATTATTCATAATTATTTTTATTGTTATACTTATTATAATTACTCATAAATATTTTTTCAAATATTTTTTCCCTATTTTTTGGGGGGAAGCAATTAATTGTACTGATGGGAAAATGATATTTCAGTGTGCTGCCTATCTAGACAAGTCACCTAGAACCTGATCTTGAGGAGAAGTATTCCCTGCCATTCATTCCTTTTCCTAGCACAGTTCCCCAGGCTAGGCTGAGTCAGAACAATTGCCTGGCAAACTATGTAAAATAATGGTCGCTGGAATGAATGCCATCAGTTGTGCTGCAGGGCTCAAGGACCTGGAGGTTGTATTTTATTTCTGTCCTGAGGAAATCAAGTGTCACTCACTGGAAGGAAAGAAAAATGACTTCTTGTTCTCTCTGCATTAGACTGACAGTATAGAATCTAAACCAGCCTTGAGATAAAATTTAAATACAAATACAGTCAGTGTTCTTCACATAAATAATTTGTTGATTTATTGATATTGTTGATAGCTTTCCTAGAAGTCATTTCTGGAGGGTTTAGGGCTTTTAAATTGTTCAGAGGATTAATGCAATGCTCTTAATGTCTGGACTAAACACAGTTCAGTTAAGCCATTAATTTGCACAGAAAGATAAAGGGCTTCTCCTTCCAATCAAATTGCACTGAGCTGAATTTCTAGTTGTCTTTCTTAGCAAAGGATCTTACTACCCTACCCTCCTCACAGAGAGCACAGTCTCTGTTACACGGTGATCTTCACTGTCTAAAGTTTCAAAGCTTACCCACTGTAGGAAGTATCAGCCACATTACCTTTATTTCGTATTCTGAACATTTAACAATGTTTTCTTCCTGTATTTTCTATTTATATATTTTTTCATTAGAGTAGTAGCAGGAGTCTAGAAAGACATGAAATGTCTTTCCTACATTCTGTAAATCTTTAGCATGTATATCTGTTCAATTTATAAACACTAGAATTTTCCAGAACTTATCAACTCTTCATCAATTACTATTTCTAAACTGTTTGTTATACAGCTAAATTGTTATATAATGGAAGGATATAAAATTTTATGTGTCATTATTTACTATGAAGTTTCACCAAAATTAGTATGATAAATGCCTGATGAACTTCAGGAATGAAAAAGAAATTTGTGGAATATTTGATTAAGTGACTTCATAGCTGATGAATATTACAATTCAATTATATTATTATTCTATTATGTAATATATACTACATTATCATAGAATCATAGAATCCTAGGGGTTGGAAGGGACCTCAGAAGATCATCTAGTCCAACCCCCCTGCCAGAGCAGGGTCACCTAGAGTACATCACACAGGAATGCTTCCAGGCAGGTTTTGAATGTCTCCAGTGAAGGAGACTCCACAGCCTCTCTGGACAGCCTGTTCCAGTGCTCTGTCACTCTCACAGTAAAATAATTTTTTTCTGATAATCACCTTAAACCTCCTATGCTCCAATTTGTATCCATTACTCCTTGTCCTATCACTGGTCATCACTGAAAAAAGCTTAACTCCATCTTCTTGACACTCACCCTTTACGTATTTGTAAACATTGATGAGGTCACCTCTCAGTCTCCTCTTCTCCAAGCTAAAGAGACCCAGCTCCTTCAGCCTTTCCTCATCAGGGAGATGTTCCACTCCCTTAATCATCTTTGTGGCTCTGTGCTGGACTCTTTCAAGCAGTTCCTTGTCCTTCTTGAACTGAGGGGCCCAGAACTGGACACAATACTCCAGATGCGGCCTCACCAATGCAGAATAGAGGGGGAGGAGAACCTCTCTTGACCGACTAACCACACCCTTTCTAATGCACCCATGTTATATTATTATTATTATCATTCATTTAGTATCATGACACTTCTGCTTTCTAACTTTCTTGCATTTTAGATTTACACATAAGACTGTGTCATCTTTATTTTTTTCTTTCCAACAGTGACTTTGCACTGTTGAAAAAAGCAGGAGTTTCACCTATGAGAACAGGCAGGACTTTAACAGACCTACCTGCTATAGACTTCATGTTTGATACACTTTGCTTCAGACTAGACATGGTGTCCAAAGCTTCCTCCTCTACTTTGGTAGTTTTTTCAGCATCATCCAGGAAGCTGTGAGGTTGGGCTGTCAATGTTGTGCTGTGAGGCATGCTGCTCTTAATCGCAGATGAGGTAACAAAAAGGGCTGATTTGGTTAAGTGCTCCTAATGGACTTTCCCTTCAAGAAGTATCCATTTTTCATTTTTCTGTGTTCTCACAGTACATAATAAGAATTTCTTAGAATAAATAAAAAAACCTTCAAATCTTCTGGAATGACTTAAGAAAGTTTAGGGGTAAAAAAAGCACAGTGAAAGTTTACTGTATGTAGTCTGAGAGCTTGTTTCATATTAGCATTTGAAAACATAAATGCCATTAGAAGACAGAATTGAGCAAAATGAAATTAAAAATAATAATAATAAAAAAAGAGCATGAGAATTTTACATAATGCAATAGGCTTCCAGTGGTGGTAACAGCGCCATTGCTTCTATCGTTTTAAAATTGGAGAGGACAAAACTGTTAAGTTTCTTACAAAAATTTGCTTACATTTTCTTGGTAATACATTGCCCACTCTGAAACATGCTTTCAGTCTGCTGCAATTTTTATTGTGTTTTTATATAAGGATGTGACTAATTTTAGATGATAAGTGATGAATAAACCTAATAAATACGTCTGTGGTGGCTGCTAGCCCAACTTGATGCTTCACAGTTCTATCATGTCAGACAGAGGGCAATGCACTAACAGAAACTGTGGTGCTCAAATAAATAATGTGTACTTCCCAACAGTTGATCTCTTTTAAGTTACTTATTAATTGTCTGCTTACTTTTGGAATATTTGACTAATGTAATAAATAAAGGTGTTAGTTGCTGAGCTCCGCAGAATGTGGGGTTATATCTCTTGTGGATTATTTGAAATTTTGGAGGACAATGCATTGGTTCTTACTGATCAAGTGATCCTTCCACAAAGTGAAAACAAGGTGAAAGTTACCTTCATATGAGCAATAAATGAAAGCTCAAAAACAATCTCTTAAGACACTTAAATGTTTACTACCCTAACACAAATATTTTTCTTCACTGCTGAACTCTTAAGGCAACTCTCATCTAACGTTACCTGGAATTCTTAGATTTCCTTTTACCATTTTCAGGCTCACTTAGCCCCCCCTCTGTATACTAAATACTATTTAAGTTCTCCTGTTTTTATTGATTCTTCTGGTTAATGGACTAATGCCAGGTGTCTATATTGATTATTTAAACCTGTTAGCAACCTGCAATATTATTGACTGTTAAGAGTATTTGGGTATTTTCAGGACGTCATGTCCATATTTGGGCTGAATCTTGAGTAGCTAATTTTTTTTTTTTAATTTTATTTATTTTTTTTTTAATCAAAGAAGAATTCCTGGATACCAGGCAGATTTATTACACACAGGCAGCTTTGTGGTCTCAAGTGCCGTAGGCATACACCATCATCCTTCTTGCTCAGATTCACTTGTGTTTGAGATAACTAGACTTAGACTATTTTTTATTGCATTTGCTACAAGAAAGTAGATTATGGAATCCTCTTCACTGTCTTAATGTCATGGGACTTGAAAAAGACTGTAATTCAGTATGTGCAATGACTTTTACCTAATCATCCAGGGTTTTATAGCGAAGAAATAAATGTAATTGCTGTTGTGTATTTCAAAAACTTTTAAAAGTTTAAAGCTAAACTGTTTCCTGTTGTAATAGTTCTAAGGCAGAGGACTACCACATGTTGTATTTTATGTAAGAAAATTTGTTTAGAAGTCAGCTGCATAAATAACTTTTTAGATGGAAATATTGCATCATCAAAACATTATTGCTAAACATTGTGTTACTGACTTCAGTATTTGAAAGTAAAGGTCTGTCTTCCAAGAACTATGTGTCGCTGATAGTCATCCTTAACCAGTTAACAGTGGAACACTTTTTTTTCCTTTATGTTAGGAAGTGAGTACTACAGGAAAGTAATTGAGTTATTTTAGAAGAAGTTAATGTCAAAGTTTACTTTCTATAATGTAACAGCATCAAAATTCTGCATGGTTTAAATGGGGCCACTGGAGCCATTGGTGGTGACAGTTACTGAGAGAACACACACAGTACTTTTTTTTTGGTGTTGGGGCTATAAATACCTGTCTTGTGGTTTCTGAAAGCCTCCAGGATTGTGGTTAGATTTCTCCTGATATGCTTCTTGTAAAACACCTTTGTAATGATGCATCCCTAAAGGAAAGTTATGAACCTCTAACCTTTGGGTAACCTGATAACCACCTGCTTTTCTTCATAAATCCATCAGTCAATTTGTTTCCTAGGTACTGGTGACATTGGCTAGAGCCAGCTGCTGTGTGGGCAAGGTTCACGTGATACTCTGTGCAGTCTTCCCTTCAAAATTTTGCTCCTGTGTCTCAA
Organism: Apus apus; assembly: GCF_020740795.1. Classification (NCBI taxonomy): domain Eukaryota; kingdom Metazoa; phylum Chordata; class Aves; order Apodiformes; family Apodidae; genus Apus; species Apus apus. The sequence continues at coordinate 28,768,320 of NC_067285.1, forward strand.
GCTTGCAGCTATTCTGCATGAGACCATGTCTTCAGCAGAAACTGGGAATGGTGTCCCATCAGGCCATGGTATTGAGAGATGCTGCCCATTCATTCAGTTATTTCGAAGTGCAAATTAGTTCCCTAGAGAGTGAAAAGTCCTCAGTATCTCACTGTACTTACTGAGTTTCTAAATGAGTCCGTGTTGCTTAAAGTGAAACTCTATGAGTCTGTTTTAGGAGGCGTAGTTTATTGAAAGCCTCACCTCTGGCTAGTCTGTCTTTCTTTTAGAGCACTCACAACAAATCAGAAGTAACTTCAAAAGAGTAAATGCTAATAATGAATCTCTTTAATTCAATAGCCTCTGCTGTCTGAAAATTATGGAAGTGTTTTAGTTCTTTGGATAGGCAGGGTGCTTTTGTTGTCAGTCATGAGCTTGTGTCCAAGGGCAAGCTCTGTGAACATTTATAGAAAGATTTCATAGGCATGTCATGCCTACCACAACTCATTTTAATTATCTAAAGAAATAGTTTAGCTTGCAATAAATGCCATGCTGTGCGTGAATACTAATGTTTTATAATTTGTTTCTAAAATGTAGTACTGAATACAGAAAAGACACAGTAGACTGAGGGCTTGAAAAGCCCAATTCCTGTTCTAAAATAACTTAATCTTATTTTCGGTTCTCCCCTTCTTCTGTTTCAAGAAAACAAACAAAAGAAACAACCACCTTTATTTGGAAGAGGAGATCTGACTTCATCTGCCATAGAATGGAAGGAGATTCCTTTCAAAGTCTGGGGCAGATACTGGTCCGTGTTATGATTTATGAATGATACCAGTGTGATGTTGCTAAAAGCCACGGACCACTGTGCAGATGTGCTGTTAGCATGCAGTAAGTTCTCTGAAGCTGACCAGATTCTCTGGTGTGTTTGTGTTATTGAAGAGGCGTTTCACTATTAGAGTGCATTTTTATTTTATTTATTTAAAATAAATCCTAACCACTAATTATTGTAAGCCATTTAATTTATACCAGATGTTTAACACAGGCTGCGACTCTCCCCTTGCTTTTGTGAGCTCTGTGCTAATGCAATGCTATTTCTGACTCTGGTTGACATGAAGTTCTATAAATGGAGATAATTTGTTTTGCCTATTGAGACACTAACTTGTCTGAGCTAAGACTGTCTCCTACTATAAACAGTGCTTCAAATGAGGTGACTGTAACCTCAGCCCGTGTTTCTGGGTACTGTTGCATACTAATGCAAGCAATATACATCAACTGCCAAAAAAGAAGGATTGTCTTTTTCTTTGCTGTCTAGTTTTCTCTCCTCTTTCTTTGTATATTCCCAAGCAATTTGTGATTTCACCTCCTTTCTTCACATGATTTTGAAAGTTCAGACCTAATATATTCAGTAGTAAAAAGCCCAAGGCACCAGTGTTGCATAGGCAATCAAATATTCATGCTCTTTTCAAATATTTATTTGTATAGTGTTAATAAATTAGAAGACAAGAATGTGACCTTTTCCTCCCTGTGAGTGAGGGCAGCTATCTGACATAACAACACCTCTAATAGGTGTTAGAAGTGTGTAATTACATGGATCTTACACTTAGTTGTCTGTTACTAATTTCTTTCCTGGTGGTCAGTCTAGTAGAGAGCTCTGAGATTTTTTTAAGTAAGACTTTTGCATATCAGAGTTTCTCTTACATGTGAGAATTTTGATAATTTGAGTTTTAGGTGAGATTCTAACTTTTTGACAATGCACGACAATTTTAAAATGCAGGAATTAAAATTTTGTATTTCCATGTATATTTTTGTCTTGGATCTTGTCACAAGATAACTTTTTCATCTTTAAATCTAATGTTAAGATGCTGTTGCTGCATATTTGATTTGTGAAGGCAGAGATGGATTTGATAATTGCTTGTTGCTTGCAGGATTTTAAGAAGGAATCCAGGAGCTCGTGGGTATATGCAGCTGTGTAGTAAACTTTGAGTAATATTTATCCTGACTCACAGATAAACAGAATTATGCAAAGAAATTTAGACATTTAGAAATTTATTAAACAGAATGATGCAATAATGGAGCATATATTCAGTGATAATTCAGGACTTTTTTTAACCTAGTAAGTATGTACAGGCGTAAATAGTAATTCTTGTAACAATACATTCATTATTATCTTTTGAGTCTAAAAAAGCTATATTAATCTAAAAAGTTCAAATATTTGTAGTTTTGTGAGTTGTTGGGAGGACAAAATCAGAGCTACATGGGAATTAAATTCTGCTCTCACTTTCTGAACTTTTTCTCTGCAAAACTGAATAGGGGCATAAAGGGGCAGAAAATGGGGTATAGAAGCAATATTTACTTTCTTCTTCCCCTTCCCTGTTGACTTGGGGAGAATTTTATCAGATGTCAAGTTTTTGGAATATGCTCTCAAAGTTTGCAGAGATGTACCCAGCACCCTGGAGTCCCAAGTGAGATAGCTGGAGACTGATGAACATCCTTCCACTGAAAGTTTCAGTAGTACTGCTATTTTCTTGTAGAAGACTCTGATTCATCTGAATTAGCTTTTTTTTAGCAAAGCATTCTCAGTTTTGTTCAGTTCCCTCTCTTCTCATCTGTTTGTTTGCATGATTTATTTTCTGAGCACCAGTGTATTAGGCAAGTGTGTTTTCAAAACAGCTTTTCACAAGTGACTTACACTTTTCTTTTTCATTCCAATACTCCTTAATATGGCTGAAACTTCTTGCTTATGTCAAGGCTTGTTCAAGAAATGTAGCAGTGTTGGTGAACAAGCCTTGGGGCAACCCTGCCAAATATGATTTTTGTTGCTGCAGTCACTCTACGTTTACAAAGTATTATTGTTATGACAGTGTCTTAGAGGATGTATTTTTTGGTAAGATTATGACCAGCTCAAGATGGTCATAGATCTGCCCTCCATATTAAATTTTTATTGACAACTGCATTTTCTGGTGTGCCTTCAGGTGCAGGATAAATGTCTGTGTGACCGAAGCACAGTCTAACTTGTCAAAGGAACTATTTGTAGAGCAAAAGGTAACTCAGAGCAAAATTGAAATCCTTTTAAAAAATATTTCAGAAACATTCAGCACTTTAAATCTATCCAATGTATCTAACAGAGAATTCACCTTTTGAATGCTCATAGTGTATTCCTGCTGTTTGACTATAAATAAAAATATTTGGATATCATTTTTCTAGGCATCCTTGAGAAGGATTTAGTGTAGCTTGATAGGAAAAAATTTCTTGGGCATTTGGGGCTTTTACTTTATTTTTTGTTTGGATTTTTTTAAAACATTATTTTATTGTTTCATAACAGTACTATGCCTCTTTTTCCCCCTTCCCTCAAGTGTGTCATTGATATTTTATGAAAAGAAATATTGTAGAAAAATGCAAATTTATGTGGAGTCAAACTCCTTTAAAAACCAAAACTAACAATAGTTTTTCTTGGGTAGAGAGAATTCTCCATTCCTTCAGGTCTGCTCAAGGGTGCTGTTTTTCCATGTTCATGGTAAAAAAATCAGACTTGCTAGCTGAATGTAAAATCTTACTAGCAAACAAATTTTTTGCACAGCAATGCATAGCATCTTCTTTCTTTGTGTCAGCTACCAGTAGTTTCATGGGTCATTATTCTTCATCTGTTCCTCATCCCATTTTGTAAGCATTGCTTTTTTTAGGAAAAAAACCCAACAAAACAAGAGATAAATGTTACATCTTCAAAAAAAAGATGGGATTTGATGTGATTTGGTGTATATTACTTCTCCTGATTGTAACAGACATCTGCTCTGTGTATATGTTGTTGTCCTGGGGAAGAGGTAAGCTTTTAGCATTGGTCTGGTTGTAGTGCTGCTTTTCTGCTCCGACTCCCAACGTCAGTTTCTTCCCTAGAGGCAAAGTGACCAGCAGGGCGCCTCCCGAGAGAGTCCTACTTTCAGACAGAGAGAGCCTGCTCTCTGAACACAGCAGTGGATCTGTTGTCATTTTTCATACCTAAAGTAGTGGCTGACCTACTTTGTGGCTTAAATTTAAATCTATTACTTTCCCCAACAATTCTCTTTTCTTTTATCTGTAGTTACTCTAAGTTCATCTGGCAAATCACTGCAAATGTCTGTATACCCAACTCTTTCACTTTCTTGGATGTGCATCTGTGTTGTACTGATCTGGTTATTTGCGCTGAAATCTAAGCTTTATTATCAGGTATTACATGTTTTACTTTCCTTGCTCCTGCAGAATTGTTGAAAGGCAGCAGACAAAAAACCCTGAATTTAAATTAATGCAATGTATCAGAAGAAACTAAAGCTTTTAGAAAGAATAAGTATAATTTAAGTTTGTAGCATTGATGTCTTGTGTAAGTCTTGTAAAATTACATCCTTGTTTTTGTCTAGAATGTGCTAAAATTATAAAATAAGTTTAGAGAAAATGCAGGAAAATTCATGTTTCACTTTCAAGGTGAGTGTCCAAAATTTATTCCTTTTTCCTCAATGATTTTTTTGAGAGACAAGCCCACCAGCATTCTGGGTCTCAGTGGTGAGATGCAAACATGGGAAATGGAAGATTTGAATCAAAAGGTGTATCTGACTTTTGTGTGTGTATGTGTCCTGAGAAGATGGAGCAGGATGTAGAGCTTCCTATGACCCAGCAGTGTACTATAATAATTGAGGTTTTTGGAGAAAAGACATCTGTTTCTAGTAGCGTCATAAACCTTCCCAAATCACTACAATATTTTTCAAGCCAAAGGTATTGAACAAGTTTCCCAATTTCATTTCCCTGCTCTCACCCTCAAAGTTATTCTGAAAATCAAACTGGGAAATAGCTCTTCCCAGCCTCCTAAGTTTAATGTGGGTCATTCACAGACATGTACATATGCACATATACAAAACTATTTCAGAAAACAAATTCTGGTGTACAGTTCATAGCCACTAAATTGCACATGTTATTTCCTAGTATTCCTGATTTTTATGAGGGAAGGATTTGTCATAAGTATATTTGTTACTAAATTTTATGAGTAAGATTTACAAACTTAACAGGGTAGAAATGCTGTTCTGTCATATAAAGAAAATAGTCTCTCTTTGTATACTTCCTTGATTCAAACACCAACGTGATTTGTGCCTGAGAATCTTTTATTTAAACTTGAGGCTTATGTTAATGAATAAAATTTTGCCATCTATTTTAATATGCAGAAATGAAAATAATTCAGTATCTTGTCACCACTGAGCAAAGTGCTTTTAGGAATTTCATTGTCATTTAATTTTCCTTAATGAAAATCTATGTAAAAAGTAGCTAATAAAACTTGTACCAGAAGCTTTGCTACGCTTGGTTCATGCTTATTTATTATTGAAAAATGTATTGTCTGATGGTGATAATAAGAAAAGAAACAGGTACAAGATTAACAGAGTTAGCCTGGGTTGTGTTTCTTCTCTTACTTAAAGAATGGAGAATTAACTCTCCCAGTTTGCCAGAGTACATGGGCAGTGCAGAAGTGATGTGCTTTACTTTATGCTTTGTTCCTTTAGACTAAACACATTCTCATGCCTTCATATCAGCTGCATTGCAGTGATCTTGTCTAGCATCACGGAACAAACTGTGTGCAAGGTTTAAATATCACATCCTTAGAGATGGAAGAGACTACTGAAATGTTGCAAACTGCAGACACAGCGAAGAGACGTTGATTTATAGGCTTGTTTTTTCAACAGAGAAGAAGGAATGCTTAATTTGACTGAGTTCTGTTTCAGATTATGCAAATTGTGAGGGAGAAGTTTTTAATTGAAGTTTTTAATCTCCAGGTCTCCATTTCAGATTCTGCATTAGTCAGAATGATTGTGAAGCCTTGCTACCAGGTTGCTGTCTGGCCAGTAGTCCAGTTTTCCATGTGTTTTTTATTCATGCTACTAGCTTGTCTCTAATAATTAATATGCAGAATAGCAATTTAAGCAATGACAAAAGCCAGTTTAAATAAGGAATCTACTTTTTAGAACATAAAGATACCTTTCTAAGTTGACAGCAGTGCAAAACTGGCACTGTGGGAAGCTTGTGCTTCTGCTACCCTCTGAGCACAGTAGTATATTATCCAGAGCTGTTAGGTTGGAATCTTCTATTAGTTTCTTGTGAGAAATAATGAGAGAGATCTTGACTATCTGAAATTGGATGTATTTATGTTAAAGTCTGCTAGTTTATATTTTTTTCAGTAGTTAAAAACAATTTTTTTCTTGACCTACTGCATTTCTCAAAGGGATACATGTCTGTATTCTACTGCTCCTCATAGCTGAAGAGTATGTGAATTGGTTTATGGCAAAGCCTACATTAAAAAAAACAACACCTTTCATGGTGAGAATGGGACAACTCTGAATGCTCTGGCTCTCTTTCAAGTGACTGTGTTTGGTTTTGTGTGTAGTAAATATTAAAAGAAAGTTGTTTGATAGAGTGAGATGCCTTCTTGTTAAAGATGTCCCTTGAGAAGTTTCAATCATGGCAATGTGAGGTGTGGAAAGACAGCAAGTCCAGGCTGTACCAGATGCTAATTTTGCTAATTGGTTAATTCTGTGTTAGAGCCTGGCCACCACTTGGCACTGTGGCACATAGAATTTTACATAGATCCAGCAGGGAAGATTCTGCATTTTATTATCCTGAAATAAGGAAATGGCTTTGATGAAATGAACTTTTTAGTGAGAGTTTTGTAAATTTTAGTATGTTCTAATATTCCCCTCTCTAGGCCTGCATGCATATCACCTTTTTCAAGTTGAAATGAAGTTAGAACTGGGTCTTTGTGTTTTTTCAGAACGATCTAGTATTCTTAAGATCATGCCTAGTGATTCTGAAAGTGAAAAACTGCATTTCAGTAAATGTGCTAATAATAGGTTTTGCTTATGGCCTGTCATAACTACTGAGTAATGGATCTGTGGACAGGATGAGTGCATTCTACTAATTCAATAAAGCAAATACCTTTCTGGATAGTGGAACAAATTTATTCTTGGAATTACTCTATACACTTATATGCACTTACAGCTGAGCTGAATTTGCCCCCTAAGTTTCTATTTGGAGAACAATATTCATAATTCGTTCAGTTATGATCACGAAGTACAGAGGCTTTAGCTTGCCCAAGTATGTAGCATATTTGGGATAATTTAAAAGGAATAGCATAAAATATCAAATATTTATACTCTTTTTGTAGGCAAACATTTATTACAATTTACATTGTGCTTTTTTTTTCTCTCAGGCATGGTAGTTGCTGTACTAGTAGATGATTCCACCTACAATGTATTTACATTTTCTGAAGGCATTACTATTCTCAGGTTTTTTGCAAACATTTTTCCATTTTGGCTGTTGTGGAAGGAAGCAAAGAACCTCCAGTCCTGTGGTGAAGCCAGTTTAAAGATTTAAATAGCAAATTCAAATCAGAAATGAGACAGTTAAAGCAACCTTTCAACAAGACTCACTTTCTGCAGGCAGATATACTTGTGTTTGTGCACGCACATATGTGCACACATTTATACCTCATTTATATTAGGAAGCATAAAAAAAACCAAGCACACATGGACTGTTTAGAGCTGGCTTTGGCTTGTGTGTCCAGAAATTTTGAAGTGCTCCGTATCGTCATGTTAGGCCTAGCCAAACACAGTCTCTGCATATAGCTGTCTGATCACTGGCTGAGAGCTTTATTCATTCTCTGGCATTTGGGAATCCTCTTTGGGCAACTTCTTGCCAAAGTAGTCAATCCTGGTAGTAACTTTATGAGGACCATAAAACTTATTGAAAATAGGTCATTGAGCATGTATTAAGATAATGTGCCTGAAGCTTTTGCCTAATACAAGCTGGATTCTAATCAGCTGCCTAGGAAGTGAACAAAACTCATTTACTCATCCCAGTCTGCCCATTTATTTATCTATTGGACAGTTGTACTTACATTACCTAAAAACATTTATTTTTTAAATTTGTTTTGTCAGGTGGTGAAATACAATAGCCTCTTCTCTCCATTAGCACTTTGTAAATGTAAATTAATTTAGACAAGTCTTTTTCAGTCTAGAAAAGAGGCAGCTGCAGCAGAATGTGATAGAAGTTGATAAAATCTTGACTGGCATGGAGAGGGAAAACTGCTCACTGTTTCTTCTAAGGCAAATACTAGGTTTCCACCAGGTTCACCAGATGAAACTATGGGTGGCAGGTTTGAAACAGGAATGAACATGGCTGTTCTTGCTACAAATTGTTGTGGAAGTAAAATTTTACATCAGTACAGGGAAGTCTGCAAAAGTTAATGAGAAAGAGAAATGCACTGAGAATAATTAAATGCATAGAAATTATATCCAGGTCCTTAGTCTGAAGTGAGTATTAGGCTGAAGTAAGAAACAAGTTTGCCCTGTTCTTATTCTCTCCTGTAGGAATTCTTTCATGGCCCCTGGTGTGGAGACTTTCAGACAGGTGAAAGAGTAAGGGTGTAGGTAACAGCAAATACCTAATTTCTACCTGGCAGAATGATCAAGCTGTTCATGGCCTAACTGGTGTTAAAAAAAATCAGATTTATCTACCGTAGAAATTGGAAGGTATTTATAAACTTTAGTCAGTTAAGTTTTAAAAATATTTCTGAGGTAATAGTGAAGTCAAAAGAAAAAAAAATAATGCAGTAGTCTGTAAACTCTAGTCTCTGTTCTGCATTCTCGGGCATAACATACCCAGGTTTTCGTTCACTCCTTCTTCAAGAAAAATGCAAGACACAAAGCATGCTTTTGCCAATCAGTAATAAAATGCTTTGTTGTCTATAACTTCTACAACCGTTTTTTTCAGGAAAAAGCAATGGTATTAGTTGAAAAATGCTACAGAACAAATGATACTCTAAACTGCCTAGGCCAAAGTATTGCCAGACTGGAAGAGGATTTTGGTTGAGTGCTGTTGCTGAGATGGTGAACACCTGAATGTTTCAGAAGAGAGCTTTAGAACCAATGGAGTGGTGGAATATGAATTAGGGAGCGTATTTGGCTCATCTTTTGGTATTATAAGCCTATCTCAATAGTTCATATAACAGTGCTCAGGAAGAGTGTAGCAGAGAACATGATTCTGTCTAATTTTAATTCATATCTTGTTTTGTTGTGTTTTTTTGTGTTTGTTTCAATGCTATGAAAAGCATGAATACAAATAGACAATTTACATTCATGTTTCTTCCAATCCCAGTAAATAGGTCTTCTAGTAAATGAGATTCCAGTGTAGCACTTGGAAGCCTCTCTGAATGATGTCCAGACAGAGCCTGCCACGCATACAGCTGCATCTGCTTATGTTGTTGCCTGATTTGCACAAATATGTTATCCCGTTCACATATTATTTATTTTTTTTTTAAATTTATCCTTCCCTTTGTAACACAAGGAATCTTTAGAGACACCTGGAGGTCTTTTTCATGCTCAAAAAAGAATAAGGACAGACTCTGCTACAAGAAATAAAATTGCTGGTGCAGAAAGTAATCAAACACCACAAGGTGCTGCTGCACAGAGCCTGAAGAAGTACAAACCAAACGTGCCCTGAATAGGACTGTGTCAAAGTGCTTGTCTGCTGTAAGAATTCAAAAACCAGAGGGAAGAAAGCTTTGAAGAGCAGCAGTTTATCAGGCTTCTCCTTGCTCCTATTTAGAGATGCTTGCAGCCTCTTTCCATTCAAGCCATACAAGATGCATAAAGATTGCTTACAGGCTGGTAGCATCGTGCCTTTTTTTTTTTTTTTAACACAAAGAGCACTCATTTAGCTCCCTTTTAATGCTCTGCATGTCAGTACTTTGCCCAGCTATACTGGCAACATGTTTTCCCTAGAAAGCTTTAAACAATATGGAAAAGCACTTTGAGAAAGCTTGTAAAATTCAGTCAATTTGTCACAATGTTTTATAGTTTTACCACCTTAGTTAGTGGAGTCTGAGTGCTGCATATCGAAGCAAAAAATAACAAGCTGGAACCATTGCTGCTTTCACACATTGTAAATAGTCTCTTACATGCAAACACCATGTTAAAGGGTGACTAAAATTGACCATGATAGATTCATCAAAGACTGCATGACAGATAGGCAACCTGGAAACAAAGTAGTATCTGGGGATGTTTGCTCATGTTTTTCCTGCGTTTTGATAGCAAAGATTATTACTGCTTAGGTGAGCCTCTCTAACTTCTTTTAAAGGTAAGAAAAATAACTTAAGTAAAACAAAAACTGATGGATTCCTTTAGATGCATGTTTGTTTTAATGCTAACTCTCTGTAGGTAACAGGGATGTGGAATATGGAATTGTTGATTACAAGGACTTCTAGGATTTTTTTCAATATGCCTGTGGTTTGTATGTATTTATATGAAAGTAGCAGCAGTTTGGTAGCCTGACATGAGACTACAGACAGGAAGCAAGTGCCATACTAATTCTTATCTAGAAGAAACAGTATTGAGGGAACACTGTCTGTGTTTTTCCTATTCTGAATCCATGTTTTCAATCAGTATTTGGTGGGCTGGCCCTCTGTATGCTCCAGAGTCTCCTCTACAACCCTAGTGGGAAATCACTCTCACTGAAAGTCAGTAAGCTAAAAAGGAGGGTGCTATTTTGAATCATTGAATCATACAATGTCTTGGGTTGGAAGGGACCTTTAAAAGTTGTCTTGTCCAACCCCCCTTCAATAAGCAGGGACATCTTCAACTAGAACAGAGAGAAAAGAACATAATGGAGTGATAATGGTTATCAAGGTTTTATTTTATTTTTTCCCAACTGATTATTGGTGTTGTTTACAACATAAAATTTAACAGCTCTAAAAGAAATAATCGATAGACACTGTCTATAATGACATTATTGTTGGAAGCTTGGTGAGGAATAAGTATGGCTTGAATCTGGAATTGGAGATGAATGTGTCAATTGAAAGAAACAAAAAATATAATTGTATGTGATTTACTAAGTTAAATATTTGTTAGCATTATATTCCACATGCAGAATAAAAATGCAAGGATACCAAATGTGAACACTTGCAACATCTCAGCATATTTAAAGTATAATGATTACTGTAGTTATTTAGCATAATGATTAAAATAGTTGCACAAAACACTATTTATAGCAACATTTGTAATTAGGTACTTGAACATTTGTTATTTCAGACAGAAATGTCCTGTAGAGCTAACCCATGTAAAATGAATTCTTCAGTTAGTGAATTAATAGATCATGTTCGTTTCTATGACAAGGAAAAATAATTTTCTATTTCTTGGCAATTTTACTATTTTTTTTTTTTTAAGGAAACAATATAACAAAACTCTCCTTTGTCATGCTTAATTCTTAAACTCAGTGATTATATCCTCAGTGAACAAATATTATTTTCTAGTTGGAACTCCCCAAATATTATTTCATTGGCATTACTTGATGTACTTATGGTCAGGAACATGCTTTTTATTCTTGTAGCTCTTCTTTTCCTTCCTCTCTCACAACCTGAAGAAATAAAACTCAGCAATACCTAGCCTAAAAAAACCTGAGTATGACAGATTTCTCCAAATGAATGAAGTTAATTATTTGGAAATTAAATATTATCAAGTCCCTTAGTAAATTTCCTCTTTCTTGTAGCAATATTACATTAGTGTCTGTTAGCAAAATAGAGATGATTGTGCCTGCTGCACAAGACACAGTATGATGAAGGCTACACAAATGCAGTGGTAAAGATGTTCATACAGCATAAAAGCTTTGTCTGAAACCTTAATTTGAAGTTGCAGAAAACTTCTTTGCCACTATTTTGAGTACCAAACGTAGGAAGTGAATTGAATATTTAGGTAACATAAAGATTCTCATGACCTCCAGTGAAGCTATTTCTAGCTCCATGACAGGCCTGAAGTTTTTGCACACAAAGTTCCTTTGTGCCACTGTTCAGGTACAGGACAGTGTCTTGGAGGATGGGAAACTTGTGGAAAAATCCTAGTACCTTTGCTTTCTTTTGGTCAGACTGCTGAACTTAGGTTTCCTGCTTCCCAAGGGCTGTTGTGATCACTGATCCATTGAGTTGAAAGGGATCATTCCTGACCTCCTCCTTTTCCATATGACCTAGCTGAGAAACCCTGTAGATGCAGTTCATACCTGTACTCTCTACAAGCCCAGTAGCTTTTCTGATTTGCATTTCTGGATACTCAAGCTCCCTTTACACAGTCTGAAGCTTCTGGGTGCTGATCACAGGGCTCTGGGTTCCCCATGGGCAAGGAACAAGTCTGATGCTCTGATGGCTGTGTCCCTGGGGGCAGATATCCTAATTTTAATAAGAAGGCTTAATTCACCCTTGGTACAACAGAATATCTGGTTTGAAAACTGTATATTGTGAGCCATAAATGTCTTGCTGTTTTAAATGTAGCTTACTACTTTGTATTTGTTCAGATTAGGGTGACTGCCAAGGAAGAACACCACTAGTTCAAGCTTTACTTTCAAGCTCCAGAGTGAAATGTAGTGCAGGGATTACCACCTAACCTCTCATTTACAAATAATTTTGATAAAAGGCCTATGGATGTTTCTTCATTATAATCTCACATTTGAACCTTTCAATGACACAGCAAAGGCACTGTCATGGTAAGGGGAATATGGTAAAGATTTTTTCCTGGTCTATAGGTGCCCCTTTTTGTTAAGTCAAAGACCTGACTGTCAATTCAGAATAATTTAAAGTCCTCCTTTTTAAAAGTTTTATCTTAACAGTCTATTTTAAAGGCAGTATTTTGTAGAAGCAACACTATATCCATTTTGTAATGTTTTAATAGGCATTTAAATGTAAAGTACTAACTCTGTGAAATATTCTTTTAGCTTGCAGAATGAATAAGAAAAAGTAATATTTCAAATCCATTCTCTTTTATTTTCCATGCTTTTCCTGTGAGCTTTCTAATGTGCCTGAATGTTGATCTGGAACATACATTCTGATTTCTAAGAAAATACATTTTATTAAAAATTATTTCATGTTTCTAAAAAGTGTTGTTTTCTTTTAGAGGGCAGCTTATCACAGCATGATCGCTTTTGAAACAGCACAACACAAATATGCTGCCAGGTAACATGACTAATTCAACACAGTCTGATGTGTAATTAGTGTAATGCTTCACAATATGAATGCTTTTTATAAGAAATAAAAATGCAAGTGCAATTTTGGAAGACAATTAACAAGTAAAATAACCTGAAAGGGATGTAATTTAACTGTTACTCTTTGGAATAAACAATAGGTGTCCAAGACTTGGTAATGTATATCTCACATACTTGCAGACTTGTGTATCTCACAGTGTATGCAGTTGGTGTCGGCCAAGGTAGGGAAGAAATTGATAGCAAAACTGAACAATAGGATCATAAATTTCTTTCATTTGGAGAAGACAATTGGGCATTTGTTTGAAGATAGCAAAAAAAAAAAAAAAATTTTGCTGGAATTTGTTATTTATAGCTAAGCATCTCCAGTGTGCTGAGATTTATTTAGAATGTCAGATAAACAGAAAACCTTTTATTCTTTACCCAATCTGTGGGATTTGGCAGGTGATTTAGAAAACTATCTTATAGAAGGAAAAAAACCCAACAACTTGAAATCAGAGTTTTATATGGGGGGGGGGGGCGTGGAGGGAAGGGAGTGGTGAGGAAGGAGTCCTTGTTCAGAACACTGTCTTGTTAGCTATATATTGTCAATTAAGGTAAATTAATTAACATAAGCTTTATGGTAAAATGGGTTCTGTAGATTCTCAACAATAGCAGATTTGGCATTTCACTTATAAAACTCTCAAACCTAAAAAAATATTCTGAATTTCCACTTCTACAAAGATGAAGGTTCAAAGCAGCCCAGGAGAAAAGCTGTGAGTGGTGAGGAGATTGAGGAAAGGCATTTTCTGCAGGAAATTACAAAAACCCTGGTCAAATTGGGTATTCTTTACTTCTACATCATATTCATAATATATGATGGACACCATACTAATACATCACTAGCACAGTACACTGTACTTTAGGCTTGAGAGTTGTGTTCATCCTAAACCTTGACATGCAAAGGTTCTTCTCAGTCATTGCCTAGTACCATAAAGCAGCTGCTCTCATGGCATATCTTTGTTCTCGTGTATTCCATGCCTTGTACTTCAAATATTGGTAAACACACAAGTATCACATGCAGCGTTGAACAGCTAGTATGTCACATTACAGATCAGTGTTTAGAGGCAGAATATTTACCCAGCAAAGGTAACTTCACATCCAGCTTAAATAAGACTTGCCTTCTAATAGTTGCAGGAGACTGCTTTTAAGTGCTCAAGGGAATTCAGAGAAAAGGGTGTCATCTCTATTTTAAACTCAAGCTGTTTAAAAAAATGCATAGTAAGTGTGTGAAAGCATTGAATGATCCCTAGAACTGCAGAAATGGTAGCAAATTTTAAAACTGAAGTGCACCTCCCAGGTAGTAATGCTAAAATAGCAAAACAAGACCTGTGATGGGAGGGGTATTCTGGCTATGGTTGACTCAAACATTGTGGCTAATTAATATTTAATAGTTAGTTATTCAGACATATAAAGAATGCTGGGCTCTGGAGCCAGCGTAGGATTATACTGGCTCTGCAAGTCCATTAAGAGACATGTAAACGGGTCCAGAAAAAAATGTAAATGTATTCTGCATTTGCCCTTGTGTTTGTGTGTCACTAAATGTGTACTGGGAAGCTGGGATTCTTTTTCCTTTGGTGGTCCAGCAGCTACAAGCATTTGCAAACACTTTTCTCCTTTACTGCAGGCCTTAGGTCAGCAAGGCCCAGAGTTCAGCTGAAATTAAAAAGGCTTAGAGAAGCAATTTAATGAAATATTCCCTGTTGTTTGTTTGTTGGTTTTTTTTGCTGACTGTAGAGCATTTTAATCCTTTGCAGAGTCTATATGCCTCATTCCTGTTTCATACACAGCACACCGTTAACTTACTTTGCTTGTCTATCTGAGTGTACCTGTGTCCTTGCCCTTGTCCAGCCCTCCTGGACTGCCCTCACTCATGTTACCTGGCTCTGTGGGAGAATGGGGCTTAAAATATGGTGGGATCTCATGGCAGGTTGTTTTACTCTGCAGCTGGCTGAATGCACAAGTGTTTTGGGAAACCCGGAGGGCATGGCCATGTAAGAGCACTTGGCTGTACAGCAACTACAAAATAGTAACATAAAAGAAGCCTCTTAGAGGCTGTGTGGTCCTGCATCTAACAAAGGGTTCTCTTTGTCATCCACCCCCAGGTTCTTTCCAGCTGAAGAAACCCATATGGTTGTTGTCTGCATTTTGTCCTGTGAATAAATTAACAATCACAATTACTTATATACTTATTCTGGCATCTTCAATACATGAATATGCAGGGTGAGATTTTGTGTGTGCATATGTAGTTAGAAAAAAATAGCTCTAAAGTAAGAGAGATGTTATTTTGGTGAAACATCTGTCTTTCTACATTAGCATTTGTACCAAACCACAAACCTTGGGAAATAATTTAATACCTTGAACTCTGTATTTTCAGAGTTAGCAAAAGATGCAACATCTGATTTTGGCTTTATCTCATTCATCCCTTCTGTGTCTTTTGTAGAATGTAAATGCACCTCATTATTGTTCTCGGTTATTTTCTGGAGTGTCTTAATTTAATTCCCATCCGTTCTCCCCTGTGGCCTTCAAAGAAAAGAAAATAGGTGGGGCAGACAAATTGGATAGAAGGCAAATACTCTGTGTCAGCTTTTCTGATTGTGTCAGGTGCACTGCAGAAAAAAATAATCTACTTCATTATCTCCGTGTTCAAGTGGAATACTAATCAATATCAAGGACTGGAAGAACAACATCTGACAAATACTGGATGCTACCGACAGTTCACTTTTTCATGTGATGATTCTTTTTTAAAGCAACTTGTGGTTGACTATTCTTGTAAATGGTTTTTGAAATGCTAAGTCTTTAAGAGTGCTATGTCCTTGAACAGGAGACATCACTGAACTGTTCTTTTCTAACCCCCCTCAAAAAATGAAAAAGTATTAAAATACATTTTTGGGATCAGACAGAGCAAAAAATTATTTCTCATTAAACAAGTTTATGTAGAAAACAATCATAACAAGTCCTGTTATTCTGACATGTCTTCTTCCTTATGCTATATTTTTCTTTCTGGACCAAGTTTTTAATTGGTTTGTGTTCATTAGTACCTGATACATAGAAAATGCCTTAGTATTAAAACAAATTACATAGAATGCATTAGGCAATCCTAAACATAAAAGTGCAGGAATATTTTCTGCTTAAGATAGTGTTTTACCCTATGAAGAACATTAACTCTCACTTTGGCCTCAGATCAGTAGAAATCTGAATCTCACTCCTTTTTAATATGTCCTGAGCTAAATATGAAGTACAGAGCTCTATCTTTCTCATTTCTCTCCTGTTTTCTTCTGCAATGCTGTATTAGGTGTAGCCTTGGTTGGATCAGGAGATTGAGTCAAGTGACAATGCACTTTCTTAGCTATGTTCTACTTGTAAATTTAGCCTCTTGTTTTCAGTCACAGGGACACAGATCTTTGACAACTCACTTTCCCCTTTAAGGCATGCTACTGAGGAGCAATGTTTTCAAAGAGCTTAGTACAAAGCATCTGATACTGTGACAACTAAGGTCAGAAAATAAGTGGGGTTTTTTTGTTTGTTTGTTTTTTTGTTTTTCCTAAGAACCTTGTCTTGTTTATCCAGTATTGGGAAAGAAGACTTTAGCACTATTTTGAAAATTCTGGACACAGTGTGTCTTGTGGTGATTAAATGGACCACCTGTGTGTTTTCCATGGGGCAATGATATGTAATTGAATTTCCTAGGATAGTATTTTTGTGTGATAGACACTGACTGTCTCTAAACAATTTATGTAGCCAGCAGACAGAGTATTACCCATGCGATTGTAGGCACTTAATATTAGAAGACATCTTGATGCTCAGAACTGAAGCATGTGTCTTTTTGTGTGAAGGTTCTTTCTCTGCTGGCACACTTGTGATAGCTACCAGGAGATGCTTGTGGTGTTTGTTTCTTGCTGTTCCTTTATGGATTATGTTGCAGCTGTAGATGATCTATAGTGTTTCAGGACAGCCTTAGGAAGGGAAAAAAATATTTGAGTGGTACCCTTGCTGAGTTTGTGTGTCTGTCTGTGCCTACGTTCAACTTAACAGAGTGGGCAGGCAGCTGTTGACATCCCAGCCCAGAATACTTGTAGTGACAATCTCAGGACATGCAGCTTTGGCTCAAGAGGCCATGTGCCCTCAGTAGTGCCAAGGGGACCAAGCTGGATCTGCTGCTTCTTATTTGTGATTGGGCGTTAAGACAGGGGCCCATGTTCCGTTGGTGAAGGTGCCAGCTGGTGCAAGAAAACATGAAGTAGTGTTTTTAGTCTTTAATGTGCCTGATTCCTTTTTTGGAGGGAGGGGCTTAGGAGAAGGAGAAGAGATTGAAGCTCTCATTCTGTTTTACCTTTTCAATTACACTTCACACAGCTTTGTGTTCTTAACTGCAAAAGGAATTATTAAAAAGTGGTCAGTGGAGTGCCAGGGTGGTCCATTTACTACATATGTGGCTTAGAAAGGAGTATAAAATCCATATTTAAATTCAGTGTTTATTGCGCTATGTATGATGATAATGCTATATTATGTAATGCTCTAGTTCATGGCCTGGGATCTCATTCTACTCATTCTTTAAAAATTGCCTAGAATTCATATCCTTCTGCATTTTGTCTAGTACAAGTTGCAGCTATGAAGGTAAAACTCTTCAGGTCTCTTCCTGAACTATTGAAGAGCTCTCTGTATAAGATCAATCAAAACCCCAAGCATTTCTTTCTTAGAAAATATCCCTCCCTGTATTTGCCCTAGAAGAGATGTCTGCCTCCTCCTTCTCAAGGTACAATTTGCCACAGTAAGAGGTGTTTACTTTCTCTACCGTAATACCAGCTTCACGTGGCTTAATCCTTCCTAACGACCGCAGCTTGGCTCTGTGCCATCAATCCACCTATGTCTGTAGCATTAAAAAAACCTAACAAACTGAGAAGAATATTGGAAATCTAGCCAGAAAAACCCTCTAACTTCTTTGGCAGAGTGCCTACAAAAGGAGAACATAGAATCAAAATAAATTACAGGATTCAGAAGCTCATTACATTAGTCCTAAGAAATTGCTTTCTCCTTGTATTAGCGACTAGTGCTAATTTGAAACACTTCCACCCCAGTCACTTTGTTGTTTTAAAAGAAATGGAAATAGAGGTGTAAGAAGAGAAAGCTTGAGTAATAGGGCTGATGGTTACATTTTAAACTAGTAACTTAAATAGAAGTGTTTTTGTTGAGAGCAGAAATCCTAGTGAAGGGTTAATTTTAAAAGGAGTAAGAGGAATCATAGAATAATTCAGTTCTGGAAGAATTTCTGGAGATCCTCTTGTCAATCCCTTCCTCAGAGCAGGACAGTGGAGACATGGCTGCTCAAGACCTTGTCAGGTTAAGTTTTGAGTGTTTCCAAGGCTGCAGATTCCACAGCCCCTGTGAGTTTTAGAGGGTGATGTGCACTTTTCTCAGCACAGGTGGGAGAAAGAAGAATTTTGAACCACAGGTTGCTCACAGTCTGTTGGTGCTTTCCACACTGTTCCCTGCCTCCTCATTAATAAATACTAGAGGTCTGTCTAGATGATGAAGGAGGAGTTCAAATTGCAGATGTTTATTTTTAAAATCAATATTGTTTGGCCATTGTTCAAATGGTGCTATCATGTTGTTTGTCTTCTCTGAGGACTGGGAATGCCCACAAAGAGGTTATGTAGGTAAAATGTCAGAGTATGTGAACTGACTCATCCAAGCAAATCTGATCAGGTTCTTTGGCTGCTGTGCTAATCAATTTAAAAAATAATTACAGCTAGGAGCTTGAAGTTTGCATAGTACAAGCACACAGAGCTGTTATGGAGTTCTTCTGAATGCAGCTCTACCAGGTTAAACTGCAATTTCACTTCTTTCCTTTTTTTTTTTTTTATTTCCAAAAAGATGACCATACCTATAATGTAGGAAAAAAAGATTCTGAAAGGACAATATTTACTGTAGTTTTCTCCATGACTCAGTGGTTAAAAAGTTTGTATTCATGGAGTATGCAGCACAAAGGGGATCTTCTTATTTTCTGTAAGCAAAGATAATCCTTTATTTTTTTGTACAAATATATAATCTCAAATGTAAGGATTTGCTGCAGAAAATGAAATATTCTTCTCATAGTAATAAACAAAAGGATCATCACCCCTCACAGTTTCTATACAGTCCTTATGTTTAACTAACAGAATCAACTTTTTAATGTTTGTACTTTGCTGTCAATAAAGGCTTAAATTAAAAGAATTTCTAAGGATGTACCATAAAGGCTTTATAAATTTAACATTAAAGCTTTTTCCCATTGGAATCTGGTGAAGTGCAAGGAGAAGAAATTTGAAAACAGCATCCTTTGGTTCTTGTCTGCTGTACTGAGTATCCAAGTTATTTCTATTTATTTATTTATTTATTTATTTATTGTGTCTAATACATATTTCACTGGCTATGACTACCAGAGATGTCCTTCAGTAATTATTTTCTAATATTTATCTCTTTGTCTTCCTTGTTGGCTTTATTGTAAGGGAAAGAAGACGTAGTCTGTTTTCCAGGAGCTGTCTGTTGTCCTGTTGTCTTAGAAGTTGGAGATGTACTAAACAATGAATGCAGTGACAATGGAAAAGACAGAAGAGGGGAAGTTATAAATTTTTTTTAATTACTAGGAAAGAATAATAGACATGCCATAGAGAGAAATGAGTCTTCAGAGAGTGAGGCAAAGGAAGGCTTTGCAAAAGAAAGGTGGCACATTCTCCTGTAGTTCATAGGAAGCAAAAAGAGCATAATTAGTACTTGGTCACATCAGAGAGGACGAGTAAATTATGGGACCTTACTTCAGGAAGGATAACTGTTCTAGCCTATACGCTTTTTCTGTAATACATGCTATAATTTTATTTTCTTGTCCTTTTTGGGATTTGTTTTGCACAGAATGTTGCTGGCCATTTCTGCAGCTTGCTAAGAAGTAATTGAGAAGTAACTAAGAAGTATTATCATTTGCCAGCGTAACCTACAAATAAGTAAGTTGAGGGAAGAAAGGATTTTAAGTTTGTTTATATGAAAAATGAATGAGATATTATGTGCAAAGGAAGATCCAACATAAGTTTAATTGAATATATTTGCATTTAGAATATAAGAGATTAATAATTGTAAATTGAAGATTTTAATGTGCAGTGGTAAGCTGTTTTTCAATTAGAATAATATGTTAGAGAAATTGTTGGGAAAACAAAGTCTGCAGGCAAGTTTTTAGGTATTTCTCTGGAATGACCATAATGCTTCCTGAGTTTTTATGATCTTTTATTATAGTTTGCCTCAGAACAAACTTCTGAGGCAGAAAAGTGCTATCCTTAGCAGAAAAGTGCTACCCTTATTTTAAAGCTGGGGAGCTGAAACACAAGACTGTGCCTTTCCTAAGGTTCAGGAAGATGTGTGGAACAGAGCAGAAAGTGGCAACGCAGTTTCCCTTGTCCCAGGCTGGAATGCTAAGTCCCAAATATGTCTGCATTTGAGATTGCAAAGAAATCTGGTTGGTTGCGTTTAAGCAAGCTGGTTTAGACACTGGTGACAGTTTCTATGACAGAAAGAGTTTCAGTGCAGTTCTAGGTTATATCCAAGGCTACTGAGCTTTATGAAAACTTGGTTTCATATTCTTAGTCTCACTAATGGAAAAGCAGTTTTAGGGTCTAGCCACTACACTGAAGTGTGTCATATAAACATATCCTGTTGTAGAAATGTACCTGGTTCAGTGGAGTGAGAAAGGATGCTTTTGTAGGTTGTCTTCTTAAGTTATTGAATCAAGTCCAGGGACTTGATAGTTTAACCAGAGCCTCCCAGTTCTGCCACAAATGCATGCATGTGTAATGTTGGTCAGGGTACTTACTCACTGTGCCCTGCAGTTTTCCTTATGCAATGGTTTCCTTAAGGCAATGGTTCCTTGCCTCTGGACAGTGCCACAAGAATAAATTCAAGTTTCTTAAATGCCCAGAGTAGGGTGGAAGACAGTGATAAAAATACACATCTAAGTACCTTAGACCATCAAGGCTTCACAGCTTTGTAACAGCCCAGACTGCTTTACTGCTGTTAAAGAGAAAATGAATGTCAATGTCTAGAAATACAATTCTGTGAGAGTAGAGAAGGGTGAAAGTTTGGTATTTCTCTTATTTATTATTTTGGAACAGAAAAAGAATCGCTGCTTTGCTTTAAAGGTAGTCTCAATTAGTGCCTTCTAGAGTAAGGTTGCATCTTGCTCTGTGCCTGTCATTGATGTGATTTTGCAGAGGTGAAGAATAATGTTGTCAAATAAATGTATGGATGAGTTTTCTACCTTTCATTAAATCTTTATCATCATACTTTGTTACCTAACACTTGTTGTTTCTTCTGTTGCTGTGAAAGCAGCCGCAAAAGTTTTAAATGAGTGTAATGCCATCTTCATGTAATCACTTGAACCTGGGTTGCCAGAAGGCTAAATGCATGCACAGACACATACACACACAAGTAGACAGATACACAAATGTCCAAGGAACAGAGTTATAATCAAAGAATACTTTGCAGACAGGAGTTAAGGTTATGTGACATTTAATGACTTGGAATAACTTAAAATTGAAACAGTTTTGGGACCCCTTCACCTCACCTCAGTCAGTTAAAGGCTACAGGAGACAGGATTTGCAGACCACCTTGTTTTACAACAGAGTAAACAACCATTTTAAAGGATTAGAGAATGGACATATTTTCTTTACCTTGAGTGTTGTTATGGATAATCTTTCTGGAGCCCAAAATCCCTATAGAAGTGATGGAAAAAATGATCTGTGACTGAACAGCTGAAGTGATTGATGAGAATATAGGGTATTTCATGTTTCTGTCATTTTTTTAATCCAGAGCAGGTAAGGGACTTATGCTCTGACAATTGCTGAGCAGTGCATGTTTTTAATAACCTAAAACCTTTGTGAAGAGTGTAGTTTATGTTCTAGAGCCATTTAGTAATGCAAATATTTACTGTAACAATAAGTAAGGGGAATTCTTAATGCCAGATATTTAGAGTTAAAAATTTTAGTCTGAAATTGGGAAGGAAGCCCTAGGGTACAATTTGCACAATTTCTAACAACAAAAGACTCAATCAAATTAAGAACCTAGAAGAGGTTTAAAAATAAGACCTTCTGAGAAACTGAGATAGTTCATTCAGGAAGCTTTTTCCCGCTTCATCAACAGGTATGTGCCACTCATTTTGTTATCAGCTTTTTGTTTTTCTAAGCTCCACTGAGAAGGAGAATGTTATATCTGAAAGTTCATAATATTTCGTTACAGTTTTCACGTGTTATCCTATATAGTCATGAATTAATTAATCTAATAAACTAGCCCATCACAGAGCACAAAAGTAACAGATCTCTGTTTTATAAGACTAAAGTTTGTAAAGTCTTGCAGGATAGGCACTCATATCAGATTTCTGTGCTGAGATTCGGGTGCAGTGATTTGGGTTCTTTTTTCCCCCCTTAAATGATATCTGGGAATTTTAAATCTTGGACTTTTAGGGAGTGATGAAAGCATATTTTGCAATTCCACACCCCTCTCCTGGATGTCAATGTTTGAAAGCAAGAAAAGACACTATTAGCTTAATAGGTTTGAGAATAAAAAATGCCCCAAAACAGGTATCTGAACTGGAGTTGAAAGCCTTCTAATTACCTTGGCAAAAGCAGAAATTATGCTTCATGAATCATTCAGAACAAGCATGCTTATAATCTGCTGCTTGATTATACTTTTCAGTTGATATGCTGGAAACACCCTCCTTCCTCAATTCATTTTGTCACTGATGAGTTTGTCTGTCAGAGCCAGAGCAGAGCTGCTCCTTCCTGGCTCTGAAAGGTTAATCTTTATTGGTTTCATTCTTTAATCATGGCAAATCTGCAGAGTTTAAAGGGAAAGGAAACGTGTCATCTTATATGTTAAAGCGTTGCACAAATATATCACTATTGATTTTCAGCAAGCAACCCCCTCACTTTAGCATATTTATATGAAGTGAATTTGAACTTTTGCTGTACTTAATTTGGTGGTGGTCTAATTACACATTTCAATACAATCTAATAATATGGGACTGTAGAAGATTTTCCTTGTGATTTAGCTGGCAGCAAACATTAATCTTTGTGGTTGTTACCAGAGAAAGACATCTGAATCCACAGCAGTATTTGTCTTTTTCTAGCACTTGATTCCTGCCTTCTCTGTATGTCAGAGTTTTGTTTATTGTTTCCAGTTGTTCTGGGCTCCTAACATTCATCTTCATTTCTGTGGTTTTTTCCTTCCCTCTGTGACTCACAGCAATAACTTATTTTCCTCTTAGGTTGGTAAACAACATACTGATGTGTATTCTGAATCTGATGCAGGATATTTCTATTAGACCAGAAGCAGTGACTCAGCTTTCTCTAGCCAGCAAGTGGCTAGTTGCTGAGTCACTTCAGCAAGTACCTGTTTGATTGTGAACAGTGATGGATCTGACAGTGTTTACAGAACTCCTAAATAAAATTACTGCTCCTTTTGGATGCTTTAAAAGGCGATACAGGCACAGCTGAGGGAAGAAAAGTATGTTTAAAGAGTGACCTTGATAATGTAAAAGAGTACATTCTGTGATATAAAAACAACTTTGGTTGCTATTCCTGTGTGAGGAGATATCTAATAAACTGAATTAATTCTTGGCATAGCTGCTGAATGGGTAAATCAGTAATAAAAGTGTCTTGCATTGCTTTATTACCGCACTTCATATATTTATATAGAAAATTATGGAGAAATTCCTCACTTCTTTTGCATGTGTGCATGTTTTCTTGATTTGTGGTATAGAATGCTATTTTGGATGGCATAAAACCATCCTTTTATAATAAACCTGGACTGCTAATTACTGCAATAGTCTCTTGCCCCACTCCTCCTTTTTTTGTCTAGTGAATAAAAAGTGGTGCATCCAAGTCATCAGTCATCACTAGCATAAATGTCTTACAATATCACTTTTTATTTTTGTTCTCCTGTTTCTGCTGATATGCTTTAGCTGAACGCCTTAATAAGAACAGAAATTAAAATCACAGTGACTTGTAGAGACAGATGGTGCTAATTGATTTTCTTTTTCCCCTTCACTTACTCCATTAAATAGGAAGACAATAATTCTTCCTTATCAGAACAGATTTTTGCTTGTCAATGATATTTAGAGAGGTTAGTCTTAAAGCCCTGTACATGTTAAGATTGTAAACAGGATAATGCTTGAAGTGTACAACCTTAATACATGATGATTGGTAGGACTACTTGATAAGTAACAATGTGCTTTTTATGAATTTACAATTTCCACTTGTCTTTCTGCCTTTTTTACTTATTTTATTTTTATTGCAGGACCCTGTGCTATTATCAACTTAAAGTGATTTAGTTATAGTTAGTCAGATTTTGTGGTAAAGGTAACCTGCTAGAGATGACAAACAAATTTTAATAGAGGAAGGACTATTTTTTTTTTCATTTAAAAATAAGGTTTTTATGAAATCAGCAACCAACTTTGTTAAAATAGTTACATGGATAATTTATCATTTACTTAGTGGTTTTTTTCCACCTTTCTGTTTGTGCTACGCCCTGTACAGACATAAAATAAATGATAATTGCTGGCAAAGATAATTCACAAGTGTAACAGCCAGCAAAATATATGAAAGACAAGAGGAAACAACTGTCTGAGACAAACAAAGAGGACCCAACCTTGTCAAGTCTCTGGTTGTAAACAGTAATATTAATAATTAAAAATGGCATGGGAAAATTAGATTGAGACTGGAGTTTGTATGAAATGTAATATTGAATGTAATAAAGGAGAGTCTTTAACATATAAATGGGTTTGAGAATAGACAGAGTAATCAAGTTCATCTGCATTTTTTTAGTACTTTCTTGTCATGTCTCCCAAGGTGCTTCACAGCACAATAATCATTATTAACTCTGGATGTAATCAGTGAACTAGTGCAGTAATCCACAAAGTGGGAATGAGTTAGAAGATCTTGATGTTGGTGAGGACCCCAGTGACCGTGTATAATTCAAGAAGAGATGTCAGTCAAACCCATGAAGTCCAGGTGGGACAGAGCACACAGGTAATCAGTTCAGTATTTCAGAGAAACAGTTGCGCCAGAAGTCCACAAGTGTTTCTTAGTTAATATAATCATCTGAGGATGGGAGATTTAGGATGTGTGCTTTGTTTTAGAACAATAATGACAAATCATAAGAGGAATTTATACCACATTTTCTGATTTGCTTCAGTTTTGCTTTCATAAATGTTTTTAAGTGCAAATATCTCTCAAACATGAACTCTGTGAATTGCAAGTACTGGTTTCTTGGCAACCACATTAGGACTTAGCTATTTGCAGCTAGAAAGGCGAGTGCATTTTCAAAGAGACTGAGAATTAGAGGTTTTGATGGCATTGATGATAATGCAGGTTTATTGTTTGTGTTTTAATTTTTTAAATCTTGCATTCTCAGTCGTCAGACCTGTAAATGTAATGCACCATCAATGTGGTGAATACCCAAGTAGTAATTTTGAATTACCTGGGTAGCAAAAAACCTGGGTAGTTTTTCTTGGTTATTGGAAGATGATTTTTGAAGTACAAACCTTTCTTTTAAGGATGTTTCATCACCAGGTGAATTAAAAAAGCTACTTTTATAGTGTGTTTCAGATGGATAATAACAGAGACTCTCTCTCCGTGTTACTGAGAGATTATGATGATAGGAGCTGAGGAAAAAGTGTTCCTGCATACACACTTTGGGAAGAGGGAAGAGGTTGTTCAGGTATGGACAGAAGGATCCTGGAAGGGTTAAAGGGTATTGGAGGTAGTGCTATGACCCAACAATTTTCAAATGAGGATTTCTGCTTCTTTCTGCCTCCCTTCTTTATCTCACTGCCTCTAATTAGGGAAAGTATTCACTGTCTCGGATTTCTGTAAAGTCCAGAGAAACTGGAGGATGTCAGGCAGAGTAGGCAATAATCCAGTTGCTAGGCTCCAGACACCTGTTTTGCAAGCAGTGTAAGTTCAAGTCTTGAATATATTTTTCTCTGCCATTCTATATGTTTTACATAAATTGGTATGTGGATGAAGAATTCCTTGTAAGTCTTTTACTATTATGAACAATTAGGATTATTTATATTAGGATTTTATTTCTTTCTGAGCAAATGAAATCAGTGGTTATGCAAATTGTTTCTGATTTTGTAAGATACAGATTCTACTGCAGTGAGGTGAAGAGAAAGGTCAGTGAAAGGAGAAAAATGAGACTTTCATTTTCTTTTTGTGGATGTTGGCACAGGCTCTAGAATGCATGTTCTAAACCTGTGTAGGATCAAGGTTTTAGACTGTGAACTCTGAGGATTAGAGAGAGTTTTTAAATTATACCATGAGGGATTTATACCCTACTTTCGATAAATGCTGGCTAGTAACTAATAAAACAGCATAATTGTCATGACTGCATCAAAGATCATTCTACAGCTTCTCATTTTGGGATACTGCAATCTAAATGCCCTGGCACATTTAACAAATGTAGATGAATTGACCTTTCCATACCTTCAGAAAACAGAAAATTTTCCTATAGATAAGTAGCTTGCAACAGAAGTTTCTAGAAGTTGCCAGGCTTTTTGTGGAGTCACAGCTAGGAACTAGGTTTAATTCCTTGCCTTGACCAACCTGTCCTCACTGTAACCATCTTTGCTCTCCTTTAGCCCTTTCTTTGCAGTTAGGCCCTTTCAAAGCATGTCTGTTATTTTTATGGCAGTGGTTGATCCCTTTTTAAAAAAATCTTAACACATTTTTCCTCTGTGAAATGAAGAGAGCAGTATTTATAAAACCTTCAAGGGGTTTAGTACTGTTGGCTGGTTCAAAGATGCAGAACTCCTTGACCCAGGGAACTGGGTCTTGACTTATATATCCACACAGAGAAGAAATTAATAGTCCTTCATACCTGGAACTTCTTATGTCTCCCTGGACTACTGATAGATGCAACCAATACATCATGTATTTTTCCAGCTTACTCTGCATGAAGTCACATCTACCCATATATTTATTATTTATTAAATGAAATATTTACTATTTTGCTTGCTATTATTTTCAAAATTTCCTGTCACAATTATTGAATCAGGTATGTTAATTTGTGCAGATATGAAGACAGTAAAGTATAAATTTCAGTTTTCAGAGTTAAGTAACATCTAGCTACATATGCAGACCAACAAATCCATACAAATATCTATTATGCTAAAGCAAATGCTGTCACTTTTTACTGCTTCCCCATAGAAAAGGGCCATGTTTTTGAGATGAAATCTGGCATCTCAGAGGAATTTTTTATATTTCTTCCATGTAGCAGGATTCATTTTTTCCATCATCTAATTGATCAAGTTTACTGAATCTGACAAACTCAAGAAACTGGGCTTTCACATGTGGAGGGCAAATTACTATCTGCATTTGTTTGGCATAATTGATTTATCAAGGCTTTCATCTTGTGTAGACAATTATAGGTTGAGTTCCATCTCTTCATTAAAGTTCCTTTATCTTTCTTAAGTCTTTAAAACCTAGTGCTGAGGAAAAAATTATGTTTAGGAAAACCACAAAAAAAATTTTATAGAAGTTTTATGGGGATGCTATAGAGAAAATGAGTGGTTATTGCCTTTCTGTTCGTTATTTTGGTTCAGTGGAGAGGGATAATATGACTCCTTAAAGGAAAACAATAAAAAATGGTCTTGATCCCGGTTTTAGCATGGTCAGTAGCAAAACTTCTGCAGTTCTGCCTTCCAGAGATATGGATGCTCAGCTGTTTAGGCTAAATAAAGGTATTTCCTTCCATTGAGAAGAGATTTTGCATCTGCAGTGGTTCTTCTGGTTGAACTGTCCATCTGGTAGTGAAGAGACTAATACCATCACTATGGGACAGAAGGATGCATCTTTTTTCCAAGCACTCTCCTTTCTGAATATCTGTGGAATATCACAGATATATCCCCAGCAGGAAAAGTGACCTTGTTATGTTTGAATCAATGGGGAGCACTACCACTAAGTTCACCAGGAGCAGGGTCAAACCCAGAGTCACACGATCCTTTTAGCAGATACTTTGAATCACTGTTTTGCTTTATGATTTCTGTCATCTTTACACATGCCATAGCTATGCAGGGCAGTTATGGAGTGCATTTAGAGGCCAGCAGAGGACTCCAGGTGGAGAGCTGAGTGGTGGGCAGGTGGGGGCTTGATGAGCAGCAAGGGAAGGGAGCTGAGAGGAAGTCTTTAAAATGGAATTTGCCACACCTGGGTTGGATTGGCCTTGCTGGGATCAGGAAAATGGATGGGATCCAGAGAGGTGGAGGCCTACAGAAGTCTGCCTTTGAACATCAGCTTTCAGGTAGGATTTCTGCTTTTTAGAAGTTAAGGATATAGCTCATCTGTACAGGTAACAAAATAAATGTGTTTGCTTTTAGGAGTCAGCTTTGCTTATTGTGAACATATGTGTTTGGGTCTGATTGGAAACCTGTTTTATATTTGTGAGCCAGATAAAGCCTAAATTCTTTCTAGGAATGGCCTAGAGTGAGAAGATCAATTTGTACTTTGGGGTACAAAAGTAAAACATAAGTTAGAAAACACCTGTTCACATTTCAGATCTACCAACCCCTTTGGGCAGGGAGCTATCAGATTGCTGCTAATCTGTCATTTAGTCATGTTGGGTGCCTGGGGCTTGTCTGGGGGACAGATAACTGTTGTGCCTGCATGGCCAGTGATTATATGGAATGTTTTAAGGTATATTTCACTAGATTTACATATTGATTGATTTAGTGCTGATTGGCTTTTGCACTGGCTCTTCGTTGTTAGTAAACTAGAATAAGATTAAGATTTTTGTGTATTAGGTTTCAGAATTCAAATGAACTTTACAAATTGGGAAGAATGTATACTAGAAACTACTTTGGGTTTGTTTATCTGTTTTTATGCTGGGTGGCAGATATTGCACCTTGTGCTCTATGGATTGTTTTCTCCTGCTTGTTTTATCAAAACCTTTTCACCTGTGGAAAGTGGGTGTAAAATGCAAGCAGTGAAGTCTTACTCTTAATGGTGCTATGGATGGAAGAGAGGGTGCAAGTTGCAAGACAATACATTGGTATGTGTGTTTCTCTTTTGGTAACAACACCTCCTTTAGAAAATGAGAGGATGTATAGTCAGGAGGGTGATCAGAAAAACTTGACTATGCTTTTGCAAAGCTCCAGTACTAGGAAGCTAAGA
This sequence comes from Apus apus, assembly GCF_020740795.1. Lineage (NCBI taxonomy): Eukaryota > Metazoa > Chordata > Aves > Apodiformes > Apodidae > Apus > Apus apus. Next base: position 28,797,551 of record NC_067285.1, read on the forward strand.
CCAGATTTCTTCAAGTACCATCTAAATCCTATTGTGGTTTGTAGTTAGGAACACCTCTCTTGCATTTTAACAGATGCTACATTTTTATTCTTGCTTTCCTAGATACCTTATTCATACAAATTACAAGAGCTTGAAATGAGATAAAGTGTACACTCAGAGGCCTTAATTGTGAACTATTAGTAAACAGAAGTTTTTTATGCATTAGCCTATTGCAAAGGCTACTAAGTAGCTGCTCTGTGGTATAATTTGCTCTTGTTTGGGGGGTGTGTGTGTGTGTACTATTTCACATTTTGTGAATGCTAATGGCACATTTTTAATTAGAAGTATTTATTTCAGAGGCTGCAAAGACTGTGAGACATCTATCAGCTGGAAGTGAGTTTGGTGTTCTTAAATTATCAGTGTGGAAATTAACTCTTGGATTGTATTCTTTGAGCTCTCTGAAGTCCTGTAGTCTGCAGGTTTCCTGCTGTGAAGCATTACTGTTGATCCCACTAGCTAATCTAGAGAGAGATTTTATTTTAACTCACACTTTGAATGACTGATTCATGTCTCCATGGTGTACATACATAAATTAAATACATTGATTATTTCCTACTGTTGATAGGCCCTGCTTATAATTTTCTTTGTCAACCATAGACTTTCACCAGCATCATCACTGAAAGCGCATATCTGGAGTGCTGCTAATAATAAGAAAGCTCATACCATTGTTAACTATCTCTGGTGTGGCAGAATGAGTTGCTTTACCCCTCAAAATATACATCTGGGTGGTGAAATAATTAAATGAAATGGTGAGGTCTGCAAGCTTCCCTAGGGAGCTCCAGCCAAGCCTTCAATTTCTGATAAACTGAACTCATTCCTGCTTCAGACCCGGAGCAGAGACTGAGGTAGCTCCTCTAGCCTAAAATAAGGAAAACCAAACTCAATTAGTTGAAAGCTAGTCTGAGCCAGGGATTTCGTCTCACTGCCTCAAGTAAGAATGCAGAGAGGATGTGTTTATTCAAGTGTTATATGGTGTGTTAGAGATTTCTGCTTTCTCTCTTCACTCTTGAACTCTATGACTCGTGTCTTTGCTGACAGATATATGCAAAATTTCAAGGTCAAGCTTGAGCTGTCATTGAGGCATACCATGGTCCAACTAGAGCTGTATATTAACAGTGCATTATTTGATATACTCCAACAGAAGAGGTTAGAGCTGTGTCCTGTCCAGAAATGGGGGCATGAAATACTTGGATGTTTGTATAAACAAGTATTATGTTTTTCCTACATGCTATGTAAATCAATTTTAAAATTAATTAGTTCATAAAAATTAAGGTTAAATAATATTTTTAGTGTAAATTAATCAGACCTTTTCTTCTGACACTTCAGGAGTGTCAAAGTCAGTCAAAAGTTGAAGTAATGATAAGCTGTATTCTAAACTGAGAGATCCCTAAAAATGATTTATTTTAACCATGGAGCTATGATTTCTCAAGCTTTTCCTGTAACTGCATTATGCGTGAAGGAAAAAAAATGAAGAGCTCCCTTTATTGTCTTTAAAAAACAAAACCAATTGTTAACTCACTATATTCCAAGGAATGTAGAAATACATCCTGAAGTCTAAACTTTTTAACTGAAAAAGCAATTATGTTGTTTATAGAAGCTCTTGCAGATTATTTTAAAGATGTATTTGTAACAGTCTTAGTACATTTAAGTCTCAGTATACTTAGTAATTTTTCGGTTTCATACACTTACACCTTGCAGCTTGTTTTAGCATTTTAACTAAAAAAAAAAAGGTTTAATTTTTTTTAACCTGGCTCAGATTGGTTAATGACTTTCTGTAGAGAACTTAAAAGTAGAGACCTGCACATGGTAGCTGATGTTCATGAGGCAAAGATTGATAGCAATTTACCTCATAAGAAGTTTAAACTCAGCATAATGGCTCTTTGCAAGTTAATCTTACAGTGTTTTTATGCTTTAGAAGGTGAGAAAGGGATCATAAAGTGAAGAGCCAGGGGTAGTGTGTATAAGGGCTCTACAAGCAGCACCTATGTTTTACATGCTTTTGAACCAGCTGGGACTTTGTACTTCTCAGCACAGGTGAGAGGTGTGAGAATATTTTCTTTCACGTAAAAATGAAGATGGAGATGCCATGCGTGTTTCCTTGGGTGGCGTTCACAAAAAAATTTTAATCACAGCATGGACTTAAGTGCATGAGTATAAATATGTGAGCTTCAGTCACTAGATTAATTTTAAAACCAGTCTCTGCCCCTGTTACCACCTTTTGGATTTTGTCCTGAAGGAATTTCAGACTGCAGAAATGAAGCCTTTTCAGATGAAGTTAAACTGGAAGATGCTGTCCAGGAGCACACCTAAAGCTGATAAAGGACAGTTAGCCCACAGCACCATATCAGTGCTAGTTCCAGGTGAAACCTTTAATTCTATTCTGTCAGCAACTGGTCATCAGCCCGCACTGGTTCACTGCTTACAGTGTGAGATCTCCTTGCACTGTATTAAGTTACTTGCTAATATAGATAAAGCGTGGAAATTAATTTTTATTTGTGCAGTTGAAAGGGAAAGGGTCATTTGAGACTGAAGTTGAGGGATGAAGAAGTGTGAAGTATTTATTGAGGTGAACTGAAAGCATCAGAAGTGCTTCTTGCTTGAATAAAACTATTTATAGTTGGATTTTTTTTTTTGAGGATAAATGAAAATCTTACCTTTCCTAACCTTCAGGATGGACAAGATTTGATTATGACAACACTGCTGCATCAGACAGTAGTCAGTGAAACATGTAGGGAGCTTTCCTGAGATATGGTAGAAGCATCTTTTATCTCTCATTTGATGAGACTTAGACACTTCTCAATTATTCCAGGAGCAAGGTAAATGCCAGCTTTGTCAGTGATTACAGGAGGGTTTATTTGGCTTTCAGTATTTCCTGTGAAGGAGTTCCACTTTGCATATAGTCTCTTTGCTGGATTAAGACAGTGAGGGAAAATGACTCAGACCCTGATAATCACCTCCCAAGTCCCAGTCCCTGCTCTAATCTTAGGGTGCAAAACGGGGCAGCTTTGCATTGCATCTGTTGTGTTCCTAGTAATGGTGACTAATTGAGTCCCAGTTTTAGGACTGTGTTTATAAGAATATTTAAAGAAAATAATTTGAATTCCACAAGATTAAGCAAATGCAGGGGTGGGGGGTGAGGTGAGGCCAGGCCCAAACTCTGTAATTAAGACTGTGTGAAATGTATTGTTTTCATCTTCTCTTTTACTGTTCCAATTTCCTTCTTCGTCACATTTTATAGATTCTTTTTAATCTGCCTCCTGGGTGACCTGTTTTGTGGTTTTTTTTCTGAGAGCTTCTTGTGCCATTGTGTCTGTGGGGGGTAGTGTGCCATTCCTCTTTTCCTGCCACTATTAATCCACAAAGATGAATTGCGATTTTTGTATGTTGTTTTTAGTTTAAGAACATGCCAAACCTTTTTATGGTTCAGCGTGCCTGGTCCCCTTTTACATGCGGGCTGGACTATACCGTTTGCAATATTTTCCCTTTGGGAAATGGGAATCCAGGATACTGGGAAAATCACATAAACCCATGCTATGACCATTTTTTGGTAGGTCTGTTGTAAAAGATTTCATAAGTGAAAGTAAAATGAAAACTGTGAAAGGAGTATTATATGAAAGTACTGTAAATCAATATGTAAAACTCTGCATCCTCACTAGAAATTGCAATAATATATTTTTATGAATGTTACATTTTTGATGCTCAGCGTTTTTTTCCTGTGACATAGGATGTTGCTGATTATTAAAGAAGTAATATATAAAGTACTGATTCCTGAGCCAAGTAATTAAATCTAAATTCCTTTCTTTAGAAGGGTTCTTTTTGCTTCAGGTTGGTGTGTTCAGTGTGTTTTGGGTTTTTTTTCTGTTTAGCATTTTTTCTTGCATGACATGACTGGGTAAATCAGAATGTTTTCAGGCCTATGTTTTTTTCAGAGATGAAATAATTTTCCATAGCCAAAAGGGGGAATAATATATCTCGTTTTGCCTTTTATATGTGCATAAAATCAAAGACATCTATGTTTAAATTTATATACACATTTATGTACATGTGAAGTTTGAAGACAATTTTGATGAGAATGTGTAGCATACCCAGCATAGTGTATGTTTCTGCTTTGTAAGTACACTATTAATTTCAGAACAATTGGACAACATTACTTGAAGCAATAAAAGCAAATGTGCTAAATGTTGCCTTGTGGAAAAAAGTTTTTCTAAGATATTTCAGAGTCATGTGCTGTTGATACCAACTTTTTAAACATACTCTGTACTTGAATTGTGTGAATGTTTATCATGAAACTAAATGGAGGAGATAGAAACCTTTTGTGGTATTTGATGTTAGATGACATTAGTTAACCTATAAGCAAAACAGTTTTTTTGTTCTTTTGAAGGAAAATGTAGCTGGAAAAATAGTCTGCATTTATAATGAAGATAATTTACTACTATTTTTTATTGGACTGGGTTCTAGAGAATAAAGTTTTACATCTTTTTTCATGCCACTCAAAGAATAAGAATTTCTGTAGTACTGTTGTATTATTCAAGCCAGGGAAAGGCTAACCTGCTCATAAAGCAGTAGGGGAGATATCGAGCTTCTTATCATTTCATATCATGAAACAATGTATGAGGCAGATTACAAATGTTTTGAGTGCTAGAGAGTCTTGGATGCTGACTGGGCTGATAAAGTACTCATGAGTTTACCAGAGCCTTGAATGTAGAACATCCAGCTGTTACATGCTGTGAACTGGCATCTCCCAGGTACCTGCATGCTGTATTTAGAGTTAATGCTTTATGTGCAACACATGAAGTCTTGGATACAATAGTAGAAGCTGAGCTGTAATATTCTGCATAACTCCTGTGTTCTTGGGAAGTGAATATTAAGAAATAGATAACTACAGTTTTCCAAGTATGATAGTACTCTGACAGGAATTGTGGAAAGAAGCCAACCAAATACTGATATTTGCTATGTGGTCTGCTTTGAAGAAGCCAGGGTTTTATTGGCTACTACCAGAACTGTGTTTTTATATTTATGTAGTCCTTCAGCAGTCACCATGGAAGATCCTGGCTTTGCAAATAGTTAAGCACTTAGGCTACAATTCTGAAAAGTGCTGATCATGCTTTAGAAAGAACACAGGGATAGGCGACTGAGCACGTGATTGCATGCAGTTACATGCCTATCTTTTGATAGGGCAGTGAATAACCTGTAACATGGTTGTAATCTTTGCTAAGGTAAATTTAATTTGGCCCTTTGGGTAATGGATTTACAGACTTATTTGCTTAGATCTTATTTCTGTTCTTTAAACTGAGTAAGTTATGTTTTGGTAGATTGAAGACCTAAGGCAGAATGTCCTGCAGAATAGTCTGTGTGTTTGTCCAGCTGCTGAGCAAGCATGCAAGTCATGGCCTTGTGTGAAGCCAACAAAACCATCATACCTGTGAGCTTAATGTTTGTCTAGCTGTCTTTGAAGCTTTCCTGGGGAACAGAGCCACAAGGGGAGGGATAATAAAGGAAAATGTGGGAATGAGCAAGTACTACTGGAGTTTTGCGTCCAACAATGCAGTTCTGAACTTCACTCCAAACTAGGCTTAAGTTAGCCTTATCTTTCTCTGACTTTTATCTCTTGATTCTACTGACCTTACAAACTGAGGAGGGAAAACTACATCCCTTTTATTTGAGCCAAAGGCTATAGAGATTGGCTAAAGGTAGCTTTGCTAGTCTGATGGTTTACCTTGGTTGATGTACGGCTTCATGAAACTGACACAGAGAAGCCTTGTTTGGAAAAAAAATCTTGAATTTCTCCATCTAATTATCCATAGATTTTTTCTGTTCTATATCTGCTCTTTACTACCCATTTCCATGTGAGTGGAGAGCGGTGCTTGACTACCTTGAAAATATTTGGGCTTTGCTGACTATTCTTTTTAAGATACTTGTTGCTTTCCTGGATATATTGGGACCTTTGTATGCTTTGTTTGTTTTTATTGGTGGTTGTTACATGTATTTTAGAGATTTGACTTCGGTGTTACTTATTCTTTTAAAAATGTCTCTCTAAATTGGAAATATTTTCTTTGCTGTCTTGTGTTGTAGCAACCTATTGCTCTTCTAACAGTATATTTAGTTGTATGAAAGTTGATCCAACTTCCTGCTCTCAGAATTGTAACAACTCAATTTCTGTGAATGTTATCAGCCTGTCTTTGGTATAAAGAATGCAATTGCGTTCACATAGAGTAGTTGTTTTTAAATGCTGAGTCTTTTTTTTTCTTTTGTTGGGAAAATCCTTCAAAACTACTGTGTGATCAAAGGTATATGACATGGTTAAGCTACTGAAAACCAGTTCTTAAAGTCTTTGTTTGAAAGATAAATATAAAGTTAAGTTGCTACAGCTTTTTTTTTATGGTAATAATTACAATGAATTCTACTTCCCCTATTTAAATACAAGACACGTGTAATATGTTTACATTTGTTGAACTGTTCTTTTAAAAGATAAAGATGAACGTTACCTTAATAAAATAAGGTAGCTATGATTTTCAAACTAAGGAAGCTAATAAGATAAAAGCATGATTTTCAATGAAGATTTGCTCTTTGAGATAAAGTATATATTTTAAACTGAACTGGAGACTACATATTACCAACAGTAAAATAATTATTAAAAAATTGTAAAGCCTTCTGAGGAAAATGTATGATTCATTCCAAGATCCTAATCTATTCAGTGTAGCTCAAAGCTGGTTTGATCAAATTTGAATCTCAGTAATCGTACTTTATTAAGCTGCATAAAATATATTTATTTGAAGCACAACAGTTCTTAATTGGTATTTGTCCTCCATCACCCATAAATAACCTTAGCCACTAAGTTCAAGTATTTTAAATGCTAAAACAAGAGGCAAATAAGAAATGTACCATCTAAATATCACAATAAAGGTATTTTAGGTTTGTGTGCAGATTGCTTTTTTTTTTATTAGTAAGTACAAATTTTCTTCTGCATGACAGGAATAATGTGCAGTACATTATGGCATTAAAAAGCTTAAAATCTCTGTAATTTTAAGGGTTCAACTTTTTGGTTAAATTTCTAATTCTTCAGAAATTTTAGCTTACCAATTAAAATTTGTTAAAGAATAGTTAGTTGTAAATTTGTTGCTAATTTGAACTCTATACTTAGAATGAAATTTGTATAGCATAAACTTTACAGACTAACATACCATATAACATAGACTTTACAGGGATTCAGAAATGTCCAAAGGTATCTTGAATGATTAAACACTGTGTCATACTACACAAATGAACTGCCTGTAAGCAGCCTCTTTTATAGAACAAAGGAGTTGAAATATTCAAAGGGTTTTTTCTGTTTGTTTTTAATCTGGTTGTTTTATTTTTCCCTACTATCTATAAAGCTTTTCTTCCTTAATAACTGGACTCCCAGGGAGGAGAAAATGAAAACTTATAAATTTTAAAACATCTCATAAAAGGGATCTAAAACAGTGTCATGATCTATAAAAATGTTACAGACTGTAAGTCATGTATCTGGGGATCTTCCAGAGCTAGATGCAAGTGTTGCTGCTTATTGGGCAGTTACTACTTCTAATTGCAGGGATTTTATGATGCTAAATCCTACAGCAGGAGCAAGACTGAATGTGATCTTTTTGGAGCTGAGAATAGTACGTATTTATTTATTTTCAAATCTGGGAAGAAATGGAAAAGAATTAAACCTTTGGGTAAGCAGGTGTTGTAAAATATTTTAATCTTTTCTGGAATTAAGAGTATTGGAGATGTTAGTATGAATGTTGCCTCCATTGGATGGTATATATGCAGAAATAAGTGTTATGAATGTTCACAGAATCTTAAATGTTTCAGCTTCATTCGACTTTTGATTCTTGCTTTTTGTCTTTCTGTCTTGGTTTGACAGAAACTCCTTCTCTCACTTGCAACATTAGAATCTGATGTTCTTTGCCATTATGAGGTCCACCGGCCCTGTTTCCTTTTATTTATAAGGTGTTACTTGTTAATTTCTTGCTTTATTAGTTTTTATTGCATTAATTTTTGCCTTCTGTAAAAAGGTCTTGGCTAATGGGAAAATCATAACCTCCAAAATGCATAGAGATGTAATCTCAACCCTTTGTCAATGAGCTGCCTCAGTCTCTGAGGAATCATTACAGGAGAGGTGTGATCACTTATTCACTGGAGCCCCTTTGTCTTTGGCCTCTCTCTGGAGAGCTGGGTATTAAGATAACATATAATGAGGATGCTTTTCTACTCATTTGTGCTCAAATAACTTAAATGCAATCACCCACCCTTTCCAGACATATCAGAGTAGCCTCTAGAGATCCAAGTTGGTGAGATTCTGCTGTCAGTGCCTGAGATAATTTAGCACCTCATAAGATAGTTACAACCTTTGTGCAGTTTTGACTTGGACAAAAGTCAAACTAGTGACCTACAGCAAAAAAACTGATCCTTTTGTAGAATTTGTACTGCCAAGGTTTTCTTTTTGAAGCTTGACAATCCTGCTGTCACTATTTGTTTTTGCGCTGCAGGAACAGCGTCCATCTTCCCCTCATATGTGCGATGCAGGAAGGGAACAACGCATGTAAGATTAGTGGCTGTGCTCTCCAGGACATCACTGTCTCCTTTTGAACAGGAAAACTCAAGCTTGAGATGACTAGAGATTATGTGCAATTCAAATCAGTCAAGTCTTTGTTAGCTTGAAAAGATCTTGCATTTTTCAGAAGTCTGCATCTGTGTAAATTGGTAGGGATCACTGATCATTAATCAATGGAGATTGTATGGTGATAGAGAATAAATTTCCATTTTGACAGGCTTTCATATGACAAATTACAAAAAATTTTCACTCTGGGGAGTGGTGAGGGAAAATGGGCAGGAGTGAAAGAGGACAGAGTATGGCTGTATGTGAAAACTTGTGGTTCTTGCCACTGGGTACATTGTACATTGTGGTTATCTAAGATCAAAAGGATGCTAAAGAAAAAAGGACTCTTCTTTGTGCACTTTAAAAATACCCACAGAAGGTTCTAGTTCCCTCTCAGTACAATAGAAATAAGTTTTAAGATAACTTAGACAAATGAGTTTCAGTACAGATGTTAGCAATTTTTTAATCCTTACTTGTTAGGGGACTGGAAGGCTACACAGACTTTGCAGGTCTCTCTTCAGTTTTCTTTTCCAAGAAGAAAACTGTTCCTGTGCCAGCAAGTTCTTGGCCTTGACTCACAACTGCTAACAATCCCAGTCGGCTCTGCTGTCCTGCTCCTTTGGCTGCCTGTCTGAGGGATCACTGGTCCAGCAATGTATGGGCTTACATACTGAAGATGACAATATCCCCGAGTAATTAGCTCAGAAATTCTTTGGCTGTTTGTGGTGTTGGTCTTTACACATACAACTGGAATTGTGATGGGTTGTACTCTCAGCGTGTCACTATGAGACAAGACAAATTTCTTGCTTTTCTTTTTTTCATTTTATTTAGAACAAAATTTGGCCATACATCATTAGTTTCTATTGAAGGGAGTTTTTGGTTGATAATATGGGAAAACGAAGTACAACAGAATTGTATCTTGATATTATGCTCAGAAAAATGTTGAATTTAAGGTTTTTTCCTCGTCCTGCTATGTTTTAAACAATAGTAGTCTCATTTTGTCTTCGTTGCAAGCCTGAGTGATGGTCCTAGTTAGATTTCCACCTAAAACTCTCTTTGGCTTTTGGTCATCTAATTGATTCCTGTAGGGAATCAGCCAGTTCTGAGTGATTTATATTTTAAATGGGGATTAGTTGGATAAAAAGCTGAGTTTCTTATTTCCAAATGTATTCTTATCAACATAGAGAACATTGATTAAAAAATGGCTATTGCAATACACTTTTCATTGATATGCAGCTGTCCCAGTTGCTGAAATGTGACAAACAGCTCTTCTTGTAATAAATAACTTTTTTTTTTTTTTAATGGCTATGCCTTTTGGAAATAGACTCTATTCTTGCATCTGTGATGATGATGGTTCTGAACAGGAATATGCTTTATTTTCATCTCATAAAGAACATCACTGAGCTGATGGAAGTATCAGTACCTGTATCAGTTATTTTTCATTGATATGACAAAGCTGCATGCTCAGTTGCAAGGACAGGGAGGTAGACCAGCCAAAAAGGTTAATTATCTCTCATTTTCTTACCCATATGTTTGTTTCAAATGCTCATCTCAGTGCCTGAAGGTGGTTAGTTAATCTTATGTACTTTTGTTTCTACGAAAACAATGGTTGTGGTGCTTCTTGCTGTTCTTTGTAAAGGTGAGGAAAGTTCCATACTGAGGAAGAATACAAAAAAATAATATAAAACCATTTTGCTTTCAGAAACCTTTTTGAGGAGTTGTTTAAAGCTAGAGCTTCTAGTCATTTTGGCATGAAAGTTCTTTTGTCAGGAATATTGTGCATTATGCTTGGAGAGGACCATGGTTTCTACCTTTCTTCAAAGTCTAGTACTTTAAGTCCCTGCAAGTTGTATTCAGAGATAAGGCTTTCTAATAGAAGCCTAATGCCAGGGAGCCAAGCCACCTCCCTTAGTACAGTGTCTGTACTTCTCAGCTTCTCCATAGTCAAGTTACTTGCCTCATAGTGGATTTGTCACTGCTTGCTCTGACTCTTCCCTGGCTGTATGGAAGGAGTTATAGAGTTCTGCCTGGTATTGCACTGTTTATTTTCATAGCTCCATAACAACAGGAATAATTCAGTGAGTTTTTCCTGTGATGCCCTTACATCTAAAGCAAACCATATGTTTGGTTTTTGTACTTACTGCCCTCTCTTGTATTTTCTATCATCTCAAAATATTTTCTTTGACAAGCTGTGTGGATACAAAAAATTGTTTAACAGCAATTCACAGTTAACTATTTTTGTCTATTACATCACAAACAAAAATAAGTGTAAGAAAATATTGTCTCTCTTTCTTGAAATTCCTCATCATCCAAATTTGTTTTTTTTTTTTTTTTTTTTTTACAAATTCCCTGCTTCAGAGTACTGTTAGAGTTGCTCAAAATTCAGTTTCACTGTCTGGAAGTTGCCTCTTGGTGGGCAAAGAATCAGTAATGTATCAGAAAATTTACATTGAAAGTATGTCAGCATGAAGACACCCTGCAGAAAGTGATCTCTCTGTGATCTTCATTGTAAAATAATCAGATTTAAAAATATATTTTACAATTATTATTTCTTTCCCTCCCTATACGAGATGTCTTTATTCTTCCATCTTTTCCTTTGCAGTTAAGAAGTGTTAGATGGTGTGTCATTTAGGACTCCTCCATGTCCTAAAAGGTATAAAGGCATAGTTGTAACCATGCTTCATGGTGCTGTATAAGTTGTGCCAGTGACATGGTATTGAAAAGGAAAAAGCAGAAGAAATAGAATAATGAGTTGTAGATGCAGCTACATTGCCTTAACAGGTAATCTAAGCAGTCCTCTCAATGTTTCTTACATTAGACGTTAAAATTGTTGAATGGAACTCTGCAAACATCTCATTACTCATAGAAAGCATTTTTGATCAACTACTATAAAGAATTTTGGGAGAAAAGCTTTGTTCTGAGGGATTCTAGTGAAGCTTCCCACAGACCCATTCCTAAAACTGTTGATTGACATGTCGTTTACTTTCTTACCGAGAAGGGGTGGTTTCAGGTGAGGGAATGCTGAACTGCTAACATGCAGGTATCTGGGAAAAGGGTTTTATGCTTCTAATTCAATGGAAGGTGGTATCTTCAACTCTGAGAAACATACTGCATGGCTACTCACCTCACAAGATGGAGGATATGCTTTCCAATTTTTTGTCATGTTTATCCTGGAGGAAGGATATAGTGATAGTGTGACTGTATTGGGCACAGGTAATTTTCACTAGTTCTCAAATAAGCAGTGTGCTGGTAGGTGAGAGGCTCTGGAAATGTTTTGTGAAAGATGTATGGCAACAAAAGCTATTTTCAAACATTGTTTGACCTGAGAAAAAACCCAGAATATTTCCAAATACAATTTTGTTAGACTTTGCTTCTTGCCTCCATTTTGAGAAGTTAGTCTCTTGCTGTGATGCATTATGCCATGTAACAAAGTTGGAAAAGAGGCTGTTTCCTCCATTCTTTTAAAATACTTGGTTTTATATGTATTTATGCTTTGTTATTGCACTCTGACAGTTTAACCTGTTAAAACCTTTCATTAATAAATACCATTCATTGGTGTTACAGTATTAGTGAGAAGTGGTTGGGGTAGTTTAGTAAGTAGAATACTGGGCACGGAATCAGGAGATGACTTCAGCATTGTCCCTGCTTCTTTCACTCTCCAGAACATGTCCAGTTTGCTTTGCCATTGCTGAGTTTTTTCCTTTTCAGAGCAGGGTTGTTAATAGTGTTTTAAACTTCAAGATCTGTTTGTATAGCATCATAAAATAATTATTTTTTTCCCTCTCAATGCTATGATTCAATGGCTCTTTCTCTTCTTGCTTTACTATATATATAAAAAAAACACAACAAAAACAAAACACACACACAAAAAAAACAACCAAAAAACACACAAAAAGCTAAAAAAGAATTGTTACAGCTTTAATCACTTTCCCTGTCCAGCTAGGTAACTTACTTGGATCTGAATCTGATCCTGGCCTAGAAGAAACTTGAATAAACAATGTCAGGAATTTCTCTACTTATCAAGTTGTGATGAATGCCATTTCTTATGAGGCTTGAAAAATACCTGATTTTTAAAGTAATTCTCCTTGGATATTTTGGTGCTTGTTTTGCAGTAGAGGTTCAGATTTGAAATGCAGGACTTCTTGTAACTTTTCATTCCTGTAGATCTCTATGTTTTTTGAAGTACAGAGCTGGACAGGATTTAGGATTTCATAACTGCTCTACAGCTCCGGAGAGAGACAGGGAATGCCTAGAGACAGTCCAGTGTAGGGCAACAAAGGTCATTGGGGGATTGGAACATCTATCTTATGTGGAAAGGCTGAGAGAGCTGGGACTCTCTAGCCTGGAGAAGAGAAGGCTGAGGGGAGACCTTATTAATGCCTTCAAGTATCCAAAGGTTGGGTGCAAGGAGGATGGATCCAGACTCTTCAGTAGTTCCCTGTGACAGGATGAGGGGCAATGGGCACAAGCTGGAACATAGGAGATTCCATTTAAATACGAGAAGGAACTTCTTTACGGTGAGGGTGGTGGAGCACTGTAACAGGCTGCCCAGGGAGGCTGTGGCGTCTCCTTCTCTGGAGATATTCAAGACCCTCCTGGATGCAGACCTGAGTAATGTGCTCTAGGGGATCCTACTTTAGCAGGGGAGTTGGACTAGATGATTTCTAGAGGTCCCTTCCAACTCTGACAATTCTGTGATTCGTATTTTAATTTAAAAAATTGTTTAGATATAAGGAAGGTGATGGTGAGTGGTGAAAGACTTCTGCATAAAATAGCAAAAGGACTTGCAAAAGCATTGATGTGATCAACAGTATGATCAGCTTCACTGGTAAAGGAGACTGCTAGCCAAAGGAATGAAGATTGGAAACTGCATCAAATCTTCCAAATGAAGCTAATGAAAAGAGCACTGATAGTTTATTAAGGCCTCCTAAATCTGAAAATGTACACATTTCCATTTAAAGCCTGTTATTATTGTAAGTTAGCATGCACTGGTACATATTTATTGCATAGGTCTTCATCTCCAGTACTTTCTAAATTGCTGTTTAAGACACAATAGTTATTGTATACAGCTTTAGTTTAATGTAAAGTCATGCATATTGGAAACACTATTTATGTATTTTTCAGACTAATGATTACAAAATATTTTTCTAGGCATTTCAATTGTTAGTTTTGAAAGTAATATTGAGTATAATTGCTTTCCTTTTTAAAAGAACTGGTTCTAGTTTAGCTCTCTTGACCCATCCCTCCTCTCTGTCTTCCCTACCCTACAGTAGGATTTGTAAATCTGAAAAAACAAGATTGAATTGTTACATTCTGCTACTCTGAAGCCCTGCCAGCCTGTACTCAGTAATCCCAGAAGAATTAAGAAAAAAGGGGATGGACCATGTCACATTCATTCACATCATCTTAGCTTGTCATCAGATCACAGGCTAAAGGGAACAATTGCATAACTGCCAAGGGAGAGAGGCACTGTCATCAAGGAACTGTGAATCAGTGTTCACCACTAAAATCTCTGTATGCTGAAGGTCTTAAATTGTGGAATCTGCATACTGAAGTCACCATGATCCCACAGTTATATATATATTTTTTTACCAATTCTACTCTAATGGAATCACAAGGGAAGTTTGTAAGCCTAGACACTGATGTGAAACTCTTCAGCAGCCCTGTACAGGTTGAAAATGTGTTCTGCAGTGAGGAAGCAATGCCACTTCTGTTGAAGGCCCTGTTATTACATCTCCTTTACTCAATGAAGTGTAAATCCAACCCTGCACACCCAAGCCTGCTTATCTACCACACAGTTCACTTGCCAAGACCTGAGCTTACACCCTCACTTGGAAGAGCACAGCTTGCTACCTGGATGCTGTTTAAGGAAGGGAAGGTGGGAAGAGACTTTGTATGTTACGAGGTTTCATGTCCCTTCTGGCCATGCTGATGTGCAGACAAAAAGCCATTTGATTGTGCAAGCTCTGAGCTCATGGTGAATTGGCTGCAGCCTCGTAATGGGGCAGCAGGAAGGCCAGACGGGGATCTCTAGTGGCAAATATGCCCCACAAGCTTCAGACTGCTTGTTGTCTGGGTTGGCCTTGCTTGTTGCATTCATTCACAAGCTTTCAGCTGTCTGACTGAATTAGTTAGAAGAAACAAAACTGTGGAGACCCCCTGGGAGAAAGGGAAGGGACTCTAAATGCAACTCTGAACTCTAATTATTTGCATCTATGCTACTGCGAACTTCCAGATGGCATGTTGTTCTGTTGTTTTTTTTTTTCCAGTGCAATGCACCCTTTGGGGAATTTTCCTGAGGAAGAATGAAGCACATTTGAATCTGCATTCCATACTAGTACCCTGCAAAATGCCTTGTAACCAAGACTCCCTTATCTGGCAAAAAGCGTCTGTGAATTAAGAGCAGCTTGGGTTAGGAGTCCACATGCCAAATTAACTTAGTTTCATTCAGCAACCCCAACAGATTTTATTTAGCAGGCAGTCTGTTCTGTGTTTGGATGATCTGCTGACATCATGTGCTTCCTTCCTCTAAAACATCCAGGATGAAAACTGGGATTTTATCATGCATTGAGCACATACATATACTTATGCATATTTACTCTTTCTAACCTACTAATGCAAGAGAGAACTTGTGGATTTTAGCTAAAGCAGCTCTTGACATGCATACATGCAGATGCTCATAAATACTGACTTTGAAGAGTCTAAGACACAGAACATAAACTAGCATTCATATTTACAAACCTCCAGGCTTTTATTGCAAAATGTAATATCTTATGGAACAAATCTTCGGCTATTTCAAATATTTTCAATTTTGATCTCCTTGTTTAAGCTTCCTTTCCTCCTACTCTACTACTTGCTTTAGATTTTCTTCCTTTAAACTCTCCTGATCCTTTTTGTCCTTATTTTCCCATGTAAAGGCATCATCTGCCTTGCATGATAGTACAACTGCTGATGAAGCTGTAGCTAGTTGTGATCTTGTAACTAGGAATTTTGGATTTTTAATTCATTTTTTAATGGAAAAGAAGCAACTAGGAAATAAATAATTTAGTAATTAATAGCCTATTTTAATCTGTTATATTTTAAAGGATAGTGGAAAATTATAGGAAATAGTGGAAGCTCTCATTTGCAGACATATCTGTGTTGATTGCTTTTTTGGTTTATGATTTGAAACCAGCAGGGTCTATAAGAATTTTCATGCCAAGAAAAATACACGTACTACATCTGCAGTCTGTGGGTGAAGCCCTTAATCTCCAGGTATGACTGATTGCTATCGTGCTGCAGTAGAGTTAATTCCCCAGCCATAAAGTGCTTTCCCTCTAACAGAGGCAGTTAAGATTGTCATAGCTGTGCTGTTTCTAACTTTCTCTGATGTACTTCCCTGTCTGCTTGTAACAGCTGCAGTGATACTTGATTGAAAATTTGGGAGAAAAATTAATTTCATGTCAATGTAGGTTTTAGTTTCTTTTACTGGAGTTGTTTATCTGCTTTAAAAGGGCTCAGAGACCAATATGTTTGTTTCATAACAATACCTGTGTAAGAGAATTCACCTTTTCCTGCAAGAGACTTTCCAACTCATGTAGTGCCTGGGCAACAGAATTACAAAATTGGAGTTATTGTCAGAGTAGCAAAGAGATAAGTCCAATTTAAAATAGGCAATTTGTGCTTGTCCAGCTGTGCATCTACTTTAGGACTAGCATTTACTCTGTCAAGTAGCAGGCTTCTTAATGATTTGAGAAAGATGATTTCATGGTAGGAATTGCACTCAGTCCTCTGTCAATTACATACAGCTTACCATTTTTATCTTTATTGCCACAATGCAGATAATTTCACTTTAAAATAAACAAAACCTCCATCACTTTTCAAGGTAAGGTCTTTTAATGAAGGCTAAAAACCCTCTGCTGGTGTGAAGTTACTTTGAGTGATGCTGGAATGGGATTGCAAGAATATGATAATTCTTGCTTTTGCTCTCAATCCTCTTTGGTTTTAACAGACATACAATATCCTAAGAAAAAATAAATAAATCAGTCCAGCCTCAGTAGTTCAGGATGATCTAATTTATTAGAGCAAGACCTAATGCCCATATGTTACTTGAGTCACGTACATTATAACATGGGATCTATTGGCGAGAGGTTGAAGTTTAGTTCTGTTTTCACTTGGGACCAGATAAAAATCCCAGAGAGCTTTCTTTATTACTGGGCCAGGAAGGAGACAAAATGTGTACTGTATAAGTAGCAGGTGAGATTGAAAAACATCCTAATTACTGTTGAGATGGACATAGTCTCCCAGTGGGGATGGATAATAAAATTCTTGCAGATGAGGCACAGCAGATAAAGAAAGAATCGTCCTTTCTGAAAGTATCTGCTGAAAAAATTGTCGAAGTAGGAAGAAGGACCAAACAATGTTTTGTCTCATCTTCCTCTGTTTTGTGCAGAAAGGAAGGGACAAATATCTTCCATTTCCCACCTCAAGCTTTCCCCTCTATCCCTCCTCCCCCTTTTTTTTTTTTTTCTTTTTTTTACAGAAGCAGTTAACTCGGGCATCATGCCACCTGGTATTGAATAACATTTAAATCCTCAAGTGCCTTTGCAAATATATTGGTGAAAACCGGCTGATGCTTTTCTTTCTGTGAGACTTACATTGCAACCGATGAGGTCTGACCTGGCTAGGTGATTTAGTCTATTTATATTTTATGCATTTTTGTCTGTGGGTTTTGTGACTAACTGCTGAACGTTATTTTAAAGGAAATCTTATAACCAGCGGTGTAAACTATGTATATTTTTCAAAGTTATAACTGAAATGGAGGATGAACTACTGGAATTAATATCTGTTACCAAAACATTTGTTTGACTAGTTCCTTATACACTAAGCTATGGCAAAAGTGCAAGAAGCTGGAAGACTCTCTTGCCCAGCTCACTTGGTCAAGAGTGGGAAGACACAGCATTGAGTAGCTCTAGGTGTGGCAGTTATTGCCTTCAGTCCTAGCTAGACACAGCAGTGGTTCATATCCTTACTGGTGGAATCAGGAGCAGGGAAGGTTTCTCCCTGGTTGTGGTCATAGAAGTGTACTGTAAAAATGGTGTTATCTGGTGACTTGTGTTTTTTCTACATGTAACTTTTGCACTAAATTGTGTGCCACTCTGTTGGGGAGAAACACTTCTGGTTTTGACACGCTTTGTGAGAAGGCATAAATCTTGCAGTTTTCATTTGATATAGATAATAAAAAACAGACTTCCAGGAGTGTTTCCAGGCTTCAGAAGCAAGCTAACAGGTATGCTACAGTGTCTGCATTCCATAGGCTTTCTGCTCTTCTTGTGAAGCACCAAGGGCACCTGTGGCATTGTAGGCAGAACAAATGTGGCATAGAAAGCACCATGTAAATGAAATTACATGCTTCTTCCAGTTGCTTGTACTGAGGAAGACTTTGAGATAGCTAACTAGGAAAGAAAAATTGTTCCTTGTTTGTTTTGTATGCAATCTCAAGCAGGGTTCTGCATATGAGCAAGCATTACTGCATAATTACAAGATAAAATGCATGAAAACTTTGAAAATATATAATGCTGTTCTTTATTGGATCAAAGTGCTAGCAATTTTTTAAAAGAATAGGCAGTTAGTTTTGCTGTCATTCATACAGAACACTTCAATTAATTTTTGTTAAGTTTTATCCATAGTCCATGGAAGAAATTGACTTTAAAATTGCCTGTAGTTATCAGTACTCATCCATTTCATTTTGGCTCTGGTGACTAACACACTTGCTTCCTTGTCTACACAACACTTAAGGAAAAGCTGCAGATCTTAATCAAGATTCTAAGTCTTATCTCAATATACATAATTCAGTAATTTATTAAAATTATTTCCTTCCTGCCTTATCTATTTGTTACTGTAATTGACACTTAATAATTCAAGAGTTTGAGAGCTGTTGGCAGAAAGTCAGTATTTACATGTGTTAATTTACTGTTTTATTATCAGTGTCCTGTGAATGGCAGTAGTCAGTTCTGCTCCTTCTATCATGGATTTATAATCAAAATATAAGAATGGATACCTATTTACAGACATATTCGAGAAATCAATGACATGATACAGCATAAGCAGAATTATTAGGATACCAACCATCTGACTGGACAAGATAACCAGAATTACAGATCAGGTTGGAACACTTTTCTTGTGCTTCCAGAGAAAGACCTTTGGGCTTCTGGAGTGTGCTGCTGGCTGCTGGGCTGGCCAGAGGTTACAAAGGCTTCATAACTTCCATCTTGAAAGATACTATTTCCAAACAGTAAAGGGAAGAATGCTCCTATCTGTTTTAGTAACCATCACACAGCAAAAGACCTGTTCTGACACTTGCAGTTTTAATTTCTAAACAATATAGAAGGTAAATGAAAACCACAATTCCAAATAATGAAAGGAGCTATTCAGGAAACTTGTAATGAACTTGAGTTGGAAAAAAAATAGTACAAAATTCATGGTAAGCCTGTATAAATAGTTAAAATATGAAAGAGGAGGTGATGGGTCACTTTGCTAAGCACAGCAGTGTAATGTCCAGTTTCCGTAAGGTCATGTCATTTTCAAAGAGGTAAGCTGCTCTCTAGAAGTGATATTCAGGAAGGTGACATGGTGACAAAGTCCTGCATACTAGACCTTTACTCAAATTATGAAACACATGTGTATATTTGTATTTGTTTACAATAATGGCAGCTTGAAAATGCTACCTGCCACTGCTGAAGTTTCTGTTAGCATTTCTGCTGTGCTCTCTGAAGCTTGCTAAAGGTTAGGGAGAAGAAACTAATTTATATCCCATTAATTAGCAGCACAAGAATAATAGCCAACCTTTATTGGAGGTCTGAACTTTAGGATTATTTATAAAACCAGATGAATTGCTCAAAATTCAGGAGAATATCCTCCCAGGCATAATTCCCCTAGGATTGCCTTACAATACGTGACTTCGGGTTAGGTGCTTGGATTGTCATGACTTGTTGACATTTGATTGTGGGGGTGTTTTTGGCGGGTGAGCAGTGACATAGCAATGCTTATACTTGAAGTTTTTTGTTTAAGTAATGCAAAGTAAAGGTGTTATTTCTGTCCACTTTTCCAAAACAAGAAAAACACAGTTTGATTACCATAGAGAACCCATCCATTGTGCTCAGTTTTTTCCATACCCTGAGATGTGTGGAGCTTATGACTGGAGTACTCTTGCAAAGCAGCAGACTTTGGTTCCCTTCCTGCTTGCTATCCTTAGAACACAGCAGCAATCCAAATGTTTTGAGATGGAGCTTTCCTTTTTCCCTTCCTTCTGTCAGACTCCAGTGCTTCTCTGTTATGCCCAGGGTCTATTGCTTCCTCTCAAAAACTCCCAGCTTGGGTTAAAGAACTAAGGTGAATTGGTACTATTACAATATGCAAAGACATGCAAAGCACAAAAGGGACCTAGTGCTGAAATGTGAGCACAGTATGGAGGCTTGTTTGACTCTCACAAACAGGACACAGAAAAGGGACAGTGATCATAATGCAAGCAAAATTCATAGTATCATTGTCTTTTCTTCCTCTGTCTTGCTGTTTAATAACCAGTATCATGGCAGTGCTGTAGCTAATGGCAATTTTAAGATCATCTCTGGGAAATACGTTTGTTTGCATGAAGAAGAACATTTGCATTTGTTGTTTGATATAGAGAACAATCATTTGGTGTTCTAGGGCTGTGACTCACTGTGAAAGATATTGAGTGCTTTGCAGGTATGGAATGGGAAGCTGGTTTCCATGAAATCTGTAATTACACGAGTCTGGTCTTTGCATTCTCATGCTCTGGAAGAGGTAATACAAAATCCTGTGAAGTAAATGCAAAGACCCTAGTGGCTTCTCAGAACTTCATATGAATCTGTGAAGCTGAGAAACCTATATGCTTTTCTACTGACAGTCTTCCATGAGGTGGTGCACGAGGGCTTGTTTCCTGTCCTGGTTCCATACTTGTTCTGCATTGTAAAAACAACACAACAAAAATCACCTCACCAAGCGAAGAATACAGTTTTATCTAATTCTAGTGTTGATGGTAGATGCTGAAGAATATATCAGAGAAAAATCTGAGCAAAATTTGGTGTGGTAAGACAGATACTTACTTAAAAGTCTTTTAGAATTATAGATTTACACCATAATTTGGTGTGCCTTGGATCTCCCTCCGTAGACCTGATGCAAGCCCATCAGTGTTCCAGAAAATATTTGCTGAGGAGATACAATTTTTAATTTTGTTTCTTTGATAGTTTACTTTCATTGCCTTTCTATAGGTCATTCTAATTTCAGGTTAATTTAATGCAATTTGATGACAATATGCTGTGTCCACCAAATGCAAATTCTCCAAAGTCTTCAAACAGCATTTCATCTTAATGAATATGCCATTTGGAAAGGAGAAATGTGGTTTAAAAGCAGAGTCAATTTTGGCAGTTAATGAGTTTGTGTTAATAAACAGATATGTCTTGCTAAGGGACTTTTTGTTTTGTTTTGTTTTTCTTTAGAATAGCAAAACATTTTTTTTCTCTTAGGAAGGTAACATCTTTTTCTTATGATAGTTTCTGAGAGAGTGTCCTTTGGCAACGCTCTGTGAATCTGGCCCATTTCTGTTACAGATGACAAGTGCCTCTTTTCTTATGGCCAAGTATCCTGTTGGCCAGGGATGTGAATATAAGGATGTGGGGACAGAAACAGAAAGGAAGCTCACGTGTCTTAAATAGTCTGTGGGGACCAAGTAATTATGTATGGCTCTAATTGAGATGAAGATATTGTAACAGGATTTTCTCAAGCGAGAAGAAAACTGATGTTCAACAGACTGAGCAAATGTAATGTGGAGCTGAATTCCAGAGCTAGCTTTGTTAAAAACCTACAGTGCTAAGTAGAAAGCACACAAGAATTACTCGCAAGTCAAGGAAAAATATCAGCTGAAAGTGTGGTGATTTCTGTTTTATCCATAGGAAAAAACCTTGTTGCATTCTTTCTCCTCTTAAAAGGGAGGGGAAATCCCATTCTGTTTTTACATGGTTCTTCATCCTGGGCTGCTCATTTGTCATTAGCCAGGAAGCATATAGGATTTTAACATCAACTTAGCCTGGATGTAGGGACAACTGGTTTTTTTTAATTACGCAAATGGAGGGGGAAAGTTTGTATGCTATTAGCAATCCTCAAAGACTAAAGCCCCTAAAAGTGTAATCACTTAACAATGTGTGTCTATCGTATGAAGCACATTTGAACGAATGCCAATGAATGACTTATAAAATGTTACCAGTTATGAAACTCTTGGCATAGCTAAACAGTGTTTTAAAATTGAGAAACAAACATAAAAACAATGAATATGGATTTATACAATTAGTCTTTTCTCCTCTCAGATGGAAAGTCAGTTCCTCTTTTGAAGAAAATCTTGTACCATAAGCATCATATTCAGAGAATACCAATGATATTGAATTGGCAAACCCTTGCAGAAGGGTTGTTTGGTTTTTTTCGCAAGTGAAAAATTATTTTGTAAGAACATTTGGTCTAATGCCGTTTTTTCTTTCTAACTAAAATGGTGGGGTCTGTTAGCAGGAATGATAGCATCAGAATACAGATTTTTCTCAAGGAACCATTAGCAAATGATTGAGCTGTGACAGAGATTTTTCAAATGCCAAACAGGAACCAGGTGTCCAGTTCTCACCCACTTCTAACATCTAACTGATGTTTGTTCTTTTGTTAATCTCTCTTTTTGATCCAAAGTAACTGGCTTCTGCCTGTGTATCTTTATCTCCTTCTGTGAGGTATTTGTGAGGAGAAATGTGCTGTAGGGACATTCGGACTGTTCATCAAAAAGCACCTGTGGCTGGCAGGTAGTTGAATGTAACATCATGCTGAATGTGGGCTGCAGAGTGGGAGCGGATGAGAGGAGGATTCACATTCTGGTGACCTTACTATGCCAGTAATCAAAATGAGTTGCTGAAATACACAACAACCAGGTAGAGGCTGGATTCAATTTGTTTACTGCCAAACAAATTCACTATATTGACTGCCAAGGCATGGCTGCTCTGCCTGATAACCTCAGACACTGTCCCACTCTTAATATCTGCAAGCTTCTTGACTTAGATCTGAGAACTTCCTAAACCAACCACCCTGCCAAAAAAACCTCAACCACAAAGATCACTTAAGAACAGTTGAGTTTGAATAGGGGGATGTTAGTGCTTGAAGTTAGAATATTTTGTATTGAAGTTTGAAAAAGAAGTGCCTCTAAAGCTTTTTAGTGCATTTGTTGCAAAGCTCCAAAGTAATGGTAAGCTAAATTCCCAAAACAAACTTCCTATAGGTTGCTAATTCTACCTGGCTTGTCATGATGTCTTGGTTCAACTTGTAAAACTCCTGATCATTAATAGCTGTCAGCAATATGGCTGGGAGCTGAGCTGGGCCATGCAGTAGAGCATGCTGAGGATCTATGACTGGACTGATTTTACTCCTTTTGAACTGGGTATTCAATTTTTTCTATATTTATGTGTATATCATTCCCTGTGTGGCATGGGGGCAGTGAGTGAAGTGTTTTTCTAGCATTTGGGTGCTTAAAAAAAGTTAACACCATATACAAATCCCCATAGGAAATTAAATTTTTGTCCAAAGATAAAACTGTGGCACATAAAAGGTAGACACAAACACTATATTTTTTTTGTGATTTAACCTGCTTATTAAGTGTGTTCTACTTTTTTCAGTGCCTTGAATAGCATGGAAGGCATATGGAGAGAAGTAAGATCATATAATTATCAATTGTATAACAATGCAAACAAGGTTGAACCAATTCTGATTAGCCAACTTGTGCTGCATAACTAATTTTTATTGTGGGGGTGTTTGTGGATGTGTGTGTAATTGTATTGCGAGGCAAATAACAGTGGGTAGTTTATAAACATTAAGCAAGCTACGTGGTGTTTTTATAAGTGAAGATTGTTAATAGCTAGGAATTGACTACAGATATTTTTCAAGGGGCGTTCAGTGACACAAGGTACATCAGAACATGGAGGAAATCCCTCGGTTCTTGACTCATAGCCATAAATGCAAGACAATAGTTCTAAATAGTTATAAAATAGTCTTTCACTATTTTAAGTGACGACTGTTTCAGTAGGCTTTTCTGTAACCCCTGGATAATGTGTTTTGAGCATTGTTTTATAAAGTTTTATGTAATATAATTGTACAGTCAACTTGTATATTTTTATGTAGATAATAATGTATATAACCCAGTAATAAAATTTTAATTTTATATATTTTTATAGCACTTGTATAAGCTCAAACAATTTTTTTTTTTTTAAACTGTGATTTTAACTCCTTGACATTACTGATAATAAAGAACTGGATGGGTTTGCCCATGGCCCCACAGGAATACCTCTGCGTATTCAATGAATCCATTTACCAACTGAATGGTTCTGACATGCAGGATTCTTGTTTCTATCAAGCACAACTAAAGGCTACAAGAGGAATTTCTGTGTAAAAGAAAAAAAACCCCAAACTGAAAACAACAAAACAACAAATCCCCTCCAACCTCAACAAAAAAACTCTAGCCATGTAGTGTTCTAGGTGTATAGAGGGCTTTTAGAAAGTTCAAAATTCGATGTAGAAGTCTCTACTTGACAAAAATTTAGTGATATACAGAATGTAGGATTGTTGCATTGTTTTGTTTTGATTTTTAAATTATTATTAGCTAACTTTACCAATTCTGAAAATGGGGAAAGAAATCACTTTGTGTTCACAAAACATGAAAATATTTATTCAGTGATTTGAAACAGCAGAAGTAGTATTTAGAGTTGAATGAAACATTTTGTTTGGCCTAAATAAGTTTCATTATTGGTTTATTAAATATATGTCAACAGATGCAATACAATGTAGATTGGGCTTTTATTAATTTAAAATCACTGAGAGGTAGGGCTAAAAAAAAAAATAGCTATGAAAAGACTAAAAAAAATCAAACTAGAGGGCTAAAAATCAATGCAAAATTGAAATGCTTTGTTAGAAAAATGCTTTCTTAAAAATGTGCAGACAATTTGATTTTTAAGAGAAATCTGTTAAAACTTCTTTAATCACTGTAATACCAAACCCTGGTGTTACTCTTTTAGTTTTCTGAGTTGAGAGGAAAATCTGGACTGAAAGAATTCATCCAGCCTCAGCTTGGAATCCTCTTGAAGTTGGCAGCTGTTGTGAAATAAAATGCTGTTCCGAGTCTCAAAAGTTCCAGATAATCTACTTTTGCCTTTGTTAAGTGGTCTCAGGGTAGATAGGCCCTTGGCAGTTAGGTAAGTGTGCATGCCAGCCTTTCCCCTTTAGCTGCTCCTCCTTGATTTTACTGTTTGGAAATGAAAGCTATTTTTAGATTGTGCCCTACCCTACTTTACAGCTCCATCCGCTGTTTGGCTGACTTGGCTGCCTGGGCTTTCGAGAGGCTAAGAGTGAGGTAACAGAAGGGTAAAGAGGTTAGGGTTGACCTGTGGCACAGGGAGGGCTCTGCAGGAAAGTGGCTCAGGCTGTCCAGAAGCTTGGCACAAAGCCCCTTGCTACTTGCTTGTGATTTGGAACTGTCACTTGACTCTCCTTAGAAAATAACAAATTCTTATAGACATGGATCTCCTAAGATACTGTTCAGTCTAACAAGTTTTGTACAAGTAATAACAGGCTCATAAAGTATAACTGTGTATTTGGAGACACTGAAACACTGAACAGGAATAAAGTGCCCAATATTGCCAAGAGGATAGGTACAACATAGAAAAAAGGTAAAACGTGCTGGACCTATAGTGCTTCACTCCATTGCACCAAAGAGACTTTCAAACCTTTAAGTTCCTTGTCTAAGGGCTGACTTTGTTATCTGATGTGCTCTAATGGATGAATGTCAACTCCTACAAAAGTGGTATAAATACTGTCAGAATAAAGCTCACTTTGAGATCTAGGACAGGAAGCTCCTGCTGTGCATGAGCCACAAGAAGGAAAATCTGTTGCTGGCAATGAGAAAACTGAGCAGGATCCCAGTTAATGCAGATTGAGGAATTGCCACTCTGCTGAACTGGATCCAGGCAAATGTGTTTGTACCTATAAATTATTTGGAAGTCCTTAAATTCCAGAGGGGGAAGACCCCCTTTTGGTGTATGCTTGGTATTGGTAATAGGAAGTACTTCTCTGGGACTTTCAGGCCACTCCTGTAGCATTAATCTAACCTATTATGATTGTTGTGATTTAGTGCCTTCGTTAACTCCACAATTTGTCTGCCATTTCCTCTAGGGACCTTCACCTCTGAGGCAGCCACAACAGTGTATACACTGACTTGTGAAGGGCTTTAGGCATAATGAAAGTTCTGATAGAACTGTATTGTTGTTGTTTTTTCCTCTTATGTGATATATGACCTTTATTTTCAAAACTTGGATTAATTAGTATTCTGCAGGGATTGGGGGCGAAAGGAAGAAACTATCTTGGTATGGGAAACCATTTAAAAGTGGAAGTGAATGGCTGCAAAAGCTCAAGAACTGTTTCCACTTCTAAAACATGGCCTTGATCCTAAAGCCACTTCAGCCAGTGAGTAATATTATTCTTATCAGCTTGAGAGGGGAGAGGTAATGTTTATATAAGGTTTTATAAAGTTTTTTAGTTCAAGTCTGGATCTATAGTATGGCCCATGCCTGCTCAAAACTTTCCCTTTGAAACTACTTGCGTGTTTTATCGGAACAAAAATTGGTGAAGTAGAAATCCTAAGTGGGACCTCAGTCACCAAACTATATTCTTTCTGCAAAAATGGTTTTACCATGAGACAGTGTTGTGAAACTTTCCTTGGGTTTCCCATCATTATGGGATTCTGCTGACACACCAGGGTAGTCCCTAGGTCATGTGAGACCTGCTCCTAGGCTTTGAATGTCAACTCAGTCAACTGCAAAATGCATTGCTGGTGGGTTATTGGTTTATGGTTGTGGCCAGCATTGCAGGGTCCCTGCCCTAATCTTAGCCTTATAATATCATATGAACAGATAAATATGACTCCTGACCTATTTATTTTCAGAATGATTTGGGAAATGCTGTGGGTTGCGTGATGCACAAATCTAAGATTTAGGGGATTACTGGAGAGCATTAAATTGTTGTGGCTGGATCCCATTGAGTCTAAGAATACAGATTTTTTTGTTTTCCCCTGACTGTTGATACATAATTTAATTTTATACTTAGTCATCAGTAGCTTCCTGTGTGTGGGGTCTTGTAATACTTGTCTTCTTTGCCAAAACCAATAAGCTACTGAAAATTTGTCAGCTTAAAAATCACGAAGATCCAAGGGTTCATGAAAATCTAATGCCTACTAAAGATAAAGTCTTTTGTTTTCTATCTGTTGGGCGTTATCAGATCCTGTTTCACTCAAATGAAAAGGGTTGCATGGGAGTGGCTTCTTAATGTGTCACAGTTCCTTCCACAATGCTTTCAGTAGACCATGTGAGAAGTGGACATGTACCCATTATATTAATGCAAGTAGCAGCTGGAGGTCTAGTTATGTTGAGACTTTAACTCTGACTTACTACTGAGCATAATCATGTTAGCAAAGCAAATATTTCTCCAGCATAGATGGCAACTGTGTCTTTAAAATGAGCAAGGTTTAATGCAGAGTCGATAACAAGAATATGCAAATAATGCCTCCCTTTCTAGGTCAGTGCTTTCCTTTAACGTGCACTTCTATTCTGAAAGGCAATCAGTACAAATGCTCTGTTGGGCTCCTTATTACGTTAGTGTCATGTTTTGACGTATTAGATATGTTAGTGCTGTACGTGATACTGTACCTGTAAAAAGCTGTGCTACAAAAGTTGTCAGGCTTCAGATAACAAAGTGTGCTCTTACCTCAGGAGGTATCAGTCTAATTTTAGACATTTGAAAACAGGATATAACAGAAGTAAAAATGGGTGGGAAAAGGGTGAGAACTGGATATATTAGATCAGTAAACAAACTGAATTTGCTCAGTAAAAGTGGAGCACATGGGAAGAAAAGTACATAAAAGAAGGAACAGCCTTTGTTAGCTCATCCTTACTGTTGTCAGTATAAAAGGAGATCTGGAGGACATGTGAAATCAGGAGAGCAGAGCAGATGGGTATGTTGAGGGTATGCTGTAGCTGAAGAGTGAAACTGGGAACAAGTGGAGTTTTTCTGGAGAAATGGGTGCTCTGTGGAGTCTGATATGCTAAATCCAAAGTACCTGAGTATTTGATTATTATGAACTCGGATCCAGATGAGAGAAAATATACTTAAATATGTGGAGAAGCCAAGAAGGTTAAGACTAAAAAACCAAATTATCTCTTGTGTGAAAAGAGAATTAGTAGAGAGACTTAGGTTAGTGAAAGTATGAAGTCAAAGAAATGCATCTCTTTGCCCTGTTGAGAGTGTGTGCTTGTGTCTTGGGTGCACAAAATGAGGTTTTTCTAGTCAAATCTGTGAGATGAGGGCCTGGATGAGAGTTTTAACTGTCAGAGCTTGAGTGAAAAGGTCACCTTCCCTAGACACTGTGGTCTTTGTCCCTTTAGTTTTTCTCTTAGGGAAAGCTCTAAATGAGGTAGCACAGGATGAATATGTGGCCTGTGAAGGGTTTACAGAGGAGAACAATCTGTAATAAATTGAAATATGCATAAAAACTAAATTAGACTAGCTTATAAAGTGAAGTTGAAGCCAATTATGGAAATTAAGCATGATGTAATAGTTAATGAAACCAGTGTAGCAAGCACAGTGAAGCTATGCTGATTGCCAAGAACATCTTGCTTTTACAGTACTTATGTAACCATCAGGAAAAGCCTCAGAGTATTTTTAATAACAGTAAGCCTTTTAATAACATTTCTTTTCACTTGGGCTTTATTTCCTTTCCCCACCTCAACCCTGACATCATGTGCTGCAGGTGAAGTACATGCATGCAATCCTCAGAAGCTCACAATGGCAATAAAAGTACATCTATACTAGATATATTGGAATACTGCTTGGAATATTAACATTTTTTTTTTGCTCTCCTCCCCTTCACCTGCAGCATTAATAAGGAAAATTCCAGTTCCTGAGGACTCTTCTTGCCCTTATAAGCTGAATGAAAGATTTGTGAGGTTGTCTGCTCTGATTTACTTCTGTCTTCTGCAGTCCAAATTTAATTTCATTAGAGGAAAGAAATACTCAACAAAACACAAAGCAATGTAATACTGTGTTGAATCTGTGATAGTATCTGTTCTTCAAATCTTTGTGCTCTTGAAAAATGACAATGTGGATCTGAATGTTACAGAACTTGATTTGTCACTTCAAAATTTTGCAGCCTTATTCCCTCAATAGAAAACTAGATTTACCTTCATTAATCCTTGTCTGTCTAAAGTAATAATAAAATAAGCCTAATGGATGGGAGTCTCACTTTTAAAATAGAAATTTGTTCTAGTATAGGCTGATAATAGAAGTTTGCCTGCTAGAGATTGCCTTTTCTTCACCATCGAGCAGGTTTTAAATTTATTCTGTGATTTATAGGTGTATAGTAAAAGCTAAACTTATGGCTAATGTGCTGGACTGGAAGCTGAGCTCATCTCTTCGTGAGCTGCTTATAAGATCTTGAATAATTAGGCTCCGTATACCTCAGTTTCCTACGTACAGGGTAAATGCTAAAGAAAGATTTTGGAATATTGAAGAATGTACTGAATTGCCAAAGCCAACTCTTTGTAGAATTACCAGCAGTTAACAGAACTTTACCTGAAAGAAGCAACAGTAGTACTCTATTGTTGGGCATGTACTGGGCTACAGGAAGCTAAGGTGCTGGGCTCTGCTCTGCCTACACTTTCTGACATCAGAAAGAGGGTTTTACTGTGGTTTTGAATCACAACTAAGTGACATAGTGTGGTGATCATCTTTCAGAATACCCAAGTATTCATGCTTTTTCACATTTTGCTTTTTTATACTTGTAGCAAAGATCCTCTGTTTGCTTTAGTCCGTATCTGTAGAGTGTTACTGTGGTTATGCCTTCTGATTCCATAATTTGAGAATGACAAGGGAAAACATATTCACTCTTTCTTGCATTATGTCATCTTCTGGCTTTAACTGAGTGTGACTTTACTTTTAGAAGTTTGGACTTCTTTGAAGCAAAGCCCTATCCATTGATACTCTGCTTCTGGCACAGCTAGTTATCTGGTTCATCTTGTATATTCCTGAATTAGCCCAATTTTGATGGGTGTTTCTGGCTGGAAAACATAATCAGAACTAAGCTACTGGGTGGAGCAGAGCACTTTACATGTAGCAAAGAGAATATATTTGTCTACTATTTTTCCATTAATCTATACTCAACAGTACTGTTAGTCCCACGAGAGAATCTCTGAATCATCTGTGAATTAAAGAAACGGGCTGTTAGCCTCAACCTAAGAAGTTTGATTCAAAGCTCCTATCATTCAGTGAATTTCTGAGAAATACAAGGTAGATTAAGTGATTTTTTTGTGTCTGAGTCACTCTTGTTTATTTGAAAAACAAAATGATTTAGTTGGGAAGTGACCTGAAATGTTGAAAAAATAACAGAAGGAAATAATTGCCCTTAGAGTTGGTTGTCTTGTCATCAGTTCTCCTACAAGTATTATTTCAAGTTATAGAGGAGAATATCTAAAGAAGGTTAAGAGATTTGCGTTGTTAAACAGGCAATAATCTAAACTTGTGTTAATATTGTGCAATAAAGAGATACTGTTACTATTCATTTAAAAGTTCTCTCCGACTTATGCACGTGGTACTGAGGTACAACCACTAGTATTGTTATCATGCCAAAAGCAATATATCGAGATCACATCAAACCCTGATTTTGGATTACTGGTATTTAAGTGAAGCAATATAGGTACAAAATCAGAGGCAGAATATCAATGGATAAGGCTTTACTTCAAAGAAGTCCAAACTTCTAAAAGTAAAGTCACACTCAGTTAAAGCTTTGCTCTTCCTCAAATTATGTGGTAGGTTTTTTGATAATGATACTACTGTAGGTGTGATCCCAGGGTAGTTTGAATTGATTTTTTAAAATGAATTTTATTTTTTGTCCTTCTGCTTAGGAAGTTGCCAAAGCAAGTTTGAGTTACTTTGCAAATAATTTCTGAGCTTGAAAGCACTGACTCTATTAGACATTAAATATTGGAAACAATGCAACAGTTCATTGCATTGTATATGAATTTTTCCCTTGTCATCTATTCTATTTCATAAATCAAAAATCCCAAACAAAGCATAAAAAAAGAGGAGAATAAGACAAGACTAGGAAAGGAAGAATAAAGCAAATTTGTAGTTTTATTTCAGAAAAATTGATTATAAATGAAAGATGAACAGGTTTCTAAAACACCAAATATCACTTTCTTTCCTGTATTGACAAAACAGAGCTGTGTTTTGTATCTGCACAGAATCATCACATACGAAGAACTTGATGTTGCTTGTTTCCATAGTGACAGTAAATGTAATTACTCAAATGTCTTTTGCAGATTCCATTGTAACTTTGGGTAACTAATGACATTTCCTTTTTTTTTGACTGTCTGGGGCAAAATGTGCTTTTTGAATTTAACACAAGTAATAGCTTTTTCCATCTTAGTTAAGCACTTTGTCCTAAGTCTTATCTCTGCAGAGCCTGGGATTCTGTCTATAAGCATATTACAAATAATATTGATGCTTATTTTCTGGAAGAAAGGCAAAAAATACTGTGTATCCAGAGAAGCTTCTCTTCCATTTTTACTGTTTGCTACCTACCACTACAAATTTAGCACGAAATTACTGCAGAGACAATTCATACCATTCTCCAAAATCTTGCATTAAACCAGAGACACCCTAGGGACCATAACATTATCTCTGGGAATACAAACTTTGTAAATATCAAGTTGCAATGCAGAGTTAGGATAGACTGTGTAATTTTCTTAACAACAAACAAGAAACCAGGTAAAGACTGGTTTCTGTTGTCTGAGAGAAACAGTTTTTCAGCTAATGGCCTCCTAATTATTCTGTGGGAGGATGGTGACTTTTTTTCTTGTTTAGGAGAGGTTCTCGTTGAAAAAATTATACATTCAGTAAAGCAGGCTGAACAAAATTTTAAGTTATGGAATATGAGGCATTTAAGGGATGTGTATTTGCGGAGAGTTTGTCTTGAACCCATGAAGGACACAGTAGCAGATAATATGTATCTGAGTTTATCTCAGAACTGTGAAAACTAAGCCTGGAATATTGTGTAACCTCATAAGAGCTCTAGTATATTTTGATTGCATTAAAATCAAGGAACTAACTTATCCTTTGTTCATGGATAGACACAGGTTCAAACTGTCATCTGGTCAGATTTTTAAGGTGCGGTTTAAATTAATATTTCAATTTACTGGAATGAAACAAATACTAGAAGTAAAATTAACCTATTTAAGGATGTTCTTCTTATTTGACCTAAACTTCTTGACTTTGTTAATCTTTGTTAATCTCTTACACTGTGCCATATGTTGAATTTGAAAAGAATATATACCTAAAATATTAAAAGAAATATTACTAGTCCATAGAATTTTTTCTGGGATATCAAAAGCTATGAGAGGAGAGAGTAAAAGGTCTACACAGGCTGTCATTCTGTCCCTCTGGAAGAACCAGCTAACTTTGGTGTCCTTCTTTCTTGTGTGAATGAATTCATCTCCAAATGTTTGTTTTGCATATATATGTGTGTGTGTATATATACATATAACTTTTAAAAGGGCTTTATACTTAGCTTTGTGTGTATACATTTGGAGGTGTATATGTATTTAGTGCTCATACATGAATTGGAAGAATTTTTTTTTTTTATCCTGGTAAATGGTATTGTGGCTCACAGTCACAAGGCGTGGATGGGATACAGTGGAAAGCTGGAAGACAGGAGGGTTCCAGGAGAGTTTCACAGGCAGAACCTGACAGTGGTTCCTCCGGACTTTTAGGATGGAGTTACTAGTGAATGAGGCTTAGTTCCCTGTCAGCTTGCTTCTTTTTCTGTAGCTGACAGCTGGCTAACACAGAAGCAGCTATGCCAGGAAAATCTTGATGCTGATTCTGTGAATTTGCCTCAGCATAAATAAAAGCTCATGCTTGACCATCTCTTAGATTTGCATGAAGGGACTTCCAGGGTTGAAGCATTCAGTGGGCAGGGGTTGCTTTCATTTTGTATGCAGTGCTTTGGGCATCCAAAGGCATAGAACCAAGCTGACAGATTGTTATTTCCTTTTCTTATACATAGCACCTGTTATAAAAATAGAAAAGGAAGGAGAAGGTTTGGACTTATTCCAGGCAGGATCCTAGTTCCCTCCATTTGGTACAGGGGTGGTGTTTCCTGTTCTGGCACTCAGGGATTTGATTGTTTATGCAGGTTTACTTAGCAAGTGCACAATTTAAAAAATGATTTGACAAGAAAACAGACTTGCCTGCATGTGTGCACATGCATATAGAAATGTCTACATTCTGTATGAATGCCTGATATGGACAGGAAAGACTGTGCTCCTTTTGACAGTAAACAGTTGGGTATGATGATCACAGCATCTTACCCCAAGCTCAGCCTTTCTCCAGTAGCCCTTTAGTGCATGGTGGCCTTCCTGCCTCCTTGTGTTTGCTGGGTTGAGCAGGGGGGTGACGTGGTTGCTGCTGGGACAGACCCCAGAGACTGAGGAGAAGGACAGTTATCCTTCAGGACTGTCAATCATCCCTTCTTACTGTAGGCACTTATCTTTGGGGGACTAAAAGCCTACTGGGTGTAAATGAAAGG
Organism: Apus apus; assembly: GCF_020740795.1. Classification (NCBI taxonomy): domain Eukaryota; kingdom Metazoa; phylum Chordata; class Aves; order Apodiformes; family Apodidae; genus Apus; species Apus apus. The sequence goes on from NC_067285.1 coordinate 28,830,916, forward strand.
AAGACAAAGCAGGGTGTGTAACTGTCTCACTGTAACTCACTCAGCTGTGTTTGTGTTTGTATTCCATGCTAACAATAGTGATTTGTGTACTCATGGCATCTGTATTGCACATATAGTAGCTGTACTAGCTCTGGTTTTATTGTTGACTTAGAAATGTGTAACAACGAGTTAAAAATATTTGAATATTAATTCTATGCTTAGGAGGGTCTGTCATCAGGACACTTTCATCAGTGCATTAGGACACTCGCTATTGGTGAAGATCTGTCTTCAGGTTTTGACTGCTTAAACTGTACTATTAAAGTCTTTTGTATTGTTTAAATTACTGTTTTTATAAGTAAAATAAAATCTGAGGAAAGAGAAGCAGATCTTCTCTTAATCATATAGTTAATCTTACAGTTGCTTAGCTTGTGTTCATTTATTCACAACAAATCCCAACAAAAACATCCTGTTCAAATTTTCAAGTTAAATACTAAGATGTAATGCAGGAAAAGTGAGTACAGTATAAGAGCTGCAATTGAGAGAAGTCTTTTTAAAGCCTGCATAAAGTCTAATGTTTTTAAAAGTAGAGACTTTTTACAAAACCCTGTAAAACCTTTGGGTGTGTCTTGTGCTGCTGTTTGAAACTTAACCGGTTGTCCTGAGTAGAGTAGTGATCCTGTTGTGTTATGTGAATTGTAGACTGAGTGAAAGAGAAAGACATCACAGTATTTCAGGGCAGCTTCTTCAGTTATTTCAAATGAATCAGGTTAGCACTTTCAGTCTTTTTCTCAATTCACATGATTCCTTGGCAACACTAATAAAGAAGAATATAAGTGTTGGATTGAAGGATGAAATGACAATTGTACAAAAACTTAGAACATTTTTTTCTCCTTTCTCAGCCCAGTAAGAGCCAATACTGTGCTCATATTCTGCATTACATGGATGTGGTAATTCAGGTTAAATAAAAGTAGTGGAGGTTTTATCAGCAATAGGGAAGCAGAGAATATATTTTTAATTCTTTCTGGGTCCTTCTTTTTCTAGGGATGAACATACTGCCTTTTACCATTCGAATTCTGTTTTGAAAGAGCTGGACCAGACACACGTGTTAATTCTTGTACCTGCTATGCTTCTCATTTTAACTTTGCTGCCAGCCACGCATTTTCTGCCCACTGGGTCCTTTCCATACATCTCTTTTCTATCTCCCTGATTTCTTTCTCTATTTTTGCTCCCCCCACTGCCCCATGCTGCCAATAATTAGCATTTTGCTGGAAGTTAGATTGATAAAGATCCATAAAACTGATCTGCTGCCAATTTTGCAGCCAACAAACAACAGCAGAGCCAGGGCTGGTCCCAAACTCTGGTGTCAGCATTGCTTGGCAATGTTGTAGCAGCCAAGAACTGGCTGGTTATGCTGGAATATATTCAGTTTTTCAGAATGGAAAGATACCTCTGCAACCTGAAAAACCCTGCTTTTGATTTTTTTTTTGTTTTTTTTTTTTTGCGTGTTCAGGAGAACTTTCTTTAAGACTGATCAAAGCATTACAACAATCTAACTAGATTGCAATCACAGGATCTGGTTTAAATTCTGGAGAATAACCTATCAACTGACAAACAACCCTTGAAATAATGTTGACTTGATCAAATAAAAGGATAAATCTTGGGCAAATGCATCATGGCAAAGTTCTTTTGGATTTCTGAGACAAGCAAAAGACTGATACAAGGATATAATCTTTGTGGTTTAGGAATGACAAATGACAACCAGTTATTAGGAAATGTTTTTGTAGAGTTACTGGAAAGGCATTTCATAAGTAAGACATGTAGTTTATAAAATGCTAGGAAGGATTTTAGATAGAATGGCAGCATTTTCTGTGATGCAATCTGGGTAGTGTTGAGAATTCAGTTGAAATGCAAAGTATAGGACAGGTCAAATAAACTGGCCATAGCATACATGGAAAAAATGTGTGGCTTATTACAAAATGTAAAATGATAAAGTAAATCTACATCTTGATATCCAACCAGCTCATGCATTTCCTTTGACTGGAACGGGTGCTGGGCTGTGTCGTGGAGGCAGTTTGGTCCAGCTGAGTAAAACTGGCTTTCAGATGCTGAGCCGTTTCCTGAGTTGGCTGCTCAATAATGCTTCCACCAAGCTGTGCTCCCTGTTATTGCTGGCCCTTCTTCTGGGAGCTGCACTTCCTGTCCTTAATTAGATGAGAAAAAGGATGAGCTGTTCCTCTCTTTCTCTCTTCCAGCTCATGTCTAGAGGGTCCTGATTCCAGTGTTAAGTAGCACAGCTTTCTGACCTCAATGCTAACCTAGAAGCCCAACTCCAGTGAGAGGATCTGCTTTGCCTTCTGAGCTTGAGAAGAGAGCAAATTCCAGCTAAAATTGTTCCTGTGTTAGTACTGAGCCCAGTTTGACTATAGTTTGGTGAAAGGAGAAAGTAGGAAGTTCCCAATACCTTTATTATTTTGGATGTCTTCATAGCCTTGATTTAAAATCTTCTGTTCGTGCTCTGAGTCACATCAATTTTTGGAAAGGTATTGTATTCTTTAATGATGAAGAATATCCTGGCAAATACAGTCCTCCACATACCAAGCAGCCTGAAATGGTTTGAATGTTCCAATACCAGGAGACATCAAACTTGTCCCAAAGAGCCAGCTCTATCTAATAGGAGCTAAGCTGGATCAGCTGAATTCTTGGCTTCTTTAAAATGATGTGCAAAGGATACTGATTGGTACTATCTCAGCAGGCCTACATTTGAGAATCTTCACTAAACCACCAGTGATGATACGTGGTAGTAACATTTGCACTAGGCTTGTCAGTAAGGATTAAGGTTCAGAGACAGAGCTCTCGATACAGCTGTGAGATGGGGAGAGAAAACAACTGTACACTTGCTGGGCCACTGTTTTTCCTCTAAATAAAATAAGGCCTATGCAGTGTCTGCTAAAAGTGTTCATCTTGTCATTAGAATGAATCTATTTGGATTATCAGTATGAAATCACAGAATGGTTTGCATTGGAAAGGACCTTAAAGATCATCTAGTTCCAGCCCCCCTGCATAGGTAGGGACACCTTCCACTGGACCAGGTTGCTCAAAGCTCCATCCAGCCTGGCCTTGAATGCTTTAAGGGAGTAAGCAGCCGCAACTTCCCTGGGCAATGTGTTCCAGTGTCTCAGCACCCTCACACTAAATAATTTCTTCCTCATGTCTAGCAGCTGGAGTTTGGGAACTAGAATTTGTCTGGAGTGAACCTAGATGTGCGTTTTTCCCTACTACTGTGAGTGGCCCTGCACACTTCTAGAGCCATGGGATACCTTCTTAGCTAGTGAGAAGTAAAAAGAGAGCCCTGAGGTTGAGCTTTTCCTACCCACTTCTTCCTTTCTAACTAGTCCACCTTCACTGCTATCTGTACAGTTTTTCTTTTACATTGTAACCGAGTAATCTCAAATTAAAAGGATTTTAATGTGCACACACATGAGCAATTGTTAATAGTAGGTAACTACTCATCCTTGTTTAGAAAAATGCCTATCTTTGCTTATCTTTCTAAGGAGGATGCAGTGAGGAGCTTATTGGAAGCAGTGAGAACAGCACCATATATTTTTACATGCTGCTTTTAATTTAGCAAAATATTGGGGGAGAGTGTGAGGGGATCAACCTCATTTGTTACAGTATTTGAAACCTTTAACTGTTCCCAGGTGGTTACAATCAGTTCTCTGAAAACCTGTTGTTACAGGACTCAAAGTTCTACCATTCCAGTGTTAGAAAGGTCAGATGTGAGAATTCAGAAAAAATATTCACCTCTGAGGCCGTGTAAAATAGCCATATGCCAGTTTGTTACGGTGATGTGCACATGCTTGAGCTAGTGTGCTGCTTTTGGTGCCAAATGCCTCTCCAGCGGGCTGAGCAGAAGCAGTGTCAATGCAGCGAGCATAATCCATTTTAATATTAGAGAGCAGGGCTGGATCCTGTGAACCAGCCTACCCTGACAGCCCAGTGTTTGCAACCACAGCTGAGGGTGTTCAGGACCTCAATGCTGCATGCAAACAGCATTCACTTCTAATTACACTCTTTCCAATATGTATGAGAAAAGGACTGCTAATCTCTAACAAAATATAGATGCAGTAGAAAATACGGGCTAGGGGAAGTGGAAAAGTAGTGTGTTATATTTTTATGTATCTCTGTTAATGCACTTTTAGCCTGATGGACAACCCTATCTGTAGTCATCCTGTCTAGAAATTGAGTTTGCAAGTGACAAAAGTAATACCACAAAAAAGAAACACCACTTTTCCAGTCCTCCTCCTTCCCAAAATTGCAGCTTTAACTTATGGCCTTCCCTGGATCTGAATGTAAAGGTCAAGAAGTTCTGAAAGGGATATCGTACGCAGAAGCAGCAGCGGCTAAGAGTTGGGGGATGGGTAGGTAAGAGAGAAGGAAGTACTTCTCAGGTTCCAGCTTTCTTTATTATTAGGAAGGTAGTCTTTTAGAAGGATAAATGGCAGGTGGGTATCTGTATTCCTACCCCAATCATAGAATGTCTTGGATTTGAAGGGACCTTAAAGATCATCAGGTTCCAGCCTCCCTCCTATGAGTAGGGACACCTCATGCTAGACTAGACTGCACAAAATTTCATCCAACCTGGCCTTGAACACCTCCAGAGAGGGGGCTTCCACAATCTCCCTAGGTAACATATTCCACCACCTTACTACCCTCATGTTGAAGAATTTCTTCCTGATGTCTAATCTAAATCTACCCTCTTTCAGTTTAAAACCATTACCCCTTGCCCTCTCACTACCCTCTCTTGTGAAAAGCCCCTCCCCAGCTTTCCTATAGGCCCCTTCAAGTACTGAAAGGCTGCTATAAGGTCTCCCTGGAGCCTTCTCTTCTCCAGGCTTAATAGCCCCAACTTCTTCAGCCTGTCTTCATAGCAGAGGTGCTCCAGCCCTTCATGGTCCTTCTCTGGACCCTTTCCAACAGCTCCATGTCTTTCCTGTGCTGAGGGCTCCAGAGCTGTATGCAGTACTCCAGGTGGGGTCTCACCAGAGCAGAGCAGAGGGGTAGAATCACCTCCCTGGCCCTGCTGGCCACACTTCTTTTGATGCAGCCCAGGATGTGGTTGGCCCTCTGAGCTCCAGCACACACTGGTGGCTCATGTCGAGCTACCACCCCCAAGTCCTTTTCCTCAGGACTGCTCTCCAGCCATTCTTCCCCCAGCCTGTATTTGTGCCTGGGGTTGTGCCGACCCAGGTGCAGGACCCTGTGCTTGGCCTTGTTGAACTTCATGAGGTTGGCACTGGTCCACCTCTCCAGCCTGTCAAGGTCCCTCTGGATGGCATCACTTACCTCTAAGGTGTCAACCACTCCACACAGCTTGGTATCATCAGCAAACTTGCTGAGGATAAACTCAATCCCACTGTCTGTCTCCAGCAAAGATGTTGAACAACACTGTTCTCAATACTGACTCCTGAGGAATGCCACTTAGACACTGTACCATTGACCACAACTGTCTGGGTGTGCCCATCCAGCCAATTACTTATCCATTGAGTGGTCTGTCTGTCAAATCCATGTCTTATCAGTTTGCAGACCAGGATGTCATGTGGGACAGTGTCAAATTCCTTGCACAAATCCAGGCAGGTGGCATCAGTTGCTCTGCCATTATTTACCATCTCTGTAGCCTTGTCATGGAAGGCCACCAATTGGTCAGGCATGACTTGCCCTTAGTGAGGCCATGTTGGGTGTCATCAGTTGTGTCCTTATTTTCCAGTCCCTTAGGAAAACCCTGTCCCAGGGCCCTGTCTTGACTTTGAAATGAAGAACTGGGTAAGACTTAAGAAGTGAACTAACTCTTCAGAGACAATTGCTGCCACCTGTAGGCCAGCTGGAAATCATCGTCCCATTGTCCCATATGCATGTCCTCCAAACTGCTGGTTGCAAATATAGTTTTAAATTCCTCTAACCTCTGGACATACAGATCATTGATCTAGTCCAAAAGTCATCTTCACTGCAGGCACATACATTAAACTTGAGTTAACCTTCAAAACAATGTCATATCTGTGTTGGAATAAGTATTACAGCTTAGAGCGTGCAAATGTAAAGAGCACTCGTGCTCGTTTTAGTGGATATTTACATTTGCTTCTTTTTGCCTTTGTTTTATTTCAGTTGATATTAACTTAGAATAAATGCATCAGTGTAGATGTTTAATTCAGTAGTGCATTTGCTTAGTAGTCACACACTAAAGCATAAGAAAGTCACAGAATATTTTTTTTGCGACCCCTTTCTACTTAGCACTTCCCACCTGTCAAATCTGTCAATTTGAATACTTTTTGGTATTTTGGGCTCCTTAAAAAGCCTTAGAGAAGGATAAAGATAGTTCTGTAGTTCATTACAAGAGGGCAGTTCTGAACATAACTGAAAAATTTACATTGCCAAAAATGTGAGTTGCTGTGTCTCTGGCTATGGTACTTATGGGAAACCCATCACCATAGTAACTAAGTCTCTGCTAAATTACCAGCAGATTTGTTCTTTTTTCTCTTTTAACTTGTATATTATGCCTAGCCTTGACTATAGTTTTAAACAGAAGAATTATGTATATATACATGGTTGCATGCTGCACTTGGAAGATAAGCCAAAGAACTCACCTTATATGATTCCAATTCTTGCAGAAGCAGCTTCTGGATTTTAGGTGTCTGAGGCTACTGTTTTCTCACAAACAAAAGAAAAGTGCGGAACAGTTTTAATAAAGGCAGTTTTAGTGATACTGTAAGATGTAGCTATCATGGAAAGCCACACATCAGAGCCTAAGCAATTTGTTGAAAGACATGAGATTTGTATTTAATAAGCAGCTACTTCAAATAGCAGAGCAGAATTCCCTGCCTTAGTTGCTCCTTCCACTCCATCAGTAGCACATGGGCAGTGCCTAACTTGGCAGCAGATCAGTGGTGCTGCATTTCACCTGCTTGTTTTGGTTGGGTTTTTTATTCACGGTATTGTGCAAAACAAATGTACAAACTTTGTTTCTTATGTCTTATTTCTTATATCCTGACAGCTATAAGAAAAAAAATTAAGTAACAAGCTTGTTCTTGACTTTGTCTTGTGAAATTCTGGCACGATTCAACTGACTGTGGGATTAGAGACTGTTGTTATAGAGATTGAGTGTTGTCGGGTTTTTTATTCTACTGTGTGACTTGGAGCTATTCCATAGCACATTAAATATTCATCTGTTTGAAGGTACAGGCATGAGGTCTCTTAAGACACTAGCCACACTACATGATCTCAGGCAGAGTGTGGGTTACCCTAGAAACAGTAATAGTAGCAAGACCAGTAACACAGAGGACCCTGTCATACAGTATTTTAAAGTTACCACAATTAACAGTAGTGATTTTGGTGCGGTTTTATACACACCTTTCAACTGTATAAAAGGCATTTGTTGCAGTAAACCCTGTATTTTAAATTGGGTTTTTCTAAATATGCTCATTATTCTATTTGTGTAACTGTTCAAACTAAGGTATGCAATGTGATGAAAAAGTTCAGAGCAGTTTTTTTGTTTCTTTGAATATCATGTAGGAGCCATGTACAGAAATACAGTTTATAATTGAACTGAGAGAACTCTCATCAATGAGATGAACCTGATGAAACAAATTCAAGTTGTTTTCCAAGGAATCAAACTTAAGATTTTCAGCATTACTAATCCTTTGAAATCGGTAAGCTTAACTATGTTCCTGAATTAGATGTTAAACTTCTCTGCAAATGAGAAGGTAGATCCACCAAATGTGTTATGAAATTTGTTAAACTTTAGCTCAACAGGGTTTAAAATCTACATACATAGTTTTCATTAGCCCAACCCATGTACCTTTTATAGCTGTGATGAGCATTAGCTCAGTTACCTTAACAACAATCTTCTAAAAGGCAGTATGTTCAAATTCCAAATATCTTTCAGTGCAGGAAGTGAAAAGAGCTTTTTCACTTCTGCAGATGATTCTTTTTGAGAAATGCCCTTGAAAAAAATCTCTATATTCTAGCTAAGGACATGCATAAGTCTAATCTGCAGTTTTAGGTTCTGCTGGAGATGAAGATTTATGATCAAGGTTAGACTAAGCCATGGTAATATTGTCTTGGTTAGTATAACAGTAAAGTATCTAAGTTAATTTTAAGCTGCAGAAAGTACAATTTCTTGTTCACAGTATCTATCCCATTTAGTCTGTATCAGAGAAGTCATGGGTATAATGTCTCAATCATTATTGCTCTTAACAGACAGTTAATCTTCTCCTGACTCATGTCCTCTTGACACACGGTTTGCTGCTTTTCAAACCACTTTCAGACTGTTAAATAGCCACACATCCCATTTGAAGTGTGTGGACTTTCAATTGTAGCTTGTATTTATGCATTTGACTTTTGTCTCTGTCTCCCATTACTTATTTTGTTTTGCGTATCCTAGTTTCCTTCCTTTTAATGTTTGTCAGAGGCTCCCTAAAACTGTGAATGGATTTCATTTTTAAAATTTAGTACTGATCTGAACTGGTTTGGGGAATATAACTATTACGATAAACCAATTTGCTGTTGCGTACTGAGACATACTGAGCTCTATTTTCAAGAACTAAGTGTTACTCGGCAACAGTTCTGCATATTAGTGGTCAATAAATAGCAGCAAATAGTTTGACAAAATGATTTTTCCAGTTTCATTATAAATATTTTGGTTTAGTATGTTTAGGTGGTAATTTGATTCTATGTGATACCACTTGGATACTTGGGAACTTGCATACAATTTTTTAATATAACCCTACCTATTGTAACTGAACTGACAGATTTTCATTTACATATAACCTCATAGTTTCAGATTTCAACATTATAATTTTCATTTACGTTCCACCACAAGAAATAGAATTAACACAGAGCTTGGATCCCTTTCAACTTGTTTTCTGACCTTTGTGCAGTGTATAACATGACATACATAAGGATTAACTAGGTCTGGTTTCAGTTTGAAAATGGAGGTATGCCAGCTATGCTAAATGGTAGTCTGTATTGGGGGAACCCACTGATTAGTAAAACCATCTCTATCTGGATTTTGGCAATAAATTGTGAAGCAACCAATGTGAGTGAACAGCTATAGACAAGTGTGATTTTTTACTAAAAATATGTAGTGTTTATATTGTGTGATTTCTAACAAGGGAATCCTAAGAATTTAGTGGGGATGAAAGCAGCCACATAGTGCAGAATTTTCTCTGAAAAGTCTAAAGAATTGCATCTAGTGATTATTTATTTTTCATAAATAGAGGCACTTTACCCTTTAGAGTGATTTTCATGGCAATTGCTGAATTGTGTGGAAAAGTTGTTCTACTCTAATGGTCCTGGGCAATCTGCTGTCAGTGACCCTGCTTGAGCAGTGCGAGTGGACTTGGTGATCTCACTTGCCAGCCTCAGCCCTCCTATCACTCTCTGGAATGAATTGGACTCTACCATAAGAGCTAACTTGACAGGAGTGGATTTTTTCTGCATGTTCACATCCTTTTACAGTGCAAAGAGATAAAGTGAGCTACCTTCTATCTAGAGTGGCCATGACATTTTGTGGAGTCAAATTTGTCCTTTGAGTAACAACATGAATTGAATAGAGGTGACTGTTGTTTGCTTCTGTGCTTTGAATTGGCATTACAGGAGTTCTTGCTCTGAGTTGCACAACTTCTTCAATGTTGATTTTCATTATGCTTAGAAAATAGAACTGCACATAAAAACCAAAATTCATGTAGTCATCACCTTTATTCAGTAGTTTGTCTGCATGATTTAAATGCTAGAAAATGCTTTATATGGTGATTAAATCAGCCTGCACAATGCAAAATTTTCCAGTAGATTTTTCAAGAGAAGATTGCAGTAGTACAGCTTGAAAAACTTGTAAAAATGTTTTTATGAGGATCTTCACACTTTAAGAATTGAGATGGTTTTGCCATTGAACATTGAGTGCTGTAAGGGTCCTTTAAGATTGTCAGATTGTTTAACAGCACTTTATGGTAACAACTTTATTATCACAAGGAGTTGATCACCATTTTAAAAAATAAGGCCTTTGTGAGCTTTTTGTAAGTTTTAAATTTCTCTTTGTTCACAAGGAAGTCATAGGATTACTTGTGTCTTATAGTTTATTACTTATTGCCTGACTGAAATACCTGTCTTTTTATCGAAGTGATCAATGTGCCTTTTCTCTAGCAGCTCTTCACTGCAAAACCACTAAAATGTACCTTGGTTTGAATTATGGAAGAGGTAAATGTCATGGCAGAACCACACACTGCGTTTGTTGCCAATCAAAGCCACTTCTAAGACCAAGTTTCTGACTTCCTTTATGTGCTTATTATTAGAACCACATATTTCAGTCATTTATCTGAATTTCTTATTCTCAGTGTTCAGTTCTTCCCTCCCTTCACCTTGTTTTGTGTAAATCTTGTGCACACACCAAGAGCTTTCCTATGTCCAGATTATTTTCAAGAGCTACAGGAATAACTTTGTTTTCTCTTGTTGAAATGGATTCAGAAAGTAGTGTCATGGTATTTCCAAGGGCATAACAGTGCTAATGTAACAAAGAAAAAATAATAAAATTCACCACAGAAGAATATAAAGTCTATAAAATAACTTGTATGAATATGATAATAGACCGATTAGGGAAAAAAAGTGATTTGCATTGTTACAACTAGAGGCCTTTTTTGAAAAATGTAGCTGAATATAATTTTGAATATTTTCATTATCTGAAAAAACATCACTGTCAACTTCTTTGTATTCAGAAATTCTGATTCAGGAATTGCAAGAAAGCTGTGCTCATACAAATAGGTTAGAAATAAAAGCAGTGTCAAAGAGGCTACATAATGGAATATGAACATCTGATAGATGGAAAGTAAATTACTTTTTCATTTTAATATTTGAGAACTTTAGCAAGAAAGTTCAAGCCTGATGAACACATGCCACAGGATGTGCCTTAATTTAAGGCTTGTATTGAGTCTCTACAGTAGAAGGCAGATGGATGTAAAACACAAGTACTTTAAACTGTTAGCTTTTACTGTGCTGTTGCGTGAACCAGATGAAGCAGCAGCCTGCAAGGTGCTGGAAGGTCAGGGCCTCAGGATGCCTTTGCATGTACTGGGATTAAGTATGCTGATGCTTGGCCCCTTCCTTGGCCACGCTCTAACAGCAAGTGACCATGTGTGTAGGCATATCTCAGGTATCCCTCTGGTAGGGTGGGATGTACTTGCTACTGCAGCAAGAACTGTAGGATGTTGGAGCCCTGATCTCCTGTGGGTTGGAGGCCAGCAGTACTAGTTGCCCCAATCGGTGGTGAAACATGAGGACAGGAAGCTTCAAAACCACTGTAACAGTATGTGTGTGCATTTGTTATATTTATATACTTATTTTGAAACACGAATATAATTATTTTTACCACTGTGAGACTGTTACTGATTTATGCTTCTGTAAATGAGAGAAGGCTGTGGCCTCCTTTCTGTTTTTGTACCTGCGGTGTATACTCACAAAGTTGTTACACTGCCTGTGCAGTCACTTAGTCAAGGCGTGTGATGGGTGTGTATATATTATATTAAATTTATGAAATGAGATTTCAACCTGATTAAAGCAGGCTCAAAATAATTAAACTTGTTTTTCAGGGCTGAATTCAATCCATAATAGAACAAATCAAACAAAAACAGTGGAGAAATGTTAATAAGAATAATCTTCCAATATGAAAAAAACAATAAAACTGTTGTCATCGTGAATCATGCAAGCTATAACACACATACCTAAAACAAAGAAAATAATTATTGTTCAGTTTGAATTCATATTGCAGCTTGAAAACAAGCTTGTATCATAAGAATATGAGTTCAAATTTTGGTTGCATTACTTGTTTCTGCAGAATCTTAAGCTAGTTACTTAGTCTGTGTTTTATAGCTTTAAATCAGTAAAATACTTTGAGAATATGTTTTTCTCTTATCAGTGTCTCTTGTCTAACAGAACTCCCACTGTTGGCTTGACCATATTTGGGTTTTAGATACAGCTGCCTTGCAGTCTAGTAATTCATCCGTATTTCAGGATAACTGAATTCTTACTTCCAAAGAATTAGCGCATTATGAAACTCAATTACTTCAACAAAAATATCTTCTTATAATATGGAACAATTCAGCAATAGAGTTAACACCTCGTTCATACTTTGAAGAATGTGAATGCTAAGCTAAGGAATTTAGTTGTTGGATTTAAATGTGATCTTCTAGCATCATGTATTTTGAAACTTTTAGATAAACAGATCAGCTTAATAGTATCATAGCTCCACTTGTCTCATATCTAAGATAACATAGATACAGATCATGGTATCTATTCAATGACATATCTGTAAGGAACCACAAAGGACAAACACAGCCAGAAAAATCACCTCTAAGGGGTGCTAAATTAGCTTTATAGTGCATGATCTTGAGCAAAATCAGATACAGAAGGTAACTGAGAAGGTCAAGTACTACACAATTTCAGGAGTATGATATCAACATAAGTTAGATGAAAAGTGCCTTTATTTTATGAATGTTGTGTATGTGTCTGCTTTGACTTGTGCTGTTTTCTGTGTGGATTCAGAGAACTTCTGGCATGAAAGACAGAAGTCTAAAAATGTCATAGCAAAAAATTTATTGACTTTGTACTGTGATGTCACTTTGCTGACACAAGTGTGCTTTTACCATAATTTAGCCTCCGATACAAAAACTCTTTTGACACCCAAGGTTTTACAGGTTTTCTGGGGAAAAAAAATAGTATTGTAGAGTAAACTTCAGTCTTTGAATTTAGAAGTCAGTCGTTTACAGAACTGCTCATGCTTGGGGTTAGTCTGCCTAACCTGATCTAAGCATGGGACAAATCTGCTGGGCATGTCATTGTATTGTTTGAATGAGCTTTTTGTTACAGAATCTGCTTACCACTGCTGATATGTAGTGGCCTACAAATATAAAACCTCTTCGCCTGATTGAGTCAGAGTTGACTGCAGACCAGTGATCAAATCTCTGAGCAGATGAGTATAGACTGCTAATGAAAAAAGGAAATGTTGCTGTCTGTGGCTGTAACCTGAGTGGCTAAAGAGAGACTGGGATTGCAGCTGATGAATATAAAGACAAAGTAAACCTGGTTCTCCCAAGGCAGTTTTGCATTGGGATGTAGGATAGGAATGATAAGCAGGGAAAGCAACTCCTCTTTTTGAGAAAAATTGTTGAGGAACTGAATCTTTTTAAGACCATAATTAGCAGCTCACATGCTTAAAGGGTTGAGGGAAAATTTTGATTTAGCTTCATTAGAAGTTGGCAAGGGAAATACTGAAACAGTTTTGTTTCCAAGCTATTAAAAAAAAAAAAAAATCCCTGAAGACTGCCTTCTTGAATGTAATAATGTGATCAGACTGGTGCAAAAAAGGTGAGTGCCATGAAAGTAATATTTTTTTTTTTTTTTTTTTTTTAGAGTTAAGTGGAATGAGATTCCTTTTTGGTGAATCAGTTATTCAACTCCGGCTCCAGCATGGTCTAGCAGAGAAAATGCCACAAAACAGTGTCTATCACAGATAAATTAGTTGTGCCTTAGCAACCATGGGCAACCTTGGGAATGTTCCCAGGACTTACTCAGAAGGTCTCTGAAAAAACGTCAGCTCCCCCATAGTGAATTTATTCACCTCTAGGTGTGAACAATGAAGGTATCAATGTTTCTGTGTGCAGGGAAGCAGCTTAAAATAAACTACCTTGTGGAATGCAGCATTAAGGACAGGGAAGTTCTAATGAGTGCAGTTATCTGCTTGGCTTATGTGGCACACACTGACAGGGTTGGGATGTTCTCTTTCTAGTTTACAGCTGCTAACCTGGTAGGCACTACATGAGACAATGGTGGGGTTGGTTTGTACTTTTACAGATCCCCAAAACATCCTAAAGCTTTGTCCAAAATGTAAAGCTAAGTCTGAAATAAAAGCAGTACTCAGGTCATAATAAATCCCAGCAGCTATTAGATGTTTAGCAATAGCTAAAGCTATGGTTGGTGGTATCATTTTATTGAGAGGCTGTGTTAACCAGTACATAACCATTAACTACCTCTATGCATTTTTTTTTTTTTTGGGGGGGGAAGAGGTCCTTAGTTTCTTTTTAAAAAAGTACTTGTTTTAAGTACTTACCTGAAAGCCAGTACTTCTATTGGCACAGCAGAAGCTGTGCCACTTCCCCACGCTGTGTAGTGCAACAGCAGGAGTACTTTAAGTGCAGGTTTTTGTGAGAATTTCCACCTATGATTCTCTTCTAGTTCAGCCAGGCTCTGAGCTGATGTTGTTGATGAAGTGCTTAATACATTCTGTATCCACACTGCTGGTGGGTTCCTAATCTTGAAGTGGTGTGGGTAAAAGGAAACTAGCTTGAAAGATACTCTTTCTCTGACAAGCTTCTTTGTAGCATACATATAGGTTTTTTTATTTTAATAACAGTACTTGGAGGCTTCACTTACAGTTCATTCTACCAGTTCAGTGCTCGTAGTACAATACTAAAAAGATAATTAGTCTGCTTTAGCAACAGCAAAACTCCCAAATTCTTTTATGTAAGAGAAATGACAGCATCCTGTGGGGTTTTTAACCCTGTTGGTGTTGTACAAAGAAAACTTAAGGCAGAGACATAACCTATGTTCAGAATACAAAGGGTTGGATCCTGGCAGAATGACCAGATTGGGCTTTTGGAAAATGCTGTATCTGATGGCTGGGTGGGCTGTTTGTATGTGTGCATGTGCTTGTTAAGTATTTACTTGGGGGATTTAAGGAGGTTGTGGTTTTGGGAAAGGGGACTGAGGCGTGTAAATTGGTAAAATTGCACTGTTTTGAATGGAGGTGTGTTGTTCTTTGTTAAAGATACTTTGCATGGGCCTGATAATGACTGTGTGACTTCTGAAAGCAGAGATGTAAACAATTGGGCAGGTGCTTTTGAATGACACATCGTTACAAAACTGTGATGTTTTGACACTATTATAAAAGCCTGCTATCCTCTTAAGCCCTTCAAGGTGAAAAAATTCTCAGTATTAACTCTTACCAATGTGTCATTAAATCTCCTTGAAAACTGGTTAAACAAGGCAGTATTTGAAGAAAATGGCTTGTGATTCAGTTATTCCTAATTACTTTATGAATTTTTTAGTGGTTGCTTGCATAAGCATATTACTCTGAATAGATAATTTGCAGCTTATAGAGACGTGGAGCCTTGGGTCAGTGTTAATGTTGAAAAGAATCTTTCTTCAGGCAGCAGTAGGTGTCAGACCCTGATTTTAGGTGTAAATACTGGAAGTTGTATCACTATAAGGTGATTTTGTTCTCAAATTTTAGAGGCTTATGTTCTGAAAATACGTGTTGGAATTCTGAAGATCTGGTCTACTTAGGAGCTGTGCTTTTCATCTGGATCAATGTATTCTGAGAAATAGTGTCTAAGTGCCTTTTAATTTAACAAGAAAAAAAATCTTTTAATGAAAACCCTCTTATTAACAACTGTATAGCAAACAGCAGTTCACATTTACTGCTAAACTGAGTCTACAAAAGAGAACTTGCAATCCAGCAGCAGTAACAAGAGTTCTTTTACTTGAGTAAGAAAGTGAAGCTTCCAACATACTAATGCTCTTTGCCCTGCTCAGGGGGTACTTGTTATCTCGGTGGTGACTGAAATTTATGGTAAAGTTAGCCTGCTTTTCTTTATTGTGAGCCATATCATTTGTGAGCTTAACTGTGTGCTTTGCTTGCCTTCATGCAGCAGAATTCAGAATAAAATGGTACCCCACTATGGCACACTTGGCAGAAAGTCTGAGTTGGCTTGAGAGAGTCACTTAAAATACAGTATAAACAGGAACCAGTTGTGTAAAGTGAGAAGTAAACAATTTTCAAAAGGATTTAGGGAGCCATCTTCTTGCTAGTAGCTACGGTCTGATGTCATCTTTTGTAGAAACCTGCTAATTCAGTTAGAAGGAATTAGAAAGTTTATTTGCAGTTTTGGATGCCTTTTTAAAGTTATAAACAAATACATTCTGCTTTTGAGAGAAGAGGAAACATGCTGGTGGGTGTGTGTTAGTCAAGGCAAATCAGTTTCGAGTGTTATAGCAGAGGCCAGACTATGAGCTCAGTGCAATTGTTACTTGCAGAGAAGAGTGATTTCCACAAGTGCAAAATGCTTCTTAATGTGATGTGAAGAAAATAGTTTCATTTTGCTAGTTGTTTTAATATTGTTGGACTTGTTTATTTGTCATTGCTTATACATTCTTAGCAGCCAGAGACTTCAGCTCTCAGTCCAAGAAAAAACATGACTAGGATTTTGGAAGACATGCACCAAGATAGTTTTCTCTGGTGGCTTTTAAGGAGAATTTTAGATTTTGCTGCCCATCTGCTTTTGTAAAAGACAGAGCCCAATTCCTTGCTCTAATTAACCTTACAGTATATTTAAAAAAAACCCAACAACCTGAAAAGAAAAAGTGATGTTTTACTGTCATTGTATTCCAGTGGATGTCAAAGATGAGTCCTTGGTACTTGATTCTCGACTCTGAATAACCCTGGGAAAAAAGCAGAAGGGAGAATGTAAGGAGCTTGGACTGGGTGTGCAGGAAAAATGATGGCATCTAAAACTAGCAGAGTAGTTTTACTTTCAAGGTTAAGTGGAAGGAGCTTTCTGGAGCAAGAGGAGCTGTGCTGCAGTGTTTTCAACTCCTTTCTGCACTTCTGAAAGCACAGAAATGTAAGAAAATAATTTTAAAGATGATTTTAATAGTGCATACAAGAAGGAGTTAAAGCCTTGATAAGGCTTCTAGCAGAAGTGGAGAACAAGGTAAAGATGAATTTTGGCAACCTTTCCACTGCTGCTCTTGCAGTAGTAATGGTTACTTATGCTCGGCACCTCTCTTTGCTGGGAATGGCAAGTGGTTGCTTCTACATCTGGTGTCTGACAGATCTGGCCAGCTGGCAGGGAAATACCTCCTCATGGGTTGAATGACCCTGTCCCCTTGGAGACTGAATATGGATGTTGCATCAGCTGATGAAGAGAGCAAGGGCCATTCTGTAACTCTTCTCTCAAGCTTGCATTTCTCCTGGCTGGAGCAGTGGGAAGGCTCACCACACTATTGCACACCACTGCTCTGCCAAGTGTAGTCTTGTAAAATCCTTTCTTTGAAGTCTAATGAGCTTGGGGTGCTGCAGAGCAGGGGAATACAGGTAGTAAAAGGCCATGTCCCCGGGCATTGACTGTGCTTATATCAAAGTATACTTTTAAAGTTGTTGATAATCTGTCGGGCATCATGATGAGATGCAGAGTAAACCAGAATCTCTTTGATTTCTTCACTGGTAAGGTTATCTTTTATGCATGCCAGTCTTGTTTTTCTGTTCTTAGCCTTGGGCTTTATACAGCTATTGATTTTTTTTATTTTTTTTTATTTTCTTCTGGTTGTTACAACATTCATGCTTATTCAGGTAAAGGTATTTGTTATTTTTCCCAACACTGCCTCACAATTCATTAAGAATGTGATGGGTTCCTGTGGGCCGGTAATGACTGCTTTAATTCCAGCAAAGAAAATGCCTTACAAACAGCAGGTTAGATATTCACAGCTAGTTCTGTGATCCATTACAGCAATTCCTTTTCTTCTTCACTACAGCTAGCATTAGTATTCACAAGCTGAAAACATGCTGGTGGAAAGCTACCAAAATATTTATGGACTATTGCAAGGGTCAGTCTAACAAGAGCAGCAAATGAAGTTAAAGATTTACACCATGAAACAAACCAACTTATCAATTGCTCTTTGCCAAGTTGCTTATGTTGTTTAAAGAAGCGATTTTCTAAGATACTTTAAAAAATGTATTTCAGGCTGAAACTTTGATCTGTAGTTTCACTTCAGTGTTTGCGTTATTTCTTCCAACAAGATGAGTGGGTGGGGAAGATGTTGCACAACTGCCAAAGCTGACTGTTGCATAGCTTGATTTCCTAAGAACAGCACTCCACATCTTTTATCAGAGTATATCAAGGTCTTTACCAAACTTGAGGGTCATAAATACCTCTGTGTGAGGAAAGTAGTAGAGGGAGAAACTGACATGCAGCAACCTCAGAAAAGCCGTGTGCCAAATCAGACTTCAGAATAGAAAAAAGGAGTTGGGCAGACTTTGAATTCAAACTTTGCAGTCAAACCTCAGGCTGGACCAGGAAGCTAGCTGCGCTGAGCAGTGAGCAAGCTGAGATATACATAAATATATATTTATTATTATTATTTTATTTTATTTTTTTTTTCCTGGAGGGGTCTAAGAATGTGGATAACTTGGCATCTGTATTAAATGAGAAATTACACTCTTCTGTGGAAGTATGACAAGAACATACATTTGAAATGGAAATTGTCACGCTTATTCAAGTGAAAACCTCTGAGCACAGAAGCCCTGCTTTCATTATTGTAATCAGAAGCTAAGTATTTTGTAATAACAAGCAGGTAGGAAAAAATTCAAACTGGAGGGGAGTACAGTATTTTTATTCCTTCAAAACAGGACCTTTTTGTTGCTTTGGGATATATGGGTAAATTCATAAAACCAAAGAAATCATAATGTATATTTTTTGTTCTGAAATAAATTTAAGTGATCATCTAGCAAGGCATCCATAAAGTGACAGCACAATGAGAATAAATACGTTCATATCCTAGATAACTGAATTTTAAGTGGTTTTAATAAGCAACATGCCAGCTTTTTCTTTCGGATTTTAGCTAGGGATTGCATAAAAGAAATCCTTAGGACCTGACTTGGCATTAATGCATTTTCTAGTATTCTTTCAAAGTAGTGTTAAGTATTTAAAGAGAATAAGTTAGGGTATTCTGTTTTGGTAGAATGATAATTTTTTTTTTAAGTTACATTTGTGTAAGAAGTGCATGCACATGTGTAGATATCCTTGGTTTGGCTAGGAAAAATCTAAGGTAGATCAGAACTTGTAAGAATGCATGTATAATTTTCCAGTTAAATATTGAAAAGCAACTATTTGCTGTGTAGTGCATGTGTGTACCAGTGTCAGTACAGTTGAGTTATTTAGAATCAGTGTCTGCATTTTACAAATGAAATTGGTCTCTTTTGATGACTCGCTAGAGTGGAGGTGTGTTGTTAATCACCCAAAATGGATTTTGGATATGCTTGGAGAAAACTACATGCTTGTTTCTACCAGTGGAGTGCTTGAAGGTTAGCTTTTGCAACTATTTTGTTTGCCAGTAATTTGTGGTTCTTTTGCATTCAAGGGAAGTAAGATCTCAGTTAAGGTAAAAGAAAAAAGAAACCCAAGAAAGGTGCAAAGTGATTTTCATTCTCATTATTGAAGGCCAAAGAATTCCCTGAGAGAATCTGAAATGTCTTGCTTCTAGATGAGGTTACTGCTGTTGTGTGTCCTGTCCCGTTGTCCTCCTGCCCCTGCTCTGAAGAGCAAAGTGTCTGCAGTTTTACTGAAAACAACAGCTTTAGGATCGGCATTGCCTGAAATGACATCAGTGCTGAAGGCTCTAATTTAGAAAAGCAACTTTGCTTATTTTCCAGAATTGCTAACTGCAATGTGATTTAAACTGTAATACTTCATTTACAATCACAGCAATTCAGAGTCTGGGTATATCAGTCACACTACATCGACTGGGGCCTCAAAACAAATAAATTACTATCTTTAGAGATTCATTTTTTGCTGATTCTTAGCCTGAAAAGAATCTTGCTTTGCAGAGTAATTCTGTTGCCTAGCCATTAAAGAAAGCTCTGACACATAAGCACTCCAGTCTCCTTATTCTGGCTCATTAACATTAGGCTGATGTTATGTATGCTGTATGGCCAGTGTGGAAAACTTCACCAGCTTCAGAGTATCCCCCTTATTTAGCATTCATAGATTTGCCTGTCTAAACATAGGAGTCTTTCTTCTGTATTTTACTTAAGCTGTATAACCTTTTCCCCAGTGAGAAGGAAAGAGCACACAGCCACAGGTGTCTGAGTGAAATATTCCTTCTGTTGCCTTGTGAAAAAATTCTGACAAGTCTCTATTCGTTAAGAATTTTAGATGAAGATACTTACCACTAAGGATCATTAATAATGTATGGTCGTGACTTTTTAAATTAAAGATTGAGCTTGTGATATGTGACTTCGTCAACTTTTGAATCTTGTGCAATATCTAATTGAAAATATCTTTGTTTCTCCCACCCAAGATGAAAGACCTCTAACATCTCACTCCTCTTTATTTTGGTTAGAGGAATTAGTTTATTTTCCCTGTGAAATATATAATTGCTCTAGAGCTTTTCTTTCCCCCACTGTACATTTACCAGCTACAGTACCGCAGGTCTCCCTTAGCCAAGGAGATGCTGACAGCATTAGTGAAATGTTTCAGTGCACAGAACAAGTTATACAGTGGCTTTAACTAGGCCTGAAGGCTGGTTGCAGGGACACATATTGAATTACCCTGTGGACCTGACCACCCTGAGACATGTCAAGACATGTTGTAGTACTAAGAGATTTTATGCTTTCATGTTCTTCATGCAGGAATCTTAATACATAATCTTGGTTTAAAAAATAATTTGGGGAAAAATAACTCCTACCAAAGTCAGAAGAGTTGTAGAGTATGTTGTAGCTCTACAGCACAGAGTAGTGATTCTGAGTAGACATCTGTCTAGAAAGATGCATGTGGATGTGGGGTGAATTTTCCTTGGCTCATTTTTTTAATACAAAGAGTGAATGCATACTAGAACACAGTGCATCAGATATTTAGAAATGTATGCATATCCTCTGTTTGTCTCTGTTTTCACAGTGTGGGCTGTAGGATGAGCTGTACCTTTCACACTTCAATCAGTCAACTTGGACAAATTGTTCACAGGAAAAGTTCCTGAGGATTTTTTCTGTTGTTTTAGAGTTCCTGTAAGTTCTGAAGTTGAAAGGGACTCTTCAACAGTGGATTCCCAGAACTGTGTGTTACACACTTAAACTCTGGTATTTGAGTTAGCTGTTGCCAGAAGAGGTGCTTTGCTGACATGCACCTCTTGCCTATATCATAGCTAGTTCTATATAATATTTTTTTAAGCAGCCTTAAAAGATTTCTGTTTGGTTCCATGTGCAATAAACTACACACAATTTTGGTTCAATTCCCATCCTCAGGTTTCATTTATTGTGAAAACATGTTTGATTTTCCTGAGTTTTTGAGGGGCAGAGAAAATGAAGATGTATTGAGCATCTTGATATGCTATTTGGAAGTACACAATCTTTCTTTGCCAGCACAATTTTGGTTCCATATTGTGTCTATATTTTTCTTAGCTTCCTGATAGATAGTCCATCACTAGACAAAATGGTGCCGTTCTTACATTGTGTTGCCCACTAAGGGTAGATTTAGATGGTAGCTGAACAAAGTGTTTTGTGCTATTTGTACCATATAGGAAAAGCTCCTATAGTTTCTCAAGACTGGTGGGGATGTTCCCACAGGAAACTGCAGTGTGGATAAGGCCTCAGAGTATGGATTATTTTTCCCTGGAGTTGAAGGCAATGAAAAGTCTGTAAAACTAGCCTAGCTAATCAAATTGTCCCATGTTTGCCAGCAAATACAGGCTATGGATCCAGACAACAACAGCAGACATGGGTGCACGACAGTTTATGCCAGAGGATGTTAAAATGGGAAACAGAACACTCTTTTCCAAATATTAGGATTTTATAGAGATTTGGAAACTCATTAGTAGAGAATATTATTCATAAGAAGTGTGTAACCTGTTTTGCGGAGCCCATTGAGTCTGGCCTTGTTTTTTTGGGGGTTTCTCCCTCGCTGAGTTATTTCAGCCTCACACGATGTTAATGGAAATACCTTGCTCAGTGACAAAACTAGCTGAGAAACAGGGCACTAAGAAAAATGTTGTTCTACTAAAGATCTGCTCCAGGGCACTATTAATGAAATGGAGAACCTCCTCCACACTAGGTCATAGTTTTCAACTTGATCATATCAGTCAAATTTTAACTACCTGATAAGCTGTTAGATCACCTGTAAGAAACTTGGTAAGTATTTTATACTGCTTGTTAGTTTTTTCCAGGACACCTGTACAAACCTTGCAACCCTGACAGCTTGATTTGTAGTTTCAGAAGAGAAGTCAAGTATTAAATAGGAACAATCATGTGGATAACTGTGCATAAATACTTGGTACAGTGGGTCAGCAATTCATAACAAGACACAAATATTTATCAGCTCAGTGAATTAATCACAAAATTATCACTTTGAAATCAGCTGTGAGCAAATGAATTCATTCAAAATATCTAAGTTTTGATTAAGCATGAAAAAGTAATATTATTTTTACAAATACTTAAAATGTTAGGCCACCAGAATATTTTTTTTTGGTATAAAGGTTTGCCAGTAGTCCAGTAGAATTTACTCTTCTCTTAATTAGGAGGTGAGATGTCCAAATGGGGGTCACTTTACCCTTTTTCCTGGTTGTGTTGTAAGAAAAGGCTAACTGCACTTCAGCACTTCACTGCAGAGCTCCTCTTTGGAGACAAGCATGGCTGGTCAGTCAGCCCTGTCCATGAGTTATTAATGTGTAGATTCAGAGTTGTTAGAATTATTAAAAATCCTATTCTTTCATCAAAAATTGAGCTGTAAACCATGGCAAAAAAGTGACATTTTGATGTCTGTGAATTAAATCTCTTTATAAGTCCTTTCTTGATATTGTCAGATAACCTTCACAAAGTCAGAGAAGGCAACAGAGTTCACTCTTGATGGTGAGGGAGCTGCCAATGAGGGTCAGAGATTGGGAAACTATTAGTGAAGTGTTTGATAGATTTCTCTCATGATTACCTACTGACATCCAAAGCATTGTTTGATTTGCAAGTGCTGGATTTGTTGCAGATAGCCCTGGGTAATGTGTTAATTATGTTAATACTGCTCTCTACTGCCTGCCTAATGATGCTGAAGGGTTTACCTTGGAACCAGAGAATGGAAATAAGTCCCCACTCTGCAGACTGTTTGGATTAGACTAATTTATGTCAGAGCACGTGCAATCCTAGGGAAGATATGAAATGCTGGAAATTAAAGCAGCCTGGACCATATTAAGCTCCTGTTAGGTTTTAGATAATTACTGGATTCCACTGTGAGATCAATCCTTGAGTTGTTGAACCAAGAAAGTTTGAGTTAACAATCGCTACTTGGTTTTATGATCTTGCTTTGTGTGCATTTACAGTTTATAGTTTTCAGTCTTTTTCAGTTTAATTAATTACACCTATTCAATGATGCTTGTTTTGTGACCCAATTCTAAAGATGCCAATCAAGGTGACATTTTTCTGGAGTGCTGGGAAGGAGCTAGATTAGATCTGCTTAAGTAGTAAATGGGAGGGCCACAGAGGGAAAGGCTGCTGATATTAATTTGCTCTTTTATACTCTTTCTGTGGCTGCTAATATAGAAGAATTGTGCTTGTACAGTAAAATATGTGTTTTGAGTGATGGTTTTCAGTTCTGTCTGACACATCTCCATGATGTTTTGGTACTGCATCCGTTCTGTGCTAACTGCTGGCTGTGGTATTTATCTTCCTCTGGAAGAAGACAGTGGGTTTACACTTCATGAGGATTTCTGTGGGCTTTCTTGTATATGTGTAGCCTCCATTTGGAGACTGTGAATTTGGAAGGCCTTGGGAAATAATAGATACAGCGAAGAGCTAGGTTTTCTTTGTTATCACTCCTTGTAGTGAGGGCTTATTCCTTCTCCATCCTTTTAATTCATAGATTGTCTCCTACAAAGTCTCAGCAGAACACAAAGCCCTTGCTCCTCTCTCTCTGGCTGTGCTGCTGCCTGGTAGTTTCTGTTCTGAAGTCAGTGTGACTGTGGGAATTATCTAAACTGAAGCAGGGACTGCATGTAGTGAAAAACTAATTTCTGCTTACTTATGTCATACACAAGAGGCACAAAAGTGTTTAATAGATACTTTAATAGTAAGCTGAGATGTCCCATCACAGAGAACTTTATTCAAAAATACAGATGATTCATGTTATAATTAACTTTGAATCACTTATATTTTTGACCTAAGGCCTGAAATGGGGTAAGTTATCATAAGTAGTAAATATTCCTGCTTGTGAGTTTCAAGTCGTGTTCAGGTAATTTCCTTTGTAATAAGAACACTGGTAGAACTGATTTCTTATTTTGTTCCTGTACTGGAATCGTCCTGCAGTCAGTCATGTAACCAGGCTGGCATTCCCTGTTAATGCTGAAATATTGTAATGTAATGGCCTCCTGTGATCATTCATGGACATCCAGAAAGAAAGAAAACAGTCTGTTAAAATGCAGTTCCAGCATAATTACAAACACTTTATATTAATTACACTCTGTGCTGTTTCATATAATAAAAAGATATGAAAGATGTGGATTTTAATCAGTTTCTATGGGAGAGGGTTATTACAAAGATCTTCAGGGATTAAAGAAGCAGAGCAGAAGATATTCTAGTTCTGTTAGTGAAGTATTTTTTAAACAAAATTTCTTCGTGTTTTTATCAAATGTATAGTGTAATCTATGGACACATGATGACAGTACAAGCAGCATCCAGAGAATTTTCTTTGCAGTGCTGTGTACCTAGATAAGACCTTTTTTGTGTGTGCGCTGCATCTGGTTATATTACAGATTACTGTTATATCACAGCCTATTACATAACCTAAAGTACCAACAACAAGAAAGGGGGTGGGAGACTGAGCAGAAGTGTCTGTAATCTAAGAGAAATATGACTGAAATAGCTCAGCAGCTCAGATATTTTTGTGTAACTGCAAATGGTCAGAAAGGCAGATTTAGCAGCCTTTGCAGCTGCAGTACTAGAAGTTTTCAATGAAGAGCAGAATTGCAAATAAACTATTTAGAAAATTGTTGTATGGGCTTTTTAATAGATGAAATGCATAGCATGTATTCAAACAAATTTGCATATTGGAAATAAAATTAGATTCAGATTGTAGTTAGTATTTTTCTGAAATGACATTTTGAAACCATAGATTCTGTACTACAGCTTTTTTATTATTTTTTTTTCTTCAGAGCTGGTGGAATTTCTGTAAGAACATCAGTTTTTCTAAATTGCCTTTTTAAATACTGTAGGTTGTACTTCTGGTTTATCATTTAAAATCTGGATACTATTTTTATTTATGCAGTTAGGTGTGAGTGTGTGTGAAATCATTCTCTCAAAAATAATTCTGGGGTCTGACCCTATAGACATGAACTGCCAGCTATGTACTCTAGATCTTCATTGAATAAGCATTACTGCCATAAGCCAGATGGATGGAATCAGCTTTTGACCTGGCCAAGGACAGCTGGCCATCTCAAAGACTGCTGTATGTGTTCATAGGATATATGCTTGCTGCTTTATGGCGCCATTTAGGTGACAATATTTCAGTGTGAATTAATACTAAACAGGCAGTGCTTTCTATTAATTTTTGTATTAAAAAAGGGTGTTTGTGTGTCTTCTGGGTTGGCCACTATCACTCCTGTTCTTGTTGCGGCTATCTTCACTGGCAAACTTTTCATAATAATCACATACCTTTTTCTTTTTATTTAAAACATTTATCAAGCCTGTGTTCTGGCTAGCAAC
Organism: Apus apus; assembly: GCF_020740795.1. Taxonomy (NCBI): domain Eukaryota; kingdom Metazoa; phylum Chordata; class Aves; order Apodiformes; family Apodidae; genus Apus; species Apus apus. The sequence continues at coordinate 28,856,441 of NC_067285.1, forward strand.
TCATTCACATCTGCAAGAGATGTTGAATACTACTGCTAGTACCTAAAAAAGTCAAAACAGAGTAACAGCTTGCTCTAGAGACTTGCTGTGTGACTTGAGGTCAAGAGCAATCTGATCAAAATTCCATGAGACAGGCAAACTCTGAAACTCTTTTAGATTTATTTCCTTAACTAGAAATCCACGTGACTGCTTGGCTGTTATCAGAGCTTGGAGAGCAGTCATTTTCTCTGTGGTCTGTTATTCTTTCGTCTGTGTGAAGGAAACTAATGAGTCATGAAGCAACTTTGTTACCTGATAGCTCTTTTGGATTCTAGCTCAAGTGTCATTTATTGCCCAAACTGTAGACTCCTCTGTGTAAATGAATATCGTTGGAGTACATGGAGAGAGTACCTGCATGACTGAGAGGGTTTGGGGACCTGGTGAGAAGCCATTACTTGGCCTCTCGTTAATTTGAAGTGGAGGACTTAATTCTGGTGGTTGGTATGGTCATGAGTGAATAACATCTCTAAAGAGAGCCTAAATGCTATTCTGCATTGAGGCTTTTCTCAGAAATGCCCAGCTTGCTATAGCTAGGAAGCAGTAATAGAAGATGAATTCTGCAATGAAGTAATAAATTGATGAGTTGCTTTTCACATAAATGCCCACTGAAAAGTATTGTATTTTGGTTTCAGTCATGGAGAAAGTTGTGCCCACAGATTTCTAGCATAATTTGTTGTTCAAATCAGCAGCCAGGAAATACAAAGTGCAGGTGGGAAGCTGTGGAGTAAAAAACATCTTGCAATGCAATATATGTAAATATCATACCCAGTGCAATAACTGGGGAGGATTAAGACATAAGCATCAAAACAAAAAATCTCTGTTTGTATGTCCAGAGCGTAATTAGCTCAGGTAGTTAAGTGAAGGACATTAATTTTAAATGCATAGTGACTGGAATGTTACAGGTGGATTAGAATACCCTGAAATTTGTATACTACCTTGAAGCTTTTCAAAACGGTGCAGTGCCTGCAAAACAGTGGTAGAAGATAAATGCAGATTTGGTAAAAACCTGTTGTGGAAATGTTTGTAACTTGATGAAAAAATGTTTTTTGTTTTGATAATAACTAATTCCTTGATTAATGTTATACTGGTATATTTTTATTACTTTTTCTAAAAAAACCTAATTTAGCTAATATTTCATGATTGAGGTTGTTTTAATATTTTACACTCCCCATTGCTTAATACTGTGACATGAATGTGACTCAGCAGCCTTAGACTTTTAGTCTTTTGTTCTGATTCAGAAAAAAATTATTTGAAATGTCAGGATTTCCTATAGAATGAAAAATGTATTTTCAGTCGTGTTATTTCCAATTTGCTTGTAACTGCAAAACAGGGGTGGATCTCTTAAAATTATGTGGAGGAGGAACAGGTTTCCTTTGGAAGGCTGTTTTTAATTTCTCAATGGTTTAACCTGAACTCTTATTGAAGTCGTAGGTGATTGCTAATTGAACTGTGTTTCTCTCAGTAAAAGCAAAATTTCAGATTACTCCATGTGAAGGCTGACCAGAATCACCTTCTTGAGGGATGGAAAAAAGTGAGGATTGGACCAACTTGAGTTAGGGATCAAATATTGCAGGATAGAGTGGATAAAAAAAAAAAATCAAACAAAAAAACCCCTGGGTTGCAGAGGAGAAAATGGAAGAGGATAATGAGGAAGAGGAGTGGGGTGTAATGATAAGATGGGTGAGAGAGTTTTTCGTGGGAAGGACTGCCCAATGTGCAGTGGAAGGAGCCAGTGCTTGATTTTTTTAACTGCCTTATCAGATATACCAGTGTCATGGTTTGACTGAGGATTGGCAATTAAACCAATGACAACAATGCTTTTGGTCCCCTCCCCCTCCTACCCAGATAGGGAAAGGAGAGAGAATAAGGAGAGAGACTTTCTGAAATGAAAACTGAACTAGATAGCTTTAATTAAACACTAATGATAAAAGAAAATATGTACAAATATATACACACATGTGCAGGAATGTGCAAGGCCCCTATCAGCTCCCCCCACCCCCAGCAACTCCCACAGCATCTCCTGAGCTGTGAGCAGTTCCAAACTGTCCCGGAGCGCTGCCAGAGACAGTGGCAGAGCAGAGGAGCTGAGGGGAGAGTTACTAGGCCTAGGGATCAATGGTGATGGATGGATGGAGTCCTCCCTAATTGCTGGCCATGGATGGGAGAGAAGGAAGAAGAAGAAGGGCTTGACTTCCATGATCCCTGAATTTATACCAAGTATTACATATACATATATATGTATGAAATATCTCTGGCCAATTTTGCTGCCTTTCTAGTCTGCTCCTCCCTATGGGAGGGTTGTAGATAAGTCTTGTGCTCCTTTAGTATCCAAAGCAGTAGATTAAACAAGAAGAGCAGTGTCTTTGGTGTCTCAGCACTAACTAAAAAAAATCCAGGTGTTATCAGTCCACTAGTTGGAAAACTTGTGTGCTGCTTAAAAGAGAGTTCACTGAAGAAAAGAAAAAAAAATCAGTAAAAAGAAAATTGGCTTCATCCTGGCTCAAACCAGGACAACCAGTACCAGTCTCCCATGTGTATGCCTAGTGTTGAGCAAGGCTTGGCTGTGGATGAAGCTCTCCATTAGCTGTACATACAGCCCTTGGCAAAGGAAAGAGCACCCATGCTCCCCCAGACAGCTCAGCAATGCCTCCCTCTGTGCTGGGTTGAAGTGGTAGTGGTGAGAGCTTCACTTAGAGTTGTGGGGAGGGTGTTGGAGGCCTGAGATGCTGTTCCTGGTGTGAGGACCTGCCCCAGGGCATGGACATGGTGCCATTGGGCTGTGCCTGGGCTGGAGAGGCCCATGGGATGGCAACTGAAGAGCTCTGCTGTGGGAAACTAGGTGTGATAATTCAAATATCTGAACAAGGCCTGTCACATTACAGTCAGAATGAATGCTAGCACTAAGAGACAACTGATTGCGTTATTTCTGCTTCTGCAACAGAATACAGGCCAGCTTCTTAATTTCTTACTGTTCATTGTCTCATTTATCTTTGTCTCAAGGCTGTGTACCTTTATTACATGCTTTTGCCAATACTTGTTATAAACACCTACTGAAGCTTCATATTAAAGTAGCCTCACTCTTGGCATTCCAGACTAGACTTCTCAATTCAGATTTGCCATAAAATGCAGTTTGTGAGATAATTATATTAGAGAGAACTGTACTCTGCAAAAAGCTGGAGTATAATTAATTATAAAGTGCCCTCTTAAAGAGAGTAGATTTATTTCTTTAGCATGAGTTGATTTCATGATAGAGATTTTGGATTGCCATCAAAATAGAATTGAATCAGTTGGTGGCTGTGTCGCTACTACCCCATCTAGCAGTATCTATCAGCTTTGATGTGATGGAAACTCTTCTGTGGGAGAAAGGGTTGCTTGGATGCCACAGCTTTCCAACCCTCAACTTCCTTTCTCAGTGCCACAGTAGTGCTGATAACTATTGATGTGTCTGCTATAATTTACTAGAAACTGTGATGTGATCAACAGCTCCATTCACAGAAGTGGCTGCGTGCCACTGAAGAGGTGTCAGCTGTTCAGTCTAACTTGTATCAAACTCTGATTAAGCCTGAGATCGAAGTTCATACTTCTTTGCTACTGTGCTGCTCAGGGCCCTAGCGCTGATCAACATCCCCATTGTTTTGGTCTTTTTAAGTGTCTCCTCTCTCTGCAGAAAATGCAAGTCCTTCAACGGATTAGCCTTGTTTTTTCCTTTGCTTATTTTTTAAAAATACCGCTTTTGTATATAAACTAGCTAGACAATGGTTTGTTTTGGATATGCTCTCTGTTTCTCTCTGTAGCTGCTCATGGTTGTGATTTTAGCTATAGTCAGCTTGTTCCTTGTTGGGAGCTGAACCTTTCAAAAGGGCTGTGCAGTAGCCAGCTGATGTGGATTGCCCTATATGGAGGCTGATGCTGGTTATAATGAACAGTTAGAAACCCTAATGTGAGGCTAAAGAGATCTCTTTCTGATTCATGAGTGATGACAGCAGCCACAAGTTAAGCAAACTAGGAGGATGGGGTGTGGGGAAAGAGAGGAAATACCTCACTGGACTTAAACCTCTTCATAAATGTATAAAACAGCTGAAGCAGATTTAGAAGGCACTTTATTTTTCAGCTGAAGTGGTAGGTGGCTTGTGCAGTAAGAAGGAAGAAGAAACGCTTTAATGAGAGAGTAGGAGCAGGTTTTGAAACTTAATTTTTAAAGTTGTTTTGATTTAACTGAGGCGAAGAAAGCTAATTAGCAAAACCTATTAGAAAAATCTGGAAAGTAAGACATAAAGGCAAAAACTGGTCTAATAATGAATTCTGAGATTGTCTAGCAGTTCATCCTCAAAAATGAATGAATGTTGCTGTTTAGCCAGCCAGAAGCAACTGCCTGGTGCAGAATGCAGGATGGACAGTGCTTTGATCCCAGGGATAGAGTAGAAAATTGTAAACACTTAGAGAAAACTTGAAGCAGAAAGACATTTAGAGCTGAAAGTCAGGTCAAGTGTCAGCACGGCATTTGGAGAAAGGGAAAATTGCAGTGTGTAACGTGAATTTGCAAGGACCAATAAGTATGTCCAGATGACAAGGTGGTGAAATTAAAAATGCTCCTTTTAGAAGCAAAGAATGAAAGGATACCAAAAAAAGTGTGATATTTAGGAAATAAATTACTTATATGGATGTCAGAATAAATATATCAGTGCAGTACTAGAAAAAAAACAGTATTATCTAAAGAAAAAAGCATGTGAGTGAAAATGAGGCTTAACAGCAATAATTTCATCCTGTCTGCAGAAATAAAGACAGTCTATGTAAGAAATAAATAGTGGTTTTTGTTGTTGTACTAGGGCAGCAAATATCCTTTATTGGAAGAGGAAAGAGAATCTTCTCATTAGGCCACTCTTATAATTTTCTAGAACTCAGTCCCCAGTAACCTTATTTCAACAGGATGACAGAAAACAAGTAGGTCAGGAAATAAGATGCAGCTTAAGATGAGTAAATTTAGAACTGACCATAGAGCTACGGTAATTAAAAACCAGTGGTCACCCTCTGATGACTTGTTTGGTGGGAGAAATAAAAATATGAACAATTCCCACAAGGTGGAAACTTCATGACAGAGATGCTGTGAAGTGCATACGTCTAAAGAGAGACAAGAAAGGCAAGAGAGGTTACCCCATGTGTATAATGCTTAAAACAAATTTAAACTAAAAAAATCCGCAACCCTGATGGAAACAGTTCCCAAACCTTGCCTTTGCCTGGCTTCACGTTATACTAGGGAGTCCTCTCACATCTTTTGTCATCTGCAGGGAACTATTTATTGTTTATTATTTATTCATGTTTTTGACTGTGCTTGCAATTACAACTGTAGCGTTGGATATCAGGCACATGAGCATGTGTTTGCAGAATATGCACTGAAAAAAGACAAATCCATCCACTGAGCCCTGGCACAGTGATGCCCTCATTCTCTTACTGTGGTTTGATGAGGACATGCTTCTGCTTTTTACCATCTATCAGCATTGCCTGTATTTTGTTTCCTCTTTCTTTCCACGTTTATATCACTACTTCAATTCCCATGCACAGTTCTAGATGTTGTTGCATGATCTATCTACGCTTGGGGAATTTATTTGCATTTGCACAGCAAATTTTTAAGTTATTCCAGTGGATAACAGCTTTCTGTTAGCTCCATCACCCCAGATGCCACACACATAATACAAACATTGTACTATAAAGTGGTGTTACAGAGTGGAACAGAAAAGATAATCAGAAGTGTTAAATTCAGAAGAGATGCTATCAGAATAACCCCTATGCTGGAGTGGGAGCTGGGCTGACGAAGGAAATTGCTTACAACACAATGAATAGATACAGATCCATAAGAAGGGATGGCAGAGCAGTGGTGATGGCTCAGTAGCTACACTGCCCTTTTAAACTGGGGAGCTTCTGTCTATCAGAGGGGAGGATTTTCTTGCAGTCTTTCTTCAAAGACTTTGGTATCAATGGAATTGGGCTTGTGTGGATTTTTTTTTTCCTCTTTAGAAGGTCAGTCATTTTAGTGCCATCTATGCATATGGAACAGGTTTAGTCCCTAGAATTTAATCCTTTGAAGTCTGGGTTAGTGTGGTGAGTAATTGTGTTTTAATAGTCTATAACATATCAAGTAAGTAAAATCTTATTAGAATTCAAATATCTGGTACTGAAATGGCTTGATGTTGAAGCAGTAAGTGTTGGGAGGCAGTTCCAAGCAGGATGCTTCCAGGAACAAGGGCTGGATAGTAAGGGCTTTCAGGGTCATAGGCAGATAAACCAGGAGTATTTATGGAGCTCTGAACCAAATCATACTTGACTCTGTGACATAGCTATCATTCAACTTCTGTATACATAAAATAAATGTCTAAACAGGAGTATCTGTATTTACTGACTAGTCTGATTTTGGCAGAATGCTTTATTTCTATGCTGATCATTTTTACGACATTTTGTGTGGTTCCTCTGAACAAGAGATATAAAGCTCTAAACGTTCTTCTGTAGTTCATTTTCTGGTCCCTAGAGGATTAAAGAAGATATCTCAAAAAAAGGAAATTAAAAAAATAGATTATTTTTTTTTTTGTAATAGAGAGCTAAAGCTTTTTAAAAGAATAATTGTTTTGAGTTTACATTCAATAGGAAGTCTTATTGTGATTTAGACTGAATTCAGAGTAAGTCCCTTAATTGTAATATTACTAATCCTGTTGAAGACAGCCAGTGCATCATTTGTAAATGTTTTTTCTTGTTCATGACTGGCAGGGTGTTTACCAAGATATTCTGCTTCTAGGTTTACCTCCTTTTCCACCCCGATAACAATGCCAAGTATATGAAGTACATTTTGTTTTTTCTTTCCTAATCCTTTGTAATTCAGCAATTTAAAAGTATCATCAGTGAGTGTTTTAAAGGTGGAAGAAATGGAATTATATGGGAGTGGGAATTATATGTGACAGATAGGAGTGTTTCTAGTATTTTTGTATGTTTATTTTGGAATAGTCAATATAAGCCCATTTCGAATGCCTGGAATGAGCTACCTCATGCTGTGCCCCGGTGCGTGAGCAGCACAAGGGGAAATGTGTGCTGTGTTGGCACTGTCAAAGAAAATCATTTGGAGTGATGTTAAATTTCACTTATCACTGTGAGGACTGAGGAAGCCTGACATTGTGATTTGGAGCCTGCCACCCATGCTCATATGGAGTAGTATCTGATTGCATGAATGCCTGCAGTGAGTGGAGTGCATGTCTAGGAAGCTCTACTGAGAGAGAGGAAGAGCAGAAGCATTTGCTGCATGAGAGCATTGCTGCGTGTCTTCTGATGTGTCCCACTGGTGGGTGTGTGGTGATTCTCTCACTGAGGAAACCTGAATATAGGGATCACAAGGACAGCAGCTAGAGCAGAGTGTGACAGAGGAACAGAGGGAACTGTATTCTCAGACATAATTTTTCTTTTTTATTGTTATTGGAAAGCATAGCATGAAGACCCAGTCATCTCTACCCTGTAGTCTATCTGTGCACCTGACCTGGGGATCTGCCTCCCACTTACTGGGACATGAACCAAATTTGATTTGCTCATGTAGAAAGTTGATTGCTTTAAGGAGGTAATTAACTTTGTCTTGTATTCTTTATGCAACTGCTCTTTATTCTTTTAAAATAAAGAAAGTCTATACTGGTGGAATTGAGAAGTGGGGGATGTCTTGATGAAAGTCCTGCGTAGCAGCAGCCGGTCTGTGCCTTGGTCAAGTTGCTGTAGCTTGTGGCTTTCACAATGCAAAATATACGCTGAGAAGTAAACATGTATGTCTCTATATTTGAATCAAAGAAGGAGTGCCCAGGTGCAGGCTGACTGAGGGTGATTCCCCAGACATCATAACATGCATTTCCAAGCCAAGAATGAGAGAGGCCAGCAGATGAGAACAGCCATCCATAATTTGTGTTTTGCTTCCACCGTTTTCACTGCTTGACCTCAGAAGCAGCCATGATGTCTGGCTTTGGGAGGAAAAAAGGTGGCTAGTGTGTTTGTTCACTAAGGGACTCATTTGTTGTTTAGAATTAACGGGATGCAGAGCCAACTGGGTATTGAAGTTGATTGCACACAGCTCTGTGACTTGTATTTGGGAGCTATATAGAATTGTATAAACTGTATCAAAGACAGCTTAATCACTCTGCAGTTATTTGTGTATATGCTGAATCACAATGAAAGGTCAGCTATCTTATGTGGGTGGTGAGAGACAAATGAGTTCAGCCTGTGCTCGCACAATAAAATTTGCTCTGCCTCTGGGGCCATAAGACACTTTGTTCAGCTTTGCACATACAGTGGTTCTGCATTTTGCTAGCATAGTGTGGTGAATGCATTTTGGCTAGAAAATGGGAAAGTTAAAATTACGGTGCGAATGGCATATCAAACTTAATTGCCTTTCTGATAGAATTACAAATGTAGTGGATAAAAGGAATGCAGTAGATGTAATATATTTTGACTTTAGTAAAGCATTTAGTAAAGCATTTAATGAAATCTTACTTGAAAAACTGATTTAATTGCCTGTGATGGAGATGCTGCCATATGATCTAAGAGCTGGCAGGGCAACTGTAAACAAAGAATAATGCTAACTGAATGAGGGTGGACCTTTGGGAAAAGCCTAACCAGTGAATAATGATATATCTGTTCTAATGCTCAATATCTTTGTTAATAGCACAGAAAATGAAGAATATAAACTACACTGTGTGAAGTACTGAGCGTGATACCTCCAACACAGCAGAAAAGAGTTAAATAACACAAAAAAAGTGTTGATAGTTATTAGAAATGTGGATGAAAAATAGGAATAGAAGATGAATGTTGAAAAGCATGAATGAATCATGCTGAAGGGAATAATGCATTATAGAAAATACAGAATAAGCTCACTGTGAAACTTAGGAAGTAGGTTTTCTCTTCTAATTAATGCAAAGTAGTTGAAAATTGGAAAAAAACTTGTCTTCAGGATTTTTCTGTGTTGGTTATTAAGAAATTCAAGTCTCTTTGGAAAAAAAACAAAACAAAACAACACAAAGCAAAAATAACAGAAGAAACCAACAAAAAAATCCAAAACAACCCCTCCCTCCCCACGCACTAGAAACCTAAAAACACACACACAGCCTCTCCTTGCTTCAAAACCCCAACTGAAAGACCAAACCAAAACAACCTTCTTTTCACCTGATGAGATGCTTGAATTGAATTGTACTCATTGCACAGACTGAATTACTAAATGCAGAAATTGATGGCTACCTGGAAGCTTAATATGCGTTCCCCTTGTGCCTGATCCTGAAAGAGAGCATCTTATTTTAAATCTAAATCCTTGCTGTGTGTATGGCTTTTGTTGAATTCATGGCCTCTTCATTGCATGTCACGTGCTATGCAGGTACTGAAATGCTTAGAACAACAAAAACCCTAAACTCCACAAAACCAATACCTTTAAATAAAGCTTTAAAACCCCAAGACCTATCCTCCTTAGTGCTACTGCTGATTCTACCTTGTGGTATTACTGATAAAATATGTAATGCAAATCTACCATAAATTTCTTTTCCTGAAGAAATATCAGAAGCATCTTGACATTGCTCTTGAGAAAATAGAAAAGGATGTTTTCAAAAGTACAGTTTTCTATTTTCTCTTGTTTTTATTTTTCTCTTGTTATTAATGAGCTCAGTAGTTGCTGGTACTTCTGTATGAAAAGACTGCATTTTTTAATGTTACACATTTCAGCACTGCAGTTGTTAGGAGCGTGGATCTTGTCCTGAGAAATGCTCCCATTCTCAGTTGTACTCCCATCCATGAGGAAAGTGGGAGTCAGCACCACTGAAATATACTGCCTAGGAGAGGTACTCCAAAGAGTTTGCCCAAAAGCTCTTATAAAATTTATCACTTATCAGACTACTGCTTGGAAGAGCCCTATCTATTAAAGTGTGAATTCAAAGACTAAAATAGTATTTGTAAAACTTTAGTTTTCATCCATTAAAACAAATTGTCACTATAAATCCTGTCAGAAACATAGAAACTTATTGAAAGGAAACAACATCCCCCCAACCTCACCAATAAAACCACCCGAAACAACACCAAAGAAACCCCCACCAACTGAAAAAAAAAACAAACAACAAACCCTTAACACACCCAAAGGGAGTGGATTCAGTATTATATTTTTATTATTACTATATATTTTGAAGTTCCCATTTAATAAAGAGAATTTTCCTTTCAATCCACGGGCTCTGATTGTGGGGGCCCACCCCTGACTCACTGCCTGGCCCTGGCATCAGCCAGTGGTGAAGTGACTCCATTCCAAAAGAACTTTGGGAAGAGCCTGCTTGCTGTCTGAGGGAATTGCATTTTGGAGCTGAAGGCAGTGGATGCCACAGAAGGTCCTTGGGGCTCCTGTCCTGTCCATGGGCAGTCAAGTGAGTTTGCCAGCCTGACCCTGTGCCACTCAGGGGAGCCCAAATTCTGCAGAGAAGTTTCAACCAGCACAGACAGTGTAGGCTGCTGTGTAGTTAGCTGTGAGGAGTAAATGTGTAAGGACTACTCTTCACTTTAAGGGTTTTTTTTAATATTATGGTTGAGCAACATTGACAAATATAGGGCCAATAAGAAACAGAAATAAAAATATACTAAAAAACATCCCCACCAAAAACCAGCAAAAAAACTGTCCATGCCATCTTTAACATATAGTTAATTTTTAAGTTTTCTCTCTGAAGAAATGTATCTTGGGTTTCTTACTTTTTCTACAAGAGATGTTTGATAAAGTGGATATGAATAAAAAGCAGTACATTAAGTCTTTATTCTGGCAGGGTACATGTAATCAAATCAAAGAAAATTGCAAGTTCACTGTGTATTAATTCTCTCTTCTGAAAGCTATTTTCTGAAGCTGCCCTTTTCCTGTGCTGTATGCCAATTATTATATGAAGCTGAGCTGTGACTATAGATTCTAGGAACATGTAACTTTACCTCTGAGGTTTTAGAGGTCTTTGATCATCATATAGATTAGAATTTCTATTCACATCCCTTTTGAATTATGGACAAAGTGAGTTTGGCATTTCCCTCGCTCACGTAGTTTCCCTCTGATGGATGCTGGTGTTACCGGAACATGAGGCGAATCAGTATTTGAAGCCTGGATATGCATAAATCCAGTTGTAGAGTAGGAAAATACTGACTTATGTTTTCAGTAATTCAGATGCCTATTTGTAGATAGCACACTGCTTAGGATTTTTATCTTGGGAGAGTATTGACCAACTGCAGCTTCCTTGGACATGGATAATTTTTAATATCAGAACAGAAGGGAAGGAATAATTAAGAAATAAGGTTGATAACTGGTTAAAAATGTGAGTGTTGGCTGTAATCTTATGTTCTGTTCTCACTTAAAATACTTCATATCAGTGAGATCACTTGTGTGCCTAGTAACAACTTCTGCAAAATTTATAGGAATGATATCAGCAAGATTAAAAGAATAAATAGGATTTTAAAAAACCTTACATTTACTAAGAATTAGTTACCTTTTATCTGCATATTTCTTATTGTTGTCTATTATCATTCTATGTTACGTATGACTCTTCAACATCTACAGATAAATTATTTTCAGCTAAATTACATGAGGAGTTTCCACAAATATGCCAGATAAAGTTTTGGAACCTGGGCTGATATTTAGTTATACTTTACTGATGTTTCAAAAGCCATTTCTGTTTTGTGACCACATTATGTGATGTAAGCTCATGTTTCCAGGAATGTAGAATGAGTATCGTACTGGCATAATATAAGAGTGTATTTTTAAGGACTTGTGATTTGGTAAACAATACAGGTGATTACCTTCTGTGACTTCTTTCTATAAGAACCTAGAGATTCGTAGTAGCTATGACACCAAAACATGGGGTAAGAGCAGTAACACCACTGTGTTCCTGTAAACTGTCTTAAAATACAGTGTGTGGCTCAGTTGTGTGGGCTTTATAAAGTGTATGGGCAACTCACTATGTTCAGTAAAAAATCACAAGGTTAATTTAACATCTGTTTCCCTTTTTCCAAGAAATTAAAAAAGTTTCATTTAGTTCAGAGGAGTTTCACACAGTCTTTCAATCATTGTTTTGAGACAGTATTTCTGGTAGTAAGGAGCTCCATGCTCTTATAAAAAACGCCTTTACAAAATGGAGAACCTGAAGTTAGGAAAAATTGAGACTGCAACAAAGGAGACACTCTGAAATAGTAAGAGACAAAATGTTGAATCTTTGAAGCTGAGCTTGTGGTGAATCCTCGAAGCTCTAGACTTGATGCAAGAGTAATTTGATCATCTTTCATAGCAGTATGATGTAGCAGTGCAAACTAGATGACTGTAATGGCATGCTTCTGGCCTTAAAAAAATTTGAATCTTTGTATTTATTGTAGTAATTTCCAGCCGGTGAAATGAAGATGTCAGTTTTTTAAAGGAGGAAGTATTATTAATTATGATTTCATTGCTGCTATAATTAGTGTCTGTATTAGATTTTTACCAAGTGATCAGTGATGGCTGAATACTTACATGGTGGTAAATTTAATGTAGTTTATTTTAGCATATATAAATATTGCTGAGTTGAAGATTCTTATTGTGGTGTTTGGAAGGGAATAGCACAGTCTCCTTGTTATACTATCAATCAAGTCTTGCTGGCCATCTCACTTGGCCATCTGCTTTTAACATCCAGAGATTCAAAGCACCCTTCCCCTATGCAAATGCAATTGTAAAGTTTTTGGTAAGGTATCTGATATTTCAAAGACTGAGAATAACAGTATGGACCCTTTCCCCGGATCACCTGGAGTTTTTGAATGTTATCATAGCTGAAAGTTACATCTTTGGCTGGAAAAGGGGTGGCAGAATGTTCAAATGTGGCATCACTGTGGAGACTGTAGGAAGCAGGGATATGATTGTGCCACCTTTGTGCTGACAAACATCTCTGTCTGGCCCCTGGGTTGCTTGTGGTCGCAAAAGGTTACTGCTTCTGCCTGGATTATTTCTATGGGTACATTTGGAAGCTGCAGTGAGCTGGGAATTTCCCCAGAGGCTTTTAGTGCATCTGCCCTTAAGACTGTTGCTTCCAGACTTTGTGTGGAAGAATCTAATTTTTAAAATGCACATATGGCCTCCTGACTGAATATCAGCTGCTTTTTATGATGGCTCTGATTGTACTCCTAAAGCCACAAGTTTCTAAAAGAGTCTGAGTTCTAGAAATGTTGCTCTAAATTTTTATTTGCACGGGTATGCGTTTATGGATTTTGCTGCTTTTGCTTTGATAATTGGATGATTTCTGCTCTACTATAGGCAGTGGAGTGTTGCAACTGAAATTACTCAGAATCAAGAAGCAGCAATTCCACAAGTTTTATTACATCCTCATTTTAGTGGTTTTTTTGGGTTAAAATGTACTGGTGAAGGATAATGACTCTTTTTTGGGGGGTGTAAATAAATATCAATTAAAAAAACCCCTCCATTCCCCAAAACTTTATTATAAATATATTACACCAGTAATTTTAAATTTATAAATGCTGTTAAATATCTCTCAAGATCTGTAATAATAAAAAGCCTATTTAAATATCTAATGAAAATAATATTAATGCAAAACTTATTCCAAATATTACAAACTTGTATATAATGAAATGAAAGATTTTCCAACCCAGATTAGTTTAATCTGATTTTCAAATTGTTTCTTGTAACTTCATTCTGATTTATTCTTTCTGCTCTTCTTCATTGTATGCAGCTTAACAGTACATTCATCTTTTAATTGTTGCTGTCACTTCCATGTAGTTTCCCTGAACTAGGCTTGCACCACTATTTTTTTAGTCAGCTGTCTTTCAGGATGGGTGGCAAAGTGAGGCTTTCATGTTTGCTGTCCTCCTGGTTGTGAAATTTCCAGTGTCCAAACCTGCCACTGGAAATACTTATTACATGGATAGTAAACCACTGACAAGGATTAAGATTTATAAATGTAGGATATTTTGAATAAGCCTTCTGAATAATGATATGAGGCAGGTTTCTACAAGTGTCCAAAGACACACATGCTGTTACTTTAATGTATCTTTGTCAGTTGTCTTGAATGAGGCACCACAGAGCTGAGAATGGTTATGTTTCCCTGCACAGCAGCTGGAACCTGCTTGAGCCCCTGTGCCCTTTGGGCATCACCTTTTCAAACTTCATCCCTTCCTGGATAGAAGCCCCCATTTAGCCTGTCTCTATGTACCTTCTGCTCCTCCAGGTAGTGCTTTTCCATACAGTTGCATCTGTAACCCTGTAGGCAAGTATTACCTGTGAGCAGTAGAATTATAAAACCCAACTAACTTTGCAGCCTGTTGTTGATGTCACTGACAAATGAAGCTCCTGAAAGACAAAGGCTGTTTTCTTTCTGCTTGCAATCTTTTCCTTTGTAAAGTAGCAGTGAAGTAAGTACAGGGATATCATCTGTTGTTTATTATATGAATCAGGCTGACCACGGGTTACACATGAATTGAGCTGAGTGCTCTTGAGATGATATTTTGATAAGGAAAAACAAACATACATACAGTTCACACTGCTCAGAGAGAGAATTTGGCTTTTCTGAATGTACAATATGAAGCAATTCAGGCTTCTGAAACAAATTAAGTATTTCAAGAGGTAGAGTATGTTAAAATCCTTGAAACAAGGCTAATACGTGGTTAAGGGTAAAAGGCTGGCTGGAGATAATAAGTATCTGCCAGATTTCCAGCTAGCTTTGTTAAAGTATGAGTGTTTGTACTGCTTGGAAATTGCGTGAGATGTTCAAAACAGGTGTAGGAAAGTATAATAAGTTAATGGTATGGAAAAAAACTGAAATTTTGTGTTCTTGACTCTAAACTACTTTTTTCTATTAGCTGGCTACAACACAAGACATGCTTTCTCTGATAGTATTCACTTTGAGGATTAAATTAACTTGCCATTTTTTGAATTAGAGAGCACATAAAAGGGGTTTAGTAGGAAGGCTTCAATTGATGAGCAGAAAATGAAGACAACAAGATTACATACAGTCCGTTCTTTGGATCCTGCTTGGATTGCACAACTTTCTGATGTTAAAAACAGGCTCTGTAGTTGTTTGCTGCTGCAGTGTAATTTTTCACTTACTTGAAACAACATGAAGTGTCTCACTGTTTCTTTCCCCCTCTTTAAATCAACTGTGGATAATGGGGAATTTATGCTGCAAGTACAGATTATAAACAACAGTAAGGCAATATTTTTACAACATGTTTAGGACTAAATAAACTTTCTTGGCTTTCTGTGCCTTATTAAAGGAATGTTACTTTTGCTAGTGTGTAGTTCTTAAGCACTTGAATTGGTTAGTTCCTATTTATGGCTGTACCATTCCTATCCAGTTGCCCCAGCACTGCCAAGTGTGTTGCTGGAGCAAGTCTTAAGGAGAGGAAAGCTAATGTAAAGAGAAATCACTCTCCATTTGTGCAAATAATTTGCAGTGGCAAGTTTGTAAAACTGAATAAAGTAGCAAAACAGGATGATAAATGCTAAGAGATGGAGTCACTGACTAGAAAACAAAAAGTTATTGCAGCAGATGAGCAGGTCAGTACAAAGGAACTAGTGATGTAGCAGTGCTCAATTGGGTGCAAATGAAAAAAAGCAGCCAGGCAATCAGAAAACAAAGAGAAAACCTGGCAGGGAAATAACTTCTTGTGCCTCATAATATGCTGTTGAATTTCACTGAGACAGGTAAAAATGTTCACCATGTTTTCTGAAAAATATGAATTTAAATGTAGCAGAGACATTTTTTTAAAGAAACACAGTCATATTTATTTGCTGTTATTAGAGTCTGAAATAATGTCACACTGCTGCATTTCTACAGAATATAATTTTTCTTCCCATGTTCCTAACAAATGCTTTAACGTCTGCTCTCTCTGGTATGTCTATTGAGTATTAATAGGTGTGCTCATCCCTGCTGTCATGTGCACTACTGTTATCTTTCTGGATTTAGATGTATTTGGGTTTGGATGTATTAAAAATACAGGTGAAGATGATAAAACAATTTTGCAGATTGGATACAGAAGCTTCCAGACAGACATGCCCATATATTGACATGCACCATGCTGGCCAAGCGGTCTGTACAACAACCCGCACCCAGCTTTTTCTTATAATGACTTGAAAGGGCTTGGAGCTCAAAATCTTACATTCTGCATGCAGTGACTTCCAGTGATCTTGGCTGTAAATGAGTCCGGCAGTCCCTGCACTCAGTAGGCTTCATGATAGCTGACAAAGGAACTTAGTTACCTCTTTGAGCTGAGGCAGTGTTTCTGTTCGTGCAGTGACAGACTCTTGGCTACACAAACAATTCCATGCAACACGTTGTGTGGTGGGAAAAGCGTCTGATGGTGACCTGCCTGTTAGCTTGTGAGGACATACCTGTGTTTGACTCTTTTGGATGCTGGCCAGACACCAGATGTGCAAGCATGGGTCCTGCTAGTTTCAGACTGTCAAAAGCAGGAAGGAATACCCTCTGTGGACTTCCATGAATAATAATCTTTTTGGGGGGGAATGGACACAGGGATGTGTAGATGCATATAGTTCAGATGTTATGCTGATCTGGTATGACAGATTGTTTGGGCTTTTTTTCTGGGTGTTTTGTTTTCCTAGCATTATGAGGCTGTCAAGAAACATTTCCTGTTGCATTGCATTTTATGTTTCCATACAGAGATATGTGTGTGTGTGTATATATATATGTATTTGTATATACAGGAGTATATTTGAAAACTGTTATTACCACCCAGGAAAGAGATCTTGCATCTATTATGAGTGTTTTTCAGAAAACACTAGTTGAATGCTTGGTGGCAATAAAAAAAGACAAATCTCGGAAATTCTTAGGAAGGGAATGGAGAACAAAACCTTATTTTTCACATGTACTTCTGCATCTCAAATTTTGTGAGCATATCTGATGGTCCTGTCTCACAAAGGTCACAGTAAAACTGATAAATTCTAGAAGAAGGACAAGAAAGATAGTTCAGCATGTGGAGCTGTCTGTAAGAGAGGAGAAACACAACAGTTTAGGATTGGTGCATGAAAAGATATTATGATAGGATCAAAGCACCATATAAAATTGTGAATGATACAGGAATGGGGAATGAGAATTAGATGCATTTTGTAACAGGAATTCAGAGGTGTCCAACAAAAATAGAACAGTATCTAAAATGAGCAAAAGGAAGTGCTTTTCTGCCAAAAGCACAATTAGATTGCAGAGCTTTTATCAACACAGTATTAAGGAAATCAAATTATAAACGACTTAGAATTAACCTGAGTTAGAGCTGGCTTCCAATCCTCTTTTTTTAGTAGCCTACAAAAGAACTACTCATGATAATAATTGGTGAATTCTGTGAAGCTGCTGTAACCACTGTGATAATGCAGAGGGGAGGGTCTCATAATACATGCTCTGCCTCATCGTGCTTTTCTGTAAGTATCAGCTGCTGCGTGTTTTTTATTTACAAAGGAACAACAAAAAAAAGAGGTGGTGTTGAGCTGGGTGTCTCCTTATTCCCCTTCAGTGTAGGCATTTCTGTGTACACTGAATGTGACTCTTCTATGGTGTGTGGCTTTTAGGTTTTATTTATTTAAAAAATAATGTTGAAGTGGTGCTGTTTCGACATAATTTTCTGAACTACTGTCAAATACATGCAGTTTTCCTTTTACATTTTTGCTCTGGAGTTTCAGGTTAGGAGAGCAAAGGGTTTCCTGTGATATGAATTGACTTCTTTTGTACTTCTTCTCAGAAACAGTTTTCAAAGCACTGGCAGGATACCTAATGAACAGAAAAACAACTGTCAACATTGCTCAAAATATTTGCAGGATAGTCTCAACTTTCTACCTAGTGGTACCAGCAAAGTAGAATGTGTGAGGCACATTTACTATGAATTACATGCTGTTCTACATTATAGCCAGATGTTTGAAACATCATATCTAAACTTACATATTGTTAGACAAGTTATGCTACTGTTTCAAGAAAAGTATCTCAGAATAGTGGTTTTTCCTATTTTAATCAGCACTGAATGTAATCAATTCAATTTCAGTATTTGTTTTAGGTATAAGCAAAAACTTGAATGTTGAATGGGGGATGAATTTTATCATATCATTCAGGTATTATTCTAAATGTTTTTCCAAATTGCTGAAAGAGTTTCTAGAACCTGTATTTTCATTCAGAGTCTTTTATAATAAGAAGCAAGTACTTTAGACTGAAGAATCTAACATTATCTGAAGTGGTCCAAATTCTTAAGCCATAAGAAGTGGTTACACTGATTAGCCCTTTTTTTCTTTTGTTCCTCTGTTTAAATCTGAGACTTGTCCATTTTGGTGAAGCCAGGGTTTGAACTGTGACCAAATATTTCAGTTATGGGAAACAGGAAGGCAGACGGCAAAGACAGGGAATGTTTTTTTGTTTTGGTTTCTGTTCTTTAAAATAAACATTCAGGCTACCAGTTACCTGTGTAGGAAATAAAAGGAATTTTTAGCCCATGCTTTCAGCCTGTGAATCCCAGAGCAAGAGTAACAGCAAACTAGATCTAATTAAATACTGAATAATTTCTTTTTTTATATATATAATTTTACCAGGCTTCTGGGGTGGATTTTGTCTCTGTTGGATCTTGAATTCCATAATATTTTGCAAGATTTGTGGATGGAGGGAACCAATGCACTGACTCTTCAGAAACATGTCAGACCTCCTGCCCTGCTTTGTGTTTGTGTGGTATGCACCTCTTATGAGCTTGCCTGCACTACTCAGTGTAGTACAGAAAAACCCAAGTGACTCCAGGATCACCTAGCTCACATACCAGAAGCTGATGCAGCTGTAAGTTGCAGTGTTGACAAATTGTAGAGTCCTTTTGCAGTTTTATATAGGTCCTACTTTTCGTGTTTTTCCAGAAAAGGCAAGATTTGGCACTACTAAATCTTTAAAGAAGTGAAAGTAGCTTTCTAATCTGCTCACTACTCTTTTGGTTTTGTCATATTTTCAAGAAACCAGAATGAGATGTTCCACTGCAACACAGCAAAAGCAATTTCAGTACAATAGGACTGCTGCAATGCCTTTCAGGTCTTACTAGAGAGCTTGTGGCTTTTGCTAAAGCTACAACACAGTTTCTCAAAGCAATACCCAGTTATACACGTTGTTATAAAACAATGCAAACTTCACCAAAGCAAGAAACTTTGGTTCCAAGATAGAGATATTTTTTCAGAATGTTCAGACAATGCTATTGTAGGTTAGTAGGTTACCATATGGAAAAATGGTGCTCTGGCAAGTACTTTCAGAGGGAGCTAACAGTGAATCTAGTACGTTCTGGAGAAAGGGAGAATGGAGGTGAGAAGCTGTCGAGATTAGGCAGCTGTCTATGGAAGTATGTGAAACACAAAGATCAGTCCAAGAAAAAAGCTAGTTCTGAGATCCCCAAAAGTTCTGCACTCTAAATAGTGTTTAATGTTCTCATCCCTAATCTGGAATGGGGAAAGAACAACTGAGTATGGGTTACATGTGTTCAGACTAGAAGAGGCAGTAACTTTAGTGACTCTTAACAAGAGTAAGTGTATGAGTAGCATAATAAGAGTGAATCTCATTGCTGAGACTTGCAAAGTTGTGCTCATGGAAAAAACTAATTGCACAGCTGTATTGCAATTTGTGGAAAAAAAGGGCCCAGATGTCACTGGAGAGAGGTCAATGTAAGCATATTAGGAATGTCATGTTTTTCCTCTTTCATTTCCAGTGAATGTGTTATTTTAACCCCACGGGAGGCAGAGTCAAGGCTTAAAAACAACAAGAATTTTCTGAACTCTCAAAGTTAAGGTATTGAATGCTTAGTGTCTTAGGATTTTTTAATGTTTATATTTTTAAAGGATTAAACTCTATACAAGTAATCAGAAAATGCACAACTATATTTGATATGACTAAGAAATTATGAAGCATTTAAATTCTCATGCTTCAGCACAAAAGACAATGACTATGACAGTATTCTGAAGAATATTCTCTTATGGGAGTTTGGTTTTGTATACAGCTGCAAAAGATTTTGCAAGCTTTAGTGAGAATCATGTGGCATTGGTGACAGATATAGAAAAGACACTGCCTTGGGCAGACCTTGCTAGCAAATATGATAGATGCAATGTTGTATTTACCTTCAATTAATGTGTTGCTTACAGGAGTGCAAAATTGAACCCTGAGAAAAGTATGATTAGAGGATAACAACAGTTCACAAAAGGTCCCCAAAAGTTTTGCTTCACAGGAAATTTCATCCTTAAGCTACCTTTCTGTAGAACTGTGGCAGATGACTACAAAAAAAATATTATACCGTATTTTGTAATAGAAGAGGGCAGATTGTGGCCTGTACAAGAAATAAATGGACAATTATCTACATTAAAAATAGTGTATAGATATTCATATTTCTGGTCATTTACTTTTTATAGCATTTGCACCATTTTGCTTTCAGTAGCCAAAAATAATAATACATGTGATTCTGTCCTGTGTGCCTGAAATGTCATGACAAGTGTGGATTTCTCCTCATGCTGTATTAACCACTTGAACAGAACACTGTGGCATGCTTGGTGTAAGTACACCAGGAAAACACAAATAAAAGAAAAAAGCAGAAATTACTGCACAAAGGAAACTGGACATTGTTCTCATGCATTTGTGTGTATAATTTATCTACGTGACACTTTTCTGTCTATGTGCAGAGATCTGAAATAAAAGTTTCCCAGCTAAATCCAATTGACCCTGTAGGTAACCAAAATTTAGTCTGATTCCTGTAAGTGGCTTAAAGCACGGTGCTTGTTGGGACAGGACACTTAACTGTGCTCTAAGAAAACCTGGCATTCTTGGTGAAGTAGAAAGCCTGTAATTTTTGGACAGGGTTTCTGAGCTACAGAGACTGGGGATTGTGTTTGACAGATTCAGTCACCATTTTGGCTGGCGCATTCCCAAAGTGAAGAAGGGAGCCAGACAATGCTTTATGCTGGAGGTTTTGTTTAACCTGCCCTTGAGAGCTCAGACTTGTCATAGTGAAGAACTGAAGCAAGTGGTTGCCAGCTGATTGAGTTTAAAGAGGCCAGTCAGTTGCCAAAGCTTTTTAGCTTGCAGACCCTTCAGTGACTGAAGGAGCACATGGGCTCAGGTCCTCAAGTGTCAGGTAGGGGCACTTTTCCTTTAAATGTGGCTAAGACCCTCAGCATCTCCTGACTGCTTGAGAGTGATGCCAAGCATGGGTCAGTAACCAGAGAGCTCAGATAGGGTCCTGCATGAGTCAAGAAGTGGGGAGGGAGGGATAGAAAAGCCTGGTGGTGACAGGAGAGGGACCAAAAGTCTTCTGACCTGGTGAATTCACCTGGCAACTTGGCAAGGATTGTTGGAGCCTGTGATGGCCCCTGGCTGACGTGCCGTTTACTTGCACCCCTGTCCATGGCACCCCAGAGGAACAGTCAAACTGAACATCATCCCAGAAGGAATATTAAGTGCCCTGCGAGAAGTGCACCTGTTCTGGAATTTATGGCAGAGTTCAGTCTACTGGATAGGCATGGTAAAAAGGAATTTGCCTCTTATTCCTCTAGCAGATGCTATACGTGTACGCTAGAAAAAATGCTATGTGTGCTTGTGAGTTAGTGTCCCAAATACACCAATGAGAAAGCTTGTGAGTGAGTGCAAGAGAGGTGTTTAGCAATACTGATTTGCTCTGGAAAGATGGGAAGTGCATTGTGGATGTATCCATATACAGGCATCATTGCAAATCAACATCATGTTTGCTTTGAACTCTTTTCCTTGAGGGCTTTAGAGTATGAGCCACTGAACCACTGTTGCTCCTTTTTTGGTTCTGCTCCTCAATGATGATCCATGGGAATGGACTGCTGGGATAGAAAGGTACCAAAGAGATTTCTTCTGTAGCATGCTATTAGCTGAGAGTGCAGGTTCCAGCTGGTGTGATGTACTTAAGCTGAGTCCTGCAGGCATTTGTTTCAGGTTCAAAACAAAATGATGCATTTACGTTTGCTTTTTGCAAGAATTTAGGTTGTAAAATAAATAGATGATAAAAAGAGCTGTTACCTGCATTGAAATTTAATGGTTAGATTTAAAATAGTTTTTTAAAAAAACTTTGTTTAGAAATGTTTTTAGACTTTTAGAAAAAAAAAGTTTTGTATGTTCTTCAAATGAAACTTCTTGTGCTTGATCTATTGCTTAATCAAGATTTATATTGAAATACTTCAGCAAGGGCCCAGTGAGTAAGAAACGTGTTGCTTCAAAATTTGGTAATTTGCTTTCCAGTACAGTAGCACTTTGTGTGGCACAAAGAGACCATTTAGCTGCATATTTCATTTGGGGCTCTGTGAATAGCCCAGGTGTCTGTTGTCACTAGAAGTCTGCAGTGGCTCCTGAGGCTTAGGGTAGTCCAGCTGCTTGAGCTCTGAGCATCTTGTCCCAGATGTTAAAAAGGGTTTCTTCACACCATGTGGAAGTTGTCTTCTAATGAACATAAAACAGAGACAAGGTTAGCTGAGAGTATTGGCAGGAAACGCTGCCTTTCTTTTCATTATGCATTTCTGTGTATTTTTAAATCAGTCTAAAAATTTACTGTTACCTATAGGAATAGGTTGTCAGTTGTCCATGTAGCTGAAGTAATATTCTAATATTATATTAATGAGTCCTCTTTATTCAGAGTGCATCTTTCCAAGGAAAAGATGGATTTAATGAAAGTTCCATGTGATTTTTCTGTGACCTTGCTGGTCAGTTTTACATCTTTAGATTAATTGAACATAAAATCTATTTTTTAGAGTCTAATTTAGCTGCTACCAATGTCTTTCTCTGCTGCCAACTTGGGGCTAAATAAATGACCAACAGATGTTGAAAAAGGTTTTGCCAATAGTATGGTCTAGTTGTCATTTTCAAGAGGGAGGCAATGAAGACTCTGTATTAGGACTTTGCACATCCTTTTATCTAATTTGTACAAGCTTTTTGTTTTGCAGACTTTGGTTTATCTGATATATTTGGTCATTGCTCACAAACCTTTTCATCCAATTTTGATCTTCAAAAAAACTTATCTTCTAAGACTTACCTGAAAAGTTCTGGTCAATGCAGTTGCTCAAGTGTATAGCTTAGCTGGGGAAAATAAATAAATTATAAGGGTGCCTCCTACTTAGAATCCCTTTTTTCCTTCACTTAAACAAGTGCGCCACAACAGTCTTCTGCACAGAAGTTCAAGGAGGTAGGGAAAATCTTAAGCGAGAAAAGAAAATATTGTATTTCATTACACTGCATAGCAATATCTTTTAGACTGGAAGGGAACTGGGGTGGATGGGAAGAAAAATTATTTTCCCTATTTGTCCAGGTTCCTTGTCACGAAGTGGCTTTAAATGCACTTGACAATCACACTTCTGCTGGCAGGATCTGGTAATGCAGCTGACTTATCTTACCAGGCTTTGTTGTAGCCATCAGGCCGTGGAACAGAGAAAGCAATATATCAATACAGACCTGGGTCTCCAGACTGTCCAGGCTGTGTCTGGTATGTGGCAGCCACTCTGCACTAGGAGAGGACTGTAAGGAATGAGCATCCTCTGTTGCACCTAGATGTAATATGCAAAGCATAGAAGAAGGAGCTAAATTCCCCCAAACTATAAGATTGCTTCAGGCCTGGGTTTATTAACATATTCCTCTGGTAGTGTAGCCAAAGAGAATGGATTATGCCTTGGGCTGTACTGCTAAGGAACCCTATTAGTGGGGAAAGAACCAAACAAAACAATTTTATCTTCACAGAATCAGAATCACAAAATCACAGAATGGTGGGGGTTGGAAGGGACCTCTAGAGATCATTGAATCCACCCCTACTGCCAGAGCAGGACCACCACTGTATCTAGGGCAGGTCGCACAGAAATGCATCCAGACAGATCTTGAAAGCCTCCAGAGAATGAAACTCCACAATCTCTCTGAGCAGCCCATTCCAGAGCTCCATACTCTTACATTAAATAAGCTTTTCCTTATATTGAGGTGGAACTTCCTGTGCTCTAGTTTGAATCCATTTCCCCTTGTCCTCTCAGGGCCTTCTCTGACACCCACCCTTTAGATATTTATATACATGAATAAGATCCCCTCTCAATCTTGTCTTCTCTAGACAAAACAGCCCCAGGTCTCTCAGCCTTTCCTTGCAAGACAGGTGTTCCAGTCCCTTTATCATCCTTGTAGCCTCCATTGCACTCTCCTGGTTCTCTTGTAGAACTGATAAATGCTTCTCAGTCTAAACATTTATCTAAACTAAGACTGATCTCCATGGAATTTCAAACTGTAATAAATGTGCAAGGTCATTGTCTGCCAGACTGTCTCAAGGTGCAGATTTGAATTGTATCAGATTATCCTTATCAGGGAAATATGGAGAGAATCTCTGACAAAAAGCCCCCTGAGAAATCAGCTGACATGTCTCATCCAGGAGGTAGTGTTCCTGGTTGCACAAAATATTTTCAGCCTGGTAAGGGAATACATACCATTTGATTTGAAATAATTTGCTTATTCAGATGAAGCAGGACCAAACCACAAGTGGTTCACAGTACTATATGTATAATAAATATGGTAGAAAGTTCTAAAGATCTCTATAGAACTCACTTCAGAGTTCGTGGGGTGATGAATAAGTGTGTGCTTTCTGAAGTGTGTTTTAGCACAGCTGTGCACTTGCATTGCTGAAGAACATGTCTATCTTGATTTTAGGAACTTCCTAAGCCAAGGCACTAGATAGACATAGCTAAAAATTCAGTTGTCCTGGTTCTAGCTTAAAATGCAATTTCAGAAAAGGTAAGTGAGCTGTGACAAAGGTTGTAACAGACAACATTAACAGGAAGGCATTTAGGCTGCTAACGTAAGCCTACCTTGGTCATTCAGATCTGTGAGGAGAAGAGTCTAAAACTACCATTTCTGGTATGAGATTTCTGGCTACATTTAACATGGTAAACGCTTAACATACCCCATAAAGAGAAAAAAGAAAGGGGAAAAACAAGGCATAAATTTTTCCTGGAGATGCTGGAGCTCTATAGTGATGAATTACTTACCTCATAGGGCAAATGCATCTCTCTGCTGTTAAGTTAATATGAAATATTTTGTGATGTGTGAATCATTTTACTTTGACGCTTCCTTCAGAACTGGCTTATTTACAATGTGTCATTTCTTTCCAAGCTCATGAACTCTATACAAAGATATAGAGCAGCTGAAAGTCCGCTTTAAAAATGCATGCTCTCCCCTCCTCTTGTCTCATATTTTTGACAGAATTTCTTTAGTCATAGTATAATAGTAACAATGGAAAGATCCACAAACAGCCTGTGGTTGTGAAAGACCCTTGAAGCAAGGATTCATTGCCTTGTAAGAAAAAAAAAAAATCATTTTATAAAGACCAAACTCTATTGTAGGAAGCTAAGTTCATAGCGGGGACTCCAGTCAGCTGATCAAAGGGTTCTTCACAAAGTTGAATGTATTATAAAATTATAAAAGCATCATAAAATATTACAAAAGCAAGGTATTTAACCACTCTTTAAGGAGGAAAAGATAAAAGATGGTGTGGGAAGAGACTCTGGTGTGGGAAAGAAAGGGGAAAAGACAAGTCTTCAGTCTGAAGGCATCACCTAAATCTGGAAAAGTCACCCAGATGAGGCTCACCTGTTGAGGAGGCTGGAAAAGGATGGTAGTATTTTTACACTTTTTCTTGTGTTAGCAACTACTTCAAAAGCTATGGTGCGTATTTCAACTGTCAGAGAGCCTGGAATGAAAAATTATAGCCTAGTGTAATGCTCATGAAATTGGATCTTTGGGAAAGGGCTATTTTAAGTGAATTGGGAAGCTAGGAGTGTTAATAGTAACTACTGAGCCTGCAGAACCAGGCCACAATATCTGAGCTCTTGGAAACTGCAGATTCATGATATGTCTAAAAAGCTAGCCTCAGAAGGCAATGCCTCACTTCTGGAGAGGTTGGGAAACTTGAAAAGGTGACAATGCCAATTGTGTAGGTTATTAGAAATCAGACAAGTGAGACTGTAGAAGGAAAAGTACCATCTGGCCTGGCTATTCTTCCCCTCTGCCCCTATAGAGTCAGGTTACTGTATGAAAACAATTCAGTGATTATGAGAAAAGAATAAAAGGTATAAAGAATGTGACCGTTCAGTTGGTGTATATAGCATATGTTCCAGATGGGATAATGATTTTTATAAAGATGATGTGCAATAAAAGAAAAAAGTCAGTGACTATAACAATTGTACAGTGATAAATGAAAAACACAACAACAAAAAACTTAGCCCTGCAGGGAATAGAACATAGTTATTGTCAGTATTTCCAGGCTCTAAAGATGGCATTTTTTTGTTTGTGGTGTCTTGCTGTAACTGCTTTTTTAGTGGTCTTAGAATTTGAGTGCTTCTATCTTCTCCTTAATGCTTGGGACAATGTGGGAATCACAAAACAGCTGTAGCTGCTTTGGCATTCTAACATTTGGCTTCTGATTTTTTTAATATTTTTTTTCTTTTTTAGTTGTTTGGCTAATAACTTGACCATGTGTCTATTCTCTGACCTATGAATAAGCAAAAAAAAAAAATTCTCAGTTGTAGTGGTATTTCCAATTAGAAATTAACTTTTAATATTCCTTTTTTTCACATCTGGGTCACTTTTGCAGTTAATTTGAAGGCTAAAAAGACCAAAGAAGAAAAAAAAAAAAATAGTTTGCTCTGAATAGCTCACTCAAACTTGAATTACATAAGCAGATTCCTTCACAGCTATGATTTGTGTGCTTAAAAAACAATAATTCTCTCTGTTTCTAAACCCCAGGTACTAGCTGAATAATGAAGTAGGAAATATATACGTTTTAATAAAAAGGAAAATATTCAGTCACTGCAGCACTCCAGTCCTAAGAGAGATCCCGCAACATCTGTGGGATTGTAGGCCTGTGACTGCCCCTGCCCTTTATGGTTTCTCAAAGGGGTGTGAGAAGATTCCCCATTATGCTCTCCTCTTGCCATTTCCATATTTCTGTGCTTATACTTGGGCCCATTTCTGTCTGG
Source organism: Apus apus (assembly GCF_020740795.1). Lineage (NCBI taxonomy): Eukaryota > Metazoa > Chordata > Aves > Apodiformes > Apodidae > Apus > Apus apus. The sequence goes on from NC_067285.1 coordinate 28,883,487, forward strand.
GTTTGCTGTTTTTAAGGTCTCTCTTGTGCTTGTCAGCCTGTGCACTTGCTCATCAAACTGATTCTCCACTACCTCACTTGATTGTTGGGGGTTGGACTAGATGATCTTTTGAGGTCCCTTCCAGCCCCTATGATTCTATGATTCTATGAAAACACCTCCAGCAAAGAGAGAGGCTTGGCCACCTCTGGATGACTCTTGGTTTACCTTTTGGTGTGAGTTCTCCTGTGAAAGTGAAAAATTCAAAGAAATACAGCTGAAAAGGCACACACCTCTACCAAACCTGTTCACCAGTCCAGGATACCTAGTTTTCAAGGTATTGGTTTTGTGTGTGGAGAAAACTCAGGTGCAATATATAATTAAACTGATTTTTTTAAACAATTTTGAGTAGTATGAGAATAAAGAAACATTCTGAGTCTGTGCTCGCATAAAGAAAGCCTGGTTATCTGCAATGTGATGTCTGTTTATCCACAGAGATGTGGGCTGTCATGGTTAAAACAAAAATTAAAAGTAAAAAAAATAACTTGTGTAGTCCAAAATGGGAGCAATTTGCAAGAGGCTGGTCAGGTATCATTTAAGGATCAAAAGATGTGGCCTGGCCTTCAAGCAGCCTCTTGATAAGAGGTGCCATAGACGTTAAGACTTTTTGAAAATCCGTCCTAAGGTTCACAGTTGGAACTAGTAGGTATTAAACATGTTTGAATAACTGGCTAATTTTGTATATTCAGTTGAGAAACGTTGAAAATTTGTGCGGTTTGATGTTTTTCACTGATTCGTCTCATGCAGAGAGGTGAAGGGGTGATAGAAATTCAGAATAGTACTCCAATAATGTAGAGCAGCTTTGTGAGGTGTTTAAAAAGTCATTTGTGGTGTCTGAAGTTACTGTAGGGCAAGTACTAAAAGGCAAACTGGAGAATGCAGATGTGCAGTATTTTAATGCCACCCATTTTGTAACACTGGATGGTCATGGGGATTTGAGATCTGTAAGCAAAGTGGGTTTTTTATGTAAGGAATGCTGGTGCTGAGTGAGGACAGGATCTTTTTCTTAGTGCTGAGCAGAAATAATTTTGGCATTCGTTATGTGTTTCATGGTGGAGGAAAGAATAAAGTGTTCCTTTTAAAGCTGATTTTAGAAAATAGCAGCTTTAGCCTGTTGCTAGGCTTGATATATTTGCATAGTCCTTGAATGCAATTGCAAGTATGTGATGTATTGCAGAGATCTTTCAATAGATGAACCCCTAAAACTTGTCAATAAATACATGCTATAAATGTGTACTGAGTCACAGTTAGATTCATAAACACTACAAGTCTTTCAGCAGTTGGCATAAATAAATGAATGTCGTTTGGATAAATTGGCTCCTTCACCATGACCTGCTATCCCAGCTATCTGAATTAATTTCTGGTAGCTTATCTGGCTTACATAATATTGCTGCCCACTTTGCTGTAACAGCTACTGGAGGTGGGGGAAACAGACAGGATGCTAAGGATAAGTTTTAGGGCTGTGCATTTCCTGAGCTGGTGATTGGATTTCATTCATAAGACAATGGCAGCTTTCATGAATGTAGCTTGAGCCATGTAACGTTTAGCTTCTCATAATGCAGCAGCCCTGATAGTGTTATACATACCGCAGAAGCTCCCTTGTCTTTTGCCTTAAGTTTAGGTCAAGAGATGAAAAAATGCTTCTTTTGGAGTGATGGTTGCAGTTGTTTGAATTTGTTTTTTTCAAGTAGATGTTCTACTGAGGCACGATGGTAGATTGGTTGTGGAAAAGAGATCACGCATCACTGGTTTGATTTGCTGTAAAATTCTAGGTGAGTAGGAGTGTGCAGTGAGTGGCACATGCTCCTAATGTGCTGGGGAAACAGAAACAACAGAATAGAGAAATCTTTTGTAGTTCGTTCAGAAGCAGTGTTGTGATGATTAGACTGATGTTCATCCCTCCTGCTTTCAGAGTAAGGCAAGATACAAAGGAGAGAAATGTAGGAGGGGAGACCCCCCCAAATTGAAGTTTCTGTTGGCACTTATTGCCACATATAATTGCTACTAATTAGACAGGCAAGGCGAGCTAACATGTTCCTTGCTTGTCAGTACTGCTGAGAATCCAAATTAGTTTCTTGGTACCAAAGAACTGGGAGGTCTTATCAGCGTGTCTAGTGTTGCTGCATTTGACTGCTTTTTGCAAATGGCAGGAGAGTGTTTTCCTTTTGTGTGTGCTGGAACTGAGCCTGAACCCTGGTAATGTTAAAAGATTACTTGGTGTGTACATGTAAAGCAGTCCCAAAGGAGATGGCCAAGTCAAGCATCCCTGCAGCATGGTAATCAAGGTGTGAAAAAACACTTTTATATCGTTATGATTTGTAATGAAAGGCAGGTGAAAGCAGCAAAGAGTGAGAAAGTGCAGTTTATTCTGTGCTGAAGGGCAAAAGAAAAACATAATTATGGAAGAACTTGCAAAGAACAGAAATCAAATACGCAGTATTCAGAAAAGAAGTTGTTTATGACCCTTGAATAATTGAGATAGTTTGCAGTTAGTTCTACCTCAGAAATAATCTTGAACAGAGAAAAGAAAAAAAAAGTCAGAGCTGGTTCAATTCTACCTTAAAATAGTGCTGATGCCATTGTGATTAATGTGTTGTATTTAAAATTACCAGAAATGCTTATTCACATTTGAAAACATGCCAAGCTATCATTCTGGGAGAAAATCTTTACCAATGGAATTACATTTTGTTGAGAAAACAGAAGTTCACTTACTCCAAAGAGTTTCTGCACCATCAATGTCCTATTTAGCTGCTTTAAGGATTTTAATTATGAATTCAGAAAAACTAGAAAGTGTTTAAATTCCACAAGGTTTTACATCCTTAACTACTCATTGCTAAATTATTGCATAATGTATGTATTAAAAAAAAAATTAAAAAATTTAGACAATCTTTCCTGGTTTTATCTTCCAAATCCACCCAGCTACAAAGCCATTAGCAAAACTGAGCATTAAAGCAGATGAGTAGCTATAAGCTGGTTTTGCTCTCAGAGGCTCTTACCTTCTTTGGAGGAACTAGACATCAGATGTGTTTCTTGTAAAAACAAGACTACCTCTTATCTGTCACTAGGGTCCTCAGTTAATGCACATTTAGCAGTGGAGTGTGCCTTGTACTGATTTCATGGTGGTAGTTTCTCCATGCAAGATGTAGCATGTTCAGTGGATTGACCAAAAAACCTTAGTGTGTTGACCACTTGATGGCATAGCTTGGTTGCATGGAAACTAAACTGCTGTGCCAGTAGTGCAGTTTTACTCATGTGCTTGGTGTGAGAGGCCTTTCAATGTTTATTTAGATTATTAAAGACCAAAGAGAGCTATTAATACTGTCCCATAAATTAAATTGAAGTCTTTATCTGCATAAACATGAACAGAGGTGTGGTCTAGATTAGTTCTCTTCCTGCTCTTGGCTAACTTTTCAAGGATGGCAGCTAGTGGTTGAGTGGGTTGATACTGGTTCAAAGAATGTTGACACTGAATTAAATGTTATTTTGGTTTTCTTTTCCAGGGAAATTGCTTTACATCTCCAGCAGTTGCAGTCAATATGCGTTCTAGGGAAAGGATTTATGTAATTTTCTATGTTCTCTGTAGCTCCTATAAAATGTTTTGCAGCCTTCTTACAAAAACTAGGTGATCTTTTCCAAGGATTAGGTGTCTGATTGTGTGCAAGCCAACAATGACAGTTTATTGCAAATGCTGAACCAGGGTGGTAATGAAGGTATCAAGGCACACTGACTGTTATATAGAAGTAAAGGACAGTTCTGAGAGTTTCTGGGGAGTTACGACAGTTCTGACATGCTGAGAATTTTCACACAAGACATCAGGTGGTAAAACATATAGTTGAAAGCAAGCTGAAGATCTGAATGCTGCTTCAAGACAGCCAGTGTCCATGAGCAGTAAGGAGGTGCCCCTTGAGCACTCTGAGCAGTGTCTCAAAAGACACAGAGCCAGCTGCTGACCCCAGAAGAAGAAAACAGGCAGGTGATATCACTAGCATACCTCTGTTCTGCAAGGGATGGTTAGCATGATTCTGGAAGAGAAAACTAGGAAAAAATACATATAAAAACCCATTCTTTTTTTTTCCCTCCCCCCCGCCCCCCCTCCCCCCCCCCCCCCCCCTCCCCCGGATTCCTCCTCCTTGTTCAGCTTAGGCTGCTGAATGCTGGAAAAACAATGAAAAGAAAGTAAAAAAATGAAAGAGAGGATCTTTAAAAACACTTGTCCTGAAATTTGGTAACCATTTCAAAATCTCATGCTTTCCTTAGCTTTTGTGATGATTTTAGATGCTGCTCTGCCAGGTACATTCAGGTATACTGATAACATGTACACTTAAATATGCACACTAATGTAAGTTTGTACCAGTTTTCTTCAACATATGTACTGGATTTCTGGAACCTTTTCCTCATACCTGTTGGCCTACTGAAATGACCATCATTGTCCTAGCAAAGTTAGGCAATGATGTTACTTAATTTTTGAATCATTAAGTCTTTGAACTGGACCGACTTGCCAGTCTTATGTCAGTTGCTAAGATTCAGTTGCTAAGAGAAAAAACCCTTAAGATTCCCTTATCTTCTGTTTTCTGAGGGGAAAAAAGGTAACAAAAGGATGGAAAAAGGATTCAGCAACACGCTAAATGGTAATTATTCAATTTTTTCCAATATATTATCTGGTATAATGGTTTTGGTTGGTAGCTATTAGGAGAGTTAAGTAGCAAAAGGGAAAAAAAACCCAACAACTGTAGAGGGGACACAGTGACAATTTCACTGTTTGCAAATGCCATGTTTCCTCCATAGTTGCACCAAAAGGAAAGTTTTGAGCCAGCCACAGGTCAGCAAAGAGCTTCTCTAATTTTCACAGAGTTAGTAGTAGTCTGTGCCTTGGTGGCAGTCTTGTCCATGCATAGTTGCTAGTGATTCCTGATTCAGTTGTTAAAGACCTTTTATCATACATATTTACACAATGGAAAGTATCAACCTCTTGTGCAGAGGTTCTCTGGCTGTATGGTGCATGTGTCAGATTTTGAAGTTCTTGCTGAGCTTGCAAGCTGACAGGAGAAGGTATGCTTGGCTTCTTGGAACTGGAGGGTCCTGCACTGATTTATTGTGAGTTCTTCCTGATGTGGGTTTTATGGCTTCAGAAAAAGGACACATAAAGGGAAGTTTGTTTGACATTAGACTCTATATGGAGGGGGCTTTTGAGGAGGCTTAGAGTTTGCTTTGTCTTTGTGGTGGGTACTTGATTGCTTTGTTTTAAGGTTATATCGTTCGTCTGTGAAGTCCAGCAAGAATGTTGTCTACCTGGCAAACTCCAGGCATGTTCTGACCTCTTTGGTTCTTAGACTGGTTATTTATTGTTAGATATTACACGAGTGTCTGCAGTATTCATCAGTGATTGCATTTGTATATTGAATGCTGGGCTTGTCACAGATGCTCTTCAAGATGCTCTTCTCACAATGTATCATTATACGAGGGGAATACTTTTGTGATTTGAAATTCTTATTTGGAAACTAGGCATCACATTTGGGCCCTGGACCACTAGCAAGCGGGGGAACACGATTGCCATCAGGAGCTATAGTGAAACAATGTCAGACTTTGCTATGGCTTCCAAAATAATCAGGAAGAAATAAGGGAGGAAATAATTATTGTTCTCAAATGTGTTATAACCAAAAAAAGGTACACATCTAAGTTGGGGTAGTCGGGTTTTGTTTGGTTTGATTTTTGCATCCTACCATAGTGGTCTAATTGTTAATTTGCATTCTTGCTTTAAGATGAATTTTGTTTTGATTGAACACCTGCGTAGTTAAGTAAGAAATACTCATCTTCACTACGTATAAGGTGATAGAGCATAAAAGTGCTGTAACGATATATACATATATACAAAAGATTTTTGCTGTCTAGATTTGTTATGTTTTCTCAGTATTAACAGTTACTTTGTGACAAGTAATTGTAGCTTTTGCAGGGTATTCATAAGAAAAAAAACAAATTTCTAGTTATATGAAGAATTGTACAGAACATAAAGGTAAGTAAAACTCTACAAAAATCTAATGAAGAAAAATATATTTATTGCTGAGTATTCAAAGGAAGGACAACATGATAGTAGGTGTCAGTGATGCAAATTCATTATGAATTGCCTTTCTCAGTTAATAAAAGAAGCTGAAGAGTAAGCAGACATCATAAAATGTAAAGAAAAAAATTCCTCAGGAAATCCCATTTAGTGAAGCATCAGGTTGAGTAAGTGCTTAGATGACTAATTTTGGTGTTGTCCTTAATTCGCTATAGTGGGAGTGAATCTTTTTATAGATCACTATTTTTAATAGAAGCATTTAAGTGCTATTAAGATTATTCTATAGTTTTGTCTGCCTGATGGACTAGTTTTGCACAAAAGCATTTACATTTTAAAGGCTTTTGATGCCTAAAGAAAAATGTAGATGGTAGGTTTGTGCCTTGACTTCACAGTAGTTTCTTGTGTACTATAGCAAAAACATTTGGATTTTGTTTAGGTGTGTGTGAAAATGCTCACTTCTCTGGTTTGGGTTATATCAGTTCTACCTAAAGGAATTGTGTTATCTTCTTGATTTTGAAATATTTCTTGGTGTGCTGCAGTGTTTTTCTTTGTAACATCATCCTTTCTATCTTTTCTCAGTACACCTGACAAACATCCCAGAAGGAGTGTTTCCATTTGATTTAAGAATACCTCCATGGATGAGTTTCCTGCAGACCTTAGATCTTGATTAAAGATACAACTTATCAGCTTTCTGACTGATATGTTTTTACCTCCTAACTCTTCACTATTCCAGTGTGTCACCCAAAACTTCTGTTATATGTAACTGTTTATATATCAAATTGGCTAATGAAACAAATTCTTGATTGTTTCATAAACATAAACATAAATATATGGCTAGTTCCTTGTGTGTTTTATTTGTGTATAGCCAGTGATGTTCTGCACCTGCTTGCTAGGCTGGTTGGTAGATTTGTGAACTAAGCACTTTCAGCAGAATAAATTACAGGCCTTAATAATCTCATGGAATATTAATTAGGTTCCTGAAATATATTTTATTATTTTTCCCCAGAATTTGCTATATTTTTTGAAATTTGATACTTTAATAGTAATTTTTTTTCCTTACTGGTTTTCAAAGACAAACAAGATGAAAAATTAGTTTTCTGCCAGATTGACTGAGCATTAGAACTAAGGCAAGCAAGAAGTCTCTCATCTCAGTAGAATGGTAGCTTTGAAACCTAGTTGCAAGCACTTAGGTGGCAACTTTGTTAATTATTTTGTTGCAGATTACTACACCAGAAACATCAGATATGTTCAGTGTGCCTGGATTTCCCTTCTGTTGTCAGATCTGAAATTCTCTTCCTTCATTTGCAAATCTTTGAGCTAAAAGGCAACAACCTCTCTGTTTTTGAACAGTTAATTTTTTTTTTTTTTTAAATGCAGGTTATTTGTGATTAGTATGATTCTCTATTTGCAGTGCAGTAAAGAACTCCTATGAATTAGTGGAACAGAAAAAGAAGAAAAAACTTCAAATAAAAAAAAAACCAATTCAGAAAGGATTAATCAAATATGATCAGATGGTGTCCAACGTAGGTAGGACCAGCTATAGTGATATCCAGATGTGAGAGACAAGCACTAAGTTTGAAGAGGCAGTGTGAATGCCAGTAGGTGGATGTATTGTTAGATCCCTGATTAAAGTGGCAACTACTCTATTGCTAATTGTGGAAACAAAGGAGCAAGTTTCTACCCTTTTCTGAATAATAGGAAGCCCCTGAAAGACTGAGAGATGGTCATCTTGTCATATCCCCAGGAGCAAGATAATGGTTTCTCTTGGAGTATTTTGATTCCCTGCAGTTTGGAGAGAGAGGGTTTTAATTACAGAGATCTGAGCTAAAGCTCTTAATGCAAGTATCCCTGTGAAGATGATGCCAAATCAGGACTTTGCCATCTGCACCTGTCTTCAGAAATAAGATGTCAATGGCAATGGTAGAAGAGCAAGACCTTAACATTATTGTAGCAAAGCAGAAGAATTCTTTCATTATCTCATACGCCATGAGGAGTCCCACTGATTAAAAAGGTCATATGGATAAGTTGCAGTGTGAAAAATAACACCTGCTCTTCCAGTCTTAAGTGTAGTCTTAATGGGATATGACTGGAATTAGAGATGTGGGTCACAGAATGAGGGAAAAGTTTAGTATGTATTGCTATGATGTAAGAGTTAAGTTAGACAAATGGATGTTAGAAGATGCCCAAAATATATTAACCTGTGTTAGTTCTGCCAACATTATGACAGAGATGACATGGAGAAGCTAAAATGAAAACAAGAAAAAAGATGGAGAACAGACCAGACAGTGCCTTGTGAAACTCTGGAACAGAAATAACAGTTCAAGACATAAAATATCAAGCAGATGGGGAAAGGGGAGTTTCTGAGAACAGACTTTAAAAGAATAGGATAAGAGAGATGTGTCACTGGAACAACTGAAAACTTAGCATGACATAATTTAATCTGCATAAAATGATGAATGCAGTTTTATAGTTTAGGTATGGTGATGATCATGTTTTCATCATGTTAATATGCACGTTTCTTACTGTGTGGTTTGCAGGACGTTAGTATCTTCTTAAAATGCAGCCTGGTGGCAATGAAGGCATTCAGTACAGAAAAAAATAACTATTGCTACCCATATAGCAGTAAAATCTGGAGGCAGAATTGCTAGAACATTGTGTCTTTTTATCTATGGAATAAAATTATTTATTAAAACTTATCTGTGTAAATATGTATACAGGATAAATAGGAAAATGTTTATAACAACTGGAAGTTGTTATAATTACTACTATTGTAATTAAAGATCACTAAAGATCTCAAGGTGTTTTGATTTCCCTTTCCCTTATGTTAGCAGGTTGGTATGAACAAAGGCACCTCAAATCTCAGTATTTCAGCTTTAAGGAAATAAAAATGGAGGTTATTAAATTTATATGCAAAAGTTGCAGGTTCTTATGATTGTTTATGAAGCTGTGTAAGCAGCATACAGATTTAGTGATTTACTCAGTCATGTAGTCAGGGATGATTGACTGTTGCTGGAAATCCATAGCTAGTATGAAGTAAACAGAAAATTACACATCTTTCCTCATCTCAGAATTTTGTATGCAAGAAAGTACAGACGTGGGGGTAAATCCAGAGTTTGTCACCTGAGTTTTCTTCTGGGATTGTATAATCCTTGAATATAAAATCTATGGGCTTTCAAGATATGTTGAGAGTTAATCAAGTTTTTTTTAATGAATTAGAGTCTGTTACGTAGTTGTTCCGCATTCTGTTGCTCATGTAGAAAGCAGTACTACTTAATGTACTGAAAGCTTATTCTCACCCTTCAGTGTGGAGAAGCTGAGTTTCTTGGAATCCATTGTATTTTTCTATAGTGAAAGTCTTCTATTAGAAATACAGCACATTCTTTTCCACATTTTGGAATTTGACTAAAGAAAGCATTTAGAAAATATGAAACCTTTTTCTTTATTCATTCCAGTTTTTTCTTTCCTGCTGTACTATCTCAAAACACCAAGGCAAGAGGAGATGACACTTGCTGTGTAGCATATGCTTTGAGGCAGAAAATAATTAATTGACAAAATATCAGAATGTAGAAGCATATTGACTAATTTGTTCATTTTAACCCTTTGATGCAAGCTACAAAACTGTGGGGAAAATGCCTCAGCTAAACCAGCCTTTGCTGAGATATTTCAGCTGTTTGTGGGCTGTGCTGGGAGATAAGGGGGTCCATTGCTGTGATCTGTTGTGTCTCCAGTCTTATTGTCACTAATAAATGAGCAGCTTTTGATTAGTGTCAACTGGTGAATTAAGTTATCTCTTGTTATACAACGGATGATCAGCTCTATATTTCACAAATAAGTGACTCTGAATGCAGCCTCCCATCAGAAAAGGCTGTTTTTTCTTCTTCTTCTGTCTGCTTTGCAAGTGAATTGTTCCTTATACAGACCTATGTGGCTTGCTTCTCTCACCCTTGGTGACAGCAAAGCTTGCTGGTTGGTGATCTCTGCAAGGCTTTATAGCTCAGCTCTCCTGTTCTCTATATCTATTCCCACTTCTGTTCCCTCCCCTACTGTGACTAAATAAATTACCTGTATGACATGTTCAGTATTCTCTGGCAAGAAGCCTGGGAAATCAAATCTGTTCTTGAACCTGGGTCTCCCACTTGGCAAATGTAATGCCTCCCTGCTGTTAAATCAGGTCAGCTCTCAGAAAAAAAAAAAAACAAAGAACAATTTCATATAACTATAATCAACACAGAGTAAATTTAGATAATGCAGTTGACATATGTTTATTGTAAAGACCATCAAGGAACGAATTTTAAAAGCACTTCATCTTTCTCTATTGCATTAGGATAAATGTTGAATGTTCTGTGCATAGAGAAGATAAAACATTTTCTTTGTTATCCCATATCGAAGTAAGTATATTTCTTTTCAGTCTGGTATAAAATATTTGAAATGGTTTATTGGTTGCACTAGAAACGATTTTATGAATTTAATTACTGTGGCTTTATGTAATTAATGTTAATCTATAATTAACTGTTAATTGCTATTAATTATTCATAACATGTCCTCTCCCATTGACTTTTTGACCTCTGAAAGTGGAGAAATACTTAAAAGTGTTTAGAGGAGGAAAATTAAACCTCTCAATACATGTTCTTTGTTTCCTCTCTCCCCTCAGCCCATTTCCAGGGGGTGAGAGGCAGGGGGTCAGTGTCCGGGCGGCAGCCCCTCCTGCGCTGCCAGCCCCGCTGCCTGCCCAGCAGTCCCGTGGCAGCTGTGGCGCCTGGGCAGCCTGCTCTCTGGCATGCAGAGGCACTTGCCTTGGGCAGGGGCAGCACCAGCACAGGCAGCCCCCCTTCTCCAGCTGGAAGCTGAATTTCCTGCTCAGCTACTCGGCATGTCCCGAAGAGGCTCTGAATTGCACCTCAGAGGATGAGCAGCAAGCCTGTGTAGGCCGCAGCCATGGCCACCTCCTGCCCAGCTTTGCTCTGGTAGGCCTCTGCGCTGGGGAAGCAGAGGGGCTGGCTTCCTTTGGGCGGCTGATTGCTCAGGGCCTGAAACAACTTTGGAACCCTGAGCTTGCCCCCAGCCCTCTTCGAAGGAGAAGAGGGCAGGAAATGCTGAGGCGCCCGGGGCACCCTCAGGGCGGGCGCCGTGCGCACCCGGGGGGGCTCGCTGTGCTGAGCTCCCGGGCGCCATCTTAGCTGCTGCGTGTGCAAGGGCGTTGGTAGAAACTGGCACTAGCCGCTGCCTCATAGTCTTGAACAGCCTTACCACCACCACTGACTGAAAAGTTGTGGATTTATAGCAGGGAGCCTTGGCTGGAAACATTTCTTTAACCCCAGCTGACTGCTTAAAGGAGTCCAGGTAAGAGTGAGCTGTGTGGGAAAGTGCCGGGTGCCCCGAGCAGGACAGGCCTCCCTGGCTTGTGTTTCGAACTCACCTCAGGCTTCGTTCTCAAAAGCAGATGGGCTCAAATGTATATGCTGTGCTTCTAAATGGTTTGTGCTCTTACAGATCTTTTTAAAGACAGTGACAGTGTTATTAATAATAGTTTAGTTGTTCATGAATTGCCTTTGTTCTAACGAGCGTCTTTGTTGTTTCTTTAGTGCTCTGAGATGCGTATTTGTTTAATCGATTTAAAAACACTCCAAAACTCTGATGTATAAGACAAATCCTTGAATGTGAAATTGTTTCTTATTGTATGAAGTCTTCATTTAACATGCAAAACAAAGGTTCTGAGGTGGAAGGGGTGAAGTGGGTTTTAATAGACATTAGTTTATTTCCTGCTTCCACCAGGAATGACCTAGAAGCAAGGGATGTAATCTCCATCCACGTCACCTGCTCTCTGAAGAAATAACAGTAGTAATGTTATCAACTTTGTCTGATCAGTACAGATTGCAGATACTGTCTCTTCCTGTAAAGGTACAGGACCTATCTCTGAAAGACTTCAGTTGATACTGTAATAGAAATCATTTCAGCTCTAAGTTAGTAGCAAGGGAGGTCAAGGCCTGTCTTGTTCCCTCTTAGCATCTAGGTTGGTCGAAGGATTTGCTGGGCTTGTTCTAACCCTGCCTCATTTTTTGTCTTCTCCAGCCTGTGACCTGATGACCCTGGGGATCCTAGCCTTAGTGACATCCACTGGTTGTGCCTCAGCCAATGCCCTGCAGTCCCTGACAGATGCTATGCACATCCCACACCTTTTTGTCCAGCGCAACACGGGAGGCTCCCCACGCACTGCCTGCCACCTGAACCCCAGCCTGGAGGAGGAGGAGTACACACTGGCTGCCCGGCCGCCCGTCCGCCTCAACGATGTCATGCTGAAACTGGTCACTGAGCTGCGGTGGCAGAAGTTCATCGTGTTTTATGACAGTGATTATGGTAAGTAAAGTGGAGATTCTCAGACAATATTAGATTGATTTATTTTTTAATTTTTTTAACTGGGAAATGGAGATAAAAATATAGAGAGGGGGGGTATATAACTTGCTGGGTTCTTCACAGACTAAGGGGAAAGAGTTTCAAGTCGACACAGGCCTTTGTTTTGAAGGAGTGGTTGCTGTGCAAACTAGTTCTCAGTCAAGCAGCAAAGTTGCTTAGCAACACCTACCAAGACAGCCAAAGTTTGAATAATCTCATACTTCTTCAGTAAAATATTAATAAAGTGTTGACATTGATCAGCAGGGGTCACAGAGCTGCGCAAGGAAGTTCAACACAGCCTCTGCCCATTCCCAGAGAATATCTTCTATCAAAACTGAGTACTGTTCCCTTTAAGAATTAATTTTCACAATAACTATTGCCATTTCTTTTTTTCACATACTTCTTCACACTATTCTCCATTTGGACTAAGCTAGCATTTTCACTACATCTGATGCATCTCCATCAGCAAAATTTGTATTTGAGCTGAAACTTGAGGAAAAGGAATCTCTGCTCAAGCAAATTTGATACCTTACGATGGGTATAAAGAAGCAGTGAAAAAATAAATCTCTCAGAATGGAAGGGAATTGTGTGCATAGTTTTTTTTATTACTTCTTTTTCCCCCTTTGCTCAACTGATAGGAATACTGTTCCATATGTTTAACTCTTGGTATTTTCAGCACTCTCATCTTAAGATACAGGGGGGGGAAGTAAATTTTCTGCAGTATGTTTTAAAACTCTGCAAATGCTTTTGATTTTAATACATGATGCATACTAAGAACAGAATACAAAGAAAGGAAAATAAGGTTAAATTGCAGTTGGAAAAAGCTTTTATGTATCTGAGCATGTAGTTTAGATTTTACACATAGTTTCCACAACTGAAAAACAGATTTTTGTTTGCATTCCCCCAAAATATAATGACAGATTTTCAGCAGTGAATCAGAGAGAAAGAACATATTTGGTTTCAAAGTTGGACTACTCCTGGGTTACAAAATCCAAAGCAAAAACCCTATGCAAAGGATCCTGGGCTTGGATGAGTTCTCAAAATCTTGGTTTCAGTTTTCTGTTCTCGGTTGCTGATGTCACTGCTGTCAGCAGGCAGATTAAAGGTGATTTTAAGTGGGGGATCAACTAGGCTCTTAACACAATTTTAAATGAATGGAATTATTTTCAGCATGAGAAGGTTACTGTGATACTTCTGGAGTTAATCCATAGGCTCAAAGGTCTGGCAACTCCATAAATAAACTGCCATGTAATTACTGTTGAATGTAAATACTTGACCAGTGAATGCTTTGAAAGCAAAACCCACAATGTATGTGGTAGGTGTTCTTTTGGTGGCCTTCTGGTAGTGATGAGAAAGCTGCTGTATAGATGAGAATTGGACTTTAAAAGATAGAATTGCTCTAACAGTTATTTCCAAGAATGTAAACCAGTACCTGAAAATAATGTCATACAAACATCCTTTTCTAGTTACTTTTGTTTCTCTGCTCCTGATTTGTAGCTTTAACATTACTAAAATTCTTGTGTCAGGGATCTTCAAAGGGTGCAGTTTTAACCCTGAGAATCCTGGCCCTGGTAACACTGCAAATACTCTGTGTACAAACTACTGTCACCCACTTTCCCTGGCAGCAGAGCTGGTTACTGAACCATGTTATCACTTGTTCCAGTAGTAGATCTGTGTTTCTTTGTCTCTCTCTGGGAAGGGTTAGCATCTTAGTACGAAGCCCTGAAACCCTTGTTCACAAACTCTATAAATTCAGTTTGTGATCAAATTTATTTTTTTTTCTGTTTATCATAGACTGACCTTCAGTATTTACCACTAAGACACTAGAAGGGGATGGAAAATTGCCATAGGCATTCTGCTCTTTCCAGTGGAGAGCATGTTGCATATTGCAGCTGCCCATGTGCTGTCTCCTCTCCTTTTCCTCTCTGATACGACAACCATCTTGTACTAATTGCACCAGAATAATTTTTTTCTTAAGAATTTTTTTGGAGGCTTTTCTGTGAAGAAGCCCAAATGGCCCTTGCCAGCTCTGGGCAGACATCAGGCAATAGGGGATAAATAACCTAGTTCCCAGGATGTTGCATGCTGAGATCAAGAACAGCAGCCTGGCTCCCCAGCATGCCCATTGCCTTCATTAGTGAGCTTCAGCAGAGCTATGACTCTGCACCTCCAGCAGCATGTCCTCACTCAATGTGCAGGAGTTGACTGCTGGTCATGAGGAGGGAGGTCACTTGAAGAACACATGGAACATCGAATAAGAAGGATGGAAGGAGAATTTTTCAGTGTAATTGAACTGATGTTTCAAATTTCTCTAGGGGACAGAATTAAATGGCACATTCAGGAATAAGGCAATTCCAGTAAGAGATCAAGGGTCCATGGACATGTTAAATGTATTATTTTACTTTAAATGTTTTTATGAAAATCCCATGCTCAACCATAGTATTTTACATTTATTATCTGGGGAAAAAAATTAATTGAGCCTAAGTTTGTCAATGGCTCTGAAATGGTGTTCTGTAGAACTAGGTATACCCACCTGTTGAGTAGAACGAGCAACAAAATCAGATCTGTTGTGTCATCCTAAAAAGCTTTAACTGTGCTGATGAGTTTGATTATTCCTCTATTAGAGCATCTTATGTGTCTCTACATATATTGCTGCATTTGTGTGTAAAGGCCTGCAGGGAAGTTAAATTTGCTGACCTCCTGGATGTTAGAAGCATCAGTAATCAACTTTTCTGACACAAAAAGTGATAGCATGGCAAGTTTCACAAAGAATCCTACCAAGCTCTAAAGTGACTATAGGTTAAAAGGCAGTGGGTGCTGCCCACAGAAAGATGAGATTGGGTAATAAACAGTTGAAAGTGTGCTTCTAGGATGAGCAAATAGCTCTATAGTTAGAGGAAGGATTTGAGAAGCATTTGAAAAGGATTTTGGAAGCGATATCTGAAAATGAAACTATGAAGAATACCAAGTCATATTTCTGAAGAGAAATGCAAGTAATAGCTATGTTTTCATTGCATTAATCTTGCTGTTGAAAAACACTTTGTGTCTGGTGATATCCCATATTACAAAATGTAAGACAAAACAGGATTTGTTTTTTTATTACTCTGTTTTGTAAATGAAAATGATATTAGACCCGTGAAAGGGAGCTGTAATATAATATTAACTTTTGGTGTCAATAAGTGAGTGTTGTCTGACAAAGGAAAGTGTTGCACAGAAGTTTTATGGAAGAAGAATTCTGAATTTTTTTAAGAACTTTTGACATTTCAAATATATGGAGCTTTGCTCCTACAGTGAAAAAACCCCAAGCACACAATTTATTGATAATTTTATTTTTTATTTAAGTTTAGAAGTATCTTTTTTTTCAGTATGGTCACTAATGCCACATTAATTTTGAATGCTTCCTGCAAAATCCTGCAATTTAGAAAGAATTTAGTCTTCAATGTGATGAGTTTTCTGTTAAGTTTTGCTTCCTAAATCAAGTTTATGGTAGTTTTATTTCTATCTCCTGCCTATCAAGGGACACACCTTTGATTGGATATCACAGGATTTATGCTGTCAATAGTTCTACGACAAGATGTTGATGCTGCAATGGTCTCTCTTGCTGTAAAGGTGCCTTTGTGCTTTTGTGCAGGCTATTACTCGTACAGCTGTTTAATTTGCAAAGGAATATAGTAATGACAGTTAAGAAACTTATGCTTTCACACAATCTGTGTGTAACTGCAAATCAATTGTGATGTGAAGCATTGGCTGTCACAACAAAAGCAAAATAGAACATTTGCTCATAAGCTGCTTTCGTCTTACTTGCTTTACTTTGTCTTTAAGGTTTCTTTTATTCTTGTCAGTATAAGTTATCTTCTGTTTCCTGCATCATTATCTCAGTTGTCAAACAACCACTTCTGCATTACTAGGGCTGCCATATTTCTCTACGGGCTTTTCCAGTGAGTGTGCCTTTTTTAATGCAAATACAGGGAATGTGGTGGTTGAAGTGTTGAACCACTGGCATGTGTGTTAGGATGTGCCTGTTCAGCCAATCTGCCACTATCAGAAAGTATTAGACTTTTTCTCTATGTGCTGTGTGGTTGACTTTGTATGTGTTAGTAGTAATACCTAGGTTTTTCAGTTGGTTGGAGCATCACAGGTGGAACTGTTTCAGGGAAGCTTGAATTGCTGTGTTTGAATAGTAAATGTATAGAAATTAAGCAGCCAGTCACAGAGAAACGTAACTTCTTTATAGTTATCAGTCTGTAAAAACAATGACTTACAGAGGGAATCCTGGGACATCTTTATCATTGGTGCTACTGTATAAGATGGTAAAGAGAGGAAAAGACTGAAGCACCTTTTCCTCCAACAAGGAACAGAATCCTCTGAGCATTTATTCTGTGCAGATTCTGCATCACATAGTTATTCCTCATACTGGATGTCTAGACTCCAGGCAAATACAGAATCTTCAATTTCTACCTGGAAAAAATGAAGGCTTTCCTGTGAAAAGAGTGTGTGTCATAACATAACGTGTCTCATAACATCATTGTGGCTGCAGAGAGCCAAGAAGGAAAGAATTCAGCCAAGTTCTTTCAAGTCCCACGGGAAGTTTCTGATGCCATGGGGTAGAGGAAAATGAAGTGACCTTTTGACTTTTACACTGAATTTGATCTGGAAGCTATTGAAGAAATGGCAGTGTGTGTTCTCATATTTATCCTTGAATCACTTTTCTGACTGTAGCAGCACTTACATTAATTGGCCTACTTAAATTAAGCAGACATTTTTGTCTTTTTTTTAATAGTATTTCTTTATTTAGTAATGTATTGCGGTATATAACACTAAATGTAATTAAAGGAAGTCAATTACCCTTCAAATTATTACTTATAAATTCATTTTAGTACTTTGATTTCTAACATATTTGAGTAAGTGTGCTAAGAGCAGAAGTAAGACTTTCTTCTTTCTAATTGCCGCATAATTCCTAGCATGGCATGGGAGCAGTAGGCATAGGTTGCTCCCCATGAAAGCTATTCACTAAATAGTTTCAGGCTGATGCCTGATATGATATGCAAAAAATCTTTATTTTGAATGAGTGCTGTCATAGCCTGCTTGGAACTTCAGTGGTAGAAGGAACCAGTCAGGGACCTCGGGACAAACACTTAGGGCAGTTTCATGCGACTTGTCTTACTCATAAATTCAAAGCAAGTTAACAAAATAACTTCAAAACAGAAAGCTTGCATTCTTTATTAAAAGTAGTAATTTAAAAAATCAGTTTGTGTTTTAAAAGACCTCAGAAGTATGTAAGTGGGGGGAATGCTCATGAAAAAACTAAATGAAAGGCTTTATTAGAAAAAGTTTTCCACTAATTTTTCAGCTCAGTCATCTGGTCAAAAGTGAAAGCTCTCATTTTGCCTTCTTTACTGTCTTTTTTTCAACTCATTGTAACATTGTAGTGAACATTCTTCAGGCTCAACTTTGCAGAAACTGGTGACTTTTGGTGACTTTTTTTCCCCTTTATATTCTGAAAGAGAGAAATGTTTTGTAATACAGCACATGCTGTCTAAAGATAGCGTGAAATTCAGCAGCCTGGAACCAGAGGGTGCAAGTTAATTCATTTTTAACAGAAAGGTCTTTGAAAATTGTAGATGTAATCTGCAGAAGGTTCTAAGTTCTTGGACGTTCTTTCCCTAACAGATGGTAGTTTGAATCTCTTGATTCAAGCCATGGCATAAGGCTAAGCTGTTCAGGCATGTGCAAATGACAAGGAGAAGTGTAAGGATGATGTGGTGTACTTGAACAGGGAATGTGTGGAACTAATTCCAGAAGGGAGTTTCTTTAGTTCACATTTATTAGACAGTGCATGTTATACATGCGTAGCTGGAAATCGAACAGCAGGAGAGCAGCCTGTCCTGGAGGACTGTGTATAGGGCTTCAGGCAGTAAATCTGAGACAGATATTCAGGTATCTCAATATGCAATGAAATTTGTTAAGTTCCTAGTCTCTACTTTCTTTCATGGAAAGTGGTAGGGGAGGGGGAGAGAATACATATATACACACACACATATATTTATGTATGGATTTCAAGGTGGTAAAGGAGTGTGTGTATTCATACGTACATGTGTACATGGTTCTTATATCAAGGAAACCTGTTTCCTCTGCTCCCTTCCTGTTTAGCCTAGTCACTCCTAGCAACTTCTCTGATGCCACCCTGGGCAGGACTTCTTTGGCTTCCTTCCTGGATGGAATTGGTTTCTTCTTTGTTTCAACCAATTAAAAGTTGGCATGACTTTCCCACCACTGCTTTGTGTCTTCCTTATTGGGATGGAAATCCTATTCCTTCTGCTTTTCACACTTCTTGTATTGACATAAAGTGATTTGTTTATTTATTTTTCTTATAGCTAAGCTTTTTTGTGTGTTTGCTTGCTGTCTTCAGCACTCTTTCTATAGGCTGGGGCTAGTGCTTTTATCAGGGCTACTCCTTTTCTCTGCTGATCGATGACAAACAGTGAATAAATTTACTCTGAAGGATTCTTTTTGTTTCTCCTCAGATTGTAAAGCATGGTGACTGAGTATATTAAAGAAGTGATAATATTATAAGTCATTCTCTTCATAGAAGGGATTAATCTTGAGGACCACAATAACTGTAAAATTTCTGAAGTCTTTTTAGAGGAAAAGTATGGTAGGGAATGTAATTTTTATAGAGTCCTGGGAGTCAAAATAGTTTTCTATGTATCCTGTGGCTATTAACAAATATATGCCATTTGCCACTCCTGCACAATATTCATACACTTGTGATACATTTGTAAAGTTGTAGAATAGTGCATTTGTGTATATATAAAGTAGCAAAACTATTAGACAGAACCAGCCTTTTGTTCAACCTGTGGGACATGGAAAGATCTGGTTTTTTTGTTTGTTTTTTTCTGGAAAAACAAGTTAAGACTGTAAATACTGCAGTCATCTTTGTGGCATATGAAATAAGTATCATTCATGCTGTAACTTACAACAAACACAAGGGCCATTCTAGTAACCCTCATGGAAATGTAAGATAATCTTTGATTTTGTAACAACAAGCAAGAAAGCAAGATACTTTTAGCTGAAAAAAAGGAGCAATGGTCAAGAAAGGTAAGCAAAGCTTGATGGATTTTCAGTTGGAGGTGAATGCAAATAAAGATATGTAGTCTGTCTAGGAGGTTATTAAATCAGGAAATGGTAGAAAATTAAGAAATGTGAAGTCCTGTCAGTGAAACACTCTTGGAATTCAGACTGTACAACTTTTCATCTTGATGCTCCCTCTGTTCAGGAAGTAGTTGGTGTGAAACTGGGGAGACCTACTCAACCATTTGGATCTCAAAGCACTTAGAGTTGTCTGGGGTCAGAGCAGAACACCAAGTTGTATGCTCTGTAAATACTGGAGTAATCTGTATTATACACTCCCTTTATGACTTTACATGAAGCTATCAATTTAGTGAGGTATTTTTTTCATAGCACCTGAGCAGTTTACAGTTGAATGCATCATTCTCCAAGATAAGGTATCTGTGCTTGTTCCATTCTATAAAGATAGCAGAGACATGGACTGCATTGGACGGTGAAGATATTTGTGTGACTATAAACTAGACAGCTTATCTTGATTTCTATAGGCTTCTGAAATTCGCTTTTTATGTCTAGTTTTCTACAGCTATGCAAGATTCCCTTCCTGGCCAGAGGTGTACAAAGGTGATAGAGTTTTACTCTTCCTTGAATTGTGTTGTGCGAGCCTTTTGTGCCTTTTACATTTACGTTTTGCTGTATTTAATGTTTAGATCTGTTGCTTTGGGAGTTATTTTAAGAGTTACTTAATCATTTTAGAAGCAAATGCATCATTAGACTGTGAAGCATTAAATAAAAAGTGGGGAGAAAAAGGCTTTTCAGTTTGGATTATTCAGAGTCAGAGCTTATTACTAGGGATGTAATATGGATGTCTGGTTTCCATTGGAGAGTGATTTAGTATTCATGTTATTATAACATTTGTTTAAATTGAAAGAATGCATTATTTTTTTGTGTACAAAATGAGTAATTAGGATTAGCCTGATTACTGGGGAACATTGAGTCCTGCAGAGATCCTTTTAATACTGGATGTTTTGTTTTCACATCGCTCCATTTAGTAATGAAGACCTGGATAGGCTGTTTCTAACAAAAGCATATGGGAGACTCATGGAATCAAGGAAGAGAGGAAAATTGAGTGGAGATATCCCTTGTAATAATTTCATTGATGATTCCTTGTGATAGGAGAGCTCTGAATGGAAACATAGCCACTGTAACATTATGTGGAGGTAGTAGATCATCAATTTGGAAGTCCTTACAGGGTCAGGAACTATTGATGGTCCCCATTTCCCAGCAGTCTATCTCAACCATCAGTAAGAATTGAACCTTTGGCTGGATTAATCTTCAGCTGTCGCATAGCAGACTTGGAAGGGAATTCAGGATAGTAATTCAGCTCTGGTATATATTATGGCTGGCTTGAGTTTCACTTCCAATGTGACCATGATTTCCTCTGTTCTGCCTCTGGGCATCCTTTGCTTATGTCATCAGCAAAATATCTTCCTGGGGAAGCACCCATCTGGAGTGAGGAAAATAGAGGAACTGTGCCATGGAAGAACAGTTGCTCTGTTTATACCAAATGACCAAGAATATTTCCATCCCTGAAATACAAAATGCCTTCCTTGCATAGAAGACCATAACCCAGAGATCTCATTTGTTCTAGTGCAACTCCTGAGAGATTTTGAAAGTAATTTTGTTTTGGCCAACTGATAATAATATTTGACATCACCACTAACAGGAATTTAGATAAATCTTTTCTTCCAAAAGCCTTATTATAAAATCAAGGGGACTTTGTTAAGAAAGTAATAATCCATTAACTGGAACCAACACTTCTCTGTAATCATCTTTATCCTTCAAATGACACAATCCTTATAGGAAGGAACTGTCTTTCTTCCATTTATTTTTGTCAGTAGGAACATGAATCCCTCTGGCTGTGGAAGAATAATTAAAGGTCAGTTTTTGGCACTGTTTTCATAAGTCAGCACAGCCTGAGCACCAACACCTAGCTGGATACCCCACCAGGCACTTGTTGTGTAATAGAAATCCTGTTGGCTGAAGGAACAGCAGTCAGCTTTAATTCTGAGTGAAGATCTTCCCTCTTGCTCTGCATTAATCTGTTATGATTACCTTGTACAGAAGTATGTCATATACTTATCCAATTTTATTTTAAAAGTAAATAAAGAATTTGAACTTCAGATATCTGACTCCAAATGACAGTTCAGATGCCCAAAGTGTGCTCTCCCTTTAGCAAGCAATATTTGGTGATACATGCTGTCCCTGCTGTACAAACTACAATCTGTGAGAGTCTTTGTGATGGTTTATATCTTTTATTGTCTCCTGTCTTGTGCAGCCACTTAAGTCTGAACAATTAAGTGAAACAATATATTACGGTATTAAAACGGGAATAACAGGGCAGCCTTGCAGTGGGAAGAGTGAGAGGAAAAGAAGAAGACTATAAATGTTCTATTTTTTGACCAATTAGTGCGGTTGACTGAGCACTGATGAAAGTTGCATTTAAGTTTTCTTTCACTTATATCCTGCTTACACCGTTAGAAAGGAACACATTTCTGAATCTTAGTAGCAGAAGGGGTTGGAACCCAAAGATAACTGAGTTTGGAAAGTGCAGGCACCCTCTCAGTAAACATGAACTGACTGTAGGGAGACGTTACATTGGAATGTTGGCTGTGATGCCACTGGGGGATGGAAATGTTTTGGTGGAGTCTCAGGCCATCCTCTTCCTGTTTGGATTAATATAATTCATTTAGTTCACTTTGTATCTGGTTTAGTTGGTACTGTGCAAAAGTAACAGAAAATTAGCTAATTATAAAAAACTGAAATCTTGAATGTTTTTTGGTTATGCCAGAGAACAACACCACATTCAGACCCTCTTCAGTCAGTTGCAACAGAAAATCATTTGATGGTTTATTAGCCATCTGATTGAAACAAGTTCTTATTAGACTTAAGTGGCAAGAGGAAACTATGGAGTTAGCAGAGAGATTTGTCTGCTTCCCGTTATGGGCTTAGCTTATGTAAGGGAAGGTGACAGAAGGACTTAATTACACTAACTCAAACTTTACTGCAGTACATTCAAAAAATACAGTGTAAAAATTAACCTTTATTTTTGGGGGTAAGGAGAGAAGGAAGTTTGTTTTGTAGACTGAGATCTGTTTTCTTCTTGAAGTTAAAGAATCAGGAATGGATAGATTAATAAAGACTAAAGATGAAAACTTAGTAACCTCCTTTTTCTCTAATTATGCAAGAGATAATGTACCAGTGTAGCTCTAAATAAGCAAACAGTCTGCTTGAAATCCAGATATAAATGAGGAATCACAAAGGATTGGATAATTTGTAGCCTAGCTAAAATACTAGAAATTACTAGACTTCAAATCCTGCAGCAGAAAGATCTGCTGCATGATGTGAGGAAACACCTGCGTTAGGGACTTTTAAGCAATAGAGCCTGATACCATCAATGCCAGGAGGCCCAGAAAAAAGTATTTGCTCCTATCCTGCAAAATGCATGTGTATGTTAAGTTCTCTCTCTTTAGACTAAAGAGAGACTGTAAAGGCAAAAATAACCTCAAATTGAGACACATGTAAGTGTTTGCTGACTGGCCTATCTACATGTCTGCAAGAACTGAATTCAGTTCAACTGAGTTCAGTTTGTGTTGAATTTTACTTGGTTCCTGGAAAAATAGTTTTTGTGATTATACTCTGCATATGTGAGGTCATCTGTCAATATGCTCATGTCTGGAATAATTTTGAACTTGTTGACCAAATTCAAGCCAATTTAACATGGCAGAAGCCTCAAGGCTTTTTCTATACATTCTGAAAAATGATGTGGTCATAACAAGAGAGAAGTCCAGATTCCTGCTGTGTAAAAGGTTATGCTGTGAACCTAGTCGCAAACTAAAGGACACCAAAAAAACAACCCAGCAGCAACAGATGCTTGGTTAGTTTTGACATAGAGGCAATATCCCCCCCTGAAAAGGGGGTTTATAAGAAGATTCAAGGATGCCAAAAGCTTTAATAAGTTATTAATAACCAGGAGTTAATCCAACCATCAGATATAAAGTCACAGGACTCATGACCACCATTGCTCAGGAAAGGGTATGTTTCTAAAGTTGCAGTGTTTAATCACTTTTGTGTGTTAATTAACCTTCTGTGTTTCATCTTCAGTTGATGTCAGGAAGATTAATTGTCATTCTTATATTGTGTCATGAATTGTGATAGAATAGAACCTGTTTTATCTCCAAAAGGGTTCTAAAAGCCTTTCTCTGCACTAGTCACTGTGTTGTCTTAGGATCTGACAACAATTTTGGATTTATTAATTGTTAATGCAACATCTACCTTTATCTTTTTTTTTCCTTTTTTTTTTTTCCTTTTTTTTTTTTTTTTTTTTAAATTCCTCTGATGTGGCCTTTCTGCTTGCTTGGGACTTCATGAAATTTATTCTTCGGTGCACTGTGGCCATTAATCACTGTATAGTAAAACCAGACAAATTTGACACCCTTCTGCTGCAGAAGGACTGGCAGTGCTACCCAAGGGACAGGATCCTTACAAAACTAGTAACAACCTGGAGCAAGAGGGAGCATTTGAGAACCTCTGAGCATTTGCAGTAGAGGAGTTCATTTTCATTTCAGGTTTTTAATATTAATGTGGGAAGAAAGATTACCCTTGCTCTCTAGCAAAACAATGACTAATTAAATCTTTCTTAATAATAATGAACGCTTAGAACATTAGCAGAGCCATCTGCTGATTCTGAATGTTTAGAAAACAACAAAACTTGTCCAATGTCCACTTAGTTGTGGTTGCTGCTGTTTTTCAAGTATTGCTCTAGTGGAATCTATGGGGACTTCTTTTCTAATGGATTTATTAGAAAATTAGGAGGTAAGACTATCTATGGCTTTTGTGTGTAAATGGGAGTGATTTCGGAGATGTTTAAATCAATGGGTTCCTGGATGTTCTCATTTATGTTACAAATCAAACTGAAAAAAAGAAAAGAACCATTGGTTAAAATGTTGCTATGAGGAATGGATTTGAGTATTCTCTTTAGGAAAACAAGCTAACAAAAATTAGCAGTTATATGTTTCTTTGTCTCAATAATGATTTAAAGACTGGAAATTGGCAAGCAAATGGGGACCTGTGGGGATATATGCAAATAGCTTTTCTTCCCATATGTCTTGGGTGGGAGGATGGCTGCTTTTTATTTAGCTAATTCTTTATGTGCTAAAGAGATGTTTTATTAGGGAAAGAGATGCCTTTAATTTTAAGGAAAAAGGAAAGACTGATGATAACGATCTGAAAAAAAGATTTTAAACATTCATTGACTACTGCTGTTAATTACTGTGGTAATTATATAGAAATGGCACTGATGTTAATTCCTAGTTTATTTGAAACATATAAATGTATCCACAAGCAAGTTTTTAATTAGAAAATCCTGTGTAGGATGTAGCTACCTTTTCAGAAACCAGAATCTCCCTACAGTCTGTCTTAGCGTAGGGTGTTCCTTACAGAATTTTACCTGTTGATATGAAACATATGTTTAAAACAAAATTAAACTGAAGTAGTCTTTAAACTTAAATACTACTGTACCTAGCAAGACACATCATCTTTGTGATTTTAACTTTATGCAATTTCCAAGGAGAAATTTTTGGAGAACCAATGACAGGGAGATGACCAAGTTTTGTTGGCTTTTAATGTCATCTAAGTGCGTGGTCCGCTGATTATTTTGCATTTTGCAGATGTGTTTAGTAGGACCTTTACAAAAAAGTAGCAAAATTAATTTTACTGGAATTTGGTGATGTCTCTCGTATATCAGTTTAATGTCTCAGGAGACTGCATATCCTCATGGAGAAGGTTTTATAAATACTCCTGCCAACCACATTTACATGTACATGTCCTCCTCAGTCATGTTAATCTTTGCCCAAACCAGTCAATCAGACTTGAATGCCCCTTTTATTTATCAGAGTAGTCTGCACTTGGCTTTCATCAGTCAGGCTTACATGCATGAACTATAAACTTCCAGTTATCACATGGATTGCAGCAGGCCAAAATCTAGTACTACCAATGTTCACATCCATTTACCTGTGACTTCTCTACAGCTTTTTTGTGGCTCTCAAATGTTCAGGTCTCAGGGTATGGAGCAGGGAGGTAATTATGTTAGTAGCAGAAACCAACCTAAAATGTAGTTGTTTCCATATTAAAAAAAAACAACCCACCACAACTCTTGTGAATTCTTTCTTTTAGAGAGAAGTTGGCATGGCTCTACTATATATAATCAGTTTTGAAAAGAAAATCTGGCTCTTACTTCAAAGTAGGGGTTGTATTTTTTGGCATTCCTGTTGGAGAAGGCTCTTCCTCCTCTTCTTGACACTTTGATCCTAAGGGCAAAGAATTATTGAACCAATAGTTGTTTTTTTTCCCGAAGTACAAGCTTCGGGAGGGGCCCCACTGTACTCCCAGTCAGTTTTGTTCTCTATTTTAAGGGTGAGGAAGTTAGATCAGTATATATTACATCTGAAATGGCTTCTATGTCCATTTGTGGTTCATCTGACAACCATGCACTTTGCAGTTAGTGTCTCTATTAAAGGTACAGTCTTTGTGTCTCTACTTGCTTCACATAGCAATGGGAAAATGGGACTGCCTCTATTAGAAGTAATTGGTGAGAAGCCATAACTACTGTCACACTATGCACTGAGGCTTATATCTCACTTTAGTTGCTGAAGCTGCATGTCAGAGCCTTCAAAATGTTCTGCCTTTCTCCCTTCATGGTAACACATTGCTTCAGAGGCTTCACTCAAATGTAAATCTTGTGGACTGTATTACAGTTCTGTCCCTCTTCCACTTAGGAGCTTTCCATCCCAACATGAAAAGCTGCAGAGTTATTTGGTTACATTAATCAGGGGCCTAATCAGGAGCTGGTTGTCTTCTTTTTCCTGCAGTCTTTACAATTAAGGACATGCCTCTTTAATAGCCACTGCTTGTGCAGTGACACAGCAGCTGACAAAGCAGAGCCAGCTTTTTGAGAAAGTGCCATCTATTTTGCCTGTCTGTCCTTAGGGCTAGCCACCTGTTACTGAGACTAATTGGTAATATTTGAGGATCAGTAAGGGATAGGAGAAAAATGGGATAAACCTATATGTGCACAGCACCCATAAGCATATGTGATAAGACTATTTCAAAAGTTGCATTGTTGTGTTTGTGTGCATGTCGTGCTGCATGTGTGTAATGCATATGCATACATTGCTTATATGGGCATGCGTGTACAGAGCAATCAAAGTGCAAATGTGTATGCATTTGTGTAAAAAAAGAGCAAAGGTAATCTGTGCTTATATCGAGGAACATAAGTTACCTGGGGTCTGTAATTGAATTTCAACTTGAAATACAAATATAGTGTAAAAAAAACTTTAGGAACACGAGTTTGGTATCATGTAGGCACATGAGAAAGGCAAACCTTCTGGGGAGAAAAATGAAAATTTCTCTTGTTTTTGCAAATCAACACCTAGCATGCCATGTTCCCAAGTAAGTCAGTGTTATGAAGTTGGAGGGTGGGGACTAATGCACGACATTCAGGCTTTATAGGAACATACCTTCACTGGAACTGTGTGCATTTCTTGTACTAGCTCCTTTTTGTACACACGGGAGGAATGTTGTCTATGTATACCACCCTTGCAAGTATACCAGAAAAGAAATCCAATGCAAACACCCCTGGACATGAAGAGTGCTTGCTTTTGTTAGAACTATAAAGCTTTTCAAGTTATAACTTTGTTGCCATGTAGCCGTGGTAGCTTTCTTTACCATTCTGCTTTCTGGATTAAATATGTTGGTCTGTCCTGGATAGTGAATTATTTTTGCAAGGTCAGGCTACTTACAGAATGTAATGTTGATTCATGAGCATAAAGTATCTGTCAAAGCCAGAGGTGTTTGTATTTTAAGAACTGTGAGCTGACTGCCTCCTAGGAATGTCTTCTGTCCTTGCTTTTTCCTCTCTGATACATGAAACGGAAAGTCTATGATTTCCATCATACAACATAGTGTATGCCAATCACTTGGTTATCAGGAGCTTCCCACAGTAATACAACCCTGATTTTGCTGTCTTCACCATACAGTGGATATATGAAGTTTCTTTTTCCTGACTTCTCCTAGTTCAGTCAACACTCTGTTATTAATGCATGATATAAAATGGGTAGTGCAAAGAAATCCATGCTTCCTTAGCAAGCATTCATGCTTGCATTTTGCTGAGAGCTTTTGAGAACTTAATCTGATGTGGTATTTGAAGTTAGCTCCACGCTTATTCTAAGTAAAGTCAGACATGCTGATAAATATAGGAAATGGTTGGCTGTTAATCCTGATGATAGTCAAGGTAAATAAAGTATGTTGTAACCTAGATAATACTGAAGTAAAATTAACTGAAGTACTTATCTGAAGGTCAAATTCTACTTATTTTCAGAGATTAACATATGTCCTATGTTAAGTTGAAAGATGAAAATTAAATGTAACATTAGGATGTTTCAAAGTTGTGAGGTAGTAGAATATTTTAGTGTGTATTTAATGATGCTTTGAAGGACTTCCATCTGAAGGTCTATATGAGAAGAATGAGTGCTCAGGAGAAAATTCAGCTATGAAGGGACATTTCTGTGATCGTCTTCCCTTTTAAATGGTGTTGTTTACTGTTCAGAAGTTGGAAAAAAAAAACAAAACCAAAAAAACCCCTCCCCTCAATTTTCTTCCTATAATGTGCTGTGTTTCTTAGCACTATTAAGGCAGTTGACATAAAGGTATACAGGCCAGCAGAGACATAAGTGTAGTACAGGAGAATGAAGGTGGCTAAGCTAGTTCCTGTTCCCCAAAACATCTTGATAATTGAGAACTTGTTTCTGCTACCCAATGTGCATCAAAAGGGCAATAATTACAGGATCTCAGTCGTATCATATTAATTTTGAGTTCCCAATGTATTGTTCTCTGTTTCATTGTACTCAGGCACTTACATGGCAAAAATTGGCTGGAAGGTAACTCTGCTTCAGATAATACTTCTTTAATGTCCCTGCTTCAGATTATACTTTTTCTTTAATGTCCTTGTATACTGATGATTGACTGTGTAATAAGTTTACACAAATAGGTTTTCTGTAGGAAAGTGACTGATTTCTTTTGAGAGTGGGACTTGTTTAGAAAGCAAATGTTTAATCTTCCTATTTTCTTCTCATGATTGAAGACTTTTTTTTTTAATGAAAGACATCTATCAATGAGAAGGGGGAAGAGAAACAGCAGGAGAGGAGGGTTTTTATTTTTGGAGGGTTTTGTTACTAAGAGTGTATCAGGGTAGGAATTGTTTTGTAATGCTCTGAATGATAATTTGTTTATGAGAATCTTTTGAAAAGTATTAAGTCTGGACAGTGGAGGAGAATTCTGTCCCTTGGGAGTGAAAGGGCTGTGCCACCACTTACAGAGCTCTGCTTTGTGCTGCAATGCTGGAGAGAGGTCTTGGCATCAGGAGAGTTTTTGTTTTGTGCAGTATCTGAGGCTCCAGAGGAAGTGTGGACAGACCCAAGTGGTAGAGACCAGGTCAGGGAAAAATGACTAGATCACAGTAGGAAAGCTATCTTTCCCACAGCTCTCCTGTCCTCTGTCACAGGTCATTGTGCTTTACATGGGTTCAATGCAAGCTGACCACACAAACAGGGCCTGTTTCCAGTTTCACAGTGATAGCCTGGAGGAGGCCTGGGTTTCGGCATTCACATGAGACAGTTCTCTGCATCCTTAAATGGTTTCTTGCAAGTGAGGGCTGAGGAGAAAACAGCGACAATGTATTTCATAATAATGAAGATCTATCATTTCTAGGCTGCAAAATGCTCTAAAAACTAATAGTATTTTTTGTTCATTTAAGTGAGAAATAGATTTTGCTACTAATTCCTGTCCAACAGAAATACAGATACTAGGATATTCAGATAATTACCAAGAAGCTGAAACTCCAGAAATGCTGGAGTATTTTTATATGGCAGGACAAGGCAGACCGGCTGTCAATAAACATTTGGGACAGTTGGGGCTGTTTTCTCCATGGAAAAAAAGAATTTAGTCATGAGTTCAATATATAAAACTGCTTTTATTTTACTTTTCTTTTGAGACACTTCCAATTAGCCTTGTCAGTGTATACAATAGTGTTTCAATATATTTCATCGTCAGTGGTAAATATTATTCCTCTTGCATACATGTCTTTCTAAAAACATTTAGGTGAAAAGGGCTAAGTTAATTTAAGATGCAGATTATTTTATGATGTTGATCTGCTCAGAACAGCAGTAATGACCAGTGATGTTTTGCAGGCAGGCATCTCACATTTATCTCCAGAGTTTTCTGTATTTTTAAATACATTAAGTAAATTGAAAAGTAGATGGAAAATATTTATTTTTATGTCTGGAATGATTTTTCCCTAGTTTTCTGTTCACTCACAGGCAGAAACTCTGTATTTTATTACTGCGTAGCTTCAGTTTGCACATTGATCTTTATATTAACCACGTACTTGGTGCAAACTTTACCAACATTTGACATCACTTTCCTTGCTTATTTCCTTTTAAACTTTGTATTTATTGAAGAGCCATTAAAGTACATCAAACCCTGTAGCCTTATTATTTTTCACTAGTTCTACAGTACAAATAAAATGAAACTTGTCTCCAGCCTTAGAAACAAAACTCTTGGTAAGCCTTTTAGGGGACTTAGTTCAGCTAGACTGCTAGATCAAGAGCTCATTGCTCACTTATTCTATTTTTCTTACATGCAAATTGTTCTTCAAATTGCTATACAAAAGTGTAGCATGAAGTATTCGTGAAAGATGGTGTTAAACCTAAGCACTTTTCCCTTTCTACAGATCTGTCAGTATTTTTCTACCCAGTTTGCTTTATTAGCTACTTAAAAAAAAAAAACAAACCTATCAAAATGTTTTTTTCTTTGCATGTTTTCAAGGTTTGTTTTTTTTTCTTCCATTTGGACATCCTAATTTAAGTTATCTAAACCAGTAATTAGCATTGACTAAAAATTAGCAAAGACCATTGACTTCAAAGGATTATGTATTTTCTCCTTTGTGTTTTCCAATGTTTAAAAAGCATTTTAAAATTATTTTTGTTCAGAAATGCTCCCAGTTTTTCAATACCTTTATAGAACTAAGTATTTTAATTTTTCAGTCTCTCGATTAGTTTTAAATCTTATTGAAGTTAGTGACATAGACTTCCTTAAAAAGTGTTTGATTATTTCTGTATATGCAGATGCATGTATTTCTAAGTAGCATGATTTGATGTATATGTTAAATTCATTCTCATATTTTTGTGTTTATCAGAAACTATACATCTTTGTACACTATTAGGAAAATCTTGGATGGGACCTGCTTTTTCCGTAGTGGCTACTTTTGTTTGGTCTGTGGAAACCAATAATTACAGTGATAAGAGCAGATTCAAAAGTATTCTGAAGTTTTGGGAGAGATTTCTTTAGCCACATCCTCAAAACAGAAGTCAAAATTTTGGGCTGAGTCTTTTGACTCGTGTGCTTATGCCTATAATAGAGCACATTATTTAGGCTAGCAGTCATCTTCCCATCAGTCTTCATTGTTAACCTGTTGTCGATGAGATCATTCAGCAATGGGTTCCTTCACAGTTCCTAAATTATGGTGTAAAGAGGCATAATGTATTGCCAGAGAGAGAATGGAAGATCACCTAATATTTTCTGTCTCTCAAAGGTCACCTTTGAGGGTCAGTATGTTACTGCATTTGCTTTTGAAACCAATGTGTGTTTCAGTGTATCATCTGGCACATCATTTCAAATCAGATTCATGGGGTTGTTTTTCACCGTGTCAGGTTGCACCATGCTCTGCTTGAAGCTGACAGTTTGTAGCATTACAGGACTTAACATGACCTGACATAAGAGAAAATAAAGTTTGGTTAGCCATAGCCTATTCTAGTCTTTATGAGGCAATTCAACAGGCCAATGAGGTATTTGTTTCCCAGGCTGCTTTGCTCACCAAGTAAACTCTGTAAGTTGGGCTGGAAAATTTATGCTCTTGTTTTTGGTTGCATCCTCTACAATAATTTACCAAGACAGGAAAATACAGTTATGGGACTGTCAGGTACTTCTTGGATTTGAAAATGGCTAGAAACTCTAGTCTTTTCCAGCCTCAGTAACTCTGTGATTCTGTATTCCCTTGCCTCTGCAAAAGTAATCAAATATAGTCATCAGCAAAGACTCAGTATTGGCATTTTAATCTGCAGTAATGTCTAATTATTTTAGTATGTTCACTCCAATATTAAAAAGAAACAAGAAACACCCAGACATGGTAAATGTAGAGAAAGTGTTGGAATAAGTATGGCAGGATGTTGAAAAGAGCAGACTGAAGAGCTGCCTGTGGATATTTCTTGCACTGTGAGATAGAATTATTAGTGTCATGTCAATAGGGCTGTATTTTTTAAAGTCCATAGTTCCTTGACACTGTTTGGAACTGAATTCTGTGTTAAACCGAATGTTTTAGCATGGTAACTACTAGTCACTTGCTGAGACTGTTTATGCTCTAAAGGAGCAGTCTAAAAGCCCAAAGTAAAATATATGAATCAGAAAGAAAAAGTTAACCACCCATGCAATCACCAGAAATAGAGAAATATTTTACACAGTAACAGGTACAGTTATGGGGTAAGGAGCTGGAAGCCAAGGAACTGACAGCCTCAAGGACATCAGGAAAACATGGTGTGAGGAGCTACTACTGATAAATAAGCCTGTCCCCATCATAATAAAGCCACGGGCCAGCTAAAGACCCCCTCAAAAATTAAACTGATGCTCAGACTTTCTTAAATTTATATGTATTTTTAAGACCCACTGGAATAACTAGTTTGAATTGGTAAGTTAATTGTAATACAATTTTTTTAATGGCTGGGGAAGCCTGTATGTTTCTAGAAACAGAATTTAGAGTAGGATTTGGTTGTACCACAGTTTCTGTAGCTACGTCTAATTTTTATGTGATTAATTTGGATACCAAGAAAAACAAAAAGCTCACGAGGTCTAAGTGCACTTCTCAAGTGCAGTTTTCTCATGCTGACCTGTCTCGGTCACAACATCATCAGTATTTGAGTTTGTCACTTGAAAGCTGGTTTCCATGTGTTTATGAAAGCTGCAGCCCCACCTTGAACTGCAGTGCAGTCAAACTAAGATGTAACTGTTACAGATTCTGCGGCTTGTTGTCATTCACTACCATGCAGCATTCTTGTAAGGGGAAAGTAGATCAGCAAAAGCTCTCCTAGCCAGTGTCAAGGTGCCAGAATTGCTCTCTGCCAATTTAGATGATCTCAGTAGCTTTAATTGTGTGAGGAAGAAATTTACCAAAACTTTTTTCACTTACGAACTTAACGAGTTCCAAATAATGCCCAGAAAATGGTTGAAAGTCAAGGGAGAGAACTTGGTCCTGTGTGTGGTTTGAATATTTGTTTATTTATGAAAGTTAGGTTCAAAGCACAAATCTTTCTCTCATTAGAAGGTATTTCCCAGAATAAATCTTTAAATTTCTAAGCGGCAAAATAGTTGTAAGTTGGTCTCTAATGGAGACATTTGGGAAGAGACAGTTAAACAGTGCCATGATCTTCTCCTCAAGGAATGAACTTCAGCTTTTCATGATTTATAAATTAAAGAATTGAGCTTTAAAGGTTTCAGTGGCAAGCATTATTCCTGAAGTTAATATGTGGAATGTTTTTCTTAATGCTTGAATGCACAGAAAACCTAGGTCAGAACTAAAATTTAAATTAGCATTCTAATGTGAGATTATTGAAGTCTTTCCTCTTTGTGTTTGTGTGAGTTCCAGGGGCTGATGCGTTCTCCCTCAGGCCTGATCTGTAGATAATGAGAACCACTTGCTGCCCTGTTAGGCATTAATGAATTTTTACCCAAAGCCAGAGGAGTTTTAGTTCTTGAAGCCTTGGGTTTAATCCCACAGTATGTGAAGGAAGCAGATGTTTGCCTAAGTCACTTAAAGAAACAATGGGGGGGGGGGGGGGGGGGGGGGGAGGGAGAGGAAGTGCTCTAAATATATGTGTGGTTATGTTTATATAACTGAAAAAAAAAAAAAAAAAAGACTTGGTTTGGCATATGTTAGTTTTGGTTAGCCATCACTTTCAATGAGTAATACAACTAATTTAATTCTGCTTTCATACATGTTAGATTAAATTATTTCCCAACAGCAGCAGAAGTGCCAGGATAGAAAGGAGTTATCTTCTGTTTTTCAGGGCATTCATTTCTTAAGCTTGGCAGATTGAAGAGAATGGCTCATATTGCAGGGAGCTTCAGACATTATCGAAACAGTCAATAACATACAGGTGTTTTGTCACTAGAATCAGTAAGAAAGAAACACAATCCACTTTTTGTGACTAGAGGGGCTAGATATGCTCCAATAGATTAACATATGGTCTTGGAACCCATCTTCTTGAATGTGTGGAGAGTGTGCATTAAGTGTCACTTAAAGATGCTTGAAAGGACGAAGAATCAAATGTTAATGGAAGGGTGTTTGTAATTCAAAGATCACCACAAGTGTGGACATTAATGCCCATTAAAAAACATGGGCAGATTTTTTCCTCGTTGTTTTAAGATGCTTTTCTTTCTCTGTTGACCTAGAGGGAGAGAAAGATACTGTCTTTCACTTTGGTCTCTCTGTAAGAAAGGAAACAATGTGACTTGCTCAGCAACCTAAGTTTGAGATGTCTCTGTGGTTGGTTTCTTTGTTCCATCTTGCTTGTCTATTTGGTTTCCATGCACTATTGTCTGGGTTCTCCTTCGTGCTGGGTGTATTGGATGTGCAGAAGCTCACATTGGTCTTTTTGAATGCAGAAGAGCACAGGAATGGCTCTTATTGGAAGAAAAAAATATCCTGAACCATTCTTTTCACACTGGCTTGAAGAATGTGGAAAACTTCAATCAGCCTGGTTTTTACTATTTGTACAAGTCAGAAATGAGAGTCCATTTTAATATAGCAGCTATTTGGCTGCTGAGCACTTGCATGCATTGAAGTCCTGTAATGTTTTCTGGTTGAACTTTTCAGAAGACCTGTGAATATAACATGAGTTTAACTGCATCCTTTCCAGCAAACCTGGGCGTACCACCATCCTTGTGTATCTTCAAATGTGAAGACCTCAAAGCCAGGCTTTCTACATAACCTGTGTTCTGTGTTTTCCTTTTAAGTGTCACATTAAAAAGATTATTGGCCCCATTTATTGCATACTTCTTTCCACAGGGGCTCAGATCTGTATTTTCAACTTCAAAGGTTAAGTGCCAGATTCTACAGTTGGGATAAGTTGGACAGAATGCTAATCAGCAGCTCTAGAAGCTCTGAAGGGCTTGTTACAGTCCATTTGAAGACTTTTCTTTGTGAAGAGCTTTCTCGTGGAAAGATTAATTACCAGAAAAGCACTTTATACTCTGTAACAATCACCTCCCATTTCCTAGTGAGACTAGAGACTATTTCAAAGTTACTTGCTTTGTAGCACATGTCATAGAAATATGGACACTGAATGGAGCTTCTGGGCGAGACACCCACCACATGGTGTGAATTACACTCCAATATCTGTAAAAGTTCTCAGTATTTAAACCAATCTTTCCAGCCAAAGGTCTCATAACTGTTCATACCCATTGATTAATATGGCTGACTTTCACTCCTGTGTGAACCTTGTCCAAACAGCAAGGAAATAGTGGAACTTAGGACATCATATTTTCTACCACATTCTTTTCTCTTTGCAATTCTTCCTTTTTGTTTTCCGAAGTCTGTTTCGATGGACCTTGTGCTAACTAACTAATTTTACATTCATAGGCCGTGTGAATCTTTGTAACATCTAAATAGCCGTCAAGCCTACTACTTTTTTTTACCTCTCTGTTCATACAATGGGAACAACTTTCTGTCTTCAGCCAGAGTTGTGTCTCTGATGAACATTGCAACGTACCTTTTGTGAAGATGGAAATGCGTACTGCTGACCTGCACTATATTTTTGTTAAATCATAAAGTCAGTTTTCTAAGCTTGTCAGCCATGGTAACAATATTTTCTTTGTTATTTTTCTCTCCATTTCTCTCTCTAACTTTTTTCTTTAAAAAAAAAAAACCCTGAACAAATAGAAATAAAACCATTTAAGATCATTTGTTTCTGACAATCCCTATCAGTCTATCTATAGAAGACTTATTTTTCTATTTTTAAAAAAACATAGGATGTACTACTAGAGTAATTTCCAGTATAATTATCGATAGCCTTTGAAACCATTGGCGACTTAATCAAGATGCAATGACATAATCAAATCATAAAGAGACTGGACTACATGCGAAGTACCTTGCAACATGAAATATTAGTGAAAGGTAATTTTAATAGAATCATAGAATTATAGGGGTTGGAAGGGACCTCTGAAGATCATTGAGTCCAACCCCCCTGCTGCAGCAGGAACAGCTGGGTCAGATCACACAGGAATGCATCCAGATGGGTCCTGAAAATCTCCAGAGAAGGAGACTCCACAACCTGTCTGGACAGCGTGTTCCAGTGCTCCATCACCCTAACAGCAAAGACGCTATTTCTCACGTTGAGGTGGAACTTCCTGTATTGTAGCCTGGTGCCATTTCCCCTTGTCCTATCACAGAGCACAACTGAAAAGAGACTGGCCCATTCTTGGCATCTACCCTTCAGATATTTATATACATAAATAAGATCCTCTCTGTTTTCTCTAAACAGCCCCAGGTCTCCTAGCCTTGTCTCATATGACAGATGTTCCAGTCCCTTAATCATCCTTGTAGCCCTCTCTTAGACTCTTTCCAGCATATCCCTGTCCCTCTTGAACTGGGGAGCCCAGAACTTGACACAATACTCCAGATGTGGCTTTAAGAGGGCAGAATAGAGGGGGAGGAGAACTTCCTCTCACCTGCTGGCCACACTGTTCTGAATTGCATCTCAAGATATTATTGGCTCTCTTAACCATGAGGGCACTTTGCTGTCCCATGGATAACTTGTTGTCCACCAGGACCCCAAGATCCTTTTCTGTGGGGCTGCTTTTTAGCAGATCAACCCCTAATCTATACTGGTGTGTGGTGTTAATACATAGGCTAAAAGCTATGGAGCCTCATTTATATGATTAGGACAGACACTTGCCTTCCTTCCAAAGACTGGGTATTTTGTTGCCTTCAGCAAAACTCTCTAGGACTGTTAAACAGATTAAGAGCAAGCTGAAAAGACTAGTCTTCTGTTTTGTTTTGTGCTGGTTTCTTTAAAATGTGTTTAAAAAGTGACTGATGGGTAACGCATTTAATCCTTGAAATGTACTTGCGAAGATTAACATTGACTTTCCAATGAATGGATAATCTTACAGTATCACATCTGAATTCCTATGGAGTGGATGGGCTTTTAGGTATATGTGACAAAGAGCAAATGTAATAACTTCAGGAGGACTGCTTTGCAATTGAACACAAGAGTTCAAATGTACTGCAGACCACTAGAATGTGTGTAACTTCTCTGCTATCTCTTCAGGGTAGTGAGGTGGAAATGAAGAGAGAACTTTCTGAAAAGTCAGTTGCTAAAAATGTTGCCCTTTATTAAAGACTTTCTTTCAGCTATTGCTTTGTTTTGTTTCCTTTTGGTTTTTGTTTGTATGATGGAGATGTGTGAACTGATAGTTACTCCTTTCTTCCTTGTGTCTTTTTCCATCTGGTCTCCCTTTCATTTCTTGTATACATAACTGAAAATGCAGTTGGTTTTCTTCTTTATTTGTAGAGAGGTGCCTTGAGTATTAATGGATTTGAGGAGCCTTCTCTGAAAGAAAAGATTACAAGAGACTGTGAAGGTAGAAGATCAAATCCCAATTAGATTGATGTAAAATGAAACATGTTGCACTGGTAGACTTGCATACCTGACTTCTTCACATTACCATCAGGCTTGTGCCCACAAGGAGAAAAGTGCAGCGTTTTGATCCAAGTGGGCTGAGAGAAATGGGCAGGATCTGCGAAGCAGGGCAGAATGTATAGAGCAGCCAGCCTAATTTGTACCAAAGACTCTGGGGATTTTTTTCAGTGACTTCCTTCATACTAACCTGCAAATTGATGGAAAGGTTCATGTGCAGTGACATTCTGAGCAAACCAAGTTCTTACATAGTTTTGCTTCTTGGGAGTATCAGAGCAGATACTCAGAGCCTTTGCAATGTTCTGATTTTTTTTTAAATTCTACTTGGGAGTGCAGTTAGTACATTAAGGGGGTTCTGCATCCTGACCTCCCACTACATGGGTTACTTTATGGGAAGGAGCAGTGCTGAAGTTGTGGGCAAAGAAACCTTCCACTGATTTGGTGTATAAAGAATCCCATGTAAACGAAGTGGAGAGATTTTTCTGGACTGTCATGACTTGTGCCTGCACTGTGGTTTGTTTTCTTCCATAAATTATTCTTCTTCTCTTCTAAGCACAACTCCAGCAAGGAATCACGTCTGTTCCTTCCTGCCAAGATGATATACAGCTAGATAACAAACTGATTCTACTTTGCCACTGCCAGAAAGCAAAACTCCTACGGACTTAAATGAAAAAAAAACACACAGCAAAAAAAAACAGCAGAAAAACAAGAAAAAAACCTCTTTTGGTGCTATCTCTTAGTGCTCCTTTCCTCCGTTGTCTTTTAAGGCCCCATGACACCATTTCACTGTTTTTATTCTGAAGAAAATTACTTCATCTCACTTTGTATTATTGCTTTTCTTCAGAAATAAAGGGGAAACAGGCAGTAAATAGCTTATTTGTTGCTGGCAACCCCATCTCCCCATGTTCTGCCATAAATGTGTTTCAATGATGTGACACTTCTGAACTCAGCATCTTGGTCTCTTTAACTTTCAGGATTTTTGTCACAAAGGTTTAGACAAAGCTTGCCACTATATGTAATAATACCATGGTAATTAATTTTAATTATTTTTTTAATTTTTAACTTAAGCTTGGCTAGTTCAGTCTCTGATAGTTTTTACTTGTATACAGTATCTTACATTGCTTGACAAAGAGATAAAGCAATGGTACATATTTTTAAAACCTAGCACATTAAGATATCGTTAATCTAAATTTAAAAATTATTAGTTTAGTAACTCCTAGTCTTCAAGTGAGAACTGAGTTGCTGTATCAAAATCCCATGAAGTACTCCAAAAAAGAAAATCTGTAGACATGTAAAATTCAGAAACAAATGAAAAAAAGTTTTCTTTGCTATTATGTAAATATAGAGACCAAAATGAAGGAGTCATATTGGAAGAAAAATTAAGTAGCACAGCAGAGGTGTTGTGCAAAGAAAGAAAGGTCTTGTCAATAAAAAATTGTGCAGTGAATAAGTCTTTGACTTCCTGTTGATGCATAGTTCAGAAGTCCAAAAGGAATGTGACTGAGAAGTTTGCAAATATATGCTAAGGTCAGCTCCTGGGAATGCCATTATCCTTCAAGAATTTTTTTAATCAAAGTTCTTAAAAAAATAATTGGAAAAGGCTTTATTTTTATCATAAAATGAAGTAGTAATTCTGTCTTACCAATATATAAGCTATTTGTTTCTTCAGTGTTTGTAGTTGTTTAGCTTGGAAATGAACTTTGAATGTACTATGCTGTTTCAGCAGTTAAAGCATTCTACTTGCTTTTAGGCACATGGATGCTAAATGTCTAATGTCCACGAATTTAGGGTGATGGAAAAGAGCAAGTGAACGTCTTTTTATAAGATTTACCCTAGTGTTCTAGTGTATAAAGTTGCCTTTATGCACATTTCCTCTTTGTGCTTTTTGCAACAGTTTAATTAGGTGTAATTTACGTTTTACACACTTATGTGGTGGGGTTGATGGTGAAGAGTCTCTCTCTGCATATAAAAACAGTTTATGGTGGGGTTTGTTCCCTATTTTTTTTACAGCCATGCGTTCATCCAACTATTGCCTTAAAATGATGGGATGGTAGTCAGGGTGCAAAATTAACAGAAAGCACCATTTCAAGTAACTAGAGCAGGAAGTAATATCCAGGGTTGTCAGTGTCTTGTTTAAAAAATTATTTGATGACCACATCTTGGGAGCCAAAAGACCATAGTTTGCATTCTGTCTTGTAAGATACATTGCCACAACTAGAAAAGTAGGATTGAGTGTCAGTGGCATAACAGTGATACAATTACAGTGATAAATTGCAGACGTGTAAAATCACTGAGAAATGACAAGGAGTTTGTTAACTATTTTTTATGCCTGTAATTATTTTTTTTTTAGCCACAGCTGTTACTAACATTAGATTACAATATAACATAATTTGGAGGATATTGCACATGTTTGCAAAATGTGTTAATAGTGAATCCAGTGTTTGCAGAAGGTAAGAACTAGTGCTTGGAGTCTTTTTTTCACCTATGTTAGCACCACCGTGACTCATATTTTCTCATAAGATTATTTCAAAATCAGCAAGCAGAGTACTTTTTTATCTAGAAACACAGGGCAGATGAAGCCCACCTCATTCCTTTCCACTTCTGATATAAATTAGAATTAGCATTAATTTATTTGGAGATGACCACAGTCTTGAGCTAGTAAAGCAGCCTTATTTGGAGCACAGCTTGCAGGCAGAGATTGGGTCAGCCCCCATAACACTGGGCATCTTTTGGTCTACAGATGTTGAAGGAATTGTAAATCAACTGTTGAAATCCCATGTCTTGATTATTTGAATATAGTTGGTAATACCATGGCCCAGGAAACAGAAATATGTGTACTGGCAAACTTGCATTGGCAGCTCATACCTGCCTCCAGGAATCAGCACAGGCTGCTGCTGCTAGCCATTCACTTATCTCTTTAGGCTTAGCTGTCATGAAGACTCTCTCCTTCACCCTTTTCAACACCTTCCCTCTCCTTCACGACTTTTAACACAAACCTTGAAGGGCAGTATGTGGAAGAGGATAAAACATCCTATCATGAATGGATTTGCAGAACTGGGGCTGAAAATGTTTTTAGAACTTTCTCCCTCTCCTCCACCACTGATTAACCACAACTTAAGAAAAATCTTGCATGTCACCGTCATTTCTGGTTTTTATCAGTGAAGAAACTAAAATGGTTATTTTGTATGCTGATAAAGACATGCGGTTAAAAATATTTAGCTGGGCAGGTAGTATAAGTAATTTTATAAAGCAGTTTTTTAAGCTTTTATTTTTGGGTTCTTGGACTGATGCTGATCTTTCTCTGTCTTATGCTTTAGCTTTTCCTGCTTTAGATTTTCTGTCTGAAGACTGGAACTTTTCTGTTAAGTCTTTGGAGTCTGTTGAGAAGAGCTTGATGTCAGTGTTTGGGAAATATAAATGTTTTCTAATCAGTCTGCATTTAATGTTTGATATCTCTGGTTCCTGTTTATTTAATAAGAAAATGAACATACAAATTGAAGATCAAGTAGTTCAGTACCCAGCTCCTGCCCTTTTTTGCTTCCTTCCTCACCTGAAAGGATTTCAGTATGGTTGTTTTGCTTTACTGTGGAAACAACAGATTTTTTGAGTGCACATGATTTAGACACCTGGGCTTTGATGACAGTAGCAGCTTGAGATCCAAATTATTTTGCAACCTATAATGTGATCAGCTGCAATGAAGTCTCTTAATCCACCAAGCCTGAATTTTTGTCCAGAAAGCACAATTCACTTATGAAAATAGAACTCTGATTTTTATTCTTTAACTTTATGATTTTTTTATCCAATGTCTTCCATTATACTGTTAAAAATGTTGCATGTACTAAGTGTATTTTATTAGCTCTTAATATTTTGAACTTGATCTTGCGATTCACTAATCATACTGAGGCTTTTTCTGACTATGTGTGATGTCCTCATTATCTATTATGCATATAGGATCATAGAATCATAGAATGTTCTGGGTTGGAAGGGACCTAGAAGTTAATCTAGTTCCAACCACCTTGCATGGCCAGGGACACCTTCCACTAGACCAGGTTGCACAAAGCCCTGTCCAGCCTGACCTCGAAGACCTTCAGGGAAGGAGCAGGATGGGATTTTAAATATAGTACTGTTTATTGTGTTTTGAAGCAAGTCTTACAAAAGCCATATTGCTCTTTCTTTTTTTCTTTTTTTTTTTCTTTTTTTCTTTTTTCTTTTTTTCTTTTTTCTTTTCTTTTTTCTTTTTTCTTTTTTCTTTTTTCTTTTTTCTTTTTTTCTTTTTTTCTTTTTTTCTTTTTTTCTTTTTTTCTTTTTTCTTTTTTCTTTTTTCTTTTTTCTTTTTTTCTTTTTTTTTTTCTTTTTTCTTTTTTTTCTTTTTTCTTTTTCTCTTATTTGTATGTGTGTGTATGTGTGAAAGTGGCACACTCCTTCAAGGCCTGAGACTAAAATCTTAGGGAACGTTTACTGTATTGCTAGTAGTACTTGTTAAACATATAATCATTTTGTCATTATTTGTTTTTTAGAAGCCTGCTTTGCGCTGTTTCCTGCAAGTTCTCTGTGTGTGTTTACTTAAAACCTTTTTTCTATGTCTTCGAGGGCAAGTTTTTCTCCGGCAATATGAGAAGAATGATAGGTACTGATAGATTTAAAGGCGTATCTTAACAGTGAAAAGAGGAGCCAAAGGAATAGGATGCTCAGATAGCTCTGGCTACAAACACTATGGGGAGTGACTTTAAAGACAATATATTGGCATTGAATCAGCATTGCATTTATTTGTAGTTTCATTCCAATGATGCACAACTTCCTTCAACTCATTCAATGCAGTAGTGAGCAGACATACCCCAGACGGAGTGCAAAGTTTCCTAGGCTTGAATCTTTTGTCTCAAGGCCAAAGTGAGTATTTGTGGTGAAATCTGGCATGATGATTTTTTTATTTTCTTGAATGCCAACTGATCTGGTGAGCTTTTTATCAAATAATCCTGGTTTTAACTCATGCTGCTGCAATGATGTGACCTTATTTATATCACTCCCTTGCATAATCAGTCTCTTCAGTATTGAGGCATTCACTTGGGAAGGAACATTATTTATAAGTTTATGTGTGGAAATGCAAATTAGAAAGCGTTACATGTTCCTTCTAATGTCCTCACTTTCTATTTCAATCTGCTCCCAGTGACCCTTATGGGAAAGTCTACCTTCTGGCTTGCCAAACACTAGCTGGTGTTATTTGGAACTGTCTATACAGTCAGAGGATTTGGGTAGCTGTTGAGACCTGGCTGAAAGCAGAAGTCAGCTGGCTACAGCCTGCCTTGAGACAATCACCCATCTTTGAAGTACTCAGTTCCTGAGGTCCAGTTCTTGCTGATAAAATAGCACTGGAGAACTCCAAGCTGCTTTCTCAGTAATGCCCTCACCTGCATGGCGGGAGTGAGCCTGAAGGGCTCTTGTACAAAACAGTACTGTGAGTAGACAGGTATGGCTTCTGCAAGGAACTTTGATTTTGCTGATAAGGCAGGTTCTGAACATCTTTTTTCATGTTGCATGACTTTCCAGATATTTATTGAGCTAACGTTTTTCTTGTATGCTGCTCTTATAACTATGGTAATTTTTTTTTAGCAAATGATTGTATTTCGGTTTGGTGCTACTTTTGCTCACCGTCACCTGTGATGTGCTAACTTAATGTCTTGGGGAAAATGCATTTAGATAGGGTTTTTATTTTACTGGACATACATTACTAGCTTGCAGATAATATTTTCTGTAAATTCTTTTGCTGAGTCTTTCAAAAAGATAAGTAAGATATTTTTAAAAGCTTCCATCACACTGTGGCCATAATATTTGATGAAAAATCCATTTTTTAAATAAGGAGAGTAATTTGTTAAAACATTGCTTAATGCGTACTTTTCAACACGTTCGTGTTGGGCTGAGGATACAAATGGCAATGGTAGCGTGGAATAACAACACTCATGGCTATCTTGGGAGTTCTGTGTGTTCAAGTGAACACAAATGATGCAGTTGCCTATTTAAAATGTAGGAATATTGTAGTGAACTAACTACTTTATTCTAAGGAGTTTTCCTTTGTCTTAGGTTTCAGTAACTGGGCATTGTACATTTAACTAAATGTGCAAATCTTCAAATTTTAGTTCTATGTTGAATGTTTGTATCAGAGTGCCTA
Source organism: Apus apus (assembly GCF_020740795.1). NCBI lineage: Eukaryota > Metazoa > Chordata > Aves > Apodiformes > Apodidae > Apus > Apus apus. Next base: position 28,927,060 of record NC_067285.1, read on the forward strand.
CATTCCTGTCAGTACATATTTTTACTGGTTTTGTTTTGTGTCCTTTATTAAAAGAAGCATCATGCAAGGAATTTCAGTATCAAAGAGGGAGAAATATTAGCATTATAGTTCCAACAGTAGCTGTAGTGTAACTTCACAAATGGAATATATTTAGGCTTAAATTTAAACTCTTATAAACTGTGAAACATGAAATATTCTGGGGCAACTTTCAATGCCATTAATAACTATTTTATTGCTATTTTGTGTGCTTAAAGTCTCTGCCATCGAGTTCTGTCTTTGGATCTTAAATATAAATTTTCTGTCATGAAAGCTGCAATCTTGTGAGCAAAAGACTTTCAAGCAAATAGCTGTGCAATTGCAAACTTGGACTGGAAAAATTCACCGTCATAAAAATGCCTACTAATTTTAAGAATACAAAGTCTGAATCTTTCTTGTTGGAACTTGTGTTTTATTTGAGTTATTTGTCCTCTCTACAGAAGAAGAAATATTCTTGAAGTTTAGAAGTTATTAATTGTAAATAGGAAGTACTTGAAAAGTTCATGCCACACCCTGGTTTTGAAACCTACCATGTACTATTTAATAAACTATGGGATATCTTTCAAAGATGCATTGTCAGGGAAAATTACATCCCAAATTATTATTTTTGTTTGTTTTATTAAATCAATAGGGATAATTCTATTTATTCAGGGTCTTGGAAATAAAATAATATTGGAGAGTATGTATGTATATGAAAATGAGAATTATGCACTTAAATATTCCAAGTATGATTACACATTTGTTTTGAAGCTTGAAAACTTCTTTGTTACCCTTTTTGAATTGTTACATCATTCTTTGTGTTTTGTCCTTCCTATCCTATAACCTCTGCTCACTTCATTCCTTATCTGAGCCTTTTACAATTTCATGTAGTTTAAGGCCAAAGAGGATTATCTTATCTGATCTGTCTTGAGTATCACTTATGCAGCCGACTGATTGAGTTATAGCATGTTGCTTGGAGAGCTATTCACCTTGAATGAAGGATCTCAAATGAAGGAGAATCTGCCATTTGCCTCAAGTAGATGATTCTCACTGGTCTAATTCTCACTTCTGATATTTCTCTTGCCTTTTAGGCTTCACACTTGGTCCTCTCTTCAGAAAAAAGAAAAAAACAAAACACACAACCCCCCCCCAAAAATCTTTCTCACCTGTTCTTTTCTTTCTGTTTGGCTTTTTCTCTTACTCCCTCTACACATTTTTCATCCTTACTTGGTGATGAATGAATCTTTCAACTTCCTTGTTCCAATAAGGGGGAGGAACTGATAGATATTCCTCCTTCTTGGACCTTTCTTTTCTGACCTGCTCTTGTTCTTTGATGTTTGGGTCTGCATGTGTTGGCCAGTGCAGGGCAGCTGCAAGTTTTTTTAAATTTCTGGGAATACATTGTTGAGAAAAGTGTTTTCACTGAGTCATTTCTGTGTTCAACTATTTTGTTCTGAATCTAGGAGCACTGCTCAAGGAGAAACAGGCTACTATATGGTGAGAACTTGCAGCTAAAATGAAACTGGCATTGGCAGGAATGTTATCATAAAACCCATCACAAAATGACAGGCTTCAAAAATGAGTTTGGAAATGTTCTACAAGAACATGGTGGTTTTTCTACTGCATGTGAAGGCAAATGAAGTATGTAAAGGTCAGAAAAGAACATTTTTGCTTCTTAGGCTTATTGCTGAAAATTCAAAATGTTGTCTTAATCTTGGTCTTTGGAATTTGTATGCTATTATGAATCATTCTGTTCATATGCTCTTGTGTTATGCACTGTTCCTTTCATGACACTTTTAGAATGACATAAAATATTTTGTTAAACTAATGAAAAGTCCTTTCCTGTGTTGCACAAACCATACTGAGAGATGCTGATGTGCACAGAGATTTATTAGCAGGGTCTGTAGTTGATGTCATACATTAATTGTAATGATGATTCATTTTGGGGGAAAATAAGAACAGAAGAAATGCGCCAGGGAAGAGGGCTGGATGGCTGAATTAATATTTGTAAATGTTTAGCAGTCTCCCAACAAAGCTGTACTAGAAGGGACTCAAATATAAACTGTATAAAATATATATATAAATACTGAGCTAGTATAGGACTTAATGACCCAAAATTAAATTACTTGTACTGCATGGGAAAAATCTGGTAAGAAATTTCTTCTGTCCTTTCTTATACCTTCTATAACACTTCTGTTTCTCCTTCTGTCTGCTGCCTTTCTATTGCTGGGCTGAGGGTTTGGGGTTTTTTTAGTGTCCTGATTTCACTTTTCTCTTTTCCTGTATCAGGTCAAACATAGCAGCTGCTAAGGAATTGCAGCAGAAGTGACAGTTGTGTACACAAGCACTGTACTGTACGGATTGCTCCATCTAGTCTGCAGCTGGCTTCTTATATAAAATGCTTCTTTCTCTCAATATTGCTGCTTCCATTGATATTTCCCCCCATCCCCCTTCTGACCTTCCAAAGTGTTACTACATGTGGAAGACTGGTCATCAAGAGATCTGGTGGTTGCATGTATGTGGGGAAGAGAAAGGTGTGATGGATATGCCACTCATTGGCAGATCTTTTGAGAAAACATTGCAGCTTTGCTGCTTGAGAACAAAAGTGCAATCCATTATACCAGTTTCCAAGTTTGGCAGGGATAATGAAGTTGCTTTGTTCACTAAACATATTCTTTTTCCAAGGCATCTTTCTCTAGACAGCTCTGCAAAATGCATGCTGCAATCCCACAGTTACAGACTATCATTCTAGCTGACTGCTGCATCAGATCTGCTGTGTTAGAGTATCCCTGTGAGAGTATTCCAATTTGTAGTGGTAATGCTCAAAGTATTTGGCAAATTGTATTTTATGTCCTGATGCCTCCTTCAAATTATTTAGTTTCGACTTTGAAAGTCTTCCCGGCTTGCTAAAAGGAGGAGTAGTAGAGAAATGATACTGCTCCAGTCTGCATGCTAGAAAATATGAGCAGAGCTGCAAATGCGTGGGCTAAATTGTGAGCATGTCTATGAAATATGATTGTCATGTTGATGCCTGGTAACTGCCAGTGTGGATCTCCTAGGCTGCTGATGTACTGGTTTAGCTGAGATCAAGGTAAGTGTCGTACTCATAAGTTATGTTGCTGTGCACTGAACTGCACAGAATTGAAAGAGCTGTGCTTTTGAAAGGATAAATGGATATTACTTTTTCTGAAATATCTTATTTATGCCTGCACAAAGTAAAGTGTGAGTCAAGAATAATTTGGTTGGGTATTAAGCATTCTCCTGCCATATCTGTAAACTGCTTTTTGGAAAGTATTTGCTTCAGTTATCAAAAAGAGTGGATGGGGACTAGGTTACAATCTTTCACCTGCGGTTTTAAATACAGACCATGCACTTACGCAGGTACCAAGGCTTTCTTGATGTTTTTATAATTAGTTAATTCAGAGTAATATCATATGTCAGGCAGTAAAAGAGAAACAAACCTTTTTTTTAGAAGGAAATTGAATAGAAGCACTGAATTTATTGAGGGGAGAGGTTGTGGTATGATGGTGTGCTTTGTTTTTTTTTCTTTTTTCTCCTGCTTGAAAATCATCTAACTTGTCAGTTGATACTTTCAGTGAATACCCTGAAAACCCTATGATACTTTTTGTTAAGAATGAGAGTTGGAGAAACACTAGTTTGCATGCTAAAAACTGTTTCTTTAAAACCTGGGTTAATAAATAGCATTAATAGAAAGTGTAGAAATTTTGGGTTGAAAGCATATTGCTGCAGAGCCAATGTAGCAGGAGGTAACTCCCTGAGATTTTCTCAAGAACAAAGAACAAACACTCTGAAGTATTTCAGTCTCTTTTAATATGTGAATGCATATAATTGAAATATCAAAGGAAGAAATGCACTGTGTTTTGATGCAGCACAAAACTTTTGTTTAAAGTAATGCCCAGAGATTTCTGAAAGGAAATCAAAAGCCTGAGGTCCCCTGTTCAAGTGCAGAAATTGAGATGCGTCTTGTGCTGAGCATTGCTGCCCAGCCTATTGTGCTAATTGTGTTAGTCCCTTTCTGTGATCTGCTAGTGGCCAGAGACACAGAAAAGAAGCCAGCTGCACCTTCCCTAGAATAGCATCACTATTTCTGGCATGGCCTGCTGGAGCCCAGGGCACAAATTTAACTGGTGATTGGCCCTGAGCCCAGAGCTTACACATTATGTTATAATCACCAACCTCCTCCTGAAGTTTTCTCTGATCTTCACATTTTCTGACTTTAAATCAAGACACAATCTCTTCCTCCTGTCTGTTCATTTTTTCCTTTTTCTTTTTGGTATCAAGATTAAGAGGATAGAGCACTTGGATCTCTGAGGTCTATCCAAACTAAGAGAAGACCATAGAAGTTCACAGAATATGGGATGGTTTATCTCCAGGAAAATGATGTTACTTACAGGTTCACTGGACCAAGAAAAATACTACTTCAGGTTTTATTCTGGTGGTAGCAAATATATTACAGAGGAGTTAGGAAAATAAAGAACCTTGGATAGTAAGAGAATAAATTAACTGATTTTAAACTAATTGGGAAGACAGAAATCAATCTATATCTGAAACTCCTTGTTTCAAAAGGTGAAATTCTGTGAAAGTAAAGGGCATGACTCTCAAAGTGTGCTGAACTGAGGAGCTTAAGAATTTGAGCATGGAGTAAGTATGACATTTTAAAACAACACCACCCCACACCTCCTGTTAAGGTGGATGAATTATCACCTCAAATTACAATGGGAAAAAAAAAGAAGGAAAAGATTGTAAGTGGAGAATATTACATCTTAAAGGCCAAGTATTTTAGGGCTAGATGAGAACTAGCAAATTTAATCTGAGCTAACTCTTATAAACAAAAGTTTATGTGACCAAATAAACAAAAATAAATTAATAAAAAATATGCAAAGTATTGTCTGGCTAGGCTCCCAAAGCTAACTTTGAGTTTGGATTTCAGTAAGATTCAGGATTATTGACCACTCTGGCAAAATTAGAATGGCTAGTCAGAAGGAGGCTAAGCTAACGGACAGCAGCACAAATAAAGCTAAATACAGTCTGAAGAACATGGTATGATTGTACATGAGAGACCTGCTAACATCTCAGCTGGAGTTTGTAAAAAATGGCTTACAATAATACAGAAATACATTTCTGATGATTGTACCAACTTAGCGGTATTGCTGTGAGATTGATGAGTGGCAAGCATAATAGTTTATTTAAGAATTGCACTTAAAAAGTTAATGTATTGAAGGGGCAGAGGAGAATTAGTAATCAAGAGAACAACACACTTTTTAAGTGTATCTTGAATAGAGAATAAGAATTTAGAGAAGCAGGAAAGGTTTTTGGTTTTATTTTTTAAATGGGTAGAGATACATATGTAAAAAAGAAAATAAGATAAAAACAGATGATGTTTTTAAAGGCAAAGTATGCTGAGGTAATCTGATATCTTTCCTTGGCAAGGCTTCTAATTGCTTAGGTACAATAAACGCAGTAGTTCCTGTATGCCTGTTTTTTTGCGAAGTGTTCCATGCAATGCCGTGTGGACAATTATTGATTTTGGTGGAGAATGAGAGAAGAATGTTGGCAATGCCTAGAGAGCAAGGAGTACCTGTGTTGTCTTGAAAGTCATGTTGATACATCAGAGGAGACATAGGAGTTAAGGATTCATTTTGGAACCTCATTAGTGGCTTTGTCCTGAGAGGTAACATAGTGTGCTTTTATAAACTCAGAATTTAATGGGTTAGTATTTTCCTGAACCAGCCCTAAATTCTTGGACTGCCTATTTAGTGGGGGGCATCTTTACACTCTTTCTGGTGTTTGCATGTCTTGCTGCTGGAGGACAGTTCACAGTGTGACAGAGTGTCACACCAACATGCTGTCAATGAACTGCCCCCTGAGCTCACTTTGCAATGCCATTTGTTCTGCTTCAAAAACCAGGCTGAGATGCCTGCCCAGCCCCTGAAAGAGGCAACTCACCTCCTTCCAGGGGCTTCTGAGCTTCCTCTTGCTCCAAGCCACTAATAATTTACTGTGATCTTTACCATTGTTCTCTTCAGCAGAGCTGAATGGAGGCAAGGATGGTCAATGTGGAACTGACAATTCTAATCAAAGCACATGGGAGGATCCTGATGAGCTTTTCTTTATCACCTGTTTTGTTTGAGATGTGTAGGAATAGGCATTCTACTGTTTCCTGTGTTGGGTGAGTTGTATTATACAGTAAGGAAGTAAGTACGCAAATATATTTTGAAAACAGGGCTATTAATCTCTAATCTTCCTTAAAGGGATGTGTAACAGTTGGTATGATGATGACAATGGAAAGATAAAAATAAACTGGGCTTCATTAAAAAAAAAAAAAAAATGCTGGCTGACTTTCTTTTGAAGGGTTGTATCTAACAAGTTTTTCTTTTCCCATTCTGGTTGTTGCAGACACTGCTTGCACAAAACCTGAAAGATACTACTAGTGTAAAAGAGTGCTCTTATGTGGTAGGGTTCATAAAGATTGTAGATAGATGACATCTTTCTCTCAGGAAATTTATAATCAAAAGTGTAATCCCAACCCACGGGATTTTCCTTCTCTATACTGCTGAGGGGCTCCTGTCTTGAAGATGTTATCATGGGAGATTTTGATGACTGCTCAGAGCTTTGTAAGTAGACGAATGGGCAGCAAGGCATTATTGCAATAAATTTTAATACATTTTAAAAAGTGGTTATTTGAATGGAGTGTTGTGAATCCAGTAAAGTTCAGGTTGTTATCGTCAAAGGGTTTGTTTTGGTCTTTTAAAAGTCCCCTGTCTTGTCAGCAGGGTATTGTCAAGTCCTGTGAATTCATTTAAGAGTATTGTGCTATTTGTTTTCTTCTCTTTCCATACCAACTCCAGGAGTTATGACAGAATGTGATTATTATAACTCTTATTTTCTGATTTATTTATTCAACGTGAGTGTCTCCTGTGTCTGATTTTAGGGAGAGAAAAAAAATTATGCTGGGAAATCTACCTGTGATAAAAGCTAAACATAAAAACAATTTTGCATCTCTTTCCTACCAATCTACATTTTTAAAATAAACATTACTGATTTTAGAGTCCTTATTTTGGGGCGTTTGATACTAGCAATACTGACTTTATGAAGTCATAAAGCTTAAAAGTATATTATTGATATTAGAAAACATAATAAGAAAAAGTACCCCAAGGATCTGCCACACCTGTGAGTAACTGCAGTGTGATGTGATAATCTTGGCCATGAGTTGTTGAAACCATGTTTCTGTCCTCCGCTCCATGAGGAGGGAGGAGAGCAAGCAACAGGCACTTGGCTGCTGCATCCATGGTTAGAAGACATAAGGTTGGACCATGTCAGAGAACCAGTGGATCCCAGACAGCTATGCCGTATTACTGTAGGTGTCCATATTTTCATTAGGTATACAGTTTGGAAGAATGCTCCCCAACATGAATATTGACTGCAACGTTTCTGCTTGGCAGTACCCAATCTACTACTTAGGTTCTGCAAAACGCACTGGACAGCTCTGCTGTCTCTTCATTTAGAGAAGCTCTGAAACACGGGTGGTGTTGCTGGCCGCATCAAAAATGCATTCATAGATGTGTGGGAAAGAGGAGCAGGTGGCAGGACTCATGTAGGCTTTACTTAGACCATAGTTTAGCCTAATGCCATTAGCTCCTATTTTCCTGAGGAAATATAAAAACCTCAGTGTTTCCTTGGAGTTACTGGTGCTGATCATTTGTTTATGGGTCAGGCAGATAGTAACCTGTAGATAATGCTAGTGATGCATCTTGCTGCTAAGCGGGTACTCGCATCTTGGCTAACCAATTACATGTTACAGTCCAGATTCCTTTCAGCAGGTGTCAACATTAATTAAAACTGAGATGCTGACTGTTGGGAATGGGGGGCAACACAAACCCATGATCACTATAAGCCTTTGCAGATTCCTCCAAGAAAGTCAGCTGACTGGGAAACTGCTACTTGTTAAGGCTGATATGTACTTCACTTGTAATACTCTGTGGAAATGCACATGATTAGCCCATCCCTTTCTGCAGACTTCCCATGGAGACATTCAGCAATGATTACTCACTATTACATCAAAGTGATTTTGTCACTTCCATGGTTGCTTAGCTGTTAATGTTAATTTTACAATTCTGCTCATAAACTGCACAAACCATACCATTGATTGTCACTGAAATTGAGTCGTCTGAATGGGAGATATGGAATAGACTTAGCATTACCTGAATTTATTCAGGTAGGAGTCAGCTCTGAGGGGTGAATGTGAAATGACTGTGAGCAGACACTTTTGAAGTTTTAAACTTGGGATACATTGTTGTTAAAACAGTCTGGACTGTGCCTACCTCACTAGTGATCTTTGAAGCAGATATTAGAAACAAAACAGGTGTTGTATCTATTTTCTTGGGGATGTTTTTTCTCCAGTTTTTACAGTAGGATAAGAAACTGTAACAGCTGTATGTTAGCAAATTATTATACAGAGACAGTTCAGACATTAATTTGTATAGAAAAAATTGTTGTGCCCTAATCTAAGTCTATAAAGAAAAAATAAAGGAAACCCACAGACAACCTTTTTATTTCCTCTCTGCAAAAAGCAGGATAGTCTATTCTAAAATGGGAAGTTTTTAATTGAAGATATGGAAAGGTCATGGCAAGGATTATGTGTAGCTTTTGAATATTTTTCAAGACCAATTTACTTATAGCATCACCATTTGTTAAAATATTTGTTGCTCGATTATGACTCTGTTTTCCTATATTTGGCAGACTAATGCTACAGAAATTGCTTTTTTAATTCTCTGTGTAGAATAATTGTAACATGAGTTAAAATTTAGCAAGAGTTTTTTACTTTTAGCTTTGGGGACTCGGGTAGTAAAATCTCAGTGGAACTGAGCACGCTGTCAGTATGGGCAAGCATGAGCAGTTTGTGGGAATGAGCCATAATCTCCACCTGTGTTTTCAGTTCACATATCCCAGTCCATGCTAATACACCAAAAAGCACACCTCAGTCACTGTGAGAGAGGAAGAAATGTGTGCCACATGCAAGACCAGATAAGGTGGATTTGTGATGAAAATGCAATATTTAACCCTATGCTGGTGCAATCTCAGGCAGGCAATTCAAGTGATCACAGGCTTCTGAAAGGCCCAGAGGCAGATGAGAGCCTGCTACACCCACTGCCAAAGTTTTATTTCCTAGTTGCTCAGATTCCTATAGTTTGCAGGGATTTCATAAAGTAGTGATAAATCTGCTGGATTCATTAAGAATGAAAATGGAGTTCTCCTTATGTATCAGTTAAATTAAATTTAGAAAAGAGTGTTTAAAAAGTGGTAATAGATTTTAACAGTTCCATAATCTGGTGGGAGGCACAGAGCATGACACTATTGCACAGCAAGACCACTGACATTTTTGCTGTATGTTCAGATCATTTCTGTACTTAGTGTAATTTGGTTTCCTTCATGGTTCATTTGCTTAAAAGAACTATATATTTTTGGAAGTGAACACTAATTGTTGCCCTGAAATTTCATGGAGTGGTCATAGAGGACAATGGACTGCTTTGCCCAGATGCTTCCTTTCTTGTTTCTTGAATGCTGTGCTTCTAACATGCTTCACAGCACCCATAGGTTTCCTTTAGACAGCCAGCCTGATAAAATGGAGGTAGGCAGCTATATTTTTTTTGCAAGCTCACTTTTTAAAAAAATTGCCTGGCTACAAACCCTAGCTAGCCTGTTTCTGTACATCATGTATTCTTCCTTTCTGCTTAATTAAGTATATCTTGATTGAAAAAGCAGCTGCTCCAACTGAATGCCCTGCATAACCTCTCTGTCTTCTCCAGGAAAGACTGACATAATTCAAAAAGCTCCAGTTAAGCTCATAACACAGCCAATGAAGCAGAAAAATAAGGTTCCAGCCTTTATTTCCAGTGTTTTTTGAATATTTTTAAAGCCTGAGTAGAGAATTCTTGGGAAGATGGAGTCAACGTGGCATCATATTTGCTGTATCAGAAATACACAGCTGAAAGCTCTCTAGAGGGAGCTTTTTTTCACCAGTTTTCCAGACACAAAATATTCCCATCCTGCTTGTGCCCAGAAGTGTTCCTGTCTTCACAGAACTGGACATCTTGGGCTCGTATCAATGTCTGCTCATTTTGGGATCTCAAAGCTCTCTGAAAGGCACAGCCTCGCTGTTGCCTTGCTTACAGTGCCAGGCAATGCTGCAATGTTGGGCACTGCAGTGTTCCCTGTAGCCCAAAGCAATGGGGCATAGCTGTGTGTGTGTGTGCTTGTGGCTAGTGTCCTGCCTTGGGAAGGAGAAAACTGGGGGGGGGGGGGTTGTACTCCTAACCCCTCATTCCTTTTCTGAAAATAGAGCTTTGCCTCCTAATGGGTTAAGATTACCCTTTGTGCTTTGTCTTTTTGGGTCAACATATCTTGCCTGCTTTTCATTGCAGTGGACAGCTTTGGCAGAAAGGACAGGGAGAGTTTGACCACAAACAAAAAAATTCAAGCTTGTCAGAGGTGCAAGCAAGCTGAGAAGACTGTTAGTTGCTTGGTCCCCTGCTGTGGGATGTGTAGGTGTCTCAGTGACTGTATAGTGAAGTAGGCAAATTTATTATTACTGTAATGCTTCTATCACTGCCCTTTGAAAGCCTGGAGCACATTCCTGTGCTCAGGAAACTAACTACTTAAAGGCCTAATCTGCTACCTGTTGAGGGCAGTAAGAAGTTTGCAGGTAAATACAACAGGTAGTCCTCCACATCCAGCAGTGTGCAGCAGCCCTGTGCTGGCGGGAGGAGAGAGAGCATGTGGCTTCATCAGTGTTGTGTGGTAATGAGGTGGATTATAGGAATGGGATTGGGCAGGTATTAAATTTAGACACATACAAAAAATGATACAGCTTTTAGATTGTCTGACTGATGGTAATGTGGACTTCAATTTATTCTGGGTATTATCCCTGTACTAATTACATAAATGTGCCTGAGCAGAGTGCTGGCAGGTGGGTGGTGTTGTGGCTGAGCCACTAGTGGTATCCACCCTCCCTTGCAGCCTGTGTCCTGGATGGAAATGAGGTGTGCTGCATGCAGTTACCTGTTCACCAAAGAGAGGGCACCGTTTACCAAGTTAATAATTTATTATTTCCATGACAACTAGCAACTAGTCTCACTTTTTGTGTACTACCTGAATCAGACTAAGGTGAAGAAACTTGACTATTAAAGAAGTATACTTAGATGCTTACCGGACTGTGATATATCAGGGATTTTCTCCAGCCTGTGAGCCAATAATTGGGTTCAGTTATTTTATCTGATATTGACATTTATACTGTAAAGTTCAGCAGAAAAAAGAATCTATGTGTTCTAGTGGTAAATAATGAGTGGTAAAAAAACCCCACCACTGAATGAACAATAATATTTTAAGAAGTAGATATTCCTATTAGTGTATCTGCTGAGAAGTTTCTTCCAGTTTTTAAGGGCAGGATTCTTTTCATTAGAAAGAAATTAATTTCTCTAGTGAAGTGTATTGAGAGAAAATCCAGTTACGTTAACTTCAAAGACAAATGGTTGGAGAAGGGTACTGAGTTTTAAATATCAGAAGAAGATGTGCTACCTTTATTAATAGTGTTTTAGTCTGCATTATTCGATTTGTGATAATCTATTCGTGTATGTTCAGCATGTATACATTTTGAATTGCAAATCAGGGACGATTTGCTAATAAGGAGGGGTTTTCTTCTTTACATACTCACTTTTTTGTGCTAAGATGCAGGGGTAGTAATTAATCTGCTTTACTGATATACAAGAGCAAAATGGCTGGATGGAAAGTTAGTTTTCTGGTGAACAGCTGTCTGTTTAGACACTGTCATGGGAAGTCAAAAAGAGTTGCATTTTCCAGGATTTGGAAAATACAATGTGAATTACTAGTACATTGGCTATTGAGTGTAGGTAGGGCAGTGTGCCTATTCCATCCATTAACATGTTAAAATCTGCTGGGGTATTTACATAGTGGCTAATACCTTCCAAATCCTGGTTTAGAAAAACCACTGTGTGGCATTAGAGGAAACTAATCTTTTGTCCCAGAAATAAGCTTATCTGAAAAAACGAGGCAGTCTTCATGCTGTTTCAGCTGCAATTGCCTTGCCAGTGTCCCCTGCAGGTCTTTAGTAAAATATTGCTATCACTGTCAATCCAACATCTTTCAACTATTCCAAATTTTTTAAAATTCATCACAATTTTTTTGTGAAAGTCACCCATTTTTTAAGGTCAGAATTGTAGTATATTGGCAATATGAACCATGAGGTTCCACAAGACCAAGTGCAAGGTCCTGCAGCTGGGTAGGGCCAATCCTTGCTACCAATAGAGGCTGGGGAATGATGTGATAAGAGAGCAGCTCTGCAGAAATGGATTTGAGAGTCCTGGTGGATGAAATGCTGGATGTGAGCAAACAATGTGCACTGTCAGCCTAGAGGGCCAATCACATCCTGGGCTGCATCAAAAGTATGGCCAGCAGGGCAAGGGAGGTGATTCTGCCCCTCTCCTCTGCTCTCATGAGACCCCACCTGGAGTACTGCATACAGCTCTGGAGCCCACAACACAAGAGGGACTTGGACCTCTTGGAATGCATCCAGAGAAGGGCCACAAAAATGATCAGAGGGCTGGAGCACCTCTGCTATGAAGATAAGCTGAGACAGTTGGGGTTGTTAAGCCTGGAAAAGAGAAGGTTCTGGGGAGACCTCATAGCAGCCTTCCAGTACCTGAAGGGGGCTACAGGAAAGCTGGTGGAGGGGTTGTTGACAAGGATGATAGAATGAGGGGCAATGGCCTTAAGCTAGAGCAGGGTTAATTTACATTGGGTATTAGGAAGAAGTTCTTTGCAATGAGGGTGGTGAAGCACTGGAACAGGTTACCCAGAGAGGTGGTGGAGGCCCCATCCCTGGAGATTATTCACAGTCAGGCTTCAAAAGCTCTGAGCAACCTGATGTGGTTCAAAAAGTCCCTTTGCACTGCAGGGGGTGCTGGACTAGTTGACCTTTAAAGGTCCCTTCCAACCCCACACATTCTATGATTCTATTAGCATTAGGATTATAGAATCATTTCGTTTGGAAAAGACCTTTAAGATCACTGAGTCTAACTGTGAGGAGGACTTCTTTTCAATATGCTGCCACTGCCACACAGGACAGCTCTGAGTTTAGACTGGCAGCAATTCATACCATGTTATCCACAGATTTTCTGAGCTGACACGTGACTTTTTTGTGGAATGAATATTGAGAATTATGTATTTCTTGTTCTAAAAATGATTTCAAAAGACAAAGTTTAGCTGATTAGATTAGAAGAATGACCCAGCTGAAAATAATAAAACATGAATAATGCCAGATTTTCAGCATATTTGAATTATTCTAAAAGTATCTGCTCAGACTGTCAAAAAGCTTGGGAGAGAAGGACTAATTTTTTTGTGTCTGTGGTTCTTTTCTCTCTGACTAGCAAGATTAAGCTACAAAGCTCAGGGATAGGCTTTGTTGTTAGTTTCATATATTTACTGCCCTTATTTTGTGCAGATATGCAGATGTAGATGTTGCAGTCACCTTTCTGTCAGAAATGACTGCTACAGAGGTACCAGGAGGAAGTAAACAGGATAATAGTTGTACAAGTCAGATCTGAATCATTAAGAAAGTAACCATCAAAGTGTGCAAATGAGAAATTACTCTGCTGGGACAAAAAACCCCAACACCTTAATTTTTGATTCCAAGAGACTGTTCTCAGTAAAAGCAAAAGATCAAAAGACTGCAGCTAGGGATGAATTCGTTTATGAATGGTTGGATTCAGATGGAGTGCATATCTTCAAGAAAATTTAGCTGTCCTTTTTCTGCCTTGTAGTTTGGTCATTGTCCAGTCTAGAATATGCTCTTTTCCTCTCCTTCACTGACCAAGAAGCTTTAGGAATAAATAGGCCTTTGTCTAAGCCACGTAATGAGAAAATGAGAAGAAAGATGGGTCTGTATAGGTAGAAACTGCATGATATGTGGTAGTTTCCCTACTTTTACTTGTTTTCCGACTTTTTTCTTCACCTTTCAGTATTTTTTCTGCTGTTAAAGACCACTGAATCTTAGATGGGCAACTTTGCTGTACCTCCTTGGGTCATGGGAGGAACATTTTTCCACTTTGGAATCTAATGAAACCCTGATAGTTAAAACAGTTGAGAAACTTGGTCTTTCCCAGTGAGGGAGCAAGTGGGGATGAGCTCTTTGTAACACAGAAATTTTACATACAGGTGTTTTGTTTTAAGATTAAAAAAAAAAGTCATTATTTTCCCAATAACTTGTATTTTGAGTATGCTTAAAAATATTCTGTTATTCTGAAAGCAATTGAAGAACACTGTACCTTACCTTCCATTATTAATTGACAGTGTGTTTTCTGTCACCACCTTAATTCTAATTTCCATGTACCCTTTTATTAGAGAGTACATGAAGCACATGATTAATCCTGTTTAACCAAGCTGTGATGTGTAAATTAGAGTTTTGCCATTTTTTACTCTGTAAACTACAGTTCTGTTGAACTCAGAATTTTTAATTAGTTATGACATTTGGCACAAACTGTGTAACTTAAACTGGAGGTGTGATCTGTGTATGGCAATTTGCATGTGGTTTCATTTCAGGAAGTGTTTGTAGAAACTCATATCTCGTTAAGTCACTGAGAGAATCTCTGCCTCTGAGCAAGTCGTTCCTAAAGGTTGACTTTGGCATGAAAGCACATTAAAAGTCGTAACAATATGAAGTCAAGTTCATAATTGCAAAAATAATTACTGGCCTTTAAAAAAAATTTAAATATTTTTGCCTTTTGTTACAGAAGAAATTATTGAGGTGGTTTTTTTCCTGTCCTAGAACTAGAATCTAGTATTGTAGATCCAACTATTGAATAGATTCAGACCTGCATTGGAAAGTGATGTCTTCTACCTGTTGCAGAAACTTGGTGAAATACGGGGTAAGAAGTTGCACTTTACAAAATGATCCCATTGCTACTCACATAATAGCATGACATTTGGGTCAATGGTTTGAAGCCACTAAAGAGGGGAGATTCAGGTTGGATATTAGGAAAAAGTTCTTTCCTGTGAGGCTGGTGAGATGCTGGAACAGGTTGCCCACGGAGGTTGTGGATGCCTCCTCCCTGGACGTGTTCAAGGCCAGGTTGGATTTGGCTTTAAGGAACCTCATCTAGTGTGAGGTGTCCCTGCTCATGCAGGGGGGGTTGGAACTAGATGATCTTTAATGTCCCTTCCAACCCAAACCATTCTGTGATTCTATGACAAAGAAATCACAACAATTCCCTTTCCCTCAGCTGCCCCGTGTGAAAAACCATTTCTATACTACATTAAAAAAAATACATTGATCTGTTGCTACATACAGGCTCAGAGCTAGGGTACCTTTACAGTGTTTGTACTTCTACTCACTTGAATCACAAGTGGTGATTCTGAAGCTTATCAGTACTTTTGAAATTCCAATAATAAACTTGAGCATGAATTTTCATATATATTAAAGATTTACTGTAGCTTCTTTTGATTATATAACAGTTTTCAAATATTTTTACCAAGTTAAAAGAAAAGATACACTGGTATGATTGTAACAAAAGCACCTTCCAAGTTTGAGTGCTTGTGGGAAATCATATTGTGTCATATGTCACATACGAAAAGCTTAGCCTCTGAGAAATGAATAGTTTTCTCTTTATTCTTAGTTATTGTATTCATGTAATCACATTAGGGTGATTTTTTTTCCTGACTTTAGTAAATGTCAAGAGTATTTTGAGTGCCTGGCATTACTATTTTATCAGTCTCTTGCTATGGGCAAAGAAAATTAAGTCCTTTGCTCCTGTTGCATACATGTAAATCCATTTAACATTAGCAAGTAGTGCATGTACTTCGGCAGAAATCAGTAATATATGATTTTGCATAACCTATGGAAATATGGAGGTAGTCACTCTGTACCTAAAAATAGGTGGTTAATGCTGTTGTAGGTGCCCGCAGTATCTCCAATAGTCTGT
Organism: Apus apus; assembly: GCF_020740795.1. Taxonomy (NCBI): domain Eukaryota; kingdom Metazoa; phylum Chordata; class Aves; order Apodiformes; family Apodidae; genus Apus; species Apus apus. Next base: position 28,943,088 of record NC_067285.1, read on the forward strand.
CTACATTATCTTCCATTAGGCCACTATGGAACAAGCAGGTGTCACTTGCAAGCTCTGTGTTGTATCTCAAATGTCATGAGACACCCATTTGCAGATGTTTGAATTGCTCTTGATGTGTCTGACAAGCAAAACCTCCAGTTATAGACAGGTAGCAGATAGGTATATTTAATTAGGTTTTATTTTACTGTTTTGGGTTGGGTTTTTTTGGACATTCATTTTAATTACTACAGAAAATTCTGAATGAGATGCACAAGTTAAAAGGTCTGAGTAATAATCCTATTTTATTCTTAAATGAGATAGATTTTATTTCTTTGTTCTTGGATGTGCTCTGGATTTTTCCAGAATATTTAACATCTAAGTATCATTAGAACATAACTAACAAATTTATGAAAAATAGTAGTTCCATGAAAATAAGTAGCATCATACCTGTCTTAAACTATTTTAAGTGTCTGAATCAGTATTTGATATGACAAGACTGTAGTTTTGCTCTGTAACCCAGTTGGTACAAAGTCAGCCATTTTCTAGATCACTTGCACACCATAATTTGTTTCAATCAAAATGTTGTCCAGCTGCTGGAAACAAAATAATTAATCTTGACCATCAACTGTTCTGTACTCACTGGCATGATGCTGAATGAGGCTGAACAGGTATCTTGTAAAAGTCTGGAAGAAATAAAAGATAGGCAAAGTGTTTAGCCCCAGGCAAGAGCATTTTGATGCAAGATTTTTACAATACAGCCCAATAAACTTTTATTTTTATTTGGAATCCATATTGTAAACAGGATTGTAAGGTATGAAACACAGAAAGGATACACCCAAGTACTGCTTTTCTAGTAACTACAAAAGAAGGAGAAAGTGTGGAGATTAAAAAATATCAGAGACACATTAAAAAACAAAAACAAACAAAAAAAACCCAAAAAAGCAATGAACCAGCTGAAAAAAACCCACAACACTAATCTTTTTGACCATGTGTTATGTAAAAATGAGCTTGAGATGTCCTCTGTTTTGGTTTTATTTAGAAATGCAAGTATAGTCAGTAGTATTTCTTAGTGGAGGGCAGACGATGTTAGAGCTTTCTGCTGTCATCATTACATTTGCAGACCTGTCACATGTATAAGATGGACATGAGTATAAATAGTTGCACTGAAAATTGGCATATTCTCATCTGACTGGCAAAACAGGGAGTGTTTTGGTCTTTGCAAGGTTTACATTCCCTTAAGTGAAGAGACTTTAAAAGTAAAGGTCTTTGGAGGTGTGTTTCTTTACCTCAAGTGTTAGGGAAAGACTTAATGCTACATTGAATACAGTAAAGAAGGCTGGTGCATAAATACCATAGAATCATAGAAATGTTAGACTTGGAAAGGGCCATTAAAGATCATCTAGATCCAACCCCCTTGCCCACTAGATCAGGTTGCTCAAAGCCCCATCCAACCTGTCCTTGAATACTGCCAGGGATGGGGCATCCACGACCTCCCTGGGCAACCTGTTCCAGTGCCTTACCACCCTCATAGTAAAGAATTTCCTCCTAATATCTAATCTATATCTCCCCTCTTCAAGTTTTAAGCCATTGCCCCTTGTCCTCTCGCTACATGCTCATGCAAGAAGTCCTGCCCCAGCTTTCTTGTAGTCCCCCTTCAGGTATTGGAAAGCCACTATAAGGTCACCTTGGAGCCTCCTCTCCCGCAGGCTGAACAACCCCAAGTCTCTCAGCCTGTCTTCATAGGGGAGGTGCTCCAGTCCTCTGATCATTTGTGTTGCTCTCCTCTTGACTTGCTCCATGAGCTTTATGTCCTTCTTATGTTGGGGGCTCCAGAACTGGACACAGTACTCCAGGTGGGGTCTCACAAAAGCAGAGTAGAGGGGGAGAATCACCTCCCTCAACTGGCCGGGCAAACTTCTTTTAGTGCAGCCTAGAATACAGTGCAACTCAGGCTTCAATCTTTTCAATCTTTCATGTTTTTAGCTTAAGTTGTCTAAAGCAGACTGTAGGGACTGGTTGACTTGGTGAAGAGCTATATGCCAAAACCCACCCACTGTTTTCCAGAGCTCTGGTGTGTCTTCAAGTGACTTGGCAGTTTCTTGAGAAAGGGAGAGGTAGGTTGACTGAGATCTGTACCTCTTCTCTGCCTTTGAGGCTGAATGAATCAGAGAATATGATATAAATTACTGTTATAGGCCACTCATGGATGCATCCAAGGTCAGATATCACAAAAAGAAATAGTGCACTGCTTTCTGCCATCCCCTGTTCAGTAGTGAAATACATTTTTAAAAAATCTTATTGAACCTGTTTAAGCAGTTGTCCAATTTTGACATATCTAAAGAATGGGGCAGTGGAGATTCCTCAGCTAATTGAATCTGACCACAATTTGCATGGCTCCATCACAGTTATATTGCAAAGAAATTTTTGTGACTGAAAAGCTGGAACTCTGAATCCTAGGGGAAGAATGTGAAAAGTGGAAGCCCTGCCTCAACAAGCCACTCCCACCTGTTCCCTTTGAAAGACAGCAGGTATTTGCTACTGCATCTAAACAGGGAAGAATATGTCAGTCCTGTCACTGTCTCAGTGCTCACTTTCCTCAATAGTGTGAAGTCTGATCCAGTCAGCTCTCTAGCTCTGACATGTGCTGTTTGCCTGTAAGGCACCATGCACACCTGGGGTATGATAAAAGTAATAAATAATGATAATAACTGTGATTAGAAGCATTTATTATGAAAGCACAGAAACACCGAATCTAGCACAAGCTCCTATTTAAGCAATTGTATACACATGTGCAGAATTGTGTGTGTGCAAGCACAGATAAATTAATTGATGCATACTTCGAAGGATGTGGATATGAACACATTAGTCTGAATAAAGAGAAACAAAATTTATCACCAGTACTGTTTGCTTAAGCTCTTCAGACACTAGTTCTGCAAAATTTGACTTATGTGTTGTTTACATATGCTAAATATTTATATACTGCTTTCCTAAATACTAAAACATGAACTCATAAAGACTACGTAGTCATGTAATTTGTTGTGGAATGTATGCACATATGAAGATGTTGTTTCGTATTGTAAGATTGTTTCAACAATAGAAGGTGATTTTATTTGTCTTTTTGTTTAACTGTAACCAGATTTGACATCAGGACCAAAATTCTTACCTTTGCTTTGGCTTCAAAGCAAGTAAACTAAAGAAACCAGTAGCACTTAGAGTTCTAGTTCATGATGCAGTGCTGTGCAACGAATGCAATAAAGTCATCTTATGTGTCACTTGTGCCTAAGAAGTTAAAACCCATTACAATTTATTTTCAACACTGTTTGGTTTTAATATTAAAAATACCCAATGGTCTGTAAATACATACAGTTGTTTGAATTTTTGCTGCTGCTGATTTCTAAGGGGTTCTTTGATGAATCTTTTTTTTTTTTTCCCTTTTCTCATTCTCATTGGTTTCAGTTGTTTACTTTCAACTTCTATGAATAGATACTGACTGTTTTACTGTACCACAAAAAACTTGGGTTAAGCATTTACTTTACCTTGAATTCATGCAAATAGTGTACAGGGATCTTCTGATAATTAGATGAGCTCAGAACAGTTTATACACTTGTTACAGACTTCACAACTGAAATTGATTGCTGAGTCTTCAAATGTCCAAGTATCTCATCTGAGTATAGAATCATAGAATGCCAGGTTAGAAAGGACCTCAAGGTCCAACATTTTTAGGTAATATTATATGGCCCAGCACCCTCTCAAGTTGTGTCTTAAAACTTACATTATTTTTAGAAATAAGTACTTGTATTATTTTTGGAAATAAGGTACAGACTCTTAGATGTATGAAGCTTTTTGAATTTTCTTGTGCAGCACCAACATCCTATTATATATCGGCAAGCTTCTCATCCTTACATGGTAGTGATTAATATTTGCAGTACATGACACAGATTTAATTATACATATGTGAGTTTTGTTTTTAGTAAAAATAGTAATACTGGAAATTAAGCTCGGTACCAAGTAAATGTTTGACCCTTAACTGAGCCGAGTAAGTGAATTCTGTACTTAGTAAGTGACCCCTGTGGGTCAAACCTGAGGTATGGAAAACAGCACAGTAACAGTTTAAGTTAGAGATTTTACTGCTGTATTTATTCAGGGAGTAAGTGGAAATCTTTAAATGCTGTGGTCTTGATTTTTCCCAGCTGAAGTTGGAAGAGCACTGATCAAAGTAAAGACTTAAAACAGTCACTTGAAACTTCATAGTTTCCTGTAATCTTGCACTGCAGGGTAGCACAGTGCAACAGTCACATTTAAACACAGTGAGTTAATGTAAAACTCTTGTTCAAGATCGAGACTAAGTGGGTTGAAGCATCAAAAATGGGTTGAAATGTGAAAGAAAAAAAAATTCTCTAACCCTTTCCAAAATTTTTGTGCTGATATAATGAGTTCCTGCTTTTAGATATTCCTCATCTGGAGTCATAGACGTCACTTAGTGGCATCATTGGTTAGAGCTTAAATAATGTCTATGTCAAAATACAGGAGTGTAACTACAGGGCAGGGAATCAACAGCAGCAGAAGATTGCAGCTGGCCTCTTAAATCGGATAAAATTGTTGTGCAAATGTCCTTTGCAGTATTAATAATTCCAGAGCTAAACTGTAGTTAAATACTTGAGGAATACTAGAGCCCTTAAATATCATTTTAGCTTAAATTGTTTGTTATTTATGTTTCCCTTGAACTGTCAGTAGTGTCTAATATACATAGGATGGTTTGTATCCAAGCCTGCCAAGTGGAAGAGGTGTTCTGATAAACTCAGTGAGGCTTTGAACTGAAGGAAAACACTGTGTAATAGAGCTGATGGGTTTTGTTTTCTGATGGGAAAGTTTTGGCTGCTTCACTCTGCAGCCCTTCAGACAAGACAGTTGATTGTCATTCCCTGTTAAACAGCCAGTTAGTCACAGCCTGCCCAACCTCAGAGCTGAAGAGCAGCCTCTGGGACTGGAGACTCCCTTTTGTGCAGTGCAAAAACGATTTTTCAATACTTGGTCTAGTCCAAGTGCACACTAAAAATTGTTTCATTTTGTGCTTGAGAAAGTGGGTGACACGTAACCTTATAGACAAGATACTTTGAATACAGTTGCTTAAGACTTGTTATACAAGACAACATATACACATGATCTTGTCAAAACACAGGAACTTCTAACTAATTACTTGAAGTGTATTCTGTAGGGGGTCTTCTGTTAACTTCAAAGGAGAATTGGCATACTTGCATGTAAAGAGATCAGGGCAGAGCTTACAAAACTATGTAAGTCATTTGTAGCTGTCAAATGATACATGCTTGTCTCTTCCTTCTATTTGAAGTCAGCAATGTTCTTACATCTTTCACTGTCCAAAATAGAAATGCTGTCAAACAAATAGAAATTTAATCATATATGTATATGAAACTAAGTATCAATGGGCTACCTTCTAATGTACCTACTAAACTTACAAAATGAAACGTGACCAGCACTGTAGAAGTTTGGAGCTGAATAGGGCTTCATGTCTGGTTTTGATATGATCAATCATGCTGATTATGCCAACACAAACAGTTTCTTTCCCCAAGAAGCAAGTTCATCCTACACTGTGATAGCAGTACTTATCTTAGTTCTCTCTCTTGAGTGTCTTGATGGGCTGAGGGACAGAGTTGGGTTGGGACATGAGTGAAAGTGTGAATATAAGCTGGAGCAGGACCAGAAGACAGGACTGGGGGCCTAGAAGCTCCCGAGGGGCATGGGTCAAAGCAAGGATGGAGCTTGCTAAAGAGTGGAAGCTGTGCTGGTGGGGGCTGGAGGTGGCTTCAAAAACTGAAGTCCACAAGGTAAAATGGTGCTTGTCTCCATGGATAAGTCCTTATCCACAGCTCTCATAGAATCATAGAGTGGTTTGGGTTGAAAGGGACATTAAAGATAGTTTAGATCCAACCCCTCTGCCTTGGCAGGGACACCTCCCACTAGATCAGGTTGTTCAGAGCTCTATCCAGCCTGCCCTTGAGCACTTCCAGGAATGGGAACCATTTCTATGATGATTCATCACTGATGAAGAACAATTTCACCTTTCTTTTTGTAGCGCAACCCCCTGGCCCAAGACAGGAAGATACGAGCACTTATGAGACAATTGCAAAAATGCAAGTACATTTTCTGGTGCTCTGGTGTATCTGTCCTCTGTCTCCCTCTGAGAGATAATCTTCATGGTTTCCTTCACATTTCTGTCTGTCTTCGTTTGTTCAGAGGTTGACCCCTAAAGCCTCTGACCTAAACTGTTCAGTGTGAGAGACTCACTGCAAGAGACTTCCCCCTGCTTCCTGGTCTGCAAAGATCCACCAAAAGGCTTATTGCTTCCAGAATTGAGTGAACTAGAAAATAAAACCTTTTATTCCCCTTTCACAGCATCTTTTCTTAGTTTGTTTCTTCTGCTGGTGCTCTTTGATAAAAGTCCCACTGAGTGTTACTTGAGGCTAGTGCCTGCCCATAGGCATTATTAGTTTGTATACATGAGACCAGAATGAATTGTTGTATTTAAGCAAGCTAGGAAACTAGAGAAAGGTTGATTCCTGTGTAGGGCCAAGCTCCTCAAATCAAGTATATTACCAACAGTAAATACTATGCATCTTCCCCCCCCCCCCTTATTTATTTATTTATTTATTTAATAAGATTCACAACTCTTCTTTTGCTCAGGTTGGATCCGTGAGTTTGCATTATAGGCTTGTGTGCTCATTCTCTGCTGTTGTGTTTGAAGAGAATGATCTAGAAGCAAGTGTTAGGCAGAGTTTAAGCAGAGGTCAGACTGACCTTTCCCTGTGTCTGAGAACTATCCTTCCTCCAATATACTGTTAGAGCAGTAATTGAGTGGATCTCACATAATAGGAAATGAATCATGCTTGTTTATTTTTTATTTTTTTTTAAATTTTCACCAGCCTAAAAATAATTGATCTGACATAAGTTACATGTATTGCCTTTTTTCCTTCTCTTGGGTTTCTGCCTTCCCTGATAACCATGACAGAGCATAAAAAATAATAAAGATGAAGGAAATATTTCTGAACTCCTGCTGTGCATGCTGCACATTAGCAACACAGCAGTCCCACCCTGGGAAGTGGAGTGCATCAAGTCAGGAGCATGTGTATGCAGCTGTACATGTAGGTGTGCTGGAACAGGTCACTGAGTAACATTTTCTCCCTGTTCCTGAAACAGTATTGCCCATTCCAAAGTAATTGGAGTTGTGTACACTTTGCAGTACACTACAAAGTAATTCATTGCTGTAGATAGTGCAAGACAGGTATTTTTCTATTAGGTCTGACCTGATTTTGGAGAAAGAGACAGGGAGAAAGAGAAGATGGATTCAGTCTCTGTGTGTCTGCCGTATCCTGAGGGAGCATTAGTCTGCACCTACAAGGTGGCAGAGTTTGAAGGATGTGGAGCCTGGGCAGGTGGAATGATGGGGAGAAAAGGATGGTGCCTCTGAAAAAATGTATTTAGGAAACCCATGCAACATGTTGCACTGAAGTGTTAATATAATTTAATTGTGTTACTGTTGTTTACTGAATCCTTGAGGGTCATATTTATAATTCTGACCATGTACTTTAGAGTGGGTGTTTCTAGAATTATTGAGAAGCTGTTACATGCTTAAGGGCTGTTTTGTAGCCAGCAGTAAGAACTGACATAGTCAGGCATGTGATGCTACCTCTCAATTTTCAAACCTCTGCTTACATGTTTAAATGTACAAGTCTCACTAAAATCAGTGGAAACTGGAAACCTAATTGTTTGCAAGCTTGTATTGAAATCTTCAGAATTACAGGTCTTAGCCAGCAAAAAGAGATTTCCATGAATGCTGGACCAGCATGCTTGAAATAAGCAAAGTAGGAAGCAATCATCAAACAGAGTTTGCACTGGATATCATGGTGAAAGGAGAGCATAAATACTTCAGGTCAAATTATTAGCTAGTCGCAGAGTTCCTGGGTTGTGCAAGGCTTTTCCATATTAATAAAGCTTTTAAGGAGAAATAGTTTTCAAAAAAAGCAACTGTTAATGGGCCTTATTAAAAAATATCTAAGCTTTAATTATTGTGATTGCTATCATCCTCAAACAGAGTCACATCGGTGGTGAGCTCTGAATATTAACTCATACATTTTTTCTTATATAATTAAATGTATAAATGAAACATGAAGCTGAGTGTGTCAGTAGTAACCTTCCCGGACTAGGATTGCCAAGAGATTAATATTTGATTCTGCAAGAAGGGCGTTCATTACTTGCTGAGTCTGAGGTCATTGTGGGCTGCCTACAGAGCAAACCAAGAAACAGAGCAGCTCTGTGTTAGTTGTATCTACACTCCTTACACTGCTGTTAGGAGAAATATTTCTTTCCAGTAGTTTGTCAGCATAGGGGTGTTTTCAGGAACAATTCACTTGCAATTGCATGATGAGCCAAGTCAGTAAGGTAAAAAGCAGACAATAGTTAGGTCTTTCAAGTGGTCCTGTTTACCTTTTTTTCTGTTCCATCTAAAATAGGAAAGACAATGAAAGAATCATGGCATCTGACTGAGGGGAAGTTACAGGTTTCAAGGCCGTTTTCTTTAACAGAGAGATATCTTTTTGATACTGCACTGCGTAGTTTTCAAAATGAAGACTTTATTTTTCGGGTTGCTTTGTATTTTCCAGAGTGGGCATGTGTAAGCTTTGAAAAGCTAGGATCTCGCAGAATCACTTCACTTGGTGGTTTTGAGGCACTTTTGATTATTTAAATAAGCTTTGTGCCACCTTCACTTAAACTTTCCTGAGTCTCAGTAGTGATGCACTCAGAAGTGCGTCCAGTTCTGAGTTTACACCTTGCTGAGGGCAACTCTAAATACTGAGGTGCAAAATGATTGCGGGCTTTGCACTGCAAGATTTGTAAAAGCAAATGGGAGTGTGCTGGGCTATTTCTGGGATCCAAGACAATTCAGTTATCTTTCTATTCAGTGCCATGTGTAGGAAGGGAAACAGTACCCATTGATAACAGATAAAATCTGACTCATTATTCATTAAATGTGACAGCAGCTTTTGTTCATCTAAAATTTCTGCTGAATTCCAGGTATTTAGTTACTGTTATCAGACTTCCTTTTGAACTTTTTGAAGTAGTGTAAAAATACGGGGAGAGGAACATGTGCGTGTATAGATATAAATAATGGAATAATGAGAATGGATTAATTTTCTTGTTTCATGAGCATCAGTCTCTGTAGTGAATGGCAGCATTTCTCATAAGCTTCGTGGTATGTGCTGGATTTTTTGTTAGGAAGACTCATGTCAGAAAAGTGTTGTGGCCTGATAGGATAAAACTAATTGCAGCTCCTGAAAATGCAGCAAAAGTTACAGGTGGGTAGATGGTAGGAACTTGAAAGTTGGGGGATAAAACTTGGTGGTTTTGGTGAAGCACATACAGGGAAATGTAATCTGTAAAAAAGTAGAGTTGTAAATGGGGAGGTAACAATGTGAGGAAGGACAATGCTCTAATAGACTCTCAGTCCTGTTGCTGAAAGTTTTCTGACAATGATAATACAGTGTGAAAAGTCAAACAGGAAGATAATTAGCATTTTTTGAGTACTGGAAAAGGGGTGGTGGCTGTATCAAAAATGAGAGACCTGTATCACAGTGTTGATATGATGGAAACAGCAGACAGTAAAAACAGTAATAATTTTATTGACTGAACTAGCATATAGATAGTAAAATACCTGGAACAGAAAATGCAACTCTGCTTCTGTGGTTCAGCCAAAGAAGTGAGGATTAAGGAAAGACCACATGGAAAAGATATTGCAGGACAGATTAACATTAGGATAAGTCAGAAATGTTAAGGCTTGTTTGAAGTAAAATATCCTGTTAGAACATGCCAATTTGCTTAATTTTTTGAGCATGCATCACTTTAGATAATGAGTTTTCTTGCAGTTGTATTCAGGTCAAAATGACAAGCACAATTTTTCCAGCACAGTTTTTCTGAAAATGGTGGGAGACCCAGGCTCAAGTTGTTGTTGCTGAATTCCCTGAACACCTATTAATATTAATACTTATTGTGTGCAGTAATTTGAGACAGACTTGAAATGGCATTTAGACTTCTCCTTATGTCAAACTGTGTATTTTGTTTGTGCTCAAATGTCTCATTTTGAATTAGAAAAGGAAGAGGTAAGGTGACCTTTATGCAGAGGGTTTGCAATTCCTTTCTACCTTAAAATACAGTAGTGCTGCTCACTGATATTTACACTTGAAATTTGAAGTAAGAAAATACAAGACAAGTAGGCTGGCACCATAATTTTCACTGATCTATAGTTTGTGAAGGAAAGCAGCAAGGCTGAAATTGGAATTTTAGAACTCTTTTAAAGACTTTGACACCTTATTCTGCCTAGTGAGCTACTGCCAAATAAGTACACAGTTGAATCTTTTCTTGTTCTAGATGACAAGATTTGAAATAAAATAATCATATTTCACTCCTAACTGAATTTTAGTGCTACTTCAGGAGGTAAGGATTAATTTTAAATGCTTTCCTGGTTATTCATTTCCTTTAAACTGGAAATTGCTGTAATAAAAATGAAAACTCTTGACAGCAAATTTAAATGTCCACCTTCTGTTTCTCACCATAACTTTTTTTAATAGTTATCTACAGTTTACTGGAGAAAAGCCATTCTAATTCCTCACAGGAAATGAAAGCAATTTCTATATTAAAATTTCAGTCTGTATGGTGAAGGAAGCTAGACTATATAGTACTTTGCTCTGAACTGGTGTTTCACAATATGTTTCTTACATTTTATTGCATGGAAGTGTAAGACTTCAGATAGATTGTGTGAACTGTATTAGCAGACTGTGAAGAAGATTTATTCCAATTAGATTTATTTTTTGGAATTACAAGTATAACATCATCCATTCTGGTAAAGTCTTTGAATAAGGTATTTGAGCGAAGCAGCTTGTCTTTGGTAGCTATCCAAGAAGAAGAAAATGTTGGTGATTTACTGTAGCAACTAGGACTGCTAGAATGCTTTCTTGTAACAAGATACATGGTAGCAAGATATAAAAATAATTATTAAAAAACCTCCATCTGAAATAGCTGAACAAATTAAACTGAAGTGATATTACACTCTTCTGGATGTTTTTTTGGTTGTCCGTAGTGAGATTTTTCTTTTGGGATAGGCTTTTCTTAGACTAAAATTGTGCTATAGACCTGATGTGGACCTATTTTTTTATCTGAATTTCTTGTTTGTAAGTATGAATAGCCTGGTGTGAATCTTTTTTACAAATTTAAAAAAAATTGGCAAATGTTTTGGTGCCCATTCCATTCCCAGAACACTTGTTCTCTGAGGCTTCTGCAGAACAGCCCCCAGTTACATTCTGGAAATTGGTAATTTTTCTACCTGAATAACTTTTTCACAGCTTAAACTTCTTCTAACGTCATTTACTTCCTCTGACAGAGTGGCTTATAACAACTTTTTTGAGTAAGCTTTTAATTTCCAGTGTGTAAATACTCGCTCACAAGCACCATAGGCAATGCAGCTTTGTCTCAGCTGAACCTCTGTGGTGTTTTTCTGTCTTCTTTGGCTTGTGTGCTTTAATTAGTTGTTGTACAAGGTTTTATTAGTCCTATGCATCCATTCTCAGCTTTTTGTTTGCCATTTACTAACATGTTGTATCATGTATAATCTGAAATGCATGTACTGGGAATGGCAGTACCGTTCCCACTACTTGCTCTCTCATGATTGAGTGTAACCATTGAATCATAGCTTTGATTTATTGTAAGCCTGGGCAGTGCTTGCGGATGATGGATCACGATGATCATGATATTTCAGAAGTAAAGTTCAAATTACAGTTTTAAAGAATTTTCCCCTTCTTTGAAGCATCACATTTGTAATCTTCCCATAGAGTTTATGGCAGCAGATGATTATAGTGATTGATTCTTCTAGGATCCTATTAGACTAGCTTTATTCTGCCAGTAGAGCTTTTTAATTAGTGTGGGTTTGAAATTATCAGCAAGAATTGATTTTTAAAGGAGAATCACTGGTAATATTTTTAATAAGTCAGTTGCTATAGATACCGAGTTCCTTCATGCTGGCAGTAAACAATGTAAGGGAATAGATTTTGTCATACAGTGCAAATGGTTTTAATCTATCCAATCCCTGGATATTAAAGATGTTCATATTGTTTGATTTTAACTTAATAACTGAAATCTAGTTAGCATCTGATTTTAAAATTCAGTCAATGGTGTTATTTTGATTCTCTCTTAGTTACCATCGCTGGTTAAAATTCTGGGTCTGTTTTAAGACAGGCCAGGGAGTTGGAACAGCCACAAACACTGCCAGAGGGAAAGTCCGGCAGATGACTTGTGCAGCTGTACAAGTCTGGCTGGGATTGAGTCAGTTTTCCTCATAGCAGCTTGTACAGTGCTTTACAGTAGTCTATGGCAACACTTGCTGGTGTTCCAGGTTAGATATGAAATAAGGAACTTACTGTATGGGGAAAATACTACTGATGTTTAAACCATATCTGAGTACAGCACAGGACATTGCCCTAACCCAAGAATAGCAAGGATACAGTTTTTTAAACTCATCATCATACAAAATGATAAACATACTCAACTTTTAAATGGACTGTGCTGAGATACAGTTGGTAGACAAAGCAGACAAGGCACAGCTTTGCATGTGTTTGTCTTTTCCCTGTCTTCTGTTCTAGAAGACTGCTGCAACATTCTAAAACATGTTGAGATTTTTGCTCTTCTGTGCTTCCTCTTGTCTGAATACCAAAGAACAAGGGACAGTGTCTGTCCCCTGTCAGAGCTAATTACATAGACTTCAAGAACACCTTTTGATGTCTAAATGTGAATATTCATGTAATATCTCTTTAACATCTTTAATGACATTGGGTTGGTCTGTTATTTCTAGGCCTGACTAATAAGCATTATTTCATGTCTCCACCTTGAAACCTGGGAAAATAAACCAAAAATGTTTAGGTCATGTCTGCTAAGGACACACCTAAATGAAGAGCCAAACAGTCTTCTAAGGCTTTTCTTTGGTCTTGCCCATCAGCCAACAGCTTCCAGTGAGTCTCTCTGCACTTACAAAAACTCCTTCTTGCCTGGGGAGGGGAAAAAAAGCAGGAGACGAGAAAACAACCTATCAATTGCATGGATTAAGTAGGTCTTAGATGCTTTGGTCTTAATGAAGCTAGAATGCAAAAAGTTTCTGAGTCTTTGGACGTATTTCTTAACGGTCTGTTTCAAGTAAGAGTATTGTTTCCATTAATGTAGAATCTGGATAATTTACTCACTTTAAAGTATTTTTTCCTGTGTTACCCATGTGAAAAAATGCTTTTAATGATTTATGATGGGGAATGGAGGCACAGACATCCAGAATTAGATTAGTTTTCTTTTTTAAAAAAAGCAACAATGAAACATTGGAAGTATCTAGTGGCTTAACATTTTTATTGGGGAGTAGACCAAAAAGTCATGAGGCATCTCTTAGCTACATCAGACCTTTAAGTATGCCAATGAATGTAATCCTGTGAGGCTTGCCAGAAGCCAGAGGTGAATACCTTAAGTATTGAAAGGATGTAATATCTCCTATGGTTTACTTCTAATGTGACTGAAGAATCCTTTCTATTTGGATTTGTAATTCCTCAAGGAAGGAATCCTCTCTCATCAAGTGCTGACAGGACTTTCATTCAAATGTGTCTAGTAAGAAATTTTTTAAGATAAAATGAAATGCTGAAAAGAATTTTTCTTCCAGTAATGGATGGGGATTATGTCTAAATCAGTTACATATATCACTACTTTGTATCATTTAGGCATTTCTTAATGTCAAAACAGAGTCTGGACCATTTCATGTTGTTTTCTGTCTTGTGTTCTTCAGGACCTATTTTAAATGAAACTAATAATCAGATGCCCATTTACATTAGTTATAAAGATATGAAATTTAACTTTCTAATGCTACAGTTATTAAAATTAATCACTACCAAGTCTAAACATCCCATTTCAATACAGGAAGTACTTTTGCATTGCCAAGTGTGCTGTGGCGGGTGGCCAAAATACTCAGCTCTCTCTACCTGTATCCTCTCTGTACATGATAAATAGATCCAGTGTCCTTAAAATTTGAATCATGGGTTTATTCATTTGAGTAGCCCAGTACTTGCAAAGTTTTTACCTGGAATTATTTTCTTTCACCATAGCCCAAGCACTTGGTAAAGTCTAATATCAGAACTGGAATATTTATATGCATGACAATACATTACCTTAAATAATTAATAAAGAAAATGTGTGTATTTATCCAGTGTATCAGATTTAATAAACATTATCATGATCAAAATAATCTACTACCAAAAGACTCGCCACTCCTTTCCTAATATTATTGCCTTTCCAAAATAGTTGGATTATGCTTGCTGGAATGACCACCTACAGAGAAGAGCATGTCAGCCTGACGAGCACAGACTGATGAACACAGTTGGCTACATATTATTCAGGATCAAGGCAGCAGGTAGCCATAAAAAAAAAAATAAAAAAATCTTCTTCTGTATGAAGAGCCAGCATTTCTCTCTATATAAACTAAAAATTCCACTTCAATCCAAATTGATGGGTTTTGCCCATTTTTTTTTCTCTGTCTGGAACTGGCTGACCAAGCTGTCTTTTCTGATCTTAGTCTTTGTCAGGCACATGGAGAGGAAGGGTGTGGGGAATATTGTGCTAAGAACTTGCACAGCCTGAGCCACATGAGAGGTGAGGGGTGCCATGCCCTTCCAGTGTGATGGGGAGAATTCAGAGGTATGCTGTGGAATGTCACCTTCCTAACTGCAGCAGTATATAAAAAGAAGATAATAGTATTAGACTAAAAAACAAACAAACAAAAAGCCATTTAGAATTAATTCCTTCTTGTAGGGAGTAATCCTGGCCTGATCATAATGATTCCATGGCATGACTAACCAAGAGGCAAGGATGGGGTGAAAATGAGGGAGCTCTGGTGTAGAGGTGAGTGGATGGGAATGGTGTAGAGTACAGAGAACTGCACAAAAGTAAGAAGTGATATTAAAGATTTGATAACTACTGCCTTGAAGAATGATAAATTCTAATTTTATTATTTCTATTAGTTACATGCATGTATTGAAAGCAAAAGTACAGTTATCACTTTCCATATCATGTAGTCCCCCAAAATTTTATCAGATAAATGTAATGAACCTGCAGGATATGGTAATTTTAATTTTCAGTCTAACATGACTTTCAAATGCTTTTAATGTAGTCTAAAAGGAAATTGGGCAACTTGAAGGGGAACTCGACCATTTTGTTTGTAACAGTAATCAGATTATATGAAATCTATTAATTAGAGAGCTAATAATAGACATTCAAAATTTTGAAGTTGAAGTGCAGGCTGCAACAGAAATAAGCACCGGATGTCTGATGAGTTTGAGACATTAGACATCTGAGTGCATATAGAGAGCTTTGGAAAGTCTTTAAGAAGGAGGAAGAAGTAGTATCTGCCCAAAGACAGAATCATATTTAACCTAATCTTTTAAATCTCTGTAGTATAACTTCTCCTCTTAAATCTCCAGTCCTACTATTTATGTAGAAAACTGCAACAAACAGCTTCTATTTTGAAAGGCTATATTTGCAATTCATTTTCATCTTTCCACTGATAATGTTACACTGTAATTGTAAATACAAGTATAAATAGAAAAAAAGAAAGTTCAAACACTTGTCTTGCAAAAGATCTACAAAATATGAGCTTCCTTTTTTATTTTTAATAATATATTTATACATATAGATATAAATCCTTTTCAGTTGGCCAAAGGGATTTATCAAAGTGACTATTTGTTGCAATGGGAATGAGGGGTAGGTTGGATTAAAAAAATAATAATAATAAAAAACAAGAAAAAGAAACTAAGATACAAAACATGACAAATAGTGTCAGATAAACCTCAAAATAATTCGCAGTAGTGAATTATAAAATCAGAAACAAGGAAAAAAATTCAGCAGTTCTTCTGTAAACTTATTTTCATTGCGATATGTGTAAAATGCAAATTTTGATGATTATATAGATTGCTTTTGGTACGATTAATAAAATTCAAGCCATGCAATACAGTTTTTGTTGGCTTTTGTCTGATACCAGTGTAGATATTTATTTTAAATATTTTTAACCTGGGGTTTTCAGAGTACTTGAGTTTTTTTATTTTTTAAAATTTCTTATTTTAATATTAGAAAAGGCAGATTTTTTGAGTGAGTGACACATTAAGATAATACATTTATACAACTTAGTTTTCTTTCCTTGGGCTAGATCCTTTCTGAAGTCATGGTGTTCTCATCATACGGGCTGTGATACACAGACAACCATTTGTTTTCTCCTCAGTTTTGGGTTATTGAGCATATATCCTTTTATTTTATTTTTTTTACTTCTGTATGAGTTCTGCATTCTGCTGAGATGGAAATTCCCATTAAACCTTTTGTGTTCTTCCCCACACTCATGCAGTGACATCTTCACAATGATGCAGAACTGCTGAGAATGTACTTAGTTTTCTGCTCAGTTTGTTTTCAGGTTTATGTTGTTGCTTTGTTACCTTTGAAAATACTTTTCCAAGCTAACAGAAATGCTTAAGTTCAGAGTGTCAAAGATTTAAGACCAGAATATTTTGACTCATTATGTAACACAAGCCATAGACTATAATGTTTTTATATTCAAATTAAACTTAGGAGTTTTTTCAGCTACTGCATTTCTTTTAGAAAACTCTCACAGAGACTTCTAAACATTTAATCTGAATTACCATATCCCAAGGGAAGTTGTTCTAATAAGTTCAGTTGTTTTCATTAGTTTAAAAAATGTTTTATTTGTTTTCTGATTATTTTGGTTTCAATTCTGCAAAGAAAACCTTCCTCAGCTGAAAGAGTTGTCTATCATTTTGTCCTTGTTTAAATTTCATGAGACTTAACTTTCTTTTCTATAGACATAGAAGACTAAAGCTCTTCAGTCTCCCACTGAAAAAAATTCTTCCCAGACTCAATAACTTCTGTAGATCTGTCCTAGGTGTTCAACATTTCTTTTTAAGAGTGGACACTGGAACTGCACAGCAGCATTGAGGTAGCTGCTCTCCTTATGCTTTTGGCTGAAGTGATGCTGTGTCTCTGAGCTGACTTGATATTCCTGCTTATGCTTCCACTGAAGGAATGAACTCCTCAGGAGTGCATGAGGCTCTTTCTCTGCAGGAGTCTACTATACTACAATAAAGGTTGGCCAAAATAGTAACTGCTCAAATCCTTTTCAATTTGTAGTTTTCAAACATTATTTAGAAATAATTATTTAATTTTAACGAATTAATTTTAAAATGAGTATTTACTGGGAGCACTCTCCATAGCAGTGTCTTTTCTCAGCTGTACTTTTGGAGGACTAAGTATATCTCAGCATAAACAAGCAGTGACATGCACAGAGTTGCAGCTGTTTAGTGTCCCCTCTTTGGGAGTGAATATATGATTCACAGACATAGCAGGGACAGGCACAGTGAGATGGGGACCTATGGCTTTGTGTGGGAAGGGAGGAGGAACAGGAGCTGTCATTCATGTGGAAACAGGGAGATGGCAGCACAGAGGGCACAGTTTTCTGAAGGTGTAATTTAACAGCTTTTATGAATAAGATCATCTGTGTTGAGGGGTGCTTGGCTTGGGTAACAGTACATTGTCTTAAATCTTGCACAATGTAATGGATATTTGATTTCTGACTAAGAGTTTTAAACCATATATATCTGCCTTCGAGAGAAGGAATCTAGCTGGTTTTGGTTTTATGTTTTGTTTTTTTTAATATTTTTTTTTTTCTTTTGCTAATAGAAACATCCTTTCCACTTTTCCAGAATATAAGCTTGAAAGAGATGCTGTGACGTTTTGTCTGTTCATTTGGACTATTCTCAATAATGTTTGGTTTGTGGAGTGTTTTGTTTTGGTTTTTGTTTTTTTCCTCTCTTTCTTCAGAACCAGGTCAGAAATGTAAACGAAGTAAGGGCTAGAGAATGCACTTCAGCTTCATTGTTTTTTCCCTTTCTGTCCTTTAGTAGTTGCTAAAGGAATTTACCTCAGTATTCCCATGGCACTCTTTAGTGTCCAGTTCTTTCATTTTCACAGTCAACCTTCTGTCTCTCTTCTCATCTCTTTAGCCTGTGGGACTATGCACTTCTCTAAATCCACTGCAAATTTCAGAAGATGCATTCTCTTCTAAGTAGTTTTTGTTACTTACTGTCTCTTCAAATTGTCATCAGCATACTGCAAAGTTCAAGAAGTTGTAGGTTTTTTCCTGGTATGTTTACTCTCAATTAACTGGTCAACATTCATTCCAATATTCCTCCTTTGGCTTCTGCACTTAAATTGTACGATGTTTGCTCAAGGGAACTATTTTTATTGCTCTTTATTTATTGTTATAGCAATGAAGCTCCCTGCTTCTCATTCTGCAGAGATTTAAACATATAGTCATGTTTTTAGTAGGACTTTTCTTAGCTGGAGCTGGGAAAGAGTACTTATATAGACATAGGTAAACCTCTCAGCATTATAGAACCAATAAATTGATCACTGATCATTTCAGGTGGAAATGAATGACTGCTCCACAATAAAAGAGTGGGAACTTATTCCACTCTCTAAAAGTCAATTTACATTCTATGTTTCAATCAGTAGAATATAAAATAGAAACATTGAATTTTATAAATTCATGTATGTATATGTGATCTCATTGTACCTGTAGGAAATAAAAGATGATGTAGGAGTTAACATATCGGAGGGGAATGTGAGTGAAAAAGTCAGAGATACAGAGAGCAGACAGAGCAGAAAAATGTCATCTTTGTAAAACAAACAAACAAAAAATCCCAAGAAATGCCAAAAGCTTCAAAGACTTATTACTAAGGGGTGAAAGAAACATAAATCAGAATCCTATTATAGTATAGCCAGAAACTGCAGAAACAGATATTTTTAGTAGTAGACTCTTTCTACTTAAAAAATGAGAATAAAATGGATCCTGCTGTATAAAGAATTAAATCAGTGATCTCCTAAGTCTCCAGAGCCTAACTTCTAGCTGTCTCTTTTTTATGGTGTTAAAGTACATTTGGTGGTTATTCATTCCACTCTTTTGAGCAAAAGAGCTGTGTTCATAGAAGCGCTGAATACTTGTTTCCAGGGGAAAAATAATTATTCTCTTTCATGCAAACAGTAGATAATGTAATAGAGCCTTGGAGCCTGGAAGTTAGTGTGAGGTTTCAAATCCTGTCACTAGGTAAGCACAGCAGTGGTTCTGGGGACATGTCAAAAGAAATGAAGTGTGAAACTGTATCTGCAACCTCTTGCCAGAAGGTTTTGAAATTTGGGTATTTCCAGCAGTTTATATGGCTGTCTCAAACCCTGAAGTCTACAGCTATGTTGTCTGTGCTGCTGTAGAAGTCATTGTAGTTACATGTCAGGAGATGTAGCTAAATAAATACTAAGGATAAGAATTAAGTGCAGGTGAAATTGGTTAACATACTTAGTGACCAAAAGCAACCTCATGAGAGTGGGAGGAATGATGATATGAATGAATAAAGAGATTTGAATAATATATGAACTGGAATGAACCTAATTTGTTGCAAAAATGAGGAGACTGAGGTGATAAAATAACAAAGATGCCTAAGCTGAAGAAAATCACTCAGTGTTCTTTTTCCTTCCAAAGATTCTCAAGTGAAATTCTTAAGTGGTCTTTCAGAGATCTGTGTCATGTTCTTCTGATAAGTTTCTCACCCCATTGTCTTGTGCCCAAGTTATTAATTGTATTAATGAAATATATGTCAGACACAGAAGTGCTCAAACGTATTACGTAGCATCGAAGCACTATGAACATCAAGATGATTAAACTCAAAACTTAAGACAACTACAAGAAGCATTAGTTATGCTTGGTGAATGAATGAGCTGGTAGAATTGGAAGTGCTAGACTTTATCTGGTCATTTTATGATTAATTATAGTGGGAGTTATCTTAAAGCTATAAAGAGGCAGACCTGTTGTGTCCCAGGAATAAAAACCTGTGATTGATTCTGCCTGGAATGAGTAGCAGAATAAAATATAAAGAGAAAAATAAAAACTGTATGTTAATCTGATAACCTGCAGCTGGTTCATTTAGAGTTCAAATAGATTTTCTCTGTTTTTATACTGAAACACATCACATGATTTAATTGTTCTCATGAACTCAGCAGATTCAGGTTTTTTTCTCAGGACCTGGAAAAGTAAAATGTAAAAAATGTGTGAATTTACTAGTTATAGTTTTATAGTTTTAGTCTTATGTATTTTATATTTAGTCTTTTATATTTATATTTTATATTACAATGCCATTTCATTGCATTGTAGTAATGTAATGTTTTCTTAAGGAGAAGGTTCTGTTTTCCCCTTTCCACCTATTCCACAAAAGTAGAAGTAGGAGAAGGCAGCAATTACATTAAAATCTTGTCTTTACCTGATTGATGGATTTTTGGATGCCTGGCAGTAACATATTATCCTGTCCTTTCTCGCATGACATCTTGTCCTCTTCCAAGGCATTGCTTTATTTAAAGTAACTCAGATTAGTACAGTATCTGCCTCTGGGTGCTGTGTTAAGGTGTACAGGTTCACCAGCACCCACCAAAGATACCATTACCCCCACGGTGCTGCTCAGCCAGAGGTGTTCTTCACAGCCTTTTCTAATGAAAAAATTATTCCCAGTGACATTTAGAATTGCTTAATTCCTTTCCAGTAAATTAGAAGACATTAATTGAGAAATTAAGTTAAGTCAGGGGGAGAAAAGTAGACCTGTTCTTTGAAACGTTAACCATAAGGGTGTATTAGATTTCCTAACTGGCCTTCATATGAATGGCTGCAATCAGTAAGTAAAAGCTTGTCAGATTTTGGGGGAGTTGGACTGAAACTTTGTCTCAATGAGTGCCATGATCAAATTTTAATGTAAATTTACTGAGGCACATAGCTGTTGTGTTTCGTTTACTGATAAGTTAAGGCGATGCTATAGTAACTCCCAATTTTATCAATATGTAAATAAAAACCTCAGATGTCATGGGAGTAAACTGAAAACTCTGAATAGTGCTTATTTTTGAATGTGAACCTTTTTTTTCTATTGTCTAAGCACTTGGGCATCTCTGAGTGTAGATTTCTAAATAATTTTCTAATTAGTTGCAACTGAAATTTTTTTGAGACATTCTGCTGCGAAACTGGGGATGGTTTTAACTAGTAAACAAAGGACTCACTTACTGTACTTGAATGCTTTTATTCAAATAAAGTTATTGCAATTAAATTTGTGTGGGATACATTAATGGAGTCAGAAAAGTCTATGTAGCATTATGCTTCCATTTTTCCATAGTCCTTTTCTATAGCTGTGTTTTTAATGAGGAGACACTTTTTTCCTAAGCCTGTAAATACTTCTCTTTGCTGTTGCTCTGTAGAAATACAGTAAAGAGAAGAGGAAAAGCTATTCTTACAGATGATTGTTAATTTTCAAATGGAGTGCTTCAGTGAAACCTGGGTAATTGCTCTTGTGCCTGGGCACATATGAAACAAATCATCAAGAACAAGTTTACAGTGCCTTCACAAAAGCCATGTATTCGGTCAGAGGCACAAACTATTAAAATATCAATGTTGTTTAGATACAAAAGTTGCACAGGAGGATTGGTTAAAAAGGTATGAAACTTTTTGCTTGGTTTTTATTGCTGTTTTAAGAAAGAAGGGCTTAACATCTGGGAAGATGGAAATGTGTTCTATACATTTGAGGTGTTTGTCTTGAATTATCGTAATAGAAATGGATCGCAGTCTGTAGTAGTTATGTGAACACTAATTGTATGTTGAGAATTCATGTATGTGAGAGGAGACCTGGCATTGAATTTCCTCACACTTGAATATTTGTAGGACTAAGGCCTAAAATATATTTTTTTTCACAGAATACTAGGGGTCAGAAGGGACCTCTGAAGATCGAGTACACCCCCCCCCTGCCAGAGCAGAGGGGAAAAAAAAACCAACAACACAACAATGACAAAGAAGACCCACCACACCAGACAAACAACTAGGGCAGTTCACTCAAAGGCATTCAGATAGATCTTGAAAGTCTCCAGAGAAGGAGTCTCCACAACCTCTCTGGGTTCTGTTCCAGTGTTTTGTAACCCTCACAGTAAAGAAGCTCTTCCTCATTTTCAATGTGTTAAAATGTGTTACTTTTGTTTATAATATGATCAGCAGAGAATCTTTTGTCACCAACTACCTCAGTGTTACCAGTTGTCTTTTCAGTGATCATTAATCACATTTTCCAAAAGGATGGAGCTAACAGAGAGATGCCTGCAGGAGATTTTAGCTTATGACAGAATTTAAGTACATTCAGGTTTTTATTATCTTGCGTGATGTTTTGGGGTTTTTGTTTGTGGTTTTTTCCTCTGGAATCCAAGTCATGTTGGAGAATGGAGTAGTTTGCCATTGTACTGGAAGTAGTTGTCATAATGCAAATTAATAATTGGCAATTCATTTTTTTTCTGATTGTTTGTCATTGGTATATTCCTACAAGAGGGACTAATTGATGGTCATTATATGTGACATGAGCTTAGTTTTTTGTTTCAGTTCCCTCCTGCTCCTGCCAAGAGATTTGTTATTGCAGTAGAGATTCTTCATATCTTGTTTTTAACAGAAAACACTAGAGAACAGAGGAACCTATAATTAATTTTTGCATCCTTTTGTATTTTTGTGCAGTATTGCTGTATTGCAAAAATGGACTTTTAATAATCAGGAAATTAAGGATACACCATTTTTCTAAATTTCTGAAACACTGGAGTGTTTGTATGAAAATTCACTTTGAGAGTCAAAGAGGTAGCCAAGGAAATTAAGATACTACCATCTTCATTACAGCCTGGTGGATATAATTTAAGTAAAATAAAGGTTGACCGGAGGCTCATTCATCCTGTGTTCTGAGCTAAAAATATACCTACTGTTGCTGTTAGCTTGCCAGCAAGTGACCAAATATTGGCCAATTAGTTCAGGCTGGGCTTGCCAGGGCAAGTGGGCTTTGTGCAGCTCAGTGCCCTGCTCAGGCTCCACATGAGCTGGCGTCTGCCTGGTGGATGCAGTGTGGTGACACAGAGCCTTACTGCTTAAGTTGAATTATTATTTGCTGACATGTAGTTAAGTTGGCATAACAGCAAGTAGTTCCTGTAACATTTATAGCATATACTTTATTTCACTGTACAGGTGTTTGTAAAATACATTAAGATCCTTAGCTGAAAGATGTTGCATAAATACAAGCAATCATTATTGTTACACATGTAAAAGAATAAGTTCTTCCTACAAGTAACCTTTCCCCAAGAGGAAATTTAATTTCTTTATCTGCAGTAATTTTATTGCAGTCTCTCTTGAGATAGGAATGTGCAGTATTTAAAGTGTCCATTGAAGCCAAAGACATCTGCTTCTATCTTCAATTTGCTGGACACAGCTATATACACATGCAGAATAAATCTCTTTCAAATTCTCCACTCACTTCTAGTGTTTTCAGAATTAGAAGAGATACTTTTTGCCTCTCTATTTAAGGCATTCCCTTTGCATATTTTTTCTGTTTCAGGATATGCTTATTTGCATCTGCAAATAATAGTTTAGGGTTCCTGGCGACGTTTATGAAGGACATACTTCATGTGTCAAACTGTGATAACCAGACTTACAATGCAGTAACAGCTTCTTAACACTCACAATAGCGCTTGTGTTAAAGCAGACAGGCTTATGATCCCAACATCCTAAATGAACATTATTAATTCAGGTGTTCATGTAAAATAATAGGGCCTCTCAGCCCTCCAAAAGAAGAGTGATATATTTTCCTAATGTACTCGTGGATGGATGTTTAGGATTGCTTATGCTCAGCCATAACAAATAACAGGCTCAGTAATTTAATGCAAGAATTAGAATTAATTTAAATGAAATAAACACTTTGTTCAAACTTAGGATACATGTCAGCGAAAGCGTAATTTATGTCAATACATCTATTTTTATCTTATAAGAAGGTCCAGCAGTAGCATTGCATAGCATCTTTTAATGTATTACCAGCAGAAGTGAGATGGAAAGGTATTACAGTTCATTTGAGTGGTTTACCATTGAGCAAACGGTTGGCAATTATTGCACTTGGAAGAATTAAATGGGTGATTTGAGTGAAAATGCTAGTTCTTCAGTGAATTACCTTTTTGCACCAATTGTAGCATATGTCCACTTTTTTTTCCAACATTAATTAATTTCCTGAGGTGGTTTCTCTTGTTCTTTTGAATGTTAAGTGTTAAAATCAAGAAGGAAAGACCTGTAGTTGACCTTTCATTATAAATGTGAAAGGGGTGTTGTAGCCTTTAAAAAGCTTTTGTGCTTCTGGGAAGCACCAGTTACCTTTGGACTGAACCAACTGTTTCAGTTATGAAGCACCTGTTCTGCAGAGTAACTTTATAATGTTTTTCATAGTGATGTTTACCATCTCTATTAAGTTGGATCTGAAAAAATCTGGTTGTGCATGTGACATATCTAGCTTTATCGTGTGTTCTGGCCCTTTTCTGTCTGTTTCAGGAGTGAAAATCACTACTACCTATGATTTGTATCCATTCAAAGTCCTTTTTGTATTTAAAAGCCTGATAACAAAATTGATGTAGGCAGCATAACTATCAATACATTTTTCCTACAGCCATTATAAAGGCTCCAGCCTTTGATATTGCAAGTAGTTCTGAGTAGACCTTTGTATTTGATTAATCCTGATGCTTGTATCAAAACACATGGTAAGATTTTTAGTTTCTACGGAGCTATGGTCAAATGTCAGCCTGTGATCTAGATTTAAACGGCAAATCAGTGTTCCCTGTACATTTCAAAGATTACATTCCTGATAGCCTGTTTTATTCTTTCCAGAAACCTCTGATTTCTGGCTTTTCTCTCATCTCTTTGAGAAGAGGCTGTGCAGCAGCTAGGGCTGTGTGGTGTTATGTAGTGCCTGGTTGGTCAGGCAGTGCTGGCACCTTGCTTTGTATTTGATTAATGTTAGTAGAACTGTCAAGGAGAAAAAGGTGTAAAAAGGGGAAAGGAGAGTCTAATGAGATCCTGAATATTCCCAAGTTGAAATGGTGAACTGATCTGAATGCTCATAATTTACAGGGGCTTAAACCGCAACTGCGCTGCTCTATGGAGGAGAAAGGCATTGAGGGTTAGAATGCAGAAATACACCTGTGTAGTGCATAGAAATAGACAGAAACCGTTCCTGCCTGAGGAATTCCCTGCACTGCAAATTGTGAATTGTTGGGAGAATGTCAGAGGGAAGTATGGCTCCACAATTTCTCCTGCTTTACACTCTGTTTGTCTGAGACAGGTTATGGAACTTGCAGAACTTCTTGTCTGGTCTCATCTGGTACAGCTGTTCTTATAAAAGCTGAATTTTTAAAAAATCCAACTTAATGAATGGGTTTATTGTATTTGCTATTATATGTACTTGCTATAATAACTACTGCCAGGTCACTGACTTACTCTAGTTCTTTAGGAAAAAAAAAAAAATAAAATAGGGTATAAATGTAGAAATTTTTCTTTGAGCTCCAGTGTAACTGAAAGCCTTCAAGAAGGCAGAGATTTTTTAACAGAAAGTTCTTGAAATGAAACTTGGTTAGGAATTAGGTTACTAAATTACAAACATTGTTTTGAAACTGTGAGTTCTAATGTTTGTAGAAAAATTATTTGGCTGATAGCAGTTATCTTAGTGCTGATTGTGGGAATATGGCAAGCAGACACATATGA
Organism: Apus apus; assembly: GCF_020740795.1. Lineage (NCBI taxonomy): Eukaryota > Metazoa > Chordata > Aves > Apodiformes > Apodidae > Apus > Apus apus. The sequence goes on from NC_067285.1 coordinate 28,968,829, forward strand.
GGAGAGGTGGTAGGTGGAGAGAGATGTTGTGTGTCTGAAGAGAAATAATAAAAAACAGAGGAAAAATAATTATAAAAATAGATAATATACCTTAGTAATATAATTTCACATTTGCACTGGGATCGAATAAGCACTTACATTCAAATATTAATATAGTAATATCTTTTGTTACAGGCTTTGTTATTACATACTCTGGTCTAGTCATTCTATTTGAACAGTTAATATTGTCAGTGTTTCATGTTGAAATTTTCAGTACTTGCTCAAAGTCTTACTATTCTTGATGATTTAGACAAAATAATTTCCTTTTGGATGCATAAATAATAATCTTCCCTATATACTCTGAAGGATGAGAATTTTGTTATTTATTAACTAAAGAATAAGAGATACTTCTGAAATATGTCCACTTTCAGTTTTCTAAAATACTGGAGTATATTCAAATCCTTCAAGGAGGATATTATCTGTATGAAGTGCCCAAATATGGTATTTAAAATAATTCATTCAGAAAGCTTTCGATGCAGCAGGAATCTAATTATCAGGATGTGTTTCCCTGTTTCCTGCACCAGTTGTCCTATCACTTACTTCTTATGTAAACCATTTTCAGTTGCAAAACTGAGGGACAACTGCTGTTGCAAAATAAAAAGGAGGAAACCCGTGAAACTGAAGTAGTTCAGGAAACCTGTTTCAAAGTGCTTACAAGTTATCTTCCCAATTAGTCAGTCTTAGAACGTGGATTTTATTCTGTCTTGAGAACTAAATAGTAAATGGGAAACATTCTGTCTAATTTGCTGTCAAGAGAGACAAACTTACAATAAAGCAGAGTATCTCTATATTAAAGGGTAAGCAAGAGTAAGTTTTACTTTCTGTTGAAGTATAAAGAAAATGTCCTAGAATTGTCCCTAAATTGTTGGAACAGTTGAATGTATTTTTAATGTGCATAAATACCAAAATAATGGTGACACTCTTCTCACTATTTTAAATATATCGCCAAAATATCACTCAAAACTAACAGAGGGGAAAAAAGTGTGAAGTATAGAGCCTACAAACAGCAAATGCGAAAACTCAAAACCTCAGCATTTCCTGCCTGTTCTCATTTTTATATTTTTTTTACACTTATTTACTTTTCCCTCTTGCAAACATACAAGTGAAAGGTTTGGTGTAGGTCATTTGAAAAGAGAGCTTGCTGATGATACTTCAGTGCACCTGGAATTTACTCAGTGATGGATAAGAATGAAAGGGTGCAAAATTATTTCTTAGTGCTTCTTTAGCCTTGCCTTCAGATTTAGCTTGCTGTTTCAGTTTGCTTCCAGATATTTTCTACCCAAAGTAGTTCCTGACCACATGCTGCCTCTATTTCTGTCACATGGGGTTAGGAACTGGTATTGAAAAGACAATATATTGCTCTCTACCTCCTGGAAATTCCTTTCCACAATGAGCCATCCTTAAAGGCCAGCTGTTTCCAGCCACACAGCTGTTTCACACAAAAATAGCTTAAAGCTGCTGGAGTCAAGGCCAAGAACCAGATCCTCTAAACTTACAAAAGGTGAATGCTAATGGTTGGCTCTGCGAACTTCTTTTATATAAACAAGATTATATATAATATAATAATATAAATAAATTTATCTGTAGATTATGAGCTTTACATTTGACAGCCAGTGCCACAGTTAACACCATTCTTTTATGTTTGTGTTCCAGTCAACCAGTGCAGTGACCAGCCTAACCTCTCGCAGGAAATGATACATTCCATTACTCCTTATAGTACAATAAAGCCCTTTATTTACGGCAAGCATTAGTTTTACAGTCACAGTGACAGAATTAATATCTTAACAGTGCATCAAGGCTTTTCTTACCTCCTTGTAATCCTTATCCCTGGAATTGTCTTGTTCTTCTGTTGTTGGGTCTGAACATGTGGTTTCTATGTCAGAGTTAGGAAAAAGGCTTGTGGCCATAGCAATACTCCCTCCAGCCAGATATAACAGAAGAGACACAAAGTTAAGAAGTTTGCTTTTCTTACCAAGTGCTGGTGAGTTAGTTCTGATTCCAATCTGCTAATTTCATACAATTGTGGTTGATGCTAGAGTAAACATATCCTGGTTCTGCAGATCAATTTTATGAGAAATACCCGAGTGCATTTTGTACAGAGTTATTTTCCTTCTGGAGCGCAGGTGTTGTATCACCTTCAAGAAAGCAAAAAGGCAAGGCAAAAAAACCTGGAGCAATATAAGCACAGTTAATCTTTTATAAACAGCTTTCCTTTGTGCAGTAATAACTTTAGATATTTGCACAAAAAGACAAGCATTACTAAACTGTAAAAAAGGGAATTTTCTTATTTGTCAAGCACTGCAGTAATTTTGAAGGACTAAACATCATTAAAAGAAAAATCTTTGTTTCAAGTGTCACAGATCCATAAAGTGAGCATAGGTATAGTAATGAATGCTAGTTTACTGAATCTAAATTAGCAAAATCCAAACAGCTTGGCAACTTTAATAAAATGCTTTAACCTGCAAACAATAGTTGTTTGTCACTGTCACTATTTCAGCACACCTGCAATATTTAGCTGTTGTAGAAGTGCTAAAGACTTCTGGCATTTTCCAGAAATGCCTGCATAGCAAGAAGCCACTTCCAATCCTTAGTGACTCAGGATTTTAGACAGCAAGGCTGGCAGATACTTGATATTGTGATAAAACTTCTGTAGGCTTGCTTTAAGTCACCAACAAAATCCCTGTGAGTGCACCTTTCCTGGTGGTGCAGTTGGCTGGAGTGATGATCATGTCAACTGAACCTGAGTTAAAAAGGCAGTGAAGAGTCTGCTACAGTTGGCACATCCCTAGCTGAATTTCTATTCCTTTCTGATGGTTCTCTATAATTAATCTGTGTTCTTAATCTGAATTTATCACATTAACAAGCATTTCCATGTTTGGATAAAAGCATGAAGGTACTCAAGGTGGCTTTTGGTGCCTTTCTTTTGGACCTAATTTTTGCTAGTTATCTTATTGACCCTGAAATATTGTCCTAGGACATGAGCTAAGATCTTCAACTGATGTGTCCTTGTGAGATGTTATTTGTACCATGTTTCATACAATTTTATTTTTTTTTAATTTTTTTTTTTTACTTTTTTTTTTGAGATGGAGGAGGAAAATGGTCACGTTTATTCTATGGCCACGCAGCAGCAAAATTGATGGTGGTCTGAGAGCCTACCCAGACAGGGCAGGGACAGCAAGGAATGCTACTGACTTGAATTAGCCTGATTTTCAGTCCTCTGCCTTTAGCTGTGTCTGTAGTATTGATACTTGGAATTTCATCAGCAGAGAGTGACTTCCAGGATTAAAAAAAGTGTCCACCAGCTGTTGCAATCTAGTCTATAGACATCATTAGTTATCATAAAGTTTTCCAAAGAGCAGGTTTTATCATGGGAACAATAAATATACTCTAACTTATATCATTTGGCTTCACCCACGAACTGAAATTTGATGCTAATAGTGTGAGAAATGAATGAGAAAAGAGGTTTAAATACTTCTTTATTCAATGCAAGTTATTCATGTTTCAGATAAAGTTGAGAGCTCCTCGTGACAGGGTACAGCTGCAATCAGGTCACTGCTAATTTTAAGAGCAACCTGGTTCAGTATAATCTTTGACCTTTTTCTTGCTCTGATTTTCACTACAAACTAAAACCTCAGATATTTATTGTAGAAAAATGCTGACAGTCACGAAGACAGAGTACAGTTTGAATGAGCTGATTTTAGCATGAGCATGGTATGAAATGTGTGTTCCTCCGTGTCCTAACAAATGTGGTTAGGAAAAAATATTTTTTCTGTCAGACTGAAGTTGAGGAGCAGAGTTCAAAGGAACAGGTTTGAAGGGGTGTGTTTGCATGATTTCCCCTACTGAAAGCCAATTTTTTTACACTATCATATATCCCAGTAGTTTGGGACTTTGTGTAGTGTTGCAAAGGCTTAAAGGTTAAGGGTAGATCTCTAGTTAAGTAGGTTATTTATAGGAGAGGAAGAGAAAGGGTCAAAAGGAGAGCTTTGAATGTTCTGGATATTATGATTTTTTCCTTGGAAAAAGCAAACATGATATCATGTAAGAGAGGTTGTGGTAAAAGGATAGAAGTTTATGGTTGAATGATTTATCCCTCTGCTTACTCGCTTGTTCCTGGATTTCTGCATTTGAACTGTGATATTGTTGGGGTGGGACTGTCTCTCTGTGCAGTGTTAAGCCCCTAGAGCTTCTGGGGAGGTGTGCAGAGCTACTCAGTTACATGTACTGGCTCTTCCTAGGATTCATTCAGAGACCTCTGGGAAAGGGAATTAATGGAGTTTCCCTGTTGGCATTGGCTATGGAAGGGAGCTGTGGAAGGTGGCTATGTGGAGTACTCTTCTGACTGCACTGCAGGAAAAAAAAATCAGAAAAGTCTTTTTCCACCTAATTAGTGATGCTTGCCTAACTGGCGAAGGTTGATGCAGTGGTTTTTTTCTTTCTTTTTTTTTTTTTTTTCACCCCCTCCTGTGTTGCAGATATACGTGGACTGCAGGGATTTCTTGATCAGGCCTCAAGACTGGGACTTGATGTATCATTACAAAAAGTGGACAGGAACATCAGCAGAGTCTTTGCCAACCTTTTCACCACCATGAAAACAGAGGAGCTGAACCGTTACCGGGACACATTGCGAAGGGCCATCTTACTCCTAAGTCCACGGGGAGCCCAGACTTTTATTAATGAGGTCAGTGCACGGTTGTTTTCCTCATTGAAATTTCAGGAATATACACGATTAATTATGTGATACCTTGCCACCTTTTCAAAATGGTAGATTTTGCCAGTGCTTCTTGATAAATGTCAAATAAGATTGTCAGATTCTGTTGCCAGGTAATTGAAATATTGGGTACTCCATGTCATGCATCCTTTGGGGTTAATGCAAATGGTACAACATGGGCCAGATGGCCACTTTCACTACAGTGTACAGCTCTGTGGAACAACTGTTTTTTCTGGTTATCTTCCATACCAATACTCTTGGCCTGGCTTTCAAACTCTTGACAAGCGACCAGAAAATCCACTACAGTCTATTAGAGATGAAACATTATGTGCCTGAGAGAGCAGTCTTTGCTGTGGAAATCTCCAAATTCATGTTAAAAGGGCACACAATGGACATTTGAAAGTCAAATCAGTTTTTTTATCAATTATGAAGTAGGAATTGTGTTTCTTTTTTTCTGAAAGGTTTCTTGAAATCAAAGAGGCTAATTAGGGAAGGGAGGTAGCTGTTGAGCAAACTGGTAATTACTGTTGTGCTGTGGGCTAATTTTTGGCATTAATTAGTTTTAGCCAGCTTTTAATATTAAATAATGAATTCATTTATTTTGCTTTATATGTCAGAGTTGAGAACGAGAGTTGCATCCTCAGTTTAAGTCTGTATGTATTCCATAGCTAAGAATTTGGCAATGAAGTAGGGTTTGTTTATTTATTTATTTTTAACTAACCAGGGTTAAGATTGAACTAAGAAATTAAAATGTGGATGAGACCTGTTCCTAATTATCAGTTTTGCTGCATCAAAGCCTGCTAAATTAAAAAAAAAAAAGGCAAATTAAATTAGCTCATTAATATTTTTAACATATCAGCATAAGTAAATTCTCATTTACATTCATTGGTGATTTTTAAATTAATAGGGTAAATTATATCCTAAATATACGTGGCAAATGGGTAGCTTGGGAAAGAGTAAGTACAGGGACAAATTCTTCTTGAGTTTGTGTATGCACAGGGATTTTTGGTAGAGGAATGAGGTATTAACTGCCCTCAAAGTGTAGCAAGCTACATGCAGCAGAGTCAGTGGTTTTACTTGCTTCGTAGTAGGCTTCCAGTAAAAATACAGACTGCTGAGTTTTCCAGTGAGTCCTAACAAAGTGTGCAAGCCAGGTATTAAAAAGAAATCAATGCATGTTTCATTCAGACCCACGCTGGGTAGTAAGTCTGTCCCAGTGCACAAGGCTCCAGAAACATTCGTAAGAGTTACGTGTGTGCACTGCCAGGACCCTGCAGGTCTCTTGAGTGCAAGGGCTAATGTATTAAACTGTTTTACTACTCACTTCACCTTAAAGCAATGTGTATTATAGGCATTAAGGCTAATGATCTTGATATATTTTCAGTTCCCTGCAGGAGCTTAACTGTGGGCAGAAATGAAAAGTAATTTATTTGGCAGTCTTCCTATATTGAACCGTGATTGATTCAGAAAAGCTTTATAAAAGAAAATTTAAATCTTAGAAAGGAACTCTCAGAAGGCTTGGGATGTGAGGTGCACGGTGTGGGGAAGAATCCTTTTCTAGAGGAGCCTGGGCTTGCATTTCATGGAGAGGTAGTGACAACTGGGATTCCTCAATATCTCAGTCAATGAGTGCAACTAATTATGTACAGCACAGTTTCAAACAGTCTAGAATAACAACTTTCAGTTTAAATGAAATATGTATTGTTACATCATTTACAGAAATACATCCACAACATGCAGCTCTAAGTGCCTTCGATAGGTTTATACATTTCCACAGTTAGAAACTATTTCATGCTATAGGTTCTATATAGCTATATGCTGACTACTCTTACCAATGCAGCTCAACACCTTGAAAGTTGTTTGAGATTTTGAAACAATTTCCCTTTCCAAGTTTGGTTAAAAGAATCTAGGCATCTAAAAAATGTAAGTAGTAACCTGAGAAGAAAATTCAAAGACTTTATTTTTAAATGTGGGGTATTTTTATTATCATCCTGTCTATTGTAGCACAAATTACAAATAACAACTTAAGAACAAAGAGAAAAAAAATATTTAGAGCTTTGTTTCCATAAATTTCTAGGAAAGGAAAATTGTGGGGAAAAAGAGGTTCCATGTTAAGATTTCCAGTTTTCCTGAGTTGATACTTTGTAGAAGAGGAAAAAAAAACAAACCAAAACAAACCAAAACACCACATCAACTAGATTTATTAAAATCTATTAACTGGTAGTGTATCTTCATAAAAACCAGGTGTTGCAGAGAAACCCTACTGTGGATCGTAGAAGAAAAATAAGGGATTTTTCTTAACACAAGTCATAGGCATCAGCCTTTGGAAGCTGGTGCAAGATGTATTTTGCCTGTTTAGATACTGCAAATGATGCATTTCTCCTGATAAAAATATGGATCTAGATTTCAACCTTGTTTATCATGTCTTGGGTGGGCTCCTCTGACTTTGGATGCACAGAGTAAGGGGACTTTGACATCTCATGCATAAAAACCTTTCTAAATCCTAAAAAACCTCATTTCTAGGATTATTTCTTTAATTACTGTTAAGACTTCATTTTCACTTTACTGGCTTAGCATCCTCAATGCCTGGTTCTGTCATGTCAAATGTACTGCAGCAGGATTTACTGATATTTTGTAAGTTTTCAAATTTTATTATTCCACTATAAATCTGCTTTAATTGTTAGAATATAAAGGGAGGGGGAAAAATATCTTTTCAGTGGTACAGGTATAAATATGGAATCAGTCTTTATTCAGAAAACAGAACGTAAATGCATTTATAAAAGGGTAGCTAGCCTACATTTTGCATTAGAAGGTCACTTTGGGATTAAAGAAAACCTAATCTAAAGAGTGTCCCTCCTTAATAATTTTGAGAAAAATGTTCCCTTCTCCACATGCAAAAATCCCTGATGTATTTGACTTGGTGCCATTGATCATTTTATATGCAAAACCAGCCTCAATTGTAAGAGGTATGCATGTAACAGCAAAAATTCTTTTATATTTTGAAGACTCTGATGTCCTTTTAAGGCATCATATAAAAAAACCTTCTAATTCAGAAATGGGAAGGAGGTGTATTACTTTCAGCTATTAAGTTAGTTTCTTTGGCCCAGACACAGGATCTGAGACTCAAAAGGCTCCCTGTTCATGACAGTGAGATTTCACCTGCCTCTTCCACTTATCAATGGATACATTTTTTTGGTTGTAAGTAGAGATATGTTTGTGTGGACTGCTTTTATCATTAAGGGCTCTATACTACACAGTGACATGAATGCATGGAAAACTGTTCAAAGAGAGGTGACAAAATGATAAAAGGGAGGAGAGCATGACCTGTGAAGACTGGTCCCAGGGACGTGCTATATGGAGCCTGCCTAGGGGGATGTAACTGTCAAAGACTTGAGAAGAAACATGAGAGGAGGAGGAAGAGGAATGATTTAAGGTGATCATGGGTGGTCTACTGGAAAGTAATGACCCAAAGCTAAACAGGGAATGCTTTCTAACAGGGAAGTCAATTAAACAATGTGAGCTCTTGGCAAGAGAGGTCAGTGAGGCATCACTGTCAGGGTATTCCAAGAGTTCACTTAGATGAAACACTTTGGAAACTTAGTCTAGCTGTCTTTCTTGAACTAGTTTGAAGGATGTTCTAGATGACCCAGGGGTCCTTCTGAAGAGACATCAGGAAAAATTATTTGCGTGAATACATTCAGACTTTGTACATTTTGTATGCAACATATTTGAAGAGGAGAAAGAGCATTTCTCAAGTTTCCTATTGCAAATGTGCAGTAACTGTTACCTGTGGAAGGTTTGGGCTTTATTGTTCTTCACAGAACACACACACCTTGTTTGGGTTATGGATTGTAATGAGATTTATTTATTTATTTATTTATTTTTAAACCGTAGGTGATATCAGTCGCTTTATAGACTTCAGTCATCCTACTTTTCAGTATTATTACCTTTACTTTTGAAAGCCAGTAATTAGGAGGTATTAACACAGTTGTATGTGGTTATTGATTTGAAAAGAGAAAGAACTACTGGCTTTTCAAAACCTTTAACTCAGTGTTACTGATTTTTTTGGCACCTTCATTGAGGTGTGAAGTGTTTCTGTTTAGGTGCATCTTTGAAAATAATATCATTACTTGAGAGTCCACCTTGCCTGTAAGCTAGAGAGCTCACTGCAGTAAGATTGCTAGTATATATGCATATCACTGCAGCACACCAACTGAAAACAGAACATTGTTTTGCATGCCTAGTATCATAAAAAAGTTTTTAAAATAATTTTAAAAAGAGCAGTTAAATTGCATTTAAAAGTAATGCTAAAACCCTGTGTCATTGCAGCAGGGTTATCTGAATCACTGCAATTCCAATTTGAGCTGAAGCTAAAAACTTCCAGAATAATACTAAGTTGGTTAAACAGCTGTACTTTATCTCTCGTCTGGAAAGTAATGACTGCTCTCTTTCTCTTTTACCTTGGTTCATGTCAAACACACTGACTGGTTCTTTAAATAAAATACAGATATTCTGCTTTTGATTTAGGCTTTTTGGATCATTTCACATTGATTTGTGACATTCCTTCAATCCTGGTTATTGAGGATTCTGAGTACCTATTTCCAGTTGGCACTTGTTTGTGAACAATGCTCCAACCTCCTCTGTTTCCCTTATGCAGTCAGTGACATGCTATTACTTGACTGGAGCTGCGGGAATTATTTATGGCATCTTGAACAGTCTGCACCCACAAGCAATTGTATGAAATGGTTTTTCATAGGGAGCAAAGACCTTTACTTTTCAGAATTGAAGAGGGGAAAAAAGTTTATTACTAATTTTCTCACACTTGGCATTTTGTATTGGCATACATATCTTTTTTATTTATGATGCAAATGTTCAACATGTTAGTCTGTATATCTGTTTTATATACAGTATAAAAACATCTTGAAATACTGGTGAATAATTTTGGGAAAAAAAATTATGCCTCTGCTGTTCATAGAAGGCAATTTATTTGTATAAAGAGCTGATAGTGTTTTGTGAGTGCTGGTAACAGAATTGTAGAAATAATTCTTTCTTCTTTCAACAGTTTAGTTAAATTATACCCACCTTATTTTTTTCTAAATCCTCTTCTTGTTTTCTATTTCTTCCTCCAAGCTAAAATCTTGTCTGCTGTTTTCACAATTGCAATACAGTAGGACTCCGGTGCTTAAAGAGAATAATTATAATTAAAACCCAAGCAGACCTCATTAAACTGCTAAAACCTAACTGAAAACAAAACCTCCCATTTTGGGCTAAACTGGCTTAGAAACAGGTTTCTTTCCATTGGGACAAAAAGCCCCCAAAACACAAACCCTCCCACATTTTGTTTCACTGTGATTATACAAGCTAAGGATCAGTGAGAAATATGTTTGGAACGATCATTCACAGATGTTGCTATAGATTTGTAGGCACTGTGAAGAGGCAAAAGAGAAATCATAAGTTGGTGAATAATTACTTTACTTTTGCTACTGCAGGTATATTTTATTGACATTAATTTTAGAAATCTTTTTTTTGTGTGTCAACTAGTAACTTATCAGATTTTGAACCTGAACATTGAAATAATGAGAAAAATGAGCCTTGCATCCAATTTTGTAAATCAACAATAACCAACAGCAGTTTTATGAGTCAGTTGAGAAAAAAAATGTGAAAATTTAATACATTGGCAAGAGTTACACAAAGTCCTTGTGAGTCTAGAAACTGCTTTACTAGTGGTCTTACTAAGTCCCTCGATGTCAGTAATAATATGCCAGGTCTGAAGGAACTAGATTTTCCAGCTCATATTTTGAATCTGATGACTGGACACTTATGCATAGGGGATCATTTATTTTTAAATGTCATTAAATCTGTATGTACTGGAACTGGGCCTTTCTCTTGCTCCAAATGCTTAATCCTCAGTTTACTTTTGGCTCCTTGTTTCACTGAAAGTGTTCAGTTGCTAAAGCACGACACAATTCCTAAAAGTTTTGCTGAGTCCACAAGTAAGTACGACAGGTCTAACAGAAACAATGCCAAGTAACTGGATGAAAAGCTTGTGGAAATACTTTAATGTCATTTTAATATTCAGGAGCTTCATTAATTTTCATTTCTTGTTATTTTTCATTAATTAATTTTCTGGGTTTGATTCTCTCATCTATTATATTTTATCTTTCTCCAACGTCACTGTTAAATTTGGAAGCTGAACAGTAAAGGTGCACACAGGACAGCCCTGAAAACGCTTATGTGTCTGTACAGTGGAAAGCTGTGGGATGTGGAGTGTGACATTCATGTCCTGGAAGCAGGAGTTGGTGTTACTGTAGCACCGTGTCAGAGTTCATGAGTTTCTCCTTCCAGCATAACCCCATCTGAACACAGTTTCAGAATAGCTCTATGCAGAGCTTTACCCTCAAAATTGGTGTATTTATGGGCTGTATTTATGAGGGTTTTGTTGAAGGAGGAGGAGCTATTGCTAACTTGAAAACACAGCACATCCAGTTCACCTTCTTTAGTACTGTCTTTGGTAGCATCCAGTATTGGCTTTGTAAGAGCTGAGGCAGGACAACTCCCCAGTGAGCATTAACAAACCAAGGCTACCAAGAACTAACCTCACCTTCCTCTACTCCTTCCTGACTGTTTTTTCCAAATTATTTTACTTCAGATTGTTCGACTGACTCCTATAAGGCCATGCAATTTAAAGATAAAAATTATATAAATATATACACACACACACATATTTTTAATGTAGTGGAAATTTAAATACTCTGACATTTGTGGTCATTTAAAAACATAACTATATATAAAATGTTTCTCTAAAATACCGCTAATCTGCAGATGACTGTCATTCCTAGTAAGGATAACTTTCTGCAATTTAGGTATAATTTGCTAAAAAGCAGGGATTACTAATTTATTATGGATTATTAACTTTAGAATATGATCCTGCATTTGCATTTAATTACTATATCAGCCTTTGCCTATTGTAGGACACTAGTAGAAGCAGTTACAGGTACAGGAGAAAATGTGTTTGTCTTATAAAAATCAGAAAAAAAGTAATGGCCATACAAAGCTATTTGCCATCATGCTGTTTTACTTTTTCATATAAATTCAGTTAATTGTTCAACTTATTACGCTTGGACAACTTGACTTTAAAGATTCTAAAATACAAACTACAGCTGTTAGATATTACATTTTTGAACCTCCAGTACCAGTGTGTAGGGCCAATAGTGACAGGTTGACTATTTCCATAGGTGCATCTGCAAGTGCTTCTAAGCACAAAGGTTGACTTGGAGTACAGGATTTTGCATGGTCAGCTAATCATCTCTCCCCTAAAATGGACTTCTAGACCTGCTGTTCTCGATTAAGAAAATCACTGTCTCATTTTCTTAGCTGTTTCAGAGGGTATAGGAAAAGGCCGTTTGTCCTTAGAAGGGATTAATAATAATTACCCATAATAATTTGCACCTGCTTTGCATATTTTCATGGGAGGTTTTAATCACTTTTAGCAGGTGAAATAAAATTATATTTACCCAAGAACTATTTTTTTGTTTCAAACTAATTTGAAAAATTATTTAAGCCTTCACTAATTGCTTGCTGCATATAGTATAGTGCTGTCTGTGTGTGAGATAAAAGCTTGGGCAAAATTTACCTTGGTTTGAGAAGATTAATCCCAAGCAAGGTGTCCCAGGACTGATGCTCTGTTTCTCTTAAAGTTATTTCTATGTCAGGAAGGCAGCACAAAGTGTAGGAGCAAGGGTTAGATTTGTTGATGCGGTGCTGCCCAGTGTGTAGGAAACAATGCTGAATGTTATGTCCATTTCTTCACAGTTCAAACTGTAGAGTTCCAAAAAAATCCCACGCTAGGGGCTCATGGGGAACTCTCAGGAAATTTAAGGGAAGAAGTATTTGGCAACCTTGTTCATCAAGGACAAGCAGTTAGGTCTGATTAAATTAAGCTTATAACTTGAGACAGTGTGGTAGCTGTGCAATAAGATTGTCTTTCCTCAGGCAAGGACTGTTCTGTGTCAAATGAATAGAGTAGTGTATCATCAGCATAAAGCATGATGTGTCATGTATGATGTACCTTGGAGGGTGGCAAATACCTTAAAAATTAGCATGGATTTAAGACTTGTTCTGAGAAAAATACTATAGTCCTATGCTAGTATGTTAGTGCTATTATAAATGTTTTGCTTGTTATAAACAAGGAATATACATATATTTACTTAATGAATATGTTTAGGAATTGGGATGTTGTTTCACTAGGTGAAGTATGAATGTGTGTCCCCAAAGAACTTACAGTGAGGTGACATCTAGTGATATGTGAGGAGTAAAAGAGTTTGATGATGTATGTAGTTCAGTGACAGAAACAGTGTCTTCATACCAGGATCTTAGAAATTAGTGGTCTGAAAAGAAGATACAAGGAAATTTAAAGCTATTTGGGAATTACTTTTTCTTAACCAATAGGGGTAGGTGAAGAAGGTTGACACCAAGGCCACAATCTTGATGAAGAATTAGAGATAACCTGGAAGACTGGAGTAAAGAAGTGTGTGGTGTTGGAAGTGAAGATAGTTAGCATATCTTTGATGTGAAAGATAACAAGGCAAATATTGAAGCAATTTGAAGAGATAGGTGAAATGATCAAGCACGTGGTTACTAATCCTCTTTGTAGCAGAAGTTTCAGCAAGGTATGAGAGAAACTTGTAATTCTTAAGGGCAGAAAGGTGAACTTTGTAGTAATCAATGTGTAATGTCATCAGAGCTGGGAAAGGAGTTTTAAGACTACACATGGGGAAAAAAGAACTATTTATTAGAAAGGTTATGTCTAAAAATCTGTAAGATTTTTGGCTTATCCTGGATGAAGGGCTTTGAAAGAAGCAAGAGTCAATGATGACACTCGGATTGTAGTTCAAAAGGGCAGGTCTGACTGAGAAAAAGTCTTTCCTTTCCGTGAAGAGGGAGGGCTGAGAAATCTCACTACCAATAAAAAGCTTAGGAGGATATCCTGAAACCAGGCTAACGATTAAGACTGAACAGCATATGAAAAAAGTGTCACAGAGAAGCAGATCAAGACTCATCAGCATGTGAATGGCAGTAGATTTTTTGCTAGTTTGTTCGCTGGATGAGGTTAGCATAATACAAGGAGATTACAGAGTGAAGTGGATATAGGATGCTTATTAGGAACTTGAAAAATACCACAGAAAGTATCCCTTGCGGAGGCTGTGCTGAAGGAGTGGCACAGGAGGAAACCCAGGAGAAAGGTACTGGGAAGAGGAGGTTTATCAAGAAGAAACATGATATTAAAACATCTAGCAAGTTGAAGAGAGTAAGTTTTTGAGTTTGACTGACAAAAGTGAATGTCAGTAGAAACAGTTCCAGTGAAGTGCAGAAGGAAGAAACTGGAATGATGAGAGTATAGATGGAGACCAGAAGAGAGAGGGTTCAAGGCACTGCGTGGCAACCTTGTGTCAAAGGGTCTGCAGATAGTACAGAGAGGGGGAATGGGGTGATAAGTATAGAGCCAGGAAGGGTGTGAGAAAGGAGGGTTCTAAAATACTTTCTGGCCTCAGGGCAAGAGAAACTGGGTAAGAAGAAACTACTTTAAAGGTAGATAAGGAGATAATCTAATTCTTATAATGGAAACTGTGTGGAAGATATCTTCTAAGGTACTGAGGACTGGAAGGTATTGCACATAGAAAGTGAAGTGACAAGGTTGGCAAAGACAGCACTTCTTTGTGGGCTGAGGCTTACATCATGTTTTCAGGCAGGCAGTGTGTGCTGTCCAGAGTGACAAATTAGGAATTGGTCCTGGTTGTCTTTTTTGTTCTTATCTGATATGCAGTTTGCTTGTTGTGCTGCCCTCCAACTGTTGGAAGGCTGTATATCTGTAGGCATTACAGATTTTACAGACTGTTTTTGTTGTTGTTTGGTTGTTTTAATGAAGCAAGCAGCAGTGTGCAGAGTTTCTTCGTATTACTCTTACTGAGAAAAGAGACAGTTTTCCAGGGTTTTGGATCACTTCCTTTGCAGTGTGATTGCTAAGGGAATCACAGCACCTCTGAGAGTATCCTCTGTCGGGCAGGCCATAAACTGAGTGAGGACAATTTCTGATAGACTTTTAGATTTTAGTAATATCTTTTTACTGGAAAAGCATTCATGCCCTCATTTTCATAGAAGGAAATAGAATCATGTTTCTGTATGTGGTTTTGCTGTTTATGCCATTGTTTTTGCTCACTGCTTGTCCAGGATTTTGTCAATATATATTTTTACAACTTTTTTTCAAGGCTCACTTTTCAAGGTTGATCTCTTGCTGTTGAGGCAGGTACCTAATTATTATCCCTACAGCATGTAAAATACGGAGGTAAATGATTAATTGTCCACTTTTTTTCCGTCTGGGGCATGGGTGTACAGAGAAATTAGGCAATTTACCAAGTTCACTTGAAGTGGTGACTGAACTTCTAAATGTCAAACGAAGAACTTGCCCTAAAGGTCATCCTTTCATTTGATACTTCCAGGTATGTCTTTGCCACCATTGACCTCTAGTTGTTTCATTTGACAGAACTGATAGTCCTGTCACTCCAGTGATCTTTTTGTCAGACATGCAACCTTTAACCCATACACACTCTGTCTAATATTAAACTCTCTTGGGATAGTGCATTCTGGCTTTAGTTTCAGATAATTAATGCAGCTTGCACATAAAATCCTACAGAGCATTTAAAAAGCTGCTCAGGTAACTTTAAAAATATGTATTTTATTTATTGAATTGAGCCCTTTCATTGTAATGGATTTATAGTTTGCTATAGACCATGCTCTGTGAATGAGATCAATTTGTTTGGCACTGACCTATCCATTCAACTTGAAGCAATCAGATTTAAAAGCTTTGCACTTTAATAATGTGTGTGCAAATAGCAATTGAATTCCAAGGACACTCTTTAGGAAAGCACCTTGAGTGTTTGGCCTTGATATATAATTCATATTTTGCTTCCAACTTTCAAAAGGAAAAAAAAAATTTCAGTAAAATTCTTTTTAGATAATATTGAAAAAGAAAAATCCCAAACCTTGAAGTGTGACAAAGACTTGTATTTTTAATGAAATATATTGACTTGAAAATATTACAAGTTCCCCAGCGTGTTTTTTCATAAAATTATTAAACTATAGAGAATACTTTGAGATGTGCATCAGCATATTAAAAACAAAACAAAACACAACAAACAAACAACAAAAAACATAACACCTCAGTGTTCATTTTCTAAACTGTACTAGCATTCAAGATATTTTAAAAATCAATGTCAGTTCTGAATGCATCTTAATTTAAAGTCAGAACAATCTAGCAAATACAGCACTTCAGCCTGGATGCAGTTATGAATACTTAATAGAAGTATGCAGTTCAAGACTCCCCTCTGGTAGCTCACGTCACCAAGAGGAGCCTTAACACTGGGAATACCACCATGCAACTAAGGTGGTTAAACCATCCAGGCCAAATAAGCAGTGGCAGTGTCCAATTTGGAAAACGTGTGGCATTCAGGATCGCTAAGAAACATACCAAAGGAAGGGAATTCTGGCAAAAAAAGAGGACTTTAGGGTATTGATGTCAAGCACTCACAAATCTTTGGGAATGTATGGCTGGGATTCTCACTGCCTGATTCCCTCATTTGGAGCCCAAAGTATGAAACATTGCTGTGAACATCACAGTTGAGCTCCAGGTAGTTTTGTGTGTAGGATCCTGTGTCACCTCCTCAGTGAGCAGCCAGACATCCTCCATCTTACTTGGGGAATTTTTTTCTGTAATGTATTCATCTGTATAGAATAGAGCTTTGCTTATGTTGGATATTTTTCTAAAGAACTTAGTACCAAAGTTTGCATAGGATTCTTCAGAAGGGTTCACACAGCAAAACCTGTGGAGAACCAAGTGGATCTCAGGTTCCTGGATTAGATACTCATAACTTCAGTTTATATTTAGATCTTCAGTGTTTTATCTCTTCCTCACTGTTACAATATGTTTTATACTTTTTAAAAAATTGTCTGGATTTCCATATGAATAGTATTTTCTGTGTTTAGGGACTAAAGGCCTTTAAAATTATATGAGCCATATAGGTTTTTAAAAGCAGTGTCTATCCAAAGATAACGTGATTTTCACTCAAGTATTTTTTATTTTCTATATCTACGTTAAAGTCTTTAAGAGTTAATTATTTCATGGAGCTGATTAATAAAAATATATTTAATGCCAAATATGTTAAGATATTTATATATATATATGCTTCTGTAATACATATATTAAAATATGGATGTATTGTATGTAATATACACACACACACATTGCATATTGTACCATATCCAAGTCAGTCACTTGAGGAGGAATTTGCATGTGCTGAAATGTAGAAGAGCAGAGGGAAAGTTTGTGTTCTGTGCAGCTGGAAAAAGAAGTATAGATACTGGATCAGGAATGAACCAAAAAATGGAAGTTCATCACAGCTGTTCTGGTTTAATTTTTTGAGAACATCCACATTTCTGATGTGATCTACTGATATTTGCCAATAGTGGCAACATCTTTCAGTGTAAGCTAGGTGGAAAACTGTGTATTTAAAAGCCCATCATAACTGGTTAGTATTTAATGCAGGGGATGTGCAATACTGACCAAATGGAAGAGAGACAGTGTAGAAAAGCCACCTCACTCGGGCTTACTGACATGGCATTTTCTGTGAATGGTGAAGACAGAATAAACTGAAAAAAGGCCAAAGCCTAAATATGAGTGTGCGCAGGGGAAACTGCCCCTGTGCAGGCCCAGAGGCCTCTTGGGGAACATGAGAAGGGCTTCAGTGTGAGCAATTAAGTCAGCCAGGCACTGGCCCTAAACCACTCCATAGTTTAATGGGAACCTGTGCAGAAGCTGTTGTTTGTGATTTCCAAATGAAATTTGTGGAATGTTGCAATCCCAGTTGAAAAGGTAAACAACCCTCAATGAAATGGCTGAGAGGAAGTGTCAAAGCATTAACAAATTTGTGAATAAACTGAGGCTGAAGAGTCAGTTTTGCTGTTTCAAGGATCATCCTCCTTGTGTCTGCAGAATAAAGACCTGGTTGGCTTATTGTATTTAGTGGTCAAAAAAGTTGTGAATGGGAGTCAGAAGCTCTATGGTCTTCTAAGTAGAAAAGCTGTGAGCATGTTTATATCAACCTGGCTATACTGGACAGCTGGGATTGCTGATAGTGACTGCCTTATATGTGAGGAATGTAACACTCACATTAATGCTCCCACAGCATGGAGTACATAATAATTTTATTTGTTATGGTTTTTGCTACTTTGAAATAGGAAATTCAGATTTTCTAGCCAGATAATTTGTCTTTCTCTTGTTCTCTTTAATTCACTCCCCTCGAATGTTTCCCTTTGTGATAAATTTACCTCACTATTGTGATAAATAGATCAAGAGTTTAAGAGATACTAACATTAAATAGTAGTGGTGCTGATATTAAAATGAGATATAGAAGCACTTAATGAGATACGTTTGCAGTGTTGCGGATGTTAATCTAAAATTAAAATAAAGAGTACATGTAGATCTTGACAGGTAGGTAATGACTCAGTTAAACAGGTGCCGCATCAAGGTGCTTTGCTTATATATAAAGCTGAAGATGATTCTTTTCACCTTGACCAAAAATTTATTTAAAAATAAATAAAATCTCCTCAAACTAATGAAGTTTTCATGTTGACTGCTGTAATTGAAAGTGAACCCTTAAGTCCCACCTGTTCTACAACATCAATAAAGCTATGAACTCTGTCAGTAGCTGTGGGCAAACATTTAGATCAAGAGTTTAGTTGGCTGCTCTAGAGCATAATGGCACCCCCCAATTTCCCACTCAGATCTTTGATATTGATTTGCAAATTAATCTGCCTCTTTGTTTATTGGAAATACCATTACTTCAGCAAAATGTTCCAGCCAGGATGCAGCAGCTTTCCAAGGGCTCTGGATTTCACTGTTAATCACTGGCACTTACTTGTGGAAGGATCAGGAAACCTAGCAATGGGGACATGTAATAACAAAAAAATTCCAAGTGACCAACCAAATAAAAAAAGTGTGAGTTGAAAATTCAGTACCAATTTACTTTTCTAAAACAGCTAAATGAAACTTAAAGAATGTGAATGCAGCAGTGCTTCCGCTGTGTTTTAATAAAGATAATGGCAATGTAGTGTGGGAAACCATAGCATACATCCCAGTGCTTTTGCTAACACCTCATTAGTTACTTGTTATAAGCAGTTCTAAAACAGGTGCTTATCTTCTAGATGAATACCAGGGCTATGGAGACTCTATTTGCAGTAGATATAATTATATGAATATTTCAGGGATAACTCCTTCCTATCACAGGAAAAATGTGAGGATAAAATCCAGTAATACCCATAAAACAGCGGACAGTGAAGTAACAAGAATAAGTCTAAGTGGGTGAATATTTTAGATGACTGGGCAAGTTAGCTGTTTGTTGGAAGGGAGTCGTATCACTGTCTTGGGTTTGAACTATTCATATAATTAGTGTTTGAGAACTCTTGGAAGACCCTTTTTGTTAATCAACAAGTTCTTCAGTTATCAAGAGTGACCAATTTCCATAAAGTGTATTTGCGTTAGAGGGACAGTAAATGGTTCTGAAGCGCTGCCCTTCTCCCTAACCTACCTATTTATTGCTGTGCACAAGTACCCTCAATCTTGTGCTATTTTCCCTCTGTACTGCACAAGAATGAAGAAATGGAAATAGGGTTTGTCTTTTTAAAAAGCTGGGCAAACTAACGTCATCTGTATGTGAGAGGAGAGAGAATAGAGTAGCAGAGTGCCAATTTTGCCTTGCCCTCATTCAAGCAGTGACATTTCCGCTCATCAGTTGAATCTTTTAAAGAATGTCAAAATGTTATTGAAGAAAACCCCATGCAAACTCCCTCTAGCTCTTTGTAGCTTTTGACAAGAGACATGAAGTCCTCTTATGTGCTAGAGAACTATATCAAAATAGCTGGGTTTGTGCATTTCCTGCTGCTATTTATTGGCAGGATGGATTCTGGAAAGGTTAAAGTAGAGTCTATTCATCTAGAATTCTGGCAGCAAAAGTAGCCAGAGATTTGGTGCCAGTCCTCTCATTCGAGCTTGACCTTGCTTTCCTCTTGGTGCTCCCTGCATACACTGCATCTGTAAAACTCTGATACAATGCTAGAAATATTTTTTGTGAGAATCCTGGGTTCAGCTGAGTTTGCATGAGAGCTCAGCCACCTCTGCAGTTCTGCTCCTAACCCCTTGACATTAATGCCAGAGGAGAAATACTTTTTTTCCCCCTCCTTCGTCACAGGGTCCTAGAATGGGTGAATTAAGTTTTTTTCAAATACATTGAGTCTGTAGGTTATTTAAAGAATAATCTCTTGTGCCTTGTTAACTACAAGCAATGACTAGCTCCTGAAAAAGATTAAATGTTTCCACTTTGTTTTTGTTATTCAGGCTCAAAAGCTGTTTATTGCAAATACAAAACAGAGTAACACGAAGTGATCTATTTCACATTAACTGTGCAACAGGAAAACAGTTGCATATTTTCTGTGAAAATCTGGAAAAGGTTCAGTTGTTATTTCTCTGATTTATTTATTTATTTTTATTCATGTGGTAATAACATAAACCCAAATGAAGACATTTGTTTGGAATAAATTAAAAAAAAAAAGCATATTGTACACTTTTGACACAATGTAGCAATCTATTGATTTCAGGCAGTGAGCAATGTAAGATTTCCCCTCCCTTGTGTTGTAACTATGGAATATACAATTAAATCCTGTCTTTTTTTTATAGGGAAAATCCTTCTTTTGTCATTGTTTCATATTAAATGATCACAGCCTTCAGATCCATTTTGCATTTAAAAAGCTTTTAAATGTCAATGTGAGTCAATTGGGTTACCACTGAGTACAGTTTTTTCCACTGTGTGCTGTAGTATTCTTTGCCTTCACTTAAGAAGCTCTTTCTTACAAAAGGTATGAAGCCTTGCTTTCACTTGGTTGCTTCAAATAGTTTGTTTCCACGGCTGTCCCTTGGGTAGGGTGTGTTGCTCACCACTACAAGCATAGGACTCTTGACACATTGTTGCTGGTGGAAATGGCTTTTGGAAAGAAAATGTTGGTTGATAGGTTGGGTTGTTCAGATGAATGCTCTCTTAGAGCCATGTTCTGGCATTTCCATCTTTCATACTGCAGTAGTGGTATGTGTGTGCATGCATATATGTTAAAACATCATTATTGGAAATTATTATTATTTTGTTCTCTTGACTTAAGTTGGTGGCCTGGTGGTGGTTAGACAGTGGACAATTGGCTTCTACTGCCTGTTTGTTGAATTGCCAGCCATTTTCTCCACATGTGTTTTAAGTCTCCGGAGATACATGTATGCTCTCTTCATCCCTTAGGTTCCTACATTAGTGCTCGGACTACAGGTCCTCCTGTTCCGCACCTTTGCCTGAGTGCAGGTTCCCAAGGCAAAGTTCAGTCTCCCCAGGCTCATAATGCAACATAAGCAATTTTTATTTCTAATTCCAACAAGTGTGAGTTTTCAATTTTACAGTTAAATCTTTTAAAGGTGTGGTTTGATGGAAGAAAAATAACATGGACGTTTGTTTAAAACCAAAAACAAACAGGAAGCCACCTGTCTGCTCTCTTTTAAATTAGCACCATGAGTGGTTTCCAAACCTTTTTATAAAATTGATAGTCTCCTGTAATGTTTGTCCCTGCTCTGAGCCTCTGGCAGTGCATGTACAGTCAGAAAAGCAGGCTCCACCATATCACCAGGTTTCTAGTGCTAAGCACCCAGTTAGGCTAAACAAGATGTAGAATGGCAGTGAATTTCTCAGCATACCTATGGAATGTGGAAATTGCCACTTTTCCACCTGGTCTTTATTAGGCTCTTGAAGTGCTCTCTGTTGTTCTCTTTTCTGAGTGCATAACTGGTGTTTGATGCCAAACCAAGATCCCTATAGACTGGAGTACAGGTGGGGACTGTCTTAATCTTTTCCTCAAATTAGAAGTCTAGTCAAAGGGAACTCTTAGACATCTATGTAAAGAGCCTTCTGGATGTGTATTTATTGCCTTTTTCTTCAAAACAAGCACAACTTTTTCTCTGAGAGGAAGAAAGGAGCTGTTTTTCTCTCTTATTCCCCTGAGACATTTTCAAATGAGAGCAAATACTTGAAAAAAATTGACTGTGCATCAAAGATAAAATCAGATCTCATGGGATGAAAACAAAAAAGAAAGTAGAGAGTGAAGATGAGAATTCAGAATATACTGCTGAGGGTGCTTGGTAGTGCTTAAAGCAGAAGTTGAAAGCAGGACAAGAAGCATCAAAAAGGGCTGTAGGGTCACATGATTTTCTTAGAATGAGGGGAAATGCCTTTTGGGATCAAGAATCGTTGTCTGCAGAGTCATAAAGCTAATATTCATGTTATATCTCATCTCTGTTGAGGAGGCCATGGGGATTAAATGAGAGGCTAACTGATTCAACAAGAACAAATGTCACTGTTGAGACCTCAGAGCTCAACAGAAGTCCTGAAATATTGAGACAGAAAATTGAGGGATACTTGCTTTGTGGAGAAGACAGTAACTTTAGTACAGATAGAGCAATATTCGGTAACGTGTTATGTCAAAGAACCAGTATGTCATGGAGGCACTGGGTTTAACAGACATCTTGAATTTCCCTAGGCTCTGCTTGTCCTATATGTTTGAATGTTTCTTGCACTGTTATTCTGCTGTTATAGGTCTATTTTACATAAAACATTGAGAAAGCATGCTTACAATAAAGAGGAAATGTTAAGCTTGGAGAGACCATGCAGGGACTTGTATTTGGTTTTGGGGAGTCTTTTGGCTTGCCTTGCAAGAATCCTTTTGTATTTAGTTTCAATATTTATGAACAAATAATGAATTTTAAACGGAATCTAGAAAAAATTGTGTTAGCTGCCAGTTCTGCCAGTAAACAGTAAATTCCCTTTAAGATTACCAAATGAAATATGATATAAGCTATTAAAAATACTACCAAATCTAGTTTATTAACTATGTTGCTATGGCTACAAATGGGTTTCCTCAAATTCATAAGCAAGTTCTATATACATGTGTATATAGAGCTGAACATCTATTTTTGTATATTGGCTATAACTGGATGTAATTAATGTAACGTATATTGACATCATTGTAGTTAAATAGTATGACTATAGTATATAGTATGAATTTGTATGCATAGACTATAATATTTATATATTTTGAAGATATAATTACAACTAGACTCATAAATTTAGATGTTGGACATGTAACTACTCTCTTCATACCCAGATACTTTATGATGCATTTAGACAGTTTACCAATGGTATTGGAAAGTTATACAAACAGTCATGTATACAATTTTTAATTTAACTTAAAACCTCTATGTTTGTATATTGGGTAAAACACCTACAGTCACCAAATAAGCATCTTGTGTGCCAAACTGAAAAGACTCAAGCCCACCTTAGTACTTAGGAAATCTGGCTTTGCAAAGGGCGGGGTGGAAGAATATTGGCTGAGAAAGGTAATGGCTTTACTGCATGGTTTATCTGAGCGTGTGTCTGTTGTGATATGCCTGTGGTGGTTCTAGATCTCCTTGGTCTTTGCCTAGGCACCTCGTTATTTGTTTCTTGATTTAATTTTCTTTGCATTATTCAACCTGGAGACTTCCCAAGCCTTATCTCTCTCTGCTTGAACTTTCTTAGTGTACTATAATTTTTCTGTGCAACTGCAAAGTTATAAGAAAATCTTTTATTCTAGAGTTTTGATAGAGAAATCAATAAATGCAGCCAGTAAAGTGTCCTCTCCAATAAAATATATGAGTTTTGGTAATGGCACTATTTTTTTTTATTTTCCTCTGAAATTTGGATTCTGCTTCACCTTGTTTAGTCTACAGTTATACCCTCTCTGAAGTGATCGTAATGTTCATCCTCATTTTCCTGACTGTGTAGTTCTCAGCATGTCTTGCTTTGGAATGATGCATTGACAGAGCATAACAGAGATTTCCATGTTTTGTCTGGTTGGATCTAAAAATTGGTTGGATGATCCTTATTTATAGGATAAAAAATTGTTTTAGTCATGCAAATGCCACTTTTGAGATAAGTAGACAATTGAAAATGTTAGAAACTCTGCTTAATGACATGCATCTTACAGAAAATTGGTAATAAGAATTTAAGTTGATATTAATTTATGATTGACTTAAGTCATACTTAGGATCAGATTGTATTTTCCACCATTAAATGTCAAAAAAAACCCAATCAGCCATCACAAAGTTGTCATACCTGTATTGAGCTACCTACAGAATATGTGCAGATTGCTAGAGACATTTGAGATATTTTATTTTATTGCTTTACTTCAGTGTTTTCCCATAGAGTGTTTTTTTCTTAATAGAAAGTTGATAGCTAGATTGTATTCAACTAATCTCCGATTTAACCTTATGGCTTGTTATTTCAGCTTCCTCCATGACTCATTAGTTGTCCTGCCTCTGCAGTAGCTCAGCTAGGTCTTGGGAGAAGCAGATCAATAGAAAATACTTAGATGCTTGGCTGTTTGCAGATAGAGCTGTTTCACATACATGCAGCTGGGAACATTATTGTCTTTCAGGCCTTTCTATCACTCGCTTGATTTGTATCAGTGCTATCATTATTTCACATGCTTTGAACGACAAGGTGCAGTTCAGATGTTTTATGTATTCCTCAGCTTTGCATTATTTTTGCAGTTGCTTCTGAGAAATTAGGCATCTGGACTGTTGACTGAAGTCAAGAGGACTGACTGATTTACAAGTAGCATCCCTGTAGGAACTATCAGCAGCAGTGGGGTTTTTTGTAATGCTGAGCAGCGTGGTTACTGTGTAAGGGAACTTAGGTGAAATGGGCCCCTGTATTAATAAAGACCATAATTCAGTTACTTTAACTTCACTACATTGTTACGTTGAATGTTTTTTTAGTGCATTCTAGCACAATCCTAGGTCATGTATCAGCTAGCAGGTTGCTTAGGGCTGATTCTGTAGTGTTTAAAATCAGCTCAATTTGTCAATCAGAGATAAATGCCATTGGAATACAATTCAAGGATATCTTAGATGAGAGAAAACTCAGAAACAGGATGACATCAGGACTGTGTATAACAAAGCAACATCACAAAGACCTCCTTTCCATCACATGTAGAAGAGAAATAGTGGTTAAGAGGGTGTGTATGGATGGGCTCCTGGCACTAAATCTGCAGTGGCCTCTGTGCTTAACTAATGCTACTAATTTCTGTGATAAACAGTTTTCTTGTGTTGATACCAAGGCATCCAAGACTGTAGGTTTTAAAAATGTATGTCCAAAAAGAGCCCATGGGAAGTCCTAGTGTCACGTTACTCTTTCAGGCTGTCCACAGGCTCAGGGGAGCTCTGAATCATCTCTCATCCTTGGGTGACATAATGAAAACTTGTTTTTGTCACAACTTGTAGAGCAGAAAATTTACTTCAAGTTTAACAAAGGGGGTTGGATTCTCTTTGGCCTTCAAACCCTGGACATTTCAACACTTAGGGGTTCCTGCATCTATTAGGCCATATGAAATGGCCATTCTGCTCATCCAGTCTCAGGTCTCTATCTTCACATCTACATGAGCTGAAGTCTGAGACAGACTCCATGCCTTTTGCTATGTCAGACTGAATTCATCGTCCAAAGCTAAGTTTTCATTCCTAAAAAAAGAAGGTCAAATTACAGGCCATGAAACTCCTCCTCTTCTCCTTTCCTTTTCTGGCACACTCCCAGCCATCCTTGCAGGTGATCTCGGTTTCCTCAGAAAGAAGATTTTCAGCAGCAGTGTTGTGGGGGCAGTGTTTCTTCCATAACTATGAGCAAACAAGGTAATTACTTTTAGCAGAGTGCTGTTTTTAGGCAAACACTTGCCAGGCTGCAGCAAATAAGTTGGTATTGAACAAAAGTAATTACCTCCAGAGAGATGTTCAGTGTGGCAAGCTCCTCATGTACCTGAAATCACCCTCACATTCGCTGAAGAGAGTATGAAAATTACTAAGACCCAATAAATGAATCACTATGACCTCAACCATCCCTGCTGATTGCCCAGGGTAGGTGAATTGACAGTTTTGGCTCTGAAGTCATGGCAGTGTAGCAATGGCCTGGCACACCAGCTTTTGGAGATGCATAATATGAAATCAAGCCCTGTTAATGCCCAGCACCTCATCGGATGAAGGAAAACACAAAAGCTCTGGAATAGGTAAACCCACATGCAAAAGTTGCTGAGAGCACCCATAAATATAAGATTTGCAATCAGCTCCAAAATATTCATTATCAATATTTTTCTTAGTTCTACATACAGTTTATGTCCATTTTAGTGTCAGTTATTTTTAAACTTTGCTGAATTCTTGACCTCAGTGCTTTCTGTAATAAAATTTTAGTTTACTTTATGTCATCTTAGAAAAATGTTATTTGCTTTTCTGTGCTATGAGGCACAGAAAATGACAGCTCAAAAGCTGCTTTCTCTAGATCATTTGTTGCTGAGTGTCTTTTTTTCATTACATCCTCTTTTATTATTCATTTTGCTAAATACATTTCCATCATTTAAATTATTCTTACTACTAATTTTCCTTGGCTGTTGAGTATTCTTATCACTTTCAATTCAAGTTATTTTGCCTAATATAGAAGTGCCATGGCTTTCTAACTTGTCCTGCAAACTGACACTGTTGCTGAGCTCTAGGAAAGCAATTTCTCTTTTAAGTATACAAATAATTGAATAAATGAAGCATGAAGTATGCATGCAGCTATCAGATCACCCAGTGATGTAGAAAAGTGGGCAGCAATACCATGGAGTATCACTGGATTCATTGTCAGATGGAAAGTGGTGTAGCCCAGAAATTACCTCAGATCAGCTTTCATAAGTTGTCACCTGATCTGAACAGGGAACAGAATGCATTAACCAACCAAAGACAAATTAAAAATTTTATTAAATACTGTGACTCTGTTTTAAATAACTCTGTAAAGACTGATGGATCCATTCAAATGTACTATTTGTCTTTGGGGCGTCCATCAATGAATCAATGTCCTTTATTTGACTGGCTGACACATACTTAATTTGGTGTAATGTATGATACATGGAAAATGCCTTTCAGTTTGAAACATTAATGACTGGTAGTTACGATCATTCAAGTTCTGCCTGTTAGAATTCAGGTTTTTCCTCTACTCATCAAGTTTACTAATAATGATTAAAGATTTTCTCAGTTACATTGTCTTTGACAGCATCCATGATTAAAGATACAGGCAACTTGTAGTATGGAACAGTTCACTTCTGTTCATCATTGATCTCCCTTTCCATATTATCTGCCAGTTAGACCAAAGCAGAAGTCTAGAAGAGCAAGGTTATTCAGCACATTTGAAAGAGTTATTGATGATTAGACAACAGTTAACCTAATAAAACGTATATTTTGAAACTGGCAATCAAGGGAAAGATATTTCATGCTTGTGAGAAGATTGGAAATTAAATACTTGTAATTAAGATGAGTATTGTATTACATGGTAATACAATGTTTGTATATAATACAATGGTTGTACATGGGTTTCAAATAATTAAAACTTAAACTACATTTGCAGTTTAAAATTTTATTGTGTATTCTTTCTCTTGTTACATGGAAATCCCACCTTCTTATATAGCTTTTCTGGGCAAAAATCCTGCTGTTCTTTAAATATAAAACCCTGAAAAATACAATCAAGACGTAAGATAAAACCCAAAATGTTGAACATGATACACACAACTATTTCCCCCCTTTTTTTTCCCTTGGCAAGTGTTTTGATTAGATGACATATGACTAGACTGAGCTGTCTTGGGTTCAGTTGCCAGCTTGGGTTCAGCTTCAGTTCACTTGCTTGCTGGCTGGCCTTGGACCTTGGTAAGTCAGTACTGTCCTGTGTTCTTTAGTTCCCACATTGTAAGAATGAGCTTAATGATACTGACGTCCTAATTAAAACGTATTGAAGATTGAACGTATTGTTATAAACAGGCATAAGGAATGTGTGGTCCTTGCACTTCTGTTTAAAAGGAGACTACACCTCTTCATCCTCACAGAAGAGTTTTCTGGTCGATCACAGATACATAAACCAGTGCTTGCTGTTCCAGGCTGTGACAGAATGTGTAACTTCAGGACATCACTTTATCTTGCTTTTATTTCTTCTATTCCCATCTGTCAAATAAGAATAATCACCTTCTTTTTAAAGTGGTTTTGAAGCTATAGGAAAAAAAATACTATAAAAAAATACGATAAATGAGGTATAGCCTAATTATAGTATATTTAGAGACGCTTCATTAAGGCTTTCCATAGTTATTCTTAATGTGTAAAGGAACTTCTATTATACACTGTTTTCCCCCTATTTTTTCACCATTTCTTAATGGTAACTTTCAAAATCCTCGTCAGTTACACTTCTAAACCATCATTAATATTTCTAGTTCAATAGTTTCAGGCTGAGAAGTATGGCTTTCTGGTTAGTGATTTACGTCCAGTTTTATGTCATATTTTTGCAAATATACTTTCTGGCAAAATTGAATAATAAATCAGAATAATTTCAGAATTATTTATCTCAAGTAATAAAGTGCTTAGTGCATTTGGATACCCTCTTTCATATTTTCGTACAGATATTTGAACACTGTTTTTGCAAGTGATTGAGGATTGACGTATGTATATAAAAATATTTTTAAATTTATTCAAACATGTAGTATTTTAATATTAAATATTCATAAGGCACATGTTGCACCTTCTGTAGGTTATGTCTGTAAACCATGTGAATTTGTCCATATACTTGCATTATGGATTATATAAAAAAATTTTTTAAAGGAGCCTTAGCCATGCAGACTTTAGATTATTGAGATGGAAATAAAGATTAGCAAACACACATGTACTACATTTGTGGCAATTATTTGGCAATATTTCTTCCTTCTGTTTAAATTTACTGTAATTTAACAAAATGAGCTCTTAAATATAGTACAAGGACATGGGTCCATTATGTGATTGACTGTTATCAGACAAGCTTCTCCTCTGGCTGAGGACGTAGAAATATTCTCTTTGCCTTGAGTAAATCTTTAAGCTTGAATTCAGAAATTCACTCTGACCTCTTCCTAGGAATTCACCAGATCTTACTAAATTGTAAAGTAGAAAATATTATGTTTTTGTTTTATGTCACTGTAACCTGGTTCCTTCATTGTGTGTGTGTCTGTAAGGCTGAAAACAGTTCAGTCTGTTTTCAGAGTATTCATCTCCTGAGTAGCTAAGTGCTAGGCTACTCCTTGCAATAACTGTTGACTTGCATGCTTCTGCTGCAGTTCTGACCTTGACTATGAATGCTTCATATGATGTATAGACATTTCAGCTGTTTATTTAAACCCATGGAATCATGCCTTGCTTACTTTTTGCAATGAGACTGCTGCAATATGTTTAGGAATGTGTTGATTGCTCATATTCTAGAACACACATAAAAGTACAAGTAAAATATGAGCAGTATAGCTTATGTTAATCTATTTTCCAGGCTTTCCCTAGGAAGGATATAAATTAATTGAGATGCTCTGATACATTTACCTCACATGCAATGAGGTAGCCTCATCCCAAAATGATTCTTCCTTCAGTTTTCTTTTATCTGCAGTCCTGCACACAGCTTGTCACAGCACTGCATGCTCCGGTAGAAGAGTGCTGCTTTAGCAGCAAACATGACCTTTACATGGAAGAGGCAAAATGTCTCATCAAGATAAGACAGAATAACAAAATTCATCTGAAGTATCTGTAATTTAAAATAAGGTATTTTGCAGAGTAGAAATAAAGGTTTTACTACAACAGAGAAGAAAAGCTACAGATTCTGATAAAAATGGAGTAAAATAAATGACCGAGCTCAAATAATAACAACTTAAACTCCCTGCTGAGTCAGACCAACATACCCAGCACCCTGTCTCTGGTGATGGCAGGAGGAGATATTTGTTAGGGACAGCAGGCAAGGCTGGCCAGCCTCTGCTGCCCATCATTGCCTCAGCATCCACGTCTGTTGCATTAGGAATAATAAGAGAATAGGCAGGGATTATAATTTTTTAACCTGGTTTTTATTAATTTGAACCTATTAGAAATGTTTTCCTCTACAGGCTTTTTTCGCAATAAAACCTAATTCATGACTCAAGATGTAAAGTTCCTATGGGCAAGAAAGCATATATTAAAAATATATGGGTGTATGATCTTGGCTGTCTTATCCTGGTGATGTAACACCCAGCAGAAGAATCTCAGTATGTTTTCTTGGACATAAACTAAATGGAAATATTAAAGGGGGTGTCAGCCTGCAGGGACAATGTTGTTTGGGTTTTGGGAATAAATCGATTCATAAAATGAAGAATAAAGTTCCAGTACAAGCTAGCGCTGCAGAGGCAGAATGGTTTTCAGCAAGTTTTCTACCAAACATTGGATCAGCTGTGGAGATTCAATGAGTATGCCTACACTTGGGAATAAACCTCACTATGTGCTTTGTGAAGATCAAGTCACATGCTCTTGTCTGTGTTCAGCTAAAGCTTTTAAAAGGGTATGGCTAACTGAGGATGATGAAAGATAGAGACACTGATGGGTAAATGAAGGGCTTGGCTTTGGGAATTTTGCTATATGAAGATTTTAAAATGCCAACTTTTTTGATTAATAAAGCTGCAATTTATCACCCCCCTTCTAAGATACTTAACAAAACTGTGAGAAAATAGTGCCCCCCTGCTCATTGATTACATGACCAATCTCAAAGCAACAATTTTACCAATTCATAGGAAGAAAGCAGATTGTCCAGAATTAGTCTTAGATTTCATTCAGCTTTGTATGTGATTATAAAGGCAGTTCTTAGGAAGAAGAAGTTCACAGCATGCACTGCTTTTGTTATGTACAAAAGTAAATAATCCTTATTGTACAGCTCAGCCTTCCGCTGTGAGTAAACTGTAGGACTGTCCTGCTTTAATCCTTGGTTTGTCATTGCTAGCCTTTTCATGGTGGTCTCTCTGGGTAGTTAAATTTTTTGTTATCAGTTTTTTAGTTGTTGACACTTTAGAGCATGTAGTTTTTTTAAAATGGGATGATGCATGTCAGCTAATTAGGCCAGCAGTACCCCTATGAAGAAAAAAGAGAACAAAGAGACTATTAACAGGCTTTGAGAAAAACAGATGTTCATTTGAAGATTTTTAGAAGAAAAATACAAATGTTTTGAATTCAGCTTTAAAGTGGTAATAATACTTCACCAAATTAATAGGAAGTTATAAAAAATTTATATTCTGAAATAAAGGCAATGATTTAATTATATTCAAGCACATTCTCTCTACTAGCAAGTTATTTAGATAATTTGTTCTAAATATCATTCCTTCTTATATCCAATGCCTAGAATTAAGAAATGTGGGTTTGTATGTGGGGGGGTATTATGATTATTTTTTTTCAATTTTTTCAAAACTGTTTCCTTATGAATTTGCACTAACTCCAGCAAACTCTTGAATTAAGAACAATGAAGCCAACAGTGGTTGATAACTTTCTTCCTTTTTTGCAGATAAACACATTTCAGGACTGGTACCTTACTGTTCCCAGCTGTATTTCTGTTACAGCTGTTTGTCAATGTTTAACTTGTCGGTCTGTAAAGTGCTTTTAGATACATTAAGTAGGATTGGCTGTATGGAAAAGAAGGACTTCCATCTGTCTATTATCTCTCGAAATGATGGACAAAATATTTACTCTTTTGGGCTATAGCTAAGTACTGCAGTGGAGTAAAGATGTGGTACAGAGTACAGGTATGATTCTATGCTGTAGTAATTACATGGAGTTAAGTGCTCTTTTTCTATTCCACTTGTTACTTCTGTATAAAATTTTTCTGCAAATATATCAAGTCAATGGTATACAATGCAGAGACTGTCTAGAGTCCTCTTTCTCTCCAAATGTGCAAAACTAGTAATTATTTTAGCTTTTTGTAGAATAAAGGCAGTTGTAAAGGAACTGAAGTACTGGGATGGATTAGTTTATTGCAAGGACACAATAAAGGACACTGTTTGGGAGTTATCTACAGCAGCAATGAAACAAGAAGGCACATTATTTTTCAGACTGTAAGCCTTCTTATTACTGTGCTTATTTCAGTGGCAAGCTCTGCACTAAACAGTATAAAAAGGAGCACTTGGAATTTCTTTGCATCCCAAGTCTCTTTGCTCAGACACAGGGAAGAATGCAATACTTGAAATGCAGTTGCTATCTTGTCAAGGCATTTCAAATCTGGATTTGTAACACTGATGCAGTGTGGTATGGGTTCAGTTCAGACAGCTATTAAACGGGCCATCTGGGCCGCAGGTAGTTGTCTAGTTGTTGGCACTAGTTTTAGTACTGGTTTAAGATGGGCCTGCAAAAGGCTCAGCCAAGTTTTAGGTGGAGGATGTCTCTAAAAAAAACCCAGTATCACAGAATATTCAGAATACTAGGTATTTATGTATATATGGTGATATTTTAGGTGATGATGATCAATGCTTGCTCCTTGATTAGCTCTTCTTTTGGAAGAATATTTGATGTCATTAACCTCACAATGATCACGTTCTATTTTTGTAAACAAAGTTTTTTCCTTGGTGATATGTTTCTATTGGAAGGATGTGAGGATAAATGCAGCTCAAAGCTACAAGAACTTCTGGGCAGACAAAGGCTTCTTTATCAAATTGTCTTTATTAGCTTTATTCCCTCTATTCCAGGAAAATTAGAGGGGAGTGCAGTGAGTTGCCCAAGGCCATTTGCTTGATCATGACAGAGTCAAAGAATCAACTCCCAGCTGTTTCATGTCAGTCCAATGCAGTAACTGCTAGATTGTCTTGCCTTGTCAATGAAACCCTTAGTAATTATATTAGTGCTCTTGGCTGACTTCAAGTGTTTGACAACAAGGATTTGTTGACTTGCTCTTAGAAGTTGTTACCATGGCTTCCAGTGGGTTTGTTTCTTTTCCTGATAGGTCATGGAACCTGCTAGTAAGGTACTATTCTGCAGGCACCAATGAGTGCTCTTTTAAGTCCTGTTGTTGGTGCTGGTAACTGAATAATCATCTCTGTTATAACTATTTTCTGAAAAACTATGCTGTTCCCAGGAGACTCTTGTCAATGGAATTCTACATTATCCTGCTGGAAAGTAAACAAAACACCCAGGCAAGAGTGAAAGATATGGAAATCTAGAAAACATTAAATATCTCAGTAATTTTAGATTCTGTAAGATTGAAGTTTATGCACTGGGGAAAACTCCTGTAGTGAAATTCTGAGCTTTCCTCCAGGCTCTGCACAGGCATAGGAACTTTTATGGTATTTAACTGTGACAGGGCACTGTCCTACTATGCAATATATGTGTGGGTGTTTTCATTACAGAAATTCACTTGTTTATGCTAGTTTTTGGCTTTCTTGCAAGGCTTAAAGTTTGCTCAAAGAAGGGAATGAATAAATGAGTAGAATAGTAACTGTAGTCCAGTTTTTGCAGTGTAAAATTGCCATGGGGATTCAGCTGAATGCGCTTTACTCCAGCAAAATATAATGTGTGGGTCCTTGCTTTTAACATCAATTATTTGTTTGATGCACACTGAGCTTTTGAGAGACTGCCTTTGATGTTCAGCACTAGCTGTCTCTAGTGTGACCTGTGATGCTTCTTCATGACTGGAAAAAAAGTCTGTTGTGACAACATGGACAAAATCCCATTTAAGCTCATTATGTTTCTATTGAATTTTACTATGTCCTTCTGCATATGGTTATTTGTCTTATAAAAGCAACAGCAGAAGAAAGCTGAACATATTTGCATTTCTTTCTTCCTTTTGTGAACTCTTGACTCTTTCACCTTGGTTTAGTCTCCTCTTTACACTTAGCTACCCACTAACAGCTTTATGAGGCTTCATCAATTGATATTAATAAACTGTCTTGAAAGGTATGGGGACATCACAGATTTTAAGAATTGATTTTGTATTATTGATGGAAATTTGCATTGACCTCCATAGATGAATGTTCCTAGCTGAAGACAGCAATGTCTGGGACATGGCATAAAGGCCTTCATGAGGAAATGGATACTAGTTTCTATCCATCTGCCTTGCTATTAGATTAATATTTTTGAATGAAGCTATGAATTAAGCATTTACCCTGTTGAAGTTTTCTGGGTAATAAATCTGTGTTGAAGCGTGTTGAACAATGCTGACACTGGTGCCATATTTTGTAGAAACACAGCATTACAAATAGTTGCAATTTCAGCCTTGAAATGAGGTAACCACAGGCAACAAAAGCTCCCTCCCCCCCTCCCTTTCTTCCCCTTTCCTCTTTTCCCCCTCTCCCATTCTCCCCCTCTCCCTCTCCCTCAATATGCCCTTGTAAAAATTATTTCTTCATGATACAAAGAAAAATGCAAACTTCCAAAGCTCAATGTGTCTATCCTTTCAATTCCAAATGATACATATTTTTAGTGAATGTACGTGTGACTACTTCCTATTTCTTCAGACAATAGAGGAAACAAAATTAGCTGCAAATATCACATCCAGAGAAG
This sequence comes from Apus apus, assembly GCF_020740795.1. Taxonomy (NCBI): domain Eukaryota; kingdom Metazoa; phylum Chordata; class Aves; order Apodiformes; family Apodidae; genus Apus; species Apus apus. The sequence goes on from NC_067285.1 coordinate 29,003,103, forward strand.
ATGAGTGGAAAAAAAAAAAAAAAGATAAGTTTCATGGCATTTAATTTATATAATGGATTTGTACCAGAAAAGCAGAAACCAGCCAGTATTTCCCTTGTATATTTAAAAGCTGACTGCCCTCTCACAGCATTCACAACATTTTGGAATGTTGAAAATAGAAAGCAAACTTCTTAACTTCAGATCTGGATGTCTTTAGGAGCTCAGACAGTACCTGATTGAGTCTGTCAGGAGCAAGACATTGGATGAACAGCTGTTGAGTTCACTTAAAACCTCTTTGTACTTTCTTCAACCTGGTGGTTCAGTTGAGCTTACTTCTGTTTGCATTGTTTTATGTTTAGTGCCCACCACTGCAAAGATTGGGTTACAGAAGAGTTTAGTTGAATGTATATTTTTTATGGCAAATTTATTATCCTCAGGCTTGAAATTATGTATTTATTTATTTTTTAAATGCACGTTCTGTCTTTATGTTTGTTTGTTTTTTCCTCCTAGGTTGAATTAAGGTTGTGGCGATGTAGTAAACTGTTTTGATGCCAAAGCTGTATCAGTCACAAGCAGCAATGTGGAAACAGACTGGTTCCCTTGCTCTAACAAGGAGTTAGTCTGCAGCCGTTCCTACAGACAGTGACTTTGAATATTTGTTTGGATGGAACTTCACCAAGGAGAACTTGGGTGTGTTAGGTAGCTGTATTCAATGAGTGTCAATGGGACTTAAAGGAGACCTTGCTGGCACTGGCGTGTCTGGTATCTGATCAGTCTCACTGTCCTGTGGTGCAGCAGCAGCCTGTTACACCTGGGCTGGCCCACACGTTCACCGATGAAGGCTGAAGTTCAGAGCAGACATATGACATCAAGGGAGGTAGCTTGAATGTTGTGTGATGCTGCATAGCTGAGACACCTGAAAGGGTGGTATGGACTAAATGTCCTCATACGGGGGGTTTCACATCCAAGGCAAATCTCTCTGCTTCTGTGTCCTCACTATTTTTAAAATGACACTTGAAAACTAGCAGCTCAGGAGTCAGTGCAGTCCCGTCGCCAAGCAAACTCAGGCCATGGGGATGGGAGAGGGCTGTGGAACAAACAGCATACCCACTGGGGAATAATTGAGACTCTCAAGGAAATACTGCTTTCTTTGGTTGTCTGAAATTGTTTTCATCTTCTCTTGTGAGATATAGGAGTGTACAAGTTTTTGCTAGAATAGCAGATTGCATGTGGTCTATACATGTTTTTACCTTGGGAAATAGTGGTAGAAATATGTGATGACTATGTGACTAGTGGCATGAAGCAGTTTTAAACATACAAATAAATTAGTCTGAACAATGAACTGAAACATAATTATACCTACATACAATCAACATATTAACATGCATTTCAAGGATTTCCATTTTCAGTTTGGGAACCAGGAGTGGGATAAGAGTTCTTCCAGAGGACTGATTTTTAGTGAGAAAAAGGGAAAAGAAAAAAAAAAAAAGCCTTGAAAAGGCAATAATTACTTCTAGGGCAGCACACTGTTTTGTAGGGTTGGGATGTCCTCAGGCAGAGGTCAGCACAGAGCTTAGTAACTGTTGGCTTGTAATAAAAGTGAGTCTCTCTGATGTTTTCCTATTGCTCTTTCTGAACAGCTCATGCCATGTTTATTACAATCATAGCGGGGTGAAAAAGTTACATGTATCCTATTACACAGCTGATTTTGCATACTTTGGACTGTATTGGAGTGCATGAAAAACTGTGCGTGTATTAACATTTATATTGGGAGCTTACCTAGAACATAACCTTTGCAAAACAAAACATGCCTGAAATGACATTTGTTCCTTCATATTAATTGGAAAGAAACTTGTGTATAACATGCCAGATGCTCACTACCAACACAAATCAGTCCAGAAGAAAAAAAAAAGGCAGGCATAATTATCTAAGGAAATAATGAAGCTAGAAGTTTTGGGGAGTAATTTATCAGGTAAATTAATCTCAGCATTAACTGTATGAGCATGGGATGACACCTTATTTGTCAGAAAGCTGTTACCTTTTGAGGAGGACAATTGCTTCTTTGCTGTTTTTCTCAGCTTCCCTTCCTGGCTTTCTTTTATGCTCTTTCTTACACAAAAAGCCCATCTTGAACTAGACAGTAAAACTCTGAACATCCAAAGTGGCCAGAATTAAAATCTTTGCAGCTCAGTGAAATAAATACTGGTGAAGAAGGAAACTGAGACCCTCATAGCATTACAAAGACTCTCCGTACAACCGTTGAAGAGGATAACATGGCCAAAGCATATTGCTTGTATTTTCTTATTCTTGCTGAAATATTACTCATTAGTAGGTATTTTAAAATGCCAAATCTCACCTAAAAACTGTTGTTAGCCACTTTATTTCAGGTTCAACATGCAGTTGACCATATGAGAGGTGTTTTCTTGATCTGGAGCCTGAAACAGTCAGAGAATCAGTTCACATTGAATTAAAACACTTTTTTTTTTTTTTTTTTTTTTTTTTTTAAAGAAAAAGATCAGACCAAATATTTGTGTTTTGCCTAAAATAAGATGTTTCAATCAAAGGTACTTACACCCTTCTATTTAACATTTTAAACAATAAAACCCCCATGTGTTTAAAATACTAAACAATCTAAAGGAAGTGAGATTATGTGATGATAGTGTGTGTGACTTGTCAGTCTAGAAATTTGAACTGGTTGACCTGTTTTAGTGAGACTTGATGTGGAAGTAGAAACCTCAGAGTTGTTACTTTCCAACAGATCTTTTGGGAGGGAGAAGGAAGCAGGGGCATAGCAGTGTTGCTAGGCCTGACCCTTCACTTCCAAAGCTAAAGGCAGAACAAATTTGTAACTTAAAAGTATTTGTTTTTCAGATTAAGTGAACAAATCGATCTAGTGATGAGGCTACAGAAACATAATGTACCTCCTCTGAATAGAGCACTGAATAACATTAATCAAAATCTTCATCTAGCATTAATCCAATAATATAGGCTTAAAAACATAAATTGTTTATTTGTGATAACTTCCTGGTTTTTAGGAATTCGGGCTCTAGAAATAACATAGACGAGTCAGTTAAGCTGCTCAGAAACAGACTTACTTGAGTTTTAAGAGACTTTGTGTTGTTATTTACCTCTTATGTAAGTTATTATATAAATAGAAAAGGGCTATTTTAATATAATCAGGAAATACACTATTTGTGTCAGTGCCCGCATACAGACATACGTGCAAGCCATGGTCTTTAGTCCAGCTTCCCTGAATGCTGGTTTCAGCAAGTACTGCAGAGGGATGTTGCTGCTTTTAAGATCTTGCTAGGATTTTTTCCCAGTTATGCTGTATCTTCTTAGTGTATAAATTCATGTCATTGTATTTCCATCTGTTTCTTTCAAATGAAGCAAAGGTTACCCATGGCAAGTTCCTAATTGTGAACACTGCTTCTGCTCTGCTTGTAAACAGCAATCATGTTTCCCCTGATTTCCCTAATAATAGAATTATATGTGTGTATGTATATGCTTTGGCAAGGATAAAGGTGTGGATTTGAATAAGGGAGGCTGAGATGAGTATTTAGATCTGGGGCCCTAAATATTTTGTAATTAAAAAGAATATATACATCATTTCTCATTTTCCCCAAATCTCGGAAGTCATTGGAGCAAGTCTTAAGAAAGGGTGGCAGGTGTGAATGTGGTGGAAGAGGAATGCTGTGTGGAGAGAGGAGTACAGCCCTTCTCCTCTGGGGATTTCCAGGAATAGAAGATTTTTGTAAAATAGAGAAGAATATCATGGAAAGTATTTTGTATGATATGGCACCCATTACTGGAAAGAGTGAGTCCAATTTTTCTTTTTACCTTCCATAAATATATTTGTTAAAAATCAAACTTCATGATTGAAAAATAACTAGAGCAAAATTATGCATGCATTTGCACTTATAGGGTGTTTATTACCTGTTAAATAAATAATGATGGTAAGCTATATCAGAAAAAATTTTTTTACTGTGAGAGTGACAGAGCACTGGAACAGGCTGCCCAGAGAGGTTGTGGAGTCTCCTTCTCTGGAGACATTCAAAACCCGCCTGGACGCCTTCCTGTGTGATGTACTCTAGGTGACCCTGCTCTGGCAGGGGGGTTGGACTAGATGATCTTTCGAGGTCCCTTCCAACCCCTATGATTCTGTGATTCTGTGACTCTTGTAAATTAAAATGTGGGTGGCAACTTTTTTTGATTGCTTGTAGACCATCATCACTGAGAATAATGAAAGGCAGCAGTGACCAAAACTGAAAGCATTAGTAGAAACAATAAACTAAATATTTAGACAAAATAGGTCCTTAAAGAAATGTGAATTAGGGAAGAAAAGGAAATGGGAAAAGAGAACAAAGATTTTCACAATTTTATTTTTAATTAGGAGGACTTGGAGCTCTAGAATGAGGATAGGAAGGATGATGGAATCCCTTAAAACAAAACAAAAAACCCCAAACAAGCAACAAAAAAAAAGTTGGGATTAACTCACCTGGAGATCCAAATATTTTGAAGCTGTAAAGAATTTCTTCTGAGGTTCACTAAAAAAAATTCCAGTGCATTATAAAACCACCTTACTAATTGTTTCTCCCACACTTTGCCTGACAGTCAAAGAAGTATTCTTCCAAATTACTGCCACAAAACCCTTTTATTCTATCAGTACAATGTTATGGTGTTGCACAGAATGTATACAGCGTTTTGTGCTTTACTGTGTTCTGACATTGAGATATACCCCATGTTATTTACTGAAATAGTGTTTCATATAAACTGAGAACCTGCCTTCAAGTAAGTTTGTGACTTTTGGAGGCACAGCCCTGCAGTGGCCGTAGGATGTTACCAGTAAAGCCCATATAGCTGTGATGGTTTGAGGGTAAAGAACAAAAGGATTAGCACATCTTTATGCACTTGGTTTCTGCTCTGTTCTCATGTGAAGGCAAAAGTATTTCAGGCACAATCTAGTTCTACCCATAAGCTGTTGCAGCTGCTGTTCTTGAACTGCCTTTCTTTGAAGTGGAGCTTTGCCCTTATAAAAATGCTTTGGGAAATTGCTGGCCTGGTATTCCTGGGCGAAGTCCCCATGCTGTTAGTGCTGCAGGGAGCAACTAGGGAGTTGGGATCCACCAGGACAAGCAAAGTCAAAAGACATAAACCAATTCCTGTTTTAGATATTTCTTAACTTAGTTTTTTTGACAATGTGATAAAGACTTCAAAAATGGAACAAAGCAATGAATGGTAGTGGAGTAAAATAAAGGCTCATTTGTTCCTGTATTTCTAGGAGGAGAGCATGAAGCTACTGGTCAACAATGAAATCACATAATTGCTGTGTTAAAAAATGAAGAAATCTAATATTTTCTTTGTCCTCTGCTGAGTTCAAGAATGCCCAGGAATTGGTGTTCATGGAAGATATTGATTGGATTTTGATTTAGCTTTCGCTTTACTCTTTTGTTGGTTAGGGAGGGCAAGAGCAGCTGTCAGTTCAGACTTCCTACCCGATTTTATCATCAGTTTATTGCCAAGGCATCTGACACTTAGCACTGGGTATTTTTTTTTACAGCTTCTATTGTATACTGCAAGAAATGCTTCAAATATAGGATTAAATGAGATACAGAGCACTTTTGAGTGGGCATTTTGAGTGTTTGAGCATCTTGTGAGATGGCATGTAAGAGCAACTGGAGTCTCTTCTGTGCTTATCAAGGAAGGTGGGAGGGAAAAATGACCATCCTGAGACTAAAAAGGCATGCAAGCATAGAAAATATGAAATGCTCAGGATGATGTAGGAGGCTCTAAATTGTTTTAGAAACAGAAGCTGATTCCTTGTACATAGAGATCCTCCTCCTTCAAAATGTATTAGCAAACAGTATTTTTAGCTGATTAAAATATAATGGAATAATGTGCAATATGTCATGCAGGGGATATCTGTTGTTGCCTAGTACATGCTAGCATCTGTGTCTCATAGGGAAAGCTTTAGAGCAGTCTGTATAGAAACAATTCTGCTAACGTGAACATATTTTGTTTCTCCTGACTCATTATTTATTTTGAGAAGTCTTGTTTGGTACAATAGCTCTTTCTTTCTCAAGGGCTTCTTCCCTTATCATAATTAGTATTTGTCTGTGTTTGGTTTTATTTGTGACCTGTTCTTGTTCCTACAAAAGTCTTAACTGTGATGTGCTGGAGAACAGTGGCTTGAGGTGAGAAGCAGATAATGGCAATACTTGAGCATCTGATCATGCATGGCTATTGGCATAGGGCTGTTCCAAGGGCTGGTCTGGAGGCAGATCATGCTGGGAATGTAAGAGGTGTTGTGGAAACTGGGATTTGTTTACTGTGTTTCACCTATTTCAGCTCCATGCTGCCTGTGACGGCCATAAGCATGTTATAAAACCTGGCCAGTACTTCTAGACCTTGCTTATGAGACATTTCCACCCCTAACAATGTCTGACATGTAAAGCAGTGGAGTAATAGAAGGATAATAGCACAGAGAGTGTTTCATTCCAAGCTTGACTGTGGTTTATGTTGGACATTTGTGTACATAAAGACAAAACAGACAAAAAAACCCTACCAAAACCGCCAGAAAGCAGGAGAGGAGTCCCCAGCAGGTCCCTGGCCCGTGATGCTCTGTCCAGGCACACGACGCCCTGTTTGCTGTGCCTCAGACCATCTGCTGTGGCATGTTTGGCTGCCTACTGCCAGCCTCAGTCAAGGGCCCTGCAGCTGATGGCAGCATCTACTTATTCTGCAAGCACGGAGTCATGCAAGGCCAGGCTGGGCCACCTGTGCCCAGGGTGCCCTGGGGACAAGCACGGGCTTCCGCCTTTCTCTTGCCATCCCTGTTCTGTTGCTGGGAAGAGTGGTTCATGTTTATGGAGAGGCATTTTCCTTTACACATTCCTGGAACATATTCTATAAAATACATTAATAATAAATTCATATAATATATGTTATAAATTTAAAATTTATTTTCCTTTGCAAAGCTGAGTTCTGTCAGTCATTGCCTCCCAGTTATAGCATACAGCTTCTACTTAGGTATAGATGATCCCCTTGTAATCTCTGATCATTTTGCATAAGCATTAGAAAATACTGACCTCAAAGTGGTGACTGCTGTATTTACAAATGGAAAAAAGATTTATATTTGAAAGCATGTTTTTCAGGGTGTTAGTCTCAAAAACACTCACTCTGCCAATACTCCATAAAATGCAAATACTGTTCTTTCAAGCCTTGTTAAAGAATAAATTATTTTGCACAAATTAAAAACATACCTGCAAAAAAAAAATTAAATATAAAGCATTCCAGATGAGAGTTAGGTGTTCCATAATGAAGAGCAAATTTAAACCCTTTTACCAGTTTAACTTATTGTTTACATTTTAATTAAATTTTTCCCTAATAGAATATCTTCTTGTAAGAATAATTGAAGATGTAAACATCATATCTCAAACCTTTTCCTGAGTAATTATGTGCATTTTCATTTTAGCTCTGGGGAAGTTGCAGGTCTGCTCTTTGGCAAACACTTTCTTTGCCAACTGGCTGCCTGGAAGTATTATGTCAACCACAAAACAATAGAAAACTAAATAAAAGAAGATTATTTTTTTAAATTGAGGTGAACTTGCATTAATTCTATGTGGTATAAATGGGATTTACTTTTGCATGAGTCATTGGCGGGAAGATACTGCAAAGGAAGAGGAGAGATGTAGTTTCGTGTGACTGGGTTCGAGTAGGACATCTGGCAGCAGAGGTGCACACTAGAGGGTGCTAGTGATTTAGCATAATTACTATCATTTGTATTCTTTTGCTGTTAGGAAATATCGGGGGCCTCTAAAGAGTTGCCTACACAGCGTGGGATCAAACTTTGAAATTTCTAACCAGTGTTTGCTATGTTATTCTCATAATATGTTTACATTTTGGAGTTCAGCAAAGTTTTCCAAGTAGTGTTTATCTAATATTGGTGGCATTTGTTCACAGCCCTTCCCTTCATTGGAGGGACAGACTGCTTGGATTTTAGTAAAATATGAAATAGCCCTCAATAACTTTTGTGTATTTCTAATATTTGCCCATCTAACTTCCTTGTTAAACTTTGATTTTGGTAAGGTTTGTGCCTTCTAGCTTTTATTGCCCACCCCATGAAAAACGTAATTTAAAAAGGCTGAAGGTTTAAAATACATTTGTCTCAGTGTTCAGAGTTTGGAGGAGATGGTATGGTATTTCCTCTTTGCTCATTGCCCTTCTTTGTATCTGCCCTTTCTTTTCTGATTCTTTTCTCTCGTAGTTTTTTCTGTGAGCTTGCTCACCCAGTCTGACACCTTATCTCAGGACCTAATTTATCTGGTTTTAACTACAACCTTTGAAGGCAAAAAGTAATGTCCTTCACCATTACAATAGTTCTTCTTTCATTCATGCCATCGGTGGAAGACAGAAGATGTGGAACGAATGATCAGGTGTTTATGAGCTGATCTACCTTTGGCGAATTTGACTAGTTCTGGTCTAGCCTGGGGAATGGAGCCCATCATGGGCAGCTCAGCAAAGGGGACAGACCCTGCTTGGTGCATAGTGTGTAGGGCTGACTAAAGTGTGGCAGGGGCTGCACAGAGCCCTTGTAGATGACAAGAATAGATTATTCTCATAGGCAAGGTTTGGGAGGGAAGGGTGACACAAGGAAGATGGAAGCACATACACAAACCCTTTGAGGGACAGTGTGAGATTATTGGGTGGTGGAGGAGGGAGGATCCCAACCTCACATAGCATCCTAGAAATTGGGAAAGAAAGTGGATACAGCAGGGCCTGTTGGGGGATGTTTAATTAAACCTTTTTTTTTCTGAAGGTGGTGTAAAGTGAAGGGCTGATGTAGGCAGGACCTGTGATTACAGGGAGTAGGGGAAAGAGAAATAGAGATCATGAGCAGACTTGATGCTCTCTCTTCAGGATGTTGGAGGGTACCTCTGCCAAAGAAGGGTCAGGCAGTTGCTTTTGGGGACAGTGGGATGAGATGTGTAAAGTGTGGCACATCTGGCCTGTGGCACAGAGCCCAGCCTCATTTGTTCTTTATGGTGTTTTCCTGGCCTTTGTCTCTCTGCACGCCTCCCTCCATATTTCCCAATACTTGCTCTGTCCCACAAGGTTCACCCTGTGCAGTTGGCTGTTGGTGGGTTCCTGACCTCTATGGTCTCTAGGGGAACCCTTACTCTTGTATCTTTTTGTAAATCATGTGCACCTGTCACAGTCCCTGCTGTGCTGCCCTGGCTGGAAAGCTCAGCACTAAATGCTCTCTCTGATAAAGCTGCAGGTGGGTGAGGTAACTGCATTTTTTTCTTTTTCCATTTGGTCTCAGTCACTTGCTGTCTAATTACTGAGCACCTTGTGTAGTGAACCAGACAACTGGCCTTTTCAGTGATCTTGTAATTCAGCTACTGAATCATCCTGATCCTCCTTTTTATCCTTTTCCTGGTGTGTTTATAAACTTTTGCTACACTGTGCCTGAGATAGATAAAAATTATAAAATAACTTGAACAGATTTTCTTGTGTTGTCTGCAAAAATAAAGCTCATCTATGAGTCCTCTTTCTTCTGTCACATCATGATAGTATTGTGTATGAACTGAAAGGAGGATCAAGCCTGTTCAATAGTCTCCTGTTTTAAGGCACAGCTGAACTTTAAAACGTGCAGTGTGTGTGAAGATATAAGAAAGTATATTATAGAAGGAAGTGATATAGCAAAGCAGCACCTGTCAGCATTTAGCTTGCAGGTGTAGGTGCCAGCTTTCAGTGTTAGGTGCCATGCAACATGAGAACCATAAGCTCAGCAGCATAGTGCTAAGCCCAGAAGTGCTAGATAAAATGTTTGGTTTCAGAACAACACTACATTTGGTCAGGATTTTGCCTACTCATTGAGGGTGCTAAATATAAATGCTTTTGTCCTGCATGTCAGACCTTGGGATTGGTCATTTTTTTATGTCCCTCTTCTGTCTCAGTGCCTGTCGCTAACAGACTTCATGGACAATTGAAAAGCTCTGTCCATTTGGAAGTCTTTTCCACCTAATTACAAGGACAAATAATATAGTGCTTAAAAATCCATTTATTTTACTCAACCCAGCAGTCAGAAAGTTAGAGCTTGTCTCAATGAAGAGCAGCATTCAGAGTTTACTTAGAAGTACATTTAAGCTGTCCTCACTCACTTACTGCTACCAACCTTAAATTTCTAATAGGAACAGACTCTTTTAGGGCATTGTCAGGTTTTTTTCTGCATCAACTTACTCCCTCATCTAACCATTGTAAAAATACTTCTAATCTGCTTCTATTGCTGTGTTTGTCCTGTTGTAAGATAAAGTGCAATTTTGTGCTGCAGTGACTAGAGGAGCATGTGCTATAAAAATACCCTGTATTGTCAGCCTTTCACTTAAAACATAGTTTCCTAGTCACACAGAAGCAAGGTAGATGAAAATAAAGACTCAGGAGTTTTCTGGTGAATTGTGGACCATCACACAGATATTTCTGTGTTTCAGAAGATCTCACCAAAAAAGGCATCCTTGGGATGAGGGAAAAGGAAGTATCCCGTGAAACCAGAAGACTGCTTCAATTCACTTAACAAATATGTTCTAACTGCAGAATTGTATTCTTGAAAAAATATTGACAAATACGTAGTAAATAGCTAGTATTCAAAAATGCTTCTTTGATTCACTAATTTAGGATTATTGTTTTCCTTCTAACAGTGGTTTTCCCCATAATTTGCATTTCCTTTTTCAGCCCCATTATTAGCCTGTGATTAAATTGATTATACTCTTCTTTCTTGAGCTCTGACAACAAAAAAAATATCCCACCAAAGTATTTAGCAGTGCAAGTTTGGGCACTTCATTATTTTATCTCTAGTGGTTGATAAAAAAGTGTTGTGTTTCATTATTTCTTTTTAAGAAAATAGTAAAACTTCAGATACATTTAAGTGAATGTACTCAAAAATGAAGTGCAGAACATTATCGTGCTAATGGCATTTGCTGTGTGTTGGATTCTGCAGGAAAAAAAGATGGAAGTTTCTTACCACCCCACATCAGAGGATGCTCTCTACCCTTTTTTCATGGCATCCATACTTTCTCCTTTAGGCATCTGCTATTCCCACTTCTCCCTTTTGGAGGGCATGCACAGCAGCCTGTTCTGGCCTAGAAGATACATGAAGCTGTTGTGTTTCTAGTTCAAGTGCCAGGAGCTGCATGTACTAAGCAATGCCGCGATTTTCCTTAGATCCCTTAAGCATCTCTACTTGGCATCATTCTCTAGGTAAAGACATCCTTAAATATGATGCTAAGCGGTGCTCCCTTTCCCTTCCTGATTTTAGTGTGGTCTCTTCCTTCTCCTGTTGACCATAGAACTTTCTGTGGTATATTTTCAGACCCTTTTGAAATAAACCTGTGTGTTTCAGTCCTCACTGCGAGCACTGTTGTTATCACAGGCTGGAGGGTAATCTGTTGTAAGGTGCAAGGAAAGGCTTTGTTGGTGTTAGCTGTAAGCTGTGAGACTATAAGCATGCTTTTTTGTAGTTTACAAAGATAATTCAAGATTCTCAAGATTTTCAAGATAATTCAAGCATCTCTGTGCAGCAAAAAGTCATAATATTTCCTGCTGTCATTAAGGCCTAGGAGCACAAATTAGTTTGACTTATCCACGAGCAGAGAAGGGGAGTGGGTAGTAGTATCTATCTGCCCTTTTGATTTCTAGATATAAAAGCAGGAGCCAAGATGATACCAACTTTTTCAGTGTGTTTCAAGGCTGCTGGTGACTTCAAAGGGCTGGCATGACTGGTGGAGGAAGCTGCAGACCTCTCTAATGGTGCAGGTTAGGTTGGGTAGTGGCTGTAATAGCTACTACGTGTACTGGGGTTTGCAGGCTGGTGAAAAGGTACTTTGAAGGAAACTGAATTGCATATAGATGAAGCAATGTGGAGGTCTTAATGGCCCTCTATGGCTTTGAATTTTTTGTTTTCTTCATTCTTATACTTCCTTTGACAGATTTTTTGGGTAGAAATAAAGGGTTTTCTGCCTCAAGATCTGGTGTCTTCATGTAGAATTTGTTGATCCCCTTAAAAACATGTGAAGGCAGCTCTTTGGCCATCACGTGTAGCCACACGTGAAGAGCAAAGGGAATAGTGATGTGTGGGTCCTGGTTCACACAAGGACATGAGAATGACTGCTGGAGAACACCAGAGGCTTAGACTGATGAGCTGTTCTCCAGTTGCTGGCAGCAAATGGGAGGGATAATCTCATAGCAGGTGAAGTGCTAGTCCCTGAACACGCAAACTCAAGTTTTGGGTTGTAGGAAGAGGTTTTTGAGCATGGAGAGTCCATAGCAATTACTGCCGATGGTTGCACTAGTTCCCTCCCTGGATCTTATACACTGCAGCAAAATAAATGAGGTGTTTTAGCATTATACGTAGAGAAAACTGTGAGTGGTGTTGGATGTGACCTGCTGAGTCTCCAGTTATTTTAATGACAGATATAAAAACTTTTACTTTATAAAATATTCTGTAGAATGCCATGAAAATAAATAGAATGCTTTGAAGGAAAAAATAGCTTTTATTTCCAAGGTTTATATTATGAATCACTCCCTTGATTTACATCCTAATAATCTGATTTATGCCCATTTATTTTTTACTTTTGTTTATATATAATCTGATGTCTGATCCTGGTTATCTTCTTTTAGGGCAAGGAGAGGATAATAAAGTTGTGATGCAAAACAACTCAAATACTTAATTCTTCAAAGTCATCATTTTTCATACATTGCAATGAATATAATATATTCAACTAATGCAATAAATTATGTGAGCCAAAATTTTGTAACTCTTCACTTTCATTTAATCATAACAATTGACATTTTCTTAGTTTCTTTAATGTATTCCATTAAAATTGAGATTTTCCCTATGAAGTTGTACTGGACTGTTCAGAAGTGAACTACTAATAATTCTCCTTAAGTGATCAATTAATAATGTTCACACACTAAACCTTTTAAAATCAGTTATTTCTCACACTACTTTCAGGAGATATATGAGTAAGTGTATTAAGTCTATATAATTATTATGAAATGCCATTAATTGGAGCAGAATAAATGAAAAAAGTTCCATTTTCTAGTATTTTTTTTTTAACTTGTAAAAGCTGAAATTTAAAAACATACTGTATGTCAGCAAATATAAAAATATATATTCAACAAAACGTTTCCTTCTAACCCAAATACAGTTTTTAAATTGGATTTTAAACAGACTTTTTTTCTATTTCGTTCTATGCAATTCTGAATTAATTGCAAATGAGCTAAAATAGCAGATCACCAGTCTACCAATCGAGGGACAGTAATGCTGACTCAAATGGCCATGCTGGTGTAGAGATGTGTTGAATTATTCTATGTAACAGCTACCTAGACATCTCAATATTCACTTGAAAATATTTTCTGCTTTATTTTTATTAATTTTTTTAACTTATACTCTCCTCTATGAAATAGAAAGGTTTACAATGTCCCAACTTTGTTCTCTGAAATAATTAAATTGATATCTAATCTTTAGAATCCAAGTACAGTTTTCCTGTGTATTGTCATGATTTAGTTGGAAATGCTTAATTCTAGGAATTTTATACCCTGTTGTCCACATACCAAATATTTTCTGATTGCCACATTTCTACCTTTAGATTTCCTCCTTTTCTTTAAACTGGAGAACCTGATCAACCAAATCTTTGGCAGAGCATTGAAATAAGTTTATAATTACCTGCATGTAATTCGTAGCCCAGTAATCATCTAAATTCCTGTACTATATTGCAATCAGAGTTTGTTTTGTGTGGTTTTGTGTTTTGGATTTGGTTGTGGGGTTTTTTAAGAGCAACAGCTGAGAAGAAAGAAGGATTGTGGGAGGATGTAGGGGAACTACATTGTGTAAGAAGTAAGAGTGGTTAATGATGTAGCAGAACAGAAGAGGAACCCATGGCCCTGTCCAGGTCAGGGCTGTCACCTAGCCTTTTTCTTTACAGTCCCTTTTCCTCCTTGCCAGCAGAAGGCACTCTCTTCTTACTCCAAAAAGCAGAACCATGGGAAGAAGCCTTTTTCCTGCCTTCCCTAATCACTGGTTGCAGAAGCACCTCCTTTGAGTAAATAAAATGAAAAATAAGTCTGGGAAAGAGTCTTTTTGGAGCTGAGTGAGTTGTAGTTTATCTTTGAGAGGGGACAGGCAGCAGCTAGAGTTGCTCTCCACACTGTCGAGATAGTGGTCATGCATTTCAAGCCAAATTGTTTTTTTCCCTTTGCCACTTACAGTGTCTATATTTGCACATATTTCTGAACAGATGACTTCGAGTTGTAAACACACTCCTTTATATTTTTCTATAGAGGAAGGAAATTTGAAACTATACAACAAATTGGGTTTATAGGAGATTTTTTTATAAAGTAAGTGTATGGGGATGGAATTGATTTTTAAGAGTTGCTTTGAGCTCTTGGAGTAGGATATTCCAGCCTACCTCCTCTGTGACCGAAACAATTGATTTCTAAGTGTCTTCACACAACTGATAACAAATCAACCAATGCACCTTATTTTGCTCACTGTGGCCAAGTCTCTTTAGAGTGGAGAAGCATCCTTCCTCAATGAGAGCTTCAACAGAAAACCTGAGTGATAAACTGTCAGTACCAATGAATTGTCTTCCCATTCTGAGAAGAGGCTGTGCTTTATCATTGTAGAATAATGCTGAGAGGGAAGTAAAAAGGTCAGAAGGGGAGGGAAAAGTGAGAGGAGACATTTTTTTATTAATGTTATCATTGATACTATAAAATTACTGATAGTATTGAGGGTTCTTACATTCATCCTACTTTTACAAATATGAAATACACTTTAAGTGATATGAGTATTCCCCTGCTGAACCTTTATCTGCTGAGTTTCTGCCCAGAGCACATCTTTACGATAGTTTTAAGTCCTTAATAAAAAAAGTTTCTGCAAGAAATGCTGTCAGAGATTTAACTAGAACATGAATAAAGTTGTGACGGAAAGTGTGCTGAATAGAAAGTCAATACTATGAAGCTCATGTTGTGTGGAGTAATTCCCCCAATATTCCTACAGTAATAAAACAACTAAAAACCAGAGTCTCATTTAAAAGAAGTAAAATGAAAAGACGTGGTCTGCTGGACAGCTGGAAGACAAAGGTGTGTTGGTGGTAATTATATTCCTCTCAGTACCCATAATCCCTATTGCTCATAAGGTTTAGCAACAGCCATTGCCTGCTTAGCATTCAGCTCACATTCCTCTGCCACATTCTGCAGCCATCGCATTATCTGCAGAGGCAGGAGTGACTGCAAATAGTACCAGAATGGAGCAGCCCAACAATTGACCAGGGAGATGACAGCTGCTTGCTGAAATGATGAAAAGAAGAAAGTGCTCACAGCCCCCCAACATCTCCCCAACAAATAGACATATTTGGCAGGTTTCTATCCCCTTCCACAGGAAATTATCACCACAAATCAAGAACAGAGGGAAGTGGGGGGACATGGTCTGTCACATCATTTGTGTTTCTGTTCTTGCACTCTTTGGAATGAATATGCTCCTTATGCTTCAAAAGTGTAACAAGTAATGAATTGCTATATAGGAATGGCATAAAAGGGGGCTTTTTCCAGATTCATTCACATAAAAGCAGTTGACAATTGCTAACTCTTTTTTATGATTAACCCAGGATCACTAGTGTTGCAATTATTAATGCTGTGTCTGATTTGCTGAGTTTCACTTTATTGATTTTATTTTGATTGGAATAAGACTGATTGCCACCTTGGAAAACAAAGTTGTGCTTGAATGACACTATTTAAGTATTACATTCTCCTAAACATTCATTAAGCCTCATGCTTTAATTAAACCTAAGTATTACTGCTAATTGTTGGAGGTGCTAGACAGGAGAAGCAGAAACTGGACATACCTGAGGGTCTTTTTCCCTTTGACTAGAAAATCTCTGAAGTGTGGTGGAAGAAGCCATTGTGGTTTTTGAGGTATTTTGGGAGACCAGCCACATTACAGTGTGACTTTTTCACTATTGGTCTTAATGGTTCATAAACACTTTACTTCTTAGAGGAAAAATTTGGTTTATGTATGTGCTCACATCTGTTTCTTTTGTGTTCTTTCACTGACTCTGTGAAAGCTAATGAGCTTTTGGGCAAAGGAGGAAGCCACTCTGATATAGGCTCCTGGTTGGAGTTCATTAAGTTTTAGGCTCTGTTTCTATTACTTACCTGCTGCGTGGTGTTGGACAAATAATCTTTGTTCTTCTGTTTCCTCTCCTACCCGTTTTGCTCCCACCTCAGTTTCTTTCTTCTTGACAAGTTTGATTAAGTTCATATATCATTGTTTTCTTCCTTGCTGTTGTTATAGGCCAGTGCATTTGCTTTGCATGACATCTTGTGTTTTGGCATGTCCCACATACCTTTGTCAGTCAACCCCTTCACCACTTCTCACTCATCATTGAAGATCCACTTGTCTCTGCCATGCTGCTGTCATCCAATATTCATCTCTGCAGAAAGGGCTAAAAATAACTCTCTTTTTGGGGGTAGAATTTTTATCTGTAGATTTAGAGTTGTTTAACAGTTCACATCAACATTCCCAGTGTCATTACGGAGATGTAGAGAACACAGATTGACTTCCCGGGGTCGCATAACCAAGTTAAGGGCAGAATAAATAGAAGTAATCACATGACTTGTCCTGCTTGTGAAAAGTCTGTACAGGCAGTACCTCAATGCTTTACATAGCTCATGTTGCCTAGGATGAACAAGACTATTTAATAAGAACATATTTGCTTCTGTCTTTGCATGTGTATTGTAATTGAAAAGTATTTTGCTAATATTTTCTGCCTGACACAGGCATATTAAGAATTCATTCCTTCTACAGCAAAATAGCTGTTGTTGAGTCAGCAGCTTCCTAATACCATGTAATAATAAAGAATGTAAGAGATTTTGGCAAAATAATTTGCTTAGTATATGCTGATTTATGATTAGACATGGCAGCTGGGCTTTCAGATAAAGTGCCTGAAGAATCTGGGTAATAAAATATTGGGTTTTGTGCACTTTTCCCTACTAAAAAGTGACACATTCATGTTAGAACAGAAATCTTAACTGCAAATTTGCTTTGGTCCTCTGGAAAAAGCAGAGAGATTCTGCCTGCCCTTTATTACTTAGCATTGTGCACTCAGGTGAGCAGGCTCAAATATTGCACTTTTGGTGTTTAATTTACCAACACTGTTATCTGTAGAAAATGCAACAATGTACGTAATGAGACAGCCATAATTGGAATTTTAACATCTTACCAGGACTTTGGAAGGCACAGCACATGTGCACTCCTTATTTGTATTATCTCACTTCATAGAATTTGAAAACAACCTAGGCTAAGGTGTTCTCCATGGCTCATTAGTTCCACAGAGCTTTGACAGAGGAGCATTGGTCAAATAAATCAATGATATGTAACATTAAAAAAATTTGAGATTTAGTTTTTAATTATATAACTGCATTCAGCAAGGTGCAAAAGCAGTGTGATGACTGCAGAGGCAATCCATGTTTTTAGAATTATGCCTGGGTAATGGCAATTACTGTGTGGAGGCTAAAGAACTCTGTTTTTTTCCAGTGAAGTCAAGCTATGAAGAAACAAAATGCCACGTATTACTTTGTACTAGGAATTGAGACCGAATGATATGTTAATCATTGTTTGAAATCTGGTTCCTAAAAGACTACAGCTGATACAGTTGGGTGTAACTAAAAACATACAGTGGTAGCAGGTAAAATACCATGTAATTTATTATCATTTCTATTGGTAGAAAAATTCTGGTACATACAGAAAAAAGACCAAAGTGAAGGAAATGAAACAGTATTTTCTTACATTACCTTTTGGGCTACACTAGATAATTTTGTTCTCACTGGCAATGCCAACATCCCAGAAAGTGAGCATAGCCTTTGGGAATCACAGGCTGTGGAATTTTTACCTGCTGGCATTACGGGTGAGAGGAAGAGTGGATTTGGGTTTGGATCTCTTGGAATGGAACCATTCTGATGTTTTGTTTTCAGATTAAAGCCCAACACAGGGTGGGCCTGCTCTCTCCTACTGACATACCTATGATTTAGGGAAATCTAATTTCTCTATTATATTTAAGTCACGTTTAATATAGCATCTAGGCAGCCTCTCCCCCTTGGCCTGTCAGCAAGTCATGGTGTGTGCGTACTGTAGAGTGGAAGGCACTGTGGGTGGTCCCAAGTGGCTTGTCGGCATGGTTCTGGGCTAGAAGCATTGTAATTGCATCTTCCAGGTGGGATTATTCTTGTGTTACTGAGCTGGGTTCTCTGGTTATGTTAGCTTGAAGCTTTCTGCTCTGCTGTCCACTGTGCAGCATGGGCTTGCCCTTGATTCTGTACCTACCTGAAAGGAGGTTTTAGGGAGGTGGGTGTTGGTCTCTTTTTCCAAGTAACAAGTGATAGGATGAGAAGAAATAACCTCAAATGGTGCCAAGTGAGGCAAATTGGATATTGGGAAATATTTCTTCACTGCAAAGGTTCTGAGGCACTAGAACAGGTGGAACAGGCTGCTCAGGGAAGAGGTTGATTCACCATACCTGGACATATTTAAAAGAAGTGTAGATGTGGCACTTAGGGACAGGGTTTAGTGGGGGATTTGACAGTTGGGTTTGTGGTTGGGCTCAGTCTTAAAGGTCTTTTCCACTCTAAATTATTCTTTTTAGGGCCATTCTATTTAGGCCAGAGCTTTTGGCAGGTTAGTAATACAGACTGCTCCCTGCTCCCCCTGCCATCTACTGTTGGCTGCTCTGCAATCGAAGTTCAGACTTTTAGGAAAACAGATCTGTTAATATTGCCCAGAAACCAGGATGAGTCTGATGCTGGTTTTGTCATACAGGGTTTGTCACTCAGGGCAGTGGGGTACCTTTCTGGGTACAATGACCAGTGCCTAGTGATGTCTCACCCCATAGCTGCCTAAATAGCAACTTCTTTAATTTCTATATATTTTATACCATTCTATATATGGTTTTATACCATGTGTGGATGCAAATTCCCCAGTCTTCATGATCTTTTGTTTGGCTAATTACTTTCTCCATGCCTTAAGCACATATAAGAAGAACAGCACTGTTTCATTCATCCTACCTTGAAATACAGTTTTTGGTATTGCCCCATCCTTCTCTGCCCAGGTGGTTGTTTTTTTTTCAGGTATTTGTTGACTGGAGACATCCAACTTGTAATTTTTCATCTAGCAGTTATCTTTCACACTCTGAAGCTGCCCTCTACTTCGGTTACACAGCTACAGTAATTACACTAAGTATTATCGTCCAGGTTTAAGTTTTGCCCTGTGCATAGGTGCTTCTTCAGGACTTGCAACACCCCTTTTGCCTTCTGTAATTTTTTTCCTTTTTGTGTATCATTCCCCAGGAGTCAACTTTTCCTTTCTGTCAGACCAAACCTGAGGCTTTTGTTCAAGACACAGGGTGTATAATTCACAGGTGAACCTGCCCTGTAGTGTGTATTTCCAAGCTACCTTTCTAGTCTTTGTAGAGTGTTTTCCTCTGGAAGTTTGATTTTTGAGTAGTAGGAGATGTTTGTTTATTCTTTAATTTACTTTTTGCTCTTACCCTTGACTATGACTCTGCTGTGTGCTTAGAGCATGATTCTGCCTCATCACTCCAAGGCAGATGCTGAGCCTGTGTTCTTTTTAATATCTCAATTTTACCTGATGACTTTACCTATATTCTGTAAGAACCACCACTGAGATTTTTTGGAAGCTTGACAATAGTTTCGGCTATGCATTAAACCTGAAACTAAGGTGAGACATTTACCTGATTTGAATGCAATGCTGGCAGCTTAGCATACCTGTGGCCAGTCTTGAGCGGGGAATACCAAAACAATTGATTTTGTATTATCAGACTCTAGTGGGCAGGGATTGAATCAGTAATGCTGAAGTATTGATATTAACTACCCTCATTGATAGTCAAGTCATAATTGCTTTCTGCCTTCCAATGTTGTACCTTTTTATTTCAATGTATGATAGTTTTCAAAAATTATGTTTCAAGAGCAAAATGAAACTTCACACTAAATTTAATTAACTGCATTACCTTTACATTACCTTGCCAGCTCCAATAGGTGTGCAGAGCTCTGTGGCTGCCATTGTGCTGGGTGACACAGAAGCACGTCTATGCTTCACAGAGTCACCTGATGGAGAAGGAAGAGTCAAAGCAGATGCAGACACCTTTGCCAACTTCTTAAAATATGGTAGATTTAATATTTTTTTCACATGTTGCTTCACACTTCATATTTGAATTTGGATCCTTCCTAATTAGGTAACCCAAATTCCATGTATGCCTTTTCCTTGTAATTCCTGGCACTTTATTATTGTATTAAGAGTCTCATGATCTTTGGCCTGCAGGCAATGATTACATTGACTTAGCTGTTCAGCCTGTTGCCCCTGTGATCCAAAGGTCCTTTTCAGGAGAGGTACTACCTAAGCCAGTCCTGGCCTGTATGAAAAATGTAATTTCCTGATAATTTAATGCCTTGGTATGAGAAAGCGTGAGGCAAGGGAACTGCTAGCTTTTAAAAAATCATTGAAGTTGAAACATTTCACTACAATAGTATCTTCTGGTGGAAAATAATTTTAGCTAGGCCTGGCCAGTTTAGCACATGTATTAATCCAACACAACCAAATATTTATATTTTTTCTATATGAGTTTATACTTTTAGTCTTGAATTTTACTTAAGAAATTGCACAATTTCAGGCTTTTTTTAAAAAAATGTCTTCTAAAAATATTCTGTCAATCAGAAAATATTGTCAGCTGAAGTGACTGCTGAATTAAAATCTACATTACTTATCCAGCATTAGAGAAATGAAATCAACTTGCATTGTTTAGATTGAATTTTACTAATCAGAACTCCAGGATAACATACATCGGTTGAATAATACCTTCTATTTAGGTAACATTTCTAGAAGGGTTGAAGGATGTTTGGCAGGTTTGGATGAACAAGAGTAAATCAAAGTAATAAATCAACTTAATAATTTATATAAAGGAAGAATTTATTTTGGAATTTGCTAGGGCTTGAATGACTTCCACTTGTGGAAACTGATGGATATTTCTTTGTAATAGCTGGAAGAGAATAGCTTTTTTGAGTAGCTCTTGATGAACTCTCACCAGATCTGCTGTGCAACATCAGAATTGTGGCAGAGGGAAGACACAACCTACAGTATGTCAACAAATACCCAAAAGTGATGTCCATTCCATATGAAACTGATTTACACTAGACTATGAGTTGAGGATACGATCTCTCTTGTAATGGACAGCTTCGAGCCTGGTTTATTCATAATTCTTTAATCTTTTGGGAATGGCTGGGTTTGGGTATTTGGTGCATTCACTTTTTCACTCTCCCTTTACTGTTAAATTCATTATAATAATTTTGACAGGAAAATAATAGAAGAAAATTAGTATCTTCTTCCTTTCACTTTTCCCTTTTCATCTAAAGTAAAACCAAAATTGTCCATGCTTTGATGTTTGTAAGTGACTGAATGGATTTTCTGCAAACTTCTGAAACAAATTTTACCTGTAAGCAACCTAAGCAACTGAATAAAAATATACCAGCACAAAATCTATCTGGGCACTACAATAATGTAGTAAGCTTTCAGACATAGGCTTTTCTGATGAAAATTGCTTTCCAACAATTAGCCTAATGCTATGATTAGCTTTGAGGTGTTCAGAAAAAATTAGAAGGTTTTGGCTGGATTTTGGGGATTTTCTTTAACATGATTACTTAACACTTTCATCTTTAAAATAACCTGCTTATTACTGATTTAAATGTCTGTACGTATATTTATGTCTTAACGAAAAATAAAGGAGCACTTAGGTTGTTAATAATACAAATTCAGGTGTTAATCATGTGTATTTAACACCATTCAGAAAATGTAAAAAGGCTGGCATCCTGTGAAGATGGTTTAGAAAAAAAATTACAGGGGTGGGAAGTTTCTGTGATCTTCCCAGCTTTGAGTGCTTTCCTGTGCCTTCTCCCCTACTGAGACTAAGTGCTTTCAAAGACACATTTCTTTGTTGTGCCTTCATCCATTTCTGCATGGTCCTTAAAGAAGCTGAGCCAATGGTTGAATGGAGTGCTGCCTTTCACAAATAACAATCGGTCCAACCTTCCGTTTTGTAACACCAAGTGGTGCCATTAAGTAATCTTTAACATAAAACTCTCGTAAATTATGGTCCCAAAGGCTAAGTGAGCATATCACAAGTTGATTGTTAATGGGGCTATCTGCATAGAGCACCAGTGCTTGTTAAAAAAAGTAAATATTTTGTATGCTAAATAATATTACATTAATAGAGAAGATACCCCTCTTCCTTGCTCCATTGCGTGTTTATATTTGGCTTGTAGAATTATTTGTATTCAATTCCATATACTGCAGACTGTTGAATTTAAAATGCAATTTAGAGATTTTAGTCCTGCGACTTAGCACAGCATTTATATTGGTAGATAGAAGAAAAGATAATAAGGAAAGCTTTTGAAGAGTGAGAGCTAGCAGACTATAAAATAAATAGTGAAGTCTATTAGGGTGAAAAATAAATTACGGAAGTCATGCCAGCAAGACTGGAAAAACCTGTAATCACTGACCAAGGGAGAATTAAGAAATGTACAGTTTTCTCTATCTAACTTTCATAATTTTGTTAAATTTGGTAAGTTTTGAGTGTTTGAAGATTGAGAGGGTTGGTTTGAGGTGGTTACAGAACCTTAAATGACAATTTTTAATTAATGTGGTTTAGTTGATTTACTAATTGTAATTTACTTTGGAAATGATGGAAAATTGGTGAGACTAAGAATGGTGTTCAGAAATGCAATGAAACTGTTCACTAAGAGTCTTAATTAACCAGCAGACTGTATGCACTGCCCTTTAGTAGCAAGTCTTTTTAACTTCATTCTTCAAAAGAAGTAATTACACAGTTTCTCAGGGCTGCTGCAATACTGTAACAAAGGGCAAAAATCATTAACCATCATAATGCAGCATAAGTGATTTCAAGCTTGTGCTTTTATGATCTGTGCTGAGCTCACCTTCCACTTCACTTTTTCCTACATGTTTGCATGTTAACATACCTGCATGTTGATTTAGATTTGCTAACTTGTGCCTAGGTAGAGTGATGACAGTTATCCATTTTCTGAAGGTCTCTATATTTCAATGTGCTTAGCTGCACCCAGAAAATTCTTTATTTGATAAATCAATTTTGCATGGTTTTGCTCCAATGGAAAATGTTCCTGAGCCTTTCAGAAAGATAAATTCGTGTTGAGAATAAACAGCTGCAGTCAATCACTCATTCCGAAGTTGAAAGATTTGGATTCCAAATCTAAGGTAATGTGACTGTAGGTTATCCAAAGGCTGACTAATTGTACAGAGTATTACTCACTCCAAACTTACAAACATTTGTGGCTAATTTGTTTTCAGACAATTTTTGCATTGTTGATCCAGAAGCTGAAAATAAAGTTCCAAATACCCTAAAAGAAGCTTGTGCAAAGACGGTAGACTTTCTTACAATATTTTTTAAATAATTATTCATATCTAAAACTATATGTAAAAGTTAATTAAGCAACCTGTTGGATTTACCATTTAAGCACATGAGCAAGTGCTGTTTGTGTGCTGTACGGGTTCCCAACTTGCAATGTGAATATAAAAATCTGCAAGGCAGTTGGAGAGTATCTTTACCACTATGGCTTTCTCTAAAGTCTCCTCCCTTCATATCTGCTGCTCAACTTTCAATATTGAATTAATGACAACACTGCCTTTCTGTAATAAAATTATTCAGTAAGTCCTACTAAAGTTAATTAATTTATTCTTTTTTAAAACAGCTAAAATAGTTTTGTGAAAAAAATTATAAATTGATGATCAAATAGATAATGGCATGGGTTTGTGCAAACACTGTTTATCAGTGCAGTAGTGTGGAACAGTACTTGCAAATTTGCAGTCCAATAGTTTATATGTATTTATAAATAAGTCTGAATAAGAATATTCTGTGTGACTCCTCAAACAAATGCAGAGATTATATTATTTATTTGTATAATTTTTATCCTCATGGATAGCTAGTCAATCTAGGCATATAGTAATCTCTGGTTAAGGAAGCATTATCCCTTTTTTTACAAAGGGAACTGAAGCAGATATTAAATGGTTTTCCCAGTGCTTTACATGGATTCTTTTGTACTGATGGAATTAAGCAAATTCATTACAGTCTTTAGATATAAAAAATGGATTTCACTGTTCAGTGCTAAATACAGAAGCATTTTCTTTCTTTATATACTTAAACTATAACTCTGCTGGTAAATTGATCTTTAATAGTGCAGTCTTCCCCCCACAGCTAGCTGTGTTCCATTATCTAATTTTGTTGCATATACAAATCCTGGCCCTTTTTGCCAGGATTCTAATGACATATATAAATGTAAGCACATGCAGAGCTATGTTGAGGTCAGAGAGTTATTCCCAAAGGATGAAAACAAGCAAAGGAGAAATTAAACTGTATTAAAAAAAAGAAATCCACAGAAAAACAACTTTATGGCAGAGACATATTAGGTTGTGAAACAGACATTGTAGGGTAATATGAGATTCACTTGAGACTTTTATGACTGGAATTGAAAAAACACTAGAAAAAGGTCTGTAGAGTGAAAGTTGTGCAGTGCAGAGTGCTGGATGAAATAGGGTAATGGAGTTTTTCAGTCTTGAAATTCAATGATTTGGGGATAATGAGGCAAATCACATCTGTGGTACATACTTCAGACTTCAATGTGTTATCAGTCCATATCTAAAAATTGACCCATTTAGACAATGAATATCTAACTTTCTTTTCTCCCTTGATAGGTAGCTTGAATAGTTTGGGTAATGGTAAACCACTGAGTTTACTGCACATGATGGTGCATAAAAGAAAGATCTGCTAAAAATGTCCTTGAAACAGTCCTGATATTGATAGACTTCAGGGTTTTATTGTCCTTTTTTTGCTTGTATTTTTACCTTTTACATTACTGTTAAACTGCCTGCTGCTGTTCTCTTTCTTGAAGTCTGGTTTTATGTCCAAGTATAAAAACCTCCTCATTTTCAATAGCTGGAATGCCTCAACCCTAGTAAACTACAGAGCTTTTGTAGCCATATTTCCCTTACGAGTTCATGTTCCACCATTAGATTATTGATGTTCCTTAACAGGCTATTGCCAGCAGAATTTCCTATTGTTACTTCCTCTGTAGAAAAATGTAAGATCATGGCCATTAAAAATAAAACAAATACGCATGCAGTGACTTTTAAAAATTATTCAGATGATTTCTCTGGTGTTTGTGGGGTGGCTGTTTGTGTGTTTGGCTTTAAAAAAAAATAATAAAAATAATATTAATAAATTTGAATTATTCAGAAACTCACAATTTCATCTCTCAAGAGCCACTGCAGCAGTGATTAAGTGTTTCTTTAGGAAACAGTTTTACAAGTTGTGGAGTTTCTTTAAGCTAAGGCTTACGATATGAATGCTATTAATGCACTTAAAACAAACTTGACATGCAATATAAATGTCACTTGTCTTGAAAAGCCTTTAAAATTAGTGTCCTGCAGGAAGGTCTGTTTAGTTGTGCTTTAGTCTTTAAGGTCACTTTAACAAATACCTAATTTAGGACATTTGTGTGCTGATGCTATTTTAGTACCAAAGCCATGAAATTTTTGCCTTAAGTTAAAAATTACAAAAAACTACTTGACTGTTTGTTCTACTTATGTTTTCTTTTGATCCCTACAGACTTTGCCAGTGCAGAATTTCCAAATGTTTAATTTGGATTTATGTGGGTGGTTGAGATATGGAGTGTGATCAAGTTCTGATACTATAAATCCAGAAATAATAGTAAAGCCCAAACTCGGGTTATTCTGGTGATACTTGGGTAACTTGGTAAACTTGGGACGTGAAAGTGCTGCTCATTTTAAAGTCAATGGGACTTCAATTGGTAGAGGTGCTGGTTAAGTCAGATTGTGGCTAAAATCCCAATGTTTTTCTGAAATATATACCTTCATATTGAAAAAGCAGATTATTTTCAGGATCTGACACATTTCTACCTGGTGATAAGAGTCTCCAAGCATCATGGGAGATTCTTATCACCAGATAGGAATGCAAATCCAGACTTTAGCCCTGATTTAGTTTCTAATCCAACACATAAAATGTGTTTCTGCTTAACATTGTTGAGCTTGCATCTGAATGTAGTCTGGCAAAAAATGTTTTCCTACTTTGGTTTTGCAGTGAAGCAGGATTGGATTTAGTATTTGGGAAAGTTTTTCCAAATCAAGAGAGATTTTGAAGAAATTCATTTTGCCATGTTAATGTGTATGTTAAAAGTCCTCAGAGAGCATGTAACCATGAATAATCTGTTAAATTGAGGTTGTATTCTCCATGTTTTAGAGACTTTTCACTTCTTATTAGCTACTAACATTTCAGTGAGGACTTTCATCAATTTTCATGAACAAAAATTCCCAAGAAGACTCAACATCCTATGACAATGTTCAGTTAAAAGTTTCCAAATGCTGATAATTTCCAGCACTGGAGAAGGAAAACATCGTTTTGATAACTGAACAGTTATTTACTGTTTCCTGATGCTATTATATCTGTGATTTGTCTCAATCAATATGAGCTGTTGCTTTTGTGTGCTCAAATCTCTCCTTAATATTCTGCAGTAATTTTCATTCTTTGTCTGCTTCAGAAGTGTTGTCTGATGTGATTCTGGGGTAACAACAACAGCAACAAAGTCCTGAATTGCATCCTGTTTACTTTAGAGTGCCTGTCATAGGAAAATATTCTCTCAAAGCAAAATGACCCTGCTGGATTAATTAATGCTCATTCTCCCATTTTTTGCCACCTCTCCCTGTGTTTCTTGGTGGGATGTGTACTCTCCTGATGGCATTACTCAAGGAACTTGTGCCTATTTGACCTCTTGTCTGATCTCTGAGTAGCAACTCTGGACATCTTCTGCTTCTGGTACTGCTAAATTGCTGTGGCATCTGTTCAGCTGGGAAACACACCAAAATAATTTCTCTGTAATAACAGCTAAGGCTAAAAATATTAAAAATGTGATCCTTAGCTGGAAGTTTCTCTAGAGGCTTAAATTTCCATCTTTTGTAATCAAGGAAGGTCTCCTGAGATTTCTGGTGATGGAGGTTTGTGAATGTGAATATTACTAGATGTCAGGCCTCAGCAGCTAAAGGTAGGTTTATGTCTCCAAGTCAGCTTTGTGATTTTAGCACTAACTGTTTAATTTTTGCAGAATAAACAAATGTAAAAAATCAGCAACTTGCCACTGGGGTATACAATAGCTTTCTCCATTAAATGATTTTAATTGCCTGCATTTTAATGAAAGGACATTCTGTGATGGAGATTTAAAAAATTAACAAACTGTTAAATGATTGGTGTGGTTACAGCAGTGGTGGGAAATCACAATTTTGGCTTAACAGAAGCAGGACAACTTTTTAATTCCACCACAACATATAAGGCTATTTCTTAAAAAAAATCATTTATATGCAAATATTTTGGAATGTGATGCATACATGGCCTGTCTGTGGCAAAATATACGTGCATCTTGTGGCCAGCGTGGGTATTTTTTTTGTAACTTTAATTGCTACAGGAATTCATGATAGGTTATGTAAAACATAAACTTAAGCTGAAAGCTGAAGAAGAGCATGACAGGCAGGTTAAAATTAAAGGAATTTATTAGAATGTCTTCAAGGAGATAAGTATTTACATAGTTTCTATTATAAATCTTAGGAAAAAATCACATGCAGGAAGATTTTACTTACACTTGAAGATTTATATAACAGAAATACTAGGGCTTAAGAATAAATTCAAAAAGCTTGTTTTTGTTAAAGATGATGTTTATAGGTAGTTGACTGATGCATGATTGTGCAGTGTAGGTACAAGAGGTTGTTTTTGCTCTAGATTATATAAAGCACATTCCTGTATCTAAATAGACTGCCTTCATTAAGCTCAAGTGCAGCACAGTAATGCCTGCAGCGTGGCAGTCAGTAAGAGATGCAGTGTGTGTGTGTGTGTGTCAGGAATGCTGGATTTATACACATAGACATAAAGGGTGAAAGTTATGCTATAAAGATATTATGGAAATTTTAAAGGGAATGTTGACAGGAACTCCAGGGTAACGATATAAAGCTTTTAAATTACTAAGAAAAGCCTGGGAAAGGAGCTTTGAAAGACAGTAAATATCCCGCACTTTTCACTGGGAGTCTGAGCAGCATAATGCAGTGCTGTGATTGCCTGTCTCTTCACTTTGTAACTCTTTTTGGTTTAGGATTTTTCTGGGGGGAGTAGGGAATATTAATAACAGAAAAGTCCTGGAGAAAATCATCACTGTTGTAAATATCTAGTGGAAGGTAGTTTGCTGTGACTGCTGAGGGAACATGCATCAGATGAGAAAGTATATATTAAAAATCTGGCATGTTCCACCTGGCTATTTTTAACACACTGCAGAAAATGTGACTGATTCCCCTGTCTGCTCACACTTTTCTCTTTGAGCATTAATTGTCATATTCCTGTCACATGCACCACATTTTTCAATATGTTGTCTCTTTTTCACCCTATGCCTCCTCTCATTACTCCATGATGAAGATTATAAATAGATGAAATTGATCTCAAAATAGACCTACCCAGTCCTATTAACTTTGCTGACTGAGAGTGGTGTGTCAAGCTTTTTACTTTCGCCTTATAGTTTTTATCCCATGTATGTAGTTGGGTTTTCTTTTTTAGTTTTGGTTTGAGGTTAATTTTTTGTTCATTCTGAGGTTTTTTTGTTTGGGTTTTGTTTTTTTTTAGTATGAGACTAGTTCTCACTGGCAAGTGATACGTGGTCTTCCTCCGGTCAGTACTGGGACCAGTGCTGTTTAACATTTTTGCTGGGGACATGGATAGTGAGATTGAGTGTATCCTCAGCAAATTTGCTGATGATACCAAGCTGTGTGGTGTGGTTGACACCCAAGAGGGAAGGAATGCCATCCGAGGGACCTTGACAGGCTGGAGAGGTCGGCCAGGGCCAACCTCATTAAATTCAACAAGGCCAAGCGCAGGGTCCTGCACCTGGGTCGGCACAACCCCAGGCACAAATACAGACTGGGGGAAGAATGGCTGGAGAGCAGTCCTGAGGAAAAGGACTTGGAGGTGGTAGTAGATGAGAAGCTCGACATGAGCCACCAGTGTGTGCTGGAGTCCAGAGAGCCAACCACATCCTGGGCTGCATCAAAAGTAGTGTGGCCAGCAGGGCCAGGAAGGTGTTTCTGCCCCTCTACTCTGCTCTGGTGAGGCTGCACCTGGAGTACTGCATACAGCTCTGGAGCCCTCAGCACAGGAAAGATGTAGACCTGTTGGAGAGGGTCCAGAGAAGGGTCACAAAGATGATCAAAGGGAGACCTTATAGTGGCCTTCCAGAAGTGTTTTGGCAAATCATTTATGCGATAGGCATTTGGACAAATAACAGCCATCATTATGAATGAAAGTTGTGTGGATTCTGTTTATTATTGGTTGTGGAAAACAGAAAATGTTTGCTTATGCTATGAGTAATATGTTTGACTGCCCATTGGATAGCTTCTTCTATTTAGACAAAAACAACTTTAATAGCTTCATTCATCATCATATATGGAAGGACAATAATACCTGTGCTTTTTCAATTCCATCTCAATATTTGCAAAGCTCGAAGCAGGTTTGTTTTGGTTGGGTTTTTTTCCAGACTGATTTTTAAAATAAAGGGTAAAGAGAGAACTGTTTCTCCTTAGGTAAACTTGGCTCTTTTCACTATACTCATTAGGTGGTATTGATTAGTACAGCATACTGAAAATATATAATGTGTCAAAATCGGATCAAGCCTCATTTATCTTCACAAACACTGCTATTTCTTTAATTTTCATCAAGATTCAGTTTCACATGAGAAACATTATTATGTGGTTTTAGCTATGATAATCTATATCTGCAAATATTTTTAAAGCACGTGATGCAAACTCATTAATGTCGATACAGTGGACTTTTTTGTTGGCTTTAACAAGATTTAGTTTAGGTACAGAATATACTGAAAATACTGAAAAACATCTCATTATACCAAGATAGTGAATTAAGTTGTGACCCGCTTGGGTTTTGAAAACACAGAAATGCTTCTCTAGCTGGAATGAAGTTCCACCACAGCAGAGATACTGATTCCAAGTCAATGAGCACCTCCTTATGGAAGAACACAGGGCTGTGTTTGGAGAAGGGTAACGCCTGCACGCCAGCCTGCATCAGGCAGAGCAGCCCCTTTGTGGTTGTTAATGTAAAGGCCACTTGGAGCTACTCTTAGACTTTTGAAATGAGATTTTTATCTTTAATTGACTAATAATACTGTAATAATAATAATAAAGTATCTGCGGTCTTTTGTTTGTCCTCTATTGTTTTCCATTGTTCATTAGTAGAGAGTTAAAAGCTTTCTTCACTAAAAACAGCACTTGGGTAACTTCTTTGTATTGGATGAATGCTTTACAGTCAAAAAGAATTCACAGTAGCAGTGTTCTGAGTTTATTATTGACCATTGCTATTCACAGGGGAAGGCAAGTTCCATAGGAAACGACCTGCATTATGCTTGCCTTATTCTGAAATAATTTTTTAATAGACATAATCTATAAGATAATACAGAGCATGAAATTTATTGTGTGTGTCAGCTATTCTTAAAAAATATTTGACGGAAAAAAATATTGTAAGTCCACCAGCTGAAGTAAGCAGGGATCCCTATTACTTTAATGAGTATCAACAACTCGGAAATACTTACTAATTTTAGAAAATCTGACTTGAAGCCAATCATATTCTGGTAGGTAATGTTACTTGAATCTGAATGAGGTATTATGTTTATTTCCTTTAAGTTCAAAGTCAATTAGATCAAGATTGAAGTAATCATCCACTGGAAATAATTAAGTTGACTACAGCACTTCAACATCCCTTTCATTTTGATAGAGTTTGAGTTACTTGGGCAACTTGGACAGCCTTGGCTAAAAAGTTCAGAGTATTGAGCTTTCTATTCTTCCAGCCCCTGCATGGTTAAAACCAGCCAGCACACAGCACTGGGAGAGTTATCTCATTCCTGGTTCCAGATACTTCCCAGTCTGGTCTTTGAACATATACCAGAGATGTAATTCAGAATTACTTGGACCATCCTGGGTCAGTTCTCAGGTGTGGACAGCAGAAGACATAGGTTCTCTTCCTTCTCCATCCACCCACAGTCATGCTCTGCCCATTTTTCAGATTTGGGTCATGACAGGGAGTTATGAGGAGCTAGCTGGGGCAAGAGGAGCTAGCTGGGGCAGAAAGACCACGCTGGTCACTGGCATTAAGCTGTTAATGGTTCTGCACTTCATGATCACCGTGTTGTGCTAGGAGGCCTGGTGGGTCCTAGTTTGAGGAGCCAGTGAAGAAGGACAGAAGGAGGAAGCAGTGGGGTCTGCAATGTGGACGGCAGTAGAATTGAGTTGGCCTCACTGGGAACAGTCTATTGGGGTAGTTATTAGATGACTGGGGAGGCTGAGAAGATCATAACTTCCCCTATTATTATTTTTTTTTCCTAATGATTTAAGACTTAGATATAGTCTATAAAATTACAAATTATTATAGTAATCTAGAGATTCTTTGGATAACAGTGACTCTTAAAACACTTTATTTTTCCCAGAGCTGCATATTTTCTTACAATCAGCCTGCTGATTGGAGACATACCTATCATCACATATTTGTGTCAGAATCTGAGAAGTTATCTTTTGGCAAAGTTATAAATAGAAAACAAGAATAACATTATTATTTTCCAGGGATGCAAAACCAGACAGTAAGTCTGTCATTTCAGTATGTGTGGCAGATAGATTAAAAAATACTCATATCTTGACCTCAGATCCTCATCAGAAAGAATTGTCTGTTTAGTTGCTCTGTTAGTTCTAAGACTAAGGTTCTGTGATATATTTCAACAAATGCTTTAGTTACATATAAGTCTTGACATTGTGCAGTATGTTAATTGACTATGACTCAAAATCTTGATTGATTCTCCTTACTCTTTAATTTAAAACCATTTAAATTAATATTTTATAAAATTTTGGTGGGTTTTTGTGTTGTTGTTGTTTGTTTTTTTTTTTAAATAACTAAGTTAAACACAACTCCAGTGGAAAAAAAATCTATCAAAATGTTACATGGTAGAAAAAAGGGAAATGTGGTCAAGGGACTGCAGCAGATAGGGATCCAGGATGTAGTTCTCCATAGGAAGCAGAAACTCCTCAGGACACCAGGTTTCTCTGAGCGAATTTCAAGAGAAGAAAGTCATCCGTCCTGATCAGACATGTATTTGCCAACAAAGAGGTTTGTGTGGATGAAAGCTCTGGGGTTGGTGATCCAGAGACAAGAGTTGAGAAAAATGAGCTTGATAATTCCATGGTTGTGGTTATTTCTCTGACATTAGGATGTCTTTCTCTTTTTGAATTGTTTCTTCACATTTCTCTGAAGATGCCGCTGCAAACACTGTCTCTTTATTGCTCAAGTTCATTTGTTGAATAAGACTCTTATTTAACAGCTTTGTACTAGGCAACTTTCATTAGGGATTATCCAGTGAGGTTCAACTTTTAAGAGAGACTGATTTATTCCTTTTCTTTTAGAAATCTTACCATTTTATGGCAATGTAAACTTTTCATTGTGCGTGTTGTTTTCTGGTACAGTTCTATTCTTAGCTGTAGGAGAATGCGTGCATAAATAAACATCCACTGTTTCTCTGCAGTTCTGCTGCCATTTCAATCTCTATTTATCTCACTCTTGAATGCCGGAGAGGAAATTTAATGTTGAGTATTGGTTCAATAAATGTTAGGGAGGGCAGGCAGTTTATATCCTCTTTTGCAATAAACATTTAGTTCTGACAAAGACAGCATCAGAATATTGGGAGGGAAAAGCTGGTCTAATGGCCTGTGCTTCTTTCAGCAGCTGAAAATGTGGAGTGGTAATGGTGACCATGCACACAAAGCTGAATCTCCAGAAAGGGTTGATATGTTGTCAAGAATTCAAATGCTTTTCTGATAAAAGTAAGCATTTCTTGTTCTGGAGATTGAACTATGTGAGACTTGGCCTTGCGAAACGTTAGTGCAATTTTCCTCTCATCTGTAAGTATTGTGTAGGTTTAAACTTTTCATGAGCATAGTCTCTTTGCACATATTATTTTTGTATGCTTTTTTGCATTACAATTTAAAAAAATTACATATCTTACCCATCAGGTTAATGAACAGCATGAGACTTGTTGAGCTAAACTTGCTTATATTTTATAATCCAGAGTTCATGTTAGTTAGGAAAAGGCAGAAGTACAGATTTAGAGTATAACATTGTACAAGTTATCTAAGTGTTGTTACTATGTCAAGTGAGTTAAGACAGCAGGTTAAAGAACTTTCTGTGCAATTTTTTATTTTATGCATAGTTGGTACATGTCCTGTGCATTGTACAACAAGGAAATTAAGGCACAAATGGAAATTAAGAAAATTTTTCTAAAATTAAGTATTGAGGTAGTGCAGTTTATTCTCTTGAGTACAAGGTAATTGCCAAACCCATCAAGACGGTCCATACCTTCTGCATTCATCAAGAGTTCCTTTGGAGTATCTAAGCTTAATTTCCAATGGAGCTTCGCTAAGGTGATGAAGTCGTGCCATGAACACACATAATAAATATAAAATAAGTAATATAAAAAAAAGCACATATATGTTGTTTATGCATTGTGTGTACATAATTTCATACATTCATATCATATAGTGATATATTATGTTCTTTGCCACTACCAGAGATCCTTACCAATGAGCTTTTAAAACACATATGAAGTTCTCCTTAGTCTTCAAATCTAGTATTTCTCATCTTCACAAATCCCCACAACTCTAATATAAGAGTCCATTTCTTTCTGAGCTTTTTCATATTACCTTTCTGCTTTTACTTTAAGCTTGTGTTAAAAAACAATAGACAGAAACCTCAAAATGAAGGTTTCAATTTGAATGAAGAGTAGAATTAGAAACACACTTTAGAGATAGACTTTCATCCCTAACTGTGGTGAGTCCTTTATGCTAAAGCTTTTCTGTTTTAAGGTGCTTAATCTACTGAAAGCAACTTAGCCAAGTAAGAATTTCAGACCTTTTGTCCTTGATAAAATGCACAGGTGTAATCAGCTAACACAACTCAAGCTATTGACAAAACATAACATTCAAGTCTAGAAAAAGAATTGCAGAGACAATTTACAAACTCTGTCTTTTTAAACTTGTCCCAGGCTGAATGAAATCCCTGACCATCACTGTATTTTCTTGACCTTGGCAAATACCAAAGGACTGAAGAGCTGAGGTTTGTGGTGGGTAGGGTTAGTGTGTCTTAACCAGCTTGTGCCAGTATTTAAAAAGAGTTTTAAAAAAATCAGACCAAGTGGCTAGATAATAGGTCAGCAGGAAGGGGTTTGATGCTTATTGTGTGTCACAAGCTGAAATGTACAGTGGCAAGAGCAGCAGGTATTATGCTGGGAATGACAGGCAGCAGTATCACTTGTGAGGCTTGGTGAACAACTCTGTGCTGCTCAGCACCGGGGTACTGCAGCTGGGGCACTGCAGCACCCACTGCCTGGGCACGGGCTCACCCGGAGCACACCACCCTCCCAGGAAACACTGGTTCAACAGGGTTTATCAGCCTTGACGCAGGAAGCCTGAAGGAGGAGTAGGACTCTTGTATAGTGTCTGAGCATGTGAGTGCCTTTTGCAAAGAAAAGGTGCTAGAGAAAAAGGAAAGGGATGTGTGGCCATGCCAAACACAGCCAAGTACAGTGCTGGCTAGAGAGTTCCTCTTGAGCAATGTTAACCAGGATCTGATGGTGAGCCCCTGGCAGACTTATTCAGGCAAAAAAATCCTGCTTTTTGGACCTGGATTTAGCTGGGGCAAGAAGTGTGCAGCAAAATTGTCCTGAACAGATGCAGATTTTCAAAGCATGAAGGCTGCAGAGTGGGGATGCTGAGTGTCCTGGGCTGCTGGACAGCGAGAGTCAGGCAGTGGCAGGACTGTGCCTGCAGACTGCCGTGTCTGTCTTCTGTCTCTGCAGTGCTCTGTACTCACCAGGTGTTCCTGGATTCAGCCTGAAGCTTTCAGCTAGCAGTGGCCATGTCCTAGAAGTAACAATCCTGGTAAATAACTATCATGCAAGTGTGTCATTCAGACTGTCAAGAACACAGTGGCCAAGCATGATAATTTCTTCTCCCTTTCCTCTTTCCCGATTAAAGAGCAGGTTACACCTTTCTGATAGTGTAATAATTGAAAAGGGTGTCTCTGAATCTTGATGGTATGCAAATCAGGGATGCCACATGTGAGTAGTCACAGAGGGAACCTGATTCAGAGACTGGAATGAGGGGTCCTCTCTTCACACTCACAATGAGCTCATTTCAACAGCAGAAGTACAAGTTTCCTCACAGACATCCACTTTACCACAGTCTAAAGAAAAATGCAGATGGGAAATTGTTGTCTGTTCTTCATGCCCATAACTGACCCAGCTGAAAGTGCTCTCTCTGACTGCCCAGACAGGGCCCTTCTGGAGCACACCAGGCTTCTTTCCACTCTCCTGCACACCCAGCACACAGGTATGCTTGCAAAAGGAGCTAGACACCTTAATTAAAAAATTATCTTCTGCTATTCTGAGTCAGAGCAGTGGCTCATCTAGGCATCTGTGTAAAAGGGCCCAGTAACAGATGGTTAAGAGCAAAGGCAGTGGGTAAGTGGTGAGCTTCTGTCTCAGGACCTGGTGTTTTTGCAGTTTCAATACTCCTGGAGTCAGGAGATGCATGAGAGGTGGAGGTAACCTTTGTGAATGTGCCTTTCTTGAAGGCAGATCTTCTTTTGATTTCTACTCATTCTTTGGAGGCGAGTTACATACTTTAATGTGCTTTGTGTGGAGAAGTGCTTTTTTTAAACTACAATCTGATAATATCATTTGGTTCAGTCTAGTTCTTGAAATGTGAATGATCATTTCCTATTCACCTTTTCCAGGCTATTTAAAATTTTAGAGCTTCTATTCTACATCCCCTCAGTCATATCTTTTTCCAGCTGAAAACCTGTAGTCTATTTAGTCTCTTCTCATGTGAAGGAATCATTTGACTGACACGGCCAGCTTGTTTCAACTTTGTTCACTGAAAAGCCATTGTACCTGAACCATTTTAGGTAATTAAGGAACTCAGAAAGAGACATTTTATTTGAAATTACTTAAAATATTGTTCTCTACTACCAAAAAGGTTGCAAAAATGGTATAAAATCCTGAAATGCTGCTTTCCACTTGTCTCACCCTCACAAAAAACCCAAACCCAAACAAAGACTGATGTACAGTAATTCAAAAGGAAGTCTTATGAATAGTAATTCTCTGTGAGGCTGTCTTTTCCAGCAGGACAGATTCCTATAACATGTATTGACTTCAGAAGTTGTTGCAGTAGGTCAAAGCAGAATAGAACAGCCCAATTTCATAATGAATTGCTTAGGGCTGAAGCTAAGTTCATGCCTTCTATAATTATCAGAACAGGGCCATAAACCATCAGTTATCTTAATGCCCCATAATAGATAGTCAATGTTTTAGTGGTCGTATTCTGCTCCAATTTGAGGCTCAGAGCAGGGCTGACTTTGAAATCAGCTCTTAACTTGAAAGCTGGATAAGCTGCCTTATGGCACACTGGAACATTAATTGCTTTGTATGTTGGGCTGTATTTATTATTTTTTCTTATTTCAATGTTTAAAAAAGGTGGGATTTTTTCTTGCTTGAATAATAACATCTTTTCAGCCTGTTACAAGTCCTTTCATATACGTCAGTGCCCAAAGGGCTACTTTAGATTTAATTCTTAACTTAAAAAAAAAATTTAATATATATTTCTAATTTTAATACTCAGACTCCTCACCACCATTAGTTCAAATCTTGCGAGCAACATAGTCATCATATATCTGAGTTTATAGGGGCTCTCAGGATTTATTATGTGAGTCTTCTCAGCAAAGACCTTTCAGGTGGATTCATTTCTGTTCTGCCTTTACTGCCTTCACTGGGGAGAATTTTTGTGTGACTTTTAAAAACTAGTAACCTTATTGCTACTGTTGCCTTCATTGTCTTCCAGTATTAAAGTGAAGAAAAGGACACTCAGCTGTACTGGTTTTCCTGAGCTAAAAAGCCAAAAGTTTTTACCCTCACTGACTGTTACAATGGACTCTTACTGGGTCTGGCTTCAGGTCTGTGCCATGCTCTCTGATACAGCTAATCATCACTGCAGAAGTTGGTTCCTTACAGCAGAACTTGTTTTGAACTTTTCAGAACTACAGAACTTCTATATACAACAGCATACATTTTTTATTTGGTTCTTCCTCTTTTATGATCTCCTTGACCATTTGTTTCTCTTCCACATGCATGCAACTGGTGAGATACCATATCAAATAGTTTACTGTCTGGGCTGAGAACTGAGCAGAAGGATTTTACTGACCATTACCTTTTGGCTTTTTAGAAGCTGGATTTTTACAACATTGTTCGTGAGAAGTCCTTAGACCTACATTTCCTATGGTAGACACAAAGTGCAGGTTCTGCTGATTAAAGATGGGGCATTTATTCTGTGAGGACAGAGTTGTCCTTTGCAACTGTTTTTCAATTTTAAAAAGTAAAGTTCTGTTACCATGTACAATATGACTAATTATAATTTAATTTCAATTGCTCATTGGATAAACACTAAATTGAACATGGTTTCTGATTAATAATTTTTATTATCTGGTCTCACACAGCTTCTAAGTGTCTTGTAAAATTCTATGCAGAATGGCTGTTATTCATGTTCCTGTGGAAGCTGAAATTCTACTGATACTAAATGTACATGGTTAATAATTGCTTATAAACATACTAGAGCCCTGGCATCAAAAGGATAAGCTGTATCTGAAGCACACTAAATACTACTTATGAGCTTATGTAACTTCTTCTTTTTCTCAGTAAATTAATGAAAGTGGACCAAAGATGATGCAAAAGTTGGAAAAAATAAACATCATAAAGTTTCACTGTTTACCTAGATCTCTGTGGTTTGTTTTTCTTGGAAGAATACCAGTATTTTCCTTTGACTAAAGCAGAGTATTCGCTCATCATTCTGGCATGTTCCACTTTTAGCCTTCTACTTAAACTTAGCTGTTTACCCAAACAAAGCATATTGCTTTTCCAAAGGTAGTTTCATCCTTCTTCTTATTGATTACATCTTATATTTTATGACTTGACTTTTTATCTCCTTGTTGGTACCACAAATGGCAGTGTGCTTGGAATACTGCTGGTACTGCAGTGATGGTTGTTTAGTATTTAAGTCTGTGCAACTAAGTAGACAAAATGTATAGACTTCAATTATGCAACATCTACGCTGAAAATTCAGCTAAACACAAGACCAGGTTCTTGAAAGTATTGTTTTTAATAACATGGAGGTAAGATATGACCTGCTACCATTACAGTGCTAAAGTATAAGTAGGCTTCGGTTCATTCAATTTGACATAATTCCCCAGATAACTGTATTTCTGTAAATGCAGAATATACTATTTGCTAATATAACTAGAAACAATAAAAAACTAATAAGGTGCCATAATGTGGCTGATGGTGTGTGCTTTGGATAGCTCAAACCTTTTGAAAAAACAAAGGCAAGTCAAAAAGTATGGTGCTGGTTTTGCTTAATTTTAAATTGAAAAAGCTTTTAAAACAAATCAATACCCCTGAATTCTTTGCAATCCAGTACAACATTAGAGAAAACCAAACAGAACATAAACATCCCTAATGTGATTCATTTTCTTTGTCAGATATAAGAGCAAGATACAATGTAAACTAATAGTATTTCATATCATGTCATGTATTTCTTCACAGTATGACTTTTAAATGTCACTATTATTTTAATTTCAGTTGAAATAGAAGAATCCATTTTACTTTTGCGTTATTATTTTTGTATTAGGCAATCAAAATTTATGGTTTGTTTGTTTCTTCTCTTAGTCCCCTCGATTCCTCAGTCTCTGAATTACATTAGAGAGGTTCAGATTGTAAAATGTTGCAGGCAGACACAGTTGTCTTTCTGTGCCACATGCTGTGTATTTTCTGTGTTCCTCCTTATTCTTTCTGTAATTACCAGGAAAATTTCCATGAAATGGGATTTTATTTTATAATAATTTAACCCATTTGTGCTAATATATCCCATTATAGTGAGACATAAATGAGTGTTGTCAAGGGGATAAATAGCAGGAGATGAAACCTTGGGAAAAAAGCATTCCATTTAAAATGGACCTCAATGTATGTCCAACAGATTTTTAAATTGCCTGTACAAGTGAAATATCGTACGCTTACATCTAAAAAGTTTCCAGTTCCCTTTCAGGAGTCTTCAGAACAAGGAGTTCTTTTATTAACATACTTTATCAGGAAACAAAGTGTTCAGAAAATGATCATTGCAATATTAGAAAGAACATATTAATTCTTCTCTCTATTTGTTCAGTATGTAATTGCCACATAAAGTTATATTATTAAAAAATGAGCTCCAAAGAAACATATTCCTACCTTACCTTACATTTAAGG
Source organism: Apus apus (assembly GCF_020740795.1). NCBI lineage: Eukaryota > Metazoa > Chordata > Aves > Apodiformes > Apodidae > Apus > Apus apus. The sequence continues at coordinate 29,042,673 of NC_067285.1, forward strand.
TTGCATGTCATCATTCTGTTGTGCCCTGTAGGATACAAAAATGTAAAAGAGGAAAATTGCTTGCTAAATCCCTTTGTAATTTGCATCTTTGTCTTCCAGCATTGTCCATGAATAATGCTAAATTCCTTTTATTACATTTATTCTCCAATACTGGCTCCCACTGCTAGAATATTCTTCTGTCAATATAACACTGAGTTTTTGCTGATAGATAGAAATTCTCTTGGTTAACTTGAAACCACATTTCTACTTAATGGCTATGAAGTCAGTGGATAAGAACTGTTTATATAGAGTCTGAGACTGCCTTTGCTTATTTTTATAGAAAAACTCATAGTTGTCAGTACTTGAGAGAAAAATGAATTTTATATAATATTAGCACTTGCTTAGTCTTTGGATATAGTGCAGAGTTTTAAAAGTGACTTACATAGTGGTAGAGGATGCATTGCTCTTGTTCACTTAAATAAAAAATTGCAGCTTGTTATAAATCAGCAGGGAAAATATTTTACTGAGCCATTGCATTGGTGCCTATTATTATTTCTAACATTTCATATTGTATTTTGGTTTTCTCTTCCTCATTTTTACCTTCATAAGTATTACTTTTAAGGGTCCAAAAGTGTTTGAAAGTTTTTGCTGAAAACTATAATGCAGTAGATATAAATTAATGCTAAGGTCAGAAATGTGTTGGCTATCTTATAATTAAGATTAGCTGCTACAATTATTTACACAGTTCCAATTAAGATGACTTGTTCTTATGGTTAGCTCATTGCTCTAATCTGCTAGTATCAACTGCAGGACACTACCCGACTGATTCTTGCCTCATCAACAAGGAAGTAGGGGACAGAGAGAGCAAATGCATCAGATGAAATGATTCACAGAGCAAATCTGTAGTGTATGGATTTGAGCTGCCTTTTCAATCCCAGGCTAGCATTTCTTCACAGCCCAAAGAGGCTTGTGGTCACTATAAACAGGATTTTCACAGGACTGTCATATGCTACAGAGTTCTTCCTGCACTGAAGGGCTCAGCATCTTCAGAACTGAGTACATTTATAGAATAATTAATACATTCAGAGACGTTTATGGTACTTAAGTTCCATCTGAGAAGTGGCAGAGAGAAAAATAGCAATTTCTATTTTTAGGGCACTTTTAGTGAGCTTACACTAAAAAGGTAACCTGTGTCTTCCTGAGGTACCTTGTGCCAAAGAACAGGGTCTCTAGCACTACTGTGAAAACAATTAGTATTTTCTAATTATAAAATAAACCAAGGGTTGTTGGAGGTGGAGTGTGAATCATAAGTCTCCAAATTAAAGTAGGTGTTACTTAACATTTGCTTTGCAAAAATCACTTAGAAACATAAGATTAGACACTTTACCAGACTGGGCACTTTGCAGAATTTGAGTGAATGACTGTCCTATTGCACTTCAATAAACTCAAGGAAAAAAATTCAAAGTCTATGCCCTCTGCACATTATAGGTCCATTATATTTCCATTTATCAAGGACATATTTTCAGCCTATTTGTAATAATTTTCTTTCCTGACTGTGCTGTAACTGTATTAGGGTGTTTTTCTGTGGTAGCTGTAATGATGCATGCATGGTATGTGGTCCAGCTGACATGTTTGTCCATGTTTCAGATGCTGAGCAGCAGGGGCATCAGCCAGGCAGCTTTTTAATAGTGTCTCTTCTCATCTGTATCTGCAATATTAGCAGATAGTGTTGAAGAATGATTCCTACTCTAGCAAGAATTAGCTGCATCTTCAATTTACTGTTGAAATGGCTAGATCCCTGTAGTGTCATTTTTTTTTCTCTCTCTGTGTTTTTTAATTTGCTAGGCTTACATATGTTATTTGTGCTTGTAACATGATTGTGTTCAATCTGGGCTCATGTCTCACTCTCCTGAAATGAGTCTGCGCTGAAAAGAATCTCAAATTAGTATGGGGGGTGAGGTGGGGAAAGAATTAGTAGGTGGTGATGTTGATTTTTGTTCTCCAGAGATACAGTTCACACCAGTTTGTTGCATGGTGATGTTCCTGACAGTGTGGCTTTCTCAGCATCTCCATTTCAAATGCTTTAGAGTCAAGTGTAAAAGTATCATCTTTCTCAGGCACAAGTTTTTTCTTGCCTCACTCTCTTTGCAGTCCAGAAAGGTGTGTGTGACTAGAAAACATGTCAGACTTCATGTACACACACAGAGGAGTGTCCTGGTTTCCCCGGGCCAGGCCCTTGGCGGGCCCAGCCAGCCGGGCGCTGCAGCCAGGCCCCTGCCCCGCGCTGACAGGGCTCTTCCCGCCTCGGGCTCCTCATCAGGGGATCCCTTTCCCGGGGCTCCTCCGTGGCAGCCTGGGGCTCCTCTGCTGCTCCTGAGGCCTTGCCTGAATGTGAGTTTATGTATTTATGTTGTGTTATTTCGTTAAATCAGTTTATATTTCAAGCCACAGGGCTTCTCTGCCCAATTGCCCTTCTCAGCTGGGGAGGGGTTGTCGTGTGAGGAGAGAGAGACTGCTGCGGTTTAGGCCTGGAAAAGGGCTAAATGAAGACAATAATAATTCACATTCAAAAAAGCTTAATTTTATTTATTTTCCTCATCATAGAAATCAGAATTGCATTACTAGGAGCTGGATCTGTTGTTAGGGCAAGCTCAGGAAATGATCTGTTGTTTTTGTTTGGTAACATGATCTTTCTCATAGTGATGAGCAAGAAATGAAACCTTCTGACAGGAGGCAAAAGGCTTCTTTATCAGCAGCTTTATCATTATTGATAATAGTGATAAATAGTGATTACAGCAGTGCTGTAATCTCTCAACATTTAAAAATAATATCTATTCTTTATTGTTGTTATTTGTTCTGTTCTTGTGAGACTCAGTAGTTATCACGTTTGTGATCAACCTAAGTCACACCCTCACCCTCACTGTGTAAAGTTGAATTATATCCATTTGGATGAGAGCAGCATGAATTGACTTACCCTTCTGAAACTGACCGCCTGTGTCCTCAGACTTATCTGATTTGGGCTGTCACCTGTATGAATACTTGGCTGGAGTTAAAAGTCATGTCCTGTAAAAGTGATATGAAGCAAATTCTGATCCTTAAGACTTTTCCTTACAAGCTGTTGCTCTGTGTCCTCGCATGTGGAATGGGTTCTGGCTACTCAGAACTTGCATAAAGTACAGGGTTTGCAGGAAACTAAAAATCTATAGTTTTTTAGGCCTTAGAGTAGGACCTTAGAGTTCTGCATGAATCTTCTGCTTAGGACCAAAACTTGACAGAGTGGTCAGCGTTGGAAGGGACCTCTGAAGATTATCTAGTCCAGCCATATGTGTATGTGTGCCTGAGAGGAGAGTGGGTTCGCTGATCTGCATTCACATGTCTGTATTTGTTAATGTCTGCTAAGACAAGAAGTTAATTCCATACTGTATGCAAAATAATGTACTTGGCACTTACACAGACATTTTCAACAACACATCTCAAAGATTTGCATCTCAAAGATTTCAAGCATTAAAAAACTTCAAGAGCAACCCTACTGGGAATTAGCAGCACTGTGTGCAGCACTAGAGATGGAGGACAGTATTCTGATGTCAGCTCTTTCATCAAACTTTGCCATTAAATTAAAGCTGAAACTCTTTGTCCGGGTATGTGTTTGAGCAATGTCATGCTGGAAACACAATCAAACAACTTGTTTTAACATTTATTAAATAAAGTATTTTATTTAACATTAGTTTTTAACTTCTTAGAAAGGGAATACTTTTACAAAGCTTAAGAAACTGGGGGGAGGAGGAGGATGTTGAAATTAAATTTACATGCCAGATAGGAAAAGGCTCTTGGATATACATAGTATCAAGGGAAGTAATTAATGTGATAAGGGCATAGGAATAGAATGTAATCCTAACAAATGCTTTGCCTCCAGTCTCTATAATTTCTCTTTATTTTTTAATCTTCCAGTAGTCCTCTGATAAGTAAATTGTTATTTATTTGGCCATAAACATTTGGGAAATACCTAGATTCTTGTGATTTAAGAGACATGCCTGAAACAGATATTTCGTAAACAGATTATGTATATATTAAATGTAACTACATAATTGTTTCATAGTTTAAAAAATATTATTTTCAGATCTGAGGTTAAACAGAACTAAAAGAAAATTAAAAATTTAAATCTGTGCAGTTTGATGCATGTGATGCAGAGTAAAAAATCTCTAACATACCCTTTTAAAGTTACTAAATGAATAATTCTGAACCCATAATCAATTTTGTATTTGCTGCAGTGAAATAGTAAAGCATAAGACATATCACTCAACTATGTGAAGGATAATTTTAGATAAATAGAACTTTTTGAGCTTTTGGTGGAAAATCTGGTAGTAAAATTTTGCTGGCAGTTATACATTAGTGGGAATCTTTGCTAGTGAGAATTTGGTAAGGATCTTGACAACCAATAGCCCCAGTGGTAAAAGCAGTAATTTCTGAAATTCCAACATAGTAAAGCTTAATTTCAAGTTAAAGAACACATTTCCTCTTTCTGCTGGTGCCTTGTATGTCCCATATAGACAAGTTATCCTTTTAAAATACACCTGATGTTTGTAAGCATGAGAGCAAGCATCCTAAGACCCAACAGAATGGTAAGGTTCTTTGCCTTACTTTTTTTTAATTCTTATGCTTTTTCTCTTACTTTTCTCTTATGACAGCTGTTGTCTTGGCTATTATATCTTTGAGCAAAGAAATCGGAACCTCCTAAATACTACTAGGCTTTTTTTTTTTTTAATGTGGTGCAGATGCTTTTAGTCCTCATAGACATAGTTCTGAGATTAGTAAAGTCTAAGCAGGAAAGGAAAACTTCCTTTGTTACTAAAGTGTTTGAGCTTCCTCTGTGGTAGGAATGATGCTAGGAAGCCGTCATCTGAAGGAAAAAATGATACAAAAGTAAATAATTGTTGTAATATGCATTTGAAAGTCATAACTTTAGCTTTAGTCATGGAGTTCTTTTAAATTTTTTTGAGTCTCACTTTTCAGGTGCAATAAAAATGCTAAATATAACATTCAAACCTGTATATGTTAATGTATACCACAAAGTCCTTTTCTCTGACACTGGGAAGTATTTTTGTTTATTACTAGATGGAATACAATATTTTCTCTTTAGAAGATAAAGATTTTAAAAGGTTTTGTTTTGTTCCTTGCATGGGTAAGGCAGAATGTATAGAAACTCTTGTGAAGGGAAGTGTTTTACATCAGTTGAAAGCCTCATTTGAAGGAACAAATGAAGAGATCTGATTATTTTCATAGTGTGGATGTTCTTAAAGTTGTCAGTTTATGAACAAAGTAGTATTGGGTAGCAAAATTTGATTGCTGGAAGTTATTAAAGGCTTCATATGAGCAGCAGTGGAATATGAGGCAAAACTGTCAAAGAGCAAGTATTTACCTACTACTACTTATTAACAATTATTCTAGGGTTCTTAAATTAAACCCAGCAGGTGGGAAAATCTTACATGGAGTTTAAAATTTGTGCATTATATTATGCTTTCATTAAGGAGTTGTATAGGAGGAAAGATCTATAGCAGTAATAAGGAGAAAGTGTTCTGGTAAGCTTTTCTCCAAAAGAAGCATTGACTTTTACTACAGAGCCAAGAGTAGTGTAGCCTATTCTTTCCTCTCTCCAGGATCATTGATGATATATTATTACAGTTTTCAGTCATTAATATGGGTAAAAATAATTATTTTTTTTTTCCATTTTGCAATTTTATTTTTTCTCCTTGAAGTTCTTACAGCCTAACAAAGTATGAGCACTGGAAATTCAAATCTGGCAAGAGATGCTAAATGAATACATAAACAACAAGTAAAAGATGAAAAAGGGGACATTTAAAATAGCTAAATTTTATCTCAACTCTTCTGAAGCCTTTAGCAAAATCTTTTTCATAAAAAGAACAACCAAAAAGACCCAGTAATGACTAGAATACCAGTGCAAAAGAACAAGGATACAGGAGTAAAATCCTGCACCAGTTCAAGTTTTTTATGGAAGATTTACTGTCCCTCTCCATCTTATTGTGGCTGTCCAGCTCTTGCCATCTATTTCTTATGTCTTCAGTTATCCCATTTTTAGTTTTCAGCCTCTTGAATTAAAACTGATATGGTTATGCAGTTCAAAAGTTTCACTATAGAAGATTTCCATCAACTATCACCCACTCCAAAGTTTCAAGGGTTGAATGCTGTGTAGGAAATTCAATACAAGACATTTTTCTAATACTTTTCTTACAGTATCTAATGAAACAGTGTATATTAAACCTGGAAATTTCTGTGCTGCTGCAATGTCCCATCTGACTCAGTAAGCCTTCTGATCTCCCCCTGCCCCAGTGAGACTCTCTGTGCTTTGGTGGAGTGATACAAGATGCAGCCAAACCTAATGGGGAAAGAATCCATGATGTATACAACATATTAAATAAAGATGCTGATCCCAGTAACACTGGCATCAATTAAAAGTAACTTCATAGACAAGACTGCATGCTGTCTAACACACTTTTCTCCCAGGATAGATATTCTTACTTGTATTTTGATCAGTGCCCTAAGAAATGAGACTTAATCACAGCTTCTGAGAACTCATAGTTCTTCTGGGGTTAAAAGGTCATGCCCAGAATCTCTTAAACTTACTAATACAATTTCAATAAAAAATTCCTGGGAGTTATCAGAAGATGCCCCAGTGTACCACAGTGAAGAAATATAAACCATGTTTATCGTGATGTCTCTGCTCTATCCTACGGCAGTTGGCACTCCAGTGTTATGCTGTGGCTAAGATCAGCACAGAGATGGGAAAGGAATAGAAGGATTTATCTCACTTTCCAGTGCCCTGTTGTAAGTTGCTTGGTGGAACTTGTAGTGACTTTAATTTATGTGATAGTTGTTACTAAGTCAAAGACAGAACTGTACAGAAGCACTCCCTCCAGTCATATCCCAATCTACCCTTCTGCATATAACATCATCATTATTGGTCATTCAGAATAAATAGTATTTCAGAGAAAATAAAATCTTTTGACATTTTCTAAAGGCAGTGTTTTGACTTCTCTCTCATTTCAGAAGTATGTTTTGTTAAAAGAAGAAAGGAAGCTACATTTTAGGACACAAAGAAAAAGTTTTTGTTTTAATTACTTTTGTCAATTGACCTAAAATTGAAATTCTCATTATTTTTAAGAAGTTTTTGTCAGAAAAACTATTCTTTAGAAAATATCGTTTCACTTTAGTTGAAACTGCTTTATGCATTTTTTAAACTTGTCTGCCAAACAACAACAAAGAAGCCATTATTAATTGAACTGTAACCAAAAAGTATTTAAAGACAGGGAATTATAGCAGCATATAACTAGCCTTGTGAGTATATGTTCATGTAAAAAGAACAGATTTTTACATCAATCACAAAAAGTGTGTTTTTGTGAAAGGATAAAGCATTTTAATGTGGCACATAAGGAAAACATTTTATATTCCTAATTATATATAATACAACCCCCCTCTGTCTTCCTCAATATAATCTTTTTTTGAAAATAAAAGCATTCTTTATCCATTATGAAGGCAGACTTATACTGTTACATTATACTAGGAATAAATCAGGTAGCTTTTTTCCTTTACAATTATTCTCGAAATAGAAAAGTGTTTTGAAAAAAACTCTCCTGAAATTTCATGTGAGAGATTTATTACCAGTTGAAATTTCCTATGTAAGTGCCCTCGAGTAGAAGCATCAATACATTCAAATGGTGCGTTAACCTGTGTGGTTTTTATTTTATTTCATATTATATGAAAAAAGGAAATGTCACAAGTCCTGGTCAAAGTTGCTCTCTTTCTCAAAGTTGTAGAAGATAGGCTATGGAGTCCTTAAATATCTGCTTTCTTGCTGACAGAAAGATCCTGCAAGCAAGCTGGTAATAGTGTGAGAGAAATGGCACTGTCATACAACAACTTTAAACTAGTTTTGCATTATATTTTCTTTTGAGGCTTACATAGCATTGTATTATCAGGTAGACTTTAAATGTTAATAACACCATTACTCATATCTATGATTCACTGTTATTTGTTGTGTAGTAGGATAAAGAAAAAACTCTCATGTCCAAATAGACCTCTGGAAGCATATATTTTGAAATCCTTCCTTTAAGTCGGCAAGTATAGAGCCTTTGAATTAAATAACACAGCATTTTAAAATTCAAGTCAGTATTTAACAAGCGATTTATGTTTTAAACTATAATTCAAACTTTCAGGTGACATCTATTTTTGCATTTTATTCTGCACTAACAAATAAATATCTAACCTCGGGTGTTTCCATAGAAGTGTGGTTTCTAGTTCAGGAAAATACCTGGGTGCGCATTTAGCTGAAAATGAACAGAGACACATTTTCAGAAAGAGGACTGAGAGGTAACTAACTCAGAATTAATCATGATTAATTAATCAAGATCATCGCCAGCAGTTCTGGTGTGGTGCAGGCAGGAATGCATTTCTCCTATATGTTTAATAGTGCAGCCTGTCACAAGAAATGAGTTGCACTGAGATTGCCATTGTATGACTCATACCGCAGTTGTTTCTTGATAGTGTGATTCACAGCCGTGCAAACATTGTGTATTGAAAACTGTCCACTTTGTGGAATTGCAAAGTGGACAACTTTTTTGTGTTGTGGGTTTTTTTAATGATTTTTAATTATTATTTTTATTGTGTCTTCACCTCTTCAAGTTAATCAACTCAGTACTTGAAGATTTCTCACAGAATCTTTTACAGTGCATCAGAGAAATACATAAATGTGCTAATGTTCTCACTTGTTAATTCTAAGAGACCATTAGGCCCCTTCATTTTAAGTCCCTCTAGGAAGTCCCTAGTGTTTGGCTTCTGCTTCACTTCTTGGTCTTTACTGGGTCTGCATCCTAGGGGCTGGGATGCAGAGCAAGAGGTGCTGCCATTAAGTGGAAGAAAATAATCATAATGGAAAGAATTTGGGAGAACTATGCTTATTGCTTCTGTTGTCATCAGAAAAGCCAAAAGGGAGATTGTTAGCTGCTGGTTCTGAACAGTATATTCCGTCCAAGTCCCTCTGTTGCCCCTCCATGACTACAGTGGCCGTGAAAGGTGGATTTGCCATAGGATCTGCCTGCAAAACAGGCTTTGGCATCACTGCCACCTTGCTGCTGTGGGCAGTCTGCTGTTCTCCTCACCAGAACTCATGGATGTGGCTGAGGAGCTGAACTCCCTGCACTACTTCACAAGTTAGTTGTTGGACTGGTCATGGCCTGCAGACTTGCCAGTCTTGACTGGAGCATCTTGAGTCATAATAAACAAGGACTGGACAAACAAGGACAATCTATAGTACTGTGGCCTTCTCTAAGTTTATCTAGGTTTATTTTGTAATAAAAAGAAAGACACCTTCCAAGGGTGATTCATTAGACCTGTCTTAAATAGGATAAATTACTCTGGAGTTGTATATCTATTTCTGTTGAATTGGCCTTCTAGTGAAATGCTTGGATTAGACATCTAATTTTACATACCTAAATGTAGCTGAGATAAATCTCTTAGAAGTGCACAAGAAGGAAAGACTTTAATGTTTCTAATGCTGTTATAAATTGTTGTAGAAAATAAAATAATGCTACCACTTTTAGCTTTATTACCCAAATGAAAGGTCATTAATTGTTGCTGAGTGCAGTTCAGATCTCTGTAAGCAACTGTGACTTAGCCACCTAATGACATGCATTGGCAGTTATGATAATTTCATAAAAATTGCTTAGAGAAAGAAAGTATTGGAATCATAATATCTTAGACACTGAACAGGACTACATGGAATGCATCAAAAAGCTAATCGCGCTTCAAGAAAATATCTTTAGATGCAGTTTAATACTATGAGTCATTAGGGATATTTTCCTGACAAGTCTTTTGAAAAGTTCCCCCTTGCTGTTCAAGTGAAAGGACAATATTTTCTGTGAACTGAAGAACTGGGCATTTAAGACCAAGAGGCGTTTATGCTGTCATTCAAACTGAATGTCATTTTTTTTTTTTAAAGGAAAAGTTTACGGGTCATAAATTGTCGCTTTGAAATAACTATCTTTAGGGCCACATGGGAGAAGTAGTGAAAAAGTGAAGTAAAAGAAAAAGCAAAATAACCCCCCCCAAAACAAAGCAAAATGAAACTTGAAAAAAACCCAAAGCACTCCATTAGCAGATATAACTGATATTCTTCAGATGTCCCACACAGACTGTCTCTGACCTTGGAAACATGCTCCATCCCCCCTGTGCTTGCCTGTTGCCTTGGCTCCATTGTTACTCCTCTGAATCTCCATAACACACTGTGCAATTGTAGAACCATTTCATGATGCTAAATAAACTCTGTCAAGAAACTGGTGAACTCACTTCATGAAGAGACAGCACAGGAGTTTGTCACTTACTATCATCAACTTCTTTCCTGTCTCAGAGACTGAATTTTGTTTTTCAGAATATTCTGCCAGCAGCAGTGGAGTTTGGTAGTCCTAGTATGATGGTGTTAATGAGGGGACCTCCAGCAACACTACAGCAACGGAAGTGGAAGGTTATTCAGTTTTGGCATCGCCTTTTACTCCCTTGGTATTGCCGTTTACTTCCTTGGCATTACCTGCACAGAGTGAAATAACTGGGACAGTTAAATTGTGCCTGTTGAAATCAATGAGCTTGGTCTGAGTGTATTTGTGAACTCAAATGATCCCAAATACCAGAGCACTGAGATGCAGTGTTGGAGGTTCACAGAAAACGCTGTACAAATATTGTTACAGACTGGAATTCATTTTGGTCTGTAAAACAGATAATCCACAGATCCTGTCAAGATGCCTTCATACCCAGACTACATTTCCCTGAATAAACCTTACAATGTTAAAATGTAGCTATTTATCCTCAGGAACTGGACTTATATAATTTTAGACAGCTAAAATCTCATCATTACTAGACATGTAATAAATGATCAGTATTAACTTAGACTGGACTTGATGCAGTCAGATGTGAGGACATGCATACGTTATAGGAATTTTATCATGCTGTTTTCCTGAGCCTATTTTCACAAGTGAAATGAAGTCACATTTTGCCAAAATATTAAAGCTATAAAGTATATTAATGCAATTTATTATTTTTCCTCTTTTTTTTTTTTTTATCCAAAGGAAATAGTATTCTGTGATATACATTAATTTCTTAGAAGAGTTTTCTGCCATAAAAACCTGCCAGAGGATTTATTTGTTAACAATAAATACAAACAGATTGTAGATTTGAAGAAGAGCAAGAACTCAGAGGAATATTTTTATATAAAAATATTAAGGTTATACTACAGTGACTCTCTGCTCTAGTAAAATAATTGCTCATCTTTTATTGTTTATGGGTTAGCACTGATAATTTTCATTTTCTTATGTCAGACTTGAGATCCTTTGTTCATTTTTTTTTTCTCCTCCCCTTTCCTCTGATAATGTGAGTGACATGCTGTTGTATTTCCCAATAGTTACCACGTTTTTTCTTCTCTATGGTTTCTGAATGAGGTAAGAGTCTATGCCAAAGAAAGAGCTTTCAGTTGGGTTATTTTTTGTTTAAATTTCGCTACTCCTTCTTAAAGAGAAAGAAGAAGAAAGTTGTCTTGTGACACCAATTAATAACAAGTAATAGAATTCTAAGATATTATAGAATGCACTTTGTATGCAACACTATTACACAGAAACACCAGAGTGTTGCTGTTCATTCCTGCCATTAATACAGGCTTCCAAATATCACCCTACAGTGTTTATGTGTTTAATTACAAAAACTTTTAATGGTGTAATGGAGTAAATGACAAAATCAGAGATATTCAAGTAACAGGTATTGAGGAATCTTTAGAGAATACTGAAAAAAAAGAACAAAACCCAAACCCAAAAACACCAAGCAAATTACTTAAGACTAGAATGTAATTTTGAACATACATTTTTTTTCTCTTGAAGGCATGTTTACTGTAAATCCTGTGTTGATCCGAATCAGAGCTTTAACAGAGTAAGAAAATATGAACGTGCACAAACACATTATATATATATGTGAAAAGATAGTATCCATATTCATGTGGACTCCTGAGCAATCAAGCACCAAGTTTCTCATTGTCTTGCATTTCAATAATGCATCCGTTTCAGAATAGCAAGCATAAAGTTAGTAAACATTAAAACTCTGGTAAGGTATAAACATTCATAGACCTAATCAAAAGATGCTCAGCCACAGACTAGCATGTCTGATTGCTTACTTGAACAGAGATAGAATTGTGTAATTTTTGTCCACTTCCAGATAATGCATCCAATCAGAAAAGATTCACAGATTATCAGCACTACTGTTTTTTTGTTAGTTTGGTATATTTCTTGATTAAAAGTAACTTCTTCTTTCTGGGATATTGAGGCACCCTAGTTTCGGAATTCTGTATTTTCTCTACATTCTTTTGATGCAAACCAGGTGGTTTGCAGATCATTTCCAAAATTAAACTGTTTGTGCTCTTAATGGGCTCCATTTCAAAATTTCCTGTCCATCCTGTTGCTTTCACGTATCAGATATTACCTTTGTGTACACACTTAATTGTGGGATACTTGATTTTTCTTTAAAGCACATTGGCAAATACTGGAAGGATTGTAAGTGTTGGATCAGCTCTGAAGTCAGTCAAGTGTGACTTGGCTATGGGTATATGCTGCCAAGTCTGCAAGGGAATACAAAAGGTCTGTTTTCATTTCCTGCCATGGCTTAATCCTTGGGGAGTTTGTGTATTCCTCTTGCAATGAGCAACTTGTTCAGATTGTATTTCAATATGAATTAGTTCACCTCCAGAAGATGTTTCAGATTTTTCCATTAAGATTTTTTTTTCAGTAATCCTTAAGAGCAACCTTTTAATGAGAATAATATTTTAGCACTGGATTGGAGTACATACATTTTTGATATGTTGGACTTTTAAAAGATCCTGCATTACACATATCAGTTTTCATACTTCCAAAAATGTCTTGTCACATATAAGACTTGAAATGAATGCTCTTAAAGGAGCTGCTATTGGAACATCCAGAGAAGAAAGCCCCCAAATACCACTGAAGAAAAAAGACTACAGGTTCATTTCTGAATGCAAACTTTGTAGCAGAGGAAGCACACAAGCAGGGTTCATTCTGAAAATCTGATCCATTATTTAACTTTCTTTTAATATGCAGTATAGAAGTTTGGCAAATTCTGAAAAGATTTTTGAAATTGGGCAAGGAGACCGTAAAGAAACAATACTTCCAGACCTTAACAGTATTTTTTTTTCACCTGTGTTTACTAATTCTGGCAAACGTGATGGATTGAGTTAGTTGCTTTGTTGAAAGTGAGATATTTTATGAAACATACTAGCTTTAACCAAGATGTTATTAGGAATGTGCTTTAGTTGCAAGATATTCTATTCTGTTCTGAGCAAGGTGGAGCAACTATGCATTTCACATCAAAGCTGATAGTTCTTGGGGCTATAGATGAAAGATGAAGTTGTCTTTCTGTTGGTTGTTTTGAGGTGCTGTGCATATACCCTTCATGGAAACAAGACAGAGAATTTCATCTTCTTCGCTGTGAAATGGAAACAAATTCTAAAGCATTTTTTTTATGAGGAGGAGTTATTTTACACCAATTCCACTAGTATTTTTATGGTTTTCATCCTTAATTTGTGTCTAGGTGGTCTCGTCTATGTTAATAAACAGTTACACGCAGCCTCTATTCGAGGTTTTGACTTTGGAGGCAGACCTTATCTATGCTTGCCACTTAGACGTTTATACCCTGGCACACTCCTTGTGCAGGATCTGTACTTAGCATCAGCTTCCTTCCATAACTAATTCATAGTCTCAGATTTTTACCAAGGTCCAAACTAACTTAACTGCCTTCAGGGAGTGTCTCCTGAATTTTGCATGAAAATTGAATCCAGTAAACTGCCTGCAGGTGATCTGTGTCAACAAGTAGTTGGGCTTCGTTTATTTTTGTGAATAAGGATCATCTTCAGTCCGATCTTGCTTTTTGTTGTAGTGAGTATGGTACTCAGAAAAGGACTTTGTCTCTTACGTGGCTTTCCAATCTTCTATGTATTGTGACTCTTCTGACCAACCTTCAGGTGCTATAAGATGATCAGTTTGTGTTATAGAGATGGATGGGGCCCATATTGTGACAATGTAAAATTATATGGGGAATTTATAAAGCAAATAGTAACAGGACATATATTTTTAACATTTATGCACACAAATTTCCAGACTATTTCAGTTGCTAAAACCAAAGATTTTTTAAAATTGTGGATCCTATATAAGGTTTCTGTATTTACATTTAAAATGAGAACTACGTACCCCAAATTAGGCATCCATACCTTGTGTACTTTTCTGGGTTTTGTCCTGATAGTTTCTGAGCCTTAGAAACATTAATAACTTCTGCACGTGCAGCAGCTTAATGAGCTAAGGAAGCATTAATATCCTCTTTTATTCTGGGCAACCAAGTATTTGGATATTGAATCACCTCGTCAACGTTAAAAATGAGATCTGGGAAGGTCAAGAAGCTTCAATTAGTATGTATTAATCTCAAGGCTGTTGCTTATTTTTATAGGGATATATTTTGCTTACAAAGGCAAATATTTGCAGAAAAACACTTCAAGCTCCTGGCTTTATATTGTCCTGATTTTGTTGTTTTGTTTTAGGTTTTTTGTTTGGGTTTTTTTTTGTTTGTTTTTGTAGAATGGAGATGAATTCTGACACGCTGTATGTACAAAGTAAATTAGAGAGTACCAGATTTCATTATTTTTTTTCTGATGATCTGCACAGCGCTTCAGGAGGCAGCTTCAATATGCAGTTAGTATTTTTAAGCAAGTTTTTGAATGTGCAAATTTACTTTTTCTCACAAGTGCAGTAGTCCAACTGAATTCCCTCCCTGTAAACTGCAGTCTTCACCTTTCACCCAGGGTGTCAGAGACATGGAGGATTACTTTGATGAGCAAAACCTCTGCTTTTATTAAGTACAAATTATAAGAAATATCTTAGCAAATGCTGCTCTAAAAGTAATTTGCAACTGATGAGAATCCAGCAAGACTGTTATGCTAGACAGGAAAATGCTAAGGGCTGTGTGGGCTGAATCATTTTTCTAACTATCTCTGAGTTTACTTCAACACTTTATAATCTCACAACATGTAATGCTGAAAGGTACCACTAGACAATCTAGCCTTTTTGGTTATCACATGCAGTCTTAATTTATTCCACACTTCTAACCAGAATTAGCATAAAGATAGGACAAGAGGAGTTAATAATTTACTAATCTGCTCACTGTTTGTTCTCTTAAATCCATATAGAATCTCTATTAAATATATATATATATATAAATCAAATATTGTATAGTACTAAGTTGAGTTAGTCACTAAATTGAATTCTTGAAGAACCCATATCAGTAATTTCTCTTTCTGAATCTTACCAATAAGCTTGTTAAAAAGGAAAAAAGAAAATAAAGTAAAACAAAACACAGAAAACCCTCAAACCCCACAATAAATGAGATTGTATATTCTGTTAAACAATTAAATTAACATTGGTTAATTATTGGTTGACCAGTCGTGGATTAATTGTTTTAATTTATTACCTGAGATGAAAATCAGGATTCATGATGTGTAACTATGTACATTGGACCTTAATATTTTAATATTAATTAATTAACTATTAATACATTGGATTTTCCTGGGTTTTTTTGAGATTTGTTAAAAACCAGAATTACTGACTTGAACTGTCTATCAGATAACTACTTTGAGATTCTGTTCTACCTTTTGTCATTTAGTCACAACCATAGAATGGTTTGGGTTGCAAGGGACCTTACAGATCGTACTGAAATATATTTTGTTATATACGTTTTCTGAGCTGCTGTCATCTAGTAGATGGAGATTCTTCATTTTTATGTAGTAGGTTTCCTGAGGAAAGATTACTTTTAACACCTTGCCAAACCAACTCATCCTGTTCAGCTTTAGTAGGCTAATGTTTATATACTGTATTTGAGTTACAGAAGATTTAAATCCACTGCCAGAAAAGAAATGAAACAGTAGTGCTGAAACCAGTTTTTGAAAGGATGAATTTGTAATATCCAGTAGACTGAAGAGATTTTCAGTTTATTTGAGCAAGCAAATGAATACAGGGAGAGAGAGTTCTTTGACTTATCCTTAGATATGAATCATCTGGTATCTTGTAAAGACTTTTCTTCATGTCTTCACTGTGCCTGTCAATCACAGTCAGTTTGCTTATGGGCCTGAAGGAGACTCAGGTTTGCATTGTGTTTGGACAGGAGTATATGATTGCCTTAACACCATAGCAGTTGTCCTATGTAATTTGCATGTGTATCAAATAGACATTTTATTTGACAAAAGCAACAGATTGTTTCATTGATTTAGGCTGTATACGTTCCTTAGCAGCAGTGTGCAAGGATGGATAAATACAGAAGAAACCATGTTTAATGGTCACAACTGTTACCCTTGCTAATAATGACTTGATTAATAACCCAGGCCTTTCATAATGATCTCCAAGTTTGGTAGGAAGAAAACCTTGTTTCCATGAGAGGATTTTAACAGCCTCCTGGGGAAAAAAAAAAAAAAAAAAAAGGTCTATCCAGTGTTAGCAGTTGGTCCAAATTTTTGCTAAGAGTGGAAAACAAATTAAGGGCTCCAACCTTAGTAATTGTTAAGGTAAGATTTGTGTAGTGGTAGCTTGATCTTAGCTGGACATAATCTGAACCTTTGGGCCAATGAGGGAAGGCTCAACTTGAAGCAGAAGGGTCGCCACAGCCTCATGTTGCTACCTTGGGTTTTTTGAATGAAAAATATTTATCCTTTTCTCCCATCCAGTGTCTAGGAGGAGTGAAAAGGAAAACAGAAAGAGGAAGTTACAGCATGTGACAATGCACCAGGAATCTCAAGTTGTCTTTATTTGGTCTTAGGGAGGAGGTGATGAGAAATGTCAAACAATATTCTCAATTTGTTGCTTGAATATCACCACAATATGTGTGCAATGAGAGGATGTGAATACAGGAATACTTTTTTGATGGTTTTTGTCCTTCAGTAGCACCCAGATATACTGAAGGATCATTTTGTTTACTGCTACATTGGAAACCGTTCTTTCCCCAAAGGGAAAAATCTTGACAAGATAGTTTCAAAGTGCAGAATGTGTCAGGGAGAATTAAACAAATATTAGAGCTAGTTAGAAAATAGACACATTTAGTGCTTCAAATAAATAATTTTATTTTGAAAAAAACCCAAACAGTCCCAGCTGTTGTGGGTCTTTCACACTCCTCTCCCTCCCTGTCTCCTCTCCCTCTTGGCTTTTTAGGGCAAAGGTGAGGAAGGGGTGCTAGAGCAAAATTTGGGGAAGTGATATTTTTCCTACATGAAAGGAAATGCAAGAATGTGGGGTCCTTGAGTTACAATTTCAGTCTTTTAGGGAATTTTTAAGTAAACAATGTATGTGGAGAAAAACCTGAGCTGTGTTTTGCCATTTAAGATAAACCCATATTTATTTCAACTCTAATGCACATTTGCAAAGGATGAGTATGTAAAATAAATGTCAACCTTCTTGTTACTGGTTTTCTATTGGCAGTTTGTCAATGGTATCATGATAGAAGTGTTAGAAGGAATTTGAAGCATGATGAGATCTAGGTTTTACCTTTACAACATATATGCGTCATACATTTATATGCAAATGAGAAAATTCTGCTGTGTAACAAAAGGAAGAAATTGTGTTGGTGCTTTCTGTTTCAAAGAGGTGTTTGATGATTTATCTTATTTATGGCAGTATATTGTTTCAGCTAGTACCATACCTACTTAAAAAGGTATAAAGTCCTTTCAAATTTCCTTACAATGCTTGTGGTCAGCCTTGCATGAAAAGACCATTTGTTCTGCCCATATTAAAGCTTGTGCTTTCATGTAGTTCTGAGAATTTTCTATTACTGTAAATTAATTTCACTTCATTAAGTGGTTGGGTCACAGGCAAAGGAATAATAGCAGCCAGACACAGGAGATTACTAGTTGAATAATCATAAATTGGCACCCACTGGCTTTCTCTCTAATATTTGAAAGAAGCTGCTGGCTGTCAAAGCCATTTCATTAATCAAAAAAGCCTATGAATGTGAACTTTAAAGTTAGACGAGATAAAATTATTATCTACATGAACAATATTTTACAGTGTGGAACAATGGATTCTAGTCCCTGTGGGAGCCAATGACACAATGGTAAAGATTCAGTTTTCTGTGTAACTTCGCTGCTGTTTCAGGTCACTTGTGATTATTCAAAGTCATCTGCTCAGCGTGGTACATTATGCATATAGGGCTCAGTTGTGAAGAGATGAGTCCAGAGCATGGAGAGTTTATTATTTAGATATTAATTTGTCCTCTCATGTAAATTATTATTTCTTCTGCCAAGATATTCATTAAAGCTTTTGCAGTAATTTTCTCCCAGAGGAAAAAATGAAAATGTTTTAATGAAAATGTTTTAATGAAAACAGATAACTGATGTTTGTTTCATATTCTTTCTTTTAAGCCTGGCTCAATGCTTATTGAAAACAACTGAAGAGAATCCTACCAGTTTCAGTAGCTTTCTAATCAATGTGCTAATCTCTAAAGAAAAGTGAGGGGAGTAATTTATTTATTTATCATTGTTTCTGTCTCATATATACATCTGTACTGACAAGATATATATAATGTAACTCAGGGTGGCATAATTACTTAGATAAAGGATAATTTTGCAAACATTTGCATATGTAAATTCAAAGGGGAGATTTATATGAGCCCAATTAATCATGCATTTTAAATCATATTTATTTTAAAAATACAAAACTGGAAATTTAAGTGCACATTTTAGTTGTCACTTTAAACAAATGAAAGGAACTTTGATTTTTGCATCTGACAGGTGTTTCTGTTTTCGTCCGTGGCTACTCATTCTATGGCAGTAGTTCAGTGAAAAAAGCAAGACATCTCAGATTTTTTCAGTTTTTACCACAATTATTAATCTGAAACAGGTTTTGAGCCTTCCCTGGCAGTACAATAGAAGAGCAAAGCTTAAGACTGTATCTGCAGGTTTCCCAAGCTGCACAGCCAGGTGACTCAAGAGCAGGACTTGAGAAGCTATCCGTCAGTTGAGCAATTTATCGTAGGTTATTACATGAAAATACAAGTTTTGTAAGTAAATTACGCAAGTTAGTCCCAGAGAAGAATTCAGGCCCCCATGAAGCCTTGGAAAACTGTATGACATTCTAGTTATTTTTAAATGACATGAATAAGACTGGTTAAAACCCATTCTGTGGTTATGCTTTTTGGTTGCTCTTCATCGTGGCTTGTAGTGGTGGAATTTCAAATGACAGCAACGTAAGAATGGCAGTTGTTTTTTTTTTGAGCAAGTACAATTTTCCTGATGAATTTATGGTACTTCGCTTGTATGTCAGCTGTACCTTGTGGCAGAGGGTGTTTGGAGGGCTATGTATACACATATGTGTAGCTTTTGCACAGATAAGATGATGTGTTTGTAGTTACGACAAGTGAAGAACTAAGAATTGCAATAGCTTTTTATTCCTATTTACTGAGGCCAAGAAAAAATGTCCTTCCCATTTTATAGCTAGATGGGCAGATTGGGTAAAAAGTAGTTTGGCTTGGCTTTTGAAAGCTGATTAAGACTTTTTGCATGTTCATTTCTCACAGAACAAGTTCAGATGGTACAAAGTCACATCCTTAAACAGAGAGCGTGAGAGCTGGTGAATCCTCTCATTGGCCCCATCCCTCGTATAGAGGTCAAGTTCTCTGAGCAAGAAGGCTCAGTTTTGGGGAGATAAGATGTTGGAGTAACCAACACAGAGTAAAAAAAAAACAACAAGCTTAGTTAGGAAACTAAGTTATTTTTGAAGATAACTTGTTAAGCCTAATATACCTTATTTAGCCAACACCCAGAAAATAAGAGATACCAGGTTCTGTCTTTCTCTAAAAAAGAACAGTAAAATCAATGGTGTGGGGTTTTGCACAGATGCTGTAGACTAATGAATCTGTCTGGGAAGACAAGAGGGAAAAGGTGGTATAGAGAGAGAGGAAGAGTTTTATTTTTGTAGAGTTTTATCTACAGCTGAGGACAAATGGCTCCATCTGTCTTTAAATTGAGAATAGAGGAAGTAGCTGGTGCGAGTTTCAGATAAAGACTGGTGGGGTACTTGTAATTAATTTGGGAAATAAATCTTTCTCTGAAATAGCCAACATAGAGTAGATAAGGGAAAGCAAAATAATGGGCTAAGAGTGTGCTGCAGTCTTCTCACTTGACTGATAGTTTTTCTGTTCCAGCTGTGAGCACAGGTAGGTGAGCAATGTCTTGTGCTTGTTGAAAGGGGCAGAAAGAAGTCAGCTGACAGAGAGACATCTGAGACACAGATTTTGGAGAGAATTGCTGAATAGACTTAATTAAAAGAAACAGGGAACAATGGGAGGTTAGGGAAGGTGATGTTTGAGCATGGTACGTAGGATGCTGAGAAAGGCAGGTTGCACCAAGCTCAGCCATGTGGTGACACAGCAAACAAAAGTGGTGAAATGTGCTGTCAAAGGCAGGGCAATAGTAACTCTATCAAGGCAAATGGCTTCTTGCCAGTTTTCCCAGAAGTGTTGCCCAGGATAGGAAAGGCATCTTTCTCCAAGAAGCCAGCAAATGATGGCAGAACAATGTACATATTCAAACTGTTCCAGAAGGACCATCCTCCTCTGTTTTCTTGTTCCTAAAGCCACAGAAGGGACTGAAGACATATATGCAGAATATAAACAAACTGTGTGGTCTAATGACTTACATTGATTTCCTGGTAAATGTATCATTTGAACAATAAATCCTATTTAGATATAGCCAAACTTAAGAATCAATAAAATGCACAAACAATTTTTACTTGTTAGGGTAGCTGCTAATACAGCACTACTTTTCTTGACTATTCAGGTCCCTGGAACAGTTGTGACACTGTTTGCCTACCTGTCAGTTTTAAATTTACAATATTTTATGCATGTACATATATGTGTGTATGTATATCCATACATACACACCCACATATTATGGAGTTAGTTATTCTTGTATATCAAATTTGACAAAATTTGCTCGTACATTTCCAGGAAGCATTTGATAAATCCAGGAGTAATCTTTTCTGAGACCCCATCAATTTTGATAATGACACAACTTTGAATTACTCTTTATGCTTGCAGCTGGGTGTTTTAGATGTTACTGCTGGTCTTCTTCTGTGAGATTATAGCCTCTACTTTCATTCCCTCCAGTTTGCTTTTCCTGTTTGTTTTATGCATCCATCCTCAGACATCTGTGTGCATAATCATACATGTGGGAGCACATCCACACACAGATGTGTACACATACAAACACACATGTATATCTATCCAGAGAAGGGCAGGGTGATTTTGGGTTATGTCCAGACAATTTTGCCTGTCAGCTTCAGACTCATGAAGGAATATCTTCTGGCAGTCATTGAAAACGATCAAGGCCCAGGGTGAGCAGCTGCAGGGATGGCATAGCAGGATATAATTGACAAATGCAAACTTGCAGTGATATCCTTGTAAGTTGAGATTTTGTTTTCAGTTTGAATGCAGTAATGGCGAAAACCATAAGAAGCACAGATTTGTGTACATAGACAAGAAAGGTTCTAGATTTTCAAAACAAGGATTATGTCCTTGAACAAGGATGAGCGGCGACATGAGCTCCTTGTTCTGTCATGTGTTGTGTATGATGATTATCATGCACTTGATTTCTCTGCCGTAGTTTCCAACTGCAGAGAAAGTCTAACAATTCCACATGATTAGTATTTTTTTTCTCCTCTGTTCTATTGAAAACTCTTTTTATTTCATCTAGGGGCTCACCAGTTTGGGACTGGCACCAGCCTGATTTGAACACAGTGTGTAGTAGAAATTGTGTGGGGTTTTCTACCCCCCAGAACTCTGTCACACCTACTTTAATCAAAAAAGTAGAGCCTAAAATTTCTTTCCTTATGTTTGGTGTGTATTTGTTTGTAGTAGATATTCTGTTGCAAGGATCTGTTAACTGACTTACTTTACCGAATCGTATGGACTAACTGGTTCTTAATATAATCTTTTCAGTCTATGAGTTTTGGCAAATTTGATGTAATATTTGAGAGACAGAAGACTTCTTAGCATAAAATCTTGTCCCCCTTGACTTGAATTGAGCTAATATTCATCCCATTAATTCTTCAATCATATGGTTTTCATGGAATATAGTATTTTTCTTTTTTTTATCCAAGCTCTACAGAGCTGAAGTAATCAGTCTTCTTTTCTCAGCCCTAAATTCAGAAAATAGCAACTCAGCTACCTAAATAGACTTTGAAAAATTAGTTCCTTTTCTTTGACAGTCAAGCTTTAGTAAATAATAAAGCTTATGGTAGACAATTCTTATCGCACTGGTAAAGGATTACTGCTTTTGTACTTACTGCTTTAAAAAATTAGAACACCTGAATCTTTTGAAAACAATTTGGGTTTGGAAAAACAAATTGTATTGAAGCTTACAAGATGCTTGCCAAGTTTGGGGATTTTCATTTTGGAACAACTGAGATATTAAACCTTGAATACCTGAGTTCCTAACAGAAACAGGGACTCAATATTAACTCTTTTAGTTCCACTTTAGTCTATAATGTATAAAGTACATATTTTTTGTCTCTTTTTCATAAAATCCAGGAGGCTGCTGTTGGATTTCTCTACTGTCACAAATGTACAAGAATAGAAATGAACTCTGGGCTTACTTGTTTTTGTCCCCTGAGAACAGAGGCCACAGAAATATATATTCCATCATCACTTTCAGAAATTGATCCTGCACTGACTTGAAATTGAACTATGTCTATTTTTTGCCTGCCAGGACCATTGTGAGATAAATTCAGAATCTCACCACAATACTTAGAAACTTTTGAATTCGCAGCCAGAATGTATCTATAATCCTACTTGTATCCATAGTCTTTGTGCCAGGGTGGTCACATGAGTTTAGCAATTGGGATACTTCTAATTTTATCCTCATGAGACACTTAGAGTAGTACTTGAAACACAAGTATATTGTCTTACAGCTCTTCTGTTAAACTGTCTAACTAACTTTAGCTACTCTCAACCTGCTAGCAACTACAGGAGTCTCTCTCTGGTCATCTTAATACTTTCTTACACTGTTAACAAAATCTCAGCTCACCAGTTCATAGATCACAGGCAATAAACCTCTAATAATTCCCTGGTGTTTTTCAATCTGATGAAGTCTCAAATAATAGCAAAATATTTTTTAATTGTTGTTCTCTGAATGCATGGTCTTATTTTTCATAGTAGTGAATTTCTCCATAATTATGTTACAGGGTTTTAGAAGTCATCATCTTTTAAAATGCTCCCTAAATACCTCTGTATTTATCATACTTCCTAGTTTCCTGGCATAGTTAATTCTTTTAATAGTATTTGTCAGGATCTTTACCAATAATATTAAACAGCCAACTAAAACTCTCATGTTCAAGAGGAGTAACTGCTGAAAAAATAGGAAAAAGAGGAAAAGCTCAAAACCCAAGGATGGCAGAGGAAATTTGGAATGTCTTTAAGGTTCTCTGTTATGAAGCTGGGAACCTTTTCTGTACTTAGCTTTGTTTAACTCATGATTATGCTAATTACAAGATTTATTATTACTATTGTTCTCTGATTTTGAGATTTTAAGGTTTATTAAATGCACATCATCTCAGCATACCTTTTAACAGGTAAATACTATTTGTCTGTATTCAACTTTGACTGTAGGGTCCCCCATCCCTGGACGTCTTTCTTTGTTGTAGTATATTTCCCCCACAGTACACAGGTTCAGTCTGTTTTACCATGATGCCCCTGTTTCTTTGTTTTCTCTTGTTGTGTCACTCAGTTTCTGACTATAATGTCATCACATTTGTGTTCTTCTTATTGCTGTTTCTACATCTTGCACTACCCTCTCTGGATGCAGTTTTAGAGTCTGTGAGCCATGTGTGCTCTTTAATATTTAATATTCTAGTAATTTCAGACTTAGCCCGTAGAGGCCAACACTGAGTCTTATCTGAAAGAATCACTTAAGAAAGGTCCATTTTAATGAGAATACTTTTCAGTGGTTACTTTTGCTGTTTCTTTTTTACCAGAAGTCTTTTTTCTGTCTGTCCATCTTCATTAGCTGCATTGTACTTTAATTTGCACTGTGCATCCATCTCACCTATGTAGAAACATTACTTTATCCAGCAGTAACCCTACAATGACAACCCTGACCTAAGTGTATAAAGATATTTTGTATTTTATTCTTTCTTATTTATTTTCTGCCTCAAGGCCACATTTCTTGTCCTAGCTTGCTGACCTCGTCTGTGCTCTCTGATAACAGGCCAGTCAATTTGTCCTTCATGTAATTTAACATTTCCTGGGATTGTATAAATCTCCAGTCTTAATTTTATTCTTCTGTCTTCTGGTTTGTTGTTATTTCCTACCTCCCCTGTTCCCTTTTCCCTTCACCTTCATTTATGGTTTTTTTAATCTTCAATATATTGTCCTCATCATCCACAGGTCTCAGCCCTTGGATTTTTACCTTCCTCTATGCTTGTGGCTTTCATCTGGTCTCTTTTTTTGCTTTTTGGTTTGCTCTTTGCAGCATTTCTGTTTCTCTATGCATCTGTCTTGCCGTGTTAATAAGTTTTGTAACATTAAACACTCGTCTGTTTTGTCTTTGTGGTCGCACACTCCAAGGCTTTCTGTTTGTGGGTATTTACAACTCATGTCAAATAAATATTTTCTCTTCATTCCTGTGTGAACTCTTTAAAAAATTTTGGAATTTCTCCAGTGTCTCCAGATTAATCTCTAGTCCCTCAGTTCTTTGCTTCCATGATTTCTGTCAGGTGGTAGTGTTATGTTCCCATCAGGTAACTGCTTAAGGATGCAATTTATTCAGTGTTTTTCAACTATTAACGTTTGTTGTCACATTCTTTTCAGTCTCCTAAAAAACAGATGTAACTGAAATAGAACTGGGTCCTCTTCATAGTATCACAGAATGGCTTGAGTTGGAAGGGACCTTAAAGATCATCTAGTTCCACCCCCCCTGCATGAGCAGGGACACCTCCCACCAGACCAGGTTGCTCCAGGCCCCATCCAGCCTTGCCTTGAACACTTCAAGGGATGGGGCTTCCACAACATCCTTGGGCAACCTGTGCCAGTGTCTCACCACCCACACAGTGAAGTTTTTCTTCCTAATATCTGACCTAAATGTCTTCCCTTTAAGTTTAAAGCCATTACCCTTTGTCCTATCGGTACAAGTTCTCGTAAAAAATGTCATGTTTTTCTTCTTCCTACATTTAACTCCCACAAACTTCTCATTTTGACACCTGCTGCTTATTGACAGTGTCTTATAACTATTTTCCCTGTCTCTCTCTGTTTTTTTTTGTTTTTTTTTTTGTTTGTTTTCACTTAAACTGCCTGTCACTGACAGCCAAAGATATCTGCACTATGCACTCGTATACATGGCCTCTGTCTTACTCGAAGTTCAGTGTGCCCAAGTAGATTCTGCAAACTGGGAACTTTGAGCATAGCACAGATTTTATCATCATGTAATAGACTTGGTTCCTATTTCAATCTTCCATAAATTTTTCCTCTTCAGGAAAGGAGGCTGAATTTCATACCAAATTCCCTGTTCCCTATTGCATTTTTATACAATATGTTGCTTTCACTTTATCTTCAGAAAAAGAAATTAGCATTTTTTTGGATGCTTTCATATACTAGTCTGAAGCCTCAATCCCATTTAATGGGATAAACATTGAAACAATTCTTATTTTCTCATCATAGTTTGTCATTAACACAATTGTTGAATTAACAACTGTGTGTTCATCTCACAATATTCAGGAACTGTTTGGTTTTTTTGCCCCTCATCTGGTCATATGAGGCTTAAAACATAGACTCATAGTCCTCTATAAAAATCTTTCTGCAGAAATGATATAACATATAGTGTGCTTTATTTTTGTCACTGAGGTATAGACTACTTTATTTATATACAATGGAAGCTCCCTTGTGAATCCTTTCATAAATGCATGGATTGGAAAATAAGAATCAGTGCTAAGGGCAGAGTATCACAAGTTAAGCATGCTTAGATTTTTAAATTAAAAACATATTAGTTTCACTTTCTTTTTCCTCTGGATTTGTATGGAAGCTCAGATACATAGGAATTCTAACACACACTTGTATAAATTCTACCTCAGAAACAGTGGGGCAAAAATTGCAGTAGTTAAAATGCTAAAAATTATTCAGTTTCAATAATAGAATCAAGGCATGATCTGTAATGAATGCTGGTTTCCCTGGAGTCAGAAGATAAGCTGTTGCTCCAGACAATGTAGAAAGGTTCATTCTTAAAACCCTATTTGTCTACAACTTTGCAAACACTATGTGAACTTGTGTTAGTTAAATGAAGTGGAAATTGTTTCAAAGGATGAAATATGTTTTTTTTAAATTAATAACTTTGCCATTATCTTCTGAATAACTGTATGCAAGCCTTAAGGAAAAATGGGGATGTTTTCCAATCAAATCTGCTCATGCCCCATAACTATAATATATATATTTTAATGTGATTCTTGTTGCTAAAGATTTTTCCAGCTAATAAAGACAGGCAGTAATGAGATAACCATGGGGGCTCCAGTGCATGTCTGCAAGCTTTGATAAAGTGTGGATGCAGAAAAAAACCACATTTTATGACCCAAATGGTTGGTGTTTGAACACCTACTTGGAAGAAAAATCTGTGAACAAAATGTCAGCTTATCTGTGCCTGCTTCTCATTGGTTTTGTGCTGTATATGAACACTGTACTGTGTGACTGCTACTTTTGCTTACCTTCGTTTAGCTGGTAAGGCTTTCCATAAAGTCGTTAAGACTATGGACATAAAAGGGAGAGTTAGCCCTTCCATTGCCACCATTCCTGCTCCCCAAGGGTCTCTTTCCTTCTAGAGTAGTTTGAAACAGTTACCACTTGGCAGGTACACAGAAGCCAAGTATCCCCATGCAAGTGTAGAGAAAAGCAAATATTCTTTCCTCTTGGCAGAGCTGATCAGGAAGAGTCTTTTGGTTTGAGATGGTTCAGATGACCTTTAAGGTGTTCTGCAGTGCTCACACAGCCTGTGGTACTGTTTGTGCATGTAAAATGCTCTATGACTACCAAGGAGGTCCTCAGGCCTGCAAGGATTCTGTTTTATTTATGTATTTATTTTGCAATTTAAAATAAGAGTGCTGTAGGCAGAAAAGGACTGGTTTGAAAACAACTATGTTTGAGGCTGAGGCAAGATTTATGTTGTCATCTTTCCTTTAAAACCAGACAGGATTTTAAAAGAATTTAAGAGAAGACACTTTGTGTGTGTGAACAGATGAAAAGATAGTGATAATGGACAGGATAACCTTTGATGAGGATATACTTTTTCAAGTTCACAGAGTTTGAAAACCCATAACAAATACAAAATAACAGCCTTTGCGCTGTGATTGGCACCTTTGTGCCACAGTCAAATAATCAGTATTAAAACCATAAGTTAATGAAAATCAAAGTGATCTCTTTGCCCTGTAGTTGGTTCTTTCAGTTTAGTTTGTGTGATCAGTGATTCTGTGATGTTCAATCTATCATGTCCAGACAAAGAACACTTTTTTTAAAAAAGAGGGGATTAGGAGTGTATAAATTGTGTGTGTGTTTGCCTGTTAGAAAGCTAAGAAGTTTTCATCTTTCTTTAATAATATAGTTAATGTCTGCTGTTTATACCTACAAAAAAATCAAACTGTGGAAAACTGTTTGTGAAGTTATATTGAACTTCCAGGGCAAGCTGAAGTTGCGGCTTAAGCTGTTACTTCTGAGCGGAGAGTAGGTGAGATAGGTGCTAAATACTGAAATGTCTTGTACTCTGCCTGTGGAGTGGATGCTCAGTATGAGAATAGAGAGCAATCATCCATGCTGAAAATAGATTTCTTCACCAAGGGTCTATATCTGACAAGCCATTTTCAACCTTCATACCTATGTATAGTCGACCCCATGTAGGCATTCCAAACAATCTGAAAAAACACTGCTAAATTGTTTCAGGTGATTTCTTCTCTTAATGGGAGGCAGGAAGAAAAACAAAGCAAACCAATTAAAAAACCCCAAGCTCCAAATGCTGGTCAATTCTGATGAATTTTAATTTGTTCTTTGTAGTTTAGCTCTTTCAGGAGTAAAGTTCTTAACAAAGCATTGTTAATTGTCTCTAGAAAAGAGTGAGACTTTTTAATAGAATATACAAGTATAGGGCTGTTACCTTCAAAAAGAAATTCAGTGTCTCACTGAGCAAAATTTAGTTATTCTTTTTAAAGATTTCACTGAGTCCTCACAGTCAGCTCAGCATATGGCTTTGCTAAAAATTTAAGTACAATATTTCTGAGAGGTTATTTTCTTGAGTTAACATTAGATTTATGTCTTTATGAAAATGTTGCTTTCTGACAGCTGTGCAATTATCCAGTATCACCACTGTGCCAAATAGTTAAATGGTCAACAGTTACCACATTTATAAATAGTATGTGACATTTGAGCTTTGAAAAGTAAATTCTTACTGAATGCATTTGGAAGAGTTCCATATACACTACTTTACTATTATGTATCAACCAGTGGAATATGCATTAAATGGAACAGCAACAGAGATTGAATATAATAAGCATTACCTATAAAATGGGAATAGGATTAAACAGAAATCCAACGACATTACATTGGAATGATTGAGGCTAAAACAACAGGCAATGTCACATGTATTACACTAGAGACTCAAGAGCATTGCAGCTGCATAGCCAGAAGGAAGCTGCAGAATCTATTTTCTCTTCTCCCGTTCTTCCATATCATTTCTTCATCTCCAGTTTCTCTTGAGTAACATCAAGCTTTTATGTAGGTTTTCTTCAGTGTAGTTTTTTTCTCTGATCACCTATGACTTAAGTAACAGCACACTAGTACACTATAAACTTTAAAGTATTTTATTAGTTTATTTGAGTTTGGGTTATTATCAAATTATATTGTGTGAAATGTCATGTACACCTTCTAAGTAGCTTTCATAAACTGTAGGGGTTTGCAGTAAAAGCAGATGAAGATTTGGGTCATGAAATGCCTGAAATGTTTCTTAGTAACTGAAAATGGAACTTGGTTGTTGACAATATTTGGAGATACGCTATGGAGTGAGTTTTTTGAAGGGTTTTGTTGGTTGGGGTTTTTTGTTGGTTGTTTTTTTGTTTGTGGTTTGGTTTTTGTTTTGGCTTTTTTTTGCTTGTTTGTTTACTTTATTAAGTTGAGTTATTTAGCTGTAAGAGGAATAGTTACAGAACTTTGGGACAGAGACCATAAATGAAGTATTACAGAGATTGTGGGGAACTGAAACACTGAATAGCTATCCCAGACTAATGACCAGACATCTGAGTGGGAAGGCATAGATATGACCGTTCTGGCCTATCTTTTATGGGAGACTCAAGTGAAATATGCCAAGTTTATGCACTTACACGACTGGAGAAACCCAGAGCGGTTAAACTACGGTCCAAACTTGAGAGCCTTTCAATAATTACCTGAGTTTGGTCACTGCAAGGGAGGGGAAAATAGCTTTTCTTAGTAATGCAGTTCTGCAGAAGAGTAATAAGGAAGTAACAGGCTTCATGTTTTAATGCAACAGTGCATGATAACTTAAAAAAATGTCCCCACGGGGTGAGGGTTTTCTAGTAACATGTTTATAGAGTTTGGGCCAAGAATGAAGTAATATGCACCATGAATTATCAGGAAAAGGGGTTGTTAAAAGCACATTATGCTTGTGGTTCATTAATCACTTGTACAAAGCTAATAAGGACCAAGATTCTGAATTGACAGCTTCCACTGTAAATGTGGGGAAATTAACTGTATCATTGACATCAGGTAGAGATGTCTAAGAGATAAAGACTCAGTGAGCCTGCTAGGTGTCCTGGTTTTTTAGGTGTCTACATGCACATTTCTAGGAAGCTGTTCAGAAAAGGGAAGAGTATAGAATTTCTAACAAAACCTTTTTTTGTAAAAAAATACAAATTTTTCATGGACAATGATGTTTAGTAAGAACGGACCAGTTTCATTGGATTTTTTTATCTGAAAAATTATTTTGTGGGACCTCTTAAAATTTGTGTGTTACCTTTTAGACAAGGAAGAATTTAATATTTCTCTTAATAATGACATCTAGAAATTTTAATTAACTTCTATTAAAGAAAAAAAGTAAACTTACAATCCTAATTCTGTGTCCTGGTTTGAGCCAGGATGACCCAGTTTTACTGCAACTGAGTTTTGTCTATTCAGTATTCTTAGTCCAAAATGTCTTAGTTTTATGACATTGCATCTAGAGTTGGAATATTGTACTGTGGTCTGGAAAATTTTGTTTTAATCCCTGTACTAGTGGTACATTACTAATTAAGCTTTATAAATAATATGTTGTGTCTTTTGTACAAGAATTGTTCTTTAGTATGCTACAAGTACTAGAAGAAGATTAGACTAGACTGGCTTTTTAAAAAAATCATTCTTGTATATACTTTATTGTGACTATCAATGCTTATTTATTTATTTTATTTTTGTGGAACAGTATAGGTTTTATGCCCTTCTGGAGATACTGAGCCAAGAGGTATTTATTTAAAATGCAAAGGAAAGATAGGTTCTAATTAATTGCAAGAGTCTCAGTAACTGCTGCAGAGAAATTGCTTTTCTGTGAAATTCTATTACCTATGCAAGTCACTCCTGGATGTGAACTGCACTATTTTAATTGAAGGAGTTTCTAAATATAAATCAGATATCTAGGGGATATAGACTGAACCCATCTGCTCCTATTTGTATCCAAGACATATACAAAGTTTTTCAGATAAACAGATGCACTTTGATACCATCCAATTAATTACTGTCAGGTGTCTTGCATTGGAAACTTGGTCTATAGCTCTTCTTTGGGATCTAAACCAGTTCCTTGATTTCTAGGATGTTTTACTTTACATTTAAATCAAGAACAAAGCCATTTTTACAAATACAGGTCCATCTCCTGCAATGAGAGCCTGCAACTGGAGCTACTTCACTCAAGCTTACAAAAGTCTATAAAGAAGGTAGTGAGCTGGGGTTTTTTTGTCCTTCATTGCTGTTTTACTATAATAAATTTAAAAATTATTCTGAAGAATTTATGTTACTTTATGTGGAGGAAGAAAAGACAGTACTTAAATTTCTCCATGTGAAAGGAAAAAAGAAAAAAAAAGCTGCTTTTGGAAGCTGGTCACTGGCTACGACCCTGCTTGGGACAGTAAGAGCAAGAAACAGTTTTATTTTGAAACTTGTTCAGTGGCCAGAGTGAAGTGAACAGGTAATGAATTTTAAGGGCTGACACTGATCCCTTATGAAAGATTTGCAAAGAGCTGAGATTTAGAAACTATTACTTCCCCAAACCTTTCTTTACTTATACCTTCATTATAAATAATAAAAAAGGAAAAAAAAAATAATAAAAAAGAGGTTTCTCTGTCATTATCATGAATAGATGAGATGACATGAAGAGAGAGATGACAAATAACCTCAGAAAGACCAGAGATTTGTGATATTTGCCCATGATGAAGGCGCATCTATTTTTTTTTACTTATTTCATAGTATTAAAGCTGACCTTGGTATTTCCTAACCTCATCCCCCACTGTCCTGGTCTCCTGCAGGCTCTTTCTTCCAATGCCCACTGGCTAGCTCTCTCCACCTGCTTTTCTGCTGTAACCATCCTGGGGGCTGGCCATTGGCAGTCTGTCTGCTTGGCAGGGCTCTTGCAATGGGATTGCAAGCTGGAAGACAGTTGCACAGGAGGAGCTTTGTAATGGGACCTGGTTCCTCAAGCTGTGGTCTTGAGATGGTCAGGTATATCTGCTGATGCCTCCACAGAGCACTCACCCTCTTGCAGGTCTGTCTGCTCTCTGCTGCCTGCTGTAATAAATCATTGGTTGGCAAGAGCTTCGGTTTTGTTTTCTTTTAGTATCTCTTAAGACACTCTTTCCAAATTAGTTATAAACTTGTTGTCTTCTTACTGTGTACCCAAGGGAATAGGCAGTGATACAATGATATAAAAGAACCCTCTCGTTCATTTTTTTTCTGGTAAGCCAAGATTGTCTTTATCCTCACAATTAAGCTAAAGGATGTTGATATACCTTCTAGCAAAACACTCTGGGGGTTCTTTTATATCATGATTTCAGGGTGGCATCCCTTGTTTCCAAAAATGTAGACACAACAGGAACATCTGTGTTTGCCATCTGCAAGACATTTCCTTCTAGCATCCCACAGTTGCTTGTGGGGCTTCCAGACATTCCTACTGCCTATCCCCTTGGGTACACAATTAAGAACACAACAGCTTTGTAAATATAACACCGGTGCTAACCTCTTCAACTCATCCTGCTGTCACTGGAACGGTCTGCCCATGTCTCTTTGAACACCCACCAGCACCTCTCTAAGTGGTGACTGGCCACTCACGGTTCCTTCTGCTGTCAATAGCAAGGTGTAGACCCCTGTGGCAAAGCAGCCAGGTATTGTGGAAAACATCCTTTCCTATTGCTAGCCAATCATTACATTCTCATAAATGTTTTCAATTTCAGAGTTCTTGGAAAGTTCAGGAAATGATTGTTTCTGTTTGGGTGTTTTTGTTTGTTTGTTTGCTTGGGGGGGTTATGTTTGTTTTGGTTTGTGTGTTTGTTTTTATGCAGAATTGCTTTATTTCTGAACTTAGCAGTATTTACTGCTCACTTTCCTAACTTCTCCTTTTAATCCCTCAGCTGCCATTAGATAAAATAATGAACAAAGTTACTTATTTAAAAAGGCAATGTAAATATTTGTTCTCCACTATATTCCACTAAAATAATGTCATGGATTACTGGGAGTAAATTATTTTAAGTTATACATTTAAAAGAAAACAAAGCCATATACATGAAAATATCTTTGATCATTTTTCATGAAGTATCTTACTCTTTTCTCCTTGTTGGTATGAGGTCTGGAATCTTAATTCTTGTATTTTGATTATCAGTGTCACCCCTATTTCATTTCTATTGCAAATGCTTTCTACTGAGACATTATTAATGGTTTTATACATTCACTGCTACTGTTCCCCTCTTCCCAGTCTGGCTTGATTCTGATAATATCATTTATATGTTATCATTAATAGTGGTCCATTGAGTGAATTATATTTAAGGTCTCTTCTTTGGGTTTATCTGTTGAAATGCAGTTGGGGAGGAAGTAAGAGCATATAGTCTCAAAAAAATCCCCCTCTTCATTCCAAATTTGTAGAAGCTATTTGCTAGTCTAAGAGAAAATAAGGGAAAGACGGATGTTCTTTAATATCCAGTGCACTGTTTATCTTTAAAGCAGATTTTCTATCTGATAGAACTGTTGTGAGGCATTATTCCCAGTAGTCAACAGGATTCTATGAACATACAGAGTATATCAAGAACTAGCATATATTAATAATTTTTGAACAAAAAAACCCAACAACCCGTAACATATTTTAGCCCATGAATCCTGCCCTAAAAGGTGGCAGGGCTTTCCCTTAGGCACAGCGACCACACAAATTCCTAGACTACGTTCTTTAATACAGGGTTTATTTATGAAATGGACTGTAATAGATCCTTCAGGATGTTGCATAGACTTTTTTTTTTTTTCATGGATGGAGGTACAAACGGCAAGATCTTTAACAGCTTGAGTAATTAAAAATCAGTGTCCATAATCTCCCAACTGCTGTTACTTTTTCATCTTTAATGAAAAAGAAACTCCGTAAGTTACAAAGTTACGCAATTTCTTTCTTAGTCTGAGAATTCTGGATAAATTTGCTTATGACATCACAGGTGTCCAGGACTTTGCTCTCCACAGTGTTTAACTTCCGTGAGCCTCCAGTAATACACCTTCAATACACCAGTGCTCTCAGAAGGTTTAAACCTGTGTGTTGCAGCTCTGAACAGGAGATATTTAGAGATATTTAAACTTGCCACACAGTTATGTTTCTCACTCCATTTCAATCTTTTCAAGTGCAGAGCCATTGACTTCTGATTGAGGTGCTGAATGGTCTAGCACTCTGATGACTAAAGATAAACTCTTAGCAACCTAAATTCAGACTCCTTATTTTAAAAATTTTGGCTCAGATCTGTGAACTTGGAAGAATGAGTTACAATAATTCATTTTGAACTCCCTGGCTTTTGCAGCTCCCGAGACTTAGTATTTATTCATACAAATTGATCACTGTTGCAGATAAATCACAAAATGTATCCAATGCAATAACTCTGCACCTGAGCTTTATTTAGTTCTGCTTTGCAGATGTTGGCAGCACTTTTCTTCCCCTCTATATGTTGTGGCACCTGGCTACTTTGGCTTTGTCTGAATATGCTAGAGGGGTGAATAGGGAGAAAATCTGCAAGTTT
Organism: Apus apus; assembly: GCF_020740795.1. Taxonomy (NCBI): domain Eukaryota; kingdom Metazoa; phylum Chordata; class Aves; order Apodiformes; family Apodidae; genus Apus; species Apus apus. The sequence goes on from NC_067285.1 coordinate 29,077,049, forward strand.
TTGCCCTCATTTTCATGACTGCTAGTTTTCCTAATAACTGTGGATCCTCAATTAGGTGATCAGTTTAATTTTCCTACCAGTTTAAAAGAAATGCAATGGAGACAATTACCAAGGGAAATAATTTTTCACTGTATGCTTAGGAGAGGACTATCTTGTCAGAAGTGTTGTCTCCAGTGGTTCTCATCTGCTTTGACACCAGGGATAGTTAATGTCCCATAAAGCTGTTTACTATGATGATGAGAAATATTGTGCCCTCTCTGTGTTGATTTTTCTCTTTCAACTTCTTTGTGGTTTCTCTTTTGGGGTTTTTGTCTGTCTAAAGGTGTACTTCACCTTGTAGACATGACAAGTAGATTGAGGTATGTGTGTTGCCCATAGTTTTCCTTAGTTTTGTGTGGGCTGTGCAAATGAGTAAAGCTGTAAAACAGTTACTTAGGCAAGGAATTTGTACTATTTTTTTTAACAGAGAATAAATTAAGAGTAACATTAAAAATGTTGGTGTTGGCTACTTAGTTTTTTATTTGTGTTGGTTGGGGTTTTTTGCTACAATCAGGTAACAGATTTCCCTTTGCCTATATTAAGGATGGATATCTTGTCAGTTCACTGCAGCCTTATGAGTGGTGGGTGTTTATTCTAAGCCAGTCATCTGGAGTCGGTGTCATGAGAGAAGGTGATTCATCCCATCTGACGCTAAATATCTGAGAGGCTGATTATGCAAATGTGTTCTGGAGAGCAAGGTGGTTGATGATGATCTTGCCCAGCCCAGTGCTGCAGTCTATGGAGTTTCTCTGTACGGGTGCAATTGTTTTTGAGGCTGCACAGAATGAACTGTGTGGAAATGATCCAGTTTAAAAAACAGTAACTGGAAAGCTTTGGTCATCTGTATTTGTTCTTTTAACCAGGTTCATTTCAGTGATTCATAGGGCCATTTATAAGACCACAATAAGAATATCTATTCAATAAATGGGGTCATATAGGAAATAAAGAAAGAAGTGGTTGAAGGCAGGGACATTCGAAACTTCATGTAGTGAGCTGCCTCCTGAAATCTGTGTGTGCACTGGGACCGTCCTGTTTTATTAGGTGGGAATAATCCACAATAGTTTTTTAACTGCATGTTAAACAGGACGTTAGCAATACCATTATCACTATAGTGGACACCTCTTTATGCTTGATGCTGCTTTATTAGACTATGAAATATCTTGAAGTGAGCTTATCTATGTCAAACAATTGGGACAATTAGAAACTTCTATGTATATTGCCAAATCCTTTCACTGAGATCCTCGCTACTAGTAATGCTATTTGTGTGAGCAGTCTTTCCCAATGTTAGTGGCATAGTGAACCATGAGGATTCTATGTGTACAGAGCAATGCACTTTCTCATGAGCTGGGCTGTTTCTTTATAATATGTAGCCATCATCCACACCAGGAAGCCAGGAAAAAGTGTCTATGTAAACCACAACTTTTACTTGGGTCTTGTGTAAATCTGAAGAGAGGATGATTCATATGAACTTCACTTGAGTGTCTCAGGGTGATGGTTTTCATTAAATAGGTAAGCCAACAGTTAAACTATCAAGAGTTGTAATGAGGCAGAGGCAGTATTCTTCAAGAGGCATACTGAAAAGAAACCCAGCCTACCAGGATGCATTAGGTATATTGTACAGAAGTTAAATTTAATTAACTGCATATTCTGTGTGCACTTGTTCATCGCAGAATCCCTTATCATCCTGGTGTACCACCCTGCTCCGGTATGGTTTGTGGTACATGTAGGGAGTATCTTCATGGTAACAGGGTGCTTTGGTTTAGATACTGAAGGCAAAGCAATGTGACTGCCATTGATAAGATACTATCTCATGAAGCAGCAGTGGAAGAGATGAAAACAACCAATCATGAAACAATGCCAGTATCAATGAAAGTAATCAAAATGAGCATTATAATGCCTTTTAATGTAAGTTCTTTCAGGAATGCATTTCACATGTTTTATTTATTTTTATTATTCTATTTCTTTTTGTTTTTGTAGGCTGTGGAAACCAACCTTGCATCAAAGGATAGTCACTGGGTCTATGTAAATGAGGTAAGAAAGTCCAAAGTAACAACACGTGGCTTGGTACATTCAGTCATCACTGTCTTTCAGTTCATGTGTTTTGACACACCAGACTGAGCATACACTTTGCATTTTTGCTTTTTGAATGATACAAGATGCAGTCAGTGGTGTCATTTCTTGTCTGACTCAATTGAATCGGCATAGGTTGAGTACCAAAGGTCAAAATAAAGCTTCCACTATATCTCATAGCAGCATGGAGACTTTATTTCTATCTTCTTGTTTACCCTGCTTCATTAGCTATTTAGGAAGCAGAGATTATCTCAAGAAACCTCAAATCCATTAATCTGTGTCTGGCAGAATCTTGCCCTTCACTCCTGCACTCAGATACCAGAAGAGGAAAGAGCACTGAGGCTTATTTGCAGGCTTAGCTCATTCGAATATGTATTTACAAATGCACAGGTTTTCTCTACTACAGAATTGTGTTAGTGTTTTGGCCAAGATCCAGTATAGCATACATTTTAAATGTGATATTTTCTTTCTGCAGCAAATGGTATCTTATCCTGCTACTAGGATTTTTTATTTTCCCTTAAAAACAAGGAATCAGTGCAGACACATATTTAAAAGCAAGGAAAAGCTTGAAATGTTGTACCATTTATAGTAATTTATAAATCACTGATTGTCCAGGATAAATTGTACTATTTTATATATATCTGGTTTAATAATGATTTGTTGAAAGATAGTAGAATATCTACTATAGTACAATACTATAGTAGATAGTAGAATATCTATCATGGATCACAAACTGATTGAAAGGAAGAAGTCAGAGTTGTGGTCAATGGGACAGAATCTAGTTGGAGGTTGGTGACTAGTGGAGTCCCTCAGGGGTTGGTACTGGGACTGGTACTGTTCAGTATTTTCATCAACAACCTGGATGAGGGAACAGAGTGTGCCCTCAGCAAGTTTGCTGATGACACTAAACTGGGAGGAGTGGCTGACACACCAGAAGGCTGTGCTGCCATTCAGTGAGACCTGGACAGGCTGGAGAGTTGGGCAGGGAGAAACTTGATGAAACTCAACAAGGGCAAGTGTAGAGTCTTGCTTCTGGGGAAGAACAACTCCATGTACCAGTACAGGCTGGGGACTGACCTGCTGGAGAGCAGTGTAGGAGAAAGGGACCTGGGGGTCCTGGTGGACAGGAGGATGACCATGAGCCAGCAATGTGCCCTTGTGGCCAAGAAGGCCAGTGGCATCCTGGGGTGCATTAGAAAGGGTGTGGTTAGTAGGTCAAGGGAGGTTCTCCTCCCCCTCTATTCTGCCTTGGTGAGGCCCCATCTGGAATATTGTGTCCAGTTCTGGGCCCCTCAGTTCAAAAAGGACAGGGAACTGCTTGAAAGAGTCCAGCACATAGTCACAGAGATGAGGGAGCTGGGTCACTTTAGCTTGGAGAAGAGGAGACTGAGGGGTGACCTCATCAAAGTTTACAAATATGTTAAGGGCAAGTGTCTGGAGGATGGAGCCAGGCTTTTTACAGTGATGTCTAGTGATAGGACAAGGGGCAATGGGTGCAAACTGGAACATAGGAGGTTCCACATAAACATCAGAAAAAACTTCTTTGCTGTGAGAGTGACAGAGCACTGGAACAGGCTGCCCAGAGAGGTTGTGGAATCTCCTTCGCTGGAGACATTGAAAACCTGCCTGGACAAGTTCTTGTATGATGTTCTCTGGGTGATCCTGCTCTGGCAGGGGGGTTGGACTAGATGATCTTTCGAGGTCCCTTCCAACCCCTAAGATTCTGTGATTCTGTGTGATCTAAGTTAAAAACAAAGAACCATGTTCACTGTTTTGTTTTTGTAGTATAAATCCATAGTGTCTAATTTAATAACCAATTGTTAATTTCTTTATTTTCACCTAGCTAATAATTTTGGATAGGCTATTTTTTATAGTAACTATAAATTATACTGTGTGGCATTAAAAAAAGCTCTGTAATTAAATAGAGGTTAGGGCAAGGAAGTGAAATGACTACTTATAAAGGCTTTATAAATTCTTTCTTGTTCTTGTTACATTTAAGTACCTCCTGGTTTGTCAGCTGCAGTAACGACCGACTACAAAAATATCAGCAAGATGCCCAGAGAGTCAGTGTTTATATTCACATAAAGATAATACAGTGCAAATTTCCTAAACTTTTAGAGAGAGCAAATGTTTGTGCATTTGTTATTGCTGCTATTATTGTTCAGATGTTAAAACTCACTTCATGAAGCCTGAATCTGTAACAACAAAATAATCAGCACTCATGCACAAATACATGCATACATACACAGACACATCACATAGGGTGTCAGTTCTGCTTTTATTTTATGAACTTTTATTTTTTCTCTTTTATGGCTAGCCACTGGATAGGCAAGAATCATAGAATCATAGAATCCTAGGGGTTGGAAGGGACCTCGAAAGATCATCTAGTCCAACCCCCCTGCCAGAGCAGGGTCACCTAGAGTACATCACACAGGAATGCGTCCAGGTGGGTTTTGAATGTCTCCAGTGAAGAAGACTCCACAACCTCTCTGGGCAGCCTGTTCCAGTGCTCTGTCACTCTCACAGTAAAAAAATTTTTTCTGATATTCACCTTAAACCTCCTATGCTCCAATTTGTATCCATTACTCCTTGTCCTATCACTGGTCATCACTGAAAAAAGCTTAACTCCATCTTCTTGACACTCACCCTTTACGTATTTGTAAACATTGATGAGGTCACCCCTCAGTCTCCTTTTCTGCAAACTAAAGAGAAGCTATGATAGCAAAACATAAATCTGACGTGTAACTTTTAAGTGAAAAATGTTAGTGCACATAGTTATAGATATCTCAACCCGCAGTTAAATTAAAACAGACAATTACAGAAACTTTTTTAATTCTTGAAAGTTCTGAGAACTCTATGCAGGAAAAAGAAGAAGGAAATGTCTTGATTATTTTCTTTTTAACAGAAAAGTGTTGGTCCTTGTACTTAATGCTACTGTGAAAAGAAGATACGTTAAACATCCACAGAGATGTATCTGTAGAAAGATGGAAGTTCCTTAGGGCTTGCTTCCTATTTAAGAGCATGCATTCCCCCATGCTAGCAAGAGAACAGACTGGTTATGTTTTCCATGTACATGTATCCAGTTGGTATCAGTGAGAGCTGTGTGGGTACTTGGTGGGAAATATGTCATTCCATGACTTGATTTTCCTTGGTGCTGTGATTTGCAGAATGAAATTAACTTTTGATTCACAACAGTCAAATCAGCTCTTTCTCTTTTTGATGTAACTCCACGTGGGTAGCAGGCAAGATTTATTCCATTCTTTAAATGGACCAAATACTTAGCCAGTCCTTTTTTTCTCCCAGACAGATTGAGGATCCTACATTTTTCTGTGCATCCTATGGTCAGTGTCACCTAATGACCCCATTGTAGTAAAGAGAGGTATAGGGCCAACTGACCTGAACAAGCAGGTGTAGGAAGTGAACACAGTGACAATTGTTTCCATTGAGGTTCCTTGTATGAAATATTTTATTACTGTTGTACTTGAATTAAATCTGCTTTATTCTCCCTACATTGATAATTTAATAAACATTTGATTTTCTGGTTTGTTTTTTGTTGCTTTTTGTTTGTTTGTTTGTTTTCCTTGTGCTTCTGTCCCATGCAACAAAATAGGAGTTAAGTTTTAGGGTCTGAACATATTTTATCACTTTAATTTTGTTAGGTAAGCAACACCACAAAGCTTTTGATGAGCTAACTTAAAACTATAGCTGGTAAGCTTATTACACAGCAAATTAACTAAATGTAGAATGTAAGAGTTGGTTTCAAATTACACTGCTGTGTTGTCAAGATCCCGCATTTGTTAGTTTCCAATAACCCAAGTCCCTTTGCTGAGGTATCTGTTCAGTTTGGATGCCATTCATGGTTCAGAAGGACTCAGTCGTCTTCAGAAAAAGGCTAGTGAATTAGGACTTGAATTTGTTGTATGGGGCTGGAATGCTGAAATTCTTTCAGGATAAGAGAATTAACCAGTCTGTTCTCTTGCTAGCATGGGGGGATGCATGCTTTTAAATAGGAAGGAAGCCCTAAGGAACTTCCATCTTTCTACAGATACATCTATGTGGATGTTTGCAAGTATGTCTATTTTCTCTTTTCAGACATTCTGTGTTTTAAACTTGCAGAGCTGTCCAAAAGTAGTGGACATTTGAGGGGAATAAAGAAATGTATTTCTAACCACCTTCCCCTTTTAGATTTATATTTCATCATCTTCACTTTTATTAATCTAAAAATACTAAATCATTCCTTTCATTCATCTAGCTAGTGATTCTACCTGAATTCTGAGTTAAACGTGCCAAGTAGGTTTTTAAAAGCAAGAATATTTGTTATTTCTGTATAAATCCTGGCAAAAGCAATCAACTCTTCAAGATCAATAACCAGTCTATGCTTAGCTTTGTCTTCATAAAAGTTCAAAGTGCTTTGTTACCATTGACTGTGCTTGGAATGGCCAAAACACAGCAATTTTGACCCTAAAGAAGATCTGCTAGAACATATCTGGTGTTCTGCTTGTACATTTGCTGTTTATGCCTTTAGGTGTGGCCTACCAGCTTGGATCGATGTGTATTTTTTTTCATGTGCCATGACTGGCACAGTTGTAGATACCCTCCTTTTTTGGGGTGTTTCTTTCCTGTTTTTCTTCCTTATTTCTACTTTTCTCTTATGTTCCTTTCTCTTTTGTGCCTGATATCAAGCATTTATCTCGGTTCCTCTTGATATTTTTCATTCTCCTCTTCTCTTTTTCTGCTTGTTCAGAGAAAATGCTGGGCATTGCCCTGGGCATATGTCTGTGGGAGAGGCACAAGAACAATACTTGAAACTGGATTTGTATGTGGTGATACTAGGATCAATGCTGTAGGAGTCTTTGTCTGCTTTGTTATTAGCAGCAGCAGTCAGTCTAGGGGTATAAATAAGACTAGAAACCATATTCTCATTTTGTGGATCATTTCATGGTTTTGAAATTTTATCCATTCCAAGGGAAGCAAAACAATAATTTTTTTCTGCAAAACTGGAATTTAGACCCAAAAAATAAATTAAAATTAAACATAGTATTTGATTCCCTCGTATCTATATATTTAATTTTAATTCCACATTTCTAAATATTTATTTTTACATGCAAATCAGTAAAGTACAAAAAGCAATTTACTACTCTTTATGGAAATGGAATGGATACTGGATTTGACTGATAACTCAAATGAGTTGTTTCACCATTATGACATGCTTTCTTAAATTTCTTTTTCTACAAACTTTCATCAATATTCAGAAGTTTAAATGAAAGTTGTAAGACATGGTAGAACAAAGTGCAAGGCTACCAGTTGCAATAGGAGATAATTTCTCTTGAAGGAGAGGTAGAAACAAAGAGAGGACACTATAAGGTTGCATGTCCAAACCATACTTGGTCTGAAGCTAAGGAGAAGTGAGGGTCAAACCTATTCAATAGCTGCATGGAAATACACAAAAGACATACACTGAGAAAGACTTGTTTTGAAAGCTCATTTTCCATGGAAATGCCCCAAAGGCAGGAAATTGAAATAATGGAGGATTTTTCTTCCCCTGCCAGTTGAAAAATTAATGTTGGGCCATGGTCAAGGCTTCACAATTTCCTATGATTGATAATGTTATCCCTGCATGGTTAAAAAATGAAGGCAGCCATCAGTTCAGATTTCACTATGGGTAAGGAAGAATGGGCTAAAGAAATCAGAAGATAATTGCTGTGAAAGTGTTCATGAGACAATAGCATGCACTGTTTGAAGAAGAGGAAAAGGTGAGAAAAGGAAAATAGGCATAATGGATGTCAGTAAAAAGATCATCCATCTTTGTGAGGAAAGATCACATGGTGAGTAAAGGGTGGCAAAGGGACTGTGGAGTTCTGTGAAGGTGAAAGTGTAATAAGGTATCGTTATCATTCCAATGGGTTATCTCTATGGATCTTGAAATCAGAGAGGAATTCTAAAGAAAAAGTGGTGAAAAAATGAGCTAAGAAGGAGTATAAAAGTGTAACAAAACATATTACAAAATAAGGCTGAAATGCAAAATGCTGCATACCAGGGGTCAGTAAAAACAACAAGAAAAGTCTAGATATAGCAGAAACTAAAGAAAAGAGTCAGGTGATTACTTGATGGAAAGAGAATTCTTTAATGTTTTTACTGACATGATGCTAGCTTTATAGAACTATTAATGATAACCAGACTATTAAAAGCATTTTGTAGAAGTTTCCATTTGCTTAGATATATTTGAGACACTCCACCAAATGAGATTCAATGTAGAGAAGAGCTGAGTACTTCATGTGTGGCTACAAAATGAGATACAGCTGGTGAGCATCTGCAGGAGCAACTTAGAATGCTTCTGCATAACAGAAAGAGATTATGAATCAGTACTGCTGTGGTCTTGCAAAACAAGCAAATCTAATCCTCAGTTATGTTACTGGAAACATCCTTTGTGGAATAAGGGAGGCAGTTGTTTTGCTCTGCTTGGCATCAGCTTGGCCTTATTGGAACAGTATTGCAAGTTTTGGTCTAGACATTTTAAAACAAAAAAAAGAAAAATTCAGAACAGTTTTTAATATCCAGATTAGAGCACCTAGTATGATGAAAGTGTGGTAAAACGTGACCCATGAGGAAAGGTGGAAAACATTATGTTTGTCTCCTGTATAACTCAGCAGATGAAGCAAGAGTATAGCAGTAGAATAAGTATAATTAAAATATTAATATGATCATATGTTCACTCTGGAAAAATAAAGGAAATGCAATTTAATCTTCTGCAGTACATTTTGAGTATTGGGGAATGGTTTCTGATCTAAATATTATCATGAACAGGAACAACTTTCTTGGTTATTTTCTTCCATCTCATCATCTCTGTGTCTCCAGACTTACTACTTCTATTGTTTTTTATTCTTTGTTTTTCAGTATCCCACTCACATTATGTAAATCTGCTAAATATTTTCAGATCTCAGTTTGGGAAGACAAATACAACAGTATTATTAACACCACTGGATGTTTTCTGATCTGTACCTTCAGTTCTAGGTCCTTCCACATATCTTTTTTTAATACGAGTATGGCAGTGACATTTTATACAAATAGTCACTGCATATACTAGTGATCAATTAATTTATTCAATAAATTTGCTGACAAACATGAAATATATGGGAACAGAGGCTCATGTTTGATTTCCAATTAGTGTGGATCTCCATCCTTCTCAGTGTATTACAGAACAAGCTAGACCAATTAAGTTTTATTAGATTCTGTCAACCAAATCCACCCCTGGGATAGCCCAAATGATTTGTCTTAGCCAGGGACGAACCTAGCATTATATTTCTTTATATCAACCATTTGATATGTGGGAGTATATTGTAACTGCATGTAGTTTTGATAGGAAGATGGCTAGTAATGAATGACTGCCACTTTCAGTGCTTTAAATATAGATTAAATTGTAAGTTGTGAAAAGTATAAGTCTGAAAACTAAAGGTTAGAGCTTCTACTTGACTATAGTTTTCATTTGCTGCTTTTCAACTGCACTGATTCTGATTTATTCAAATTAACCCTTATCAGATCAGATACAAAGGGGTATTTGTTATTAGCACAAAATAATGTCTTATCACCCTGCCTTTTTAGTCTTACAATTACCACATTCTGTACCATATAGAATAACAAATGCTGAAATTCAAACAATATTCTCTTCTAAGTTCTTAAACTGGAACCATGGGAACAGTTGGGAGAACTATTGGAAATTTCATTATATTAATTCTTTATTGTCTAAATGATCTGATAATCTGTAGGAAAAGCTCATACTACAGGGAGGGAGAAATCCTCCTTTTAGGTCAAGTAGCTATCCATGTGGGTATTTGTAACGGCACAATACTTTAAAAGGGAGAAGTTCTTTCTAATAAAGCAAAAATATTGTTATTTTACAAAACAACAGTGCCATGCATTCTTCCATTGCATTTTTCTGTGAAGTACTGTACAGTTTCTGTAATTAAGCTTTGTAAAGGCAGGAAGAATCATACTGTTGATTGTCTGGGTAGATGCACTAGCACATGCAATATTTGTATTCACAAAAGGACTGCACAGTTTGTATTTCTGTATTTCACAATTAAACATACGGCTTGATGCTCTTCAGAGTACGTTGACTCTTATGATGGAATACGGGCTCATTTTTTTTTATCACTAAGAAAAGCTTGTGTTGTTATTTGACCCATATAAAAACAAACAAACAAACAAACCCAAAAAACCCTATGCTGCAACACTGCAGGGTGGATAGCTGAAGGGTAAGTTTTATTCATAATGGCTCTTGCAAAATCAGAGACGCTCTTTTATTGCTAGAATTTAGTAAGACAGCCAAGCTCCTTGTACTGACCTGAGCTTAATAACGTGGGCTTTTTAAAAGTCATCAATAGCTTTATTTTGCTTCTTATGCACGGTGCTAACATGAAATATATATAAAAAGAAAGTCAGGGACTTATTGGTGAAAGCCTGTTTTCAATAAGAAATGCAAAATAAGTGGAATTAAAATATAGTAAAAGAGTGTTATACAGATTCCAAATTGACAAGATAGGTAGTTAGAGGACAGCTGAAATTCTGGTAAGTTTCAACAGAAAAATAAATCTGAAGTGTCGTTAAAAGCCAGAAAATTATGCTTTTGGATATTTTCTCTTTTCAATCCACAGGCAAGATCCTGTTTAGAAAAGTTAGAGGTAGTAAGCACAGAGAAGATACTATAGGTCTATTATCTTCTTTCTACTGTTTTCATAGGTCTCTCTTCACCATTTTTTACTGTCTTTAGGAGGCAGTTTGTTATGTGAGGGATGAGAAAGTGTCCCATCATCTCTCTCCCATTGTGATGTATTTTTTTACTTTCCATTTGTATCCTGCAGGTCCATTGCTTCTGCCAGTTGTTATTTTCTTTCCTTTCACCACATCAGACATGCCCAGTATATCCATAGTTACTCACCCTCTTGATTTGAGAATCAAATGGCTTTGTAACTATCACCTGGGCACTTATTTTTTGTATTCCTCTATCAAATATTTTTCAAAGGTTGAGAAAAATGAGCAGAAAATAGAATAGTAATTATCAGATAAATTCTATTTCAGCAAACAAGTTTTTCCCAAGGGTAGCATGTAGGAAGGTGTTAGGTAATGCATGAAGACCAGTGTTTTCCTAGCACAGGGCTTGTAGAGTAATCTTGGGGAAGCTATGACTTTGGTAGAAAGATCCCTTATGAATACAGTGTTTATTCTTCACTTTGTTTGGAAATTTTTATATTTTTTTTTTCCTAGAAATTCCTTTGTTTATGTGCTTTGGGTAATCAGCAGTTAGACCCATGAGCCTGTGCAAATTTTTATGGCTTCATTTTCACTTTGGTAGAACCAGGACTATGTGACAGACTGGAATTCTGCTCAGTCTTTGTATGGAAGTGCCAAAAGATTCTTTTTTTAAAAAAAACATCACTCGGTGTAATGATGCTTGTGTGTACTCTGATAACAAGAAGTTAATAATTCTTTTACAGTTTCCTGTGCCTTATTTTTCCTTGGAAAAAAGTAGACTTTTAAGTGAGAGCTTACAAATGCAAGTAGGACAAGCATTCTAGGATCTTTTCTAGTTATACAAAATTTCACAGATTAAAAAAAAATAAGGAAACTGCACGCAAGGAACACACTGGAAAATCTCTGAAGATCTAGTAAACAAAATATTTCAATGCAAAACTTAAATTACAATTTATTCCAAATTTATTCTGTGTAATCTATACTTACTACTTGCCCAAAGAAATCTTACTTCTCTCCTTTTGGCTGCTGTACTAGACTATGCAGAATTTTATTTATTTATTTATTTTTCGCCAAAGTGTGGAAATTTCTTATATATGCTTGAAAGGTATACATATACATGAAACTGTACTGTATTTGCACCTGCATCCTGCTCAAAGACATTTGTAGGCTTCAGAAATTACCTAATTCTAATGCTGTTGAACCACACAGTAACAGTCATAGTCACCTAAGAGGACGGTTAAATGAGATGTAATTAATTGTTTTATCAGTGAAATCCACATTAAAATATATGATTTTTACTGTATAGATGCTAGCTATAATTTGAGGAAGACTTCTGAACAACCAGTGCAGAGTCCATATATCCAGAAATAGAGCTAATAAATACATCCCTGTAGAGACTTTTAGGAGCTGCAGAGAAAAGACAGAGAAGTGAGGTAGTGTTGGATGTGTGGGAGGACAATGAGGATGGGAGTTGGACAGGTGGTCATGCAGACTTGTATTAGAATGTTTTCCGTGCTATGAAAAATGGATTGTGCCCTTGCCTTAAAGGATTAACCTTTCTATATATCCACGAGTGTGTCTGTGGAATGCAAAGAAGCCTGCATAATGTTAAAGTTCAGTACATCTATCTGCAGGAGAAGCGGTTATGAACATTTTAAAAGCAGCCAATTGAAGGAAGATTTCTGGATTTTGAAGAAGTGAACAAGTGTCCCTTTACAGATGTATGTAGTGCATTTGGGGGAATTAGAATACTCCAACAAGCAGTATTGGTCCTAATTAAAAAACTCCACATAAATGTGTAGCTTGTCTGCATGAGTAGCCTCATCCTCATTGCCATTCAGTTTATTCCTCCAGCTTTCTCAAGGATGTGCTTTCTGGAAATCTCTTTTGGTTCTTTAAATTATTAATGTCATTAAAATTTATAATTTTCTGTCATTACCTCTAGGAAAATAGAGATTCTAATGTGAAACATAATTGTCTCATTTTCCAAGTGATGTTATGATAGTGGAGCACAACTAGAACAGATTTAAATATTCCCCAGAGCAATATGGCTCAGTATTACACACTAACTGAAGTTCCTTGTGTGCAGATAAATAAATAGATACATTGATTTCTCAATGACCAATAGCAGTGTGCAAATAAATAGATAAGTAAATGCCACGAATTTATGAAGAGTGAACTTTCCCATTAATATGCCTCATGGAAAGAAATACAAATTATAAAGGAATATCCCTTTTGTATTGAGTCAGGTGGTGAGAACTGCTATTAGCCTGGTCAGTCTTACACTTACATCTGCCTACCAAAATGTTGAAGTGCTCCTTGATATATTGGGAATAGACAAATTCTTTTCCTTAGTAAACAAAAAATCCAGAATAAGAGAACTTAGGAGAAGAGAACGGTTCTTCCTCTGTCCTCATACAAGAAATTCAGTATTTACAGGCCTAAGTGCAAATTGCTATTCAATGTGCCAAGGAATAGAGAGATTTAGGCTCTGTAATCTTCCTCAAAGCATATTCCTGAAACAAGAAGAAGCCACCATCTATAGTAAGTAATGATTTAGCCCATGTAGCAGTAGCAATATCCTGGGATCATGAAAGCCAAGAAGTGAGCATGTGCTATGGAATTTTGCAAAGAGCACTTGCCTGGCCAACCCAGCTTAGAACTGAGCATCCACACGTGGTATAAATGGTCACTATTGTGTTTTGTCTTGTGCTGTGTAATGATCCAAGAAAAAGATTGGAAATTTGAGATACATTTGTTTGAAAACAAACAAACAAGGACTTCCATGACCAAAATAAATTATTTGCTTAGTTGTCAGTTTCACAATGTAAAGCTTACAGGAAATGAAACTTGTTACTTTTAGACAAGTAATAACTGGATAAATATACTTCAATTGCCAGATCAGTGTGGGTTTTTTTTGTTTTTTTTTTTTTCTCTGTGACTCCAAGTATTAGGACTGGTTTTTTGATATATATATATTATTCTGATACACGTAAAAGCCAATTTCAATCATAGAAGCATAGAATTCCAGGTTGGAAGGGACCTCAAGGATCATCGGGTCCAACCTTTCTAAGCACTACTATGGTTTATATGAGAAGGCTCAGCACCCTGTCAAGCAGAGACTTACAGCTGTCCAATGTGGGGGAATCTAGCACTTCCCTTGGGAGACTATTCCAATGTTTGATTGTCCTCATGGTGAAAAAATTACCTCTTGTGACAAATCAGAATCTCCTCAGGAGCAACTTGTGCCCATTACCCCTTTTCTTTTCCGTGTGACTCCTTGTGAATAGGGAGTCTTCATCTTCTTGGTAGCCAGCCTTTAAGTAGTGGGAAATGGTGATAAGGTTCTTTTCTGAAGGCTGAACAAACCCAGTTTTCTCAGCCTCTCCTCATATGGCAGGTCCTCCAGTCCTCTGATCATCCTTGTGGCCCTTCTCTGGACCCTCTCCAGCCTGTCCCATCCTTTTTGTAGAGCAGGGATGAAAACTGAACACAATACTCAAGGAGTGGTCTGACAAGCACAGAATAGAGCAGGATGATGACTTCTTTATCTCTGCTGGTGATGCCTTTGTTGATGGAGCCCAACATCCTGTTGGCTTTCTTTGCTGCAGCAGCACATTTTGTTCATTCATGTTGAGCCTGTTATCCACCAAGACCCCCAGGTCCCTTTCCACAGGGCTGCTTTCCAGTCAGGTGGATCCCACTCTGAACTGCGCTCCTGGGTTATGTGTTCCCAGGTGCAAGACCTTACACTTCTCCATGTTGAATTTCATAAGGTTCCTTCTAGCCCACTCCTCCAGCCTTTCTCGGTGATCCTGGAGGGTCGCTCTCTCTGCCTGAGTGTCAACCTCTCCACTCATCTTGGTGTCATCAGCAAACTGCACCAGGGTGCTCTTGATCCCAACATCCAGGTCACTTACGAAGATCTAAAACAGCATAGGGCCCAATGTCAATCCTTGGGGGACCTCAAGATCGTCACATGTACTTGTTTTTCCATTTTTCTTTCCCCCTTCCCCTAACCCAGTTTTATCAAAGTCTGAATGCAGGTGACCTTTCTACATGTGACATTTAAGTTTTCATCTGCTGCTAAGCCAGGACTGTGAGCTTTTTGGAAACAAGTCTGTACGGTCTGCCTGTGCCAGGCAAGAGGAAAGGGTACAGACCCTGGCCAGGGAGAATGCAGCTGGGCTGCTCCAGTGCAGGATGGTGCTGACCAGCTCAGGCATTCAGCCATGCTGTCCTGCCCCTGGTGCCCAGCGATGCTGCCTGTGGCTGTACTGTGCTGGGAACTGGTTTGGGAAGGCCCACAGTTACCCTTGGCTTTCAGAGCACCAGTCCAAAAATGCAGACATAGACCTCTTGCTGCCACATCTTCCAACAATGTTTTTTACTATGCTTTTACATTTCTAAAAAGAAGCCCAGTTTCTAAAAGGAATAGATCGTTTGCTGGTCTGAATGTCCATCAGCTGTAAAAAATACAGGAACTTTGTTACCCTTAGCATTGCCTACTACACTGAGGCACTGCAGCTCTCCACACAAAAAAGGTGGCAGATTTAGCCAGATTTAACCTTAGATTTTGAATTTCCTTCCAGAGGCTACCATTTTTCTTCTTTGGATGTACAGTAACTAGGTTGTTACATTTAGGACTGCATTGATGCCTGTAGCTAAATGTGAAGAACCTGTGTTAATGTGTCTAACATAACAGATTTCCTTTGCTACCTTACTTCTGGAAATCCCATGGAGGAAGTGGTTCTGACCTATTACATGTAGGATTACACATCTTGGGTCCAGTGTTTTGGCACAGTTTATGAGATGTCTTTGAAAGACTGTGTATTTCTTGGGGAGGAGGCAAAATGAGAAAGTTATGAGATGAACTGAAGGTGGGTTGTTTTTTTTTTCAAAAGATTTCTTCTATTTCTAGTCAGCCAGTCTGAATTTACCTGCCAAAGGATGGCACAGGGTGAGTTAAAGGTATCCCATAAAATTATCTCTCCCTCATACCACAGCTTAGACATTCTGTGTGGCTTTAACACCCCTCAGCCCCACAGAAGAGGAATCCAAGGCAGCTGTCTGGAGTGATCTGTAGCGCTTGTGGGTCTCCTTTGTTGTCTTCCTGCAAGGATACAGGTGCTGCCCAGCTTTTTCTATTAAGCCTCAAAATCTTTGGCTTTGTGCCACACCAGTTGGTCTGTTGTTAATGCAGTTAATTTCACCTTCTGCAAAGTTAAAAATCCAAGTTCCTAAAAAAATATGGGAAATCAGCAAAGAAGGACTAAATGGAGTTAAAACTACGGTACTAGTCAACCATAACAAGTAATTATAATAACCCCATGATCATTTCACTCACAGCTTGACAGAGAAAATGGCATGAAAACAAAACATTTTTTTTCTTGAATGTTAAAAGTACAGGGCCAGGTTCACTTCTGCGGATGGCACATCACAGGGCGGGCCCTATTGACTGAGCAAGTACAGCAAAATGAACTGTCTGCAGCCCCTGCCCAGCAAGGGGCTGAGAGCAGCCCTGGGTGGTGGGTTGGTCCAGCTGTGCAAATGGTGCAGCCAGCGTGTGCTGGGTATGGTCTAATGTGGCATGCAGTTGCTTCTGGTGGCAGTGGTGAGGAGCTGGGATGTAAAGCTGCTCTCTGCAGAGGAGGCACCCCAGGGTAGAAATGCAGTCAGTGGTGCCACTGGCTGTCCTTTTGCACAGTGAAGCTCCTGGCAGGAAATAACCAGCACAAGATGGAACACTGGTATGATTTCAGAATCAGCTATGCCCATTATTTTAAAATTATTCCTCCTGGGTAAAAAAAAAACCAAGCAACAACAAAAGAGGGTTTGGTTTTGAGGCTTTTTTTAAAATCCAAAATATGTAAAGCATGTAGTTGAATTGGCTTTAGTCACAGTATAAGAGCAGTAGATGCAGGCTCTGTCCCAGGACAGATTAGGAGGCTAGGAAAATCTGCAAAGATGCTTAAAACAGTGTGAATCCTTGAAAGAGGAGCAGCCAGTCCTTAAGATTCCTTCATGTTTTTTTTTATCCCAACGTATTCCATGTGCAGAAACTTGTGTCCTGGGTGTGTCAATATGTTCCAGGAAGCTTTTCCTATTTTTTTATTTCCTAATACAGGTAACTTCAGAACACTTCTTGAAGTAATTATCTGTGGAAATAAGTAATTAGCCTGTGGAAATTACCTACTACTTCTTCTGGGGGAAAGTACTTTCTTTTAATGCTGTTCTTGTCAGTTTTTCATTTGTTGTTTTCTTTTGAGCATTTAGTGAGATTCTATTCTGTTAAGCCAAAGTTCTTTCTATATAAATTTGATTTGAGGGCTCTTGCTTTTTACTTAGACACCTAGTGAGACCATCTTGGTGCTTTTCTATGAGGAACTATCTCTGCAGTCTGTTATTATTGCCACGATAGACGGCAATGTGTTTAGCTGTTTTCTTTTGTTTCAGATGATCATAGAATCATAGAATCATAGAATCATAGGGGTTGGAAGGGACCTCGAAAGATCATCTAGTCCAACCCCCCTGCCAGAGCAGGGTCACCTAGAGTACATCACACAGGAAGGATGCATTAAAAAATACTGTTGTTGTTATTAAACACAAAATAAGAACATTTGGCCTAGACTAAGCATGTGCATATTTTTCTATCTACTGTCTTTTAAAAAAGGTTTATCCAGTAATGAAAGGAATATGTAAAATGTCTGAACAAATATATGTTTTTAAAAGACTGTGTCTCCATTCACAGGAAATCACTGATAACGAAATATTAGAGTTGGTACATAGTGCTCTGGGGAGGATGACAGTTATCCGGCAAATTTTCCCCCTCTCAAGAGACAACAATCAGAGATGCATGAGGAATAATCACCGGATCTCATCACTGCTGTGCGATCCACAAGAAGGCTATCTTCAGATGCTGCAGGTCAGTAGCTGTGCCAAGCAGAAAAGCCCATCTTAGGAATATGGCATGAGTTTTCTGTGACTGTATAACCTCAGAGTAAAAATAAAATGTGTACAGATAAATCTGAGCATCCAACCTTCAGTCAGCTTTTCCTGACATAATTATTTATTTTATTTCTCTGACAGGGTGCTTCAAATGCGATGTTATGTCAATGAAGTACCAGCAAGTGGTTGCACTAACTCAGAGCTGATTTTCCATATTTAATTCTCTTAAGAATCTTTTCTATTTGGAAAAAAATAAGTGCTATTGTCATCTTGTGGTGTTACTGCTTGCTTAGTGTATTTGTTAGACACCTGCTGTGAAAGAGTTAATCTGGGAGGATATCAGAACCCTGAGAGTTATGGGGCTGTGGAGCATTTCATATTTAGTTAACTGGACTGAATCCAGCTGATTGATTCAATCTGTCCTGTTTCAATAGTCTCAGAAGTCTCTAGCAGCTGATAATTGTCTGAGCATGTGAAATATGCTCTACTAGTTCAAGTTTCAGATTTTGATAACAGATTTGACTTTGGTGTAAGCAATACCTGAAGATTTCTTGGCAATTTATCCCATAAATAAGGAAATTTTCCTGCAGTAATTTAAGTACAATTTTGGATGTTATTTCTAAGGATAGTGCAGTAATTTAGAAACATGGGTCTTGGACTTTTGACAGGACTATGTGTTTCTGGTTTACTTGAAACACAGTTAAGAATCTCTTTGTGTCGTTGTTGAAACTGTTGGATAAAACAGAAAACTTCAGTGAGATCAAGGATATAAGCTTAATTTCAAATTTAGTCTTAACGTGACATGGATTGAGCGAAGACAGTGATAGACCCTAGGAGTTGGTAAGCATGGGCATTGTGTGTTATAGTGAGTCTAGAAAAGGCTTGTTTAGGCTGTGGGAAGGGGGCTGCTGGGAGTCTGGGCTGCTTCAGCCTAGTCAGGAAGGTGATGTGGGGTGAATGGTCCTTCCAAAGGAAATTCCTGTGCTGGCTTGGAAGAGCTTCTGAAGAGCAAGGTGTGAGGCTTATGTGAAAAGAGAAGAGGTAGGGAGATGCTCAGAAAAAGGAGTAGGTAGGTTAAGATTTTCCAAGGAACATGGATGGGGTTGTTCTTATTATTTGTTCCCTTCTACAAAGTTGTAGCTGCAGAGACTGAAATCCTCTGAGGGA
This sequence comes from Apus apus, assembly GCF_020740795.1. Taxonomy (NCBI): domain Eukaryota; kingdom Metazoa; phylum Chordata; class Aves; order Apodiformes; family Apodidae; genus Apus; species Apus apus. Next base: position 29,096,021 of record NC_067285.1, read on the forward strand.
GTGATATGTAGGTTTTCTCCTTGAAAAGAACTGCTCTTGACTCGGGTTCTGTCACAGCAGTGGCAAAGTTTGGGAAATGCCAATCACATGCACTGTTTTTCTGAGAACTGGTTTGTTCTTTCTGCTCAGGGGATAGGCTATGCCTATCTTGGCTTAGAAAGAAAAGATGCTTTTGATCTTTGTTAGTAACTCTGAGGTATGCTGTAATGAGAACAAAGTCCACTCATTTCAGAGGATCAAAGCAATTTCCAGTATGTTGAAAAAATTATCTATCCTGCACAAACAAATCACTCATTGGGGAACAATCTTACATTACAGCATGATTTTGGGTATTGCTGCTATGCTGGTTTATGCAAAATCTAATTCAGATACCCATCTGACGGCCTCTGACAAACCTCTCTGAGCAAGTTCTTATTTGATAAAACAGTAACTGGTTTGCCAGAATGAACAGCCTCCTGCCCTATTGCTAGACTTCCTCTTCTGCTGATTCCAAAATGTGGGTTTTGAAAAGCAAAACATTCTCAGATTCTCTCTTTCAGAAATATCATGCCACCTTAGAACCTGTCATTAAGAAACTGGAATGTTATTCTTTGCCCATGAGTTCCACCCTAACAAACTTAGAAACAGACACCAGAAGTGCAGAGGTATAAAGTTCTCCCTTTGGAAGTGGAATCCATAACTGTCATGTCCAGCCACAATGGAATGAAATATCATGAAAGAGGAAGGCGACATGTGAGATCTCTCAAATTAGCTGCCCCCAGTATATCTTTTATTATCTATAAATTTCTACAGATTGACTATAGGATGTTTTTAGCACAGGCAGTTATACCTGAAGCATTCCGTAGCTGCATTTTTTCATGGATTTTGCCAAACCATCTTACCTACTACCTTGTGGGTGTACAGCTCATATTAATTTCCAAGTATGACTGATATGCTCCTGCAATTCAAGTGCTTCTTCTGTTTCTCTTTTCTTGCTTAAAAAATAGTTTTAACCTTTTGCTGTGCAGAAGTACATCACTAAATTACCCCTGTTGCCAGAGGCTGCAGTCGCTCCCAGCTCCATGTCAGGCTGCACGAATCCACCAGCAGCAGCGACCACCTGCCAGCACCCAGGTCCTATGCTGCTTTGAAGTAGTTTGATAAACACCACGGCTTGGAAATCCCTGGTTCATTCTCCTTTGGGCAATCTCATATTAATAATTCTTTATTGTCAAGGTAACTTACCAGCTATTGTTGGTTGATTATTTATTTAATGACTTTGAAGAAGAATAAGCTAATTTCTGTCAGCTTTGAGCTGTAAGACTTTTATAGGGGAGAATTTAGTGTTTTTAACAAGCCAGTAAAGAAAGAAACATTTACATCATGGTTCATTAATTTTGTTCTGGCTAAATTAATGAAAATATTTTTGGAATTATTTTGTTCTCAGTGTCTTTAGTACCACATCCTGGAAAGTTGTTTTTCAGTGGGTGATCATCCCAGTTTGGCATTCTGACAAGGCTTTTAAAGATCAGGCTGTTCTGCAAGCTCATCCAAAAACTTATCTGTGCTGAATGCTTTGTGGAAATTCAATCTTATTCCATCAACTCACTTGCCAAAATTTTGCTCATGCTCTTATTTCTTGCACGTATAATATACCCAGCTGGGTTTCTGCTTCAACTGGAGAAAAAGTTGTATACAGTTTCCTGTCTTGGTTATTTTATTTGACTTAAGATGACTACATATATCTCTTTCATATTCTTCATACATGATTTTCTGTATTTTCATTTATCTTTTTTGTAAGTGGAAAAGAGACCGTTTAGAACTTGCCATTTTCCATTGGTGATGTGAATCCTGTGGTTTGGGCAGTCAGCATTGTCAAGATTGCCTTATCTGGAGAGAGAATACTGAAGAAGCACTTGAGGATTTAGGCAAATCCAGTTAGCCTAGTATGTAACCCTGTATGGCATTTGAATGGTTAGTTGGATTAGTTGGATTATTGCTTTTAAACAGCTTAGATTATTTTAGACATAGTTTTACAGAGTCAATTTTATTTTAATGCATAATCTGCCTTTTTACAAAATCTTCCTCTTTAAATATTATTTTTGAACCCTGTCTACGAACTTGATTTTTTATTAAGACTTTCATCAGTTTATTTATTATATGTTCAGTTATAAAACAATATTTTTTTCTGGTTGTGTTTTTAAAGAAGTATTTCTTTTTGGAAATGTTTCCCATTACATTTTTTTCTTCTCCTGTTTACCATTCATACAGTTTTTGATCTATCTGTTCATGTTAAAACATATTACAGATACACTGTGTATCTGAAATAATTTAGCATCGTTCAAAATGTACAGTAAGATTAAAAAGCAAAAAGAAAACCTCAGCAAACTGTGTCACAAAAATAATCTTGTTACTCCTCCCAGAATTCAAAGTCCAACATCTCTACTGAAGAACTCTTCCAGGCATTACTTTGATGTTTTTAAAGAAAAGATGTTGAGAAGTATGGGAGGGTATTCACTGAACAACTACTTTCTGTGTAAAAATTTAGTTCTTCAAAGACTTGACCATCAGATATCTTTGTAGGCATCTCTTAGCAGTTACTCTGACAGAGCTGCCTTTTTATATATGAACTGTCTCCTTTTCAGGAACGACTGCAATTTAACTACTGTAACTGGAGTTATTTTTTGGAGATGTATTTGGCTGCCTAAACTGAAGGGTCTGATCCTGCATTTCTGACCAACTGAATAGCCTTTCTTTCATTTGACCTATTAACAGTGTTGTTATTACACATCTGTTAAGTGCTGCTGGGGGCTGTAAATATTGATTAAGGCCTATTGAAGCATTCACTTTCTCCCATAAAGGACTAATGAGGCACATTTTTCTTTTCCTTTTATTACAAACCTGTGTTTGCTTGTCTCTTTAGCAAAATTTAATTTGAACTTTGGGCCAGATGTTCAGTTATGGTGAAAATGTTTCTGAGTATAACGTGAGTGAAAAGTATCCTTGAACTGACTTTACTGTCCACTGCACTACATATTATCTCCCTGAAACCCAATGGCATGTGGTTTATGCAAGGTGCGTTAACAGAAAAAATGGTTAAAAATCCAAACAACAAGTTCCTTTGACCACATGGGATTTTGTGAGCACTCTGGAGGCTAGAACTCCAGGTATGTTCTGGAGCAAGGTTTTCCTCTCTGCTCAGACTGCTACCTTTGCTGGAGTTCTCTATTTGCCTAGTTGTTTAATTTAATTTTTGTTCAGTACTCTATCAGGGAGCGGACAACAGTGACTAGAATAAAGGGTCAGTGCTTCCATTTTTCATTTTTATTGCCTCTGAAAACCATGTATATTAATTAAACCATATTTATTAATAAATGAGATAGAGTAAAGTGATATTATACTTTGTTTTGCAAGTCCAGTATTACCTCTTTTCCTCCTGTCTGATTTTCAGTTGTGTTCAGTTTTCTTTATCAAATGTCTCCTTGGAGACTTTCCTTGGACAGTTAGTGTTAGCTGTGCCAAACTCTTCAGACATTTAGTGGATGAAGCCAATGCCTGAAGCTAGCAAGCTTGAGCATTACAGGGTAATCCAGACCTTGTATTATGGTTAATGTGTTGTTATAAAGCATGATGAGTAAGAAAACACTCATAATTATGAGAAATACTCACAATAAATAGCTGAAGGACAGTGACCATTCAGAGAATAGAAACCTTAGATCAGGGAAAGTGGTCTAAGCTGTGTAACTTGCTAAAAAGGGAAAAAAAATGAAAGAAGAAATAAAAGCTTCTTCTCAATAGAAAAAAATATTCTGAGAATGCAGTCTTCCGTAGAAATCTTTAGATGCCCCATTATTTGAGACACTTAGAATTAGAATGGACAAAGCACTAAATAATACACAAGTTTGATTCCTTACTGTCAGAAGGCTTGAATTAATATACCACTGAGGTCTGATTTTCTGTAGCTTTAGGAGAACTTTTTCAGGCTTTCATTTGCCTCAGTGATAATAAATAGCCCTTTGGAAGTTTGAAGCTGACATTTGAGTATTTAATGAACGTTTGTTTTTTTGACCCTGTTTTTCTCATGAATGCTGGGCTCCTGGCTGTGATTTTGTTCTCATGGGCAGCGAAGCATGTATTTAAAACACAGGCATTCATGCAAAGTCTCACAATGGGTTCTGCAAACTCATTTAAGAAAATGAAATGGGCCAAATTTTCAGACTCTCTGCCCTGGCAGTGTCCTTGTAGGCATGTCATTGCACCATAAAGCTAGCCACCGAGCTTGGCTGCGTCTAGTAAGAAGCATCCTGTCATTAGAGTCATGAGTGTGCAGCTGGGTTTTGCAAAACTAGAGCTTTGAAAGTTGACCCACAATTGTAGCACCCGCTGGTGTGTGCATAGGCAAGCACCATGAAATCACTCTCCAGGCAGCAGGCATTTCTGCTGCTGGCAGGCTGTGCACCGGCTGAGCTCCTCTTCCATCTGCTGTATCCTTGGAGCTGACTGCCGTGGCCACTCGCAGGGTGATTTTGGCAGCAGCAGGGTACAGATGCCCAGCTTGGGAATGATTTTTTTGAAGTAGAGGCATCTGGGTGTCAGTTTGTCTTCCCAGCTGGTCTCTTTAGTGTTCTTCTCTGGCTAGACTCCTGGGTCTGCTGGCAACTCAGAAGTTGGGGTCAGTCTTTGTGGCTCCCAAAAGAGTGCTTATCTATGATTAGTGCCTCTGGAGGAGCTGAAAGCTATCTTCATTTGGAACTCTAAAACCATTCCGGAATATGGCATGATATTCATATTAAAAACTTCTATAAAATTACATTTAATAATGTGATAGGGAGATTTCCATTCTCATAAAAAAAAAAAAAAATCTGCTTTACTAGTATATGGTGGATTTTTTTCTTCATTGTGCATAAAGTCTGGAATAATTTTCAGAAGATATACAAGAACATGCCGAAATTATTTGTGTACAGGGCAGGCTCCTTAATGTATTGGTGAAACAGTCACCATCATTCTTATAGCTGTTAGATCAAAAACCATTTCAGCCACAATACCTTCATCTCTAACAGTTCTCAGCAGCGAAGTGAAAGAAGAAATAAAAATTACTCTTTCTTCCTCCAAACAGGACAGAAATTAAACAGTTTGATCTCATCTAGCAATTTTTGATTTATGAAGGGGAATTCCTGCAGGCAAATATATGTCCTTCCCTCCTCTGTTCCCCCTATGACTATACAAATATGGGAAATAAGAAATGCTTCAGAGCTTGGAAAACCCAAAGTAGCCAAGTACATTGCCTTGTTTTTCATCTCTCGTTTTGCTACAAATTCTGAACACGACTTGAAGAATAATTTTAAAATTTATTGTAGTCTCATGCCTGTAACAGCACTGTTGGAAACAGAATATAGCTGATCCCTCAGGCATCTCACAAATTCCCTTTCAGGGGAGAGGGACTTTGATAATTAGCTAAAAATTAAAATGTGTGCAACTGCAGGAACAAGTGCATTTAGGCTTTGTTCACTGAGCCCTCTTCCTTTTCATAGCACTACTGTTGTGGAAGTTACAGCAAATTCGTGTTGCAAATACAATCGAGTACATATGCAGAGAGTTTGCTGTATTTAAAGGAATAATAAAAAAAATAAAGGAAATTATTATAGCCCTGGATTTACTGTGAGATCAGGCCAAAACTTCTTTGTCTTGCTTTAAATAACTTTTTTCTACAAGAAAGCACATACGTAGTAATGAATTCAGGTAGTTAATAAGATTTTGAGAAGGGGAGCATCTTTGATGCATTTAAATATTCTGACTTTTCTACCTCAGAAAGAAATAAGGCAAAGGCATTTAGTCTATACTACTGTGTATCAACAGGAGCTGAGTTTTGCTCTGCATATTGTGAATGATCAAAAGGACTTTATTTTCTAAGTTACCAGGGTATTTTTGGTCATAACTATTTTTTGCACTTCAAAGAAGTGACTCTTGACCTACAGGACTGCCAAAACAAAACTACCATGTGAACAACCTACCTTCTCTTGTTTTAAATAAACACACGGTTTACACACTGAATTTTGATCACTGTGTAAAAGCAGATGCTTTGAGTCATGCTTTATGAGTTTCAGTGGTTTGCCCTTAACAGGTTGGACTTTTACTCTTAGTGTTAATTTGTAACTTAACTAGCAGACTGAAAAATATATAACATTTGAAAAAGAGAATTGTTAAGTTTACAAATCCAGCCTCGGTTGTGGAGGTTTTGTCATTGTTTGGTTTTTGGTTGCGGTTTTTTTTTTGTTGTTGTTTATTTGTTTTGTTTTATCCTAGCTTGCATATTTTCTATTCTAAAAAAGAAATGTTGATGGAGTGAATAAAATTCAGCTTACTCTTCTATAGGATATTGACTCTTCAGTGAGTAGGGGGTAAAAAAGGGGTAAAATGTAGTTATTTATGTATGTATTTTTTACTGTATCATATACTCGTAGTATAATTATATGAAAAAGGAGTTTTGCTCATTAAAAAGTGCCAAGTGCTCATTTCTTGGACTAGACATGCAGTAGAAGAGAACCAGAGTGCAAAATACCAGTGGATAACTGTGTACAACAGAATATGCAGAATAGTCTTCCCATGGCAAAAAAGAATGTACTGTGTCCTCAGCAACATTTTCATCTGCCTTGGTACATATCTCCAGTTCTATGACAGAAGTACGTAAGTAGGGACTCCTTGCTGCCACTCAGTTTATAGCATTCTTTCAAAATAAAATAATGAAGCAATATTGATACAAAAGCCGATATAGGTATAACTGAAAGAGGTGGACTAGGCTGCTAAAGAAGTGACTGGTTTTGCTGTACAGCAGAGAGTAATCTGAATCAGACACATGTAGGCTAAGCTCCTCAAAAGCAGTTCTCTCAAGCTTTAAGTCCATTACACATGCAGAGCTGTAGCTGCTTCTCTAAGACCATAAAAAGTAGGAAGGAAAGCCATGTACCCAAGTACATCTTCCAGTTTGCCTTAGAGCTCTCTGCTAGCAAACCAATCAACCTGGTTTTGGGAATGAGGCCGTGGTTTTCCAGAACTGAGAAAGAAAAATGTCAAACTGAGAACATAGAAAGCATTTCTTATTTGTGGCTGGTCCAAGGCAAGTAAGGGTGTAAAATCAAATTCAGTGGGGAGAAAAGAGGATCATCATGGCATAGAAGAAATACCGTTTTTCCTTATGCATGTAAAATCTACTTCTAAGCAAGTGGGTTTTGTGATGTGTCATTTGGGATTGTTTATTTTGCAGCTTTGGGGATTTGTTTTGTGTGTTGTGTTTGTTTGTTTGGGTTTTTTTGTTTGGTTTGGTTTGTTGATTGGTTGTTTGTTTGGAGAGTAGCTTAACACAGAAGAGGGAAAGTGCCCTGTTGAATAGTAGGAGTTTGCTTGATTGTTTATTTGATAGTTGTTTGAAAGATATCTGCAGAGCTGGGAGACAAATGCAACTAAGCAGAAGAGCCTTAGTTGCTGGGACTCTTAAAAACTCTTCAACTACTTGCATTTCTGAAAAACAGGGAATCTGGAAAGTAGCTGCTTTGGAAATTCTTAAAAGCAGAAGTATTAACTGAATAAAACAGGAAATGTAGGGAATGTGGACTGCTTGTTCAAGGATGATGGAAAGAAAAGGAGGGAAAGATGATGATAATGCTAGATGGGAGGGATTCTCCATAGTAGTATCTCATGGTTTTTGCAATATATTCTCATTAAGATTCCTTTTTATGATTAGTCACTTAAATAAGTGGGTATCCTCAACCTCTTTTTTGTGTATTTTCTTCCTACTTTGATTCTTTCAACATGAATTTTTGGTTTTATACCTCTTGTTCAGATGTACTTATACTAGAAGATTTTTCAAGATGCCTAGATACTCAGTTTATGTCAAACTCCAGATCACGGAACATGAAGCATTTTGTTTCTGAAGATTAGGATCTTCAGATGAAATCCGAAGTTTACAAGTGATGCAGCAGTAATATATGTTTAAGCTTTCACAGTTGAATTACAGTTTTCTAGGAAGTATGCAGCTGCATTAACTGCCATGTGTAGCCTTTTCCTGGTTTCTAGGAACTGTCTTCTATGGTGAATTAGAGAAATCCAAAACATAAATGGCAAATTTGTGGACCACCATGGGTAAAGCCTTCATCTAGGAGAGTTAAAAGGATACTCTTTTAATGAGTTTTAAAAAGCTGTATCATCTGGCATCTGATGAGAACTAGTGATTTGAGTTTAGTAAAGGGTAAATCAATACCCCTGAATCTGTGCATAGATTCAGATTTTATTTTTATTTAAAAATTATTTTCATTAACTAACTTCCGTTGTTAAAGTTTGTCCACTTGTGGTGGATACTACTGCATGTCAAAGATCTGATCTTGTATTACTGCTCATGTCTTGGTTTGAAATATGAAATACATAGTTCAGCATTGCTAGTGTGGTGTTCTTATAGAGCCTTTGCTGTCAAGTATTAGAAGCAGAATAATAAACAGCCTCCTGTATATCTGATGGAGAGAGAAGAAAAAGCCAAAATAATACTTAATACTATCATTTCTCCTCCCGCTGTTGTAAACAGTCTCATTAGTATTACATTTTGCTGTGCCAGAAATTGCCAAGGAGATTGCCCCAATGAACAAAAAGAACAAGAACCTGATTAAATTATATCTTTTTCTCCTTGCTGGAAGGGATGACAAAGTTGCAATCCTTGTCTTTTGTTGATAGATAGCTGTACTCCCTTCATAGCTTGAGTTGATATTTGAACTGCCATCTCTTACATCTTTACAGCACTGCATTGCAGTGGTGTAGGTGATGCACAGGCAGTGCGAGTGTGCCAAAGTCCCTTGGCCAGAAAGTGCCAAGCAGCAAAGAAGGTGAGAGTGAGCACTGGTATTTGTCTGAACTGCCTTGACTTGAATACATCAAACATACCCTGCTTTTAGTATTTTACTTATGTCTTCTTTTGGTTTCTTTTGTTTGTCTGCTGGTTCTTACAGTTTCTTTGAAAGGATGCTCAAATAAAGAAAGAAACTCATTTTTATTATTGTTTGCAGGTTTCCAACCTGTACCTGTATGACAGTGTGCTCATGCTGGCCAATGCTTTCCACAGAAAACTGGAGGACAGGAAATGGCACAGCATGGCAAGTCTGAACTGCATGAGGAAATCCACCAAACCTTGGAATGGAGGACGATCCATGCTAGAGACTATTAAGAAGGTGAGAACAGCCAAACCACAATATTGTGAGCAATTGAGAGTTCCTTCATTTTCACTTGAGATTAGATTCTGAAGAGACTTTTACCTCTGTTCAACTTTTCTTTGATTTATTATATACAAGCAAGTGAATCACAACTGCCTTGAATGATCTACAGCTATTAAACAAGCAAATAATTTCTTATAAACAAATTCTGCACATTTCAGAGTTGCTCCAGTGGTCTGTGTTCTACTTCTGTTGTTCTCATAGCTACCTTCTGTGGTGGCAGTGTGATTAGGAGTACTCATACAAATTGATGTGAGCATGCTTCATAATAATTTCCCCAAAAACAATCAACAGTTACATTGTCTTTCAGTATATTGAATCACTCAAATATGGACAATACTGTGGCTGTGCAGATGCATAGTAACCTTTTTTCCCATACTAACTCTAGCAGCTATTCAGGAAAAAACCCTGCTTGCCCACGTGTTGATGAAATGGTTTTCCTCTAGTAAAATGATGCAATTTGATCAAGTGTTATGCTACACTCTAGCCCGTCCCAGTGACACTATCCTTTGTTGCTAAATTAATTCAAACTTCAATGTCATTTCAAGCTTCTTTGCTATAAACTCATGGTGCTTTTACATGGAGGTTTTAATAATAACTAAAATGTTATCTTTGTTTCATGCCTCTCTTGGAAGAAGCTGGCATACTCTGTATTTTGGGCATGGTGTTCATGCCTTTGTGTTCAACCCCAGAACTGAACCTGCTGCCCTCAGTTACACTGAAAAGGCTCTTGTCTACCAAGGTCCATCTCCTTTCCTTTGGGGTGTCTCTTTGTGAAAAATGAAGTCCTGATGGCCTTTTTTAAAATTTTTTCTCCTACAACATACAGTGGATGTCAGTGCTAAAGTAATTTTCTGAAAAAAAAAAAACCACAAAACAAAAAGTGTCCTTTGTCTGCTGCCATGTTTGAGCTATTGAACAACATGTAATGCCACATTTCAGTTCACTGTAAACATTTTCAAGGCAAATTTGGCATATATTTAATGAGGAGGGGTATATATAATGGCAAATTTGTCCTGTTCTAAAATTTCTGAAATTTATTTCCTTAGGGCCATATAACCGGACTTACTGGAGTTATGGAGTTCAGAGAAGATGGTGCCAACCCCTACGTTCAGTTTGAGATACTGGGCACCAGCTACAGCGAAACATTTGGCAAAGATGTGCGGAGGGTAAAGTTTTGCTGCTTCTTTCTTTTGTCCTCTTCTTAAATAATATATATTCTACTTCACAGGAGAAAATGTTATTCTGTAAGAATGAATTATTGCTACACTACTGAAGAAATTCACTATAAGAGAAATATTTTCTAATATCCTACACACTTAAATCTTGAAAGCTATTTTGATGTTGGTAGGCAGGAGTTCTGCAAGGTATTTCCACACGTGCAGCAATGATGCAATGCCATAACAATACTTTGAACAGAACAGTGAAGATTGCACAATTCTGCTAGTGTATTTCTTTGTTAAGTAAGACATCATTGATCTAACAGGCACTTCTCTTGCTAAGGAGACTAACTGATAATATAAATTTTTCCAATTGGAAAAATTGCTGCAAAATGGCACTAAACTGGTCAACGGGTTCAAGTATAGATGTCACCACTGTAGGTTCACTGGATACTACGTTAAGCAGAACTTGAGAAAGGGGATTCCTTTAAGAATCAAAATGAATGACAGTTTCTGTTTTCATCTGACTGTTCGTTTCTGTTTTGTTTTCACTGACTCAATTACACGAGTCTAAGTGGAAAAACAAGACTTGTGTTTACATTATAGTCTTAAACAGCTAAACCTGAGATTCTTTCAGAGTCTAATTTGGCATGAGGACTCTGGACATGGAGCCAAAGGCTTGTAATATCTATTAGAACTTCAACAGAAGGAAGATAAGTATATGAAATGCATAAAGCTCCAGGATATATAATTTTAAAACTTTTGTTGCCAAAAAATGTCTCTGAAGACTTCAGATTGGCTAGGCACCGTCCTGTATTGTATGGATGAGAAAAGGCTATTTCTCAGTCCACTTTCTTTGCTAGAAGGTTTTTACAGAATATGAGGAAGTCAAAGTTCCAAACACTACCTGAATGATGAAAAATTATCTTAATTTTGGAAACACTGTTGCCTATTTAATAAAATGGAGTTGGCTTAGGAAATGTAGGAAGGAATTCCAGTTCATAAGCATAAATATGCACGTCAGTTCATGCACAAGTATAAAAACCAGAAGTAGCCAGTGCCATGTGAGATGCTGTGGACTATCCTACTGTGTTTCCAGCTGCCACTACATAAAAGCATGAGTGTCCTTTCAGGGCTGGGTTACCCTTGCAGGTATCTTGGATGCCATGTGGTGTTTGAGTTTGGTTCGTTCTGTGACAGATTTCCCAAGTGGTTTTGAATAAGTCATAAAATTGCTTTATGCTTCAATTTACCTTTCAGTAAAATTGGCATGATTACCATTCAGATCAGTTTTGAGGCCTTGAAGGGAAATGATGTCCAAGTATACATTATTACTTTTTTTTTCTAATGTGCATTTCAAATATGATAACATACAAAAGCTCTCACTTCAGTATATGTAGAAGACTGACTAAATTGAGAGATAACCCAGATGTGTGAAGTGGAGATGGCTAAAACATCCCCCAAATGAAACCACAGGGCAAAGAACTGGGTAAAATGACTAAATGGAAAAATGACTAAACTGGTATGCTGCTCAGCACTTTTGATCCCTAATTTGCTACTTTGGGATTAGATGGTTAATATAGAAGGCTTAACTCTTTGAATTTTAAATGCAGAACACTGTACAGTTCCCCAAATTAAAAGGAAAATCATTCTATAAGAGTAAAAAGCTAGTGGCCATGGGTTATTGCTCTGAGCTAAAATGGAATTCTGAAAATGATCCTTATAGCCTAATTTAGAGTAAAAAGTCAGTAATATGCTAGAGAAGTCTGTAGAAGTACTTGGAAGAGATTATATTCCTTAGAGCAAAACTACCCTGGAAGTACTGGTATTCAATTATTTAGACAGCTTGACTTTTTATTATTGCAGCAAATACACATTACAGCTTAGAAGTACTTCTAAAAGCTCAGAAAGCTGTGCTTGTCTCATGTATGTTACTTGAGTGAGACATCAATTCTCATTTATTGTGAGTTATTTCCATATCACCTTTTCCTCAGATTTAGCTGTGAAGTAACATGGTTTGGTGACAAACAGGGAGTTCTTTCTGCATGGTTTTCTTTTCCTTTGCATGGAGACCATCTGTGTGTATTCATCCCTGCCCTGACTCTACAAAAAGCCGTTGCGCTTCAGATTTGTGACAGGGTGTAGGGCAAAAAGGTATAAAATCGAGTGTTGAGCCTTAGAGCAAATCCAGTCAAAAGCTAGTTGACCTTTAAAACTCAACATGCTTTACAAAGCTTCTCGGGAATCGTTTCTTCCAGAAGCAGTCCTAAGAGGATGTCCAAGATAGTAACCCAAATCTGGCAGGAATTTTCAGGGCCTTTCTGTAGTGGCATCTTGACTCTTCCCTGTTGCCCTCAGACCTTAGGATTCCTGAGCCTTTGGTTCATTCCCAGCTCTGGCAGTGGTGGGAGTGATTTTTAAGTCGTTTCACTCTGTTGGCTCACTGTCCCCATCTTTAGCATGGAGTTGAGGGTATTTTCCTACTTTATGCAAAGTTTTGAAGTCTAATGGAAAAAAAAGGACTCTAGCAAAAGCATTCAGCTGTTAAAATTAAAAAAAAAAAAAAAAAAGAAAATAAGTGAATGAATGAGTATTAAAAACTGTATAATCCTAATTGTTGAGAGAAAATCCGTTGTCTGGAATTTTCAACAGAGAACTATGTCTCACTGCCACAGTACAAGGAACATGAAGTGGGAAAGGAGGTCAAGGCTGCACGAATTCCCTCTGTAGTGACAACCTATATTATTAGTTCTTATTAATGAAAGTCTTACTGTAACTTTCAAAACATCTGAGCCTGTTCCTATTTTTTATGTTTTTACACTTGGCTGGATTTTGCACAATGTAAGTTTAATGACCCAGCTGTGAGAACAAAAATAAGGATGCCAGGATGGTATTCCTAGCAACTCACTAACTCACAGTGAGCTCTTGAGGTGTTCTCGATTGACCATGTATGCAGAGAATACCACAACAACCACTTATCCCTGGAGGGATGTTGCTAGGCTTAGTTAGATAACACCTGTAAGGAGCTTTATGATTATCTTCATACTTGGCAGGAAGATCTCCTCTAAGTGTGAAAAGATGTTGTTATTGAATTTATTTTATGACAGGGTTCATATTTTTTATAAAGCAATCTGTAACTAGTTCCCAAGCTGGCTATAATGAAGGCAGAATTAACGGTTTACAGACATGCTGTATTTCATAAGAAGAATTCTGTTTAAAATTATGTTTACCATCAATTATTCATTTCTGTCAGATGGTTTTTGTTTTTTTTTTTATATTAGATTTTCTTGAAATATCTTCTGCTTCATACACAGTCATACTTGTTTCCTCCAGCACTTCTCAGGCAGATTGCAGAAGTCACTGTAAGGAGTTTTATGATGTTTCAAAGCTGTTGAAACCACATTTTTTAAGTCTGATACAGTGTTTTAATTGAAATTGTTAATTTTGGACAGAATCTCATCATTACCATGATGAGAAATGTTATGTTTCATTGTAAAAAGGAGCTGTATTTTTAGGGGTCTGCAGTATTAAGTGCTTTCATCTGCAAGAATACTGCCAAGTCACATAATATGCTGCTAAAAGTTATATACTGAAAAGAAATATCTTAGGTAGTTACTACTGTAATTGAAACAGTTTTACTCATATGGAAAAATACATAACTAAATTGCTGGAGTTTAGCTTTAAAACAGATGCCTGCTTCCTGTTTGAGCACTTCATAAACATGCACTTGGGTATAATAATTTGGTTTAATTTGTGTTGTCAAAGTATTTTTCAGCCAAAATGTAAGACTGAAGTCTTGGCTACTTGTGATCACTAAATATCACCTGTTACCATGCACAGAGAAAGGCAAATAAGACCTCTCATTCTGGGTAAAACCTCATTCTGGTTTAACTTTCTCATTCTGCTTGAGTTGATAAGAGTGTCATGCTAAAATAATTTGGAAAAGGAGCATTGTGGTCCACCCTATAAAGATACTGTGTCAATTTGAAGAAAAACAAACCTCCTAAATTTTTTAATTTGTAATTTTCTGTACAAGATGAGTTTGAGGAGTAAAATGAAATGCATTCCTTGCAAATTCCATAAATTGAAATATTCATGCCGAAAAATACAGTTGAACAAATAGGAAATGGATATGTTCAATTTTTAAACTATAGAAGGAAACAAGGGAAGAGACATTATGAACCTGAGTGTCTTTTTCTTGAAATTAAGTGAGATCCCTGTTTGCCCAAGTTCTGCAAATTGGGGTATTTTTCTGTGATCAAAGTATTTTGGGTTTTGTATGCTTTCTTTATAAAATACTGGCTGAATTATTACACTAACTGAAAAGTGGGTAAGCTAGTTTAGAAGTGCATTTTTCTTTTCGCAAATATGTGATACCTAATTTTTAGGTTTGTTTTGTGTTTGTTTTTTTTTTTCATTTTATGTATTTGGAAACCATTGCCAATGGGACCCCTGCTTCTGCATAAACCACTACTTGTATTTGCAAACACAAAATGCTATATGTATTTGCAAATTATACCAGTGTCAAGCCAAAGTAAAAGGGATGTCTTGCAAATTTCAGTTGGAATTCCTCCAAGCATGAGATCATGCTGGTCTTCTCCTTTGGAAGGCTATTTAGCTGTTTATATGACATTTTCACAGCATGAGGCTTGATTTTAAAAAGCAGCCATATCTGAGATATGAGCAGGGCCAGGATATCTTCAGCAATTAGGATGCTGGTGAAGTTTCCCCAGCCCACATGCACCACAGCCTGTATGTTTAGAAATTCATAAGTCACATATTATGTCATACTTACCAGATTGTAATGAATCCTGGGTATAACATTCTGCTTTTTTTTTTTTAACACATGTGCAAGACTGCATAAAATTGGGATGTTAGGAGTGTTGAAATCAGCCTCCTAAAAACAGTTCCATCTTTAATTATGGAGTTTTCATTGAAGCTCCTATAATTTATTGAAGGATCCTAGGAAGGTATTCAGAAGGGGATGAAGAGACAGCCCCATTCCTGTAGCTCAGCTCCTGAAGAATTCTGTGCTCAAATGTCCACACTGTAAAGAAAAATGCATTTCGATAGGGAAACAGGTCAACATTTTCTGAGCTTAACACCAAAGAAAATAGAAAGTATTTGAAAAAAGCTTCACAATTTCTTTCTACCTTTTTGGAAATCAAAAGGCAAAGATTATTTGCTATTCTCTTTAGCACAGCATAAATCTTGAACCCACCCTAAGGAAATATCTTTGAATTATTATTGTTGTTCAAAAATCACACCAAAACCAGGAGAGTTTTCTGGGGCTTCAGAGTTCTGATTAAACCTCTTTGTCTGAATTGGCTAATTCACTGAAATAACAGTACTTGGCAGAGATTGCCTGCTGGTGTTCCAGTTCCTGGCAGAACTGCCTTTAAACTGAGGACTTTCTGTTTTCAGACCACACAGAAAACACTCAGTTTTACCTTAAAATAGGTACAATCTATAATCAATGTGAGCCTGTGTCAAGGAAAGAATTCTAAAATATGCGTGTTCCAGTACCAAAACATCTCTTGCTATATAGGGGTGAATGACTTTATATAGTTGGGTAACTTACACAGATATCACAAAATAATACTTGTTTTCCATTTTGAGACAACTTCCTTTTACTGGAATGGAGACAGTATCAGGCATAGATAATAACTCTCAAAATGGAATATTCTTTCTGAGTATGATATCTGTGTGACAAGCTACCAACTTATAGTCTGTATTTTTAATATGCTATTTACTGTGATGTTCAACGGTATAATTAGAGCTCCTCTACAATAGGATTGCTAGCAGGACACATTTTTAAGTTGTATGTTGGCAACAAAGTAAATTTCTTTAAGCAGTATATAGCAATATGTACATATATGTAAGTGTTTTGCAGCATAAAAGAGGTACATGAGCAGAATAATAATTTAAAATATTGATGCTATTTTAAAAGTCAGTTGTTGTTATGTTGCCATAAGCTGAAATAGCTATTAAATGCAACAACAATTTTGAATTCCACTTAGACCCAAGGGGCAAAAAACCCCCCAACAACACAAACCCTTTGAATACTGAAGCTCACCATAACCCCCTTTTGATGGAGATTATGTGAAATTATTTCCAAAGGTGGACTCTGTCAGAGGAATCATCCTGTTTACCTGAGGAAGCCATGGCTTACCTATCTTAAGTGAAAAATATAATTGCCACTAGACTGAATGGAAAATTCAGGTGATTTCTTAGGTGGTTGGATTCCAGATCATGCAGAGCTTAAAAATGTTAATGACCAGAAATTACACCTGGCTGTCACAAAGAAGGGATGTACTTAGCTGGCTGTGAACACACACACAGCATTTATTTCACAAAGATAGTGCAGACTCAGAAAGCTTCCTGTTCGTGCCCTGTAGGCCAGACAAAATCTTAAGTGGCCAAATCACCTTTGCAGTCAACATTTTCATATGAACAATTACTGAAATTAAATTGCAAGTTGCAAAAACATCTGATTGCATCCCTTAGGATAAATCTCTTTGAAACCAAATACTTCTTTAATGTAGAAAACCAGCTCCAGTCTACCCAAATCCACTTCATGCGCAACAATAGCTTTCCTGTGAAAAGGTAAGTTGCAAATTCCAATAAAGTTTATTGATGCGGTCTGGAGAACTCACAGGCTTTGTTGGGAAGTGAATGTAATAAAGAATTAGAAAAAAAGAGAATAATCCAGGGACCTGCTGTTGTAGTTGAGGAGTTAAGGAGAAATACGCTGTTTGTTATGGCCCAAAGCAGGTAGCCATGCTCAGGAGTTCCTTCAGGAAAAGAAGCAGCATAAAAATAGTTAAATCTGACATGAGTTATTTGCTAAAAAACAAGCTCAGCTTCCCTAAATAACAAACACTGCTCCACAGAGTTCAGACTCAAGGAGGGAACAGCTCACTTGGGGAGGTGAATCTGAAGGTGTTTGTTCATTTTTCTTTCCCCTAAGTTTTTAATTATTGGGAGTGAAGCATTTCTTCACAGGTTTTCTTAACTTTCAGAGGTTTTCTTTACTTGCTTAGTGATATTACAAGGTAATTTTGCTAGAAATTTTAAAGATAAATAATTTTTTAAAAGAAATATTACTCAGTGTTTTTATTAGGGCAAGTGAGGGCAAAAGAGAGCACAAAATATTCACTTTAGGAGCATGAGGGAAGTGCACTGAGGTTTTGTTTTTCATTAGCTCTGATTGGTTTCTGAGTGTTCAGAGAAGGACTTTTCCTCGATAGACTCAATGAAAAGTCATTCAGCATTTAGAGCTGTTTGGGTTTTTTTTTTCAACTGAACACAAATAGGAACACAGTACCAGTGAAGCAGAAAACACAGATTTGCTGGCTGAGCTGGCTTAAAATGAAAGAGTGAATCTGAATCTAGGGTACAGCTTTCAGAGTCCGCTACTCCAGTGTGGCTCTCATTACAGGACATTTCAGTGAATTTCTTAATTAGAACAAAATGTCCAATTTCTCTGGATCACAAGATGAATCTTTTATGTCAGGGGCTTGCTGTCTGAGTTAGCTTCTCCTTCTCTCATGCATCCCACCTCATGCATAGCTTCATCTCCTGCTACACGGTCCCCACTTGTGTATCACATCCTGTACCCTGGAAACATCTCTCTGTTGGGGATAGTAATTTTCCTCCACAGAAGCCACAATCTACCCGGTTTCTTCAAGAAATTAATTGTGACCCTGTGTATGATCTGGAATCTGAAAGATTGGTACCCTCCTCTGTGCTCCCTAACCACATCTTTTTAATAGAACACAACATATAGTCATACAGTGAACTGAGAGATTAAATAGATGCCATCCATTCCACAAATCAATATGATGGAGTAGAATTCAAATCAATATTGGTTTTCTCTCTGTTTCTGTTTTGAATCTCAATGGAGGGTTTGGGCAAAACCAGATTAATTGTTCCAAGATCTACAACTATGTTATTTTTAACTATGGTTTGATTTGATTAAAAAACAAGATAAAAAAATATAAAGAAATGCCTGGTGTTAAATCTCAGGAGAAGAAAGGAAGAAGTTTTCACGTATGTTTTCATTACTTTGTAATGTTTTCCTGTATATTTTGCCTATGGATGTTATTACAAGACTACTTTGCCTTATCAATTCTACTATGTCAGCCATAACTTACCATCATCATAACACTTTATCCAAGATGACTTGTTGAATCCTTTTAATCATCCATGTGCCATTATCTTCCTCTGGTTCTTCCATTCCCAAGATGCAGTGCAAAACAGTAATTTATTGTAGCCAGTAGAGAAGAAGAAATGGAAAACATGAATTAAATTGCCTTTTGTTAACATATTCAGCTTTTGGTGAGAGTCAGATTTCATAAAGAAAGGAGTTCAGATTAAGCTAGAGAGGCATTTTTCAGAATTAATCAATATTTTAAGGCATTAAGTAGTTCTGGCTTTAGA
The DNA here is from genome assembly GCF_020740795.1 of Apus apus. Taxonomy (NCBI): domain Eukaryota; kingdom Metazoa; phylum Chordata; class Aves; order Apodiformes; family Apodidae; genus Apus; species Apus apus. The sequence goes on from NC_067285.1 coordinate 29,114,853, forward strand.
ACAAGTATTGCCATTATATTAGTTTTTCAGTATAATTTATTATGATTTTTAAGGTTCACAAAAGAGAGCTTACAGCAGTGCTAGTGCTCTGTTTTAACAAGCAAACTGCAAGCAAAATATCTCTGTAGCAACTTCCTTTGTAATTCATGGTGGGACTTTACTGAACCAGCCATTAGGACACACGCAACATCCCAGCAAATCAGTTTCCCCATCGCTGACTTGGTGTTATCATTCAGGTGCATTTGTTGGCTATAACATAGTTCAATATTGGAGAGTCTGGTGAGGATATGAGAGTAATTATCTGACAGCTGAACCATCTGTGAAAAGTCAGAGACACCATCACAAAAACCTTTGTGTCTGCCACAGAGGGACTATCCTTTGGAAAATAAATAACCTCCATCTTAAGGGAAACTTTCTAGTTGGAAAGGCTCAATATTGCTAGAAAGAATAAGGTGTGACATTCTTCTCTGTCTGCCTTTCTGACTTATGTAAAGTACATTAAATTGAAGTCTGCTACCACTGACTAGTGTAAAGCAGTAAACTTCTGTTTCATATTTGCATTAATTGCATGCTTATGATGTTGTCTAAGTGCCTATTGTCCTGTTCAAGAACCGATGTATTGCCTGCAAGTTTTGTTTGTTCTACATATTCTTTATAGCACTCGTTGGCAACAAAATATCAGAGAGTTATTTCACTGCATTTATAGGTTGAGCTGTAGCTGTCCTCATAATATTTTATCCTAATAAAACCAGGAAAGAAATTTTCTGGCTTAAAATACATCAGTTGCCCTTCCTATACATTATCCTCTGGCTTCAGTTGAGGAGAACAAGTACAGCCTGCTTCTTGACTGTTTACAGAGCTTTAAAGAGGAGCTTCAGCTGTCTGCTGCTCTTGCCACCTGCCAGATTATTTTTTTCTTGTTGTCACAGATTTTGAGCAAAATGCACTTTAAGAACCTGTGCTAGTTTTGCTGGTTTATTTGTACAGGAAGATTTGTGGTAGATGTTTTGAGTATCGATATTGGATTTTGAAGGTTAGTCACCCTGTTTCCTCACCTTTTATGAAGCAAAGAAAGAGAGTCATCTGGATCTTCTGGAAGACAAGAGGAACTGCTTCTCCCTTCCCTCCTGTGTCTCCCCATGCAGCCTGCCCATATGAAAAATGTTCAGTGTCTCATGGTAGTTAGTCAAGCTGTAGGAGTGATTAAATAGCCTTTCCTGATGCTGAAATAACTTTCTAGATATATGTGGTATAAAGAAGGTGCACCAAGTATGTACTGCCTCTCTGGTTTTAGTTATTTCAGAGATCCTGTCTGTTTTGAATTCATGATAGCTATGAGCATTTCCAGGACCTGGAAATTCAGGATCAGACCCTCAGCAAGGCTCTATAGAGGCAGACTTTCCTGTTGAAGTGAGGTGTTATAATTCTGATTTTGAAGCACCACTCTAGCATAGCTCACACCTCTAGCTCTACTTGTTTCAGTCAGTATTGTGTGGTCCAGTCCAGAAAGTCACTATATGGATTAATGCTGCTCCACAACAATGAGCAAAGGAAGTGATTGTTTTCTTTCATCCTTCTCTTCCACTAGAAATTAACATACCGTAAACCCAAATTAATTTGTGCATTTGTGTACACCCATGATCCTGCCCACTGTCTCTGCTTCATTCCTGCAGTTTTCTCTGTGCCTCCTGTCACTGAAAATAAGCATTGGCCATGGATTCCAGGGTAAAAATCGGGATGTGTGTTAGTTTGATTTATCTTAGTTCTAGAATTTCTTTTATTTCTGTCGGTATCTCAAAATGCCTGATAACAAATTAAATGGACATAGACCCAGGCAGCAGAACAGTGTTCTGTGAGAGAGTGCACCAAGAACATAGGCAGCTAATCTGAGTAATCCCAGAGTAATTCTAGGATTCAATGATTAATGGGGAAGAGACCTCCAGATGGCCTTTAACTTAAGGAAGCTGACAATCTGTTGAATTGAGTACTGGTTTGATGTTGAATAGAATACTGGTTTGATTGTCAGCATCGCTACTGAAACCCACATCAGGAGTAGTTCTTTTGCCTTCCTGATGTATATTTATACTAAAGTATGCCTTGTCTTGGGTATCTCAGACTTTTTATGTCTCAATATGCTGAACTGCAAATCTAGATATTCTTCTTTTGTTTGTTGCTGTAAACTATTTCCATAAAACTGCTGAGTCTTTAAATTGTGGGAAAGATTATAAAATATGCAAACTCATACAAGAATAGATAGATCTCGCTGTATCTTCATTTCCTTCATGGCATATTAGAATATGCTTTTCTTGTCAGTCACTTTAAAAAAAGCACAAGTCAACAAAAACCATTTTTTCGGGGGGCATTCTGAGGGCTTTATATGGGCACATTTAAGGGTGGAAAAGCGTAGCAGTAAGATTAATTATTTTGTTATAGTGCTCTGAGTAATGCTGTCAAAAATACTGGTTTATAGAAACAAAACATGCCCAGTCAAAATCAGGGGTGCAAGAAAAACGGAAAGAATTTATGGATAATAATCACTAATTTGCAGCCATTCTAAATACCTTTGATAGTATCATTACCAGGCATATATATGCCTCAGTTCAGGGATTATTCAAGGCATGTATTTTCTATTAATGAATGTGGTTTTTATTCTAATTTATAAAGTCTACTTTATTAATATTCACTTTTTTTTTTTTTTTAATTGATTTCTAGCTGTCTGGATTCTGTTGTCTTTCTTGCTACTACACTGTTTTGTCTCCCTAGAAACACTATCTCCCTAATGTTACTTTCATATGAAGACCTTTGTACATCTCCAGAACTTTATTTTTCCTGTAGAGATGAGACGCTATCTTGGAAATGAGTTTTGAATGGATTTTTAAATCCTCTGGTGGCCAAAGAAAAACAGTGAATTTGCAATAAGAAGAAGAATGTCTGACAATAAGCGTTTTATATGGAGGTTTTTCAAAACTGTTTTCTGAAAGGACACGTTGAAGGTTGCTAGCACAGGTATCCTGAACAGTGGGAGAAAAGCCTTACATGGCCTGTAAGTTATTGCCTGTGTACAGGTGCTGTGCTGCTCTGGAAGCAATGGCATCAAAGTTAGCAAGGTAGGCTGGTCTTCCAGCTTCCAGAGCAATTCTGCAGGCTGTGACCCAGCTGGGGGTAGCTGTTAGCTACCTGCCTATAGGGAGGACACTGCCAGGGACTGACTGACTGACAGATGCAGAAGAGCAATAAACAGCAAGAGCAATAAATTTGTACAAACAGACTTCATTAATAGTACAAAGAGCTTGATTTTCTTAACCAGCCTTGTACACAGAGTGAATGAGTTTCCTTCTTGAAGATCAAGATGTGGAGAACGAAGTGCAGAGACACACTGATCTCTGGTCTGCTTCAGAACCCAAACCCAAACCACTCCAGTTGCCTCCAAACATCACTCAATGCCAACTGATCACTTTAAAAAAATTTCTTACTGTTTTGTAGTGATATGCTTTAAAAAAAACCACACAGTTAATTGAAATTACAAAAAATGCAGTCTGCCTGAACATCTCCCAGATAGGTCATTTTCACCTCTCTTAAGATGTGTTTGAAGATAGTGCCTTATATATTTTTACTTATTTAATTTAAATTATTAATTAAATAAAGGGGAACTAGGATACAAGGACATAGAAACTGCCTTATTTATCAAAATGCTTCTAACCAATGTCAGTAATTCATGTTGGTTTTGTATGCCTGTTTTAAGGAAGATATCTGGAGACTTTGGGGGGCAGAAGAGACTAGGACATGCCCTCTGAGGTACAGCATTATCTTGCCTGCCTGCCCTCAAAGGCACAGCATTTTCCTGCTCCTGTCCTGGCCTATATTTTCTTTACATGTGTAATATTTGCCATAATCTTTTGCTTAACTTACTTGCTTTACAGTGCAAATTAGGACATTTGTGCCCAGCTAGTTTCTCCTTGAAGTGTATTTTCAGCCATTATGTTTCTCTGTGTTTGGAGCAGATTCTTAACTATGTTAGTTAAAGTGTGAAGTGAATTGACTTCTATGGAGACAAATACAAGCTGCTAGTGTCCATCCCTCTGAAAGCTGCCTTGACTTTCTCTCTTTCTCTGTGTCTTAGCCCCTTGTGCAATGTGGAATTATTTACCTAGTACATCTTAAACCATTGACATTGTGAAACAGCTGTTCCATTTCACTGCCAAAATGACTGAATACACGTGCAAAAAGAATAAGAGCCCTTTAGGATGAAAATCACTATGCCACAGTGATTTTTCTGACTGATGGAGTTCTAAACTGCATGGGGTTCTTTTTCCTTCTAAACAAGAAAAAGTAAAAGCCATTAAAGCATTCAGACATGCTATAAACTTTAGATGTGCTTTTTTAAAAAATAAAATAGCAGACATCCACCTCAGTAAGGTTTTAAACAATCTTTCAACTTCAGGACTGTTACATTATGCTCTCAGAAACCTATTCTTATTATAATTATGACCCAAAGGAAATATTCTTGAACAGTAACACTTTTCTATGGTAATAGCACAGTAGATGTTATACTGATTGTTTATGTCATGATTGTTTAAAAGCTTTTTGCCAGTGTGAGGTAGAACGGTCCAACATTTTTTAAACAAGATACTAACTTTGGGTTGAATCAAGAACTGTAATAAAAGAGAAATGCGTTCTTTGGAAATGTGTTGAAAATTAGTAGGTTGAAGATGAAAAATCTGAAATTACTAATAAGAGTTTTTCTTTCATTACATAAGAATAGCTGCCATTTGTGCTGTTGGAAATTTTGTGGTTGAAATTAAAAGATCAGTGTTCTCTCATTGCTGATCTCCTGTTACCTGTTACTTTAATTAGAGTGGAAGGGTATCATGAGGTGAGTTTCAAAACCACTAATTCCATAGGTTTTTGTTAATGTTCAGAGTAGTTTGTTGAATATTATCAGGCCCACAGCCATAATAATTTTTCAATACAATAGGATTTATATTTGAGCCCATAATATTTGTCAGGAAGATAAGATCATATGAGTTATGTGGTTAGTTACTGCTGTACATGTGGCTTTGAGTCTTGTTAGTACATTTGCAGTCTTCTCTCTGACCTAGAAAAGAGTCAAGGCAGCTGAAGGTGTGATCCACACTATCAAGCTAACTTTGACAGATAGCGTTTGTGTCGTTCTATTTTTCTGTTTCTGTACTTTAGGGTTTCCTTTTGGGCAAGAAGCTGTGGTCAAAACATAATAAAATAATGTTTTTTTATCAGCAACTATTGAAAAACCTGGCAGAACACACCTTATCTACTCTGTAGACTAATTTTAAAAGTTATTTGAATGGTTCTTTTACTCTAAATCTGGTTAGAATCCTGTTCGATATCAGAAGTTTATGGGTTTTCATGCATTTCTGACTAAAATGAGGAAAACCCCACAAACCAAATTGTTAAGCCCCAAATCTCTTCTGTTTTTTACTTGCTTTGTTTGTTTTGGTTTTTGGGGTTTTTTTCCGCTTTTACAGAGGAATAAAGTCTAGGATTCTCTCAGTTTTTCCATGTGAGGATAACAGTTAAGTAACTTATAGGCATATGGAGTATTCATTAAATTATTTTTCAAGTCAAAGTTATATGCCTGATAGGCATGCTACCATTTTAGAAGATGCTACAGGACTAAATCTTCAGTCCTTGTAGTACAGTAATCCAGAGTGATCATAGTGATCTCTTCTGGCCTTAAAATCAAGTCTGTCTATTAGCTCCAAAATCTGACAATGGAACTGGCTTTCACAGTTTGTCTGCATGATGGGGATTATTCAGTGTTTTGGATTTCAGTTGCCCCTCATTCACCTTGCTTGGGATTCTTATTTTTCATCTAAAAGTCAAGTTCAAAACTGGCAGCATAAGAAAAAGTCAATAACTAAATGAAAAATCAAAATCCATTTATTGATCTAATATTTTTCACCTTACTAAAAACAAAGTCTTGTTTCAAAAATGGGCATTCTTTGTATTACTCTGAGTCTGAAAATCCACAGTGGATTAATATCTGAAGGTGGCTCAAAAATGCACTTGGAGTTTGGGTTTAGTAGAAGTGTTGTTTACATTTTTACTTTTAATTAAATTTAATTTTGGAATCATATTCATTTCACTTTTTTTTTATCTTTAATTGTGATAAAGCAGTCTGAAACAAAACAGTGACAGTGTCTAGTATCTGTACAGAAATAGTGAAAACAAAGTGTGTGTTTGCCAAGAATTCATGTCCCTCAGACTTGATATGTCTCTAATTCTTGCTTTCTAAGAGTGCATACAGAGGTTGGGTTGTAATGTGCTTGGTGACATTCAAGCTATATCTAACTGTTCAAAGAGTAAATTTATTTGAGACGACAGGTGGAATTTTTATTTAAATATAGAGTAAATAGCAACCTGATAAATTAACTTGGGGACTAATGACAGAGCTGTGTGGAGGAAGATACAGAGGTAACTGAAAAGGGGAGAACAGAGTTGGGAACAATTTAGAGCTAGAAAATAAAGGATAAGTGGCAAATGATTGTATTTTTATATAAAAATGTGGGCATTGTTTGTAACCATTATGACAGTAAATGGAAGCACTAGGAAAAACAAACAAACAAACAAAAGAAACCAAACAAAAAAATCCAACAACCTGGAGAAATAAAAAAGATGCCATCCATAGCTGTAATAATTACCAGAATATCACCTTGATAGACAGGTCTAAAATTAAAGCTTCTTTCATTTATTTAAGTTATAATAGAATGTTTGTCCCATATCTGTTATAAGAGATTAGGAGACATTATTGACTGTCCTCCCACAAGAAAACTGATAGCTACAGTCTCCTGCAAGGGGAAGTTAGACTCCTTTAAACCAGATTATTAACCTTGTCATATTTTTCCTGGTATAGTGGATAAAACTGTCAAAGCTCTTCCTGTATTCAACACGTTCTAATTAATCGAGAAGAAAAGGGGGATCAGTGGGATATGGAAAGGAAAGAAGACCAATACCTTGTTCTTATTTTCTTACCAGCCTACAGTATGTCTTGAGCAATATAGACAGCTGAGTGAATATTACATGTAAGACCATATTTTAATATTTTTTTTCCTCTTATTTATAAACCTTTGGAAATCTAGTTCTGCGAAGTTAAACATGGTTTATATTGTGCTATAGATCCAAAGCGTAGTTTTCCTATAAATGAAATGGCATGTTGAGCACTTTATTATATTGAAACAATTTAAGGTTTCTACTGTAGTTTAGGAGGTGTAAAGAGACTGAATTGCCCTTCACTTGTATTACTGGAAAGTCAAGAATGACTAAATGAAACCAATAAATAGTTGGCAAAAATAAAAAGTTGTAAATAAGATAGTTAATCTCTCAGATGTCTTTCATAGACATTCACCTTCATACAGATTTCTCTATGATATAGTCTATGATGTGGATGTCCACAATATTGTAGTAAAGAAAGCAGTAATTTAAGAGAAAATGTATGTTCCCGAGATGTTCATGTTAAAGCAGATAGAAAGTCATTAGGGGCATTTAGTAAAGACACTACTGGTAAAAAGTCAGCTGGAACTGCAGCTGACATATAGATGTATAATAGCAGTCAAGTTAAGTGACCTTGATCAGATTTTGCTAATTAATGATCTTGGAATATATTTCCAACAGGATTATAGCATCTATTTGCACTGCAATCTGTGTGATAACAGTTCACCTAGCCATATCTAACCTAGCTTTAAGTTAGCTAATTTAGGTATTGCTAGTTTTATTTCTGCAGCACCATGGATTTCATACATAGATTGCAAAACCCATTTATATTTATGTTAAAAACCTTGCTGGTGCAGTCACATAGATTCAGTAAGTACAATGCAAATTATTGTAAACAGGAATTCTATGTTAGCTTCTTCTATTAATGTAATTTTAATTTACCTCTGCAGGGTGCTAATAAATGGGGAAATAAAAGTATTATCAATGCACTACTAAAATATTTCATTATCTTAATTGTATTCCCTCTGTAAAACTTGCCATTGTTTCTTTACAAGTGAGTTCTTGTATCTGCATCCGTCCTGTCTGGAAATGCTCATTGATTTAGGTCCGACACTGCTGATACCTGAAACTCTTTTGAAGTGCTTGAGCAGAGTGCTGGATGCCTATGTCTGCTAGATAGGTTGCATATGCCTAATTCTGATCTGAGATCAAGAATAAACTGGAATTACATTAGTGTAAAAAAGACTGCTTAGCTGTCCTCTGCCTTGTCTCAAAAAGGACTTCATTCTATACCAAACAAGAACTCGCCTGAGTCTGAAAACCTGCCTTCTAGCCCTTACTTACCTGAGGGGCTGGATCTGTTGAACTAGTTCCTCTGGGTTTCTTAAATATGGATTTCAGGATCCAAAATCTTTATCTGATGTGTCCAGCTGTAAAGAATTAATACTTTCTTGAATAATGGAAGATCTTGCAGCCTATCTTGAAAGGGACATTTTTGAACCGTTTCTGTTTCCTTGCCTCTTAGGTCATTATTTGCAAAAATAAAGGGAACCTTGAGAGGGTGGGAGGCTCTGCTGGAGGTGAGGGCAGCTGCAGGTATGGTACACCTGTGTAGCTATGCAGCCTTTACTGCCTCATGGAGCGGTGGGATTTGTCTGTCTTGCACCTCTCATGATAAATTCAAGGCTATGTGGGGTTTGAAGACTAGAAGTCTTTGATTTGGCATTATTTTAAGTCTCTCATATTCACATTTTACCTTAATCACTGTCGCCGTTGGAAAGCATAGAAAGCAGTGGTGTGCCAAATTCCAAGTGTGCTCTTCTGCCCCCCCCCCCCCCCAAATAAAGTTATGTTGCTCATAAGATTCTGACTGCCTAGAAGCAGGCTTATTTCGTGTTGTTTGTTCTTGTCAGATTTCTCTGAGCACCAGAGAAGTTACGTAGGCAGCTCATGAGAGAGGCTAATAATCCTATTTATTTGTTATCATGTTTTAAATTTCAAGGAAGGGGTCCTGGTGTAGCAAGGCCTTTAACCTGAGTCTAACCCAAAATTCAGAGTAACTGTTTGTGTAGGAACATGAGAGAATTTACTGCAATTGTTTGCTGTATCATGGATTAAACTATGTCACTGCTAACTTTATAGTTAAAAAGTGAGCTAGACATATTCAAAACTGTCTATCATTTTCAAATACTAAGAAATTAAGGACGTAAAGTGAACAGAAGTAGCATAAGCATTGTGTATCGGCCATTTTCCTTTGTATACTTATTCTGCAAGAATAAACTGAGATTGTGTAATGTAAACCATGAGCATATTTGCAGATGTTACTGCTTGATATTTTATCACTTGGAGTTCTGCTTACCCTGCTATAGAGAAATGTTTATCTTAAAATACAACTTATTTATCAAGTAATTTGAGGTTAGTCTCATTATGACACCTGCAGGAGGGTGGAAGGAAAAAGACTTGAATAGGTCTTTATTAGATAGCTCATGAGAGACACAACTAATAGTATTTTGCCATGACATCAGAGTGTGTTCTGGCAGGAACAAACAAATGTTCCTCTCTTTTAAAGGATGCTATTTGGCTAATATGCTGACCAGCTTGCCAGGTGCATTAGCAGTAAGAGATGCTTCTAGTGACTGCAATTAAGGAAACTAAGCTGCATGTCCCTGCTTGCCTGCCAACTCTGCTGTGCTTTGGGTTCTTTCAACTTAGTCCTTACTGACCCTCTTTTTCTCTCCTGTCCATCTTCCTCCCACCTTCTGTTCTTGCTCATGCTTTTCATGGGTATTCTCTCCTCCTCATCCCTCTGTCCCACTACTCTTTGAGATCTAAACTGAGTCCATACAAATATGCATATTCTCTTTCTCTCCACCTATGTAGTATCACTAGGCATGTCAAGTCCCTGCAGACTTCTTGTGACCTTTCTTTTCTGACTGCTTTTCTTTTAAAAGCTATGTTATTTTCCATTGTTTCTGTAGCAAACTGGTATTATGACTGTAAGTGTAGTTTTCAAAGAAATGGTTGGGGTTTTTTCATTTCAAAATGTTTTGGGTTTTTTTTTATTATTTTGCTTTCAACTAGGAAGTTTGTCTTATATCTCAATTGTCTTGATTAAGAATCCTGGATCACCACTTCTGGGAAGCATCCCAAGTTTAATGCTATGCACTGTCTTAGAAGAATGCCTCTTACGGTGTTGGCTTATAGACCAAAATATAGATAAAATTTTCACCGTGAATGCTTTGAATATGAGGCATATTCAAAATCAATACTTTAATATGAGCCTTTAAAATTGTTATGGAAAGTTGACAGTGAGCATGCAGGAGAAGGCTTATAGTGTGCAACCAAGATTTAATGGGAAGAGTAGATGGCTTTTGTACCAGCTGAAGTTTTCACATCTTTTAATTCTCTGCATTTAATCTTGTGTGTTAGAGCTTTTCCTAATGCAAGGATTGCTGTGGCCAGATCTTTATTAGGGGGGAAGTTAATAAATCAGGTAGATTTAATGTTTAAGTTCAGCAGGATATCAGACAGGACCCGGAAAATGTTGCAACTAAGTTAGCTACTGTTAGGAAGCGCTCTGCTTCCTCCAATAACTCTGCTCATTTTTTCTTCTCTGCTTCATTATCGCATGCTTCACCTTAGAGAAGAGGGTAGGCTGATCTCTGAACAAAAACTTTGTGCCATTACTTAAAACTATCTTTTTCTCCCAGCAAATATATTTGATACCTTTCATGTTTTCCAACATGTTTTCATGTTTCCCTTCATAGCTCTATGCAGGAAGAATTTTAATTTTTTTCAGCTTGATTGCTTTAAGCAAAATTATAAGGGCTTTTTAATTTGTCCAGGTTTGAGCACATTTCACTTTAATATTGTCAGTCTCTTTTTCTTTAGCCATAAAGGCTACAGATTTCCTTTTTACAATTAAAGATATGATGGCCTTGTGATCATATGGCTCCAGCATCTGGAGACTTCAAAGCTTTTAATCAGACTTGGTGGCAACACTGCAGTTAATCTTCACAAACTTAATTCATAAACCAGCTAACCTTATACATGATGCATAAGCAGAGTGACTGCCAGGGCTTGGCACCAAGTCTATGCTTTTTGGCTTTATTTTGCTAAATTAATTTGGCCAAGAAAAAAGAATTGATATGCTTTCTGAACAAAATCATGTTCTACCTATTAGATGGAAGACATTGCCCAAAAAGTGTATTGTTTTTTTTATTCAGTTTCGATATCACATATTATTGAGTGCAGAACATCAGTGAAGTTTCCCTGAAATCTCACCTCTGGAAGCTCAGAGGGAGCATCCTTGATTACAAACATGAACCTTGCTGACATAAAAAAAAAAAAAGAAAAGTGGATTTTGTTAGTACGAAGAACCTAATAAATCATGTGGACTGAATGAAAGTCTTCTAACATAATATTTAGAAAAAAATCACATGAAGGAAAATCAGCTGTAGTGATAGCTGGTTGGCAGGTTTTCATTGGAATGATTTTGTGGTGCATAAATTTGCATGGGAAAATATTTATTTTGGTTAAAGCCTATTAAATTTAGGTCTAGGATCTTTTAACTCACCTGAGGGTTTAATTTTGACAAGATAATAATAATAATTTTTAAAAACTCCAGTCTTTAATTGTTTTAATAACTTCTGTCTTGTATTGGGGACTGGGTTCTCCTATATATATTTCCTATACATGGTGATCCTGAGGGACTGGAGTGTATTGTAGGCATTTATTCAGTGGAGAATATAATATGCTTTAGCAACTGGTCCACACAAAGGAACTGAAAACTTGGATTGCAGTGAATAGAAAACAGGGAAATGTGTTTTAATACTGTAATGGAGGAGATCTGCAAACATTTTTCCATGGATTCCACTTTGTCAAGATAATTTATTTGAAGATTTCTAAACAAAATGTTTGGACTCTGACCAACTTAGATTTCTCTCTGTGGAGAACTCAGCTGTACATCCCATTTCAGGGGGAAATCAAGCTGACTGGTTTCTCCTATAATAGCAGTTACCTTTTTTTCCCCAGTCTAATTGTCTTGCCTCCTCAAATACATACATAAAATAGTGTGATGTTTCAGATGAGAGGAATTCTTGGGCTGCTTCTGCAAAGGCAAGCATTCTCCTAGAGGAAGGATAATACTTAAATAGTGAAGTGGGCTCTGAAAAGGCTCTGCATCATTTGTGTTTTGGGAAGGAAACAGAAGGAGAAGGCATCCAAGTGGATCTTGTTAAGCATTCCTGCTAGGTTTCTTTCCCATTGGAGTGGTCCCATGCAGCATAGGTAAATCATTACTCTGGCAATGTTCTAATTCAGGAGCTAGTGAACTGGTATAACAAAGGAAGGCTTTAATAAAGTGTGCATTTGGGATTTTGGTTATTATGAATTACCTTCTCTGAAATCTCATTTAGAACCAGGAACTAAAATTATATTGGAAGGCTCAGAGGATTAATTCTTCCTGAACAATAGACTGTCACTGATCACTCTGTATAGGAATTATGCCAAATTCAATTATAATACAAGCACATTGTATGATAGTCACAGTGTGGCCAAAAGAGAGTTTTAAAAGGTGCCTCACAAGCATATGGACTAGCTTTGGGAGCACAGTGGCAAATTACACATTGTAATTGAGTACAACTTAATACTAGGCTTTCTTAATTAAAGGTTGGGGTTCTGTGGGGTGGATTCTGGCTGGCACACTTTGCTTTTCAGTATCATCAGCATAATGGAACAAACAAACTCTTCCCTCTCCATTTTATAGATTCTGCCAAAAGCCCTTATGACTTCTAGTAGCATTAATGTATCAATCCCAGTATCACTGTAGTGGTAAAACCAGGAGTAATCGAAATCACAGGGGCAGAAAAATAACCGTCCCTCCTGGTACTTCAGCTGCCGGAACTGCACTATTGTATGTTGCTGACCTTTCAGTACATGCAAACATAAGGCTTCTTCTCCACCATTTCAGACTTCTCAGTTTTCCCTCTACCTTCATGTTTAATTTGGCCTAGTTATGGAAATGCCACCAACCCTTTAACTATAAAACCAAGCACTGATCCTCTTCATAGTTCCACCCCTGTGGCAGGGTGGAGTTTAAGGCCCTCACTAAAGTGAGGGAGCCACCAGAATCACAGCCTTAACAGAGACAGTTCAAGTGTAGTGTAGCATTAAGATGCTTGGCCAGAACCTTTTCTTGGGAAAACAAAAGTTGTATGAGACATCCATAAAGTAATGAAATTATTGCCAGTGTTTGGGGAAGCAGTTCCACAGCTGTAATGACATGGTACAGTAAGTCTGAGCTGAAGTTTCTTGCCCGTGTTTTATTGGGGCAAGTATCTTGGGAGAAAGCTAACAGGATCCAGAGTATGGGTGTCAGGAGTAATGAAGCAGGAGTGGTGGCAGTGAGAGGTAAATGCCTTTGGTTTGTATTGCAATGCAAGGTGTTTCCTATAAAGCAACAAAACTTGTTAGGACCTCAAGTTAGAACTAGCAAAATAAGTGCAGATCTGCTGAGGTTCCTGGGTTTGTACTCACACCAGACCTCAACTTGGCTTTATATCTCAATGGAAAACATTAAAAATACAAAATCTGTGAAAAGCAGGAAAGCCAGTCTAATCTATATACCTTCATTTTTTTTCCTTTTTTTACCTAATTTCTTTCTTATGCAACTGCCTTGTTACATGAGAAATGAGGTCAAAATATGAGTCTGGTGTTACCCTTTGGAAATCTAGCACAGAGGCTACTAACACCCTGAGCTGCAGGTGCTTCCCTGTAGCATAACTTCTGGTTATGTAGGGGATGGTTTCAGCACATCTGCTGCGCTTTGCTTCCCCCATTCCTCCATGTTGAGCCTCTGTTGACAACTGGTTTTCAATAGAATTAGTGAAACTATTAAAACAAAAAAGTAAATAAAGGTGGTTTATCTGTTTTACTCCAGTGTAGAACATTTTGCTTTCCAGATCACCTTTACAGCAGTATTATATTTTCAGAGCAAGTATAGGAAAAAAGGGGTTAAAAATAATAAAAAACCCTATGTGCTTTTTGGTTGTTTTGCTTAACAATGTGTTATAAATACTTGCCTGAAACATGTTAATAGCCAGCCTTCTGTAGTAATTTACGCCATTATTGAGATGTTTTTCAGATCCTGAGCTGTATCTGCCATAGATGGGAAGAGTGTCAGTTTGTTTTATTGAAGAATATTGAATGTGAAATCTTGCATGAGCTGTAATGTCAGCGCTTTTCACAGCATCCACTGGGTGACATTTAATGTGTCTGTGAAGAAATCTGTGTTTAAATGGTGGGCTGTTATGAGGATAGGACTGACATGCTGGTGACTGTCAGTCTTTGATGTGATGGCTGGTCTCCTAAGAGACACTAGTTTTGTGTAACTCCTTAGCCAATAGTTGGTGATATAATCATATGCAGTCCATTATAAAAATAAGCCTTAGTTCTCTTTGAATTTCTATGTATACATGCAGCCTCTCTTATATTGCCAGTCTACTGCAGACTGAAGTCCTGATGCCTCGTGGACATCAGTTTTACTCATTCAAACAGCAGACTCCAGCATGTTGAGAAGTCTTTTCCAGCCTTTGTGATTCTGTGATTCTTTCCCCTAACTGATGTGGTACCACTTCAAGATCAGGAGACTTGGTATAAGTAGATAGAAATGTCCCAAAAGAACAAGAAGTAACTAGGTTAAAAAAACTACGAAAACTAGTTAAGAATATTGAGGATTTATTTTTTTTTCTGTTAGTTTCTCTAAGTTGTAACTCTCCACGGTGGCTGTGAGATTTAGTAATGAAAGGCAATTTAAACTTAGTCACATTCTCAAAAGGAATAACTACACAGGCATCATCATGCATACATATATCCATATATATCTGTATACATGTAACGTGTATGTCATATGTATATTTAATGCCAGCTATGTGTTCCCTAAAGAAGAGATGAAAGAATGCCATTTTTAAGACAGCCCTGGGTGAATGTTAGGGAGGGATATATTTCTAAAGAAGAACATTTTAGCTAGTTTTATTATCATCTTAGATTATGAAGTCTATGTTACTTGGCAGGGTGAAGGCAAAGTCCTTTGCTGGAGGCACCGTCTCTAATCAGGATCTGCCTTTTGAAGGACCACCTGAAGGATTGCATCTTGTCACTGTTGGGATGCAGAGCCTGTGACTTGGATACCCAATCCATACGGCTGCCCAGGCCTTTCAATATGTTAAGGATGAGAAACAGTACATTTTTTTCCCCTTTTGATTCTGAGCCTAGTGAGAGGATACTCTATAAATGCCACCTTTTGCTTATGAAAGAGTTCCCACCTAGTACAATTGAGGGTGTTACAATATTTTGCTACTGAATGAAATGTTTTTCCAATAAACATTAAACAATTCTACATCGTACTGTGCATATAGTAGGTTAGCATTTATTTTTCATTTTCTAAGTATATCTGATCTAAATGTATTCAGTTTCTATTGGCAAGTGACATTTGCTTTCCACTTTCCTTACTCAGCTGTGTCTGCATGCTGAAATGCAGTTTTGAAGACTTTTAAGGCAACTCTTCTAAGATAATTTTAAAATAAAGATTTAATACTGTATCAGAAAGTCAGCTTTCCAAAGCCAGTTTTCCAGTTTTCCATGGGCTGATTTTTTACCAGTCTGTATTATTTGAATAGGGTTGGGTTTGGGTTTTTTTTGAGGTTTGTGGGGTTTTTTACCTCTGAAAAGTATATGGAAGGACTAGAAGAGATACAGAGGAGGAGAAAGTGTGACTGGCGATATCAGATTGCTTCTATATGAACAGACTATAGAGACCATAATTCTTTAGCTCAGGAAACAGACAGAGTGGAGTGTGGTTAGGTGTTTGTGAAACAAAGAGATGAAAAGACAAAATGGGAACTGTTATTCACTTTTTATTATAACAGAAACCTAGAGGATACTTAATAAAATGAACAGGTAGCCAGCTTACTACTAATAAGAGAAAGTACATTTTCTGAGACTGTATACTTATATTTTGGAATTCATTGTCATAGAACGTGTGGAAAAGAAAAGTTTAAATGGACTCAGAAGACCTTAGGAAAATGAATGCCTGACGAGTCCACTGAGGAAAATAGCCTTTATATTGCATTAAGGAGATACTTCTCACACTTAGAATTTCCTGAGAGGGAATACTTTTTTTTTTCTTTAAATGTATAAATGGCTGGATAACAGTCACCATAGCAACGAAAAGTATATCAGGTTAAAGCAGTAAAGAAGGGATTTAATGAATGTAACCTGTGTGATTTTTTCCTCCTCAGGTATGTTTGTGGTAATTCTTTGCCATATTTCTGCATCTATATTTCTCTGAGGGCATTGCCCATTTTAGCCCTAATGCTGCAGACAAATACTCTGCTGTTTATTGTTGATACCTGCCCTGCTGTGACAAAGAGCCATTTACACTGCAGGAATAAACCTTGTAATGTTTTAAGCTAGGGTGGTTTGCAAATGATATCTGGTCAGCTGACCATTGCCAGTGAGCTGCTGCCTTTCCCCCAGTGCAGGCTCTGCTATTATCTGTGGGACTTCATAGGCCAAAACAGTTTATCTCCTCCCACTGAGAAGTTTGCACCACAGATAAATCGTGTCTTGTGTTCTAATTTGGTCAGGTTTGACCTGTCTAAAAGCTTTTCTCAACACTTCGGGAACATCATAAACCAAAGCATCAGGCGCAATATTAAATGAGCTTTGTAGTAATTACATAAACTTACTAAATTATTGAATCATTCCCATCTATGGCTCTCTTATAAATTTTCTTGGAAATGGGAGTTTATTTTTAAAGCTAAGGTAAAGAATCTGAAAGGCAAGCCTTTAAGCATTACAGATAGTACAACCTGTCTTTCTTACCTGCTTTCATTTTTTACTTTTGACTGCTTTGCTAGAGTTACCACATCCTTTCTAGTGATGGACTTTTTGCTGCTACATGTTAGTTTGTAGCTGGGGAAAAGTATTTATTACTGTAGTCTTTCTTATATACCCTATGTGCACTGTCTGTCACTGTGTAAAACTGCTCAGAAGTTCTGGATTTTCAGTATTTTTTAAAAAGCTAAGAACTCTCCCTGATGTGGATTTGAAGCAGAAAAAAACAAAGATGGGCAAAAATTTTATAAGCAAAAGTTTTGTAAACAGTAACACGGAAAAGTATTTTCCACGTTTACCACAGTTTCTTTATGAAGAATAATCAAAGATTAGCTAAGTGTATTGTTACATTCCTTGTGAATACTCAGCAACTGGCATATCATTTATATAAATGATCATATCTATGGATATAATGTTTGTAAATTCTGCTAATTGGCTTTGTAAGCAAGATTATTTTATTTGCCTTACAGAATCTGCTCTGTGCATGTAACAAAGCCAAAGGGATAAATATATTTTAAAAGCTTTCTCAATATAGCCTGTTGTTAATTAAAACCATTAAATGTATACCATTACACAGAAGAAAATTTTTCCTTAATGCTATCTAGAATTCTTCTGTGTTTTGGAGAGGTAACTATTAATTTCTAAATTCAATGTTGCGGGGCTTTATTCAGTTGTTTTCTTTGTTTCTGAGGAGAAAAATGTCTGCAAATTTTTGAAGCCGTTCTGTGTCACGTTCTATGAAAAGCAAAGATAAAGATGAAGCCATGTTGTAAAAATAAGGGGAAATTCAGTAAAAACTGAACTTGTTAATTTATTACAGAATTTTCAATGTTCCACAGATTTGGTCTACATTCCAGCATTGCTAAGAGCTGGTCAAAATTAACTGAAAACTTTCGGCAGGGAAACTGGCATTTAGGGTTGTTGACTGTCACCAGAAAATATTAACTTCTCTTCATAGCAGTGCTGATAAAATACTGAGTTTTTAAATGCTCATTTTAAACTACCAGCATTCCATCAAAGGCTTTACCTCCTTGTTTTAAGGTTTTCAATTTGTTTAATGAATTACATTTATAAATTAACACCTTTTGAATTAAAATGTGAATAGGGTGTCTTTTCCTCTAGAACAATGTCCTTATTGTTAATCAAGGCTGCCACCAAAATATCGTGAGGTAATTAGATAATAAAGGTGGTGGGAAAATGAAATAAAATAACAAATGTATATAAATTTAATGAAAAATGTCAGAAGACACTGAATGTTAAAATCTTGCAAATAAAAATTTTACTAAGATTTTTATTTTTAAAATAATTTTCTACCAAAAAATAAGTTCAACTGTTAGAATTGGAGATGTACATAGGAGTTTCTTGCCCAGGTAGTGAAAAGTCAAAAGCATTCAGCTCAGATAATATCTAAGCAACCCAGTAAAGAATTGCAAAAATGAGCAGATGTTTTGGCATAGCCAGTTGTAGCATGCCAAGTAATTGTCTAAGTAGAGAGCTCTCTTGTAGAATGACTGGAAATGAGACCAGGTCCTGACAGCTGTCCAGCTGCACAGTCCTTTCTTGCTCTCTCTCCCCAGTAAAAATTCTCAGAACTTCATCAATACAAAGAGGTATTTGGTTACTGCACTGCACAGAGCAGGACAAGAACCTATATAAAAGCAACATTACTTTATATTTGCTGTTAGATCCAACTTTTCAATTACTTTTTTGTTTACAAAACAATCTCCTGAGTTCACTATTGCATAGAAAACAAGGGTAATTCTGGTCTCAAAAGCTAGTAATTTCCCACCAAAAAAGCAAGTAGAAGCTTTGAAAATAATCTCCTATTTGTGTGAAATGGATTTGATTCCATTTACTGACACATAATGAGTAATGGGGGAACTGGCTCAGTTTTCTCCACAAGAGGTGACACTTGAACTATCCAACTTTCAGTACTTAACAGCAGCATTCACGGTATGCTTGGAGTCCAGCACCTGCCATCTCTCACTGGGCAGCAATTTTGTTAGTTTTTAAAACTGGAGAAGAAGATCAAGAGCCTTTTAAATAGGTATGCCAGTGGCAAGGAGCTCATGCTATAGGGTGTAGCCAGTCACTTGTGACTTGTTTTGGACTTTATATTTGGATTGGTCTAACTTTTATGATGACTTATAAATCTTAGGTTAATGCTTGGAGGCCTGGTTGCTCCTATCTACTAGTAATTTACCATGCCCCTGGGAAGAGGCTGATTCACCAGTGTCTTAGGAACTCACAATTAGTTTTTCCAATACTTAGAAGAATGTGAATGCTCCACATGCGGCTTTTGCTTTAGAAGACACTGCTATCTGATTCAACAACAGCATTGCTATGTTATAGTGTTGTTCGTATCTTAAAGCCTTGAAGTGCAGCAGAACTGCAAATGGACAGGGGTGAAGTTTATCTGCCTGCCTGACAAGAGAAAACCCTGTGAGTTCCTGGAAGAAAATAGCTCCAATTTATTTTCAACACCATTTCCCCTGCATTTCTATTTTATGTTAGGGAAATGAAAGGCAAAGATTTGGGGACAGAGTAATACTTGCCTGCACTTTATAGAGAAGCCATGAGAGGATAATATTCTTGTTTGTATTGTTTTCATCACTCTTGTGATTGCTTAATTTAATACTACATCTTTTCCAGTGCCTGTGTTGCTGCAGTGTCCCCCACTAATAACATCAGCATGTTGCAGTCACTGCTCCTTCAAAAACTAGTATTAATTGGAGCAATTTATTCTAGCGATGCTGAAGATGGCCTATTTATACTTTTAGATAATGAATATTAACAGGCTACATTTATCTTGTCATGTCCTGTCAGCTCCTTTTTCCACTTCATGCAGATCTGCTGCCACGTACATGGTTTGCTCAGGGTTGGCACAGTACAGCATAAGGTGTTTCTCTGTGTTACCCAAGAGATCAGAGATGCTCACCAGCTATCATAATATAGAAAAAAAACAACAACCCAGCAATCCTGAATAGGTATCATTGCTCCTTTTTTGACATGCTGGCAAAATAATGTCTCATTATGCCGATTAATGGAGCAGTATCTCATCTCAGCAAAAAGTGAGATTTGTAATTTATGTCCTACAACATAATATAGATATGATGTATATACAATATAAAATACAAAGTAAATGCTGGTGATCGATTCCCAACAGGTATAAGAATTCTTAAACTATATCAATAAAAGCTGTAGGAATTATAGAAAACTACTACTTCAATTCTGCATTAAATTCCCCAGTCACAGGATTGCAGATACGTACTATATACACAAATGCATGTACAGGAATATATTAGCTTCCTTAATATTAGTAGTACAAGACATAATGTGAATAATCCTCATTTAGGTTGTAGAGCTCTACTATATGTAAAATAGTTGGCTTTTAATAATATGGTTGTTACATTTAACTGAACTGAGCTTTGGTTAATGAAAAACATAAAGGAACCACTTCCTCACACGTCAAAGTATTTTATATTCTTAACAATGGAGAACCATAAAAATAGTGGAGCAGGCTACTGCTGAGTTATGCTAAGTAAGGTCAGAATTGTTGATTGCAGGGAACAGCAAAATTTGTAGAGCAAGAGCTGAATAAATACTTTTATACAGGCTTCTAGAAAATGAAGAATATTAACCCTGAAATACCTCTACTAAAGTAGAGTAGTAAAGGCCTCTGTAGTCCTTTGTCCTCCTGAGCTGCCCCCATCATTCTGGGTTAGGAGCTGTAGTTTTTCTTCTCTAGGTTTTGCTCATCTATTATGTAGAAATTATTGTAAATGACATGGAGAGAGAGACTCTGTACCCTCGACTCTAATTACTCTCTGGGTGATAGTAGTTTAATACAGTAATTGATCTTACGGGGCAAAAACATCCTTCTAATACTAATTTGCCTTTTTTTTTAATGTAATTTTTATCATTTTTCATTGGTTTTGAGCCTTTTGAATTATTTTGAAATTTCCATAGCAATTTGTGTAAATTTTCTGTTTGTACTATGCAGCTTCTTGCCAAAGTACATTTTGTTTGCTTAATTGGAGATTTATATTTTCTTAGATCTTAAATAAGAATTTCACGGGACTATCCAGTGATAGTGACTCAGTTAATGCTGCTGTTCTCTCTTAATTGTGAGCCAGTTTCCTTACATGGTTTGAAGGGCATAATGCTACTTCAAGGGCAGTCTTCATGTGGCACTGTAATCCTAGACATTTGCCATTTATTTCACTGTGCTTCTCAGAAGAGCAGTGGTGTATATCTGTTTCCTTAGATATGTCTGTTCAGGTCAATTGTTCTTTCCAACTCAAATCCATCCTTCAGTGTTCTTGAACTTTATTTTCTATTCCATGTCTATGCTCAATTAACTTCATGTAAGTGTAGTTCTCAGGATTCAATGGTATTATGTACATTTGCTAAGTTAAAGCACAATTTTAAGTGATTGTAGCCTGGGACCTGAAATTGCTCCTGTGCACTCTCTACATAGTTTGTCCCTGGCTGAGTTCTAGGAATGGCTTGATTTCAGCAGTGAGGAATGGCTTTTTCTACTGGAGATGAAAATACCTGAGTTTTTCAAGTATTCAGGAATTATGCCGTTCATCATATAGACTAAACCAATACCTTTGACCTTTGTGAATGATAATATGCTCCCATACTAGTCTTAAAAATGGTGATTAATCCACTCACCTGAGATGTGGCAAACTTGATGACATCACAGGCTAAACCTTGCACTCTGGGACTTGAATAAAGTTTTTCCACATATGGGCAAATTATCCCCTCACTTTCACCCTGCACGTTTTTTTAACATTCATTTCCGTGTTTGTTTCTTCAGCTGAAGTATCTCTATTTCTCATTTTTGCTTTTCATAAGTGTTTGCTCCTAGTGATGCAATATATATGTTATTATTTCTGGGTTCTTACCACTTGCATTTATTTTTCTCACTATTCTAGTCTGACATTTTTGCAGCGCTTCCAGTTTTGAGATATCTTTGCATCTTAGACATTTTAATTTTAGTAAATTGCTATTTCCTGTTCCAAATCATTAAGAAAGACATTAAGTAAATAAGATCTTAATACTGACTTGCTCTAAGTCAGTATTAGAGCAATACTCAGAACTAGTACTTCAGAACTTCTCAGAACTATCTTGATACATCATTCTTTATTGTTGCTTAGAAGCTAGTCTGTAAATCATGTGATACTGTCCTTATTCAGGAAATTAATTCAAATTGTCCTTGGTGAGGTTTCACAAGACTCCATATGAAACAAAACTAGAATTCAGATACAAGTATATTGTCCTCTTCGTTTCAGTTACCTATTAATTCTGCAGGACTATTGAAAAAGCAGTCAGGTTTGTCCAGAATGGTTTGTTCTTTTTATGGTCTTGCTGCCTAACACGTGTCTTCCTGTAATTCTCTAGAGATGTTTGATTATCATTTATATAGCACCATAAATTTAAAAAACACTGAAATTAGAATGAGCTGCATTTTCATTCTTCTCTCTGAAGATCTCATGTTAATGCAGCAAGAATCACATCAATGTGCTTCACTGTCCTGCACAGAAAACCAGAGTTCCATTGGACAAACACCAGCGGTGCAGTAGCCCCCGAGGAGGCAGCCCTTCCCTACTTGGCCATTTTTTGTCTTGCTTTATATTGGCAATTCATTGCCTTTGAAGGGCTTACTGTCCCAGGAGATGGATGATGCTGTTTGTTGAAGTATCAAGAATGGGAGAGAGCAGCTTTCCATGATCTCCCTGCCCCTCTCTGAACTTTTACCGTGCAGATTGCCCTGTAATGGCAAACTGGATGTTTTGAGCATTGAGCAGGGTGTGATACACTTTTTACCCAAAAGACTGAGATATCCTCTGTCACTTAAGCCTTGGTCCACAATGCTCTACTTCACAGTTTTAATGTCTTGAAGTTCTCAGTGGTGCTATGGGTGCATAGGTATTCCAAACCCACTGCAATGTTTAAAAGTAAGATATATCTTTAATATAAGCAAATGTGGAATATCACAACAGAATAAATATCTGGAAGTAGATGATTTGCAGGTATTTCACTGCAAACAAGGTCGAGTGATGCTGGACTACAAAATACATCTTAAATCAGTTTGGCTTGTGATCTTGTCCTAATAATGACTATAAGCTTATGCTTCAGAGTGGAAATACTAGGATACTCCTAGTAATTCTGTAGCTGTTCTAGAAATAAATTGTAGCAGTATCTGGATTTGCTTGCAAGTATGAGAATTGATACCTTTGTATTTTCCTAATTCCTTTTTATGTAACTATGGATTATACAAATACACAGTCCAAAATGGTTTTTATATTGTTCTTAATTATGATTCTATATTTCAAATTAAAATATTCTGGTACCTTCAAGGCAACTCCAGTCAGAAAAAGATAACTAATGTTTCAGGGAATCCTGTCAATTCAGGGAATCCTGGCAGTTCCTTATGAATGACACATAATCCAGTGTGTGAATCCTACTGATACCTTGCTGTGAATGATACTGAATAACAGTGAATTCCCTACATACTGATTTACTGGATTTAAAAAAGAGCCCTGGGCTTAAATGTTAACATTTGCTTTACTTACTATTTATGTTGAGTTCTTTTTATTCCTTAGAACTGCAACACAGGAGTGTCCAGTTTGCTCCATTTACTTTATGGACCACTGCTTTATTTCATATTTGTCTCTTGTAGAGATTAATTTTCTTGTTTATATTTCATTTGTTTGGGGTATTTTTTACTCTCATTAGTTTGCTTAAAATCTTCATTTATAATATTAAATGTTTCAGTAATTTTTTTTTAGCCATATTGCGGGACTGGCAAGGGAACTCAGAGGCCCCAACATGCAAAACGTGTCCATGTTACAAGGACATCATCATATTTAATAAAAACTGTGTTGGCATCAGTCTAAAGAAACGAGTTGTCATCAAACTGAAATCCATTTCAATTCAACTTTGATCTATAAGCATTATCAGATTATGATAGATTGTGGCATAGATTGATTTATTTAACTCCATACACAGAATAGCTTCCATTTTCACAGAAGTTGTGCCCTGGGATGATACAGGTGTTCGGTCTCACAGCAGAACTCCCTCCCTCACACACTTGTCTAGAAGCTCTTCAGGTTGCAAGGCAGGGGTTCCTAAATTTTGTTTGGATACTGTAACCTTAACTCCAAATGAGTCACCAGACAAAAGTTTTCAGGTTTTGGTCAAATAGAAGATGTACACTTGGAACTGATTGTAGCCCTTTTCAATATTACTATACATCTGCTGAAAATTATCTTGTTTTATTTCTTATGGGAATCACATTTTCCCTGAAAAGTACATAATGTTTAAACAGCAGTGCCATGCATTATTTGGACAGGAACTACTGCATCATAAACCATAATAATGTAGATTACCTCATTCATTGTTGTGATATAAACATTAAATATTCAACTTTTTTGCTAATGTCAGTCTTCAGCTGTATTTACTAGTAGTTTGGGATAGTTTTCATCTTTGTTTGGACTGGAGATAGACATTTGTCATAGTCCAGTGGTGTGAGTGTTCACAGCAGAGTTAGGAAAACTGAATTCAAGTCCCTGATTCAAAGAATAAGTGTTTATTGTTTGGTAAAGCAGCATAAACATGCAGACCTTGCAGACAAACAAATGTGTAACAAGTAACTGAGTTTATCATCCATTTCATATCATAAAAGAAGTGGCACACAGGCTCTCAATCTCATTGACCATTTTCAAAGGAGGTATTAGATCTTGCAAATTAGGGTTCAATGCACGCAGCCTTCAATAGAAAGATGGTCTGTCTCAGTGTGCTGATGAGGGTCTTCATCCCCCTGTGGAGTTGCTTCTGATATCCTCTGGTGTGAGTTTACCATGACACCTCAATATGGTTTCCTCTGGGGAACCAATTGCTCAAGTAAGAGTTGGGCAGCCAACATCAATGTGATTAACCAAGTCATGAATCTCCTTTGTAGAATTTGGCTTCTAATTTACTGATGGCAACTCAGGGATCCCCAAGTTACATTGATACAAGCTTTCTTTGGAGGTTCTGACTGATATCAGCACCTTTCAGGACAAAATCCTGAACAGCAGGTTCATGTGGAATAATTTGGATGACATCCTTTATCATTGGACAGTCCCAGGTTGTCTAGCTATGGAATTGTTTTGCCTGTGTGTTGAGCTTGTGTGTTCGGAGCTGTACATTGCTTGTGGAGGTTGAAAATAAAGTCAAAATTTTTACTTTCTCTCTCCAAGCTTTTCCTTCCAGTTCTAGTTAAAAATCCGGTAAATATTCGTAACGATCAGAAGCATGTCTTGAGTCAAAATTTTCCAACATCTTACCTTTTTTTTTCTTTTTTTTCTTTTTTTTTTTTAAATTTCGCAGTTGTTTCTTCTGGTTTGTCTTTATTGAATGATTGAGGTTCTGATGTATGACTAGAACTGTAGGACTCCCAGCAATATGGCTATTTCAGAAAGGGAAGCTAAGAAAAAGGTTTAATTTGAAAAGCTTTAACAAAGTTAAAAGTTTAAAACTTGTACTCTCCCATAACCCAGTAATCTGAGAATTAAAAAAACCCCGATACCCAAACTGCCATTAAGCACATGTTCAGAGGCCACTGATTTTTGAAACAGATCCTGCAAGTGCTGATTCTGCAAGCAGTTGTTTGTCATAATCAGATCTAGAAAACCTTTATCTCTATTAGCTGATTTTGGCTTCATACTCCTGGTAGGAAGATGGTACATATTTCCGCAAGGAATGAAACTCAAACGGCCTTATCAAATAACAGCAGTACTCATTGTGTTTAACAGTGCTGGAAATTAGTTTCTCAGGCACTGATCTTGACAGGTCAGCTGTCACAAATTGGTAGACATATCTGTAAATACATCTGTCCTGTAAACAACATTCTGTCTGCAAGAAGTGAGAGTTAAAATTGGCTCACTTCTGAACAACTGACATGTTCTGAAGCACAAGGATGCACAGGAAAAATTCCTTCTGGAAAAGATTTTCCTCATGTTCCGTTTATCAACTTTATCTGCATAGTTTGCTTTTTAGAGACTGAAAAGTTTGTGCCTCCTTAGAGAACACTGTGGAGTTCTATGCTGAAGTGAAACATGCTTCTCCTTGTACCTACCCCTACTGCATAAAAGAGAAACCTTTATCTCTCTTGTCTTTTGTATAAAAGGAATATAAAATTATATTTTTGCACTGGCATGTTCCCAGCTCCTTTTAGGAATGCTTATGTTAGTGCAGAATGCAAAACGTAGGGTATTTGGAATCTCTCAGGGCTTGATACGAAATCAGATAAGATTTTTTCAAGGGAAAAGGAGTGCGAGAAGGAATTGAAATGTCAGTCCACCAGTGGTGAAGTAATAAATAATGTGTTAAATTTCCCATTTTTTAATAAATATTTAATCATCATCTGTAGATTGTGCAAGTAATTTTGGCCAAAACCTTCCATGTATCTTTATCATATCCTTACTACATAGGACAGCTGAAGAAGGCTTAGACATTAAACATTCTTTACAGATTTGAAACACAATATATAACACACGCACCTGTACTGGTCTTTGAAGTCTGTTGAGCCATATTGAGTTATGTCAGCTGACAAATTGGTCAGTGTTGTTTAGCAATATCAAAACCTAAGAAACATCTGAATGTATTTCAGAGCAAGCATCTAAATTTGAGTTTAAAAGAATTCATGGCTATAGGTATTTACTTGTATTGCTGCAGACAATTTTATGTGCAGAAAGTGATTTGTCGCTCCAAACCAGCATCACAGAGTGAGAGTTTTCAATCTGAGATATTTAGCTTTCCTGAGTGTCATTAGAAAGCTGAATATTATTTGGTTATTCTCCTTCTCCATTCTTGAGGTCAGCTAGATAAAAGGAGATGTAGCTTTATTCTTTCATTCCTTGTGACTCAGCTCTGAAGGTTTAGTGAATTTAGAATAATTTTAATTTTTGATAGTTATGATGGCTGAATGTTCAGTAAATGTCCTGTTCTTTTCTAGTTCCCTATATATTAGCTTAGCACAACAAAACAAAAATAAAACTATACAGATCTCTATCATCACATTTTATTTGTTGGTTTGATTTTTGAGGCTTTAGGATAAAACTGAAGTCACAGAAATAAATCATGTAGGACATCTAGCTATAAGCATTTGCAGTGAAATAAGTTCTTTCCAAGAAGGTTTTGACTTGTTATATGAAAATTTGCTTCTGGCAGGAAGAAGCCACATTTCACAGATCTTGGACTATGTTTAATTTCTACAGGGCATGCCTTCAGCTAGCAACACTGACTGCTTCCACATGTGTAAGCATAGTATTGGTGTTCAGGAGTAGAGCCAAAAAAATAAGAAGGGAACAGTTTCCACTCTATACTGTTTATGACTCTTCGTGATGAAGTGACACCATGGATTCTGTTTGAAGGCAACAGGAGTGGCTGCTACTGCTGAAGAGCATATTTTGTTTGAATAATCTAAAGGTCACTTGAGATTGACTTTTATGTTGAACCTATTCTATTGAATTTTATTGCATTTCTCTTCAGAAAATGCAGTAAAAATATTTTTTAAGTGATATATTTAATTGAAAAATAAAATATTTAGAGGTAACATGCCAGCGAGAGATCCTGAAAACATGTATCCAGGTACATTTAGCAGATGTATGAAGTACGGGTAGATGTGAGGTATTTGACCATCAAGATCCTGGGAACTTGAGAGGCTGTCTTTGATACAAGTAGGGTAAGAACAGAGAAATTAGGACTTAAGATATAATCTGAAGAAAGTCTAAGAGAGAAGAGGAGACAGTTTGACACCACAGAATATGTGTCAAGAATTTATGACTATCAGTGAGCTACAATGTTGTGCAGCAGGAAAAAAGGTCTGTCTTCAACAAGCAGTAGGGAATTATCTGAAAAGTAGGAGGGGATCTGAGCAGAGAGGGAAGTATGGGATAGTGAGACCACACATAATCCTGAGCACTGTCAGACAATATAAACTTACTGGAGAGAATTGTCATATCAGAGTGATCTCAGATAATACGACAAATACTACAGATAAGAGAGCAGTTGTGCTATAGGCATCAATGAAATTACTTTCAAGCAAAGCATTTATGTCTGTCCTCTGAGTCTCACTTATTCTGATTCTGCATTTTTAAAAGCCACACATTATCATTCTGGGTTCAGTGAAGCTACTGTTAAATGTGTATGTAAATACTGAAAGGTTTCCACCCAACAGTCCTTCAAACTCATTGTATTTTCTGTTCCAGTTGGCAACATGGGACTCTGAGAAAGGACTGAACGGTAGCCTACAAGAACGACGTCTGGGCAATGACTTACAAGGACTGACACTCAAAGTGGTGACTGTCTTGGTATGATCCTATTTGAGTTCAGGAACCAAAATGCTCAAAATAAGGAGCTGACAGTATTTTGGGCACTACCCTCACTGTTTTCCCCTATCATTTTCAATTATGTATTTTTGGATGATCAGTTACAAATGGCCTTTTATTATTTTATGTGCACTGTCAGAGATACAAAGCATGTGTTTGCTTGCTGATGCTGGTTTTCTGCATTGTAATTCCCAGTGGGCATGGAACAAGCACAGGGCCTGAGTGCACAGGGGTGTGGCCCAAACACCAGACTCATAACTTAGACACACAGTTTCCAGCATTGCATGGATTTTAAGATCAAATGGGCCAATTATGATAATCTAATCTTGGCTCTTGTACACTGCAGCCTGTAAAATTTAATCATTTCTTCCATCAAGCTCATGAATTCCTGTTGAGTTAAACTACATATTTTAGAAAGATTTAAGCTGTCCAAAAATCATTACACTTTCAGGACTGCTGTCTGTTAGTATCTGGAGTGGTAGCAGAGCTCCTGTCAGCTGAGGGCTAAATTAGGGGCAAAGTAGGGCTTGAATGCATTTCTTCCTAAAATATTGTCATTTGCAGATCACAGAATGTGGTGGTTTTTTCTAGTTTTTATTTATCTTTTTCTGAACTGTGGTACAAATAGGAGGTACCTCATAAGATCATTAAGGCACTCCCCCCAGCTCCCAGTTTTCTTTCCTCTGTCTGGTGACAGGCCAGGTTATGCTGTAGTTTATGTGGGAGGTGAGCAGATCCCTTCCATAAGAATGTCAGGACCAGGTTGCAAAGGTGGCCAGCCACGGCGGCTTTGTGCCAGCAGCCCTAGTGTTTCCCTGCAGGACAGCAGGATGTCCATGCCCCACAGAAAGCATACCACAAACACTGCATTTCCTTGCTCTCAAAACACACTTTAATTTAAAATACATCAGGAGCCAATACCCATAAAGGTTACTTTTAGAATTTTCAAAATGTTTAATATTCATACACCACAGCATTTCCAGCTGTTGTTTCAGTATATGTTCCAGAGAAAAGATGAATCATTGTCTGTAAAAGACAGCTTCCTAAACACAATATCGTCCAAGGTGGATGGGCAGCAGTAATGTTCCTATCAAGGACTCATAGGCTTAATATAATATTGATATTCTAGACAGCTAGTTAGGGCACTAAGGTAGGAGTCTGTGCCTTCTTTATAGTGAGTGAGCAGAAGCAGGTACTTCTGAGAGCAATTCATCCTGTGGGCACAAGGAAGCTGCTAGAGGGGGTTGAATTCTCTTCTGGAGTCACTGCCTCTTCTCAGCAACTATGGAAAACCCAAGGCCACAGATAGGACTCGGGTGCTGAGGCACCGTTGTCTGGGTGGGAGGCCTTATTGTATCCCGCATGGCCTGCAGTTTTTGCCTCAGAAGTTTAGGAGTGTCTTAAAAGCTGCACCAACTTGTCCAGAATTAACTTGGGAAACATCCTTTTGCTAAGAGAAGCAAACTAAAAAACTTATTTCAAGTATCAGTTAAGATACTGTTTTGTTCTCAGGAAGAACCTTTTGTGATGGTGGCAGAGAACATACTTGGACAACCAAAACGATATAAAGGATTTTCCATTGATGTCCTGGATGCACTTGCCAAGAATCTGGGCTTCAAGTATGAGATATATCAAGCTCCTGATGGCAAATATGGACAGCAGCTTCAAAACAGCTCCTGGAATGGCATGATTGGAGAACTCATTAACAAGGTACACAGAGAAGAAGCTGCATTAAAAACAAACAAAACCCAGTTCTTTGGAACTGAGTGTCAACAATTTGTAAGACAGTTGTTTAAATTCTCCCCTTCCATTCCAAATTACAGGAGAATGAAGTAGGATGAAAGTACCACTGCAGAACAATTCAGAGCTATGGCTGGTCTGCGTGTGGTGCAAACTGCAATTTAAGATCCTGTGTACAGGATAGGTACTAGAGAGCCTATTGTTTGATTTACTCCCAAGTGTTCTCAGCATAAATTGTATCAGTGTAAATTTGTGTGTTTACATGGCTGTAAGAACAAGAAAACAGGATATATACATGTGTGTGTGAGTGAATGACTAGAAAACAGAGAAGAAAAATTATTTGTTCTTCTTAAAATAGTAATCACTACTATTTTAATTTTTGTCATTATGTCTTTCTTACTTGTTTGTAGATGTGACTTTATTTGGGTCACTTCGTCACAATGTTTGCTAATGATCAACTCTGACTCTAAAACAGGAAGTGTCCCTAGTAATATACCATTAAGAAGTGTTTTGAAGGACCAGAATTTAAGCTCATTTCAAGACTGTTCATTCATTTGAAACAGAAAGTACCAAGTTTCTTCTCTTAATTAGTCTTGCAAATCAGGAGTAAGTTAATTGAACTCCACTGAAGTAAATGGGGAAAGATTGTTGCTTAGGAACTCCCAGAGAATGAATTTAGAGTATATTTTGTTAATGTTGTTCTATCTGACATGGGACAAATGTTAATCAAGAATGAGAATCAAAGGAATATTCCGTGTTACTGCCCTTTGTAGAAAAGGTGCAGTGAATTTATTACTGAAAACAAAAGCTTTTTCATTATCTAGTAAGTAGGCATCTCAGTATCTGGTAAGTAGATGTTTAGGAAGAAATAGAAGCAATTAAAGCAATAGCAAATGTGTGTATCATACTGCAATGTTCTTGGTTGATGGTAGGGAATATAAAGAATGTTTTACTTACTTTGCATTGACATAAGCTGTTTGAATTTCCTTGATTTGAAAATATGGTTAGAAATCCGGGTAAATTTCTTCAGAAATTGCTTTCTTTGAAGAAACAGTCTATTATGGTATTTTTAATGGGATTTCTGCTACTAGCTTTTCTACTGACTCCAAAGGATTTCAAAGCAGACCTCCCTCACCTAACATTTGCTTTACTTACCCAGAAAAATGTAGAGATAACAAACAAAAAGTACATTCTGTTTTTTGAAGAGAACTATTTTTATTAAGAAGTTAACATATTAAAAATCTAATTATAGCTCTTTAGAAGCTGCAAAAAACTCCTGTGTTACCTTTCATTGAGTTTGCATACTCTATAAGGACCCCTCTACGTATAAAATCTATTTACTTTTAATGTTGAGCTCAAAGCAGTTTCAGCCACTAAGTTGCTTTTGGTGCACTCTTCCAGTTACTAGTTTTTGCGACCACTTTATTCACTGTGAAAAACAAACTAGATCTCCATCCCAGTTGTTGCATGAAATCCCTTCATGAACATGGGAAGTTGGCAACTGCAGGGCAAACAACAAACATCAGCTTTTTGCACCTTGCTATCAAATACACAAGCTAAATAAATGGTGTTTCTTTCTTACTGCTTGCAGTGCACAAGGTTGATATGGTTTGGAGTTTTAGGCATCCTTTGGAAAACAAGTGAGGGAGAACAGTTAAGTAAGTTGCACTCATTCCAGAGAGGAGCCAAGGTGACACTTTTTGTTTTGGAGTACATTAACAGGTTATGTTTCATTACTCTGCCTTAGACCAGGGCAATTACCTCACGTTCAAATGGCAAAACTGTTTCTGGTTTTATTTTTAGACAATATATTTACATCTGTCTAAATCTGTTAAGTTACAGAGAGAAACGGATAGAGTAACTTGGTTCTTAAAAAGTTTCTCCTTAAGGCTTATGCTGGTCCAGCTCATGGTGAAAGGAAGAGATCTGATCTGTTGTGTTTGTCCTGCAGAGAGCAGACCTAGCCATCTCAGCCATCACTATCACGCCGGAACGAGAGAGCGTTGTGGACTTCAGCAAGCGGTACATGGACTATTCCGTGGGGATCTTAATCAAAAAGCCTGAAGAGAAAATCAACATCTTCTCTCTCTTTGCTCCTTTCGACTTTGCGGTGTGGGCCTGCATTGCTGCAGCCATCCCCATCGTTGGTGTCTTGATATTTGTCTTGAACCGGATCCAGGCAGTCAGGGCACAGAACGCTTCCCAGCCCTGCCCGTCGGCTTCCTCCACCCTGCACAGTGCCATCTGGGTTGTGTACGGCGCCTTTGTTCAGCAAGGTACTTACCCCCTTGTAGACACCACTGGCAGAGGTTCAAAAATGTTCTGCCTTGGGGAAAGCGGGTCAGGATGTGTTTGCCTTGGCCCGAACAGTCTAAAGATGAAAGAGAAGGCTCCTATGGAGAGGTAAAAAGGGATGAGGAAAAAGGGAAGAGGTAGGTAAGTTGGGGCTGGGGGGGCTGTGTTCTGCTTTTCTATCAGTAAGTGCATAAAACCCACTCCTATCAGGTTTTTCTTCAGGAAAATGATCACATGATAAACTACAGAGCTCTGTGGTGTGAATCACAACACTTCTCTAACTCTGAAGCTAGCACCTTTTCTAATTTTTTACATTTAATTTTAGAAATGTATATGTTTTTGAACTAATGTGAGACAGTTTATCTTTTGGTTCTTTGAACTGAATAGATTACTTGTAGTCATGCAACTAACTTTACACTCAGGAATCTCTAGGCATAGGACTAATCCTGGTGAGTTCACTAGGATTGCTACCATTAAAAAAGACATCTTTGTAAATAATTGCAAAATCTGCCCGCACAGTTTTTGTCCCATATCTATAATGTTAGTACTATTCTTAGAGGGCAAATTTTTTTTAATGTTAACATATGGGTATGTTGTTATTTTTTGTCTAATTTTTCTCATTGTTAATGCAAGCTTGTAAAGCTTCAGCTGAAAAATGCTTCCTATTGCTATGAAACTTAGTCCCTCAACTCATTAAGGTGGCATCCCTGATGGGTTTAAGTACAGTAAGATCTAATCAACACAAGCATACACTGATGTGACTAGCACCAGCTGTGCTAGTAAGGTTTGGTCTCCAGCAATGTTCAAGCATAGCTGTCCTTCAAGCCTGCAAGAAAGAAATCTTCACATTGTTTGAAATGTTGTAAAGAGTAACTAGTAATAACACTAATGCTTCATTCGTTGCAGCTTTAAATACAGCACAGATAGCACACAAACCATTGGACAGTTTGGGGGTATTTTTCCAAATCTAAAATGGTCACTGAAAACAGAGTGTTACACTATTCTGACCACTGCAATTATTTAATTCCTGCGTATTAGTCATGCTTCACTATTAAACTTTATTTAGAATATTTTTCATCTTCTGTAGATTTGATTGTCAATAATTCCCAAGGGAAATAATTGAAATATTATTTTTAAGAGCAGTATTCAGGGCAAGAGGCTGACTGTAGAAAATGTTTGTAAATTACCAGTCTCAACAGCAGCAGTGCTTTTCTTACAGTGAAAGGGTGGTCTGGAGGAGAAGCAGAAATGCAGAGAAGTAGCTCCAACAAAGTTTAATGTACAAGGGCACACAGAGAGTGACCATTACTGGCAGCTGCTGAGAGACCCCCATTTTCCCTGTTTATTTGTAGGGGGTGAATCTACTGTCAATTCCATGGCCATGCGCATTGTGATGGGAAGCTGGTGGCTCTTCACCCTTATCGTCTGCTCTTCCTACACAGCGAATTTAGCAGCATTTCTCACAGTATCCAGGATGGATAATCCCATAAGGTAAGAGCCTCCTCTTAACATGAAGCTGGAAACCTGGATTTCACAGAGAGGTATTATCCATTTGAGCACTCATTCTTGCAAGAAAGAGATACACTGCTTATTTGCAGTGGCTGCTTTTCTCTTCTTGCCCCACCCTGCTCTTCTCTCCAAAAATCCCCAAGCAGTCTTGACATGTGCATGAAGGGAACAATGGCACTTTAATTGAATATTTTTCCAGAAGAGAGGTCTTTAATGTTTATATGTATTTTGCCTAACTACAGCTCTCACTGCTTCAGCTGTCGTTATTTCTTTGTTGAACATCAGAAGGAACTGTCACCTCTAGGGAACTATATAACATTTCACTTCTTACCTTCAATGTGTAACTTTATGTTCTCAATATTTTGATATATGCTGTTGTTTATACTGTTATTTGCATGTAAGGTAATATAGGCACTCTTTTAAAATATAAATGACCAGCTTCAGATCAGATTCAGTGGCATTATTTGCAGAAAAAGCTTCATCTCAAGGAGGGAAAGATAACCGAATTTGACTCTGGGATAATAGATGTAATATAGCAGTTGTTTTATTAAATTTATATATAATTCTCTACAGTTCTGTTGGCAATATTCTGATGATAAATTACAGCTTCTGCAAAAAACTCAATTTATCTTGCATCTTTGACTTCTTTGTTCTGCTGTTTGCCTACTAATCCATACCCAATGAGAATATTTCAATAACCCAGGCCTCTGAGCAGCTCTAGAGAGCTGCTGGTTGTGTGGTGACAATTTTTGTGTAATTTATTTTCTTCAGGAAATTTAAAGGGTGAATAATGTTTTCATTTTTTCCTCTCAAAACTCAGGCAAAATTTCCACCTTTACACTGGCATGAAGAACTGGGAAGGCTGTTGACCTTCTGCAGTCAGGATTAGAGCCTGATATCTCATGTTTGATCTGATGGTGAGGGAGTAGAGACGTGGCCAGAGGATGGGTGGTATGACACAAGTTCTCCTCCTAGAAAATGCTGAGCCAAGGATTTTAGGTGCTAGAGACTGTCACAGTTGCTCTGTTGGTGTCATTTGGGGTTGTACTACGAAAACTGGGACTGTAATGTTTGTGCTTGGTTCCTGAAACGGAGGCACTGGCACTTCAGTGAGGCTGGCACTTTAAAAAGCTGCTTTTGCTTTCTCTGTGGTGTCTGCATAGAAGGACATAAATAAGTGCATCACTCATAAAGATGATTTTACAGGTATGTTGCAATGTTTTTTATCGATATAGTATTACAATAATAATAAAACCAGCCCAAAAAACATAGCAAGCTTTGTTTTTAATTAACCTTCTATTAGTTTGACCAAAATAAATGGGTTTTAACAGTAAAAGAAATAAGAACTGCAAGTAGTTTCCAGAAATAACATACGAAAATAAACAGAATAAAACTACCACAGGG
The DNA here is from genome assembly GCF_020740795.1 of Apus apus. Taxonomy (NCBI): domain Eukaryota; kingdom Metazoa; phylum Chordata; class Aves; order Apodiformes; family Apodidae; genus Apus; species Apus apus. The sequence continues at coordinate 29,150,051 of NC_067285.1, forward strand.
TATCTGTGAGGCCTGGCTGCATCAGGAATAACGTTAAGCTCAATGAATAAATTGCTGTTGAAACCCAAGACAGAAACAGTTATCTGGAAAGCTTGAATAATGATCTTCTCAAAAATTTCTGCAAGTTTTTGTTCCTTCACGGCAGAAAAATTTGCCCATTTGGACCACTGAATACCTCCCAAAACTCACCAGGGTTAGGGGAGGACAAAAGTTGGGGAGAAATCCAGTGAGGGATCTGTAAAAAAAGACATAGCCTAAAGAGCAGAACTATGAATTATTAGAGGAGGCCTTTGAGGGCGAGCTATTACACCATTTACAAGGGGGGTTTATTCCTATTCTTATGAAAATGAAAGGACATTGTTAAGAATCTTGAGGAGGAGAGATTTTAGTTGGGCAAAGGAGCTGCTTGGTGTTGCTTTGGGACTTTAGAGCCCTGATGCTCTTCCACTGTTAGAGATGGCAGCTGAAGAATTATAAATACTTGTCTTTCTATACCCCCTGGTAGCTGCCTCTTTTGGGTTCCCAATATCACATTCCCTTGTATGAGGTGAGGATACAGAATGAAAAAGCACTCTCTTGTGTTCTGCAAACACTAGCAGAGCAATTCAGGTACCAAAACATAAATGTCTATAAAGTAATTTAAGTTGTCATAAGGTTCACTACCGGTGCTCCAGCTACTTGGCAGGGGTCTCTATTAGGTATTGTCAGCCACAATGTGGATTGTTCCTATTGCCTGGGGTGTCTAAAGAGGTCCTGGCTGGTTTGGCTTGGGCTCTGGATTCATTCCCAAGGTAATCTGAAATGGTAGCTGTCAGAAATCTTGTTGATATGATCCTTGGTTTGCAGCTAAGGAACTTGCTTGGCTTGGCTTTCCTGTGGCTATTTTACAAAGTTTGCTGAATCTCCCTGAGATCCTGCTATTCTGAGAGAGATCTGGACTAACACCTTTCATTGAAAACTGCTAGTGACTTAGGAGAGAGGAGATGGAGTAGATAAATCAGTTCTCCAGAAGCTCTGTTGAGCCTTCATCCATTTCTAAGCTATGATGAAGACATTTTAATTTCCCCCCTCTTTAGGAGAAACATATTATAAAATGTTATATCACATTTGGAACAAGTATTTCTCCTGAGAAAGTAAATTACTGCCTTATGTGAATGCATTGTAGCCTTGTCTGAGCTACTTAGCTTCAGCATCAGATGATGTGGAGTGGCTATTTTGGCCTTTTTAAGTCAGTCACTCAGCTTGCCTGCATTATATCTTTCATGGACCCAGAAAGAAATGTCTGTGAAATCCATTTTTCCCCACCCAAAGAGGCCCAATGAGTTATAGCTGCAAATCTGCTCACCAGCTGAGAAATACCAAATCCATCTCTGTATGCTTCCATTGTTAAGAAACCAACCCTCCATCCTCTCAGTAAATGTGTGCTATTATCTCTCCCTCATAGAGAGGTTCTCTGGTGTTCAGTACTGCTGCTGCTAAATTGCCAGCAGGGGAGAAAACAGTGTTATGGTGCTGTAGTAGCTGCAACGTAGTTATGATTTTCATTACAAGGCTGATTTTCTTCCCAAGCCCCCTTCAAAATGCCTAATAAAAGTTGTTTCAGCATCGAATTCAGCATGTGTGGTCTGTGTCTAGTGAAACAGGATTATGTTTGATTGAATAAGTAGGTGTCAATCAACCCAGTGATCATTACCTCCACAATTTCACTGCAAGACAAGTGTGTCATAGAAATCATAAATTATATTTATTAGAAGGGGCTTGGTGAGACATTCACTGGTGCAAAGTTGAACAGTTGGAAGGCAGATTTTTAGAATTAGCATGTCAGATGAAAGTCTACTGATGAGGGAATATTTTTTTTTTTAAATCTGGTATTGGCAAATCTCACAAGGCTTTTCCACCCTGCCATGAGTTTCAGGGACTGCCTGTGGCTCACAGGAAGGTAAAATGCAAAGAGTAGTAGGCATGAGAGGAAGCAGCTGTGATATGCTGCCTGTATTTCTCTTTCCTGACATAGATTTCCTAAGTCACAAACAAGTTTACAAGTGCTGTGCTGTCCAGGTGCCCCGATCCCATGTAAGAAATGTGCCTATCTCAGAAAAAAGAAAAATCCGTCTCCTTGGATTTTCCAAACCCTCAAGGGCTTTATTCCAAGCATGATAATGGGGAGAGGCACTGGCTTTCTGGTCTGGCCATGGCTGTGTGTGCTGCCTTGCTCCTCACATGTCCTGCTGCTGCCCATCACTTGTCTTGCTGTGACAGAGCAGTGGGGAGGGTCAGAACACGGAGTTTGAGGCCCACATCAAAACCTCTGGCCCTTCAGAAGATCGAGGATAACAGAAAATAGTGTGAACTTGTCCTCCATTTTCCAGCTGCTGATGGTTGGTACTTGTGTGCCCCTTTGCTCTTTTAATACTACTTCTCTGAGCCCTCTGGTGTTCTTTCCATCTTCTCTCTGCTCCAACCTCACAAGACGTGAACAAAGGCAATGGAGTGGTTACCTCAGGAATTCTGTGTTTGGGGAGATTCAAAGGCAAGGCAGTGGACCAGTAAGCAGATTTCTCAACTACACATGGACAGAGGAGTGAGATGTTACCCTGTTCCAAAAGAAAAGGCTTTTTTTGTGAATGTGCTGGTACCAACCCCTCTGGAGCTCAGGCTAGGAGGCTGTGATCCATGTTCTAACTTTGTAAATGAGGAATTCTCAGTTTTTGTTTTTTAATAGAAATCTAGGTAATCTTTAGAGTCTGTGTTAATCGCTGACAGACCTGTTTAAACTCCAATTATTTGCATTCATTATTCTGGTATTTTTCTGTATGCAGCTAAGAAGTCTTCTAATGGGTCAGTCTGCCAAGTAAGGTCTGAATTATTACATGTCAGTTTGTTCTTTCTTTTGTCTTATTACATTTTCAAACAGCCCTTAGATCTGCTGTCTGACCTTCCATTTGTAATTATGAGTTTAATTAGCAGTGACTCAACTTCCAGCTTCATTTCTTGTTAACAAGCAGACTACATGTAGTTCAGTAGTTGCGCAGATATTCTGAAACTCAGGTTTAAGAGAGCTTGTCTGACAAGAGGTTAAGAGTCATGCAGGAAAAATAGGACATAAAAAAGCACGCTATTTGCAAATTAAAAAGAGCACACATTATGGATGCTTTAAAAGGCATCTGTATATGTGCATTCATGGACTGCACACAAATGCATGTTATATTGCTTTTAAGTTCACAGCTGTTGCTTCACAATTTGGCATATCCTTATGTGCATTTTAATCCCAAAATTTTATGTGTCTTGGCAACAGCTGAAGATTTTCTGCAGCTTAGTTGGGGTGACAGTCTGGCACCTGCAAAACATGAGTGCAAATTCTTTTTCTACCACAAGGTTTATTTGATCTTGGAAAGCTTTACCTCCTTTCTGTCTCCGTTTACTTTCTATATAACAGAGTAATATTTTTTTCATATCTTATATGGCATGTTGTCAGTTTAGCTGCTTTAAAGATGATGGCCAGAAATGACCATGTTATAATAGCTCTGCAGGTATCAAAAATAGATTTTCTGGGTTGCTTATATACACAAAAACAATCTAAAATCTTTTAAAATAAAATGAGGAAAGTATTTTGAAGATGCCAGCTAGAGGGAAATGAACAAAAGTTTCATCTGCTGTAGTTAAGTGGATTTGATAGGGTTGGCATTAAGAACCACACAGGAATCCCTCTATATTTGCAACTATTTTTGCCTTGAAATTACTTGTGTTTGAAAACAGCCTTTCTGCTGTTAATATCACATGTGGCTGTCTAAATATTTAATTGGATTTTCTTTTCTTACGTTTAATTTTTACTACGTTTTGCAGTGTCTCTGCAGCACCTCAGGCACATTGGCAGGAGTCATGTATGAATGAGCATGATTATTATTTAAGGCCTGTGAGCAAAAGCTTCAATCATTAAATAACTAGATTCAGTTCATCCATAAAAGCAGAGTGCAAGAAAGATGGAAGTGAACAAGCCAGGACAAAACCTCAAAACTTTTCTTTTTTCTTTCCAGAACACTCACTGTTTAGATCATATGAAAGAAATTTCATGGGAAATGCTCTGCAGCCTGGGCAGCAGCACTCAAGGGCAGAGCTTGCCAGCCCCTTGCCTTCAGGAACTGCTCAGGACAAGCCACAGTGGGGCTGCCAGTGCCAGAACCCCCACTGTCTATCCTTTCCTTTCATTTTCATTGATGGTATTTCCCTGTGGGTGTTTCTGGAAAACCCAGGGCTTCACAAAGTCTGGAGCCTTTAAAAAGCTTTCTGAATGTTGGCATATGCTGTTCAACCATGATTTAAAATGGATCCTAATTACTCCTGTAATTGAGCAAGCAGGAAAGCATATAAGTGCAAATATTTCCCAAGGACATTTTTCTGGGAAAAATGAGAATGCATAGCTGAAAATCAAGCTTGAATTCAATCTTTCCAGTTGCCATTATAAAAATGTGGCATATATTGGAGATCAATGGCAAACCAAGAGATTTGTGATTCCACATCCACTTCAACTCTACTTTTATGATACCTGTATTATAGCATCTCTTCATTTGTTCACATTACTGGGAAGTTCTGTGGCTTAAGTGGGTTGAGGCATTAACATTCATATGCATGCACAGTTTAGTGAAGGAAATGATTTGGATGTGATGTTAGCAAAATCTACCATCTGTGAAGGTAATAAAAATGATATTTTTTTTTGTTTTGTTTTATAATGGTGGAAAACTAGCAAGAGCAGCAACTCTTATGACAGCCTATCAAAATGTACAAGGATTGGTTCAAATCTGAGATTTGATATTCAGTCTCTTCTTCTTCACTCAGATTCAGTTGCCTTTAAGTCAGATTTTCTCTTATATTTATAGATGATACACTTGGCTATCCATAGAGTAGAGCAGCTGTATGCTTTCTGCATACTTTAAGTCTCATTGGCCTCTGATGTCAACCTTCTCTGTTGTAGCATGTGGTTTCTTTTTATTACAAGGATAGTACCTATTGCTTATTTTGTTGGGCTTTATTTTGTTTGACTCCTAAGGGATAAACAATGCAAAATGCAGTAATAGCAGATTTTTGCCCAATAGGATGTTTATATTTCTATTGTTTTTCTCTAAAGAAGATTATTTAATGTCATATATGAGCTGAGAATAAAATCTAATATAACAGGATATTAAAAAGGCAAAATAATGATTACTATAGCAATTCAACAGAGATGGCCTTAAAGCTTCAAACATTTCCTAGCTGTAAAGACTACTTCAACCCATCCTTTTTAAGGACATAAACAGGAGTAAGAACAAAAACTTCCTGGTGAATTCTGGTTTGGAAATGGATTCTGAGTGAGGAAGAGCTATTAAAGCAAGCTGATTGACTATTTGAGTTCCACTCTTGCAAAAGCATTTAACATTTTTTCTCCACTGTATCAGGCAGATATTTCCTTGACCTACGGTGCAAAACTACCTGCTTTTTGCACATCAATATAATACTCCATGTGTTTGCCTGCTGTGTCTGCTGTTCTTTTGGACAGACAGATATTATTACATGCCCTGATGGTATATATCTTTGCTAGATGAGTATTTAATCCCACACCCTCAGAGTGGGGAGCCAGGTAGGACCTAAAAATGACACTTGCTAGTATCATCTTGTGCAATTCCTCCTCATCCACATTTCCAAATGAGCAGCAGTTCAGGCATTCTCATACCATGGTTGTTCAGCACCAGAATTTCTCACCCACCTAGGAACAAAAAAAGTTTTCCCACCTTCTGTTCATTGCCATATAGTCAATGTCAGCAGACTGACTGTGAGTACCTGGAACATCCACTGAGTTTTTTATTTCTTTTGATTATTTTGGATGGAGGAAGGGGAGGGGAAAGAAGGGAAGTTTCCAGCAGGGACAGAGGAAGGATCCTTGCCCAGTCATCCTACCAGAGCAAAGGTTGGTAGGTTGGGTTGGTTGGTTGGTTAGTTAACACTGACCAGTGTCACTGTGCTATGGCCAGTCCTATGCTCCACTTAAGTGATCTTTTAGGTTGCAAGGTTTGAATGAATAGCCTGCAATAAAAATTAAAGAATGATTGTACCTCCTGTAGCCTAAAACTTCTGTTCAAACAATCAATTCAAAAGTTGATCTCTTGGAGCAAAGTGCAGCAGCCATTCTTTCAGAGACTGAAGTCTGAGCATGCCTGTGCTCTTTCACTGTCTTCTCTGATGAAAAGCCCCTCCCCAGCTTTCCTGTAGCCCCTTTCAAGTACTGGAGGGTGCTGTAAGGTCTCCCTGGAGCCTTCCCTTCTCTAGGCTGAATAGCTCCAACTCTCTCAGCCTTTCAGGGTACAGACATGTCATTTTGCCAGCTCTGCTGTTTACACAGGAATTTCAATGCAGTGACATTTTAAATATGATCTAGATTCATTTGTGTTCTGAAGAGTATTTATTTTTGGATTCTCTATTTTTTTCTCCCATGCATTTGTATGGTTCCTATGCATTTGCATTATGAATGTATATATTGTAAAATGGTTGCACTACTCTTTTAGAATCACTCAGAAAAAAAATACTTTGATTTTCTAAGTCCCAAAAGAGCTCTTGCTGGCATTATAACAGCTACTTATAATTTCTTCTTATAATTCCTCACGTTAAGAACCTTTGTATCTGTGTCTGTGACATGATCTCTTTCAGGAATTGCCAGCCCTTCTGTAGTCCTTTATCCTTTAAATCAATTTCTGAAGAGACTTTCTCCTCCAGATCCTGAAGTCTCTTGCAGTCTGGTGTTTTGAAATACACTATTTGTATGCTGTTACTCCTGCCTTTCCCTCCGTCCCCTTCCCCTTTAGGATAGAGAGTTCCACCATCTTGCAAGCAGTTTTAATCTGATTTCTTTTGTCATTGACATTTTAATTCAAATCTAATATAGTGATTCCTCTGATAAATGTCTCCATGATAGAAGTTCATTCTTTATCACACCTTAAACTCTTAAGACATTAAATGAAATAGGATGGTATTTTGTCTTCTGAAATAAAAGTTGTTCTGATGCATTCTGAAATGTTTATAGACTGTCTTACCATGAGGTGGAAAACTTTGAACTTGCCATTATAGAAAAAGTTTTCAAACTTGAATATCTTCATAAGGAGATTTAGGAAGTATTTCTGACAATGTAAACTAAAAAAACTAACAACAGCAAAACACGCTTTCAAGAGATGAAGATTATGAGTACTTAGAGGGGAAAAGAGCTGGGGGTTCTAGATTTCACTGGAAACTAAGATGCTACTGTTTATTACCAAGAGTGCTTTCCTGTTAGTTCTAAGTTCATGTGTTGCAAAAGATTCTCTATAGAGAAAGAAAACTTTTCTGGAAATAGTACTGTGCTGCTAAGGGAAGGATTGCTTAAGTTCTTTCCACTTCCTGGGCTCATCTGCCTTACTGAGCAATGTTCTCTTCTTCTGCACATGTGACCCCATATAATATAATACAGGATGCATTTCCAGGCTCATCTGGAGATGAGTATGGTGTTGCCTTAGAAAAGCTATTTTGATACAGCTGCAAAAGTTCCATGAAAAGAAATGTAATCATGCACTAAAGTTGTTGCCTTCTAAACCATTAAAACCAGCCCAGGAGAATAAACCACTGATTTAATGTAATTGATTTATGAATAGTCATATCTATCTAAAAAAGAAGAATACAAAGTCAGAATGAGGTGAATGGTAACTACTATGTTTCTTTCATCTGGCAGTAATGCATTTTCCAAGCTCATATTTCAAGGTATGCAATTAGGCTACCCCATAATCTAGTCTCAATATAAGGAATAGCTAGTTGGTTTTTGTGTGGTGCTGTCAGTGTTTCTAGAATGAGGTTCAGCATTCAGATGAGACGTGTTTGGGGTGAGGAGAGAGAGGCAACAGGGTCAGCTCTCTTTCTGTCAACATCAGTGTAGGTCAGGATGCGGTGGGAAGTACACCATGCAGCCAGGGTATGCAATCTGGGTCCTCTGAGAAACAGGCAAGTGGGCCTCCAGACTTTAAAATATGCATATGAAATGCATGCACTTTAGACATCTGTAATAACTGATGAATGCTATATGTGCTTTCAGTATTAATGAAGAGCCCTGTGTTTTGATTTCCCAGGAGTACTCAGCACATGTTCTAGCAATCAGGATGCCTCTTTAGAGCCCTTCTGTTTTCTTCTCTCCTTTCTGTCAACATTGATAGCTTCTGCTTTACTCCCTGTGGTAAGGGAAGAGTGTGAAGCTATTTTCCAGCATCACTTTGTACCTCTGACAGATCTGAACCATGTGAATTCATCCAGCCCCTCCACCCCAGCTATGAGACTGCTGACAGTGGTGCAGGCAGCAGCCCAGAGCTTTCTGCACAGAGATCCTCATTTTTGCAGTATGCGACAGCTTCTGATAAATCAAAAATTAATAAAGAGTTGAGTAGGACCTCATCCCACACTGGGATTTCATGGACTTTAATGGAACTACTCACAGTATAATGATATCCTAATAGTTATAGTACAAAGTACCAACATCCTCAGTAAGGACTTTATAAGCCAGCACCAAGATGCCAAGCTTATCCATTCTCCACTCTATTTAATTAAAAAGCTACTCTTTGTCATATGAGTGCAGCAGTGGTATCAGTACTTATAACACCAGTTGAGAAGGAAGAAAGCAATTTCTTCCCTCTTGATCTTAATCATTAATCTTCATTAGAATTTTTAGCTTCCGAATGTGAGTGGTAGAAGATATCAGCGTAGAAAACTATTTAAAGTGCATTTGCATAAAGAATAGAGGTAGTTTGCTATTTTTATTCTAGGTAAAAGCATGTGTCAGTCACCAGATGTGTTTGATTCAGACAATATGATTTTCATGCCAACTTTATGATATGTTTGATTTAGGTGAAGTAAGTAAAACCTGCTGTTGGGACTGAGTTGCTGTTAAGCAGCAGCTGCAGTTTTTAATTTAATTAATAATTTAAGGAGTAGAATACCTTGCTTTAATTAACATGTAAACCCTTCAAGCTACTCAGAGGAAGGTCACAATGGCAAAGTGGTTTAAAAGTAAAGCAAGAAAGTATTCAAAGGTAGTCCAAATGATGGATTTCTTTCTCCCAAACATGCTACTATTTTCACCTTTCCTTTGCATTTTAATTTTCTCCTCACTGACGAATAGAATGTAGAGTTTGGGTGAAGGACTCAGATTTCTTAGCAGGACTGACTATTCTGAATTTGCAGGATGAGCAACAACTGCTGATGGCTGCTGTGAATCCCTTTCCAGGCTTATAAATAAATCTGCAAATATTTTAGAGATTTGCTGTTGTGCCAAAATGTTCCTTGATCCATTCTGAAAATCTGCCTAATCATGTGGTAGTTTAAATGTGGATCTGAGTAGACAAAGTGAAGCTCCAGCTTTTGAAATTCTGGGCCTGCATCTTAAAAAACCCTCTCCTGTGATTGCTCACAGTGTCTTTTTGTCAATCTGCTACTTTCCTTTATTAAATTGCTAACACAGTGGCCAAAGTGGGTAATATCTCAAGGTATTTATTTGTTAGAAATAGGGAAAAATGGGGTGGTGACGATAGGTCCTGTAAATGCCCCTTGTAAATATAAAGGAAATACTGTCTTCTGACTTCACTTCCTCAATTAGACATCAGATAAACTCATATGCAATCATAAATGCTCAACCATGACAGAAACTTCATCCAGCGATCACAAGGCACCAGTGGATCCAGCTATGAGATCCTTGGAAACTAGCATCCATCTCTACCACTGTTAATGGAGTTATCTGTTCTGCTAATATTTGGTTTTAAAAACATTTTTCAAGCAAAGTAACCAAAACTTATGCTGTAGGGACCATCACAGTTTCTTTGCCATATGATAACACAGGATATCCAGAAAGAAAAGATGTACTACAAATAAGCAACAACAACAAAGACCCAGTTAATGCAAAAATTAGGAATCTAAGTGACATGCTCTTATTGCCTGGAGGAGGTTTGGAGAAGAGGAGGGTTTGAAGTATAGTTAGAAATACTGGACTGGCAATCAGAAGATGTTGAGCCTATTTCTAGTTGTTTAACAGATTTATTTCTGTGTGGTGCTGGAGCAGAGCCAGTGTCAGCTCCAGGCAAAATGAACTGCTCCGATCCAGTGACAAGTCAAGTCACACTTGTGCAGATCACTGCAGATGACTGGAGTTGCTGAGGTGGTCCTGAGGGCATCGCTTAGAAATAGCAATGGATAGGAATAACCAGAGGGCCAATCCTGTGGTCTGAAACAGTAGAATCTGTTTTACTGATAATAAGGAGAATCCTCCTTGGTTTTCTTAATCCAAATTTGTAAGTCTCACAGCCAGAAAAACTATTAAGTGCTTTTGGTTTTTTGTTGTTTTGTGTTTGTTTGTTTTTTTAAATGGGCATGTTTCCTAAATAAACCACTGGAAGATACAGAGAAGTTCTGTGAGCAATGGGACAAAGGCTAGTTGTATGCATTTTTGTCCTACTTGCCCCACACTTTTGACTTCAGCAAAAATGCTGCAGATTATTCTAAGTTCAGTAAAACAAAAGTGAGACTTCAAGTGACAGTAATAGTAATAGAGCATATTTCTGCTGCATCTTAGTCTTAGGAAGTATACAACGCCTACAAATGTTTTGCCAATATGATGTGTGTAGCTAGTAATTAATTGCTATTAAAATAATAAACATGACAGTATATCATATACTGATAGCTCAACTGTCTTCACATTTCAGTGGGTATAACTACTGTTTGTTCCCTTCTTTTAAAACTTAATCATGCAGTAGCTCTGCACAAAATTGTTGCTGTATCAGGACTTTGGAAGACAGTTTGGTTTTCTTGTCTTTCTCTTTGAATGAAGGAACTGGGGCTAGTGGAAGTCATTTCAAAGTAATGAAATAATTGTGGAAGCTGTACAAGTTCCATGCTTCTAGTCCTTTGTGTACATATTATTTGGTTTGTGGTTTTTTTTCATTTTTTTTACTATTTATACTCTTGTCTCCTGTCCTGGAAACCCCTCAGCATGTGCTTTTGTGTGCATGAATAGTTGCCCTGATCTCAGCAGTTCTGGTCTACCTGTTACATGTGCTAGGTAGTCTAATAAAGGAAATGTCTTTGGGGCAGCTAGAGAGGGAAGGTCCTGATCCTGTGCTGGAAGGGTGACAGAACTGTTGCCATTGGATGTAGCACAGGGACCATGTAGCTTTCTTCCCCCAGTAAATCCATAGCTGAATGTTGTATTTTGCTTTTGGTTGCCCCTAATAAAGGGTAGAGAGTCCCAGTCCAGACAAGTGTTTATGGATGCCACCACACTGGTAGCAATGAACATTATCATAATGAACACAGCTGCTGCAGTGCCATTACCCACTGAGGAGTTTAATCACTGATTGTTTTAATTATAGTAAAAGAATGTAGTTGACTGTTAACTTTTTCCATGGCACATGCCAATTGATTGATTTTTCCACTGGAGTAAGGTCCCTGTTTCTTTGAAATCGTGTGTAGCAAGCTGTTTTTGCTCCACTGACAATGACAAGCCCTGCCATGACTGCACTGTTTGTCTCCTGCTGTGGTCTGGAAATGTTTAGTCCTGGTGTGAAGGGCTGCAACTCCATTGATTCCATGTAATTTCATCTGTCAATGCTTTTGGCTTCCTTCATAGAAGCTCCCATGAGGCCTTCTCTGTTAAGGCTTTTGTTTGGAGTAAAGTGGATGGTATTTTTCACAGACAGCTGATGAAATGGGTTTTACATGAACTATAGAAAGATATATTTGCTGGTGAAGGACTTGATCCTGCAAAGTGTATATGAAGCATGCAAGTACTACTGCCTGTTTCTACTGGACTAACTCTATGAGTGAAGTGAAGAATTTGCGTATTGTATTTGTGAAAGAAACCCATTTTCTCTGCACATCACTGCACTGAGACAGAATTAAGAGAAATTAAACTGACTTGATTTGCAGTGAAATGGAATAATGCAGAATTTGTTCATGTAACTATAAAGAAGTTGGCAATTTAATTATTGATTTAAGAGCTCAGCTTGATTATTCATCATTTCAAAGAAAGAGATGCACAAGTTAAAACCATGGACTTAATTCTTCTGAAGTCTAAGGTTATTAAATGTGGAGGTGAAGGCTACTGTCTTTCTAACAGTACTTTGGACAGTTTAATTTGCCTCACTAAGAATAATATTTCAAGTGACCTTTTTTGTTTATGTAACTTACATCCAGTTTAACACACACTAGTAAATTTCCTATATGGACCTAGAATAAATGTTGGAAATATACAGAAAAAGGTAATAATACTTTTTTTCTTTTTTTTCTTAATGGGTATTTACTTTTTAGGCTCACAGCTGCTAAAGATTCTAATGTTATCTTATAATTTAGTTAATATATCACTTTTCCATATAATTGAAGACTTTCTAAATATTGGCTGTATCAATGTTTAGGGACAATATCTGCTATTCATTCCGCCAATTTGAAGTGGGCTTGTACTTTTGTAACTTGAGTTCAAAAAGACTGAAAGTTTTCACCTCAGTCTCTGAGTCAATGAAACTATCATCCCCTAGTGGCAAATTTATATCCATAACAGATGGATTTTTATTATTTCCGCCCCCCCCGGTCTTCAACCCATTAAACTATTCAACTTGGGTAGACCAGCTCTACAGAATGTCTTTTTACTTAAAACTGGAGATTCAAAGTCTAAGGATTGTTCATCTGTGAATAACAGACTAAGGATCCAATCCTTTCCCTTGCTGCTTCACAAATGAATTAAAAAAATAAACAGGCCTTGGGGCAGGGCTCAGGTTCTGCATAGAAGGATCTTCTGCTCATGTAGAAATTATCTGTACCACCACACTACCACCCACAACCTTGATTCAGCTTTGCAAACTTTCCTCACTGGAGATATCTACAAACAAGAAGCTGATCCTGCAAAACTTCCTTGGTTTCCAAGTCTGTCTCGCAGTGGGTTGACTGATTTGTGGTCACCAATAATAAATACCGTTTTCTCATTTGTACTCATAGTCTTGGCAAGTATATTCATGGACAATGTAGTTATGAGCAATTTTATATCTCAAGATGTGAATGCTTTTCTGCAGTTCATGGTAGGCAGAATTCTCTTTCAACTTTCCACTTCTCTTTTGCTTTCCACTAGTGATAACTTTATTAAAAAATCTCTTTTCCAATAAGGTTTTCTATCCTAGGTTTCAGCTTGTAGGTATTTCTTGGGCTTACACTGGTGGTGTAAGGTTGTCAAATCTATTAATCTACTTTTATTTTTACTTAGAAGTTCAGTGGGATTGCTTTTTTTCCCGATGCATGAAGCATGTATTTCCCTCCCATATATCCTGTTGAAAAAAAAAAACAGTTTTAGTTAGGAGCTGCACTCATATTGAATTCTGTACAAGTCATGAGTTCCTAGCTTTTGGGGAAAAAAATAGTTTAAATGAAAATAAAGTAGCTTCAAGGTATTAAAAAAATATACATTCAGGACTTATGCTATGCACTTTATGTATGCATTTCTAAGGCTTCATTTAGGTAGAGCAGCTTAAAAAGTCTCATCATCTCTGGGAAGCTCTATCTTGATCAGCCATCAACGAAAACATTATGCTGCATTGAGCACAAATCTCAGGGTACTGGCTTCCAGAGGTAAAAGAAGAACATAAGCTTTCTCTGCCAAATATGGAAAAAGCAGTACATTTATTTTATTGTCTGCATACTACTTAGGGTTTAATATAAATTAAGAAAATGAATTTTAGTTGAGAGTAATTATATTTCATTGTTTGACAAAACACACGTAGTGCTGTGAACGGAGAGGTTACTCTGAAGTATCTCACAACATGGAAGAATGAGGGTAGAGAGCTGATCACTACTTCTATATCTAACCTTAAGCCTTATTATTCCTAATGGCACATATGTGGACAGGCAACAGGAACTAAGCATGAAAGAAAGACTGTGTGTTGTTTTTAAATACTACTGTTGATTCAGAAAATGCTGAAATATTATGTTCCCGTACGTAATAGCAAACTAGAAAAATCCCCAGTTTTACAGTGTCAGAACACAGGCATTATGGATGCTAATGAGAAATTGCTTCTGCATCAAGGAGCTGTCAAGACTTTCCCTTTATGATTTCTCTAAGGCTGAAGTCAAGACGAATTACTGTGATGTAAAAGACCAGAATTGCATGACAGGGCAGTGCCAGCTGATTGGCTTGCTTACAGACACTAGTTTTACACACAGGAATCCAGATGTGCAGCTTGCTACAAACTTTAGAAAAAAATGAATGGTAACAATGAGAACAAACTCAATAAGCAATTTTTTTCCCCTTTTTTTCTTGTTGTTTTGTTTAAAGACCTTTTTTAATTAAAAACAAAAAAGGCTATGAAAAGGAAGAAAATCCCACTTTTAAAATTTAGAAATTAGAGGAGCTTGTTTCCTTTTTTTAATACTTTGATCACATCTGATGATCCTGATTGCTCCAGTTGAGTTAACTGATTAGCAGTTACTTCAAAGGTTTAGTCTGTCACTTAGATAAGATTGTTTGCATTATTCATCCAGAAAGTCTTGGGTTTATAGTGGTTCCGGAGTAAAATAAACCTATAGTGACAGCACATTTCCAGTCTAGATATCTACAGCTACATTAATCCTTTACTAGTAAGAAAACATCTCCGTTTTTGTTAGGTTAACCACAGATACATTTACTTAAATAAATTGGTTTACATGCACCTGCCTATTATAGCAATCACACAGTGGGTGTATGCATCTACAAGTTGAAGTTCAGCTTCTGTTACTGTAAGTGAGAAACATTGGCTTTTTCTGCTTTACTGGCTTTATCTTTAATCACATTTACAGAGAGTCCTTAATGGGTTGTGAGATCCAATAATTGAGGTGTTAAGGTTAATGGGGCATCTTGTTATGCTACACATTTTTGTTGCAAATAATTTTATATATTTAATGCATGAAATCTTTGCCCTAGGAAAATGAGCCGAGAATTTGAGTGGCTTAAGGAAGGTGGGCCCAGCTTAATGGCTGGTTGCAAAAATGAGGTCTAATAACGATGACAGCAACTGCCTTTAGAGAATGACACAACTGTAAAATGCAAACAGTATCTGAAATGTGGCAGTGAATGATTTTGTCTAGCAATGGCAATTCTGAGGGAGTTAAAATAGCAATAGTTAAAAAAAAAATACTTAAAAGAGGTTAAAAAAACCTCTACATTTTATTATCTTAATCCATCCTGTAAAAGCCAGGAGATACCAATCTGCATGGTTTTTATGTACATGACTGTACCTGCCATGCTGAGATCTTTTGAACACCTCCCTGGTCATGAAGATGCTGAATGTTGCCTCCACCTCCAGTGCAGAAATAGTCTATAATGAGTAAGAACTGTGGTCCAGATCATTCCCCATGAGGATAACTTCTGAGACAGTTCTTAGGCTACATGGTCCATTTGGTATAGGCATAAGGTTATTCAGTCACCATCCTTCTGAATTTATGCTAGAGGAACCAATTGTAAGCTTGGTTAATTACTGTGATCCTCACTGTGTCCTTCTGTCTCTCTCAGAAGATACCTTCCAGTGACGGTGAAGTGTGGAGGGCTTCCTGTGGCAGTGGCTGTTCATCTCATGCATCAAATGGGGCACAGCCAGAGAGGCAGGTGCGATCCTTAGGACACGCACTGCTCCGTATTCTCTCTTGGAAGGAAATGTTGCCAGCTAAAGAGGCAGTGCTTCTCTTACTTACAATACCTAGGCAAAGGCTGTGCTTCCCTCCCTGCCACCAGTACCAATTATTGGTTTATTGGGCCAGCAAAGCACTTGATTTAAGCCCTGTATTTGCTCACTGTGCCTTGTGATGTTTAGAGAATTGAAGAACGCTCGAAAGGCAAGATGACCTGTACTTTTGTTAAGTACTGATTGTCAATAACATGTAATTTAGCTAAAACAAAAGTACTGATTGTCAATAAAATACCATTTAGCTAAAATAAAAGGCATATTTCTGATAAAAAGCTTCCACAGCAGTAGAGGCAGTAGAAGTGATCCAGAAAATACTGACATTATTAAAACTGAAGGTTTAATTATTTATTTTTTTAAAATATCTGAATTTTCATGTACAAACTTTGAAACAGAATGGCAGCATGAGCAGTAGGCATTTTGGAAAGTTGTTATCAGCTGAAAGCACTGCCTAAGAACATTAGCTAAATATGTTTCTGCTACTGTGCTTCTACCAAACATGCACTCCTACACACGCTGAAATCCATATGCCAAACCTGGTGTGAAAAAGGTTGCCACAGGAACCCTCCAGTGTGTTGAGTACCTTCTTTGTCATTTGTACATAGAATAGACAGAAATTTATCTTTTAACAGCCAGATCATCCATCTCCAAGACGTAAGCAATTTCATGGGATGTGACAAAACTTATTTTTAAAAGAAAAAAGGAATTAAATGTAGCACATAATCATTTAGATCAAGATTGGAGGAAAAAAGTTTCATTTCAATGAAATATACAGGACACACTAAGGAGACCTGAATATAATTTTTTGAATTGTTAAACGAAGAAAGAAATAAACCAAACACACATTCTCCCATTTTTCATCAGAATTTTCAATTTCCAGCAACCTCAAGGGTGTTCATTTTGTACTTTACAAAGTGCCATATACAGAGCTGGAGAAATAATAGGAGATTTGGGGTGTGATCTAATTCCCAGAGTCAGCTGAAACCCACAAGTGTGCAACATATATAGAGAAAAACTGTTCACACAGTCTTACTTAAAGCTGCTTAACAGCTTAAAATGATAAAAAGTCCTTAACACAATTTAAGAACTTAAACCACTTAAACTGTCTGAAGCAGCTGTGAGTTTGAAGAGTTTTGGCGGGGCTGGGAGAAGCAGCCCTGCTGAGCTGCAGCTCTGGGGTCAGAGCCAGCTGGCTCCCACATTGTCACAGGGGCCCTTTTGTAGCCAAACCTAGGAGACCTGGAGGTGGCTTGATGGAGAAGATGGGAAGAGTTTACTACATGTTTATATGTAGTATTGTGGTTATGCCCAGATTGCTTTGCTTTAAATAGCATTGCAGTGAATCTTTCAGGGATGTGAGGTGTAAGCAGTGGCATCCCCCCAGTGAAACAGGGAAGATGATGGAAGAAGAATATTGTCAATGACAAGTCTTCAGCTGTGGAAAACAGCTTCAGCTCACAGGCCAAGGGAAGACTCTTCAGGAGCAGTGTGAAGAAATTTTCCGCAAGAGCTGCAAAGCAAAATATTTTGCTTTAGTGGCTTCAGGAGTTGGAGGCAGGTGGCATGAGTGGGCCTCTCTGATGTCTTAAGGAGAATTATTTTTTTTTTTTCCAAAAGATTGCTTTGGAGAAAAAGGAAGGGGAGGGGGGAGACAGGACCGATTGTTTTAGTTTGAACTCAAGCAGCATTAGTCAGCTGGCCGAATCAGAAGCATGTTGCTGTTATTATGTGAAGTTATACACTTCTAAAACAAAAAATAAAATATTATTTGTGAGATCTAGTTTGGTCCCTTCTGTTGCACATAGTGGTCAGTGGTTGAATGTGTGTGTGCACGTTTAGATGGAAAAAATGGTGGTACTGCACAGAAGCCATGCTTGAGGACAAGGGAAGGAGTCACAGGAATGGGAACGAAGGTCTCAAGGTGGAAAGCAGCTAGGATGCTTCTTCTGATGGCAGTGAAGCTATCTTAGACGTTTTGAAACAGTCTGGTTTTCATTGATGCAGGCAGTGATTTACACCTTCCTGTGCAGAAAAGGCTGTAACACAGGAGTGAATTACATTCTGTACAATTTGAGAATAAATGGTGCATTCACAGCAACTCATGTTTGGGGCCCATTTACACCTCCTGTGTGGTATGGTGAGTAAATTAAAGTTAGGCCTGTGTGTGAATGAAAAATGCCTGTTTAACTAGAGGCTGTGAAGAGAGAAAGAGTCTTGGTGGAAATTGGAAGGAAGATTTGTTTGTTTAAAACAGTCATACTGATTTTGGAGATGGAGTATTGGTATAACTGCAGACTAATGCCGCTGAATTCTGCAAGGTGTTTCTGGTGATGCTGATGTGGCTGGATGTTTATACTTATAATCTGAGATTTTCCTGTGTTCAAGTCAGTCTTTATTGTACTACATTCTTGTGCAAACTTGGCATCATAATATTTAATATGAATATTTTCTGTAAAAAAATAAAAAATCTTTACTGGAGTGAAAAAGAGCTCAGGTATTAAATTCATATGATCTCAGTACAATTAAACTGCTTCTTGCTTTTCTTTTATGATGAGGAAACAGATACACAAATGTTACTTGGTGAGGGTAAGTGCTTTCTGACTGATGACAGACACAGAAAATGTTTAATGAATGCAATCTTGTTAATGTACTACAGAATACTAATATCTTCATATTGCTTGGATTTCAGAACATTTCAGGATCTGTCCAAACAAATGGATATATCTTATGGTACAGTCAGGGATTCAGCAGTGTATGAATACTTTAAAGCAAAAGGGACAAACCCTTTGGAGCAGGATAACACGTTTGCTGAACTGTGGAGGACTATCAGTAAGAATAATGGGGCAGATAATTGTGTATCAAACCCTTCTGAAGGCATCAGGAAGGTAAGACTGCATCACAGGGGTTTTTATTTAATTTTTCTGTGGTATCAATGTTGCTTGCATGGAGTTAATAATATTAAGTCACAGGAAAGCAATTACATAGCCATTTTAAAACAAAAAATCCCTATCTAAAGTTCCTTGTAATAACTCAATGGCAGAAAAGTATCATATTTTGGAGTAATGATTTGGAACTGAAGTCTCTTACCTCTGCCTGAGTCTTCAGTATGTAAGTCCTTCTTTGGATCTGATCATAAGGTGTCTAGGTTTCTTGGGAGCTCAAAAAATACCATTGTGAATTTAATTCTTTATATTATCCAGGTACTGACACTTGTCCTTTGCTTATTTTAGTGTGTGGGGTTGTTCTCTGAGTTGGTGGATTGAACATTCTGGAAACATAAGTAAGGTTCAAGGAATTCACTGATCATACACTCATTTCTCGTAGAACAGCAATTTAATGCAAATTTTTTCTATGTTTATTTCAGACTTTTAAAAATGCACATATTCTTTCACATTTCACCCTGCTTTCACCTAACTTTTATTTCTCTTGGATATGACTACACTTTTTTTTTCGTGTGTGGAACTGAGGATGGATGTGGAATACAAAGACTGGTCTGTAACAGGCTGGGATCCTACATCCTTGTGCTGAGACCTGTGATCTGGTTCAGATCATGCAAATGCAAACATCCACAACTTCTCACTCTTAGTCTGCCTCTCTTGTCTGCTTCCCATCTTGTAGCTTAGCAAAAATAGTAAATAACATCAAACCACGTGTCCAGGAGTACGGCAGAAGGGATGCAGAAGTAGTTAATGAAAGTTTAACATGCTGTTCCCTCAGAGAAAAGTACACTGAAGAAATATATTACTACTTTCTTATGCTTTTGTAAGTGGGAAATAATAAAATTTGGGGGGCTTGGGTTTATTTTTTTTTCCCTTGAATCTCTGAATCCTCTTCTGAAAAGTCAGAGGGAAAGCACCCAATGTTTACTGGTTCTTACAGTGCCAAAGGGATGTGAACACAGTAATACAAGCCATCCCATTCCCAAATCAAAGTCCTTTAACGTGAGATTCTCGACTGTTTGTGTTATACAAAAACTCTTGTGTCTTGTCAGCACAGGAGTATTTAGTCAATAGATTTGGTTCACCCTGTCTTTTCTCCCATCTCCCAGCTGAGCTTTCCTAAAGCTGTCTGCCCCCAGCTCAAACAGCCTTTCTTCCTTGATACAAGGTAGAGCTCTGGCAGTGGCAAAGTCTGCAATGTGTTGATTTTTTTTAATCTGCTCAATGCTTTATGAAAATGAGGCCTCTGTTTTGAGAGACTTTGTTAGCATTTAAAGGAAGTAGAAGTGGAGACATTAAATACTTTTCTATGTACTCTAGTATTAAAACCAATAATAAAACAGTTTACTTTAGAAAAATGCACAATATTTTACTTTTTTATTATTATTTCTTTTTTACGATCCTTATGTTAGTGGATGATCTTTAACCATGAGATTGCAAATACACTTATTCTGTAAACCTACTGCATGCTGCCATTTATGATAGTTAGATCTGCCTAAGCCAGAAATATAACTGTAAATTGGCAGGCTGTTTAGAATACCAATTATATTGTCTGTATGGAGCTGGCAGTTCCATCCCATCTATGTGATAATAACTTCTCCTATTAAGTTTGATTCCAATAATTGTAGGGTGATTTTTATGTAACTTGGTCAGGTCATTCAATTAATGTCAACAATAACCAAATTTACTTCAGTCCCCAACACTGACCATGGCTGCTATTTGATTTGACATCTACATACATTTGCCTTAATATTTAATAACATTGTCAACTAAACTGTGGTGTTTATAGTTTAAACGTCACTCATCCTAGCTCATTGAGCTATTTGAATAAACAAGTTTTTCCTGTTAAGTTTTATGGCTAGAAATGCTGTTTTTTCTAAAGGAGAATGGATGTCAGGCAAGGATATGTGGCTTCCCATCCATAAACACACACTGCTGCATGGAAGAGATGTAAATGTATTTTATAGGAAATGGGAAATCTAAATCTCTCTGGCATAAAAAGATCCCTCAAACATTGTTCTGAATGAGGACTTGCCCAACACAATGCAAAAGAGATCACTACCACCTTTTCTCCCCTTTCCCCTTTCCCTTTGATTTAGACAGCACCACAGATCAGCTGCAGTTACAAACAGAGCAATGCTGCTTCAATGCAAGACAGAATAGTGCTGCTTATTTATGGTACAGGCAGATATTTCAGATGTTTGTCTCTTTTCCATTTACCTCTCCCCATTTCCCGGAGATTTTCCTAGCCTCTTTAATTGCCTAATACCAAAAGGATAATAGTGGAGGAATGTCCTGGAAGCTTTTGTGGTGTTCAGTTGCCATGGCAAAGGTCTCCCTTCAGACCCAGCACAGTCCCTGTACCCACACTGACCATTTCCCACTGTCAAGGCACAGCTTTTGCAGTGCTGGTAGAGCCATTAATGCACTGCAAAGTCATGTTAGAGACATGGTCCTTGCAGATGGGAAATGTCCTCCTATTCATAAATGTCTCTGCACAGTAGAAGAGGAGGTTATCAGACAAATCTCCAGTCCATACAAAATGTTATTTTGCCACTTGAGTGTTCTGGTACAGGTGAGGATTGACTTAACACTGTGGTATGGAAAGATTCTTTCTGGGTCAAGCTCCAGCCAGGATCCCCAAGAGCATGCAGTGGGTAGCTCCTGCTGTCTTATACCAGGTGGACACTGGCATTGGAATAGACACATCTCTAAGCCATTTGTAAATCTCAGCAAACTGTTTGCAAAATACCTGGGGGCAATCAGTTCTTCAGGGTAATTATTAGTTACCACAACATATGTAATACCCTGTGGGGTTTTTTTCCACTGTGGGCAGTCTTTTTTTATTTGAACAAATGAAGTTAGATGATCCCTATTTATTGCCTTAGATATATATGATATATATATATACACACATAGGAGAATTATACTGTTACTGTATTTTTTTGAAGTCTTGCTTTGGTGGAGACTGTTCCCCTGTGCAATCAATTTGGAAACAAAATTACTCTGAATCCTTTCATTTCTTGATCAAAACCAAGTACAGTACAAAATATGAATGTGTCATTGATTTAGGTGATGGTGCAGTAAGTTTATTCCTTCCCTTTTTTGCTTCCTTCAAAAAGTTTCTTTCCCTTAATGAACACTAAACATTAAATCAGAGCATTTCTTGTTGAACAGTCACCTCTGTTCATTTTTGGTTTGAGAGTAAAATTAGTTTAAATATTCAGTGAATAGGATTCTTGTAAACTATTTTTCCAATGGTTTGTTGTCCACAATGAATCTTCTGTTGTGAATTGTGGTTGCTTGTCCATATGTTTTCATGGGTCCTTATAAATTTCTCCATTTCTTGACCCATCAGCCTTTGGAGTGAAAGCAAATTACTCCTTAAAGCCTGAATATATTACATCCTTTAGTGGCTCCTTCATTATATTAATTTTTAAATCATCTGAACAGAATTAAATGGCATGTTTTCCTTTTATTAGAACTGTGTTGCTTCTCTTAAATCACTTTCTTATAGATAATAAATGTTATCCAAGCATGTTTTTGAAGTATTCCACTAATGCCAATGTAAAGGTCACTTCTTGATATTTCTGTGGCACCAGCCATATAATAGGATCAGCTACAGTGACACTCCATTCTGGCAGTAAATTCATGATGAATGTTACATTATTCTTGCACTTTTGCCTTTAGTATGGTAGCCTCTTCATAAGTTTCAGATAAATCAGATATATTAGTGGTTAATCAGCAATTTGTCTTTTTTCAAGTTATTGTTATTTCTTACCAAGCTTTCTTTGAAAACCCACCATTTTACCACCAGTAAGCTAGGACCCTTTGAACAATATTCTTCCATCTCCCTCCATGTTGAAGAGTGACATTATGAGGTTGTTTACTGCTTTTCTGAAGTATTACTATTCTCTTTGTGGTCCTTCTTATATCTAGGAGACAGTCTTCCTTGGCTTTTTTCATTTTTTTATGATTGTGAAGAAGAAATATTTTTAACAAATTTTGCCTAGGGGGTTCTTTTTTCTTAAATCTGTTCTTTTAAACCTCTTCAATCAAAGGTAAATCTGGTGCCTTTGGTGCAAATAGTTCCTCCACTTGGGTGGAATAAATGAGTGCTGCTTTGGCTGAATTTCTCTTAAAGAGGTTTTTGAAAGTTTAACCAAGCTATTTTTGTTTTGTTCTACAATATTCCTGCATGCTGAGAGTTGCAATTAGGACACAGCAAAGGAGCAAAATGAGACATCCAATAAAAGTCTAAATTTTAGCTGCTCATTCTGTGTTTCATTTCCATCATACTTTATTCAAGCTCTTTTACCTATTCTCAGCTGGTATTTGCCACATTTGCTTTTACCTCTCTCTCTAGATATTATCTTTGCAATGATATCTGGTAACTCGAGCATTTTCACCTTATTTTGGGCCTTAAAGCCACACAATGCAGGCTTTAGATGTCTGACCGGTAAATGCAAGTGTCAGAAGATATGGATCTTTGCTGTATTGTGGTCATGGGTAGGTACATCTTTGACACATGCTGCTAGGGAGCCTTGACATGTTTCCTGCTCATACATCCCATGGGTCAGTGCCAGGTGTTTCCTGCAATTCTTAGTCTTCCTACCTCCAGTACACTTCTGGCCTGGAAGCTAAAGGGTGTGCACATGTGTGTTCACACATTCCTTCATGTGACAAAAATGAGAAGTTTAAACTACTTTTAAAAAGCTTTGATTTTTTGTTGAAAGTAGATATCAATTTGGTTTTATTTGGCTATTACTGCTTGCCTCAGGAAGATATAAACATAACTCAAACACACATATATATGTGTTGATTATGTGTCCTGTACATGTGTTTGTCAAAGTCTGTAAGTTTTCCTTTGAATGAAATAAATTATACTGCTGAGTTGTCACAACAGATATTACAAGGATCTGAAGGATGCTGAAATTAGAAGCAACTAAACATTTGGTCATAAGGAAGACTTCCATGCAATGAACACAATAATAGTACAAGATCTTTGCTCTTCAGAGAAGAAAATTACACAAGTGGAAGAAGTTTTGGAAGAGACAAATCTTCCCCTAGGAAAAATTTTTGGAGATTCTGTTTTTGGCAAGCAGAGAGGGGAAACAGTTGTAGATCCAGTATTTCTGGGAGCTAAGAATTATGCATAACTAAACATCTAAAGCTCAGATTCCTGTTTACCCTGAAATGATCAGGCCATCAGAGAAATAATGTTCTACAGATGTGATGGCACCGGATAGAACTATTTATGTAATAAAATACATATAACTGATATGAAGAGACCTGGTAGACTTTGTTTATTGATGACTTACAGTTATAGGACTAACATAGGACAGCAACATTGCAAATACAAGAGAAGTAGTCCTTGCCAAAAGATCTGCTGTCTGACATTGAGACTGAGTGTACAAAGCTCATCTATATAAAATACAGAAAACTGGAGCTTGAAAAGTAGAATCAATAGTGTGATTTTTCTCTAGGCATTGCCTTATAATTAAAATTGAATATTTGAGGAAGACTGTTCCTCAAGTATTACTAAGAAAAAGATAAGGAATGTATGACATTTTGTCAGTGTTCTTCTTTTAAACTGTAGATTTGAAAAGATGATTTACAGAGCAATTCTGTAACAATTGAAAGATACAGCTATTTCAAATAAATGAACAAGCATATAAAAACCCAACAACTAGAAAGATACAAGACACGTTTTAGCATAGCGATTTAGGCCAAATATTTTCTGGGTCTCCTCTATCTGTACATCCACCAGGCAAGTTTTTGTTCTTTAATAACATAGATTTTGAACAAATTCTGTGTGCGGTAACAAATGTTGTTTTCTTTGGTTTCATGAGCACATATTTTTAATGCACTTGAACTTGGACAGATTTTCATCATAGGTAGCAAAAGCCTGTGTACTCTTTACCATAGAACACAACCTGCCTGAGAAGTGCAAAAACTGGGCTTTTGGTAGCACTTCCCTGCCAAGAACACTGGTTGGAGTACTGCTCATTGCCTGTTGTCCCCAACCAGGTAGGAGGCCTGCCAGCCTGGATGGGAAAGCATAAAACATGAATTATTAAAGCCCATCATGGGAAGAGCAGAGGGGAAGATGCAAAGATTTATGGCTAATAACCCAGTTAGTTACGGGTACATGATTATTCAGCAAATACCTTTGAAAAGCATATTTTAGGCTTCCAAAAATGTGGCTTGCTGGCTTATTATAGGCTCAATATAGATGCCCTAAGGAATCACTATCTTGCCATCCTTATTTTTTTATGCATCATTGTCTTAGGTTATAAAGCCTATTCTGGCTGTCACATATAGTAAAGAGTGATTTGGCTGTTCCTTCCTCCTTCGTACCACTGTTCCCAGTTAGGTAGACAGCCAGGTACAATATTACAATGCAGATATGGGAGTCTTGCTCTGGTCTGGTTTCATACAGTGACATTGAAGTGAGAAATATTTTATGAACAGGCTAGTTGAATAAGTTGTGTCAGCTCAATGCATGAACTCAACAGTAAGAGTTCTGTGCTCGTATTTTAATAACTCCTGTAAGGTTGCTACTCTAGTTTAGATTTTATTAGTGTTTTGTACTAGTACAGAAATAGTTGTCTGAGGCTGTATACATTAATTGCTGTTGCTCTGGGCTGACCAGGGTGATGGCAAAGGAGAAACTGGGGACAAACCCACAGTGGTAGCATACCCTTAACAAAAGATTATTTTCATATTGTCATTTTAAATCTCACCAAAGAGGAAGGATATAACATTTTTACTGTGGTTTAACTCAGAAGCAAATGTGTTTGGGGATGTATAATTGCCTTGATGCAGTTACCAGGGAAGGGGGGGAAAAAGAGGTGGATTGTAGCAAGAAGCTTACAGAAAATCGAGACAACAGACTTTTAATCTTTGTTTCTCTGAATCCCACTCACTAGACGATAACTCACTCATTTGACTTACCGTCGTGTTTGAACAACTGTCAGGGACTTCAGAAAGCTATGGTTTCTATCAAAGCATGATGAAGTAAAATTAGCTTAATTGCTCAACTGATAATTCAAATACAATAAAATAACTCCAGGAGTCTTAGAGGCTTACAGGGGAATTCAAAACTGAGCTTACTCAAAAGTGGAAAATATCTGGAAGGATGAGCTAATTCTGTGTCAGAGCTGCAGCCATTTACCAGGGGAGCTTGGCGATTCAGCTCCCATAAAAAAAACCTGAATGCAGGACTGCAGCTCCCTGCCTTCCTTTGTTCTGACCTAAAGAAAGATCTGAAATCACCCCAAATTAAAACAAAACAAAACACAAACAAAAAGAAGTATTGGAACACTACACTCATCACTACTCATTTATTTGCATTAGATGTTCCAACCCATCTGTTCCATGGTTTCTCTGTATGTTCACTAGAGACTTAAAAACATAACACTTAAATATATTGGGAAACCAATTATTACTTTAACAACAGCAACAAAATTATTAATTTCTTCTTTACTGAATCCCTATTCAGAGATGTTTCTTGCATCTTATGTTAAGTAAGGTGATTTACATTCAGAGTATGCACTGGGTTTGAAACCAAATTAAGGCTGACATTTCAGGACATCTGTGGTAGGTGTGTCCTAAAATAAAACAATACTTGTCTCAAAACTGAGATAACAGGAGACGCTGGTGACTCTTTTTACCTGTGAAAGAAAAGAGGAAACTAAGCTCAGAGCATGCCTTTTGTTACAGGACTAACACAGCTCTTGGAAGGGGCTTTGCTTATTTACACATTGATATGAGGAAAGCTGTACAGTTGCCATTTTGGTGACTGTGACAAGTAGGAAGCACCACTTATTGCTCATTCAGTACCCATCTAGTTACATGAATGTATGGAACCAGTCACACTCCTGCTAATCCATGTCTCCTACAAAGCACATATCAAATTTAAGCAGCCAATGCAATAGCTTTCATTTATAATTAGTTACCTGCCTTACCTACACTTACAGTTGGCTACATTATCCTATGTATTCCTATTAAAAATGGAAAACATTTTTGTAAGGTTTGATGTTGATGAGGTACTGCTGGGAGGGAAGAGTTTTAGAAATGTATTAAGATGTTGGAGGTCTACAGACAAACTGTGACCTAACGAAATACAACTGTGGAGTAATGACAAGCTTAGAGTTTGCTTGGTTTTTATTCTACCTAGAAATGTAGCTTAGCTTTGATTTTGTTGTGTTCATGATGTATTCACAGGCAAAAAAGGGAAACTATGCCTTCCTGTGGGATGTGACGGTGGTGGAATATGCTGCGCTGACGGATGATGAATGCTCTGTGACAGTCATTGGAAACAGCATTAGCAGTAAAGGATATGGAATAGCACTTCAGCACGGAAGCCCCTACAGAGATCTTTTCTCTCAGAGGTAAACAGATGCAAAAGTAATTTTACAGGATTCCTCTCTACAACCACCAAGGCATCATCTAATTTGTTGCTCCCATTAATTTTGGCAATTACTGAATACATGACAGTAAGTGATAGCAGAAAGGTTATCAGTTCAAGTTTCAACAAAGCTCCTACTTCTGTTCCATGTGCATCTGCTTAGGGAGGAGGGGACAGGAGGTTGTGTGTGGCCTCACACCTCCAGGCAGCACTGCCTCTAGCAAAAAAAGAACTGATATCCTCAGAGCTTTGTATGAGCTTAGGGGGAGGACCAAAGAGAGATTTTGATTCATGCTGTTTTGCAGGCTATTAAGCAATGTGTTGCTCCCTACAGTAAGCAAGTAATAATGCCCTAGTATATCCCTTAGGGTGGAAGACAGGTCCAAACCTCACAGTGGCACAGGAAAACAAGAATTGCTGAGTATTGCATGGGATTGCCAAGACTATGCCACTAAAAGACTATGCCATTTAGTGATCTCTGAGCTATCAGCTGGGAATATATATATTATTTTTTTTTAATGAATGTGCACACTGAAATGAAGACATGCAGTTGTGCAGGCATGTGTGGCCTTAGCAGAAGGTGAGCTGGTGCTCTGCTCCAAGCAGGGAGCTGAAGCAAGATTTCCCAGTCTTGCTCCTTCTTTATAAAAAGGAATAAAACTCCAGCTGCATAACAAGAGACAAAGCTGCCTCAAGAGAAAAGACTGTTAGTAAACAACTAAAACAGTTATCAAATCCAAAATGAATCATTTATGGAGAGAAGAGAGACTTCATAAGAGGCAAAACAATGATTAATTAGCAACTGTTAACACAGTAATTCAGGCATGAAGTAAAAGCATTGAAGTAAAATTCTTCTGAATAAACTACATTTGCTGAAGTAAATTAGTTGGTCGCTGCTTAAAATTATTTGTACTAAGTTGCACAGAAATAGTAGCATGTTTAGTCTGACTTGATTTTGAAGTTGGTGTGGGAGAGCAGCAGTGGAGTGGGTTGAGCATTTTGCTAGTGGGACAAGCTGTTGCAGCTGAATGTAGCCAGACCATCCGTGACTAACTGGGTGATTTCCCTTGGAAATGCTTCTTGCATTCTTGCAGAGGAATTTTTGACAGTCTCTTCTTTCTCTAAAGTAACCCAGTGGAGTTTACCTGCTGCTGTGAGTAGAAAGAAATCCTGGTGTAATGGAGTTTCAGATGAAGAATTCTACACAGTGGTGGTAGTGGGATGGAGTTTTGAATTGTGAGATGGTATATTTAAGAGTTACATGACATACAGTAAAGACTAAAGAGCTGTAAAAAAATTATCATTGAAAATAATACTTGTCTTTTGAAACTTCTGCAGGATTCTAGAGCTGCAAGAAAGTGGAGATTTGGATGTTCTTAAACAGAAATGGTGGCCACGGATGGGACGTTGTGACCTGAATAGCCACACCAGTGCACAGACAGATGGGAAGGCGCTCAAGCTTCACAGTTTTGCAGGCGTTTTCTGCATTTTAGCAATAGGCCTCCTTCTTGCATGTTTGGTGGCAGCATTGGAGTTGTGGTGGAACAGCAACCGTTGTCATCAAGAAACACCGAAAGAGGTCCATAACTTTTATTCTTATCACAATTAAAAGTAGAAAACACAAAAGAAAGAGAGAGCGAGTGGAAGTTGTGGGATTTTAGGTGCTCTCATAAAATAAATTTGATTAATTTTGATGTGCCATACTAAGCTTTCCATATAACTTTTTGGGTGGTTGTTTCTAAAAAAATAATAAAAAACCGTATCTTTTGTGCACATGAAAGGTGCCAAACTTACAGCCCTGGAGACTAAAGTCCTCTATTTATTTATAGAGCAGATACAGCATGGGCAGCAGCAGTGCAAACTTCCCCACATTGCCCCACCAATGTGCCTCAACCCTGACCTGGAGAGACCACCTTTAGGGGTAAGAGAGTAGTTCAGAAACATGCCCTCGGCCTCTCTGCCATGAACGACATGGAGGCCCCTCACAGGCACACAGTTGTGCCACCTGTGGTAATGTTTTCTGTGGTCTGAGACCCCCTCCATTGGCTGTGAGAACCATGTCCATCCTCTGCAGGCTGTGCAGCAGTGGGTAGCTGTTTTCCTTCATGGCTGACCTAGGCTGTTTGAAGAGGTACACGAGCAATTTAAAATAAACCAGCTAGTTATTAGTTGAATAAGCCATATTGCCATGACACTGTTTAAATGCTTACTTTATTTTGAAATCAATTTTATTTCTAGAAGTAGGAGCCTCTGAGTAAACCAACTTTCATGCCATATTTTAGCTAGGAAAACATCTGAGAATTTCCCAGGTTTGAAGTTTTCATGCACAGCAGCTAGTGAGAGTTAGCGATGCTATGACAGAATAATCAGTCCATACTCAGATCTGTCTTGCATGAAGCCTGTATTTCTTTACATAGATTTAAATGTTTAACAAACTAACCTCTTGTAGTTTTGGAGATACTGAGGCATTTGTAGGTGCTTTCGTCTTGGAACAGATGTTTGTTACAAGCAAATGAAAGCAGTGAGCTGCTTTGCAGCTGGAAAATAGTACATAGCCCATCAATTCCAACCTATTTTTCTCAGGTTTCCAGGAGTACTAATTTGTGTACCTATCACCTGTAAGCTGTTCTGGCAAATGGGATCTGAAGGTTTATGTTACAGTCTGTAATGTTGTGGAATACTTATCAGTAAGATTCCATTCTCCTGAGTTCCCACTTCTCCCATCTGAACTCACCCATCAAGTGCTTGGTAATAAATATCTGTTCCATGTTTGTGGGACAAAGCTGCAAAATCACTTGCCTGTGGCTCCACAATGTACAGCAGTGAAAAGGAAATGTTGCTGAAAGTAAATCATGTCTCTGTGCAATGCAGCACTCCAAAAGCAGGCATAGGGAGAGCACAAGTAGGATCTCTTACTTGTAAAGAAGCTTTCATATGAACAGAAGTGCATGTTTAATTGGTTAAACGCATTTTGCCCTGCTGCCTTGCAGAAATCACTGCTGCTGTAACCCCAAAGGCCCCACCCCACATTCACATTGCTGAACCCTAAACCCTAGCAGCAGGTCCTTCACTGCTCACTGTGAAAGCCTGGCAGGACAAAGGGCAGGGATCTGGTCTGAAGTGTCCTCAGGCTATGTGCACAACCATTTGTCTTGCCATACTCTGCAGTGTGTTCCCCTCTGTGCTCAGGGACTCGCCTTTGTGCATCTTTGTAGAGATGAGAATATGCCCCAAAGGCAGTTTCACACCAGTAAGGAGTTTTAAATGCTTGGTTTCTCTCATCTCTGAAAAAGGATCTGTCTTCCTAAGTTTAAATATTTTGCTCGTGCCCTTCATTTCTTTTTTTTTATATCTGTAAGAAGGATTATTATAGATCCCTGCCTACCCTATCCTGTCTTTTCTCCCCTTCTTATCCCTCTCCTCCTCCTCCCCCGTCCCTCCAGTGTGTTCTCAGTTAGGGTTGCTCTGCACGTTCTTTTTTGCAGTTTCTTTTAAACTTCCATTTTTAAAAATTATATTGAAGTTACCCGTAGGGTAAAGATGTACTCTTGAAGATCACCTGCGCGTGGGGCTGGGTCCAGAGCACAGCCAGTCTGGGGTTAAGGCAGGCGAACTTTGCTCGGGTACAGCAGGCACACAGCAGGCGTGCTGTCCAGAAAAGGTGCTGCCAAGAGAGGGAAGAGGCAGCGGGAGCCCTGGCACAAGCAGGTGTTGAGGTTGAGCGAGAAAGTGTGTGGGCAGGGGCTGCGGGCAGGGGCTCCAGCGCCAGCAGCTCCAGCCGCGCCCTCGGGCCCCGCCGCCTCCGCCCGGCACGCGCCCCGCCAGGCGCTGCCGCCGCGCGCCGTGTCGGTTGGCGCGCTCGCGCCGGGAGCGGCGGTTACGTGCGGCGCGGCCCAGGGGGGATGGCGGCCCGGCCCAGGAGGTGGAGCCCCGGGACGGAGCGGGGAGTGCGGGTACAGTGACCGGAAAATACGCTCGGATAAACTCACAGCCGAATATAGCGGATATTTTATCGGTAGATTAATAAGCCGAGGTGTTTTG
This sequence comes from Apus apus, assembly GCF_020740795.1. Lineage (NCBI taxonomy): Eukaryota > Metazoa > Chordata > Aves > Apodiformes > Apodidae > Apus > Apus apus. The sequence goes on from NC_067285.1 coordinate 29,181,169, forward strand.
TTTATGTGCTCCTGGCGAGGAGGGGTTAGCGCCAGACGGCTAATGGCTGCTGTCATTAAGAGAGGAAAGCCGGTCTCAGGTGGTGTGAACTGGTTGAGGATTTCTGACGTGTTTGGGAGAACCAAGTTTCAGAACTTCGGAGTAGGGCTGAGGGGAGCCAGGAGGCCCGGGGCTCCCGCCGCCTCGCGTGGGGAGCAGGGGAGCGGTGCTCGGGTCTGAGGGCAGAAAGGGGGTTTGCTTTCCAGGAGGAGTGCGTTTGGTCTTCCTGGCACTGCGTTACCCAGCATTTCTACAGCAGCAGCCATCATAGCTGAGCTGTGGCATGCAGAGCATGTACAGACCATTAAATCTGCCCGATAGCTGCATTCCAAACTCCTGCCCAGCCATTACTTCAATAACAGCTTCAAACTTGAGTCATGCTGCTGATTTGCTTTTAGAAAGGCTTTGGCAAAACACAAATGTTGTGATACTACTTAAAAATTGTGGGAACTGTGTTGTCTCCTAGCCGTTTTCTTCCATGAGGTGCAGAGCTTGTGGAGGTCATGGAAGGGGCTGATTTTCTTGCAGCCTGAAACGAATCTTTGGTGTCGCCTCATGCAGAAATCACCTCATGAGGCGAAGGACCAGGAGGCGGTGTTTGGTTTCTGTGGCCCTAATCCTCTTAGAAGCTTTATAAAACCATTGTAGAAAGTGACAGTAAATTCAAGGTTGAATGAGGAGCAATCATAACTTCTGGGGCTCTTGTGTAACAGTCTCTCTTTGGCTTGACCTACTTGGTGGGCTGTATCCTGCCAACAATTGCCAACTCAAAAAGCAGAGATACTGGGAAGATGGATGCACAGCTGCTCTGTCAGATTTATGACAGGGCTAGACGGCCATGCAGCTGGCTGGGGAGAGATAATTTTTTAATTTTTTTTTTTTTTTTTAGAGACTGTTGTGTTGTATGCCAAGGGTCTGTCAAGTCTGTGACTGGAAGAACTTGCACAGTCTGTGGAGAAATGTCTTCAGATGCTGTTAAGATGTTGATATTTGCCAGTTCATTGTCTTTTCTTCTACTTTGTATCCTATGGCTTTTGTGGAGTTTAGCTTGAGCCAATACATTGAGGTGTTCAAGGACTCAGATGCCTGTGTGGTATAAATCACAACTCTTAATTAGAATAAGTGTGAGAAGTGCAGTGTTAATTATGGAACTGTGTGGAATGGGAAGCCTATCATGAAACCTGCCAGCATAACTTAGACTTTGACATGATGATCTACATTCATAGAGACTGTATAGGCAGAGTTATGTGTCCTTATTGACAGTTATGTCATCTGGAGACTCATTTCCAGTTGGGTTATTTTTTATGAAGAAAATCTGCCCCATCCAATTAAAAAAAGAGTGTTGTTTCTATCCATTAAGTAAGCTCGTTCAGATAAACTTCCAGGAAAGATGGACTTCGTTTACTTTCCCACAAACACACTTGCCATTTGTTCACAATTCTAACATGCAAGGAATAGTGAAATTTCTTGCTAGAAGAGTGAAGGCTCTGTTGGTTTTCTTTTTCAAGATGTTGATACAAAATATTTTTATTCTATTTGAAGCATATTTTTAAAAATGTTTCTAATGAGTTCTGCTGTAAGAATCTTAATGTTATCCCTTTTAATTCTTCATGTAATCCTTATCAAATCAGATTAACTAAAGAGAGATTAGCTCCAACATCAGTTAAAATGTATAGCTGCAACACCCTTCTGTATTCTTCTATTAAGGCTCAAATTTGTAATCTGTTGGAAGACACCCAAGTAATGTTTAAGTGCCCTTATTATTTTCTAATTCAGGAAAAATTACATTTGGTCATTTTACTCAAATCAGATTTTCTAGAATTTATGGTCATCCTCTCCTAATTATTCTCAATAGCCAGCCATTCTATACCCACAGTGAAATTTAGCCAGCTCATACATCTGTCTCTGTGTGTTAAACTCTTGAATTTACATGGCTACTACTCAGCCTGCAATACTGATACCTAATCTTTTGACTTTGTTAAGTTTCAGAAATTTGGAGAGTTGTAAATCAAAAAATGAAAATTAATATTTATTCTGGAATCTCTGTTCAGTCAGTCTGTATCTCCTTTGAATAACTGAGCAATCGGATAAAAGTTATTGAAACCATAGAAATGTTAAGCTTTCAATAATTATCTCTGATTTCTATATAATTTCATGTGAGTCCTGTGCATTTATTTTGTGATATCAGCAAGCTGTAATATAATTTGGATCATTTAACTGCCAAAGGCTTCAGCACACCATCAGGTGGTTGGTATCCTTTATTCTATTTGACACGCTGAAAGACAGTTTTCTAATCTTTGCTGTCATGATGATCAAGTGTAGCTGCTTACTGCAGTGGACTCCCCAGCATCCTCTGTGCTTTATTGGCTGTGTCTTTCTGTGATGTACTATTCCCCTTGAAGATTATGACTTCTGAGATCTCTTCAGAACTATTAGGAAAGCACTCCTAGGTCACCCACATACTAGACTCCAAAACAATAAAAGCTTAGAAGCAAAGATAAAATATATTATTAATGGTAAAAAAGTTGAATTCCCAGACTTTTTACTGTCCACAAAGTGTGTTCACTAGAAACAAAGAAATAGGCAACCCCACATCAAAGAAAATTAGTCACTTACACAGGATGATTTTTTAGCTGGGATTGGATACTTATTGCATCTTCCATAAAATGTAATATTGATTCACTTGCTGTTGATATAGCTCTTGAAATACAAAGTTAGACTGATAGCAATGGTATCTTGATATCTTGGTTTGATTCTTTCTTAGCTCAGATAATATCTATTATAAATTAGAAATGTGTTTTCTGCAAACTGGCTGTGCTACTCCTCTCAGTGTGTTTCAGAAATGACCCAATGTGTTGGCAATTTCATGCATGAAGATTTTTTGATTTTCACTGGTTAAGGAATAGCATTTTCCACTCCTGAGTTGCTACTAGTCATTGCCTCATAACTTGTGTCAAATTTATAATTTATTAACACAGTATTTACAGCTTAATTTGTGATTTCTTAACTTCTTCATGCTTCTGCAAATTAATTTTATTCAGTAGACTCTTCACTTTTCTGTTCCCACTTTTTAGTTTTAAATTATTGAAAGGGGGGAGCAGCAGCTGCTCAGATACTGTCCAGAGTGGGAACAGACTTGTGTACCAGTAATAGCATTGTATCATTCCTGTTTCCTGCTACTTGTAGCTTAACAATTTTTAAATGTTACTGAATATCAGGAAGTCTAGACTCCGCAATGCTTTATTGCTCTATAGAATAGTGGAAGGTAGCAAAAATATTCTAAAATATCACAGCTATCTTGGCAGTATGCAGTATGCAGGATGCAGGATGAAAGAAAGAAAACCTGTGTCTCAGTCCAGGACAGCCTTGTATGATCTGCCTTAAGTTCCCATGTTCAATGATATGCAAATTCCAGCCTACCTCAAAACCCCATAGTTTCAGCTTTAGCAGTAGTGAAAATTGTTATTAGAAGACTGTGATAACCAGTGTAACTTAGATGAATCAAAATTTGTCACTGTTAAGAATTGTGGTTTGCACCATATTCATCTCCCTTCAGTTCTCCAAGCAGATTTTTCCATGGCAATTGAGGCTTCCATACCTTCAGCATGGTGTCAGCAGTGTTGTTTTTGATTATTAAAGCTTTCACCATATTTTCACTTTCTGTGTCTTTTTCTTTGTCACTTCATTTACCTTGTGTCCTTTCTGGTGTTTTCTTCTTATCTGACAATCTGATTTCTCCTGGGATGGTTCCTTTTGAGAGTGAAAGGAAACATGAGATCATCAAACTGATATTTTATTTTCCCTTCATTGCATGTCCTCTATATTTTATCTTGGTTTTATTTTAAATTATTTTTTTCTGTATTTTTATTACATGTCTGAAATCTTTGTACATTTTTTGCTCAGTTGCATATAAATGATAATGTGTTTGTACCACTGTATTGTATTCTGCTTCTCTAAGAATAAATAAAGTTTTTTGGGGAAAATAAATAATGCAAACACTGGCAAAACAATGCATTTTAATGCCATCTAGAAATTCAAACTAGCTTTGAATATAAGAAGCTGAGAAACATCATTGAACTAGCATTTTTAAATCAGCAAAGTGATGTTAGGAATCAGTCATCCCTGAATGCAAAGTTTACTGTTTCATGATCAAGTACAAGCTGGAGGAGTCAGTTAAATTTAAAAAAAAAAAAAAAAGGATATATTATATTAATTGCTTGTACAGAAAGCGATAATAGCGGGAAGCGCATCTTAACTAACTTGGTGTTGGCTTTTTACATGAGTGAAGAAACAATATTTTCTCTATAAAGGCCCTAGCAGTGAAGCAGATAGTCTGTTATCTGGTCACAGTGTGCTCCTGCAGAATCCAATGAAATCAGTCAACTCTTGCTATTGATCACCATAGATTTCAGTCAAGGCTGTAATGGATTTAAAAGTGACTTGTCATCCCCATGATTAATGACACTGGACTCAGGCTTCTGCTACCCAAAGCAGTATTACAGCATTTGAGTTTGGTTTCTGTGTATTTCCCTAGCTTCAAAGAAGGGATTTTTGTGTTTGGTTTGTTTTTTCTCTGTCATGTAAGGAAACCCTGCTAATGAGATTCTTAGGATTATAATCTGAATTTATTTTGCATTAACCGTAAGGAGGAGAAAAAAATAAAATAAATGAACAGACATAAGGTGAAAAAAATGAATGTTGTCATGCAGGGAAATCAGAAAGAAGCAACTTACTTTAAGTTCCAGTTTGGAAATGAATTTAAGTACTTGCTTAAGTTACATTACATCACCTGTCCAGAGAATTTGTGTGGTTACTCATATGCTTGGCCTGAGCTTAAGTATTTTACTGAATCGGAGCCTTAATGTGTCAGATTCTTTTAAGTTCTTCACACAGTGTTTACAGAGCTAATGTTTGTATATTTTATCACAGCCTACAGTGGTATTTTAAAATTGACTTTTTGAGGGGGTATTGAATGTTCAGTAATAACAAAATCACTAAAAGTTTAAAATAAAAAACCATGAAATATTACTGTTTTCTCAATATCTTTTTTTACATTTTTGTGATTTTAGAAAGAGCTTTAGGCCTGAATTCAACTAAGCATTTAAACATGTATGTAAAACTAAGTAAGAGTGTGATCCTAATCTGACCCAGATCACCCAAACACTTCCATTCATTTTAGTGGTGTAGGATCAAACTTAAGTTGCTTTGAAACAACATGTGTAAAGAATAGGGTGGAAGTTACACTGAAGTGATTTGTTGAAGATTGAATTTACTGTAAAATGTGTCATAAAATGGTTTGGGTTGGAAGGGATCTTAAAGATCCTCTAGTTCCAACCCCCCTGCCATGGGCCGGGATGCCTCCCACTAGGCCAGGTTGTTCAAAGCCCTGTCCAGCCTGGACTTGAATTCACTTTCAAGGATGGGGAATCCACAGCTGCTCTGGGCAACCTGTGCCAGTGTCTCACCATGCAGGCAATTTATAGATCTATAGATTTATAAAACTATTTATCCATTGAATTTAAATTGTTTTATAATACCTGAAAGAACCTGTGCTCAATATTAGCAAAATATTTAGGAATCAAAGGCACTGATGTTGTGGAAAGTTTATTTTTTAAACTTGATGGTTTGTTTGTGATTTTCCATAAGTTCAGAACAATATTTATAAGTACATATATACAAGAGACATACTTGGATTTACTCAACAACTGCTATTTTTCTGGAAGTATTCAGTATCTAAGAGTTCTCTTCTGGGAAACCAATGGCCAGATTTTTATTAAGCTGAGTTATTCTAATGATTTGGCTAGCCATGTCTTTTCTTATGTCAAAATAGGAGCTTGGGCAGTTTCCAAAATACTGAATAGGGGTGCAGAAACCTTTTCAAAATTCAAGTTTTAATTAAAATATTTGTGGCTAATAGTTAGAAGTAAGTTTTCTAAGGCTTTCATGTAGCTGGAGTGGAGAAGCTTTGCAAGATAGCTATTGCTGAGTCTCAAACAGGTTGTAGAAGCAACTCCTTGTGTCTCCTTTGCCAAATATCTCTTCTACTCTTGGCATAATAGGAAAAATTGGGAACTTTTGGGATTTGGATTTGACTAGGTTGAAATGGTGAAGAAGGATGATGATAGAGCAATCTGTTATGCCTGATGCTCAGTTAGAGTAAATCCAACTGTTACGGGGTAGCGTTGCTTTGCTTTTGGATCAACAGAGTGAAAATTTACATCCCTTATGGAGTAGATAGTAATTTAGGATTTAAATGTTGTGCTAAGCAGTGTAAAGACTTCATTAATTTTTAGTGAGTTTTGGAACAGAACCATTATTTATTTAATCTTTACTTCGTAGAAGAAGAATCTGTCTATTTACAGGGTCATTTTAGATGTAGTTGAATTCTGCAAACACCACCCTCTCCAGGGCAATCCTCTTGGGTTGCAGTGATTAGAATTTGCTATTTCGAACCAGAAGTGTAAGAAGTAAGAAGTATATGTTTGCTAAAAAGATTGAAATACTAATTACAGTATTAGCCTCACTATCTTGATGCTCTTTTTTTCTCCCCACATCATCATTTCACTTTCTGTCTGGAGATGGCCAATGATGTGAGGTTGGGCCTCAGAAGCATGGTGAGAACTTATAATAAACATACAGATAATTGGTTTGTTGTTGAAAATGCCTGCACAGATAAGTCCTTGCTAGTTATCTCCTCATCTTTACCTCCCCTTGAACCTAACCTGTGTGTTGCTGGAAATGCCAGTTAATATAATACATTCAGTGTATGTACAGTAAAGGTTTCTCCGTGTGCAAGTTCTCCTTTCTCCAAAAATAATTCCTTTGCAAAGACATTGGCATGCTCATCAACCAGCACTCATTCATACTGCATTTTGCTGCTTGTGTTGAAAAGTGTTTCTTTGCATTCTTCTCCTATCCTGTTTATTTTTGACCTCATGAAAAATGTGGAAACATACGTATAATGTGAACAAGTCATTAATTTTCTTTGTAATTGAGGTACCAGCTTCTAATGGTTGTGAACTAGGGTTGGTAAGGATTTTAAAGCTGGAATATCTCAGGAGGAGGCTGAATGTCCCCTTTCATATTGAGTAACAAATGAGGATATTATCACAGCCTTTCACCTTGTGGGTTTGAGTCTGCTGTTGGTTGTGAGGAGTAGGCAGTATTTCTCTGTGATTGCACTTCTTCCTGGATTTGGTGGATGTGGGAGCAGATCCCTGCAAGAGACTGTGGGGCTACCTGCTGTCACCTGATGTGCCATGCATGTCCCATTGGTGGTGTGTCCTGCATAATTATTCACACAGCACCATAGCATGCAGGTGCAGCTGAAGGGAAAGAAATAAAAACAAAGCAGATGTTTAGCTGGTTTAAATTGATGTGCATCATCAGCTTCAGTGGCCTAGTGGGAGCTTATTGTCCAGTGCATTTCTGGACAGGGCTCACAGGCATAGTGTACTGTGAGGCAGTCACAGCCATCCTCAGAATTACTAGATGTGGTTTCAGGTTAGATGAACCCAGCCTGGGTGAGGGAGGGGGCAATGCAAGTGTGGGAAGATATGGACTGCTTCATGAAGCTCCTTGCTACTTACAGTAATTTTGTATCAAGTCACTGTTACTTCATTTGTCTCTAGGTTTTCAGTAATAGTTTCTTACCTTCACCAATTATAGATATTTTCTGTCTGTAAGTAGGTGGAAATAAACTTTGGCAATGTATTTAAAATAGTTTTCTATCATGTGCATATGATCTTTGCAGTGTTCTGTTATTTCACACTGCTTTTCACGTTCACTTAGACGGGAAAGAATCTTACTGTCTCTTCATAAAAGTATGTCTGCTCTCTGGTGAAGGAGAGCACCTCCTAGTGAATAAGGTGACCTCTTGTACCTAATTTTTTTTACGAAGTTTTGTTTCTTTGAAGATTGAATGAAATTAATAATACACTGCAAAACTTCCAGTTTTGTATTCTTAACGTTGGGCAACAGTCTGCTGGACATCACTCAACTGATGTCAGTCTCAATGCATTTTTCTAACAGCTGTTTTATGGATAACTTAGTTAATTGCTAATTTAAAAGACATGGTATAGTTTCCACTTAAAAGAGCAGAAGCTTGATTGTGGAGTTGGGCCTATCTATAGAAGTAGTTTTTCAAGTAGACTCCTGAGGTGCATCTGTACTTAACTTCTAATAAGTTACTGTTTTGGTCAAATCAGCATCTATCAGAGTACACTCAGAAACCACTTAGCAAATTTTATGTAACATTAAGTGCTATTTGACTAGGTCAGTTGCCTGTGTTAATTAATGACAGTAAACAGATCATCACTGCATCTGTTTACTCATCTGTCTGCATTTCACTGCATTGTTGACTGTGGAATCTCTAGAATAATGAGTGTGGCACATTGAGTCGTATTAAAAAGTGGTTCTTTGTATTAATACAACAACATAGTGTGTTTTCATTGTTTCGCAGCACATCTATTGCATATATCATTGCTGCTTTTTCTCCTCGAGCAAGCCAATTATGTCTGGTTTAGCCACTTTGTCAGAGCCTCCTGGAATAAATTAAAATTACAGCTTTACATATGTAGTAGTTGCAGTAATGAACTTGGGTGAATACAGAATTTCAAAATAATCTTAAACAAATGCACATATGCAGAGCTGCTGCTTCTTTTGAGCCTGTGATGTCTGACACCCTATGGACTGGTAGCTGAGTGGAGCTGTGGGTTGACACTGAGCTAAGAAGAGAACAGCCTGTGGGTACCCGAGCATGGAAACCTTGCTGTTTTCAGTTTTATTTCTCAGCTTTGTTTTTCAGTTATGTGGTATGTCTGTCTGTGCATTGAAGTGACTCAGACACTTCCTTTCTGCCTATCTGGGTACATGTGTGCCTTCCAGCAGTCTGTGTCTTGTGACCGGTGATACTTGTGGTTTTGAACATACGTTTATGGGTTTCAGAGCATGTGACCTGGTCAATGTTACAGGAGGAAGTGTCTGTCTGAGGCTAGGCCTAGACTGAAATTTTGAATCCCAGTCCTAATCACAGACTTGCCTTTATTGTTTAAATCATTCTTTCATAGAATGAAAATGTAATGTTAACATTTATGTTTTGGTTTCATTCTCTCATTGAAAGATAATCCTTCATGTCGTCACCTAAGACAGAAACAAATGAATAAGAAGCACAGAAATGTGCCATGATTGGTTAGTTAGTCTATATTACTTCAAAAGATCTCAGGCATTATTTTCTTCGTAACTCCTGAGGGTTATTAAGAACTGCATTAACAGGCTTTTAATACTTGGCACAGTTACCAGCATCTGACTGGGAGGCACAGATGCATTCATAGAAGTCCCTCAGTGGATCTGCCTGTCTGCCTTATCAGTTACATTTCTGAATTTTTAGCATTTGTTATTTAGGGTCAGAACCATCAGTCTTTTTCTCTCTAGTCTACTGTGGGTTTATTTACATGTGTAGGATGCAGATGCAATTATCACAGCATTGACATAGTTTTAGCATCAGATTTCTGCAGATACCCAGCCTTCCTTTTTGAGCGTTTGTTAGCGAGATGTTTCTTAAATTTGATAGTGTTAACTGACTCCATACCTGCCAAGTAGTTTCATATTCTTTCACACACTGCCACACATGTTAAGCTAGGAAAAAAAAAAAATAATTCTAAAATAAAATTATTCTCTAAATCATCCTGTCTTTATATCCTGTCATAATTTCTGTCCACATGATAAGGCCAAACTTGTTGAGTCCTGAAATGGAGTTGTAGTTTCTTGCAGGTGTGGTCCTGCAAGATAAATTGTTCCCAGATAATTCTGGTGAGAATCCTTCAAATCCCTGCCAATGGTTTGATGGAGTGTGCCTGCTGTCAGTCACAGGCCATTGAACCTGTTGCTCATGGTCAAGTGGTTGGGATGTGTCAGACACGTGCCCTTCATTTGCCCTTCCGGAACACCAGCTCATTGAGCAAGAAGAATATTTAAATTGTTATTTATGAATAAGAAACAAAGGGAACCTGTCCCTGGAGGTAGAGTCCTTACTCCCAAGAGGGCATAATCAAAGAACACTTCTCATGCTGAGCCCCAGTCCACAATTTTACTTCAAGAAACAGAAGTAATTACAATTATAAACTAAATCCATGTAATCCTCTGGTTGTTACACCAGAAATCCTTAATTTACCCAGCTACAGAGTTTATAAAAGAGCCTTGGTGTTATTGTCTGCTTGGTGCATTGTCTGACTTAGTGAATTAAGAGCTTGACAAGTCAGGTACAGCAAGAAGACTTGAAGCAGCTTTAGGGGTTATCTGATCAGGGGTTCAGTGGTCCCTTTCTGACACGAAAGTTTCACTAACTCAGTTTTACCTCATTAGAGGCTTTGGGTGAAAAAGCAGTATTTTAAAAAACACAATTTGTTTCTCTGGTGAGGAAGTTGATATCTCCAGGGTTCCTGGGAGCTTCATTGGGCATTTGATGGATTTGTGATGTAAATGAAATAGGTATTAATTTTCTGCTGATTAACAAAGGAGGTACAATGTGCAGCTCAGTCCTGTAATTGTTGAACAATTGTACTTCATTTGAAATCAATAGGGATTTAGTCTAAGCTCAGAACACAGGTTTGGATTCATCATTATGTAACACTAATTCATTTCCAAATCCAGGCAGAGACATGGTCCTAGAGTAATCTAGAAGTGGTGTTAAATCACAAGGTCGCAATCAAATCTGTAGTTGACCTTGGCTGGAATCAAGGCCTTTGGAGTTGGCTTGATTGTCGGTTTACAGGTGAAAGCAAAGTTGCATAGCAGTGGATACCACTGGAATAATATCATAATTCTTTGTGTTCCACCTGAACACCAGTGTCAAAAAGTCATAAGGAGTGGGTGACAGTGGCATGTTATACTTCTTTTATGTCTCTGTTCCCAGAACCTTTTTGTGTGTGTGTGAATCACAGCATCTGTAAAGCTACTGGTGTTCCATTAATTAACAACTAAGAACACACGGATCTATGGGCAACCAAGGATTACTGGAAAACAAAAGTTTCAGGTAGTCCTGTTTCCTAGGCTGGGATTCTGCCAGCTGCCCAGTCATTACAGGTTTCTGCCAGACCAGGGAATTTCTCTAGTTCCAGGGTTGCTGGGCTTTTATAGATGCTTTGTTGCTAGTCTGCTGTATGTTACACATGCATCTAATAACTACAACTGCAGATCATAGCTGTGATTTATGAAACACAGAGAAATTATATAATACCTTTTTTTATTTGCAATACAATGCTAGCTATTACAGTTCAGTCACACAGCATCCCAGGTGGTTGCCTCTGTCCTGCCAGTTTTGTTGCTTTCCAATTTGAGCATCCAGAATGCTGCACTGAGGTCATAAATAGCCCGTTGTAAGTCTTTGCTGCTCCAGGTTTTAAAGGCACCTTCTTTGGCCATATTTCCTCATGGAAGGTAAAAGATGTTGAGCAAATGGTGCTGAAAGTCCCATCATGATACCACTCTGGGACCCCTAGCCAGTGCCTTCTCAGAAGTTGGTGATGGATTTTCTAAAGACCGGTGTTGCCTTCCCAAGTTCTGACCAGAGATACAAGTTTTTACTAGATGGCATCTCAAGATGACAGTTTATAGTTGGTCATGCAACTATAAAAAACACAAATGAGCCATCCCCTCCCCACGGCTTCCAGAGTAGGTATCTCAGTGCTGTTCCAGTAGGTCAATAGTGTCACATAAGGAACCCAGGGCTTCCTGCTGGGAATGGAAGACCTCTTCACCACTGCAACCCCTGGCCAGTAAACTTTGGCACATGAAGAAGCTCCCCTGGAGTCAGCAAGGCTGTGAGCCGTGTTTCACTGCCATGTTCCTCAGAAAATGCACTGCAGCTACATGAGACAGTGATGACCTGTCTTGAGATTACAAGGTGGCAAGCTGCTCACTGGAATTTGGAGTTCACTTGTTTGCCTGCCATATGCTTTTTTCCCAGCCTTGTGCAAGGTGAGCTAAGAGTGTGTGGGATGTGCTGGTCCCTGGTACCAGCTCCTATTAGCTGAACTAGAGCCATCAATTTACCTCCAAGGGGATGGGATTGACAACATCAGGGCCTTTTTAAGGTTGAGATTGAGCTGGCATTTTCTTCAGCATGTGTTTCTCAGTTATAGATGCTGGGCAGACCTTGACGTTTTGCATAGGCACAGAAGAAATCAAAACGATGTAATGAGTGAAGAGCAGCTCTGGTTACACAGAGGGAGTGGAGGAAGGCTGGATAGCATTTAGGATTGTGTTTGAACTAATTGTGGTTTCTTCCTTACTAGGACAAAGAAGTGAACCTGGAGCAGGTCCATAGACGCATGAACAGTTTAATTGATGAAGACATAGCCCACAAGCAAATCTCTCCAGCATCCATTGAAATCTCAGCCTTGGAGATTGGTGGCATGCAGCCAACTCAGACCCTGGAGCCAGTACGCGAGTACCAGAACACGCAACTGTCTGTCACCACCTTTTTACCAGAACAGACAACTCATGGTGCCAGCAGGACACTCACAGCTGCTTCCGGCAGCAACCTGCCGCTGCCCCTGAGCAGCTCAGCCACCATGCCCTCCATACAGTGTAAACACAGGTCACCAAATGGAGGACTGTTTCGTCAGAGTCCCGTGAAAACCCCGATCCCAATGTCATTTCAGTCTGTGCCCGGGGGAGTCATTCCAGAAGCAATGGAGCCCTCGCATGGAACATCCATATGATGAGAAACAAACAGTAAAACAACCAGCAGAGCTTTTTAATACAAAAATTTAAAAGAAAAAAAAAAAACAAACCCAACAACAAACAACCCAACACAAAAACTCTTAACTTTTTCTTGTATATACATGTAAATAATGAAAGAATGAAGTGGGGTAAAAGTGTATTTTGAATATTCCCAATTTTCGAAGTCAGTAAAAAACAAAACAAAACAAAACCCTAAAATGTATGAATGACTTTGTAAATTTTGTTCTATATGAATAAAAAGGCAAACTACTTGTGATCGTTCTCAAGTGCCAAAGAAGACCAGTTACTGGGAATGAGGGCCGTAAATTTTTTTTCTGTGGATTTAAAAGTGCTTAATGTTTTTTTTTGAGGTTTTTTTTAAGATAAAACCAATATCCATTTATCGCTAGAAAAGTTCACCATGCTCAGATCTCTCCTTTCCCCAAAACCCAATTTTATAGTCAGGATGGCAATTTACTCAAGAGAATTTAACAGCTGCAATTAGCGTAGCAGTAACAAAAGTTTTAAATGCGAATTATAACTACAGTATGACAATAAACAGGAAAAAAGGAGATCTTTTCCCTTGAAATAAGGATTTAATCTTCCACACAGTTTCTAAGTTTAAGCACAGGATTATTGAATTGTGTTTTTACATATCTGCTATGCTGTGTGGCTCTTTTTCTTTAATCTTCTGTGTTTTGTTATATATATTATATATATATATAAAACATATATATATATATAATATATATAGATGCTTTGATAAAGAACAGGTTTCAGGTTAAGGGGAAGGCTTTTAGGAAAAACTGATCAGCTTTTTTTTGTGTCTTGTGTACGTGACTGAAAATGGGGAGGAAGCAATTGCTGAAAGGAGCAAGACGAGTTTTAGTGGGCAGGAGATAATGGCTTTGCAGTGACTGAGTGCTCTGGTGCCATCTTTCTTCAAGATTTCAAGGAATTTGCTGCATAGTGGATGCAGCGTGCTCTGTTCAGGTCGTATCTCTGAATGACAAGGCTAAGCTCATGACTGTAAGCACAGCTCTGCTTTTTTTCCCATTGATTTTATGAAGAGAAACATTTTAATGGCCATGTCCATAATTTTGGTAGAAATGGCTGTAAAATGCATATTTTATTTTTTTTTGTGAAATACAGAGGACAAAGAGCAACACGTATAGTGAATTTAATGTCTTTTTCTGCAAGTATTACCAGTACAATTTCATATGAAAAAAAAAAATCAAAACCAAAACACATTATTTCCTTTCCAAATAGAAGTTTGAATACCCAATAGAACTGATCCCCAGCCCCCTGCACACTGTTGCTAGCAGACCATCGCTGTCTTTCAGAATTGGGATAATTTAGTGTCTTCTCAAATGCAAGCTTATAGCTAGGTTGTAATTTCCCTTTGTAGCTTTATTTCTTCACTTTACTACAGCACTGCTATTTGGAAATGGCTGTAGATGTCGATGCAGCAAAATCACTGCCTGCATTAATGCGAAAAATTGTGTTTGAACAGAGGCAAAAGTGCATTCACATCCCAAGAAGGTCATCAGGCAATCTGGGTCAGGCTTTTGGGTAAATAAACATTCCATTGACTGCTTCTAATTTTATTTGCATAATTACACGTCAGGTATGTTTGTGGGATGATAAAAGTCCCCAAATTTTTACATTTCTAGTTTAAGTAGTAGGAAAGAAAAGTTGAACTGTGATACAAAACCAGCCTTTTGGAAGACCATACTTGGCATACTAGTTTTTAAGTGAGGGATATCGATGGTGAGCTTACAGAAGGAATATTCTTGCAGGGATTAATTTGTCTCTGTTGTCATGCTGTTTACTTGTGAAGACTGATTTTGCAGCTTGGCACAAATCGCGCTATTTGCTTCATACTAATTAAAAATGAATAATGCTCTAGTCAGCTGACTAAATTTATCCTATTTAGAGACTTGGCCCATACATGCTTGAGATTATTTTCTTTCTTCTTTTGTCATGTTTTCTTACCGTTATCTTTTCTTACCATTATCATAAAAAACCTGTGGTCACAGGAAAACATAGACATTTCTTCCTCTGATTTTTACCCACCTTCCATGTATATACTAATTAGCCATGGCAGAAATAGCTGCACAACGAGTCTATGCACACCTTGGTATCTGTAAAGATGCTTAGGAGAACATGCAACTATTTATATTGGAAAAAGTCCCTAATTTTTATTATCAATTTAAGATTTGAGCAGCTGCAGAAGAACATGCTCCAGAAGAGGTGCAAGGGGAGGCTTGTGTAGTGACAAGGAAGCTATCTGCAAACTAGGGCTTGGCTGGAGCAGATGCTTCCCACCCAAGTGGTATCAGAGCAAGGACGAATCACCCCTCATCCTGAGCATCTTCCAGAGCATGGGTGGGTGAGCAGCTCACTTGGGCACCTCGGCAGCATAAGGCAATCGCCCAGCTACATCCTCTCCTCCCCTCCTGCTGGTGAGGAGCTGTAGGGAGCTGCTGGTGCACGGTCTGCTGGCTGGGCATGAGCACTGTAGCAAACAAGCTTGTCAGGGCCTGGCAGAGCTGCTCCATGCTGTTCATTGGCTGCAGCAAGGCTCAGAGCAGGGGGCTGAAGCCCTCCTCAGGCATCATAATTTTCTAAACATATTCAAGCTTTTTAAATTTATAGTCTAAACTACTGTGCTGAGTAATTTAAACTGACCTGAATTTATGGAATAAATTGTGGAGACAATATTTTTGAGGATTAACTTTAACATTCTCCATATTAGTATATTTTGGCAATTGACATTTTCTATATCCAGTGTTCTCATGGCTTAGTCTTGCCACATGCTGTAAAGTTTGGAAGTGTGGTTTAACATATAAACAATGTTGGATCTCACTGATGGTTATGGTTAGAATAGAACTTGCCTTTTTGAATGCTCTGTAGGTTTACATCTACAAAATCAAGATCTTGCAGAGTCATACCACACAGTCCTCTTTCAGAGGAGTATTTAAGCATGTGTGTAAGCCCTATGGAAAGCAGCTGCAACACACAGGTTGAAGTGCTTTGCTGACTCATGGTGGAGTTAAAATGCATGTCTCAAATTAAATATATGGCTAATCTTAAGCAGGTGAGAGAGCTCACCAAACTCCCTGGGACTGCTGAGTTGCTTGAAGTTAACCATCTTGAGTGCTTTGCTGCACAAGAGTCTAAACTGTTAAAGTAGGAATCCAAAATGGATCCGTCACTGTCTAGTAGTTATTCATTTATATTAAAGTTAGCAAGTCCTAGCTTGGGCCTGTCAACTATGCCAGGAAGCTGTTAAATATTTCATGTCATGGTGGCTTTGTTTTAGATTGTTTAAGCAAATCAAAAGGTTCTCCTTGAACATAAACAATGCTTCTTTCCCCATACTATCAGTTTTCAAAGTAAATGCAGAATGTATGATTTCCATATTCTGTCTCCTGTTTTATATTTATATCTTAATTTTTACACATCAAAGCATTTGACTGTATTAACCACACACCCATGCATAGATACACACATGCCCAGTTACTCAGAGAAGTGAGAAATATAATTTCCATGTGATGTAAATGAGCATAAGCTCAAAGCTCTCACCGAGCTGTGCTTGTTTACAGCACCTGCAGATTTGACCCTTCACTTTCAATATCTGGCAAGTTCAAATAGAAAAAATGCAGAAATTCCTGAAAACTTCAGACACCAAACTGGGCTCTTGATTTCCAACAGAACTTTCCACCAAGTGTGCTTAAAAATGGGAATAAGTTATGATCCCAGCTATTCCTGCTCCTCCAGGTTGTTTACATTGCAAAGGTGGTTCTACATGAAATGGAAATCGAGTGCCTGTACCTTCATTTTATCATGCTATTCTGATGATGAACTTTTGCAAAA
This sequence comes from Apus apus, assembly GCF_020740795.1. NCBI lineage: Eukaryota > Metazoa > Chordata > Aves > Apodiformes > Apodidae > Apus > Apus apus. The sequence goes on from NC_067285.1 coordinate 29,197,810, forward strand.
GTGACATCTCTGGCACAGCACTTGTAGTGTGTCTTGTTCTATTGATCCATTAGTTTAGAAATGATTTTATTTTCATACTAAAATGTGACTCTGTTTCTTCTATTTGCTTGCAATCCACAGGCAATCTGCTTGCAATCTGAAGAATGCATCGCTCTTCTTTCTTAGTATGTCATGTTTTCCTATTGCAATGGAAAAAAGAGTAAATGTGCTTTTTAATTTAAGAATTGAAACTTGATAGAATGTTTTTATGCTGAGTTACGACTACACCTGTGCAATATTTGTCTTGCAAAGTGAAAATCCCAGTATCTGCCTTGCTTTTATGACCGTTGCTGCACTGTAGATGAAGTCTCAGCAAAGCAACTCAATTTTGCTTAGTCTGCTGATAGAATAAAACACTTAAACCTGGGTTCTCACCTGTGTAAATCACCACTGCTCCAGTGAAAGGGTCAATCATCCCAGGTTTCAGCAAGTGAGGATTTGGCTCTTAATATTAGGCTTGAGTGTTCTCCTTTCCATAAGCTTGAGAGTCTGAAAAATGAAGCAGAAAAAGGAATGTTTATGACTATTTTAAATACTTGTCATGGCTTTGAGTTCAAACTGTAAGCTGAAATGGAGAACAAATTTCTTCTTAAAATCTCTTCAAATTTAGGTATACCTCTCCTTTAAGAAATGTTAAAAGCTGTTGGCTTGGTGGAAAATGCAGCACTGATTTCAGGGGAAAATCTGTTACTGGGCAGTACAGCAACCACAGTGCTCAGACCTTATTTTATTCTATTTTGCTAACTTGAACTTAGTTGTGGAAAGCTAATCAATGAGATAGATCTAAATACAACAAGTTTGGGGGACCCTGTTGGAAATTTCCCAAAGACTCCACATCCTTTGGCAACCCTGGAAAATGCAAGGCAAAGGTAGAAGAAAACTCTGAAGAGAAGCAAAATTAAAGGTAAAAATTAACATGTGGAGAAGGAGGAGGGAGAAAATGGTGGTTAAAATTAGTATGTCCAGCAAAAGCTGTGTTACTTGTATTAGAAGCCTAGATCCCATCATACAAGCAGTTGCCTCAGCTAATTATTATTTTTTCTTAATTTTTAGGAAACAAATAAAACCAGTATTTGTTCTACCAGAAACAGTTATGTTATTTAATAGTTGGAATTACTGGTTTGGTGATGCCAGTTTTTCACTCAGCTGGACAGAATCAGCTTCAGTAAGTGATTTGCACCTAAATCAGGTGTGGGCTGTTTGCTAGGTGACCTCCCAAAGGCTCTTCAGGGCTGCAGCTGGGAATAATCAGCCTTGCTCAGCTACCCATAAACCTCCATTTTCTCTGGCTTGGGGTGAGAGGTAAGGCTTAGCAGTTTTGGGGGCTTCTGGCTCTCTGTTGTTGGATAAAGACTTTGCTGGTGGTCGTGTTGGAAGGAAGCAGCACAGAAGCGTGGTGTTTCCCAGCCTGCAAGGTAACTAGTAACAGAAGCAAGTAATGTGTAAGGCTTCAGTCTTTTGCAGAGTTTTATTTTCTCTGAAGTTTGCTTTAAGGCTTATTGGGGCTTTTCTATTTTAACTGCATACTTAGAAGGTACTACTTAAATCACTTTTTTTTCCCTATATAAATCGATATCAGCTTGCACAGAAATCAGTTCAATGGTGGTGGCAGTTTCATGTCATGTTGTAACAACGCAGCACTGTAAGACAGTTGTTTTGCCTTTTAAAATTTCTTTAAAGTCTCACTGGAGGTGTCTCATCTCAGTAACTGTTAGTTCTTTTGTTACAGTGATAAAGTTCTCTAGTATTGAGGATGTCAAAGTTTCTATCTGTTTTGGTCTCTATAACATAAGAGGGGGAAAATGAGTCCTAACAATGGTAGATAGACACAGATAAGGGAAGTAGCAGAGTAGGGAAGAAGCTTCGACAAAAAAGAACAAAATGTTTGCACAGCTTGCTTCAGCTGCTTGGATCAGGGGCTGGGGTGGCAAATTACTTCTGAATAGTGTGTTGCATGCAGAAATAATGTGAAATTTTTCTGGCTGGGAAACCACAAATCACAGCTCAACATGCCCCCAAGTTGTTTTCAAGATAAAGAGTGGCTTGGTTTTTTTCATTATTATTTATTTTTTTATCATGTCATAACTGAAGCTGTATGTAAAGGGATATAGAACCAGAAGTTTTAACACAGCTTTAGTTAATTATCAGGCTACTTTTAGGCTCTGATTCTAAAAAGGTATTAATTAAAGGAAGTATCTTTGAAATTGTCAATCTTTCAGATTTTTTTGTAATTTCTTTTCCTCTTGTAAAATGCATATATTTGTGCTCTGATGGAATTAATTTTGAAGTAGTTAAGTATAGCACAAAGGAACCCAGCACTTCAGGTGAGAATTGCAGCTAAAAGAACAAAAGAGCATACACCCATGGCAATGAGCTGTGAAAAAGAGTGATCCCAGATTTATGTATTTTTTCTATATAGCAGCAGAAAAACCCCTCTGTTTAATGTACTTTTTATATGATTTATATTGGATCAATCACATCAAATTAATTACTTACCAGAAGTACAGTATTCCAGCCCACCAAAGTGCTGAGATGCGTATTTGCAAATAAATCTAAGCAGACACTGGAAATGTCTTCCTGTTTTATATAGCAAACATCACTTTAATCTGCTGAATTGGGTGTACTTACTGATTAATGATCTAAAGGACATAACCTGAGCATTTGGTAGCAGTGTCCTGCCCCCTGCAGAAGGCGCAGGCGTGTCCTGCTCTGGATGGAAGAGAAGGATGTGTCTTGTGTGGGGTTTGGTGCTTCTAGTGTTAGCTGTGTTGCTGCTCCTGGGTGGATAATGTGTGACTGCAGAAACTCTGCTGAGAAGCCAAGGGTGTAGGCAGGTAAAGTGTTAACAAGCTATTGAAAATAAGTAGTTCCTGCATTTCAGCTACCTTTTTAGGAGCTGGCCAGGGAAAATATATTGCAATATTTTTCTTGATTCGAAAGCCGGCCTTAACAACAGTGGGAACCACTTTTTGGGAGGGTGCTTTCATCACGAAAGCTTTCAACTTTCAGTATAGTAACTAAGGTAGCAGCAGGACCCCAGGGCTCAGCACACACCCTCGGGGGACCCTGAGATGATGGCAGAGGAAGTGTGGACTGAGGCTAAATTGTCAGCTTCCCAGGGAGCTTGTGCCTGCTGTGGTGGTGGTGGGGAAGCACAGGAGCAGCAGTGGGACAGGGCATGTGGCCAGAGAGCAGGACTTGTAGCTGGGGGACTGAAGGTCTCTGGGGAGGGGTGCTGATGGTAGGAATTGCCCCTCAGGAAGGGTTGGTGAGGAAGTAAAATGGGAAAAATGTTGTATCAGAGTGTGAATACTAGCTGGTTTGTGAAGCATAGACATGGAGGTTGCTGGATGCCACTGTCATTTACACAGAGTTTTCCTAAAATCCATGTGATGGTAAATGGGGAAGCTTGGGTCAGACTGATCCTGGCACATGGAGAGAATAAACAACAACCATATCAGGTGTGCAGATAGAGCTGTGGGTTGTTGTTTGATGTCTGTGCTGTTTGATTTCCCCTCCTGCTCTGTGTCTGTAGATCGACTTGCTCGTCTTGTCTGGGCTATGATTAGTTGTGCAACGTTTACCCAACAAGGGGAATGTGCTTTTACAACACAAGAACAGTTTCCTCTTGCACGTTTGCATTCCTGGCTTTGTCTTGTCATTTGTGTCAAAATGTCAAGCAGAGAAACATACGCTTTCAAATGGAGTTTCTGCAAACCATTTGGATCAATAAGGACTGTCTGTCTGCATATTTGTAACATCTGCCGCAGAGGGATATGAAGCTCCATCAATTCAGTGGCTTAGTAAACCATATTTTACTCCAGACTGCAGCTTGTTTACATTCAGTGACAGGAAAAAATGGGTGCTCTGGGCACAGCAGAAGTCTATTGTAAAGCAAGTCCTGTTTTTTGGAAAGTAATGTCTCGTCTTTTGGACACAGCAAATACATGCAGTCCTGACAGGCCAGGGTATTAATCCATAGATGTGTCACTCTGAGCTTCTGACAGCTCAATGCAGTTGCTGATCATCCCTGGTCTGCTCCGAAGGCCAGGGCAGGCAATAATTATTATTCTGAGCTAGCACCTGAAAAACTGCCAGGGTGTCAGGAGGAGAAACCACCTGCCTGTGGGGACAGCAAGAGGGGTTGGGGTCGGGGGATGTGTGTCTGGCCGCAGTCCATGGGTATAATGAAGGCAAAGGCTCCTTCATGCTCTGCCTGGTGGGATTTGGAGGGTGAGGTACAGCCCTAAAGGCTGAAATATCCCAGGTTTAGAATATGGTGGTCGAAGGCAATGATAGATCTTAAAAATAGGGAGAGATGGTACTGGGGCATGGAGCAGGTTAACAGCTTGCTTGGCCCCAGAGTAAAGCTCTGGAAGTGTAGCTGCCACCTTCCATGTTGCCATGAGAAACCTTGAGGTTGCAAAGGAAGCATCTGTCAGTGCCAGCTTAGATATTAATCAGTTGGGCAAGTCCCAGACCTTTAGTTATAAAGCCTGCTTAGTTCCACAGTATTAATTGCCATGAAAAGTGTATTAAACATTTTATTAAGAACTTGAGCAGTAGGTGGTGAAAGAATGCAAAATGTGAAGTGTTAAATTAGGCCATCAATTTAATTACTATTTATCACTTAATCCTTTTACCTGTGTGGCTTGTTAAAGGGAAACCCTTCTCAGCTGTTTGGGAAGGAATTGCAGAAGACATCAGCAGTCCTTTGGGTGGGAGGGGAATTGGGGAAGGCCATTGCACAGGGGTGAGGGCAACCTCTGTTTGCAAAGGACAGGCTTGAGATTCAGCAGTACTGATGCACAAGCAGTTGGTGAGAGGAGGTGGCCACAATGGAGGAGATGAAGTTTGTCAGAAGTGCACCAGCCCTGGCTTTCTAGTTCAGCGTGGGGGGATTGAGGTGTGTGCCACAGCCAGAAATTGCAGTGCTCTTGAACTGAGATCTTGGGGTTTAGTTTTCCCTGAGAGTGGGGAATGGAAAGTACTCCTGCTGCAATGCAGGGTCTGTGTGGGCAGCAGCTGTCAGGGTTTGCTGGTGCTCTGGTGGGTGCTGCTGCAGGTCGGTGGGAGTGGGCAGATACCCACCCTGTCAGGGCTGGCAGCAGGGGCATTCAGTGCTTCTGGCTTTGTCTTTCTGGCTTGACCTTAAACTGTTATAAACAAGCATTAAGAAGAGGAGAGAGATTTAAAAAATATCATTTTATTTCACTAAAGTCTAAGCAAAAATTCTAGCTTCTTCCTCACCAATCAAGTGCTTGTTTTTTCAAAGACAAAAGCTTCTGTCTATGTGGGATTTGATGAGCAGATGAGGTAACAATGTATTATGAAAAAAAATCGAAGAATTGCTTCCTCCTCTGAAGTTTCTGATGCTTTTGGGATTTTTTGTCATTGGAATCTATTAAAATTTTTCTTCAGTTGCATTTTGATCAAAATTGCCATTGGAACTGAGGGTCTGTAATTCATCTAGTTGGGAGATGAGCAGGATTTTGTGTTTAAATGAGTTGGTCACTATTACACAAATAACAGCAAAAGTTAAAATGACTGCTCAGTGAACTGCAAATTAAAAGTATTCATAGTTAATAAATACAGAAACATTAACATGTTATTTTGCTTTTGTCTTTTAAAAAAGTAATTAATTTGAAATAACTAGCATTAAATTACTCACCTGGCTTTAAGTCATTTAAGACGGGCTTATTAAGTCATTATTGAGAGATTGAAAGGTGGCACATGTTGATTATGTTTAGATGTCACTTGCCTTTGTTTTTTCAAGCACTAGGAAGAAAGAACTCAAGTTTTCTGACAGCCAAAATAAAGGTAAAATTTGATGCTGTGACTGAGTCTAAGACATTTAAAGTCTCCAAACTATTAAATTTCAGTGGGACTTAAGCTTATAACTCCAAAGAACCCCTTGATAGTACCTGATCAAAGCAGAAGTCAGGTCACCATTATTTTCTGCATGTCATGTCAGATACATAGATTGAGATTCCAACGCTGTTTCACTATTTTGGATGATTAATTCAAACCCCATACCTTAAAATTTGTGGATGGTTTGATTGTTGTTTTTTTAACTTTGGTAAGTTTTGAAACTCATTATTTTGAATATGTTTCACTCTTAATAATTGAAAAACTTCAGACAACAAGTTGTCATTCTTTTGCTGGGAGAGGGGATTGCTGGAAAGAGGACTTCAAATGGCAGTTATTAACTGAGACACCCAAAGTACCTGCTCTTCTGCCTCTGGGCAGATCCCTCACACTGTGTGGTCTTTAGTTACCTGCTAGGATCCTCTGTTCTGGGCTTATAGATAATACAGAAACATGTATTTGTGGAATTCTGATAATATAAAAGGTTTCAGATTCATCAACTTTTCAAATACTTAGTGTCTACTTATGATGGTCTGCTATTAGATAGCCTGTATAACCCACCTTTGGGGGTCATACAGACTTTAAGTCCCATTAAGGGTTCCAACTGTTCAAAAATAATAACAATATAGAAGTCTTTCAGTACTGTAAAGAGACTTTAATTCATTCCTAATGTTGTAAATAGAGAGAAAGTACATTTTGAGGGCTATTAATACAGAGACCATTAAATAAACTGCAAGTAAATTTTGCTTATATTCTATTAGTGCTAATGTTGTTTGTATTTTTCAGTCATCTTTGGTTAATTTAGTTCAGTAATTCATGCAGCATCTGCTATCATATATATATTTAAAAGGAGATGTTATTTCTTAGTGTGTAAACACAAAGGCAATATTACCTCTTGCAGTGGGAGTAGGAAGGAATATTTATTTTTATTTGTATTAGCTGTATTGCAGCTCTCATTTCCAAAGTGCAATGATTTAAAAGCACAAAGAATTATCTTGTGTAAGTCAATCAATCTCTCTGAAAAACTGAAAGCATTTTTGAGGAACTGGGCACAAAATAGGATCCTTCTGCCTACCTGAAAACCTTGAAATTAAAATGTTGGGGTTTTGTTGTTTTGTTTGGGTTTTTTTTTTGTGGATTTTTTATTATTCTGTTTAGGTAATTTTTTGTTGTGAAATGTTTGTGGGCTTTTTGTTGCTTTTTTTTTTCCTCTCATTCAGAATATATAATGCATTTCTGGCTTTCCTTTGCATGCCTGTCTTTAAGGTTGCTGTGATACATATGGCACATGTAGGTTTTTGTAATATCAGAGTTCTTTGCTATCTAGCAGAATCTTGTATTTCTAGCTGAATCATAATCTGTGTTTCTAACTCAGACTTGCCAGAGAACCAAAAATTTTGATCTATTGCTGTGGCTGCCATAAAGAAGGATAATTTTCTATGAAATATGATCTCTCACACAGTGTCTAATTATGTTACCTTGAGTATTGTTCCCTTTTCACTGTGACAGGTAGAGTTAGCAATTTTCTCAGATTTCCAAACCAAAATTAAAAAAAAAACAAACCCGAAAACCCATTTGATTATAATTGGAGCAAAGGAGAAGCACTTGGACTCTTCCAGTGCAATGGTGCATGGTATTCCTACACATCAGGCATGACTCCTTAGTGGGCCCACAGGAGGATGGTGACTTTTCTGTAAGCAAGATTTGTTGGAGGTGGAGGTCTGCCTTTTTGCCCCAGAAAGATGAGATTTTTAACTAGTCATTTGTCCTTCTCGTGTGCTTCAATAGAACCAAATGCAGGAGAGCTTATCAGTGCTTTCTGTTTGTTGCTTCTCTGGGGACTTGCCTACATGAAAATGAATTTCCTTCCTGAAGGAGTGGTCCACTCTGCATTTGACACAGCTCACATAAATGATATTTTCTCCACTAGACTCGCCTCTTTTTTTCATGGAGTAGCTTGGAACCTTAGGAATAGACAGAAGTCTGCTTGCTGGCTCATGCTGAGAGAGGAGGGGGAAAACAAATCAACATACAATTGAAAGTAAAATCCTTTTAAAATCTTAATTTTGTGTCTGGAGATAATTCTGTTCAGTTAGATGTGAATGAAACCACAGGTTGTGTACTGGTCTCTGTGTTGGCAAGAACATGTGCAACATAACTCAGTATATTTTTGCGTGTGTGGAGTTATTTTACACTGGGTAGCTCAGTTTGGAGGTGTGACATGCCTAAATTTGAGTTGTGTGACCTTTTTAATTGTTTGGCTTTTACATGTAAATTGGTTCTATGTCAGCCAAATATTACCTTAATTAGAAAACAAAATATGCAGCGTGGCACCTACTGTTTTCATTAGCTTGTTTAAATAAGTCTGCAGATTCGGAGCTGGGACAGATTGTTTATTCAGAGTGTATTTTTAATTGGATTATTGGTACATAATAATTGATATATTACTGATCCATTACGGAAAATGTTCCCACACATCCCAATGGAGTTTAATTGAAATGTTTACTCCTATATGGCAGTATAGGCCTTTCTTCTTTCCATGCTAAATATTAAAAACAAATAGTTTGATATATTTAATATATCCCTTTATCAAAAATAGAGTAATCTCTTACTCATATTTGAGACACATATTTCATTTTTATATATAATGAAAGCAATTTTGTAGTCTAAACCTTCAGAATGGGTATCCTCATTTTTTAATGAGTAAACTGGTAAAAACGTGGGTGTTGTTTTTTTTTCCTCTTGGAGTGCACTTTGGAAACTGACCAATTGTATTTTGTTCTGTTTATCTTCTAGTCAAGTGTAAAGTGATTAGTTGCTTTAAAAAATCCATTCTTAATTTGAGAAGAGATCTTTTGCTAGCTCTTAGTAACTGAGTTGCACTAATCACTTTTGAGGAAGAACTTCAAATTATTTTTGAAAATGCACCTCTTATGTCAAGTGGGTCATCCTTTGTGACCCTTTCAACAGGAGAATAGATGTGAGAAGCATGGATTTTCCCTTCTGGAAAGGCACAGTGGTTAGTGTGTGGTCTTTTTTGTCCCCCTGCCCACCACTGCCCCTTCACACACTTGTTCTTGTATAAACCCTGCCATGTGGGCTGTACATGGTAATTTGGGCAGAGGGGACTAGAAAAAGAGCAAGACCTGAGTAATGCCCTGCTCAACTGGGGCATGGGATCCTCTGTATTCAATCCAACCGTATGTTGCTGAGTCCATCACTTTGCTCTCTCTCCCTGGCTGCAGATATCTCCCACACCATCCAGCTTTGGCCTGTGCTCTGTTGCTATCCTTTGAACCAGCTGTGTTAGTGAATCCTTTGAAGGTTTGTGGTCCAAGTCCTTGCCAGCTCAAACCTGGGCTGGTCTCCCTGTGAGAGGTGGCCTCGTTCTTAATTCCCTTTTCTCTGTGTTCTTTTCTGGAAGCATGTAGTTATGTCCTGTCACTCAGACCTGCTCTGTATTTTGGAGAGAGCAACATTTCACCCCATTTCTTGAGTGATGTGCTGAATGTTTTTTTCCAGTAAAGTTGATGATCAAGCTTAAACTGTTTAAGGCAGCTATTGGATTCCAGCAACTGTTGCTTGCCCAGACAGAATCAGATGGATTTCTGGTGGTGGTGGTGTCAGTGTTTTCTGCAAGCAACTGTATAAATGTGTCAGCCTAGTTAGGGCAGACTTTGGTAGCTCCTGTTCCAAAGAGATAAGAGCGTGTGAAGGACTCGAGCCCAAGAGGACATCAGTGCTGCATGCTCTCCCCAGTGTAGTGTTTAAACCCCAAACCAAAGTCTAAAAGTTTGGGTTGCACAACTTTGAGATCAGCCTATATAATTTGGGAGAAAATTGATTTGTTTTGCATTACTTCAGTAACTGTTATGTTGATGTTTATCTGTATATGTTTAAGAAGAAAAAAGGGGGGGGAAACTGAGGAAAAAAAAAAGGAACACGCTGCTTTGCTGCTAGATGGAGGTTCCTCTCAGGAGCCCGCGAGGGTAATGATCCTTCTGTCTCCCTGTGAGTTTCCAGCTGGGATCTGAACCACACCTCACTGTGCATTGCTGAGACGAGAGTAACCAAGGGTACCAAGGCAGAAAAAATGGCATGCAGCCTGGTGTGTCCCTCACTGGTCATCTTATGCAAGGAATTTTTGTCAGATGCTGTTGAAAATTTGAGAACAGTAGGAAGTGCTTTTCTCTTTCTAGGCCACTTAGATTTGAAGCTTCATCCCCTTCCTACCTTGCATATCTTGCAGACTTTCAAGCTATTGACACCAACAAGGTGTCTTGATGCTTTCAATATTTCTCTTGTTAATTTGAAATCTTAAATGAATTGTAGGTTATGGGGTTTCCAGTTCCTAGGCAAAATGTTTTTGAACAAATATCAGAGGCATGAAGCCTCTTTAGTGACACCTGTTACTGAAGACTCACTGCTCCTGGCTGCAAAGCAGTGTTTCTGAAGGAGGGAAGACAAAACATTTTAGTCAAATATAATGACAAATTAATACCAGAACATCAGAAAAGATCTTATGCAGTATTGCCTGTCTTGCTTACCAAAGTCACCAGATTCTTTTAGTTTGAGGCATGTCTACAGTGTTTACCCTGCTGTAAAGGTTAATTATGGAACAGTTGGAGCTGGGGACCATCTCCCACTGGGAACAAAAAAACAAACTACACCTCCATAGCTTGTTAACTGCTGTAACCTGCCTGTCCCAGCCATTGCCCTGTCTGCCACTTGGCTTCACTCTGGTTTCTCTCAGCTAGCAAAAGTTCAATAGCTGTTGCCCTCTATCCCATTTCAGCTCTCTAAAAGCTGAAGCTGTCCATACACTGAACATCCACAGGTGTAAACTATTTGGTCATGTCTCAAAGCAAGAAACCCTTTCCCTGCTTGAGATGACAGGTCAGTTGCTACTGTTGTGCTTCTTGCAGTCACAGTAATCATTATGGGTGTCACAATTAGAATATGGAAAAGGTGACCTTTCTGGTTGCCAACTTAGTCACTATAGAAGTTGACTGAGAGAGATATCTATCTGTATATTTAAAAAAAAAAAAATTATTTTCAGAGTGGTCTGTAAGAAAATATAGCCATCCCCAGCATACAGATAGCCAATACAGTATTATGAGTTATCATGGTTCTTTAACATTAAAAAGGCAGTTTCTTTACTGAAGAAGCAAAAATGCCTTAGAGGGACAGATAGAGGTTTTGGCTCTTGCGTCAGAAGGTGAAAGAATGAAAACATACCTGAGGCAGCTTTTGTTCACATATGGCATGGATTTGCCTATTCTTTTATCTGTTGTAGTGCCAATGGCCAATTTGAATCCCATTAAAGCGTAAGGAAAGCCTTGGCAGCCATGTCTCCAATTAAACTGGAGGTAAAAATCTTTTTGCAAGAAACTTGTGTCCTGGGTAAGGGAGAAATTAATACTTAATACTCTGCTTGTATTCCCAGATAGTTGTTTTATTATTCTACCATTGCATGAGTAATGTACGATTTTAAAAAAATCACATCAGGATAATGCAAAAGAACAGGTACAGTCAGTTGTGATTAAGGCCACCAGCACATTTGGGAAATTTAGGGGCAAAAGGCAGGATGGCTTGCCTTCCTGGAGAAAAAAATTCCAACTTTCTGCCTTCATCAATTGTATATTTCCTCTGGAAGGAAAGACTCCCAACAATCTTGCATCTCTCTCTCTGGAAGCCCCTATGCCTGTTCTTCAGCCAGGATTTACAGTCCATATATTCCCAGCACCAGTGTGCTGCTTCTTAATGAATCTTAAAGGGCTCATTTCCTTAGTTATATTCCCATTTTATTTAATTACACTTCCTGAAGAGAAGCCATTCTATTTTATATTTAACATCTCTCTCTGCATAGGAAGTGAGAGGCAGATAGAGCTGGTAAAATCTATTGCAATTAAGCTTTTTGTCACAGTAATGAAGTTCTGACCATACCACCATGATACCTGGAAAATACATTTCTCCAGCATTGTTTTATTTATCTCAAGATTTCAAGCAAAGCATCTTATAAAAAAATCTTCTTTTTTGTTAGCAATGCTGCTTTGTTTTTTTAAGGTTATACTTGCTGCAAAATTTCCTTTGGTTCTAACTCGTCTGAAGAGCCTGAAATTATTTCAGCTGAACTGAAGTAAAAATTTCCATAAATCTGAAGGGGAATTTGTGTTTTGCCCAAGAAAGTTTTGGTTTTTTATAACACTTTGTTGCCAGTAAGCAGGCCAGTTAAAAGGAAGATAACTGATCCTTGGGGTGCATCACTTCCAGGTCCCTTAATTATAGACCCCTCTGAATGGAAACTCAATGCAAAAGGAAGGGTGAGGGGAAAGCAGAAGGCTTACTTGCTATTTCTGAAATGCCCCATACTTTTGCAACTGTTCTGTCTGCCTTTCTCTAAGGTGGCAGCTTCACCCTTTACATGCAAGTTAAGAGTATTAGCCTCTGGTTTCTTAAGCATGTCTCAGCTGGGATAGAAAGCCCAGCTTTGTGCAATAAACCTGTTAGACTTTCACCTTTTTAGCCAGGTCAAAGGACTGATATGTAGACAGTCATTCTGTGTTACTGCTGTTACATGTAAAAATGGTTGAAAACTAAAGGTAAAGAGCTGAAATTGGGTGCATGGCTGTAGCTGTTGATATCAAAGAGTAAAAGGCCAAAGAAACAACTAAACTGTGGTCTTTACCAGTCTGATAGCTTTGCAGCCTTCACACCAGCGCATGCTCTTCCTAAATCTCAGCCCTAACAGATATTGATCAACAAAATTGCTTTTCAAGGTCATGGCTCTGGACAGAGCCTAGCACCAGAGATAAGCAGCACCTGCTTTGCAGGCAGAGTGATGCCCAAGATAGCTTGTGAGAACTGCTCCTCTGGCAGCTGCAGAGGCTGTGACTTACCTTGACAATGCTGGAGACTTCTGAGGGTTGTTTGGATCACCCAGATGCGGTTTGAGAGCAGTGCAACCCTGTGGCTTTGTTAATTTAGGCTGCATTGAGTAAACTGAGCTTTACCTGAATTTAAAGGGAACATTTGGACTTTTTTTTTTGTTATACTTTGTGTTTATTTTTAATATGAGATCAAGGGTGGTTTTTTACTGTACAAGAGCTATTTGATCTTTAAATTCATAATCCAAATATTTTCTTGTAAAAGTTTTACGAGTTTAATGAAGAATATTTAAAATGAATGGTGCCTATGTGAAGTTTATCTGGAGATAAACTGAGTTTAACTGCTACTGGGAGACTTCCTCCCAATTAAAATGGGAGGAGAAGCTGATTTTCTTAAAATGTAACGTGTTGGGAAGGTTATTACAAAAAGATGTTAGTTTGTTCTTTTATTGAGAGTTAGCAATGGGAATGGAGAAAGAAACTTTGAAATATTTGAAACTTTGAACAGAATGTCCAGTTCATATTACTTCCAAATGATAAAACTGCTTCTTCATCACCAGGGACAGCAGAACTACATGGGAACAGACAGTGGAGTGGTTTTTGCCTACAACAAAAGTTTAGTCACATTAAAAAGTTGCTTCCTAGTAAATAATGGGTACTTGGATAATACCAGCAAAAACCTCAGAATTGAGTTACTAATGGTTAAGATCTAGGGGCTGCAGAAGCACACTGTTTTGGGATGCTGTAAAATTTGGAGCCTAAACTATTTTCTGTTTTCCCTGGAGAACCACAGTGATGTCACCCACCTTTGCACCAAAAACATTCTGAAATGAGTCTATGCTGCTTAGGTTCTCTTCTGTTGAGTGAGCTGAAAGTATAACAAAAATCTCAGGTTAGTTATTAAAAAGAAAAAGGACTAGGAAGATACATGATGGATATAATCTTCTGTAAACAGATTGCTTCCCTTGGCAGTGAGGGACCAACTGCCCAATACATGGCAAGGAGATCCTTCAGTGTTACTCTTATTTTTGGTGCAAAAGGACTGTGAAAAAGTAAAGGCGTCCCAAATTTGCCTCTTTCAGAAACTGTCTTATTAGTTTTTTTGAGTTGGATTTGGGCTTTATGTGCAAGTAGTGTAAGCCATTTGACAACCCTGTCTCTGGACGGTAACCTGTTTCCTGGGGTAAGCTGGTACATCTCCAGGGATGCTATAATTTGTATTCACCTGTACTGGATGTTAATAGCAAATGGAGTTCTTGGGGGTCTCCCCAGCATCCCTAAACCCACTTACTTCTGTACACCTTCCTTGTGAACATCAGGGCTAGAGGAGGCAGGCTTGAGTAGATTTTATGAGCACACCTCCACTTATGTGTGACAGAAAATTGGCCAACGCATAATCGATTTATTTCTCTGGTGCAAAGAAATAATAGGTTGCAACTGGTTACCATTTTCTAATGATCTCTGTGCACTGAAAGAGTCATCAGCTTTGTTCCATGTAATTGCATTCTTTAAATTTGGCTATTTGTGGTAGATTATAGCTTGCAACTACAAACACATTTGAGTAGGCATCAGATGAAGTCCATTGGTTTTCCTTTTAGGCTTACCCAAGCAGCTTTCTTGGTTTTAGTGCCGTGACAGCTGGCTTACCTCCATGAGAGGAGGTAAAAGCTGTATCTGAGGTACACTTCAGTTTCAACAAAATATCCATTTGTCTTGGCCTTAATCTTCTATTTCTCGAGTTATATGTCAATATAACTACAGAAACTTCATTTCCACTGTTCTGAATTACTCCTTAGAAAACTGCAGAATTAGCAAGGAACTTGCTGCAAAATATTCAAGCCTCCTTTCATTATTCACTGCATGTTTTAGACACCATGTGAAATAAACACATGCCAAAAACCAGACAGATCTCTTCTATTAGTATAGAGAGTTGGGGAAGGTCTTGCTTGTCTTCTCTATAGGCTGTATCATTCTAAAGTCAAACCTGATCCTGTTTTCAGTGTATCAGGTAGCTTATGAGTCCAAAGAGCAGAAGCTGCCATTTTTAACCTTTAGTTCTTATGTAGTAATATAGGCTAGTTAGCTATTTTTTCCAATTTATTATAAGGCTTGAGTGGTAATTCAGTCTTCATGCTAGCTTAATCTTCAGTTCAGTGACTGCCAATTACTAACAGAAGCACACTGATGCTGCTTTAGCAATTATGATCTCAAGGTCAAACACAAATGAGAAGCGACTGCTCTTGTTTCAAGGTGTCCAGGCCTGAGACACATGGGAGTTGTTTCCAAACACTGAGCTCACTTCACTGAAAAAGAGCTATACCTTCAAACTTTCCCAAAATCTTAGAGACCATCCATCTCTTCCACTCTGCCTCTCCAATACTTTCTGAATCTGTATTTTCACTTTGAATTCTTTTAATGTGCTAATAACTCACCTGTGTGTGTAAGAAAAAACAACAAATGGATGCCTCTGGATGGATAACGTGGGACTGTCTCATATTGAGCTCACAGTGAATGTCTCCCCAAAAGCAACCAGCAGTCTGTCTTTTTGCCTGTGACTGCATGCACACACAGTATATTGAAAACGTGGTAAGTGTGGTAATTCTTTATGTAAATGAAAGGGGTTTTTACTATAAAGGAGCTCCTTTAAAACAACAACAAAAAAAAGCCTGTATGTGTTGGGTAGGGGATGCTTCCCATGTGTGGTTGTGTTTACTAGCAGTTATATTTCCTGAGCCAGTAACAGTGCTGAATAGATGTGAGCTCCAGAACACGTTCCTCCTGCATCCCTGTGCAGCAAGAGTCAATTGATACACCTCCTTTGAAACTGTCTTGCATAAAGGAAAGAGGAGTTGGGCATCTATCACTTTTCATGGTGAAGGGGTCCTCTCTTCTCCTCACTGAAAATAGAGGAGATAGAAAATAAAATCCTCATGTATTTATTTTCACATGCCGAGGGGTGTTGACTCCCTGAAAGGAGGCATCTCCTCACGTGTTCTTTGTCTCTTCTTCTAACTGGAGATGACCTTGTCTCATAGCCAGGAGACTTTACTTAGGCTAGCTAATTTTCTACAGCTCTAAAGCAGTGCTCCACTGAAAATCATCTCTATTTTTTGTGCAAGAGAAATAGTATTGCTGAAGGGAAAGCTACTTGAGACTCCAGAGGAAACTATACTAGTGTCATCAAAAAGGAGAAACTCAAGGACTGTACCTAAGGAGCTTCCAAATGTCAGATCCTTTTAGGGGCAGAGGGGGAATCCTAAAGAATGTGCTCCTCTGAGGCTCTGCTCAGTAATATATCATGGTCCTAGTGCTCATGAACCAGAAATCCTGTCTGTTGAAACCACAAGTCCAAACTTCATTTTTTACCTTCCATTTGCTGCCAACATATAGATAGCAAATACAGGGGGTTTTTTACATGATTGTGCTAATAAGTTGCATCAAAGAAGATACGACTTCCAGCACAAAGGCAATTTAGGAAATTGACAGTGAAATACCATTAGCAGATGGCAGAGGAATGTTATGAGTTGCACAAAGTCCAGATGTAGTAGCTATGCAACTACCTTGCATCCTTCTTGTCCTTTGGAGAGAGGACTTATGCATGGGGGAGAACAACAGCTCATGTTAGTGTTGGAGCTAATTGGGCCAACTTCCCTATCCTTCACTTCTTTTACCGTTACAGCTAATTTTACCTCTCCCAGTTTCTGATGGCCATTCAGAGGTACTCCCTCTGTTCTCAGATGTTATCTTCTCAAAGCCCCATTGTTCATTATTGCCCCATCTCCTTTTGCCCTTTCTCTTGTTTTTTTCCTTGCTTTCTCCAGTCATTGTTTTTCTTGGGCATTTGTTGAAGGTAGGTTGTCCATTCAGGAACAAAGGCCTTAGTATCAGACTTTAGGGACCAGTTGCATAGCTGGTGTGCTGGATGTCACCTGCTAGGAGGAGTATCTACTCCAGAAACTTCTGAAAATACCACAAATTCTATGTCATCTACCAGTTTTGAATGTGGTGCTGTGTCAGGCCCTTCTTGTATGACTAAAAGGATATTCCTTGTGGATTGTTATTCAGCAAGAGTCTTCAGTACTGAGGTGTGGTAGATGTTTCGTTAAATCACCAAAGAAGAATTTTGAGGCTTGTAATGGTTTTAAAAAACTTCATAGGGGAAAAAAACAACAACAACAATAAAACTCACCAACCTTTTATGGTTTCCCTGACAAAACAACATGTATACAGAGAGCACCTTAGAAAATCTACGACAAACCTCACAGGGGAAATTCAATAAAGTCTTTTTTCTAAAAATATCAATGGTGAATCCTATTTATGGAGTATCAAATTTGACACGGGGAGTGTCCTGGTTTCCCCGGGCCAGGCCCTTGGCAGGCCCAGCCAGCCGGGCGCTGCAGCCAGGCCCCTGCCCTGCGCTGACAAGGCTCTTCCCGCCTCAGGCTCCTCATCAGGGGATCCCTTTCCCAGGGCTCCTCCGTGGCAGTCTGGGGCTCCCTCTGCTGCTCCTGAGGCCTTGCCTGAATGTGAGTTTATGTATTTATGTTGTGTTATTTCGTTAAATCAGTTTATATTCCAAGCCACAGGGCTTCTCTACCCAATTGTCCTGCTCAGCTGTGGGATGTGGTCATCATGTGAGACAGTGCTACAGTTCAGGCCTGGAAAAGAATTAAAAGACAATTCATTTTTAGTAAGTGGCTAAACAGATAACCTAGGTTGTAAAATCCAAAAATCATTAGGGGATAAAAACAGTCTTCAAAAAAACCTACCCCAAAAAGATACATACAGCAGAAATACATTTTAAAGATTAAGCCACCTGTTTCCATGCAATTTGTCCTGTAGTTTTGCTTGGTGAAAAGCTTGTACTCATCCTAGGTGCAGGTAAAGATGATTGGACATATTTCTAGTCCATATTAAGCATTGCTGTTATTTTACATAGTGTTAAGTGGTGACTGACCATAAATGCTGCATACTGCTTCTAATAATGTCTCACATCAGCTTCAACATCAGTGTAACTGTTCTCATATATAATTAAGGAAGAAGGGCCATAGTGTCCCAGGAAAGTACCTTGTGGTGCCACTGTCTGCCTTTTCTAGCTAAAGCATGGAGTAGGTAGCAGCCCACGGCAGACAGGAGCATATCAAGATAGATTACCAAACATTTACAAAATATACCATGCAGAACAATAACTTTGTTTGAGAAATGTTATATTAATGCTTCACTAGACATACCTCGCTACTGTAGAATATTAATAAATAAGGCATTATTTGTTAAATCAAGGGTGGGTGTGTCAATGTGCATGTCCATACCTATATATTATAGAAGATAATTTATTTTATAGAAGGTAAACCCCTCTAGCTTTCAAAACGGGACTCTTTCTACCTGAGTACATTCACTCGCTACAGAGAAACCCAACAGCCCTCCCAGATACTTTATGGGTTATGTGTTAATATTGTAATGGATTGACACAAAAATTATAAAGTTCTTCAGGGAAAAAATAAATCTCTCTAGTTCAAAACTATCTTCTAGTGCTGGTAGCTGCCTCTGGTGTTTTCTCTCTGTTCTAGAGAGTGGTGTTTCTCTGGTTTTGAGTATGAAGCAGTCAATTGCTAAGTGGTGGCACAGGGCTCCCCAACCCGCAGCATCTTCCTGATAGCACAAATAAGATGCAGAGACTTCCTGCAAGTCTTCCCTAAGTAGAGCAGGCCTTCAGCGTTTTGGAGGGGTAACAGGAATAACTTGGAGTTCAAGGCTTCACTTGAAAGAGATTCACACACTGAAATGATTTTGTCAGCTGCAGCACTTCATTGGGCCTGGGGGTGGCTGACCTTGTGATGCTACTCACAGGCACGAGCCATTTCCAGTATTTTTCTTTTGGTGAGGAGGAAGCAGAAGCACATATCAAAACCTTTTTTATGTCTTTGACATTTCACAGTGAGTGCATTTGCTCATCAAGTATGTGATTTATAGATACTGTGCATTTGTGATATGCTGCTCTTGCCCTGCAAGAGAGATTGTCTATAGCATTGGCAGCAGCAGAGAAGACTGTGGCTAATCCTGGTAATCCCTGCAACTTGTTTATGCTGGGTATATTTATCTGTTGTAAATGCATGTTTGATAGGCCAGGAGTTCAGCAAAAGTGAACTTGTGTCTAACCTTGTAATACCATAGTTGCTGCCAAATTAGTTCTCAGGAACAGTGGTCTCTGCGACCTTAAAACTGTGCTGGGAGTGCTGCTTACACAGTCGCACCAACATTTAAATAAGCCGCCTCCGTGCAAACAACCATTCCTTGCTGAATGCAGGGTAGATAGTTTGTGCTTATGTGTTAGCAGTAAAGCTTAGGAGGTGGTGTGCACCTTGGGATGGCGGCCTGGTGTTATGAACAGATTCAGCTCAGCCTTTATCCCAGGCTGCCAGCAAACTCTGTATTATCTAAGTTGGCTCAGGCCACCTTGATACCTATTACAGAGATTTACAGAAAACCTGTGCTTCACAAAACTGAGCAGGTTTTTATTGAAGACTGAGACTTCCTCTTAGCCACAGTAAAGGTATTATTGCTGCTGACCCCATTATTGTCAGAGGAATTACTAATGTGTTGTTCACCGTGCTGCAGCATGTGCCTGCAGCTGCAAACAGAGCTGGCTTGTGGCATCTGAAAGCCTCTGTAGGATGCAGATAGATGGCAGAAGTTTAGACCTGAGCTTGACTTCAAAACAAACTTCCACTGAGCCAAATGAAATATACAGACTCTTAAACGCTTTCTTTGTTTGACTTAACTGGAATAGAAGTTGGGCACGTGAATGTTCAGAGGCCTGAGGGAGGTCTCCAGAAATAGCACAGGGACTTAGAGCAGCCCAGGGATACAGATGCTGCATTACTATTAGGTGTCTTTTTGGCAAACAGGTCAGAGTTCGTTGTGTTTCCACTCAGCTGCATGCCTTAATTTTTTTTGCAGAGGGTGAGCACTGCTCTTCATTTGTAAATGCTGTCCTGAGAAATGCTTTGTTCCCAACTGATATTTTCTTAGGGAAAGCTTCTGCTTTAATAAATCCTCAGTTTGAAAAGGGAAAGAACAGCAACTTCTTTTTGTGGTGTTGTTTTTTTTAATTTTTATGGAAGGCTTATGACCGCCTGTATTTCAGAGGCTGTGCTGCCACGAAGGCTTGGCTATCACAGAAGTAAAGCTCCCGCTGTTACTTCTCAATGGAGACCCTAAATCCTTTAGCACTTGAGAGCCAAATCAAAGCTCAATTTAAGTGAGAGTCTGAGGATTTGCTACTGTGGGATATGATGTTTCTGAGGCACCTGGCTGTAAGTAGGGAAGCCATGGGTAAGCTGTGCTGACTGGAATTAAAGGCCTGCTTCCAAGCTTGGTGACTTCAGTGAGTCCCCAATGACTCCTTATTGTGTGATTTTTCTCTTGGTGGGGAGTTGGTGAGAGCGTCATAAACAAACCTGTCTCAGGCTCAGGGAGCACCTTTGGATTTGCTTCATGCATGGATGAGTGCTTTCACTCATCCATACTACATTCTTATCTCATAATGTGTATAGGATGACCAAAGTCTGGGTGCCATGTTTAAGATATAGTGATGAGGGAAGATCTTGAGGGCAGGGAAGGCAAGCCATGTGCCTGATCTGCTTGGTGAGCTGCAGATCCTTTTCTTCATTACCTGCAGCCCCATGGGAGAGGAGAGCTTATTTACAAGTAACACTGAAGTTAAAGTTAGAGAAACAAGTTGGCTAAAAAAGACTGCATCAGAGGTGGTCACCAATCTTGGAGGAGCAGGAGGGTTGCAGTGTAACCAGCCACTGTAGAATTCTGTTAGTTGTTAAGGAACTGAGCACATTTTGGTACGCTGATGCAGAAGGGTGATGAGTGTCTGAAACCTCCTGTGGAGCTGGTGCTGCTCAGCACCTCTTGGGTTTGGTTGCTACACATGCTTGGTTTATCTGCATGGCTGACTGCTGCTTTGCCATTCACTTGTGAAACACAGTAATGCAACATAAGCCTTCAGGTTCACTAAATTCCCTGTGCCCTCAGAGGAGCTATGGGGAAGGTCCCATTTGCACGTGCACTGACTTGATGTTTGGGGGCTGCGAAAGGCCTGCTGAAATAGAAGCATCAGAAAGAAGTGTGGTTATTTAGGCTTTTGGTTAAATGCTTTTGTACTGTTCAGTAATCAAAATGTTGGTGGTTTGGAGTAGGTGTGTGTCTTTTCTTCAGAAGGGGTGGAATCCTCATGCATTGGTATCTAGTTCAGGTGAGGAAATGGTCAACATCGCACCAATTTGCCACCGTAGCAGAAATGTCAGGAAGGATTGTGAAAATGCACTGATAGTAGCAATTACATTGATAACCTACCATTCCCAGAAGCAGAAAAATCAATCTTGCACTGACAGGACTCTGAATTTCTATGAGAATCAGAAAGGAATCAATATTTGTTGTCTGGTAGAAATAACTGTGAGGACTTTTTTTTTCATGGTTTTCCCTTTATTTTTTTCTTCCTCCAAACAGTGTGGTTGAAAACCCAGTATGTTAGAGAAACAAGAAAAATATTAAAAGAACAAGTGTCATTAGATATGTAGTGTGGCTGTCTGACTAACCTGGCTTTCTTCAGATAAAGCTGTATGTAGTATTTTAATAGCTTTGACATTTAGGAACAATGCTCTCTGTGAATACCTTGTTCTGTGCTGAGTGGTGGGGGGGTTACTTCACTGATACTGAGTTTTACACTTTTTGTTTGTTTGTTTCTTCTGACAGATCTGCATCAGAGCATCAGAAACAATTTACCCTTTTCCTGCCATTAGTTAACCGATGAGTTCATTGCTCTGTTAAAGGGACACACTCCTATAACTTCAGCTCCCTGGCTGATCCGTTACTCACAGCTGTGTGCCAGGTAATAGTTTTATTTCCTAGTGAATGAAAAGTTTTGATGCTCCACAAACTCTTGTCGTAACTCTACAAAGACTTACACCAGCTCACATTCTTATAAAACTCTAGTTTCCAGTCCTTTAATGTCTCGCCAACCATACACTTTGCATTTCATTTTGGTTTTCACACTGTTGTGAATTTTATTTTAGTTCTAACACATATGGAAAGGGAGCATTTGTACCTCAAGAGAGCTTTCCATTTTGAAATATAAGTGAATTTGTGATTGGGAAGCTGAAATAAAAACAAAGTGTTTTGAACACACTTTTTTTTTTTCCTTCAGATTTTAGCTTGCTCCTTTGAGACTTTATTTTTTTTTTAACCCAGTTTGGAGTGTGGAAAATTGTAGAAGTGTTCTGACACCTGAGCTGAAATGGGTTATGCAAACTTACAGTGATGGAAATCAGGGAATAAAGTTGACTGTCCCATCTGCATTCTGTTGCTTCCTTGTTACTTGCTGTGCTGAGAAGAAAGCATAATATTTGGCAAAAGAAGTAAAACTAATGTGAAAACACCTGAATCCTACCAGATTATGAAGGACTGCAAAAGACACAAAGGAGATGGTTAGAAGTTCATGAGCTGAAACCAAATTGCCTACCTTTAATAGGGAATTTGCCCCTTTCAGCAGGATGTGCAGGAAAACCAGAGGCTTCAGAATATATTAGTTTGGGAGCATTAAGTTTAACTAGAAATGGCTAAATGAAATCTTTAATAAAATCTCAGTAAGAAAAGAAAGAACACTTTCCTCCTCAAAGCCATGTCTCCTAGGAAATGTGTATGAACCCAACCGTTTGGGCAGAGCATTGACCGTGTATTGCAAATTTGTGTGATAGAGATATGTAATGTGAGCCTGAACCACTAGAGAGCCAAACCTGCAAAGGTCCAGGCAGGACCAATTTATTCTTGCTGCGAATAACAACCAGGCTGAAGTCATGTACTGTGCAAAATGCTGTATTTCTGCAGAGAGCAGCCAGTGCTAGAGGGTGACCGGAATGCTTGCTTTTTCATAATGAGGAAATAATGTAAATGTGTGCAATTGTAGAGACTTATGAAGGCTTTTGAGGAACACCCAGGGACTGACAAGCTACTTGCTCCCTCTCTTGCAGTGCCTTTGAGATGGCATTTAAAAGAGCAATGAAAGGCCCAGATTGAGCACTTGCAGGCATCTCCCAGACGTATCCTTGGGCTGTGGCTGGAGCAGGGGGAGGCAGGTAGGAGGAAAGTGCTCTGGCATCCTGGGTATATCCATGATTTGGAGGGTACCTGTAACAACTGCAGTAGGTTGATGTGTGGCTGCAAGAACACTTTTTTAAGGAGCAGGGGTAGTTAAGATAGTCCTGATATCTGGTGTCTGCTCCCCTCTCTAACTCTTTGTCTTCCTTTGTCTTTCTAATAGCTGAAATTTTTTAATAATTTCAACGTGGGGAACAATAGTGTATTGCTGTGAATGTAGTGACAGAAAATATGGATAGCAAAACCTGCTTTGTTCTATGGTAAATGGATTTAAGGAACATGTACTTGCCATAATTAGAACACTGCAACAGTCTTTGAAAGTCTTAATTAGTGCCACCAGATTAGCAACTCAAATAAAACGGTAATGCCAGCACCTAACAAGCTTCTTGAGTCAAAGGAAGCTAATCCCGAATTACTTACAAATTACTTGCACACTGTGAATGTAGAGCAAGGGAAGTGACTCCTATAAAAAACAAATGTAAAAGAAATTCTTAATTGGAAATTAGATTAAATGTGTTTTGTTTGCCATGCAGAAGCTCGTGCATCAGAATTGCTCCTTGGGTTCACAGGGTGGCCTGGTTGTGCAAGGTTTTGAACAGGACTGGTCCCATTGGCAAAACTACTCCCAGAAGGCAGAATAATTTTTGAGCTGAGAAGATTTTTGTTCTGAATCTTGGATTAGCATGAGCAGCCTGGCTTGGAAACTTTCATTAGTCTAAAATGCCCAACAGACATGTATATCAAGTTTATTTACAGCATTTATTTTCTAGTTTCTTTAACTCTAAGTTAACCTATCTTTTGAAACAAAAGGGTGTTCTTTATCAAAATGAACTGTTTAGCAGTGTCATAATATTCTACTCTTTCAATGTCAATATTTTTTAAGAGACCTTACTGTAAATTACTTTCTTTCTAGGAGCAGCTGAGTTTTAGCAGTGTCATTCTGTGGTGGAGAAATGTCTCTTTGTAAAATTCTCAAGAGTGTTCATACTGAATGATGCTCCACAGGAACCTAATGCATTGTGGTTTGGCATCCCAGTGCATTTTGAATGCTTTTAGCAAAGCAGAATGTGTGTTGAACCAGTCATGCCTGGAATATTCCATGTCATGTGAATGTTCCTGTTTTGTATAACCATAACTTCTGTGTTTTTCTTGTTTTAGATACTCCTGTATGCTTTGGCATTCTTTCTTTCTTGCTGAGCGTCTGCCAAAGCATAATTCTTTGCAATTTAGAATTTTTAAGTGCAGAATTTGGAGTTTTTCTATCTTACAAGGCAGGCCAATGTTGCTGTCCATAGCAGCAGAGCTGATCTGACCCTGACAGTGACTGAAGATAGCACTGGAAACACAGCAGCACCACAGTTAGTTTATTTGCTAGAAAAGGCATTTCCAGCTGGGCTCTAAGCTTACAGACTACTGACTGGCCAAGCAAGTTGCAAACCCTTTTTGTAGAAGTCTTTGTGTCTGGCAGTCTGCCAGAAAAATGACAAATATGCTTTCAGTGTCTCCATGAGATGCACATTTTCAGCCCACAGAACATCTTCACATAATGAAATGGGTCTCTGGATTTCCTTGAAGCAGTGGGATACTTTGCAGTCTTTCATGCTTCATTCTTTTGTTCACCTCTCTTGTCCAGGTATAACTGCTTATCTTTCTTTTTTTTTTTTTAATCAGGGCTGTTTAAATTCTGGGAAAGTAGCCCTTACATTTGGCAGCATCAACTCCTGACAATAGGCAGCCAACTCAGTACATTGTATGTGAAGAACATGTATTATTCTATGTCTGTCAAAAACCTAGCATTAGAATTTTTTTTGACTGCTAATTTATTCTACCACCAAAACAATCCTTCATTTATTTTACTCTTCGCTTTCCTAAATATAGACAGTAGAGCTCACTGATGCTTATGCTCATCAAATTCTTAAATCAGGTAGTCCATTAAATATATGAAGTCTTATTTTCCAAGACAGATGTTGCATTATACGTCTTAGGTTTATTACACTGTCTCCTAAATGTAAGTGTGGCATTTCTTGACTTCCAAAGCAGACATAAATAATTAACCTAGTATTGAAAAAATGCAGGGTTTTTCTTGGGTCTTGTTTAGTGTTTTTCTTTTTTTGTTGTTAGGTTTTTTGGGATGTTTGTTTTTGTTTGGTTTTCTTTTTTAACTTTGTATACCTCATTCTTGTGAACAGAAGCTCTGAATTTCTTGACTGAAGAATAGATGACTGTCAGATATAGAGGCATTGGTCTGGTTTGTAGCCAGGATAAGGCGTCTTTTATCTTTCTTTTGCTAACTCATTTGATATTTGGTTACAAATTATGTTTGGCTTTGGTTAACTTTCTATCAAAGACTATTGGTTTTTTTTTGTGCTGTTGCTGAAGCACTTTATCTGTAAAGTGCTTCAGAGCATTTGAACTCTGGTAAACCAAACAAAAAAGAGGGAAAATTTGAAACCCACTGTCTAATCCAGCTTCCTGCAGATTTGGATCTGATTCCACTCAAACTGAGATTTCTCCAGGCTTTTGTGTTAAACTTTGGCAACCTCTTAAACAAAGAAACCTTCTCTAGATTTGCTAGCAGATCTCCATTTAACTTTTGGAGCACAGGTATGAAGCTACTTGATAAACACTTGCCTGACTCTTGACACTGACCATTTCTGCACTTGTGTGGTATAGGTAAAGTAGTAGCACCTCTGGACCCTCAAGCATTAATTCTGAAGCAGACATAGAGCAATTCTCCACATTTTGTGCGTTTTTGTGTATCTTTGTGATGAAATCTTTCTGCTCAGATTTGGACTAAAGATTCTTCAATATCTCTTGTTTCTGTTTCAAGAAATGGTCATTTACTTTTCATTCGGAAATGGCTTTTGGAAAAGTCAACCATATGCCTCATTGCTTATAAGAATAATAAATACCTCTGGGCTTTGGCAAATTCTTAGCTAAATGACTCCGGGGTCAATTTTCTCTAATAGACTTAGTCACTTGGTGCATGCTAATTTCTCAAGGAAAAAGAACAAAGAGGATGTATATTGAAGAGCAACTTTATAGTGGATTTCATGAGAGTGAAACATCTTCCCATAAATCCAGAGGGGGCGGATCTGATCCCTGTTTGACTTGCCTTTGCCTGATCCTTCTGATACTGTTCACAAGGGTATGTAATGATAGGACTAGGGGTAATGTTTTCAAGCTAGAGAAGAGTAGATTTAGGTTGGACATTAGGAAAAAGTTCTTTAATATGAGGGGAGTGGATCACTGGAACAGGTTGCCTAGAGAGGTGGTGGAGGCCCCATCCCTGGAGACATTCAAGGTCAGGCTTGATGGGGCTCTGAGCAGTCTGGTCTAGTTGGAAACATCCTTGCTTTATTGTAGGGGGTTTGTACTAGATGACCTTTATACAGGTTCATTCCAACCCAACACATTCTATGATGTTTAAAAAGCTTTCATGGAAGTATGGCAGATGGTGGTGAATTAAATGCAGATGGCACTAGCCAGACTGCTTCCTTTTGGTGTGCAAGAGCAAAGTGCCCACCACAGGCTATTACCAATTCTGTTATGTTCTTAGTCTGTGTGTAGAGGCAAATCAGACCAAGATCACCACAGGTCCCTCACCTGTACCTAAGAGCAGGATCTGAGCTCGGTATTACTCTTCCCTGTCTCCTCTTGCCTTAGGAGGTTGCTGAGCCTTGCACTTAACTTTTGGCCAAGGCAAAGAAGTGTTTGTGTGTCAGCTGTTTGTATCTCCCTCAGTCCTGCTTTTCTTGGCCTGATTAACCCAGTTAAACCTTGCACTTGCAACTTCTCTTTGAAAGGGAAGAACAAAAGCAGAATGTTTGCTGTTTTGATTGATGAGCTGATCACAAAGAGACAAGTGACAAATTACTTTATTTCCTGTGAATGCCTTCATGCTCTGCATTTGGTGGTGCTGTCAGAGGTTTTGTCAAGAACAACTCAGAGTTTCAAGTGTTCATGACACCAATGGTCAGCATCTGTCTAAGAAAATGGAATGGCAGTGAGTGAGTTAGTGCTTCAAAGCAGTCTTTCTTGGGCACAGAATGATAAGACTCCAGTTGAGGAGCTCCAGAGGTCCTTCTGCTCTGACCTGGTAAGATGATTAGTGGTAAAGGATTCAGGCTCTTTCTTTGTGTTCAAACTTTTGTAACTTTGTCTAAAGGGTTGTTTTTAGTGAACAGAAACCTAAAACAGGCAGAAGCATCAGAACTCGAATGGCAGTTTCTGAATGTCTATACAGGGACTGGAAACATTTCCTTTATGTTGGGTTTTTTTTGCAGTTTTTGGTTTTATTTAAAGAAGCATTCCAGAGGTAAAAGGTCCTGCAGAGGTTGGTGACAGTGGGTCAATGCTTTTGATGCCTGAGTGTCATTAGACTGACTTTACAATCCCCTGGTGCAACAGGGATATGGCAGTGTATGCAGGTTCAGATATAATTGTTCCAGGGAGGATATTTTGATGAGAAGCTGATTAAGCCCCCTCTGCCTTCTTGCCAGTTTGCTTTGCTGTGTAAGACCCCAAGATAATGAAGGGAGAACTCATTGGAGGTGCCAGCTCCAAGACTTCCCAATCAGCTGTTTGTCTGGGTCCTTTCACTCCATCGGTGGGTTGAGGGGAAGACAAAAATCTAAAAACTCTGAAAAACAGCATGTCGGGGCTCTGGGTGCCTGGATCACTGGAGGTTCCCAACACTTCCAAACTGGAATAATATGAAGTGCTGAAACTCCCCAACTCTCTGAGAATTATCATTCTCTGCACAGCTCCCAAATATATTTAGAAAATTAATTTCAGGCTCTTCTGGTTTCAGCTTTTTCCTCTTCTTTAAAAGGCCCTAGAGCTGAATTAACTTCTAAAATCTTCAGTGTGAATTCAACCCTTACTGCTGCTGCAATGGCCAGATGAGTGCTGTGTCAAATGAACCCCTGGTCTCACAGGGGTTCTCTCATAACAATAGCCATGGTCTCACCTGATGCAGATTGGCTTTTTCAGCTGGAGTCTCATTAGAGAGCTATGAATAATGACTGAGTCTGGCAGATGAATTGTCCTTTCCTTTCTAAGGCCAGGACAAGGCCAGGTAGTAACTGAACGTCTTCAACTGTGTTCTTACTTAGAAAGGTTGGACCAGGTGATCCTTGAAGTCCCTTCCAAACTGGCATTCTGATATCCTGTGTTTCTATGAATAGAGCAGCAAGGCCTGCTCTCTAGATAAATTATCTCAGCTTTGAGAGTTGTCAAACCAGTACAGAATTCAGATAGACCCTTTCCATAGGTGCAAAGGAAAAATAAGATGAAACATGGTGCTGGGCACTGCAAAAAGCATAAGGAAACTTGTAAGTTCTCACACTATAGTCTGTGCCAAGCAAAGCATTTCTTCCTCTTCTTCCCGTTTCTGAGCTGGTGTTGACAGTGTTATATCTCGTAATGGTATGATAAAGGAGGAATCACTTAAGTATGAAAGAGGACGGAACATGGGAGAACTCTAAAATAAATAATAAATTATAACAGTAGGTATACCATCTGGGAACTTGTTTGTTTTAATAGCAGGCAGTATTTTATTTGCCTGATGAATTTCCCTGGTGTTCCTGAATTTATCCTTGGTTAGGCCAGTTGCATGAGAAATAGGAGCTATATTCTACTTCTGCTTTCCAGTAGTATGTCATATGTAAATGAAGAGCTTTCTCTTGAGGGCTTTTGAGAGGAAACACACTGACTTGACAGCTTTAGATAAGATAAAAAAAATGTGGGCTTGTTTTATTTGCATTGAACTATATTGCCTGGAATAGTCTGACTTGCCTACATAGCTCCACTAGCTACACAGGAAGCTTAGGTACCTGGCTTTCAAACTACACACAGGACGTTGCCTACAGAACAGTGAAGAGACCCTGAACTACACTATACCAATATTGGTGTGATTGGTGATTGACTGACTTCAATCAGTCTTTCCTGTTAAGGTACTGCTGTCATGAGGGGTAGAATGGATTTGTAGTTATTTCCTATTATAAAAGGTGAGTTATGTGCTACCTTATTTGTAGCTCAGCTGTCCCTAGTTGTAGATGGGCAGAAGCAAAGAGCTGCAGTGTTTGGGAAGAGGCAGCAGATGGGTGTCTGCTTTGGTTCACCTTGCTTTGGTGAACCTCCTACTCAGGTCAACAGAGAGAATTTTTTCTTTCTTTGTCTCTCTTATTTTCTTATTTCTTTCCTTTTTATTATCATCATGCTGTTGTGGAGACTGAGTTTCAACTTGTAAATCCTTCACCAGCCTTAATGATTATGAAGAAGACTGAGGAGACAAGGAAAAAGTTTAAACACTGCTTGGGGCTGTAAGTGGAAGCTACCCCAGCTAATAAAAATGAAAACAAAGAATTTTTACTAGGCTGATGGTGCAGGGATATCATGGAGAAGTTACCCAGTCTGTGTAGAAATACCCCAAATCTAAATAAAGGCATAGAAATAGTAGGAAGGTCCTTCAGCTGTTCTAAAAAAAATGTAGAGAAAACAGGAAAATTCAAGGGTTAAAGCTGGAATACAAGGATTCCTCCAATAAAAAGCTGAGCCTTTTGTAAGTCAAGAAAAACACTGTATACTCCAAAGAGGTGCTCATAAAAGGATGCATAGCAAACCTAGGCATACTGCACAGAATGCTGAGGCACCACTGGCTACAGCAGTGATTGAAGCAGTGTGGTTCAAAGGAAGCAAAAAGCTAGGGAAGCAAAAAGCTCAGCTTGAACTGCTAAAATAAAGGGGGGAAAAAATCAATTTGTAGGAAAATACAACGCAAAATGAGGAAGATTACATTGCTGGATGTGACAGAGCATGTTAGCAACTGGTGTGAGGCAGTGCTGTGGTGTGGCAGAACTCCGTCTGCTCCCAGTGAGCTGGCACCCTGGCACTGAATGCATAGGGATGGTAGCTCAGGGCTGGGCAGCAGTGCCAGGGCAAAGCCAAGTCCCCTTGTGCTGCCTGCATCCAGCACAGATGTAGTTCAAGAGCTTTAAAATGCCCTAAAGGATAAACAGGAATATTTCAGTAAGAATGGCAGCTGGAGAGTTTCATCCCAGGGTAGATAGAATTTTGCTGGTGACTGCAAGCGGTGCAGAGACCCCAGCAACTGACCTAGGAAACAGCTTGTGTTGGGTATCACCCAGTACTTGCAACGTTGACAGAGGTGGGATCAATTGGAGTTCCCACTCATTCAGGATCTAGGCAAATAAGTATTTGCCTTGAGAGCTGGAAAACGTGCTCTCCCTTCCTGACTCTGTTCCAAAGTTAATAGGGCCAAATTGCTTCGGATGCTATTTGTGCTGGAAGGAGTTTTGATGTTCCTCTATCCATTTTAGGAAAGCAAGCCATCACACTGGCAGGTAATACCAGTAGTGAAGCTTCTCAGCCTCTTAGGCTACATCTTGTAGAGGATGTTACTCATGTCTTGGCTAATAAGTAAGTATTTCTCAGACATTGTAATGCTGGGGGGCACCTGCAGTAGAAGAACAGAATTTTTCCTCATTATTGTGCGTATGGCAAGGCACAGTATGGCCTCTGCAGAGGTGGAGAGGAAGATTTCTTTATTTCTTGTTTGGACCGGGTGTTATTTCCTGATGGCATTTAATTTTTATGAGGTTTTGAAATTTGTTGTGGGCTGTATTTCCTTCTTCTTGACAAGAAGGCTCAGGCTGTGTTACTCCTTGTGACATGTGCGTTGCCCACCAAGCCTGTGACAGTATGTTTTGATCTTCTGCTTTGCTCACAGTTATGCCAGGCTCCCTTTTAGAGACAGCAGCATGGGCTGTTTTGATCCCAGGGCACCTGGGCATCTCCATGGCCTGCCTGGGGGGAGGAAAGGCCATGGGAGTGGCAGACACATGGCGCTGAGTTGGGTCATTTAACTTTTACTGCAGATGGTGTAAGAAGGAGGACAGGGCAGCCAGGACACTGGCTTTAGAAGTGATAGAAAGACTTTATTAGGGTTCAAAGTGCATTGACTATGTCTAGTGATTTAGAAAATTATTGAACAAGTAAAACCAAGTAATGAATTTGCCAGAAAAGACAAAGCAGGTGGGAGGACCGCTGCTCAAGTAGTTTTGTTGTTAGGGGTTTGGTTTGTTTTGTTTTTCTCTTTTTCTTTTTTCCCCTTTTTCCTTGGTCTGCCTTGCTTTGAGAAGCAAGTGTGTTTCAGAAGCTAATTATTTTAGCTCTTTTGCAAAGCTCAGCAGAAGATTTTTATGATACAATCCATTTCACACTTTCAGCCAACTCAGGGCCATGGTAAATACATACATTACTAAGAGCAGTCACTCTTTCCAGATGCCCAAAAAGTGTGTTTGGAACTAACTAATGTAAGTAGCTATGGCAATGCTCAATAGTGCTTGACTACTAGAAATGTAGAGTAAGCTGGGAATGGGGAATGAAAAATGAAAGAAGAAACATGGCAAGCAGTAATACCAAGCAGAATAATATGAGAAGAAATCAGTATTTCCCACTTGTGTGGGTCTCACATAGAGAAGTAATGTCAGTGATTTTCTCTGTGACTGTGAAAAGTACAAACATAATAGTTGCTGCAGTAAGGAAAGTATTTAAAAGAAGTCATGGGGAAATTCGCAATGATGGAAAAAAGCAGGCTTCTGGTTGCTCATTTCAGCTCTGTAGGTGATCTGCAGCTAGAATATGTTGGAAAAGAGGCTGCCATGCTATTTGTTTGTCTTGCAGGTCCTTCACTTGGTCCCCAGCTGAGCCCAAGCTCATTCTGTTCTTATGATTACATGATCAAGGCATGAACTATTTTATGTAAGTTTAACTTAGTGATAAGAGAACATTTGCCACCACAGAGATTAGCTACATACCCAGTGAGTTTCAAGGATGTTAGTACAAAGGACAGTACAACAGTGAAAACGGTTTTAGATTTTGCTAAATGATATGCATTTCCTCATGGATTTCAGTCATAAATTAGTAGAATATGAAATCTGTATAGTGAAAAACTTCCAAGAAAGGATTCAGCACAAAAGCGTTCTTTTAAAAGGAATAGTACAACAGCCTTGGAGAAATGACTGGCAGAGCTTCAGTACATGGCATGGTCACAGACATTAGCAGATGAGCTGCAATCAGAAGACAGCAAATAACCCAGTGATCTTTGCAGGCGAGCACATTTAGGGCAAGTATATAAGACAGCATATGCTTTTCCATGATGCCTGGCTTAGGTAATTTACATTATGGAAAGCTGAAAGAAGTATGATCTTATAGCATTCCAGATGACTTTTACAAATCTCTGCTTTTGTTAAAATACAGCAGGAGGGTAAGCAATTAGAATTAGTCATCTCATTTATAGCTTGTTAATTACACAGTGAAAATATTTGATGAAAAATGCATGAAAGCAACCTGGGGGCAGAGGAGGAATTGCACAAGAGAAATACAGCAAGAACAAATGTTAAACTTCTGTAGCTTGCTCTCTTTTGCATTTCTGTCTGAGGGACATGTGAGTTCAAAAAGTTTGAAATTTGTCATACAGTTCTTTACTTAAGATTCTGAAATTCCTGAAAATGTTGTTTGGGTCATGCAAATAATGAAGAAAAGTATGCCTAGGTTTCTTAAAGTTTGCTCAGAGAATGAAGGAAACAGGAACATGAGAGCTGTAGAAAGCATTTTGTTCCTGCTGTGCTACTTTTGGCTCTTGCAGATTCCTGAGCATATAGGAATCATCTGCAAAGATTGTATACCATTTTTTCAGTATGAACTGTTTCTTGTTAGATTACAAGTAAGTTATCCAGCATCCTGCCTTACCCACCTTTGCAACATGAAAGACATTAAAGTGTTTACTTTCTCAGAAAAATTATACAAACTATTCTGGCTGTACTTAGAGTTAAAAAAAAAAAGTAAATCGAAAGCACTTGTAATGGAAATGAGTTTATTTTTCTCATCTGCACCAGGAAGAGCTGTTTGAAAGCACAGCAATCTTGCACTGACAGTCTTGGCAGACATCCAGGGTTGGCTAGAGAAATCAAGTTCTTATGTCCTGAACTGTTATTGAAGTCACACTGATAGTGTGTGGTTCTTCTAGGAGTCATATTAATAATAATAATGAAGTGTTTATTTACCTAAGACCTTACTACTTTTCTGTCAAACAGGTGTGTGGGCAAAGGGACACAGTAGGAAAAGGGAGAGAAGAAACCTCTTGCAGTTAATGACAGCTCTGTGTCTACCCTTGCAGACACCTCTTGTCATATGCTTCCAAAGATTCTGGCTACGAGAAGAGCTACTGAACGCATCCCTGCAGTCTGCTCTTAAAGAAACTGCAGGTGGTAGGGATAGAGATGCCATTAATTTTCCTTTCAATAGGGGTATTGCCTTTTTGCACAGAAGCAAAATACATAGACTTATGTTGGCTTTGTCAAATACAGAAATGTAATGTTGATCTTATCCTTTTGCCCAGGGTTGTTTGTGCACAGCAACAGGCTTCGATAGTCCCAGTGTTGGGCTAATTTCTGCCAAAAGGAAGGCAATCTGATTTACATTCACACAATCAAACCAAATCAGGTCTGCTGTGCTTTTTTGCATCCATTCTGGATGTAACCCACATCAATAGCTTCTTTTTCTTTCTTTCTTTGCTGTTGGTTTGGTTTTTTTGTCAGCCATGTACCAGTATTAGATTTTGAAAAAGTGCTATTAGTATAAGAACAGCCACATATGTGTAATTGCAGAAGTTGCACAGGTTACCAGTGTATACCTCAAAGTGGGATAATTAAGGAGGGCAGACACAGAAAGAAGCTGGAGGGAATGACTTGTCTCTGAGGCTTTTGGCAGGCTTGGAGGGCTTTGGTTGGCTGCCTCTTCCCCTCCTCTGCAGATCAGTTAAATCCTAACACCACCCGAGAGGGGGTTTGTGCTGTTTCTGCAATGAGTGGGCTCCTAATGCATGGGATGGTGTCTGTGCTGAGACCTGGCCCTGACCCGGGGAGTGGAAGCGCTGCTGCTGGAGCATTTCTGGTGGATGTCTCCTTCATTGGGCCTGGCCTTTCTGCCCTTGATGCTGCAGTGTCATGGTTGCTTTGTTATGATGTCATCTAGAGATTAAAGATGACTTGTGACAAGCCTTGCAAAAATACATGGTAAGGAAGAACTTGATTCTAATAAGACAAACTGATGAGGAATAAGAAAGAATGTGGAGGGACAAAACCTTGCAAAAGGTCTCACAGCAGAGTCAATGGTAGAGCTGGCAATTAAAGCTGGTCAGAAAAGTAAATATTTTTCCTAGTGAAAGTTCTCCTTGAAAACAAAAAGTGAAATTACAAGAGCTTTCAAGGAGCTTGCTGGAAGCTAAACAGTCTGACTTTTTACCTCCTCAGGTCTCTGTGGTTTCTTGGCTGTTGGAGAGGTATCCAAACCTTGATTAGGAACAAAATATCCCACTTTGTTGCTTAAAATTGTAGCAAAAAGAATATGGCAAGAACACTTGAGCATCACTATTTATCAAGCAAATCTCTTCATGGGTGTCAAGAGTACTCACTGACTACTCAATATATTGACTGCTATGTTTAGTAAATCATATATGTTAGTTGGTTAAATATAAGTTTTATTATAGATGAGGAACTCCTTTCTTGCTGGGGACTGACTTGTTTGTGAGGTGAGATTCCATTTCCAGGAGTTTCTATGTAAATCTTCTACACAAGTGCAGTTGGCACCATCCAGAAACGTAAGAACAAAAATAATGTCATACAGTGTTACCAGAGCCAAGGACATCCCTACTTGACATTCATTAATTTACTCAAAAGTGTTAGAAGAACAAAAGCACTCCAGAGTGGCAGAGCAAGGAAATGCACTGAATTCCAGGAAATGTGCCTTCATACTAGGTGTGCAGATTTCATCCACCTAATCTGCATTGGCCTGGGACTTTTCCTGCAGCTGTGCCTGCTTGAGGACCTTGCTAACTATGCTTAACTCCTGTAGCCAGGAGAATCTCACTGCTGTGCAGACTGCTGTCCCTCTCTGAGCAATCCACTACTTCAGCACTTCTGCCACCTTCCACCAGCTGAATTTGCCCCAGCTGAAATAATCTGACCTACACAAAGGCTTAGGTGTGAGTTCTTGCCTTAGCTCTCCCCTTTTGGCAGCCTTACTGCAATCACCACCCCTGCTTCATTACACAGACCTCATCCAACAGCCCACCCGAGCTGTAGCAGACCCAGCAACCTGCAGTTTTTCCAGTGTATTGCTGCTGATTCCTCACTTGCAGTGCACAGAAGCACCTCTTGCAGCTGTGCCTTCAGCTGCTGTAGGAGTTGGCTTAAATTGTTGCTACAAACATAAGGTGCTTCTGGGTGGAGTTAATAACTTAGTTTCACAAGGCTGCTGAAATAGATGCACTCCCTTCTGCATGGGGTCTCTGCCCTTTGGACCTTTTTTAGGGTATGCTGTTCTCTGCTATCTTACCAAAGGCATTAACTGACTTCCCCAGTTTGTCCTGGGGGGCTGTGTCCTGCCTTGAGCCAGGATGAAGCCAATTTTCTTTTTATTGATTTTTATATTTTTTTTTCTTCAGTGAACTCTCACACTTGCTGAAACTAGCAGCAAGTTTTCTAGCTAGTGGACTGAAAATGCCCAGATGTTTATAGTTACTGCTGAGAGACCAAGGACACTTTGCACTGCTTGTCAAATTTGCCACTTAGGACACTTAAAGGAGCAGAAGAGTCTTATCTACCACCGTCCTGTAGGGAGGGCAGACTAGACAGATGGCAAAGTCAGGGAACCAAAGTATTCCATCCCATATATAATTCAGGGATCACAGAAGTCAAGCCTTCTTTTCATTTTATTTTGTTCATGGCCGGCGCCCAGGAAGGACTCCATCCATCTATCACCATTGATCCCTAGGCCTGTGCTCTCCTGACCCTTGTAACTCTCCAGCAGCGCTTTGGGACATTTCAGGATTGCTCATAGCTCAGGAGATGCTGTGGGAATTCCAGGGGGTGGGGGAGGCAATAGAGTCTTGCACATTCCTGCACGTGCTTGTATATATTTTTACAAATTTTATCGTTACTATTTAAAGCTGTCTAGTTTTCAGTCCAGAAAGTCTTTCCTTTCCCTATCTAGGCAGGAAGGGGAGAGGATTGAGAGCATTGTTGTCACTCATTTAATTGCTGATCCTGAGTCAAACCCTGACAGGGTCCCTGTGTTGAACAATGATTTAACATGATATTTTGCTCATATAGAAGCCCTGTGAAAAAATACAGAACTTCTATCAAAGGTGGATTTCAGCTTTTTCCCCTTTTATTTTGTTTTCTGAGAAGGCCATTAAAAAAAATCAATGGCTCTCCTTCAAATTTAACCTTTTGAAAGAAGTGTCTAGTTTTTTTGATAAGTGTTGGATAACTTGAGATATTTCTGCTAAGGAAGTCAGTGAAAATATTCTTCAGGATGCTGTTTCAGGTACATCTTTCAAGCATGAAGTTGCACCTTATGGTGGCCTATAAGGCAATTTTGAACTGAAAACATATTCTGAGTGGCAGAAAGTACATTTTTTTTTTTTTTACTTGCCTTTTCTCTTGAACATGCTTTGCTGCAAAGTCTGTTCAACAATCAGGTCAGCTAAAGCTATAGGCCCACTTTTCAATAAGTTTGTAATGGTTTTTACTGGACAGCGGAAGAGTTTGTTTGCTGTCATTGATTTCTAGAAGATCAAGCAGTAATTTCCCTCTTCACTGAGGCAGGAGTCCTTGGGAATTTTTATTTTCCTTCTGGTGCTCATCCTTGTTTCTCAGAGTGCTTCATGTGCAGCTGTTCTTTGCCATCTGTTGCACTGTCTGGGGTGCTGCTTGAGCACATATGGATTAAGATATGGTAGCTGGGATTCAGTGGTTTGAGTGTGAGTTTGGTGCTGAGCTCACGAAAACTGCCTCCAGCTGAGCCCTAAGTGCATGGCTGGTGGTTCAGAGCTGGGAGTGAAACACTGATGGATGCAGCTATGGAAGATAACATGCCTTACATAGACTAATTCAATAGCATTTCTAGATTTGATGAAAACACTTGATTTAACAAAGACTTCATTCTGCCGCATGTATGTATATGTGCTCTGTTACAAAAGAACTGCCTGGTAGTAGTGTGACTACAGTGTTGCTAGGTCTTGATTTCTGGGCTGAGATTTGCATTTGGTTTGGAGGAATTAATAAACTGCCCCAGATTTAGAGCAGTAGCAAGCAGTTGCTTGTTTCAAGAAGCATCACGCAAAGCTACTGCCTAGCATGCCTGTCTCAGCCAGCTCACTCTGCCCCAGGGGCTGGAGGAACCTTCACGTGGTCTAAAACTGCTGCAAGAGGTAGGAAACCTTTCATGTGTTTTCAGTACTTGCCTCCTTTTCAGTCTCCTGTAAGGATGATTTGCACTTCCCTGAGTTGCTTATGCTTTGGCAAGGGTTGTTGGGGGTCTCTGAAGAAGGACTGTTTCTCCTAAAACACTACTGTTGCTCAGGACTGACCACAGACTTTGACCACAAGATGGGTCAGGTTAATCTTGCTGAGCTCTTCTCAGAATATTGTCTTAATGACAAGAAGGTGGTTCTCTTTTCTTGTTAGATCTTTGCTTTTGTTATTTGAGTTCTAGTACCCCAGTATCTTGCCCTGACGAGCAGAGTGGTGGCTGACACTGCTGAAAGACAGGACTTTCTTGGATTTTAGAAAAGTTCGGGGAAGTGCTAAAGCTATGAAGAGTTATTTTAAAATCAGTAAGTCATGCAGAATAATTGGCATAAATGCAGTCAGTGTTCACATCCACATTTATATGCAGAAGTTATTTTGGGTCACTATGGTATAAATAACAATGGCATAGCTAAAATGTTAACATTCTTTCTGTGTTCTTCAATTAATTTCCCACCTTGATGACTATGCTTTGGATCAGGGCAAGTAAAGCCATAAGGGAAAACAGATAACAGCATTTTACAACTGAGAAATGCAATGCAAATATCTGGAGTGCAGACTACAATATAGTTTACCTTTGAACTTTGAGCCCAGGGTAAATTATGTGGTGCTGAGCTTCCCACTTCAGTGTCTTGATTAGTGCCTGGGTTTGCACTAGATGTGTCAAATGAGGCTGGGCATTTCTAAACTACACCTAAGATAGGAGGGCACACCTTGACACCCTCCTGTATCTGAAAGGCATCACAAATAGCAGCAGGAAATGGATGGGGCTGCAGTACAAAGTCAGCTCACAATAGAAGACAATTGCATGTCCTTTCAGTCCTTGCTGTTTCTTACCTCTGTGTGCACCTATTTAAATAACACAGGTTCAGCCTTGGGAACTTGAATGTGTTGTATGGCCAGGCCAATTACTGCATCTTTTGAATTAACATGGCAAGGTGTAATATTTGAGCCCATGTTCCAAGTGTGCCTGGGGACTTTATTACCCAGCTTACACTAAAATCCTGAGTTACTGGATGAGCTGTGTTTTATTGTGCCTGTTGAAGAGGCTATTAAAACTAGACAGAAAGAAAAAGCTCTCTTCAGCCTGGCTATGATCCTTTCAAATTAGCTTTGCAGATTCCCAGACCTAGAGGTAGCTGGAAGCCAGTCTGACCTTCTGCAGGCATGAGAGCAGCCTCAGATCCTTCCTGCTGCTGCTGCTGGGGATGACCGTGGTACCTGGCCTCAGCTTAGGTGCTAGGACAGCCTCATTTTGCCCTACCCTGAGAGAGTGGTTGCTTGAATTTCTTTTTTTTTTTTTTTTTCTGTGTAATTGAAGTGAGTGGACTCAGGGCCCAGAGGATCAGACACCAGCCTCAGTATCAATAGTGTTTTGGAGAGAACACCTTGTATTTAGGATGTGCAGATATTAAGCTATATCATATGGTTCCTGTAGCTTCTGCTTTTAGAAGTTTAATTAGTTGGTTTTTTTGTTTGTTTGGCGTTTTCTGTTTGGATTTTTTCTTGTCTTTTTTAGTTTGTTTCGATTTTTTTGTTTTTTTTTTTTTTTTCTTTTTCCTTAGGTTAGTGATGTGCACCTAAAAAAAAAACCACCTTAAGAAATTGAACTTTTGTGTTTCCCAGCTATTGTAAATGTTCTTTTCCCCAGATCTCTAATTCCTTGCTGTTCTTCTCTTCCCACTAACAGTTTCTGTGCCTCCGTTTTTACCTTCTGTTAGAACCCTGCAACTTGGACATGTTTCATGTTGCTGTTTCCTCTCTGTCATGGAGAGTTTAGATGCAAGTATCTAAAGAGTAGATGATGAGAGCTTGTTGTGACAGATGCTTGAAGGAACCCTCTTTCCGGATGTTTTCCAGCTTTTGCAGTCCAGTGCCATCAGGCCTTTGCTCTGTTCCCCTGTTGTATGGTTCCTGATTGTTTTACTTTAGTTGGAAATAAAAAATCTGAAGTGGTCAGCCAACTTGCTTGTGGGGTAGAGTGTGACCATCTCAGCTGACAGGTGGTGGATTTCAAGAGGCAAAGCATGGGATAAGAGATGGTAGGTTGGAAGAAGAAGCTCAGGACTAGAGATATTTTCAGAACAGTCTGGAGGAATAGTCATTATGAAAATGATGGATATTACTCCTCATGCTCATGGTTTGGATGCTGTATTGCTCTGGCATGTTAATCCTGAACTGCTTCCTGCTGCTAACGTAAGGGACACATGGGATTTAAGTTATGGTCAGCCAAGATTCAACAAAGCATATAAATGATTGACCAGTAGGGTTCAATCAATGCCAATATGTCCCAGATTACAGCCAGTTTAGTTTTTCATATCAGACTAGATCCTACTGTAAAACTTCCCATCCCTCTGTGTACGTGCTGTCCAGTGCTGTGAACTGAACGTTTCCTGCTCTGGATGGAGGGAGAATGGTATCAGCTGGCTCTTCAGCCAGCAGCACAGTTTTTCTAGGGCTTAATTGCCTTGGCTGCCTGGCCAGGCTGTCTGACTGTCAGCTTGGGCAGAGGGAGTGCTTTACCAGGTCTTTTATTTATTTAGCTGTTGAATACATCGTGCTTTTCTTTTATTACCTGTCACATCTTGACCCTTCTTACTTTATGAGGAGCCTGTTCCACAGCAGGACCCCAGGCACTCTGGCAGGAAGATGGAGGTTTCACTCCATACAGCAGTCAGGAGAACAGTAGGAGCATGGTGCATGTTTGGCATTGCTTTCTTTTTGCCTGCTGTCTGCATATATTATACCTTGAAAATCATTGGGCAAGAGCACAGGAGCCCAGTAAAGCACCTCGGTGATTTGAAAGGTAGTAAGGCAAAACACAAGTACTGATAGTTGAAGTAAATTGCTCCTGTAAACTTCTTGAGGAAGAATTGCACTGGGCACACAGAATTAATCAGCAGCAGGGAGTGCTGATGCTTATACCTGCTCTCTTTGATTCAGGGTTATTTTGACAACAGTGGCAAATCTCTTCAGAAATCAACATAGGCAAGCAAAGGGTATTTCAATATTGCAACTGATAATTGAACAAAATCACCAGGAAATATCTTCACATATATGGTAAGCATGTCCAAATGTGGTCCAAATTGCAGACCCAGCATCAGCAGAGGCCACCTCATTGACTGGAGTGCCACTCTCTGTAAAGAGTATTATGAAAAAATTAACTGTTGACATGCACTTTAGTCACTGACCTAGCAGAGTCTGAATTGGAATTGTTACCAAGTTAAATCAGTGTTTAATTTTTCATGTGTGTAAATGGCTCTGTATGGAGCAAACCAGTGAAGTCAACAGCCAGCATTAGACTCTGGGCACGTGGAAAGCTATTGAGCCAACCTCCGCTGCACTTCCAAAGCTCAAATAGTTTACTTCAAATTATTCTACTTTGTGTGCTGATTAAGTTGTTGTGGTTTATGGGTTTTTTTGGGTTTGTTGGTTTGGTTTTATTCCCTTTTTGAGAAGGTATTCAAGTATATAGATAACCCATTCAGATGGAGAAACCTCTACTTAGACAAACAGATTGCACCCTGTGTGCCTGCAGCTTCCCTGAAAACAGTGCCAGTTACCAGCTCCTGGGGACTTGAACCTTTGTTTGACATTTAAGGGAGAAAAAATACCTGCAAGCATTTAACTCTGAGAACAACGCTGGACAAATTCATATCAGGAAATATCCTCACTGTTACAGTCTGGCTAACTAGAAGTGGAATGTTTTGTAGAAAACTATAGTGATTAACATTCAGAATAGACAGTATTTGATCCTGGCTTACTGATAAAATTTCCAACTGTATAACCGTCCAGAATTGTACCTAGTTTTTCACCTTTGGGAAAGGGGAAGCTCTAATTTTCTAGTGGGATGGCACTTTCTTCAAGCTCTGGTGGGTCACGAGTTCTGAGAAAGTAAAAACTACAGCAGTAAGTTTGACAGATGTTTTACATTTTCTATCCCTCTGAACACAGTACAGCATGGGTTATTTTAATTAAAGTCTGGCTTGCAGTTGGAAGGATAGAACAAATGGTCACCATAAAAATTTTTAAGACTTTGTAAAAAGTGTCTTACATAGTTTTTTCCTTCCTCTAACACAAGTTGCATATGTAGAATATATGGCAATCTCATATAAAAAGGTTTTATTGGCACTTGTAATGACTTTCATAACTTATGAGTTCACTGCTCATGAGTAATTTGGTCATCCAAAATACAGGCCAATAAAACTTTTATCTCATATACTACTGTCATGTCTTCTGCTCTTTGGGTGGGTAGATAAGCAGAGGCATACCAGAAGCATGTTGTAGATCCTTTAAAGGAAGAATTAAAATAGAATATAAATTCAGCTGTAAGGAAAAGTGATTAAATGAAGAGAAGCTGATAAAAACCCCCCAAGACCAAAGGAAATGTGTTCTGATTTTGACCTGATAAAATTGATATTGCTTTTTAAAATATCTAGGGGTTACATGTACTTAGGAAATCAGAAGCTGGTGCTTGTGAAGTTTGCTGCTTATTCTTGCAGGTTTCCTTTCTGGTTTGTTTTTTTTGTTATTTCGTTGTTCTTTGGTTTTTTTTCTGTCACCTGAGTGGCAGTGAGGCAGCTAGAGCTGTAGTACACTGTATTTTTTATGGTCCCTGACTGTGTTCAGGAGGGAACACTTTCATGCAGTTGGAGCATAGATGGAATTTAAATCTAAAATCAGGCTGTCTGCACACAGAGAAAGAGATCTCTCATAAATCTAGTTTGACACTATTCCCTATTTTTAGCTCTGTGGTACAGCATCATATGACTAAGAGCCCCTAAGGTATCTGCTGCTCCCACAAAAGAGGACTCCTGCCTCCAGAAAGTGGCTCATATTTGTTACGATACTCAAGAAATATAATGAACTCCTGACTAACAACATTTTATAACCAGGAGAGCTTTTGGATACCTGAGCTTGGAGACAACATACTGATTACCACTTACGTAATTTCTTTACTGCTTTAAATCAGTGGCTTGAAATTTATCATAGAATCATAGAATGCCAGGTTGGAAGACACCTCAAAGATTATCTAGGTACTACTACTGTTTATATGAGAAGGCTCAGCACCCTGTCAAGGTGAGACTTACAACTGTCCAATGTGAGGGAATCTACCACTTCCCTTGGGAGACTATTCTCAAGGCTGAACAAACCCAGTTTTCTCAGCCTCTCCTCATATGGCAGGTCCTCCAGTCCTCTGATCATCCTTGTGGCCCTTCTCTGGACCCTCTCCAGCCTGTCAGCATCCCTTTTGTAGAGCAGGGACCAAAACTGAACACAATACTCCAGGTATGGTCTGACACGCGCTGAGTAGGGTGGGATGATGACGTCTTGATCTCTGCTGGTGATGCCCTTATTGATGCAGCGCAGCATCTTGGTGGCTTTCTATGCCACAGCAGTATACTGTTAATTCATGTTGAGTCTGTTATCCACCAAGATGCCCAGGTTCCTTTCCACAGGGATACTCTCCAGCTGAGTGAATCCCAATCAGAACTGGATTCCTGCGTTGTGTGTTCCCAGGTGCAAGACCTTACACTTCTCCATGTTGAACTTCATAAGGTTCCTTCTAGCCACTCTGCCAGCCTGTCTAGGTGATCCTGGAGGGTGGCTCTCCCTGCCTGAGTGTCAACCTCTCTACTCATCTTGGTGTCATCAGCAAACTGCATCAGGGTGCTTATCCTCTTTGAGCCTGCTTTTCTGTCAGACTGCTTATGCTATATATGTTCCTTTCTTGTAGTATATGAAGATGTATGCTTATAAGTCTTTTTTTTCTTTTAAGGATATAGTCTGCGTATTTTTTCTCCTGCCCAGAGTAGGGGGATGTCTCCCCTGTCTGCCAGCCCTTACCCATTTCTTAGGCAGAGGCTGTTCCTTCTGGTGTGGGGGGTATGACTGTGTGCCTGGTGTGTTTGTTATAAGAATATTGACCCTTTAGCAGCTTGGCAAGAGATCTGGCCCTCTTCCATTAAACCGTGGCTCCAGGGAGCTTGATACTTGCTGATGGCTATGAGCAAGGCTGGTAAAAGGGTGAGCAGGGAAGGGTTTGCTTTGTCATGAGTGCTATAAAGTGGGCTGGTTGTAGAGGGACTTCTGCAAGGCAAGGAGGCTGTTCTTTCCTGTTAAATGAAATAAACTTTTCAGTCTGGGTAGAGGAGAGAATTTTTGCTTAATGAGCTGAGTGGTGCTGCCTCTTCTATTTGTCATGGAGCAAAACCT
This sequence comes from Apus apus, assembly GCF_020740795.1. Classification (NCBI taxonomy): domain Eukaryota; kingdom Metazoa; phylum Chordata; class Aves; order Apodiformes; family Apodidae; genus Apus; species Apus apus. Next base: position 29,241,383 of record NC_067285.1, read on the forward strand.
GACCTGACACTAGTCTCTTGGAGTGACTGGGATTCACCATCCCAGATATGGTGGAAGCAAGGCCAGGCTATAGAGGGAATCAAAAGGTGCAGTTAAGGGGTTGAAAATGTGTAGCTGTAAGGACCTAATGCAGTGAGACTGGTTCACATATTTTCTGGTAATTGGACAAGAGGGTAGCTTTAGGGTAACCTAGCCTGACAAGACTGCAGTTGATTGAAGACAAGTCCTGTGGTGACTGTGCCCTCAATTAACAAGAATATTAATGATTTCTGCCCGCTCAAATACTTTAACATTACTTTAGTAACCCAGGAGAGTTATAGAAAATGCCTGGCTCAGTAGAGTGGGTGCCTGAGCCTTTGTGAGGCTTTTCCAGGCTGGCAGTTCCAACTCAATGCAGTCTTGTCCATTGAGCCTGAAATGCATGTGTGATAGTTGGAGAGGTTTGTAAGTTAGGTCTGTCTTTTGAATATTCTAGATATTGAAAATGCTGTCTGGTGTTTATAATCCTGTTAAATTTGGCTCATTTTATTTGAATTATTTTTCAGCAAATATGACCTTGTCATCTGTGGTTCCTTGCCTTATTATACAAACATTCACACATATCTACTGTTCCTATACTTTTTTTAACTTACAGATCAACCATTAACATTTGTCATTTATAGTGGTTCTAGCAGAGTCTGTGTACATCATGGCCTGATTTTATTGCAATCTGAATAATAGGAAAAATTGTATACCAGACATTTTACATACCTATACATACTACAGTATCTTATGAGTTAAAACTCAGACCTAAGTATAGATGTTAAATATTCTTCAATATAGGATTTTAAGGGACTGTTTAATTTATTTACTTCTGCTTCTCTCTGCTAAGATATAGTGTATATCCCACATGCCTACATGTAGTTACAGCTAGTGCCACTGCACTTGACAAGGTAGGAGGTCCCCTCAGTTATATTTTTCAATGCATCTGCATGAATGCTGCAGCAGTCAGACTTTTACACCCTGCTGGTAGTATGGGAAGTTGATTGTCAGTCCTCCAACTGTACAAGAGTCATTTGCAGGTGAAAATGAGTATAAATTAATTATGTCTTTCTGGAGGATGGGGGAGTGGGTAAAAATGCCTGGATCCACATAACTCATGATAGCTCTCTGCTGTCTGCAATAAGGGTTATTCAGTTTCACCTCCCTTCTTTTCTACCCCTCCTAAAGATCAGTAATGAGGGTACTCCTTACACCAGCAAAGTGGCTGCCCTGTGCATTTTGTTGTGTATCTGGGTTTTTTGCTTTGCTCCTCTGAAAATTACAGATTTTTAGAAATTGTGGGGGGAAATATCATTTGAGTGATGGTTTTATAATTTGTGGCTCTCTGGGAAATGAAGGATGGGGAAGGTAAGTTTCCCTAGAATCTCCTGATGGTATACTAGGCAGAGACTGTACACAGGTTCACCCCAAAGCAACCTTCATCCTTCATTTCCCACTGCTTTACCCTTCTTACTGGCAACAAAATATTTGTCTACATAATATAATTGTTAAATCTAGAGGGAGAAGTTGTAAGTGCCTTGTCTAATGGCTTCTCTAGGTGACAAAGCATAACATATAAATGAGCCATAATTTGTTGTTCTGCACTTAACTCTGGACTACTTTAAATTGTGTTGGTGTCCAGGTTCTTCTTAGCCAAATTCCCTTGTTATCAACAGTTTTGCTTCAAGGTATGCCTGGAAAAGCCTACAGGGTAGGCAGCTGGAGTCTAAGAACTATCAGGATCTATAAACCCCACAGAAGTACTTATTTTTCCCTTCAGCTTCTGCTCTGAGAAATCCCAGACTGCATTTACAGGACCAGATCCTGTACAAAATGAAACACTTCTGTGCTGTGGCTGACACAACCCATGGGACACCTGCATGGGAGGCAATCTGGGCTGCTGCTTCCCTGCACACAGGGAAACTCTTCTTCCATTCAGCTCTGTAAAAGTCTGCACTGAAGCCTTCCCACTTTTGTCCACAGAAGTGGTTTTATTTTGTATGATGATAGCAAATACTGCATAGGTCAGAAATATAAAAGTGTGAATGTCACCACATAGACCAGTTCATTTGTCAGGGCATTCAATGAGTAGTTCCTCTGCTGGTGGGAAATATAGGCTGGGACATCTTGGCATCCTCAAACACTAAATGCCTAGGGTGAAATTCAGCACTATTAAATTTGTTTTCCAAAAATAGCCCCTTTACTGAGGAATGCTTTATCCTTTCTGAAAATCAGGCCTAGCTCACTACCTAAATAATTACTGAAAGGAGTACTTACTATTTTAAAACCCAACTTCATGAAAATGATGGACTGAAACATATTAAGATACTGGGAAAAAAACCCCTAGATTGTTTATATTGTCATTCTCTCAGTAAGTTCTTAAATGTACCTCAGCGGTGCAAGGAGACTAGTTCTTTCAGTGTTTGATATAAACCATATTTATTTATTATCAGTCACATCTGCGAAAATAACATTCTCCTCCTTTACACACGTGGCTATGTTTGGCTGGAATCTGCACACCATGAATCACAGTTGTGGTAGCAATAAAGTTTATTATCAACAACTCATTATGGAATTGAAGTTTCTCTTCCAGAAATACTGCAAGTTTATGCGTATTCTTCAGCTGTTACAAATGATGCTTCTCAGCTGGTGTGTAAATCATTGCTAAAAGTGATGACTGGAAAGTGTGGGACTTTCTACAGAAACTTCAGCTGAAAATATTTTTTGTTTTCAGCTGCAAATCAGACCTGACATACTACAGTTAACAAAAACATCAACAAAATTTTAATTCTGAATTACCACTCTGTTTTCTCTGGAGGGATGTTTTAGGTGTCTTGTGTTTGTCTCTGCCACTCTCAGGTTCTGTCTTCCATGATGCATCATGATTTTTCTCTTGTGATGGGACTTAGTGGAGTGTAGGGCTAGACATAAGAATGTAATTTAATGGCAGATAAAGAAGAGAAAGGAGGAAAAGATACATTCATTTTCCATGAAGTATTGATTTTCTTTTCAGATTGAGATATTTTGTTCTGTGTTATTTTTATAAGTGAACTTTACCAAAGCAAGCAACATCATATAGTTTAAAAAAAAATAAATTGCTGTTAAAAACTCAATATGAAAAAATGAGAACCAATCCTAGTGAACAAGAACAGTGAGCTGTAAAACTAATGTCAGTATGCAGAACACGTCCTTTGGTCCTAATACATATGCATGAGAATGATTCTGTGAGAGGCATAAAGTGAAGAAATCTTGATTGCTTTCTGATGTTATTTATATATTTAAATTAGATAGAATTTTTGAATTAGTATATGCAGAAAACAAAGGGGGTATTTAGGACGTACCAAAATGCTACAATAATACCTTTATTATTATTAATTACTGTGGTGCAAATCTGAGACAACACTTTTGATACAATGAAGAGATCACCTCTTAAATGTAATAGGCTTAGAAATGTTGTTACAGCAGGCTGAAGACAAGATCTTTGGACCACTGTTGATCTTTATCGCCAGTTCCCACTTGTTCCACAGGGACACGTCACTCAGTGCTGATGATCTTTCCACTCAATGGGAAAAAAAAAAAACTGTGTGTGAGATGGGTGTCAGAGGGGGATTCAAAATGGGCCCTGTGCCTCCAAGCCAAGTGTCCTTCTCTGAAAAGCAAGTTCTGCAAAAACTGAGATAAATTGAGAGAATGTCTGCTTTGCCAGACTCCAAGATGGAATCCTTTATTATCCCTATTTATTACAGAACAGTAGCTACAGTGATATGATCTTATTTTTTACAGTGTATGTTGGATATTGCTACTTGTTTAACTCTTTCTTATGCTGCATTTTCTCCTCTCATTTACATGAATTTAGTAATTTCAGGAGGGTTTTCTTGGAAATCTTTAATCATAATTAAGTGAATTGATTTATACATAGCACTTGCAATCATAGTCAAGCGGATGCAAGAAGGGCTGAGAAAGGACTTTCTAAGTGCCAATTAACTGTAGGATATAGACACTGGATAATGACTTCTGCATTGCTGAACAAATCAGTCTGCAACACTATAAAATCAATTTTGCTTCATGTTGTTCTTAAAACAATATAAACCATCTGAATTCAAAACTGTAAAATCAATTTTGGTTCATGTTGTTTCATAAAGCAATTAATACGAGCTCAGACAATTGTCATATGAGCCACTGGATGGTTGGCCTTCAAAATGCCAAAAAGTCTCTGACGATTTAAACTGAACTGCCAGGTGAGCCAGCACAGGAGATGTTTTAGCTATTGATGTTTTTATAGGCTAATGAAAGGATGTAGCAAAAATGATAGTAATGATCAGAGCGAGTGCTCCGCCTGTTGCTGCCAAATTAGGCTGGTCCCTGGGTGAAGCGAAGTGGGTCTTCCCTGCTGCAGGCATCACAGGGCTCCTGCTGGGAGCCCAAGTTTTGCCTGAGAGTCTCTGCCTTGGGCTCAGCAGCTTGAAGCCTTCCTTGGAGATTCAGCTCCAAATTTCTTTTTTCTGAAGAACCTAGACACTGTTCAAATAGCTTCTTTAGGCTGTGTTAGCAGAGGTAATATTTGAGGAAAGAAAGTATCCTTGCTTTACAAGAGTAAAATGGGCACAGATCAGGAAAAGGAATTTGGACAGATTCATGGACACAGAATAGGAATGCTCACAGAAAGCTAAGATGGTGGTAAACAAAAAGTATGAAATACTTCATTTCAGACAGATCTAATTCTGTCTTTCTCAGCCATAACTGTGACACATTAACAGACAGTTTCTGTAGAAGGGTAACATGCAGGATATACATCTAACAGACTATTAATGGAAAATTCTTGGAGACAGAGGGCTGAGTGAATTTTTTTGCTTTAAAATTTTCAGCAAAATATGCGCATTTGACAACAGTAGAATGTTTTGCTAGTGTGTTGACTTCAGTCATTTTTTTTCAATTTCTAAAAGATTCAAAACTAGCTTCAGCACTTCTTAAAAGGACATATCAACTTATGGGTTATATATGACTTATAATTTAAAGTGTTTTCTAATATTTTTAAATATGTGAAGTCAAAGAATACGAGAGTAGAAAAACTTCACGATATTTTATTTTTTGCAACTATAAATTTGGCACATATTTAAAACCACTTTTTTAACTGTCGTCTAATGTGTGTCATATTTGGTGCCTACAGACCCTGCCAAATTATGTTTTTTACTCTAGGAACCGATATAATAGTAGTAATTAATCATACAAATGGAAAAATAAAGTCTCATGGAAAATGCTGATAGGAGAGGAGTACCATGCCTGATCTTGTGTAGAGTGTGTTGATACCACATCATAAAAATCTCATCAAGAGTAAAAATTATCAGCAAGCGGGTGTATCTCCTAATTGTGGTGCTGAAGTGCTGCAGATGTCACTGCTGGTTCTGCTGATCAGCAGAGGAGTGGGGGATGGCACAGGATGGCAGAAGCAGTTAGGAAGTGTTTTGGCTGCTAACTTAGCCTAAAGTCATGACATTAATTTTGGTTTTTCTAAGCATTTTGCATGGTGTCAGTAAGTCTGTGCTTACTGCCTTGCGGCTGATCAGGGGTACCCTGGAGCTTCTGTTTTTCCAACAGATTTTTCATTCTTTTATTTCCCCGGAGAGAAAAAAAAAGTGATAAAGCAGGTCTGCCACCAAAAGCATAGGACATGCTCCAAAGGCTTCTTAGGCATGATGACAGATGTGGCAATGTGTTCTCATAGCCCATGAAAAATCTTCAGATGCTGCTGTGGGCTTGCAAAGGCTGTTTTTGCTAGCTCCAGGTGAGGAAATGGGGGTGTCACTGGCTGTGAAACTGGAGAAAGAGGAGAAGGGAAAGAAACCTTCCTGAACTAGTGTGTGCAGTGGTGCTTGGGAATATGGCTTAGTGCTGGACTTGGTAGAGTAGGGTTAATGGTTGGACTCGATATTGTACGTCTTCTCCAACCTAAGTGATTCTGTGCTTTGTCAGGCAGGGCTGAAACAGCTGGTGGGTCAGTACTGCTCTTGCTGAAGGACTGGGAATGCCAGTGAGTTTTAGTGAAAGAGGAATATTAGTGAAACTTAGGTGCTTAAACAACTCTTCAAAACCTGTGCCCCATTGCAGAGGCAGGTGGAGCAGGCAGTTACAGGCACATTTTCAGCAGAGAAGTGAGGAGAGCTGGGAGCACAGCTGCTGGTGGCTGGGGAGAGCTGTCCTGCCCAAACCCTGCCATTGCTGCCTCTAAAAGATCTGCACAGAAAGCTTCACATTCTGGCCATGCAGGTCAGTGGGTGGGCTGATCATAACCACAGGCAGATTTGCTGCTTTCTTGTATTTAGGGAAACACAGTTTTACTTACAGCAGCCCATCAACATCTGGTTTGGGAAAACATAGCATGAGCTCCCATTGACTGTTCTGGGTATATTTATAGTACACGTTTCCCAGTTAAATATAAATTAATTATAATTTATATTACAGTATTATTCCCTGGCCCCCAAGGCTGCTAGTTCTGCACAGATTTATGCTCTAAAAAAGGCTTAATTCTCAGAGAGGTTACTATTGTTATATGCAAATCTGTATGACAAAGTATGCCTGAAGAGGCATCTCCATGATTTTCTTATTCTTGTTTCAGATAGGAAATCTGAAGTTAGACTAAAGTATTTATTTTTTTTTTCCACGGGCATCAGAGACTTTCATAAAGGCGTCTGGGAGTTCAGCCAAAACTCTCTTCATTTTAGACTATGTCCATAAACAATCAGTTATACCAACAGTCCACACAGGTATTGATACTGAATGTATGTAAATATGTATAAATAATAATAAAGCAGTGAAGTAACTGATGCTACAGTAAAGAGATTAGTGTTTTAATCTGGAAGTTTAGAATCTGAAATGTCCTTTCTGCCCTTTTACAATTATTAAAGTTCAAATTAAAAGTTCAAGTTATGTTTTCTGGGTGGAGATCTGTGTTAATGAATATGTGCTACCTCAAGCTAAAACCTGAGCCTTGCAGAAATAGATTACGTGCCTACATTTAGCAGTCTTTCAAACTCTTCAAGAGTATGCTGAGTATATAGGCTTCCCTGAAAGCATTTGTATCAAAACCAGCCAGTGATGTTAAAACCTTCCAGATGCTGCTGTCATTTTGCTAATTATTAATAAACACATCGGAGATAGTTTTTTGTTGTTTTGTCCTGGCTCTGGCATAGCCTGCCATCTTGACAAGGAACTGCAGTCCTGCTGCAGGGAAGCTGGGCTCAGCCCAGCATCTGGGGAACGAGGGAGTCCTTGTCCCAAGCATTTCATCCCATGTAGCAGTGAGAGGGCTCCTGTGCAGGTCCATGCTGCAGGGCTCTGCTGGCTTCAAAGAAAAATAATATTGTTCCTACCTACTTTCAGTAGCTACAGGAAAAATTAAACACCCTGGGTTTCAGTCAAATCAGAACAACATCTGCAAAGAATGGGGACAGCCTGTACTATAGAAACCTTGGATTTCTGTCTGGTTTTTATACCACAAATCAGTGTCTTGGTTATAGCTGAGCTGATGAAATTTACCCATCCATTTTAATAGTGTCTCACTAGTTTCACTGACATCAGCATGAGTAATATATGCCAGGTATGACTCAGGTAGAGATGTGTTTCCATGGGAAGAGGCAAGCAAACTTCTGGCTTAAGAATTTTCTTAAAGCAACTTCAAATGTAGACTGTTTATTTTGTTGGGAGGGCAATGCTGACAAAGACATGCTCAAAGTTTTCACTTCATGAATTCCTGATTGAAGAGAATCTTGGCATGATGCAAAATGAGAGATGCAGTAAAGGCTTCTGTGGTAGATTTGGGCATACTGGTTCACTCATACATAGTAGTTCTTTTTACTTTGGGGTTTTCTCTGAGGAAGCTATGAAGGAAATAATTTTTACTATTGAGGTCTCTCTTAACAGAATAACAGATGTTAGGATTTGTAGGGAAATGATACTACTCAATTGTCATGTTCCTGTGGTTTGAGAGAAATCTCTCAGTTCCATAATACCAGATAGAAAATAGTTGAAGTCATATATCCTACAAACTTGCCAAGCAGAAACACTTGTTTTGGCTAATTTTCCCAAATAAAGTTCTAAATCTTGGAGAGTTTTAACATAACCTGTCTGAGTGGTGAGTCAGTTTCTAACTTTGAAAAATTGTAAATGAGAAACAGAGAAATCACCAGGAGGGCAATCAGTGGTGTTAGAAGTCACACTTACTGAGTATCTGAGGTCCTCAGAGAATTCCTAATGCTAACATACTGGTATTGGTGAACTGGTGACATGAATGTCCTCCACAGCTGAAATTCAAACAGCTCTGTGTTTGCTGGACTACAGACATCAACAGCTGCCCTACAGGAGGACTTTTGCATGGCTTTCCAGCCCTTTAGGGAGAAATGCTATTCTCAGTGGCAGGGCTAATTTTAGGAGTTTGATGAACCATGGTTTTCTTTTCATTTGCTCGCAGGGGTTGTAAATTGCTAATGATCTGCAGCAGAAATTAATTATTGCTAATTATTCCCTTTCAGCCACAGCTCAAATCTTTTACCACAGTGTGTGGATGCAGGTTAAATGAAGTCCAAATCTAATTCCCTTTTCTGTCCTTGAAGTAAACAGTAAATTCTGCTCCCTCTTTGCATCCAAATTGGCTCATGCAGGAATGCACAGTGGTGGGGTGATGCTTGTGTTTTCAGAAGCAGAGAGGATGTCTGTACTTAAAGCTTAAAATGGGATTAAGGCCTGTCTTTTGTCACAGGTTCACTCTTTCCTCTGGGGCTTTAAGTAGGACAAGGTGAGACTGATATCTCTTCCAAATAAATATATTGAGGGAGATTCTATTTATGAGAAGAACAGTGTGTCTGACTTCATGTAAACGAAGGTCACAATAATACTCCACGTATGATATGCAAAATGATGTTATTCTCTATGCAGTCTGCATGTAAACACTTATGCTGTTATTGAAAAGTCCAACGTGCAAAATCTAAAAGATGGAAATTAATTGTATAATGTGACCGCAGGATAATTGATGTTGAACCAGTAAGGCAAACTAAATGAAATGCCACCCAGTCAATGGTTACCTTGCCTACAATGGACATGTGCCTTTGATCAGCACAGGGGATACACTGAAGCTATGTATTCCCACAGGGAAATCTGAAAACACCTGCCAGCAAACCACAGTATTTTCAGGGGACAAAGAGAAGTAAAAGTAGAGGTTTTTCCCCACCCTCTCACAAAGTTATTGCCACTTAGCCTTGAACTGAACCATCTTTGGTTGATGCTTTCTGGTGTCTAACCTTGGAAACGTGTCAGCTCTAAAGGCACTTAGGAAAGTTTGCTGGCAGAAAAGCAAGTGCCTCAATTCCTGCATTTCATCATGTGCAAAAATGCCTGAATAATGAGTCTTACAATCCTATGCAAGGCAGAGCCCTGGAAGCAGCCAGCGAATGTGGCACTTTCTGGGGCAGGCCAACACAAAGTGCTTTCTTTGTACAAAGCAGCCCTGATCTGCTCCCTTTTCATTTCATAGCCCAGTACTTAAAAGACTCCTGGAGTTTGCAAAGGTGTTTTGAATCTCATCTCTCTCTGAGTCAGAGCTGCAATTTCAGCTAAAATAAGGAAATAATCTCTGAGATGGGGAAGAGTTCAAGTGGTTTTCTTAGTCTGTGGTAGAAGCAGTATGTGATTTGTTGAGTATATCTGCAGAGGAAAGCTGGGGCCACCAAAAGCCTTGTTTTAGGTGCCACCATTTTGGGATAAAGTCTTCCTGGTGAGTGTAGCCTCCTGTTGACTTTAAACCATCAAATGCAAAGCTTTTTTCACCTGCACCTGTGTGAGTCCTCACACAACTGATTTGATGTCAGCCATTTGCTGATAGGAATTGTGATAATCTTGTCTTCCATTGCATTTGGAGTTGCAGGTAAAAAATAATCTCTACAGCAAATCTCATCCTTTTGACACAAACTATATAGCTAGAATATTCATTTTCTGAAAGGGACAGCGTTAGTACCTGAATGGTGAGAGTGATAGCTGGTAATTCCCACATGCTTTTTCATGACACAAATCTGCTCTAAAGAGTGGTTTTCTTTCTGTGGAGCCAGCTCTTCTTCACCTCACCATATATCTCCACTATGAAACACTAAGAAAACTGAGTGTGCCTTGTGTCTCAGCATCATCTCTTGTAGGGTGGAAGGTACAAGTACTGCTCTCTTAATCAGAGAGCTGTTGGGGAGAGCAATGGGCTTTTCACTGCCCCATATCTATTGCAGGAGAAATGATTGCTCAGGCTGGTGACAATTAGCCATATGCCAAGACATCTCCTCTACTCCCTCCAGCACCTGCTGCTCCTCCATAAGAAACCCTAATGATAGCCCTCCTACTGAGGTGTGCTAAAGAGTTGCTGTACCTAACTATGTACCTTGAGAGCTCATCTGCAGTCTTTATTACAACAATTACTAAGGATCATTTGACTGTAAATGCTGGATCTCTCTTGCTATGAATCAATCAGTCATTAACCTTAGCAGTATCGACGTGTTCTCACTATGCATTTCAAGCAGACTAATAAACAAGAGAAGAGTTAAGGGCCCATTCTGCATGCTGTGATGTATTCCTGTGTTGCTGGATCTGAATAAACACAGTGACACTTCATTGTACTGAGAGAGATTTATGAAGGAACTACAATGTGGGAGAGAAGGGGAAGGAGAGGCTTGTGCTGAGATGTGCTGATAAAGAAGCAAAGCTAGACAGAGAAATGGGAGCATCATGCATACATGTGCTCATCTGATAAGCAGGGATCTGACAATAAGCTGACATGTGCTACGTAGGAATTGCTTTCAATTTCTTCTGTCATGTCACTGTGATTCTCAACTTTGAATCATTCTGGGAACAATCAACATCAGTATGTTAAAGGGAAAGGAGGACAAGAAAGAAGAAAGAAAAAAAAGCACATGCATGAAATTCACTCTTTTTGGTGTGTCTTTTTAGGTGACCGTAGTTCAGAGCATATGCTTGTCTTGCCAAAATATCTTCCTATGTTTTATGAGGTCATTGACTATTTTAAGAAACTCTTTAATAATAATAGTAAAAAAAAAAAGAAACAACAAATCCAGTTTCTGACTATGTATAAAATGACCTGGAGGTCTCCTTTCCCCCTGGAAAAAAAACTTGAATTATTTCTTTTTTAAATTCTTCGTCAGCAGTCCCCAGCCATTGGTCCTGGCCAACACTATCTGTGAGACTCTTAAGCATTTGTTGGAACAATATTCCCATGACCAGACCAAGATGAGGAAATAGGACGTCACATGCAGAGCTGTCATAGTTCAAGAGTTCTGCTTGCAACAAGTCAGGGTTGGGGATCTCTGCTTCAGGGCATGGAAGCCCAGCTGGTGGGTGCAGCGAGGGTGACATGCAGTCCCTGGGAGCAGGGGCAGACCTGTCCATCGTGGGTCAGTGCCACTTGCCAGCTGACTCACGCAGCAGCACTGGCACCTTGTCAGGCAGTGGAGACCTGTAATGGCAGCCAGAAATTTGGGAGGAAGGAGAGCAGCCTGCATTTCATTACCTGATGACTCCTGGGTAAACAGACGTGACAAGCACAGCAGATGATGTTGGACTCCCCTGCTCTGGCTTCAAATGGCCACAGGAGCAGCCAAACTTTCTAGCTTCAGTCAGCAGAGAACAGGCACCAGCTTTGTAGCTGTTTAAAACAGGAAGTCTAGAAAAGACTGTCCTGCCTAGGAAACGTGGAGCACTTCACTGAGGCTCCTGCCTAAGTGATAGGACCTGAGTCTGCAAATACCCAGCCTGGAGCAGCCTTTGCAAACGAACAACCTCCAGTGAGAAGCCGTGAAGAGAGGTGCCCAGATGGTGCCTGGAAGACCTGCCCATTTCAGTGCCTGTGCACCAAGCCTCCTGGAGCTTGCCAAGTCACCAAAGGGCTCGGCAGCCTCATTTCATAATTCCTAACATACGTAGAACTTCAGCTATGACACAATTAATTTAAGCCACTAGTGAGAGCTGGATCTGGGCCTCTGCAGAGCCAAATGGCCTATATTTTCTGATTAAGGAGTGGAATATATTCTGCTTCTTCTGAAGAGGGGTTGCAAGGGACTAATCTACCTTTGGGTCTATTTCCTCAGACAACTTTAACCAGACCTGCTGCTGGGTGGGGTACCCCACATCCGTGTGACTCTGAGTGCATGTGTGTTCTGGGGACAGTAACCCACTCAGGAGTCAGAAGTTTGCAGGCACAAGCCCTCTGAAAAATTCCAGATAGGAAGTTATTTCAAAGCAGACTGGTCTTGAAGCTCGTTGATTTGTCTCCTTTATTTTTATTCACCTTTTTAAGCTTGTTCATTCATGTCCGAGGCAAGACCTAATTAATGACATTCTTTTAGCTTCCTTTCATTAATGTATCTTTGTGTGAAGTTTTGCACTAATGGCTTCATAAAAACATCAGCAATGGGTATCTGGATGCGTTAAACAATCTTCATGTATACTAAAGAATTTCAGTTCACTTTTAAAATTCTCAGATAGTATTTTATATACATTTTTAATTATACTCTCCTGAGTTTTAGACCTTCTTGACAGTTTCATTTTACTGTCTCAGACTATATAAATATATATAATTAGATGTATTTATAGAATAAGTAGCTATTACAGCTATTTAAATAAAAAAGAGTAATTTATGCATATTTTCTACTTTAGACTTCATTAGAAAATCAGAATTTTCTTTATCAATTCAGTATCTTGTATTACTTTTATGTAACTATACAGATTGATTTGGGGGATGGCGGGAAAGAAAAGAAAAAACCCAACAAAGTCCCTCTATGAGTATCTCAATTTTTAATCAATCTATACCGATTAGTTGGTTTGATAAGATGTGTAATATGACATTGTTCTTATGCTGTGACTGGATGAATGCACAGATAATCATGATATGAATCATTACATTTGCAAAGCAAAATCCATTTTCTACCAATTCACTTCTCGTGAGCATTTTTTATAAGGATGAATTGCTGAAAGGCAGCATTTTTTAATATATTGGTCGTTTTTAAATGTCTCCCTTCAGGAGTTTCAGAAGTTATTTGCACCTGATTTTCCACGGGGGAAGGAGCTAGGTCTCTGCCTGGGATGCCTGCAGGTGTTACTGTAGCAGGACGCTGCTCTCTCCTGGTCGGCACTAAAACACACGTACTGCCGTGGTTCTGTACCAATTGTTTATGCTTCTGCAAGCAGGGACACAGTTTAATGGGTGATTTCCTACTGACATCCTCACGGAGGGGATGCTGGGGGTGAATATTCCCGTTTCCTTGGTGTTTTCTGCCTGAACTGTCTTCAATTTAGAGGCTTTTGTCCTATGCCTTTGGGGATGCATTTTACTTTGGCTAACAGTCAGGCTCACAGCCTGAGCAAGCTAATCTTGAACACGTTTGTACATGGATGAGAGGATGCAGGAACTGGAGAGGTACATGGCCTCATAGCTACTGCAGCTCAAGAGGATCAGGCTTGTTTCAGACACTGTCTCTGTTTTGTGGTTTTTTTTGTTACACTGGGCATATTGTGGATTAGTGCTTTCCTTCTGTCTAGGTGTTCACATGTGCATAGGAATTACCTTAGGTAGAGCATCTGGTGCAATGGGGACCCAGTATCACAAGGTGTCATTAGACACTGTAGTTGTGCACAAAATGGCAAAGCCAAAATACCAGAGCAGGTTAATGCAGAGAGAGAGATGTGCATAAAAGCATAGTGCTGGAAGCCCTATGCTGATAAAGATGAATATCTCATTGACCTCCTTGAAAGCAGATAGAAATTCTAGCTCTTTTGTTTGCAATGATGATATCATCTTATTGCTGTCTTTTAAACAACAGCAACAAAAAGATTTTCACAGATAACTTTGAGGTTTCCTGGTGCCTGGAGGAAAGAGATGAGGTGGTGTTTAGCTGCGAATACACACGGGTGAAATCCTCACCTTGTGGAATATCCTGAAGATCAACTTCAAGAAACCAAGCACTTAAACTAAAACTATAGAAGCAGGATGAGGCTTTTGAGGATCTTGTAAGCAGTCAGACACCTTAACCTCCTCTGCATTTAAACCCAAGTGAAGAACCTACAGATTTAAAAAAATATCCTGCTCTGATCAGGGAGTTGGAGAGATACCATCGTGACAGCTCTCCTCTTGGCAACCCAGGCACATGCTCTGCAGAAACCAAACAAGGTGAGCAAAAGGGGAAGTTTCTCTGGGCAGAGAAAGTCCTGGCTTAGGACAGGACAGACCAGAACGAAGGAGTTCAGGATGCCACCTTTCATGGAGAACAGCAAAAGGAAAAAAATAATTTCAAAACCTCAAGAACTAGAGGAAGCAAATGAAGTTGCTGTACAAAAAAAAAAAATAAATTGCTGGTAAAAGTGTGAAGTGTTGATCTTATGTATTTTTTTGCACATGGTAGAGATCCTTAGAGGCTGTCAGAATTTTAATTAAATATGACAGCTTGACAAAAGGAGCAGCTAGGTGTGAAACACATACACTGCTGGAGGAAGGCTTTCTGCACAAGGGTGACCTGAAATCGGGAAGTCGCTGACTGTGACCTTCGCTGTGCTTTGCAGAGCAGCCAGAGCTGCAGGCAGGATTGTCAACTGTGCAGTCCCCAAAACTGACACATCACATTCATTACTGCATGAGTCAGGCACAGTGAGAACACCATCACTGCTGCTTGCTGCTGCTCATGCCTGCTGCACACGAGTGGAGCCAACCCTTCCACTTGACACGGAGGCTTAGTTTCTTTGTGGTGCAATGGACCTCACCTGAAAAAATGCTGCAAAACTGCATTTTTCCAGCTTTCTTTCTGTTGGGGAAAAAATAAATCTTAGTTGTAGGATTCTGACACTTAATCTTCTTATTATCTGAGACCAGCCATGACTGTAGCCTGTAACCAAGTTCTTTCCACCATGACATGGCTTTTCCATTAAAAACTCCCTCCAGTGTAAAGCTTCTTAGCTCAGTAACACTTTGCTGCATTTCAAGCATCTCTATTATTAATTAATTTGCTCTTCACTGTAATAAACCCCGTCACAATGAATTTGTTTAGTTCCATGTTAATGTTTCATGTCTTCTGATTATGTTTCCTTCACTGCTTCAAGTGCAGGATTTCCTTCCCCTCTGACATCCTGATGGAGCAGATCCTGACCTGTCCTCTTATTAACAGCAGCTAACTATAAGAAAATTTGAAAGCTACTTCAGAAATGGAACAGAAAATGCTTAGAAATGTTCAGTCCTGTTTCAGATTGTGGGTGATTTGGATATTTCAGGATTTTCAAGATGAGGGCCAAGTCTCTACTTTGAGAGAAGCCCTGCAGAGAAGGACTTGGGTGTACTAGTGGATGAAAAGCTGTGCGTGAGCCGACAACGTGTGCTCGCAGCCCAGAAAGCAAACCATCTCCTGGGCTGCACCAAAAGCAGTGTGGCCAGCAGGTTGAGGGAGGGGATTCTGTGCCTCTAGTCCACTCTGTGAGACCCCACCTGGAGTATTGTTTGGTTCTTGAGTCCTCAGCACAGGAAAGATACAGACTTGTTGGAGCTGGTCCAGAGGGCCACAAAAATGGTCGGAGAACTGGAGCACCTTTCCTATGAGGAAAGGCTTGAAGAATAGAAGGCTCCAGGGAGACCTTACTGCGCATTTCAATACTTAAAGGGGGCTCATAAGATGGGGACAGACTTTTTAGTAGTGCCTGTAGTGGAAGGACAAGGGGTAATTTTATTTTTTTTTTAAACTAAGAGAGCCAGATTCAGATCAGATAGAAGAAAAACATTTTTTATAGTGTGGCTGGTAAAGCACTGGCACAGGTTGTCCAGAGAGGTGGTAGACAGCCCATCCCTGGAAACACTCATGTTTGGGTTGGACAGGGCTCTGAGCAACCCAATCTAGTTAAAGATATCCCTGCTTATTGCAGAGGGGGTTGGACTAGATGACCTTTACAGGTCCCTTCTGCCCAAACTATTCTGTGATTTTGTGTGACTCTTGGGAAGCAGCAAAAACCACAGCCAGGCAGACCTTGGCAGGAGCTGAGTGTACTGTGCCTCATGTCATGCTATCCCATGCTAAGAGCCACTGATGTAACTTTCATGAACAATATTGCTGATATTAAACCTACTTTTACAATATATTATGCTATAGAAATGTATTTTTCCACATAATTTATGAAGTAAAACTGGATTTAGATTCAGGAAGAAATTTAACTTGTGGCTCAGCTTGGCCACTATTGTGAAAATTAGTCTAGGTAAGAAGATATATTCAGAGGTGACTGCATGTTCATTAACATCCTGAAAAGGAATGAGAAGGAAATTCTGTACAGGGAAAGTTAATAGTCATACTTTGGTGAAAGTAATTGAGCTCTGCTTCCATGGTGCAGAAATAAAATCTCTCGTGCCCCAAAGTAGTTCAAGAGTTCAACTAATTCCTCGCATCCACATAAAAATTTATCATTCATTATTATCCCAGTGGATTTCTAGCACTCATTCTGCTGTAATTTGTCCCCCTCATATCCTCAAGCATAAACAGTCATCAGAGTACAAAGACTTGAAACAAACATCCTTTGAAAAGAGCTCAATTAAACATTACATATCAGTAACGTGATTCAGTAATACTTGTTACAGAGCAGTAAGTACATTGCTTATTTCCCTTCATCAACATATAAACAAGGTGATTAATGACAAAATCAAATGTTCCCATTCTATTCATACAGTAATAATCATACCTACAGCAGCATATTATTTGTTGCTAAAACTCAAAAAACCTCAAAAGTCCAGCTGTGATGTTGATGCTGTGGAGATGAGCTTGATGAGGCTGGGAAATTCAGTGGGAGCTCTGCCAGCAGAGTCTGACGTGATCTGTGTTAGATGTGAATACCCCTTCATTTGGGAAGGGCTGGGCCAATGCCACTGAAAACAGCAAAAATACTCATTCAGTGCCTGGAGGCTGTTGATCTGGCCCACACATCCCTGTAGCCATTTCAGAAACATATACAGAGAGGTGAACAGCATTGTACAACCCAGCATGGGCAAAATCAAAACAAAATGTGTGCTCAGCAGGATAATCAATAAATGTGTTGCAACAGGGCTTGACAGCTTGGCTGTTCATTTTCTGCCTTCCTACTGTTGAGGGAATTTTGTTGGGAAAGAAAATACAACCCCCCCCCAAACCATTTCTAAAACTGTAAGTAGATTCAGCTTTGTAGTAAAAAAACCCATGGTGCTATTTCAACCATATCAGCTTTCAAACAGTTTCAGGTTATGAATTTACCAGGTTTATTTTATTTGACAGCATTTTTATTACTAATTTTTATAGTTATTTACAGGATGGTAGACTTTTTCATGCTCTGTCTTCTCTCTTGCAGAAGATGGCATCTGCTTGCACTCTGGTCCATTTAAAGCAAGGAATCTTTTATAGCATATAGATGATTGTGATATACACTATGTGCTAAGGCACTTGTGCAGTGTTTCTGTCTAATTGAATAGCCAATCCATTATATAGCATTTAAAGTAAAAGCTAACTCAATCTCTCCAGCTGTTATCACAAGTATAGGCATATATACCTTGTGTTACAATCGTACGTTTCCTTTGGGAAAAGGAACCCAGAAACCACAGGCTGTCATTAGCCTGACACGAACTCCAAAAGCAATAAAACCAGGCTTTAGATTGGTCTGACCATTTTTGTTTTACTCTTCTATATGTTCTGTGCATGAGGTTAAACACACTTAGCTGTGCTACTTGGGATGAGTTCCTTTCAGTGGGGCAGAGGAGAAATGAGACAGAGTTGTGCTTCACTGGAGCAGCTTTGGATGTTTGCACTAGCAGACTGCAGCATTTAGAAAGACAGCATGTGTTTAACTGTGCTGAATAACCCAAGAAAGTTTCTGCTGTGGGCATGTTTCTTTAGACAGGATTTCTCTGGACCTGTGAATGAACGGGGTTGTATGGTTTAACCTGAGTGTTGGTAATGATCTCTATGTATGAATCTAATCCCACTTCTTTGGTTGAGAGGGCAGGGCTCTGTAGTTATGAAGGTCATGCAGTTATTTTTTCTTCATGGTGTGTGCCTGGCTGGATTGGTCTGGTGTACAAAGGAGGAAATAGCTGCCACATTACTGAATTTACAGTCTGATCCAATTCTCCTGGGAGAAGTAGGTTACACTTTGAATTGTTCCTTAAGCATGGTGGTTTGCTCAGGCTGAAACCTGATTAATAACTTGCAACTTCTAAAGGTCATTTTCTGTTCATTCCTGTTGTTAAAATGTGATTTAGACTTTTAGAAAAATAGTTTTTATAGTATTAGAAAATAAGCTCTATTCATTTTATCAGAAATCAAAACGACTTCTAAAAAGCTTAATTAACATGTACATACAGACATCTGAAAATACTACACTTTTGTTTTCTGCTGTCTTCTTAGATAATGTTAAATGGTGTAAAGAAAACCAGGAAGAAGTTTAGGAAAGGAAAAGACTTATGTTTCTTCTGTACTTAGAAGCTACTGTGGTGGTATTTTTTGAGCGCTGGTTCTGATCCTGAACACAACAGATGCAACACTTGAGAGCTGCAGTGCCTCTCACAGTCTTTACCCCAGAAATTTTTGCAGTAATCCATCAAAATCCCATGCAAAATCTCTTCCATATAGGTTTTCATTTAACAGGAAAGGCTACAAAATCTATTTCTAGATGAACCCTAGCAGTGAAGGTTGGACTGGAAAGAAAACCTCATTACCTTTGTCAATTTAGAAGGGTATTTTAAAGCAATGGCTCAGCCAGTATTTGCATCACTTGCAAACTGTTTCATGCTGCTTGAGATGGCAATTTTTATCCATTTTTAATTGAACTGTTTTCTGTCAATTAAAAAAAGTTGGATTTTATTTCAAGACTAAAGGAGTCAAAATGTGTTGAATTCAAGAAAACTTTGATGAGGTAAATTTGGATTTTTTAAAAATTTCCCATTTCATTTCAGCGGGTCCAAACTGTCTCGTACTATCTCTTCATTGGTCTAATTAGTTCTGAGGGTTTTGACACCTACAGCATATTTGCTTCATTTTCTCTCTTCCTGAGCCACAATTTACCCTTCCAAACTGCCCCATCTTCCACTGCTCTGAAGCTAAATCATTAAAGATCATAAAGCATAAAAGTAACTCCCTTGATTCCCTCATTAGCAATGTCCTCTGGCTTCCCCATATTGCTTTTGGTGCATGGAACGAGAGGGAGTGAGACAGCACTACAGTTTGTGCTTTCCCTAGGCCTTGTGGAAGGGTTTGGGGGAAGGAAACTCATGTCTTGCATCTCCATTCAAGCCCCTTTTTTTGGAACTTCACCTCGTAGCTCTGCAGGCAGGACAAACAGGCATGTACAAAAGCACGGCATGTAGTTAGAAGCGACCCAAGTGATGATTGCTGTCCATTGCACAGTGCAGCCTTGGCAAGCACAGCAGCATTTTCTTATTTGTTGCTGCTGTTGCATTGGAATCCAGCCAGGAAAAGCTCATCTTGCAGGGATTTGCAAACACTGGCAGAGTGCTATTTAGAGGAAAACTGTTGGCTCCAAGCTTGATCTTGCATGAAGCCTCTACATGCAGCTTCATATGAGCAGGATAATTTTGTGAGGCTGAGCAGAGTCAGGCTAATTTTCAAGGCCAAGAAGGGAAAAATAATAGGTCTGTATGCTTTTGAGGGATGAACCCAACCCTGTGTGATATGAATTTGAGCTCTTTCTTGGCAAAGCTAGAAGTGTTGTTCTTTTAAAATATCAGTTACAGATTGTATGGAAACTCTCAGGGGAAAGGTGGGTCTTTGAGCTCACCTCCATCCTTGGCCCCTGAACTCTGAGGAAGTGTGTTCCTGTGTTGCAGCACATCTCCTCCTGACCTTGGTCTTCTGATCTTGACTGCAAGCCTTTCACACCCTTCTTTAAGGAAATTCTAGCTGGGGACAACTTCTGGTTTGTCTCTCAAATGATAAACTTGTGTGAAAGCTGAAACTACCTTGGCGAATAGGAGAGGAACTCAGAGGCCTGATCACTCTGGTTCTTCCCATCTTCTGGTCTCTAAACTCAGGGATTTAGGTGGTTCTGCAGCTTTACAGTTCTAATCTCAATTTATCTTAAAGCCATGTAATTCCTACTGACTGCAGCAAAATTTTTTTCTAAATTGTTGAGCTGTCTGAGGAGGGGATTTTTTTGCTTTTTCTGGCAGAGGCATTTTTTTAAGTTAACTTCTGATTATGTAATTATTTATTTTTAATTACAGCTGATTCATGGAAGTTTGGCAGTGGAGCTGTTTCTACGCACATTTATCTGAATGGAGCCCTCCCTACTCTTCAAGAAAACCTGGGCAGTTCAGCAAAAAAATTATTTAGAGAAAAAAAAGGCCCATCTGCTGCACAGAGGTGAAGCACTAGAGAATCTGATCCCCTCCTGTGTCTGCATCAGTGAGATGTCCTCTCCCAGCGTGGCAGCCGTTCCTGCTCCGTGTGTCTCTGCCTCTTCTCCTGCCCACCTCGTCCCGCCCCAGCTGCGCTCCTGCCAGCCTGGTGTCATGTGCTGCACACTCTCCTTTATGCACTGAGGTAAGTTGTGGGATTTATCTGTGTAGTTTCTCTATCTCCCATTGTTCTTCCCACATACAGCTGAATAATTGCATTCTAGCACAAAAAATGAACAGAACCAGAGCTTTTGTCCTTATATCTTCCTGCCTTCCTGATTGTTCTCTTCCTATTCAGTCATGGTTGAAACAGTTTTCCCTTAAACATTTCAAAAACCTCCCCATCTCCTCCCCTCACTTAAAATTTTTTTTGTTAAACATTATTTTAAAGAATCCCCAAGAATAGATTATTTTTAATATTTTTTTTTCCTCAGAAATACCTCCAGATTTGAAAGAAGTCCATTTTGAGGAAAGGAAAAAAGAAACCCTCAGGTGTCTGAAATGTCTGTTCAGATCTGCTTTTGGTGCCTGCAGGGATTTCCCAGGAGTCAGGGCAACGTTTACCCCTGAGGTAGCAATTAAAGATGGAAAGTTTAAGTGGAATTAAACTCAGTTCCCAGTGAAAGACTGACTTTCTTCTTTGCTTAATTCCCCGTATTAGTGGACAAGCCATTTCACAACCCCCATTATTCAGGATTGTTTGTGACACTGGCTGTATGGCTTTTTGCTAAATTCACCACACTACTGCTCATTCAGAATTCATTAGGATGTTTTTTCTCTCTAAGGAACATTTCTCTCTCACTGTCAAACATCTCATCATTGCAGAGAATGACTAGGGGAATTTTTTACTGAGTCCTGTACAAAGCAGTATGCAAAAAATATAAATAAATAATAGCACCTCTCCAGCAGATGATCTGCTGGATAAACAGGAAAATAAGAGGCAATTATTCACTCAGAAAAACCCAGGTTTGTCTTGACACTCTAGAGGTTCTAGAGGAGGTAGCACTAAATGAGGCACAGATTTAGACTGATAATTTGAGTGATGCAAACAAAATAAAGCATGAAACTTAATCTGTGTGTGTTGTGTTTAGATCATTTACCTCTCGGCAATCCTGCTAGTAACGTTCTTGTTAAGGAGTACCTGAAAATCTGGTAGATTGTTCTGGGATTAGCCCAGCTGGAGTAATCAGATGGTATGCGCTGAATCCTGTAGAGCAGAGGCAGCTCGTACCCAATGTGCATAGTTCCCAAAGAAGCCCCAGGGTACTTGAGATTTAAAGTCCACAGATGTAGAGGGGGGGGGGGGGGGGAAAGCCCCATTCCATAGACTGTAAAATCCTGCTTTGTGTGATAGCACTAAATAGATGCACATACTCAGGCTGAGGCAAGGGAGGGCTGTTACGAACATGATGCAGATCTCAGTGTCTACACTGCTGTAGTGCTTTGTCCGTAGATTCAGACAGCTCCTTTTTCATTTATTTCAGCCACTGTTCAGGCAGTGCCATAATTTGTAACAACTGATTTTCCCTGCACAGACTTCAGAATAACTTTCAAGGATTCCTCCCCACTCCTTTAGGCTTCATCTAAAACGCTGAGGAAATAGTTTTTATGAAGAACACTGCAGTTCTGTTTTGTTTCGTCACTGCATTTCTGTAAATCGTATATGCTCTAAATGGAAACGTCATCTTTTAATAGGCTTCGAGCAGAGAGAAAGCTTTAGTGCAGTATACTTAGGCTTGCTTTCAGTTGAGTTGGTGAAATAAAAAGTAGTTAGCATTTATATCTGACTACTGCTCCAAACCCAAAGCAAGCCTTTCAGGGGCTTCAGAGTTGTTTGGTGATAGCTGAGAAGACAGTGTGTGTTCTCTGGTTCTGCAAACATCTCTCTTTTCTGAAGCAGAAATATCAGAAGAGCATGTCTTTCCTTACATGAATTTTGACCTGCCTGAAATCAGCAGCCCGAGATTAAACTACTGGACAGCTTGTGATCCAGCCTGTATCCATACACAGTCCTCTGCTTTCCTGAGGAAAGGAGGCTGGGTGAAACTGATAACTATCCACAGTTTCAGATGTTTATCTGGAAAGAAACCTTTGGAATTCATCAGCTGGTACTTGGGATATGATAGAGACTTCTGTTTTCTAAAATATGATGCCATACATTCAGGCTTAAAAGCTCTCTTAACATTTAAATGCCAGAAACTTAGAAACTGTGGGAAGGAAAAAGAAAACTTGGGTGGAAGTGTATTTTTAAAATGTAAATGCATCCCCTGTAAGGATCTATTCCTATAACAGAGGGCATATGATAATTAGCATAAAGAGGCAAACTACAAGTGAAAAGTCCATGGAGCTGTGTTAAGAAGGGGATATAAGTTTTCTTTACACTCAGTCGGAAGGTCTTTTTGAAGGTTTATTGCAGAGTTGTAAGAAATAATCCATAAAGGAAAGCAATTTTGCCTGGAAACTGATGTCTTAAAAGCTGTTTTCCACTTTACAGTGCATTGCTTGTCTTTTGTCATGATAAAAATGTTCGCTGTGTTTCGGGGTCCATACTTATTTATCCCTTCTACTAAGGAAATGCCAATAAGCCTCAGAATAAAATGGAAATGTCAGCAGCACCGTTCTTAGTGGGGATTACAAGTTTCAATAAAGACTCGTTTTTGGTATCTCACTGTAGAGACAAAATGGTATTTGAACCCCTGCAAACAACCTGAGGCAACCAATGCCAAAATGCACACACACAAAACTTTCTTGATTATTGACCACTAATTATAATTAAAGCCAGTCTTTTCCTTTATTTCTAAACAGATGGGAAAAATCAGAATGTTAAGTAGCTTCATTTTCACCACAGGGCTCTTTCAAAGGCTTTAAAACTTCTGGATGGCAGCCAGATTTTCATTTGGGTTTTTCTCCTTGTGTTTAGTCCCTACAGCTCTAAAGGCATGAGAAAGGAGTTACATGCAACTCCCTTTAGCATGCCCTGCTTGCTTTCTGTGCTGCTAAGTTAGCAAACTTTACTCAAAGTAGGTTAATGTTTCTGATGCACAGCAGGCTCCAAAACTAAAGCTTGATTTTTTAAACTTTTTTTTTTCTTCCTTAAAGCTGTCAGTACTCATTCATTCAAGGACCCTTTCTATCTCTCTGCTTACCTACAACAGAACATATTAAAATGAAAGTCTCAAAGACCCAGGCACTATTTTTGGAATTCAGAGGGGTTACTTTAAAGATAATCAGCCATTTTGGTTTTTTCTGCAGTGACAATTGTGATTTGTCTTATTGCTAAATAAGGCTTTACTTGTGAGAATTTGCATGGGGAGTCATCCAAGAAAAACAGGAGGCAGTGGGACTTGTATCAGAAGGCAGGTGTATTTTTGGGTAGTTCTTGTTTAGCATCTTCCCCTCACGATTACACTTGCCTAAACTTTTCAGGCTCTGAAGACTTTGGACCTGGGCTCTGGATCAAGACTCTGCCATGACAGGGATGAAATCAGGAATGGGCTGTTCGTGGAACACACAGGAGGAGGCAGTCAGCGTGAGTGTTCTTGCATCCTTTTCTTCTTTCCTTTGAAGCAAGAGGTATTTAGTGTGTTTAATGTATTTACTGTGCTCCAAGGGGTATATTGTCTGTACATTTTGTTGCATATGCTGTTACTTGCAAAACCCATGTGTGTCCTGGGCAAGTGTTCATGGTGTTTGGGATCCTTTAGGAAGTACATATAGACACGAATAACTGTTTTTTGAGAGGACAGGACTGCATGTCAAACATATAATTAAGAGGTAGGCTCATTAGTCAAAAAAGGGAGGAAGTGAGCAGTACAAAGTGCTCACTGCTGTCAGAAGCTAGAAACTGAAAACTATTAATGCAAGTATAAGGCCTGGAGGAATAAATATATTAGATGTTCCCCTAATGGATGATTTTAACTGTAACTTTTAACTTGGGGTGTGGGAAAGGGCAGGACGGGGTGAGAAGGGAGTTTATATTGGTTATGTTGCTCAAAGTTATTTGCCTGACATTGATGGCAAGTTTTTCTGTGTCACTGAAGTGAAGAATCACAGGAAGTTCCTTCATCTGGGATAGGAAGAAACTTGATGCTTCACAGTTTAATATCTCTGTGCTTATGAAATATTTTACAACTTGGGTTCTTCTCCTGAGAAGCCCTAGAAGGCAGCAGAAGTGGTTTCCAAGGGAGGAGGAGAGGTAAAAGTACCAGCGCTAAAAGAGCAATCTGTGTAAACTGTTTTACAACCAAGAGTTATGCAAAGCCATATCTTGCCTTGGCCTCATGCCCCAAACTGCATGTCCATAAAACACTGCAACCCTGCTGTGACAAATTTTAGAGCATACTTCAGCTTTGAGGAAAATAAGCTAGCTGCTAAAATGCTTCTTCAAGTCCCATGGTCTGTCCCATCAGCCTGTGAACAAGTGGACCTATGAGGCTGTCTCATGTATGTAGGAAGAGAAGTCTTGGGGGTTTATGTGCTTGATGTTTGTAATAGGAAGTGCAATTACTATTTGCAGTTATGATGATACAGCTGTACAGGAAACGTGTTCCCTGCTACCTGTGATGTAGTTATCCAGGTGCTTGCATGTAACTGATGTTATACAGCCTCATGAAATCACTGCACTGTCTGGTGTGTAGTGTAATCACAAGTAGCTATAGTTGGATCATAACAACTGCATCTTTATTGTGGAAGGGGTGCATTTAAAAGATGAGATTGTCAGCTTCTAGAAAGGTAGAAATGGAATCTAAATCATAATTTGAGTGAATAACTATGAATAACTGATCTTCCACATGCTGTGTGGTTTGTGGTGTCTTAATTTTCAGTGCCTAAATCAGAACTCCTGCAATAGTTATATACATTTGTAGTTTTGCACATACAAAAACCTTACAGGAGAATCCAGCTGGTGCAGAACCCTGAAGCTCTGGAGCACACAGGCAATTAACTGTGCTCAGTCTGATGATCTGCAGCCATTCCCTTAAAACACCCTTGAGACATGTTGTCATGCTCACTGTCCTCAGGGGTCTGCAGGTGGGAACCTCCCACAGCACTTCTGTGCTTTTATATGTAATCCCCCATTCCACGAGGAGGAGGGAAAATGGAAAGCTAATGAACAGAGGATCTCAAAAGCAAACTGCTTTTTATCTATAAAGGGCTTGATCCTCATTGCACTGACATGTTTCTTGCGACGCAAAGGAGGAAATGACATATGAATTAGAGCAATTTATGCGCATTTAAAAAACTTTGATTCTGTAATTAGATGAGCATCTTTACAGAAAGTACGTGTCAGCAGCCTAAATGGAAGAAATGAAAAAAGATACATTTTATGTTGTTTTCTGTCTCTTTTAGATCCAGTGTATAGTCCAGCCAAATGTTTCTCTAGATTTTGTTCTGTAAGAGGCTCTTACAGCATCCTATTAAGAGAGCCTTTTTATTATTTTGAGGGTGTTTGTTTGCACTGAGATAATGCCAATCCAAATTGAATGTTTTTTGCTTTCCTTTTAAAATAGTTTTATGCTTTTAATGAAATAGTTTTTAAATAGTTTTTTCATTCGAGAGCAAAATACAGCTGCTTCTGGCATCTGATTAATGTTTGCTCTCTCCTTATAACTGTAATTAAATTCAGCTAATTCTCCACTGCAATATTTATGGAAAACAAAGTTCAGAAGCTGTAGTTCAACATCTATGCTGGAAAGCATAAGAGCACAGGAAATATGAAAAGTGGCAGGGCAGGGGCCCAGAGTGGCCTACAGGGAGCCCAGAGCTTTCCCTCTGCATCATGCTGTGTGATGTGAAAGCCAGTATGTGCACACCTTACCTCATAATGTCTTCTCCTTGCCTCCATTTCTTTTCTTGCTACGAATGATGTGTCAGCAGAGAAAAGCAATCCAGGGGCTGTGTTAGAGAAAGGATCATTTCAAACTGTGCCCTCAGCTTTCACTGCCGTGGAGATGCCCCTCTGACTGGGCAGCCATCAGGGGGATTTACTGCCACCCTTGTCTGCCTGTAGTTTAAGATTTAAGGGAAGAACAGAGAAACATAATTTCCCTGGAAATTTCTCTTTGGTGACAGCTTCTGAAATATTCAAGCTCTGATAAACTGATGTGGTGGCAGTTCATGGATATGTTTGTGGTTATGGCAGTGCCACTGCTCTTAGCTCATCACACAGACATGAAGCAATGACAAGAATGTCTCAAAAAATATTTCTTTTTCCTGTGTGACTGTGCCTGTCTAAGGGATGATAGAAATTCCTGCAGCCAGCTTTCCAAATAATTACCTGTTTGTTCTGTTAAAACCAAGTTTTCCCTTTCACCCTCAATGGTGGCATGGTCTGCACCATGGCAGGCAGGTAATCTCCCCAGCTCACGTGGCTGGACAAATGTAGCTCAGGACAGGCTGACTGCAGGCAGATGGTGAAAAGTGGTTGTACACCACAACTGACTCGCCTTGGTTTTACTAACATGTTTTTTGGACTGAATATCAAGTACATGCAGCAACAGTACTTATCTTGACCATGAAGACAAAGTCTGTTGTTCGGAAAACAAGTATCACAATAGACTACTGGGACAAAAAAATGGAGCATTAACCCTCGAGACACCCGTGGGGTAAATTTAAATATCAACTGCTGTGCTTAAACACTAATAATACATTTCCTAAGCTTGGAACTTCAAGGTATGATATGTGAGCAATCCTTTCACAAGTTCTGACCCAAAATGCAAGTGTTGTCTGTTGTATAAATGATGGATGCATGCCTGGGTTTAAATGGGAGATCACATACATTTTGGGACATTAGCCAGAGAGCTGCCTCTCCTAAAACATCATCTAGATCATGACTATAAGTATAGAGTGGAACACATTCTGCTTACATACTAGGGGAATATGTTGTAATGCAGCAGGAGAGAGATGCCAGGGCATGCAGTGCTTGCATGGTCTGAAAAGGCTGCTGAATAGCCTGTACAGTCACTGTCTTCCAGCTACTAATTCTTCTTTGGTGTTTCATAGAAAAAAGTTCAGTGGTTCAAATGTAACGTCACCTTTGGGACATCTTGGTTAAATTTCAGCCTTGCAGTATATTTGTGGGGACCAGTTACTCTGGTGTAATACGGGGATTAAAGTAAATCTATTTAAAATGTTTTACTAGGCTATTTCCTCATCCAGACAAAAAACATCCTTTCTAGAGCAGAAAAAAACACCCAGCCCCATCACCAAAGATTTTTGCTAAGCCTGACACATTTAGAATAGATTATTTCAATTTTTAGTTTCAGTACTAGATACTTTTTTTCAGTGCCCTACTTTCTTTTGCATTTTGTAATGTTAGTGTGTGGCTAGGAGAGAAGAGCTTGCTTGTCTTCAAGTTTATTTAACTTTTCATTGACTAATGCCTTTTGTCACAAGTGACAGTGAAGGACCTGTTTGGCAATACAGATCAATGGAGATGAAGGTGACATTTCAGAGCAGCATTTTAAAACTAATGCATTGCTATTTACCTGGCATCTAGGAACACTGGCTTGCAGAGCAACATCTTCATAACTTGTCCCTGCCCTCCTCCTCCTAAAAAACATTCCTTTTTCTGTCACTCTTCTCCAACCACTTTTCAGACTTCTCCTTGCCTCATCCAGAAAACTACTTGTCAGTCTCTGGCCCTATGAATTTTTTAACAGACTTCTCAGGCTGTCAGTGGGGTTAAGCATCTGTTGGCCAAAGTGGGGCTCTGTCAGCAACCAGTTGGTGACTCGCTTCCCCTGGGAAACTGCACCCCTTGATTTGCAGGAACAGAGCCTTTAGAGTTGGGGAGGTCCAAGGGCACGAAGGGTGTCACTTCCTTTTATTCCATACTGAGAAAAGTGTGGTGTTGGCACTGAGCAAATTACAGAAGTCTGGTTTCATGCTCCAGCTCTCTCTACAAATTCAAATGCATTAAAGATACTTGTGAAAAGTGCTGAAGTGATAGACAGTGAAGAACTTAAGGTCTCTTCACTTTGGGAGGAGGTACAGCTCAAGCTAATTGTCATCCTACATTGTATACTGGAGCAATCAGCTTTCAGTATACAGTACAGTTCAATTCCAAAACACATTTACGATTTATTCCATATCTTCTTTGCTAAGAAATCCAGGAAGGGTGGCAGCTTTCAACTCTGTGGTGATCTGAGATCACCTCATACTCAAATAACTTTCAAAACAGCTGCCAAATTGAAGTCCTACCAGTGCTGACTGCATTTGAGTATTTGTTACCTTGCATCCAATTGCTCCCCTCTCTACATTTAAACTTTACTATCCAGAAGTACTGGCTTTTGTGGTGTGTTCGCTTGACATCCTCCACACTTAGTTCTAGAATAAGAAGGTCAAATAATTTAATGCATAATGCAATTACATACAAAACACGATCCAGTCACTTCTGTACAGAAATGAAAGGAACACACATTAACAACCTACCACACACTGCCTAGCTGTCTTCGCACCATGTCATGGCAATGTGGTAAGGCCAAGCAAAAGATAGATTGCTTTCCCAGAATTCACTCAGTTAATGGAGAAAAATCCACCCTGATCTACGCTAGCTCCAGCAGTTTCTCAGAATTATTAATGTCTTGAGCTCTCAGGCCTTTAACAAAGTAAAATATGATGTATTTCAGTGGAAAACAAATTCTCCATTTCTCCTCTTCTGGCGTTTGGTGTAGCTGATAGCTACAGTACTGGTTTCAAGCAGAGCATGCTGAGCTAATTATATTTTTCCTAAACACTGTTGATTTCTTGATTGCTAATGTGGTATTTGAGAGTCAGTGATTCTTAAATGTCAGCTTAAGAATCCATCTTTACTAGTCTGAATCTCCTAAATGCAGGTTTTGTTTTACCAATATTCCCAGTAAAGAATTACTCTCTCTACTGCTTGTCTGGCAAGTGAGACAAATAACAATTTCCAAAGGCTCTATTTTTTTCTGCACTGCATTTAATTGGTGGGAGCATGGAGAGACAGAAATATTTTCATTAATGCTTCATTATTAATCAGTGAAAGATGGATGCAGCACTTGAGGGAACCAGTGAATGCTGAATTCCCTAAACTGTAGCTTTCACCAAAGCAGCAGCTTTTTGAAAAGATGGACAGCCCTATTAGTGTGAGTGTTGCAACAGCACAATGACAATGAGCTCCTCTTTTAATGTGCTCTTTATGAAAAGGGAAACAACCCCAATAACTGGATAACTCTAAACTGTTTGATAAACAAATGCAATTTTGCTTTATTTATTCATTTTGCTAAGATACTGTAGGCACATTATTCATACAATTTTTGGATGATGAGTCATGTAAATGTTACCTTTATAATTTTAGTAAGTTTCCACTTACTCTTCTTTTTGCTTGTTACAATATTTTATCAGTTATTTCTTTCTACATGTTGCAATATTGCAACACATAGTGATTAAGCCAGGGTTCCAAATTAGATAGAGACATCTCTGGACATTCTGCAGTGAGGGTCAACCATCACAAATTCCCCCTTGGAGGAGAGCCTCAGTGACTGCTGTTCAGAAGGACAGTGGCTCTTATTCCTAAACTTGCTTTGGCATGGAGCTGAGCAGTGTGCAAGGTCTGGAGCAACAACAGTGGGGACTGTGAGGCCCACAGTCATATTTGTAAGGGAGAAGGGAAAGGAGTGAAAAATGGATCCCTGATTGCTGGCATGAAAGCACTGGAAAAAAGTTTTGAAGAGACATCTGAATATGTGAATTGTTTTCCAATCCTTGCTATAAATCTGCCTATTTGGGAATCTGTAAGGACTGATCATGGGAACAGTGTGTGAATTCTGTTGTTCTTGTAAGCCCAACTCTTGATTTTCAGAAGTTTTCCAGAAAATACCTTGTGTAAGTACAGAAATCTTTTCTATGAGGAAAGAGCAGAACCAACAGTAAAGCAGACACTTAGGAAACATGGCATCCTTTTTTTACTGTCCTAGTTGCACTGGCACTTCTAGGCAATAATAGACTGATGGGATGTGATGGATGGAGCTGTCATAAAAGAGTAAACTATGGGCATGTTACTTCTTGTGCTCCTGATGTTCTACTGGGGCCAGACAGGCTGAGCTCTGGCTTTTTTGCAGGAGGTCATGGCCTGAGTTAGGGTTCTACCAGCATCACAAGTGAAGGTGATGGCAAAGCAGCTCTCCAGCATCTGACATACATCACTGGATGCTGAAAACAGACGAAGCTGCTCTTCAGTCTGAGTTTATCTCCATGCAGCTTCCTGAACCTGTTATCTTGTCTCCTGGTCGAGCTAAATCTCAAACACTGGTGTCCCCCTAATTTGCTTGATTGTGTATCTCCTCCTCTTGTGTATCTCTGGTTGGGTGCTATGTGACTTGGTTTATTTCTTCTCAACCAATGCTTTGAAGCTTTTTGGTTTCCATGGGAGCAACTGTTCATACCGAGATATAACATGGGGGGGGAAGCATCCCATTATCTTATTATGAAATGCCAACATCTGCAGATTTCTAAGCATTTTACCCCTTTGGAAAAAAATACTCAGGAGTGGAGAAACTGAGCAACGCATTTAAATTAGAAATATGTCAAAGTACATTTCATCCAATATGGATTAATATTTGACTGAAACTAAAATAGCACATATTTTTCTCTAGTTTTCTCTGTCTTAGGATTTACTTTACAGTGCAAATCAAGTCAGATATATCCATGAGTACATTAACTGCTTTCACCTCAAATTGGAAGGGCAGCAGGTAAGAGCTGGTATATTTATTTTCTGTTTAACTCTCAGGAGCAAGTCACAAACTTGGGACCTATCATGACTGACGTAACAAGTCATTAGATAATTACATGGGAACCCCCCTTTATTGAAACATCTGTGTTAAAATGTGCATGCTAAACGGAATCTTAATAGGCTATAATTCTAATTCCATAAGCTTTAATTTGGTAGCAGAGAAACTTCAAGCATTTTCAGCATTATTAAAAAAAAAACACTTTAAACAGATCCCATTATAGGGCATGAGTTTTCGGAGAGAGATATTATTTTGCTTTGGCATCAAAGTACATGTTTGATAAAACACTTATTATGGCATAAAGCATATGCACGCTTTCAAGCTGTAATGTCTGTGAGTTTCCTTCAGTTTCAGCTTTGCCTTCCAGTTCTTCACCTTTCTGATGGCTCACCAGCTCTTTCCTTTCACTCTAGTTTCTCTACTGTATTTTTTCATTTTCTTCTGGCTGAAGAAGGACTAAGGCTCTGTGTTGTTATTTTGATGCTTCATGAGGCATTAGGTTATTTTAGTCAGCAGAGTCCCAGCCTGCAGACCTTGGGTCTTCTCACAGTCCTGTAGCCTAAGAAGTCTTAGTCTCTTGCACAATACTGACATTAGCAAATGAGTACAGCCTAAAGGAGCAGATCTGCAGAGAACAGTGGCTGAAATCCACCCTGTACACATTTTAAGAGGTTTTGCTTTGGGAAAGTTCTAATCTGATCCTGTGGTGGTCAGCTGGAGCACATCTTCCCATTTAACTTCATCTGAAAGGAGCCCAGTTTGGATGGAAACTGAAACATGGGGATTTGCAGAGGTTGAAGAGCATTTTGAACTTGAACACTGACATTGGTGCCCCCTCACTCTTTCCTGGCTTTGTATTTCAATCTTTGTCCTTTTCATTATCTCTTTTTCTGGCCAAGGGGAAGTTTTTCTATCTCCTAGGTAATTTTTGTTTGTGTTTAATGAGTGTCTCCCTCTTGATATGGACTTTCCTGGCTTACCCTTCCTTCTCCCCACTGCCTGAATTTCCACAGGAAGACAGGGAGATGCTCTTCCAGTTTGACACTTGCCAGGAAAGTCCCACAGAACAAACCCTGCAGCTTTTGACAGCATATAGATAATCCCTTTCCATTAAGAAGTGTAGGCACAGGACTGTATTTCTATTCCTCCTTCAAAATCATGAAGGAGATCAAATTGCTTAAGAAAGTAGTTATTTAAAAAAAATCAGTTGTGAGAAATAATAATCTTTCCTTAATCCTGAATTTAGCCTGTTTTTTTTTTTAAATTTAGCCTAAATAAGGAAAATTTTGTCTTGAACTCTAGAAGTCCAGCCATAGTATGAGCCCTGAATCCTATGACAGGAAATGGCAGACATCTCTGAATTTAGGTATCACTGCTCTTGTGATACTGCACCCTAGGAATTCTCCACATGGCATAGATTTAGAGATGCAGCTGATCATATTTTTATTAATGTTTATATAGCAACATAAATATGTATTATTTTTCCAGCATGTCAACACACACAACTTTCTCTCCATTGTAAATCTGTCAAAAGTCCTCAGGAGAGCTAGACTCACAAGGCTCCAAGTCTTACAGTGCTTATAGTAAAAGCTTCTTCATGAAAATAACTTGAGTGACTAATTCTACTGATGTCTGTGGAATTACTTGTACAACGGAGAACATTAGAATGGTTTCATACATTGGTAATTGATGTAGGTGTCTGTATGAAGTACCTTTCTCTATTATCTTCCTTTTCTTCCTTTCTTTTTCTCTTTCTTTTTGTTTTCCCCCCTAAAGGAATAGATAATGTTTTCCAAGGCCATAACTCTAGGATTTTTTTCTTCTCTCACTTTGAAACAAATGCATGATGAAATGTTGCCTCTGATACTGTTTGTCCCCTAGACTAAAGCCTTCCATGAGGGCATTTTTCTAGCCATGATCCGAATAGATCTTTTACATGTAAAAAACTCAAGCATCCCAAAATATGTTCTTAGTTTTTGAATGTATGATGTAAACAGCAATGAAATGAGTGTAATAGCTACATGAAAAGAGGGAAAAGGTACAAAAAGTTTAAACATGGCAAGAAGAGCCAAGGATCTTTGGAAATTTCATCTTGTGTCAAAGTTAAAGCATCATCATTCTTTCTGGATGACAGCCATATTTAGTTTGGCTTTTCAGAACAACTGATGAAATCTTTTGATTCATGCCATGTAATGACTTGGTTCATATTGGAGTTTAGTTTCCTGGACACATACCATACAGCTCTCAAACCCTGAGAAGAAATGTCTTCCTTTCTCTTGATTCTGCTTGTGGGAATGCATTGAAGAACCACAGACTGAAACAGCCATTAAATGGAATTCACAAAGTGACATCACTGTTTAAAACCTGTAAGTATTTTTATTTAATGGACTAGCCAATATCCGAAGAAAATGAAGTGACGAATAATAAGCAAGCGCTTTTAGATGGAATCTACTTCTAAATATTACCTTTAACACGAAGAAGAATTTTCTGAATCATTGCTTTCATACACAGATGCAGCCATGAGGCAGTGGTACAAGCCCTCAAGTTAAAATCGCCTCTAGCTCTCTGTGTATAACAGAAACCAATTAAAAATATTAAAACTTGCCCAGCCTATATTAGCCATGAGACAATGACAATCAAGCTAGTCATAGCCAAGAAAAATCAAACTCCATCTTCTTATTAAAAGATTTTCTTTTAAAAATATTGATTTTCTGTAGTTACATTATTTTCTCTGTGGCCACAGGCAATGAGAAATAGAAAGGCAGACTTGATCCTTCTCTCCAGGAGCCTCCAGCTGCGGTTGCGAGGTCTTAGGGTGGCTTACACATGGAACTAAAATATTAAGGTGAACTGCTTGCTGTATAGATGAGTTATTCCTCCCCAGGAGAAATCTCTGGTGCAAGAAGGATGCACTGGATGCACCTATGAGGGAGCATGCCGAGCCCAGCGGTACCAGCCGAGAGAGAGCAGGAGAGAGGAAGCTGTGCCTCATCCCATCTCTGCTATTAGAGGTGAAGTGCTGTTTTTACCCCATCTTTTGGAAGATGCTCACATGGTATGATTCTTGCGGTGCCCTACACAGGGACAGGAGTTGGACTCGATGATCCTGATGGGTCCCTTCCAACTCAGCATATTCTATGATTCTATGATCCCTGATGGGCCCAAGCTCTCTGCCTCTCAGCAGATGTTTTCCTCTGCATGTTCAGACAGTATAAAATCAAGGACTTGGGTCTAAAGTACCTTTATTAGTGTTAAATTGGATCATTTAAACTGTTAGCCTAACATACTTAATTTGGCATTTGTGTTTTCCTAAAAGCATGGGTTTGGTTTAATTTGTTTCATTTCATCCTGTACCCAGCTGTTTCTAATTTTACTATCAATTTCTAGACTTCTATGGTGACTTAGATAAACATTGCTAAATTATGGAGTTATTATAAAAGCCAAACATGTAATGCCATTAACCTCAGACAGTCAAAAATAATCTTATTAACTTCCAGTCAAATTGCCACATGATGAATGCAGTCAAACTCACAAAAATTAACCATTTCACTGCAGATCAGTAAATCATGTGCTGAATATTTGTCTTCCTTCGTTGCTGTAACAGCATGTCACCACAGAGCTGTCAGCAGCCAGTGGATAGGGATACCAGTATGTTCTAGTTTGAGGTCAACCTTGAGGACACTGGTAGTTTTTGACACTAGGAATCACTGCATAAATACAGTCATATTTGCCTTGCTTGCCTCTGGACATAGGAATGGCTTCTCCAAAGTTCTCAAAGGCCAATGAAATACTAACTGAATTTTTTAAGCTGTTTTTAGTTGCTTCAATGGACAAATGTTTTTCTACAGTTTGAATTCTTTCTGTTCTGAAAAATATGAGACTTAGATTGACCGAGCTATACCTGCTCTTCTGAAGACTCTAGTAAAGCTATGGGATTAGGAAATTGAATTAGTACAAAGAATTTGTGTGGAGAATTCTATTAATAACTTTGCATTTTTATTAAAGTGGAATAACGCTTAGAGCCTCAGAAATATTGATGAGCTGAAGGAGAAGTTGGCTGGTTGGCAATTTCTGCCTTGTAGAGGATTTCTCGGGGCTTGCTTCATTCTCTCGTTGATTAATCCTGGATCACGGGAGCTGCTCTGTATGGTGGTCAGATCCGACTGGTGACTGTCAAAGCTGCTGAATGATACAGTCCCCTACAATTTTTTCTTTTATGATCTCTTGGGGCTTAACATTTCTTAGCATAATTGGGAAGAATCACAGCTGATATTCACCATTGAGCAATTGTCACTCCAAGCCCCAAAATCCCTGGATGATAGCTCAATGCATCAAGTGACCTTCATCTTTGGATGAAAAATACTAAATAATTAGCTTGAAAAGAAAGGTGTCTGAAAAATGTTCTAAATGCTCTGAATTCTCAACCTGGGCAACTAGTTTCTCTTTTTACCATGAGCACATTCCTACATAGCTCACAATTTATGTCTGTGAAAGACTCTCAGATCTAGGTCTGGACCTCAGTGTGGAGTTTAGTTTCCTGCACACATGCTGTACATTTGTGAAACAAACCTCTCAAACCTTGAAAAGAAATGAGAAAGGATAAAACAGTCATAAAGGAAAAAAAAAAAAAAAAAGAAGAGGGGGGAAAAAAGCAGACAAAAAGAGAAATGGAAGCACATACTGGTGAGGGGTATGAGCCACCCAGAATTTTTTTATCACAGTACTAAGAGATTTTGCAGAGAAAAAACATGGGAAATAGTGACTCAGGACCCTCTCATCCTTTAAGTTCTTTATGACACAGATTATCAATGTCCAAATAGTTTCTTACAATCCTTTCTAGCATTTTTTTAATTATTACTTTGTCTGTATTATACCTCTAGCTCGTATTTCTTCTATCATTATTCTGTAGTAAGTACGGTTCATTGAAGACACTACTGGGTTTTCCTTATGAAAGTGATTTTTTTTAATCTCCCTCTGATTCCTATTAAATATGCCAAAGTGTAGCTACTATTATGAGTGGAGACTTGTGGCACTTGGTTAGTTGCTACCAGTAAAGCAGCAAAATCTGCTTAAGAATTGTGCATGCAGAATGAACACAGAAGGCATCTAAAATATCTCTAGGATGGGAGCTACAAGGAATACAGCACAGTTTTAATATATTTAAGTAGACAAGGATAGCACAGTACTTTTGAGGTCCATTTAAAGTATACCAACCAGCTTGTTAAATAAATCCTTTCCTTTAGTACACAGAGATAAATGTGCCAACCCCCTTCTCTTTTCACAGCCTATAAATGGTGTGCAGTATCCCTGCATTATACAGCTTCTGTCGTGCCCACAATCATCTTATCAGAGCCCAGCCTCAGTCTGATCATTATCCAGCATCCATCTTAACTTTCACTGTGCTGGAAAAAACCCACACACTTCAGAAATTATTTTAGCCATAGAGAAATGAGTAGTTCCAAGAAATGTCACTGTTCCCAGCCATTCTTCTTGTATTTAACCTACACAGTTCTTCCTTTTTGAGGTGGGGGGATAAAATACTTGTTTTCCTTACAGCAGATATGAGTCAAAAATAAATCTAAATGTGCTTTGTCGGTTTAGCTGGGAAAATCCTGGCACTCAGGGGAGGCTACATGTACTCACTGAGATCACCTTTCATCTCCATCCTCTGCTGACTCATTTTGGAGATGTTTCAGCAGGCAGGCTGAGCCTGCACCTTCTCCTGCTGGGCTGGTGGCCCTGGCTGCCAAGGCAGAGCTCACCTGAGCTGCCCAGCAGCAGCAAGACCTGCCGAGAGCATCCCCTCTGTGCACATTCCAAAAGGATTGTCCTCAGTCTATATGACT
This sequence comes from Apus apus, assembly GCF_020740795.1. Classification (NCBI taxonomy): domain Eukaryota; kingdom Metazoa; phylum Chordata; class Aves; order Apodiformes; family Apodidae; genus Apus; species Apus apus. The sequence continues at coordinate 29,278,447 of NC_067285.1, forward strand.
GATAAATTCTCCCTGTCGCCCAAATTTCCACTCTGTAATCCTGCCTGGTGGACTTAAACTGAGTTTACAGTTTTCTTTCCTCTTTTCCTCCAGAGGCCAGGCCATCTTTCCAAAATCTTTATTATTTTTTTTTAGGGATTTATTTCCACTTGGGGTTGCCTATATTTTGCTATTTCTGTTGCTACATCTATGGTATTTGGCAAATGAAATGGGGAAACGTATGATAAATCTGTTACTACCTTATCTGGACTCCAGAAATTTATATTCTGTTGAACTCTTGCCAGAAATTACAAGCTATATAAGCATGGCTGAATAAGAACCTCTAAAACTGAGAAACAGATTTGTTCATAACATGCAAAGGTGAGGGGGAGGAAAAACAAACCGGTTCTTAAGGTGCTAAGCTGTCAACTGGCAAATATCCCCATCATTGCTTCTGCTTTCTTATTTTCATAGAACTTCAGAATCTCAGTTTTGAGTTTATTTCAAGAATGATATAAAACACTCTGGTTTACTTTATTTTTCTGCTTCAGTTAATGTAACCTTAGTCAACTTTTATGCCATTGCAAGTTCCTAGTTTTATAAATAGAATGTGTGTGCTTTGCTCCACACAGCTTTAAGTGTATTTTGAAACTTATATATTTAAACAAATAATAAAATCTGTCTCTGTCTAATGCCATAGGAACTGTCAGTGGCTTAAATAAATCTTAGGGCTCCTGACGTAAGTGTGGCAAAGCACAAGGGCCTGACTTCTTGTGGGTGCTCTCAGCAAAGGCGAGCTGACACAGGGGCAGTGCACAGCACCAGGAAGGGATCACATAACACTGTTTCTCTGGCACTAGGACTGAGCTCATTTATTGCTGGCTTTATGTGCTGTCGGTTTTGCTTTTGGTATAGCTGACTTCAGGCTTCCCATTGCTCCAAGCCCTGAGCAAAGCTCCAGGCATACGTGCCTAATGTAAAGAGACAAGTTTGGGAAGAATTGCTATTACACCCGAGTTGGAAATACAAGGCAAGGGAAAGTAAATCTGTTGTTTAAGGTATTATTTGGCTCTTAGTTTTACCTGAGGTGATATATGAAGTCTAGAGGAGGGAAGGGAGATGAACCTTAACCTTCCATTCAAGCGCATTTAACCATAAAACTGTCATCTGTCATAGCACGCATGATGAATGCACAAATACAACTGCCTTCCACATTGCTCCTCGTGGAGGATTTTACAGTCATGACACTGTACAAGGATCAACTGGCTTGATTTAGTTCCCTACATCTGCTGTACAGCCTCCTCAACACTGTGAGGAACTCGCCCTCAAGGCTGACATGCCTCTTCTGAGACATTGCAAAAATGCACATATTTGTGTTTGGAAAGCTTTGTGGTGGGAGGATGCCAGGGACAGTGAGATAAAGATTTTTTTAAACTGTTTTCTGAAAGCTGCTTCTGAGAAATCTTTCTTTTCAATATTCAAAAGCTCTCTTAAAAAATTATACAATCGACACTGGCTGAAATTAAGAAATTAAATTAAAGCCTATGTAATATTAAAAAAAGCAAAACCAAAACAGTTGCCTAAAAAGAGAGCTGTGCTTTTGAACATTGTGTGTTTCAGATAGACTGGACAGAACTCCTAATAAAGATCTCAAACTAGCTGGAGCCTCAAGGGATCAGTAGACTTTGGTGAGGAACTGTTACAATTTTCCTGTAACCTACATCCTTCTTGCCTTTATCCCAGTACTAATGTGACATCCTGAGATTCCTGGAGTCAATTAAAAATTTCTGCTAGCTTCAGTGGGCCACTTCCTGATGCCTATCCTCATTTGTCTTACCTATCCACTATTGAGTTGGAAGGAGATCCACCGTGGGCTCCCTCCAGGATCCTGCCCATCCCATGCAATTGAGCCCAGGCAGCATCTGCTGACTGCACTTGCTCTGGAACAGAAGGGAGCCACGTCACCTGTCCCGTGCCTGGGCCAGCAGGGGCTGGGGCCTGAGGGAAGTGGAGAGACCCGATGGCTGAGGACCACTGCCAGAAGAAAACAGCTGTGGTGAGTCAGATCTTCAATCAGCAGCTCTAAAGATTTGCTTTACCCTGTAAGTATAAACAGTTACCCAAAGGGTCACCAGGGTTGCTGTCCTTACAGGCTGAGAGTGATATTATTTTTATATACATATATATATATATGCAATGCTAATTCTTTTGCAGCATTAATAAGAAGATGGAAATCGCTTTTTTTTTTCTTTCTTCTCCCCCAAGAGCATAGATGAGAACCAGGAGTGCTGAGTTAAATTGTGAAAACTTTCCAAGAAACTGTAATTAATGGAGCAAACATCCAGTCTGCTCTACACTTCAGATTGGTACCAAGTGGGCATTTTGGATTTAACTGTGTTGGTCCATTTAATTCCAATGACCTATTTCTTATATGCTCAATGGCATTTTCTTGCAGATGCCACAGCTTAACACCTTACCACTTCACAATATGTGGTATTCCAAGCTCTTTACATTATCTTATTGCAACTTCAAAACCAGCAAATTATTCAGTACATCAAAGGAAATAGTTTCCACCCACTGCAAGCCTGAGCTGAAAGCAAAGGTTTGTAATCTGTCCTTAACTTTATTAAAAAACATAAGGCATTAGCCTTCATGTAGCTAAAATACATTTTTTTTACATGGTGACATACCATGTCCAGTACTGTAGCATGAACGTGATAAGAATTTCTATTCAGTGCACTCAGCATACTGAGTACTAGTTAATTCTCCAATGCCGTGTGGCTGAACACAGTGATCATGGAACCAGAATACTTGATCAGCCTTTCCTTTGCTCTTTTTCTTGTTTTTTTGGGGGTTGTTTTTTTTCCTTTCACATCCAAAGGCTGAGCACTGCCTTCCCATGACAAAGAATTTAATTCCCAAAATGTCTTAATACCAGGATTGCACAGCCCTGCCTTGGCACTAGCTCAGCAAATGGCTCCTGTGCAGCAGCCACCCACCTCTCTCCACCCAAATATGCTTACACACATATATATGTACAGAGAGAGAAGTAGAAAAACTGATCATTTTAATCCATCTGAGATTTCTTGTTTGGGCTGTCCCCACAGGACTTCTATGGCAGCAGCATGAGGGCTCTTGTGTCACTGCTTAGTCTGGGGTCTCAGCAGCACCCATGACTTGAAGACACCCAAGTTTTGTCTGTTGTCCCTCAGGGGTACATGACTTACCTGCTACTCTTGATATCATCAAGTTTTTGATATGAAGTACACAGGGGTAGAAATTTGGGACACCTGTGCCTAGAGACTTAGATATTCAAGACTTAGGAAAAACATAGTATTTCTATGTAATTGGGAGAGAAGCTACTATTGAGGTTAATTAGGGAAACTGTGTTTTCTGTTCAAGCAAAAAGCTCTTATTTCTCAAATGAATCCAAGCTATCAGCTTTGCTGCAGAAAAGTCTCCAACTCTGTACATCTGTTTCTAAGACAGTATGTGTGCCTGGTAGTATTGGTCTCAGCAGTTACAGCTAGCCTGGAGGAATGTGGGAAATGGACAGTTTATGGGGTAGCAATGCCCATGGCTCTTTCAGCTGCTGCAATTGGAAAGTTGTTTTGTATTACAGATGATAACATTTCTGCATTCTCTGTCACGTCTTGTACAGATTAAAGGGAAGATCACCTGTCCAATCATCATTATACGCTCAAAAGCAGAAATGGAAAAATCCATGCGTATCAGTTCTGTAAGTCTCAAGGAAATCTGCAGAGGAAACAAATGACCCACAGTAAAAATGGATAATACTTTACAAAATTGGTACCTGGAAGCCATGTGGCTAAACCAGCAGTAAAAATGACCCATTCCTTTCAATATGAAATTAGTTCTCTGCTGAAGTATAGAAAAGAGATTTTTAGGCTGTTTTACCACCTGCTCCTCATCCCTGGGATCTGTGTATTCGGTTTTGATTTATGAGTGAAAGTGGGGGGGAATGAGATGAATTTTAAATGGCATATATCAAGATCATAGTTGCTTGGTCTTTTCTTCCAGGCTATTTTATTTATTTTAATCCTATTTTTGTAGAACAGCAAAATTTTAACTGCTTGCAAAGCCAGAGGATTTCCATTTGCTGCTCTTCCAATGTTTATCACTGCTCCTACATCAAGCAATTCTTGTCCTCTAGAGTAAAAGTGAGCTATTTGATATGCATGAGGCCAGCCAACAGATAACTTGACCACAGGTGTGCCACAATCCTTTTTTTTTCCTTTATATTAATATCTATGTGTGCCTAGATGCACATGGATGTATTTAATACACTCAGAAAATGTTAAACCTAACTTAGTCCCCTGTCATCAGACCCACTGTGCAGCAGTGGTGTAATTTTGCTATTGCTTTTCAATATGTGAGCCCGTATGCTGGACACATTATAAGGCCTTTCTAAAAAGAGAGATATTTTGGCAATTTAAAAAAAAACAGTAAATTGTCTCACCCTCGTGGAAAGCCAGGAACCTAGGTGTGCAATTTGCCCTCAAACCTTCTGTATAAATACCTCACAGAATTGGGCTTCTGTTTGCTTGAAGAGAGATAGTGTAATTAAAAAGGACAAATAACTTGCCTTTTAGTAATTCTCACCTGTATCACTAGCTCATCTTTCATTCAGCCTTAGTAAAACTTCGGTTCTGTTTCACCATATGGAAAAAAAAACATCTTGGTCCTACAAAAGTAACACCATGTGGACAGTTAATTATACAACTCACTCCAGTTAGGTCAGTGAATTGCACTCTTCAGTCACAGTGGACCAAGGGGATCCAAGTCCATTTGCCAGTGCCTGCGAGGAGACAAAAGTAGGAGCGGTTTGGAGTCGAAGTGTTGCAAGTGGGATCCAGACTCTCTGTACAGGGAAACGTATCCAGACGTGTGAGTACTGTGAGTGCACTCTCCCCTTTAGAGCTGAGAAATCACATGTAAAGTTTTTAAACGTCTTTACTCTTTCTGGACCCAAGCATCTACTGCTGGTTAAGAAGGATAAAAAAACGGAGATGAAAAAGGCCATAGAAATCAAGAGAAAACACTGTTTATATTGATGTAGTTAAATTAGCTGACATCAAGTTATACAACTGATATTTATAGAGAAACTGAGAATTTGAGAATTAATAGCTGGAATCTATCAGTGGTAAACATTACTGGTCTTTGGAGATAAAATTAGGTGCAGCTTCTTTACAGAAAACTTTGGGAATAATTTACCATTAACAATTCAGCTGCAATATTTTCTTTCTTCTGTAACATTCTTTCTGTTTAGTACTAAAACTTTCTTGTTCCATACTCTTGATTAAAAGTTTATCTTTTACATTTTCAACTCAAATTGTATGTCAGGGGTATATTCTCTAGGACTTGTGGATACAGGCATCTAATGAAGCAGAAGAACAAAGTCTTTATATAAACTTAGTTTTAAATATGGTATAACTGAATGTTTTTTTAAGAAACTCATATTTCTCACAGCAATGCTGTTTTAAATGTTTTAAATTAAAAATATCCTGATGGCTAAAAGTTACTCTCTCTGTCAACAGGTCAGGAAATTGAGAAAGCAAGAATGAAGAGCTCCTGCCTTGAAGATGCCTCCACAGGTACTGAAAATATAACAATCCCTTGCAGTATTTTATAACAAATATCCGCTTTTGAACCTTCTTTTTTAAAGTTCTTGTGGAACTAACTACAAACTAAATCTTACTTGAAACTGTAAAAAAGTTCTATTTTTAAGAGAAACTGTTTTGACTTCTCATCTTTCCATATCAAGAAAATGTCAACTGCATGACAGAAATGCAAGTCCAGGGTGGAGAAATGTAAAAAAATTGTAGAACTGTATTTTCTGAAGAATATTGCCTTTTGTGTTACTTTTTTCCTATTTTTTTTCTTTGTTGTGTGAGATTTGTGATATAGACCAACTGTTTAAGAGACTAAACTTCTATCTCTGAAAACAGAAAAGCCTTTAAGTCATCCAATTCTATCTTTGGATGAGTTTGGAATTCTACCTTTTGCTGTATCTTTTTTTTAATATAAGTGACACCTCAATATCTATGCTATTCTTTCAGTCCCTCTAAAATAACCGTATGGGTTTTTTGCATATATGTTAAAGCAAAATTATTATGGAGACTGACCTTTGCTCTTTTCTTCACATATATCAGTGTCTGAAATTATTATTTAATTACTATAGAGATGTTTTACTTGAAAAATGGCTAAATACCAGAATGTTATACTATGTTCAAAAAGGATAAATTCTATTTAGTCTGTTCATTTAGACAGTTATACTTCTGGATGGATTCTTGGAATGGGTTAGGGGGTTCACCAAGGTGTGAGTTACTGCCCAAGAAATGTGGATTTTGATTTTATATTTCTGGATGTGCTCCAAATTTTAATACAGAGGAAAACTTATTTCTTACAGGGGATAGCTAAGTGTGCAGAAGTTGCAGGATTAATGAAATGTACTCATCCTTTAATGGATGTATAATTCCTGAATATCATCTAAGAAAAAAAAAATCGTTTATACAATAGAACAGTGATTAGTGTTTTCACACTTATAGCAAAGGACTCTTTTATAGTCTTTTTCACAAGCAGTTGGATTATGTCCTGGCCCTAGTTGTTGGCTTGCAAAGGTCTTGTCTTGTGGATTTTATTCCACACTTCAGCATTTTTTGTGGATGCTCTTGGTCTCACACATCTTACATTTTTTCTGGGTTTCTGCTTTTCCAGAGGACCCAGTGTGCCTTTTTTCCCATGTAGTGGTATTGGCTACAGAAACGTGGCCATACGAGCAGGTGATGCCCTCAGTTTGACTCGGAGCTTTTCATTCACACAAACAGCCTGTTCCAGCTTCCTCAGACTGATATGTGACTTAGCTAAATAAGAGCCAAGTCTCAAAGATCCATTTCAGGACCTGAATCAAATCTAATTTATTCTTTTATTGATCTATATTGAATATAGTTATCTTTAAAAGTCAGGTCCCTATTTTGGATATAAAAACCTCATCCTTCATACTTTTTCCATCTTTGCTTCTACTTCTTTATCACCATTTATCTTTATCAGTTTCTATGGCATTATGTCCAGAACAGTGCACAACAGAGGAACACATCCAGTCTATGATGATGAGGGAGTGAATACTATCATGCAGGGATGCATAAATATAGGAATTTACAAAATAATTTTTTCACTCTCAGCATTTATCACTTTTAATGTGATACTTTTAAAGATACTCCTAAATATTTATGTTACCCTTTGGAAACACAGTGTTTTCTTAATGTATCTCTTTTTTGCTTTACATGGTACAATGTACAAGATTCATACTACATATACACTTGCCAGTGCAGTGGTTTTATTTGGTTCTTTTGCTTTTGTGGGGTTTGATGGGGGTTTTTTTGTCTGTTTGTTTTGGTGGCTTTTTAAATGCAACCTATTTGGATATCAAAGTATTTGCTAGAGTGAGAAGAATGATTCTTAAGTGTTAAAATTCTACAAGCAGGATGTTTGTTTGCTCTGCCCTGTTGCCATTAACACTCTGGTAGGCTTTAAGTGTCAATGAATGAGAACTGAAATTTCTATTTGTGATGAGACTTTCATAAAACAATAGGTAAATAGTGAATATAAAAGGAAAAAAAACAACTGAGATACAATGTTACATTGTGACTGAAGTCTCGTAAAGGAATGGGTTACTATCATTAGCACACACATTATTTAGTTATCATCATCTATGCTGCCACCTATTTTCTTTTGCTCATATGAAGGAAAATTACCCCCTTCAAAATATGAAGAAAAGACTTCCAGGGGGCCATGCATGTATAAATGCAAAAGTGAGAAAAGACAGCATTTTGCATAGCATGTATAACTACCCACAGTGATGTTTTCTTGAATAAAAGAGATATGATCAAATGAATTAATTTGAGGATGATCTTCACTGATCCCTCTAAATGCTTGCACTGGGGCCTAAATTCAGATTCACACTATATAACTACACCAGAGATAAATTATATCCTTTAAATCTTTGTGCAGACTACCTGGGTTAGGGCTCACTGCAGTCAAGTGCATACAGGGTGGCACAGAGAAAGGCAAGGGAATTTGGAGGAATAGGGCAAAGTCATGGTGCTGCTTAACTACTGACTCCCTCATAAAACATGTACGAAACTTTGAAGCTGCTGCAGGAAATCAGGACAAGGAGAGCAAAAACAAGGTATGTGCAGTCTTCTGCTTTTGTACATCTCTGTATTACTTGTGACTTAATGCCGTTTATGTGATTTAAAAGCAGCTAAATGTTGTAGCTTTCCCTAAAGTAGCACCTCAGTGCCAGCTGATGATCAGGGTATAGTAAAGCCCTTCTAAGTGTTGACAAGCTTGGAGGTTAATCTGCGGTTCTTGAAAGAAAACTGTATCTTCTGAATGTCTGGTATTGGTATCCTGCAAAAGAACAGTTAGACCTTCTTTCTTTTGAACGTCTCTTGTATCTTTTCTCCTCTTTGTTATGTTATGTTTTGGTGGGGTTTTTTTGTTTTATTTGGTTTTGTTTTGTTTTTTAACAGAATAATATTTTCCTCAGTCTTTTTAGATTTTGCATTAGTTGTGAGCATGGTCCGTAGGAGAAATGGAAATAAGTTTGCATTGCCTATTTTATCCAGACCATCCAAACTTGATAACATCAGGATAAAGAAACACAGTTTAGCAGAATCATTTGCGTTATAATTTAAAATAGAAATCCATAGTGGTCAAATAGAATTGAAGCAATTTTAGAGTATCAAGAAATTAGATACCTGATTTTTTTACTATTAATACATCTATCAGACTTTCAAATATTCAGATTAAGCTCCAGTGCTAACTGATAGCTCCATGCTGGAAGAATAATTTATTCCAGCTGCTCAACCTTGGACCTTAGCAGTCTTTGACAGAAATAGGAAAAGCTTTCTGTTCAAAGGCAGGACTGTGAAGGCAGGCAGTGTAGGTCAAGCACAGAGGGACCCATCCTGTGTAGACCTGCTGGTAAGCTGGGACAAAGGTTTGAACATGAAGCTCAGTGACAGATCGTCTGGATTCTCGGGGATTAAGACTAAGGCACAGGTGGGAGATGGGTTTATGGTTTAGGCAGCAAATAGCTAAGGTAACTGCCAAGGTAAGCAAGCAGGCTTGATGCCAGGGCTCAGAGAGAAGAGTTACACACAGCACTCACCCAGGCTGAAGCAGTGTCACTATGTTACGACAGCATGTGGTGTCAGATCTGGATCTGGTGCACAGGACTGCCACACCAGACCTGCCAGCACAGCTGCGCTGCAAACAGCTGCATTTGCTTGTTACACTTGGAACTGCTAGTCAACAACCAAAGGTCCCAAAAGACAAATGACATCACTGTAATAATGTCCATCCGGTAGGAGATTCCCTGAGCAACTCTCTTTGCTGCAGCTGAGAGGCTAGAAGAATGGATTTCATGAGCATTTGTTGGACATATTAATCTCACTCTTCCAGGGTAGTGATATGTTTAGAGAAATTCAGAATATTATATTTACATACTGAAAGGGCTTTTTGCTACAAAGCAGTCATGGTAGTATGAACTAAGCATTCGATCTTTTTTCAGGTAATTGAAGCTGAAAGTCAAATATTTAAGATATAGAATATTTTGGTTTTAGTTGTGCAATCCAATTAGATGTTTCCACTATCGTAATACATTGGCGAACAAAACCACATATGAGGAAAGGTACAGAAATCAGAATGAGTAACTGCCTGTGTTCACTGAGCCGATTCCTGCCAGAAGTGCTGCAGTGCTGTAATGGTATTATTTGTCATTTTGGGGAAGGTAAGGCCTGAGAGCAGATGCTTAAACCTCATCCTGTGTTGGTATCTGCCTGCTGGAGGACATCGGGGTAGGGGGAGCAAGCCTTTTATTCCTGAAGGGTCCAAGAAATTGTATGAGTTAATGGCTGGGTCTACTGCCTTTGGTGCCTCTGGGACATTTTCTGTTGATCTGAGTGAGCTGGAGTCAGGCCCTGCATGACTTACTGATTGGTGCCACTACTACCCAAAAATGAATTCTTGTGCTACTTCTTCCCTGTCACTGTAAGTGCAAAGGGTCAGTTCATTTCTAACCTAATTGCCCTACTTCACATCCTGCTCTCAACCATCTCTGGAAGCCCTCCTTCCCTCAGCTTGCTGCTATGTGCACATAAGCTAATGATTAACAACATCAAAAAATTACAGCCTCCATGTATCACATTGCTGATGCCATTATATGAGTCTAATCACCAATACACATTTTACTGAACACATGAAAATATCGAGTTATTGAGGTTCTGTTGTAGCTTTGGCTATGGGTGATTTAATGTAGAAAGAACTCAGGTTAGGGAAAGCTCTGAATATGTAATTTCTTAGGGGGAACAAAAAAGGTTTTTTCTCGCCTCCTCTCCCTGCCTCTCAGTCATCAAGAGAGAAAGAAATGATGAAAATGACATGAGCTGCTGTAAAGCCTAAAACTAAGACATCTTTTATATTTGTAAAGGGAGATTAGTTTGTTCTGTGGCTATTTTTCTTTTCATTTTAAAAAATCTTTATAAACAAGATGGCATTTAAAGTAGGCATTCATTGTGCCAAAATAAAAAAAAAAATAAAAAATTGCAAATGATTTCTGGGGAAGTGGATAATGTGGAGAGACAAGACGGAGAGAGAGATAGGAAACTAGGGACACTTACAGGAAAATGCATCTGAGTGGGCTGGGTTTAGCAGTTTAAGACAGGGAAGCAGGTAGTCAAATCTCTTCACATTTATGCCTAGAAATGAAGGAAGGTCCTTTCTCTTAAAAGGAATTAACTATGAGCCATCCTTGAAGCTAGTATTAGGTAGGCAGGACTGAGAAGGCTGCTGGCAGGAAGCTACATGTGGAAGTGTTAATTGTCCTGAGGAAAGGTCCTGAGTTTAAAAAAAAAAAAAAAAAAAAAAAAAAAAAAAAGACAACTGATTTTATTTTTTTTTTTTCCCCTAGACTCTCTCTATAAAATTAGTCCTGCTCCTTGCAAAGAGTTTTGGCAGTGTTCTCTGTTCTCAGACAGAGACTGTACACACTGCACAAATACAAAAATAAAAGCCACCGAGATCATGCTTTGAAGTTCACTAGGATTAGCCACACGAGCAAATTTCAAGAAGATAAGGTAATCAAAATGCAGGCAAGCAACTAGATCTGCATATCAAGTATGTAAATACAGAGTGCTGGTTGCATATTAAGCTAGTGCCATCACCTTGTGCTTCCGGAGCCGCTGGGTGAGATGACTGTGCAAGGAGCTCCGAGGAGGCGCCTCCCGAGGGGCACGTTGCTTTCCTGCACTTGTCACCATGGATACGGTACTGTCAATGTACTTCCTGCTTGATGGTGATTAGCAAGAGGGCTGGGGCAGCAGGGAAAGCCCAGCCAGGTGTGGAGGGCATTGGAAAGGGCTGTGGCAGCCATGTGGGGTGAGCAGAGCACCCTCCCATGCACACAAACCTGGGGGTGCTGCAGGCTGGCCAGGGTGGATATGAGATGCCCGAGCACCAGGGTGTGGGGAGGCTTGAAGGGCAGCTGCACACACCGTGCTTGAGTCATGACCCTGCTCTTAGTCTCTCACTTCCCAAATCATTACATTCCCTTTAGAAAAAGAAAGAACAGCAGCCTGGGGAATTTTGTTATTATTGTAGTGGGATTTTACTTCAGTAGAGTCTATTCTAATTTTGGAAACTAATGCCACTGGACAAACATTATTTTATCTCTAGTTATGCTTATTAATAAGCCTTGTTCCTTCTCTCTTTGAGGACTAGGATTTTCAAAATTTTGTGTGGCTGCATTGGTTGGACTCTCCCTTTCTGCTCTTCCTCAGTGCCAGCAACCACATAACTGGGAAAAGTTCTAGCCATCCAGGCATGCATCCAGCTGTCTTGCTGTTCCATCACTGCCACCATAGTTGGTAAGTTTCTAAGGTCAGTTGCCTTACTCATAAAATTTTAGCATAGAGCTGCTAGTCTGTGCCCTTCTCCTGTCCCTGATAGTCTGTCTGTGCACACTAGTAATGGCCCAATGTTGATAAAACTCCGTAAGAAAGGCCTAGAAGACACTTGGGGGAGGGGGAAGGTAGAAGAAAAAAGCCAGTTGCCCATGCTGTTTTGTGAACAGCATCAATGTCCATGAGACCCAACAGCAACCAAGCCACGCACACCAGGCTTCTTGGCTTTCTAAAAATCCACTGTCCAGCTTAACCCAGAGAATAACTGGGTGCTTCCAAGGTGGCTTTATCTATCTTCACCCCTCAAGGAAGATCATTGGCTTTTAGTGAGACATATGAGCACAAGGCTGAGATAATTTGACAGCTTATGTGACATGGCACATATGAAATAAAATAAATGCCACTCTGTCTTCTTGCCCTTCCTGTCCAAGGCTGTGTACCTCTAATCCTTCCCATTATAAGAGTCTCTCAAAGATGAGGTACCCATTCGTTGCTTTGTGTCCTAGGTGGGGTTTTTTTGTTTGTTTATTGAAGTTATTTTTAAGAACTTGATATTGTGGGAGGGAAAGAAAGCAATAAGAAAAGGGTGGGAAGAATGATCACCTCTAAGGAAAGTAGCTTACTATTTCAAGAGCCAGGCAAAATCATTTTGGATGAACATCAAACATACAACTGAGCCAAAATGTTTTATTTTTATCTTTTTTCCCTCTCTAAAATAGTATGTTTGACAAAGCTGTCCCTTTAAATCTACTCTTAACTTTCTCACTTCACCAAGTTTGAATTTGCTCTATTTCTCAGCCCTGTGTGGTTGTGTGGGTGTCAGAAATATGCAGGTGATGTAATTTCTCATTCCCTAAACTCAGGGTTTGACACCAACATTCCACACCTCTCCTCCCACCTCTTCAGTTTAAACTTTGTTCTCCCTGGCCTTTTGGGTCAACACACTTTAAAAATGTGTTACCTTCATCATTTGAAGTCTTCTCTAAGAGAGGGAAGCTTTGTGACTCCTTTCCATTTTTACATCCCAGTTGACATGGATATGAAAAATATGTCCAGTATGGTTTTCCTTTAGTAATCCTATCCAGTGATTTTTCTCTTTGGCACACTAAATGAAGAGATGATACAGTATCAGGGGTGTTGAGCAGTCTGGCCATTAGTATACTTTGAATTATGAAGAATTGTTACCTTCATTTATAATTTTTTTTTAATAAACAAAACATATGCCTTACAAATTATCTCCTCTGCATAAAATTTTGTGTTGAAATATCAATTTATTTATATAGCTATATTAAATAAATCATGGCAAGAAGCCCTTGCGTAAGGTATTTTTGTCCTACCTTTAATCTACTCAGCAATGATTCCAGGGTAAACAGTAAAAGTTTTACCTTTTTTCATCCAGTGGGATATATCATTACTAGAGGAAATGGAAATTTAGAAGAGAAATGGCTGAGAGACATATAAAAGAAAAAGGCAAGAACTCATTTGCATGAAGAGAGAGAAAAGGTCTCAATAGCCTGACTTCTCTCTTCTTCAAAGAATCTTCCTGCTCCTAATATCCCACAGAGCTTTTCTGGAAAAGGACAAATCCCTAAGACCAGCAGTGTAAGTGGGACTGCACCACAGACAAGTTCCTGGGAACTGAACTGAGAACCAAAAATCAACCTGTGAGGCAAAATTCTTCCTCTGCCTTATCTTCACTCAAGTGAATGCATATGTATGATGTGTTCAGCTCTCATTTCTTGTCCCCACCTTCATCTGACTCATAAATGTAGACACAAACAAAGGCACTTACCCATTTCAATGAAGCTGTGACTGCTGTACTAGTTGGGAGGTAAAAGGTAACATCTAAACCACTGGAGCAACTCAGGACCATAAGCCAGCCCTTTTGAAAGTTGGACTTTCAGGCTTCTGAAATGATTATTCTAAGCCACAGGCTGTAATCTTGTAGCTTAGCTAGTATCTCCTTCATTATTATTACATTACAGATAGTTGTCTGTGATTACTTACTGAGTCAATTAATGAGATAAAATAAAAATGTGAGTGAGAGCATATTGGACAATCCAAAGGTTGAAAGGCTATAATTGAAACACATCTGGTCATAATTAAGGTTAACTGTACAATTTCACCTGGCCAAACATCATTACTTGCAACTAAATGTATCTCAGCATGACTGACTGGCACACACTGTAACAGCCATCGCAAGCAAGGCATAAGATTGGGGAGGAAAAAAAAGCAAAAATAAGTATTGCTGCCAATTAACTTCACACAGAGTTTAAGAGCCGTTTTTTTTTAAAGGTATTTCCCATCCTAGAGCAAGGTTTTCTTTTACTTTCTTCTGGACTGTCTCTTCTGTCAGGTTGAATGCAGGTGTAATATACATAGTTACAGTGATTAAGGTTTTATCCTTTACTGCAATCATCTGATGCTATGAATAGAAAGAGTTCCTGAAAAGAGGAAGGAAAATGTGGTCTTGGCCTGTGCATGCCACGAATCAGTAGAAGCGACTGATGGTACAGGAGCTGGTGATTTGCTAGTGCTAAGCTAATGTTGAAGCTGATTAGGTTTTTGTCAAGAAGCAGTACCTATGTGTCCTGCTTTTAAGGCAAGTGTCCCCCCAAAAGAAAAGTCTCTGAAATGTGATTTGAGTAATGTTTATAACCACTACTACTTGCACCATCTTATCTGTCCTTCTGCTAAACTATAACTCCAGTACATGTTACAGTTGTGCAGCCATATGTTTGTGGGTGACAGGGACAAAGACACTTGAAGCCTCACTCCAGAATTCATCAGGAGATGGAGAGAGGAAATTTACTGGAAATTGCTTTTCACTACATTTTTCCTTTCCAGGAAAAGCTGACCTCCCACAGACACTGTATTTCACCATGAGCTCTGCAAGGATGCCAGTTTTACTGAAAATTCAATCTCTTCTCTACAACAGAAGCCCAGCTAAGTGGCCACCCATAGCAGCACTCAACTAACCCAATGCAATCAGTGTGATTCCATCATTGCCAAATGAACTTTAGCTCCTAATTTTGAAAAAAATTAGACAGAAATTAAACTCACTGTAAGGGCAGATGAGCAGATTCAGTTGTCATAATGAGAAAAAAAAAAAAAAGGAATAATTGTAACTTTAAGTTGTCCTGAGAAACAGCTGGGCCTATGCTGTTTTTTTCTTAAGTATTATTTAGACTCCTGCAATTTTATTTACAGCACATCTCAGCATAAGGTGCCATATGGCAGTAGATGAATGGGTGCAAATAAGAGCACATATGAGACAACTGTCTCTCTGGCTACCCCTTTCCCAGTCACCTCAGGAACAATCCAAGTTGAGGCTTTAGCCTGGAGACAACTGAAGCTTGTTGTAGACTCTTCCTGGATCAACTCAGGTGTTTGGATGGCCATTTGGTACATGAATAAATTAATGAACATTAAGACTATTCCAAGCCTGTGTCTTTCAGGAGGATGTATCACCAGGATGCTTTGTGAAACTTAATTACTACAGAGGTGATGGTGCACATCTAACTGCACTTAGTTCCCTATTGACGCATAAGCCACACAGCCAGCATGTCCCTGTCTGGAGCTGCCCTCAGGAAAGCCAGCTGAGTGTGGGGAGAGGCTGGGACACTCTGTCCCCATCCCTCCCTGCAGGAGCACCTGGACCCCGACTTCCAGCACTGGCCTTTGCTTTTGTTTCATTCCCCAGTCTTATGCTTCTTGCTCACCAGCCATGCCCCTCCCCTTAGCTGGGGACTGTGCAGAAGGCACAGCCACCTTTTTTTCTTTCCCTGTTCCTCAAAGCCTCCCAGGTGCATTGCCCAGGTGTGCATCTGACAGACTCTACACATCAGTCTGAGGAAGATGATGTCTGTGGTCTCCTTTGCTGCCACAACTTGAAAGCATCGTTTAATAATGTTGAAGCTTTGCTGAGTCTATTATACACACACAATATTTCATCATTTTCAAGGAAGTAAGAAAATAAAATGGAGATAAATCAATATCCAATGGATATTGATTCTTCTTCTCACCTTTAGAATGAATACTGCCTCCTCAGTAACCAGCTATGGAGGGGAAGCCATTGTTGTCTCAAGCAAACAAGGCTCAATAAATCTTAATCTAGCTGAGAGGTAACTGTGAGAGGAGCCTAGAGATACTACAGTTTACCATCCCCACAACCAAACATGGTAGTGCTTGGGCTATACTTGTAATGTAAAATTGTTTACATGTGGCACTAAATTTTCATTTTAATAGTAAAACTGTTTTCATACTCTTCCATTTGTTCTACTTAATCAGGGGAAAGCCACATTTCTTTCATTGAACACCTGACACCAACCTATTGCAGCACCTAACTTACATCATTCTTATCAAGGCTGACCCTGAGCACAAGAGCTTCCAGTAGATTTCCTCTATAAGGCTGGACCAGAGTTCCATATGGTCTGGTACAGCTGCATAGCACCAAGTACAGAACAAGCATATGGGTACTTCCTCTTAATAGCCCCTCCCCTCCATGTTCAGGTCAGGGGACTGCCTGAGTCAGCTTGTGCATGCAGAAACCCACAAAGGATCTCCCTTCTGTTCATCCTAACCCCTGCAAGCTTCTTGAAACTGCTGAGAGCAGACACAAATAATTTCAGAACGTAACTTGGAATTAAATGCAAACCAAAGCAAGAAAGCAAGGGCAACAGAAAGTATATTTGACATTTGAAGTTAGGTGGCTCTCTTTATACTCTGCAAAAAAAGGCAGGTGAAAGGCAGAAGGATTTGTCTCTGTGCTTACCTAACTCCTGTAGGGAACTCTTCTGTCTCAGCTGGGTAAGGTGATCCCTGCTGTCAGTTGTAGCTGCAGATCCATGGCTTCAGCCAGCACAGCCCTGGCAGCCCAGCAAGCCCCTGCGTTGTCGTGCTGGGAGAGGACGCCTCGGGGGCTGCAGAGCTGTGGTTGCTGCAGCCCTTCAGAGGGCACCAGGACCAGCAGTTCTCTGATGCTGGTGATGTGTGACCCTGCAAAGCAGCAACACAGCATAGCAGCACATCAACTACATAGGAATTGAAATAACAAGCCCACTTCCAAGGGTCAGCTCAGCCCTGATGCCCCAAGTCCTCAGCCGCCTTTAGGTGTGGTCCTGCTGAAAACCTGCTTCAGAGCTGCTGAAGACCTAGGCCTGTCTCAGGAGTTTGAGGCTCTGCAATCTGACAGCAACTAGGTGCTTAAAGCTGCTGAAATGTGTAACTCCAGGCTTGGGCCCTTAGTCTAAGTTCATGCTAGAAATACGGCCTATGAATATTTTACAACCCTTTTAAAATATATTCATTTTGTACAAATAGCTTTTGTATTTGCCTCCCATGAATATTTATGCAGCTGGCTTTTGCTGTGCAAAAGCTGCATAGAAAGGTATTTCAAATCACTCTCTGAGCTACTCACACTGGCAGCACCTTCACACACTCACCATCATGGAGCAGAAATGGCACAAGGGGCCTTCTGGGATCAGCTGCTGCTTGCTGTAGAGCTGGGAACCTCATCAGGTAGCACCAGTCTCTCCTCAAATGCACATTAACCCAGATCTTAACACTTCTAGGTCCCCAAGCAGATGGCATCTGAGGCTCCTTTCTGGCTAGTGCATCAGCCGATACAATGGCAAAGAAATGGAATTCTAAACAAGTGCAATGGAACGTACCTTGGGTTTTGTGATTGGGTGTGTTAGAAGGTGCCTAAAACATGCTCTTACTTGAAGCTTTCTTTTGTACCTGACAATTGCAAGGTGAGAACATTTAAATTATGTATCAGATTGACATAGGGATAAAGCTGTGTCCAGTAATCCACAGCAATCTTTTTCCTGCTCCTACTCCATCTTTCTTATTCCAGTAACATAATTCCTAGTGAGCAACTATGGAATGACCTGTGTGTGGAAGAAAGTACCTTTCATCCAAATAATTCTTGATCCACATACACACAGAGGGTGATGAAGTCTCTGTACTTCTGCATACATCTTATGTTTTACCTGTATATATATGGTGTTTGCATATTTTACAAATACCTAAGATTAATAATGTTCTCTATGTGTTTATATTTCTATTTTAAACGTATGTATTTTAGACATATAGTTCAACACCTATAGTCTAGAAAAAGGTATTGACTCATATAATTTAAAATTACATAGAGAACACATCATTATATCTAATACACCTAGGGATTTTATTCTTATCCACCTAAACTTACTTTCTTCTATTTCCATACAAGTCTTTGTTTCCTGTGACTCTCTGTAGCCAAAGAAAAAATTGTATTTAACATATTAAGTCTGTGTTTGACTATATTTTTAGGTTTTTCTATATATACACCTACATATAATATTGTATATTATTTATGTATGTACTGAATTGAGCATATTATACATAATGTATATGTACATACTATAATGTAATACAGAGTATTGTATGATACATAATGTATATATTTGATATGTTGTTACATGGCATGACATTATATTCTAATGCATTATACATCACATAACTTTTAATAAAGAACATACAATATGTAACGTGACATGTAACACAACAGGTAATATGTAATATAGTCTGTATAATGTGTGATATAAAATGCATAGTCAGTGTAAGCTTTACAATTCCTGTTGCCTACCATAATTAAATCACACATTGTTTTTTAAAGTCTCATTAGAGAATAACTCTCTGAGCACAAGTATGCCATTAAGTACTTTGTCTACCAGGAACTTGTTCTGTCCGATTTATCTCATCCATGGTAAACAGGTCCTGTCATTTCACATTCTCTCCCTATGAAAGTTCTTCTATGACAGCAACCATTTTATCTCCATTCCTTGAAGACCTGTTTCTGCCATTCATACACCTGAGAAGTAGCCAGCAGAGCACCCTATTCAGGATGGAGTTATGATTTATGAAATGGCATTCTGCTACTTTTTCTATTAATCCATATTCCCTTTTAGCTGTGATAGTGTTCTGGTCTCCATCTGACTGCTTTTGTGCATTGAACAAGTTGTTTATGTCTACAGGTCCCTTTCCTTGGTGATCACAATTGATTTAGACTCCAAACAGGACAGAGCTGCTTGTCTCCTGACTGGTGGTGCTTAGTACAAAGCACAGAGTTTCAGTCTGCGTAACTGGGGATGGATTTGAATTATTTATTTTCTAATCTGCATATTTCATGGGTTTTGTGGGATTTACTGTTTTCTAACTTGATCAAGTAACAGTACCTTTAATAAGAGTCCTGTGGGTTCCCCATCAGGGAATTGATTTAGACTCCAAACAGGACAGAGCTGCTTGTCTCCTGACTGGTGGTGCTTAGTACAAAGCACAGAGTTTCAGTCTGCGTAACTGGGGATGGATTTGAATTATTTATTTTCTAATCTGCATATTTCATGGGTTTTGTGGGATTTACTGTTTTCTAACTTGATCAAGTAACAGTACCTTTAATAAGAGTCCTGTGGGTTCCCCATCAGGGTTTACATGTATGACATGTTGTTCCATGCTACAACACCAGGTTGCTCCTCCCACTACAAAGCGGTGCCGAGAGCGCTAAGGTGGGATGGACCAAGAGGCCTGGAGACACCCAGGACTTCTGAGAGGATGGCACACAGAAGCCAAGGAAGCAATGGCAATAGCTCCACGGCTGTATTTGCTAACCAAAACAACACATAACAAATACTTCTTAATACTGCAGTAACTTTGTCACGTACCGTATTGCTTCAAGAGACAAACCTCAGGGTTCCCACCCTCTCCTGCAGTGGATGCCAGAAAACACCTCTTTGTGTCCAACAATGCCAGGGACAGGGTTTACCCAGTCAACTTCTGCTCATAAACTGATGGACTGGCAGAGTGTTTTCATAAAAGAAAGCTGCTTATGTTAAATTGTCCACCTCAGTTTCACACCACCTCGCTTTGGCTGCTTGATTTGAAAGTGGCATCCCTCTGTATTGTGGGGGATATTTCTCTGCAAATAGGGGGTTCGTGTATCTCAGTCTAGAGGCAGTGAAAAGAAACTGGAGTAATGGGAGGAAAAAAAAAAAAAAAGGAAAAAAAATTCCATCAAGCAAGAACCATTATAGACTCATTTACATACCATAGTGATGCATGGCAGGAAGGCTGCATGTGGTTTGAATCTAAAAGCTCTTCAAGAAGTAGCAGATACACATGTAGGGCCTTGATTCTGACACTGATTTTAGCTTCCATGGTTTTTATGCAGAGCAAATGTTTTGCCATTCAGTACTGAACAGAAGTCAAGCTACATTTCCACATCAGGGCAAGTATCCTGAATGACCCACTCCTTCCTTACACAGAGCAACCCCAGGTTTAGATCACCTATCAGGGGACAACAGCAGGTAGAAATAAACTGCCATTTTCTGCACTTAGGGCTTGTAGATTTTTTGTTGTTGTTCATTTTTGAGAGGTTTTTTTTTTTTTTTGTGGGATGATTGCTTTTTTTTGTTGCTTTTCTTTTTGCGGAGCACACATTACTGTCAGTTGGAATGCTAATGGACATCAACATAAACATCTCCAGGGCTGCTCAGTGAAACTATCTAAGGCTGATTGTCTTGAAATTAGCTTGACTCATATCTGAAAATTGCCAGTGATTAGTTGATTATGGTTTGAATTGAACTGAGATTGATACAAAAAGCTAGAAAAAGTCATCCTCAGATATACTCTAGTAAATGATGCCCTGGATGCCTCAGTTGCTGCCAGGTCTTGCATTAGGGATGAAGGTCTATTACCACATCACAGTGATGGCAGTCATTTTAAAGTATATATTCTGCCTGGGAGAAACTGCCTCCCAGGAAGAATTCTCTTTCTATTTTTTAACCTACTCACTAGGTGGAAAAAAAAAAAAAAAAAAAAAAAGAGATGTCGCAAACAGCAGAACAGATTAAAATATCCTCCCTATGTGAGAAACTTGTTTCTCCTCTGTAAATAAAATCATTATAATTACTGAGTGGTTTGACCCCAGTGTCTTGGTAGGAATCGCCCCTACAATACTGATAGTATGTGACATTTAAAATAATTATTAAATCAAAGGCCCAGTACTAACACTCTCTGCTAGATGTCAGGTCTATTTAAAAATATATATATATAAAAAAAATAAAAAACCCACCAACACTATTTTGTCATAATTATGAAGTTTTGTGAACATTTCTGGTTTGATTAAGTCCCGTGGATTTAAGGGCTTTGATACAAACAACAGAAAACCCTACGAATTTCCCAGTCCCAAACTACCCAGACATAACATTTGTCACATATGTGTCTGTATTTCTTAAGTGTTTAAATAAATACAGTTCAGCTTCACAAAAATAAGTCAGTCAAGTCCCTCATTTCAAAACTGGACACTGCTGAGTGGTCTCTGTATGGCTGACACTCTGCTCTACTCTTTTTTTTTTTTTTCTTTTTCACCCCATAGAAAAGTTCCCTACAGTCTTTAAATTTGAAAATCTATTTGAGCTCCTGCCCTTCCTGCATTGCCAATATACTGCACAGGGATATTTAAATGGTATCTTCAAGTCAGGAGTCATATTTTATTCACATAAAAGTGGGCAACAGGATACTGCCATGCCATTTCTCACAGTTACTAAATTCAGAACACGCACAATCTGTACTCTTTTTTTGTGTGTGTGTATTTGTCTTCCCATGACAAAAAGTATTGTTACTTGGCATCTCTGGTGATGTATAAAGATGCAAATGAGAGTCCTGCACTGGAACCACTCATTCATGGAAGCGTTCAGTTCCAGGCTGGATGGGGCCCTGACCAACCTGATCTAGTGGGAGGTGTCCCTGCCTATGCAGAGGGGGTTGGAACTAGATGATCTTTAAGATCCCTTCCAAACCATTCTATGATTCTATGATCTGGGAAGGAAGGTTTGGGGTAAGGATTTGGGAAACAACAAAGACACTTTCGGACACATTAGTTTTAGAAGAAATTATGGGCCAAAGAGATGAACACTAATTGACAGGACCAGCTGACACTCACAGACCCACAGGACACCTCAGATGGAAGGGACCCTAGGAGGCTGCCCTGCTCCAAACCATGCTCTTTGCAGCAATGATGACAGACCAGGTTGTTCAGTGGTTCTCACCCATCACAGGAACACACATGGAGTGTCTGCACACCTGACTGCCATGTACAATACAGAGTGTAACACTGTCCTGGAAACAGAAACTGGAAAATGACAGGCTTCATATCAAGCTGGATTTTACAGGAGACTACAGGGGAGGTTTCAAGGACCAGTGCAGACATACATTGCCATAAATGACTGGAATAATGGCTTAACAAGGAGGGGATGACATCTGCTCATGATATGATCTGTGGCTCTTAAAGGAAAGGGGCATATGTTAAGAACCACAGAAAGAATCACTGAGACTTAATGATTTTTAATGACTAAAAGAAAACTATTTTTAAGACATAAAAAAGTAGCAGAGGAATTTCAGTGACAGAAATTAAGATGGGAGACCTTTGCCATGCCCCTGCAGCTTTTCTTATGAAACAATTGATTCTGTACCATCTCTCACCACCAAGAATGCTGGACCTACAAGCTAGCATTAAGGCAACATCAGCACAGTGCTAAAGATCAACAGGAGAAAGGAAATCTGGTATTAGGGATCTTAGGCCAGGTACAGAGCACAAAGAAAAGCACCACAAGGCATTTATGAATCTCTGCTTTGCCTACATCAAGATTACTGCTTGTAGTGCTGCTTTTCTCTCTCTTCTCCACCTCATAAAAGGGTGTAGAGAAGGTGATACCAAGGATGATTGGCTATCAACCAGCTTGTCCTGGAGGACAAAGTAAACAAGACCACTCCGAAGTGTAATGTGGCTAAGTAAGGCTTTGTAGAGGATGACAAAATCTGGGTAACAGGTAACAGTGTGTGCCAGGAATAGTCATAGTTACCTCTAATATATGATTATGAGCAATTGAAGGAAATAAGCAAATGGCTGTTAGTTTCAAAACAAAGGGAAGTGTTTCTTCTCTTGGTAGGAATTTATACTGAGAAAAAGCATTACTTTAGGATGTTCAAAGTCCATGCAAAAAAAACAAAAGCGGAAGACATGCAGCTGGAATTTAAACACTTGCCTCTAAAAAACCCCACAACCCTAACATTTGTTCTGCTCATCAACAACTAAGCAAAAGGCTTGCAACAAAGATGAATCTGACATTCCCAGACCTTTCTGTTCAGCACCATGATGGAAATACACTGCTATTTTATTACTTCTTCTTTTTAAATTAAGGTTCTTGAGTACAGGACAGGCTCTGTGCCTTAGGACTCTGAAATGGTCTATACATAGAAACTACAATTAGAATAACAGATGCAGACAATTCACACCTAGCTCCAAAAACATCAAAGAAAGAATGCAATACTAATTTGACTCGCTTCCCCTGGTAAATTTCCTTCATTGTCTTATTAATTAGTAGAAAAGCAAAAGCTACAGACTGAGAAACTTCAGGTAATCTGGGAAATATATTAATTTTTATGACAACTCAAATGATCTACTATTTTTCTCCCTGAATGAAGTCTGACTCCTTTTTTCACCAAGAAGGGAGATTGTGTCATGCTTCCTCTCAAGGGCCTGGGGACAGTCTGCTGTGGGTCCCCAAGAGCTCCACTTCCTGCACCTGGTGTGTCTATGGAAACTCCGTAAAAACAGCTCTGGGGCATTTCTCCATGTGCCCATGGTACCAGCAGCTAGGCCACTCATCCTGGACTCATGCATGGAGTGGGAAGAGCTATAACCCTTAGAATGCATTAAATACCCCATTTTCTGGGTGTTTGTGTGCATGGGGTGCTCATGTGTCAGGGCAGGAGGACCACCTCGGCTCTCAGAGGCTTTTGGTAGGTCCAGAAACTTGGCTGTAAGCAAGTCTCCATGGAAGCACTTTGCCCATGCAGTACTGGGTTGCTGAACTGGCCTTCACAGTGGTGGTGATGGGGCTAAGAAAACAGTGAGGAGCTGAGATCCACTCCCCCAGTACTAGCACCCAGTCACAAAACTCCAGTTTTGTGAGTACCAATCATGGTACATTAACAACTAAGCCAGAATGGCAGCTATTTAGCAAGCTTAAATATTTAATTGAGGAACAATAGCAGGTCATTTAAATAATTAAATTCAAAGGGACACTCAGATGACTCACAAGACCATAACAGTTTCATTTTGTTTGACATCAATGTGTACATTAACTACATTAACTAACAAGCTTAGGTGGCTCAAGTCACTTCTCCCCACACCTATACACACAGAAACACACCCAGACCAAAGAGCTGTATCTTTTGCTTTGGCCAGAACTCAAGAGAAAAGAAAAGAAAAAAAGCAGCAGATTACTGCTGTCACTGTGCTGGCTGCTCTTGCAGGATGATTCCTTGTCTTGGCCCTGGGATGCCCCAGCTGGTTGGAAAAGTGGATGTGACAATTATTGCTGAAGGTCACCGTCAGTCTGTATGTAAAGGCAAAGGCAATGGAGCCTCAGGCACTGCCTGCTGAAGGGGGCAAGAGAGTCCTTGACGCTGCTGCCCGCGTGGCTCTGCATGCCGCAGAGCTGAAAGCAAGGACGGTGGCTCTGCCAACAGCTTCTTGGCAAGTGGTGTAGAAGTGTCAAGGAAACATGATGAGGAGCTCAGGGGGTGCCAGTTTGCATGACTGTGCCAACTCTCAGAAAAAGGCTTTTTATTTTTAAAATCCAAACTAAAGTAATTAGCAACCAAAATCTTTCTTGAGTTTTAGACTCAAATGGATTTGATATGAACACTGTTGATGTCAGCTAAAAAGTATCATATAAACAGAAACTAATTATACATGTATAATTAAACATAATACTAATTACATTTCACTGTGCCTAATTACTGTTTCTTAAATAACTACTTGGTCATAGGTAAATAATGTTTAGGAACATGTTCCCTTTGCTATGAAGTGAAAAACACACACATCAGACTACGCTGTCTGTGCAGATTTTGTATCCTTGGCATGAGACTTGGACATGGATGTGGAGCTGAAATGTTAGCTACCTGCAGGCCAGAGGCAATCTTTTGTGCACTCATTTAAAATATTAGCTTTTAGATCAAAAGGCAGCATGAAACAGCTGTGGACTGCAAGTCTCCTATCAGCACCTAATGAGAGGCTAAGCTAAAAGCTAATGAAACACTGAAGAGGAGTTCTATGAGTTCTACAACACCAGTAGCAAAGCAACCTGCTGCATGGTAAAACGTCAGTCTGTTCACGTCACCCACAGCTTTTAGTCCATTTAGGCACAAGGACCAGCTTAGCCACTGCGAACATGTCCTACTGATGTTCCCAGACACCACTGGAAAGACCCCAGTCTGAGTAATGCCTGGTCTACTGAGTCACTGATCTACTGGGTGCCAGCCTTGCTACCCGTAGGAACCACTGGGGATCCCACTCTGTTACAGCTTCATGGCACTGCAAGAGGCTGCTGCCTCAGTGGTCACCTTCACCCCTCTGCAATCTTTACACTCTCTCAATGCATCCTGCAGGTTGGCCCTTCTACTACTATAAATGGGCAATGGGACAGTAGGACCCAGAGGTACAGTGGGTAAGGGGCAAGCATGAGACCTCTTTGGCTGTTTATGCTGCAGAGACAGCAAACTTCAGTAAGGCCAGGAAGCAGACCGAACCTTTGTTAGCTGTCACAACAAAGTCCAACAGTGAGGCAAAACCCTAACCTCTATAGCTAAGGTACCTAACACATAAAAAGAGACTGTACTTTTAATAAAATCTTACATTAAATATAATGTACTTACATAAACTTGATTCTATACACTAAATGTATTGATTTTCAATAGTCAAAATAGTGGTGTTGACCGTGCTGTTCCTGCTTACCTCATTTGCATCTGTTTGATTAGGGAAACAGACCTCCAGCATCTCTGCATTTTTTTATGTTTCTCATCGTCATGTAATGCTGCCAGGATTCACAGGTGGCCTCTCTGGGACTCCACGTTCCTCTCAGATGTCTGTCACTGCACGGCAGTTCTAATGCCTGGTGGAGGCTGCTGAGGAAACTCACCGACTCAGGGCACCTCCCACTGTCATGACTCCTCACAAAGCCTTTGTGCTCCCTCTTCCATCCGGTACGATCCGATTTTCTGCTCCTGGACAGATGCAGCCTGAACATCAATGGGAAAGTGAAGGAGACTGTTAATTTCCCTGCTGGTATTGCACCCCAAGCAGCAGACCTGTCCCCAGACACCTGGCAGAGCCACCTTTAGGATCATTTCTGTTCTCTTCCCATCAGAAAAAACCCTTTGTCCTATCAACCTATTAGCAATTGGATATTTTACTTCACGTTCAATTATGTACCCAGAGAAAGAAGTTACGGAAGTGCCTTCTGGACTAACATCAAATGTATTTCTTGATGAGCTGCAACCTGGTAACCTACTTGAAGCTTTTGAAACATCAAGTCTATTTAGTCTTTCAAGAAAATAATCCTGTAACGTACTGTACTTTTTTCCTCCAAGGATGGCAAATATAATAGAACAGTACCTGCTACTGACTGGAGCTTGTATGTGTCAGTGGTATTTGTGCTTTCAATACTATTTATCATGGGATCTCAACCCCCCAATTAAGTAATGATGAACCATCTCTGTGACAACTCCTACTCAAGCAGTCCCTATCATCCAAAAGAGTAACTAGAGTTCATGTGCAACTGAAGGGGTGATCACTAAGTACAACCTGGTGGCCTTGGTTTTAAACACAGCTCATCAAACTCGGCAGCCCACATCTAAATAACTAATAGTGAACAGTTGTGTCTTTGAAGGAAGCTGAGCAAATGGACCCATTTTCTGAGATCCCTTTGGGCAGGGGCACTCATCTGGAAGGACAGTCTTTAATGTAGGTCAGCTCACATCCCCCAGAAACCAGCCACAGCCCTGGCTTTAACCCTGGTGCATATCCTGAACTGGAAATACCTGTTAAAGTAACAATAATGTTTGCTGTCAGCCTTAGACACAGATGACTAAATATGTTTAAGCCTAGTTTAGCTGGAGAATGTGACCTTAGCAAGACTAAATGGCTATAAAAAAATTATGAGCAATTTTCTGCAGTAGATTGAGAAATTAAACACTGCTGTTTTTCAGCTTCTGTTGTGAATACAACCTTAAGAGTAACCCTGATATAAAGAGAAACCAGGGACTATAATCTCAGTTCTAGCAATTTCTCCCTAAAGGATAATGGCAAATGCCCTTAACCTTACTCAAGAAGCTCTTTGCACATAGTGAGAAGATTTTTCCAAGGCACCTACAAAACTAAGCAGATCGTAACTTTGATTTCTCCAGCATGAAGAGAAAGAATCCCCCGAAAACACCATTTCTCAGATTCCCTGCAGAGCACGAGATGTCCCTAGAGGATGCTGTAACAACTAGGCAGGGACTAAAAAATGGGAAAAGATGTCCAACTCTTTGCAACATGTTTCTGAAACTGTTTCCCTAAAAGACCTATTTTTAATAGTGCAAGAACACAGAAATAGATTTGAAATCTATTACCTCATTTACTATATTCTGAGATGAGTTGGGAGGGGGTGTCTTAAAACATTTCTTTTTTTAAAGCACTTTGAACTAAATCTGATTAACACAGAAACACTCTTCTTAGTAGGGACTTTACCAGCTGAGATGTAGAGCTCCCCTATGTTCTCCATGGACTATTAACAAGGTCAGTTCTGCCCTTCAGAGAAACTTAAATCAAGACAAACTTAAGTCATAATCTTTTTGTCCAGAGTTGTTTTTTTTCAGGACTGTATGACAAGGATTAATCTTTTCAGATAGCATTCCCATTTTGCCCAAATGTATGGATGGACTAGTGAATTTTCTGCAATAATGATCTGTATAAAGAACACTTTAAGTGGGTCACTAAAATGGCTGTTTTTTTAAGAAAGTGGGGTTCCTAAGCAACATACGTGTGAGGCTTGGAAAACAACAGCAATAATAATCCTTATGTACAGGAAGCTAAATGAGGAGTTTGCTGTTCAGTAAATCAGAACTTTCTGAACAGGTTAAATCCTTTGAGATTTACATCTGAAATGTACCCTCTCTGTCCAGTGGCTCAGAACTGCAGTGGCCATAAGTAAAAGCATCATTCAGGCAGGGTTACAGGTAATTGAAGAAGTCCCTAAACACGTTATTACACAAAGGGGAAAAAAAATAATCAATTATATCAATTTCAGTAAATCTCAAATAATAAAAGACAAAAGGTTATAATAAAATCAAGCAATTTTGCACATAATTATGCAACAATTATCCCCATGAGAATGGTGCTCTGAAAACAGTTGCTTTGTGGTCAACATTAACGTCATCTAACAGCATTTTAATTTTCATTCTGCTTGCATGCTCTAACAGTCAAGTAAAAATGAAAATCAAATTGTGTCTAAAATTGCAGTGTTGCTTTTGTGTGTGTGTATCATAGATTTTTCTCCTCAAAGTACTGTGCTTCGTTTACCATGAAATAGAGAGGATACATGTCTATCTACAGACCTTAAGTAAAATCAAGAGGTTAAATCACTAAAAGATCCTTTCTTTAAAGTGGCAATCCCCTGGAGACTCCAGACAGATGGTTTTTTGCTCAGAGAATCACAGAATGTCATGATACCATTTTTGCAACAGTTGATCTAAAGTGTCCTAGATCAACAAGACTGAGATGATTAAGCGAACAACCAAACAAAAGCTCAAAAAATATGCTAAGCCAGGACAAACCAATTAAAGAGAATCTGAAAGCAATTTCACTTTACACCAACCAAACTTGAAAAGTCCACAAGATCAGAGACAGCAATGGAAGACTCAGAGGAGGTCATAATAATTTTTGATGACCAGGGAGAAAAGACGGGGAGGAATATTCTGCCAAGGTGTGGTAGGAAACAGATGAAAGTACAAATATAGACAAAATCTATTTGCATATGCTTTGTAATCAGCAGTCTTTCAAATGATGCTCTGAAGTGCTTCCAGAGATGCACAGAAATTCTTAATCAAGTGTAAAGTAATATGAAACAAAAAAGGGGGAGATCCTTGAAAAGATGGAACTTTATAACAGTAAACACCTTTTCACTTTCTCCAAAGATGATTTTTACAAAGAAGAAACTTCTTGGTGGAATTCAGCTATTTATTGAAACCTCGAGGCAACCGAGCCAGCACAAATAAAATCTAGAGAGAAATTTCATACTTAAAATGTAGAAGCAGAAATCAATATAGCTGGGTTAGACAGTAAAGCCTCAGAATAACTCTTTCATTAGGTGAGGAAGAAAAGCCTGTATGGCTGCACTTCTGTACTTAGGCCAGTGTATTACTGGATTTTTGGGTCCACTAATTAAAAACTATAAATAAAACTACATCCAGTGTGGGAACTGGGAAATAAGGAGGTGGCAGATAAAAGTACCACCTTAGAAGTTTATGGAAGTAGACAGAGAACTGGTCTGAAAGGCAATTTCCTTGTTGTAGTACATTTGTTATTTATAATTATTGATTTTTTTGTTGCCTTATTTAGTGATGTTGATGCCCTGCTCCCTCATGCTCTGATTTTTCCCCTAATTTCACTAGCAATTTCCAGGTGAACACAACCTGATTAAGTTTTGATAGCATCTAAACTAGAAAGTAAGCAGAGCCACAACAACCAGGGCTTGCTTGTGCTTTCAGCTTTTGTATAAACACTTGGTCATAAGGTCTGTGCATTATTATGCTCAAACCCAAGATACAATTTAACTGCTCAGTGAAAATAAAAACCATATCCAGGAATGTAATCATGTATTAGCCTCTGCCTGTGCATGATGGAAACACTGAAACAGGGATGGCTAATCCAGCCACTGATGCAATATCAGTTTGCAATAGTGCAGCTGATGCATGCTGACTATAATGGGCATAACTTC
Organism: Apus apus; assembly: GCF_020740795.1. Lineage (NCBI taxonomy): Eukaryota > Metazoa > Chordata > Aves > Apodiformes > Apodidae > Apus > Apus apus. Next base: position 29,308,277 of record NC_067285.1, read on the forward strand.
AAATGCACTGTGTGTGTAATAAAATAGTTTGACACACTTCTGAATGATGAGACAAACACCTCACCCCCAACACTTTCCCTAGCAGTAAAACCAGAACAGAATGAAGATCCAGCAGATTCCCCCAATCTCACTCCTTACGCAGAACTTTTATTGTTAAAAACAATAAAACTATTAAAGCTATTTTGCAATAAACTAGTATTTTAAAGGAACTGATAACTTCTGTTTAAAAATAAACGTAGTTAGATATTTTGTAGCTGACAGGATATCCCTCAAGTTTACAGCTTTTGCAGCCACACTTGAAAAATACTCTGGTTGAAATGAGACATCACCTTTGTTTTTAAAATACAAATTCATGTTGTCAATGTTGAGGCTTAAATGAGTCTAAGAAAGACATTATTACCATACACTAAAGGAGTGATGTGGAACATATATGCAAATATTTTACATCAACTGTTAAATACCAGTTTTGTCAATACAGACATGCAATTCTCTTACAGTTAGTGTTTTAAAGAAGTAGCAAAAATATACAAAGTATTTACTGCCAGTTAGCTGTACTGTAAAAGTACATTACAGAATACATTTTTCTTCAGAGAATGTATAGAAAGCCAAAATTTAAAACAAAACAAAAAAGAAGACAGTATGTTCTCCTTGTTTTATCTGCTGCCTTCAGATCAACTTTGCAAAGAGAAAACAGTGGTCTCCCTGGAGCTACAGAAGATGCAAGGGCTCAGGAAGCCTCCTGCAATGTGGGTGATCTCACCTGCAAAAACACCTAAAAGGAGGAGAGGAACCTGCACCAAGGGGGAGCTGCAGTGACACAATGGCAACATGGAAACTTTTAAAAGGCTTTGGACTGGGCATATGCTAGAAAATCCTCCAAATGTGCTGGAGTTTAGTGAAGAGCAGAATAGGTCATGGCTCTGCAGTTAGAAGTCTTCATGTGGTGATCAGTGAAAGACTGGATTTCAGGCTAGTTAGCTCATCTCAGCCATCAACCCTATTTAGAGCGTGGCATTATTCTAATTTGTTCTATGATCTCACCAAAACCATAGCTCTAAAGAGCAGAAAGCCCATGAGAAGGGCCCACCACAATGCTAGTTTTCAAATGAGTTTGAATTTCTTTAGTGCGGACTGCTGACAATTACAAATGATTTTGTAGGAATTGATCTTTAAAAGAGAACATTTAAAACCCAATTTATTTTAGAGGTTAAAGTGTGACTAGTTGTTTTAATTTGATTGGTAGCCTTCAAAAGGCAAGATTTTAATTTAAGGGTCAGTTTCTTCTGAAAGGCTAACCAATCATGTAATGTAGGTATGTCTGCCTGAACAGAACAAAGATGGCTGCACATAATTAAAATATTCAAAGGCACCTTAGTCAGCTCCCTGCAAGCCTTTGGGATGCCTTGAGCCATACTACAGGAACACTCACTGAAGCAAATAGTTTAAGAGGTCTATCGTATTAGCATGGGTAGTGAATCCCACTTTATACTAAGAATTAATTTTAATATAATCGCCCCTATGTGATGAGAATTTGTGAAATAGATTAGCAAGGTTTAATAATCTCTACTTGAGAAAACTTGAAATGTTCCATGTTAGATTTTAAAGTTTAACTCTATTAGTTTCTTACAAATCTGCTTTTACTTTCCATTGCTCCTTCTCTACTAATGTCACTTAATAAAGCATAACAGTTCACATATTTCCACCTTCAACTAAACACCAAGAAAACTAGTATATTCATGAAAACTGTTTTATAAGCTGTTTTTATTTGCTTTTCATTAAAAAGTCCTCTTAGGTACTTTGTACATAAGTACTTTACTGTAATGCAAATTCCTTTTTTTCTTGTTATTTCTTACTCAGAAAGCAAAAGTTGTCTTGCCAAAAAAAAAAAAAAAAGCAGCATAGAAATTATAATGCTGTGTTTTGAAGGTCTAAAAAAACAGAATTATGTTTACCTCTTCACACCTATAAGCTACTGCTAACAACACAATTATCAACTGATACCTAAGGGATCATACACTTTGTCTGCCCCTCCATCTTTAAGTAACATTTTAGATCTGTTTCATATGCAATATGCCTCATTTGCACAGGAAGTGAAGCAACAACAATTTCTTCCTATTTTCAGAAACTAAATAAAAAACCTCATCCCAGACCCCTGGCTGGAAGTGGAAAAATAAACACATGGAGTGGAGACTTGCTGGCTGTACAATTACAGCAATTTGAATCAGACCTCTTAACCAATTAATCTAAGTCCTGCAGCCTCAAAAACTAACCCCGAATTGGCCTTTCTCTCATGAACAGAGCAGCAAAGCAGAAGGAGTTTGCCAGTACTAGAACAGAAAGACCAGCATGATACCCGGAACAGGTCCCATCTGATACTATGAAACTCATTCTCTAAGGGAGAGGGAAGGTTTCGCTTTGGGCAATAAACACAAGATAATACCAGAATGAAGTCACAACTAGCAAGGCAGTAACCTTGAGATCATCTCAAGTCTTCCCTGTAATTCCCTACTTATTCTTTCCAGGCAAAGAGGAGGAGAATATTCTTTACAGGAGACATACATCACAACTGTGACTAGTTCCAGTGAGCTCATTTTGGAGGCCTCCTATAGTAAATTACCAACACTCAGCCCCCAGTCTCCCAAGGTGGTTCTCAGGCTTCTTCCATGCAAACAGGAAACTTTCAGTCCTTCCACCAGGCAGCACAGAAATAAAGCAAGCTTTCCATAAATCAGAGTAACGTTCTGCATTTGCACCTAATGCTGACAAATAACCCAGGACCAGGTGCATCTCAATTCAAACTAAACACTGATCACCTCAGTACTTTTCTTGCCTCTTTCTGATGATCTGGCTCTATGGTTTTAGAAGACTGAGAGATCATGTTAGACCTGAAAACTAGGGTATTGTAGGCAGACTAAACATGGCCAATATGAAGTATTGCCTAGAAAGCTGCTCAATCCTTATCACATGTTTAACTAATGGATTTAATTTGTGTGAGCATAATCTTACATGGAAGCCTGTAAGGGTCCAGCCCTCAGGACCCACACTTGGGGAAGTGGTGTTGAAACCCCATTGCAACTCCTTGAAGTTTCTTTTGCATTCCAAAACGCCTGCCTGAGAGGATGGATACAAGGATGATAGCCCACATATGGCCTAGGGCCTACATGTACAGTGACTGAGATAAGGATGGAAGTGTGGAGGTGGTGGACGTCCACCCCAACTGCTCAGCTTATGACTCAGCATTATAACTTGCTCATCCTTGCGAAATAAGGAAACTAGGCCTATAAAACAGAGATGCAATGGTGGGCTTGGGGAGCCTCACTTACACTAACTCTCCCCCACTGGCTGGTCTAGCACTGGAAACAAGACTGGTGGTTTTATTTATCTAACTTTTATTCTCCTATTCCCTCTCTCTCTTTCCCTTCCTGAAGTCATTAAGTAATGCAAGGCCTAAGCATGATTTTTTTCCTCAGGTCATGCAGCTTGAACATGTATGTATTGTGAGTTTTGTGATCTAAGTAATCAGCCTTTATGATCACACAGCCTGAGGTAATAATTGAAATATCAATATTCCTTCTATGGTTTTAATTAAACCTAATATTCAGATACAGATCTTAAGTGTCATTTCACCTTAATCCAACCAAGGGGTATCGGATGGTCGAACATTCCCTCAGATTGACATGTTAATCACTCTCCCTGGAAGGGCCAGGTCTGAGATTAAGGTTGGATCCAGTCACACGTGGGCTCCTGTCTGAGAAGGAGTTTAAAAAGCAAGGGGATCAACTCTGAATCTCCCTGGGTTGCCCTACCTGGGTTGTGTCATTTTAGTGTTGTAGTAGCATTTATCTGGCGAATGAATGGATGTCCATGACTTCATGCATTCTGTCCTAAACCTTAGTTCATACTCTCCAGGCAAAAGGAGACTAAGGACCCTGCAAGACTGCTCCCTTACCCAGGACAGCCTGTTTTGGTGGATTTGCCAACAGTGGGGGCAGTGTTTCCACACTCTCTGGTTTGTCCCTTCCTTTTAATATTGTCTGCTTTTGAGTATCTTTCAGTTTTTATGGATATCAAGAAATCTGCCTTCTTTTAGGCTGATGGTGTCAGCCCTCATGGGGGCCATAATTTATTTTGGATTATGTTAATGTTTTGTTCTTTTATTTTACTAGGGAATTGTGCAACAGATGCATGACATAGCCTAACCCTCTGTTACGGTGCCAAGACCATAGCTGCTGAGTCGCTTGAATATATCCTTGTTAACTTCATAATTTCTGACTAGCAATGCTGTATTAACTTCTCGGGATTCCTGGGGAGGAAAGGAGAACCACTGGGAGCTTGACAGTAGGCTGTATTGGAATTCTACATACAGAACCTACTTGAACAGCTCAAGGGGTATGCCTCAGCCTTTCAGATGGGCACTTCTAATCCCATCCCTCTAAACTGTGTTGTGATGGTCTGGGAATTTACAAATGCCCTGACTGTTTCTCTTATCATTGTTTGCTTGATTTTATTAGTCCTTTTTTGTTTCTTTAGTAGAGAAAGAATAGTTCCTATAATTGGTAAACTGAGCACTGTTCTTTTGCCCTAGATCAGAGTCAGGGGTGTCAGTGTGTCTATAATGACTAGGTTCATTTTCACCAACATTTTGTGTTACAGAAGTAGAACTCCTAGATTTGTGGAATTCCCACCTAGCAGCCAACCTTGTTAAACATTGGAATAAAACAGTATCTCAGCTCTGTGTGATGAACCCCAGAACCGGGGTAACAGTTTTGGTGACCCAGATGGGATCACAGGGACAGCCTTGCTTTGTTTGTAGTGCTGCATCTGACAGGGAGGACAGAACAGAGCCGACTGCAGCCTGCACTGGCAGGGACTCCCTCAGCTCCTCTCACTGGTCAGGCAGTGAGAGACTCAAAGGTGCAATGTTTGAACTGAGAGATTGCTGCAAATAAAGGAAGAGAAACAGTGAACACCTTGTAACCCTTTCAGATGCATTCTGAAACATTGGGACAAACTTAGAGGGGATCTCCTAATGAAAGAAAAGTTGAAAGGATACTATAATCAATGGTGGCCACAATATCCATTGAAAGATACTGAAAAATAACCTGAAAATGTCTTTTTGAAGGATAACATTATATTGCAATTAATGCAGTTTTGTAAATGTCAAGGAAAATGAGATGAAGTACTACATGTGGAAATCATTATGGTACCAGACAGAAGTGTCAGCTGTTAAAAGGAAATGTGTAAATTGTTTAACAACATTGACTGAACAATGTTAGAGAACAGAAATAGTCATGGGGATTTTCCATTTTTGTACTTGCAAAGCACTTTTGTGTAAATTGTCCATTTTCATTCTGTATTGTGATGTTATTTTAATTTTGGTGTGAAATTTGTAAAGATTGCACCAGATGAATGAAAGGTAGATTGGAACCCTGCACCGTGGATCTCTCTGCCCAAGAAACCTGGGCTCACAAGGATATGGAACCCACAAAACCAAGAGGTGACTCCCTGGGTTGCCTTACCAGGTCATGACAAAGCTAGATTCATACGGGGAGTGGTAGCTCTCACTAGGCAAATTTCATAGTTTGAAAGCACAGAAAAACGTACACAGGTCCTTCTTCAGATCTAAAAGCCCTTTTCAAGGTAAGTCAAGGCTGAAACTAGGCCCTGACTTCTAACTGTGCTGTAAGTGGCTTTTTTTGCCAGTGTTGGGATGTGGTGGGAAGCCTAAAGATGATAGATCTGGTCCAAGGTACCCGATGCAAATTAAATACTGTAATAATACCAACTCCTTTCCCTAGCAGACATTTTGGGGACTGCCATACTCTGGGCATACAGTTGACAGAGCAAAATCTGTTACAATGAAGGGTTCATATTAATAATTAAGGTCACTGATATAAAAATAACTACAGTTGTATAACCAAGCTCTTTATCTCAGTAAGATTTATAGTGAGAATTATTAACTCTAACAGCTACTTTATCTAAAGGAATGTCCATGCAATAAGATGACCTTTTATCTATTACCTCTTGGGTTTACAGCATCTATGAGTTTCAGACTGATGAGTTTCAGACTCATGCCAATTTCATTACATGTTCTATTTGTACTTATTTTTTTCCTGGATGATTGTTTTCTCAGAAAGAGTAAGAAAAAAACCACAAAAACAAAAACCAAACCAACCAACCAAAAAAAAATACAAACCAAAACAAAAACAAACTAACAAACCCCAAACTCTGACATGTTTATGTTGATCAGCTAACTACAGTAGTTATCTGTGAGCCCTTGGACAGGGGAGATGAAGCACTGAACATAGCAACCCAACAGGCTGATAGTGGTAAATACTGCATTGTTTGTCGTAACATTTTAATTTAACACACTGTGAGATAAGGCTCCTGCAATCAAAACTAAAGATGTCACAGGGATGTCTGAAGGCTTTGGAAAGTCTGAAATTCACAGAACAACTTTATTTTATTAAGATCATAGCCCAGGAAAATGTCATAAGCAAGCACCGAAAACTTTGAAAACACTTTCTGACTTTCAGGAATCCCCCCTCTCAGTGACAGTGGATGTCACTGCCTAGGCTGCCACAAGGCAGTTTTCATCAAAACAAAGACCATGTCTTATTTTGGACCTTAAAGAAATAGCTGGAGTTTCAAAATGCTCAGCACCAGGCAGATCCAATTGGTACTACAATCATACAGCCATCTGACTGACAGATTCTGAGCCAGACAAATGGCAAATAAAGAGAAAAGGTTACTTTAAAATACCTGATGAGGTGGCTGCTGCAGCACACAAACTGTGACTACTTTGGCATGTTCACTCCTCAGAATTCTGATCAAGTGCTTTCAAACTTACTCTTACAACACCTCTGAAAGTTTAAATGAATTACAGAGTACATCAGTCATACTGTGGTTGACTGGTTTTAAATGGAACTGAGTATTAAAATGATCCAGTCCCTCTCTTTCTCCTAGAGTATCTTTATTTTCCCTCTGAGATCCACAAATGACTGCTCCCTCCTGCTTTACTCTCTCATGCTTTCTACTGAAGTACAAAATCTTTAATTGTAGTATTATTTGATCTTTTATAGCCTCAAAGTTAACTTTTGCTGATTGGCCTCTTAAAATGCTTCAAATGACAGAAACACTGCTAGATGTCTCCATGAAAAAATTCAGTGCTGAAATTCGCACCATTATCATTAAGCCTTGGGACTAACAGCCAGTTGGGATAACTGCGGCCTTTTGGGTTTTTTTTTTGTAAATTAATGACTTTATGCTTTCTGTGGGAGATTATTTATCAGCTCAAATCCTTGTGCAGGTGGAGGAGCAACCTCATGGTAAGTACAACTAGAATTTCTTTGCCTTCCTCAGAACACTCTGTTAAAATAGTGGCAAACTAAAAATTAAAAAAAAATCAAAACCAACCCAAGGGAAAAAAAAAGTAAAATACTTCAAGAGAATTTGAGAATGCATACATTGGTATCTGTTTCCCTACAGATAAGGGTAGAAATGGATGCTGTGCCAGCTCTGAGGGAGAGGCTCCTGATCAACTAATGTCAGTGGTGATCAGAAGAAATCTTCTTTCATAGCTCGATCGTATGTTTGCCATGATAAATTAGTAAGTTCATTCTGTAAGTATCAAAGAAATGTTCAACCTGCAAATCCATGACAGGAAAGTCAAAAGACAGAGCAGAACAGCTAAAGATGCTACCCATGTTAATCACTAATAACTGTGTGGGAGGAACTGCAGTTACTAAAACCAAATAGATTATAAAAAAAAGAACCACAAAAAAAACAAAAACAAACCTTAAGACTGCAGCAACGTAAAACACAGCACAAAAGTCAATGATACATACATGCCTAAGCACACATCCTCAGCAGAAGTTCAGCAGGTGTAGAACAGTGTGATCTTGATGATCAGGTAGTAAGGTGTATCAGGAACTGGTTGAAAGGAAGAACTCAGAGTTGTGGTCAATGGGACAGAATCTAGTTGGAGGTTGGTGACTAGTGGAGTCCCTCAGGGGTTGGTACTGGGACTGGTACTGTTCAGTATTTTCATCAACAACCTGGATGAGGGAACAGAGTGTGCCCTCAGCAAGTTTGCTGATGACACTGAACTGGGAGGAGTGGCTGACACACCAGAAGGCTGTGCTGCCATTCAGTGAGACCTGAACAGGCTGGAGAGTTGGGTGGGGAGAAACTTGATGAAATTCAACAAGGGCAAGTGTAGAGCCTTGCATCTGGGGAAGAACAATCCCATGTACCAGTACAGGTTGGGGGCTGACCTGCTGGAGAGCAGTGTAGGAGAGAGGGACCTGGGGGTCCTGGTGGACAGGAGGATGACCATGAGCCAGCAATGTGCCCTTGTGGCCAAGAAGGCCAGTGGCATCCTGAGGTGCATTAGAAAGGGTGTGGTTAGTAGGTCAAGAGAGGTTCTCCTCCCCCTCTATTCTGCCCTGGTGAGACTGCATCTGGAATATTGTGTCCAGTTCTGGGCCCCTCAGTTCAAGAAGGACAGGGGAGTGCTTGAAAGAGTCCAGCAAAGAGCCACAAAGGTGATTACGGGAGTGGAACATCTCCCTTATGAGGAAAAGCTGAGGGAGCTGGGTCTCTTTAGCTTGGAGAGGAGGAGACTGAGGGGCGACCTCATCAAAGTTTACAAATATGTTAAGGGGGATTGTCTGGAGGATGGAGCCAGGCTTTTTACAGTGATGTCTAGTGATAGGACAAGGGGCAATAGGTGCAAATTGGAACACAGGAGGTTCCATGTGAATATCAGGAAGAACTTCTTTACTGTGAGAGTGACAGAGCACTGGAACAGGCTGCCCAGAGGGGCTGTGGAGTCTCCTTCGCTGGAGACATTCAAAACCTGCCTGGACAAGTTTCTGTGTGATGTGCTCTGGGTGATCTTGCTCTGGCAGGGGAGTTGGACTAGATGATATTTCGAGGCCCCTTCCAACCCCTAAGATTCTGTGATTCTGTGAACAGCCCCAACACGGTGTTTCAGACAGCAGGAGAGGTTCTGAATTCCCCATTAGCTGGGCTTCATGGCAAACCCTGCTGAAGGTAGCGAGTGATACCTATAATAATTCACCCTCAGAAAAGGCTGAAAGCTTTGACGATGAGACCATTGATTTATGTCAATGAGAGGAATACCCATTTTTTCCTTAGGAATTTGGTATGGATTAAAATCCAATGCAGCCAACTACCATAATTAGTAAAAAAATTTGGGAATTTTTAGATCATCCCTATTAGGCCCCCTGCACTGAATAAAACACCTCTTTACACAGTTTCTTTTCCATATAATACTCCTGTAAAGAAACTGTTTATCATACTCTCTGTAACAAAAGCATACAGTAATTCTAGCCTGGAAGATTAGCATTAATATTGTTATTATTTTCAGGTACAACACCCCAGTGTGGATATAGCCTAGTGTTTCACATGCACCTGTATTTAGTCTATTGTGACTTTATTTAAGTACTTAAATAAATGGCTTCATATTCAAGACCTGACTATCTAGCAGTAGCTGGTGCTGGCTTTTCATCAACTTTTAACTTTGTGAGGGCCTTCATTTCCACAGTATTTCTTTTCTTTTTAAGCAGCAAGTACTAATTTTTAACCACACACACTAATGGTTTGCTTTTATGCAATAATGATAGATTGCTTTGTTTTAAACCACACCACTGCTCTGTTAAGTATAAAACCATAGAACTTTTTGGATTACAGATTACTTCTCCTAAAGGGCATTAGAAGCCTCAAAAATTTCTCTTTTCGTAGGAGATGAGTCTGCATAATTTGTATTTCATTACAACAGAACAGCCCACACTCTGTATTACTAGTGTTATAATCTGATGTGTGTCAGTAGTGGCAGTGCAGTGCTGGCTGGTTATTTAACAAAGCTAAATTAATTTGTAGCTGTCAGTCACATTTCCAGGATTTGCTTAGATTCTGAAATTTATTGACAAGCTATAATAACTGACATTTAAATTGTCTGTTTTTGTAGAAGTAAACATGAAGCATGAACCTAAAATATGACATTTAGTTCTAATCCTTCTTGCAAATAGAGAAGAGATACCATTTGCTACTTCTGTAACTCTTCTGTTTACAAGGAATATTCTCAAATGGTCCAGCCTACCTTTATTTATTCCTGAACTATTTATATCTATGTCTCAAATTCCTTGAATGTAGTTGATTTTATTCCAGCAGACAAGTGCAAAAGGGTACATTCATCCCTCTCTGTATCTATACTACTAGCTCATTTAAACCCTAATTAGCAGGCAGTTTGATAGTGAGGGGACTGAGGGAACCTGGCTGTAACATGTTTGTTGCTGCTACACAGGACTGAGACTTTCAGTTTCTTGTGCGACCCTTTGCTTCTCTGCATGGCTGCCCTGATGTTTGCACAGTCAGTGATGGGGAGGAAAGGGGCAGAAACTCCAGCTTCCTCCATGCCCCTGGCAAGGTGTTCAAGGGCAGAGAGCACATGCCTCCAGCTTTGTGCCATGGTAGAGAATCAAGAATAACATGACTCTGACAACACATCAGAGGCAACTATATTAAATAGCAACTGTAAGGCTATATGCATATTATACAGAAAACCTGTAACAGAAAAAATAAACCAAAACAACACAAATTGCAAAACTTTCTTCTTCCTCTTGATGCCCAATGCTCCTCACTAGAAGAAAGGTTGAATGAACTGGCTTCTGCCTTGTGTGCAAACCTCAAGTCCTTGCCTGACTTCAGAAATGACCAGAAAGGAACAGTTTGTTTCTTGGTTATGTTAAAGTAAATGCTTCACTGCAGAATAGACCAGTCTGTCCTTCCATACTGACTCTACAATAAATCACCAAACTTGACCAAGCATAATGAGCAGTATTACCAGTCGGAAGGGTTTGGCATTGAGGTTCGGCTCAGACACAGGCTCAGAAGCTCACTTACACAACCAAACTTGAACACCTGAACAATGTGGCTTCATGGCTGTGAAGCAAATGAAAAAATTCACAGGAATTTAGTGTTCTTCCTGGATTTCTGACAGTTGTTTTTTATCAGAATCTCAGCGTGTGCACACAAAACAAAGGAAGACAGTCAGACTAAATTATTCGAGGAAAAAATTATCTGAAATTTGAACTGGGAGATGAGGGGGGGAAGCTGATGTCTGACCTGCACAATGCCACCCCTCCACCTATCTGGATAGCTTTTTTGATGGCTGGCCCTTTCAATCCCTCTGATTGTAACTGCCAGCATGTAAAATCAGCCTTTTGTGTAGATCACTTTTAGTTGATTATTGTAAAGAGTCTCCACTTCAAATAAGGGGTTAAATCCTCTGTTGTATGAGAATGTTTTTCTTCAAGGGGTTTGATTGGCCTGGTGCTCACACATCCACTGTGTGGAGAAGGACTGGGGCAGTGATTGCAAAAATTACACTCAGCACAGCTCCATTAAATCTACTATTGTGTCAGAACACAAAGAACAAAACTAGCTCCTGGTTGCCTTAAAACCTCAAAGTAGTATTTTCTTTCTTTTACTAGTGGACACATTTTTGAAAAGCAACAACATCTGATGCTTTAAGTCCTTCACTGGTCCCCTAATGATGACCAACCGGAACATTAGAGCATCCTTGGCTTCCCTTCAGGCCTTTTAACTACTCCAGCTGGTCACTAACTGCTCTGTCAAAAGACCTCTGTGTGACACATTTGTACACAATATGGATCCTGCAGATTCTCTATCCCCACGGCACTAGTTAGGCAAGTGCTCCCTTCATGTATTGACTATGTCCTGCCTTTCAGGCATGTATATATATTTTTTCCCTTTTTGCCAGCTTCTCTGACTTCTATTTTTAATATTCAGTTAACTTTGTAGAAAGTAATTATATTCTGTTCATTCTACACCAGCTGGTATTTACTTCATCCTCCATCAAGCATCAACAGAGCATGGGGCTGCAAGACAGAAATATTACTCTGGCAAGCATAAATATTTCATTTTTCACACCACAAATGCGTTGATGATTTATTAATTAGCCTAAAGGCCTGCTGCTTCTGCATAGCTGAGTAGCAGAATAACTCAGCTACAACGATGAGAAAGTCTATGGCTCACATCCCACTGGAAAGCTTTGACCAGCAGCATGTCTGAAGGCTAAAAAACATTTCCAGTGGGCCAAGACCAAAATTACCAAGATAAATCTTGGCCATTACACCTTTGGACCAGCTCTGGAGAAACACCTTGTTGAATTTCAAGCAGCAGTAGCTCAGATGTCAGCCTCGCACTGGTTCTGCAGGGGGAACCTGCCTGGCTGCTGTCAAACACATTCTCAGCAGAACTGATACTCTATAGCAGGCATAACACTCAAGCAAGCCAATAAAAGCAGGAAACTGAGCAACAGTGTACTATTATTTCTTGGTGTTCATAATTTTAGACCCAGGCTAGCAACCATATTTGGCTTTCTTGATTTAACACACAAAAAATATCTTGAAACACTCCTCTGAAAATCCAAAAGATCATTCTTCTGTCTTAACATTACTTTCAGAACAGGCAAAGACAGTGCCTACTTAATTATATTTTTAAATGCAGTATTTCAGAAGGTGATTCTAACAATCTCTTAAATTAAGTGAAAATCAGAGAAAGGAAAGATGAATATATCGCAGTAACTTACAGTGGTTTTAAAGCATGATGAAACACCTTTTCAATTCTAGAAAGCAATGCAGCATTCCCATTTTGAATCTGTTTGCCTTCATTTTTAAGAATATTAAAATATAAAATAGAATTATTATTTCTCTTTAAACATGGGTAAAAACCTGACCTGGACTGCTGCTTTTGAGTGATAAGTGGTTCAAACCAGTGGCCAGTTATGAGTGGCATCCCTAGAAGTCAGTACTGGGGCTGATGTATCTCCAACTAGGGACCAAAGTAATTGGAAAAAAGGCACCCTCAGTGAATCTGCAGTGACACCACATTGCAGTGCACAGAAGATATACTGGAGGATAGGGATACTGTTCAGGGATCGTGGCAGGCTACACGCATGGACCCAGGGGAGCCTCAAGGAGCTCAGCAAAGGCAAATACAAGCCCTGCACCCTTATCCTGGGCAGCCTTAGAAAAAGGGTAGCCAGCAGGTTGGGAATTCATTATATCCCTCCACTAGACACCTTCAAGGCTACACTACACACACAGTGTTTCAAACACTGTGCTGCACCAGTGGAGAGGCATAATACCTCCCAGGAGGAGGCTGGAGCACATCACTTACAGGAGGAGCTGAGGGAACTGGGCGTGCTCAGTATCAAAATGAGAAGAAAAAGGGAGACCTGCTGCAGTCTTCAGCCATCTAGACAGGTGCCCGGAGAAGATGAAGCCAGACCCTTCTGAGAGGTGGGCAGTGAAAAAATAAAGAACTGTTCATAAATCACAGTACCAGAGATTACAGCTGGGTATAATGTGATGGGAAAGAAACTCAAACTAAACACCATGAATAGGATAAGCACTGCAATGGTTGTCCAAAGAGGCTGTGCAGATTCCATCATTGGAGGTTTTCAATGCCTAGTTAGACAAATCCCTTAGCAAGCTGACTGCCCTTTGAAGCAAGCCCTGTTCTGAGCAGCAGGTTAGACTATTTAACCCTCCCAGTGGTCCCTTCTAACCTAAATTATTAAATGATTTTATGATTCAAAGACCTTAGTGGTAACTGCTATTTATATAGAGTACTTAATAATGGATGTTACTTCGTGTTTGTATCATAATGTTTTGACCCTATTCAAAAAAGATGTTTTCTTCCCCTGCAAGCTAAAGCTTTTTACACTCTGAAAAATAATCTGACATTACCAAAACGGCAGCAGTTTCAAATATATTAGGGGAACATTTTAGTGTAAGGATCTAAAAATATAACCTTTTGTCCAATCTAGACTGAAAGAACATCATAAAGTATCAGAAGTTTCCACAGAGTTAAATTCTACCTGGCAGTTGCAGTACATGCACACACACCACTAACTCTTGCTAAAATAAATCTTGTGCTTTTAGCTAGCTTCTCCCTTATGTCTTTTTAAGAGTTTATAGCAGGTTATTTTATAATAGAAATGTTGACATTGGTCTCATGAGCAATTTCCATTTAGTTTTGCTATTTACCATTTGCATGTAACCAGAGACCCCAGCTGAGACTTGGTGGGTTGTGCAGAAGCGTCCAGCAAAGAGCAATTGCTGCCGCAGAGAGGTGGTGCACGGCATGCCAGGTACATAGTGGAAGGGTTGGAAAGGGATATGGAAAGGTAGCAAAAACACCAGAGCTGGGAATACAGTCTATGTCTCTGGGTCTCAATACAATGCTATCTGGTAGAAAAAAGCTGGTATGGGGGGGGGAGGGGAGGGCGGGGGGAAGCAATCATTAAAACGTCTCTTGCTGACAAAAGTCTGCCTGAGTTTAAAGACAGAACAAAGCTGGTGTTAAACTTCTTCCCAAGAGGTATTTTTATGGTTACTCCTGCTCACTAGATAAACATCACAAGCTGACACACAGGAAAAAATAAGGGAGACACTGATGTCTGCTTCATTTGTATGCTGGTGGCAGGAGGCAGTTCATGGCCATCATGGTGGGAAGTGGCAGCATTTTAACCTCTGGTGAGTGGTGCTGCCCACCACTTGCCTAGCCTCCTCATCTGGCAAAGGGGCTGGGGCTGGCAGAGCTGGGAATCAGCTCAGCACAAGCACCAAGCAGTCAGAAAAGGGCTGAGGCTTTAAACCCTGAAAAACAGTGGTGGCAGGATTCAGCAAATGTGAAAAAAACAGACATGAACCCCTCCTTTTGGAGGATTTTGTAGGTGGGTTATGCCTTGCAGTGGACTTAACCACTGCTCAGAAATTCAAGGTCCATCAGGACTTCCCTGGACACTCAATATTTTCTCTACAATTTTCATAACAGACTCTGCCAGCTGTGGCCGGCTTGTTACTTGTGTTCCTGTGCATGCTGAACACAGACTGGTTCATTACAGTTTCCAACCGAGCATCAGGGGTGCTGGGGGGGCTGTGATTCAGTTTCATGGCTTTGTAAGAACAGTATCTTTATATTAAGACCATGCTTATTTCTCACTTCCATACTCCACAAAACAAGTTGGTTTTGGTCAACTTAAAGATACTTTGCTTCAGCATGCCACTAGCAGTAAAGCTCCTTTAAAAGGCTCCCTTACAACCGTGTTTTAATGTAGCAAGAGCTGAGTTACACCTGGACTCATTTCTGTTGACATTTTCCAGCAGCTCCTGTCAAATGCTACTTTATGTATTTATATTATTTCACATTCATAATATATGTTATTATCAACATTAATATTAAGTGAAACAATGCAGTTGTACTACCTTTTTTATTATTACAATGAATGCACATATTAATAAACCTGAGTGCAAATGCTTTTTAGATGGACAGTTGTCCATTAGCTTCTTAAACAAGCAAGAGCACCACCCCATTAACTTACTCAAGAAGACACTGAAGGTTCAATTCCCAAGACTGTAATTATATTTTTTTAATAATCCTACCAGTTTTGTGGACAATAAAGATACAGCACAGACTTTTTTATTGCAAGGATGCAAAGTGCATTGGTTGTTTGGTTTGGCTTTTTTTCTCTCTCTTTGAAAAATTACAGACATTTCAAGTGGCAGCACAGAAATGTCTAAGATCTCACACATTTAAGACATCACCACATTTTGTGCCAATGTTATACTTATGAGCCAGAATGAAACTGGCATAAGACATAGGTTTGTTTATTTTTAACCAAAACATCAATAAAATATGATAACTTATATCTGGGAAATCTCTCTCTAGCGCACACATTCAATATTTTACTCTCTTCTAGGCAAATTCCTTGTCCCATAAAGCATTTTCAAACGGTACCTATCACAGGAATTATTTTATAAGCACCTTTGCCATTCCTGTCAACACTTTGGTTGCCTTACGCCCTCCAAAAACTTCTCAAGTCAAGAATTCAAAGTTACTGTTTGCCAGTGTGCCAACTTTTTGTGCTGCCTTGAGCATATGTCACTTATTACAATATATAATGCATTGTAACTGTGAAATGGAGCACCATAGCAACGACGGCATGTAGGAGAGGGCTATTACACCAGAGAGGTAGGTGTGACAGAAGGCCTGGGGTTTGTCAATAATTCATACTTTATAGCAAGAGGAAATTGATAAAAGGCATTTAAAAAGAGGTAAATCTACTCTATTTCTGGGATCACACAACACATCCTTCATGAAGATGTGAACTAACACCTCTAGTAAAAAGGAAAGGACACGCAATTCAGCAGCTGATCATTTTGATCTCCATTTCCTTGCTGCTCCACACAAATAAAAAATGAAATCCTGCCTTTGAAGGCAAGACACAGTAAGTAGCTTTCCAGAAAAAGAATGGACAACAGTCAACATCATAGGGACAAAAGCATCCAGCACTCTTCGTCTGACTCTGCCTTACTGTTGCAATGCAAACCTCAGAATCTGTGCAAGTGCTTGGCCTTGCAGGAACCAGGCTGAGGGGCCTCCGAGTACAACAGGGATGGAAAGTACAAGGGGGAGACTGAGGACTGAACGAAACAGCAAACTTAAATTTGGTTATCTTCTATAATGACCCCAGAAATCTTCCATGAGGATCAGAATGTGTAGAAACAAAGCCAAAACCAAACATCAGGTAGGGGTAGTGCTTGCATCCAGGTCTTAAATGTCAAAGCAGCTAAAAAACATTACTTCCCTGTAAAGTATGATTTAAAAGGGACATAACTTTGACACGCTTGAGTTTCTACCACAGCAGTTGTCTGTTCGTAATATTTCATAAACACACCACTACGAATATAGCAAATGAGCTCTTCTCACCTATTCCAAGCTGATCTGGAAACACACTCTTTGAAAAATTATGATTAGGATCAATTTGTTCCTCTGTTATTTGCAAAGAGAAATGTACTTCTTAATGGGCATAGTGCAAGGTAAACCATCAAAAGAATGGAAGGACAGTAAAGTGGTGATAAATGGAAATGTTTTTTTCCCATGTAATGCATACAAGGAAACAATAGTCTCAGAGCCAGGGAACAGGGTGCTCCCAGTGTCTCACTTTCAGGGCAGATGGAGTGGGTAGTTAGAAGGGGAAGGAAATGACAACTGTGTCCTGCCAGATGCAGTCAACAGGGACTGAAATATTTGCCTCTGACATGGCATGTCCTCATTCATGTTGCTCTGCAGTTGGATGGAGGAGGAAAAAAAGCAGTTTCATAGAATGAGGAGGCAAAACATTCTCTGTGTTACATGTAATTGTTTAAGTTATAGGAGGTGTGGCTGATGTTTTTCTACCCCAAGAGATAAAAATTTCTAAATCTTTCTCTTAAAAGGAGAAATAACAGTCTCCAAGATGTGGAAGTCATCAGCACTCAGGACAA
Organism: Apus apus; assembly: GCF_020740795.1. Classification (NCBI taxonomy): domain Eukaryota; kingdom Metazoa; phylum Chordata; class Aves; order Apodiformes; family Apodidae; genus Apus; species Apus apus. The sequence continues at coordinate 29,325,661 of NC_067285.1, forward strand.
ATTTGCTTGTTCTGCCCATCAGCTTTTGTGGGAGGAAAAGCACCTACCATTTTGTCAACATACAAAGTTTTGAGCTTATTTTGGCTAAAAGATTTGCTGTCTTGCAGGAATGAATTAATCACGAGTAGTGCTGCTGGAAACCATGGAAATACTTAGGTGGACAAATACTATTGTGGTAAGAAGATGGCTTATCTTAATAGCAAATAATGAAAAATAGTGGAAAAAGGTAAAAATATGGAAACAAATTAAGAATTCAAGATTAAGTATCAGGAAAACTTTGTAGACAAAATACAGTGATAAAAGCTCCTCTTATGGACACCAGATTCATATTTCTTAATTCAAATATTAAAAGGACAATTGAGGCAACAAAGAAAAAAGCAAGAAATTATTTCATTAAGAATTTGGCAATAAATGCCTGGATTAAGATACATTTCCATTCTTATTTATAGCAATTTAGTTATCCAGCAGAATCTAAAAGTTTTCCTGAGATCATGTTGCCAGTGGTGGCCTTAGGAAGATTTTGAAAAATACTTTAAGACAGACAAGGAAAGGAAAAGTCAACCTAAAATTAGATTATTTGTTTGAGTGCATCCAAATGAGATTATGGTGTGAAAATCTACTTATGTTCATCTTTCAGTGTGCCACTAAAACATGCAAGGCTTGCAACATAAAAATAATAAGGTGAACAGCTGCTGTAAAACAAAAGAATCTTCAGCAAATGTATCCCTCAGTAACTCTGCTAGCTGAAATATCTTTTGCTTTGATATTTGTTCTGCTTTAAAAATCTTCACTGCATACTGTGAATGATTTTACCAGTGGTAAAACCCAGACTTTTCTAATATATTATGATTGTTTTAAAACTTAAATTAGTCTAATCTACTCTTCTAATGTAGAATAAAAATCCTTGAGGTATTTAATACAGTCAAACAGCTCAGATCTCTTTTATGTCAGCACTATCTCCTAGCTGGCACCAGAGCAGCACAGCTATGACTGTGTGATAAGAAAAGGACCAAAACCCACCCTGGAATGCAGCTGGATGGGATAAATCTTATTCACAGCAAAATCAGGCAAGAAGAACTTTCACCCTCCAAAACTAATACTGCAGCATAGAAGAAACCCTAGATAAGAAAGCTTTGTGCCCTCGCAGGAAAGTTAAATACATATAGACATATTTCCAAGTGTCATAAAAGCTCCTAGAAGCAGCTTTTGAAGCATTTCATTATTTCAAGTTATTAATGATTTCAAGTAGTATTTTAAAGTTGAGAAATAGTCAATTGATGACCTGTAAGAGACAAAGCCTTTTGCAAAGTGCTGAACTGGCTGTAGGCCACAGAGATGCAGATGGGGGCTCTCCCTAGGTTCCTGGGATTATTTTTGAGACAGTTTGCCTGCTACACAGGAGACTTTAGGATACACCCAATTGCAAATTCTCACACGACTGATGAACCAATTTCTTTGCTACACTTGCAAGAGCAGGAAAAAAGCAAGGGCTTTTGATGGCAGAGGAACCACACGATGACATTAGATCAATACTTTAATCTTAGACTGACTTTGGTGACTGAACATGCCAATACTTCCTGGCTCTCAAAGATCAGGAATTTCCTGGAAGTTTTACAGAAATAGGGTGTTAGAGAAAGAAAGGCAGGAGATGACAAAACTATGATGATTAAATGCAGCTATCAATTTATTGCAGCTGAATGGCATCAAATATTCACTGTGGGGAAAAAGGGAAAGGCTTTAGAGAAAAAAGGTAAATAAATCTTTTTGGTACATGTGGAGTTAGCAAAAAACTCCATCTGTAACTGAGTTTAAAAGTGAGTTGACTTAAGTGACACAAGTCCAGAAGAAACTAGTTTCATTAGTTGTGCTTTTTCAGTATTTCCATTTGGAACCAAAGGAGAGTGGTTCTTTTGCAATTACACATGATCTCAACTAGCAAGAACGTGAATGGATAGTGCATTAGCCTGCAGCACCATTAAGCCTGTACAAGCACATCAAAGGACACAGCTTTAACATAGAAAGCCTTTGTAGGCTTGCTTTTAAAGTTTTGCATGAAGTTACATTTAGATAAATCTTTCTTTTACACTTGGTAAGTTTAAGCAATTAGTATCTTTCCTCCCTTGATCCCATGCCCTAGTCCCCTTTCCAACAGCCATAAAGCCTGGAAGTATATCCATAAGCAATTTCTTCAAAATTGGTCAAACGCATTTTCTCAGAAAGCTCCCACTGGCTTTTTAGCATAACCCTACTTATGCAATCTGAGAGATATGGTAGCAAAATCCTTAAGTGGAAGAGACTGATATTGATAACACTGACTGCTACAAATAGTGGTCCACCGTGAAAGTTAAAAAGTTTGTGACTTGCTCTCTGTGAAAGATGGACAGAAGCCCCCCTGCTTATTGGGCTGCATGTGAAACTCTCACAGACTTTCAGGAGCAGCAGGACATAACACTACATGCTGTTGTCTCAAGGATCTTATTATTGCTTTGCTTCATTCTTCTGAAGATTTTCTTAAAGGCAAACACATTTTTCTTTTTCCTAACACAATGGCCAAGAAGTTCTACTGCAAAGGGTTTTCAAAAAGCATAAACTAGCAGACACTCCTTAGAGGAATAATCCATGTTTTATTCTTAGGTTTTTATTGTTTTAAAAGCTATGGAAAATGACATTGGAAGACTTTCCTTAAGAACCAAGAGAGCCTATTAGATTATGTGCTGACAGAATTGAAGTCTAGAATACAATTCTCTCCTCCTTTGCAGTTTTTGATTCAAAATAAATGTATATTCTTCCATTTCTATTTCTATGCTTTTATCGTATTTTTTCCAGGGTATTTTACGCTGCGTAAGACTGCTAACTTACTAGCTACCGTTTGTGGTCCCTTTTAATTCACTACTCATGGACAAGTTTACATTTACATTATACACTACTTATTTTTTTAACAAATGGCAGTGCAATCACATTTGATGCATTTGCAGCCAAATAACAGTTAAGAATCAATAACTGGTAATGAATTTCCCAAACAATACAAGAAGAAAATAAAATGGTGTGTTGAGTCACCTAGTTAGGTCTACAGTGTGAAGCACACTGAGTCAGATGTCTGAACATGTACACTGGGGTAGCAGGTTGGAAAAAAACCTCACAAAAACAACTAGGGTTTTATGCGCTTCACTTCATCCCACAGTCCTCAGCAACCTTACCCTTCTGTACATCAAACATCCCCAAATTCACCATGAACATAACTACTACATCCTTGTCATAGATAGTCACAGAGTTCTTGGGAGACCTAGAATACTCCTTCCATGAAGGAGGGCTGCAGACACCTTTGACGCAGACCTTCAGCTACTCAATGACTCTCTGCAAATCATCAAATGGCTCTTTTTCAGCAAGCCAAGATAAATTACCCTCTGTGCTAGCTAAAAAGCCAGTTCTGGAAAATGAGAATTCCCATCTCCTGGTTGTTTCTGATTCTTGGTAACCTCTGATCTCAAACTACATTTCTGCCATATTGTATTGAATATGAACAGAGTGTAATGATTTCCAGAAGCAGCTATAGCAATAAGGCAAACTCTGCCTGATCATCTTTCTGTTATCCACAGAATTACTGAAATTTGTTAATCATCCAAATGCTGGTGCTGGGGAAGACTGAATTCTCTCATTTTTCCTTTTTTTTTTTTAATACACATCTTTCTTTTTACCCTACTAGGAAATTCAACAGCAGAGAGTTTAAATATCTAAGCCTTAAAGTTTTCACTGAATGCAACAGAAACATGGATGCTTTTTAATTTTTGTTTGGTTTTGCTGGGTTTTTTTTAACCTTTGGCAAACTCACTTCCGAAAAGGGCAACTGAAATGTGCTAACTTTCCAAAAGTTGAAGCAATTTCTTCAACCAAGTTTCACTTTTGGAACAGAAATGGAGAAGGATTAGAAAAGCTGCAGGATAGCAACAGAGGAGGAAAAAGGATAAGCTGTTAAAAATAACACGTGAAGAAGAATAGGTATCACTTACTACACAAGACGTCAAAACAGAAAGTGTGTGGTTTTGTGCCTATTCCTTCTCAGGGTTTGCTGGGAGAAAAACATTAAATATTGAAGCACATCAAGATATAATTTGCTTCAAACATGTGAGCAGGGAAGACAAGTATTACTTCTTGAACAAGCTCAGGGTGGGTCCATTATTTCCAGCTGCTGAGATGAGGGTGGCTTGTCTTCTCTTCCAGAGGAAGGGCAGGTGAAGAGCACAGGGGTCTGCCAGTCTATCAATTCATACGTAGCACACAGCTTCCAGTGCCCCTGGCAAATAACCTACATATTAGTCCCACAGGCCTGCAACCAAAGGCTGTGAACACAGGAGGTCTGGAAACTGGGGGCTGGCAGCCCTGAGGCACAGTGCTGAGCTGCAGGGCCTTGTAGCTCCAGTACCCACCAACAACTCCAAACACCCCACAGATAGATTTCAGAAGTAGCAGGAGGGGGGGAAGAGAATCCCTGAGGATGCCTAGAGGGAAAAAGCACAGAACAACAAATGACCCATACAGCAAAGTTAACTAAAGCAGCTTATTTTGATGCTTAACTTCTGCTGTTGTGCACAAAGCTACTGGCACAGTGGGTGCAGGAGAGCAGATGATACTGAGGTCTTGCCTGCATCCTGCAAGGGCTCAGATCTCCAGCGACAGCCAGCTGGCAACACAGCTCATTGCCATTGATCCTGCAGCACAGAGGTGAGCAAATCCCATTTTTGGCACCCTTTGACATGCCCTATTCTCCATTTCCCCAGCCCTCACTCCTCTGGGAGGAACAATTTAAATCTATGAATTCGAAAGAGAAATGAACAACATATTCTAGCAGTAGCAGAAGGGTGATGAAACCATCTTTTCACTGCAGTGAATCCTGCACAGGTCTATTAACTTTATCGAGGAGAAGACCCAGCTGTTTAAAATAACAGTTTAACAGCTCTTCTGTCTGTTCTGCTCCAGCAGCAGTGCTAATTCCCCTCAACGCCTCCCCTTGCAGGACTCTGGCTTCAAGATGCACCTCAGGTAATGAGTTATGGCTTGGGAATTTGGAATTACTATTCTACTCTTTAGATTAAAAAAAAAAAAAAAAAAGGAGATCAGAGAGACAGGGAAAAGTAATGGTAGGTTGACATAAGGGAATAGACCATTTTCACAAAGGTTTTCTGCAGCAATTGTAATTTTCATATGTAAAAGCCATTCAGTGAAAGAAGAAATCAAACAGAAATATACTGAAGAACATATACCCTATCTTTCCTCAAGAAAGACAGAAAGCATATTACAGCTGGTTGAACAATCTGTAATGAATAATGTAGCTGATGAATTCTACCTTTGCTCTGTTTGTGTGCATTGACAGCGAACACCGGGTTTCTCAACTGTTTGTTCATTATTCAGAAAACATTTACCAAACAATTCGTGTGTATAATCAGTTCTCAAATATTAAATAAGGTCTTGATAGGACTACACACAATTTAAGAAAAATACTTGGGCAATGCAGGTGTGTTTTGTGGCGTACACAATTTGTTCAAAACAAAGCTCATGTAATAAATTATCATTTTTTTGACCAAGCTGTCATTCAGTGAGTAAGGTGGCTGAGACCTTCCTGCTGAGGACGCAAACGATGAAGTGCAGCTTGGAGGGATCCTGGCACTAGCCAGACATAACCTGAGCTCTCTCAGGCCCCAAGCCACTGCTCACAAATGCAGAAGACTTCTCATGGCTTTGCCATCAAGCTCAGAGTTTTAAAAAAATAATAAAAAAAATAATTATATATATATATAAAAAGAAATTACTAGCTTTAACCAAACCTACCCACAGCTTTGCCAGGCTTTTCTCTAAGAATATAAGATAAAGTGCCTCCTATAGCCACAACTCTGCTATTTTCATGCTTTGCTCCCCCTTTCTGAGTGAGTAAATTAGAGTTATTTCTCTCCCCACTATTGCATTTCAAGTCCAAGCACGTTACCAAGCTAAGATGTTTACAGACACTTCCCAAGCTGGAACCTCTTCATTCTCACACCCACTCCAGTTAGTCTCTGAGTAACTTGCAGCCCCAAATACATTAGTGCTCATCCCCTAATGCACTGGGCAATCATTCCCCTTCCGACAGCAAAGGAAGATGGGACACAGGGGTTAGGTGCAAGTGTGGCTATTTTGAGGATGTGGCTGCAGTGTAGCGAGAAGAGGTATGGCCCAAACAGGCTGGATTTCCTACACAAGTAATTCTCCCACCTTCTCCAAGAAACTGCAATCTGGTCTCCAACCATCAAATTTCTATCAGTTTGTTAAGTCACTTGGAGCCAATCTACAGTTTATCATTGCTTTATATCACCTCTGAAGCATGACCTAAGGGCTTTGTTTGTGCAGTGGTTTAGGACAGAAAAAAACTACGGAAGTAAACCTGCATTTTTCAAATTTTTTCAGAGTCTGCTGTTAAGTCTGAACAGAGGACAGACTGAGCCTGTAAGAGCAGCACATTAATTATTTTCTTTTGTTTTCGTTACAGAAAACGGTTAGAGCAAAGACAAACCAGGCATCACCCTCCATTAGCAGATTTAGCACTTCACTTGCTGGAATAGATGGTAACACCATAAACTTTGATCCTGTTAGAATGAAAGAATATTTCTCTGCTCAGAGGAGAAAAGACAAATCTCCCTGGAGATTTTTAAGAGACAGTAGAGGCTTCAGTGATAAACACACCATGCTGAATAGCAGCATCATGCTGTCAAAAACACAGTGATGGGGAAGGTCAAGAGCAGCTAATAAGGGTATAGCACTCCCTCTTTTCATGATTAAGATTTTCAAACACAACCCCTTGATCCTATTGCTAAACCCAAAGAGTCAAAGAGTACTACAAAAGTACAACAGTAAAGGAGGGGTTTATTCTCTTCCCAATCCAAGTCTGCAGCAAGCTTTAAGGATATATAATGAACTGCTTTTGTGCTAGACCAACTTGATTTGTTAGAAAGAAAAAAAAAAAAAAATCAGGTTGGGAGACTTTATTCAGTTTGCAGAAAACAAAAAAAAGATGATTTTGCATTTAGAAAACAAAGCTTTGCTGGATGAAAGTAGAGAGAGTTTCTAACACCAAACTGTTTTTGTAAAGCTGCTGGGATGTGGGGGAAAATTGGCTCAAACACATTTTCCATTCAGTCCCTGATTTTATCTCTGTTAGGCTTCATTTCTTCAGAAACTCAAAAAATACACTTAAGCAGTAATAAAGAGTGCAACAGCTCTTCTCAAACATTATTTCAGCAGCCTTCCACAAGACACGGGCATTACTCTAGGCCAATTATTTTTTGGTTCTTTCTTTTGTCTTTGGCTGTGCTGGCCTCCTCTGCTCAGTCAATGAAAGCTGTTACACAGCCAACAGGAAATTTCCCAGTTGAAAAATAGGCTGAGTGCCAACCTAAACTTGCTGAGTGTTATTTTATCAGCAGCCACTGTGTCTCTTTACAGTATAAATGACAGACTGAAGCATGAGGACTCTGAGAGGCCCATAGTTGCCTTGGCCTCGAACTTTGCCTGGTCTTAAAGCATCTCATCCTAAGTACCAGCTATTATTCAAGAAGCCTTTTGAAATTAGCTCTGTCTTTTTTGGGTTGTGGAAGCATGCTTAATACAGTAAGAAAACATAGGTCATCACCAGCAATCCATTCTCCTGTAAATGCTAAGCATGAAGCACACCGTGATGTGAGCCATTCAAGGTACACACAGAGGAACAGTAAAATTAGACAGGTATTTGATACAAGTTAGGCTCTTGAAACCCATGCAAAATAAATTAAATACCTCAGAGCTCTGTTTTTGAAAGTTTTCCTTGGGGATATAACCCTGTCAAGCAATCTGCAGACTAGAGCCACCCCTATATGCCTTAATCATTCAGCAACTTTTTCAATAAAGTACATGCAAATTTCCACTGAAGGTTCAGGGTGGCCAAACAGATACGTGCTGGATATGAAACAGGATTGTTGTCAGTTGTTAGACTCCACTTTTCCACCTGTCCACCCTTGTTCCTGTGGCCTCTGCCCTTCACGTGTAAAAGCCACCTGTACCGTGCTGATTGAAATGAATACTCTATGCCTGTGAAGTCCTTCTAGCTTTATGGCTGATCTGTAGATATACCCAAGGAAGCCACTTGCACATCTGTTTTCTGTACACTTACAGAACTACAGCCACAATTCCCAGTCTCCATTTCTCCAAATTTGGCTCAGACAGAACCACCTCAATGTATAAGCTTAAAAAAGTGGAGTTCCTATGCCCTAAGTTCACATTCTTGACATAACTTTCTATGGTTATAAAGCATTCAAGATACCGACAACTCCAGAATATACTTGGTTTATGAGAACAACTCGCAAAAAGTTAGGAAGGTTGTGATTAGGCATCTAGTTTATACTCTAAACCAAATTTACCCCTGAATGGTCCTTTGTAAGCCATTTAGGTTTCTCATTTTAAATAGAGCAGCTTCAAAATCTTCTGGTTTTTACGCAGGTCAGAAATTAAATTGAGATTGTTTTTTTAAATTTCTTTATCATACCAGCTTGACTCCATGCCACATATGAAAGCTTGGTCTCTGCTTTCTTCTAGCCAGAAGCATTTAATTATCTTAACTGGTGACTCACCCATCTTACTTAGCCTGGTCAGATAGGAGATCAACTGTGCAGCTCAAGAATTACACATATGAACCAACACTGCATGAAATTACCTCAAGGATTTCCATAAGGCTCTTGTTGTCTACAAGACTATCCTACCTAATAAGCCCAGGGGATTCAGATAACACATTTTCAAACCCTGCTTTCATTGATTTTTTTTTTACTCTTTTCCTCTTCTTATTAAAGAAGACAGACATCCAATTTAAAGTCACTAGTTAACATCTAAATGCAACTTTCATAGGTTTTGTAGCAAGTAGGAGTGACAAAAACACCTCTTTCTGTCACTTTCTGCAGGTCAATAAAATATAACATGATGAACCATCTGCTGCTTGTATAATGGGTAAAGGCTGGAATAACACATCAGAACTAATCTAGTCTTTTCAGGGTTGTCTTCATGAGTTTCAAGTGTAACCCTCCCACTGGCTACATGGAAGAGTTTCTGATTTAGCTCTACAATAGAGCACTAACAATCTTCTCTGCTTCCATTCTCACTGCAACCAGCTCATCAGGCAGTGAAAATATTAATTTAACTACGAAAAGAACATTTATATATTTCTTATAAGGCCCTAGAACAAACTAGTAGTTTAACCACACAGTCAAAGAGGGAAAATGGTGAAGCTCTAAAATTATGGGTAAAATCTTGCATTTGGGATATTCACATCTGGGAGAATAACAAGTCAGGTTACTTATATGGTGCACAGAGCCAGCTAGGAAATAGATGGCAGGCTGCTGGGAGCAAGGGTTGGGGGTTGAAGGCCCTGCATGACCTTGCCAGGGGTACAAGTGGCATGGTGCATGTTGTGGAGCAGGCAAGGGACATCCCAGCAGCCCAGTTGGCTCCAGGAGTGCGCTAAGCAGTGATGCCAGAGGGCCAGCTTGACACAGGATATAATACAGAGGCTAACACTCATCACAGACATGCATTTAACCTAGTAAATATGGGAACAGTCCAGCACCTTGCTGTGAAAACAAGCATTTTTGCAGAACCTGTCCTGGCCCAACTCAGGGAAAACTCCCACAAGCTGCTGGTTATTCCTTGCCTCTCCTCCTTTTATCAGGCTCTGCAGAGAATACAAGGTCTGTAGAGAAGACTGAGGGGATTTTCCATGATGCTTTGTAACACTGATCTGTGCCTTTCAGCAGATACAAAAAAGCAGAAACGCAAGAGATTAAACTCCTACTGTTTTTATCTTCTGAAGAATAAGGGAGGGGGTTTAAAAATAAAAAACTGCAATGTAAAGGGATGTAATTAAGAAAACAATAGTCTTCCTGAAATTGCATTAACTTTAAACCAGCCAAATCCATTAAACATCTTCGGCTTAATTTCTAAATACAATTAAATAATTACTACATCTCTTCTGATATCAATTTAAGCAGAAAACAATCTCTTGAGGCATGTTGGACAAATGCTCAAACACTACCATCAATACCTATCTCCTTGTTATTTCCACAATTACTTTTTCTAATACTAATCACAAAATACAGCTTAGATGTGGTATCCTCTCTAAGTCTTAGCTTGCTTTTAGTTTCTCACATCAGCTGAAATTCAAAGACAACCAGCAGCATTAATCCAACAAACCAAAAAAAAAACCAACTCATCTTCTCCAATCAACAATAGGCAAATCAACAAACCAACTATGCCGAAAAGAAAGAGAGATCTTTGCATATGTAAATGTTGTAACTCACTGGGGTTTTGGCTTTTAGCTTTGTTTCATCCCAGTACAGCAGTGGCAGCTTTAGCTGGAGGCAGCTCCTTAAGCGTTCAGTTACACTAGCTTGCTAAAAGGAGAGACACTCAGACTGTTCTCTTTCAGAGACATTTCTCCTGGTAATTCTTAAGTACTTCCACATATTGATATATAAATCTAAAGTTAAAATAATTTCAATGTTGTGTTTTTATTTCTTAAGCCCAAAACAAGAGGGACTAGAAAATTTCTTAGTGTTTCCATTAGAAGTTACTGTTTGAGATCATCTAGGTCTGCTTGGAACTGAAACTGAGGAGAAGTTTTATGTTTTCAGAAGTTTATGAACTGTCAAACACATGAAATGGTCATTGTAGCTTTTTTTAACTCTTCATCTCTCAGAACTCAAGTCTCCCAGAAAACAGAGTTAAATGCCTGGATTTAAGAAGAGGAAGGTTCGCACAATAAATTCTGGCCCAGAGTGATAAATGACAAATCATTCAAAACCCATCTGAATGATCTTGAGAGCACTAAAGCCAGTACAACACAGCTCAGTTTCTGAATCAAATCTGCCTACATTGAAAGGGGTGATCTCATGCTCATGTAAATTTATGAAACTGTGACAGTGAGGTGTCTTTTCAAGGCAGAGCCCTAAAGGAGCTGCGAGGTCTTTTACACCTCTAAACGTAAAGTGCCATGTACAGCTGGCAACAGCCTCATTTCAGGGAAGAAGCTTCCACACTAACATAAGATTGTGGTCCTTAAAAAGAGACCTGATATATCAAGAAGAATCAAGGTGATAAAAATCACAAAGCATAAGCAACCTGGTGTCACTGTGTCACCTTTCTATAGTGGGGTGGCTGCTGTCACCAGAACTTACATGATCCCTGGCCTTAGAGAATGCTCTGAACATGACTGCAACTTAAGAGTATTTTCTGTATGCCAAGGGAAGGATGTCTGCTTCCTCCCCTTTCCGTATGTTACTTTAATATTAGACCCTGTCTTTATGCTATTTAATCCAACCAGCTAAGGGACATTGATCGATCTTCTGTCTCACATTGACCTCCTAATTTAGGAAGAAAGTGCATCTCAATATCACCTGTGCTTACCTCAAGTTATCTACTTCCCACTAGGTTGCACGTCAGGGCATCCCTCTGTCTTGTGTGAGACTGTCACACATTTCTCCCCATCCTACTGTGCCCTGCTGCATTGCCCCACATTTCCATTCCAGGGAGCTGCAGGGTGTCAGGAGTGCTCTGCCCTCAGAGCAGGGACATGTTCCTCAGAGCACAGAGCAACAGCTACTGCTGCTTCTGTGCAGAGACTGCTGTGGATGAAGAGCACTCTGTCAGGGACAAAATGGTCCCTGGCAGCTGCTGAGATTGATTCTGTGCAGGACTTCTACTTTGCAAAAGGTGTTTTTTTCCTAGACAGTTGGTTTATCTCCCTTCATCATTTTGACTGGTCTTAGGAGAGAATTAGTATTTAAGCTGACAAAATGTTGGTTGTCAGACACCTAGAAGGAATCATATCACTGCTGACAGGGTCTCATGTCATACTCTAGTAATAACAAAAATTAACTAATTTTTAATAATTAACTTCTATTTTATTTTTTTTCCTAGAAAAGACCTCTTCATTTTCAGGACTTTCACCCTACTGAATGAAACATGGGTGGGGGCCCTTCTCTCTCCCCAGACCACTATTTCTTGGAAATGATCTCCCAGTCTAGACAGCTGTACTGCTGCACTTTAAGAAGAAGATTTAGGTGGTAGGATCCTAGGATGTCCACCCATGGGTGCTCTGCACTGAAGCTGAGCTGCCATGTCTTATTCCCATAGTTAAAATCACTTGATTATTCTTAAAGGGTGTGATATGTTGTCTAGAAATATTTGCATGTTTTTCCTAGAAGTATGTGGAAAGAGTGGCTTTAAAGAACACAAAAACACAGTGGTGTGGCAGGGATTAAAATTTTCAAATCCCAACAGCATTTTAGCTGACTATCCACACCAACAACAGAAGTGTCTTCCCAGGTCACAGTTCAGCCTTTAGATACATTTTCTGAATAATTAGTACTGTTGCATATTATTATATAGCCTTATATTATATAGCCTATTATATAGGACATCAATAACTATCAACCAGGAACAGAGTAATCCAAAGATTTCTGTTACTAAAGTGAAATGTCAAGGAGATGAACATGTTAGGGCATATCAGACCTAGCACATATATCAGCCTTAGAAGAGTCTGAAGTTTGCTACAGTTCAGGAAGTACTTGGGAACACATGCACCTACCTTGCCTGCAAAATTTGGGCTGAGATGATATGTAGAACATATCACCCAGACAGTAGAGGAACTAAATGTATTTCATTTAGTTTCAAGAAACAGGGAAGACCATAACCACATAATATTACTTTCCAAATATTGCTGTTGAGTGCAAACCCTTCATTTTACCAGTAATTTTTGCATAAACCTGTTATGCTTTCACCTTTGTCATCAATAATGTTTTACCCCTGTTGGCTGAAATAGTCCTTCACGGTATATCCTCTTGCATCTCATCTGCATTTTAGACTAGGTTTTTGTCCCCCTCACTCAGCTGAAACATTGATCATGTATATCCATGCCTAAGCCACATAATTCAGAACTAATCATTCCACTCTGCTAAATTGCATTGATTTGTGCTCTTTTCTTCTTCAACAGTTTTTTTACTTAAGGGCTAAATAAATGACAATAGCAAATGATAGCTTTATCCTATGCATAAAGGGCACCTTCCTTTTGAACCCAGAATACAATCTGATACCAAAGTATTCCAATGTAATTGAAGAAAACTTAGCCATTAACATATAGGTTATTTCTGACTTCAATAGATACATTCTATCCTCCAATATTTGTATCTTATTTTTACAGCCTTGTAAAGAAAAATAATCCAACTTGCTTTTCTAAAAAAAAAAAAATAAAAATCCCAACTCCTCACAAAACAGCAAGAAACCTTCTGAAACTCTCCCTCGGCAAAGTTTGTACTTTGCAGAACTGGCAGGTGCACGCAAGGAATGTGACACAAAGTGCAGTTTGTGTAATGTGCCAGGGACCAAGCCTTGACAGCCAACTGCTGCCTCCATCATTGGCATTGCTGCCTTTCTTCTCATGCTCACAGGCAACTCTGACACTCATCTGCAGCACCCTGACCTCCTCTGCACTTTGCATTTTGCACACCTATGACGTTTGTGAAGTAAAGGCACAGAGTAGCAAGCAGTAAAGGCAGGGTTGCTGATCAGGCGAGTGCCAGCCACTCACTGCTTTGAAGTGAGTTGCTTCAGGCTTAACACTGGTCTTTGGCTCACAGACACTTTTCTGAAAAATTAAAGCAACAAAGTGAACCTGACTGCTGGCTCTAGCGCTGAGGCAGGACAGAGAGCAGCCACCGCAGCAATAACCTGTGTCGAGGGAGAGGGGCAGAAAGGGCTGAGCAGGATGGGCGAGTGACATGGCAATGGTTGTGGTGATTAGGCCTGCAGGGAATGGCATGATACTCTTCTATGTTCTCTAACACTGTCACAGCAAAATAAATAGGCATTTTCTCTGTGTAGCAAGATCTGGAGGGCCACATCTCAAATGTTACACACTTTTTCCCAGGAAGGACTTGGGTGGGGACACCACGCAGCAACTCCTGCAAGGCCAAGTTTCTGACTAACGGATGCACCTTCCCAGCTGGCTACTCTGAGAAGCCATTTTGTGGCCACAGCTTTTCTCTATCTAGTCTATTAGATGTTTACTTAATTCTTTTGCTGAAGAGTACTAATAATATACATGATTTTTGTGGCTACACAGGCAGGACTGCATTTACCTGTATGCACATACACATTTCTAGGTCAATTTTGTCTAAAAATTTCTGCTTGCTTGGACTTACAACTCACAATGCCTTAAAGAAAGCTTAAATATTGTCATTTTCCTCGAGCTGCTCAAGCCTCCTCAATCCAATCCAAACTGCAAATCTATCTGCCACAGAAAAAAGTAGGGGCTACAGATACTACAGTACATGAAAGTCACCAAGTTTGCTCACATGCAGTCAAGCATAGGACAGACATTTCAGAGCCATGCAGCTGCCCCAGTTCTGGGAGCAGGCTAAAATGTTTACAAGAGTTTCAGCAGGATTTGGCAATCTAACCCTGCAAAATGCTACACACTATTACAACACAATCTCATGGTTTCAGTGGAAATAAAGGACATTCGAACCTCCTTGAAGCTACCTACCCAGTCAAAGATCAAATTTAGTATGTTTTATACATGCTTTGAAGAAGAAATAAGAAAATATTTCAGAAGACTAGTTTCTTCACAAGAAAATCCCTCACATGCATTTGCCTGAATTAGTTTGTGACTACAACAACTGGAGAAGCAATTTCAACAGATCAAAGCAGCAATCAAACATTAAAAAGTCAAGGCAACAGCTTGGTAACAGAGTATCAATTTCCCATGTAGAAGTAAGAATATTTTTTTTTAATTCATACAAATTTACTTCTGAACACAATCTCCTGCTTCCCACAGAAGGTAAATAAAAATAAATTTGATAGCTATTTGTAGTGGGTTTCTCTTTTTTCCTTCTCAAAAAAAACCAACAAAAACAACACACAAACAAGAAAACCCCACCAAAACAAAGAAATTTCATTCACATTTGACCTCAATTACTTTTCTTGTCTGAGTCACCACATCTATGAAAAAAATACAAAAACAACCTGACCTACCACCCTCAAATATTACTTATATCCCCATATTTCATAGATGAAAAAAGAAAGTACCTTTTCTGCTTCAGTCTTAAAAGCTTCCTTGCAACGGAGCACAGGTGCGAGGCCCAGAGAAGCCACCAGGTGAAGTGGTTTTACATTTTCTGCCCCACCAGCTTCTTTCCTTATTAGGCCTGATTGGTGCTTTCACAACTGACGCTAATTAAGGGTGGTGCAGCCAAGCAAGGCCCAGGTGCAGTTTCTGTGCTGTCTTCCATTCCCTTGCAGCTGCTGACACCCTGGTGAACGGTGCAAGAGGAGGTTTCATGAGCTCCCACGTTTGATACCAGGTCATGAGCGTCGCCATTTCAAAGCAAGGCAAGCAGAGCCATGCTTCCTGCTTCTTTGGAGCCTAACCTGCCGTTCTTCTCTTTCACATAGATATGGAAGGCCTCCTGAAAATGAAACAGAAACTCATACAAATAGATCACTTGCAGATCTGCTTTAGCATTCTTTCTGCCACATGAAATTATACTCATGCCTTGATTTGTAACGTCAAAAGCAATGCAATTACTTTTCCTTGGGAAGCTCAAAAACCTGACACAAAAGGGCCTCTTAAAAAGTCCTTGCCTTTGAGTACTTTTTTTTTTCTTTTCCCATAACTAGTAATTATTTTAACATGTGGTTCTGTTCAGAAACTGACACTCCTGCAAAACTGATGAGTTGGTGTTGAAAACATGAAAAAAAACAAAATTAAGAAACCTCATATTACTTGAATTCCCCACCTACAATGTTGCGTGCCTATGAATCCATTGACATTTTGCTTGCTTTTATTTAATATGTAACTTTTACATTTTAGATTAAAATGTTAAAATTGGTAATTTATTTTGGGTTTTTTGTTAGTTTTGATTTTTTGTGGGTTTTTTTTGTTTCTGGTTGGTTTTCTTTACATATACTTCTGATTTTTTTTTTTAGATGAGGAATATGACATTTTTAAGCATATGAAGAGTGGAAAATGCCTCAATTAAAAACACAATGGGAACAATATGAAAGCTGGTAATTTCCATAAAACATTTAGATACATTTCAAATCTAAATCAACTGCTGATGAGAGAGCTATTTTCTGTGTTAAGTGATAGCAGTCCTGAAATCCTTGCTCAACCATGACTCCCACTGAAACTTAGGAAAAAACTGTCTGAATCAAGGCAGCAGGCTTCAGACCCAGGGATTTATCTGCAAGGCCCTAGGGCCAAATTCGTGCTTGATTTAAATCAGGCCAGCAGAACTGAAGTCCATGAAATGCTACTGATTTATACCAGCTTTTATTTATTGCTATAGCACCCATTGTAATAATTCTCCACCATTCATTAGATGTATACAAAAAAGCTGTCACAAAGCACTGACTGACTGCCCTTCGTAGAACTCCAAATGTCAGATTTCCCTCATTTGCAAAGCAAGGTCTTGATCTTAATAATGCCGGTGGAAATCAGGATTCCTACAACTCGGCCCAATGCTGCTCCATTGGGAAAAAACGAGATAAAAATCTAGACTGAACACAGAGATTTCAGTGGCGATGAGCGTTCCTGTGGCGTTGCTCCGAAGCGTGACTCGCCGGGAACGCCGCTGGTGTGCGCCCAGCGCCTCAAGGACGCCCTCGCACCCGCAGCCATGGCGGGACAAGCCCAACTAGAAGCTCGTGGCTCGAGACAAAGGGCAGGGAGGGTTCTGCACCGATTAAGACTGAGGGGAAAAAGAGTAACTTAATCTAACGCTAACCAGATGCGCACAGGACACACCACAGAGCAGGGCTTAAACACGTTACTCCCGCCCCTCCCTTCTTCCCGGGCCCAAATTACCTCGTTCCCGGTTTCTCTCCCGCCTTCCCCCAGCGGCACAGGGGCTGGGGTTTAGAGTGAGCCCAGTTTGTTGTTCCCTGCCGCTCCTTCCTCAGGAAGGAAGATTCCTTACAGCCCTGCCGGGCTCCCCACGCGGTCCCTCCACCAGCCTCTCCTCCACGCGTCCTTCCCGCCAGCCGCTCCAGCGCTGCCCGGAGCCCTGGGCTGCCTCGGGCGCATCCCCTGCCCTGCCGGGGCTTCCGCAGCTGCTGCAGCCAAGTCCCCTGGCAGCAAAGCCACCTGCACCCTCCTGGCGCCTGCGGGGAATGTTCCGCCGCGTTCCTCCATGGATGCAGGGGACAGCCTGACAGCTCGCCATAGCTCCAGGGAAACTTCTGCTTGGGCACCTTCTTCCCCCTCCTTCCTCACCAACCTCGGAATCTCCACCCGGCACTGCCTTTCACCTCTCCAGCACAGCTCTGCTCCCCCCCTCGGGTCTTGTCCCTGTTCTTTCGTGTGTTAATTGCAGAGGCTCGTCTCTTGTCCTTCTAATGGCTCCTTGATTGCTTGTGGAGCTGGGGAAGCTGTTCAGCTTCTTCCCTGAGCCACCTGTGCGGCCCTTCCCTCACTACCAAAAAACTCACCAAACCAGCACATAGAGTTAGCTATTTCTGGGTTAACTTACTCTGGTAACAATGTGAAACCTCCTAGTGTTGCTTCTAGGCAAATTTCCTGTCATTTCCTACTGAGTTGCTTTAACTTTTTTTCCTTTTGTTGTTGTTCCACAGAGATGCTCAAATTTTATTTGCATCAAAATGCCAAATACATTTTTTATGCAAAGTGACAAATCACTAAACTGCCCGAAGGCTGAAATTGGGGATGGTTGGGCTGTCCCTGATCGAGTGGTTTGCCACAGAATAACTGGGCAGCTGTGAGGTGGATCTGCCCTTAAACTCAGTTCTCAGAGCTATGTGGTGCCCCCAGAGCAGATTCCTTTCGGAAGAAGCCCAAGTGACAGCTCCATGGCACAAGCCATGAGGTCCAAGAGGCCCCACTGCATTTCCAAGGCGCTCTCAGTAGATGCCTAATACTTCTTCCTTCCACAAAGCTTCAAACCATAAATCCTAGAGGCTTTTATCCCCAAGGACTAGATTATATCTCATCTGGAGTAAATTCCCCAAGACATATATAAAATAGGTATAAAAGAATTCTGTCTGATTTTTTGTTTGTTTGTTTGTTTTTGTTGACCAACCAACTCCTCTATAACTGAATTGCTGTTAATACAGGTATAACCACTTTCCTGTGAACTTTTAGTTTCTTTCTCCAGAATCTCCAGTGAAACTCAGACTTAATTCATAATATAAAACAACAAAAAAAAAATCTACAAAACCAGTGTGGGAATTTCTACCCAACTAGGCTACTGTCTTCTCTCATAACCTTAGTGGTTTGTGACAGTATAAAGGTAGCATTTTAATAAGTTGATAATTTATCTCTTACTCTGACTTCTGCTGATTTTGAAGGAACAAGAAACTGTAAAAGTGTAGTATCCCACTGCTGCATAAATAATTGCTTGCAACTATGCACCATACATTATGCCTTTTAATTTCTTAGGTATGTACTACTTTAAATAAACAGAACACAATCTGAAATGTAAATCTAGGACACTAGACTAGATAGTTTGTCTTACCTGATAGAGCCATCTTTCACGTCGGCTGAAGCACAAAGTCTTTGGTCTAAGTTCATGAAGTTTCATCTTCTGAAAATTGTTTTTTGTTCCATTCTACCTTGCTTTTTACATGAGTCAAAAGATGGACAGATTGCCTGTAAATAAATTAGTTGATATGTCTGTGAGATAGATGACTATTCTGGTGACTAACTGCTGTAAATCATGGGAAGACAATAGAAGCCTAAGCTTAGAGAGGTTTTTTCCCCTTTTTGTCCAACTAGGTGTGGTTGATACAAAACTACAATCCTTTAGGTGTATTTCAGTATGTGGGGCTTGATTCTGATTAACTCACTCAGCGTAAGTGTGACATAATCCAGCAATGAAGTTACCTTGATCTCACTGACTTTATAATTTATTTCAATTCAACTTGAATCAAGGCATTTATTACTGCCTTGAGATATTATTGAGTCAAGTTGCTGAGTGTAAATACGGTAAGAGTTGAGAAACTTAAAATAATGCTGCCTGAGCACAACAGAGCTGTATTGCCCTTTGTTCTTTTTCAGATAAGTATTTGATATTTTCCAAAAACTTAACCAAACTGTTAATAATGTCTTGAGGTGAGGAATAGAATGTATTAAGATAGGTAGATTTAAATATATTGATTTATTTGAATGTCCATATCTGTAATGCACGAAAGTAAATATAGACACATAGAACTGTTTTCCATCATATATATTAAACTTCTTTTTTTTTTAATCTTTATCTCTTGTAAATGTCAAAGCACCTGTTATAGTCAACTTAGATGTAGAAACCACTGACTAAAATTTTGTAGTTCAGTAATGTTTGCCTGAAATTGAAAGGCATGTAATCTTAATTAAAATATCAAATAACTGAACTCTCTGTCCCCATGACTTTGCACATTGTAAAACTGTTTCTGTTTGTGTTTTTCCCCAATAAATGATCTAGAGAAAGAAAGTAAGACTAAAATGTAGGAGCTTAAATGAGGCCACTTCTCCAGCTGCCTAAATAAGCTGACTATATAAGCTACTATCTGACTATTGTCAGATAGTAAATCCATATTTACCAACCTGTACACCTGTTTTCTAAGACACTTCACATGCACTAAAGGAAACAGAACATGTAATTGCACATCACTTATGAGACAGTGTCAAACAAATTTCTCAGTATAAATTCCTGTATTAATCTAGGAAGCATTCCACAAGGCTTTCTAGCTCTGCTGCCACATGGTTATCTGTAGGAAAGAACACTAGTTATATTTGGTAGTCAGCATTTGACTCATTCATAGGAGAATCCTTCACTAAATCAGATCAGCATATATAGTCACTAGTCAGGATGTTACTGTTATTTCCCTTATTGCACAGACTTGACATCTTTGCCCAGTCACTCACCATAATGGGACTTCCTTCATAAAAAAAGCCAGTGTAGCTCTGACTCATTTCTTTTCAGGTTGTGTTGCATTCCTCTTTTCAAATGACTTCTGTGTCATCACCTCATCTAATCACCTTAGCACTGTTAGATCCCTCTTGAATTCCTTAAAATTATTCTTAGAATTCATAAAGCAAATCAATGTGTATGGCTGAGAAATGACCCTACTACTCACATCCTTTCCAGTAATTATGTTTGTCATCTTGAATACCTAATGTATAAAGTCCTGCAAAGGCACATAGACAATGGTTTGCACTTGAACAGAGAAAATTAAAAGGAACAATGCTATTGCAGAAAAGAGTCATTCCACTGAAGAGGAGACAGATGTATCAAAGTAAGGGACCCATACATCAATGTATTCATCAGCATTTGTCTGGGATGAGGCACATTGGCTGTGAAAAAAGGGACTGCTCCTGAAAAGCCACAACAGGTGGGCTGTCTACGCAGATCAGATTTGCTGAAAATGGGGGAAAAGTCACTGGATGTCACTTCTTCTCTGCAGAAATCCAGCTGAGGGAGTGTGGTGCTCCATCTGGCAGAAAAGTAGTCAGACCTACAGAGAAATTTTGACTGTGATCGCTTGGGAGAGGCTGAGACATCCATCTAAATATGAAAAGTCTTTCATGAAAAAGATGAAATTTAATTTCTCACTTCTCTTTCCCATTTATTTTTTCCTTCTTTTTCTCATGGGGGTAATTTTCTTCTGGTCTGAAAGCAGTGAAATATCTAGAGCCTTCCAATTTTATCCCTAAGGGTAATGCCATCTCAAAAGGCATTTTGTTATAATGATATGTAACTTTATTTTGTGATTATTTTTTTTAGCTCTAATTATGACATGCATCTTATTTTTTTAATTCTCTCCTGTTAAATTTTCTTGCACATGCTTGAGATGTTCTAAATGCTTCCCATTTCTCATTCCTTCATTTCCACTCTGTAGCAGAATAAGAATTGGAGAACACTACATCTTCCCTAAAATGCCCTGCTCATATTTTTCTCTTTGATGTATCCTGAATATGCCCTTTCCTTTTGTCATATGCAGTGCTTTCTTGCAGCAACTTTTAACAATTGTGATTGATTTCTTGGCTTTCCTTTTAACCATAATCTAAAACTTCTTTTGTTTTCCAGCTGCCACAATCTTTCTGTTTCTATGCCTTGGCATTTCCCTAGGAATTTGCTAAATGGTTCTCAAAAATCCACATTTTTTTAATTCTTCTAAATCCATCTTTATATAATATACCATATCTAGTGTAATACTAAAGCATTGAGAAAGTAAATAAAACCTTGATTCAGAATTCTCCATAAATATTAAATAAATGTAATTACTTCTGCTTTTCATATTTCTAGAGACAAATACATGTATCATAAACACAACAAAGAAGTGTCTGGTTTCACCTGAAAAAATACTGGTAAGTATCTCATGTCTTCAATCAAATGATAAAGTTTTTTCTTAAGTAAAACCTAGGGAATATCAAGGCATTGGTAACCAAACTTCACAGTGTCACTGTGAGCACATTAAGTATTCAAGACAGTTACCTTGACATCCACATTTATGGAATTTTTAAACACCTTTGGCTATAAGCAGGTGGGTCTGATATTTATGTCATTCATCTAGAGGGAAACATGAAAAACACTAATTCAGCAAGGCCCATTGTCTCTGCTTTTATTCAGAAAATAAGAAAGATCCTGCAAGATTTAACAGCACCCTCTGGATTATAGTCTTCTGTGCAAGTGTGCAGATTTACTGCAGAAATCTCAAAGGCAGAAATCGTTGAAGCGTTACCCAAGATATTAGTGGTCAGTGTTGTGTTTCGGTGGCAAAGACAAAGGAAGAGCATATGTGAATTGTTACTCTCCTGTTTAGGCAGGGCAATGCAGCCAGTGTATCCAGTTTTTCCAACATCGAGGATGTTAGTCTTAGAAACAACTGTAATATCACATGAAAATTAGAGGAGTTAAGAAGTTGGTAGCAAAGGAGAGAGGTCACAGGACTTTCTCATTTGCAATTTATGTGCCTGATAGGAACAATCTCAAGGCAATTCTCACAAAGTGATTTGGGAGTTGCCCCATAGCCAAGGAAATTTTTTTTTTTTCTTTTCTACAAAAAGGAAAATAGAATGTTATTAAAGCAGAAAGGTTTATCTCTTGATGAAATCTTAATCTTCTTTCTGAATAATTTTGCAGCTGTTTGTGTGCATTTTCTGGTATTTCATGCAAAACAGGATATTGATTTATTTTAATGCACAACTAAAAAAGGGAAAGTGAGGGAGTTAGGGACCAAGAGAAGAAATTAGTGATGTAAGAAAACCCATCCTTTGCAGATGTGTAATGTTATGTACAATGCTGAGGTGTTGGTGATCCTTCATACATTGGATTATAAAACTGCAGAGTTCAATGAAAGTTTTGGAAAAGAATAAAAGGGGAAGTGCTGGTTCTTGCCAGTGGTGAGAACGGATGAAGGGAGCAGAATCTCTCCAATGAAAAGCATCAGCTTCAGAAGAGATACTGAAATGTGGTATTAGCTGACCAAAGCAATACAACTGGTACTATGCCTGGTTCTTAGTTCGACTGAAACCTATAGAGGTGGGTGCATTTAACCAGGTGAGATGAAGTTACAACTTTAAAAGGTAGAGTGAAGGAGTTAACAGCAGTTGGCAGTGGTATCTGATGCATGTATAAATGGGTCAATGTGCTTTCTTGTCCCTCTCCAGTACTATAAAAATCTCAATAGCAGCTGGATGAGTAGGCAGAAGGGAAGACCTGAAAAATCAGTTTCTCACTGATGGATCTCTAGGCCTTTAGTTCTTCTTTTTGCCTTTAATATTATTCAGTATAGCCTACTTGGAAACTAATTGCCAGTAAAATTCAGTCCTTTTGGAGGCTAGAGCTTGATTTCAAAACAAAAATGCTCATTTAACACAAATATTTGCAAATTGAATTTTCAACAATCAGTTGAATCTAAATGTGTAAACCCAACACCCAGAAACTGAGCTGAAGCTTTCATTGGGTGTGCACATTGGAAGTTCCTCACTGAAGACACTATGATTTAAATAAGTAAGACAAAGAGTAGACTAAAAGCATATGATTTCTGGCAGAGTGTTAAGGACAGTTAAACCTGGAGAATTAGCACATTGTGGATCAGTGTATGGGGAATGTCTCAAAAAGCTAGGAATTCTTCAGTGCTAGCTTAGTTGCTCCACCTAAAAAATACATTTCCTTTTGTTAGAAATGAATTGTAGTGTTGATTTTGCATTCTAGTGTTAGAAATGTAGTGTTTGGTTTGGTTCACATATATATATTCTAGTGTTAGGAACATATAGTTTGACCACATTTATATTAGGACCACATATAGGAATATATAGTTTGTTTGAGATATATATTTTAGTATTAGGAATATAATTGTTTGTTTAAGAGATATCTACACATTCCAGTGACACCTGGAGTGGTTTATGGGCCAAGAAACTGAGGGACTTAATTGGGCTCCATCTGGGGGATCTGAACATGGAGAAGGATTTATGGCCCAAGATAAGGCCGAACAAAGCTACTTGTATGTTGCTCCTCAGGGCAGGATGACACCAGTAGATTGTTAATTGGGAAGACAGCCAAGGGGGCAAGAAAGGTCAAAATTTTACCTTAAAAGGTAAAAAGTAAACTGCTAAAATGGAATGTGTAAACAGGGGCGGGAAACTTATAGGATAATTTGAAGCGTCGGATAGGCTGTAAACCCTGGAGTACTCAGCCAGTGGGGAAACAGGGGAGGGAATTTTGCATCGGGAATAGGGAATATAAACCGTTATTCACCTTGCTATAGGTGTGCCTACTTGCTTAGGTCACCCACTCTTGCAAGAATGTAAATAAACTGTGCTTCGCTGAAGGATCTGTGTGGGCCTGCTCATTGGCGCAACAAACGTTTCTCACACTTTTCAGCCCTGATTATTTTCAGTCCTTGACACTGGAATGCCCCTAAAGTCAGGAAAGACTGAATGAACAAAGACAAGGGAAAAATATTATAGATCACATTGGTGAAATTAATCCATTATTACTATCAACATTATCATCTCTTAATCAGGTGAAGTGTCAGAGATATCCAAACCTCAGAGGAGATTCAGTTCAAATCTTGCTTAATTTCTAAGTACAGGGTGGAGCTGTTCCTTAATTTACTTAAATGATTTCATAGACTACAACATGTTTGACAGCTAATCACCTAGCACACCAGGTGAGGTAAAGGATGAGTGACATCAGTACTGTCCTGACCCTACTCAGAAATGCTACATGCAGTTAGAATTTGTGGGTGCCCACCCCACCTTCTTCCATCAACCTGTTATATTGTTCTGCTAAAACATAGGTGAAAGGGAACCTGTGTGGAAAAAATCCTTCTGGAAGAGGAAAGGAGAAAGAGAGCAACTATAATCCTGTGTCACCCCACATTTCTTGTGGAGACCAACAAAATAAGTTGGTCTTAAAGACATGATGGCAATTACAACATGGAGAAACAAGTCACTGAAGAGAGAAGATTTCCGTAATACTAATTACTACAGTTCTTAAGATGAGCTCCAAACTCAACAGGAACTGTATTTCTAGGAATGTCCCTTTTGAGGCATGCATATTTGAATAATAATCCAAACTCCTCAATCTATCAAATTTAAACCAGATGGGATTTTCTCTGTCCTTTCTGCCATGCAAGATTCTCTGATCTCGGTAAGCAGAGGTAGAGTTGAAGGCTCTCATAGGAAAAAAAGACCCCTGCACCTTTCTCCACCCCTTGCTACTCCAGGCCAGAGAAGAGCTCCCTGCTGATAAAACAGCCTGTTCCCTCTTCTCCACAGAGACAAAAAAGATATGAGGTCTTTGTGGAGAGGAAAAGAAAACTTATTCTGCAGCAAAAAAGCTGCAAAAATGTGAACCGTAAACATGAATTCTTGGGAAAAGGCTAGAATCCAAATGTGGATCTTTAATGGTTGGGACCATTGGACAAGTCTGGATCTAAAGCAATCAGGGGAAATGAAGGGGCTCCAGGTGACTCTGTCAACAGAGCTATTAATAAATGATGGGTTTCTCGGATACGGTACACAGAAACAAGGAGCTGCCTGCTGCTCATCTGCACACTGCTGAGAGCAAAGCATATTTGCACAGACCATTTTTGGCACTCAGGAAGTGGAAAATTTAGGTTTGTGCTGAAATATGAAATGCTTTGTTTCCAGAGCAGCTGCTGATAGCACTCTGTTTCTAGCAGTAAGAAAAAGTGGGTTTAAATAGTGACAATATTTCTTATGTTCTGCATGAGGAGTAAGTGGATACACTCCTTTCTCTCCCTTTATCCTTTCTTACCTTTATTTTTGTTTTTTCTTCAAGATAATTCTATGTTTCTCCCCATTTAAAAAGCAGGGGCAATTAACATTTCCTTAATTGAAGCAGTATTTATATGCAATACCTTCCTGGACTTGGTTCACATTTGCAATTTGTCTATTCAGTTTTATCCCCTTGCTTTTGTAATTCTCAGTTTTGTTTAATCTCCAGCACACAGGAGACTGGTAGGATTACAGGAGGAAAATGCGCTGTGTAATGCAACCTGAGGAGGGTGTGGCAAAAGGGGATGTACTGGCAAATTGATCCAAAGGGATTATCTAAAGTAATCTCTTCTAAAGATCTATTTTAATGGAATTAGACAGATGTCTGATACTTATTTGATTTCACCGACCTTTTACAGACCCTTGCCTGCTTATGATATCTCTTTGTTGTAGAGGATGCTGCAGCTATGCTATTTGTTTTATTTGAGGGTAAATTCCACAGGAATTTTAAGGTATTTTAAAGCTGTGCAAACAGTGTCAAGAAATCAGAGAATACAGATATTATGGTTTTATAGATATCCTTGTCCTTTTATATTCCCCCCCCCCCCCTTTTTTTTTTCATCATTGCAGCCTACAGTTACAAGATCTAAGGAAGTGAAACCCTTTCTCTTGCATATGAGATTGATGTGTTTTATCAGATTGTATGTGTTTCTCTTAAATCTACAGTAATCTCAGTGCCATAATTGTTCAGTATATTTTAATTGACTCAGATTTATTAGCTCTGGTGATGACAGTGGCAAAACTATGATCCCTTAAGTTTCCAGCTTTCTAAGTACTACTTTAAGAATCTAACCACTGATCTTACTCATACATTTTCTTCTCAGCTTTTCTCAGGCTTAGCATGCAGCTACAAGATGAAGCTCTCTGTCCCACTGGATAATTCTCCATGAATGCAGATTGGTGAGATACACAAGGCAATGCTTCTGACAATGGTGTTGCCTTCATTCGTTTCGGCATTTCTTTAGATTCAAATGTTTATTTCTGCAACATGAGCATTTTCCTAAAGTTGCCATTGATTTAAATTTAAAAACAAAGACTGTTTTAAGAGGATTTGAAGAAGGCTACCTAGTTCCACCCATTACTAAACAAAGGTAACACATCCATGCCAATCAAATCCAGCTCAGACCTGAAGCTGTTGGGACACAGGATCCAGTCCAGGTCAGTACTTCACAAAGTGCTTAGCATTAAGCACTTCCAGTCTCACTGGGCTGAGGCCACCCAACCAAAACACAAAGTGACCACAATTACTTGTCTTAAGAGTTAAGTGTTCACTCGAAGTTTTGGTGGGTTTGACTCCAGGGTTTAAAAGAAGAATAATCCAGGCAACTCAGGAATATTTTTGTTTCTCTCTTTTACTCTTCTCTGAATATATTTTATAGTGTTTGGCTAAATAATATGAGACTCGTGGGGATAGAAGAATAAGTGTTTCACTGAGGATGATAAGATTATTATGCAGAGGCAGAGACAAAATAAGTCTATTTATTTATTTAAATTTTAGAGTGTTCCACTTTTTTACAGGAGACTGAGCTCAAGAGGCTAACCAAGTGGCTCATCCTAGAACAATGGCCTTAATTTACTTCACAAATGAGACACAGGAGCCCCGGAGGCAGAGAGAAAACATGAGATAGGCTGAGGGGAGTTTTCAGTATTATTAATTCTGCTTAATCTACTTTCAAATTTACTGTGGGGTTCAGCTCTTGCAGTTCACCTTAAAACGGTAATGGGGCCCTTTTTAAACGGCCAGAAAAGATTTGGCTCAAGTACTGAGGGGTCTCCAGTGCAAATTTACTTGTATCATTAGGAAAGCCATTTCCTTTTTTGTGTGAGCCTAATGAAAGTACATTTAATTTGTAATTTTGTATAATTATAGATCTTGATGAGACAGATGAATGAAAATTCTGTATCAGCTAGTGAGTTCATCATTCGTTGTATCATCCATTTCTCAATTATCTCTAATGGTTGTCTTCAAGAGATTTATATCTTGTCATTTTCCTGCTAACCCACGTAACATATCCTAGCAGAATTGTACCAGTGGTTTGACCTAAGGAAACCAATTTCAGAGTCCTTCACCAAGTTTCTGAAGGTTAGACTTCTAAAGTACTTTCAAATTCTCTTCAGACTTTTCCAATGTAGATAAGATTTCATTCCCATTGTTTGCTTTCCACTTCCAGAAGAAGAGCCAGGTACTCCAGCACTGATGTCTTCTTATCTCAAATTTCCATCCCTTTCCTTCCTTTGAAATCTTGCTCAGATACATGTTAGACCTTAGTCATAGAGCCAGTTACTTTTACATACACTGCTTTTTACATATTAGTGCAATTTCCTAAATTTTCTATGGGGTTTTCCAGTTCTCTGCTTTCTTTTTTTTCCTTTCCTCTTACGTCCTCAGAGATAGTTCAAAGGCAAAGTGACCTTCATCATGGGCTCTGAGTTGTATATCACAGGGGCCTTCTGGGTTTCTCATTGCTTCTCTTATTCATTGTAATCTTTTCCTCACAGTCATGTATTTTGTTTTGTTTTGACTGCTTAACTTACTCCCAGGAGCAATGCTTACAAGAGAACTATAAAGCCTAAACGTAAAAGCATACATGAGGCACCCCAGGGAGGGTGGTGGTTCTTCAGGGAGCCACGTGTATCTGAAAGAAATGTGCTACAGGCAAAAACCAGTGGTTCCTCTTCCACAAATCTCTCATTAGGATCTGAATCATTCAGATACAAATTAAAAAAAAAAAAAATCCCACATTTTCAATCTCCCTTTTACCCATTTGATGGTCATTCTCCAGATATTCAGAGCAAGCATTAATTTCCATTTTGAAGTATAGAAAAACCGAACTCACATGTTACGGTGGGTTTTCTGTTCTCATTCATCTTGTTGACTTCTGTCTTGAAAGCTTTCAGGATTAACTGAGAACATCTTTTTTTTTCATACTAAGATGATGGAGGCAGCAGACTTAGTAGAAACAAATCCCTTTCCATCAGGAGAGTTCGTAATACAGCTCTGTTTATCATCCTACAAAATAAGAAACATTGCAGCTGCTCTGTCTGCCACTTTGAAATGTTCTGAACCATTTGTATTTTGTCATTATAACACCTACTATTATTTGCTTGACCAGGAAAGTATTTCAGTGCTCTCATTATAAATATTTTGGTTATGAATATTGTTAATTTTGCAGTATACAACATAATTGAGTTCCCTTAAAGATCCATAAATTGTCAGGCACTCCAGGTACCTATCAGCATTATGTAAATGCTTGTAGGTGAATTCGTTCTCTCAAATTTAATAAAAATAGTTTTATGAAATGCCTGAATAAGTAATGTTTAGAGATAATCAGATCTGAACAGGTTGGAACAACATTAAATAAATGAAAGGCAGATTCCATCTTACAGCTCAAGAAAAGATACAGGTGACTTGCCATCATCTGCTGATCAATCCTGATTGTATTGCAAATGCTAAAGTAATTTTGTTCAGTTTTATGAGCAATAAGCTGGTTGCTGACGACTACAAAAGCTTGGGTAAAGATAAGGAGGGGACAGTGCCTTTTCCAGAACAGAACTACTTGATATGATTGGCCTTGCCCTGTCTTTCTCAGAGAAGCTGTGATGTAAGAATAACCTTAGACCAAAAGCCACAGTATGATTCTACACTTCCAGGAGCTGCTGGGAAATAAGGTTTCCTATTCTACTTAAGAATGAGGCAGAAATTACAGCTTTCCAGCTCTCCCATTGCTTTGTGATCCGCCCTAGGTGTTCCTGCTGCAGCAGGGGGGTTGGACTTTATCATCTTCAGAGTTCCTTTCCAACCCTTATGATTCTATGATATTTAGCTTCATGTGCTCGTGTTTGGATGGTATTTAGAGGAAGTTCTTATGTGGAGAAACTGTGAGCCCTTCAGTGCCTCACGACTGCACACTGACCTGGGTGAGATCTTGCCCTTGCCAATGGAGATGAACTGACAAGTGGGTAAAGGCCTGTCATCCTGCTCTCACCTGTCACTGCAGCTTGCTTTAAACCATTTCTAGCCTCAGATATCTTGATTTTAAAATGCCTGTAATACCACGAATACAGAAACAAGGCATAATTGAGAGAGACGGAAGTGGCAAGGGAAAGAGTATTCCATAGAAAGAAAGATGCATGGTTACATAAATGAAGAATTACCAGGAAAAAAAAAATATTCAGGGAAAGAGTATGAAATTTGATTACTTTTCCTTACAAGGTACAAAAGTAAACCTTGGCTAAGAAGTGATGTTTCTCACTTTTCTTCACTAATGTGATGCAGACATCACAAAATGTGAGGCAGACAAGGGGTTTTCTGTGTAAAGCAGCAGCAATAATCTCCATCCCCCCAGATGCCAGAAAGTTTTTCAGCTATTTGCATAGTAGGAATTTCTTCTGGATTTGTTTACCTCCCCAGGAGCAAATCATGTGGATTTTGATAAGTTTACATAGCTTTCTTTTAGCATTATATGCTGTGCTCTTGACAGTATTGGCACAGAGTAGCAGCTTAGAATACAATAAGGAGTTAGTTTTTGCTTGTTTCCATCCCTTCTGCAGTCATTGGTGAGAATAATTCTTTCTTTCTTTCTTTCTTTCTTTCTTTCTTTCTTTCTTTCTTTCTTTCTTTCTTTCTTTCTTTCTTTCTTTCTTTCTTTCTTTCTTTCTTTCTTTCTTTCTTTCTTTCTTTCTTTCTTTCTTTCTTTCTTTCTTTCTTTCTTTCTTTCTTTTTCTTTCTTTCTTTCTTTCTTTCTTTCTTTCTCCCCCTATCCCTTTTAAGACCATTGTCCCAACTTCTGGCAGTGGAGGAAACACTCAGGATGGCGTTGTCAGCTCCATTTTTGCTGTTGCACTGCTCTGACTCTTTTTCCATGAGCTACTTATTCCATTTCTCTGCTGCTCAGGGGAGATGGCCAGGAGCAGAAAGACAGATGTGGGAGAGGAGAAAAATTGTTAGCTGATTTGGCCTCATTTCTGGACAGCTCTCACTGCTTCCAGTGGCTCAGACTTCATGCTCTCCTGTAACTTTGTACCTCAAACTTTACACCTTTCTCAGGTGAATTTTGGGAAGATCATCTGAGCTGCCTTTAACTTAATTTCCTTAGGCAAGGATTTAGGGAGGAAAACCACCAATTGTTGTTCATCTCAGCAGATTCAGTTAATAAATCACAGTGTCATACTTTGCCTTGAAACACACTCCTATTCCTTATTCTTTTTTCTTCCTTATTTATTTAGTTGTTGTTTTTTTTTTCTTTCTCTTTCCACATGTTAACAGAAATTGAAAAAAACATTTGAAAATACAATAGAAAAAAGATCAGATAGGAAAGTCATGTCTGGCATGAGATACGACACCATCACTATCCTGAAGTCAGCTTAAATCTGCTTTTCTCTTGAAACTGTGGGCTCTGGAGAAAGCCCTCAAGCCCCGTATTACTTTTAACTTTTTTAATCCCCACTTGCTTTAGCATTGATCTGACAAACTGCTCTTCTAGTGCTGAACTCAGTATTATTCCATGATTGATTGGCAGACTTCTCCCTTCTGAGA
Organism: Apus apus; assembly: GCF_020740795.1. NCBI lineage: Eukaryota > Metazoa > Chordata > Aves > Apodiformes > Apodidae > Apus > Apus apus. Next base: position 29,356,545 of record NC_067285.1, read on the forward strand.
TAGTGTGGCTGCTGCTGAGCCCGTGCTCCTTCATCTGAAAAAGGACCAATGAATTTAGAGATGCTTTGCTTTCTGAAGAGCCTCTTTATTATCCTCCAGCTCTTCTGACACTTCAGAAATACGAAGTTTCCCTCTCTGCCTTTTCCCTATTTGAAACTATTGTGTTTTTTGCATTTTGGCTGCAAAAAGGATTGTAACTCAGTAGTAGTACCAACTCTGTTAAATGAAAGATAGTTGTTAATCTTCACCCTTTGGCACTGGTGTAGCAGATCACAGAAGTTCATCAGGAGGCAAAGAATGGGATGGGAATAGGAGTGAAGTTGGGCTGAAGACAGATCTTTTACACCCCAAATCCTCTATGAAGCCTTGGCAGTGATAAAAAAAGGAAGGTATGAGATCATCCCAACCTGAATGGAAGACTTCATTTACAACAACGGCATCTGGATTGATTTTTGTTGTGAACTTCGGCTGAAATCTTATTCCAGTTTAATCTCTTTTCTTCCATATTGCTATTGGCATGAATTGTAATAATCCAAAAGACATGAGAGAGGAAGATCACCTGTGGGCACTGGAAAGACAATCTTCTTTTCTTCTGGAAAAATTACTGAAAGGTATGCTTGAGATCACCTAATCCACAGGTACTTGCTTCAAGCCCATTTCCATGAAGACACCCCTCACAAAGGACAGCTGCTGTATTTGTGCCAGAATCTTAATAGATTTAGCAGGGAAGTACATACAAAGAGACAGTACCTGTGCTTTTCTGAAGGCAATCTAATGCAGACTGTTCTTTATAAAGTAGAACATTTATCCTATGTGTACCCCCTCCAGAAGCAAGGTATGCTAAAAGAAGGTCTTTGGTGATCAGAATAATAACTTATGACTAAGCACCTTTCCTTTCAGAAGCTAGCAGCTACTATTTATAAACACTTCAAGTAAATACATATGACACTCATCTATATTCAAATTTTACTAACACAGAGCTACTTGAGATAGTCCAACAGAGGCTACGAGGATGATGAAGGGACTGGAACACCTGCCTTACAAGGAAAGGCTGAGAGACCTGTGGCTTTTCAGTCTAGAGAGGAGATCTAATTAATGTCTATAAATACATGAGGGCTGGGCATCAAGAAGGCAGGGACAAGCTCTTTTCACTTGTGCCCTGTGACAGGACAAGGGCAAAATGGACTCAAACTTGAGCACAGGAAGTGCCATTTCAACTTGAGGAAGAACTTCTTTACTGTGAGGGTTAAGAGCACTAGAACAGGCTCCCCAGAGAGGTTGTGGAGTCTCCTTCTCTGGAGACTTTCAAGACCTGTCTGGATGCCTTTCTGAGTGATCTGCCCTAGTTTTTTTTTTGGTCCTGCTCTGGCAGGGGGGTTGGACTCGATGATCTTTGGAGGTCCTTTCCAACCCCTAATATTCTGTGATTCTGTGATACTGCCACAGGGGTTAGCTCATCCATTACATTAATAACAATAGCAAATATTATTCCTCAGCATAGCCAATATTTAAATATTTTGAAAAGTTTAGCAAATCACAGAATAACCATAATCACAGAATTAACCATTACACATCTCTGTAAGTCTGGGAAAGAGTTATCATCCTCCCTGTGAAGAATAAGAATGCCAAATATATTAATTTATTCCAAAATTTCCTATTGAGTTGTCTGCTACTCTCTAGCTTATTGTCCTTTCTCTTAACCATTACATTTTATTGAGTTTCAAGAAGCACTTAGAAACTGGTGGCAGAAAATAAAAACCAAGACTCTTCATGTGTGGCAGAATACAGGGAAAATCTGAGATGGATTAGAACCAAACTGGAGGTTGGCAACTGAAAGAGGACTGGTGCTCTTATGTCCCATTGCAATACTTTTATTTTCAAATGTCTTTATCAGATACAGCACTGAGAAACAGCACAGTGTGTGTAGGCAGGCTAATTAGTTTGTTAGCAAGGTTAATCATTGCATCAATATGGTACCCCAGCCTCCTGCTGTTATCTACCCAAGAAAGTCAGATGTGGTGTGTTTTTTTTTATATTAGGATACAGCTTTCATCTTTTACCTTACACTTGAGAAGCAGCATTTTAGAGACCACTGGTGAAGAAGGGGAAAGAATATACCATGTTGATTTATGTATTTAGCACTGTTAATAGTCTTGTCTGAAATCAGGAAGAGAGAGATCGTAACTGAAAGAAAATTTAAAAAATGGTTTATCCTGCCATGGTTTTGGTAACTGCAAAAATGCCACCATTTTTCCTTCATTTTTTTTCTTGAAACAGTGTGGCTGGAGATTGCCTTTTAAACTAACTCTTGCTGCAGTTTATTGTTCTCTGTTCACTTTCTGATTATATTTTTGGTTGTGAGTTGTCAAACGAGGCCTTTTCTGCTTTTTCCTCACATTTAATGGAAATACACAAGTATTTTCTGTTTTATTCTCCCCTGGCTTTAGTTGTCTGTCATCATTGCACAGGTCCTTCACCCCCTGACACCTCAAGCAGACCTATGACAGGCTGAATGAATTGCAGTCTCCTGTAATGAAGTCCATCAGTGTTATCAGACAGACAATCTAACTTTTTTTCCTTTTGTGTTTGAATCTTTTTCAAGAGAGTGCCTGGATTCCCACCTAGCATATTTCCATGTTGAACTCTGAGGCCCCAAAATCCTCTACTGTCTGCTGAGAAACAAGTCCACAGGCCCAAGAAATGTGATTAACATGTTCAACCACACCAAAGATTTTTTATATAAATATTTTCAAAAGACCAGAGCTAGAAGATTGAAAGAAAATAGGATATAACAGAAATGCCGTAACTTTGAAACTATTTTTCAATAAAAAAACCACTATGGTTGAACTTCATGTTGGAATGCCAAGGTGTTGTCATAAATGGAGGACTCAGTTCTGTTTCATCTGCAGGAAAGCGAAAGAAATTCTTTGCGATGCACTTTATTAAAATGCTGATTTTGACTTTTTGCCTATGACAGGGCAATCTGTAAGAGAAAGCAGTATGAGTGAAAGCTTGAATTTAGCACCTCTCTTCCTCCTCTTAATTTATTTTTCTCCCTTTGACTGGCATTGGATTGGATGACTCAAGCACATACAAAAATAAAAGGCCTACCCTTGCCTGCTTCCTTATTTATCCATGTAACTATAAATAAAAATCTCAGTAGTCCCAAGAAGAGGTTATCAGAGAGTACCACTGTTGTGGCTATGTGACTCTTTTCAGAAAATTGACTTGGGCTGATGTTCTTAGGCCACTGTATAGGAAATCCAATTTGAAATTGGTTTCAAATTAAACTCATACCACTTGGTGCAATTTCCTGATGCCTGTTTCTTCTTAGTGGCTCATGCTTTGTATTACAGGTTTTTCATCTTGCAGAAATGTTTTCTAGTGGATTTAGAACAAAACTGGTTAAGAAATATCTCCCATATTGTGCATTCACTAGGTTATTTAAATTGAAGGAATTTATTTTTTCCAGCCACATGTTGTGATAAACGCAAATCTAAGAAGACAGCTGGTGTAAAAAGAACAACCAAACAAACAAAAAAATAAAGAGCCATGAAGGCTCTGGGTAGAAAAAGACTTAATTGATATTAATAATGTTCAATTTTAAGATTACTGTACTAGGACTTCAACATAGGAATGGAGTCTTGTGGCAGAAACAAACAAAGCAAAGCTTGTGAAAAAGGAGCATCCCAGGATCTTATAGTCTTGGCTTAGCCAGTAACTTGGTGTGTGACCTTGGATAAATTACTTGTCTGATTATACCTCAGGAAATCAGCTGGAAAGCAAGTACAAAGGCTGCCCTCTCCAACAAGCTGCTTCAAACAAACTGAAATGTGCTCCTCTGACATCCCTTACTGACACATATTTCATTAGATAGAGGATTGCCTACTGGGTACATTTGGGGGAAGGGAAAGAATAACCTAACATGACAGATGCAAAATGTACCTATATTAATTTACTGCCTATAAGGTTGGAGTTCCTACTCATTTAAGGTTAACAGCAGTACACAGGACAAGAGAACAAAAGGATGGTAGCAAAATAGATAGTTTTCCAACTTATTTTCTTCAAACTTTACAGTAAAAACACAGATCTGAATAGCTGGTAAAACATACACAATTGATTTGACTTCCATCCCAACCTGTTCATCCATGCCAAGTGTTCTAATCTGTATGTGAATCAAAACATATCTCAGATGGACACAACTAGTAAATATTAATCACCTGGCACATGAAGCCTCACCTTTACTCAATTCAACACAATTCCAACCCAATGCACAAACATCACTGACCTTGCAGTGATTCATCATCCTTATTATAAATGAAATACTAGTTTTTGAAAAGAGTTGGGGAGCTGGAAGAAGTGGAACAAAGTTGATGCTATGGCTGACTACCTGCTAAAAGGTGTTCTGGAAAACTTGTAAGAAAACTGTACCATTTATATAGGGGAATATCTGTAAGAGTTAAAAAATCCTATATGCTATATTCCTGGTGACTCCTTAAGTGCTGGGGTTTTACTTTGTTAAGCTCTGCTTCTTGGAGCAAGTGTATGTATGCAACTTGGCAGTTGCTATGGTAACAATCATTTGAGGGAAACAGCAGAGTAAAATAGACTTATAAAAGCTACATAAAATTGACATTAAATGGCAATGGCTTCCCTAGGCTTACAGTCACTCCCTATATGTTCATGTATATACATCTCTAGCACAAATGTTTCCATTTCCCAGGACTTACCCAATTATGTTTATGCTTTGAAGGTGAATGGCAGTGCCACTTGTAATTGTTTAAAAAAAGAAAAATACGTCTTAATAAAAGAAATATACCTTTTGTCTAAAACCTTCACAGCTAGTGCTTTAACACAAAAAATATTTACACTCATCCCCTGCCACTATTTCTTCCCCAAAGGGACATTCCCCAGCACAACTTCAGGGGCTGCTGAGGGACCTGTCACCTTGCTTTCCCACCCTTTAGCCTATCTGTGCTTGGGGACACTGGATGCACTCAGATATTTGAGATAAGGCATATCTACTCATACTGCACCCCACACTGCCTTCCAAGCTTTAGCTTTATAAAAAAAAATAGAAATAGGCTGGTTTAACTAATGAAGATATTCTGAAGCTGCTTTACTTAGTAATAGTCTTTGTAATAATGTTCCTTTTATTTTAAGTAACATTTTAACTATTTTAGCAAAACAGAATTGAAAGTTGAAGAAAGTAATGCATGTGACCTTCTTGTTTAGAGGCTTGTCATCTTCCCTCTGGAAGTCATTTGACTCTTCCTGCAGATGTTATATAGTCCTACCAGCCTTGGAGAATGCTTCTCTGATGTTAGGAAATCAATAATTCACCTTGGAAATTTTTTCTTTGTATAAGGCATTTGCATCACCCTTTGGTACACTCGAGACATGCAGGATGATTACTGAGAGCTTAATACCTTTATTAAATTTCTGAGTAAAACAACAATTAAAAAAATAATAGAGAGGAAAAAGGAGACTTCTCTGTTCTCTAACAGGTGACAACTCACAACAATCAAAGCACTTGTGGTTACTGTTCTGCATTGGCTGAAAGGCTCAGTCATCATTTTCTAATAAGAAAGCAGAAAGCAAGGGTGGTTACAGCCACCTAACAAATCCAAATCAGATAGAAGCACTGATATTGGCAGTATGTAAACAAGAAAACAACAAAGCACTCCAAATCTAAACAATACTCTCTATTCACCCTTTAAAAGTAAACACTCACAAAGGCCTAGATTTCTCTAACAATAATCACTTCAGCATTCAGTTTTGTGTCAATAATAAAGGAAAAGCTAGGAATAAAAGCCAGGGTGATTCCTCTAGCAAAGACCCACCACCCAGAGAAGTAGTCCAATGTGTCCAAGGTGCTAAGACAACTCAAGATGCCTGAGATTGGCATGATAAATTCAAGTCACGCAGGGCTTTTTTACAAGGTAGCAAAAAACCTCCCAAAACCAAACCAAACAAACCAGATAAAGAACAAGGCAATTTTCAGCATAGAAAGATGGTCATAGCTAAATAAAGCCTCTTTGAATCCAACTTGTACCCTGAATATCCCAGAGGAATCAAACTGTGTCTAGCGCTGTCTATCTTGATTCCCTGACTGCCTGTCTATGACTCTCCTAGTGATTTCTAAAATGCTAGCCCAGCTGGCAGGCTCTGGGTCAGGCTCCTGGGGAGCCAAGCCAGCAGCTCTGTTGTTCTCAGCACAGAGTTGTGCCCTGTGGCCTGTGCATGGGGGCGATCACAGTGGGGAGGGAGCGGGAGCACCCTCCTTGTCCAAGGAAGGAGATGGCAAAACTCTCCTCACATCAGTGCTTCCTCCCTCTGGCACTCAGAGCAGCAGCGACGTGGCTTCTGGAAAGAGAGGCATTAACTCTGCCAGTCAGCAGGCACCCAGCAAGTTGCCAGAGGGAAGAGGTAGTTTGGAGCTGCAACTGGGAAAGATCCCTCCTGCTCTTTTTTCTTCAAGTTCTTGTTTTCTATCATCACAGACTAGAAAGGTTTGAATTCTCCTGTGTTGACATGAATGTGAATGAGGCATCTGCCTGATGCAAACATGAGGCCCATTGGAACAAAAAACCTTTCTCTTTAAATTAGCATTTCCTCTGCTGAGTGGTTTTTTTTGTGCTCATTGTCCTCTGCAAGGCTTTTCCTGCTAAGGAGAGAAAGTCCAGGGTATTGCATTAAATACTTGATTTCACACTTCACAATGGCTCTCTCCCCGAGGGAATTTACAGCTACTCATCATAGCAGGCACCAGGCAAAGTGCATTTGTGTGTGTGTTCACAGGGCCAAATATTCCAATTTACAATGCACTGATGAGTTTATAACTGCACAGTAAATCTCAGAGCAGATAAAAGCTGCCACTCATTACTCTTATTTTGTCTATAATTTTCTTCATTACAATTTAATACCATACCTGTCTATGAAAAGATAAATTATGAGGGCTGCTCCAGCAGTTTCTCACCATCAGCAGGGAGGGAAATCTAGGACACGAGCTAGTGCTCCAGAAAAATATTGTACAAATTAGCATGTGTGCAAAAGAAGAAAAAAACACCTAGTTAAAAATAAGTTATATTAAACAAAATTCAGCTGACATCAAAGTCTGCAAGATAGATTGGTGTTACAAAACCAACTTAACAGTATGAGAAAACTGACAGCAGCAGATGTGGCAAACCTAGGACACAAAGTCCTCAGAACACTTTCCTGCTCTGGTTCAGGATATGCCCAGGCAGTTCCTCACCCTCTTAATGATCTCTGAGTCACCATAATCAAATCCCAAGTATCTCATAATAACATCACTTGGAGAATGCGTGTTTGTCCAAAACTGCCTTTGGATGTGAATGCGTTTAAGCTAAATCAATGTGTTTCAGTGAAGCGTGTGCTAGGAGTCTCAGGTAGGTCTTTCAAAACATGCCTACCTCAGGTAAAATTTCCAAACCTAAAGCTACTATTTTGGAATAGCTTGGACATGGCAATAAAGAGTGGAAAGAAGATTCTTATAGCATGAGATTGATTTTCATTGTGATCTAAACATGAGCAAATTTTATTTTTAGGATAAGTGGGGGAGTGGCAAGAAGAAAGAGTCACACAGACAACAGTAATTTAATGTAATTTACATACCTAACAGAACTTTACCCAAGGTTTTACAGTAGCTCCTGACAAGAGCCATCTACTAGCAGTATTCTGATTTACTTGCCATGTCTTTGTTGATCTAAATGGTACTTTTCTTGTTTGAGACAAGCAGAAATGGGTGTCCTTCTGAAGGAAACGATACATTTGCCTCTTAGCCAGGAATAAGTAACATGAATGCTTGCACATCCAGAGAGTCAGGGGAAGCAAATTGTTAGCTGCACTGATGGTCCTCAGGGTTGCTGGGAATACTTTCAGCAGAAGGAGTTTTTACACCAACATTTGGCAGCCAGTCTTGTATTTGATGGTGCAAAAATGGAACCTTATACTCCTTCTGGAGGGGCATAAGGTACGGAAAGAAATGGATCCTATGATAAATTGGACCTGAACTTCTGACAAGCCAGTCTGACCCTCCTGAAATTATTGAATTCACTAATGAGATCTTTCTCTGTGAGGAAGGAGATAAATATCCAGACCATTTATCACAACCAATATTAAACATTTAAAAGTGACATGAAGGGGAACGATACTCAAACTAATGTGCATACCAGAACTGGCAGCCCAAAAGCGTATCAGCAGTCCAAATTGCTAAGCCCTGAATCTAGAGGTGCTAATCACAGTGTGCTGGGCTGGGTGTCTGGTGAAAATGAACATCATTTGCCTGAGGCCTTGGTGCTGTAGTTTGAATGTTCAAATTCCAATAAAAGCAGTCAAACAGAAAAAGCAAACCAATATTCAGGAGAGATCTCCACAAAAGCTGAGATCCTTGACACAATCACTTTGTTGTGGTATCATCCTTATTTTTAGCATATTTTGATAGAAGAGGCTTTTTCTTTTTGTCTCAGCCTGATGACAGTTGATTAAAAAAATGTTTCCCTGGATCCTGATGTATATTTTATGTGATTAACTGGTTCAAAGAAAAAACTTGTTTGAACTGCAGCAGGTAGATGGGTGTAGGGGGTGGAAACTCTTACATAAATAATCACATCGTTTTATGAATCATCACTTAATGTTTTTCATCATCTCCTCACCTCTCTGATATTCCTGCTCCAGAAGTCCATTCTGTTTGCTTTGCTAAATTGACATATGAACAAATCAATCTGTCTGCTACTCTGAGCAGCTAAGCCCTACACATCTGTGTTCCTAAAAGCTGAGGAAAAAAAAAGAGAGGAGTAATTCCTTCTGGAGTGCAGAGAGGTTTGTTCCTATTTTTCCTGGCAATTCATTTAAGCCCTGAAGGGCCATTAATTAGGTTTTGATGTTGGATTTTAGAACAGAAAGGCTACTAATTGGAAGCACCGAATGCTGTACAATCACTTATGTGCCTTGACCTCAAAAGGGAAATCAAACATACCCTTAGAAATAACTACAAGGAGACAAATTCATTGCACCTCTGAGGATAACCCCCCACATATTCTGTGGAGCTCTCCTGGGTAATTTAAAGGACAGCAGAAGGCTGAAGGAGAAGTGGAGCCTTTCTCACCCCTTTATGATCTGAGCCCTAAAGAATGGAGTCAATGTGACAGCGTGTGCAGCAGAAACAAGCAGGAAGATATTTGTTCTAATTGTCTTCCTGTTTGCTTATCTTCATGAAGGATCCCTTGTCTAATTGACTACCTCTAACCCTGTGGCTACAACATAAAAAAAAAAAAGGAAGATAGAAAATGTTATTCCAAGTAATGACCCAGTTGCAGTTATGTCACTTTTATACTACAACCCAGGCTGGCCATAGACTGCAGAGCAGGGATTTCCTGACTAGGATGGGACCTAGCAAAGGTGAATTATTCTTTTCTTGGCACTATTGGCTTTTCTTCTGTGTAGAAAATTTTGATTCTTGTTCTACCATTATAAATAATTGTTAGTGTATATTAATTACCAATGCCATGACAGGTAGCAAAGAAAAAACTGTGCATCAAAAGTGGCAAAGATGCAGTGAATTTGAATGATGAGGTAAATAATTATTTCAAAGACTCAAAGATTTAAAGCACAAGATAAGCTTCAGTCAGTTTGTTCTGGAAAATTTAGGCCACTAAACTTCACACAGTAACTTCTGTGTGAGCCTGAGCCTAATAACGTAAAGATAAACTGAAGCATCTATTTTAGAGAAAGTCCAATCTTACAGCTGAGAAAAAATTTACTGCATCACTTGGGAAGTTCTGCAACTACAATTATCCTCATTATAAAAATGTGTTCCTCCTCATTATTTTAGGTGCTGTCGTTGAAAGCTTAATGGTTCACACTCTTTTATATGGGAAAAATAAACAGTCTATTGTGAAGTATGGAACTACGGTATAATGTTCTCAAAAATTAGTTCAATTTTAATGAGGCTGCAGAAAAAGTAAGTTATGCTTTCATTTTTCTTCTGGCTAGGCGCAGAAATGCAGCTTTAAGGGCCGTTCTAACCTAAGCAGAGTGGCATAGATGAATTCTCACACAAACCCCCCCCCTCTCAGGAGGCGATGATAAAATTTTCCTTAAGACCTTTGATTCTTTCTGTTGAAATCCTTAGGCTATAGGCAGATCCAAAACAACCTACTTTTAAATCAAGGTATTTAACCTTGGGGGCTTATTTGATAAGAAACACAGCTGCTTTTCATTTTTTAAGTTGATCAAAAACTATGCATCTGAAATCCACCTTGGGCTTTCAAGTTCATGTAGAGAAACACTTGGAAATGCAAATATAGATCCATATTCTTTTCCTACAAGATGGTAGTTAGAAAAGTTTATAAATCAGGACAACCCTTGAATTTTCACCCAATTTCCATTCAGTTTTCACATTAACCTTTGTAAACTGCCAGTATTTACCTGGAGAAAACAATTTTACACAATGCCAAAAATGTAAATGGAACTGTAATTCACAACTGAAACAAACCAAAGCAGTTTTTATAACACTGGATTAAAGTAAATAAGAAAAGAGGTTGAGGCTGAGCCAACATTTTCAGTGCTTCACTTCATATAAATAAATCTGTGCCAGAGGAATAAGATAGCTTATCATCCCTGGAAGATGAACAGATGCTCATTTCTTTATGATTCTCAGCCCATCTCTATGGCACCTAGATTCCTAATCCATACTAAAAACTGGTACTGATTACTCCTCCTTGCCACTTTGAATTGCACCATGGACAAAATCCACTTTGATCTTCATGATCCCCATTTACAACTTAAACCAAAGTGTATCTTATTTTCTTACACTGAAAGAGAATAAGAGGAGCTCTTAAAAGATGGAGCCTCCTTTTTTCTGTACATTTGTAGACACATATACATACACATGCCAGCCCTCACATAATTGCTGGTATCTTGAGTCTTCACCATAAGGCACAGCAGCTCAGAGAAGAAACAGGCATACTTCCATTGCACGTGTGACGTGCAGATTTGGTGCTCACATAACCCATCCAAGCAGCAGGTGGAAAGATGTAGCAAGTTCTAGCCATACCTATGTTATTCCCCTATTGTACTATTCACTTCCCAAAGCTGCTTTTTAGTTGAAGTAAAGTTTCTTTGATTAATATGTGAAAATATGTTCTTCCAGTTTTCTTAGATCATTAGTAATTGCTGCTTTATGGCATATAATTCCAACTGAGATTTTCACAGGAACAATTAAACTTCAGCATGAATCCCTCTGTTTTAAGTTGCTGAAATAACTGTCTATTCAAAATCTGCAGTATAAGGAAAATGTCACAAATACTTTGGAGCTCTTAGCAGAGCAGTGCACTGACTTGTAGATGTATTTCTATGCTCCTGGATTTTTTCACAGTGCCTTGTAGTCCTCAGACAAAAAGTGGGACAGAAGTTTAAAAATAGCAGAGAATCTGCAAATCCTACAATTTATACTTTTAAAATAAGTGTGTCCTGTGTGAGATTTGTTCTGAATTCTTGCAGCTGAACTTGGGAACCTCTTCTTCACAAACCTCCCCATAACATGAGATACTGATGAAGGCAAATCAAGAGTCAACATATACTCAGATTTCAAACAAAAAAGGACAAAGCATCAAATTGCCCTTGAACAAGTAGTGACCTGGGGCACATAGCAGTGCTGCCCTACACATTATAATACTAAAACCCCCACAAACCTAAACCCAGAATTATTTGTAGCAAATTTAATTTCGTTACTGTTAGCACCAATATTTTTTCTCATTTTCATTTGCTATAAAAGTACAATCAAGCAGTGAGCTTGCAATAGGGTTTGTCATCAAAACCCATAGATTTCATTTATGGTTTTCTTCTTTCCCTGTTGTAGGACATGCAGGGACTCCTCTCTGCATTCCCTTTCTTCCCAAAAATTCTGAATCAAATCAAATCATACTCAAAATCAGTTCTTCATAGGCAGAGATAAAAACTACAGGCCTCAAACTGAAATCTAGTGCATAATGTATCAATCATATAAGATCAACAGATTCACAGTCTGAAGTTTTTTGTTACAGTGAAAACTGAGGCTCCATTTGAAGGTTCTGCTTGAGGATTCAAGGAAAAATACTGGGGCTTTTGCTATTTTATTTTGACAAAATTCATAAAGAGTGTTCCTAATTTGAAGACAGCAACTCACTTGCAGAACAATCATCAGGATCTGAAGATTTCCTTAAAGCATTTGATGTAAGTTATACCTCAGCAAAGGTCAGCTCTCGCTTTAAGACTATTGAGAAGGTTAATTTGACCAGATAAATTCAGGCTTCACTCTGAAACTCAGTTGACATTTTTAGATGAAATGTGAGTGATGGTAGTAAGGGAATAAACGTCTAACCTGCTTCTGCTCAGTCACCAGAGGAATCAGAAAAATTTCTATTGTACAGAAGAGTCAACATTGAAACCCCAAGCTGCTCCATTATTAATTTCATATGGAGGTTCAAAGAAGCTTTTTTCACACTGTAGTAATACTAATTTATCTATTTAATGGCACCTCACAAAAGTTAATTTTGATGTTATGTTTAGATTTAGCAGTAAGAAGCAAGAGGGAAGGACAGGACAGGGAAAGTGAGTCTTTCCAGGCTCAGATAGGAACCCATCTAGGTGTGAAATTGAGTTATTGGGCTCCAGTGCAAATAACAGGGCTTGAAAAGTGGGTAACAGTCCTTGCTATCTGCACTAACAGTTGCAAAAGAAGGGCAGAGAAACAAGGATCTACAATTTGAAGGACTGCAGTTAGAGTAGAAAGTAAATGTTGGAAATAATCTGTATTTGGAGGAAGTAAGAGGCATATCTGTGTGTACACATGCACACACATGTGTACAACATATAAATATATATATACACACCCGTGCATACATACATGTAAAGGAACTCAAGTGAAAATTCCTGAGAAGTGCTTGCTGTTTTACAAGTCAAATATAAATGTTTGATGCATTTTCACCTGCAGAGCACAATCACTTTTATAGCACTGAGTTATTTTTAAGCAGACACATTGCCACTTGAGCAGATGGGTAAGAGTGCAGCCATGCCAGCCAACCAGCCCGTCCCTGAAGCCTGAGCCTGCCTCACCACTTCCCCATCCCAAAATCTTTAAACAGCATTTGTGTTTTCACTTCTGTGGCTAGTGGGGATGTGGCACTGCCTGAATTTGGAGCATGGATTAACTTTTTAAAATCCCCAATCAACAGAACAAAATACCTATTCTGGGAGGTAAATCCACCAGGGTTTGGATTTGCTGAGAGAAAACAGGAGAATAAGCTACACGTAGTGTTACGTGCTGCCCCATATCTGCCAGGATGGCTCACCCCTTTGTAACGAGTCATCAGGAATTTGGGAGTTAGGCAAAGGGGCAGAGCGTGGGACTGACACAACTGCTGCTTCTCCAGCCTCCCTTGGGTCTTGAGCAAGGTGTCCTAAAGCCTCCGGGATCTCACCCAGGACTCACCAACCTCTGGATTGGCAGGGTGAGAACAGGAGTTTGCTATCCCTACCTTGAGCAGGGCAGGACACTGCTCTTCTGGTGTGACCTCTGCCAGCATGCCTCTGCTCCCAGACTTTCATTTCTCTACAGGAAGCTCCTGAAGATTTCCTTGGCTTGTGCTACAGAGCAGCACTGTGACTTTTCACTACATGAATCTTTGCCAACACTGCCTTACTATGAGACAGAGCTTACATAAATTCTACTTCATGTGAAAACAAGATTAAAAAGATGTATTTATTTCACCTCTGTGCCTGGCAAGGTCATGGAGCAGATCCTCCTGGAAAGTCTGCTAAGGCACATGGAAAATAAAGAGGTGCTTGGTGACAGCCAACATGGCTTCACTAAGGGCAAGTCATGCCTGACCAGTCTGGTGGCCTTCTACAACAAGGCTACAGAGATGGTGGATGGTGGCAGAGCGACCGATGTCATCTACCTGGATTTGTGCAAGGTGTTTGACACTGTCCCACATGGCATCCTGGTCCCCAAACTGACAAGGCATGGTTTTGACAGATGGACCACTCGGTGGAGAGGGTCCAGAGAAGGGCCACCAAGATGATCAAAGGCCTGGGGCACCTCTGCTATGAAGACAGGCTGAGAGAGTTGGGGCTGTTCAGCCTAGAGAAGAGAAGGCTCTGGGGAGACCTTATAGCACCTTCCAGTACTTGAAAGGGGCCTACAGGAAAGCTGGGGAGGGGCTTTTCATCAGAGAAGATAGTGATAGGACAAGGGGCAATGGTTTTAAACCCAGGGAAGTTGTTGATGCCCCATCCCTGGAGGTTTTTAAGGCCAGGTTGGACGAGGTTTTGTGCAACCTGATCTAGTGGTAGGGTTCCCTCCTCATGGCAGGGGGGCTGGAACTGAATGATCTTTAAGGTCCCTTCTAACTTTAATGATTCTATGATTCTATGAAATTCATTATTACTTAATTCTTTTCAAATAGCTAAAACCAGTACCTACAGCTGCAGGTGCAAAGACTGAAATTTTAAAGCCCACACAACTGCAACAGGGTTGTTTGTTTTTGTTGTGTTTGTTTGCTTGTTTTTTCTGATAATATTTTATCAAAGCACAATAGGTTACTGGATCTGTTAAAAATTTCTCCCACTGCTTCCACTGCTACTTAAGGCATAGCTTTATATTGAGTATGCCCTCATCTGCAAGGGGATAGCAAAGCCACAGGTAAGCTCTTTAGGCTGAAAACCAGCTGTATTTAATGAAGTGCTGATGTATGTATTTTTGGAAGTGTTTACCTTAAAAAGGGTGGAAAGAAAACAGTCATAACGGTGCATGCACCCTACAAATAAACCACCTTAATTAACATTCATTTAACACTGCATGTCTCTTGCAAAATATGGTAATTTAACACTTTTTTAACTGTCAAAGATGCATATACTGCAAAATGTTTACTTCCTTATGTATGCATGTATGCACATTCAAATATACATAAAAATAGATATACATACCATTTTAGCCTTACATTAGTATGCTAATAAATTTCGAAGCATGATTTGGGTCTGGTTATTTAATAATTTACCCATAAGAGGACTGGCTGGACAAGAGCAGCTAACAATTTTCCTTCAATCATGTCTGTAATTAAGTATGGAGAAAATTGAGGAGGCTGAAAGTTCATGCTAGAAGACTGACATAATGTCAGGTTTTGTAAGTAATAAGATGTGGGAAATGTCAAATTATTGCTGAGGAAGAAAATGTCAAGGATGCAGTTAAAATTAGACTTCTTGTGTAAGGGTCCCAGTGAACAAGAGAATGCAGAAGAAAGTTTATGACTAATGTCAAGATGGTGGCCTTCAGGACAGAGTGATGTCTCAGACTCAAGCACACACATCTGTTTCCCTTCTTCAGTAACACCTGGAAGATGCTTCAGTACTAGCCTTTTCCTAGCTATGTCCACAAAGAACTCAGCTTCTTTATCAGGGTTAAGCTTGGATAGGATATACCTTGCTTGAAATACTTTCCTTCAGCTTTTCAGCTGTTTTGCTTGGCCTGAATCAGCATAGCTCTAATGAGTCATGGGAACTTTTACTCCAGCTGAGGATTTGTCCCTCTTTTGTGGTTTCTGTTTGTTTTTTATTAAAAAAAAAAAATTATGAACAAACAAACAAAAAACCCCACCACCTTTCAGAATAACTTTTGAAAACAGAAGTGCATCATTTACTAAAATAACCCCTTCTGAAATTACGTGTCATGCCAAGAAACACTTAATGACAGGCATGCCCCAGTTGAGGAGAGTGGTTAATAAGGCAGGACATACGACAGCAAACCCCTCAGTCCTCTCTGATCAAAGTACTTGAAAGTGAGTAGGCAACTTTTAGCAGTAAATGCTTGGTTTTAAATCATAACAGCTATTCAGGGTTCCTTGTCCTTGTTTGTAAATCATCTGCGTTTTTTCCCCCAAATGTTTCAGACATCTACCAAGGGAAAAACTCTAAAACTTTATGGGGCATCTGACTGGCTGCTTAATCAATCTTTGAACTTATAACTGGAGAGCTGCACAGCCACAGAAGCTGGCTGTTAGGAAGCATTAAAAGGATGCTGCTACCCATAATTCAGTATGTATTTCTTCTCTCCCCCCTCCCCAGTCCCTGTTTTCTGTTGCCATATTGCTAGTAAATTCTTTACATAAACTAATGTTTTTTTGTATTTGAAGAGCTATATCATCTATAGAACAGTCTTTAAAAAACCTCCATGGGCACTTGTTTTCAAAACTCAGATTTTTCACCTTTTTTTACAATGCAGTATCTAGCTGACTTTCTGAAGTGGCAGTCACAGGTTTCTGGCCAAAGGCTATTGCCAGTAAATGGAGAACTGGGATCTCCCTGAGCTGCAGAGGAACAGTCACTATATATTTTACTCTGCCTTGTCAAGTATCTAGTATGTATGTGTAACTGTTACTGCATACCTTTCTGTAGGGTAAAAGAGGGGGAAGGACCTCAGTGAGGTCTCAAGAATCCCACAACAGGTGGTATTCTGGTAGTTTACATCTGGAAAGCTCTATGTGCTGTCTGAACTCTGAAGGTCAAGAACCACAATCTATCTGTTTTAAAATCACACTCAAGATTAGATTTTCATTTTGTGATGTTTATTCTTCCTAAGGCTGGCAGTATTAGCATTGTATCTGAACATAAGTGGCAACACTGGTGAGATACAACACTGACTGTGCTCTGAATGTTGAGTAACTTGAAATTGTATTTTAGGCTGCTTTATAACAGAAAGAACAGAAAGAGTAATTGGTTTAGAGAAAGGGCTATATAATGAAGAGTAAGACACTCAAACATTTTGATGCAACTCAGATGTGTCTTTTTTACAGCTGAGTCTTCAATGTTCTTAAGAGAGAAAAACCTCAAAATGCCTATGTAATCTTAGAATCCCATTGTAGAGAAGATTAACATCAGTTGAGCATTAAATATTAATACATCTGTACTGAAATGACTAGTATTTGCACTTAAAATCCATGTTTTATTATTATTTCAATAGTCTATAATAATTTTCTTAATGTAGATTTCAGTGTTTCAAACTGCAGTGCAGCCTCATCTATTTTTCATTTGGGATAAAACAGTTTATAACTACATTTTCTTCTTCCCTTCCTATTATAATTGAAAATTATATTCATAAGTAGTTAAAACATTATTTCATTTTTTACATCAATCCAAGATTTAATTATCTGTATTAATGTAAATTTTCCCAGAGAAAGCAAGTGTATAGGTGTGATACCCAGTAAGAGATTATTTGGTCTTTATTAGAAAAATGCCTGGCTAACAGAAGTCACTTTTACTTTTCAATGCATTTTAATACTTCATTGACTTTCAAAGGCAAAAAATCCACCTGGCAATGTGGTAAATAAATAAATGTGTGTGTATATATATATATATATAAAGCAATTAACTTTTTCCCTAGCATAAAAATAGGAAATTCAAAACAAGAATCCACAAAGAAAATTAACTTTACGCCAGATCCCTGAATGAAGCCTCTTTTTTTCAGACTAGTAATTCCTCTGTTGCACACACTTAGCACTGGGTGAGATCTCACTGCAGTTAGCATTAAATACATGTTTGTTAGACACTTTCCTGTATTAAAATGTGTTTAATGTTCTACTGAACTGGTCCTACAAGCTCTAAGCAGCCAGGAGGAGCTACTTATGAGCCTCTATTGAAGCAGGTTGTGTGCTGCTATATCAAACCATCAATAAGCCTCTGCATGGAGCTGCTGCATGGTGGAAAGCATGAAGGAGGACAGCAGGAGCAGAGGGATTATTGTTGCTTTAGAAGGATGTGAAACATTCACAGCACAAAACTGCACATTTAAAAGGGAGCCATTTTACCAAGAGAGCTGAGATGACAGTCTCCCCACACCTGCAGCTTCCCTCTATCTGATATAATTAGCAGGAGCAAGGAAAGTCTTGCTGCTGGGAAACAGGCCTTCTCTGTATATAGCTGAATTGTCTCTGACCTTTTTTCAGGCTTTTAGGTATCAAGCTGAGCAAGTAATTTTTTGCAGCCTAAGCTTTGATCTTCCACTCAGATGATTTTGGTTTAATCAGACTAAGAAAGTAATTTTACTGCAGTCTTTAACTTACATCATGAGAAAAACACACCATCATCTGAAATACACATTATGTACATACAAGAGCTGAAGAAAATTCAGGTTAATCTGAAAAAGTAATGATGAGTGATGTTTAACTGAACATCTACGTGTCCATGGTAAAACAGCACATGATATGCTCTAGGCTTAGCTTGTCTTGCTTTAACGTTAGTGTTTGCAAATCTATGAACCAGATGTCCTGGGAGAGTCAGTCCAATAGGTTTGGTAAGACAAAGTAGAAAGGCTATTTTGTATTTTCCAGAATTCTGAGTGATGTTTAGTTTTCAACAGTTTGGACCAAAAAGTCTGAAAGGATACACAGTGTCACCAACACACATCATTTGACTACAGAACTTTTATCTTTATTTAAACTGACTGCTTGCACCCTATTTATAATTTTTGATTTATTAATCTTCTATTGTCTCTTTTTCTTAGCAGAGCAAATTCTTTGCTGCTTTGGAATATATGACTGATCTATGTGAGTTTTTTCCTTTCTCTGGAGTTATTGGCTTCATTTATACCTATCACGTCCACTATCTCTCCTGTTATGAGGTCTGACACTAGGATATTGTGGGAACTGAAAAATGTAGCAGGGAAGCTATAGAAAGAAAGAAGAAGAAGAAGAAAATCTACTTTCACTGTAATTTCACTTAGAGTTCACTCTAAGAAAAAAGCCAGATATTTCTAAGTGTAACTGGCAACCCTTCTTATGCTGTTACATTTTGTTGCTTATCTTGGGATTGTCAGGAACTGCTGCTGTTTTCCTTTTGAGTTCCTGTGACTTTAATGGACCTAGTCCACATTAAGATCATAAGACCAAGGAGACCCACCAAAAGCCAGTGAGCAGCTTTAACTATCTGACCTTCTTACTGTTTTAGAGACCAATCAGTACTTTTTCCTTATCTCACTACAGACTCTTTCTTATCAAGTCTCCTTAACTCTCCATGTTTCGTATGCTTGTAGTGCTATGGATTTTAAAGAAATCTGAAGACCCCATGATTTACTGATGAAATTATGAACATGTTGAGGATGGAGAGGGCACCACTCAACATCTGCTCAATCCTGTTGAGAGGGTGAATAAAAAATACAGGTTGTGAATAGAGCTTTACTGGAGTGCCTTGTAGGGATTAATTTCAGTAGAAAAAAGGATTACAGCAGCTGTTAGCATTGCTTTCTAACAACAATCATTTTATGCAGTAAGATTTGAGGAAGTTATTTCTCCCCTCCCTTGGATGAAAATACCAAGAACACTTTTCTGGGGCAGCCTGTCAGCCCTTGCAAACCTAAAAGAGGGGGAATCTCACCTGTTGAAAAGTTTAATGTCTGGTCTAAGGTAATTGCCTGCTGTCGCACCTCCTGGGGGTTTGCAGCTCACTTGTCATAGGCACTAAGCTGTCAATGTAGCCACCTCTTCTGTGCCACTGATCCCATTAATAGCTGTGCCAAAGGACGACACTTGCACTTCTTTTGGGTGAAGTTACTTAGGTGCTGGACTTTTATACAACTAAAGGTGAACATGCATTTGCCCATTGCTGATCACCACTGGTACATGTATAACCTGGCAATGGTACCCAGTATTGATATTTTTGGTGCTTATCTGCAATATAAAAAACTAATATTGGAAATTAACAAATGCAGTAAATCATGGCAGTGATACTGCTCACAGCAGAGGTGGCCAGTGCACCAGTGCCACTATGGAAAACAGAGCACAAAGCTTCAAAAGGTCTTTGGAAACTTCAATCTCGCTACCTCAACCAGGGATTGGGATTTTACTTTGATACTTCTAATTGTCCTTTCACTGGCCAGCACACATTTCTACGCTCTCTTTGGAAATCTGTTATCTGAGATTTTGTTCCTTTTCCTCTCTCCTAAATGTTCCATTTACCAAGAGCAGAGGATAGAAAATGAGGTGCTGCATCACTGATCAAAGCAAGCCAAAATACCTTAGATCAGAATTTGATCCATAGGCGTATGTAGGTAAAATATGGAGCGGTGTCAGCAGCTTAAAAGGAATCATAATTAGTGAGCGTTTGAACCTCCAGGTGGCAATGATACATGTTTACTTATTTATTTTCAGCATGACACTTTTGTCTAACAAGAAGAGAGATTTACAAGGCCTAGTATCTGGAGAGAAGAGTGGGGTTGTCAAGGTGAGTAAAAAAGAAAAGCAGGGTCTTTGTGATAATAACATATCTAAATAAACCATTTTAATTTCAACTTTAGCTGTAATATATCAATATTACAGAAATAGTACTAATGGAGATAAAAAGCCCCAAAATTATAAATCCGTCTTTATGGCATGATGTTGTCCAAGATTCACTCAGACTTTTCCCAAGATACTGTATTAATCTCCAGTGTTCCCTGATTGATGTGCATCTTTGAAGCCCATCTCTTCTCAAACAGCTTCCCAGTAATTGTATCCTTCTGCTTTGCTGTGGATTCTTCCATGCCAGCTGCTCCTGCTCAGACCCTTCCTGGATCTGTTACAGGGAGATGGAATTGTTGTGCATGCTAATCTTGCATTATTCTCAACAACAAATCCATCATAAACTGAGTTGGTAGAATGTTATTCAGAAAATATTTTCCTTGATTAATGTATTTATTTTGCATTTCCCTAATGCAAATTGTCTTCTGCTGTGCTTAACTTAAAAGAGCTTAAGAGCTCTTTAATGGATCCAAGACTGGATCAAATCTTAGAATGTTCATCTCACTCAGATTTCAATGCAGTTAGATTATTTTTAACTCACTCTGAATATTGCTCACTGTTCAGTGAATAGACTACTTGGGTGCAGCACTGAAATTCAGCAAGTAATATTTGTATAAACTTCTCTCTGCTAACCTATTAGCTCACGTATCACAAATGTCCCATGCAGAACAAGAACCATGTGAGCGGCACCAGAGATTCCTTCTGTTCTCTGGGCACCATAATTGTTCTCCTACATCCTAAAACATGAAAAGACTGTGAATGTGACCCTGCATGTTGACATTTATGGATATGAGTTGTCTACTAAGAGCGAAACACAAACAGACCCAACTCAAAGTTTCCTAGGATTTTCTTCCACTATGTGAAATCTACTTCCTATTGGAATATTTAATTTTAATACAAGCAAAATTTCATGCAAAGAGAACTGTTTGTTTCTAAGTTATGGATATTGGTTCAGTGTTTTTTAACCGTCTACTATCTTAAACTTTACTGAAGCTCCAATTTACAACAGTATTTTAACTTGAATGAGCAGCATTTCCAGAGAGAATGTGCCAAAAGGAGTATTTTCATTCATTCATGGAAAATCAGTTTTCATCCAGAAATAATTTAGTTTTGCTTGCCACCTTTCTACTCAACTTTCCTCCCTGTATGCCACAGATCCAGTCATATGAAAAAAAACATTCAGATATACTGATTTTCCTCGTGATCACTGTCTGTCATCAGACAGATGTGGGAATCTCCTAGAGAGATAAATAATTGAGTTTGTTGACAACTTCATGCTGTAGTTTTATTTTCTGCTTTTATTTTCTTACAAACTATGCCATCTTAACCTGAAAGTGAGCAGAAAAGCTAATGAAAGGTAAAATAGAAAGATAACTAACTTGGCCTCTGACCAGGCACATAACATTTGCTGTCTCTGTGCTAGTTTGTGTTACACTACCTACTTGTG
The DNA here is from genome assembly GCF_020740795.1 of Apus apus. Classification (NCBI taxonomy): domain Eukaryota; kingdom Metazoa; phylum Chordata; class Aves; order Apodiformes; family Apodidae; genus Apus; species Apus apus. The sequence continues at coordinate 29,378,319 of NC_067285.1, forward strand.
CCTTTCTGAGTCTCAGAAATCATCTTTAAACTGAAAGGACCTCTAGTATAAGCAAGCTACACTCCAGGGTGAGCAAGAAAGAACAGCCTCTCCCTACAGCTGGAAGGGCTTATTAACAGTGCTGGGTTGTTATTCTATCTGCATTGTTTTGAAAAAGGTAGAAAGAAAATTACACATTCAACACACATCTAACCCAGGGACATATTGCTGGTAGCTTTTCCAAAAAGTGTTACTGCTCAAATAAAGCTGATGTATGAGCCTCACAGTTCAGAGAGTTTTACAATGAAGTCAGCATTTTCTCCTTTATTCCTTTGATTGAGCAGTCATAGATTTAAAACTGAGAGATTTAACTAGACATCATAAGAAGGAACACAAAGCATATGATTTAGGCATCCAGAGCAGAGCTATACATCCCAATGCAAGCCATGGAGATCAAAAGGCAAAGACTGTCAGGGTCACATCCTGTGTAAGCCAATGGGTTGTGGGAGAAGGCAGCAATGGCTGGCAATGAATGCTCTCAGGCAAAGGGCCCGGGCAGCACAATTAAACCCTTCCCACACCAACTGTATCCTGACAACCACCAAGACACCAGCTGGCTGCACTGCACCCCTTGCCATGGTCAGTACATGATCATGCTGGTGAAGCACTGACATAAATTAACCACAGCACCAAATGGATCCTTCTAATTCAATCCTGTTCTTAATCGGGTGTGACTTAAAGTGGAGCAGATTTGAGGCACTGATGTTAAAGGTTGACCCAGATATTAAAGTGATAATTCCACATTTCAGTGGTCCTCAGAAAGCCAAGTTCTGAAATAGATGCTAACAATAGAACTATTTCTTTTTGCCTACAGTTGTAGTCTCTGCCTAAGACTGACAGATTAGAATGGATTGAAACCAGCCAGGAAAGTTTTTTGTAATTCCTAACAGCATAAACAGAATGACCTGGATTTAAAAACAAAAATCCATCTGAACCCTTCCTTGGAAATGAAAAGGAAACCATTCTGAGTACTGAAGATTGACAGCTTTTAACTGCCAGATTTTGAGATTTAAATTGAATATTCCAACTCAAGACACAAGTTAAAATGAGCGCATGGACTTTGATCACTAAGTGTTCTCCTCACTAGATGTAAGAGCCACAGAAGGGATGCCCAGGACTGCAATAGTATTTGGTGCTTCCAAGTCTGATGAATGCACTGAAATGTCCTGGTGGACACCTGGGGAACCAGAAATCAGAAGCTCAAGCCAGGTGATCAAACATGGACAGTATCTCTCAAACACACAGCCACTGTGTCCACTGCTAGGCTAACAAAGTTTTCCTTTTGTGTATGTTTTGTTTGGTTTGTTTGGTTTTATTTGTTTTGTTGTGGGTTTTTTGTTTGTTTGTTTGTTTTGTGGTTTTGTGTGTGTTTTGGTTTTTTTTTGTGTTTTTGTTTTTTTCCCCTTGTTTTAAATATGTATCTAGTTCTATGTTTGTGTTGTTTGGGTTTGTTGGGGTTTTTTTGTTTGTTTTATCTGTCTTTCATTTTGAATTGCACTCAATCCTTCCAAGGTGGAATTTGAATGAAGATTTATAACAGTTTTGTTGTGAAGTGGCTGGCCTAGAAAGCTGATACAATCCTGTTTCACCTAGTAGATGGATTCTCACACAGGCCGGTGAGTTTGGGTTCAAAAGCTGCAATTATTTTCCTGTGTTTATGGTGGACTATAAATACAAGGGCTGCTATCAATGTGTTAGTATCACACTTTCCTTTGACAGAATAAAAAAGATCTGAGGAAGCAAAGCTCGCATTTTAGAAGGTATGTCTGGATCTCATGTAAAGACACTGTGGCTTAAAATGGTCCAAATTAATTTCTGGAGACCTAAGGATGAGAGCTCCCCTAAGGAGGATGAGCTCCCCTAAGAAGATGGAGCACAGCCAAGCAATCTGCTGCACTGGGAGGATGGCAGGAGGGATGGGTCCTTGCTGTCAGACATGAAAGCTTTAAGATGAGAACCAGATGTAGAAGAATTGGTGGGTTGAATAGAATCAGGCAAGGGCCATAGTTGAACTACAAACACCAGAAACCGAGACTCAGGTTTTGCTGCTCATGAGATAGTTCCCTCTACTGTTAAGAAGAAACAGTGGCTTTAATAGTGAAGAAATTTATGTTCTTGTCATTGAGCTAATTAGCCACAATGTTTCTTCCATATCCTCTCTTTTCCAAGGAAGTCTCCTGCCCGAGGACTGTGATATTTGTTGAGAACTATGGATTAACATAGAGAGCAACAGGCATTAAGCTGTGCCATCAATCAATTCAGGATCCCAGGGCTGAAAAAGATTTATGCAACAGCTGGAGACTGGGAGCACTACTTCTTCCCCTCACTGTGTAGAGAATTTAAGAGACATCAAGTACCAAAAATTATTGGAAGACAAATATTGAGCACAGAGCTATTACCTCTTTTCTAATATTACAGGTAGCATCGAAAATACATAAATAAATCTGTCAATGGTTTAGACTTCCAGCAATCTCTGCTTACGTAGCTAACTAAGATAGTTATCTTAGCATGGTAAGGAACAGTTCTTCTACATAAGGAAGGGCTAAGGAGTAGAGATAAGTGAGGAAGACATGACAGAGGTCTATAAAAATCAATGAAGCAATGGAAAAGTGCACAGAGGACAATTATTCATTTTTCTTCTAGTGCAAGATTTAAGGGGAATTAAATGAAATGAACAGACGACAGATTTTAGAAAGCATAAGGAAAAAAAAAACACTTCACACAAATTGCAATTAAAACTGTGGAGCTCATTACCACAGGATGCTAGAGATGTTGAAAGTTGATGTGAGTTCAAAAAGAACTGCAAAACATACTGGAAGAAAAACCTACTCAGCTTCCTCTCCATGCAGGCACTATACGTGTCTCAAGATTTAAGCTCCAATTTGCAGGAGATTTGGCAAACAAACCTTGGAAATATCCCTCTGTCTTTATGTCCACTGCCTTTTACTGTAGGACGTAAGATATCTTGCCTTGATATACTTTCAAGCTGGCCTGGTGCAAAGATCTTACATCGTTATTAGTAGGTTTGCAGCCACAGACCATGGACACTTTGCTGTGACTGAAGCCACTGTGACTATTATTGCCTGTGGGATTAAAGCTTGCACAGGAAACACCGTGTCTACTAATTAAATTCTTCCAGTGAAGAGCCACAGCAATGCTCTGGTTATCAGCTTGGACACCTCCCATCTTTTGTCTGTAAAGAAGTAAAAGCACTGATTTTGTTGTAGCTTTTGTAATTCTTCAACAAAGCTGTCTGAAGGTGGAAAGTGAGATCAGTGACTTGAATAGTAGAAAAGGAGGTAGAAAATGGAACATTGACTTGAGCGAGACAGAGTGCACAGAAGAACTAAAACACTTACTAAAGAATTGAGTCTACCAGGGTTAAAGCTACCACATATATCAGTGCAAGTTCACAGGAGAGTCTGCTAGTGCTGGGCGACAGGAAAGCTCACATGGATGACATGCAGGAACCTGATAGATAGGTACAGTACAATTCAGTCAACTTAAGCAAATCCGGTATTTAGAAAGGCAAATACAAGCTTAATGTGGTTTGATTGTTCAACAAATCACACTGGAATGGAAAAGGTTATGCCCTTTTCAGTCTACTTTACCTCAGCTTCCAATGTTGTTAGGTTTTGTCTCTTTGACATACATTTTGAAAATTAGAAAGGCAATCTGTTAAAATCTAAAGCAACAGAAATGGTCACCTTCCAGTAATACTCTGCAGAAATAATGGAGTTAACTGAGAAATATGATGGTTATGGTATATCAAAACTGTCTGAGTCTTTATTCTACTTATTTTTCCCTTGGCTTATTTTTACTCCTGATTTACATCAGTACATCTGAAAACCTAATGAAGAATGTTTTCAGGATTATGAATTCACGAGGCAGGGTCTGCAAAGGGAGTGCTCATACGTGTCTTCTAAGTGATTTCCAGAGAGGCTGTGGCAGCATGTACAATAGCACCATAATCTTTGTGCCACCTCTGCTAGGCAGAAACCTGTTAATATACTGAACTGGATGTGCCCAGTGTCTTTTAACAAGAAATAAAAGACATTTAGGCACTTATTTTATTTTGACTAACTAAATTGCCAGGAAGTTCACGCCAAAACATTGACGGCAGCAATTTTAACCATCCCTTTGGTCTCCCAGTAAACACATGATAATAAATTAAAAAAAAAAAAAAAGTGGGGCTATGGATCAGTACCTGGATTATTAATGAGTAAATAAAGATTAAAGCTGTATTAAGCTGGAGTCCAGCCATGGAAATATAGCTGTCAAATGATATGGGGGCTGGTTGTTTTGAGGGAATCTGATGAATGCAGGCTTATGGGAAGCTGTCATAATGATGAAACAAATCCAGCCTGGGCTAATCGATTTATATATTTCTACCTGGCAGATTATAGTAGGATCTGGAGTCATCCTGCTGATCAGTAGGTATCTGTAGAAAGCTCATGACACAGAAAGTGTCATTAGGGATCAAAGGAGAATATTTTTTGGAGCTAGATACCCAGAGACATTGTCACTTGAAGAAAAGCAGAGAGGGAAGATAGCATGTTGGGGTGTAACTTGTAACAGATTGTCAAACCATCTGCAAAGAAGTAGCTAAAATAGCTGATGTGCTGCTGTTGCCTGCTCATGAAGGATTCCCACAGGAGATTCCTTCTTCTCCCATTTCCCTGGAGAGCTAACAGTGCTGTAGATCTAGTGCTGTGTATTTTTGTATGAATGTGTAGACATTTTGATAAAGGAAAGGCTGACATAATCAGTACTTCCAAAACCTCCAGCTGAAATGCTGGAGGAGTAAGTCAACTTTTCCAGTTTGCTGAAGATAGATGCTAATAGAACTCCAGAAAGCTGGAGACAGGATCAGCTGACTGCAATAAACAGCAGAACAACAGCACATGTGATATCTCTGTTACCAGTGTGAAACTAAGCCCACTCTGGCAATTGTACTGGAACTTGGGTTTGTTCCTGCATGCAAACACAAATCAACTTTTATTGCTCAAGAGCAGATTGGTCAGTGCTGAGGAAAGGTGCTGCAGGCACATCGGTGCCTTCTATGTTACATCTCTCACATCTAGTTAAGAGAAAGAAAATGTGGAAACTCTCAGCTGACTCCATAAATGTGCTTGAACCCATGCAATGCAGAAAAATTCTGCCAGTGAGCAGGTTATTCCTTTGCTACATCCATACCCAGTTCTCATGGTGAGGATTGCCAGTAATGTTGTGACATTGATTTGCCTTGATCCCAGCTCAGACATCTCATTTTACACAGTCCACAGGACTGACCATATTTGTATGAGATATCTGTCAAAGTCACATTGTTCAAATCATAAGAAAAGTTGCCAAAGGCATTTAATTTTGCTTTCTTCTATTTTTCATCAACCTATGAATTCTGGAGAACAAACAGAACTTTTTGTCCTTCTCCCTATCAGTTCTGAATTGCTTCTTGCATGACAACAGCAGCCATCAGCACCAGAACAATGACCAAGCATAGCTCAAACACAGTCAGTGCCTTTTTAAATTTTTAATATTAAAAATTGACATCCTGGAGGCTGCTTAAAAATGAAAGAAATATTAAAAAACACTAAGCCCACTCAAAAGCCAGTATTTTGAAACAGATTTTGCATGTATGAAAGTGAAAATCTGACAGAAATATCAGTTTTACTAAAAAAGAAAAATGTTTTTAAATCAATGCTTTAGTGTAGAAAATTAATTACAATGACACTATTAGAGAAGGGCCACCAAGATGATCAAAGGCCTGGGGCACCTCTGCTATGAAGACAGGCTGAGAGAGTTGGGGCTGTTCAGCCTAGAGAAGAGAAGGCTCCAGGGAGATCTTATAGCTCCTTCCAGTACTTGAAAGGGGCTACAGGCAAGCTGGGGAGGGGCTTTTCATCAGAGAATATAGTGATAGGACAAGGGGTAATAGTTTTAAACTGAGAGAGGGGAGATTTAGGTTAGATATTAGGAAGAAATTCTTCACTAGAAGGGTGGTGAGGAACTGGAATGGGTTATCCAGGGAGGCTGTTGATACCCCATCCCTGGAGGTTTTTAAGGCCAGGTTGGATGAGGTTTTGTGCAACCTGATCTAGTGGTAGGGTTCCATGCTCATGGCAGGGGGGTTGGAACTTGATGATCTTTAAGGTCCCTTCCAACCTTAATGATTCTATGATTCTATGTACAGATAAAGGGAAATGACATACACATAATATCAAATAAGTCTATAATATAGTAAATTTTATGCAAAATCCCTAAACTGTGCTTTTTCTTTCTGCACTGTATTTATGATCATGCTGTCCAGGCAAGAAATAAAATCTGTAAACAATAAATAGAAGGGCTTTAATTCACATATCAACAGCAATAGCAGATCAAGAGCAGGATTTTCAGAAGTTGCTATGTAAACAGAACTGACATTCTAACAGGAAAAAGAATATACAAGCAATTTGGAAATTCCAATTTATCTGCAGTGGCCACTGGATTTGTATCAATATCAGAACACAGTGTTGTCATCAATGAGCCTTTCATTTGGTGACAAAAGAGGTTCTGTAAAGTTGGAACCCTGGGATTGCATATACCAATGGTACCTGACATATAGACATGCAGCTGCTGCCCTCAGTAAGAAAAGATGGTTAAATAAATTGTGGTTATCAAGGAACAACTCCTCCTTGATGTCAGTGAGGGGCTGCAAAGACAGGGAGACTACAGGTACTTGTGCAAGTACTTCAGACAAGTACTTGGACAGAAAATCAGCTTCTTTTCCACAAGTTTGCTTCTCATTTATAGTGCGAAAGGCTGGTGAATTATTAAGTGGACAAAAAAGTAACCACTTTAGAAACAACACTGTATTTCCACCTTTCTCCTGTGAGCACGTAATGAGAAACATTCTTTCACATGCTTTTCTGTACCTGCAATACATCTTCACTTATAAATGTGGGCTGTAGTGGATGGGACATTTAATGAAATCTCATTTGTCCTTTTGCTAGTGGCTTTCAGAGAAAAAAATTTAGGATCTTACTGCTTACATGGGATCTGAGCCAAAATTTCTTATTAAATTCTGTGGGTGCTGGATCACAAGCCTCTAAAAAGTAATAGGAATAAATGGGATGTTAGGCTAACATTTCATTTTTCTTTTTAAATAATATTTTATATGCTTTGCCACCTTATGTACACACCTCTGGCTTTGGACCAAATCTTAGCTAGTGTAGCTCAGCCTCACATCACCCAGTCACTGCTGTGGAGCTCCAGAAACTAACAGCAAGCCTGGAACTGTCTCACTGCAAATCAGTTATAGATTTACCTGCTTGTGTATCACACTACTAGCTCCCATTATTGCTTTGTAAAGTGCTTGGGGAAATTAAGGGAGTAGTAGGAGCTACATTAAATTAGATTCCAGTCTAGTACAACCTGACTTGTATTTCACAGTCCAAGGACTTTGACTTTAGAAATGCTGAGCAATAATTTTGTTTAAAGTATTCAAAGTAAGGTACTTCAGATGGCTCTATGCTACATTGTTCAGAAACATATGGGAAAATCTACTGCTGGCATATTGTTATTCTCTCCTCCTAATTATCATTAATGCTAATTAATAAGTGTATGTTAGTTCAATCTCATTGTTACTCAATAATTTGTAGTTAAAAAATAGGATAATGAATTCCAGCTTCTCTAGCCAAATGTAATTAAATGGTGATTAATATTCCCCAGATCTGGGATGAAATATAATTCAGGGTAATCTAAAATAGCTGTAAGTGAAAAGTTAGCTATCCATCAGTTACTGAAGCTGACATAGTAAATGGAAGGGATGATTAGTAGTGTTGTGAAGCAAATCACTGTTCTCTGCTCACATCACAAGTACTGTGGCCACTGTGACTTGGTCAAAATTGCTTGGCTGAGAATGAGCTAGTTATGTCCTTGTTTTCCCCTTGTTCAATTCTTCAGTCTCTATTTACCCTTAAAATCTGCCCAGGTACAATGCAGACTTCTGTATGGAATGAAAAAAGCAAACCGCCCACTTTACTAAAGAAAAATTATTTTTCCATGGGCCTAAGTAGGATGTGCATAGTTAACCCAACAGAACAGAAATTCAGCACAGTTCAGAGGCTTCCAGTATCATGGCAATGTGCTCACAATCAGAAATTTCAGGCCCTATCCCAGATGCAAGTGCCTATCACAGATGTCATCCACCCTCTTTGTGACAGTATCGCAGGAAAGGTTCATATGCAATGACACATGGATGGACCCATGAAGTGGCCTTGGTGAGGAACCAGCAGGCAGGTGAGGCTATGACAACTGCTGGTTCTGAGGAACTGCAACAGGCCAAAACCACATGGCTGAGCCCTCTTCTAGTGTCAGATTTTCCAGAACAAGTCTGAAGCTTGGTTGCCAGAGGACATGCAACAGGCTGAGCACTCAAGAATATATGGGGTTTTTTATAAAAATGTACATTTTATGTTATCTTATATCTTCAGTACTGCCAAAAGTTATATTTTCTGTAGGAGTAGAAGGAGGCAAAAAAGTGGGAGCTTTTGATCTCATTCTGAAATTTATCCATACAAATTAATGCCCAAAAATATTGGGGCATAATCCAATTCATACAAATTTGTTACTCTAGTCACATGCTGCTGTGGCTGCTGCAGTTGCTGCACAGGGGTTATATAGGTGAAGAACAGGTATAAACCTAGCAAGAATCCCACCCTGACTAGTTACTCTCTCACACTGCAGTGTACACCTCCATCTCCCTTCAAGTTCCATAAACCAAGACATTTTAGGTAAGAATAACAGAAGAGATACACAGAAACCCACTTTTTATTGCAAAATTGGTTTTATAGCTGCAGATAGATCTTTGAAATTAAAAGGTACGCAGAGTTTAATCTCTGTGTTAAACACTACAAATTGAACTCATCTGTATGATCTGAAAAAAACCTAAACACCAAAAACCAACATACAGGCCCCCAAAACAAAGAGATTACTGTTAAAATCAAAGTACATCCAAATTTCTCCAAGTACATAATGAGAAAACCTCAACAACTTCACTGTAACACAAAATATGATAGGTGACAGGGTTGTGTCACCAAGAAATGCATGATACAGAGAATCTACAGTGCGTGTAGGTGCCTTATGTACATGTGAAAATATCACAAAGCTGATAAACACTGTCCTGCCCATTTTTGTTTCTTTGAAAACAAAAATTTCCTTCTCTCCTTCCTTCAAAAAAAAAAAAAAGTTACAGCTGTCTTGCATTCCCCAAGAGCACTGTACCCACAGAAAATAAAGAAGGGGTAGGTATTTCTATCACCTGACATCTCCTAAACTCACAGTTCTCTTTATTTTGCAGCAATGCCTGAACCATCTGAACAAATGAAGATTTCATCCACCCTATCCCATCGCAATCTGGAGGGAAACTATAGCAGATCAAAAGCTCCATTTGAAGATACTATTCCTCCTACTTGCACTATTTCTTTTATTAACCCTAAAAACTGAGTCTTTCTAAAACTGTCAATCAATGAGCAGCAAACAGGCTTGTGTCTTTCTGGGCCCTGTTGTGGCAGGGAATGGGCTCTCCCTTCCCACCCGGGGAAGGAGGCCACTGTTTTGGCATTATATACTTTCTAGAACAATCAAATAAGAAATGAAAAATAGTTTTTTGTTTTTGTTGTTTGTTTTTTTTTCTAACTGGCAGGATATATACATAGAACACTTTTCTTTATTTAGAAGCAAACAAACCAACCCCCCTCTGCTCTCAGTTTTGCAGTGGAGGGTATTTGCAGTGAACTGGAAAGCTGTTGGAGCAGGAGAGGTGTTACTTACTTGAATTTTTTAGTGCTATATTTGCTAACTAAGCAAAAAAGTAGAAGTTTCACATGTTTTCTTGGAACATGTGAAAATAAATCAATGCCAGTAGGGGCAAAGACAACTATCACATTTTGCAATCGTAATGCAAACTCAAGAACTGATGGGACAAGTTTATGAAAAAATCATCATTTTCTACCACAGGATTTATGATTTATTCATACTGAAAGACTGCAAAACATAGAGGTTTGGGATTTTTAATTAAAAAAAAAAAAAAAGTTCAACTGTTTTGGCATAAATTACCTTCTGCTGGTTTTAAAAAGTGAAGGGAATATATTTTTCCCTCCGGTCTCAGACAAAAGCCCTTCCTGCCCACTGACATGTGAAACAGAAATGAATGGAAGACTTATCTAAAGTACTTGTTTAAAAAAGCAAGCCAGTGTGCCTCTATGTGGTTTTAACAGCACACCCAGAATGTTCTATGGAAAAGCATAACAACAAAGAACAAGTTGCTTTCCTGCCTTAGAACTGCACAGGCTTCCAGATCTAAAAAGCTCTCAAGTCTTCTATCTGACCAGCCTTGTCCCTGCCCATGAACATCCTGTCCCAAGCTGGCATCCCACTACATCACAACTGCGTGTTGTCAACTACCTGGTGCCAGCAGCAACTTTGAGAGAGTCCTTGGGACCATGCACATTCAGAGAAAAGCAGCTTCTTCAGTACTCTGACTCACAAACTACCCTCAAAATAAAACACATGGCTGGTCCCTGAGCATCAGGAAGATAGAACAACTTTTTCAAAGCTGTCTTCCACTGAAATCTCTTCTCAGGAGAGGATAAACAGTGACTGAAGTAATTTAGGACAACGGATTTTCAGTGTTCCAGCTTTTATTATCTAAACCTAAAGAGACTACAAGGAAAAGCAAGAACTTGGTCTTAGATAGTGCTCTCATCAAGAACTCCTGTTAGAATATCAAAGGAAAAGGATTTATTTTCTTTGTTGTCACAGAATGGATACCAATGCTCTTAGCAGATGTGGTATGGATGAACAACAAGGCTAAAGATATTTAGGAATATTATCAAAAGGCTGTTTCATGAGCCAAAGAGAAAAAGCTTCATTAAGACAGGAAAAATGGAAGATTTACATGCTTTTAAGTAAGGACACATCAAAGGTCACTATATTTGATCATCACTTTATGCAGCTACCTATCACAGCACGCTCTCCCCATCAAACTATGCCCACAAAGCAGATTCTGCCGTAGTTCCCCTGGGTAAATTCAGTCATTGACCCCAAATACTTTGCCAGAGATTATTATATCATCTCCAAGTGAAAGCAATTTGCAGTAGTGTGACACATTTATCCTCACATTCAAACACATCGACATGTAAAAAATGGCAGAAGACTTTTGTTTGTTTTTACTGAATATCTCACCCCAGCTGAGTTTAACACAATGCAAGCCAATAGCCAATGCTGAAGAAAATTGAAAAATTATTAGAAAAAAAATATGCAGAAATAATATCTACAGTAGATCCTGCAGCCAAGTGGAGTCTGCTTCATCATTCAAATGGCACATGGTAAATATAGCTTTGATCTATGTAAGAATTACTAAAGACTGCTCAATGGAAGGTCAGAAGACATTTCAACAATAGATATTTGCAATCATTCACTATATCTGAGGTGTCCAGTAACAAAGTCTGTAGGAATTTATCTGGTGAGCTTACTTAAGCTTGATTTCTTGAGCACAAGAATAACTGTAAGATGCACTTCTGGATGCCCTCTGCCCTCAGAGAGTCCACAGGATCAGACTAGATCTAATCTGAACTGCAACTCCCTGAGGTGCCCATCATGTGGACATCACATCTTCAGCACAAATTGATTTACATTATGTATTTGCTCACATTGATCCACACTGCTTGCCATTGTAGATGTACCTGGAGAGACACATATATGTACATATGACCTGCAAAGATCACTGGACTTAAGAAAACATCACTTCCTGGTTAGAGACAAGTTAAAAGTTCATAGAATCACAGAATGGTGGGAGTTGGAAGGGACCTCTGGAGATTGAGTCCAACCCCCCTGCCAGATCAGGACCAAAAAAAACTAGGGCAGATGACTCAGGCATCCAGACAGGTCTTGAAAGTCTCCAGAGAAGGAGACTCCACAGCCTCTCTGGGCAGACTGTTCCAGTGCTCTGTAACCTTACAGTAAAGAAGTTCTTCTTCGTGTTGACGTGGAACTTCCTCTGTTCTAGTTTCCATCCACTGCACCCTGTCCTATCATGGGGCACATCTGAAGAGAGACTGGCCCCTCCTTCTTGACACCCACCCTTCAGGTATTTGTGTACATGAATAAGATCCCCTTTCAGTCTTCTCCAGACTAAACAGCCTGAGGTTGCTCAGCCTTTCCTCATAAGACAGGTTCTCCAGTCCCTTATCATCCTCATAGCCCTACATTGGACTTTCTCAAGTAAATCCCTGTCTCTCTTGAACTGAGGAGCCCACAACTGAACACAATACTCCAGATGTGGTGTCACTAGGGCAGAGTAGGAGGGAGGAGAATGTCCCTCAACCTGCTGGACACACTCAGGAAGATCCTGCACCCCTGGATACCATTGGACTTCTTGGCCACAAGAGCACATTGCTGACCGATGAATAACTTGTTGTCCACCAGGACTCCAAGGTCCTTCTCTACAAAGCTGTTTTCTAGAGGGCCAGCTCCTAATCTCTACTGGTGCATGTCATTCATTATTAATTCCCAAGGTGCAGGACTCTACACTTATTCTTGTTGAACCTCATTAGTTTCCTCTTTGCCTAGCAAAGTTGCTCTTGACAGAGTAACTGGGAAGAGATTTTGCAAGAGAAAGCTCCAACACTCCTGTTCCAATTTTGCTAGCACTGGATGTTCTGGTGCTAAAAATTTAATGTGACAATATAACTTCACTATCATGTGTTACTTTTATTTAGGAGACAATGACTCAGTAACCTAGACAAATAGATTTACTTCCTGCCTGCAAGGCTCAGTTTTTAATAACAGAAACAGAAAAAGCTGAGTTGCACTTCACTTGAATATCTTGACTTGCACTTTGACCTGTAGGAAAATTTTAACCAAGCAGCTGCTAATGTAGTGTATAATAAAACCAAAAGTGAAACATTAATTATGGTTTAGCAATTAAATAAGCTAAAAAACACACACCAAAAAACCAAGAAACCACACACACAAAAAAAAGGCCATACAAAAAAACCTCCAAAAGACCAGAAGAAAAACCCCAAACAAACAAAAACAAACAGAAAACAGAAAAATGGGAAGGTTTTCAAGAGGAAAGACTTACTTTAAAAACACACAAAAGATGCTGGAAGCTGAAAGCCTGCATCAGAACACAGGTCAAAATTTTTAAAGTTTACCCCGATTTGAAAGGAAGCACTTTTTATATGGGAATTCAGTGCTGCTCAATGGAATATTCCCTGAGGAACATAATGCCTGTTTATTACTTTTATACCAGATTAATGTCTATGTTTTTTATGAGAATTCTTCATTTAATTAGCATATTATAGGGTTACAAAGGATAAATTAATGTACTCTAAAATGTAATAAAAAATGACATCTAGTTCAAGACTTTAAAAATAAACAGAATTTGGGATGCTGAGGACAAAAAGGAAACCACTAGGAACCAGAATGTTCTAAAGTAATAAAGAAATTATTTTGTTAACCTTATGAATCAATGGGTCTCACTCATCACATCTTCAGCAGAAGACAATGAAGGAAAAGACCAGCTTCAGTAGAACCTTCTGCTATTACTTCAGACAGCTTTTCCCTGTCTGCATATCATTGAGCTTGTGGTGTTAGAAAAGCAAACTAGTTGCTTAAACAAAAGTTTTGTGGTAGGAAAGAAGTTGGTTACACTGCTAAAATATCTACACATTTCATTTACAGTGAAGCAGAGTGTGTAGAAGATTAAGGCTGTTGAAGGAGAACTTGTTCTGACTTACTGATGTGCTCTGAGCCAACAACTTTTATCTTATTTAAAAAAAATAAAATCAGACAGCAGCATTTGCATGGGTACACATCTTTCTTCAGAGGCTTTGTCTACACAGAAGTGAGAAGCAGTTCTTGCTGCTCAGGTACCCGAGCCACATTGCAGATTGTCAGCTGACTGTCAGCCTTGCTCCTACTACAGACTAACAAACATGGGAAGAAGGAGCACATATATCAGAATTTCAAAGGTCGACCTTCTCAGAACAGACAGCACACACTGACAGGCAGCCTAGGGCTTCATGGCACTCTAGTACCAATGAAAGAACATAGGTACTTCCACTTTGCAGCTCAGAAGGACCACTAAACATTTATGTAAGATGAAAACACCTTTTTTGGTTTTTTTTAGCCTGTTCTTTAAAATTCAGAAAAATCTTATACTATTATCTGTGTTTATTTAGCCTTGTTTTTCAATAACACTGAAAAGCATGTATAAGGCTGTAAACCTGTTACTAACTAACTGAGACAGTAAATAAGCACAGATGCCACCGAAAGAAATGAAATGCATTAGGATATAAACACAGTCCCTTTTTAAACTCTGAAAACTTGCAATTTTCAGAAAGGAGAAAAACAAGTATGTACAAATTAATTTTAATTTAAAATCCTTCACATGTTTCTATATGAAAGTGAGTCTCAGAGTCCAAATCACTTGTTACAGGGATGCCCTCTCTAAATTGCTCTTCTCTCAGATTTATCAAAACATTATATTATTTCAGTGACATATGTAATAAATTATAGATTTCATAGGAAGAGAAAGTAAAGGTAGTATTTGTTGTGCATGTATAGTTTTTAATGGAATTATAATTAAAGAAATTATTTGAACACTTGATCAAGCTGCAGTTCTGAGAGCTGATGATGGTGGAAGGTGGTAGGTTTGGCATTTTCCAAATGGAGCTCATGGGAGGGCTTTGGGGGTTGTGTGGTGTCCCTCATTGCTTGATAGTCCTTGGTAGTGCAAGAAGCCCTCCTAATTTTGCAAATCAGCAAACTGAGCAAAATACAGTTGTGGTTTCCAGCAACAGGGACAGATCAAAAGGGAAACTGTTGTTAACCCTCTGTTTCAGGAAAAGAAAACTGAAGTAATGAAGGATGATATGCTTATTTGCTACATAACAAGTTTGGATTAATGTGAAACACTTTAGACCCTCATTTAATGTTTGAGTGAAGAAAACAGACAGCATTTTCAGTATGACTAAAGAGCACAGCATAAAGTGAGAAAAAGGACTAAAATGTTCAGCTGTGAATAGCACCCTCCCTTTGCAGGCCATGTATGTAAAACAAAAGATGTGCAGGAGTCCCCACAGCGCAGACAGTGTCTTTGGCAGGGTATTTCACATACTTGCAGTTGCTTGTCTTCTGTGCCCTTCACCCCCTTCTGGGAGTGTGCACAACCAATAAATTCTGAGGCTGTTAATATTTGCCTATATCCCTCTGTTCCTAGATCTCTCATATTTATCTTTGTATTTCAGTGTAGATTAACTGTAGGAAACAAGGATGACAGCCAGGAACCAGGTATTGGCACAGACCACAGGTACACAATATATTGAAGGGAATAGGTTCAGGAGCAGCTATGGAGGTCCTAGGAGAGAAAGTGGTGTAATGTTTGGGGCAGCAAATCAAAAGTGATTATGTCTTGATTCAGCACATGATTTTGTGACTGCCTCGCTTCACAAGGTACATACACTGGGAAGAGAGGGTGTAAAAGTGTGTCAGCCACATGAGCAAAGCTGAATCAGCAGACATCACTTATCCTGTGAGTTAGCAGAAACGCAAGATGCACAGAGGTGCATTGGCCACGGCTTTGAGAAAGAGGAGATGCTTTTTGTATAGTTATTATGAAATTGTGAAGACCTTTTTAGATGCACAGGCAGCTCTAGGAAATGCAGGATAAGTAGAAGTGAATTTCTTTTTCTACATTTGGATTACTTCTGCTCAAAATATAAAACTCTGAGGAAAGTCAAAGGCTGTTCCCGTGCTTCTGCCTGAAGAAAGGTGATGAAGAGTTTATTGAAATTCCTACTGGGAAACAGGCAGGATGTAAGGCAGGACCACTGGGTAGGCAGTGATAGGAAGCCACATTCTGTGCCAGGTCAACAGAGATTTGAATGAGTTTTGGCTGTGCCACAAGCTTGGTGCAGCAGTTCAACAGTTTCAGCTGTAGCAAGAGAATCAGGAGAGAACTATCTACACTAAATGTCTCGCTGTCTTGTTGGCCATACTCCTAACAAACCACAACAGAGACAAGGTGGCAAAGGCACTGCAGGCAGCTCCTGAGGAAACATATTACAGTATATGGGGCTGCATTTTCAAGCATGGCTGACAAAATTCCTGGGTGTGTCTGTGCTCTGGTCAGCCAGTGAAGACTCATGGTCTTTTCTCCTTATTGACATGAGCCTTCCCCAGCCCCTACATCCTTAAGCACCGGCTGGGCAAAAACATCATGCATTTTTTTCTTTCCTCTCCAGTGGAGCTCCAGCAGCAAGTGTCCTTTTGCAGCCTTTTCTAGGCTTGAGACTAGATTAGATCACATTGTCCTTGAAACGAATCATCAGTCTAAGAGGTTTCAGAACTCCCTCCTGCAGTGAGCAGAGCAGTCTCTAATCAGCTAAAGCATATCTTCCTGTCTTGTTTGGAAACTTTTAAGTGAGAGGTATGGGACCTCCTCCTTTGTGTATTTACTCCAAGACAAGTGTCTTTTATTTGAAATTCTAACTTGTGTTTTGTGTTTGCTTACAGCCCCTGAGGTTTAAAACATTAGTGCATTAGTCAATCTAAAATGCAATTACTTTTTGTGGTCATAAAGGCACACCCCTATTGAGGGTTCACGATGTCAATAAAGAGTGCTGAACATACTAATTTATCACTGAATTTCTGGGATTTCAAACATTGCAAACTAAGTCCTGAAGAAGTTTCTACAATACGTATAAGTGAGCATTTAATCCACCTTCTTTATTTCTCCCTTTCTTGTGCTGACAGAGTGGTTGATGCCCTAGGGAAAACGCAAGGAAACAAATATCTGACTATAAGGTCTGGTAACGTAGTTCAGATGCAAAACATATTGATCTAGACATAAACTCTTCTAAGAGGATCTGCAATTTCCATCTTTCACTTCTTTCTGCAGGATTGTCCTCTGGTGATGGGGCTCCTTTTAACCAAACCACCCAACCTCTCTTCACTTTGACTTTTTAGATTTAATATTTTTTCCTTACGAATGTTTTTCTGTGCCAAGAGTTTTTTTGTGATTATCTCTACAGAGATCACAAAATCTAAAAATGAAGCACCCTATAACATCTGTCACAAGAAATGCCTCAAAAAAACCCGAGTAACTGCATAGTACCCAAGACTCACTGTGCCAGTTTTTCCTATGGCATTCTTCCTTCCATATGCTAGTCAAACCAAAGCTTTTATATCCATACTAAAGGCAGTACCTGCTTCATACAATACATCTTCACAGCTGAGCTTTCCTAAAGTCTGCTAAATAGCAATGTATTTTTATTCTAGCTAGTCCAATGCAGTGTCTTGCAAAAGGCACTAAAAGATTGGGAATGAGGAGGAGGGCTTAGGTCAGCAGCATCAAGGCTGAAAAGTTACTCTCAGAGAATAGCAACCTGTGTGTCCCAACACTGAGGAAACTTGCCTGCTTTACCACTTAAGTGGAATTAATGTGAAACTGCCATTTGCTTGACTTAGCCTGACACCTTTGACTTGTTTGTTACTGACTTATTTTAATAGCTAGATAGAAAAATCAAGTGGTGAACCATGCAAAAATCAATCCTTTTTTTTTTTTCTCCCCCCCCTCCCCCCCAACCAATCTTAAAAACTGATTCCCATTTAGGCCTTCTGAAAAGGACACAAAGTGGAATCATGACACAGAATCCACAGGAATTGTAATTACTGCTGTCTCCTTTTTTTGTCTGCTTTAATGGGATCACAGTGAGTAAACCTTACATGTTGGCCAACAGCAAGTGGAATGACCACAGGCTGGAAGTGCAGTCGCACCCAGTAATTTCCAGGGAAGGCAAATTATTAATTTGTAACTAGTTATTCTTTTCAATTACAGAGCACTATTTCCAGGAAGCTGGTTTCTCACTGATCCTTCAGCTGCAGTGTGCCCTCCATTGCCCCAAAACATTCAGATACTATAATAAGCTGCACTTTGGGAAAATAGCAATTACTGTGAGTTGGAGCTGAGAAAGACCCAGACACAAGAAGATACACAGGCCCCAGACCAGTAAACATTAATTTAATATACTATGTCATCTTCCATCAACCTCTGTCATGTCACCTTTAAAGCTTGCAACTGATTCCCAGTACTGTTCTATGAAAAATAACTTCTCGTTTGTGTTATCATACTCTTGCTGAGTTACTACTTTGTGTTGCATCTGTTGTTGCCTGTGCCATCTTGATAGATAAGATTTTTTTTAGCATTTGCTGAAACTCAAGAACATAAAAAGGTGTTCTGCTTCTGAAGAGAGTTTTGTGGCTACTACAACTGAATGCATACACCTGTTACTTGAACAATTCATGTGTCTTAGCAGTACTAAGATCTGAAAGGGAAATATTGCAACAAAGCCAACAGACAACAAAGGGAAAATGGACTTGGAGTAAACATATTGTCATTTTGTGCCATGTCTAAGGTAGACACAGACTGGATGGATAATCAAAGACAGGTCAGGGGCCTGAGCTCTGCCAGGCCAGGGCTCAAATGAAGCTGCACAGAACATCAGGTCAGGATTTCTTATGCATCTATTTTAGCCCATGGCATTGATCACTATAATTATGTCATACCTGTGTCCTGAGGGGAAGCAGATATGCTGGCTCTGAGCTGTGTTACTATATAAAAGTAATAACCATCAGGCCCTATTCTCTGCATGGTTTGTTATAGGAAAGGTAGACTTGAATATCAGGGTGAATTTTGAAGTTCTGCCCATTTTCCAAGGTCCTGTAAATCCTAAAACATAACTGTCAAATAGGGGTAAGGAAGCAGAGTGGGAAGTTGTAACAGTGATCTGAACAGCATGTCCAAGTTGGAGGAAAAGCATCCTCGATTTTGAGATGGATACCATAACCATGTCAGAAAGTGCAACTGAGACAGTGTAAAGAGAAATGTGCAAAACAAATTATTTTTCCTCCAAGTTACAAGGAAGGGAGGTCTAGGTAACATCCTAAAAGACCTCTTTGATGCCATCATGCAGCACTATAAATGGAAATTTCACAATCTAACTCCCAGAGATTTGATAAACGTAACACTATCACTCTACATTGACTAATGAGTAGCTCACTTCATTTGCTGAACTTGGACTGTGTTCACAAATCTCAAAGGCAAAAAGTTTCCACAGCACTTGCATAAATTATGAATGACTCATCACAATATTATTACTCACTCTACTGTGTGGTAAATTAATTCTTTTCCTCTGCTCTCCTACATCTACCACAACAGGTTTACAGAAAACTGAAAACCTTTCCTACTGATTTTATTGTTTTTTAATCTTTTTGCTAAGTACCTAATCCTATAATCAAAACCAAAACCCACCCCATAATATTTGTTACAGCTGTGAGCTTGTTGTCAGGGTGCTAGGACACTTCAGGCAACTTTAGGTTTTAAGAATTTCCCAAGACAATATTTATCTTGTCATCAGGAAATGAGCACTAAATCCTTTTAAGCTGTTGAGAAAACAGACAATTCTTTAAAAGTATGCTCTCCTTCATTCTATCACTCTTATCTTTCTAAAGTACCACAAACTGACTCTTGGCAGGGCTGGAGTACATTGATATACAAAAGGAAGTTATGTATTTGGATTTCTCCTGTACAGCACAGATGCTCTCTCTTCAGCATGGAGATCCCTTTTGTAATGACTAGAAAACAAGTTTTCATTTCATTTTTCTTCTCAGATTTTTTCTGCCAGATTTCACCACTGTTCCAGACCTAGTCATTGACTGAGAACAGGCTTCTTCCCAAGGGTTATTTAATCCTCAAAACTGTGAATAATTTTTAAGAGAGTCAGTTAGAAAACTCTAGCATTTTGAAACTTGTTAAAGATTATAGAGACACAGAAGGCTGGGTTGGAATGTGATCTTCAAGAACATACCTATCTTATTACTTCCAAGGGGCTTGTCAGCTTCCTACTGAAACAGTTCAGTAATTGCATAGTGAATAAAAATGAGAAGGTAACTTTTTATTAGCACTAAATAATCATATTGATTGACATTAAGAATCCTCTTTGTGTAATTTCATTGACAAAAGCATATGCTGGAAGGTGTCTCTATTTTCCAATGACACATTTCTATACATAATAAAACAACTCACTACACATTATTAAGCTATCATGGTACTTACCACGTGGAATATACCTCTTCTAATCTCTTCTACTAGCCACACAAAAAAATATATTAACTCCTTTAAAAAAATTTACTTAAACTAACTAATACCAAAAATTACTCCTAATTATTTTATCTATGGTTCTAAGGTTCTCTGAATTAAACATTTTACCATGGGGCACTCCTGAGAGGAACCTTCATGGTCTTTTAGGCAAATACATTTCATTAATTCCCATTACATAGCTTTGTATTGCTTATGGAAGTCTGGAGTAATCCCTCCACCTTTCACAAGGAGGTTTCATATTTACACCAGACTTGTGAGAATCAAGCACAGCTTAGCCTGAGCCATGTGAGACCTTGTGCACTCACAAAAGAAAATGCTATCATGAGATTAAGGGGCATGTAACAGACTGAGCTGACAGTATGTAATTTCGAACCCGTTAGGTGTTGATCTGACCCTCCCTAAGAGAGCTTTCAGTGGTAAAACTTCTATTATTTCCTCCAGATGATAGTTTCCAGAATATAACAGTTCCGTTCATACTTCCCCCCATCTATACTGATACATCATAGGATATTGGTTAGCAAATTCAATAGAAATATAGCCTAATAAAAGTTTACTAAAATAATGAATTTGCTATAATAAGGGTTGCTTTTAAAGCAAGGTGTATATTAGTCGGGGTGTTTCACTGACTTGTCAGAGCACTCATTGTGGAGAACCCCCAGCGCTGCCCAGCACTGCAATAAGGAATGCCTGCTCAATAACAGCTTGTTTGTTGTTATTGGGTCTTGATGTCGGAATCCTTACCCAGCTGCACCCAGCCTCCCACTGTGGTGAGGAGTGTTAGAAAGCAAGGGGGTTTGGAAGCTCCGAATTTTTGTTTCAATACACAGGAGCCTTTTGCATATCTGTAATATTAATGTCTCCCCTCCTCGATCCCTTCACTCTCCTTCACAATCTTCTCTTGCCCTTCACTACTTTAATTTCACTACTTTCAGTTCTTGTTTTTCACATTTTCTAAATACCAGCCTTTTCTATTGGTGTCTGAATTATCTGTAAAGTTTATTTTCTCTGTATCAAATATTATTTGTCACATATGACTGAAAGAACTGAGTCCAGAGACAATCCATATTTTGCAACATATTTCTTTTTAAGTTTTACAAAAGACTCGACCTCTAGAAATACTTGCCTTAAGTTCTTTGGGGCAATATAGAAAAAGGAAGTCCAGAAGCCATGTCACTTCTCATCAAGAACTAAATTAAGAAAAACATTACTCCAAAGCTTGGTCTGAATTTTCACAATCTTAATTATGTTTGATGCTTCAAATTTCAAATGCCTGGTTCAGTCATACAGCCAGCTGGCCAGTGGCATAAAACACCTGCAGTTCCCAAGATCAGAATGAAACTAGAGGATAAAGTAAGAGCCCCCAGTGGAAACCCTACAGGCAAGCACTGAATCCTTCAGTAGAACTTCATTTAGAGAAGACTACAGTAGCTCAGTGTGTAACTACTTGCTTCATTTGCTGCCTAAGGTCAGAGATTAACCAGAAGATAAGCTATTACAAGACAGCCCACTGAAAGGAAAAACAATGTCATGCTTTGCATAAAACTGCATTCTATTATGGGGACCGCCACAGACTTAATAAGAGTTGGACTCTCAGTAAAAAGTTTATTTAAGCAAAAAAAGGCTAAAACCAGAATCAGTCCAGTGGTCACACAACCTTCCCCATGTTTACCTGTGTTCACTAACAGATCAAATGTGTAGATAAAACAAACAAAACCACAAAACCAAAGAAACAGTACCAATGGCCTGAATTGTACATCATCTACAAATTAATTTCCAAGATGTGGCTTGTTAATTTAGTACATTTATTTTCTAGGATAAAAATAAAAGTTTTGTTGAGGAATAGTGTTTTTTATCTTCCTACATTTTTTTAAGTGGTGCTTAAGAATGCATGAAAAAAAAAAAAAAGAGTTCTGAGATTTTTAATTCTCTGAAAACAGAAACCATGTGAAGTGCAGTTGTGACGCATTTATTTGGATTTTATGAAGAATGCAATGGAGTTTCATGAAAACTCTCTAAAAACTACCACGTTTAATTTTTTATAAAATCGGTGAGAGTTGATTATAAATATTGCTATTGCATTAAGAGCTCTCTTTGGGATTTGACTTCATCGCATCTGAACACAACATAGTCACGTAGCTCACTCAGTTAGAAGATACAAGTAAGTACTTAGTCGTAGAAATATTGGCACTCATGGCACATGACCTTCCCAAAGCTGAACTTTGACTAAGGTTTTCGATTCAGAGGAAAAACTGTCAACCTCATTGCTCACCTCCTGTTTAAATGCAGCACTATTCAGGGTAGATACATCTCGGGCTCTTTGCTGAATTGTAAAGTGGGCATGTGAAATCACATATAGCCTAAACCAAGATACTATTAGACATTCCAGAGCCTTTAAAGTAGTTTTCTTTCCCTACGGGGTTACTTAGTTGCAAATCCTTCCCCTTTCATGCAACCTTGGAGAACCCTGTCACCCAAGGGCCCAGGCAAAGCTGAGAACAAGGAGCAAAATCTCTGTCCTACTGCTCTTGGCTGTGGTGTTGATGTGCTGAGCAAATGGCAACCCCTCTGTGAGTTGCTGGGAGAAAAAAAGAAAAAAAAAAAAAGAAAATAAAAGAAAAAAGAAAGAACTGAACAGAAGGCAGATTCTTTTCTGTACAGGGAGTTATCTGACAGAGTTATTTCCAGGAGCAAACAAAAGACTGTTTTCAGTTGAATCATACTTTTTCTTAGTTTATTGATTATATATCAGATGAGGTCTTTTTTTTTACATCATGGCTCTATTTTTTCTTTTCTCCAAAACCTGCATTGTAGCTGCACATCCTTCTGAATGATAGAGCTGATGTTGTGACATGTTTATGTCAAAAGTCTACACCTCAGAGAAATAGTTGTAATTAATAATGAAAAATTTGAGGAATAGATGTCCATTAGCCCAAAACAAACAAACCAACCTAACTCAACAACAACCTTAAAAAAACAATTAAAAATAGCAGTATTAAAGGATTTGATATGATATAGGAAGAGTGAGATGAAACTTCTAGAAATATCATAACAGTTGGTGGGATGATTGCTTCCCTGTTTGATTGTAAGAATCAAGGGGCAAAAAAGGAGAATCAAACAGAAGAGGAGAGGTGAAAACAGAAAAAGAAAGAAAAGAGGTAAAAGAAGAGGAAGCAGGCAATGATAATCAAGAAGGAATAAAAATGATGTCTTAGATTATTAGTTGATACTCTTCTGAGAAAAGAAACTGACATGGACTTATGTAAACCTTATGGAAACTTTACTCTGCTATTTAATCAATGTTATGCTAGAATAATGGTAGCTATAAGAGATAGTGATACAATATAGATTTATTGGAAGTCCTTCTAATTTCTATCCACTTTCTTTCATTCCCATGTAAATGAGTTTTTAATGGAAGAGTTTCTTGAAGAAAGAGAAATTTTTGTCCTTTTCCCCAATGATTAATGTAAGAATTACTACATGTTTACACAATAGAAGCCTCAATCTGCAATCAGTTGCAGAAGCAAAGGCCATTTGAATAAAAAGGCCAGGAAGGACAAGTATCTGATGGATGGACTCAAATCACAGAACCAAATTTTCTAATATGTTTGCAAATCTCTTCTTTCTGTTCCTCCTGTCCTGGGAAAGCTCAAGCTGATCCACTATTTCTATGCCTTACACAGCAAATGCACCATTCTCACTCATGCACTTATGAATACATTATAAGTTGTGACTAAATGTAATTATGTAAATGATAGTCATTTGTTTGCTATACAGATTAATGTTCTGCTTCATTGGGGTCCCAATGTGGAGCAGCAGAAGTTTGAGCTCTGCAGCTGTGCCTCTGTGTGGTGCTGCCTCTCATCTAAAATTTAAAATGAAGATGAAACTTGTCTTTTACTTAGTATGAACAAAAAAAACCCCACCCTTGTGTTACTTAATACATTATCTATTACTTTCTACAGGTAGCAGAATCAATTGCCTTTCCCAGTGGTGGCAAACTCCTGCAGAATCATTTCACACTCCTCCAGCTCTACATACAGCCTCCTAGTGGGTTTGCTTTTTGTAGTGATGCTTTTTAAAGCTAAGATTCCTTTGTCAATCTGGGACCTGTCAAGAGGCATGAAAAGTAAAGTTCTGCTACACTGGGAAGGTTTGACTAATAAAGATTTATGGAAAATGGGTTTCTCATACTGTGAATTATTTTCTAATCAACAGGTTTTCCCATTTTGCATCCGGATTAATCTGAGAGCTTTTAAGGGTAGGAAGAATGTCTAACAAAGAAAATCTCTTCCAAAAAGTAAAAGCTTTGTTACTATATAAACTTGCATGCACACGTTTCCTTTTAAGACAAGTTGCACTAGAAATTCTGTTTATTGCCAGCTATTTCTCCTCCCTCTCTAGAAAGTTACTTGGAAAGGTTTTTCAGAACCTGGCTACAGTATTGCTGTCAGGCTGCCTAGTTCCATAGGGAGTTCCACATCTGGCTAGTTCTCCAAGTTAAGTAGCCCATTTCGGTTTTAAACCAGTAACATTGTATGCAGACTAAACACAGCTTCATGTTGTTAAGATAACAGTTCCAATGATCTTAATACAGTTATCCCGAAGTGTTTCTATTCAATTTCCTAATTATGTCTTTTGAATTATGCATGTCTCTACAGAAGATGCAATGTAAGTAGCTGTAGGGAAGAAGGGTAAAACCAAAATCTTCCAGACTTAGAGAGACTTATGAAGGTAGCAGCTAGTTTGTTGAAAGTGAGCCCAAAAGATACACAGTTCTCTTGTGAAAGTTGCTTTTACTGACAACATCAACCCTTAAAATAACTGTATAATCAGGACTGCCTGGCAATAGAGGCAGGGATAGTCTGCCTACACACTCTAATACTTGAGTAAAATTCAAGTTCAGAAGAAGGAAAACTGTTTCGCAGCGATCTTGCATCTAGTAACAATGAAAAAACTGCTGGTTTCAACTTCAGGTTCATAGTGTCACCTAAAGCCTTTTCCGCTGAATTTTTTCCCTTCGTTACTTAATCATCTTTATATTAATTACACATGTGAGAAAACTACTAGCATTTTTCTATTATTCTTTAAACTAGATATCACAGTTCTCCAGAAGAACTAGTTAATAGATGTTTTCTGGATCACAGATCACTGGCAGCACCTGGTGAGTCAATTGATAGTGACATGAGTTTGGATCCCCTCTTGAATCCTCTTGGGCTGTGAACCTTGTGTTTCCAGGTACTCAAGAGTAGCTTTGAAGCAACCCTCACTGTCTTGGTGTTATGAAAATATGTAGGAGCTACAAGACAACAACACGTGTGTATCTCTGAGAACAGGACACTGATTTAATATACTGACCTTCTCAGATCAACCATCTCTCATTCTAAAAAAAATTAAATATTTCTAAACAATAGAAAAAGGAATATTAATTTTGTAGATGGTGGCTGGCATGTCTTGCTAGCCCATCATATAGCTCTAGGTGATGTTGTAATGCTTTCACACCTTGGAAATAGTTCTATTTGTAAATTACTCAGAGCTTCTTAGTTGAAAGAAGAATTTTAACCTGGAAAATAGTATCTTTGATGGTGTGTTATGTTCACAGTTATTATCCTTTCTAGTCTTACCCCTCTGAAGGAAAAAGGACAGGGTATTTGGAACCTTTTAAAAATGCCATCCACAGCGGGAAGGAATGAGTTAAAAGTTTTTAACATATTCCAGATTGATTCATGAGATTAACATGCATTCTTTCATTACATACATGCACAGTGAAAATTACAGGAGGGCAATTCATACAGCATGCTTCTCTTTTATAATTCAACAAAAAATACTCTTTATCCCCATTTTTATCTTCCTCTACTCCATGCACAGAATGATAATCAGTGTACAGAAAATCTGCCTTCAGCCAACACAGATCCATTTCTCACAGTACTTGCACATCACAGAGAACCATAATTGTATACCCACAGTGACAGTAACAGCAGACCTGACCCACTAAGATGCTCCATGAGTGAAACCAACTCAAATATGCATTAAGCTACTAATTCATGGCAAGTATCTGCCTCCCATCAGGGTTTTCCCTTTGACTGCATCCAGATTCTGAGTGTAATATGTCTTCTTGCAATGCAGAACTGCAATAAATTAATATTTCAGGAAGCGGAAATAAGAAGAGGGAACAATACCATGGATTTCCATGTTTTTCCTAAAGGACATGTTTTTCTAAGTTATTATTAATCATATGTGTAACTAACTATGGTTGAACAGTAGTTTTGCTAAACAGCAAACATTGCTGTTTCACTTTTTTAATCAAATTTCAGCACTGTGGAATTAAATATGCTATTCAAACATACGTAGTTAATATTATTCTCTGTAAATGCTTAAATATCAAAGAATTTCGAGCTGTTTACAACAAAGGAATTTTTTATATTTGTCACTTCTCATTTTATTATAAAATAAAAGGGTATTTCCATCAGAATGAAACAAAACAGTGACAAGTCACAGAATAAAACCTAGAAGACTAACAAAAGAGTTATTGAGGCAATTTTTTTCAGCAGATTCCAGTTAAAATTCCATTTCAGAACAGTTTTATTCTAACAGTTGGCCTGAAGTCACTGGGTCCAATCCTTTCCAGGTTACAAATTAGAAAATGTGCAAAAGATATTGTAGATGAAAGGTAATGCGTAGTGCGATCAACTCATGTTCAAACTACAAATTTAAATATACTAATTAATATTGTCTTAAAAAAGAGAAATAGTGAAAGAAAGAAAAAAATGTAAGTAGCAGCATTTGGCTGCGTGAGAGAGCGCTAAATATAAAGTGGTCATGCACTACAAATGTTGTACAAGCCAAGCTATAAGATTGCAAGCCAGGTTTCTGCATGCTGTCTTGCCAATATGTCTAGGCCCTTCTTTGGCAGGCAAATCACAGTGATGTCAATTCAGTCCTCGGCTTTTCAGCTGAAACTACTGATCCTCTTCCCAGCAGCGCTGCCCCACCCCCAGTTATAAAGCAAATTCTTGTCAGTACTTTGAATCTATGATGTCTAAGACCTATTCTCAAGATCAAAAATCAATTAGGCTTCTATAGGAGGTACCTAAGAAGTTATAGTGGCCTTAGATAAAAATAAATGCTTCGGCTTCACATCAGGCTTGGGTTCCTGGCTCTCAGAAGCTCAGGAGCCAGTTTGGAGAATAAAGCCTTCCTCAAAGGGAACGAAAAGCAACTTTTTAAATTGTGTTAAGCCGACTTTAGGCTGCAAATATGAAAATATTTGTGACACTGACACTGGCCAGTTTTAGTTAGAGGTAAATCAACATCAGTGTAAAAAAGCTGCAAAGAAATGCTAAGCTGATAAATCACTTTAGGTCACCAATAAAGTGCTGAGTCTGAAGGGTCACTCACTGCTGGAGGGCCCATAAGCTTCCTATGGACTAGCAGCTCTAGGAGCAGCATAGGTGCTACTTTTCTCTGTAAAGGCTCCCAGTTCACCTAATTCCTCTAGAGCTTGGTTTTGCCTCTTTGCTCAATTTCCTGTGCCAGCCTTAGAGAAATGTGCTTTAAATGGCTCTGTCAGAAGGCAGCTGGAAATGGTTATTTTACTGTGGAGAGATTCATGTTATGCATTGCTGATCAGACACTGAATGAAGCAGACCTCTTGTTAGGCACTTTGGCTTTACTACTGGGATTATAACAGAGAAAAACACTCCAAATGGAAACAAACAAACAATGAAACCTCAGAATAGCTAACAGCTCTGCAAAAGTTGGGGCGGGGGTAAAGACAAAACCTTCGACAATGAGAACAGTGACTAAAGAAGGTTATAAACCTCTAACAGGGTCTGAAGAGCAGACTTCTTGGCAGTGAAAAGAAAATGTACATTAAAGGATTTGACTTCACATAGTGTTTAGGAGCCTACCATAACATTATGCTGGCATACTTTGAGGAATACTGACTCTGAAGATAAAGGAGACAAGTCTGGCTTCTTTATTTTCCTTTTAAAAAAAGATAATTATATTATTGATTTAGTAAAAGTTAAAAAGCAGGGAAGGATTTCTGAAGCTCAGAAACCCCTCTTATGAATTTGGGAGCCTATACAATTCCCTAGCAAAAGTTAACTGCACTTTTGGATGGAGACAGAACATTATTTTCAGCCATCAGCACAGAGCTCAGAATTAAGTCCTCATGAAGAGACTGCAGTTTGCCAGAAGTCACCTACAAACATTGTCAGGTTCTGAAGTGGGAATAGCCTGTGTTGTGAATAATAACACCAGCCAAGAGACTTAATGAAAACAATGCCAAGGGGGATGCTAAGGGGAAGCAACAGCTGAAAATACTTGTGATACAAGATGAGCGTTCTGCCATTGCTACCTCATACAACATGTCTCAGAAAAGAGGCACATGAAGGTGATGAACTGAAAGTTAAAGAAAACCCTGGCTAGGAAAAAAAAGAAGAAAAAAAAAAAAGAAAAAAAGCACACAAAACTAAGAAAACTGAACCCTGAGAAATAACACAAACTAAGCCAACATAACTGCTTGACAATAACATTGTTGCCTGAAGGCTCACCTGTCCTGCATCTCAGAATACACGGACCTGGACATTAATAAAACTGTTCTTAACGGGGTACTTACTGATATTTGAAGCTACAGGTATTATTTTCAGGATGGTTGTCACTAATATGCTTAGCTTGGAGAGAAAGTATTTGAGCTTGAAAAAATCATCATAAAAAGCAGTTAACTCAGTTGCTGTGTCATACAGTATCTCAGATACACAAACATGAACTGGTTAGAAGCAGACACTGAAGGAAGCAGTGACTTTGAGTAATTACAGAGCTACAACTGAGACAAGAAGTTATTTTCTAACAGGAGAATAGAGAAGTTGAAATAAATATGAATATGAAATACATTAGGTACAGGGAAAAGACAAAATCAACCTGTAACACTCAAAGTCAGAATTGCAGTTAACTCCTGTGCCTGCTACAGGTTCCCTAATTTCCATGCCCAAACCACCCAGCTGTTTACAGAGCACAGAGTTTTGAAAATTTTGTAGGCAGTAATTTGAAAATAGGAACAGTTCTGTTCAGAGGTGGTTTAATAGGTGATCATTCCTCTCTTCAAAGACCAGGCAAGGAAAAAAAGACAGTAAATGTCTGACATATCACAGCAGGCCAGCTCATTATGAACAAAAATGGAAGCAAATGATCACAGTATAGCAATCCTAAGTCTATAGGTTAAACATGGTTCAAAAGCTTGGGTCTTATCTCTCTCTCCACTGGGTCTAGCTGCTACCTCTCACCCCCTCTCTGTGTTTGACTATGGCAGTCACATCACTGCCAGCCACCATTAGCCACTTCCCCACTAACTTCTCAACAGTTCCTTTCTCCTTTAAACCTTGCTCTTTGAACCTCTCAGCAAGAGCTGGCCAAGTACAAGGGAAGAAGCACTCAGAAGTCCTTCTCCCTGCAGCCAGCCTCAGACAAGAGAACTCTTGTCTCTAAAGGTTGCCTGTTCTCCTTTATGCACAGGTACTTCTGTCAGCCCCACCTCATCCTCACTGGAACTGCATACATAGAAAACTCTTTCATTTACTTGTTTATTTAAGAGGTGGGGAAGCTGGTTTCACTATGTGTAAATGAAAGTCTGGAGGAGAGGAGGAGGTAGATCTTTCAAATTAAATCTGCCCATGGTTCAGTTACTATATTTTCATTGTATTTATCAGGCTGTGAATGAATATTTCTAATTAAATTAATTGAAGTCCTAAGATCTTAAAAACATCTACATTCTCATAATTCAAGATTCTTATCTACTTTTCACCTCTACCTTTTAGAACTATCCTTAATGACAGTACTTGCTTTCCTAGACATTTCCACTTAAATAGTGTATTACATATCCCCCAAAGTATCAGACAAACATTGATATACACAACTGCCTCCTAAAGAGTTTCCTTCTTAAAATATTTGCATTTTCTTACTCTTTCCAATAGGAGTATCTTCAGTATTATGACTCTTCATTATAATTATTTTCATTCACTTCCCATTTTATCAAATCTTGCCCTGCAAAGGTACACTGACTTGAGATCATTACAGATATGCTTTCCAGGAGTTTACAAGTAACTTGGAAGGACACTCAATGCACAAAGCCTGCTAGCAATGAAGTTCAGATGGTTTAATCATTCCCTGGGCTGTGAATTGTCTCCCTCCCATGGAAGCCACCATTGCTGTCTGTGGGTCAGGATTAGCTTTTTGAAAAATAGCTGGGTGCGAACTCATGGGATTCTTAAGCACAGTTAGTGAGCTGATAGCAGATTAGTGAACATAATGAGGCTGATCTAAAGCAAAGACAGAAAAAACAAGGACTTGATTACATTAATTTGAAGTTATCACAGTGGGTATAAGTACAGCATATCCACTCTTGGCACACAGGTATGTAGGAAATGTCATTACTAACGAAGCTGTATATTAATCTTACGTCGAAGTATTGCAAGGCTTTCCCCCTTTGGACAAGATTGTGCAGCAAGCACTGCTGTTTGTGCCTGGGCACATGGCCATTAGTGGCATCTGAGGATCATAGAGTGGCAGTTGTAATTGCATAGTGTCTTCTCTCTGCACAGGGGGTGGTTGTTAATGGTTTCTTGGGATCACAGCAAGTGCTCTATTCACTGGCTCTTTCAGCACCTCAGGCCAGTGTTTTCATCATGAGGTGTGGCTGCACTAATAGGACCAATCCTCAGGTGTTTGACATGTCACTTAGACAGATGCTTATTCCCTAACTTCACATTAACTCAACTGCCTGGTTACTGAATGCCAGCAACAGCAGATTCCTAGGCATGTTATAAAGTTTCCTTTCAAAGATTTCAGAGTTATAGTGTTCTATCGTAACAGGATCTTTATTGCCTTCCTCCATCCAACACGCTTTCATTTTGCCGTGATTGGTAATGCTGAGAACCAGGAAAGATGCTTGCAGATGTTGTTGATTTCAGCATCCTTCTCTAGCAGGCAAGATGCATCAGTGAACTTCTGACCACACAGGTGAGGTTTGAATATTCTGCAAAACCAAGGGAAGGTTTTGAACATCTCCTCTAGCCTTGTTCAGGACCTGCTTCACTGGGCCATGGGATTATTTTTCTGCTAGGCCACGGAAGGAAGAACTGAAAACCACTGACATTTTTCAGGGGCACATGCAGATCCAGTAGCCATAATGAAAGCAGTACTGCCTCTGGTGAGTATTACCTTGGCTTGAACTCATTAAAGAAAATCTTGCCTGCATTGCTGCTTTCAGCGCAATTATAGAAACACTTACCTATTGCTTTTGCTATTTCTGATAACATCTTTATACAGAACAGGTATTGTACCTCGTTCACTTGCTCCTTTGAGTCTTTCATGGTTTATTCTTGTCTTATTTGTTATATTTCAATCTTTCTGAAACAGTGCAGGAACTGATCTGCTACTGGAAATTCTTTTCAGAACAATATTGCACCTTAGGGTTCACCTTTGTGGCATCGAGATCAAACACAGGAAGCTCAGCAGCATAAAAGCTGGTGCTATGTTGAGAACTTCTTTGTGTATTTTGTGATATATTTTATCTGTACAGGCACACAATACACACTCTCCCTGCCACACCCTAGTTTTCCTCATAACATGTTCTCTATGTCCCAGTACTCCTTAGAGATACCCTCAACTTCTACTCCCCAATGTGTTATAGAAATGCTATGATTTTTACTTATCTACAGTAAAATCAATGGTGTGTAATAATTCCTTAACAGATTTCCAAAGGTCAGAAAGAACAGGTAGAAAGAACTGTTGCTTCAAATTGATTTTATTAGGAGTTTGCTCGAATTCAGTTCAATTACTCCTCCTTCTAGGATGTGACACAAGTAATTTGTTGTCTCGATGCCAGTTTCATTTTTCTGTAGTTAATTTTAACATTCAAGTTCCTTTCATCTGCAGCCATGCAATTAGTTTTGTCTCATGCTTCTTTGAGATCCTGCCATATGCAAAAATGACATGGTATGATTTCTGGAATATCTCTTATGCTGAAGAGACAACTGCAGATGTTTGGATGAATTGTCATTCTAGTATCGTCACTTTTGATGATTTTCACAGATCCAGGTCACATCAATCTTTTCTTTCCCAAAATAGCCACACATCACCTCACAAAAATTCCTTCATTATGTTATCCTCCTTCACTTTAGGCCTCATTGTTATTAAAAGTCAGTTTTTTGTTTGGAGCTTTTTATGTCAAGTAGATTACTCTAAACATCTGCACATCTAAAAAAAAAAAATAATCACATATCTTTCCCCACTGCCTTTGTGATGCATGTACCACAGTAGCACCCAGCTGGTAACACTTTCTCTTGTGCTTATCAGTGCAGTTCCCTCCTATGCTGAGGAAACAACTTCTTTACCTCATCTCAAACAGATATTTGTGCTACAAGCTGAACTTTCCCTATCTTTCATCTCTGGGATGCAGTTTACTTTTGTCTTGACACTAGCCGAGAACTTCACAGATCAGTTAGAAAAACAATTCCTTTTTTTTTTCCTCCTGATTTTGCTCTGTAGTCAAAAGCAACTCTTCCTCCGTGACTGCTTGAGCTTGCCTGAACAATACGCTGTGCTTTTCCTTTTGCCCTAGAAGCAGTAGTTTGCACTGAAGTTTGATGGGTTTCCCATTCGCAGGTCACTTCACCTGCTGCCTGTGGCACAGGCATGTCTGCTTTGAAAGGGTGATGGCCAGAGTGATGCCCAGGTCCTTCCTCGGATCTTTGTGCATGTCAGAGTCAGTTGCTGGTACATACATTTGCTTCTCAGTTGCACTTCAGGTATATCTGATATATCCAAAATGATGCTAATGAGAATTTATATCTATTCTGTTTTCCACACACACATTCTTCAGCTATTCTGATTACTTTTCCCCAATATTAAATTTCCCATTTAGATCCCATCTTTCATTGTACAAATTCTACCTGCAAAAGACATTTTTTGTTGCTATACAGTTACTGGTTGTCTTGGATTTTCCCTCTGTTTCCTCAAAAGAGTTTATTTTTTATGAAGTTTCTGTTCTTTGAAGAAAATAAACTCAATTAATCAACAACCTATCTGGATTTGTCCTGTCTGTTCACATGAGCCTGACACAAAGCACCCATGTTCTATTTCTACCCTTTCTCTCCCTTCCAATAAGTTTTAGAAACGAAGCAGATCTCTTTGAAAGCCTACCCACTTGCCTCAGGATGGGGTCAGTTAGTGCTTTTGCATGGCTCTGTTTACTCTAGTGCTTTTGGTTTAAAATTCACAGGCTGTGCCTCTTTGCCTTATTCACATGAATACCAGTCTATTTTTCCCTCGTACCATATTATTTTGATGTAGAACCTGCCAGCAATAGAGATAAAGAGAAGATAGGATTATGTAATCCAGCTTTTATTACAACCTTCCTAAACACTCCTATTCCATCTGTGCTGCTCACTGCCCACCTACAGAGTAGCCAAGCTGTTAAACTTGTATATCCCTTAAAGAAGCAATATACCTGTACAGGGACTAACACCTTAGTACTGTGCTATTGACTTTATGTTGTTGTGGTAGTTTATTAGATCATCTGCAGCACTACCCTTGGGCATCTTCTAATGTGAGCTTCTGAAGAGAAACTAGCTTGGGGATGCAGAGCAATGATTTTTGTGTTTCAGAGATGGTTTTGCTAAACTACAGGTGAATCACTTCTGCTGTACTTAAATAAAAATAGAAAGAGTGTTTATACATGAAAATGAAATAGAGACATGAACGATGATTCTGTTGGTACAGAACAACTGTTTTACACTTCTGCAGGGACCATGGTAGGTGAGTGTTCCCATATATAAGATCTCTCTTGGTGGCACAAGGTCAAATAACACAATTTCTTGATAAAATATTAAAGGATTAAAAAAGAAAAGGTTAAGACATGAAATTTAGAGAGAATTTGAATTTATGGGAAACAGCCATACAAAATATTAATAAAGTGAGCAGTATTTCTTAAAATTGATGAGCACCTCTTGGTATCTAGCTATGGCATAATAAATCACTATTCAAAAAATATCCCACATAAAATGATCCAAATATATTTTATCATTGAAAATATCAAGAAGCACTTGCTGAGCTGTTGCTGTTTAACACAGTCTACCAGTCTATGTTATACGGGATGTTTGCACAGTGGTGATTCAGAACACCTCAGATAAAAGCTGAAACTAACCACAAAGTATTGGATTATACACCCAGAAGAGGTTTAGAAAAAACCCCAAAGCATGTCAGTAACTAAATTATAAACAATGCAGGAAAAAAGGACAGAAAAAACCTTGTTATATATTATTCAAACAACAGTAATAAGAAGGGTAGATTTTCCCTGGTAGTGTCAGCAATGTTTCCTAGACAGCTGACTCCTGGACAACATGCCTCTCTCAAGCTTATTTCTGGAACTCCCTGCTTGCAACTTAGCTAGATCCATGATTTTTCCAGCATTAACTAGATATTTACAATAGAGTTTTAAATATTTGTTCCTTGTTCCTCCTTCTTGGTAATTTATAGGGTTGGGGTTTTTTTGAACCACCTTCTTACCTCTGTCAACTGCCTGAGAACTTTCCTTATGAATGGTATACCATGAATGGGCTTTCAAAGTAAGGAGAATTGAGGTGTTTGTGGTTTACTACCAAAAAAAGGCATGTCCACAAGAAGGCAGAAAGATCAAATATAGTCTGAAACCTACCAATCTGACTAGAGAAATATAGTACAGCTGTCTGAAGAAGTCTGCCAAGAGTCCAGGAAGCATCTAACACATCAGTTACATCACATTTTAACTGATTCTGTTACTAGAAGACACAGCTTTGTCTTGCACCTTCCAAATCTTCTCCACATTAGTCCTGTGTTCTCTTATAGCCAAAGAGTCTTTGTGCTACTAAATCAGACAGAACATGGAAGTTATTGTAGCAACTATACTATACTTAAAGGACAATTTGAGCCACATATTAGCTACAATGCTACAGCTCAAGCTTTCTCTGGCCATCTCATTTTGTAGGACAAGGCAAAGAAAAAACATCTACCCTGGTATCACCATTAAGATCTTTACTCTCAAGATGGGTTTCTTCACCTCATGGAGCAAACCATCAACATCCAGGAATGCTAGGAGGTAGCTGGCATATATGTTCCTAGGGTATGTTTCAGAGAGACAACAGGGTGCTGGGCATTGTTCCTTACAAAAAGGAACTAATCCAAAATTTGTATTTCCAGATGTGAACAGCTACCTAGAAGTGTTTTATGATCTAGCAATATTACCTTCATATGAACACAAAGACAACTGGCAAGCTAAATTCCTCATTACAGACGACTGCAAAGGTTTTTTTTTTAGTGAAATTACAGTTTTCATTAATTGTGAGTTAGTATGACATGCTAAATTTAGATGCTTGCTTGACTGTGGCCTGCACCTGCTCTTTTGCAGAAACAAGGGAATCTGGTTGCATTGCACCATGAGGGCCCTTGGTGCATCATTGTCATCTTGTACCAGTCAAGCACATACTTCTTCAGCCCCCTCTTCCAGGTGATGTGAAAGCATTTTGTGCTGTACAAGTGTTTTACATCCAGCTGCTCTCCAAGTTGTCTGGATTTCCATTAGCCCCATCCTCCTGAGAGCTCAGCATGGCCTCTCAGTCACAATACAGCTGCATCTGTCATGAAAGCCTTCCACCCAGCCAAAGGGAGCTCAGAAAAAGCTGATGCAGCTCTTTAAATACTAAAAAGATGTTGCCTAGCAAGGAACAGAGAAGGGAGGAAGGGGATCTGAGCTGCAAAACATATCCCCCTGTCCACACCTCAAGAAGTCAGATGTATGAAAAACAATCCCATCTGTGGTATGCTAGGCACAGAAAATGTCTAGGTGGAACAAAAAGCAAGTGCACATGAAGCATTTCTAGCTTTTACATCAAAATAAGGCTCATTATCAGTACCCTTAAAAAGCTGGGTTACAAAGCTTCACTCTGACATCAGTGGGTGTTTGCATGTTTCCAGCCCCATTACAGCACACAATTATCAAAGCTTGTTAATTGAGAGTTTTTGCAACCAACCCTTTTATCAAGACACACAAACCATGCTTATTCCCATTTTCATGGGAATCTTCCTTCTTCTAAACTTAAAATGTTGAAAAATATTAAAAAACAGGGCATATTTAACCTTTATACAAGGGATCACACTGGACAAAAATACTGGCAGCTATGTAGCCTAAGCAGTTAACCAACAGTGTGTTTCTTGGATTGTGCTTAAGGAAGGCCAACTTCCAGAACAGGGGAACATTGTAACTGAGAAATCAGAACTGTTACTTGTGAATAGTTATTTCATAATGGGCAATATATAACGAGTAGTAATTGACATATGTAGAATACCACATTAAACGATAATTTATGTTTTTGTAGATCACACAAAGAACCATTCTACATGCCTTGAAGGAGTACAAAAGAAAACAATTACCTCATTTTTCAGAAATGAGTAAAAATTGGGAAGATTTATTCCACTTGAAATACTACACCACTACCAGCCAGAAAAGCCAGGGACAAAACCAGATTGAATTTGCTTAATTAGGTCCTGATCCAGTGAAGTATATACATATCTCTAAGCCAGTGAGTGAGCCTATGAACAGCAAACAAAATAACTATATTGAAAGAGAGCATAAAGCTAAATGTGGCATCAGTTTCAGATTCAATGTGTGATTTCTCATATGCTCAGCATTACCTTCATGCTCAAGCATTTTGCACAACCATTATTCTGTCTCTTGTCAGAAAATTGCCTAGCAGTAAGTTCTAGAAACCTGTCGTGAGGCTGATCAACATCCCATTTCACTCCTATTCATTTCTCAGGCAGCTTCATAGAAACAAGTTTCTCTGTGAAGGAAGGAAACAGCTATCAAGACTGCAGACTGGTCAAAATAATGTGAAATTATGGATTTAGGAACAGCATAAGCCATGCAGAGGGACAAAGATATGACAAGAATATGATGGAGGAGAGAATTCACAAGCCAGACACCCATATTGATTTTGATACACGTGACAGAGATAAATTGTTTGACCTGCAACAAAATAACAACTTTGAGCTTCCTTTCTAACCTGAAAAATACACTTTCACCTAAGCAAAATATTCCATCTAATTTGACTTCCAAAGAAAGTCCAATAATGTGATTTAACAATTTATTTTACAGATATTTCAGAGCAAAAGAGTGAGATTATAGGATAAGCAGTGCAAATAAAGAGTAATCCCAGATATTACTCAAAATTTTAAACCAAATTTTAAAAGGCTAATGTTGTCAGAGATGTCTAAATTTTAGTCCCTCCTGAGTCCAGAAATAGAAATGGTATGTTGTTTCCAGAAGTCAAAAGTTTGGGGCCACCATGTGTTTAGATAACTTATGTTAAGAACTGAGACTGAGGGGAAGTAGTCATGTTGTATTTTGATTCTTTTGAAGTTTGCAACTTGTTTTGCAGTATAGTGAACTTTAAAACACATCTAATTGGTTTTTGATTCTCTGGCATTGAGAAATAAATAGATCCTTGCTGATAAAGGATGAATATTCCTGATCCAAATAATAGCTTGTGATAAAATCAAGGATATACAAAAGACAACTTTTTTTTATTTTTTGCTAGATATTTGCTCAGTTACTTAAATTTTCTTAGAAAGGTGTATGTGTCTTTAAAGAGAAAGTGAACATACTGAGCCAGCTTTTGCTGCAGTAGCTATGACAACAGACTTCGAAAGAAGCATGGAAAAAGCTAGACCTGAATTCTAATTTAATTATTTTTTTCAGTGTAGTCTTCACATTGACTATTTTGCATTTTACTCTCAAATTGTACAGACGTTGTGATTTCTTTTTAACATGACATGCATAGTATCTTACGTAGCAGATCCTATAGATGTTACTTAAGTTGGAAAAGAAAAGACTTAAAAGAATTAGTGGCCATCTCCTAATGTCTTCAGATGAATGCCAGACTGCCTTCTGGGGAATGTGCTTTTTACCCAAAGATGCTAGGCTCAGTGCAGATGGGCATGTATGAGAGATTTGATTTAGCCCACTGGATCAACTATTAGCAACTGCATCCTACTGTCTACTAAAGGTGAATTTTTCAAAATCAAAAGACAGAAGAGGAGGTAGATTAGAAGTCAACTTCAGCTGGTTCAGTAACTGGGCAGGAGTGAGAAAGAGACTTCAGTTCTAGTACCTCTTCCTTTTTTCTCCCAGTCCTTCCCATCTCCCTTGAACCAGTCTTTTACAGATGATAACCTCAATCATGGATACTGTCAGCTTCTCTAGACAGATAATCTGTGTCCCTCTTCATGTCTCCTCTCCATTTCCTCTATATACAAAGAGCAGAGAGAATTTTTTGCCCCATCCAACAAGCACAGCACTTCAGAAATCACAAACACTTTCTTTTAGTAAAAAATAAGGAAAAGAGAAACTTAGACCATTTCTACTAACATTTCTTCTTACTCTATAAATGTTCCATCTGCCCCCTCTATTTCATTTTAACAGGTCTAAGGCCTCCCAGGAAAGCCAAGCCACTATGCAGGCATGACCATGCAGAAGAGAAGTCACTTCAACCTCACTGAAACTGATCTACATCACCTGTGCTCCCAAAGCAACTTACTGAACTACAGCCACAGCTGACAAGGCCAGGGACATCATGCAGCATCTCCTCCCACTGGCCCAGCTCAGCTTCCCTGAGCTCAGGGTGGTGAAACTGTAGGGCCCCACACTCTGCATTGCAGAGGCTGGCACTATGAGGCATGCAGGCATAAAATATGGGAAGAGATTATCATCATACTACTAATTGTTATTCATTCCCTTAAAATTTGATTTTTGAGTCATCATTCCTCATAATTCTTCCACAAACAAAAAATGTGTAAGGAGTGCATAAAACATAAGCCATTCTTTCTCTAGAAGTCTGGTACCAAGTGGCTTTTTTTCAATTTGTTCCCTCTGGTTTCTCAATAAGGTGCCTCTTGCTGCAATGACTGAAAAAAAGACTGGCTAAATACGGACTGTAAGTAAGCAGCCTTGATTTACATTACCTTTGTTTTATTAAACTTAGCTACCTGCTAGGATTTTGTACAGGGACCATCTCAGGTGTGCGTAAGCAACAAGAAGAGGCTCAGGCCTTGATCATCAGATATCTCCATCCACTGCAAAACATGGGCTGCTCCACATTCAAATACATTTCAAACTGCAGCTCTCTCTCATGCTCTTGTACCTTTCTATTGCCTTCAGTCTAAAAGAATTGCACTCTCCCACCTACCATTTGCAAAGCTTTGAGCAATTTTGAGGTACTTACAGATTTCACACATGGCTTGCAAGCAGCTGAAGATCACCATGACATGAAACCCTCAGTCAGAAGAAGAGATTCAAGTTTTACTGACTGCAGCAAATGAAACAGATATTTGTATAACCACCAGGAAAGAAAAGATGTGAAGGAGTGCAAGCAGCAAAGCCAAGCTTAGCCCCAGCTTACTCAGGCACTATTTGCATTCCATTTAAGGGCAGGCTGTCCTGAGAAGGCTGCATTTTAAAAGGGCCTGTTCCCTGGCACAGCCGCCACCTTTTATCCTAATTTCTCACCTTGGGAGTGGAGAAGCAGCATTAACTCTTCAGTGTCCAGTTCAGGAAGGGTAGGGGAGGGTGCAATGCTTGGAGCACTCCTTATTTCTGAGACCTTCTTGCACTTTCATTTGGAAATGTTCCCAGCACATTATTCAGTCCCTGCTCTCCATGCAGCAAAGCTCTTTCTCTTCCATCCGCACCAGAATCTGGATGAAGGAGTCTAGCTATACATTTTATTCTTTCTATATGTATACAATTCTAAATAGCACCTCTTAATAGCATCTTTGTTTCTGCATCCACTACATTCAGCACATAAAGCATTATTTTTCCTTCTAATGATGAGTCTTGTGAAATGCATACACAGCTAATTTCACATTCTTCCTCTTTAAAGCAGATATGAGTTTTTAAAAAAACTTTTCTCAATTACTCCAGTGGGCACTGAATGCTAGGGAAGTAAAACAGAGTCACATTTTGTACTAGAGTTGGTATAGCCTTTCCATTGTTCCTCTTTCATATCATGCAGCAGCATTGAGAACCTGTTTCAGTCTCTCATGTGGTAAATTTGAAAGGTATTCTGTTTTTTTGTAATCATGGAATGAGATGCGGGCACTTGAAGTTTGATAAATCCCCAGAGACAGCCAGCTTGGTTTATTTTCAGCTCTGATGGGCCACAGAAGCAAAAAAAAATAAAATTATTATTATTTTTTCTGAAACATGGAAATGGAATTTTTTCCTTATTTTATGTAAACAATCCCCCTAACATATGAGAGGGAAGAAGTTCTTATAAAAATGGAATGTTTACAAAAATATCTGCCTCTCCCTGCTGCAGGAGGATTATTAGCATCACTGAATTCCTTCTCTGTTCAAACAATCTACTGCCAGATTTCTCAGAGAAGCACTTTTGTGGTTGCTGCCTTGACAGCAAGTGTCTAGGCAGTTTATCTTGTTTTTTGTGAGTACAGTGCTGCAAAGAGAAAAAAACAACATGCTGAGTTTCTTGGTGAGGGGGGTGACAGAAGAACCCCCTTTCCAGATAGGGCCATTGAGTATGAGGTCTTCGGCAGAAGCATGAGATAAATTGCTTACTCTCTAGGAAACAGTCTGATATAGACTGGAGAAAAAACTTTTTAGAAAGAGAGGCATTTTTACATTTGCTGGTGCATTTCCTCCATTGGTCTATTACACACAAACCCAGATACAGCAGCCTGGCAATACTAAAGGAGGAAAGTGAGGATGATGTGCTGGGAATGGACAGTGGCATCTAGCAATGGACACAGAAATGATACACTGAAATGGTTCAGAACGCATATAATTTGGTTCATCTTATGTCTTAGCTATTACAGAAAGCCCCATGTAATAGATCACAGAAAATTTTTTAGGTAATTTAAGTCACTGCACTACATTTTTTTTCCTACTTATTTCTTGAACTCATAAAGCCCAAAACAAATTCTGATTTTCAGTGTAGAGATTTAGCATTCAAACTACAGAGTGAATTCAGCACTCAAGAGGCAAAAATAGTGTTGCCTTAAAAGGGATACTTTTTTAATATTTATTGTTCAAGGAGAAACTGAAAAAGCATATGGAATTAAAGTGTTTTTAATAAGAGAAAAAAATGTGTGAGAGACATTTATTCAAATCTTAAAAGCCTCATTTTCCATACTATGAAAACATATCCTTCTCTTGTTTCTCTCAGAATTTTTTTAGAGCAGACACTTAAATAAAAAGACCCTTTATAAAGCTATCTATACATTCACTCAACCTGTTTTTTAATCCATGGTTCTCTACAATGTCCAGTGAAAAACTACTGACCATTTCACTGAGATAAAATTCTTCAGTTAAAGTTACACATTTAACTGCTGTATATTAGAAAGACTTCAGTGCACTCTAGACATAAGGATGGCTTTCTTATTTCCAACTCCTCTTCTGTTTCTACCCATTGTCATACTGGTTGCCATTCAAGTGGGATTTTAAATCTCCTGGTGTGACAAAATTAAATAAAAGCTCTGGTGACCTGTAAGTCTTTTCTTTTAAGGATATACAGGTAACTTCGCACAATCCCAAACTATAAAGGAACGTCTGCCTTCCTTGGATACTCCCTTGCACAACCAGTTTGTGATAACACAAATTCCCTCACACAGATCCACATTCCCTTCCCTCCCCATGTCACCAGATGACTGACATTTCTGGGGTTTTTGATGTTTTTTTTTTCATTGGCTGCTTGGCCACAGTCAACATGTAATTTAGTTTCTCCGTTCCTTAGTTACTTCAGAGGTACTGAAAACTCTTCTGTACAGAATGCAGTTAACAGGGATATAATTTTATCTTCCTCTATATTTATTCAGCACATAGCATGAACCTTTTTCTTGTTTTGAAACATTACACTGTTTACTCAATAAGTTGTGAATTCTGAAATAATTGTGAAGTTTTGAAAGAAGTGATTTTATACTACTGCACTCCAGTCTCCAGACTCACTGGTGCTCTCCTATGAAAGTTCAGAAAAGACCTAACATGGGATAGTTGATGTTTTCTCATCTCAGAACTGTTTTATTTTCTGAAAACCAACACACTAACTCTTCAAAATGGCCACAAGGCTTACACTTTTCAGAGTGCTGTAGACACAAGCTTCAGGGAAGTTATAGTGAATGAAGGGGCTACCTACACAAGGGAGGGGAAAGAAAGATGGCCTTTAGAATACATGGCTGCTTTGTGCTGGCCTTATGCTGCATCATACACCCAATGGGTACTAAACAAAACAGAAACATTCTGAGTCTTGGAAGAAAGACATGCAATGTCTTCCTAAGAACACCTGGGTCATTTGTGGTCACTCAGACAAACAGACTGAGGCTGTCTCAAAGCTATTTGGTAGATGGCAAGAGGTTGGTTGTGAGAAAATGTTGTACTTGAGCAATTACTCAGCTCAGCTGTGTGCAGAAAGACAGTCCTAGTTGCAGGGCTGACAGACTGGTGGGAGCCAAAAGGGAAATCAGCACTTCATAAAAGTTAATGACCAAGGTTTTAGTACTTACAGGTCCTGACTTCAGCAGGATTCAAATGCAAAGCACAATACTATTCCCTCTTTCACTGATCCCTCCAGTTTGGATCAGCTCCCCTCTCTTTTTTATTGTTGCTATGGTTGGCTTTTATTTGTGAGAAAGCCCTGAATAAGACACCCTCCATCATTTTCTTCCCCTTCACTATCAGGTCTGACTCACCGAGGCCACCTTTTTCTCTTTTCTACTTTTGCAGAGGTATTCTCTGAAAAGAGATTAAACATCTTCTTCCAGATGGCCCATTTTTGGGAAGAAAGTTCACACATGAAACCAAGCAATGGTAAATCTTAAATCAGCATCCTGCAGAGAGGGGAGCACTGGCATTCTGAGCACTAGGCATTTTGACTACTACTATTATATTGTCTATACAAAGATATTTCTCACTAATGCTAAACACTGTAGGTGTGGATTGCCTATCTCCAAGGCTTGCAGTGTTATGTTTCATAATGTTGAGTGTTTTATTGCTCTTATTATAGTTCAAAATTATTAATAAATAATAATATTTAAAAACATCAATTTAAAAAAAATTAGAAGAAACTTTTCTTTTTCTACTGGCTGGAAACAAGAGAATACACTAATATCCAATTCAGCTTGCAACCTTGCAGCACTTAAGTATGTATGTATCTATGTTGAGGACTCAAGACCGACTGTGATTCACTAAATAATAGATTAACAATAACAAAAGTAAGCAAAACATCTGATTTTTATTTTTTTTAAAAAAACAACCTTCTCATAACAATTATTTATTTTCTTTCATTTTCACTTGCATATATCCTTTTATTCTTCCTGGCATATTTTAATGCTTTTCTATAACCAAGCATTTTTCAAATTCATATAAGTGGATAAAGCATGTGAGATAAGTTACAGTGTCAAACACAGGGTGGGAAACACAGATTGTGCATTAGAGGAGGACGGCTTAGCACTGCCAGCAGTTTGCCCTGCAATAAGTGCCCACACCAGCTTCACAACTAGAACCATGATGGTCATGTCTGCACAACACAGCCCAGAACTCATGAAATCTTGGCTTAAAAAAACAGGGTCTGATTCCAAACCCTGTGTGACCACAGACAAAAGGTTTCTTCTCTATTTTCTATTTTCCCATTTCTTAAGCATGCATGAAGATGCTTCTAATTTTAAAAGCATTTTGAGACTAATGGGGGAAAAAAATCATGGAAATGTTAATACTTGATTTTGATGATTAAGAGGACTGGCAAAGGGCAGGAAGAAACCCAAGGAAAAATTCATTTGTAAGTATGGTACCATAAAGCAGGTTCTGGGATACATAAGCAAGAGACAAACCTAAAAATGGGATCATTCCACTAGACCTTGTAAGATATAGAAGAAATACAAAGATACTTTAAGTATTCTGCCTTATCGAAACTGCATTTATGTTGGAATAAAACATTATTGCAAAAGGAATAGTAGTAACCATGAATAAAAAATGCTGAATTATTATGGAAGACCACACATCAACAGAACATTCATGGTCCTGCTCAGGACAGACAGCTCAGCCAGGATTTTTCTCACATGTATTATCATAGAAACCTCCTGTGCCACGCACAGTTTTGAGGGGCTCAGGTTGTGAAAGAGCAAGTGGGAGATAATTTTACTAATTGTTATTGAAACCTATTTGTCATCCATGTCTAGAATTACTGTCTTTTTACTTGAGTTAGAAAAGCTTTAGTTAACTCCCAAACATCTTCCCTTCATCCCAGTGTCCCTTTCTTCACACATGCAAGCACACCAGTTTGGCTCAAGATGTGCTTTTTTGAATTGTACTACCAAGGCTGTTACAACCTACTTGCCATCATTGTGTGGTGCTCAATTATCAGGTCAAAATAAATTATAATAGCACAGTACTGTCCCAAAAGTCAAACACATTAATAGTAACCCTTCTGTCTGACTGTTTCTGGATAATGCATAAGCTCAGCGGATTGCAAATGAAATATTTCATGACATCATAATCATGATATGATTAACTCGTGAGATTTTTTGAGGGCTTTT
Organism: Apus apus; assembly: GCF_020740795.1. Classification (NCBI taxonomy): domain Eukaryota; kingdom Metazoa; phylum Chordata; class Aves; order Apodiformes; family Apodidae; genus Apus; species Apus apus. Next base: position 29,423,197 of record NC_067285.1, read on the forward strand.
TGGGCAATATGGTAAGGTCTATCTTTGTCCTTGTCAAGCAGATGTATCCTTTTGGTCTCCAGATAAGGTTTTCCTTGCCACATTTGCTGCAGCAGGAGAAAAAATCCCATTATTGACCAGGAAAGGGAAAGAAGGGACAGGACTATCTAGTTTGCTGTGATCTTGAGCTATTAATCTGCCTTCAAACTTTCACTTCTCCATGGTAACACCAAGGGGAAAGTACAGCACCAGTGCTGCAAACCTAGCTTGGAGACAGCTTTTAAAATATCAGATTTTGTTCTGCTGGTGCAGATGATGTTGAACATATAGTGTCTGAAAGAGTGGCCAACATTGCCAAAGCCTTTGGATCCCACTAATGTTTTATTTTATGTTTTCCCACCTTGAGTTTTCAAGTCTGTCTTATTTTCCTAGTAGCAACGTATTGACCCATTTATGGCAACAACTGCATGTTCAACTTGTTACTAGTGATGTTATTTACCATGGTGAAAAGGAAAGATTTGAGGATGCAAAGATCAGCTTAATGTCAGAGGAAAAAATTTATGTACTTTATGGCCTGCACTATCTTTCCATAGCACGCAAAGATTATTTGGTAGGCACAAGCTGACTGTACATATGCAGTTTAAGTAAAAATCTCTCCTTTTCTATGAGTACAGTGTTCTAGATATTTCAGGCAGAGAGCACAACATTCTACCAGTGATGTAAAATGTTAGTCTGAAGTGGGAAATGCCATGAAGCATGAAGTGATGAGTTGTTATAATTTTTGCCAGGCTTAATAATACACAGTGGTTTCACATTACACTATTTTAACCTGTGACTGTGTTATTAGTATGATTAGGAACTATCTAGAAAGTAAAATCTTGAAAAATAATTTTGGCCCATTTCCTTCTCTCTAACATTTTGTGCAGATTTTCTCAACCTTACATTTATGATGAAAACCATTCTTTCTCAACTCATGCATTATGTAGTTCCTCACACTGAGGGATTGTAGTTGAGACAATTGCACCATACCAGAAATTTCATTTTCTACTATTTATTCAATGAAAAAAATTACTGTGGAATAATTTAATTCCCTGGTATTATCTGGGTATCTCACTGTTAGTGAATTCAGGTTGCCGAAACCTGACTTTATGAAAGAAACATCCTGATCCCAAGGTGCCAAAATACAGGTTTGAAAAGTGTATAAACTTCTGCTTTGGGCTGTACTGAAAATCTGAACATGAGTACTTCCATAGGATGTGTGCATATTGTATTAGACAGAATTAAAGCAAACCTCAGGAATGGATTAAAAGAAGAGTATACAGACTCCTTTCTCTGGAAAAGGACATAAAAGTAAGTGAAGAGTGATGACATTACTCATTGAAAGCTCTGTTGCAGTCAGCTCACAGGAAGTCGATGCATTGCTGGGAGGAATTTGTAGTCAGCTATGGCCTTCAAGTGCTTTTTTGGTTATACAGTGCTTCTGAAACGTTTAGGAGGGGAAACGAGCTAAATAAAGATATGAAAATGAAAAAAACAAACAAACAAACAAAAGCTTTCAAACACTTTGGAAGGGAATGTACCTTCATATTTGGAAAAGATGGAAATGTCAAGAGCTCAATGCCATGGCAAAGGTCTTAAAAATTTTCTATAAGGAAGAAACTCTTGCTACCATCTGGCTCACTGAAATCTGAAAAACAGTTTGTACCCTTTAAGCAATTTGGCCAAAAAGTGGAGATAGTGTGGGATACCAGGCCTTTTCATATTTGGTCAAGCTTTATAACTTATTTAACTAATTGTTGGATTAACTGATTTGTAAGTGATATTTCAAGAGGTTTCATGTCACTTGACTGATAACAACATGACCTAAGTGCTGAGCACAAGCTGCACAGCGCATGGTGGTGAAGGATCCCTAGCCACAACTGAAAAAACCTGTTGCAGAGCCAGTCAGCAGAGGAATTAAGTGTGTCACAGCTCCATTTGTATGCTTCTGACTTCTGCTTTGGGACTGAGTCTTCCAAAAAGGGTCCCAAGTGCAAAAATATTTTCTTTTGTGTATCATGAACATCTGCTCATTAGGAACTGGTTTTGTGCCATGAAATCTTCTTTAACAAGCCATAAAACCCCCCTATTGTTTGATTACAAGTCTCTGCTTGGTAATACGATAATATCCATTTCATCATTCATAGCCAGTTGTTCAATTACTGATTTAATTATTTTTTGCAACAAAGGAATCCACCAATAACAAGATTTAAATATGTAACTGCATGGGATTCCAGGACTGAACACTCAGGATGCCACTTGAAACTTGAAAAAGTTTTCCATAATATGAATCTCTTAAACATAGCCACTGGAGATTGGTGGAGGCAATGGTCTTTTAATTTGGATTACAATTCTAGTCACAGAGATGGCCTTGCTTTTAACTTAGAGTCAGCTGGTTGAAAGCCTGTCAGCAGTTTGTTGCTCAGCATGGTTCTGCTCAGTTTGCCATCACTCGCTGCTACAGTGTCAGCAAGGAGAAAGTGAAGGGCCAACCTCCGCTACCCGCAGATGATGCATGAGTGAGCCAAGGAGATATGCTGAGGTGAGCAAGCCTCACTGCACCAGGGCCTCAATGACACCCTATAAATGATTGTCCAAGCCAACCAGCTTGGAAAAATTTGGAAAAAATCAGCATGGGCTGCTGTTCTTTTCAAACAAAGGGAGAGAGAAAGCTGACCCCAGGTCCTTCTACATACAGAGAAGTCTGTCAGTTTCAGCTTGCTGTTCTCTTAAAACCCTACAGGCACTAGCAGGATTGCTACAAATGGCTTATGGGTAGCATATGAGAGAGCTCCAGTGGATTCTTGAGGTCTTGGCACTCCATAAATGCACTGATACTTTTATAGGCATGCACAAAATGTATGAATATTTTGATGATATTTTGATGTATAAAGATACAATCACACTGATGAGTGTGCATATATGTCAATGTATATGCTCACAGAAAGTGAGCTGTACTGAGGATGTCTCTGTGGAACAGAATAATCAGATCTACAGGATGAACTTCACAACAGTTTATATTATTGCTTTTCAATTTTATTTTATTTCCCTAGAGAATTTATATTTTAAAGTCAAGGTGAAAAAAAAAAAAAAAAGAAAAAAAAAGAAGAAACAATATTATTGCAGCTTCTGAAAAGCATTTTTCTCTGCAACCTATTTGCAGCCAAAATGATAATAAAGGGACTGAAGTAACCTTAGCATTGCTCCATAGCAACACCAATCTTCCTTCTCCTTTCTTCCAGCCCGGCAGTGAGATGTCTCAGGTATTGTCTCACCTATTCAATAACACAGTCAGGGAATGAAGAGGGTGAGAAAAACCGTCAGAAAGCAGAGTAGAAAAGATGGAAATTTTACAAATGGAAACAGAAGCAACATAGGGGAGGTGAGCAGAAAGAGAAACTGACATTCTGGCCCGCACACCTTTAATCACGACAGCCTCCCAAGGGTAAGCAATATTGCCCTTTTCTTTCTGGATTAGCCAGCTGGGAAGTTATATCATTCTTTACGTATATTGTGGACTTTTCTTCAATACATTCCATTTCCCATATGATTTTATTCAAGTTCAAATCCTCCACAAGCTCCCAAGAAACCAAAGGTAGCTACCCTCATTCCTACAGCATGCAGGCAGTTGTTTGTTGTGTTGCTGTGAAGCAACAGCAAAAGAAAACAAAAGAACATTTAATCTATTCACTTTAAGCATCTAAAGCTGTGCCTTTGTGAAAACTGTAGCTTGGTTTCATTGTGCTACTGAAATGAACCCAAGATCTTGTGTGACAAGAACAATCTATTTCTCCATTACTTTTCTTACATTAAGCACGTGTTCTGTAGTTAATGTAGTTCCTGGCGTTATGAGAAAGCAATGAAAACAAAACCAATGTTTAATGCACTGAACTTTGATAACAGCAGCTGCAACTCAAAATTAAAATCCACTTTTTGCTATGCTCTAAGGGTCTGAACCAGCTTTGTGGAAGTGCTGTTGTGAATGAGGAGATCTGAAATGAAAAATGCCTGCATGACTGCCCAAAGGACAGATCAAATGACCAAAAGCGAACAATGATGTGCTAGGCTGTTTCCTGAACACTGAGATGAAATCAGAGAAAACCCGTAAGCCTTGGAAATTTCAAGACAAAAGAGAAATACCAATTTTTTATCATCTGCTGCAAGACGTTAATCGTGTAGCTAAAAGACTCATTTATACTGGATGACTTGACCCAAAAGCCAGAGGAGGCAATGAGGAATTTCTGCCATTGGTCTCAAAGCACTTCAGATCTGGCCAGAAGACACATCCACAGCAATTTATGACTTAGTTGGGGTTTTCTGGGTTGCTTTTTTGTTTACTTTTGGTTTTGGTGGTTTGGTTGTTGGTTTTTTTTTTTTTGTGGGGGGATTTGTTTGTTTGTTTGTTTGTTTCCAGACAGCAGCAATGAGCTGAGTATTCATAATTTTTTTCTGTGATCTCATGATGTCTGTTAGATATTTAACTGTTAAGATTTTGTTTATTTGTTTTTCCTTTATGTCATCAAGGATCACTTTGGATTCCTGGTTGAAGGAGGAATTATGAAAAATGCAGTTTGCCTCTGAAGGAGGAAGGGTCCATTAGAACAGCCTCTGCTGAGTGCCTGGCAGGCTTTAGCCTCAGCTGCTGCTCTGGCTGAGCAAGGAGAAATTCTCTCCAGTGACTTTCTTTAAGGATCTAATACAGGGACAGAGGAAAAAAAATGCAAGGGAGGAAGGCTGAGCAGACACTAGGATCTTTACAATATTATGAACAAGGACTGGCGGAGAGGGAGTTGCTGCCTCTTAGGAGGTGGCACCTGTGCAAGTCAGGACTCACAGCTTGTTTGAATGTGGAGTGTTGCCACTGCCTGTGCTCCATAGAAGAGATGGGGGCCCATTCATGGCACAAAATCCCTCCCACAGAGATAAATGGCCTCTAGAGAAATAATATGGCTTCACTGAGTCTGAAAATTGACATGTAAAGTTAGTCTCACAAAATAAAAGAAACTGACAAGGTTTACAGCTGACTTCTGTTCCTATGTGAAAGATTATGGATTCAGTTAAATAATACAGTCACATTACAGAATGTGTTTCTTAATATATGTTAATCACAGTATGTAAATATCTTGCAGATCTTTGTGCACCATCCACCATTCATTTTCAATGAGGAGTAGAAGTAGTAAGAGTCAATAGGTTTGACTGCAAGCTTTTGTTCTTTTTCATTTACCTTTCCATGTACTGAAATGCTCTGAATACAGATTGAGTTGCTTTGTTCAATATTTATTATTGTTCCACCTGCCTCAAAACGGGAACAGCAATGGCTTTGATAAATAGATTCAAAGGCAGTCAAAATTCATTGTGCCTTTTCTGAATGCTTTTGTGTCCTCTGCTGGAGTTCCTTTTCAGAACCTCTTCCAGCAAGACACCTCTTGAAATCAAAATGGATGTATTTCTTTCTTGCCTAGAACATCAGTGCAAAGACCTTTCAGTAACCCATAATGTCCTATGTCACATCTATGTCCAATTTTTTTGCTGTTTTCCATGAGCCAAAGTTTGTTCCTCTATCCCCTAGGCAGAGATATGATACTTCTTAAGTCAGTGGGGTTATGTACATGGTAACTGACAGAAAATTAAAAATTAAGGTGTCAGATTCTGGCACTAGAACTTCACTAGCCTTCTAAAGCATACAAAAAATATTCATTATCACAGTATGAAGTATCATAAATAATTAACACTAAACTCACACATGCTAAGTCAGTGATCAGTATGACTTCATATTGTGATCAGCTTGCCTGTTTATTTTATTTCTGTGCTCATTTGCCTGCTCAACATTTTGCCAAATTCACACCATTTGTGTGAAAAAAAGGAAATGCCACTAAGATTGTCTTGCTGTTTGTCTTGCCAAGTGCAGGGTCCTGCATCTGGGTCAGCACAACCTCAGGCACAAATACAGACTGGGGGAAGAATGGCTGGAGAGCAGTCCTGAGGAGAAGGACTTGGGGGTTGTAGTTGATGGAGAAGCTCAACATGTGCTGCCAGTGTGCACTCACAGCCCAGAGGGCCAACTGCATCCTGGGCTGCATTGAAGTAAGTGTGGCCAGCAGGGCTAGGGAGGGGATTCTGCCCTTCTGCTCTGCTCTGGTGAGACCCCACCCAGAATACTGTGTACAGTTCTGGTGCCCTCAGGACAAGAAAGACAGGAGAGGGTCCAGAGGAGGGCCACCAAGATGATCAAAGGCCTGGGGCACCTCTACTATGAAGACAGGCTGAGAGAATTGAGGCTGTTCAGCCTAGAGAAGAGAAGGCTCCGGGGAGACCTTATAGCACCTTCCAGTACTTGAAAGAGGCCTACAGAAAAGCTGTGGAGCGGCTTTTCATCAGAGAATATAGTGATAGGACAAGGGGTAATGGTTTTAAACTGAGAGAGGGGATAACTAGGTTGGATTTTAGGAACAAATTCCTCACTAGAAGGGTGGTGAGGAACTGGAATGGGTTTTCCAGGGAGGTTGTTGATGCCCCATCCCTGGAGGTTTTTAAGGCCAGGTTGGATGAGGTTTTGTGCAACCTGATCTAGTGGTAGGGTTCCATGCTCATGGCAGGGGGGCTGGAACTTGATGATCTTTAAGGTCCCTTCCAATCTTAATGATTCTATGATTCTATGATCATCTACAATGATACTACAAATTAGAGTTGTAAGATAAGGCAATATTAAGCATAAGGCTGATACAAACTTCCCTAAAATGAAAGATGCAGAGTTTAAAGATAGAATTTGTTGTGCATAAAGTACTTCTTTGAGAATTTAAGTCTGTGTCTGTTTCCTCTTCCGTTTATTCATGTACTGAATAACATCTCTTTTCTCCCAAGAGGAAAGTGCACAGAAAAAAACCCCACCAAATTACTAACTTACACACACACTTTACATAAATATGCCTTTAAATTTAGTTCCAAGAGCTTTTCTTTGCCAGCAGCCCATGGTGCAACTCACTGAATAATGAAAGAGGGGCAGCATTAATTTAAAGTGATTGTTGTGTTTGTTCTGTTAGGGGGTTCTGATGTGTGGTGCTAGAGGCTAACACAACATGACACAGCTAAGCGGTGAAATGAGTGCTATGAAAATTTAAACTGAGGCACACACCAAGAAGCTGGGAACAGCAGAACATGAAGCATCTAAGGCATTTGAAAAACAAACAAATCAATAAAATAATTTACTCATCCTAGTATGCCTTCTTTCCTTTCTTCCTCTGCAAATCTCATACACCTGCGCACGAAATACACCTCCTGCTTTCACCTTCGCTTCAGACTTTATCCAGACTTTCCTATTTATTAAATGCTACTTGGTGAATTTAGCATTACTGACAGTTCAGCCGATTGGAGTCCCTCGGTATACCCAGAGGACAGGAAGCAGCCCGGGGAAGCAGAGCCACAGCCCGGGGAATCGCGACAGGAGCTCAGAGTCCTGCCGTGGCTTGCTGCCCCTCCCTCAGCACAGGGCTCTGCAGCACCTCTGCGTGCCTCCTTGGCTGCCGAGCTCTTTGGATAGCAGCTACATCTGCCTGGCTGTGCTAGCTCCTCAATAATCCACAAGCATAACAGTAACAGGTTCACCCCAGTTGTGATTCTTGGCAAGGTAGCTGGAAATTTTCCCGTTCCTTGTAAAAAAGGTGGAAATTGACCCAACATAAATGAGAAATACCAATTATAATACAAATCCTGATACAAAAGGGAGAAAAAAAAAGAAAGTGTTTTAAATTTGTTGATATATTCCAATTAATTTTCCATTACAGCATTGCTTATTGTTTTGAAATTTTACATAATGAAACTAGAAACAATCACAGAAGCATAATTAAATTCACAAGACTTTTTTTTTTTTTTTTTTTTTTTTTTACCTTCCTAGCATTTGAGGACGGGCAACAAATGTACACAGGCTAAAATAGTTTCAGAGGCTCCATTTATCATAGAATCATAGAGTCATCAAGGATGGAAAAGACCTCCAAGATCACCAAGTCCAACCGTCTGCCCTACAACCCCTAACCACTAAACTATCTCCTGAAACATCATCTCTACCCCATTTTTTAACATCTCCAGGGATGACATGTTCACCACCTCCCTGGTCAGCCTGTTCCACTGCCTCACCACTCTTTCTGTGAAGAAGTTTTTCCTAATATCCCATCCAATCTGAACCTCCCCTGTTGCAACTTGACCCCACTTCTCTTGTCCTATCGCTGATCACAAGGGAGCACCAGCCAAAGCTCCCTGTTCAGCCAGGCTGGTCTTCTATGCCACTGGCTCACCTTAGAGCACATGGGAATGGCCTGCTCCTTTGCCTTCAAGACTTCCTCCTTTAAGAAGCCTTCCTGGACTCCTATACCTTTCAGAACAGATTCCCAAGGGATTCTGGCAACCAGCCTACTGAACAAGTTAAAGTTTGCCCTTTGGAAGTCTAGGGTGGCAGTTTTGCTGCTCCCCCCCAGCATCTCTAAGAATAGAGAACTCTAAAAATTTGTGGTCACTGTGTCCAAGATGGCCTCCAAACGTTACATCTCCTACCAGCCCTTCCCCGTGCACAAAGAGAAGGTCTAGCAGGGCACCTTGCCTGGTTGGTTCAGTCACCAGCTGTGTCTGGAAGTTACCTTTGACACATTCCAAGAACCTCTGGGACTGTTTCCTCTCCGCTGGGCTGTAATTCCAGCAGAGATCAGAGAAGCTGAAGTCCCCCACAAGAACAAGGGCTAACAACCACAAGATTTCACCCAGATATTTATAGAGCAGTTTGTTCACTTCACTGGCCAAGTTGGGAGGTCTATAGCAGACTCCCACAGCAAGATCAGCCTTGTTGACCTTGCCCCTAATCCTGATCCAAGTGCACTCTACCTTTTCATCATTATAGTCTAGTTCTAGACATACATAACAATTCCTAATATACAGGGCCACCCCACCGCCTGCCTCTCCTTCCTTGACTGTCTCTCCTGAAGAGCTGGTAGCCATCATCAGTGGCACTCCAGTTGTGTGAGGTATCCCACCACATTTCTGTGATAGCCACTATGTCATATTTTTCCAGCTGCATCATGGCTTCCAGCTCCCCTTGTTTGTTGCCCGTGCTGCATGTGTTGGTATAGATGCACTTCAGATGGGTTAATGATCTCGACACCTTCTTGCGGGCATAGGCCCTAATTCCTGCCTGACCCTTCTCAAGTATTTCCATGGCCTCTAAACCAACAATAACCCTTGTCTTTTTGCTTCCCATTATATCCCCTATCTTGACTGAGGTGGCAGAACCAGACTCCTCTAGCACACCATCCCATGAACCTTGGCATGCATCCCCTGGGCTTATTTACAGCACCTGGCTTTGCATCTGATCAGCTGGCAAGAGGCTGCCTGGTTTATATTTCCTGAGAAAACACTAAAGTGGAGAATCCCATAGCGTATCCCAGCTAATCCCAAATTTTCACTAGACCAGGTAGAATACACAGCTGCTACACGCACATGCTGAATCAAATGAGACATCCCTCAAGGGACACAGTCACACTTTTGCTACTGGGTAGCATCACCCAGTTAAGGGAAAGGTGGGACTGCCCCTCATGGAACCAAGTTCTGCTGGAGCTTGGCACAGCTGCATATGAAGGTTGCTTTATCTGGGGGTACAGCCACTCCCAGAAGAAGCAGGTAGATGTTGATAACCAGGAATGTGGGGAAGGACCTGGCTCTCACATTGCACCCATGCCTCTCTTGAGTCATGCTGCCTGGGTTTGGACCATCCAGTCCTAGTCTGCCTGAGCATCATGAGCCTTGCAATGCATTTGGGATTGCAGCACCTCATGTTTAGACTGGGAAGCAACTGCTACACTCCTGCAGGCCAGGTGCTTTGAAGCAGACAGAAGTAGTCCTCATGGAGTTTCTGAGTCAGCTAATGTAATTCACTGGATTCTGTAGAAAACTAAATAACAATTTTGTGTGTCAGGGGGAGACTACAGGGAACTTGCTTGTCATGTACAGTAATTCATAGGAGAGATTGTGTTCCTGTTCAGTAGTTCATTTTCAGAAGGTGATTTAGCTACTTGTTTTACTCAATTTAAAACTGTCAGCTTGTTTTTCATAAGAGAAAACGTCGTCTTTTTTTTTTTTTGTCTTTTTTTTTTTTTTTTTCTTTTTCCTTTTCTTCACAATAGCATTAAGCAGGCCCCCTAGTACTTCAACTGGTCTGGGCATCTTTCTTCAGCTCTTGGTCTACCATCTCTCCTTAGGGAGGTATATCATAGAGAGAAATCAAATAAAAATTTACTGCAAGATTAAAGGCACCGGAGATCAGAGCAAGTTGCAAGGAACCACTGTGCATTAGATTAATGCTCAGAACAATGCTGCTTTGAAATCCACTCCAGCTTTGCAGATTATCAGGGAACAACAGTCAAGTCGAAACAAAGCCATTTTCTCTTAGAAGTGATCGAGCTTTGCTGGAACATGCTCCATCACTGTCTGCACTAATTAGTCACTTCACAGTTTCCCTGGCACCCTCTGGGGGTGCCCCCTCCTACATACCCCCTCCTTCCCCTCTCATTTCAACTTCTTCCCAACTTAGGCTGGCAGGAGAGAGCTTAGAGGGACATCTCACCAGATGCACAGCAGATATTTAGGAAATAGAAGAGTAAATCCAAGCAATATGCAAGATTTATTTTGTGAACATGGTAGCTCAATCTGCTTTGTTTCTCCAGGTAGATTTCTCTCTGCCTTTACATCAACAAAGGCAATAACCTTCAATTCTGCTCCTTTCCTTTCTTCACTTCCTACTGTACAATGAAGAAAAACAGACTTAGGGCTAGTGGTAACAGAGAGCTCAGTCTAACTATTGCACTTCTCGTACAGCATTTTGCTGACTTCTTTGATAAAACAGCTGGTAGAAAAGGGAAGGAGAGAAGTGAGGCCATTCCCTCCATGCTCCTTTTCTTTTTCATTACTTTGAAAGTTCTGAATATTTTCACATAACTACAGAGCTAACAAAAATGCGAAGTAAAATCCCTTTTGAAATGTGAAAATTCAGTATTAGACATGTGATGACAAGGCACAAATGCAACTGTTTGAAAAGGTTTGCTGAACAGGAAACATAGGGCCATTTTAGAGTTCCTGCACAGGAAGAATGAAGAAAGCAAAAGGTGGAGGCTGGGGGAAAATAGAGTGGCAAATGGTCTGAAGTTCTTTTAACTGAAACTTGAATCCAGCTTAATTCATTATACATTTTTCATGAAACTGTGCAATGAAAAATAACAGGTTTCAATGAAACATGGGGCTTCCAGCTTCCTCAAGAATATCACAAAAGCTCTTATTCAGTTTCCCTTGAAGCCAAGAGAAACATGTCTTTTCTCGTTCAATTTTCAGCTCTTTGAAGCAGAAACTCACTCTTTTATGTGTCCCTACAGTGCCCAGTGCGAGAGGTCTCTTGTCTCAGCAGGGGCTTCTAAGTGCTGCTGTAATAAAATTAATTAATACTAATTTTTAATGATGTCCTTAATAATTTCAGTATCATCCTTCACAAAATATGTATGCAGACTTAAAAGGCATTAAAGTTTAATTTAGAATACAGTAAAGAAATCTTTCCTATAAGAGAATTTAATTCAAAAGCTGGTAAAAATGTTGTTCACACCAAGCAGATGCAGGAAGAATATTAACAGTGTAACAAACCAGAAATCTAGACTTTACATCTATTCGTAGCACAAAAACTAAGTGTAAGATGGTTGAGATATACACTGGCATGTAGAGTTCCTCTTTATGACTGCAAGAAGTGGGAAGGTACTAGTATCTAGTTCCATCTGCATGGAAATGGGCATCCACTCACAGAATGATATGTAAATCTATCTCCCTGATGTGATTCCTCCCCACTTTTGTGCCAAATAACACTCAATATTGCCTCCTGCGCTACCATCACATAGCCTCTGAGGTAGCTGTTGAAATGAAAGGGCCAGTTCACATCTCTCAGTGCACTGGTACAAGCCTGCAAATGTGGGTAAACACTGCTTCAGCAGTCTGCACTTCAATACATGTTTTTCAGGCTTATTTTTCACAGCAGGAGAAAAATATAAAACGAGATTCAATTGTACATGTTGGCAGGCTGGGAGAAGTGCCAGTATGTCATAACCCCATGTACCAGCCCAGCCCCTTTACTTTGTAAAATGCAATTATTGTAAATTTGTTCAGAGCCTGGCAAACATATCTGAGGCACACAGATGCCTCTGCAAGTATGCATATACAGTACACATAATTCTGGCTTTCTTATTCTTTCTGACAAAAAGAAGTTACAAGCCTTAATCTGAACCATCATTTTCCCTGGCTAGGGCAGATGTCTGCCTGAAGTAGTTTCTCTAGGCTCTCTGTAAAGTCAGTGAAGAGCAGAGGTACTATGAGCTCATCTCCCCATTTGGAAGATACGTGAGGCTGGAGCACTTCCCATCTCTCTCCATTAGCCACAGTCCAATCTAGACAGTTAACTGAGACTTAAACATCTTCACTTGATTGGTATCAGTATTTGGATACCTAACATCTTTGTAAAACTCAGTATCAAAGAGCCATAAATCTATCTAAAATACATAGGTTTTATAGAGACAGAACTATAAATTCTAAAGTCTATTATCTGTGGTAATTTGCAACCAAGAGAAATAATTTGGTCTGTTGAGCAACACAAATATTTGCTTTTCATAATTTACAGATATAAAAAATAATACAAGTTACAGTATAGAAATATATAAGCTATTACCCCAGATTTTTATATTCCGTATCTGTGACATTAAGCAAAACATATCACTGAACAGAAAATCCCACATGTGGGTGAATAAGAGGACATTTTTTTCTTACAAATTATTTTTCAAAAACATCCGGTGTGTGATAAAGCTGTGGGATTAATTAATTTAGCACGCATCTATAATTGCCTTATTGCAATCCCTCTCTCCCAGGACTAATGCTAACACTCCAAATGTCTAAGCATCTTTAAATGATAGCTTTTTTCTAACCATAGCATGCTGCAAACATGTTTTCTTAGCTTCAACACTGGAATGCTTGCACCTGCTACATACAGATACTGCATTTATAAACAGACTGCAAGACTGCACAGATATTGCCACTGCCTTATAGTAGAAACCACTTTAAAGTGTAGTTGTTTTCCTGTTAATGCTAAGTACTACTAGGAAGTACAAGACATAACTCATATTTAAATCAGATGCATACCATTCCTATGCCATAGCTAAATCAAAACATTTTAAACAAGAAGACACCACTGGATCAGCTGCTCTGACCACATTTAATCAAACTATTATTTTGGAGTGCTCAGTACCTCGTATTTAGCTCAGTAATACCTCCCAGAAAGCATCTAGTTCTTGATTTGACTATTTTACATTCCTATAGTTGTCTATTTCACTTACATTTTTTATAAACACAAAACACAAGATGCAACAAAGCATGGGTGGGAGTTTTAGCCATGAATATTTATTTGCAGGAACACAGTTTATTTCTACTGTGTTCACACTTCTTGTGTAGCTCTTCTAAACATGAATTAAATCCAACACCAACAATTATTAGGGAGCAATCAAAGAGAGAGATTTTTGAACTTTTACCTGAATTTAGCAGAAAGAGCATTCTGAAGAGTTTATCTGGACAGAGAACAGAGAGTTACCTGGCCTATTTGAATTTCATAATGAATTTCATAAATGAAACAAATCCCAAGACAAGAATTATTCCTATAAATTACTCCATTGATAGTTAGAATAACTATATTACATTCAGGATAATTTAAAACTTATTATAGATGACTGGCAACAAAAGGAAGACAAATTATAAACTGGATTTCAAAAATACTCTTCCTGACAAGAATAAATTTTTCCTTCAATCTAAAATGTGTGCCATGATTTTACCTAAAATCCAGGTCTTGAGTAGGCATAGCAGGTGATCAGCAAGCTCCCACTGAAAACAAACCCATCAACCTGCTCAAAACTATAACTCAGACGAAAGCCCCTAAGTCCTAGCCATGTTGGCCAGGAAACACAAATGACAATTACACTTACTATTTAAGGAAAAGGATAGTGAAGTGATAAGTGTGTCTTGCAGCAGGTTATCTGCAGCCTTTTGAGAGGAAGCAATATATCTGGCACTGAGTCTTTTTGCTTCAGCAGATTCACCAACATATGTGAGCAGTGTGTAAAAAGTCTGTTGGGGAACAGGCACTGCAAGTCTCCTGTTTTTCAGGTACCTTAAATAATTTATTTTAATCCTTAACTAAAATATATACATTATAAACAAGATAAAGCAAACTATTTAACAACCTCTCTCTTCTTCTGGGACAAGCAAGCCCTGACTTCCAACACATTGAAGAAGACAATCAGCACTTCCCAAATGGCCCTTCCTTAAAATGTCATCCTGTTAACACATTTTTTATTCTAGTTTCCAGGAAAACCAAGACTTGCAATCTCTAGATCCATGTGTCTATACCAGACTACCCACTAATAATTTTTGGCACTATTTGGGCAATTTCAAATTCAACAGATGTAGGACTTTCAAATATATCCAGTCCCTAAAAACATTAGTTAGTAGCTGTGTCAAACAGAGGCAATTACTTACTTACTGGTGGGAAGTCAGTAAAAAAATCAGTGTATCTTTATCCTGGAAAAGTCAGGAACCAGTCAGGAACCAGTCAGGAAGTTTCATAGTATTCAACCAGCAGCTGATGATCTTGTTAGCTGCAAGGGAAGAAGACAAATAAGGATTAGAAGAGCATCAGGTGTGAGCTCACAAGATACTGTATTGCAATAGATTATAGTATATCTTATTTTTAAGGACTGATGTTTTGAAGTTTCTTGTACAAGTCTTCCTATCTATTTTTTTAAATCCATTTTAAAGTGCTATACCAGAATGTTTTTTACCTGCTTCTGGACTCCCAGTTGCAAAAGTGCCCACTAAAAATTCAGCACTGTAAATGCATTTTCTTACGTCTTGGTCCAGCCATATAGGGGCTTTCTGTCTTGAGTCATGAAAACATGGAAACTTCGCCAGGTGAAGTTTGGTGGAAAGATGAAGCAAAAGTATGGGCAGAAAAGAGTAGGAGGAGTGTTGGAGTGTTTCTGTGTTCCTGCTGCTACAGCAGTCTGCTAGCCTTGTCACCCACTGTCTGGGCTTGCTGCAATTATGATGTTTTCTTCAACCCTTTTCTATAAAATAATGGTTAGCTTTCCTGTTATTCCTTGAATCATTAACATATTTTACCTCCAAAGAGGAACATATTTTATTAGACAATTTAACAAAATCACTGATTGTCCCCTTCCTGCTTTCATTTTATTAACATCTTGACTCCTCTGGACTTCTTCCCCAGTCAGAGAGAGAGGGAAGCAAGGGCCCGTGATCTGAATGAAAGCTTGTCTTCTTTGTTTTTCTAATCTCGTTTTCAGTATCCTTATAGCTTGTATTCTGTGATCCTCTAAATTCAAAAATATTCCTTAAGTAAACACTATTGAATCTTGTATCTACAATTCTATTCCCCCACCATACGTATTTTCTATACAGATCATGGCCCTTTTCTCACTCCTTGCACAAAAGCTTGTTGAGAATGAATGTGTGGAAGGGCTGTGACGTCTTCCCTACTGTGTATTGTGTTTTCTTTCCTTGAGCCTATGGAAGACTGCAGCAAGCACAGCTGATAAAGGACAGAGAGAAAAAGTGTTACAGAATAAAATGGCAATGAAATAAATATGACTTGTGAGAGAAATGAAGTGTTATTACAGGAAGGTAACAGTTGTGTGTGATGCCCAAGGTCAGACTGTATGGACATAAAGGCAATTCTTGTCTTTCTGACCCACCCACAAGAGACTCTGCCAAGGAAAAGAGGGAGCAGAGGAACCTCACTGTGTCTGGTCTCAGTGCCTCAGCACAACAGAGTAAAAAACTTGAGATGTAGGGCTACAGGTGGCTACCCATTGTAATGACACACTTCTGTGAGTCCCATTAGAAGAAAGAATGCTTAGAGCCAGAATACATGTATCTCTTGAATTAATGAAAAGAAAATAAATCAGAAACCAAAATGGTTCCATCTCAGTTCAGTATGTCCAAACTCTTTTACTCGTATTATTATTATGAGCCTTCCCTCAAAAAATAAAACAGGCTAGGAAAAATCACTGGTCCTGCAGCTGTGATCAAGGAATGACTGAGACATGACAGTGTTCTCATAGAAGCTCAGAGAGCCTGAGCTTGCCTCAGTCATCTTTTCCTGCAGTGGTAACCTCCTGCATGATTTTTTGTGTCTTTTCTAACACTGTCATTTCAGATGTTGTAAAATCCTGGAAGCAAGATAAGGGACCAGGGAAAGAGGGGAGGAAATATAAAAGAAAATACCATCTGACAACAAATATCCAAGTCCCTTGTGTCATTGCAAGATTTGCATGACTTGTCAAGGTAGCCATTCTGATTGAAATGTGCCTACAGCTGGCACGACAGAAGTGCCAAGCCATGGAAACCACCTCTTGGGTTGTCACAATGACCCACACAGTGGAGGGGGCCTGCAACATTTGGTCAGTGGATTTGGGTCAAGCTCCAGCTGATTCTCCTGAGTCTCCCAATAGGGTTGAGCTGACACTGCAGCATTCCCTCTAAAATGGTATGAATTTACCTGGGCACATATTGTTCTACATTGATAGTAATAGAGAATAAAAAGAAGGAGCTGACAAACAGATTAATGGACATCTAGCATAACTAGACATGACAGGTTTCTTTAGTAAATCATCATAAAACTAGTTAATAAAGGATATAAGGACATTTCTCTCTAAATTATATCTGTCACTTGAATAGTTAGAGCTAACCAGCTAAATTGTCATGACTTTCATGTACAGTTCTCTGCCACAATGAGACTGATGAGCCTTTTAATGCAAATTTTTCTCATTATCCGATTGATTTCACCATTTGATGGCCTCTCCTTCTGGCTAATTAGATGGTCAAAAATATTCTGATTAATCTGTGTTTAATCAACCAAAAACACTTCACTAGAAAATTCTACCCTTTCCAAGAAGTTTTACCAAAACTTTACCAAAACTAATTTTTTTTTTATATCTCTTCTATCCTTCTTCCCCCATCTGAGTACTCTGCATGCTTCAGGTCCTGGATCCCAGAGCAGCCTAATGGAGACATATGGGGAACAGTGTTTTTGAGGGAGAAATTTAGGAGGATACTGCAGGAGGTTCTAGACAGTCCCTGGTACCCAAGCTGCTCAGAGGAAACCAACCTGGGGCCTCCTGTAGCTTATCAGTGAAACCATAATTTTCAGTCAGTGGCCCTACAAGAGACTCTCACATATGCCCTGCATGTCCTTCAGATACGATAAATTTGTAGACAAATTAAAGAGGGACTTGCAAGGGCAAAATGTATAAAGTAGCTGTATGGATCCTAAACTTCTGAAATGTTATTCCTGATTTAGGTGGCTTTCAGGTTTGAGTTTCCATTTCTCAGAACATACCTTTTTACAGATATCAGGCTTTCAGATTTTTTAGATGGTTTTCAGATCCTCAAAATATTGAGCAGCTGCTCTGTGAAAGTCAAAACCCTCAAGAGTCTCTAGTGTCAGAAGCCCAAATCTGAAGTAACAAGAAATCTCCTGCTGCTCTGTAGTGGTAGTTCATTCTGTTTCATGGTTCCAGCACTTAGATCACTGGAACTAGCTCACTATTTCCTGAGTGATTAAGAAGAACAAGTATGAATTCTCGTCACTTTCAGATGAAAATATTAGGTCATTATTTCTGGTTCTTTTTGCAACACTCTCCTAGGAGAGGGGAGAGTTTAGCTTACAGGCAAAAATCAGAACAAATTCAGTAAAGAGATATTCTGGTATTTGATGTATTAATTAAGAGGTAACTGGTTACTAAAACAAATGCACTATAGAAGTAAGACATGACATATTTTGCATACCACAGACAGAACAAAAACATAGGACCATATTATACCCTTATAACAGTTAATATAATTTTTGCTCTCTTGCTTTCACACTAATTGTACCTGATTTACTTTAATAAAAGATTGTAATGTGGCACATACTTTTAGGCACTTTCTATTTCTTTCCAACGTGTTTTTGGGTGCAAAACTGAACATGAGTTACAGGCAGAGGACTCTTCAGCCATTTACCAAAGAAAAAAATTGTTCTAGCCTTGCTACACTGATAAATATAAAAAGTGAAAATCCATCAACAAGATTATTTTCAAAGCATGGAATCACAATACCAACAGCTAATCCTATTTGAGTTCTTTTAATTGTTTAGTCTATTAGCTGTCAAGAAATCATAGTTGGTTTTCAAGATTTTTGCTGTAAATTCACAGCACTGATATACACTAACCTTCTGTACTAAACAAGTGTATTAGAAAGGTCTAATTTCTTATAAGTAATTTCATAAATACATTAATATCTATCAACTGGCAAAAAAAACCCAAAAACAAGCCAGGACTACAACTGGATTTCGGAAGGCAGTGTGAATGGAGAATGGATAAGCTGGCAGACATGATACATCAAATAAATTAAAAGCAGCAGTTGGTGGTCAATGTGTATTTTACAGCTACTTTCTGATCTGCTCCAGGCAGTGCTACTGTTTGAATACACAGTGCAAGGAAAAATGCAGATTTTGGAACCCATCTTTTGATGGTAACCTGATTGCTTTTACAGTCCATTTCTGTCTCTTACTACCTCAGCTATAGCATTGCAGTTTCGTGCACTCCCTTCAGCCACACCTACCAAAATACATACAACTTCATTTTTTGAGGAGGAATAAAATTTTCCATTTAGCTATAGTATGGTTTGTCACTAACGCCATAATAAATACCTTACGTTCTTACATTGTATCTCTGCTAGATACAATTCAAAACACTGAGTTTTCCAGCTCTGTACCTTGTTTAATATGTATGTTCATGGGCACAAATTAAACTAAGGCTTAATGTAATTTGACTAGAAAATCCATTTAAATTGTTCCCAGAACTGAAGATTATTTCAGAACAAGGTGTTGAGACAGCACTGCTATTTAACTTCTGGTGAGACCATTGTAAGTCCACTTCCAGCCCTTGTCCAGGGGATTTTCACCACAAGCTCTACCACACATTAAAAGCTGTGTCCACATCAAGGTTTTATTCTGATTCTTGATGACAGAGACCAGTGCTGCTTCACTAGTCTGTGTGCTGCCACGTACTGCAGTTAACACTGCTAAAGATTAATCTGGGTTGAAAGCGGATTGGTGGCACAGGAGCAAGGAGCAGCTCTGGGTGTCTGTGTGGAGCAATCACTGCAGTCCCACTGCTGGCCACTGTTAGGGCAAACAGCAGAGAGGGACAACATCGAGCACTCCTTAGTTTTGATGACAAACACCATAATAATTTCTAATGTGCCAAGAGGCCCCAACATGTGTAGCTGTTTCAAGGAAATTATTCAAAAGTAAAGCAGCTTGACAGAGGCACTGTGCATTGATCTCTGCCATGGCTGATGGCAAATGCCTGCCAGTTGTAAAGCAGAAAGCTACCAGGCTCTTACTTTACATTCCTAATCAGTGAGCAAACTACCCAGTCTCATTCTCCCAAGATTTCCGTTACCCCAAGCATGATGTGCCCATCTCCTTGGAAACCAGCGCACTATACCCTGCACATAGAAATCCTACCCACACCAAGTTTGCAGAATGAGGTCCCAGGGGACTGCTGAGAGGAAAAATATAGGGTTCTACTCTCAGGGCTCTTCCAGTAACTGAGTCAAAGCAGGAAAAGCTCTTAACATACATGCACAAATGTATTTTCCAAACAAAATGTAAAAATACAGCAGCAGTAAGGGACCCAAGAAAGTTTTCTTTCCTCCAATTTATGAATCTGTCAAGACAAGTCACAGAGGAATTGCGTGTATTGTTTTAGTGATCATTTTGGGGCACTATTATTACAATACAAAACCCTCTGCTTCTTCAAGAGTGCCTAATTACTGTGTGCCAAAAATCAGATTAAACTTGAATTTGCTTCCATCTCACTCTAACCTTACTATGAATTGATATTTGAAATCCAGATCATTAAAGAGAAGCGGTAGACAGTCTTAGAAGAAATAAGTTCCTTCATTTATACTAGACTCTACCCTAATCCTCTTTTAAAAGAAGTCTCACCATTTCCCAGAAATGATCATGGACTCACCTCTACTGAACCATAGTGTTCCTTTGTGCTTGGGAAATAGTTTCTCCCCAAATCATGGCCTGTTGGGAGCAAGACCTGCACTAGACTGACCCCCAGGAGCCAGAGACACTGCTGGCATTTCTCTAAGAAGCTGGAAAAGCTTCACTACCCTGCTGGGGTGGCAGGGGATCCTTGGACATTTTGTATGAAAAATTTTATGAAAGGGTAAATTTTAAAAGCAAACCTGCTCATC
The DNA here is from genome assembly GCF_020740795.1 of Apus apus. Lineage (NCBI taxonomy): Eukaryota > Metazoa > Chordata > Aves > Apodiformes > Apodidae > Apus > Apus apus. The sequence continues at coordinate 29,443,597 of NC_067285.1, forward strand.
AAGCCTAAATTTGCCTACATGTCTCCATGGTTAGGCTTCAAGTAAACCCTGCCTTTTGATACACTTCCCTGACAACCTTCCTACAGGTTCAGAAAGTGAGTTTCAGTCAATGAGAAATTAGATCTAGTCAATCTTCCTGCACTGTAGCTGATTACTGTCAATATACCAAAAAATTTTATAGTGAAATGGGCTACTACAACACATAAATTACTGTGAGGGGAAAATAAGAAGTGAAGTTCCCTTGTATTCATCTTGCCTTCTCCGTTTCCCTTTTGTCTCCACTGTCTCATTTTCTTTAGCTCTTATTTCTCCCACTAGTACAAATAACATAATTATTTGGCTACTTCTGTGCTACTTCTATGCATAGCTAATTGGTCTCATCAGGAGAAGAATGCTAAATGGCTAAGAAGGTTTATTTGCTTTTAAATAGCATCTGATGAAAATTTCTGTTTGCATTAGTGGGGATGGGGATCTGCCTCCCACAAATAGCAATCATTTATTGCCTTTCAGGCAAATTGCAGTCATGACCTGAAAAACCCATCATGCTGCTTTCAGTGCTCAGGGTGCTCAGGGTGGCAAATTCAGCATAGACCAACCTTAAGCAGCCTTAATCTTTAAAGAAAGTATATGACAGGTACACATTTTAAATACGCAGTTTGACCTTGCGGAACAACAAAGGCTAGAGAGGTAAAATGTAATAATTTAAGACATTTTCTTCTCAAGGAATGCATGCTCTCTCAAAAGTCCCTATGTACTAATAAGACTCATATATCACTCCTGGTGCAATGTACAAGACAGAATTAACTGTGGTTCTTGATTTTGCTTTTAAAAGAGAATTATGATTTCAAAAGATGCCAGTTTCACAGCAGCAGCAAGTGACAACCTATGTTAATCCACACCTAAGAATTTATATAGCTAGTGGCATATTTTTCATTACAATATTTCATTAAAATCCTTTAGCTTTGACCTGTAAGAAACAGCTCTGATGGTGAAACATTAGTTTTATCTCCACATCTGTTCTTTGTAAAAGTGAATTAACAAGAAGGTGCAGCAAGGATGATAACTGTGGGAGAAAAAAGACTCCAAGGAAAAGGGTAGCTTTTGAGATGCAACAACTAGTCCCCCCACGAGCTTGATAAGGCTACCAATGCATTTCAAAACCTTGAAAGCTCATGGTGTTCACTACATGTATGTAAGGAGCTTAAAACATCCTTAGTCCTAACGAACTCCTCTGTCAACTATAAAGATGTACCTTTTCTCTGTATTCACTTTAGCTGCCACTGAGATGAATTTACAGGCATAATAAAATAGGAAATTATATTCGCAATGTAAAAAAATCACCATTTTTAATTTTACCAAAATTGTTTTTTTAAGTAAGCCTTTCTAACTAATTAAAAATAAATTACTCCATAATCTTCACATTGTTGTGTGCAATGTATTTTGCCTTTGTGATAACAAGTGAAATATATTTGAAGTAAACATGAAGACTTTTCACAGATTATCCTCCGCATTATTATGTTGGTACTAAATCTCTAACATGCCTTTATATGTCTTTTTTTGCTTCTCTCCTTACCCACAGAATTCTGTATCAATGAGTACACTCACACAATTTTGCTTCCTTCCTAAAGAAAAACATCAAAATAATAGTGTTGTTGATTTTGGGGTTTTTTTTAATCATAATAGCAATTTCCATTGTGGACCCCACTGCTAAATGGAAGACGAGGTCATGACTTCCTACCAGAAATGGAATGAGCTGTTCCACAACCACAAAGAGGTACCTGTTTTACCTAATTACCCTTTGTTTTATTTGGCTTTGTGTTGATTGCATGTATGCAGTTTACATGCTTCTAGAATATTAACAGTGATAATGCATCCCCTCCAAAAAGAGATGGGCTTGTATAGTGTAAGCAGAGGCCCCCAGCAGTACAGGATGTCAGACATACACACCCCCCCGTGTTTTTAAGATGAGGAGCTCTGCCTTGCTGGCCATGCTGCACTCTGCCATATGGTGGATGCAAATATCAGGAGCAACTCACGTTCCTGGGAAAAAAACACAAAGGGTGCAGCTAGCTACCCTCTGGTAACATTTACGCAAGGATGACTATGCTGTCTTTGCTGATCTCTTGATTCTGCTCCCTGGGATGCTCTGTCTGAGCTATCCCACAGCAACGGCAGAGCTCTGTACTTCCCTCAGGCTTAAAAAGAAGGTGGCAACATTTACATATTCAAGTCACTGTTGTCATAAATACACGTTGTGCTAAGTCTGTGAGTGTCTCTGAATTTGAATGTAAATGCCGTGGGAATGTGCAAAGTCAAAATTGTGTGGAAATGTTACGTGAATTTATGAGCTGTAAATGGAACTGAATCAATGTGAAATTGCATAGCTGATAATTTCCATGCCTCTTAATACTATTTTATATGAAGCTTGGTTATCCACTATGTTGAACTATTTTGTTGTTTTATAATGTATTTATTATACCTATAGGCTTTACACGAAGTACATCACAAACAAATACTACTAGCCCATAGATTTTATTTTTTTTTGCAGTGACTTCTGACATCATAGTGCTAATATGTTAAAATCATGTGGCTGTGCTGAACTTTAAAACAACAACACCTGTTTTTCTGAGCTGACACTGTGGAATCTGTGCAGCAGCCTGGGAATAATGAGGCACAAGGTAAAGAAACCACTGCCCCACACTGAGATCAGTGAGAGCATACTGACAGAGCTGGGCTGTGCCATCAGCAGAACCCTACCCGTCTGTGTGAGACAGTCACAGACACACACAATACTTCTCTCAGGACTGGCAAGCCTAAGGGGAGTGAGAAAAATAAATGGCAGTTAATGTAGCCTAAGCATCGAGCTTACAATTTTAATTGCGAGTGACTATTATTCACAGTGATATGCAGATGCTCATAAGAATATATCAGTAACATTTTTTTATTATTATTTCAGGAAATGACAGCAGCACAGTTCTATTTATTCAGCCAATTGGTCACATTTGATTAGTTTAACTACTTTAAATCTGAAAGAATAATTCAAACCAAGCATTTATAATACCATGAGCTAAAAGGAGAAATTTGTTCAGGATGCCTCCCCTCCTGCCGCAGCCTATCCCCATATTACCCCTGCTGGGAACAATATTTCTCTTTTTCTCTCATTCTTTTTATGCTGGGGATGTTCTTTGCCTCTCAAGCTTTGCTTTTCTCACCTCTGCAGGTGTTCAATGACAACTTCAGTGCTCTGAATCTCTCCCTAGACCTTCACGGTACAAATCTTTTGCTTTTGTCTAGATAAAGCCTCTGGAGCTTTCCTCAAAGGTAAGGAGAAGCCGCAGTATGAAGCACTTCTACTGTTAAACACAATTCAAAAATCATACAAGGAAAAAAGAAGTCAAGAACATGAAGGAAACAATAGCGTATTTCTGCTGTTTGCTTTGCAATCTCATCAGAGACTAGGTCCTGAATTCTGGTCAGAGCCTGACTGACTTGCTTTTTGCACAGTGATTTATTTTAAATTGGGCATAGTGAGCCAATTCTGTGCATTTGTGAATACACACAGCTATCACAAGCTGCTTGAGCAGCACAGAGGGCATGGGAAGGCTTGCTGGGGAGACATCCACTGCACAGGAGGCATCCCAAGCAGGTCAGAAAAACACTGCTAATGACTATATTGTGATGTGAACATTCATCTCCTTTTCAGTGAATTCATTGTGGGCATCAAACTTTCAGCCCCGAGGGTATCTTTACCCTGAGCCCACAAAAAATTCATACTCAATGGAAACTCCTGTTTGAAAACAGACAAATTCCAAAACATTTGAGTTAGTAGCATAGTTAAAAAGGCTGCAAAGGGAGGCAATGCTAACGTCAAATAATAGTTTTAAATGGACAAAAGGTTCCTGAAGGTGCTGTTGGCTTTTGTTTAGTTCTGAGAACACTTCAGTCTCTCTGAAAGAAATGTGAATTGGGAATATTCAGATCACACAGGGCCTGATCTTTCCTCACATGAAAGTGTCTCTATATGCATCTCCTTATTAGGGCTGGCTGAAGGAGTTCTTAAAGAGACATATTCAAATGACTTAGGTACACAGCTGAACACCAAACACTTAAAGCTATTATCATTACATAACAGTCTAGATTGAAACCAGAACAAACAAAAGGTATGTCATTCTCAACAACTTTGTAAGATAATGTTTTCTCATCATTTTTCAAAATTCATTTTCCCTTAAGAATTAATCATGATTTACTCTTTACTCTATTCATAAATTGGAATTATTAAGAAGTAATCCGACATAATTTTAAGTGGTTCTTTGCTTTGTTTTGTTTTTTAGAAGGGAATGCTGAGAAAGGCAGAAGCCAGGATCTCTTGTTACAAAAAGGTGCAGACTTTCAAAATAAAACACAGCAGAGACCTCTGCCCTTTTCTTCTAGAGCTCACAGGCATCTCCCAGCTCCCAAACCCTCACAGGAAAGCCTGCCATCACAAACATTAGACAGGTGGGAATGAGCTATTTCCAGCTGACCCTACTTCTCAAATTCTGGTGTCCAACCTGCCTTCCTGGGGTACTTTCCTGATCTTTGGCCCTTACTTAGGTAGGCTGATGAAGACAGTAAGAATCTGGGCTTAGCTAATAAACTTTTGATAAGATTTAATAGGTCATGGGAGAGAAAGAGAAATGAGAGAGCAAAATTTGTTAGCTCTTCTGCTCCATGTTACCAAATTATCCTGTCACAGCTTTTTGACCTAAGGAAGCTTTGCAGTCTTCTTTTATTTTCTCCAGTCATTGTATCAATCATGTCTTTGACTATAAAATTTAATAAAGATCAGTGTCTAAAAAAAGGAAAGCCTAAATAATAGAGCAAATTGAGCAAAAGACTGAGCTGCCTTTACCCAAGGTACAAGTTGTTGACCACAAGGAACACTGAATGAGCAGAGAAGCCAGCAAACACCACAAGGGTGGCCAGCAGGCACAGGGACAGCAGGGAAGGTCACAAGAGATCAGATTTCTTCCCCAGTTCTGAGTATTCAAACAGGCACATCCTGTTCTTTTCACCTGGTCATGCACACCAATAACCCACATATGTTGGGCTGTTTCTGTGAAAAAGAAACCCCTTATTCCACTCCCACCAAGCCAGATGCTCTTGGGAATGTGAACTTTATGCTGTGTATCCAGATGCTAATGGCAGAGCTGTCCTGCAAGATAAGTCTCAACACATGGAAGCTGGAAGATGTCACCTGAAAACTGGAGATTAAAAACTCCATGTCATGGAAGTCAGTGAAAGATTTCCATGGGAACAGCAAAAATTTGGCAAAGTCTGTTTCTGTTAACAGACATGTACTTGCTTTTTCCCTACTTTCTGTTGGTTTGTTTCCCTTTTGTTGTATCTCTCTCTGCTTCAAAGGCCACTACTGTGTTCACTCTGGCAGATGATCACTTAAATCAATAGCTATTCAATAATTTATCAGGAATTCCCAAAGCAAAGGAAATTTTGCTGTGGATTTTACAGACATTTACTCAATAACCTTCTCTCTTGCCTTCAGGAGCACTTTGCTCTTGAAGCTTTAATAGAATCCTAGGTCCATGTAACTCAGGTGACCAGTTGTGCAATATCTACTCGGTGGGTTGGGAAGAGAAGCCAACTCATTCCCATTTGGACTTGGCAGGCATCAGGCTGCATGCTGAAGTGTGGGATTTGATTGCCCTCATTATGGCAGTTGGTGTAGTTGACTCTGATTATAGCTGTAACATCACAAAGGCCTTTGTAAAACCCAGAGTTTGTTCCTGTTATCTCCTGCAGTGGTAAATTATAGTATGAAAACACAATGTGGCAGAAAGTAATAATCTTGAGTAATGCAGCTGATTTTCTTACTCTTTAATTTCATTAAGTGTATTCTTGTCAGGCAAGGGACAGGCTTTCAGCTTCTAGGAGCAGATGCTCACGTCCTAAAGCTAGACCTGAAATACTCATCATGAAGACAGAGGCCATTTGCACAGTCTGGACCCAAATGAATGTTGTTGGTATTTTTGGTTCAGAAACATTTCTGTTCCAGAAAAAAATATATAAAAGAGGACAAGTACTGATCTATGCTCTTTGTGTTTCCATTCTTTACAGACTGACCTCTCCTCCTGCTCTGCTCACACATGCCTGTGGGGAGTGGTGCCCAGCAGAGCTCACTTGGCAGAGGGGAGCTGGTGGCAAGAACCAGAGCAATTTGGCAGTCAGCTGCCCACAGAGAGGGTGTCCAAGGGCAAACCTTTCTGTGTGCATCTGTACTTCAGCTCCTGTCAACAGCAGGCTGATCCCACATCATGGAAAAGGGAAGTGAAATCATTGCAGAGAAGGGCGAGTTTACACTAAAATGACAGACATGACACTGAAGGGACTGAGGCAGAAGGATATACTCCCTTCTGCTGACATGACTGTAGAACACCTGGGAAAATAATGAAAAAAGAAGTATTATTTCTTAAACTAATCAAGTAAGGTTTCTCAGAGCTCATTTGTGGGCAATAACTCCATCATATTATTGATAAGAACCTAGATTCTCTCTCACACACACAGACAGAGGAAGTCTCTAAAAGATTATAAGCAATGGACTTTGCTCCCCAAGATTCCCCCTCTCCTTGTTTGTGTTGGGTATTAGTATTAGGAACGCATTTTTCATTCCCAGGGCACATAGAAAAGATTATTTTGCATGTTACCCAGTGAAGTGTATCCCGATGCTGAATAGACTTACTTCCCGTGTGACTTTCTTTCCAATTCATGCACGAAGGAAGCTGGTAAACTATCTAAGCCTGTAAGCCCTTCCAGCTCCATTCTACCCCCTTGATTCTGTCTTCCAAATTTACTAAAAACCTCTAAAAGCCTTTGGGAAATTGAATCAAAGGTTCACGATGAAAATATTGAGAAGAGAAACAGCTTTACTGATTATTTTAAAAGACACATTCTCTCTCTTTCACAGCAAAGTCTGCATCGCACTGTGAGGCACAAAGATGACATGCTCACAGGATGAGCACGGTTCACTCAGGGGAGACTGCAGCTCCACCTTGCCCAAAGGCACATTTAGACCTCACCCGATGGGACTCTCAGACCCTGGCAGAGTTAGTTCTATCATTTTTTAACTACTGATCATATACATGGTACAGAGAGGGGACCCCATGCCCAGAATTCAGTGCAGGACTAAGGTTTTATTTATTCTTCCAACAGAGTACAAGGACTTTATCCTGTCCTGGAAGCACCTTTCCTTGCTGCCTTGCCTTTCCCTGCAGGGAAAATGCAGGATTTTCCTCTGCCTTGGTGAATCTAAAATTTGGTAGGGACTGATTTGAAAGCTGCTTTTCAGGATGACATGGAGCAACACTTACTGAGAATCACACAAATTGAGGGTTTATTATAAAAACTATATATTTAGTGTGCATATAGTTTCTTTTTTACCACTGTATTCAGAGACGTTTGGACATATTGAATAAATTATTAAGGTTGGATCATCCTTCTTTACTTGGAAGACTAGATCAAAAACTATGATTATGGACAGGTATTAAGATAATAAGCTTTTTTACCTTAGAAACAGAGTAATCTTGTACATTTTTATGTCACATAAATATTGTATCTGGAAAACCTGGGACTAAATTTGAACAAGGAGATGGCAAAAAAACCCTAGTTGAAGTAGATCCTGAAGTGCTATTACACATATATGCATGTTTCCCTTTTTTGTGGTAATCTGCTCCAAAGTGGATTCTTATATTAGTTTATACAAAATAGAGTGCCCATATTCACTGTACATGCAGAAAGCTTTGTTCAGCTAGATGATTAAAAGATTTTTCTATACCTCTTTAATCTAATTTTTATGTGTTACATCCCATTAGTGAGTTCTTAGGGACTAAAACATTTTAAATATATAATACCAAATAAATTAGCTTCAGGTTTGACAAGCCATTGACTATATGCAAGATAAAAAGTAAGTATTGAGAAGAAGGAAAAAATTAGCAAAGCCTAAACCCCCTTTTGTATAGCTTAGTTATTACAGCAGTGCTGGAGAAGGAAAGCAATAATTATAGTTGCTAATTCTTCTTGGAATAATACAGTGTAGCGAACTAATTTTGCATGTGTGTGCAATATTGCTCTCTACTGGCTGCTGACTGGATAGAAAGTGGCAAAGTTTAACCAAAGAAGCCTTCATGTGGTCTATCAAATCCTGACTCTATCTGTAAACTGACAAACTAATTCCTAAGAGGTCTGATCACCCAGCAGCATCCAGCTGACATTCAAGAAAGTTGCTGGATATCCAGCTCCTTTACTTCAGAGACTAAATAGAAATCAGGGATGAAAAATATAGGTGATGCAGTCTTTGAAAATCTTTCCAGTGGCTAACAATCTTACAGGAGATGGCATGACATTACAGGAATAAGGATAATACTGTGAAACAGAAATGAACTCTATTATTGATATTAGTGAAAGGAAACCTCACCCATATGGAAAAGGTTTACAGATTTGTAATAAACACAGCACAGTTCTAATCCCTGCTCCCAGGGTACAAATGTATAATTTATCTGAGAACTATGTCTGCCATCTAAAGCCTGTGGCATCATTATTTCATAATTTAAAAAATTACTCCTAATTGGAAAAAAAACTATCAAGGAAACAGAAGAGTTGGTGTAGTTCCCACTTCTGTTAAATATTGCTGTCTGTAAGTTTGTTCCCTCTAGACCACACAGAGTTTCCTAGTGATTTCTTAACCTCAGAGTTACCTAAATATTATGCTGCTGGAAATCAATGAAGAACTTGCCCCTCTGATGTATGTGGCTTTCACACAAACTTATTAGAGATGTGCAGGTAATGAAAGGTGCATGGTGTAAACCACAAGCACTTTCCCCTTTTTTTCTTCCAGAACTCCAGGTGCATTCTGACCTCTGAGTCAAAATGCTAAATGAATACCAGTATGAGCTCTCAAAAATCCAGAAGTCTGGCATTAGTGATTGCTCTCAGAGAGTCCTAAAAGCTTACAAACCTGTTCCTGACTATAAAAGGGAGAAAAAAAAATAATACTCCGAGGCATGGAAAATAGTTAAAGATGGCTCTCCACTTGAACACCTGTTAAATAATCTAGATAACTTTCCTCACAGCCTGATAGACATACAAAATTGTATGGAGAAAATCTGTATCTTTTCCACTTTTGCACTAACCTTTTTGAAACAGAGAGTAGAACTGCATACATGCAGGCAGTATTCAAGATACAAACTTGCTGGGGTAGTATTCAGGGGCATAATTAGGTTCGCTACTTTGTTTCCTAATTAAATCCTTATAATCCCCACCATTTCAAATTTTTTTTTTATTTTTTTTTTTTGCTATGGAGCATTGAATTGATGTTTTCATAGAACTATTATTAGTCTAAGGTCCTGTTCCCAAGCAATAACGGTCAGATCAGACCTTATTTTATTTGCAAATACAGGACATTTTTTCCCCAGATGCATCACTTCAATTATTTACACTGAATTTTACTTGCTAATTTAATAACCACTCTTGTAAGGGCCTCATGCAGTTCTTCACAGCCAGGTCTTGTTTTTTCACCCCCTGCAACTCACCAGCATCAGAAATTTTGCCATCTTGCAGGTAACTCCTTTTATATATCATTTATGATCATGCTGAGCAGTACAGATCTCAGTACACATCTCCAAGACTACTCTCACCAACCATTAACTCATACATTTTTTTCCCAAATTTTAACATCTTTTTAGTCCATGAAGTACCCTCCCTTTTATTCTGTGGCATCTTTGTTTCTGTAAGAGCTTTTATGAGCTGTTGCTGATAAATCTTGTTGAAAGCCTTTTAGAGTAGGGTCTACACCAGCTGGGCTTTGCAGTATCGAAGGATTCAACGGAAATGTGCTAAAGACATTAGAGAGCAAGGTAGCATAACAACACATAACCCAGGCAGTTACACTACATCACGGTGACCTTCTTTATGCATAGAATCAATGGATGGTTTGGGCTGGAAGAAACCTTAAAGATCATCTAGTTCCAACCCTTCTGCCTTGGCTAGGGATACCTCTCACAAGACCAGGTTGCTTAAAGTCCTGTCCAGCCTGGCCTTGAACACTTCCAGGGAGGGGACAACCACATCTTCCCTGGGCAATCTGTTCCAGTGTCTCACCAACTTCACACTAAAGAAAGAATTTCTTCGTAATGTCGACCCTCTTCCAGTTTAAAGCCATTACCCCTTGTCCTATTGCTACATGTCCTTGTAAAAAGTCCCTTTCCAGCTTTTCTGTCATAATATTCATAGTATTTAGGTAACTCTGAGGTTAAGAAATCACTAGGTCCATTTCAGGTACTGGAAGGCCACTATATGTTCTCCAGGCTGAACAACCCTGGATTTCTCAGCCTGTCTTCTTCGGAGAAGCAGATAACCCGTGACTGACAGCCTGGAGTGGCAGTAAAAAAAACACAACAACCCACCAACAACAAACAAACAAAACCAGAAAAACTACCAACCAACAAAAGATCTTTACTAGAGTTGTAAAAGACCAACAAGTGCAGTACATCTTACTGGTGAAAAAGTGTTTAAGGATCAGGCAAAATCTGACCCTTAAGGTTTACCTAACCTTCCCAGAAGCCTGCTAGAGATCATCCATTCACACAACTTTATTTCAGATTTCTACAGAGATGTGAGGGAATGGAGTAAAAGGAGCTGGCAACGTCACTGAAATTTTCAGAACATTTGCTTGGTGTCTACCAGTTCATTTTCTTGGGCATTTAGGGCAGTTTACATCATTCTTTTATGAGCTGAACCTGGTACAAAACTAGACTTCCTCAACTTCAAATAGTTAAAACACAGAAATTAAAGATTTTAAAAGATAGTGTGAGAAAAAAACTCTCACTGAACATCTCAGAGTCTTGGTCTTGACAGAGGCAACTATTTTGGCTTTTCAATTCTTTACTGTGTAACCTAAAGCTAAGTCAAGAAGGAAATCCAGTAGCCTCTTCCAAATGACAGAGGAATGAGATAACCTTTCTGAAAATCAGAAGTTGTGTGTGAAGAAAGAAGACAGGTACAAGATCAAAAGTGGATGTCTTGTCTCAGGAGACAGAAAAAAGTATGGCTCTGGAAATGGTGGAGCCAGGTCAATGAAGGACATGTAGACTATCAAACAGATACTGTCGGCTATCTAAGGAGCTTGGATCTTAGTGTCTTGATATGTCTGGACTGATTTGAAGAATGGCATGGTTACAACTTACGAGAACTGAGTAAATGGAAAGGATGGTAGGGATGAAGGTAATTCTACAAGAGAAAAATGGATCATCACTTCTAGTCAACAAGTTGTCCCAGAAGAACACAAACTTTGTTCACTTCTAGTAAGCGTGTCAGGGGACAGCCAAGTGAAACTTGAAAAGAGGAAAACATCATACATTTTTAATTTTTCTGAAAGAATTTCATTCTATTCACCTTGTAGGAGGTACTGATTGAAAATGTGGGTTAGAAACTACTATTTATTTACATATTTTCACATTTCTTAATGCAAACCTAAAGAAGCGCAGAAAATTCTATGCCTTCCTAAAGCACATTTTACTTCTGGAGAATATCACAACACACTGTGCTCAGCTTGAAAATGGACTGATTACGCTAGGGTATCTTTCAGCATACTTGAAATTAATTATAAAAAACATACAAGATAAAAAGCACTGACAGCCAGCAATCCTAGCATGGCCCCCTCCTTTTTCCTTCCTATCTCAGAACAATACTCACCATATGCACTTGTCTAAAAATGCTGTTCTAGGAATCTGAGGCTTTGGTATAATTAAAAATAATGAAATTATTATCATTTTGTCATTTTAAGCTTTATCCATTAAAAATGCAGTTGAAATATAGAAAAAGGAGGATGACATTTTTAATACCTTTTCCTCATTTTATAATTTTGAAGTTTTGAATGACCCTGAAAGTTGGATGAAAAAAAAATTCCATTCCCTTCAAAGCAGTCAAGCCAGCCAGCACACTCTAGTCTGGTGCTACACCCAGGAGTGTGCTGGGGTGATTCCCTGTCCCTTAGCCATGCAGGCAGCCACCAGCATTGCTGCCCCTAGGAGAGAAGACTGGATGGAAGCAAAGCACTCCTGCTCAGGGAAGGCAGAGCAGAGCACGGGAGATGAAGGGAAAGCAACAAGAGTTAGATCTGGTGCTACACCCAGGAGTGTGCTGGGGTGATTCCCTGTCCCTTAGCCATGCAGGCAGCCACCAGCATTGCTGCCCCTAGGAGAGAAGACTGGATGGAAGCAGAGCACTCCTGCTCAGGGAAGGCAGAGCAGAGCACAGGAGATGAAGGGAAAGCAACAAGCGTTAGATCTGCCCCTTCACAAGTGGTGCAGTTACCTGTTCCTCTCCACCCCTATCCTCTGGGCAGCCATAGCTCCTGCTGCTGACACTGCTTTCCTGGCAGGCTGAGCCCTGGCTCTACCATTTCACCCCACATCAACACCAGTCCATAGCTTAAGAATCCATCAGAAGTATCACTGTGCCAAAACTCGCACAACTAGACACAGAGGAAGCAATTAAGGTTCGTATGATGGCATTTGTCTCTGCACTACTAGTCTCTGGTGAGCATAAGCTGAGACTTTTAACATCAATGTTTTCCACACAGGTTTTGCATTTAATTATAGAGTAAGGGCACTGTGCGTTCCAAGAGCAATCATCTTACTGACATGTTATTCCGAAGTCAGCCTTCATTCAGCTTGACACATGCTGGTTATGCACTACCAAATAGAGCAATAATGAAGTGAGGCTGGGGAAAAATACATCAGAATCTGAAGTAATGCCAGCTAAGAAAGCTTATCTCTACTTTATTATTATTATATTTAATAAACAATCTTTCATGCCTACTAAAGAAAGAACAAATAAAAGCTTTCTCGAGTAGATATAAAAGCCTTGTATGAAAAATGTGTTTACTGAGTTGAAATTACTGAACTATCCATTTTGCTTTAAATCATTTTTTTTTTTAAATAAAATTTAAAAAAAGCTGGCTGAAACAAATGGAAAATTATGCAAATGGAAAAAAAATGCAATTATGACGTGAAGAAGAAAAGAACCTTCTTAAGGTAGAAGACAAGAGTATGTTCCAAATCATGGCTTATGAGCATCTTTGGTCAGGGTCCAGCATTTTGTTTGAAGTGCACCACAAGCTCTTAGTTTAATTGCAGGCCTAGGTTAAAGATCCATTGATCCATTCTGACCTGGCAGAACTTTCCAAAATACCTAAATACTGCTGCTGAGCAATTTTGGGGATGGATTTTTTTGACATCTTCATCCAGTCAGCCTTCTTAAAAAGATTTCTTAGTCACCACCTACAAATCTGAGGCTGCAAGGTGGTAAGGGGATCCTAATTCTTCTCTGAGTCTGTCCTGTGAGTTACAACATGGCTTATATTTGTTAAGCATGTTGTGACCTCTGATTGGGCATTTTTCATTGAACACTCTTAATTTCTCTTCTGACACCTTCAATCCTGCTTATCCCTGTTTTGAAACAATTACATTCTGACTTGACATGGGGCTTTACTGCATAGTACATGGTGCACAGCACCATTAAGTTCCTGATCCATGATTGAGCCTCAAGCACTGTTACAATACAAGGCTTCTGTTTGTTATTCTAAAATACAGTAATTGCTGCAAAAAGAGACAAAACTTTTCAGATGTTGCAATAGGTGCTCTGAAGACTTCCAAATTGATTGCCATTCTGTATATATTTTCAAGGTCCTAACTTATCTTTATTTAAAGACAAAATCTGTCACTGAAGAATGTGTTGCTCTTTCAGTATAAACTTTTAAGTAGAGTTTCATTTTTTCAGTTTCCAAATTACATAAAATTGATCTTGAAATCAAGAAGATGTCATTCATACTTCCTAGACTTAGGGTTTTCACACCTCTCTGACTCACTGTGTGCAAATACCAAGCCACTGATACAGAGCATTTGAGTGTACAAGTCACTCATTCTTCCCTCCTCCTTGTGCCCACTTAAGTGCATTTGTATTCTGTTGATGAATCCACCCCTGAATAATTTACATTGTTGTACAGGGAAATTACTATAGGAACATTATCATGAAACATGACTAATGAAAATTAGGGCAGGGTCAAAGCTTTGTGACAACTCCATGATGCACTTTTTGTCACATTTTTTACTGCTATTTTATTGTTCTTATTATAAGAAGACATGGCATAGATTATTCTGTATGTTCCAGCAATGCTCATAGAAATGCATTCTTTATTAATTTCCATAATATACTTCACATCTGGAGGATATTATTTGCATAGCAACAGTTTCTGCCAACACCAGTGTCTTAAACTAAATTCCAAGAAGATTAACTCACAGCAGAATTTTATAGCAAGCTCAATGTGATTGTTACTCAAAAATAAAATAACTTCCTAAGCAAATATCCTGATTTCTCTGCTGTATCTGGAAACACAGCTTCTAGGGGCAGAAACAATCTGTTTTGAAGCTGACTGTGTTCCTGTGAGGACATATAACTCAGCACCAAACTGGTTATACCCTTACTTAATTTGCAGTCTGTATAGGCCAGTTCAATAAAACAGCAGTATAACGTAGTAACTCTCTTTTCTTTCATCCAAGAGGCATCAGCTCCCTACATTCCAGTAATATAGAGCCCCACAGTCAGATCTGGGAAATATATAACAGCCTTACAGGCTGTGAGCTTGGACTGAGAGAAGTAATTCAGATTATATTAAATCCTTTCATTAACCTTGATTCTGACCTGCCCCCCAAATGATTGTAAGTTATTAAGGACCTGCTTCAGCAAAAGGAAAAAGCTAACATTCTTTTATTATTTAAAATCACAGCAGTTTTCCATCATGGTTTTGAAATAAATTCTTCTTCACTTTTAGCATGACCTGGCACAGCAGTAAAGTTTAAAGACAAAACCATTGTCCTGAGGAAAGCTTTAATTTCTTTAACCCATGCATGTCTTTGCATCTTCTTTTTTATATCTTCAGTTTTATATTGTTATTTCTGTTCTCAAGCACCTTCAAACTTGTATGAGATCTGCGTATTAGGGTTTCCAGTTCTGGCAACCCACATTATCTCTTCATATCTACAGCAAACTAAGATCAGCACTTATTACTACTATAATTACTGCAAATTAATCTTGCACTTCATTACAAACCCAAAATCAATAAGGAAAAATAATTTTAAAAACCTAAGAATCTCATAATAGCAATCTGAACAATAAAAAAAAAACTTTTTTCATTTTTTCATTTCTAAACTAAGATTCATTATAATATTTTTAGTTGTAGAGCAACTTCAATTTATTAACATAAACTCTTCTAAAACAACTTTCTATGCCTAAGACTTCCTTACTTGCACTTCTACTAGACATTTTCTTTAAGATGCCAAACAACTCAATTAAAATTACACTAGAATATTTTCTAGGGGCTGTAATAGTAAAAAGAAAGATGTCTAAAATGTTGTCACTAAAATTCCAGAGATTAATCTCACATTATTTAAATTTTCACACTAAAATCCCATATTCCATGAGATTTTTTCAGCAAAAGCAGGCAGACTATCAATTTCTCATTACCATGTTGTCAAAAAAAAAAGAAAAATAAATCATTTCAGACAAGACCAATATTTTTGTAAGAAATTATATCTGCAGGAAATAAGCAGAAACAATGTCATTGTCATATGGAGATTTTTCCTTAACTAACCATTTCAGTGCTCTACAAAAATCTTGGAAAATACTTGCTTTTATTCTGCTGCTAGAAAGTTGCCATGGCATTGGGTTTTACTGCTGGCTTTCCTCTCCTGCATGAAACTGCAGTATATTAGATTCTCCATATGTGCTGTGCTCAGCAAACTAGCCAAAGCTGTTGATAATTTTCCAACAAATTGTTGCAGAATTTTAAAGAATAAGTGGCAACATTAAGAAACACCCCAAACCCACAAATCTGAACAATTAAATCTGATTAGTAACTGTATCATATATACGTAGGTATACTCCACTGATGTGTGCATGCATTTTGCAAGGTGTTTAGGATTATTCTGTAATAACCAGTGAGTATTGCTTAGAAGTAGCACTATACCCATGTTTATAAAAATTGCACACTTTAATAGTTTAACATTTGGGCATATTTATTATAGAGGTGATTAAAGGCAAGGAGCTAAGGGCAGATTAAAGTTGAAGGCCATGTTAGCAGCATATGACTTCAGACATCTACTATTCAACTGCAAATCATACTTGCCTTTCCTGTCCTAGCTTTCCCTCTATATAAAGGGTCTTTACCTTCATCAAACTCAATCCACTAGTCAAATACTTTTTAAGACTTGATTTTATACCACTTGCAAGCAGCATTTTTGGATTTGTTAATAATATCCTCTGGTAATTTTGTTTTATCTGATAATCAAGACTTTAATTTGCCCAGGTACAGACTCTGGTGGCTATTGGCTCCCAGTGCATTCCTGAATCTAGCTCCATGTGGCCACAAGGCCTGTTCTAGAGCAGGTTAATCTCTGTTGCAGTGAGCTGATGCTTTTCCTTGGACTACCTGAGTTCAGACTACCTGACTTTATCTGATTCTTGGATACCATTACTGAATGTTCTAATAAGAAGCAATGTGGTAAACTTGGCTATACATTGTGTAGTCGTTACATTACGATTATGGTAATCATAAGAGAGAGTGTGTGATCAAATTTTTCCTAATATTCATCCAGAGCCTCAGAGTTGTTTAAGACACTGTGTCATGCTGTGGAGCACTGTGGAATACATGCTGCTGCTACCTGCAGTCTAATAGAGCTTTTCCTTTTGAAAGAAAAAACACCTAGATATCAGCATCAATGCCTGATTAATTCCCACAGAAGCGATAAAAATAGCAATTGCAGCAAGAATACAAGAGGAACTGGTTGTGCAGCATGGCCTGGTAAAGCTAATCTCTTTTCTGATCATGAGCTGTTACTTCTAGCTATATATCTTAACCAGTCAGCACATGCAACCACAATCTTGTTTTCTTGCCTTGCTTCCTCACTTGCTTGGTTAAGCATGTCTGACGGCTGCAAATTGAATTGTTGCTCAGTGGTACATCTTAAGAAATAAACTGAAGCATTCTTACTAATTTCAGTAACTTAAATGCTTCTACATGAGAGAAAAGAAACATAACGAAAGAAAATTCTTCTATCAGCAGCCAAATTGCATAACCTTGATAGTTTCCAGAACAGAGATAGCTTCATGACACCATGAACAAAACAAACAAACAGAAGCCTTTGTTGTAAACAGCATGTTCATGTGGTTTGAATTCATTACGTTCTCCATGGTAAACTGAGATAATTTTCAATTTTGTCGTTGCAGATATAAAAAAGGCAGAATCCTTTCCCAGACAAAACAATACACATCAACCCCTCTCTGCCACTTTACAATGAAGGAAATAATAATCAAGCATCACAAAATAAACATTCTTTTCTTTCCTAAAAACTCTTTACTTCTTTGCATTAAAAGCTTCAGCTCTGAGAGATTAATGTTCTTTCTTCCTTCCACCAAAAGTCAGTCACTTCAAATATTCTCAATTCTTGCACAGAAAGGTGCCTCTGACCTCCACATTATACTGAGAATATTAGCTTCTATGAGAATAACAAGAAAATACAACTGATGAAAATAACAGTTGCAACACACTGAGAGAGTTGAGGTTGTTAGGTCTGGAGAAGAGAAACTCCAGCGAGACTTCATCGTGGCCTTTGAGTATCTGAAGGGGCCTACAAGAAAGGTGGGAAGGGACTTTTAATCATGGCATGTAACGAGAGGACAAGGGGTAATGGATCAAAACTTAAAAATTAAATCTATTAAATCCATTGAAATGGATGAAGAGGGTAGAGTTAAATTAGACATTAGGAATAAATTCCTCTCTGTGTGGGTGGTGAGACACTGGAACAGGTTGCCCAGGGAAGTTGTGGATGCCCCATCCCTGGAAGTGTTCAAGGCCAGGTTGGATGGAGCTTTGAGCAACCTGGCCTACTGGGAGGTGTCCCTGCCCATGCAGGGGTGTTGGAATTAGATGATCTTTAAGGTCCCTTCCAACCCAAGTTATTATGTGGTATGATACGAGAGCCACCTTTAATGCCTTCCATGTACACAAAGCTTCAGTCCCTAGTATATGCAAAGATTCCTAATAGGGTATTTCTCTGTGTGAAGCAAAAATTACTAATGCAGAATTAGTGGTGGAAATTTGTGCGTGAGTGAAGAGAGAGGGAGGGCTTTCATGAAGATATCTTCCATTTCTAACATGGCAAGAATTTGAATATTTATTTATTTTTACTTAATCTTGAGGAATTCATAGACATTTTCCTTTTTCTCCTCACTTCTTTTGAGAACTTGTCCAGATTAGACCACAATACTTTCCAGTAACACTCAGCCAGAAATCCCTTCACTATCAAATGCTGGTGGAAAATAATCATTACAACTAAAATACAGCCTATGAAGTGGCAAAGCTTTGATTAACTACAAAATACAGAAATGTAGGGCTGGCAACATCCTTCATAAATTACCTATTTTAGCCTCCCTTTTTCCAAAGGGAAATTAATTCCTAACAGACTTTTTTCTAATCTTCTCCAAAAGAATTGCAGTGATGAAATTCCATCTCCTCAACATGTTTTTACAAGCTAATGTCTAAAAGCTCTGCTCATCATATTTAAGTACTTACTTTTCTCCATTATTTTTAATCTCAGCCATCAAACCTCATCAAAGAGAAACTTCCTGTGGGAGACAGAAGGTCTAGTAATGAGATAATTGAAGAAGCCTTCTGGACTTGACCCATTTGACAATTCGACTTAGATTATGGAATTTATTATAATTTTTCTTGGGAATTTTATCTTACCTGAGGACAGGCCATTGTTTGTACCTTCCTCCTGCAGTAATCCTTACTGCTGATGATAGGAGCAAATACCACAATTTTCATATGTTTCTTCTACACCACAGGAAGATCTGCCCATTGCTATTTCTAGCTCAGTTGGAAGCAAGAAAAATCAGACAACTCATAAGAGAAGTTTCCTTCAAGATCTTCAAATGGTTAGATGTTTGAAACAAGCACATTATCTGTTGAGCCAGCCCATCAGTGGGCGTTTTTGAGATTTTCCCATTCACTATTCATGCACCTTTTTGCAGAAGCAAAAGTCCACTACCATGTATGCTATTAACACGATGATCCAAAGATCCTTGTGAAGAGATTTGATCTACCATTTCCTGACATCCAAAGTCTGATTAAGAAGACCTCTTTCTACAGAACGACATCAGCTTCCTTGCTTTCTCTCTTGGCTAATCCAAGTCTATACAGGATGAAGTTTCCTTTCAATGGAGTTTGTAACATTTCAGGGAAGGAAATCCCTGCATCTATCCCACTCACATTTGTATCAATTTTGGGGGTCATATTCAGATTCTTTATGTGCCTGAGTATGGACTGAATCCATCTGGTATGTCTCCTGCTTTCTGTTAAATCCAGTAGTGCTCTGGCATCAGTTCTGCCTGCTTATTAGCAAACGCCCTAACTTGCCTTGTCTCCAGTCTCAGATCTGACACAGAGCTACTTCCCCTAGGTAATTATGATGAATGGTGCCACACACACACATACACGGCCCACTTATGATAAGTATGTTTCAGAACCCATTATTTATCTCCCTCTAAGGTTTAGAGCTAGATTTAGCTCAGGAACAAAATGCTGTAGGGGCTGAGCAGTATTGAAAGTCTCACAATATAAATTGTCATGTTATAATTACAACCCAATTAAAATTCAGTGTTACTCTCTTCCATAATTATCATCTCTAGCCTTAGAAATATGTTGGGAGATACTGCTGTTCCTTAGATCATGTAGCTATCCTCCCCCTGCTTCAACTTTGAGAATACCATGGCTATGTTCTGTGCTTCAATAATAAGAGACCGCAGCAGGTAGAACCCCTGGTGTACACTCTCAGCATTGAATCAGTCCCATTCCATGGCTCAAAAATGCTCAAAACTTTCCTCTAAATACAAGCATTGTACTTGTTTTAGAACGTGTCAAAGTCCTGTGAACTGCAATATATATGAAGGCCATGGCATAAGGATTCACCAAAGCTGTTGATAGGACATCTAAACCTACAGCAAATACCTGAAGGCTACACAGAGTCATATTCTGATACTGACTGAGCTTTTTCTGCTGGTTCTAAAACAATAGAA
Organism: Apus apus; assembly: GCF_020740795.1. Classification (NCBI taxonomy): domain Eukaryota; kingdom Metazoa; phylum Chordata; class Aves; order Apodiformes; family Apodidae; genus Apus; species Apus apus. The sequence goes on from NC_067285.1 coordinate 29,463,781, forward strand.
GCTTTTAGCTGGCTTTACTGTGTACCAGTATACTTTACATCATCTCCAGTACCATACATCTTACTATTTTAACCTTATTTTGGGGAGATGTTTCCCTGTCCCTCCAAGACCTCAATAAAAGGCAAAATAAACTCCGCAGGAGGCTCGACCTGGTTCCGGTCTGTGCTGGTAGCTGATGACCAGCTGACACGTCCCATTTGAAGAGACAAGAAATCATGACTGCAGGCTGTGTTTCCAACCAACACAAGAACTTGTTGCGATTTCACAATTTAGAAACTGCTGAATTTCCAAAGAAGACAATATTGTAATTCAACTTACATTTTTAGACACACCAAGTATTTCACAGAGAACGGCCTGTCTCAATTTCTTTAGCGTTAGTTCTGGCTTAGGCTCTTAATAACAGAATCAAAGAATCACAGAATTACTGAGGCTGGAAAAGACCTCTGTGATAATCAAGTCCAACCTATTCCCAACACCACTAATGCCAAGGTCTATCTGGTTGCCATGAACTAAATTAGCAGGAATCAGACCAACATGAGTACATCATTCAGCTATGGCCACTGTAATGTTTCACATTCTGAATCCAGTGTTTCCACAAATTATTTTACAATGCCATACATATATTTTTTTTGACTGACTGGAGCTTAAACACCCTTTTTTGCACCAAACAAATATGGTAACAAGCTGAGCATCAATACCATTTCTCTCACATCCTCCTCATTCCACAATGGACTATCTGATGTAGCTGATATACCAATTCAGTGTTAACTGATTTTAGTTGCTCCAGTGTACTACATTGTCTCTGAGTTGAGTAAAAACATAGTACATTAGCTCTGTATTATCTTTCTTTCTCTCTTACATTTTTTTAAAGTTAAAAACCCAAACATAAAAGTACAAAAGGCTTTCTCTTTTTAATATTAAAGCACAATATGGATCTAACCTCAAGTGAATTGTTTTCCAGCAGCTTAACTCTTCCTCCAAATTAGTAACCACATCCCTCACATAGATGTTGAAAACCCAAAAGGATTCAACTATTGTTAGAAGAAATATATAAACCATAATAAGAGAAAAATGTGTTGCAAAAGGGACTACAGTATAATTATGAATAAACAGACACATAAATTAAAGGATGTTTCTGCCTTAATAGCATCTGTCAATTCTTCTGTTGTGTTTAGAAACTAAAGATCAAAGTATCTCTCACTTGGAGAGGCTAGTAACTGGGATCACAACAACCAGCAAAGAGTGAGCTGCTTCTGGCACAGGCTTACAGGGAAGTGTGGGAGGTCCACAGTACTTAATCACAGACTGTATTGAGGATGGCCATGAGGATGGTTTTGGACAAGATCTTATGATTTCCCACACTTCCCTGAGGGATTCCTATGAGTTTTCCCTTTTTTCTTCTTGTTGTCCTACATCCCAGGGCAATTTTCAGACTCTTCTTGAATATGACGACACAGATCTGTACCTGATATGCTGAACACATTAATTGTATTCCTTTGTTTTGCCACCTTCTTTTACTTACTGCTCTGTACCTATGTTTTAAATATGCGTTCTATTCATCAAAGTACCAATAGTTCTGAATTAAACATGATTCCCAGGGCTTGGCAGAGCTTTCTTCTTCAATATGTATATACGAAAAATAAAGCTCAAAAGAAATGTCAGGTCTAATTAGACAAAACGGTGTCATATACACCGACAAAAAGAGACCCATCAAGTAGCATATGTAAAGTGAGATTCCTAGTCATCAAAGCACTCCTTTCTAGTCACAAACTGTTTTTCATTTCCTCCTCTCTGGCATTAGAGCATCAGGCTTTGGAATCTTGCTGTTTTTTCTTTTAACTTTATATTGGTTATATATTTGGGCAACATAAAGGTTGATTTTACATTTCCTTCAGCATACAGCCAATCAACAAAATTAGCATGTCTCCCAAAACCAGAGTTAGCTTTCTGCCTTTCCTCAGAGGGGTTGTAAAGTGTAATTAATGTTTGCAAAGCACTAGAATAATCTTGCATAGAAAGTGCAAACTTACTGCCAAGTATTTAATACAGGCAGTGCTGGTTCTGTTAAAGTTCCCAAATGTGACTCAGGGGCAGATTAAAAAATAATTTTGACACACAAAGAACAGCTGTGGACTTTCAACACACAGCCTAAGAGCCTCCAAAACATCCACCCCAGTACTGCTCATCTCTGTAAGTACAAAACTCACCAAGCACTTTCCTTCTGATCTCAGAGCTCCCCAGTGAGAGTTGGGTTTCTGAGCTTCCAGATACCCAGAAAATAGACAAGCACCTGAAAAAATTTAGTTAACACTTGCTGTGTGGCTAAACACACTTCCACCAAACACAATTGTAAAAAGCAGGTTCTCAGAGAGAAGACACTGGTGGTTTGAACAGCTAGGGGTTTGTCCTCTGCTTCTATTTCTTTTCCAGCAACTAACTCACATAAAATGAATACATGTTCTGCAGGGATGTGGTTCATGTTATAATATCATCCCCAGCTATGAGGATTAAGACTAGCATTGCCTTCCATTTGAAGACTTGTTTGTACAATAGGTCAGAAGTAGGATTCCCACCCTATCTGGTCTGTTCCAGCAGATCATGAACCCTGCAGGCCAAGCAGAGACTCAATACAGAAGTACCGTACCTCATGGTGAATGCTCCAGCTGCTAAATGTGACCACCCATTATACCCTGAAGCTGCAATATTTAAATGTCATTCTCTGCATCACAGCAGTTGTTTCCAGTCCCAGCCTGAATGAAAGAATACATATGACATGAAAATTATTAACTGCTTTCAAAAAATAATACATCCGATAACCAGACACACTCTCAGACCCTGGACAAATTTAACTTTCATTTGGGATCTGTATCAGAAAATGTTTCATAGTGAAGTCTCAGGGCTGTCATTAGTCATAGGTTAATAGGGGGCATGTCCTGGGAAGATGACCTTTTCTTTAGGTGCAGTACCTGATCTTTGCAGTAACTGAGTGAAGTGGGTAAAACAAGAGCAGAAGCTGTTTACTAGAGGTCATATTTTTAATCACAAAATATCGAAGACATCTGCCCTGAAGCTATTAATCTTTTCAACCAATAAAAAAACATACAGAAAAAAAGGGTAAAAAGAAGCACTCCCACTGAAGATTTGAACTCTTTGAACATCTTAAAAGCAACAGCAAGAATAATGAAAATACAGAGAACCGAATTTGTTGGCAAGCTGTCAGCATTTTTATCAGCCTGGGGGCAGAAAGTTTGTTAGAATGATGGAGGTCTTTGTAAATCCTTCATTAGCAGTAGATTTTAAAAGTATAGGATTTTAATAATTGCCATACTGACCTAAGTCAGAGGCCACCTAGTTAAATGGTTGCCATCAGCTGTGTCAGAAGGAAGCCAGCAGCATATCCTGTGCTGATCAAATTACTGTATTTGACCTTGGCCAAAAGGAAAGCAGAGAAGCAAATTGTAGGCGAGAGAGGTCTGCTGGTTTATGAGGGAGGTTCTCCGCGGGTCAGCGGCAGTGCTGGGAAGCTAATCGCTGTAGCCTTTGTCTGCTGCCAAGGAAGAGACAGGACTGCTTGGAATGAATGCGCCTGGAGGAGCCGAAGTTCAGAGCACGGGCTCTCAATTGCTCTTCCGAGGGGCTGTTCCTTTTCTCTGATTTCATCATCAAGATCCTGCAGTGGGGTTAGTGACCAAACCACGGGTTGGGGTGCTTTCTGGTTGCTCTGCTTAATCCCTATATTCTGGCAGAGCTCCCCACAACAAACAGGAACAGTGTCCTCAATGTATGCAGTCCCTGTTTCTCAAGCTATAAAATATGACTTCACTGTAACAACTAGTACATAGCAGAGTAGATCTCTAATTCCTGGAAGCTAAGCTGTGAAAACTTTTATTTCCGCACAGGAATTGTAATGAGACATGAATAAGATGTTACCATTGGTTCTCAAGATTCAACAAATTTAACTGACATACACTACAGAGTGTAATCATACTCCAGAGAGTGAGAAATCCTTTCTGAAAAAGATCAGGGACAACGTTCATAGATAGTTATGTCTGAAGCATAGTTGTGTAAATAATATGTTTATATATTATATAAAAAACAGAGTGAAGGAGAAGAATTACAAGGAGCACCAATGGATTTATTGTGTTAATACAAACCAATATATTAATATTTTAATTGGCCTTTAGAGTGGCATACAATTATTTTAAGTTCTTCTCTGCTGAACTAATGCTAGATTTTCTAAGAATTTAGGTTACATTTTCTACAAAGAATGAGTGGAGACTATTCAAAAGCTATTTATTGAGCTGCATATGCAGTAGCTTAGCAGTTTGACTGAACAGGTCAGTCAGGTATTTCAGGTATTTCCTGAGAAGACAGGTTGACCACTCACAGGTGAGGAAAGGAACAGGAGAAAAGGCAAATTTAACTTTTTTAATGCAATATTGTCTTGGTTTGTTACTGTGTTATTAAATATGTACTTTTGTCCTCCCGGAAAAAGTTTAAACAAAGCTTTTTGAGGACTGGTTATGTAAACAGTATTGCTTAAGAAGTGAATAATTTCTGTGATCCTTCAGTGTTTTTCAAAAATTTATAAGATTTATACATTTACTTATATATCATTAAGTGTAAAGGATTCATACTGTACATAATTATGAAATAAATTATAATCTAGCAAGTTTCAGCATTTAAAGAGTCTGGTTTTGACCATAAGACTGCTCTCATTTGCTTTGTAATGAGATTCCTGAGTCAAGTTGAAACAGACCATTAAAAACAATGACCCATCAAGGAAACAGGCTGCATTTTATCCCAAGTCATTTATGCCCCCAATCTTGTACAGATGGAGAACTTTAATTATGTGGGCTCTCTTATAGGAATACATCTATGTTCTTCAGTAATATGAACCAGAAGCAAAATAGTATTTTGAGATTTGGAAGATGAAAACAGATTGTTTTTCTAATTCAGTGCATTGAAATATCCATAATAAATGGGAGTATCTGAGCAGTGAGGAGATCATCCTAATGACGGGTCTGTTTTTCTCTACTGAGAAAACATATATTTGGGGCAGATGCACAGGTGAGGGAATTCTGAGAATGTCATTGGAGCTGGTAGATAGAAAAGTTTGACTAATATTTCGATACTTCAGAGAGGTCCATTAAATCAATCACCATTTTTTTGGCCACATTTAAACACAATGATTCAAGATTTGCTATATTGTGCTAAGGAAGTATCTGTTTTGGAAACAGCAACGTGATTAGTTAAGCCAGTAGATTTTAAGGAGCAGGCAACAACAACAACAAAAAAAGCTGGTAAGAGGCAGGAGAAGTGGCATTTCAAAAATCTGGAAAGACTACCCTAATGTTCCAGCAGACCCTAGGGGTGAATTCACTGTTGTCATGTAGTTAACTAAAAATGAGAAAAATCCACATCATAAGAATATAGTAGGTCTGGTTTGCTGTTCTGTTGGGTTATTCAGAATTTGGCTTCTTGAATTTGTCCAAGACCTATTGCTTTCTCTGCCAGTTTTCCAGCTACTTCTGCTTATGAATTACACTGGAAAACCGACGTGGGACAAGACAGGACTAATAGCTACCAGCTAGACCAGAATCACAAAAAAAAAACCCAAACAAACACAAACAGTGCATCATAGCCATCTTTTTTTTGCCAAGGAAGAATCTAGAAGCTTTGAATTGGATGAGAAACGGGACCTAGGTTTAATGTCATCATGTATTGCACTTCAATTAGTGTCTGAAGTCTGTTTAAGGTTCTGGCACATGAAAAGTAAGACCTTCTAGCATAGCAAAGATCGGAAAAGGTTTTAGTGATGTTATAAAATATTGCTTTTAAATGCTTTACCCAAGTGCATGCTCAACTTAGAAAGTCAACTGAAGATAAGATTTATGTTTTCCAAACAAAGAAATTATCACAGCTAAAGAAGGAAATTGTAATGTTTTAAAATGTATTTCAATTTTTCATAGCAGCAAAATACTATTGCACCTCAATCTCTTTCTTTCTAAGAGTTCTTGCTGGATGTAGTTGCAGATGAAACAAGTGTTCGTCAATGTCAAGTACCTACCCATAATACAGTATACATAGTACTTAATGTTAACCTCTAGATTCTAGAAAAAGAAAACAAATAACTCCCTCCATCTTCCAGTCAGCACTGGTGAACACAAAGAGACATATCTTAAATACTAAGACAGAAATAATAAACTTGCAGGTTCATGACTAATGACAGGGAACATGTATTAATGAGAAATCGTACAGAATACGTGCAACTGCTACATAACAACAGTGAAACCACACTACTCAGTGATTTTATTAAAGAGACAAATTACTCATGTAAGGTCATAAGCAGGAGATGGCACCTGCAAAAAAAAAATTACAAATTTTAAAGAACCTGTAAAGGTACAGAAGATGAAAATGCACGTTTGTTAGCCAACTCACAACAACTGAAGGCTTGTTCTAGTGGATACAGCTGAACAGTCACTGCTAGGCTCACTGTGCCAGGTAACCAACTTTTGAGGAATACTTCTTCACATGTAAGCATATTTTACTTCTGCTATTCCATCTACACTGGCTCTCCAGGAAACATGGAAGAAAATTAATGCTACCTGCATGACTATCAGTAGAGAGCAAATTCTAAAATTGTTGGTGGAAACATTTTCAGCAAGTTAGTTGCAAATAAAACATCAAGCATGACAGAAATACAGAGTTTTGCTTTTGAGAGCAGGATGACGTGTGGGCGAGCAGTTACATAACACCCAGTAACCGCCATTTTTGTTATTTATTTGTTCCTTTCTAAATATCTGCCTGCTTCGACAAACATAGCAACACTCTGAGAAAGATGTATTGGAGTACTGGTAGACATATAAAATGTTAGTGCTAGAGAGTTTGATGCCATCTAAAAAGGATGCTTTTACCAAACTTCAGGATAAACTCTCGGCCAAGAGGTGTGTCTGGTTTGGGCCTAACACCACAACAAAGCCCCCCCGCCCACAGACACGCCGGGCTGGGGAGGACAAAGGCCCACTAGAAGCTCATGGGTAGAGGGTTCTTCACCGATTAAGGTCATGGGCAAAACAGACTGGGGGAAAAGTAACAAGCAGGGCTTACACACGTTACTCCCGCCCCTCCCTTCTTCCCGGGCCCAAATTACCTCGTTCCCGGTTTCTCTCCCGCCTTCCCCCAGCGGCACAGGGGCTGGGGTTTAGAGTGAGCCCAGTTTGTTGTTCCCTGCCGCTCCTTCCTCAGGAAGGAAGATTCCTTACAGCCCTGCCGGGCTCCCCACGCGGTCCCTCCACCAGCCTCTCCTCCACGCGTCCTTCCCGCCAGCCGCTCCAGCGCTGCCCGGAGCCCTGGGCTGCCTCGGGCGCATCCCCTGCCCTGCCGGGGCTTCCGCAGCTGCTGCAGCCAAGTCCCCTGGCAGCAAAGCCACCTGCACCCTCCTGGCGCCTGCGGGGAATGTTCCGCCGCGTTCCTCCATGGATGCAGGGGACAGCCTGACAGCTCGCCATAGCTCCAGGGAAACTTCTGCTTGGGCACCTTCTTCCCCCTCCTTCCTCACCAACCTCGGAATCTCCACCCGGCACTGCCTTTCACCTCTCCAGCACAGCTCTGCTCCCCCCCTCGGGTCTTGTCCCTGTTCTTTCGTGTGTTAATTGCAGAGGCTCGTCTCTTGTCCTTCTAATGGCTCCTTGATTGCTTGTGGAGCTGGGGAAGCTGTTCAGCTTCTTCCCTGAGCCACCTGTGCGGCCCTTCCCCACTAACAAAAAACCCGCCAAACCAAACCAGCACAAGGTCATTCAAGGAATCAAGATCTAATGAATTGAGGACAAACGTATGCATATATAAAATACCTATTATACAGCTGCAGTATAGCTAAAAGTCAGTTTTTTGGAAGACCCATGTGGATAGAATTAAAAAGAAACCATTTTATGAGATTCTATTATTATGTTTGTTTACCAGTTTTCTCAAAAAAACCTTGAGTAACTTCTAAAAGACTTGCTGGGTATACAAGCTATGGTTAGTCAATCACTTCTTTATAATGGGGCCAAGGGAAATGAAAAAAAACTGTGTTAATAAAAATTACCAAGTAAATTTTAATAATGAGAAAATTATGTGTATGTGTGCTGTATCATAGGCACTAATGTAAGAACCGAACCTGATCAGACAGTCATTGCCAGATGGACAATTCAAAGATGAAGAGACTACATTAATCAAATCCATTATCTATTGGAAAAAATGTACTCAGTTAAAAAAATTCTTACATCTTCACACTAGTCATGCAGCTGCTGCCTTAGTAACAATCTAGCAAAGTATGCTAAGTTGAATGAAATGGGTGATTTTAGGAAAATCTTTAAGACAGTAGGGCCATAAATAACAAGAAATCAGCCTGAATACATCCTAAGTACCCTCTACTCCGAGCCAACCCAGCTGGGGCATGAGGTGGGAGGGTGGGGGCCAGGTCTTCTCATTACATTTGTACTGCAGTTCAATAGTTTTTGAAGCTAAGTTTGCTCAAGAGTACTGGAAATTGCAGCTGGAGGAACTGCAGGTCCATCTGGACAGATTTAGCCTATTTATGTCTAAAACATGGTTTATAATTCCCACCCTTCTAAGATGAACAGCATGATTCACAACTCCAGCAAAGCTGGCCCAGTTACCTCCAGCCACAAGTGGAGAGAAATCAGTACCCTGACAATCCAGTACACTAGAGCACAGCTGGGCTCAGTTGCCAACCCCAAATGGTGTTCCAGTCTTGCCCTTTCTGTGGCAAAGAGTACCAATAGCCCATCTATAAGCAGATGGGCTCTCAGCTCCAAACAAGAGTCACAGGGCCTCATCAAGTTTCAATTCAATTTTCATGACATTAATGACCATTCCACCTGTTTATTTGTCTTACAGTTTCATGCCACAGATGGTCCTTGGGTTTTTTGTTTTGTTTTGTTTTGTTTTTTTGAAGTTGCACTGACAACAGAGCATGGGAAAAGCCTCCTGTGTTAGCTGTCTTGCCTAGGAAACCTGCTGCACATCTCAAAGCTTCATTTCAGTAATTTCCAGGTTCAGGCAGCTGTCTTTCAGCATGCCTGGTTTACATTTTTCAAGCCTTTCTTTACAATTGCAAAAGCTGGAAGGATATGTGGAGGTTTTTAAACAAAAATAAACAAACAGACCCAGGGAGTTCCTGATAATTACCTCATTTCAAAAGCTTAGGTTGTAAGCCAGGAAAATTCTGCCAGCTGGGTTATATTTTATCTACAGACTGAAGGGGTAGAATCATTTATTCCTGACTTCCTGGTCCAAGTCTCTGTAAAAATCTGAGAATAGACTCTGAGGTTATTATAACATATTTGAGGGACAACTGTATTTTCTATACCATCAGATTTGTTTCAAAATTATTCTCTGGCTAGAAGGAAATAAACTCTTATGTTTTTGTTCCCCTTACCCAAATGAAGAAAAATGCCTATGATCTTTCCATGTGAAAGTATACTGGGTTATACTGAAGACTAATTCATAATGCAAGAAACACTCTAGTATTTATTCCTACGGTATTTCAGTCTCCCCAGAGTTAATTTTTACTGAATAGAACCATGTATCCAATGCCTTAACTGCACGAACCAAACAGTTCTTCACAAGCCCTTGGTGTGCATTGACATGCATGAAGTTCAATATAACATTGTGTTAGCAATCACCCTGTGCCTCAATAAGTGAAATAGAAGATTTTTAGAGCAGTTCATAGTCTGCTTTTTCCTATCCTTAAGGCTGAAAGAAATTAACAGCCTTAAATTACATATGGCAGGACTGAAAGTAGGTACTTAAAGGTAGATGTGTGCTCTTGAGATAAGATGTCTAGTCCTGAGCAAGGCTGTCCTATAAGAGCAAATGTCAAAGATATGTGTTTAGGATGGACTACATTATACCTTGGAAATGTTTACTTCAATAGCTATAAATAAAAGTCTAGATGGGTAGCTGAGATACACAATAGTTATCTGGAGCTATGGTAACAACAACATGGTAGCCCTAGCTTCCTGCAGCTGATACCCCTGGGAACTATTGAATATTCCAAGGAGAAACAAACAAAAATGCAAGCAAAAATTAATGCTCAGGCAGGGAAACTGAGAACACTTTTCCTGCTGCCTCTTCAGTTGTAAATGTAGGCTTATTCCACTTGACTTGCAAATTTATTTACACTGGTTTTCCACATTCTGCAAGTTTTCTGAGATCCATTCACACTGCTAACACAAACTGTTGCTCTGCTCTGTATTGTCCAAACTGTCTCTTGAATGGCCTGGTTCTAGGAGAGGAACACTGCTCTTGACCATAGCTTGCCCAGGGAGGTTGTGGAGTCTCCTTCACTGGAGTCATTCAAAACCCACCTGGATGCGTTCTTGTGTGATGTGCTCTAGGTGACCCTGCTCTAGCAGGGGGGGTTGGACTAGATGATCTTTGAGGTCCCTTCCAACCCCTAAGATTCTATGATTCTATGATTCTATGATAGCTCAAAAGGAATACAAATTTCTTTAACAGACTGCCTCACTTAATTGGTGGGAGAATACAAGAACTTATTTCTGTTCAAATAAGGGTCAGGCAGGAGAAATAATCTAAGAGAAGAACTACAAATCTGTGATAGTCAAAATGATTTATAATGTCATGATTATGATATGGGAAGTGCGCAGCCTTTGTACCTTAAATGAGATTTCCTGTTGCAGTTCTTTATTAGAAGACAAGAATTGCCCTCAGCAAAACAAATTTTGATGGATTGCTGCCATAGGGAAATGTCTAGGAGAACTGAACAGTTCGCTATACTATGGTAGCCTTAGATCAGGAACTGCTAGGGACTGCAACACTACCTCAGGGACAAAAAGGGGGAAGAAGACAGGAAGAGAAGAAAAAAAAATCAGACAAAAAAGACAACCAATACAACAACCAAAAGGAGTGCACCTGGAGACATGGAAGGAGTTCTTAAAGCATTATAGTGGGAAAATACTGAAGTGTAGATTATTGGTGTAGAGACATGATGCAAATAGTGAATTATTCTAGGTAGTGTCACCCCTAGAGCTAAAAAAAGATGAATAAGTATTTCACAGATATGTTGAGAAACCTGCATTTGAAGCATAAAATCTTACTGGGTTTTTTTCCCCAATGTATCATCCTACAAAATCATATCTAATTTGCTGCTGGATATTTCTAGCTCTTCTTTTTAGTATTACTGATTTGTATGCTCCTCCTCCCCATTGAATATCAATGCTTCAAATTATATCCTTTCAAGATAGCAATATCTCCTGTGGGAGTAACAGTTGCTGATTACCACCCACTGGCCAGCCAGGAACATATCACTGAATGTTGCTTGCTGCCTTTCATACAGAACTCTGTGACCACAAGAATCTGAACTCACTTGATTTAGCAGGTATAACCAGACCTTCTGACCAGTTCTAGAGATGCAGAACGAAGTTGTCAAATGTAGATAAAATAACATTTTAAGGATATTCAGACAGTTGCTATGTGAACTTCATCAGATGCCATGGCAAGTAGAACAATAAGATTCACACCAGGAAAACAAAATTTTCTAAATGTCTGGAAAACTGCTGTTCCTCACATATCTGGAGGAGTTCTACTATGAAATTAGGCTCACAGGAGGCTAGATTCACTTCCTCTCTTGGTTACATGGAAAAAATGCCCTGCTGAAGGGCTACACTTTTCCATGTGAGGGAACTAGATTTCTTTGGAAGGCAAAGTTCCATCCACCACACAGATCACACTCTCTGCCCAGTACAAAGGCAAAGGTGGAAAGGGGATGAATGCTAAAAGAAAAGGTAGGTGAGAGCTGAGATGCAGCCCATGTGAATAGCAGAAGCATGATCTGGGGAGAAAAGACTAAGATAGGACATGCAATGAGAAGCATTAAAAAGGCAGGAAGATCTAAGGAAAGGTGCTTGCTATTTCAAGGCTTTGTGTGTGGGTTAGCGCTGAACAGGTCTGTATAGAAACCATTCCCTGCTTAGGATTTACCTGGCTTTTTTGGAATGACCAAGATGGTCATAGACATCCTGTGCTGTGGCTTCTGTTGTGATTTTCATGCCTGACATTCGTGCAAACAGAGAGTATGCATAAACTGAGAAAAGCCCAGCATCTAGTATTCAACAATATTGTTTTACTACCTGCACTCAAAATGTTTTCTGATACAATAAAACTAGAGCCAGCTGACCAGGAGACAATTCAGTGTTACTGAATTTCCAGGAGGATGTGTTGTTTGCTTCAGCTATACCTAGTGGGCTACCACGCAATTTTCACATTAGTTCAAGTGTGTTATTGGCATAGACCAAACTGTGTTCCTAGTGACTGATCTATGCATCAGCAGTGGTATGAACTTTGCTACTCTTTCATTCTTTAAGTTTTTAATCTGTGACTCATGAACAACTTCACAGAGGTGCAGAATAATCTCCAGGGAAGAATATTTTTCAGTCAACAGTGTATTAGTAGAAAAGCAGTACATGCATGAATAAACTAATTGAAGGATGTGTTTCTAATTTCCCACAATTTTTGCAGTGTAACATTTTTGGTTGCTAAAAGTTCAATGCGATACCGAGAATTTATTTAACATATACCAGAATTAACTATGAATTTTAGAGGCAATTTAAACTGTATGAGATTAAATTAAGAGCTATTAAGATGTTTGCAATTGCTCAGACTGAGCAGAAACCTTGACACCCAGAAATCAGTTAATACAGAAAGCCTTGATGTCTTTGTCCCAGTCCTGCTTCCTTTACTTGCCAAAGAAGTAGCTGTGTTCTATTCTGGAACAGGTTACAAGGTCTAATACCCTCGTGGTTCTCTTTTAGAGGTGCCTCCACCCATATTTGACTGTCAAACCCACAGTTTTAACCTCTTACTGTTGTTGCTGAATTATGTCAATTTTGTACAGAAAGAGCACATGCATTCAGGAAGCACAGAAAAGCTTATGCAAGTAACAGTAAAAATAGTGCATTATTTAAAAGCAGTAAGGTGACATAGATCTAAAGCAAACATGACATAAAGCTCTCAAAAAGAGGCATCTGAGTTTACACCCTGCTTAAGACTGCAGTTCTAACCAAGGAGTTGCTGGAAGAGTAGCAGAAGGCCCAGAGAAGATTCTGGTGGAAACACCACAATCCATGAGTGAAAATCCTCAGTAATTCAGAGTAATGCAGAGAAGCAGCAGTATCATCCATCAGTACAACACATGTGAGGCAGGGTCCCAGCTGCAGTGGAGTACCTGAGGTGGACAGCAGGCTGGCGTGAGAGACTACAAATGTGCAGACAGATTCATTTCAGTGTTAATAATGAAGCATTTTACTGAATTCTGTGTGTGCACAAACAATACAGCCAGGGCAGGAACTCCTCAGCTTTATAAAGGAGTTGTTCAGATACTCAATTCGATTTCTTTCCTCCTCTCTCTTTATTGTATCCCAGTACTTGTAAATGAAATTGCATTGCAGAAGGGAAAGCTGAAAATTTCGACAGTTTGGGTAGAGAAGAATATTTGCTAACCAGAGTTTGCTTCAGCTTTTACTGTTTTCAATGAAAAAAACATTCCGTGTGTGCTAGGGTTTGAGGACATCACAGGGCAGGTAACAAAACTTATTCATGACATTGATGTTCTCAACTCTGCTTCATTCATAACACCCCAGCAAGCTTTTAATATGTCCATGCTTTGTTTCCAGCTATAGATACCTATCCACATAAAACATTTACATGTCAGAGTTTCAAACATCACTGTCATGCTTTACAGTGAAGCTACTGGAAATCCTCTTGGCTCCACCTAAGATATCGGGAGTCTTCTATACAGAAGATTTTCCATGACACTTTATGATCTTCTCCCTTGAGTAGGAACTCCACATGTCAGAATAAGAAGATACCTATCTTTGTATCTCCAGAACCAGAAGAGAAGCCTTAAAATCCTCACCAAGCTGACCTGGACTATTTTGTAATCTAGTGAAAAGTTTCTGTTTGAGCTAAGTTTCAAGAAGGTCCCAAGTGTATTTAAGTTTCTTCTATTTTTTTTTTTTTAATTATTATTTTTCTAATTCTTAGCCTACATATCTACTTCTCTTCCGTCATGTCCCTTTTTACAGTTCTACTTCTGGGGACTAGGTGAGCTTTGTACAAAGGTATTCTAAAATTATTACTTTATCAATTTTTTCTGAGTTGCAGAAGAAACAAAAAGCCAGGATGAGAACATAAAATAAAAGAATAAATAACATCCTTTGGATTTTTTTTTCCAGAAATTGTGGATAATAATATCACACCATTTTTGGGAAGAGAATGAGTGAATGTGTTCCTATGTCAGATATATGTTACTCTTTGGGGAAAAACACTGTGTGGCAGGGAAGAGGAGACTTAATCAAGGGGAATAAAAAGGAAGACTGAATAGCATGTACCAAGGGAATTATCTCTTTTGTCTCCTTTCTCTTGCCAGTATGACTGATACAGGAGGCTCACTTCTCTTCAAGGCATCCTTTCTCCTTGATGTTTTCATATACCATTTCTAGCACAAGACTCCAACACCAGCAGGTCCCTTAATGAATGACTGTAATAAACTTCTAAAGTCATGTTATTCTATACTCCCTCTCTCACATAGATAACAACTCTTTTTCCCCACTTAGCACTCATATAGGCTACAGCCCTATTTCTCCTAGAGTACTAAAATATAGAAACTACAAGAACTGTCAAAATCAATTTCTGTTTCTTGACACTGAAGAAGCTCATTATGTGTTAACTTATATTAAAACCTAAAAAATGATACATACAATGCCACTGGGAGATAATGAACTAAATGCTATCCTAACTTTACAGACTTAAAGAACGAGATGTCAAGTGTGGGGAAGTACACCTGTAATTGCCTTGAGTGAGAGAGACAGCTGGAGCTGATCACTGCTGTTTCTCCACAAACAGCCTAAATGAAAAGATACCTCTCTGGCTCTCCTGAACTCTCCCAAAGGGTCATATTTCACTTCAGCTGGTGTAGAAATCACCCACTGATTTAATATACTTTTTAATTTCTTCATAGTTCAACCTTTCTTAACCACTTTGCAGCTTAGTTAAAACCCACCAGCTCCACTGAGAGTGCCAGCTTTGGAATATTAAACCAACAGATAACCCACATTTCTGGGATACCTATACACATGCATATATATACACACACTATATACATATCAAATCAACCTGAAGTTACATTAATAAGAAAGTTCTAAAAACAGTCGGATGGAAGGAAGTTAGGCTACTCAAGTCCTACTGACAAACGTGTGTCCAAATCTCCATACAGTCTTTTGTCAACATATGCCTTTCCCATTGAAATTTTACGGCAGTAATTACATCTTTTTTTTCTCTTTTTCAGAGGACAGGCTACCCTACTTCTAAAAGAAAAAAAATGTGCACTGCCAAATTCATTCAGGAGGAGAAATTCATATAAACAGCTAAAGTTATCTGTAACACTGACCTTCCACACAAATATTTAAAAGAGGTAATATTAGACTGCAGCCAGAATGTGACAAGGGTCAGATTTCATGAAAATCTTTAAGTATGTTCCATCTAATTGACAACCTTTACAAGAATTTGAGGAGTTCTGCTTTTTTTGGGTCATGGTGTGATTACTATGATAAATATAGGGTCCTGCACCTGGGCCAAGATAACCCAAGATATGAATACAGGCTGGGGGAGGCCACACTTGGGAGCAGCCCTGTGGAAAAGGACCTGGGGGTACAAGTGGATCAAAAGCTGGACATAAGCCATCAATATGCAGCTGCAGCCCAGAAGGCCAACTCCATCCTGGGCTGTATCAAAAGAAGTGTGGCCAGCAGATCAAGAGAGGTGATTCTGCCCCTCTACTCTGCCCTGATGAGACCTCACCTAGAATACTGTGTCCAGCTCTGGTGCTCCCAGCACAAGAAAGATGTGAACCTGTTGGAATGTGTCCATAGAAGGGCCATGAAAATGATCCAAGGGCTGGAGCACCTCTCTTATGAGGACAGGCTGAGGGGGTTGTTCAGTCTGAAAAAGAGAAGGCTCCAGGGGGACCTCATAGTGGCCTTCCAGTACCTGAAGGGGGGCTAAAGGAAAGCTGGGGAGGGTCTTTTTACAGGGGTTTGCAGTGAGAGGACAAGGGGTAATGGTTTTAAGCTGAAAGAAGAGGTATTTGGATTAGAGATCAGGCATAAATTCTTCAGTGTAAGGGTGGTGAGACATTGGACCGGGCTGCCCAGAGATGTTGTGGGGGTTCCATCTCTGGAGGTGTTCAAGGGCAGGTTGGATGGGCTCTGAGCAGCCTGTTCTAGTGGAAGGTGTCCCTGCCCATGCAGGGGAGTTGGAACTCATTGATCTTTAAGGTCCCTTCCAAATCAAAATAATTCTGTGATTCTGTGATATACTCCATTGCCTGAGCAATAACGTCCTCGCATCAGCAACAGAGAAGCTAAGCCTCTACCTGCCACCTCATATCCCACCAGGATTAGAAGCATTTTATAGATTAACTAAGGGTATTTCATTTAGACTCATCAACTTTGGGACTCCCTCTTTTTTCTTGCTTGTTGGAAGTTTGGACCTTTATATTTTTGGGTGTTTTCTTTTGCCTAATTGCAATCTTAGTCTTATTCTAGATTTGTCAGTATTATTTTTCCTTCTCCTATCTGAAGAGAACAATTTAACTCTGAAGTATAATAGAGCACAGCATCAACCTGTGGACTCCACATCATGTAAGAAGCAGGAAGGTGTCTTTCCAGCCCCATGTTGGTGAGATCCACCAGTTCATTGTCCCTGTAAAGGTGAGTTTTCAAATACAAAAAATTCTTCAAATGAAGCTATGCAGAGTGGAGATTACTTTAGGTCATTTGATGCAAGCTGAGAAATTGTGCAGAAATTACACTTTTGGCTTTGAAATATTGACACTTCAGGTGTTTAAGAAGAAAAACCCTACTTTTCCCCTTCATGTTGCCACCCCTTGATAATGCCTTATATCAACCCCAGATTGAATCCCCGGGCATCTGTCAAAGGCAGAAACAACAACTATTCACCTGCCTCTTTCTTGATGTGCTATTGCCTCAAGTAGGTTTTTATGGCATGGTAGTAAGAGATTTTTATCATTTAATTGAATCAGTCACTGTCTATTTCTGTTTGCACTGCCAGTAGGATCAGCAAACACTTCCCAAACTCCACAATCCTTCTAGAAACTAAATGAAGCCCAGGAGCACAGCCTTCCCTCTCTTACACTGCACAAGTGACTGCAAAACAGGGCTGCTCACGTGCACTCTGTGCATTTTCCATACTGAGTGGTGATCTCCAAATGCCTAATGTATTTGGAAAATTTTTATATCCTTGAATCACTTTTGTTCAGGCAGTTACTTTTTGGATGATTCTCCTAACTGAAATAGGGCTTAATACATGGCGAAAAACTAAACTCAAGGCTCTGGAACTAAAATTAGAGGGTATTAATTTTTATAATAACTAGTTGGGTCCTCAGTTCTGGCACCTATTGTAGCACAAGTATTTGGTGATAACTAATGATTGATTATCTCTTGTTCTTTTAAACTAGAGTTTTTGCAACAGCAAAATGGAGCAGGCTGCTGAAGACAATGTGGCAGCTATCCTGTCTATTCTACCCAGCAACAATCCTGGGGCAGGAATGTTAAAGCTGCTTCAGAAGTACTAAGCACCGTTTTTTTTTCAGAACAGGCACATGTTTATAGTCCACCCTCTGCCATCAGAAAAATCAAAGCCCAGACCTGAAGTTAATGGTTTTCAATTAGGAGCTCTTTTTAAGGACAAGTATTTAATTGAAAAGAAGGGAGGTGAGGATGTGAGGTGTGCTGGGGGAAGAGGGGGTAAAAAGAGAAGGAATAAAGACCCAAAAAAAGTCTATTGAGTCAGAAACACATGTTCTGCAGAGGACTGGTACCTTCTCTGCCTCTCTAACGCTACAGATTCAACCTACTCTTCCTCAGAAAGACGAAGCATCTGATCATGGGTGAGGCTACAGTGGACAATGATCACCTGCTTACAGATTGCTGGTAAATGACATTCCCATTTCTTTCACCTTTGTATAAGCAACAATGTTTTCCTCCAAATATTTTACTGAAGTAGCTTCAGTCTATCACATCTAAGGCTTCAGTTGTCACCCTTTCCCTTTTACTGAGAGTAAGGGATCTCTTCCATTCATTTGTGGGTAGAGTGTATTACCCATATAGGATAGTATATATACAGTCTGGTATTTTAGGTTTTCTTAAAATCAATCACAGTATGATTGGCATTGGAAGGGACCTCTGGAGATCATCGAGTCCAAATCCCCTGCCAAAGCAGGATCACCCAGGGCAGATCACACAGAAACACATCCAGATGGGTCTTGAAAGTCTCTAGAGTCTCTTCTCACATCTCTTATCCTCTCTTCTAAAGTCTTTTCTTTAAGCCCTGGCAAAGAATAGGAACACTACAACCTTTCCCTTACTTTAACAGAGAACATTAAGTAATCTTATTAAATCGCATTTTCCTCTGCAGTATCAGAGGTTTCCACCTGCCTTTCAGAAAGCAAAAAAAAAAAAAAAAAAAAGGAAATTTGATTTGTAATTCAAAAAATAGCCTAAAGAAGAAATCTCTGAATCTTTTCCTCATTTTGCTATCAGCCACAAAGTTATCCCATTAAAATCAGATTCCAGACAAACTGATGTTTTTTTAACAGATGTTCCTCGAAGCTGTGCCAGCTGTAGTGCTTTCTACAGCCAATCACTGTGTTAATTGAGGTAAGCAATGGAAGCATAAATACCTAAGGTACAGCAGCTTTTAAGATATTTAAAACTGACTTGGATAAACTATGTTCAACTACTGAAATTCTGTCTCCCCTGTCCTTTCATATTTAAAGTAATGAAAATGTTACTGGTGTTTTTGTTTGCTTGTCACAGCTTGTGTCTCACAGGAATAAGAGACAAATCTAGCTTTGTTTTCCATTTCTAAGCTCAGAATGGCCCTAGCAGTGTTTATGACAAGACCCAAAGTGATATATGAAGTATTTGAATATTTATATCAGCATCTTCTTTAGTCCACACTGGTTTTGTCATTAGTAGTTTTAAGTTAAATAGGTATTAACAAAAATATTGCAACAATCTCTCCCAGCATTAAGAAGCTCAGCAGGCTTACTAAGGACCACTTTCCTCTTCAGCACTAAATTCAGTTTATGGGAATTAACATGCTGTTAAAAGATACCCCAGATTTGCCTCTTAATTCCATCTAGTGGATCAGGTACTGACCAATTTCTAGGCATCTGGGCCCAAAGGTTGAAGTAATAATTAAAAAAGAAAGAAATAAAAGATCTCTAGATTCCTATGTCACACATCTCAGAAAAGAGCTGAAAACCTGGAGGATAGCTACCTACTTCTGCTGAGAGTGGCTAAATAAAAATAATCCTCTACTAGGCAGCACATCTCCAGCCAGAGAGCACATTTTGACCAGTGAGGTGGTCGAAAAACATCATGTCCATATCTTTGAGGAGCTGCCAGTAAAGAAAGCCCAAGAAAAGATGCAGAGTAAGGACGCTGTGACAGATTGTCTTCTGCTGGAGAGCCCTGTACCACTATTTTAGCTTGTAGAGAGGTGCTGATCTCAGAGGCAACAGCACCAAGGGAGCTGGAAGAAAATGGAACTGCTCATTCCTGTCAGGATACACATGCAACTGGGGTTTTAGGCAGTCTTGATGTAAAAGCTTCAATTCTACTTAAATCCTCAACTTTTTTCTGGTGAAGAAGTGACCCTCAGGTATGTTAGGAGTATGGAAATTTATACAAACTGGAGGTTTTTCCCTCCTGACTTTTTCTGTGTTAGCATCACAGTACATCACCAGCTCCTAGATGACTAGCCCAAAGGCAGGCTCTATTTTTTACATAGAATGTAAGTTGACTGAAAGAACAAGATTGCTTCATGATAATTTTTACATGAAAAATGCTTTTCATAAAAAAAGCACAAATCTCTTTTTTCATGTTAGTTTTACACAGAGACACTGCCCATGCTTTTTCAAGAATGCAGGAAATCCTACTAATCCAAAGAACTTCTCTTCTCTACCCTATTGAATATGAACAGGTGCGTTACAAGGTGTAGCCCTCTATCTTGCACGTAAGAATTCAAATCCTTATTTACTACAATCTCTGAAATGCTGTGTCATTTTGAACTACACGGATGACTTATTAACTTGATGAGAGAAGCGAATGGACTCAGATTGCTTTCTCCTGGTCTGTTTTATGCTGTTTTGGTTTTGGGTTTGTTTCTGGTTTTTTGTGTGTGTGTGTGTGTTTTTTTTCCATTCTATTTTATTATTTATTCATTTGTTTGTTTGTTAGGTGGTTTTTGGTTGTTTGGTTGTTGTTTTTTATTACAGCCTCTACAGTTCCTAAAGAATATGGTTTCAAATTAGAGTCTTTGACAGGAAAAGCAGAGCACATTTTATAGCTCCCAGAGCCACAAGAAACAGCTGTATATAGGCATAAACCCAGACAATTTCTGTCTTGAAGTGCTCCAGGACACTATTGGCCCAGTTCTCAGTTGTATTACAGCCCATGTTGTGCTATTTCTCTTGTGCAAAGAGCCTATAAAGCCATCTTCTGCAGAAACCCTTCAGCAACGGGTCAAATGCTGAACAGCATGAAGCCAAGGTAGCTGTTGCTCACCCTATCTTCAATGGTCCAGAGCCTTAGGAGGTGCACAGCTCTGCTGTAACAACACTTGTCTGCTGTCTCCAGAATAGCTCATCTGCATGCCTAGAAACTGGGTTACTGCAGTCTTTGAGGCAGTAACTTTTATTAAGTGAAAAAGCCTGGTCTAGGATATAGATTTTTAATTTATTTTTTTTTTAATTCACATTGTCTTCTCTGAGGGAACTGTCCCTGTGCCAGAAACTCTTCTGGAACAGAAGTTTGGCAGAGTGGATTTTTCCCTAGGCCACTGTAATAATTTGTTGCTAATTATAAGGTAAAGGTGTTGTGTTGTTTTTTTCCACTTCCCTTGTGGCTTATATGTTCCACAATCATATGTTCAACCTAGATAAAAAAATAAATAGAAAAATAACATTCCAGGAACATTATTTCTCCTAGACTGCACAGAAGTTAATCCACAAATATTAGTGTCCTTTCATAGATTACATGGGATAGGAAATGAGTTTGAACCATTCTTACTTTTGGATGATCACTGTTGTTGAAGCAACTGTGGCAGCTTTACAAAAGTCTATGGATGGTGACTGTAGAAGTGGTAGAGCCTCAACACCAGAGCTAACTGAAGAACAGGAATTTTTAGTGAAGGATGTTGAAGATGTAAAATAAGCTTTTATATTTTTTCCCATCAATTTTCCAATAAGGGTTTCTGAAAACTGCAATATCTCCTCTGAAAGAATGAATGATGACAGATTTTCTATTTTTAATTTATAGAAAAGAACATGGAAATCATGTTCTTGTTATGAGGATAAAAAATTTATACATGAAAACCCAAATTTTCCAGTACAAGGCAGCTCCAGTAGAAAAATTCTGAGGTGAGTTCAGCACAGTTGCAAGTTCTTCCTCAGATTTTCTCAGTGTTTCTGGTCAAATAACTTCATTTCTCTGTCTCAGCAGCATATTTGAGAGTGGATAAGACAATGCTTTTTGATCCATCTTTCTTTGAGCCTTGGCTGTTTTGACAACAAGCTACTTTGGGTGGGCATTCTTACTATTTTTGTAGAACACTGCGTTGTACCTATCATTCAGTTTCTAGGGACTGTCCTAATACCAATGATAAATCAAAGTAATTCACATTAACTGAACATTTTTCCTCAGGTTTACTTGTGATTTTCCAGAACTGCAAGTATATAATTATAGAAGCACAGCTCTATGAAGATCAGTTGCTTGCTCTTTAAACTGAATCAGTCTATTCCCATAGTATTCTTGAACGTGTTTTGATACTTGAATTTAAAGATTTACAAACTAAGTGAATCAATTGTATTATGAAGGGTATAAAACTCAATAAATTGAAATTTTAAACAAAAGTCCACTTTCAGGGATAAAAATAATAGCTTTTAATTACATCACTGAGTTTTTGTGCCATATGTAAAATGTATTTGTTCAGCTTGCTTGCTGCCAGATGAACTCCAAGATGATAGTTTATCATAGTTGACTGAACCTAGGAGACCTGAACATATGCTTAACAGGTAACCCTTCTGATAGCATCTTTACTTCATATGAAGCCTAATCAGATTTTAATATAACTTATCATTATGAAACAGGACACATTATTTGTTCTACATCTGTGAAACCATCACAGTTACCACTATGGCCCATGAAATAAGCTTCTCCTGTGAGTGTCAGACCTCTGGCAAGGTACCATCCTTTGTATCATATTGCAGTTTAAGAACTGCAGCTCTCAGTCTAAATTGCATTTTTGCTTCTCTGGGTGAAAAGGAAAGGATCACTATGCGAACGGCACAGCAGCAGCAGTGCACTCTGCACACTTTGCACATGCCCTAAAGCAAACAAGGATTGCTTAAAGGGACTTAGAGGGCTTAAAGCAAAACTAATCCAAACCATGATGCAAACCAACATCTTTTCTCTTTCAGTGTCATATCAACAGAATTATTCAAAACCCTTAATTCTCAACAGCACTTTCTAGGAGAGCCTCAGTAAAATGAGGTTTGGCACGGGGAGCTCCTTCTTAACATAGTGCGTGACTCTTGCAGTTGAAGGTCTTTACTCTCATCCAGGGCAGACACATTGATGGCAGAACTGATGGCCTAGTGCTGCACAGATGCCTAATAAAGCAGTGGCAGCAGCTCATCCAGCAGAGGAACTAGCACAAGCAAGTGGCCTTGTGTGCTTTCCCCTCTGGAGAACAATATACCAGGTGTCACTACATGAGAGAGGCTCGTCTCCCAGACTCGCTGTCTTTACTTCTGGAGGTGACTGACCATCAGTTCAGTGCAGCAGTGGAACAGCCTCACCATAGGGAGTGCTGAGAGAGCCTGGAATAAAGACAGACACAAGGATGTTTCTTTGTCTGTTTTTAAAAGGCTGTTGGTCTAAACCTCTTTGTTTAGACTGCCAGCAGCACAAGCGACTTCTGGCACAAAGCACAGCAAACACAAATGATACAGTGGGGATAATGTTGCTGTAGCCATGATGGTCCATGAACATTAGTGATGGAAGAGGTATAAGCACAGACAATGTCTGGCATTGTGAAGGTTTATAGATACATATAGTGTCAAAAACTGCAGTAAGAAGCAATGAGATGGGTCTACAGAACATTCAGAAAGCTTTTCCTCAGCCAGAATTTCACTGGGGGTGGGAGCCTGTTCCATGCTGCAGTGGGGAAGCAGCCGACATTGCAGGCAGGGTGGGTTAGACGGGGTAGGCGATGCTCTGCTCCCCTCCCTCCTCCTGCTGCAGGATTTCTTTCAGCTGGGTTTTAAAAATAGTTTCTGAGCAATTACATGTCACATAAGAATAAACCTGCATGCTAGTGCATCTTTGCTGCCACCACAAAATAACAGCACTACAGCATCTACATTTCAGTCTTTTGTCTTTTTTTTTTTTTCCCTTTCTTTCTTTCTTTCTTTCTTTCTTTCTTTCTTTCTTTCTTTCTTTCTTTCTTTCTTTCTTTCTTTCTTTCTTTCTTTCTTTCTTTCTTTCTTTCTTTCTTTCTTTCTTTCTTTCTTTCTTTCTTTCTTTCTTTCTTTCTTTCTTTCTTTTCCTTTTTTCTGCAAAGATCAACAACTTCTGCTGCAAAAGGACACAGTATAATCAGGAGATTGTCAGCCTGAAATAAGTATAAAGCTCACAAAAATTATGCAGTCTGTGGAGAAACCTATTGCTTTCTTTAGCCTCCAAGCACACATCCTGCAAGTCCAAATCCATCTCTAAAATAAGTCAACACAAGCCTCTTCATATCAACAGGACTGCCCTTACTAATGAGGAATATATATATATGTATTTTATTTTCCACTGAAAGTGAAAAAAAGAAAAAAAAAAAGTGCACCTTTCCAAAGCTTGCTTAAAATTGCTTTTTTTCTTTTGAAACTGGAAGGCCTCCATTTGCAATTAAGTTAGATATCCCACCTTCATGGTAAAAAATATATTTGTGCTATCTGCTTGTGGAAGGTCACGGACACCCAATAACTCTAGCATCATTACTGCCCTGTGAGGACCAATAAAGGAAATCTTTACTAAAGAAAGCTCTCAAAGGACTCCAACCCTAGATTTCAACAGCTTTGCCATGGAAGCCAGTAATTTCCCAGACCATTTCCCAGTATCCCACAAAGTTGTGTTTTGAGTTGATTTCTGTGTGTTGCAGATCCATCTACTGTCAAGGGCAGTGAATGTGAACATAAAGTCTCATCTGGTCTGCCCAGGTGACTACAGGTATGTCTGAGAAGGAAGTTGACAGAGTTTCTGGCAGATGCTTTTGTATGGATCACCATGCATAGTGAAAACCTCAGCTCAGCTCTGGGGGAAGAAGTCAAAAGGGAGGGACTTGAAATGACTGCTGAATGACAGAAAGACAACAGCCAAACAAGAGCAGCAAAACAAAGCTTCAGTGGTAGTGAAACTGTCATCATTACCATGAAGGGGATTGGGCTGGTGTTATAGCCTACTGATTCAACACTAGCAGACTTTTTTCCTGGATTCCTTTAGAGTGATAACTGCAATAATGTTGCAGGATGAGCAGGAAGAAAAACAACACCGAGGAAAAACCCTTCTGAGATTTAAGCTCCACAGCTTCTATTTTGTAACTAAATCATTATATATCTAGTTTTTCAAATACTTGGAACACTAAAAATAATAAAATAGCTTTCATTTATAAATTAAAACAATAGAGAGTGTTACTGCAGCCTGGGTGATCCCAGTCTGTGAGCTTACCATTACTGAGTGTCTGTGGCTTGAGGAGAATGGGTGGTGGTGCTTTTAAAGGCAACATGGCCAATAATATATGCAGAATGGTTCAAGATGACACACAATTATAAACATTTCCTGCAGAGCACATTAGGTCTGCAGGTTCATAAGTGCTATTTAGATTCCATATTTTAATCCCTCATTTTGAAACAGTCTGAAAAAAAACCCCTGCATGTCCAAGATCAAGAGTAGAATGCTTTTTTTTTCTTGAACAGGAGGGATGATTTTGTGACCTTTTCCTTCGCAAATCCAAAACTGTTATCTGTATGTGTGCATTTCTGCTGGTCAAAGGCCTGACACCAGAAGATGGATCCCAGGTAGACAGATGCATCAGTAGATTTATAAGGTGTCACACACAGTTCGTATGGATTAGTGACTTCCCATTGACTTCATGTGTCACCATGTGGCATCAGAAGAGCTGCTCTCACCAGTCTGCTGGCCTCAAGCTACTGTTTTGTAAACTTAAGCTACTACCAAGGAATCATTTACAAAATGACGGGGATTGCTCACTGACTTCACAAACACTGACAAAGCAAAAGAAAAAGGGAAGAAAACAAATTTCTAACTGTCCCAAGTACTCAGAACAGAAATAATCCTCCCCAATCCTGCAACACTTGAAAGAGCTGATTATAACTGTAGATCCTAATTACAGAAACAATAACACAACAACAAGGACAGTTCTTCAAAAGCAAACTGAGATCAAGTAGTGCTATTGATCACTAGTATTAGCATAGTGGGTCAACATAATTTAAACCTCTCCATTAAGGCACAAAGATCAGTTTCCAAGTTAGGGCATTCATACAATTGTTGAGCTGAGTAGGAGGTAGAAATATAATTATGCAAACTAACTAAATTAAGAGGATAGCACAGTTCATTAGAGTCCATTTTTTTTGGTCAGCATTTTGGATCACCATCTGCTATAGGATTTCATTTCCATTAAATAGCATTAATTGCATCTCTTCTGTGAAAGCAGAGCAGTTATGCTAGTGTGAGTGGCTCCATCTATTATAATGCAGGTGTGGAAGCAGCCTTCTGCTCCCCATCAGTGCTCAGGACTGCCTGCCCTGTTCCCTCCCCAAGCCTTTGAGGGGACAAGATACTTCTGCCAAGTACACCTGTGATAACACTAGTTGGTAGGAACTTGTATAATTGGTATTGTTAGCACTTAAGGAGATTTATTCAGGAAACATGACTGAAGAGAGCATCCCACTTCTCTAAGCAATTTCTCAACACAGGGCTAGGCTCTTCCCAAAGGAGGGGGTCTTTGGCTAGAAAAAAGATAGAGAGGAGGCTTAGTTTTATATTTTTTAATATATATATATATGTATATATATATATGTATGTATGTATGTTACACATACTGAGCTAAGACGGAGAGCTCATTTCAGCTTGGGACTTCCAAATGAGCCTGAGAGAGCTTGGCATGCTATTTCAACTTAACTGCAATCAGACATCAGTTATATGCTTTCCAGAAACTGAAAAGTCCAGCCAAAACCACCTCCCTGGAGTCAAGTTGAGAAATGTGGTCTCTATCACATACCAATGCCATTGTTACTCTTTGTTGCTTCATTTTCTCATGCACTCCACTGAAAGAATAAGTAAGGCCCTGTTGCCAGATAAAGACTCCAGGAGGAACCTGGAAATCTATGTGCCAACCCATGTACAGCCAGAGTCTTAATTTAACACATTTCTTGTCTCTGTTTTGATTATCCTTCATGTTAATGTGGGGTAATATTAAGGTAAATATTGCTCTATGTCCTGCCAAATAAATGCAAACCACACCTTTTGCCCTTTGCAACAGACAAGTTTACCATCTGTAAAAGGTCAATCTGAGGGGAAAATAACCTTTATGCAAGACTGGAGGGTTTGTTATTTGATAGTTATATGTGACTTTCCTTTCCTCCCAGGGAGATCACTTCATCACCAACCACTTTTCTACAGACACTGCTGGCTGACTGGAGCCCACACCAAACATTCACCAGCTGCCCTTTTGCCTCCAGACTGGGTGTTTGTTGAGTTCAGGTATTTTTATTGTTTGGAGGTTTTCCAGAAAGACAGGTGATCCTTTATTGCAATGCTCTAATAGGTTTTGCCTAGCAGCTGTTCACATATGAGGATTAATGCTGAAGAACTTAATAAAGATAAAACCCTTGGTAAGTGCAAAGAGGGTAAATGGATATAGTACAATCAGGAGAGGGATCATACTGGCTTTATTAACTGAATAGTAGGTTAAAAACCCCTAGTTCTCCCTTTCTCCAAGGAAACCATTAGACACAGACAGATGTTTGCAGGAATAAAAATGTTTTCTTACTCAGGAGCTCATCCACATAATATTTTTCCATATGCAGGGGAAAAAAGAAAAATATTTGAACATCCATGTAAAAAGGTGGATGCTTGTACTGGGTGAGGCTAGTATGGAAGTATATTTGATTTTTGTAACTAATAGCTTGTGAACAGGCTTTACCCTCAGTAAGCATTAGACTCTACCTGTTCTTTACAAATGAGAATCTGCAGGTGACTAAGCAAAAGCAACCTATGGAAACCTCTTACAGCATGCAAATCACTGCAGCAACAGTTGCTTTTTCCCTACTGACTGTATTAATGTGTTGCATGCACAGAAAAATTAGGGACTTGATATCAATAAATTCAGGAGCCCTTTGTCCCCCCACCTGCACATGCCCAGCTTTGGTGAAGGGAGGATTGTTTAGCACACAGCAGAATTTACTGTGGTTATTCATTTGTAATATATGGACCTCATCACACAGAAAACATCAGGGTGCAGTCTACAGCACTGGGACCAACACTGAACCAATGGGCTGCACTTTGGTAGACCAAGGAAATTCATAAGGTCCTGACAAACAGAGTACTGCTGTCCTATGCTCAGTGGGTAATAGAGCTCTGCCACCTAGACCAAACAGCTCAACGCTATAACCCTACCTATTTTCACAGGATTCCTTATGCTTTTGTGTGAAGTGAGCTGGATTACATTTTTCTTTTCCAAAGCAGAAACTAAGTAGGGCTAGAGAGCGGCAGCAGGAGGGGTGAGCTGCTGTCTCTCAAAAAGACAAAAACCTGCTAACTACCCTCTTGTCTCTGTGCTGGGCAGGCGCTGGTGGGCTGCAAGCCCAGAGCAACAGAATAGGAGCATGCATTAAGTTGCTGTTCAAAGAGCCACAGCACCGCAGAACAACAAAAAACCAGATACAGGAGCCAGGAGCCCTATGCCATCTTCTGCACATAAAGCATAAGGCACCTCCCCCTGAAACAGTAGCAAAATGACAGAACCTGGCTATAAGTGGAACAACTTCTGCCATGCAGAAAAGGATCAGAGTAAGAGAGATTTTGTGAAAGAACTGACTCAAGGAGCTTTCTCTAGGAGTGTGTTTCTGAGAGTGCATTAGTTTTTTTTCACACGAGTCACACGAGTTTCACAACAACTGCCAGGCCACCTTTAACAATAGTAAAATCTGGCCTCTTATTATTAACATCATATAATATGATGGTCATACTAGACTGTGTGTTGTCTTCTTTCTGCCTCTTTTAAGACAAAAGAACAAAAGTTACCGTGTCTCCTAATATGGCCTCAGAATCACCCTTGTATATAAACAACTTTACTTCTGCCACAGGAACTGTAAAGCTTTTCTTCTTGTTTTTCTGGCCACATGATAAAAATGCCCTGGGAAAGTGTTCATCACTAAGTCTTAGAGAAATTTGTAAAAAATATTTCTGTAAGTACTTATCCTCTTTGCTACTAATTCAATAATTCTAAAAGCATTCAATCCTTGTGCTTTTTCTGTGCAACTAATTATTTATCCAGTTTTTCTGCCTAGAATATATTTTGGTTTTGCTGGTGTTGCTCCCCTTCTTTTAGCTCTTCATGTAAAGCTTCCCAAACAACTGATACTAATGCAGCTGCCAAAAGGTTTGAAAATATATGACTTCCCTTTTCACTAGCCTAGACCCAGAGTTTTATACATTCTGGACCTATGTCTTAATCTCAAATTGTACAATGAATTGCATTTTACTAGGTTAATCGATACATGCCTCACCTCTAGCACTCTAAAACTACAGTACAGTTAATCCATTTCTAGGATTACCGTGAAACAAACTATGCAGATTGTGGCCACTTGCTGACAGCTTTTCCTGTTTCGGAATTAAGAAGAGAAATTAGGTTGGCCTAGCAGCAGTGCTGTTGATACTTTATTTAAACCTTGATATTGCAAATATGTTTGATATATCATATTGTAATAAAGAGGAGGTGCCTCCTAAATATTAAGTTCACAAAAAGGTCATTCTTGACTACTCTTGATACATGTATAGACTTGCAACAACTAGATATTTCCTTCTTTCACCCTCAAAAATCATAGCTAGATTCTCAGACCTAGCTAAACACACTTTACTGTTCTTACTTGCATCCTGACTTTAATATCAATTTTATGGCACAGTTTTGACTTGATTCCCCACACTGTTTGATTTATAAAATGACTTAATGTTTTTCTTCATAATCTGAAGTTGTTCAAAGCAACCTGATAAGAAGAAAATGCTAACACAGTGATCTTACCTGGAACAGCATCACTCCATTCCCATCCTTATTCTAGTTTAGAAAGGAAGAAAATTAATATGAAAATAAGAAAGAAGAAACAAATATGTTCTACCTGTGTGGAAAAAAAAAAAAAAAAAAAGTAATCCAGATTATTATATGTCAAATTTCTCTCAAAGCCTTTTCAACATCATCAAGCCAAAGGAAGGTATTAGTACCAAACAATTCAGGCATCACTTTTGAAAATATCCCTTCTCTGTACCATCAGGACTAGATTAGAAATGTCAAACTGGACAGTTCTGCAGGAACTGTTTAAAAATACAATAGCACAATCCATAGTTCTATCACATTTATGTTGGATAGATGCCAACCAACCTTAACACTGAGTGATAAATTAATAATAAGTTCCATTGAAAAGTTTCACTCTGAAGTGTTGCTGAGTGGCTGGCAGCTCTTAAATGGGAAGCAAACATATCAGTGGTAAGTAAAATGAACTGTCAGCACTGGATCCAACACTGAGAGCAGAAGCATTTCCAGGTAGAATCACAAGATTGCATACGTGCAAGAGGCAGGTACTTGGCATTATGATAATAAGATAGTTTATGGCTAATCTTGCAGCTTTATCTCCCCAAGTTTCCTCTAAAGGCAGGGAGAAGAAAGAGTTCCGGATGAGGATCCTGACAGAAGTGTGTTGAATCACCCCTTGGTGATTACTGGTGGAGACATCTGTATTAACCAGGCTGCTTCATTTGGAGTATTCTGTGGGTGGGTGTGGGACACACTGCAGGATTATTACTAGTGCTGCATTACCTGCTTTCTTCGAAGCAGTGTAGATGAGCTGCAGCACATGGAAACTACACAGTGAACATGCGGTTTTGTTAAACCATGAGTTCATACCAACTGGAAATGAAATGGTGCATCAGACTGGCCAGATTACCTGCTGCCTGCCACAGGCTTGTGTAAAACTCATCCAATATGCTTCACATAATTTCTGTTCTGCACGTCTGACAGCTTCAAAAAGCTGCAATTCCTCCTCGCTGCTCCCCACTGTATGCATACTAAAAGAAAACTTGAGATTTGATTCCAGGTAAATGTATGTTTTTGTTATATATAAGGCAATGTTTGAAGGACAAGTTGCAGACTCATCTATCCAAGCCTGGTGCACACAGAAACAATCAGGACAAGCCACAGTTTGACTGAGAGATGCTCTCAGCCCTCATAACCGCTACTGAAAAGAGGCCCTCAAAACTGCTTTTGAAAGTCAAGGCCATAGCATGCACAGCACATAAGCAAACAAGTATTAGACCTTGCATTAGAATGATTTCCCAGGGAAAATGAAACTATGAAATGTAATGTACACTGGTAGTGTTCCTTGGCGGTACTGTGCTCTGCTTACTAAAAATGGCTGAATACCTTGAAAATGTTTCAAAAGGTAAAATGACATGGTGATGCATGCAAGAATGAGACAAAATATCAACTCCAGATATTAAATAAAGCCAAAGCCTTCAGCTAGAATCTTGAACTAAATTAAACTGGATTTGAGGTTCAAAATTTAGCTACTGATGCTTTTCTACTTTCCTTCTTTCTCCAACCTTTAGTATCTGTAACAGAATGAATTCCTTATTTTTCTGTTACTTGAACTGTGTAGAATGAGGAAGGAAGAGTCCTGCAACATAAAAACTAGCGGCTGCAGAATGGCAGATAAAAGATATCTCAAGGCTGTTGTCCAGTCTTCAGTAGTGGGTTATAAGAAGTGCTAAGGGAAGAAGCTATGAAACCAAGATTCAAAATGAATTATACCCATCCAAAGGAAAAACAACCGAACTGTAGAATATTTTGACCAAAAGTTTCAGCTATGTTTCAGAATTGATTATGTGTGCAACTGAGAAAAGCCCCCAATAACTGTTAATCTCACACTGGTGGGATGTGATGTCCATCCACATCAGGGCCTTTGCAAGAGCCTGTTGCTAATTTTCTGGTAAGTCACCTGTTGCACATGCACAGTGTGAGGTTCTCAAACACTAACTTTGCAACATCTGAGACAAATTTTTTTCAAGTGAGTCAAAGCCACTTTTCCTCTGTTGAGGAGCAAGCTCATGGCAAGACAGATGTTCTAAGAGAATCTATTTCTGAGTTATCTGAGTACATATATAACCCCTGAAGATTTTTTAAAAGAATGGAAAAAAACTTCTTAAAAGAAATAAAAAGAGGAATTTTTTCCTATGGATCAATGAAAAGTGGACAAACAGACTTTCAAAATGTAGCAAAAAGGAAAAACTAAAACAAGACCTTTTGTTTGAAGAAAAAGTAATAGAATCAGATACAGTACTTCAGAAACTGTTAGTTGGCTACTAAACACATTTAAAGGGCAAGTTCTTACTCAAGCTCCGGCAGCAGAAATTACTGTAGAATTTCAACTTTTTCCTAAAAGTCTGGATTTTGGCACAAGAAGTTTAGCTTGTACTTTCATTAAACCTATCAGCAAAGAAAATCCTTAATTGAACAAGGCTCTGGGCATGTTAAGGTGTAAAGGAGCCCAGATCCGATGGTCACCTTTAATTTACAAGAATTTTTATCTGTTTTTTTCTCAACCTGGTGACTGAAGCTGCACCATCAAAATTGCTGTAACTACCCAAGCCCTTCTCTACCCATGCTTAGGTATAGCATATTTTTAGTGATAAAGATAGCTGAAGCAGTACACTGAGTAAGAAAACATTATTCAATTGCAGTGTATCACTGAAAGCCTTTATTTTTCTCTTCATGCAACAGTTAGAGTACATTGAAAATAAAACAAAATAAGAGAAAGAAATCCTTATTCCATTTACTCAACAAAACTTCTCAATCAGAATCCCTTTAACTCCCTCTATGGTACATAATGTTTTCCCCAGCTGCTTTTGTCAAGACACATCCTCAAAAGTTATTAGGACCTATTTTCAAGAGGGCATAATAACAGCAAGTCTATCGTAAGAAGGGGAGCACCTGTACTTCCTTGGCTATCTGATATCCCCAGTTAGTGTATATCTTTTTAGGTTTAGGTGTGAAGACTATGGATTTCAGTTGTGACTTGACAATGAAACATGACAAGATATGATTATCTGAATATTGAACTGGATTTCCAGGGAAGCTGCCTATCTGAAATAATTGCATTCTTATTAAATTTGACACTACATGTAGAGATAAAAATAGTGAGTGGCTACATTTTGTTACTATGGTAAAAAAAAGACTGCTTTAGTGTAAAGCTTCCAGATTGCCTAAAGGTCCAGATTCTGTTAACAAAACATATGATCTGTAATGTTTTGCTTCTTGGATAAACTTGCAGAATGAATGCACATGGGCAAAGTGATACTGCTCAGCATAGGCTGTAGTAGCACGTCCATCAAAGAACTATTCAGCAAATTGTGGAGTTATTTGGAATGAACAGAAAAAGCCCAGTTTTGCCTTAGATTAACGTGGAAATGGCACAATAACCTGGCCTACAAGCCAGACAGTGGATGAGGCATGTTGATAGTGTTTGTGTCACATATTCCATGGTATTTATCAACAAGGGCAGAGAAATACACACCAATTCTCAGTATTCCATTCACTGAAGGAATTAATTATAGTTCACTGCCCCTACCAGATATAAGATAGAGGAACAGCTTGTATGTATCACAAAACACAAGATACTTCAATTTCTATAGTCTTTGTAACAAAGTTCTAGTAATCCATGCCAGACAGCTCTCGGCTGGAGAAGCAGTTCAGGTAGTTGTTTATTTCCAGCATTATTGCTAGCAGATAGTTTCCAGGCACTATTACATTCCTACTCCCTAACAACCAGTTCCCTATTATTAACATTCATCGACAGCCCACTCAGTACCTGTAAATGTACAGCATATTTGGCACTGATCAAGCTTCATTTGCTGCCTGAGAGTATGGATTTAGTTTGATGGGCACCATCACAAACAAACCACAGAATTGCTTGGGGCCAGATAACGCAGATAACCCAGTGCAAACTGAAATTTCTCCTAACAGCTGGAGACATGATCTGGATATCATCACACAGTGCTGCACCCTATAAAAGGACAGAAGCAATTGACTGCATTTCCAGCAAATTACAGTGTATTTTCCAGGCTCACAAAGATTTTCCACTCCATCATTAAATAAACAAAAAACATGATTATGAAAATTGAGGAACATGTCCCTATTATTTGTATTAGTATTATAAATAAAGCTGTTTATTATTGATGCATTGATAGTTAATGCAATGGAGCATTAAACTGAGAGGTCTTTCCAGGTAAACATAAAATCTATCAGTTTTGTATTGCATTAACCATTTTCCTTCTTCTTGCTGGAGTCTATACACTACCTTGATTCAGAGAATGAGCCCTCTTTTATTCAGTTGCCATATTATTTGCCATCCATCAAGGGAGTCTATATCAGGAAGCAAAACTAGCTAGTGATGGTGCAGTAGTATAATAGAATCATGAAGGTTGGAAAAGACCTTCAAGATCAAGATCCTGTTAATTAGTTTCACTACGATGAGATGGTCTCATCAGGAAGCATGATCTAAAAACCTGGGGAACTGTCAAATTCCTTGGCCTAGAGAAGGACAGCTAATAAACCTTGTGGTTAAAAATAATTTGGTTTGTGGGGCTTTTTTGGAAAGGAGGTTCTGAGAGAAAAAGTTGATGTTGGTACTGGAATTACTATGATAATAACAAAGGGAGCAATTGTAATGAAGCTCTTAAAGCCTCCTGAGAAAAATCCATTATCCTTTATTTTTGTTTGTAGAATACAGAAAAAGTGTCCTAAATGTTCAGCCCATAACGCTTTTGTCAAATTTCCAGTAATGTGAACAATCAACAAGTGACCAATTTTAGTGAGATCTCCAAGAGTCATTAGAAAGCTAATGCTTTCTCAGATTATATCATTTTGTCAGTTGATTATCTTGCTTCATGTTGGGAGCACATGATTACTGCCTTGACAGTATCATCATCAGCAGCTCTCAAATCAAAAGCAATGGCAAGTAGTAAAAAGTCTGACTTAACCTGGGCTTTGCCTTCAGCTCCTTCCCAGGCAGCCAGCAGAGCTGATGCTCTATCTCAGGGCCAGTGGCAGCCAGTGAGCTGCCTCACACTTGTCTTGACTTACTGCTTAACCAAAGTACTAAGTGCCTCGGGTGGCTGCTGTGGCTGGCTCACAGAGACCTCATTTCACAGAGCACTTGAGGCCCAAGAGGAGGATAAACACACTAGTAAA
Organism: Apus apus; assembly: GCF_020740795.1. Taxonomy (NCBI): domain Eukaryota; kingdom Metazoa; phylum Chordata; class Aves; order Apodiformes; family Apodidae; genus Apus; species Apus apus. The sequence goes on from NC_067285.1 coordinate 29,498,476, forward strand.
GCTGAATTTATTTCCAGTAATATATTTCCTTTCCTGTGGTCTTTAACCCATACAACAACACAGTTTATTCAGAGTACGTACAACCAATTTTCGTCACTATGATTCCATCAGTCACAAAAATAATAATAAAAAAAAAGGAAGAGAAAAAAAAAATATTGGAAGTCACACTGATTCCATTTCCCAGGGCAGATCCCTGGACATGTGCAGTCCTTAGGAGACAGCATTTGTGAAGGTGAAGATGGACCTTTGCCGAAGGAAAAACAAGATGGTTTTGAATGTTATTATAGTCCAGGTACTGTTAATCCCTCTGGAAATAACTGCATTGTCTTGAAGGCTTTCCAGGTTACAATGTTTTCACATTTATCATGGCAAATGCAGAGTACCACCAAAAATCAGTTTGTAGATCTTGGCTAATAGCTAAAAACTGAATCAGCTCTATTACTGCTGACATCTTCTTGTCCCTAAAGATGCGTAAATAACTGCGGCCAACACAGCTGACAGAGGGAGGAGATACACAAACCAAAAATGAAAAGTGCCTCTGGGATATTTTCAGGCCCACTGATAATAAATTTCAAAGACTGGTGCTTTCTTATAGCATGTATTTAGACTTTAGACTAAGAATTCAGTACTGTAGTATAAAAGCCTTTTTTTTCTAAGCTACAGTCTTTTTATTTATATTACAGTAGTGATGTATTGCTAGGGTTTCCCGTACTAAGGAATAGAAATAATACATGTTTATCCATAAAAACTGTAATTATGTCATATTAAGGGTAAGAATTTCACGGAATTTTAAAATAGCAGACCTGGCAAACAGAATTATCCTTCCAATCACTTGTGCTGAGAAGGTAAGGAGAGCTACTTTGCAGCCCTGAATTAAGGGCTGGCTGTAGTATTACTGATTTGAAAGAGTCCCAGTGAAGCCTCCTCTGAATATAATTTATTGTGTGCATTTGGAATATCCCATGTAGCTTTTTTTTTTTTTTTTCCAAGGAAGAATTTAAGTGTAGTAAAGAACACAATCTTCGCTCAGACCTGTCTTCACCCATTACGAGTAGAGAAGTGACAGTGAGAAGAAATGCTCAGTCAAGTGAAGGAAAGTGGTAAAGTTATTTTATTATATTCATTACAGTCATGCCCAGGGACATGACTAGTCCAGGACCCTGTTATGCAAAAATCACTGTGAAGTACAGAGTAAGAGTTGGTGTGAGCACTGAAAAGCTTGCAGCCAAGTATACAGGACAAAAGTCACTGCAGCAAGCAAGCACACAAAAGGACTGAGAAATGAGCAATATTTTCTCAGTGTCACAGGAAGAGTTTTATTATTTTCTTAATTTCATGTTTGATTTCGGTTGGTGAAGACATGAGCTTCTGGTGGGAAATGACTAGCAAAGTGGAAAACTAAAGGAAGAAGAGAACGAGGAGATGATGGAGATAGCAGGAGCAAAAGGATCAGCAGAAGACACTCAGCTGCAGAGGATCCTGCAAGGTAGCACTTTATATACAGACTGTGGATGGAAACAGGTGTGAAGACACTTGCCAAAATATTTACAAAAACTGTAGAAGAAAGAATATAATATTCAGGATGTTGCTGTTTGTAGCAATTTCATTCACTGATTAAAGCGATGAACACCAATTCTACGCTGAAACTACGCTAACAAATCGCAAGGCTGAATTTTCCTCTCATTTGCTGTATGCATAATTTTCCTTTTCCCTAATATACCCCAAAGGTGTGAATAAAATTTTAAAAGTAGCTCAAGTTTAGCAATTTCATTCCCGAAGCTGAGTGGTTTGTAGTTTTCCTGCAGTTTCATCCTATGATGTAGTATAGAGCACAAACAGGTACTTCTCCTAAAAGGAAACCACCAGGGCTTACAGGTGAGCTACAAAATCACTCTGACCAACAAGATGCTTTCTAAGAACCTATTGATCCAGACATTTTGTAGAAAATATTACTGAAAAGCTATTAGATAAAAATAAATACCATCATTAAACACTGTCAAGCTGACATTAAGAAGTTATGAAGATTGATCAAATATGTTTGACAGACCTGTGGGAGCAGCAGAAGGCCTCCCAGTCACTGTGTACTAAAGATGGAGCTGCGATAGCACTGAGATTTTCTCAGTCTCCAAGCTGCAGTGAGGACATTATATTATGACTGTTTAAATGGCTTTAGAGCTGTCTTTGAACTGTGCTCAGGAATAATTCGCGGACAACTGGCAATAAAACAGTGAGCCTATAATTGCTTCAGTCTTGGGGGAAACAAGAATCAGTTTTGCACACAGACTTCTGGTAACTTTCCAATTCTTAGAGTCAAATTACAATAGCTTAGCAGCAAAGAAACAAGTACTGTTTGCTTGTTATTGCCAAAAAGAAAAAAAATAAGAAAGATCTATGTACAGAAAATAATATTCACAGCTATCCCAAAACCAAAACCTAAGCAGCTTCTATTGAAGAAAGAGCCTGGCAGTTTTAACAAGGAGTGTTTTTTGTATACTTTCTTCCCTGGATCACACTAGGCCAATGTCAAGGCCTGGTATCTCTGGCTCCTCACATCTGCTCTGGGCTCCTCTGTCAGCAGAACAGCTGCCTACACTCTCAGAAGCACCACTAGGACTGGTGCTACCATCACCCTCATCTTAATGCAGCACTATCTTGAGAGCTAACTGAGAACTGAAGTCTGCTTTCCAAAAATACATTAATGAAAATGAACTTGAATTCCTTTTTGTTCTTAGATTTGTTCATATTTTCAATTTTTCAAGTTTGAAGTTTCACTTACTCTTCCTCATTTATGTGTATTTCACCTTGACTGAAATCAAAACTCTGAGGGAGAGTCTGGAAGCTGATAGTAGAACAAAATGTGATTTCAGGTTTTGTAATTTCCCAATAAGCCACCCCTCAACAAATAGTAGAAATTGATCATATCACTAAATACATTTTTGTTTTAAAAAAGTAGTCATAGAAAAAGAAAATAAATAGGAGAAGACAAATTTCGGTTACTTGTACAACAGTTAGTAAACAAACAAAGACAACGTGAAAGTCAGTGTCCTGCATCATCTGGTGCAAGGCAGTTTCTTTTTTTCAGCCATTAATCTTTGCGTCAGTATTCCTGGAGTTTTAATCATTCTTCTCTTTATCCAGATTTATATACCTTAGCTTTCAAACTGTTTAAATTTAGGAAGAAAAGAGCTCATAATTTTATATGATATGAATGTACATATAATTTTGTAATTTCAGCTGAAAATAATTCCAAAAAGCTTTGGGGATACATGCTTAAAATTCAACTTGTATAGTGCAGCAAAACCTCCTAAATTGCTGCTCAAGGGACTGACAGAAATTGGTTGCTCAGTGGATGTGATCTGTGAATAGGAGTGAAGCAGGACTACGCTCAGTGAGACACTTTGGGGAATAACAAGAGGGGAGCCTGCTACTGTAAAGCTGTTTGTTATGGTGGTCTCATACAAGTTTCAGTATTTGTACACTATTAAAAATTCCTTTATCCCTAATGAGTTTTGCTAGATGTTACCAAATAAGACTTCAGGGTATGAATTATACTGTTATTTTCAAATGACATGGAAATTCTGCATAAGACTATTAGCGCAAGTTAACTAAACAAAATGGCCGCCGCTTTCCCCATCAGGGCAAAATATAGTTACTATATCCCCAAATCCACAGAGTATGTGCAATCCTCACTAAGTTTTAATTTAACTGACTTTTTCTTTTTTTCCCCTGCCACTCAAACATACAGTTCAAACCAAAAAGAAATTCAGCTCAACCATGTTTGCTTTCTCTTGCCTGCAGCCTGAAGCAGGCCGTGGCTGCTCAGATGCATCTCTGCCCACTTACCAGACTAGTAAAACAGTAGTGGCAGAGTATGAAGAGCGGATGTTAAAGGATTTTTCTCAAATACAAACCAAAAAAACCAGCCGAAGATAACATTGTTTGATCAAAATGCCCCTAAGGAAGAGAAAAGCCGCAGATCTACCTCACCTTTGGCACTCACATCAGAAAGGACACAGATCTATTGTCAGAGCCCGACTCGGAGGCAGGGAGTCTGGACTGGCGGAGAAGCCGCTCCCTGGCTGCTGAGGGGCTGCAGGGCCTGCTAACCAGACAGCTACTTGCTTTGCTGCAGAACAGCTCAGGCAATGATTAGCTCTGCGGGCAACAGCCAGAGTTTGGGCTAGAAAGACCAGAGAAGCAAGGAGGGATTATTAAAGTGGTAGGTAGCGGGAAGGGCCTTGCTGGTGCTGTGCTTGGCTTGCACAGGAAAGCTCTATGCTTGCTGTCTAAGTGAGAGCAGATGCCAGCCTTGCTGAGTGCACCCTTACCCAGAGGAGGAAGTGGAAAACACTGCGAGAGGAACAACCTGTGTGTCAGGGCTTCCGACTATTTCCATTTTTTCCAAGAGTCAGCAGCACTCATGTCACCACAGAGACCAGAAGATGATCTGCATTTGGCATCACCTCTGGATAGCCCTCAGCACCACACTCTTTTCTCACTCCAGTCTGCCCCCACTGTTCTACCTGCCTGTCCTCCTACTCTGCCTTCCTGTGGCACATAAACCACTCCCTGAAGCAGTGTATGTGGTTAAACTGGAAGAGAAAATTCTATTTAAGACGAGCTAGTTAAGTGGGTTTCACTGCACACATCATCCCTATGCTGTGTGGGCTCAGAATCTGACTCTACGTTGAGCTCGTCTTGTTCCAGGGAGCATCCACACTCACTTCTGCCTTTTGTAACTCAAGATGAATATTAATCACAGATGCCTTGTTTTCAAGTAATGGTCTGCTGCATGAGTCGCCCAGAAGACAGTTATTATTCAAAACACACCAATGAAAACTGCTCAACATAAGCTCAGTTGTCTCCCTTAAATGTATTTCTTTCAAGCTGTAATATGTCTAATTTCACTTCCCCAAAGTTTCAGAGATAAGAGCAGCATCACCCCCCAGCTGGTAACTGTGGTGACCAACACCAGTGTGATGAATACACCTTCTGTTCCAGCAGGAGCCCAAAAACCCTGGAGTTAAGAAACAATGTAAATAAAAATAGGGTTGAAAGGAAAACAAAAGCATTGACAAAACTTTATCTAGGTTCTAAACACAACACTATGGAATACACTACTCATGAATATCTGTATACATTTATCTCACAGTCTTGTGACCCTTTCCCATTTAAAAATGCCAGATAAAACCAGCAAAGTATATTTCTTTGTATTTAGATGGAAAGAGCAGATGTAACACCGGCCCAGTCACACACACTCAGCCACATGTGAACACACTTTGGTGTTGCTAGTGGCTGATTGCTCCTTTACAGAATATTATTATAAGAAGTTCTAGATCCAGTCATGTCTATGTGGCACAAATGCAATGTTAAGCAGATGCAGGCCTTGAGGACTTAATAAATTTGCTCCAAAATCATGCACAGCATCCTGATCTGCAGCAGACATGTCCTGCTGGGGAAGGAAAAGCAAGATCTGCAACACAGATGAAATGCTGCCCACTCTTTTCCCCTAAAGTATGTGTTCAGTTTCTCCTCTCTGCTAAGCACACAATCTTCCCTTCCAAGCAAAAGCAATGACTTGGAGCAGCAGCATGAGGGTTCAGGACTGAGCGTGTCTCACTGAGATGGCTTTATATCTCACAGGAGAGGTGGTGCCCATGCATATGCACATCCATGCTGTGTCTGTGTGCACAGCAAGCAGAGGCCAGCGCTTTCTCTTAACACTTAAACCAAGAGTGACTTGGAGGTGACTTTTCTATCTGGAGAGATATATGTGTTGGGGTGTTGTCTCCATCTGAATTCTGTCTGGGTGCTCCCCATTGACACTAAGGTAAACTGAAAGGGAGTGATTTACCAAAAGCCTGCATAATAAAGGACTTTGCCAGAATTAGAAGCCAAGATTTTTTTGTTTCCAGTTAAGCCATAAGCTATCATACATAATTCAAAAGCTTTTTCAGAATATTTCACACATTAATTAGTAGTACTATTATGAATATTCTTCTCATTGTACAACTGATAATTTCTTACTGCTTCTCAAGTGTATAAGAACTTCTATAATCTCTGGAATTTACAGAATACATTACATTGAGTCTGCCTTTTCCTCCTATCACTTTTCAAAAATAAGGGTTTCTGTTTATCCTAAGTATGTCTGAAAGGAATATGCTATGAAGCTGGCAGCTGGTTTGCTGTACCATGGTGCTTCACTGGTTGTATTCTAGCCAGAAACAGGGTCAGGGGACAGAAACAGAAAAAAATCAGGCTGACTAAAGTGATGTTTTAAAGAACAATGTGCTGGTTTATTCCCGATGAAAGGGTGGAAAGGAAGAGTTATAGTTTTAAAGGGCTGAATGGACAAGAGAAGAGTTATGCATTGAAGAGATCTTAATTTACTTTAATGTCACTGCTCGTAGTCAGCAGGTTTCAGGGTGCTTGCATATCCAAACTAATCAAATGCTAGTATCTGTGTGACAATCTCTCCTTCCCACTTGACATCTCTCAAAGGTGCTTTCAGGTTGCTGAAATAATTCAGACAGAAACTCTGGAGAACCCGATGTAAGCATGTATTTTTGCTGGTAAGGATGTAGGACAAACACCAGAGTACATTTAATGTACAGTCCTGAGGACTTCTCTCCAAACCCCAACTCCAACCTTTCCAAGTAAACACACACAGAAAAAAAAAAGCCCTCCTTTCCCCTCTGGAAAAGAAGGAAAACCACAGCAACTTTTCCTGAGCAGCCCCAATGCTTCTGAAATCTCAGCTCTGTCAACATCTTTTTTCCCTGTCTGTACTTAAAATGTATATGCCACCTTTTCTCTCCCTTCTCTTTTTACTAAACTACTGTGAGACTTGTTACCTGTTTTTAGGCAGAGTAAGAGAGCTTTTCCTTGTTGGCTCTCTCCAAAACCTGGGGGGAACAAAGCACTTGTTATTTTTAGATCCCACAGTCCCATTCCTGCTTGCCTCAGTGTGGGTGACTGTCCTGGGAAGATGATGATTCTCATATATAGGCCAAAAAACATTTATTGCACTGCTGAATTAACCACTAATTTTCAGAGCGCTGCATTCAAAACCTACTAATGGAAGTAGCCTAAAGCTATTAGTAAGCACCCAAGCCTTCTCTGTCTGTACCATCACACTCATCTTTTCTTATCCTTGTAACCCCATTTTTTCCAGCCTAACAGTTTTCCTCTGTGCCGTGGAGCCTTCTCCTGCGCCCCAAGCCACACTAAGTTCCTTCAGGTTAAAACCTTTTTCTCTCTTGTCTTTAAAGGATCCCACTTCAGGACTAAGCAACTGTCTTTCTCACTCCCCCATTTGCTCTGTGAAGGCATTTTCCACATCCAAATCATAATGCAATAAGGGTCACATCTACTGCCACTTCCTAATGAAGGTGGGCTATAGGATGCAATCCTGTAACAAATTAAACAGAACTTGAAAAACACAATTTCTCTGAAAAACTTAGCCCCTTAAATGAGAGCTGAGGAACACAGAAAACAAGTGACAAGCAGACTGGAAGTCTAGAGGGTGGAGAGGAGTGGCAGAATTTAACATCTTTGAGGAAAAGAGGAGATTGAGAAACATATTGATGGATCTAAATGCATGCCACACTGGATTTGAGCATTCAGGACCTCTTAGGACTGCACAGGTGAATGTGCTTCTCAAAAGACCACACAACCTGCCAGTGTGTCTATCTCTTCTCCATTCCAATGCCTTGGAAAGTAAGGGAGATATCTCAAAGACAAAATAAGCAAACAGCCAAAACTATTTTGAGAAACTTATCGATTAGGGACTGGGTTGAAGACAGACACACAAATTAACAGTTGCTGAAAGTTATTATTTTAATAGGCTCCAAACAAAAAAATCAGGTAAGCATTTAATATGCATTACACTTGTGACTAGGAGTGCTGAGGTCAAGGGAATCACTTGTGGGTTGGAAGGTATGAGCACATACCACCGAGTTGTTGGATCATAACCATCATATCTCTGCAAAGTGGTGCGTCTTCCAATTAAGTCCCCATGTGGGTAATCTATACTTGGAATCAACTATGTTACATATGGGATCATATGTATGACAAAGGGTTTTACAAGGAGTTTGCCCTTCAGATAATAGATGCGTGAAAAGACATTATTCAATTCAAGGCATTCTGATCTATATTTTCACTAATCTTCACCTTTTCCCAGATATTGTGCTGCATGCTTACACATGCCTCCACCCCAGAAAGTGGGGTGACTGATTTCTTTATAGTCCAATATTTTGAATCACTATTACCTGTAGCTATTAGCTGTAAAGCAATTTCCAAACTCCAGAAAATTATACAAAAAGATGAATAATTTTTTCTCTAAACCTGCTTCTTCCTCCTGAGAGCAGAAGTTATCATTAGTAGTAAGTTGATTAGTTAAGCAAGAAACCCTCAGCACTCTCCCAAAATAGCTACTAACCACTCAGTGATCTCTGGCTAATAAATGAATATTTTAACACTCTACATAGTTTTGCAGAGGGATTTATTTTCTATATTTTGTTGGACTACAAGCACAAGGACTACAAGCACTCTTTTATGGTATATTTCAGAATTAACATTTTCAAAGGACAATAAAATTGAGATATATTAAAAGGAACTTAATTACTCTTTTAAATATCAAAACATGCTTAGTTTGAGTTGTGAGCATATGCTAGAGGCAAAGTATGGCCTATTCAGAATGGTTTCCATGCTCCAAAAGTAATAAGCCTTATTCTTTTTATACTAACACAGATGTAAGGAGGAACCACATCAAAGTAATGAAGTTACACTAGTACGGCATGAGACTAAAACCCAGTTACATTTTTAGAGAGGTTTTCCCTGCAGTCACAGCCTGAAGGGGAAATAGAAAAAACAACAGCAGCAAAAAAATATTAGTAATCTCAATTCCTGTATGACATTTCTGTCACATTTGAAAGTGAAATTGATTTGACCAAGAAATGAACACCAGCGTTTGGGGATGCTACCTAGCAGCTTTGTCAGGATGGCTAATGAAGAGGCTTGGAACATCCTCACTTGACTTGATATGTTGTCACAACAATTTGAACTGATGGCAGCTTTGAAATCTAAACAAAACTTGGTACCTTGACACTACCTGGAAAGTCAACATGGAGTCAGAACAGCTTCGTCCAACACAACTGCTCAGATTAAATTAGTTCCCATCCATTACCTTCTATACCTACAGGTCTAACATTATGTTAAAAAAATAGAGTCAGTGGTGAGGTGAAGTTTTTCTCAAAGAAAGCTGATGTCTTAGAACAATTCTCAAATGGCACCATCAAGATAGTGTTAGCGATCTAGCACAGACATGCAGTATGTTTGTGGAGCTCAAGATCTTTCTCATCCATTTCCTCTCTTTGTCCCCTTCTATTTTTTGTTTCTGTGTGTCTCCAGGTATTGAAAGATATGCTTAGGAAATAAACAAAACAAAACCAAAGTCCTGAATTTTATATAGCACATTATTCCAAATCAAGAGGCTGTGGAGAAGTTGGCCCAAAGAATAAGCTACCCTGATGGAGTTCACAAATTGACAATTCATTCTCCATGACAGGCCTGAGAACTTTCTCTGTTTAAAGGGAGGACGGAGGAGCAGAGAAAGAAGGAGTGCTATAGATAAACACACCAGGCTAGCCACTGTATCAACAGAAAATATGATTAAGTTCATTTTTTGAACCCCCATAACAAAAGAAGACTACATAGAAAGATAAGAAAATGCCATTTCCTAGGAGCTGAAATAGCCATTACAATTAAGAACTTCCCTGAATGTAAGGAACTGCATCACCCTGTAGTGACAGGGTAATTTCTAACAGCAGAGGAAGAATGCACCTACTGGGAGCTGGGCAAGGTTCTCCTGGGATGACAGGCAGCCAGTTCCAGAGGAGTGCAAACACACAGTTACCCTTTCAGACTAGGGCTGCATTGACCCCTAAAGCTGAAACAGCAGAACAACTCCTTTTCTCTATTAAAATCTTTTGTTTCTGTTCTGTCCCACAGCCTGTTCAGTGCAGTCCCTTGGAGTATTTTTCCTCTATGGTACCAATTCATTGCCCTGTATCTCCTGCCTGCTGTGAATCGAAAAGTCATCTAGTTCTCCACAGTACACACCTGAGTGATATGACAAGGCTACATGTTCTGACACCTGCATTCTTTGCAGCCATGATTTCCCATCATAGATGTGCACAGCTTCATTTTCATAAAACTGTTGCAGGTTCTGGGACATTAAATCATACTGAGTACTTTTTTTTTGGTCTTATTTGTCATTCTGCATGTCTACAAGCACCCATTGACTCTGACATCCTCTTCTAGCAGCCCAGACAGCCCTGTTTTCAGTTTTCTGTTGAACAAGATGTCAGCAGATGACAACCCATACTCCACTGATATAATTCTGTAGTTTAGCAATGTTAAATATGGGTCAGAATCTGACCTCCATCACCTTTTTAGTAGACATTTTATTATTTTGTTTTCCATCAACCAGTTAGACTGGGGATAATGGGGATATGCTGTGTCATAATTCATTTCAACAGCTTAAGCATTTGCTCATGAAATGGCAGCTTGGTGTCAGACACACTTATGTCAGTCTTGTCATGGCTAGCAAAAGTAGATTTAATACATACAATCAGCTGATGAACTCTACAGTCTTCCAATACAACTGCTCTATGAGACATAGTCAAATATTAGTTGATAAATAAGCTGCTGGGGTTTACTCCCCTCCATGTCTGTATGAATAGGCCTGTATTATTTGTCCAGCAGACTAGGGGTTTTCTACTGTAAAAGCAGCAACAGTAGGTCTCTGACTTGGCAATTTTGCCTTTTTTAGCTAGGTTACATGACAAACCTTAATCTCTCCCTGAAGTTCAGTATTTAGGGGAGGCCAGTACAAAATTTGTATGGTTCCTCCGAGAATTCCCAGTCATTAATTGACTTCCCTGTCCACTTTAAATAGGAACCATTGCTTGTAACACCTTCAGAACAGTCACCCTTGTGCCAGTATAAAGGTTCCTCTGGAACAGATAAAAGGGACTATAAATGCTCCTTCTGAGGCCCAGCTGCCCACACCTACTGTAGATTTAATTTGCAAATTGATCATTGCTACTCCAAAAAACTTGGTTGCTTCCTCTTCTTTTATAGATGAATCCGTATGGTAACTCAATAATGCATCAACCAAAATAGCCAAAAGAATGCAGGAAAGAATACTAGCTATGATGCCTAGCTATTTGAAGGATTCATGGAGGAGAGCAGATATCATTATTTCTCATCTCAACCCGAGCTTTTGATTAACTGTTATGACCAAAAGCATCTGCTATGTCCACAGTATCCCTTTTCTGGCTTTTGAAAGTGATTCTGATCAAGGCAAAAAAATATCCGGGTGACCCTATGAAAATCTTTGAAGTATCCTGGAAGAACCCTGGAAGCCAATTAATCTTACAGATTCAAGCTGGGAAGCCCCAACACCTGCCCCTTAATTAGTTTGAAAGGAAAAGCATGCACCTACTGGTGTGAATTCGTAGCCAGGACAATGATGAGGGGCTGCCTCAGGCTCTACACTGCATCATGTGCAGTAATACATTGCTCTCCCAGAAAGACAGGAATTCGGGACTAGTGAGGGAGGTCATACTATGTCTGTCCCCTGTTTCATTCCCACCTGGCTTCAGAAGAAGACTGTAGAGAACTCAAGAAGGGTGGGTATGTCAGACAGCAATACGAGCAGCAAAAGAAGAACTGGACCTTCAGAAAACTTCACACATACTGCAGGTGACTTTCACTTTCTGGTAAATAAATATGTTTCATCTGCTCTGGGAAGTTTAGCAGACACCCCTGTCTGCTCACATATTCCCCAGAAACCCAGGGAAGCACAGATCAGGTGTCAGTTCGTTATGAACTATAGCTTCAATCCATTCTGTATTACACGTCCCTCCTCTACTTCTTTGATTTCTTCTTTGTAGTGGGTGTCCTAGTAAGATATCTTATTTCTTCTACTCCCTCACCTATATAATTTGGAAATAACCTGATATTTGCTGCTACCAGTTTTTTCCTTCCCTTTGTCAACTGTGTGATCTCCTGTTTCCTCTGCTGTGGCTGTCTTCTCCCTTCCAGCTGTGAACTGCTCCATGCAGCAGCCCTCTGACCAATCCATGTTCACATAGAAGCAACTCTCCAATAGGAGCAATTTACTGTCCATTTTCATTGGTTCTTAAACACAACTACAGCAATATTTATTCTTTTCCTATGAGAAGTTTATAACTAACTAATACTTAACTGCCCATCTTAGATTCTCCATACTGCATTTTGTAGCTAGATATAGTTACATCTGCAGAAGACTGTGATAAAACATTAGTCTTATAACAACAAAATGTGCCAATTTGGGATGCTTGCAGCAGCAAGTGGGAACTAGTGCATTTGCCCAACTGTGCCAGAGCTGTGTCAATAATCTGGGTCTCACATGCCAATGACAGAAGCAGGTATCATCACAGAGGCTGCCATGCTGATCTGCTCTCATTTCATGTCTTATTTCCTTTGAATTAAAAGTTGAGTGGTGTGTGAGGCACCATCCTTCAGGAATCTTTCTGCAATCTCCAAGGACCCCTCCTTAGCTAAGTACTTCAGAGGCTGTAAATACAGTTGTTAATTTCTCTGATAAATAAAAAAAGGACCCAGAAAGAGAGAAGGAATTGGCACCACAGTACCAGATCCATTACTTACAAAAATTGTCCTTTCACTTTTCAGAGCACAGAATAGAGATTTGCATCTTAAGCCCTGCAGGTTTAATTTGTAGCCTCCCTTCCTGTGCTGTGACTCAGACCTGGAATTACTGAACCACTAACATAAAACAGATTTGGAATCAGCAGCACTGCTTTTTTTATTTCTCTTCTTCTGACTGCTACTTTGAAAGAGAAGCATGTTATGAATTTCCCCTTTATTATCACTATCACTAATCTTGTTTGAGATCCTGTATTAAAATGGCTCACACACAAAAGTAAGTAGCTGTTGAAGTGTTTCTGTCTTTACCTCAGCCCTATGTCTACAAAAACACTCTGGTATTTTGTTTTCCTTCAACTTATTTTGTAACTTTAGTTTCCTTTTTTCTCCATTAGCACTCTTTGCTTTTAAAGCACAGAAACATTTTTTCTTTTGATTATATCAACTGGAAAAACATATGCATGTATTTTCAGATGGAGTTCATGTGAATCTCTCTTTTTTGATCTGATATCATCTTAGTTACCTGTAACCTTTTGCTACAAACCTGTTTATTTGTATGCCAAAAAAAATAATACTGGCATCAGGGCTGCAAGATTTTTTTTATTGTAGCAATTGTGGAGTTCTTCAAGGCAACTGTTCTATGGTCTTCAAAAATAGTATTGTAAGTCTGTCTGCATGTTTATTATTCCACGCTGAGAAAATCAGTGAGAATTGGTTTCTCCTTCCCAACAAGATATGGGAGGAGAAAAGGAAAATAAATAAATCCCTTCACAATAATTTAAAAATACTTGTTTTACTATTTCAGTTACTATAAAATGTTACCTCTTTGAACATAACATAACCTAGGAGACATCATAAACCCAGAGCAGCAAATTAAAGTCTACCAGGGTTTTCTTTAATATACTACCGCACAAATCAAGTAACTGGCAGCACAATAATTTTCCTACCATCCTTGGAAGAGCTTTGTAGAATGGAATATATTTTAGTTTTAGATCTTAAACATAATTTGCACTAATGACTGGATCACCCAGTGTGAATTACTGAATGTTGTAAATTAACGATGAGGAAAAGATAGCCAATTATTTTTAAAGGGCTAATGGATTCTGAAATGTGCTGTTTATGTACTTTAAAGAGGATGTGTTGTTTTAAGTATTCATAATCACAATGTAATAGCAAAGTATGGCTGGGCATATCTGTACAGATAATGAGGCTAAAATCACCCCCGATTACCATGCGTGTGCTGGTGATCTTAGCAAAGTGAAGTATGGGACAGGGAGGGTCTTTTGGAGTGTCAGAAGCCATGAAAGCAAGTGAGCAAAAGTCAGAAAAGATGGCTCCTATTTCACAACAAGAACAGTGAACAAGGAGTCAAAGCTGCTGCCTAGGAAGTGCCTGTGCTAGAGACAAAGAAATCACAGCAGTCTCCAGAGCTGTCATTCAAGCTCCTTTTGCTGTTGCTAAGACTGGTTTAGGACCAAACAGCCTCTGTGGTGGAAAAGTGTGTTAATACTGTACAATGCACTCCTGAAGGACTCAACAATATCTCAAGTTGCCAGCTCACCTTCTCAGCTCCTAGAGCTGCTGGTACCATAGCATGCTGGAATGATTTCATCAGAAAGAAGCAGTGTCCTCTTCAGTAGGAGTAACTCCCGCCATAAATAAGCTGCATATTCAGGCAGCCATGGGGAGAAGTGACACACCCCCTTGGCCTCCCTACACATCATAACCACAATAAAACGGCTCTACGCCTTTAATAAAGAAGCGAAAAGACTGGAGCCATGAAAGTGTGATTTTTCTGCTGGATGCTACTCCAATACATAACAACCTCAACCCATTCTCAGCACTTTGCTGCCATTGACCACCAGAGTTGTCACAGGAACACCACTACAACCATCATTTACTTACACATGGAATGGCAGAGCTGGATGAGAATGGCAAAGATACACATAAGAGTTGACAGGAATTAATCTTTGAAGTCATATTTATTTTTAAAAAATAATGTTTAGAGAAGACAAATGCAGCACTATCCTGAAGTCTCCCTATTCAAACTGCACACCTCTGCAGTGACTTTGAACATGTTAAAGTTTAAATTCATGGTGCTCATGTGCTTGAGATCCTGTAATGCAATACTGGCTTTCAAATTGTCTATTGCTAGTTCTCCTCTTTTTCAATAAAGTCAAACTCCAGCACCTTTAATAGGTTTCCAATTGTGTTGGAGGGTGTTCCTAAAATGACTCCAGTTTCCCAAATTACTCCTGTTAAGGTAAAAATTGCAATTTTTTTTCTCTTTGGCAAACAGTGTATCTTATTATGAAAATAACTGGTTTTACTAGCAAGGAAAAAAGGCTGATATTATTAGGCCCAGTCGTCACTAGCAGCTCTGGATCTATTTCAGATCAGACATGGCTATCAGCAGCAGCTGGGAAGTGTTACTGTCTCCTTGGAGAACATGAGGCACAAGCTGAAACATCTCCATGAAGACACATGGTGGCTTCACATTGTCAGCCATGCAGAACAATGTTACTTAGGATTTCTTAATGACTTCTCTAGCACTGTATTAAAGCCTTGTCTTTAGCACAAAGAATTGCTTTTTGTCTGCATGTTTCAGAAATTGGGTTGATCTGCCTGGAAGGCCTACAACCTATTATGCCTGAGAGTTGGTTTGCACATTTGCATTTTGTCTTAACCCATTTTTTTGCTGGGCATGTCTCTTGGTTGTCATTTTAAACCAAAATTAGGGGTTATTGAAGATTTTCCCAGAGTTCAATGGAGGATACCTGGAAAACAGATCCTAGCTCTTTTAGATATTGTTATGATGAAAAAAACCTCAACCCTATTGCAGGCTTCTCAACATGTTATTCCTCAGGTGTGCACACACTTAATAAACAATTTGATTTTGTCTTTTTATCAACTAAGATCTATAATTTTCCCATTTTTTTTTATCCTGGCTTCCTAAAGAAACAACGCTTGTTCAAATCAGCTGGCAGACACCCAGACCTCAAGCCTGGAAAGCATTTTAAATAATGTTTGAAAGCAAAGAAGAACTCAAACATGCTGCTCATTTTGTGAAAAAATTATGTTTATCTGGAGGAGTGGGACCAAGGTAGGGAGAACCTGGCTGCTACATATCCTGCTCAGTAATAACCAATCAGCTGAAGTAAATCTCCAAGCTGGCAAGAGTACATGCTTGCTCTCTTTTCAATGAGGATGTTTGAGCACATAAAGGGGCAAGAAGGAGGCCAAGATACCATAGTAAAGGAAAGTAGTGAAGCAGAAGGCACACTGCCTCTATACATTTCTGGAGAGGTCTCCCAGGTCATTACACCCGGATTTCCTTTGAAAAGGTCTCTCCTCACAACCTGATGAAAATCATCAAGCTCTGCCACAAACCTACAACTCTCCATCTCACTCCTTCCCTGTTCTGGGCTGGCTACTGCTTCTGCACTGAGATCTACTCTGTGAGGATGCCAGCTGCCTTCTTAGATTTTATGTTTAGTAACTGATTTTGGGCCTCATCTTTTTCAGTTGTATTTCAGCATATCAATGCAAATAATCCTTAACTCTGTGTCATATTTACACTTGATTAATTTTTACCTTGTTTATGCTTTTGCTTGGTTGTTCCAGACCCTTCAAAACTCCTAATGGAGCCGTCCGGCTGCCTACCTGTCCTGGCTTGAGCCAGGATGAAGCCAGTTTTTCTTTTGCTGATTCCTTTTTTCATTTCAGTGAGCTTTCTTCAACTAGCAACTGCGTGTTCTGCTAGGTTGATAAGACACTGGAATGTTTTTGGAATTGCTGGGCCCTCAAGGTCGTGCCTTTGCTCTGCCGGCTCAGACACTGCGGGGGGATCTGTAGCCCCCCCGTGGCAGGCTGGGTTAGACAAACAGCAAAACTGGCCAGAGATATTCCATTCCATATATCTACGTAGGCTAGGGGGAAGGTCGGAGATGACAGAAGAAAACTTCCTTCCTTCCTTCCTGCTTCACTCTCTCACCGCTTCTCTTCGCCTCTCTGTCTGCCTTCCTTCTCTCTCTTTCTCTTTCTTTTGTTCGTGGCCGGCGTCTGGGAAAACACCATCTGCCCATCATCCTCGACCCATCGACCTCAAGTCCTCCTGACCCTCGTAACTCTCTGCCTTTCTCCAGGAGCAGCTTCGGGATTCCTCAAAATTTTCTCGTCTGAGGGAAGTGCTGTGGGAGTTGCTGGGGGTGGGGGGAGGCGAGAGGCTTCTACCCACACCTTTGTATAATCACATATATATATACATTTATACTCTCATATCACACATTAGTATTCTAAATAAATCTGCACGGTTCAGTTTTCAATCTAGCCAAGTCTCCCTCTTTTTTTTTCTCTCTCTCCTTCCCTACCTGGGTGGGAGGGGGAGGGGATTGAGAGCATTGTTGTCAAACTGAGTCAAACGTTGACACTACTACTATTCTGTTTCTCTTTCTCTTGCATCAGCGTAGCTACAGGGTAGCTACTGTTTCCTCCCAGTCTAATCCCTCATGGTAATTGCTGGGATTTTGTGGTTTGGTTTGGCTTTTGTACACTTCAATCTCAAAAATAACCCTGGAAAACCCGATTTACTGAACATTTTAAACACTTTATTTGTGAGGACCTTTACATTTTTCTGCTATTCTCATTCTTTCCTTTCTCACAAAATCCTTTTGTAGTCACTGTCACCCAAATGTTTTCTCACCACTGAAACTGATCAGACAGTTACTTCCTGCTGATGAGACTGAAGCCAAAATGAGTTAGTGGTTTGGAATCCCTTCTCTTGACATGAAGAGTTGTCTCTGACACAATACAAGAATGTGGTAAGCCATCAGTATCCTGTCATATTCTATTTCTAACTGCTACCCAGTTAATTAACCTTGTTACCTGAGGCTAATTAACCCTAGAATTCCATTAGCATCATTATCTGCCTCTGGGAGGCTTCTATCAGCTTCTTAGAAACCCACAGTCTCATCTACTCCAAGGCAGCATCACCTCAAACGCATCACTTAGCAAAAGTGTTGACTTAAACTCTGGCATATTATTCTGGCATATGTCACAAATTTTGCATCAGAGCTACTTCATTGAGTTTGTTGTAACACCACTTGAGAAGGTCAGATGAGAAACTTAAAAGCTTTTATTTAGGAGTAGGATGTAACTGCCTTGCAACTGGGTAGGGTTGGGGGGGAGGGCAAGAAGGGAGGGTGACAGGAAGAAAATGAGAGAGGAAAATAATAAGAGAGAGCAAACTGAGGACTACTGAGAGTGTATCTCTTATTTACATCCAGTTTCTTCCCACACACTTCTCCCTGTTTTAATTTAGATTATACTAACTCCTGCATTTCTGAAGAAAAGACCAGCCTGAAGAATTGAAAAGCTTAGCACGTATATAAAGTAGTGAAAACCAAAAAATGTGCAGTAGGTTTGGGTTTTTTTGTAGAAATTAAGTGTGATATGTCATATCAAGATCCTATGTTTACAATCCTGTTCTTTAATGACTACAAAAATGTGGGGCTTTTTTCTGTAATGTGATTTTTGTTCTCTTCCACTCTATGATATGGGCAATAATTTAATAATCTAATTGTGTATGACAAATACTTTTTGACAATGACTGTAGGCAGCCCAAAATTTCATTGAAAGTGTTATTTAAAAATTGAGCACAGTAGCATTTTTACAAAGTCCTGTATAGAATGCCAGGTGGAATTTATATGTGCAACTTATCTGAAGAGTCTTACCCAAAAAGGCAAATTGGGTTTTAAAGCACTGCAATGCTGGTACTTGAGAGTGAGCTCAGGGGGATTTAAAACAAAGTGGACTGGAAATATTTACACAAACCATAACCCCACATCTCACAGGTCATGGTATTGAGACTGTTTATTATTTGTCTAAACCTGAAATGTTAAGAAATTAAATATTTCCATATTTCTTTTCCATATTCTAAATATTTTAGTATTTAGTAGTTTCTTTTAAGTCAAAATGTAATCCTTCCTTCAAACTTCGAAAGACAGTCTGAAATACTGACATTTTTTTCAGGAAATCTAAGTGCCCTTGCAACACTGATCCTCCCCTCCTGCTTCTACCCATTTTCTCTCACTCTTTACACTATTTTCTTTGGGGCAGGGGCCTGACAGATCATTATTCCCTGTCTGTGTAAGACAATACACAAACCTTCCAAACCTTTTTTTTTTTTTTTTTTTTTCCTTTTGGCACAGATTTTGTGCAGTGACATTAATGTGAGCTGTGAGTTGACTTCACCTGACACTGTGGTGGCTTCTACATGAGGCCAGGCCTCAGTAACAGTAGTTTAATCCTAGATATATAATCCTATGCTGTTTCTCTATAATTAATGAGCACCAGCTCAGAGACAATGTAACAACAGAAGATAAACTAAATCTCTGATGGATCTATTATGCAATTAGAGAATTATGCCTGTTAGCACAATCACACAGAAATTGAGGTTAGATCAATGTTCTCCAAAAAATAAATGATTCAGATAATTAGTTAAAAGATAAAAAGTGAATTATTCTGTATTATACTGAGGAATTAATTGGTGATTCTACCAGATAACTTCACCTAATTCTCACTAAAACATTTTCTGATGCAACCTCCTGCCTATAAATTCTTCTACATGCAACTAGGAAAATTATTTGATGAGAGTTATGCAGTAAAATAAAAATCTACACTTATAAATATTCTACCAGACTTTCTGCTGATTTTGCAGTTGGTGATAGTTTTTTCTCAGAAGACTGACAAGCTCTAAATTGAAACACTCATTGATAGTAACCCTCATAATCAAAGACTAAGATACATTCAGAAACATAATGTATGTAGTTTTTTGTTCAACAATAGTTTCTTTCCACTTTTGATTCTAGTTCTTCTCTCACAGGAAAGTACATGTGTATATCTTTACAGGACAGACAAGATTTTCACATACAGACTAAAAAGAATGTATTAGCATTTTCCCCCTACTCTTACAGGTACATTAAGTGAAATGGTGTGATTTTATCCTAGTGTTACAGACCGTTCCATTACATTTTGTGTTGCCAGCAGAGTATGAAATTACATGTGATAGCAATGAACTACCCTTACATATTTATTAAAGGACTGCTTTGACTCGTAATTCAACACCAGCACCTGCACACACACAGAAAGGCTTGTTCTCAAATACTTGTGAGCTGCTTCATATCAATAAATAAACATTCAAACTATACAGCAGTGTTTACTCAGGAGAAGCTGTACAGATTTAAGTATAACTGCGAATCTAAATACATATTAGGTACACACTGTGTGGACACAGGGATGGCCCTCCCACATTACATCTCCAGATTGTGCACTTAACCTTGAAATGACAACACTTTCTGGATCAACGGGCTCAGCATCTCATAACAGGTTAGATCAGGGCTGCTGAAATGCCCTTCCCAGCTGTTGCTGAGCAGCTCCCTTCCACTTATGCCAACTCCTGAGCTGTTGTCAGTGCCACAGAAAACTGTTTCAAATGCAGCAGGACAGAGCAGAGCCTCCAGGTAGCTGAGATGGGAGAAAATAGTACTTGTAGATGCAATGAAGTTTCCCAAGGGCTGATTTGTTAAGACCTTCAAAAAGAATCTTACTGCCATAAAGAAAAGGTTTCTAAATAGCAGGTACAGTCTCTGCCCATCACCAGCCAATACTACACAGCATTTAAAGCCTTACATTCAGGGGATTTCCTACAGCTCTTCCTGTGTTAGATCCAAAGACCACTGAAGTTAATGGTAATTGCCTCTGTACCTCACATCAGACCCATGGTTACAGGAATGACTGCAAGGAGGTTATTTTTATTCCAAGTGGAACAGTACCATATCAGAGATCCATAGGACCTATAGGGGAAATATTCGTGCCTGAAAAATAGAACAGTAAATCCTGAGGTAATTTACATTCAGCTACACATGTCAAACGAGTTTATCTATTAAGACCTCAGTGCAATATTTCACATTATACAAGTACTTTCCAGGTTTTTGCAGTCTGGTTAATATCTCATTGGTTCCTTGCCCTAACTTGTGCAGTGTATTCTTTCCCAGTAGGTACTAGGGATTGAAATTTGTGGAGCAAAGGGCAGCTTCTTGAGATTTTTCAGTGGGCTCCAGGTACCAAATACTATTCATGAATAACTGCTCTTTAAGGATGCACAGACCATTGCCTTTAGCATACCAGGATATTACAAAACAAACAAAAAATTAAAGAATACAGTACACTGAGTTTTCTTTGTACTTTCAACAGATTGAAGGAATGTGCTTATTTTTGTATCACATGCTTTGGTGTGTAAGGACATGTCTTCATACTGCCTTGAAAATACAAGAGAGAAAGACACAAAATAAAACTCTCAAGTTCTCAATCACGTCTCCACTAAACCACATGTTGTGAGATATACAGTCAATGGCCTGTCATTTCATTCATTTTGTGGGCCTAGAAATTCTCAGCTTTGGCTCTTTGTTCTTTCACCCATGCTGCTCACAAAGCCACAATGTTATATACTGGGGGGGGGAGGGTGGGAAGGAAAAGAAAGTAGTCCAGAATGATTACAAAATGTGGCATGATAAATAAAGTTAGCATGGCTTTTTCTGCTCACTATTATGGCCAAGAGTCCTGAATCCTGAACTGTACACAACTTCCAAGGGATCTAGCAAAAAAAGTTTATCCTCTGCAGCTTAGTCACTCAGAAGAAAACTGACCACACCTCAAGTTTGGGTCCAAGTTAATTCATTAAATGTAAATATCAAGCCAGAAATCCCAAGATAAATATGCAGATAGTAGCAAAGGCAAGGAATGCTACATTCTTTGAAATGTCAAAGTTCTCACAGATTAATTATGCAGTTATGAAAAACAGTAAAACTTTGCTTGAACTAAAGAATAGCTGCTTAAATGGCAGAAATAACAGAAGCAGTAGACCAAAATGGTTACATATCATTTTTGTGCACCCCAAAATCTTTAGTAATACAGGAATTTAAAATAATTTTATCTTCTCCTAGTGAAAAATTACTGGTTCTTTATGCAATGGGGAACTTCATGGAGTAAGGAACCTGATCTGAACTTAGATCAGTGAAACTTTCCTGTTCTAAACATCTGTGAAAGTTGGGCTAGTAGTAGGCAAACGCAGAAATCTATTCTGTGCTTTCATTAACAGACCTTGCTGTAACATTAGAAGGATTCCTTCAAGGTTCTATTTTTGTTTGCTTTCTTTGTTTGGAGACCTGTTTGCATAGTTGTTTACTTTGTAATAAATGGGAAGTAATTTCCATTTATTGCTAGGATAGGCATTAGGAAATGAGACTACCCAGAACAGTATTATATGGCTCTTGTGGACAAGACAAGAGTAAATAACTGTTCCCAAGTGAGCTATGCCAGACTTCATGATTCCTAGAGCAAGGACAAGCTTGTGTCATCCTGATGCTCTGCCACACATTCCCAAGGCTTATTATGGTTTATATTCAACACAAATACTATCTTAACACACGTCTTCTTACGTGCAGCTAATTCTTCCTTCAAAAAATGAAGACCTACTGTTTCAGAAACAGGGATTAACTCAGATTGATCTTGTCTCTTTTGCAGTTAGCCTACTTTTGGCATAAATTCAGATGTACAATTACTAAATGTTTACAGTGTCACACAGTCCCACGATGCAGAATATTCCACAATATGATGTGAAATATGACCAGAGAATGTTTTACTTGGGACCTGAATCAGATCTCACTTTGAGAAATTCTGTATTCTTTGCTTTCCATTTGAATGGATACAAAGGAATACAATCCACATATCCAGATCACCAGGCATTGTATTGCCCAGCTCTAGACAATTAGACTGGTTTCTACCAGCTGACTCAAAGGAAAGTTAAGATTAACAGTTAAATTTTTAGGTTAACATAAGATTTGCTTGTTGGACAAAAATCTTTGAACTACTGGTCAGCAGTGGAAATATTTTGGTCCAAGGGAAAATTTAAAGCTCAGGAGAAGGCCTTGGAAATTAAGTGAAAGAGATGGATGAACAATATGGAAAGGCTGGAGAGAAAAGTGCAAAAATGAAAAGCAAGAGGCAAACAAAAGCAAAACTATGTGCAATCTTTGAGGAGTGCATCTCTCCCTACATGTATTTTTAAAGTATCTGTCATACAGGTATTTCACTTCCAGAAGGAGTATAGAAAGAGTATAATGTTGAAACACAAAACAAACTTGAAATCAATGCAAGTATTTAAGGATTGGGTTTACAATACCTAGGCAGCAAGTAGATTTAAACTTGGTCAGAGATTTCAGGGGATTCTGGTAAGCATCAAACAAGTCACAAAGAAGAAATACAGTTTTCCAGACATTGAAAGCACACAACTTTGAAAACAAAAGGGACAAAATCTGCCTTGTATCACACTGATTTATACCTGGAACAACTCAGCTGAGACCAATTGTGTCAATGGAAATTAAACTAGGGATATGAGACCAAAATTTAGCTCAAAAATGGTGCAACTAGCCTTTAATGAGCAGCTTACTTTCTGGAAATTGGATCTCCAGCAATGAAAACACCTCAGGATAAGTACTTAATGAGAATTTGTTTCAGAGAACAGTGGCTCTGTGAAGATGATAGATCCCCAGACATACTCAAAACCTGTCTGAAACTTAATGCTCTAGCAGCTCAGTGTCTCTGGGAAGTGTTCTCTGTGTGATGGTGAGTGAGGCAGCAATTATACACAGACCTGTAAGCACAATAATTCACTTTGTGAGTAAAGAAAAAAAAAAGTAGTATGCAAGCCAGTAGTAAGTCTGAAAGAACAGCACTGCATACTCAGCAATGGAGTTGGAAGTAACCAATGTATTCAAAACTTGTGTGTTTTTTTGCTACCCTTGCAGTTACCCACATCAGGAATTTCTGGAAAGACAACACTTCAGCACTCTGATTCAGGCCAAGTAGGTGTTCCACCAGCCAGACATAAAGCAACGACAATGATCCAGGGAGCAAGACATTTCTCATGTGCAGACTTCATAGGCAGTGTCGAAAACAACTGTAACAGACACAGGCTGTGCCACCACGTGGCATCTCAGAATGGCATAGGAAGGGTTCATAGTGGTTTCCATTCACGCTCTAGCCCTTTATGGTGGTAAGCACAATTCTCACTAGTCTGCAGTAGCACAACATGTCTTGTGCCTTGTCATCTGGATTCCTAAAAAACCCTGAACAACACTGTTAGAAAGTTTCAGCCTGGACTGATTACTACTGCCCCAGCTGAAAATGAAGCTGACCGGCATGGCACACCTGGAGCTTCACACAGCTTTTCTGCCCATCCTGAGGCAAATGACACGTGCTGCCTCTGTCCCAAAAACCCTCAGCAGTTCAGTGATCTCCCTACCATAACCTGTCCAGAAAACTCAAGCGTTGATGGAGATTAAGAAATCAGTGCTTTTTAAAACAAACAAAAAAAAATTTAAAAAGCGCTCTAAGATTTAATTTACAGAGCACAAACTCATCCCATGTTTATTCAAAGCCAGCAGTTCAAACATGAGAACACAGTGGATGATATTTTTTCTCCAGCAAGAATTTGAATATTTCAGCAAAAGCAAAACATATTTGACATAGTAATGACATGTGAATGTTAACACAAATTTTCAGTGTATTTGTCCATTTGTCCAGCTACTATCTTAACCACGCACCACTTCAAAAACCTCAGGAAAATCTTAACACTCTGATATGTCCCAGTCCAAATTTATTCACTGAACATTTGCTTGTTTGTTGTTTTTTTTTTTCCTCTTAAAAGTGTTTGTGGAGATGCTTAGTTCCCAGCAAGTCCACACTGAAATGACATAATTTAGTTGTTATTTCTTCCACATCAATTGCTGAAAGAAAGGTGCATGCAATAAATTTAGATCTTAGCCATGCCTACACTTGTAGTAACAAAACATCCAGTTCTTTGTTCAGAGCTGACAACTTCTCAGTTGTGGGTGGGGAGGAGGGAAATTGAAGTTGTAAAAACCATCTCTCTGGAGCAGACATCATCCTTATACCAACACAGCCACACAGGGAGAATATCCATGGGTGCAGTGGGGCAATTCTGCTTGCTCCCCATCCTGCTCCTCTGCCTGCTGAGAGGTGATACAGCAGATGTCCCCTGTCCTCTCTGGTCTCATAGTTTGACTGTACCAGTAACATATAACAGCATGCCAGAGAATTACCTCTCATGTTAGTGTAGCTACACAAATCTACAAAAGATTCATATCAAGTTTGGACCAGTTTCTAGCATATTAATTACACCTCTTACTCGAAAACACTTCATTACATTACTAGGTCAACATCACTGGTTTCAATACGGGCTTTCCAAGTTGCCTTATCTTTATCTTCATAGACAATTACTATTTAAATATTACACAACATGCAGGATAATAATCCAGAGGATTTGACAGTAAAGACAAAGACCATCACTGGAAGATTAGTTTAACCAGCTCCTTATTTTTCTGTTTGAGGTTTCAACATTTGACCAAACACACACAAAACCAAAACAAACAAAACCAAACAAAACCCCAATAAAAATTCCCTAATTCAGTTGTACATTCTGAATGTATCACATTCAGTTGTACCTTTGCAATGAATTCACCTCCAAACACAGGAAAAAGACTCCTCAGTGACCACTGGGCAATAAGAACATACCTGCTTCAGTATTTGGTGTGTCCTTTTCACCAATGCTGAATGTATTACACAGAGAAAAAACAGCAGAGAGGTGGTCTTATTTCATGCTCTACTTAACAGCTCTTCTAGCAGCCACATTTTCTGAAATCTAACCAAAATGCTGAGCTCTTCTAAACACCTGAGTCTGTATTTGCTTTAAATGGCAGGTGTGGTGTTATGCAATTGTAGCCAATGTAGCTCTACACGTAATTAATGTATACTGTGATAAAGCTGCCAGTTATTAGTAAAGTTCTAAACAGAAGCAGAAATCCACTTTGTTAGCATACTGTGATTTTCTATATATGATCAAACACCACTTGTATATTCTTAGTTGAAACAATAAATATCATTAAATAAATGATAGAGAAAATTCTGCCTTTCTTTGGCTGTTACATCCTTTCTTTTAATGTTTCCTAAACTTTGGGTTTTCTCATTAGTTCTTGAATAAGCATCTTTGGCACAGTGAAACATTATCTCATTCCCTAACAGTTTCCTACTTAGAAAACGAACAAAGGTTGTGTTTTCTGCAGGACTGAATCTCAGTGACCGCTTTTATCACTCATATAGCACATTTTCCATTACAAGTGCTTCCTGTTTTCCCAAGGAATATTACAGCAACAGAGGCATTTCCCCTGTATTGCTTCCAATGCATCCATATTAATCTTGAAGACTTGAAGGCACAGACCATGTCAGGCACATGATGTCTCTCCTCCTGTACTGCATGCAAATGCAGTCTCCTGAAAATATCAGTGTAGATGGAAGTCCTCAGACTGGCACACTCCACTTCTGAGGATTTTCCTCTTCCTTTTCTGGGGCTTTTCTTGTTTCATCCTTCCTTTCCTTCAGTTTGTATTCCCTCTTTGTTTTTTACCCTAGAACAACCAGCTTTTCCTCCCACAAACATCCTTCTACTAACTACCTATCTTATAAACCCTTAATCTACTACTGCTACCCTGGGTTCTTCAATAAGGAGAATGTCTCTAAAGTCCAGGCCAATGTACTCATGTAGCCTAGCACAAAATGTCACCCTTCACTCTACTTGTTTTCAATCAAAAAAAGTCCTGGTTGTACTTATAAGAAAACTCAGATTTCAAACCAACCATGTACCATTACTGTGTCAGATTGGTTTAAATGCCACTTGTAAGTGCCTCAGATTAATCCTTGCCTTGATCTAGTTTCAGACAGAAGAAAACTTTATGCTAAGTGAAGGAGAGGGAAAGAGCTGAGAAAACCTGAGACAATAGTGAAAATAATATCAACAATATTTTGGTTTTGTATCAGAATATGTGTGTTTGTTGTGACATACTGCATCAGAGATAATTTTACAATTAGAGATTTCCACTTAAATCAAGAAACATTTGTTAAATAAAAGGTAGAACTCCAGACATATAAACAAACTCTCATATATATTGAGCTCTTCCATTGGCTCTCTGTTTAATCATGGTGAAAAGTGCAAGCTCACTTAATTAGCATAGCTAGCCTGAATCAACTTTTATTGCACATTGACTTTCTTTGGGTCTTATTTATTTTGTAGTTCCTTTTATCAAAGTTATGCAGCATAACAGCGGTCAAGTCTGTTGCACAGATAATGTAACTCAATTATTCATTTACAAGCTTATTCCAAAATAGATAATTCTAATGGACAAAATCTAAATATGCATCAGACTTCTTAACATACACACTCATCAGTTTGGCTCTGTGAACAGCAGTAGACTTCATTCTTCCATGGCTAAAGCACCCACTTAAGCATTGCCTGACCATTTGTTTCTCCAGCTGTTCAGTGCTCCCATGCTCACCAAACTCAGTCCTGAAATACCAGTGCTGTTACCAACTGTTCCTGCAGGCTCAAAATCCCGAGCTCCTTCTCACAGCCCATCATATACCCAATGCACCTTTTCAGCCTTCATCACAGCTTCCAGAGCATAAAAATCACAGAAAACTGAAACAATACTTACTGAAAAGAAAACAAAACAGCTGAAGCTTCAGCAGTCTGTCCACCTTCCCATATAAACCTCTGTTTTAAATAAAATGTACTTAAAGTAGCATGCCTCAGCTTCACAGTGTATTGCTGGCTGCACCCCCCTATCCTCAAATCTACCACAGCCTCCAGACAGACACAAATTCCAACAGACAGGGTGAAGACAACTGTGCTACAGATCTTGGAAGAGTGAACCATAATTTTGCCATTCTAGTGGAATAAGAAACCTGTACTCCAGAGACAACAAAAGAGAGGTCAGGCTGTTCCCAACTCATGGAGCTGCCTAAAGGAATGAGGGAGCAATAGGAAGACAGGAGCACAGTGATCCTGAAAGCCACTGTCTGTTTGCTCCCCTAAGACTTGACTGTTGGGTTCACAGGGTGACATTCTTGGAAAGCAGAACATCTGCTACTGAAATATTTGAGTTCCAGTGAGAAGGATGTCCAATGAATCTCAGCTAACATGGCATAAATGTGTCACAATGGTGTGGCTGCTGCCTTGTCATTGGAAATGCAGGTGTCATGCTACCTTTGGATTAAGATAAAGGTGTCGGTGTTTAAATATGTTGTTGCTACATTATCATCAATATATTATGGCATCATACAATGCATATTTAAGTTTGTAGCAGGCTTCCTCTGAATAAATAGGAACTTTTACTAAAGAACAGCTACTATGCATCTTTTGGATTCCAGAGTCCTGAATTTGCTGTGTTTTACAGTACCTCACATACTGGATTTGAGAGTCTGGCTATTGAATGAATTCATTATAATTCAGGACTTTGCTCAGCAATGCCCCGTGCCTGGCATGTACAGTAATCTTAACATCCTTTGCTGTGCCCTTGCATCCAATGAACTTTCAAAATTACTCAGATTTAGACCCTCTCTATCGCTTTTTCAGTCAGTCCTGTTTCTTAGGTGTTGAGGAAAGAAGAGGACCTGACACTCCTGTGGCTTTCTTGCTTTTTAACAATTCATCCTTGAATAAGCCAACTATCAGAGGGAATCTACAGATGGGACTCAGGCTAATGGATAACATCCAGCTGGTCCTTTACATAACACTCCCTGAGTTATGTACTGTATTTAAAATTGCTGATGATATGTCAGCAAGAGCTCCCTCTCCAACCACTTCCATCCCTTTCCTTCTCCCTAGGCAGCCTACCTCTCTCAATGCAAGTCGGAACCACAGCCAATGCTGCAAGATCAAGCAAGCAATATAAAAATGTGCAGGAAGGAGTCCCACTGCAAAAAAAGTATATTTTACATCACATGAAGAGACCAAAAAAGAAAGAAAAATAAGAAAAATAAAGGATTATAATTAGGACCCTTAAGGCTTCATGAAACCTCTCACATCCTTCCTACAACTGGCAGGATAAAAAAGATACAGTTATTAAAATTCAGATAACAGGGTACTGCCTTGCTGTTCTCTATATTAAAATTCTAAACTATTGCTTTGCAAAAATTTGTGTCTCTCCATGTACTCTTACATCAGTGTCTCAGGGAAGACCTAATGGTCCAGTTACTCCAGAACAGTAACAACTGCTTGTATTGCTCATATAGTGCACTTTGTTGCCTTGTGGGGAAAGTTTTTTTTACATTACAGTGTCACAAATCCCTGTCACTTAAAAGGTTACTGTTGAATAAGGTGCGTGTGTAAATTTCAAGGTCATGTTTTCCCTTTTCTCAACAATAAATGTAGTAAACACTGAAGTTGAAGAAAAAGATTGAAGTGCTTATAGGTAGTTTTCCTCTACTCTTACAAGTTCTTGAAGGCATTTTGCAAAGGACAAGTTTAAGAACTGGACTCGAGATCCATATTTCTGCTATGTTATTTCACAGAATTAGTGTTACCAAGGTGGCAAAGAGGCTGCGTAAATAAAATTCAGAATTTCTGAACAGAACTTGAAACTTCTGAAGCTTTAACTCAGTTTAGCTTTTACGAAATGATAAAAGTTTGGTTTGGGTTTGTTTTTGCACTACTCCCTTAGGAAGCCCAGGAGAATAAGTAATTGCTTTTACACCATATTAAGA
The DNA here is from genome assembly GCF_020740795.1 of Apus apus. NCBI lineage: Eukaryota > Metazoa > Chordata > Aves > Apodiformes > Apodidae > Apus > Apus apus. The sequence continues at coordinate 29,527,867 of NC_067285.1, forward strand.
AAAATTTACATAGTATTCATACTTAGAAGTGAAAAAGTTCATGAACCAATAAAATGTTTTTCAGAACAGTAGCTGGTGAAAATATTTATCAGATATTGCTGAAAGCAAAACTACATTAAGTTTCTCCATCCCCACTTTTTGGAGATTTTAGATTTGCAGCCTCTTTCCACCTTAAACATAGGATTTTGGTAGAATACTATAAAATAGAAGAATGACACACTATCTATTTACATTTAACTGGAGCTGGTTGGTTATCTCACAGACATATAGCCTGGGCTAATTCATTACCACTACACAAATCATCACACAACCCAGGCTCAGCACACCTGGCAGAGATGGCTTTTCTTGTCAAGCATGAGCACTAATGATGAAAGAAAAATTTGTTCTACGAAGAATCAAGAGCATTTTACAAAAAGATATAGAAGAACATAAAACAGGAAGAAGGCAGGTTTTTTTTCAGAAGATTGTCTTTGTTAATAATAATTATGGGGTTTTGTTAGAATTTGCAGTCTGCTATATTTTAGATATGGGATAGATATAAGCTTTCTTGACATCAATGGAAATCCTGAACAGATATAAAAATGAAAAGATATTAAATTAGGTTCCTTGTGCAACACTTGACTGCATTTTGTCAATACTGAAGAAGTGCGTTTACAACCTTTTATGGTCACTGGCTTTAAGAAAAAGCATTTGGAACTAAATGTACACCTTTGGGTTTTACACGTTTCTTAGTATACTACCCCAGATATCCTGGTGGCTCAAATAATATAGTATGTTTGTATAGGAAACCGCCCGCCCAACAAACAAACAAACAAACAAACCCCACAACCATAAACATAAAAATTATGTCTAAAATAACTACAAAAGCAAACTAACAAACCATTTGTGTGACTTGTGGTTGTTTCCTGATGATGAACATGACAAGTGTTGTTGGTTCACAAAGCTTATGAAAATAAATGACCATCCCCCATTGCATTAAGGGTGATTAGAAGGATCTCTCTGCTTAAGTTATTTCCCATTGTCAGAAAACACTTAGCATTTCTTCCAGCCCTGATGTGGGACCCAGCCCTCATTTTACAGAATAGGAAATTGTTCTGCTCTTGCTGCCTGCCCAGGGACAGCCTCTTAGAAATTTATTTCCCTAAGTATAGTGCAATCCAGTATTAGGACCATCCTAAAAAAGATGGAATCATAAATAGGGTCTCAGGTTTATCAACGCCAGTGCACTACTGTGCAAACACTTGTCTGATAAAAGGTTCAGTGCAAACTGCAATGTTTTCTCTATATATCTTCCCCTCCCTTTACCTCTTTAGCTGAGTTCTGAGTAGCAATCAAGGAAATTTATATTCTTTGAAATTCATTTTCCCCTGAAAAGTTTACTTGAAAACATTTTCAAGTGTATCTCTGAATATATGACAGTAATTCCTCACAGAAAAAAAATGTTTTCTCTTTAGAGTGTGCATGTTATGAAGTCTATGCTATTAAAAAGCAAAAGCAAGCTATAGTTGAAGTTTGATAGCACATTAAGTGCTTGAATTATTGGCAATGAAAAGCCTATTATTATTAAAATACATAGATACTGTATTTTAAGAAGTATGGTATAAGTACACAAAAAAAGTATTTTTTTTCTATAGTAACCTGACATTTCTAGATAACCGCCCTTGCTTTCTAGTCAGGCTCATACACCAATGTGCACTTGAGGGAGGTCAGCATCAACTTTAAAAAAACCCCTTGTGAGATTACCAGAGCTTTCCCCTGTCTTTGGAAGATACCTGTATTAATAGGGTGGCAACGGTTACTTATGAGCTTCTGTAAGATGTGTGAATACACACTAAATGTGGAACAATGTGTTTGTTTGTATCTGACAAGATTGCACTAATCTGCATTTTTCTTAAAATCTCAGCTCACCCTCTGATTTTGCCAATGTAATCTTCCAAGAATAAATAAAAATAAATAACAGAGCTTACTGTTCTAAACCTATAAAGAGCAGAAACAAAAAATGTTAGGTATGAAGATTCCAGCAACTTCAAAACTGACAATGACAACAATGATATTTTCGGCAGGACTCACAAGAATTCATGGCACACTAACAATCAGCAAGAGGCTGAGACAACTGTTATTCACAAAAGCAGGCTCTTTTCAGTGAATAGAAGTTAGTAATTCAATACGTACTATTTTCTCTTTTTTCCGTTTGAAATACATGAGGATTTACTAACATTTATTCTGAAAAAAATGAAATAACATTTAGGACATCAAAAATTTTGCGCTAGGAGTAAACATCCAGCTGATACTGCTGTAACACTTGACTAATAAAAATAAATCTCTCTCAATCATAAGCCATGGATCCCTGGCAGGATTTGTTACATTCTGTGTGTAGAAACAAGTGCTACTTAGTAAATACGTTACTTGGATCTCAGTCTGCCCAGGAGGCCCATCCACCAAGAGACAATAAGATGAAGGCTACATGGTCTCTGTCCCAGGAGTGTCTGTTTTACAACCCTTTTCCCCTGCTCATGCTCTTTGGGTAGTGCTGCTGCTCAGGCCAAGGTCTGGGACAAGGTCTGACCAAACCCAGCAGCAGACTTCAGACTATGCAGATGATATTGAAAAGGGTCAGAAAAATTCTTCTTGGTTCACATTTTTTTCAAATTAAAATGTCACAAGAGGTTCACCATGGACGTCTTATGGGAAACAGGCTAGGATTAGCACAATAAGGAAAACACTAAACAGCTTTTTTCTGAGTGCCCTCATTCTGTAACAATGCTATAGGAGAGAGACAGTTCTGTTAAAAGCACTCCCTCCGTATCCACCCATACTGCCATGACTTATTAACAGTAAAGAAAAAAAACAAACAACAAACTAAATAGCTGCACAATTGATTCCCACTTTTCTATCTGTCTAAAAGAAGGTTACAAAATTGCTTGATTACATCAGATACCAAGGAACACACACGATGCTCCTGAAAGGGGCCATTTGTAAGAGACACATTAAGCACTATTACAGAACAGAGATACTCTGATAATACAGTGTTTTGCGTGTTGTCTCACTTCTGCAAACCTCTGTGGTAACGTTTTTTATGTCTTTTTCCAGTGTCAACTCTTGCCTGTTCAGTAACATGTACAAAACCCTCAGCTTTGACAGACTATTTCCTAAGCCCAGCCACTGGGCTTTGGCAGGAAACAAAATTAAAAGAACCAGACTCTGAAGGTTCTGCTCCACAGAAGCAGCCTTTGGAGCTGTCGTGATTTGTAACAAGGTATACTGGTCTCCTTCCCATCTGCATGATCTCCTGTGAGGTTAGTTTCACCAGGGACCACGTCCACGGATGTGTCAGTGTATTTGTGGAGTAGATACATCTCACCCAGAGCCACAGTTCGCACTGGACTGCAAACAATAACACTGGGGGGTAAAAGAAACGCAAAGGACTCCCACCTCCAGCACTGGCATAATTAATCCTTTTTCTCATACTCCTTTCAAGTCAAAAGGACAACAAGTGGTGACATTTAAATGCTATTCTGTCAGTTTATAGCATCTTTTCCTTCCAAACAAAATGGGAGAAAACATAAATGTGAATAGGCCAAAGTTGACAGAGTGTGTTTGAAAACAGGATGCTGAAGTCTCCCAAGTCCTTAAGTCCCTAGCTCTCTTCCCTGCTGCTTCCAGTCTGTCTAAGGCTTGCTTTTCCAGTGATGTGACCTTAGCAGCTTTGCTTCCTTGGGCCAACCTACTCACTGTGCCATCACATAAATCATTGGTCCACAGGACTAAACCAGGCAGCTGAGTGCAACTCTCAATTTAGCTAAAAGTATCATTTGATCTCTTAGTACCTCAGATATGTAGCAGCCTGTGTTTACTTCAGAGACCCCCTAATCAACTCTCCCCAGTAACCCAGCAGTTTGAAAGAGATTTGTCTTCCTGTCTCAGGTCCCTGTCTGCCAAGTCTAAAGTGCAGCCTGTCCATCTGTGACTCTCAATACTAGCTTGTTCAGACAGCCACTTGCTTGGAAAAATACATCAAGAGACTAGACAGGGGAAAAGAAGCTCATCTTGTAGCAAATAAAATAACCAACCAACACAAAACTGTGACTCAGGTCAACATCAGAGAAAGTGAAAATGCAAGCATCAGTTGCCTTCCCCCAAAGAAAACAAAAAGTGTAACCTATTACAGCAAATTAAGAGAGGCTATTTTTCATTTGCATGTGTCTAATATCCTCACCTCACCTCCTTTAGTGGAAGGAACAATACAGCACTATCTTTTACAAGGAAAAAAAAGAAACAAGGACCTATCTTTCTCCAGAGTTTGAGATATCAGTGTTCTTTCACCAGCTAAACATGCATCACAACTGGCTTTGTACCAATGAAGCTGCACTTCCAACGAAACATTAAAGGTAGCACAGTCACCAAAACCCATTACTAAAGCATTCAGATTTGCGGCCTGCTTGCCCGGAAAGTAAACAGAAACTTTGATCAAAGGGGTGCTGCACCAAGTGTGTTTGGGGTATAGCCAAGATCCTTCAATCTAGTTTGGCCAGCCTCTAATTAACAGAACTTTTATAGCTGCAGTTATTAGTGCTGAGTGGATCATGTATGTTCATAGGACATAACTGCTGGTCTCTGGGCTACATGAGAAAATTTGATCATTTGGTCCCAGTGTGCTTCCTCTCCAGTCTTTCAGTTCTGGCTTTATTCCTCTAAAATTGATTTTCCTGAAAATTTTACAGCTAGCTAATTGACTTTCTGTTCCCTCTCTTGCACTGTGCATGTATGAAGTCTCTTAAGAGTTCTGCTAGCAGCTCTTTCCTTTAACAAAAATATTACATTGTATTAATAAACCACTTGGATGGAAGGAAGTTTTATACAAAACACAGCAGAAGAGGAATAATTATTTAAGAGATGCTGAACATTATATCATCTTTACTAGACTTCTAGTTCATGCTAAAATGTCAAGACATGAGGCTAAGGAGGACGGGATTCTATCATATGCTGAAATTACAATCTAAGCTTCAAGAAAAACTGATTTTTAAAAAAAATATTTACTCTTCTCTTTTTTCTTTTCTGTTTTGTCTTCTTGTTTCAGTATTTGATTCATTCTGTTTCCATAAAAACTTTTATTGTTTTCATCAAATGATTGGTATGGAAATTTGCATTGAGTATGAAAATAATTTTGGTCACAGGTGGATTTGATATTTTAGGTGATTCATAAAGAGGTAGAGAAAGTGTCCAGGATTCCAGGAACCACACTGAGGCTTTCCCACTCTGAGCAACAGCTTTGTTACAAAATATAATTTTGGGGGAAGGAATGGAATGAAACAGTAAAAGCAACACATTTAATAGGCCATCTTGTATCTGCATATGAAACCAGCAATGAAAACAATATAAAAATGCAAATAATTAATTGATATTTACACAGTCCTCATCATGTTTCAGAGCCAGAGCTGAAATGTGTCCATTCTTTCCAAAATTTCTTTCATTGAATGTTCATTTAATATTTTGGAGACCATCTCTGCATCCATAAAAACTGGGCACCACATCCATACACAGCATCAGAGACACTGTATATATCTACATTTTTACATAAAATAAATATTTTTCTATATAAAGATTTGTTAACAAAGTTCCAGTTTCTGGAATATTATTCTAGATGAGTGTTTGGATTCTGTGACTAAAAATGTACTTTCCTAGTGGATTTTCACTGAGCATTTTTCTCCTGCCAATAATCTCAGAATTACATAAACCCAACATTTTGTATGGTATTTGGGCCTTTTTACATTTTGGCTTGATTTAAACCAAGAAATTTAAACTGCATGTGATGGAAAGGTGAACAACCGAGGCAATACTCTGCTGCTTTTGCGAAGAAGTTTGTACTGTCCATCTCAGACTGCTTTTTAACCTTGAAGGAACAGATAACCTAGATCTTGCTGACCTTTTCTTCTAATAGGAACATTCAAGATGAGGCCTGATACTGATTTTAATTTTAGAAAAATTTTTACCTCTGGCACCAAGTTTGTCAGTTCAGAACAGCTGTGCAAAGGCTTATTTACTCTGCAGGGGGGGGGGTTGAGTAATTTCTAATGACGATTTAAGTGACTAACAGTTTTCTGTTACAGCTGTTTTCCCTAAATCCTCTACCTGACCATGAGGTTTCCAGAGAGCTAGATGCTGACAGATCACTTTTCTTCACTAGTTTCCTTAAAAAGCAGTATATTAAACAACGAGTAAGAGTTTGCAAAGTTTCTGGAGCCAGGTAACTTGTCAGCTTATGCAGAAAGCTAGTACATTCTTTTTCAAAGGTGGTGGTCACCACGAGGTTTAAACACATTCTCAAAACTCTATTCACCATCTAAATACCACAGAGGTCAGTGCCAAAGAACAGCCCCACTTGCTGTCGAGTGTGAAAATAAGCACTTTCTTGGAATCACGATGTTCTGGCTCCTTGCTGTATGTGAGTCAACCTGTTGACCAGGAGGTGAGTAAACAAAGGTAACCCAGTGATTGGGGTATGGCCATGTAGGAAGATGATGTCCCTGCTTTCCTGCTTCCTACTCCCTGTTGTGTCAGGCAGTTAAAAGAAGGGAACTGTAAATAGCCCAGAGAATCTGGAAATGTGTTTGTGCCAGCAAAAGCATCCAGGTACATATTTACATTAAAAAGACAACCTCCCCTTGGTCCCCCTGCTGCCCTCCACAAAAGCAGAAAAAATTTAGGAATTTTTTTCACTCGTGCTAGTTCAGTAACTAATGTATCTATCATAGGAACACATTACAAGCTTGAATACATATAGTTCATTTATTGTTCTTAGAAACACTCACAGATAAATAATACAACTACATATCTTTCCTATATCACATTCACAACAGATGTTTTTCCTCTTGTACAGTAATTGCTTGTACTCTATTTACATTAGGTATGCACTTAGAAGAAAACGATACGATTACTGTTTAGCCATTTTTAGCATGAGTAGCGTGGAGGATTGTATTTTATGATACACTCCTAATCATTGTGTCATGGTAAAATCATACGGAACAAGTCCAGAGTTGGGGCTAAGCAGCTACCTACAGGCAGTATTTGGCAGGGATGTTCCTGACACTGAATCACTGTTCTGTAAGTCAACACTGATTTCCCGGTCCCTTGCTTGCTGCAGGGATAAGGGAAACCAGCAATGAACTATTTTAGACTACTAAGAGAGCAAGAAGCTCAGGAGGAGAAGTGCCAAAAGGGTCCATCAAAAATGAATGTGCTACTTGTCAAATTGGTGTTAGGCAACTTTTTTTTGAGATCTTGTGGTTCCTTCTTGTAAACAGTCTGGAATGGCTGCACAGAGCTGCCTAGCTACTGTAGTGCTCCTGAACCTTGAATGTCTGCCTTTCCAGCTCTCTCCAGCTCCTCTGTTTGGGTGCACTTACGTGACATCTTTGCTGCCTCTCTTGCTACCAGATCCTTTGTGTCAGATGCAGTGTTTAGGATGGGATCTTCCATCACTGCAGTCAGCACAAGAGCTTCACTAGAAGGACTAGTCCTTAGCTAAAGCCTTGTCTGTGATCCACTCACACCTTGGCATGCAAACCAGTGTGTTTATCATGACTCCACAAACTTTCTCTGTCCTAGCACAGACCTCACTGTGACCTCACCTTACCCTTTGACTACGGAAGTGGTTCCCATCACATGAGGGCAGTAGAGATTGGGAATGACTGGCTAGGGTTATTCCTTTAGCATGACACAGTGGAGGGTAACCACTGTGTTTTAGTGCTTGCTATAGACCAGCAGTGAAAAACACAGCCATGTTGGTAATGCTGAAAGAAAGCATAAGTTGCAGTTTAGATCTACATGGTGGACCCAGCCTTTGCTATTCAGAAAAAGTTCTAAGCTGAAGAGTCTGCTGGAGGGCTGCCACATTCAGGCTGAATTAACACAGCAGCATGGAGCAACCAAAGCTTCTGCCTGATGTTACAACAACTGGCTACAGCTGACTCTCACTCTGAAAGTCAAACCTTCCCTCAAATTTTGTCCTCCTGATACATCACTTCTACTGTCATCATCTGGTGCTAAGTCAACTGCTCCAGCTGTGCCATACTCTGGCACTCAGTCACCATATTCTACTGCATTCGATGTCTGGTAAGTCCTCAAATTAAGTCATCAAATATTAACTCTAGGTTTTTCGGTGCCATTTGAGAGGGCTGTTCTACTCCAGGCCTCTGTCCTGATGTAGTAATTTACCAGGGACTCAGGTTAGCCTCATGAAATTGCTCTTCAGCTTAGATTATCTCTTCAGTCTTAAGAAGTCACTACTGTTCCTGTTCTTTTTCCTTCCTTTCATAAGCTTAATTTTAAAGCCATACTACATAAATGTTTCATTTTTTACATAATAAGCAACACTCCAGAAATTACTGTAATACAGCATCCTTCAGCTGTTCTGTCAGAAAGAAGTTTGTCTCCTGACTGCTGCTCTCCTGCCTAGCACCCATTGCATTCAGCTTAAAGCCTTCTGCAGTAATTCTGAATGAATGGTAACACTAGCCTGTCTCTGAGGACCTCTAGCTCTATCTTTTACACTATGCCACTTCATACGTGTCCTTCTTACATTTATTCCACTGAGAAAATATTTAAAAATGTCTTCAGCATTTCTGGAAGTTTGTGGCTTTGGTAGAACAGTTTTAGCCTTTCCTTTAGGGTTTCTTCTTCACTTGTGTTATTCCTGCCACTGCACTTCATTGGGAAAACACTCAAAACCAAAAAAATATGTTTAGACTGATTCCCAGGTACCTGAGCTTGATTGTTCTTGCTGTCAAAGCACAACACTGGTTTCTCAAGATGGCAAAATTGTGGCAATCTCCCAAAACAATTCCCAGGCACAATTTATGAACTAACATGAGCTGGAAGCCATTCCAAGTGGCAGTATGCATGTACCTGCCACTGTTGGGAGGCTGAGTTTAATAAGGAGGACTGGTCATACTATGCAGCTGGGCTCAGAGCCGAAGAGTGCTTCTGTGCATGTATAATTTGCTAATACAGATGAAACCAAGGAGCCTGACAAAAAAGTGTCCCTTTCCATGCCTTCATTTCACCTGTTTATCTCTGTGCAATTCTTCTGTCACGTGCAACGTTCCAAACTAGTCTCTTCTACACACATAGCCAGAATAAATCTGTCTATGTGAGAATTACATAAAGTTTCTATCAATTTCAGTGACTGTGGGACTACACAGACAGCCTCTCTGTTGACCCTACTATCTGACACAGCAAGACAGGCAATCAGCACTAAGGATTTCATCGTGGTTATCTGTGTAATACCAGGTTTTGACTTGCACCAACATTAAGAACTGCAGGCAAAGATTGTTCACCAACATCTTTTGCTCTCCCTTCACACTGGCTAAATACAATCAGGATGTGAAAGAGGAGTGAGCAGGATTTCACTGTAGGTACCATCAGGACATGTTTGAGCTCCTTTTCAGCCCCTCTCCCAGCCTTTAGCATCCTGCATGCTTAGCTTGATGCTGATGGCACTCAGGGTGCATGGCTGCAACAAGAGGAAGATGTACTGCTCTTTCATCCAAATATGCCTAAAGGTAGTTCATCCATTTAGTCCTATGCCTTGCTTTTTATATATGATACATCAACAGTTCTGTGAAACTGTTGTAGTAAGAGAGAGGGAGAGAAAGAATATTAGAAGGCAACTTTAGCTTTGTTCAAAGTGTGTCTGCTAAAATGTCTAATGAATATTACAGAGAGAAGTTTGTAAAAAATCTCCATTTCTCTGCCTCCAGTTTTTCAATCAGGCTACACAGTGGATCATACAAATATACAAGAAGCTTCCATTGAGTGCTTTTACCTCAGCCTGTGTAGAGGAGAGGTTTCTGTGGTAATATACATGAGTCATATCTTGCTTTTATCATGAGGGACCTGCATCAGCATAAAAATGAAGACCTTTCTTGACATTGCTGATATTTTCATAAGAGAAAAGGGAAGCTGAAAAGATTCTTTCCTTGCAAAAAAATAAACACAAGCTCAAGCCATTACAAACTTTTGACATATAAAAAAAAAAAAAAAAGGCAAATAAAAAGAAAACATGTTCTTTTTCTCTAGGATACCTTTAAGATAAGAGTGATTAAGGTGTTAGAACTTATGCCACAGAGGAAAGATTTTGAAGAGTTGCTCATGTCAGAACAAGCTGTAGCAATTCAGAGTGCCCGAATATATGGAAGAAAAATAGCAGTGACAAGTTATTCAAGTGTGTTGCAGATTCTCTGGGGAAGTTACCTTACCTTTTGCCTGTAAAAAAACCTACAACTAAAACCTTGACTACATAGTGAGTGGGGCATACACCTTGTTGTAATTGTGAGGTGCCAAATACCCTTCCCTCATTTCAGAAGCAGAGACATAAAATGAATGAGAAAGGTATTCCATAGCCTATTAAATTTGGCAAGCTCCAAAGGAATGTTTTTGGATGTCAGAAAGTTTCAAGAAAGGAGGTAAACCTTAACTCCAAAACCTGAAACTTATTTCTGCACTTTGACTCCTCTTAGCTTCTATGAACTCTGACTCAGTGCCTGTTGTCCTGATGCAAAATAGGGTAGGTCCTATAATGGAAATCTACTGATACTTTCCCAAGCCTTTGGGAAATAAGCCTAGAAATATTTTCAGATCCCACACAAGTGAATCCTAAGTTATTTAGCAATTATCAGAGTATTGAATTGTTAAAAAGTATGGCCAAAGGAACAGAAAAGATCTTGAAAAGTAAGTGTTGGTTCAGAAAATACAGACTAATAAGGAAAAATAACAATGCTGGAAAAAAATAATATATTTGGGTGTCTCACTCTCTGGCAGTAGAATGAGCACCCCATAGATTCTCCTGTCAACAAGCTTCTACTCTAGGGTCGCTATCACTGGCTACTTTACAGAAGGCAACCATTCAGTCCCAGCAATATCATATGCTTGGCTCCTGTGACTCGGTGTCCTGCATAGGATAAATGATGGTGTTTTGCCCTGAAGCTAAAAACCATCCTGATAAAAGAAGTTGTATGACCACCAGACTAGACACATGCAGTTCAGTGTGCAAACCTGACAGTCTCCATGCCAGCAGTGTATATAATTCAGAGCTCCCCTATCTCCTCTTTCATCACTTGCTAAATGAAAGAGAGCAGAAAGTTACAAAGTAGACAGGGAAAGAACGACTTGCCTCACTATATGGAGCAACAAGTGCATTTAGCCGTCCTGTGTTGTCTTTCACAGCTCAACTACAATCTGTTTTTTAAAGACTATAGAAGGGTGTTTCCAAGGCCACTGTCAGAGACCCCACTGTTAACAGACAAACTAATCTTTATGCTGCCATTTATAGAAGAGGTCACACTGTAGTCCTGGTGTCAGCTTCCCTAGTTTTAAATTGAATATATTCTTTAATTTTAAAAGGTTACTCAGTCTGAACCCCTCTAGTGATAATAATTCCACAAAAGTTTGCTAAAGTATATACAAAATACTGCCAAGACTGTCAAGTATATATACCTGGAATATTGGCAAAGAGAGGTGGAAAATTCTTCCTTTCACCAATTGCAGACACATTATTTTTCATTTTGAGCTTCCAGTTAGATGTCCTACCCTCTCTGACCTCTGCTTTCTCCAAAATTTCACAGTCACAGATTCAAGCAAATACAGCTCTCAGAAATTCAGGGCCACTTCCACAAGAGCTCCCCAGACAGCACAACTGCTACCTCCACAGCACAGGTAAGATTCAGACAGGCACTCAGTGGAAGACACAGGCTTCCCAGTCTTTCCTGTCACTTCACATCTTTAAAACTGAAAGTGACATAGAGAACTTAACTTACCAACCAGTTCAATTTAGAAATAACTTGATTATTCATTACACATTTTCTGTGAGTTTGTAATTTTGTTTTTAATACTTAGGATAGTTATATTAATATTGGGCAGTTTGCCTCTTAATTTTTTCCTTAGCAGTTTATCACTGTAAGAAAAGTTATCAGTTAATTTATTGGGTTAGTTTAGCCTTTTTCTTGCAGAAAAATGCATTTTGGGAAACATGTTTGTTATTCAGGAGATTTTGCTAATATTTTCTTTTTACAATTTTCTCCACACAATTTATTATAAGTTTTAAAGGTTTGAAATGGTAATAACACTAATGTATTTTATCTCAAACTATAGGGTCATTAGATCCTTTTTTCTTTCTATACAATGGGATGAAAACAAATTCTCAAACCGTAGACTTTTAAGAGGGCAACTAACGAATATAAGCAAAAAGAACTTATCAGAAAAACAATGTCATTATATTAACATAAGAGGGATAAAAATAAAAGGAAAGCATTCTGTTCAGTGTTTTCTGTCACTTTTCTTTGAAGTCCTAATCTTGGCTCACACTGGTGTTAGCCAGCAGGCTTTGGCTCATTCTAAAAGTTTCTAAAATAGCTGCACTTGTCAACTTTCCTATTATAGAAGGATGTATTATAGATCATCTTAGTATTGGTTTAGCACATTCAACATCTACTGCCAGGGCCTGTTTCAGGAGAGCTGGTTTCCTCAGAGTAGAAAAGATGATATATTTAGTCAAATTGACTAAAAAAACCCCCAACAAAACAAAAGAGAAATATGCTTTCCAAGTTTTGATCCAACCTCTTTAGTTCTGTTTTCATTTCCAGACAAAACCGCCATGCTCAGGCTGCAAGGGGGAGGAAGAACTGCAGTACCAATGAAAACTTCTTATTACAGCATTGTCACAACAGCACTTTGTCACCAAAATCTCCCCCAGTTCCCTTTATCTTTCATTGAGTGCTATTTCTGCTGAAACTGATTTACTGAAAAATACACAATCCTATCCTCAATAACCATATTAAGTATCAATAATAAAAATAATATTCTATTTCAGGCAGATTTATGCTTTGCTTTCCTAGTTTAAAATGTTTTTAATTTGCTATTTTATTTTTATTAAGCAAAAAGTATTTTCCTACATTTCCAATTACATGTGTCAAGTAATCTTTTATGTACAAACATTTTATTATTATGAACATCCTTTCATTTAAAATACATTTATTAAGAACAGTTTATCAGTAATTCTTTTTTCATTATTTCTCAAATATAATACTTTCATATCAGGACCTCCATTAGCCACAGAAAAGCTGGTATATTTTTTTCAGTGCCATAATAATGGATTTTTATTCTATACTTGTGGTCTAGATAGTGGAATTTTACTTTACTGTAAGGACAATAATTTTTTACAGAGTCAATGCTTGTGAAGAATTCTATATTCTCTCAAAGAAAGTAGGCATAAATCCTTTTGTTTTCAGTGTTAGCAATGACACATAAAATATGTCAGTGAAATATCAAGAACTGTTTATTTCTCTGTCAATTACTTTAACAAAACCCAAACCAAAACAGAAACAAAAATACCCTATCAAACAAAAAAAACAAACAGGAGGTGCTTATCACAGACAGCTCTTTAGAAAACTCCTCTTTCATTAAGTCAATGAAAAAATTTGCATTGGCTTCAATAAAGTCCAAATCCTACCCTAAGAACCTAGGCATCTCGCACATTTAGCTACTGCACTTAACACTTGCTGCAGCAAGAAGTTACTACATACATAAAAGCTGTAACATCATATGTCTTTTAAAAAGCTTATGTAATACAAAATAAATCTGATCTAACTTATTCCTGTAAAGACCACCCATTTATATAGAGAGTTTTATAAATTTGATTGTGGGGTTCTTTTTTTCATTAATTCATGCTGTGTAAGAAGTGGACACTATATTCAATTTGCAGAAGAGGAACTAGTGACAAGCCCTTAAAAATAAAGCTCTTCCTGTCCTCTCTCTACTGAATCCATGCCACCTCATAGGCACAAAAATGTACAGATGTGCATGTGTATGAAAATTTCACTGATGCAAATGAAACCTCAGACAACGGAGGACAGGATTTAGCCCGACTACTCTGTGTGTGGCAGCTCATCTGTTCTCAGGACAATGAACCACAGAAAGGCTCCTGAAGTAACACAGAGAGCTTTAAAAGCAGAAATGGGAATGCAGGAAGTTGCTCACAGTTAAGTGCTTTTTAAAAGATGTACCTGCATTTCATGTTTGTGCTTGGCATGGTGGTTCCTGCTCCCTTCAATCTACAGTAAGAGCTCATCTGTCTTTCAGCTACACCTCTAGGTGCTGAACGATCTGTTCTTCAATTGTTACACAGCAGTCTATACAGACTAATTAAAAAAAAACCAAACTATCATCCAGAAGAGAAATAGAGAAGGAGCAGATCGGAGGAAATCTAAGAGCAAGAAAGCCTCAGCTGCGCAGACCCATATAAAATGATAAACTGAAGTATTTTCACCACCACGATCTATTTATCTTCAAAATTGTATATTAATTAGTTCAGTTATTATATTGTCCATTCTGAGTTATAAATTATGGAGTCTTTGTTCTTTAAAATATAGTGTTTGTGCAAAGTGCCAGGCAACCTCAATTGTGGATACTGAATCTTTCTGTTCTTACAAGAATATTAAGAGGAAGCCTCCAACTATAATCCCAACAGAAGAGAGACAAAAAAATCCTTTGCCTCTTGTTTCATTTCTTCTCTTTCCTTGTCCATGCATGCACAAGGCCATTTGTTTTTTCTTCTCCAAAGTCAGTAACTCAAATTGAGCATGATATACCAGATTGGAGAAGAATGCTTCAGCAGAGTTTAATTGGATCTCTTTTAGGACCAGCCCAGATGGGAAAAGCACACAAATTGTTTTCACCATGCTGGGTGACAAGCACACATAATACTCTGGAGGAGTCCCATGTTGTTTGACAGTAAAATGACAGGGGATAGTGAAGGGTTTAATTACCAAAAAACATCACAGTCCAGTTTTGATACCACAAAAAAAGAACCATTTTCATGACTGAAACACAGATAACTTCCTCTTATTTTCTCTGCTGACAATTCAGACTTTTCAGTGGAAGAGTTCAGAGAATAAATATTTACATTTGATTATTGTTGTTTTCTGAAGATTTTACTGTTACTGAAAAGTCTTAGGCTTTAATTAAGCAGAATGTAACATTAATTAGCCAGAAGGATGGAGTGGAGAAGAAAGTTACTACTAGAAGAAAGCTGTAGAGAAATTATGGAATTTCCTAAAGGATTGTTTGCAGTTTCTAAAACAAAATCACAGGTGACAGAAATTCTCACCTCTATTTACAATCTCACCAGAGACTGACTGAGAAAACTCAGGAGGCATTGTCTTGTCTTTCAAAGTGATCTCTTCAGATTTAGGATGAGAAATGCTGAACTGATGGGAGGACATTTTCACTACTGTTACTCAATGTTTTATGTGTTGTTCTATGGGGAGCTAGAAGTTTTTTGTCTCTCTTGCTCCCAGCCTCACATTCTTCACACACACCAAAAAAACCTCAAACCAAACAAAACCCAACCAACCAAAAAAACCCCAACAACAACAACAAAACAACAACAAACAAACAGAAAAACCAAAACAAACAAACAAAAAATTAGGAGAAGAAAAAAAAGTAATGAATGACAAAATCAACCCGCTCTGAAAAGACAACTAAATAATTAAATTACAATGCTCAAATACTTGCATCAGCCCAGTGTGTTCACCTCAAAGACATGCACAATACAGATAAAACTTTTATTTGATAGCTGACCAGTAGGAAAGAACCAAATGGCCAAATTAATGATAAACATAATTTCAGAGCACAGTTGTTGGCTTATGCATGCAGAGATATCATAAAGACTCAAAATTTCAGCCTTGAATTTTGAAAGCCTCCAGAAAAAGGAAAGTGGCATGTTGTACCAGAAAGAAAAGAAACTCAAGAATGTGCCAAAGTGTTGTGTGAAGGCAATAAGTTAAAGAACATCAGAAATGTGGCAGGATGGCACTGGGATCCAAAGAGAGTGTCACTCTCTAAGGAACCCTGGTGTTTTTTATGTGATATTAGAAAATCAAATGTTATGTCCTATGTTTTCAGCACCATAGAGATATTTCATGTTAACCCTAGCTCTAGCAGATGTACTGAAAATATCCCCATCTGGAGTAACTTTAGCTTCATAGTGAAGAATGGACACTCAGTGACATCCTTAGTTCTTCAGTGACATTTTCAGAAGAAAGAAAGCAAGAAAGGAAGAACTTATATGCTTTGGTTTTATTTCTGAAAGTACTTAAGTATCCCTAGTCATACTGCCAGTTATATCTATAAAATTAATGAAAGTACTGCACAAGAATTGTATGTGTTGCTTTTGTTTGGGTTTTCTGTTTGTTTTTTGTTTGGTTTTGGTTTTGTTTTTTTGTGGTTTGTTTTGGGTTTTGGTATTTTGGTTTTTTTTTAATAATTAAAAGATATTCTTTACTTGACACCAAATGTTTCATGTGTCAGGAAAATATGGGTTAGGGATTTGGAGTTCAGCCCAGCATCAATAATACCGTGGAGTACTATGGTAACATGAACTGTTAGAGGAATAAAAGCTGCTGGTCTTCATTGTTTGTTTAGACAAAAATTAGGACTCAGTATCTCCTCGAGAGCAAGGCTTCAGGACAGGTACTGAAATATGGATTTCATATGCCATATTAGTTATGTGAGCAAATGTTAAATAATCCTGTGTCCCTGCCTGCCCCTCCCAATCAGACACCAACACCCCTGCCCACCCCCCCCCCCCCCCCCATTTTGTTCATCTATCCTTTGTATGTTGAAACTATTTTGGCATTTTCTCCCTAGAACTTCTGCTCCCAAAAACTGAAACCACAACATGGAACAACAGTAAGTACTGAAAATAACAAGGTATTTAGCTATTTTGACAACAGAACCCAAATCACGTGTATGAGAAATAGCTGTCCATTAGCATTCATTGCATCTTATGAGTGGTTTTTTACTTGTTTAGGCTCCTAATATTGTTGTCTAAGGAAGGGGCTCTTTGAGCTGGGGTAGCTTTTCTTATTCTCAAACAAATCCTAATGTCTAAGGGTGTATAAGACTTCATTTTAATGTTTCTTCCTCCTCACTTACTGTCTTTGCCTCTTGAAGCAATGTTCAGGTGATATTCCAGCAATAGCATCTTCCAGCTCTCCATCTCCTCATGAACAGCACCACATGCAACTCACCAGCCTGCTCTCTGTTGGGGCCACAGGCCACTCTTGCATCTTAATTTCTGCTGTGTGAAACAGTCAAGTCCAACAGACTCATAAAGGGTAAGTAAAGAATATGGGGCTACTCTCTTATGAACATCCTGCAAGAAGAGTTGAACTATTGTGTGCCATGTGAATTCCCATACTGCAGTTTTTCACCCGCACTCTGGACTACTTCAGTGGTTCCATTCTCACTCTAACAGAGAAGAAATTCCCCCTGCAGTTCTTAGCTACACTCAAATCTGCAGTCAGGGATAGGGAGAAAAGAAAAAAGTGCTGAAGAAAAGTGGCTGAAAATTGGAGAGCAGCAAGGAGGGTAAGATGATGTTCTGATTTCTATCCTATCCCTTTTGTATGAATTACAAGGGGAACATCCCAAATAAAATCAAGTATAGTCAGTTAAGCCTTCACCTAGGTAATAAGTGTCAGCTGTGCATCATCACTGGATGGGACTAGCACTTCTCTGTTGACTCAACACTGAGTCATTTTTCATTCAGTTTCAGCTGACATTGACTTTGCATCATATTCATCTGAATGAGGACCCTCTGCCCTTTCAACTAATCCTACTACAGAGAAGGAAAACCACAGGAAGAAAGAGGAAGGTGACAATACTATGGCTGAAATTTGACTTGCAATAGAATAATATTACGCTCCTGTTGGGGTACATTTACTTACTTTATGAAGGAGTTTAATGATGTCTTTTAAGAGCAATAAATAAATGGACTACTTGAAGGCATTCTCAAGTTAGTATTGCTCTCCTTTTGCTAAGGCTGCCTATTGCGGCATTTTTCTATTAAGTGAGAACTAAAAGTCCTTAAAACCAGATTTACATCAGTTGTTTGCACTGCAGTAGTTCTTCAGAATTGCACCAATATCAAACTGGTGTCACTTTGCAGTGAACACACTCACAAAGGGCAGAATTTCTGTTTCCGGCTGTAAATTCTTTCCCTGACAATTATGCTCTCAGGAGTGATCAAGTCTCCAATTTTCTGCTAAAATTTTTGACCAAGGCATTTCCATTTCCACAAAGAGCATTGCTCATAGCATGTAAAAACACAAGAATGTGTCACTAGTTAGGTCCTGAACTACCAGACAGTAAAGCTTATTTCTAGTTCATTTTATGATTATGTGTAGCAATTAAAATCACGAATAACTTCTTTAAAGAAGCTACAGGCAAAGTAAACTAGTTTATCTGTGTTAATTCCTAGTAAGAGAAAACTGCCTCATACCATCACATTACATATCTGAGAACAATACCCCATGATAAATTTGCATCAGGACCAATGTATTCCATATCATTATTGAGAGGTTTTTAGCAAAATCCAGCAAACCAGTCTGCACTTTCTCATCTGCTCTTAGCCTTCTTGTTTATTTATTCTTATGCATGCAAAGATGACAATAAATCTGAATCTACTCTGTCAACCAGGCTTCTATCTACAGGATACATGCAAAGCTAACTTCAGAGTGAATTTTTAATAATTTCTTTTAAGGCTGAGAACAGAATGGATCAAACATAGAACATGATGTAATTTTCCAAGTTCTTGTAGGTTTTTTGACTCCTTCAAAAGAATAAATTCTTGTATTGCTCTTGGGCCTCAAAAACCCCACAGCAAACCAAAGCAAAAAAGCTAACAATCGAGAAGCAGTTATTTTGTCTTTTCACAAATATGGTACACTACAATAATTATTTTGAGCTGTTCTTTAAAGCAGCATATGGGCTGCCATTTTCATTTCAGAAATGGGGTAAAGAACCCAATTTCTTCTGATTCATTTAATATTCTTTCTTTAGAAAACATGCTAGACTCCAGATAACTTCTTGAAACTTTTAAATTCCAGCTGTGAGAAAGTGGTCACCCTCCTTTTCATCATGTTATGGACAATAGTGTAGAACAAATAAATACCTCCTGGCAATTCTCCTCTGCCTGAACCCTGGCACAGTGGATAAGCAAGACTGTGCAATCATCGTGTTGCCAGTACTAGCTGCTCTGGGTTAATATTTAGAATACAAGAATATGCACTAAAAATAAATTCTTTTTCATCCCCTTAGAAGTACAGCATATCTCTGAAAAGACACATGCTGTGTCAACCAGTTATGAATGTTTAAACAGGACATTATCTTGCTCTTTTATTTTCTATTTCAATGTTAAATGATTTGCATAGAAATTCATACCATAGTATAACATATATATATATGTCCTAAAGTAAACAAAAACAAAGTCTAAATTATGTCTGTAATTAGATTATTTCAGCTTACTTCTCTTTGGGTTACTCAAGCTGCCTTGTTTATATAAATCCAATTATTATTTTAAATATATTTAAATTATTTGGTATAGGAGTCCTCATCAAATAAATTGTATTAAGCTTGAGGGGAGAAGAAGCTCTATGCTGGATTTTTATTTATTAAAAATAAAAATAAAATAAAATGTAAAAAAATTATAAATGTGGATTTATTTTCAGCCTCTTGAGATTCTGATTGATTATTTCATGTGTGTTTTTTCATCTCTAACAAATACATAGAAATGCAGAATAATAACCTACAGGGAACAATTGATTAAACTGTCCAGACACTGATGGTAAAAATAAGCCTAGTACCAGGAAATTGGAGAATTTGAAAATAGGGATTATGAAGTTAGCAATTATCATTTCAAGCAAAAGAAAGAAACAGCAATTTTCCAGTGCCTTGGAACCCAGAAGTAAAAGATTGAGACGATATAAATGAAATCAAATAAATGTCTCCAGATTTACCAAGTGCCAGTGTAAAAATTCTGCTTTTGTATCAGTCTGAAAATACTTTAGTAGAAGTTGAAGATAACAGGAAATGAGAAATCAAGGATTTCCTTAAGGTTCTCAAAAGGAAAGCCATGAGTCTGCTTAAGGAAGGAGATTCAGAGATTAGATTAGAAAGACAAGGGAATACTTCGGAGTAACATACGTAAAATGCAAAAAGTGAGCAATGCTTAAGCAGTGTCTATAATTTCAGTGATATTTCAGAACTCTGTTCCTCTTTAGAATGCAGTCAATTCAGAAATACAAAGACATTGGCTCAGGATGGGAGCTACGAAAGGACAAACAGTGCAATGAGATTAGTAGCTCTGTTCATGCACATGCAGATATTCACATTCTTTAATGCTAGAATCTCTTTTACCAATACCCTGTGATGGAAAGTGAATATTAATAGTGGAATTTAATGAAAGGAGCTGAAGCCCAGAGAGGTCAGGGTGAGAGGAATTCTACAGCACTGAGGATATTTAGGTGTTCTACACCCCATCATAAAGGTGGCCCATAGTTCTCCAAAACACAGAAGAAAAACCATGGCCAAGTTTCACAGCACTGCTCTATGCTCATGGCAATTTTCTAAGCCAGCACAAAGAATATTTATTTGATGTGAATAGGAATGCCTTTGCAACACTGATATTCTGCAAGTTTGGTACAAGATCCCAAACATTCCCTGTGACAGGTAGTCAATGAGGTCAATGCCCAATGTTGAATCAAGTTGTGTTGCAATCCACTCTCCCTTCAGAATGACTTCACCATCTTCATGTGTCCAGTCACAGAATGGCCCTCAAAGCAAGCAGCAACCTTTCTCTTTCTAAACTTAACTGAAGCATTTACTTAAATACCTGGGCATGCTATGCTCACCACTATCCCAGATTGGGATTAATAACTTAATAACTTTTACAGGATTTCTAATCCTAACAGGATTTATGGGAACTTTCTTGAACTCCCACATTCAGTGTTGCCTGTGGCAATGTTCTACTGCTGAGGAACCCTGAGAAGGGATTTGCAATACTGAACTGAGCTCTCACCATTCCTGCAGAAACCATTTTGTTCACCTTGCTGACACTGACAGCACAGCTCTAGGAAATTATTCATTTTCGGATTACAGCTATGGAGGAGAGGAACTCTAAATTCCCAAGTACAAACGAAGCAGTGGATTGGTGTGCTCCTCATGTTCCCTGTCAGCAGCCAGCCACTCTGTCTGTGTCCAATCTCTAGCATTAGGACCCCAATGATGCAGCCTGAGGACTGAGTTCATTGAACCCTTGCTATTCCACAGAGCCACGGAGTTCTCAGAGGATAATGCATTTCGTGCTGGAGTGCCTCTCATAACTTGGGAGACATACAAGAGTCAAAAGAAAACTACAGAAATTCCTAGGACTGGAACTAGGGAAAAGTACTGAATCATACAGAATCACACTTTTGTAACTATTTTATGCTAAAGATCCTTATTCTCTGATCAAGATTTTCTGCAGCATTTGGCTGTAAATGAGCCTGTAATGCGAAGATGCTAAACCACAGCTGAGATGCTGAATCACGTATTCACCACACATTCCTTTTCCTGTAGAACTGAGCTCTGAAGAAAACATCAGTGAGAGAATTTTTGTTTCAAGCAGTGTGAAAGAAGATGAGAAAGCAGCAATTTTTGTATTGCCAATGTGTGAAGGAAACACATCTCCTCTTCTGTTCTGATAATACACTATGTATTCACTGGTCTGAAACCGTATGATGTGTATATCACCTAAGCAAGTACTTAAGTTTTGAGAGATTTGACAAAACTGTTAAGATTCATGTTCTCTTACATCTGGCTGACATATTCAGTCCAAGAACCCTCTCCCCCTCCAGTGTCTATTATTATTATCTGGGGAAATACAAGGACTTGAAAGAAAAATTATTATATCCTTGTCTGAAATGCCTTTATAATAAGGAGGCAGAAGATGTGGGAAAATGCAAGACTTTTGCTTCTCTAGTCATTTATTTAAGATCAGTGGTGGAAGGCCAAGCATAATATGGCAAAAGGAACCAATTAAATGCTACTCATTTGTACTTATTTGAGTTTTAAATGCTGAAGTTTCATGAAGTTTGCATATCCACTGATACAATTATATAATAAAGTTCTAGTGATCCTGGTCTCTGGAGCAAGTACTACCAAAAGAATTCTTTTGCCTTATTTCTCCTTCTTACCTTTTTTTTTTTCCAAACTGTCTTTATGGGTAGGACAATGAAAGCCTGATATTCTGGGTTTATAATGAATCTTGTATGTTGCAGCAATTTCTGTGGAATCAGGGTTGATTGTTTTGTTGCTATTTATCCAAAACTGAAAAGATTTTAACATGGACATTGTCAGATACAATTGCTTCATGAAATAGAGCACCAGTTAGGATGTCTTCTATGTTGGTTAACTCCCTGACATGTCCTGGAAGCTGAAAGAAAAGGAGTGGCCTTGGTGTGCTGTTGACAACCCCCAAACCATCAGCTTGCATTCGTACAAATTCATTCATCAGCTCCACAAGAACAATTTCTTTATTTCCTGTGACTTGAAAGGCTTAGGAACATGCCTAGAATATATATTTTTAACAGGTATTTGTGAATGTTTGCCATGACAATTCAGGGAGTTTGTACACTATTTGGTAAGGATTCTGAGCACCTCTCTTTCCAAGTGAGATATGAATATGTATTTGTTCACCTTGCATTGCCTGATGCCTGACTTTATGGATCACAGCTTGTTGAATAATCTAAGTAGCAAAAATGTGCAGCTGGTTCTGTTATCTACAGTGCTTTTTAGAGCCATCACAAAACTAGTATATATCTGTATTTACTTCTACTATTGTTTCTCCTTGACTGGACTTCTGAGAAATACTGTGTTTATCATAGTGAAGACCTGTCAGTGGGAAAAATCAGATCTGCCCAGTCTTCAGCCAGGAACCCCACAGACTGAACTGACATACAGAATTAGAGACTCAGAGACCATACAGAGCCCACTGAGGCCAAGCAGAAGTTCAACAGCACATGGTTCTAGCAGATATCTTGATTAAGTGCCACTATGCAGGCTTTATGAAGCCCGCCCTTGGCTGAAATAGAACCATACTTAAAGTTACATGCTTCAAACAGAAAAAATGTTTATAAAGGATGACATCTAAGTTTTTAAATCAAATGTTTATCTCAAAAAGGCACTCACTATTCAGCTTTCATAAAGTTAAAACCATGGAGTTAAATATCCTTTTTTTCTACCTAATCACAAATAACCTCTAAATGGGATACCGGTTAAAGAACTCTTGTCTTGTTTCAAGAAGAACATTTCCCCTGACACAGGGGAAAGAGTGCATCCCATTGTCTCAGGCTTCTCAAGAGTCCAGAGGAGATTACATTAAATGGTTTCCTATGTGGATTTCTGGTGAGCACCTGGAAAAAAATTCTCCCACTCAAAGTTCTCCTTGAGGCTGAGAAATAAAAGGTACGTTCTCTAAGCTACTAGGTACTGATTTTACCCTCTGCTCTAGACCTCAAGATGCTGCATTCACTGACTATGTTACTGAGAAACTCAGGAACAAGGAATTCAGCTGACTGCAAGAAGCCTATAAAAACCCTACATGATATGCTTTTTGGAGTCTGGGATAGAGAGAGAGAAGGCAGACATAAGAGTGGGAAAGGCAGACAAGAAAAGCCCTGCCAGAATCGAGCAATTACAATATTCCAATGAGATTTATTTATTTTAAAATAGCAAGAACTCTTGATAAATTACAAATAGTACTATTATCTATACTTTTACTTTTACTCTAGCAATAACTACTAGAAGTGAACAAAACTTTTCTGGAACACTTTCATCAACAGTGGATCATTCAGAAGGTCAAGCATTTGCAAAGGATGTTATTTTGAAGTGTTGGATTACTCCAGAATCTTACTCTTATCTAAATTAGTTCTGCCCACACCCTCAGCCAATAAATTTCTCCACTTGTTTGCATATTGATTTTTTCCATCTTGTATTTATTTCGGCTTCCTCAGGGGTGAAAAGAAAAAGTCTATTAAGCAGCTAACAGGAAGTATGAGTTCTGCAAGTGTTTTTTTGCTGTCAAATGTCTCTGGCTGAATCACCTTAACAATGTAAAGGTTTAAAACGTAGGGTGTCAGTGTAGAATTCTAATTTGATTTACACAACATATTTTATCATTCAAAACAATTTATTATTATTATTATTATTATTATTATTATTATTATTATTATTATTATTATTATTATTATTATTATTATTATTATTATTATTATTATTCTATTCTAATACCCTGCTGATCTGGATCAGGATCCATTAGCTTTCAGCTTTCTTGTAGTATGCAGAAAAATAATTGTCTAAAGGGTCCATCCATTTTACTTCCTTTTTTTTCTGAAAAAACTGCAGCAATACAATACAAACCTATCAGCCCCATGGACCTCAGCAAATAAGGGTGAGAATGAAAGCAATAATCAACAGCAGTTGCTTGTGAGATTTTATAGATGGATAATTAAACAGTCTATGAATATTTCATTTCCATGCACTTGTCTTTCTGGTTCAAAAATGTTCTTTGGATAGTTTTACTCTCCTGTGACACTCACTGGCCATGGCACTTCACCTTTAACATGACTATGAAACACTCCTACTTCTTGACACTTCTCAGATGCTAACAAATCATTGCTACTGATTTAACCTTGAGCATTTGGCCTCGTGCAAAGGTTTGACTCTTCTGAGAGATCAACAGCCTTATATAATCAAATGAATACCTAGACAACAGTTACCTGGTAATTTATTAGCCAATTTACAACACTTTGTGATTAAGTCTAATTAGGTTTTATTTCTGATGAAGCTGTTGCCTTACAGAAGTTTTCAGTACAAAAAGGATTACAGAATTTACTGTTCCTCAGAGACCTAGTTCTCCTGAACCAGCTTTGCAGAGGGTTTGGCAGACCTGAATCCACCTAAAAGGGGAAGGCAGACAATTCTTAGCTAAGGATCAATGTGTGCTGGGCAAACTGGTTTAGAAGCAAGTTAAATACTAAGTGACCCATGCATTAATAGGACTGCAGCTAATCCCTGTGGTTCCTGAGAAAAAAACAAAACCTTTTAGTATAGCCGTCTACACTATTCTTCTGTGGGTCTACTTCCAAGTGTAAGAATTCAGTCAGAATTTTCCAGTGCTGGCATGGTGTGATCCATGGCTGAGACAGAGAAATTTTATCAGATAAGTATATAAAAATCATCAATTTTTAAAATAAACAAATATCAAAGCTCACCTGGGAATAGACACAACTCTGAGATAATAAAACATGCTGGAGGTACTATTAAAAAAATACTGCTCCACCCCAAATATCACATACTGGCTGGCCTACAGTACAAGCACCAGTTCTGCCTGAACTGCTCAACACCAGTGGTTTGTTCAAAATGAGGAAATTACTCTGTCTTTGAGGATTTTCTCCCACCACAAATAGAAAACAAAGATGGGACATACTCATATAAATAGGTTATTAGAATAGTATAGCAAAGAATAGAACAGAACATCTCAGTCGGAAGTGGCCTACAATGATCATCTAGTGCAACAGCCTGATCATTTCAGGGCCAACCAAAAGTTAAAGCATGCTATTAAGGATATTATCCAAATGTCTCTTAGACACTGACAGGCTTGGAGGCATCAACCACCTCTCTAGGAAGCCTGTTCCAGCATTTGACCATCCTCTTGGTAAAGAAATTCTTCCTAACATCCAGTGTAAACCTCCCTGGAGCAACTTTGAAACGTTCCCACATGTTCTAATAGTGGATCTCAGGAAGAAGAAATCAGCACCTCCCTCTTTGCTTCCTCTCCTTAGGAGGCTGCAGAGAGCAATGAGTTCATCTCTCAACATTCTTTTCTCCAAACCAGACAAGCCCAAAGACCTTAACTACTACTCCTTATAGGACATTTCTTCCAGCTCTTTACTTTGTTACCTTTGTTACTTAGCCTTGTTACTTTGTTACTTTACTTTGTTAGCTTTGTTACCCTCCTCTGGATGCATTCAAAGATCTTCACAGACTTGTCAAATCATGGGGCCCAGAACTACACACGGTGCTCAGAGGGAGGCCGCACCAACACTACATACAGTAGGACAATTACCTCTTTTGACTGGAGTATAGAGACCTGTGTTCACTACAGAAGTGAACTAGCGTGCGGAAAAGAACTAGAACAACTCTCTAGCCTGCAGGTGTCTTGTGGAAGCACAGAAAGTTTCCTGAAAGTGACTTTACAGTGTATCACTGATTGCAGGGCTCTGGCTAATAAGTTCTGCTACAGCTTTAATTCATTGACCTGATAAGGCCCATTGGATGTCACAGAGCTCTGAAGTGCTTGCTTCAAGGGGTTTTTTGGGTATAGATTTTATTTTAGACAGGACAGGATCAAGGATCAAGAAACTTAGGTCTAAAGCATTTAAAACACTGAATAATGAAGTCAGACCAGTAACATTTTGCACCTGCATTGAACAACATTACCAGTTACAACAGAAAAACAATCCTGCAAAGATCTTGCTGAGCTGAGTTCCCTGTTGTATTAGGCAATTGTATCATACATGCCTTTTAGCCTGACTGAACTATCTAGCAGCAGGTTTGTTGTTTTTAGTTTTGTTCCCACTGCTTCAGAGGGAAACAGCATCCTTCTGCTCTGAGGGATGAGTTTTCACTGTGCTTTGAGATAATAGCTTTTACTTCAAACTAGAGCAGGCTACAAATACACATCTAGCCTCCTCAGGTACCATAGCTGATGTCCTGTAACTCAGTCCCACATTTGAGGTCCATGTTCTCGTTCAGAGTTTGTTTTAACTGAGGACCAAGCTGTAGCAGTAATTCCTTGCCTTCTCTCTTATGAGTGGTTCCAGTTTTGGTTTTACCCTGCACATGGCTCCACCTCATCAGATATCCCATCTCTGTTCTCAGGTTCAATAACTTCTCACCTTGCCTAAAGCAGGCATTTTAATTTGAGGCCCTGGGTAACACCTGCAGCCCTCTCCTTTTGTTTTCTGGATATGTCACTGACAAGCTTTTTGCTGCTTTTCTGCCATGTTTGCACCAGTTCAATACAATAAAGTAATTATCACCTTGTCCTGACTTTCAGCTTAAGTTCCTGGTCAGGGTCTTCTCCATTATTTTGACTCATAACTCCTGATTTCTATTTCAGTGATTTCATAACACACAGTGTTTTGTCATTTTGAACACATAGCCCTTTGCCTTGAAGTCCTTTTCTGTTGTTCCTAAATTAAACTCCAGATGACTTTTCTACCTGTAGCTTGAGGACACTGGTAGTATTTAAATGCTTTAGAGTAACTGACATTTTTTCAAAGCCTTTTTGAACTCAAGATCCGTAATACAATGAGCTCCTCCCTAGCTCTTTTGATCATTCCTCTGTTCTTCAACAGTGATGCCCCAGAGCCCTAGCTACTTAGGCCTGTAATAACAGAGAAATCCCAAAGGGTCCTCAAACATCTTAATCCTCTTAATTTGTTGTTCTTAACCCATAACTAAGGGAGGCACTTGGCTGTGTCCAGGCACACCCACCACCACACAGACTGAGATGTTTCTCCAACAGTTTTCCACTCAGCTTCTTAAGGTTTCTCTGCCATTTCCATGCTGCCTTCCCAGCCATCTCCCCTCCCTGCTGCTTGCCAGCATATTTTCTCCTCAGTCATCTCTCTTCCCAGACAGCTCTTGCAAGGGCCCCTGAAATATTTTCCTCATGTCCTAAAATATTTTGCTCCTGCCTCTGAGCTGCCAGCTCACTGCTTTCCTCTCTCCCATGCAGGCACTCCCTGCTCCCAGCCATCCCTCTTTATGTGCTCCTTTGGGTGATGGAGAGGAAGATGCATCCTGATCCTTTCTGACAGCTCCACTTCAAGGGCTTCTTCTCAGTTCTCTAGAGTAGGATTTCCAATTCAGTCATATTTTTTTACAGACTTATTTTTATCCCTCATCTTAATTATCTTGTACATTTCATAACATTTTAGTGTACCTCGTACATAAGAACTATTTTACCGTCCTATCCCTAAGTAGTTTGATTTCAGAAGTGTCTATTTCAGCCACACTTTGACATCTTGCTTCCTTTCCACTATAAGCATAGTTTTTTTGAACATCATTTCCTGCTTCTCCTCATTTGCACAGGTCCTTCAACGTTGATGTCACAATTAAAAACTTTATTCCACAGTGTTTTTGTCATCCAGGTTCTGGTTCTGCCTCAGAAGCTCCCTGTTCTGCACTTTTCCCCACCCCCATTTCCTATTGTTCTTACTAGTTTTGTTACCTCATTTTTTCCCCCCCCTTCTTGTCTACCACCCTCTCCTTTATTTCTGCACCTTTGTCATTTACCAGATTTTCCCATTATTGTGTATTTAAAATAAGCTGGAAGGCACTGGGGATTCAGACCCAGGTGACACAGAAAATACTTCCAACATCACCTATTCCTGATTCTTCTACTCACTAGGTTATAAATGGTGTTTAGGAGATAACAAACAGTAATATATTCAGCAATGTTTTGGCCCTATTTTACATGTTCCTTCTCTCTAGAACAGGTGACTTAATGAAAGTAAATTAGGTCTACTAATTTTTTATATAATAGAGAGTACTTTTGGTAGTAATAGCAAAGCTGCATGTTACTTTATTTCTGTGACTAATTTTAAACAAATATTTTACAGCCACTGCCAGGGCTCATGCTCATGCTTGCACTATAGCACACTTGCTCAATCCTTGAAATGGTGAAAGTGTTTATAAGGAGGCTAGATTTCCTTTTTAACTCATCTCCTAGCTTCAAGAAAATGTACTAAGATCACCTGAAGGAGACAACTTGAGTGTGGAACTTTTTTCCCCTCACACTTTTTGAAAGAAATGCCTTAATTTCTTTTCCTTCCTCCTATCTCTTCCACCACAAAATACAGGCAAGTATTATATCTTACTTCTAGGTTGTCTCAGAAACAGAAGTTGTGTCTACACCAAAGCACGAGTAACGTGAGACAGACACACAGGCCAAAATCCAAGAGGCATGCAGCCTGTGTAAAAGGATAGGAGAGCCTAATAATTTACAGTTTGAATGAACTGTGCCAAGAAATGATGATAATTTACTAGGAAATTGCTGCCTCTGTGAATCAAGGAGAGCTATAACACAGTTTCAAAAATTATTTAGGGGTAAAAGCTTAAAAAAATACTGCTAAGGAAATTCCATATGATCTTGCAATATTTGATCTGAAAAGTCAGCAGAGACTACAGCTGAAAAGTTTGTCTGTGTCTATTACTACTATATTTAAAGATAAGTAGTTGACACACAAAAAAAAAAATCATAAACTTTACCTTTCGCTGATTTTGAGATTACTGGATACATATGCTGTGCTGACAGCTCCTTCGTCAGAGGGCCACAGACAGAACTAAGAAAAGTAGAAATGAAGTCAGCTTTCCCAAATCAGTATTTCTTTATCAGTTTTCCCTCTTTTCCATGTGTGTTTCCTTTTAGCTGATGCAGGAAACCTGCTGAGATCCCTCTTTCTTTATGTAACTGGAAATAGCTAGCTAAAACAATCACCAAGTAAAGAAGATGGAATAAGAACCCCTCTTGCCTGAGAGCATAGTGTTTCACCTGCCCCAAAAAAATCACCCTGAATCATCATTTTGTCACAATTCCAAATTTTGTCAATAATCCAAGTTATTTGCAGAAATGTACAGATCAGTGGAACAGTAAGCAACCGCCTTTTGGAATAAGGGTTTCAAAGAAAAGTTTCAAACTTGACAGATCTGTTACTTAGACACCACATAGGCCAGATGAGAAGTTTTTAGTCTAAATTCTTTTTCAAAGATAAACTAAGTTCTGGCTGAACTTGATGTGAAAACACACAGAACTGCAAAATGTTTGCTATCAGCTTGAAATTCATCAGTGGTTTAATTATTTGCTAAAAAAATGGGAAGGCTTCCTGGTTTATTCAGGAAATTAATACTGTCTGCAGGGATGAAAAAGAATTTTTCAGTCTAACAATTGGAAAACCCTGTGAAAGGTTAAAGATACTTATTTTCAGTTTGCATATATCCAAGCAATTTGACTGAAATTCATTTATGTAGCAGTGAACATATTTTTGTCCTAGGATGGTATCACAAATGACATTTTAATATAAAAAGGAATACATTTGATATACCAACTAAAATTTTTAAAGGATGATGCAGGTATTGCCAAGAGTATATAATCAATAGAAAAACAGCAGCAAAGCTTTGGTGATTATCAGTGTATAACAGCATTTTACCATATCAGCACTTTCCAGAGTTTCAAACTAGAATACATGTAATTGCCTTTTTGCCCTTGTGTCAGAAACAGCTAAGACTTTCCCTCAGTCTTCCCAGCTCTTATTTTAATCTACTGTACAACTTCTCAACCAACAGAATTGTAGTTCAGCTCTGACAATAAGTATAAATTCATGCTGCAGGAAGGCTTCTGTACCACAGCTGCTCCAGCCACAATGCAATGCTTTCTTCCCTGAAGACCCCATATCTATGAGTGCAAATTGGATAGATAAGCTGCTTACCATGGCTGTGGCAGAAGGTATAAATGCCTGACAAGGATGGATTGTCTACCTCAACACAAATTATTTTGAGACTATCGTAGCTGTTTTGTTACTTGTCAAGTATTTGCTATGGGAAACTGTGTCTTACATTTCCCCAGGAAAGACAGACCTGTTTTAATTCCCTCCATACTTTTTTACATGAGAAGCAGAAATGCTTGATTGGTACCACAAAGTGTCCTGCAAGTGACAACAAAAAAAAGAATGAAAAAGCTTTCCTTTGGCAGTGTTAGGATAGTGTGGAAGCCAGCCATAGGCTTCTTTCTGCCATCAAGAGGAGTCATCTGGAATGAAATATAAGTGAAGCTGGATTCTTCAGTGAGGAAGAAAACTTTCAGCCAGTACCTATGCATTATCTGTTTACATGAGAGCATGTATTTCATAAACCAGCTCATTGCTTTGTGGCCAAATACCATGGGCTATGGTAGTGCCGCTTTATAACTACTGCAGAAGTAAAATATTTTAGAATTGAACTATGCCCATCTCTTTCAGGATGGGTATATTTAGAAAGGTATCTTAACCTTTTCTACAGAGATTTGTTATAAAACAAAAATATTATATACTTATTTAGGTGGGGATAGAATTTTTTTTTTTAGCCTTTTTTTTTTTTGCGGTAGGGATTACTGAATTTGCTTCTCTACAATCCTGAAAATTTAATTCAGAAAACTCTTTTACAGCTTGCTGTAAATTGTAATGCCAGAAGGTATGGATTTAAGTGAACATAACTCAGCATACAGAAAACTATACTCTGAAGGCTGGATTTGTTTGGTTTCAAATCAAATTATAACATAAAAAAAAAAAATTAAAAATGAAATCAGCAGCTTATTTCTTTTAGATGCTCTGTTTAGGTAAAGTATACCATTTCTCTGTAAGCCTCATCATTTGTAACTATTCCAAATCATCCCACAAAAAAACCCACAACAACAACCAAGCAACAAAAAACCCCAAAATTCTCGTTGTCCATTGTCTGCTTTTCTAAACTCATTCATAAGTTCAGTGGCACAGCCTTTAAACTAGGAGCAGCATGGGTAGCCATATCAGCATGCTAAACAGATGCCAGAAGTAGATGTTACAGCCAGGGCAGTGTAAATTTTAGTTAAGTAGTAAAGGTGAGTGAGTAAAGGTGAGACATTAAAAAAAGAAAGCACCACCAACAACAATAGCATCAGCGGAAGCAATACCAACTGGAAAAATGCCTGCATCATCTCAGTTTTAATGTAAATCACTGTGCTGATAAAGGATGCTGAGAGAAGAAAATAAAAGGAAATAGAATATTCATGGAAGAAACGTTTTTGAATATTCACTAATATGTTTGAAAAGTTTCCAGAAGATGCCGGTAACAGGGGAAATCTATTCGCATGTTTCTAATGCAGAAACAATTGTGCTACTGGCAGATGTTTGTCAGACACACCTTACATAACTCAGAACAGATACATTGCCCAATTAAACAAAAAAGTGCTTAAGGCATCTCTTGGGTCACATCTGGCTAACTAACAGCAGCTGTTGGAACAAAGGTAAGCAAGTTCCCCTGTTGTGTAAACAGCATCAATCTCCCCTGAAACATTAAGATGGAAAATTTGTTAAATTAATTGTAGTTTGGTTTCCTCTCTCTTCTACTGGAAGAGATAGGAATTTATTTATCAAGCAAGAATTGTTTTCAGGTCAGGTTGGGTTTTTTTCCCTTCCTGATTTAGCTCAATGTAAAATGTAAGACACTGGATTTTTAAAAGTAAAAAGTCTACTTCAGCTGCTTACAAAGGTGATAAAGGAAAGTAAAAAAGGAAAAAACCAACAAAGGTATGAAGCTAAAAGTGGGACAGAGAGGGCAGTCAGGTTAAAAATTAGTTTGGCCATTACATTTGCTAAAAAGTACAGTTAGTAGGACTAACAGCTAACTATTACTTAGCTGTTAATATTAAACTAAGAATGACAAGGAAGTGGTAGAGTTAAAATTGCAAGTCATAGTCCAATATTTTCAAGCAGGGCCTTAGAGGTATTACAGATACTAAACCTTGATTTCTGCAGCATGTGGACACAGGGCTCTGCAGCAGGGAAAGGCAGGGCAAGCAAGGGTGCTTGATGCATCAGAGACTTCTCTGTTTACTAAAGAATTCAATACAGATGGGCTACAACAGTCAGAAGCTTTATTGCAAAATATGAAGTCATGGCAGTGCTGGCTGCTAAACTAAAACAAGTTCTTCACCTTTGACAGCAAAAAGCTGAGAAATAGATTAGAGGATCTTCCCTTCATCCTCTCCTGGTCTTGTATATAAAAATCTAGGACTGGAGGAGGGATAGGGGTTTATACTTTTTCCACATCCCAACTGTCTATTAAAACTTTCTGAACTCATGATTCTTTCAAACTGTTTAGGAGGAGCGGGGTAGTCATCTTCATGGATTTTGTTTAATTTATAATGGTTACACTTTCCAGCATAAGGTGGCTGTAAGATTGGCAGTACCTTCAGACATTCTAAAGATTTAGTTTGGACAAAAGTGCAAAAAATCAATTTTTCAAAATAGAAGTCTGACAGCTTATAAGGGGGTCAGAAGACAGGTCAGAGAAGGTTCAGGGAGTGCCTCAAGAATGGCTTCATAATTGACAGATGTATTCGGTTATGAAAATGCACAGTTAGCTTTTGCTAACACACACTTGTCTTTTATTTATTTATTTATTTTTTCTTCAGTAAACAGCCACTTAAACAGAGGCAGAAGACATCAGATGAACTTGTTAATAGTTTTTAGTTAAATGCCTACAGCCACTTCATTTACAATGTTTAAACATTTAGGAATTCAAAGGTGAAACTTAAAACTAATGGACAAGGGTAGGTCAGAGAACTGAAATCAAAGTATAACTGAAACCAAACACACAACCTGTACTGCTCAAGAGCTGCTTCAAGGCTGTGGCCAGAAACAAGAAACTGGAGTGTCCCCTAAGAAAAGGATGTGACTCAAGGCTTTAAAATAGACTCCACAAAATGTCTCCTTTCCTCCTTAAGCTTGTCATCAGCTGCTTCCTTCCTCCTACACCCATCCACAAGTCTCATCCCCTTAGTACAAAAGAGAACAGAAATTTGAGGTTGCATTTTGTCTTTGGCTGGAATGAGAAAAACACTTTCTAGCAGAAAACCCTAATTTTAAATAATTTTAATTTGTTGTTAGTGTGGCCACATATGAATGTGTCACTAAACATCTGAATGAAAGGAATTTTTTTTTCTGATTTGAGTAACTTGAAATGACAACACAGAGGGGGTCCTTCCTTTAAATGCAGTTATATTCATAAATATTAGTTCAGTTAAAACAACACATAAGATATAAAATGTAATTAAGTCTGTATAGATTTCATTTTCACGGAACACTAAGAACAGCAAGGCAGAAATGATGTTATTCCATTTCTAGAGTTCAATGGAACCTCTAATGATTTCAAAAGCCCACAACTCATCAGCTGCAATTAAAACAATAGCAATGGCAGTGACCCCACCAGAAAAAAAAAAAAAAAAGACACAGGCAGCAACCAATACAGGGAGATGAAGTTGGAATACAGATGTTACTGATTTGTGGGATGTCAAAGAGAAGAATTCTCCTGGTATTGTACTTCTGTGTACCTCCTAATACGCAAGAAATGATGGCTGGTCAGAAAAGAACAGTTCCAATTAACTGAACATCTCTGACTTTGAGGATTTGACTTCCACTTTAAAATAAGACATCTCTGCAGACTGCTCCTGAAGACAAAGTGAATGCAGTTCAGAATAATGGATCCTGCCCAGCAGGTGAACCATGTGCTGCACACAGCCAGCCTTTGGGTTTTGCACATCTCCGTTTATTAATTTATTTACTTAATATTTTTAGTAATAATGGGCAAGGACATTCCAGTTTCAACAAAACAGCTCTCACAAAAAAAACCAACAAACAACAACACAACCAACAGTTCGGTATAACTGTCTTTATTGCATCCCTGATTTGCTACTACTTTGATTAGCTGAGGAGATGAGCAAAATTTTCAATATTAAAGAAAAGAATAAGCTATGGCCTCTGAATAAATAAATAAATAAATAAATGTGTATTTCAGCATCTGGCCATTATTCTCAGGAAACCTCACTTTCTCCCACATAATCTTTCCTTTCAATATCATCATCTTGAGCCCAGTCTTTGTCTTCACTTCTGGCTAATTACAGCACAGGCTTTGGTACTATTAAGCACTACCTTTTCCAAAGGCTGGACAGGTTATCTGTACTTAGTCATTCTCCCTTCTTCCTCTAGTCTAATGTTTGGAGCTTCTTTTTACAGAGACATGATAGCATCATTGCTCTCCTCCCCACTAGTATGCATAGATCAGATGAGCATTTCCTCATTTCCAGCTGGGCCTCCAATTGGGAGTTATTGCTCTTTTTAATACATCAGTCACAGAAACAGCAAGAAGAGCCATACAAAATGGCTACATCCAATTTAGGGTATCACTTATAAAAGAAACAAACCCCTAAACCAAAACAAAAACAAAAAAACATAACCAAAAAAATGAAAACAGCACGAAAAAACCCATCTAGTTAAATAGCTTTGTACACAAAAGAGCTTGGAAAAATGTCTTCTGAAAGTCAGTGCCCCCTTGTACGTCTGCTAAACTGCCAGTGTAATCATCCCTTCTGCAATTTCAATGAAAATGAGCCATATTTACAAACCCCTACTTTTTCAGCAAACTTGACTTACCCAACCAAAGCATGACATCTGGCAGAGCTAGCCCTCCTTTGGGATTGAAAATTGGGCAGCTCACAGCTCAAAGAGGACCTGTGATATAAAAATCACTCTATCTAATCCTTTCCTTCGTCCTTCAGCAGTCTGGGAAGAGCCCAGATGAGCCTATAGGTTTGCAGGTAAACCTGACTTGATTAAACATTCTTTTCACTCCATGTCCCTCCTATTTACTTGAAATGTTTTGAGAAGTCCCAGAGTGCACTGATTTCTGCCAGAAGTGAAGCCAGTAGGTACACTTAAAGAAAAAAAAAATAATTCCTAAAGCTCTTGTTTGTTTGTTTTGGTGTTGTTTGTTGGTTTTTTTCTATGTTAAATTTTATATGTGTCTTTCTAATCTGGCCTGCATAATCTTTATTTCTGCTGGTAACCAATGAAAGGAGAGAAGTTAAGATTGTTTTACAGATTTTAGGCTGGAAATCATGAAATAAATAAAACTAGTAGTTATAAAGTATGAATCTCTGGTATGAAAATTCATGATAGGTTTATAATTTCCTGAGCATAGAACTAGACAATAAATCATTAAGAGCATAAAGACTTCAAAAAAATAAATTCTAGGAAAGAAATAAAGTATTTCTCCCTGTTGTTTGTTCATTGTTGATCTCAACATCTCAGACTCTCTGCTAACACTGCATTGAAAGCTGCTCAGGATATAAATCTCATTGCTAATTTATGAAAGGTTTCTTCCCTGACATCTTTCTTACTAAACTAATAGCTGGATGTCTAGGTGTGTTTTTTAAAAATATACTTCTAAATTCTTTACTCTCTAATACTTCTAAAATCTTAAACTAGACCAGTAGGATTGTAAGATTTTCCAGGTACTTACAGACAATATTTTTCATCCAGGCCAAACTTCCTCTAAACAGAAAAATAGCCAATGAGTGACACATGCATGAGGTTCACTCTTGTCTTTATTTTCCTTATATTTTATATGGTATACATGCAGACAATAGTGGAGTCATGAGTGGCAAGACAGATGAGACCTGCAGTCTATTAGCAGGAAGAGAATCATGTTTTCAAACCCGTGTTGTATTCACCAGCATGCAACAAAAGAAAAGAGAAAGATCTTAAGGTTAGTTTTGTCTTTACAAACACAGGTCTCCATCTGAGAGATCCACTCCAGTTCCTAACAAGATGGCTGCTGCCCTGGTAAGAAGTGAGAGGGACACAAGAAGAAGGATTCAGTAATGTCCATCCTCTGCCAGATGCTGTGCCAAGTAATAGAAATTAAACCAGACTTGGCACTCTCCTAGTCAAGTCCAAAACTCTCCCTGCCTGGTGCTTAATGGTACATCCTGGATATTCAGCATGCAAAAGCATTAAAAAGTTCTGTTAGATTATGTCCAGTACAACAAAGGAGAAGGAAGAAAGCTTGTGGGACACACACAGAGCAGAAAGGTCACTGATTCTTCACAGGGGTTTGATCAAGGGAAAAACAAAGCAGAAAGACTCAGCTTCTTAGAATCTGGCCACTTGGTTAGCTTTTGGCCTGAATGTAGTTGGTATTTCCTAGTCAGGAATGACAGAAGAATTTTTTTATAGTATTTGTGCATTTACTTGCATGGTTATTTGTATAATGAAAGAGAGGTTGCTTTCAGGTCAGATCAGATAGAATTATCTTATGAATGAACAGACATTTTAAATGCACAGTAAAAATAAAGAGGCTGATTTTGGTGGGTGCATCTTAATTCATGAAGACACTAAAGAAGGGAAAATTTCAACAAAACTTCTAACTAGAAAGAAATTATGTTTTTCTTGACTTTGGATTATGAAAACCTCTTTTTTTCCTATGATCTTTTGACAAGAAATCAGACTCCAGCTTCAAGAATTTATTATGAGGGAATTTTGGAGAAACGTGAGAAGCAAATGTAATAAAGACTTCATTCAAATTATGCTGCTATCTAAAAATGTTCCTATTGATTTGAAACAGCTTCAGGTCAAGGTCTTAAATTGGAAAATACAGTGCTATGCACTGTGAAGAAGAGAAGGCCCATGCTCAGTGTATATAAGGAAAGAAAGTGCAGAACAGGTGAAATTCCTTGGCTTCTCCTTCTTGAGCAAGGTGGGCTACCCTGCTTCTCCCAGTGTCAGAACAGGGTGGCTCCATGTGGCCTCTTCCTGTCACACAGGCAGCACATGTGCCAGTGCCTGCTGCTCACCCAAAGGTAGCAGGTTACTGCAGAGATGTATAGCAGCTCTTTTCAGCTTGCACTCTACAAGGTGTCCACATATATTCCCCACGTGGCTGTTAATCTTCCTGACCTGGTGTTTTCTGAGGAAGCCCATGTCCCTTGGCCCAGAGGATTGTCATTCCCTGTAGCACTAATGTGTTTCTAAAATGGCAAGAAAATCCTCTGTTTCATTGTGACCCCAGTGCTGGACCCAGGTGGAATTCATTTGCCACTTCCAGGGCGCTGCCAGGGTCTCCTTAGTCAAGTCCTGCCTGTCTCTGTTGACCAATTATTCTTCCTAGGTCCTAACTTATTTTATGTCTGACACTGCAGGATGTCAAATTAACTGAATATGAGCAGGCTGCCTGGCATGATAGAACAGTTGGATAAATTCTTTTGGTCTACACAGCTTCTACATTAAAAAATCTATTTAAATTGAGGAAAATTTCATATCAGTAAAGTGAAGTTTGTATGCCACTAACATTTTCAGGGCTCATTTCGCTTCCGTGCTCTGGTTTGCATTGCTGTGACATTGGTTCTAGCCAGAGAGGAAACACACAAGGCAGAGCCAGGGCCCTGCTGGTGCTCCTTCATGCATTTTGACAGTGAAAGGATGCTGCCAGCCAAAATCCAGCATCATGGCTGTGGATCAGCTGTGGGGCATGCCACTGAACAGGCTTATTCTGAAAGCTCATATTCAGCAAAATACTGAAAATCAGCTCTCATTTAAAGCACAGGAGTAAAATTGCCTAGCTGCACCTCCTCAGCTGCCCCAGGCAGAGCTCAGCACCACAGGGGCTGCCTGCCCAGGCTAGGGTAACCAGAGGGTGCATATTTAATTCCCATCAATGTCCAGGGAAGGGTGCATCTGCAAAGATGCCACCCCCAGTTCAGAAGATATAAAACTCAATATTAAATTAATAATTATGTGAGACTTTGGCTAGTGATAGCACCTTTTCTTCTGCAGTGCTGACAGATCATCACCCAGTGATATAAAGGCTATATGCATCATGTACTTTGTGTCACTACCTTGGCACCTCAAATCCTCTTTTCAGTGACTAGTTTGTAGATTAAAACCTTGCAAACATTGCCTCATTAAGCTGTACAACTCCCATTTCAGGTAAATAATTATCATTATTATCCTCCTTTTAGAGCCCAAGAACATAACATCCGAAGAGATTAATTAGACAGGCCACAGAGCAAGGAAAGACCGCAACACTGTTGTTCCTCACTTGATCCTATGCTCATGCTGATAGCCTGAGCACATATGTAGCCAGGGTCTGGTGGCCGGAAGATCTCGTGCTGTACGGAAAGACAGGGTCCTCCCCCCCCCCCTCGGGACAGCCAATAGTGTATAGACTGTGATGTTAGCAAAACGGATGTGACGTTACTCAAGCTATATAATGCCATGCCGCATGGCAATAAACGCCATTTTGCCATCCACCACATTGGTGTCTGTGTGCATATGGACCGAGCGACCAGGGGTTGGTCGCCGTGCCGTTCCTGAACCAGGTCGCCTTGCCTTTCCGAAGGCAACACACATATGCTGTTCTGCACATGGGGACTGGATTTGACTCACAACAGCCCTGCTCTAAAGTCACTGGCGGGAACATGAAATGTACATTTATATACATTAGATCCCTTATTGAACTTAGCGGTGTTTCAAGCTTGGGCACAAAAAGTACCCTTAGAGATCCAAGTACATGTGGCATTTTCACTGAGGCAGAGAGCCAAAATTACTCAGTCTATTCATTTCCTATCTGGCAAATGAGATGAATGTTTGCATTCCCCTAAAGAGCTCCCCTAACAAGACCACCAGCTCCTCCAACATCCCTGTGGCTAACTCATACTATAAGCTTGGCTAGTGTCAGAGCTAAAAGATTTCCTTTGGAAACTTACAACATGCTTAGCACAGTCTCACCCACTCAACTCAACCCATAATTCTGCATTCATTTTATACACTTATTCCCACTGTCAGCAACACTGACCAGTACAAAAAAGGGGGCAACAATGCAAATAGCAATAAAAATGCCCACTAAATACCTTTTAAATGTACTATATGCTTTTGTAATCACCATTATTATACCAACAACTTTTTATCTGAAAAAGGTTTAATGTAATTTAGAAGAATTATGACAATAAAATTATGTCATTATTATTAATTCATAATGAAGTTATGGCTATGTGGAAGTTTTTACCAAAGCAGTAGCTGTCAAGCCAAAAGAAAGAGGGGGTATGGGGGACAAATTTCAAAATGTTGGCTTTCTTTACATGTTATTTTAAAAGCCAGCTAAAGTAATTTTTTTTTTTTTTTAATTAAGCTTTTGCTTCAGAGTGATCTTGCAATAGAAGTGTACTTATACCAAGAAAAGCTGAAAATATTTGCATTTAATAGAAAAATACATGTTTTAGCTAATGCAAGACATTTTTCATTCCATTGTTTCAAATTTGGACAATTTAAGAAAATAATTTCAGCATATGAAATTTGTGCTGAAAGTTTAAATAGGCAGGTTACGTGGGTGCAAAAATATACCCCAGGATGGCTGAAGTGACCTAATGAAAGCCAGAAAAAAGTGAAAGTTGAATTAGAAGTTCCATAATATCTTTTTAGTTTTGACAACATATGTGTCACTTCCCTGATGGGTAGTAAAACTTTTCCAGGATCCTTATTTCTCTGGCTGATGAAATCTGGCTAAAATTCCCTGCTCAGTGTACCCTCTGCCTTTTTTCCCATTCTGAAACAACAAACTGCTAATGCTCCATATATCAAACAGAAATACCTTGCACAAGCTTGAGGTTGCTAAGTCAGGTGCCTAATTATTATGTGCCACAATAAATAACTGAGTGGACCTGGCCTCAAGGCGCCAGTTCCACAGTTAGTATGAAGCTAAGGGATAAGGAAGTAAAAATAAAATATAATCTGAGTTCAGGTTTAATCCCCAGGCTGAAATTTGATGGCACACAATGTTTACTCTAGCAGCTGGAAAAGCAAACACATGCATAAAAGACAATATTGCCATTTTTTGTAGCAGTCATTTCACACTAGCACAGAACTTGGACTAATATACAAGGTTTTAAAATCAAAATTGGCTTCAAATCCCAGTTTTCTTATACAATATAGGAGGTGTGCACTGCCTCAAACATCTGACACATTTGCTAAAAGCAATTGACCTAGACCAAGGAATACATGCAGTAGAAATTGTTTCTTCTTTTGCCGTGAGCTTAATCCCTCATCTGTTTGTCTGCTAAACTCTAGTCTTCTTTTCCAATCAGCTTCCTTTTTAATGCTTTTGAGAAAAAAACAGTGAGAAAAAGGTTTTCTTTTTCCTTTTTGTAACAACTTTAAGAGAATCTGCAAGTGTTTGAACACTGTCCTTTAGTGCAGGTCTGACTTATGAAGTGTACATTAAGCAAGAACTGCAGTGTTACACTCATTACCCATTCATGAGTTCATGAGTTCAGATAACTGATTGAATAATACTAGTTTCCCTTTCAATAAAGTAGATAAAAGCCACAAGGGTCATTGATACAGACATGGTCTCAGTCACTCCTACCAAGTCTTTTACCTGGCACAGCTGCCAGTTGAGCATTACCTGGGGAGCGGTAGCTGAGCTGGAGGGAAAAAGAGGAGTAAGTGCAAAAGATTTAGAAGAAGCAAAGAAAGAATACAGAAATTGAAGGTGGCTCCCCCTCTCCTCTGTGCTTTGTGGCAGACCTACCTCCACAGATGAAACAGAATTGGGCTCATTCTGCCCCTACCACTACCTCTGGGGCTGGAGGGAGCTCTGCCCTTGCTCCCCTACACAAGGCAGCAGAGCAATTCTGGGCTGCAGTCTGGCTTGAAAAAGCATTTGAATTTATCATCTCTCAACAGCCACCTCCTTCAGGAAAATGAGGTGTTTCTTTAACACCTACAAGTGAGCTGTCTTAATTTACTTTCCATATGACTACACACACTTTCCACTCCAAATAAAAATTAAATTAAAAATAAATAAATAAGTAACAAGCCCAAAATGAAAATCCCTTTTGCTTCTCCTACTTGCCTGTTTATTTTTCTCCTGGCATCTTACACTGTTGTGTAAGACACCTTAAAATAGGTTTGTCCATGGTGTGTTTTTAAAATGTTACAAGTAGGACCAGGCTTGAAAAACAAGAGAGCTTACAGCTGGAAAGCTGAAGCACAATTGGCATAACAATAATTGGCATACCTTTATAGCAACTTCAATACAATGACACTGAAGTGGCTTGTTTTTAGAGTTTCTCTCTCTCCCCCTCCCACTTTTTGAAAAAAAATTTGGCCTGGCAGAGAGAATGAACTAGGACTGGTCCCCAGTGTTCCAAAAGAGCTGGGTGAAAGAGCAAAGACTGTGCAAGAAGGCTTGATCGCTGATGTTGGAGATACCAGCCGGGTACTCTGAACTGTGACTGTGTCTAATCCTCTTAAAACAGGGTAAATATCACCTGCCAAAAAAGTGCTAAATACTGTGCTCTCAAGGGATTATCTCCACCAACTTCTTTCCCTTCTGGTTAGATTAGAGGAACAGCATCAGAAAGGAAAAAGGCAAAGCTGTCTCATCA
The DNA here is from genome assembly GCF_020740795.1 of Apus apus. Taxonomy (NCBI): domain Eukaryota; kingdom Metazoa; phylum Chordata; class Aves; order Apodiformes; family Apodidae; genus Apus; species Apus apus. The sequence goes on from NC_067285.1 coordinate 29,569,826, forward strand.
CTTTATGAATGTAGGAGTGAGGGGTTATATCCACATTTCCAAAAGCTGTATTTTTTTATTGTAGCAGTGCAGAAATCTATGTGAAATATCTTAATTAGACAGACATTTGAGTCTGCAACTCTACCATCTCAGATCCTGATTTTGCTACTCTTGGCCAAGACAGAAGAGGAGCTATTCTTGCAATCTACAGTGTATCCTAGGGGTAAGAGTTTCCTCTTGGTGATGCCTTGTGCAGCTACTGGCACTACAGAGAGTTGTGGCCATTTTTCTGTACATCTTCTGAAAATTAAGAGCTGTTTCTACAACCCATAACCAGATTTCCACACCATACTAGCAGCTTGTTTCCTCTTACACTCTCCAGTCTCTCAAAATAATCTCATCTGCTCTGGGATGAGAAACATCTATGTCATCAGGGGATGCTATAGCAGCCCTCTCCCCAGTCAGGTAACTACCAAAAAGGAAGACACCATCTTTTTGGTCTTTTTCATCATAATTCTGCCTGGCATGATGCATCTTTGAAACATGGTGGCAATGAGAAGTATGTGAACTCTACCCAAGCGTTCTTGGAGACAGAAAACTAGAGGGAAAGTGATAGCTTTCTTTCTCTGCTTACTCCCTGAAGGAGAGAACCAATGCTAAGGGGTTGGACATAGATGCCCATCCTTTGCTGTAGTCCAAACCATAAATCCCTGGCCACAGATTCCTATTGTCCTAGCATTATCAGATCAGCCAACAGAGCAGAAATCAGGAGATGGGACATTCCCCAAGATGATGTTGCATGGAGCTGAAAATTTTGCACTTCTTTATATTTACTCATTCTTTTTTAAACAAGAAACATGAGTGAAGATGTGTTGTGCTAAAAGAAGGGGGAATTCTTTATTTTTTTTTAAGTCAGTGAAAATTAGTGTTTCTTTTTAAAAAACAAACAAACAAAACACCAAAGCAAGCAAATAAACAAAACCAAACAAAAAAAATATCCTTTTTTTTACTGATTGTGTTTGCCATTTGCTTTAAGTGAGGTTTGGAAGAGAAGTGTTTAAAATGACCTGCAAATATCCTGTGGTGTGAGTGTATTTTTTAATCCTAATTTGTAATGTTCTTACTTTTCTTTAAAAAGTAGCAATTCAGGAAAAAATATCTTGAAGACAGACCTTGAAACCACAGGCAATTTGATCAAGCCCTCAAGGATAAAGCCTAGGGCTTGACTCTTGAGCTCCAGTGAAACTAGCTGAAGTATTTAAAGATGTTCTCATACCCTGCTGACCTTCCTGCTCCTTTACTGACCTCCTGCATATCAGAAGAAAAGCAGCAGAAACAAATGCTTGCAAACATCTCAGCCATTCCCACTCACAGGCTCCTTTACCAATGTGGTCTGAACTCACTGGCCTAACTAGTCTGAACGTCAATGACAAGATGTCTGCAATTATCCAGGAGCTGCTGTAGTCATAGCTGAGGTGCTGCATGTGCTCCTTTCTACTAATCCAACTACAGACATTGTATCTTCTTGCCAAAGGACAGGGAGAACACAGGGGTTTGCACTGTATTAAACTACTTCAGCCAGATTAACAGAGCACTCAAGTCCCTGGTCCTAGTCTTAGCTGTATGTGTGTGACAGATCAGAACACCAAGAGAAAGAGGAAAGACAGCGTTTTCATTTGGGGGACAAGGAGGAAATTTTGCAGAACATATTTGCCTTTTGCCTTTTCACAGATTTGCTGAGCTTGGCAATTTAACTGTCTGAGGTGTATTAATCTCCAATTGCTGTTTGCTATGAACAGCTAGAATCCTAGCACATGCCTGTGAATTCACTGAGGTCTCCTTACAGACTGGTAAAAGGGTTTCCCTAAGTAGTCCCACATCACTGAATCCATGTAGAAGGGATTAAATTCAATGAACCTTTCTCATAGGCTGCTTAGGGGACTATCAATTGCTTTTATTTTTTTCACAGACAACTATTCCAGTTTTCATCATATGAACTATTTTGCATGTAATCTGTTGTATTAATCAAGTCCTGGGTAAGTCAGAGCCTGAAGTCAGCCTAACACACTGATTTCACTAGAACAAGTGTGTATCATCATCCTTTATACAAGATAAGACCTCCACGCCTTGTTTTGCCATTTCAGAATTTTAGCTTTCAGCAACATAGACACTTATCAGGCACATAAGTATTCTGTTCTCCCCACTCTGCTTCATTCAAGGCTTCATTCAACAGCAGTTTGATAATTTTTTTAATTTCTTCCTTCTCCTGGAGAAGCGTTAAAGGGCCTGAAATGCCAAAAAAGTGAAGAGGGGAGCAAAAAATGACTTCATTTTCTTCAAAACATTTAACTATCATAAAACTGCCTAGTTTTATCAAAACCAAAAGCCTGAGAATCCTGGGGTTAAGGCCCAGAAGTCTCTTTTGGACGTTTGCATATCAAAAGGTACAAATATTAGCCAAAGACAAAAATCTCTCAATGGTAAAAACAGTCTCAAGTCAATTAGCTTATTTCCTTTTGTATTTAGGGAAAGTTCATTGAAAGGGGTTGCTGGGGCTGCTGAGCCTGAAAGTAAATATACATCTGATGATGGTTCACAAGTACCTACATGCACATCATAGAATCATTTTGCTTTCCACACAGCCTCCACCCTAGGGTAAATAACAAGGCAGATCACCTTCATCATGGTTCCTGAGACAGATGAGGAGTGCGGTATCAATATAACCAGACAGCTTACCACTGGTAGAATAACACCTAAACAATCTCCAAGGAGTTTCCCAATAAGAGGATGGTATCAGAAAGATATTTCTGGAATAATTTTTGTTGTAGATACTAAGAATTTTATATTTATAGGAAAAACTTGGATTAAATAAACCTTGACTGTATCTTGCATGAATCACTCAAACAGGCTGAGGTGACCTTTCATGTTGCAAGTGCTGTGTTTCAAGATGATTTTATTCCCTTTGTAACATTTGGTGTGAAACTCCATGCCACACAATTTTTAGTGTTATTGTCATTTTAGGTCTGACAACTTTGAAGCTTCTATTTAAAAAGAGGAGGGGAAAAGCATTCCATATAATGCTAAAACAAATATAGCACTTCTATTTGAAGTTAAGTGCAGATCGGTGACTAGGTGGGTTATTAAAAAGCTGTTGTCAGATTCCTGTGAACTTCTAGGTGAAACAAGCCTCATATCATCTTTACTCATATCATCTCAGCCTTTCTCTCTGTGTTAATTAATCCACAGATACACTGACACGGCTGTTCTCAGACAATAGTAGATCAGGCTACAAGCATTCACAAAAGCCACTGTAATTCTGCCTGAGAATTAATTTTTTTCTCTCCCAGTTTCAGTAAGTTTCAGGTCCAAGAAAGCCTGAACACTCACTGAAATTCAGCTCCATCACTGTAGTTTCTTCTTTGTGCTATTGACCTGAAGACTGACCTAAACTGATTTACCCAAGATTGTCTTTATCCTTGGGCAATTTTGAGTGGTTTGAAATCTGTCACAGAACCTTAAAAAATCGTATGGTTTTCAGAGAATTGTTCTGGTTGGAAAAGGCCTTTAAGATCAATAAGTCCAACTATAACCTCACTCCACCAACCACTAGCCCAGCTCTACCAAATCCAGTGCTAAGACATTTCTGTGCACCACGTTTACCCATCTTTTAAACACCTCCAAGGATGGTGATTCAGCCAACTCCCTGGGCAGCCGGTTCCAGTGTGTGGGCCCAGCCATCGTAGAATAAGAAATATAAATTACAGGTTCATGGTCATCAGCAGTTACATAGCAGAAATACTTCTATTAATCCAATTTTATTTATAAACTCTACCTGAATTCAGGTTTGTAATGGCTGTATTTAAACAAACCACCCATAGTCATTGTTGGTAAGGTGACTCTGAGATTATCAGAGCTTTAATGACATGTAAAAGTTCCTTAAGATCTTTGCAGGGAGACAATTCTCTCCCAACAGTGCTGTTGGTTCCAGTGGGACTATGTGATAAGGTTGGTGTTCACTGGCATGAAGAATGTTGTTATCGTTGATATCATCTGGACCTAGGTTATCTCGGCAATTACAGTGGAGAGCTCTTGAACATAGCAATTCCATTTTTTCATAACCTCTCTTTTGGCATTATTAACCTTTTTATTTTAACAGGAATTAGTTTTCAGTGTCCCATTTTTAAACAGTGTATTTATAAGTACATTAATATTGCAAAATTTTGTTGCCAAAAAAAGGAGAAGTGGTGGTTCTCTTTGGCTGCATGGCATTACACCTGCCTTATTTGCTGTGTTACAATACTGCAAACCTGAAATACATCTCTGCAGGAAACAAGTACATGCAGACACGTGTGTAAGTCAGTGAGAACCTATGAAGTGGATAGTTTGTCATCCATTGTCCAGGGAAACACAACCAGCTGATAGCATCGTGTAGCTATGGCCTTTTCCCCCACTCATTAATACTGACCTCAGAACTACTGTATCACCTGGCAGAACAAACATGGAGCCCAGCAGGCTGAAGCCCACAGCTACATTTCTTTGAAACCAGACTTAGGTATGGAAGGACAAGCAGTTGCAAACATGTATAATCCAGAATGGCAAAGACAGCCCTGAATGGAGCATGCATGAATTTTTATTACCAGGTTTCACTGAGCAAAGGGAGGTTGTTCCCATTCAGGACAGAGAAATCCTCTCAGAGGCTTAAATTCCATTACCCCTGGAGTTGTAGCTGGGGAAGGCGGACTGGGAAGTATTTGAAGAAGGCAGATTTGGGGAGGGCGAGGTCTGCTTCTGGAGTGTCTGGGTAAGGAAACTGAAGGGATAAATCAACAGTGCAAGCCTACATGACTAAAATCTACTCTGAAATCCAGCCTTCCTGCAAACTGCACCTTCCCAAAAGCCCAAAAGATGACAGCAGATTTTCTGCAGCTCCTGCTAGATATAATGTATATGAGATCAACATGAAGCAGAATGGGGTTTTTAAGTCTTTCGTCAAATATACAGACTTGTGTGATCATCTGTCCTTGAACAGCAATACAATCCAATGGTAATTAGAACATCAATAAAGTAATTACATCCATTTACAGCAAAAGGTGGCTGCATAGTGTAGTGAACCAAAGTATGTTAATACAGAAGGAAAGGAAACAGATCCATTCATCTCTCTGTCAGACAAGCGCATTGAGCAAAGCCATCTGTATATAATTGGGATGTGTTCTCGTGGGTGCATTAGCACTTCTCCGTTTTTCTTGCTTGGATTTACAGAGAGATACTAATGGCTAAGCACAGGACACATACTTCAGTTTAGTATTCTCAAATGAGGCCTTCTAAGGTAATTATTTTTTTCCTAATATTTTATATGATTACAAAATTCCTAACATTTTTCTTTGGGGTGATAACAACATGTAATTACTGCATTTTAAGTGAAGTCAAAGAGCAGCTTTTAAACTGAGTATAAGGTACATGTTTGGCAAGACTGCAAGGAACATTACCTCAAGCTGTTTGTTTTTTCTTTTTCCTTTCTCCTAGTTCACATTGCCATAGGATGCTTCTTCAACACTCGGTTGTCCTTAACCAGCATATAAATAGAAACAGTCTTAAAATATTGTCAGGAATATTTGCCAGCTCAGGCACAAAATCTATTAATCCATGTCCACTATCACAATGAAGATAATGCAGCAAACTAATTATACTTAATTCCTCTACCTTCACCATGATATTTTGGCTGAGTAAGCCGGCAATATTTTACCAAGCTGTAATAAAAATCACAGTATCTATCCTTACGCACCTGTTATAGGGGTTCCTACATTACAAAGGCTTAGCACTTTGCATTCTCACCTTAACAAATCCAGACATATGTAAGTGGTTTATAAGTCCACAATATAAAAAGGAGTATTTATGTTAATAAAATGAGAGAAAGAGAAGGGGAGAAATGACGAGTGCCTTAGTTATTTTAATGTATTATGAGTTTTCATGTATCAGTTTTGGCAGAAACAGGATCAAATGTTGCTGTCACTTGCAAAGGTAAGAAAGTGTTTCGTTCAAGCCTGATTAGGTTTTAGTGTTCAAACCAATATTGCCTAGTTATGCCAATGGCTATACCCTATCATAGCACAGATCTAATAGAAAAAGGAGTGAATAACATAGCAACAAACCAAGTTTTATCACACCATCAGTTTGTCACTGTACTAGTGTTTCTTACAAAAACATCAAAGCAGAGAGCTAGGCATGTATCCTACAACATCCAGTAACTGCAGGCTTGCATGGTCCCATAGATAAAAGTGCTTGAACAAATCTGGTCTTAGGCCAATAAATGTGTCATTATCATCTGTTTTGATATGTTTTTCTGACTTTCATAAACAAAAATGAAATTCCACTTATGTGAGATTCCATGAAAATAAAGTTTAATGATGTTCAGAAATAATTTATGTCCTTTCAGTTTCTTTGGTTTACTTTGCCTTGGATGAGACTGTAAAGTGTTGCTTCAAACTTTGCTGAAAGGCACAGAAACACAGGCTTCTATTACCTCAGTTCACATTTTCCAGGCAGTTTCAAAACCATAGAACTAAGAGACTTGTTAGAACAGAGTTCAAATTTTGGGAGAAAACCTGAATTAAAGAAATGCATGTCCTTATGCACAGTCATTACAAATGAGCTCTGTTTCTGTCCTGGAACTATGGGCTAGCAGTTCCCACTGGGGTCTTCATATCACAGCCATGTTTTCTGTTTCCCAATTCCCAGTAACAGGCAATATCCTGTTTTCATGGACAGCAGCCCAGAAAGTAGTAATTAAAAAACCCTCTGATTTAAAGAGTCACAAGCAGAAAATGGTGGTCAAGCTCTGGATTTTAAGCACTCCTCAGTTCTTCAAGTCTGTGGCACTGGATTTGCCTTCAGTTTATAAGAGAGATGGGGAGCATTTTGGAAGCATAAGCACCAAGCAGATCCCAAACACAGATGTCTGAGTCTCAGGGTGGTGCCCAGTCCTAGCTTTAGCTCCAGGCCACACCTCTGCTAACAGCTTTGTATTAATGGAGACTTTCCCGAGGAGATTAGCACTGTACTTCATCTTCCTTAATAAAATATGTTATACACTTATTAATCTGGCAGATAATATCTAGTTTCTTCTAATATTTTAAAAAATTTGATACCTGACAATGAGTTCATGGTATTACATTTCCCTGTTTATTTTCTGTAGTCACCCATGCTGTGTCAGAAAAAATCTAATCTGGAAGGTGAAAGCACGGATTGACCCCTCACTATGTAGCTGCCAAAGTTACTGAGTGACACATGGTGGATAAGGAAAACTAAGCCAAATCCAAAAGGGATTGTCCACTCTGCAGCAAGTGCAAATAGAAGAGGACAAGTACATGGGTGGGTGAATGGACTTATTTGTTCTGGCTGGCTTAATTGATGGAATCAGGCCCAGACATCTCTGGACTTTCACACTGTCATTTTCTGTGGGTTTCTTTGTTATCACACCTGGGGTTATAGATGCACAAACACAAAAAGTGTGGGACACACTTTTCGAAATACGGTTTAGTTGTTCAGTATCAGAACCTTCATACTATAGCTTCACAAAGACGGAAAACTGCAAAAATTAACACCAAGCCCAAGCACTTGGAGATGTCTTTTTAGCTATTATAAGTCTCAGAACTCACTAATCAGATTTTCTTTAGCAGTCACTGAGAAGACTATGCAAGGAACCATATTGCTAGCACTTGCTTTTTCTCACCACTATTCAACAGTTTTCCCCCACAGTATGAATAATTACTGCTTCTTATTGTTAAATACATGATAATAGAGTAGGAACTGCACAATTAAATGCACTGCTCTTCTTAACTGCCGGTTTGTAACAACCAACATGCTGAGAGGGAACGACCGGGGCCGGGCAAGCCCAGATGCGTGTGCTTCACTGGAAAACGAGAGCTGCACTGCCCGTTTCTCTGCAGGCACACTCTGCCTTTGCCTCCCTACGTAGTCCATACTAAAGTGCACGCTCCTGCCTGTCTTCCCCTAGTGCTCCCCGGTGCTCCGGACTCAGAAGGGGCTACTCATCACACGGACCATTTCATGACCAGTGTGCTTTGCTTTGTAGTTGGAGTCAACAAGCTTATACCAGCGTGACAATTTAAGTACCTGCAGAAAATTCGCTGGCCATTTCTTTATGTTTGGTGCTACACTGACATCTTGTGGCCCTTAACCCTGGTGAGACAGTAAACGAGGCCATCATATTTCCAAATGTTTAAGTAAGGATGCAGTAAAATTAGGGTTGGGAAAGCAGCACTCGTTTTCCTCTCACTTCGTATCTGATTGAGTTCATTTTCCAGTGCTTCCTGTGCCCCCTTTTGGTAACAAACTTCCGATTTAAATACTAACAATTAAACAACAACCAAATCAAAGGTAGTCATGAACAGATTGTGAAGAGAAATCAAAATTGCAGCAGGTGAATTCCTTGTGTAGATATGAGTTACTTCTCAGTAGAAACTACAGACACACATTGCTTTAATATTTCATTAGCACGCTCTGCACTTGATTTTATGAAGTTGGGATTTTAAATTGCTGTGGTAGTATCTACACATTATTTCAGTTGTTAGCCAAGACTACTCCCAAGAAGAGCAAAAAACATGTGCGTAACACGGTGCTATTTAACTTCCATAATTAATGATCACTAATAAGAGTAGAAGAAAACATTTAGAAACAATGGCAGAAGTCGTATCCATATGTTAAAGCTATATGAGATGAAATCACATGCCCACATAGAGAGAGGTCTGTCACACTGGCATAATATACACCAAGGAAAAATATTTTCTTTGGAGCCTTCATCCTAATGAAGAGTGGAGAAGAAAATCCAAACACTAAAAAGATAGGCCTAACTCCTTAACCCTGAATAAGTTTTAATACAGTTACAAACTGAGGTTTGAAAAGGACTGGAGATGAAAAGCAGTATGGATATTACCAGAAATAAAAGGGGTTTTAATATTACAAAAAAAAATGAGACCACACTTCAATCCAGACTCACTTCTCTAAGCACATGGCCACCTCAGCTAAAATAGGATCTCTGAAACTTGCTGGGTATGTCAGTACAGAAACTTTTCCTCTGCAAGGTAACTGAAACTGTTCCTTGGATGCAAGGAGCTTTGCAGGCATGGACCTTTCTCTTCAGTGATTACTGCATTGTCCAACTAGTAAGATAAAAGCTACAAGCCAAAATGTTTCAGAGAAGCATCTAGAATTTAGTCTTTATGACTTAATTATAAGCAAATTATCACAGCTAAAATAAATGAGATACTGTAGTGAGGCAAAGGGAGGGGAGTGAGATTTACCTGCATAGTCAAACATCTCAATACAATTCAATCAATTTAATTTTTTATTTCCTTTACTATGCCAGCTGAAGTTCCTCTTCTTATCCAGTAAGTTATCATGGTATACCACTTAGATTATGACAAGCACTGTGGGAGACACTAATATTCATAGGTGCTCTATGGACTTCTCCATATAAAAAGCAGATCTCAATCAACCAGCCCAAGGGATCCAACTTCATTTCTTAGAAAAATACTGGAAGAAACCAAAATATATTGAACATTCAGCATAGGGTCTGGTACTACCACAGGCAAAGGGAACACGTTTCCCTCCCGCAGATGTCACTGACTGCAGGAGATTATGCATCCTTGCATGGGTACAGCACAGACCCCTGAGGAGAACAAACTAAAGAGAGAGAGGACTGGCTTGACTGGTGAGCTCAAATTCAGAGGAAGTCCAGAACACTGACAGAAGATTAGATTGCTTAGTCCGGTCCCCTTGCTGTTGTAGACAAGCTGTCCAATAAACTCACCCATAAACCTGTCATGTTACTCCCCAGAAGTTGTTACATTTTGTATCAACTGCGTGAGACTTACATCCATCTTTAAGGATCAGAACAAGCTTCTCTGTTACAGCCTACATATATTCATAGCCGCTATACCTGCTCCTGGCTTTTATGCCAGCACACTCCTTTCACCCACACAGCTCTTTGCTTCTCTGATGTATTTATAGACAGTTTCCATATTGTCTTTCACCCTTCATTAGGCTCAAGTGAACAGACAAAGACCTTCTAATCTCTTCTCATCAGGGTTGTCAATTCAGTGGCAGTGACTGCATCTGTAGTAGTTCAAACTCCTCTGTTTTGCACATGGGGGATCAGAGCTGCAGACAGGTTGCCAGATGATTTCTCTTGACTGCTTTAGACAGTGATGGTGACACTTCTCTATCTCCACTGGCAACACTTGTCCCAGTGCAGGCTAAGGCATTACTCACCATTTTTAAAAGCTGTACTGTACAGGCAGCCCAGAGGGGCTCCTTTCCTGTAAACTGACTAGCACTTGTTTTTACTGCTCTATTTCATCCTGATGCTGTTATTACAGAACCCCAGATAATTCAGCAGATAGAAATGCCTTCTAAATCACTTTATTCAGCATGTTCTTCAGTTATTGCAGACCGACTTTTTCCTCTTACAGGTACAACAGCTGATCATGGGAGACTCTGTTTGTCACAGTGAGAGATATAAACATCTCTCACAGCAGCAGGTGGTCAGGAAAGACTTCTTCTTGCTGGAGAAGCTGAACACACTGGGACACCTCTTCCTTGGGAGCAATGCCACCCCCAGCAAAAGCAACTTAGGCAAAGAGAGCACATTGAGCCAAATGACTGTGATATTGCAATGACAAATTAGTGAGTCCATGCTGGTGTTTGAGTTTCAGTCAAACATCCCAGAATGCGTAAAACAGAAAAAAGATGTACGAGAGCTGCCTTCTGGATTGAAAACTGGTTGAGAACATCAGAAATACAGGTAGCGATAAATTGTGTACACTGTAATAGAAGTGTCAAGGACTTCCTGCACTGAGCTACTCATAGTTGTGTCTTAGTTTTGTAGCAGAAATGGCAAAAGCTTCATCTGAATTTTTAAAAAAATGGTCAAAATATAATTGAAAGGTGATTTGTGAGAGAATTCTTTCATTGGCAGACACATGAAACCAGTGTTTTACCCAGCACAGATTTTCCATACCTGATGTGTATGGCAGGCAGCCAGAAATAAGGGAAAGAAAATAAATTTTAGTAGATTAGAGCATTTTCATAGGTGGAATTGAAAGCACTTCCACACTAGCAGCACTGGGAAGATGACTTTGTCTTGCTTTTTTCCCCTCACTTGCTCCCTGAGGTCAGCAGTCTTTTGAGGAACTAAAATGCAAAGAGAATTTACTAAGCAACTGAGCATGTGATGAAGCTGGCAACCAGAATAAGGCTTCAGATACACTGACAAACTCACTGTCACGCTCTGCTCCTTTTATGCTACTCAGCAAACTCTGGCAAACTGTTCTGCTGGGTATAATATTAACACAGAGAGAAGCTTCAAGCAGGTTCACAGCAGTCTGAAGCTGCCTTCTCCAATAACACTCAACCTTAGGAGATGCATTAGGAGGGTATAAGCCCACTGCTTATCTCAGGCTGGAAGCTGCAATCAGTGGAGAGTCAGAACAAGCCCTATTGTAGTTAGATGGGAGCTATTAAGAAATAAAGAATCTGGGCAGATCACTCTCTCAAAGGCATCTACTTCTCTTTTGGCTTCAGAAAAAAGTAGGCAGGCAAATCTGATACAGAATGCATAAAAATGGCCTCAGTACTACACTAATTAAAAATGTTTTAACAGGTGACAAAAGGATTGGTGGTGAATGTTATAGACAGAAAATCATAGGGCTCCATCTTCAAACCTTATGTTATCTATATAGGGATTTAACAGTAATACTGTTCTTTAAAAAGCTGCTAGACTGAATTATGGAGACATGCTGCTATCTGACACCCCTCAAGTCAACACAGCATAATCAGAACCAAAGCTTGTTCTATTTACTCCACCTTGCACACTCCTGACACAGCCTAACCTAGAGGAGGTGAGTGATGCAAAAAGCAGACTTTTTTGCTTCCTGCTCAGCGAGCCCTTGGCCTCTCCCCAGGCTGCATCTTGAGCTGCCAGTGTTGATGAGAGGCCTTGCAAAATGTGAATACTTGTCCCTGAGCCCAGATACTGGCAAAAACAAAACACCATTTCACCTGTCCTCATTGTGTGAACGAAAGATGTAAAAAGAGAGACCCCCCAAAAAAGGTCAAATAGCTAATCCCAGGCTCCCAAGGAAAAATGCAGTTGTCCTGTTTGTCCTGGAGCTGCAGACATTAGAATTGCACTGGTGAAGACAAGCACTTTATTAGGAGAGACTAACTCCCAGCATGGGCCACCATCAGAAGCAGATGAGGTGAAATCAGATTCTAGGGCTTGGATGCTTTGCAGCTTTGTGATTGCCAAAAAAAAGACAGACTAGAAGAACCACAGCATGCAAATATTTCAAGCCACAGGGATCACATCAGAAGTGTTACTGCTTGTGAACCTACACTCAGTGGCCTGATAGGAACAATGAACAAAAACATAATGGAAATACCTGGTCTGCTATAAATGTTTAAATGTATCTCTCTGTTATTTAGAGGGGAAGAAAACGTTTTGGTGAGCAATATTCCTGATCAGAAACAGCTCAACACATGGAGAAACAAATTACTCTAAATTGCTCTTGTGATTGGAGTAGGATGCCTCAGAGAAGCCATCTGCACAGGTTCTTTCCTCCCACCCAAAAAACCACATTAGCATTTCCTAGGAAAAAATATGTAGCAGTGACTTCTTTTATACTGCTCAGCATGATATGCTGTAGTCGAGTCCCTGGATCAGGCCTTATGAACTGTTATGCTATGTCTTAACCATAAAACTGGAGCCTAAAATGCAAACTCTTTGGTGGTCTACTTAAAAAAAAACCAAAACACTTTTCTAATATTCCTTAACACTTTTCTCTTAAGAGTGAGTTTTTTGATTTTGTTTGTTTTGTTTTCATTTGTTTGTTTGTTTTTGTTTGTTTGTTTGTTTTTGTTTTGTATTTCTGTTTCTTTTTTAAGAGATGTAAACTGTCAGGAAAATTTGCAGTAACGCATCTGTATCATTCCTACTGCACACTGTTTTGCAATGCATAACCATATCCATGCAGGAAATGAACCACCTTCTAGTCTAATCTTACTTATACTAGTATAGCCTTATAGCAACGTAAGAATTTTAAACACTAGAAATCTAAATTCTGAGATAAAATAGAAGCTCGGACTGAACAAGGGTATTAGTAATCTCTTTGTACTTTGAAATATCAGGATATCAGAAATATGATTCTATAGACTGGTAACTAGTAGTATTTCCAAACTTCAGAAATTTTAAGTGATATCTAGGTTAGTAAAGTCACCTCCTGACAACAGCAGCAGCTGCCACAGCAAGTTACTGTGTATAAGATGCCATAACTAAGAGGAGTGCTGCCTGCCAGCACTGAATCCTGGGCAACTTCTAGCCAGCATTACAACATGCACTGTGCTCTGGGAAATGCGTTGTAAAGCAGCAGGCTCAATGGTTTTCATGAGACCACAACTACATTCCTTCAGCAAAAAACTTGTACATATTTTATTTGACATGGAGAAAACACTGACAAGTTCCATCTGCAATGTTCTATTCCACTTCAAGAGGTTTTTGGAGCAAATCACTCTGCTTGTGTGTACCACTGCACACTGGTGTCCTCACCTTTCCAACTAAGCAGCAGAAAGAAACCTTTGAATACACCTGGTCAAGATGATCACATCGTTTCTTTTCCTTCCATTTATTTCTAACACATGCTGGCACAAGGCTAACTCCATGTCTTGTGGCTACTCCTCTTTTATCCTCTTGAATTCAAAACAGTCATGTGCTGGTCATACCCAGACAAGACACTGCTCTTTACTGTCACAACACTATAAAATGTCAAAAAATCCTATTTATCTTAATTTAGTGTTGTAATAATAACAATAACAATAATAATAATAATAATTTTCTTAATAATATTCCTACCATTCCTACCAACTGTTTCTTGTTGCTGCCCGTCTCCCCTAAGGATCTAAAGACTGGCTGAGCCAAAAGCCTTGTTGCTAGAGCTGGATCTGCCTCTGGACAGGCTGCAGGGTCATGGGCATAGAATAAATAGGACAGGCACTGCCTACCTTTAGTGCCTTGAGAATACAGCATTGGCTTCTCAACATTATTTTTCCTAATTCCGCCTCACTGTGGTAAATCTCTTGCTGAAAATTAATACTTCTGCTGTTCTGCCTGATGCTAAACAAAGAGAGGGTTTTGAACTTACCCATATTGAGTTAATTTTTAATCTTCATACTAGGAGAAGCTTAACCAGAAGGAGAAAACCGTGTAGAGTATATATGTCATCATAGGTAGTGAACGATTTATTAGATCATGCAATTTTGACTTCTGCTACTATCATTTTTTAATCAGCAATAAGCTAAAAGATATCCTGAGCACCCTACTTGGTTCTCTACCATTCCTTAGAGATTATTAATTAATCTATAGTAAGGGCAGTTAATTTTGTTTTTTTTGCAAGAGGATGACAACTGCCCTGATCCACTGATTTTTATATTTCAAAGACCAGCTTTAGCACCAATATCCTGGACAAAAGTACCAAGCAGCTTATTTAAGGAGGAAATTCAAATCAAAACAAAAAATGTTACCACTTTTTCATTAAAGTACCAATGTTTCCATTTTGTTCTTGAAGTGCTTTCCACTACTTCTTTTTCACAGTCAGACTTCCATCAGCTTAAGTACCTCCTAATGAGCATGCTAGACTTTGGCACAGACACCCTGACAAAGAGTCCTCTCACAAGCTTCAGACATCTGTTGTAGAGATACCTCATTCTCTGTTAATGACCAGAAACTGCCTGACAGTTAGTAGAAGGAAAGAGACATTTTAAAACAAAATCAGACTTTATAATAAAAATACTTTAGGAGAGAGAACTCATGTCTTGGAAGTGCTGATTTCTTCCTGGTGATCGTAGAGTCAGATACTGATGTCATGTTTGGTCACTTAAATCCTGCTCCTATGGCACTAATCAAAAGCATGGAAGGAGGAGAAGGGAGACGACTCAGGAGAGGGGTCTTCAGACTAGAAAACAGCTCCTAGTTTCAAAATGAGTGTAGTGGATGAGAAGGTATTATTTAGCTTCAACAGAAGTTTCAATATTGCCTGGAACTCATATAGTACATCCCCCATTTGGTAATTCAGGGTAAGTATAGTGTTTGAAAGCTAAAATTAATTTAACTTAGACCTGTTCCTAGAAGACCTATAAAAAAATTGACCTATAACAACCAGTTCCATTTTTTTTTTTCTTTTTATCTCGTTAATTTAATTACAATTATGACACAAAAATAAATGGTTCAAATAAGAATTGCAGCTCACCTGACTGTATCACTACCAATTAAAAGTGCAATAAAATGAGTCTTTTGACATCTGTCTCTTGCAACTTTGAGTCAATGTACTGATGCACAACAAATTTAGGGCTGTAGCTCTTCAGCCCTCAGAACATGATGTGTCTTTTGTTTTCTAGAACCACAGAGCTTGTAGCACATTATATTATGCTGCCTTAGAGGGGGCTGGGGGAGAGAGGGAAGGAAAAAAAACCACACAACAAAACAAGAAACAAACAACTTTCTTTCAAGTCAGAGCCAGGGGAAGACTTAAGTATGTGCATAAATGTTTGAAATAATCAATGCACTTATCTCAGTTTTTCTCAGAGCTGGAGTGCAGCCGTCACCTTCCAAGGCTAAAAATAGCATCTGTAGGCAGCTGAGGTAGATGTAAGCCACCTTCTTCAGCTTTATTTAATAACTTCTAAGTGAGGAACAATTCATTCTTCTTTGATGTTATAGAAAATTAGTGGAATGATAGCAGCAGTGAACTGATAAGAACCCAAGAATATTGCAATTGTTTAAGTATTTCTAGTTTGGAAAAAGTTACTTGAGTGACTTAATATCCAGCATTCCTTACTCTTACAAGTTTGAAGGCATGAGAAAAAAACTCTTCTGGTTACTTACCACAAAAACCTTAGTGCCACATTTCAGAATAACTTAAGTTGCCTCTTTAAAGCAGTGTTTTCTGTAAAAATTCTGTGTTTGATCACACCCAAGGTCAGAGGAAAAGGCTAAAAACTGTCAACATACTAATTAAACCCCCCTAACTTTGCCTCTCCTTTGCAATCACCAAGGGTTCATCTCCACATCCATTCAGCAAGATCACTGAATAACATGGGTAACAGAACACAGCCCTACCATGCTTTTGGGCTCACCTTGAACTCTTTGGTCAGCTCACCATGTACAAAGCCTCTTTGTTTAAGTCTCTCAAGAATAAAGTCTGAGTAAGGAGATCAGTTTCCAGCCATCTTTCTCAGATATTACATACAAGGATTCAATAATCTGAGTTAAATATTGCAGTAAAATTTGTGCAAAATAATAAGAGTTTGAAGTCAATATTGCTGTCGAGCTTGTAGAAACGAAAGTACACCACCACCCGATGCCTAGACCTGTGTTACACCAAGTATAAATGAAGTATTTTAATATGCTACAATAGATATACACCTCAGGCAATATATATTTCTGACCGAGTTCTAGATTTGCTTTATGTTGTTATAACAGTGCTATAGGTCTACAGAGTAAACATTCTATTTTCATCCACTTTACACTGCCAAAATGGTGCCTGGTATACACACATATCTATTATATACTCATTTATTAAGCAAGATTGCATACAAGGTAGATCATCATCCAGAACTAAGCTAGTAGCCAGTTGCTTTCACACTACTGTGCATAGTGATGAGTCTTTAGCTGTGAGTCATTTAAGTTTAAAACCAAAGCAGGCTGAGGTACTTTTGTAATATCCACATTGTAACATCCTGCACTTCAGAGCAGGGAGCCGGGGTGCTTCCGAGACACCCTTTGTGACAGTTAACTTCAAGAACCAGAAAGTCAGTTTCCTTAGGAGGAAACCAGTTGAGCAATGTATTACCAGAGCTTTTTAAAATTTATTTTCTAATGGGAAAATGCATTCTTTTCTACTGTTGGTCAGCTCAAGATGCACAAGATTTTCTGTGGTCATTTGTTTCTGTTTGGGTTCTTTTCAGGACAGGGTGAAATCAAGGACTGGAAATCATGAGAGCAGAACACTTACCATGTTTTGAAGCATAACAGTTAAAATTCAGAAAACAAGAGGTGCCATTAAGATACCCAGGCATGATCTATGTATGTTTCTTGAAAGTAATATTTGTAACCAAAGTTGGCATTTCTGAGCAGCCTGCTAGTGCTGGCTATCTTTATAACAAACAAAAGGACATGCTTTGTGACACTAACATACACTCTGTGGGGAAAAGCCGGTGCCTCTCTTGTAGGAAGTAGGCAGAATAGATGTGCGTATCTAAGACAGCCTAGAGGGAACACAACTGAGAGATATCTGGGAAAAAAAAAAAACAGGGCATGTAGCCAGAACAAAGAGACATATGAGATGAAGCAAGGGGTGTAAGATCACTGCTTTGCTCTCCCACAAGCTTTCCCTGTCATTTTGCCCTCCTTCCATTTCCTTGTATATATTGCCGAGCAGCAAATAGTAATTTTTTGTATTCTGAAAGCACAAAGTTGAAAGCAAATTAACACAGAGTTACAGACTCTAATATTCAGAGCAAACCTCTGAATGGGAAATAGGAAATAATTTGGTTCTCCAAAACCATGTAATAAAGAATTAAGAAGTCAAATGCATATTATTTCCATGCAGGTCACTTTCTCAGATAGAAGGATGAGGCAAAATCAGATCATTTTTAAAGAAATTTACAGAAGTTCTAAGTAGCATGGATATTATAACTTTGGAGATCACTGAGATATAGTTCAGGTGTCATATATTTTAATTACTCACACCAGGCTATATAAAAAAGGATTGAGATTAGTCTGGTCACATAATTCCATGTTTTGTAAAGAACACCAGCATCACCAGGAAAAGATTTTAAAACAGTCAAAAGGTATATACCACACAGAATCAAATTTATATACAGTTAATTTCTTTGAAGGAGGAAGAACAAACTGAACCTGTCAAAATTCAAAACTGTGTTACCAGGAAGTATGTTAGCCTGTTATGTTTGGCTTCTCAACATATAAAGGCATATCAGCATCTACAATTCCAGTCCCTTCAGAGATATTTTTTTAAGAATAAATTATAGCACTTCCTCTTGTTTTAAGCATTCTTCTGCAACCAAGAGAGAGAAGGGCAACAGTGCAGTTAACGGGTCAGGAGGTTCAAATACAGAAAGGCTGAAAAGTGGGAATACCTCTACTATAGAAAATTATTTCTAGAGCATTCTGATAGAGGTCTGTGACAGACTTGCAGCCATCCTTCAATTTTCACATTCAAATGGGAATAAATGTAAGGTAGGATGATGAGAAAATAATTCTGTCTTTAAAAAGAGGGAGAATTCTCTTCAGCTTTTCTTACTGAGGCCACGTAACAAATTTATGTTAAAGTAAGGATAGCAGGACAAAATAGAGTGAAGACACTTAGGAGTATGGAACACTCACTCAGAAGGAGGTGATACGTTGAAGACAAGCATTAGGTTCATATGTCTTCAATGAGATCTCTGAATTGCTGCTATGACTCAAGATCGATTGATGAAAAGGTAAACCAAAGTAGTGGTTAAATTTGTGGACTACACAAGAGACACCTCATTAAAGGTGACCAGATTACTCCTTAACAGCTCTCTCGGAGGAATCATTTTTGCACCTCGTTTTTCTGGTGGCAAATCAAACAGCTAAAAAGAGTTTCAATAGAAGAAACAGGAAGATGCTTTAAAAGGGGTGGCACACGACATATCCAGTGAAGATAAACAGCAGAAAAAACCACAAGTATGGATGAAAATAAATAAATAAATCAGTGTACATATCTTAATACTACTAATGTTCCTGTGACAAGTTATGCACTTCTGAAAAAAAACAAACAAAAAAAAAGCAGCACAGTTTAAGTCCAGATATGTGTTCGTCTTGCCACCTGACAAGCAGAAAAAAAAAGCCGGCTCCCCCACCAGCCAGGAACACCACTGGGCAGAGAGGACAGAAACCACACAGCTCCAGAGACCAAACTTCTGCCTCTATCACCATTAGTCTGGCATAGATCCTGGTTTAACCCCAGTTCTTCTGAGAGCACTCCCCCACAAATACATTGAGATAAGGGTCTGATATGGGCTGGGGTGCCCATTCAAGCCCAAAGGTGAGCCTGAACTCCTGTACCATGGGAGCACCCTGGCTGAAACCCACCTTGGAGGGGGCTGAACCTCTCTCCCATCCCCTCACCTTTGATTCCCTGGGAAGATAAGCAAGACACACTGGGTGAAGGGAACCAGAGCACCCTCCAGCCAAGGTCCTAGAAAAGACAGCAGTGGGAGCAGTACCATGGGGCAAACCTCATCATGAGACAAAGTGCTTTGCTGGCTGGGAATATGTGACAAAGCCCCTATAGAGACAACTGCAAGTTGTTATTCTGGGCCTGTGAGCAAGGCTGAGCATATTATACACTCAATTCTCATGCTGTCAAAAGGCTCCTGTGTTATGTCCAACTTGCTATTCATATTTATTATCACTTCCCTATAACTCAAAATGGGTGAAGTAGTGGTGTATAGGAGAATTAAAACCCAGAAGATAGCTACAATAGTACATCACACATTCACTCATTCACCCAAAATAGGAGTGCTCTCTGTTGCTGATTTCCAGTTTCTCTTTGAAAATCTCATTCAATGTTACATCACCTTTTGCAACTGGAAGGCTTATTTTGCTGTCTATTATGTCTTTCAAAAAGTTTTTTCTGGCAGATCGTCTTCCTGCTCTCTATGATAAATCTTGTACTAATTTGTCTCCCCTAGTGCTGTTTATTCCCTCAAATATTTGCAGAACATTGTCAAGTCACCTTGCAACCACTGCTTGAAGCATCCCTATCTCATTTTCAGCCTTTCCGCATGCAGCAAGTCAGTTCTTCCAGCTCCCTTTATCATTTGTCTTGTTCACCTTGTAAATTAGTTTCTTTGACCTCTCCTTTCACTTTTTTTTATTAATTTTCCAACACACCCTTGTAAGGTAAGTACAGATTGACAGCCTCCCTCCATCTATCTCTATACTGTGCAATCACCATGGGACAAGTGAGGAGCTGATTCACTTGGTCACACAAACCTCAGGAATGTAGCTTGGGCAATGCAGCTGCTTCAAAGAGAACCTAAAGCAGTGCCTTGTGGCATTCAGTAGCTCTTTACATAGGACATCTTTGGTCACATTCAGGTCACTCTTTGTGTCTCCTGAATGACCATCATGAGCATGAAGCGTTGGATTCCTCCCAAAACACTGGTCTCTAATGTGGGTTCAGGACAAGCACAGTCCCAGCTGCTCCCCGGGCATGTGGCCATTGGCCCAAGATAGGACACTGAACCCATTCTCTTTATTGCTTTGCTTTCTTTCCTATGTGTCTTTTGCTAGGTTGGGAGAGGGCATGGCACAGCACTTTTTTTGCCAGCACTTTTTCTGAACAAAGACTTTATTTTTGGTTGAGTGGAACATAATGGAGTCTTCTGTCTGTGTGGGTATGGTGTACTCAACTGCTGCAGTGATTTTCCGTATCACTTACATACTCCTGGGTTGCCTTCTAGCTCTTCAAGAAAATAAAGCACATTTTATCAATAGATAGATACAGATGTATCTAGATTTTTTAAAGCCTTGGATTTCCCTGGCATATATAAGATTACATTAATCCAAATTTATTAGAGTACACATGTGTAGTAAGGAACTCTATCTTTAATTTATTCTCGAGGGGTTCATCTTTCACAAAATCCATATCAGAGCCCTCTTTCTCATTTATTTTAGTAAGAGAGAAGAGAGGTCTCTATCTGATCTGAAAATGGAGCTATTCAGCTCAGCCCAGCCATTAATCCATCTGACAGCTTTTCTATGAAAAAGCAGAATTCCCATCCTCCACTCCAATTTATTTCACCATCTGCACTTTCTTTCTCCCATCCCTGGTCAGTGGTAATAATAAGAAATGTCTAAAAATATATATATATAAATATGGCACATGTGTATAAATACAGGTAAAGCAGGTGGCAGGGCTATGACAGGAAGGGAATTCTGCCTTACAAGAAATTTTACCTCCAACATTTACTAGCCTTTGGAAAATTTAAATCAGTCACCATCCAGTCACTAGATTTACTCAGTGTGCTGTTACTCTAGGTATCACAGAGCAGATCTGGAAAAGAGGCAAGTATTCGATATGGATGTGGAGCTCTCCTGTCTGACTCACTGCTCTGCAACTACCCTTAGCTGACAGTGTTTGACAAGGCTTAGGTTTAGACAAGCAGAAACCTCTATGGAGAAGGGATTTTCTTTTCTTTTTTAGTAAGAAAGTCCGCTATGTAAGGTGACTGGCAAAATAATTCCTCTTCTACACAGTACTAATTTTATTTTTAAATGCCAAACTTGTTAAACTTTTAGCCAAAATGCATTTCTAAATAGAAATAATGTATTGAAAATAATTCCAAATTCTCTGTTTCTTTTCAAAACTTTTGAAGAGGAGGATAATGTCTTTTGGGTTCAAAATGGCACTTATGTCCAAAATTAACGTGATTCTACCATTAAAAATATCTCAAATTTCAAAAAAAATATATTCATTACATTTAGTGGACATTACTATGGATCAGCTATAAGGTATCTCAAGTGAAGTGTAGGAACACTGTGTTAAATGCTCACATGCTCTCCTTGCCTCTCCAACTCGGTTCCTTGTTTATTATCTGATGGTTTTTTACAGATGCCAGTTCAGAAGGATTTCAAATGAGATCAGGAGTGGATTTTATTTTTTGCCCCATAAAGACATGCTGAGAAAAAGACAAGATAGAGCTTATATTTCCCCTACTTACACATCAACATGTTAACTTCAAAACCACTTCAAAATAATTTCCATGTATGCGAACACTTGCATTTTCACTGAGCTACTTCTGTTTCTTTATTGAAAATGGAAACATGGAAATAACGTGTCAGCCATGCTGGGCATCTCCTTTAGGTTTTTGAGAATCAACTATTTTCCTGCTGAGTTTTTCAGCCTCCTGTAACTCCAGATGTTAAGACTGCAGTGTGTAGTAGATGGGTAAGTGGCATTGCTCAAAAGCAATTCTTCCATCAGTCCTCATGCATGCTGCAGCCACAAAGACATTGGACCAAGTTCTTTCTTTGGAGGGGCACAGTAGTTCCAGCCACACCAGAACAAGGTTTGCCACCATGACTGAGGCAGAATCCTGCCAGGTTACAGGCACCACATGAAGAGATATTCCTTGTTCCTAGTGAATTTTTTTTCTTGGCAAGGTGAGATTTAATACATTGAGGCTTAAACCCCAGTTGTAAACTCTAGCTAAAAAGCTTAAAACACTCATTTGGGTTCTGGAACTCATATAAATTGGAGCAGTCAAGGTGAAAAGGGTCTGAAACTCCCTGCAGCCCCTCAGGGACCTGCTAAAAGGATCCTGGCTTCCTCATTAGTAAGCTTCATTTCTAACTTCACTGAGACAAGATTCATAGCAGAATCACTTTAAATAAGGGCATAAACCAATGAGACTTTGAGATACTTCAGTGGCCATGTCTGAAAGTTAAATCAAATCACTTTCTGTCTACCCTCCTGCCAAAGCATCATTGCAACAACTGGTACGTTCCCATCTCTGATGTCAGTGCTGTTCCCCAGAGGAGAAGGGGCTCATACCACGAGCTCAGAAACAGGAATGCAATTGTAACTGCAAAGCTTCCTAAAGAGCCTGTATATTCTGCCACTGCTGATTTTGGTTCACTCATGATACATTTTCCAAGCCTTTCCCTGGGCTAAGATTTAAGGCACCCTTTTCTGCTTCATGCCAGCTACCATGGATGTTTTTTCCTACTTTTTTTTAATGATCCACAACGACAACAACAAAGTCTGTCTGATCACAACCACTCTCTCAGCTGTCTTGAACCGACAGTGTCTTAAGTCCTGCTGTGACTGAACTGCCCTGAAAGCCTACCACACAATTCAGACTGCTTCGCAAGCACATCTCAAAATTAGGATTGACATGTTTTATAAAAGCGGTTATATACCAATTTACCAGCAATTTCAGAAAGGAAAACTTTTAAGAAGATGAAAAATAAATACATATTTTCGGTGTTGGTACCTAGGTTCAGCAAACACTCAGTGCAAATTCTGGTCTCTTAAATGTTCATCTGTCCATGTCTATCTTCTATATCATGTTTCCTTTGTACCCCTTAATTGGGGAACACAAGAATAATTTATGATATTCAAAAAGAAGGACATTTGTTTATTTCTACAAACATACATCTTAAGTCTATCGCAGTCTGAAGGGAACTCACAGAAACCTACTTTAAATATTTCCACAAAGACTACTATCTTCCTTCCACAGAGCAGTATTAAAAGAGGGAGGTAAAAAAAGCCAAAAACTCAATTAAGTGTTACAAAGAGTTTTCAGGGTGAATTCTTAACTAGCTCTGAGATTTCCTACTTGTAACTCAGTCCTCTGACTGATTAAGCTTCTTTGGGTAAACATGTTTACTTTCATGTAAAATTTGTTTCAATCAAATTATGAAAATTTGCCTAAGCAATGCTTTTTGCAGCATGACACGCTTCTTGTAGTACCTGAATGTTTTGTAAGATCTGAGTCTTGCACACTCTGCTCAGTAGAATGGGTGACTAGCAGCCCCACTGGGCCAGGTAAAGCAATGGAATCAAGACTGCAGAAAAAGCTTCAGTTTGGCAATGCCCGATGCAGTCAGAAAGGTGTTCATTGTGTTCTTTATTTTGATATGATGCTTAAATTATTGATCCCTGCTCCTGTATTTATAGCTGGAATAAAATACAGGATGTGGTTGACCACTTTATTCTTCCACTCTACCTGACATTTCCAAATAACTTAAAAAAAATAAAAGTATTTTCAGAACTTTGTTTATGAAAATTCAAAATAACACTTTCAGTTTGATTTGAGGAGGGGAAAAAAGTCAGTGCTTCTCAATGTTTAAGCTATTACCTGATCAGACCTGTTACATCATGCTAATCCTTAACATGTGGACAGAGGTGCTTACTTCTGAAACTCCAGAATTCCTCAAAGTTCTTTGCATAGTAATGTGAAGTAGTTTGCATTGCTCGTGATTATTTGCATGCATGACAGGCAACACATCTGCTTTTCTAGGCCCTCCATTAAAACTACTTTCTTCCTAACTTTTTAAAAGCTAAATCAGCAAAAGGACTGTAAATTTCTTTTACACATTTCACAGGTAAATGTGACCTGTGCTATAAACTGTTTTATAAAATATGCTGCATGTTTGTTGACTGATGCAGTGAAAGCTTTATCCTATTTATGGTTTTAGACATCAGAACCATGCAGCTACCCTGAACTCTCAAGTCATAATACTCTGGTCATAACATTAAGAGAGAAACCAATGCATTTAGGTTTTAGACTGTTAATTTTCTACTTGCCTGGTTGACAGAGCAGCTCATCATAGTTTTGTTAAGTTCAGCACAGCCAATCTGGTATTGCTGTCATCCACTGGGATGTCCTGCTCAGCCCTGCCTTCTCCTACACCAAAACACTCCTTGAGAGAAGCAATATTCATAACTGAACCCAAGTATCCTCGAATATGTCACTCAAAACTAAACCAAACAAAAGCACAAGCTCTGCTCACCTAGAGGTCCAAAGTGGTTCTGGAAGTGCATTGTGACATAATGCTCAAAGTCGATACCTAGATAATTAGCAAGCAATTCCTCCCTTGGCCTGACTGTGACTAAAAGCAGGCCTTGAATTAACAAGTTCTTGGTAGCCCCACCAGGCCCCACACCCTTCCCTGTGTTTGTGATTGATGTGGTTCAAATAACCAGAAGCTACTCATTGCTTCCAAGTCTGATAGGAAAGACATTAGCAGGACAGCACAGGATTTGCTTCTGCAACCGTTAATCAGGTGTGAGTCTGTGTTCTGCAATATACAGATAGATCCAACCAGAGCTGTGCTGTGGAACCTGAGTTGCAGCAACAAATTCCTGTTCAGAGAGCAAAGCAAACAAGAAAATTGAAAACAAAGCAAGGAGGAAAGCTTAAATGAGCTTTCTACTGGGTAGAGATAAGCAAAGGGCAAGGAACTATAACAGTCAAGCAGCCATGAAACTTAAGCAGGGATAACTGCTCTGTTTGCATCAATCTAAGCAACTACTTTGGCAGGTTTGAAGTGAAAGGCAACATCCATCCACAGTAGTCATTCTACCTACCAGCAGCATTAACTGTTCTTTTCGTACTCCCACAACTATTCCACAGTCTTGAGGGAATAAACCCAAACGAACAGCAAGACCTTAACTACATAAATCCCGAAGTCTTTGCAAGATAAATATTTTAAAAGTGTCTCAGGTCTTCAGAAACAGAAGTCCATTTGTAAATGCAAGAGTTACACATTCAAAGCCCATTAAAGTTTATTAGTTAATTATAAATCACTTTTCCCAATTGGCATAGTTACTGTTTGCTTTCAGGACTTTGCTCATCAGACATCTATACTCTGCAACAAATATGCTTGCTTACTTCTATGTGCCTTGCTCATACTGAAGATAATGCTCTCACAGAAACAGATTGTATGATGAGCAGCTATGGTAACTTATAGTCTATAACAGGTTTTATGTTTAACCATGGAAGCATATCCTTATTTTACAGAATAAAAACTAAGAATGTGGAATGGTGAAGTGATTCTGTGAAGCTCACATACAAGACCGTGCTGGCACAGAAACTGGACTATCATGCTGTGATATCCTCTGTGTTGCAACTGTGCTAAGACTAGAACTGTGAGTTTCAAATTGCAGAGCACCCTCAATTTTCCTTCTGCTTGTACCCTGCAGCACTGAACTCATATGCAACATAAATGCTGCAGAAACTAATAATAAAATTTCCTACAAGTCCTGTAAAATATATAACCTAAAAGCAAGATAATTTTTTTTCCAGTTTGAAAATTCTTTTTGCTCCTTGTAAGCCATTTCCTTCAGAGATCACAACTACCTCAAGGGGGCTTTCTAGTAGTTATCACTTTTGAACTGTTGTATTACTCACCCCTCCTCCTTTTTGTCTCCCTTCTCACACCATCTCCCCCTTTCAAATCACACATCATCAAATTTATGGAATGGAAACCATTTAAGGCATCAAAATTATTGCTGAAGGTGAGCAGGAGATGAAAGTCAAGTACCATGCTCCACCTGCCTTTTGGGATTTCTTCCTTACTGGATTCTGTATTCCACTCATCAAGATGTCATGTTTAAAAAGTTACACAGCCTGAAGAACAAACAACATAAAAGAAGGGAAGAAAAAGCTACATCCTCTTGCTAGTGCTATTGTTTGCCTATAAAAAAAATTATGAAAAAGATTGCCAGTCTGACAGCAATCACAGCCATCTAGACAGTGTCTAGCACATGAAAAATGCATTGATGTCAGCTCAAAAAAGACCAAACTTGCTGGCCTTCAAAGGCCATTCTACAGTTTATGTAAATAGCTGACATCAGGGAAAGAGAGATTGCATCATCTCAGATATATGACACACTCTGTGGGTGCAGCTGCTTTCTGGATTGAGTTCCATGATAAATGTGTCACTTCTGGAGAAAATTGATGTGAGCCAGAATTGTCATTCTCTAATTCATTCTTCCCAGTCACTTTGTCCTCCTAGTTCCAAACGGTTTTTCAGACTGAGATTCACACACAGCTATTGATTTCATTAGTGCAGAAAGTTAAAAATGCCTGGCTGAATTATGTCCATGGTACCTAAGTGTTTTGGATTTTTCCATTTCAATCAGATGAGTTAGTTGAGGAAACAAAGACTGAGACATTTAAATTCTAGAGACAAAAACCTACTTTCAAAATGTATGGACTAATAAAATAAAATACTTTTGAGAATGGTGAGTCCTCCTGTTCATGTGAAGTTTGACATTACTAGGTTATACCAGTAGTCTTGTTGCTTGTTTTACCTTTAATGATAAACATAATCCAGTCTGTGCATGCAGATTTGCTTTCTGACAGTTGAGAGTAGTTAAGTGTTTCTAACAACAGTGTCCTTACATAACACTCATAACTCATAATTCTACTTTGATCTTTGTAGAACAATGGAATATTTTTGCAGAGTTATAGACAATTTGGGTAACTATAGCTCATTCTGGACTATGAGCACATCAGAATATCCTCTTCATTGCTTTCACACTGAGTGTGACCGTGTGCCTACCAGGGAAATGCATCTGCTCATTTATTTCTCTCATTTCACTGGCCACCCCTGGTAATTATCCAATATAATTGTTTGATTTAAGGTTGCTACTCATAAAAATATATATGTAACTTTATCTTTTTTGTGCTTCTCTTGTCTGCTAGTTCAGTGGAACTTTGCTGCTCAATTTATGTCATTGCTGTCACTTCTGTGACACAAAATAGATTCTGCAAAACTCAACTTCCCTGTTCATGGCTTCCCTGAAGGAGAAGGCTTAAACACAGCTGGGATGAGGAGACGTGAGCCCTCCTGCCCTCCTATCAAACACAGACCTGTCTCTGTGGCACCCTCTACTAGCTGCAGCAATGCTGTGGGGAGGGAGCAGGGACAGACTACAGACCTGCCACATTTTTAGCCCTGCAACTCTCCACAGGCTGAGAAGTGCCAAGTAGCAACTCTGCCCATGGGAGTGCCTTGTCAAATCAAGTTCAGGGGTTTTGCTCCACCAGATATATAAAACACTGACCATGAGACCAGTCACCTCCTGGCCAACGGTACAGAACAAGTGCTGTATTCAGAGAGCTGACCACAAGTCCATTGCCTCAAACACAGTGGGACGAAGAGATGCAGTGCATTTTTCTGACCACTCCCCATCTTTCCCCTACTCATTGCCTGAATGAAACCCTCCTCTTTACCACATGCTAAGAACAAGGAAAGCAGAAAGCACTGAATGCAAATTGCCAGTATGACACAAATTATGTCCATTTCTCTCATTCTTTTCTTCCTGTTTTCTTCCCTGTGCTTGTGCCAAGATGCAAATCCTGTGTTCTTTCCAAAAGAGTTACATCTGTCAGACCTGTCACATTTTGCACCCGTTCATGTTGAGTGCAAAAGCTAAAGCAGGTGCTACAGATACTTGCTTAATTAGTGCAATCTGTTGATATTGTTTCTGGATATTTCACAAAAGAAAGAGAATGAAAAACAAAAGGAAAAATTTGTAACAGTGGCTCTTTTAGTGGACAAACAGGTTGAAAGTACCTCTCTGTGCTGTGATGGTTTCAATCAGACATGCCCAGCAAGGTAAACCAGGCACTTTTCAAACAGATGGTCTCAAAGTCTACAACATTATGGCTCAGAGTAACAGCATACCTCACTGCCACATGCTGGGGAGGTAACTGCTGTGAAGGAGATGCCCTTAATCTACCTGCCTGCATTAACAGCATCCAAACGTCTGGTCTGTTGAGGTGTTAAGGTACATTTAAGTAAAAGGCAGCTGCCAAAGGGACATAGTGGAGATTATGGACATGACATATAAGTCAACAAATTTACATTCTGAGGACAGAGAATCTCAAATCCATTTTGAGTAAACTATGTAATCTCTATGACAAAGTTTGTGCCACAGACAGTGTGGCTTGGGGACAGCATACCACCAGATCTAGACATGTTCTCCCCCTGGGGACACTACTGCAAGCAGCCAACACATTGTAGAAACTCTCTCATGCAAGCTGCAGAAGCCTGGCTAAATCCATAGTTCTGCAAATGGCATATTAGTTCTGTGTTGCTGGCATACTGAGCCAGGCTGCTAGGCACTCTTGGGTACACATACTGCATTCACTGTAGAGAAGCCTTTAGTCAGCATAGGAGACTCATTTCCAGTTGTCTACAACAAATCTGGATTTGCAGGTTGCCGTAGGTCTGCCTCTCAAAAGATGGCATAAATACAACCTAGGTTTCTGTTTCCTATCTGTAGAATGGGGATAATAAATTATAACACTATCTTTGCCTTTCTCTCTCTCTCATCTACTAAATTTGTAAGTGCTTTAGGAAGAAAAATAACAATCTCATAAAAATGGGTGTTTGTTGTAAATGGCCAGCTGAACTCCAGGCCCTTTAGATTCCTTCGTCTAGATGCAGCAATCAGTGTTTTAGCTGGACATGGCACAGAGCACCATGAGGCAGTAGAACAGGCAGGAGAGAGTGAGTGTCTTCTACCAAATAAAAATTTTATATATATATAATTTTTTAAAGGCTACAGAGAGCCTTTAGAAATGCAATTTCTCACTCAGAATATTTCAGCCTTTCCCTGAAGAGACCAGTGTCTATAACCAGGTATCTAAGAAAAGTTTTCTGTCAGCAACAGAATCATTCTCAAGACTGGAGTTCACTGGAGCCCTTTCCCAAGCATGTTACAGAGTTTATATGAAAACTCATGGCTTTTATTTCTGACATGGAGCCATCTCCATCTCTTCCTGCAGGCTAGAAAGATGAGGACAAGCTTTCCATTACAATGTGATGAGCAGAAATGTTCAGGCCAATAAGTGCAATAACTCCCAAGCCAGATATGCTCCTTCAACCTCCAATGCGCAGGTGAAGGGAAACAGAATGGCCCAGGAGCCAAGACAGAGGCCAGAGAGACAGCAATCAGCATGAGGCTAGCCTGAGGGGGTTATGAGCCATGCAGGGCAGGAAAAAGCCTAAGGCTGGACTTAGCCCAAGAAGTTTCCAGAGAGGGTGTTGCCAGCCAGGTCTGAAGCCTCCTTACCAAGCACAGCAGGTTTTGTACAATACCGATGTTCTTTCTAGCAGAACTGGAGGCTGCAGGACTACCCCACTCTGCACATCACCCCATGAGTCCAGGTGACAGCAGACTCCCAGCCAACAACCCTCAAGATGACTTAGCCTTAAAATGCATCTGAGCTTCAATAACAAGTATATTCACAATCTGAACTGCTGGATGAAGGCTCTTCCATGAGAGGTGGGACTTGCTGCCGTGCACTGCACAGGCTATGGGACTATGCAAGCATGATCTGACAGCAGGCCCAAGGAGACTGTGGTTCCATAAAAGCCTTGTTAGGGACTTCAGGCCAGCATCCTCCTTTTCTCCAGACATCTCAGTGGAGTGATGTCCCACAGTCCTGATTTGTATTATTTTGACTCTTATAAGCTTTGAAGCCTGAGGCCTTGCAGGCTAGGACATTAATTAAGCAGTCTGCTGCTCTAAAACAGACAAATGTCGTCTTACAACAAGAGAGATTCATCACAGGGTGCCAGAAAACAGCGGTCCTTTAACTTCAGATGAACTGAGGATGCTGAGCTGAAAATGAGGTGTCTAACTCATTTCCCACTGTTACCTTAGAGCAAGTGGCTGGACTGCCATCCAGACATCCACAGGCAGTAGGATGTCAACTGTCTTGCACCAATGACTTTCTGATACCCTCAGCAGGCTTTGATATCCAAAGGTTTATTTTCATTCACAAAGAGGCTCTGTCACTGTAACACTGCACCACTGCATCAGAAATAAGCCTTCAAATCTTGTTTACCCTGGACCACATGGATAGAAAAAAACATTTTCTCTGAAATTTGCCTAAATTGGCATGCTAGTTTCCAACTGCTGTCCCCTATTTTGTGGGGTTGGCAGATTTATGCATTCAATATGTATTCACTTAAAATACTTCCACTTAATGATAAAGGAAAATGTTAATTCATAAATAACCTTGGGCATTGGCAGGCCTGAAATATATACACTACTTATATCTGCATTCAGCAAGCTGAAAAATGACAGAGTGCCCCAGCAGTGCAACCAGGCAAAGAATAAACCATTCCTCTGAGCAAGATGGAGAGTCTATGTTCAGCCCCCCATACAGTCTAAGCTGGCAGGTCCTAGTGATACTCCCATTGCAGATTAAGCTGGCTGCAAGAGCTGCCAGCACCTGACTCAGCAAACCAGAAGATGAAACAGAGCTGTCAACCACCCCTGTGTGCACATGGTTGCCACAGTGAAGCTGGCATGTTGTGGCCCCCAGCTGAGCCACCGGTGGGTGTTGCTTCCCACCCACTAACCCACCACCTCAGGTCAGATGTTTCTGTCACAGGAGACTGAGAATCTCATTTTCCATAGGGCAAGAGATCCAGACACTTTAATAGCTTGATTTTTGTCAGGTTTATGCTCCTTTGTGAAGGTAATCCCAGAGTTGCTGGGCTGGGTTGCCTCCAAGCTATGCAGTCAGGAATTTTCATAAAAAGAGCTGACAATGCAAATTGTTCCAGAAAACGTTTTTCATGACCCTGGTCACCTTTTTATTTTGAGCAGATAGCAGCTTTTATCTCTTTGCACCATTTGGTTATCATATTTTTTTTATCCCTGAGTGAACCTCCAGCGATGGCCCTGGCAGGGACAAACAGGCATAAAAGATGCTCTGACGTGGATCTGCTAATGCAGTTCCTTGCTGAGGCACAGCACAGCAGCTGGCCTGGGCTCCAACATTCACATTAAGCACTTCACTCTCACACAGCACTATCTTCTTTTAGTCCATTATTGAACAAGTGGAACACCTCTCCCAGTAAAAAACATTATACTTCAGTTATGCTTCAGTGGACACAGGTTGATACATCTGCTAATCAAAACACAGTTCGTGCTATTCTGTTTACTTCTTTCTGAATCCATCCCCATTTCAACCCCAGCCTGGCACAGCTGAGAATCTGAGAAAGAAAGGTTAACTAGATCCCTCTTTCTTACCTCACTCCAATTCAAACTAACTCCTTAAGAGAGACCAGCCTGGCAATTAGAATTCATAACCTCTTTCTTAATTACCTACATATAAAGGAAGTTACACAAAACATAGGAAGATTATGAATAAACTGCCTTATATTCTCCAGCAAAGTCTAATTACTATTATTTTAAATGTGAATACTCTTGAATAATAAAGAGAAAAAGCTTCTGCATTTGTTATGTCTTCAATAGGTACATGTGCAGACCTCCACTGGTCTCATATTCCCTTCAGCAACAAGGAAATCCATTTTTTCTGAACTTTCATCCTTTAAACTCTGGAGTAGTGTGACCAAGGAGACAATCAGCTTAAAGATATTTGGATGCTAATGAATTATAGATGTGATGTTCAATAGGCTGCGTATGATCATGCATTTAACTCTACATTCACTTACTTGGTGGTGAATATCAGAGCTGGGAAAACATAGGGAGATCATAGGAAAGAAAACAGGAACATAGGACAAGGGATACACTAATCTCTAGGAACAGTGGTTTGCACCTCTGCCTTCCAGGCAAGAGAAAAGAACACTTAGATCCAGGGTTTGCATCCTAAATGAAAGATTAATGGTCTTGCTTTGATATTTCTGAGGTAAATGTCTCATCAGTACATCCAGTTTCTATATAGTAGTGCTAAACATATGTTCTCATGTACCCTAACCTCAGGATTGGCCTGGTAGATAAATGAATTAACACATGAAAGTGAAGAGCATGCCCAGTGGGTGTGTGGTGGCCAGAAACCTGCTCAGGCTGACCCAGAATTGCTAAAAGGGACTGTGCAACTGGTGAAATGCAAGCTGTTTCTGCAAGGGGAGCCAGCAGTCCTGCAGGCTTCTACATGGGTACACTACCCCAGCAGCCACAGAATGAGTCTATGGAAAGGCAGACAATGAAGTAAACACGTAATGGAAGACGTGTATGAAACAGATGAGCAATGGCTAGATAGCTCTTCATACCAAGCTTACTGTAAAAGTCATACTCCCCAAATGCAGCTACAATATTCAGCTGTGAAAATCCTGCTAGAAATCTTACAAGACACGTACCTTGGAAGGTCATAGAAGGGCAGGATGCACCTCAAATTCAGGTAAAAGGAAAATACTTAACAAAATAATGAAAAGGTGTTACTCATTATTTCAGCTTAGATTTGGAGACATACTGTCTTTCACTACTATTAATATATATTTTCTGATGGATCCTGTCAGTGTTGAAAAGATGTGTGCTGGTGCCAGCCTTCAGCTTCTGGAATGGCCCAACACCCAAAGAAGATTGAGAGTTACAAATACAACGTGTAGAAAATTGTTATGCTTTCTGACTGACACTTCACAAAGCAGGAAAAAGGAAAAAAAGAGGCAGAGACACACCACTTGACCAAGCTGTAAGCTTTGCAAGTTTATCTTCTCATTCACCTTGCCTGTCTGAGCATGCTGACTTGAAACTGGTGTAAGCAACACTGTAAGCAAGCAAAGTCATTTGCAATTCATCTCCGACAAACACAAGCACAACATACCAGTGGAATCAAACTTTAATTTAACATTCAAATACCTCTTAAACCAGCCACCTTGTAATGTGCTGTGATAAGTTATTAATACTTTCGAGAAGACCAATCTTCTTTCAATAGCATTGATTTAACAGTAATGGCTTTTTAAAATATTACCTCTTGCCAAGCTAACATGCAGAGAATTTGCTTTAGCTGCAGAAAGCCAGGAAGGCAACGTGAACTGCACTGCTGCTAATACAGGATTCATATTGTTTGGTGTCTCTCTGACATCTGCATTTACTAATTGATAAAGACTTGAGACCACATGAAAGTACTTGTCTCTCTCCAGTTCACCTAGCAGCTAATAAATGTTTCCAGGATTCCATCCTTTCATTACCGAGTTAATTGAGGGCAAAATAGGTTTGCTGCCTGGGTCAAAATATCCCCAGAGAATTTGAGGTGCTGTTTGCATCTCCTTAAAGATTGCATCCTTTCTACATTTTTCAGAACAGAACTATAAATGCCTCTCTTAGAGAAACTTCCCAGGTTCTTAACTTGCCTAAAGATAACAAGATGAGTTATGCAAAGCAATTCTCACAGAAAAGAGAAGGAAACCAGAGCTTGTAACCTGTGAGCTTCCAAGATGGTTGCAAGTCAGGGCCTTTCTCACAGCAAAATACAGCTTTAGGTCTTCCACCCTTCCCTGAGCAGCCCCAGATTACCTTACTCCTTCTCCACCTCTACAGCTCTGTCAATGGGTTTGTATGGCCACAGTCTAACACCAGTCCCTGGAGAAAGCAACTAGCCTGAGTGAGTTCACTGAACTGGCTTACAATGTGGTCCTAGAAACCATGTTACCGGCTCAGTGAAACAGGCCATGGACTGAAGGAGGTTGTCCTGCAAAAGGAGACAGTCTCTTTTACCCTGCTCTGACAGCCAAGGAGTATCACATGCAACAGTACACTGAAATGGACAAAGGGAGGGAAAAATGACTTCGGATTTATTAAAGAGTTTTCCAAGAGGCTAGAACCTGCACAGAATTAATTACTCAGAAAGCTCATTGAGTAAGGTCAGGTACAATACAACAGCCACATACATCTACAGGTATGACAGAGTTAATGATAGAAACCTGGGAATCGAGTGCTTTTTTTCTCCTTACTAACAGGTGCTGCAGAATAGATTTGTTTTCAGCTGGTTTTATGGAGGAAGATAACCTTCTAAAAATATTGGAGAATCATTACTTTCATGTATACTTGTGTTTCTGGTAAAGAATTCTAAAAGATTTAAAAACAAATATAAAGGATTCTCATTCTCTATGACAAATGTTGCTTGTTGTTTTTTCTTCTGGAATCCCCCACTGTCTGTTTCTCTTTAAACAAGTAGGATTTTTCCACTACTGTACAGATAGAGCAACACTTCAAGGTAATTTTATAGCTCTTGCAGATACCTGATGGTAGTAACTGTAAGGGTTTGGGCTTTAGACTTTTTGTCTTTGTTTATACTTTTACAGATTACTGACATGAAGACAGAGAGTTAGGTGCCTCCTTTCAGTGATAAGATCACACTTCTTACCTGGTGAATTAATTTAAAAAGCAGCTATTTGTCCTAATCAGTAAAAAAAGACTCAGACTTTGGAGTTTCAGATCCTGGGACTGCAAAGTTGTTACTCTTTTGAAATGACACTGACCGTTGTGTTACATCCTCATTTTTCTTGATTTGCTTACCTCCTATGACTTTGCGAGGAATTGTCACAGCTGGATATGTATCCATAAAGAAAGCTTACAAACCCTCCCCCCCAAAAAAAACCCCAAAACAAAAAACACAAAAAAAACAACCAAAAAACCCACAACAAACAAACCACCCCCCCCCAAAACCCAAGAAGACCAGGAGCTATTAAAGAAACTGTAAAGCATCAGTTGATTGCTTTCATTCTACTTTTTCCTAATTTTCAAAAGATCAGGTTTGGGGATTGCTGCTTTCTTAATGGATATTTTTAATTTCTTAGCAAAAGAACTCACATGAATTTCAGCAAAATGTAAATAAGGGAAAGTGTGAACATCATAGAGCAAAACTCCCCTCTGGACTTGTGAGGGAAGAAAAAACACAGAGGACAGGGAAGCCAGAAGAAAAGTAGATGAATTTTGGTTTCACTGATCAAAACATGTACACAAGGTTGAAAAGGAAGAAAAAATACTCAAGGGAAATACTGAGAGCCCTGGGAAGCAGAAAGATGGAGCACATAGCTAGGATTATGTGATTTATGACAGGCACCAGGAAGTAAATCAATGGGAAATTGCAAAAATGTGAGTGCTGCTGTTGAGTCAGATATTTGGAGATTGACTGTGAGGAGATTTCCCCTTGCACGGAGTGAGTGAATTGCTAGGATATTAATAAACCATTTTGGATATACCGAGAAGAAATTTTCCCTATTAAAAAATCCCCTTGGGGTCTTTGAAACTTCTGCTTTGAGAACCATTCAAGTTTGAGAAATCTGATACTTTTTAAAAGTCCTCCTACCTGCTTCTCCTATCTGTAGGGAGAGAGAGAAAAGACTCCTTAAAAAGGAAGCAGGCAGGCAGAAATAAAGGATATTTCCAATAGGATATTATATTATTTATGCATTCCCATTATTAACTTTTTCCTACTTGTTTTTCCTCCTAAAGGTGGCATTGGAAAAATATTTCTCTAGAGATTACATATTAAAGTAAGTGCAGAGTTTGAGAAAGTCTTCAATGTTCATGCGAGCTAGGATTTCTAACAATGATCTCAGTCAAGAGTAATACAGTCAAGAGCTGGGATTCTTCTCCAGCTCTCTGAATCTATCCTTTCTAAACATCCTTGCCTCAGGCTGCTCTTCTTGAGTCTGATTTCAAAAAGCCTGATGCAAATGGAAAGGTCTTCTAAACATAATTAGGCTTTGAATGAAACTCTTCAGGCTTGCTTTCTGACACCATTCTGTCCTGTTTCTGCAGTCAGAGATGCTTTGCTGCAACAATGATTGCTAGGCGATTAATGCTAGAATAGTTTATTGATATATACTGATGGGAATTAAAATTAAGTACTCAGCTTCTTTTCACTAGGGAATTCAGCCAGGACAACTTGCTTTCTGATGCATCTATGCCAAGGTCTGAGAAAAGCTGTGAATCAGAGTCAAGCATAAATTATTTCCATTGTTTGTTTTGCTACCTCAGAGGAATGAGAAATCACCAAGAAATAGCACTCTATCAAGCAGCCTATCTGCAAAAGCCAGGACTGCACTTTAACAAGCCCCACTCCCAGTAGCTCTTACTCTTAGCAGCAGCTGGCACAAAAGTATCCACACCAATTCACAAAAATGTCCCTAAAACTTCTGCAAGAGAGATGAAAAACCAAGTAGGCATGCAGAGAGAATTAGTTGTTCATTACCAGCACACAGTGAGCAGAAAGGAGCATATTAGCAAGCCGGTTTGAGGAAGTTCATGTTTCCTTTGCCCTTGAAAATCAAAAGCCTTTTTTATTAGGTGTCTTGACCCATTCTCCTATACAGCTGGGAAGCTAGCAACATCCACAGAATTTAATTCAGATCTCCCCAAAAGAAGTCCTAAATACACAAACTAGCCTGTTACGTGCTTGTATAGACAAGGCAGAGGTAGCACAGCTGCCAGAGGCATCAACTTTGCTAGTCTTGTGCCGATGCTTTGCCAAGTTTCCACAGGTGGCAGACAGTTGTGTGTTCCCAACTAGATTTTTCAAGTCTCCCATCAAATTTTCTGTCCCAAACATTCTGTTAACTTTTGATTTCCAGAACCCTGTGCTAGATGGCTCTCTTCTCATGGCTTTTCACTTAAGGCTTACAAAAGAGTAAAAAAATTGCAGGAGATGGAAAAATAAGTCCTATCTTTAAATTGAAATAAAAAAGAAGAATAGCCCACATGTCTGCTACCTTCCTACATAGAAGTGACTCTGAAGTTATTTAAGTCCTAAATTCTAGGAAGAGAAGAACTGCCTGTTTTCCACAAAGCTGCTCAATGAGGCAATCAGCCTTGTATCCTTCAGAGATCAAGGGGCCAGAAGTCACGGTTACAATATTTTAGTCTGGAAAGCTTTCTGGCAGACAAAAGGTTTTTCTCTAGTTAACCTTCACATAGAAAGTGAAACTAAAAAAAAAAATTTAAAAAATCAAGGCTAAAGCTTCCCATTCTTATTAGTCATATCCATCTCATGATGCTTTTCTATTCCCCTTCTGTAATAAAGTGGTACAATGCCTTCTGGCTTGCCAGAGACATAATGACTTCAGGGAAATCTATACTCTTCCTTCTTCCTGACAGAAAACCACTTTGTCCTGAGCAAAGATCCCCTCTCAAGCAGCAAAGATACAAAACCCTACTATCCCCAGCAATAAAGCTACAGAAAAGCTCTAATTAGCACCCAGTTGCACTAGAAGGAAGGAATCACACTCTCAAGCAAGAAGGTTGAAGATCCTTGGCAGTGCCCTTGGACATGCCATTGGCTGTAGTTCATGTCCCCCACAAAATTTATTTTTGAATGTACTTGGTTTTGTTTCAGTTTTTGCCCCACTCAGCACTATACCTGGCAAATAGAGGATCTTATCTGCACAGGCAAGTAATTAGCAGAGGCTGGGTCACTAGGTAAGTATTCTTGGCAGGCTATTTCTCACTGCTTATATGCTTCACTCCTAAGTTAACTAGGCATCTGGCAACAATTATGCCCAAAGCCTGGCACCCCATCTAGTGTACACAGGCTAATGTAAAAAAAAAAGTAACTAAAATGCTTTCAAGGGTGTGCAAGAGGCTGATCTCAATGAGCAGAGAGAATTGAACTGACAGGATGAAAGGTGTTAATTGTGGGAACTGCCACAATAAGTTTCTGATAACAGCCATGGTAACTTAGTTTTACATACTTTCTCTCTAGTTCAAAATCTATTATTAGTGTCTGAGTCTTGCATCCTCATTTGTCCTTCCCATCCTGCAGCTGCACTTTGCACATCTACAAGGGGAGCAGCACCCATGCAGGCAGGTGTAGTGGTAGAGTTCCTGTCACTCTCCTCTGGAGGCTGTGGCTTGGCACAGAAGAGGGAGACCTGCCATTCTGAGCTAAGGTGTGTGCCCTTTGGTGCTGTTGGCAGGAGAAGCTCCCTGGTGACTGAAGTAGCAGTGACAGCTGCAGCCCATGAAATAAGACTGTCTACACAGTCCTTAAGGGAGATGGCCCAGCTCTGATAACTCAAAGCTTCACCCTGCTGAAGGGCTCTCAATGACTTTTCTAACTTACCATTTTTCCCCTCACCCTTTTCTCTCAGTAGGAAGGGATATGTAAACCATGGAGATGAGGCTTCCCCTTCATTCTCAAGTAGTATAAAGCAGAATATTACAGTACAGTGAGGGACCCCTCAAAACAAGGCAAGTCAAAAGCTCCCTCTGAAGTCAAACAGCAAGAGCAAGGATATCCGTAATCTATGTGTACACCTTCACTGGCAGCAAATGGGAAGTTGGCTCTGTAGAACGTTTACCCAAATACAAAGGCTTGTTGATACCTTTAGGTTACACATTAAGCTCACACTTGTCTTCAGACAAATGGTGACAACAATTAATTTTATTCAAGAGGGCAGTTCAGGTCCTTCTGCTCTCTATGCTGATTTTCACACTGTAGCAAACCCTATCCTGATGGCATGTGCCTGGAGAACATTTTCACCCACATGATGAAACCTAGACATACATGTGTGTATTCAGACTTTCCCATTTAATAGTATGGACCCTGTCCAGACTATAAAGGGTAAGATTGTGTAAAAGTATTGAGGTGCCACTGTGTGTATTTGAGCACACAAGAATATGTTTTAAATCTAAAACAAGTTTTGAAAGGATATCAGGATCCCATTGTGCGGGAAATGAAGACATACTCCATTGTCAAGTTTCCAGTACTTCTTTGTGTAATATGTCTTACCTAGTCCTGCAGTGGCCATTTCACTAAAGTGATGGCTGCTAAAATGAGGGTAGAAACAAAAGTATCAGTCAGTGCCATGCAGGCAGCTCTTGTGCAACTCCAGTTGCCAGGGAGATGCCATCCTCCCTGTGTCCAAATCAGAACAGCTGTCTCATTTGGAACCTGGCCTGCAGGCAACAATGAGCATGCTGTGGCCATTGGTGAAAATATGGGCAAAAAGTGGAAAAAATAATTACAGACACCAATAAAAATGCAAAAATAACTCAACCCCCCACCTTGATGCTGAAATAAAATAATTGAGCTAGCAAGATAATTCTGGTGTAAGCTAATGAAGGATATAGTTCCTTTTCACGGGTTTTGAAAAAATGCTGTTACTAGAATTCCTATTTGCATTTGCACATTAAAAAAATGCCTATGTAAAGACTGCTGTAGCTGGTAGGAGATTTCACATTCAGTGGACTTTGGAGGAGACTTACTAAAATTAAGGCACTGTTTGAGAGTGATGTTGTGCAACAAGCTGCTGAGAGCTGTACAGATGACAGTTCCTACCCTTTGAAAAAATCAGGCCATCCAGATCTTCCATCACCCCTGTGCTATTTGTACAGAAGATGATTCTCACTGTCTCTGTTCTCTTATGATAAAAATTGCAAAATCTAACGTGAACCAATGTTGACCCTTTACTGATGTTTAGGCTAAATATGGATGCCCACTGGGAAGAGTCCACTGCACCCGATTTTATTCAATATTTTAAACAGTGACTTGATAAATTGATTTAAGAAACTGAATAAATCACTACACACTTGAAAGACACAATTGCTGTTGCTTATGTATTAAAACGTAGTTGTCTGTACTCAATTCAGGAAGCACTGCAATGTGGAGATACTGCCTTGCAGTGCTTACAAATGGTCCCAACAGATAATTTTAAAGCTAGTACTCCTTTTGTTTTCTGTCTTCCAGTCAAATCAGCCAATGCAATGGCACTTAAGCATTCTGTACCCTTTGCCTGATGGACTTGCAAGCTTGCCATTATCCAGCCAGAACTTCCTTTCTTCTTTTCCACCAACCAAATTAAAGCGTTCCACCATTTCAGCTGTCACTATCCATGTGCACTGGGCAAGATTTAAAATTGACATCTTTGTTTCTGAAGCAGTGATAACTAAGCATGCACACAGACTGAAAGTTATTCTGAAAATAATATTGCACCATTCTAAGCAACGCTGATGATATGTAAAGTTCAATAAGATTTTTCATATCACATCTTTAAAATTACAGTCAAAATTATCTTGATTTCCCTACCCCCTGCCCAACAGGTAATGTGGTCTGACTACAGTGAGGGAGTTTGGGAGGAAGCCTGCCAGTTTCAGTGAAGCTAACAGAAAATTTTCAAAGACTGAAGAGGACATTTTGTTACAGCTTTCTCAGGTTCTATTATTTAGACTACTTTATGTGAACACAAGCACACAAACTGAACAGGCACACACAAAGCATACTGGCAGAGTATGTACAATAATTTCAGCAGTATCAGAAAGAAATATTTTTTTAAAATCATACTAAATCAGATTTTATATAATGTATAAAATGTTGCTTTACCTGTTCTCCAGCAAACGTTCTTAAATAGGATTTTACATTCTTTATTCTCCTATTTCTCCTTTCAAACATACCCTCCAGATTTCCTTCATCATACCTCACACTAATGCTTTCTGTGCTTCCCTACAATAAACAAAGTGTTTACACATAATATAGAGAGATAATTGTTTAAAATATAAAAAAGGGCAAGCAAAGCCAAAACAGATTTTAATTTCTAGTTCTTTAAGGTCTTGTTATATAAGAAGCAGTCTGAGGGGATGTATCTTACAGGTGATGAGAAAGTATCTTGACATGTTCCTTTAAACTGAGCTCCTGATTTAATTCTACAATGCTATCCTTACAGTTAACAATCTGAATTTTAAGGGTCAAAAGCCAGGCAATTTACTAGCAAGTATTACACTTTGTTGTGCTTGTTTGCTCTCCTGAAATGTATTCCTAATGGATTTAAATGCTAAAAAATATCACAAATGTACTAAAGAAGCTAATGTGGCTTTTTGTAGAAGCATTTCTTTCCTTCACAAGGTCACTGCTTCACTGGACTGGAACAACAAAGTGGATTGTTAATACTATGTAATCCCAAAGAGGCTAAAGAGCTCTTGACCCATGAAACTCAGTGGTTTGTGAATCTGCAATTAGGATGAGCCTGATGAGAGCAGAAATGGAGTAGGACAGAGGAAAGGAGGCTATCAAAATTATGAAACAAAGTATGTCTTTTCTGAGCACTACAGATGCCACTGTTATTAGGACAAAAGTTTCAACTTCTTTCACTAAAAGAAATCAGCTCTGCTTCCTTTGTGGTGAAATATTTTTCACTACTTAGAAACACAAAAGAGACTTGTTCCTATTCCTTTTGCATCCCTGCAGTCCTAGGCAGGAGTCACATGTAATCAATTCCACCCTACAGGTATAGGAACAATTTCTCACCTAGCAATACCTGCTGTTGCAGGCTACAGTCACCAGCACCAGGTATATAATTATTGCCATGGCATTCCTGGTATTCTAATGACCAGTTAGGGTCACACTGAAAATTAGTAAAATTATCTGATGATTTATAGTACCGGAACCCCTTTTTGACTCTCTACATTTAGGCTTGGATAGAAATTTACTATATAGGATTATATTTTCTGTGTCTAGCATCTGCCTTGGCCTGATTTACAGTTTTTATTTGTTATTGTTGTTGCTGTTAATGCAAAGTGTTTCTGAAAGTGTTTCTGTTATTTCTGGAAAGAAGGCTAACTTTTATCCATGCAGATATATTTTACTTTCAAAAACATCTGTTGTCTCTTCGAGAGACTTTTCTCCCACAAAAGAGGGAGAGGTTGGTGATGTTCACAGATATTTGTTATTTTATTATTAATAAAGCAGAGTGCCATTTATACGGCATAAGCCATTAGTAGAATCATAGAATGGTTTGGGTTGGAAGGGACCTTAAAGATCATCTAGTTCCAGCCCTGCTGCCACGGTCAGGGACACCTTTGACTAGACCAGGTTGCTCCAAGCCCATCCAACCTGGCCTGGAACACTTACAGGGAGGGGGCATCCACTTCTCTAGGCAGCCTCTTCCCGTGTCTGACCATTCTCACACTGAAGAATTTCTTCTTAATACCAAATATAAATCTAGTGACAGTAATATTTTTATTGTTTTTGGAGTAGGCTCCAGGACTCTCCACTCTTCTGCTTTATTTGTTCTTGTTTAAGCACCTCTCTACTTTGAAGTATAGATCAGCACAGCTCAGCTACTTCCCTTTCTTATTAACCTTTCAGCAAATTTGTTCTGTTCATTGATAGTTTGAAAACAGTAGCCATTTCTTAGCACAAAAAGGAAGGATCATTTATGATCAGTTGCTGCAGCTAGCCATTGAGTTCCAGAATAGACTTCAACCTAAATGCTATGGTCTTCAGCACTAAGAAGATATAGCTGCAGGACATCAAAGTAAGAAATTAGGTACTTCTACATCCGGTACACCCCGAGACATTTTGGGGCTTCCCCTTGGATCACACCTCAAGTCTGATGACAGCACTGCCAGAAAACTGTAATATTCCGCATGAGACAGGCTAGTACAATATTAATTCAACTGCCAACAGCACCTTCCAAAAATCAATTCTACAAAGAAAGCTGAAGACCAAAGTTTGCCAGCTTTGTCTCTTGGCTCAGATACAGCAAAGATTATATCCAGAATATCTGTTAAAAGTAATCTGGAGCCTCAGCTGTTCTAGAAGTCAAACTGACTGGTTATCAGCCCAGCATCTGGCATGGCTTGTAGCATGCCCTTGAGAGGTGAAGATGAAACCTCACTTTTACACTTTGGTATTCACATGTTTGTAGTGTTGATGGGCCATCAGGAGCCTAGAAGACTAGTTTTGTCAGGCTGCCTAGGTTGTCAGTGGAGAGAAATGGGTCAGAGGACCATTTAAAAGCAAGCAGCTAACCAATCACCTTTCAGGAAAGCCTGCTTATTTATTTATTTATTTTATTGATTAGTTAAGAGGCATACCTAGACTTGATTCCCAATTCCAATTCCAGTTCCTAGGTTAGGTGCTGGAAGTGAGTCAGGGGGGAAAAATGCATGCATATGGTCCCATACCCACAACCCGTGTAAATCCCAACTTCCTGAGTATGTCATCAAGGCTTCTTCTATCTCTTATTATTTAAATATTTGCATTCTGTGAAATGTCCATGTTTTTCAGGCTTTCTCAGTGGAGCCCAGTCAAGTCTTCGGTGGCACTGAGGAGCTAATCTCAGAGTGAATAACTTGGCACTTCACACTCATAATAAAAACTAGGCTTGGTATCACACCATGTGGAATGTAACTGTCTGCATTTCTGTCTTTAGACTCTCTTAGCTTCTGGCCCAATACAATACTATAAATGTATATGCATACCTGAAAAGGTTATATTTTTAATTTATAGTTGCCCTGGAGAGCCAGGTAGGTAAGTCATTGCCACTCTAAAATAAATACTGCAAAAGAAGATAAGGAAAAAGAAATGTGGAAGGGTAGCAGCACAGGATGAAAACATGTTTACATCTATCTCTGAAAGTCTCCACAAAATCAGATTCAAATTATTTCTTACATGTACAGTTCTGCACCCCCACAAACAAGAAGAAAGAAGAGTAAAAACCCATAGACCTGGATGAGTGGAAATCAGCTATGTTATAACTTTGAATTATAGCTGGATTTCAAAAACAGTGCCTCAACTCCTTAAAACTTGCTTGCAGTGTCAGGCCCAAAGCAACCTGACTCAGAGCTGTAGATTCAAATAATGAATAAGATTCCTTGTGTGCTGATTACTGCACTACACAATGTGGCAGTGCAGGGAGACTTGTAGCATATTTGTCTGCTAGCTGAACAAGAGGAAAACCTTATTTAATGCCTCCCAGCATATTTGTATTAACAAAACCTCAAAAGTGCAGCCATTTGCATTCACAGGCCAGACTGTAAATTTTGGGGTGTCAAAAGGACACATCTGTCCCCTTCAGCTGTGCTTTCTGAAGGGGCAGTAACATCCAACAGAGCAGATAGCTCAGAGAAGAAACTGTCAGTTGTCTTTCAGTCAAATACATGATGGCATCTGCAGTCTTCAAGAAAGAATTGTCTTTCTTTTCAGCTAAGCTTAGAAGAGAATCCAGAGTAGCCTGCATAGCAGAAGGTTTCTTTCAAAGAAGAAAAATTTAAAATAAACTAATATTGTATATTCAGAAACTTCTA
This sequence comes from Apus apus, assembly GCF_020740795.1. NCBI lineage: Eukaryota > Metazoa > Chordata > Aves > Apodiformes > Apodidae > Apus > Apus apus. The sequence continues at coordinate 29,614,234 of NC_067285.1, forward strand.
TAAAAACAAACAAACCAACCTCAATAAATAAAATAACCCCCCTCTTTTTTTCTTAAATTTATGAGCTTATTTTCACTGCAGGTGAAAAACAGTGTGTAGGGCACATCAGTTAATGACAACTCAAGATTGAAACTAAGACTCCTAGCCTCATCTGAGTCACTTCAAAGATGCTTCACACTGGAAAGTCTTTTGACCACCATTTTATAGAGCTATTTCTAGCAGGTCACACCTCTCTAGGCAGAGTCAACAATACAAAGCAGATAGTGCTTTTAAGACAGTAAATTACAGACACTAAAAATTTCCCATATACAACTGGAAAGATGTCACTATGTGAGAAGCAGGTAAAGCATTTTGTTGCCAGCATAGAGGAGGCAAAGGACAGCATCTCCTCTAGTAATACTTCAAGTAGCTATTTGATGAAGTTGTCAGATTGCACCAAGTAACCACTCTCCAAAGGTATGTGCTGGAGATTTCATCATCTGCCTATCACTCAGCCAGACAGCATGCTCCCATGTGGTTAGGGTTTGGTACAAATCACTGGCTTATCTCAAAATGAGTGCTCAGCTTGGTAGATTTAAGAGACAGAGAAAACAAAAGCATAGCATACATGGCTTTCCATCCATCTCTACCGCAGGTGGTGGGGTATGTGTTGAGTTTATTACTTGCTGTGGATCAGAATTACTTCTTGCTAAAACAATTGCATTCTTAGCAGGTACTGCACTTCAAAAACAAAGGTGGAGGGATATAGCACGAGGTGAAGCAATTTCTCTCTCACTTACTGCCAAATGCATACACACTGCATGGATTTGAAGATGAACTGCTCCTCAGTGAACTGCTCTCCTACTGCGCCTAATGGCCTTCAGGTTTTTAAGAGTTTTTATTTTTACTTTTTTTTTTTTAACAGCTTGATTTGAGTACCTCTTCTTACATAGGTGCATGTCTAGGTTCCTTGACTTTTCAAGATCTATCTGCTTGAGCAATGAAAAATAGATTAACACTGGTAGCAGCTTTAGGCCTGCCCCAGCAATGACCTACGTTATTATGTAATTTATGTCAATTTATGTCAATCATGTAATTCCAGGAGATTCATACCTGCATGTGACTGACATACTGATCGTTATTCCTGTGACCTTGTGTTACATATGTTACAGCAGCCCAAGTCTACATCTTTCAGTAGACAGTCAGGTGTAGTGGGACATCAGATGCAAAATACTTACATATTCATGGCTACAGAACTAAACCCTCCTGTTTAAAGAAATCAAGGAGTGCTATGAATAAGAAAAAACAGGGACAACTTCACTGAAATTCTCTTCTTCTAGAAACCCCCTTTTTTTTCAGATCCTTTGCTGCTTTGACTTTGACCTTATGTCCAGAACATGTCAAAATCCTGAGGTGCCTGTTATGATGAGGTGGTAGGAAGATGCTGGCACATGCAGTGAGTTCAGTTGACAAAAGCTATGAAATATATATATAGGGTTTTTTGCCTTTGAGGACATTTTCATGCCTCTGTCACAACCTGACTCACATCTAGATCTCCTTTCATCACTCTAATTTTTTTTGTCAGACATCAAGAGGGATGATTTGCAGTAGCATCCAGACATAGATGCTGTTGTTATATAGTCTAACTAGAATAATTTTCACCCATACTATCTCAGTGAAGACCTCAAAATCCTTCCAACAACAGCTTCTACAGGTACACCTTCATCTCCAGGAGGAGGGCAAGGTGACATTTTGACTCTCCTGCTACTTGCTCATATAACTTCTTTAAGCCTGTAAAGCCACTTATATACTTAATACATTGAATAATAGTACTTTCGCATCATGAGCGATGAAGCATGCTCATAGTCCTAGAGTGAATCAGACCAACAACATATTCAGCACTCAGGAGTTCTGCCCTCCACCTCTGCTCCCTTTGTGTCCCATCTATCTTTGTGAACATTGCTGGTATTGGTTGCAAAGGACACTTTCTCATTCAGATAAAGCAAAATGATACTGTCACAGTAGCTGCGACAATGCACTAAGCTCTGCTGGCTGGAGACACAAATCTGAGCTTATTAAATAGAAAAAAGAGAACACAACTTGGAGGAGAGGAAAGCTCTCTCTAAGCATCTGTATGTCACAGCAAAGGGGTAATACAAGCACTGTAAGCATGACTTGATTGTGCTTTCCAAATAGCTTATTGTGGTGTCTTGGCTGTGACAAATTTCATATTAATGTAAATTTAAGTATTACAATATACTTGGCATCTGAAGAACCCTTCTTGTAAACTGTCTTTTAGGAAAGCGCAGACAGTGTGGAAAAAATATTTGGAGATGGTTAAGTTACTTGTGATGATGCTTCACCTCAAAGATAGTGTCTAGTCTTACTCTCCCTTTGTAAGCAAAACGTACTTTCTTCTTCAACTAAACTTGAACTTTTGCATAGACTGTGCAAAAAACAAGTCCCCATGTGTGGAGGACAAATAACGTGCCTACGTACAATGCTATTACAATTCCTGCATGGCCTGCTGTAAATGAGTGAGCTGGGAGACTGAACTGCCATTTCTACCATTTCCCATACTCAACTGACTGTTGCTTACTAGGATAAGAAATGCTTAATAAAATGGCTTGATCTGGCTTTAACTGCATTGTGTAGCAAAGGCATTTAAGTCTGACACTAACATTTTGGAGTGGTTCCCACAGATAAAACAGCAAAACTGGCTATGCTGCAACTGAGTGGAAAAGGATATATTTGTTTACCATTAATATTTTAGATATCTAGGGTTTTTTTTGCCTTCTCCCTTCAAGATCATAAATCATGACCATTGTTCAGAGTCTTCATAAATCTTATCAACAATACAACGTATTACAGTAATTTAAGAATTGTGGAGTACAGATAAACACTGCTGCACTGTTTGATTTATTCCATCTCAGTTCAGCCTGAATTTCTCTTCCAGAGACAAATCTTGGTGTTTTCCAAATTACTTGATGCACAGTGATACAAATTCTCTTCACATTTCATATTGATTAGTATCAGCCTGAAATACTACTTGTTGAGATTACCTTTTCAGTAAGTTTTCTATGTGTCCCCAGAACATCCTTGCACAGCATGGATGTTCCAGCTACAAATATGAACAGCACAGTTACAGCAATCCCTGTTCAGAAACTCTAAGTGTTCATATTCTTAAAGCCAGGTCAACTTAAAACCGGCTATGATGAAAGTATTGGCTCAGAAATTATGTACAAGTTTGAAGAAGGTATACATTGCTTGAAATTTCATCATCTCTGTGAGAAGCTAGTTTTAAGGGGATTTTGAAGCTTTGAGTAATTGGAAAACACAGTGAGCAAATTATTTTTTTAACAGTGTACCAGAAGTGCATGCCAAGAAAAATGCCTTTTTGTCTTACCTCCTCCTCACTCCCCATTTTAATTACTACAGTTTGGCACTTGATCCTGCAGAGAACCATACAACAGCCACACAGGCCAGCTCTTTCCAGAAGGAGATAAAAGACAGGGAGGGAGGAATTAATTAAATCCATTTAAAATCTTTACAGTGACTTTCCTTCTAAAGTCACTGTTCTGGTTTCTGCATAGCTAGTACAATGACATATGGTTATAAATAACAAACAGATCCCTGTCTTCTCCTGTCATCTCTCCTTTTCCACCCTCTGCAGAATCAAACACAATAGGTTTATAAGTCAACATCAAGACAGGCAGCTGAGCATGTTTTCAATTCTTAACACAATGCAGAGCTTTTAATGGGCTAGTTTATTCAGTCTTGTTGGTCACTGCAACCAGGGCTTGCTTACTGCTTCAATTTTAGGCTCAGAATGGTAACATGTCAAGTCATGGAGGCTAGGGGACAACCCAGAAGACTGGAAGAAGGCTAATATCACCCCCATGTACAAGAAGGGCTTACAGGAGGATTCAGGAAATTATAGGCCCATCAGTCCTACTTCAGTCCCCAGGAAAGCTAAGGAGCAAATCCTCCTGGGGGCTCTCACAACTCAAATTAAGCATGTGACTGGGAAAAGTCAGAGTGGATACACCAAGGACAAGTCATGGTTGACAAATGCAAATGTCTTCTATGATGAAGGAACCTGCTCAGTTGATGTAGGAAGACCAGTGGACATGGTTTACCTGGATTTCTCTGAGACTTTCTATAAGGTTTCCCATAGCCTTCTAGAGAAACTGGTCTATTAGGGTCCAGACAAGTGATCTGTGCAGTGGGTGAAGAGCTGGCTGACAGGCTGCACCCGGAGGGTGGTTGAAAATTACTCATTGTCAAACTGGCAACCAGTAAACAAGTGGCATTCTCAGGGATCAATATTGGGCCCAATTCTGTTTAATTTCTTCGTAAGTGATCTGGATGACAGAATCAATTGTACCCTGATGAAGGCTGCAGATGAAACCAAACTGAGTGGGGAAGGTTGGACCAGATTATCCTTGAGGTATATTCCAACCTGGTATGCTATGATTCTGTGATTTTTCATTTTTTAATGATTGCAATACTCTGGACCTCCTCTCGTGTCACATGGAATGCATAGTTGCAGATTTCAGCAGCAACACAACATTGAACTGTACATGAGAAATGCTACAGTACAAAATCTGCCAAGTCAGGGGCAGGATCAATTACACATCAGCTTCCAAGATATCAGTTTTCCATTTAGACAAATTGCTACCACACCTCTCCTGCTCCATGCCCCACACGACCTGTGTCAGTGAGCTACTCACATCATGCAGCCTGTCCACCTCAGTGGACAAAGGGCGCACTACAGCATGAGGGCCAAGAGGTCAGCTAGATCTTACTGCATTTTTTGATTGCTTACTGCCTATTTGCTGATTTTTCACACAAACTAGAGTACAGAGCTCAAAATATTGCAATAAGTTTTTTCTCTGGAAATAATAAAAAGGAGAATTCATTATTTAAGTACCTTGTGGTATTTCTTTTTGTGAATTTAACTCCAGATTCTTGGGAGAAGCTGTAATCCCAGCAAAAGTAACTGAAGATTTTTCCCATCTGTCTCCTATGTTAATGATACTGGGAAGCTTCCTGAGGGAAACTGCAAATGAATCATTTTTTAGCTTGTCAAACTTACATTGTCTTTATTAAAAATGATGATGCACTGCTGTATGTGATTACATCAGCTGAAAACAGACTGGCTGCATTTGCCTGGGAACCCAAGACAGAAGCTGCCTAAGCAATGACCAGGTAAGTGTTATAACTGCTGTACTAAGCTGTCTCTAGGAATACTCATGCAGCACCCACAAAATACACCAAGGACAGACACTCTCTGATTTCTGTGTTAGAACTCATCAAAATTCAGACCTTCAATTCCCCAGAAATAAAAAAGAATTTGAAATGTATTATGGTTTCAAAATAGAATGAAAAAACCCACAGTTATACAAAATTTCAAAATTGTTTTGTTTGGTTCTGCTAAGTTGTTCAGCTTCAATAACATGAAAACACTGTGCCAGAAATTCAGCTTTTATGTCATATTAGAACATCAGAGAAAAAATCCCTTATTTTTCAGTTAACATCAAGGAAATGTTTTGCTTCAAAGCAGTTCCTTCTGAAGGGTCAGAAGTCAGGCCAGGACAGGGGGAGGCCCTAGCTGAGTCCTGGGTCGCCTACAAAGTTCTCAGCACCTGCCTTAGCCATGTGAGCTAGGAGACTGCTCTTAGGATGATGCTACAGCCAACAGGAGAGACTGATTCCTCCAGGAGTGATGTAGAACACTTAGCGAGACTCCTGCTGGGGATCACTGTATTGATGCATTGGAAAACCTATAACAGCTGACTTATCACTTCTTAAAGAGCCTTTTAATCATTTATTAAGTCCTTCATAAAAATGTGCTGCTTAAACCTTCAATGTATACAGGTGATTCATAAGAATTAATCAGTTTTCGGCTATCAATCACTCAGAATATAAAACAGCGTAGTCAAAGTAGGAAAGGCTTGTAAGGCTGCAAGAGAGGCAGATCTGTCTTAGGTCCATCATTAAAAGATCAATGCATTACTTCCCAAATTAAAACAGCATAAAGGAGTACATGATTTTTTCTAGGGTGCCAGGTTCTCATTCAGTGTGAAGGAAGTCCAAGAAAGGGGTTTAAAATTTCTTAGATAGTGACTGGAATTTCCTAGAAAGCTTTAGGATGGAAGGCCTACCATACAGTGATCCTAGAGGTATTTGCAAGAGATTATTTGTCCCACCTACCTTTTTATCTAACTACACAACTTTTCAGTACTGTGAATGTCCCCTCCCTGCGTATGTTCACAGCCAGGTTGGATGGGGCTTTGAGCAACCTGGTCTAGTGGGAGGTGTCCCTGCTCATGCAGGAGGGTTGAGACTAGATGATCTTTAAGGTCCTTTCCAAACCAAACCATTCTATGAAGAACTAACCCCAAAGAAACAAAATATGTCAAGCCCCACCTTGTATTTTGTCAAGTCAGTCCAGATCAACAAAAGAAAGCTGAGTTGTTCCAAGACACTGAAGAAACCATTTGGATTCCACAGAAATAACCCACAGTGCTTATCGAGAATAAAAAACTGTCATAGCATTCCGGATCAAGACACAAAGGTTTACTTAAACCCTCAACACTGTTAATCTATCATATTCACATTTCACCCTGCTCCAGGTTTCCTGGGGTTTCTCTAATATAGCCTAGCTAAGGAGAGAAGCTGTTATTTAGTCAGAAATGTCCATTGGTCAAATATCCACAACAAATTAAAAACATGGTTGATACATAAATCCTCATCGTGCTGGAGAGAAACTTTTTTTGTTTTTAAAATGTTATGTTTGTGTGTGATCATAGGCATTTCTGGGTTGCCAAAAATTGTGGTTATAAATTGAACTGTATTATTCAAGCTCATGATATTATGTGGAAGGAGACCGTACATGTGTTACCTGGAAGATGGTAGAAAGAAATAAGAACAAAAGTTGAATTTGCTTCCTCTTTTGGTTAAAGAACTTTCAAAGTGGGGAAAAAAAAAATAATAAATAAAAAATCAATGCACAGCAAGCCCTGGATCCTGGAAGAACATGTTTCGTTACCAACAAAATTGCATTTACATCAAGACCCTCAGCAGACTTTGAAGGAGTACATTAACTCTGTGCCAGCCTGACTAGAGCCCACAGTCAAATTTGAAGCTTCTGACGCAAAATAAGCAGGGTCTAATAAGCCAATACTACTGTTCAGCTCCCCGAACACGGTTGGAAAAACTTCATTCTTCCTGCTGCATTTGGCAGAAACCACCTCTAAGGAAGGAAGATGGACGAAAAAGAAAATGAAAGAGCTACTCTGAAATAAATAAATCTAGCCATGATTTTTCAGAACACATAATTTGTTTGCAGTACAAACTTCACAAACTTGCATGGATGTAATCACTCTCTACATAAAGTGCAATTAAGCAACAGGGCGAGGTTTCTGGACTCTACTATGATGATGACACATGAAACCTAATGCTTAAAGTTCACTCAAGGTGCTGAATCCAGGCATAAGGGATAGAGAAAGCTCCAGAAAGCCACAGCTTCCTTGGTTGAGCACCAGGCAGACAATAGTCTGAATTAGTTTTACACCTCGCCCCCAACACTCCCAACCAGTTAAACTAACTTGAAGCAGGGAAAAGGCACCATCAAAGCACAATATGACCTTGAACACCAAATAGTCCTTTAAAAGTTATATTCCTATATATATATGTTCCTATTCCTCAGCTTCTAAATATTGCTCCAAAACCTGCCAGGTAAAATGACAGGGTTCATTCATCACTAGACTCTGCAGCATTGGCGACATCAGAGCTGTATTACCATATGAACACACCAGGACTTTCTAACAAGCCTAGGAGAGCCAGAAACACAAAGACAATTTTGAATCCTCCTTGCTTTATGGACTGGAGCAAATATTTCTTTTAATGAAATTGACCCTTCTTCCTTGCTGTGTTGAATTTAATCTGTAGCTCATCTTTAGGGTTTTAGAACAATCTGGCTATACATATGCAGAAGGGAGGAATTTCCTCTTGGGAAACTAAAGAAATGAAAAAGTCATGCAAGAGGGCACCCTCCTTTTGAATTCAATGGAACTTCACTAGTTTTTATCAGCAAGAGATTTGGTATTCTCTTTGGACTGCCTTTATGGGGAGCACACAACCAACATAACGTAGTAATAAGTTTTAAATTAGAAATTATATTAACTTTCTATTTTAATTAACAGGTTTTAATTACATTCCTAGTTCTAGGAAAGCTACAGATCTCAGGCTGTAATTATCCTGTCTAGTAAAATGTGGATGTATGCAATATACTAAAGTGTCTTCTGGGCTGATCACTGGTATGTGGATGGGGAAATGCTGACTAGAGGTTAAAATTGTTTCACATGTGGAATACACAGAATTGTATTTGTGGAATTGTTTCATGTTATTGGAATACATAGAATAAAAGACAATAACAACAGAAATCTGTTGGGGGAAGTAGGATTTTGATAGTTTGCCTCTAGTTAGGTGCTTTTCTGTATCAGGAATTTCTGGAGTCAATTGTATTAACTGTATTTTGTTGTTCACCCAGTGCATGTTTCTATATCCACAAATTTATGTTCAATTAAAATTCCTACTAAGCTTTGGTCGGGAGCTTTCTAACAGGTATTGGTAGTGAAAACTATGTGCCTCTTATCAAAAAAGTGTTCTCACTGGTATTGTAACATTTGATCTTAGCAATGAGAAAATTAAAAAAAACCCTAATGTATAAAAATGGTGGTTTACTTCATGCTGCCTCCTCTGGATAGAATTTAAAAAAAAAAAAGCCACCCTATTTTATTGGGAAGAGATAGCACATTGTTCAAGCTTTACTCCAGCATAAACATAAAGCTTCCTAAAGTACTGGAACTATTTGCAAGCATCAGTCCAATTATTTTATGCTTATGTAATAATAGCTTGGTCAAACTCACCATTTTAGCAGTAACTTAAAAAAACTACCAGCTAATGCATACAGCTAAATGGAGGTGTGACCTGCAGCTAAAACAAGGTTTTCTCTCTATCTCAATACTGGCAGGATGGAGAAGTGCTAAAGAACTGAGGAAGTTGTTAAATATAACACTTGCAAATTTGTTTGGACCAACTTCCATTCATTCCAGATGAAAGATTCCATCCTGCGTCCTTGAGCTATCTTCAACATAGAAGAATTGCAAGCCTAAAGCTTTATGATAGCAAAAAACTAACTGAAGACCTAGAATGGCTTATTATTACCAGTTAGTTGCCATTAGCATCTGATTTTAATATGGGACAGTAGTTAGGTTAACACAGCACAAGTACAAAATTGTTCTGAAGTGGCCCTTTGGTACCAATACTTCAGAGTTATTTTAGATCCAATTACAATTTTCCTGTGGTTCAAACAAATTGATGACCATGTTAGAGACAGGAAAAACCCTTGGGTGCCTGTAACAGAGTACAGATGACATTCCTTCAGAACATTTGGCTTTTTTCATCAGTTTCACTAGTGAACTTAATGTAGATGCTGAAGTGACATTGATTTGAAAGCAAAATGGGAAAGAAGTAACAAAATGTGATATAAAAGCAAGAGAACAGCAAGCCATTTCATTGTTAAATTTGGTATCAGAATGCTAAGTCAAACCCTAAACTCCTTTACAAGGGCTTGTAGTGATAGAATTACAAAATCTTAGGTGTTGGAAGGGACCTCAAAAGATCATCTAGTCCAACCCCCCTGCCAATCCCCCAGAATCCCCTAGAGCACATGACACAGGAACGTGCCCAAGTGGGTTTTGAATGTCTCCAGTGAAGGAGACTCCACAACCTCTCTGAGCAGCCTGTTAAAGTGCTCTGTCACTCTCACAGTAAAGAAGTTCTTCCTGATGTTTACATGGAACCTCCTACGTTCCAGTTTGCACCCATTGCCCCTTGTCCTATCACTAGACACCACACAGGACAAGGGGGAACAGTTTTAAGCCGAAAGAGGGTAGATTTAGGTTAGACATTAGGAAGAAATTCTATTGTGAGGGTGGTGAGACACTGAAACAGGTTGCCCAGAGAAGTTGTGGATGACCCAACCCTAGAAGTGTTCAAGGACAGGTTAGATGGGGCTTTAAGCAAGCTGGTCTAGAGAAAGGTGTCCCTGCCCATTGCACAGCTATTGGGACTAGGTGATCTTTAAAGTCCCTTCCAACCACAACCATTCTATGATTCTGACTCACACAGCTCATTGCCCTCTTGAAACAAGAAAAGAAGCAAGTTCAAAATTAGGTGCCTACCATGAGGCATCTCTTCCTAATCTGAATGTTCTGCTTTACACTAAAATTAGGTTTGTAGATTCCTGGTTTGAGATTTAGGTACAGATTGATAAATTTAGAATTAGAAATGTAAGCCATTATTAAATATTATAAGAAAATCAGATGTCTGGTCAGTCCTCCTCTTCATTATTTCCATTGCAACCACTTTGCCTACTTCCAGAAATGCAGGCCTTGCTGATTAAAAATTCAAGAGCTACCTAAGAGATGTCTATGTTCTGAGGAAATAGTACCAAAAAATATGTTCTGGGTATAAATGTGTTCTCCAGCACCTATGGCTTTGAGATCCCTATAAAGCAGCCACAGGAGAAAGTCAGGAATTATTAAAAGGTCCTCAAAGCTTTTTGTCTGCTTGTTGTCTAAATAACTCACATTAAGGTTCTTCAGAGATCCATAGTCTTTAGGCAGAGGTACATGACAAAAGTTTTGGAAATTGAGCCTAAACAAAGGAGGCATTTTCTTTGCTGAACCTTCCAGTACACCACCAAGACAGTTGACTTCTATCATTTGGGGCCAGGTGGGCATTTGGTCTGGAATTCAAATACTGCCAGTATTTTAGGACAGTTGAAGCACTAAACTACTATTATCCTGGAATCACTGCAACATTTTGGTGTACTACTTCTTGACAATGATTATAACTATATTACAAATACAACAACTACAGTATTATTAAAATTAAACAAACAAACAAACAGTCTTTATGACTGGTTTCATCCCATCACAGCAAACATTTGAATTCTTCCTTTCAGTGAAAGTGGCACAAATTATGGAGTCCTATATAGAAAGCACTCAAAAGAATGATGGTTCCATGTAAATTACAGCAATTTCCATGTTTTCCATATTAAAACTTTCTAGATTTCCTAAGAAATGTAGATCTAGTGCCATTTTCTTTTGCAGTGAAAATCATCATATTTGGAAGATATGAGCATATATTCTTTGAGACAGATCCATAATAGTTCAGCTTAGCCTCATGGACTGAAAGATTTCTCTGAGTGATGAGGGTATGAAGAGCCAATATATAATATGCATTAGCTCCCTTGTTGCATCTGTTTACTCTCTCTGTCACTTTTCATTTATGAAACTGATGCAAGGATATTTCTGCTTTAAAAAAAATGATTACCAGTGCCTACAGTCTTACGGGAAATCCTACTATAAATAGAAGCAAAATAAGGAAATCATGGTGCACATAGAATTGAAGAAAATATATAAGAAAACAGGTATGTGCTGTCAGCTGCCAAATTACTTTTAAAAACAGATATGGGGGTAATTCTGCTTTAAAATTTATGATGCAAGAGAAATCTCTAACAGAATATTTTAACATAAGAGAGTGCCTGAACTAATGCAAAAATATCCAGAAATTTAAATCTGGTGCTAGCGGGCCATTGACAGCTGTAACCTGACTTGAGAGAGTATTCTAAAAGAGAATATGGACTGCAAGCCAGAGGCATGTGTGTTGGTTTTTTCCCCTTTTGAGGGTCATTGATATTTAATAATGTTCCAAGCAGTACAGGTGCACTTGTGCACCTAGTGTGACAGGTTTACCAAAGCTGTCACACTAGTATTTCACAGAATCACCAAGGCTGGAAAAGACCTTTAAGATCAAGTCCAGCCTATGACCTAACACCATATCAGCAAGACCGTGCCACATCCAGGCTTTCCTTGAACCCATTCAGAGACAGTGCCTCCACCACTTCGCTGGAAAGTCCATTCCAATGTCTAATCACCCTCTCCATGAGGAAGTGTTTCCTAGTATCCAACCTAAACCTCCCTTTGGAGCAGCTTGAGGCCAGGCCCTCCTGTCTTGTTGCTAGTTACCTGGAAAAAGAGCACAGCCCTCACATGACTACAACCTTCCTCCAGGTAGTTGTAGATAGTGATAAGGTCCCCCCTGAGTATCTTCTTCTCCAGGCTAAACAATCCCAGCTCCCTCAGCCTATCCCTATAAGTTTTTCCCTCTAGTCCTTTCACCAGCCTTGTTGCTCTCCTCTGGACCTGCTCCAGCACCTCAATATCCTTCTTTAAGTGAGGGACCCAGAACTGTACACAGTACTCAAGGTGAGGCTTCACCAGTGCAGTGTACAGGGGGAGAATTACATCCCTATTCCTGCTGGTCACACTATTCTTAGAATCATATACCTATTCAGGTTGGAAAAGACCTTTGGGATCACCAAGTCCAACCATCATGCCTAAACCATATTCACCAACACCACAACCAAACAACCCTTTCTTGATACAAACAACCCTTTCCTGATACAAGCCTAGATTCTTGATACAAGCCAGGATGCCATTGGCCACCTGGGCACACTGCTGGCTGATGTTTAACTGGTTGTTTCCCCCAGTCAGTACTGTTGCATGGGGTTATTGTGGCAAAAGTGCAGGACTCTGCACTTGGTCTTGTTGAATTTCAATTTCTTAGACAAGTACCAGATCCATGCATTTAAAGGAATCTTGCTGCCTAACATTGCTGTCAAAAAATCCTAGGTTATGAAAGTATTTCTCACATGCCAGCAGCTCCACACTGACTGGTTTTCATCAGGCAGTTCCAATGGGTTTACCATTTATAGACAGATCAGACCCTGTCAAAGCAATTACCTTCCAACTGATGAGCCCAATTTAGACTTCATTTCAAAGAGCCTGCCTTTAGCAAAGATGACCACTTCAATGAGCTGTGTTTTGAAGAACAGACCTAGTCTTCAGCATTTACACAGAAATGTGAAAAAAAACCCCTGCCTACATCTAAGAGGAGTCACAAAGCAGATGAGATACCACAAAGCAAAAAATATGAATGAATACAATAAAACTGTACGTTAACTGTAGGGAATTGAAAAAAAAATAATTTGACAAGTCATAAATAAGAGCAGACATATTTTACCCAGTGGCTCCTGCTGCTGCAAAGCAGTCTGCCTCTGGCTTCCCACAGCCAGAAATACTATCAAGTCTTCAAAATGCTTGTAAGCATGCAGTAGAAAATCATCTTAGCTGGCTCCAGTGGGGGTTTACGACAGCTGTAAATTTCCTTTTAATATACACAGCTGTGATGACTTTTACAGCCCTTCCTTAAAAAATGAAGGAAATTGTCCACTGTTGAGTAGATGCTCAGTTTGTTCTCTTTCTTAATCTCTAGTTGCTTCCAGTCCTCACTGCTTCTACTGTAGTGATTTGACTATTCAGACATTTCAGTTTCTAGGTCAGAAACTTGCTAACTTAAATTATGCTTGTTCCCATAACAAACTTTCAGAGCTCTCGGTAAATTCGCATTCATTCTTTTCAACCTATTTTATGCTTTGTCCCATTTCTTTAGAAAACTCCACTAGTTTTCTGGATATGATCCTCCTTTAAAGAGATTTTAATCCAGTGCATTTTCTACTATTGTTTTTATCTGATTCTCAGTCATTCTCAAACCTTTTTCAAACAGTATTTACTCTATTATTAAACCTTGCTTTCAGATATTCAGTTTATAAAAACCAAGTTTGTGTTCATGTTTCATTAGTTCTGTTCCTATAATTTATGGCAGTAAATTAGAGGATCTTGAATTACAAAAGAAAAAACTAGACCTTACCCTTTCTTAGGCAATCATTTACTTTTTTGGTTTTGGCCTTTTTCCGCTCACCTGGAGTTGTTTTCCTCATCTTCAACAATTATTTTCTTTATCCTTTTCTCACCAATGAATGGGATAGATATGTCCTCCTCTTAAGGAAAATACTTATTTTGGCCTTCTTCTAGTGCTCCATTGTTTTTCATGTTAATTTTGACTGGGCTTAATTTCCTGCTGATGAGGCTGGACTAGAAGTTACTGCCCTCAGTAAGGTTTGTCCTGGGTTCACTCTAGAACACTCTAGAAGTGTCTAGACTTCACTGTGATTTCCCTTACACCAAGTGCAGTGTCCTAGGCTGATGCTGCCACAACACAGTCCTGTTCTTACAGTAAGAGGCTAAGTTGCACATTCTGGCAATCGGGATATCAGCATCCTACTCTTAAAGCAAGTTATCATCCGGGCCATTGCCTTACTCTGTACTCTTAAGCACCTTTCAGAGTTATGCCATTTTTAAACCAGAAAGCCAAACACAGAAACAAGGTCCTCACATCTATTCATGGAAATTCAAGACTGTCTGTGAGAGGGTTCCTCTTATAGTAGGCTTCTTATAGGAAGGCTTCATTATCTACAATGCAAGACCCATAGGCATGATTTATTTGCCATAATATTAGGCCTAAAAATCACAGCATCACAAATTAACACTCATCAAAGCACAATAAAGGACTTTCAGGACATCTGGAGCTACACAATACCCAAGATAGCCTATCACAATTCCAAGACAATTACCAACTAAAACACAATTGTCTCAGCCCTGCTCACTGATTGACTCTTTGAGGAATGAGGTCATGGGCTTTAAAGGGAATCATGACAGGTTTTCATAACCAGCTGCTGACATTGCAGCATGTAGTGCTTAGGAAGGTCCAGCTGCTGTCCTCTGTTAATGGTGATCACAAAGCTAGATCCTTTGCCAGCCTCTAAGTGGAAGTTTAAAGGTCCCACAAGGCTTCTTTTAAAAGAAGAAAATTACCCTGGTGTCTACACTAACATTAGATTCCTCTATAAAATTAGAGGTTGCAATGTAGAGTTGTATGTGAACTATTGCTGAGCATGTAAGGACTGAGTTAATTGCCTATATAATCGCTCCACCATCCGAGTACCCAGAGATAGTCTAAATGGGAGCAGCACTAGTAAAAAAAACAAACCTTAGGCTAGACTAAACTTTAATTACATGACACCTGCAGATGATACCCTGGAAAACAGCTCAGTAAACACACAGAGTACAAAAATATGTTCTGCCGGTGCTGTTAATGGATAAAAGATCAGCTCCTAAGCAGTTCTTCCTGAAAGCTGTACATAGCTGGAACGTGTCACACTACATACAAAAAAATCCTTAGGTTTCTGGATTGCAAAATAAGTTGTTTTTTTTTAAGAAGCAATATGAAACTGAACTGTGTTTTGCTAAGACACTGAAGGGCTGGAAACCAGTTGAACTTGCTCTTCTGTTTTATTCATCCTTTTACATCAGGTAGAGCAAAATGATATAGGAGACAGCTGTGAAGGTTCTGGCACTTTTTTCCCTTTTATAACATTTACAGTGGGGCTAAAGCAAGTAGTAGCTGCAGCACTAATTGACTCAGTGAATGCATTTCCTATTAAATGCTAAACATTAAGAATTCATAGGCAGAATCAAAAATAAACTGTGTGTGTGTGTCAAGGTAGATGTGATGGTAAAGAGCTAAGCCTGCATGAAATTATATTAACTTCAGCTGCACAGAAAGATCCATAATTACTTTAGAAAATGGTTTATTTTTTTATTTGTTGGTTTACAAGGTAGCTATTGTTAAGCCCGTTTGGCTTTGCCATTACTGTTCTAGCTTTTAATTCAACAGTATTTTATTGCATGCAATATTATGCCACCTCAAGTACTGTGCCTAGGATAATATCATACCACCTGAAAGACATCAGAATCGCACAACGTTCCTGGCAGACTGTAGTGTTTCCCTGTGATTTAATCCAGAAGGCTTTCCCTGTGACTTTGACCTGACATGCTTTTTTGAACAGTTAGTAGATTCAACCACTAGCGCATAGATCAAAGCTAGACCATTGCTTCAGAGTCCTTTTTCTAATACTTGTCTGCTGGAAAACAACTAGCAAAGCTGGCAAGCACAGAGGGAATTACCGTAAGTTATACTGGTATAGTGTGAAGGAAATATGTATATTATATAAAAAAGTAGACCTAAAAGGAAAGCCTGTTTGCATATAACTAGGCCAAATATATCAAGACCTCAGGGATCAGCCATCCAAAATACATGCCTGTGGGCTCATCATATAACTCAAACCTGCCACAGATACCAATCTACAAACTGAGCCAATTCCCTAGGATACAGATAGCAGCAGGAGCATTAACCCTACTTTTCTGTTGAGGAAAAAACAAAACCAAACAAACTGCCAAGTTGCCTGGTGTATCACGGAAGCAAAATCATGTTAAAGCTCACAACTCCCTGAATCACGTCTGATCTATTCAATCACAGAATGCGCTGGATAGGAGGCTTAGATCTTCATCCTCCCTTGCATGGAAGTGATCATTAACTGTTGAGACAGTTTATGTAGTCTAGTTAATGTTTTACGAATCCCTCTGTCAGGATGTAAATGACTTGACTTTCTCTTACAGGAGGTGATCTGGATCATCTACAAGCACAGAAGATAAATATTTTAGGAACAAAAAAAAGAAAAAAAAAGAAAAAATATTTCGCCTCTGCCCAGAGAATGTGATGGAAAATTCTACTGCTGAATTGTTCATACACTAACCCAAATCAGGCATTTAGCATTTTACTCCATTTAAGTTTCTCCAAGTGTTTATACAAAATCTTAGTCTTGTATTTCTGAATGATTATTAAAAAGTGAGATAATTTGCAAATATTTTCTCCCTCGGTCTTATGGCAAATAGGCCGTGCCTTTGAAAGTGATCTCGTCTTTCTTGCTTTCTAGAAAAAATATTGGCCTTCTCACTGATGATTTATAAAAAGTAAAATCAAGAATAGCTTTCAGGAGTCTATAAACTGTTCAGTAATTTAAAATGTCAGTGTTTTGAAGAGTCTACAGAAGTCTGTAGTCATAGAATTTTCACAGACTAAATAGAGGAAAAAAAAGTTTTGTAATTATTTTCCCCCAGTTTCTACCTATAACCTCTCCATATGAATTTAGCACTATATTTCCATTTTCTTTCCTAGACGCAAAGAATATAGGGAGAGATTTCTCATTCTTGTTTGTTTTATCCATCATTAAATAACACAGTAAGGATCTTAACTTTCCAACCATACTTATTTTCCTTTGACTCAAATTCAACCTTAACAGTCTCTCAACACTCCAGATGATTTCAGTCAGTATAAAGAAAGAGATAAGAAAATATTGGTCATGTATCCTTACAATGTATCTTTCTACTTTGAATATAGTCTGTATATTTCTCTTGGATTTTATAGCCAATAAAAAAATTGTCCTTTAATAGCTATGAAAGAGAACTACATCAAGACAATCACATTAATTTTTATTCACTACAAAACAGATGTGAATGCAGGCTTAGAAACAATTGTTTAATTCTCCTGTAATTAAAAGACTCCTTTAAAAGAACTTAAAATGTTTTATTGGAATTATTTGAATACAGAATTATGCCCCTCCCCTGTGTTTTTTATGATATAAAGGATGTCAAAACAGCCAGAGATTATAAATACTAATAATTTATAACATCAGAAGAACAGATGCTACCTCACTGGTGTTTAGCTTTCCAGTTAAAAATATTTTTACAGCAGCTGCCAGAGTCGACAGTGATAGGAAGCAAATGAACAAGATCAACAAAGATATCACTGAAAACTCGGTCCCTAATAAGCCAAGCACACTCTATGTCCTCTCTTCCATGCAGGGAAATCCATTTGGCCCTTCCAGCAGTACACTGTGAAGCTCACAAACCTTGACTGTCTCTGTGAACTTCTCACCTGCTAAACTGTACAATCCACCCTGTCTTCATGCACTGCACAGTGGAAGAGTTTCTTCAATATCTATGGCTTCTGTTGCACTAAAGCACATCAGTGTTTTCATTGTATCAAAAACCACTGTCTGAATCCAATGATCTAATCTTACACTTCATACAGTTTTCTTTCACATTTGGCATCCCAGTGAGGAGTGCTGAGCTCCTGCAGATTTTGACTTACTACGGCTGTCTGAATAGAGTCCCACATTTCTTCAGGAGTGCTTGAGTTGTTTTGATTGCAATTCTCATTTAATGAATAATATGTAACAAATCTGGCAAATCTCAGCACCTGCTGCTTCAGAGTCATGCTGACATTGCTATGAAAACCTCCCAGCATCATAGTGTAAAATGGTTCCCTGTCATACCTAGCAGCTGTTGGCAAGGAGCCGACTGTAAACTTAATCCCTCAGTTTCTACTCAAAATTAATTATTACCATTCTATTTCCCTGCACTGCTCAGAGTAGATGCCACTGAATGGGGGTTCATAAGTTCCTGCTTATCCTATACTACCCCAGTGTTTACAGAAAGGTACAAACTGGCACACTCTGCTGTGCCTTGCCAGCTACACCACTTGCTAAAGGGAAGGCTTTGTGTAACTGAATGAGCAGGCACAACTGGGCTCTGGATGTGCTTTTGTCTTTAATTTGTCATTACTGTTCTGAAGCATCATTTTTACTACAAAGGCAGCACACCAGTGAACAGATTCTGTATACTCAAAACATTTGGAAACAATTAGTCCTTTATTATAAGCGTATGATAAAAATAATAACTCACAGGAAGTGTTGGTTATACAACCTTCACTTTCTCAGGGGCCATAATGACTCCCAGCCTTCAGTCACACAGAGGACACCAAGACTCAGATATTACAGCATGTGCTACCACTGACTTAAGTAACTTAAATATAATTTCTTATTTCAGTAGCAAAACCCAGCAGAAAAAAATTCAATATATCAATATTATAAATTAAATGCTTGCTGTTTCAAACTTTGAAGCTGGCTTAGCTAACATTTACTCAGTATACTTTCCTCCTTGCTTTCCATCCTCCCTGTGTTTAACCCCATTTTGTCAGTACAGCAAAGAGATGAGGCTTCAGTCATTAGCGAAACCTCATTGGAAAGTGCAATTGCAAAGATGCATTGTCTCTCCTTCCTCTTCTGCTTGCTCCTGCAACCAACCAAACATTCCCCTTATTGCTAGCTTCTCTTGGAGTCTTCTGGCTAAAATCTGCCTCCTGTGAAAAGGCCTTACAGCACAACCACAGCCCTACATCTCTGCTGTTTCTTCTCTCTTGTGTTTCAGAGCTGAGCCCAAGAGTCTCTGCACAATCTCACTGGCCGGGCCCTCCAGGTGGCAAGGAGGAAAGTCCTATCTATGGCTCAAGGAAGGAGAAGAGCTGAGTTATCTCATATGAGCAGT
Source organism: Apus apus (assembly GCF_020740795.1). Lineage (NCBI taxonomy): Eukaryota > Metazoa > Chordata > Aves > Apodiformes > Apodidae > Apus > Apus apus. The sequence continues at coordinate 29,633,478 of NC_067285.1, forward strand.
GACAAAGCTCAACATGCAGGTTCTCGGCTCTTTGCCATCTCTGACCAGTTGTTTATTTCTGTGCAAAGGGATGCACAGAATCTAAATGTATTTGCTACCTAGTGTCACTAGTGGTACATATAATAGTAGCCAGGCTATATTTCCCTTCCCCATAGCTGTTTTTACATGTTACACAGCAAGAGCTTAAAAAGAGTCCTGAGAGACCTGAGGCTAAGGGAAGCTGTCTGTAATACTCTCAATTCTCATACAAGCTGAAGATTTACCCCTCAGATATTTACTTAAAATTGAGATGCTGGTAAATTTCAGTGATCAGCAGCAGGCTTAGAATTTCTTTTATTTACTGAAATGATCATATAAAATAGATGGTTTAAACTGGTTACTAGTTCACTTCTTAAAGATTTCATAATTAAATTATACCAAAGTTTTGGAACTTTTTGGATTCAGACTGCTATTCACTGGTAATGATAGTTTGCAATATCACTACAAACATTATTTGGAATTACAGCAAAAGCAGTTTTGCACTCTCATAATGTGACTTCAAGGGATAGTTGAGGAGTGACTGTCATGCTGTAAACTTGTTTGTTTTTCTCTGTGAAGCCATAGCTCTGTGAAACAAAGATGGAAAACAGTTGCAATACAGGCATATTTATGAAGCACCATTATAACTTATTACATAGAAACTGTTGGATTCATTAAGTCTTAATACCAATGTAAGGCTTAATTTAGCCACTTGCACGCTTAACCATCTCTGAAGTGCACACAAGGATGGGTAAGTTATCTTTTCCAGTGCTTCTGGGCTTCAAATAACAAGTTGGTGCTGCTACCGACTCTCTTCTGACAGCATCACCTTGCTGGGACAGCCATCACAGCACTTGCACTGCCTAATAGGTTTCATCTTGACAACAGCAAATTTAACAGCACTTTCTCTTCCTTCTTCACTCATGACACTTCCATAAATCTATTCATATTCTGTTATTTCCTAGACTGCTTTCTAACTTTAAAATACATTTTCCCCTACTTACTTCACAAGTTCAAAATGCAGACTCTTAACATGTATTGCCAGTATCTAGCTTGGTTTGCTCCAAGCAGCAAAACTACAAGACTTTTACTTGTCCATTTCTGTACTAGGCCTCTTCCTTTTGACATCCATAAAACATGTGAATTAATTCTAAGAGCAGCATATGTACTGAACCAAATGCTGGGGGAGGCAGAAACAGCTCCATCTACAGTAGGATGACAAAAATAGGTAACAACTGAAACAGCTTTTTTGAAGTTGAAGCCAGTACTAAGAATAACTATTAAAACAAAAAAACCCACAACCACGCTGTGTTTCAAACAGGTGGTAGAAGAACACAACACTATTTCCATGCAGTGTCTTATTATCTAGGCCATGACCAAATCACAACCCATATAGGTGAGAGGTAGGTTTAAGACTCTCTGTGAATGGCAGCACTTTGTTTTGCCAGATGACCACCAGCCCCTGAACTAATTTTGTTGTACAGGAATAGTTAAATTAAAAGGGGATTAGCCAGCTGAAAAGTGATGAGAAAAGGGAACACTCAAGGGAAAGAAGTAGGCAAGTCAAAGGAGAAGATAAAAGAAGGCCACATTTGGAGTCAAGATGAGATAAAGAAGGAGCAGAGGTAGACTTGGAGCAAACAGCAAATTAGCACCATGAAGGAACAGTACTGAAGAAACACTGCAGAAATATTCCTGACTCTGCTAGGTCCTGGCTTCAACTTATCCTGCAATGCCTCCCAGTCACTGCAGAAAGGAGACAGTGGTGTCCTGCTGCTATGTGTTCTCAGGGCTCGCTGTTCTGGGGGGTCTTGAGGAAAAGAAGCAGTAGGGGAAGGAGAAAGAAACACACATAAAAAATAGCAGCTGCTCACAGAGCGGCAATTGCACCAATCAGAAGTAAAAGAAAATACGTAACATTAGTGACTCTAAAATAAGTAACAAGGAACAAAACTGCAAGAGAAGCATAACAAGTTTCCCATTTACCTGGCTACTATTTTTTTTTTGCATAGATGTACTTTTTTAGTGCAACCTCAGCCACAAAAAGTCAAATCCCTTTGTTAATTTACAGAAACTAAGCAGAGGCTCTGTAACAGAGGTTAATTTGGGTTTGAAATAAATGAAGTGCCACATAATTGCATTCTGCTGATTAAAAGCAGGGTCTGGGAGGAAGCCTAATTTTTTTCTGACAAATTTTCCATGACTGGAGACAGCTTTTTCTGAACTGAGATTATGCCAGTTCTAAGACAGGTCATCCAGGTCTCCTGTGTTAGTAGGCTCCTGTGACATGTGAGGCACAAGGACAACCTCTTGTGATTAATTCCAACAACTGTATATTGCAGCTGCCTGCTTTAGCAATGGCTCAATCCCAGGGGACTTGCTGCCTGACTTTGTCATTGGAGACTGTAAATGCAAATTCCATTGGAATCAGTGGTTTTTTATTGAGAAATCTATTTCTCAACAGGCTAACCAAATCCTATGAAATAGTGAGGTAAAGCTGAGCTCTCAAAGCACAACATTCTGGTTCTCCCTATGTTCACCATTTCAGCTTGAATTGAAACTTTAATCATATGGTCAAATCTGGTGGGTGTTTTTTTTTGGTGTCTTGTTTTGTTGTGTGAGATCCCAACCCTCTTCAGAGTACTAAATGGGTAATTATTTAGCTTCCAGTGTGTGCATGCAGACCTTCTTTATTGTCAAAAGATGTATATCTCTAACAAAATGATTCTACCAAACCTCTAGCCCAAGCACTGAAATGTAAAAACTACTGTCATATTTTCCTTTTTAACATGAGAAAAATCACAAAATTTCTTGTCCTTATTAATGGATGGAGCATAAAGCTATTCTATCCAAAACTATTTTTACAGAAGTTTAGCACAAACTTTCTTTATAAGGAAAAGAGGCTGAATAACTACAGTGAGGCAGAGAAGCTCAAAGCATTCAGTGCCTTTTTTGCATTAATGGTCTGGCACCTTTCCAGTGGCTTATAATAGGCACTGAAACAGGCTTATGTATAGAGCTGTGAGATCTGCCATTCTCAGATTGCTATATTCAGGGAGCAAAACTGGGCAATCAATAGGGAAGGCAGAAAGTTTTGCAAGACAAGGCTGTGCTGCACACATGCTGAGTAAAAATATTTTATTAACAGCATTTTTATAGCAGACTAGACTGTAAACCACAGAACTGCAGCCGGACACTTATCACAGAAGATGAAATAAGAACAATTATCCTTATCCCTTGTAAAATGTATTTGGATTAAATCCCGTTTGCTAATTCTGCTAAGTATTTAACCCATGAGAAATATTTTCATCTATTCCTGTAGTATATCATAGAATGGTTTGAGTTGGAAAGGACCTTAAAGATCATCTATTTCCAACCCCTCTGTACAGACAGGGTCACCTCCCACTAGTGATAACCCCCCAAACTGTGATAACAGAATTGTGAGTCATGGCTCAGAAATACTAAAAATACTACTAAAATACCAAACTTCACGTAGTGCAAACATCACTTTTAATAAAGACATTCAATAATTACTGTAATAGATATTTTTTTGAAATTATAATCTTACATAAATATTATGATGCTTAAATGAGTGAAATTTCTATGGACAAAGGCACATACATTCACAGAGATTATCTTCATACTAAATTCCAGCTGAAGAGAAAGCTACCACAATACTGCAATGCTCAGTACCAGAGTACTGTGAGAATTAGTGAAGAGAAATTCCCTACATGCCTTCTGCATTTAATTTATCCCAGTTGCATTGCCTTTTAAAGTCATAAGGGTAGGCCTAATTAGATTTGTAGATACAAGTCATTTACCTAGCACTTGTCATCTTTGCTTCCCTTCTCTGTATGTTTCCCTTATATCCTTTTTCAAGGAGTGACCAAAGCTGCACATTGTATTCCACATGCAAACAAAGCCTAGATAGCATAAAGAAGTTTCCTATTTTGTTCTTTTTTTTTTCTCCTAATATTTTTTATGGCCCTATTTTCCTTTTTATTGTGGCCGAACACACAAATGATATCTATAGTGATGATAAAGATCTCCCTTCTGAATCACAATAGCTAATATAGAACTTATGGTATGTGCATTAGAAATTATTTTTCCTGGGATCATTATTTTGCATTTCTCAACACTGGATTTTATCTGCCATTTTACCATCTAGTCATTCAGCATTGAAAAATAGTCCTGCAATTCTTTGTAAGCAGCTGTATGTAGGAATAACCTATTTTTTTTTTTTTTTAAGTTTTAAATATTTCTGCTTTACTCCTCTCATATTTATCTCACTTATAAATCACTGAACAACATAGTTCTCAGAACACACTCATGTAGGACCCTTCTAGCAACTTTCTCCCTCTTCTAAAATGACTGTTTATCACTGTATTTATATTTATTTTTTAGAGACAGGATTAGAAGACCAGTAACGAAAGGGGAAAAAAAGATAGAGGGGGGCAAATTAACTTAATGTGATCTGATGTTCATAAATTCACCTTGCCTGTGTTTAACTTTACTGCTTTGCTATACTGAAGCTGCATAATAAGCAAATAGGCAATAATTTACTACAGAGCATTCCTGGGAATCATAAGCTGACCAACAGTACAGGTACCTGAGTCCCTTTAAACAAATAGCTACCACGTCTCCTTTGGGAATTTGTATGAATTCTCAAAAATAACTCATAAAAGTTTAGAGACTGGCTTAATCTTAACTGCTTTAGGGTGAGCTTTTGGTCCCATCTGCACAGATTTAATAATCACCATTCTTTTTTATTTCATATATTGACATGCATGGCTATCTCCCCATTAACCCTGTATCCATTTAATATATATCCAATATATCATATGATGATTTGCATGAGAACAGTACTGACTGTTTCAGTCTTTTTTTCACTACTTCTTTTTATAGTATATGCTTGGACTTGCATTTGCCCTTGTTTTTGTTCTTACTTTAAGTGTATTAATAGAAATAGGAGATGTCCCTGCCCATGCAGGAGCACTGAAATTAAATTATCTTTAAGGTCCCTTCCAACACAAACCATTGTATGATTCTATGAATCTCTTCAGGGTTGAGGTTTTTTTGTTTGGTTGGGGTTTTTTGGTTGGTTGTTTTTTAAAAATTCTCTTCAATCATGGCCTTTCTGACTTTCTCCCCACCAGCTTTTGCTATTCCTGACTTAGTCTTAGTTATGCATTCTTGCTTTCACTGTTGCATGACTACAACTTTCATGTTTAGACCACACCCCTACAGCCACTTGCATGTGCTGATTGCTTCCTCCAGTTCTCCTCCCTGCATCCTAGGCACACTGAATGTAAGCCAGCTTTAATATTGGTAGTTTTACACATATTTCACACCAGATAGCAGAATAACCAGGTTGGAGCTGATTTACTCTTTCCTACTTCAGAGCATGAGCAGAAAACAGATACATTAAGAGAATCTAACCATGTCAACATTTCTATTGAAAAGTACCTGGTACAATCAAACTGGTCTCTTACAAGAATCTCCTCTTTGCACTGTGATAATTTTTCAGTATGCATTTTTAAAGGAATACTCAGGTAGTTCTTATTCCTTTTTTCTTCTTTGAAGTACAAACAGCATACTTCAAATATCAGGAAAAAATATCAGTATGAAAGATAGGAAAGGTATGGATTTAAATTACTTTAGGTTTAAAACAGAACTATGGAAATATGACTGGAGCAGAGAAAAGGATGCTCTTCTGCATTATTTTTCTGACACTTCATTACTTCTTCACTTTCTGTCACACTTGCCAAAACTGTCAACTGCAAATCTTATTGTAAGGACCTGAGAATTTTCATTTTAAATAGAACAAAGTGGTAAACCTGCTTTTGAAATTGCATGGAGGCACTAAGAAAGCACTCTCTGAATTGCTGTGAGGCTGGTAGAGATGTGACCTGCTTCGATATGAACAACTATCCCTGTAACAGAGAAGTTTCACAGGGCTAACCTATGCAAGTTCATGAGTTATGTATTTCTAAAAGATAAATAATACTTCTCTATTTGCAGTGGTAAAAACTTTTTTTTTTTTCCCCTAAGGAAAACAGATTGAAAACTCAGTCTCAATTAATCCCATTCTGTCAGACATTTGCCCATTTTTGGTCTTTTGTTCCAGGTCACGCTAATGCAAAATTCAGACATGCCAACTGTCCTGCATGAGAGCTGTCAGACAGATTAGCACTCCTACACTGACACAGCTACTACTTTGTCAGGGCTGGAAACCAGTGTGTTGAAAATTAAGCTTTAGCTGCTGTGCCTATGGGAAGAAAAAACTCTCCGTATATGGGGTTGGATCCTATTACATCTTGGTGTCTAAGACTGTACTGACCAGGTCGCATTCCCACTCTTTAAAAGAAGCACTAAGATTGCTAAGCACTAATATTGCTTAGCATTGTAACTCTCCTGAATTCTCTTCTGAGATCATTTACCCGTCTCGTCTATAAAAAACCAGACCTATAGATCCCCTCATTTTCTTCTAATACTTATGAAGTTGTTTTTGCTTGTTCAGTTGAAATTGATGTTGATCTTTTCTTTTTCCAAATTCTCCATCCCTTCTGAATTTAGACTGTTCACTATAGCAGCCTTAGTTACACATTGTCCCACCTTTTATATGAGTCACAGGATGCTCTTCAAGATGTTTTTGTTTGATGCAGAGCAATTAATATTTTGCAGCTATACCATAAAGGGTAAGATCTTCTTAAATTTCTTTAGATTTTACTTGAGAATACTTTTTTTTTCCTTCCAGGACAGTTATTCTATAAGCCAGGCAAGGAAGAAATCACAGTTCAATGGGCCATACTTGTTAGATTTCATGGCTTTTTTCTTCATGCTGCGTTACATTTCAATAGATTCACAAATTCAGACTGCTGAAGAACTGCAACCCTTTTTTATTCCACTTCAAATATGACATAAAATTAAAAGCCAGAGGGTATGCTCACAACGGGCCAGTTATTTTTTATTATCAAACAAAGTGTGCAGATACTACAGCACAACACAAAAACAAGGCCAATTGCTTTGACAGATTTGCTATTTGGAGAACTTGTCACAGCATAACACTGATCCCTCCTATAAAATTCAAAGAGCAATAGAAACCCTTTTTCCTAGTAGGACATGTATTCCAGTCCAAAAGCTGTTCTTAAACATTAGCATTAGTGTCTTGGAGCACAAAAGCAGAAGATCTAAGGAGAAATATCAAGTATAACTAATGAACAATCAAATTATGCTAACAACTGTATCTGTTTGCAAGCATTACTTGCCTTAAACATTGTTTTGAGAAAACATTCCCCAGAAAATATCAAGAAAGTCATTTTACCACAGGAGGTATGCAACATTCCTGGATTAATAATGCCTTATAGCATAGCTACTCATAGCTAGTGGGTTTATTTCTCTGTTCAGAACAGTTTCTGTTGTGCTTAATGCAGGTATGCTGTTACTGAAAGTTGTAAATAGTCTTTTAAGATGCTAGCGCTGCTGCTTAAAGGCTTCCAGCATTAGGAGAAATTTCCTAGGATATGTGAATTGCTTTACATGGATTGCATTTTAAATCTCATTTGATAGAGAATGTTTTAGAGAGGGGGAAAAAGTGTTTTCTGGTTTAATCACAAACCATAACAAGTTAAGTGTGCATAATAAGATTTGTCCACTTATCCAAGTGAACAGCTGGAAAGAATTGTTCAGTTATGCGCTGGCAGCTTTAGGAGTGGTAGAGAAATGGAAAGGACAAAATTACAGAAAGACATGCACGCTCTTAATGCTCACGAGTTACTGTGAAAGTAGCATCTACTTGAGTTTTTGCTCAGGACCAGGCACTTTGGTAAACTACTGTTATCCTGTTTAAGGAGTCCTAACTTCAATTTGTGCACTGGTAACTTGCTCAGGTTGAAGAATTTCTTGCTTTGATGCTGCAATAAAAACATACTGCTAAGAATTTAGCAGATAGAGATGGAATTGTTGAGAAATTTAGTTCTATTTTACCTGGAGATTTTTCTCTGGCAGTCTACGAATTTGGTCCGAGAAGGTATTATGCTAAGAGCTCAATCAGTCACATAAATCTCCCCACTAGGCTCTCCAGTCTGCTCTTAGCTGTCACATGTGAAGGTAGGAAGAAAAACATGGTACAATTTGTGTGGCAAATAGGAACTGCACCAATATGGGAAACACAAAGCACGTAATGGAAGGTATAACAAGCACGTGAAAGACAGCTCCTTGGAGTTCTCCTCAGGGTGATGTTTCCAGACATCATACTAACCTAGTCCTACCAAACCACATTCAGAAAAACAACTGTTCTGGCTTAAGCAATTAAGGATGCTCTGCTCACAATTTCTTTAGGAGGGATGCTGTGACTTCCTGTAATAGTTTAAATATGATTGATCATAAAGAAACGTAGTATAGATTTTAAGTGTTAACTGACCCTCTTTAAACTTAATTTAAACAGAGTATTATTTCAAAATGAAACTGAATATAATCTTGCTAAAACTTCTATTGAAGATTAACAAGGCTACCATGAAATATTAGACATGACTAAGGATGCTGAATCCATATTTAGATCTAGCATTCTTTTCAGGCAGCCCACAGAATGAGAAGACATCAGTTCCCTTACTGCCATAAGGAGTTATGCAGATACTCTGATCAGACATTGCTTTGACTAACACCTGAAAAATGCTGAGGCAGGCTGACAAAATGCCTCTGCCAGAAATATTTACCATTTTTGTAAATAATGTAGCTCATTTTTCAGTTCACAAATTAATCATGAGCAAATCATGTTGCTAACAAATTTGGTACCTGGAGTTTTTCCACTAATCCTCAATGCAGATATATAAATTTGCAGAACTAATCCACTGTAATTAATGCGTCAAACAACTGCTCTTCATACTATTTGTAACCCACTTTTCAGACATCACCTGAGCCATGTTATGGCTTCTGCTTCCTCACTACTTGGCTGTAGTTCTCTAAACATTTAAAGAGCATGAAAAAAATGCTGCAAACATTTTATTCCTTCTCCAGGCATCCTCACAAGCGCCTATTCTCACAGTATTAAAAGACTTACAGTTGCTGTGAGCATTCAGCCACACTTGGAAATTATGTGTTTCTGTGACTGTTCATGGGTACGGAGTAGAAAAAAAAACTGAACAAAGCTGCATTTAAATTACTGATATTATGCCAATGAATGCCTGACAATATTGATCAAAGAAGTCACGCACTGCTATACACTGTGTAGATTGTCTTGTGCCAGCTCAACACAACAAACTAAAAAAAATATATATTAAAAAAAAAAGCCTTAAGTCTACCTCAGATGAAACTATGAGGAGTCTTGAAAGAAAACAGGCATCTTGCCCAAATTCCTGTTGAGCAGAAAGCCCACCACAAGGAAGAGTTAAAGTTCCTCTGAAACTGCATCAAGACCTGTAAATGCCCATATAACAAGGAGCTGCATCACACCAAAGCCTTGAACACAGAAAAGCAATGTTCCTTTCCCTCTCACAGCCTTTTTGGTTCCATCATTGAGATGCACAGGTACCCAGCAGTGCGCAGACTGTCACACCATCAGGTGTTCTTTTGCACAACTCCCAGCAGGAAGGTCTTGGGTTCACCACAACAGTGTCAGTGATAAGGGCTCTATTTCCCAGGTATATTTGTGTCAAATACAGTCAGCTAATCTCATTCTTTTCAGTTCAGTATCAAGAGACAAAACCAGCCCAAAGGTAGTGCACCACAATTTGTTGGGCAGTCCTGAAAGGCCCATCTCACTGGACAAAGTGAATAGCACACTCTGGAGATAAGAATTCAACAGCAGGTTTTAGTTTAGTATACCGTAGTACTAGATTATTATTTCCAAATTATTTCAATTTTCTATCCTGTTTTTCATAAGCACAGCCCAGCAAGATCACATACTCCTTCCTTTAGACTAGAACTCTTTATCCCACAAAAACATGACAGAACTGCCTCTACAGGTCAGGCTATCCTAAAAACACCCTGAGTGAATAGAGCACTATTGCTACTGATAACAGCAGCAAAAGGAAAATATTAACACATATGAAGAGTAAGGAACATGTTTCTGATGCAATAATTTCAGTTCCCCCAAGTCAGGAATGGGAGAGAGAAAACATACACAGTGCTGATCCTAAATTAACACAGTGGATTTCACTCCTTTGAAATTTATAAAGTTACTTGAGAATTAAATTTCCTAATGTTGCCAAATACAGTTGTTTAGTTTGAATGCTTTGGACTGCATAAAAATTTTGAGTCACCAGAGCTCTATTAGTGTATAGCAGCCAATGATCTATTCAGAATTTACAGACCAAGGGCGTTTGAGCATAGCCGATATTGCCAGCAGGTATCAATGAGCTCTGAAAGAGCACTCAAGTGCAGAACATTTTCAAAAGAAATCACAGAGTGGTGAACAATGCTACTCATATACCTCTGAAGGACCTTTATGCTGGAGGGGAACTAAACCCAGAAACAAAACACCTGTTAAGAACCAGGCACATCAACGTATCACCAAAGATTTAAAAACAAAACAAAACAAACAAAAACCACTTTCTTTTATATAGCTTCATTATACACAGTCTGAAATATTTACAATATAGTACTGACACTGTGCAGTCAATATGAAATTATGTTACCAAAATGAATCAGAAGTGATACCTGTGCTTTACCTCGTGTCTTAGCTCTTACTCAGATGTAGTACTTGTGACCTTTCCGTTATGTTGTGCTTGTGCAGAAAGGATGAATAATAAAAAATATTACTCAGTGGAATGAAATTAGTGCCCACTTACACCACGAAAGCATACAAGATAATGACAGTTCTAACTGATTCCCTGTTCAGGAAATGCAGTGATGCATATAATGTACTACTAGCAGCTTATAGTAAACCATCATATTCTGTATTAAGATAAAGGTGGTCTACTAATGACTATGCTTAAATCTTAAGAGTCAAATGATCTCTTCTTGTAACAGTCTGTAGCGTAATGAGTAATCAGAACAGCAGAGCAGTAATTATGTACATTCACTTACACTAAAAGCATTTATGATGGACAGAAGTAGAAACAAATATGTGATATTGTTATTTTCCTTCTATTTACATAGGACAATCAATTCCCACATTTCCTGTCTGCTTTTAAAATGAAACCGAGAAACAGAACTCTTAAAACCTTTTCTTTACCATGAACTTAAGGTGTGCTTTCCTGCTTTTAATTAACATTTACTTTGTTTGAGAGAACACAGGCATTATATTATACATAACACTCGTGTATTTTAGGGCAAGCCATGGGAGTGTGGAGCATGATGAAGTGCCCGTATGACTTCTACTTAGCATTGGCCAAAGGCTTTTGTTCAGGCTAAAGATGACAAAATGTGAGAAACGATCATGTTTCTTTACCATGTTCTCTCAAAATTTGTAGGAAGAGTAAAAGGAAAAAATTCAAAGGTGGAACAGAAATTTGGACTTTTATTTAAGCTGATAATGTTCCAAAGCTCCAATGAATGAAGCAATGTGCAGAAAACATTTCTTGGAGCACAGATAAATGTTCAGCTTCCAGACTGACTGATCTTTCCAGATCAATAAGTACTTCTAATGCTATTGAATTGCTAGTCTATTAATGAACACAAACCCAGTTTCAAAGTCTGGAAAATTAATGCAAAAATATAATGCTTCAGTGTGAAGTAAGATGATATTTTACGTATGCAGATAAATCTAAACCATGCTCAAAAATAACACAAGCAAAGGTAGTTTATAACTTCCTTGCATTCCCTAATGATGCTTATTTATTTTACCAATATGACAAATTTTAAAAGCCCACCTGAGCACTGCAACCTGCACTTGCCCAATAGGCTTCCTAGCAACCTATGAAAATACATATCATATTCATATAGAAAAATTACAAAGATAAAATAGTTCTGGATACTACAGCTTTTAAATTATAAGCCTCAAGTACCACAATGGAATTCAAAACAATGTGTAAGGTGAACAAGGCATTAATATCCTCTATGGTCTTCTTCTGGTTTCCTCTACCTGCCATTTGCTTCACTGTCATATGGTTAATATAAAAAAATTCTTAATTGTTCAGAAGGAACCTCTAGAATCATTCCAAAATCCAGTCTGTGCTGCACAGTATTGCCCATTATCATGACTTTCAATAGCTTGGTTTTCTATTTTCATGCAGTGCTCTCACTCTTTCAAGAATTTTACCTGTCTTTCTAATTATTTAACTGCCTTGCTACTTATCTTACATCTTACCTCACAGAAACTGCTGCTTCCCTGAGCAGTACAAGATTTGTGAAGGTGTGCCTTTTCACTTGGAATAAAGAGGATATTTTTTTGTTTTTTCAGCAGGTACTCTTCTCCATAACATTTCTGGTCTTCCACTTCTAGCAGGAAGTGCTCATAAAAATCAAATATCAGTCTGCAAATTTTAATAATGAGTGCACAGAATGTGTATGGAAACAAATTTATTAGTAGTACGCATATATAAGATTATATGTTAGTAAAATGAGACCTTATATGTGTTTATATATAAAAATATCCTGTAATTGGACGTTACTCTGTCAGTCTTTTTCTTCTTCCCTTCTGTCCTGCAGAATTACATCTATATATTTGTTTTATAGAAATGATAAAAATATATTTTGCAACAGGAAACAGCATGTCTACCAACTCTGTGATAACTTGACTGCAGTTCATTTTATATGATTTTTTTTTTCTTTAAACTTGAAAATCTCATGTCTATTATAGAGGTTAAAAATTATGGCAGAAAGAGTAAAGATAAGATCTGATCTCTAGCTTTCCAAAGAAAAGCAGATGTAAGAGGATTATCCATCAAACAGTAAAACTCAAGGATGCTGTCAAGTTTCAACAGAAAAAACATACTGGTGAGTAAAGGATCCCTCTTTCCATGCATATGCTTTAAAATCTTAACATTCTGGCAATTTCATCAACATTTTGCTCCATTAACTAATCTAGAAGAGTTTGTTTGGGGGTTGTCATTGGCTGTTTTTTCTTAAATAACTGGAATCTGTTTATACATAAAATTTGCTAGGACTGAGCTCAATTACAATAACTCTGTACAATTAAGCAGTTGTACAGATTGAAAAATAGGGACACAATCTATTAAGCAAGTTTCTCCAGAGTCAAAACACAAGTTTTGGTGGTGTTTTGTTTTGTTTTTTAATAAATTCAGACTCCTCTACTTTGAACTAGTCCATTACACTTTCGTATTTTTTCTGTGGGATATAGTTTTTAAACAAGTAAAATTAAATTGAGGTATTCAACTACATTTCTGCATGTTTCTGTAGAACATAAAATGCTAATTAAGATGTAAGTAAAGAACTTCTTTGCTGATCTGATTAAATGAACCATTCGCAGAATTAATTAGAACCACTTTACTGATCTGTCCTCCATCAGATAATGATTATCTGACCCAAACAATCTTTACATTGCCAATTAAAGCCATTTCCTGTTTTTAGATTTCACTTCTATTAAGGTGAAGAGGATTCATAGTACTTTCTTTCAGTATAATGAAGCCATTTTTATTATTTTCAGAGGAACATGATAATTTGCAAACATTAGAAAGGAAAAAACAGAGATAATAACACAAAGGAGACAAAAGGAAAAGTACCTTGATCTATATGGCACAAAGAGCTAAAGCAGATTTGATTCTAATTAGTACTACTATATCTATAATCTATTTAACTTCCCATTCGGACAAGATGCCTGACTAATTTGTTTTGATCTCTATTTCCATACTTACCACATTATTATTTCTTCTGTGCTCCAAAAATTAATAATCTGTGCTGCAAGTGAGATGTTTTAGGAAGAAAAAGATAGAGGCTCTTAAACCATTGCAAACATTGAAGGACCCAAGAGTATTTCACAACTTTGGAGTCTTAACTAGCTGTCAAAAGCTAGTTACCTGCTGCCCAGGACATTAAGTTTCCATTGGAAAACTTGGACATGTAAGCAAAGACAGAGTAGTACTGCACTTCAGAAGATCTAGAGTCAAGATCAGGGGAGCAGGTCAAAGTACTCCATGAACTCCACAGCACAAGCATAGTCTTTCTTCACCAAACCTCTGAAGGTCAAGGTCCTTCCAAGACTCTCAGAAAAGCAAAACAATCTGAGAGAGAAAATAAAATAGGGTCTTAAGCATAATTGGGGTCTGCCTAGTTTTTATTCGGTTAACAGAGACAAGGTGGCAGAAAAGGAGGAATTCTCAGCAGTTCTTCTTGGTTTTAGACAGAATTTTTTCAGTTCATCTGATAAAGATGACACAGATCAGTCACTGAGGAAAAAAATTCAAAGCCCATCCCACAAAAAACCATCAATCTAGCTCCCTAGTCCATTTAATATGACCCTTATTTTAATTCTACAGAAGAGCAATTAATAGTACTTCTACAAACGTTTCCTGATGTAGTTCAGTTTTCATCCTTCCTTCTTTTCATTCAGTGTATCTTGCATTAATTAAAATGCTCTGAAATCTGATACTGAACTTGGTCAATGAACATTTTTCACCTAGTATTTTTTAACCACTCAACCAAGGAATTTTTCTAGTATGTGGATTTTTGGTTTTGTCATTTAAATGAGACCTCAATTGTAATCACAATATACATATATAACAATTAGTAGATTGTAGAATGTTAGAAACTGACTGATTCTCCTATATTGTCTCTGCATGCCTTTCAAGATTACAATGCATTAAAATAATAGCCTGCACCAGCAGGACAAATTTGTTCTAAAACTGTACTTTTCAGAAATGTGAAGTGAGGGGAGAGAGTAATGAATTTAAAAATACATTTCCCAAAAGAAGGAAAAGTCCATTTGTTTTTTGTTTGTTTTTAAATCTGTTTGTTTTTCCAAGAACATTTGCTGACATTTCTACAGTCTTAAAAAATTACCCACTCTACTAATTGTCTTAATTTATAAGATTCATTATGCATGCCTTGCTTCAGTCAATCTGTGCCAACAATTCCATTCCCTGCTATGGCACTATTCTCTTTTCTTTTGATGTTTTCTTCCACTCATGAGTTAAAAAGATATCCTAAAAAGAACCCGCAGATTCCCAGAGGAGCCTCTTAGACCTGTCACCTGAATTCAGACTTCCCTCAGATCCGCGGTTACAGGAAAAGCCCTTCCATTTAAGGAGCTTCCATGACACAGGAAGGGATCCTATTACAAATACCAAAAGACCAGGGCTAAATTAATTGCCCTTTCACCACTGGCAGGAATACTCCAGCTCAGTGTAGAAGTCTATTAAGAAGTAAGTTTGTCCTACTGCTACCAGATACAGACCTACTCTAAAAAGAGAAACACAGTCCATTTCAGCACATTCTTGTGGCACATAGGACTCATCATTTGTTAATGATTTGTTCTGTATACATGCACAGAGGATATTAGACTGCCTCTAAAGAGTGCCCTGACTCCTGCTCAGCTTTCTGGTTTGCAAATAAGGGCTGAAAAACCTCAAAATTGTTTTGCAGACAAGGATAGTGCTACTGCTTGGTGTAGCTGTCTTGTTATTTTACAGGAACATAGGTTTTAACTACTGTGGAAGGTTATCTTTCTGGAGCTCATGCTTTCTCTAATACACCTGTAACCATTGCTGGTAGCTAAATCAGTTAGGGAAGGATGTGTCCTTCGGCACTTTCTAGAACCACGCTTCTCCAATACTAGTTATTTCCTCCCTCTCTCATTTTCTCCCCTTGTTTCAGAGGGAGAGAGAGCAGGGAAAGGAAGTGGGGTGCACCCTTCCAAATGTGTGGTGTACCTTTCCAAATGTGTGGTGTGTTTCAGTAGTACTGCCGGAAGCTGACAGAAAACTAAGGCACTGTACTGAATTTGAAACAGCAGGCAAGGAAACTCACAGGTCTAGATAGCACAAACCCGAGAGGACTCGTGAAGCACGATGGTGTTTCCACAGAGACATAAAGACTCAGGCTCCTGTAGGGCACCATCAATCTGTGCTTCTGATAGGAAGCATGAATTAGAAGATGTGAATCACATGTCTACTGGCACACACCAATGAGCAATCAAACCATTTAGTGGAAAAAGTGAGCCTGGTAATCAAAAGATTGTGTGTGTGCTGTAAATTAGTAATATTCTATACACTTAGAGGCTTCCTACTCCCCTGTACTTCACACTATCCCCACGGCAATTGCAGTCTTTAAATGTAAGTCTCCTAAACTAAATAACCACAATTCATTTCCCTCAGAGATTACAGGAAGCTCAGAGGCAGAAAAGTTTTTGTTGAACAAGTAAATCTCTTTTTCTTCCTCTTCTGAACAATTCTGCTCCTTCACTAACACTGTCCTTATCTATGCTTGCAGTACAACAGAAGCAAACATCTTTCCCCTCCTGTTGTTTTTGCTTTCTGTAACACTCACACACTATTCACAGTTAACGACCTCATTCCTGGGAACTTTTGCTGACAAGTAGAATATATTGAGGTTTGCAACAGTGTTACTTACCTGAAGCGTAAGAGCTAAAGCACTGAGTACTAAGCAGAGGATCATAGGAGGAGAAAGCAGCCTTCACTTCAAGGCTGAAGTTCAAGAATCCCATTGGGACTCTGAAGAACGTTTTATGTTGGGCTCAGTTCTTTCATGGTTGCCTAGTACAGATGGTTTTACACCTTTCTCAGAAGTACCTAGAATCAGATGCTCTCTTGCTTGCGTGGTCACCAGATCACATATTCAATGTGTCATACAAAATACTGGTAGTTTCTGTGTTTACCCTTTAATTCTGAAAGACATGCAAGATGATGAGAATTTAGCATTAAAACCATGATGTTTCTCTTGGACTGTCCCATCATTGTTACAAATTGGAATTTCTGGGAATAATTTGATAGAAAACAGATTCAACATCAACATCTCAAAGTTTAGTTTTCCATTTTCCTCCCCAGCAGACAATATATACCATTCATTTTATTTACTATTGCACACAGGGGATCAGTTCTGTATGTGATTCTCCCATTTGGTGTAAAGATAAGAGATTTATATTTCCTTATATCTAGGCTATTTAGCTCTACAGAGGGTAATTTTGCTAAATTCTATTACATTTACAGTTTAATGATTTTAAACAAAAAACCAAGGTAAGCAGATAGTCTTGTGGGTTGTATTTTGTGTTTGTTTTTTAAGAAAACAAGAACTAGACATGAACCTCCTCTACTGGCACCAACTTAAAGCTAATCCAACCCCTTTCTGATATTTTTAGTCTGTTAGAAATCAGTACCAATTCCAGCTTCTTTCCTCTTCAAAACTAGAAGTACAGTGAAAAAATACTGGCATATGGTTGAATAAAAATATATTTTTTTTGTTTCAGAACAGATAGTTTTATTGCTTGCTCTTCTGTTCAGCAACTGGAAAGGAGTATTTAGCCACCTTCCACTACATCAGTACTCCTGACACCTCTCAGCAGAAAGTCTCCTTGCACACATTTCCATGAGGCAGTGGTGATGCTTGTGTAGCACAGATGCCCAGCTGTGTCCAAGAGGTCAGATCCTTGCCCTTTAGTGAGTTGTGTCACACACAGGCTGGGAGCCCCTCTATCACATGCTCAGAATGCTTCTGCCCACTCACCTTCTGCTACTGTCCTCATGCTCATAGCCCACAGCTTCCCAGCTTTGATCTTGCCACTGCACACACCAGCTGGAGAAGAGTCTATCCTTTTCCCCACAGGCAAATTCACCAGACACACACTAATACAAAAGACAACTTAAAAGTAGGAGAAAGGATGCTTATTTTTCTAAAGGGATTTATGCAACAGGCATCGCTAAAGGGAGGGTGTTGATGTAAACCTAAAATGCAAAACCAGCTAAAGCAAACTTACACTTTAAACATCACAACCTTAGATGTATTTCCATTTTGTATGGCCAGTTATAATTTATTACTATCAGTAGAAGAAAGATTTTTTTTGTTATTCCTATAATGGTATTAACATAATAGAAATAATTCAGCTATGTACTGCACACACAGAGCCAGATTTACAACATAACTCCTGTTGTCCTGTTCTAAAAACTGTGTCTTTAACAACTACTGAATAAACAAGGGCTTCCTCTCTGTATCCAAACATCTTGACAAATTTGGGTAATCCTTTAGGAATAGAATGGTGACTATAGTCAAACAAAATACTACTACCCAGTCACAGAAAACTGATCCACTTTGGGGTCATCCAACAATGTCAAAGTTTTTGAAAGTCCACAACACTTGCACATGTTTCAAGTTCATTTCCCAGGAGTCACTGTTAGTCACTGCCTACACTCTGAGCTCGAATTCACCTTACAGTGCTCGTTCTCAGTGCAAGCACACACACCTTCCATCATACAAACTACTTAGCCTATAACTCAGTCTCAACATTGTTTGGCGAAAAATGAACATAGAAAACACTTATCTCTATTTGGGCACAGCAAAATCACCCAATTTCCAGATAGCTAACACACTAACAAGCCTTGAAGGTGATGCAGATCATGAAAGACAGAAACAGCATTACTGAGCCAGGTGCAATGACTATGAGTATACTCATTCTAAGAAACACAGAACCCGAGAAAATTATACTGATCACATAAACAGACTTTTTGTATAAAGTGTTTTTTTTAATTATACTATTAAAGAGACTGCAAAATGGCACCAATTCTGTCTCTAAAAAGTAAGTTTAACTAAAAGAAGGGTCATGTATGCAGTAATGTTTTTATTTTTACAGCAGAAAGCACACCATTTAAATAACTCTTCCCATTTTCTATAATGCCACATCACAACATTGCCCTTATCCAATCAAGAGGAAAATAGAGTGGGAAACAACATTATTCTGTCTACATATTTAAATCTACCTAGAGTCAGACACTCTTATTGAGTTCATCAAGGACCAAATACACACCACAGCATTCAAATAATGAAGCCTGACCATACGCATTTATGTTTTTTTAAATGATTTATACAAAATAATTTATTTTTATAAATAATAATAAAAACCCAGTACATTTATGACATAAGAGTCTAATGCTTCCCAGCAGCAAGCTATCCAGTTCAATGCCTTCCTGTTGTTAAGAACGAGGTGCCTCTGAACCTTACCATAAGAAGAAAATAATCTACCACATTATTTTTACATATACTAGTGCTCAAGCAATTGGATATGCACCACTTAGACTCCATTTCTATTGCTTAACTAGAATGCAATCCATATAAACCTGGAAACAATAAGCATTTACATGAAACACTCCATATTTACTTTTCACAAGCATCTCAAAATCTGTGACAAGGGTTGGGAAGGTGTAACAAAAGAAAAAAAAAGGAAAAAAAATTTATCCTTGTAAGTACAGGGTGTAGAAGTGCTTCTCAACATGCCCACATTTCAGAGGAGAGACTCATTTTCACAAACCAGTCTCCAAGTGCTTGACACAAGCTTTCAGATGGCTTCTCTGCCTTTACCTACAATAAAAACCCAGTTTTATCTGCCACTTTGAGCTTCACTTATCACAGTAGCAAGACCACTAATTTGACAAGATATCCAAACATTCTGTGGAAATTAAATGTTTCATCATGAAACATTTTCAGGACATGCAATTCCAGAAAAGAGATTAGTCACTTGTTTGAGTTAAGACACAGCTGTCTGAAGCATTCTTGTGATAGTTACTGAGCTGGATGGCGTTGTACGAGTGCTGCGCTGCCAACTTTGAAAGATGACCATAACAATGAGTATTTATAGCCTCAAGCTCATCTTCTCTGAAGTCTTGTTTTGGCAACTGCTACTGATGTTCTGCCATATTCATAGCACGGGCATAGCATTGTCTGCAGCATCTTGGAATTTTGTATAAGCAGCTACACTGCTCACTGACATGTTGCTCACCTGTTGTGCAGGTTACACTGCACAATTCAGTGACCACGTAAACTCATATAATCCTCCACATATCTCTTGTGCTTTAATAGCAAAGCCAGTTCCTTAGTTCTATCATCTATCATAATGTGTGTCACTTTCCAGAGCGGTCCTCTGAAAAAAAAAAACTTCTCGTTTTGAAAACAAGAAAGTGCACTATCTCATCCTGAAGAAGTGGACCTATGAATATGCTTGGTTTTTTGCAGCCACCTGGAAATACTGGAATGATATTGTGCCTGCAAACGGAGCTAAATAACATCAAATTTAACCTCTGCCTTTAAGAGGTTGTTTGCAGCTTGTTGAATAAAATGGCAGGATGAAATCTTTCATTAGAATCTTCAGGTTTCCTTCCCTTTTTTCAAAAGCGTGAAAACTTAGCATGTCACCATTATTCCTCACAAGAAAGGAGCAAAATTTACCCTCCAAGCCACTCATCTACCATCAAGTGCTGTCAAAAGTCCACAAAGGTATCAAGCTTTCCCTGATCCTAAGAGGATGTAATCAAATGGATATACAAAGAGAGCAGACGGTATCACCATTTCCATCGTGTTCTGCCAAACTTTAATCACAGTATGAAACTCGCACCCCTGCTACCAACTTTTTCACATCTTTCTCTTACTTTAGTTCCTTTTTTGACTTCATTTGAAAGAGTCTGGCAAGATTATATCTTTTGTAACACTGATGTAGACCCATGACCAAAACCATAGATACAGCAGATCTCTAAATACCTCAGATCTTGACACAAGTTTCTAATGTCTTGAAAGATTCTGATAAAAGGAATGAAACGTGCCTTTCTTTAGCTGTGAAGCTGCAGCTAGGACAGAATGTTCATACCTATTTGCATGTATCAGACATTCAAATATGGGAGACTGAGTGTTGACTCCCTGTGACAACTTGGAAGAGTTACACACAAGCAGAGAAACACTTGGATTGTGAAGAGGTATTTCAATTTTGTACTTGTCTATAGAGAAAGCCTTGTTGGAAAGCTACATATATTTCTGATGCCCAGCTCTTAATAAGACTGTGGGGAAAAAAATATTTAGAAAGAAATAAAAAAATACTTAAGATTTTGAAATAAAAATTCAAAAAGCTGCTTATCCTAGAAGTGTAGATGAGGGTAAGCCTCATAATGGTGAATAAGGACTTGAAGGGATAGCAGAATTTGATGGCAGAAAAAGCTCTTCAATGTGGCAAAGACAGAATAAAGCTGAAATAATTGCAACTGAAGCTAGGCCTATACAGATCAGGAATAAGAGACACATTTATTACGGTAAGAGGCATTAAAAGCTTACCCAGGATTCTCCATCATTGCACACTTTGAAATCATGATTGGATAGGTTTAAACACAATAACTAGACTGATTCGAGCAAAGGTATTGGATTTAAAGCCAGCATGCAGAGTAATTCAGTGGCTCATGTTAACTTGAAAGGTCAGACTAGATAATCACAGTAGAAATTATACAAATCTATGACATTTCTCACCTTAATTCTAAGACAAGGTCAGAAAAGTTACAGACTTAATTAACTATTTTACATTCAGTCACATGGCCATATGTTCTTATGCTTTCCCTGCCAAAAAATGCAGCAATTTGCTTAAAAATATGCTTTCAAACTGTACATACAAGCTATATTACTATTCTTGTTTCATATCTTCATTCTAATTAACATCACAGAACATGGTTCAGTTAAAAAAAACAAACAATAAGCCATGCATGACCTGGAAACAGGTGTAAGATATGAAGAAAACAAGTCTAGGAAAGCTACAGCATAATTATTACTTGGAGATTTGAAAGGTTTCATGCATCATCATCTGCCCATTTGTCATTCCTAAAGTATAAATGCAGAGATTAACTATTTATAAAGAGAAATTTGGGAAAGACCATGGCAAATACGTATACACTGCAGTGAATTACTCTTATCACTTTCAAGTGTGTGTAACCTCCAACATAAATCTCATACACCTTTATTAATTGTAAACTACATATTTTAGACAGTAAGGTATAAACTTCATGGAAGAAAAATCCGCTGAGAACTTTTGAATACCAAGTCACTATTTTGTAAGTTTTTGGAGTCTGTGAGACTATCCTTGTATACCATTTTATGGATTTTCTCTGTCCTTATATGCATTTGATTTTGGTGATATTGGCTTCCCTTTCAGAAGGATGCTAAGCTAGCTAGACCTTTGGTTTGACTCTACAGATTCTTCTGTTCTTATGCTCAAATACCTTGATGAGTTAATCTATATGGGCATAGATATATCTTACAGTGTTATTACTCTATCCTCCCTACCTTTGGCATACATTTTCTGCAGTTCTTTACATAGAGAGATTTTTTTTTTTTCCCCATGTTTCTTATAAGGCATTTTTCCATTTAATTGGGTAATATCATACAAGTTTGGGAAGGAAGACTGAATTAAGACTGAAGTAAGATTGCTTGGAGCACGAAAACTAAAGGGGTAATTCTATGCTTAAAATATATAAAACTAGATAAAACTCTGGGGATGAATACAGAGAAAACTAGGAAGAGTGAATTTATTAATATGGTTAGTGTACTTCAAAGAATATCTTGTGTTTTTACCAAGTCTTCTGCATTGTGTTCTATGCCACCACACCCGTGGCACTGCCTCCTGTTGGTACGTTTCAATTCAGCAAAATAAAATAGGACTGAAATCACACGCACTGCAACAAATTATCCTGGTCTTATCAGCATTTATAGCTAAGACTTCCACGTATTAATAAAGTTAAATTAGCTAAATGTAACATCAATATACTTATCTCTGAAAGAGATACTCTGTGACTGAAGTTTATTTGGACTGTGATGATTCTGGGGCATTTTGATGTGACTGTTGCAACTTGACAAAACAGTATTTCATCTATTAACCCACACATTGATATCTGTAGCAACAGTTTGAAGACTGTTCATTTCAGAAACATCTGCAATCTACATTTGTGTTCATTAGTAGAATGCTTACCTTTATGTGAAACAGCTTCATAATACAAAAATAAATAAATAAAACCCAGAAGTCTCACTGAATTCACTTGGAATAGCAGAAGACATGAGGAAAATACATACACTTATTTCAAACAAGAAAAATGCAGCAGCATATTATAAACTAACAAATTGTTTTATCTTCAAGAATTAAATTCTCCTATAGCTTTAACTCATGTAAGTAAAAAAGTGGTACCTTGTTTGAACTGAAGTCAATCTTTGGTTGCATCTTCCATACACTGCATTCTTCTCACAGAATCTGAAAAAAAAAAAAAAGGCAATTCTTTAAAACTTTTCCTTTCATGACTAAGAAATACACTTAGCTAATGTTAGAAAACACTATTTTTCCCCCCATAGTTTTTGCATTGTTAAGAACACCAATATACATACCTTAAAAGTAGCAAATAAAGTGTAAAAGAAACCTGGAAAAGGTTACACCTGGTAAGTAACTTCATGGAAGGGAAAGTTTAAAAAACCCTGCACAGTGCTTCTAAAACAATGCAGGCAAGCATTGCCCTTCCCTTCCTGTCCAGGAGAATTTAAGAATGAGGGTATGTTACAATGCCCGATACAGAACCGTAATTCCTTATTTTAGTATAGTATTTCAATTGTGTTAACAAAAGCCAGAGCAAATCCAGGCAGATGTAGAGCCTGAAACAAAATTGTGTACTGTAGGGTATCAGAAGCTCTTCAAAAATTCATCTATTCTCTTAGGAAATTACTGCTATCCCCAAAGGTCGATAACTAACTGAATATTATCACTACTTGCTTTAATGAAACCAGATTTCCTCTCTCTAATTAGCACTAATAAGCTCTAGCTAAGCCAGTTTACAAAGATATGAACAAAAAGCACCATTTCATCTTCTTAATTTTACAGTGGAGTAAACCCACAGGCTATTCAAAAACTCACATCTTCAAATTTACAAAAGAAAATAACTGAAGCTACAGTCTCTAAATAAGTTGAGATGTCTAAACACAGAGTCCGTGAAAAGCAAAGGAAGAACAAAAAATTAAGATTGTGACTCTGATGATATTTTAGTTGTAGTTCGCAGAGACAATAGGTTAGATCACTACTTTCCTTCCTTTCTGTACTTTGGCCTGTTAATCTGGAAGAAAAGGCCTGAAATTGCATTATGCAAAGTTCTGAAGGACTTCTTCCACTGCTATTTTGGTTAAATCCTATGGAAGATTATACGTGCTGCATGTTCTGACCAGTCTTATGAACCAATTAAAGAGGTCTTGCCACTTCTGTGGCTGTTCAATGTGTAAGATGTGCACACTACTACAAAACATCCATATTATCCCTTCAGTTTAGCAATGGATGCCTGTGACTGTGAGAAGGGAAAAGGGCCTCAGAAGTGTGTAACTGGAATAGAGTGACCCTGACAAAAAAAACAGTAATTTTGTCTTGTCCTGACTTGCTGCTTTCTAGATCTCTGACTGGTCCAACACAACTGAAGGCATCCAGATTTGGAAAACAAGAGTAACTCAATGGGAGCTAGTTAGAAAACCAAGACCTGAGAAAACACTTTTTCCTGCCCTATGATGGATACCACCAATGAAAAACTTGTCCTGTGAAATATGGTTTTACAACAATACAATGCTTTTTAGCAGAAAGTAAAGCCAGTCAGAATTCAGATGCTTTTTCACACTTTATCAAGAACTCAAAAATCTGCCTGCTACAGTGAAAAGAATCATGCTTCTTCGCAGCACATTTCTCAGAAGCATACAACTCTGTCATAGCTACATCTCAAGCAAGCAGGCAGGAAAAACTGGATTCCTAATTAGTATTTTCATATACACCAGTTCTGAAATTCTTCCTATTGAAGGAGCCAAAGGACCCCCTGGACTATCAACAAGAGGTCTCAACAATAAACACTAGCCTTCTGTAAGTCAGATCTTCACAAATCAGTAACAGCCAGTTGTATAAGATAGTTCTGGCAAACAACTGTATGAAGGAGGTGTCAGTCCCCACAAGCAGGAATAAAATTTTCCCTGATAACTTTTCATAAGACTTTCTGAACATTTCACATTGTTCTTGTTGACTTGCAGCTATTGTTGAAATTAATCTGCTGCTTTGGAAAGAATATTCTCAGATACTAAGTTCCTCTTGTTTCACCAGAAGTGAAGACAAACTTCTGGATTTCTTGTGAATACCTCTATCCTCTCCATGTAACACTCTTTACAAGTCCAGAAACCTGCCAACACATCATTTTATGTGCTGACACAGCTAATAATTTTAGTTTAGGTTTAGAATAATTATTACATTTTAGAACATAATACATTCTTCTGAGATCAGAATTCTGATATTGGAGAACTGAGGCAAAACTTCACATTTTTATTTTGAGCAGACTGCCACAAACAGATAAAACTTCTATGAACCAGCATAATGCACAAAACCAAAACTATAGAAGAGAATTATCTTGTAACAGACAGACTCTTTGAGACTGAGTTGACTGCATTACTATTTTTGTTGACAAAACAAAATTAGTAGATGAAGGCACTTAAGCAGATTTAAAATATGTGGCTATTAAACTGTGTTGCATAAATTTACTCTCAGCTAATTCTCATCAGGTTGCAGATGAGGTCTACCCTACAAAGTAAAAGATGGCTTAAGAAGTGCAAACAAAAGATAATATTAAATGACAAGCATATGAGGCTTGGAAGCATTATTGCTAGTCCTATTTAATACTCCTAATAATTATTAGGAAGACAATAAACAGCATGATAATGAAATCTCCAGATTAGAGGGATTAGAAACATGAGCAGAAATTACCACCAAAATGCAATTTGGAAAGTCACAGGCTAAGACATCTGGAACAAAATAACCTAAACGGTTGGCCTACCTATTTTCAGGATCAGGGAAAACTGGAGCTTGATGATGTAATTAAAAACACAGCACATGTGCATGTATGTATTCCTATAGAGAGAGAGATAAGTGCATACATATGGGACATGTTTGGATCAGACAGAAGCAGGAATTCTCCAATTGACTACACTTGATCAGAAAACATGGACATTTTCAAGAAAGCATATGGAAGTTCCTCAAAACTGATTTTGTTTTTTAAAGAAAATCTTTAAAATTTAGTTTGTTTTTAAGATTGAAGGAAAGTTATGCAGTGTAATCAGATCCATAATACAGACTAAACTTCTCCCATGAGTTTATGCTAAAGTTCACAATTTGCCTCAACTCTAGGTTAAATTTCCAGGTTCCAAGAGTGAAGCTGCATGCTTATTACTGCATTAACTTCTGGGAGTCCAATTAGATACGAATCACGAGGAGTTCATAGGAAGACAATGAAAAGGATAAAAACCATCATAGTTTGCTAAAGAGTATTAAAAGGAGCTGGATGCATTTATAATGGCTACAGGGTAATTCAAAGAAGAGGGTAGACCAGCCCTTTGGCTGTACCAAGAGACTCAAAACCAGACAATCATAAAACAATTTGCTAGAGGAACTTAAAAACCAAACAAAAACACACACACCAAAAAAACAAACAAAAAACCCCAAACAAAAAAAAACACCCCAAACCACAAACAAGATAATAAAAAAAAAAACCAACCACAACCAAATTCTATTTCATGGTAAGATTTTCATTACCACAAAATACTGTCCCAAATGAACCTTCAGCATTTTCAAGCGCGCATCAGCCAAGCCATACATTTTGGTATGTCCATCAATAAATTAATTTTTTTAAAGATATTAATTTGCTTATTGACTTCTCTTTAACTTCCTTGTCTCTTTAACAAAATAATGTCTGCCTAGTGAAATGTCTTGGCTCTTTAGTCCTTTAGAATGCATATTAGTCCTGTTAACTCTCTGAAGTAAGAAAGAACAGTAGAGCCTAATTTGTTACTAAATGTAAAGATAGAAATAGATATACAAGAGTTTTACTCATTATAAGTAAAATGGGGATGTAATATAAACACAGAACATTATTTCAAATGTTACATGCATGTAGATACACGAACACAGAACCTGCAACACAAGCATCTGCATACAAGCAGCTTTTTTTCACCCACTTCCCTGCATTGTACTTGTGACAAAACTATTTTAAGTATTTCACATCTCCTGCTTTCTTTCTTTTTTTTTTTTTGCACCCATTATTATCATGACAGCTGGAAAGCTGAATGGGGAGGACTTGTTATCCACCAGAAACAGTTATCCCACAAGTTAGTGTAGACTCCATACCAGTGACACACTGGCATGCTCATAAATACATAAGTAAAATTAATTTAACTCCATAGTCTAAGCCAAAGCATAGTAAATTCTCACAAATAAAATACAGTTAAACTGGAAAACAAATTTGAAACTAGAACTGCTACATAAGTGTTAGGTTTTGCAGTTAAAGCAACATAGAGGTCACCTTTTTATTCAGAGAAGAGTTTATAAAAAAAAGAAAAAGCTAAATATCATCAACTTACTACATGTTGTAACAAAGCACTATTTATACGCAGTTAATTGACACAAATGCCTCTCCTGAAAAATCTCTTATCATCAACAATTTGTTTACATCCAGCAGATCCTTTAAAGCCACCTGCCTCAGCCCTTTAGGGTCAGCAAGGCTAAACTATGAAGCAGTTGGGTTTGTAAATTATATCCCAATGTTGCAATAATGCAGCCACAGGAAACGGCTATTTGTTATAATACTACTACTTTGTCTTTTAAAAATTTCTTGCTGTAAAAACCACATAAGGAACATTACTAGAAGAACACTCACACTTCAATAATTTTCCATTTAAAAAATCCAATTATAAGATATTCTCAGCAAGCTGTAATTTTCCTTTCCCCTTCTGTCTAATATTGAAAAGCAACTAAAGGAAAAAGACAAAAGATCAATTAAAGAAAAAGATGGTGGAATAAGATGTTACAAACCCAGATTTTTTACAGGATCACAGGAGTTAAATTTACATAAAGATTTAGGGCCAGTTCCAAACATAGGCTTTAGACCCTCATACCAGACTGGTGTGACTACTATAGTAGTAAGCCCTACCGCTCAGGTGGACTTAACACAGAGTTTTGCCAATAAAAGAGTGATAAAGATTTGGGACCCAAGCTAGTACCTGCTCTGCCAAGTATGAGCAAGGGCATGGCTTGTCCTTGCTTCTGAAACATGAATGCACCTGACTTCATGGACATGCTCTAATTCACCCCCAAGAAACCTGCATACTGAAACAGAGATTGTTCGTTTGTTGAGCCATTCAACATTAGTCACTGCAGTGCTAAGAATCTTTAATTTTCACTCTTCATTTCCTTTCACTGTTTAAATTACTTGTATTAGTTGCCATGACTTCATGATTAATGTAAGCAGAGCAATCAGAAATTTCCTAGGACAAGATTTCCTTCTGCTCTAACTCTACTGAGCAGATTCTTCAGGTGCAGAAAGGCATATGTGGAAAAAAACAGTTACTATCATTTTATGAGGCAAAAAACTCTTAAGTAAAAAAAAGTGTAATTTTCCTTTGTGTTCTCTAGTAAGTAAATTGTAAAGGAACCTGAGTCAAGGGCTCACAATCACAGAGTAACATATACTCAAGTACAACTTGTCCTATGTACATTCCAGTTTTAAAACACATTAGCTTAGGCATTGTAGTTTGCACACTTTATAAATACATATTTTATCCTACTTTAAATCCTTTCCAAATTCAACAGCAAATCAAGAGCACAGCATTGTTCCATCTCTCCATAAGCTTTTTCCCTTTAAGAAGAAAACTGTGTCAAAGCCACATGGCTTCTCACCTACAGCCAAGTGATTTATTTCCTCAAGAAAAAATGGAGCAGATAAGAAAGGATGATCTATTGCAATGTGGTCCCGCAAGCTGTTACAGCAGGGCCCCGAGTAGCATTGACCTGCACTTGGTCACATCAGGTTTGTTATCGCTGCCCTCAGAGATGAGCCACCTCTCCACAAAGAGCACGGCTGGCACCTGGGAGGCACTCTGACACACAGGGTAGCAAGTACACCTGGTACTTCTGCCCATCTGCCATGCAGAGACCAACCAAGACCCCCTGCTGAAATAAATCTGGCTTTGCAACCCAATGAGAAAACCTTTTGACCAGAGATACAGCAAGCAGAGGAGGAACATTTTCTGCTTGCTTTCCAGCAGCTGAGGATAACCTGGGGAAGATTAAAGGCAAATAATTTGAAAGCAGTCTCTGAATTAGATGGAATTAGCTCTACATGAAGATTTAAGAGGACCAGAGGAGATGTGAACAGGCACCTAATATCTGAACATAAGATATTTGCACACTTCCAAGAGTAATCAGGATCCATGTGTGAGCTGTCCATGTAAATCTGTTCCTTCTGGCACAAAACATGGGGTTGCCCAGAAAAAACATTCATACATTAGATCTTTACCCCTTGAAAACAGAGATACATTGCTATCTGAATTCTTCAGGGAGATCAGGCAAAATAAACTATTCTCTCACCTTTCTCAGCAGTTCCTCGCCACTGAAAAGATGGGGGTTCTTTTCCCTCCTTCCACTGCAAAGATAGGTTTTTCTTCCCCACCCTTCCCCCCCCCCCTTTTTTTTTTACTGTATGAGAAATAATATAAAGACTAAATTGAATGGAGCTGGTGGGAGAAGTTGTGACAATGTGATAGGCAGATGAACGTCTTATCTCTTGAAAGCTCAGCACAAACAGCTTGATAAAGGCTGCTCAAAACAACATTGATACTCTTTCAAAAGAAGTAATGTATCTACCACAATAAGCAGTCAAAACCTTTTATGAATGAGACCTATCTCTAAGACCCTGCACAGAGGTCCCTATGTAACTCCTCTCTGCACAGAGATTTATGAAGGCAGGTTTGTGACTACTGATTTACTGAAGCCTTTTGATCCTGGGCTGTGATCCTGTTAGCTCTCACAAAGGCAGGGCAGTGAGGCCCTGCTGCTGACTGCATGTGGGGCTTCTAAGAAATTTCACACTACTGCAGGCAGGAGTATTGGGATGAAACAATAGATGGATATGTCTTGGGTCTGATACTGAGTAAATAAGTAGAAGATGTTGCAATAGAGTAGATATGGTATGTGCAGAGATACAGGAGTCATTAACAATCATGATCTCTAAGCATTTTTAGATTCCATTCAAATTTTAGAAGTTGTGCCTCAAAAGATGTCTCTTTCAATACAAGATAAGTTTCTTATTTATTGCTTTATCATGATGTGTTGCAGGATAAAGCTGACAGCTATTATGAATCAAGTCTGTAAGTCTATAAATCTCAGGCACCATTTGGACAGAATTACTAGGCAGTGGCATTACACCAGGTTCTGATGAGCAAAGTGGAAAACTTAAACTACAAAAGCTTATTTTTTTACACTTCATTTAGTTACTGAAAACATAAGTAGAGATCAAGCTGTGTTGAGAAGTGATGCCTGGTTAGCTACTTAGAAGCAGAGTTGTAACCCTTCCCATGCAAACAAAACAAGTGCTGTATCATAAGGTGACTAGAAGTCCATTCAGAGATACCCTGATTAAATCAATCAGCAGCAGCAAATGACAAATCCTAGCCAGAAACTCACTGAAGTCCCTTCATTGCTCCTTCAAAAAGTTTAGACTTGTGTCTACAAAGTAACTTCACATTTTCTAAGATGAAACCAGTTATAGGGAGTTATCTGAAATCAATTATGCAACGGCATCCACTTACAAGACACTTAGCAGCTTTCTGTGATGAGAACGACTTGACCTTGAGCAGCACATTTTATTTGTGACATTAGAACTATAGGAGTATTTCTGCTTCACCACAGGAAGGAAGCAGGTCTAGTAGACAGTCATCCTTGTATGCATCAGATTTTGAGCTGCTCAGCTAAAGTGCCAAAAGTTGACCAAGTTGAATTTTACCTGCAGCATTACAGATATCCACATATTACTGGCTATCAGAGTTTGTTCCATTTTCATTCTTCCCTTAACTGTGTATTAACCACAAGTCAGTTGTAAGACAGTATCTATCTGGTACTTTACATCCAGGAACACATTCTCACCAAGTGTAAATAGGCATAGTGGCCTCATTTGAGAGACTTACAGGAATACACACAAGCTGGAAATCTCATCTGTAGCCTCCAAAGCAATTGAAATACAAAAGGATGCTTTGAGATGAAAGATTGTTTCTAGGGAAAATATAGCATTTTGTTACATAGTAAAGCAGAGCAAGCTCTAAACTAGTGGTGTGCATTACTTCCTGGGATTTAAAAAGAAGCTGAGTTAAGAAGCTGTTAAGGTTTATAGGTATCCTCTTGCCCAGATTGGGCACTTCCGAGTATTAACAATGAAGCAGTGGTAATGACCTACAGAGCAACAAAAAGTTGGTGAGGTTGTATTTGAATCTCTTTCGGTTCCATTTATGGCAAAACTAAATAAAAATAAATGCATTCCCTCTCTGTTCAGTACGATTTGCCTATCATTTATCCCTTACCTGTAAACTACCAGTAAAGTACTAATTGACCCATTTAATTTTTTCTCCCTTTTTGCATTGTTGTAAGAACAGTTTCTCTGTTTTTCTCCACCCTCAGTCTAGCATCCTTCAGCCTTCCATGAATTCTGGAAAAGGAGTCTCTATTCATGAAAAAATAAAACAGGAAGGGGGCAGGAAAAAAGATACTATGAGATTGATCAGGCCATTGAGTTCTGCACAGGCCAAGCTAGATTATATGTATTTTGGTGACTGAAAGTCATTGAGATACTGAAATTCTAGAGAGGTCTGGAGTAACTGAAAGTAAAAAAACATAGGTAGAAAAGAGAAAAGTTTATTGCAGAGACAACCTATATATTTATCTACATATCACTCTCCGAAAAACATGCCACAGGATTTCCCAACAATCTACGAGATTAGAGAACCAGACATTTGAACATTTGCAAAAATAAGTTTCTTACTGAGCTAGGAAAGCACACCCCCTCTTGTGCAAGTTGCTCCTCACATCTTTCTGCCATCCCTGTTCGTTATCAGATGAGAGCAGAGGCAAAACAACTCTAGTGCAGGATGTACTTCAATTAAAGGTTGGATTTCTCAGAGTTTCCTATTACCAAGGACTCTGCCTTTCTTGCTTTATTTCTATGTGATTACCCTCTTCTAATTTATAGCTTTGCAGTAGCAACACTAGTTAAAACTGAAATGGCACTTCCACTCTAAAGCTTTATTTTATTCCTTTAATTTGAGTTCATTACTTCAGTTACCATAAAAAAGTGCTTTCTGGCAATACTTTTACTCCTCCGTCCCCTCCAACTCAGCAAAAAATATTCGTCATTCCGCAAGGACACTGGATGGCTGATCCTGTGCTCTCTCTTTCATAGCCTGTAGATTTGTCTTCAATGACAGCTTCTGGAGGTAAAAGCCCACAAGAATACTGCTAAAGTGTTTGCCTAGGAGACAATTTGAGTTTCCAGAGAATGGAATGTCTATTTGCCCTGTATACATTATAGAAGTAAAGAGGACGGGCTTTGACCCCTGACAGCATGTAACTTCTCCACTTCTATTTTAAGGTTTCTTAAATCCTCAAAACCCCTGCAAATTTTACAAGAGATGTGAATCAAAAATTAGCATGTATGACGGGTACATAAGAAGTCACAGCCTGCAGTCTTGAGCTGTACTTATTGTGCAGAGAGTAAGAGAGTAGCTTTAGTCTCAGCACTATTACCATAAGTAGAAAACAAAACAAGTGCACAAGTCTGAGACCTCTAAGTTCCTCAAATCCATTAATCTATTTGATTAAGGTCATTGCAGGAGAGTGACAAAGCAGACCAAGATTTATTTCTATAAAAACACATAGTCTGTCAAGAGACTTGTGGAAGCAACAAGAAAGGGCTATTGAAAATTCGTAAAGGGTAATTGTCCCACACCAAGTTCCAGTGACAGGAATTTGTTGACTTTATTAACAGCTTTTATTTTGTGTAAGCATTCAGTCCTAATTCATAGTTTCTCTAATATAATTTTAGATACTAAACCCACATTTTCTTACTCGCATAGTATTTCCAAAAGTGAATACAGGCTTTCTTGATTTCTGTAATCCATAAAATTATTCCACACATTTTTGTGCATACATACAGGAAATACTGCAATACTGCCCAGTGGAGAAAAATGATTACACTAACTGCCCCCCAAAATAACAACAAAAAAATAGCTTCAAAATTGTCCTGTTTTTCATTATTTATCTTTAAAGATATGAAGCAAGAATGGGTAAAAATCTTTGGGTCAAACTCAAATGGTGAATAAGAGGTGCTCAGCCAATGGTAAACTATGTACCCCACAAACTAGGGAGGTAAATCACCTCTTTTTTCCAGGCTGTACTTCACATCTAGCTTGTGGGACTAAAAAATTACTGCTTCTCCGTACTATCTGCCTTTAAAAAAAAAGAAGAAAAAAAACCAACAACAAAACAGAGAGGCTGCTATGAACTGGTTGTCTCAATTACACTGATTTTGAATTGTCCTCTGATGCATCCGTATAATGGCCTTTCTGTCCAATAGCCTATGAGATCAGATGGGCTATTGGGATATTGGAGCAACTGTAAAGAAACAAATATTACAGAAGCTTTTTTTTCATAGGGCTCATGTGTTTTTTTCAGAAGAAAAACAAGAGGAATACTGCACCACATTCTATCAATTATTTCTGCCCATTCTTCTTTAATTTTCATTTATAACAATTTAGATTCTCATTGTTATTACATAGTTGGTTTCTGCTAATGAAAATAGGTCAGATAAGGAGATTTTAAAATGTGCTGACTACCACACCAGTTCACTGAGTGCTGTGCATAATGGTCATACTATATAAAAATCAATAAATAATTACAGCATAATGGAGATGGCTATTAATGATTTAAATTATAGATGTTGTTCTGTGACTCTTCATTGGCATTTTCAGGGCATCTTTTTTCTTGTTCTTCCTGGGATTTTGAAGGGCAAAAGTAAAAATGAAGTCAATGGTGGAAATTACAGCTTCCAAGACCATCCTTTGTCCATGACAGATTATATAGCCCTCTGGAACCTCAAATTGAAATATACTGTTTTTCTTTATCTTTAGCAGGATATACCAGGCAATTTTAGTCAACTTGGTGTCTTTTGGCTTTACGAGTGGCAATGAGACATTGAACTAGTCTCACTATTTTCTGTCCTGATGTTAGCTGTGACATTTGCAGTGTTACAAACATTTCTGCAGTGCAGAATCTTCTGCAGTTCAAAGCTGTCTGTTTTTTGTACTGAAACAGAATGTAAGAATTGGAAACAAGAGGCCATTTAAGAAACTACAAAAAATCTGCAGACATACTTGAAGGAAAAATCCAAATTTGCATCCCTTAGCAAAACTTTCACAAAACACCCCTAATTCTAGTAAGAATCTATTAGTTCTGTTACTTGAATGGCTCAACCACAGATTCCATTTCATCCCAAAAGCAGCAAAATACAACATGACAGCAAAAGCAGAATAGAGAAAACCAAACACAGATGATAAAATTCTCTGCTAGTGATATTGTGGCTGGGTAAGAATCAGAATAAGACAGTCTAATTTACTGAATAAAATTGACTTGCAGTTTTCTGAGCCATGAACAATTTTTCCATGGAAGACTTCAGTTTCAGGATAATCTCTCAAGGCTCTCACTCCCTTCAATGTCTGAAGTAACTAGATGTTCACTAGAGAGATAAATTCTGAACTACCCATGGTGCAAGACAGTGAAGAGGGATGAGAAGAAATAATGTGGAAAATTAAAAAGGAGGGGAAAGGAAGGATTCTATCTGTATTTTGTAATGACGAAGACCTACTATCTATGAAAGGAACTCAAGAGCAAACCTAACACGACACCTGTAGATGTAAAGGTCCTGGTCTTCAGCTTGACATAAATGGGAAATCCACCATGGACAGTGATTACACATCACATACCTACCCAGCAGCACCAGGTACTTAACATGTTTAATAAGTTCTTCTGCAGCAGAGATGGCATTGTAGCTACACATTGAGTTGTGCTACCAAGGATTTTTATTAACCATTTTCTTAATAGTGTTTGTAAGGCTCCCCTGGGGTATGCCACATTTGCGGACAGGTTTCCCTTCAGATTTGGCTTGACCTATCCATATTTACAAGCTACTTTTATTCCCATCCCATACAAGCTCTCATTTTATTCCCACTGTTGCTAAAATTCCTAGGTTACAAGATTCTTCAATATGCACAATTTTTTCCCACCAGTTTTTACAGTCTATTTCTCATTCCTGCCATCAGCCTCTTGGCCTTCTCACTAACACTCCTATTTCTACCTGCTCTCCTGTACCAAATATTATTTTATTTTTTTAGATACCAAACAGGAAAAAAAACCCAAACTGAATAAAGTTACATCATTCACCTAGGAAATATCTCTGATGTTTCATAGTATTAATACAAGAACCCTGGACTTTTACCTCAGAGGGTTTTTCATAAGCTACTCTCCGTCCAGCTCCAAAAACAGACGTGACAACATCCACATTCCTTCATCACTGAAGCAACCTGACCCCAGTAAACATGTTGCAGTAATGCACTGTTGTCCTCCAGTCTCCTGGAGAACAAGACTCAAAGGTGGCTGAAGCCAAACAGAAGTCTGCCACCCAAAGCCTTCATGCAGCTTCTCTGCTCAGCACTTTGGGGATTTGCTGACTGGGACTCCTGCAGCTTTGTTGAATTTTATATAAGAAGGTTGTAAGGATCATTCCAGCTAGGAAAGAAGAAAGAAAAACCCAAACCCTCTAGACTTAATATAGGAAAAAAAAATATGCTTTGACTTTAGTAAATAATAATGTTTAAAATTACTGGTTCCCTTGTAGCTGTGCAGGACAAAAGGGCTGGTATTCCTGCCTTGCTTTAGAGTTGTGGCAAAGAAGGGAAGGGAGATTTGGTTCAAAGAAGTAACCTTGGATATTTGTAAAGCAACAACCCTGCAGTTTTGGAGGAAACTCTCAGCTTAGCACTGGTTTTCTTAATGTAACTGCAACAGAATTTCTGGGTGATCCCTGGCAAACCCTGTTGTCAGAGCTCACAAAGGAGCTTTCCATGAAAATAAAAAACCTCCCCCCCAAAAAAGGAGTTTCTTTCTCTGAAAACAAACACCCTTTTCTGATCCATTTATCAAATACTCTTCATTTTATGTCCCCAGTAAAATAACACTAAATACCAAGAAAAGAAAAAATATTAATAGATAACTTTTAATTAAATAAAAAGTAATAATAAATCATTGTGACCATTTTCCTTTCCTCCCAATACTGTTTCTAATGCTAATGTGTCCCTATTTCCTGTCCATCTTCTTTAAAGGAAAAAAACAAGGAATGTACACATTCAAGTAATAGAATGTCTTTGTCAGTTCATCCAAAATGTGCATTTCTATTAAACAGCCAGGCCTTTTCCTTCACACCACTGGAATGCCTGATTTTACTCAAACTGCTACAGTATATATACACAAATAAGTTATAATTCTCCCTCCTTTCAAGAACTGTGCCTACCCACTAGCTCACAACTGACTTGGTTCCACAGCAAAAGCAGCAGTGTGACAATATTATAATGTATGCCAGGTCATTATCAAAATGTTGCAGAAAATTTTTCCATCATTTCCATGTTTCTATGGCATCGTGCCATGATCCTTCTCTTCCTCCATAAGGCAGTCAAGCAAGAAAATATTGTCGTAATCCTTTCTGTGTCACACAAACAGTAATCTCCTTGCTGTGTCAGAAGCAAATTTCTATCTGTATGTGTCAGGTCTCACTCAAGAATAAGTTGCAACAGCTTTCATTGTAATGATAGATAGTTACATAAACTACTTACACATGTTTAAACACAAACACACTGATGTAAGATCCAAGTTCCAAGCTGCAATTCAATCTTTGGCTTCTTGCATTTCTAAACAACTCAGATGCACACTCCCTTTTTCTGGAATGTAGGAATTCCTTGCAGCATGCTATACCACTGCCTGGCATGCTTAAGTGTCTATGCTACTCTCAACTTCAGAAGCAACTGAGCATTTGAAATATTTTCACAGCCTCTTGTGAAGAGATTTAAATGACCTTAACATATACAAGCAAACCAGCTAAAGAGTAAGTGGAGGAACAGAAGGCTGCCCAGCACCCCAGAAGTACCCCAGATCCTCACGGGGTGGAAAAAATTCTGGCTAGAGTTCTGGCTAGGCATGGGTTTGGAACAGAGCTCAGGTCAGCAGACAGCACAGGCCCTCCACTGAATTGCAGCCTTGACTACAGACTCGGAGAAAGCTTTGGCCTTTTTTTTTTTTTTTTCAATTCTTTTTTAATCATTGGAGCAAGCATATACCGGAAGATTTTTTATTAATTACATTCAAGCCTGCAGGGGTGGTTCAAATGTCAGGCTGCAACAAAAGGAAGTGATTACATGACAAATGGAGTAACAAGCACTTACGATCTCAGAACCAAAAGGGATATAAATAGGCTTCTTACCCAAAGAAACCAAAAGACAGATAATCACTTTCAGAGAAATGGTAAGATTGTAGTCCAAGACACAGAAAACTTTGTGAGAAACCACCTCATGTTTTGCAAAACCAAGGGGTAGTCTCCATAAACAGGTCTCACTATTGCAGAAAAATTGTAGGTACCACCCTTTAACCTGCAGCATAGGCAGGGAATTATTAACCTCATTGAGTCAAAGTACTAACATGAGACTAGAAAAATGAAAAAAATTGTCTCCCATTTTATAGTTTGACATCATTCCATTATTTTTCTTGCAGTATTAAAAATATCTGCTTGTATAAATAGCTACTGCAGTCACAGGGAAATTGGGAATTTGGAGGGGGAGGCTGTCAGAACAAAAGTTTAGGTTAGAGGATATACTTTTAACTTGACTCGGAAATATTTGTATGGCAGAGCTGCATTTGCAACTTGCTTATGTTATACATGTACATTAGGAAATGTACACGTGTAGAGAGCCTCATCTTTCTCTAGACTTCCACTTCAGCGTGACTAATTTTGAAGGAATATTAATAATATGTGTCTTAGGACTTTTCTTAGGAAAAAAAAAAAAAGAAAAAAGAAAAAAACAAGTTTAAACAGAAGTTTTGCAGCCCAGATGCACTTTTCACATCAGTCTGGATGTGGCCTCCAAGAGGCCATCAAGGGAAGAGACAATATCAGGCAAGGTGAAGTCAACTTTCAAAGCACAACAGAGGAAGAAATATTGTCTCAAATTAAAAGCTATAGCTTAGAAATAATAAATATAGGCTTACTAAATGTATACATAAGTTCTGTTTCCCTACAGCTTCAACACTGCCACTTTATTCTGTAATAGATTATAGAATTGTCCACATAACACCCCACTTCCACAATGGACAGTATGTTGGACTTTAGGAAAAAAAACACAACAACTTGTAACTTTAACAAAGGATAATAACTGTCTGGTAAGAACATCTGAAAGAACAAAGAACTGCCTGTACATGACATAGGACACGGCAAGTTAAATATTTTCATAATGTGTAGGATGATGAAGAGGAATGAAGCAGAGAAAAAGCACCTGGATTCCAGCAAGTAGTGCTAAATCCAGTGAGTAACCATCTGGCAGGTGGAATTCTATTTCTGTTAGCAAAAAAGGCAGAGGAGAGGGGACTGCACTTGGCCTGAAATGAAGCCACAACAGAGTACACATTGGACAAATCTGCAGCTAGTATGAGAGTCTTAGATGCCATCCATGTCTGTAAAATGCAAAATAATCTGGTGATGGATCATGACCCAATAAAATAGATGTTTCAGTATCAGCTTCAACAAGGTGAAGATTTTATTCTTGGAATGGTGTCTAATATGACTACACTGAAAGATATACATATTTTCATAACAGAATCAAACACATTAATATACAGCCAGCAAAAGTACACCCCAGACACTGCACATTCAAGTTCAGATTGTCTGATTTTTTTCTGGCTTGTTTTTTTCCTCTATATTTTTTTTTTCCCAAAAGTTTCTCAAAATATATAAAACTGAAAATACATTATTTGTGCAATTAATCATCCTTACTCTCAGTTCAAGGGCAAACTTACTTAGAGATGCTACTGATGACTGGTTTGAGAAAACTGATTAAAAAAGAAAGACCATTCATTATTCAAATCCACTTTTCAGATGGCAAGCCTTATGATCCTTACCCCTGGTTTTGAACAGCCATTTATCCCTGTGCTGGAATACATGCTGCAGAAGATACAGGATAAGGCAATATGAGACCTGGGCTATTTTGCTCTTAGAAAAAGAGAGCAGAATTAGACTGTGTTGAAGAGATGCTTCTCCCATATAAGAATGTAATTGAGTGAAACAGATCTTATCTAGCTAATTCCACTCAACTTCAGTAAAATTAAGACAGCAAGCAGCATGGCAATTTTGGAAGTATGGTTTTGTTTGCTCTAAAACAACACAGAGCTATCCTAGCTTGCTGAGCAGTTTCTCTGAATTTTGCTCTTTAAGAAGCAGATTTTGGGGAAAAGAAAAAAAAAAAAAAGAATCCTGTTGTCAGGTAAAAGAATCTTGTCCAGCTCTTACTAAAGCGTTTTTATCTTCCCTTCTGGCAGATCTGCCTAATGTGTTTTACATTGTTACTCCATACTGTTCAAACAAATCCCAGAGAAGAAAATGGTAGTTTCATCTTTATTTTTGCCATCCAAATAAGATTAATGGGCCTAGCTGAATTTTTGTTCTCCCACTCTGTCCATCTCTCAGTTTAAGAAGCTTGTGAAAAGAGAAGACTTTTCCTGATAGTTAAATTCCAGCTCCTCAACACACTACATTTAATTTGAATTTTCTAACAAGCATTCTTTGTTATAACAGATCATTCAAATAAACAATCTGCCCTGACAAAGCATCACCACATCTTTTATTACTTACTTTTCCCCTCTATTATTAAGATATTGTTACTACTGAACTAAAAACACATGAATACAAAATTGTGTCTGTGATCTAAGAGCCACAAAGGTTAATAACAGAGCCCATAGTCCAACACACACTTTGAAAGGTGCAGCTTTGTTTTTCTCACTGTTCACAGCAATTTGTTTCCTCCTTGCAGTGCATCAGCAGCCTCCTCACTGTGAACTTGTCAGTGAAAGGATATGGTTAAAAGATCTGTCAGGAAGAAAGGATGTTAGTGTTGTGAATAAGTTGTCTGTAGTGGGAAAAGGGTCAGGTCCACCATCCTGACAGCAGGAACAAAAGCTTAAGATGTTCCTCTAAGTACCAGCTGAGAAACTAGGGATTGTTAATGCCATCACATCATCACCACTCTGCATTTACATTAGCAAGTGGGCCAATGAGGTTATTTTAAAGCAGAATGTCCTACACAGCCAATTTACAGTGCAGCTAGAGCAGAACATATAAATTCAGATGATAATGCTTCTGACAGAACATGATCTCAAAAAGGGACTTCTGATAAAGCTAAATGATCAGCAGTTGAGCTACATAAGAAAAGACATTGCTCTTTGCCCAGCCCAAGATCTCAGTTTCACTGATTTTGAGAATCATGTTGCTATTTCATTGACATATATCATGTTTTATAAGGAAAAGAGCTAACTGAAAACAAAAATAAACTCACTGAAAAACTGCATTTTTGTACAAGCTCCTGTGGAAAAAGAATACTGTAGAAAAATTGAAATAACAGATAAGCCAAGATCCCAAGAGCATCCAGCTCCATTTATCTCTTTTCATGTGATGGAAAAAGTGCTCCATTCCTAAGGTGGATCAGGAAGTGACAGGCTAGAGCAAATGACAAAGTGGAGGACTCTCAAAATCCCTCTGTTCTCACCATCTTCATCCAATTCAGAAAGGAAGAGCATGTTAACAAAGCCCTGCACTGCATGGCTGTCTTGTCTTGTAGGCAGCAATTTGAAATGACACCCGCTTCTGTCACCTCACCTTCTGCTTCCGTAGGGTTACCATTGTGACAGTGATAAACTTGCACTGAGTGTGATGTGAATAGGTGAAATTCTGGGCCCATTCCAGCCATCTCTACTCTCCAGCTGGAGAATTATTACTGTTGTCAGCCTTTTGATTATCTCCAGCACCTCACAACTGGACTTTTCTGCTTCCCAATGACCGCTATGGAGCTGTAAGCACAACTTGAGGGTCTCCAAAGAACACAGAAGTTACCTCAATAATGCAAACATGAGGTTGATTACTCAGAGCTACAGTAAAATCAAGGAACATAGCTAATTCACAGAATAAATTTTGCTTGCTGCAGGCAGATGTGCTTCTCCAAAGTTTTCACAGGGGAATATTTTCCCCTAGGAAGAGTCAGTGAGAAGTTATGACATCTTTACTATGCTTTGGTTGATTCCTTGCTCAAAAGAACTCACAGTAACATCTTTCAAGTACTCAGGAGACTCACAATTAGAGAAAGGGAGGTGAAAATCTAGTCTGCAAGAGGTCTGGGGGAAGAAGTGAAAGACTACACGACTTCTTGCCCACTGCAATGCAGTAAACTGACAGAAGCTACACACCTCTGTGACTTTTGCAGGACACACTGTATTTAGTTGTGAGATTGAAAATAAATATATAATTGTTGTTAATATGTTTGTGTAACACAAAGTACTCAGTGCAAAAAGTCACACTTTAGACCACAACTGAAGCAATGCAGAAAGCAGAAGTCAGGCAACAGAAGTTTTTTTCCATCTGAAATCCTTTGCTTCATGTCATATAGGAAAAAAAACTCCAAAGCTTAAACATTTTGGGAAGGCAAGGAGGCATTTTTATTTTTGGCTGATCAAAACACTTTTGCAGGAGAACTAGAAAGACTTATTCTCCCGCCTGTATCAATACATTTAAGGATAAAACATTCAAATGGCAGCCAAAAGAAAACAAAACACCATTTGGGAAACATTGAAATAGAACGTTTCAACATCCTATTGTTTTTATTTCTTCTTTTCTAAAGTGATATAGCAGTGAATCCACATAATTTCACAGAGCATTTCACTGTAGACAGAGCTGCACAGGCTGAGCCTGAACTCCATGCAAATTTCTCTGATGAAAAAGCAAGTCAAAGGATTCCTGCCTGACTGCCCTATTTAAAAAAAAACAAACACACAAAACCAACAAACAACAAAACACACCAAACAAAACTAAACAAAAACAAAACAAAAAAAAAACCAGCAACACCACCACCACCACCCCCCCCCCCAGTTTTGGATGTTCCATGCAGAGGGACATTCACATGCTTGAGAACTGGGCTCATGCAAACTGCATAAAGTTCAACCAGGTAAAGTGCAAGGTCCTGCACCAGAGTCAGAGCAATCCCAAGCACAAATACAGGCTGGATGGATTGAAAACAGTCCAGAGGAGAAGGACTTGGGAGTGACAGTGTACAAGCAGCTCAACATGAGCCAGCAATGTGTGCTTGCAGCCCAGAAATCAAACTGTGTCCTGGGCTGCATCAGAAGAAGTGTGGCTACCAGGGCTAGGGAGGTGAGTCTTCCCCTTTACTTGGCTCTAGTGAGACCCCACCTGGAGTACTGTGTCCAATTCTGGAGCCCTCAACAGAAGAAGAACATGGAGATAACAGAGAAAGTGCAGAGAAGGACCACGAAGATGATCTGAGGGCTGGAGCATCTCTCCTATGAGGACAGGCTGAGAGAGCTGGGGCTGTTCAGCCTGGAAAAGAGAAGGCTCTGGGGAGACCTTAGTGTGGCCTTCCAGTACCTGAAGGGGTTTCAGGAAAGCTGGAGAGGGACATTTTACAAGGACATGCAGTGGTATGACAAGAGATAATGGATCAAAACTGGAAGAGGGGAAATTTAGGTTAGATATTAGGAAGAAATTCTTTACTGTGAAGGTGGTGAGACACTGAAATAGGTTACCCAGGGAAGTTGTGGAAGCCCCATCCCTGGAAGCATTCAAGGCCAGGCTGGATGGGTCCCTGAGCAACCTGATCTAGCAGGAGGTTGCCCATGCAAGGGGGTTGAAACTAGATGATCTTTAAGGTCCCTTCCAACTCAAACCATTCTATGATTCTATGAAATTCCTTTAACCAGGAAGCAACATTCTACACTGTAAGATTACATATGTGTTTCATTTGAAACACACAAAAAGAGCAAACTTTCTGTTCAATATCGTAACTAAGAGCAAGAATTCTATTGGTTCAGTTGAGCTTGGAATAGTTTATACAAAGTCATCAGCATCTCTTAGTGACAACATTTTTAAAAACCTCTAAACTCATTCGAAGCTACACTCATAACCATCCTCCCAGTCATAGGACTTCTCCCCTAGCAAAATTGTTTTAAACAAATGGCAATAAACCAGCTACACAAACAATAACCTGTTATGTTTTACAGGCTGAAGCACATAATAATCCATCTTCCCTCTGCTGAAAACACAGCAATTACTATATAGCACTCATTTAAGGTATTTGAATTACAGAGAGACATTACGCATCAAAGTAATCAAAGGCAGTTTATGTAATGAAGCTGACACAGAATGGAATGCTTCCCAAAGAAACATTTCATTTACATATAATAGAGCTATTTTCAGTTAATTTTGCCACTATATCATGATAACACTTGTTGACATTCACAACACTTCAGCAACAAGCTTTCTCGCATTGTGATTAATTCATCTTTTTTTTCCCCATAAGCAATAAATATAATTTCATTTCATAAAGGGAAAAAAAACCCCAAACACTAAAGACAGCTATTCTCACTGCTATATGCAAGATTAATCACTTGTCTGAGCAAATGT
The DNA here is from genome assembly GCF_020740795.1 of Apus apus. Lineage (NCBI taxonomy): Eukaryota > Metazoa > Chordata > Aves > Apodiformes > Apodidae > Apus > Apus apus. The sequence goes on from NC_067285.1 coordinate 29,677,016, forward strand.
GCCATAGGACACAATCTTCAGGAGCCAGAGAAGTTAATAAGAACAAGCATTTTAAGGGATAACTCTGCATAGCTGCACATACAAGGAAATTCAAAATTCAGACAAATACCACCATTGTCTGTCATTTGACAGAAGTGCTCCTCTTGCTCCTTGTGAGTTCTCAAAGACATGATTATGTTCCATGTATATTTGTTGCTGCAGATGCAGAGCCAAAAAGCCAGAGCAATTTCAAGGTAGCAAACACTGAATGGGGAACCAGACCCCAAACCATCAATTAGCTGTCTTATGAAACCCAAGTCTGTAAGAATGAACTCCGGACAGGGAGGAGGAAAGGGGGAAAAGGTCCCTGTGGATCACTGGCACCTCCTCTTGTCCTGGCTACCGTCTCCCAGCTGAACACAGAGGAAAGGCTGCCAAGTGTCAGTCACAGGACTGAGAGTTTCTTCCCTTGTGCTCTGGGAGCGTAATGGTAGAAAGTACTGGGGAGAAAGTTTATACTGGAACTTGGGTAGAAAAGGAGTACGTATCCAGTCTTTTCCCTTTGGAGTTTCATTCAAAATAGGAAAGTCTAATGTATCCATACGTAAACAACCACAGAAAGATACAGATATTGTCACTGGTAGCTTTTCAAGGAACACACATCCCTTGCCTTTCTGTGCTACATTCTGAAAGCGTAACTGGTCCAATCAAGCCTTAGGCTGAAACTTAACTCTTGAAACAGTTTCATTTATACCATTTGAAGAGAAACATTATCAAGGTACACTCACATAGATCTCTCTGCTTTCCTTAGAAGTTCCCCTTCCTAATGCTCATTAATTTGCTTTTTATATTAAATTCTCATCACACAATATCAACTGAGTGGTTTCAAGGTTGAAACAAAATCCTTGCTCTGCAGAGCTTGTGGGAAAATAACATACTGCCTGCACTACAAAGGAAAATGATATTCCTGCTCTTATCCAAGTCCTATGGTTGTACTCTCTAAGGCACCAGTCTATTTAACATAGAAATATTCATTTACATGGAAAAATATAAATCAGTGCTTTGGAAAATATCCATATTACATAGATTAAACCATGACTCATATTACATAGATTAAACCAAGATAGGGTGTCTGCTAGCAAAGCTGGGTAAGAAGAGTTTGTGAATTATCTAGCTTTACTGTGTTTAACTCAAATCAGTAAGTATTTATACCTCCATTTCATCAAATTATTTTGCTACTTAGGAAAAACATAACTCTTGAGAAGTTGAGTATTTGATTAAAGTTTCTAAGCTGAAGACAGAACTCAGTTTGTGAGAAAATCCCCCAAGTTCCCCAAACATGGCCAGAAGCCTCTACATTTACAGATCACTTGACAGGCTGCCAAACATGTTAGTGATTTTCTGATGATTTATAATTCCTTCCAAGAGATATTCAGCCATTTAATTGGCATAACAAAAGGAAGCTCTCACTTACCATGCCTATCAAATGTCAGTCCATGGTTGTTTGTAATTGATACCTAAATAACATGCAATCACATGTTGTTTTATATCAATTAAATGTCTAAACAGTACTTTCAACATTATTATCATAATAAGATGGTAATTGTGAGCTCAACACATCAGTAATATTTGAGAGAACACCCTGAAGACCATATCTAGCTCCTTTGTACTTGCAGAAACTCAGCATGCTGTTAGACATCAATATTTAATTACTAATAACCGCCTTAATACATCTAAGCAAGCCACTTATGAAATTAGTGTTATCAATAACAAACAACTTTGTTTTAAAAGCTTGTAACTTACACTTAAGGAAAATTGCATGAAATATACAGTGATTGGCTTTGATTGACAATTTCCTTCCCAAACAAGAAAAGGGTCAGTAACTTGTATGCCTGGAAGCTGTTGCAAAAACACTGTTGTATGTAAAAAAAGTGCAAATCTACAGGACCTGTTTTCACTGAAAAAATATGAAGGAATAAAGGGAAGAAATTTTGTCCTGAAGGGTGGAAAAAAGGTAAGATAGAGGGAGAAGAAGAGGTACCTTGCAAGTCCCAGCAGTGCTATTTCCCAACAGTATCACTGTATGAAGAAACAATACACACAAGCACTGTAAGGGAGCACTGTCTCTTCCCTACCCTGAACAAAGTACCTTACTTGCAGAGTCACTTACTATTCTTTCAAAAATCTCCCTCTTCCCTACATCATTTTTCAGCTTGTACCATTTTGCATCTGTCTCAAACTGAAATGAAAATGAAGTTACTCAAAATGACTTTTTTTTTTTTAAACAAACTCCATTAATTCCTCTCTCACCACACAGCTCTACAATCTTGAATATGAGATACGGAGACAAATCTTAAGAACTAGGGACAAACTCTTTGGACTTGAATTGCTCCCAACTCAGACTACCCAGCTCCCTTCTATCCCTTAGCTGGCTTATACTCAGCAGTGATTAGTATTGGAATAGCAGCAAAGCTAATTATGGATCACAGAAAAGATCTTTTGAGCAGACTGTGATAGTACATCAGGAAAGAAGCCAAGTATTGATCTAACTTAATGGCAAGTAAAATCACACAGTGTAAGAACAGGTCTGTGAATATCTGCCTTGAAAATGCCCTAGCTACAATTGTTGATCCTTGCCCTACACTTAAGTCTAAAATGAAACCTTACTGTAAGCCCTTCTGCTCCAGACCAGAAAGTCTGCATTGTAGTGTATGCTGCATATTCTGAAAGGGCTTGTTCAGAGGAACAGAAGTTTCCTAGGAGGGGAAAGGTTTAGCAACACTCAGCTTTAATGGAGACTTCCTGCAGCTTTGAGACATACTGTCCAAACAGCAACCAAGAGTAACCTCTCCTGTTCCTTAACTGAAGTTATTTGAAAAATACACAATCAAAAAGCCCTTAGACTACAAATGAAAAGGGAACAAAAATAAAAACAGCTTTGGATTGAAAACAAACTCATAGTTTTGCCTAGGAAAAAAAAAAGAATTAATGCATGTTTACAGAATGCTTTTTATACCTTCTTACAGAGCTGAGCAATCCTATACCAGATGTCTGCTGTAATGCTGTATCAGACTGAGAAGAAAATGTAAGGCAAAACTGCTTTCTAAAGGATGCATTCCCTCTCTGCTTTGTAAAAAAAACAGTCTTTTTGTTCATATCCTTTCCCATTTCTGTCATTACATGGCAGGCTGAACTGCCATCTTAGTAGAGCGTTACAGTTCAAATCTTTGATTTGGTCCAAAAAGACTATTAGCAAATGATCAATAACCCCTTTACCTGAAAGACAGAAGGACAAACGGTTAATTTATCTTCTCCTTAGCTAGCCACCAATTTCCTCAAGGAATCATTAAATTACTACCACCAGGAAGTCAGTACCCACTATTTCTTTTCCAGACCAGAGTTTTAATTGAGAAGCGGACTTTCACAATCTTTGGGAGACTCAGAAGAGCAGTGAGCAGTACAGGCCTCAGCCACCTTGATAAATGACTCCATGAGTGACCTGAAACTGTTGAGCAGCAAGCAGTTCCCTCAACAATCGCGACTGACCTGAAGACATCTAATGCCCCAAACAGTGTATTTAGGAATGACAAAGAGTATCCAGGAAAAGCACTAATGGACAAAGTGCAATTGTCTTTTTTTGGCTCTCAGCAATGACATAAAACTCATTACCATTCCTTAAAAGGGGCTGAAACATCTCCAATAGTTGTCAAGAGATTTTGCCTGGAAAGTCATGTGAAAATATTTTTAACTTAATGCAATTTGACATACAGTTGTTAGAAATGGGATTAGTGAACATGTGCTCACATGCAACAAGTGTGCATGCTGAAGTTTATTTAGCACAAAATCTGGTGGGAAGCAAGTCTTAACCTAAGATTCCAGGAATATGCCTGTTACAAAGCTGCTTTCCTGAAGAAGTTGGAAATTCAAACCATAATGCTGTGATTGCCTCTTAATGGTTTATTATTACTATAGGAATTCTTGGTTAATTCTAAAAATCTAGATGCAACATAAACATTTTATTATAACAGCCCAGGTGGAGGGCAAGAAGGCAAGCATGAACTATATACTCTAGCTAGAATCTAGTCTTCATAGCTGCTAGAGCACTCTATTTGGGGGGGAAAAAAAAAAAAATAGAGACCCTGGTTCAGTTCTCTACCCTGGCTGAGGGACTGCAAACCCAAAACTCACAGCAGGTTTGTGTTAATCTCAGGACATGTGTTAGTCAGGCAACTGAGTATAATTGGAGAAACTGAGCAGACTGATTTCTTTTTGAAGCCATTCCAGGAAGGAATTTGGTAATCTATGTGACATAAATCTCAGAATATTGAAAAAACTACTCAGAGCTCAGCTAGCAAAGGTGACCCATTTTAATATTAGGAAACAGTTAAACTGACACTGCAGCCAGGCACCAGACCCCTGGCAAGGGACAAAAATTCAACAACACCATCCCCACCAACAGATCCTACTTGTTAGTGGTAGGTTCTTATTTCTGAGCAAGTTTGTGCACACTTCTCTCTACATTGGCACACAGAACCATGCCCTGTTCTGAGAGCCACAGATGGCACAGCTGACCTCTCCTCAGAAGGCCAAGTGTTTAAAGCCTAGACCTACAAGTCACCAGTTTCTAGACATCTCAGTCATTTGCTGGCTCTGGTCTTCAGAATATTTCAGATCACTGAGCATACATGAGAAAATATGACTTTCACTTACTACTGACCTCAGTCATACTGGAACCAGTGACTTAAGGTGAAAGGCTCATGCATTTTACTGCCAGTCTATGAGTCATCCAGATGCTAAGGCAGAACACTTCTCAAATGAAAAGACTGAAAGTTTTTGCTGGAGGCCAAAACCCAAGTACTTTAAAACTGTCTATGCATATTTTCATGTTAATCAAGTTAATTAATTTCTGATTCTCCTACTTAAACCTGCTCTGTGATTTGTCTGAAACAATAAAAGCAATTCAAAATTAATTTTTCATATACTAGATTGGAATAAAAGATAAGTACTTTATAACAATTATTTTTCACTTCAGCAAGCTTTGCAGGGTTAATAGGAAATGTCTAGGTTATCAAAACACAGCTTTGTTTTTAAAAGAACCAGTCATCATAGATTCAACTCTCCATCTACTGTGTCTATAATAAGGATAACTGAACTCTTGTCATTCCCTTTGGTTACTAAATATACTGCTTCATGTGGCCCTGGAGGTGGCCTAAATGTGGTTATGAAATGCACAGATGTTTCATAAACTTGAGAGCCTTACCCTACACTTAAAAATATGTAGGGCTTGTTTTCTCCCATTTGTCCAAGCTGTACTGGCAACTGCTGAGCCCCATCAGATTGCAGTAATAACCTCAACACCAAGTTAGGCATTGAGTCCATGATTTCTTATCCAGTTCCCTGGTCCATCAAAACACTTCAGGATATCTTTAACCAGCAAAACAATAGAAATCCTATGAGAGAATTAATGTTAAGCAAATATTTGTTTACCAAATCAGGACCTAGGTCTCAAGTTGAACTGCTAGCTCAACTATCCCCCAGCCTTATAAAGACTTCACCTTTCAGTTGCTCATCCTTCCTTGGCATATACATGTTTTTCATGTACATAGTTTGAAGGTGCTTATGTAAAATTAAATTTATCCCTCATCACACTCTTCACCACAGAAAGTCACCATCTGGTCACATAAAACACAATCCCACAAGGTACTACATACAGAAAGAGCAAGAGTTTCTGCAGTTCTCTCTGCTGTTCAGAACCAGGACCGTACAAATTGCTGTGGCTCAACACATTCAACTGCAGTGCAAAAGCAAGTTTGTGTCCACATTCAGCTGACCAGCACACATGGCTTCTGTCCAGCTCATTAATTTCATCCCATGTGTCTATTCACTTCTCAGAAAACAATGATGTTGTATAGAACTGCCAGAGCAAAATGGTCCTAGGAACAGCTGAAGGTTATGGATTTGTTGTTAGGTTTTGGTTTTGGGGGTGTTTGGCATTTGTGGTTTTGCTTTGTTTTTAGAGAAAAAAAAAAAAAAGAAAAAACACAAACAAGAACAAAACCAGCTCTTTCTTTTTTCCTCACCCCCATGGTACGCCAGCAGCAGCAGCCAGCTTTGTCGGACAGAATACACACACTCCACCATAAGAGAACCAGTTGCGACTTTGAAAGAACATGGCAGCTTTTACAGCAGTAGTTTCTGCTTTTATGGAAGGAGAAGTAGGTCACAAACTGGAATGGCCTTTCCAGACAAGAACAGACACAATGCAGCTGATTGCTCTGTCCTTGTCACTGCAACACTCCAGCCAACACTTCATTATGCTTAAGTATGTCAAGCGACATTGTACAGCTGCCATTCCCTGGGATCTTCACAAAAACAAAGTACCTCAATAAGCTCTTCCAACAGACAAAATTGGAAACCATCAAATTGCATCAGAATTACAAAGCCTCTAGGGATTGTGTTTGGAACAATTTACATCCTATTATGCATTCCCCTCCACACAGAGGATTTGGAAAAGGTCCTGGGTACTGAAGATTCTGGTTACAATGGAGTCTGTTATTTTCAGTACCTTAAGTTACCTGCTGCAGGATATTTCTATGAATACTATAGCTATTTGCCTAGTCATTAAAAAATCTGAGAGAGAAGAGAATCAAGTGCTTTCAGTCATTCCACAGCAAGGCAGGATAGAAGGATGCAAGGAAACAAGGATGCATGCTGCCCTGATTGAGCAAGCAGCATCCTGTTGGTGCCAGGGTGCTATTCAGAAGGGGGAAAACTTGCCCCAGGGAGCAACCACCTGAGCTGTGTCAGAGCTGCCACCTTCACCCGAACCAGTTCTGCTGATCTGCAGTTTATGAACCATCTGAAGTCTGGTGTTACCCTATAGAAACAAGGCAAATGAACTCACACTGTGCATGAGAATACATTTCTCAGTCAGTGCTTTTTAGTAATTTTGAATCCAATGGCAAATTTCAGTTAAATTTGACAACATGAGAGAAATCACAAAGGTTAAATACCTACATATTTCATGGAACTATGGCAACCAAAAGAGGTAATTCCTATCAATTACCTCCTGAAAGGCTGTAATGAGGGCCCAGTTTAGGACAGGCAGATCCTGGAGTCCATGCAAAGTAGAGCCATTACTGATACTCCAAACAGAAGCTTTAGTTGTTACTAGAAAATTTTAACCACAATACATACTCCATACGAAAATCTAACTTAATCAGTTCCGCTGATTGTAGAGCTGCTTTATCAGTTGTGTCGACAACAAACTGATAAACTTTAGTATTTATTTTCAATATTTCATATCTAGTTCCTGGCAAAAATATTTTATCAAAATTGAATCTTTCTTGTTTGTGGTATTTTTTGTGGTTGCTTTGTTGTTTGGTTTTGGGGTTGTTTTCTAGGTGGGGGAGGCTTGTATGGCGTTTTTTGGCTTTGTTTTTTGTTTTCTCCCTGCTTCAACAAGACTTCCAATTTTATCAGGCTTCAATTTGTAACCAGCCTTTGCCTTGGTGTGGTCATTAACAGTTATGGCATCAATTAGGGAGCAGAAAGAAGCCCCCTTACCTTAGATCACAACACTTCTGTTCATCTTTGGTGATAGAAACAAACTTGTAGCTGCCCAACTTGTAACCTACTGTTGAGTGAAAAACTGACCTGACTTTTATCAGTCTTGAGGGAGCTTGGCCCGTAGCTGGTTCAACTCTGTGGTTGACTAGAAAGCTTGCTAAATGGTGGCATAAAGAGCTCATAGCGCCTGTCAGCTGTGAGAGCAAACATCTGAATCAGACTGGGCTTCATTTTGTTCTTTTGGCTTTTTTTAGCAACAGCTAACAAAAACTGTGTCCAAGCCATCAGTCATCTGCATTATTGTATTGTGCTTGTAAACATGCAATTCACAGCAAGGAAAATAGCTTCCTTTATTGCTATGTACATGAGTAATATAACAGTCATAAAACGAGTCCACATACTATATCAGCATACTAGCATATAATGGAATATCCATATTTCCAGCAGAAACAATTGTTAGTTATTATTTCCTTCTCAGAACTGCAGCATGATACATTGACTCTTTATTGTTAAATCTATTTTCAAAATATTAGAGCTGTTACAATCTCTTTAGGGCAAAAGATTGAAGACTAAAATTAATTCCATAGTTCTGTGACAAAAGTATTGTCCAGTCTTTATATGACTGCCATTTCAAAATGAAGACTTTCACATCAAAAGTAAATGAAAATAAAAGGAGTAACAAGAAGGAAGGAGGCATTTGCAGGTATAATAAATAACCTATCAAAACTAAACAAGGAAGCTTTCATTATATCCAGTGTTCAAAACGTAGTATTTCAACTTGCAATGCATCCTTTTCCTTCTCAATTAATTCCTCTGGCAGGCTCGCCACACGGCTTTTTCTTATTTTTGATGTTTTGTCTGAGTAAACCAGTTAGCTCCCTGTCCTAACACTCCTGCCCCAAAAAAAGTCATCCTCAGTGTTTAATACTTTTAGCACCAGGTTCATTATTCTTTCATCTCTAAGCAGCACTAAACCCAAGAGAACAAAACAAACAAAAAAACCCCACAGATCAACACTTCCAATTCTAGCTTGCTCACAACTAAAAATAGTTTGTCAAACTTGCACCTTAAATGATCCATCACATTACAGTTTGAAAACACAACACTATTAATGAAATTTTGTTTGTAAAGTAGTTAAGGATTAGTGGTTTCTCAAAATATCTTGTAATTTCACTTCTGAAATCTCACTATTAGTGTCCTGGTCTTTTTTCCATGCAACATTGCTTCAGATGTATGAAATATTTATTATCATAAATGTATTTCTTCTCGTATTGTTCTTGTATTGATCTTTCCGCACTGAATTTTCACCTTCTTGATCTGTTTTTTTCATCTTGCATATTAATCACTTCAGTATTCATTCTGTAAGTGCTTATACACGTACTGGACTACACTTGCTAAGCTATTCTATTGTCTCTGAAGGGATTTGTGTACAAAAATAAGGAGTTGGAAACATTTGCAAGACAGTGGTCTTATTTTACACACTGATGAAATATCATATCACAGAATAACACACCATCAATAATAGCAGCACCACTATATCCCTGATGATTTCATGCTAAGATGTAGGACTTTGTTTTGATGGGGGTGGAGAAGAGAAACGAGGGAAAAATCTGCAGAGAACTGCTGTAGACTTTTGTACGATTTTCAGCATAGTCAGGTTCTCAAAAGGATTTTACCGCTTTGAAACAACCGTGGCTTGATAATCATCCAGCAAAACAGACTCACCACCGTCCTTGCCTCTTCTGCCCCCAATTAATTTTAAAACATTAGACTGAGTACAATGTGGTGCACTTGTTGCACACACAATTTTACTGCTCAAGCAGAGCAAATGAAGAGAAAAGAGCCATTTTTGTCCTACCTTATATCAGTGTATGTAGCTTAGCTTGAAATAAGTTTTAACACTGTAGGAGATATTTTCCTTCTAGCCACAAAACAAAATTGTTGAGGTGAAGCAGCATCTCTTGCTCTATCACTGGGACAAAATCCAGACCATTTGATGAATGGTAACAGAGAAACATGAGCTAAGCTGCATAAGGTTCATTTAAAAAACCCCATTTTTTCGAAATGAAATTTTACCTTTTCACCTTAGATTCCCAGAGCCCACAGTACTACTGATCATCTGCCCACAGTTTGACAAAATGTTATCAACTACATTATTTGTTAGAGATGCAATTTGAAGTGACTGTCCTGTTTCTCCAACAATCACCTCTTAATCCTTAACTAGAACATCTTCTCTTAAACTTATAGTAAATCTCTACAGCCATGAGGGAGAAGAGGAACTTTAAGAGAATTCTGTAACTAACCTTCATTTCTTAAACAGTTGAGGTATTCCTGATAAGCATGAAATTGTGTTTGCCTTCTGATATATGACAGACATCAAACACCAAAATTGTGATACAAGTGTGACACTGGCCTCAGCAGTACTGAGAATAACTGTTTATGATCTTAAATGGCTTAAATTATAGAAAAGGAGTTTCTGAGGCTGTCAAGTGCAGAGAAGTATTAATGTTGACTCTCAATGTCATTTTAAGAATTCAAATGCCTTCTTTGCACCTGAACTGAAGCCACCCTTCTCTTTTACATTTCCAGTGCTTTATGTCCCTCTTCTGTCATAAAAACTGGTATTTCCTAATATTAAGTACTGTTTCTACACCTTGTAGCAGTTCACCATGACTGACTTCCTCAGCATCTGAGGAAATCTGTAAGTAAATATTACATAAGGTAAATAATAAAAGGACGTTTCCAAATCAGTTCAGGCTCAGAAGCCACTGCACCCAACAGCTGGCCCCAGCCCACCTCCCCAGGGCCCAGCTCTCCTGGCAGCCCCTTGCCACCACACACTGGTGGAAGTGTCCTGGCCATCCCTGGGCTTGGCAGCCCTGCCACTGCTCCCAGGCCAGCATTCCCACAGGTGGGGCTGCCCTGGCTCTGGGCCTTCGAGCCACAAACCTCACACAGCGTCTCCCAGAGGTCCACGGTGACAGCAGATACCCCTGACACAGCCATGTCAGACCCGGTCCTCCCCTGCGCCCTCCACCCTTCACCACCCCAGGCAGAACCATCTGCACCGGAGAAACATTTATTTTGTGCAATTTATTACCACCAGTTTGCACCTTGGATCACCCTGCCAGCCGCTGACAGGAGACAGACACACTCAGGTACACACCTCTCATCCGTTTCGTCCAGACCCTGCTTGCCTTGCCTGCCCGCAGGCTGCCCCATCCTCACCCCTCAGCCCAGCGCCTGGCTGGCCGGGACTGGCGGGGGCAGCGGCTGCCCCTGCGCTGAGGCAGAGTCGACCCCGCCGCCCCGGCGGGAAATGGCGGGAACTCGCACAGAGCCCTGGGCACAGAGGAATGGACACAGGTAAGGAGGTGACCCCGGCCACCAAGAACTGGTCGAAGCAGGGGGTTTGGCTTGTCTTACCCAAGTAGGAGTCTCTAATATGCAACGTAAAAAAAAAAAAAAAATTAAAAAAATGGTTTATTTTAGCTGTTTCTAGGCCCGTAGGGCGCTGGCCTCCCCGGGGTATCTGCTTTTACTTCTTTCCCCTGACAGGAAATCCAAAAAATTCTCCACTATTCATTTTTATCAGTGTCCCAAAACACTAATGATGTTTGGAGAGGCTTCTGTCAGAAAGTATGCCCACTTGAATCCTAATTATACAAATCAAATAGATAGAGGCAGTGATTAAAAAAAACACAACAAAACCAAAAAAACCACAAACCTCCAAACACCACATGATTCAGCTACAGAGCTCTATATCTATGCAACTCAATTAAGCCAACCTTCAATCCTCTTTGCTTAAGAACATCTTGACTGAAAGAGCACTTAGGGAGCTGTATTTTAATTTCAGGACGTTAGCACCGTCCAGCTTTCTTGGTCCTTTCACTCTTCCTTAGCAATGTAAGTAACCTGTACCCAACCAGGTAAACCATACACATCAGCATTCATGCAGGTATCTGCACAATTTAAACTATAGTAAACCCAAACTAACATCAAAACTTTAACGGAGAAAAAGGCATGCAAGCTGCCACATATCACAAGTCTACTTAAATGCAGATTTCAGGTATCTGCTATTCTTAAGTATCCTCATACTAATATACTAATAGATTGGACTCTCTAGGCAGCAAGTGCTTTGTCTTGGCTGCACCCAGTCTCCTTTCTCATTCTTGCTAAGGGGAATCATGCTCTAAGCTGAAGCTTAAATCACAAATCTTAATTTATTTTGAGAATAGTACAGGGAAAAAAGTGGCTACTGTCTGAATTCCACAGGAAAAAAAAACACCAAACAATAGCATGCACAAAGCATTTGAGAAGGGGAAGCACAGAGAACAGGCATGCATTGCTATGCATTGCTGTCTAAGAAAAAGGAGTGTTTGACTTACATTAAAAAAAAAAAATCATGAAAATCACACCCCAAGTACTACGACTGATCTTCAACATCTTAGATTTTACCTAGAAATACTGCTTGTTTCGTTTGATCAAGTACAATTCCCCTTCCATAAACACAGCAGTCTAAGGTCAGTGAAACTAGAACTGTGCTCAGTTATGTAAGAAACCATCAGAGGTCTTGACAGTACAAGGACCCAGAAGGTATCATAAGCCAACAGAAATCACTTTAGCCCAAATATCCTAACATTGAAGAACTAAAAACAGTCCTAAGACATTTGCATGATTCCACAGCACTTTCTTTATATAAAAATTTCAGCCTTCACTGCACTTCACTGCATTTTTCTTCTAAACATTTCCTAGCATTATTACTAAAAAGCCATTTTAATAATGGCCACAGAGCATTGGCTGATGGGACATACTACAGCTCATCATTGTTCCTATTAGGAAATTTATTATCAGTGAAATATTATCAACAAGATATAAGAATTGAAGGCTGACAAAATGAACTTTTACTGCTAACATTCATCTCTGTTACTTGGACCACATCTTCCATTATTAAAGCCATGTCCACTTACAGAAATATGGGCACACAGCAACACGTAAGATCTGAACAAGCCACCTTGTGCCCTCATAGTTTCTTCAAAAGCTCTGAATGGGCCACATTAACCTACAAAGAACTACCTGACTTCCAGACATCTCCATTTACAATAGAGGATCCAAGATAAAACTATCCTGGAAACTCCGTTTTCCTGACTTTTGTCAAATGAATGGTTAACATCATCTCTGCAGCAATACAGAATTTGATGGAAAAGGTAGGCTTTATCAACAAAGCTTTGTCATAGTTTTTTTGGAGATGTTTTACAACAAAGGAGAGAGCATATGCTAGGACTGAACTCATGTCCCCATTTCACCAATCATCTCATCTCACCACCACCTACCCTCTCTGCAGCATGGATTATAGATAAAGTTATGAAAGCTTCCTGGTTTTCAGTTAATAACCAGTTGTAAACAAATCAGCTCTACACAGAAAGCCCAGACTACATTTTTTTACTATTTAAATACTTAATATTGTGAGGTAACAGTTTCCATTTGAATAATAAACCAAAAGATTTGCTTTTAGTAATTTTATAAGCATACTATTACATATCTTTTCCTGCTCCTGAACAGATAGATTCAAGATCCTTGATAAACCATAGCAAGTTTTTTTTCTAAAAAGGTCTTTTTTTGACCAACAGTACCCAACCCATTTCTTTCACCATTGGAATGAACAATTACAAAATTGGTAACCAAGAAGCCATATTTCATCTTTCAAACAAGGCAGTTCTAGCTGCATCCTTCTGTTTCAGATATTAGGCAGAAGGGAAAAATGAACCTTCAAACACAGAATAAATACTTCAGAAGTGCTTTCATATCCTCTACAGTAAGAAAAATGTCACATAGAAAAAAAGAAGTCCTTCCTTAGGTTTATGTGAAGCACCAGCATCCTCCACTAATTATCGTGGAAAGTGTATCATACAGCTTTAATAGCACAAGGCACTTTTCCCCCCCAAAAAACCAAAATGTTATCATTTTACCATATATTGAATATTAAATCCTCTCCTGTAATATTTGTTAAAGAAGACTTCTGAACATCCTCACAAAATATCATTGGATCACACAGCAAAAACACAGGCAAGCCCCATTTATATACTTCCTAATTCTTTCCTTGGAGGCTGGTAACATCTCACCTTTGTCTTGAGAGATGCCACTTCCCATGACATGCTGTCAGGTAACTTGAATCACGGGACCTTGGTCACCTGCATGCACCTCTTGAGCTAATTAAATGCCTTCACTGACAGCAACAGCAGACCCATTGACATTTTATGTGAACTAGGTACACAAGGACAAAGGGCTTGCAACATATACATTGCAATGTATATTTCTAAAGACTTTCAGACACATTACACACATCAGGAACTGTGACACCAGAAAATGGAGAAAGGTGCTAAAATTCAACATTGGTAGTAATATTTAGTTTTACAGGCAAGGTAGACAATTTGTAGTCAATTAAGGATAGAAGCAATAATTTAGGTAACTGCAGAAACCAGTATGCAGACAAAAAGAAGTTAAACACCTGTGGTTTAAGCTCTAAGGCCATCCTTGAGTCCACCTCTGGTTCTGCACTGAACTGAGGAACCAGTGATGAATATTTTCACTTTTCATTCTCCAAGAACTTTGGAAAGGAAAGCAAAAATAAATTTTCATATGTATTAGTAGTTCTGTTCAGTAAGAACTCTTAATTTTCTGTGGGAGAAGAGACACTGATTTCAGAGATCCTTAAAACTTCTGATGTATATTACCAGTTTTATTTAGTAATTTCGTTTGATCATTTTAGCTGCATAGATGATACCTTGATATTCCTAGAAAAATAAGGAAATGTCACTTGACTCTCCCATGCAATCATGACTAATACTGCATTTTACTACTACTCACACAAGTAATTCACTTCATCATTATCCAGCCTTAAAGTGATACCTTTGTGTGACAGTCACAAGTTTTCCTTCTTCGTAGTAATTTGTGTCATTATTACTAACTCACAGCATTTAAAATGGTTCTTTGTATTGCTTCAATTGCTAATTGAAGCCTTAGAAAACACACTCCCACTGCCAAGAACACAGGCTGTATCCCATGCTCTTTTGCACAGTGCTTTCACTTTCCCAAATATTTGCCCCTAAGCATCTGTCTATAGACTTTTGAAAGCTTAACTCAGTAGAAATAACTCATAGTAACAGATTACCTTCTCTCTGAAGACTCTGCTGTGGGATAAAAGAAACAGATTACACCTGCTCTTTTGGTGACCCTTTCCTGTCCTCTTGCCTTCCTTAATTCACTTCCACATAATGTAGAACTAACAGCTAAAAGAGGACCAAGATGGTTCACCAAGGTGCTAATCATCATCCCTTTTCTCTCTAAGAACCCACAATCGAGGTTGATCTGGCCATGATTTCCCACAGTATTCAGAAAGCAGGAAAGTGGTTGTGCCTCCCCTCACACCTTGCAAAACCTCTGTCTCTGATGGCCTCATGAGTGCCCACTAAATTCTGGGAGCCCCCAGGCTGCTAAGACAGGCTCTCAGACCCTGACACACAGCTAACCTTCTCAGGGCTTGGTCCTTAAACACAACGCAGTCTCTTTTTTCAAACAGGCACCCCTCCAGATTTTGTCCACGGCTCAGTTCTCACAATAAGAGAATTCCTGTGCAAGTATCCTGCCTCCTGCATTAGGGACAGAGCACCTTACCAGGGCTGATCTGGAAACCTGCAATGATTTTTCTATCCCCACATTCAGGCTCTAAGTTCCCTAAACACAACACCATTAGAATCAGCTATTACCTGCCTAGGTTAGTCTATTTCACACAGTAGTTGCCGAAGGGCTAAGGCGCTACACCAGTATAAATATCACTGCTCTAACAGTCCCAGAAACAGCTCACATCCACAGCTCCATCTCCAGCTGAGTTCCACATTATTAGGTTCTTGTTTCTCCCTTTCCCACTGCTTCTTTTACACTTTCATAAACTCACATATAAAAAGCCCCACATCTCTGAAATTGTTCATTGCATTTTCTCCACCTGACCCCAGTACAAGACAACTGCCTCACTATCAGGAGAGCAACTAAAAAAAAGAAAATTAAACTTCATGACACAAAAATAGTGCTACAGGTAAGTGACCTACTACTTCAGAGACACAATATTTCTTTCAATTTTTGCTACGTTGCCTCCTCAAATGTTTCTGTTGCGATGTGTACCAAGGGAGCATTTAACAGTCCTGTGCCTGGATAGATGTAGGCTTTAATTTACCTTCAAGGTTATTTTCACAAAAGCATTACATTTTCCTCTTTTATCACAAAGCTGCCAGAGTACTTCAAGTACTTCATCTGCAAATCGTGAGTTACAATTCAATTGCCAGTGCAGGAAACTATAGACCATCTTTAGTTAAGAACATCATCCTCCCCTTCTCACACTGGGAGAATACGACAAATGAATCATTACAGAAAGTGCTTAGCAAGCCAAGTACTGCACTACACAATTTAGGAGCTTGTTTTCCTTTCTGAGGATAGCAAATTAGTGACAATCTGTTGTTCTCCAGTTTCATGTGAAAAATTGTATTTTTATTAGAAGAATTGTCAGTTTCCTTGTATCTTGCTTCTTACACTCTTCTATTATGTCCCAGAATATATCTCCCAAATCTCCACACAGAAAAGTTACTCTAACATGATATAAGCAGTCAGTGTGCTAGCATCTAAGCCTGCAGCTGTCCTGATCTACATCAGAAACAGCTATTAGGGGAGGCACTTGCACAACATCAGCCCCAGTCCGCATAGGAAGGTTATGGTGCAGAGCCCAAAACAGACTCTATTTTCTACCTACTGAAGCAGCCCCTGCTCCCCACAGGTGTCTGCTCAAAATGTGTTTTCAAACATATCCAAACATTTTAAGTGTTCTAAGAAACAAAACAAAAGATGGCTCATAGGACCACAGCTACTGCCATAACTATTGTCCCTCATTGCAGTAGCCCTGAAAGTGGCAGCCATTTATAGCTGAGGGACCTGGCACAGTCTCTGCTCTGTAGTTGCAGTGCCGTCAGGAATTGTTCAGGTGAGAAAAAAAATAGCTACCATGCAAGAGAACAGAAGGACCACAACCTCATGGCACACAGGAGAAGCCAGAAACAAAAAACTAATCTGCATTTTAACAGTAAAAAAGCAACACAGCAGCTCCCAGACCTTATTGAGATAATGCAGCTTCCCTTCTTACAGGCATTAGCAAGCCAACCCACAGTACTGATGAGCACTTCCCCCCTCTTATTAGGCAGTGTTCTTTCCAGAGAAAAGGAAGACAGGCTGCAAACACTCAGACCCTTCCTAATGATGCTTTATGCTTGATAAATTATCCCTAGTCTGTTGCTTAGACATCTTAAAAATAAAAAAATAATTTTTACCAAACCGTGACCTCCACCAAAAAAAACCCCAACAACCTCCAGAAGCCGTCCAAACAATACTCACCTCTTCATGGCCACCTCCCAGCAGCAGTTCTCTAATCCTCAGGGAGGAGCTCTACTGGCCTTTTGTCTCCTTCCCTCATCACCACCTAATAATTACTTCACCTGAATAGCAGCTGTTCCTCCTTCACTCCCACACTTCACCCAAAAGAACCACCCCAAATGCTTTCAGGAGGTTAATTAACAACTGAAATAAAATAGTAGAAGATTGATAGCACCTCTTTCACTAATGCTACACTCTCCTCAATGCTACCTAAATATTTGTGCTTGTAGCCAGTCATGCAGTGTGGCAGAAGACATCTTTCTTAAAAATACACTAATAATCCCAACAAATTGCCCTAGACCCTAATTGCAGATCTCCTCAGGAACAGAATAAGAAATTCACTTGTGTAAACTCAGTCTTGTTTGGAGCCAGCTATAACGAATCTCCCTTGATTAGGAAGAATCCTGCAGTGTAGCATGTTCTTTGCCTCTCCACTGTCTGTTTTACAGATCACTTCATCTGTTTACTCAGTCTGGGAAACAATGTGTTTATTACCCGTCTTAATTGTCTATACCAGTTAATTTCCTTAGAGCATTGTTGATTCAAATTTGTTATTTTACCTGTATCTACTCTGTGGACTGTTAGAAACGTGAACCATTTTGTCCCAAGTTTCTCTTTTCTCTTTCTTCTTTGACAGATCCTGACAGGCCTTTTGACAAATTGTTTTGGGGACACTTCTTTAGGCAATGCGTTTTTTGGGTATGCTTGGTGAATGCAAAACCTTCCTCAGAGCTCAGCAGTGAGGAGCTGATGGTGTTCATGCTAACCTCAGGGCCCTGCAGCACTCAAGTGCAACCAGTTCTCAGTTCCATTTAAAGCTGAAAAGTACCTTCTCGTTCTTCCTACCTGATTCCTGTACCAAAATAAAGCCTTGCCCTTGATCTCTAGCTGTGTGTTTTAGCAGTCACATTTAAACAATCAATGGAATTTAGTTTCCTTTTATCTTTCTCAGCTGCAGCTACCCATAGCCTTGAGTCAGGAGATAAATTAGGTAAAAAAGGCAAAGCTATTCATTATAAGATGTCACCAATCAGCATCTATAACAATGTTGCTTATTCTTGCAAAGATTTTTGCAAAGAAAGTAGCATACAAATAAATAACTTTAGTTAATATATGGCTGTATGATAAAGTGTCCAGTCAAAAACTGGGAAGTAGCAATGGTAAATCAGTAAATAATACCGAATATTTGTTTATTAAAATACTTTAGTTTGGTTGCTGGTTTGTTTTTCCTCAGATTGCTTTCAGGAGGAGGACACCACTATTATCTCAGATCTTGTCTGCATAAACTACATCCTAGAGACATACCTGTTACTTATCCCTGCTCATACATCAGGCAGAGTCGAAGATATGTAGAAGTCTGCTTCTAGAGAAAAATCTCTTCGTTGCCATGTGCAGTGTTGGAACAGCTGCTTTCATTTACAACCAGCTAAATCTCAGGTAATCCTGAATTAACTACAGTTTGTCTGCTTTCTTCCCTTGATGCACTCTTAATGTACCCATCGAACTGGGATAAATCATAACTGAGGTCCTGACTAGGACTGAAAATAACTGAATTGTCATGATAAGCCCCCAGATCACCTGCCAGAAGGACATCAGTGGGTTTGGCTCAGGTGAGAGCAACTTTTTATTTCTGTGGAGTCATTTGGGCATACACTTGATCTAAACTGGTTGTTTACCTAGTTACTGATTTTCATTGCAGTGGGAAAAAAACTTTTTATCAGCTTTGGTGAGAGTTGTTGATGTCTGTGCAAATAAATTCCCTAAATTAGCCAATTAGAATCCTAGAAATTATTTAAAATAAAAAGATACAAGGAAGCAATTTTCAAGGAAAAGTCACTAAAATAGATCAAAACATTACAGGTTCTCTCCAGTACATAAGCAATTTATTCTAACAGCATTTTTGTATAATTTTTCAAAGCCCTCCAAAATAGGCTTATTCATATCTACATTTTTTTGTAAGAAGCTTGTATCTGTTCTGCCTGGAGTAAAACACAAAGAAGAGGAAGCGTAATCCTTTAGGACTGAGATTGTTAAGAAATTGAGGTCTCTGTAGCCAACTAAAATTCAGTATGAGTGAGATGAGCAATTCTCCTTGCAAAAATCTCAGTCTGGATTTTGAGGCTTTGTAGTACCACCTAATCTCAGTGTTGACTTCACACAGTTAAGGAGAATGCACAAAACCTGACTGACAACCTTATCTGTATATTAACATAGAAAGGCTCAGCATAGTCTGTTAAAGCTAAACGTGTTACAGAACATGCTCATGTTCTACTCTATTAGATTACTTGACAGGTTATATGTTCTTTTACTTGCACCAACTCAGTCATTTGAAGATGAATGCACCAGAGGAAACTATGAGCACACATAGGGGATTTAGACAGGGAAGCCAAATGCAGAATGAACTCAGGCACAGCACACAGATCTGAATGATTTCTTGAAGGACCTCTGGAGTTTCTCTGCTTTCCCCTGCTCGTCAGGGATTTCTCTGGTGCCTGATGAAACCTTGAAAGTAGCAATGTCAATGAGGTGAAAAGAAAGAAGCCACTACAATTGTTCCTTTGGACTCCAGAATCCCACTGCTTCCTGCAGGTACCCCAGGAACAGGAATACAGAAGCTGGGAGGTTGTTACAAGCCGTTTCGTCACAGCCACATGAATATCCCCCTAGCAGAATAAAACTGCTGTGCATATTCACCAGCCTGCATACCCACACATCCCCTCTTCACCCTGCTCATGCAGTGGATTTTTGTAGATTACTAATGGCGGCAAACATTCAGCCTCAGATTCAGATGCTAACAATTAAACAGATCATAAGAACACAAAATCCACTGACCTTAGCTGAACCTGGTGTAAGATGTTTGCTAAGCAATTTCTTGAATTGCATCTCAGCATTTTCAATTGCAGAAAGTCAGCCTAAGACAAGGTATACAAAACACAGGTGGAAATAGCAAGGAAAAAGATTGTAACAGAAGGATGTTTTAATATCTTATTTTTCTTTTTCCCTTTTAACTTCAAACGGCTTTCTTAATCTGCACATAATCCATGAATTCCTAGCACTCTTGAGATATTTTCTACTCTCTCAATCAACAAACACACATCTGGATCTTAATTTTTAAATTAATATAAATTTTCCTTGTGCTGAAATTCTCTTTGGTTGTTTTCCCATTTCTCTTGCTATTTACTTTTCCCTATTACTTACAGAAATCAAAAAACCAGAAACCAAACATGTTGATTTTCCCTTGGAAGATAGTGGGCTTGTAAAGGTCTGTCCCCTCAGAACACTGACTCTATAAAGGCATCAATAAGTAATCAAATTGTGGCAACTCTTGAAACTCACTCCTCTTTGACTTTCAGTCTGAATAATTTGTTTTCTGCTTGTGCTTCTGCCTGGAATGGAGCATTCATGACACTGAGGGAGGTAGGATGCTACACTGAATACGCAGAAGCTATGTTTTGATGATTCTGTCTTCAAAATATTAAAACTCGGGATAAATTTTCCCTTGCAAGACATACTTATATTCACAGAACAGCAAGGCAAACCCATGGAGATGAGATTCAGATAAATAGTATGTGAGCATGGGGTAAGCCTGAGTCACATAGGAAAGAAAAGGGTTGCTTGAATGAAGAAATAGAAAGAAGGAAATTTACTTTGTTCTGACTAAAAAATGTTTGGATAATTCTTTATCTATCTTGTAAGCTCCACACTGTGAGGGGGATTAATGTAACTGACTCATCTCTGCTATTGCTTAAAGTTAAGATAGACACAGAATGATAAATATTATGTTTTTTAAGGTTTTCTTCAAATGAAAAAAAAAAACCAAGCAAGAACACTTTCAAAGCCTGGAACAGTAGGATCTGCTGAACAATTCTGGAAGGTGATTACAGATCTCTGAATGCAGCAGGAAGGATTGTGCTCTTAGATATGTCTGCTTGCCATGTACACCGCTAAAGCTCCCAGTCCTTCACATGAGACATTTATTTCCTTACCTGGCAAGAATGGCAAAAACAGGGTGACACACAGCAGCATTTGCTGAGTTCTTTCAGTCCCCAGTGCTGTGTTGCTAAAGGTCTCTTAACCCCAACCAAGGTGTTGAACAATTTAATAGCTTGTCAAAGCCCCTATCTGCCTTCAGGCTGTATTTTAGCAATTCATCTCCCTTGCCTGTGTCTTGGTAGTCCAAGGGTAACATCAATGCTTTGGATTCCAGTGGGTGTTTTTCCTGCAAGGGAACTGAAGAGAGAGAGAAACAGAGAGACAGTGGAGTTCTGCCAGCTGCTTGCCCACAGGGCTCTACCAAAGCTGGGACATGACCCCTCTCATGCACATTTGCTGCTAGGCTCTGCCTCTGGTACAAGGAACAGAATGAGCAGAAATACAGGATTGTAGAAAGCGAAAAAGGTTGTCCTTAATTTCTTCAATCTGATTCTCAAAAGAGAAACCTGATTAAGCCTTTCATTCAGGGCATGAATAACATCTGATAAAACAGCTCCAGTACAAAGTAGATTCTCCTTGGAAGGTCTGTGTTTCTAACCATGCTAAGAAGATGCAAAATAACAAGGAGTCTTTCATGGAGTAGGAGGTAGGTGTGTTGAGGTGTAAGGAAAGCAATCTACTGGGAAAAAATTAGATTCAGAAGACTGATTTTTATGGGATATGTTTGCCATATGAATTAAAGGCAATCCATCAAGCCTCTCCTATGATGCAAAAAAGCAGGCAGAAGAGGTACAAGACTTACTGGCTGTGGGAAATTCTGCCATGTAAAGTATGATCAATCCTCTGAACAGCGATTCTGAGGCACTGAAAATTTGTCAGCTAACCAGAAACATGCATACCAGGCCCAGTTACTTAGCCAGTAACAGGTGCAGAAGATTTGACACTACTAATTTTTTTCACCTTGGGAACCTGCAGCCTTTGAAATGATGAGAACTTGTTGAGGCACAGCTCTCTCACAGGGGAAAAGCAGTACTTCCCCTTGCCATTTAGGTGTTGGCAGATGATTACATGAGGAATGGCAGTAGTCTCTTCATGGAAGGAGGTGGCAGCAGAGCTTTTGTCTTGTAGCGAACTTGCTCCTACATTAACTGAGATTAATGCAGGAGAACACAAGAGGTCTACAGCCCTCTAAAGCACCCCACTTTTCTTCAGTTACTTCATCAAAACTGATCTATGTATCCTTCAGTCTCTTGGATGACAACAAAGTTCTGACCCTTCTCCCTGACAATTAGTGAACTTTGGGATTACATAAGGCAGTCTTCTTACCCCCAAGGACTAGAACACTGGATGAAAAGGTGATAAAGATAAAACTACCAAATGATCTTTTTAAGAAATGACATTGTGAGAAAAGAAAAGAAAAGAAAAGAAAAGAAAAGAAAAGAAAAGAAAAGAAAAGAAAAGAAAAGAAAAGAAAAAGAGAGAAAAGAAAAGAAAATCCTCCAGAAAAAAAGGATGCTAGGGAAAGGGGAAACTGCATTGAGATTCCCATGATTAATTGCTATCAATATTTGCATTATTTCTGTAATTGCATCTCCTAGTCATGGGCAAGGACCTCTTGTGCTAACTGCTAATATATTAATTCTGAAGCATATCTGTGCAGTGTTTGACAGCCATTGTCATTAAAACATAAGGCACTTTGTAGCCTTGCCAACAGACCATGTTTCTCCTTGTTAGCTGTAATTGGTGTGGCAGTGATAACTCTTTGCTTCCCAGGATGTCAGAGGAAGTGCTGCATGTCCCATTACTAAACCAAGAATTGCAGTGTGACATTTAAAAGGCAATGAGAACAATGAAGCACTGTAAGAAATCGCTGTGGTATTTCTAATGGAAAAACATTACTGGTTCCTAAAGAGAAGCCCACTTCATATTTTTTTGGCTTTTCCAGGTATAACTAGGAATGATCTTGCTGAACACTTGCTGTAAATAACAAAAAATTCCCCTGAAGTCAGCGGAGTTACATAGCTATAAAACTTGCAAAAAGAGAGATCATATAGCATATAACAAGAAGGCAGATAGTGCCTTGCACTTTTCACTAAATCTAAGATCAAATCTATTTTTAGGCTCTGTCAAAAGTGAAGAAGAGGAAAGTTTGCTTTATCTTGCTATTGACTGACAATAGATTTCTTATGTCTGTAGTCAGTCACGCCTGATAAGTGGCTAATACCATGTCTGTATATATTGTATTTATATGAGCTGTATATTCACGCAAATCAGAAAGACTTCACCTCTGTGTGGCTGTACAGAGGAGCTTTGCTGAGAAAAATGCTTAGGAGCTGACACCAGAAACCAAGGTGCAGTATTGTGTTAGTGGGTTGAGATCCATGTGCATTTGTGTTAATCTATCACTGCTCTGGTATGTCTTTACATGTCAATGTTCGAGGAAGGGTGATGGACAAGTTAATTCTGCAAAACCCTGATACAATTTGTACCCTTTTAACTCTGGAGAGAGGTAGTAATTTGGATACTACAGTGTTGTGTGCTATTGTTTAGATATGCATCTTGTGGGATGTTTAGTTTCATCTGTTCTTTGTGCATGTATTTTTTTCTACCCTGCAATAAAACATTCTTGCACCTAAAGTTGCTGTGGACATACCTCAAAAAAACATTCAGGAAGGAAAAAAAGTGTGACTATTTAAAACCTGGGACCCAAACATCCCCATAATGGCATCAAATGACATCAGAAACTGGATAATAAAAATAATATATAAAATGAATGCTGTGTTGGTTTGCAGCATTACCCAAGGATAATGAGATCCCTGATTCAAAACACGGACCAGTGCTCTCTCTGAGAAGTTGGCACCAGAAACAGAAAAGCAACACATATTTCTTGAAGTAATTATTTCAACATGTTCCACGGACCATCAGTAGTAATGGAAAAAGTTCTAGAAAGATTTTCCCATTGCCATCCTTAATCTCACCTGATGCCTTCTAATATCTCATCAATGTCAGAATATGAGAGCAGCTTAGTCACATATAAACTGTGCATTATCCTGGGTGTATAATTTTAGCTGCAGGTAGAGAGCAGACCACTTAGAGCTTCAGATGAAGAGTACCAGGATATTTTGCAAAAAAATCCCTAATTTTTAGGAAAGTTCTCTAATAAGAAAACAACCCTAGTTTGTTTCCACTTAAGCATCTTCCCTGTGTTGTGAATATAGACTATATTAGAGACCTTAGTATTGCCAAGACTCTGGAAAGCAGTAAGAACTGGCTTTGACTTACTATAAGGCATTTACACCCACCACTGAGAGAGCAGCATCGCAGACTTCAAAAAACATAGCAGATGTGCATAGCAGTATTAAACTAATTATCAAAATAATTGTTGATTTTCTCTTCCCACAAGTTTTCTTTCTAATTACGACTACAAACACACAACCTAGATGACCCACTTCCCATGTATATTCACCAATACTGAAAGATCCCCTATGCAACTGCAGATACAATAAGCTGGTGGTTAACTCAAGTACTCTTTGGAGAATTGCCATCTACTCTAAAGACATACTAATTAAACCCAAAGGTACTTCTGGGTGGCATTTAATTTTCCTGAGACAACAGGAGCCCTACTCCTCCTGCAGTGACTTGCTGTGTTTAACACAAACCTGGGCAGCTACTAAAAGGCAGAGGACACAGCTCTGTGGTGCTCTGCATGTTGCATATCCATTTGTGCTCATGAAAAATGTGCTACTCTTACTTACTTTTCAAACGTACTGCACCTGCCCTGACCTGCTCAAAGCACAGGACAAAAGGGAATTTGGCATCTAATTCAGAATTTGTAACTTTTGAAACCAAAGGGGCAAGGGTATGTTCACTCACCTCTAGCTCCGTTCTGCCATTGCCACAATGGTTGGTGACATTTTCTAGACAACATCTGACCCCTCCTGGAAAAAAATATGTGCTTATTTAAAACAGTTTGCTCAGTATAAATCATTATTTGGGAGCAGGAAGGGTGTTTGACTCTGTATTTTGCTTGTTTGTTTGTTTGCCTTTCCTAACTACACATATTTGCATAAAAGAAGGAACATTGTATGATCTTCTCCTAGAGCTTATTCCCCATCTAAATCCTTTTGATGACAGCTTAAACATTTCCACAGCAACCAAGATCATGACATCAAATAAGATACAAGCAGCAGGAACAGACTATCTCTCTGGAAACAGAGATTCTCTTCTCTTTAAAGAAATACACTGGAAAACACGACAGAAACAGAAATACAGGAAATATCTGCTACAAAAAATGTGCTTGTTCTAACAAGGATTGGTAGTAATTCTTTTTCTTTCGTTGCCTGTCTGTTACTTCTTAACAGCACAACATTATATTATGTTATATGGTTTAAAACAGCCTTAGATGACAGATCTAGCACTAGGGACAGACAGCATCCTCAGTCAGTGCTGGCGAGGCAGATACACATGCAGTTCCTCTGCTAGAAACCAGTAGTGTTTTAGATGGTTGCAAAGGAATTGTTCTTGGTCTGTTTGACTTTAGCAACTTTTTATGTTTACTCTAAATCAGGAAAACAGCTAAGTTCATTACCATAAGGCCTTACTTTCATTAATATTCCTTTTTGTGATAAAACAAAACCCAAACCTTCTTACTTAGGGAGACAATTTCTGTGTAACCTTTCTGAATAAGCACCACAAAATCTGACCTGCAATTCCTCCAGCAAATTAATAATGTGCTACAGTTCAGCATGTAGCACACAGACCTGAGCTGTTTGTCTCCAGAGCTTGTACTGATGAGCAACACAGTAGGGCTTGGTTCCCGTGTTAAGTATAAATTACTCAGTGGTTGTGTTTTAGGAAAAGCTGATCCTTCTCTTGCACCTCTTTGTCTGTAGTGTGTGGCCATACATAGCAGTGTGTAGGCTGCTTCCCTACTGCTTGCTTTACAGTCTGCAGCTCCTTAACTTCACTGTAGATGTACAGCCAGACAGAAGTAGCATTATTTTTTGAACCCTTTGGGATGGGTGACAGATGATTGCTTAGTTCAGGGGTGGTCAACTGCATGCAACTCAGAATTATTTAACCTTGCCTCCCAGGCCAAGCTGCACTGTGGCTCGAGGGCACATGGAGACTCTGGTGTGCCACACTAGGGCCAGGGACAGGTGTATGGTCATATCAGAATGAATAGATAATGTAAAACCTGCAGGTGATAAATTTGCTGAGGAAACTAATACCTGAACCACGCATCAGTGAAGGAAAACTGCCAGCAGAACAGATTATTGATCACCCTGTCTTGTGTTGAAAATTAATGCTATCCCATAATACCGTTCCCTCTCCAAATGAATAAATCTGATAAAGGCAGGTGCTGCTAAACTTAAGATCTGTGGCCCTCAAGTGTGTGTTAGCGGTAATGCGTGGGGGAAACACCGAGGCAGGCAGGTGTGCTCTCAGGTCGAGGAGGTAAAGGCTGGAAGAGAGATCAGTGAGTGGGTGGGGGAAGCAGTCTCACAGGAACCAGTGTAAAGCAGGGAACATAATATTAAAATAGCTTTAAAATGAGCAAGCTACTGAAACATTCCCAAAGCACTACCACACCAGTGAAAGTGAAGCCTTTCACTAACCTGCCACCAAAGGCAGGGTGACAGCCTGCAAGATTTCCAGCAGGGCTTTTGCCTTTCATCTAGGCTCCTTTACTATTGCAGAAAGTCAGCCCACGTACTGAAAACCGGGGCACAACCAAAATCCATCTCATTTTTTAAGTCAGGATGGTTATGGACTTAGATCGTCAGAAATCTTGCCTGAAAAGCTGGTGATAAGATTAGTGCAGGAAGATTTGCACTTGTCTGAGTCAAATGCTACAGTGATGTCTCCTGCCACTGGTTGGTAGTCAGAAGGAAGCTGAAGATTACACAGGAAGCTCTGGGCAAAGATGAAAAGCATGAATGTCTCACTGACCAGAATATGCCACAGTGCTAAAACTGGGGGTTGACTCTAGAGTTTATGTCTACAAAACAGCAGATAGTCTCTTCCCAAAATTTTTTTAGAGTCTCAAATAGCGGTACTTTTTCATGAGTTTCACCATGAACACTCACATTTTTAAATCCTGTGATGCTGGAATCAGGTGTTAATGTGAGAGTTGTGAGCCTCATGACAAACTGCAGGTGGTCAGTTCCTAGAGAAGAACAGTAACAAAAAAAGAAAATGTCATTCTCTACAGCTTAGGGTATCAGAAAGCAAAGGATCATAACTTTTTTTTCTAATAATTACTTTAAATAAGGTCCACAATTATTTTGGCTACAGCTCATTAATTTTGAAATGCTTTAAGCTGGATGTACTCCCTGGTGACTTCTTGATTGTTCAAAGGAATGTAAATCTGCCACTTTTTATTGTTGGCTACCCACAAATTCAGGTCATTTATCAAAGAATGTCATACACTCTCACCTTGGAGTCTGCCCTGTCACTTTTCTCACTGGATGTAGTAAGGCAGACACACATAACTATTTACTTATATAATTATTCTGTTGCAAGTAGCTAAGCCTCAATTATATCCAAAGAGACATTAAAAAAATAATTGTGATACGTGAAGCATGAACAGAGCTATACACAAAGGCAGGTACAAATCTTTGATTTGAGTGGACAAAACTTATCTTTCTGTCATACTCTTTCTATGGTTCAAAGCTTTATCAGGTTTTCACTATTTTTTTCCTTGTGCTCCAAGTGGCAAACGTTTCTACCTGGTAGAAGTTATCTTTCTAAATAGCTGGTACAAACCAACATAAACTCGGTCAGCAGGGTTTTAGCAACAGCTCAATATCCAAATTGCCCTTTCAGTGAGCCCCCAAAGAATTGGGCCTTTGTTTGAACACACACAGCAAGTAAACATTGTGAACATTTTATGCAAAACAATTATTTGGTAACCAAAAGAAAGGTGTGATGTGCCACACAATTTCCCAATTATTGTTGCTCTTGTCATCCCAGTGTACTTTTCATGTTGCCTCTAAATTACCAAGAATCTACTTAATTAGCCATATTGAAGAAAGACTCGCTGACCTGTGTAAACAGGTATGGGTATAAAGCATCCTCATTTCTTTATTGGTGTTGTTTCTGTGCTATGCAAAATACTTAGTTTACTAAGATATTGTCCTCAGCCGAGAAACACATTATTTAGGTTTCAGTGGTGGAGTAGTGGTTTGCTGTAGCTCTCTGCTGAATGGCATGGCATTTCTTTAGTTGAAAACAGGAGTTTGCCAAAAGGCCTTTATTCTCTCTATCCTCACACTCAAACAAAAGAAACAGGATATTCTGCACTAATATACTAGAACTGCAAAACTCAAGCAAGCCTTGAGTGTGACAAAGCTGTAGGCCACTGTATCAAATGTATCTCATTATTAGTAAACCATCCACTATTCAGACATTTAAGAAGTCATTTTATCACTTTCCCAGTCACAGAAATGTCTTTAAATTTCCTGAAAGAATTGACATTATATCTTTACCTGCAGACAAAACCTTATGTGCACAATGCACAACACACAAACCGTACAGCTTTACGCATACACTGTGTCAAATGCAGGAAGCACTCATTGCTAAATGGCGGTCTCAGTAGAAGCACCTTCATACTGATGTGCAGCTTTTTGGTGACAGAGCAGGAGGGTTGCCTACACAGTCATGGTCCATGCCAACATGTATTGCTCAGGGACACAACTTTCCCCAAGTCTGTCAGTAAGGAAGAACTGAGCTCTGTGAGAAGAGCAGAGACTTCATTATGCCTCATTTCAAGAAAAGGAGAGATCGAGTTTTTTGATGAAGCACATTTCAGCAGTTATATAAGCTGGACGTTGTCTTGTGATCAAACTAAAGCACTGAAAGTAGAGAGAGGGACTTACTCTCATCCTGTCAGAGATGGAGGGGAAAAAGAGGGGGAAATCAGTGAAACTTCTCACTGCTTCTGTTCCCAAAACGTACCACAGAAATGTTTACTGACCTCAGGAGAAGGTGGTGGGGTGTGGGGTGCTCATGACTAGAATATGTCAGCAGCTAAGTATTTTTATGTGGAGCCAAAAAGGATCTCTATGTATCATTCAAGACAAGAGCACTCAAAAGAAATTTTCTTCACCCTTAGTTTAACAGAGTCACTTCTCACAGTGCCAATAGGAGCATCAAGGACACCCTTTTCCCCATTTCCACTGCTCTGGAAAAAGATTTCAGGTGTTGAAGTATTGCTTGGATGAACTGCTATAGAACACAAAGTGCCAGACTTCCCAGAGAAGCAATGTATTTACATAAGGTAAATTAAATTCATGTAATAAGTTTACTTCATCAGCTTTTACTGAGGGGCCTGGTCTGGAGCTACAGATCTGTATATAGTTCTACAGTGCTGTCAATTTGTAACAACTGATGTGGCAAAACTCTTCTTTCAAAAACAACAGTTAATTCCTTCTTTCTGGAATATATTTATTTCAAGTGAAAAAGACAGCCCATCCATCCATTGACGTGGCTGCAAATGAGGAGCTGATTGTGTTTTTGTTATTAAATGGCACCAGCTGAAAGATTTTCTGCTGTCTTCCGAGTCTCCCTGATGTCACGCACCTCGGAGAGCGCCAGCACAGAAGGACAGTCTCAAAAAGCTATTTCACATCTCCCATCCTGCCCCCAGCAGAGGGGAATGTACTGAAGCACCTGTGCACTGGCTCCTGGCTCTACCAGGGTAAGGGATGACTGAGTCCATGCAGGTTTGTGCATGAAAAAAAGAGCACCAATAGCAGAGCTACTGACTAGGTCAGTCTTGAAGGGTGCTCTCTCAGTGTCCTTTGGCTCTGCAGCTCCTGAAAATGAGCCAGGGCATGGCAGTTGCAAAAGGAGGCTGTTTGTCATGTCAACCAAAATGCCCTACATATTATGGAAACCCTACAGTGCTTCAGATGATACAGTACAAGCAGAGCTATTTCCAAATGAGGCTATTTCTCAAAGCCTCTCTCATGAAGAGCTAGTGCTCTGAGAGTACTTGTACCACATCTTCCAGTGGCTCAGTCTGTTGGATCCAAAACCAGAAACGCTGTATCAAAGTGCCAGCAGAAAAAGAAAAACATGCTGTTATTATTCCCCCTCTATTGATCTCACAGAGATGAGGAACAATCAAACAATTTCAACACTTCAGGAAGATGTCAGCTGAGTTTCAGACCCAGTCCTGCAATAATTCGAACTAGTATGAAATACTGACAATAAGCAATGGGTGCCTTTGTCTCTTATCAGATTGTCTTTAGCATGAATTGCAAAATCAAGTAAGCAGAAACTTCAGGGAAACTTAAATATATATATATAAAAAAATACATTACCTAAGACTTGTCTCTCCTTGTGTCTTTCATGAGTACTTTCATAAAACACTTGCATGACAATCTAAAGCAGGAAAGAAAAGAGTGAAACAAGATGGGAAGCAGCAAAACTTGAGATGGGTGGATGCAACCAGTCAGGCTCTGCCTTTTCTGAATTTTGTTAACACTCGTGGTTTCTGCAAAACAAGGAAAAATACGATACAATAAGGTGTGCATAAGTAAGTAACAGCCTTTCCTGTCACCTTCTTTGTGCCAATGTTGTGGGACTCTAGCTTGAAAAGGCCAGCTGCAGTATTTTTGTTGCCATTCAGATATAAATATAAGGGGACCTGTTAAAGCAGCAGGTATGCTGCATGTGACATCTGTCCTGTCCAGGATGACCAAAGCCTTCCAAGGAATAAATACAGCAGAATGAATCTCCCTGAAAGTGAAATTAATCTTCAGCATGGGTCAAGACCATTTCAAGAACAGCCTATGGCATTTTAATGCTGAAATGTATTTTCAACAACTAGAAGAGATGTTGCAAGCCTTCACAGATCTGGGGACAAACAAAAAGACTGGTGAGAAATTTCCAGAAATTTCATAAGGGAATCTGACTTTGCATATTGGACTGAACAATTTAAGTACTAGCATTGCCAGGAAAGGTTGCAGCCCAGATGAACAGTACATTTGAATCTCACTAGTTTGCTTGGTCTTGCTTAAACCCTTAGGAGGAAATCCTGCTGTGGGAAAAGTACCCACAATTCCCATTGCTCCTGGCAAGTGGAGTCTAAACATCCTCAGGGCTTCTTTACCCACTGTCTCTGAAATCAGGCAAAAAGCACATCAGAACTCCACACTGAGGAGTCTGGAGCTTGGACTGGTGACACCAGGACCGTTATGAGATTATTTCTGACATGATGACACAGAATTATGAAGCAAAAAGTTGAAAATAGCTTGTGTAGTAGCTAAAGCAGAATAATTTTAAATGCTTGAGGTTCCTGCTCCCTCTCCCCTAGTGTGCTTATGTTCATTTCACATAACACCAAGTGTAGGACTTGGATCACTGACAGTTGTGCAGGGATATCTCAGACTATTTGCTACAGGATCTGTGCCCTGGAATCAGCTCTCAGTTGCTAAAAAAACCAAACAAACAGGTACACAACAAAGGCAGCAATAAGAAAGTTTATGGAAGTGGGTTAATTTGGCTTCATTTCAGAGGATGTTTTTAGAATTCTCTTGGAGGTAATTAAATTATGGGTAACATTTCTATACTTTATGCATAAATTATCAGGCAAGATTTAATTGCCAGCAATGGTGAAATCTCTACTGTTCCAGTGATGGTATTAATTGCTCAATCCTCGGTATCTTTATCCACGTACCCCACATCAAGCTTAGTGGAGGCTTGACACAGAAAACTGATCTTCAAGGATTTGATGAACTCTCCTTGCCCTAACTTACATAAATAAAAGTTAGGGTTGACTATGAGCCCTGAATATTCCTCAGCTCGATGATGACTATCTTTGTCTGAGATTGCCATGCACCTCCTCTGCATATCCTGTACACATGCACAACTACAAGGGCTGTGGTGGCAGACATAAGCAGGTGTATTTTTTCAGCCTTTTTTTTGGAAGTATCAGCCAACAAAGACACAGTGTTAGTGTCAGATCAGTTTTGCCAGAGGTGCCAACATCATTCAAGGAAGAAACAGTCTTCTGAAACACTGAAGCAAGCAGCAGCCACTTTAATAGGAGTGAAATAGAATAACAGATTCTCCAACCATCTTCAACAAGTATTCAGGAAAAAAAATCCCTGTCTCTACCTCCATTCTCCTTTCCCTCTCCATACTTTTGTTTTCCTCAAAGGCTGTCAAAAGGAATAACATACCAATTTTGTTTGTCTCAGTTTTCAAGCCCAACATTTATCTAGCTGCTCAGAATTAGATAGATCATCTGGCCCTAGTGGTTTACTCAAGCATTTTCCCCCAAAAAAACACATAGCCATAGAGAGGTATTAGTTTGCTTTTTTTTTTTTTTTCCTCCCAGTATGTGGCATCTGTAGAAGATAGTGTCCTGATCTCATTACCTTGCAAGGTATAAAGTAAGATACAGAATAAGGCAAGCACATGTAATGACACGTCTGCAATATAAAGACAGCACCTTTGCCTTCCATCAGTAGAGTTCCCCTGTTACCATAAAAGCCTGCACTGCCAGCATTTACATGTGATCTAGTTCCTGATCAAGCCTGTCTCAGTTTCCCTGACTGTTTTGATTACCAGTGACGAGATGAAAAGAAAGGGCGGGATGGGCGAGTTGTCCACCAATAACAATCACATAACAGAAATACAGATTCTTTCTTTCTCTCTCTTAAAAGAAAAAGGATTTACTGGGATGGTTTTTTTAATCTGTTTTCCCTTTTCATTCAGAGTGACAGTTATTTGATTTTGTGTGGCATGTCAAGAGTTTAGATAAACGAATGAAACAATACATCTAGAGCTATGGCAGGAACATCTGGTGAAAAGCATAGGTTAGGTGACAAAACTATTACAAGCTATTCAATTTTCTTTATGTCCTTAGCAGTAATGTTTATTTAGCTATTTTAGCTGCCAGGGAGTGTGTGTGCATGTGTGGGTGGGGTGTTGCTTGGTTTTGTTTTTGTGGGTGTCTGATTGCAAGTCCCAAGGAAAAGTCCTCAATCAGGAATCCATACACTAGATCATTCAGTCTCTGCCCAAGTCTAGGAAGACCCTGCTATGCTCATTAGAAGCTAGTTCATTATTTCATATCTGCTGAGATTACTGTCAAATAGTGCAGCTCTAGTGTATCAGTAGACCAAAAAAAAAAAATTGCTAAAGAAAATATAATAATTTTTAATTAGCTACTGAATTTTATCCAACCTCAAATACCTCCAGAAGTGCCATTTGGTCCTTATGCATCTCAAAGCATGATACAGCTAATATCTGCTGCAGTTCTGCATATTAGACTACAGCTGTCCCCAGTATCTCCAGTAACTACCAACCATGTATTTTTGCATGACTAAGTGATGACCAGCTCTCCTCACCCAAACACTGACTTACTGTCACACCAGCCTGGAGGTCTTCTCCATATGTGCCTGTTCTAACATCTCCTTGGAGGTGTATCAGCTGGGAAAGCAGGAATATTTGTCTTTCACCCAAGTGAAGATGACATGTTCCCTCTCCCTGCCAAAAGTATGGCTAAGATGGAAAATGTTGGAGTCGTCCATCTCTGTATATCTTTCCTGGACTCAAACATCTCTTTTTATTTTCTTCACTTAAGAAAATAATTGCTGCAAATAAAATACTAGGACTAAATGAATGCCATGAATCCTATTCTTGAGAATAGGATTACTTCTCTGTCAGGAACATTATGAGAACTCACTTCCCCAGAATGACACAAAATAATAATCACTGTTGGAAGCAAATTTAGGAGGGAAAAGGTATTACAGACAGTACAGACACTGGCAGTCTCCCGAGCCATCCCTGCAAAGATTTCTTTGTAGGAGGAACAATGGATGAAACACTGATAGAAACAGGCAGGGACTGTAGTTGTCAGATTGAGAGGACACAGGTAAGGACCAGGACTTTCTCCTTTTCTGGGGTGAGAGCATACATACTGGTGGAGTTTTGAATATATCTGTTGGAAAGGACAGAACTATTGATCTGTATTGAATGGGAGGGAAATGCTGCTGGAAAAGAACATGGTGGCTAAAAATAAAACAGTAATTCTGTTTTTCAATACAGAAGAAAAAGAGAAAATGTCTGTCTCTATTCTACCCAGCAAATCAAAGACTTAGTGTTTCATAATCAAAATAATAGACCTAACTTCTAATCTGCCCAGTTCCTCACTTAAGTCTATACCTGATCTGTTTGCACCAGAGATGAAAATGATTGATCGGTGACTTCGTTGGCATGATAAATGTTACTGCATACAAAAGATGTTTTTTCTTATCACTGGCTACCTCAGATCATACCAGATATATCTGTTACTATAAACACTGACATTTTTGTTACTCTCTATCCCCTGCTTGGAACCCCTGGCTGCCTGCAAGGGATTGTGAGAAAAGGAGAGGGCCTGTGTTGCTGGGTGAGAGGCAGGGAGGTAGACCAGCACAGACGCAGCCTTACTAATTGATATTGCTGGTGCTTTTCATACCAGCCTTAAAAAGAGAGAATTTTTATTTTCTTTAAGAGATAGAATATTTTCCATCCAAAAGAACAGTCCATACTCATCTCTGAACCTTCCATATCCTTCCTTCATTTTCAGTGCTTTCAGCCTGTTCCCTTCAGGTCTTTCCCTTTTCTAACCCTCTACCTGTTCTGTCTTGTTCTGAAATCTTTTTTAAAACAGACTGGACATCAGCAGAGCATATTCTCAGTCAGTAGGGCATGCGTTTCATCTGTATTTACTGCAGTTCATATTTCCACAAAACCTTCTAAATGAGCAGGACACAAAATACAAGAAAAGCAAAGTCAACAGACACGTATTTCCTGCTGCTATTTAAAGGATGAAAGCAGAAAACACCTCAAAGTTTAAAAAACCCTGAAGTATAACAGCAATAACAACAGAAACCATTGCTTAATACCTTTTATTCCCCTCATTCTTTTTTAATATTTTCCTTTGTGTTTTGGCAGCTGTGAATAATTCTCTACCCTGGAATTTTTCCGCAGGCCATTAATGTCTGTGACCTTTTACGTTAACAACAGCTCTACTTTCCAGTCATTTCTTGAAGTGCTGCCTAATATGAATGTAACACGACTGAGGCAGCCTCCTACACACAGACACCGCCCCCCTCCTTTCTGAGAGAGGCAGGAGCATGTTTCATCCTATCCCATATGCCAAATTAATTTCACTTCATCCGAGAGGTCTATGTCTTGTGAATAACTGTGTTTCATGGCACTGGGGAACAACCACTTATATTACAACCTTCCAAAGTTATCTTGGGGAAAAAAAAGGATTGATATAACAGTAGATTATTTAATTATATAAGAAAATAAGATCTCATTAAATCTGAGCCATTGTGGTGTTCTCCTTTGAGTTAGTTCTGCTGCTGCTGCTTTTACTTTTTAAGAGTGTGTAAAGAACCTGTATGTGATCAAACAGCTATCAAGAGCATTCTCCAACTCTATGATCAAATGCATGCATGTAACAAGAGTGTCTCTAGTTCATGTTAGATTAATTTAAACAGAGAGGTTAACAGATTGGAGTCTAGTTACCAGCAGCACAATGCTTCTGCAACAGACTCCCATGATGGAAAAAAATGGCAGGTATCCTGTTGCAAAACAGGTAGATAAATTGGACAGTAGTTATGCAGGATGAGAAGGCATAAGAAACAGGTGATTGTCCTGGCTTGAGCCAGGATGAAGCCAATTTTCCTTTTACTGATTTTTTTTCCCCTTCAGTAAGCTTTCTTTTAACTAGCACCAGAGTGTTCCAATTAAGACTGGTAAGAGAGGAATGTTTTTGTAACTGCTGAGTCTTCAAGGTCACACCTTTATTCTGCCGGCTCAGATACTACAGGGAGATCTGTGACCCTCCCGTAGGAGGCTGAATTAGACAGACAGCAAAATTGGCCAGAGATATTCCATTTCATATATCTACGTAAGCTCAGAGGAAGGTCAGAGATTACAGAAGACAACTTCCTTCCTGCTTCTTTTTCCCTTCTCTTCCGTCCATGGCAGGTGTCCGGGGAGGACTCCATCCTTCCATCACCATTGACCCCCAGGCTCAAGCTCTCCTGACCCTCATCACTCTGTGCTTTCTCCAGCAGCTCTGGGATTTCTCGGGACTGTTCACAGCTCAGAGGAGTGCTGTGGAAGAGTTGCTGGGGGTGAGGGGAGGCAAGAGGCTTTTGCACATATCTGAAACATATTTGTATATAATTGTATATATTTTATTTTATCATTAGTGTTTAATTAAAGCTGTGTAGTTTAGTTTTCAATCCAGCCAAGTCTCTCTCTTTTTCTCTCGCTGCTTTCCTACCTGAGTGGGAGAGGGAGGGGATCGAGAGCATTGTTTTCAAACCTGAGTCAAATGGTGACAGTGATTTTAAGAGCTTCTTAAGCCCATGCATGATTTCAAGGTGTACCTTTCCTCACTGAAGAGACAAATATTGGTCAAACAAGTTTGCAGAATTATTTTCTTTTTGGTTTTGTTTTGTTTTTTAAACTGGTTAAATGAACTATCATAACAGGTCAAGAATGACCCAGCTTAATTCCTGACTATGATTCATGCTTTTAGAAGTCAAAGTTAAGTTCCCAAATGTTGCTATTCCACTAAAAATTGGAAGTGAGATGTTAAAACCAGCTGTAAAGACATACAGGACTCCAGCAATGCCTAAAACCAGGCATGAATACTGTAGAGCAGTAAGTGCCTGTGTAGCTTCCTTTGATAAAAAGCATAAATTTAGGGACTCCAAAGTTTTCTTCCTGTATCTGACTTAGCTATGTCCCTTGCCAGCTGCCATCAGACATTAACTTCTTAGAAAAAAATCTTCTGGATCTCTATTTCTCTTGGTTCAGGCTTTTAATTTTTTTCCAGTCACACAGACCAATGATCAGAGCCTTCTGGACAATTTCCTCTGAAATCCATTTGTCAGGAAAAAATGAGATTTCTGAGAGAAATTTTTCTTTTTCATTGTATATATGAAATGTTCATAAAAATCTGCTCAAAAAAATTATTTTTAGATTAACCTTTTCACATTCTCTGACACAAAGGTGACAATTTGTAAGATAAATTAAGGTAAAAAAATGTTCTGGCATGGTTTCTGTTTACATTTTTCTTGGAAAAATCCCTTATCACACACCCTTAATGAACTACCTGTCTGGTCAGGGACTCACAGTAATACAGAAAGCAGACCTGATGTCCTCCTGGAAACAAAGAAATTGCTCCTTCCTATAACAGTCTTTTAAAGCTGAGAATAAAGGAGGTAACACTGTGAATGCAGAGGAACATTTTAGGGTTCGTGAGAACCCCTGAACTCCTGGGAATGACTGACCCATTCAGAAACCCATCTTCCAAAGTGGAAGATGACTGTGATTTCTCATACTGTTTATATGTCAAACTGTGACAATATGGTACTTTGCACAATGATCATCCTTCATCTGAAAACTGTGAACAATACAAATTATGAATAATATAATACACAAGCCCTGTTGGGTTTTTTGTTTGTTTGTTTGTTTTATTTTAAAACAAACCACCTCAGCTCCTTCCAGTCAGCTACTGCAGACTACACTTCACTTTGAAGTTAGTGATTTGAGACTAGGCCAGGTAAGGAGCTACTGTTACCTAATAGCTGCTTGACAGTCACATGCTACTCCTGTGGAACAAACACTAGGATTATTCAAATCACCACCATAAACAGTTGCTCTTCTGTCATATTATACCTGATAGGAAAAGGCCTGATTACCTCTGAAAACTATACCATGGAAATATGAATTCATCCATATGGCTTGGTGTGCACTGGTTTGGCAGAGCAATATGGGAATATTAGCACATCTGCTGTCTGTCCTACAATTGTTTCAGAGAGAGAAGCACAACTCTCTGTTGATGTATTCATGAGAACTAACACAGTGCAAAAAAAAAAAAACCTTTAAAAATGTAGATTTGTTTTGCTGCATCCAGTATGTTCTCATCCCTTGTCTAAAAAGCCCATCTGGTCTAAAATACACAGCACCTGTGTACATTTTGAAGCATTGAAGCTTGAAGTGATAAAGATTCCCTCTTGTAAAAATAAGCAATGGATATTAAGAGGAAATGGGTTTTATGTTTGCAAATTGATATGCCTCTGACTTTACTGTACACACATTTTCTAGATCCTTCACTGAAAGGGTTTTCACAGGAAGACAGGCGTGCTGGACAGAGGAGACAAAGGAAAAACATCAGAAAATAGACAAAGGTTTTCCTGGCACACTTTTCCTATCTCAGTGACAGCTTTCTTTACAACCGTCTAAGCTGAGCTCCTCCAGCATTTTTTTGATGGAGGAAAACATCATAATCCCTCTTTCCAAAAGATGGCTGATTCACAGAGCATTAAATACTGCAAAAGTTGTCTTCATCTAAGATAGACATCAACAAATCCCAGTTAGTGATGATGCTAAATATGCATTAGTTTTCCTATCCCAACCAAGTGCTATGCCTCTTGCTCTTTCTACTTCTGTACTTTCAAACGGCAGAGAAGTGCAGAAGAACACTGAAGATACCACGCATGGTTGTGAACCAACTCAGGCTCCTACTTTAAACTCTGCCCATAGAGAGCCTGGGATACTCTATAGATCTTTGCCATGTTCAGGTGATCATCCAGACTTCTATTACTGGAAAACACACCTGAGTGTTCCAAAGGAGGGATGAGAAAGAAAGCCCTTCTCAATGGACTGACAGGCCTTCTGCTGTTGCCCAGAAAGGGAATCAACTAGTTATTGTTCTGCTCTATTTCTAGCAGAAGGAGTTTTCAATTAACTTACCAGGTAATCCTGTGCAAGGTAAAGTAAGACAAGAGTAGAAGAAGGGCCTAGATAAAGGGTAGAAGAGTTAAAGTTATCCTTAGTATCCTGCTCAACTGAGCTGCATCAATGCAGCAGTAGGATTTAAATAAATCAGATTAATCACTCTAAAATTAATCATTGGTTTTCTAAGGCTGCATCACTTTGTTATTTAGTATTTTCACAACTCTTCACCTTCCCTGTTTACTAATCTTCTATAAATTAAACACAGCTTGGGGGGCTGCCTGTTCCTAAGGGTTCTCTGTTATGCAATTCTTCCTCATTTCAAATTTTGAAACACAAAGTACATGTTAAAATCCAATTAGAATTACAAACGGATCATGAGAAAATCCAATAGCATAAAACAAATTTGAAAGCTTAAACAATTTCCAATTTACAGTTACATTGCATAATCTAATGCAGTTCACCTTGCCAAATGGTACCCTTAGCTTTTAAACTTCAGAAGAACCATATGCAGTGAAAGGCTATGGATTGCTCCCTGCTACTGGAAGGAAAATGAAAGCTAAGAAAGGTGTGAGGGGTCTGGACAAGGTGTGCTTGCAATCGCCTTATCCCAGACTCAGGGACTAATAAGGTCGTGTCTGTATGATTGGATCTATTCCCTCACTGACAACATACGAGCAAAAGAATATGATCCCGGATTCCTCTGTAAAGACCCCTGAAAATCCATTACAGATAAGCTCCATCTTCTCTCTTCACCCATCACTGAAGACTTTTCAGACTCAACAGGACAAGCTAAGGAAGTCTTAATGGATGTAGGTCTCAGGTCAGAAAAAGGAAGATGTTGATTTGCTATGGCAAAAAGTCAAAAGACTTTTCACTTAAGAGGTATTTGAGAAGAGGAACGAAGGGAGGTGATACAGGAGAGAGTTTAAGTGGAAAGCTAAGTACAAAGGAGCTGGGAAAATCTGTAATGATTGTGTTGACACCTGTCAAGTGGGTGTTTAATGTGAGTTTAGTGATAAAAAGCATTTAGTATTCAATCATCTGGGCAAATGTGGGAAAGAGGGGAAGAGAAACAAAGAACTGAATAAACACAGAGAGGAGGACTGAAACATAAATGGGACAAGGATTGGGAGGGAAAGAATCTTAAAAAAAAATAGTTCCAGAAAAGCAACCAAGGACTACACTGCTGAGGTCAGACTGGCAAACGTGGATTTAGCACAGTCTGAGGTTTTGTTCTGTTTTGTGCTGCTGTACTAGAATCAGTTCTTTTTAACAATTACACCACTGTAGCTGTGGCTGAACATAAATGCCTGCAATTTAAGCAGATGGAACATAGCATGTGCATGAAGCGAAAGAGAGTTATGGGAGTTTTTAAACTTTCAGGACATCTGCCAAAGCAACTTTGCTCAGGGGTCAGCACCAGTGATGAATAAAACTGACCAAGTTTAGACAGAAGTTTGTAACTTTGGCAAAGAGCAGAAAAATACATATTTTAATGTTGTAAGTCCTGTGAATGTTCTTACAGCCCCTCTTCACCCAGCTTCAAAAGGTTGTCCTGCTGGCAGAAACTTGCAAAGTATGCACAGATCGTGTTCAGAATTTCTAACCTTTAACACATATTAGAGCATAAGTTGAGAAATTTAAGGAAGATCCTTTATTTTTTGCTTTGAAAATGTTACAATTCAAAATTAAAGCTAACTGTTGCTGAGGTAGATTATATAATGCTGCTTCTCCAAATGAGAAAGAATAGAAAGTGTGTGCTTCATTAGAAAAGCTGAGGATATTGCATACTGGAATTTTTGTGCTTTAGAAATAAGAAAGCTGTAAAAGGGAAGTTCTTGTCCAAATCGTGATAGCTACATGAAAAATCAAACCCAACTGTCATTCATTTCCTAACAGCAACTGTAAAAAAACCCCTCTGAAATAATGGAAGAATTTTTCCAGGTTTTGCTACTACACTCATCTTTGTGCTAAGACCCTCAAACTTTAAGGAAACCTCTTGCCATAATGACAGTGCAAAATGCCTGACTCATCCCTCATATACAATGTGTCTTTGAGTTCATATTCCATCTCTTCTGATCCCTCTGGTTCATTTCTTCCTCAGCATGAAAAATTAGAAAGCTGAAAGCTAAGATGAAACATACATAAAAAAGCACAAACATTATTTTGGAGATGGGTTATTTTTGTGTTTGTCATGTGCTTTTTAATTTATTTATTTATTGGAAATTATGCATTACCAGTATGGACATGAGTGCAAAGATTCCTATGATATACCTTTAAATCATAGAATCAAAAAATGGATGGGGTTGGAAGGGACCTTAAAGATCCTCTAGTTCCAACCCCCCTGCATAGGGAGGGACACCTCCTACTAGATTAGGTTGCTCAAACCCCAT
This sequence comes from Apus apus, assembly GCF_020740795.1. Taxonomy (NCBI): domain Eukaryota; kingdom Metazoa; phylum Chordata; class Aves; order Apodiformes; family Apodidae; genus Apus; species Apus apus. The sequence continues at coordinate 29,718,133 of NC_067285.1, forward strand.
ATAATCTGCCTTTGAACACTTCTAAAGATGAGACATCCACAACTTGCCTGGGCTACATGTTGCAGTTTGCACAGAAGTGAGAACTGCAACCAACCAGTCAGTAAATTGGTGGCTGGAGAGCCTGCAGCCTTGCCTAGCAGTTATATGAACTACAGTTTGAAGATTCTCGAAGCCACATGAAAACCAGTGTACGTCCCAGATATGACTTGCCTATTCACATACTAAAGGCATTTCTTCATGTTTGCTATGCTGAGGTCTGTCATTTATATACCAAACACAAGTCAAAGACTCATAAATGTCACCTGCCAAGTTCCAGATCCAAGAATGCAAAGTCCTGAAAATAGAATCTGAGATGTTCAAAAGGATTTTGCAATTAACTTTCAAGACAGGCAGCGTAAGTCATTATTGTATTTCCCTGCATATGAATTCCTGGAAACATGACTCTACATATGCCTGCATGCAAGAGAATTTTTGTGTAAGTGTGAATGTTTAGGATTGTTATGGTTATGCTTACATCTCTTTGTAGATAAAATCTGAATACAGCTGAACCTGAGAATAGCTGAATGATATACAGTAAGTATCGAGTCATATCTCTGTGCAAGTATGTGAGAGAAATGTAGAGTTGTGTGCCTATGGGGATCATTCTTTATAAACCTCTGTTATCAGAAACTAGCACAACTAATTTTCTACACAGTTATTTGACAGTGCTTCCTGCACCAGCAAGACCTTCTACAGCTCTGATCCTCTGCTGCAGCTTTTCTGACAGGTCACACGTACTCTGCAGCTGTTAAGTATAAGCTATCTGTACAGACCTTCTTCATGTTTACTGAGTTTTCTGTTCCTGTTCTGTCCCCTCTAGGCTTCAAAATTGTATCACTAAGGTCTAGTTGCAGAAATCAGGAAATTTAAGAGAAGCAATTTTTCTCATGCCTATTTGTATCCTTTGTAGTACGTAAAAGTCAAGGCACTTGATGGCCTATTAGGAAGTTGGCATAAGCAAGGGAAGAGAAGGGAGAGCTGCCAGTCATTTGGTCTCAGATGAGCACTTTCATTCCTTCACAATGAGAAAACCAGAATTTTGTACGAAAGGGCTCAAAAATATGACCTGGAGATTCAATAGGATAGCCCTCTTACATTCTCTAAAGAATCACAGGTTTTGCTTTTATCTGCTAGGTTTTGTGTTTCTGACAGAGGTAAGTGTACCATATGTATCAGGAAGCTTTCAATCTGTGCTTGTTTAAGGTTTCAGTAAGCATCTAATTAAATTACTGGAAAGCCAGAATGAAATTATTAAAAAGCTACTCAGTGCTGCCTGCTTTCATAGCAAGGTAAAAGTAATTCCAAGGAACAAATAAGTAAATTAAATGGAAGAATGATAACATACAAGGAGCAAAAACATCTGACAATGTGCATTCCCTTGAGTATTCGAGGTATTTTAGAGGTGAATTTTGGACTGTAGAGTAGCAAAGTTGAACGTTTGATTGACTGACTGATGTTTGTGTGAATCTTTTGACAGCTGAAAAGTACCAGAACATTTGTTTAGATTACTAGGAAGATAATACATTTCTGACACAAATCACAGCTACTTTTCAATCTCATTCTACAGAGAAGCCCATTAAAGAGTAGAGAACACATCAACATTTCACCTTCTTTTAAAACTCTCAGGTCATCAGGTCCATTACAAAGGTCGCCTCAGTGCAAAATAACAGCTCTAAACAATCTTCTCACTGAGACCATGATGACAATGCAGTAATATCTTTCAAAAGAGTCACACTTTGTTGTCTCCTAGAAGGTCTCTCCTTGTAATTAATTTCACCATTGTTGCTTATGGCCCTGTTCTGAATACTGTAAGTCATTAACCAAAGGGATGAACTCACTCAAAACACTAAGTTTTAAATATCTACAGCAACAGAATTCATGTTTTGAAAAAATTCTTCCCCCCACCCCACTATGAAAAACTGAATTTTTATCTTTCAAATTAGGCTACTGGACTTAATATTGCATCTTAGATCTAATTTTCCAAGTGAAAATTTGGCCTTTAATCTTCAGTGCTGAATTACTCCAAATACAATCCAAATATAAGCTCCTGCATGGTGGTTTGACATTACCTTTGTTTATCAGGAGACTTCTTTCTACATTATCCTTATGTGAGTTATTATTACATTAGTGGCATTTTCTGAGTTTCAGAAGAAAATCCCTACAAAGTTTAACTGCCCTTTTCACTTTTGAATGAGATAAAGAACAATCTGCCTATTGTCTTTCTACAGACTAATTCTCTGGTATGACACTATCTCATGCTGCTACAAGAAAACAGATATTTGCATTATTTCCAGGTTTATTCTTTTCTTAGACCCAAAGACAGGACCTATACTTCTCAGGCACCCAGTAAGGTGTTTAGGCAATAAGTAGTACTCTATACTGTGAGATAAGCTGCTTAGTGAAACCTTTCAGAAAACTAGTGTTTCAGATGTAGGTTGTGGATGTGACAAACAGAAGAGGTTTGGTTTTTTAATCTGCACAGTTGGTATCTCAGAGTATGAGTGGATGTACTCTTCTGAGTGTTTCTGAAGATGCCCAGAGCTACTCCAGCTGCTGCCACCTCACAGCTGATGGTACAACCTCACAACGTTTTTTCCCTTACCCAATGACCCAATGTCAGTCAGTGTAGTCCTGGCCAAACATCAAATAACAAATCAAACCTGCTTATTTTTTTTACCCTAACCCTCTTAATATTAGCAGCATCAGTTTGGGTAGCAACAACAAGCTATGAGGCTGGTAGCTCTGAGGAGGAGGTGTCCATTGCCACTCAGGCAAGGGAGACCTAGCTCTCCTGCCACTTGCTCTGCACATCTCACTGCAGCCTGATTTACTCTTCTTTGCTTTCTGACAGACAGGATTTCACTACTTGTTTCACAGGAATAGATCCTATTACATGTACCAGTCAAAACCCACTGATCAGTGTATCAATGGGTTTGGGCTGGTGTAGACGAGCTGGTTCTCTGATGCACTCTGCTTAAAACTTCCAAATTTCCTTTCAGAAAACAGCATTTGGACCCAAGATACATGACCCATAATGTGATGGGAATAAGGGATCCCCCAAGAGTAGTATCAAAGAAAGATGCAGGTAAGTTTCTAAATGTTTTAAATTATTATTTTTTTAATTTGTATTCTTCATTCTATGGCACAAATTTTGCACACTCTATAACCAAACCAAGTGTTTTACTGGGCTTGTGTACAGCAACACTTGGCCTCAGAAATCCACTCAGGGGTTACCAAGCCTGCCAAGATCAGTGGGGTGATGTACTATTTCATTTCCCAGGTGTAGATAAAGGGCCTTCTCCCTGGAGTTCCTCCCCTGCAGAGCGGTGCCGAGTGCTGTCCCAGCACCTTGTGCAAATTACAGGGTTCATCAGGGGGAAGACAACAAGGAGGAAACCAGTACATTTTGGCAGAATGCTGACCCAGACATGGAGGACATCTTCTGATAAGATATCTAAATCACAGCAAGTTGTGAGAGACAAGCAGAGCCCAGTTGAATGGCAGGTGTGAGATTTATAGAAACTCCATGTAATTCTGCAGCAACAAACCCTTCAGAGCATACAGCTGTAAAGGGGGAAAAGAGGAGGGCAATAAGGAAAAGAATAAAAGCTGCACAAAGAACAGTCATGTCCCTCATCATAGGAACAACAGGGAAGTGGAGGAAAGAAAGGAGAGGATTTTTTCTTTCATGTTGATTTATTCTTCGTTTAAATTTTTTTATATTCCTCTACAGAAGGCCTTTCTCCCCACTTTCTTTAAATTTCAGCTAGGGAACTGTTCTTTCTGCAAATTTCATTCAGGTCAAGTCAAGTTGCAGCCTAGATCATCCCCTGACCATGTCTCCAGCACCAATATTCTACTGTCAAAGTAACCAGACAATTCTGGATTGCAGTTTTCTTTTTGTAGGAAACCCCTTCCTTCCCCACCTCTAAAGAATTCCCCAAAGAGAGGGGAGAGAATCTTTTCACTGCTTTATATGACCCACCACACAAAGGAAAAAGAGGCACAAGTGAATTTTATTTGTGCCTGTTTGGTAGCCTCAACAAGGATGTCTATCCCTAGTTGTAGCAATAATAGCTCAGAGTTTTCAGGGTGAAATGGCCTGCTTTTCTCAACACTTTCTTAGAAATTTTGTTTGGAAACATTCTCAAAAGAATCTAGTCCACAGAAGAATAAATGTGCCATATTCACCAGTTCGCTATTTGACCTGTGGCAGTCTGACATATGACAAAGGGTCTCAATATCATTGCAGAGTGCCATGCAAATAAAAAGGATCTTCACACAGACAGAAAGGTCACACACATCTCTGATTTCAGGGCTGGGGCCATATTTTGTATGAAATCTTTCTAAACATGCTACAAGGCAATTGACAATTGCAGGTGAAGAAATATGAAAAAGGAAGAGAAATTACTTACAGTGAGGAACATATCCCTTTCTGTCTTGATACACTTCCCGTGGATCTGTTAGCTGGTGCTCTGAACTACTCTGTGTATCATCTCCAGCAGTCTCAGTAAAATCTCAGAAGAACTAACACAAGCAGGATACCTGGTAAAACATCACCAATCGGTCCAACGTTAAAGTGTGAGTTGTATAGATCAAATATAAAAACAGTTAAACAGTAAACATCAGGCCAAAACCAAGTTATGAAAGAAGGGGGTATCTGCACAAAGTTTTGTGGCTGTCAGCTAGAGTGCTATTTTGCATTCAGTCAGGAAATCCAGAGCAATGGACTACATTTCACTTCAAGCTGCAGATACAGTTATTACTCCTGGTAGAGAATATACATAATTTTGTAGTCTCTCTGGTAAAACAGATTTAATCATGTAAGTGATGCTGATACAGAACTCTCCTGGAGAGCAGTGAGACTCCCCAGTGCCAGATCAGGATATTGGTCCTTACTAAAAAGACAGACAAGAAGTTGATTTGGATTATGAATTTGCTTTTGCTCTTTGTTTCCAAGGCCTCTATTTACAGAAGAAATCTGGACTCTTTTCTCTACATAAACTAAGAAGCTGCCAGTGCTTCAATATGACAGTCCATGATTTGTGTGCATAAGAAAATGGGTGGGGATCAAAGAATGAAGTAGCCTTTCCCTCCAGTACCTCGCTAGGTTATTCAAATAAGATCACAGGAACAGCAAGAAACATCTTGAAAATATGAAGCTATTAAAAGAACCCTCAGGTTTCGTTATGCAGTCTACATCTGAGGCAGCACCATTTCCTCCTGGAAAAAACACCCAACTGTGTTATCCTGAAAAAAAAAATATAAAAATATATGTATATATACACACATATGTATAAAACATACATTTCGTCCAGTAAGCAGGGAGAAAAAAAGCCTCTTTGCAGTAGCACCACCATTTTCCAAGCCTGAAACACAGCTGAAGGATGTTTATCATTCTACCTTGTAGCATTGCCAGCTGTGAGAACTGTAACCTAGATAATAAGGATGTGATAATGTTACAGAAACCTGCTGATAGAAGAGCAGCTCCTCTGACAGGTAATTTATTCCATGTGGCTCACCATTATTCCTTATTTCTCTGCTGCAAGATTTATTAACCATTGTATCATGGTTTGCCAATTAAAATACTGGTTAATACAAGTCAAAGATGTCACTTGGCACAACAGAAAAATAATCAAAACAGATTCTACAATGCTGTTTATTTCAACACATAGTTCACAATTTTTTTTTCTGAAATTCAGTTCTCATAAGTAGCATTTCTGTATTTCCTGCTCTATCGTATTCATCTTCATCCATGCACAGATGAACAATAACACCTGACATTTACATAATTCTCTGAGTAACACTTCTCTATGAGAGAATGCACAGATTTTGTAGTCCCTCTGAACAGCATTAGGAAAGCTTCTCCCCTCATCAGGTACTAGGTAAAATGGCACATTAAAAAGTTTAGAGGTGTGCTTTCACCAGCAAGAAACACATCTCTGCCATATAGCCAGGCTTTTCCCCTGTCAAATTACAGCAAATCAATGCTCAGACTATTTTAAAATACTAGGGCAATTAAATCTGGGAGGAAAATACTTTTTTCCATCTTGCATAAAGTTCTAAGTTTTGAAAAGCTGTCCACTCCTGAAACATGCTGAAACACGAGCATCTCAAAAAATGGTTTTAACTCAATATACAAATATGAGAAAATCTGTTTCTGGGTCAATCAAAGTATTTTGTATTTTTATGTTTGTGTGTGTGTTTCTTTCCTACTTTTGACAAGCTTTGTCTTTTTTTAACTATAATTGGCTAGCATCTCAAAACCAAGGGAAGCTGCAGATCTGAAACCCATAAACTTTTCAGTTAGAATATATCCAAACTATGACTTCTTTAAAATTGTATCAGAAATGTATTTAGAAAAAAACAACCCCAAACTGGCCAAAATAAAAGGTCTCTCAAAAAAGTTACAAGTTAAAAAAAAAAAAAAGCCAACCGAAACACAGAACTCAAAAACCAAATCCTACCATTCCTAGTTAACAGAAAGAGGCTGCCCTAAAATCTGCATGCCAATACTACATCTAAGAAAAAAATTTGTTCTTCCATCAGTTTCCCAGTTATAAGGGCTGTTGCACTGTTACTGACCCAGCTTAGGAAATAGAGCATGAGCCAACCCAGCATATGGGATGTATCACACTCAGACCTGATCTCAAGTGTATTTCCTCACAAAGAAGCTATCCAGAGGACAGACACCTCCTCAGGCAAAAGTGTTTTTCTCTGTTGGGGTAGAGGTTTCCAGCTATAATTCTCTCCAGCTCTTATTGCCTGCCTCCCAATACTTTGAGGACTCCAGCAGTAACTTTTTTGGAATAAACCAAGACAACTCAGGTTTCCATACAGAGAAATCATGTACATGCTAAGGAGCTCAAGATCCTCATACATCCACCCACCAGAAATGTAACGCCCTCGGACTCAGTGGAGATAGTGAAAGAGGTACCTGAGCTCCTCTCCTTGACAAAACTAAGCCTTAATCAATGAAGAACACTTTATGTCTCTCTGTTTATGGACAGAAAGCTCTGAGAACATTTCTTTCTACTTCTTTTGAATTAATAAAAACCCTGATATAACTGTCCTTGGGAGGCATGTAAATGAGAGGGGATAATAGATGTAAATAATCAGATTGTAACTGTAATGTAATGTACAGGAATAAGGACTTTCAGTTTGCTTTTATAACATCCTTATTTCTATGCTTCATGACACTTTGGTGTTAAATATCTCTTCTTCTTCATAATGACGGTGCATGTTAGCTGGTGATTGATTTGGTGCTGAAAGCTACTTACACAAAAAACACTCTTCCTTGTGAAAGAGCCATTACAGAGAGTTTACTAAATAATATCTGGTAGGAAACCAGATGCATAAGCAGTTCCTATAGGGGTGAACAATATGCAGCAAGTTGTCATTTCTCTTTCTAGCACCCACATAAAAATAGGAAAAAAAAAGAGATATATTCTACCCAGACTTACTACTGTGCAGATGATACATTGTCACTTCAGGTGCAATCATTGTGTAACATTTAATGAGTATCATTATGGCTTCTTGCAGCTCCAGATTACTTCTTGGAGGTGTCTCATGAAGGTGGAGGGCGAGACTGATCTTTCCATTGAAAGAACTTAACTAATCAAAGTGAAAGTGGGCATGGCTACAAGCAAGGTAAGAGTGTTAAAATTTTCCTAACCTGCTGGAGAATATGGAATTGGCATACACAATTCAGTGCTCAAAGCAGCGATCTGTATGTGTAACAGAACTCCAAATAAATAAGTCATGGCAGTCCAGACTGAAGCCCACAAGACTTTTTTCCCTGTGGCCCAGATTGGTTTGCTGCTAAGAGATCTTCAAGTCACTGCTGGTTTTATATACACTTCAGAAGAATCACAGATCTGACAGGTTTTGAGATTGAATGCTAAACAAATCAGACCATCCTGCACACAAGTCAACAAAGTTCTGTCAGACAGTCAGTGCAAGGCTGTGCCAAAGGCTTTCCCACCTTCTGAGGACATTTAAATTCACTTGCAGAAAGATTCATCTTGTTGACAGACAAAGGCTGTAACTGGAAAATGACTGGCAATTTAACTTCTCAGGTTGTGATCCTTCTAAGGACCACAAAACCCAGGAGAGAAATAATGTTTATAAATTTGTTCAATAGTGGTCTAAATCAGAAATACTTCTGCAAATCAAGAGCTGATGGCCCCAAACCCCAAAGAAGTCTTAAAGGTGAGTTCCTAGTCACACTACCACTTGCTGACATTGATGCAACAGACAATTATTTATATAAATTTTGCATGAGATTAGTATATTTAAGTGCCTTAGTGGCATCTATGGAAATCCTGGGCATCAGAAGAGCTGGAAAGTTTCAAGATACATTTTCTGGGATTTTGCAGGCAGCAAGTATTTTTCTAACTCCTGACACCACTTGCAACAGGCTTTCTAAAAGTTCTTAGTACAATTACTACTTGCTTGAGGTTATGCAAGAATCAATGGGGATCTGGTGTAAAAATCTCTCATTTGTTGGCCTGTATGACTCCTTTTGAATTTTCAGTCCACTATGAAGGTAGAAATAACTGAGGGAAGCCATGTGATACCTACATTTAAAAAAAATAAAAAAAAAAAATTAAAAAAAATAAAGCAATTTGGCACAGAAGTACCTAGCCTCTGAGACAAAAATTTCTATACCAGACTAGTTGGGAGCCATATATTTCAAACAATGACAACCAAAAACAGGGGTCCAACCATTCTCAATTAACTGCCAACATTAATAAAACATTTTGTCTTGCTTCCCACTTTCTCCAAGACTGAAAGGAAGCTTCCATAGGTAGAAAAAAAAAACAGTAGTTTTGCCATGAAAATGACATTTTCCTATTTTCACTAAGGTGAAAATATTCAGTTTTGCAAAACAATAAATAAATGTGGAAACGACAGTTTCCCCACAAAGTTTCAAGTCCACAAAGTTTTTCAGTTTTTTAGATTTAAAACTTAGGACTTGAGAAGAGGAAATGGGTCCAGTGCTGAACAAAGACTGCTTTACATATTCTTACTTTCAGATTTGCTGCTACAGAGACTCAAGCAAGCCTGTGACCAATATATTTGGCTGTATGATTTTAAAATGGAAGAATTTTTAAGCACAAATTCTTCACTTTTCTTTGCAAGAAACACGACAAAAGAGCAAAGCTCCCTTTTTGCAGCAGAACTGCAGAAGATGAATAATTTGTATGCTTTGTAAAGTTAGAATGTTTGACAATACATTCTGTCAATAAAGGCAGATGATGGTTTAAATCCAAACCTGTGTTTAAAGGGAAGTGTTGCCCCGTCTGCTAGATCCTGATGCTTGCAGCAGTTGTCACACGCTAGCTGAAAACTCATCTTGCAATATGACAACAAAATATTAATCTTCAGCTGGATCATCTCCTTGGATCCTCTGGAGCAGGGCCCAGCTAGTACCACTGCCTCAGAGGTGGCAAAGGTGAGATCAACAAAACCCTCCAAATCCAGAGATAGCCTCTCCTCATCCCCAGAAAGTGAGATATATATGGTGTAATGAAATGATAAAGAACAATGTGAGTATTAAATCTACCAGTCAAACTTAAATACCCCTAATTCTGTTTACCAATGCTATCTTGATCCTCTCTACGCAGAAATACAGCATGTCGTGTTTAACCTGGGAAGCATTTAAGCTGTAATAGCAATCCTTTTCACATCACTGAAGAAATAAAAAAAGAGCCTCAGTCTTAGGCATCTATCACCCTCATCTTCTTCCTTGCCATAACTCTGAGGAAAGAAAACCTTAAATAGTTGTTTCTTCTTGGTGCTGCCACATGTTCTTCTCTGTTCTCTCACAAGGATGAAATAACACAAACTGTGAACTTAGAGAGCAAGCAGGAAAGGTGGTTACCCTACTGAGTGTCCTGTTTTCTGAAGAAGCCAGGCATGTATTTTCCTAGGTTTGGCTGACACACGATGTCAGCTGCCACTCTCTCTTTGTTGGCCCAGCACCTCCATCAGTTACTTTGCTGGCAGTATCAGCTCCCAAGGAAAAGACTTGCTATTACATATACTGAGGGGCTGTAATTTCCCCTGAACTTGATATTTACAGGACTTCAGCATTTCTGGAAACACACATATTTTGTCAAATCTTGCCTAAATAATGGCTTTGAAAGTTAACTGAGATTTCATATCAAACCAAACTCTCCTATTTTGGTTGTTATTGTTGTAAAACTGTTTTGGATTGAGTCTTTCACATTTGATCAAAATGACTCTTTAAATTACAGTCTCCTATATGTAGTACTCTTGTAACACATAATTTGCAAGATGTAATGTACAAACCAGAATAGCATGTTTACTGTTTGAGAACTTGGAATAAGAGAAAAATATTCTGAACTGGGAAAATCAAACCAAAATTCTGAAGAGCATCCCAGTATCTCCATAACCACATTTGGGCATGATAATAAAGTCTGATACATGGGTAGTTCTCCCAGGTGATATGAAGCAGAAAATTAATGGCATTATGCTGATTAACACTTCATTTCATAGCATTGGTAACCAAAACATAAGCATGTTATTAATATTCTCTCAGGATTCAATACATGAAAATGACTGCAAGTGCTTCTGAGCATACTTTAAAAGCAAAGGCTAGTTTGTTAAAGCCTTGACACTATGACTGCTTTAGACAACTGTACCAGTGTGCTTTGTCTTAATACTATGGTCCAGAAAAACCTCGAGACTCCCTGAAGAAACAGCACAGTATCTGGACAAATTGTAAAGGAGTAAATGACTGAAAATCAGATTTGTATCAATAGATGTGATTTCATATCAACTCTAATTTGCTTGCCTTCAATTAGTTTGTTTATTTTCCCATGCATACTAATTAAAAATTGAGGGTAAACACACTGAAATAGCATTTGTTAATTAGTAAATTAGAACCTCACAAATCACTTGCAAATCACTGGTTTATATATACAATGTGAAAACTCTTGGCTCCATTTTTCCAGCATTATTTAACTTAGGAGATCTGTAAAAACACAGGATGTAAACCTCCCTTCACGGCATAGTTGAAGCAGGAAGTTGCAGGTTGGTCAGTTGTTTCACAATTAAACAAGCCACTTTTTTTGCTCAAGTCAAAATGATTAAGTGTCAGGAAAAAAATATATTCCTATCATAAGAATCCTCCAGAGAATCCACTATGCTTTTAGTTCTAGGATACACAAGAAGCAGGAGTCAGATTTAGCCTCAAGCTATTTCCCTCAATGGTTCTAAAAATGAAGTATAAAGAAATTCCTCCTGAAATTGACTGTGTTTCAGAGAAAGTTAAGGTATTTCACTCTACAGAGAAAAGCTAACCTTGGAAAATTCTCTTATTCAGGATAAGAGAGGCCAGTTTCCCTTCCTTTTAGCAGCAGCTGTCTAAAAGGAGACTAGGTTATGTTCAGTTCTGCATATTATTTTAACAGATTGTCTTCGCAGCAGGAGGGATTTTCTTGTTTTTAAAATAAATTCTTAACAGCTTCAATTATGGCCACCTACAGACCAGATTTCATGCAAACTCAAGAGTCCCTACTTGAAAGAAGGAAAAAGGGAAATGAGAAAAAGGGAGCTGTGAAGAGGAATAGCTAAATCAGTAACTAACTGTAAGATGTAGGAATCAAAACATATTATAACTTTACAAGGGGAAAAAAAACCAAACCAAAACAACAAACAAACAAACAAAAAACACAAACAAAACCAAACAAAGAAAAAAACCACAAAACAGAACAAGAACTGATAAAAGGAAAGTTAAATACTTACATGTTCCTTTCAAGCATACAGAAAATACATTTTCTAAAAGGCCTGTGTGTGCTGGGGCTCTCTGTAGCAGTCTTCCTAAATGTAGCTATGATTTTTAAAACAATTGAGGATGCTTCCACATACAAAGTGGGGGTGCAGATCTTTTTTTCTCTTACCAAAACAGATATTTTTAAAAATCTGTGGAATATGAGGCAGCTGAGCTAAACACTCTGACAAACACTGAGTGAAATTTTAGGCATTGATTCTACATGCTGTTCCCTTCTGCCCAAATCTTGAGTCCTACCTAAATCGGGGTGGATGTACATATACCTCAGCTTCTCTGGGACTGAGGCCTTACTGCAACCCAAGTCTGCCTCTGCTTACATGTCACTTCAGCATTTTAGCCCAGTCGTTAAAAGACAACATCAAAATCAACATGAAATTTTAAACCAGATAATGTAACTTAAAACCTGGATTAAACTACTTCAAAGAAACAGATTATCTTTCTGTGTGAGGGCAGGCACTGACAGCTGGGATAATTTGAAACATGGGCTAGAAGCCAACAGAAAAGGTGAGACTTCTCCTTTTGGTAGCTGTGTGTATTTAGATGGGGGCAAATCCCCCTCACCCTATGTGTATCCTGTCCACTGTTGCCTTCTAGCTTCCAGGAATGCACACAACACAAGCTCTGGCAGTTTTCAGGCAAATGTCATTTAGGGCACAGCTCAAAACTCTTCTGTTCACCAACTCCTTAAATTAGGCAAGCCGCAAAGGAAGCACACAAGGGCTATGACAAGAACACTCTGCACACAAGCTGTCACTGCCACCCTGTTTGAATGTGATGATCAAGGGCCTCTAAACAAGTGAAGATGCCTTTAAGTGAAAGGAATAAAGAGATTAAAGATATTTTGACAGAAAAAACAAAGCTATCACATACAAAATTACTTCAGTGTGGAAGATGAGTTTGGGGATTTTTTTTCCTAGTTTGATCTGGTTTCCATTTAAACAACCTAAAGGCACTACCTGTATCTATACACTGCAAGGAAAAAATTCTCTCTAAAATCTTCTATGACATGTTGACTTAAGAAGTGCATAGCTACATGAAAAGACCTTGCATTTTAAGTGACCAACTGAATCTTCACTTTCTGAATCAGTAAGCACAAAAAAACAAGTATTGACTTTACTGTCTTGTTTATTTGGAAAAAACCAAAACAAAACAGGAGTTGAAAAGCACCAAGAAGCAGACCACATGAAACACAACTAGACTATAATGACAAATCAACATACGAGCCAGCAGAGTGCTGAGTGGCAGTATAAAGCTAGATAACCCTGTACAGCACTTTTGACCAAAGGGAGAAAGTAGTGTGATGAAAGAAAAAAGGAGAAGAAAGGAGAAACAATGATCATAAAATATCAATCATTTGAAATCCTAGAATGCCTACGTGCAGAAAGGTAAAGTTGGCCATCTTTTCAAGCAGAGGCTGGTTCAGCAAGGCAGAAGGCATTTTGAATGCTCTCATTAAAAAAACCCCACACCTGTTTTTTTTCTAACATTGGAGTTCAAAGTGCTGCTTTCTTCGTCTTTCCTTTTCCTATCATCTCTGTGTAGTTCCCTGTACTTTGCAATATCTCTGCTTTGTGCCTTTCATGCAGCAATAGTATATGTGGCTTTAAAAAAGGAAAAAAAACCCACCACTTTTCCAAAGCAGCTTCCTGCAGGGTGATGTATTTCTGAGTAGAGAGATTAGCTGTGGGTACTCAGCACACTGAATCCTGCACCCAGCTGTGCAATACAGCAGAACAGGGAGTCACTGCTATTTCCATCCACATGAAATAAACACTGACTTTGACCAAGACCATATTCCATTTCACTCATATTTGAAGAAATCAATAAAGGAACTGCTAGCTGATCAATAGGTATGAAAGAGACTGGTTTTGAATTGTTATTTTGTGTTTCCATTATAGACCCAGGCAAAGCGGCACCCTGCACCTCCCACTCTAACCATCACTGACAAGTGCAGGAAATCCATCACAAACATTACATGTTGTTTGACACTCAGTGGCCCCCCTGTCTGTCTCCTCGCTCTGCCAATAGTCCCCATGCCAATAGAAGAATGCAGGACCAGACGCTGCTGTCAGGCCATCTCCACTTAGTGTCACAGCTCCTCCAAGGTGCCCCAATGCTCCCTGAGCAATGCAGGTAAATTTGGGACACTGAAATAAGATAAATTACTGTGAATGTGATCAGGAGCCAGATGGTCAAAGGGCACAGTGATGTCGGGCCTACAACTCCCATGGATTTCAGGGTGTCCTGTGTTCTCACAGTAGAAAAGCTGAAATTACCTGCTATTGATATCCAATGGAATCCATTATCTCTGCAGTTCACCCCAGATGCAGGACATGGCAGCACTGGCCATCTCTCTGCTGAGCACTTGCAGTCCATGGAGCTAAGAGAGAAAGAGTAGAAGGAAAAAACAATATTATATTAATAATCAAGATTATGTCCCTGAGGATCTGATTCATACATTAGATCATGCACATACTTGTTTCCTTAATCTGGACCTGGAAATCAAAGGTCTAGTTTTGCAAACACCTTTGGGTGTCACAGTAATGAGCAATCACAGTGGCTGCCTTATCTCCAAGCAAATAGCATAGGGGAGCCCTGGATGTTGTGCTGCCTAGGATGACAGTGCTACATACAAGAAAAACTAAATGTATGATGTCCCAGAAAAAACTTGATACAGCCTAGGAAAAGATCCTGACTATCTGACAAGTCAAGAAAGAATCAGCTCTGACCTAAGCAATGTCATCCTAGGTCTAAGGTGAGCTGATTTTCTTTCAGGACAAGTGTCTGTATGTAATTGCTCCAGAAAGTTGCCTGCAGGCTCTTCCTGTGACTGCCATAATCTCAGAATTGAACCACAGAAGCCATCTGACAAGCTGGGAGCTGCTCAAAGTCAGTGATTCAAACACGGAGGCATCTCTCCGAGCTAGAAGGGAATCCTGAGGACAAACCTGAAACCTCATCCTTTCCAGAAATTAAAGCTAGAGGAATATATCTGCTTTTGAGGAGTATTGCCCCTGTTCCCTCTCCTTAAATCCACTTCCTTTAACCTCTGCCTCCAAAGCCAATTAAAACCTCTCCTCCCTTCCTTCCAAAAAGCATGACTATCTTTAGTATCTGAGTGTTTAAAGCACTCACAGAAAATACAATGAAAGTGTAATTTGCTATCTCTGCTTTATAGGCTCATATCTGTATACTCAATCTTTAAAGCAACCATTTTAACAGAGGCTGATCTGACCCCTAGATGCAGAGCTAAGGGACTCCTACTGGCCAGCATCACCCAGAAGCAGGACTGGGAGGCACTCACTGGCATCCTTAGCCTTTGACACAAACCCTCTCCATATATGCAGTTTAGTCTGTTGAGCCCTTCACTTCAAATAAGACACTCAGCTTGAAGGAAGACTCAGTTGACTAAACAGTCCTGTTCACTGAAAGAGAAAAGCTCATTTGACACCTGCAGTTGTTACAATTGTGAATGAATGGGAAGAGAGTAAAATAGCAATGTCTTTTGAAATCATGTGAGGATCTGTTTAACCAGATTTGAAAATTACAGTATGGAAATGAACTGAATTCTCTATTTGGGAATTTGTTTCCTCCTTGCCCTGGAAAAAGAATAAATAAATTAGAAAAATCCTTGTGTTTGAAGACAGTGTTTTGGAAACCTTGCATTGAGCCAGCTGCAGTCTATCATATCTCTTCTGGGTTGATTCTCTGAGAAAGGTTTCATCAACTTACAAGCAGCTAGGTTGTAGTTTCATTTCCCCTTAGGATTCTGCTCTGTGTCAAAGTAAGAAATTGAGACTAAACAAGAAAACGTGGAGTAAAGTTTAAGTACCTCTACCATGAAAGCTGTTAAATGAGAAACAGGCATTGCAGACTACAGTTGTCAATTAGGTACTGGTTCCACTGGGAAATGACATTTTCACAATGTTTCTGCCTTCTGGATTGCTGTTGACAAATCTGGGCTCAGAAAAGCTATCCTCTACTTACAAGTATTCCTGATGTCTCTCCTTTGCAGGCCTGTCAGCACAGACATTTCACAGCTAAACTTATTTGCCCCTATCATTTTAAATTAATGAAAAAAATGAAATGCTATAATAAAAACATCTGATTGCCTCCTCACTTATTGCAAATCTTCATTACTCAGTTGTCAGAATAGAGTCATGATTTCAGAAACCTCTGGCTTTTGGCACCCAAATGCAAGTATTTCAGTGAGGTATGATCTGTGATTGATAGACAGGTGCAAAGCATCCTGAAAGTCTCCCTCACGGACTGTAAATTACAGTGCCTTTGTGGAAAAGAAACAAGAAAAAAAAAAAGACCTGGGATGACTGGAGGCAATACAGCCAGTGAATGCTCTATGGAAACTGGTGTGTTCCAACAACTGAACAGAATGTCATAGTTTTCCAAAAGCTCTTTCTAGGAGCTTGACTTTCTCTTAAGAACACAGCCTCTCCCATCTGGGGCATGTAATCCCAGCAGATAGTGTCATGGTCCTCCTGAGCTCTCACGATGAAAGGACTAGCAGAGACTTACCAGCCCTGACAATCCTCTGCTGCAAAAGTGCCTTTCAGGACTGGGAGATGCTCCGTTTCAAACCCCACAGAAGACAGTTGGTTAAAAGGTTTTAAGCCCAGAGCAAAAGGCTTTGCAACAATAACAAATCAACCCCTACAGAGATCTAGTTTATGAAAAATGGCTGATTGACTCCTGAGTGACTAAAAGGTGTAAATGGAATTGAAACGGTCTTCTAATTCTATCTCCATAAGCTATTGTAATTCCATCAGTCTCCTTTCACCATTCGCTCCTGGACTCCTTCAGCCTGAGGTTTCTCTTTTCACTTAACCTCACATTTACATCAGAAATCCAGAAAGAAAGCTGCTCTTGCAACATGTGGTGTCATGTCACTGTGCTTCCTGAGGACGAAAAATACTCTTCCCTTCGCTAGTGCCAGGATAATTGGGATGTGCTGCCATCAACATGACAGCGGATGTTTCTGCTGCATCTGCATTCCACATGGACTGTGAATTTGACAGGCTCCCATAATAATGGAAAACATTTCCAACAACCCTCAGAGCTAATATATTCTGATTCCTATAGAGCAAATTTTGAAAAAGAGAAGTGCATCAATTTACAGCTCAGGATTGGTTAAGAAAGGCAGAGCTTTCTGCAGAGAAGAATATAACTGTGAGGACACAAAGGCAGAGAAAACTTATTTTCAAAATGTTTGAGTGTACATTGTGCCTAAAGCAAAGATAGCATTTCTCCTTTTTTAAATGTCATGAAATTGCAAGGAAACTTGGGAACATGTAGTTGAATGTGAGCCATAAAAGACTTTGCAGAAGGCCTTTTTAGCTACTGACACATTAAAAGTTGAGCTTCCCTGCAACATGCCTCCCCTCCACCTACTGGCACACAGAGAATAAGTAAACCTGACTCAAGTCCCACCTAGAGCAGCAGCTGTTGGAAAGTGACAAAACATGTGTTGACTGAGAGTAGGCAAACGGGTACGGACAAAACCAGAGAAAAAACATAGAAACTCCCCATGCAGAAGGGCTGAAATATGCAGATTCAAAGCTGTGCAGGAATGAACACCAGTGCCCTCCAGTAAAGCAAGCTAACAGAGGAGCTTCCCTGCCTGCTCTGTAGAGACCATTACCTAAATATCCCTGTGGAAGAAATTCAAACACAGTTCTACAATGAGATTATTCCTCTTAAGTGCTGCCATTGTGTACAACAAAATCAAAATAAACCTTGTAAGAAAAGGGAATGTCAAAATACTGTGCAGCACAAGGTGGCATGTGGCCTCCCTTTTATGCAGTCCACAGCCTATGCAGTTTTGTTGAAATCCTTCATATAACTGCAATTTCTATTACATAAAACAAAGTTTCTGCACTTGTGGACAGTCAAACTGATACCTTTGCCAGATGGACAGATATTAGTTGGCTAGTGAAACATATCTGTGACTAACATTTGGATTTGTTTGCTCGTCAGGTTACCCAAAATAACCCGAATGCATTTGATTTTCAGATGTAGCACTCTGTCCAGGTATTTGGGGAACAGAATCTACTGACATTTCTGAGTCTGGTTTGGCCTGACATCCTTCAAACTGATTCTCAGTCTGACAATGAAAGCAATTTCTGCTTTCTTTCTTATTTCATTATATCTGAAGATATGTGCAGATATCTGAAAGATATCTGCAGTCAGAGGCAGTCTTTATAATATAGGATTCAAAATGAAATGAGTACTTTCAGATAAATCTGTTTATGAAGCTAAATGGTCAAGCACACCATATCTATATGTTCTGACATTGGAACCAGATGTTCACATTTTTAGGTTCAAACTTAACAGCAGGACATGATAAATATGAGACAAAGCTATTCTATATGTTTCTCTCTTACATTTCAGGCTTTCTGTTGCAAC
Organism: Apus apus; assembly: GCF_020740795.1. Taxonomy (NCBI): domain Eukaryota; kingdom Metazoa; phylum Chordata; class Aves; order Apodiformes; family Apodidae; genus Apus; species Apus apus. The sequence continues at coordinate 29,736,413 of NC_067285.1, forward strand.
AACATCTACAAGGGTCTATTCAGCTAGAAAATAAGAGGTATTATGCTATCTAGGAAGTGGTATAAAAGTATAAAATTGAAGTTCAAGTTTTACACTATGAATGCATATGAGTCCAAAAGAGAAACCTTCTCAAGGTTATCTTTCTGCAGAAGAACATTTCTTTCCCTTGAGCTGACCATTCACCAGGCATGAAGAATTCTCAAAAAAGTATTTAAGCTTATGTATAGTTTTAAGTGTGTGCAGAAGTCAGTACCACCCTTATAGCTGCTCTCCTCTTTCAGTTGTGCACAGTTTAGTGCTTTGATGGACTTAAATGTCATTAAGTTACAAAGCAGTTCCGGGAAACTGCCTCAGTGCCCACCAGCTGTGTTTCTGTTTGGAAACTCGCTGTCTGTTCAAAGTTACTCAGCGTTTGCTGCACACAGTCTACAAATCTTGACCTTGAATCAGTTCAAGCAGTTTAAATACATTACTTAAAAATATCAAGCTGGCAGGTTTAGAAATTTCAGCCCTAGTACTAGTTATTGATTCTGGGTTTGCATAATCATTGTCAACAGTCCATGCATTTTTACTTCAAAGAAAACTGGTAAGACTGGAAGCATTTACTTGATTTTAGCCATCTTCTCTTCTCTGAATAAAACCAGCCTTGTTTTCTAGAGTATCATGCCTCCTCCTCTTCCTTGCTACTAAGGCTGTCATTTTTTACTTAAGCAGGCAGACAAAGAGTGAGCATATTGCCTATTTTGCTATGATGAAAACCTTGCAATTATAGCAAAGAATTCCCGTCAGAAATCCATGAAAGGAGCACCACAATGTTTACATTTCAGTGCTACTGCTGGTTGCTTACCCCTCTTTCCTTCTTGCACGCCTCCAAGCACAAGCCAGAGGGGTTATTGCTTTCCTATTCTATTCAATAAAGAGGTTACTTTTTTAAGCCAGCTCTTACAAACTCTATACTATGCATGGCATGACAAAAACATATGAACGCACCTACTAATATTGATTAGGCTTACCAGTTTCTGCCTGCAGCTTTGCAAGGAGCAGACATGAAGGCAGACCATAATTCATTGCTCTGATTATTCTTGAGCTTTAAATAGTGCATGGAGCCAAAACATCATCTTTTCTTTTAAAAAACCCTCCAGGAGCTTGTAAAGTCTGCTGAACCTCACATTGATCTGAATCCAATACAGTGCCACCACCTGACAGGCTTTCCAGACACATTAGCAAATTTTTAACTCACCTTATTGTGGCTGTTCTATAGAACATAAGCAATTTCACATTGCTGGTTATGTTCTCCAAACAGTTTGATGCTAACATTGCTTTTTCTATCGATTCTGCTCACTTGGCAACATTGACTTTCTTTTGTTCAGGCATGGTCACAGCATGTGATAGCCAGCCTCTGGTGGCCTATACCTCACGGATAGCATTCAAGCTGTTCTAGTCTATGCCAAGGCCAGAACAAAGTCAGTCTCAAATCAGGGAGCTGTAAGACCCTCCTCAGTATTTTATTTGTGCTCAGTGAATACTGAGGGCATCTGTGGCTCTTGCCTGGAAAACCTTGAAAAAGTTTCCTGCAGTTTTGAAAGTAGCCAAATAGGATTGTCACTGACAAAATGTTCTGGAAAAGGTCCAGCCTATTCTGGTGTGTCCTTTTGTACCATTTTCAGGCCTTAATATTAGTATGCTGTCAGTATGGAGATGCAGCAGTGTGAAAGCAACATCACCTCTCTATCTAGCTTTTAAAAAAGAAAAATATTATCCCCTCGTGTTTTACAGAGGCTAGCTGTACAAGAATGAATGTGTTATAAGAATTTCTAGGATATACTAAAGTGCAGCCTGAGCTCTAGGGAATGGAGCCTCTGAGTCCTGTACTCTCCCCTAGCACAGCCCTTTTCTGAATTTATTTGCTCCTTTCAAAAGCTCACGAGTCTAGTACTACAGCCATGGAACCTTTTGATCACCCTGAAGCAACTACAAAATCTTACCAATTGTTTAAAAGGCTTTAGCAAATATTCAATAGCCTTAATTTGTTCCAAGAAAGCTTTAGCTATAAAAAAACTCCTTCTGACCACAACGAGAATAGCGATATCCAGCCCTCCCTTCCCTCAGAGCATGGTCCTGGCACACCACCCACAGCTGTGTAACTACACTTTAAAATATCCCATAACAAACACATGAAGATACAATTAAACTATGTTAAACATGGTGAAAAATGTCCTTCTGTGTAAAAGAGGTTCTAAAATGGTGTCTCTCAAGCAGATAATACACAGCTTGAAAACACAACTGGTATGCTACAAGGAAAAAATAGGAAGACCTCTGAAATTCTAAGCTGCTGTTTTAAAATAGGAATGGTCATATCCTACTGTTCCATAAACACAGAATGCATTTCAGAAGTGGGAGGATTTGGTCCAGGGTCCTTTTTGCCCTTATGTCTCTGGACAGTTAACTTTCTGTCTTTGACTACGGCAAGATGCAATCTGACATTGTGTTTCCAGGTTGCACCCAATCAGTCTGTGCGCTAGTATACTGCAAGAGCAAACCTGCAGGTGCCTCTCCATACATGCTATCCTTAATTCCAGAACCACAATCCCAGAAATACATTACCATTTTGTCACCACTAGTCACCTCTCTAGGTGCTCCTACTGCTTCTGCCACTGAAGTTGTGGTTTTGTGAAAGGATGCCTATTGTAACATCAAAGAACTGCAGAATTCACATCACTGTTGCCAGATGTTGGGAATGAAACAGAATAAGGAAAAGCATGCAAGTGAGCATGTGAGAATCAGACCTGCACTCTGAACAGCCATAATTTCTCCAAGCTGCTCCATACACTTAGGTCTTTAAGTAGGCAGATACTTAATTTTTTTTCCAGCAAAAGAGGCAAAAGGTTTGTGTTAAAATATTCCACAAAACATTTGCAAGACTGTTTTTTGCAAACAGAATAAAATTTTATGTGGTGATACCAAGTTATTTCTCCATATCATTTAAAAACAACAATAGATACAAAATGCACAGTAGCTAATTTCTAACCTATTGTTATTTACCTCAGCAAATCTTTACATATGCTGTTCTGCAACAGTCTGATCAGTGAGTGAAACACAGAGATTACTAGAAATGAACACTGTTAATTTAAAATGACAGTAACAAGCTATTAAAGCAGAAAGGTAAGCGTACTGTGGCTTAAACACATCAGCCAACAAAGACAAGCATCAGCCTAGAGACATTCACTGAAACAGGGACTCTGCTGGTGGGAGCCATTTTGTTCTGAAGTGACAAGATTTATACAGTTGTCCTCTAATGTAAACTCCTTGCAGCTGAGGAGCATACTGTGCCTTTTTGAGCCCCTGCATCTTTCCCAGCAGTTAAATTTACCCTAAACGACAAAACCTCAAGGAGGGCTGACTGCATAGATGCCAATTCCTACAAAGAAGAGCTACCTGGGAGAGGCTGAATGCCAGATGAGGCAAACACACCTCTCCTTTTCCACTAGGACTTCAATACCTCTGCCTGTTGAAATGTTCTCTAATTCCGCCACGTCCTACCTTTACCTGATTAACTTATCTCTGATTTACCCACTTGAGCAAATGAGACCAGATTTTAACAGTAATTCAAAGAAAAAATGTCAAGAACATTGAAGATGGTCTTACTTCCACTGGAACATGCTTTAGGAAGAGTTTTGCAGGACATTCTTTTAGCAAAAGGTTTAAATGACAATTATCAGAATATTTTCTTTCAGTAAGGTCAGTGACTTGTGTTCACTACTCACTTAACTAATGGTGAATGAAACAAGAGAAATATTCCAGTTCTCAAAGGAGCTGGGTACCCAGGTATTTTGAAACACCCCCTAGCACCTTTCTGGTCTTTGAAAATGCTCCAATTCTCTCTTTGTCAATAATTTCCTTTTCTTTCCTCTTGCTGATTCTCTGGGAGGACTGAGGGGGAAGACAGCTATCTGAGGAGAAGATAATTCTTGCTATTTTTTACAGATATCTGCAAATTTGGGTAAGTAGCACAATGAAATATTTAAAAGCTATCATGTTAATTTGCTTTGGAGAGTAGATGACAAAACCTCACTTCCTGTGCTGAGTTTAGTTTCTATTTTAAATAAATTAAATGCTTCTTTTTAATATTGAAAGGGAAAAGCAAATTCTCCTTGAGAAACTAAATGTGAAGTGTAGTAAAAATAATCTTTATAATGTTATATTATTAATCTAAAATGAAGGAGCATATATTAAAGTTTACAACACAGCAGAAATAAAAATTATTTAGACAGAAAAATTCACATAGTAGAGGTATCTGGAGACTTTTTTCTTTTAAATATTGTGAAGAAAAATATATTGTGATACTGGACAAATTCCAATCACCAAAGGAAATACAGAAAGAATATCTATTTTTGAAGTGTCTCTTAAAATTTGCAAATTATGATTTATTATGAACTTTATATTAAAAAAATAGGGGAATATGTATTGTAGAAGATACAGCGCTTCAGATTCGTGCTCTCTGAATAAGAAAAAGCAAGCCCTTTGTTATATACCCATTGATTTTAAATACAGATTTCATACAATGCAGGCACTTAGGATATTTCTCATTTAAAAAAAAATTAATATAGGAAGCAGAGAGATAGATTTAAAAGTGAACACAACACATATTTGTAAAATAATTGCAGTTTATTGACCAAAACCATTAACGGTACTACAAACAACAGCATTACTTGGCAGTTCTCATTGTGTTATTGATTCACTTTTCTCTCTCAAAAGCACAGTTTCTCAGACTTTGTTCAGTCTACTGAACACAAGGCAGAAGGCACCTTTTCATTGCCACTGTTCCAGTTCTTATTAGACATCACTCTCCTGTGCTGCTTCTGTCAGAAAAGTATTGGTGTAAGGTGCCTGGAACAGCAAACACTTTTGACTCAGAGGTATGTTTGCTGTTAGCACAAAGACCACATCTCAGGCCTGAATAAAAGTGAAGTCTCCTCCAGATGCCTGTTTTGCCCTTGTATAGGCATCTTAATTGGTATGAAGGGCTTGCAACAATCTGTATAGACAGTGGTGACATCTTGATTCTGCTTGCAAATGAGAAAATCCTGAAGTCTGAACTTTCTGATGGAACACAAGAAATCCATAGACTTCCTCTCACAAATGAATGGATGTGAAAAATCTGAGAGGTACACAAAGTCAGATGGGGAGTGCATGCTTTGATAAGGCTGCCAGTGTTCACAAAGAAATTCAGTGCAACAGGAAGGCCAGGCATACAGAGATCTATATATGCAGATCTGCTTACAGGCACACAACTCAACCTTGTCTGATTTGAATCAAAACACAGAGCTGTAAGAAGTTTTAAGAATCAGGTATCTATTTTCATGACAGAAAAGGAATCTTAATCCCCCCCTGCCCTGCCTGCACTACAAATGTGACTGCACACGTTTCCAGGTCCCAAAGTGTGTGACAATGAGGCAATCACTCTGCCCCATACCCTCTTCCACCAGGCAGCAGCTGTTCCTACTGCATCTCTTCACAACAATCACTGCTTTGGAGTAACATCACTACCACTCGAGATTCAAAGAAACCACCTGGGAAGAGATTTTGTGGAAATGAAACTTTTGCAATTTACTGAAGTACTGTTTCAGAAACAGCCCATCACTTTAGTCCAGTGGTTCCTTGGCAGATGGCCACAGCTGTTGCAGCCTTCAGAGGAGAATTCAGTGTGTTGCTTCCTGTTCATCCTGACACTGATGGAAGAATTCCCAGAGAAGCACCATGCTTTGTAATTCTGTGCCATAACACAGAATGCACTATCCACAATTAAAAGCATTATTATAGGCACTTCTTCTTCAGACTATTTTCAGTTATCCAATTGCAGATCAGCTAGCAAAAATGTGCATGATTTTTTTTCAGAATAACTGTCACGAATACAGTCAGACTTTGTTCACATTTTCTGGACATATTATCTACGGCATGTCTGTGTTTGTGGAACAGAATTAACCACTTCATCACATCTCAGTGTGTGAGCTGAAAAAGAACTGGTTAGGGATATCTGTCTTCTCTATATGCTGCGAGTGAGCACATGTGCACGGTGAAAGCAGAGACGTAACTAGCACAGTTGACAACTTGATGTCTGGTTGAATTTCCTTCAATTCTCTCTAAACAGTCGCAGACAATGAGAACACATTTCTCACTGTACTGCACAGTAACTTCAGAATGAAAGTGCTTGTTCCAAGTGGGGAAGTGTACTCATAATGTAAACCATTCACCATCCCATCTGATATGTTTTATTGATTGGGATGGCACTGTCCAGCAGCAAAATATTCTCACCAAAACTCGGACTTCAGACTCTTGCCTGATCCAATCCCATCCCCACACCAATTGCCACAGGAGATGATCAGCATCTAACTATAGTTAAGCAATCTTTTGATCTAGGCTGACTCCTGCAGTGGGTGCGGCTAGATGAAAAGAAAAGCTCTCACTCTCTGTACTGGTTAAAGAACTTCCACTGACCACGTGAAAATCATAATTATAGAAATATTGTATCACAGTAGAAGTGACATACAGTACTTCGTCTGCCAAAGGTGAAAGGAAGAGAGGTGAGGAAACAGCAGAACCGTCTGTTCCTTGAATTAGAGAGAAAAGTACCAGCTGAGAAACAAGGACAAGAAAGCAGCTAAACCTGGTGGCTTTGCTCTCTCAAAGTCGAACAATACAAAAGAGAAACAACCTTAGAACCACTATAATTAGTTAGAGCATGAGGGAACCTGCCAAACAACTCAAACATAAAATAAAAATGCAGGGGTTTATACTTACAATTTTAGGAAGGGGGAACAATGACTTTTTTCAGTGTTTAAGTAACTAAGTGCTTTACTTTTGACCTGTGATATGAACTTATTCCTATTCTTCCTTTTACAATAATTAAAATGCTTTGAGCCTTGGTGTGCTCCTCCTCAGAATGATGGCTGAGAACTGACTACATGGCAACAAACAGAGCTGAGGGAATGTCACAAATCTAACAGAAACAGTCATTTGAATACCTTATTAAATTCACACCAACAGTATTTACACCCATTTCATGTTTTCTCCAGCTGAACTCACTAGAGAATGTGACTGTTGGCAGGAATCAGACAAATGAACAGTGAATAATAGCCTAAAATAGAGACTATTCACAGGGAATGAATTTTGAATTTGCATTCAGGTCAGAAATGCTGGCGATCGTAGGCTCTGTTCACCCAAGCAGAGACAGGCACTGACTGTGGCTTCTTTGTACACTTTTTGACTTTCAAAACCTTCCCTCAGATGGGTACATACCACACTTTATTCCCTAAAATTAAAAGATGTAAATCTCTGAGCTGATTTAAGGAAACGATGAAAAGAGACATCTGTCAGAATGATGAGTTGTTTTCAAATAGGCTGTCTAAATCTGGCATTAGTGGCTCTTAGGAATGGAAGAGAGCTCTTAGAAAGCAGTTGCTAAGAAGCCCCACCATATAGACAAGCAAGAAGCATTTTGTATCTAGCCTCTTCAGTTTGCTGCTGTTTTCAAAGGAAGTCAGATTCTCTGCACATGACATAGCTTCGTTTTTGTAATGGTGAACCTCATCAATTGTGTTTGCTTCATGCTATTTTAAAACCCAGGCAGAAAAGAAACTAAGAGACTTCATAACTCTCAACCCCTCTTCAACCCCACAAAACTTAGGAAAACAAATGTGCTTTGCAAAGCTCTGTCAGTCTCCCCTAGGTTTCTTAAGTCTCCGCACTTTCCACCATGGTAACCATCTTTGCTGTTATTTTCAGTAACTAAAGAGAATTCCTTCATTTAACTGCCTTGTCACAAGAAATTAATGCAACGTGTGAGCTGGAAGAGAGGGAATTTAGCTTGCCTGGCTTTGTTCAAGGCAGTTCAACCACTTCCTTTGAAACAGCCCTCTGGCACTTAAGCTTTCTCACCAGATGAATTATTCCTTCACTAACTCACCCAGAGGTGGTATCAAGTCTTTCCTAAAAGCATCTAAAATCTTAATCTGTATAGAGAATTCTCAGCAAGGTGTGATTACTATTTCTTTCTCTCTCTACCTTACACTGTGGCTACTGTGTCTCCTTCCCACCTAATGCACATGAAAAGGAGAGCAACACAGAGACATCTCTCACAGTGCTTTGTCTGGGACCTGCAATTTACTTCAGTCAGGGGAAAGCTTCACTTCTGTTGTAGAAAGGAAGCTGGGGCAGGCAGCTGAGGACTTTTCTCTCTGCGGAAGCAGGGTTAATTCTCAGCCTGACAACAAGGGTATTGAGTTTCCACAATGGCTCACACTATTAAGTACTCACCACTATTCCCCTGGGAAATGCAGCTGATCAGCATATTTATAGATTTATTTCTGCTGGGTCTTACCACAACAAAAGCTTCAGGACTGCCTTTTTGGGAAAAAGAAAAACCCTCTTGTCATTAATTTTTTAAAAAATTGCCATTGATTTTAAAGTCATATTTGGAGCAAAAGTAAAGTAGCTGTTTCACAGCAGTATATTTAAAGTACAAAGCCAGATGCAGCCCAGAAAAGGAAATTTTGAGCTCATTTTGAGGGTTGTTAATACTCATATCTTAAGTACAGGAGTTAGAGTTATGCTTTACAGCAAATTACCTCATCACAGGGTAATAGATTTGGAGCCTTGGATTAATGATCTGTGTATATGACACTTTCACAGCTGATAACCAAACAAATATATATGTCTTCTAAACAAATATCAAGTTTAGGGGCATTTTTTCAGTTCAGAAGACATTCAACACACCTATGCAATTACAAAGCTGGCCATAACTGTCATCTTCAGGAAATCCAGATGTGTGAGGTCACCAAACTTCTTAAGACTACCTGAGGATGCTGGTTCTTTTCTTCATAGACATACTTCTTGTCATGCTTATAAATACCTCCTCTCACTCCTGAGCTATTTACTACATGCCTTACTTTCATCTCCCCACTGAAAGTGGTGGTGTATGTAATGTGATGTCTTTATGTTGCAACCCAAGAGGGAAGAAGAAGTCATATTGTAAAAGCACAACACCACCAATCAAAGAGAACAGACTGCTGCTTCTCTATAAATATCTCACCCATTGTTCTGGCAAGCATGCTGACAAGAAGGAATGTCACAGGTATCTATTATGTCTGTTTGACCATTTCATACTCCCATAAGGCAGTACTATATCTGAGGGGGTTCCTGTACTCACTGAAACTAATCTGAGTCCAACCATTCCTACAACGTTATTTTTATTTTTCCTTTACTCACTGCATTTCCCTCTTGTGTACATACACACTTATCTGTTCACCTCCTCACAGTATAAATCAGCACAAATTTACTGGAAAAGAAGAAAGAATAAAGGTATTTGTGTGCACAGTGTATATGTGCTGAGAAGTTTGAGCAAATCTTCTTCATTAAAATGTGTGGTTAATTAATCAGGACACCAATATATGGTACAAACATCTCAAACACCTTTAGGATATATAAATCACTAAGATGTTCAGAACTGCAAGCAACAGGTTAGATCAAAGTAGTACAGAGAGTGATGGGAATGAGCAAAATGAACAGAGGGTCAGAGTTGACCTACCTAGCCTAGGAACTAGATTTTCCTAGTTATCTAGAATCAAGTGTCCTTTGTCTGTACCCCTGTCCATTCACAACGTTCTGAGAAGTAGGATGCCTGGGTCATGTGTACAGTAGAGCTCACCAACTCAGTAATTTACTGCTATTTACATCCCAGTTGGGCTCGGTCATGTGTACAGTAGAGCTCACCAACTCAGTAATTTACTGCTATTTACATCCCAGTTGGGCTCTCTTCCAATTTCCTGCCCTCACCACATAGAACAGTGACTGAGCAGTTTATCTAGAACATGGCAGATTCACACTCAACATTCTTCTTTCTGCAGGGACAATAAAAGAGATCCCAGTTAAATTTCCTAATCTTTAGACAAAAACATACTATCTACCCTCCCTGTTCAAGTTGTAAAATACTCCCTGAATCACAGAAGACAGAATAAAAAGGAAAATTAATTACTGTATAGCTAAATTCAAGGACATTTATTGTGAGTAAGGCTGAAATTCAAGACCCTGCAGTTAAAGAAAGGAGTAAGATACCACGTTACTTCTTACACTTACTTGGCCTCAATCAATATTTTGCAGTTTGCTGAAAAAAACTCAGCAGATTCTGACATCCAGGGCATTCTGACTAGCCCATGCAATATGCAAACTGTGGTCCTGTCAAGCTAAGGGCAGCAAAATGTGTCTCACACACCCTTGACATAAGTTCCTAACACTGATGTATTCAGTAAAATCTGAAGAGTAGGAAGAAAATTGTGCTCATCCTCTTTCACCTGTCTAGTGAGGAAGGAGCTGCTTTAAGTACCTGTTTCTGGAAAGACGGTCATTAATATAAATCCCAAGTTAATTTTAGAGCAAAGGACAAGAACCTAAAAAGGACTTGGTCTGCTCAAAGCAGACACTGCAATATTCTGCACTGAATTACCCAGTTTTCTGTAGGTAGCTCAAAGACAATTATATTTTCCCAGTCAATTAGCCAGCGCTTTCTCTAAGCAGAGCATTCATGGCACACAGCTTAACAGTCTCGCTCTCACATCTGACTCAGCTCCCATAATGTCTCGTGTTTTCTTCCTGTTCTACATCTCAGAATCCAGTTTATTTTAAGCCCAGAGATACTGAAAGGAGAAAACTTCTGGAGGATGCTGTTCCATGCATATTTTAACTTCTTTTGTCATTCGGATGTCATTTGGGTACAGCACCACCTCTCCAAAAATAGAAGGAGAGAGAGAATGGAGGAGTTATATTTGTAAGTGTTTGTATTAGCTATCATCTTAACAGAAACAGATTATACATGCTAGAATATTGAGGAACCAGCATCCCTCCTAGTTGGTGGAATATAGCTCCCTTCTGCGGAGACAGAATGTCACACACAGGCACAGACTGGCTAATTTCTCCAGGAGTGTGAAGAGGTTAGAGGAGGGGAAAATACATTTCCTAATTATCTAACACAAAGCAACATATATAGAGAGAGATTAAATGCTTTGGCTTAGTCTATCATTACCTTGTCATAAAATACTACTAGCATAATGCTTCACTTGATGGTAGCCTCCCAGCAGTATACTCAGTTTTGGGGAACACAATCAATTGGCTCCAAAATGCATTCTGCATTGGAGGAGTGCATGTTGAGGGTTTAAATTATCTGCATATCTTTAATCTTAATCCATGGAGCAATAGAGGATCTGCTAGGTATTTATAGCTGGGCTGGGGTGGGCTGCCGAGAGCAGGGTAATTGAAACAGTATTTCAGCCTGTCTGCTTGTCTGATTTGTGTAATGGCTGCTATTAGCTATGGCATAGTCACAACACTAAATGGAAAAAAAAATAAATGCATTAAACATATGTTTCTATATTGTATTTTATGATCATATCTTATTTTTTATTGCACCTTAAAATTCTATTGTTCCTTCCTTTCTGAGATCAATTTACTTGCCTGGCAGCAGTTTCCAAAAAAATTAATGCTCGTGAAAGCTGATCTGCTGCCTCTTATTCCCTGGATTAACAGAGCTTTCAGCTTGAGAGTTGCTACATTTTTAAGACTGAGGACTGTGACCTCTATTTCAAGTTGCTCTTACCCTAAAGGATCAGTTTGTGCAAATTTTTGTCCTGTAGATAATTATTATTTTTACTTCTCAGAAGGATTTTATTTTGTTCTTTCTTCAAGCTGCAAAAGTAGCATAAAGAAATCTTAGAAGAATCAGTCTCTATATTTTCAGCAAGTATTTTTAATTCTGCAATCTATTACTTGTCATATACTATTTTTGAAACTTGACAATTATTTCAGTTAAGTGATCTAGTGCTGCCTCAAATCAGGAGACACATGGTATGATTTTCCATCATGCTCATTATTTCCTCTCCTTTTAAAGGAGAAAGTACTCTTCAGCACTGTGAGTTGCCTTTGGATGTTACCATGAGGTGCCTTGAAACTCCTCCACTAGGTGCTAAACACTGGCTCATGTCCCTCCCTTTCCAGTCTTAGTGAATTCTGGGTGGGTCACATATTTTGGCAGGAACCTGCTGCCTCATGACAGCTTTCCATCACATCTCCTGCAACTTGGTATCATAGGTCACTCTAATTTACACGCTGCTCCCAGCACCCAGATCTGTAAACTTCAGTCACTGAATGCAAAATGGCAGCCCCTTGACAAGCAGCTTGTTCACCAGGTTTCCAAAGCCTATCTAAATTTGTGCAGTCTTATCTGTCTTTAGCAGAGCAGACATCTGGGACCTTTGAGAGGTCTTCCAGCTGTCATGCATGGGTCACCTTGTGCTGGAAGGAGGACATGGCAGTACTGGAGCGAAGTGCCTAGAGGTATACTTGTAGATTTTGAAAGCTCCAGAGCAATCAAAATATTGGGAGACACCTTGACACTGTGGGCACTCTAAGAGCAGCCAGCACTATCACCAGGGATGTTACAAGCCCCTATCCTAGAGCAATGCATCTGTTTTAATGGCAGCCAACCAGGCTGATTTCCAGTAATTCCTGCATGTGTTTTGTCAGAACCTTCTCTAAATTGTTAAATTTTTTAGCAATATCAGACTTGACAAATATGCTTTTTCCCAAGAAAAAATTTTGGTCAGAAAATTTCTAGCTTGCAGAACCTGGGACAATCCTGGGCCATGCCATACTGCACTTCTAGGCAGGCCTCAGCTGCCAAATATGGGCACAGACTACTGCAGTATGTCTGCACAGCCCAGACACGTAGCCCCAGCCATGTCCATGGCAAGCTCTCAGACTGCAGTCCTCTTTCCCTCACTGTCAGAATTTTAAATGCTACATCTTTGATTACCTTCAGAGCCAGTCAGCTTAGAGCCTTAAATACTTTTCCCAACCTCAAACTGAAGTCCTCAGACTTAATTTCAATCCAGTTCTGCTCTCTGTGCTGGGTTCTAGACATATGTGGCAATGAAGAAATATTCTCTTTCAGGATCTCCTTTGTAGTAACATAGACATCACCATTACCAGACCAATAGTGCTCAGAGAGGAAGGAATGGGCTGAACATTAAAAAAAATATCACTTGTAAAGTGGCTGCACCCAGCCTAGTGTACTACACTTTAATACTGTCCACTGACAGATAATGACAGATAATATCACGATAATGTCCCATAAGAAGCATAACTATGAACTATTAAGTATCAAATCTGTTAATGTTTACATAGAAGCATAATAAATGAAGTGCACCCAGCATGCAACAGAGTCACATTAACTGTTTGCTAAAGGCAAACATTCTATTCAGTGCCTTTTTGTCATATTTCTTCCCATATACACATAAACTCCCAAATCTTCTTCCTGTGTAAAAAGAAAGTGGTAGTTCCAGAAGAAAATTCAGGAAGTAAACTAACCTGCTGGGACAAGAGGTTCAACCAATTGCATCAAAGGAACATGTGGGCCACCAGAACATGGACAGCAAAAATGATCTTGTCATAAATCTATTAGCAATGCATCATCACTTTTTCTCCCTCGTGAGGTGGCATTTTGGATATTTTTTCCCAACAATAACCTTATAAGTACAGGTGAAAAAAGTTTTCTGGCTCGCTACATGGAAAATATTATCATCTGCACTACCCCAGTGCGAAGAGGTCACTTGCTTCCTTGGGAAGATTACAGAAAAAGGAAGAAATCATAGCAAGGGAACTCTCTGATTTATGAGTACCTAGAGACCTACTGAGAAAACCTAATCCCAGGTAACCGTTCTGCAGAAGCTGAAAGGCAGCCATTTAACCTTTGGGCTTCCACTGCTACACAACTTACAAAAGCATCCATGTGAAGCCTTTAAACTATAGAAGTTAGAGTCAGGAGAGACCTGTTCCACTACCATGAAGTCTGGCCCATTTACACTGCCAGGAGTCCCCAGAGGATTAATCAATTACAGGCAATAAATATTTTCCAGATACAAAAAAAAATTAATAAAATAAATAAGCATTTTTTGAAATACAGAAATGATAAACTTTTTAAAGCCAGAAGGTTCCTCATCTAAGCAGGCAGTATGAATGTATTTTAATTGCAGAGACACTCACTGCTCCTGGCATGGGTTCATATTACTGAGGTAAGTTCTTTTTCATTGTGGACACATGTTCTAGGAAGATTTTTATTAAAAGACATACAGGCTTGGGTGAATACTGCCCCAAGGATATTGTTATCTAATGGTAAATATAATACACAGCTGTAGGGAGGGTGAAATGTTACTTCTCTTAATCTAAAAAAAACCACCAAACCAAAACATTAAAATCAGATAAATAAGCAGAGTACCTTCCTGATAACCCAAACTAGCCCCCCACAAAGTGGGTCTCTGGAGGAGCAAATCTTTGCAGGTCTCTCAGCAGAGCCTGTATCAGATGGGTCTTGCTGTGGCTACTGTCCCTCTGCAGCAATTCATAATACAGTAAACCAGGTGTTATATCTGAACTTTTCCACACATTTTTCTTTATCAGGCTTTACATTCCCCAGGCTGGGCCTCAATATTTTCTCAAGATCTTGTACTCCTTCTGTTCCCAGTGTAATACAGCTGAGCCTGGCCAGCTGCCACTCTTGACTCCTGCTCTCTCTACTATACAGTCTGTCTGGGAAGCCAGACAACCTCCTGAGCCATTAGGTACATGCTCTCCCTCAAAAATAATAACAGTAATAATAAAAGATAATTTTTTCTGTCTGTCTCCCAGAAAGCCTGGCTGCTTCTGGCCCATGCTTTAGCACCATATCCATGTTTGTTCCTCACTTCACTGGATATTTCCACATTCATATTGTAGAAATCTCAGACTCACTCATACCTCTGTTTATACCTCTGCATAGCACTGTCCTGAAATGCAGAGAGAAGAAAACATGACAGCTCACTGGCTGTTGGTTAGTCTGTGAGGAATCAAGAGCCTGGCTGAAGCTGATGAATCACAGAATCACTTAGATTGGAAAAGACCTTCAAGATCATTGAGTCCAACCATTAACCCTGCTCTGTGAAAGAGCAATGTGGTTTGCGCACCAAACTGTTCAGGCAGCTCTGGGCACATCTGTGCCCAGAGAAAGATTTGTCCAAGTTCTAGTATATTACAACAATTTGAAACAATGTAAAAATAGAGAAGGAGGTTAGTTAGCAGTAAGATATAAAACCACTTTTTCTTCTAAAGGGAAGACAAAAAACTTTTTAAAAAATAATTATGAAATTGCTGAACAACTATGGCATCTGATAAATAGGAGATGGACTCCTGGAGGTGTAAAGTGCACAGATGTCTGTACATCCTCATTATTATGAGGAGCTTTGCACACCCTTGGGCACTGCAAGCCTTCAATACAAATAGCTTCAGAGTTCTTCTAAATACAGGTGGGCTTAAATTATACTTTAAATCAAATACTTGCTTACATTTCTTGCTTAATTAGAATCAAAATCCTGTGTGTTGGCACAGTCTCAGTTTTACAGATTCAAGAATTACGCTATGGCAAATGAAGTGAGTTTGTGATTTCCAGCAAAAATAACCAAGCTTACAAAGCTATCGAGGTCCACAGACAAGAAGGAGAAAACCAAGGCTGACATTTTTATCTGTCCTTGAATCATCACAGAATGTAAAGGAAGAAGCAGAGAAAAATCTTTCTCATTTTCCCCTTTTTTTCTCTCTTGGCAGAATTAGTGGGTGTTTGCAGCTCCATTCAAATCGGATTATCTCACTTTCAGAAGTGAGTTTGCCAAGGAACCAGCTGCTTATCATCAGCCTGCAAATAGGATGCACCCCAGCCCACCAGACCCCAGAACCTGGGATGAGCCATTAAAAATATGTAGGACTAAATGAATGTCTGTTCTTCATCACAGAAGACAAGTATTGATAAGTCCTGGCTGCTTACTTTCTCACACTGCTTGCCCTAAGGTAAACTATGTAATTTAAAAATTATGTCAGTTACATTGCTATTACCCCACTAAAGACATGTGAGGTCCCCTATAAATGCCTCTGGTCAAACCCTTTAACTTCTTAACAAAAGAAGAGAATCATTACTCTAATTTGAAATGTGAATTGATGCTCCCACCATTTTTATTTTCACCATGTAGTGACTGAAGTTTGCTTTTTTGAAGTAGGAAGGACACAGGACATAGCATTGTTACTTTCTTCATGCTTCCAAAACTGTTTTGTTTTTGTTTTTGTTTTTGTTTTTGTTTTTGTTTTTTTTAACAGATAGATTAGATGGAAAGGGCAGATTGAATTCTGGCATCTTTTTATATACCCCCACAGTGATGTTTAAGCATATCAGGCTACGTGTTCTTCAGGTGCTTTGTCAACAGGATGGAAATGCATTTCCTAGTGTGGGCACCTGTGACCGAACTGAAGAGCAGTGTGTCCCACACCAGAGCCAGAGGGATGGCACAGCAGACTGAAGAATGGTGCACTCTGAGTACACAGGATCCAACTTGGGAAATCAGAAGGTGCATGTGTGGAGACACAGGCATTGTCCCTCTCAGCATGCTCCTAATTGCAGCAAGGCAGCTCCAGTCCAGGGGCCGTACAGCTGCATTGCTATGGCACAGCAGTAATGAGCCTTGCTGAGAGGCTGATCTCTAACCTCAGGTACAACACCGAGCTGCCACAGCTGCCAGTCCTCCACAGCTGCCAGGCCTCCACAGCTGCCAGGCCTCCACACCAGCATGCAACCAACTTTGAGCCTGGCCAGAAGACATAGATGTCTGCACCCAACCACACAGACATACCTGATACTCAGTCTTTAATCCTCTTATATGTCTGACCACTGGCACATCCATTACATACGAAGCATAACCTAAAAGAGAAAACTCTAGCTAAGAAGTGGCCTGGATGTAACCTGTCTGTAGCTCATTTTGGACTGTGTTTCTCATCCCCAGACAATACTTTGTTGTACAACATTAACACACCACTGTGTGTATCTTAGTGCTAAAGCCTGTCACACTCTACCGACCAGCCCTGGCTCTCTGCACAACCCAACAAGTACCAAGGACAGTTCTTGCTACAGCCACCCTTGGCTGAGCAGGCAATGTTCTAGAAAGTGCTATGAAGAGTTATTTAACTTCAAACCCTTGGAAGAATGCATGTAGAAGTTTATTTTTATATTTCAAGTAAAAACTAGATTGTTTCATTTTTCAGAAAAAAACTACACAAACTACACAAAGTATTTTTATGAGAATATAAGCTAAAGAAACAAGTAACATGAGTATAGAAGAGCCAAACTATAATGAGTACTTTTTCCAATAATACAGAAAGTTCCTGAAACTTTCTTCAGCATTTATCTGATGCAATTCTACATCCCACAAAATCAGGTCTTTTCAGAGCTGCTTGACAGTTTTAAAGAATATTAGAAACTTCTGCATAAAGACAGATTTCAAATGATGTTCTGAGGACTTGATTTTGAAGTATGAAGCAGTCACAGAACACAGACTTGAATGGTAACTTTTAGTGAGCATAGCTTGAAGTTGCTCATGAATGTGGCCTTAAAAAATTAAGTGTTCCTTCCACAAACAGGTCACAAGGACAAAGAAGAAGTGCAGTGAGTTGGGGAGAAATGAACCTTAGAATTCCAGAAACGTATTGGACTGAGACCTGTAATTCAGTGCCAGAGACAGGCTTTGCTCTTAAAAGTGCTGATACAGTGAGGACCATGACCCAGAGACTGCTGAGGTGAAAGAAACAATGCTATTGAATTTAGGAGTTCTGGACCAATAATCAAACTTTTTCAGCAGCCCAACGTCTGGTATTCAGATGATGGATTACATGACTCTTGTGCTCCTAAAAGAGTGGCATGGTCCCTTCTGTTTCAGGCTGACAGGACTAAAGATTGATGCAGTCTGGAGCAGAGCTCCCACTGGTGAAATCAAGCAGCCATCATCCTCCTTCCTCCCAGAATAAGCAAGGTGGGTTTTTTTTAATTTCACATAGACATTGTCACACCACTCATGAAAAAGAAGTGCAGGACAAAAAGAAACAACAAATCACACTTTGGATTTGCAACTTAAATACTGAAAATGAGGAAAAGCTACAGAGAACTGCAAACCAGTCCATTTGCTCCAACTTCAGAGTGCTGGTGTTAATCTCCCTACAAAAGCAAGAGGGCTAGTAAAAAAATACCAAAGATATTCAGTGTTTACTGGTTTGCCATAGCCCTCAGCCTTGCTGAGCTCATGGTGGGATGCCTCAAGGTTCTGCTCCCCCTGCCAAGCACAGAGCAGCCTGCCTCAGTATCCACCACTTTTGCTGGGGCAAGTCTGCAAGTCTGATAAGTCTGAAGGGAAGGCAAGAATAGATGAGACTAATTCTTGTTGCTACTGCACGGCTCAGGAAGCATGAAGTATTTATTGGTTTGAGCAAGCCAATTACTTTGCCACTCTCAATAGCAACCTGTCAGATGAGTGCTGCTACTCCCAGCAGTGCAAGAAAGCTGGAGTAGGGTCACTTGTCTCATTGCTCATTCAGCTCCTGTTTTGTATGACTAAGATAACTATGCAAATAGATCCTAGAATAAATTATAACAACACTCTGTGATATGGTGGGTGTCTCCAGACACACATGGCTGCCTTACTGCCAAATCACAGGATTAATGAAGATATGCCTGAGTCTGAAGGTGAGCTGGGAACAGAGACATTGATTTTGCAAACTACGGAGCTGAAGTCTGAATTAAATGTGAGCCCTGGAGACAAATAAAGTAGCCCTTAAAGCTGTAACACTCTACTGCCCTTCCCGGTCTTAACTTTCCCTTTTCCTCCTCCTCTGCAACAGATTGATATGGATTACTTAAGAATAATTACTACCTCCCCTGGGGCTGAGCTTTCAACTGACAGAGAAGAGCTTTTGTTCTGTCCTTTTAGTAAACTGTCCTGTTTCTTTTTTCTAGTTTTTCAACTCTTTGTGCTGAAAGTTAAGGACAGGACAACAGATTCCTAATTATAGCACAAATTCTCCTCTCATTTTATAATAATCAGGAAGAAATGTAATAATCAATAAACATATTCAATAAACCTTGTGTGTATGTAAGATCCTGCACATGACTTAACATAAGCCATTGGGGTTTTTTATGTTTCTTTTCCCAAACTGTTCTGAGAAATGATAGTTCTCTCTTCCTTCTGCTTCTTTCATTTAGTTAGCAGCCACTTCAGGAGAAGGTCTGTAAAGCAGCCCCGTGAGCCACGGTAGTACACAAAAATACATGTCATGATAAATACATACACACATGCATATCATATAGACTGGTACTTCAAACTGGAACTGTGATTAAACCTCCCATATTGCAATATTATGGGGTGAGAGGAGGAATACTATCAAACTCAGAGCCACCAAATAATTCATAAATCATAAATATATATCTGATATAGTCATAGCTGGACTCTACCATTCCCTTGAGAGAATTCTCTCCAAACAAGAAAATGGTATTTCAGGCATTAACTCTTACCTTAGTTTAAAGTAAGTCCTCAGCAGTAAAGAAATAGAAATAAATTATTTTAAACAGATAATGAGTTTCAAGGTGAGCAACTTACCCCTGGCACTTTTCAATTAAGAGTGTGGGACTTGCGTGTCTTGAGAATAATATTACTGACAGTGCTGCACTAATGTATTTTTAGAGGATTGCCCTCAGGGCTTCAGTTTCTTCAATCCAAATCCTCATCTCTTCCTTCCAGAGGTTCCTGCTGAGTTTCTGCCAACCCATAATACTTCAACCTCTCTCATCCTTTCTACATCCTTCCTAAACTAAAAACGAACAAACATTTTTAATCGACTTTATTGTTGCTGTTCAGCCAGGAAGGCTCCACATGTGAACAAGCTATTTGAAGATCATCAAGAAAAATGGTGATCATCGATGAGAACTGTATTAGCAGAACAGCCTAAAGAATTATGTTGCTGTTATGGTGTGGAGCTGCATACAGATATGCTCAGTTTAAGCCTCAGGTGCCCTCAGTGGTGAAAAGCCAGCAAAAACCTCTCTATGAACAAACACCAACCCTCCTCCCTCTCTGCTTTTTTTACACTAAATCACTAAAAGGCAATTTTGGGGAACTTTGTATTGCAGCTTCTTACAACAACCAGCTTGAAGCCAGAACTGGACTTTGAGTAACATAAGAGACAGCCTTGCCAGTTTCAACCTGTTTCACAAGGCTGCTCTCCCAAGGTCAAAACAAAGCACTGTAATATCCAGAGAAGAAGAGGGTCCTTCCAGGATCACATGAATTCACACTGCTTTTCATTCCTCTACCTTTTTTTGCAACAGATAAATATAAACAAAAGAAAAGCACCTCTAATTAGATTCAACATCTTGTTACAGGATGAAAAGTTACAGGTAGTGGACACTGCTGCAACCACTGACCGCTGGGATTCAAGATTATTATTAATAACAGCTATAAGTATGCTTGAAGTAGCACATAATCCTTGAACAAGCAGCCCAAAGAGATTGTGTATTCTTGGCTGATGTTATATTTATTTTCTTAAGAAAATAAAAATAATAAAATAATAAAAATATATAAATAATATAATATAAAATTATATATATATATAATATAAAATAATATAAAATAATAAAAAAATAAAAAGGGTTATTTCGTAGTTAATCCATGACTCCAGAAAACTCTCTCATCATTCTAATGCAGGGAAAAGATGAATCCCATGAACTAGATGTGATGGTTATGAAGTATGTAACAAGTCAGTGTTCACAAAGCACAGCAATATACCCACTCTTCACCACATGTCTGGCAACATGGGGTGTTTACAAATTCCTATACCTTTGTAAAAGTACATGAGACTCAGATTCTATTGCATACATCACTCATCATCGCTAGAAGGGCTCAGTGATATCTCTGGACAGATACGTCACTCATGAAATTAAGGAAAAATTGCACCTTCCCCAGTTTCCATTAAAATAGATTAGTGTTGTCCTCACCTAAGCCACCATTCTGCAAACTTAGGTGAAATGGCTTGGATATGACAGAGGAGAACAACAGTTTCTCAAGATCTGATAGAAAAAACCATCCCAAAGAAACAACACAAAATCTCAAAAAACTTGCTAAAAAGGCAAGAGAAAAGTGACTTGCAAACAAGGGAGTGTCAGGACTGCTCTGGTTCCCTTCTTTTTTTCTGGACTTCTATGCAGTTGGGAGATTTCTAACAGGGGGTTACTGAATCTCAAAGGGTATCAAACACCTCAGCTTTTACTTAGGATCAGTCTTGATGGGTTGCTGGGAAGGTATGGGTTAGTTTCACACCTTCCCCATTGCATTAAAACAGTTTGGATTTACTGAAAGGTTGGCTATGTGAATGTGTGAAGTTTCTGTAAAATTTCCTTTTCATCTAGTCCACCTCAGGAAAAGGGAACTTCAGGATAAAGGCAGTGGGAGTGGAGACACCCTCCTTCACAGTGAGGAGGGAATGAAGAGAAAGGTCCAGTCTCACTGACTTTTAGGTTGTGAGAGCATTATTTTCCATTACTCTGCTTCTTCCCTCTCTTATTCTAGACACTGCCTATTTACACACACATCTAAGCCTCAGTGTACAACAGATGTAGAAATGCCCTTTAGGATGACCAGGATCACTAATGCTCACTCTTCCACATTACTCTTTCATCTAGCCAGTCAGTACATATTTACAGAGCTAAAGTCCAAAGAGATTACAACACTCTGCAACAACAAACATGGAAAACTTCTCACCTGCTTAACATCTATCTTACCTAAAAAAAAAACAACAATAAAATAAAGATATTCAGATTTTTCATTGTCATGGCAAAACTCATTACTTTGTACCATTACAAACAGCGCTCAGTATTTTCAATTGCTCACAAAGACAACACAGCTATGAAAACAGCCTATGTCTTGCTTTATGAGTAAGCAGCAGCATAATTGTTAAATGACTCTCACTGTCAGGCCAAAGTCTGGTCTCTGTTATGATTTTATCAAATACATTTTCTGCAAGCATCTTACTCACAAAGAGATGAAGGCAGAATTCAGCCTGCACAGCCTTTAGAACTGTTGACGGGTTCAAATTAAACACATCTTGCTTCTCAGATACAGTACATTTACAGGTCAACAGTTAGGAAGACCATAATTGCCTTTGTGACTTCCTTGCAATTAATATGCAAGACCCTAGAATGCCAAGATATAAAATAAATTTCCTTAAGCTTATATTTACCTTTGTACATACCAGTCTTTTACAGAAACTGTGCAAACTCAAGCAAAGCACACTTTAATACGTTCATTTTCAGAAGCATAAGCAATAAATACAGACATTCACCTTGCAGTTATTGCATAGAAGTATGATCTATGCCTCTGGAAATGGCACTGGTATGCCATAACACAGAAAGTAGCCATCTATTTCAAGGCAGATGCCAGAAAGTGTATGCTTGCAAGAAGCAATATTTCTGCTTCATGGAATCAATAGATGGCCCAAGTCTCATATGCATATTCACTGAAACAATCCAAACTCATTTTTGATTTTGTATTTTTACGCTATTAATGTCTCTCTAACAGTACCAGCTGCATTTCCTCCAACCCCTGCCTCTCTCTGGCCAGTGACACCTCTAGACCACTTTAACAAATACAGCATAATACCAGAACAGGTCAGCAGCAAAGCACTACAGCACTGACATTTCCAAACAATAAATCACAGATCCTGTCTCTCCAGCAGAATCCAAAGCACACTAACAGACTACACTACATCCTCTGGCTGACTACAAAGCTTGTGCAATATTTGACACACCCACACACCTGTAACAATAACCCGAGACCACATTTGGTATTTATTATATAAACAAGTGTCAACTAATTTAAACAATCACAGCTATGAGTATAAAAATATTTAGTATGTAAATATATGCAAAATTTATATGTTGCTTTATCTGAAGCTATCTTGTTTCTTTAATGGATTCATAAAGTAGGTAAAATAAACAAACAGATTTGCAAAGTCAGATTGAGATGGTTAAGTATAAGCACCTATCCACATTATCAGCACAGGAATTCTTGCCTAGTTGTCAACCATTGTATTTACTAAAATAAATGCAAGTCTACAGCAGAAACTAGTAGATTATAAATATAGCCTTGTTTGTTTGTGAAACTATAACTACAAAGGGGTTTCTAGTATACTGCATTATTCCAAATTATCCAGGGAGAAGGCAGGTCTTTTTAGATAACAACTTCTAATTCTCATTTCTTCTAAATTGTGACTATTATAAGAAAATCCACTGAGATATTTTTCATACATAAAAAACCCCTAAAACCAGTTTCCTCACATGGTTAAGATCACAGTACCCTGGACCCTATTTATCTGATAATGCACTTACAAAATAGTTAATAAGCAGTAAGGGTGATCTGAGAGGCTGAGCAATATAAGATGTGTGGCTAAGTGAATTTTCAAGCTTTCAAGAGAAAGCTGTCAGTGTGGTAAGCATAAAGCCAACCCATTCAGGCTCACTGTAATTATTAAACTACATAGCAAAACAGCTGTGTTTCACAGGAAATTACAAGATCTGCACTTTCTCTCCTGTCTCAGAAACCCTCTCCAAAATTTCCGTCAGACCTCTGCTTCCTGCAAACCATGCAAATGACCACACTGAAGGGATTCAGAGGATTGTGCTGTAGTGCCTACCAAGGGAGGTACATGGGGACAGAGAGCAAAACAATAGCTGAACAAGGATGGCAGCAGTAGATGTACAGGAGGTAAGCCACAGCCACTGCAGCTAGCAGTGCAACCCCCATATGATGTGTAGTCGTTCCATAATACATCTGCATGTGTTGAACACAGCAGCTCTGTTCTACCCCCTTACGCCAGATACACTCACTGTTCAGAACTTCAGCAGCTCAAAACTGCAGTGGAAATGACACTTCCCAATATTTGGGGCTCTAGTCATGTGATGAGGTGTAGCCGCATCCATTGCTCATACATGGCAAAGGCTGTTAAATTGCATTTCCATTAGTATCTGTTATCACTTTGTTAGATGCATTCACTACTTCAGATTACAGTCCACTGCACATTAGCTTTCACCTACTGTACATGTCTGGGCAGCCAAAGTGCTTCACAGGCCTCCTGCTTGTGCTAGGCACACAGGCAGGCAAGCAGCTTGAGCATGGCCTTTAATAATGTACAGAGATAACCTGGAGAGACTGAGACAGGTGGGAGAAGGCTAAAAATGGAAGTCTCTAATAGCTAACCAAATTCAGGTGAGCTGTGCATCCCTGAGTTTGTATATTAGCTGCCTTGGGATTTCAAAAAGAGCTAGAAAGATTCAAATTACAAGCATGCTTCCATCTGTTGAAAAGAAATTTTTAAAAGTAGAAGACAACCGTGCTGTACTGGCCAAAATATTTTGCCAGTAAGATTTGTAATAACATTGCACGATTTTCTCCGGCTGAGAAGAAAACTGTTTGGAAAAGCTTCCAGTCACGTTTTTTAAAACCTCTGCAGGCTCACTCAACCTGAAAATCCAAAACAGAATTCAGGAAAAGGCAATCCATACAACCCAAAAAATCAAACATACCTATTAGGAAAATCCATATACAATAGCACCACCAGCTTGCATGGAGTTGTAACTATTATACCACAGGTTTCTCTTTTATCAAATCCATCCTAATCCAGATATTTTCCACAGAATAATATTAAAACAATTTTAAGTCCTATTCCTATTTCTCTCAAGAATAAATTGATGAAAACTTTCCTTTTTTGTCTTGGCTCAACAAAAAATCATTCACCTCAAAAAAGCTAAGTGTTTTAGAGCATATGGAGACAAACTTTTATATGCTTTTAAGCAAACTGATGCAGATAGGAGTGACAGGATGTGATTTTTAAACAATTATTATTTATTAAAAGTTGTCCAACAGATATATGCAATATATAATAACGGTATTTTTTCTAGATAATATCTAACAGATACTTTATATGAAAAACTTTGTTAAGTACTGCTTCTTATAATCTGTTGGGAAATTACTGCTGCTAGGCTAATCAATAAGAAAGCTTGCAGTGGTAACATAATTGAAGCAGTGCATATGAGATAAATGGTCTGAGCAACAGCAATCCCTGTTCAATAACTTATTACCATGTCTTCTATATTAGCCACTTAACCTACAACTGACATCATTCTGCAGGAGACAGAACAAGAAAAAAACACTAGTGAACTCATCTCAATTGTTTTAAAGACATGGACACCAAAGATTGCTCTGGGTAAGTCTAGACAACATCACCAGCCAGTTATTAGCATCTTTTTTGCTAGGCATCCACATCCAATTCCACCATCCTAGCTGCATTAGAAAGAGATTTTGAAAATACAAGTTTAATGTTAGGGAACCAAAGAGGACAGAGATATAAAAACTGGTCCTACCAGTTCTTATTTCAGATACAGGAATATCAAACAGTTCTAGCTTTAACTGAGCTCAACTCATTACTTAAACTAGGAGATATCTTACCTGCCTCTGCAACAGAAAATGAACAAAAGAACTTAAACTGAAGTACAGTAGCTCATTAAATATGCCATCCTTTAGCTTTTAATTTTAGCAAAAAATTTATGAGCAGGAGGTGTTAAAAATTCTTAACCCAAGCAAAATCAGGAAATTCAAAGGCATACAGGACATGCAGAGTTATCCAAAGATTTTTAAGGGCAGGGACAACTCTGGCAATTATCTAAGCAGGTCTGCTTGAGGGTACATGGCATGCTCCCCAGAAATTTCTATACCAAAAGCAATAAAACCAGCTGAATTATAAGCATCCCTCTTAGAAAACAAATTCTTATTTAAAGACTGAAAGTAGTGACCAACAAATCGCTTTCCTCAATAAATTACTGTAGCAGTTAATTAAAATATGTTCCTTATGTTCAGTTTTCTTTGGCATCCAACTTCTAGGCTGTCTAGATGCATTGTAAGATAAAATCTAAGTTTGTAAGGTCTGGCAGTAATTTTTTTTCTAGACAAATCGATAGAAATGGGAGGCAACCTTTCTAGTACACTGCTTGATACTTCTATACCACAAAAAAGAAGGCACACACAGTACTTGTACTCCAGCTTATGCCAGCAACTATCTGGAAGCCTTGTGTTCTAGTTGCCAGCATGTGTGCTAGATCTTTTGAGGTCCCTTCCAACCCCTTACGTTCTGTGATTCTGTGTCACAACTTGTGCCAAGGCCTCTTTAATTGCAACCGTTACCTGCCCTGGCTAGATTACCTCTAGTCCAGGAGTTCCAACACATGTTGCCATCATGCCTTCATTCTGTGGTGCAGAGAGGCCTTTCTCTAATAAATATAAAAGCTCTGTAATTTTTGGAAGTTTTCCCTCCACACTGCATAGGTACTTGGTGAAAAATACCTTAGTTTCTCTATGATACTCTGAACAGACTGAACTCTGTAAACTCCCACAGAAGGATAAAGATTTCAAAAAGATCTATGGGTGCAAGCTGGACAAAGGAATCTTTCTGGTTTTCCACAGCCCAGCTTCTCCTACAGATGTCTTTTTCCTCCCCACACTTCCAAGTTAAAACAGACTACCTCTCCTACCACATGAGAAGGGAAAAGTTGATTCTGCCATTACCAGATGTGTGCAAGGAGAGAAGAAATGAGTATTCCAGGCATGAACTGGCCCAAGCACACAAAGGCCTTCCTCAGGAGCAAGTGGTAGGGATGAGTAGCTCTTCCTGCCCACTACTCTCACAGCTGCCCTCCATGTCGTAGCTAAGACAAGGAAAGCAATCCACTGCCCTGGGCAGCTCTAGACTTTGCCTGTGTCTAGGACTTGCTCTGCAGCTACCTTCATGCAGATCTCCTGACATCAATAGAGTTGAGTGTGTTGCGGTGAATTCACTTCTGTGGCATATCCCATGAGACATATTTAGTACTGAGAATGTCTATATTTTTAACACACCAGCAGAAATTTAATGCTCCAAGTTCCCTGGACTCAAACACCTATCTTCTGGAATTACCTGTCATCAAGGCATCAAACCCAGGAACACCAGTGTGACAGTTTTTTAAAAAGGCCAAGTTAAAAGATTCTGCTAAGTCAACACTTGAATTACTCATTAACCACTCATTTTATTATTTAATTAAGTTTGAGTTGATTGTGCATCAGAGTGCAGGGCCTGACAATAGAGTGCAAAAGTACAGCTTCAAACCAAACTTGCAAACTCATGGCAGGCTGTCTCTTGTTCTGAACCTGTTTTGCCTACAACTGATTCACATTCACATTAGTCCAGGTCATCACCTACACTGGAACACTCAAAGAATGTGATAACTCTGTGATCCAGACATGTTTTTGTTTCATATCATTATATTCAAGAGGCAGAACCCAGAATAGGTCACAGTAAGAAAAAAAAAAGGGGACATGGAAACAAATCTCTTCACTGTCTATTATGTCCTTGCATTCAGCCTTGATCCAGCCCAACCTTTAGCTGGGTAATGATGAACTCTCCATCATGAGTTCCCAAGGAGAAGCCATTCTTTTTCCATTTTGTCCAAGTCCACTCAAAAGTCCACTGAAATAGAAAGGAAATGTTTGAAAATTTTGCTTCACTGAATCATGATTGAATTTGCCATTCATATTGCCGCTTTTCTTCTTATTGGTTCAGGGGATCTTAAGGACAAAAGCAGTAACCACTGTAAAAAAAATATGCTTAATCCAGGTGGGATTATTATATTTAGACAGGATAAAGTTGAAGTGATGATGAAGTCAGGGAAGATGAGTTGTGGTCTGGTATAATTTCCTCCATTACATTCCAAGTGCCCTACTAGAAAATAAAAACAGATGGGGCTACAATCCCCAGTAGTCTTGGCTGAGGCTGGTAAATCTGCCCTCAGTTACTGCATGCAGAGCTGAAAACAGTATGTACAGGAAACGATTTGACTAGAACAAATACTCCCTATACGACAAAAGCAGGAAGTCTTTCCAATATTTCCATGCTGTAGGAAAATCTTCTGATTCAACCAGTGTGGAAAATTGAAGTTTTATTTGAGAGATATTCTAGGATTTTAAAATTTACCTTCAACTTTCAGGCCTCAAAAATGCCTGACAATAAAAATACCAAGAGTCAGAAATAGCAGCATAAATTTCTTCTGCTTAATCCTGCTCTCTACACACTGTATCTGAAAATCTGCCATCCAATATAATGCATTAAAATGAAATATTTCAGAACAAAAAAAAGGAATAAATCACAGAAGGGAGAAATCCAAGGTTACTTCAGTAAGCATTCCAAATAATATGTTTAAAAAATTCGGCTCATTTGAAAGTGGCCAGCTCTTAACAAGTCTTTTTAACTCTATGGGATTTTTCTAATATAAATTTCTCTGTTTATTACTTTTTGACTGCTTGACAAGTCTACTCTTGTTTCTGAGGAAGTGGCTGATGGTCAGCGGTGGGACTAGGTGATCTCAGAGGTCTTTTCCAACTGTGAAGATTCTGTGATTTCCTGAAGTCAGACACTGAAATGACCCTTGGTAAATCACATACAGTTATGAGATTTGCCTTCGCAATGTAGATACCTAAGCAACATTTTAATCATCATAATGCAAATTCAGTGGGAAGTTAAACATTTCCAGATGCATATTCTTTCATTTTGCTATAACTAAGTGTCCTCCAACTTGAACTGCACATCTGTGGGGCTGAGATCAGATACTGACTGTAAGTATAATCAAAACTTTGTAGGCATACTAGATAAAAATCATAGACCTATTTTCTGTTGGCTCTACATTTCTGGTTGGGACCTTCCCCTTCCTCAAGATGATAAAGCATGGGACAGTCTCTAAAGTATTTTTTTCTCTTAAAATATATTTTATCCAAAACATGCAAATCCGAGGATAAAATGACAACATCCTTGAAGATACTGTTTTGCACAGAGGAACTTGTGAATCATCCATAAGAAAGGTGAGTTCTGCTGAATTTATAATACCAACTTTGACAGGAAATCTATGTCTCCTCTAAGAGGCAGAGCATCAAATTAGCAAAGACAATACAGTTCTAGAAAACTGCAGCTCAGCAGTTAACTTAAGCAAATGATGAACTTGGCATAAGCAGCCCAAAGATTTCACCTCCTGTGAACAGTGCCTGTACTAAAACAAGAGTGATTACCATGCACAGCTCTTTCTGTGCATGTGGGGGCAATGGTGGAGCAGATTCATCTAGCTGCTCTCGATATCAAGTCAAACAGGATAACATTTCAAGAGAAGGTGCTAGAAAAGCCCATATACCTCGTTTTATTTTTAAACATCAGCAAGGATGGCGGTGTTCTGACTGTGCCTCCATATTCCTAATACAGTTTAAAAAAAATACAAACTATGGTGAATATCAATTGGCCCTTCTGTCAATGTAAGCATTAAAAATTAATGACGTTGGCAGTTTAGACAATATTGGTGTTCAGCCGGTGTGTATAGCATAACACATAGATGGTTTCATCATTTCTGCAGTTACAGAACCAACAGCCTTGCTATTCCAACCTACAGTTTATGAACAGACTCACTTTCATTTTTAGTTTGAAAGAAGTGCTATGCCCACCTAATGAAAGTACTCATTCTCTATTGAGTTAGCTGGGGCCTTGGCAAGCCAATCCATACAAGATTTTACAACTACTACCCATACTGCTTAGCACTGTTGAAAGATTTGTATGCTGCTTCTCCATGCATTTAATCCTCAGTTCTCCATTTTCCAAAAGAAGGTCTCATGGCTGCTGTGGCTAGAATTGACCTGAGCTGTGATTCACCCTGTGATTATGGGATCTATGAGGAAAACTTTTCACGTGGTCGTTCTCCCCTGCTACAATATTTCCCAAGTTTTAATTTCCCTCATGTCACTAGAGCTCAAGGGCGGTGAGTTATGATGTTAGAGGTTAAGGAAGGAAATTACCAGCTGATTTAACAGGCTCCAGTCTTCCACCTAGAATGCAGTGGCACTTCAGTGCATTTGGAAGGCTGGAATAGTGTTCAGTTAGAGCACAAGCAAACCTGAACGTGGTGTTGATCTCTAATTTGTAGTGACCCAGGCCCAGCTCTACCCTATAGGTGCTGTAAAGACAAGCAAGTTTTTTTGCTGTGGTCAAGGCACTTCTGTATTTCAATTATCCATTTATTTATGATGCACAATATGACGTAACAATGACTGGAGGCCAGCTAATGTACCAGCTAGACCCAGAACACCTGAATATTTAATGATTAGAGTATTCTTGTATGTACTTCATATATTTTATGCAGCTCAGCTGCTGCCAAGGACAAAACCTTAACAGACTTTCCCTTATAAACATGTTTTCCAGCTAACCAATACCTGCCTGAATTTATATGTTCACAGCCTAGAAAAGCAGTCATTAAATTGTAATCGTTTATGGAAAACTCTCCTAGATTCTGGAGGATACCCTCTCCCTGAGTTTTTCACTGAATATCTTTTGAATAATCTTTTATGCACTAGTGTATTGAAACATTGATCTCTTACAAAAGGAAGACTTCATGGAAAAAATCAAATTAGAATTGTCTCTCTTTAATGAGCCAAGTCTATGGCTGTTTCCTGCAGTTACCCATAGAGAAAGAATTAAGTTCTTGGATAAAGTGAGAAACAGTCAAAAGCATCAGCAAAAGGAACACACTTTCTCCTAGCTACTGTGTCAGTCTAAATTTATGCTAGAAAATCTTACTTTTCTCAATGTAATCAGTTAGCAAAATAAACCAAGTGAATTATAATGCAATGTCACTGGATCGCCAGCATTATTTCTCTATGTCAACATGGAAAAGGTTTCCCAATTCCAAAATGTTTATACACATGGGTACATTTAAGAACAAGGAAGCCCGAGAGAATTCCTGGCTTTATAACAAATATCAAAATATCATCATCATCATCATCAAGAAAGAATCCAAATAATACCCCATTCACCAATCAGATCATAGACTTGATCCTCTCACTCACACCCTCCCTTCCTGCAGGATTTTCCTTACATCATCTGTTATTTTCCATATATTTAAATAGAAGTCTCCCCTGTTTGAATGCTGTTGGTGGACTTTTCTGCCTAAAGAATAAGTCTGAACTAAAATTCTATTACTTCCCATTGGATTTAACTTTTTTTATTAGAACCAAAGAGGTACACAAATATGCACCCAAACCTGCAGTGGACATAAAGTTTTATTAATGAGGAAGGAAGGCTTTTACCTGTCTGCAGTCCTCCCTTTTCCCCGCTTCACTGTCCAGTGTGCAGTGACAGTATTTTGTGTAATGTCATATAGCTTCACAGGGCCCTCATTGATTTCATATTCTCCTTAACAGGACAGGGCATTCAGGAACAGTCTTACAGTCTTTCCCCCCCCACCACCATGTTTCAGGGTCTGTAAGCTGGCATGCATATTAGCAAAGAATGATTAATCGTTCAAATGTCAGGAGAAAGTAAAATGTATAAACACACATCACCTCTGAATCTATTTCCTGTTTATGTATAAAATACAGAGGTAGTATCACAAAATAAAATACAATAACATGATTACAAACTACGTGTCAGCTAATGCTAAGCAGTCCACCCTTTGCTATACTTTTAATTAACAATGACTTTTGTACCTTTTTAGACAAAAAGAAATTGGAGAAGAAAAAAAAGGTATCCTGGAAAACCTCACTTCAAGTCTTTGAAGCTCTCAAAGTCAGTGCCTAATGTAAACGTCATAATCTGGGACTACATGCCTAGATCATCCTGCCCTATGGGAAAGCCTGGAAGAGAGACTTACTGTTGATCCACACATCAGAATATACACAACTGAGTGAAGGCTGCACATCGAGAAG
Source organism: Apus apus (assembly GCF_020740795.1). NCBI lineage: Eukaryota > Metazoa > Chordata > Aves > Apodiformes > Apodidae > Apus > Apus apus. Next base: position 29,768,170 of record NC_067285.1, read on the forward strand.
TTTTTCAAAGGTGAGAAAACAGTTGTGGTGGAAGCATAGTGTAGGAGACTGCAGCCTATAGAGACTGCTTCCAAGGTAATCTGAGTCTGTCAATAAACCCAGTACCCCATATAAACCCTGTTCTCCCTCTCTACAGTGTGGTCTGGACATATTTTATATTCCCTGAATCACCTCCCTGCTTGAGCTACTCAGAGGCACAGAGTTAACAAAACTCAAATATGATATGCAGCTCTGTGTCTTTATGAAGGGAAGGAAGCGGGGAAGGGAGAAGAAAGGTCAGATAATGCTGTTTCCTTACTCTGGGTCCTTCTCAAAGCTATTGATTTTTCTGCCATAGCTTTTTACTGAAATCACAGAGTGGCCTTCTGGCTGACTGAGACACATTTTTTGTGTACACATACTCCCTGGTGTCTCTGTTATCACATTATCCTCACATGCCAATTCCCAGCATCTCTGTCACCACTAGAAGCTGACACGCAGACTTCCTTTATTAAACACAAAGCTACAACAATTTCCAATTCAGCTTAAATTAAATCCATGGTTGCTGATTCTTATTCATGGAACCTTATTCCAAACATCAGAATTCTCCCTCTCCCTTTTTCTCTCTCTTTGAGGGAAAATGGTGTTTGATGAGAAGCTGTGCTGAGGTTCTAATTAATATGCTTTGCATTGAGCAAAAAGCACACCACCAAACAGGCTTGCTTTAAGCCAATTTTTTAATCATATTACATTCAAAACATGCTCCCTCTGTTGTGTGGGCCCACACAGTCACTTAGGGCTTACTGCCTGCTTCAATTGCTGGTGGTTTCCCAAGCTTCCACTCCCTTCTGTCTTATTCTATATCCACAGAGGCAACAAATGAGCTATTTCCACCATCAAGAGAAACTCCATACTGGGTCCAAAGACTAAGCCCTAGTTAGAGGGGAAAATACTCTCAGACACAGGTGTGCAAATGACATCATAATTACAGTCAGAATAGATGGCCTTCCAATTTCATGGCATTTGTAATTAACAGTGCTCTATAATGAAGACCACTCTGAGTGTGATTACAACCTAATAATGCTTATAGCTGCATGAGCAAAGCTTTCACTGAGACAATGTAGATCAAACATTCACAGAAGTAAATCTCCCTACAGCGTAAGATCCCTGAGTCACAGATGAAATTGTGGGTTCTTGAAATACCAGTCAAATTAATTTTTTTCTTAAACACTTGTTTTCTACTGAAACTTCAGCCAGGCTAGTACTAGCTGCAACATGGAAATCGTCTGTTGATTTCAAATCAGTACAGGGAGTGTTTGCTTTATATTATAAAGCAATAACAGCAATAAAAGAGCATCTACTTGTTGTGAAGGGACATTTCAAATCCTGTCAACATTTTTTATCATTCGAGTTGGTTTTCAACTAAAACAAATCAAAGAATACAAATTTTTCATAGTCCAATTAAATAAATCTGCTTCTTAACTGATTCACTCAGAGTGCTGTCATAATGACCATTGTTTAGCCCTTTAGCTTTAACAAGCAACCTAGTGTCTGATACATGTAACACCACAAGGTATGGTAAGGGTATGTACCTGTGTCTCTCCAAATACATATACAGCAACTTTCTTTCTGGCCATCTGACATGCCAAGAGCTGTATCTCATTTACAAAGAAGGAGCTTTTTCATTCTTATCCTCCCCCTACCCTCTTGGACTTCCATTATTTCTGCATGTTGCTCCATGTGAGGGTTCCTTGGAAGCCATATTTCTAATTACTTTATAGTCTGCATCAGCTGCTCTCATTCTGCCCCTGGAATGAAATACAGTAGTCATCAGTATTAAGTTGGTAATTTTTACCTAGCACCACACTATTAAACATAGTCTACACCTTCCAGAAATTACTTGGTCCCGTCATATTTACTACATCTTCTCAGTCACATCCCACTAATTCTCTCGCCTCCAAATTCTGAGCATCAGTACTGATCAGTTTGGCTCCCAGTTTTTTGCCAGCTGATTCCTGCTAGCATGAACTGGATGAACAGTCCCTTCTGCTGAGCCCTGGTGACACTGGGTATGGCTGCACCATATGATAGTGGTTTTCTGTAATTACAGTAGAATGATAGTTGAATTGTGTTCCATGCCCAACTCCAGGCCTTTGGTTTGTACCCTGGTTTCTGTTCTCACATACTGATTTTGAGGCTGCATCTTGTCTCCAGTCCCAGTCTTATCCACTAGTCTGAACCATTCTGGCCTGGATCCCCTGCAAACTAGCATCTTAACCTATCCATTTATTAATATTAAGTATCTCATGGAAATTACAACCTATGTATTTGTTTTCTGCTTCCTTTAACAGAATTTTCTCCTTTCAATAATATCAAGAAATGCCAGATATTTTAAGCAATGCTCCCGTCATTGTGCAGGCAAAGGGCTCCTATGGAACAGGATCACCTGAGGTGTCCAAAGCAGAAAGACACCTAAATCTCTGAGAGAGTCCTCCTAGGCTGAAAAGGGAAAAAAAGAGAAAGAAAAAGCTTCAAATGCCTCAGAACCACCTGCCTGAAAGACAATCCAAGAGAAGATCGAAATATTAAGAGCAATAACCAAGATATGTCTGAGGATACAAGCCTCCTTTCTCTACCTACTAGAGAAGGTCAGAGGCATTCATTTTCAAATGATCCATTTTGCCCAGTCTTAGCCATTCACATGCTCTCATGTTCTTGCAGCCTCTTAATAACCTTCCTTTGGTTCTGTCTACAACACCCCTCTTTAGTTTCAGCTGAATACTAAACCACTGGCAAATATTTTATTAGTACACTGACAGAAGAGTAAGCGTCTCCACCTGCTCACCACAGCAGCAACCACAAAGCAGGGTTCTCCTGTTAACAGGGAGCAGGAACAGAAGGGACTGACAGTGCTATATACTCAAAAGACCTCAGTCACTGTTGCTGAGTACAGGTTTTGAGTTTGTTTGCAGGGGCCCTAACGTAAATACCAGAGGGGATTCCTTATTCCCAAAGACAGCAAAGTTTTTCAGCAACTTCCTCCTCTAACTCATCTTGGACTCAATCCTAAGGGTCTTTTTCAATCTAAAATTGATTCTATGATACATAGCAGAAAGGACAAGAGGCAGAGTTGCAGCAGCCAAAGCAGGTTTTATCTAGGAGTTTACAAGTCACTTGGAAGAAAGTATAAAGCATTTTAAGACTCCTCTGGTACCAGGGAGTTGCTGTTAATGCCAGTTTTTAATACATCCAGGGTTAATAGAATTGAGGAAATTTCAGTATAAAGATGTTAAGATATTTGCTCATTTCCAATTCAAACATTACTTTGATGAGGTCAGGGCCTAAACATACAAGGACACTGCAACCTGCGGAATATTGATAAAAACAAGCCCTGATTTCTTAAAAAAGAATAACAATGGCTATTAGCATTTGTATCACACTTAATGTCAAAGTATTCCTGAGCACTTTACAAAGCACATCTTTGGACTCTGCCCTATGACAGTTATTTAACAATCCTCGAGGTCAGCAGCAAAACTGTATTACGTGCAGCAGCCCTTCATCCCCATTCAAAGGCAGCTACTGACAGAGCCAGACAGCAGTGGCAGATCCAAGTGAATAAGACTGAGCAGCAAGCAATATTGTTACATTTATGTAGAAAGCAAACCCATTAGTCTCTGAAAGCTCCTTGGGCTATCTGACATTTGTATGCCATGCCTCCCTCAGGAGCGACTTCGTATCCCTTGTCCTTTTAGCCATACAAGGATACCCTCACTGGAGCAACAGAAGACAGCTATGTCTAGAGAATGCTCTAGCCATAATCAGCTTTGCACAGCTCATTGTGAGAAAAAGCAAAACATGACAGGGAGGAGGGGAAAAAAGCTTGTTTTTTCTGTGCTGATTTTAGTGGTGTTCTGTCTATTTATGCCAACATAAAACTTGGCTAAAATAGTTTTAAATGGTAGCACAAAGTTAAAAGGAAAATGTGGTGTCTGACCACAAAGAGGGATTAGTTCAGTCAGGACAAAGCCTCCTGTTGCTGACTTAATGACTTGGCAAAAACACTGTAAATAAAGGCAACACTGAATCTGCCAATTCCCAGCTTGTCAAGCTCCTCAAAAACCAACAAACCACAGAAGTAATTACAGACAGATAAAATGCAAAAAGCAAAAGACCATTTCCTAAAAGGTACAATTACTGTATCCCTAGAGGCTGGGTTTAAATCTACACCCTGAATTAATTTCCATTCATTTCCATCTGAAATCTGTTTGGCTTTCTCAAGATGTAAGTTTGAGGTGTTTCCTATTTATCCAAGACTTCATCATGAAGGAACTTGCAGTACATATTTCAGTGATATGTTTAAGTCCCTCATTCCCATGACATTTGGCAATAGCCAGTCTTCTGTGAAACAGCCTTCTAATCAGCTCAAAACAAAGCCTTTGCTTTCAGCATCTTAATTTATGGTTTTCAGTATCAATGGGTTTTGCTTTGTCTCCACAAATTAACTGTTCACTTGCAGGGACTTGTTGAAAACCTTATGAATCTGTGGCTGAAAGGCCTAAAGATTTAATCTTCTTTCCTGTATAAAAATGTTACCGATTTCATCAAGTGTCCACAAGTGCTTGTGTTCCTCAAAACATTTATTGATTTCTGAATAGAAATAGAAGCACAGTTTCATCGTGGAAACAAGTGTGAATCCAGCTACCCATATGTTTTAGCAATTACAGAAGGAAATACATGAGATGTCATAGCACTTTCACATTGCTTACACAGTGGAAAGCACTGAGTTTATGAACACTCAATTGTTCTCAAGAATCATACCCCAAAGAACAGAGAATGAGACAGGAGCGTAATAATAAAAAAATACATATTAAAAATAAGGAACATAAAGTACTACCCATTTAATTGCTGGGTAGAAAGTCTGCAATGGGAAACACCAGCCCCTGTCAGGATTTGCATGCAGCAACATCTGTGTGTCCAGTTCCTCTTTGCCCCAGTGCAACTCCTGCTCAGCCACAGCTTCCACTCTCTCTCTACCTGGGCTGCTTAAAACCCTGAAAGCTGTTGAGTAAGGGGCATTCACACCACTTAACTTTAGGTATTCCAGTTTGATACCTGACCTCCATATACACTTACTGAGAAGAAATAGGTTCCTAAAAATGAATTCTCTGAAACACCCTCCAGAAACTTTTTTTTCCTTCAGGGTGCCCAGGTTCTTTGGAACTATTCAAAGAATATCCTTTATTTTTCATTTTTCTGGCTCTTAGGTAGAATATATATCATTATTTCACAGTGGATAATTTATTCAGAGGCATTTTCCGAGTCAGAGTTGCTTCTCTCTGCCTCAGTTGATCTTCTTGGTAAATTTGTCCTATGCAGAACAGCAAATACAAGGAGTACAAAGCTGGGAAGTGTTTAGCTGCAGCAGTAAGGCACACTCAAGGGATTCACAAACTCCTCAGCATGATATGAACAAGTAGAGTTGAAATTTAAGGAGGGAAAGAAATTGTTCCAAATCTGGGAACAGATGGTTCCTATGAGAACTGTAGTTTCATCTATGATTTTCCCAAGGCCACAAAGGAGGCCAGACAGATGCTGATTTGGAGAAGCCCAGACCAATTCTGCCATTCATTAACATGAACAGGGCTGAAACACGGTAGCAAACACAGCCATGCTGGTTTTTCCTCTGCACAAATAACACAGTGAATGCAGATGCTTTTATATAATCTACAGATATAACAAGGTCATTCTCAGAAGTCACTAGGAATCACACTCCAGTGTTACACACTTACAAAGTGAAAACTGCTTGGGCCCACACAACACCATGGATCATGACCAAGGTCAGCAACGTGATGATACTTTATTGTTTCCTACTCCAGTACACAAAGGTAACTGAAGTTTCTATAAAACATTTCCTTTCCAGACAGTCTCAAGACATGACCAGAAATCTAAAAAATCCAGTTACGTTTAAATCCTTCAGAACAAATCCTGCTAATGTATATCTGCATACTTCACTGAAAAGCTCCATTAAAACTTAGTAGATTTATGTCAGATGAGAACATGACACTGTTTCTTTCTTCCCCTAATTCATCCCTGCCGCAGACACACCAAGCACCTTTTGAGAAATTTGTGTTTAGATTAACAGTTATAAAGGAAATTACTGAAAAAGCAGTCTTCATTATTCACAGAAGCCAATATAAGTTACTAGGCTAGTCTTTCAGTTATCCAGTGTTATTTTCTGCAAAGAATATTTTAATATGACCTGTTACAGCATTACTCTTAAAGATGCCTCCAAACTACAACAGGATTACAAAATTTGAAATCTGATGAGGTAAATTAAATATTTCCTATTAGAATGACCTGAAAAATACAGGGTATTCCCTAGAAATTCTTGTTCAGTGGGTTTTAGCTTTTTTTTCTCTCAGCTGACTTACAGACCCTTAGGCATTTCCCTTTATATCCTCCGGTGTCAGCATACCGGTCCTTGCCTTTCTTCATTACCTTTCTCAGATCTTTTAGAAGCAGCTAATAGATCTCCAGGGATCTACAGAGAATAATCTGAAAATGATGAGTTAATAACCTTGTAAGGACAGCCAATTAAGTGACTGTCTTTCAAAGAAGGACATACTTTAATAACACTGGATATATTATATACTAGTTGCCTATTATTCTGTCTTGCATAATAGAAATAACAACTGCTATCTCTGTAATCCTTTGAAACTACATTAGTTTAAACAGTCACAAAGGCTGCCCAAAGAACATTGGGGAAGTCACATTGGGTCAGCAGAATGGTGGATCCCAGGCTCAGTAATTACACAAAGCTACAGTATGCAAAATACATTTGATGGTAACATTAATTTTTATATGGCTTTCTCCATGAGGAGGATTACAAAGTGCTTCATGCAGAGCCAATCATTCATAGTTCAAGCAACCAGGGAAGGCACTGAATGAAATCTCATTTCAAATGGAAAGTAATATAGATTTTAGTACTGGAAGTTTTAATACTAAAGCACACGAGAGAGAAATAGCACTTAGAAAACTGTACTAATGGTACTGTCTTTTCAATAGAGATATCAGAGCAATGATTTCTACAGTACTTTCGATCCTGGACTCTGAAGGTGAAATTTTCAGTTCAGGAGCTGATGTACAAGTTTTTGTGAGGCTCTCATTAGCCTTAGCTTGAAACTTTCAGTGATGCACGTGCTTTTGCTAGACACTATGTGGGGGTAAACTTGAGGCAAATGAAGTTTATTAAAAACCAACAATAAACAACAATAAAACCAACTCATCCACTCAGGAGTTGGTGGGGTTTTTTTATGATTCACAACTGTTCTCAAACTCAAAGATACAGTCAGCTGGAAAGCCATGTGAATTATGTTGCAGACACACAAAACTCTGGTTTCTAGAATCAAGTTTAGGCAACAGACTTGGCCAATGGACAAAATCCAGGGTAGCTTTCTACAGTTTTAGGACACTGACCTGTGCGGAAATAAATTTTAAAAAGGAGAATTCAAAACCACTTCTTAAGAGTGTGCAAAAAAACAGATTTTCAGGTGTTGATCCTCCAGGTGCCCAATTCACAAGGTAATGGCCAGGTTGTGACCCCAGCAAGTAGGAAAAATATTACTTGCTTTCTTTTAGGTGGTAGTCCTGCTTGTGGAAAATCTGGTTCTTGCTGACTAAACGAATAAACCATGTGATGTTCACTATAATCTGAAGCTGAAATGTATGTTTAAGCTATACACAGAACAAACCCAAATGCCGCCCATGCTTCCAAGGGTTTTCAGGAGGGTATTTAAAGATTTCTGTGAACACTTTCCAAAGTGGAAATTTCAAACCTATTTCAAAAGTTCTTTGACTTACGCACCACCTCTGTCTTTACAGTAAGTTCTCATACTTCCATACAGAAAGATAGAGCAGATGGCTACTGCAGGCATAATGTGGGGATGTCTCAGTCTCTCAGTCATAGGGTTTCCGAGCAGCAGGTACCATTCCCTGTTTTACAGAAACATCCTAAGCTCAAAGATCAGGATTGCTTAACTATTTCACATAAAAGATCAGAAAAAAACCACAAACAACATAGGAGCTTACTGAATGATGTTGTTACTTGGCAAGAGTCATCCATCAACCTGCCACTGGGTTGCATGCTGAAGACTAATCCAAAACTACACATCAACTGCTGGATCTAGATGACAGGAGGAAGCAGGAGGAAGTTTGGGTTTAGTTCTCCATGGAATAAACCCAAAGTATTTAAACTTTCAACATGTGTTTTCAAACCACTCACTGTCCCCTTCCTCTCACAGCTCTGTGGCAGCAATCCCATAGTTTGTGATATGTTTCATCACCAAAAGGCTACTACCACCAAGGACTCTCTACCTTTGAACCAGCACAGTGGTTTCCCTTTTCATCCAGAGTTATGCAATTGCTCTAGATAAAGCTGCATTAACACTGATGGTGAGAGTAAGAGACAAAGAGGCAGCACTTTCATAGTAACTTCCAGCATTCACATCTGTGCTATTGCACACTGGGGATGGGGGGAGGGTTGAACAGGGGAATAATTTCAGAAAGCTGCCAGTATAGGCAAGGCTGTAATGAAAGGATACTCACCATTAATATTTTGTTATGCAACAGGAAGTTTATAATGAGTTGGCTACCATCACTGTCACAGTGATAGACAGGAACACAGGGCACCTCAGCTGTAATGTGTTTTCCCTTGCAGTGAAGAATACCAGGCAGAGTAAAAAAATATGACCAGTCCTCGGCTCAGGGGTATTTGCCATGTACCATGGTTTCATAGCAATAATGTTTTTCAAAGACATTCATGATTGCTACACTTGCTTTTTTTCCTGTCCATCAATCTGCATTTCTATTAAGCTTAAACAATAAGGAAGGTGGAAAAGGGGTAATAAAAAAAAAAAAAAGAAGAGGAAATTTTGAGCTTGAAGGTTGAGTCATTTTCCCTCCAAATGACAGTGTCCGTTCAGAATATCAAATGCCTCTGTGAACAAAACACACAAGGAGATTCACTTGCCATTTTGTGGGTGGCACAGAAAAATATGCCAAAAGCTTCATCTCCATAAATAGAGATTGATATTTAAGGAAAAACAAAAAACCACCCCCCCAAAAAAAAACAACCCAAAACCAAACCCCCTCACACACAAAACAAACAATAAAAAAATAAAACAATCACACAATAAAACCCAAACAAAAACAAACAAACAACAAATGCTCAAATTGACAGAGTATTTCGCACTAGGAAGGGAAATACTTCCAGTGGCTTCTCTAGCTATTCAGACACCTGACCTATTTTCACAGTCATTCTGTGAAAACCTGGACACCATTTGCTCTGTGCTGCACATCATGTTAAAGAGCTTCTACAACTAAAAAAAAATGCTTTTGCCTTTCCAATTTTTCAATTGGCTGCATTCTGACTTCCCAAGCATCACTTCTCTTTGCAAGTTTGATATAGTGCAGATGGAAATAGCACACAATGCTTCAAGCTGCCTGGCTCTGAAGGAACAGAAAGAACTTAATCTTGGAGGTGGGAAAGGAGGAAAAAAGAAATACTTTGTCGTTAACACACTCCACCTTGATCAAAAGACAGTGTGACAGCTCCAAGTTTTGACAACACCTCTGCATTTATATCTACTTGTGATGAGAGTTCCCATCAGCCCAAACCTGGCATTATGCCTGACTGGTAATTCATTACTTATTGTAATGTAGAAGCACTTTTTAAATCATAGCAGTTCCTCTTTAATGCTATCAGAGCATTTATTCCAATAGGCACCTGAGATGGGTGCTCTAAGATGTACTCTGAAGCAGCCTCTCTTCCCATCCACTACAAAGGCAGCCAAGAGACCTAAAATGAATAATGAAGGAACAAAAGCATAAAGCAGGGCTCCATTCAAGAATTAATGTGCTTATTTTAACTCAACAAGCTTGATCTTCCCTATTTACAGCCTGAATTATCCCCTTTAACACTGAAACAACAGAGGGAGAATACTGTCACAGATTTCTTCATGGTAAGCAGACAGGTGCATGCTGCTTGCTGGAGGAAAAAAATGAGTCTGCTAATAGGATAATATAGTTTGGATTATATTAGTTATGGAAAAATTGAGATCAGAAAGCTTCAAGGGTATAATTATCAGGAGACACAGGGCTGATTACTGCAAAGTACTGAGCATCTGCAATTCCAGACAAAGTCATTGGGTGTTACATGTGCTTTACAATATGACCTCTACTGTCCTTTCAAAAATAATGGACAAAAGGAAGAGTTTTCTGCAGCTACACATCAGACTAAATTTGCTTCATTGGGTGTTGGCTGTTTTGTTGGTTTTTTTTTCAAATATATATTTTAAAATTATGCAATTTAATTGCAGCCATTAAAACTTGCACAAGTGCACAGAACAACAACAGTACAACTATTTATAATTCATATATAGAATGCAGAAATTGTATAGCACTTCATGCACTTTGCATATTTATACAAAGCAACAGTATCATGGAGACATTTGTTGAAAGAAGATCAATTTTCTTGACCAATGTAATGGAAAGGAAATTAGGGCTAATGAAAAAAAGATCAATCAAACAAATTCAAAGACTTCCAGGTATTTCTCAAATTAGAGAACAGAGGGGAATTGCTGGGATTTTCAAGTGTGTCTAAGGGACCAGAACAGTCTGTACAATTTAGCAGATCCAGGACTAGATCCCTGTAGTGGCAAAAGCTTGCACCTTTGGGACAAACAAAGGATTACACACTACTAGCTGCACCTACCAGTATGCTTGGAAGCCTGTACTACTATCCTATAGTGTAAATAAAATTACTTCAGTGTGAAAAAACAAGATAAAAATTTGGAGATCGACAGCACTCTTGAAAAACATTTGCACTTGTGTCAAGGGAACATCTCTGCTGGAATCAACCCAGACAGGAGTCCAGAGAAAACAGGATTATGGGCAAAAGGTGGAAGTTATAGTAGAAATGCCATCAGTGACACTTTAAGTAACTCAAATTATGAGCCAAGAAATGAATAAATTATAACATCATCAAAGACTGCACTCATATAGATGACAGGATGCTAAATTAATAGTTATTTTATGTTGGGGAAGTTCATTACCTACATAAATGTTTATGTGCTCTCTAAAAAGAAATGTACTTTTTTTTTTTTTTTTAATTAAATTACTGTTACTGCCATTTACACTGATGGGGGAATATACAGAACCACACAAATCTGCCAAAAATCACAACATAACATTTCAATGTGTTCATTGACTAATGTTAATCTATAATTGAAGACTATGTAGGTCCTCATGAAATCCATTAATCTAAATAGATTGCTCCTTCAGGATCAGTGCTCCAGGTTACGTAATGAAAGGCATTCAAGGTCTAGGACACTGTTAAAAACCCCACGGACAAAAAAAATATTTCAGAAATACTTACTAGTCATTTCAAGACAGACATCTGACAACTAGAATGCTAGATAACTTTGGAAAGACTACTCTCATTGAGATTTCCACCATTGAAAACATCTACAAAGACCTAAAAGGACTTGATTGATTTTCAAAATCAGTCAAAATCTGTTCAAGGTTTAACCCTAGCCATATCTTTTCTTTATACAGATGGCCTTTCTGTTTGACTGTGAAACAAAGTTGTCAAGGAAGACAAATGTATTAAAACTCTCTCTATATTTCAACAGTTTTTAATTTTCTTTGCTAACTGTCTCCACTTACCAAAATAAAGTAGTAGGGTAATAAAATTGAGACAAAACCAAGAAATCACAACTGGGTAAAAAAAAAAAGAAAAAAAGAAAAAAAAGAAATATCTGGTAGAGAGGTATTGCTTTTACTTCCTCTGAATCAAAATGCTTTCCTGTGAAGACCTAAACCCTGTTTTTGAAACAAAACTCCTGGGGTTCTCTGATAATAAACAAAATGTCACGATGGGTTCAGTGGTATGCCCAAAGACAAGCACATGGGAAGAGGGCACCATGGTACTAGATGGAATAGACAGAAATGATCTGCAGTACAATAGTAGTCCTCATATTTATTGAAAATCACTTTTCTTTGCAATACTGCACTGTAAGCCAAGTGTTATATTTCCCAAAGACTACGAATTTCACAAGTACTAGTATCCTCCACTGGCCCCAGTCATTCATATGGATTGTCACACACACAGTACTCTAATTTGCACATCTCTCTTTTGTAAGAAGTTGAAGAGTCTTTTGAAATCTTCATTGCCAGAAGAAACTGACCAATGAGAGCATGAGCTTGGCAACGTATCAGAGGATAAAACTTTGAGGCCATAGAGAATCATGTGCATGTGTGACAGCAGTCCAAAAGAGATTTTATTAATTTAATGGCAACATACAGATTTATTGCTGTGCAGCTGGGAACAGAAAGTTCTCCAGTCTGTGTTCACACATAAGAGAAGAGTCTTTCCTAGTACGTCAGTCAGCACTTGCTGTGACTTGTAGGTTATTTCTTCTGATGGATGGTTCAGCCACACTAAGCACTGCACTTAGACTCATAGAATCATGAAGGCTGGAAAAGACCTTCAGGTGGCAAACACTACCTGGAGGTTATCTAAGCAACTATCCCAAGTCACATGTCTACTGTCATTGGGAAGAACTGGACCAACTGAAGTCACTGAAGTATTAATCCAAGAAAAGCAGCAGAAAACTTCACAAAAACAATTTTGTTCTGTAAGCAAAGAGATTATACCAAATGACTCCCTGTCTCATAGATCTGCCGAGAACTTGGGCATGAGGACTGGCAAGTAGATGGAGTTCACTTTTCTTATTAGCAGAAATGGGAAGTAGGGCAAGTTGGAAAGGGTATATGCCTTTAAAGGGAACTATGTTTAGAATGCTTTCAGTACAGGCTCCATGAGAGAAAGTAGAAAGGCACTTTGAGCTAAAGGAAACCCAAATTAATAGTTCTCTTTGAAATATAAAACTGATGTGTCTTAGTCTAAAAAACTGAAATACCACACAGCATAACAAAGCTGAAGAGTATCAGCAAACCTCTTTCCTTTTTTGCAACTCTTAACCCTTAAGCGTTTCAAGATTTTAAAAATTAACTGCATATTTCATGCTTTATCTGAAGGAAACAGGTAATCTCATGAGACCTGTGCATATTTCTCTATATGTTTAACTAGTAGGAGATTTTTAGAAAATACTACCTGTAATAGTCGGGGATCCTAGTCTGCATCTGTTCATTGTTCCTCTTCTGCTTTGCAGTATTTTCAATAACAGACTGTATCTTAATTTTATTTCCTATGTCTACTACTTGTCTCCTTGTTACTTAGAGAGCCAAAATCATCACTGAAATATTGGCAGAGGCCAAGCTTTAAGGTGGAGTAATTAATCAGTAATGCAACCTATTAGAATTGCAGATAAACTGCTTAAGTGCTGGATACTTTTATGCAAGTTGAGAACGTCTTGTCATTGATTTATCCTTTGCCAACCAGCTAAGCCCTCTGGAACAAAACACAGACTTTTGAAATGCTACTATCATTCCACTCAGCCACACAACACCTGTGAGTGAGAGTAAATGCTACATTTATAGGCATTCTTCATTACCCTGAAAGGGAAAGGAATATGATTAGTGGTATGGACAATTCTTACTATTTATTTTTATTTCATTTATTAACTTCACGAAAACATTAATTCATTGCATTTTAAAGTCAAAACCGCTGATCAAAGGCTGTCACTTTTTACTGTACTATAAAGTGCTGCTGCCCTCCAAAGGCACTGCTCCAAATTAAAAGATTATTAGACTAAGGTGACCTTGTGAAATAGCATTAAAGTGTTTACTTTCTCTGCCTTCCAAATCAACCTTGTTCAATGTAGAAGTAAAGATGTTATTTCTAATTGCCAGCCCAGAAAACTCAAACAGTTTTCTGAGACCCCAACTGAGTCTTTCAGGCTTATGTATCAGCAACAACAATAAAGGCAGGGAAACAGTTAATGATTCTCAATAAAGAGAGAAAATAGTGAATAATTCTGGGAGATACCTGCAAGCAGAATAGACTACAGCTCACTCATCTACAGCTGTGCTGAATCTGCAAGGCTGACAAACAAAAAGCAGTAAAAGTCTATTTTTGTCATCAAAACAACCAGACATAATTCACAACACACAGATACTTGAGAGCTGCTCTGCAAAAAAGTGACTTATCTGCAGCTTAATTTCATATAACAATAAACCAAAGGTTTTCTTTGCCTTTTCCTTGAAATGGCACCTATTATAGCAGATATCTGTTAGCATGGGCAGCAATTCAATAACTCCTCTCTGAGATGTGAGGCCAATTGGTTTTATTTTAATGGAGTTTAACATGATGTCTAACAGCTAGCTTCAGTCATGGCAAATGCAATTGAATCCCTATACTTAGGAAAATCTTGAATTCCCCTCCAGAGTGAAAGACTAACGTGCATTCCCAGGAGGGTCATGAAAGATTACCAAGAATCAGCATCCTTCCACCTGAACAAACAGAGCTAGAGGAACACAGCACCAAGACACTACTTAATCTCCTATGAGACAGGAGCAGAAGTAGTAGTTGTCAAACGTACTTTTCTATCACTGAGTCTCAACACTTTGGCCCTCACAAAACTGGCCCTAAAGCAACTTGGGTGAAACTGCAAAGTCAAAAGTGCAGCATTGATTGCCTTGCACTTACAAACACTGCTAGCCATCCCTGGGGACTCAGCACTCATTAGACAATGGCAGCTGCTATTGTCCAAAATAAGACATATCTAAATTACAATTTTCTATCAATACATCGCAAGTCACAGGATTATCTCTTCCATGACATCACGTATCTACCTCTGTCCCATGCTGCTCCTAGCAGCAGGACACAAGCTTCCCTTCACAACTGAGAGATAGCCACTGGAAAAGCATGATACTGAGTAGTTATTAAAACTGTGGTAGCCATTCAGCTGGGAAAAATACCTCAATTTTAAGAGATAAATATGACACTGCTTATTCCATCTTTTTCTACACACCACTCATTTATGTACCTCTGCACCTAAAGATGCATGTTTCTTATTCATGTACATACTCTTCCAAATTCAAATGCAAGCCCAGTCCAATTCCAAACTGATGCTTGCATCAGCAGGCTGTGGTGTATTATGAGACTGCTCTTCTTTAACCCAGTCTACTTGAGAGAGAACACACTCTACTTTTCCAGGTGCTCCATAGGTGGAAAAAAACATTTCCAACAACAACAAAAACTATTATTTTGTTTTTGTCACCAATGTCGGAAACAAAAGGTCACATGGAATGCATCATGTGGAGCAAAATAAGATATGCCAGCTTTATTTTTTCATTTTGGTAGTGAGAACAAAATTCACACACAGTTTGTTGCATTTGTTTGTTTTGTTTTGTGATTTTTTTAATTTAACTAGCAGTCTGCTCAATTTTAGCAAAGGCTACTAAAATGAACTGACTATAACACCGATTACTTTCACATAGTATCCTCCTAAGCCCAGGGGCAAGTCAGAAGCAGACCTGGACATTCATTTTCTCTTTATTTTCAGGCAAGCAAACCTATCTAACTCTATTCACCACCCTTGGAAGGTATTCCTGCTGACTCAGTTTTAGGACACCAAATCTAGGTTCTGTGAAGAGATTAATTTTCATGCAGATAAAAGAAAGACATTCTTCTGGAGGGTTGGTCAGAGCAGGACCTGTAACTAGGTCCTCAGATTACCGCTTTAGAAAAAGCTCTTTCCCCCATTGAGTAAAGAGGGAGAGTAGAATGACTAAACTAAATTACATCCCTTATATTAGGCAGTGTCGGCATCTTCTTACAGCTGAAAATGAGCATTTTGGTATTTGAAGTTTTCTTGATGTTTTATTCGTTAATTCAATCAAACCCGACCTATTTGCATAAAAAACCCATTTGAAAATCACTAGCTAGCAGTGCCACATTTTCAACCTTGGAGGAGAAGCTTTTTTTACGAGTAGTACGAGTTCGCATGGCAGTGGAAAACTGTCAGCATAGTCACACTTCCAGTACACTTCATACATGCCAGGCATGTAAAGACCACTTAAAGTGATGGGTGGAAAGGATTAATTTCAGTACTCTTCAAAATTGTACCTTCTCTGCTAAAAATGGTATCAGCATGGACAGTCCTTTATTAGGACCTAGGAAGAAAAAAAAGGATTCATTCACCATAGAATTGTAACTCAAAACAACCTTCACAGAGATCACAAGATTTATATGATGAAACTTCTGATTATTACCACCTGAAATGTATCAGAAAAACAAGGAACTTATTCTATAAACTTTTTGTAAATCATAGTTGGGTTTTGGATTGTCAGAATTAAGAAAAAATGCAGTAATTTAATGGCAAAATATAACAGCCATTATGTACTTAACAGTAGTTCATGTGCAGTTTCAAACTTGAGAATACTCTCATCCAGAAAAAGCTATTAAATAAGCACTTAACTTTAAGTAATCCCACTGGAATCTACATCTAAAAAACTAAGCGGTAACCATGAAGCAAAATATTACTTCCTCATCCTGAAAGAATATTTCTAGAAACTCTAGATTTGCTCTAAATAAGGCAAAGGAAGAATTTAATTCTGAATTTCTCACTGTTTAAATGATTTGCTAAATCTTTGAACAATCAGTTTAAGTGAAGTGTGTGTGTATGTATCTATGAGAAAGAGGATGACAAATGCTTTGTTTTCCTCCTGGAACACATTTGCTTACACTTTTAAAACCCTAGAGTTTCTGGAAAGTGAAGCATGGATTACAAGAGACCCCTGAATGACAACAAAAATAGTGGTAAAAAAAGTATTTTGTAATTATCTTTCTTGAGTACATTCCTAATTCTGATTCTAAGTCATCTAAAACTCTACTCATTGACACCCTTGGCTTTTCCTCACATATCAACTCTTCTGAGAAACCACTGCTTTGTTGCATATTATTCTATTCAGCTGTGACTTGGTACAACCACTGCCCTTTCTCATAGCACAGCCAAGCTAAACACCAAGCATCTCTTTCACTTTCCTGTGATAGAATTACTGGATGAAGAGCTGGGGACAGAGTATGTGGGCATCTTATTTAAATAATGGATGAGGGAAGATCTCCATGATGGATGAAGTGCTCAGTGGACTAGCTTCTCTAATAACTCACTAAAGCTAAACAGTTCACAGTTTTTTCCTCACAGGACTCAGAGAAACACGCATAACTCTGTCTTTCATTGCTTTGAGAATGGTCTAAGAGGGGGTTGAGAGAGGGCAGTAACGTGTTAGTAGGAGTTTTCTGATAATAGCAAGTGTAGAGAACACCCACAATTACAGAAAGGTTTCTAGTTTGGGTTATATGAGATTATTACAGACAACATTTATTTTATGCACTGAACAGATAATTCACTCAGGCAGTAAGTTTTAATGAGAACTGAGTGAAACAAGGATTGTTCTTTCAGCTACTGCTTGTACACAATTGAAGTCAGGCCTACAGCAAACGTCCACTTTGAAAGCATAGTGTAACAGCATCTATATCCTTAGAAAACACTCAACTTCTACTCTGCAACACAAGGCTCATCCTCAGCGCGTTTGGGAAGCCAACATTGCTGTCTGTAACCCACTGACAACAGTGAGCAAGGTCAGCACCACCAGCACTCTGAAACAAAGGACAACTTTGTTATTATTCAGAAATTCTATTTATAATAGTAATCAGACTTGTGTAGATACTCAATAGTCATAAATCAGGTCCAGAGTGTCAGAATCAGATGCTACCTTGGAGACTCGATCTTGCCGGTAGGGATAGCAAGTTCCTGACCTTGGCTGGCTTCCCTACCGTCTAAGCAACTGAAAACTCTTTGAAAGAAAACTGACAACTGTCTGATAACTGGCTTAGGATTTGGGGTTACTAGGAATAGCACATACTGCTAACAAAAAAAGACACTGGGAAATCACCTTAAAGACAACAGTGCTTAGATTTAAAGCTGCTCAACATGTGCCAGAGCTGCTGTTCCACTCTGACTATGGCAATACACACCTTGGGGCTTTCTCCCCCTCTCTCTTCTATCATATTTTAAAAGATACTGAGTCTGTTAATTAGTGCTAAAGAAACCATGCAAAATAGCTGAAAACAGCTTTTCTGCCACTGATCACTGACAAGCTATTAGGCCTGACATTTCCTTCAGCACAGTATTCCTTTGATTAATGTAGCTGCACAATTATTTTTTTCAAAATTTGTGTAGTACTCTCCCATGACAGGAATTGATTTATAAATACGAGACAAAGATTAAGAAGATGTGAACTTTCAGTATAGGGAAAAAAGGCATAATGAGGTTCACAATCACACTTAGAGTGGCTGTTATACTGGTGGTGAATCTTGGAAAGTTTATTACTAAGGCAGCAGCAAGGATCTCTCGAAAGAGGGAGAGGTCAGCAGCAAATTCATGTGATGGGAACCCTTTGTTAAAAATGCTCGGAGGACAGGAGAAGCATTTCATTTGTGGCAGACCATATGCATGTGGCAGACCATTGTTCTTAGCAACTGGATTATGAAAAATGGTAACTGGTATGGGAGATCCTTTTTGGGAACTATGTTGGTCAGAAAGCAGCAGGCAGTGCTGCAAGGACACTAAATGCATCAGACTCACAAGCTGATTTTTACCTAATATATCCTTACTACCTCTCCCTTCCTGTCTACTTCTATCATTTTTTTCTCACATATTTTTCTCTTCCATCCCTACTAAGTGCTAGGGTTGAAACATAGATTCTACCAAAAGCTAGGGTCCTGTTAGATCAGAGGTCCCACTTTTTCTTATAGTAAAACCTGATGTTCAAAAATAACCACAGGTATGTCTAAACAAAACTTCACATCAACCCTTCAGGCACTGCCATATAAATCATGACTTTTTGAGCCATACATTCACATCTCATTTGGTCCTACTGCTGCCCTTCCAACAGCAAAGTGGGAGGAAAACCACTGCCCTACCCACTGCTGTCATGCTACAATTTACTACATGATCAGAATTCTGGCTCCTTTCCCTCCTTTCAGAAATTCTTCTATTTCTTTTTATTTTGCCTGCCTGACTTGGGCTCAGCATAAAAAGGTGTATAAAGGCTGTCTCCCTGACTGATCCCTTGAACAATCTCCCAGCTCTCTTATGTCAGTCTGCCAACACTTCTTCAAAGCCCTTGCACAAAATAAACCCCTTCTTCAGAGTTTCAACCTGAATTATTGAAAATAAGTAGCTATTTTTTATTTATCTTGTTTTTCTCTGCCTAGTCAAGCTGCCTCTAGCTGTCTCAAAGTTATGCTCCAGCCTCCTTTGACCAAAACTGATTTTCTTGTCTTCATGGTTATATACATGAAATGTAACAGAAACTTCACAGTTATTCTGCACTTCATATTTTCACTTCTGAATTAATTTGCCATATGATACACTCAACCAGATGGGTTTGCTCTGGATTTTTATTTTCAGCTTTTCTTTGGCAAAAAGCCACCACCCTCTCTCCACGTGAACATGATCCCTTGCCTAAAATCATCAACTGGCAATGCTGGACTGAAATGTTCAACACTTGGTTGATTACTAAGTTTCCCATATATGTTGTGGTAAAACCAAAACTCTCAGATGACTGCCTAAGGTTCTTGAGGAAATACACAATACATGACCTTACAGTATGTTTGTGACCATCTATTCTTTTGCTCTTGTTCCTTCCTTTCCTCAAAATGTATTTTTAATCCATTAGCAAGTCTGAGATATAAGCTATTCCAAAAAGTTGTACGAAAAAGGCAGCCACATAGAAGACAGTCTTCTTAGATGTAAAGTTTTAGACTGCAATAATTTTTTTTCTTCCCCACATACTAAACATATGCAAGCTATAAAATCTACTCACTCCTTAACACACAGAAAATGCAATCCACACCAAGGATTGACCATAGGACCAAATTTTAGAAGAATAAAACACTTTACTAGACCCATTGTTCACTGAGATATCTGTCTGAGAAAGGCCATACTACTTCTGACAGGTGGATATGTGTGACAACATACTACATCTAGGGACAGGAATATTCTCTTGAGAGACACAGCTTCAGATTCCTTTCACTTCAGTGCTAAAAGTGAGACCTAGGTCTTCCCTGTCAACACCAGGTAACCTTTCTCACAATGCTTCTAGCTACTGTTTTGCTACAGGCTCTGTAATTTTCATTTACTTCTGGATCTGCACAATTTCCTGGACACTAATGAACTTCCAAGAAAGGTTTCCATTTCGGTGAATCAGCTTTTCCTAATGAAAAAAGTTCTCACATCAGGTAACCTTCAGCAACTCAATTCATCTCTTTGTTTCTCCATCTGGAATCAGGGTACTAAAACTAACCTCTTTCTTATAACCCTCTCAGAGATCTATGGACAAAAGCTTAATGTAAGAAAAAAGTACCATTGTGTATTATTCTAAGCATCACAGAGATTAAAAAGGCAAAACAAAACAGTAATTATTATATTCACAGAGGTAACAAAATAAAGCCATTCCTCTGCAACACTTTTTAACTGTTACACCTCACATGTTTTTCTTTTCTTTTGTGTAGCTAACTAACAGGTCGGTATGATTCCCCAGTATAAAAATTAGAAAAAATTCTTCCTCCATCAAAGTGAAATGGGCAAAACAAACAGAAAAACAAACACCTTTTGAAGCCAAACAGCCAAACAGCCACTAATATCTTTGTCTCACATTCTTCCAGCATTTTCTTGAGTACAGAAATAACATTCATGAAAAATACCATGACATAGCAAATACCATAGCCAGAATGTCATCTTTTATAGGTAAAATTCCTTGGTATATCAGAATAAGACTTATATTCTAGTAACCAAAACAAATTAAGAACTAGGTCTCCTGTCAGTCATGTAATGAGTAAAAAAATGCACACAGAAAAAATGTTTTATGAAATAAATTACCATATTTATATACTATCTATGTATTTAAATATCATTCATCAGAGATTACCACCAAAAGTTATTTCTCATCACATTTCTGTGAGTTTGTAAAATTTCACCAGGCACAGAAATGTTCAAGAACCAAAAAAAAAAAAAAATCCCATTCCCATCTGCAGAAAGCTCTAGAGGTACAAAAATGCCACCTAGACTAGTAGCAACGACACTTACTAAACACCAGTCCCGTCAGGCTGAAGGGCCTGTAGTCACAAAGACATTGAGAGCTTCTCTGCAGCATCACTCTGTCAGAAAGGGTTGGATGTCTCCATTACTTGGGAGGAACTATTTTTCCAGTAATGGCCCACCTACTGTGTTAAGTTCTCTGGAAGATGAGCTCTAGCAACTGTTGTTGCAGTGATTTACACCAGTTCCTCTTATCACTAACTCTACCTGTCCTTGCAACTTGTTCTGGGATTGTAGTTTCACAGAAGAGGTGCTCTTGTGTGGGAAACATCAGCACCAGCCCTGGCTGCTCTGCCTGAAATCCAAACTTTTACCTGAAGTCACCAAGAAGGGCAGCTTTCCATTCAATGCCAAGACTGTGAAGTGGATCAGACAAGGCAATTGAAGTGGATCAGACAAGGGGAATTCCTATCCTAGCCAGCCTGGCTATAGGAACTGGGACCTCTGGAAGAAAAGCAGTGACAAAGTCACAAAACTATGGTAACATCTGAAGCCCCCACTGTTTGGTGGCATCAAGACATTAACTAGCTATGACTGAGGCTGAGTGCTGACAAAGCCACTAGGTTTGAGATATCAAAGAAAGCACATAACATCAAATCTCAAGAGAAAAGACCTACTTTACTTGACACAATCCTGAATTCCTCTGGAAAAGGACAGAAACTTCATCTTACATTAGTACATCATGTCTCGTTTCCTTGGTGTTTCATAATGATCAGGACTTTAAAGTATGAACTTTCTTTTTGTAAAATCTCTGCACAGAGATGGTGCCAAAAAAGGGCCCAAGTCCCTGCAAAAAGAGTAGGAATCCACAAGTATTGGAATACATTTGTAAGCACAAAGTGCCAGCTTAGACGTCCGTATAAATACAGAAAGCGAGAACACTCAGCAAGGAAAGAACAGTATTATGTTCAGTGACATGCAGGCTGCTACAGCAGGTTTTGTCATGATCCTCCTCTTCTTCAGAGTTCCAGAGTCTTTCAATTAGCCAAGAACCAAAGTATAAAAACCTTATTAGAATCAGGGAGAAATTGGACAAATTATGTGTCCTTTGCTACTTACATCTCCTTTGTTACATTTTCCATTTCCAGAGTCTTTTTCAATTAAGAAGCAATATAGTATCACCATAAAAATTATCACAGACTCTTAAAAGACCCACTTGGCTTTGGAAAGAGCCTTTAAAATGTTCAATAATTTCTGTCAGAGTGTTCGACAACCATTTAAAATCTTTGGAAAATATTCCAACTCTGTGTCTGAAAGAGAATTATTTCTGTAATTGAAAGAAGAACAGTGAAACACAACCTCTGTAATAGCATATGGACTCTTGGGAGATTAAACAATCATCTGCATTGTCAACTCAAAACATAAATCTGGGCTGCTTTTTTCTCCATTTGTTGGCTTCAAAGTGATAATTTATTATTTAATAGAATACAATTACAGCACTTTGCATAGGAGTTCCATATCTCTAAAAAACTGTGTGTAGAAGCTAGAGAATCTTCACAAAAAGATTAATTCATAGAGATTGCAATTGGAAGTTAGCCTTCCTGCCAGCCTGTAAGTAGTTTCATCCTGTCTATAAACTTAGTGCCTCTACTGGTGCTACACTGTGAGTGACTTGCATAGTAAGAAGAGTATCTAAAAGCAATGACCCTCCTAGCAAAAGATGTCAATCACAGCAACACAGATTTCTGATGAGCAGCAGCATTAAGATTACAATATTGGGGCAATACCTTCAGATACTTCACTGAATTTCATTTGTAAGACAAGCCCTTTGCTTTCCAGCTCTCAAGCACAAGTATAACTGTTTCTTTCTCTCAAGTGGGTCAGTCTGTTTCCTCTCGTGCATTCAGTTCTGGACAGACAGCCAAATACATTAGGACAAATACATGGACTTGGGGGTCATCAAGAGCAGTCAACATGGTTTTACCAAGGGTAAGTCATGTTTGACTAACCTCATAGCCTTCTATGAGGAAATTACTAGGTGGATAGATGATGGTAGAGCGGTAGATGTGGTCTATCTTGATTTCAGTAAAGCATTTGACACCGTCTCCCACAGCATCCTTGTAGATAAGTTGATCAAGTATGGGTTTGATGATCAGGCAGTGAGGTGGATCAAGAACTGGTTGAAAGGAAGGAGTCAGAGAGTTGTAGTCAATGGGGCAGAATCTAGTTGGAGGCCTGTGACTAGTGGAGTCCCTCAGGGGTCGGTACTGGGACCAGTGTTGTTCAACATCTTCATCAATGACCTGGATGAGGGTACAGAATGTACCCTCAGCAAGTTTGCTGATGACACCAAGCTGGGAGGAGTGGCTGACACACCAGAAGGCTGTGCTGCCATTCAGAGAGACCTAGACAGGCTGGAGACCTAGGCGGGGAAAAACCTCATGAAGTTCAACAAGGGCAAGTGTAGTTTTGCATTTGGGGAAGAAAAACACCATGTACCAGTACAGGTTGGGGGCTGACCTGCTGGAGAGCAGTGTAGGTGAAAGGGACCTGGGGGTCCTGGTAGACAGGAGGATGACCATGAGCCAGCAATGTGTCCTTGTGGCCAAGAAAGCCAATGGCATCCTGGGGTGCATTAGAAAGGGTGTGGTTAGTAGGTCAAGAGAGGTTCTCCTCCCCCTCTATTCTGCCTTGGGGAGGCCGCATCTGGAGTATTGTGTCCAGTTCTGGGCCCCTCAGTTCAAGAAGGACAGGGAATTGCTGGAAAGAGTCCAGGGCAGAGCTACTAAGATGATGAAGGGAGTGGAACATCTCCCTTATGAGGTAAGGCTGAGAGAGCTGGGTCTCTTTAGCTTGGAGAAGAGGAGGCTGAGGGGTGACCTCATCAATGTTTACAAATACGTAAAGGGTGAGTGTCAAGAAGATGGAGTTAAGCTTTTTTCAGTGATGACCAGTGATAGGACAAGGAGTAATGGATACAAATTGGAGCATAGGAGGTTTAAGGTGAATATCAGAAATTTTTTTTTTACTGTGAGAGTGACAGAGCACTGGAACAGGCTGCCCAGAGAGGTTGTGGAGTCTTCTTCACTGGAGACATTCAAAACCCGCCTGGACGCCTTCCTGTGTGATGCACTCTAGGTGACCCTGCTCTGGCAGGGGGGTTGGACTAGATGATCTTTCGAGGTCCCTTCCAACCCCTAGAATTCTATGATTCTATGATTCTATGAAGGAGAAACTGAACTTTTGCAACATTCAGAAGTCATTCAGAGTCAGTTTCTGTCCATTTTAGGCACTGGGGGCATTTGTTTGTTTCCTTGTTTGTTGGGGGTTTTGTGTGGTGTTTATTGTTGAGCTTTTGATTTGTTGGGTTTTTCTGTTGCTGTTGTTTTGCTTGGGTGGTTGTTGGGGTTTTTTGTTTGCTGGTTTGTTTTAAAATCTTGCTTAAGTTGGTTTATCCAGCCCTAAAGTTTGGTCTGTCTTTTCTGAGTCTTTCTAGTGAATGTTCTCACTTTCTTTGGTAACTTACTGCAGCCTTCAGTCTCTAATTAAGCATGCAATATGTTTTTTGCATATATAAACAGTTTCCATTGACATTATCTGCAGCCATATTTTCAGAAAAAAAGATGAAATGCAAACATTAGTGGCTTGTCTGGTTTTGCGAGTTAATGCTCATTCACTCTTCATTGTCTGCCAGGCTGATCTTCCACGATAATGTTTATTAGGGGGATCAAAGCAACTTTTTTCTTCTTTAGACTCAAAGGTTGTCTGGTGCTATTGCTTTATACAACCTTTTATCCTGCAATATATCCTTGCAAGACAGAGACACTGGTATTAGAAAGGTCTACAGGGATCTGTATGATGACTCTTGTCTTAACCAAATCCATTAGGCTGTGAAGTTTGGTGGCTTTTTTTTCATTACCCAGCAAAAATGGGAAGAGACTAGTTAGCACAAAGAAACAAGCACTGCAGAAGTAATTAAAACAGCAGTGCCTCATGCTCCATCAAAGCTTATCGAAGGAAAGGTGGCAAAATTATAGCACAATAAGGATAGACTACCGCAAAGCTGCAAAAATCAGATACAGGAAAAAAAAGTCATGACCCAGAAGACTTGCTTCCAACAAAGGGATATGTATTTGAGGCAGCTCCTTAAAAGAGTGATGCTGTCAACTACAGACTGTGACTTGGTTACATGTCTTTTATCTTCACTTTTTGCATAGTGTTCCAATTTTTATCTCTTTCAAATGGGGAACAAAAACCTATTAGAAGCTAACAACTATTTTTTGGGAGAATGGAGGGGAGTTCCTCTTTGGTTATGCTTTTGAGCATGTACAAATAGCATCTTCTCCATGGTTCTGAAGAGTGCAGTAATAGGGTATTTTCAGCCCCCACTCACTTCCCTTTAAGTCACAATCAGAGAATACTAAAAGGACTACTCCATGGCCACAGTGTCACTATGAAAATGCAACTGTATTTCTATTATAATCAGAAAATCCTGAAAGTAATTTTTTCTTCAGAGCTCTGCATATTTTGCTACAATTAAAGGTCATAAACAGGCAAATTCAGATGCTTTACTTTTGTAGCCTCCAAGGTACTCTCTGGCTGGTTTACTGTCCTCCCACAGGCTCCCCAACATAACTTCACTTACATAAAAACTCTGTACCATCAGTATCTACCATTGTCCAACCATAGCTACTTTTACAGAAAACATCATCTAAATTTGTTGTTTAGAGATTGTGTAACTTAAAAATAAGGAAAAAAAAGTGCAGTACCAGAGTATTTGCAAAACTATCACACACTAGCACCAATAAGGCTTCTGCCTATCAAAATCTCAGGGGAGAAGAATATTTAATGGAATAGACTACAGCCTGTTGACAACACTCCTGTGGTAGCCCAGGATCCTGTTAGCCACCTTTGCCACGAGGGCACACGCCTGGTTCATGTTCAACTTGGGCCACCAGGATGCCCAGGGCCTTTTCTGCTGAGCTGCTCTCCAGCTCCTCAGTCCCCAGCACATACTGAAAGTGAAAGTAACACTACTCAGGATTTACCTGAAGGTTATGGTTACTGTTTAAAATCCAAGCAATTCCCAGAGTACTGAGTACCATGTCTGACAAAGAAGGTTTAATATTTGGAAGCTTTTCTGTGCAAACTGAATATTCCATGTAAAACCAAGACCTTTGTAGAGTTTAATAATGAGAGAAGCATATGTGCTCTATAAAAGTTAATATGAAAAAGCAGTATTATTTAGGATCCAGGTTCAAGTCCCTTTGACCTTTTGGATTTCTTATTATTGAGGTGAAAGGCCTGACCACAGGAGTCCTGATTGTTCTGCCTGATCTTTTTCCCTGTGACACAAGCACGTGCTTTCTCACAAACTACAACAAATGCCCACTTAAAGGTCCCCAAAACCCAATGTGTTCTAACAAAAGCTCTCCTGACCCACTCTAATCAGCACCACCTAAGATCCTCTCTGCTAGATAATCAGCATTTTATCATTTACCATAACTACACAGCATGAAAGACCTAATGAAGGGGAAAGAATCCCCAGTTGCAAATTACATTAAAACACACAAAAAATCTCCTATCAAAGTAATTATCTGAACCACTGTTGAAGTCAACTGAAAAGATGCATCTGATAAACAAGAAGAATGGTTTATTCAGCAGGATTTCAAGTCTTTAAGAAAACAGTATCAGCAGGAAGTGTCTTTCAATTTAAATCCCAACACAGAAGAATCTGAGATCTCAAGTCAATATTTTGCCAACAATTAGTTAAATTCCAAGAGGAA
This sequence comes from Apus apus, assembly GCF_020740795.1. Taxonomy (NCBI): domain Eukaryota; kingdom Metazoa; phylum Chordata; class Aves; order Apodiformes; family Apodidae; genus Apus; species Apus apus. The sequence continues at coordinate 29,795,003 of NC_067285.1, forward strand.
GAAATACTTAAGCATAGAACTCTAACTATTTGTCTGCCTTTTAATAGCACAGAAGACTTTTCAAAGAGTTTTTTCATAGCACCAAATTCAATCAAGTAATTTAAAAATTTAGTTTGGACAGACACCATAAATGTAACCCTCATGAATGTACAGTTCCCATTCTCCTTTGCCATTCCAAGCAGTGCCAGATTTCACTGAAGTTTAATGAGGAACTGAGATGCACAGAGGAAAATATACACAGCTTAAAAAAGACAAAAGCTTGTCAAAAGCAACTGCATTTCTGTTCCATTGTTTCTCCCTATTTGTGAAGCTTATTGCTCTCATTTTATCAAAATAGAAATTCTGCACTAAAGACAGGCAAGTTTTCCAGAAGTCTGTGCTGTCTTTCAGGTAATTGTTTATTTACTAGTACTAAAATCAGAGAAAATGTTGCATACATTCCCATGAAATCAATCACAGAAGTATTTCTATTGACTTCAGTTAACTTAGGCTTAAAGTTAAACAATGTTGGATGCATTTTTGTGTATCGCACAGGCTTTTCTGCCTGACAGGAAGCCCTGAAGATGAGTATTTCAGCATCAGTTTTGCATGTTTTCCAGTTCAGGACTGCTGAAGTAAGCTAATACACTCACTTGGAAAGTTTCAAAACCATTTCCAGCTTCAGACTGTAATATCTTGGTCTCATTTTTTTCAGCCAAAAAAAAAAAATAAAATTGAAGTATATTTGCACAAATGGCTACCTTCACTCAGGAGAACAGAAAAGGGAAATTATCTGTGTGGCAAATTAAGAGGGGCTGATGTTAGCACAATTACATGGAGGCTTGGCCATGTATCAGGCAAAGTCACAAGCCAGAGAAGCCCACACAGCAACTGCTCCTTATAACAGAGCTGTCCTCAGTAGCAGATGTGGTATCTCACTTTTCCAAGCTACAACTTCACCCTCACTTTTTCAAAGTGAGTAAAACCAAGTATTGTATTGATGTAATACATGAAATAATGGGCTCAGAAATCCAATATGCTGTTGAAAAATGACTATTATAGATCCCAGCAGTTCAACTAGACACTTCACAGAAATGAATCTTGAAACTGCTCATCCCCTGCCTTTTTGTTCTTTAAATGCCCATTGACTGAGACTATGCTGTGCATCCTCATGCACAAAGAGTTAATTACTGTGTACAACTATTACTTAAAATAATCCTAGTAGAAAAGGCAGCTGTAATAGCCTATTGTATGCTTTCAAGAAGTTTAAGCACATTTTCTTTAGAAACCATAGCATTTTTAATGTTCCTGGTGCACAAAGAAATAATTACACTTGTAATCATCAGAATCAACAATGTGCACATCATGACCAAAAAAAAAAAATTCCAACTAGAAAAGTATCCATTTCAGCCTACTTAGACTGTAAGAAATTCCCCAAAATTAAGGTATAGTTAACCTTAGCAATAAAACTTGACAATCCTTTCTCTCAGTCCCTTTCTTTTATTATATTCATATTTTGGTAAAATACAGCTATTTTTTTTTTGTGAAAAAGCAAGTACATAAGGGTATTTTAGAAGCTACCTTTACATATATTCTATGATTCAGAGACAGGTAAATGAAAACACAAAAGGAAGATAGAAAAACAGAGAAAATGGAGGAAATCTCAAAGAGTGAAATCTCCTGAAATAAGCCTCTCCACAGCACTTTCTATAATACTGCTCATTGCTTGGAAAGTATTCCTGCTTGTTCACAGAAACAAGTAACCTCCTTAAATGTGGGATTAATTCTAAGGAAATTCACAAATCCCATTGAGCAGTTCCTAGAAGACAGGGACAGGCTGTACCCATGGATGGACAAATGTTTCAATAGTCTGGAAAGCAATGGTAATAATCATAGTAATAAGTAATAATAATTCATAATAATCATTCAGTTAAGGAAGCGTGTGTCCATTAGGTCGAAAGAGGTCATTCTCCCCTCTACTCTGCCCTGGTGAGGCCACATCTGAAGAACTGCATCCAGTTCTGGGCTCCCCAACTCAAGAGAGACGGGGAACTACTAGAGAGAGTCTAGTGTAGGGCAATAAAGATGACTGGGGGATTGGAACATCTCCCTTATGAGGAAGGGCTGAGAGTGCTGGGACTCTTTAGCCTGGAGCAGAGAAGGCCGAGTGGAGACCTTATTAATGCCTACAAGTATTCAAAGGGCGGATGCAAGGAGGATGGAGACAGACTCTTTTCAGTAGTTCCTTGTGTCAGGACGAGGAGCAATGGGCACAAGCTGGAACATAGAAAGTTCCATTTAGATATGAGAAGGAATTTCCTGACTATGAGGGTGACAGAGCCCTGGAACAGGCTGCCCAGGGAGGTTGTGGAGTCCCCTTCTTTGGAGATACAGGACTGGATGCAGTCCTGTGTAATGTGATCTAGGCAATCGTGCTTTAGTGGGGGAGTTGGACTGGATGATCTCTAGAGGCCCCTTCCAAATCTAACAATTCTGTGATTCCCAGATCCTCTTTGAATGTATTATCTTGCTCTGCAAACTTAGAAATGCTGGAGAAAACAAATGTTTAGCTCTTCATTAATTCATTTGCAGTGATTCTTCCACCAAGTTACAAAACATAAGCTGAGGAAACAGAGAATATAGCTGCCTCCCATAGAAATGCCAAGAGCACAGAGCTATGAGCTCAGCAGAGAAAATTCGATACGTCCTACTAAAATTTCATGGAAAACCAGGCTTCTCCTGCACTGCAAACCTGTTCAGCTGATACCTCTCTCTGTTGAGTATTTTCCTCAGTTTTAGCTTAGAAGACCTTCTTTGCTGAGGATGAAGAGCAACTAATCTCCCACATTAGCAAAAAAATGCCCTACTTAATAATAATATGCAATAAGAAATTACTCCTTCGTCCCAAAAGGATCAGATGGCAGTGAGGGTCAATATGCTTTGCTCATATACCAGGTCAATGGTCAAGTGGACTATTGCCTCTGAAGTCACTAGTAAGTTTAAATCTAACACCTTCACAAGATTTTTTATACAAAGGAGAAATGGGCTTGAAGAAGTGAGCGTCAGTAAGAATAGAAATAATTTATTTTCTTGAGGGAAGCAATTGTGTGTAAATGATCTTCCTTGTACAATTAAATATATTTTTTTTCTCACCATGCTAATATAAAAGGATGGACAACATAACAAAATGGTTAGCAGAGGGAATGGGAAATAATGCAGTTTATTGTGGTTCAGATTAGCTATGCATTCACAAAAAGACTGCTCCAGCATGCTGAACAAAACACCATTCCCTTGTGGATTAGATAGAAGAAATTACCTTTTCAGGTTTAACTTTTAAACTTAAATTTATGAAGCACTAATCCATGCTCCATTAAAGACAGCAATTGCCAATACAGCCAGCAAAGCAGGAATGCTTATGAGCTTTCAAATGTGTATTTTTTAAAGGACAAAAGTAATTGGAGTCAGCCTTTTCCATTGTTCACATAGTTCTCCATTTGGCAACACTCCACAGAAAAGTTGGCGTAAGAAACTATACAGTCTGTCCTCCTTAAATCAGCTTTTTACTTATTCTTTGGTACATAGGAATTTTTTGCAAGAGGAAGGCACAAAGTAGAAGTCAGAGCACTTTGATTACTTGTTTTTTTGTGTGTGTTTTTTTTTGTTTGTTTTTTCTTTAAATATATATCCAGATAGATCTATAAATCAGATTTAAGACCTACCACATCTGGTAGCCCAGCCTGTCTGATAGTAGAGTATGTCACAGAAAAACAACTAAATGGGCAGGACAAATGTAGAGTTATTTCCCCAAAATACTCTTCCAGTCGCTTATCTGAACTCATAAACTTTCAGCATTCAGAACATTCTGCGTGTTGCATGATCAACTTCTGCTTTTCATCAGTGCTGAACTGAACATCTGCTGATTTCATATGTCTTAATTCTTGCATTGAAGGAGAGAAAAAAAAAAAAAAGTGAAAGTGTCCTGTGTTTCTGCCTCTCCATTGCATTCTCTCTTAGCCACCTCTTGAAGAATCTTCCTCTTTATCGTCAGATGTTCAGAAATTTCAGGACCTCCTTAACACCCTCCTATGCATCTTTTACAGTTTTAGATAGAAGCCTTGTTCAATGTTAATGAGAGAGAACTAGGAAAAGATACAGTATTCTGCATGGTTTTGATTTACTCTATTTCTTCCGTAACATACCTAGCATATTATTTGCTTTTTAGGACAGTATGGAGAATTGACCTAATATTTTCACCACAGCATTCATCATGCTAGATTGTGATTCCTAATTAGAAACAGACAGCTAAGAAGCTATCATTTTATACACAGAGATAGGATTGTTTTTTTCTCTTATGTGTATCATTTTACATTCATCTACATAGAGTTTCATCTGCCGTCTCTTTCCCTTGGTGACTTCAACTCATAAGATTTCTCTGCAATTAATTTCAGTTGGCCTTCACAATTAATATCTTGACATTCTTAGGACTATCAATAAACTGCCACCTGTCTATTCACTCTGTTTTCAAGATGTTGATCAGCACTGACTCAAATACAAACTTCATCATGACACCAATACTTCTCCACACTTCGAAAACTGATCATCCATTTCTATGTTCTTTCCACTTTTTAACCAATTATTTATCCATACAACAAGAAGAATATGTAACTTATGGCAACTCAGTGGGTGTCTTCATCCCTTGAAGCCCTACCAATTGTCTTAACCCAATGGCGTGGAGTTGAGGTTGGCTTTAGGCTGAGGTTTCAACATACCTTACCAGATTAGTCAAATTACCCCATCTTACAGTTTGGGCTGTTGGACTGATACAACTGCAAGGCACTTATCTTCTCTCTACTGGGGTAGGAATGGTAGCCTTTAGCAACAGCACAACAGACATTTGCTAAACAAACATGTCTGAACTACATTCATTAAAGTATGTCTCTAGCTCAGCTTAATTGGCTAATTGAGACCAACTGAATTAAGTTCAGTTAATTATGTGTGAAAGCCCCCACAAAAGGATTAATGTGAACTATTCCACTCAAAAAAAGTGATTCAGATTATTGCCTTTTGCTTGTGTGCTCTCCAAATGAAGAAGCTGTTTATAAATCAACTACCCTATCTCCCATTCAGCTGGACTTTTAAGGATACATGGTTTATAAACACAGATAATTCCATCAACTCCAATAACCCCATCTATGTGCTTAAAGGTGTTCCCCTCTAAATGAACAAAATCAGGCCTTGTGCTTATTTTGCATACCTTCCTCCTTTTCTTGGCAACAGGAACTTCTACATTAGAGTTCAAAGAAACCAGAGTGAGCTAGCCATGCTGTGCATTTAAGTGTTCCACTCAAGGGAACACTATTCACATCTTTTAAAATAATTAACATACTAAGAAACCTGTCCTTTAAAGACAAATGTTCTAGTCAAAACAGAAATTATTATTTCATTCAGCAATTACTAGAAGATATTCTTTGTTCTGTGTTGTGAGGCAGTCTGATCAGATCTTTGTGGCCTTCCCTTCCAGCCTCAGATCTCCAGGAAATCACTGGAAAACAGCTTTTGCTTTAATCTCAAATTTCAGTAATAACCAGCCAAAATTATATCAGCTGCTGTCCAGTAAGGATATAGCCTTCCTTAAACTCTTCCATTAATAAAATCTGTTAGAAACCATAGGAAGCAAGTATGTGCACTTTGTGCAACATTAAATTAGAAGTGCCAAAACGTCTTCAGTTCCTTTTGGTTTTGCAAAGCTGAAGAGAAAGTTTGCCAGATATTAATATCTTTAAAATATATTTACTCAACAGGGAGTGTGAACCCTGAAAAAATTATGAATGCCAGGGATGAGTTTTTTAAATAAAAGACAAATTGATCTGTCCAAACCCTACTGGAAGACACTCCTTCTAACACAGTCTAGTGGCACATAGTAGTACTCTAATGGATCTTCCAGTTGCCCATATGTACCATCAGCTCGACTTCCTAAGCTCATACTCATCAGTCCCTCTGACTGGATTTGTGCTCATCCTACACAGACAGCCCTCGGACTCCTTGAAGCCTGAGTGCCTGAGGGCACAAGCTGAAGTTGCAGCTGTAACAGTAGTACACTGTGAAACCATCTGTGCAGTCTCACAGCAACTGTTCATCTAAGTGTCTTCAAAATGCAACATTGATAAGCCTTTTCACTTCTGCTCAGTAGGTGATAAGAGAGCATTTTACCTCAAGCTGTGGCCCAGATGTATTGGACACTAAATTAATTACTTTTATTTTTATTTCATTTTAGAGTGAGAATTCATAAAAACTACCCTTTGAAATGGACCAGCTCAATCATCTGTTAGCTGTCATTGCATTTGCTGTATGGCTCCTAGTCACACCCTGACGCTAAGCTGCTACAGAATTATTCCCAAATCTCCAAGGAATGTTCAGGCCACAAATCACTTATTTTAAAAGTGAATTTTATGTCTGCATTGGAAAACAACTGTACTGTTCCCTGCCACCTACGCTTCCATCTTTCACTCTGTCCCTCTCAGCTTCCAAAGCTGACCTTGTTAATGTGCTATCTGAAAAAGAATGAAAGGAAAAAAAAAAAAAGAAAAAAAAAGCTTTCACAGGAAGTCACTGCTTCACTAACTGACATCTCTGTTATCTCCTTATATTGCCTGCACAATTTTATTTTCATGTACATACTTAACTTCCTATTGCATGTAATTGTATCTCTGAGTGGTTAATACAGGTGTAATGATGTCAATTTCCAATTTGTCAAAGTTATTCCAGTGATATGGGTCACTGGTTCTCCCACTCCTCCTCTTCACTGAGCTGATTGATATAAACTCACTCTAGGGACTGTTTTAAGCTGGAGGAGAGTAAAGGTAAACCAGGCAGCCACTAACCAGAAACTATGGAGAGCAAAAAGAGCCAGGAATGTTGGCAAAACAGTGCACATCATCACAAGCAGGTGATTAGCTGCACAGTGAGACTCAATTTTATTAAATATTTTATTCATTTATTTTCACTCCCCTTATGGTTCCTACTTCTTCTAAACTTCAGTTTGCTCTGCTTCCTTGGATTTCATTTTAATTGCAGAGCAGAAGGTGAGAAAGCAGCACATTTCTTTTGCAACTAGAGATGAAGGGGTTAGCCACCAGAACACTAGATATCTGCAGTTTAAGCTCCAGCAAAAGGACATCAGGTCTAGTTCAGAAGTTCAGACTTCTTTCTTCATCTAGAAAGCTGTAGATGCCCAAGAAAATTGGGCTACATAGTCATGAGGAATAGGAAGTTGTAGAGTTCAGAGGCATGTGGAAAATATTCCACGGAATATTTACCTCATTTACATGACATTTACCAACATCTCACAGAGCTTAGAAACAGCCAGCATCATGGCTCCAGCAACAGAGGTAATTTTCAGTACAGAGAAGAAAAAAACATGTGCCAGTGCATAGATGAATTTGGATACATAAGCTCAGAGCTCAGACTGAGCACTGGCAGCCTTAGAAAATTCTAGATACAGCCTAGAACTCATCTGTCAAGAAGCTCAATGGCAACTACCTGTTCCAGGTATGAACAACCCATCCAGCTAGCTGAAGAAACATCTCTTTTTGCAACCAAGCTGTTTAGAAAGGCCTTCCTACACTCCCCTGCCAGAAAGAGAAGAAGACAGCTGAAGCAGGGCATTAGAGTTTGGGCTATTTTCTTCCCCGTCTTGACAATCTCCAGAGTCTTTCTTTCAAAGGGTTCCAAGGAATTCCCACTAGATGAAACAAAGTGCTTTCTGACAAAAATTAAACACTTCCTTCACTTGCACTGAAGATAGGACAGGACTGTCCTGCACTCAGAAGTTCAAAAAAAGAAGACAGCAGATAAAATTGAGCAACATTACAGAAACAAATTTGTAATGAAACTCTCCAGACACTGGAGTCTTAAACCTCTCTGCACTCTTGTGAATAAAAGAAGTCACACCCTGAGGAGAAATACATTGCATTCCTCCTCAGCAAGGCAGTTCCAAACACTTTCCCAGACCCTCACTATTCACTTCGCCTTCTGGAGAGTGAAAACATGTGACAGTGAAAGGCTAAAAATCCATACATGGATCCATTTCTGGTAACCACATGATCAGAGTTGCAAAAGGATCAGTGGAACTTACAGTGTGCTCCACTGATCCTCATCTTCTATTCAGATGACCTGTTTAATTAGTACTTGGAGCTTGTTTCTTACCAGGCCTAATGGCCCCAGCTAAAGCAGAGCTTATTTGTGGTGAATAATGTGAAAATACTTAGAAAGATGTGCCAGTCAAGCATGACACTCCTCTGCAAGAATGGCTCACTTGATTAGAGGTTAAAGTATGCCAGCTACCAAGCCAAGTGGTATGCAAGGGAGCAAAGTGTCTGTCATTCATTCCTGGTCACTTTTAACAGCAGGCCATATAACTAGTAGCCATTCACAGGCATGAAATTACTTAGTGTTGGGGCAACTTACTTCGATGGTTCTTTCATGCTCCAAACTTATTGATACATTAAGAATTAAAGACAAAAAAAAAAAAAAAAAAATCCTAATTCTAGCAAGAAGTGCCAGGTGAAGTGATGTAATATATCACCATCACATCACACAGAGCCCACTAGAGATGAGGAGATTCCAGATTTCTGGTGGCCCCAGTTCAGTGCCCCACAGCACATAACTCTTTTCCCTCACAACAAGCTTTGGCCTGTGAATTACAACAGTTCCACACAAGGGGCAGAGTATGTGTAACTGATGTATCAGGAAGAGTCATTAGGTTTTTGGAAATCACTGGGAACAGAACTCAAGACTATATAAGCAACACAGACTCAGATAATCTCCCTTAACCTAATAAATCTTTTCCACAAGAGAGAGCACAAATGTGGATAGTGAATCAGAATGTGCCAAGTAAATTGCATTTGCTTTCCTCAGACTAAGATAGCAGATGGGTATTTAGAGCAGATTGTAAACCCTGGGTTAATAAGATGCCTGGGTGCAGGTTTATTGGCCACATCACTCTGGTTCTCCTGGAAACTGAAAGACCTTTGAATCCACCCCCTTTCCCATCAAGAATATCTAGAAAGGCATCATTATGTCATTTCACAATTAATGGAAATAAATTTATTTTCTTCCTCTTGTAAGGTCCAAACAAGCAATTATATTTGATGTCAGAATTAAAACATAGGTGTGGCAAAACCAGCTATTCTCAAAGGCAAGAACACTTTAGGATGACAATTTGTTTCCAGTTCCTGTTTTGCTTTAACTTGCACATTTTTCAAGTACCTATGTGAAGTAGAATACCACAGGGGGAAGGGAAGTTTCTCTCATGCCCTGTTAGAAGTTGGGGATTGGAAGATTGTCATGTTTTCATTTGCACTAAGTAACAGCAAGATAACATCTATAATGCTTGAGCAATTTTGGAAGATGCAGTAAGGAGATCTTTGGACTTTGGTCAGACATGAGAGCATAGAAACATAAGCAATGATCACGTTTTTGAAGTGGAAGTTTTTGACTTTTATTCCACACTGTTGGTAAGATACTGCTTTATGACAATGTGTTAGAAAAGGCAACTCTTAAACATCTATAAGACTACAGGGACACAGAGGGTAGCATAATCATGTCAAGTGTGAGAAGTTCTCTCACTTTCTGGAGCAAATAGTGGGATCACAGCTCTTCTTTTGGGATAGACTCAAGATTCTGAAGTCCACATCCCAAAAATTATAGCAATATAGCCTGAGAAAAAGTTGAGACATCACTCAGTCTCCTACTCTGGCCTAAAAGACAAAGCAGATAAATACAGTTCCTTTGTCTGCTGCTACTGTCCAATCAATGTTCACTTAGTGAAACAACAAAAAAAATCACTAAAGATGACAACAGCAAGATGTTCCAAATTACCAAGGAACATAGATACACAGATAAATAAAATCTATTGTTCTCTACCTAGCACCTACCTTTTGTCAGAAAACACATCGCCATATTTTTTTCTGATGTTACAGCCTCATCCAAGACACTGACTTGGAGAATGCAGAAAAACCTAAACTACACTAATAGTTTCCTTCAAAACCAAAAATCCAATTAACAGTCATGTAAAATGGCCAGCAGACAATCAATATCAGAACACATGTGGTTTCTTGGGCAACATTACAGACAAGGTCATTAAAAGCAGAGTGCTAGGCAGTTACACAGAACCCTGGCCAACATTGCAACTAAGTGATAGGTGACAGTCTACTGTAAAACAAGCTTTATGGAGGACTGCCCCAGAGCGAAGCCTTTCCCACCTCCAGAAGAGAGACAGAGAGTGTACAGTGGGTACATTAACTTGGGAGAAAGTGACATTGTGCTAACGGGTATTGCTGAATTAAAATGAAATAATCTGGATAAATCTGCTGAAAGAGAAGTTATTCTACTCTGCACTGATAAGGGCTTTGTGATTAAAATGCTGATCAGAAGGAAAACCACTGAGGTATTGAATTGTCTGTAGGAAACAAGTAGAGGCAGCCGAGATCTCAAAATTTGCCTATTCAGAATTTGTTTTGGGCAGGTTTTTTGGGTGGTTTGTTTTGGGGTTTTCTTTTTCTGTTGTTTTTAGATTTGGGTGGGTTCATTAAAGCTAGTAAGAATTTAGTCTTACCAGTTAGGATAAAACAATGTTTCAGTCTTTTTTTCAAATCTGATGCTCTGTCACGTTTTTTGGTTTGTTGATTTTTCTGGTTGTGTTTATCTCTTGCCTCCGAAACAATGACAGACACATCTGATTCTTTGAACAACCTTGTCTTGCAACATAATATTTATAGCATTTATATCCTAACCTTTTATATCAGCAACTGTTGGGCTATCTCTGTACCCTCAATGGTACTGCATGCAGCAACAACAGGGTGGATCCCAGAAGTATTATATGCTCAGTAAAAAAAATAAAAATCACAGCCTTTTCATTTGTCACATGCCTCATTTCACACACATCACATGCAATGATGTGGGCATTTCTTATTTTTTTATTCAAAACCCCCTAAAGGCAATCTATTGATGTTCTTTCCCACCATTAGCTAACTATAGTCTAAAGGGTCTGATACACAGAGCTTATCTGCTGAGCACACTTATGTTCTTCACTGGGAAAAAATGGTTTCTATTAGGTTAGTTTCCTGCCAGTTTAGCTCTTGGAACTGAGCACCACTGCAAGTGTAGCACAGGAGATCACCTGTGGGAAGAAGCAAGTAGCTATTCATTAGACCAGGTATGTCATCAATCTCCATCTCTCATAACAGCTTTACTAGAGACACAGGGTTTGAGGAAGACACCACTGCAGCTCCTGAAAGGACCTAGTCACTGAAACTTCATCTTTGCACTGTTGCAGCTCAGAATGACACTTTCCTTCTGTTTGATGTGTCACAGCCATCAGATGGAAGACAGCAAAGTGGCCAAAATGCTGCTCTGAAAAGTACGAATACTTTGGTGGTATGACCTTGCTTATCAGTAGGGCTCAACAGACATACAGTAACTGCCTGTTCCAAACACCACTTGTACCAGCAGGAATAGGAAATAAATGGGATCTAACTGTCTCGAAAGCTCACATTTGCACACATGGCTTGGCATGAGAGATAACTCACTGGGGTTTTCTTTCTAAGCTACATATGAACTTTGATTAAAACGAATTAAAATATTCAAATTAAGCATCTCTAGGAGTAAATTGAAAAATGGTGGACACAAGGAGCCACCAATAGAGTCAATGTTGTTAAGGCATTAGCAGACAAAGCACCAGCGACTGAGGGTGTCACCATAAAACATTTTTAATGAAAAGAAAGCACTAGATAGTGTTTTATAGAGTTTGGTTTTCTCTCTGCTTTCATGAATTGCTGAATGGCTGCCACTTCAAGAAACCATTTCAAAATGCTTTACTCTTCCCACAAAAGCCAGCCTACCACCACAACGATTTTCTTCCTTCTGTATTTCTTCTCTCTCCTCTGCTTCCTTCTCACTCATTGCTTTACCTTTTTTATATAAAAAACACATTTCATGTTTCATTACTATAGAAATTACATCAGAAAACTGTTAGATAGTGCTAGAATTTATACATATGCAATACTACACTAATTAGGGTAGAAAACTTAGATAAGTTTAGTTTTCTGATATAATTGCCTTGTGATTACTTGTTATGTACTTGCCAGAGAGTTGTGTCCAGGATAGCAAAGTCTTGTTTCCTCATACTCAGGGGAGCAGGCAGGTAAGTGCACACACAGATTCAGCTGTAATCACCTCAGGGCCCAGATCAAGGATATGAACTCATCTGATGCTATTCAGTGAAAGCACACAAGTGTGCAACAACATGAATTCTATATTCCCAAGAGCAGATCATCCTGCACAAAAAAACCTGTCTTCCAGACATCACTGTGTTCCTTCTCCATGCAAATATTCTTGGAAAAAAAAAGAGAAAAAGAGGAGAAGAGGAAGAAACAGAAGGAAAAACAAAACAAGATAAAACCAAAATCAAACAAGCAAACACCAAACAAAGTCAAAACCAAAAAATCTGCTCCAAAACAGGTGTAGAGCAAAAGATACTTTTGTCAACAGATACAATGTATCATAAATATACATTATTATAAATGAGAGATACTGTTAAAAAGAAGTACCATAACACACAGAGGAACACAAAAAGTCTCGCTGGAGCAATTGAAATTACACAATACGGACTTTGTCCATAATCTACTCTAGCTTTTATATGAAAAAAAATCTAAATGCACATTTAAAAATCGTATTAATATACTAGATTCTAAATACTAACAAGAAAACATGTGAACACTGAGAGAAAAGAAAGCCCCAGGCAGACTAAGCCCAGCTTTAATTACTGGTAATCTGCAGAGACATCCACATCAGAAATATCACCCTGGCATTTTCCTGTTTACCAGCTACAGCTCAAGCTCTGTAATATTTAAACTTTGTACGTATTTGCCCTTTGGAAACCTTGCTTTCCTTGAACTTCTACCAGCAAATCACCTCCTCTGCTCATTACTGCACAGCAGTTTCTGCCAGCCTCTCCATGAATAGTCCCCTACAAAGGGAGCTGGGGAGCTCTCTTTCCTAACCTCTCTCTCCTCTTTGAAATTATTATTTTCTGAGGTGCTGGACCAGTGTTGAAGATATTAGCTTTATCCTGACAAGTGAGAACCCTAAAAGACCAGCGCAGCCATGGACACACTCCTAGTGGTGGGCACTATTCGGAAAGATTATGAGAATATGCGCAGCAGAATTGTATAACTGTCATTAAAGACAAAGTAAAATGCCCAAAAAGCTGTTGAAATAAAACCACGTGTGGACCAGTCTAGAAGCATACAAGCTACTTCAGGAGATCTAGAGCTTCCTTGTTCCTAGATAAAGGCAAGGTTAGCACCATCTCTGCTTAATAAACCCACACTTAATCAGATGGTATGCAGTGATGACCACACTAGAATAATGTTTATCCTCTCAACATCTAAGGAGGATACCTCTTTGCATTCAATTCAAGTTACTGTATCTAATAAGTTTTAGGATAAATTCTTTTTTTTTAGTTTATGTATGGGAGAATCGCACAAATCTAAGAGAGCTTCAGAACATCAGGTGCCCCTGAAATCTTTCAGAATAAAAAGTAAAATAATAATAGAAATTATAAAGTGAATTCACTTCTCAGAAATTACAGTCTTGATTAACTGTGCAAGACTGACACTTTTTATCCAGGAAAGTAAACATGTCCTCACATACATTCTATCTCTTACTCTCTTTCAGATCCATATGGCAAATAGACCAATCTCCAGAGGCATGCTAGAAGTTTCCCAAGACCAAAATTGCATGGAACCATTTTCCCTTGACCTCTGCTTTTCCAAAATGCTATTTCTAATTCTTCAAAGAAACCACATATAACGAGGATAAAAACATCTATTAGTGGCTATTTCTATAAGTATTTCTACTTAATATTTTTTGTAAGTCTATGTGACATTTCCAAGGAAAAAAATCACTGGCATGGCATTTATCAACTTATTTTTGTACTTCCAACATGAAGTATAAAAGAAGATTTTAATTTCCTGGGAAAAAGCAATCAAATCATTGTTGCCCTGTTGCTACTTAGCCTGAGGTAAGCATCTGTTCTTTGCATTAACACCAAAAAAAAAAAAAAAAAAAAAAGGGAGAAAAAACCATAAGATCAGCATATTTTACTAAAAAAACCCACAATTGCCAATAGAACTTCTGACCAAAAAGCATCTCAGGAGTATAACACTCTTACTAGCTTTGTTGACACTGTGACATTATTATTATCTGCAAAACACCAATTAAGAAAGATTTAAGCTCTTTTTCCTCTGAAAAAATATAATTTAAAAAACAATCAATTTGTTCAAACAAGTCAAATTGAGTATTCAGGTATTTATTTAGCAAAGCATTCAAACACATTTCCAAAACTGCTCTTTACCTTTAATTGGTTTTGCATTAATGTTGTATCAGCCCATATCAGGCAACATCTAGTTCCCATAGTTACTTTTTAGATAAATGGCTGTACTCTGAGAGAGAAGCTCCCTTAAATACAGCAGAGTACCAATAAAATGTCCAGATTCTGAGAACTACAGCCCCTGGATGCACAACAGAACTTTCCACAGACTATGAATGCCCAAGTCACACAGCTAATTAAATCGGCACTTCATTATCTGTTTTTACAAATCAATAACCAAATCAGCAAAAGAAGTTCAGATGGCAGCTAGTAGAAGACAATCAAGCTCATCTGGTACTTAGCAAATGAAGATTCCATTACTCCCAAAAGAGTTGGACTCAATGATCTTGAAGGTCTTTTTCAAACCTAAGCAATTCTGTGATTTTGTGAGTCTTCATATAAGGTGAATCCAACATTAAAGTCAACATAATTGTATTTCACTAATTTTGGTCAATTCTGCCTGATATATATCATTATCTCAACGTCAGCTAAGCACAACTTCTCCTACTCCCACACATCTGAATGCCCTGAGACTATGTTTTTTTCCAGGTGATTAAAAATAAAGTAAAAAATTCATTTTGCCACACCTGAGTCTATCTCCCCTTGTAGTTTCTCTTGTAAAAATGTAACATGGGTGAAGCAGCAGTACTAGGATGTAAGCATTATACTCTGCTAGGCCCTACTGCCTTACAGAAGATTTGGGAATTGCTTCTTTGGACAATGCAGCTTTCCAGAGCTCCATCATGTCTGGGAGACAGTGACTTGCAGGGAGCAGAGGACTGGCTATATCATGTGGCACCAGAAGTCAGTGCTTAAATGGAGTTGCCTTGTCAAGGATGTTTCTCCCAGGAGCTCTGAAGTTCATCAGAGGCTGGCATGGCCCTGTGCAAAACAGCAGTTGCCTGGTCAGCAGAAACACACTAGGAATCCCGTTGAGTTTGGAACCCTCCTCTTCCTCCATCCCATTTTTAGTAGCAATTTCCCACTCTCTTTTCTGGACCATGCAAAAAAACCCACTTGATTTCTCAAGTCACCACCATCCAAATCCTACCTCTTCAACCTTTCTGGCAATATGTAACCATGGGTCTTTCAAGTTTCTAAAAGAAGGCGAAACATCTAAGGATGATTTCAGCTCCTGTGTAGAAATAGAATGTATTTTTTCCCACTGACAGTAGTAAAAAGCCTAAGCAAGAAAGAATGTTCTGTATTTTAACTAACATTGTCTTATTCCAATGCTCCTGCATTGGCTCCCATACTGACATTGGCAAAACTCAGATGTGTCATATAACGGTTGCCAAAGAAAAGCACTAACTTTCCATTATGACCTCCTGCCACACACACTTCTATTGCCTCAGTTGGGAAAGGTAAGAGAACCCATCAATACATAAATTAATTTGACAGTAACCTTGAGACAGTTGGAGAAATTATTTTGCTTGCCTAATGACTACAGAGGGACTTTTTGCACTGGGATTTCACATAATCTGTTTGCTATTTAAACAGAAAATAATCTTATAAAGCCAGCAACTACCCCAGACTTCGAGTCTCCTTGCAATTAGAAAAGTGATTGTGTTTGAATAGCTGGCTTTCTCCTTCACTGCTCTGCTTCTCTCCACTCTGGTGACTTCTACTGGGAAATCATCTTTTGGGCATTACAGTTAGTTGCTCCAGGAGTTACTGGATTGTCAAAATCTCAGTATCTCAGTCTTACTGCTGGTACTAGTAAAGTTAGAAGAGAAATGGACTGTTGCAAAGAAGGACACTTGTTTAGATAATTTTGAGAGTCTTTATACACACTGGCAAAGTTTCCTTCTAATAGGACATGTAACGAGAAGTCACTTAACCTTTGATTATTTCAAGGAATAACATTCCATGATTTATTGGCTTGACATTGTAGAAATAATTAACAAAGACAGTGTAGGAAATAATAATTTATACTTGCATGTTTGCAAACCCAAATTCTCAATGTGTTCTACAACTGTTAATGAAAAATACACACACAAAAAAAAGGGTTGTTTGTTTAAATATGATTAATGTTAAATCCCTTCCCGATATTAAAATGTCATGGAGGGAGGATGACACCATCAAAACTGAACAGAGAAGCGGGAATGCCTGGGGTAACAGAAGACACTTCTCTTGTTTTACAGATGTTACTTGCTTAGTTTCACTTCAAAACAGGAGCAAAGGTGTGAGGCTGTTCTAATTTCATGCAGGCTTGCAAAGTTGAGTGTCCTTATGAAAAGAGCAATTATACACACATGTTAAGCACAAAGCAGCACAATAATTAAATGAGTAATTACCTTCCCCCTTTTAAGCTGTCATGCAATTAAACTTAATTAAACATTCTCTATACTTCACTAATCTTATACAAACAGAAGAAGGTAAGAAGGGTGTGGTAAAGAAAGGGCATTTGGCATGAGGTTGAGCCTATTATTCTGCCTAGAATAAAAAATAACACTGAACAGTCAGCACTAGATTCTCATGTAATTGCCTTGTTCCCAGTTAGAATATAACCTGGCCTGAGCTGCAAGACAAACAATAGACTGAGACAATGCAATACCATTAAATTTTATGTGGCATTCTTGTATGTAATACTGCAAAATGCTCACCAGAAAAGACAATTTCAAGGAAAGGAAAATGGTGACATTTAAGAGCAAAGAGAGTAAAGAATTCTACAGAGAAAGGCCATTCAAAACATAAAAGAAAATCTTTAATGTAAGTACATGTCCAAGGTTTCTCTTTTCTCCAGCAGAGGAACATCTGCAGAGACACAATAGAGGAAGGGCCCAAATAAGACACAGACTTTTTGTTGACAGGAAGACAGACAGCTATGGTACAAGAACAACTATGAACTTGCTCCTATCCTAGTCTGAAATTCAAATGAGCTTTGTAAGGGCACAGCTCACATACTTCTGCTAATTATTTATTCATTCACAGACACATTGTATCATATACGCTGTCTCTAGCTGCATGTTATTCTTAAGTTAAGAGATAGAGTTAAGACTAAAATAAATCCTCTCAAGTAACAAGAACTCTCTCTTGCATCACTCCCTGAAGCAAAGGCCAAAAAAGGTATTCAAAAGAGGTGCATCCAGAAGCAAAACCTGGCCATCTCACTCTGCAAATATAATGTTAACTCCAGGTGTCCTTGGATTCTGGCCCACCCCCATACCTACATGTGTGCACAGTTGTTTTTCCTCTTTTTCTCTTCTTCACTCTTTTTCTCTTGTACTGTGTCCCAATTTGGAGAGCCACAGAAACAATTTGAGCACATCTCAGCAAAACATATCTGAGAACATAAATTTTGCCATTTTCCACTTTCACTTCTTCCAGCATCCAGAGGAGTTCCACAGATCTGAAACCTATCATTAATATCAGTATACAGGACTTAAATATGGGCTGAGCCTATCAGCACTATGATGAGACAAAAGCAGGATGCTTGAAGACAAATGTGGTTGTTAAACAAGGTTAGGTGTCATTATGAAAACAATGAGGAACAATCCCCAAACAATACTGAGTAGCATTCCAAAACACTGAGTCAGACGAAAAATACTGCTTTCCATACCTGTCCCTGCTGCCCCATAGAAAAGTAACTTTATTTGCCACTGTCTGATAATAAATTGCAAGTGCGGTTGAAATAAAGTTTGATAAAGTCTAAAAATCACAGAATCATCCACGTATTTGGACAAGAAAAGTTTAAGGAGAACATGAAGCAAATACTATTACAGTGTGTTTCCCCCACCATGAAAAGCTAAATAAATATGCAAAAGTGAAAGATTTTCTTCCATTCCTCTTCATATCAATTTTTGTTCAAATCACAAGTGAGGGTATTTTCAGGATATCTAACAACCAGAGTTTCAGCATTCCAACACAAGACCAATACCAAATACCTCCAATGTTGCCTATGCCTTACAAAGATACATCACACAGAGAAAAAGCTCCACTAAAGAAGGGAAATTATGTTAGACAAGCAGAGCCCAGGAAGCCTTTAAAACAACTCCTAACAACACAGAACTTATCCCAATTTCAAGGCACCAGATTTTTTTCAAATCACACCTCATAACACTGTTAGTAAAAAAAAAAAAAAATTAAAAAAAAAAAAAAATTCAACAACTTTAATGCAACCGGTAGAGAAAAGTTTCTGATCTAACAACCAACAAAACTTTTTGTGGTGCATTACTCTCTGGAACAAAGTATTGTTTCTTATGCACTGTAGGCCTAAATAAGTATATAAACATCCTGAAAACATTGGAGGGGCAGCATTTAGGAAAAAAAAAACAAACCTGTTACGGCTACTTCCAGCTTGCTTGCAGACATGAAAGACAGCCTAGGGAACACTGCTTCTGGCTTCTTTGACCCAGCTCCCAGTCCTCTGTGCAAGCAGAGGTAGGCAGTGGCATGCAGCCCCTACCAGGCACACAGATGACAGGGCCATTCCTCCACTCCCTTGCTGCATGGCTGATTTAGAAGCTGAGGACACCTCGTTGAGCCCCAGCCGCTGCACAACTGCAGGGAACCTTCAGGAGCCTTCAGTTTCAGCTGTTTAACCAAACCTGGCAAGTTCCAAAGGATACTTTAATTCCAGTCTGGGACATAGTATCATTTTATTAATGGACTGGAAGTCAATGCTTTATAGCTTTGCTTTATAGCAAGAGTGAAGTGCTGTGTGATTTAAATTCAAAATCAGCAGTAGAGAAACAGTATCAAAGTGATGGTTTTTGCCTTATGATCATTCCTGCACTTATACCAGCATGTTCAAAACTAAAACCCAAGCAGACCAGAATTCGTCCACAACTACTATACCCTTTGTTTTCCATTATTAGGCTCTGGCTTGGAATTACTGTTTTCACTTTTTTCTCCCTGCATGTTTTGTTTCCACATTTTTCTGTTTGATTTGGTGATGTTACCTTAACTCTTCCTGCTGCTTTCTGTCACAGATCCAGCACAGGTCCTTCCAGCTTCATCAGCATATCACCTGCTACTGTGGAGCTCTGTTCAGGTGGACAACTTCCATGTTACTTTATCTACAGGAGCAAAGGAAATAGATGAAACTAATTTGCAAATTGGAACCCCAAGACAACACACCTCTACTCGGTCTTACGGCAGTGCTATGGAAAAGCATGGTGAACTAATCCACACCATCCTGCACTGCTTGCTATACACAGCCCAACTGCTTTAAAGCTTCAACATATCCAGAAAGGATCTGAGAGAGATTGTTTCCATGGCAGGAATTCCTTTTTGCATGGGTTTCCATTATGGTCCTGACATATTTACTGCATATCTGCAAATATCAGAAAAACCAGCATCCTCTGGATTTACAATATGAAAGGAGATAGACGCACAGGCAGCCCAGGGTTCTGTTAAGTGTAGGTGCTACCACAAGAATGTTTTTAACTCTGCGGGGGGAGGTTGTGGCTAAAAGTAAGAAGGGACTTCTTTGCTAGGTTTCAAGGAGTTTGATTTCTAACAGCAAATTTGGCTCCACCACTAAAATACTTACACAATGAACAGTTGGAGCCTGCTCACACTAGACTCAGCAGCATGTCTCCCACTCTGCAATGGCTGTTTCCTCAGGATTGCTCAGAAGTGTAAGCAGGTTTCATTGAAGATGTCCGTGGTTTTCACCAACTGGGCCTTTCATACTTGTTCTCCAAAAGGCACAGGAACTATCAATATTCAGTTGGGTTGTACAGTATAATCATGGGAAAGCTAGAAGGAAAAAAAAAAAAAAAGTTAATTCAGCGAGAATCTAGAGTTCCTTTAATGCAATCTTCTACTCAACATAAGGTCCTC
Organism: Apus apus; assembly: GCF_020740795.1. Lineage (NCBI taxonomy): Eukaryota > Metazoa > Chordata > Aves > Apodiformes > Apodidae > Apus > Apus apus. The sequence goes on from NC_067285.1 coordinate 29,815,203, forward strand.
TAATTTCAGGTTAGTTAACTGAGTAGGCTGTCAGAGTAACTTATTTCAATATTTCACCTCCCTTGATCTAAATTTTTATTTCCTCTCGTCCTATCATTAAACACTTCCAGGAAGACATCGGTTCTGTCCTTCGTACATTCTTCCTGCCATTAGACTGCAATATGATCTTCTCATAACTTTCTTTTTTCCAGGCTGGGAAAGCCCAGCTCTCTCAGCCCCTCCTGCTATATCCACCAACCAGCTTGATGGAGACTGCTGGCAGATGTTACAATTTAGCTCTAAGGAATACTGAACTCCAGAACAGAACAGGATCCCTGTGAAGCTTTGCTCACACTTCGCTGCATATATCTCACAGCCTTTTCATCTGAAAAGGTTTCTTGAGACTCTTCAGCTTTCAAACAACAGAGCCTTAGCTTCTTATGGAAAAACACCATGCTTCTGGGTTGAATTCATAGCAAGATATACCCTAAGTGAAACTACCCACATTGTCACTTCCATCTGTAGGCTATAACTGCTATGCCACCATGGTTTTTGAGTTCCACTGTCTATCTTACTTTTAACGCTGATCTTCATAACTCCTCTTTATTTAGAAGTGTTCACTTCCAATACTGACACTGCTCAGCTCCATTATCTTTCCTAGAGCAGACTGAGACAGCCTTTAGCTGCATGTATTCACTTACTTACAAGGCAGTTCTTAACATTGCCTGTCAGAAGTCTCCTTTAAGCTTATTTGAGAAGATCCAAGGACATAGAAGATGAGGCAAAAACTGCAGAATTACTTAGACAATTGCTAATACACCTCAATAAGGAGAGCAAAAGCTCCTCAGCTCTTTTTTTTTTCTTTTTTTTTTTTCTACCTAAAGCTGGTAAATTTGTCAAAGAAAGAGTTTTTTCTTTGCATGACTACATCATAAACATTCAAGCCCAGCATATGGTGTTAGGAGAGAAAAGCACACAAATTGAAATCTCTCAAAATAAAACCAAGAGAGATTTACCATGTCTAAACAGCCATCCAGAACTCTAAAGCATTGTTTAGTGTTGATGGAAAAAGTGTTGTTTCTGTAAAGACAAACAACCGCTTACTCAAGGAAGTGGTCACTGCTAAAAAAAGGAGAGTAAAGTGTTCAAAACACTGGTTGCTTTATGAATTCCAGCACCACAGCCAAGACAAAAGTGTACTAAACTTTAACGCAAAGCATGAGGCAAGGCTTGTGGATGACGTTTCATACTACCCAGAAATAGAGTGCTCTCTGTTTTATATGCTGTACTTTTAACTTTTCCAGAGTGCCTTCCTGTATAAACTATTAGGCTGTAAATTTTTGTTTCAAACATGCTAAGGATCTTTCCCTCCTGCACTGTCTGTCTCATGCTGCACCTAAACCTTCAGTCTCACAGGCCTATGTCTTTCTAGAGCACTCCCTCCAAACCTTTAAATGCAGCTCTAGGTGCAGATTTCTCATGCTTCTTGACAGTGTCTCCCGCACAATCCCATTCCCAAAGCTATGACAGTAGCATTAAGCTCTCACAGACACTCCAACTAACTCAGAATCCCCTTGGCAACAGTTCTCACCGTGACTATCAGACTACAGAAAGAGTCCAAAAGCTAACCTTGGGCACAGAATCTGTTTCACAGCCAAAAGAAACTCACAAAGCAAACAGCAGCTATTGATGAATGTGTGTTAGATGCCCATGTGCTTTAACAATGTGAGCTGAAAGCTGTTTCAAGAAAGACACAATAAAAAAAAAGTTGAAGAGTCAACTCAATGCAAGGAAAAATAATATTTTTGGAAGCTTCCAGCAAAAATCAGTGGACAAGCAAAATTCCCTTGTGCCTCCTGTGGCCACTGGGATGTTAAGTGAGTGTTTTCTCCACCTGCAAGTAGGAGTGTAGGTGTTTGTGGACAATGAGTACTCATTAACATCGATTCATTAACTTGGAATTAAGGACATCATTCATCACAGCAGCATAAATGCTGAAGAGTGAGAGAAATAGCACGCTAGGCAGCATTTGCACTGATCAGAAAGGCAGGTCTAAGCTGCAAACAACTGTCCATTGAAGGACTGGCACAGGTCATAGGTTAAAGCAACAGATGGACCCAGATCTTGTACAGCAAAGCGTCACTAACCCAGGCTCAGTTCTTAGTCACTTAAGACAGTAATCTAATGGTGGTAACACTGTTATATCACAGTCCTAACCCTTTAAGGCAGCCAGCTCCACAGTTCGGATTTAAGTTCAAAGGAATGTTCCAAAATGCTGCTAAGGCTTTCATTCAGTTGGCAGCTTTTCACAATTTAAAACTAATCAGCAAGCCCAGCTCCTTGAGCATCATTTGATCAGTTTAGTTTACAGAAACAAAACTTAGGGAAAACAGAGAGCACTGGTTGAGGACTAGTAAAATAATGTCTGAAAAGGGGAAAGAAGATCCATGTATCTGAAGCTATTTCAGAGGTGTGTCTGACAATGCCCATATGCCCTGTCAGGCCTGACACATAGTTCAGCCACAGAAATGGCGTCAGCAGCTAAAAACACGGTAACAGGTACTTTCTGGACTGGATAACAGCCAATTTATACCATAGTCAGTATCTTGCACCACATCCAGGACTAAATAACATATGCAAATGAGAAGCATATGCATGCAGCTCACACAGAAAGTAAGTTACAACTAGTTGTTCCACAGGGTGATGTAGTGATAATGGCCGAGTTGTAAAGTCCTGCCCTCTTGTTTGGTTAGCTGCTCAGCTCCAAGTCCCTCAGCTCCTTCCCATGGAGACTGAATAACAATTTTTTGTGAGTGGAGGAGCACATCATGGGCAGCCTGTTGTTAAATGGTTGTAAATAGTTGAATGCTACAGATGTTTTGACATTTTAACCTTGTTCAGGCATATTCCTTTGATGAATCATTAAATCCCTTTCATATTTGTACCCACAACCAAGCTATGCAAAACCTAAGAACAGCAACAATGTATTTTTTTCTTTTAAGAAATGTCCATGGTTGATAAACTAAAAGAGGCTATCTCCTGTCATTCTTTTAAAGAGTGCTCTTCAAGATTTCAGAATGGCAACAAATATACAACATACTGCACTCATAATATATCTGAAAAGGTCTGAGTTGTGGTCCAGAAATACTGCTAACTTTATACCTGGAGGTAAATCATAGTGCTTCAGCATCCTCCTCCTCTAATTGCCCCCCATCTTTGAGTGGTTATAACATCTTACTTCCATTGAGTTCTGTGAAGTCCATGGATAGAATTAACTGTATGCACATGAAAATACACCATCAAGTAAGAACAAGCTTCTATCAGTTTTTTTTCATTCCAGGACTGAGAACTATAATGAACTCAAAAAAAAGATATCATGGGAAGTACCCAAGCATTCAAAATCCAAAGGAAATCAGTGAGTAGATTTTGGAGATAAGAAGGTCATACAGGATCAATTGCAAGATTTGAACTGTCACAAATGGAACTAACCACTGATAAATCACACACAAACATGAAAATATTTATAATATCAAGCACAGGGATAAACCTATAAACGTTCACTAGCACTTTGCAGACTGCTTTGATTATGTTGTTAAGTATACCAGCAGTAGCTGGTTGAAACTGAGACTTCTTTTTGACAACTTAGAGAGAAATCCCACAGGAAGCGTTTCAACCTGCAATTTTAAGGAAATTCTCTTAAAAATGTTTAGTAAATAAAAATATTTAGAGATAAAAATTCTCCAGTGAAGTCATCTGTCTTACTTGGCTCTTTCATGTAAAATATTAGTGGATTTATTCAAATGCTACTGCAGTTCAGTTACTCCACTCTAGCAAGGTACAGATTAAACCTGCAAACAGTCTTCCCTTAAAAAACTTTTCTTGCAGGTTATATCAAGAAAGAATCTCTATGTCATCCATCAAGTAGCTGAGGTCTCTCCAGTTCACTTTGTATTCAGCCAAGACAACTTTCAGTTAGAAAACAAAGCTGAAAGCAAATCCATAGTTGTTTTCAAAAGTAGAGACTGAAGATTACCCTACAGGTAGTTGTTAGGGCTATGTCTCCCTGGATAACCTTGTGTCATACTATCTCTTCGCACAGCAACTGCACCAACGCTGGCCTTGCAAATTTGCTGTTTCCTGTAGCATAATGAATGCTGGCCATGCTAATACATGAGTACCACAGAGGTGCTTAAGGAAAGGCTCAGTAGACAAGCAGTTTATGTACTAAGCACATTGTCATACTTGCTCCTACTGAGCAGAGGGACAATTCTGGTACACCACACACCTGGAATTTAACTTTCATTGACCTTTTCAGGTGTTCAAGTTCAGGATTTAGCTGCTTGGGTCCATTACAAACAGCAGGAAGTGAGCAGTTAAAATCCCTAAAAACACTTTGAAAGCTACTTGTGAAATGTTTCAGTGCCTCTGCAATTTAGCAACTGGCTGGAGTGAGAACATGCTGAGGAGTGGTGGAACAGTTAGAGCAGGGAAGGAGACAGGAGGAATTCAAGAACCACATTTGGCTGTTACAAAACCAGCAGCTCAGAAAAGACCTTGAGGAAGAGTCTGGCAGTTCCCCTTCATGCTTCATTATGCAGAGCCCTATTCTTCTCCTAAGCTTCCCAGATGTGGGAAAAGACACTGAGACTTCCAAAGCTGTAGTTTATTCTTTTATTAAAAAAAACAAATTGATATGGAGGTTTTGCCAACTTTTTGCCCACTGCATCATTGCATTTTTACACTTGGCTGTGTTTGGCTGCCTAAGCAGCTGTCAAAGCAGGGTGTGTATCCTCCAAACATCTCTGGCAGCAAATGAGCAGCTGGAAGTCCTGCAGTACACGTTTTGGCTAAGACCCTTCTGGGTTCTTAGTTCACAGGGTCAATTAAGAGCAGGGAGGAATATCTTCCAACACAGCACCTTTTAAATCCCAGAGAGGTGACATACCATTTTAATAACGTAATTGACTCAGATACAAAAGTATCTACACATTCCTGGGCAATGCCCACATTCTTTCTCCCCCTGCCTTGGAGCTTCATTTACCTCTTGTCAGTACAGTTCAATTATTTTCTTAACCTATTTGCAGGTTAATTGTCCTGCTTGATTTAGACTTCTGGATTCAGGGAACAAACCTTAACACTTGGCATTGAAGGACAAATTCAGGATCATTGTTATAGAAGAAGGCTCCCAGAAAGATCTTAATAGAGACCCCCACTCCTACCAAGATCATTGGTTGTTCTCTCAGTTGTTCAAGGATGTGCTAAGAAGGCAAGTAATGATTCCCCAACAACACAGTAGCAATTTGAATCAGCAAGCTTCTGATCTGAGAGGCATCAGGAGCCTGTTTGCCTCTGCTGCAAGAAGGAAAGAAAACTACTAAAATAGTTAAATAAGACAATTTTGACAGTCATTTTTACAGGGGGAAAAAACCCACACATTCTTAAAGAGTTTTTACAGTGCTTTCTAAAGTCTAGCTCAACTGTGAGTGGAAATAGACAACTTTTTGATGAAAGAGAAGTTCTGGGATAAGGACTGTACACAGTTTTTCTGCCAGCCTTGTCAGTAGGATTGTACCAGGTGTTTGAAAGCCAAAAATCACTCTGAGGTATGTCAGACACTCTGGACCTGCAGTGGCAATTTAAGCAGGGCAGCAACAGTTCAAAATACATCTCCATTTCTGAATCAAATGAAGAGTTTTCTAAGTGAAGGTCAGTGGGAGAGCAATCAACACAAACTGCTAATAGCAACAAGCCTGGCCTCCTCTGGAAAACTATTTCAAACTACTCGACTCTGGTTGATTAGGACTGGACAGGAAGTTACCCAAAACTACAAACAGAAAGAGGCCTAATGAACACATCCTCCCAGTCATGCAACAGACACTGTTGCATGTGTCTGTAAAAGACATGCACAGATCATGTTTGCCCTCAAAAAGCATTTTCACTTCAATGCTTTTATCACAAAAGGAAAATATTTGTGTGCTTTATAAAAAGAAGGAGGGGCTCCTGTTAATGCAGTTACTGTCCCTGTGAAATAGCAGATTTATCTGAAGTACAGGAAGCAAATTCATACCTTTTGACATATTGGCTATGCAAGCTACAGGAATTAGAGTCCTAGAGCTTTGCTCAGAGTGCAGATGAAGGAAATCGAGGCAGAAAGAGAAGAATTAGAGATCTAAGACCTAAGCAGCATTGCATTAATAAATACACAAAGCACTCATTTTGCCCTAATACTGCAGGTACAGATGTCACTGATCAGAACCCATTTATAAATGTTTTTGTTAAACACAAACTGTGCAACTAAAAGCAAATCCCTGTTTGAACAGCAATAAACAGAAATCACATTCCACTCCCACACAATTACCAGCCAGACCAAGGCAGTTCACTCTGAGAATGTGCTGGTATATCTCATTAAGTGTGACTTAGCTGATGGGCTGATGGGCTGTAGGTAAGGGATGATTCTCTCCACCACCTCCCCAGGTAGCAGGTGACAGTAATTTTCCTTTGCAGTGTAGTGAGCTAATCAAAAAGAAATGGAAGGCATAGGGCACTTGGAAGATACATTTGCTCTCTCTCCTGAATTACTATTTCACAGCCTTTTCTGCATAACTCAACAAGGAGTAGCATCTGAACTTTCTGTCCCTAGTTACCATAGTAGCTGCTCCTCCCAGTTCATGGTTCCTGCAGATGTTGCAAAGGACAACACAGTGTTCCACACAATCTTCAGCTTTTGCTCAATGCCCACACACCAGTGCTTACCAGGGGACTAAAAGACAGGAGATGTATGTGCTTGTTAGTATATTACCAGTTTTCAGAAGAAAACTCCTAATGACAACAAGTGGAGGCCAACCAAAAACTGCCTGGTCACCTGGCAGTTAAGCTGTTTCTAAAGATAAAAGTATAAACAGATATTCCTAAGAGATTTTAACTCGCTATTTCAAATCACAGTCAAATTGATATCTTGCTTGATGTTCCTAGTTTCATCATCTTTATGTCACTTAAAAAAAACCCTTTTCTTTTTGTCTGATGATAACACCTCCACAGATTTGTACAAGTTTGCCCTTAGCTCCTTTCAGTGGTACATGTGGATAAATACCTTTGAGAATGTGCACATGCATGCTTGCACACACTTCACACTCTTGTCCCTTAAATCTGTTTAATTTGTATGTTCTCTTACAGTTATACAATAGCTTCCCAGAAGTGCTTGCAGGATCCTGGCCCCCAGTCTCTGCTATGGCTCTCGCCCCTCGAGGCCTGCTCACCTTCTCTTTGCTTGCTGAACTCCCTCCCAGCATAGCGCTACAAATTAACAGTGAAAAAACTGGACTTTGGCCCTGCTACATTTGTAGCTCTCTCAGAGCAGGTACACTTGACATTATGGGTGCAAGAGGAAAGGTAACATAATGTCGCTATTGGCACGGCCAGAGCGTACAGAAGAGGAGCTTGCAGCACGGGTTCTGTAACCCTGTTTATACTTCATTCTGAAGCTTCCCAAATCTGTTCCTACAGAAGACCTTGGCAAAAAGCTTCATAGAAAGCCCAGGAGGCAGCCAGTAATTTCATGTTCTGCACAGAGGTTGAAAAGTGTGAAGTAAGTGAGACTTGAACTCTCAGTATTAAAAAGGTACTGAATTTTGTTCAGTGAAACTAGCTTTGCAGTGTCTTCACACTAGAGGAAAAGAATGTGTGAGTTCACTTAGCAGACTACGCAGGCAACCAGCTGCAGCAGTTTCCTAATTCTGAGTGTTTTGTACTGCAGTCTTAACAACGAGGGGAGGAAGTTCTGGGGCTTAATTATTTTACAAGGCTTTTCTCATTGCAAAGGAAATACATACATGTACTCAAATCAAGGGTTTCTTCCCCTCCACAAATGCATATGCTCCTATATCACTAAGAGTAGCAATCTCAGATACTAAGAGGTAAAACAAAAGATCTAGGATCATATTTAATGAGCTCAGGTTCTTTTCCCCCTGGTTAGACAGGGAGAGTATGTCTAACACAGCTGCAAAACCTCACTGGCTGCTTGTAGGGTCATGTACAGCTCTGACCTATGGAAGCTGTAAAAAGAAACTAGCTGCTTCCCAGTATAAATCTTCACCATCAAAACAGAGTTAAATTGACAGGTTCCAGTTCATTTCCCACCCAGTCTCCATTAATTACAAGCTCTTTTAATTAATAAATGCACACAAGGGGTGGAAACAACTTAGCTGCTCCTCCAAGATTTAATTACCAAGCTCTTACTGACAGTGACCCAGCTTGGCCCAGTGCAGCAGGAGCTGCTTGCTCTCACTAAATTCTGTTCACTAACACAGTCCGTCTCCAACACAGCAACATCCTCCTGCTTCACTGAATCCAGGAAAGCAACTCCTGATGAAAGTGAGATCTCCTGTCTGCCTGTTCCTCTCCCCATTCAACCAAGAAGTAGACACAGCTAGTCACTCATGCAACTAGAGTGCTGATGATGGCATGGAAAATTTTTGAAACCACCTAGATTGGCAAAGTCCATGTTGATTCTCTCTTCCTAACTCCTCAGATTCTCTCCTTACAACTCCCGCAAAAGATGATGTACGATGTTAAAAAGGCTCTTTAATGACACATATATGAGCCTGACTTCCAACAACATACTTTTTTCTTCCTGAATGATACCCATGACTGGTGTATGAAGTGGACTTGGACAAGAAGAGAGACACTGATGGTGGCTTTAACCCAAAAAACTGAGTTTGGACCTTGACACTGAGGGGTCCAGCTGCACTGTCTGACTCAATACAGAGTCTAAAAATCATTGAATAGTGGAGGAGATGGCCAGCCCAGCCCATATAAAACATAGCAATGCATCCAGAAATCAAAAACAATGCAGATAATTTCATTTTCATCTTCACAGAATGCTTTTAAAGACCCTGCACTCTGCAAGACCAGCCAGCAATAACACACACACACACACACACCCCTCCCCCAAAGGCAAGGAATAATATGGATTGGAAAAGCAAGCCAATACTGCTTAGAGCCCCTCTGAACAGTGCATTGAGGGCAGCTGCAGTTCTGCTGAGAAAATACTGCTCGGCAAATGTTCAAAATGAGCTGCAGGCAGCAGCTTTATAGGTCTCAAATTGCAACATGAGAAAGAGTATGTAAAGCATGTACAGAAGCCGCTACAGTGTATCCAAAAAGGATGTTAAGACCTTCTGGTAGAGGAAATTCAGCAAATAATTAGTTGGCCTGAATTTACAATCTGATCCTTCAGGCCTCTACTCCAGATGTGACTTGTCTTTGGCTTCTTCATACAAGCTGTATGAAGCTTCTTCTTGAATACCATTTTCGGAAAAGACAGAAGGGAACTCAGCTGAACACCAGCTCAAAACACTCAGTTGCTGTTTTGCTTACTTTTCCCTGTTATTTCTTTTTAAAAAAGTAAACCATGTTAGCCTCCTGCATAAGAGAGAGAAGAACCAGCAATAAATGCTGCTAAAAGAGTAATTCAGAACTGTGAATAAAGATCAATAAATAAACTGGATATTTATTCAGTCACTACCTCCCAGAGCTGTTCAGAACCAAAAATCCATTAAAAGCCACACACCTGTCTCCCAGTCATTCAGATGGGAAGAGAAGGACAATCACAGGGCAAAAGCTGTCATGAGAAAGCAGATCTTCCCAGACCACCTTTTATGGCTGATCATATAGCAATTAACTTACAAATAAAATAACTGGAAACTCATTATAAAACATTACTTATGGCTTTACAAAGCAATATACCCCCCTCCTCATTGATCATCTCAGCACAGTTAGAATTTGATTCATGAAGCTCTGCCTCAAGTTGCCAAGAACAGAGCTGCTCCTTAATTAATAATAATGAGCACTAGCTCAGGAGCCTCACACTTATCAGAACCCAAAGGACCACCAGCTGAGGCAGGAATCTCAGTGGGCAACTTTGATTCAGCCAGAAGCAGAAGCACAAAGAGATTAGTAATAGAGAGCATTTACAAAAGATGTATTAATCATCTTAGATGTTCACCCACGTTGTCACCAGCATTGTAAAAAATGACATCTTTCTGAAAGATAGCAGAGCATTTGCTAGCACAGTCCATGAAACTACCTGAAAGTGATTTCATCCATAAGTTTAATAGCTACAACTTATTACTAAGTTGCCAGAGCATGTTTACTGTAGCTGAGAAGTAAATTGCATTTGTTTTCCTGTGGTTGAACCTTGTGGAAAGGAGGAAAAACACAGCCATTACCTAAGCAAATAACATGATGCAAAAACATTTACACAAAAACACTCAGTGAAAACCCACTGAACACACTAGGCAGGAATCAATCAGTCTGCCATCAGTTGCATACACCAGACCACTTGTTTGCAGAATTAAATCCAGATTTTTTTTCTAGCTCCATCCCCAGAGACAAACTCCAAGTCTGACTGTCAGTTTGGCTCCAGTGAAGTGCTAGCACCCAAAAGCAGACTACTGTGATGTTGGGAAGCCCTTCGAGAGCCTGTAAGGTCCTATTCAGCTAGTGGTGAAGTAAATACAAGTGTTAATGATTGAAGCTGTTGAAAAGAAACTGAGCTAGTTTCCATGGAGCTTCTCAAGTACTGGGACAAGAAAACCATCTTCTTTTTCAGAACTGAGCAATTTCTTTTTCATTACTTGGAAGGAGGAAGCAAGAGCCGTTTGAGAGTGACAAAACCCTTTTGTGCCGTTCAGCCCCTGCACCAATCACGCACACGCAGCAACACACGCTGCTGGCCCTTCCCAAGAAGGCGGCCGGACCGCGCTCCAGGCCAGGCGCTTCAGCCCAACGCTTTCCTGACAAACCTCCACACGAAGCGCCGCGCCCGGGGGGCCCGCGAGTCGCCTGCAACCACCAAGGCCTCCAGCCGCCCTTGCCTCGCAGCCCGGCCCGCAGCGCGGGGGCTTCTCCTCGCCCTTCCTCTCGGAGCCCCGACACCCGCACCGCGCCCTCAGGGGCGGCCGTTGGAGCCCCGCACCGCGCGACGCGGCCGTTACAGCGGCCGTTGGAGCCCCGCGCGGGCAGTGCGAGGGCAGCGCGCGGGCAGGCGGCTTCCCGCCCCGCCGGCGGCAGAGGAGCCCGGGGGGGCAGAGCCCGGGGGGGGGTCACAGCCCGGGGGGGGGGGCAGAGCCCGGGGGGGGGGGGCAGAGCCCGGGGGGGGGGTCACAGCCCGGGGGGGGGGGCAGAGCCCGGGGGGGGGGTCACAGCCCGGGGGGGGGGGCAGAGCCCGGGGGGGGGGCACAGCCCGGGGGGGGGCACAGCCCGGGGGGCAGAGCTGGCTCAGCGCCGCGGGGGATGTGGCTGGAGCCCGTCAGCCGCCAGCGCAATGCCTGGGAATGACGATTTGCCCTCCGGAAAACTCCGGAGATACGGAAACTCGCACCGGAACGGTGCTGCCTTGACCTGACCGGGATGCGCTGTCCAGCGTGCTCCTAGAGACCTCGGAAGTGCCACAGCTCAGTCCACGGACCGCAACAAATGTCCTGGGCACAAAAAACTAAGAGATCCTGGGGTTGTGGGAGCGAGTTTCCTGTAATCCCGTGCACTGGTATTGCTGGTTATGTTTGGCACTGCAAGGTTTATCAGGTTAATTGTGACAGCCAAGAGAAAGCCAAAGCACTGCTGTGCATCCAACCTAAGCTTAACAACTGCTGAAGAGACAAATGAGAAACTCCGCAGTACACCATACCAGGAAAAACTACCAGAGACTTCCATGTACCTTCCATCATGGGAGGAAGGTACCTTAGCTTCAAGAAACAAAGAATAAACTTCTAAATGTGCAGGGGAAAACAAACAAATAAACAAAAATACAACCACAACAACAACAAAAAAAACACCACAAAAAAAGGACCCAAGAAGCCCGACAAACCAACCAAACAAAACATGTCTGAATAAACGGTCCATTCTGGGAAATGGTCTGTGTTGACCTATGGCTGTAACCTTCCCAAAAAAAAATAAAAGAAAAAAGAAATCACAGCTCTGCACATCACCATCAGCAGCTGGGCCAGCTCCTGCTGGATGCAGGCCTGTGTGTTTCCAGCACAGCTCACGCAGGTTCCCCACCGCAGCAGCAGGCCCAGCTTCACTAGTCAGAACACAGGCAGGTGCTAAAGGTGTGATGAGAGATCATGCAAGTTTTAATGGAGAAAATTAAAGGAAAAAAAAACCAACCCAGTAAACCAAAACAGAGATAGAATCTTCAAAGCTGCTGCTTTAAAGAGACTAATAAGTAACTGAATTTAAATTAATTCAGACAGTGTTTGTTTCATTTCTCCACAAGACAACCCAAACCCCAAAGCTGAGAATAAATTATTCCCATACCTTTGATAGCACAGAGGTTGACAATATGGCTTTAGATAGCAAGGAAACATCTCTGAGGAACAGACTCAGGACTGAAAAGTGATTTCCTTGGTTCCAATAGTAAGAGGTTAATTCATTGTCAGTCTGCACTCTGCTGTTGAAAAGCTTGTGTCCTCTGTAATTGTGTGATGAAAAGACAAACTCAATAATCTTCATAGGTCACTACGGAATACAGGGACAAGGAAGTAGTTATTAAAAATCAAATAAGTGCCAAGACCAAATGTAGTCTAGGACTGACAGGAAAAGCTGGTAAAATGTTGTGAAAATCAAAAGCTGGGTGAGGTAAATCGTCTGCAGATAGCTTTACGAAAGAGAGGAAGGGGGAAGATTCAGAATGCTCTAAGTTACTGGGTTGCTACACTCGTAATTAGAAGTAAAAGAAGTCCACATATATAAACAGCTGGGGAGACTGTGGAGATGCACAGCAGGCAACAGTCTGTGCACATTTATGAAAACATCCTAGGGGCAAAAAAGTCAAAGGGAAAAACTTATGTGTATATGTCTGCAGAGCTGCAGAATCCCAGCTGTTTCACTCCTCTATTTGCCGAACTTGGAGAGGGCAGATCAGGTTGTAGGGGAAATGGAGACATCAGAGTAGTGACAGCCTTCTGGAAATGGGGTCAAAATACTGCAGTAGGTACAACTGAATCTTTTCTTCCAGACCCCACCCTAGTATCACTGAGTGTGATTCAGCTGGCAAGACAGAAAACATTTAATTCATCTTCCACTGCTCCATTTTCTTTTTTTTTTGTGTTAGAAAAGACATACACAAACACACAGGTACATTCTGCATCCATATGCTTCCTTTAGAAGTACAGAAAGAATTGCTCTTGCCAGCTCTGCTGAGTTACCTTGTGCTAATGAATCCTGTGATTAGTTTTGCAAAGGCAGAAAAGGGAAATAGAGACCAGAGGCACATGCATGCCAGAACATGATGTGTTTAACAGGTGCCTAAACTAGCACCAACCTGAGCTGATTTTTTAGCTACTGTCCATTGTCATTTAGATGAGACAAGCATAGTTATAAACATAGTTGTTCTGCTTCTGTTCTAGAAGTTGCTGCAGCCTCAGGCAAGCCTGCACTGTATTCTGCTGCCCAACACACATGCTGACTGCACGCCCTGTCCTTCCTCAAGAGCTTTTACAAGATTTGATGTTACAGCTTTTTCACATAGCCTCAGGACTGCAGCTTCCTTCCAGCCTGCAACACCCTCTGGCAAAATTTTTGTAATGGCATAAGTCAGCACTACCTGCCTGTTCTTCATGCTGAAGTGGTACATACCAAGAGTAACTCATATTATAGCACCCATGGAACATAGGAGAAAAAGATATCGTGAGTCTGGGGAAAAAAAAAAAAAAAAAAAGAATTATTCGTTACTGGTGCAAAGCACCACTGTCCTGAGGAAGTATCACAGATCTAGCAATAGAAACCATGTTTACTGAGTACAGTGTCGTACTTCTGTAGAGATTACAAGTTTAAAGCCCTGATTACTTACTGTTAAAATTAACATAAATAGTCATTTAAGACTGATTTGTTTGCTATAAGAATACCACTTTACAGAGAAGAGAGGCAAGGAAAAATTCACTGAATAAACAATAAAAAGCAAAAGTCCTATGAGAACATCGTGACAGGCTAACATGGTCTCAATTTACTTGAAGGTTCAAAGGGAAATTTTCAAACTGTTGCATTTTAGGGGTCATTAAGAATCTTTTTCTCATGTACTGCAACAGAACTGCTAGAAAAAAAAACAACAGCTGAGGACAAGGTTTCCCTGAGCTACAAGTGAAAGAAGCAAGTCACAATGTAAAGTCCCAGGTCCAATACAACATTAATTTAATTCTCTGAAAAATTGCTTCCTTGTATCTAACCTAATTCAAAGCAGTAACATGTACTTCATAATTTCTTCTAACCTTAATTCATACTCATTCCACTTGTAGAAATGTTATCTTTAAATTAATAGAATCACAACAGGCCTCATGTTTCATAAAAAAATAAAATCCAAGTCATTAAGTTTTGTCCCTGTGTTTGCTCCACATTAAATATTCTTAAAGGATTTCAGTGTATTCTCAGTGGTAAGCAAATTGAACCGACTTCTCAAGCATTTTCATATGTAAAAGCCTCCTTCTCTGCAGAAAGGAAGGCTTGCTGCAGCAAGGCTGCACATCTAAGTGCAGGTCCTAACAAATCAACAAGCTATCCAGACTGCTAGGAAATGAAACAGTAGTGTGAGCATGCAACACAAGTTGAAGTTTCCATCGCTGAAGGTCTGAGGAAGTGTTGCCTACTGGGTACTAAATTCAAGGAACCTTAGCATTAATTATTACTATGATGATAATTATATTTTTTTTTCCTTAAGGATGTAACAAAAGCATGCTCAAGAAAACAGGCTTATTTAAAGCACATTGAAAACTGATAACCCAATAGAGACAGACATTTCTGATTATTTAATCTATACTATATGCTGCAAAGTTTATAGACAATTAGACAGGAAAGAAAACACACACATGTTCTCCCTGAGTCATTTTCAAAAGTGACCACCAGCACAGCAAATTATTGCAGTACAGTGACCAGCACACCTGTTTCCAGGCAGGAAGGATTTGCTCTGTGGGGTATGTTTGTGCACTGAAAGAGCAGTTAAAGGTTTCTACAAGGGCTTGGAGTTGCAAACACGTTTGCATGTTTAGTCTTTATCTCCTTTATCTCTTGTAGATTTCCCACCTGAGCAGTCAGTGAGCTGCATGAGCAATACAGCTGGCTGAAGCAGCTGTCACAGCTGGCCTGTGACAGAGACCTAGCAGGGAAAACTACTAAATTATCCCAGTTCAAGTTATACTGATGCTTCAGTTGAGGTTATCAGTCTGTTTTACTTCTTCCACTTCCAAACAGACGAACGCTTCTTGCAACTGAGCAATGTTGCTCCTACTCTCTGAAACCAATAAATCAGTTTTGCCTAGTTAGAGCCTGCCCCATTACAGAAAACGGACAGGCTGAGGAGACGAATGGTCTGTACGCTTGTCGCAAAGACATCACCCCACCTGTGCCTGGGCAGGTGCTCTGACATACAGAGAAATGACCGAAGCGACGCGTTGGCAGCGGGGCAGGCTCTGGCCGCTTGCATTGCACTGCCCTCTGCTGTTCCCAGCAACAGAGCTCGGCCTGCTGCCTGCCTGGGAGCGGCTGGAGGAAGGGAAAGACACAGGATTTCGCTATCGAAACAGATGAAAATATGAGTTCTCCTTTAAGCTGACCTGAAGACAGAAACAGAGTAGATGGAAGCATTTCCCACGGGATTTTTCGCAGACAAAGCCTATCATCTAGCTTCCTCCTACCCAACTGCTTTCTATGCATTAGCGATTAAAATAATGATGCTTAATTCTCATCCCTTTCTGTCAGTAGGGCTCCAAGTGCTTTATTAAGTGCGCTCTATTAGACCTTCTTATTTACCCTGCAGACACTAAGACACGTTTGCTAAGGCTTGTATAACTGGTACTCAGTTTAGAGCAGTTAGCACAACATAACGATCTATGCTTTTGCAGTAACAGCCGAAAAGCCTTTCTACAACATTAATCCTGTGACCACTAGTGTCTTTCTAATGTTCTGCCTCGGATTTCTTAGTTCGTTTAGTTTGTACCTCCACTAGTCACGGTGCATAATAAGACTCTAGAAAACATGCAAAACACAGTGATGCAGTGTTCTGTGTCAGCAGTGTAAGAGGTATTAATTCTGCAGCGTGAAAACAACCTCCGTGACTTTTTCCTGTAGAAGAAGTACATTGGTATGAAATTAGACAATGTTACTTAATGATAAAAACTGTCAAAGATAATCCCTTGAAAAAATTAACACCCTCAAAGCAGCTAAAAAATAAGTGTCATTAGCATATTTTAAAGAAAATACATATTTTGCATCTAGAAATACAAAATACACATACACAATATCCTGCATATCCCAGAAATGCCACACACAGAGCTTTCAACAGTAGTTAATAAAATGCACACACATTGACCTTAACTAACTCTTTTGAAGTAAGAAATCGAATGCCAGCATAAAATGCACAGGAGTATTATTATCAGAGAGCTTGTGTATAATTAAGTTTCCCTGCACAGCAATACCAAATCTGCAATGTTTTATAAGCATATGGTTTAAACATCATAGACTTTCTAGGAACAGAAGTTCAGATCCTGGCAGGATCAGCTCAGCTTGACAGCCTTCTGCTGCATATCTTGCAGCAATAGCTGCTTTGCTACTGCTGTGTGATACAGCATCCAATCCCAAGGGCTCTCACCTGCCACTGGGGCTTCCAAATTGTACCACAGTACAGAAGAAATAACACAGCAACAACCCACAGAAGTAACAGAGCAGAACTTGAGAGGGTTTACAAACCAGGACTGAATTCTGAGAGCTGTCTGTAGTAGCCTGAATAAACAGAAGATGGTTGCTCAAATCATGTTGGGCACCAAAAATTCAGGCAAGGTTTAATGCTGGGCAGGCTACTTCACAAACACCAGATGCTATTAACACCTCTCCCTTCCCAGAAAGTGAAAGGAAAAAGAATAAGGGAGAGAGACTTACAGGTTGGAAAATAAACCACACAGTTTTCATGAAACAATAATGATGAAAAATAATTAAATACATACAAAACAAATATTGTGCTCTTGCCTCAATAGCTCTCACATCACCACTGAGGCTGCTGGGCAGGTGCTGGGAAAATCCCAGAATGGACTCCTGGACTTAGCAGTAGATAGGAACTGGAATCAGGAACACACAGATTCAGGAACACATGGTTTGGGATCAAAGGCAGAAGAACAGGGATTGGGATCAAAGGCAGAATTGAAGAACAGATGGACAGAGTCCTCCCAGGATGCCCACTATGGACAAAGAGACCTTAACACCTGTGATCCCTCATACTGTGTATGGTGTGCATGAGATGGAATACTTTGTTTGGCCAATTTTGGGTCACTTTTTCCTCCCCTTACTTTCCAGCACATTAGAAGTTTAGCAGAACCAAGCACTGACTTCGGTTTCTATGGAAATATATATAAGCAAGAACCTTTCTGCATACCATCCTCTAGCAATAACGATAAATATCATGCATTTTCAGTCCTGGAAGCAGACACTGACTGAAAAACATGCTGCTAATTTCAGGAAGTAATTCACTTGGAGATTTAACTGAGAAGCAAAATTTCTAAAAAGAAAATCAGTTCTGTCCTGGCTCAAACCAGGACATTCACAAACTCGCAACTGTTTGTATAAACAAAACGCACACCTTGGGATCCTCCAAGAAAATGGGGACACAGGTTCCTACTGCAGCATGGTGCTGCCAGTGTACTGTTTGGGATACATATTCCCATGTTAACTTCCTTACAAGGCTTCAGAGAACTTGTCCACTCTGCTGCACATAACTCACATAGTGTATTTCCCTCCCATTTACAGTTAATGAATTCCTGTAAATAACTGCTATGGAATCTGAATAAGGTGGACATTTGCTGGATCTCTTAATGATAAAATAGTTCCAATAAAGTGTATGAAACTTGCCCTGCAAAGAGTTACTTGAGAATTTCTATTTTTTAAAAAAAACAAACAGCCAAACACACCAAACCTGAGCTGTGTGCATAGCTGAGGCTTTTGCGTGAGCTAAGCAGGGGGATGAATATAATGTTCAAGAAAATATGGGAGGATTAATTTCCTCCAGGAATTTTTATCATGCTGTCAACATAGAATCTTGCAAGTCTTGACTTGGCAAACACTTGTATGACTCCCATTTCATGTATGTGGAAACTAAAGCACTGAGATTAAAGGTAACATGGGATAATTAGTACAGTTTGTCAAACTGAGTAGCAATTAAAATAAAGATTTGTAGGAATTACTGGACTTTTATATTAGTATGCAAAGAAATCTATCAGACTAAGTGATCTAAGTCTTTAAAGACTCATATGCTTTATGTGCATACACTTCTGATCTAGCTAAATTAGTGCTATTTACCATCCCTAAACTTAGCACTACGTGTACACAAAAACTATTCTATATGGATGGTCATAGGCAAATTAAGGCAATCTACACAGGCTAATTTTCAAGGGTGCCTCTCTTTCTGACTGTAGCACCTATGATAATGCTGTATCAGGTCTCTTCAGAATAAAATCTAAAGAATTGTTTTAATTTGAGAGGTGTTACAAGAAACATTTAATCAGAATGCAAATTGGTGTGTTTCTGCAGAATTTTCTGAAAAAACAGTAGAGTAACTTTTGGAGCATCTCATATCCACCACCGTTTTTAAATGCCTGCCAGCTTGGGCTATTTCAGAGGCTCACCCTGTAATAGGCTTAAAAAAACCACAACCTTTCATTAAATGCTTTCAACAATTGAAGTGATTTTCAGAGGCTGTGATGGAATGAAACATTTTCTTTAAACAGCTTTGAAGTTTTAAGCTTTTGTTCTGCTTTGAAATAATTAAATTCAAAATAATTTTTAAATGCAATTTCCAATCTGTTATGTAAGGCAATTACTTCTACCTTTAGCTTCCTAACAAGAACTACCCTAATACACTCAGAGGTGACTTCAAGCAAGCATACAGAACCTACCCCATGACTACACCTGAGGACTCTTACCACCTGTGGTTTCACATAAAAGAACCAGAACTCCTAACAGAAACACCCCCTCCTAGCTTTCAGACCGACTGATTAGCATTAAATACTTGAATAACTCATTTTTTTAGAGCTGTAGCATTTATGTTGATTGTCTCTACTAAAAGCCAGTTCTCATTTGAAACAGCAGGTAATATTCATAACCTAGGGAAAGCAGCAACCACATGAATCTGATTGATGTTATGCATGCACCAGTATGAACTACCCTAGTTCAGCTCCCTTCAGTCATGCCACCTCTGCAGCCCAAAGCTGCTCCTCTCCTTGCCCACTCTTGTCTCAATGCTCCACGTGGTGCCTCTTCCTGCTGTGCCAGCTGCTGCCAAGGAAGGAGTCAGGACACACTTCAACCTGAGAAGCAGCAACTCCCCTGCCTGAAGGAAAGCATTCCTTCCCCACAGGATGGATGCCTCTTCTTTCTTCCCCAGCAGCAGCAGCTGCTGCAAATGCAGGAGGACATGGTCGAGACCAAGAAGTCCTCACTCCTCCACCTGGAGGACCGAGGGGTGCTGGGATGGCCCTGTATGAAAGCTTTCCACAGCACCACTCAACGCCTGGTCATCCTTCCACACCTACCCCCTACCCCTAACAGGTGACACCCCCACTCCAGCCCCAAAAAAACCCTCGCACATGAGCTTTTCTCACTATAGTGGTGCTCCAGGCACCTGCCAAGCTCCAGCCAGTGGTGGAGATAGGCTTGGAGCTGGGCACACGGAGCTGGGCATGTGCAACAGCAGCCAAAGAGGCTGCACAGCCCTCCTTATGGGGTGCTCAAGCCATTGCTTGGACTGCAAAACACCTGGAATGTCATGCCCACCATGCTCTTATGTGACCATCACCCTAGTGACTAGTCTCATTTAGCTGCATTCAGGCATGCTCATAAAAAAAGTAAACCATTCCTATACACAGAAAGGTGCTGAGTGCGTTGATTCTGGCTTGCAAAATAAGTGAAATGTCAAAAATTGCTCATCATTAACACTTTCTCCTCACACATCATGTTCTGGTGAACCCTTCCAGATTCAGCAGAACACTGCTTTCAGTCCAGGGAGCAGAACACTGTTCAGCACTGCCACAAGGCATTTACCTTTGGATAGGAGAGAGTAGAGAAGACAGGGAAGCTTTGAATGACAGCTTTTAGGAGCACTAGTTACACGGTCACTGAATCAGCTGTTTAACATCTGATAGGACTGTCACTGCAACAGTCTTGTCCATCAAGCAAAGTGCACCCTTGCCCACCAGAACTACAAAGCAAGGAGGATCCACAGTGTGTAAGTACCTTTTTGGGCCCCAGTTGAGGAAGGTACCTAAAACTTTGGAATTTGGAAACTCTATGCAGAAGTTCCCCCCACCTGGAAAAACTCTGAAGATCATCCTGAAGCTCAAAATGAAACCTTAGATTAAGGATTACAAGTGTCTGTCTGAAACATTAAGTGTTCAAACTACAGGAGTCCCCCTTTACCAATCCCTAAATTTTTATTGACATTTCAAAGTTGAACTTTTATCTACCAAAACAGGTCAGATGAAATTGGTGGAATGGATTTTTTTTTTTTTCAAGAATAATAAACCATTAAAACAATGGGCAAAATACTAATAGACAATTAGAAGCTTTTTATGACTGTTCACATGTATGCATACACTGTATTCATTTGGACTCCTTTGGGGGAATAACTCTCAAAGTTATTTGTTATTATAGTAATTTTAACTAGTTAATTATGTAACAAAACTATGAAATACTCTTCTCAATAGTGCACCAGGGTGAAATAACATACCTTTAAAAACTAGCCACATCAGTCCTTGTTCATGTGGAAACAATCCATTAAAAGTTTAGGTTTTCCATGTATTCTTTTTTTTTTTTTTCTTTTTTCTTTAAATAAAAGTCTCATGCTAAAAACCCTCAGTCTGTTGGAAAAAGACAATTCCATGAGAAAACACTGTAAGAATAAGCACAGTCCCCACCTCCCACAAAATCTTCTGCATAGTCAACGACTTGAAAACATACATGAAGTGAACAGTCAGGAGAAACAGATACTTATTAGAATTATGACTTATTTTTATTCACTAGAGCAACATTGAAGACAATTTTTAAATACAGGTTTTTAAATCAACTTTACAAGCCAATTCCAATATACAGTATTTACTCTGGCCTGGGTTAAAAAAGCAAAAACAACAAAGCAGATAATAAGGGTACCTCTTGTTTGAGCCAGTAGTGAATTTAAGATTTCACTGACACTGGAAATATACTGGTTTTATTGTGGTGCTTCTATAATTACGTAGGCAGTGAGCAGCTTTACCACAACAGTGACTGAATTTCCTTGATGGTGTAGTTGTAAGATTACTATACTGAAACCTACCACCAGGATAATGTATTAAATCCACTCTGCTCAGAAAAAAGCCACTATAACAAGATAAGGAATAGCTACACAATCCTAATTCAGGAGCAGACTTCCATTTGTATCACGAGAAAATGTCCATATTAAGAGGATTATGTGCTGTGCAAAAAGAGAAATACCTCCCCCCCCAACATGCAACCTACCCAAGTATGCATGACACTTCAGAATGTGCATATGGTTGTGACATGCAACTAAAGTAAATCACGCAAATGGCATTCGGGTTTCTAGCATCATTACAACAAATTAGCAATTAGATCCAAGAATGGAATTAATTTTACTGATCTATGATGCAGTCTAGTTGTTATGTCTAGTCTCACTGCTATGAGATGTAAAGTTGAGGAACCCACTTTTTTTGTAACTGTATGAAAAATTCAGGGCTGTTTTGGATTTTCAGGGCCTTTTTGATTATTTCCAGAAAGTCTGAAAGATAATATTGCACTTTGTTTCTTGAACAAAAACATATATTGGAACATTATTATTTGAGGGCTACACTAGTCCTAGGGAAATTTTGCCATTGTCCTTGATTGGCAGTAGGAAGTGCTAGCTTCAGGATAATCTCTCTGAATCATCAGTATTAAAATTCCACAGTTAAAGTCATTGCACAACAAAAACTGAGTATGCTGTATGAGTACTTATTAAACATACTAGAGTGCATATCAATTCTGTGAAAGTGATGTGAAGATACCTTGGAAACAGCCACACTACCAGGAAAATGAGTTTCCAACAAAAGCCACACACAGCAGGAGGCATCTAGATTATTTTAGGCACAAATCCAAGCAATAAAGCTCATTTAAAGTGCAATTCTGGGTGGTTTTGTTTTTTGTGTGTGTGTGTTTATTCACTTGTTGAAACACATAATTGCCTCTGTACACACATACTGAACAGTAGTTTAATACTTCTGTGAATATTGCACAAAAGAACGAGAAATCAAAACCAAAAAAAATGGCAATAAACCAGTTTTAGAAACCTAAAAAAAACCCCTGAAGATATCAAAACCTTTACTTTCCGCATACATGATAATTTGCACCAGTACTCATGATAAATCTGCACCTTCCATAAGGTAGACACATTACCTGAAAACACTTACTTACTCCCCTTTGACAAGCTCTACACAGTGCCCTTTTATCCTTCTCCCCTCCAGCCCCGTCCCGCACTGAAGTGAAGCTTCAGCCTTCACTTCACTACTTCTCTCCCAGCTGCCCATCTGCTGACAGGCTTTGCTCGTACTCTGGACTTGCTATACATGCAACTTGAACCTTCCTTGGTAAAGTCTGAAGAGCCAAAAGACCTTGTTGTCTTTAGAGGGATGAAGGGTTAGCAGCTGAATACAAACACAATCCAGGCTAGCATCTGTCTTATCCATAGTCAAATCCTGCTGTCTCCAGCTCAGTGTCACACTAATCTGTCAGAAGAAAATGGGGAAATGCTAGAACAAAGAATATAACCCATTTATGTTCCTTCCACACAAAAAATAACGCCACAGAATATATTTTTGTTCTTCTAGGAAAAAATAATTAAGTACTATATTCTTCCTTATGAAAACCCTGATCAACTCTTTGCTTCATTCCTTAATTTTCAATAAAGGTGCAGATAGATATCTATAATTTTAGATGTAAACATAAAAAAATTTAACATCACTACATCAAGCTGGTCATACCTCCAGAATAAGAAGCAAAAAACCTCAATATTTCTGTCAATAGCATTAAGTGAAAAACAGATTTTTACACAAAATCATATACAACAAAAAATAAAATGAGCTTCCTTTCAAGGAACGTAAACTTAAAAAAACCCCACAAACCTTCCATAGAAATCTATATGGACCAGAAAAGAAATCAGGAACCTGTTCATTCCGTCAGCAGTTTTTAAAACTCCTGAGAAACACAGTTAGCTGCCAGGAGCTAGTTTTTGGGGAATACAGAAAGTCAGTTTTGTTTGTTGTTTTTTTTTTAATTTAACAAAAGCAAATGCTTATACTGAGGCCCATCTCATTCAATGCTTTTCAAGGAAAGAAATAATTTTTCCTGGAAAGTAATTGTTACAGCAATCTTGAACTGTAGGTATTTTCACCTTCTATCAACTGTAACACTTAATGTTACCTTCTTACTTCTTGCTTACATTGTCTTCACCACAGGTAACAGGAAGTCCTGCAGGTCTCTTATTTCAGATTGACATAAGCATTTCTGAAATAGAACCTCCCCCCTAACCGTTTTTCCCCAAGCTTTTAATTTTTCCACTTCATTGTCAGTTAAAATAATTTATTGTGACAAATCCAAAAACTTTCTTGGACATTATCTACCTACTGAAAAATTCATCTGAGATTTAATTATTTTTCCTTTTCAAGGTATTCATCAGGATACCCCTAATTATAGGACTTATATTACAAAAGTTGATTATTGAATTTATTTATGAAAAGTCTGTACCTACTCACTTTAATTCTCTCAAAGAAAATACTGTAATATGTCAATGTCCTGTAGCCAAGCTTAGAACAAATTATTACTACATTTCATTTTACTGACATTATATGCTCTTCAGAACAGATTTTGAGAAAAGTAATTTTAAGAGCCTTCTGCTGCTGATTTTAAAACCAATTCAAGAAGAGAAAAAAAACCCCAATAGTAACATCCAAGAGACAGTGGTGGGAAAGAAGGGAAGAACTGAAGATGGGACATAAGTTTCTGGAAAGCTTCACTGGATATGGACATATTTATCTCACAGCACACATGTCATGGTCCCATAGTTGCACCATGATGGGCACGTACTTCCAGATCCCACTTTCAGAAAAAAATACTACTTCTAGAGAGCAGAAAATGTTTGGTGTTGGTTTGGTTTGGTTTTGTGTTTTGTTTTTTTTTTGTCTTTATTTCCCCAAAAAGCTCCTTCCCAGTTATCATGCACTTCTTTAGAAATTACACACAAAAAAACTTACAAAAAACCCAAAACCAAAATACACATCTCTGAAAAACTCTTAAGAGTACCAGCTCTGGATTAGGATTTAATAAGACTGCTCAAAGCAAGTAAGTGGGGTTAATTAATTATTTTGTTTTAAAAATAGTTGCTTTTTAATACAAGTTTTATTCTGTAAAATAGCTTCAAATGCTTACACATATGGCAAAGTTTGTGCAAAATTTCAAGTCAGGTACTTCAGAGTCTTTCAATATTAAACAGAATTCAATAAATAAAAATAGTACAATAAAAGTTAAAAACTATTAATTAAAATGCATGTTGTGCAATGTCAACATAGGTGTTATGGACCCCTCATTCCCAGAGGCTCCCTACTTATCAATTAATGAGAGCCTGTATTGGAAGGTTTTGCACAAGTATCCTTAGCACTGCGTTTCAAGAATCTACCGGCAATGTGTCTATTCAACACAATAAAAACATACCACAGTCTTGTAACAAATGATATTTGAGAAGATTCATTTCACCCTGTGAAATCTGCTTATTGTCCGTGAACCGTGAAAATGGGATAAATAAAGAACAAAGCAACTTCAGATTACAGCAAAACAAAACAACGCAACCCACCCAACCCATCAGATTAAATAACATTAAATAGGTGAGTCTTGAGATAATTATAAATACAAGGATTTTTGCATAGGCTTCTGGAATACAGAGTCAGAATTATGGCCAATAAAACATCTGCTACTCAGCCTAATTTCCACCGCTCTAACCTAACGAGTACTCAGAACCAAGAAGTTAAACCAAAAAGTAATTTCATTGTCTAGTAACTCAGAGGTAAGAAATTATTCCTGCCATCCTCAAATACATAGTGCAGCATTCTGGTATTCGTGGTCACATCAGACTTTAGTAATTGCTTACTTACTAAGATCACTGGGCAATACAATCTTTAAGACAGACCTACAATATAAGAAAACACTCTGAATAGAAACTGCTCAGCTCAGAATATGAGCCTCAGAACATAACAGGATGGAGTATGCAAACACTAAATAAAGATGCTATTTGAATATTCACTCAGGATTTGCAGGCTTGTAGGTGAAGGAGGCTCAAAGGCAGTCAAGACACAGGAAGCAGTTTAATGTATGGCATCATTCAATGAGATGTAGGAACGTTCTCAATGTGTCTTTGGCTTAGGGAGGCGGGAATGCCGATTAGAGGGCAAACTGTCCCCAGAATGCAAACCAATACCCTGTGTTTGCACACCTTCCTTTCTCTGTACTGGTGGCTTTGGGATGTTAGTCTTCATGCAGGTGTTTTGAGGCTCTGCAGATACTGGTGTGGATTTCTGACTGCTCACTTGCTTAGATTTAACAAAGGACATAGTTGGTGGACGAAGTTTAGACACTTTCTGACTCTGTTTACCCTTTAGGTTATCCTGACCAGATGTTGACTGTAGCGGAGTTGAACTACTTGATGGTAGAAGCTCATGTTCCTTGGAAGCAGAGGAATGATTTGCAGATCGTGCGAGAACGGCCATTGTAGGAGGCACTAAAGCATTTGGGGGCTTTGCTATTCTTAAAGTCTTTGGCCGAGAAGCCTGATTTGTGAAAGAGGGTTGACTTTTCACAGCTAATTCAGTCTGCACCTCTCTGTCATCAGCTCCTGTAGAGGTCTGAAAACAGGAACAAGATGATAGTGCACCTTCTTCATTACTGGCCATCTCTCCAGGGTCTTCAGTATTTCTATTCTTCAAATTTTCCAAATATGATGTATTCTTATCTTTTATGCGTGACTGTACGCTCATTAAAGAGTTTGCATCATTCAGGCTGTTTATGAGAGAGATATTTGCAGCATTTTGATTTTGATGATTGCTATTTGCATGCAGACCATGTTTAGGATATTCACTGTGGGCCTCGATATGTGGCATTTTTATTAGTTTTCCCTGGGCGAGGTCTGTGGAACTGGGAAGGCTGCTGGAAGGCTGTAGTACTTGAGGCTGTTAAAGAAAAAAGAATACAATAATATATTAGGCAAAGAAAACACCAGAAAACATCCTGAATCCAATGTGTGTTGACTGGATGCTTGGTAAGGGCTGAATATCTGCTTTTTTAAAATCAAAACTTTGACAAAACAGGATGGCTCATGGGATGTGTACAAATGTAACTTGCAACTTAAGAGGAAAAAATATACCAGCACTGAAATACACAACATCACAAAGACAAAAAAGAAACCAATTAGGTTAAGAAAGAAAGATGGAAAAGGCATGGTTGATGGTTTTACCTAAATCTGCAGGACAGTGTGAAAATGGCACACGAGTACCCTTGATCGATTCCGATTCCACTGCTTAATAAACAAGCACAACAGCTATCACACTGTATCCATCTTTTAATTTCTTTTAACCCCATGGTCAAGATAACTATCCCAAACCTTTTGTCAATGTCATATACTGTACAGGCAGGAAAGGAGTTTAATGGACCACATGAATTTATAAGTGCATTTTCCTTGCCTTACTGAGGTCAGAAAATTTGATACAGGTATGCACTAGTTAGGTTAGTTATTAGATTTAAATAACTTTTACCTTGAATAGAATGCAAATGGGCTGATAAAGAAACTCTCTTCAACAAAGCAGTGCAACCAAGTACATTTGAAGCTAGATATCTGTCCTGTGACATATTACTAAGCTGATAACCAAAGGATAAAGATAATGAAGATTTTACATTTTATCAGAAGATTTAATTTGATCAGACACGTATCAAACAAGAGCATTGCCTCTTCTGGATCATTTGTTTTTCTCTTTGCTCTTCTCTGTAAAAAGACTTCAAAGATTAATGTGTTAGCTTCACAAACATCCTAGACTTGCAACTTGCAGACAGACCTTGGAAGAATTATAAAATTTCTGCAATCCATGGCAAAACCCAAAACCTATCAAAACTTAAACTATAGTTTTATCAAGTCCAGGTTTAGATTATTTTCTCATTTTCTTTATAAAGGAGGAGAAATGAGCTACTACAAGCTAGTTTTATCCCTAAACTACTTGAATTCTTACCGATTGATGGATTGCACATGCATAGTAAACAGGCTTATAATATTTGTTTATTAGTGAAGTATAGTCAGTCAAGAAGAAGCAATCTTCGTCTTTAAGGGATTTGACTAAAAATGTCACCTTAGTCTCGCTCTTGAATAATTCACAACTTCTAAATGTGAAAGCCAATTATTTGTCCAGTCTTTTAACCTTAGAATCAGAAGGAACAACATAATGAAAGCTGTGCAGGCCAAAGGCTTGTTACATTTCTAGCACAATAGCACGTCTGGATTATTTAAGCTTTTAATCTTTTTCTTGGCAGGATTACTACTGAAAATGAATCCTCAAAATTCCTCACCAAGAAAATATTGTAATGGAAATAAGAAAAATACTGAGATTTCTCAACCTAATTTTGATTTACTCGCAGTTTTTCACTTTACAATGTACCAGTTCTACCTGTAAGCAATGGCATATCAAAGCTGGATGGACCAGGGACACCAGCAAGTGAAAGACAGGGAAGTGCAAATATCAGCAGTCTGAACACAACTGTTCTGGGAAAAGGGAGGAGGAGGAAGAGGGGGAAAAAATGCCTCAAAAAAGCCTTCAATCAAACTGATGTCAAAATTACTACCAGAACACACGTGACCACAACTAGCTTAGCTTTGTGAATTCTCCTTAGCCAAGCAATTCTACAGAAAGGAAGTATTAAACACAATTAATAGTTCAGTATACTAAGACAGTTAGAGCTTAAAAAAAAGAATCCTCTAGGTACTTTTTTTTTTTTTTTTTTTTCCTTCAGTGTTTAAGTGATGGGTTACAGAAGTCATCCTTCCAGCTTAGGACCTGACAGACAGATGTTAGCCAAAAGGATTTACTGATTTGGGACCTCACCTGTAAAAACAAAATTGCTAAAAATAAATGTAGAAACCAAAGCAATATATACTTGATTACCATACAAATACTTCAACAAATAATTCAGATTTTCTAATCCTTCCTGAAGTGAAATATTAGTACATTTATAGCAAGCAGTACTACGTGGAATTCTATTATGTAAAAATAATTGTCAGAAAAAAATTCCCCTCACCTAGGAAAGGTTTCTAAATGCCAGTCCTGAAAAGTGCAGATAGAAGTCTAATCTAATAAATCCTAACTTTATATCAAATAGTCCCAGTTACACTAATCAGCAAAATGAAAAATGTTCAATTTACAGAAGAAACTGAAGTTGTACAGAAAGCTGTTAGACACAAAAGTATCTGAAATACAGCAAAGAAGCAAGCTTTTGATAATGATATTTTTAGTTATTTTGACAAAAATGAGGTAATATTTGAGCCTTTACATTTGGACAATTTTGCATTTTACATATAAAAATATATATATTCTTCATTATCCTTCATGACCTAAAAAGGTCTAAGCAGCTTACTATCCAGAAAGCTGGCAATTCAAAAGTAGAAAACAGCTCCATGCTCAGAATTATTAGGATATTAAAGCTATGGTGTCACCTTTGCTAGTTTTTTTAAAATACGGTACTGTTCTCTAATTATGTACTTCTACTTAGTCAAAGTCTGTCCAATTATCATGGTTACAGATTTTTAACTTTCTTCTAATTGCTACATGCTTAATGCATTCAAGATGACACTGAAAGCGGAGGATCACCACTTCAGTTCAGAAGGTACCTAACACTGAAAACTGCATTTTCTCCATCCACAGCTTACATCTTTGCCTTACACACAAATTTTCCATTTACTAGGGAGGTCTTAATAAATTATGACCATGTTATTCGTAAAAAAAAGAACCAGCAGAAGGACTAGTTATTGGTGAAATCCATCACAAGAAGGAGGGGGAACAGAAAAATATAGAAGCATTCTACCTTCTAAGAAGAGCAATTTATTTCACAGAAATCTTAAAAAAAGAGTTGATCATCTGCATTGCTTTGAGTGGGTCAGACCATGACACTAGACTTCTGGTTTTGTCCCATAAAAAACAGTCAAGTGGGTAAAAACCAGCATACCTTTGAGATGCTCCTAAAACGTGAAGTTGGACTCTAAAACATCTCTAGGACAACGTAACTGGAGAGAATTAGTCGTCCCCTACACAAAAGGACATTAGGCAAAACCTTTGTGCACATGGTCCTTTTTGCACAACAAAGAAACAGACTTTTCTGCACTGGTAAGAGATGAAGTGGTGCACCAATCAAAATTACTAAATCAGTCCCTACCACATTAGCTTAAAGAGATTTTCTCTCAAGTAAATCTGGCTGTTACATCATCCAGAGAAAAATGACAACACATCCGCAAGAAGGATTATCTTTAGTCCTCAGTTATTCACCCTGAGATTGCACCGAGATTGCATTAGCTTTGTAATGGAAAACTGAGACAAGTATGTCATACTGATAAAGAAGTTAAATCAATGTGGTCGTAACAGTAATAGTAATTGCAATATCACTACCTGAAAAACCCCTGCAGTTTTGCTGTACTTATTTTATACCTCTAACCTCAATCCTGATTCCCTATAAAATATCTTTGTAGAATGAAATAGACATTTTCTCCCTGCAGTATTTTGAGGAACAAGGGAAGTGAAGCAATGAGGAACCCGAGAACTGCATGCACATCTCCAACAGACATGCATCATGCATAGGGCAAAAAAACCAAGAGTGGAAATGTGTGAGGAGGAGACGGGAAGAAATCTGAAGTTGTACTGTACCACGCTTTATCACAGAAGTAATGGACTAACTTCTCAACTCCTTGCCAATGGCATAATGGGAAAGCAGAGACAAGAAAAAGACAAGGACAATGGTATCAGAGGACCAAGACAAAACAACGAGCAATTGCCGTGACAGAACTGCAACTTTTCAACATTTAAATTGCAATTATCATGTCCCCCACCCGTTTTTCATCTACCTTCCAGAAACAAAGGAAGCAATAGTGTTGAAATACTGCAGTACAAATAATATTTATAGCAAGACCTGCACAGAATACCTTTGCTCTTGTAACTTGAAGTCTTTTAAGACAGTTATCTCTTACACTTGAAATACTGTTTAGAGCTGTAACTAGAACTTGTGTGTAGCATTACAGATGTATAAATAAAAAAAAAAATTGCATCCAAGCACATACAGTTTTAGGTATCTAACAATGAACAACAATGCATTGTGTATCTTGGCCATGTTGCCCATGCCTTTTAATACTCCATCTTCTAGAAACTCACTCACCAGCTTTCTTTTTAGGAAGGGGCAGGGAAGAAGGGAAACAAACCCTACTACATCAGTTTTTAATTTTCTAGCTGTTCTGACATCCCTTATCTCAATGTCTTGTCACTGGATAAGCTGTCATTTCACAGGCCTTTGCTTGAAATGACAGCCCTGCTGAAAGGCTACACTGGAAAGCTCATTTTCTACCTCTGGAAAACACCAAGATTTCCCAACTTAATCAGCAGCATTTGTTGATACTTTCAATTTGCTTTTTTTTTTTTTATTTTCTGTTTTAGCTAGCTATATTATACCCATATTTCAACACTGCAAAACAGCATACCACATCATGGAGTATTATTTATAGCAATAATATTAAACAACCATATTTTTTAAAAAACTACTTTTCATCACAGCATGGGGGTAGTAAAATAATCAGGAGTATGGTACAGCTTTCTTTTTTTCTGCACAGTCTGTATAGAAACCCCAACTTTCTTAAAAGAAAAATACTGTCTTCCTCAAATTAAAAAAAAAATAAAATCACTGAAAGTAATATATAACTACCATCAAGGCAGGCATTACATCTATAAATCAGTTACATATGCAACAAACAGACAAATGTGTAAATCACATGTAAAACTAAGCTTAGTCAGGTACAAGAGAGACTTCTCCTGTAGTCCAATCTGAAACTACTCAACATGGGAGATGCAAGTTTTTTCTTTATGTAATGGTTCCAGGACATTTTAAATAATTTGTCACTCTCTTAATACAAATCATAGAACTTCAAGATAATATTCTGAAAGCAACTTTGTTCTGCTAACACCAACATCCTACAAGAACAAAGAAGGAATATACCCTTGTTAAAAATAATAATAATAATAATACATGTAAAAGCAAAGCCTGCACCTGATTTATATTTGGTGTGCATACAGCAGCTTTCTTGCTGGTGACAAAGCTACATGTGACCTGCTAGAATTGCTTACAGGACCTTTATTTGTAATGCTTACATACAAGAAGTCATCATGAAGTGCACAGTAAGCAAAGATGTGAACAACTGCAATGCTTGAGTAACCAAGCAGCATTCATCTGCATTTCCCTGTGGAGAAGCACTCCAATCTAGGGGCCTAGAGGGAGTGGTATAATATTGTTTTATGACAAGAGTTCATAATTGTTCATCACCAATGTGCATTCTAAATGCTGTGTTTCCAGAGTGGCATCATTAAAGCTCCAGAATATGAAAGCAAACATTTCAAACTTTGTTGAAGAAAGTTTGCTGTGTCATCAAATTATATCCTATTATCAAGATTAAAAATCAAGGAGCATTACATAAGAATTGAGTTCAAGACATACATTTCAGTTTTAAGAATAAAAAACAAAATTTTCTTCATAAAATGACAAAAATAAAGGTATTATTCAGAAAGTGTTTATGAAATATAAAATGCTGAATTGTTTCCAAGGCTGTTGAAACAACATAAAGGTAATATATGTAAAAGTACTAAAAATTAATTCTCATTAAAACATACATCCAACTCTAAAGCACATTACCAAAGTTCTTAGGGCAAGATAAGCAGTAGGTGCATTAACCTTGTCACCTTGTAACTTGTGCAAATAGAGAAATGTAACCATATGATAGTATTGTGGTACTACGTAGTAGGGATATAATATCACCTGTCCTGTTCAGCAGCAGTAAAATTATCTTACCATATATAAACAACTAAATATGAACAGCTTACAGATTTTTGTCCTCATAATCTACAGTGCTTGTTAGTGGTCCATCCGATAATAACTACATAGGGAAGAAACCTGCAGTATCCACAAGCATAGATATTTTAGGTTCAGGATGCAGAAGTTAGAGAAGAAATGTTTCAAGATCTCCAAGCAGAAAACACAGCCAAACAAAACTGAGACTGCTTTGTGTTCCCATCCCCTTCTCTATACTCTTGCAAAAGAATGCTAACATTGACTTGAAGGCTGTTTTCCTATTCTTGGTGGTGATACCCAGCTCATCACTTGCCTCAAAACCCCTCATTTAGCATTCTGTACTAGCTCAAAAACCATCACACCTAAACCCCTTGACCCAAGGGAAAAGGCAATGCAGGTAAATAAGGATGCTAGTGATAATTCTGGTAATGTTCTGCATAATGGGATCCTTCACAGACATACATCAGCGGTTTTGCAAGACAGCGAAAGTGTCCAAGAAACCTCCTAATTTATACTGCATTTTTATTCTCAATATTTATCTTTTTATCAACCTAAGACTTAAAGAAAAATGCTAAGAATACTCAGTTATATGAAACATTTATCTTCCTGAGCAATAGGTTTATTATAGCTTCGGTTGATTAGTCAATGGGTCAGTTTTCATCTACTTGATTTCCTTTACTAGTAATAATTCATAGAATTTAATGTATAAGATGTATACTAAAAAATCCAACCGGCTTTAGTAATGGAAGTTTGCTATGGGATCCCTGAATAAGAAGCTGCTGCTATTACTGAAGGAATGAGGTGGGGGACGGGGCTCAGAGAAATTATAAGATTAGCAAAGTTGTTTTCTTCAGTTCAGCAATTAGTGTGAATGATGACAACAGAGGCACACATCTGGCAGCTCAGACATCAGCCTCCCATTCTGATTCTCTGTTCAGTAAGCCCCCAAAATGTGATGTTTTTATGTTCCTGAGGTCTACAACTGATCTTTTTAAACTCAGGTTGTCTGCCAACAGGATAGCAAAATAGCCAGGCTGCGTTACTGCTGGCCCTCTCCAGAAACAGACTATGTGATGATCAGCTTTAGGGGTGCTACATTCATTACACACACACAGTCCCATATCAAACACCACAGAAAAATGAACACATCCCTCCATCGCATAGAGAAAAGCCTATCAAACAGGCTGTGCATTCCTGATGAGTTGTTTAAATGAACATTGTCACAGAAACGTCAAGAGAGTATTTGAAACACAGTTTACAAAATAATTTAGTGGGTTTTTTCTTGCAATTGGAATAAGTTCAGATTATTGTAGTCTGAAATACATGTAAGATTTGTTTTCCAAGGTGCAGCTTACTCTTCAGATCTCCATTGGCCCTGGAAATCTATTGTATGTTTCCATAATTTTACTTTCTCCTTTGTTTCTTGTCCAAATACACTCTTGGGCTTTGCTAGGCAAACACACTGTAATTCTCAGATTACAGTACATTTTAAAATATAACTTTAGCTTTACAAACTAGTTATATTTCTTTGATCAATTATCTGTTGACAATGCAATACCAAAGCACAAAATAAGACTTACCATTTCTCTATGTCTACGTAAGCATACAGTTTTAAAATCAGCAATTGTCTTTTGTTTTGCAGATCCAAGCCAAGAGAACAAATGCATCTTACATCAGCCCACATTGTAGCTAGCACATAAGGAATGTTAATAAATCATGCAAGTTTTGCAACAGCCACTTGGATTTATTAGAAGCCTTTTTACAACAAAGACTGAGAGAGGGGGAAAAAAAATTAGTTTTGGGGAAGCCATTCTGAAAAGTTAAGAAAACTTCTTGTGAGAGGCAATGAAAACAACACTTTCTCGGCAACGTTTTCATGTGTATTCACAATGTATTTACGTGTATACATCCACATATGCACACGTGCAGACTTACGAGCAAACAGAACACATACACACACAGGATGGTATATTACAGCCATGAAAGAGAAAAGGAAAATGCAGCAAGCAAGATTGATGTTAAGACAAGACTGGAAACAAGGGCCTACTCAGGTTTGCCTGAAGTACTGCTGAAGTACATCAGCATTTAACAGCTGTTACAAAGCTACAAGTGGTAGCTGCTTATACGATGGCTGAAGGAAGCATTTTGGTTAGCCACAGACTATTGTGTATGCCTGTAAATCTGCCTGAGAAAGGAGGGTACTACGGGATGAACAGTGCGTGCAAAGGGGAAGCTGCTACTGGAACACGGTGAGGGAGATGAGTGAGAGGTACAGACTCACTCTGTCTGCGGTGCGGTGGAACAGTCCGAGGGATGCCCTGGAATGAGCCCTGCCAGGGAGAGAAGGAGGGAGCAGAATACCCACCCTGTGCAGAAAGAGAGAGGGGGAGAAGTATAATAAAAAAAGAGAACAGGGAAAAAACAAAACACCAAAAAGCCACACCATTCTTTTTTCTTTTTCCCCTCAGAAAGGTATAATTATATTTTCCAGTTGTTCTACTTGGTAACAGAAACAGCTACATGCTAGAAAATCGCAGAAGAAAAACTAAACTAGTCAGAAATCTTGCAAATACCTCAATTGTTATTCATTATATACACATTTCTGCTAAAGATGTTTTTAGGGGAAAAGTACAGGAGCTGAGCTTTGCATGTTAAAAATACATGCTAAAAATTGTGGATTTACAGCTTTCAAATATGTTTCAAAAATGCCTCCCCAAGCACTAAGCTGCATAATACTAAGACTCTGGAACATCAGTCAGCTTTAGATTATAATGAAAAACATTCTATGGCATAGAAACAGATTTTCTAGCAAATCCTGGTACTTTAGAGTCCACTTTGCTCATATTTTGATAGTACCATTAAATGTGAAAAGAGGAGAGGTGACATTTGACTGTCTTCCTTGCACTTTGCTCTTGGAGCTTGAGCATTTGGTTACAGGATCAGAGACCCATGCACGTCAATGCCATGTGTGGTTTGCCTGTCAGACCTTTCCGTTCACCACAGAAGTGACACACTGTGGGTGTTGCATTCTCAAAGCATGAGAGTAATTTAATGCAGTCTGTAATTTTTTCCACTCCCTCACCTTTAAAATAAATCTATCCAGGCTGGAACTTCCCCCTTAAATCACATAATCTTCATTTCTTCTTATTTCAGTTAGACAGGTCTAAGTCTGTAAAACCCCTTCACTAGCAGTTGAAAACTTCTGCTTCTACAAAATCCCATTCCTTTCTTTTCCCAGATGCTGGAATTGTGAAACAGCAAAGGTATCCCAAAAGAGAAGTGTTTCTAAATTTTAAACACCAGGCAAAACAAAAGACTTAGGAACGGAAAAATAAGAGCAGCTGAATTAAAGCAGCCTACAAACCAGAACAAAAATACTTATGTTCTTCAGAAATCCTGATTCATTGTGCAATTGCTGCTGAACACTTAATGAATTTCTGACCCTGACTGCACTGGTCTGTTTGGTTTGTTGTTGTGGTTTTTTTTTTTAAAAAAAAGATTACTATGAAGATATTATGGCCAGAGTTTTCCACTGCTATGAAGAGACCTCTACCTTAGAATAAGCAATCCCATAAACAAAGCAATTGCTTCTGCCAGAAAAGGACAAGAGAAGTATTTCTAAACTATGCTAAATAGTAATTTTAGGCCAACAGCCAAATATTCCAGCTTTTTTTCCCCAGGATATACCAATATCCAAAACTGCTACTGCTTTAAAATAAATTTTCTGCTGCAAAAACACAAATACATGAAACTACTATTTTTATCCATACAGCTGGAGCCTCTGAGCACTCCCAAGAATTGGTGGTTTTTGCTGAATCTCTCCAAGAATTGCTGGTTGTCTCATATGAACTCAGAGCTCCACACCATGAACAAACCTAGAATGACATACTGTAAGCATCAACACAAACAAAATGTTTTTGCAGCAGCCTCCTCTTGCCAGCCTAGCACCCAGTCAAAGAGATTACGAATGCACAGTTCTGACAGGCAGTGCTCTTCTTGAAAGCATTCAGGTGAAAAAAAAATACATAGTCTTATGTGCTGGATTACACTAAACCAGAAAGAATTGCCTGTGAAAGGTTTAAAGAACCTCTCTTCTGTGCATTTTCCCACATATTACACACTGCTACTGTAGGAGAGTAAGAAAAATGCACAACACTACTATTTAGTCCTGCCATGGTTCTGTCTCACCAAGGATGTACATTATAAGGGATCAGCAAGTGAACAGCAGAGCATTGGACAACAAGAGAAACCTGGGCTGACTGCGAAGATAAACACTAAAATAGTGCCTAGGCTTCAAAACCTGGAAGCTTAAATTCATAGCTGCAGAGTCAAAGCATAAAGAAATGTTAAGGCTAAGGTGGAAGGAGATACTCAAAGACAGCAGTACCCAACCACAGTGGAAGTATTAGGAAGGTTTATCAAAACAACTGATGTGAAAGGCTTTGGAAGGATGGAGTGGAACAATACTCAGATGGAAGGCAAAGAGTACATCTCAGCACAGAAGCAGAGATGTAGCGAAGAACAAGATTATGCATGATCCCAGGCAAACTGAGTTTTTTTGTTGTCATTTTGCCAGAGACAAGAAGGAATTTGTACATGTATTTGGAAAGCAAAACTTATTCTCACCACCGTGTACTATCTACTGTACACTAACTACTGTTGCAGGGCATGGAAAAGCACCCACCAACTAGGAGGAGTTGCGTTGTGCTAAGGAACCAGAGGCCTTCTAGAAATGTGACTGTCTACCCTGTCAGTGAATACTTGTACAAGCCTTGGGGACTGCTAACCAAAAATAATGTTTCCTTCTAAGTGGTCATTGTCTGTACAAATACTCAGAAATTACATACTGTGATTTTGAGCAGACCGTCAGGACACTGCTTTCAAGAAACACCATGTAGCAGCACAGGGGTGAGGCAATAGGTTGGCTCTTAATGTTCAATTTTCAAAACATGTATTTTTAGCCACTAGGTTTTATTACATGAAGTAGTAAATTCCAAGGATTAACTTAAAGTTACATAGTTTCCATTTATATACATAATTATCTTTAAATAGGAAAAAAACCTTAGAAGTACTTTCAAAAGCTATGTGATCTTTAAAGAGAATAAAACCATAGAAGTTTATAATCACATCAGGAGGGGCCCTTTTCTAAAAATATCCGGTAATAAAGAAAGAACTGGTAAGAACGTAACTTCCTAAAATGAATATCTAATGATATTTACTTGCCTATTTACTGGGAGCATCATGAAGTGATCAGAAATACCAGCTATTTGAAATCGGTAATAAAACTGCAATAAATTACTGCCATTCTCTAATTGAAATCTTTTAATAGCCAATTTCCACTCTCACTATTTCCTTGTTTATTCTAGCATCTGTTCTTTGTGAAACATTACTTAAACTATAAATTAAGAGCATTTCTGGAAGCATTTAAACTATTCCTTAAAACAGTAAATTGCTGTGTGTTCCTAGACTGCTATTTTTGTTTCAGGAATGAACATACAGTATCAGTTCTGATAGAATCTGTAAACTGTCAGAATAATCTTGAAAGTGAAAGTAACTTCCTGATATTCACCATCATTTAAAGTGACAGACAGGTTAACACTTACAGAAAAAAAAGAAATAATCAAATATCCATATAGTAATAACTATTAACAAACTTGAAGTAGCAAAAAAACCTTTTATGTCTCAAAGGAGCTGTACTCTCATTGCCAAGTTTTCAATTACAATTTGGTCTTTAAAAATCGTAGTCTATATAAAAACTTAATTTCATAAACATGGACTATGATTCATACCATGTTTAGAACCAATAGATCTGATTTCTCCCAGCCTGCACTCTCAGTTCAAAGCAATATATTCAACTGAAGAGGAATGTTAATAAAGCAAAACAATATATAAGACTTTTTTTTTAGTAAGAATACACTTTACTCATGTCTCTCCTGCTATTTCAATTTATCATACTCCTGCCTCAAGAAAATAGAGCCAATTGTCTCCCCTTTCTATTGCAAGTGACAGTTTAAGTCACTGGGCTCCAGATCAACAATGATTTCATGCCAAGGCTTTTTCTACATTTGTACTCCCCTTAGTCCATGCAAGGAAGCACACAAATGCCTGTTAGCAGAGCAGCTGTTAAATCAGAAAGTTACGGTCTGATCATTAGACCTGAAACTCTGCTTACAACAGCAAGACTATTATCCCCCTTTAAGAAATCCCACATTAAGGAGGTCCAAAAGTTAAAAACACATGCAAAGAAGAAGACATTAAAAAAACCATTCTGTACACACACCCAATCATGAATACAGCAGAGGTCCTTCCTTTTTTAAACTATACCCCCTTAACTCTAATTTCCTCATCACAAAAAAAAAAAAAAAGAGTGTATTTTTGAACAAACCTTTAGAATAACTTAGAAGAAATATAATTCAACAAGACCAAAACCACAGAATTTGAATAAATTACTACTTTTACCTGAGACATCAATTCACATTCACCATCTTCTCCAATATCTTCGTGTTAACAATACCACACCTTGCTCAAACTAAACTTCTGTAGTTAGCAACTAACTTTCAATAGTTACTAATCTGTTTCTGAATTTATGTGGAAAATGATAGGGAAAAAAAGGAACACAGAAACAACAATAGCCACAAACCCAGTGATAGTATCAAAGCACTAAAACATCACAGAACATCACAGATAGGCAATGAAATGGGTAACAGAACCAATACAAGAGCTCAAAAGCTACAAAGTAACAAGAAAAGAGAAACAAATAGGATAAACGTCACAAACATTACACATACTTTCTGGAACGGAGCTGTCAGAGCAAACTAAGAGCTGATTAAAATGATGGTCTCTTTAAACTGGGTTCTTATCAGACAGAAGGTGGCTGGGAACCAGGGTCTCAACAGGATAAGGCTGATTTCTAGCAACTGCTGAACATGCAGTGTGGTTGCATTTCTGCCCTTGCACTATACGTTCAAAAGGGTGAGTTTAGAAGGATAGCAGGGGTCTTTACTACAATCTTACATCAAGCAAATCAAGGCAGGGTAAAAACAAAGGAATAAGAAATCTAAGACCTTTTTTAATCTTTAGAAGAAATCTCTTAAGATTCTTTAGCTAGAACAGCAGATCCAAGATCCAGAGTATTTGCTAATGACTGACAAAAGTCTTGTCCAAAGATAACTCCTTAGTATTATATAATATCAAATATGTTGTCCCTCCCCCATCTTAAGTATTCTGCTAGAGTTCCATGAAGAATCTAAGTAAAATATAATGAAACAAAAAGTGATCCATGCAACATCATGTGGGAATGAAGATGTCCTTTGTCAAAGTGATTTTCACCCAATAATTTTTTTAATATATCAAATTCTTCAAATAATTCATTAATAAAAAAAAACTTTTGTTTTTACATTTATGAAACTTGGAAAATACCGTTGCTTTCCTTAACGAATGTGAGAGCAGCAACAACACTTGAACCAGGAAAAAACCACAACTATAGATAGCTAAGACTTAAAGTCAGGACAAAGGAAAATACCTTACATAGGATTAAATATACAGCTTGGCCTGGCTGTAACTTAAACAGTGCAGAAGGTGATAATTTTAAGAACAGATTTCTAAAACTTAATTACTTACGTCTGAAGAAATGTTTGCAATACATGTTTATATAAAAGGGTTACAAAAGAGCCCAGGGGATGCACAGCATGTAGGATACTGCTCTCACACACAGCACAGAATCTCTTACCCAAAGCCAACCTGTACGACAGCAAATGCCATAGAACTGGGGAATGAAATGCAGAAAGTCATACCCGAGAAGGAATGGCACATTTTACTCACAGAACTCCTCCTCCAGGAGGTTTGGGTAAATTTATCAGCGTACATACACGTTGTCCCTGCAGGTTTTTGACTGTCTTTCTGGCAGTTACATCTAGTGGCCTTAATCCCCCAAAAAAGAAAAAGAATATTTTGTTAGAAAATAACTAAGACACTTGAAAAGCATAGTCAAGGCCAATGTTCAAACATGACCCGTTATTTGGCAGTATAGCACAATACAATTAAACTAAAGAAACTTCTAATTAAAGAGCTGCACAACTGCTTCTCTTCCCAAGGCATATCTAGAAATAATTTAGAATAAATGTTGAATTTTGGAAAGGGTTTTTGATTAACTTGTATTTATGAAGGAACACATTCTCTAATTCACCTTTCAATAAGTCCAAATGTAAGTTTTACCCATCTTTACAGCACAGT
Source organism: Apus apus (assembly GCF_020740795.1). Lineage (NCBI taxonomy): Eukaryota > Metazoa > Chordata > Aves > Apodiformes > Apodidae > Apus > Apus apus. The sequence continues at coordinate 29,855,595 of NC_067285.1, forward strand.
TCCTTAGCTGCAGCAAAGCTTTCAGCTCCTGCAGTAATCAGGTATACTTCCTACCAGGGGGAGAGACTTCCTTCTGGAAATCTTTGAAGGCTGATGGTAAGACTAAGCATACTGAAAAATCAACACATAATGCAAAATACTAATAGATTTATTATTATTTTTTATATATCCTGTGATCTGAAATTCTGTTGTTTAAATGGAGCAAAAAGCCAAATCTCAACATTTCATTTTTTCTAGGGGGAATGATCACATGGTAGACAGGGAGAGCAGGAAGACCACAGGTCAGTTTCAGTGCACATATGTATAAAAGCACATGCTAAACATTTAATTAGTCACACAAAACTGTCTCCAGCTATGATAAATAACATGGTGTGCACCTCTTGGCATCTCATCTACCCTACTTTTCAGATTTTATTGTGGCTTGAAAACTTGGGGCTATTTTACAAGAATTGTCACAGCAGGTGAGTTTAAAAAAAAACAAACAACAAATCAACTTTGAATACTACCTTGCTTGACTTTAAATTCTATGGTGGAATTCTTTATTAAACTAATGGACTGTAGAGGAAATGAGAGGGAGAAAAATACCTACCAAAAAATGTCAAGTAGAATGATAGGCCTGATACTTGTTATTTTTAAAATACTTTAAGCATAAAGTACCTTATCTCTGCTCATTGTTCTTTCTGAACAGCTCCTAGAATTTCATGTTCAAAGTGTTTGTTTTGGAAATGAAATGTATTAAACAATGGTCTCAACATCCTTACTCAGTGCCACACATACAAAACATAACTTGCCTACAGAATTAAATATCCCTGGTGTACAGCTGCAAACACATTACAGCAGGTATAATCAGTCTGCTAAAGGATCCATTACAGACTCATGAGTCAGGTGGGTCTAAACAAAAGCCAAATATACCTTTGTTTTAATGAAAGTGTAGGGAAAAAAATGAGACAACTAGCTCTCTTAAAGCCTTGATAAGAGTTACCTATTGAAGTCACACTTTGCAGTGCATACTTGAGACATTGTTAAACATTTAGTGCTACACTTACAAGTTGATGCTCTAACTGGTTGATTGTTTCATCCTTTTTCTTCAGTTCATCTTTCAGCTGCCTGATCTCATTCAGCAGATCATCCATCTGCAGTGGAACAGCAGGCAACATGAGGTTTTCTATAAGGGCTACACAGTCTAAAGCAACACCTCTATGGGACATTATATCAGACGGAGGACAGGCAGTAATGTTAGCATAGGCATTCCCCTTATTAACACAATGAGACAGGCTGTAAGCACACAGCCTAAAGAGTGAAGAAGCTTGACTAGAAGCTTCTGTAATAGAGTTGAACCAATCTACTGAATTTTCAGGCTAAGGTAAGTATATCGGCTGCATTTTTGATGCAGTAATTCATCTGTTGTACAAGTGACTGGCATCACGGAGATGAACATCCCCAGCATCTACTACTACTGTGCTCCTCTTCATACAACAAAAAAAAAATATTAGAGAAGCTTAAAAGTTAAGTGAATTTATCATTAACATAAAATGATAGAAACATGAACAACATAATTTAGAAACATGAGCAGAACTACATTTACTGAATGCAAACAGCATGGCTGATTTGAACTACTATAAACTGAAGACCTAAAGTTCAGAATAAATAATGAAAATATGCAATTTTTTTTTTATTTTTTTATTTTTCATCATTAGGTCAATTTAATGTGCTTTCTAACTGTGCCATTATAGCTAGGCCACAAACTAAGGGACACACTTCCATGTAGTAGCATTGATCTATGAATTCAGTTTCACTGAAGATGTTTTTTGTTACTGTTTTAGGACAACACTCGGATTGATTTGTTGGGCAATTTTTCAAAAAAACATGATGGTATCAGGTAAAGATGTGACAATTCAAAATATCAGTTAAACCTAGCAAATTTTTTTTCTTATTAAGTTAAAAAGCAATACTTATTCCTCTAGGAAATGAGACTAAGATTTTGAGGGAAGTGATTGTAGCAGGACAACAAATGCATCAAACAGCAATTAAAGAAAAAGAAGGCTTAAATGATAAGAATGATGCATATAGACCTAGAGCTTTGGTGAACCTCTTAAACCCTGAAACCAGGATTTGTACAGATGATCTTCAAACAGGAACAAGATTGTAAGTGTTCTTCCCTTTCAAGGAGTATTTCTAATTTTATTGTATATTCAGCAAGTATTATTGTACTACTACTACTTACTACTCTAAGTGTAGGATTAGTGATCTTTCTGTACTGATTTTACAATAAGAGCCTCAAGCAATGCTATAAAACCCCTGTAGAAAACAACATTACAAGACTTGGACCATAAAAGATGATCCTTTTTGGAGTATCCACTGTGAGTGCTTTGCCCTTTAATATCCATTAAAAAAAAAAAGTGCATCTTTGACTTTGTGGGGTTCACAGTGTTTTTAAGTTACATCTGCAACATCTGCATTAACTCAGGGAAAACTTATTTACATGAAAGAATTGTAAACTGAAGTCAATAATTAATTTAATGAAAGAACAAGTAAAGTATGATTACACTTTAAAGCAAAAATTAGCTTTTCAATTTCTAACACTTAACAAGCTGGCAGCAAATTTTGGAAGGGAGTTACTCTACAGCTGTTAATTCCCACATGGCTGCTACAAATAACAAAAAGTAAAGTTATTTTAAATATTTAAATGGTGCTAGCATTTGTTTTAAAAAGCATGTATTTTAAAAGGTCAAATAAACCCTTCCATTTTAACAAAACTGAAAAGACCAGGTATATCAAATGCAAACCTAGCAAATGTTTAATAGATGAACAAAGAAAGAGGCACTATTGCTCAGTGACAGAAAAGTCTTTTTAAACACAAACAGACTTTTATCTTCTATTCTGTAGAGTTCATCAGTGTCGCTTACCTTGAAAGTTGTCTCAGGTTCTCGTGGTTCTGGACTTGGTGGAAGTGAGAGTGGGATGTCCTGGAGTGATATATTTTCATCATTCTATCAGAGAATAAAAACAAGAACTGGCTGATGCTTTGCTCTCTGTGAGATTTATATTGCAACCCATGAGATTTGACCTGGTTAGGTGACTTAGTCTATTTATGCATTTTTGTCTGAAAGTTTTGTGACCAACTGTTGAACATTATTTTAAAAGAAACCTTACAACCAGCAACATAAACTATGTATATATTTCAAAGTTATGATTGAAGTGGAGGATGAATTACTGGAATTAATATCTATTACCAAGAAGTTTGACTAGTTCCTTATGCACTAAGCTATGGTAGAAGTGCAAGAAGCTGGAAGACTCTCTTGCCTAGCTCACTTGGTCAAGAGTGAAAAGACACAGCATTAAGTAGGTGGCAGCTATTGCCTTCAGTCCCTACCTAGACACAGCAGCAGTTCATATCCTCAAAACTATTTCCTGAAAGAACTCCCTCGCAAACTTGCTTTGAAGGATGGACACATATCACCTGTCTCCAGAACCTGTTATAATGTCCACTACCTCTGTGCATTCTCCTTTTCTCCCAGATAGGAAAGCCTCCCTTGATGCAGCACATTGCACAGTACCCAAATAAGGGCCATGAACAGCCTCCCACTCCTCACAAAGTTGAAGAAACAGCTGCAGCTATGCCAAAGTGCATTGATTTTGCACAAAAATCTGGTAAAAACTGCCCATTGTGTTCAGATGTGTTGTATCAGGAGGGAATGGTGATACTATGTGATTTTTAAAGCTTCGTTTTCTTCAGTATCCATTCAAAGAATCTGTCTGAGCAATATCAAAATATACAGGCAGAATATTTCAGCCCTGAATTCAGCCATGAATTCTTAACTACTAAAGCAACATTTGCTTCTGGGACAACTAATACAAAATTAATTCACGGCCATCAGAACAAAACATCAATTATAAAAACTGGAACCACAGAAAAGTATTCTTTCCCCCAGCATGACAGCCATAAATTCTGAAATTATGCACACCAAGTAGAAACAGAAATAACCAAAGATGCCAAAAGATGATTGCCTGGATATGCCCTGAACCACTTTTGTCACTCTCATGACAAAAACACACACAGCCCTTCTCTGCAGTACCTCAAATCTCAGGGCTCAGCCCTGAAGAGGTTCCATTAGGTGACAGTGTCAAGGCACAGACTGACACACTGGCAGTATATTCTCATGACACGTTCTCAGGTTTGTAGCACAATCTCAGTGTGCGCAATTGTAGTCCAATCTCAGTGTGAAACAAAACTACAGTACAACTACAGTGCTGTTATTTTATGGACATGAGAGATCATAACCTCCATTTACTGGGTGTAAAAAGATTCCACAAACACCCTTTTCTGTCCATCTCATCCATGCTACCTTCTTAAAGAAGAAAAATAAAATAAACTTCTATCTTACAGTATTCTACTTTATTTTTAGGGTTCTTAAAGGGGAGTTTCTTGATCCAATGACTTGTAGAATATAAGAGCAGCAACTCCCTAAAACCTGTCTGTCTTGAAACTGCTGAGGCTGAACCAGCAAGTCCCTAAATTCATGGGAGTCAAACCACAGCTCAAATGCTAAGGATCAATTAAGGGAAAAACTCACAATACAACTATTTATGTTATGTCCATGAAGCATCTTTTTTTTTTAATCCATAAGAAATATGGCTCACAAATTTTTAACTGAACTGCAGAGAAACATCAAGATTGTCCAGATGAAAAAAAAAAAAAACTAACTTCTAATAATTAAGTTTTAACTTCTTCCTATAGTCACCAACTAGTTGCAGCCAAAATATGCACAACCATTACCAGAATTAAAATATAAAAATACTAAGAACTGTCATACAATTCCAAATTGCTTTTGCCATACTACAGACAGTTAAATTAATTGCCATCACTAAGATGTAATCGTATATCTTGCAGTTTTTTGGTGGTGTTTACTTGTTCGTTTGGGTTATTTTTACTTCTTGGGTTTTTTTATTTTTATTTTTTAAAGACTATGATAGTGAGAGCAGTTGAATTTCAAGGCTTCTGACTCCTCAACACAGCAAATCCTTCAGCTTACCCTGCTTAACACACAGTTGTATTCACTTCACAAGTGGCTGGTTGTTCCTTCTGGGCAGAAAGCCAGCAAGTGACAGGCTGATGAAGCAGCAGTTTACAGCCTATGCTATGAACGAGTTCCAATCGAGTGTTTTAAAAATAATTTGCACAATAATACCATACAGAAACAAACACTATTTAATCCAAAGCATTTCTGAAGTGGTAGAGGAAACTGAGCAGCGATTAAAATAATAGAATCATTTACAGATTAACAGATTATATATTTTGTATTATATTTTAATTTATATACTGCAGAAAACAGATTTCATCAACATTTGTTATTTTAAATGTGTATTCAAACAAATACACATGCTCAGAAGAAAAGGTACATCAGACAGTCACAGCTGTAATTGTGAAGGAGCAATCATGGGAACGGAAAAAAAAACCAAGCCAAAGTACTTCAATCAAAAGTAGCTTGCAGGCTTTTAAAAGCTGTATCACTGATACCTCTAGTGTATCTTTTAGTTCACATTAGAATGCATTTAAATGAAGCAATAAAACATTCTACAACAGCAGATTAAGACCTAATTGCAAAGAAGGTTAATATGTCGCATATTCACTGGTGATTTAAATGAAGTTCTCCAGCCCCATGTTACACCTGACTAGCAAAGCAAGTTCATCTGCATCAATTTCCTTGCCACTGTCTTAATTATCCTAATACATATAATGAACACAGGGCAACTAAAAAATAATTCAGTTCTAACACTATCAGCAGGAACTTAACCAACCATTGTGAACACTTGCTAGGATTCATCTGTGAAACTTGTTTTGTTTTGCTTTTTCTTTCTTCTTCATTGTTTTGCTGAAGTGAGATTGGTGAAGCAGAGTAAGGCTATCAATGTACAAGAAAGATATTAGATTGGCAAAACCCCCTATAAATTAGCAAAACAAATGCAAGTGGTTATATGCACATGCTATTTTGGTGGTCTAGAAATTATATGCTAAAATATAATCACATTTCAGAAACTTGGCGAGAACTTATACTAATTTTAACCTTCAGGTAAAATTACAGTAGACTTTCTAAAGGTATCTTCAAACTGTTACAGGCAATATAAAAAGCTATTACCTCTTGTTTTTTACCTAACATGTTTACAGCAGTAGAATACGTTATTGATCATACAGGTGCAACAAAAGCCTCATTTCTGCCAAATGTAAAAGATGTTTGCAAACACAAGAACCGAGGGCAGCTCATGAGGCATATAGAAAACAAATGCTTATCAAATACATCGACAAAGAAGTTCTACTTCTAAACATAAGTAGCAAAAAAAAGCACAACCCATTTCCTCAGGAGAAGATTGCTTTTGAAAAACAGCAGCATTAGACGGTAAAAATAGTTGTTGTTAATGTTTAACTTCTTCTTAAATTCAAAACACTGCAACTCAAACTTCTTACATCCTGGCAACCCTGGTATAGTTATTTTCAGTTTAGGCAGGAAAATAACCTGCAGCGTGTGAACTGACAGAGGACTGATGTTGCAGACATTCACATTTAATTAGCTATGGAGAGACAGTCTTCAGTTATAAATTTATTTTCTTTTTAACCTGATATAAATTCATATATATAAACTTGCATGCAATGTTTAATGAAGATCATACTCATTTAAGAAATTGCTGTCTGCAATTACTTTCAACTCATTTACATTTACTGGAAAGATTTTTCTGGACATAAGTCAACAGAATATAATTCAACTTTTAGCCAGTTCTGAGTGGCCTCTATGTAATAAACTGAGGTAATCACATGCTTCAAGATAGAAAATTACAGGAAACCTGGAGTCAGAAACCATTAAAAAATACCTCAGCAAGACTCAGAAAACCATCCTATATTGACTAGTAGCTACATAAAGGTAACAGGTAGTGGAAAAAATAAATCCACACACAAATACCCATCAAACACTTTTAGAATACTCAAAAACTTAAAGGTTACACAGGCAAAACCTTTATAGTAACTTTTTAAAGACAAGTGTAAGTCACCTCCCCTCTAACATTTTATAGTATTATCAGCATAGTACCTAAACACCAAATGCAGAAAAATGTCTGAAGCTTTACAGCCATGACAAGTTCTGATTTCATGCTGAGGATTATTTCAACTTCATATTCCTTTTCAAAGGATATCTGCTGAGAAAACACCATCTCAATTTTCTACAAGTTTATTTTATTGTTTCAGGATAAAGTCAGTGAGAGTTAGAATTTTTAAGTGTACATATAGGTAAAATAGATGACAGTCCTTGCTTTGCTGAGTATTAACACTGTCAGACACCTTGTTTCTCCAGACAATCTTCCACCTGTCAAATATTTTTACATACCCACTCCCATATGTTACAGTCTAAACTGCAGCACTTTATTGCATTCTCAGGTCTGCATATGTAATTTTTAATCCATCTCAAGGACATGAGCTAAAGGTTATGGGAATAACCCTCTATCATGGCTGTCACAGGTACAACCCCAACTCATTCAAATACAAACAACCACAGATTGAAACCTGTATTTTTGAGTGCCTGTACTTAACATGCTCTCATGCTAATATTTTACAAGTGTGAAACCTTTAACCTTATAAATTCCCAAAGAAGTGACTTACTGTTTTTTGGTAAACAGAGCACTAAATATTAATTTTTATTTAGTGACACTTCTTAATAAATAATAATCTCTGTGAAATAGAAGTGTTTAGTCAAGAACAGCCTAAAAAAGAAATCTCATTTTCTTTCTAACCTACTGTGCTGATTATACACAGCAGCAGCTTACCTACTATAGATTGTTGGGCTTTGAGCATTGCAGTTTTTTTGCTGATAAACAGTTCATCAGCTCAAAAACGCCACATTTATTTGTATTTGCTCCTGTCCTCTCAGTAGTTAAATGTTTTATTTTATGTGCCTCTATTTTAAAAATAAATAAAAACCCCACAACCATAAAGTCAAGCTCTGTGACTAAATACATCATAATAGTCCAGGGAATGTATTTCAGCATTATAAACGAGCCCCTTGTATACAGCAGACTGACTGTGCAATTTTTCTCACTGCCTATACTTTCCTTCTTCTCCTTTCCCTTTGCTTTCTTTAGGTGATATTAATTGCAGGTTTTAGTTAAAAGCACACATAAAATAAAGAAAAATTGTAGAACTTCTATAATAGATGAGATGAAGGATATTATTCTCCCTCAGAAAAAATCTCCTATACTGCCTCAGAGGAAGATAAGCTCAAAGCTTAAAACAATAGTTGCTTTAATTTTACTAAAATATTTTAAATCCTTCTATTACAAAAATTAACCTTTTAGAACCAAAGGCATTTTCAGCAATTATCACACAGTTCCCAAACAGCATAAGCTGCCTTTCAAAACACAGGATTTTAAAATAATATACTATTAATAGTATGCTAATAATTTCACCTTGAGAATTCTTTAAAAGTTCCAGCATCTGCACTTCACTAAGAAGCTGAAAAGTGCTGAAGAAACACTTCTAAAGTTTATCAAGGTTTATGAAAGCAGGTGCTATTCACCTGCTGACAACTTGGCACCTTGAGTGTAGTTTCATTCAAATATCACTAAAAATCAGTGTCATACAGTTTCCATTGCCCACTGTCAAACACAGTGAGAGTCCAACAGCTAACCAAATGCTTAAACTTGAAATTTTGTCAATTTCATTTGCTATTCTTTGGTGATTTCTTTGGTTCTATTTCTTTCAAGCACAGCTAAGTCACTGAGGTGAACTATTTTGTGGTGGAGAGAGAAAAAATAGGTGCAATTTATAAAACTTAACACATGACACAAAGAAATCTTAGTATTTCATTAACTAATCTGTTTCTTCTTTGTCTTCAGGCTTCTTACAACAAAGATAAGCAACTCTGCAGATCTCATCAGATACAATAATAAAACAGTACAATGAATACATACTTCAAAGATACTCAGGTGACTTACTAATCTCTAGCTTCAGCAAAAATACATTGGTGCATTTCACAGTTTAGCACTACAGACTCCATTTTTTCATTCATTCCCCTTCATGCAAGTGGGCTAGTCATATCTGAAAAGTTTCACTGAAGATCTGGGCTTGAAAAATAAGAACTTATTTTCCAGGTAAGTTGAAGAGAAACATTTTTAATAAAACTTGCTTCCCCCAGAGAAAAAAGGTCTTCACAGATCTCACAGTTCTTTGAACTGCTTCATGTTTCAGTCCTCCCTAAAGTATCAGTAAGTGCTTATCTGAGATAAGACAGGGTGGCTGCAAATCACTGCTGCCAGACTTCAGAGGAAGTTACTACAGAGGATGGTCAATCCTTGCCTAGATCAAAGGCTCTCAGGCATCAGAAATATCACAATTCTTATTTAAATAAGGATGTTCTAACACATTAGCTCTGTAGCCTCAACTTAAAGCAACAAGTTTAAGAAATTAACTGAGGAGGAGGAAGGAATTTAAGATCAGAAGAAAACTTATTTACTACTAAGCATGCAAATGAAGTACCTTAGTCAACGTTTAAGAAGCATTAACATTTAGATGTCAGCTATTACTAGAGCTAAGACTTCAGAGCTTTTTCTTCTTACAAGGCAAAGTTAGTGCTCTGGTTAAGCATTAAGTGAGAAGATTCACAAGTAGCTCCACATCTCCTTGTAAATAATTATAACTGCATGTAGCGCAAGAACCACCTACAATTTTCATTCCATGTAAGCTGCTATAAGATCATTGCAAGATCAGAGAAGGTTATACTTACTACAGGGAAAATGTTAAAAAACTCTGCATGATGGCAGCATGCAAGGAGTAAGCAGACAACCCGTGTACTGCTGGCACTGTTATCCTGGTCACACAGAGTTCAGAAAAGGCTAGACTGCTCAAATAACTACTTATTTTTCCAAGCAGAACTGGGAACCCAACACCCAACTCATGCTGTTGCAGCTATGTTACCAGTAATATTCAAGGTAATTTATATATGGTGATGTGAGCTACAGTCACAGCAATGACTCCAATAGAGCACATTAAGCCTCCCTAGGAATCTGCTAGGTATACATTCATTATATGCTCTGCTTTACAGTAATCACTCTAAAGTAAGATAATTGTATGAAATGGACTTTAATTACTGTATCTTACTATCTTTCTACAACTGTTCCCAGAAGACCTCATGCCTAAAACCTGACTACAGCTCTATTTCTATCTATCCAAATAATACTGCCAAAAGTCATAACTGGAAAAAGGTAACACTTGTATATTTAAATATATAATATAGGTGAAGCAAATACAAGAACTTCTGCTTCCTTTACTAAAGACAGTGGTTGAAAGGAGCCAAGTTTGTATCTTGCTTTTTAATGTTTTGAAAGAAGAGGCCTTTCATATGACCCAGAATGAGACCAAGTTCTAATTTAGTGTTCAGACAAAGTTCATGTAGTTGTTCTCAAATTTGTATTTCTGTTCTTTACAATGAGAGAGAAAAAAAAAAAGACAAAAAAAAAAAAAGACCTGCAATATTTTTACTCACTTGTCAGTATAAAGCTCAATATTTTCAGGAAAGGTTTAACCCTTAAAAATAACAAAAAGATGTGTGTGTGTGTATATATATATATATATATAAAAAGATAGAGTCTTACTCTGATTGTTCAGTAAATAATGGTAGTAAGGATCTAAAGTTATCCCCTCTGTAGCAGGTTAATTTACATTTACATTGCTATTCATATTGTTTGATTAAAAGGCTGGACAATACACAGGGCTGTAAGATTAAATGTTCAGAAGTCTAGTGACGAGTTTTGGAAGCAGTGAGTCAAAATGGGGAGGTGAGGTCAGAAAAATACATAGAAGTGTGCATGACCAAGTTTGAAGGGAAGAGTAATACTTGTTATTACACAACCCTACATTACAAGGAGTGAGGCAGAGGTGGTCAATTTTTTGGCAAGAGAAGCAGCAAATTTTGAAGAACAGACATTTGTAGGAGTAGCTTTCTTCTGAGAGTTTAAGTTTTTTAAGAAAAACTTAAACTGAGCTACTTGAGGCAAGGTTTGTGTTCTAGAACGTTTTAGAGAAGTCTGGCTCTTATAAACCAGGTCAAGATTTAAAATAGAGTATTCTGCAAGGCCACACACTATTTGGCTGTAACACGCATGCCTTTACACAATGATCTACACATGCACAACCATCTATCTAGTTGTTTAATTGTCCTTGTGTTAAAAGGCATTAAAGGCTCTGGATAAGCATTCTCTGCTATGTCATGTAATAATTAGATGCTTGAGCCCATTGGGAGGCACAGCTTTTGCAGTTCACTACCCAGGCACTAGGCTTCCCTCTCTGACACTACATTATTTTAGTTAGAATGATACTTTTGATTTCATCAGTGGAAAAACATCTCCAGTATTCTCAATTACCATAGGAAGCAAACGCTCACATTTCTAAAAGGCAGAGTCATACCCCTGAATTAGCTTCAAGGCTGATTTGCTTTTTGTTTTGCTGTGTTTTGTTTTAGTATCTTACTTTCAGGGCACAAACTTATTTCCACATTATTGTGTGAGGAAAAAAAACAGCAGTAAACCTACAGAACACCACACAGATACTTTTCAATGCTAATCTGTATATGTCTCCAAAGAAAGTCTCAAGGAATTTTTCTTTTTAAGGTAGCAAAGGAATTTTTGAAGCTGAAATGCCATACTACTGCTGAAGTCATCCAGCATTTGAGCAATTCCAATAGAAATGACCCAGTAGGATTTGCTAAGCTTTTTGTCAAAACACACAGAAAAGAAGGAAAACAAAGGCTTAAGAGCTATTACAACTGACTCGCTGAATGCAAGTTTGATCAATGGAATCAATTTTTATATTTTAATTTAGTTTTATTTTTTTAATCTCAGCTTTTTAGAATCTTACTAAATAAAATATTTTCTTCACATCCACTGAGGTGTTTTTTAATCTAGCATTATTTCCTCAGAGAAGCAGAATAACAGTATTTAATATTTTTTGCAAAGTGCTGAAGTATCAGAAAAAAGTACTACTTTACAGAGCAATAAAAAGTGCACACTTTCTTGAACACTGTAATTCAATGTATAAAGGAAATTATAACAGCCTAATAAGGCCAAACAGAACACTAGCCCACTTAAGCTCACTCTCCAAAATACTTTACTGCTTTTGTTCCATTTAAACAGCTCACCTGGTGCAATAATCTCTTCAGCTTCAATAACTGAGTTTTTACAGCTGTGCAGTCCTGGACCATGTGCCGAAGTGTCATTTCATCCAGCATCACAGTGTTCTCTGCTAAACCCACCAGCTGTCTAGGAGCCTGATAAAAATTCGGTGCTCCATAGCTTTCCAAGTGACCAACAGGAGATTCTAGGTATTTCGATCCCCTTTAAAAGAATAATTAAAAAATAAAAACACAGTGATGACAAAACTAGAGCTAGAAAGCAGTTAGTAAAAAAATGAAGTGTTCTGTAACATGGGTTATATTAACACACCGTGGCATACAGCAGTAAATAAAATACATTAGGAAATGTCAATCCCATTTCACTTAAATGCTGGGCTTTCCTTCCCACATGCGTACACCTCTCACAGTACCCAAAAAACAGTTTGTTCATCAGGATTTCTATAAACTGCCATTCAAGCCAGCTTCCAAGAACTATATGTTTACATAGAATTTTAAAACAAATCAATAAGTAAAAAGCTGTCCACACTTACAAACTGCAAATAAGAAGACAGTGTAATGTTCTTCCATGGAACATATATGGTAACTTAATCCAGGCTTCGTAGTATCACATAAACACAAGCAACTTTTTTTTTTTATTTAAAACCGTGACAGAAACAAAAATTTTGAAAAGAAGTAATTATAAATCTCAGTGATGCTCCCACCCAGACACACTATTTATAGACATACAACTATTCTGAAAATATCATGTACGCAGTGTCCCTTGAGACCCTTCTGTGCCAAAAGACATTTCTCATCCCGGTATTTCAATTGCTTGGGAGAAAAGAGACAAGTCCTTTACCTGTTCAAGTCATTTTTACCATGGATATAGTGATCAGTGTGGCCAAGATGATAGTGATCCTGTGTATTCCACCGCTGTTGTGGTGGTCTTTTCCAGAAACCTTCCTGATGTTGCCTAGCATTTCTGTCTTGTCTATCATAACGGCTCATATTTTCACATTCCTCTACAGAGAGCATAAAGTAAAAGTTAAAAAAAAAAATAAAATTTGTTCCTAAGTCCTTGTAAATAAAATATTTGCAACATGCTGGTAACAAATGCAGTGTAAAATCTGGGGGGTTTTTAAACTGATTTTAAAAAAACCAAAAGCATTTTAGGACTGCCAAGCAGACTTCTGAAGTGATGGCACATTTCTACTAGGATATAAACTGTTAAAAGAACAATAGTAGCCTGTAGAAAACAATTACAGAATTTAGTCTTATAAGTATTTTGGATTTAAGTAGAAAAAAATCATTTGGAGCCAACAAGGCTATGGGCAAGAGAAAAATAAAATCTGTAAGTAACATTTTCCTGTTTTCCTTAGTGACAGGATCTTCAGGCCTTTAAAAGTTCAAACATTACACGAATACAGAAAGACGACATTTCAGAAAAAGGCCAGTACTTAGTTTCAAAAGAGAAGAGTTTCATTACTTAAAATACATATATATCTCATCTAATTAATCTCATTTGTTTATCAGCTTGAAAGACCTTGAATCTTTATTTACCTGGACAACAAGAATGATTTAAAACAACCAAAACAATCTCCTTAAAACACTAACTTCCCCAAAGCGAAGCAGCAAATTCCACAAACTCCTGACGGGAACAAAAGCTATATTTGGCAACAGCTTGTAAACCACAAGAAACAGAGCCAAAACAAGTGCTACCCGTGCAGTGAGACACAGCAAAAAGAAGTCATGAACTGTTACTCTGCCATCGCATTTTCTCCTTCACTTACCCAAGGAGTTTTTCCTCACATTGTCAGTCCTTTTCTAGGAGAATAACTTTACACGAGAGAACACTGTTTTATTCAGCTGCCTACTCAGACATAGTTGCGCATAAGACGCTCATAAACAGGCCTTCCTTCCTGCTCAGCTCCCAGCCTGCGTGCTGTTGGGAAGGGAGCCCAGTTTCACCCTGTGATTTAAAACTGCCATCCTCACTCACTGCATACTTGTTGAGCTAGAACTGTTTCTATAAATAGTGTCCAAGCGGTATCCCAGACTCCAGAATGAAACAAGGAGTTTCTGTAGACCTAGAAAGTCTTAAGAGGTTGGTGTCAGAGAAGCCACACAATTACAAATAGAGTGTTGGCAAAAAGTGCTGTTAAATATCATTATAACAAATGTTCATCTCTACAATTCAGTTAACACCTAGTTCAATAACCAAAGAAGCAGGTAAGAAAACAAAGTTGTTTACCCAAAGTAACAGCAGATTTCCTTTAGAAACATCCTTCTACAGCTCAAAATACATGAAAATTCAAGGGAGCCTATTCAAAATAAGCCCTCAATAACTTTGTAAGTAATTTTATTATTATAATTTTCAGCTTTGGAAAATGAAATTGAGACACTAAGTACAGAGAAGTTAGGATTAACAAACTTTGCTTTTTCAGGTGGTCATAATTATTTAATGGAAAGCCTGGAGGTGAATTTTGAATACTGCTATTCAGATCCTCTTTGCTAAAAATTCAGGGGTTTCAAGATAAGAAGCAATTATACAAGAGACCCTGTTTATGCCCACTTAATACGGAAACCCAACTTAAAAAAAAGTCAATAATAATAGTAATTAGCTAATATTGATCTCAAACAACAAGTCTCTCCTCCTGAACCAGCAGCTTACACAGATTGTTGTAGCCACAAAACATATTCCAGCTGCACAAACTTTATTGATGCTTAGCTGTAGAAGTCTGAGTAGGTTTGTAGCAATGCAATTAAGAGAGCAGTGAATTAAAATCATATTTCATTTGTGTCTAGATTAAATGGTAAACAAACTTTTTTTGGGTAGCAAACATTCATCTTAAATGCATGCATTTTTAACAGTTTTCAAGTGAATAATTTAAAACAGAATTACTGATACAGTCAGTGCACGTTTTATAAACATTTTATGAGAACATTTTATTCTCATTTTATGAGAAATTGATCTACCCTGTAGAAATGTTTCTTAATTTTTCCAACAGGATTAAAATTACCATTATTGAAAGAATATCTATGCGCATAACCACTAGTACTGTCAGAAATCACCTAAGCTTGGATTGTCATTCATTCTGGAAAATTAAAGAATTGTACACTTATCTGGGCTGAAAATTTGAATACTAGGACTAACATTAGTAAGCAGCTTTCACACAAGTATGCTGGAAAACTTAGTCTGAGGTGTAAAAGATTGAGTACTACACTTGATATGTGCACACTTGAAACGTGTTGTGCCACCACTGCAGGAGATGGATCAACATGTGTTTATTTACTGCTAATTTGGCTTCATATCTTGCATACACACTGAAGTCTTCCCCCAGAGCACTGATGGAACTCTGAAAGAAACTCAGTTTCCCCAGTATTCAAGCAGGCAGCTAACCAGGACACCAAACAAGATAAGCCTTTTTTCTTTCAGTGCCTTTTGGTACAGGGTGGGACACCACACTGCTCCACATGTTAGCTGACTCCCACTGAACTTCGAGGTAAAGCTAATATCCATCTTCACATGACAGTGACAATTCCTATGAGTAGTTCAAAACTGACCAAAAGTAAATGCCCCAAGCTCTTCTAGTCCAGGATTTGAGAAAATGTGGTGGCAATCATTTGCCTTGCCTAGTTCATTCTAGTCTGGATCTGTGTTATTTTAGTGGCATATAGATACCACAATCCTCCGCCTGTGACATATTTGCCAGCATTCTCACTGACAACAAGAGTGCATAAAAGACTTCTCGAAAAAACACATCTTAAACCTTAAGGCCTCTGTTAACCTGAACTGTATAAAATGTATTAGGAAATACTGCCATTTTATAGAAGAAAACAAATAATGACCTCAAAAATAATTCTATTATCATTCACCAAAGTTGAAAAAATGTTGTCCCAACAATTAGCTGAAGGAGTAACTTTGAGTTAAAAATTTATTCTACTAAAATAATTTGAAGAAACTGTGCAACAAGGCTGCATTTTTATAAAAGGCAGTAAAAGTCTAAATTGAAAATTCTTCAAATGCAAAAGTCAGAACACCACAACTCAAAAATCTCTTTAAGCCTGTAATGCAGTTTCACAATAAGATTGCTTGGCTAATTTACTAACCCTTATCATGAGGTGGGTCCTCAGGTAGGTCCACATCAAGCATGAGATCATCATCCTCAAGATCACATGAATCAAGATTATTCAAGATATCCTGCAAGAAAGAAAATGTAGTATAGAGCTGCTGTCATGATACTTCATTTACCTACTGTCACAAAAAGTTTATTTCAAAGCTTTGTTCCATTTGTATTCTATACACCCAATGTTGTCACCAGCCTCCTCTCCTTAGAGGCCAAGATCAACCTTGCTCATGATCATCTTTATGAACAATACAATAACAGTGCTAGATAAAAAAAAAGATGAAGCAAAACATTTTTCTGCCTGATGTCCACAGAACAGTCTGAAGATTTCTCTATTCATTAATATTCTGCCTGCTCCTCAATTAGAAACATTTCAAAATTAAGTTATTTTTCTCACTTAAAGAAAAACTTTATGAAGAGAAGATATTAAATCACCTTATTTTGGCTTTCTTTGCACACTGACCAAAAGTTCATAACATCATTGAAAAGGAAAAGGGGTTTTGGAAACCTAGATGACCTTGGCTTTTTGGGCCAGATTATCAGCACTAAGCTCTGCTGCCTTTCAACTTTTAAGATCATAGTTCACATAAAACTGTTTCTAAAGCAACTAGCAAGCTAACAGTATAAGAAAAATAAAATCAAGGTGCTAGCACTAAATAGGATTATAAATATTCCATATAGTCAGTCAGGTATATTCAAAAAACAACTGTTGTGTGGGTAAGTCAAGTCAGTGCTAAAAAGACAGACCATTCCCTCTTTGTTTAAGAATTCCAACTACAGGAAAAACTCAAAGAGGTCAAGGTTGTAGAATATCCAAACTATTGAACAGCCAGATGCTGCTGCAAGCATCACGTCACTGAAAAGCCATGTCAGGCAAAAAAGTGCAGTACTTGATTAGAGAACCCAGACTCCATTTTACTTCATTATTCACAGAAAGCCAAGCTTATTAACAAGTGATAAAAACACAAAATAGGTCTAAGGGAACGGCTACTGGTTATACAGTTTTAACACTTGGGCACTGTTTTCCCTTATCCCACAAATAAAAGCCATAGTTTTAAGGCCCAAGATCAGACTCAGACATTTCACCTCTGCCTCTTTTCTAAGAGCAGGAATGCAGATTTTTCTTAGGTTTAACAGCAACTCCTAAAGATGATTCATAGGACCAATATTGAAAAAAATCACCAAAAATTAAGCAAAATAAGTGTTTCACTAATTATTTCTCAGTGGATAATAAAGCAATAAGCAAATACTTAAAGGAATACTTGCCTACAGTCTATTAATATCCTGCATAACAATATTCACTTGTAAATCTATGCCTTTGGGGGCTACCATTTGTTAGAATTACTTTGCCAGATATCATAGGTGAAGAGGAAGAACATTAATAGGAATCCGTCTAAACTGTTCCTCCATTTGTTTTTCAGCCATCTTCTGATACTGCTCACAAAGGACTGGTATATTTGATTACAAATGGTAGAAGAACCTAAGTGTATTTTAAGATATTTTTTTTTTTCCTCTTAACACAGAACATTGAACATTCTATATTTCTGCAGGGGAAGTTATTTATTGACTTAGGAGGGAGGGTATGAGATGAAAATAGTTAAGATGCACTTTGTAAAACAGAAGCAATACAAAGGAAAGATGGAATACTTGAGACAGAACCACCTGCTTTTTTTGTATTTCAAAGTCCTCCCAGAATAATTTTGTTTACATACAGTATTCTAAGTAGTTCCAGGAGAAATAGAAAAAAATAACAGTGTGAAAGTAGGTTCAGGGCATTGTGAATAACAACAAAAACAACTACAGAAACACTTTCACAGAGAAATTGAAGCCATTTAAAGGAAATGTGGATTTAACGTTCAGTAGAAGAAACTGCCTGTGTATACTCATTTTTTGTTTCCATTAATTTACATTTTTTCAGGAACTATAAGATTTTTAACTAACGTGTTTATAAAATGATTCTGCAAAATCCAGGTGTGCTTGAGATGCAGGTTTGGTTTGTTAGTTGATGAATTATTTCTATATCATGCTTTGTTCTTTCAAATTAGTATGGACAAGCATTTTCTTCTTCTACTGGGGGTACCTTAATAAGCATAACAAATAAATTGCCAACAGTGGCCACAAATACATCAGAAAGTTGAAAACATTTGTCACTGCTGTGCAAAAGCATTAAAAAAGCACAATATAAAAACATAGTATGTCAGACTGTTAACTAATAAATCTAGATAAACCCCTTTACTATCTTTGTATGAGAACTTCAGAACAATGTCAGAGGAGGTCAGCATTTGAGATGCCAAACATACTTTTTTGTCAACAGCCTATTTAATTATGTTTCCCTAATTATACATTCCTGCACCACACTCAGTCAACTCCATACTGGAACAGACAAATGTGCCTGTGAAGTCTTTGCAATAGCTGGGCCACATGTTAACTCATTTTGAATTTAAGTATTACCTAATGCTATCTACTTGAGAAAGATAATATAAAAGTAGACGTCAGCAATGTCACCATGAAATAGCTGCAAGATAAAGTGCAGGTTTCATCAACACATTAGTGCTTACAGATCCCATATTTATAGGCCTCCATTGTTATTCTTTCTACTGTGTAATAAACTAAAGTACATTATACAGTACATGGCATTAACATTGTTAATAATATGTGCTTAACAGCAATTATCATCATTAAGAGATTCTGGGCAACAAACTCAATGAGAACAAGAAAAAAAATTCTTTAAAGGTGCATCAACTACAACCCTACAGAACACTACATGTTGCAGTAATTATTAAAAGTTACAATAAGAGAAAAATGTATTTGTATAGTTGAAAAGAGTAACATGTATTAAAAGAAGCATGTAATTTCACAAGGCTTATTTAGCTCTAGATTTTCAAGATGGTACAGCCTAGAAAAAGCTTGAGTTTGGGACTATGAAATCCCAAGTCAAAGTTCAGTGCTGTCCCCAGGCTCTGTCTTCAGAAAAGTCTTCAACTGCACAAAGGCAGCCATGCTTTGTTTTCTTGCAGCAACAGAACAGGAAAATAATTAAATGAGAAACAGATGATCTATGACTAACTGGTATAAAAACTGAATAAACTGAGAACCCCAACCTACAACAGCCTGGGTTTTTTGCCTAATCTGTTAGATGCAGAGTGTTCAGAATCTTTCTCAAGAGGCATAACAAAACTAACTTCTCAAGACCAGTGCTTTAACAACTGGAGTACTGTAGGGCAGCTACTTTTGCTGAAGCTGAACAAGTTTAAAGTTCAACACAGATCCGTATCCATCATAATGAACTGGAATAGCAAAATACCAGTTTAATATAAAAAGCTCAGTTTCTAAAAATTCCTCATGCTACATACATCATAAGCTCTCTTCCACTGAAGAACAGTATTTTTCAGTCCATTAACTTAAGTTCAATTTAGCTTCACAGTTGGACCTAGGCAAGAGGCCTGATTCTCAGGTTGCCCATTTCTTGAGCTAAGTATATCATGTAAATCAAAATAAATTAAAATGTGCCCAAATTAGGATGAGGACAGATGTCTGGATTTCCCCTTTATTAAATGCAAAAGATGTGGACCAGGGAAAGCTTATGACACAATGCATATTACACTGAAATAAAAAAAAAAAAAGTAAAGGAAGAAGTCAGGCCTTGAGGTTAGTGCAGAAATACAGAGCAATTCCAGATATGCAACCCTCAACCAAATAATTTGGAGACTGTTCACAGAACTGAGAAGAGCCTGAGGACAAATCACCAATTCAATACCATTCTTTTCACCCAAGCTATGCTGTTCTGCTTGGAAAGCAATTGCATTGAGGTAGTCGTGAACTGTTGGTGAATATTAGGAACAATGTTTTACATTTTTCCACAAGTGAAGATCTGAACTCTCATTCTTTTGTTCTACCTTTAGAAAGTAAGCTGTTAAAGGTAAATAACTATAATTACTTTTGTTAGTGATTAGTTGAGTTAGGTCTTGCTTCCAATAACAATTATGCACTTCCAAAGCCAGTGGAAAATGGAAGCAAAAGCTCACATTCAATTTAAAAATGTTTCCCATAGTGATTACTTAACTGAATAAACATACAAGTTTTTACAGTCTGATTTGCATTACTTCCTGATTTTTTTAAGGCTACATGCACAATTTTTTTCATCTCAAAGACAACCATACAAGAGCATTTGCACATAGATAATTTAATACAAACTATTACAACTCTCTAAAAGCTTTGAACAACAAAAACATTAAAGGGATGGATATCACCACTTTGGGGAGAAAAGTGAAACTACAGAAACTATGTATATCTGCTCAAAATTTGACAGGATTTAGGATGACTACACTTCTTATTTTACAGCAAGATATTACATCCTCTACACCACCAGTGCATAAATACCTTTCTGCCATGCCTAGTTTTGATATTATTCACATAATAATTTCCCAGGTTACTGGCAATGCATTTCTAGAACTTTTATCTGACATGAAGGTAATCTAACTTAGTACAAAACTTTTCCATTAAAACTGGTTGAATATTACAAAAGGCAAACATGCCAGGCTATCTCCAGCACGTATTTTCAAAGTTGTTTACTCAAAGAACACAACAGTAATTACAGGTCACTTAGCTGAATCACAGCACATTATGGCATATTCCATTTATTCAGTTACCTTTATCTCTCTGTAAAAAACAAATCATCAATAGGTTAGACTCAGACTGCAGACTTTTGTTTAGTTATTCTTACAATAGCATGGTGTATTCCTTTGATGAAAACATTACAGCTAGTACCAGAAATGACTGATATAAAATCAAGGTTACTTTAGGACTTCCATTGAAGATTCCTTACTTATTTTTGACACTGTTAGTCTTTGTGGTCAAATTTGAGCTCAATTTTTCTACATCTACCTCGAGCTGATTTCAGGTTTTCAGTAAGAGTAAACAGTTTTTCAGAAACTGCTGAAAGAGGAAGCAGAGTTATTTGTCCACGCACATTTTTATCTTCAGTTTTTTATTTTTAAATAAAATAAATAATAAGTTTTTTAAAGACCACATACTAGAAGAAAGCTTGACACCAAAACTTCCCTCCAGTTCTCCGAAACTGACATCCCAGCTTGGGTCAAAATTAGGTACAAAAAACACATTCAGGAGCTACTGAAAAACTAATTAATGCATCAGAACAATTTAATAAGTGGCTTAGAGAATTATATTTAAATGACCCTAAAAAGTATAAATTAAAAAAGGGTAAATAAAAAGCCCGCTGAATAGAATACTATAAGAAACTCAAAAATATCTTACTTTTATAGGTCTTTTGGGTAATTACTATAATTATAACATTTTAAAAATATAATTTTACAGGAAAAAGACCCTGAGTCTTAGAAAAACTAGCATCTCTGTATTGCAACATACTTCTCTAAATTTAGAAAAGCAGTTGTCAAAGTTACTAAATCATTTAAAGCAGACATATGTGCTTGTGACATTCCACAACAAGAAAAACAACAGCCAAACATTCTGGGCAGATGTCACCTTCACCCTTTTTCTACTACTGAAAAGACCTTATTTAGATACAACTTTTGGTATCTATGGCAGCACGACAATGAAGGAACAATGCTGTGTTTAATCCAACTCTGATGCTATGGCAATGAATGTATCACTACAAATTTAGCAATACTGATTTTGCCTAATATCACTCAGGAGAAGAGAGTAATCAAAAGTAGGTCCTCCTGGGGAGCAGTGGGGAAGCCCCTTGAAACAGCAAAGGAAGTAGGCATTGACACTGAAACAGAAAGCTCAGTTTCTAGTCCAATGTAAGTAACTGATAGATTGAAGTCAGTTATTTAGCTGATTCACACAGCAGTGGCAGTCTTCATGCTTGCAGCATCAGAAGAACAGAACAGTCCTTGTACCAAGGGCTAATCCAACACACCCTTTTAATGCTCAAGACGACTCTTTAGAACAGGGCTATGGTAGGGTATTGTACCACTAGTTGTACTTTTTATTGCAACAAACTCATTTTCATGATTTCCCCATCCTATCACTTAGCAACAAAAAGGCAAAGGTCTTTTTGTGATCATGTTATTCACAAAAATGTAGATAAGATAGCTGAACAGACATGGTAGCTTTTGTCAAAAATTTCCTCAATTCCAACAGGCTTAAGAATTACAGACTAAACAAAGCTTCTTCTACATTATCATTTCTGAAGCCAAGAAAAACATCACAATACAGCCTTGATACACATCTGAACAACCGAACTGCACAGTAAAGCCCTATTGTTTTAAGAAGCAGCAAGAATAAGGCTGAATAGGAGGCCTGCTGCAAGACCCCTAGCTTCAAGGATTTACTGGGGAAAAGTATTCAGAAGAGCATGAAGATTACAAAATCATCAAATAGATGTTTAATTCATAAGATGCCGTGTTCTGGACAACAAAAACAACAATCACAAAATAACAAATAGCTTTCAAATTATTTTTGTGAGGAGAAACCTGGGTATGTCTCCTTAGAACATCAAAAAATACCTACTCTCAAACTGAACCTTGCCAGTGTGCATTTTTTGTCTGAACTGAAAGATGTATCTGTGATGCATCAGATGGGCAAATACTCAAAAAAACTTAAAGGAGAACTGAAGCGTTTGCAATCATTCCTCCACAACTTGAATTCTTGTTGACAAGCAGCATCATTGGAAAAAAAATATACACTAGACTTCTTTTAGTTATAATACAACAGCTTTTCTTAGATTACATTTTCATTACATGCAACAATATATCAAAATATTTTTACTTAAAAAAAAAAACAAACATGAATAGTCCTGCCAGTATGGCAGAAACACCCATAAATCTTACATTAAGATAAAGAACAGTATTTTAAAACATTATATTAGTACCTCATATTGATTCTCTGCTACCTGCAGGTAACATGAAAAAAAAAAGTATTAAGGCATCAGAGTATCCCAGACAAAGCATACTATTACTTTCTCATTAGTAGTTATGTCTCCTCTGGCATGACATTTGAACACTACAATCATCACGTACCTGTAATTTCAAAACATAATGTCTTTCACCATCTACACAAGGTCATTCACCTGACTGAAAGCAGGGATCACTGCAGTGTGTTGGCCCAGTTTTGAAAGAACAACAAAATTATACCGTGTTTATGAGATCCTCTACACTTCCATATTTGAAATGAGAAGAAACGGTCCTGTTTTACATCTGAACGTGATTAACATCTCTAGTTTCAGTGTGTGGTAAGTCTATAAGTCTTATGCTATACTAAAAAAGTGCTGTTTCTTTTTTCATTCTTTTGTTATTAAAACCTAGATGTGTATATTCTCAGAAAAACTAGTAGATTTAGATGCATGAAATTCCACTGTGTTTTCACACTAGTTTACTGTGCAGTTGCATTTGCTGCATCTCTTCTGCCAAGTTAAAGATTTTGGATTTTCCATTAAAAAGGCAGTGAATGGAAAGAAAAGGATAAAAAACTGACCACAGAAAAAAGTTCAACAAGCAGAACATAAGCATGAGTAAAGGAAGAGAACTAAGGAAGAATCTGCCCAAAAAACTTAAAGTGAAAAGTTTGAGGATAACACAGAAATTAACAAAGTATCATTTGTGGTACTTGAAGAATGAAAAAAAGGAAGCAGTTTTTAAAAACAACCACTGAAGGACTGGGTAAATCATTCATCTGGAGGGCAGCTTAAGGACAACTGCAAAGTAAGTCAAATATGATTCAAAGCTGAGAGAAGACAGAAAGACTTCCAGAGTCTTTTTCAATGCTATTTTCAGCATTTGACAGCACCCAGATGAAGAAGAGATAAAGAAAGAAACAGGAATACAAGAAGGTAAGGTTAAATAAGAACTGACCAGAACTGTTAAGTGAAGGCAGACAACAGAGACAGAAGATAAGACTTCTTTCACAGAGGGCAGCCAGGAAGGCACATACTATAGGGCTGAAGAGAAAAACCCACTGTAAACAACATCGGAATAACAGAGGAAACCACACAGGGAAAGAAAGGATAGAACTCTGCAGGATACCAAACTGCCACAGTAAGAGCACTATTTCAAATGCTGTATATTACAAGCCACATTAAATATAATTAAGCACAACATCCAAACAAGTATTTCATTGTTTTGCTCATGTAAAGGAGGGCTGATGTGACAACAAATACAAGAACTTCCAGAACAAAGTCCAAGACATTTTATGTTTAACTATTTGCTATAACAGTCTTAAATAAAGATTCATTATTCTGTAGAACATTTTTACAGAGGCATTGTATTGTTTATCATGGCTTATTGCAAGTAGATATCAAATAATTGTTAGGTTAAGTTATTACACATGTTTTCTCAAGAAGCAGCTATGCTTACTGCTTAGTATTTCATGTTATTTTTAAACAGATGTCAGGCTGTGTAACATATCTAAAAATCAATAGCATGATGAAGGGAGAGAAAGAAGAAAGCCAGAAATATTAACCATTCTGTTGAAACTTCACTAATTCATAAACAGCAGCACTTTCCAAACAGGCATCACAAGTTCAATGCCAGAGCCACAAAAAAAACTTTTCCTTGACTGCCATCTAGCCTCTGGTAATGAACCTACAAAATAAGACAATAACAGGGGGGAAGCAATTCTGCCCAACTTCCTGCTGAATTCCCACAAAATTAAAGAGTATTTTGTAATTATTTTTTTTTTAAACAGGCAGATGCTTTTAAGCAGAAAGTTTTTTCTTTACTATAGAGCACAATAAGAGAAAGTCATCAGCAGTAAGCATAAGTAGTAACATAGAAGCAGCACAAGACAAGGCAAAGCTGCCCTTCCTACTCATCACTTTCAGTCTTTTTTCAGAAAAGGCTTCTGATAATAAAACTTCAGCATTACTTTTAAGTTTACCTACAAATAATGGAGCATTTTACATTATAAAGCTATTTGTAATTGCTATGGATACCCTTAATTGGCAAAAATAATTTAGAATGACTCTTGCTCCACTGACTTGCACTTGTATTCATAGTGTGAGGTTCAGCTCACAGAAAAATAGGGAGGGGAAGTCCTCGAGAACCAGGAGAAACTACAATTTAAGCAATTTACTTCCTCATGACTTCTAGGCTACCAAACGTCTTGGATGACAGATCTGCTCATTTCTAGCCATCTGTAAAGACAAACCAAACAATCTCCTTCAGCTCCCCAAATGTGTTTCAGTTTGGTTTTACAACTTCCTCTAGGCACAGGCATCACCATTTGAAAAAACAATTAACACATGAAATACTGAAACTGAGCTATTTTAATTTTGAAATCCAATGATAATTGAAAAACTGTATCAGCCACCTCAGGCTTCAAGTAACTCCCAGCTGAGAATGAAACCAAACCATAATCTCAAAATTCAGAGGAACACCAAGGGCAGGGCTGCTACAAGTAAAATAAATTAAGTTTCCTCCATACAGTAATTTTTAATTATACCCTAGCTAGATTTTTAGTGTCATCTGGATACAACTTGTTATACAGCATTAATGTGTTCTGTTCTTATACAGTCAGCTTAATACATTTACTTCTAATTGAAAACAAATAAACCTCAAAGACCTTCTAGCTATTTTTGAGTAATTGTTTTGACCAGAATCTAAATGAATTGCCACCAACACAGGAAGCCTCGTCACTTACTTGCACTGTCACAATATATTCTCACTACATTGCCCTGATGCACTTCAACACTGTGTACCAAGAACAAGAAAACACTGAAATGCTGTTTACTCAGAATCACCTCACACGTGGAAAAGTGGTGCTTTGACAAATTGCCACTCTCAAGGAGGGTGACAATTAGAGCTACAAGGTGATATCAGATGGCAGTTGGTAGCAAGATGGCCTGAATGCGTTTGTGAAAAGGAGTTAAAGTGCATCCCCTATTTAAAACCATGGGGACAGTCAGACTGAAACCGGGTGTGTGCATTTCACTCACAGGGACCAAAGATGTGTGTACTGCAAAAACAATTGATCCCAACGTGTACAACACATTGCTCCTCCCCTCAACTTCTTATGCATTTCAACAGAAAACAATTTGGAAAAAGATTAATCACCAGTGTTCCCATAACTTATTAGGACACAATATGAGGTGAAAAGGAAAAGTAAAAGGAAACTGTCTGCCCATCTAGGTTTTTAATCAAGTAATCTGTAAAACATTCAGAAAACCATGTATATGGGTTAGATGTATGCCTCCAATTTATGTTTTTTTTCTGGTTTTTCTTGTTTACATTAATAGCTTTGAAAAATATCTCAACTTCTCTCTAGGAACATGTTCACCCACTCATTATGGTTTGAAAATTTCCTAGGAGTAAGGAAAATATGTGAGACTTAAAAATTTAGCAATAGAGTTAGATAAAGTATACTAGAGTTATTCTGAAGTCCTTCAGTTACTGAAAAATTATGTTACTTGGCAGAATAAAGAAAAAAATGAAAAGGAATAGCTATAAGCTCACATTAAAATGTAATATGCAGTTAACAACTCATACAGAAAAAATTACTTACAAGTTTATGAAATAAAAAGTGCTGATTTCTCCCAATATTCTCATATTTCATACAACAAATCAACTGCTGCTCTCTCTCCACCACACAAATTCAAAGCTGTCATTACCAGCTACCACATATGAAGCCCTTGAAGTTCCCTTACTTTGTTTTACCAGTCAAAGCAGCATGGGATTTACCGTGTCAGTTCTGAATCAAGCAGCTCTCAAAGGCATATATGCTTTCCCATCCCCAAGGAAAAAAAGGTAATTTGCCATAAAAGTGTGTTCACAAAACATCATGTCTCTCAAAGCAACATCACAAGAGGTTTGTGCTCTGTAATACAGTCATACAACCTCTTAATAATATTTGACAGCAGGGACATGTACATCACATAAGACAGAGATGCCATCTCATTAAGGAATTCAATTTCTCACTCCCATTGCTGTAATAGCTCAGCTCTGAAGATGAAGAGTAGAGCGGCAGTGGGAGGGTAGGCAGTGACTATTTCCCCTCTGAAGTCTTTACCTCTGAAATCACAGTTGTGAGTTTCAAGATATGTCCTTTCTCTGCCATAAGCTGAAAACTGTCTGCAAGCAAACTGCTGAAAGAATAGTTGAGGAACCTTGCTAACAGAATATACAGAAACAAGTTTGTACTCTTAGTTCTGTATTAAGTAATAATAGACTGAGTTTTACATTGCAGTTGCACATTTTTCTACTAAAACTGTAACTGTGGACACATTAATCAGTGATGGACTCCCACCAATTTAATGTCCACAAATAGTATTTGATCATAATGAAGACTAAATCCAAAAGTTGACACAGACTTTTGAGGCTTTGAAATCAGAAACAAGCAATCTAATGTTTTCTCCAAATATGAATTTATAGACTTAAGGGTTTTTTTTAGAAACTGAGTATTTGAAAAACAAATGCCAGAGATTTCTGTTCTTGTAATATTGTAAAAATGAAAGAAATTATATTAACCTATCAAAACCTATTATGTTACAAGTTAATGCTTAAGTCAGCAAAATTTTTGTCAGATATGAAACACAGCTTGAAGACATTAGGACAAAAGAGTGTGGAACTTAACCTTATCAGCTTAAGTAGAAGTTACCAGCAACACTAGCTTCAGATACATGGTGCACAGATGCAAGCCAATGAGAAACACCTTTCAAGGCTGACGTGTATTACATTCCAAGCCCAAAGTCACTGTTTTTCTGAGGAGGAAGATTGAACCACTTCAGGAAACAGAGTAAGACAAAGTTCTTTCACACAGACATCCTAAGCAGAAATGGCAGCTCACCAAGATAATGTATTTCCAATAAATCTTTTTGCATCACAAGTAAAATTCAGACATGCTGTTCACCATTTTCTGGAATGCATCAGTAAAAGCCAAAATTTCACAGAAGACTTCCTGGCCTGCCTCAATGTCTCTTGCTGAAAAACTACTGGTCTACAAATCCAAAAGTCAGGTTTTCAAGTCAAGGAGTGTGAAGGACCAATGAATTATTCAATCTGTCCTGCAAGACAAGATTTCTTTGGTGATGAATGCAACAAATGAAAATTATCTGAGCAGAATAAAAAAATACAGAACTCCAGGCTGCTATTCCAAATTTGTGATGCTATGTGCTATACATCTCTCTGTCCATTAAAATGCTCTTTGGTGGGCTGGGCACAGAGGCAAATGTAGAAGGAGGCACAATACAAATTGTAAAGTATCGGACACCCTCTGGGTTTGCTCTTAGTCACTTCCCAGGAGCTCCACAGGCACTTGTTTTGTACAGTGTCCACGCTCAACTGGACAGATAGACAAATGCAAATTTAAATTATTGCCTGTAGAGATGTACATGCCTGCATCAGATGATTTCTGAAGTGTTTTTATGATTGGTTTGAATACTTTCTAGGTAATAGGTAGAAAAAGTTACCTCTCCCTACACTGGTACTACATTCTACAGTTTCCTTACTCAGACACACACCTATGGGGAGAAATTCCCCATTTTCCTCCTCTCTGGTCCAGTTATGTCACAACAGTGGCCAGATAAATTTGGCAGCAGCAAGAAATATTAAAATGTCTAGGGTCTCACAGGCTTGTTAACTAGCCTCTTCAGGTGCCAAAAAAGGGCCAGCTACTTCAAAATCCAAATTAATATAGTTAGACAAGATTCCCCAAGGTTAGAACCATTATAATTAATTAAATACTGCTGTACTATAAGAATAATGCTTTCTCCTTCCTTTTAACCTCATTAAAGTCCTGGTCACATAGAAGAAACTTTGAAGTCTATACTGAATTCTCCAGCACAAATACATTTTAAAAATATAATCTAACCACAAACAAAATTGGAAGTGTGTATTTATTAACATCATAATGAATTCAAGTAAGAACAGCACTGACCATCCTTTGGTTTCAGGCACAGAACAAATCCAGACTCTTCTTAAAGAAGTGCCAGACTTAAGTACACAAACTACTTTAAGGAAGCAACATAGGAGCACCCTATGTACTTAGTTTTCTGTAGTAGCTTCACCTTTTGTCAGCCAAAAGACATGTATTCTAACAAAGGAGGAAATGTGATTAGTCACCACTGTTTATCTGAGTGCAGACTGTCAAAGAAAACCTAATGTCTTTTTTTAATGCTGTCCTCTGCTTTGAGGAAGATCTTTGTTGTTCTTGAATGAACCACATGAAGAGTTCTGATACAAAGATTTTAATCTGTTTCAGAAAATCTCAAGTGCAGTCTGGATAAAGAACAGAACTGCCAATGAGAGTAAGGTTTATGAAATAATGCAGTCCACAAAAGCAGTGCTGCTTCAAAAACAAAATGGTAACTCCTCTGAACTCACCTATACGAAAATTTACTGAGTTAACTTTTGAAGAATAACAGTATGTAGTTTCTTGGGGAGAAGTTAATTAAATACTGTTCTGAAATGAACTCTAAATTGGCTGAAAATTATAAGTTTCAATCAATCAACACCACTGCTAATATCTCACAAAGCAGTGTGACATTTGGTTTCATGTTTTGATGTTTTAACTTTATTCATTGTTCCCTTCCATTTCAACAGGGGAAGTCAGTTCAACTACATTTCCTCTATCACGCAGTAGCCAAACAAAAGCATAGAGAGCATACAGCATGTGAAAAAAATAAAGGAAGATGTGCTTTGAAGAAAGACTCCAAATCTGTAGGAAAGAGACGGTAAGGTCTGGGAAGTAGCCATGTCAGCACATTTCTGCACTGCTTCAACCAGAGCTGTGATATACTGGGAATAAATCAGAAAAAATTCTTCCCCTTGAAGATCTAAGTTTGAGAACAAGACACAAATGTATCAATCATCTAATACAAATGGATGATAATATAAAGTATTATATTTTCTATATTAATAACAAGTGCATACACCCTATTGGTGAACAAAGATATTTGGTTGATTCTGTCTCTTACTGGGGAAAAAAAACAAGAAGAGCTGAATGGTGAGCAAGTCTTTCCTGACTGGAATATTTTCTCTAATGAAGGATTTTACTAACAACTTGCAGACAGAAAAGCAAATACAAGAATGGGGAGAAAAAAGATGTTGAAAATCTAGGGGTTTCAGTAATGCCTTATATAAAGATATGAAAATCTAAATAAATTCAAGAGTTTTTCTTTCAATAATGAAGTCATATGTATGTATATTATTTTTTCTGCAAATGCAGATTTTACATCAAAGCAGGTTTGGTTTTTTTGAAGTTTTCTTTTACATTTACTCTCAGTGCCTTAAAATCTTAAGACACTTCACTAGCAGCATGAAAAGCAGAAAAAAGAATCAATTTTCAACTAGCTCATTAGATGGAAACTGCTTTTTATGTGTGCTTCTAACCAGCTTGCACCTGAAGGACTCATTTCAAGGCTGATCTTTTTAGAAAGTTATAGCAAAAAAAAAATGTCCACATCAAGAAAAGATTCATGCTTAGTTTCACTACACCCTATTACATGGATGCAAATCTACAAGACCTTCTGAATACTCTTTTACTGAATGCCGTAATAAATCCAGTGCTGCTTCTTATGAAAAATTGCTAAGAACACAGCTCAGTTTTAGAATACTACTTAAATTATGTTCAATCGGCAAACATTGCTTTTAATTCAGAAAGATTTTGTGCTGAAAATGCTTCCAACAGCTGTTATATAGTGCTGCTAGCACAGTATGGAGACTCAATACAGTGACTGAACTAAACAATGCTACTGTAGCATTTGCTAAGTAGTAGACTGCAGCATACTCCACTGTATCTCTGCCTCTAGAACCAGAAACCACTCTGCTCAGTCTCTAAAACTAATTCAGAATCACCCTTTCCCAAGTTTTGATCATCAATGGAAAAAAATACAGCAAACCAAAAAATAAGTCTTGTAAGACTCCAAAAATCACCTAGGAAAAAGAGATATGTGCAGCTATTTCACACTCTGGCTAAAATTCTGAGTACATGTCAATAAATGACAAAACAGAGTAATTTCAATGAGATCCAGATTTCATTCCAAGAGCAATTAAATTCTCAGCAAAGCAGCCAAAACCCATCTGTCTCTTCAAGACGGATTTCAATTATTATTCCATAACCCTATATCCTTATAATTACATTGATGCTACCTTTGTTTATACCCAAAATACTGGCTTTATTTCTTGCAGTAAAAATTAACATAGCACAAGCATTCATATTGTTACTAAAGCCTATAGTAAAAAGGGCTCAGATGACTCGATCTCTTGACTTTTTGTAAGAAAGGATCTTGATATGACCTGATAATACAGAGAACACTCATAAGTTTCCAGTCTAAACCTATTTCCCTGGATGAAATTGCTTTAAAAGAAACAAAACACACCACAACCTGTTCTCTAGAGAGTATTAAAGACAGAAGTCAAAGCTAGAGGTCTATATTCAGTTTGAATTTTTACCTCTTCCTGATTATTTACAAACTAGAATATCAGAGTGTCTTTAAAAAAAGCATATACCTCAGAACAATTAATAAAATATCAACTGTATTATCTATCCTATTCTTAATGCACATATGAACTTTGACTTTCCAGAACTATTCAAAGCTTCACTCTGAACAAGCACATATTAATGGTTATGTTTCTCATGTGTCTACTTAATACAGTGGACAGGAGAAAATAAAACAGCTGAAGCCTTGCTACACCAAAAATGTGCTTCATTACTGGTTAAGCAAAGGGGCAATGAGACTTGGGTCAAGATCCATGTTTTAGGCTATATTGCTTATATATATATATTGAACATGAGATTTCCAAACAAAAACTACTGAAAGCAAAGGTGTAGCAAGGTAGATATACTAGACTGCAGTCCAAATTCTCATTCCAAGAAACTGGAAAAAAGATTTCATGTTTCCTGTCCTCTAAAGTGAAATTACTTCAGTCCTAAGCAGCTATTTCAAATACCACTGTGGAAATCTGACATTCAGTCCTTCAGATGTGCAACTACTAGACTTCTACTGAGGGAATGCTCTAACCCTCTCACCTGCTCACTGAAGAGGCACAAGCCAGCAAAATACTTACACAATCTCTCCCTCCAATGAAACAGAACTCATCTAGAGGAACTAAGAGTTCTTAAAAATCTTGGTTTCAGCTTGGCTCTGCAAATGGTATTTTATTTTTTTTTGTTTAATGAAGACAGTTACATTACAATCATGTGCACAATCCAAACCTAGAGACACAGCAAATGTGTAGATCCATGTTAAGGTTTGTTTGAAGAAACATTTTAATTATAGCCCTTAAGACAATCTCTGATCTAAAGCTAATTAGCAACACAACTGATGAAAGCCCAGTACTAAAAAAAAAAACCAAAGAAAAAACCCAACACAATGCAACCAAACAAAACCCCACAAGCAAAACACAGCACAAGTCGCACCTCACGATGCTGAGCAGATTTCTGCCATAAAACAACAAAGAAGCGCTATGTGTTAAAGTAGGTAGCTGAAACACACAACATGAGCAAACAGTACAGCTAAATGTTAAGCAAGAAAACATGTGGGCAAATATTGTCTATGTTGCTAATTTATAGACATCACAACTGCTCTGCTAAGCATCAGTCTTCCCACATAGAACTGAGTAGAAACAGCATCAGTTTTTTAGGTGTTTAGTAGCAAAGACTAACAGCTGAAAGGAGTATAAGGAATATAAATGAAACAAATGCTTAAAAAAATTGAAGGAAGCCGAATTCTTAGAGTGCTACCCAATTGATAGCAAATTTCAATTTACTATTTGTTAGTAAATATCAATTCCAGTGAAATTCCAGTAAAAACTGGAAATGAAACAGGAGGGACAAGGAAATAAATGGTTTTGTTACACAATTAGAGAATACGAACTTTTTCATCCTGACAAGGTCTCAAGAACACCTCACATTCTACTCAGCTGTAAGTCCCCATGACATCATCTCATGAGGTTATTTAGATTTTTGTAACTTTAAAGCCCCAACACTTGATTGCACATTTTCTCCACAGCTATTGGCACAGTTAGTGAAGAAGAGAAAGTCTGTCCCAATAGAAGCCAATTTTTTTTTCCCTCCCTGTTCTTAAAACACAGATCTATTGAAACTACCAAACATCTGCTTTTCTTCTCCCAAAAAAGCAACTAAAAGATTAAGTAGATAGCAAGTCCCTTCACTCATCTTCCTATTCCAGTTGCAATTCCAGAGGACTAGTTAAAATCCTCTTTTCAAAGAAAGTCAAAATACTTCTAATCTAAGATTACCTAATAAGAGCTGTACTGCTATCTGCAGAAAAAATTAGGAAAAGTCTGTAATATGTGTCAATACTAAAGATGATAACGGCTTAAAAACTATCAATACAACAGCAGGACAGAAATTAAAAACAAGGTTATTTTTGCTCTCAACACTACCAATTACTCACCATTTAATTACCTGAATTGTTATTCAGCTACATTGCTTCTACTCACCCCAGCCTGATGCCACAGAAACTACAGAACTACCTCTCTGCTTTGGAGATTTCCCTGGAAATATTAGTTCCAAGGGGCAGTCAAGGTTGGCATTAGCTCAAGCACTCAAAATTCTTAAATCTGACTCTTTAACAACTGGATTTTGACACACAGATAATAACTTTTACCCTCACTGCACTAGAGGATGGAAACTGCATAATTTGATCACACACCTGCCAGCAATCAAAATACCTGATGTGTTGACTACTCACAATAATTATTCTCAACACTTCCAGTTCTATTTTTTTTAACCTGTCTTTACACTCCCTGCCTGCAGAGAAAAGGAAAAACATGGAACAAAAGCTTACACTACCTACCCAAGAATCCAATTCTTCAGAAATGAAAAGCTATCAGAATTCTTTCTGCCTCTTCAGAAGAAAAATGAGTGTTTAATCTCCAGGCTAAAGAAATCAAATATAACATGCTTCCTAACAAGACCAACAAGCACGGGAAAAAAAATACAACAAAAAACACCATTAAAAGGCAAATCAACAAATATTTCAGAGCTACCACTTCCCCTCAAAAAGGAAGCTAACTGAAAATATATTTCTGTCTTGTAAATATAAAAAGACGTATTATTGATGTTTCTCTCATTCAAGATAAAAAAAATTAAAAAATCACTGTACAGCAAGCATTGTAATTCTGGAAAAACTCTAGCAGCAAAAAATCAAAATACGGGTGGAAAAAGCACATGACTTTCTAGATTCAACAGGCAGTCTTAAAACTACCTTCTTTCTCCACTTCCTCTAAACCTAGTAAATTAATTCAATTTTTAAGTCCTCTCTAAAAGATACTTACTTTCAGTAAAGGAAGAAATAAATAAAAGTAGTTGAAAAGCTTCTAATGCACCTCTGCTCTACAAGGCTTACACGAGCTTTTGTCAATAAGAGCACTGACTGACTATCAATTCATGCACAAGCAAATTAATGCATGGAAGTTACATGCATCAAAACCAATGTCTTTCATTTGTCTGATAAATTTCAGTGTATGTATCAAAAATATCTATATTTAAAAATTATGAAGGACAAAGATAAAAAAATGTGCTTTCTTCCCTGGCATGTGCATCCATGTATCTGGGGAAAAAAGGTACCTGTTTTTGCAGCGACCTACATTAAACCTGTTTGTCCCCTAAAACATGAAAAAGGTATAAAGTTCATACAGAAAAAGTCTCAAGCTGTTTTTCCAAGCTGGCCACAATTACCATGAAAACTTAAAAACCATTTATAAACTCTTTAAAACATTACACCACAACATTGTAATTAAAGACAGAAAACAAACAATACCACAAGCAGGTGAAAATATATCAGGAATTTGTTTGTACTTGTTACACATATCAATGTAATTACACAGCTACACTCAATTTTCAGGAGAAATTTCTTGTTGTTCTGCTCTTGGACTAGTGCAGTCAATCCAAATAAGATTATAAATCAAAGTCTGAGCAGGTGTCACAATTCCTGTCCTAGTCCAAAACTGGCATCTACATTACTAAACTGGTGGTAGTGACACAGTATCTAACACACCTAACACATCAAGCACGACACATTGCTCCTACGGAATTTTTTTTGTTACAAGTTCTGAGTGTTTGGATAAATTAATATGAACAGTGAAAAGGGATGACAGACAGACAAGATTTTCCTCAAGTCCACTGAAATTCCAGGCTTGGCTCCCTGCATGCAGTGCTGTGACTCTTCAGCTGAAATAACTCACCACCCACTCTTCATGCTTCAGGCAGACCAGTTATAAATGTAGCAGTAAGAACAAGGTTGTTATGCATCCTGTGTATCACAGTACAGTCAGGTGTCTACTGTAAAGGTTCTGAGCTTGAACAAACTGAGAAATCAAAATAAACGTTGGTTCAACAGGGTCCTAATATGTATACAGTACAGATATAAGATGGTGGAAGAAGTTAGAAAGGCGACTGCTATTTTCTTGCATTTTCACTCCTAGGTTTATAGACTGGTCGGTGATATTTTAACCTAACATTTGCAGAAATTAATTAGCTTATATTTTGTGAGCACTACCATGAGATTGCATTAGGAAGGACCTGCTCTATCCTAACTTGAGAGTAAGGAAAATAAATGTATGTAAATAGCCTAACCAAGCTCACCTGTTCAGAAACACAAACTTAAAAAATAAATAAATCTATCAACTACAGAAGGAAGAGGAAGCAACTATGAAGCAAAAAATACGTTAACTCTATTTTTAAAATATACTTAATAAGCAATGAACTAAAAGCACTAGAATTATGCAACTTATGCATATAAATACATACTATGCTGTTCATTTCTGAAGATTCGTAACTTCCACAAGGATGGACACTTCCAATAGGTTCCAATCCTTCTTCATCCCACATATACGTGCCATCAGAGCTGTCAGATGGAGAAAGCTCAAAAGATGACCCAGCTCTGTAATTCATCTCTGGAGAAATCACACTCTTGGCAGTATGCTTTGTGCTTTCACTGTTGTCATCCACTGCTTAAAGAAAACAGAAATAGTCAAGATTCCAAAAACAATCCAATATGCCCAACATAAAAACTAATGTGTGTGTTATTGGTGTGTTAACTTTTCTGAAACTGTACTGTCACAGAAATTTCTGAAAGAATTCTGTCATATTGTTCACTCTTCCTGGAGGGGAAAAAAAGCTCAAGCTGGTTTGGCAGCTATAACTAAGCATCCTTCCAACCTACCTCTTTGCCAGCCTTTTACACAGCTTAATTCATTCCCCATAAAAGGATTCATAATTCTAGTAAGCAGCTTTCAACGTTAGAGGGTGGATGCAAATTTAGATTCTTTGTATCCAATTGTAACTTCTCTCAAAACAAGTGTTTATTATGAGAAGCCCACTAAGGACTTTAAAATGCAGCTTTTAAAACGATCTTCTGTCTCTTCCACTACTTTTTAAAGAATGCAGCATGCCTCTGGAAAAAAAGATTCATATCTATTATTTAACTGATGTAATTTGACACCCTACACTTACTCCCACTACTTAGGAGTGGTTACACCTACAAGGGTCAGAGAGGGGGTGGAGGGAAAGAAATTCCCTTAAATTAACATCAGTCCAGAGAAAGGAATGGCAAAGCAAGTATATGAGGAGTCCCACAGCCCTACCACAAGCATGGTTAAATGAGGCATCACTCACTCTAATCTCAAGGAAAAAGAGCTTTTCAGAGTCATGCCTGGGAAAGGTAACTATCACATTGAAAAAGCACTGTAAGAAAATAAAATGTGCCAGCATAGAGCCAAGTTCCATTCTAAAACAATTCACCACCAATGGGTAATTTATCTAACACCTTAAGTAGTAACAGAACCTTGATTTAGTACCTAAAATTTCCAACAGAACATAAAGTATTTACCAGACACGTTTATATCAAGCCAGTCATCAGCATTACCACAAGATCCTCCACCTTCCTTGAGAGAAGTGAACGGCTCGATGGATGTGATGCTCATGTGCTCTAACTCTTGAAGGCAGCTTTCCTTTTGCTCTATTTGTGTAGTTCTGTTGGGGTCTTCTATATCTATGAAATCATCACTGAAGTCTTCACTCAAATCATTTTTTTCAGATGATGACAAAGAAGATATAGATATTTCATCTCCATCATCACTCATACACATGACTTTTGATCCATGTTTTCCCATACTTTCATGCAGGCCCTCATCAGATGCTGTTCTTTGAGCACTGCTCTCTATAATGCTGCTTTTCTCAATTGCTCTGTTAATATTTGTTGAAATTTCGGAGGTCTCCATGAGGGATGTGTCAGGAGTTGTACTTTTGCTGCCATCCACAATGGTGCTTCCAGCAAATCGCTGCCTGGTGGGCTTCAGCAGAGAAGGCCGACTCAATCTGTATCCAAAAGATGGTGCTGACCCAGATCCATTTGACAGTGGGGGCTTCTTTGAACAAGGAGCTGATGTGCCAGAGTACGGCCTGGTAAATCCATACTTCACAGGTTCATTTCCATTTGGTACATCCAACTGGCGGGCACTTCTTGACAACAAAGTCGATCTCTGAGATGTCCTGGCAGCTACATTTTGACTATGATAAGGCCTTGTAAGATCCACAGCTTTGTTAAAGGAATGTGACCTGGTTAAAGATGCAGTGGGAAGGAAAGAATTCTGAATGGAATGTGAAAAACTTTGTGATCTTACCATTTTTTCACAGGAAAAAGCCTTGCTACTGTCTGTAGATTGTGCCAGGCTTTCTCCTGAACTTGTCCTTGTGGCACTGGAATTAGATCTAGGTCTCTGCAAGCCTACCACTGGCCTGTTTCCATAAAATCCATTTAAATTGGATTTTGGAGCACTGAGTCCAGAATACGAGGTCCTCCCTGACAGGGTGCCTTTGGTGAATTTTGCTGAACCAGAAAGTCCAGGCAAAGACTTTGGGTTTAATTCCTCAGCATTAGATACAAACATACTGGTTTGCTTTGCTGCTTTTGAGGCAACCGAAGTACTGTTCAAACCCACCCTGAGCAGATTGTTACCCAGCGCTCCTTGAGTCTGAGAATACCTCTCGGAATCAATTAATTTTTCGTTACAATTATATTTAGAGTTGGTCTCTCTCTCGTTTTGATCATGATGTTGATATTTATTTGATTTTTTCCAGTTGAAAGAATAGGAAGACATGCGCACGGTGCCATTGTGCTTGCTGAAGCTTTTGCCACCATTAGTCCCTGCTAAACCAACAGCTGCCCCATTTGGCACAGGTTGCAAGACATTTCCTAAAGTTTTCATTCCATATTTCGGTAGCCTGGAAACCAAGGATGTCCTGGTTTGATTTTTTTCTTCCATGAGCTATTGGGTACATTGGTCCTTATAGGGTGATTGAATCTGAGGAAAAGAAATAATGTATTAGATCTCAAACATACATTAATCAACATCATTGTATACACATTTGCATCTATGTTTACTACATTGCTGTTCCCAACTCTACTGTGATGATACAAAATAACTCACACAAATTTTCTGAACTCCAGAGAAATATGTCACAAATAGCAGTCATTTGCCAGCAACATGTTACTCAGGTCACACCTCCCTCATCCCACTTCCATTCTTTAGATAAACCACTTTTTTCCCTTCCTTTTGAAATTGATAGAATATGCTTGAAAAAGGGTTGGGTTGATTGGGTTTTCCATTTACCTATTTTGAGTAGCAAACTGATTTTTTCAATTGTATTACAATTATTAAATTGCATACTTAAGACTTCATATTTTGAAAATCCCACAAATTGAACCCCACACAAATCTGGCCAGCAATGTAAAACTGCAACAACTATAATGTAACATCTGATCCCAAGCTAATTTTTTTATTTTTTTATTTTTTTTTAAGATTCCTCAATGTCGATGTCACAAGATACAAGATTATCACTCATCATTCACCTTGACCACAGCATTATTTTTCCCAGATATCTTAGAGATATCCCCAATTCAAGATGAAAATTCCTAGCAATTATTTTTCTTTCCTCTTTGTACAGAAACTATAGTCTATTTTGGCCATTTTCTTATAAATGTCCAAGACTTGAGTTACAGGGCAACAGTTGCATGAGGTCAGTGTTAGTGAACAAATTCAGAAGTTCTACTTCTCTGCAGTGACACTTGCCCATATAACCTCAGCCACGGATATAAGATATAAAAAAGATAATCATAGCACTCATGCATTCCCTTGTATCTTGAATTTTGGTCCCATCTTCCTGATTTGCAATACAGGGGAGTATACTATAGCCTTTAATAAAGATTTCTTGTATCTCACCTTATAGTCAAGTCATTCTGATCTATTTTGTATCACACTTATAAAGTCATATTTGCTATAGAGAAATATCTTTGCCTCAAAAAAATTGCATTGAGAATTTCAGTTTCTTGCTTTGAAATCATAGAATTATCATAGAATCATAGAATTGTTTTGGTTGGAAAATAACTTTAGGATCATAAAATCCAACCATTAACCTAGCACATTGGAAAGACCACTACCAAACCATGTCCCTAAGACGCACTGCTTTTTGTTTCTTCCACACTCATCCACTTATCAATCCTATTATTTGGACAACTAACTCTGTCTCTATCACCCTTTTCTACAGCACTTAGTCTGTTTTTCCTGGTTATACAATATGAACAACTTATCTAAGTGCTATTATTGTCTGAACTTGCAGGCTGAACAATAAGGCCTTAAGAGGTCTCCAAGTTTCAATGTTGCACCTGAAGACAAGGTTTCACTCTAGCGTTACACGCTGTATTTGCAAGACCAGGTTTCTGTTTTTTCAAGACAGTTGTAAAAGGATAAAGAATATTTTGCTTTTGCTAGCCTGGACTTCATGTTTTCATCAGTTTACCCACTTGTCTTATAATGGTGTCAAGACATAAGATTTCAGGCATTCACATGCTATTCCCTGAAACTTTTATCCATGTTTCTCTTTTCAGACCTACACACAGCTGACAGGACTGAAAAAAAAAAACATGAAAAATTTTAAACCAAGACCATCATGGTGAGAATTAACACACAAGAAGTAATTATATTTATTCAAGGTAGTGGAAATAACATTTGTAACCACAGGAAGAACTACCTTAAAGTGAGTCACTCCCTGAACTGCAAGACCTGTCTAAGAAACACTTAAGAGAAAATCAACCGACATTTGATTAATGCAAACTGAAGTACCCTTAGGATTTTGTAAATGAAAAGAATGCCCCAGAGCTGTACTTCTGAAAGTATATCTACATTAAAAAGATAAAGAGAAACTTACTCAGAGACATGGCTTTTTAGGGGCTTCTAACCTAGTAAAAATCCCAGAGTCCACATGCTACACTGGTAGTGGACACTTCTGTTTATAAACACACAAAGCCAGAGTTTCCAAACACAAGGTGAATTCTTGCACAGTAGAGACATAACCCTCACCAAAGCAGCATGCCTTGGAAACTGCAAAACATTTAACCCATCACACATAACGTGTACCTGTATAGGGATCTAAGTGTCTAATATTACACATCTCAAAAACACTATGACCAACTTCACCTACTAAGAAAAGCATTTACACTGTCTCATTCATCTGTTTCCATATAAAAGAAACTTGCCTACAGTGTATCTATACGCCTTGTAAATAAAAAAAAAAAAGCATAAAGTACACCTACCTTTTTAATAACTCCACGCACAAAAATATGGCCTTAAACATCATGATGCATTAATTGACAGCAAGCATCATATTGCAGATCCATCAGAAAATATCCCACTCTAACAAAAAGGCTCCAGTCTCATAAAGATATCTTCCAAATTAAAAAGTTAAATTAGAAAGCTGCTAATTTAACTTTCATACTTTATGGATAATTCTCATTTCACATCTGTCTACCATCTCTTAGGTGACTGCAAAATTTAAATGAGGCCATTTAATGAGATTACTTTAATCCTCCACCAAGTGCTGCAAATTAAACTTGAAAAAAGAGACCTTTCAGTTCTCTAGGAAGGGTGGTTGCTTATTTATCTTTAATTAGGGAAAGAACAAATATTATCTTTAAAAAAATCATAATGATTGCTTAAAACACTTCAGATTATTAAACAAAAAGACTGCCTACAAGCAATACTTGCCCATGTTTTGTTAACTACATAAGTAACTACTGTGTAACCTCTTCAATTTTAGTTGCATTTGTTTGGTTGAAATACAATGCCATAAAAAAAACAAAAAACCACAACAAAACAACAACTTCACAGTGCAGTGTTTGGCAGATTTTCCTTTTCCCAGAAAACTGGAAATTGTCTTATTAAGTTTGTAAACATCCTCAACATTGACATATATTTACCACTAGAAATTAAATTACTCTAAAATTGAAATTCCCTTATCAAGAAGCATAGTAACTGCAAATTATAGTAAGATTTCTGCATCCCATGAAACTCGGATTCAATACAATTTAAGTCATATCTTGCTGTATTATAAAGAAATTAAAACTGTTTTGAGACTTCTGCAATCTACGGATTTTTTTTAAAACAGGTATTTGGGCAAACTAGCCTGATATGCTTTGCCTTGAGAAATACATTATCTAGAGCACACAAGCCTAATCGGGAATTAAACTAATTATAAAGAGCCTAGTCTTATATAATGATCCAGGGAAAAGGAATTAAAACTTACAAACCCTCTCTGAAGTATAATCTGAATTAACGGAAAAGCTGCTACATCCTTACCTTCAAGGATATTCAAGATCCTGGTGATAAGCAACAGGATATTCCTTCTCACTCTCCTTTGTGTTTTCTGTATTTACACCTCGGCAAGATCCTCGATGTTACTTTCAACCACAAACACAACAATGACTTTCACTTCATTCACAGACTGCTCCAACAAAACCAGGGAGGCAGCTGCCTATATACTAGCTTCTCAGCAAAGCTTTGTTTTGCATCCGAGACTCCGCCCTACATATAGTGGATTTATTATATAGCAGAAGACAGTTTAAGGTTCTTACATTCCCATGTTTAGGCACCTTTAAAATACTGTGATCCCTATGATCCATGCCATCAAAAAGCTAACAGCATTTTCAAGTTCCAAACAACTCATTACTATGAATGGGATTAAATCCCCCTCCCTTTGTCATAGCACTGTGGAATAAACAGCTGCTGGATGAAAAATATCTGACAGACTGATGACAGAAGAGAGCAGTTCTGCAGAACTATTGCTATGCCAACAGTTTCAGATCTATGTTTTATTCTTCTCTGCAATTTTAAGGCCTAAATAAGAAACATAAATACTGAGGAGCTAGCTTAAGATGCTTTTCTTAGAGCAATGTCCTTTCCAGCATGAAGAATTTTTTCTTAAGGCAGAGATAAACACAAGTTTGTGTAACAGGATTGTGCTGGAAAACCAAGACAGTCAACACCTCCTTGCTGCTTCTGGATAACAAAAATGGTACTTTCCTGTAGGTCTGTAGGAAGCTAGCAGCTACAAGTGGTACACAAGCTTCCTTTCCTACCCAGAAAGATCATGTCAACTGGTGTCTGTATATTAGCAAATACTAATTATTAATCAATTTTTTGCTTTTTGGTGTGAACAGACTGGCAGAATGACTGCTATGAAGCTCTGTGAATAAATGAATTATTTGTATTTCTGTCATCATGTGCTGGATGTAACTGAAGCCAAGGAAGTTTAATGACCACGTTTCCCAAGACTTCAGCAGAAGGCCTAAGAATTAAGATA
Organism: Apus apus; assembly: GCF_020740795.1. Lineage (NCBI taxonomy): Eukaryota > Metazoa > Chordata > Aves > Apodiformes > Apodidae > Apus > Apus apus. The sequence continues at coordinate 29,898,448 of NC_067285.1, forward strand.
CTATCTAATTCTGCTTGTTTGTCTCAGTGACAGCTGATCTGAAGCAGCATTTTACCAATATTCACGCATATATATCTTGCCAACTGGACAGTGCTAAGATTTCCAGTGACCTTCATTCTTACTCCTAGAAAACAAAAACACATTCCTAGTATATAAAGAGCATGGACGGGAACATGCTTCCTATGGTAGCCCAAGTTATCTCCTCTGGTGAAAAGCCTCCTTGGCCACAGCATTACACTAGGGCAGAGACAAGAACTGTTAAATACTGCCCAAGCAGTGCAGAAAACGAGCGAAGCACACCCTTGGGAACTCAAGAGCAAAGGGCAGGCAATGAAAGGACAGCTTGAGGCAGGTACAATCTACCACCTTAAGTAACAATTGTATCTTGTTTTCTGCCACCACACTTTTAACAGGAGAGCCCTGCTGATATCAGAGACACAAGACCAGTTCTTCAAGGTGCTAGGGACATGGTTCAAGAAAGGGTTCCTAACTTCTCACTGATTTTCAAGGTAACTACGATGCCCCCCACACAAAATACAAACTTACCAATTTAAAAAACATTGTAGTTTGCTTCTAAGTATCCTCTGCTGAATCCATATCCCACATGGCCTTTGTGAATTTAAATGCACATGAATCTCAACTCTCTCCATGGCTTATAAAAACCACCTCTGTATACCTCTGGGTTTTAATGCCACAGTTCCTATTTATTTATTGCTCTATTTAGGACACACAGGATGCAGATCTTTTCTCCACCGATAAATGGTGAAACTTAACCAAAACTTCAGATCTTTTCTTCTTAACAATGTAATAAAAAATGCATTAGGGCAGTTAAGTGAAAATGGCAGTTACATCCACCACCATAGGGAGGGACTGAATGACAAAAGCAAAGGGAGGCTCCTGCAACAGATGCAGTAAAAGGCTTCTTTAGCAAGAACTTTGGAACTTAACAGCTGAAAGAAATTAAAGAAACTGTGAGATCTAGCTAGCAAACAACTGCTTTGAGCATGACAATCCCTGAGGAATTAAAGATGATAAATGCAGAGGAAATTGTTTATGTTGTAGGATTTAAACTGAATCTAAATACAACTAGAAATTCTGATTGTTTTGAAACCAAACTTCAGAGTATTTACAACAGTCCCATACTTTCCAGTGTTAGTTACCCTGCACAGACTGACTCCAGCTCAAGCAAAAAAAGCCTTCTCTCAACACCAAGATCCAATAAGACTTATCAGATGTTTGAAGGTACCAGAGTCATAGAAAGTATGGTAAGAAATTCCAAGACACTTAATCCTTACTGTTCTGCTTCTCTGAAATAAATTTGTTATTCTGTGCTATAAGTCATGAGATTCTGTTCCACAATCTCAGAGCTTAGAGTTAAGTCCTTTTCTGTTCTTCCTCCCTCACATTTAGGTACGCTGATGTTTATTCACTTGTAAAGTTTGATTTATCAAACACCAAACAAAACAAGCTGCTCTTATGCTGAATTTTATTCACCGTCTATCAGAGTGCCTTGGGTCAAGGAATATAAGCAGAGCATGATAATGAATAAAGGGAGGAGAGAACAAAAAAGACATCCCAAAGAGACTGGGCTTCTGTATTTCTAACACTGAACAGTATCTTCAGTCAATACAGCAAAAGATAAGACATTCCTTGCAATCTTTAAAAGCATTGTAGCTACTCATCAGAATACAGTTTCTTAATGCTATGTAAGGCTAGAAGGAGGACACAAGCACTTACTGGAGAAAAATAAATAGGGAAATGCAGCTCCATTTTGTTGAAGAAAGCTCTCAGAATACATTCAGAACCAAAAACTTCATTCACATCCCTTAGGGCCACACTCCCAATTCACTCTGCCATTAATGCTATTTGCACTGGATATCAGGCACCTCAAGGAAGCTAGAAAAGGCAAAGTGCTATCTGCCCAGAAATTTATGCTTTGTAGTACTTTGCCCATTTTGCATATCAGTAAAATAAATGCTGTGCATTTTATACTCCAAATTTTTAAATGAAACCTTGCCAAAAGATTGAAACAGGATTCAAGATATCATAAAGCCCTAAAGATTTTCTTGAAGAAAGGCCATGCAAATTTTAACTAGAGGCAAGACCTTTGCTAAGGTTTCTCATATAGGTAAATTTGCCCTGACTTTTGGCATTATTACAGCATGACTAATAAGGCAGAGAGAAGTCAAAGTCCAGATGCTGAGCTAGCTGCAGCAAGGGAACAGCTTCAGGACTAAACAAATAAATAAATAAATTAATTAAAATGGAAGAAGGTAGCTGGAGACGGGGACATATCACTCCTAATAAAAGAGATTATCAAGGCCTGCAAAAAAAAGAAGAAATAGACCTTCACATTCCTCTTAAATGTTAATATAGGTTATCACAGTTCATTCATAAGTGAGACATGAAATGCAATGACACTCTTTCCTGCATTAGTGCTGACAGCCTAAATGTTCTCAGGGACAGAGGTATGCTAGCAAGTGGAATAAGGCATTGCAGGGGCACAACTCTTCTCTGAAGCTGTCAAGCCCCTGACGCATCCTCTTGGAGGAAGCAATCAATTCACTTATTTAAAAAATAAATCTACTCTTGTCACAGCAGAGATAAAGCGTAAGCCCATTCTGACTTTGCCAAAATTCTGGAAAATACCTTCAGCAAGAACTAAAGGTGGCTCAGACACTGACAGACATTGGGTTTTCCTTAAGTTTGCTCTTTTGTACTCTTGGAATCATGCATCCAAATGAAGCAGTTGTACCTTGTTAAATCTCAACTACTGATAGCAACTCTGTACCTGCAGATGTAAACACTGCCCTTCCTGCATAACTATTTGTTCAAAACACAAGGCTTTCACTGGAAATCCAGAGAACATGAGGCACAGCTGATAAAAATACTACATGAAAAGTGCTGACCCCAAGAACTCCTTTCAAAGCATTGTAAGATGTGGATGGAATGCATCAAAATAAATCAGAAGTAGAAACAGCTGACATAATCATAAAACTGACATACCTAGCTCCAATGCAGAAACACTCCTGCTAATTACATGGATTACTTCATTTGTTATGTTTTGTGAGAAACAGCCTTCTGGGAACAGAACAAATTCAACAGATTTAACCTTAGTGAGCGAATCACATAGACCAAGCTTCTTCAGCAGGGTAGCTTAACAGCCATAAACTGCAAAACATGTACTGTTTTCAAAATCTTTGCTGGTGAAGAGAAACAAAGTTTTTAATTCCTTCAATTCTTTGATTACATTACTCAGCTTAAATTGCTACCAAATCTGAAAGATAATAAACAGAAAGGAGAAAAACAGCCTAGGAAGAGACATAGATTATCTGTCTGCCTTACAGATCTGCAACCTAAAGACAAAGTTGTACAGCTACAGAGAAGAACTGAACTATCATATTACTCAAGCATTATTTCCCATAAGTACTGCAATTGTACAGCACATCTATATGTAGGTTACTCTCTTGTGCTGTCTTAACAATTGCTTATAGCTGGCAAGATTTCTGTCCTGGAAGATACTGCATAATTGTGTAACTGTATATGTAAGTGTACATACATATTCGAAAAGCTCTGATCTTTCCCATTTGAGACCTGCCTTTCAGAAAAGTTTTAAAGTTGATAGGACTGTTTACACCATAAAGGCAAATTAGATTTTAGGCTTTAGTCAAGATTTACTGAATAATCCCAAACATCAATCACAGCCTAGAATCCAGTCTTTCTAGAAGTGAAACTGGATCTCAATCTCCCCCTTTTCAAAAATTTTGTGATTATGTCAGCATCAAAGCAACTGACAGCAGAAACAGGCCCCTGCTTTTGCTGACGGTATTATCCTTTCAGCAACATCATCTCTTGTTGGTAATTTCAAATCTTCTGAATTTATTTACAAACCAGATTTATCTGTCTCCCAGTTCAGACATAAAAGCAATGTCATTTTGCAAACAAGCAGGAATTACCTGCTATTGTTTTGCAAATGTTTCACTTAAAAACAGAGGAGCCTCCCTTTTCCCCCAGAGCTATTATCTGTCACCTAATGATTCAAACACAGCACTCATGTCTCTAATTCTACTAGGAGTTACTTAGTCCACCACTGCTTCAGTAACAGTCTAAAAGAGTCAGCTTCCAGTTACTGCTTTCTCCTACCTGGAGCAGGATTTTCCTGCTGTTAAGAGCAGGCAGGCTGGATGCCAAGTGAAACTTCGAATACAGCTGATCATCAATGAAAATCTCCCTTTTTAGATTGCCACCTTGTCCATCCTACTCCTCTAGTTTATTTATATTATTATCTTCTCCATATATGAACACTGCACTGTCTTAAATTAAAATCCTCTTATGGTGGTACAGATATTGTTCAGTACATTTTTGTATTGATTATATAATGACTAAAGACAGAAACAATACTACATGTCTGAACACCTGCTAAGCAGTTTAGTTTATCCATGCAGGCATCTTAAGATTAACAATTCTATTAGTTTAAACCTGCAATGAGGCTGTGCTTACCACCAAAGATTATATTTTTTTCCCCTCCAGTCACACATGCTCCTTCTTTCTACTGCTGCCTGAACAAGAATCCTAGTTATAGATTAAGCTCAATGACAAGCAGAGATAACTGAAGGAGACTGCATGTAATTCATGGACTCACTGGTACTGAGGTATCTTGAGTAAGCCTTAAGAGTTTCATAGGCGATAACTGAGCAAGACTAGACAAGATGAAGCAGTAGGAAGACAGAATAAAATAGTTCTGGGAATTTATTTTCTACATATTACCAATGCTATTTCAACAGTTTAGTTTTTGTAAGATCACAACCTTGAGACCAGAACACATCAGACCTCTGCTACAGATTTTTTAAAAAATCAGGTAAATCTGCCACTACTGGACTAAAAAGAACCAACTTAAAAAAAAAAAAAGGACTAACAAAAATATTTAAAACTTCTCTCATGGAAGAGAGCAAATGAACCCTGGATAAGCTTGAATTATTATATAAAATCATGATTTCTCTGGGTTTGGATCATAGCAATTCAACTGTCCATATTCAGTTCTCCAGCTCATTCATACAGTTCCAGCAGCCAGTCTTATTTTAAAGGCAGTAAATAAAAAGTCACATTGTCTCCTGTGGTAGCCTTAAAAAAATCACATCAGAAGGAGCGAAGAACAGGGTAAGCACAGAATGTGACTTCCTCAACCTTCAAGTACTTTCAATTCATGGGATTTCCTGAATTTGATGTAATTTATTTAGGAAACCTCCACAGATCTCTCTTCCACTATTTTGTCCAACTTGTCCTTGAGCCCCCCAATTTTTTCCATCCATTACTGCCACAAGCATAATTCTTTTAAAGGTTGTTTTACAGCCTTGCACAGACTTCTCAGGAAAGCCACTTACAAACTTCCTACATTGCAAGAACTGGCCACTGATTTCTGCTCTCCTTGCTACCAAACATACCTGTTAGACTGATCAGCTTGTTTAGTATCTATGTGCTTTCAGGAAGAGATACTGGATTACTTGTATTCTTTGAAGTGAAGTCTGACTACTCTTCAATATCCACCCTTTACCAAAACTACTGCACCCATAGACTGGCATATTATAGCTTTCAGTTGAAACTTGCTTATTTTTGAACCACATCTTTAAAGTGCCACTTTCTCACTATTGAATTTCATCTCACTAGTGCTGGACACTTACAGCTTCTATCTATGGGAACAGATCAAACTCAAAACCAAACTCTAAAAATATTCTAGTACCAAACAACTTTGCCACAACATAAAAATATCAACATGTTTTTAAACCACAAACTGGCAGCTTTCTCTAAGCATTTTAAAATGTGTTTTATGCTTCCTTTCTCATTTTCTGATACATGAACATAAACAGTTGTATCTAAATGTATCTATCAAAGTCAGTAACTATCATTTCTAAAACACAGAAGATGCAGACAGTTGTTATATTCTCATTAAAAAGGATTCCCAAAGAAACTGACATGTAACTTCAGTTACTAGTGACAGTTTGTCCACAGGATCAGTTTCTCCCACATTAACTTACAGAATTACATAGTATATGCTTACATTTTACTTGAATTTAATGGAAGCTGGTAAGTATAATTTCTTTTGCTTAATCAAGACCTCATATTAAGTCAGAGTAAAGAGTTATTTTATAAAACAATCTCAAATGCTAATTTATGACTGAAAGATTTACACAGAGAGGGAGCAGCATTTTATTTTTTTTTTCTCTGTTTACTGCAGGACAAGACTAAGCAGGATGGAAGATTCTGCTCCTTTCCTCAAGTCTCCTGCTACTAACAGCAGTAGCTTTGGCCTTGCCAAGTCTCCACCTATGCAAGTTTGCCTCAGGGAGAAGAAGCTTAGTTAAAAGTCAGAGCTTCCCCCAGATCATAAGAAATAAAGATCAACAAGCTTATGTAATAATTTAATGATGTAAGACCAGAAAAATAATGCATTTAAGAGAAAGCTACCTTTTATATGATTCTCAAAGAGAACATGTGTGGAAGTATCATACAAATTCACGTTGCAGTAAGAATCTCTATATCTATCTAGAAGAGACTGTTGAATCTCCAGCTCAAAGTACACATGATAATAGTGAGTCAAGAGAACCCAGGATATTCAGTTTTCCCATGACACGCCACTTAGCTTGTGCTGTGTGTGTCACAAGCCATCTGGGCCAATTAGGCTAAAAGCACAGGAGTCCTTTTGCTTCAGGGTATAAATTCAGAAATTGTTTTCAACTTAAGGGCTATTCCAGATCTATAACTTGCTCAACTACCACAGAAAAGTAAACCCTTTTCAGCTGTTTTCCTCTGGCTAAGAAGCCAAGACTCCTTGCAGTGAGAACCTCGCCAACATTAACCATATTTCTGCTTCAGTCAAAGCCATTAAAATGCACTCTGTAGAAGACTACCTCTGCTCATCACAGACTAAGTGCTGATGAAAATCCCAACAATCTGTAGTAAAAAACGCATTTTACTGAAAACTTGTCACACCAGTTCCCCATGTGACCAGGACAAGCATCCCCCACCCTGAGAAGACCTTCTTGCTTCACTTACTACATGTCACTATCAGCAGAACTGCTGAATCCTCCCTTTAGAACACACAGAGAATCACTAGCAAACAAAATCCAGATCTCTGCAAATCAAGCTACTTTTATCAAGGGGAAAGCAATATTCTCAGAATGCCTTCTAAAATGCACCTACTTAGTAGAGGTTTAAGAGTGAGCTGGAGTATGTGTTCCAGAGGTACAAAAAAAGCAAAGACCTATACTGAGTAGCTAAACGTCATATTTGAAATTATTATTTTAATGCTATTGGGATTTTGTTATGACATGCATGTGTTCAGGTATTCAGAGATTTAATACGCTTTTTTTATTGCTCTAACTGAAGCACAATACAAGATTTTAAACCTAATTTTCAAAAGCATTATCAATATTTTTATCTTCTTAGCATCCCTGTTGGCAAGGAATTTAACCCTGCCTGAAAGCTTCTAATTAGGAAGATGGTGTTGCTGTTTACATTTCCAAATATTGGCTGGAAGACAACACCACAACCACTGCTGCAACTGGCTACCTTTTATTCCTTCATCTCTCTTCCCCTTTCAGACATTCACTTTCTAGCAGTTTAGGCATACAATGTTCATCTGAAGACTGATGGCATGGTGGCTTTTTTATCTATAGAGCCAGTGCCAACACTTCTTTATAACTGGTTTACTCCAAATAACCAATCCCTTTAAAGGATGATCAGGTCCAAAAAGTAATAGGTTTTACTCCAACGAGCTTTTACATAAACAGTTCCATTAAACAGGATTACTCATTAGTATAACAATACATTAAATGAGATCATTATGTTAATTGAAATCATTACTATTTATTTTTCCTGTACCCATACATATATTTACTTTGGTTAAAAAACACAAGGTGTTCCAGTGGTCAAAAGTATCAAATACAAAAATCTTCTAGCCCTGAAACATTTCCAGTTTAAATAGCTTTACAATTAGAAGACAATACTCCACAGGTTTGGGAGCCCAAACATTGAGATTTCTATAATGAAAAGTAATAACCATGAGCAAAGATGAAATATCGACTGTAAAAACATATTTTTTTTTTTACTGCAAGATGCATATTCATGTAGATTCCTTATTAACATTTAGGTTCATTCACCTCTTCTGCTTAGAGGTATTAAATTCAAAATGGGCCCACTGAATCTAGGGTTAGGTGATCACTACATACATGAGAAAATATCTGCCAAAGTGTATTCAGTATCACAAATAAATAAATAAGTTACTGCCTCACACTAATATGATGAAGAGTTTTGTGCTGCTACACAAAGTTTTCAGTTTACTGCTACAAATACGAAGCAACAATCCTGCTGGTTGAAGCAGTTCCCCTGAAAACCGGTTAACGTCGTCGTACGACGTCCCAGACGGAGCACCAGACCTACAGTCCTTACCTTGACACGTCGTCTGGCCTGGACACTAATGCTCTGCTACAGCATAAAGTCCCCATTCACTTTTGCTGTCTTTAGCTGCAGATAAACAGCTCGACTTGCTCCAAGTCAAGGGCTGAGGCTGCCTACGCTTCACTGTGTGTCACAGCACATCTGACAGAACACGATGCTACAGCAGGTTCTGGGTGATAAAAGCAAAGTCTTAATGTCATCAGAGCGAAATCATCCCAACACACGTAACGTTCCCTCGTTAAAAGATTTTCGCTAAAGCAGATATCCTGCCAGGTTACTGCTTGGTTTTTTAAACCGTTATCCCTCAGCAACCACATACCGAGTCCTTCTGCTTCTCGCCCTCTCCGGAGCTACAAAGAAATCTCTGCCGCCAGGGCCTTCAGCAGCCTCTTCCTACCACACCCGCAGGTACGTCTCAACCGACAGAGAACTAACAGACGCCGAAACCCCCGCAGGGCCGGATCCCCCGCCGGCTCCCGGGCAGCAAGGCTGACCGAGCCGAGCCCGAGCCCCGGGCCCGGCCGAGCCCCGGCAGGCCCCACCTGCGGCACGGCCCGCAGCCCAGCACCGCGGGGCCGGGCTGACACCCAGGCCAGCCAGAGGCCAAGGCAGCGCCCGGCAGGGACGCAGCAGGAGGCTGCCCCGCCCGGCCGGCCCTCCCCGCCTCAGCCCCGCGGCCTGCGCGGCCGCAGCGTCCCCCCCAGCCCCGGCGAAGACTCCAGCCCGGCGGGAGGGCGGCGGCGCAGGGCAGGGGCAGGGCCGCTGCCCCGTCCCCCGGCAAGGAGAGCCCCGGCAGGGGCAGAGCGCGGGGCAGGGCAGGGCAGGGCGCGGGGCAGAGCGCGGGGCAGGACACGCACACACTCACCGCCGGGCGGGCTCAGGCCGGGCGGGCTCAGGCCGCGCTCCCCGCTCGGCCCGGGCCGCTCCGCCCTCCGGCGCCGCCCGCCCCGCCGCGCATGCCCGGCCCCCTGCGCGGCTCCGCGGGACGTCAGCGGCCGCGGCCCCGCCTCAGCAGCCTCACCCTGCGGGGCCGCCCGGCCAGTCACCGCTCCCGGTGCCCGCTCGGCAGAGGGGCCCGCTCCGCTGGGTCGGGGCCGCCCTGGGCGCGGCTGCCGCGGATGTCCAGGCCGTGAGGCCGCGGAGCCTGCGGGGCAGGGCTGCCCGCCTGCCCGGGCCGTTCGTGAGCCCGCCGAGCCACGCAAACGCAGTTTGTTCAAAATCTCACGGAGACAAGTCTGCGAGTGCCGCGGCCCCGGGACTCGGAGGGCAGTGAGGGAGCAGAGGCCCCGCAGCTGTGGCGGCCGGGGGAGCGGCCTGGCGGGGCGCGGGCAGCGGGGCAGGCGGCGGGGACGGGGCTGGCCCCGCGCTGCTGCTCGGGGACAGGCTTGAGAGCGTCGTCTCCGCCCTTCTGCCCGTGCCAGGAATCGAAAGGCAGCGACAACACCAACAACCTAACAGGGTGCACAGCGTCGGCGGATCCCTGGGTCGCTGCCCCGGCTCGGGGCAGCAGCGCTGTTCCCAGCTGCACCTGCTGCTCGAGGCCCGTGTCTCCGCAGCTCCCCGGCTGCGGGATCTCCACGCACGTCTTCTCTTGCCCTCTCTGCCTCTCTGTTGCTGTGCCTCAACTTCACGTTTGCAAAGTGTAATTTTTCTCCACGATTTTGACCAGTATCTCCAGACTTTTTGCCTGCCTGCCTCACTGAGCCTCGCGGGGGAAGGAAGCCGTGCAGTAGCTTCGGGCCACGTTCGTGTAGGAAGAGAAACACCCTGTAATTGATAAGCATCATTTGTCACAGGCTCTTGACTAGAAGTTGGGCACAATGCCCGGGTGTGGGACCTCCTTGCAGATGTCAGCCCAGGCACTGCCAGTGCCTTTGTAGACACCGGGAGTGAAGACTCCAGTACATTTGACCCATGGAGAGCAGAAACACCTTATTTATTTATTTATTTATTTATTTATTTATTTATTTATTTAAACTAAGGAACAACAACCGAAGCTTTTGTGTGTCTTTTTGCCTGAACTTAAATGTACTGGCTACATTAGTGCATTTATTCTTAGAACAGTCTGAAGCATAATTACTCCCCCTGTGGTACAGGAAGTAAAAAACAAAAGGCAAGCAGAGAGAGATTAAATCTCTTGTGCAAAGCTAAAGAGATAGCAACGCCAGGAAATGAACTCAGATTTCCTGAGTCAGGCATCATTGCTTTAACCATATTGGCATCCTTTCTTTCAGTCATTCTCAGCTTCTGAACGGTAATGTAAACATCAACTGCATTAGCATAGATTTGATTTTTCTCTACTTTGTTCATCAGAACAACTACACAGTTCCCACTGATGTTTCCTTCAAATAACTTTCTTCGCAATTTCCTTCCCAAAAGTAAAACAAATTGTATTACATATTCACTAGGAGGGTGAAATGATATACAGACTCATTGGGAGAGTCTTGCATTTCCCACTGCCTTCCTGCAGGCCCTGGCAGCTATTTCTTGGACCCCAGTAATTTAAGCATCAGCTCACAAAGTAACTGTGGAGCTTCCACAGTTCATCTGTTAGGCAGGTACCCAAGTGCACGGTGAACGAGATCAAAGAACAAATGATTACCAGTTATCATACTTCTCAGCTGGGTCAGAGAACTAGGAAAGCTTGCAGCCAACACAGAAGAAGCATGTAAGCTAAGTGTACTGTCTTGGAAGTGGTGGTATAACCACCTTTTACAACTTCAGCTCCTACTATTATTATCTGAAAATAATTATGAAATAAAACTCTAAAAGAAAACTACATATGTAGGAGAAGAAAAGAACCAAGAGATACTTTAGGAAAGATTCAAGAGCCTTCACTGTGTTTAGATATTGAACAGATTTCCACAATACCTATATAATCTCAAGATTAAGATCAAGTCCTGAAGCAGATTTCATAGTATTTGAAAAGTAACTTCAAAAATTGGAAGCACCACATACACAACTCCAGCCTCTGACAACTCCAGCTTCTGACTACTTAACTCAAAAGATAGTCCTAACACTCTTGCTGAGAGAATACAAAGATCTAGCTGTGATCAAGTGCAGTATATTTTCTTAGCAGTTTAATACTTGATATGTCTGCAGCTTGAGGACTTTACATTCCATTGATTTGATACTCAATTGACTTAAATGGACTTTATATATGACACTGGGAGATGGACTAGAAGCTTGTTTTATTCACTTCACTCCCTCACCTGGCATTGTGCTGCCTTAAAAAGCCAGAGACATATCCAGGGTTAACACCAAACATCCGGAGAAGAGTACAGAAGCTGGATGAGCAGATAGTGATATTCACACAACTAAATATTCTCCCAGCCTCCAGCAGTTTGCAGGCCAGGGACTTTATGAACTAAGGACAAACTTTCCTACAGATTTGCTGAACTACAAGCAGCTTCAGTGCAGGGAGTATCAGGGAGGCCTAGTTCTCGTTGTAATAGTTGAACAGGTGATTTCAGAGTATCCAGCTGTAATCTTGCTGGCTTCCTTAGTTTCAGCTGACTTTCCAACAGTTAATGAGATAGGTGTAAACAACCAGCTATACTATGTTGATTATGGTGACTGTGTGTAGCCATAGGACTAGGGGCAAGGGCCTTAAACTAGAGCAGGGTAGATTTAGATTAGACATTAGGAAGAAGTGGTGGTGGTGAAGCTCTGGAACAGGTTGCCCAGAGATCTGGTGGAGGCCCCGTCCCTGGAGATATTAAAGGTCAGGCTTGACTAGGCTCTGAGCAATCTGATCTAGCCAAGAAGGTTCCTGTGCACTGCAAGGGCGGCTGGAGTAGATGACCTTTAAAGGTCCCTTCCAACCCCACACATTCTATGATTCCATGATTCTACGGTTATTGTAAATAAGAGTATTTTTCTATCAGTATCTGTAGCATAGACCAGCTTGAAGGGAAACTCTGGGTCATTCTTTTAACTTTGGATTGGTTTCCACTTCATGTATTTCTGTGAACTGGAGGTTCATATGTTTCCCTAAATCTAGTGGAAAATAAAAGGATCATTCAAGTTTGTCCATGTAACAGAGTTCTATACTCCTCAAAATCTGAACGTGGTGTTTCCCATCCCCTGCCTTACAATGAAGCTGAGTTAATCTGCTTGGGGTAGGGCCATCCTCAAAGCAAGGACTGTCTCCTTCCTCACATCACTTCATAAAAATAATCTTTGCCATGATGTCCACACAAAAAAAAGCCTTGCTAGGTAGCTCATATGCTGCTAACTAATCTGTTCACAATAATTTCATCTTTGTGCATTCCTTTTCTGCTGCTACTGTATTCAAATACTTTCTACTTTGATTTTATATTATCTGATCCATAAACCGTATTCTATCTGTTTGCATTGTTTCTAGTTCAAAAGGGCTCAGCAGCAAGGTGCCACTAGTTTTTTTCCTAGATAGAAGTAGTAATATTGTGGGCACTTTACTTTTACAAAAAAACTGTAGCATGGATTTTTACCACCTTGCAAACCTTCAAAAAAAGGCAATCAGAGGTTAGAATTTAAGAGTGTGATCTTCTTGGGGTACATCTGGACTTTTGATGAAATATAAGACATGGTGCATGCAGCTGGATGGTTAGAGGTTGAAATTCCTCATTTCAAAATGTGCCATTCTGTAAAATTTATTCATTGACAGGTGTCAAAAATGAACTGTCATCTGTTTTCCAAATGTGTGTGTCTACAAATAGTTCTTTCATTAAGGAAATAAATTCATTAAGCAACACAGCCTTGGGAGTGCTGGGTTAACAGTTGGACTTGATGATCTTTTCCAACAAAAATTATTCTGTGATTCTATTATTATTTGAACAGACTAGTTAAACTATTCAACAAGTCTGGTTAAAGCTACTTTGTAAAATACTGCCAGTTATTTTCTGCATGTCTGAAGTGGCTGTGATACAATACATATCACCTTTACTAACACAAGAGAGCATTTCTAGACAGTGATTAAAATCATATTGCACGTTTCTAAAATAAATTGTGCTTTCTTTTTAAACATGTGCTCATCAAATTAAATATGTTAAAATGAATTAGTGTATAATATATTTGCCTAAATATGATACATCTTCATTTTCCATTGCAACTGACTGTGTAAGGAATAAAATTGCCTAATATTTCCATTAAATCACTGGGATTTCTGAGGATTCTAAAACATCAATAAAGAATCTTGTTTCATCTTGATGTACAGGTACAGAAATTATTTCCTACTGTGTAATTAAAAAATGTTCTAAATCAGGCCAGATAAACATTTTTACTGTATTTTATAACTGAAGGGTTGACTGATAATCTCAGAGCTCAAAAAATAGCCTTTTTCTAGTGACACTGTTATAGAAATGTATCTAATGTGTTTGGGATTTTTTTTAATCTAGTCATCATTCGGTTACACAACAGGAAAAGTAACAGACTTATGTTTCTAATAATGGCCTTCAAATTTAACAGAATGAGAAAAGCTGTCTGGAATTCACTGAAATCTCAGTATAATTCAGTCAAAACAGTAAAATATATTTATATGTAAACATTGTTACAAAGGATCCTGTTTTAAACAAATGCTAATCCTAAACTGACTGATGTGGAGAATTTAGATTTTTTTCTAATTTTGTTATTTAATAACATTTCAAATGCTACAATCCTTAAAATGTTTAACAAAGATGAAATGAAACTTTTTTTTTTAATAGCTAGTGTCCTCCATTTACAATATCATTATAGTTTTTAATCCTGAGATTTGCAGAAGAAATAATCTACTTATAATCAGCATATGATGCATTAGATAATGCAGCAATAGAGCTACGTGTTAAGAAATAAAATGTAAAAGGAAGGAAAGCATAATGGAAAGATTAAATACTGTAAGAGCATCACATGTCATTTGACTGCTCAAAATACAGCATTTATATTAACATTCATCTACAGGGAAGACTGTCAGCATCGCTCAGCAGCTGGAAGGGAAGAACTAGACATGGTCCTTTTGACTCTTGTTCAAAAAGTTCTGTATTACCTCTTCATATGTTCCATTGTCATACTTCTTATTTTGCTTTAGAGGCTTTGAGGACTGTACAAAATTACATTTTTCAGCTAATAACTTTGTTTCTTCAGATACTCTTTTTACCAATGACAGATGCTCTGTGTTATGGTGAGAGACTGTATAAGCAACCTTAGGTAGACAGAATTATAGATTCATCCCACCCTCTTTGTTAAGGAAAATTCGCATCAACTAAGGAATTATGTGAAAAACTGTATCATAACTGAAAGCATGAAATGAGATGTTTAGGCATACTCTAAAGAGGCAGTAATGATCAAAACATCCTCTGACAAATGTTAATATCTACTTAGTAGTGCAGATAGATAGCAGAGATAAAAGAAAACAAAGAGATCCTGCACTGCAGCTGAACTTCACAGACATTTTGGCCTGACCTGAAATGAAGAGGGTACCAGTGCTTTTGGGGAGGTGAAAGAGCAGTTCAGACTCTCTCCTGATAGATGTGAACCATATTCTGCCTCCCTGAGTTTGGTTCATCTCTCAGCCCATTCAGATGTCCTTGCTGGCTGTGAACACTGGAGAGTCCTTGGCTGAACAGTTGCACGTTGTGCAGGATTCCAGTGTACCAGAGGCTGGCACAGAGGATACTTCCCACTTGCTCAGATGAAATATTAATTCATTCCATGTATCTCAGAGAGTGCCCTTTTAAGAGGAATCATGCATTTTCTGAGTCTTGATTCATAGCTGAAGGAGACTACAGAAAGGCATTAACTCAAGTGATATTGTTTCCATGCATACTACTTCAATAATATTATTTTTAATGTGCAAATAATTAGCTTCAATGAACTTAGAAACATAAAGAAAAATACAGTCAGCTCCAGTAGCAAACAGCACTTTCAAAATACAACTTAGGAATTTAAAAATAGTTGTAGTCCATATATATATATATGACCCTGATCTTTCTTGTCAGAACATGTGAAAGCATCAGAAGGTAAAAAATGAAAGCTGAAATCCATTTTTCAGTGATTAGATTGCATTTTCAATATTAAATAGCAATGAAAAACCAAGAGCTGAAAGATGCAGATTAAATGATGCACTTGCTTATCCTCTTTTTGTGCACATGGCAGTAACATGTGCACTGAGAGTTGACCCTATCTAAAATTGTCTATGTGACCAGTCTAACCAGTACAGCTGAATAATTAACCAAATGTTACAGAGCTCCCCAGGAACATCAAGGACAGGAACACTATGCTCAAAATCATAGTCACTTGGAAAAATAATGAAATACTGTATCAGGAAATGTTTTGTATCATATAAGGATATTTTCTCTTTTATCCTTAGTCCCTCCACTCTTTACTTTTATTAGCTCTAGTTACTCAGAAAAGCTATGCTTATATACATGTGTATGTATAAATAAAAACGTATTTATACAAAATGTAACTTTTACATATACCCTGATATGCATGTAAGGATGTGTATGTATAAACAAAGTTGTTCCAGGCATTTGAAATAATCTAGAGAATGTAAGTGGATAATTAAATTATTCCTAAATAGCAGCCATGAGCTGTTGGAGATAAAACTTGCACAGGTCACTAGTGATTGCTCCTCCAAGTGAGGTTGGTTAGCCTCCCGGGTCACTCCGCAACAAGGTCCTTCCTCAACACTGACTCTCACTGGAAATGGTTTTCAAAGTGAAACATAGTTCAGTTGCAAGAAGTGTTGAGCACTTACTTTCCTGTCAAGTAAAGGCTGAACTATTACAAAGGAAAAAATAGAAGTTTTATTCTTATTAGCTGGCACCTGTGCCTTTTTCATGGACTTCTGAAGACATTATCTCAAGAGATTCTGACAGTTTCCTGAAATTCTGGCACCAGAGATGCAATCACTGCTCTATCAAGTAAGCCTCTTAGCAAGGTTCTGCTGTGCTTTTAAACTCAGAGATATCGAAGGCATTTTTCTCAGAGTTACTAATTAGTAGCCCTAGATAGCAGCAGGTTTGAAAGGGAGTGAACTATTTTAGAAGTGCATGCAACAAATAATAATGGCTATGCTTTAGATGATTGTCACAAGGCTCAAGGACAAATTCTGAACAGCATGACTCTGGCATTTTAATGGCTAAAAATATTACTTCAGTCTACATCATGAAATAAAAAATGCTGGCATACAAAAGGCTGCATGCAAAATTTTAAGTAAAACTGCTGCTCTTTCAGTCTCATTATAAAGATAGCTATGAAAAATATTTTCCACTCAAGATCCTTGGAAATCAAGGAACTTCTGGTGCTCTGCAAATATGAATGCATCTTAATAGAGTTAAGGCTACCTCTAATTAATTTTAAATAAACTGAGTTAGAGAAAGGTGCCAGAATCAAACTGGCAAGTTAGTCCCAGAGACAAAGCTGGAAGCCACTGTTCCCCACTATCCCATCAGTATATTTAGGACTGAACCATGCAATAACCTGGATGAAGCTCTATCCCACACCAAACTGGTGTAGGGAAAGAAAATGCACCCTGAGTGTAAGAAAGCTTTCCCAGTAGTAACTGCAAGTAAATTAAATATTTGTGGATATTCACTAATGGTGGTGGTTTAAAACAGAGGCTCTGAACAGGAGTTTAGAGAGTCTCAAAGAGGACAACACAAGCTGAAGGATCTCTCTTTACTGAGAATGCAGTTAAAGTGCAGAACTAACTCAAGCAGCAATTATGGACATAATGAAAGTATTATTGGATAAGTGCTTAGAAAAAGCTAAACCTACAAAAAATGCACAGATAGGTGGATAAGCTTTTAGGCACTGTCTGGCTGACTTCCATCCTTTAATAGGATTCTAAATTGAATATTTGATTACAAACATTTTTAGGTATCTATTGGCTTTTTTTATGCCACATTTTTTTGATCCACTGCAATCCTTGTTCAAGTACAGAATGATGCTCTGGCAACATGAGTTGCAAGAAAACATTCTTGCAACATAAGCTGCAAGAAAAAGTGAGGGCAAATATTTTATAGATTTTGATCAGTAATATAACAGCTGGGTTTGAATACAGTGTCTATGGGTAAAGAAGGATCTTGGTGAAAGGGGAAGGTGCTTGTGAATAATTTTCTTACTAACGTGAGAATGGTGCTACTGAATTATGGCTTTTCCAATGCATGCATTGTTTAATGCTTATAGTATTTATTTCTTATTAAGACTCCAGATATTCTGCCCCTGTGTAAGTGACATATGATTGGACTCAACTTAGCATGGAATGTAGTATCCTTTGGTTCCTCAGAAAGCACTTAAGGAAAAAAGTTCTCCTTTTGGAGTCAGAATTTCTAATCATAATTAGCTCAAGACACACTGTAGTATCTAAAGGGAAAACTGGTTTGGAGGCATTTTCATTATAAAATAGATACCTTATTAGTCCTGTGAAAATCTCCAAAGACAACAACCCTCATTAATTTGAGAATTCAGCAACTTAAATTATCTTACTGAGTCCAAAGAACTTCACAAGACAGAAAATAGATGGAAAAAAAGTTTTAATTTTTTTTAGTAGAATTCCTTATAGGTATGATCACCTATCTAAAGAAATGTACCCTTCATCCTGGCTGAGGTAGTGTGATAGTGTGCATTTAAAGTGACATATTTCAATACTAAGAAAACAGCATGTGCTGCTGATGTGTCTAAATCATGAGCAGTATCATAAACTCTAGCTAACAGAAGTGAGCCTTAGTATTCCCTGGAGTTGTACTTCTCTTATAGTCATAGTGTCTTGGAAGTCTTATGCTTGTGGAAAGCATAGAATCAGCTGCAGAAAATAATACTAAGCATTACATGTCTAGATGCAGATGACCTGGAGTTGTCCAAAGATGGGCAAAACCAGAGGGGAGTATGAGATTAAAAATAAGGGAAAACAGAAGAATACAAAATGAGAAAGGAGAAGGTTTTACAAATTGGCAGAAGAAGGCAACTCTGTAAGAGATCAGATCTCATGAAATATTGAGAGAAGTAAAAAAAAAA
The DNA here is from genome assembly GCF_020740795.1 of Apus apus. NCBI lineage: Eukaryota > Metazoa > Chordata > Aves > Apodiformes > Apodidae > Apus > Apus apus. Next base: position 29,916,877 of record NC_067285.1, read on the forward strand.
AAAAAAATAGTCCTGCTATTTTCCCCTGGAGTGATGGAAGCCCCTACTTTGCCTTCACTTCATGCTGCTTTTAATTCCTGATGCTAACACAGGGGCATCCCTTAGCTTGGTAGATACACAAGAATATGACTGGTAAGATTATGATCTGTAAAATTTTACACCTGAGGCCAGTTTTAAGCACTTACTTAAATATATATTTTGCACATTCAGTGAATGAATTAAAATGTATGTATCAGATGGAAACATAATGACCCTTAGATCTGTTTTCTGTATCAGTTTTTTACATCTCTCTTAGTTTGTTAGTTGCTCAATGGATAAGTGCCATTTCATGAGTCATGGAAGTCTGTTGTCATTTGAGATGGAGAAATGCTTACCTGGATGGATTAATACATTAGGACCCAAGGTTACTGGCTTTTTAAAAAAACCTTAAGCAAGGATCTGCAGTCCTGTGACACCTATTCTTCTATGCTGCTCCTCCAGGTGCACACTGAAGATTCAATGTCAGCTTGGATAATATTTCAAATGTAGTTTAAATGAATGCATTCTATACACTTGTTTTCTGTAGGTTTATTATGAATAAGCAAATGTTTACCTTCCCCACAAGATTTTGGCTCAAGCACAAAGAATCTACAGAATAGTTGCTAAAATGAATGTGGTCCCATAAATAAATTTTAAATGTTAGGATTTTGGTTAAGGGCATATTGGAAGCCATTGGTTTTTTTCCCTGCAGCCTTGACAGATAAATATATTGGTAGATCTTGTCAGATCTCTCCATGATTAATAATTCAGTAGAAGAGGAATTTGGGCCTCTTACAAATTTAGAAAGCCATGATGATAAAGGTATCATATTAAGAAACCTGAAAACCAAACCCATATATTTATACATCACTTAGTAACAGCTTTAAGAAATATATTGCACTGCCAACATATATCTCCTCTAAGCTAAGATATCCTCTTCACAGGGAAACAGAGTTCAAGATCCATGTCTAATTAGTCTATGGTGTTTTTGCCAAAACTACTAAACATAACATTTGACTTCATAGATTAATCAGCACACAGTCACAAGACAGAAATATTGATAGTCACTGAGAATTCTGCTTTTCACTGGAAGTTTGATCACTGTTGACTAGTCTAGGACTATCAAACTTCCTCCTTTGCTCTTTTAATAGCCATCAGACCATATTGTGTGTCAAAAGTAATAGATTGTCTGCACAGAGATGTGACCCAGTTGCTGACTGTGAATTGAAACTCACTGTATTCCCTTCTCCTTTGAGATAAAGACCCTATTACCCATTACCTCTGTCTTTGTAGGGCATGTAATTTCTTATGAAATTTACTAATTAAAAAGCTAATATGTTAAAAGCTCTATATTAAATAGTCTTCACTCACTGCCAAGAAGGAATGAAGTTAACACTAAAATTTCATCAATGTGTATAGTAAATACAAAGAATAAAAACAGGTTAGCGAGAGTAGATTTTACATTTGCCCTGCAACACTGAGTTCTATAGAAGAATATACACAAGTCAAAATAAATTTCCGTATCAAAAGGTAGTCAGCAGCAGGAGACTATCTTTTGATTAGCATAGTACATTCTGTATTGGTCAGCTAGAAATGAAGTGGGGGAAAGAATGAGAAGGAAGGAATATAAAGGAGAGCCTCTGTCTACAAAGGTATTTGTTTTCTTACTGAGGGGAAAAACATTATTACAGGTATGGTGTTTTCTTGGTATACAAACCATATCATGGTTTTATGCTTATTTTTCTCACTCATTTTCCTGCCTTGATTTTTTACATTTATTTATATATAGATATACACCATGTATATTTATATATACACCTTGCCAGCCTTTACTTAGAGGAGTGTCTTCAAGCACTCAGACCCACCGGCTACTCAGAGACTTGGCAAATACACAGCAATGCTGAGCCATTTCAGTCATTGCTTTTAACTGCTTTACAGGCCCTCAGCTTATGGAAATATTGAGACAAAGTCATGTCTTGCAAGTGCCAATTTTTTTACTAGTAAAATATGAGAGAATAAAAATAAGGCAAAGAAGGAAAAAGAGGTCTTCCCAGCTTTTGTTTGCTGGTGGAGATGAGACCACAATCTCAATATTCCTTACCTCTGGCTTTTCTAATCAGTGTGTATCCCTGGGATCTGGCCCAATAATGATGGAGTTTTGAGAAGGGTGTGGGAGGGAAGCAGTTGGACTTCTCCAAATTGTAGGGATACTGAAGATAACAAAGATGCCAGTAAAATTCCTTTCATCCTCCCAGGCTTTCTCTGCAGCCACTTCCCACATTTTAATGACTTCAGAAAACATAAGGAGCAGAGTCATTCCCCCATTACCCTGCCTGCTAGTTAGTTCTAATTGCCAGCACATCAATTATGGTCCATTAATTTCTGGTTCCACTCTTCTCTTGTTTACCAGACATGATGTCAACACAGTCCTTGGGCTGTATCAGTAGACATCTTTGTTTTCATCAGTTCACTAAGCCACCTTCACCTCCATCTCTCTCAATTGTTAACCATTGTAACAGGCAAATAGGACATTTTATGAAATCTCTCTCACTGAAAGATCCAGCTTACAGCTCGTTTTGTCCTGGTAAAAGACCTCAGCCATTACAAGATAAAATCTAGTTTGCAAGTGTCTCCTAAGAATTTATCATCTTTGCTCTATTTAAATGTTAAAGCTCATATCATTACAAATTCCAATTATCCTGCCCTGTAGCCCTGCAATAACACTTAAGTAGGAAAAGTATTATGTGCTGTGTTCACTCTGACAACTGTGTAGCTCCAGAGTGCTCCTGGTACCAAGAGTATTTCCACAAGGGCAGTATTGGTTTTATTCACCCACTATATGCAGCCTATCGAGTCATTCTTTTCACATTATGCACTAATTAAAAAAAAAAAACATGTAGTAAGACAAGTTAGGTTCAAAAATCTCTGAAGGACAGACCCGCATACAGCAAATCAGCTGATGCATTGTGCCCTCAACTACGACTTTTTACTGTTATCTTAAATTACATTCTACTGGCTGATCAGTTCATAAAGTAAATGGGCAGCTGCAGCAGAGAGCAGACATTTTAATAGTAGAGTGCTGTGGACGTGGCTGACTGCCAAAGAACACACTGTTAAAGCAAGCAGCATAAATTGAAAAATTAAGATACTAGCACCAAGAGCTACTGGTAAGAGCTGAGGGTCAATAAAGGACAGAACAATAATCTAAAAGATTTTTTTCCACTAGATTAAATTTAGGACAGGCAAAGCATCCTTGCTTTGGAGAAGTGTTCTGCAGTGCTGGGAACTGAGGCCAGTCTCCAAACAAACATGAAAGAGCCTGTTGGCTGTCTTGGCTGCTGCAGCTTCCCTTGGCCAGTTAGCAATTTGGTACAATCCTTCTTTACAGCCTAATGGTTGCAGCTGGACATAACACCATTCAGATCAGTTCTGAAATGTACCTTGTCAGTAACCAGTATATATTTGAATGTGTGCACTCTACTTAATATGCAACATTGTCTTTATTTGTAGAACATCAACAATTTCTTGAAATTGCCTTTGACCTGAAGCAAATACAGAGTAACAGCAGTGAGGCAAAATAATATATTCAGAGGCTTCTTCCTCAGTAGCTGCCACCAATATCACCAGTTAATATACATTGCATATAACGATGGGTTTGAGTCATTCTGTAGTTAAATGACTGAGCATTCATTGTTCAGGAAACAAGATTGCACATCTCTTCCTCTGAGTACCTACACTGTGCTCCAGTCTTTACTTACTTATCATCATGTACTGTTACTCAAATAGCATCATGATTTTTTTATTGCTGTCCTATACAATGACTACAGCATAGCCTGTGATGTGTCTTTATTGTCTTCAGTAATTCTATTGTCACTGTGAGCCACTGCCTCTTTATTGACTCAACTTCTTTATGTAAGTTGTATTTTACTCCACAGATGCATTTAAATAGTCTGTCAGCATCTGTACACCATCACATTTATTGCTGTGCCTGAGAGTACTTCCTTTGGAGCAATTTAGAGCTGAAGCAATTAAGCAAACAGCTATAAATTGAGATGGTGTGACTCTTCAACAATGCCTTGTAGGACCTGTAACTTAATATTACAGTATAATCCTGAACAGCTTTTTTGCTTGTTGTTTTCTATGGTCTGTCCAGGAGTATTCTCAGTATTCCATGGAAGGCACACCTAAGAATTAGGAGGTCTTCTGAACCTGTAACTGTTCACAAGCAATAGGCAATCAGAGCTACAGAATTTATTATTTGGAATAATTTAACCAAAACCAAAGGTGTGAATTATGACCTCTTTGTGTGCCAGGAAATTGTGTCAGCTCTGTGCAGCAAGATTTTCTCTTTCAAAGCAGAACAGCTCTGAATTTCCTAAGGTGACTTATAAAAAAATATTCTTTTATTATTTTTTTTATTATAGAGCAGGAGCATTACTAACTCTTTTAGTGATTTACAAAGTTTATAAGGCCTGGGCCTGAACATCTTCAGCACAGTATTCATTATTCATCTGTGTTAGGGAAGGCTGAGCTATGCTTGACTGTTGCATTGGGCAAGCAAGTAATGTGTTTGTGATTATCAGCAAAGACAGAGCCAACCCTGCCACGCCTGGTGATGAAAAGAGGGAGAGAGAAGGGGAAATCTATTCAACCACCTGATGGCAAACAAGTCACAGGATGTGGGAGTTTTTGTGCCACATCTAGCCATGCTCATGTGGGAGAAGGAGAGGTGTATGCCTCCCTTGTTTTGTTTTTTTCTCCTTTCTTCTTCATGCCACCTAAATCCAGGATATTAACTGCTGCTTCAGACTATATTTGCTGTATCATTGCACAGACTGTGACTCTTTAAGGTTATGACTTTACTGTAGGTATTTGTCTGACTGTGCTCCAGTTTATTTTTAGACACCAGGAATGAATTACAGTTACGAATAATGCTGCTTTCAGACATTTTGGATTAGAAAGCTATACAGAAGAGCTTGGGAAATATTACTTATTTCTTTCCAGTGGCTTAATACAAGCAGATGAAAGCAATGGGGAAAAAAATTAGCCTTTTCACATTATGTGTTTCATCAGGAAAGCATTTGACATTTGTACCATCATCTAATTTCTCTTACGCAAATCATCTGTGCAGGGTATGAAATGAAAAGTCATAGATTCATTCTCCTCAGCTCTCTCCATGAAAAGTTGCAGCTTGGATAACCCTGGGTCTGACACTCTAATCAAATGGTGTTTAAAAGTGCAAGCCTCTAAGATACATAACCAGATACAGATGTTTTGTAACTGCATCCATATGGATTTGGGGGCTTATCCATACCTGCCCTAATTGATTGTGACTGTCCACTCACTTTATTTTGTAGCCATCAGAGAACCTGGGTCAATTTCTTGTTAGAAAGTTGAATTGCATTTGCATTATGTTAAAACAGGATCAAGAAACAGGGTGAATATAAGAAAAGGATAGTCTGGCACAGAAAAATCAATCTGACTCTGCTTATGCACCCCTTCCTTGTCTCAGGCTGTACCAGTCAGGGCTGATACAAATACAGATATTAAGCTTACTTCCATTTTAAGCTGCGTTATTTAAAATACCTGAAAAGTGGGGCAACTTAGCAGCTTAATATCACTCTAACACAATGTGGAGACTAATCCCTAATATCTTTATTCAGGACATTCCTTCTATGAGTTCTGTGCCAACACCCTTTCCCTCAGCCCTGTCTGAGCAAGGGAAGATGCAGGTCAGAGTGATTGAGGTCACTGGGGCAACCAGCCCCCAGGATATCATCACGAGACTCCGAACCACGGGCATCTGAGCCTACCAGAGCTGACAAAGCCACAGCTGCTGGCTGACCCACATTTGGGGAGAAAGGAGCCCCAGACAGACTCACTGCTGAGCCAGCCATCAATACAGGCACCCCAAGGCCCACAGACAGAATTTCTCACTGATCTTCAGTCTCTTCCAGAGCATTTTAATCATTGTTTGTCATTAGGATCTCCAAAAAGAAAAACACTGCTACTGGTAGTTAAGTGAATCTATTAAAAAGGCTACAACAACAGATTATTTACTGAGGGTTGTATGGAATAGGCTAAGTCTAATCAGGGGCTGAAGACTGAAGGTTAATATGAATAATCTTTATCCTAATACCTCCGATGCATATTGTTGCTGATAAAGTTGAGCTATCAATAAGAAAAGCAATTTTAAGGAAATAAAGTGAAACATGGGCATAAATTAGTGAAGCTGGGGTCAAATATAACAGTTGCAACAATAATGAGTGCAATAAAGAATATAAGCTTGTTGCATCTTCTAGAGATGAGGCTCTCAGAGTAATAAAAGTAATGTACATACTAAATATGTTCAAGGTCAAATAATGCCAAAGCTTACTTACTGCAGTTCCTCTGCCTTCTGAAATCCTCTTTTAAATGTTAAGGCTTCAGTGACATCTGCTGTTGAAGACCTATTTGATTAATTAGTCACAATTTAATACATATTCCCCTCTAAGTGAATGTCTTCCACAGAGTTTCTGATATTTGATTCTATGAGTAAAGTCTCCTGCCACCACAGAAACCCTTTAATCTGACCAGAAAATCTCCGAGACTGAGCTCTTTTTTGTTCTATTCATCCAACAATCTGTTAAATCACTCATGTTTTTTTTAAAGCAACAGAAATTCTCTCTGCCTTGCTCCTGCCATCCATTCCAATTTTAATACGTGGAAATTGCACAAGCACATGATTAACTGCCAATAAAACTATATGCTATGCATTCAAATCCATCAGTAGCAAACCACAAGAAAAGGCTTAATTTAAAATAATTCCAAAACTTACTAAATTACTGCTTCTGTGCTCACAATACACTTTAAGGACTAGCAGAAAAGTGTATAGTAAGCATTATCTTCATTCATTAATTTGTGCTTCCTTTTCATGTGCATGCTTGATGGTCCTGAGAGCAGAACAGAAAGTCCCATAGAATCCTGTCAAGACGCTCATCCAAGCAGTTCACAAAAGACTCAAGGTAAAGCTAAAAGACTGATTCTTCAGCTCAGAGTAGAGACAGAAGTATTCAGAATTAAACATGCTGCATTGCTCAGTTGGCAGCACCAGTTATGTGATGCAGTGAGTAATACCCTGGATAAAAGGTGTTGTGTCAACAGAATACTCCAGTAAGATATGGTCAAGCAGTACACAGAATACTGCTGTTTAGCTGCACTTCTTTCCTCTCACTCTGGAAAAAACAATCTTTTCACATAAAAACTAGTGGCCCACACATCTGTGGTGCATCAGAATTAGGGCTGCAGAGCTGGGATCCAGAATTTTGCATCCTGGTTCTGCTATAACATTGCTGTATGAACCTGAGTAAGCCACAAAGTCAAATCTTTAAGAGCATTCTACAGTTCTGGGGGATCAACTTTAGACACTAGATTTTTCCTGCAAAAGTGCCCAGTAGGTACACTCATAGCAGTGGAAGCAGCTGGAATGTGCAAGTCTTTTGCACCCAAGAAGCTCCGGGCCAAGGTTAGCCAAGCTGCAAGCCCAGAAATGGAAGCATTTAGCATTAAAGTGTCTTTTGGAAATACAGAGATAATGTCCCATTTCACAGAGATTTTGTGGTTGATACATGATTTCCCCAATGGTTAGGCCCTATTTATTAGGATTACGGAGGTTTCAATTAATAAAAAGTGAAATATGATGTAGAAGCCTAAACTACCAAAATCCTCACTCCTATCTTCTATTGATACTGAATATTAAACACATATTAATAGTGCTTTGTCTGACTTGCTTGCAGAGAAAGCAAAAAGATACAGAACTGTGACATTTTTATTTTAACATTTGGAGCCCATAGCAGGCAGTGACTTTTACATTTAATTTCATTGAAACACTCAATACTTTAGAAGACAGAGGTGACTAACTGAAGTAAAGAAGCCAAGGGGAAACCTGCTATTGCCCCATCAAACTTTCAGTTCTCCACAGTACTGTAAGCAAATGGAATTTTAACAGTTACCAAACATAATATTGTCTTATTTAATTCTAATAGTTTTTTGGTAAACTATAGCTGTGAAGGAAATATCCCTTGTCTTGAGCATTTTGATCTTGGGTACAGCTATACTAAACAGAACAAGTTCAATGTGATGGTTTTTTCCCTCACTGGAAGGGATCCAGATCCAACTTTAGCAAGTGCTTGTAGATTCTTAAGAGCTTCTGCACAGCTGCCTGGGCAAGGCAAGGTCCAAGGCTGTGAAAAATAATTGGCTGAGGAAGAGAGACCTCATTCTACCAGGAAGAGGTAGGCATCAGCAATCCATAAATTTAAAGAACTAAACTCCACTTAGCTAATCCTTTTAGGAGTAAATTGTTGCACAGTGTATAATTAAAAAACAAAACAAAACCCAATAAAATTCTGTCTTTCCAAAATGTGTTTACAATGTACTTTGAAGCTGGACACAATATTCCTTGTTATATATTATTTTCAAAAAATTAAAAAACTTTTTTTGCCAATATTTATCAGCTTAATAAAGTTGCTTTACTATGAAAAGCTTATTCCAAGGTTATTTCTCTATTTTGGAATCAAAGCCACACAAATGTTGCACCAGTGAGAGGTTCCTCCTCCACAGAATAAAAAGTATTGTTCAATGAGTATTTTGGACCTCATCATTTCTTTGTTGGAATATTGGCTGTATTGTTACTTATTTGCATTTGTAACATTTCTAGAACTGTAAAAAAGCAAAAATAAATCTGTCCTTAACAAATTTAAGTGTGATCTTCTTTTACTAACATGTAAAATCTAATTAGTAATATTCTTTTAGTTCTATATATTCTATTTAATATTCTGTCAAGTCGTACGATACATTAACTGAGAAATTCTCTTGCACGTTTAGACTTCATGATGAAGACTTCCTTATCTGATTAATTTTTTTCCACTCCAACAGAAGTACAATATGAATAATAGATACCTTTTTTAAAATGAGTTTTCAGGAGAGAGACACCTAGACATTTTAATCTTATTTGGAATCCAATGTTTATATTTTGAATAAGCCCTCACTGCACAATTGCAATGCAAACAGAATACACTGCTAGGGCTCTCTTCCAGTGCAATGTCCCATGCTCTGGCAAACCTCCTGCACCAACACACTTCCCTGAGGTGTGTCTCACTCCCTCTGTGGGTCCAGCCACATGGGGAAAGGAATGTTCATGCAGAAGAATTGCTGCTCTGAGGCAAGTTCCTGCAGTCTGTCACAGAGGATTTGTCTTCTGCTACTCGGAATGCCAAGACTCCAAACAAATGACAGGAACTGAAATAGTGTGTGTAGGGGGTGTGAACAGTTGGTAATTAAGCTGCTATATCTACTGGGATAAATTATGTTTTTATTAATTGAATTAACAGGTTTTGAGCTAAGCAGGTGCAGGTTTGTTGTTGTGGGGTTTTTTAGCTTACTGATACTCCAGACTAGGATATAAATTGTGTTAAAATCATTTCAGTTTCTGTGAAAGTTTCTTTATCAAATAGTTTACAGTAAATTGAAGTAAGGCTTTTGAATTTATGTTCTTCCTGAAATAGCTTCCATTAGAAATGAAGGACTTAATCCCTAAGTGAAATCTTTAAAACACAAAGGCTATGATTATCCTTAAGACCCTGACCGCTAATTGCATATTTAAATAAAAGAAAGCTAAATACTGTAAGCTCAACTTGCAAAAGCTACTGCAAGACTGTGATGCACTTTAATGCCAGCTTTCATTTTTCCAGGACCCTATAGGGCTCAAGCTGTGAATACGTGGTGGCTGGTCATCATCACATACCTGATTTTCCATCCTGTCATAGCTGGACACAAAAATCACCAGCCTCTTTTATTCTTGGCTAAAACACTGGTAGAACCAGGGTGCCAATAGTACACTTTTGCATGAAAGCCATGAGGGGCTAAACACAGAGATGAGTAAAATTTTAAATACCCTCTTAATACAGGTCTGTTGTGAACCCTTTCTCTTATTTATCCAGCACTTTTAGACAAGACTTCCCTCTTCCTAATTCTCCCTGTAGTCAACGTGAAAAGCCTCAGTTCACTTTTCCACTGCCTTAAAATTATGCCAGAAAGCCTGAGTATCTTCTTTTAAATGGCTTAAACAAAAATGACCAGAAAAGGGAAGCTCATGTGTTGGTACCTGCTCAAAAGTTTGATTCTAAGACCACCCAAACCATCAGTTTGAGAAATGAAAACTGGTGCATTCATCTGAATTAATTGTTCTATTTCTTGCAAGTGAATATAATATTTAGCTCAAGTTTCCAGCTAATATTTATGACAATTCTGAGCTTCCTGCCCCATTTTTGCAGATAGCCAAAATGCTGTGTCCTACTCAGATACCATTATATTTGAGAGTTTTTATTATAAAACTATGTAGCTTACAGGTAGCAATTCCTAGATAGCACCCTGAATTCTATGTAGTGCTGGGAAATACGCTTTTATATCTTTATTGTTATTTCATTCAGTGAAATAACTCAATTTTAGTTTCATTTGAGCAATGTAAGTATCTTAGAAACTGTAAAAAAAAGGTTACAGCCAGTAACCTGATTGCTTCTAAACATTTTGTACTATGATTTGCAAACCCATAGACACCCCCAAAGTAAGGCTGACCAGTATAATCTATGACTCTCAAGCCAGACACAGGCAGTAGGCAGCCATCCTCTTAGCAGCACTTCTGTCAGCATGTTAAAATTCTCCCAAGCATTAAAATTACTTAAAAAAGAATTAAAGTGGTTGCCCTCCAAAAGCTGAGTTCACTCCCATTTGCATGAAAAGACCAAAGTTTCAGGCACAGCAGTCCTCAAAACACCCTTGAGCACAATTTTTTTAAAGGCTGGAAGGAACAGATGGCTTTTGAACCCTGATGCTATGGGCCCTGTCTATATGATGAAGCACTGTATCCTCATTTATACTGATGGGGATCAAATCAGCTCTAGCCTTTAATTCACCCTAACCACCAAGTATTTTTCTAATTAGAATAGATGTCATTACCTATTCCTACAGTAATGATAACCTACTGAACTCTAATGAATCAATCCCATCTGCCTTGCTGTGCATATACTCAGCCATTTTAGTGCTCAGAATCAGAAGAATTCACCATGGCACACAAGCTGGGAACCAGAAGTGCTGCTCCACGTATTGCAAAGTAATTTGAGCACTTAGCTGGGTTGCAATGTGATTTTCTGCAGAATTTTATTACCAAAGAGTTTGTAAGGTCATTCCCATGAGAACCTTCAGCAGCCTGCACAGCCAAACACAAAATACAAAAGAAGGGACACCCTTCTTCAGCTGAGAATTGATGGTCTTTTGTGAAGGACAAAGGTAAAGGGCACTGAACAGATGCATTCCATCTAAACATCAAATTTTAAGCTCCACTAGGAGTTCATACATTATAGATTGAATTCTGCTGACTTTGACACCCGATTTGGATAAGAGACATTGGAGTATCACCCCAACAGGTAACAGATGTGATCTTGGCAGCTAGTACAAAGTGATATTCGGAGCCCTTGCAGATCTGTTGATGTGCTGGAACTCCAGTACAACAGTTCATTTTATCCTACCAAAGATGCCTTCCAGGCAGGAGAGCCATGGAAGGCCCACATGCCATTGTGTTAAGCCCAAAAACAATTTAGAAACTGCTGCTTATTTAAAGAGGATTTAACTACTGATTCCAGCTCATTCTGCCATAGACAGGAATGTTTCACAGGAAAAAGGGGACAACAGCAGTTTGATTACTAACATTGCACCAGATTTAAAAGCAGCTTAGACAGACCTACAGTTTGGGGCATTTGCTGTTTTTTTTCCCCTCTATAATTGTGGACATTCAGTATACTTTGTTGCCTTACATTTTTTTTCTCTTCATGATTTTCTTCTTGCTCTCATACCCAACTGACTGTTACTTAGGAAGACAAGGTGTGAAAAAAAGCTCAGGAACTAACAAAACCAATTCAAAACTGCTAGAAACAATTGTATGTGATATATGAACTGACTATAAAACAAGAGGCTGAATCCACCTGGGAGGTCAGGCTCCCTGTGCAGAGGAGGTCTGCTTGCCCCCATAAATTTGAACTCAAACGTGATCAGCAGCTAGCAATGGCAGAGTTCTTGGGAATATGGAGACAATGGTCATATTTCTTCAACCCAAGCCACCTCCCCTGCATTTGCCTGCCTAGAGGGCGACAAAGGAAGCATATACATCCTTCAAAGAGACACTTCTAAATATTTGCCCATTAGTAGTATTTTCCTCTTAAACTGTATGGCAGCCATAGTTGAGCGGAGAAGCAACCTGAACTGGGAAAAGGATTTATAGATTGGGAAAATTTGAGCTGGCAAATAGCAATCCTTATCCATTAACTCACAACAGATCCCAGGTGTCTGGATGAGTTACAACAGAGCAGCAGAAGTTGCTTAGTTGTGCATATCAATAGTGGCAGAAAAAATCTGCCTTGATCAGCCCCAGAAGACCTTTGTGGGAATATTCTCTTTCCTGACAAGGGTGTTCTTTGACACACAACCTAGTTATGCTGGCAGAAAGGTCTGATCTCTCAAGACTGGCTGCTCTAAATTGGCCTGCAATTATACCAGGGGCTGAGAAGGAGGATTGATTAAATTGTTACATTCTTTTAGTTAAAACGCAGTTGTGCTTACTTTACACACAGCTTAAAAGTGAAAAGAGATGCTTCTCATTTATCATGTCTGGCATAGTCCACCCTAGATATCTCTATCATTTCCCAAAGGAAAAGCTCAGGAAAATTTGGCTTGACATGCGAGACATTTTCAGATCAAATCTGGATTGCTAAATTTGGGCAAGAAACTCAAATTTAATTTTCTGTAGAATGTCTAAATTGTCTTTTTTTTTTCTTTTTCCCTAGGACTGTGCAAAATATTTAAATTCTTGAATAATTTTTCATTAACAAGAATGAAAATAAGTGCTTTGCAGCAATGCGTGATTTTTCTGCTACATTTTAGTTTGGAAAAATATTAGTTATTTCACCTTAATGTTACAGGAATTATTTACCCTTGTTTATCAATGGTAAGGCACCTATGCTTATGTTGTATTTCTACTTCATCTTGATAGACATATACATGTACTAACTTAATTAAATTCTTTGCATTCATTTACTGACATGGAGCTTATAATCCTTAAACACTTTTCAGTCAATGGGATGCTTGACAGCAATGTCATATAGCATGGAGTAAATCCAATTCACTCAGTCACTCTTGAGGAAAAGCTCCAAGTGGCTTTTGACAGATATTCTGGCACCAGTAACTGAACAGGCTGATTACGGTCTTGAGGTAGGGATTTGCATGATATATTGTTTCAAGCTGCCAAAGCAGAACGGAAATAGCTTTCAGGATATGTCCTCATTGTGTTAGGATGGCAATGAGAGCAGCTGCTCTAGTGTTTTATCTAAAATATAACCACTGAACTACAATTTTCAAACTTAAAATGTTCTAGGATAGGCCTATGAACACTTGCTGAAAGTCCTTGCAAAACCAAAGCTTTAGATAACAAATGAGATCAGAAAGACAAAAAAAGGAAGCACTATTAGCACACTATAGAGCTACAAGTGTTAGCAATTACTTCTAGTTTGAGCATGAACAAATATTTTGTGAGCAGAACCAGGAGCACACTTAGACTTCAAAATTTTTTCCTCCCATCAGCTTCAGGAATATTCCTGGCATTTCCCACAATGTCAATTCTAGTAAGACTCTTGATTTTGACACTATTTAAAATAGCTGCATATTAAAGCACAAACAGAGCACAAACTTTTTTTTCTAGGCAATGAATGTTAGCAGAGGGTTCTTATTTACAGTAATATTTGTTTATGCACATGAAAACAGACTAAGTAAACAAGGCCTAACTCTCAACTGGTATGAAATCCATCTGTTCCCCAAGTAAAAACACCTCTCATGAGCAGACCCTTTCTTTGCAGAAAGCCTGAGTTCAAAAGTGTTCTACTGGCCTGAGAACCAGAGAAGTATAGGCAAGATGTCAAGCAGTGGAAGATTTACACTGTGCTGACCAAAAGATATTGGGCCAAGACCTGGTCTTATCCTAGTGTAACGACCTGTTTCTCACACTGGTATTGAAAACATTTAAAACAACAACAGTACTTTTTAGAGTACTCCAAGTACACATTATTCAACTGACTGTGAGGTTACATGCTAGCAATGTGGGTGATGCAGCAGCCAACCTCACAATGGACCCATTCTGAGGCAATGTATTGTTTATCTTCATGGGACAACATCTATGCTAGTAGAAAGATCAATCCCATGTCCTGTGCCCCACCACCCAATTTGTCCCTTCCTTAGCAGAAATCTCCTCTTGTACTGTCATGAGGGGGAGAAAATTCCCCACAACCTAAGGAAGAACTCAGTATCAGAGCCACAGGGATTAACTGAACAGGCCAGGGAATTGATTTGTCCACAATGATATAGCAGAATGATGCATTGCAGGATGACACTGCAAAGTGAGGGAGTCATAACCCAAGGGATCCAAGAGGAATTTTCCTGATACCTGAGCACAGCAGATAGGTGTCTAAAATACATTTTAATGTGCTTATAAGACTGAAATGTACTGGTGAAGTGCATCCAGGAAATTCTATTATACAACTGATATACAAGGTCTGTTTAATACAAGGGACAACAGTTAAAGCACCTTGATAGAAAACATTTTATCTTCCCCACCCCTTCAGTCTTTGACAGCTTTCCCAGCTGCAGGCTGGAATGCATTCACCTCAACTCCTGTCCAATCTGATTCATAAACCAGCTTCTATTTTTCACTCTGACTTTTGCCTATTGTATATAAATAGCTCAAAAATTCAAGAAGCTACCTATACTCTTATCAACGAGTTAATTTCTCAGGCTTTCAGCCCTTACCATCATCCTACTTATGACAGCAATAAGAACAATCAAACCATACTAACAGTCATTGTTTCAAAGCCTTTATCCTGTGGCATCTAAAAATCTCCTTGACCTCACATAAGAGCACTCACAAGGATGTGGAAAGGCAAGGACATAGCCATCCTCCAGGGACCTGACCAGCTGTGCTGAATGTGCATGTCACTGCCAAACAGCAAGGGTCATTTATTTTTTTGTCTTAGTCATTAGTTATCAGTCTGGCAGCTTCCAAGCCAGCAGAGAAACAGGCTTCTTGCACTAGAAGCCTAATCCTAGACACTTGACAATATGTACTACTTTCTTCATCTTGCCGTGAGGGGTATTTCTAAGGTACCACATTCAGTGAGAGCACAGAGTGGATGCTGGAGTTTCCTCCTGGACATTTAAAGAAAGAGCAAGGAGGGCAGTTGCTGCCCAGTAGCCCCATGAGCTGGGTATATATTAGCCTGTGAAGGTAGCCAGCCTCCCACCCAAACATTGCTTCCCAAGGGCACCGTGCAACTCTGAAGGACTAGAGGTGCACAGAGCATTAGTGTTCACAGAATTATTAGGTTTGGAAGGGACCTTAAAGATAATCAGGTTCCAACCTTCCTGCTATGAGCAGGGACACCTCCTTCAACCTAGGCTACAAAGCAGATTAATGCTGCAGCTCAGCTCTTTCCTTTATACCACAGTTTATTAGTTTAAGCCTGGCTACACACAGTACAGAGTACATCTAATTCTGCCCAGATGTATGACAGTTTGTGAGAGCTGCCTGTAAATAACCAATAACCAAATCTAGCCTAAATAAAGGGGAAGAAAAATATTCCAGGAGAAAAGGAAAAACAAGTTGCAGCAGTTAGCACGCTGAACAGAGTATGTTGTGCATCTGCTTTTGAATTACTGCAATGGCATCTGTAGCCAAATAGCAATATCTAAACAGTGATGCTGTAATTATAGTGTAGGAGTTTTTCTACTCAGAATAGCCATTTTCTTTTATAACTGTCTCAAGCTGTATAATAGTCTGAAGCAGATCATGTAAGTTCTAGCCCAGAAATGCAAAATGCTAATGATTTTTTATTAGGTGGGTAAAAAAACCCAACAACACACTTTAAAGGACCCCATGTCACAGACTCCTGTTGGTATGTGAGAGCACGCGGCAGCGGTGAGAGCGCAGAGCGGCAGCGGTGAGAGCTGCTCCTTTAATTACTGAGGATTAGAGAAGAGACCGGGCTTCCCGGAGACGGCGAAGCCGGAGCAGAGCGAGGAGACCCGAGTCTGAGCGGGAATCCTGAGAGGAGCAGGAAGGCTGACGTGGCAGGGGGTGTGGCTGAGAACCGCGGCAAGGTTTAAAAGCGGCCATCTCGGCAGCTCCCTCAGAGCACGCGGCAGCGCAGAGCGGAGAGCGGCAGGAGCAGGGAGTGGCGCGAGGGCAGGGAGCGCGAGGGCAGGGGGAGAGCGGCGTGAGTGGAGGCAGGAAGCAGAGAACACCAGTAAATTTCTCTAGCATGGTGGCAACACGCCCTAAAACTGTATTGAAGAAGGATATGGGAACTCAGACGGAGGTTCTGAGCAGGCACGCAGCCGTGCAGGTCTCTGGCTGCAGCGAGTGCCTGAGCCTGGCACTGGTGCCAGAGGGAGCCAGTGGCACCGCGTGTGTGCGGTGCGAGCAAATCGATGATCTCCTTAGGCAGGTGGTTAGACTGACAGAGGAGGTTGAAAGACTGAGAATTATCAGAGAATGTGAGAACGAAATAGATTGGTGGAGTCAAACCCTGAGGCAAGGGCAGGAGGAAGAGATGCTAGAACAAGTGATGGATCCCCGCCCCTCCTGTTCTCAGACAGAAGGAGAGAACTTTAGGAACATGGAGGAATGGAGGGAGGTCCGTCCTCGGAGAGGCAAGAAAAAACCCTCCCAACTCCGTCCATCCTCCGAATTGCCCTTGAAGAATAGGTACGAGGTCTTGGAACTTCAGGGAAAGGAAAATGAAGCTGGAGTGACAGATTTGTCTAGTGAACCGCCTATGACTTGTCGCTCAGCTCCACGCCTTAGGACTTCTTCAACTAAGAAGGAAAGGAGGGTAATTGTGGTGGGTGACTCCCTTCTGAGGGGAACAGAAGGGCCCATCTGTAGACCTGACCCATCCCACAGGGAGGTCTGCTGCCTCCCTGGGGCTCGCATTAGAGATGTTAAAAGGAAACTCTCTAGTATGGTAAATCCATCTGATTACTACCCACTGCTGATTTTTCAGGTTGGCAGTGACGAAATTACTACAAGAAATGTAAGGGCAATGAAGAGAGACTTCAGGGCCCTGGGACGGCTAGTTAGGGGGTCTGGAGCACAAGTTGTGTTTGCCTCCATACCTCCTGCAAGAATGGGTGGAGAGATAAGCAGGAAGAGTTTAATGATGAACGAATGGCTAAGAGACTGGTGCCAAAGGCAGGGCTTTGGCTTTTTTGATCATGGGCTGCTCTATGAGACACCTGGCCTGATGGTGGCAGGTGGGATGCACCTGTCCCAGAGGGGGAAAAGGCTTTTGGGGCAGGACTTAGCAGGGCTCATTGAGAGAGCTTTAAACTAGATGTGAAGGGGGAAGGGGAGAAAACTGTGTCTGTTGGGGACAAGCCCATGAGGAACATACCAGGGCCTGTAGGAGGATGGGCTAAGGAGGATTTAGTCCCACCTATGTGCTCTACTTGCTTCCTGAAATGCCTGTACACCAATGCACGCAGCATGGGGAATAAACAGGAAGAGTTAGAGGTCTGTGTGTGGTCTAAGGGTTATGATCTGGTAGCAATAACAGAGACATGGTGGGACAGCTCACACGACTGGAATGTGGCCATGGATGGCTATGTGCTTTTTAGGAAAGATCGGTCGGTGAAGCGAGGTGGTGGAGTTGCTCTTTATGTGAGAGAGCAACTAGAATGTATTGAGTTTTGTACAGGGGCTGATGAGGGGCGAGTTGAAATTCTGTGAGTAAGAATTAAAGGACAGGGTAGTATGGGTGACACAGTTGTGGGGGTCTACTACAGACCTCCTGATCAAGATGAGGAAGTTGATGAGGCTTTCTACAGGCAGCTGAAAGCAGCCTCACAACTACAGTCCTTGGTCCTCATGGGAGATTTTAACTATCCCGATATCTGCTGGAAGACTTATACAGCCAGACTTTCACAGTCTAGGAGGTTCCTCCAATGCATTGATGACAACTTCTTAATGCAAATGGTGGATGAGCCGACTAGAAGAGGAGCGCTGCTGGATCTTGTGCTCACCAACAAGGAGGGCCTTGTTGAAGCAGTGGTGGTCAATGGCAACCTTGGCTGCAGTGACCATGAGATGGTGGAGTTCAGGATCCTGTGTGGGAGGAACAGAATTTCCAGCAGGACCAGAACCCTGGACTTCTACAGAGCAAACTTCGGCCTCCTCAACCAATTGTTAAGGGAAGTCCCATGGGACAGAGTGCTAGAAGGTAAAGGGGCTGAAGATAGCTGGACAATATTCAAGGACCACTTCTTGCAAGCACAGCATCAGTGTGTCCCAATGGGTAGAAAATCTAGTAAGGGAGCTAGGAGACCAGCGTGGTTAAAAAAGGAACTGCTGGGGAAACTCAAGTGGAAGAGGAAAATCTATAGATCATGGAAGGAGGGACTGGTCACTTGGGAGGAATATAGGAATGTTGTCAGGGAATGTAGGGAGGCAACTAGGAAAGCTAAGGCCTCCTTGGAACTTAACCTTGCAAGTCGGGTTAAGGACAGTAGAAAGGGCTTTTTCAAATACATAGCCAACAAAGCTAATACCAGAGGCAATATAGGCCCACTGCTGAATGAGGTGGGTGCCCTGGTGACAGAGGATATGAAGAAGGCAGAGGTGCTGAATGCCTTCTTTGCCTCTGTCTTTACTCCTGCAGGCTTCTCCCATGAGCCCCAGATTCATATAACCCCAGAAGTAGTCAAGATAGGTGAGGACATAGTAGATGAGGATTGGGTTAGGGATCAGTTGCATAATCTGGACATCCATAAATCGATGGGTCCGGATGAAATGCATCCAAGGGTGCTGAGGGAGCTGGCGGAGGTCATTGCTAGTCCACTCTCCATCATCTTCGGTAAGTCATGGGTAACAGGAGAGGTGCCTGAGGACTGGAGGATAGCAAACGTCACTCCAGTCTACAAGAAGGGCAAGAAGGAGGACCCGGGTAACTATAGACCATTCAGCCTCACCTCCATCCCTGGAAAGGTAATGGAACAACTTGTCCTTGGCACTATCTCTAGACACATCAAGGAGATGGGGGTCATCAAGAGCAGTCAACATGGTTTTACCAAGGGTAAGTCATGTTTGACTAACCTCATAGCCTTCTATGAGGAAATTACTAGGTGGATAGATGATGGTAGAATGGTAGATGTGGTCTGTCTTGATTTCAGTAAAGCATTTGACACCGTCTCCCACAGCATCCTTGTAGATAAGTTGATCAAGTATGGGTTTGATGATCAGGCAGTGAGGTGGATCAAGAACTGGTTGAAAGGAAGAAGTCAGAGAGTTGTAGTCAATGGGGCAGAATCTAGTTGGAGGCCTGTGACTAGCAGAGTCCCTCAGGGGTCGGTACTGGGACCGGTGTTGTTCAATATCTTCATCAACGACCTGGATGAGGGCACAGAATGTACCCTCAGCAAGTTTGCTGATGACACCAAGCTGGGAGGAGTGGCTGACACACCAGAAGGCTGTGCTGCCATTCAGAGAGACTTAGACAGGCTGGAGACTTGGGCGGGGAAAAACCTGATGAAGTTTAACAAGAGCAAGTGTAGAGTTTTGCATTTGGGGAAGAAAAACGCCAGGCACCAGTACAGGTTGGGGGCTGAGCTGCTGGAGAGCAGTGTAGGTGAAAGGGACCTGGGGGTCATGGTAGACAGGAGGATGACCATGAGTCAGCAGTGTGCCCTTGTGGCTAAGAAGGCCAATGGCATCCTGGGGTGTATTAGAAAGGGTGTGGTTAGTAGGTCAAGAGAGGTTCTCCTCCCCCTCTATTCTGCATTGGTGAGGCCACATCTGGAATATTGTGTCCAGTTCTGGGCCCCTCAGTTCAAGAAGGACAGGGAAGTGCTTGAAAGAGTCCAGCGCAGAGCCACAAGGATGATTAAGGGAGTGGAACATCTCCCTTATGAGGAAAGGCTGAGGGAGCTGGGTCTCTTTAGTTTGGAGAAAAGGAGACTGAGGGGGGACCTCATCAATGTTTACGAATATGTAAAGGGTGAGTGTCAAGACGATGGAGTTAAGCTTTTTTCGGTGATGACCAGTGATAGGACAAGGAGTAATGGATACAAGTTGGAGCATAGGAGGTTTAAGATGAATATCAGGAAAATTTTTTTTACTGTAAGAGTGACAGAGCACTGGAACAGGCTGCCCAGAGAGGTTGTGGAGTCTCCTTCGCTGGAGACATTCAAAACCCGCCTGAACGCCTTCCTGTGTGATGTGCTCTAGGTGACCCTGCTCTGGCAGGGGGGTTGGACTAGATGATCTTTCGAGGTCCCTTCCAACCCCTAGGATTCTATGATTCTATGTGCATCTACGTTGTCCAGCTTTGCTTCTTCCCACTTCATAAGCCTACTCATGGCAGTACCTAGAGATGCAAGATAAACACTTCCCATTGCATCCAAGCCCTTTCCCCTTGCACACAGGCAGTCTTCAGTGCAGCCCTAATAACCAACTGGATCTCAAAAGCAGGAGCCAACACAGGGCATTTTTATGAACCACCTTTCAAACATGGGAATACTGCAGAGCTGCTGAAGTGCTCTGCTCCTGCTGATTTTCTAGTCTGTTTGCTGGGGTACTGATAGCATGTGCCAGGTTTTGGAACTTTTTGGAGGTGAGTCACTTCTTTATTTCAGTTGCAAGTGCCTCAGTGACAAGGGTTTTCACCTTGAGTAACAACAGACAAGTTGCATCAATAACCTGGCACTGTCATAGGCTTCAGCTGCAGAGGGCTGCTAGGATGTGTACATCCTTGGCACACAGATGACATTAGAGTGCCAAAGCATATCCTGAGACAGAGGCTGCATCTACAATAACGAGAGGCAGAACCTGGGCTACATTTCATAGATGCTTTACACTATGGGTACAGGGGACTCACTGCTGGTGTGTGGGAGCTGGGGAATCATAGAATGTCTTGGGTTGGGAGGGACCTATGAAGGTCATCTAGTCCAATCCCCCTACAGTAAGCAGGGACATCTCCAACTATATAAGGTTGCCAAGAGCCCAGTCAAGCCTGACCATGAATGTCTCCAGGGTTGGGGCCTCCACCACCTCTCCAGGCAATCCATTCCAGTGATCCACCACCCTCATATTAAAGAGCTTTTTTCTTGGTCCAGGCCAAGGTGACCCAATAATAGCTTTGTGCTTGCCAGGACCCTGTTTAATCTGGTCCCTGTTTAATGTCACTATCCTGACATTATTAAGGCCTGTAATTTATAAGAGCTCTACCTGCTGGTGTGCAGACTTCCAGTCAATCTGCCTGCCACCCTGGATGACTAACAGCTCTTCCTTGTGCCAGAAGCTGCTGTAGGGCTCAAGGGAGAGCCAGACATCAGCCTCATGTAGCCCTGGTGCTGGGAAACTTGAAGGTGGCTGGGCAGCCACTGCACAAAAAGAGGCACATCTGGAACCCATTCCCACATTACTTCCAGGAAACCCACTCTTTGGCACATACACACTCTATTTTATTGCTTGTCTTTTTTTCTTACAGTTCTGCTATAATGACAAGCCCTACCCATACCTCCTGAAGTCAGGGAAAGGTTCCCATTGGAGTAGTTCCTTTGAAGTTTCTTTTCCATAGGCAATTTAAATATGAATTGACATTACAAATTTTCTGCTGTATTAATTTCATCATAAGCCCTTTTATGCAGTTAAGTAATTAAATTCAGTTCTCAATAAGGGCTTTCATTAAAATATTGCTATTGTTGAAATTATTTTCACAGAAGAATGGGGTGTTCTTTCCTGAAAAGCTATTTAAATGGTTCCTCAATTTTAGATAAAGTTACAGTATGATTTAAATTACTCTTTACATACTATTCAATTTAAGTTTTATAATGTTTCTAGGCCCATATCTAAAGTTTTAATTGAGACTACCTTTTTTCACAAGCTAATACAGCTTGCATTGTTTCTGGCTCCATAGTAGCCATTTGTGTTGATTTTAATTCACATCATACATATATATAAATAAAATAATTTAACAAACTGATATCCTCTACTTAATAATTTCACATTTTACAATAAATGTAAAGTACAGGAGACAGCCTACACTTTTTATTTACACATTAAAACAGCAGCATGAGACTTAATTATTCTACTGAGTCTTTTATACAATTTAGATCTCTTTTCTTCCCTTTTTTTTTACATGCCTGTGAGACACTACCTAGCACTACAGCATTTTATGGACATGTACGAAAGACTGTAGGGAAACAGCATGTGAGATCCTACTTCTCCAGGCTTCACATGGGGAAAAGAGCAGGGAGAAGAGGTTGTCACGTAAAACCTTTGTGCTTTAAAGTTGTTTTTACAAACTTGGCTGTAAACCTGGTGCAGATTCTGCACAGCCAGTACAAACTGGAACCAGCTTGAGGCGTCTCAGCACCTACTCTGCTGCTTATATCCATCAAGGGGGCAAAGAACAGCAGGAGTTCAATGTAGAGAGCTTCACCCTCCCTCCTGTATCTCCCACCCTGCCTCACTGAAGCCAAGCTCAGAGATGCCTAGTGCCTTAGCTGCAGCTCCAGGATGCCTCCCCAGAGGGGGGTTTCTGTGCTGTTTCCAAATCCTCTGTCTACTGCTAGATCAATGAGAAGGAGCCATAAAAATAATAATTAAAAAAAAAGGCAACAACCCTACCCTAATGTATGGAGTGGTTGACAGCAAGGAAGTTAACTGTCCTTGAGGGGAAAAAAAGAGCCCCTTGCTACTGAGCACTGCCGGGCACTGTGGAGGCTGGTCCCAGCTGCAGGGCCACCTCGGTGGGTGTGCCCTCGGTGCTGGCAGTCACTGCTGGCCCTCAGAGCCGGGGACTCTTCTGTGAGGGGCCCTGGATGGAGGTGAGGAAGAAATATAGTGTGGTATAGAGTGCTGTGTAAAATGATAGTGTCTGAGTATTGACTCCATACCCTAAAGGATGAGGGTAGGGCTTGACCTCTTCTTGCACACATTGTGGTTGCTTTGTTCAGGCTCTGGAAAATTGGGACAAGACTACATGCTTATTATTTGACTTCCCACATAGCTTTCCAGAAGCAGGCTTTTTTTTTTATCGTCTAGAGAAAAGGTGGAACAGGTATTTATTCTGTGAGAACAAATATGGTTTTTCTGTCTGTGTTTTGAGAAAGAATAAAAGGGCAGCAGCAAACAGCAAAGCTTCAGATTCAAAAAGCTACTTAAAGCATCTGTGCTGATGCCTCCAGTCAGCAATGTGCTCATTTCAGCAGCTGCATGGCATAAATAGAAGCTGCTCACTCTTATCTCTCAGCTAAATACAGGCCTATGGGCTTTAACTCCTGTAAAAATCCTGTTCTACTCCTTCAGGGGAAAGCAATTGTTTCCTAATTGAAATGCCTCTAACCACATAAAGACACCTTAAATCACCAGGAGACCTGCTATAGGTTCCTCTTGTGTACATATTGAGAGTCCCTGAGGTCTCTGCTGGGCTCAGAACTCAGGGAATCTGACCTGCTTACTTATCCCAGTATGTACAATATCCAGACTTCTTTTTTTAATTACAGTTATGTAACTGAGCACTCAGCGCACTTCCTAAGCATCCACAAGAATATTTCAAAAAGCCCAAACTCCCATATTTACACTTTCCTGTTGTTTTAAGAACATATCCAAATCTGTACACGCTCTGAGGGAGGCTTCTAGTCCACTAGCTACTCCACACCACAAGGGTCTGGCAGGTTTCTGCAGCTTGTGTAACCTTTGACTTTGGTGAAGTAGGCAATTCCAATGCTCCTCAGTGCAAGGAGGCCAAGGTGACAGCTTCACAGTGATGTGGCTCACTCTAAGGGAAGCATAGCCACCTCCCACCCACCCTAAAATTTGCACTGTGATAGCACAGAGCCCTGTTATACCAAGCACCAAACAAAACCTGGTTTCTGTTGCTAACCACCAGCAAAAGCAGCACATGGAAAGGAATGCCTCACAAAAATCATGATACAGGTCAGCAACACACCATCTGACTCTGGTTAAACAGTGTTTGATATATACATTTCAGCAGTGTGTGATCCCTAGGCAGGGAGCTGTGACCCACAGGCTGAAGAATCACTGTGAGAGAAGGGTGCTTTCTCTGCAGAAGACAGGTTCCTCCCCAACTGCTGCCACACCAACACAGTTAGTGTCAGATTTAGGGTATGACAGAAGGGGAACCTTGACATTGCAGAAGCAACTAAAATTTTAAGAAGTAATAATAAAACTATTCTGGCTTCAAAATAAATAGTTACTGTCTAAAATTATTTGCCTTCCTTTAATTTATGACAAATACAATCTTTTAGACATAAAAAAATCTAAATTCAATTCACATGGTCATCTCCTATGTTTCTCATAAATTGCTTTTTATTTTTGGTTAAATAGGGCTCAAATAGTTTACATTTGCTACCCAACTTTGTACAAGTTGTTTCCCAGTCAAGTGTACTGAGAAGAATTAATGCAAAATGTAAAACTGATTCTCGGGGACTAATTGGCATTTCTTCCTAATGGGGGGGCTATTTAACAGCATGCCCTGGAACATAATTTTGTTGCACATATGAACAGGGGTGCTAAGTAGTACTTTAAGAGGACAGAGTCTGCAGTCTACCTGACATCACATCTTCAATATAGAACTGGTTATCCTCGTTACACAAAAGATATATTCCAAGATGAAGAATTTTATGTGAGCAAAAAAAAAAATCAAGATATGGTTTTGAAGCACTTTTTTCCACTATCTGCTGAATTAATGATATTTCAGAGTATAGAATAATGCCTTGCAATCAAAAGTTGTGGCATGAACTCTGAGAGCTTCTTTTAATAGAAAAATCCCAAGGGGGCTGTTCAGGTTCAGAGCTCAAAAATGATGATTTATCTATAGCTCTAAAAACTGATGGTGGTTTTCAAATTGGAAAATCATAGCAAAGATTAGATATTACAAGTATTTCCAGATGCAGCCTTGTTATTATCATCAACAACTACTTAGTGCATTATGCTAATTATGTTACCCAAATACTTGCAAATATTACAAAAAATGAGAGGGAGAGTAGGAATTCTTAGCTGCTTTTACAGATTGGGCAATTATCCAATTAGACTAAAAGATCCCTCTAGGCTAATACTTTCTTGGATGTTCAAGACAGCCAGGCATCTTTAGAAACATTACTGATTGTCTGGAAATGTAACTTATTTGTAAAACTGCATGGATTTTAAGGCCAGGGCTGTAAGACCTCTCCATCCAGAGAGGATGCGAGAGGTAGCTGTTCAAGAGAAAGCTGCTTTACCAGTAAGAAGAGCTGGTGAAACAGAAGTTTCAGGGGATTTGTAACAGGATAGGGAGCTTTTTACCCTTATATCATTGGTTCAAATCCTGTCCAGATGGGAAATGCAAGAACCTAGAGGCCCAAGCAGCTGGCTAAATGTGTTTGTATTCAAGGCAGTTTTAATGGGTGAACTCTCTTCTTCTGACTCCAGGCACTATTGCAGGAGCCAGTATCTGCTTAGAGCAGGCATTCTCCCTTGAGACACTGCAGTTAGGATCTCCAGTTACCACTGCAAAGCCTTTTAAAATACTGAAAAGCGTTTTGCAGTGCATGGAATAGACGCCCTTATAAACCTCAGCACAATAACTGGCTCCATTTGCTTTTTTTTCCACATTAGGTTAGGATTTTAAATCACAACTGAGGCAAAACTAACATTGCCACCATCCTGACTTCTTCTAATGGGAGCAGGACAGGACTGCTTCATATTTCAGCTCCAGCTCCACAGACAGCAGGCTGGCTGTAAAGTCTAGTCCAAACTGGAAAAAAAAGGATTGGAGTAGCAGTATCAATTAAGGGGCTGTGATTATGTGGCACTAGGCTAGATAGCATTGCTCCCTTCTCACCCTGTGCTGCTGCCACATGAAAGCTTCTAGTGTTGTGAGCTGAACTGCAGTGCCACACCAGGCACACAGCACAGCCCTCAGAGCCCTTTACAATGCACCCTTATTCTGTACATAGCTGTGTCCCACTGCACGTGAAAATAAAGGGCACAGCTGTTCAGGCTGAGGGCAGACTGTGTGCACGGCTTCATGTTGCAGCTTCCTGAATGCACAGATACACACACCATTTCTGTCAGGGTATGAAAAGGGGTCGTTTTCACTGGCCTTATTAATCCTGAATAAATAACAATGATAATCTCCCACTGCAAGCTCAGTTTATAGTGTAATTAACCCCCATCTGCTCCCAATAACCAAAGCCAGAAAAATATTGTTGAGCTGTTAAGCAATAGCTACTGTTACACTTTCAGGGCATTCCACAGAATTGCAGTCATGCAGCTCTTGATGATTTTAGAGACAATCATGTGGCTTAAACTCTATGCAATGCTTTGAAAATCTAGGAATTGGAAGAATCCATCTGACCTGCTCAGCATACTATAGAGCATGCAGTGAGCACTTAGCACAAATAACTGAGGGAAAAGAGGTTTAAATACAGGCCTAAAAATTATTGAAGCTCCTAATATGCACTTAAGGATTTGAGTTGTATAGAGATCTCTGGAGAAACCTTCAAAAGAAGCAAATGATACAAGGAAATTCGATCATTATTCCAGAAAACAGCAGAAGTCCTTAAGGAGCTGTGTTACAGTTTAATGCATAATACAGCAGTACTATTAAGTAATATCTAAACATCCCTCACTAACCCAAGGCCAAAATTCTGCAAGTGGTTTTATCCAACAGCTAAGCATCTCTGTTTGCAGAGTCAGAACATGGCATAATGATGTTGTTTTCTAAAAGTAAACACTCCATTTTCACTGTTTGCTTTGTTAACCCACCTTTGAAATCCAGGGCTGTTCTACCCCAAGCAGCAATGCAAGGCAGTGTAGATAATCTTCTCAATTCACACCTTGATGTTCTGTCCCTCCAGGGAGGCTGTGTTGCAAACAAGCAAAGGCAGTTATGGCTATAGAGGTTTATATGGTAAACTGCTCTATTCTTGTTTAGATTGTCATTTTATAAATAGTAGTGAGGTTCATTTTGTCCATTATTCTTGTGTTTTCTAGCAATCAGTTAAAAGGAGGTATAATGCAGCCAAAAAATGAAGCCTTTCTGTCTGCCAGATGCTTAAATCTAGTACAAAACAAGACATAAGAGTACAAACCCAATAAACCAGCATTGCTCGTTGTGACAGGCAGCAATCTGCACACCAGCAGCATTGCCCAACTCTTAAACCTCTTCATTTGTTGCTGAGGCAGCAGACAGTTCAGAAGAGATTCAGATGGAGATTGACATGGACATTTTTAGTAGAATCTTCACTAACATTTGCTATAGAAAGCCCAGAGGAATCTGAGAAATCCAATGTACTGGAATGAAAGACAGTGAAAACTTAGGCAGCCAAAGGGATGGTCAAAGTTGTTGCAGGCCAGTCAGAAGCAAGGTTTGACATCTCACTGCAAAGTGGTCAGAGGCACTAGACTGTGAATGCAGTCAAAGGAGAGATCAATAACATCTTATGTGCTAGAACAGAGAGGAGTGGAAGATGGGAGACTGAAAAAAGGCTCTAAACAAGACAAAGTCCTTGCCTTGGCATGCCATAAGGATGCAGGATGGCTTACTAGGAAGGGAGAGATATAAACTGCAAAAACAGAGACAGAAAAGCTCTGCTAAGGTGGACACTGACAGTGTCAGCAAGGCTGGCCAAGGCTTTCATTGGGAGGGAGGGAATAACAGGAGACAGATGCTGAAGTGTGTGCAAAAAGACAGTGATTACACAGGGCTTCGCAGGCAATGTTTCCTGCAGCCAAGGTGTAGAGGAAAAAAAAATGGAATCAAAACTCCTACCATCTTTCCAGCAACCTCTCAGATCATTAAAGATCTTCAGGCAGACATTGCTGAAGGGCAGACAAAGGGCTAGACAGTGATAGTGTCACAGAAAACAAGACAGTTTGGGGGATGAAGAGCGTAGGGAGGGATGTGGAAGGCAGCTGACTGGCCCAAAAGGATGAAGAGGGTGTGATTGATAAGAAATCTGTGGGGTCTGAGAGACTTTAGCAGCATGGGGAAAATTATTAGGGGAAAAACCAGAGCCCCAGGGCCAGGCTGGGAGGAAAGGGACTCCAGCCAGCAAGGACAGACACCAGTCACATCTCAGCAATAAAGGTGAAAGCAGGCAGAAATTGGGGAAGTGGATGGAGATCATGGGTAGGTTTCTCAAGTACATTCTTTTACATTTTATATTACCCCCTAGCAGATGCACATTTCACTTCTCCAGGCTGAGCTCCAGCTTCCATTATAAAATCTCTTTTATTCCCTCATCACTGTCTGAAACAAATTCCTTAATGATTGTAATTTTCCACATTTGGTTGCAGGAGGGTGCAAGGTGCTGAGCACTGAGGCTCAGCAAACACATGCAACACTTGTGGTTCCCCCCTTACATTTCCGCAGATGCACAGGTATCATCAGTTACATGAGAAGCAGTGGGGTTCATCTTGGCTTTGAACCCCAATTCTGCATTTCTGTACATTTTATTTCAGTCTTAAATTGCATTTCCAGGTAAATGCTTTATTAGCTCTTTTACTGATCATATTAGCATTATAAATACAAAACATGAAGACAAAAGGATATATACATTTATATATGAAATATACCTACAAAATACCATCCAAAGACTAGATGGAAAAAAGTATTTCCAAGATGTAACATGAAATTGTTTTAGAATTCAAGCTGAAAAATGCCACCATTATGTCTTCCTAACCCGTTTTCTAACAATGTGTTCTGAAAGTCCTGTTTTTTTCCTGGTAATAATTGTATTTCACTTTTCCACATGTAGTTCTTCCCAGATGGGAACATAAGGCTGGACTGGAGAAGTTACCAAAACAGCAATAACATATTTTCTTGAAAATATGAATGCAGATCACAACTTTGCAGTGAAATATAAAGTATTAATCTTGTTTTGCAGGGAGGGGGAAGAAGACTAAGATCCATGGGGATGTCACAAAATGAGATTTGTTTGCCTGCAGCCTCACGTTCAGCCCCCACTGTCACAGCACTCCAGCCAGCACCCGAGCTGCTTGTTAGAGCCCTGCAGAGCGAGGGTGCTGGCAGAGGGTGCTGCACTGCCGGCAGGGAGCACAGCAGCCCTCCTCAGAGGCAGCCTCCTGATTCGGAGATCGACCGAGGAGCTACAGAACTTCTCTAGTAGTGACACCTGGAACGACCTCTGTAACAAACTCCAGAAATCTCACCTCGCCTGTGAGGACAGCACTGCTATATTCTCAGACGTGGGACAGCAAAGCAGAGAGAGCGTGGGGTGATTTCCCTGCTACGTGAAGCTGGCAAGGGCTGCAGCCTGGTGTAGGCAGCTCGGAGCTCAGCAGCAACCTGCGGGTCCGCCAGGGACATGACAGGGACCTCTGAAGCACCGGCTGGAAACAGTGACTAACAAGCTGAGGCCATGCCTGGGGCTTAAAGAAATCAGCAGCAACGCGCTAGCAGATGCAGAGAGTGATCTTTGTCCAAGCCGGTGCTAATCGCCTGTCTAAAAAGAGGTGGAGTCAGGGGGTCTAACAACCCTCCCTGGAAAGGAGAAAACATCTGGGAATGAGATGGACCTCTGTAGCTGTGACGTAAGAGAACGTGAAGTGGCAATAGGATGAAATTAGGGGGTGAAAATTCCATGTCAATCTTAGAGGAGAAACACTTCATATTGATGCTTTCAAGCACTAGCTTTAGGTTTATTCTTTCAAATAAAATATTTTTTTTTAATTAATGAAATCACTCCATGACTGTTTTAGACTTTGTTTTTACTAAACACCCAATCATTAGAATTTATTCATTTCTACAAAAGAAGCCATCAAGGATGTGAAGCAGCATATATGGCTAACTGAATAAAAATGGCAGTCATCCACATGACTGAGAAGTTTTAAATTCCGATTTTTTAAACCATAAACCAAAACAAACTTGCATAGAAAGGCAACTTAAGCATTTCTAATGGTGGGGGTGTTTTTTTGTCTGCTATAGGCTTCTCAGTTATCAGAGGGGCAGCTTTTATCCTCAACTTTGAGCTCAGCCTGAGAGCAAAGACTTTTTTCAGTATTAACCTTTCATGTAGTACCCTCTGCTGGCCGAAGCAAGCATAGACAGGGAAGCCAAAACAGCCACCAGTAAATGAAAAAGATGCTGAAAAACCATCAGTGACCTTCAGTAGAGATGACCTAATCTGTCACAGGGGAGAAAGGTAACAAGCACACTCAACCCAAAGTAGAAAAATCAATACAATGCAATGCATCTCTCAAAGCCTAAGCAGATTTTCACAATGCAGGAAGTGACACAAGCACTCTCAGATGTACCATCAGTTCTACTCACTTTCCTAGCATTAGCTTTTGTTAAAAAAAAAAAAAAAAAGAAAAAAAAAGCTGCTTAGTCACCTGGAAGGAATGGTGAAAGCCTTAGGCATTTGCCACTTCCTACTCAAAGAACAACGTGTGTGAGTCACATCATAACCTGATCTTTGCCTCTTCCCTCCTTCTACAGGGAAACCTTTAAGTGAGAAATTTTTCAGTAGCTATTTTGTATGAAAATTTCCTGCCATGGTCTGTACTGTCTGCAGCTGGAGACATCACTGAGCAGGCAGGCAGGGAGCTCCTCACTACTCCTGCAGACTCTCCCTGCAACACATGAAGTGCTTTCCTTGGACCAAGCTCTCAGGCTCAGGGCACCCTTGAGCAGCATCCTGCTTTGCACAGTGACTTAATACATCACAAAAATATGATCCAGGTAAATTATACAATTGCTCTCAACCTGCACTCTGCTTAATGTTCCTTGCTGCTTTTCAAGCCCAGGAGAAAGCCTTCCTGCAACTGGTATTAATTGATCTATCCTAGGCTTCACCTCTCCCTACAGACTGCTGGGATGACTGGTTTGACCCATGAGAGAGTCACCAGCCAAGATCAGGACATTTACCAGGCTCAGCTCCTGATCTAGGGCAGCAGTACAACTCCAAGTACCTGCATTCCTCTTGAAACTTTTCCCTGGTGCTAACAGGTAAAGACAAAGTTCTCCTCTTGCATTTTCTTTCCTGTTTCAGGAAAAAAAAGCTCTGCAGGCTCACAAAAAGCAACAAAGCTATTGGACACTTGTGTCAAATAACAAAGCCCAAGCAGAAATCTGAAGTTTATGCGAGCATTCCCATGCCTGTTCCAGGTCAGGATGTGGTGTGCAATCTAGACACCCCAGGGAAACCTCTCACTGCACCATGACACCCAAAAAGCTCTGCCTAATCAGTGATATGACATGCAATTTGTTTTTGTCTACAGCTTGTAAAAGCTAAGCCAAAATACTTCAAGAGTTAACTTGAAGTTAACAGGGAAGCTGTGCTTATGCTTCTCCAGCCTACTTGGTCTCTTATTTAACAGCAACACAGCCACAAACTTCCCAGGGTGATTGCCAGCCTCAAGTCACATCTGTGCTGTATTCAGGCAAGAAAACAGATCATAATAAACCAAAAACAGGAGAGGGGTAGAAAAACATTAATCTGCTGAAAAAATGCAACAAAAACAACAGACCAAAACTGTTTCGACAACAGGTTAATTGTGAGAACTGCAGCTCCTTTCCAGCTTAAGTACCTGTTTTTTGATGCACTTCCCAGGTTGCTGAGGAACCATGGCATCAGGTAAGAGCACTCGTGCTTGGCATGAAATCAGATTTGTTTTCTGCTCTATATATGCTAGGCACCTGTCTTTTTTCTGACCTGTCACAAAGTTTGCTGAGCAACACACAGTAACAACCATTTCCTGAGTTATTTGTTAAACAGTTAACAGCTCTTCAGCACCCTTGCATGGTTTAAATTCTTTCTTCCCATTGGCATTATACAGCATTAGCACTGAAATCTGAAAGTTCCTTAGAGTTCCCATAATCTCTATCACATTTAACTTCAATAAACACTGTTCCTTGTATATTGTGTAATTTAACCTGGGTCTTAGCAAAATCTTTAGGTATGTCATAATTCATACAGTTTTGCACTGAAATGAACTAAAAAGCTTTTCATCAATTTGTCTTTTAACCTACGTGTAAACCAGGACATTGCTTTAATCCATAATAGCTTAGTACTTTAATAAGCTCTTCAGAGTGGTATTGGCAACAGATTTTTTTGAGCACACAAGCAAAGTGTGCCTTGGTCCACTGGTTTGTTGGTGTACTTGAAGTTCCACAAATTAGAGGAACATGTTTTACTTTGAAGAAACCAGTGTCCAACCAAGTTTGTGAAAAGACTTTTTAAAAACTGTTGAACTACGACTGCAACCAAAATGCATGATAGTTGAAATAAGACCTACAGCCAGCTCTGAACCTATGTATCACTCTTGCTTTCTCACACTTTTAAGAACACAAAGAATATACCTAAACTTGTAGTATTACAAAAATACTTTCATTTCCCAAGTTTATTGCTTCCTTCTCTTTCAGGAATATTGCAGTGGAGAGTCCACACCTCAGAGCATAACAGAAACCACAGATGTGGCCCACAGGAGATGAAAAAGCTTCATCATCCACACCCTCCCTTGGCATAGTGTGCTCAGGCATCTTTCCACTAAATCTTGAAGTGAAAATCCCCTCCTATTAAATAACAACACATCATTGCTATAAATTGGGCAGGCAGAAGGTTCTCATCTGTCTGGATGTGGTTCTGTTTTCACTCCTCTTAAATGCATTTCATTTCCAGGGGCATTATCTGAGGCCCAGGGGATAGGAAGGTACCTCCTGAAGTTTCCATCTCTGGAGAACTCTTCCATCCTTCTCTAAGTGTGGTTGAAGCCTGAACTAAAGAGCTGATGTGTTCAATGCTCAGCAGGCAGCAGTACTGCCTGGAGCTCCAAGTTTAACTAAAAATAAACCAGCAGGGAACCTTCACCTAGACATTTCATACTTCCCAGAGGCATCATGCACCTAACTGGTTGGCTGTGTAACTAGACTCAGGTTGGCCATCCTGCCTGTACTGTATAGCAACATAAAGTTTATGGATGGGATTCTCATCTCACTGAGGTGATTTTGGTGGTAGCTTTGGGGCAATGTAAGCTCTAGTATGAGATACTAAGAACAAGCTGGCGAGTTGCTTGTTAGGGTAGTGACACACAGGTGCTCCACAGAAGAGCCTGCTAAAAAGACTGGCTTGTATTAGCATGGATAACATTGCTGGCAAACATTTGACACAGCCTAATTTAGTCTCACAGCTGATATTACCATTGCTTTACAGTGAAAACTAAGCAGACATTAGTCATGCTCACCTAAAGCAATTCACAAATTGTTAGCTATCATACACTACATAAGGACAGTATTTTCAATTCACAGCTCTGGAAGTTTGCCTATCTCTGTAGTTATCTGTATGCTCCTCCTTCCTCTGAAATGATCAGATGCTGTAAACATTAATGACTTCCCATTCCTGGGAGTGATGTATTGTTTCTGTGGAACAGATGCACCAAGATCAGATTTGCCCAAGGTCATTCTGACAGACAGTGGAGAACTAAAATATTTTTCAAGTCTTAGTTCAGCCTCAGCGAGAAACCAGAAGCTTTTTAGCCTCTACCAGACATATCAAACTGAAAGATTAAACCTTGAAAACTATTCCAATCAACCAAGAAGGCAAAGTATCGTGTTTAGCACGTTAGCTTCCTTTTGGCCCTTTTGGGCCAGATTAATGGATTTTAAGACCAACTTTTCTTTAACAGCAGAAGAGTCAGTATTATATTCTTGGCCAAACTTGTGTACTGTTAGTGTATTTTAGTCACAGAAAATCCAGCCCAGACCTGAGGTTCCTTAAACTCTCAGCTTTTCTACACATTTATGCAGATAAAAAGCAGGAACAATGTTTTCTAGTACTATGTATTATTTGAACATAAGCAGGTAAGAAGCAGAAAAGGAGAGCAACAGCATATGTGGGAAAGGAATCAAAGAAAGATTAAAAAGAAGTACCAACTGGAAAGAAAAGTACAAATGGCTTAAGAATACTTCTTTTTACTCCTCCATCACTTAATTGACTTCCAAACACCAATTCTGCCAGAATTTCTACTTCATTCCTGGCACTGGCAAGGCTAAGGATTCCTAAATCAGAAGTTAGACCCTCAGAATTACTTGATTGACTTACAGATCACACAGACCTTGAAAACAGCATCCTTGTGGTGTGCCTGCAGGATTTGTTTCTTCACACAGAGCATATGCCCACAAGGAGCTTAGAATAACAGCTGATACACTAAATACTGTACGAGAAAGAGCTTCTTGCTAGTTCTCCTTGGCCCTGATGGACCAGACCAAGGCCAGCTATGTAAGCCACAATGCTCTAGAGAGTTTGGCATTTAAACTCAGACCTTAAAAGGACAAGCACACATATACCTATACCAAGCCCTTTACTCTGCTTTCTGATTTTCAAGTTAATAGGATTTGCTCAGATCATGTTTCTCTGCCATCATATGGACTATTTTCTTTTTTACAGAGGAGCTGTAAATAAAACTCATGAGAATTAGAAAGACAAGACTGGCTTTCTCTCAAAAGCAAGTTTACTTCAGTTGATATTTTGCTCAGAGGCATGCTGCAAACACTTGGGGCATTGCAGTGTTCCCACAGTTTTCAAAGAGAGCAAGTCTGTTATTTGCAATCCACATTCCTTCCTCTAAGTCCTGTGATACAGATGGAAACAAGAAGGTTAACCTGGATGAGTGGATCAGCTGTTTGGTAGATGGCTCAGAAACCTGGTACGGGGATTTCACATAAGTAGCAAATCCCTAAAACATTCTGTTAGCATGGGAATCAAATAAATAACCCCTGCTGGGATGCCTAGGTCAGCCAAGCACACACTTTGAGTTTCAGTCTACAGGGCAGATTTGTTCTACATATATGTAATTATGTCATAGCCAGAAGGCTATAAAAGTACCTGGTTCATGTGCTACAGTTAAAACAAACACCAGTCCACAGGCTCCCAGAAACCAACCATTTTAAGTGCCAGCAACACAAAGCAAAGGAACGTGTTCCACATGGAACAAGAGAGTTATTTAGTAGCCAGAAAACAAGCAGGTTATTAAAATTGTGAAGAAGACCTTTAATTCCTTGCAGCAGTTGTGGGAAACTTTACCAGTTGCATCTCTATAATAGATTAGAATTTACAAGTCGTCACTGGAAGGCTATAATCAATCCCAAATTTGTTTTGCAAACCAGTTCAAAGAAAAGTTAAAATATGGAAACAAACACTGTATCTCTTCTATGGAAAGAAGAGAATATTTTTTTATTCCTACCAGCTTCACATTTCCAGCAGATTATCTTAAAAAAAAGGTTTTAAAATACAGCTGCAATCATCAGGCTTTGAGAGGTATTACAGAACATGGAACCACGCAAAGGGATTAACTACTAATATCATCCAGCTGAATAGCATGAGCTCATCTGGGCTTAACCTTCTGAGTCCATTCCATTTGTAGGACCAAAGCAAAAACAATAAATCACAGCTAACAAGCAGGCAATTTTTATTTTGAACATTAAAAAGGATGGATGATTTCTCTTGCATCTCCATTAAGGAACAATTTTTTTCCTGGAGAGGGCATATTTATCTCTTCATGGCTGCTATGTTCCCATTAGTGCCAGGCAAATAATTCATGAAGCATCACCTGACAGCACATCCCTCTGAGCTCACAGACTGGCCATGAGCATACTGTGTTTCCCTCCAATTCATTTGTTAACAGAACAAGGAGCACAGGGCTGGCAGGTGGTGTGCAACTGCCAGTTGGCACATGGGCCTGGGGACACAGCATCACCCAGATCTGTGCATGGCCCACATGAGAGAGAAGTTCAGCAAATTGGTTACAGCGTATGGTGGAGAAAGAAACCCATCTCACACTGATACTTTAGCATGTACTGCTGGAGCTGCAACCACCCTGGAGACATGCTCAAAGCAGTCAGGTTGAACAGCCCTTGGGCTGCAATGACCTCTAAACAGGCAGGAAGAGGCCCCACAGGAATCAATCTGTTGGATAAGTTGCCAGCAAAGGGACAGTGCAATAATTCCAGTGGCTCAGGGTATGAGTTTCTTCAGTGAATCTCTAACTAGAAAGTCTAAGTAATTGAAACTGTTCCAAACTGTTTCCTTTCCACCCTGCTTGTAATCAGGCTGATATAGCAAAAGAAAAAGAAATTGGGAGAGTGGAGCTCAGGAAAGCTTAGTTTTTAGTAAAGAAACAGGATGTAACCAGCAGAAGATTTAAGAAAGCTCTTGCTGTTTTCCTGTGACTGATGACCACGACCTCTGCCCATTATCTGTGTATACAACATCTCAGTCCTCATCACCCAACTACAGTTAAGCAGGAGCTTCACATAAGTGAGATTCAAGAATCCAGTGAAGCAGGACATGCCAATACTCATTTCTGTGCACTGCCAGGCAGCCTTTGGGCATCCCACCCCCTGAGGTAGCACTGCGACCCTGGGAGGGCACAGAGGGGAAACATGAAATGCTTTGCTGTCCATTCTGCAGGAAGGGGTAACACAGGGCTGACCCAGCAAAATGGATCTCTACTTGCCCCCTCCCAAAATCCCTCATCTCCACATCTGAGCACAGTCTCCCCATTTGCAAGTGCCCTCCAGTAATCCCTGTCCAGAGAGCCGCAGCAATCAAAGCAAGGCCGGACTCTGGTTCCACATATCAGCTCCATGCTGCTCTTCAACCACCTGGCATGAGCCCCGGCTGCATAACTGCCTGAGTAAGGCCTGGGAGGGCTGGCAGAGAGCAGGAACCCTTCTGGGCCCTCGGGTACCTCTTGGGCCCACGAAGATTTTAGCCAAAGAGAATAATGATGTCAGTGGGGAAAGGGAATTAGCACTCAGAGCTAAGCACAGACTTAGTGCACAATTTTGTTGCTTTCAGTAGCAGCGAGCCATCTGGCTGCCAGGCTCTGAAGAAAGCAAGCTAGAAGTCTTTCCTTTTATTCCCCTTTACCCTTTCAAAAGCTCAGTTCCAGAAAAATTCGTGGCCAGTGCAGTCAAGCACCAAGCAAAGGGAAGGATGTCAGAAGGATGAGATGTACCAGAAAAGAGCCGGAGGCACCAGAGCAGATACTGAATGAACCAAGTATGGACAGGGTTATACAAACTGAACTGCTCAGGCAGCCTCTCTGCACACCCCTAGCTGAAAAGGGAACTCATTCTTAAAAAAACAAAATAAGCAGAGAACCTCTTTCAACTTTGGTTTCTAAGCTTCCTCAGCACGTTCTCCCTCCTGCACAGCCAGGAGGACTGAAGGGGAAGGGCTGCACAGCAACAGCCACCCCTTCCCTCCAGCCTCCCTCAGGCTCATCCAAGTTGGAAGTCTGCAGCATGGCTGCTTTTTTGCATACTTAGCTAAAACCTCCTGATTATTTTGCTCATTCTACCCTGAGTTACATATCACTTTTGGCATCTTTATGTTTCTTGCCTGTGATTTAACTTGAAATGTAAGCTCCCAGAGGAAGCACCATGCCATAGCTGTATATAGATCCAGCCTGAGCCATCCAGGACCAACCCAGTCCAAGTCACAACAGTTGAAGCTAATTAATCATTTACAGCATATGTCACTTATTGCATAAGGCAATTAAAAAGAAGCAGAATTCCAAGTCTGATGTACATCCTGGCACAGCAAATAAAACGTTTCTGATTTAGGGAGCATGCTCCTACCACTGCACAGCAGCTCAGGCTGTGTCAAGGAGGCCATGTTCTCCACCCAGCACAGCCACCCTGTACTGCCCTTCTTCTACAACAGTCCTCACCACGGGCTTCATGGGAGCTTCTTTCAAACAGTTTTCCTTTGATTATAAACCACACTGGATAATTACACAATTTTTACTTATTAAGACAATTTGATTGTTTGGGATGATTCAAATAGGTCACATGTTGTCAGTTCTCATAAGGGATGAATGCACAAACACTTTTTATAAAAATATCCAAGCCATGGCATTTGAATTGCAAGTATTTGTGTGTGACTATGACAGTCATTTGTTTAAAAAGCTTTTCTAGAAAGAACAGCTATACATTTATAGGAGTCTGAATGAACCTGAAAGGAAAAAGGGAGAAGTTAATTTAAGAGTCTAGTCCCTGTTCAGAAGTGTTGTTACACTCACAGCTGATATGGGGCAGTATTTTCCTCCCTTCCACCAAGCGACACCAAATAGCTCCATGCAGAAACACTATCTCCCTTCAAGAAAATTTCAAAGGCACCAACCAAAAGGGGCATCTGACTTCATTTAAGAGCCAGGACTCTGGCCCTTCACTCCCAATTACCAAGTACACACCCAAAATAAGAAGCATACAACCAAAACAGTAAGGCAATTTAGGGATAAGATACGCCCAAAATAAAAAAACAGACAGAGACATGTTGAGCACTTACCAAGCAATTGAAAATCACCTGCAGGACCACTGCTTGCCGAGTTTGTGCACAGTTGCTGCAAAATTGCTTTCAGCTGACATAATCTGGCAAGTTGATTATCAAATTTAACTGCTATTTTGCTCTGACAAAGACAGTGCATCTGCTATGTGGGACTTTTCCTTACTGTTAGTTTTCACTGGTGATCCCACTGAAAATTGTGTCTGAGAGCTGAAGCTGGCCCCAGGCCTTTTGAAAAAAGAGCCTGCCAAGGTCATTGCCCTTGTCTGCATCCCTTCTGCTTGTTATTATGTCCCCTGCTGCCCTGACAAGAAACACTAACACATAAAAAGCCAAGCAGCAGGCTCCAGATTAGTTCTCACTGTGCTGCTCACTGTGTGTGCACCGAGTTGTAGGTGCCAGAAGAAACAGACAGCATTCACACACCTGCTGGGCTGGCTCACAAGGCATAGGTAGGGGTGCTGCTGAACAGAAAGGCTTTCAGGAATTAGCTGTAAAAGCAGACTCAAAATGGGCATCTCTAGCTACTACTTCCACACACTGGGAGGTGGATGGTGTTTCCATGCCTGAGCTGGAAGAGGGGCCCCATCCCACGGTACCTGAGCAAGGCAAGCGGGAGACAGCAGTCTAGATCAGACAACTTCACAGTGATGAGGAAGGTCCTTGGTTAAGCCAGCTCACAGGTCTGAAGCAGCAGGGCCCACAGCCAGGCACAGGCATGGACCAGCACTTCTGAAACACAACTTTGGCCAGAGCTGAGCTTAAATAGAGCTCCTGGGCCCACAGGCAAGGGGGTGCAGGTGGAGTCCCAGCTGAGGATGGTCAGGACCAGTAAGGCTTGTTATTCGGACTAGTAAGGACTAATATCTCTGCAAAAGGTGGTAGTTTGGTATCCAACCAAAAGACAAGTGAGCTATTCAGAGACTGTGTGTTTTCTACAAAAATGGATGGTACTGGCTTTAGCCATTGGAGTGTCTCAGAACAGCACAGATAGAGACATAGTAGCAAAACGTTCCAAGCTAACACACTCACTTGTCCTTATCTCCTGGTGCAGCATGCTTGTCCTCTGCTCTAAAAATTAAGTGAATATTGATGGAAGTTATTGATTGACAGCTCTGCAGATATCCTGTGCTAATCCACAGAGCAGCCACTGCAAATAGACATGAAAAATATAGTGTCATCAGATGCAGCAAGACAGTGACAATTCTTCTCCAATACTTTAAGGAAGAAACTGCTTTGTAGAGTGGTTTCATCTCCACACAAAGTGTAAGCTGGGTGCTTGCTTAGCTTTCAGTCCCTCAATGCTGTGAGACTGCATAGCCTCACTGTTTAAAAGGCACTTTCAAAACTATTTGAAGTTTATACAAGGTGATCCTTTCAGATCTCTCAGGGTAAGAAAGATTTCCATCCATTTTGAGTAACCTGTTTGCACCCCTTCCCATTCCTGGTGTGGCAGCAGCTTCTGCACAGCCTCTGACTCTGCTGGGGAGGCATTTGTGTGTTCTCCTGATCCAAAGTACCCAAACCTAATTATAATGGGAGGTATACTGGGGAAGGAAGGGAGAGAGAGAGAAATCTCTCACCTGGAGACTAGGGCTTACATCATTTTACAGAGGACAGTCACAGCCCTCAATCACATTAGTAGATCCCATTAGTAAAGTTCCGTATTCCATGACCAGAGATTAAGAAAATGAGATGCCCACACAATGGAATTTTGTCTCCTCCTTGAATACTCTGCATGCTTTGAAAAGAGCTATTAACTCTTCAGAGTGATGCTAAACTACTGGTATTTTGCAGTTTCAAATACATATTGATTTTTTTAATGATACTGTAATTCATATTATAGATCAATGCTTCTAGTTGTGTATTTATGGTTTATTAACCTGCATTCTTTCAGAGAGATTATTTTGTCATTGTTCTTCATGGTATTATAAAAGAATAAATGGAATGGTGTTTAAAAATACCTTAGTCATTATTGCCAGCTATTACTGCTGAGGACAAATGCCCATCTGACTGTCTGCATCTCCATCTATTACCAAAACTGCCCAGAGGCCCATCAGCTTGTTCTGAGCTTAATGAATGCCTTTCAGCTCCTCACCAGGAGCTCTATGAACCCCAGGAAATACTCAACCATTTTTCTCCTGCTCACTTCAAAATCAAAGGGAAGCATTAAGTATTCAGAACCTAAGGCTTGAGTTTAAGATTTATAGTGCAATGGTGCAAGGTGCACCCAAGCACACTCAAAACAGGGATCTTACTTGTGATGAGGTTGTTTATCTGAGGTTAGAAAAAGAGACGTAGGAGCTGAGAATGTGTTTGGAAATACACAGCAAAGAAATTCAGGACTTCAGTGGAGGTCAGGGCTTTTTTTTTTTTTTTTTCACCGTCTGACTTTTGAATAGCAGCAGTGTGATATAACAGAGAATCAATAATGAGAATAAACGATGAAGACCTAAATGGATTCTCAACATCAAGCTGTGATGTACAAATCTGTCCACCAGTCCATCTCAGATAACACTGCATCTCAGATAACACTGATAAACGTCTTGAGCCAAGCCATAGATAGGAGCAGATTAACTGATCATCATTCATTTCAGAATGCATCCATCTACTTGTAAACGTCTGTCTTAAGGAAACGGTCTCGCCTCCTACTTTAATGTGTCTCTTCTGAAAATAAGATCAGTGACTCAATTTTTCCCAGTTATCACACCCCACAAAAGTGCACCATTCACAATACTTTGGGTCCCAGCTAAACCCTCACCGTACCCTGCTCCATTTAGCAGTGCAGAAAGGACAAGAGGGTTATTATCTACAAACAGAAAGCAATTTACTTAAATGTAGAGGAGATGAATACTCACATACTTGATTTCTCAAGAATAATTAATTCATGAGGGAGACAGGCAACCTGTGCTCTCATTAATGTCTCTGTGAAACAAGTGGCATCACTAGGTGTGCAAGTTCTCATTCCTGTTTAAAGAGAAGATTTTTTTTTCCCCTCCACAGAGAAGAGAACATGCTTCCCAAAGGCTCTAGTGTTGGAGACACAGGAATAAGGAAGTAATTCATCTCTGAAGTCCTTAGTGCAGAATTATATGTTGCACTGATCTGATCATAGCATTTACTTACAGTTCTTCCAGTGAATGTGAAATACAAAGACAGTTTACTCAATAAAACACAGAAGTTTGTATATGTAGGCTCACCCTACAGATCACCCAGAGCCACTGGAGCTTGAGCCTTCTCTCCAAATAACCTTTTTGCTTCAGGCCACAGCGTTACATGCCAGGCCTGTCAGTCAAGCCCTCATCATTGCCTGACTGTCTTAAAGTCCCATCAGGGGCTGAATTAAAGTGTTAAAGCCAAGTCTGATTGTATCACCTCCTGCCAAAAGTATTATGAAAACATGCTGTCTCAGGATTCTCAAGATCAAAGATAGAGGCCTAATCTGTGCTGCAGAAACCATCTACATTACCATACAATTAAGAAGCTGATATGCTATTTCTCATAGGTACCTGCTGCCCATTACAGATAGACAGAAACAGAGGTGATGTCTCCACAAAGGAGTCATCAATTGGGTTTTTAAGATACATTTGATGGCAAAATTTTCAGGGCAGCATGACCTGTCAAACTGCAGCCTAACTTCTCTACAGATGGTGCAGAAATTGGTATTTTAATATAGGGAAAATATAAGCAGCTTCTATAAATATTCTAAGTTATGCTTTCATGTTGCTGTGAAACTATCGCTGTTATTTCCAGATGGCTATTAAGTTTTCATTTCTAGCACCTAGAACAGTTTGGGTTTTTGCTAGTTTTTGCAAATGTTTCTCAAACTTCCTTTTAATTTTCCTGATGCTGGGTTCAAGAAGACAAAAATGTTGTATTCACACTGAACAAAAAGGGCAGAGCAAAGACACACACTTGCTCAGGATGGCAGACTCTATTTATAGTGGAGACAAAATCAGAAATAGGGAGAAAACTGGAAACCCCAGTATTGTACTAAACATTCTTCACAGGGAAGTGTCATCTTCCCAAATGGCATTGCAGGGAATCATGGTTGAGACTGATCAAGGCTGTGTGTTCCTGTGTGCCAGGCACAAGTCCTGCCCAAAGCACACTCACATCAGTACAAAATCTCTCAGTGATGGGTGTGAAACGAAATTAATCGGGGTGGGGACATGTGGAGAGAACAGAAAAGTGGAAGAGAAAGACATAGGGCTCAAAGGGAATGTAACCAACAAAGTACCAACTTGTGTTCCTCTGTTTTGGCCAGCTAATATTATGCCATGCCATTTTTCATATCCAGTTGTCCATGGAAGGAAAAGCGCAGGGTTGACATCTAGGAGAAAGTAGGTTTGGTTTTGGTTTATTTGCTTGTTTTTTAAATAAAACATGGTCAGCAATGAAAGCCAAAACAGATTTTAATTAGACAGAGGACATCTATAAGAGTACCTTAAAAGAATGCACAGTTTGAAGCCTTTGCATCTGCATATTTAAATGCTGAAATATATATGGTTTCTTGTGCAATAGAATGAGGGCCCTTCCCTCACGAGTGCTGAGACTACCTCAGCTAAAAGGCCCAGCCATCAACTGAAATCTGGATCTGCAGCAGCTCAGCCAGAGTTGGTGACTTTACAGAGCATCCTCAAAAAGAAGAGTTTTATTCTCTATTTTGAGAGAAAGAGGAAAGAGCAGCTTCTGATACTGTTTCCTACCATCTTCCACTCTTTTTCTTGTTTAGCTGGAAGTGTGGGCATGTCAGCAGAATACAGGCCATTAGCTAGCAGGGCTGGTCAGAGAGGTAAGTTAAGACCACTGAGCCACTCTTTGCCACCAAAACCCCCTTTGTAGTATGTTTTCCAGCGCAGGAGCTCAAAGGGAACAGATTTTTCACCTAAGTATCATAGCAATCTCTTTCTCTGAGCGTTAATACAATCTGCACCTGGGCTTTCCCTGCATAGCTTTTAGTCACTCCTGGCCAAGAGCAGAGCCTCTCACCAGGGTCCAGCACAGCCTCTGTGAAAACATTCAGCCTGTTCCTCTGGTGTGGGGCCAACCAGAGCAGCACAATGTTGTTGGCAGTTGGCTGGTGCTCACCCAGCACAGGGTTCTGGCATCTCCCCACCGCACTCTGGTACACAGTGTGGACTTAGGTCCCACAGGCTTTCCAAATAATGAAGGCAGCTGCAGCCTTAGAGCCTCCTGCAGGAGCTGCCAACGTGGAAGAGGGTTTGTTGAGAAGTGGAAAATCTCAGGGAAATCTCTTATGTAGAAATTTAATAGGTAGATACTCTTGAAGCAGCTTTGGAGAAATGGTCACACACGTTTCATTTTTAAAGTGGAAAATATGTGGTCAGACTGCCAGACTCATCAGCCTCTTTTGTCACTTAAGCAACTACATAGAGATGATGAAATTGTGGGGACTTTCTATCTCAAAGACGAGGATCCTACCTCTGGTTAAACTGTGGTGTTTGTGGCACTAACCATTTTTTAAATTGGATTTTTTAACGGTGGAATTACAAGCACATTCTTAGCACCTTTCTAAGCCAGAAGGGGTTCTCTGGGGCAACAGCTCAGCTTCATAACTGCTCACCCCTGTGTATAACTTCACTGGCAGGAGAAGTCTTGTTAATTATTCATGAGTAGCACTTGTAGATTGAGGCCCTCAAGCACTTTTACTGTTGTGAAGAAAGGAAAAAAGAGTTTGCTCTGTAAAGGTGTGATATTTATATTTAAAAAAACCCAGCAAATCTTTGAAAATATTTTGTTGGTTTGTCCATAAGAGAACAACGGAGCTAACTTGATCATTTGCTCTAAAGTTCAGATAGCTCATGTGTGGGCTTCTGAAACCCAGG
The DNA here is from genome assembly GCF_020740795.1 of Apus apus. NCBI lineage: Eukaryota > Metazoa > Chordata > Aves > Apodiformes > Apodidae > Apus > Apus apus. Next base: position 29,961,192 of record NC_067285.1, read on the forward strand.
AATAAAGCCAACTTGGCCCAAACAAAGTCTCGTTTGTCTTGACCATTTAGGCCCCTGACTTTCCTTAGCTGCCTGTTAGATTTCTTGCCTTCAGATGAGGCACATGCAATGTGCCTTCCCTAACTAAGCTTCCTTATTTGGCTGGATCAGATTGGCATGTTGGATTGTGAAAGTGAATTTCATTTCCTTGTGGTCATGTAGTTGAAATATGATGGCAGAGACACATTATTCCATTGAATGCATTTTTCTGCTAACTTGCTTTGTATTTCTGATTAGATCCTTTCTTTCCACACCTCTCCTTTAGCATCTTTCTCTCAGCCAAGATGCTCGATCAGATTTTTTTCCCCTCCATCAAATAAATAAGTCAAGTACATAATGCAGTGAAAAAAAATTTTTAATCAATTAAGAGAATTCCCCTGCTGGCAGCAGTGCAATTGCTCAGTTGCTAGGCTAAAAATGCCCATCAGAGGTGATTATTAAGAGATTAATTCCTTTAGAAATTAACTGTAGCTTCTCTGACAATAGTACTAGGAACAGTTTTGCTTGGAAAGGTATTCTCCCAGAGTAGACATTTATAATTTCCCAGCAGTTGCTTGTTCTTCATTACAAGTTCCACTTCTCTGCTTTTTCCCCTATTCTTGTGAAAAGGGGATTTATTAACATAATTCAGAAACATAAATATAGAATACCATATGTTGGACAAAAACGCTTCCAGAGCCAGGTGAGGGGGGACATGATTTTATTCTTTGGCCTATGTAGTGCCAGGTTGTTGAAACTAATCAAACAGATCACACGCTCACACATTGCTACAGCCAAGAACATCTGATAAATCTGCAGTGTAAACATGGGAATAGAGCAGCTCTCCCACCCACCAGCATCCAGCCTTCAGAGGCAATGACCTGGAGCTAAAATGGTGTGGCTGTTCATGCTCGCTCCTCTGCTTCACCTTCTGGCTCTCTATTCACCATCTCGTTCCCTCTGCTCCTCAGATGGCAGCTCCTCTATCTACCTCACTGTTCCTCTCTGTGTCACAGGGAACAGATATGGCTCCTCTGCTGACCTGCCATCTGGAGCAGCATCCTTATTGCTCTGTGCCTACTTGAAATTCAAGAGAAGCAGGGTGTCAATCTCAGGAAGAAACTTTTCCTGACCCTGCCTTATGAGTCCTTCAAATGTGGCATCTGCTGGGAGAATTAAACATCTCCTGAAGCTCTGCTCCTTTTTCCTTCCACAAGTCCAACAGATGCCTGCTATCTGCCCTGTGGCTCACCATTCCTTGAAACGATGCCTTTCTCCTGCAGCCAGTTTACACTGCAGCTTTCGTCTAGGGCAGCCCCTTCCATGACAAGATCATCCCACCCTTGGTCCAGTCCCAATCTCAGGTCTTCAGAGCAATGCAATGCACTTTTCCTATGTGAAAGGGTCAGACATGGCTCCCAGCTGCCCTCTCCATGAGTTGTGTGTAAAACAGCCAGACAAATGAGCCCTCAGCAGCCCAAGACAGCACCCAAACGGGAACAGCCCTCCACATGAAGAGCTTGGGATGGAGAATGTCAAAACCTAATAGCTTTGCTTCCTATTGCACAGGGTAGGCTGTAGTGATACACAAATTGTTTTATGGTTATTTATGGAAATTCAGCAACAAGAAATTTCAAATCATCACTTAAGGAATGTGTGAAAAAACACTGTCATACAATCCAGTTGGACTTACAGATGCCAAGGTTCTGGCAATGTCATAACACTAGGTAACTTATTCTTAGTATCTGTCCTAATATTAGACAGACAAAAATTAGAATCAAGTCTGAACCAAGCCAAAAACAATTCAATAGAGGAAAAGAACAAGGCATTAAAATAAATTCACAGAAACTCACAGATAGAGAATGAAACCTCAAGGATTTCCGATGATCATCTAGTCTTTGACAAACTGTTCTTCAGACCTGAGAGGAAACTTCAGTCTGAGATAGTTTGGCATTACATTACCAGAACCCAAAAAGAAAATTGGACATGGGAGCAAAGGGACAAGGGACTGCCAGAGAGCAGGGCTGGCAGCGTGGGCCACCACGTACAGGGTCACCACTTACAGTGGCTCCTCAGACCACTGTGTACTCAAGCAATCCTACTCTGAGCAGCTTCCTAGAAAGCTGTGCACAGATCAGGAGCACTAACGTGGTGGGGAAATTTCATTTCTTGCTGAAATCTATGGAGAACACTCAGTAAGCAATGGCCACAGGCCACATGGTAAGATAAATGAGACCAGTATCAGGAATAAATCTGAAAAACTGGACAGCACCTGAGCTAGTCTTATGTGAGAAACTATTCTAACACAGACCAAGTCTGGTGTCAGCAAGGGGAGGAATCCAATTTACTCCCATGTGAGTTTGTGGCTGCACTATCTTTGCATAAATTTGCCTCTGATTCAGTGCAAACCCAGTCCCAGTAAGCATCTTGTAAAGGGCAGAATTTCCCCAAGTCCTCTGTGGTCCTGCCTTTTCAGTGCCATCACTGCTTTTTCTCTTCAGAGGCCTGTCCAGGAATTCAGAAACTTGCCCATGGAGACTAGGGGTCACAGAAGAGGCAATATCTCTTATTCCTATGCCACGTATCTTGGGTAATTCTCGAGAATGAATGTGCCATTGGAGCTGCCTTAGTTCTCCCTAGTACATCCTTGTCCTGCAGGAGCCTCATGGGGTGATTTGATGGAGTCTTTCCTTGGTGATGAAACCACACGGTTCTAGAGTCAAGACAGTCTCAGTTTCTACTCTGGCAATTCTGGGACTCTAATAGATAACCTGTCACCTGCAGAATGTGAAGAACAAACATCTGCCACAGGAAAGGGGGAGCACAAGGAAAATAAGCTAAGAGCACTGTCAAGGAAACACTTCTTTCACCAAGGGGCAGAGCAGTGCTCAGTCACTGCAGCTAGAAACTGCCTGGAAGCATATGCTAATTTTATACCAGATTTGGTGTAGAAGGAGAGAGATTCATTCCATTTCATTATGAAATGATACAAGGACCATAAAGTATTAGCTTTCAATTTAATAATTTATAAATTAAGTGTAAATAGTCCATATTTAAAGCTCCTCTCAAGCCACTCATTTATTCTTCCCCTGTGAAAAATTAATGAGTCTATAAAATAGCTTGTAAATTTTAAGCAGTAACTTTTTTTTTTTCTTAAATCCACAGTGTGATTTTCCTAGAGACCATGAAGCATTAGCTGGCTCTAGCCCCTGCTGTTAATCACTGGTCTTAGGTGTACTACTATGCTACAGCAAAGGTTTTCCACCTCCTAAGATTCCTGCTATAGATGAGTGCCAGACAAGACAAAGCACTCTGGTTATTAAGCTATCCTAGTACAGCAATCCCTGCTTTCAGCAGCCTGGCAGACTGCTTCCTTCAGGGGGTGCTTGAGGACTTAACATCCTATCCAAGACATCAGGAGAAGAGTTAGTGAGACAATTTTTATAATCAAATTTTCTAAGTGGAAAATTCACCACAGGCAAAACTTCTGGTCTGTGGGAAGGAAAACAAGCAGAACCAGATCAGCTGGCTCTGTATTTCTGCTGAGAGGATTCCCTAGGGGAGTCTTTTGCTATTTCATGAACTTTTTGCTTGCCTCTGGACAAAAAGCTGTGTTGGTCATTTTGCAAGGCCCTCAGCAACTTTGCAAGGACCTGTATTCCTGCCCATTGGTGTGTGAGTTTACCAATTGCACATAAAGATCAGAGAAGAGGAGAAGATGATCAGGGCAGTAGGAGACAAGTGGGCTGAGGAATGGCCTGATGCAGGCACGAAGCTCCAGGAGTTGGCGTCATGAAGGACCACAACAGAGGAGTGCAGAGAACAGGCACCAGACTGGTCCAGAGGTTGCCATGTAGGTGTAAAAGTGGCTTTCCATGCAGTTGAAGACATGCCTCCACCTACTTCCACTCCCTTCTACCATCTCTGGGGACTTTGCTCAACACCCACTTAAATGCCCATGAAGCCTATTCAAAACCAAAGACATCCCACAAGGACTCTGTATCAAAATCTGTTGCTGCTTGCTGGTCTGTGCTTGGCCAGGGGTGCTGGAAGAGGAGACAGAATTTCATGGCTACTAGGGCATCACAGAAGAGGATGTTCTGTATCACAAGGGGCTGTTATATCGAGAGATGCAGGGTAAGATTCCTGTAGGATAAGCTCCACAATTTTCTGTTAATTGTTACACTTATGCTGAACATTTGGAGTGATTTGCTTAATAAAAAATGTTGGCTAAGAAAACTGTTTCACACTAACTCTTATTGTTAAGCTCTGTCATGAAATATCCAACTCTTTTCAATCGAACAGAAAAAAACACATTAAACAAGACAGAATAAACAAAGCACACAGATTACTTTTCTCTTCTGCATACATATGTATGAGTATGTTTCATATTCCTTCTCTACAGCCTAACTCTGATTATCATGAACAGCAAGTCACTGTGACCATTTATGACAAAAGTCACAGGTTTTATTAGATGCAATGGTAAACTTATTCATTAAATTCCTAGAATTGAGCATTAAAATGGTTACTATTCCCCTGGGAACAAGACAAAGAGATGAATTTACCTTCTTTATCTCTGTTGCATGTAAAATATTTGTAATTGAGCAGAAAGCCTGATCCCAAATGCTTAAAAATATAAGGCCAGGGCAGAAAATGTGATTGGATTTCTTACAATCTAATCATTTTGCTCCATATGTGGCCCCCAATCTGTTTAGGATTGTTAAAATTCCTGGGTATTGTAGTGCCTTCCCCAGAGAATGCTGGGAAGAGCTATGGACAGCCTGGACCAGATGGGATGCCAGTGACTCCAGCCAGCAAAGGCAGAAAAGAGGACAGTTGTTAACTCCTCCTCTCCCAGCCACCACAGAGGTCCAGACAGGAAAATTAATGCAGACTGCTTTCCAAGATGTAAAAGGCTGCTTATATTTTCAAGCTCCTGGGAGTAAACTGCTGCAGCATGGGACATGAGCAAGGACAGACAATTACATTCTTCTGAAAAATTGTACAGTGCTGTAGGTGGAAGTTTTGGTTGCTTGCAAATTCCCGAGTATGAGAAGGAAGAAGGACTCCTAGGAGCTCAAGACAGAAGTGAAATCAATAAATTTAACCAGCACCTAGAAGATGAAAGGCCTCTTAGTCAGAGAGAAGGTGTTTTTAAAAAGCCTAGAGTAGTGCAGGATCAGAAAGCCTCCCTCCAGATGCAAGAATTTCATCAGGCCCGTGCTTATTTCAGAGCAAGGGTCTGGCTGCTCAGCATTCCCTGCCCCTCTCTAACTCATTACTGCAAGGAACTAAACTGGCACTTGAGAACCTCTGCCATAGGAAACACTGGGACGTTCCTTGTCAGCAGGGTGAATTAGTTCTATTTATACAATTTTAATCCTTTGGCATATGAAACAAGCCACACTGCAGCTAAAAACAAAATATGGGATTACCCTATTAAAATGGTGCAGTGATTATGGACAAAGAGACTTCTTTCCTTCTTGTGACTTTCTCAACTAAGATATTCAGTAGCTTTTAGCTAAGCTGAAAACCTCACCTTATTATTCCATACCTGTCTGAACTGTTGTGCTGCCTTGATAGCTTCAAGGGAACTTCGTAGGTGTTTTCTAAGGCATTATTTAACAAGACAACCTAAAACCCTGAAAGCCTAAGGTTATGAGGGAAAAAAAAAGGAAATGAAAATACCAGCTTGGGACCATCAAGATGTTCTTCCTCTTTAGTTCATAAAGAAGCCATTAGTGTAATAATGACTCCTGGCTGAGGACTTCAAGATTTTTTCTGTTGCACTGAATTTACACTTGTGGAGGAAAAATTGTCATAAAAGTAAAAAATTCTCATTTAGCTGGATACAGTAGCCTCACAACCAATAGCTCACATCCTGTGAGTTCAGAGTTTTTCACAGGAAATCTCCCCTATATCACATCTATTATTTCTCAGACTCCTCAGACTAACTATTAAAATATGAAATATAAAAATAATGAGGAGTAATTGCATGTCTATGATCTTTAGATTTTTATTTACTAAAAGACCCTTAAAGCTATCTTTAGTTTCAACAGCATCAGAAAAAAAAAAAACAAAACACAAAAATAACTTTTGAGCATAAAGGTGCCAGCATCTTATCCTGGAGTGGGACTTCTGAGCAAAACACACACGTGCCAGTGAGATCTATCAGTAGATAGAGCAAATTATCAGTATATAACTCCTTGGGAAACTTCTCAATATAACCCAACCATAACAGGGGCTATGGATCCAAAAATGTAGAAGGGCACTGGCTTTTTATCTTACCAAAATCAACGTGTACTACGAGGACAACCCATGAGCTTCCAAAACAGCCTATTCCTATACTCTAACCTGGGGACACACCGCAGGAAAATTCCAATGCTCCTTTTTGCTTGTAAGTAATTCCCTGTCTCTCCTGCTTATTAATGCCTCTAAGTAGGAACAGACTAAAGCTTTTCTTAGCAGACAGACCTTTGAGTTTTGTGCACTGTGAGGATTTGACAAAACCTGGAAGAAATAGATGTAGCTGCCCCACTGCAGTACCCTTGCTAGATTTTAAGTGCCAGACTTTTGCTTAGGCTCATCTTTCACATCTTCAGAGGAAAGTCTGACTCTTTCTGGAGCCCAGCTGTGTGTCTAAGAAGGTATTTTTTTGAGCAATAATACTAACCAGAAGCATGTTAACTTCTCAGGGACATGCTAGCTCTGGCATCTGTCAATCAATGACTCTGACACCCCCCCCACTTGGGAGGGGATTTTTACAGAAATTTGCATCCCCTTTTCCATTGCTGTAAGGATGAGTCAGAAGTTGGATTCTTTTGCCAAGAGGAATAGATTGTAACTTGCAGCCACAGAAAATGCTAAATGTATTTGACTGCTATAATGCCCCCAGAGATCTGATATGTAAGACATTAGAAAATGTCAGACATTCATAGCTGCTTCCACTCAGGGCTATGAGCAGAGTTTATAAAAGCTAATGAGTTAAGAAGGTATTTTGCAGGCAGATAGGTAGCTGGGAGCCAAAGACTAACACTTTCAATTCAGTTGTTCCTAGGAAATGTGTGCATGTGTGAAAAACAGAAAATGAGAATATTACTTGTCTCATAACTGAAGGATTAGATTTCTATTTCCCCACGCATTTTTAATGTTCTTAGAGAGTTTCAAGAAACAAAACTTCCTGGGCAGGGCTGGGGCTGCAGGTCAGTTGCCTGTGTTTAGGTAATGGCCTGGGTTCCAGCCAGGGCCTAATCCAGCCAGTCAGTGGATGGGAGGACCACACAATCCTGATACCTCTTTGCTACATATTGCACTAATGGGGGGACTAGAGCTTTCTCCACCCTTCCTTATTTTTTCTGATGAAGGTGACCTGATCATCTCAAAGGCAAGTTGCCAGGGTAAGGGAATTGCCTCACTAAAAATAGACGTGGTCAATTTTCATGCATCCTCCCTGCCAAGTATGAAGCAGCACTGCAGGGCTGTCAGAGTTGAGCTGGGGACCACTGCCCAGCTTTCTGAGCATCCTTTTGAAAGGGAAGCTGTGAAAGGGCAACCAAATGCTGCAGGCAGGGAGTGCTGTGGGACAGTGTGCTGCCAGGGCTGTGGAATGCTCCTCTGGCTTGCAGGATCCATAATCTGAATATGGAAACTGGGACTGTAGTTCCAGGAAACACATCTGAAGCATCTTCAAGAGAGTTCCCTGACAGCCTGACTGCATGATCCAATTTCAAGAGAGCACCTTTGTTTTTAGCATTACTGATCTTTTAGCAGAGCTACTATAAAATAGGGTATAAATCAAGTCTCTGGAGTCAAATTAATAATAGAATCATTAAGGCTGGAAAAGACCTTCAAGATCATCAAGTCCAACCACCAGCCCTACACCTCCATGACCATTAAACCATCTCCTGAAGCACCACATCTACCTGTTTTTTGAACACCTCCATGGGCAGCCTGTTCCAAGGCCTCGCCACTCATTCAGTGAAGACACTTTTCCTAATACCCAGTCTGAACCTCCCCATAAGAGGTCAGGGAAAGAGGTCTCACACCAAGAGATGTGGTCATGTCTTGCATTTTTGAAAGGAGGTGATGGCCAGGGGAGTTGGGACAAAAGTAGGATCTCCTGAAGAGCTCTCCCAAAGTCACCGATTCAGCTGTGAGGCCCAGCAGGAACTATTCAATAGAGACAACAGCCTTCTCACTAGAAAAATGTAGTATCACTTTTATGTCAAATAAAGAGTTTGATTTATCACTGTTGTAATTCCACTGAGTTCAGTTGAGCTGTATGAGTCATGAACCTAGTTCTTAACTTTCTCCATTGAGAATACTGTTTTTTCCTTTGATACTGTTGCAGTGAACCTCTCAATCCATGAACATGCATCCTGCTTCAGCAAAGCATGTGAGAAGCCCTTGTGAGAGAAACTGGACTAGTTCCACATTCAAACTATCCTGTCAGCCTCTTTCACCTGATATCCTTGCTCATGTAATTCAGTGGGAGACAGAGTAATCCTTCAAGCATTTGGCTAAACACAGCTGAAATCATGGCCAAGGGAAAGACTCAATGGCTTTCTCTGGAAGCTGTACTGTGTGCTTGGTAATGGCTTGTCTTGACAGCAGTGGGGAGGTTCAGGAGGATGAGAAAGTGAGTCCATCCCTTCCAGAACATACATTCCACTGTGTCTATATTAACTAAGGATTTCACCAGACATGTGATGTCTGCTCCTGAGCCCTGCCCAAAGATCTTCTTACTTCACAGCACTGGTTACAACCTTATAATTCTCCCTGCTTACTTCCACTCATTAGCCCCTCCAAATCTCTGAAAAAAACCAGACTGTAGTCCCTACATTTATATTATGGCCAAAACCCGTTCTCTCATCACCTGTTTTCAGTGCATATTTTTAATGCACTTCATCTGAACTACATTTTCCCTGTTCCAGGCCTGTTCTTAGAACTTACTGGACTTGACAGCACCATTTTCTCATACTTCTCCTTATGTGAATGGTTTGCTTCTGGCTAGGTTCTTGTCTTTTCATTAGTTTCCATGTCTGTTACCCAGATGCTACCTGGTTTGGAATTCACACTAGAATGGCAATTTTTCTGAAGGACTCTATTTGCTATTTACCCTACTTTTGCTACTTTTCTAGCAAACAACTTGCAATTTTCCTTCCTAGCTCAATAGCACCAATACTCTGATCATACCATGCCTGCAGTGAGGCTCCCACACTATTATAAAAGCCCAGTTGCTCAGCAAAATTTTTTTGTAGATAAATTTTCAGGAAAACTTTGATGAGCAACATAATTACTCCTGCCATCTTCCGCAGTGAGAGTCAACACAGTAAATATTTCTTTGCGTGACATCAGTTGATAAGGAAATTAACATTTTTGTAAGGATTTGCTATGCAGAATCTCATGAAGACTTTTTCTACTTGTTCCTCACATCCCTGTTAAAAAACTTTTGGTGTTGGGAATGCGTAAAGAATACATCTTCAAATCCAGGGGGACAGTGGTAACGATTTACTGCAAGTCACATTCTTCAAACACTGAACAAGAGACTTCACTGTAAAATAAATGAAAGGTTTAGCCTCCCTACTATCTTCTGTCTTTGCCCCCTGCAAAGTGCCTGTCTAGAAACTCATGCAGGTTTGTGGCTTGCCTTTCTAAGACTTGAAGCTGAGCACACATGACCACAGGGACAATCCCAGGGCTCCTTTCCTGACATCTCAGGCCAAGAGGTTAAGTAGTACAAGCAATACACGAATCCTGGCCATACCCTGCTCTGCTCAGCAGGAACAGGCCTTTTCAGGACCATGGCTTTGCTACAACTGCTTTGCAGCCTCAACTGCAGAAGTGATTGTTTGTGCTTGCTTGGAGCCATTTCCCATGCACCCTTTTCCTGCCTGCTCCCTCAGCCACAATACTTTCACTCCAGAAATACTCCCCTAGCCCATACACTTTTGGAATTTCTTTCTTACACGGCCTCTGCAAGCCAAGAAATCTGCTCAGCCCTATTCAGTAGATTCCTGTCAGTCTTCAAAGGATTGCTAATTCCAGTCTGTTTTAATGCAGAACATTGCCTCCCTTACAGCTTTTTTGCTTTCCCTTCTATAAGCCAGTCAGCACCTATTGGACCATTAACAAAACCACAGCAGAAACACAGTAAACCTGAAATTATCTGAAACTTCTGCAGTGCTGTAGGCAAGGAGATTACATGCTCCACAGAAGGGCCATCAAGCTACTATTGTAAAACTAGTTTCCCAGAGGATACTGGTGTGCCCCTGGCTAGCTTGTATTAAGGGCTAACAAGGGTTAATAGCATTTGCTCTCTCCATCTCACCCCCTCCTCCTCACTGTGCATTTCTGTCAAAGAGACCTGCTCTCAGGCCAGCCACGCTGGGATTGGGCTGCTCTAACAGTCTGGCTGACACTCTGTGCAGGAATAAAGTCCTGCTGGCTGGAGGCAGCACCCTGAACGTGCTTCACAGACCTCCAGAAGGAACTCCAGAACTCAAAGGGCAACAATCAGGACTTAGGAGGTTTCAAAATCATGCAAGTTTAAAACAACCTTTGAAAAAACCCAACTTAAGAAACTACCAAAACTCTGGGGATTTTTTGCCTTTGTTTGTGGTTTTTTTTCTTTTTTCTTGAAAGACTGCAGGCATTTTAGTTCCTATGTCTGTTCCAGACCCATATGGAAAAATCAGTTCTGTCCTGTTAAACTGGTTGCACAGTTTTGGTTTTCATCTGTCTACAGAGATCTGAAAAGCCTATGTTGTTTTATTTTGTGCTTATTTGGCAAAGCAACTAGTCTTGAGATCATCTGACCAGGAACAAATGGTAAGCAGACTATTTTTTGTAACATTTCTGAGAGTCTGAGAATATATTGTTTGTGTAATTGAGTGAAAGACTTAAGGATGATGTTCTCTTTGGGATAAGCTGATTATAGGTTGGTTGATTGCTTGTTTTATTTGTTTTCCTGGACAAGAAAAGCTGAGCTGTTGTGGCAGCAGTGTGGTTTGCAAGATCCTGTCATTTAAGCAGCAGAAACTTTTTTTTTAATTTAATCCTCTCAGAAGGACAGAGCAACTCAGATTCCCCTGTCAAAGGTAAAACAAAATATTTGAGGTTATATGTTGAATCTGTAAATTCTAATTAGACTGCAAGAATAACAAACCAGCAAAGAAGTTACTCAGTAATAAGGAAAGAGGTGATATTAAAATATTAAAAATTGAATTTATATGGTAATCTTTACTTTTAGACTTGTTCAGATGGTTGTTTAATCTTGCATTCAGCCAGGTGCTAAATGTATTACAAAAAGGAAGAGAATATCCTAACTTTATAAGGATATTAATTAGGCCATTGAGATGACACAGTAGTGATAATTTCAATAATAATCTCACTGATACTAAAGATGTGTTACTTTGGGAATCACAGATTAAAAGAAATTTTTTTCATAAAAGTCTACAGATGTATTCAATAATGTTTAAATGTGCATGACTAAAATTAATTTATAAAGAAACCTCACCTTTTGTAAAGTCACTTCAATTGTAATGGACAGCAGGTCTGTTGAATTGTTGCTATTTTGGCTGCCTAAGAACTTCTGCACCCTTTGCAGGCACCATAAGGAAAAGACTGATCTCAAACAAGTAAGAAGAACACCAAAGGATTGAGCCTGTCTTATGTTCTCTTCTATCATTAGCCAATAATGAGATTTAACCAGGATCTTTACTCCTTGCTGCTTGTAAGATGCAAAAAGCTACTTTTTCCTCAAAAAAGGGGGATTTTGCTCACAGAGCTCCCTCTGCTTTCCAAATCCCTGAGCTACAGCTGGCACCTGCATTAAGATCTATGTTCTTCCTTCTCCCTTTTGTGCCCTTTCTGCATTTGTACTTTCCTCTCTTTCTGAAACGGGCTATGGCAGACAAAAAAGTTGTAATTATAATCAATAAAATCATAGTAGTGTGCTGTCAAAATTCTTGTCCCAGTTGAAGTCTCCTATATCTGTGTAGATCTGTGCAATGTACAGCATAGTTTAAATAATGTCAGCATTTGAAGATATTATTTTTGGGACTGTTTGTATGAATTTCTGTCATAAGTTCAAAACTTATAATAAAGCCTCCTGGCAAAGGGGACATACGTGATTTTTAAAAATCTCCTAGCAGAGCAAATACAATAGAGATGTTAAAGTTCTTGTGAGCAGCAAATGCTGAGATAAGCTGGAAGTGATGCAGATGAGAAAGAGATGAGTAATACAGAATTCTCAGAATTATTTATCCAGTTGCCTTACAGTAATAAATCTTCCTCCAAATAAGATACATAAAGAGATTAAACTTTCCTAAGTATCAGTTTAGGGATTCTTACATAGGATCCTCTACTTTTCAAACAGTATCTTACAACTGCTCTGAATAAGTTATTCTGACCCTCTTCTCTACACATGCCAAGTTAAGATGGATTAAATAAAAACAATTATCTCTGGCAGAATAGTGGAAAGTGTTTGGGATATAGTGAAATCCTATGAGTTTGAAAGTGACAGTTCCATTACAAATAACACAGCCTGGGAACTTATTAAATGAAGACTAAACTAGGAACAGTATTTAAATGTAATTCTACACTCATTTTGTTAGCAGTGTAAAGGGTCTTATTATAACTGTCTTGTGATATTGCACTTGTACTACATTGACTATATTTTTCTATAATGAAAGACTTGATAGCAGCTTCTGCCCTTAAATCTTTGCAGAGAGATCCTCTGAGAAATATTTCTCTGTGAACTTCAAGCAATTGAGCAAAACAAAGACTGGCACTGTTTAAATCCCTGACTTGCTCTGATTATGATAAAAACCAGGAAAGGCACAGGAAGAGAGGGTCACTGATTACTTTCTCTCCTAAGAAAGCAGTTTCCATTTACTTCTGTCATCTCACTTTGCAGTACTGAAGATGTCCTGGTTTGGGTTTTACCTGCCTCTTCACCTTTTCATGGCAGCTTGCTTGTGCCATTCCATAAAAGCATCCACCACCAGTTCCCAAAAGAGCTACAAGACTGATCTCTTCAATTTCTACCACTCCCTGATACTTGCTGATGGTAAGGAAACTACAGTTCACCTACTGAAGGATATACCTAAAAGGTAAGAGCCCAATACATACAGAATTTGATACACACCCAGCATGGCTGTGGAGCAGGGAGTGAGCCAGATGGTTCAGCCTTGATATGCATTGGACAGAAACTGGAACATGGCATATGCTATACAATGTGACAATGCTCACAAAAGCAAAACTAGAAGCTCTCCTTCTTAAAGGCAAATGAGTATTGAAATCTCAGAAGAGCAAACTTTGCTAAGCTCTTGTGACATAATATTAAGATCGCAGTTAGGAAGCAAAGACCCCTTCAGTTTAGGTGATCAAGTGAGGATCTTACCAATCTCAGAGTAATCCAAACAGGAAACCAAGCAATGGCAAGTTTTTACTTAAATTGAGAAATTCATCCCACAGCTGATGATTTCAGACATTGACCATCCCCTTGTGATGATGCATCTCAAAGGGGAGCAGTCATTCCCACCCACAGTGAAGTGGCCCATAACAGAAAGGCTGATGACAAGGTGTCACAGACAGACTTGAATTTTCTGACACTTTGATTTTAATCCACATTTACAGGTACTATTTTATCGTGGAGGAAGGCAGAGCCCTTGCACCTTTCACAATAACAGTGACCCCCTGTGATGTTCCCATCGAATGGAGCATACTTGTGCACACAGCTTCAGCAAGTTTCCTCGGAAAAGAAGCACGAGGTAAAACCCTTGATCTGCCTGAGCAGAGACAGGGAAAGCAGAAGTTATTCATAAGGAGCTGTGTTACAGAAAATTCCCCACACACATAAGTATCTCATGCTTTTCTCTCCTGTGGGTTGTCATGGGTTGAAGAGGACACCCCTGTTTCCAGGGGTGAAACATGGCAGCCCAAGGGATTTTATCAACTCAAGTACATCAAGGTTTACATCTGAAAGAGTTGATCAGGGTAACATTTGGGAGCTCCACAAACACTAATGTTTCATAAGCGATTTGTACTGGCCCAGATTTCCTGTTGCTGTCTCAGCTCTTTTTTTTGTTGGTTAAGCCACTTGAACCAGTCATTTTGTGATGTGCAGAAAAATTCACCTGTTTTGGGGTTTGAGTTTTTAAAATTATTTTTTCTAAGAACACCATCTGCACTGCAGTGGGCATCATGCTGTTTTTAGCTCTCTAGGAAATTCCATTTGGCTTCATGATTTTAATTTTTCAAACTGAAATCTACCATTAACAAGTTCTTACTTCTCAGGGAGGTACACATGACTGAGAAGTTCAAATAACATTCCTTTGAAGTAATGAATTCTCCCTCTTCATAGAGGAGTCAGTGGCACAAAACTAAACCAAAGAAAATTTTCATAGGAAGTATGTGTTTTCTTGAAGAAAAGTACTCAAAGAGACAGCACTAGAAAAAGAAAATTGTAGAGGCTGCCTCAACACAAGTCAATCTTTTGCCAGGTGTAGTTTTCTAATTATCTTCTTTTTGAAAACAATTTTACAATGCACTACTAAAATAAAAGCTACTCAGGTTTTATTTTAATAAACTGCTAGTAGCAAAAAAATGTTAATTATAATTATTGTTTTCAGGAAGAAAACAGGATATTACCTGCCATGTAAACAATAAAACCTATGCAACGTGCTTTATTTCATATCTATTAAAGCAAAAGTTACAAATCTGCTTTTTGCCTGCAGGTGATCATGATATACAAGAGGTCTCAAAATCTCAGAGGGCTCCAAGCATGGTATCCACCATTTTCAACTATAAGGGAAATTCTGTAGAGACTTACATGGGGATGCCTTCTCATTCTGCCCTTTACATGCTAGAGTTCTTATCCACTGAGAGAGACACACACATCACTGTGTACTTAACAACTGACACGTCATCTGCCAACCTCTATCCAGAACTTCCAATGGATCCACGCATAGATGTTATTGGCATTGGGCATACAACAGTGACTCTGACTTGGAAACACAGTCCCTCTGTCTTGCAGCATAGAGAAAACATCCAGTACTGTCTTCTAGTTAATGAAAAGCACAACTATAAGAGCTTATGTGCTGCTGAGACAGCCATCAGATCCTCTGGAATGAAACTGCCACCTACACTAGCTTTGTCTCTCTCTCCATACCTTCTTGAACCACAGCAGGTGATGATACTGTCCAACAGTGAACTGAGCATCATCAACAAAGCAAGTAGTGGGGAGGTCAGGCAGATATGCATGGGTACCAAGAACACCTACACAGTGCCCAATCTCAGTCCCAGCATTCAGTATTATTTTGATGTTTTTGTTGTCAATCTCCTCACAAATGCCAGCGTTGCTTACACCGGGACATTTGCAAGAACCCTGGAAGAACCTGAACCCAAAGTGACAGAGCTGAAAGATGGGAAAGTGATTCAGGTTGTCCTGGATGGGAAAAAACAGAAATTCTATAATCTACAGTACCAGGCAAGGCACAAAAAAATACAATTCACCTTTCAGTTGTGTCGTGGCCAAGCACAGGTTCACATAACAAGGAATGGTAAAACAGTAGCACTGGAAAACATCTCAGGACTGAGGTATTTCTTACTGAAGGGAAAGCTGCTGGACACATATTTAGTGCAGCTGAGGTCCACAGAGGACTCAAACTCTTCTGTGAAAGTACAGGTGTCCCCCCATTTCTACAAACCCTTATTCCCACTTCTTCCAGAGAGCTTAAAAATCAAGTCCTTCAGCAAACTGAGGACCTGCAGCTCTGTCACCATTGCCTGGCTAGGAACACAAGAGGAGAGCAAGTATTGCGTGTACAAGAAAAGGATTGAAGAAGATCAGGTCTGGATGGACCTGCAGAGTGCAGACAGGTGCTCTGGACCTGAATCTCGGCACAAGTCTGAGAAAGTGCTGTGCAAGTATTTCTATGATATCAACCTCCAGCGAGCTGTCACCACAGAGACCATCAGTGGGCTGGATGCAGGGACACTTTACTTGTTTGATGTTTACCTCTTTGGGCCATCTGGTATTCCCATCAGATACCACAGCAAAGTCGTGAAGACCAGAAAAAAATGTTGAAAGTTTTAAATAAATGTTCTGAAGTGAGTGAATGAAGACTTACCAAACTCTACGTCAATCTACGCCACAGCATATGCAGTTGAAAATATGCTAACTCACAAAAACTTTCAAGCCATAAGATTCTACGGAGGAAACATCTTGGTTGTTTAGATCAGTAGGTTTTCTTTTGTGTCTTCTCTCCCATAAAAGTTCAGCACGCCCCCCCCCCCCCCCATGTCTCATTCAGACATCAGCATCAGAGACCTGTGAAACAAATCCATGCACATGGAAATAAATACCCACAAAGACACTCATAAGAAATAGATTGAATACTGAAATGTTTCCCAAATCCAACACAGAAGTGATGGGAAACACATCTCAAGAACATCATCATGTTAAGGTAGAGAGTTTTCCACTTTGTGTATCTCCAGCTAATGAGGAACTGACAGACCCCACAGTCAAGCTGCTCTCAAGAAATGGAACTTCCCCACTGCTTGAACAGCAATGGTGAGAAAAAGAAACAAAAAAAACCCCAAAACAGTGGAACTGGTGTAAATCTCCAGTCATTCTGTAAAGCAGACCAAAATACATCTTTCCCTATTTACTTGCATGTTTCCTTGGCTTTTATTTCTATAGAGAAACTGTGCCTGGTCAGAAGTGGGCAAAATACAGGTCAGAAACTGGCTCTGGATCCAGATTTTCTGGGAGCACAAGTACAATGCCATGCTGCTGCCTGTTGAGGAGAACAGCAAGCAAGGAAACTTGCCATGGAAAGGAGATTTTTACCTATAGTCTCTGGTATCAAGCCCGTATCTATCACTGTGTGACTCCTGAGGGTAATGTACTCACTCTTTACATCTTTAATCCAGCCTACCTGAATAAATTTGTTGCTTTAGGAAAAAATAAATGTGGTTTTCCTATTATATATCATGAAAGGAAAAGATTTGTAGTAAAAAACCCTGACAAACACTTTGTCTTCTTTCCTTGATTTCCTTCCTTAGATGACAAGAGACAGCATAAAAAATAAAAGTATAATAAACCCCGATGCTCAATTTCAATTATCAGTAGATCATTTTGCACATAGGCTCTTGGCAGGTCTGGTGTTTACATAGAAAGAGATACAATAGATTC
Organism: Apus apus; assembly: GCF_020740795.1. Classification (NCBI taxonomy): domain Eukaryota; kingdom Metazoa; phylum Chordata; class Aves; order Apodiformes; family Apodidae; genus Apus; species Apus apus. The sequence continues at coordinate 29,978,413 of NC_067285.1, forward strand.
CCTGACCCAGAGGTTGCCTGCTGTAATTCCTATTCCTCTACAATTACACTAAGTAGAGATTTAAATTATTATTTCCATTATTATATATTTCAGATGTTTTCTTGCAACTCAGGGTCAAAGTTCTAGCTTAACTCTGAATAATTATTTTATCCAAACATGCTTGGAGGCAACTTGGTAAGGACTGAATCAGTTCTGTGCATACACAGAGGATTACACCTTTCCTGCTCCGAAGACTTTATAGTGTTGTGCACCCTGTGTGCTCCACACTATACCTTAGTGGGCTCCGTCCCAGAAGAAGGGTTCTGGTCTTCACATGGTATCAGCTGCAATTTCTGGGCTTTGGCTAGGCTTTACACTCCTGCAGGAACTGTACTGGATTGAGCAGTGCCACAGCAGGAGCCCTGTGCTTTGTGACCTCCTCCACACACCCTGTGGGACTTTTGGCTGAGTACAGGGGCTGGCAGCTGCACTACCTTCTTCCCAAGGAAAGTCTCCCCTTCATTTTGCTCCTGCCAAAAATAGTCTGAGCTCAAAGAGCAGCAGGGATTATCTCCACTTTGAACTCTTCGTGTTTTCTTCTGCTTTCCTCCTCAATTTCAGGCATTTATATTCTGGATTAACTTTGCTTAGATCCCCTACAAATGACTGTAACAACAACCATAATGATAATAGAGGAGGAACAGGAAGATCTGCTAAATTGCAGATGCAATATATTCTTAATCCACTGGCTTCAAAACATTAACCCTTGCTTTTGCCTTCTATACACAATGTCACAAATGTCACTTAGGAAAGGTACATTGGCATCTTGCCCAATACTAGTGCCTCTGCTAAAGAGTATCTCTCACAACTGAGCTGGCTTTAGAATTCTCAGCAAAACCTTGGTTTAGGGCTACAGCCAAGAGCCCTAAGGAAGGGACAGAAGAACAGTTGAAGAGGGCACAAAGAGAGCTGAGCAGTCAGAGGTGGCACATAAGCAAAGGTTTGGAGTAGCACTGACTTCACTTGCAGTTAATCAGAATCTGGAGGAAAAAATAATGCAGGTTTGGAGGTGAGCAGATATTCCAGGGAGACTTTAGAAAGCCAAGAGATTCTTCTCCTCTCAGCTTCACCAGCTCCTCTTCACTCCAGGTGCCCCTGTCTATTGCCACATGCAGAGACCTGGCTGAGGCCAAGACCAGTAGGGAGCTCTGAAGACCCCAACTTACCGTTCCTTCAGCCAGGCTGATAAAAGTAGAGCAGAGATGACAGTCCCTCCTGCTGGTCCCTTGCTCATAGAAGGAGCTGCCACCCACCCACACCAGTCCCTCCATCAGCAAAGGACCCTGCTCAAAGGAAGCAGAGCTTGGTTGTAGAGAGGAACATACTGTTCTGTTAAAAGCCATTGCATTTAATATAAGCAGACGCAGCAAGCTGCTCCCCAGGTGGCAGCCCACTTTGGTATTCATGCAGCCAGCCATGGTCTTTAATAGACCCCATGAACAGCAGGCAATATTCCTCTCCACTGACCTTTCCACTGTGATTCTGCCTGTGTGCATCAGCCTGCAAACCTGTTTTAAACCAACCATGTCCACACCCTGCTTTTGCGGCAGCCTTTGGGAGCACTAGTTTTTAAGCTGAGGGTCACTTTGCTGACTGCTGTTCTGCAAGTGAAGTTTATTCACACCAAAACCAAAGGTGCTGCATTACACCACTGGTGCACTTCCTGCCCCTACAAACTGCTCATGTGAAACACTCCCTGTCTTCAGCACTCAGAAGCCCTTCCCTTTCCAAAGCTCTTTGGCCTCTTTCCAACTTCTCTCCTTCCCATTTGACTAGTGCTTGCCTCCTACAATCTGACCATAAAGAATTCACAAGCTACATTTACATCCTTTCCTTTCTTCATGCTTTCTGCAGTCTTTTTTTGCTGAGTTTCTAGAGAAACTCAGTTCCTTCAGTCCATCCTGTCCTAAGCTGTCAACAACTCTTCCCATCTGCTCTCCATTCCCACTGAATCTGAGTCACATAGGAAGTGCAGATAGATAATTTCACAGATAATGTTTCAAGAGCAATGTTTTGCTTTTGTGGATCACTTAATGTCCTCAACATTGCTACCAGGCTGAAGAATTTTTCCTAGTATTCAGTGGTGGGTCCCAGCTTTTGCATGCTTCCAGCTAACATATCTCAAGTTCTGTCAAAACCAAGATCAAAGCCTGAGGCCATGCATCTTCTCCCAGCATTTTCTCAGAATTGGTCCCATTGCTAAGCCACCCCTCCACATGGCAAGTGGGGGTTAGGGATAGCAAAACCAGAGAGACCAAATAATAAAACAGGTTTCAGCTCCATATCCCCTTTTCCCTGTGGACTAAGCCTTAAAAATCATCACTTGCATGCTGGAAATGAGGTGCAGGTATCCAGAACAGTCAGATAAAGGGCTTCAAGGTTTGCCATCGTGCAGGTCTATGAACTGCAAAACAGTACAGCAAAGGGCTCCTCAACATCACTTTACAGTATTTCATACAGCTGCTCTTGCTGAAAACCTTGAAATTCAAGACATTAATAATTGCTCAGTTAAGTTAAACACTTCAAAAGATAGTGCCTCCTAAAACCAGCGTAGAGGTTTGACACTTGGTTCAAGGAGGAATGACATTTATGAATTAAATATCAAGTGACATTGAGAATCATCTCTTGTCATTCTTTTTCCCTCCTGTATTTAACAGCCCATTTATTCATTCCCTGTTAGTTTAAGCTTCTTAAAAAATGCAAATATCTTTCAAATTGGATCTGGTAGTCTTCTAGAAATTGTTCCCTCTTTGCCCACAAATACATGCAGGACTGCATTCACAGCTTTGAGCAAAATTTTCTTTAATTTAATCTTTATGTTTGTATGTTTTGTTTTTTGTTGTTTTTTTCTGACTACTGCCTTCCTACTTGGAAGGTTTCTTTCAGCTTAAGCAACATGATAAAAATAGTCTTGCTATTCTGGCCCCAGGTGCTGGACTGAAATCCTGCTCACTACTTGCTTTCAAACAGAGTTGATGTGTTTGTTTAGACAGACACATCACCCTCATTTTGGGCTTGGTTAGTATTGCTTTTTGGGTTTTGGTGAGTGGAGTTCATGGACATGAATTCATACCATGGACATCACAGTTAAACATCCTGTCCAAATGTAGCTGTGGACAAGGCATAAAATCTAATACTAAAAGTCAAATAATATCAGCACTGACAGCAAGTCCAAACCAATGACCCCAAAATGCCAAAGGCTTTCAGGTGCTGTTAGAACAACTGAAGGTCTCTGGCATTTAAATAAAAATTGATGACCTGGCAACTGAACCAAAAATAACAAATTCAGGCAAAACAAAATACATTAATGCATCTTTGAGGATGAAGATGAACAAAAAGTGCACAGCTCCTCATCCTTCTCAGTGTTACCTGTTCTGCACACACTGGATTGAGAAGTCAACAGTGTAACCAAGCCAACAGGTGAAGGTGTTTCTCTTGCAAACCCACAGGTATTTCCTGGGCAAGTCTGGCAGGCAGCATTAAGCAAAAGGACTGTAAAAACCAGCTAAATTCACTAGAAGCAAACAATAAGTACATCACACTCCTGCACTGCATCCTTCTGCAAAAAAACAGGATACATCTCAAAGCTGAGGCCAGAGGCTACTGGGCAAACCGCTGCTGGCATGAGCTGCTGTGGTTCCAACAGGCCATGCCGGCAGGAGGTGGTTGAGCATCCCAGGCAGCACAGGGAATGCTGTGCTGCCGCCAGGCCTGCCAGCACAAGAGGGCAGTGTCAGGCTGTATGACCAGCAGGAAAAGCTTATTTGATAAGACTTATCAGGAGCAAATATTTCAGCAAATTTAACAAGTCAAGCATCTGGCTGAAAAGATTATTAGAGAAGAATTGATAGGAAAAAAATCCAAGGAGCTTACATTTTATTTTCTTTTAATCTTTCAAGTGTTTCAAGTTTGTTTTTGTTTTGGTTGTTTTTGGTTTAAAACTAAAGAGCATAAAAATTGACAGCCAAGGAACAAAAAAAGGCAGGCACTTAATGGGCTGTGACATCAATGCTCCCAGTGACTGAGAGATTCAAAACTGCCATCACTGAAGGGGTCAAAGCAGAGAAATGCAGTGGTGCCACAGGCAGTCACAGATTTGATGAGGTTAAACTGGGGATTTTAGTTCAGACATGATTTGCCCAGCAAGTTGTGATGCCAGCCATTTCCTTGACAACTGTCTTCTCCTGTAGTGCCCTTGCCCTGAGGGAAGTTTTCTGGAAAGCTTCTTCCCTGTCTTGCTAACAAGAGTTCACAGAGATTACCAACCACCAGAGCTGGATGTCCCACCACTGTGGAACATAGGAAACAGACTCCAGTTTGTCAGGGATTTGTTCTTTGAGGATTCTTGTCAATGATTTTGTGGACACTGCAGGAGACTGAGGATTTGCTCACAGGGATTAAGAGCCATCCCTGGAAAACTGTTATGTACAGCTGTCCCACTCAGCCTACCCTGTCCTATACTGCTTTTGGTCTGAGGAAGGTTTTCTGCAATGCTGCTGCTCTACCTCAAACTTACAGAAGTTTTGAACAAGGATAGCCTGCCCCCAGATGACAGCAGAGAAGAAAGAGGAGGTAAGCACCAAAGAATGCTGTTTCTTTTTGCAGGTGTTGCTATCAGTGGCACAGGAGAGGCTCTCAGAAGGTGACCTGGGAGCTCAGTTTAAAAGATTTTTTGGACTCCTGTAATAATTGCTCTAAAAGCAGAACTCAGTAGGAAAAGAGACTTTCAGAGGGCAGGGTGGGACCAGAAGAAAAGCATGAAGAATCTGAAGGCAATGAGGTAACATTTGAGTTTGTTAGAAGTTTCTAAGACAATGAAAGATCCAGCCTGGATCTATATTTTGCATCCAGCTCCCATTTTTTGTAAATTGCCAAGTACTTGGGAAGCCTTTTGGCCTGGACAGCAATTTCTCCAGCATGACATTCATTTTCAGCAGGGCTCTGCAGGAGCCCTAATAAAAGCTGCCAGTGGGATACATCAGTCCTGGCCCTTCCTGCAGCATTTTCCAGGCACCAGCACCACAGTGGTGTGATATCAATCACTTTGTCATTCTCTTTTCAGCAGAAGGAAGACTGTGCTTGATTGAGCTTCACTACTGATCCATTTCTGTCTCCAAGATTCAGTGCTAGCATATAAACCCACTACATCCCCAGTATTCCTGTAGCTTGTGACTCACAATAGAAGTCAGCATGCAGCATGTTTTCTGTACCAAGACTGTGACTCCAAGAAAATACTCAGAGACTCCTTTAAAGGCCTCTGAAATAACCACACGCAACACACTGTAAGGTAGTGTGCTGCAAGACTTGGATTTCACATCTAACAGATCAGCTATATAAAAAAATGTGCACAAAACCAAAACAAGGACCTGAAGCAGTTAGAAAAAGTCTAGCTCCTCTGCTTTTCACTTTCTTCTGGGAGGCACAGGTCTAAACCAGCCTGGCACACTCAAAGTGGCACTGCACAGCACAGATGAGGTACCATTGTTCAGAAGGACATTCAATTTCAAGACAGAAAGTACCAATGTGGGCTCCCATTCCTTCTCTGGAAGTATGAAGAGCCTGGCTATGGCTTTAAACAGGTTAAAGGCATCTTCATTATAAGCTTAAGGCATGATCTGTCCCTTCTAAGGCCATCAGAAATAATATCTAGAAAGTTTAAGGTCTGCTATTTGAGTGGATCTCTCAGTTACAGGAGTGCAGAAAAGCAACTTTCCTACCATGTCCCAGTGCAGAATTTCACAGGTATACATTGGAGAAATGGGTGAGAAGCACAGCTGGCAACTTGACTGGCTTCCTCTGCCTCACTCATGAGGTACAGAGGATTCAAGGCTGTTGAGAATGAGTGCCATCTAGTTGCAAAATTGTTTAAAGTCAACACTTCTGCATGCAAATTACTGACAAAACTATGATCTACTCAACACATTTGTAAGATGTATGAGTGAGAATCTGTAATACTTGCTCCTGAACCTATCTTCATTTTCATAAAACCTATGCTCCAAACATCTTCATATAAAGTTGCACAACGGTATCTAAAGATAAAGTCATCCCTGAACAATGTGTGCACTAGGCACCAAAAAGGGAGCTAAAGCTCACAAGAAGCACACAAGGCTCCTTAACAAATCCATGCTTTCACATCCCATTGAACTTGTTTTGGAAGAAACTAACCTTCCTTGAGCAGGGACTGGAAAAACTTGCCATAAGGCATAACTCAGAAGATGCCTCTGAAACAAAAAAAAAGCATAAAGGACACCAAAAGAGTGGATGGGTCAGAGCTGAGTTTCTCAATTTCAGGAACTAACAAAGCTAACACGAAATGCACAGCATTGCTGGGTCTCGCTGTTTTTCCAGGATGCTTGCAATATTGTGATAAAATTACTGGTGTCAGACAGGCGGAACTATTGCTACTCACTGCAGTGGTGCCCACTGAACTCCTATAATTTAGGAGTTAATGTCTTCCTTTACCTTTTCCCATTCCTTATACAAAGACAGTAATTGTATGCATGAGCTACATGGCTTAACAGTATCGCAGTGTCCTGACTTGGGGCCAGTTTCAAGATCTTTAAGCATTTGGAGTTGAGAGCACCCACAATTGTGGATTGTCAGCTGCACAATGATGAAGGGACCGGGAAAGCAAGACCAGTTTGCTTACAGTGACAATTATAAGGCCTCAGGATGCTTACTGTATTTGGTGGACAGTTCTAACTTGGAGGATTCTTTGGCCTTTTCTCATAAAGAACCCCGAGCAAAGAGGAAACAATATTAAACACTACTGTCTGTGACCAGAGCTTTGGAGGACAACACCTTACCCAGAGAAAAGGTTTCCTTTAAAGAAAGGAAATCTACAACTCAAAGGAGAAAACAGGTTTATTATTGGGTTGACCTAAAAAAGTAAATCAAAGTTGTGTATTCAGACACTTAGTTTCATAAGTGGGTCAGAACCTCTGGTTTTGTGATGTGGCACAATCCTCTGAAAGTCAGATTTCCAAAAGCACATAGTGCCCGTTTCTCATCTCAGACTGAGAACCCACAAATTGGCTAGACCATCAGAAGTGCTTTGCATATATTCTCCTACTGGGACAACATCTTTTAAAATCTGACCACAATTCAATGAAACCACAACAGTTACATCTGCAAACAATTTGGCCCAAAACATTTTCCTCCCTTGCATGTTTATGCAAAGGAAAAAATGCTACTTTTATAGCAAGTACTTTATCCATGTTATTCCCAAGTACCAATGCTCAACTTTCTAGGATACCTGGGAGAAAGAAGCAAAGTGTTTTGGTTTTTTTGTGCCCCAGAATAGAATTTAATTAGCTACAAACAAGAAGTCACTTCTAACCCCAAAACACAACTGTTCCATAGCTAAAAAGCAGACAGTTCATTTTGAAATTAAACTTCCCTAAAAGTGGTATCTGAACTCCTATTCATGTAAATAGTATTTGTTTGCAAGGGTATTTATTCTTGAAGAAAAGACTTGAAGATGGAATTGAAAGGTGATTCAAAACATTCAAAAACTCTGTTTATAGTTTAAAACAGGACATTAAGGAAGAAATCTACAGCTTGTGTTGGGCACAGTTCTGACTACAACAACTGACAATAACATTACTTAATAGCCTTTTGAGTCTCAGAAATTGGCAGCAAACCTAGTATTTCAGCTATCTGGATACAACTGTTTCTTGTCTCTAGTGTATTACTGTTTATTTGCCTCAACTCTATTAATTCCATCTTAACCAGGTATTCAGAAAATGTGTGATAGCAGAATTGATCAGTCAAAACATACTGAACATTCTTTTCTAGAGGATTGAGAAATAATTCACGTAAGTAGTTCTTTTGCAACATCCTTTGGCTGCACTGTCCCTCCCACTATATTCTTATAAGATTTACATCTATTATTGTCCTGCTTCTTTCTCTACAAACTTTACCAAAATAGTCACATGCATTTTTAATTTCATTTAGAGTAGGAAGTTATTTTTGTCTCCATAAAACACTTCCCTACAAACTCCAAGAAAAGTATGTAAACTTTCACAGCAAGGCATAATGACATGGAATGTCAAAACTGTAAGCATGCTCATGTCCCACTGCTAAAGAGTATTTAAATTGAATTTTAAAAAAATGGAAAAAACAAATCTGAAGTGCATGAGAGGAAGGTAACTAGAATTACCTTCAGCCTTCCTACAAGATGGAGGAGATCTATCTCTCTTAAGGGTTATTTTGGTCAGATAAAGAGACTGGTTTCCAGGCCATAACTTAGGTAAATGAAACTGACCACCTCCAAATATCTCACTAGAATCCGTAGAGTTTCTGGATCTGTTTTGGCTTGCAGCCTCCTTCACCTTGTACAATCCCTCACCTGGTGCAGGGGGACCCCTTGGCACATGCTCCACCACAGCCTGCCCTGTGGGAGGGCATTCACTGTAGAGCTACCAACACTGCAGGTAGCACAACTGCTCTGAAACACCCAGAGTTTATAAGATGGTGCACAATGAGTGGTCACATTGCCATGCATCTGTACTATACTTCTCACAGAGATAGATCTTTCTGCTTGATGGACAGCACTAGCAAATTGCAGCATCATGACAAGAACACAAAAAGTATCTAGACACAAACCTAGGATCCACATTTGAATAACCCTAATTGCATATTGAATAATCCCAAGAGAATAAGGGTGAACAGCATACTGAGTTTTTAATTTAGTCTTTTACAACATTACTGGTGATTTTAAGAATGCAGCTTTAATTTAAGTTCTGGTTAGTTTGGTTCATGCTTGTATCCAAACCTTGTAGAGACAAATTAATTTAAGACAGTTGAAGGTAGTATAGTGTTTACTCTACTTTTTCCTTTATCAGTGAAATATTTTGACTGGAAGCAATTTCGGCCAAGAACCACTTCTTTTTATTATTTGTATAGTCAGTCCACAGCACTGATCCTGACGGACTTGAGTACACTTAAAAAACGTGGTGGGTACCCATTGTTTATTCACACTTTAAAGTAACGGAATAATTTTACCACTGGGTGGCACCAGAGGATATTTTAACTTTAATAAAAAGGTCCACTGGAACAGAAATCTGGTAAAGTCTTAAAGCAGATGTAGCCACTAAATCAAAAAACAGTAATCTTTGTTATGCATATGAGCACATTAATTACTTGAACATAAGTGATGCTTTCTGAGCTGTGTAAAGCTAAGTTACAGCTACATCCATTATTTCTTTATCAGCAAACGTTTTTTTTTCTATTCTTAATTATGTGAGAAGTACTTAATGTGAAATTGCCATATAGTTTGATTTAACTGAGATGAATGGCTTTGTAGTGTTTTATTTGTCTTACTGAAAAGAGACATATATCTCTGCCTAGACAATTCTGAATGTAGGCTGTGAAAAAAAGGGCCTTTCAAGAGTCCCTGTGCATATCTGGTACAATTCCAGTTAGATCTATTAATAATTTACCAGCTAATGAGCTCTTTTCTGTTTATGAAGTAGTACTTTTAAGAATATTAAGGCCTGACATAAGCAGGAGCCATATGTTTCTTCTCGAATCCCAGCTAGACAAATGACCTGAAAACTGCTGTTGCAAAAACTTCTAAAACATATGGCTAAATACAAGGAATTTGTTAACTTCTTGTGTCCAATCCAAGAGTTTCCAATTATCAACAAAAGATGGCATACCAACCCAATTACTCCTGATATATTCCAGTCAAGACAGATTCCAAGTAACCACAGCTGTGTGGGTGTATGTAGTTTGAAATAACAGGAATCACTGAAAATCTAGTGTAAATAAAAAAAGAAGTAAACCTTCTACATATCTCAGCCAGACAAATGTGTCCCAGTGTGCTGAATGTGCTTTCAACAGGAAGCAGGAATTTTTAGGCATTCTACCAACACTGATTTCAAGCCATCATAAACTATTAGAGGTACATTTACTTTCCAGCACTACAGAAAATTCCAGCAACAGCTTACTTCATTTGTCAGAGTGGATAAAGAATACATGCTTCTTACGTAAGATAGCAAAAATGCACCAAATCAATTTCAATTATTTGTTTGGGTTGGCTTTTTTTAATTATTAATTGCAGATTGCTTTTAAGGCAACATCCTTGTAGTGCTGGATAAACATGAGAGTACAATTAACAGTCAGAATACTGGTACACTGTGCACATTACTGGTACATCTGACTAATCAACTGAGTCCAGTCCTGTGTTCTTACCCACAGGAATAGTTAGACCCAGACTCTGTAGATAATTTGTTTTCATTCCATGCCTTACCAAAGAATCTCTAGGCATTCTACTTGACAGCAAGATGGAAAAATAATTATATATTCACAACAAGGAAAAAAACACAAGAACCCATTTGTAAACTAAACAGTATTTCATATTCATACAGTAAAATTTATTACATAATCCTAAGGGCTATATAAACTTTCAAGGATTATTCCCACTGTACTATGTCAGCATGTTGATCCAGGTCAATGACAGATTATTCTTCACTAAGTATTTTTCTGGGTTAATTTTTGTTTTAAACACACATTCATCTTGGAAGGAAGATAAAGATCCACAGGTCACTTTGTGCTGCATTTGCATTTTAATTCAGCATGCTTTGACCCACTGCTTCAGCCATTTATATTTACCTTCCACCTACTGCAATTGTTGTAAGGTTTAAGCCATAGGTGGTAGCAAAATATACTTAATTACAATTTTCATAGGCAAGCAAATTAGTGAGAAGCATGCCTTTTCAGTCACAGCCCTGCAGTCACTTCTCAGACACAAGCCCCCTTGGGTCAAATTGTGCAATCCCTACCCAAACAGAATTTATTTGATAAACTACAAATCTCTTTCCTTACTCTACTGGGAGTACAGCCTGACTAAAGGCTGGGGGAACAACTCTAGCAGGCCCCTTGCCAAGGAAAAATCCTGAAAAGTTATGCCACTGGTGAAGTGAGAGGAAAAGCTCCATCAAGTCCAAGAACCTGCTCATCTTCCTCAAAATTTTCAGCCAGGCAAGTTGATTGAGGGTGACTGGTCCATTCCAACCAAAGTAAACAAAATACATGGAAAGTAATCCCCAACCATTTAGAACAGACTAAACATTAAAATAACTCCACTCAAAAATGTTTTTAACAGTCTAGAAATGCAGTATTTTCCTAATGACTCAGTTTTCACATTCATGAAACTGAAAATCACTAATTTAACTAACACTTCCTTTGTTGTATTGGCTGTAAGAGCAGTACTTGAGCTATTGGTGAAAAGCAAACAGATTTTTAAGATCACTGTTCTAATTAATGTGTGATGAGGAAGAAAAAAAAGGTGAAAAAAAGTCACACTTTGCACCTGCCTAAAGTTAGCTATAACTACAGTAGGAAGATTTTAAAAAAACTAAGTATTGTTCTGAAATGTACTACCTCCATGTTATCTTGGTGTAGATGACTGATGTGTTTCTCCCAAACACAAGAAAAAAACCTAAACTGTTGTTCCTTATCAGAGCAAATAATATCTGGCACTGTTCATAGGAATTTCCAATATTAACCCACCTGTAAACCAAGGAAAACATTTTCTCATAGCTCAGGAATCACAGTGCCATGGCAGCCCATTTGTAAGACACAGGAATGTTGCTTGTGAAACTTAATCTGGTATGAGCACACGGAGGTTTTTCAATTATTAGCTCTTGTTTTATCAGCTCCATGATGCAAAAAGATGAGTTTTCACCAGAAGGTTAATAGCATCTAACAGGCAATGCTTCATCAACATCAGAATATTGCAGTCAATAGGTTTACCTAGGTGCCCTTATACTGTTTTTTTCCTACTAAAATGTGGAAAAAGCATTCAGAAGGCTGTGCCATGAATCAAGATACGTACTTCTAAGTCAGCAACAATCCACCTGCCAAAATACTGGTCCTCACCACACAATATGCTCCACTCAAACTTGGGTTCTCCTAGACTTGCATAGAGCAACAACCAAAATACATATTTTCATCTTATTTTGTTGGGGATATTTTCTTCCTGAAGTACATTGCTTCACATCCTGTAGCTTAAAGTATGAAACTCCATTCCAGCAACACACTTAAGCAGCCACATGAATTCAGTCACATAAGTAAGGCTACTGATTTTCCTGAATCTATTTGTATGCATAAAGACAGGCTTATTTTAATACCACAGTGAATTATGGTCTTTCTTTATAATCTTATATATCATCTAGAATCACCTGCCTATCCTAATGTCAAGAAGTGTATGTGCAACGAATCAGCTCTAGCTCTTCCAGAAGCACTGTGTCCATTTTTATGGTATTAGCTAAGCACTGATCTTGTGGTACCACAGACTGCCTGCCTACCTCAGGGATGAATCCTGCTCACCCCTCCTCCTGAGAGACAGGATATTATAGAAGTCTCACAACTGCTTCACTCTCAAAGGGGATTCAAGAAGTCTGTTCCTTTACATCAGTGTTGAGTCATCGCAATAACTGCCACTCCACCAGTGGATTGTCTTTTTTTACTGTATTTCTGGACCATTTCTATATAGAAATTAAGCATCCTTCATCCACTCTCATATCAAGACCTATGTGCCCTTTGCCACTCCAGCATTATTCCATTTGTTACACAAAATGAGTTCAGGAAGGGTACAGATTAGTTCAGTGAGCTTCACTTAGCATGTAGAATCATAGAACCATTAAACTTGGAAGAGACCTTCAAGATCATCAAGTCCAACTGTAATCCAACTACCACAACCACTAAACTACATCCTGAAGCACCATATCAAAACACTTCTTGAACACTTCCAGGGATGGCAACTCCATCACCACCCTGGGCAGCCCATTCCAATGCCTCAACACTCTTCAGTAAATATTTTTTTCCCCAATATCCAACCTAAACCTCCCCTGGCACAACTGTAACCCATTTTCTCTCATCCTATTGCTAGTTACTTGGGAGAAGAGACCAACAGCAGCCTCTCTACAGCCTCCCTTCAAGTAGCTGTAGAGAATAATAAGATCTCCCCTGAGCCTTTCTTCTTCAGAATTAAGAACCCCAGTTCCCTCAGCCTCTGCTCACACAACATGCCCTCCAAACCCCTCACCAGCATCATTGTTCTTCTCCAGACACGGTCCAGGACCCCAGTGTCCTTCTTATACCATAGCTCCTGAAGTTGAACACAGTACTCAAGCTGTGACCTTACCAGTGCCAAGTACAGGGAGGTGACCACTTCCCTACTTCTGCTGGAAATGCAGTTTTTGATACAGGCCAGGATGCCATTGGCTTCTTGGCCACCTGGGCACACTGCTGGCTCAAGCTATGTAGTGCAATATTACACCTCTTACAAGAGTGTCCATTTCCCTGCTTTCTTACACCATTCTCTGCAGCTGTGCTGCTCTCTACTAACTCCACCAGCTCTTTCTTGTGCATAATGGCCATACAGAAGGGCACTCTTGTTAGTTGGCATCACTGCTGCACCTCTTCAGCTTAATTTGGTTCAAGGGTTTCAGCCAGTGGTTTTCTACTGAATATTAAAAGTTTTGTTTCCTTTAAAGATCCCGACAGTCAGATAAAACACACTCAACCCATTTTAGTATAAAATGCATAACATTCTTAAAGCAAAATGTGCAAAACTCCCACAACTATTTAAGTTAATAATTAAAAGGCCTTCCCTTCAGGTTAACCAAGTCAAGTTAGTGATTCATCTCATTTAAAAGTCCACATACTATGACAAAGAAGGAATGGAAGACTTCCATTGTTTGACACCTCATCCATGCATAGCTCTGCATATAAAGAAAAAGAATAATTGCTACATACCTTGGTAATTGTGACAGAGTGCAGCAAGCCACATGCCTTGAAGCCACCCAAGCCTCTCCATACTCCTCCAATTGCTATAGAAGACACCTGCATATCTGAAACTATTCTGGTGACTGCACCGCTCAAACACCATGACCTTCACTCCAGATACAGGCAGACTCGTACATGTAAAAACACATTTGCAAAGTTACTTGTACTTTATACCTCCTATGTGGTCCATGGTGACTCCTTACTGGTAGTGCTAGCCAGTCACTACTCCAAGCAATGCTTGAAAAGCAAATTTGCTTTAATGCCAATATTGCTTGCAGTTCTGCAAAAAGACTAAACCACAGGAGAAGGCAGCAAGTAGAAAAAACAATGGCACAAAAAAGTGCTTGATTACTGTTGTAAATTAATCTAAATTTAGTCTAATTCTATAATGTTTTTCTGAGAATCTTTTCATTTTTTTAAAAGTACTCACCTACACCTACAACAGCTAAGTCCAGAAAGGCAATAATACCAGTCTCCAGTTTAGCATTTTGGAAGGTAGAACTGGCTTCCTCTGCTAGATAATTGCTCAGCAGAAAACCAATCTTAGTGTAGTCAGTCTCAGAAAAGTTGACTATTTGCTTGATACCAGCTAATTGCAACATGTAGCTCCAGGGAAGAGACTAGTTGCTGACTCTGATAGAAAACTGACAGTGCTTTCATGCCAAACCTGACTGTCCCCATGCCCCACATCCATAGGAATCAAAGCATTATGCAGAATAAGAAAAAAGCAGCAACTCGTTATCACAGTAGAGATGCTGCATTTCCCAAAGGCCATGGTCACTCCATGTAGGTGATACATCAAGGGCCAGCTTTTTAAAAAAGAAAAAGCCATGCACCACAGACCTCAGGAAAATATGACATGCAAAACAAATTCAAGAGTGCAGCATCAAACCCAAAACCAGAAAAAGTGGGATACTAGAAAGATAATAAAATGTTATGCTAGAATAAAATATTACTGTTATTTCTCAACAATTAGGACAAAGAAAGGCCAGATTTGTCAAGAATGTGTCATGGCTTAAACTAGTTCATGTAGCATATAATAATAAGCTTTTACCAAAGCTCCACATAGCATCCTTAAACTAGAAAATTGTGGCCCAGACAAAGTTTCTAGAATAAAACCATACAACAGTTTCAAAAGCACATTCAGAAAAGTTTCCATATATTTCATATAGAAAGAAGAAACTAAAATCACAAACCAAGTAAAGGTGGAAAGTCATCAAACCCGGTCACCAGCTAACTGCTCTTTAAAAAAAAGAATGGCTGTCAATCAGGCAACTGTGTTATCTGCAGACACAGTAACACTGGGGATTGTGCTGAGGGCAACAGTAATTGCTCACACCAATACCTTTAAATTAATTGGTCAAGTTTGGAAATGAATACTAAATTATGGCTTAAGCTATTTTTCAGATTAATTCTGTGTCAACATACACTCTTAGTAATTACAGTGGAAGCCCAGGTTTGGCTTTATTTGTAGTCCATTCATGCAGTAAGATAACAAGTGTTCCTACAAAATCAGTCTTGCTAATAATTGTGTTTAGAGGCTTTTTTTTTATTAAAGCAATACAAAATTAGCCCAGAAACCATCAAAATACAGGATTTTTTTGAAAGCAACATTTTAAAAATTAGCATATTAGGAAGTTGAGAGTCAGGTATTCTCTAGGCAATCTAAAAAACATGCTTCATGGTATTGCCAAAGAATATTTGCTACACTGAAATCTTTGGATCAAATCTTTATCTGTTACATGTGCAAATTGATGTACTCAAACATGTCTACGTAAAAATGTCCAAGAGCAAAATGTATTCCTTCATGTTCACTGAAGCTCTTGGCCATTTACAGTCACTAACCTGATAAAACACTATTACAGACTTGTTTTAGGAATGTAATTCAGTCATTTCAGTGCTTCCTGCCTCTGCCTCTACAGGCTAGTAAACTTGACTTCAACAGTTTGGTTACATTAACCTAGCTTTTCTTGCCATTACTATGATGTTTTTCTTTCTTCTGAGTAGTATGAGTCATTTCCTTCAATCTTTGCTGGTTTGGCTGCAGTCTTTAGAATAGTAGGAACTGCCAATGCTCCTCTTCCACTTCTGGTTTTAATTCCACTGTGTGCTAGAAAAAATTTCTCTATCACATCAGTTTTATCTACGGTACTTTTGTTGAAATAATTAGATTTTCACCTCATGTAAATCATCTAAGTTCAGCTGTCAGCATAGCATCTTTGAAGCCATACAAGTTTACAGCTGTTGAGGGCCCAAGCTTTATGTTCTATTACCATTCTGATAAAACCCTTGCAGATGACTACCTGGTTTCCATGTGTTTAAAAGCATGGCTGTACCACTCCACTCTTTTATTCCTGCTTTAGACAGAAGAAATAAGACTTAAACTGAAGGTACACCTTATGTCTGAGGATGCAAAATTTTCAGATGCATTTTGATGGCTCCGGCAGTCCTCTATATATTCCTTAACACTGGGCAGGGGAAAATACACACAGAAAGGAACAAGAATATCCATATATTAAGTCTTCAGCCTCCTGAATGTGAACTGCTTTTTTAATTCATCCATTTCCCTACTGGATCACATACAGAAGTCAAGCCAGATCTTAATAAAGCCAGATGGAGGGCACAGGTTTCCTGGAAGATGTAGTTCAAGATGATAGGTCCAGAAGAGACTAGGAAAAGGTGGTTTGCATCATCTTTGAACCACTACTGAAATGGTTCTTGTTGATAGTGGGCTTTAAAAGACTCCATAAAAGTATAAGATACCAAGGAGTCCTTCACAGTGTCTGCTTCACCAAAGTGTTACACAGATAAAGAAGAGAAAAAAAGATAACTGCTGAAGCTACCTCTGTGTAAGGCAAATATACTGATGGAGAGTGTACCCTAGCCTCAACTAACCTCCCCTAGTAATAACAGGAATGGTGCACATTTCTAGTATCACAGGAGACAACTGTCCCAGCTAAGCCAGGCTTGCTTCTCCTCCTCCCTGCCCAAAACCTTTAGATCATGGCTGCATTTGCCACAGGCAGAAACACTGGAAAAACTAAGGCTACTCTCATGCTAGTCATGGCCCACACTTACTGGGTGCATTAAAATAAACTAGTTTTACAAAAAAATTGAAGCATTTAATTGCTCCATTCTATTGGTAGACACAACACCCTAAAAAAGGAGAAATCTTTCCTTCTCTATTCCTAAATGAAAAAAACTGCACAGCATATAATAAAGTATGAGATCTGAAAGAAGAAAATTGAACTGTTCTTATGCATCTTTACCACATAAATGGTACAGCATGGCTGCTGCTCTACAAACAGCTATATTTTACATTCAGGGTATTATTATACTGAACCTAATGTTACACAGGGAGCAGAAAATATTGAGAAACATTGTCTCCTACAAACTGTTTTAATGGCTATAGCAAAACTACACTTCCATAGTGCAGTACAGAAAAAAAAAAACATGAGAAAGATTCCAACTACTAGTTTTGTGAGATGATGAGACAGCCTCCCTGTCTCTTACCAACTACTTGCATGTCTTCTCTTAAGGACAAGAGGTTTTTTGCTCTCACAGCCTGTTGTGTGTTAAAGTTCATGGACCTTTTGTGCCTCTTCCTGTACCAGAGGTCATATGTTTATTCCATCTTTGAAAACAGAACAAAAAGTTATTCAGGAGTCATCCAAAACCAAAGACATCAAAGCTACTACAGAGGAACGGAACTGAATAAAAAAATTAAGAAAAGGTCTTCTCAAGAGTACTTTTTTCTTCCTGTAGTTCTATTAGCCAATAAAATACAAGGTATACTCAAGCCAACAACTCATTTTTGATAAAACAATAGAACACATAATTCCATTTCCAAAGGGAAAGGAAGTAAAAATTCCCCTTTTTTTTGTTTTGTTTTCATATGACTTTTCACTCCCTATACTTTGTTCATCTACTTATACCTGCATAAAACAGACATGAGTTACTTTGCCAATAAATCACTGAAAATTCTGGAAGAGTAGTATGTGATATTGGAGAAACGAGTACACACAATAAAAGGTACTGAAGAAACAGCTGCCTGGAGTTCCGACTGCAGCTCAGGAGTCTCTCTTTCTTTTTTCTGATACCTAGAAAACTATGTCCGTATCACCTTTGCTGAAAAGCCTGCTATAAAAGTCATCATAGCTCCAGTAACATCACCTTTAAAACTCCAGTCACAATTAAGCTGTTGAGCTTGCAACATTGATACTTACCCACTTACAAGTTGCACTCCTTCCCAGAAATCAAGAACAGCCAGCTGGTAAGGGGCATTCCTACAACAAGAGGGAAGTTCCTACCAGGGAGCAACAAGAGCAAGGCTGCTCCACAGGCAGAACAAACCAGTAGAATAGGACAACAGTGCCTCACCAATCCAGATGCAATTCCACAGTATCTAAACAGGTTACGAAGCAGGAAGTGCTGATAAATTCCACCAACATTCCCAAATATGGGTCCATGACAAATCGCCCAGACCCACCCAGGGAGCCCATGCAGGAACAGCAAAAGATAGGACAAGAAAGCAGCAACCAGTGAAACGGGCCCAACACCCAACCAAGCCAGACAGCCAAGAGACTGAAACCCAGTGTAACTCAAACCAGGAAGGAATGCTCAGAGCTGAGCTTAAATAGAGCTCTCAGGCCTATGGGTGGAGAGTGCAGGTGGGGGCCCAGGTGATGTTGGTTAGGGCAGTCAAAGCCTATAAGTGCCCTCAGAGCCCCGACAGTGCAGTAGTGTGGCTACTGTGGCCTTACAGATGAGCAGCTGAATAAAAACAAGAATGTTTTAATTGGTAAATCTCTCTAGTTTTGTTTTTTTGTTTTTTAACAGAAGAGTGACTCACAAAGTACAAGCAGCTGTTTAGTAGTGGAGTCAAGTATTAGACTTGCATAAGAAAACAAAAAAAAGTCTTCAAATCACATTTTCCTGTCTGATTTCTGGTAGATAATCAAAAGTTAATCTCAGCAGCTGTAAGCCTTTACTATTGAAGTGGAAATGCATTAATTGTACCAGCCATTTTACATTATATGAAAGCCTTGAGTGACCAAGGTTACCTGTGAAGTGTAAAGGAGAATTTTTCATTTTTGAGGAGCTACTATAATAATTTAGTAAATCGTATTTGCTGACACAGATGGAAGAATTCATTTTAATGATGTGTCATTATTATGCAGCTGCTAAATGCAGCATTTCAGCTGTGCAGGATGCTAAGAATATATACTATATGTACAGCGAATAGCTTAACAAAACCGATCAGACTTATTAATAATGTAGGTCAATTCATTTGGAACCTGACTCCAGGAAACACTTTGACATACCTATAATTTTATTTCTACTAATTTAGGTTTATAGAGGAAACTGTTTAATTATATATTTGACTTCGAGTGAAGGATTAACTCTTCTCAGTGGTAAAGTTTTACCAGAAGTTATTTTAGACACCCTCTCACTCTTTTAATAAACTCATTCCTGCCTGTGACCTTAAACCTATTTGAGTGAAGTAGATGGGATGTGAAATAGCTTAAAATCACCTGTGAAGATTACAGTTGCAAGAGGGAAGTTTCAGAATAGCAATAATCTTAATCCAGGAGACCTTTTTTCCAGTATCTTCTAAAGAGGAGAGACAGTCTCTCTTCCTCTTAAGTATGAAAATTATATAGTTATAAAATCCAGGATTTAGTATTCAGATTCTAAGCAACTGAAAATATTACAAAACAACTTGTCCTAATTCACAAATAGTACAGTTCCTCTGACAGCAACGCAGTATTTTATCTGACATGACAAGTTGATTTCTAGTGCAGCATTTATGTTCACAGTTGGTGGATTACAGTGCCATCTCCAACTACACTCTAATTCAGACTTATTTCTTAACTACTCTCCTTGAAAATTAGGCAATATCAATATATTTATTATAATTGATAATATTTGTATTTCTCTTTATAGTTGTTTTCTAATTAGATCTAGAATGCAAATATATTACTTTGCTTCTGGGAGCCAAAAGAGACAGGTTGTACTCTAGACAGAAATTCCCACTGAAAATTCCTGGATTTCTGTTTATCATATATTTGTTTCTAATTGTTGTAATGTTTCAGCAAAGACAAGGTTCACAAAGTCCATCTGTTGAAAAGTCTTCCAGAGATTAAGATGTTTAACACTGCATGGATGTAATAAATAACAGGGCATATATAAGGCTATACAGCACTTTGAGTGTTACCAAATGTTAACACCTTGTCTGTGATCAATCAGATTTTTAAGCCTAGATCCTATGGTTTTCTGGCAGGTTCACCGAGTCTGTATTTATTCCCCTACTGCTCCTCACAACCATTAATGGCTTTCTTTAAAATTCTGTGGTGACAAGTGAGGTGCCAGAAAACCAGAGAAGGTCAAATATAGTGACTGTCTTTAAAAAAAAACAGGAAAGAAACCAAGAAATTTTAGCTTAGTCAGTTTGATTTCCGCTCCCAGAAAAAAAAAAAAAAAAAAAGTATAACACAAATTGGAACAGGTAACTGGAACAGGTAACTAAAGAAGACCCATACCCAGGGGTCTGACAAGATCTTACAAGAATAAATCCTGTGCTGCTATAATAGACCAGGAATGTCTGCAGGTAAGGAAGTAGAGGCAGAGACCACACCTCAGGACTTGAGCAGAGTTTAAACCCTGTTTCCTGTGACATTCCTATCAAGTATAGCAAAAATTGTCAGTCGATGACATAAAAACAGGTGAATAAGCATCTCCGCACAGGATTGTTTCCCTATGAAGACAGAAGGGTGTGATAGGACTGTGATTCTGGACTCGTATGTGTTCCATGTTTCATTGATGATCTGGGTAGGGAAACTAAAAGTTGACTTCTCAGAGGCATAAAAAATAAAACTGCACAAGTACAGCATTGGTGCAAATACATGTTAAAAAAAAAAAAAGTCAAAGAAAAACGGGATGAAATTCAATAGGGACAAAACCAGGAGAACATTCTGAGGAAGAGCAATCAACATCACAAACACACAATGAGAAACAATGGGCTGGTCAGTAGATTTTCATAAAATGACCTAGGCACTAGAACACATCAACACAAGCCAGTAACATCATGCCACAAAGTCAGAATAAGCATGACAGAGATGCATAAGCAAGAGTACAGTTTGTGGGACACCTGGTAAGATCATGCAGTTCTGTTCAGCACTGGTAAGGTCTCAGCTGGGATACTCTCTCCAGTTTTGTGCCTTGTATTTCAAGACTACGGTGGAAAGAGTTTGTTGGAGAGCAAAAAGAAACATGACCTTGTATAATGGGCTGATAGACTTTGGAGTGATTAGCTAAATGAGAAGAAAATTTAAGGACTTATCAATGCTTAAGAAAAGTCTTCACAAGTGTCAAAGGTTGATTCAAAGAAGAAATAATCCATTCACCATGTTCGTGGTGGACAGGACAAGAACTAATGGCTTTAATTTGCAGCAAGAATAATACAAGTTACTTATTAAGGGGAAAAAGTACTTCTTGATGGTAAGTAAAGTACAGGAATTTCCTGGAGAGGTCATGAAGACCTCACCATTAGAAACTGTAAAGGAGTGGATAAACAAATTTCTGTCATGAATGAACTCAGAGTATGTTTCAGAATCTCTCTGCTCTTATGGTTAGAAAAAGAATTTATCTTGGGAATTTATAGGGGTGGAAAAGTTTTTGTAACAGCTGTGGAGGACATTTTATTTATTTGCTGGTGTGCCTTAAGTGCACAGTACTTTAGTATACAGCAGAACACATTATATTATTCTGAGAAATTGGAGTTAAGGGGGCCTACTTGGGCAATATGGCACAGCATCATGAAAGTCAGAATATTATAGACTCTTCTGCAAAATAAACCAATGCAATAAACAATGCCTTTCAAAATGCCCTCAACATTAATTTTCCCCAGTAATAAAACTCTCCTAAACAACTAAAACTGTATTTAGCATTCTCCCTAGAAAAACATTTCTAGATACCACAGATCACTTCTAAAGATCCTGTATGCCTCCTTTTCTTTCCTCATCCTCACTTTATAGTTTTCTGAGCTGGTCTTTTTGCACGTGGCTCTCACTTGAAAAAAATCCAAACAGACAAGAGCACTTTGCTTCATAATGTTGTTGTGAAGTAAATAGATTTGAGAAGACTAAATAAATGGCAGTGTTGGAAACCCAACTGTGCTGTATTAATGACAAGTTACATTGCATCATTTTTCCATTTATAGAGAACCTCTACATCTTGCACTTGTGAACTGCAGAGAGAGCCAGTCATCAGCTTTCTGCTTTGGCAGCAGCCCTTAGGCAAACCTGAGGACATCTAATGGTACTTTCTGCTTGGTGACTGTCACTTTTCATCCACAAGCCCAAGGACAGGCCCACATTCATCAAAGGACAGATCCTATAACAGTCCAAATCTGGGGGTTTTATCCAGACCCAAAGAGATGTGACTTATTACAGTAGATCAACAGATTCCTGAATCTCCTTGAAATTCATAGGCTCTATTCCACCCCAATTAATATTATACAATAGACTTTGCACGTAGACTGAGTGTGAGAATAAAGCACTTGTCTATTCAGTTACATTTTTCTGAGATTTGCAGATATTTTGTGTGTGTGAGGTGAGGAAACGAGACCAGGATGAAAAAAGAGGGAGAGAATGTAGCAAAATAGACATGGTAAGCCAAAATGAGAAAGATCCTGTTATTCTCTTCTTTGATCAAGCTATTGGCCACAGAAAAATGGCCAACATAAATTACATATGCCAAAGTCAACTTCAGCTGATGTTCTTTATAGCCATTTCATCTTTCATGCGCCAACTTCCACCCGTTTTCCCCAGTTGTATTCACATTTATTATTATTTTAGCCATTTAAATGTGGTTTTCTACTTAGTTCAAGTTTCCTGGGTAAGAGAATTTTTATTCTCCCACTGCAATATACTAGAGAAATAAAATGCCATTTGTGCAACAGAAGTTATACTCTGCTGAACACCTACTACCAACTATAGGTCTTAATCACTAAAACTGAGGGTCTTTTGACAATTTAGATGGATTTAAATAGGAAATAAAAGAGTTTATGTCCTACTTTTAGCCTAAAACCACACCATGAAAAGGTTATTTTCAAGGAATAAAAACTGAACAGGGTACATCGTTATTTTTTAAGAGATCTTTGATTTATTATATTGTTTACATGGCTGCTGAAAAAAACCCACTTCTGAGTTCAACCATAGCTCATTGATGAGAAAGAAGGTTTCTCTGGCTATATTGCAAGAACTGATAAAACACAAGGAAAGTGACCTCCTACAATGATAATCCCTGACTGTAAATCTCACTGGTTTATGAGTGGAAAATACCCAAACAGCTGTTTGGCTCAGAGGTGCTAAGCACCTGTAGCTGCTGTGGACTGTAATTGGTGCTGTCAACACTCATAACTTCTGAACATTTGGATCATGTAACTCACTGGTCTTGGCATCCAGAAGACAGACAAGTCCAGCTGGTGCTGATCTGGGGTGAGGAAGCAGACTTTGCTGAATTTCAGGTTGTTTTGATATAGACAATGTTCACTTTCCTATCTGAAAAAACAAACAAACAAACAGCAAAGGTTGTTAACTGTAAACTTCTGAGAGGAAAAAGACTTTCAGTCTTTCTTCAGACTGCCCTGCCCACCTAAAGTATGATCAAGCTACAAGCAAACTGTTGAGAGAAATTGAGATTGTGCTCTTTTCAGGACCTGTATTCATATTGTGTTCTTTTGTATTTCCAAGCTCATGACAAGTATCAGAGGACACTGCGAGCAGTAAGTTGCTTGCAAGGCACTGGCTAGCATCCACAGAGGCTGTGAGACCACCAAGAGAATTAAATACTAGAACTGAATACTAGACATGACTACTGAGAGAGCCTCACTCCACGCACATCGTGTTCAGCAGAAATGAAGCCAAGGGTATTGTAGAATTCACACTGTCATGGTGCTAAGTGAGAAATATGTAAAGACTCGGGCAAAACCTGAACCTCTAAAAATGACTGTGCATTGCAACTGAACACAGCACAGTCCCCAGCTACCTGGAATATCAGTGCAGCTCCTGATTAATTTTAACATGGTCCTTCAAGCTGATGTCAACTAGGAGTTGAATTCACCATCAGTTAAGTCAGCTGTAGTTTTTGTGCTGGTTTCCAGCGTGTAGCCATCTTTAATACGTGGATGCTCCAGTGCTGGAGAAGACAGACATCAGGTGTCTGCAGCACTGCAGGCCAGGAGTGTTGCTCTTGGGGTGAGATGCCTCATGGGATTCCAGACACAGCGCTGCCAAAACAACTTGTAGCAGGCTGCGTTTTCACGAGAAAACAGAGATTCATAGAAACAGAAAGCTTTTGTTGGATTTTGTGATGTTCTGTGTAATTTTTTGTCAGGGAGGATTTCTCAGATTCAGGAGAAACGAGCTGGCTGGCACTGGAGAGACACAAAGGGAGAGGAGTGTGTGTGCCTCACCCTTGCCTGCCTGATCTGGGCAGCGAAACTTTGGGCAGATATTGGCCTCCTGGGCAGCGTGTCTGGCTGCAGAGCAAGGGCACTGCTGCGACTGGGCAGCGTGACTGCTCACACCAACACCTCTGCTCTGGTGTGTGGTTTTGGCCTTACACGGTCTGTGTAGCGATACTGAAACCCAGCACTGGGCTGCCGAGTACTGATGAACGCAATTAAGCCTGAAAGACGAGGGAAGTACGAGCCGGTTTCTTGCAAGGCACACGGCAGAAGGCACTTGGTCCTCCTGAGGCTCCCTGCAGCAGCTGGAAGCCAGGCCCTCATCGCCATGAGGAGATTCGTCAGCCACGCCACGTTCCCAGGACATGACGGCAGAACTTGGGCTCGCTCGTTCCTGCTGCACACACAGGCGCGTTCTGGGGGGATGGTTTTGGGCAGGGGTGTTACTCAGGGCCCGTCTTCCAGGGCTGCCACCCCGTCCGCCGTCTGCTTCAGCCGGTACCTCACGACGGCCGCCACCCTCCCTCAGGCGGGGCGGCCGAGGGGCCGCGGGCAGCCCGGCATCTCCGCTCCGCTCTGCCCCGGCCACCGCTCACCTCCTGGCGGGGCCTGCCCGGACCCCAGGCGCCCGGCGGGGCGGGCAGGGTGGCGGCCGCGCCCCCAGCCCCGCTGACAGGGACCCGGGCCCGCCCGGGCCGGCCCGCCCCGCGGCGGAGGCGGGACCGCTGGGGGCGGCATCTCCCCTCGCCCTCCCCTCCCTCCTCCCGCCGCGCCGCGCCGCTGCCCCCTCCTCCCGGCCCGCGGCCGGGGATATCCCCGGCCCCTCCCCGGCGGGCCGGCGGCGGCCCAATGGAGGTGGAGATGCTGTGCGGGCTGCGGGCGGGCTGGGGGCGCCGCCGAGCCGCGGACGCCGCCGCCGGCCCGGGGCCGCGCACACTCGGCGGGGAGCCGGAGGCAGAGGCGGGCGGCGGCGGGGCCGGGGCTCTGGCAGGCGGCGGCTGGGATGAGCCGGGGGGGCGGCTGTGGGGGCAGATAGCGTCCCGCGGGGAGGCGGCCGAGTGGGGCTCGGAGCGGCGGCGGGGTCTGCCCGGCAGCGCCATGGCGGCTCAGTGCGACCCGCTGAGCGGGTACCTGCAGCAGCCGCTCTCCGACCCGGGCTCCAACAGCGAGCGCAGCACCGACTCGCCCGTGCCCGGCTCCGAGGAGGACTCGGGCGGCCCGCCGCGCCCCCTGCACAGCCCCGAGTGGGGTGAGGAGCGATTCCGGGTGGACAGGAAGAAACTGGAGGCCATGCTCCAAGGTGAGGGCGGGGAGAAGCGATGGCTGTCCCCCGGGGGCGCGGGGCGGCGGCGGCGGCCCGGGAGGGGAGGTCGTGTCCCCGGCCTGGCTGCTCCGGCTGGGGCTGGGGACCCTCCTGTCAGACCCTGGGGCGGATCCCAGGGGCGGCAGCTGCTCGGCTGGACGCGGCCCTGGGGCGGCGGGAGCCCCGTGGACCGGGCGTGGGCTCCCGGGCGCCGTCCCGGCCTCCCCGGACGGGGCGAGGAAAAGGAGGTTCCTTGTGCCCCGGTCCCCGGAGCGGACCCAGCGCCGTGGCCTGGGCGGCGGGTGACGGGGACACCGCCGGGTCGCGGGATGCAGCCCGGGGCCGGCCCGGCGTGGCGGGAGCTGCCGGAGCCCAGCCCGGCGGGAGCGGTCCCGCAGCGGCAGCCGGCGCGCCGCGGGGCTGCGGCTTCCAGGGTCGAAGTCTTTCGGAAATCCCTCTTTATGAAACATAATATCCATGCTCTGCGAGGTAGTCCAGGCTCTTGGCTTTCGAGGAAAAGCCGAGGCCGGCGCGTAGCGGGCAGGGAGCCTGGGAAGCCGGGCGTCCCGGCCGGGGAGCGGGGACGGCTGCGGGAGGGCTGAGAGCGGCACCGCTGCCTGGGGAGCTGCGCTGCCTTGGGCTCTGCCTCCTTCTCTTTTCGTTATTTTCTTGTTCCTTTCTTGACACTGCATGTTTTGTCCCAATATGTTTTGAATTATCTGTCTCTCAGTGGAAGTTACGTAGGCAGTTTTTGACAAAATAGTACAATAGTAGCAATTGCTGGGTTTGTTGCTAAGGAGTAGATGAATAGTTTTAAATCGGTTGAGGATGTTGGGGAGTGGGGTAATTCCCCTGGAGTGTTCCCTGCTGTCTGCTCTGAAGAGCCCATGAGAACAGAGGTGAGTTTCAGGTCCTGTATTGTCAACTCTTAGGGCATGTTTGGATCAACAAGGGAAGATGATGGTTGTTTTGAGAAGCCTGCTTTTTACTCTGGGACTGTTTTGTAAACATTTAGTGCTACATGTAACACAGTAACTCAAGCATTTACGTACATTTTTCAAAACAAATAAATCCCTGACAAGCATTTCATGGTTGTTCATGTGGTGTGCTACATGGAAGGCATTTTGTTTACATATTGGAAACCATAGGCATTTGCTCCCTGACCATCCTCTGTCAGAGCACCTGCCTCCTCCAGCACTGGGAGGCTGCAGAGGAACCAGAAGTGGGTGAGTTGGGTTGGCCACCGAAGATCTGTGGCTTGACTTGGTGACTACAATGATTGGAATTTTTTTAATTGAGATTCTCTCTCCTGGGGGTGAGTTAATCTTTAATCAGGTAGTACTTTAGTCCTGGTAGAAAAATCTCATTATGTAATGCAGTAAAGAGAAAGGAATTCATGGAAGCAGGAGTCACATAAGCAGCAACAACTATTTATAGAGATGTGCTTGTCAAAAGCGTCTTAAAACCAAAGCCACATGGGTATTGAAAATAAAAAAATATTTCTGCATATGAAGTGGTAGTAAAAGGGTCAAAAGTTACGAAGTGCCTTAAGAAGACTGAAGGTTGCCTTAAAATTTTCCTCTAGTAGCAAAATAAATTTCCATTATCTCATCCCACACACAGTCCTTCCTTCTACTGCCTGAGGTAGTTAAGCATGCGAGGGTAAACAAAGTTCCTAAGCAGAATCCAAATACTGTATAGGTTCTGTTATCCAGTAGCAACCAGTGTCAAAATGTGAGGGGTTTTTTTGTTTGCTCCTTTTTACAATTTTTTTTTCCTGTTAAAGTGTAGTAAAAGGTGTATGGTTGGTAGGGTACAGTGAGTAAATGCAAACCGAATGTTGCTTGCTTTTTGATGAGAGGTTGCTGTACATCCAGTCTAGAATACACGTGCTTTAGGTGATGGTTTGAGGCATTTTTGCATCGGATAGTTATCCTTTTTGTGAAGAAATGCACGTGTTTGACTTGATAATAAGTGGTGGTTTTTTTGTGAAAACCAAAACTTTTTGGCTTATTGGTAATGAAAAATGGCTTATTAGGAAGCACGAGGCAAACATTGTCGTTCTTTCTGTCAGAAAACTGGGAACTGTTTGTTAAATGTTATTGCTTTCATTCAGTTTCCTTTTTGTGCTTTACAAGGTTTTATCTCATCACTTCCTACAAGATAGGTTTTACTTACCTATTTCTTGTAGTAGAATTTCTCAAGCACTAAGTAGCTCTTCCAGAGTGTCCCAAAGAGCATTATGAAGGCAGATCTGTAACTGGTACCCAGAAATTCATAGTCAGTTATATTGCTGATTACATGCCAAAGTTGATTTTATTTCCTAACCCTCCCTTCTTTTTTTTGTGGCCATCTTTTGGGAGTGGAAGCTCAGACTCCCTCTAGAAGGAAATGAATGATGGAAAGGAAGCAGTATGCCATCTCCAGAAACTTAAATTTGATAAACAATTGATAGGGTCATGTTCCCTGTGGTTTCTAATACCAGATCCTTCACTGGAAGTTCTTAAATTATGCAGAAATTGTATTGTGAAAGGAAAACATCTCTTTAATCTAAGTGTTGATGGTCAGGATTCCAATTTCCAAAAGTTATCTATTTTTTTGCCTTTTTTTTTTTTTAATTCAAGTGGGCGTAAGTACAACTTTTTGTTCACATTTGATCCTTAAAGGATCTTCTTTTTCTTTTATCAGCTGCTAGAAGCATGTCTATGCTTGTGAAAGTTACTTCTTAAATCATTTTATACTGATGGCCTCTTCTAGTGTTCACTATAGCTTCCTTTTGTTATGGGACAGTGAGAGTGCGTCATCTTTAGCTCAGTTGCCTTTAAAGCCTAGTTTGAAACAGTGTCTGATGACTCCTGTCGGGAAATGTTCTCATTTTTGCTTGGGAATATTTATTTATTTATTTATCTTGCTTTGCTAGTCGACATCTGTTGTTTACTGTAGTAGTGATGAAATGTAAAAAACAATTGGGTTAGAAAGAATATGAATCAGCTCAGTGTCAGGCTTGGTGCATCTGTTTCATTCTGTCATTGTGTTGCTGAATTTTTATGCATTTTTGCGTGGTTATTTTCACCTTTCCTGCATTTGCTATTCTATAGGTGTTTTCTTGGGGGACAGTGCTGACTTTGGTGAGACTCACCTGGGCATATCAGACTGTAGAGATCATGGATGGGACTGGGGTACCTGACTGTCAGATGATAAGAGTCCACAGCTGGAGTAAGTTCTGTAGCAAGGCACTGGGTAGCTCTCTTTCAAAAAAGAGTTGATGTGGCTAATTTGCTGCCATTTGTACCTGAAGCAGAATCCAAATTTGAATTGAGGTGTTGGAAAATATTGATAGATTCGAGACTGCTACTGGTTTTAATTATGCTAGTATTTTTGTTGTTTTGAAGTTTGGTTCTGAATAGCTTTAAGATAAATGTTAGAGAAGCTTTCCCTACCTTTCATTTAAGAGCTTTGTTTTTTCTGTTTTGAATATCAGAAAAAGTAACAGCTGTGGTAAAAACCTTGAACGTAGTAATTATTTTCTTGTTGTGTCCAACTGCTCTGTATGAGTGTTTTATTACTTGCTTGTACAAGACTGGAATAATGTTCCATAACCAAATCTCAGTCTTTTTGTAGTGGGGTGTAAGCTGTCTTATGCTCCATGTCTTCATCAGAGTTTGTTTGTGAACAGATCTCTTTAGGATAAGCTTTTATGTTTTCCAGGAAGCACATTTGAATAAAAGTGATGAGCTATACTTTTCAGCAGTGACAGAAGATATTTCATAGTAGCCCTATTAGTTATAACTGCTCTGCACTAAATTCTGCTGAACGCTCAGGTGACTTAATACTATGGAATGATTTAGTGAATGTTTGAGTGCCTATTACCATAGCAGCTGAGTATTATTACAAAAATGCAAGATACTAAGCTTAAAAAAGCTGTCCAGAAAGTGTAATCTAACAGCTAATGTCTCAGTCATCAATAGGCAAGTTGACCATGCACCTTAAATGAAAAAAAAAAAGAAGAAAAAAACAAACAAACAAAAGCCAGAATAATCTTTCACTTGTGCATGGTGTGTCTTATTCTTGACTTCAAAGTACTATGCTAGCCTTGAATTTCAGATAATCCTTTTCTGTGTCATGTTCTTCAACAGACTTTGGGAGTTTTGGTGGAGCATGCTTTGTGACTTTATAATGTGCCACCATACAACAGAATTTGGATAAAAAACCAAGTCCACATAATTGTTTTTTAAGAAAGACCTGACTCGAGTGGTGGTGTGGATGCCATCTTACATGCATCTCTTTAAAAAACATGTCTGTGGCTGTTGGAATTCAACTTTGTTCTGTTTTGTGGGGGTTTTTTAGGTGTCATCTTTCACTTTGGGGACTCTTGATTAATTTTATTTTTGGGACCTAGAGACTTCTTTATGGGTGCTTTTGTATTTTGTATTGTTTTGGGTTTTTTTTGGCATTTGTCTTGGCTGTTGATACCCAAGCCCCTGAAGAAAAGCACAGACTGACATGGTCAGGAAACTCTGCAAAGTCCTCAGCACCCCAAGCATCCTGTTTGCAATTGACCTCCTTTTCCAGGGCAGGTTGTTTATATGGAGTGGGAATCTTCAGAAATAGCAGCCCTGTGCTGACTTAGTACTGACTGTCATTAGTGCCATATGCTAACTGTAGTAGGTCAGAAGTTACAGGAATCATGTGAGTCTCAATTTACATAATGTAGATTTGATTTCTAAAAATAATAAAGGATCAATTTTTCTTTTTCAGGCAGAAGGATATATGTACTCTTGATTCTGATTTAGTGTGAACAGTCAGCACAAGCAGCTCATCTGAGTACCTTTGCCTAGCTCTCCCCCCTGCCATCACAGCCTTGGGTGAGCACTCACCTGTACCTGCTCCCTCAGCTTTTGTGCTCTTTGCCTGTCATGGAGAGTTAGAAACTGCTCAACTAGTAATTTTGCACCAACAAGAAGTCCTACTTTTCTTAGAAGGAAGTGACATCAATCTCTAAATAACTTTTTTGTACAATTTAATCTAGGTGGAACTTATGTACTGTAAATGTGCTGAAAATTAGTTGTTAATTCCTTTTCCTAAAGGTCACCCTTGAGACGATTGCTTGATCCTAAGACTGTACTTATGCAATGCTTAGTTCTGATGCTTGGATGATAAGCAGTTTATTTTGTTTGCTGATTCATCAGGCGAAATTTGCTCTATTTAAACAAGTATATTTTCCCTACTTAATGCATAACTATGTGGGAAAGTATACTTTTAATACTTTTATTAGGCATTTCTACTAGTTTGTTTCAACTGCAGAGAATGACAAGTTGATAAGCAAGACAAGCAAAGTTTTGGGGACACAAGGGAAAAAAAACAACCACACTTGTATTTCCAAGTACTGAAGAAGATGGAGATGTTCTAGGAAACATAGGTCTTTACAGAGACTTTGCTACAAACAATAGTTTCATTAGAGGGTAGACCCTGAAGACATGAATTAATAGCTAGCTACTTAGTAGGCAATTGTAGCTTAAATAGAGTGGTCTTGACTGTGACAGTTTCTGGTGGGGATGGCAAGCTCAGCGTTAAGTTTATGTTGGGTTTTTAGGTTTAAATGGCAAACTGCTTCTCTTCTGCTTTTTTTTTGTTTATGTGTATGATGGTGGCAGAAATGAGTACAATAAAATTAAATGTTTTGTGATCCTTCAAACAATTAGTGTACTTTGCTTGTAACTGAAGTTAAAACTGCTAGAATTTTAAAAAGTACTCATAGTGCTATGATTTATATTCCTGTTTAAAATTCCCCGTGTCCCTGTTGGACCTTTGAGAGATATGATGTATGTCTTTGACCATTTTCTTACTGAAATAAAATCTCAAACTCTTGATTTTAGTAAGTCCCAAATGCAGTTTCTTTTCCTAGAGGAAGAAAATGTTTTTTCTACTAAATGGTGAGATTTTTTTGGTGGTGGTTTTTATTATTTTTTTTTGTTCCTTGCAATGCATTAGCATAGCCTGGACAGGGATGTAGTTGTGGGGAAGCTGAAACCTTTCTAATAGCATTTACATTTAGTGTTTGGCTTGCATATAGCAGAAAAAAAAATCAAGTTCTTTGTCAGGTTTTCAAATCCCTGAAGTGCTGAATAGTCTATTTCTACAAAAATAAATATATGAAATGAATCTGTATTACTTGTAGTTTAAAAATGTTCCTGCATTCCATTGTTAACAATTGTAATAATACCACTTTCTCGAGTTTCAGTGTTTTTAAGTAGTACAACGGACTATCATGGTTTGGCATGAGCTGCTAAGTTAAGTATTGCTGGCTTGCAAATTCCTGTTGGTTATATTGTAATCTTTACCTCCATTGGAAAATATGTCCTATTTTAAGTACTTCTTTCAGGCTTTTGGCTTTATGCCTGCCAAACAATGAAACATGCTAGCTTTCTTTAATTTCAGACCTCTGTGTTTAAGAACCTATAGCTTTTTAATTTTAATTTTTTTTAGAGCAATATCCATTACTGTGACAACTCACTAGTGACTTTCATGAACTTTGAGCATAAAACTAGTATGTTTACATGTGTTGGAGTTCAGATTGCTTGTTAGTTGTGTGTATTTTTTGTAGCTGAAGGAATGAGTACTTTATTTAAGGATTTATTCTTTAAGATTCTACCTGCTAATCAGTGGTAGTGTTAAATACATTTTTGACTCAACTAAAAACATTCCTTGAACATATAAGCAACTTTTTTGTTTATGGCTAGGCTCTCTTGTCTCTGGTTCATATCAGTATGACTGTATTGCATGGAGAGATGTAACTGTTCATGTCTCAGTGGCTTTTATAGCTGATTTATGTAAAAATGTCTACAGTGATATCCTCTATTGGAATAGGAATGCATAATTTTCAAAAAAATCCTTTCCTGTTAAAGGTTCACAAATGATAGCAACCCTCTGCCAGGTCACTGTGTGTGTGGAACTATTGGAGAAACTATAATTTTCATAGAAAACACAGGGCTGTTTTTGCTCTTCTCTCTCTAGCTAATGGAGTCCAAGAAATCTGGGCATTCAACAAGTTCTCTTCATTTATATGTAAAAGTGTAGCTTTTGGATACAGGAGGGAAAAACTCTTGATGTTTATGTAAGAAAAGGTGTGTGATGAATAGGAGGTTGAAAACAAATATGGAATGGACATAATGCTAGTTGTCTGAATGGGTAGGTCACTTGCCTATTAGCATTACTACAGGTTTGGTGTTTTTTTTTTTTGCTGCAAACTAGATTTCATGAAGAGAGGTTGATGGGCATGTAGCAACATCAGTCTGTCCTAGTCATTATCCTGGCTGTGTAGCCCTAGTGTAAGAGAAACCAGGGCAGAGAAATCAGAAAGGCTTGGAATAGGCATGAGCCTGCAGGACAGTTACAGGAGAAGGTCTCGTACCTTCACTGGGAAATCTCTGTGAGTGGGTGCCTTTCTGAAGTGCCTGATGCTACTGTAGGCAGCGTGAGTATCAGACAGGTGGGCCTGGAGGTCTGCATCTATTCTCAGGCCTATGATCTTGCTGAGGTGGAGAGGTGTGGTGGGATAGCTCCTGAGACTGCAGTCCTCCAGTGACTGGATACAAGCTCCTTAGCATGGACAGACTGGGATGCCAAGGAGGCAGAATTGCCCTTGTGTATGAGAGAGCAGTGGGGTTACATGGAGCTCTTTCTTAGGGTAGATAATGTGAGAGAGCAGTGGGATTACATGGAGCTCTTTCTTGGGGTAGACAATGAGCTAGTTGAGAGTGCATGGGTCAGGATTATTGTGTGGACCAGTCTGGGTGGTACTATGGGCTTCTGCTATAGACCACTTAATTAGAAAGAAGTAGTAGATGAAACCTTCTTCAAACAGCTGGAGGAAGCCTTCTGTTTGCAAGCCTCCATCCCCATGGAGGACTTTAACCACCCTGCTTTCTGCTGGGGGACCAGCACAGCAGGGCACAAGCAATGGAAGGCTTCTGGAGTGCTTTTCATGCATTCATGACAACTTTGAAACATAGGTGATCCAGAAGGTGACAACAGGAGATACTCTGCTGGACTTCACACTTGCAAGTGAGGAAAAACTGGTCAGGGATGTCAAGATGGAGGGCAGTGATTCAGAGGGACAAGGACAGGTTGGAGAAACTGGCCAACGGGAATGTCATGAAGTTCAATGAAATGAAACCTGAAGTTCTGCACCAGGGGAGGAATTATTCCATATGCCATCACAGGTTGGGACCTGCCAGGCTGGAAAGCAGCACTCCAGAAAAGGACTTCAGGGTCCTGATGGACAGTCTGATCATGAGCAAGCTCTTGGTGTGGTGTTGTGGCAAAGAAGCCTCATAGCCTTTTGGGCTACATACAAGAGAATGTTGCCGGTAGGGTTGAGAGTGATGACCCTTGCTCTCTACTTGGCCCTGGTGAGACACATTAGGAGTGCTGTGGCCAGACCTGGGTTCCTCAGTACAAGAGAGACGTGAGCATCCTGCAGCAAGTCCAGCAAAGAGCCACAAAGCTATTGAGGGCCTGGAGCATCTGATACAGGAGGAGAGGCTGAGAAATTTGGGGCAGTTTAGCTTTAATCTTGAGAGGTGAAAGCACAGGAAAGACCTTATTAATCTTGTGTATGTGTGTCAGCGAGTATAAGTAGATGGAGCCAGACTCTCCTCAGTGATGCCTAATGATGGGACAAGAAGCAAGATTTCACTTTAGGACTCTCCTCTTTTTTCTGAAAAGGAAACAATTAATAAAATCTGGAGACTTGTCAGTTTTGCAATGTTCAGGGCTGAAGTAAGATCACTAATGTCTGTCTTTTGGAGAGTGAAGGAGTCAAGGAATTCTTAACTACAAAGCTTAACATTAATTTTACATTTTCAGTTGTTAAGTTAAAATACTAAATTAATACCAGACAGAAATACTAGAGCATAGTATTTATTAGTGTTATCTATTGAATAAGACTATGAATACATATTTTTAAATAAATGCTTGATCAGATACCAGTATTAAAAGTAGCACTTTGCAGTCTGAACTGTACTCCAAGGTTGACAAAAAGTGTGACTGAGTATAGGGGTCAATTTTCCTTCCCAAGGGCAATGAGAAGCATCTTAGGGGAAAAAAAAAAAAGTCTCTAAAGTCCTGGTAGGATTTACATTTTTTAAAATTTATTTTTAAAGTTCAGATTTTTTTTTATGCCTGATAATTGATGCTTTTCAGTGTTATGTGATGAAGTAGTCAAAAGTTATCTATGTTGCCTTTGCAGAAACTGTGGTTCTTTTAACAGATAGAAAATCTCTAATACTTCTAACATTTTACTTCTATTTATTTTGTGTGGTTACTGCTGTGCTTTTGATACTTACCTCTTTATAATTTCTGGTAACTACTAGATATACATGAAGCATCACTTTACAAGTAATTGTTTACCATTCTATGGTGTTTTCAAGTTTTTGGGGTCCATGAAACTGCTTCACACACAGTTGCTGACCACTGGCCCTGGCCTGGGAGCTGTTGATTTGCAATGAACAGTGAAAATCAAAATGTCGGGGCAGCTGACCTCTGCCCTGTACCCACTTTGTACTTTTGACTCTTGTATCATCTCTTGTGCCAAGGCTGTATTCGTCTTATTTCCTTACATGTTTGTATATTGACAAAAGATCTGGAAATCCTTTGAGTTGCCTGTTGGGTGTTGATATCACCAGGGCTGTAGGTGAGCGGCGCTGAGGACGAGCGGCAGTGCCTGGCACCTTCTGTGTTCCGCGTGTCTGCACCGAGGGGAGGGGTGCAGCCTGGCTCGCTGTGAGGTGGTGTGAGGCTGGCAGCAGGGTGCCTGCCTGTGGCAGCCCCGTGGGTGTTGTGTGCGGGCTGTGGCCCGGGCAGGCTGCTGGTGGCCGGTCCCCACAGGCGGGACAGGCGGCTGCTGCCAGGGCAGGCCTCAGGAGGCACCTTCTTTCCGTCTGCTCCTGTCCCGGTTTGGCTGCGGGATTGCAGCCTTGCCAGGGGTGCTCTGGCCTGTGGGGGTGGGGTGACTGGTGAGTCCCTGATGGGAAGGGGTCCTACAGCCAGGCAAACTGGGACACCAGCCTCCTGTGGCAGTGCATCGAGCAGTGCTGCTCTGCGGCCTTCAAACGGCTTAAAATGGTCATCACGCAAGGGTGTAATTATCTCTGGTTAGCTTGTGTGTGCTTCTTAACTGCTTGAGCGTTAACTGAGGCAGTAGAGGTCACTTACAGGAACTGGATGAACTAACTGGGGGTTCAGTGGCCAAGCAGAGGGAGCTGTGGGTTGGGGTGGCCTTGCTGGGTCTCGTGGTTCATGGACTCCATGCTGTGCTTTACGCTGTGTCCTACTGAGCTTTACGTTCTTGCTGATGGCATGTCAGCAAGTTGTGAAAACAGGTCTTCTTAATGCTGTCTTTTTATCTCTGCTGCTTGGATTCTGTTGTATAAACCCCAGAAAAATTTGTTGCTCATTGTGCCCAGCCTGTAAATCTTCCTTGCACGTGTGAGTGACAACAAACAGGAGATAACTTGTTTTTGGATTTCTTTTCTTTCAGGGGTGGAGGGTTTTAAAAAAGTGTTTACAAATGTATCACTTGTGATGAGAAAGACAGACAATAATAGACATTGATTTCAAAAAGCACAAGATTTCCAGTCATTCTGACTACCTCCCAAATGGCCAGCTGCCAGCATCTGTGTCTTTTGAATTTAGCATCTTGAGTGCAACTGTTTTTATAAATGCTGTGACATAAAGCTACTGTTTCTAATGCTTTGTTGTTTGGGTTTTTTAAGGTTGTCTGGACTGGTATCCCCTAGAACTTTAAAGATCAGATTTTGACCACTTTTATTAGAGGCCAAGGCCCATTGGAGGCCACTGAGGACATGTTGCAGGTCACTTGCCAGGGCACACACAGTGTGCGATCAACTGAAGGTTTTTTGAAGACGTAGTTAGCACCTGATAAGGATATGCATGTACGTAGTTAAATGTTTTAGCTGTTACACCATCTCTAGAGGGGTAAAAATGCAACTCAACAGAAACATTACTGAACTGGGAGCTGCATCCTCCATTGATCTGCCTTGAGACCTCAATTAAATTTTTCTTTCCCCAGCCTGACAAGGCTATTGAGCTTTTCCAAGAGGCAGGGAGTTGGTCAGTCTGGTGCTAGCCACAACGTGGCCTCAAATTCCCTCTTCCCATGCAATTCTAGTACTTGCCTGGTGTGCGAGTGTGGTAATAAACCTTGTGACAAATGCTCCTTATGTAGAGAACTTTATAAACTTGTATGGAGAAGCTTTCTCTCAAATATTAATTTAAGAAAAAAGTGACTCCCTGTTCCTCTTCTGGCTTTTTTGCCTGTTGGGAGCATATGTAGATGCAAGTAAAGTATGAGCCATCCATTTTCCACTTGCTAAACTTCGGTGCAGGCCAGGTCTGGGAGGCTGTGCAGAATCTTGGTTCCTTTTTCAGCTAAAACGATGTGCTATGATTCAGGTCTGTAAGAAGTGTTTTCAAAAATAAGCAGTAAACTTCGTGTTTACATGCTTACTGTGAGGCTTGCAGTATGTGGATGCTGAGTGATTTCTTTGTAACACTGTTGCTTTTATAGGTACTTTTTCCTCCCTGCTGCACAGAAAGTTTTTTCTTTTTTTTTTTTTTTTTTTTTTTTTTTTTCCCCTCTGTGGCTCTGCCCAACGTTTTAAGTAGCCGTGGGATGGTCATTTTTTTTAGGTCTTTCAGTCCTTCTCTAAAGCTTTTGAATTTGCAAGGATAACTTCTATTTGTAAGAGTTAGAGTGCCACAGAATGTTTTTGCTCTAGATGCTAGAATGTTACAGAACTTTTGAAAGTAAAAATTATAAATAAAAATTAATGCCAAGGAAAGAAAAAATTGAAACTTCATTCCATATAATTTAAGTGAAATAAGTATACAAGTTGAATGTGGATATAAACAAAAAGATTGGGCTGTGTTATTATTTCTCACTCACTGATATGAAGTACTTGTAAAAACCAATGAGGTGGCTAGTGAAACAAGACAAAAATGCCCTCTGCTGCTGATGAAACTGTTCAGATCATGGGCTTCATTTGATTTAACTTCATTTTTGGAAAGGAATTATGGTATATTTCCTTGTGAGGAAAACTTGCAATGATTTTATACTGAAGTTTTGCTAAATGGTTTCTAAGCCATCTAAACATTGTCATTCAGCCAAGCAAGTCTAGCCTGAAAGAAACAATGTTGATAGATATTTGGAGATAGAAATTGATGATATTAATAATTTATCCTGTTTTTTTAAGTGCCATTTCAGTTCTTTTGAACAAATTATATACATATGCAGTTTTTTCTTAATTTAATATGCACATACACAAACAGTCTGTTTTATCTACCTGTGCTGTTAGTATCTTGCTATATAAAGTTCTAATATTTTTAATTGCATTGCTATTATAAAGTTTTATGGTGAGGTTACCTAGTGTTCAAAAACTTTCAATATATTTTCAAAACTTCCTGTTTTTATAAAGTATTTTAAAATTTCATTTACAGGTGATGATACCTTTTTTCCATTTTAAGCAAAGTTGGGTTGCAGGAGTCTGTATTGCCACTCTGGATTAGTGGTTTAAACTAACCTTTAAATTTGCCTTTTTCCCTGTTGCCAATAACTTTGTGTGAATGGAGGGCTTTGATTATATCTATTTGCATTGGCTCTGTTCTGCCCAGAGTATGTCTGCAATGAATTTATGGCAGTTGAATATATGACACTGGTAACTGAAGACTAAGCATTTGAGAAATGTAAAAAATGAAATCTGTTATTCCAAAACAAACATTAGGACAATTAAGTGATGCAGTGAAGCATTCTTATGTTAAAGAAAGATTTAGCAGATTGATATCTTCTGAAGATATTCTCTGTGAACTTGATGGTAAGATAATTTAATTGCTTGAGGGAATATAAACTGGGATCCAGTGAACTGTTGGCAGGGTAATTAAACCAGAAGCTGTTATGAGGTGGTTCCTGTGCAGAACATTGCACTGCACTACAAAAGCCATGATGAGTGACAGGTTAGTTGCTTGATGATGGTAAAATCTGTGTTTAAAATAATATCTGCATGTGTGTAATACATATATTTAAATAACAAATATGAATTTGTGTGGAATTCAAATGAAGTATAAAGATGCATGTCATCCTTACTGTGATATGGAAGAACTTGGTTTCATTGTGATCTATTTCAAAGAACAGTAGACTTGCTCTCCCTGTTATCTGAATTCGTAAGTGTATCCATGGGTTAGAAGTGCTGTAGGGTGGTGAAATATTAAATTACATTAAATGGCCTTTGTTTATATGCCATTAGAGCAATTAAAATAGCAACAATTTAAAGAGACTAGATATGGAATACAATTTTAAAGTATTGTTTTATATAGTGGAAAAGAATCTTGGTACATTTTTTTTTTTTTAGTAAAACAAACATAAATGCTGTTTTTCCTTAGTAAATTTACTTCTGGAGCATGTGTAAAATAGTGGATAAGACAAAATCTGTTTCTAATCTATTCCATATGCAGAAACAGGAATAAATTTGATCAAATCTTTACTCCTTTAAAAGCGATTCTTTTTTGAAATATGGACGTAGCCTGTAGAATTTTCTTTTCTCCCTGTATGTGGAAGATACTGCCCTCACTGGAGTCCAGAATACATGAATTCTCAATGTGTGTGAAATTTTTGTAATGCACTGAGCAGTTGAACATGTAAGGGTGTTTTCTGGGTTGCTTAGCAGCAGTCAGGTTTTTTTACTTTAAGTGGCCTTCAATGACATCTTTAGATTGTTCGGAGATTTGGCAAGAAATAAAGTCATTCCAGTGTTTGAAACATGAGGAATCATTTAAGCTGTGAAAAAAGTAGGGAAGCAGGGTCAGCTTATTGTAAAGTTTTGTTTGTATTGAAACATTTAGCAAACTTTCTATTCTCTGTTCTTGTAAATGTTTGGGAGAAATGAGTGTTAGAGTATTTTGTTGGATGTTAAATACAGTTTTAGGTGACTCGCCATCTAAAAGATGCAAACTTTGAGTACAGATCCATTGTGTCTGAATTTGAAATTGGAATATATCTAGTTTGAAGTATATTTTCTGGATTTATATAGAGAGCTTAGTATTGTTAATGGGGTTTTGAGCTAAGAATATAATTAAAACCAACTGAAAAGTAAAATTATTTAATATACTTTTTTCCTCATGGGATATCAAATGCCTATTTAGAAGAATATTTTAATTGGGTGGGTCTGCTATATCGCTGCAGAGCCTGTGTTGGCATTGCGTTCCAGTCTGGTTTGAATAGCCAGCAGAGAGTTGGAGGCTGGTTTTAATGAGTGTTAAAGGGTTACATGCTGTCAGCTTGATGCTGCAGCTCCCTGCTGAGTTAGGGTGCTTTTGGTGTCTCTTCCCCACTGCCTCCTTTCCACGTCGCGCAGGTTGGCGTGTTCACCCTCCGAGCGGAGGGGTGGCTTGTGTCTGGGAACGTGCTGCTGGAGCGAGCACGGCGTTGGAGAAATGAGTGGCTGAGTTAAAGGAAAGATTTAGAAAGCTGCTTGTGCAGGTTAGCCAGACCAGAGTTTTAGTAGAAGGGTGGAGAGGCCAAGTTTTTCAGACGGATAGGAAAGTTTTTTTTTTAGAGTGGGAAATCTTGGGACCCAGGAGGCAAACATAGACATGACTGAGAGAGTTGTAGAAGTCCGGTAGCTCTGGATGTGCACAGGGAAGTTCTCGCTGTACATGTCCCGGCAGCCAGACATGCTGTCCTGAGAGGAGCTGCTCTTGGCGCTTCTGTTCAGCTTCTCTTCTGCTCTCTTTCTGTTGGTATTGTTTCATCAGAGAAGAGGAGGAGAAACCACTCACCAGCTCTGTTCTGCCTCTTTCCAGAAGTGTGGTGAATCAAGAACAGTTGGTGCACGTTCAGGTTGTTTGCAGCTGGTACACAGATTTGGGGCTGTTGCTGCTTCATGCAAGCAAGAACAGGCTAAAGGCAGGCATGGGCAGCTGGAAACCTGCAGATGTCAGATTCAGCTTTCTTCCCTCCTCTCCTACCTTGTCCTTTCAGGGCACACAGAGCTTTGGGGAACACTTATATTTTACTGTAGGATTTGTTGTGAATACTTTTCTACTTACCCATCCAGGCTTGCCTTCTTTCTATGTGATGTGTTGGGTAGGGAGATGCAATGAGTATGTCAGAAGAGAGCTGCTGCAGTTGATGCCTCTGCTTTACTGAAAAGGTGGCACTGGGGTATGGTGCCTTTACTTTTTGCAGAGTTAAAGCAAATTCAGATGCCTCGGTACATATTTTCTTCTTTGTTAAAGATTTAAACTGGAGGAACACAATGTAGAGCTGCTGGTTGTGCACCAGTTATCGTTGGTTTGCGTCGTTCTAATCTAAAGAGGAAACCAACAACCATAAATTCTGTAATCTTCTAGATAATGCTAGAGACTTTAAGCTCTTTACTTTGAGTAAAGCTAAGTATTCACTTTGTAAGGTATTTGTCTTGTGCTGTTTTACTGATCATCCTAATATATTGTAAGTTATTTTAAAATAATTTGGAGAATATACATATTTTTAAGGTAGATGAGTTTTCCAGGTAGCCTGATGGCAATGGTGAAGATACAGACAGAGCTGCTTGTTCTGAAGCACTTTCAAGTCTTTAGTATTTAGCATTGTGTTGTAATTTATCCCTTCTTGCATCATTTGGACTGCAGGTCCAGACTAGTATTTTAGTAGCTTCTTTTGCTCAAACACAGACTGTTTTGTGACTTTGTCAGGAACTAGTTAATTAGTGGAAAGTAGAGTTTGGCAGCTGTCTGAGCATCCACACTGACTGTATTGGAGATTGGTACTTGAGCTAGCACTCTGATGCTGCTTCTAGCAATGTGAGTAGTGTTTTCTTCTCTGGATAAACCTCTCACAGTGGGTTCATGCAGGCACTGCTAGGGCTGGTAAACATATCACTGTAACAGCTTAGGCAACAGAAGCCAATTTGTTGTTGTCTAAAGCAAAATGTTTCCTCTGGCACCTGAGGTTTGGTGATTATTTTTCAGCAAGTTACAGAAAAGATTTGTATCAATTTCTGCAAATTGGTTTTGCCAAGGCTGTGGGTTGATAGTAGCCAAGCTGTCTCATGATTTCAGGGTAGAAGCTTACAGCTGAAAAGTATTTTATGGTTAAAACCAGTTGAGCTGTAACAGGAAACCTGTGCTCAACCAAAATCAAAATAAAATAGAAGAATGCAAACCGGAAATGTTGCTTTTTTTGGCAGTCTTAATAATAATGTCTTATGAACTCTAGAAATGGAGTAGACCATACAAGCTTTCACCTCTGATAATTCGAGATTTTTTTTTTTATTATTATGTATGATTGAGATGTGCAGAGACTTACAGAATCTTGTGAGCTTTCTGGATTTTTATTCTGGCCACTGCAATGTTATTTTCTCTATGTCAAGTCAGCTTTAGGATCTTTGGTGTGTCTATGGAAATAGATTAATTTATAAACTTAACATGCTTGTCTTTGCAGAAGAATCTACTAGTCTCCATACAACTTAATTAGTCCTAATTATCTGCACTGCCTCTGTTTTTAGTAATGTGCAAAAAAAGCAAACAACCGCCAAATTCTGTGTTAGAGTGACAGCTGAAATATTTGCAGTAGCATTGGTAAAATCAGTGTAAAGGGAGAAGTTTAAAAGTGTGAATTGTTAGTCATTGTTTGCAACTTAGAGAAAACTACTGTCATGTTTATCTCAAGAACAGGTGGTAGGAGAAATTATTTTTCTTACATAAAGTAACTGTATGAAGAGTGAAGATTGGAGTTGCATCTGATGTGTTGTACTTGTGCTATTCCATACAGGTGATGGTTACACTCTTACAATATTTTGAGCTCAACAATAAGTAGCACTGATTCTCTTTACAGTGTGGCAAAATAAAGTAAGTATGTCTATGTGTATTTTTTTTCTGTTAGGATACCTGGATTTCATATCATAGGATATGATATTCTAAATCTTGGGTTTGCATTTCTGACTTTATCTAGACCTAAGTTTTGTTTTCAACTGCAAAAGTAGACTTGATATAAAATCAAGCTGAGAAACTGGTAAGGTTCCTACAGATTAATTGCAACTCTAGAAGACCCAGTCAAATGAAGTCAATAGTAGGAGGCTTTGCTTGATACTTACTGTGTGTGGGTTGAGTGTTTGCCATTTTTCTGGAGAAGGCATAATGTAGTTTTATGCTATCCTAAAGTGGACACTTCCACTTTAGGGAGGATTTTCCTGAATTCAAAATGCTCATTTTCACTGGCGTCCATTGCCTGTGCCACGTGAGAGCAGAACTGAGTTCTCTGTGGTGACTTGTCCTTATCCTTTCTCAGTGCCTTTGTGATTTAAGATTGCCAAGTGAGGGCTCCTTTAAGACTTCAAGAGCTAGTTCTATGCAAATACCTCCTGTCTGGAAGTGGAAGTTTCCAGTATGATGCATTTACAAGAAAGCTCTACTAGTATAACTTACAGTATTATTAACCTTCTTCCTCTTCAAGTGCAGTCTTCTGCAGCCCTGAGATACTGTTTACTCTGCTTAAAGACTCATGAAACATGAACTTTCCAAACATTCAACAGAAGAACTAGAGCAGCAAGCTCTCATTTTTCCCTTCTGCTTAGCTTTAAAGCTAATCCATTTTAACTGCACAAAGAATGTACTTTTTCTGTTAGGTGGTTTGCACTGCACAAAGCTATAGTTCATGTTGTGGAACATCTTGAAGTCTATATTATTGTAATACAAGAGGTATGTTAGGAATGTTTTGTGGACAATTTATTTTTTGCCACAGAGCTTTCTCTATCCTGGCTTTGGATAGCAAAGGCTGTAATTCCTTATTTTCTGATGCATTCTGAGGCATTTCCTGATGCAAGGGCTCCATGATCTATCCCGTCCTCGCTGTCTAAGGAAAAAAATAAAAAAGTAGGATTGGCAATTGTAGCTAAGATGTATATCCTTAAGTTTCCCATTTTCAGCTGGTGGCACACCCCTGCTTTTTGGGTTTTTTAGCTCCCGAGTGACTCAGTGGCAATATTCAGCATTACTCTGGGCTTTGCGTAGTTCTTAAAACCTGTGAGAATATGGACCTGGCTTTCTCTCTCCTCAGTCACTGTGTGGGAATAAGAAAGCTGAGGTAGAGGCGAAGGGCTCAGTATGTGGAGAAGAACACAGAATTTAAGAAGGTGGTCATTGGAGATGTTTTTTTCCTAAATGTTATGAGAAGAAGCATTAGAGGATAAAGTTAACTTGCAGATCTTCCTAGAAGTGTAAATCAGACCCAGTATGAGAGAGTTAATTTGTGAGGGCTTGATAAATCCTATAAGTAATGGAGGACTTAAAAATT
This sequence comes from Apus apus, assembly GCF_020740795.1. Classification (NCBI taxonomy): domain Eukaryota; kingdom Metazoa; phylum Chordata; class Aves; order Apodiformes; family Apodidae; genus Apus; species Apus apus. Next base: position 30,022,390 of record NC_067285.1, read on the forward strand.
TCAGATTTTCTGTAATTGTGATACTTGCCTGTATGCATCATAATTTGGTGTTGGAAAATCAATCTGGCTTAAAATAGTCATGAGAAATAAAGTGAGACTGAGTTGCAGTATGTCTACCTTTTAGATAAGCTCCATACTTCTTAATAGGGTTTTTATATTTCTGCTCTTCACTGTTTATAATTTCTTGTATTATTCTCTTAATACAGACTTCAATGGAGAGTGAAAACCTAAAACAAATTTTTAGTGTTTTTTTTTTAGTTACATATGATTAGGAACTATAGCAAATAGTTGTTTTGAGGTTTTTATTTAAAATCAACTGCTAACAGGTATATATAAATACAAAACTGAGATGCTCTGGGCTAAGTCACAAAGGTGCTATTGGATTTTTACTCTCCCAACAAAACTGAGTACTGGAGGTTTGGTTTATCGTTCATTCTGCTGAACATAAAATGCTGATATTGTTCCTTTTTGGCTGAAGACAAATTACTGCAAGCAAACTTATAGGCTTTTTTTCTTTTTTTTAGTTGATGGGTAACTTGTCTCTGTCACAGAAGCATGACTGCAGTACATGCTTATGTCTGGGAATGCTGACTTTGGGCTGCTTCATCCTGTTCTCAAGTGGACTTTATTTCTTTGGGAAGGTTTGCAGTTCAAACACCCTTGCCTGTTTTTAACAAAAGTGTTGTTCAGTTAGATACTATGCATGTACAGTGTTCTTGTTTTCCCATGTCAACTACAGATATGACTATTTTAAATTAAAAATAATTTATTTGTATAATTGAAAATAATTTATATGATACTTGCTTATGTTTTACGTTGTATAAATTGCAGTTAGGTACTTCCCAGGAGCAAACATGGCTTCATAAATAGAGTAGTCCTTTTTCTCATATTATGTACCTTTAACATTCTTAGCTAGCATTTCTCTCAAAAACAATCTTGTAGTGCTTCCCAACTATGGCAATTTGCTGTGCTTCTTTTTAAAATACTTTTGGATAATGTAATTCCTTTTGCCATGCTTACTTGATGTTAAGTTGATGTTTTAGGCTAGTTATTTCTTGGCCTATTTTAAAATAACTGTATTGAGACTTCTGTAGCTGTTAAATAAAAGCATTATTTCCTCTAGCTAGCAGTCTAACATTATCTGCTGCCAGGGCAATCTAATCTTTGTATATTCTTGGATAATACTTGGGTATGTTTGGGTTTTTATGAAAAAACTGGCCATGATTTTGGTTTTGTTCGCTATCAAGTCCTCAGAGTGACATTATGCTCCTTGATTATAAAATAGATCTTAAAACAATGGTAAGGCTTTTGTACTATATCAGCTCAGCTTCAATAGTTAGATCTGGATGTGTGCTTTCATTATTTCAGTTAATTAGGAATATTCCAAAGAGTACAAATTAGCAGGTTACAGGGCAAATGCCAAGGTTCTAAAGTAGACTTGATTTCTTTCCTATTGGTTCACTGACATTCTTTCCAAATTAGTGAGATTTCCATGTCACTTAGAAAGAGACTGTTTTAGCCAAAACTTTACACAGGCATGAAACACATGGACAATATTTATAAAAACTGCTATGCTTTGCAAGTACAACATGTTGAGAGATGTTACACAATGTTTGGTCCATAGTGTTTTATGGTAAATGGAAACATCATTCTGTGTATGCTGATAAAGAATTACAATTTTTGTATTTGTCACTCTGTTTCTTAAAATCTGCTGTAATTTGAAAGATCAATAAGCCTTATCAGTTACTTTGCAGTATATTGTAGGCTGAGTATTTTTTAGAGGAGTGTTGTATGCTGCCTGAGTAAGGTACTTGAGACTCTGTAAGCTTTTTGCTTTAGTACTGAATGTGCATTCAAAAGCAAATGTAAACAGGCTTTAAGGACACTGTGCTGGTAAATGTCAGGTTGGTGGATGTTAAATGCTTGGAATTATGCTTACCATCATTTCATCATTAATCGTGAAGTGCCTTGCATTGATCTGCAGGCAAGAATGGCAATTCGAAATATTAAGTCATGTTAGAAGTAATTGATGTGTGTATTTATATAGTGAAACTTTCTGCTACAGATTAGGTTTTGATTAACTTTACTATTTCTCCTGTGTGCAAGTTACCTTATTACTGTGTAAACACTGAAAAAGGAGTCGATGCTTGACATAACGCAGAAGAAAAAATATATTAAGTGAACTTTTACTGAAAGGATCTATGTTAAGTAAAGCTGAGCTGAAAAGGAAAAAGTTATCCTTGAAAACAACATTACATTAAATCAGCTGCACTAACATCTTGCTGCTTAATACTGGTTTTGTTTGCAAAAATGCAGTATTTCTTGTGCTAAAGCTCCCACACAGGAACTGGAGGCAGAAGTAGGCCAAATATTAGTTCTTTACTCTTATCGTTTGTTTTTCTAGATTTTGGCAGAAATCGCACATTCTTTGTTGTAATTTTTCACTTCCCAACACTTGACATTTTATATCCTTTAAGTTTACAAGTTTCTTTCCAGTTTATTTTGCATGAACTTAAAGGGTTTTGGTATTGTATCAGCTCTTCTAAGCAGGACTTTATTGAGTCTTAAAAGTGGAAGAGAGACCTTTAATTTCAGAAAAACTCAAGGTTGCTAGATAAATGAGTTGCATAACTCAGAATTACAGTTGTCTAACCACAAAACAATGCTTTCTTGTTTACTTGTGGTCATGAATTTAGCTTAAGCATTTCCTGCGCTGTGTCACAAGGTTGTATAAATGCAGTTTTGTAGCATTTCTTGGGCTTATATATTCCTTGTAAGCAACAAAGAAATAGCTTTTTGTCCATAAAAGTAGAAATTAGTGAGCAGGGGGCTAGATACCACTCTTTCAGATCGTATACTGTAGGCAATGATTTGTTTGCCTGTGAAAACAGAGGAGTCTTATGATTTGAGTAACATGTTTTGGACCTGTTTGTGTAGGCAACATAACTGCAAAACAAGTCTCTGCTTCCTGGCTGTTTCTTAAACACTTTGCTGAGTTTAATAACATTTGAATAAGAGGCTCACCAGTTCACAAAGGCTGGCTTTCAATTCTTGTACATGCACATAAGTGATGTTTGTTTAGAATTAGCCCGATACCTGGAGCAGTTATGCCATATTTCCTTTGTCTGCTCAAACCTATTAGAGATTTCAGTTGTCTGCAGGATTGCTTCCTGAATACTAAAAAGTGCCAATGAAGTTTTTTCCCTTCTTGCAAGTGTAGCAGTTCCAAGGTGTTCCTGGGACTTTGCAGTCTCTCAGGAGAATTTCAGCTGCCCTTTGGCAGGACTTTAAGACACGCATCCTTAAATTTACCATTTTCAGGTGGTGGCACACCCCTGTTGTGTTGTTGTGGGGTTGTTTTTGACATTTTGTTGGGGGTTTTTTTGTGTGTTTTTTGTTTGTTTTGGTTTTGTTTTGTTTTTTCCTCCTGGATGACTTAGTGGCAATATTAAGCATCACTCTAAGCTTTGAGTAGTTTGTTGGGGTTTTTTGTATAGTTCTGGAGAAGAGAACTGTGGAAAGGGACCCGGAGGGCTTGGTGAATAACAGGCTCAACATGAGTGAACAGTGTTCTGTAACAGCAAAGCAAGCCACCAGGATGCTGGGCTGCAACAACAAGGGCATCGCCAGCAAAGATCAAGAAGTCGTCATCCTGCTCTACTCAGTGCTTGTTAGACCTCACCTGGAATATTGTGTTCAGTTTTGGTCCCTGCTCTACTAAAAGGATGTGGACAGGCTGGACAGGGTCCAGAGAAGGGCCACAAGGATGATGAGAGGACTGGAAGACCTGTCATATGAGGAGAGGCTGAGAGAATTGGGTTTGTTCAACCTTGAGAAGATAAGGCTCTTAGGGAGACCCAATTACCGTGTTCCAGTACTTAATGGGTGGCTACCAAGAAGATGGAGGCTCTCTATTCACAAGGAGTCACATGAACAATACAAGGGGTAATGGGCACATTTTGTTCCTGGGGAGATTCTGATTGGACACAAGAGATTAATTTTTTGCCATGAGGGCAATCAAACATTGAAATAGTCTCCCAAGGGAAGTAGGAGATTCTCCCACATTGGAGTTAGCCAATGCTGAGCTTGACAGGGTGCTGAGCTTTGTCTTATGAACTGGAAAGGTTGGACCAGATAATCCTTGAGGTCCTTTCCAACCTGGCATTCTGTGATTCTTACAAACCTGTGAGAATACTGACCTGGCTTTCTCTGCTCTGAATCACTGTGAGTGAATAAGAGCAGAATTAAATTCTAAGAGGAAGAACCATTAGAGGGGAAAGTGAACTTGCATATCTTCCCAGAGGTGTAAATCAGACCCAGTATCAAAAAGACTTATTTTGTGAGAGCTTGGTAAATCCCAGAGGAACCAATGGAGAACTTTGTATTTCTATACAGCTTCCATGTAGCCAGGGTACATAATAATAAGAAATATTGACTTGAGCATGTTTGTGGATATGAAAGTGTGGCCCCAAACTACATGTGGGGTTTGATGCTTGAGCTATGGCATGTTAATATATTTTTATTTCTTCAAGTACTGCAAAATTTGCAACGTTGGCTAATTTCTGTTGTCTTGAGATCAGCCTAAATTTGGGAGGAGTCCTCACATGAAGATGGCTAACAGCCTTTATCAGTGCTTCAAGGTGAATGGGGTAGTTAAAACTTCTCATCAGTTTTTCACCATCCGTAGTCTCAGGGATGTGTGCTTGGAGATGGTGTTCAACTTCAAAAATAACTTTGTGGTCTTTCTGTTGGATGAGCATCAATAGCACTGAGCTATTTGCATATATACCATTGTACATTCTGCCAAATAAGATTTTGTTTTGTTGTTTGGTTTTTGTTTTGTTGGGTTTTTTTACCTTTGGGTGACTAACTTACCGACTCTTTCATTTGACTGTCTGTAATACACAGCATGAGCTCAACTTGATAATACATGAACTATCGTGCATTCTCAGGAAGTACTTGGTTCCAAGGCAGTTTGGGCAAGCTGGTGGATTTATAGCACCTAGGACTGCAAAGCATTAAACTGAGCAGTTCTCAATGAAACTGTAATGAATATGTTACTTTGCTGCTTGCTTGCGTAACTTGATATTCTGCTTTTATATGGCACCCTTAGTTAGGTTGGCAAGAATACTTAGGTTTTCTGAAATCATATTTAGTAAAATGAGTGCAGTATGCGACTTGTTAGTTTTTTCCCACAATGTAAAAGTTTTCTCCTCCTGTCCTTCAGCACTTCATTGTAGAGAAAATATTGTAGTTTTCCTGTAGTTATTGATGAAAAATTACCTAGAAATAGTTGGTGAAAGAATGTAATTATCATTCACCTGAAGTTTACAAGGATTTGCTGCCACCCTGCAACATTTTTTAGAAGATTTAGTTTGAAAAATGTGTTGGTAATAAGATATTCTAGCAGTATAAGTGCAGAATTTCTTGTGGAGCTGCACCTTTTTGTCCAAAAAGTGGCTTTCTCCTGGTGCCAGTTTGGAACATTTTTTTTCTGGTTGTATGTGTGTCTGCTGTATCTCAATCCATGTTTATATCTGTAGTGTTGCCTTAGTGAAGAAGGAGGTAGGATTTCCCAAATGGAATAATTTAACATAGGAGATAAAACTAATTGTTTTAATTTATTTTTGTCTGACTAAAATTGGAATGCATTTGCTTGCCCTAAGCTAACTGTCCTCTTTTCTGCTAAAAAGTCCACAATGCTAAAATAAAAGCTAGTTAATTGCTTAGCCAGCTTAATGCAGTCCACATCTTCTAACACGGCATGATTTGAGCCCCTGTGGATGCTAGGCTGCCAGCTAAATTTTACTGTTGCAATGTAAATCAGTGCAGACTTTTATCTTGCTGTGAACTGTATCTAGCAATCCTAATTATACAACACAACATTCTTTTCTCACTCTGTCTATTTGTATGTTTTTATATATAACTATATGCATAAACAGAAAAATTGAATGCCTTGGCAGCTGTATACAGCAATTGCATTTTTTAATGTGGGGACTGTTCATAAGAAAAATATCATGAGGGTGTTGAAAATGTGGACATAAAAACAGCTGTGAAAATACATCTTTTTCACCTTTACCAGAAGGGTCTAGACTTTTGTTGTGCTTTGATCTTCTTACCTAAACAATTACTTCATTTCCTCCAGTTTCTTAAAATTAGAAAGATCTTGGTGTTGTGATTCAACTTTAGTTTGGTGAAGTAACTCATATTGCTGTGTTTTTGTGCTGATACAGAATTTGGATTCCTTGCTAGCTAATGTATGGGAAAATGGGTGACAAATTAGTGCACGCTTTATTGTGGTGATACCCAGGCACCAAGTTCAGAGCTAGGTAAGTTTCTCGTTTCCTCTATCTCCACCCTTTGGAGCGACCCATGCCACACTTTCTTCTTTACTCAGCTACTTTTGAGCTTCCACGTTATTTTGGTTGTTCTATATATCACAATGCACAGGTCTAATTGCATTTAATTTTGACTGAAGCAGATTACCTTGTTTTATTCAAATGTTAACTAGATTAGGGCAGTATCTATGAACAAGCCAAACTGGGACAATTTCTCTTCTGTCTTTAAAGCTGGGAACAGTACAAATGGAGATCTGCAATGCATTGCTGTAAGTTGAGTTACGTGTTAAAAATGTGAATTTTACCTTCTGGGTTAAAGTACAAGGTTTCATGTTTTCTCCATTTCTTTAAAATACCTAAATACGTCAATGACTTGCCTCAGTGTTTATGCATGCATTTATTTCCATGTGTTAATATTTTGTTTTTCTTCTTGGCTTTTATAACTTTCTGTCCTTTGTCACTTTATACTAGTTTATAGCCAATTATGCTTTTTATGAAGTACATAAGTAGGTTTACATTTTTCTGCGTATAAATTTAGACTTGCATTTTTTCATTCAGAAGGAGTAAAAGGTACGAGAAGGATCCGATTTAGTTTTACCAAATACTCTAAGCAGCAACTGATATCAAGTGGTCACTGTTTCAGTAGTAGTGTCAGTAGTGTAACATATAATAAATTAAATCTGGAGGAATGACTCACAATCTTCCCTAAACTGGAAATCAGTTATTCTAAATTTAACACCCTTCTTATAGAATTCCTTTATAGTCTTATGGTGTACATCTTAGAACTAAAATATGCTAAAAATAAGACTGAATTGGATTTGATCAATACTTGAAATATCAAAGAAGGCATTTTATGCTTCTGTATGAGATGGAATTTCATAGGCTTGCCATATATATATTTGATAATTAATATAACTTCTTTTCATTATGCTGATTACATGTAGTTCAATAGGTACTGAATGCTTGAGCTGAGAACTAAATGCTTTGTAAGGGGACTGGAGATGTGAAGCAAAAAGAATAAAAGGATCTGTGAATGGTATCTGGTAAAGAATTTACATCTGAGGTGATCCATCTGTTTTCAAACCGATTAACACAAAGTAGAAAAAAAGGGAGATATTCAGAAGGTTAAGGGGAAAAATGATGCCAAACAGCCTGCATGTGTGGATTTCTATGTGTTGTCTTTTTCATATGAGGTGTCACCAGCTCTGTAGACGTGCAGAAACTGAAGCTCAGATGCCTTAAAAAAGGATTAATTATGTGTATCCTTTAAAAACTCTGAGGCTGTTGGATTTTTATTCTGATAGAGAGAGAAGTGAAAAGAGTTTTTTGGACAGAAAAAGGGAACTGTTTGTGTTTTGTTCTCCAAATATTCCAGCTTCATCCAGGAAGATGGAAAGTGTGGGATTGCTTGGTTTTTAGAAAAGGGAGAGACCTCCTAATTATAGGTAATGGTTTTTGTCCCTATTTGTATATATTTGCAGAATTTTGTTCAGTATCGTGATTCCAGATACACAAAGTGTCTTATTACTGTTTGAAGAGGCTTTTTTTCCCTTGTAGCTCAGTATGTAACCTGTGTTGCAACAGACTTAAACTGGTTTCCTGTATGAAGCTTTGTCTTTTGACTTGATCTTGGCTTCTCTCCTGTAACTCCACATCTGTGAATGAGTCATAACAAGTACGGCCATCAGAAAAATATTGTGTACGTTTTTATCCAAGTCTGTAGGGGTTTTGTTTCTAATTTTTTTACAGCCTTGCTACATTCTTTCCTCCCATGTAATGAATCATACAGTATCTGTGCGCATACCTGACAAGAAGAGTGGTTATGCATAGAGAGAAAGTTGAATGCTAAACAAATATTAAGAATATCCCCAGCCATCAATCTTTTGAGAGCAGAGCTTTTGTATTTGGCAGTTATCCTCTGTCAGCCCCTGGGGCACTTCTGATATTATGATTTTCTTTCTCCCTGTAAACAAGCAAGTTCTGTTAAATGGATAATCTGGCTTGGGGGCAGAGTTGGATCTGTTGGGTACTGGCAGCAAGAGGGGTTCTGGCTCCTGAGGCACTTGAGGGCTTTTTTTGAGTCTTTACAGTATCCAGTGACTCAATAAAGCAGCCCCACTGCAGAGTGTTTTTAAGAAAAATGCCAAGCTTTACATCTCTCACATCTCTTACCCTTCCATGAATGTTTTGGCTCATTTCCGGATGTGTGTCAATGTGGTGGTAGCTCAGTCAGCTGTCTTGTCCTTTCTGGAGAGTTTATGGTGGCTAGGCTGCAGGGAAGTGAAAAAATGTCAGATAGGTCTTTGTCTTCCATCTTTTCCTCTCTCAACATATCTTCCTAGATGAACAACAGTCCCCAAATTCAGTGGGTTAAGTGCATGTCAGCTCATACACTAATAACAATAAGGAGGTTAACTGAGGTAAGCAAGATAAGATCAAAGTGAGGTTGGAATGGCTAAACTCTTCCACGTTGTTTTGATCTCTTCCCGTATGTCAGGGAGTACACATATAGTACTGGAAAAGTGAGTTGCTGGCAGAAATAGCTTTTCATTTCAGGGATGAAAAGTATTTTATAACAGCAGCAGGTCATATGGGATATTGGTGAGATTTTCCTACAGCTGCTAGAGCAGCCTTTCTCAAGGTAACTCCTCCAAAACTATCTCTCTTTGGATCGTGGGTCAAGGGAATTGATATTATCTGAACTATGTTTAATGTGGGAGAGCTGGCTTGCTGACTTCATGCCTGGCCGCTGACTGCTTCTGTCTGTTTTGTTCCTACAAAGGATTTGGAACAAATCAATACATTGTGAAAATTGTTTCTGGCCAGCCTATCATTTTGACACCTTCCTGAAAAGCTGAAATGCACTAAAGGCCCATTTGAAGGACAGGAGGCAGTTTACTAACTGCTTCAATAAAATAGCTAAAGCTAAACCACCTTGTCTTTCCTTTTAGTAGAGGTGACACTTCTTGGGATGTGACTCTACTTTGCATCTTTCTGTAGGGCAGCTTGGCCAAGGAGTACAGGAAGACTGAAGTCACAGATGCTTTATTCCTCTATGTTTAGGTAGCAAAAATGTTTTATGACCCTTAGGATGATTCATTCTCTTACGGTTTTGGTACTGTATCAAACATTATAAAGAATGTTTTTCTCAAAATGGGGGAAATACTAGGGTGAGCTGGAGTGCATGAATATACTTAATACAATGCTTTAATCAGATTTCACTCATGCTCATGGTTCTTAGTAAAGTCTCATTGTAATTGACAGTGTTTGATAGTTTATCATAAAAAGTGATTACCAGTAGCTCAGATACAAGTTCTTTCTGTCTTAAGAGAAACTAGAAATAAGTTATTAAACTCAGCTACTACAGTCTTTAGATGCTGAAAAGTTGTCTTCATCCATTGATTAAAATGGAAGAAAAATTTTGCTTCTAATTAAGACAATCTGATGTTAGTCATCTGGGAATCTTTTGATGAAAAATTAGCAAGAATCAGGTTTCTGTTCTGGAAAAGAAACCTCTTCAAAAAGCAAAGAAAACCTCAGTTTGATTATGGCAATTACTTTTTCTAACTTTGTGTAGTATAGCAGGAACTTCATCAGTGTTGTTTAAGTTCTGGTGATCAGACAAGAAATTATTAATTAGAAGTTTTAAAATGTAATTTATGAATACTTACAGTAATGCACTGACTCTTCTTGTTTCAGAAAACATCCAGTAGCTTTTATGACCAGCAGCTCACTTTTTGGGATGCCCCATCTTAAATTTTTCTTCATTAGAATTCCTAGCTCCTTCCTACAGCCTGGCAGCTGGCTATACTTTCTGCCTGGATATTCTCCTAGAGTTTATCAATACAGTTAAAGTGCTTACAGACTTGAAATGGAATCTTTGCATTAGCTTGAGACTTTTAAAAGCAAACTGTTAAGTAAAGTCATATTTTTTTTTTTCTTTTTTAGTCATTGACAAGGATTAAGAAGGGTTTTTTGAAGAAAAGTGTAGGATATGGAGAGGCTTCCAAGGAGACTCTTTACTCTTTGGTTTATGAGGTTATGGTTGAGCAACTGAGTATTCTGAGGGAATAGAGGCTTTGGTTTCAACCTGGGTTTTGACAGTGAGAAAGAGAAAGTTGAGAACAGACTCTCAAAATGCTAGCATGAAACTATAGAATTTTGTGTGAAGGAAGACGAAGCTGAAAACTTCACTGAGAATCATCAGGTAGCATATCTGCTAGAGGAAACAGCAATAGTCCTTGAACGCATCTGAAGGATGTTGTAGGAGACTTCCAGGAATGTTTTACCCAGTGAGCTAAAGCACAGAGTAGAACTGACTTGCCCAGTTTTTGGGATAGACTGTCAGTAATAATTTTTGCTTTTCTGCCTCTTTCTGATCTGTGATTGCAGTTCTACCATAGCAATCCTAATCAAGGTGAGAAGGGGAAAATTTCTGTGCTGGGATTTCCATGTATAGGGAAAGAGAAGCAAAGAAATGGAGATGACACAGTTTGGAGCTTTTAAGTGAACAAGTGTCGATCTGAGGCAGCTAATAGAGTAGTTTTAATCAGGTAATGCAGTGCTGACAGCTAGTTAGTTTTCCTGGCAGGAAGCAAAGCATTCACTTCATTATCTTCATTGAGATCCTAAATCTTTTGCCATGCCCTCAACTGTGCTCCATGTCACATAAGGAAGTGTTCTGTGGTTGTGTGGATGAGCTCAGACCCATGTGTGCCTTTCAAAGGAGAGATTTCTAAAAAGGAAAAAGGGGCTCCCAAAGCAACCCCGGCTTCACAGCCTGCTTTCAAGCTGTGACTTGGCTAAAAAAATAAATAAACAGACTTTCTCTATGCAGAGACTTGGCAGAAAGCTTTTTCCCTAGAGATAAATTTGATTTGCAAAATTAGAAAAATCTGTCGTTAGATATCTAAAATTTACAGTTATGTATTAGATTATTGGTTCTGGATAGACCTTTATAGTTATGTAATCCTAAAAATATTGATTCAGGGGAGGGGGGGAATTGACAAGTCAAGTGGCTTTCAGTGAAACTCAATTGTTATTTTTTTGGGGTGGTTTTTATCATTTTTTTATGATGCTATTAGTCTCCAAATTCATGGAGTCCTTACAGAAACAGGAAGCAAATCTCTAAGAATATTTAATCAAAATTAGATAGATTTTTGGTCTTTGGAGTATGTTTTTTTTTTTTTTTTCATCCATTCTTTCTTGGTAATGTATGCAGAGGTAGCAGAAGTCAGCAGTTTGTTTTAAGCTTTCCCTCTTTTTCTGCATTGTTGTTTTCATCCATCATTTGCAATGATTAAATAAACAGTTTGAATTTCGGTTGCTGGATGGTTTTAGTTATTTGCCAACAATCTTAACTTTAATACAGTATGTAGAGGGGGAAATGGTTATTGAAAATTAAATATTCTAATAAGTGAATATGCCTTAATAGTCTTCATGATTCTGTATCTGAGATGAAATAGGGGCTTAAGGGCAGAATAAAGAATACAAATGTCTTACTGCTCGTGTTTACACGTGCATTCATGTGACTTAAACCTTGATCCAAGGATGCTCATCCATTTAGCATGTGGTCTGAGAAGAGGACATAGATGCTGGATTTCCAGGGGGCTCATAGACACCGTGTTTCAACAGCAGGGTAAAAGTATCCTGTACTCAGTTTGCTTTTTTCCCAGAATTAGTTATGTCTGTCAGAAGTTATAGCACATCTGGCCTCTTTATGGATTACTTAGTAGCTTGGGTATCAAGTTCCTTCTAACAGAAGGAGATACACTGGAACCTACCCAAAAATGTCCAGATATTTAACAGTCTATTTGTTGTAGTCTACTGAACATACTGAAATTCTTACAATTCTTTTTTGGCTCCTCGACCAGAGGATGAATGCTGCCATAGAAACGGTTTTAATTTGGCTCATGGATATCTCTTTTGTCTGCTTTGTTGAAAAATTTCCTCCCCTAACTTTTTCAGTACAAGGTTACACATTTTCACCTTCAGCTCAAGAGTCCTTTTGTCACACAATATGTAGACATTGGGTAATTTTTGTAATATCCCAGATATCGTGTAGTTCCTGACTGGACAAATTTGTCACCATGCTGTTTGGACCAGGCATATTTTTGCTAGGTTTTTTTAGTGGTTAAATGTGCCAGTAACTTCTTGACTATTTTGGTGTTTGTTTTGCTTTGCTCACCCCCCCTTTCTGATACCTCCAGTTGACCCTGTGGCTCTGTTCTGACCTGTCTGCAGTGAGCATCCTTGAAAACTAAAGGTTGCTATATATGATAATTGAAGGAAGTTGAAATGCCCACTTTTCATTAATTGCTTCTTGAAAACTTGGTTGTATTTATGAAGCCACTTGGGACCTAAATTACTGAGATTTGAGGATGTACGTTTCGGGTTACTTAATGAAATTGATTATAATAAAAATTAGACTGAGTAGAATGTGATACTACTGAAAAGCCAATAGAAAAATAGTATTGAAGACAGTTTGTTATGCACATTTCTTAGTTATTTAGGCTGTGCTACTTTTCTTGCCAGGCTCCTTTATTTTACCTGAGTTGTGTCTCTATCGAACTTCTTCGTTCCTAAGCTGAAAATGAGACTATCTTTGTAAATGCAAGAAAAATGGAAACTTACTTTGCTTGCATTTCAAGAAATTCAGTTTAAGGTCAGGTTTTTTCTTTAACAATGTGTGCTCTATCCTTTTGTTCCTAGAGGCATCTTTTCAGCAATTTGGGTAAATTTTATGGCCATTAGTGTGGAATTCTTTATCTTGGCTTGATATAGGCAAGCTTACAGAGTATGTATGATTTGGTGTCTGACTCTGCACAGGAAAACATATTTTTTCTGTCAGGTAGTTTCTGGTTCAATGAAAAAAAAATTGGTTGCATTTTTTTATGCGTGATAACCAGCTTGGTAACTCCTGAGAAATAGTTCAGACTTTCAATAGCTGTCCATTTAAATTAAAAAATAATAAAAAACAACCCAGCTATATGACTAGTGTGTTTTCATGGTATTTTCAGAAAAAATCAAATCTGAACATGAGAACAGTCTCAACATAAGTGTTACAAATTCTTTCTCATTCAGGGGATAGGAAAGGTAAAGGATAATTGATTACTTACCTTCAGCTATATTAATGTACAGTTTCTTGAAGTCCTGTTGATTTGTTTTGCTAAAAGTAGTGTAGTATTTAGTCATCTCTCCTGTTATAATGTTTTGATGTGAGGAATGGTTTTGTTTCATCATAGCTGAAGCCTGAAGAGCAAAACATGCTTTTACGTTCTCTTAGAAATGTAGTTTTTCAGTGCAGATAGAAGTAGTTTAGGTGCTAATCAACATGAAGGCAAATTCACAAATGTGTATTGAATTGTTTTCAGTAACAGTTTCAAGACTTTAGGAAATGAGACACAAAGCTGATGTGAGATATACAATGTTGCAGTAATTCGTTTAAACATGACTTAAGCGGTGTATCTTGGGTTCAGTTCATGTAGAATATGCCCTGTATTGTCATAATTTTTTTTTCATAATTAAAATAATATTTAAAGTAGAAGTTGAAATTCACTTTTCTATGTGAACTTAGAAGAAATTACAGTTGGGCTTTTTTATGATTTGGTGATTAAGTAGACAAATGGTGTACTTCATGGGTGCCATAATAGTTAACACCTGTTTCAACTTTTTAATATTTATATTGGATGGAACCTTGGCAATCCAATATGTCTTGAAAAGCAAAAACCTAATATAAAATGTTTCATGGTATGGAAGAAATTATAATAAACAGAGTACAGCTTAAAATACAAAATGCTTATTATGCACATTTACATAGCCTTTCGTCTGTATTCCTGAAACTAATGTTACCATTTTGTGTAAAAATAATCCTAGTTTTTGTCAAGTCAGTTAAGTGATGATTCAATACCATAAAATAAATACTGTTTCTAAGAAAGCAGTATTTTTTGAGTAGCAGAGGTTGGCAGATTTGAATCAGTTTGTCAGTCAGAAAGTCAGCACACTGTATTAATTACTGTTTGCTTTGTGGCTTTTTTCAAATCTGCTTTGGGGACAGGGAGCATTGGCAGAAGAAGGTGGATTGGTCTCCTAAGGCAGGTAACCAGGCATGGTGTTCCAGCGCTCATCTGGAAATCTTGTCAAAGCACTGATGCTTCCCTATTCCTCATTAGAGACACTTTCAAGCACTTGTCATCACACACATTTAGTTGAGTTCAAGGAGTACTTTCATTGACTTGGTAGCACTTTTGCAGTAAAAAGTGCTGCTAGAAAGCTAACTGCTCTTCTGATTGGGTCATATTTGCATGGCCTGGTCCTGCTCGTGGAGGAGCCTGTGGTTCTGAAAACATATAAAAAGATACTTATTTTTGCTACTGATTCTTGAAGCTTTGGTGCCCGAACACTTTCAGCTGGCCTAGGCCAGAGCTGCCAGCAAAGTGAGCCCCAAAGATCTCCTTCCCTCTGCCATTCCCAGCTAAGTAAGACCAGGAGGCTATTCCAGTAAATGCTACTTTTTCTACCAAGTATGAAGTTAGACCTGGTGTCTGTTATGGCTGCACAGAAAATCCTGCCATCAAAAAAAGGAGAGCAGCACAAGGCAGAAATGAGCAGGGAAGGCATTTTTCTTTTGGTGACTGAAAGCATTCTTGTAAAACAAAAGTCCGTATTTCACAAGTAGCTTCTTGGACTTGTCCTTTAGAAACCATTCTCACAACTGAGCATAGTGAGGTCCTAGGGACCTGCGTCTGTAGAAAGAAAGCTCTAAAATTGGTTTCTAACCATCATGCGATGTGGAATTAAGTAAGCCATTAACTAACTGACCTGCACTTTCTAGCATAATATATCCTAGGTCAGGTTTAGTGATGCTAACTTTAGTACTAGGCAGTACTGTCACTTTTTAATGTTGTTTGATACTGGCATAGTGTTTTGAAGTCACCAGTTTTGTTTGCCAAGTCAGAAAGTGCAGAACTCTGCCTGTTAAAATCTGAAAGCTTATTTAAAATTTAGTGACATGGGCTACATTGTGCCTTTCATGCAGCATACGTACAGCACTGCCTGTCCACTCAAGCCTCCCACCTAAAGCTTGTTCTCTTGCATGCTTGAAAATTTTGAAATTTACTGCTTTTTGATGGAAACTTGGTTTCATATTAAAATTTTAATTAATATTAGTAAGATTACTAAAATAATCCGCCAGGGTACATTTGTCAAATGTAAATTTTGGGATCTTCTCACTATGAAATTTCCAAGATGAGGTTTGAGAGTTGGGGTTAATACTCTCAAGATTTGTTTTGAAAGAATTTGAGCTTAAGATGCAATGACTTTTTTTCCTAAACACAAATGGACACTTGCTTTTATCTCAGTTTGTCTGATTTGAGTTAAACCTCAATGACTAAGTTGCAGGTTGTTGTATTAACACTGCAAATGGTTTCTGCTTCTAATAGCTTGTGTATAGATTTCATAACTGGAATGCTTCTCTTGCTCATTTCCCTGCAAAAGTTGCTGGGTTTGTCTCATTGGAACAAAATCTGTTTAGCCTTTCGGTTATGAAATAAATAGATACATTTCCCCTTGTGTTTGGCTACTCTTGCTGTTTCCAGAAGTGCTAGAACTGTCTTTCCCATCATTGGAGAGGATAAAAGGCTCAATATAATTCCACATTAATAGTAAGTGTTTTGCCAGCATGTTGGAAACTTTCCTAAATTTGGGTACTTCGTTTGGAGGTAAGCATAGATTAAAATTTATCTAATTGTGGATAGCATCCCAAAATTCCAAGTACTGATTAGATTTTTTTTCAATGTATCTTCTTGTAGTAATTAGAAAGCAAATTTTAGGAAGCTAGTAAAATAATAGTAAACAAATATAATTGGTATAAAGAGTTATACCAAGAAGAGGGTGGGCAGCAGGAGGAAATAACTTAAGAATAGTTAACGTAAAGGGAAATGTAGTATACTGCTTCATGTACTTTTATGTTCACTTTTTTCTTTTATAGTAGAAGATGCCATCCTAAGTGTAGCTCAGTGCTTTAAGTTGCAATTCTGAGCATTATTTTTTTATTATTCAGTATGTAATGGAGATTGTAATGACTAGATCAACTTAATATACTAAAATCTATTTTATATGAAAAATTATCAGAGGCATAACTCTTCATGGATTCGATATTGCTGCATAGTGTGACAAAATACTAATCTATTTCAATGTTTTCAATTGTGTGAAGAACTGCTTCAAGCTACTTGAGACTTGAAACTTCGATTCCTTTCTAAAAAGAATACCATGCAGTCTTCCCTGCTTTTTTGTACATATCATGAGACCTGGCAAATGGGTTATCATAAAACATAGCTTACATGCTGAAAACATGTCATGGAAGACCCTGCCTTTATAGTATGATGTAACAACTAAACCCACTGATTATTACCTAAAGATATTTCTAAAGTGTCTTTTGCTCTAACTTCACTGTTCTCCGTACTGTTTGATGGTTGTTCTTTTTCTGTGAACCCAGTGTAAGGATGTTCTCATTCCCTCTTCCTTACTTCATGCGTGCTTTTTGGAGTCCATCTGTTGTGCCGTACAGTTGTTGGTGGGGCCAAGCTGTAAATCAGGTCACCAGAATGATTAAGTTTAAAAATAAACCTACAAAAAAAGCTTGGAATTTGCTTTGTCAGCATTCTGCTTAAATGCCCTGCAGAGCATCACTGCTATTATCTAAGCCATCTCTTGTTTGTATTCTGTTTAGAAATCATGTATTTGCAGCTGGAACAAAACCTGTCTGTTCTCAAAACTGCAACTTCAGCCTTACAGCTGTCATGTTCTCATCTTCAATTTATCTCCTGTATCCTCTGATTAAAAGCACATTGGTCCCATATTTCATTTGAAATGGTGTGGTGGTACTCCTCATTTCCCAAAATTGTTTCATGCCTATTCCTAAGTTAATGGAAAACTGTTGCCTTTCGTGAAAGGCGTGATGACCTGGTTCAAGAACGGCACGGCGGCCAACCCCAGGCCGCTCGGTGCATCAGCTCACAGACACCAATGTGGTGGATGGCAAATGGTGTTTATTAGTGTTTACCACGGTGTTTATATGAGTTAGGTCTGTGGTGTCACTTCCGTCTGCTTACATCATGAACTAAGTGCTATTGGCTATTAGGAGAGGGGTCTTATCTTTCTGTACAGCGTGAAATCTTCCGGCCACCGGACCCTAACTACCCACAGAAAACTTGTAAAACAACATGCATCTATGAAGTGGTTGCTGTCAAAAGAAAGCTGTGATTTTCTGCTAGAGTCTGTACCTTATAAATCTGAAAAAACTGAAATCTTCCCCACTTGTTTTATCTGCTTCCAGAAAACCTTGTTCTGGTGAGACCTGCACCAGTTTGCTCTTCTCTTAAAGTCACT
The DNA here is from genome assembly GCF_020740795.1 of Apus apus. Classification (NCBI taxonomy): domain Eukaryota; kingdom Metazoa; phylum Chordata; class Aves; order Apodiformes; family Apodidae; genus Apus; species Apus apus. The sequence continues at coordinate 30,040,116 of NC_067285.1, forward strand.
TGCAGATTTTGAGGGCAAGCAGGGCTTTTTCTTCAGACTTGAGGAATTGTTGAGTCTGGAATTGTTCTGCAGGAGGATGACTGCTTGACAGGCTTTGTTCACTGCCTCTGCTCTGACTACACTTCAGTCAAATAACATGAATTTCTGAACTATATTAGATAAAACTTTGTAGTGTACACTTTCTCCATGGTATTTAAATGTTGTTGATATTTTGAGAAGCCTATTTCAAATTTAGTGGCATTGCTTTCTCTGGGGTTGAAAAAGTCATGTCATGCCTCTAGCTTTTATCAAAACTGAAAGAGGGGAGGGGAGTTTACGTTAAACATTGGGAGAAAATTATTTACTGTGAGGGTGGTGAGACACTGGCACAGGTTGCCCAGGCAAGTTGTGGAAGCCCCATCCCTGGAAGTGTTCAAGGCCAGGTTGGATGGGGCTCTGAACATCCTGGTCTAGTCAGGGGTGTCCCTGCCCATGCAGGGGAGTTGGAACTAGATGATGTTTATGGTCCCTTCCAATTCAAACCATTCTATGATTGTATGATTTTTTTCTTAAGTTGTGTTAGCAGAGTTAACAGTAACTTAAGACTCTGGATTGCTTGCTTAATCAAAGGATTGGGGAAAACTAAATACTTGAAACAGTTGTGAAGCCAAGGTGATTGGCTGAGCTGGAGGTTGGTTTCATACCTGAGAAACAAAGAAAAATCACAATGACAATGAGTTTCTTCAGCAATCTAGTACCATTCAGGAGCTCTTATTTGCACTTGGAGTTCCATTTGGAGGCATACCTTTCTCCAGGGAGAAGGAAATTTCTGTCTTAATAAGTAGCTTGACCTACAGTGCTTTGAAGTGGTTGCTAGGTCTCTGATTGCAACAAAGATTAGCTGTAAATTAAGCTATATGCAGTTGTATAATTTTAAGTCCAATAATTTATATTACCTAAGTATACAATTATAGGCTTAAGTAAATGTGGGAGATCATCCAGGCCCTTATCCAGGTCTTGCTGTTGCAGTCACTGAATAATATGATTGCTTCTTGTAAGCTTGCAAATTGTGTTCTACGATGATGTTTCGTTTTGCCATTATGGTGGTGCCTGCACTGATTTTGACAAGTACTGTGAAAGCTCTAGGCTTGTTTACAGCCTGCATGTATTCAGTTGTTATTCAGGCCAGCATTTCCTTTTATGTAAATACAGATATGTCCCAGTGTGACTAGTACAGTACTAGAGTAAAGGGGGCATTTCAGTGTGCTGGCACATGTTCCTCTGACAGTGCTTGTTTCTCCCTGCTCATCCTCCCTGAAGCTGAGGACCTGGGACCCCCCTTGTTCTTGCACTGGTACAGTTGGCACTGCAAGAGGTATAAAAAGTGTTCTCTGATAGTGTTTCTCTCCACAAAGTCAAGAATTTCACCTTTCAGTCTTTGATTTCCTAGGCTAAGGGGTTCAAGATCTCTTAGTTTTTTCCCTGCTTAACAAGTGCTTCTTGTCCTGTGGTTGCCAAACCCTACCAGTAGTCATGTTTCGTGCTGCTTTTAACCTTGAGTTGTCTTGGATATTTTTTCTCAAATGTTCAGATGTGCACATGCCTCTGGCCTGTGCAGTGGTGCCATTTGCAGTGAAAATATCTAGACTTATGTTTTGTTTTTCAGCTGCTCTGAATGTTGTAGCTCATAAACTTTGACTAGTAGATCATGCATTTTTCATTATGTAAACTAATTATCAACATAGATTTTTGCACTAGAACAAGCAATTGAGGAATGAATCTTTATCAGCACTAATTAGTGTGTAGGTTTTTACAGTGCTTTTTTGGGCTTAATGAACCTAGCTCTGTATTTCACTTCAAGATAAAAAAAATAGTAGAATAAAGAAAATATGATTTTAACTAGATTCTGTTTTACCCTTATGCTTATTCTTGCTTTGAGTCTGATTTTTAATCTTGAATACAGCAAATCTTGTATCTTCCTAGTTTTCTTTTGATCCTGCTATTGGTAGAATTACTTGGAAAAGTAGGCAGTGAGAATAAGTCATTAGACTTACGTGGGCATATAAACTAAAATATCTATCAGTATGTTATGGCTCTTGTATGCAAAAATTAACATCTGCTTGGACACCATCCTTAGCAGGTGATTTGCAAGAGGTTATTCCAAGTGTTAATCAGGTGACAAATGTTTATTACATGAGAAAAAATTTATGTAGAGTTGTCATTTCACAGTTGCATGTAATCACTGACAATTTCTATATGCAAACCTGTAAATTTTCTCCTATGTATTTAGTAACCAGATCCCATTTTTGTTTTACAGCTGCTGCAGAGGGCAAAGGAAAAAGTGGGGAAGACTTTTTTCAGAAGGTAAGAAATGTATTTTCATTCTATAATATCAATTGACAAGAGGAAAAGTTATACCCATTGTTCATTCATGACATACACTAAATAAACTTAATGTGCATTTTCCACTGTATTAATTACATCTTTTAAAAATGTTTTTTATAATTGTGTGTAAACTAACTATCAGCTATGCATGGAATGTGATGAGAAATATGTTCTTTGATGTATACCACTCTCATGCACAACAATTTAATTATTCTTTGACTGTCAGATATATAGAAATATGCATTATAAAAGTTTATTTTGCTTAATAGCAAGGGGTTCGTTTAAAAGGTGGTGTGAGTTAGTCCTAAGGTTTTTATATCTATGGATGAAGGCTACGTACTGTTATTGAAAAACTAACATGAAGCTTAGTATGATATGGTTGAAAGCATAAATATTTGGTTGAGAAATGCAAAGACCTTTTAACAAAGAAATACACAATCCACAGAATGATTCAATAATGTTTGTGGTTAGACAGAGGCACGGAAGGACTGGAAAAAATAGTCCTGGAGCAACTAAACTAAGAGAAACATAGTCATGAGTAATGACTTTGAAATTACTTTTGCAAAGCCACATAGTTTGTTTTCAAGAATAGTGTGTAAAATATTATTTGAGTTGTGTTAATAGAGATCTGCATATAGTATGCCAAGGAAAGTGGTGAGCTCTTTGGTCTTTCTGTACAAAAGAGCAGACAGTAAATATTCATGCTGCATATTGAAATGTCTTGAAATTCCTTTTTGACTAGTTGTCCATTAAACAAGTAGCTTGCTGTATATTCCATGTTTTCTTCATATTTATGAAGAAAAGGTCTTCACTTCAAAAAAGGTTTTTGTGTAGATGTGAAGAATACTTTATCCTGCATGTGGCTGTCGGATGCTCTGATAAAGTCTGGTGAGGAAGGAGTAGTGTGTATACTACCCAAGTGTTTGTTTTAGAAAGTATTTTATTAGAGTCTTTAGATTATGTTGCTCTCGACTGACCGTGAGAGTTACTTTTCTGCACTTGGTTGTTGTGCTTGGTTGTCTAATATTAGAGTACACAGAGGAGAATGTGTCAATAGTTCTTTCTTAACAAGTAATCAAAATGCGTGGGGTTTTTCCTTGCTACACCAAAGCTAATCTATAGTAGCATATACTTTATTCTACACATCATTGATGTTACAGAACCATTACAAGTCTTCTCATAATTCTTGAAGCTGTAGACAAAGTATTTGCTCTATAAGAGATTGAATGGTTTATTTATTTCACATGTATATTTGGATACTTGATTATTTACTGTAGATATGAGGTACCTTATGTAGTTATTATTAAAACAGCAAAAAATACTGTGAATTTAATAGGAAAGTGAAGTGTGCTGGAACTGCAAGTATGTGAATAAGACTACACTACTAATCCATACTGATAATAGATGTAGTGGCTATTTTGGCATTAATATGTTGTCATGTGTGTGCTAATTACATAGGCATAGTGTGGATGGTATGATAGGTGAAAGTTGCTTCATTGTAACTGACATTCTTACAGTCGCAAGAACTGTTTAGATTATTGTCTGAGTATGTACATGTGGTACTACAGCTAATAAAAACAGATGGAAGCTATCTTCTTTGGGAGTTTTCTTTTGTTCAAGAAAAATCTTTGGAGAGTTGCTCATAGCTTACTCACTGTCGGTGTCTGTGCAATTTCCTTTAATCAGAGTTAAGGTTTTTCCTTTCTCATGTTCACTGAATAAGGCAGAGATTCTGGAGGTAAAATGAAGACTCGTTTCATGTGTTTCAAGATGTGTAGTGAGGAAGCAAGTGATTTGTAGCATTAGAAACACATCACAAACTAACACGGCGAGATACTTTTGGAAATGCAGTTTATAAAATACATATGAAAATGAAACTTTTTCTAAGGGCATTATTGCTAGGCTTTTGGGTGGAACAGGGAGGGGAAGTGCATCATTTAAGAAGCACATCAAGAACTGTGGGTGTAATTTGCATAAATAATGCCATCTATAATATTTTCTGACAAACTACCTTCAAAGTGCTGAAGTTGTTGCTGGGTGGAAGGGGGGGTGTGTGTGGCAAAAGGAGTTTTCATATGAAAGCTGAAATGGCAGAAGGACCAAGGCAAAGATTCAAGAAGGTGATTCAGTATGGCAAGACATGCAGACCAAGAGGGAGGAGAGAGGGCACTGGTAGTGGAAAGTGTGAGACAACGCTGACTTCTTGCCAGTGGCTCTGTAAGTGGTTGCTGGGTCTTGCTTGGTTGTTGGTCAGTGGGGGACAGCACTCAGATCTTAATTAGCTTGCCCTCAGGAGGAACAGAAGCTGCTAGTACTATCTGAGCTGGGCTCAAAGTCAGGGACTCAGCCTGGGTTCTTAAGCTGTGTATAGTGTGCTCTAATGAGTCTGTCATGCTTTTAAACAAAGTTAAGTTAATACAGGGTGTTGGTGCTAAGCGGTCTTTAAGCATGTAAGCAAGCAGTATTACTTTAAGTTTTCATAATCAAGAAGACACTCCATGAATGTGAGCTGGTCCTATCAGCTTTTAAGTTATGAATTTTAATAATGCCAATTTAAATATCAAAATACAGTATTTCACTGAGCATTTTAGTAGAGAAGAGCTCTGCAGTCACTGGTGGAGTTACAGAATAAGCCCCAGTTCTTGGCTGCAAGGGACAAAATAAAATCATATTTCTACCCTGTCGTGGTGGGGGAGATCAAGTGAAGCACCCCTTCCTCTGCTTCTGAATTAAATAGAAAAGTATATAATTTTTTTTTTAAACAAAATCTGAAGAATTTAGCATACTTTCTTCCAATATTTCTAAGTTTTACTACTGCTTCAAAGCAAGGAAAACCCAACATAGTCTAATGTGGAATTTTCAAAAGCACTGTGAGATGCAAATAATTTAGCAAGAAATAAGTTAGTGATAGTTTTCTGTTTGGAGCTCTCTGATCTGCAGTTCAGTGACAAGTAATCTTAAATAAGCATGGATTGGTTTGCTGTTGTGTTACATAGTGTTTATGTAAAAGATCCTTGTGGACCTTGCTCTAGATATTGTTGTCCTAATTTATTCCATGAGAGTAATACATAATATGAAGTTATTACTTGTTCTTGATCCAAAGCTCATTTTCAGTTGATAGTGGAATTTTTCCATTGAATTCCATAACATCTGGTTCACGCCTCATTAGGCAAGCAAGGCACTTAAAGCACTATAGATACGCATGGCACTCTTACATAAAATCTAAGAAGGTGGTGGGTCTCTGCCCTGAAGAGTTCATAATCCAAAACAGATGAAGGTCAGCCATGTGGACAGTGGGGAATTTAATGCATCATTTGTTTGCTTTTAGTTCTTGCCTCATCAAGTCTTTTTTTTTTTCTTTTTCCTTAAGCATGTGCAAATCTTAGTGCTGATGATAAACTTTCATTCTGAAAGTTCTTAGGGCAAGCGGGTGCATCCAGCCTCATCAAGGGAACGTTAAGTGTGATGGGTGATAGGTGAAGCCTGTGGGTTTAGTGGAAGTTGGATGGTGTTCTCAGGCTAGCGTGGGACTGCATGTGCAGAAGGTAGTGACTGGAAATGATGCACACGTGGTGCTCTGCCCAAGTGCTTGACTCTAGGTCAGGTGTAAATTGCCCATTTCTGCTTAATTCAGTGTCAATGTGTGTTAGTCATGGGCTTATGCAGCATTTCTGAAGGGACATCTTGGCTCTCCCTTTCCTGGCATTTAAGAGCTGATTTGCAACATTTGGTTTTGCGGAAAGCACAGTAAACTACCAGCCAGCTCTATCTTGTGGGTTTAAATGTTTCTGAAGGTTTGAGATTTTAGATTTTGTGAAAGCTGGTTTCTTCTTTTGTTTGTTTTTAAATCAAAAAGAAAAATGGTGTTTGTAGGAATGTATTAATTTGCACAGTTGCAGATACTGAGGCGTTTTTAAGATCTTACTGGATTTAGGAAAAAATGTGTCTAAATGTTCGGGCTTCTCTTGACTGCAGACTGTTATTCCCTGAAGTGGATGTAATTATACCTGCAAGTGTGAAGATGTGAGTGGGCGAATGTTGCTGTGTATCAAAATCTCTTTTGTCAATCATTAGGAGTTTATGATTGCAAAGGATGGCCGGGGTTTTCCTTTTTCATTTTCCTTGCTGTCCCTACATGTAACATGTTTAATCTGTAACTTCTTAAGTGGAAGCCTGTTAAAAGATGCTGAGGCCATTTTGGAAGTAATACTTGTGAAACCATACATTAAAATGTTTTGCTCTTCCAGTACAGATAGTCAAAATGGTAGCAGTAAAGACTAAGGAAAAAAACAATGACAAAACCAAACCAAACAACAACCAAAAACCCAAACCAAAAAAACAAAACCAACAACAAAAAAACCCCAAAACCAAAAGAAATTCTAATTATTTGAAGATGTGAACAACAGGTATATCTAACTACATCTTTAGTCACCTTTCTGTTAAATGGCTCTTCTCTCTGCAGTAGTTATTACTGAATGTACATTACCTTTTATTTGTTTAGGAGGCTCTGGCAGCAATGGCAGTAAAGAAGCTGCCTCAAGCCTTCTTCCTTTATCGTGAAATAGCTTGTGTTGCAACATTTTGTATTTTCTCATGTGTCTTTTCAAAATGTTCCTTAGATTGATCGGGTGTAAACCTTGTAACTTTTGCAAAATTCCTGTGAGATTTTATTGATACACTGTTTATGTATACATGAATACTCTTGTAATACAGCTTATATATACTGTTACAACTACAATTAACTAAAAAAATTGTATAATTGTCTGCAGCAGGTCAGGCTGCAAGGTGGTTGGTCTTCTTTTTTAATCTGTAAACATGAAATATGTAGGTAGAGCTTTGAATGTCAATGGCTTAGGGCATTTTCAGGCATTAAAAATATTAATCATTGACCTGAAACTAAGATGTCTCATGTTGATTATTAGCCATGTTCAGCAGTAACTTCTGCAGGGCTTTCCGTGTGTCCTCATCCATGACTTCTCTTGAACTGCCTGTTTGTAACTGTAGTTTCCCTAAGGCTACACTCCCGTTTCTGATGGCCGTGACTCAGTTTCTTCCAGTGCTATTTATCTTGCTAGTGAGACATTGTGTGTTCATGGTTATTTATATATTATCATGGGGTTTGTCTCCTATTTCAACCAAAGGAACAGTTTTGGACTGCAGAAATTGGTTCCACACCTTCCACTTTTGCTGGCTAGAAATGTGTATCTGCATTAGCATTAAAATAACTCTTGATACAGAGTTGGGTTGATATGTGACAAGGATATATTAAGGCCATACATTTCCAGAATGTGCCTAAAATGCTTAGCTATGCTAGGCTGTGATGGGAGCATGGCATGTGCTTCTAATTTACATTGAGCTTCCTCTCATTTAGCTTCCTGGAAAGAGGGAAGTGACTGCTCAGAGAGGGTGGTATGGATTAGAGAGTTAAAAGAAAGTCAGTGGCAGTCAACATTTGCAGGAAATCTTGCAATTGAGAGGTGTGTGTCCCTTTTGGCCAAACCACACCCAGTGGAAAGAAGGAGAATGTTTAGGTTGGATCAGATTCGCTAAAAAGGTAAATCAAGAATGCTTACTTAACTTCTTGTTTAGTTCAGGCAGAGCTAAGTAGTGGGAAGGCTTCATTCTTGTGGAAAACTGCATTCATCATGTCTCTAGTATAGCAATCATTCTGTTGAGTGAATGGAGTAATTACAAGGTAGTGGGATTTTTTCACTTCATCTTTAGTTTCTTCTGTATTGCCCCTTATATAACAGGGACAATCTTGAGAGTTTCACTGTAATATAAAAATGCGCTCTGATGGGTCTAATCCTTGAAGTACCCACTGCAGGTAGACATCTTAAAACAGCAGCTATCCTTTCTGAGTTGAATGCAAATAATTCCCTTGGCCAGAAAGAGTAGGGATTTTGATCCCATACTATTATCTTGAGTGACTCACTCCATCACTGCTTGGAGCTCAGTTTGAGTTCCAAGTGATTCAGTTTTAGTTGATGATGGGTTTATGCACCCTTATTGCTATGCTTGACATTTTGTACAAGATCTCTTGCATCGTAAAGCAACAAAGGAGCAATTTGTCACCACAGTCTTGAGTTGTTTCACTCTGAAAGTTAAATCCTCTCAAAACAGAGAAGGGTTTTCATTCCTCAGAAGTGCTTGTAATATTTTATTTTCCTCTGTAAAAAAAAAAAAAAAAATGAAGAAAGGAGGTGACTGTTATAATTATACAAGTTAATCGTATACACTGGCTTCTTGATTTGAAGCAGGAGATTTGCTACTTCTACTTTTGGGGAGAAGAGGTGGCTGCACATTGGTATTTCTAACCATGTGCTCTGAGGTCTTCATAGTTCAGTAATTTTTTCTTAGATAGATTTCCCCTTCTTTTCTGTTACTTGTGTACAGTTCTTTAATGCTGGCCACACAGATACATCTACAGCTTTTATTTTTGCATGCTTAGATAATCTCTATGTTTTTAGACTATACTTACAAGAATGTATTTAGAAGGAAAGTATTACCTATGAGTTTTGGTTAATATTTCCATTGTGAATGAACAAAACATTCAAGTCAAGTAAAGGAAGGACCTACATGCTTTTCCATAGGTAAGGACATTTGATCAATAATTTTCTTCTCACTTGAATATATTTGCTGTATTTGTAAACTAGAGAACAAAGTTCTGTAAATATTGTTGCAGAACCTAGTGCAGTTTTGGACGCAGCACCAATACTGAAATACTTGCTTAAACAAGACCCTTGATTTAAGAAAGATCTTTCTCAGTTCATTTCAGGACATGTGAAGGTTAAAAAAAAGATGCAGTATAGTATGTGTGTGCATGCATATATTCTGTTCCCTTCTAAGGCAGAAATGACTTTATGGGGAAATATTATCAACTGAAATCTGCTGAACAAAACTATGAATAAATGAATACACCATGATATTAAACTTGTCCTGTCATTTTAGCTTCAGTACCTCATCATCCTGCACGTGCTTGCCTTAATTCTTGATAAAGTTGTTAGGAGTATCTGTGAATACCTCATGAAGACTGAGTTTGTTTAGAGTTAATCTGGGCTAGGGTATGGTCCTTGACAACAAATAGCCTGCTTGCTTCTCTGTGGAATTCTCAAAGTCTGCACATGCAGACCACAAAATTATTGGTCGTGAGAAGCTGGAGGAAAGCATCTTAGTATTTTGCTTAGTTTGTCAGGAAGCTGTGTAGAAGTACAGGAATGGGAAGCAGGCATGTTTTCCTTCTGCCTTTTTATACCTTAATCTAAATTAGATGGAAAACTCAGAAACACTTGAATTTTTGTGATACATTTACTTTAGCATTTAATAAAGTTAATTGAAAATAAAAATCAGTGTAGCAAACATGGTCCAATTAGTATGTGAAGATAGAATTCCTGCACTGTTGAAACAAATTACTTGCAATGGAAGCACAAAAAAATCTATGGATGACAGTATTGAACTTTATCTTTACAGGTTATCCCAGTCTTTAAAATAATTTAAATATTACCATTTTCAAAGTAAGGTAAAGTTAGGGGAAAAGCACTAGCCAAGTAGTCACATACAGATACTTTCCTAAAAATGTTTGGGGTTTCTGAGAGTTGGAGTATAAATAAGGAAATCAGATAACCCTGTGCTACAAGAGACACTTGCACTCACGTTGTTTCTCTTGGGAAGACAGTTTTTTCATACTACTCGTTCTTGTACAGAAACATGCATGGCAGGAGCTTGATCCTTGTCCTCCCTATGCACCATTTTGTTGTGTATTATTAAGTAACTTACACTTGTAAACTATTGGTATCAGCACTCTTACTTAACAACAGACTTATGAAAGTGTTTTCTGTATGTTGTAGTTTTACTTCTTGCTGCCACTCCACTCTGTATGGGTGATGGTTTTTCTGACAGGCAGAAGCACAAACTGCAAGCTTGAAATGGTGTCCTAGTTTGGGACACATGGATGCCTCAGGGCAGCTGGTACTGCTTGGGCTCAGAAAGAGCCCCATGCCTTTATCTGCAGAAAGGTGGCATTGATACTGTGGAGTGAGGTGCTCTCTACTGCCTTCTCTTTGGAGTAGCAGTTTGTAATATAAACAGTGAATTCCAGCTTTGAATTTTGTGTATAAATCACCTTAGGGGGAAAAAGTACAACAGGGCGTGAGATAGGAATCCATTGCTATACTCCAATGTAGGCTACACTTACAAAAGTGCCCCATATTTGCTCTGAGCTTTGGCCTAAGTTTTGCTATCTCTTCTTTTTTTAATTTCTTATGTGGCCTGTATTTCCTCACCAAACCCAGCAGTCCTTGATGGTGGACCAGTGACATTGTTCTGGCTCTGGCATCTCAATCACTTACTCTGGCCTCACCAGTTGTAGAATCTTCATTCACTGTTCATTCTTTGGCGACTTCACACCCGTCCTTTTTGCATCTCGTTCTACCCCTGCTGTCTCCTCCCCCAAGCCCCCCAAACCAACAAACAGTTAAATGTAATACTCCTCCTGGTTCCAGTTACACCCTTGCTCTGTTCTTGTTGCCAAAACATGTTCAGAAATTAGTCTTTCTCAGTAATACTGCTGCTTCACTACTTCTGCATTAGAAAAAGAAGAAATAAATATCAGCCTGTGTAGAATTTAGTTGTCTACACTGACTCTTCAGCTCAGGTATTCTTCTCCTTAAACAGAAACATATATATAATTTTTAAAACTTCCATGCAAATTACCCCACATGTTTTAAATAACCTCTAGGATTAAACTTGTTTATGCAGCTCTGACTGCATACATGCTGGGCGAGCCACACTAGTTAGTACAACTTCTCTGAAAGCAGAAGATGCAAAGTGAGCACTTAATGTCTGTGAAACAAAATGTTCAGACTGGCAAAATTTGTGTTTGTCTTTGCTAGACATGTTGAGGTCTGAATTAAAAATTGTCACATGCCACCATTTGTTTAATACTGAATTAGATGGTAAATGTAATGGTTTCCTTTTCTAAAATTAAATGCTTATTTGATGTTTAAAAAAAATTTTTGAGTGAAATCTGCAACACTTGCTTTGCTGAGAATAAATTGGATAACTAATCCCTTTACCATGGTACTCTTGCCTTGTTAATTACAAGCAGAATTTACATGAAAACTTTGATTGTGTTTAGGCTGAACTTGTTTTGTTTGCATTATCTTCTCAGAAAGAAAAATGGTTTTATTGTGGAAATGAAAATTGTTGATCAACTGGAACTCTAAACTTCTAAATGTTCTCTGCACAGCCCCAGCTTTCATTATGGTTCTTAGACCTGTGTTCAGAATGCAGTCTTATAATTTTAATAATCAGTTTGATTTAGAAATACTTGTTGCCTGTTCACTTTTTGTAGATTTTTTGTTGAGTTGAAGCAGTCTGAGCACTTGATTTATGCAAACTGGGCATTTTAGCAGGAAGTGCTGTATCAAACACAGCTTCTGTGTTCTTGTAAAGGACAACAGGTAAGGATCTGTATCTCTCTTAAAGCGAGTAATTGTCTACTAACAAGCTATTTTATAGGTATTGCAGATATTGAGTATTATGTGTCAGTTTTATATTAATCAATTTCACTACTTATTTAAGATTGTTCTAGGTGTAAAGGAAAATTAACAGGCACAAAATGAGGGCAGCATTTATTTTGTGCTAAGATGCATGTGATCGGACCACTCTGGTGTGTTTCAGTCTTTTCAGTTAGCTACTGCATTCATTTTGTATCTTGAAGAATATTCAGGTTAATATTTGGAAATATAAATGCTTAAAAATCTTTATCAGGTTATGGATGACAGTGAAGTTCCACTTTCGTTGTCTCCTTTTTGCAAGAAACTTGGCTTTGGAGTGGTTGTAATGCTTTAAGAAGAAAATCTGAGTTGTTACAGCCTTTGTTTTTAAAGCTTCCTTTAATAATTCAAAACTATACTTAAAACACTTTCCAAAGTATTTAATCTTAAGGTTGATCAACCAGCATTGTGATTTCATCTCACTACTTAAGTATTGTTCATTTTATCTTTTGAAAAGTGGGCTCCCTGTGAATAATTAAGCAATTAAAATGTACCTGCAGAAAAACAAAGATTTGTGGTTTAGGAATCAGTTGTGCTGGGACAAGTTGAGCTGGGTGTTGGTGGCAGGAAACTTTAACTGCAGTGCGTAGTAGAATATCAACATAACACTTTTCTTGCTTTCTGTATCCACAACAGCAACTGCTTTACTGCTTTGGGTCTGCAAAAAGAGTGATAGTTTTTGTGACAGTAAACCATCTTCTCATTAATATTTCAGGTTTATGGAAAAATATATTTGTCAACTTTTGAAAAGCCATTACAATGGTACTACTTTTGCTTTTACTATTGCTGTTCCTGGATTTCTTTTTTTGTTTGTTTGTTTGCTTTCTCTACTGTCTTGCACAGTTACTTTCTTCTTTATCTTCTGTAAAAATGATGGACCAAATGTTCTTCAGGTTTGTGCAAAAATGTTTCTCAGAAAATAGTCCTATTAAAAGTGGGGATGGAGACAGTGATGTAACAGAATGGAGACAGTGATGTAACAGAACGATCAGTCACCTTTCCTTCAGTAGCTATGTATAAAATATTTCTTGGTTATGAGTTATCCTCCATAAGTTTATCAATCTGTGATAATTCATAAAGAGTTACTGTGTTTTCTTAAACCTGATGGAGTTTCATCTTCAAAACAATTTTAACAAACGTCTACTTGTAGAATTTTTATTAACATGAATAATGCTTTTTATAATCCTTTCTGTCCTTCTCTGTCTTCATCCTACCCTCACACATGGGATTTTCTCCTCTGCAGCAATGTTTAGCTGTGCATATTTACACTGGGAAGCACTTGTTTCTTAATAAAATATCGAGGGTGTTGATTCTGGCTCCAAGCACTTTATAGCTCTTATCTTGTCAGTGGAGAAAGGGATATTTATTGTTGCTTTGTTAAAATGGTGACTTTGAGCCATCTTGAACTTGCAGATGCAATTGGCTCAGAAGTTCCAGATGGTCATGTTGTAAATAATAATTCTCTAGTGCCCTTATACTTGCTGTTCTGAGTTATGTTCACAGAATGTAATTGAACACTCTTTCCTGCATTTCCAGTCCCTCCCCAATATCTGCTTGATGAAGAACTCGATCCTTGCAGTGTTTTTGTTTTCTTGAGGGGAGGGCTGCAGGTGCTGCTCAGCCATCTATGTTTTGTCCCATACTGGGGTGTGTTTGTTCTTTTTCTAATTCAGTTTCCCTGTCTTTCCCCGTTTGCTTTTTCCCTTAACTTGTTAAATTACACTGTGTCAGACTTTTTTCAATTTTAAACTTCATACTGCTTGGAAAAATCACATCTTACTTGATCACACCTTTCTGTCTTGCTGGAAGATGATTTTATATGAAGAAATGCTCTTTCTGTGAGATGTGTACATGCAGGGTTGAGAATGACATGAGTGATTCTGAAGATAATTCTGAAGATAATTTGGGCCCTGTCTTGATTGTATGCTTTGTGGTAATTATTTTTTTTTGGTCTGCACTCAGAGGCAAGAAGTTTTCCCTCAGGTGTCCTTTTTTGCTTTGTCACTTAACCTGCTGGAGGAGAAAGACCTGCCCCCAATATCCCAGTGGGAACTCGGATCACTGTTAGAAGGATGAATTAATTTAGACTCACTGCTTGATTCCCTTCCCTGCTTTTCATCGCTTCTGCTGCTTTATTCTGTATTTTAATCTTCCTCAGAGACAATTACGATTTTTAATTTCATGGATATGATTACCTGTAGTTGTTTAGCTAAATTTTCTTGTGTATAAATTACCAAACTGCTGTGCTCCAGCTGTTTTTTTACAGTCAGCTCTTGTGAGAAGTACCTTTGTCTTTGGTGTTATGAATGCTGAAGGTAGTTATTCTTGTTTGAGAGAGGGTTTGGGGAATTTAGTTCCTGGTGCTAAACTAAGATGGAAGTTAGTTGCTTGGTTTAGCTTCGCTTACTGAAATTTTAGGGTCTTGCTTACAAGGCATACTGGATTTTATTGGACTGTTGTGGGTCTTTTTAAGCTAAAAAACTGTGGGATGTTCAGCTTTGACTGTTTGTAACTCGGTGTTCTGGCAGGATTTGCAATCTGCTTACCAGAAATGGAGGGTAGTCCCTGAAGTATTCCGAGTAGCAAAGAATTTAGGTGCTCTCTGAGGATTTGCATTGTTTGATAGTTGATAATAAGGTACCGCTGCATTACCTCATATGTTGGACTGTCTAAATGCCACTGATGATGTTGATCTTCATTGCTTTCAAGGGCTTTTAACAGCCTGAAAAATTCAGGGTACGATACAAAACCTAGTATTATGTATCTTGGAAAAAAAATATTGAATATAGATAAACAAATATCTGTTTCAAAAATAAGTGTGTATAAGGTTTTTAACATCTATGCTTATTCATGTAATCTGCATGTTAAAATGGTATGTATCTTCTGCTGTGTTAAGCAAGATTATACCCAGAAATCTTACTCCTCATACTGAAAGAAAGGTGGGTTTTTTTCCATTGATGAAATAACAAACTGGCTTCTTCTGGCAGTTACACTTGCAGTTTTGAGAGTAACTTTTGTTATTTCAGTTGGAATGAGCTCATTGAGCTAAAGTTGAGAAAACCATTTTCAGAAACCCACTGGCAGGTGCAAGTTCTCTTACTCTTTTTTCCTTTCACTGTGAATAAGAGCTGAGGCAGAAATGGCCAAGATGCACTTCCCACCCACGGGTGGGAAGATCAGAAATAGATAACTTTATAACAACACTGACTGTCAAGAATACTGCTGTAATTTTATATGTTTGTTTTAAATGAAGAAAGGTTTGTTTGATAGGCTGTTCTGTTTCATCTCCTGCATATAAAATGTTTCCTTTGAATTCTGAAATGCTCAGGGGGCTTATGAGGAGTTTTGGCTAGTTGGGTTTTTTTAATATATTCAGGACATTCCAGTTTCCATCCAAAATCAGCTAAACAAAAATTACAATCTAAGGACAAATAACTCGTTACTGTCTTAATGTAAAAACTCCCCAAAGTGCTTATGCTATATTTTTTTCAAGGTGAAATACAAGGAAGCCAAACACTTTTCCTCCAGCTGCCTTACAGCTAGAGGCCCAATGATTTGCAACTAGAGGCAGTTCTTTCAGGGTCAGGGCACGGTCTTATTTGTTCTGTTGGTATCTTCCAGTATCTTGTGTCATCTTCTGTATATTCTTTCCTGAGAATGACTTACATATTTTGGCTACATAAACAGCACAGTTTCTCCTGGGGACAGTAGAGGAAGGGAAGATGTAGATAAATTATTTTCTGGGGTTTCCCACATTTTGTGAACTGCAGCATGAGATTATTTACTGTGTGATTAAATCTTGCTGCCAAACGTGCCTGCACCTTCTTTCAGTCCATTGATCCTTCAAGGTGAGGAGGGTACTGATTAGTATAAACCTTTTGTGGCACTTCTGCTGTTACAACAAATACAATATATAGATAATGAAATAAATAGTTAAAAAAGCAGGCAATATAGTTTAAACTCTTCTTAAGGGTTCCTATGAAAGCCTTAATACCCCAAAAATAGTGTCAGAAGTTACTTTACATTGCAGACCCTTTTTTTAGGCAGTTAAAATTCGCACATTGTTTTATAGGCAAGACAAATAATTTTCACTGGGGAATAAATAAGTGCTGCAGCAAAACCTATTACTTTTCCTATATAAGCTGTGGTTTTTGAAATTGTGGAAAAGTTTATTATTGCTATCAGCTTGGACTTTATGACAAAGTTTACTGCTTGGAGTTAAAGCCAACACATACTCTGAGCATTTTTATGTTTCAATAAATACACTTCATTTAAATGCATCTAGACTTTTTTTTTCCTGAACTGCTATAGACAGGAGACAAACTTTGCCTTTGTAATGACCAAACTGAGTCTTCTTTTTGGTCTAATGTAGTAACTTAGCATAGTCTTCTCCTAAGATCTTAAAGATTAGGTAGTGGCTGGCAGTGAGACAAGTTCTCCTTTTAAGATTTCATCTGCATCTTTTTCTGTGTCCCCAAGATGTGTGCATCTCTGAAGTTGTGGTTTTTCATTTTGTTTTGGTTTAGAATGAGGAATAGGGAGTATTTAATTTCTTTACGAGAAAAGTCTCTGAACTTTGAGAGGGTAAAGGACTGATGGATGTAGCACTTGTCTTGCATGACATTCACTCCTCTGTCTCTTGTGGTTCCTTTTATGTTGATTCTTTTTTAACTCAGTCCTGCACGCTTCTTTGTTTTATCATCTCCTCCTTTTAGGGAAAGCCTTCCTGTTTTCTGTGGATTTCATTGCCTGTTGTACAATTAAGATAATCCTGGCCTAAAGCCCTCTATCAGACACAAGTGAATTCTTTGGAATAGGCTTTTTCACATCTGGATTGCAAAAAATTAAAAAGTATGTGTATGTTGCTGATAGAATTTCACCCTCCTGGAAATGTCTTATTTCAGCTGTAACTTATTATGTGAAAGCAAGATGTTATGCTGAAACCAGAAATGCAGTATAGAGAAGCCTGGCTGGCACTTAGTTTTTCCACATGGAGTACTAATTTGCAAGTTGTTGTGCTGTCCTAGGGATTTGCATGTAGAAGATAAGAATGAAGAGCTGTTAGAGAAGACTGCCTTAGTTCTGAATTATACTATTGTGCAAAATTTATTGGTCTTGTAGCTGTTTTCTTAATGTACTCATTCTCTTCTTGGGAGTTACTTGATTAATTATTTTGGAAAATTAATTTTTATGCCTATCATAGATGACTTAAAGTGCTAGAATGTACTGCTTTGCTCTAGTCTCAGTAGACAGGCCCAGCATTTCTTAGAAGTGAATTTCATGTCTTCGGTGTCATTCAGTTTCTTCTCCTGTATTACTAATCAATGTGTTAGTGGTGCTCTGTAACTGTACCAGTATTAAATTTCAGTCTGATATGCCTATGGCTAGTGAACTTAGTCACTAAAATGAAGGTGGCAACGGGGTGAGAGTCTACATGGAGCCAAATGACTACATGGATTTCTAAGTGTGAGTGTGCATGTGTTTCAAAGTCAGTGACGTCAACCAGTGAGTCAACCGATGCTCACAGTGAAAACTTGCTTCCAGGTAAAGGTGAGGCAAAGGAACCTGAGACCTGTGCAGGCAAACCAATGCATCTTGACTTCTGGAGGCTCAAAAGGACTTGATTTAAATTTGATAAGCTTTACTTAGAAGCACTTTTAAGAGAATAGAGTAAATATTTTTATTGAATTATAAAGCTTTGATATTCCCTCTGAGATGGACCTAGAGCATTCTGCAGCTAATAGCACTCATTGGGACTCATGGAAACTGCTGAGTGACTTCGGTTTTCTCTTTGGTTTTCTTTTGATTGCTCAGAACTGAGCTCCACCTATCATCAGAGGAAAATTCTTCTCAGGAAAACCAGAAAAGTAGTTAATGACATCTTCTGTTTAGAAGTAGTAATAATGAACTGCTTTAAAAATTGTGAACATAATCTTTTCCAAAAATGAACTCTTGACACTGTGGTAAAGAGCAAAAACTTATTTTTTTTTATTTTTTTATTTTTTTCAACAGATTATGGAAGAAACAAATACACAGATTGCTTGGCCATCAAAGTTGAAGATTGGAGCAAAATCAAAAAAAGGTATTTTGTTTTGTTCTTTTTATGGAATGGGATTAGTCATTAGAGTAATAAAACCACAGAACAAGCAATCCTGTCCGAGTCATTGTATCAATACTGGACACCTCAGATATTTTTATTTCTGTGTACTGTTTTCATAAGAATTTCCTTTTGGAGTTATCTCAGCTTTATGTAGTTACTGAATGTACAAACCCATTTTAAGTAGCTTGCACTTCTGCAGTACTTCATTATCAATACTATTGTACTTATGGCCTTTAGCGTGTGTGCTTTCTTTTGTATGATTCTACATCTAATCTCAACATTTCTCTCTTTTACAGCAGCCCAATCTAGTTAGTATTTCTGGTAACATTGTAGATTTGTGGTCGTTCCGTGGGGTTTTTTGTTTGTTTTTATAGAGGATGAATGTGTGTGTTAGTCAAGCCTGGTTAGAACAATCCATACTCATTGAGTCCCTGACAGAAACAGTCATCCTGCTGTTTTGGTTTCTTTAAGAAATTTAAGTGCAACTTTTTCTTAGGAATTATCAGTATTATGTGCTTTAAATTATACTGCTTTTGGAAGTACAGCCTAGATGCAGTAGGGAACATCCCTTTTAGAAACAAGCCTTCTACTTCTTCAAGAATCATAGTTGTAACTGAATGAAAGTAATATTTATTTCCTCTTCTGCAGGAAAAATGAAATTTGGATTGATTTTTAATATTGCTTGTGTTTCTGTTCAGGCTGATGCATACTAAAATCTAAAATCTGAG
Source organism: Apus apus (assembly GCF_020740795.1). Classification (NCBI taxonomy): domain Eukaryota; kingdom Metazoa; phylum Chordata; class Aves; order Apodiformes; family Apodidae; genus Apus; species Apus apus. The sequence continues at coordinate 30,058,865 of NC_067285.1, forward strand.
TTACAGTAATTTCTCTGTATGTTATATTTAGAATGTCTAGGTGGAGATGTGGGGTAACCTTTGTAAATGAAGAATATCTCATGGGAGGAAAAATAATCTCTTAAGAAAGGTGCCTATTACTAACATTTCTATGGTGCAAAGTGAGATTCAGCCTCAGAGTTGCTCTCCCACATGGTATTGAAGTACAAATTTATTTTAATTTTTTTTTCTCCCTCTTGCATGGAAAACAAATCTTCCTTAATGGGGAGGGGTTTCAGACTGAAAAATGCAGGCATCATGTATGTCTACATCCATATGGGAACTAATGTTTGTAGTAATGCAGAGGTGACAAGTGTGCTCTGCCTGTGTCCTGTGTCCTTCCAGCCTGAGGTGCTATGCACTGATACACAGCTAAAGCTCCTCAGCCAAGTGAGGCAGGAGAGTTTTCCTTTGAGGGGAGAAAAATAATGCAGTACCTGCACTTGTTTCAAATTTAAATGAACCTAGTTTGGAAGTTGAAAAGGATGGATGAAAGACGATGAAAAGAGGGGTTGAGAGATGGCTGATTGGGATTTTGGATTGGTACTTGGAGATGCAGCTTTATGTGTAGATTAATTTGACCTTTTTGTTAGTGATCTCAAAGAGAAGATAATGTTAGATTTGTGGTGAAGCTCTATCAGTATGTGGAAAAAATGTGAATACCAAGGGAAATAAAACATCTAGAAGTTATGAGCTGATAATAAAACGAAAACTGAGAGGAGGGAACGTATAAGGCAACTGGGCATACTGAATCTGTCTGCAGTGGGGATGGTTATCCTGGTAAGTCTTTATGCTGAAAGAAGCTTTAGAGAATGATGGGATGCAAACTAGGCATTTTAGCAATATGCTATACTAGTTAAAAATATTTCAAATGCTTTTGGACTGGCTAGCTTTGGTCAGGGAACTTGTATGTATATATATACGTAACATAGTAAGCTGCAATATGTGTACAAAGAACTCCTTAACCCAGAGGTTCCCTATATCTTGTGAAGTAAAATGTAGTTTATATGTTCTGTTTATACTTGGTATCAATTGTTTGAAATTACAAAACTTTCCATTTGCAGCTACAGCAGCTGTTTATATAGGGAAAATATTCTAAGTGTTTAACATACTCTAGCTGCACTTAATGACATTTTTTGGTGGAGAGGGAGGTCTGCAGCAAACAACTGGCTGGCTCTCCAGGGACTTGAACTTGGAATATGCTATATTTTCCTGTCTCCTTGGCTGGAAAACAGAGTATCTGATAACAGGCATTCAGTGAGGGACAACCAGTTGCAGATGGGCAGTCTTGTACCCATCCATACAATGTACCCTACCATAATGGAGTGATAGAAAATTTTCCCATATAACTTGCCTGCAGTTTCAGTAGCACCACATTCTGTGGGATGTGTGTTATGGCCTTTGGTCATTTACAGCTTTCCTCTGAAAATGTAAGGGGAAAAACAATTAATAGGAAGACATGTTTAGCTGTCTTGTTGTTTCTGTAATGTTGTTTAGTCTATCAGGAAACATTTAGGGCTTAATGTAGTGTTCTTACTGCTGTTGTCAGTTTTTAGTTTGATTGTTAATCCCAAACCAATGAGGCCAGAGTATGTGTTTTCTTCCTAATTAGAATACATAGGTATTAAAATTTGCAGACAAGGTGTGCATGGTAAGGTTCTGCAAGGTTTTAAGATAAAGTTCTGCACAAGACCCATAATCTTTTTTTGGATCTTGTGTAATAAAATTGCTGTGATGAAGCTGAAATGCTAAGAATAGGTGACCCGCGAGTCTTTTCAGTCGTATGCTGATTTCACCTTCTAAATTGATGAGTGCAAAATACTGTATATTGAATGTCATAATGGTGATTGATTAAGTCATACTCCATAAATGTTTTCTGAAAACTTTGAATTGCAAAATGCTAATGCCTGGACTTAAAATTATACAGAATTTAAACAATTTGGTAAGTAAAATTTCTTGTTTACTATGAAATTGCTAAAATAGCTCTTTGTAAAGGCTAGAATTCAAAAATCAAGTACCTACTCTCAACAGTTTTGTAAAGACCAAGCCAGCAATTTCCTGACTTGGACAAGCACTAGATGCTGCAGTTCTGCTCTAGTGATGAGGGTTAAAGTATTTTGAAATATGTGTTTAGAAAAACACAAACAGATATAAATATTCCAGTAGCAACTTTAAGCAAGCCAGTTGTTGAGGCTGACAAAGAGGTCCCATAATATTAAGGCTTAAGAGAGGGAAATTAAACAACTCAAAGCATTTCTGTAGTGAAAAATTCCTGTCCAGCAGTAAAGAAACAATTGGCACTGGCATGGTCATCTCTGCTTTGCATGGGTGCTGAAGAGCTCAGGGCATACCCAAACCTCAAGTTCTGGAGATTTCAAATCTTCTGTACTCCAATGAATTAAAGATCAAACTGTGAGACCATAACTTTTCTGTCCATTTCCCTTTTATTCTCAACATACTTGTTCACTCTGTTTTGGTTACTGTTCCTTAGTAATGCTATTAATTGTCTTTCAAAGATTTATTCAATGGTATAAAAGTTCAGAGTAGATTGCCAAATATTAAATGGTCAGATGCTGGAGTTCCACAAATGCTTTCAAAGCAGGAATAAGCTAACATTATTTACCCTCTCCATTCCCAAACTACTGACTTGTCTTGCTCTCCTGTTCTTGTCTGGCTCTTTCTGCTGTGCTATCACTGGTGCTTATATTGTCCTGTAGGGGAACCAGGCTGGCTTAAAACTAACTATGGATACTTTTTACTATTGGTGAGGGTTGGGATGTTGTTGTGCATTTGCTAGCTGTTTTAACCCTAGATGTTCTATCTCAAGCTGTACAATCACTCTGCTTCAGCATATGAATCTCCTTCAGATTGTATGAATCTGCAGTGCTTCATGCATTGAGAGCAGGTGAATTCCGTGTGATTCAGCAGCAGTGTTTGCTGATGGTAATTCAAGGTGCTCTTCAGGAACTTTAGGAAATGGGTATATGTGAGTTTAGATTTCACCTGTATTCCTGATTCTTAATTTTCCTCCCACCCCCAGACAGATGTGTCCCTTTGTATTTCAATAGCCATAAAGGAGTTACAGGTGTGTGTGTGCACGCAGGGTGCAGACAGCCTGTTGAAATAGCATTTGGCTAACAAGCAGGATAAGAATAATTTCAGCCCCTGGAACAATCTTAGTGGCTCTAGGCAGGAATTAGTTCAGGCAGTTGGAGCAAGGATGACTTTGGGATGTTAAAAAAATGGCAGTAGGAGGAAATAAAAAGTAAACTGAGCGTACAAAGCGGGGGCAACTCTGGGGTCATTTTCACCACTCACTTTTTAAAAGGGCTGCTTTTACTGATCTTCTCTTACTCTACTTTTTTGTTGTTGTTGTTCCTGTCCTTCCCGTATTTTCATTCCTCTTCCACTTTCTCTAGACTGCAACCTCCAGCTCTTCTTTAGCTGTGTCATCTACTGAAGTTACCTACTCATTTATTTTCCTTTCTTTCTTGAGCTGCTCTTATTTTATTTCAACTGTTCTTTTTTTTTTTTTTATTTGCGCTTTCTGGTTTAGGGTTTGTTGGCATTTTGTTGGATTATTTTTTTTCATGTTTTTTTTCGCTTTACTGACATGTTTAAAATTGGTTAAGAAAAAAGAAAAACCAGCCCATGCTCTGTGTATTAATTTTTTCCCTCACTTGATTTTTTTTTACATATTTTTTCATCTCCCATTTCAAAAGTCATTCCTCATTAACTTAGGTTACTTTAGACTAGTTTCTAATATCAAAAAACTTACTACGTGCAATTTTTCATTAGCATATCTCAAAGGCAAGCCACGTACATCACATGCCAAGTAGATACCATGTCGAATTAATTTCTAAGAATAGCAGGAGGGGAGGAAGCATGGCAGCACTGAAGACATTAGAAGGAAAGCAGCAATTACTAGCAATGGGGACTGCTTGTATTCATTGCCTGATTATTTGCTTTCATACTTTTTTCTTAAGCTTTGCAAGCTATCTTGTAAGTGGAGTCCACCATTCCCTTCTTTGCATCTTAAGCTGTTGAGACAATATGCAAAATGAAGTTTGCAGATGTAAAACTATGTTTGAGGCAAATAGCTGTACTGAAAAGACTTCAACCAAATTATTAAAATTTTGCTCCCATTTACTTGAATGTTGTTAAAACACAAGGAAAGAGCTTGGCAGTTTCTGGGAGGCATGATGATAAAAGCTAGAGACTTAGTTTTTTGTTAAAAGAGAAATGTCACTACCTCGAACTTAAGGCCAAACCTGCAGGAAAGTATTAGATATCAAGAGTCAGCTAAAATATAATCTCTGTTTGTTGCTTCAGAACTTTAAGTCAACTTTCCGTTGTTTCCCATTTTGTAATAAAAGATGAAGTTTACATCTTGAGAGGAAGAAGGGAGGGAGAGAAGATCTGGTGTCAGGCTATGCAGACTTATTAATGTGTGTAAAGACAGTGCTGTGTTATTTACTCTTTTGACACAGGTTTTCTGATAAGACTCCAGTCTGATTTTATGCTCTTCAGATAATTTCTTTTTCTCTTCAGAAATACTTAATTTTTTTCAGTTTAGTCAACAAAAATCTTTAAAGAGTGAATACTGCTTTTGATGCTTTTGACATCTTACAGTAAAATATCATAGATGGAGAAGTGGCTAATGTAGGAGGAGCTCACAATTGTACTTGCCAATTTTTAGTGTCATGTGCAGACACTTGATAATTTATGTATGTTCCATGGACAGTTTACATAATTTCTTAAAACTTAAATGCATCCCTGGTTGTTATGCAATATTGCTTTCTGCAATATTGGAACTGAGTGGAATCCCACACTTGTTCGAAGGAAAATCTGCCATTCTCAAGTCGAAATTTCAGAGAAACACATGGCAAAAAAACCCAGATGAAACCTGGAACTGTTTGTTTCAATGTATTAATGGATGCAAGTGAGACATCGTCAATGGTCAATTTTTTTATGATGAGATGTAGGTGAAAATGGAAGAGTTAATAACCCATGCAACAACTTCTGTAGGAGTTGTGAGCTCTAAACAGCACCATAACCTCTTCTGGTATGTTTGGAGGTCTCTGTGTTCTCCCTGCCCACCAAAAACAAAACAGTCAACCACCCACAACCAAAACCCACAAACCCCAAAAAAACAGCAAACCAAAACACCCCTAAGCAAAGCAATGAGACAACAGTTGAGAAACTCTGAGCACTGTGAAGTGTGTCTGTGTGGTATAAAGTGCTCTTAGCCTTTGCTTCAGGAGATTGTCTTGTTGAATTGATGATATTTTGTTATAAATGCAAAGCTTAAAGAAATGAATAGATTTCTTGACTTTCAATTATCCCTGGGATCACTGGAATGCTAAAAGAATTTCAGTATATGCTACTAAACTGTAAGTTTTTCTTCAGAGGCTGCCATGTTTGCAACATGTAGTTATGTAATCTGAAATTTTCCCACAAAATTGGCCGAGTCTGAGTTCAGTCAAAGAAACATAAAAGTAAATAAAAATTGCTTAATAGTTTAGGTTATTTACTACTTTGTCTTATATAACAACTGAAGTTGAAAACTAGAATCTGGTTTCAATAGTTTGGCATCTACAAGACTGAAGACCTTGCAGTTTAAATCTATACTGCCATGCTGTAAATGCTTGTGTGTCTATATGCATATAGAACAATGACTTAGGATAGCTTTATATTTAAAGTCTTCTGTGTTTTCCTCTTCTCAGGTTTTACATGGAACGTTACCCCTGCTTAGTATAGTTGGAGCCATAACGCAACTTTTTAATTCTCTCTTTTCCTTAAGTGACTTCATTATTCCAGGCTGGAGAGATTAGTTGTTGTTTGTTGTTTCTTTGTTTGTTGTTTGTTTGTTTTGGTTTTTTCCATATATATATCTTATACATGTTTTGAATTTTATTTTAGTTTAGTTGAAAAGGAATTTGGAACTAGATGTAGTGTGGAAAAACTGCAGTTGTTGGTGACACAGCATCTATTAATTGCCCCAGTTGACCTTAGGTCTTCAGCTTCTCATGTTGATTGTGGGCATGGAGGTAGTGTTTCTTGTTTAGTTGGTACCTTTTAGATTAAAAAATAAAAAGATCTGCCTCAAGAAACCAAAACCCAACCAACCAACAAAAAAGTAAACAAACCCCACAATCCAAAACCCAATACGAGGCTACAAAACCCCATTGATTTGAAGAGCAAGAGCTCTTTTTATAATATATCCCTGTGCATTGCTTTGAATAATGGCTCATTCTGTACAAGACCATAAGACAATTTCTGTAAGTGTTCCTAGAAGTGGATGTAAGGAGGAATTCCTTTTTTCCTGGATTGTTTTGTTTTTTTGGGTTGGTTTTGGTGTTTTGTTTCTTGTTGTTTTTGTTTTTTAATATTCACCAATGTACATAAAACATGTTTTAAAAAATGACCAGTTAAAAAATTATCTGTTTTGACACTCTCAAACTCAACAGTTGATCATGTCAGACTAGCCTGGTTGTGTATAAACCTCTTTGCTGTTTGTACTGTGTAGTGAGGGAGTATAATATCAGCTTTTTAATGTAAGAAGTAATGGATTCTTCAAGGAGAAGATCGCTGTAGTCTGGAAAGTTAAAATAAATTATATGTGAGGGTGTGCAACTCTCTTCTGTGAATATGGACTCTGAGGTTAAGAATAGTCTAAGGCTTCTCTATACAGGCAGCTTATGGCCTCAATTTGAATATATACCTGTGCCTAAGTTCTAAAAGTCCTCCTATAATTTATTTAATTTCTAAAAGGATAGTCTTTTAATTTGTAACCATCTATAACATCTTAAAAATAACGGCTTAAAATGATGTGGTGTATAATGGCAGACAAAGCTTAACGTGCTGGACTTGTTTGTATGATTGCCAGTACATATCTATGTAGCTAATTTACCAGTCTTTAAGCTCAGAAAAATAGTCTTTACTGTACAAGTAGCTCATAGTTTGTGTTCCTGTTAATGCAGTAATGCATTGAGGGGTTTTTTGCATGTCAGTCTTAAATGTTAAGCCAGCCCCACCTGAGAAGGATCCCACAGCATCACAGAACTACCAACTACAACAGACTTATAAATGAAACAAGTACTGTAACTAATTTTTCATGTGTGCTGTTTCCAGTTATAATAACTGTAGCTTCTGCTGTTCTAAAAAAAAAAAAAACCCAAACACAACAAACACAAACCCAAAACAAATAGATTGGAAGAGAGTTAACACAAGATATAATAAACTCATTTTCCTACCTTAAATTCATTGCCATGAATAGCCATTTAATTGACTTAGAGCCTCAAGCTTCACTTATAAAAAGGGAGAGTGGGGGGACCTTGAAAACCTGCAGAGCTATATGGAGCTATTTGACAAACTGCTAAAATGTTCTTGAAAACTTTGCCAACCATCCTGCAAGGCTGTACCCTAACTCTGACAAACTGAAAACATATGGAGCAATGTCCACTTGTGAACAACCCCTGCCTGTTCTATCATCTTTAACTAGGGATGTACAGAAAAGCAGAAAAGAGAGCACCTCAGCCTCTAAAGTGATTAGATCCTGATGTGCTTAAAAACACAGACAACTTTTCTATTGGTTCATGACCAGGTTTTAACTTCTGTGGTCTCAGCATTGGTTTCAGTGCAGATGAATGGAAACACGGGTTCAAACTGCCCAATGTCGTGCTGCCTCTTACACAGAAAATAACATACTGTATACCAGCTGGAGCTTGGCCAGTAGCTCTCACTGCTGCCAATCGAAGGATTGTTTTAGGCTCTTGTGGTGCTGTTGGGTGCCTTCCTTGTTTGTCTTCTTGCCATCTTTAGAGGGCAAGGGAAATACTCCTCTCTCAGTAGCTGATCAGGTAAGGTCACTGGAGGTGAGGATTTGATGACTGTGCTGTAGGAACCTTGTTCCCTTAGGAGAGGAGCTCTCTGCCTGGTTACACGTAGGTCACCAAAAAGGTGCTGTAAGATGAGCTTGTGAGGTTAGTCCACTTGTCTTTCCCATCTGTAAGTGGAAGTGGGATGCCAGTGCATCAGTTTGACAGAACTTCATATGACAGCAGCAGGCACAACGGGGTGTCATCTCTGTACCCCTAGGGCAGCCTTAGTGTGCACGTTGCGTATTAACGATAAAAACTGGTCATTTTTCAAGTGTTCCTAAAGAGAAGACAAGGAACTACATTTGCTAGAAATGAAATCAAAGGGGACAGAACTGTCTTCACAGCTTCTAAACATCACAATTTTGTTCTCTTATCTCTCTTACTTTACTGCATGCTTAGGGTCTGCCCATCTGCCTCCATAGCTACCTGCTAGGCAGCTCAGCCTGCCAGCCTGGCATGCCCTGGTGTCAAACCCACTGATGGAAAAGGCATTCAGGACTGCCATTTTACTGGGGCCTGTGCTCTTTTGTCAGCAGAATTTTTTTCTTAAGGCTGTTTTGTTTTGGTTCCTAAGGTATAAAGTTGTAGGTCTGATTTTATACCAGTTCAGTAAAGGTTTTCTTAAAAATCTTGGCATTTAAATGCCTTTTAGTTGTTGGTGCCCATGACAACAGAACCATTAGTTTGGGTATTCTGTGTCAGCTTTCTTTGCATGGAAAAAAATTCCTTTGCTGCTTTTATTTGACCTCACTGTAAATAAGAAAAAAAAAGATTCCTCCTGTTATGCAGTTCTCCAGCTGATAATTTTATATATTAGTAGAGGATTTTTAAATTCTGCTCATATCTTGTAAGCACATTAATTTTACAGCGATTCTTCTGCATATTGAAGGTGGTCACATAAGGAGCCAAAGGATGTACTGTAATGTTTCTTGAAATGCTAGCAAGATATGAAGGTGAAAAAAATATGATAATTTCTTATCTGCAGTTGCTTCATAAAACAAAGTTGCAGTCATTTGTAGGACATGGTCTGGGAAATGGCAAGGTTTTTTTCTGTTTCTTAGAATGGCATTAAACTTACCTTTGTGCTTGACCTTTCTGCAGCAAAACTAATGTTATTTTCCATTTCCCCGTAAATAAAAATTGTTTAGTTTGATCACTGGAGGGGGGGCACCTTATGTAGCTTTTATAAATTATGAAACTTAGGGGAAATAATAGTGACCAGTTACATCATCTGAAATGCGGAATACCTTCATTTCGGAAGTTCTGTGTAAGATGGAGTAGCCGTTGCTCAGTTGTTTTATGGCTTTCTCTAATTATGCTGGATATGGTATCTGCTGGTTAACAATCACCACTCATGAATACTCTTTCATTTTGAGAAGAGATGATTCATACACTGAAATATTTTTCATAAGATAAGATAAACTCTGCAAGTCAAATGTCAGTTGAGGCCCACTCTGTTTTTGTTGTTTTGTTTTTCAGCGTGTACTTTTTCTTGGGTTTGGTTGGAGAAGCATTGAGAAAGGGGAAGTGTTACATTTCATCTTGTTAAAAATATAATTCAGTCCTGCTTCCATGTGTTTAAATCGTAATGATTAAGAGTGCTTCAAGGGATGCTGAGAAGTTCTTAATGTCAGTCTAATACATGGTTGTATACAAACGCTTGACACTACTATGAAAAATTCTAGTGAAGCCTAGTGAAGATGCTAACACACGAGATATGTGCTAAGTGGTGGGCAGTGAATGGTAATTGTGTGTAGGTTGGTGAGCATGAATCAAATTGGTGTTTTGATTTGGAACCCCAGAACAGCTTTCAAAAGCATGGTGAAACTAACTTGCATAGCAGAAAATTACTTAAGGATCTTGGCACAGTTAAAAAAAATATATTAAAATGATATGCCCACCAGTATTACTGGGTAGAACACTCCATTTTTATACTCTGAAGGAATAGAATCATAGAATAATACTCAATGGCTGATGTTCTGTAGCTAATAAAATATTTTCATAGTCTTTTCAGATTCTTAATACTGTATTTCTGTAACTGCCATCCAAAGACCAACCTTCCCCAAAGTAAGCCAGTGCCTCGCCTGATGCTTCAGGCTTTCCTGCTGATGGTAGCACTTGCAGGTAGGGCTGGCTACTGCAGTGCCCTCTTCAAACTGGTGCAACTGCTCTCTACTGTCTAGATTTACACTGTATCATCCTGTCTCTGCAAATCTCTTTTGTATTATAAATGAAATTTGGATTATTTTTTAATTGCTTTGGTTGCAAGCATCCTTTACAGTGTGCATTCTAAATATAAACTTAGTCTGTGCCAAAGAGCCAAGTGCAAACATAAAAAAACCATCATTGATAGAAAGCCTCTTTAATGACTTCCTCTGGAAACTATAATTTGAATCATATGATTTTCCTGGAGTAGCAGTGGGAGGGAATATCTGAAAAATAGCTATAATATAGTTTTCAGAATTTTAAGCTTTTCATCTGTACAAACTTAACTTTGTATAAACTGCGCTGGTAATTTTATTCCTTGATTTTTTGGCAAGACTAACATTTCCTGTAAAGCAAGTCAGATATAAAGAAATAAGAGAGTGTTCTTGTGATTTTTATTTTTTTTTTCTTACTCCATGCCCCCCTCCCAAGATTTTTAGCAGTTCTGGTAGCCTATAGTTTTGGCTCTGTGGCAGCAACTGAAGATGCTGAATTGGTGTGTTTTAACTAGTGAGACTGATACCATCTGGCAATGTTTATTAACCAAGGCCAGTTATTGAGGACTGTTGGCAACATGTACTCCCTATATGAACTCCTGTGAAAGGGAAAGGCAAATCATCTCTGGTTAAAGGCAGGAAAGTTGTGGGAAAGGAAGAACTTAGAAACAAAGTGGACTGGGGGGAGTGAGAGGCACAGAGAGGAAATGAGGCTGATGGAGAAGAGACTGAAGACACTTGGAAACAGGTAGATGTGATTCAGCAAATGAATGGCAGGGAACACAATGTTAGAGTGGGAGTGTTAAAGAAATAAGGCTTTTGAAAGAACAGAATAATAGAGTAAATTACAAAGATAGAATAATGATAATGGGAAAATAGATGGGAAGTGGAAAGCCAGTGTGGGGGAAAGGACTGGATGAAAATGCATATGCCGAGAAGTGGAGAGGAGGGTTAAAGCCCAGTGTTCATAGGTGTCTGGTGGGGGCTTCCAATACCTATCTTAGTGTTCAGAATTACATTGGACACAATTATGCAGGTTTTACTTGATTAATATCCTGGGGAAAAGCTGGTAAACACCACTGTATTTATGCAGTTACATTACTGTCCTAGACCAATGATTAGGTATCTAACATGTCACTATTCCTATCTCTAATATCTTTGTACTACTTCCATAAAGATGCAATTTAAAATACTGCAATTTCAATTTGGTAAACATTTAACAGATGTCTTATTTTGCATCAAAACATGTGTGATTTGAAACACTGGAAATGCAAAACATTAATTTCTAGTCTATGGGAGCTGAGAATATTGGCACTTTCTGCTAAAAATTGCAAAACAGAATTAGAATGTATGCAAGTAGAACAAGACAGCAATAAAAAAAATTAAATTTGTCTGCAACTGTCATCCAGTTTATTAGATTTTCATCCAGTGCAGTGTCAAATAGTGTAAACTGCTTGGTTTAGCAATCCTGGAGGAGACAAATAGCCAAGAAAGTAAGCTGAGAAAATACTTGGCCTCAAGAAAATGCAAAGTGTTTTAGAACTTGCTTAGAATATTGCGATGCCAAACAATTCCCACCAAGATTATAGAGCTATACCAAGTTCTACATGTGCAAAATACATTCCTGTGGATATTTCTCATCTCCCATTTCTATTGCAATGGAGTGCAGTGCAAAGTTAAGCTCCTGTTAGCTTTGCTGCTGGAGGGCAATGTTGTGTGGAGAAGTTCAGGCACGAATTGACTTGCTTATCGATACATCTCTGTATCTCAAAGAAATCCAGACTTTTAGAATGAACATACGCTTCCTTGACAGGGTAAAAGCACTGAAGGTGACTGGCTGAAGTAATTGTTGTTTGGGGGCCTTTTTGTATGTCCTTCTTGGTGTTGTGCCTCCTTCTTGGTGTGCCTCTTTTTGGACTTCCTTAAAGTGATTTAAATGTAGCATCTTCTGTAAGATATTCTGGTCTAATTAAAAAAAAACAAAACAAAACAAACAACAACAAAACAATGAAGGCTATGCGGAAATATGAAAAAGAGTATAATTATCAGTGTATACTTAGGAGTAAAAGCAAACTCTTATGTCAGTGATTTCTCTTGGATTTTAGGGAGGACAAGGATATGCAATTGTTATAATAAATTACATGGGCTTTGGGATCCCTACTAGTGGAGAACTTTCAGGGCAGATTAACTATCAACAATGCTCTAATGTACAGTCTACTTAAATGACCACCAGTAATGTTTCAGTCCTTCACTGCTGAGACCCTTTTTTAAAGAGCTGACCCCCATTTTCATACTTAGTAAATGATGCTGCAAGAAGGAATCCATGTAGAACAGCCATGACTGCACATCAGTGCATTAAGGATGGGAGCAGACTTGTGAATGCTCTAAGTAAAGAAGGGTTTTGTTCCAGTGTGAGGGGGATAGAAGAAAAATATTATATAGAGATAATAAAGTCTATGAGCTTATGACAAAACAGATTATGTTTAATCAGGTGACTCATTATATTAAAAAAATACTACATAGCTGCATAAAAAGCATATCAGCCTAAAGAAATAATTTCTCAAGGACTCTTGGAAATAATTGTCTTCCACTTCACATACATGCAATGGCAGGTTTTTTTGCAACTTTTTTACATCTTTTTGTCATCCTAGTAAATAAAACTTGAACCACAGTCATCGCTGACCTCATCTGGAGCTTAAAAAGAAAGTCTGGTAATTTCTATTTGAGTTCCATACTTTTAGGTTCCTAAAATTGTGTCTGCAAGCAGTGTTTTTTTGGCTGTTCTGGCAGGGAAAAGATGTCAGAACAGAGCTGAGCTGAGAGTCAGTGCTGGGGATGGACATTCCTCTTGGGTGAAACTGCAGAATAGTTTGGCTTTTTGCAAGTTATCATCACTTTTCCTGCCACAGCCCCAGCCACACTTAATTGTATTATTTCACAACAGTGTTATCGCTAGCACTGCCTAGATATTTAAAACTAAGTGGTGAATATGGTGCTGTCCCGGCTGGTTTCACTAATGGATGGCAGGGTACCCTGACTTGTTGCCTTTTCAACCAAGGCTGTGATGTGCAGCTGCTCAGCCATGCCTCTCCTGGCCTTTCACTGCTTTATTAGGTGGAGAAAAGCTGGGCAGGTACAGAGCAAATGTTGGGACTAAATCGGAGTGGGTGGATATCACGAGCCACATGCCAGCTCTTCATGGCCACCCTTTGCCACTTGCAGAGGAGGAGGAAGCTCTAGGGCAGCAGCTCTGGGATTTGTGCTAAGTTGAAAGGGCAGGCTCTGAAATTGCTGTGAGAGGATGGAAGGGTCTGCTCTTTAAAGCTACTGTGCCTCTCCAAAGGAAGGTGGGACTCCAGAGGGTTGAACGAGTAAATTGGGACTTGTGGGAGATGGGGTTTGTATTTGTGCCACTGAAGAGTTTTGTTCTGAAAATACTGCAAATTTCTACTTCCTGCTATTAAAATGGACTTTTTCCCCTGCACTTAGTGACCTTCAGTTGCCACTGGCTTAATCACCCTAATGATACAGCTTGGGTTTTTTGTTTGGTTTGGGTTGGGTTTTTTTGGCATGGGCAGGCTAAAATTTTCTGAACAGTGAGATATGGAATACCAAAGTTGCTAATTAAAATATTGACATAATCCTCTACCCAGAGCTGACATTCAGGAGTTAAACTGGCATGTTATCCTGTGAGGAGTGCTACATTGTATTTTTTAGTTTCTCTCAAGCAGTGTCTTTATTTTTTAAGTCTTGTGTTTGCAGGTAACTTTTTTGAGTGACTCTTATACCTGGTAGTATCAATACATGAAAACAAGTATTTGCAAAAATTCTTTGTTTAATTCTGGTTGAAATTTGTCAGAATAAAATCAGTTGAAAGGAAATTTTTTAATATGGTGTACATTTGTTATTGATTGAACTATCAGTTTTACTTTTTTTACTGTACTTCTGAGTTAGAGTTTGACTATGTGACTTTTCTATACTTAGTAGAAAAATTGTCTTCTCCTACAAATATTTAGACAGCTAAACTGTAGGGACAATTTTCAGCTGTCTGATGTTGTTTGTTCACAGCTGCTGCTCTGTGTTTTCCTGTTTTAAATTGATGGGACATGATGGATTTGTTAGAGGTGCTGGAAAGGGGTTGTAGTTTTTTTTTTTGCTATAGAGAAACAATGAGAGGAAAACTAACATTGGGGATTATTTTACTTTAAACTGTGGATATAGAACTTGAAAGAAAGACAACTTTTGATTTTCTCAGTATCTCACTCCCATCCTTTTTCTAAGCAGATGTATTCTCTCACTTGAGAGCCCTAATATCATATACCTCACTGTCTTCTAGTCTGTTTTTTCTGTAATTTGTCAAGATTGACAATATTTGCATGTTTTGCAATCCAAAATGCATACGTGCACTCAAAATATCCAGTCTTTGTCATGAGGGGCTACTCTTCTTTGACTGAGATAAAAAGCTGGAGAAGTTCAGCTGTTTTCTGTGTTTATGATGTTTGGCTTGTGAATATATCTAGGAAAGAATACTTGTAGTTTACATAGTTGTCCAAGTATATTCACCTTGGGTGCTTGCTGCTAATCTTCCTAATCAACCTACAGAGTATCTATTGCAGTTTTTGAACTATTGCTTATATTAACATGACTTTCTAAATGGTAAATGTATAATATGTTGCAAAGGCAATCAATACATAATTGATTTAAAGATTTAAAGGGAGTCTCTTGCTGACGTTGTTTATTGTTTAGAACGCCAGATTAATTACAGCATGTATTGCAGTCAGTGGATTATGAGATACATCTGCTTTGTGTTAACTTTCTCTGTAAATGAGAAACTAGTCAGTGCATACTGCTCCTTGTAAACAAAACAAAAATTCCCCAAACCCTATAACTGTGTACTTTAAAAATTAAAGCACCGTTGTGTTTAGATCACAAGTTTATTTCTTTTGTTTCTGGAGAAGCTGACCCAAGCATAGATGACTCTTCTCTGTTTTGCAATAAATAAATGAAGATTGTCCCAGGCTATTTGAAACTTGGCCTCAGGAGTTCATGTTGATTCTCCTCAATCCCAGCAGTTAGACACGCACAAACCCACAGTGGCACTTGTGCCAGCAGCTGGCAGCAAATACTTCATTTACTGGAGTTATTTAAACGAGCCTCCAGATTGCTACCAGTTCAGAAAGCAGCCAAATCAATTAATTCTCTCCCCTTTGCGTGCAGTGTAGGTGACAACTGCTTTTAAAGCTTAAAAGCTTTTAAAGAAAATCACATTTGCTTGAGCCTCTTACCTGGTTTGTTGTTAGCTTGTCAACTCTTCTGTGCTCACTGCATGTGTGTGTGCCTCCAGAAATAATGCTGGTTCTGTGCAAAAACCAAAAGTCATGAATTTGTAGCAACTCAGAGAAAGATACAATATATTTATAGTCACATTTCTGAATGATTTAAAGAAACAAATTCTAAGTAGTAGAGGAGCCAGTACTTGGGCATGGTACTTGAAGTAAAATTACAGCAGTGTGATTTGAACTGTGCTCATTTCTGTAAGAAGAGTAGGAACAAAGTTTTGGGCTTTTCTGTTTTTGATAAGAGCTTGCTGTACTTGCTGTAAAGAACAGCAGTTTGTACTCGGGCAGATAAAGGAGAGCCAAAATACAAACACAGTTGTAATATAAAGGGAATTATCAAGGGGCTCAGCATCCACTGAGAGTCCTTGGTAGTAATTGTAGTAAAAACTGAAATTTCAAGCCTTGGAATGTCATAATATAAACTTTTATCATTGTAATTAAAATACTTGGGAACAAAACTTTCTCACTATTTTTCAGAAGAACTAGAATTAGCTGACATGTTGGTTCTTGATTTATTTTTTTTTCTTTTAGAAGCTTTTAGCCATTAGCAGGTAATTTCAGTGAGCTCCATACTGTGTTAGCATGTATACTAGAGATGACTGGCATAGTTTTCCATTCTCTGATCCCTATTCTTCTATTTAAACAAAATTTTGGGGTACAAAAAAATTTGCATCACACAGACACTCAATGGCAATTTTCTAGATGGGAGTTTTCCTTTTGGTCTAATACTAGAGAGAGACAGGTGGACAGAAGAGGGGCAGAGAAAAATTATGTGAGAACAGCTCGGGGATGATTTCCTGATTTAAAAGGCAATACATAATATCTTTCAGGTGTTTTAACTGCCTGTTATTCTGGACAAAAAGAGTTTAATATCCATGACTAAGAATAATCTTTTCATGTAAGATATACAACAGTTATAGTGACATACCAATAGTACCATGCTAAAACCCCAGATTATTACATGATTAAAATGTGTAATTCAGTATTCACATCAAAAATCACTTGTGTACAAGCATCCTGAAGTTTTCAACAGTCAAAAATAATTTCCACTAGAGGACTAATTATTTTTGTTGATTAGGTGCATTACAAATGGATTTAGATGTTGCTTCCCCTGTTTGCTTTTTTTCTTCCTGGGGTCTACAGCCTGCACAGCAGTGATGCAAGGCAAAAACTATTATATTGCCATGCTAGCTGTAAAAAATAATGCACCTTGTACTTTTAAAAATAAAATAGATGTCATCTTATTCAAAAAGTAGTTGGTAACAATTATAGCAATTTTAAGTCAGATTTCATGCACTTAATAATGTCGTAACTTAAAAAAAAAATATTGATTTATTATAACATTTCCAATTCCAAAGTTGGGCTTGAAATTTGGAATGTTAGGTATCAATATATTGTAGAAATAGATGTAGAAATGTAATGTAATTGACAAGGATAAAACTTTATGTACCAAAAAGAAAGTGGCTGCAATCTTCATAGCTTCAGAAAGAGTTAAGGAGATTTTCCTTCCATAGTTTCTATCTTTTCTAAGCAATGTTATTTGTGTCTGCTAGAAGAATAGCCAAAATAGGCAGTGGATGTGATCTGCTTGCATTTGAATTCTCTTGTATTAAAGACTACTAAGCCATTAAATCAGTATTACACTGTGGACTGTTAGACTAGAAAACTACTACTTAAGAAAACTACTGTATTAAGTTGCTGTTGTGTTTGTGTACCACCACCACACACGTATCTGAGGTAGATACATAATGCACTAGGATTTATGAACAATAAGCCAATAACTTCTCAAAATACGTTTTTATCATAAGAAGCATACGTAATGTGTGTTCCAGATGAGAAAAAAGTCTGTTAGAGCTCTGAACTCAGTCTTTAAAAACAGTTCACTATAATGCAAGTTAGTAAAGCCATCCAATGGGGCTCTCTATGCTTGGTGTTTATAATCTTGATCAAATCTTACTGTTGACAATGCAGTGGCCAGTTGATTGTGTTATAACCATTTATATTCTATTGTAACTGTTCCTGCTTCCAGGCTCAGCAGGGACTAGTCTGTTTCTCAGACCTCCTGTTCCAGCTACTGTTGCTCTACCTCCAATATTAGCTTACTGGAACCAGCCTGTCATCTCCTTCTCATGCAGAGGCTGTTTGCTGTTGGGGATCTCCTCACTGGGGTGCTCTGCTCTGCTGTGAAGTGTTCCACCTTTGCACTGTGCTTGTTGCACTTCTTTACTTAGCAGCTAATGAAATGATTGGTGTTGTGCATTTATACAGAAACACGCTTGAAATAATAACCTCTGAAAATAGAACAATCCAGGAAAAGGAAACTTTATGAGAAGAATCCATTCACTGTAGAAGTGTGATGCTAAAGCAGAAAAAGTAATAGTTTTTGTATTTGTAGCAAAAAATACGTTTAACTCTCTTTGGCTTTAGTCACCATGTGTCTGGTGTCCTATCAAGAACTAGCTGTTTCCATCTTTCTGATAGCATTTCATTTTATACTGATTCTCAAATGGACAGTTCTGTTTGTCCTGTTCATTCAGGTGTGTCTAGTGCAGCAGTCTTTGCTGAAGGCTTGCTGAACCCTCCTGTTCCAACCACAGAGTTGGTACTTTCCAATGGCTGTATAGAGATCAGCTCACACAGTGGGATAGTCAGAGTGATAATACATTAAACGGCACAGCAGTGATCACAAAGCATGAAGATGCGAAGTAGTTGTAGCTCAATTTGGATGTGGCAGAATTTGCAAAGATTGAGCCTGAGACATGCATTCAGACTCGTATGTCAGATGTTATGATGGTTTTTATTTAGAAAAGCACTGCCATGCTGCCTTTTTCACAAATGTGTGTCTAAGAAACTGGAATTGAGGCTTATGCATCAAAACTGTACCCTTTAATTAAAGTCTGTGTGCAGTGAAGATATAATGACGTGATTTTTCATAGAAATGTTGTGGGCTGTTTTTTAATTCCTCTTGTTATGTTGATCTTATAGTACTATAGCTTTTTTCTTCCCTTTATTTCTTATTTTCTTTCCCAGGCATAGTGGTTCTGTGTTTGTGCTTTGACATACAATGGCAACAGGCATTTAAGTAATGAACTGCGAATTTATTGGTTCCACGCTGAAAAAATAAGACATAACAGACCTGGTGTCCTGTTGAGAGATTGCCTTGCTAAAGACCAAAGAATAACTGCCCAAGAAGTAGCAGAATTGCAGCAGGGCATGTGCCTTTTAGTGCCTGAATGCATTTATAAACTGTCCCCAATGAAATTTTTTAGAAAAAGTGAAATATAGAGCTTAAGCTGATTATGGTAGTAAGAATCTGAAATTGTGCAATTAAAATGGAGTCTCTGGGTGATTAAAATTAATTCATTCTCATTTCTTCTTTTCAGGTTTTCCTCTTCTCCGCCTTGGCCTTCCCTTTCTCCTTTCAAATACCATCATTTTTCTGTTACCTTCTCTTACCTTTTCCTTGTCTTACCTCTTTGCTTATGCTTTAAGAGAAGTCTTTTCAACTTCATTACTGCTGTCACTGGGTCTGAAATCCAGTCATCAGTAGTTTATTTCTGCAAAAATAAGTTGTACAGGTAATCCATTTTTTAAAGCTTATCTGATGTTTCTGGCTGATTCTAGGCATTCTGAAAATTAATTTTCAGTGTTCTGCTGGGATATTTCAAGGTTGCTAAGAGACCCAAGTATGGAGACTCAGCTATGATTTGATGTAGAAGTACATCTCACTTTATTCCTTTTCATTTGCAAGGCTAGATCACTTTAGCTATTTTGCTGTAAGCAGCTATTTTATTTGAAGTAAGCTGTCACAGGTTTCAAAATTTTCTTTTGTCCTATGCTATAAAATCTTTGAGAAAGAAGACTTTGTTCTACCAGATGTTGCACAGCATTTCTTCAGTTCTGTGTATGTAAGGTCAGTATTGTTTCAGAGTCCCTGCTTCATGATTATCTGTGTGTTACTGTATGTGGATGTATATGTATCTTTATAAATGACGGAGAGAAGTGGGGAGGGAATAGTAGGCTTCACTATCATACCATTGTTACAGTGTTGCAGGATTGGCTAGTAATACTCTGATTTAAAACTCCTCAGTGACTACATAATAGCAACCAAAATATAAAAAGACTAAAGAGTTGCATGCAAAGTAAAGACAGTTTGGAGTTAGATGCCAGTAAAGGAGAGACTTAAGAGTCAAAAAGATCTGAGAAGACAAAGAATCTCTCAAATGTGTGCCCAAACATAGACAGTGGCTCTAGCTCTTCCCAAGGATGTTTCATAATCAGCTGCTGGTCCACAACAAACAGATCCCCTAGAATGCCCAGAGCCTCTGGCTTTGTCTACTCTGAAGACGCTATTAATTGCTTGCAGCCCATGTTGAGTTTTGCGATGCTTTGGGTAGGCTTTTGATCATGCCCAATTAGCTAGTTTAAATTGCTTTCAGAGGTGGTGCTGCTGCAGTCTAATTTAAACTACAAAAAACCCCACTCTGAACCCAAAACAGAAGAGTGATAGGTCTGAGGATACACAGGGAAGTCTGCAGTAGGAAATGGCCCGTTGCTTTCTACCTTAATACACGAGTAGATTTTGTCTTCTGTGGTTTAGATACTGGGAGGTGAAGTAAGTGCACTGAGATGCATTGGAGTGAGGGTAAGAATCCTCTTTAACTGATAAACCAACAGTGAGAAGTGCCCAAGTGGCAAATTTCCTTTCTTATTCAATGGCATCCTCTGCATATACCCTTAATCATGAGCACTTGCTGCATGCTTTTAACCTTAATGATTTTTCTCCATTGGAATAGCTTGAACCTATTTCAAGTCTGTCTTGGAGATCATCAGTCCTTCTAGTTTTCTAGCTTTCTCTTTTTATTTTAACTTCTCATAGCTTAGTGTGTTTTTCCTAGTCATTGTGGGGCAGATATTTTCATGCTTAAAATCGCTGGGTCTCTTTTGCCTTGGTTTTCCTTCGAGTGGCTCAAGTTCAGCAATAATCATGGGGTATTCAGATTTTAATCAGCTATTTATTAGAACTACTGTCATCTGCCCTGGTGTTGCCCAGTTGTCTAGATATTTTTAGACTGGTGGCAGTTCTGTAACTTAAGTCTGTTCATCCTGTAAACATGCTGTATGCATAGCTGTGGTCTGAAGAGCTTGCCCATACATTAAACGTAATGTCTGATTTGCAGGAGAGGCCTACAGAGTTAAATTTCTTAATTATTTTAAATATGTCTTGCCTAGAAGAAGTTAATGTGGATGCATTTACACTGGCACAACTGTATTTTTGCTTGGAGGAATTTTATTTTGTTTATTGAAATGTTGCACACAATAGTAGCAAAAAAGCTGGAGGCTTGCTGGTATAGCTGTGGACAAAGACAGAGGAGGTGGAAACTCTGCCAAAGTGTGGAGTGAGGAATTTGAGGATAGGAGTAATAAAAGGCCACTTCAAGGCAAGAGTCTGGCAAAATGAAGACTGTTGTGAAAAATTTCCAGCATTTTCTCTTGCGTAATATTAGCTTTCTCTTTTATGTAAATATTCACCCTTCTTGAGAAGAAGTTAAACTTGTATTTATTTCGTCTTTTCCATTCCTATGGAAAAGATGCTGCCCATGAAAATCAGTGAAAAGATAGGTTACTATACAGTGAAATTTTTGTCTTTTGCAGGACACTAATCATGTTGTTTCTTGTTAGTCAAAGTCTTTTCCAGTTTCTGATACTACACTTGTTTTTAGAGCATTAGATCCCTATATGCTTTTATCACACAGACTTATTCTGAAGCCATTGTTCTGTGTTTGCAAATAGTTTGTAAAGCTTTTGTCTTATTTCTTCATTCACGGTAGGCATCTGTTCTTTGCTATTACTCTGGTTTTATTTAGAGTAAGCTTCTAGTTTTATTCATAAGTGTGTGCATGTTTGTTTGTTAAAAAGCACTGAGGAATAGGGTGTATTTCCAGTAAAAGCAGATACCAAACTCAGTGTTTCTCAGGGTTAAAGAATGATGTAACATCTTGGTGATCTGATCCAGTTGTCAGCTGGACAAAAATGGCATTGTTACAGCCCTAGTCTGGTCAAGACCCATTTTATAGACATCAGTTTGTTCAATGGGTGTTCTCATTCTAGTTAAGACTGCACAGGTGCTGTGCTCAACTAGGTCTAGATACTGACTGGTGGGTGATTTTATGTTTACATGTACTGACAATACGATACATCCGTTATACCTGCTGTGCCTTTAAGTGCATTAGTCCTCTTTGGATTTGTACGTGTACTAATTATCTTGTTTGTGACTTTGAGAATGCATTGCTACAGTCACACCCTGGAGATGTTTCAAATATTAAATGTAGAGCTTTATTCAATAAATATTTTTGTCTTAGTACTAAGGCTTAGTGTTAGTACTTAGTGTTTTGTTGTTGTTTGTTTTTTCCTAAATTAAAAAATATAACTATGACTCTATGGAATAAATAATTTCACCTGGAAAACAGGTGGCAGAGACAAGTTATATGTTCAGCCTAGTCTAATGTAAATACAATAGCAAGACATCGCTTGTCATGCAAAAGTACTGAATACCTTATGTTTGTGGTGCCAAGAAGTAACAAATTGTCTATAACCACTTTTACTGTATTTGGTTCCCTATTGGTAGTCACAGCTTCAGAAAATAATTAGAAAGATTAAGTCAACTGTTTTAATTACTCCCTTGTATTGATGCACAAAGCCCTTCTATAGTAATTTTATTCCTGCTCAAAAGTCCTGATAACAGTTTTCAGATACTATCCAGTTTCAGTCTTTTCCACAAAATAGTTGAGATTAACCAGAAAACTGAAACTGAAAGTAAATGTTGATTCCACAAGTGACAAGTTTTCTCTACTTAGCAGTGTCGTTTGAGGGCAAATGCAGCCTGATCTGCACTGGGCTTCCAGAAAGTTTGGGTCAAATTTGACTTTTTATTATCTGCTCATACATCTCCCTGTTTTAGTGTTTAAAAAAAGAATGTCCTTTACTTTGAAAAGAAATAATTTAGCCAGGAAAAAACCAAACCAAACCAAACAAACAAAAAAAGCTTCTCTAATGATTTTTTCTTAATGGTTGGTCAAAATAGAGAATTTAGGGTTGGGCTCAGAAAAAGTTAGTATAGTGGTAGGTGATTTGCTTAGCCTATATGGACCTTCACTGAAAGATGCTATTGACCACTAAGGGCTCTTTGCTCAGAGCCAGTGGGAGGGGGCAATTTGAGTCCAAACCATGTCACAAATCTGGGAGACTGCAAGTCATGAACCATTCAAGCAGGCGCTTTTCCACTTTTCCAGGTTTTCTAGAGGAACTACAATTGCAACAAGCAAACTGATTCCATAGAGAATTATGCTTCAAAAATTTAAGAATCTGTAATATAGAGAAAATCAGATCATATGATCTAATTGCCCCTCTGAATTTTTAAGCAATTCCTGAAGTGATCTGTTTGCTCATTGATTCAGCATTATTTGGGTACTTGTTGGTTTTCCTGCAGACCATACATGATTTAAAACCACTTCCAACTCCTGCTGAGCCAGTTGAATGAATTCAGACTCTGTTGCAAGTAACTCAGCTCATGCAGAACTTTGATATGGATGTCACATCTAAATTGTGTTTCCTTGAAGGAAAGAGGGAGCGAGTCTCAAAGGAAGAATTCTGTTAACTTAAAAACAAGTTGCTTCATATCCATTCCCAACCACTTCAATTAGAAGAAGTCAAATAAGGAGAGGGTACTTAAGACCAATTTTGAAAGATTTCATAGCATATTTTAGAATTGTCAGGGAATTATTTTTTTCTTTGTGGATTCTTCTTTGCTTTTGTTTTAAAAGTAATTGTTTTCTTCTAAAAAGAACAAAGAAAGGTTAAATACAGAAATATGGGATTTTTTTTTGGTGAAGCTGTCAGTATCAACAAACAAGTGTAGACCAGCTGAGGTGAGAAATGGAAAAAATAAGTATTTAAAAATGTATTTGCACCAATGGCTAAACAAATAGTATTCTGTAATAGTAGTAATCTTCGTGGGTACTAATAGGATGCCAGGCTTATTTCAGATATTTTTCATACTTGTGACTAAATGTGTATTAAAACATAATGTTTACAAATATGTGAAAATCACAACCTCAAAGGGGTGGTGGCCTGGTTTTGTGTTTTTCCTGATTGCCTCTAAAGAGCACTTGGAGCACACAATGTGCTAGAATCTGCTGCTGGGAATTTCTCCCTGCGACATCCACTTCAAATATTGTTCACAGCTTAAACACATTAGAACCACATGGCTTACTGTGAACTTAAAAAAGAAAAGAAAAATTGCCCTTAAGACTGTTTTGTTTGGGGTTTGGTTTTGTTTTGTTGGTGTTTTGTTGTTGTTGCTTTTGGGTTTTTTACACGTTGCTCCATTGTGAAAGGCTGAGGCAGCGGTTTTTTGGAGCTTATGTAGGTTCTGTGTGCAAACCATGTTTTTCAGACTACAGTTTTTCAGTTTTTAAAAATGAAATATATCTGTTTCTCAGAACTCAAATTGCTGCATTTTTCTTGACTTAATGAAACTTGGCAGTGGATCCTGTTCCTTCAGCATTTCTGTATCCCCAGCTGAATGTGCTCAGAACTTCCCAGTGATAAAGACTAGAGGGTTTATATTGTTGGAATGAAAGGAGTATCCAGGCATGGCTTAAACAGTTTCAGTTTTCAATTACATACAACTTCAGATTGTAAACCTGTTGTATTATTTGCCACTTTTTTAGTAGCGAAGTGATTTCAGTCATTGAGATGATGGGAAAGGCAGAGATATGTTGTGTTAGAGCTGTGCATTGTCCTGCAGTTGAGAATGCATTTACATTTCTGTATCCCACGATGTAAGCATCTGTGTATTATAATGAATTAGATTAATTTCCCAAAAGAGGGTTTAGAATTTTTGGGGGAATAACAGTTTGTCTATCACAGGAGAGAAAAAAAAACACTGTTACACTGCAAAAGGGTCACAGACTCAGGAGCTGAGGAAAAAGAAATGGGCATCAGCTGCAAAATCATACCCTTGTTTCTAATACTTAAAATTTGGGTGGTAGCTGGGGATTTTTTTTGTTTCAATTGAACTTGTATTTAATGTGTTGACAGTAGTTTTGCTTTGTGGCACTTAATGCTTCTGGACACCAGATGGTGCTGCTAAACTGTTGAACGTGTGGTTTTCACACTTTTTTGGGAAAGTGACGTACAGCACAACAACTTCTGCTGTTTAAGGACAATGGTCTAAAAATTATAATGTAAACTGAAATGTATTGTAAAATCTATATTTTATATCTCACTGGGCAAAAACTGCCATTAGCTGGTGTTTCTCCTGGGTATGTAACTTAGTAGCTACTTGACACTTTCAAAGTTTGATTTATAATTCATGCCATTTAAACTTGATTTGATGCACCTTTATTGCCAGGTTAAAACTGCAAAGAATAGTTCTAGAGGTGAATTAAATCTCACAAAGTGATGATGAGAGTGAATTTGAGTTGAGTGTTGTATGTTTTTCTTTTAGAATTTGTCTCCGTTAGCTTGAGTAAGACTGTAAAAAAATTTTGTAGTACTCCTCTGTTAATGTTTGTTTGAGAAGATATGATGGCTTACCTACTTACTTGCATTGCTGACAATTATTTTAATACTGTGATGTACCTTTGGCATTTGGTTTATTTTAAGTTGTTTATCATGTTTAGTAAACTTATCTGGTAATTCCAATGGTGGGGCTGAAGGGACAGAATGATAGATTTGGTTTTCAGCTGAGTCTCAAAGGTTGGTGATACAGTTTATTACTGAACTAAAAATAATGTATATAAATTTGTGTAATCAGTGAGGAAATGTTTGATAATTGTTTTAGCCTGTTTTTTTCTTACAAGTCTTTATTTCTTTTGTAGATCCCCATATTAAAGTTTCTGGAAAAAAGGAAAATGTTAAAGAAGCAAAAGAGAAAATAATGTCTGTCTTGGACACAAAAGTAAGAAAACTTTGACACCTTAGCGGCTAATTTTATAGTGACGTTGATCTCTTTAAATGGGCTCATTTAAACAGAAGATATTTATGGACACTCCAAAGGAAAGCCTGAAAGTTGATACTTGGTGTATACACAAATATTTAAACATACAACAAGAAAATACTTGCTTAAAGCACTTTTTCCACATCTGAACTATATAGAAATAGTATATCTGGATATGTGACTTGAAGTTTATGCAGTTTGTTCCTTGAATTGGGATTTTTACTTTAAAATCTGACTTACAGTAGATTCAGCAAACCTGAAATTTTGGGTTTAATTTGAAATTCAATTTTAGGAGCATTTATGCAATTCTATTTTTAACTGTTACTGCATTCTTATACTGTGAAACATTAGAACTAGAACTTCTAAACAGTCAAGGATTTGGCCAGAAGTCTCATGTGTTCTTCAGATTTTGTTTTTGTCTCAATGGTTACTCTTCTGG
The DNA here is from genome assembly GCF_020740795.1 of Apus apus. Lineage (NCBI taxonomy): Eukaryota > Metazoa > Chordata > Aves > Apodiformes > Apodidae > Apus > Apus apus. Next base: position 30,084,748 of record NC_067285.1, read on the forward strand.
GGCAGCATGTATGGCCTCTGCATAGCTGTACACCAGCTTTTTGATTCTCCAAACAGATTGCCAAAAGCAACATGGCAGTGATAAGTGCATCTTTTTAACAACTATTAAGAGTTATTATGGACTGTTAGCAATAGACCTTTAAGAACAGCTGTAGGCAGTGTTTGTATATTTTAAAAATTCATGTACCAGAAAAATTTGATGTTTGTTGAAATCCTGTTATTGTAGGACTTCTGGCCTTGTGCTTTGCCAAACTCTTAATGACATGATCATTTCAGATCAGACAAGGGTGTGTGACTGTAACTGAAAGAACAAGAATTAAAATGAATTAGACTGGATTGCAAAAGGACATGTAAGTCACAGCTGATAAAAGTTAGGGCAGTTAGTTTTGAACAACTTAGACATTTTCTGAATGTATATCTTTGAGGTATATATTTCCATGTCTTTTCCTCATTGGAAAGAAAATGTGAGTGTTTTAGCATCTGACTATGATCCATATTAAAACAACTTGAGTAGAAGTTAAGCCTCTGCAAAAATACTTTGGAAATACAATTTTGAATGTCACTCTTGAGGTCACATGACTCTAAAATACTCAGGTTCTGCTTTGAACAACTCTAATACTGGGTGCTTGATTTCCAGAGCAACCGGGTAACCTTGAAGATGGATGTTTCACATACAGAACATTCTCATGTGATAGGTAAAGGTGGCAATAATATTAAAAAGGTGATGGAGGAAACAGGATGCCATATCCATTTTCCAGATTCAAATAGGAATAATCAAGCAGAGAAAAGCAACCAAGTAAGTATTGGCTAATATTTTAACTCATTTATACTGTGATTCCTGAGAGTATAAATCATTTCTAAGCTTTCATCAATTAAAGTTTTTTGGGGATTGGTGAGTTCATGTTCAGGGAAATCAACTGTTGGTATTTACACTCTGTGGAAAGTATGGGATTTCCTAAGTGAGCAAATCTTTAAAGCAGATGGAAACACTTTGTGATGGCTCATGAATCATTTTATTTTTTTTTATACTTAAATTATTTTGAGCATAGAGAAGTCAACAACTTAAGTGAATGGTAGAGAAGCAGTCTGAAAAGCACTGGTTTTGCATATTTTTTCCTGTTCAACACCTGACTTATTTAGCATATGGATTAATTTCTTGGTGCTTTTGGTTTATGGTGTAATCTGCTTGAAAACTAAACTTGGTGGATATCTAGCAAAAGTGAGTATCCTACTGTAAGAGTTCAACTTTATTAGAATAAGTAATGGAATCTGAATTGTACATCTTTTATAATGCTAGGATTACTGGAATGTTTACTTTCAAGTCTTCCATCACTGCATTTAGAATTCCCTCTTGTGCATCCTGGTGGCTGCTGAGCAAAATACAGTAATTCCAAAATGTTCAAGAAAGCCTGCTGTTGTTGAACATGAGCACTGAGCACGTGCATACAGGAGGAATTCCATTATTTGATCCAAACAGCTGTATTATTCGATTTTTTTCTAGTTGCTAAAGCTTATGCTTAAGATGCTGTAATATTCATAGATTATCCTTTTACACTGTTTTTTGTTTTCAGCTACTGTTCAGAGAACACATCACCAGGTGTGAAATGTTGACTTTTATTTTAAAAAACCAAAACCTCACAGTTATCTGAATAACTTTTCCAATCCCTCTTCTTTAAATGTGATGTTATGTTTTCTATATTCTTGCTCTTTCAGGTGTCTATTGCAGGACAGCCAGCTGGAGTGGAGTCTGCAAGAGTTAGAATTCGGGTAATAGTCTATTTCAGTATAGTGTTCCCTTGAAAACACCTGAAAGGAAAACAAATTATAGTTTTGAGAACCCTAGGGTTGTCTGGCTCTGTCTTATGAGAGCAGAAATATAAGAACAATGTGAGTATCCATATGAGCAAAATGCAAAGGGTATTGTAAAATGAGCAATTCACATTCTGGCCAGATATATTTCTAGCCCAAGGTGGATCTTGAACATGAAGTCTCCAGTATAAGCAAGATGTAAACTATCACATATTGTGTCTTAAATTGCATCTTAAGGTCCCGTGCACAGATGGCCTTTAGAAGCTCAGGCTCTGCTGCTACATAGTTGCAAAAGATCCTGCTATTTTGGGGAAGGAAAAATAAACAAGAAAAACCCAAACAACAATAACAAAGCCCATGCAAAGCAAAAAGCTTTGATCTCCCTGGAAAAATTGGTGGTTTTTCTTTTTCCCACTAAAGATATTATATTGTTTTTATCTTCTGCCCAGAGTTTATTGTTGTGTTATGTTAATTTAATCATCACTGACCAACACATTGATTCAGTAATTAAATGCTTGTAGTTTTAGTATTATTTCAGTTCTCAATATTTGCTTTTCGATATTGTTGTAGGAGCTGCTTCCATTGGTACTCATGTTTGAATTGCCTATTGCTGGAATTCTCCAACCAATCCCGGATCCTAATTCTCCCACAATTCATCATATATCTCAGACATATAACATTTCAGTTTCCTTTAAACAACGTTCTCGAATGTATGGTGCTACAGTCATTGTCAGAGGGTCACAAAATAACACTAGTGCTGTGAAGGTAACGTGACTTCTGAAGTAGGTTTCTGCATATGATAAGTATAAACATAATTTAGATATTTAAGGATATATTAATGTTATGTCCTGCCTAATGTTATATCATCAGTACATGTTGTTAGTGTACAATCACTTTTGAAGCCTGAAGGTTTGTTTTTCTTAAAAAAAACTTAAATAGCGTAAATATGGAGTAAAAATGCGTAGAAAATTGTTTTAAGTTTAGGATTTAGTGTTGCTTGTGCTAAGCTTTTAATCTATTTTTCATCTCTTCCACACCTGTGTGGGTTTCCAGCAACTCTAGAATATGTTAATCTTACTCATCTTGAATTATTTAAAAAACAAAACAAAACCCTAATCCAAAAAAAACTCCATGACAAAAGAAACAAAAACCTCTCCATTAGTTTTTTATTATTTGATCTTCTCAACGTGCATTCAAATGTATAACCTTGGAAGCTGCCTTGCCGGTAAAACTGGTCTTGTGAACCTGGGACTGGGAGATGTGAATTTAACAGTCAAATAAAGGAACTGCTGTGAACCTCGTTATCTTAATAGAAGAAAAAATCTCCTCCTTAACCACTGGTGGTGTGACAGATTGATACAGTCTCAGATGGGTGCATCTCAAGCCAGTAAGAACATCTTAGACCAAAACTGAAGGACAAACTTTGCAAGTATGCCTTCCCAAATAAATTCCTGTTGACTTTCCTAATGCTGTATGCAGGCACAGAAGGTCTTTTGGGACCAAACCATTTTACAATGGCAATTAAGTGCTGCATTTCATCATAAAATGGGAATAATAAGTAGAGCTTTGTTCATATATCACTGCTTGACAAATCAATAGAGTTTTTAGAACAGAATTTCTTTTATCTTGAATGTGGAATGCATGACATGTAAGGAAACAGGTTGAAGTGTCATTTTGCATGCCTGTCAGCAGTGTTTCATCTCTTTCTTGCATCTCCCCCCCAGGAAGGAACAGCCATGCTTTTAGAACACCTAGCTGGGAGTCTGGCCTCTGCAATCCCCGTGAGCACACAACTAGACATTGCAGCACAGCATCATCTCTTCATGATGGGTCGAAATGGCAGTAACATCAAGCATATCATGCAGAGGACTGGTGCTCAAATACACTTCCCTGACCCTAGTAACCCACAGAAGAAATCCACTGTCTACCTCCAGGGCACAATTGAGTCTGTCTGTCTTGCCAGGCAGTATCTCATGGTAAATACTTTCACTGAAACATGTTTGAAAAAAGTGCCAGATTATAGAAAATATGTTCAGTCTGCATGTATTTATCAGCCAAATGCAAACTAGCATAAAAGAGGTAGGATTTTACTACTCACACTGCAAAAAGCTGACTCAGTTGAGTGCTCTGTTTTTGTCAGTGTTCTCTGGATGTTTGTAGTTAGCCCAACTCCTTGTAATCTCTGAGATCATTAATTGTGAAACAACTTTAGGAATATAAATGCAACATAAGTAATGTAACTTTACAATAATAATATGCTTCTGAGTAGAAGGCAGATTTTGGAGGGCTTTGTTGTTTTTTGGGTGATGGGTTGTTTAGTTTTGCTCACCTGCCTTTTCCATGTTCATCAGGTAAGTAGGTTTCTTTTGGGAAGAAGTTATAGGAATTTCTTTGGTCCCCTGTAGGGGAGTCTTTAAGGAAACTGGGGAGCTATTGGGTACTTACTCATTCTTTAGTTTTATGTTCTTTCTAGAACCATAGCCTCAGTATTTCTATAAAAGACCTCAGGCCTTGATATAAAAATAGTTGTAGTGATTAATATTATTTGTACAGGCTTTTGCTGTGTTGGTCTTTAAGCTTCACAGGAACTTTTAGGCATAGCTGTAGCACTAATGCTGGTACATGGATTTTTATGTATACGGGTATTTTCAAACAACACACAGGATTACTGAATTCAAATCCAGTTCAAAGCTGGTGCTCTAAACATAAAATAACCAAACAGTAATGTAAAAAGCAAGCCTTTTAATATGTTTCTAAAACCTGGCATTCCAACTTCGAACTTTCTTGGTTTCCTGTTAACTCTGAGATGCATTTTCATTCAGAAAACTTTCTGTGAGACCTTCTGATACTACTTCATGTAACTTTTTCACAAAAACATTTGGAATATCCAAGTACGTGAAATGCTCTCAGCAGTTGTTATCAGAAAATCCTTGATTATTGGCTTCAGTGTTTCTAAGTAGACTTTATTCATAAATGTTCTTTTCAGGCAGGTTCACTTTTTGGAGTTAAGCTGTATTTGTTAGTCTTCCTCAAGTCAAAGTTGTTAAGATGCTTTGCTTTCATTTTCCTTAAGTTAAAATTAATTTTTGTGAAGTACTCTGTGTGTGTGTTTATATATAGGTAGTACTGGTGAGAAGTGCTATTTAAATATAAAATTATCTTGAATTAATGCTCTGAAGATTAAATGTACCAATTTGCTCCTTTTCATTCTGAAGCAAAATCGGGAAACTGATTATCTAGGACCACTTTCTTGAATGTAACTTACTGGGACTTTTTCTTGACACTTGTGATATGTTTACTTTATCATGAAATTAAAATCACAAAAAAGTAGGTTTTTTCACTGGCTTTTTACCTTTTTTGTTGTTATGCTAAGTAGCAATCTAATGATTTCTAGGTATCCTGCGACTGGCAAGTTTTTGGGGGTTGGGCTTTTTTTTAAGGGTGCAGTGATTTTACTTAGTTTTAGTATTTCAAGTGTTTCAGAGATGTCATCTGTATCACGGGGAAATACTTACCTCTCTGATCTAGGCCAGGGGAAGAGAAAGCTAAAAGGTGCAATATTTAAGCAATAGTGACTTACGTAGACATTTTTCAGAATTATGTTTCCTTATCTCAAGAATAGTTTAACATGAGCAATTTGAGTATGTAAGAGTCCTACTATCAGTTCTTGGCTACCTGTTAATTCAGAACAAAAGATTATAATGGTTTCTGAATTGAAATCCTCCAGACAGCTCCAAGTCTGTATAAACAGATAATGCAGGGTGCATATGTGCTGATTGCAATGTCAAGCATTCAACAAATTATTTCACCCTTGTAGCACAAAACTGTTCAGAATCTTTCAGGTAGCAAGATACACCTGCATTCTTGTGTACAAGGAAATGGCTTTACTTACAATTTCATCCTCTCTATTTTTATTTTTTTTTACTGTATCGTGATGCACATGTGTTACAATTTATGTTTCAGTGTATTGCTAACTTTTTCATGGGTAGGTTGTAAGTTTTATAAAGGCTTGCATCTTGTCTTTTCAGGGTTGCCTTCCTCTTGTGCTCATGTTTGATATGAAGGAAGAAATTGAAGTAGAACCACAGTTTATAACACAGCTAATGGAGCAGTTAGATGTCTTCATAAGCATTAAGCCGAAGCCAAAGCAACCAAGCAAGGTTGGTGAAAAGCTAATATTTTCTTTTTAGGCTTTCACGACAACTTTTGGGAGCTGATGACTTGACATATCTGCTCCTCCTCCCTAACTTAATGGATCATAAACTTGTAAAAGGTATATGTGTTTTCTGCTTGAAATATCAATTTAAATGTTACAACAACTCTCCTTTATGGTAATATGACTTTTTCATTAAATATCTGACGATACAGAGGGTAGCTTTTGAATGGAAGATACTGGTAAAGGAAATAAATTACAAGGAGATAGATTTTTATCTGACTAGAACTACTCTTGGTTTGTTTTTAAGAAATTAATCTTAAATTGCAGCTCTTGCCACATAACTGCAGTGTTCTTTAGCAATGAGAAATACACAAACAACAACAAAAACCACAACAAAGTAAGCAATATGACTATGAGAAAAGTCTTGACTGCTCTAAATAAGATGGTAAAAAGAATCACAAGAAAAAATAATTAAAAAATACTTCTAATAGCAGATCTTTGTTGTAAAATAATCGGGTGCATATGGATGTGAGATTTGCAGTTACCTGCATTGTTGTGCCATGCTTTAACAGGCAAAAGTCTCAATTTTAAAATTACTATTGCATTATATCAATAAGTAAGCTTCTCTGTGTAGGGATATACAAAATCAATTGAAAGAAATATCTTGTAAAGAATATACAAGAAATAATTACTGGGTTTTGTAACTTATTTTTCTGGGCATTTGTTATTTTCAGACAGCTATGAATTAAGTAGCTGAATTTAAAATGCACCAATTTTTTTTGCTGTTTCAAGGCATATACCTCTGATAAAAAAGAAGATAAGATTGTAATTATTGGTTCACTTTTCTAGACCCTGAGGCACTTAGGATTTGATATACCAAGTAGCACCAAGGTACTATCGTACTTGTTCTTCTTAGACACAAGGACTTTCATCATTCTTGTTGTCAAGTGCATGCAAAATCCCTAAACTTACTAGCAAGGCCACTGAATTTAGGTAGTTGCTAATGAACACTCTCATGCTGTCTCTCACTGCTGTTTCTGATAGCCATGAGGGAGTATTAAGAAGAGTTGTGTGTCACAGATTCATGTTACGTAATCATGTTACTAATTGTTTTTTCCTTTTTTCTTGTTTTCTTTTTTTCTTTCCTTACAGTCTGTGATTGTAAAAAGTGTGGAACGAAATGCCTTAAATATGTACGAGGCACGGAAATGTCTCTTGGGACTTGAAAGTAGTGGAATTACCATAGCATCAAATCCCTCTGTCTCGTGCCCTGTTGGTTTGTCTTGTCCTGGTTTGGATATATTGTCCTCAGCAGGACTAGGACTCACTGGGCTTGGTATGCCTTCTTTGTAGAGCTTTATTTTTATTTTTTAATAAATATGTATATATATAGGAAACTTAATTCACTTGTACTAAAAAGAACCACCAAAAACCAGATGTGTATTTACACGAGGAATAGTGTTACAGCATTAGAGAATTCCAAAAGCCTGTCAAGGGCTTCTTATAAAACTTTCTCTAAGACTTGTAATCAGCTGTGTGACTCATCTCTGTAGAAGATCCTCCAGAAGCTTGCAAACCACTCAGCTGAAAGTGAAAGAGAGGGAAATACAGGTGAAATAGAACACTGCTTTTACAACTTTCAGAAGAATCTTTTTAAAATGACATTTTTCTTTAGACATATTGTGATGTCTCAGGCTGTCCTGGCTGTGGGTAGCTACTTAAGCCTGTCAGCAGTACTATGGTAGTTAACACAGTTCTGGGTGTATCTCTGTGAGGGATGCACATGATACTAGTTTAGACCTTACTTACCAGTATGAAATTTAGGACAGAAATGTGTCAGCTTACTACCTTAATGTGATTTTATAGAAGCACATAGTCCAAACTGGAACTACCATTTTATTTTTCCAGCTCTGCAAATACCTTATTATCAGAACTGTAGAGAAAATCAAGCAGTCCCAGAAGAATTTAGTGACAAATCTTGATGCTGGTTCTTGAAACCTGGAGTTCTCACGTAATCACCCTGTTCTTTTTGACCTGCCACCCAGGAGTACTATGTAGTTCTACGTCAGATGCTTTCTTGGGGGTCATACACAGAAGGACAAATATTTGTGCCATTTGACTGTGGTTTTTAAGGCTGCTTTTGTCACCCTTCTTATCATGCCAGCACTTTGGACTTGTGTTTTCCCATCTTCAGAGTGTATTGCTGAGCTGCCTTGTGAATACGTGAAGAGCTAGTTTGAGGGAATGCTTTGGGAATAAGCAATGCATTTGGAGGATGATTTGCAGTCAGTATCGAAAGTTCAAAAAGCAGCTGCATAGTTTAGCGTGGAAGTAGTGGTTCATTCATATGAGCTTCTGAGACAAAGGGTTTTTTCTAAAATGGAAGTAAGAATATGAAGTGGAGTTGCTTTCCTGCTCTAAGTGATGCTTCTTTGAAACAAACTGGTGGAAGCAATTAAGGAAAACCAAAGGGATGGTGGGGTTGAGAAGTAGCCAGTGCAGACTCATTCTGACAACAATTAGAGTCCAGTAGAAGGGCATAAGAGATTCTACAATTCTTGAATATATGGTTCCCAGTTTAAGAGTGCTTGTCTTTATTGTGTTCTCTGCCCACAATTAGCAGCAGATTTACTATTAAAATTCATTGATAAAATACATGCTGGTGCTATTTAATGGGTTTTTGGTTGGTTTTAATTGGTACTTTAGTAAAAATGGTTTTCTATAAGTCTTAACTAAATAATCACTTGTATATTTTTTTTGCAGGACTTTTAGGTCCAACAGCCCTGTCAGTCAACACCTCAACTGCTCCCAACTCCCTGTTGAATGCCCTTAATAGCTCTGTGAGTCCCTTACAGAGTCCAAGTTCAGGCACACCTAGTCCCACCTTATGGGCAACATCTCTTGCTAACACAAATGCCACAGGTTGGTAGAAGTTAAATGTAAATTAATTTAATTATGCAACAGTATGTTGTTAGCCTGACAGTTGAAAAATCCAGAATAATTCATTCTTTAAAACCTTAATTTCCAAGTTTATCTTAACGCAGCCTAATAAGTACCCAAATTTACAGTTATAATGTAATATGAATTTATGTCGTGTCATCACATGCATTGTTTTGATCTGTTTTATATAGGAAAATATGATAACCTACAAAGTCATGGCTAGATAAAACATTACATTTTTGGCATGCAATTCTAATGGAAACTTATTTGGTGCTGTATCAAAGCTCCCTAAAGACAGAGATTTATATAAAGTAGTACATTGGCTAAGAAAATTAAATGAGAAACTTAATCAGTCCATGACCAAATTTTGTTACAGGTTTTTCTGCTATTCCACATCTAATGATACCATCTACTGCCCAAGCAACCTTAACTAGTATTCTGCTGTCTGGGGTACCTAATTATAGTCAAAACACTCCATCTCCACCACCAGGCTTGACTCCTGTTGAAGTCCACGTTAATGGCATGCAATCAGAGAGTAAAAAAGGCTCACCTTCTTTAAATGGTCATGTAAAGGTAAGTGATGATATTTCTGAAGAATCGGATGTGTTTGTAATAGACATCTACTGAGAAAAGCTGAAAGAGAAAGCTAGAACAGTAGATTCTTAAAGCTGCTAAGTTGGGAAGTAGAACAGCGGCGCTTTCAAAATATGACTTAAAGACTGAAAAATGGAACATCGAAGCTCATTGTTCTCTTATATCTGGAATGAATTTCTTGTTCTCCTGCACAGATAGGAAAGGGAAATTATTTCAATATTTCTTTAAGCATAAAAATCACTTCAGTGAATTCTGACAATCATTTCAGACCTCAGATATCAAGTATGTAGCATTGCCTGCCACATCGCTAGGAGAAAATGTGTTGAGCAAAAACCACAGTGATCCAGTGAGACAAGCAAGTGCTCATGGTGCCTCAGAACAAGTAGCTGCCAAGTCAAATAGTGCAGAAGGTAAGATTTTGATATATTCTTTCATATAGTAGTTTTTGTGCTGCCTGTGTACAGTTCATGAAACAAAAATGTAAATGTATTGCCTGTACATTGGTTTTGCTGCCACGTTGAAGGAATCTGGATCTCCCAGATTCGTTGTCTAAGAAAGTAAATGGAAGCTGTAGTATCTGAACTGGACTGTTGATAGAAATACCTTAAGTCAGCATAAATATGCCTATATCATTTTGTTCATTCCCTAAAAACAGAGAGAAATAACCTATGAAAATTTTAATATTAGTTAGAGCAGCTTAATTCTTTGCTTAAAACAATCTCTACTGGTTTAAACTACATTTTATCTTTGCTTTTTAATGAAAGAAAAAATATTATTGCCTTTGAGGAGGCAAATCTGTGTAAATCAAACCTAGATGACAATGACAATCAATTTATTTGCTGCCTTTTAGGAGCTAAAGGATCTAATTAACTGTTCCCATCATTTTTGGGAAAGCCAGTTCCACTTCAAGCTTGAGCAAATGTGTAAATGCCCTGTTTCCCATGCAAATACTGATCAACAAGGAGGTGCTCTTTAAGGGTTGTGGTCGTTTGAAATACTGATTTGAATAGAAGGTATATTGCTCAACTAAGGTGATAAATACTTGTAAAGGATATTTGAACAATAGGTGGGGAGCTTTTATGCCAGCAAATGTTATCTATGCAGCTGGCAAGGTTTATTAAAACTGGATCTCAAATCAAGTTTGTATGAAGTACTTACTCATTTCTGATTGTCAGTCATCAGATTCAATGTTAACTAAATGTTCCTTAAAAGATTTTTTAAAAAGAAAATACTTGGTATGTCTGCTATATATGTGAATACATTTCTGACTTCTTAATTTTGACAAATCTGTTGTCTCTGAAGACTACAATAAATCTGTACAGAGGAGGAGCAGATTTTGTTCTATATTGGTCTATCCCTTCAGTAAGTTCACTAGAACATAAAAGGGTTTTTGTTTAACTATTCTTATTGGTTTTGTAGGTTGCAATGATGCTTTTGTTGAAGTAGGCATGCCAAGAAGTCCATCCCATTCAGCAAGTACCAGTGATCTGAAGCAGATGATGAGCTCTTCCAAGCAGGCCTGTGCTAAGAGACAGACAGTTGAATTACTACAGGGCACCAAAAACTCTCATTTACAGTAAGTTAAATGTGCAAATACAGATTCATGGAACTTTTGCCATGCAGAGATACTTAATGTGGTTTTGTGAGCAGAAGGGGTGGTTCAGTCATAAGATACTCAAAGAATTTTTTTAAATTTGGCTTGATTTTATATCATCTTGGATATTAATATATCTCCCACTTTTTCTGATAATTGCAAACTTGAATGCTTTTTGTACATAGTAAGTTTTTTTTTCTTTAGTTTGAAAGAAATAAAAGCTTTCCTTCTCCCACAAGTGTTTTGTTTTGTTGTTTTTGTTTTCAGAGGGGCTTTCATTAGCTACTTCTGAAGGATACATTTTCACAATTTTCCTTTTTTTTTATTGATTGCTTTGAGAACAATTCCTAACTGGACAGGCTTTTTCCTTTTGTGTGTACCTGAGACTGTTTTCTTCTTAGAAAAATTATATTCAGGCTGTAACAGAATGTTCTCAAACACATGTCTCGATTTTTTTTGTTTTCTTTTTTCTTTTCTTTTTTTTTTTTTAATGAGCCAGCAGTGGGAAAGGCTCTTTTGAGTCATAATATGTCTTGGCAATACAGGTTTTCTGCTTAACACAATGTTTTGTCCAATCTGCTTTAAGTAATGTTTTGAGTATTCCTTTTGGGAATTGTTTATCATTGCTCTATTGGGATGCATGTTTTCTCTTGCCTTGTTTATTTACACTGTTAAAGCTATTATATGTATTTCATTTATCTGCTTTCATAGTTTAGAAATTAAAGAATTCCTGCTATTCAGACTCAGTTGCTTGTATGTGACTGAGTTGCTTGTATGTGACTGAGTTGCTTGTATGTGACTGAGTTGCTTGTATGTGACTGAGTTGCTTGTATGTGACTGAGTTGCTTGTATGTGACTGAGTTGCTTGTATGTGACTGAGTTGCTTGTATGTGACTGAGTTGCTTGTATGTGACTGAGTTGCTTGTATGTGACTGAGTTGCTTGTATGTGACTGAGTTGCTTGTATGTGACTGAGTTGCTTGTATGTGACTGAGTTGCTTGTATGTGACTGAGTTGCTTGTATGTGACTGAGTTGCTTGTATGTGACTGAGTTGCTTGTATGTGACTGAGTTGCTTGTATGTGACTGAGTTGCTTGTATGTGACTGAGTTGCTTGTATGTGACTGAGTTGCTTGTATGTGACTGAGTTGCTTGTATGTGACTGAGTTGCTTGTATGTGACTGAGTTGCTTGTATGTGACTGAGTTGCTTGTATGTGACTGAGTTGCTTGTATGTGACTGAGTTGCTTGTATGTGACTGAGTTGCTTGTATGTGACTGAGTTGCTTGTATGTGACTGAGTTGCTTGTATGTGACTGAGTTGCTTGTATGTGACTGAGTTGCTTGTATGTGACTGAGTTGCTTGTATGTGACTGAGTTGCTTGTATGTGACTGAGTTGCTTGTATGTGACTGAGTTGCTTGTATGTGACTGAGTTGCTTGTATGTGACTGAGTTGCTTGTATGTGACTGAGTTGCTTGTATGTGACTGAGTTGCTTGTATGTGACTGAGTTGCTTGTATGTGACTGAGTTGCTTGTATGTGACTGAGTTGCTTGTATGTGACTGAGTTGCTTGTATGTGACTGAGTTGCTTGTATGTGACTGAGTTGCTTGTATGTGACTGAGTTGCTTGTATGTGACTGAGTTGCTTGTATGTGACTGAGTTGCTTGTATGTGACTGAGTTGCTTGTATGTGACTGAGTTGCTTGTATGTGACTGAGTTGCTTGTATGTGACTGAGTTGCTTGTATGTGACTGAGTTGCTTGTATGTGACTGAGTTGCTTGTATGTGACTGAGTTGCTTGTATGTGACTGAGTTGCTTGTATGTGACTGAGTTGCTTGTATGTGACTGAGTTGCTTGTATGTGACTGAGTTGCTTGTATGTGACTGAGTTGCTTGTATGTGACTGAGTTGCTTGTATGTGACTGAGTTGCTTGTATGTGACTGAGTTGCTTGTATGTGACTGAGTTGCTTGTATGTCTTGTCCTTTTTGTTGAGGATGCAGCGCTCACAGTTCCCTTAGTGCATTTTTCTGGGGTAGTCTACAGCATCTAAACTACTTTCCTTTGAAGTAACTTCTACTCTTCTAGAGTAGAGATGCTTTGACTTTTAGGACTGCACTTACCAAAGCTTCAAATGCAAGTAGGACCCATGTTGAATTTCTTAGTCCCCGTTATACGTATCCCTTTATCCTATTACTCTCAATCTGTTAGAACTGCTGAGCTCCTCACCTGAGCAAGGCTAAATGGTATAAAGTCACACTGTGTAGCCATTGCATGTAATGATTCCAGACAACACGTAGCTCAAATCTAAATCTATAAACTGAGCCTCATACTTGGCAATACAGGAAGCAGCAATATGTGCTTTATTTCACTGACAGTGTAGCAGGTAAAAGAAGGGTGAGGCTTTGGAAATATTGCTAAAAATGCTGAAATGTGTGTGTTGGCATTTTTTACTTTTGCTGCCAGACTTCTCAGGGTAAAGCTCACTTATCAAAATTGCATTGAATTTAAACTGCTCGTGAAAAAGACCAGAGTTAACAGTGACTTTGCTCCCACAGTACTGCTGAGAGGCTGCTCTCAGATGCAGAGTTAAGTGCTTCTGAAAGTCCCATGGCTGATAAAAAGGCTCCTGGAAGTGAACGGGCGGCAGAGAGAGCAGCAGCTGCCCAGCAGAACTCTGAAAGAGCACGTCTAGCTCCACAGCCCTCATACGTAAATATGCAGGTATGTTTCCTTGAATAAACCCAAATCTGGTACAAAACTTGATAACTTCAAAGTGAAATTACCACAGAATGCCAAGGTGACTGTTGACCAGCAGACTGACTTGCCCTTACCATTTCAGTAAATGCTTTTCCCAGCAAACTCATTAACTCTTTCACCTAATGAGTGGCTTGGCAACTAAAGATCTTAAAGATAAAATAGCCCTTATGCTTCTGTTGGATAAGAAATATCTCAGGACAGAATAAATTGCATGGCTATATTAGTCTACACATCATTTGTGTGTAAAAAAAATCTTATGTTTTTGCTTTGAGAGAATTATGTATACGAAAGACAACTTTTCAGAAGCAATGTCAAAGAACACTTTTTTTTCTGTAGCATCAGGTTCATATACAGGGAGATTTACTGGAGTAACTACACTGGTTTTGCTTAACAAATATGGATCTGTACATAGACTTCTTGTTTTTCTTATACTGTTCCTACTTAGTTAACCATAGCCTACTACGCTATAAACAACTTCCATGTTATTGCAAATCTCCCCAAAGAGAGAGCCCCCTTTGACTAGTAATAAAAGAGTAGTAACATAGTGGTTTTCAGTAGAGATCTATCAGTGTGGACATAAATAGACTGCATGGAGCAGTGGAACTGGATTAAGGTTGGTGCTTTGCAGCCCTTTTCTTTATCAGATCTCCAGTTAGTTTAAGTAGTAAATTTGGTGCTTCAGGCTAAAAACTGCATTTATTTAGTTTTGTGTGTTTGTGTGAATCTGTAATTCAAAGAAGTGGAACTTATTTAACTTGGGCTATCTAAACTTCTAGTCTACCACTGTCATAGGAAGAGCAAATAGAAGTTTTTTATTAATTCTCTCAAAACTTAGGTTCTTTTCCTTTCAGAAGTGCATGGAAAAGAACTGCACTTGGAAGATTATTAAAAATAACTACGGTGCCTAGATTTTCTGTCTAAGATAATACATATATATATATAGTGCTCTTGAGGAATATTTTCCATGTTAAAAGCACATGATTAAAGAGAAACTATGCTTGAAAAAAAGCCTTATTAAAAAAATATTAAATTAAAATTCTTCCTAGGCAGTGGGTAAATACTGCTGTAGCATCACTCCGATGGATATCAGATCTACTTAATCTTTGTTATCTGTGTTTGTGTGAATGCTTTAAGTAACTAATGCTGTAACTGGAGTGCTGACAAATTATTGTGCAGTACTTCAAGTTTCTCCTAGATGTATTCACTGGCCACTCTCAAAACCTTTGTTTTTTACAAAGAGCAGAGTACTGGAATGGCATTTAGTTAGAATGACAATTAAGGTATCTTCTGCATGTTTAATTTTTAGGCATTTGACTATGAACAGAAGAAGCTACTAGCAACCAAAGGTATGTAGATAAGCAGTGACTTCTGGAAAGTTTGTTAGTGCATGGCTGAAATACAGTTTTCTGAAGTTTGAGTTTTATAATTGGTGAGAGGTTTAAATAAAATCTAAAGCTAGTAGTGAAACTTTTGTGTATTAGTTTTCATGTTCAAAAAATTTATTACCAACATAAAATAGAGTATAAACAACTTGCAGATGGAATGCTCTGTGTGTGTATATACCCTTATGCAAATGATCAGTGTTTTTGGAGACCTCACAGCTGTAATATGGGCTCTTATTTGGATGCAAATTAAACTTTAAGACATTCATCATATTGACCAAGTTGCTTCTTATTTCAGGAGACTTAACTATGTCTTTGACCCTGTTTAAAAAAACCCTAAATGCTCCCACACCAAAAGAAGACCCCTCTTTTTTAAACTGATATGATTTTGTTGGTGTTTATGGGGTTTAACTGTCTTCTGACAGAGTAAATTGCCCTAAGGAAGGGTAGGATTCAAGCTGTGTAGCGAGGGGCAGTGTTTAGAAATCTCTGTTTGGTGGGTTGAAGTCTGTTAGCACACATGATTTCAGGGTTATCTCAGGATCTTTACTAAGTTTGAGATTTACTAATTTGGCTCTGTATTTTTTGCAGCTATGTTAAAAAAGCCAGTGGTGACTGAAGTAAGAACTCCAACAAATACATGGAGTGGTTTGGGGTTCTCTAAATCTATGCCTGCAGAAACTATCAAGGAACTGAGAAGAGCAAATCATGTATCATACAAGCCATCTATGACAACTACATATGAGGTATAAAAAAAACCTATACTGTAATGGAAACTTATTTCTAGTGAATGATACAGTTGTTTCTCTTGAAGTATCTAATATTGTTGTAGTATTTTTAGCTTTCCTCTTAGGCTTCTAAATACTTGTTTATTGTGAAAAATGTTTCTAATGCAAATATTAAGGCGTATGGAATACTTTCAGCTCAACATAGAAAATTATATCTGCTTTATAGAAATCTACTCCTGAAAATATATATATTTGAAGAAACTTAAAACAACTTATGGGACCCAAATGTCTCAAGAGTTGTAGACAAGTGGCAGAAATATTGTAGTGTAATTAAAACAAACAGTATGTATATAATAGATAAACTGTATGATACACAACACTGCATGGTGGAGCAGAATGTTGGAACACAAAATGGCTGGAGCTCATCTTCTCTGCTATTGTCAAAGCTGTAGAACTGGAAGAGCTTTCTGTATTTGCACTATTCACTGGGCTCTGAAATTTCCCAGGGAGTAGGCAGTGTAGGATCCAGCAAGTCTTTGAAGAGTCCCACCATGAGAATCTTGCAGGGAATTTGTTTCTTTCTTTTCAAAGGTGTTAAAAAGTTGCTTTTTCATGTGTTTCCTTGCTGTAATCTTTCCCAACTTCCACAGAGACACCTTTTTCTTCATTTCTGTTCCATTTATATAAAATATAAATGGTGCATGTCTTCAGGACTGGAGCATTGTACAGCTTTTTTCTAGGACACGCTTGTATTTTAATGCAAAAGAAGTATTCAAGCATGGTAAAAACGTCCTTGGTGTTCTCCAGTTGTCATTCAGCTACATGCAATAGGTTTGGGTAGATGTAATGAGCTTGCAGTAGTAACTAGGGGAAGAGAAGAAGCTACAACCAAAATTAGTGATGTATTATTTTTTAACATACTTACCTATACTGGTTGGGCTGGGGTGGAGTTCTCCCCTGACTCTGATGCACTGCTAAGAGTCTCTAAGCAAGCATGTAATTCTAACCAAGAACACTGCATTGTAATCACTCCAAGTCTGCCCACGTGCAAACCACAGGCTTAGCTCTCTCCAGTGAAATGATAACATATTAGGCCTCCTGTTTCGGTTGTTTGATGTAAGCTATTGTGGAAACATCTGGGGAAGCTGAAACACATGGATTCCTTGTATCCTTCTATTTAGCAGTCTCTGCATCACTGATACTAGAGGCAGTAGCACCATGCTTCCTCCGTAAACAGTTGTTACTTCATGTGAGACATGGTAGTGGTATTATAGTCTAAAGTAAAGGCTTATTTGTAAAATAAGCTCATTAAACATATTTCATCATCATTGTGATATTTTACCATGTGTTCAGTTTTCAAAAAATGTTGGGTGATATCTTATTCACAACTCCTAGCTTTACTGTCATCTAACACAGAAACCCTGTTTCTTCTTGCTTTTCTGTAAGACTTGAATTCCTCCCTTTCTTCATTTGTTGAGTCATTCTAACCACAGCTCACATCTTCCCTATTTTGCTAATAATAGGGCTTTTGCCTATTTTGCTTCAGTGTTGACAATTTTCCTGAACAGTAGAAGATTGCTGCCTCCTAAAATACGCTTTTCAATTGGAATTCAATGCACATGAATAGAATTAAGTTGTTCATTTGGTTCCACAATTTTTAGTTCATCTAAGTGTGTGGGGTTGTTTTTTTTCTTTGGGGGGGGGGGGGTGGGCAGGTACATTTGCACCCAATTCCATAGTTAAATGCTGCTTTCAGGGAATAATGTTGCCTTAATATGGAATATTCTGCCCCACAGTGATGAGCATCCATAGTACTTTATAGGAAAATGAAAATCTATTAAAAAAATATGAATCCATAAATTCACCAACCATTGCAGAGTTGTTGTTGTTGTGTTCCATATTGTTGTCAGAAGTTGTGTGATCGATCCACTTACCTTCAGATAGATGTTCTGTTATGCTCTCCTCCCCTTGAATGTATACAGTTCGTAGACTGCTTTGCCTAGAATTTGTGTGGAAATTTAACACCACAGAACTTTTTGGAAGTAAACTTGGAAATACTGAGTAATTTATTTTGAAGTACAGTCTTTAAATAACTTCTGCTTAAAATCTGTGGACTGCATATGTTTTAAGCACACCTGCTGCTTTTCTGTCCGTTTTGCAGTTATTTGACAATTGGTCGACTGCCAAGAGAATGTTTGCAGACATTAAAAGCTGTTTTGTTTAACTGAGTTGCTTCAAAGAAAACATCTGAGTCACAATGAAACTTGTGTTTTATGCCCAAATTTTCTGTTTGTTTTGTTTTGTTTTTTTTAATTATTATTTGCAGGGTTCATCCATGTCTCTCTCACGGTCCAACAGTCGGGAGCACCTGGGAAGTGGCAGTGAATCTGATAACTGGAGAGACCGGAATGGGCTTGGACCTGCAGCTCATCATGAATTTGTCTCCTCAATTGGCAGCCCCAAACGTAAACAAAATAAATCAGGTTAATAATTTAAGATCTCATTTAAATAAAAAATACCATTTATGTCAATGAATGTTTATTTTGATATAAATGTTTCCTGACGTCACTGGGAATTTAAATTACCCACACCTGTAAAGTAAACTTATTTTACAAATTGAAAAAGTGAAAACATGTGCAAAGTTCCATAATGTCATACACGAATAATGGTCCAAAAGGAAAACTCTTAAGGAAATTTTTTAAATGCAAGACATTCTTGCAGAAAGCTCTTTGCCTTGGAAGGGGTTTTTCAAGCTGTACTGTAAACAGACCTATAAAAAAGCTTATTTCTAGGTTAATATTGTCCTGCTGTGTTATCAATACAACAACAGCCTTATCTTTATTGGGCTATTTGCTCACTGGTGGTGAAGTCATAATTTGTACTGGTCTTGAATGTTAAATCATGATTCTCCTTATGGTAATGAAATAAGACTGGCCATATGTTTGGCATGGCCTAGAACATTATTTTAAACACTGGTTTCTGTGGATACAGGCTTTAAAATTTGTAGTCACTTTTTGAACAATGTTTAAAATGTACAAATGAAAATTTTACTTCAGTTGAACTCTTTGAAATTTAACTTCATTTTTTAAAATAACTGAATATGTGCCTTTCTGAAAGGGTGAAAAACAGGTGGAGAGTAATGGTCCATAGTAACACACTGCATTATGGGGAAGTAACTACTATGGCCTCTTTTACTTTTTTGTATCTCTTATAAAGATGAGTAAAACTTAACTGCAAATTGCCAAGTAGTTGAAGTTGGACATGCTAAAAAAGGATAGCTACAATTAGAGAAAAGATAAATGTTTTGTATACTTGTAATTATTTATTATTTTTAAAAGCATATTTGTTCAGCTGTGAAGGGCTGCACAGCATATTTTAAGTACTCACAGAACAAAAGAGATTACAAGTTTATCTTTGAAATCAGGCCATTGATGTCTCCAAGTTACTTAGACAAAAATGGAAGCTTAATTAAAATAATCAAGGATTTAAAATGTCTTTACGTATGCATTAGAAGAAAATCAGAAATGTGACTCCATTGGTGGTGAGCACTGTTCTGTAGCAGCTGTAGCTTTCCAAGATAATGAAATGTGTGGAGGAGGGACAAAAGAAATAGCTATGAGTTGGCTGGACAAATTTATCTAATGTATAGGCACCAGAGGGTGAAAGTGTAGGTCTTTGTTGCCACACTTGCATAGTGTTGAATTTCTTTGTTTCTAAGGTAATGCTTCCTGACTGCACCAGTAAGTATTTCTTAATATTCAGCTTTCAGTACATGATCTTGCATCATTTGCCCTGACTGTAGGATCACTAACTTCAGTTTGGGTATTTTTATTGTTTTCTTCCTCTGATAGTGAAGAAATTGAGGGACCACCTTTTAAAGTGTCAAAAATCAACTTAGTTATTGCTTCATTTGTCCAACTTAATGTTCACACTTTCAACTCTGAAAAGTTTGCTGTATTTTAAAACTCTTTTTCAAAAATGGAGTTGAGGTTGATAGAAATACTCCAAACTCTGTGCATCCAATCCCAAGTGCTTCTAAACTAGCCTGTGCCCAGAAAATAAGAAATGTAGCATAGCCAGTTTGGGAAACGGTGAATTTTCATATCCCCACTTTGGAAGGGATCACTTGCCTCCTGCAAGCCTCGTATGCATTTGCTGTTACTCTTTTCTGTGTCTGTAGCAAGGGAGGGAGCACTCACAAGGGCCTCATTTACACAGGAGCCTGTTGCCCTCCCTGGGAGCTATCCTTTTCTTACACAGCATGAGGAAAAATAATTATGAACTATGTGATTACATTATGCACACCCAGAGGAAAGGGATTGCACTGCTAAAGCAGTTCTCTTGGGTTTCTTAAGAACCTCAACCTGGAAACTTTTTTTTAAAGATACACCTTTTAGGAATGTAATTTAATATTACATAGGGAATTTATTTCCAGTTTTAGATATTTATAAAACTCTTGCTTTTCTTTTTGTCTGCACTGTACTAAAATAATAGCCAAATTGTGTAGCTACTGTGTAGTTCCTTTACTCAGAGTTACTCCAGCATGGTTTTCCCCCCATGCAGACCAAAAAAGAGCTGGTTGCTTTTGTGTAGTGGTGTTTTCCAAGATATTCACTGGAGAAATGAGGAGAGGGTTTAAGAGGAGGATAAGCAACAGGGTCTTGCAGCTCTTTCCCCTGTATGAGCTCCTGACATGTATCTATGTGACAGTTCACGTAGTGTGATTTTATTCTTTCTATAGAAAACAAGCACTGGAACTTGATTTAAAAATTTACTTTACACTGTTCTCTCAGACCACTGAGTGTCTTTTTTTCTTTAATAATAGATTCAAGTATTTTGCTAACATAATGATCTATTTGAATACAATGTTGACATGACAGAAAGTTGTGCCTGTCTGTGATATGAGTAAAATGTGCCCTTCTTCCCTTTCAGCTGAACACTATCTCAGTAGCAGTAATTACATGGACTGCATTTCCTCGCTGACAGGAAGCAATGGCTGTAGCCTGAACAGTTTGTTTAAGGGGTCTGATCTGCCTGAGCTGTTCAGCAAGCTTGGCTTGGGCAAATACACAGACGTATTCCAACAGCAAGAGGTTAGTATTCCTTTGAAAGACACCTTTGTGCTTGTAGCATGTTTTCCAGCAGTAGTTTTTCTCTCTCTTGACCAAAGCCGTTAAGAAGTCTCACTATTTGACAGGATTTTTGTGAGCTGTTCTTTCAAAGCCAGCCTGGACATGAGTACTGTTTCGTCCTGCACCTTTGATTTATGCTTAACAAAGAATTAAACTAGGCTTAGTGTTTTGTTAATTTTTTTTCTTTTAAGGAAGTTTAAACCTTGGCTCCTAGTTGTAAACTAGGATGGTAATTTGAATTTAATAGCTTTCTGGTCAACTTCATGTGTAGGTTATAAAAAACCACTCTGCATTCAGTAGTAATGTCTTGTCCCAACCAGTGCTGTGGTCACATATATTCATACCTCACCTTTTCCCCAGTGTTCCAGGTGACTTCCTTTGATCCATTCCCAACAGGGAGATACGATCAGCCATCTCAATGTGCTTTCCACCTCTGCACCAACTAATCTCAGTTTAATCCAAGTAGTAGTATTTAATATCTGTAGATTACTATACAGCTAGCGTCAACTTGCTTATCTGTACATAGATTATTCTGGTGACAGATTTAACTGTGTCATGAGAGTACAGTGAGCCCAGCTGCAAGATTTACTGGCTTAGACACAGCCCCTGAGCTTGTCCTGAAAGCAGTGTAGTTGTATCTCATACCATTTTTGTTTTGGTTTTCCTTACCTGAAGCTTTGCTGATTAGGAGGTAGATGAGCCAAGTAGTTTGTCCAGAGTGAAAACTAAACAATATTTCATGTTTCTGTGGTTTGTATTAGGAGCAAAAACCCACAAGCATACATGGTTGCATATGCTTCGGAATGCTGTGAAATACTCGGTGTTTTAACTGAAATGTCACCAGTAGTTGGTTGATCATCCTCTGCTAACCAACTAAAGTCTGAAGCACCTATTGTATCTACAGATATAAATATGTGGCTGTTTCCAAGTACATTAAAGCAATTGTGGTGAACACTTAAAATCTCAAGAGTAACAAATAAGATTAGTTTACCCTCTGTGTTTTTCTAAAGCTGCTCACTTCTAAGTTTCTCTGTGTCAGATATGCAGAGTAGCAGACAGCCAACTCTGTGAAGAAGCCACTGGACAACAATGGTGTCTTGTTTACATGTAAAGAATAGGTTGGCATAGTAACTAAAATGCAGTATGAAAAAAAAAGCTTTTCTGAACTACATTTAGGGCTTAATACTTTTGAGAAGAGACTTGTTTTGCATAATTCTCCACTTTCTTTTTACTCTAGATTGATCTGCAGACTTTCCTTACACTTACTGATCAAGATTTGAAAGAGTTAGGAATTACCACTTTTGGTGCCAGAAGGAAAATGCTACTTGCAATCTCAGGTAAGTAACACAGCTTGTCATATGTTGATTTTAAGTTATTGGTTGCATTCTTCTCACTTGAGTTGTATGTTTATAGTTGACAAAGGATCTTGGAAAGACTGAAAAGTAAGATCTAGTTGGCAGAGGTCATATTGTCTTGCACCCTGTCAGAAGGCACATAAAACTAGGCTTTATAGAGTTTTCACATTACTGCGTAAGATTTCAGTTGCATAGTCCTGCATCCCCTTGTAAAGTTGAAGCTTGGTAGAAAGCTTGTTTGATAGCAGATTGTGAACTTTGTTTTATACCCCAAAACTGTGGGTCCTAGAAGCTTTGGGACTACAAGCTCTGCAGAGTATGAACAGCACTACACACCAGTCAGAACTGCATTTTCAGGCTTTTGGTTCCCAGTCCTCGACTTCATTGATTAGCAGAGCAACCACCTTCCTGGAAAAAATCCCTGGTTTGGGGGGAACCTTTACTTAGCTTTTTTTCTTTGAGGTTTTTTTGTTGGGGTGGTTGTTGTTTGTTTGTTGTTTTTTTTGCGAGGCCAGTTGTTTCTGCAAAATGTATATATTTAAAGAGAAACATGTTACTCTTCTTTGGAATTTTTCCAATGCACCTTAATTAAAAGGTTATCTTGTATCCTACATGCAGAAAGATGAAGGCCAAATACAATTTCTTACAATGTGTAATGCAATATATAATGTCTAACTAGATTTTTTTCTAGTTGTAATAAATAGCATGAGATTTCATATTACATTGTCTAAACAATGGATCTGTATCAGAGGAAGAGGTTTTTTTCAGATGCTTCATTTTTCTCTCTTCTTCTGATGCCATTAGTGAATGTTTTTTATTAATTTAAAATTGTGACAAAGGAGTAAAAATGCAATGTACTTAGTTCAATAGCAGTCATGAAAATCTATGTAACACTTCAGTGATTTTTATATGTCATGGAGGTTGTTTACAAGAATAGAAAAGTTGGGAAAGGAAAAGCATTTTGGATGGGCATTTGTTAATACAAGCTTAGGCTGCATATTTTAATGAGAGTTGAGCATTTGTTTTTTCTAAAAGTCCCTGTTAAAATATTGTGCTTAAAATCAAGAACTGTGCACTGAGAAATTGTGAAGTTGCTCTCAAGCTTTTCTGTCACCTCAGTTTTCATTGCGTCGTGGTGCTGTAGCCATACATTGTGTGAGGGTGTGCCCTCAGGAAGACTGCAGCCTCTGAGTGTTACAACAGAACCTTTTTTTAAGTGTTTCATTTGTCAATTTGATGTAAATCAATGTTGCAGAATATTACCTATTCCGTGCTGTACCAGTGCCAACTAGAATTGCACCAAGTAGAGGTCTGTATCCCAGGCAGCCCCTGTGAGCCTTAATTTGGCGATCTTACTATCCTGTTGAACTGCTAAATTGACCAAGTGCCTCACAGCCACTTTCTGTTTGCTCTAAACATTTTGTTTGCTGAAATAGAAGTTTTGCTTTTGATTTAGATCAAAATATTAACATGAATTTCTGATGAGAGATTTTGTGTGTGTGTGACCTTTACAGAACTGAATAAAAATCGAAGAAAGCTCTTTGACCCATCAAACATACGTGCCTCATTCCTGGAAGGTGGGGCTAGTGGAAGACTGCCACGTCAGTATCACTCGGACATTGCTAGTGTCAGCGGTCGCTGGTAGCAGCAAGCTGTGGCTCAGAGTCAGCTCTAGGGATGGACATGGCAATCCTGTGGACAGCCTTCACTGCACACCACCCTCTGCACTTTGGGAGTTTGGGTGTCAAGGACCAAAGCATTTTGTCTGCACGATCCTGTGCCAAAAAAACAGAAGAAACACATTTTGTCTGTTGTCTTTCAGAACACCAAATGTGGGTTATGTTTTACTTGTGTAGGTTGGACAGAATTTGCAATAATAATAATATAGGGTTCTTTGTTTAGTATTTTATTACCTATAACTATAATGTATGCACTGAATTTTTACTTTGTTGAATGAAGGAAGAATGAAGAGCTGGGATGCCAGAGAGCATAGATTTTGGTTTTATCAAGATGGAATTTTCTGGTACTGCTTAAAATAATTATTGAGGTCTTTCTGCACTTTACATGTTCTGATTTCTTGTCCTGTGGAAATTTATTTCTTTCTTTCATTTCCATATCAATTTTTATATTGGCACTAATCAAATTTTTTTCAGGTGTTCCTGCATCAAGTCACATCTCACTATGATGGTACTAGAAGCTGGTTCTTATGCAGACTTTTCCCTCTCTCTGGTAGCTATCTGAAGAGATTGTTCCAAAATCAAGCCACTTGGTAGTGGACCAGTCCTATTATGCTCCTACGAAGCAGTCTAATGCTGCTTGCAATAATACTCATTGTAATAGATGCAATGAAAGACCAAAATGGACCTTGCAATATTAACCCTTTGCAGTCATCGTATTTAACTGCTGCCTGTTATGCTAAAACTGTTTTTAATGGTTTTCTCAAAGCAAAGGGCTATTTTTAGTACCCTGCCACTAAAGGACACTTATTTATATCAGACTTCTATTTTTAGATTCTATGCACCTACGATACATAACAGATTAAAATGATCTACTGCAGATTTATGGTAGAGAATGAAAGGCATTCATCAAACTAGAGCTCTGGGCTGTCAGTTTGATTAAAAAGACAACTAATCTAATTTGACAAGACAGCACTGTTGCCGTTTAATAAATGACGCATATTACTTACATGACTATGCATGCAGCAATTGAGCGACCTACATAAAATAGGTGCAATAGCATCTGTTTTGTTCAATCTAGATTTGTAATTGTCAGCTGCAGAAGTGTTTAAAACTCTGGAGATGAACTATTTCTGAAACAAGTTATGTTCAACAGAGAGAGTCTGTATTGGAAGTGGCTAGAGCTAACTATTGCCTTCTTATACTGTGAAAGTACAAATAATTTGGCAATATTATTTCTCTGTCTTTACTGATGTCTTGTTATGGGTTTATAAAGGGTTCTGATATAATGAAGGAATTCATAAAGTGCCTCGTTCTGCAATGCAATATGAAGTTTCCAAGCGTTAGTTTGTTGAAAAGCATTCCCATAAGAAATATTGTGAATTACCTCTACTGTAATGTATTATTTATGTTCAGCGTACAAGCCTTTTGAGATGGACATAAACCACTGTCAAGTGCTCTTAACAGAAGGCATTAGAATAACATTTACAGTAGTTGGTTTTTTTTGCAAAAATGGGTGAGAAATAGTTTTGACACTTTCCATGGATAATTCTTTAAGGTGAGAATACAAAATGATGTAGAGAGAAATTTGCACACACAAAGGGAATTTAAAAAAACTATTACTTGAAGGCATAGATGATCAAGCAATAACAGAAAGCCTTGTTGTGGTTAGCAAAAAAATAACTGCTCAGTACTAATTTCAGCTGTATCTACTTAATGGTGTATAGCTGGGTGGCTTCCCCTCTAGATCAAGTAGCAGCTTCCTCTGGTTTTAGAACCTGTATTAGAGATCAGAATGGCTAAAACTGCATCTTGTACACACAGTTGTTCACATCACAGTCACTGTGATCAAATGCCAAAAGTCAGTATCCACGTATCTAGGAGTTACTGGTGTGTGTGTGTGTGTTACACAGGCAAGAGCAACTTCATGGAAACCCTCGTGGAAGCCACAACTTCTAGTTATAAATCTGTTTACACTTGTCCTTACTTCTAAGCATGTAGGGAGTTCCATTCACCCGGACTACTTATGTGCTTACAGATAAGCTGCCATTGAAATGTTTGCATTTGCAAGACCAGTGTTTGCAAATCAAATTGTATTCAGTCATGTCAATTTTATAAAATATTTTTAATGAAATAAATATTCAGCAACACTTTGTACAGAATTTTCTGCAGCCCTTTCTTGCTAATTTTGCCTAAACTTAAGAGCATCAAAAAAACTTTACACTCTTAGACTTTTAGTCATTCATAAGTACATACTATATATCTGGACAGTACTATTTGCAGAGACTGATTTTATTACAGTATTAAGTTCATGTGGTCTTTTGCTGAGCAGTGTTTATCATCTACACCAAAGTGAAGAATTTCCCATTAACAACATTATTTTTCAATAGGGCTTCACACACAAAAAAAGAACACACTGGAATAAAAAAATTTCTCACTTATTTTGATTCCACAAAGGGAATATGACAGTACAGAGTACCGTATTGTTAGTGTTATATTATGCACAAATATTTGACTTGCTACATAAAAATGTTAGTTTTAAATCTGTGCCTTAATAGTGACCAGTTATCTGTAAATATAGAGCAGATACAGATTGTATTTTTGTGGGTTGTGCCCTTTTAGTGATTTTTTTTTTAAATAAAAGATGGAATTAAAACATGGGAATTTTCAAAACTAATCAACGTTGCATAAAATAAATTTATATATCTCTCTTGTATTCTGATTGGTTAATGAACTATTTTTATATAGACCCAATTCTGGGGATGCTTGCTTGTTAATAAAATATAAAAAGCAGTATTTGACACAATTGCAACATGTTTCTTTCACATGCTAATGCTCCGCTTCTTTTACTGTTCTTTTTATGTCATGTATGATGTGTCTGGCTTTTAAATGGGAATGCTTTTTGAGACAACTCTCCTTAAAAATGCATATGAAAGGAGTTAAATTATCTCAGGTTCAATTCATAGTAGTTTTTAAAGGTTTGGTTTACATGAGTGTTATTCACTCTTAGACCTTCCCATTTTAATGGCTATTCTGGTGTGGTTCGAAGGAGAGTTGTATGTAGTCTTTCATGTTGGTCATTATACTATCACTTCCAGTTTAGAAGAGAAAAAACAATAGGGATTTGTTTAACTGGGGATGCTGTCCACTCAACCAGCCAGAATCTAGCGAGAGGCATAGCTTTCCCACTGAGATACTCTACACGTCATGTTAAATTAGTCTTGTCTGTTTGCTTGACATGCAGTTATACAAGTTTAATATTACTTACTTCACTCAGACATTTCATTATTCCAGTCTAATGTGTTTTCAGTGTTAACTGTTTTATACCCACAGGTCTCCATTTTAATTACAGCATTCTTCACTGACCTTTTAAAAATCTGTGAGTTATTTTTATATCTGTGAATACCTACTGAGAACTGCAGATGTAGGTACAAGTCTAGGAAGGAGACAGATCAACAGACCTTCTGTTGAGGCCAACTGAAGGGTGTGGTGCTGAGCACCAACTCACAAGGCATTGGCTTAAACTACATAGAAATGGCACAGGACCACTTATTTCCTCTAATGGACCACCATGTGGATTCAGTCAGCAGAATGGTAAAGATGGTGTGGGAAAGAGAAGGAATGGTGATGGAGCATCAGAGCTAGGTGGCTGCTCGCTGCAGAGCGAGTGGTGTTCCCAGCAGCTGGCACAGCATGAACAGGATTACTCCCTGAACAAAGATTTCACTGTCCAGATGCTCATCACCTCTCCCTGCTAACAGAAGGGGAAAACTGGTGATTTCCATTCCGAAGATGTCTGCTAAGAAATGGAGTCTCCAAGCTATGTAAAGGTTAACAGTGAGACATCGATTTGTTTTTTCCAGTACACTTTAGAATATCTTGAGCTATAATTGCAAGAAGTATTCTATGAATTTCTTTTGACATTTAACTGAATCATAGTAGATACAAAATTATGTTGGGAAATCAAGATACCTGATTATGAAGATACAGAAGATTATGAGCTAGTCAAAGTATCATCTAGTGTCAAGTTTCTCTACTGATGTAAGGAGTAAGACATGGACAATATTTACTGAGAAATGCAGAACAATTCTAGATGTTTAATGAAAATCTGAAGATGAATATATTGTGAGGGAAGTTACCTAGTTTGTGCCAAAAAAGTGTTGCAACTTCATGGAACCTAACAGCTGGAAAAAGTAAAGTGTAATACGCAAAAAAAGAACTGATCATATACTGAAGGAAAAAATTATCCCTTCTAACAGTGGCTGATGAATGTTTTAAGAAATAATGTTGCCACTAATGTAATAAACCTAGGACGGTAACTTGATACTGATTTGTTACACTTTTTTGCTACACTAATACTCCTATGTAGTCATCTATGAAGAACAGGAGATGTGAAGAACCCTGAAGAACACATGGCACTAGGTTATGGTTGCCAAAAATAAAACCATCCACAGAAAATGTAGTCTCCTGATGTATATGGACCATATGAAAGAGAAGTGGAAAAGATGTAGGATTTAGTGAGGAAAGATAACATAAGAGACCTTCAATGCTCAGTAAATCTTGCTGTATGTGACATGAATGTACTAAGGAAAGAGGAGGGTGGGATCCAAGAATGAATCCGTTTTAAAGCAAAAAAAAAAGAAAAAAACAAAACAAAACCAAAACCAAACAAAAACACCCAACAAAACAAAGTTAAGATACAACAAAACATCCACAGCATTTCCTCCAGCAGGCATCTTTCCACCATGCAGCAGAACAGTTTTTGGCTTCTTTAAGAGTTAGCCTCTATTTTCAGACTTAAGCTCACCTCAATGTGAAGTTGCTATTGCATGGTAGCATAAAGATCCCTACTCTGAAATAGCTCAAAAGCAGCACTGGGTGCTTAGCAGTGACAGTTCAGGACTAAAGATGCTGATCCTTTAGGTAATGAAAGATTTTTTATGTAGTCTGGCATCTAAAAACCCATGCAAACAAAGCTAACATGGTAAGTGAGGCTAAATGGCTGATAGATTTCAATCTTGCTTGGAAACTGGATGGGAGACAGCTAGCTAACTAATCCCTGTCGGCCAATAGATGTTTTTGTGCAGCTGTATTAAAATTATCTTTGTCCCAGCGGTGTTTCTCCTTGCACCAAATGGTGATAATAGCCAGCAAGCGTGAATGCTGGAGGCATCAGTCATGTAGGAAGACTCCTCCCTCTTCATACCTCCCTCTTCACTGAAAATGATTGCAGATGTGTGACTCTTGACTCAGTGCTTTCTTTCCATTTTACTTTTGTCTCCAAATGCTAGAAAGGGCTAGTTTTTAAATTTTACATGCAGTTTCATGAGTTGTTTTTTTCTTGCACAAGCACAGAGTTCACTTCTTTTGCTAGGAGTGATTCATGTGTAGAGTATCCAAAACTGCTAGTGCAGATGAAAGCTTTGGAGGATTTTTTTAATTTTTTTTTTTTTTTTTTTTTTTTAAGAGATTTAAGTCATAGCCTGGAGACTGGAAATAACATTTCTGGAACTTCTGCCTCTCTTGGCTCCTGGTGGTGTCTGCTCACCTTTCCTACATCTTGGCTCTCCTATACTATACTTGGCTCTCATACCTACTCTCTTCTTGTGAGCAGTCAAGTTTCAAACAAACACTATTGGGAAGTTTTGAAGCATTTTACATTTTCAGGCAGACTTGCGTTTGCTTTTTGTGTTGGACTTAAAAACGATGGCAGTGAAGGTACAGATGGTCATTCATTATTGGCCAGTGTGAGGAATGACATTTGTAAGCCCAAGTACAACATAAACCATACATTGTGATTACAAGGCCAGTTTAGATGAGGGCAAAGTTTCTTCAAATGGGCAGTTGTTCATGATGAAGAAGTAAATATTAATTTTCTCTTTTGGTTTCTTTTTTTTTTTTTTTTTGTATGTTCATAGAAAGGAGCATCTGTCCTTTTGATGATGATCAGCTTTTTGTGATTATACTCTCTGGGATAAAATGGGCATTAAATAAAACACTGTATGAAAATGCTTTCACTTTTCAAGCCTGTAATAGAAATTTAATATTAGAGGGGCTTTGTACCCTTGGTCTATTTGAAGTGAATCTTATGGACATTTCAGAATCTCTGTGTATATATAAAACTCCAGAATCACTGTTCTTATTTGCAAGGTATAATGTGATATATTTATTATAAAGAAAGTAAGAAGTCAGATGGTCAAAGATTAACATGAACAGCTATTAGGAAAACCATGGGTGGAAGTGTCTATGTTTGACTTTGGGAAGAGTTCCTGCAACTGGTCTTGAAAGAACAGAAAATACTGTGAATGTTCAGTTTGCTGATGTACCCTGAGCCCCTGTGGTGGATCAGCTGTGGCCAGATGTCACTCTTCCACCTCAGCAGAGCAGGGTAGAAAATAAGAGATAATAAGGAAATTAAGAAAATAAGGAGAGATTAGAACAGGGGTATCCCTATCACAGGTGAAACAGACTAAACTTGGGGAAAATGAATGTATTGAGAAAATGGGTTTGGATGGTGAGAAATAAAGACAAATTAATCCTACCCCACCTCCCCTTTTCTCTGCCTTGGCCTCCTTGCTCTGCTCCTTGCTCCTCTGCCTCTCCCTGCTCACGGCGCCGTTTTCCTGCCTCTTGCCCCTGAGGGGCTCAGCGGGGCTGCCAGAACCAGCCCTGCCTCTCCTTACAGACACCCCTCAGCACCCCAGGGCAGCGGGACATGGTGCTGCTCCAGATCCCTCCTGGGCCCTACGAAGCTCCCTCTCCCCCGAGCAGGTTTGGAATCAGCCCTGGCCAGTTGGGTCTGGAAAACACTGATCATGGTGTGGCCTTCAACCCCAGGCTGTGCCTGCAGCTGCCTCTCCCTCTTCCCTCAGCGCCTGCAGGCCCCGGAGCCAAGGCCTGTTATGCTGGTTTAGCACACAAAAGCAAGGAGGTCCCAGCTGCCATCTGGGAGTAGTTTTGGGGTGCACCAGGAAGGACTGATGGTGAGACACCTCAGGCCCAGCTGGGGCCCATTGCTGGTGATGAGCTGCCTCCAGATCTTTCCTTCGCCAGGCAAAGGTCAGGTCACAGCAGGATGAAGCTCTCAGCATTGAATTTTGGAGTTGCGAGCAGTAGATGTTTTTATTGCTAGAAGCTTCTGCCAGAGTTACCCTGAAAGGAGGAGAGCTAGGCCTGGCGAGCAGAGAGCAGGAGCACCTACAAAGGTAAGTTCCTCTCTTAAAATCCTGTAGAAGAAATAAATCAGTTGCAAAGTTGCCCCTGGCACAGCTGGGTCTAGGCAGCATGTTTGCTCTCTTTGCTGTTACATGTGTGATGGGGTGCTTCATAGCAGGGGCCTGGGGCTGCTGTTCCTCTAGCCAATATATTGCCCATGGATCATCTTAAAAGCCTTTAATTTTTGTCTATATTGCTGAGTATCAGTGACTGTGTTTGGACCACAGAAGGATTGTAGAGGATGTTTTGGTCTCTGCATGTTTGTTTTTCCTTGTTCTAAAATGCTGCTTTTTCATCAGATGTGTTTTGAATTACATATGTAGCCTCATGCAGGGCTTGCTTTGTCAGGTGTGGATGTAAATATTTATATTAAATAGTAGCACTCTGCAGAGGGTCTGCTCTGTTGCTGCCTGCTTGGTCTCCTGCTCTGGGTGCTACATGGGTAAAGACAGTGTGATTCTGTGGGGGTTTAAATTGTATTTTACTATGATAAGTTGTGTGATGAAGTTGTCTTGGCTTTGGGAGAGAATCGTGATACTTGCACAGGTTGAAAGTAATCCAAATCACCCTTCAAAAAATGTTTTTGTAAGGAGTATGTTTGGGGTAGATTGTTTAATGTATTTAGTTATTTAATATCCATACATCTCTGACCTTGTGTCTATTTCTTAATCTGTGCTGATTGGTTTTGTTTGTGTGAATACAAGAGCAATCAAAAAGCAATGATTATTTGAATTAACAACACTTTTAAACATCTGATAAAGGAACTGTTTTCCATTTAGAGTCACTGATGTTTTTGTGAGGCATGGTAGTAAAGGCAATAGCAGATGGCAAAAATATCTAGCAACAGGCAGTGTGACATCTAAGCAAAGCTTTCCCAACACCCCTGCTGTGGCAGCAGATGGAGAGATTGGCAAGTGGGGAGGATGTTACTTTTATAGCATGTCGTGCTTCGAAAGGCTTTGCTGGCAGAGCCAAGGTGCTGTGGCAGCCAGGGCTGAGGGAAGAGTAACAAATGCTAAGAATGGGGATGCCAAAGGCACCGCAAAAATGCAGCAAAACTCCTAATGGTGTTTTGAGGGTTTCCTTACTTTTGACCTTTTATAACTTTTTCCAAGGCAAGATATTAGAATTGTGGCTTTCTGTCGACCTGTGTGTGCCTGTGCACATGTAAAGAGAAGGGCATTTCAGTGGTTTTTGTTAACCTCTGTGGACATTTAGAAACTTCAAAATCTTTCTTTTGTTTCTGGGACAAATCAA
Source organism: Apus apus (assembly GCF_020740795.1). Lineage (NCBI taxonomy): Eukaryota > Metazoa > Chordata > Aves > Apodiformes > Apodidae > Apus > Apus apus. The sequence continues at coordinate 30,117,342 of NC_067285.1, forward strand.
ACTTTATCATCTGAGCGCATCATTCAGATAAGTGCTGTCATCTGCATTTATTATCAGAAGTGTTTAAAATAATGTGTAATTGTGCTAGAAAACGAGTCCAGCTTTCTTCTGCTACAACTCCGATTTTTCAGAGCTGGTAGAAAATGAATTTTATGAAAGCTTCTAGTCTAGTTTGTATTTTACCTTGTTCTTTATCTACCCCATTGTATTTTCCTGCAGCCTACTTTCACTGAACCCATCTAAAAAGATAAAACTTTACAATCTCTTTTTATGCAATCTCTGTAGAACTGATACTTGAAACTGCAGTTCTACTACTCAGATTAGTATGTAAAAATCTTCACTTGTGCTGAGTAGGTGATTACTTTTATGGGCTTTAAAAGGATATCCTGATCTAGTTGAAGATGCTCCTGCTTGTTGCAGTGGGGTTGGGTTAGATGACTTTTGAAGGTCCTTTCCAACCCCAACCGTTCTATAACACCCTTAACAACTAAGAAGCACAAATCAAGACTTACTAATAAGTTAGTTTTAAAATTGAGAGTTTTTAAAGAGTTGTTGCTTGATTGTATTGCTGAATAATCACTATTTACAGTATTTTCTTCTCTGCTTCTCAGCCTTTGCTATCACCTTGTGGAAATAAGTGTTTCCTCAGGTAGCTATGGGGCTGGCCTGTAGAACAGACATGAATCTCATATTGCAGTTGTAGAGAAGTTTGCTGTCTCTGGCTATTGTGAATGAGTAGTGCACATCCACTGTGCTGTTAGACTGGTATATGGGAGGCTAGAGGGGTTCTGGTGTCAGAGGCACAAGGACACTTGCAGCTGAAATTTAGGTGAGAAACAGTAAGAATAAACCTTTCAGTGAGTGTCATTGATTAATCATTAAAGTGGAAGATTTTTCTTCCCTTGCCTGTGAAGTTACTGTAGGTTAAAATTGAACTTGCTGTGTTGTTAGCACACTACACTTGTTAGCTCAAGCTTTGTCTGAGGACAGTGACCTGTGAATTGTATTTTAAAATCTGCCACTGAGCTTTGAAGTGCCCAGAGGCACCGTCTGGACTCATCAAGAATTGTGAAGCAGCTGTATTTCATAAGAGTCTGGAAACTCCCCAGTAATAGCCTTACAGAACAACATCATTCTGGCCAAAATGATGAACTTCAGTAGGTCAATATAAATACTCATACTAAAGAATTTAAAATATACTTTTACAAGATTACACAAAAGCATCAAATGCTTACATGCCTTATAACTAGTGAAGTCCATGGAAAATTACCTGGTGCTTATTAAACTTTCTTCCACCGTCTGATTTCTGTAGTCAAGAACACTGATGTATTTTTGCTATTACCCTCTTTCTTTTTAACCAAAAACAAGTAAATAAATGAAATTATTTTGTAGTTTAGACATTTAAATACTAAATTATTTTTATAAAGTTTGTGGAATTGCAGTAACTTCAACTTCATTTTTTTCATTTGTGCATATGATTTATGTAATTTCAGGGCGGCAGGTAGAAGACTTGAGATGAGGTTAGGGAACCAATGACTAATGTTTTATTTCTGTGAATGTTGTACAGTATTCTAAATAACTTTAGCTTTTGGAAAGCTGTTTTTCAAGAAGTCACAGGGAGTTGGTGGTGGTCATGGTGTTTGCAGTGTATTTATCCCTGCTCTTTTCAGAGCTCAGTATTGAATCAAATGTAGTACTGGAAATGGGAGATTAGGTGCATCTCCTGTTGCTTGCACAAAAGCTTAAGGTAGACTAATGTTTTGGTAAAAGCTGATTGCAGGAGTTAAGATAAGTGTGTGTGGGGGTTTTCTTCCTTTTTTTTTTTTTTGTCTGTTTAAACCATAGTAAACACCTGTGCCTGGGATTTTAATGCAGGCTTCTACAACATACTACATTTTGTCTTATTTTAAGCAGGAAGATTAGCTGATGGTTCATCTTTAGAGGTCCTGGAGTTACAGAGAGGAAGATTTTCCTGGCCATAAATGAGAAATGTATTTGTGCTCCTGCAGAAATGGAAAGAGAAGAGGTAAAACTTTCTTAACTGCAGTGTACTGCACAAGTACTTCAGCTGTATGTATTAAAAATCAGCTTTGTAAAGCCCTGCTTGTTTGAAGCAGACAATGGCATACCTGGGAACAGCTGTGCAGGGGTAGGTCAGGGTCTATTTAATCCAGGGCTGTGCTGCCAAGAGCTATGAATATTCCCTGAGATTTCCTCTTGGGCTTCAGCAGATTATTCAGAAGCTTCCACACAACAAGATCAGCATTCATTTTGATAGTTATGTTGAGAGCCTAGAAAGAAGGTCCACCATTCAATTTTCTAAATGTCTTTTTGTTGGTTTGGTTTTTGTTGTTGTTGTTGTTGTTTTTCTGTGTGTGTGAGGAGCAAACAGCCCAGGTGCCTGCCTGGGGCAAGATGACCCTTTCTGGGGTTTCCATCCCCCTCTGCCCACTTTGCAAGTAGAAGCAAATTTCCATTGCTGCCATAACACTAACCTAATTTTTTAAAACTTGTGACTTCTTGGGTTTTTTGGGTTTTGTGGTTGGAGTATGTTGGGGTTTTTGGTTTGTTTTTTTCTATGTTTCAAAGTGTTAGCTTCATTTCTTGATCTACCCCAATATTGCCTGAGTAAAATACATGAATTAATGTAGTACAGGGGGAGGCAAGAGTGTCCACTTGTTCCTATGTTGTCCACAAAGTCAAAAAGGGATGAAACTAGCTCTTCAGAGGCTCAGGCCAGGCTTATTTTTTGGTTATATAGGTTGCAACACTCATCCCCATCAGTGATGCTCTTGTGGTACAATGCTGGGAAAATATTCCTCTTTTTCTGGTGGAGGGTTTTTTTTTTGGGTTGGGTTTTGTTTGTTTGTTGTTTTTTGAGGGGGAAAAAAAAAAAAGTTGTTTATTAAACTCTACAAGTTTCCTTTCAAGTTCTCCAAGAAATCTCCAGAGCTTCCCCTTCCCAACCAACACTGCCCTTGATTTGCAGTTGACCCCTGTGGGATGAAGTCATCAGGAGAAAGTTCTTGTTTTCCTGTATCTGTTTTCCGACACAGCCTTGTTGCTTTATTAATCTCACCAGAGCAAGCATGTGTTTTAAGTCTGATGACTTGTATTGCATTAGGAAATCCTCCCACAGCACAGACCTCTCTAAACATTGTTTGTTGACTTACGGGAACAAGACCATTCCTGTTGCTCCATGCTGGCCGTTGGAAACGGGCTGACGTTTGTGTGTGGCAGCCACATGCTCTGGGAGATGGGGACAGCTCAGGCCCCTTCCTGTTTGCAGAGTCAAATGAATAATAACAAAATAAAAAAGCTGTTGTCTGAGAGGGGCCTCTTCTGTGTCAAAATGCATGCCAAGACAGCTTTGAAGAGGCATCACTTCTGTTAAAAAGAGGTGTTTGCAGCCAGGAGGCTCCCAAGAGCATCTCGCATAAATGTTTAGGGGGTAGGTGGTAAGTCTGGATCTGTCAGCCTGCTTGAAACAATCAGAACAGGAGGGTCTGATAGAAAAACAAACAGGCACTAGCTTCCTCTCGTCCTAATCCCAATCCACTAAAAAAGAAGCAAAAAAACGAGGGGGAAGGAGGGGATGTGGCAGTGGAAGAGGGGGTATTGACACCTCCCTGAGGGATCCAATAATCCCAAATGTGGTGTGAGAGCACTTCATGGTCATACGCTGGCACTCGCTCCCTGTGATTGCTGCCAGTTTCCCTCCCACACTTGCTCAGTCTCAGAGGTAATGTGAGTCTGGATGCTGGACAGTTAATCAACTGCAGGGAAATTAACATTTTGGAGGCCGTTCTTTGGTTGCGAGGTGCTTGCAGTTACTGTCACATATCACAGGCTTACGTGACCCTGCTGGCTGCCTGCTTTCTTGGCTTTTGGTTTTGGCTGGGGTTCAGTATTTCTTGGTGTTGAGTTTCTCTCTTCTGTTGCCATTGCCGAGAGGAGGATGGGCTGTGCCGTGCTGGGGAAGGCAGCTCAAGTCCAGCCCCACTGCCTTGTGATTTCTCCAAGGCTGCACACCTTTGAGAGAGCAGCATCCCCGGGACCTGTGTGCAGCTAGGAGAAGCAAATAATGTGGAAATTGCGTTTGAAACAGTCTCTGTGAGACCATTGTGGGGAGGGGATGATGAAGGGGAAGTAGAGGGCCGTCTTCTAAGGGGTACACAGGTGTTTGTTATGGTGATTTTTGGGCGAAGGAAAAGCTGCCCAGCATTTTGCTAAACACTGCTATGAGCCTGCAGGTGTGGAGCAAAAAATCCCTCCTGTGACAGACCAATTCTCCTCTGAGGACAAAAATCCTTGCACAGTGTGGAGAGACTTCCTAAAAAGAGCCTGGCAGCAGTGGTGGGGTTGCTTCCCTGAGGGCAGAGCTTTGGGATGAACACAGGCCAACCATGTAGAGAAGATCTGAACATAAATCCAGCACCTTGAATAGTCCACGCTTGACAGTTTTAAGGACCCTGGCACATGAAAGCCAACCTGTTGCTAAAAAAACTTGACATCACTTTTTTGCTATGATGAAATAAGTGAACATTTGCTATGAAAAATAACTCCATTGATATGCATGTGAAGTGTTTTGCCATTTACTGCCTAGAGTTTGGGTAACAGTAATGCTGTCCCCTTCCCGTGAAGGTGATCTGGGGAGTGGTAAGTGATGTATGTAAATCCCACATGCTTTGGGGGTGTGCTGTTGCCCCATGTGGCCCGATACACAGCCTCTGTGTGGCTCTGGTCCACCTCCTGTGTTTTGCTCTAGGGGGGCTCAGTTTGTCCCATCCCACTGTCCAACAAGTGTGTACAACTGCTGAGTATTTTTTGCTTGAGCTTCGGTTCAATTTTAACATTTAAATAAATGTAAATAATGTGATAAAGGATAGAGCTATGTGTGTCCTGTGATACAATATCTAAGAGACTGCAAACAGTACATCCTGAATCTTAAGGAGTGTTTTTCAGGTTGGCCTTGCTCAGATAGAAACCTCCATCACTTTACCTTCTCTAAATGATTTAAATAGTCTGTTTTTCAGCTCTGTGACATTTGAAAAATGTAGCAGTGATCTTGTTTCCTCATTTGCAGTTTCTTACAGAGCTTGGCAGCTCTGCTGGCCTGCTTTCTCTTGGACACTGATCTCTGTCTTGGTAAAAGACCCACAAATTGACCATTGGCAACGTTGTCTCTTGTAAAAGGGTGGGTTTTTTGTTGTTTGGGTTGTTTTGTTTGGTTGGTATTTTTTCTGGTACGTGGAGTGATTTTAGGAACATGAGGAGAAAATATTAACTTAGCATATAATTGTATTGACGTTCACCTTCATAATGGTCCTTTCTGGGCACACCGGGGGAATGTCCAGAGAAGATCTCGCCAGCCCAAAAAGCTGGTTGATGTTAAGCAGTTGGGGTGGCTCAGGTAACACATTCCTCTCTGGGGTTATGCTCACAAACCAGAAAATGAAGCCGCAGCTCGGAAAAGGGCAAACGCATGTGGCTGGAAGAGGTATGCAATTTTAGGCTTGTCCAGAAAAAACTGAGGTCAGGCTTTTAGAGGGACAATTTAGCAAAAGGAAATCGCTCTCCTCCCACCCGTTGCACGCAGGCAGGCAGATGCAGGGAGGGCTGGCCAGACAGAGGCATAGGAAGGGGGGATGTTTTGTACTTACACGGCAACAGTGTTGTCTGGAGAGCAGCAGAACTTTGTCACTGTTTCAAAATAAACAGATGACTTTGTACACAGGAGAAAATACAGCAGCTCCTCCAGAAGATGTTGAATGCTGCCGTCAGCAGAGCTGTGCTCTGTCGCCACAGGATGGGCAAATCTTTACCCCATCTTTAAATTAGGGTTGTAAAGAGAAACTCTGTTTTCTGGTGTTGGTTTGCTGGCCAGGCAAGAGAGGAGCCTCCAGGGTCTGAGCTACTGCCCATCTGGTTCTGTTCAGCTGCCGGGGGCCACTTGCCTTTCCAGACAAAAGTATGATGTTGCCTCTGAGGAAGGACAGCACGTGATCTCTTGATCCTATGCTCTAGAAGAAAAATCACTATAAAGTCACTATAGTTATTTCCACCATTAAGAAACAAATGGAAAATACCACCATGGGAAAAATGTTAGTTGTTTGGGTGTTAACCTTTCCTCACAGATGAAACTAGTTCTGGCATGTGTAGGCTCCTGTTGGGGAGCCAAAATACAGTCCAAATTAAAATTAAGCTCTAATGCTTTGTTTTATTAGGTACTTTTATATATAAATATTTGTGTTAGGTACTTCTCTAAAGTCCTGTCACTAAAGCAGACATTATTGCATCTAGCTGAGAGGTGCAGGATCTCGAGTGTGTTCCCATAAGCTTGGCAGGGCTGTTCCTGCCTTAGTAAAATATTCTGTCATGCCTATCCTCAGCAGTGCTGGTCTCTGATAGCTTCCCTGGTGGTGGGTGCTGAGATCTGTGAATGTTTTACCTCTCTCAGAGCAAGGCTCCTCACTGGCTCCACACAGCCAGCCTGCTCTTGTTTGTTGCAAAAATGCTAATTTTGCACTGTGGCTCCCCTGTGCCTGAGCTCTCTTCTCCAACTCTATCTTTCAGCAAACCAGGACTGGCCAGGGTCTGTTAGACTATTGATTTTTTTATTATTATTTTTTTAAATTCATTTTTCCATTGCAAGGCATCAGGTGTAGCATTCATTACTTGGTATTGCTTTCTGACAGCATGGCAAAGTGTGCAGATGTGTTGTGCTTGGAGGGCCAATCCATCTGTGGAGGACAGCTGTGCCCCTGTGCTGCATCTGTGCACATCTGTGTCCCCCCAGTCCCAAAGGAAAGCACAGGGAGAGAGGGCTGATATGAGAGGGAAAGGGTAGCACCTATCAGGTGGCTGACAAAAACATGCACCTCTGTTTATTAGTGGGGCTGTGCTGGACTCTGCAGAAATTTTGAGTTTCCAGAATCTGAGAAAACCTGCACCATTTCTCAGTCTGTTCCAAGAAAAATACTCTGCTCCTCCCAGTGCACAGTAGGGGCTGGGTTAGTTCAGTACCTAAGTAAAGACAAAGCCGAAGTGAATTGTTCTACACATCATAAAGCATGTTGTTTCCAAATAATTTGACCCCAAATTGTTTGGGTCATGCAAGGGCCTGTTCCCCTTTCACCATTATATCCCATCTAGCTAAAACTGCAGTCACACTTTTAGTATATGTCATCCTGAATAGTTTCTAATAGGCTGGGACTTCTGTAACTAGGACTGATGCTCAGACTGCAGTACTCGTGCTGTTCCACACTTGAATTGGAGATAGTTACAGCTTTGCAAAGCATTTGATCTAGATCTGGACACAAAATTTAGCATTTGAGAGTTTTTTGCAGCCTATTGGGATACCTAGAACACAACATTGATGCAGAATTTTAACTGGCTCGGAGTTGAGAAAATCTGGGAGTTTGGTCCCATGTGAGCTCTCTAGAATGTTTTCTGCTCCTGTTGCCTCCCAGGGCTGTAAATGGAAGTTGCAACTCATGGATAGTGCAGCTGCAAGGGCCATAACTTGTAAGGTTTTTATCTTACAGTAAGTAAAAGGGATGCAGGCAAGAGCTTGACAGTGGCTTTTGTGTCCCCAGCAAATAAAAAGTTTTGGTCTTAGAATGCTGTTGCGGTAAAGCTTGATCAAAAAGGAAAGACTTTTTCTGCTTCTTTGCTGTCCTCTCTTTCTTGTGTCCTTACTGTGTGCTGTCATAGCTGGTATTTTGCAGAAGTGCAAGGTAGAGGTTTTGTTACAGGACCTGGGGTGGTTTGTGAAGGCACAAAGACTGGCAGGGACCACACAGCTGCAGTTCACCTTGGAGTGAGGCAAATCCTCCAGTGGTCTTTAGATCCTGTGGTGCAGTGGGTCCCCTTCCAGCATTTACAGCTTGAAGAAAGATGAAAAACTGGGGCCTGTTCAAGTCCTTCCAGCAAAAATCAAACATGTGCTCCCTTCCTCTATGCCCATTACAATAATTCAGGATCTCTATACAATAAAAAGGTAAATTAGTTTAACAAGTCAAAGGAAACACATTGATATGTATATATAAAAAAACAGCACCAAAACCCAACCACACCATTACTTTTAATATATCTCATATGCCACTTACACCACGGTTTTCCCCACCTTCCTGGTGACCTTCTTACAAGGTGAATTTGCCTGAAAATAACTGAGAAACTTTGTGACTATTGGCTGTAAGGATGGGTTTTTTTCTTCCTGTAAAGCAGGAAAGAGGGGGGAAAAAACTCTGTTCTCAGTTCCTTTGCTTAGGTGTGAAACTTGCCAGACACCTTTCAAACCACGTACGTGCTTAATTCCCAGGAAAAAGTGGGATTTGTCTCTGCAGTAATGAATTCACACTTTTAGAAGATGATGGTGCTATAAAAGAGGGTTTTCTCATCCAAGTGAGCATTTCCTTATTGTAAAATAACCTAAGAGGAAACAATGAAATTACATGTAATAAATTGATGCATTTAATGAGCTACCAATAGTCTTTATATTTAAAAAAAATACAAAGCAAACCCCAAAACAAACCACCCCCAGTGAATCTAAGAGTGGCTTCAATTTTTTTCCTCCCTTCAGGTCAGTCTGAGGTTCCCTGTGTCAGATCCCAAAACACCTCAGTCGTCATGTTTGGAGAATGACAGCTTGACTGAATTGTTGATATGAAGTTTCAGCAACCCTCTATGTTACTGCAGTTTACAAAATGATTTCAAACTAATAGACATTGCTGAACCATGACTGGTGGTTTGTGTTTGTTGGATTTTTTTATTTTTTTTTAATGGAGACATTTCAAGTTGGCACGCATTCAGACTTCTTGTTTTGAAATTAAAATGAAACAAATCTTTGGAACTGTGGCACACAGAAGCTTCTCTTTACTTAAAATCTCTACCAAATATCTCTTCACTAGTTTCTGTCTACACATGAGCTGGGAATGTGTTCTTACTAGGCAGATTTTTGCCTGAAGAGAAATATCATCAAACTATTTCATTAGGCTTTCAATCTGAAGCACTTGGATAAAAAGCAGCTTAATTAGCTGTGACTTCTTGTTCCTTGCATAACCACTTTCAAGGTGCTAGGGCCTGTAAAGACACAGCAAGTTCTGAAAGGTTTTTTTGACCTAGAGAGTAAGGATGAAGGAAACTTGCAGCTGGTTGTACAGACTTCAGAGTGGAGCATTTTGTTGGAGATGCACCTACTGCAGGTGGGCCTGTCTTTCCACCCCAGCCCCGAGCAGCAGCGACTGCTCCTGAGCAGAGAGGCATTTACTAGCTGCTAAACTTACTGGCTTACAAAACTGACATGCTTTGGAGGATCTGCATCCAACGTGGTGTCACTGGGCATGAGTCAATGTAAGCCATGGTGCTGGATGAAGTGCTGGAGGTGCCTCTCAAACCGGTGCTTCTAAACTCTCAGAGCAACTCTGAGGTTTGAAATCTCTCCCTGCTAGAGAGTTTTCTGAATTAGTGTGCTGCTGTGGGGTGTGAATTTCACAACTTCTAAAAACTTTTACTGTTAACAATGAAAACATGTTGGTCTTTGTGGAAACCTACCGGACTTCCAGAAGCAAGGTCAAGGATGGAACAAATTCCCATGTTATCAGTCAGGACAGTTTATTCCTAATACAGCTGAGAGTGCAAAATGCTGCATTTCATCAGGACTTGGTATAAGTTTCTATAATGCATTTTTCTTCCTTTGAAATATTCTACATAATTGAAATTGCACAAGTCTTTTTTGTGAAAAGGGAAAAAAACAACTATGCAGATAAAACCTAAATGTGAATATTGTACAGGCTCTTTTTCACAAACAAAGTTTCTGGTCTATTTGGTTTTTATCTAGTTTTTCTCCATGTGTTGGGAAGCTTTCATGGACCTGAAGCCACGTTCCTGCATACACTAGAAAGAAATTATATTCCTAGAATAAAGAATAGGCTATTTACAGATGTCTTAATAGCTATAATTTATCTGTTCTGATGAAAGCCCTATAGAGTTATGTTAAAAAAAAAAAATTTGGATGCTTGAAAGGCTCTGATTTACATGCAGGATTTAAGGCTTTACCAAAAAAAGTGAATTCAATTAATCTTGTAATCAAAGCCAAGCTCACCAAGGTACAATTCCCTCAGTGGAGGGAGTTGATGGCCACAGTCAGGTCCCTGGTGGAGGGGGCCAGGGAGGCTGTGACTGTCCAGAGGAACTGCTTTGCCTTCCTGCTTCTTTCTGGCTAGAGTGATTGGGCAAAACCCTTCCAGGAGGGTGAACTTAGCTTTTATTATCATCACCTCAGACAGCTGCAGGGCTGTGGACAGTTTTGAAGCCCAGTCTGTTTCTTCTTCAACTGCAAAGTGAAAAATCCCCACTGTAACTCTAGCACAAAGCAGGAGTGTGGCCCTTTACAGAAAAGCCCTTTCTCTGGAATATGGAATCTAGCCCAAACTCCCCTATGTCTTAGCTCTCTGTGGGTAGGGCACTCAACTGTCTGTTTGGGAGATGAAGAGCTGCAGTGCTCCAGTTTCCAGCCAAGGATCCATTTGTGTGAGGAGGAGAAGGTGGAGGAGGTCTAGGGAAGGGTAGAGGGCATTCATTATGTGTGTTTCTGTGCTAAAGGTACAGCAAATTCCTATTGTGCTATGGGTGAGTGGTGAATCAGATGTTAAAGGCTTTGGATCATAGGTCAAGAATACAAAATCCATCATTTAGAGTGGAATTGTGTGACTTCTTCACTCAGGAAGAGCCTTTGAGTTAATTGCATGTGCTTGAAGCTCAAATGGGGTGTAAGCCAGCACAAGCCTTTCTCATAACCACAGAAAATACTCTTTTAGGTGTACTCTTTTAGGTGGGGAAAACATAGCATTCATTTCCCATTTAGCTGTTTCTTTGTTTCTCGTTTCTTCAAGCTAGAATATAGAGTCTACAAATATGTTCATAATTTTTACACCTCCTGTTTCTGCTGCAAGCCCAAAAAAGAAGTTCTGTGTCTCTGATAGGAAACCTGTTCTCATGACATTTTTAATCCATATCGAACTCAGACACTGACAGGCTTTAGTTCAACAATAAACCAGTCTCCAGATGTTTGGGGCTGGTGCTAATAGCAGAGTTCACTGGCTTGTTCTCCAATTGTATGCCTTTTGGGCTGCGAAGAGTGTTTTGACTGATAGCTGAATACTGGCAACCTGACTGCAAGGCTGATGACAGCTGCTTGGGCTCAAACTCATAAATCTATTTTTCAGATATATACATGTATGTACTAGAGAAAGTGTTAGACCTTGGATGCACAAATCATTAAAATTCAGCAACATTAGCTGGCAGCCTTGGATATGCAAATGATTAAGGCAACAGTAGCTTCCCACTTTCTGAGTCACTTGGCTACAGAGTCATCCTGTGTACTAGGGTGTAATTTTCTGTCTGCTATCACAACCAGGTTGTCTGCTGTCACTGTTTTTGAAGACTGAGATCCAGTTAGGTTCCTTGTTTCCCAGACACATTAGTGTAGGCCATGCAAACCCTGCTTCATTAGCTCTGCCATCTTGAGGTCTCATTTTCTGGAGATGCCTGGGTATTTAGTGCCATCTCCACACAAAAACAGACCTTCTCCAAACTTGTCTTTCCAGGTCCCTTATACTGAATCAGGACTAACCTTGCTGTGTCAAAGCTCTGGGAGATGCCAGGAGGACACTGGTTTACAATTACACTTTTTTTTCTGAAGCTCTGTGGCATGCTGTATACTGATTTAACTGCATTTCAGTAATGGTTTCCCTCAGGATATCAAACAACAATATATTAGATTTCTTAGTGAAATCCGTAAACATTAAATTGCATCCAATTAATTTCTTTAGTCTTCAAATTCTTCAGGTTCTTTTAAAAAATACAATCAAGCTTGTTTCACAATATTTTCCTTTAAGCATAAGTTGTTTGATCATCAAGTTGTGAGTCACCTTGATTTTGCTTTCAATTAACATTTCATGCTCAGTAATGAAGAATATGCTACATCATCTGTTGAAAATCCACTTTTCATGTGAGACTTGGGAAATGTTCATTTCAAATTGCCAAATAACCCGTTTTTCTCCTTCCTCACAGATAGCCCTAGGTCTAGGTCTCACAGACAGCCCCGCAGACAAGGGTTACCCTTAGACTCCTTTAAAAATACTGATTTACTGCTGAAAAATATTCCGCTCCAGTTTTCTTCTCCACTGTTGCTATGCCAGCAGTTTCCTAGGTCAGGGAGGCTTCATCTATTCTTTTTCTTATTTTATTTTTACCACACAGTTATGAAAACTTCTAAGGGTTTGATTGTGTATCCATTTCAATCTGTAAGTTTGTGCTGCTGAGGTGGAGGGGAGATTTGCTTGAGGAGAGCAGGGGAGGGGGGAGAGGAGGGCTGGGTGCACATGTCGTATTGATGGCTGCACTGTCATGCTGAGGGGGCTCCTGCAGGGGCACATGGGATGCAACCAACTGAAACATCAAGGATGAAAAGTAAAGTGGGATACCCAGCTGAAAGCATAGCACTAGGGTGCAGAGTTTAGGTTTCTTGGGAAGTGAGACAGCTTTTGGAGTAACTGGCACAAGAAAGATAGGCTTTGTATGAGCCAAGCATGGTGGGTTATAGTTCTTTTGGTGGCATTATATGTCACTAAGACTTACATGGGGTGTTTATTTTCAAACTGGAAAAGCCATTGTGCATGGAAGACCGCACAAATTTGGGTGACACATCACAAGCAGATGAAATAATGAAAATCCTGTAATCTAGGCATAAAAATAATAGTGTAATAAAGAATATTGCAAGTAAATAACCCCTGATAATCACAGCACATAAAAACAGGCAAGAAACATGTAGGATTATTTGGTACACAAGAGCTATAGATCTAAACAAGGAAAAACTATGGTGCATGAGAAGAAATGGCTGGTTTAAATCACAATGTAGGTATAAAAGTTATGCCAAAAGCTTGGTAGAAGTGGAATGCTGAAATAAGAAACAAATCATACAGGGATGACAGCTCCCATTATGAGAATTCATACTTAGCAACCTATCAGGTTTTTTAACCTACTTCATATAGTGTCTTTGGATGTGTAGAGAAGTTTTAAGTGCTTAAGCTGCTGTAGGATAAGAAATTGGTTTTGGTTTGTCTTTTTTCCCCGGGGATTAAGAAAGAAAAAAAACAGATTAAATGGAAAAAAAAAAAGAGGAACAAATGTCCAGTCTTTACATGGGAGGAAGGTCTTCACTGAGTATCCAGAACAATCCACTGTTCAATGAACTTACAGCTATGTGAGAAAACATGTGGCTGGGGAGTGACAAAATTTGATGAAGCTGTCAAATAATTTGGGATGGTTCAAGCAGATGTTACTCAGTATTATCCTGAGTGGTGGGAATGTGGTTCTTGAATTTCTGAGCAGTGAGATGAGAAGATTTTGTATTGATAGAAACTGATTTTAAAGTTCAGTGGTGCTAGGAAACAGCTCCCGTGCTGCTAACCCAGGGATGAGCACCAAATGAGCTACTGCCTTTTTGGCAAAGGGTTGGTAAAGTAATTTATGGAAACTTGTCTGAAAATGTTTGCTTAATGCCACAAATTAATATATCTAATGCCGTTTTCCTCCCTATGACCAACAAAAAGTCCAGCCTAATTTATAGTGTAAAGTGTTTACTCTGAATTTGCTCAAAAACTTTCTGACAGTATTTTCTTTTTATCAGTTTGTAGAGTTTTCTTAGGGTTAGAAACTCTCACTTCCTCTACATCAGGGTTTTTCTTAATTCAGTAGAGTTCTAGCACTGGTTAGGGTTTTATACAGTTGAGATAATCTACAGTTTGAAAACTTGATGGTATTTATAGTTTTTCTTGGAATAATTTCTTTCTCTTTCGTAGGCACTAGTTTTCTCTGGTACATACACACAGCTTCTCCTGCTTGCTCAGTTTTCTCTGCATCTTAGTAGGCTTGGATGCTGTTTGAGAATTATACTGGAGACATTTAATGAGAACAGTAAACTGATTTAATAAAACTTCCATTTCTAAAGGATAAGGTCTTTCTGAGCTTTCATTCAGAGGTTGACTGCATAGTGTTTTAAATAAGCTTCTCTTAAATAATCAGAAAAGAACCTTCCTGTACAAAAGCCTCTCGAAATCTCCCTTGCCATTTTCTCTATTTATTTAATCTTTCTTAAAAAATACATTTTGCAGTGTTATAGCAGGGACATGAATATTTATATTGTGTTTGGACTGCAGAGCAGAAACTATTGCAGAAGTGTCTCTTGCATTCACTGACTTGAGAATTGTATATGAAAATAATAAAAATATTGTACATCTTCACCTTCCTTTTCTGGATCATTACACACAGAGTGAAACTCTCTATCCCCCGATTCAAGCTCATTTTTGCTAACCCAAACTGCTGGACTGGTGAAATTTATCTCCTCAAGGAACTGCTTTTCAGATTCATGCCCAAGAGCAGCCAACCAGGTGCCTGAGAAGTGGGGCCCACCACAGAGCAGAGAGCACGAGGGAGTAGATTGCTTCCTTTATGAAACTTGAGCAGCAAAATGAACTGTAAAACAGTTTTCTATGATTGAATGAAGGGTCTATCTGCATACAGAAGTATTCATCTTCAAATATATTTCATGCAGAAATACTGTACAACATACAAGCTTTTATTTCTTACTGCTGAGATACTTATTCAGCAGATTTGTTTCCTGCAGATTTGTTCACTCCGTTGGCCACACAGATGCATTTGCTATTCTGCTCTGAGCTGATCCACATTTAAAAACCCCTCAGAGAGTTTTTCATGGGAGTCGCTTTTCATTAATGATGATAATATATGCAAGAAATGGAAAAAAATAAGTCATTTATCATTTCATTTGAAGAACTCACTTAGGATTAATAAGATTTATTTTTTAATTTTTTTATGACAAGTGTAGTAGCTGACCTTTAAAAGTATGGATTTATTTTTTTGGCAAGATATTGAAGTCTATTCAAAAATGAAAATATTTTTTTCTAAGCCTCACATTCTTAAATGAGAAAATGTTTCAATTATTGCTAATAGTTACTTATGCCACACCACTGACATAATAAACAAGAATTTAATGGGAAGAAAGATAAGTGACAGCTTCTCTCTTCCTCTTCTTCTTCCCATCCCCTCCAAGTCTGGTACAATGGAAGTTGTAATTAAGATATTCTAGAAACAAGCATTTCTTGGTTGTATTGGTCCTCAATTAAAGCACCACATCTAGAACACAAATACAGAATTATCACTATATGTTAATTGCTAATTAGCCGTAAGCTGAAGAGTGGTTGCAACTGACAAGTATTTTCTGTAGTATATTTTAAAATGAAATATTTTAGAATATATAAATACTTCTGATAATCACATTGGTTCAGTTGAATTACAGACAGCTCCTCAGATAGATAAGCTCAGTACCCTGCAGCAATTTTCCTTTAATTAAGGAAGTAATGCATTGTCCTATTTTCTCATCCTCTGAACATACCTCAGGAGTATCCTCCATTAAATGAGAGCTAATCTGAGCTGATACCCACTTTCTCTTTCCCCATCACTTAGATGAGAAGATTAATGTAATGCTTTGCTTTCAAGTAGGATTCATAGGATTTTAAATAGGATCAAATAGGAGAATTCAGTCTTTCATGTCATTCAGTGCACTTTCCTTCTTCTCAGGTATGCCCAAATATTGCTCCCATTGCCTGCTTGCTCCAGAAAACATAGCAAGGAAAGAAAATTACTTTCCTTGCACAGCTGTTGAATAAACAACAGAGGCTTTTGTCTCTGGTTGGTCTGCAACCCCATTATGAAGACCTTGGTTTTGTCAAGTCCAGGGGAGGGATGCCATGGCCTGTGTTTCTCACCTTCTTCCTCTCTGTGTGCTGTGCTGCCAGCTCCTGAACTTTCTTCTTTAAGAGAAAGAAACAGCAGTTTCTGCTAGGACAATTAAGTTGTTCCTGGGAAAAAGCAGCTGGACATGACTGAAAACGGCTCCAGCATCAGAGGAAGCATCCTATCACATCCTCCCAAAGCTTAAAACAAAAAACAACAAATACCTTAGAAAATGATAAAATTGTGTATAACAAATCCCACCCTCATCACACTGCTTGTGAAGGCAGTGACAGCCCTGTTTCCCACCCAGTTCTCTTTCTCTGTTCACGGCTTGCATGGATGTTTTCATTCCCACTGCAGTAGACCTGTGGATCTCCCCTTTCTCCTCAACTTTTCCCTACCCAGACTTTGGTGGCTTAGTAGGAGCTATTTCTTATCTCTATTGGTGCAAATATAGAGCTCAGCAACAAAAGTGCTTATCTTAGCCTCCCAAAGAAAGGCTTATAAGGAACTGACTGTGTGCTTTTCCCCTCTGGACTCCTAATGATCTGTAGGAAGAGCAAAGATGAGCCTGGGGCAGGAGGAGAAACATTGGAAGGAATTATTTTATTTCCAGAATGCTCCTTTCCCCCTGGTACTTATACAACTCTGATCCTTTGCTGTCCCTGTGGCCTGAGACTCCATGTTTTATAGCACACAGAAGTCTTGCAAAGAGGGAATGTGGTCTCTTTGTGTCTGGAAAGTACCTAATGCATCTCAGGCAGTAGGCCATCCAGTAAATATGAGTTTATCTGTCAGGAGACCTGCACAGCCCATCTCATTTCAGGCTCCTACTTAACCTGTCTTTTGTTTGTTTTACCTACCCAGAGCAGAGACCTACCTCACCATTTCTTTGGCTCCATTCTTTCAAATTGGCTGATCTGTGTATATTTTTTACTTATATGTATGGAAGTATGTATTAGTTTTGGGTAAGCTAATGCATTGTGAGAACTTTTCAGTTATTTTTTTATTGCCATTGGCAGAGCTTGAAACCATTTGAAATGCAGCCACATTGGCTTGTGTTCTATAAGAAATGGGGGGGGAATCGGTGTCTGCCAAGTGGAAAAGGATAAAACTGGTGTAATGATATGTTGCAATCATGCTGCAAAACCTACCACAGAAAATTACTGCTGTAACAACCTCCTTCCTGTTGTGAAAGGTTCCAGCCCAGGCTTTCTTGTGTTTCTCTTCTGAACATTTCTGTTCTTGAAAGTTATCTCTGTGACCCTTAGCAGCGAGCGACTGATAAGCTTCTTGGAGGGCAAACTGAAAAGCAGGGATGGAGGTCAGGAGAGGCAGGTGCCTGATTTTGGGCTGGGTGATGCTGCCAGATGTAAGCAACACTGGTCTGTGGTGGCTGACCCACTGTGTTGTGGGCAAGGCTTCATCCAGTGACTTGGCTAGTCTTGGTGGCCTGGGGGAGCATTGCCCTCTGAGGTGGCCTGTGGGACATGAGCTGCAGCTCCTGGTTTTGTCCATACTGAATGCATTTCCTCTCCACAAACGTTGCACTGTGCTTGGCACACAGTCTTGTTTTGTTAACACTGAATGAACTACCGAAAAGGGAGAGCCAGAAAACCAAATTACTGTCCTGGTTTCAGAGCAATTCTCCTAAAGGGAGGGTGGAAGGTGACAGCCTCAGTGTGGGAAAGTTTTCAGGCTTCTCTCTAAGTTGTTTATGTTCTGTGGAGAGAGTGGTTAGAGTCTCTTGAATCCAACTGTGTATTTGAGAAAGAACTATTCATCTGTTTAGGGGAAAGAAGGAAAAAAAAGCAGTGGAGATCCTGGTGGTTTCAGAGGTGTAAGGTGATGGCCCTTTGACAGCTCTTTCCAGAAAGGGATCATACAAAACATCTGACAGCACTAAGCCAGTTAAACACTGGGAAGTACTCAGAGCTGCCTTATACTTAAAAAATGCAAAGCACTCCGTGTGATCCAGGTTGTCAGACCACTGGCTCAGGGGCATCTCTTCCCAGGGGTTTCACCTCCTGCTGATAAAATAGATGATGAGAATTAAGGACACTAGGAATTCTACAGAGACAAAATCTGGGAGTCTCTGAAAGCTGAGTGGAAGGTAAACTCCCTTTTCTCAAGGCACTGTCCAGATTGGTGAACAAAGAGGCTCCCAGCACCTTGCACTTGTGTATGTGCTTATCTGGGTGCTGCTTCAGCTGGTTCTGGGCTTTCCACAGCTGAGCCTGCTGTGCTGTTTCCTCTGGATGTGAATGAACACCTTTTAACTTCTATTCTACGGTGTTTATACAATTAAATTTCCTTTTTAAAAAAATAAGAAAAAAAACCCAACAACCACCAGACATCATTAGCTTCCTGTACTTGAAGTTCACCACCACATCCTTGCACTCCCCAAGTCCCCAAACTCTACTGCTTCCAATAATAATAAAACCTGAAAAGGCTTGTTTTATTCTCTGTACAGCTACAACAAAATGGATGCAGATTAAGCTGTGCTTTTCCTCTCAGATATCTGGCATCACTCTCTTTGTCTCTCTCCAAGTCCTCCCTGTGAGGAATGAGCACAGCTGATCACTGGGATCTGAATCAGCTCAGGGGAGCATATGCTGGCCAGGGAAATTTTTTTCCTTTGATGCCCATTGCTCCCCACCTCTGATGTCTCTTGCACGTTTCACATTCTCCAGGCTCACAGTCATATGAAGTCACAGGCTAGAAGCAGCTTGTCTCCCTTGGCTGCACACAGCAGATTGGCCCAAGGGGATTTTCCCTTCTTAAAGTTGCCAGCAAAATATTTTGCGTGGCTTAAGTTGAGGTATCAAACTGTTTGCCTGCTATGGCCAGTTTGAACCAAAGGCTGTTATGAAGAAACACTGGAGTGGTCAAGAAAAGCCCCAGATAAAAGCTCTGAATAGATGGGATCCAGTTGGCCAGTTCCTTTTTCTCTTGTGAGTTTAACTAGACTTTCTCTCTTAAAATGAAATCTGATGTTTATGGGAATTTCTCATTCTCTATAAAGCTATGATTTTTTTTTTTTTTTTTTTGTGAAAAGAACAAATGCTACATATAAACCATATGGAACAGAAAGGTTGCAATATGTTTAAAAGAAGTGGATTTTTTTATATATAACAGAAGTGGGTGTATATCATTCTTTCATGCAATGGATTCTCTCTTTGGAAAATCCATAAAAATAGGAAATAAGAAACCATTTCTCTGCTGCTCATGTAAAATGACAGAGGAGGAAATTTCCGAGTTATAAGGAGTCAAGCAAAGATATCTGCCTGAGACTCTTTCCAAAATAAAACTGAACATGTCAGAAATCCTGCTAATCAATGAGATTGATTTGAGCTACTTGGTTCAGTTTTGCATCAAGGGAGTTTGGTTGTATTGCTTGTGATACTAAATTATCTTGGCCATAAGTACCTTTAATCATGAATGTCACAGAGTATCCAAACCTTGTTTGGGTAATAACTCAAAGTGGAAAGCAAAGGGAACAAAGTGTGATTTGGTGTTAGACGTGAAAGGGATGACATGTCTCAGGTGTGGGGTTTAGTTTCAGTGTTGTGAGGTCCAGGCTTCAGGAAAAGGATGGCTGGAGGCAAGCAGGGGCCCTGGCTGGAGTCTTGTTGCTTGTGGCTATGTTGTGAGGCGAGTATTTCTACTTCTTCAGTTGTGCTGAACATCAGCTTCTTGCCTTTGTTGCTGTAAAGAGAATGTCTTGGGAAGCACAGAGAGGTTGGCTGCTTCATGGCATGTGGGGAGCAAGGGAGATGGCTAGGCACTCACTGTTTCCTCCACTCCACCTTGAGTAGGGGCTGCTTGTGCTCTTACCCCATCCCTTGCTCCTTGAAAACCTCAGAGAGGTCCAGGTGGCAGTGAAGGAGGAGAGAAGGGCCAGGCACTGTTGCCCCATCACCCTGCGTTGCTTTAATTCCAGCAAGGAGAATCATGGCAAGGAATGGCACACGGAACACGTAATTCACTGGAGCTGAAAGCTGCCTCACCAGTGGCGTTTAGTTTATTATTTCTGTGTGTTGCTCCAGTAACACTGGCTGTCAGGTCTGTATTCAATGAATGAGAATTTGAGGTCTAGGAATCTGATTTGTTCCTGTCACTGGTAATGTCTTTTCAGAGTTTCCAAGATAATTCTGATATTTCAGGAGACCTGTTTCTTAAGTGTTTAAAAATGCACTTGGGCTTAGTCCTGCATCAGCCAAAGGAACACACTTCTCTATACACCCATTTCTTTGGAGCATGAAAGCAACTTTGCTTTTTCACTTCATCTGCTTCTTTTTTTTTTTTTTTTTCTTCAAAACTTTTCTGGGCAGGCCTGCAGCCTGCTGTAGGGGTTGCCTCTGTTCTTTCCCTGCTTCTTGCCCACTGCTCGGAGCTGTGGATGTATGAGCACTCAATTGGGAGATGCCCCTGCCAGATGTGACTTCCCCATCAGCTGCAGGAGAAAAAGTGGCACTTTTACTCTGCTGGACCACTAGATGGGGAAATTGTATTTACATTTTCAGGTTGCAAAATGGATCCTGGCAGCTGGGCTGGAGCTCTTGATAGTAATGAAGCATATCAAGCCTGTTATCTGCAAGAGGTGTGTGGTGATGACTCAGGCTTTGTCCCCCTCTTTAGCAAGTGACACCACAGCTTCTCTGCAAGGAGCCAGGCTCTGCCATGCCATGCTAGTGCTGACATGCTTTTGGGGATGTACTCTGCAAAACTGACCTTTACCAATGTCTGTGTGCGTGTCATTCCCCCCTCTCTTGGAAAGGTTACTGTGGGGTCCCCTGCCCCTCTGCCAGCCCCTGCATGCACCCCACAGCTTCACACTGGAGATGAACACAAGGTATAAATATTTTTTTAAAATTCTGAACAGATTGCTCCTGATTCTAGGAAACCATCTGGGCATCTGAGGGCTCCTGTCAGGTTCAAGGCAGAAATACAAGGCAACGTGTTCTCATAGCCTTCTTGTGCTTTCAGTATTTTGCTGCAGTTAAGATGGTGGCTTTTTCATGATGAAAGAATTTCTGCACAGAGTGACAGAAGTGACAGCTGGCTCTAACAAGCTTTCACATGGGAGACTGGTGGTTGTCGGGCAGGGCAATTAGTAGGATGAACTTGAGAATATTTGGTAGGCACAAGAATATTTCAAAGTTGAGGATTAAAGATCTTTGCCCCAAACTTGGAGAGCACAAATTCTCAACCATTAGTTCACTTTGATTTAAAACAAATATTTTTGGGACATAGTTTTCCTGTAAGAGAGCAGTAAAACTGGTTGTAGTCCATTTTAGATTACCCAAAAATTTAAGTCCACAAGGTGATAGGTAAGGATACCTAACGACGTATTAAAAAAAAGGGGAAAAAAGGCAAGAGTGCAGGTCACAGTGATGATTTTCCTTGCTGCAGGATGTGAGTCATGGGATCACAGCCTGATGCAGTGCTTTTGACTCAGTGTTACAGTAATTCAATAACCACTTTCTCTGTGCAGTACTATTTACAGAGCAGATGTGCCTTCTGATAAGGTGTGTAAAGTTTTTTAGAGTTTCTATGGACAATATAACTTTGGAAAGCACCTTTCTTTCTCTAAGATACTGCTGTACTATTTTGAGGAGGATATTTAAAGTAGTGCAACCATCACTGTGTGACAGCAGCTATAAAGGCTCACACCTCTACCTGTGCAGGCAAGGACATGAGCCATACAGTGAGAAGTTACCTTCACGCTGCCATGGATGGGTCCATGCAGATCTATGCTCCCACCTCTCCCTGCCAGTCCCCATGGGGTGCAGGGTCTGCATAGGGTCTGGTCCTCCTCCTCACTGCACTGCCACTGCACTCATCTGATGGGTGTTGCAATAGCTGATGGACAATGCTTGTGTAAAAACTCTGTTATCCAAAATCAATGTCAGCTCAGGAAAAAGCTGCAGAACTGTGTTTAAATAAACACATCTGCATCTTTTTGGCACTTGGAGCTACTGTAAATAGCTTAGCCAAAAATATGGATGAGTGTTTATATCCTTTCAAATATCACCACCAAACAATTAGAGAGACAAATATTTTTGCAGCAGCTGTGAGCTTTTTCTGCATATGTTTTATTGGAGAAATGATGTCTTTGGGTTGGAGTCTGGATGTCAGAGGTATTAAGGAAAGATGCTTGCGAGTTAGCTGCCAGGGAAGGCATCTTCATGTTTAACAAGATCTGCCGCTAAGACTCTACGCTGGATTTTGCACAGGGTCCTTTACTTCCATGCCTTTGGCTGGGGGAAATTTCTGTCATGTACCACAGTGTGCCTGGGCATACAGGCTTTGTGTAGTTTTCCCCTTTTAATTTTTAGAAATGCTTCCATATGGGAAACCTTAGGCCAAGGCTCCTCATGAACTGCGAAAGTTCTGGTACAGGCACACCAGTGTGGTGCGTGCTCAGGGAAGCTGAGGTGCTTGGGTAGCAGCAAATTTTTTCTGTGCTGTGGAATAAAGGTAATATTTCTATTTCATGAAGTCATCTGCTTTTATGTTTTTATTCACAGATCTTCAAATTATTCATACAGGATATGAGTAGGTTTATTTGCATCTTAAATATGAGGAAACACGGAGTGCAAGTCCACAGACACAAGGAACTGAGCCTGTCCCTCCGCAATCTGAGAGTTGACTTCAGATAGGATAAATTCGTATTCCTAGGACATTTCAGTGCCAGGAGGAAGAGGCAAACCTTCTCCAGGGTA
The DNA here is from genome assembly GCF_020740795.1 of Apus apus. Lineage (NCBI taxonomy): Eukaryota > Metazoa > Chordata > Aves > Apodiformes > Apodidae > Apus > Apus apus. Next base: position 30,139,886 of record NC_067285.1, read on the forward strand.
TCTGTCCTGATTTAGTGACTGGAAAATCTTCCACAGTGTATTGAGTCTTCATGTCCTGACATGCAATAGTATGGCATGTCAACTTGCACTGCTAGATCACTTAAACCAAGTGGTGCTTTGGCTGAAAGCCAGATGAACATCAATATCCCCTGCTTTGATTTATTAGTTTTTTGGTTTTCTTCTGTCGTGCTGGTTGGGCAACTGTGGTGTGAGTGGAGGGTGCTGGAGGCAGCAGTGCAGGAGGGAGCTGCAGTGCAGGGGTGGCTCTCAAAGACTTATGCAGCAGGCTGCAAAACTGAGGGCTGCTCTGGCATCCAAGCAAGTCAGGCTGAGTTTCCAGTCACATCACAGTGATGACACTGCAAAACACTTTCGTGCCTTCAAACCAGCTGTCACACTTGGTGACATACTTGGAGTGCTTTCTGCACTCTTATTTTTCCAGAGAAGCCAGGGTTACTCTGTATCCTCAACCATAAAGAGCCCTCTTGTGCAGAGCCACGTGCTGTTTATCAGTTCTCCACCATGTCTTACAGAGCTGATGTTCAAAGATAATGCATCAAAATTAGGTTTAAAAAATTTATCCATGAGCCAGCATAGTGAAGTCTAGTAAGTTAGACTTAATCACAGACTAGGTTTCCCTGAGAATTGAAATGCAATAGAAATGTCATTGTTACAGTCTTCACTTGTATGTTATACTCTTTATCAAGAACTTATTTGTCTGTTTTCTTGATTTTTTAATTATTTTTTTTTTATGGTCTCCCTGGCTGCTGCAGACCACATACTCCAGGTAAAGGATCTGTAACTTGGCAAGATAGAGATAGGACATAATTTCTTACCTTTCTTATTTGAGTATATGGCTCACATGGGCTGGCTTTATAAACTGAATTCTGGAGAGAGGCATAAATACATGACTGACGGTTCCTTTGGTCCCTCAAGGGCTTCCCAGAGCTGTCTGTCTGAGATCTCATTTTTAATGGAGAACCATCTGCTGCAAATGCACACAGTTAGCAAATGCCTACCTAATGCTATTCCGAGCAACACCCAAGGTAGATGAAACAAATTAAGAACATGTACCACCTGCTTTTCTATTTGTTTAGTTCATTGCATTTCACAGCACACTGTGTATAGTCAGTATTATTGTTCCTCTGCCTGATCTGTCAATGTTTGTTTGTTTGTTGTTTTTGTTCTTTTTTACACGTGGTAAGAAATAACGGAGGAAACTGTAAGGACCATAAAATCACTAAATAAATAGCTGGAATGCAGAAGTGCAGTGCCTGAAGCTATCTGACAACTGAAAATGGCTAGATATGTAATAAACAGCAATGTACCTTCATAGCCCTTATCATCTTCAGTCTGTAAGTGTAAGTTTATTGTTTCTTGCTGTCTCCCTGTTGGTTATGCTGCAATTCTCAATTCAGTTTGGAATGGTCCCCCTGTTGCTTTTGACAGCCCTCTAATTACAATTAATTAATTAAAGGATAGATTTATCATATTTGTTTTCTGGAATGACTTACCAAACTCACATCTTTCCTTTCAAACTTCTTGACATCTAGACAATTTTTGTACAATTTGCATATTCAATTAAAAATTATTTTCTTCCTTGGCCTTTGATACACAATGGGAGCATCCTTTAGCCACCTACTCTTATTTTGCTAACATTATTAGCAAAAGTCTTCCAATTATTGAGATACACTTGAATTCCTGTGAGTTAACATTTACAAAGTTAATATTGTGATGGTGCCTGTGACCATTCCAAAGTTCTGAGGCTCTACTACTCTCCAAACCTTACTATGCATAGGGCAAGCAATGTGCATCATCATCTTGCCAACCTCTGCCTTGTCAGGATAACTACCTAGGAAAGGTCAATATTTAGGTTCTGGGAATTGCCTGGGGTGCATCACTACATGATGTTATCAATCTGGTACCAAGCAGTCCTACAGAATGATTGTACCCAAAATTAAAAGCAAGGGACCTGAGTGTACATAGTTAAATTGAGATTACTTGATTTCACAATTAATTTTGTATGCAGGATTTGTGACTGTCTGCTCTTAGTGAGAGGGAAGGGATAGGGATGCCCCTACCCACATGGGGGAGCCCTTTTGTCCTTCCTCTTTGCCGGGACAGCTGCTCTGGGTGGGCAGAGGTACCCCTTCTCCTTCCTTCCTGCTAAGAGCAGAGAGGTGAGATGCTTGGCCTTGGGGAGCTTTGTATCAGAAGAGGTAACACCTGCAGTTTTCTTTCTCTTCCCCTCCTCACTTTGGAGAAAATTACAGTTCGGCTACCCAAGAGCAGCTTAGTCATAAACTTTATGATACCCACTCTCCAATGAAGGAATTCTTTTTTGTTCTCTCTTCCTAATTGAGTGGGCTTTCTCCATGCAAAGCCAGTACAGCAAATGTCTAAGTGAGGGTCTAGAAATCCCAGCTGGGGGTTTACATAAGCCTTTTGCTTTCTCTGGACCCAGAGCTTGGTTAAATAATAAATGCATCTCTGCTGGTGTGTCTTTCCAAACCTACCCCAGACAAATAACCACTTGTTCTGATAAAAAATGTCCCAAGTGTCATAGGCCAAAACTAAAGTGTTGTTTTCTCTCTCCCACTCTCTTTTTTTTTTTTTTTCCTTTTTTTTTTTTTTTTTTCTCCTCCTTCTGGCTTGGCTTTCAATTACATCAGTAATACACGCAGCTGCAGGCTGAACAGGGGCACTCTATAATCTGGCCAATACGACAGTGGCATTGTGTGGCACAGCCCAGAGAAGAGCTTAGATTTTCGCATCTCCCAAAATCTGTCCCCTCCTCATGACTCCACCTGCAAAGTGCCAAAAGTTTGGGTTAGTGCTCTTGGGAGGGAATCTGGCCCTTCCACTCCAGTTATTCCACAGTGTCTCTATACTTCCAGTTTATTTCCCTGCCTGTATGTTGAGCTTCACAAGCAGCCTGTAAGTCTTGCAGATTGGCTGCTTCCACGATTTTCTGGCAGGTTTTTGTGTGTCTTGCGATTTCTTTGCTTTTGTGTTCAAAATACTTACCCTTTTTGTACCTTGTTCCCGCACTGCACATTCCAGGTTGTGCTGTTTTAGCAGGCAGTTAAGCATGCTGTGCTGTGTCCTAACCCTGCTTTAAGCTCAGAAAGTTTCTTGGGGATTCAGTGTAAGGTGGTCTGAGAACTTGCCCCACTTGATCCTTGCAGTGGGAATACAAAGCTTTAGTAGTTTCTCTGCACAGAGAAGCTTATTAATTGTCTCTACCAAAGATTACAGCATCATCAAAGTACCTGCACTGCTCAATTAATTTATTCTACATCCTCTGGGTAACTTTACTGTGCTGTGCTTGGAAAGAGTTGAAATTTCTCTAGCTGTGCTGGACTGGGCCTGGAATTTCCTAGACTGTGCAGAGGTTTCCACAATACTGCAGCCATGGCCTGTGTCTCCTGCAACCATGTTGGTGCTGTCTGGCTGAGCCTAGGCTAAACATAACTGCACAGCCTCCCAACTGTGTATTACATGAGAAATACCTGTCATCCACACTTTAGGAAACCATGTACTTGCAGGTGTGATGGATGGCCAGAGGGAGAGAGGACTGGAGCTGCTCACCCGGAATGCTGTGGGATGCAGCCCATGAGCAGCACATGAGGCCCTGGCAAAGTGTGAAAGTCAGAGCAACAGAAGAAAATAGATGGTAGGAGCTCAGCTAAAAACATGGCAGGCAGTAACTGAACTGCTTATCTATTTTTTTAATAATATTTTCTTCTCCTCATGCTGTCCTTAAAAACCATTTTGTAAAACCAGTTGTTATGAGCTTGTATTATTTACTTCCCAGTTTACTACAAAACCACATAATTCATTAAAAAAATTAAGGGATAATGTCATACTAAAAAACATACAGTCTGCAATGTAAACTAAACAGCTTGTAGGGATGGTTAAATGTTAGCACATCACAAGAGCATTTAATAACCATGAAAGCTACTTATTCCACATATAGTAGACAACATGAAGGAAAACACTGCTTTGGCTTGAAAGAGTTTGAGAGGCCTGAACCACAGGCACTGATCTCTCGGGTTGACTCTCAATATGGGTTGTAGGCAGAGGCTGAGGAGGTAGCTGGCTGAGAAGGCCTGGGGAAGTGAGTAATGAATCTTGGCCTTCATTTAAGGGAAAAAGGTAGGTCAGCGCTGGCTGAAGGGTAAGGAAGCTGTGTCACTTGGCATTCTGTCTTGTGTTTACCTGCACTGTGGGGTGCACAGCAGCTAATAGTGATTGCTCTTTTAGGTTAATGTACCTGTGGTGTGAGAAACTGGGGCTTTGGTGGTAACCTGTGTGAAAAAGAAATGGGACACACAGGGAAGGAAAATGGGATTTTGGAGGGTCGACAACCTCATGACACTTAGGTAATTCCAGTGGTCCCAAGGAGTTGGTCTTGCATTTATTTAAGAAGGCAGAGTCACACAGGAGCCAGCAAGGCTGTCCACATCTGCTTGTGCCACTGGATGCCCTTTTCTGAAGGGAGCCATGAGCTCATCGCACTGTGGGATGGGAAGCTGGAGCTGCACTCCTGGGCTGAGTGGACTGCACTCCCTGGGACGTGGCTCCATGTGGCTCCAGTCCAGACCCTTAAATGTGCTGCCTCAGGGAAAGCATTCCCTAAATACTTTTGGGAATAACAAGTTTCCACAGATGCAAACAGTCACTCATTTGGTCACTGCTGCTGCATTTTTTCCAGTCTTCCATTTAGCTTTCTTTCCTTTTGCCTTTGTTTTATTTCCTGCTTTGCACTTGGGCAGTGAGTCTCTCTAGCTCATGTGCAGTCCCAACAGCTGCTGCCAGGAAGGACTGATTATTCTTTTATCACTGAGTAATGCTGCCGTTGCTGCAATAAGTCTTGCCCTGATGCTGGGTACATCAAAATCACTGTTTCATTTGAAACTGTTGCCTGTGACCACAAAGAACTACTCCTGCTGGGTTCACAGGCAGCCCTGTGGCAGCACGAGAAAATGGAGCTGCACTGAAAGCCTTTATCCCATCATGGAAATGGGAGCTGGGGCCACTCTGCAGTCCTGGATGTGGCACTCACATGGTCAAAGCACAACATAGCCCAGTGCCAAAACACAAAACTATATAAAATTATTTTTTGCCTTCTTCCCATCTGCACCCCTCTCTCCATGGCGTGTGTCAGTGGGGAGAAGCAGCAACTTGAGGCATTTCCCTGGGACAGAAAGGATCTGGAACTGAGATGCTACCACCTCCCCACTCCCTGCCTCCCACAGCCAGCAAAATTTCAATGTAAGTTTCCATTTGTGAAAGAGCAGCAAACCACGGGGACTTCCTCAGGAGAGAACTCCATTTTCAGGGTGTGAAATTTCTCACTTTTTCTAGCTGCCAGTGACACTTCTCAACTGCAGCAATGCTATTAAACTGGCCTTGGCTCTTCCAAGGTAGATCAGTCTGCTGCAAAGTAGTCCCTCTCCTCAGGGTCTGAGGAAAATGCAGTCTTATCCGGAAAAGGAAATACAAGCTGTAGATTTGCGTTTCATTCTTGTTATCTAGTGAACACTGCACAGCTGCAGGACAGTGCAATGCAGAGCAGAAGCATATATGTGCAATTCTGGATATGATGGTGGCAGCTAAGGAAGGGGAACTAGGAGGTCCCTGTGGGGACAATGAGGGAATACATACACATACTGCTTATATATTCTTCAGGCTCCCTTATTATTTATGCATGGGAAAGTATAGCTCTGGCTGTGGGCCACACTTGACCAGGAATGTGGCAAAACCTCAGGGCAGTTCCATAGGAGATGTTCAGGCTTAACCTGCCTGTGCCTTTGCCAGGCACTGATTCAAACCAGCTGTTGAAAACCCTGCCAGTGTCTGTTGGCAACAGCTTGGGCAGAAGTAAAAAGGAAGAAAGAGTCTTGCTATAAAAAGCAGCTTCTCTGCCTTGCTGATTAGGGAGAATGGGGCCAATTCCCCTTTGCAGCTCCAGAAGGTGCAGGATGTGCTGCTCTGTTGCTGCCGTGGAGCTGCTTGATAATCTCGTCCCATCATCTTGAGAACAATCCTTCCAGTTCCTCTACTGCACAGAGTGATGAGCCCAAAGTGTCTCAAGAAAGGAAGAATTCGTGAAACTCCTGAAAATTTCACCACTGGGGAAACCAGTGTATTCCCCTGACCAACACAACTAGCTAGTAATGGATGACATGACAGCATGCTGACAAGCCCCCAGTTATTCCTTTAATCTATCATCAGCATATGAGCTACTTTAAAAACAAAACCCAATCTCTTCAGGACAAAGAAGTCTTCGCTGCTCCATCAGGCAGTGTACAACGACTGGTTGCATTACCTGGAGGCTAAAAGTTTCTTGTGTCTCAGTCTGGGCTTTTCTGTCTGTAAGTGGAAATAGATGTGAAGACATACTAAGGAGGAGAAAGCACTGGGAAGAGAATGGTTCAAGACGAAGATAGCACTAACCAGTATACAATACCATACAAAACAAGACCCGCTTTGTTTTCTGTAAATGAAGTGTGTTCAGCTGCTCTCTCCATCTCTTGTCTCTTTCTTTCCTTAGTAAGACTGATATTTCTGTTATTTTTATTAGCCTGCAGACAATATAGAAATGAAACTTTAACCTTTCTTGAAAATGGCTCATTTAATGAAATAGATTTACTCAGAAGTACAGGCATGAATATGCACCTTCTGGATGGACCATTGGAGAGGTGTAGATTTGAGATAAACCTGCGTGTTCTCTCAAGTAAATTATTCTAATTTTGGTGAGAATGCAGGGCTTAGCACAAATCCTGCCTGCTTCTGGGATGCATAAACCATGCTCCGTTTGAAAACAAACACACACCCATCAGCAGCAATATTGCTTGTCATTAAAAACCACACACTAGAAGTAGGTGTTAGTTGAGTTACACACCAAGTCCCCTTTTTCTGTGTCTTGCCAAAACTGTATCCAGTAGCAAACCATGGTAAATCCCAGTTGGGGAGAATTTAAATTCTTAATTGTTTAAATAAATAAAATCCTTGATTATTTAGAGGTTCTGATGGCAGAAGTGTGGCACGCAGCAATGTCCCTGGGCACAGCTGAGTTTACTGGGTTGTTCAGGGTCTGTGTGTTCTGGAACACCACCGGCCATGGAGCAGCTCTTCAGGCTTCTCCACAGCCCTGTCAGTCACATGTAAGGGATGGCCGTGTTCAGTGCTCTGTTTGGTTTCCCTATATCACTCTTGGGTCTGGTCTGTGCCACAGACATGTTGTGCAATGGGTTTTAAACCAGTTTTCTGCCTTCTTTCATCTGGATAAACCCCAGGTTTGTGAGGTTGGATTTTGGGATTTGAAAAGATTTGTATCGATGGCAGCAACTGCACCTCTTGGGGTGGGAGATGTCTATGGGGGGAGTAAAGAGAAAGGTTGTTCGAGATATGGGTGTGATCGGAATAACACAGTGCTAATAACACCTTTCCCATCTATCTGAGAGGGTCTGTCTCCAAAGCCACGCAAATAAGAGTCTTTTCTAGCAGAATTAATTTTGCTCTTCACAGCCCAGTGGACACATCTTTTTAACGGAGTCAGATGCACCTACACTGACTGAGTTTACCTCCGTGTCTGTGTGTGTATATATATATTTTAAAGCAATCAGCACTGAAGCAATGTTAGCTTCTGCAAGAAAGATCCATAAGTGTTTTAAGTCTCCAGGAGGGCTAAACTATATTTAGAAACCAGAGGGGGCTGCTCTTATGCTACAGGTTATTTCCTCTGCCAAGGCAGCACTTAGGCAAGTGCTGTGCTGAGGTGCAGCTAAGATTGTAAAGATGTCTTCAGTGCATGGACTAACAGCCTGGTACACTCAGACTATGCTATCAAAAACACCCCAGCCACCTGAACTAGGATTAAATATATGAAAATTAGGAGCTTCTTATTTTCAAACCCCAGATCTGAGGTACTTTCAGCTCTAGGCTTTGCAGACTTGTTCAGCTTTGTTCAGTTGATGGAGGAAATATTCTGTGTAGTTTCTATTGATGGTTAGTTTTCCTGTATCCCTTCAACATGTTTTTAGGCTGGTTGTCACATGGGACTATGGTATCTCAGATAATTCATGTCACACACAGCCTGTCTATACTTCTGGGTTCCCCAGACTGTGGAGTACTCTGTGTCCTTGCCTGCTCTTTGTGAGATCACAAAATATCCTCAGGGATTATAAGTAATCCTTCTTAGAGCAGTAGATTATACAAATGACAAATTATTGGAAAGATATGCATCTGGGATAAAGAACATGAGGTTTACTTCTCTGAGAAGGTTTGTGCTTCCTGACCGGTAGCATTTTACACCAGGCAGTGAAAAAGTTTGGAGAAAGCTGTTCTGTACATGTGTGTGTGTGAGGCACTTTCTATTGCGGAATATTGCCTGGTGTTTGAATTTCATCCTCACCTAGGGACTCAGTCCTTCATGCCAAAAACCTGTAGGCATCTGACTCATGGCACAGGTGGTAGTGGAAGACTTTGGTGTCATTACAAATTTCCAAAAGCATGAGCACTTAGCGTAGGAGGTTCATCTGTGTCTAAATTGTGAGTTCCTACTTCATCCCAACAGTCATAAAGCACTGCAGGGTGGATGTAGGAGCCTGGACATGCCTTTGAGGATGAGCATTAGCCTGGCCTATGTGGGGCAGCTGCAAAATGCAAAATTCCAGGAAGAGCCAAAACAATCTCCAACTACATGGCTCTGAAGAGTCGAGATCAGAGAGCATTTTTGCTGTCTCTCTCTGTATTTTCACTAAAACAGATGAATTTTAGAGTAGGCTCTGACCTACATAATGTGGGAAGCCTTGCCTGCAACTCTTCCTGGGGGATTAGCAGGGAAGATTGGGTGTGGGGTGTGAAGGGGTAGTAACATTTTTTAAATATTTCTTTGTCTTTTTTTTTTTTTTTTACTTGTTAGCTATTTAGAGTCCAGCCTCGTTAAGTCCATGCATTACAGTTCAGTGGCCTTTGAATGAATGGATTAATTCAGTGTTATTTTATCGCTTTCCTCCTGTACCCTGCAGCTGTGCAGTCTAAAGTTATCTTGTTTTCTCATTTATAAGTGTTGTAAAGGAAGCTCCCTGGAGATGATGCAGTGTGTGCTGAGCACCAAAGTCTCTGCTGAGCATGATTGTTGTGAAAAATCATCATAACAGCTCCTCAAAGCTGTAGTCTGGGCCACACTTCATGGGGGATGTATTAACTGTACATTTCCCCACTTTTTGCTATTTCATCTAAGAATCTCTGTGAAACAGTTACGTGCAGACCATCAAGGTAGCAATATTGATTTGAAAGGTTTGGGCTCATTGTTTTGTTTGGGTTTTTTTTGTCTGGAATGACTGTGAATTACCCCTCCTGGCAAAAGTGTCAAAGTAGCTACAGGTCCAGAAAAATGGTATGAAGAATTGGAATTTGTGCTTTTCATTGCTTTTATATAGGAAATGCTGAATTTTGGGTTCTTTGTAAACAAAAATTTCTCAAGCTGAGCCCAGCAGGCTTTGGAAAAAAAGTAACTAGAATATCTCAGGCTACTTCTGCTCAGTGGGTACTAGGAGGGCTGTGGTAGTGTGCATTGAATTACAATAAAAACCTCTCATCTATTTTGGCATCACATTTGAATAGCCTTGCTTGATTTTGTTTTTCCTAGTAGATAATGAATTTTTGATTTGATTTTCAGGCTGGACAGTTACTCAGGCTGGTAGCTGGCAATGCTATCTATATGCAACATGTCTATGGAACATACTTGATTTCTCTGGAGAAAGGGACTGAGGGGTAATAAATCTTGCCTTCTAACATGCAGCTGAGCTGCCTCTGGCCAACCCTCCCCTGAGGAAACATGGAAAGAAAAGTCAGTAGTATTCCCTGCAAATTCTCCAGGGAATAAAGGGTGCTGTAGTACCCTTTATTTCCTGAGAGTTTTCTCTCCCAGGCTTCATCCATCACATCTCACGTTCTCTGTGCTCATGTTTCAAATTAAGGGGGACCACTCCAGGGCTTTGTGGAGGGAGCATGTCCCACCCAGTACTGTCACAGCTCTTTGCAGGGGAAATGCAGGAAACAGAGGCAAGTGGGTGTTTGGTTCGAGTAAAGAAGGTGAGATCTGCTTTTTGCTGTAGGTAGGATGGCCATCAGTCAGTGGAAAGATCCACTGAAGTAACTTTATTATTTCAGAAGTTGAGCCGTAAATGCAGCAGAATCAGTTGAACTTTTTCCATTTGGTCACTGCATACTGTACACTCTGATCTCCTGGGAGCCAGCTAAGTCTTTTCCTTTACCCAGAAGTTTCATTTTATTTTAGTTCAAACATCTCCTCTGATAAATCTGGGGTGGTTCTTAGACCTCTGTGCAAGTTCTCCCATGAAGTCGGCAGCCTGACCACAGCCCTGGGAGGCAGGGCAGCCAACACGGACAGATGAATCTCTGTGGTTTGTTTGGAGGACACTGGAGGTAGGAGGGATCTCAGAGATGATCCTGGAGGCTTGTTTAGCTCCTGGTCTAAGGGACCTTGGGAATACTTCATATCTCCAAGGAGCACCTCTTTGGACCCTCTGGTCACGCACACCACATGGTCACAAGAAGGTTGAACTCTCTACAGCCTCGCTGTTGAGAAGCTGGAACACTGTTGGTGATGCCACAAGAGGAAGGATGAGCTGCTTTTCCTCCAAACCAGCCCAGCCTCTGCCCCTCTGGGGCTCAGCAACCGGGCACGCTGTGTATCTTGTTTAGGCTGAGTGATCACAGGTCCCGGCATATACAGACTTACAGGATTTATTATTCTAACCTAGGGCTGATACCACTTTATTCCTAAGATGAAATCCTGTGTCTTGCCAGCTATGGGTCATTCCTGCAGCAGGAAGGACAGACAAGAAGCTGTGTCCTGGGAAGGCACACTCACTTTCCAAGAGTAAACCACAGCCTCAATCCAGATGTGCTTTTCTCCATTCTGTGTGTTTAATTTTCTGTTTGAAGTTGATGTTGCATCAGGGAAAAGCTGACAGGTAAAGGTAGTTAGTGTTCCCAAAGGCAAGATACTTAGACTGTAAAATTTCTTAGAGTACTCCTTCACTCTGTAGATAATTAGTAAACTGCTCAAAGAGATTATTTCCTATTAACAGGTTTGAATAACTGTATAGTCCTTATGCTGCTTTGGGTTTGGTACATGACATCCCCAAACCCACACGTAGGTAAATGTGCAAAATAAGTTACTGGTGCTTGTGTGTTGTAACTCCAGGTCTAACCATGTGTGGGCTGACTTTATGCCACCTGAAAGGGAGTGTGTTTATGAGGAGCTGGATGATAGATCTATAGAAGAGAATTAGACTTTGTGTGTTCTATACCTTTTAATTGAACCAGGCTGAGTTGCTTGCAGGAAGGGTGTGTTTTGGCAGCATCAGGGCTTGGTTTGTGCCTGTACTGCTGTGGCTGAAGGCAGGAGCTGTGTCTCTAAAAACGCAAAGGCAAGTGATGAATAATTTTCACCACTTAGAGCAGCTCCAGTGTTGGTGTCTGTTCATCAGAGGTGCTTTCAGCCTGGTTTCTGCACTGCACTGCAGCTCTATCCAAGCAGGGCAAGCTGGAGCACCTGTGGGCTCTCCTAAGACGTGGAGGCAGGTCCTCTTGAGGTGATGTGCTCATTGGGGCACAGAGCTGTCAGCTCCCATTCTGATTATGCTGGCAGACTTGATCTGTGCCAGCACATTAACCCCTGCAGAAATAATTTTCTCTCAGGGTAGGGAGAGCATCCATTTCTGCCAAAACCCTTTATTTGCAATTAGCTCCAAAGAGAATGTCCTTAGCGCAGAGATAAAACACCAGTGGAATGAGCAAAGTGTTTGCTCTTTTCCTCTGAAAGTCTCTTAATTTCAGGAAGGATGTGGCTGTCATCTTGTAATTAACTTCTGGAAAATTATCTGCATCGTTAGATGAAGGTTGTAGTGAGGAGGTAGGTTTTTTTGATCTTAAAAACTAAGAATATTTAAGAATGTTTGGGCCATTCATAAATTGTTGTAAAATACAAATCTTTGGGAAAAGGGTTATTAGTTCAGCAGTCATTAATACCTGCATTAGGTCAATGCACAGAAATCCATTAGTGCAGCAGTAGCTTTCTGGTTTCTTTTTGGCATTCTCTCTTATGATAGTTTTTGTTTTATTTTTAACCGGGAGCACTAGCCCTCATATTCACAGGTGTTAAGTGGTGTTATGTAGGACTGGAAAGGACCTCTGGAGAGTCAACAGTTCAGCTCTAAGACATGATCAGTTACATTTGTGTAACCTCTTTTTAAAACTTTTCACAAAGATTTCCCCAACCTGCAAATAAAAAAAATGAGTGTCAGGCCCCAGACCGTAGTTGTTATCCCAAATGAGGCCTTACCAACAATGAAGAAAATGGAATAATTGCCTGCCTTTTTAATTCAGTCCATGAAATCTGCCTACTGTTCATCAGCATTGCTTTGGGAGCTCCTGTTCAGATCCAGATGACTCCTAATGCTTTTCTACATATTGTGGGATGACTAGTTGTTACTGTGGATTCAGTTTTGTCTTCCTCTGTGTAGGGATTTACCATAAGATAAAACATTTTGAATCGTGTCAGACAGGAGAGATATATATCAGAAACAAATATGGTTTTGCAAGTTAATGTAGTTTCTAATGTGATAGCTACTCCAGTAACAGCAGAGAGATTTCATTTTCATTTTGTAGGTGTTATGTATTTTGTTTCTAACAAATATTAATAACTGCAGTAGATACTCATTTTCAGTTAAGCAGGAAGCAACTGTCCTCAGTACACATCTGAAAGTAAATGTATTTATATTCCAGACCACAGATAACTTTGTGCATCTACTGTACAGTAATTCTGGGGGGTAGTGGCAAACAGGAAAAGTCCATTAGACAGAATATGATGATTAGCAGTGTCTTTTCATTGACTACAATTAGCTAAAGTAGTTTTCTATACCTGTTCTAACATAATCTTTTATCAATACAAAAATCTGAGCCCAACAATATGTTCAGGTTTGTGATGCTGACCTGGGGAGAGAAATTGTACCCAACATATAGTATTTTTTTAAATGTTGTTCAAAGAAATTTTCAATACTTGCAGAAATCACGTGAGACAGCTTAGGATTTGCTTCAATTTCTTGATACGAGATCTCAACGTATGGAGCTTTTGTTCTGTTTATGGGTGTAAAATCACCCTGGGTTTGAGCAGATGGGGGTGTTAACCAGCTTCAGACAGCTGCAGTGATTCTAAATAGGAATGGGATGTGTCACAATAATTTATCAACAGACTTGTTTTCAGTCTCCTGTTCTAGACTGAAGAACCCCTTTGTGCAACAGCATAATAACCAGTGGGCAGATGACTTTGACTCTCCCGCTCTCAGGGGCACATGAATAAGACCTAATGAAAACAGCAGGGAGACAAAGGGTGATAGCTACTTCATGCTGGTAGCAAAGATAGTCCTTTATAACACTCCATACATCTGCAGCAATCCACATCTACAACACCCTGGACAGGACCAACCACTGTAAACAATGTTATCAGAGGACAATGTGGGCTGTATGCATGTTTATTCTAGATAAATTAACACAGGCCTGTTCTTCACTGAAGCAGAGAAAATAAAGCAGTTCTTTGTCACTCTGCAAAAACCTGATTTGAAAAGAGCAGTTTTAACCAAGGATGTTTGGAAACTGAATGTTAGTGGTGACAAGAGACTGGTCTTCCACTGTTTTATCTTTCACGGTCAATCTTTCCTGTTGCCTGGAAAGAGGGACAGCATCTAAATATGCTGCTCATGAGAAATGCAAAGGAATGTAGAGAGATGTAGATTCAGTTCAAATTTTTGGTTATGGTGTCTTCATAGTTTCTAACAGAGATGCTCAAATCCTTGAAATTACATTTGCTTTTTTGCTTAAAAAAAGAAAGGTGGTATTTTACCAATGCTTAAAATCTGCACCCAGTAGTAAGATTAAGACTGAGCAAAACCCTTCCTAACAAAATAAAACATCTTTAAAGCGTTTGGTTTCACAGCAAAATTTCAGCGGAATGGATCAAAATTAGTGGAATCTTTGCCTGACAGGTGTCACTAGCTGCTAGTAGGGCTAGACACAAAACACCCAGTAAATTTTAGGGGAAAAAATAGTGCAATTTTCTAAAATACAGCTGTCATAGATGTGCAGTGTGATAACAGCCTATGTAACATTAGCCTTAGAGACGATCTGTACTGTATTGCCATGAAATTAATTTTGCCACCTCTGTGAGTTCATAGTTTTATGCCTGTGCTTTCCAGACAAGCAGTGATACATAATTAGGAGATGTACTGGGAAAAGAAAGCCTGAAGAAGGTAGTGGTGTATTTTGAGGCTTTTAAAGCACCCCTCCCAGCCTTGATTGGCATGGCTGGGCACATTCTTCACAGGTCTCACTGTGAAGCCACCCACTTCAGGAGTAAACCCTGAGACCTGCAGACCTCCACAAAAAAAAAAAAAAAAAAAAAAAGGTTGGGCAAAGTCTGAGTTTGAAATTGGGTGTTTGTCTGTTGTGGAACAAAGAGCATAATAGGACAAAGCTCAGTGGCTTTTCTTTGTTTAAGAGAAGTTGAGACCTTTTATTTTTATTTTAAAAGGATGGTAGATAAAGCAGTTCTTATGTGTTTGAAAAACATTCATTGCTTATTGAAGGACCTGTTATGCCCAAGGGACCAATCTTCTTAACATTAATAGGTCTGCAGCATTTCAGCCTTTGGTTTTGTCATGGTTCACACTGAATAACAGCCCTGCCACTCTTTGAAATATGTGGGAAAACTTCCAGTGGCTGTACTTACAGGAGCCCTTTGCTGTGAATCAGGCAATAGAGCATCCATCCCTGTCAACTCAGCAGCCCCGGCTGAGTTGCACGAAGCCCTCAGAGCAGGAAACATGCAGAGGCCACTGTGACTGTGCCCACAACCTGGCAAACAATTCACAGTAAACAATCTGTTAGGCTTTTTTCCCCCTGTTTAATGTGAATTATCTATGGATGCATGTGTATAATGAATTAATTCAACCTTCAGAATTACTTCATAAATGTTTTTTATACCAACAAATTCTAGTCTGAAGCATTTGCTTTGACTTTGTCTTGACTGTTCATCCCATTGAGATGAGCCCCCTCTCTACTTCCTGATTAGAAAGTCCAGAGGACTAGGAGGTGATGCTGCAATTTATAGCCCAAAAGTAGAAGAGCCAAATGTTGAAAGCATCACAGTCCCCATTTTCAGCCTTTTTGGAAAGACTATAGGAAGTTGGACTGAATCATTGACAAAGCCTCGATGTAAAGCCCAGTCATGCACCAACTGAAAAGCAGCAGTAGTTATGCTAAAATCAACTAAAAAAAATCAGCTACATCCATATACTATAGTTATCTTTTGATACTGTGTTTTACACTACTGTGAGTTTTAACTTCATTTTGCTCAATTTATACACATTACTGTTGTTTCTAGAAAATATTTCGAAACTGAGCTTCATTTATTTTAAGTATGATTTTATTACACTTATTTCAAGTTCTTTATTAACTGTGGTGCCTTTCCATAGCAAAGGAAGAAAAAATGTTTGGCTTGCTATCTTCTAGAAATTAAACTAGTACGTTCTGAACAGATATTCTGGAGGTAAGTATTCAAAGTAAGTCTCTCAATTATTGTCAGGTTGCCAGGGACCACACTACTAATTACTTTTCTTTTTATATCAAAGCTATATCTGAAAATTGAGCAGTGCACTTACAGGTGTGTTTCTTTTTTCCCACCTTATAATTAAAGGAAAATACACATAATTTGTGAAAGATGATTAGCATGCAGGGAATCACCTTTCCCTGTGCTAGTAAAGCACTCAGAACAGCTATGCACTTGAGCACTACTATGGCAGACATGAGTAGCAATGGTGTGATAAGTAGCCTGTTAAAATGACAGTTGACACCATATGAATTTCTCTTTTTTCACCAGTCACTGCTGGACTGGAGATGCAGGAACTTTTTTGTAAAGGCAGCTCCTCCAGCAAGCTTGCCTGGGTGCAAGGCTTGGAGAAGGAGTTTGGGCTGCAGCATGCCCTCAGCCCAGCTGTGCAGCTAGCCCTTGCAGCTGGCAAGGGACAATCTGCCCCCTGAGGTGATTTCCTGTCTCAGGTGTTTTGGTGGCATGAGTGCCTGTGAGAAAAGTACTTCTCAATGTGATCTTGGGTCAGCCTGCTTCTGCCTCGGCTTCCATATTTGTGTGTTTATAACAAACACCATTGTGGATAGAAGAAAATCATGTGTAGTTTCACGAGGAAAATGCTGGCTTCTGGGAACTGTTTGCTGACATTGGATATGTAACAGCAAAAAAAAAAAAAAAAAAAGGTTGGGGTAGCTTGGTGTAAGTCATGTTAAGTCTAGTTTACATCTGCCTTGCCTAGACAGAGATGAAGTTTTTCTGTGCAGCTGTGCACATCTTGATGCCGTCCAGGGCTCAGTGCAGTGCCCCGAGGGCTGCCCTGTCTCATGCTACTGTGCTGAGCTCTCAGCAATCACCAGGGTCTTAGTAGTGCTGGGATCAGCCTCCCAGCTCTGGCTGCAAGTGCAGCTACACCAGCTTAGCAGCTGCTTGTCTTGCTGTGGGCATGCTCCTAAAAGGCAGGCTGGTGAAAACAGTTATAACTCTACAGTACAGTAAGATCTGCTTCTCATTTCACTATGCAAGTTGGGTATCATGCTTCTTACCACTGTAGCTAAGCTGGCAGAGGTAGCAGGAACTACCAAAGTAGTGGGACTGAGAGATAGTGCTTGGTCCTGGTGGAGTCTCAGCACGGCACTTGACTTACATCTTGCATGAATAGGCATTAGGGAAGACCTAGGGGGAAAAGATGTTTTGTGCATTGTGATGTTCCTGATGTATAGGAAAAATATTGGGAGATAAGACCCAAGCTGCAGAAAGGCTCTGACTCTTCCCAGTGGTTAGAGTAGTCTCAGAAGAAGTGGAAGACCTTGCTCCAGCTCCTGCTTTACATCTTAACTTAGCAGAACATCTTGACAACCAGGGCTTGGCAGGACCCTGGCTGCAGCTGCCCAGCCCTGCGCACTCTCTCTGCTGAGTAGCTAACTGCACATTGCAGTGGGCATCCCCTGCACTCACCCTGACACACCAGATAATCTCATGGTCCTCAGAGCATGCACAGTAGATGGGAGAGGCTGAGGCCATACAGTCCGGGGAGGCTCTGGATTGCAATTTAACTGATATAGATGTATTTTAGTTCAGGGAACCGGCACTTATCTATTGATTATAGCTCACAAGCCTGAGCTTTCTTTATCATGATGAAGCTAAGGGTGCATGCTGTTTGATTTAAAGCATGAGAAAAGAGCAATTTGCTCTGAAGCCTAAACCCATATTTCCATGGAAATGAAGTACCTTTCCAGTTAGATTTCTTTGAGAGGGCCTAATGGCATCATTTCCCCAAAGTTACACAACATTAACTGTGTATTTTTTTCCAGAAATGCTGGGAAATTATGTTAACATCTAATGCAATTAATTTATATAAATATGCCTTGTGGCAATAAAGAAAACCAAATAATGTTCTTCCTTAATGTAATGAATCAGTTAAATTCTAAAGCAATAAATGTATCAGACTTTTAATTTAACAGCATGCACCAGAAAAAATTATGCTGGTAGAGCCACAGCTCTAGAATTGTTTTATTTCTCTGAGATGGCAACAGAAAAACTCAACTATAAGAAGAATACATTGAATATCATCATGTTTCATGCCTGATAATTAAAAAAATTGATAACAATACTGTATGATATGCCAGGCTCAGCTGCTTTTGACGTTTCTAGGACCTGAACCTCCAGACTTTTATGTAAACACCGGATTTTATTCATATGAGCATTATCGTTGTTGTCAGGGAGACAGTCACTCGTCTACCGTTGCCACAAAGAGCATTTTAATCATCCCTTCTCCAGTCAGAATCCCTGCTTTTAAAACAGCAGACAAAGGTTCCTTTTCTCTCTTGCTTTCTATCTGGATATTGCAGTTACACAAGTCCTGCATCAGGTCGTGTGCAATGAAGGCAAAAAGTCATTCTCAGAGAGAAAAGAGGCACCTATTATTAGTGTTCCCAAGACACACTCTTGTAAGACCAAAAAAAAAAAAAAATATTTTTTTCATTCTTTGTGTTCTGTGACGATGCCTGCTATTTTTGCTGTTAGCTTCTCATGTTTGCCTGACTGTTTTATTAGTTTGTTTTTTTTTTTATTAAAGCAGCAAACACCTTACAAAAAAACCCAACAGCAACAGACTGATAGGAAGTCTTTTTTATCTCTTTTCATTTAATTAAGTAGAAACTGCCAAAGACCAGCATGCCACACAATTGTGGGAGCCCTTACTGCTGCTCATGTGTTTTTAGTATTACTGAATAATTTATATTTTGAAGAAAAAAGTGCTGTCTTTGTTACCTTATATTTCTGGCTTCTCCCTAAGTTTAAATTTCTCAATGAGACAGTATGGATCTGCTATAAACACAATAAGGATTGTACAATAATTTCAACCCCCATAATTTAAAATTTGTCTGGCAATGCAGAATAATTACTTCTCTAAAGACTAGCATAATTCATCTGCAAGTTCAGCCTCTTAACCTGACTGCTGACTCCCAAATGCATCTGGACTGTGATGCAGACTTGGTGTAGTTCAGGGCTAAAACAAACACACAAAGTAGTCTGTGGAATCCAACATGGCTGGATTCCCATGTCCCTCTGCACTGTGTTAACACCACAGCTATGGTCTAGCATAAAACTGCACTGAGACACGAGGTGACATCTCACCCAGGTTTGCTTGTGTTTGCCTGAGAAATGCTGACTGGGTTTGGCAGGCTGAGTGGGGATGTGACCACCCTGTGTAGTCCATGTTGAGGGAGTCTTAGTGAGATCTGTGTTACCAAAAGACAGGTGAGAGATGGTCCCTGTGTATCAATTGTCATGCCTTTACTCCTGCTAACCCACAAAAGAGACATGCATCTTTTTAATGTTTCAACAGCTAATGGAGTCCTGCTAAAAGGAAATGAGAGTTTCAGAGTTTATGTTGGTTTTTGCAGCTTGTTTTCCTATTGGCCCCTGGCAAGTCAGATCCTGTCTCTTACCTCTGTCTGTAAAGATCTTTTATTACTTATCTTGAGGGCTCATTACAAGGGCTGGTTAGCTAATATTTATGAAATGCTCTGAATGGGAAATGTGTTGGACAAGAGCTCGTCTCTTTCTAAACTCTGTTTTCTGAGGTAACTATAAGCAGCTATTGGAGTGGCTTTTAAGAGCTACACAGTTACAAAAGATAGTTTTCAAAGCAGTATTTTACAGGTTTTGTTTTCTTGTTTGTTTTCTCATTTTGTTTTGTTTTCTTTTTCTGCCCTAAGCTATTTGAAGAACTTATCCCGGGAGAGGGCAAAGCAGGAAAAATTGAGAGTCTCACAGGAAAAGCTTACAAAAATGTTGGGGAAACCAGTTTAAACCTTGGTATCAATGTCAATAGTTCTTTATGGCACTGTATTGGAAAGGAGGAATTCCAAAGATAAGTTATTTGATTTTTATTTCAGAAGTGAATCTATGAAACAAATAGTTTAGAGTCAGCAAAAGCTAGAAACTGTATGCTCTAAACTCATATATTATTTGCTCTGTAAACCATAGCAAAGATAAACACTTGGCTGAAATACTAAGCTGGATCTTGAGCAGTTCCTGGCTGCAATATGCAAGTTCACTGAGATCAGTCCCTATGTTAAATAATCCAGTTTTGTTTGTGTCTGTTGTGTTTATCAGATTGTAAGATTTCTGTGATGGAGACTCTCTTTTTGCCTGTTTGGGTTTTAAGAAAATGACCTTACTGCACAATAAGTGCTCATCTCTGCTCACATACCAACTAATACCTGGTAATCACTATAATCTGCACAAGTCTATTAAAGAACTCATAGCAGATGAAACTTTTTTCCTCAAAAATAAACTTCCTTTAAAATTAGTGTCAGAAAAAACATTTGTGCATAACCAAAGATGTCTGCATATTTAGTTTGTGTTTGATAAGCAGATTGTTTGGGAAAATATGTGAAAGCAATGGGTAGGAATTGAGGCTAAAATAATTAGGTATATTTTCATCACTCTGTTAGGGAAGTGTTTAGATGAAAGGCAAGGAAAGATCTGATAAGGAATGAAACCTTAATATTCCATTTCAGGACTAGGCAAACATCAAAACTGAAAGAAAAATTTTTACTCTGCTCTACTACTTATTTTTCTATGTTAGCTTCTTCTAGAAGTAAAGTTTTCTTCCTGTGGCACTCTGGCCTAACTGTAGCACAGTATTTGTTTTGAATAGCACCTCTGGGCAAACTTGTGTCCAGGTTCCAGGAGTAATTTATTGCTCAAGCAAAAGGAGAAAACCCTTGCTGTTTACACAATGCACAGCTTTAGTTATCCTAAGTGTAATTAATCTCATTGTAAGGCAAAACTTTCACAATACAGTTCTGAAACTAATAGTATATTCAACAAAATGCCTTCCCAAGTGCATGCACTGGCATATGTCTTTGAAACTTTTATAAAAACTGAGCCTACATTCAATAAAATGCCACCAGATATTTCCAAACTGGTGGGGACCCACCTATTTAGTAAACATGTAGAATATCAATAAAGTAAACTTAGCAGAGCCATTAATTTCCATTCCAGTGTAAAATCCAGTTTTGCTGATTATGAAGGTCAGTAAAGAATTCTGAAGTCCCTGAAAAATTGTGGGTTTTATTCTTCAGCATTACTTAAGAGTTCGTAAGACTGACAGTCTGGGAATGCAATGCTACCTGTATCTCATGATCTAACTGTATTTTACAGTGCAGCCTGACCACTACATCTTAAAGTCATGTTGTATCCTAATCAGGCTATATTCTCCTCCTAACTTCACTGACATAAGTAGTTGTAGTTGAATTGAATATAGCTGAATAATTTCTGTGAGAAAACAGTAGATCTCATTGAATTCACAGTCCAATTTAATATTCTAAAAACAAACCTGTATACTCAGAAACTATGCCAAGTGCTGAATGTTGTGAGTTCCTGTAGAAGTTCAAAAAAGATGCATTACATTGGTGACAAATCCTCAATTGGCTCATGTTAATAACCTGCTAATTCAACTGTGTGTTTTTGTGTGATGTTCCGTAATTGAGAGAGTTGTATGAAGTTTAGAAACCAGATTGCTTATCTAGCAACAGAGTCCAGTCCCCTTAATTCTTCTGAGAAGCACATTAACCTGTGCAGTGCTGCAAGGGCTTCTTCGGGGAGTGCTTAAGGTACAAGACATGCATCTGGGACCTGATCCTTTGGGTGAGCCAGCTTTGGACATGGACCAGTCCTCTGCTTTCAGGGAGACTTGTTGGAGTGAAAAACTTCTCAGTGAAAGCCAGCACAACATGGTGACACAGCAAAAATTATGCACAAAATGTATTATTGGTCAAATGGACAAAGAACAGAAGGCAAATCTGTAAGCTGCAGCTATAGTCTTTCATTCAAAGTAGTTTAAAAATACTATTTCAGGCTCACTACATCCTTATGGGGTGAGGATCTATTGTCATATCAGAGACAACTGCTGCTTCTTTAGGATTGTACACTTAGTGGCAAAGTGGGGGCTAGGAGCTGGAAACCCCAAGAACCTGGAAGGCTAGAGGATACTCCTGGTAATATAGATGTGAGTCCTCACAAGTATTTTATTATCGATGATTACAAGAAATTTTGTCTTGCAGTTCAGTTTCCTAATATAAGGAGTTCTGTTGAGATAGAAATACTAAAAAAGAATTATTGTACATGAAAATTATTGAGGGGGGGAGGGAGTTACTTAACAGATATTTTACTAATCTTTCAAAAATATTAAAACTTCCCATGCCATAGAAACATGAATGTATTTTTAATGTTCCCTTGAGGAGCCTTAAGGTGACTCTGAAAGAGGAATACAGTATGACCAAACTTCACCCTTAGTGAGGACCCTCCCTAGCAGGCTCACCTGAAACACTAAAAAGAGGCAGGCAGCTGGTGGGCCACTGAAGCTAGCGGGTGTGCTGCCACAGCACACAGCTATTCGAGGATGCTCCCCCCAGAAAACTTACCAACAGACTGTGTTCGCTTGTCAGCTGCTCTGCAGCAGCAGCAGTAACCAGGATGCCAGTCACATGGCTGTTGCAAATCCTTTCTTGGGCTGTTCATACTATGCATGTAATCAGCTGCCTTTTAAGTTAGCTCATATGACCTCCCCTGCAGAAATAAACCGATAAATTATTTACTGTGCAGGAAAGATTATACTGAATATTATGGCAGCTAAATGTTGGAGTTACACTAAGTTCCTGTGAACATGACATAACTTATTCATAGTCAAGAAGTGCAAGAACTCTTTCACAAGTTAAATTTTTGTCCGTCATGATGACTTTCCATGTGTTCTGCACTATAGGAAGTCCTCTTTGAGAAGAGGACAGTAAATTATTTACCATGAAGGAAGATTGATACTAAATGGTACAGCAGATAAACCATGTAGCTACAGTGAAATTCTTTGAGTATGATGTGATATTCAGAAATTAGTTATTTAGCCTGTCTTCCATGCCAAGCTGTTGATCACTGGCAGCCCACATATGCTTTTCAGCTGGGAAACAGAACTGTCTTCTGGAGAGCAGGCACAGGTTGTCCTTTCAAAATCTGCAGCACCTTCACATCTGTCCAATAAACAAGTTATCTTTGCCTGTGTAAATCTACTGGAAGCATCTAATAGTGTCTCTAGATAGTGCTCTTTTAATTTGTGGTCATGTTGAGCCAGACCCTGCCTCTCATGGGCAGAGACTTAATCATCTCTCTGCAAGGTGATATATGTGCTGCTGAGTGATGGCTGCAGGACATGATGCTCTCAAGGGTTGTTTTGAGGTGGAATTGCACCCTGAAGCTCATGCACAGCACGCTGCATCCGTGATATAGTCTGCTATAGACACTGATATCATATGACATGTTGTTAACCAGAATTCCCCTTTAAAAAGGGAGAGAGAAGAGAAAAAAACCAGCTAAGATAGCAGATAATATCTTGAATACTGAAGTAAGTGGTCTCAAGCACTCATACATTATAATGGCAGAATATTAGTTTAGAAGTCCAGACTCTGTTTGGATGGCTGGAAGGGCTTGTTTTTATCAAAAAAAAAGATTGTCCTTTTTGTACAGAAGTGTTTTGAGGTGTCTGTGATGATTATTGTGCTGCTTGCACCCTGCTCTAGGGCAGGGTTCAGTAAGGAAACCTTCCCTGATCCACCCCATAGGCTTGTGCTTTTGTCCTTTAGTAGAGGAAGAATATGATATATCGGTGGTCACAACACTTTTATGGAATGAAACAAGGAGGAAAATTCACTTTCTACTTCCTTGTGCCTATCCTAGGAGTTCTTCAGGTGCTTGTCTTAGGCCTTTTGCATGTCCTGCCTCTAACCTGTAGTGCAGTGGTCGTTTTCCCTGGGGGCTGAGAGCTCATGTTTCTCATGCAGAGGCAGCAGTGGCACAGTGAGGCTGAGCAGCTTGCCCTAAGAAGCACAGCCTATGACTATCTCTGGTGACTGGACAAACCTCCTTTCCTTCTGCAGTGCTGCTGAGGAAGAGGGCTTATCATCCTCTTTCTAATTTAACATAGAGCAGTACAAGAACCAGTGTGAAATCAAATTGGAGAACATTTACCTGCAGAGTTAAAACCTGCTTGTCCAGTTCTTTCATGTAAGCCTATATATAAATGTCTTTGTTGCAGATAAATTAGCTGTTGTAGCCAATTTATGCTACGTATTTCTTATTAGCTATGATAATTCCCTTAACTCACCTCACCACATTTTTCCTCTTTGCCTCAATTCTGGTTTGCTCCTCTCAACACTGGTTTGAGTGAATTTTCATTATGACTGCTGTAGTAAATACTTTCCAGAAACAGCCCTATGCTAAAGACTTGCAGTATGGAGTTGTTTGCTGAGTGCTGTACAGTCAAAATCTAACTGCTGTAAGCAGTGAGAGCTAAACTATGGCTCTCCCAGCAGATGACAGGCTGGGGAGGAGGTCACCCTGGCAACACTGCTTGCAGATACCTGCTGAGGATGGCTCGTGAGAGATCCTCAGGCAGCTCTTTGCAGAGCAGCAATGGGTTTTAGCAAAAGCAACTGAGGCTTTTACTCTCTCATCCTATTTCCAGTAGTTCAGTGAGAAACCCAGAGACGCAAAGGAAATCCTGCTTTCCTTAAGACTGTCAGACCCTTGGGGACTAGGAAAGGAAAGGAGAGTTAGTGATAAATATTAATTGCTTTGCTAAAGACTTTTTTCTGTGATGACCTATCACTTTACTCCTTTGGTAAAAGCTGCAGCATATTGAAAATGCCATGAAAACTGTTTTAGTTCACAGCTATTACAAATTTTCTGCAGATTTACCTGGAAACCATAGCAGCATGTGCAGGTTTTCTAGGCTTTCTATTCAATATCTGGACTGCCTGGCTTTTATGAACTGTACTTTAGAAATTTACAACCATATTTCAGAATTTCTATGTTGCTTTTCTACTTTTTTTTGTAGCCATGTAGGTGTTTGTCTCAAATTTTTGCAAGTAGGGCATGAGGTTTCTGATGTCCTCTGCATGAGAAAAGAGGCCTACTTCACACCTATGAACCATACAGCAAACTGTTTTCTAATCAGGTACATTTTATCCTTTTGGTCAAAATTTGACCCATCTGTAGTGCAAAGCTGTTAACTATGATCGTTCCCTCAAGGCCATTAGACAGTCTTTCAGCCAAATATGAGCTTAGAGCTATTTCTCTAGAAACAGAATTAAACAAGTGCAGACCCTCAGCATTAGAGTGGGACATCTGCATAACTGCTATTTCATGAGCACATTCGACTTCAGAGCAGAGACCACAGATAGTCCTGTGGTCCATTTTTCATGGAAAAATTCATGCTCTGGGCAGAGCCCATTCTTTCTTCAGATCTTATTTGTTGAGAATCTTTCACTCCTTCAAGTATACTCTTATGATCAGACTGCAATTAGAAAAAGATGGCTAGGATGTCAATTCTTACTGGCAAAATATTCACATGAAAAAAACCCCGAACCAAGAAAACAAGGGAAACCAATCAGTCCTCCACCCATCATGTGCATGTCCCATCTGCTGCCCAAGTGATCAGGTCAAGTGAGGAGAAGACAGGGCTCAAGGTAAATTTTCACAGGTACAGTGTCACCCATGCTTAGCTGGCAGATGCAGGTGGACATCTCTTGCTGTTTGTCTCATCTAAAAATGTCCTCTGAGATCTAGAAAACTCTTGCTATGTTTAATTTACAAAACTCTCTGCTAATATTACCCCAAAATGCTTCTAATAAAACTACTTAAGCTTCAGTTTCTCAAGTTACTGTCTGTAGAAACGCAGCTCAAGAGATGCTTTTTCACCACTTGAGACAAAACCTGCTGGCTTGATTCTAACATGTATTTCTAAGCAAAATGAGTGGTACTAACAGCTCTGATCTATCTAATCCTTCATTTAAACTCCCTCAGACAGAAACTTTGATAATTAACTTGGGTTCCATGAGAAGTTCCATGTTTTAATGAGTTTGTAAGGTACAGCTAAGGAACATTTGGGTAAACTGGAAAATATTTGATGCATAAAAAGCATGAGCAGATGAATGAAAAAGGTGGGTTTATTTATTTATTTTTAATACAATCAAAACCAATATACGCTAGAGGCTTTCTGACTTCACTGAGGAAATGTATTTTCATCAGGTAGTGATTTGTCACATCTCTTCATAAAAGTCAGGGCTTTTATTCTAATTTTAATCAGACCTGCAGCAGCAAAATATTTGTCTCATCAGTGTTTAGAAAGGGTGTAGTCCAGTATTTAAACTACACAGGAACATTTTAATTATTCCTCAGAAAGTTTACAATAGCATAGTTTTCAGTAGTTTAATATTTATCTAGACAAAAGTATACCCAGACCCCAGAAGAATAAGACTCTTCTGTCATGATAAAGAAAAGAAAATAACTCTGTTTTGTGCTTTGATTCATGGGCAGAGTGGGAAAGTTCCAAAGCAGGCACAAAGCACTGCAACAATTTAAATTGAGAGCATCCCTTGGCAGGCTCCAGTTTCACAGACAACATATGAGCTAGCGAGCTAGAGCAATTAGTCGCTATGTGAGGATGTCCTCATCTTTAATGAATCTCTGACAATTTTTGCTTCTCCAGAAGGCCTCATTAAAGCTTTGCAGATTTGGAGCTAGGAAGAGATTAGCTTTTTGGATTGGAGTCTTTGAGTGCTTGCCAGATGACTGGTTGGTCACACCCCACTAAAACAAGCTGTCATTCACAGACAGGGGTAACAAAACAGAGCAGGGAGGTACCACCAGCACACTGCACAGAGCTGCTAACAGGGGACATAAAAGCACAGAAGAGCAGTGATATTTAGGTGCAAGGCATTTACGGAAACACTGTTGAGAGATGTGCTAACGAGGTTTTCTTTCCCTTGTGGGTCTGGTGCAAATTTATTTCTGTTACTTGCACAGTTTTGTTTTGTTTTTTTACTCTAGTATAATAGGAGACCTTTGCAGAAAGTTCTGCTGTCCATCAGGAACTAGCCTGCGAGCAGGAGTTTGTTCCTGTTCTGTGCAATCAGTGCTGGCTTATCATGCCTGCAGCTTGTGAAAGGAAATCAGCCTTTTCTGGTCATGGTGATTCTTCAGACAGCATGATGGCTGGAGGAGGTGGAGATTCAAGACACTCTGCCTAAAATTTATCAAGTCAGTTGAAAATGTTCAATTTGGAAAACCAAGGGTGAGAAATTTCTGCAAGCCAAGAATAACAATGGGCGTTGAAAATAATCCAAGTAGTTTGGTGCTTCAGAGTGTCCATAGGCCATAGAGATGAGTGGTATTTCAGCTAGTCGTTGTCTTCAACACGGAAATACCTTTTGAGTGGTGCCAATTACAGCCCAGAAATTTCATTTCAGTTTTTGATCAGAGGATGTATTAATAGAGAAAAAAATAATAGGTATTTCTCCTTATGTCTTTTCTTGCGTTAGTACATAAATAAGGTTTGGGAAAACTGGGAGTTTAAAAATTAGATGAGATGTCTGTCTGCTCTAGCACATGTAATTTGTTTAACCCTACTTCTCAAGCTTTCTGAATTGTTACTTTGGCATGAGTGCTTCACTGGAAGCTCTGTCTACTTCCCATGAGACTGAAAACACCATTTTGACTGTAATGCTGCTCCTTGCCTCCTATTTCTTAGGGAGTTCACTGAAGACTTGCAGTATGGAGTTGTTGGCTAAGTACTATACTGTCAAAACCTAATTGCTGTAAGCAGTGAGAGCTAAGCTGTGGTTCTCCTGGCAGACAACAGGCTGCTTCACATTTCTATTCTAGCTTTCTGCTCTGAATTGTGGCTTCCCAGCTGAAATACAGACAGCACAGCAGGGTGTAAAAGACATGAGAATCTCTGCTGCATCTTTCTGTCACATAAATGAGTAGGTACATGAGTAGAAAACTTGATTTATTTGACCAGGCATGCAGTTGTTTGTTGGTGTCCTTTCCTCATGATTCTTGATCTAGGGCAAATGTTGATACAGTGTTTTCTGACTTGGTGTCTAGGAGTTCCCATGGTATACCCATGGCTTCCTTATTCACCAATGCACTTTGCACACATTTTAAGAAATATCATTTTAATTCTTGCTTGCTTCCTTAGGCAGTGTTTGCTTCAAATCTTTTCCTGCAAGCAGCATCATAAATCTTGCATAAGGTGCCTATACCTTTCTTGTCATGGCTTTTAATGAGTTCAGCTAGTCTGCTGTCACAGTCACTGGTCTTGTTGTGTTCACTCACAGCTTTTTCTGCTTCAGCACCTATGCTAGTTCCTGTTCATTGTTAGCTACAATAACATTTCTTTATTATCTGTCCTCTATAATGGTTTTATTACTAGTGTTCCATGCTTTCTTCTTTTTTTGTTTTGTTTTTTTTTTTTCCATTTTATGCTGCCAGTTCATGGTGATGATCCCATGACCTGGCTTGATGGCACCCATTCTTGTATGAAAGCCTGATGGGAGCTGATTATATCACATTTTCTGAAAGTATTTCCCAGTTGATGCAGTTTGAGGAAAAACAAGCAATGCACAGTGTAGTTTGTGTGTGCCACTACTGTCTGTCTCACCTGAAAAGGAGGTCATTTTTGGTGCATATTTTTTGCTCTTATACTGCATACCAACTGCATACCAACCCCAATGCTTCACCATGCTCACCAGGCAGCAGTGTATCAAAGCATACACCAATTTTTTGCTAAACACCCTTCTCCCTTTTTGAGGGCATTTCTGAGTTATCAGGCTAGCATGCATTTCCAGGAAAGCTGGACTTTTGACAGTTATTAACTAGTCATTTCAGGCTGGCAGTTAACAGCACAATGCTTCTTAAACACAAAACTGCTTTCTCAAGGCTGTGAAATGGTTTCCGTTCTCCCATGTTGACCTTGGGAGTGCAGACTGTTCTTGTGTCTTCGTGAAGAAGGGAAGAAGCTGGTGATCAACACATTCCTCCGTAATTTCAGGCAAAAATTGCATGACTGCTATGACCATACCTCTACACACTGATGTGAGTTTCCTTTTCCTCTTCATGTTAGCTATTCTCTGCTGTCACTGTTTAATTTGCTGAGCCTCCAGGTTAACCTTCTTGAAAACTCAGTTCTCTTCTACTGTATGTAAAGCCGTAGCAACATGTTTCTATAATATTTCAGTTGAAACAAGGAATGAAAATAGAAATTCTCACATGATGTATTAGTAATTCATAAAACAAAGTACACAGCTTTGTACAGCACACCAAGAGAAAAATCTCCTGGACCAGAGGGTTCCTGTTTTGCTATTTTCAGTTGCACTTCTCTGTGAAAAAAAGGACTGAGTAGAGGTGGGAGGGAGAGCAGGAGAAGTACAGCAGGCTGCTGCACTGGCCAGGGAGAGCCGTGCTGGGGATGTGGCAGCTACCCTGCCAGCTTCGGCATGTGTGCAGTCAGTTCTGTCTTCACCCCAGCTACATAAACAAGAGACCCAATTCTAGCTGCTGCAATTGATGCACATATGGATTTCCTTCAGAAAAACAGTTAAATTATACTTTAATATAATATGACTTTCAAACTATCATAAGCAGCTTATTCTTCTTCTTCTATGACAGTGCTTCTGAGACATATGGGTTTTACATGGAGGATTTTAAGCCATAAAGAGTGGAGCAATTTGTACAAAAGTAACTGGAACCATTTAATTTGCTGAGTTTATGAAAAGCCTGTGGTCTGCACAGAATTCAAATAATATTTAGGGAAAATGAGGAACCTGGAAGAAGATGGATCTGAATTAGTTTTCTGGTGATGCATGTGTCTGTTAACTTCGATATTATAGAGACCTCTGCTTATATTAATTAAACTGACAAATGAGAACAGATTAATTCTGATTCAAATGCACTAATGCTGTAAAACCCATCAGAAGGTAATGGTGGGGAATCTTCTGTGGGTCATTAAAAAAAAAAAAAGGGAGAACACAACACACAATTTCCTAAGTCCCTCTCTCAAATACAGTAAAAAAAAAAAATCAGGACTTATGGGAGAAGGTCAGTTTGAGCCTTAAGCTCACATGTTGAACTTCTTAAGCACCTGGAGTATAATTAAAGTTCTTAATTGTAAAGCCAACTTTTCTATTTTGAAATATCTTGCTTTTATACACCTTAGCTGCATTTTGAGCCTAATTGTTAAGGAAGAAGGTAGTTGGTAGGCAAGAAATCAATGTTTACAAATAAACTGATGTTTGTGGCCTGGTTACATCAATAATAGATAGAAAGAGGACCTGTCCCAACCACTGTTGTCTCTAGTGGCTGATTCCCAAGGTCAGATTTATCAGAGCTGAAGAAAAATAAAGACAAATATGTGTATGTGTATACACACAGGCAAAAATGTCAAAGAAATCTTAATCTCTAAGATTGTTCTAAATGGCTAAAAAGCCAATATTCCTCGGCAATATGAAAATATTGGCAAGTATTGTTTTGGCTAAGAACATACCTGCTTTAGGAGTAAAAGTAAGGAATTAGAAATGTGAAAGGTAAAAAGTGAGGGAAAATCAAACATGATACATTAGAAGTTTTGCAATGCAAAAGAGGAGCAGAAAAGATCAAGGATATCATCATCATTCTGCAAGAGCAGGGAATTTGCTTAGTAACATTTCTAAAAAATGGACTCATGCACATTTTGTAGAGAAAGGCAAGAAAACTCTTAGGGAAATAATTCTGACAGAGAGAACTGGAGAATAGGAGTATAATTAATGTGGTCAGACAAACTTGATTTCAGCCTCTGAGGCAAATTTACTTTTTGACTGAGAACTATATTTTTAGCACTTAGCTTTGCAATATCAAACCTGTAAAGTGCATTTCAGTGAGTGATGAACAGGCTACATGGTAGAAGTTTCTCAATAATCTGAGTGTGAGCATTAAAAATGGGATAACACACTGGTAGAATATTAAACATTGGGATGAGCAGGGTATCAGAGTTATCTGAGTCACTTGTTAAACTAATTAACTGATTCACTGGAAGAATAAAACTTTAGGAACAAGGATTTGCAGCTACATTTATGTAAAGAGGTGCTGTGCCTATTGCTGAATGTGACAGACAACTAGGACAATATTCCATGGGCAACTCCAAATATACATTCAGCACTGGAAATAAAATTCATAGATGGCTGAAGGAGGCATAATAAATAGGAAAATTTGGGTGATACTGATTTCTGTATCTTTGGTAAATTGGTATTTGGGAAGATGATCTGATCATGACTTAAAAATGGAGAAAATAAAATAAGAAAAAACCCCAGCAGCTAGGAAACAACAGGGTGGTAAGAATTCCCAAACTGATTCAAGGGCTAAAGATACTGCTTTTCAGGGAGAGGATTAGGAGCTCTATTTATTTAGTTCTTCTTAGGCTTGAGGGGTGACTTGATTGCAATGTACAAATACTTGAATGGATTCTAACAGGCTCTTGAATCTAGTGGAGAAAGGCATGAGGAGGGTCATCATCTGGAAGCTGCAGCCAGACGAGTGCAAATAGTAAGACAAGAAAGAAAGTTTAATAGTGACTGTGATTTACAACTGGAACAAGATATCAAAGGAAGTGATTTATTCTGCTGAAGTATCCAGTTCCTTCCTGATTACCTTTCGGCATAACCTGCTTTAGTTTGACAAAAAGTCACTGCATTCAGTTCTGGGGCCTTAATATGCAGGTCTGGCTATAAGATATGTTTCTTTCCCTTCTGGCCTGATATTAATATCTTTCTAGACTAGACCCCCTTGTATATTGAGAAAGGAACACTAGAAACTTCACTATTTGGGTATGATGATGAGCTCCACTCCAGTACATTCTTTTACTGTATGATAAGTTACACTCATTGAAAAGTTGTTTTATTTTTTGGAAAAACAAAAAAAGTTTTGAAGTTAGAAAAAACTCCCAAGCATCCTTTATATATAATTTAAAACATTTAAATATCTTTTAAATAAGGTAAATTCCTTCTCTCTCTCCTTAAAAAAATGGTGTGCCTTCTGACAGTATATACTTAGGTGTGTTTGTTTTTTTAAAAAAAATATTTTCAAAACAAAGACACTGAAGAAGATTTTGGGTAATGCATTAGAGAATCTCAGATAGTTCCTGATACCCATTTGTGATATGGCAAAAGATAGTTGTGGTATATTAGTCCTCATGTTTCAATTTTGGGACCTGTGTCTTCTGAAAAGCCCTGCATTTTCAAGCCCAAAGCCAGGTTACTAGTCCTGTGTGCTTTTGTAGGGCAGCTACATTGAGTTAGCAACACTAGGTTTTTCAGTGTTTCAGTCCTGACCACAATAAAACATCCTTTGCACTGAGACTTTTCTTTTAAAGTTCCAGAAGCATTCCCTGACTACTGCAGAAAGCGGCAAGGCAGGCAATCATTCATTATAATTGTGATAAATTTCTGTGTCAATATTTTAAAAATAAGTGGTCTGAAACAATGTGCTACATCTTGCATAAACCACACATGGTGCATGCAGACTGGGAGCTGTACCTTGCTGCAGGCTGGGAGCTCTATAGGTGCCTGCTGTCCCTTCCCCTCTCCTGTCTCTCCTGAACATTGCTCTTCTAAACATTGCAGCGCTGCAGTGTGTAGACTTCACATCACAGTAAATGCTGACTTTCACTACATGCACTGTGAAAGGAGGTTGCCTGCCACCACGAATACACAGTATTATTCATCTGAACCAGCAATGCTGAGTTAAAAGGCTCTATAATCTTGTCTTTGGTTCACTACAAAATACTTTTGCCAAAGCACATGTGTGAACGTGGGGAGAAACTCCACAAGCTGAAGTTGATCCACCAATGAATTTTGGTTTTATTAATAAAAACATGACCTCCCATTTTGTAAACCAGACATACACTAATTTGCTAGCCATTCAACTCATGCACATTTGAAGCCAACGTCTGCCCTTAGATGTGGACATGTGAACGCTGCTCCTGGATAAACCGGTGTCAGAGATGCATGTGCTTAAAGACTGAAGTGGAACTTTTCTGAATAGGCTTGGAGTGCCCTCCTAAAACTTATTGGTGTTTCACTGCAAGGCTCCCTTGGACAGATGGAGGGGTAGCCTGTTTGTGAAGCACAGTACTGAATGTGAAAAGACTGATTGGGGTATTTAAACAAAAGGGAATGAATGTACAACTTTAAGGAGTTTGAACACTAAGCAGAAACTTCCTGTTAATAATATTAATGGATAATAGTTAGCTTGTGCACGAAAATACATGTTAAAACAATTACAGGACTGTAAAGTAAATGTTTACAGAGATTGCAGGAAAAATCTGGCAATAATAATCTTGCTCTGTGGAACAGAGATTCATGGCAAAACTGTGTAGCAAAGTGATCTGCTTAATCTGATTTATGGGTGCTTCTCTAAAAAAGCAATCAAACAAACTCTATGAATATGACGGAATAAAAATAAATGCTAAAATGGCAAATATTTATATGGGCTTCAAATAAGAATTTTAACTGTTATGAGGTCAAAATGAACACAATCCAAGAGACAGAAACCTCTGATTGTATTTAGAACAATAGTTGTAAACAAAATAATTTGATCAATTTACTGTATAAAAACCCAGAGGGTATGTCAGTGCCAACATTTTATGCTTGAAGAGGTAGCATGTTTTCAAAGTACTAAATAATGAGGAATTTTTCAGAAGCATTCTGATAGTGAAAATGAGGACACAGAACTGCCCTTTGCAGGCAGAGGAAGGAACTCAGCACTATTTACAATGAATCAAACACAGCTGAATTCTAGAAACCAAGCAGCTATTGCTGTGTTTGTGAGTACAGAAAATGGTGTGCGTTTGGCACCTCCTGCGTGAAATCAAGTCTTTGGATGAAAGATTTTGAGGATGAGTCCTTTAGTTCTTCCCATGCACAATCTTTCTATTTCTTGGAACACAACCTCCTGTCCATGGGGGGAGATGGCATGCTATTCAGACAAGTAGCTGAGATGCAACTGAGGAAATATAATACTCAGAGCATGAAAGCACGGAAACAAACTTTGTCAGCAAAATAGCAAAGCATTTGTTTGAACCTGGCTGAACCTACAAAGCTTTTTGAATACCCCATGACTTGTGTTCAGTGGTGATTTATATCCTTTTAATCTTTCAGGTTTTATTGTTATAATGAGCAAAATACATCTTGATAGAGTTATTTTTAGGTTAGGCTGGTTAAGGGTTGTCAGTTCTGGGACTTGTCCCAGCACAGAAGCCAAGCCTCTTGCCTTGGTAAAGGTGCAAGAGATGTTGGGCTCTTTCACTTTCAAGTGCCACCCTGACAACTCTCACAGCTGTCCCCTGTCTCCCCAGCTGCAGAATAGCAGCTTCAGCTGAACACCCAGTTTTAAACACATTTCTGATTGATATTTGTTTAAGCTCCTCTTTAAACACTGCAGCATTTCTTTCTGGGGTAACTTCTCAAGGGCTTTGCTATCCTTACTGTTGGAAATATTTTTATTTTTTATTTGCACAGTGTTGGGGGGAAAGGCTGAAAGTGAGCAAAGTAGCTAAAGGAGGCTTCTGGCATGATACTCCTCATAGTGTATTTGCAGCTTTTTTGGTACAATGACACAGAGTATCAATCCAGGATTTGAGGGTCAGTCCTCAACAATCTAAGGCCAGCAAAAAAAAGCAGTATTAGAGCAGAAATAAATCTTATCCTTGGCTCAGGTTCCTGTCCTGTGTCTGAATCATTACAAATCAAAATTCTCATGCTCCTGATGCACAGGCACATAACAAACCACAAATAGCAACATGCAGGACTTCTTTTACTGTCTGGAGAAGGAGCTGGGGGGGAAGCTGCCAATGCCCTCAGCGGTTTTGGACTTTTGTCCTAGTTCTGCCTCATGATAAAAGCCTCTTACATTAAAACTGACACATACTCTGAGATACCTTTTCATCCAGTTTTCTTCTTGTAGACTATGGCAGCCTTTTCAGGCTGAACAGTGATTTCTTGCCAGAAAAGCAGTCAAAGGTAGGCTTAAGCTTTCATGGCCTGTCTGTTCCTATTTTCCACCGGTTGCTTGAGACTGAAATGAAAATATTGACCACCCAGCTTGAATATTTCTTGGACTTGTGTGCCTTTAAACAATAACACTGAGAGTACTTTATGTAAACCACAGGGTTTAGTAACTGCTTTATTATTTTTTTTATTATTTTTTTTTTCCAACCACAATATATAAAACATTTAGACCTCACGATATTGTCTACCAGGATCTGGCTTCATTATTCAGATTTTCTTGTGTTGGGTGGAAAAAAAAAAAAAAAAGAGATCATAAGCAGACATTTTAAGTACAGGGCTCAAAAGGCTAGGAGAGCCCTGAAGGTACCTTCAGTTATAAATAATTTATTTGGATCTGCTCAAGCTCAGCAGGTATAGCCTCTTTGCTAGCTTATGTACAGTGTGGTGCTCCAGGATATACTGTTCCATGCAGTTCTTCTATAAACCACATGGAAGGAGACGTGCTTCAGGAAAGTCTTATGGTTAGCTGGGCTTCAGAATACATTTCAGTGGGCAGATGGATTACATGGTACCCAGGACATCTTTGCCTGCCAGGTGATGTGGATTTCCACAGCTCCCTCCCCTTCTCCCTTTCCGAGTGCCTCCAAGAGCTGCAGGGCAGTGGGGTTAACATCTGTCATGCATGTGTTTTTTCCCCCCAAGCTGTGAGGTGTGTGCAGGAGAAAGTGTTGAGGGTTTGTATGTAAAGTATCCTGGCTAGTAAAATTTAAGACGGTGAGGTTGCTAGGGTGCTCTCAGAGAAGCCAGTGCAAGTGCTGGGGCCAGAGCTGGCAGTGTGTGTGCTGGGAGGACTCGCTGCAAGGCTCTTTGCCTGGTGCTCTGAGCTCTCCTGTCCCGCCACAGAGAAGCATTTCCAGGCAGAGGAGTTGGCTGTTGGTGTGTTTAGAGAATCTTGTATATATTGATAGAAGACTGTTGTGGAAAAAATCTTACCTGTGCTGACCGTAGAGGGCTAATTCATCTCTGTTAGTGCCAGTGAAGTCTCTTACTCCAGTAGGAGCAGGGTAGGATACTTTTTTTTCCAGGAAGGAATTTATTTATGATGTAGGGTCCTTGTGGAATAATACTGCTTTGACTTGCTGGTTTTGGGTAAAAAGAATAGCATGTTTTACCTTTATTCATTTAATCTGAAAATACTTCTGCCTTGCTAAGGTCAAGCAAAAGAATTAAAAACCTCCCAAGGTCTGCTGCCTTTGTATTAATTTTTGCCCCAGACTTGGACATGGGTGATTCCCCTTGGACTCACTCAACTGTGACTGTCCTTATGCAGCAGCTGGGAGCCTTTCAGCTACCAGCTTTTCTTCCTCCTTTCTTAGCTATGGGGTTTGTGTATCCTTTTTGTCTCTATCCTGTCACAACAACACAGAGCTGAGGTCAGATTTTTACATCTGAATGCTTTCCTCAAACAACTAGGTACTGTTTTCCCTCCTGATTCCGCGAATTGGAACAATAAACTTTATCAAGCACTATATAATGATTTCCTTTTAAATAGCAAAATGTTTTTTCTGGCTCCTGTTTGTGTTATTTCTGGTGACTCAAAGATCTGTGAAGTTGCTTCCCCTGCCAGGCTCGCTCTCGGTGGGATGCTTTAGCAGCCGGCACTTGGCTGCATGAGAACAGACATGTGCTGTTTTCCAAGCAAGCACCCATTTGTTAGCCTGAGCTGCTCACACTCTCCTCTCCACAGGAGCTCTTCCCCATTGAACTTTTGAACCACCAAAGCAAATCGAATCGTGTAGCTTTACAAAATGGAAACCAGCATCTGGGCTGCTTGAAGGAAGTGTTCCAGCTTCAGTGCAGTTGCCCATGGAAGCAAAGCCAACAGAGAAACACATTGTCCTGGATGACTAAACAATAAGGGCCTGTTAAACAAGTCTTGTCTCTCAAGTTTCTCGCGTCTTTCTTGTGTTGCGTCTTAGGTGTGACTGTGATTGCTGAAACCTGTGCAGTACCTGCTAGTATGGTTTCCAGGATCAGTGAGAGAAAAGGAACCAGTGCCAGAAATACTAGCCCTAATTTTATGAAAACCTTATGTACTTTCAGTCTTACGATAAAAGAGCATACCAGTTCTTACAAACAGGACTCCTTTAGACCTCTCCTCTTCCTGGGCTCCCTACACACAACCTCCTCCAAGGCAAAGGCCATGTGCTGCCATACCAGCTAAGCAGCTCCTCTAGATGCATCAGGCCACAGGTGGAGGGCAAGACCAGTAACCACAGAGAGCAAGGGGGGATCTTGGAGAAAAATGCCAGGTGTACAGATCACCTGGGGGCTCCCAGGACAACTCCTGTCATTCCCCAGCAGCCCAAGCAGTGGATGTGGCTGAGCAGAGGAGGACAGGAGCAGTGACAGTGTACTCAGTCACTGACAGCAAGTCTGGTAGCAATGCTGGGCAGGGGTGATGAGGGAGGATTGATGTGAGCTCACTTTAGACCTAACAGGTCGAGTTCAGTGAAAAATGGTAGGTGGAAAAAAAAAAGGTTTATCTTTAAGCCTACAAATAATAATTGAAAACAATTATTAATCTGTTATTGTGGATAGAAATTCTTAAAAATATTGCCACAAAGCTAACTGCCCTCTGTATGTTTCAGACCTACCACTTCCCTAAACTGAGTTTAGAATGACCACACCTGCCCTTAGGAGTGCTGTGTAACTGGAATCAAAGGTCGAAAAGAAATCCTAGCCAGAGGTATTTCCACAATGAAGCTGAAGAGCGTATTAGAGTAAAGAATACTTTTAAGGTGTTCTTTGGTAGATTTCTTTTCCAGTAACTTATTAACTCAAATCTTGTTGTATTTCATAAAAACATAGAATCATAGAATGTTTTGGCTTGAAAGAGACCTTAAAGATTATCTAGTTTCAACCCCCATGGATGGGCAGGGATGCCTCCCACTAGACCAGCTTGCTCAAAACCCTATCCAACCTGGTTTTCCACACTGCCAGGGATGGGGCATCCACAATCTCCCTGGGCAGCCTGTCTTCTTCAGAACAATGTCCTCAAGCTTGAGAGGACTGCTCTGACTCAAGTGAGCTCATCTAAAATGCTTTCATCTTTCATGCAAAGATGCTTACAAGCTTACACAACAGGAGTGAGTCATACACATGGCATCATATTTTTATTCACATAGCAAAAGTAAAAATGGTGTTCTTTGATCCCAGCTTCAGCACTGCTAATATGCAGGACACACATAATGGATGTGCTTTATGCCCTGGGAAAAAAACTAGTTATTAGTGAGTGATGACACCTCCAGAGTGGACAATCATACTGTCATTCATAGGTATTATCTTTTTTAATGTTCCTTTTCCCTGCTTCCAACTAGAAATAAATGTCAATGATATTTCTGGACTTTAACTGGGAGCAGGAAAGGTCAGAAGTGCTAAAAGCCCCTCTCATGCTTTAGAGGCACTACAGCTTTTGGTTTGCTTTGTATCATTAGTACTGTGGTAATTAATCCTGTTAAGGATGGCATTTGATTTATACAAGCTTTAACAAGTGAACATTGGTCTGTCTTTTTGACTGAGGGCATGATTCAGCAAGTCCCTTTTGCTGTAAGAATGTGCTAATCTCACAGATTTTAGCTGTGGTGCATCGCTGAAGCAAGATACTGGGGCTGGGCCAAACCTTTTAAAATCGAGTAGAGTGGATTTTAAGTAAAATCAACAGCTTTCACTGCAACTGGGATTCACATCTTCTGTATTTGGCTATATAAATTTCAGGTATGTGGCCAAGGTCATTCATCTAGATGGAGATGGTCGTTGGAGAGGATCCCAAGATGAGGAAGGGGTAGAGAGTGAGGTGCCTGTCCTACTGCGTTGACTGTAGAGGGAGAATAGATACTTGTTAGAAGAAATCTCTGATGTATGCGTGTCTATACATGACCCGTGAGGCTAATCCTACCTAACTCCTGACTCTAGACTCCCATTGTTTAAAAAAAAAACCCACACAAAACAAAATGAAAAAAAACCATACTAAGCAAAGGATATATGGCAGCACAGTATGTGGCCTTGGTTTTGTATCCAGTGTTTTGTTGGTCTCAACTGATTATCACCACTACAAGATAAACTAGCTTTGAATTCTAAGTTATTTTTAAATATCTAGAACCAGCACATCATATTTAAGCCCAGTAAGTAAACAGGATACAAACCCCTTGAAAGCAAGGATGTTCAGATTTAATTATTTTTGCAGGGCACTAACTTATTTTATTGTGTTCAAGAAGAGATCTCTACATACCAGGAACTTGAAGACAACATAAAATAAACATTTTTTATGCTCATATAGTTGCTTAATCATCTTCCTGGTATTACCCTGGTTTTGTACTGAATTTTGTTTGGATCTACAGATTCACTGTGCATTATAGCAGACTGCAGACAAAACAAAATACATGTGCTAAAATTTGATACATAAATCAATAAATCATGTGTCCCTTTAAATATATTGAAAGAAAAGGCTCATATTGATCTACATCAACTCAGATTAGAGTTGCATTGAATTCTTTTTTGAAAAAAACAAAAACAAAAACAGAGTAGCTGCTGCTGAGTGAGTTGTAGGCATTAGATATTACTGCAACTACATTGCAGTCAGGCAGAAGAACCAAAACCAGTGGGGTGCCACAGGACTTTACCAGCTTCTTTAAAATGAGGTCTGTTTGAAAGCTGGAATTTTATAGTGTATGTTCTACAGCTCAAGTGTTCATTGGATTTTTCATTGGTAAGAAAAAGAAAATAACTTAGAAGGGAATCCCATCTCTTAACTGAAGAAATATTGGCATCCTTAGCAGTTTCTTTAAGGTTTGTATTTTAGGGAAATTTGTTGCATACACGATAACAGGACCCATGTGCCAACATATTCTGAGAAGAAGTAAAACTCTGCCTAAAATAGATGTTGTCTTTACTTTCCTGTGACAGTTAAAGTAAGGTATCTAAACACTTAAAGTATCTTAAAGTTAGGTATCTAAATGCTTTGCACCTGTAGAAGCTCTGCTTTGCTGAAATGTGCTGCTCTTTCTGCCCAGGGATGCTTGTTGCACGTGCCCTCTGCAGCCTCCCTTCAGCCTTCCCTGGGCAGGAGGTACAGCGTAGGTAAGGCACCCTCCTCCAGCTCAAGAGCTTGTCAAGTGACAGGATATCCAGAAAGACAGAAAGTCCAAAATCCACTTTGGCTTCCTTCACAGCTCATTAATTCTTACTTCATTTTTAATTTGTGACTTTGGCTTGAACATGATATATAATCCAGATTGTCTGGGTCAGGAATACTTTATCATCAAAACTTGCTTTTGGCTCAGTGTTATTTTGCCCTGGTCTGCAGGTTTCTGTTTGTTTTCTCAGGGCTTGTGCGAGGAGGAGTTTTCTAAAGTGATGTTAGAAAGAGAACTGTGGACCAGAGAGTATCCAGTTGTCAGACTCTTAGGGCATGTAACATACCACCATGTATGAGAAGGGTCTCTGGACCTGAGAATGCAGGGTGATGTGAAGGCCCTTTCCGAGGGCTCAGAGTGCATGCTTGCTAGGGAAATAATTCAGTTTGCTGTATCCCAAAGAGTCTGCAAATGCCTACATGCGTCTTCTCAAAATGGCTATCGTTAAGACAAGGATAGGGACAACTTTGCAATAATAAACAAAAATCTGGTGAGAAAAATGGGGAAGACAGTGGTTGAGTGGCATTTTTGTCCCTCTTAATTTGCTTTTTCCTGTAAAGCAACAAACCTTAGGTATGGAAGTGAGTGCTGCTCTGCACTGTATAAATATGCTGAGGTAACAAGGTACAGCACTATATGCAGGACCATAACATATACTCCAGGGGCATCTCATCAACTATTTTATCATTGCTTGTTCTTGTGATTACCAGCGTTCCTCAAAAATGGAAGACCATGCTTCTTCCCACACACCAAACTTCTCCAAGTTTGTGGGTTTTTTTAGAACGTGGAAAGACCAGACTCGTGGGTGGAAATCAGGTGAA
Organism: Apus apus; assembly: GCF_020740795.1. Taxonomy (NCBI): domain Eukaryota; kingdom Metazoa; phylum Chordata; class Aves; order Apodiformes; family Apodidae; genus Apus; species Apus apus. The sequence continues at coordinate 30,180,465 of NC_067285.1, forward strand.
TAGCAAAGCAGATCTGGCTACAAGTTCAGAACTCCCAACACCCTTCCCTTTGGAAGAAAAGAGCTAACAGAACCAAGCATCTCTCTTGAGCATATTACCTGACCCCGAGGAATATCGTGTTGCTTTCCTCTAGCTTTAGATAAAGTAAGTAAGTTGCTACAACAAACTTATAAACTTAGCCTCTTCCTATGTCACCTGTGTGTCAGGGCTTTATCTCACCCCTTCTTTTCCTGTAAATTTAAAGAGACAGTCAAATTGCAATCACTTGTAGTACCCTCACTCTAGGGCTGTGCCTCAGAATCTCTCTTAGCACTGGTCTGTCAAATTTTTACTGTGTTAGGCATTGCTACAGGTCAGTGCAAAGTAAGTGCTGCTTTGGGTTATCTGTGGTGCCACCAGCATATCTTGCTCTTGTTAATTCCAGTGGAATTAACACAAGTTATTTACCAGTTAAATCTGTACATTCTTCAAAACAGCAACAAAAGGCTCGTTTTCATGCCATGCCCCAGCAAAACTGCTTTCCTGACATGGTGTGGGAGTACTGATAAGCGTCTATAAGGATGGAAATCTACTTTGGTATCTTTACTGGGTTATGTGGAGCTTGAAATGGAGGAGCATGTGTGAAAGTGGGACACCAGTGGCTAATGCTCCTGACTGACATTTATACAGAAAAACATGCTGGGATTTGCCTTGGGCATGGTGTTGTGTGGGTGAGTCTCATCTCTGTCCCTGAGAGTAGCTGGGGAATGCTGTAGGGTTCATTCAACACATCTTCAGATTTTTCTCAGAATCCTCTAAGGATTGTGGTTAAATCAATTAATAGAAGTTGCACTTTGGAAACAGTTCATCATCGTTCCTTTGTCAGAGGGAATTTTGTGTGCCATGCCTCTGAAGGTACTAGAAAATCCACGTGTTTTTATTGTCTCCCATTCTTTGTGTTTATTAGTGAATTCTTTTTTACGCTGATTAAGAAGTACTGGTTGCCCACAGAAGATTAAGAATCCATATGAATCCATTATCCAAGCTCAAATCTTGTATACAGTTAAAATCCTCCTGTAGTTTTAGCTACGCTTTGAAATTCAAATGGATTAAGAGAAAAGCTTCTTAAGGAGATTGCAACTAGTTAGGTATTTTATTGTATATAAGTTGTACATACATGCTTACAGACGGATGCAAAATGTGATGCTGTAGTTTGTTCTATCAGAGTCATAGGTGTATTTAGAAAAGTCTGCATTTCCAAACTGGCAGAAGGTTATACAGGACTTATGCCTCCACTGCAGAAAAGTTCTGTATTTTGGCCTTGTTCTTGAAAAATCACAGATGCTCAACATTAGTTTAAACTCAAGTAGGGAGGCTATGTTCCATGTCTTATAGTCTTCAGAGCAACACATCTGCTGGTGGAATGCTACTGAAAATTCAATAGGAACTGTGCAGCAAACGCTCCCAAACCCCTTGGAAAATCTCTGTCCAAACAACAAGAAGAAATAAGGCAGCTGTAAAAGAGATTAAAAACTTACTTGCTACAAGTTTTATGAACATCTGAATGTGAACTGTTTTTGAGGCCCTTCTTGTCCCAACTCTCCTCTCTTGTTCAGCATTTAGTATGCATTTCCAGCTCCGTGAAGCAATATGCTCTGCTTAAAAAGCCATCACATTTTAATTTTAATTTATAGAAAATGGAGGCGGGGGGGGGGGGCAGGGTTTATGTTGGGGTTTGTTTTTTTCTGTTTTTTTTTGTTTGTTTGTTTGTTTGTTTTTGTTTTTTTTTTTTTTTCGGGGGGGGTTTGTGTGTTTGTTGTGGGTTTATTTTGGGTTTTTTTGTTTGGTTTTGGGTAGGTTTCTTGTTTTGTTTGTTGGGTCTTTGTGTGGCTTGGTTTGGTTTGGTTTGGGATTTCTTCCCAGAATTAAAACAAACTTTTTTTGGACTTTGAGACAGAGTTATTTTTCAAGCAAAGGTCTACACTTTAATGTAGACAGTAGACTGGAAATAGCAACATTCTGAACCTGTTCATCAGTGTAAAACTTCAGAATAAGTCCTGAGACAGAATGGTTGCTGGCCAGAGAGTAGAAAATGTAATTAGAGATATGCATGTATCAAACAGTTCTGTGGTTTATCACATAGTTTATCACAGGACTATCACTTCCAGGCATTCCTGGCTGTATGTAAAACATGCATTCTAGTTCTGGCTTTTTTTCTGCTCCAATATAATATTTCACGGGAACAGCAAAATCTCTAGAAGTCAGAGATCAAAACTGAATGTTATTTCCAAAATATCAATGGTACACAGAATAAAGAGTCCTTGGTGTAATTGGCAATCATCCCACACCGGGCTGCAGAAGTATTTATCTGTCACCACACCAGGCTATGTAGTCTATAAATTGTAGTCCAAATAAAAATACAGATTTTCTTCATGACTGCTTTTCATGGAGAAATGGTGCCGCCTGCTTTCTTGCCTGAATATCTGGCTATACATTACAAAGATACATGGGATCAGATGGACTTTGTTTCATTAAGAAAACTGGAATTTCCTCCAAAACCCATTTAATATTAAAAGGTGCTATGGTTTAATGGATACTTTTTAGCTTTCTCCTGACTTGAGGTACAAATCCTACTTGATCGTGTCCCATCAAAATCAGCATTTCATTGCTACTCACAGGTGTTTTTGTTTATCCTTCACGAAATCCTCGTGGTTATTGTTCCTGAAGTCATTTGTCTTTTTCCAGGCAGTAAATCCAAAGAGACACGGCACCGCATTTCCAGACAGAAAGTCAGGAGAAAATTTATTTTCTTTATCAAGTGCAAAGTATAGCCAGGTTAACCCATTGCAAAGATATAATATGACAGTGTTATTTAGATCAAATGTGAGGGCCAGATGTAGCAGAGAGGTTTTGTATTTATATGAAAGATGAGATCAAGATTTGCAATTATATAACAACAAGTTTATATTACGTCAGGTTAATTGCCAAGCCATGTGCCTCAGAGAAAGTCCAAATTCTTGAAGTTATTCAGTTAGGTAAGCTATGAGATTGCAGGTATGAGCTTCCTTTGGGTATGGTTTAATTAAGTGAAGGGAACAGTGTGTTCAAGCATGTGTCACAGTATGGTTTTAGTTACATCGTCAGTTTTCAGGTGGAATAGAAAGGCTGAATCACAAAGGCTGAACCAGGGCATTTGGAATTTTTACAGGTAGAAAAGAAGGAAATCACTGATCTTCTCTTGGTTTGGGTTCAGAGTGTTCCCAGTAGCTGATTCCTACAATATATAAGTGAATTTTTTTCTATGCCTTTCAGTGCCTAAAGGGCATCAATAAATATTTAAACAGATTGCACTAACCAGAATGTATGTTAAAAACAAAACCAAAAACCCTCAGAATTTTCATGATGGAATTATAGTGATTCTTAAGTCTTAGTTACCATAAAAGTGATAAAATAGGAAGATACATGCTCTTCTATGCCCATAAAGACATTAGAGTTTACCTCTGTGTCCCTTATAGCTATGATGACTTCTTAAGAAGTCCCGGGAAATGCTATAAGCCATTGTAACCTAAAACCTTATTAAGATTGTCCATTACAGTAGGTCTACCTCTGAATAAAAAGTCAGAAGGATGCCAGGTATTTCTTTTGCATGTTTGCAGTGTTGAGTGCTAGAAATTAAGTTATATAAATTATACATTTAAGTGTAGGACTTTCCTAGTTCTCACTGCACAGCAAATGAAGTTACAACAAAATAATCAGTTGGGCTACACAAAAATTACAATCATATAAGGTTCTAGGACAAATAAGGAGCTACCAGAAATTGGTTCTCTGTGACTTGAGCTGGAAAGAATAAAGAGCTAAATGTAGGAGATAATGGGCTTGGGAAATCTCTCGGAAGTTAATGGTGCTTGTAGTAGTGTGTGGTACCAACTTTGCTTCTGTGGCCTCTTAGATTATCAAAACACCGCAGGAGGGACAGGGAAGGAGATGGCATCTGTGCATTGTGGAGTAGTTGGTAACTCAAAAAAGTCTAATTTTAATTTTGGTTTTTGGTCTGACGTAGCATTTCTGCCTCTTCCTCTTCCCTTATCTACCAGTTCTGTTCTTCAGGTGAGTGAATACTCCTAAGTTTTATGACAGAGATGTTAGGGAATAAGTTTCCCTTGTGTTTCTATGCAAGTTGAATTAAGTCAACTCTTAATTTGATTTCAGCTCGAAAAGACATATATCTACTGTGTTCTTACTCCATGCTGTGTTGTTTACCCCTCAGCAAAATATACTTTGATTACTCAGCTTTTAAGTTCTCTCTGTACTGACTGACCGCTGACCCCAGTTCTCAGCTTCTGTTTTAGTTGTGTTGTGATAGTTGCAGCAAAATGAGAGTAAAAAAAATAATAATAATTTAAAAAAAAAAAAGTAAGTTGTATGAGTTTTCCATGCCAGATTTTGGGAATCTGAGAGAATGCTCATCCAATATAACTTGAAGCTGTACGTGATATGCATTTAAATTGCTCAGAAGCTCCAGTAATTTTTGGAAGAGGTCTTCTGCCTTCTGCTTTAATTTCCTCCATTTTAAAAGGAAACTCTTTGTTCCTGTGTCTAAAAGTGAAGAAAAGTACACTCATTAAGCCTGCAATTGTTTAGAATTCAGAAGTGTAGATTGATTAGCAAATACTCTACAATAGCTCTTATAATGGAGAGCTTTAAATAAGTGGGGTTTAAAATTATTCTTACAGTTTCTAGTGCTTTTTATACAGTTTAAACATACTGTGTACACTATTCTTTGACTCTGCTGTGTTCCTGGAGGGGAATGAATTGGAATATTCTGAATGCCTTATGTAACGTATTTAGAGAACTTTTTTGTTTGTATCTTTGTTTGAATTTCTTGGACGGAATTAATTAATGGCAAAGTATAAAGGCCAACTTTGAAATCCTAGCTGACTTACACACTAGAGCTCAATTTGTATTCTACATCAAGGAAATGTTTGGGTTTGAAAGAAGGACACCATTATCAAAAAGAATTCTGTAGATGGCTCTGCTCTTCAGAGTGCCATCTCTTTGCCACAGAAGTGCAGTTTTAACATTTAAGTAACTCAAAAGGAAATTGATTTTTTGATCAGAGTATATATTTAATTTCTTGTTAAAATTAAATGCAGAACAAGAAACGGCACTGATTTGAGATAGGAAAGAAACTATAAAATGTGGCTGGTATTTTTTTAACTGTTAATTTCAGAGAAAAGGTAGAAAGAATAAAGTCTAGAGTCTGTGCTTTTATGGTCCTGTAGAAATCTGATGGGGTAACAACTCTTAGGAAAGTGATTCTTTTTCTTTTGTCCATATTTGCATTGCAGTTTTGTAACTCTATTCCTTTGTACAGTAGTACACTACTGCAATAATATGTAAGGATTAGTTTCTCAGTGGCTATAAATTCATCTAGCTTCATTGAAGAAAGTGGAATAAAATATAGCAGATTTCAAATGTTGTCTTCAAGACTTTGATCAGCTGATCACTGCAGCAATGGGAAAGTTGGCAGGGGAATCCTGCCCTTTGTCTTTGCAGAAAAAGGGTTATTCATGAAATGCCATGTTCTGCTTTGCAGAAACCTAAAGGGCTATTTTACATTATGTTAGCATGTGTGCTTCATCCCTCTGCCTGCTCCACTGTGGGATGGGCAAAGGAGAGCAGATGGAGCTCCTGCTTGCACACTTACTCTTTCCTAGGTTTCAGGTTCTGCATTCAGGAAGGTCTTTCCTTGTAGGCAAAGCAACTCTGTTGAAGTGATAAGAGAGGAAATGAAAAAACTTAGTTTGGGGTTGCAATGCATACGCCAGCTTTTGATTTTGACAAGCAGTATTTGCAGAAGACTAGACCAGTCCCTGTGTAACAGCTGCAGGAGGCAGAATGTTCAACAAGAAAGGCCAAAGTGTTTCAAGTGAGTGCATTAAGCTCAGGAAGTACAGGGGATTTTTTTCCAGTCTAGAGATCTCAAAGCTTGGAGAGGGTTGACCTTTCTGGTTTTTTTCTGATCTGTTCTCGTGTTCTCAGGCCTTGAAATTTAGGTGGTCACTCAAATCTGTGCAAAGTCAATATAACGCTCTGGTTGCTGATAGATAGTGCCTAGCAGTAGGGTATTAAGACTTCTAGATTGATGAAAGATCTTGTCTTTATGCTTTTCAGGATTATCCTCCCTTTCAAAGTGAGATTAAACAGGAGGGAGTAAATTGTTGATATCTTTTCTGCTTTTGAATACTTGTAGGGTAGAAAGAGGATTGGTTGAAATTGGTTTTAGATTTTTTTCTCCTTGTACTAGGAACTCTTTTTTTTTCTTCTCAAATACTGCATATTTTCTGCCTCATTTATTATCTCTGCAGCACCTTGATCCTAAGAAATGTTTAACACTGTCCAGTCTGTCCCTTAAGAAACAGAGGAGCATTAAAGACAATTTTGTAGCACCAAACTCTTGAGTAAGAAGTCTTACCAAGTGAATACTTGTCCTATTTCTCTGATACCAGCAAATTTCCATATTCCTACTAGAGTTAGGCAATTAGGATACGGGCAGTAGCTGATGTACAGAAAGTAGCCCAGCTTCTCTGGTCTGCTCCACACTGGGCACTCATGGATTCCCTTCAGAGCTGTTGAGAGCACTGTGACAAGCTCGTGTTTATACTCTGGCAGTACAATGTGAGCAGTGGCACAGAAAGGCTGCTGGGTCCCTGCCAAAGGGCCCTGCAGAGGCAGCCAGATCATCTCCCTGCAATGCAAATACGATGACAGTAGCAGCAGGGGAAGCCTGTTTGTGCAGCCACCTCCTCCTCTCCCCTGCTCACCCTCTCCAGTTCTGGTACCAGGAGAGTATATGCACTGAGAGGGAGGTCAGGAGGAACGCTGCCTGCAGAGGGATCTGGGGAGCCAAGCTGCTGTTAGAATGGAAAGCTCACACCGACGGGGCTTTGGGATGGGACTGGTAGCATCCCAGGGCCTTTATTGACCCTTCCCTTTGGGTGTCTTTGGTGTTTGGCTGCTGGCCAGAGTGGGCAGGACCATTCTCCACATGAGGCCCAAACACTGCTTTCAACAAAACCTCTCTTCTTTGAGCCCGAATGAGGGGACTGGTGGGAGCTGGAGGAGGAGCACCAGGAAGTCAGTGTGGAGCCCTCTGTGAGGGAAAGGGCCAACGGAGAAGTTGCCATCTCCAGATTGAGCAAGGGCAGCTCCTCAAGCAAGGATCCCAGCCAGTCAGCCTGTGCACGAGGTATGGCAGTCCTGGGGCAGAGGGAGACTGGAAAGGGGGCAGAAAGGGAGCTAGAAAAGAGCTGAGCAACTAGGACAGGAGAATGATGAAGAGCAGAGAAACCAGGGCAGACTATCTTGAAAGAACATGACCCGTTGCCTGCATGGAAAATGAGATTCAATGAGAAGTTCTGATGTGTGGAAAGTAGGGAATAGTGATGCTGCAGAGCAGCAGCAGGAGAAGTTATTGTAGAATTAATGACTTGATGCTAATCTGAGTATGCAATGACTGAAGGATTTGAGTGGGAATACCCACGTTATACAGGCAAATCTGATATGCATTTTTCTTTAACTTTTTACTCTACTGACATTATGTGTTTTTGTCTGGTTCCCATGTCTCCAGAGTTGAACAGTGTAACAGTGTGTTCTTCTACATGGTTGATCTTCTCATAAGCCATAGGTCAGCAGGCTTGGATTTACTGCTTTGTTTTGTTTTTTCCATTTAAATTCATATTGGAAAGCTAGTTATGTAGGCTGTTAAGTTTCAGTTGTCCTTATTTGGATACCAGATTTTTTACTGTTTGATTAAGAAAACTTGTCCAAAATAACACTATATGTGTCACGGCAGAGTACTTTCTATGCAAAATGTTATTTTACAGTATTTCCCTATTGGCCTTTCTCCTAAGACTTGTTTAGTGCTTGGAAGGCATTCTGGAGACAGCTGGCCAGTACAGCCATGGGTTAAGCCTTATCCTGTCATTATCAAATACACAAAACTTACAGCACTGTGTGCAGGATAGGATCTTTGTCTATGGAGGGGCTACAAGCCAAACTTAACTCCTTAGGTAGCATCAGCTGGAAAAGAGAGATCAGAGCTGGGAACAGCAGATACAGTGATACATCTAAGCCACCTCTGAGCAATGCATGAGTGCACACATTTGGGCTGGTGAGGCTCTCCTGTGTCCTTGGGACACTGGAAATGCCCTGGGAGAGAATGAGTAGATTCATCCCTCAACTTCCTGGCTGTCCAGCCAGGCTGGTGATGGCATGAGGCTCTTCTTTCACCTCTTTTGCAAATACAAATGAGGCAGCTTAAAATACACCTTGGTCTTCATCTGGAAGAGAAGTGATGACTTTGTAGGGTGGTCAGGCTGTCCACCCCTCTTTTCTTCCTGGGACTGGCTGCTCCCCATGTGCCCTTCACTTCTCTCAGGCAGTGGGGCTGACCGCACACTGGCAGTAAAAACTGATACTCACCTCTGCCATAGTTTGTCTTGGCTGCCTGCTGCTCAAATCAGTCTGCTGATACCTCACTTTCCAGAGCAACATTTCATTTTCATTCTGAAAGTGCAATTTTGTGTCTTGGCTTTTGGTGTGAGGGAATGTTGTAATTTGGCGTTTCTCTACAGATATAAATGTCAAGCTTTTACACTTAGAGGATAAGGTGGAGAAGGTATTTTCCTTTTATATGCTTATGACAATAACTGTAATGTAAATAGCTACTTTAGTGAGGCTTATTTCAAAGGATTTTATTAGGGAATGTGCAAGTCATTAACTTTTCACTAAAAAAGTGTAAAGGGCCCTTCTTACATTTGCATAATTCTTTTATTTGCTTAATTGCAACTTAATTTCCTGTGCATATAAGAGCATTTTTTGTCCATCACAGTAGTTGAAGCACTTTTATAAGTCATTTTAGTTTGACTGCTAAATGGCAGCTGTATTTCAGTTTTTACTCTAACACATTCCCAAATTCTTTCATGAAAGTCAGTGTATCATTTTTATGAATATAAAAATAAAAACATGGGTGATGGTCCGTGTGTAGAATCCTCACATTGGAAGCTGTTTTGGAGAGTGGATAAGCACCATTGCTACTGAATGGAAAAATTTATTTACCTGAGTGAACAGCTAGCTTCACTAATGGCTTGATAGTACTTTGCTTTTTTTTTGTTTGTTTGTTTGTTTGGGGTTTTTTGGGGAGGGGGTGTTTATTTGTTTTTTGGTGGGTTTTTAAGAACTTCTTGGTGTTAAAAAACATGCTTACCCTGGGATTCATGTACGTGCTAGCAGCAAGCCACTAGTGGACAATGTAGAAAGAAATAAAAATTCAGAATTTATTAACTTAGGTATTTTCATAGCTCCTAAAAACAAATAACAATTTACATCACCTTACTAAATCTAATGGGTTTATTTTCAATTAAATGGACCAAAAGGTCAACCCAAGTGTTAAGTGTATTTTTAGTTTACTCCAGTTCTTTGTTTGTTACTACTTGTGTCTGGTAGTCAACCTTTTTGAAGCTTCAAAGACAAAATTTCTTTAAAATCTCAGTGGGTTTGGCTCTTCAAAATGGTGATGGTGAAGTTGTTGATGTCATGATAAATTTTTATTTTAGAGATATTTTTTCTAAGGGAATTTATGTGGCATAAGTATAGAGCATTGGACCCTGGGGATTATTTAAAATTCATACTTGCATAAAGATGGTATTCAGAAGAGTAGCAGTGGTGGATCAAGGTACAGAAAGAAAGCCCTTTGAAGAAGGTGGGGATAGAAGGGTAGGCACACTCCTCACAGAGAAATGTCATGGCAAAATGTAAACGGAACATGACTAGAAGACAGAAACCTAACACCAGATATTTTTTTTTCCCCTAAGAGAAGAATGTAGTTAATCTTCAGGGTTGTAAGAGACCTGTAGGAGGAAACCTTGTGGCAGGAAACAGTTACAGAAACACACCCCATGGAGGTCTAGTGCAATTTTTATCTACGATCTTCTCTTTGTTGTTTAACTCCAGTAGTTATGAAATGTATTAAATTAATGTCAAACAGAAACAATTTCTTAGGTCCTAAACCAATAATTTTAACACCCTTCCTATTTTTAACAGCAACAAAAAATGCTGGAAATAACTGAAGTACTTTGCTCTTATGGATAGACATATATATAGCGCATTGAAACCGAGTTGTGTAGTGAAAGGAATTGTCACATGCACTTGACAACAGCAGGCCTCTTTTTTCCTTAAGGCTTAAGTCAGCTGAGAAAAAGTGCCATGTTGAGCATTACACTGTTTTTCTCTGGGTAATTCAATGTGTGAATTATTTCAGTATTATGTCACTGTTTCCCTATACACTAGATTTCAAGAAAGCAATTCCATGTATACAGTATTTATTTAAGCACCCACGAAGGCCTGTTCACATTTGTTTGTATTACACAAAAAAATTCTGCTGTGGATGTAGGCAATGCTCAGCTTCTTCCTCCAAAAGGCTAGTCATACCTTCACATATGATGAGATATTTATTGAGTACAATGTTAACAACTACCATATTGCTGTACTCCCACATTGACACAAATGTTGGCAAAAGCTACTGTGCCAGCTGCCCACTTACACACTCTAGTGGCACCTTTGCTGTTCTTCAAATCAACAAATTGCCATCATCATTGAATTAATGCTCTAACAGTGGTGGGTTGTTTTGGCTTTTTTTTATTCCTTAACATATTTAGCAGATTTCTGTCAGAAAATAGAAGATTAATATGGATACAAAGGAGACTGTCAAACCAAAGCTAGCAAAGTTAACACTTTTTCAATGCCAGAAACTGCCCTGGAGTGGTTTGTGGGAGTGTTATGAAAGAGAACCAAGGATTAATGCAGAGATTTGAGGAGATTAAACCTTAATTAAAATGAGCACATTTATGCAGTACATATGGCAGACAACTCTTCTTACGGCTGCAGTGGAACAGAAGTCTTCCCGCAGTTACGCAGGTCCTACCTCTCATCCTGCCCAGGGGGTGGGTTTCTGCAGTGGCTGCTGTAGGACACATTGTTGGTCAGCATAGAAACATGCAGCTACACAAGAATGCCCATGGCATGGTGCTTCTCTGTAACAAGGTGACTTCCATCATCAGCATTGTATCTAAACTGCATGCATGGTATTTGCCTTCCTGCTCATAGACTGTGCTCCTCTAGCCCTTGACAGTATGGTTACTGTCAACCCAAAGCATGGGACCTGCATTGCCCTCTGGAGTGCACTGAAGTGGAAGTGACAATCATCTCTAATCTAAGAAACTGTCTGCTGACCTCTAAAGCATGCTGCAAGGCCATATTCAGGACTTGAATTTGTGTCTCTTTTTATTTTTAGGTATGTTTGTACAGTTTTCTAATAGAGTTAATTTTTTATATCTAAAAAAGAAAAAAAACACAACTGAATTTGGAGCATGCTGTTTCTGTGGCTGTGTAATCACTTTTCTCTGTGAAGCTTTATTTTGATTAGGAGGAGGGATTTCATACTCTATAGACTTGTGATGAATAAGCAGCACCTAAAGATTATACTGTGGTTGTGGTGATCACCAAAATGTGAGGAAAAAACCCTGCAGCTTTCATTGTACATCTTTTCAGAACTCAACTGTCACTTCAATATTTTGAAGTAGAAATACAGAATATCAAAACATATCTAAATGACATGCCAACATCTTTCCAAAATACCAGCAGTACCATTTGTGTCTGGAGAGGGGCTGTTCCGGAGTGTCACTGCTTGGTTTCGAAACTCCTGGTGTTAAAATCCTTTGCTATCCAGTATTTAATTATTCTCAGTAGGACATTTACTGGACCACATGAAACATGAGTAGGCCATAATTATTCTTTTCAGCAGTTGTAGTTGCGTACTCGTGGCTGCATGGAGCTCTTGTCTCTGAAATAGAAACCTGAAGTGTCTCTACGTCATGATGGTGTTTGTCAGTATTCCCTTCTGGCCTAGCCTGTATTTTGATGTAATGTTATTTTAGGGGTGTGTTTGATAGTTTAGAAACAAAGCCTAGAAACAGGTATCCACATGGACACCTCTTAAAGTAGTGGGGCTTCTGCGGCTCAGACTCTCTGATATCTTCATTCCTTTACTGTATTCAGGGGTTGTTGCATGTAAAGCATTCCTTCAGATCATTGCTGAATTGCTTATAGTTTCAGGGCTTATTAAGTTTAAATTACTTGAGATAGTGTCATAACACGTACAAGCTAATCATTCTAATCAGTGCTGAAATACAGTGCTGTCAAGATCCAGATGCCATTTTAGAACGTCTTCCTATGACAATCCTCCTTACTGTTCCACCAAGGCTAACTGGGCTGGATTCTTCTGTTTCAACCCCTGCATTTAAGTCAGTGAACTTCCTTCTTGCTGTTGCTCTGGGAAGAAAGAAAATAATCTCTGTGTTATGGGACTTCATAAGAGATATTTAATACTTACACCTTGCCTTACCCTCTGTTCCTTACTTTGGCAAATATATAGGTGTTTTATACAAATATAAAGATATTTATATTGCATATGCTATGTTATTAGGTGAACGAATTTAAAAGGTGAACTGGCAAAAGAGGGTTGAAAGGGGAAGCAGGAAAACTGTAACTTCAGTGCAGAAGGAAATGCAAAAACTTGGAGAAGCAGAGAAAACTGTTACTTTAGAATTCTAATGAGCAGTATTAGTGACTTTGAAAATAATAATAATGTCTGTTGGGACATGTACAGAGGAGCACTAAGAAAGCTCAGCTATCTGATGACTGCCAAATGATAATGTTCTGCAGCCACTGCTTCCAATACAAATAGCTCAGCTATGTTTAAATATCTTTACTGGAGGCAATCAATCACATATGGAACAGAGCAGTTATAATCAAGGTCAGTTGTTCCTATACATTCAGTTATTTTTGCAACTAAGCTATATTTGCGTCCAAAAAAAATATTCAGATAACAGAATGTCTCCATCATAGAAGGAGTGGAAAAAAAAAAAGTGGAAATTGTCAGCATCGGTCAAGAAATAATTGGAATTCAGAATTCAGTGCCTGGGTGCATTTCATCTTTAGAACCAAAGCACTGCCACCCTGTGCAACCTTTCTGAAGACAGTGGTGCCTTAGGCTTAAGTACCTAATGTCACAGTGAATGAAGAGATCCAGACAGCTAACTTACTGCTTGTGATGGAAAACCAGACAGCAAGTGGAAGAAAGATGAGCACTATAAGAATATTATAATATTGGCAGAGATAGTTTAAAGAAAAATTTCAATAGAAAAGGCACCTTTGAGCAGAAAGTTAGCTTCTTGAAACTCTTCACGTCTCTGTTTCTCAGTGTGACCATAGCAAAACGCTTTAAATACAGTGGGTTTTTTTAAATGTTGTTGTTGTTGTTGTTGATACCTGCTCCACACGGAACACTTCTTTTAGAAATTTCAGTCAAGTATGAAACTGCACACTGTGGGTTATCAGCTCTCCAGAACTGTCTCAAGGCGTGTGTCTGAGGTGTGATGAACTTGGTTGCATCTATAGCAGCAGCAAGACACACAGGTGGACTTGCTGGGCAAAGGCAGAGCAGGAGACTCACAGTGCTGGTGTGGGCAGCAAATGCACTGAGCAACAGTGCAGTGGGGCTAATGGCATCTCACACTGCTAACGTGTCTACTCACAGCTAGTAATTCGCTAGTAAACATGTGAAAGTCTCATTATCTGCACTGACTGAGTCTAGTCAGATGATCGGTATGTCAGCAGTGAACATGCAGGATCTTTGCCTACTTTTGCTTTTTTTTTTTCTTTGTTTTTTTCTTCCTCACTTTCCCTATTTTTAGGCATTCTCTCTGCCTTTTATTTCAGAGCTATTCTGCTGGGTTTAAGAGAAGACAGGTGCAAGTACTGTGTTTGGCTTTGTTCTGTAAATGGAAAAAAATGTCAGGATCTTTAACCTTTTTTTCCTGAAGCTTGGCCTTGATCTTACTGCCAAAGGAAATGTATAGTAAACAATATTTTGCATTTTGAGAAAAAAACGCAAACAGAAAAAAAATTGACAAGGTTTTATAAAATATGCATGTTTAGGCTGTGTTTTCCATTGGAGAAGCTGATAAATTCCAGCATGAAAAAGCATTTTAAAGTTAAATTATTTCATAATTACAGCTTTTTAAACACACACACAAGCAGTTATGAGTCCATTTTTTTTTATAACTAGTGTAACGACCAAATAGAGTTGAAATTTTCTTAGTTGCTTCTATCTTTAAGAATCCAGACTTTACCACTGCATTATTCCAAATAGTTCAAGGAATCATATGCACAGTTATTTCAGTTTCTGTGACTCTCATGGCTAGAAATTTGTTCACTAGAATGTGTACAAAGGACAAACATAGAAGGATCTGAACACAGCTGAACTGAATTAATAAAAAAAGTTTGAGCAAATGCTGGTGGATTTTTTCCAGTATTTTCTCAGCTCACTTAAGAACTGATTCAAATGTCATCTAATGGCAGTGAAAAAACTACATCCCTTACTGAGTTTGTTAAATCTATGAGCCTTCTATACCCCATGGTCAGAAGACAGGACAGACTTTCTCCTGATTTTGACCTTTTTTTTTGAAGGTGTGATACTTGTTGAGGTGCTCTCTACTAAAAACAGCCTCCACCCATGAGCATTGCTAATCTCTCTGGTATGTTCAGTTCTTGAATGTGTTGGCTTTCTGCCATCTTGTCTGAGCACAATGTCCTTAAAGCTTGCAGTTTGGCATGACAGAGCAAAGGAAGATAAAGGACAGAGCAGACAGTAATAAAAATGAATGAAAAGGGCAAATGAGCCTCTGTATTTTGTTACTCTCCATTCTGTTCCTCTTGCTGTTTTTCCCCCTCTTTTTTCTTTTGCAGTCTCCTCTTTCTGCCATCAAAATTTTAAGTGTTTCAAGTTGTTTTCTCTGTCTTTTTCTACTACGAGCATGAGTGATGAGGAATGAGCAAAAATAAATGAATGTACTCTTCCTTCAGAGCAGCAAGCAATACAGGAGCTTCTGACACAGCATATGGGGAGACTGTGGATGGAGTACCATGGCATGGTTTCATACATCAGCATGCAAAAAATGTCAGACTTCCTGGTAGCTGGTTAGGAAGAACAAACTATTTTTCTTCAACATGCATCTACTCCAGGGATAGTTCATTTGCAATCTCTAGGCTCCAGTTCTGGGAGCTTTTTGTTCAGTTTTGGTTTGGTTTTGCTTAGGATTAAAGTGTACTTGCTTAGCTACCTTCCATTTCATTAACTGAACATCTGATTAGCTAAGTACCAGGTAATGGATTATCACACAGGATTCTGTGGTGAGGAGCAACTCTTATTTAGGTTTCTTGTGTATACTTAAAAGATGGTGAATTTTATTTCTGTTGCCTTTTTACTGGTTTTGGATATACAGAAAAGACTTTCAAGATGGCAACACCTGAGTTGAGCTCCAGATACCCTGCTGTTTTGCTGTTCATATTCTGCTCTTTACATGTTTTCTTTCCTAGTCTTTATGTAAGGAGATTACATAAGAGAAGGCTGTAATCTCCGAAATCGTTTACTATATTAAACAGCAACTACCATCAATGATTCTTTATCAGCTGCCTGGAGCAGAAAGGAGACACATGGCTCTACATTTTTTACAGTACTCATCAATGTTTGCTCCCAGTCATGGGCAGATGTCATCAACAGTCATTATGTAGCTCTGAAAATAGAACCAAACTAGATCTGGACAGGTTCTCAAACAATTGATAAGCTGCCTCTGACCAATGGAAATGTGTGGAGTCCATTCACTCCACCAGCCTCCTGCCACTGGGGGATTCTGCAGATCCAGAGCTGGGGCAGTGTGCGAGGGAGTACTCATTTGGGGGTGCAAGTCATTCAGTCAGGATGTACATGTCAAGCTGAAGTCACTTCCCCCCTAAGAGTTAGGGTTTCTCTGTGTGTATCATTATCTGTCCTTGTGGAGAGGAACATGACCAGCATGTGCCTGCTGATCCCTGCAGCACTGCTGTGTCGTCTCTGGAAATGGCAAGTAATGTTTGACCTTCCGTGTTCTTCCTTTTGCTCTTTCTCCCAGAAAGCAAAGAGCGCAAGCATAAGAGAGCATTTTGAGGAGGAGAAGGGCAAAGATGTTGACAGACATCCTCTGCTATGTGTGTACTTCTTAGGCTGTCCCAGCCCCCATGCTGTGCCCTGGGAAGGGATGAAGTACAGAGTACAGAGAGGCTCCTGTGCCCACTTTCCAAACCATGCATGCTCAGCATTGAGAGCTGCTGTCATGGCTCTGACAGCATTCCTGCAATTGCTGTGTTGTGTGGAAATGGACAAGTCACCATGGTCTTATACATTTACCCAAACCTGGCTTCCTTTGCTTAGCTCACACAAGAGCATAATGAGTATAGAGAGCAGCTTCCTTTCCCCTTCATTCCCCAGCCCTCACACGAGGCTTGAGAGAATGCTGCCGCCTCCTTTTC
Organism: Apus apus; assembly: GCF_020740795.1. Classification (NCBI taxonomy): domain Eukaryota; kingdom Metazoa; phylum Chordata; class Aves; order Apodiformes; family Apodidae; genus Apus; species Apus apus. The sequence continues at coordinate 30,196,911 of NC_067285.1, forward strand.
TTTGAGAAGTGCTGGCGAGCACCGGCTGTTAGAGCCCGCCGCACACAGTGCCTTGGCATCAGAAGTGGTCAGCTGCTCCTGTGCTCCTGTTTGCTTGCTGCCATGTGGCAGAGGGCATCAGAGAAAGAGAAGAAATGCTATACTTCTGAAATGGAGCAGAGCAAGGGTTGTGTGCCTGCAGCTCCAGCCCAGCCTGCCAGTGTTTGTCTACTCTTTAGTTAGCACGTAGAACATTACAAGTCACTTGCACTTCGCTGCTCCCTGGTGCAAACTCCTCTGATCTCCAGCAGGCCTGAAAGACATGATTTAAGGCTGTAGGAAATGAGTTGCTTAGCCTTTTTGGGAGTGCACAGGTAGTGTTCAAGTGGTAATATTATCTTTGAACTGCAATGGTGCTTTGCAAAGGCTACCAATACTGCTAAATGTAATGACAGGATGAAATAATTGTTGAGTTATGTCTCTTGTCAGAATTATACTCTGTTTGTCAGAAATAGCCAGCCATCCTCCCACAATGGAAGAGGACTGGATAACTTTGCCATTTCCTTCTCCTTTACAGTCTCTAAAAGGGTGCATGCAGAGAGGCTTTCTATTTGTTTGTCTGCTTTCCCAAAATGAGGAGGATACCACAGCAATAATATTTTGGTGACAAAAAACATTGGACTGAATAAAAATTTTTTATAAGCTATATAGCAGGACATGTTATGCTTTATCTGTGTGAGGAGTGATCTCTTTATTTAACAGCAGTTGCAGCAACATAAATGTCTCTGACTAAAGTTTTTGGTTTTTTTTCTTTTCTGAGCATTCTCCTTCTCCCTTTTGGTTGTTCTTGAAGTTGTGACATGAGATCAGGAAAGCTTAAGAGCTTAAGTGACTTGTTAGCATACCGTGATTTCAAGATGAATAAGCATTCATGAAGGCAGCCTGTGGGAAGGGAATTGATGTACTATTTGTATGCCCTGACTTTATAATTCATACAAAACTTTCTCGGCAGGAGTGTGCCCAGTGCTGAAAACTTTGCCTTAGAGTTCAAATGGATCAGGCAGTAATAAGACTGCCATGGCTAGTTGAGGGGGAGGAAGAGGAGAAAACAGTTTAAAAGCAATGAAAGAAGATACCCAAGCTCGTTGTAGCAAGGCTTTTTCTCCCACAGCCTGTGGAATTGACCCAGCTCTCAGTTGCCTGCCTTGCAGCTGCATGCAGGATTTGAACCTTGGTTTGGGAACAACTGGCTGACTGAGAGACAGCTGTCTGCTCTGCTCAGCTGTGTTTTGAGATGAGCAATTTTCTGTTGAGGTCGATGAGAGTTTGACAGTATGAGGAGTTCAGACCACCCTCCCTAGAGAGGGTGGAGAAACCCAAAGTGAGAAAATAGGGATAAGACCATAAGTTCTCTCTAAAACTGGCTGCATGACCAATTTCAGTCTAAATAGACTTGTCCATGATGTGCTTTTCCCAGCAAGATACAAGAAGGAGGCTTTCCTTCAAGATTAATTCACAATTTGCATAAAGCTTGCATAATATTTCCATATAGACAGTGCTGTCAGTCAGTCATTTTAATGAGTGCTGAAAAGCCCAAACCAGCTGTGTAGTCTGGTCCCACTGCTTGCTCCTATTTCTGTATTGACACTCCTGGCACCTCTCAGGCATTTGCCTTCTGCAACAAAACAGTGGCAGATTGGGAGTGAGCATCTTTGCCCAAACTGTGCTATTTAATAACACTTGCTGATAACAACTGTTCTCATGAGTTCTAGATGGCACAATTTCAAGTGTTGAAGCACTGTGCACCAAATAAAACCAAGACCCAGATAGCTTGGTTTTACTCAGTTCAGCCATCATGTTCCCTGCGTATTTTTTAGATTATTTTTTGCAAGTTTTAATTAAGAAGGTTGTTTTACACTACTTGGTGAGAAGAGTGGGGGACCAAACTCTGCTTTCACAGCTGGGCTTCCCAATGTGTGTCATGTTTGTCAGTAAGAAGCCCTGAAAACATCTTGGAGCACCTTCCTGTGTTTTATCCCTGAATTATTTGTTGTTACATTTTTATCAGACATCAGGTCTCCTGTGCTGGAAGCAGGGAGGTTGGCTTGCAATTCATGTAGAGGCCAGTCACATGCCCTTTTGGTGTTTGTGATAACCCTGTTATTAACTCCTGAGGGCATAAGACTTAGTGATCAGGCTATAGATAGCCTATGGGTCTGATGGCTGCTAATCTCATTAACGCTCAGACTTAGCTTGATTTATACTTCGTTTGCTCCCTCTTGTTTATAGTGATATATTACACAGCTTCAAGAAAGAACAAAACCACAGAGTAGATAAAAAAGTGGTCATGGAGCATTTTTGTTCAGGCCTGAAATCTCTGCAGAGAATGGAGGATTTGGATATAATTTAGTGCCACTGACACTCATTTCTATTTCATTATTAGGCAAATGTGAGTAGTTCTTGGTCAGTGCTAAAGAATTTCAGTTTTCTGTCTCTCCTTAGACTCGCTCTGTGCCACATCTGCCTTTTCTCAATTATTTTGTTTGAATACATTTTATGAATGTAAATGCACATGTAATAGTAGGTTTCTAGATTTTTTTATTATAAATGAACATTTGTCCCTGCTCCAAAAATACTCTGTGGGTTTCAGTACTTTCCTAATACCAGGGCTAGTTCATTCCCAGCAGGAGCTGTTTAATGGTATATGGAAATTAAGAGGGTTTTGAGATCAGTTTTTCTATTACATTAGCTACATCACTGTAGATGTGTGTGTAATTAGACTGGTGCAACCTCTCTATTAACTTGATGGAGCTACAGCTATTAAATATGTTTTAAAGAGTAGTGACTGTTCTAAAAAAAATAAGAAAAAAACCTGTAGCAGCTTAGCTGTTGCCCATGCAAAATAGTAGGGCTAATCTAGATGACTAGTGTTTAAATACAATACTATATACATTTGCAACCTCATTTCTCCTCCCTGCCCCAGAAATGACCAGGTTGATATTATGTGGTCAAACCTGAAAAAGTACTGTCAGTGGCTACATGGAATTTTTGTGGCAACTTTTTAATCAAAAGCTGGCATTGAGACAGATAGGAGTAGATGGGGGTAGACTAAAAATGAAGAAAAATAAGAGCAGAGATAATTAGGAAGGTAAATACTAGTGGTACTAAAATGGAAAAAAAAATAGATAAATAACTCTAGTAAATTTGGTAAAAGCTCATGTAAGATATCGGGTTAGCAGCTAGCATGAAAGAAAAGAAGGAAATTAGAGGAAAAGAATTCACAGATGATGGACTTTTGATGCAAATTCATCAGGTCACAGATAAGCAGTGATCAGACAAGTCTGAAAACAGATCCACGTTCCATCATACAGGAGCCACTGTCAGACCTCTGTCAGTAGGCAACAGCTGTGCCTCGATAAATGACTACTTGCTCTGCTTTGCAACCATCACTGTCCCTGTGAGCATGTAGTGTATAATAAGCCCCCTGAACTTTTGACAAAGAGCTGAAGAGCTGGTGTTAGCCTGGGACAGAGAGTTTTGCCATGCTTGTTTGCTGTTCTCATTTCTCATTCCAGAATATACTGCAGATTGTCATAGACAGCTGCTGCAAACACATGAGGAATAATTTAGGGAGTATTCACAAAGACTAGATTTAGCCTCAGGATGCTTTTCTCCTCAGCTTCTTGTAGAATGAAGAGAAAGTATTTCTTCTGGAGCAACCCACAGCACCCACACTAAGCTCCCATTGAGACACTCTGCTGAGGATTTTACCACTTCCCACTAGCTGTGGAAAGATCCTAAGCTCCCTAGGCTAAAGGTAGCCTTTGCAACTATCCTCCCATGCAGCCTGGTTTAAGAACCAGGAGCAGCAAATCAGTCACTAACAGATTCCAGAGTCAGTTCTATGATTTTCATGGCTCACAGAATGCTCACAATTCCCCCACTGACTTAAAGCACTTCAGGGCACTGCAAATTTACAGCAACTGGAAATCTGTAAGGGTTGCTATTAATAAGTTACATACTACAGGGCTGCCATATATTCAGAACACCAATGATGGTGATAGGACACCATTTAGAGAGGAATATGGTTTAATTAAAATACTTGCGGATGTTATTAACAAAACAGTAGTATAAACTAACTGTCACTTCATGATCTGTTTGTGTACTCTCTCTAGCTAATCTGCCTGTATATGGGTGCTATGAGCTTGTAATAAGTGACTATGAATCAAGCAAGTGAAATTTAAGATTAGTCTCACTACACATCCAGGCTCCGAGCCAAGGAGAGGGAATGTCTGGGTGTTCCTCCTCTCATTCATTTAACGTAATTTTCCTTCTGTTTCCTTAGCAGTTATCTGTTTTCATAGTAGAAGTGGGGAATAAGACAATGGTGTCTTTCTTGTCTTGCCATGTCACCTCAGTCATAGCAGGTGCTGATGGTACAAAAGCTGGCAGGCAGCAATATTAATCTAGAATTACTATCTTCTGTGCTTATAGAGAAAGCTCTAAAGGTACAAGAAAATTAGATTGTTTGATAACATTGAGGAGCTAGTCACTTTAGACATTCTTTATTAACTTTCCATATTACTGAACTGTACCTCCTTCCTGCCTGTCTTTGAAGAGTTGTGATGTCATCCAAATCAAGTAATATAAGAAAAAATCTAATGCACAGGATCTATTGGGAGAGTGTAAGAAAAGCATTTGTGAAAAGGGGGAGGGCAGTAGGAAAGACTCTAGAAAATACTGTAATGGAAAGCCAGGAGAAATGGGTCTTGTTCCAATGAAAATGGGAAACACTGAAGAGCGAATGGGTCACTGTGGGCTACTTAAGCAAGTAAAAGTAAAATATGAACTGCACAGGAAACAGAAAACTGGAGGACCACCAAAACAGGCTTTTATATTCCAAGTTTAGTGCACATGAGAAACGCGGACAGCATGACAGGACACTGAAACAGGTGCCAAGAGGTTAAACACATTATGAAGAGACTGTTATAAGTCCTGAAGGCACAATAATGCAAAATTTCTTGGCCAAGAAAATTTAAATTGTAATTAATCTATAATATGGAGATACATTTTAGGACCAGTGCTTATTCCCACCAAACAAATTGGACTTTTGCCATTAAGTTTATTGGGAAGGGGATTAAATTCTGATTAATGGCTTGGTTAAGAAATCATTGATGTTATTGTGAACTGCAGGGAAAAAGTAACTGAGAAATACATAATAATATACCATCACTCATACGAATGCATCTGAGGTCTCCCTTTGGGTATTTATAGAACTGATGGAACAACTAGTTGCTAAAAAACCCACAGAGAATTGAGGAAGTATAAAGAGACTAATAAAGTGTCAGAATGTCACAAATCTTTAAAAATTGAATTAAGAGTAACTATGGAAACAATTGTTTTATGGGCGTGGCTCCAAATTGAAATAAATAGTATAAATATTAAAGCAAAGGGGAATATGTAGTCATATGGAGGTGACCAGTATCATGAGACCCAGATATGACACAGGTGTAGTTCAGTAAACTAAGCCAGACAGATTTCAACCTTTGTCCCTCCACGTCTCTTTAAGATGAAGTCAGAAGATTAGTAGAGTGCAAAATAGCATCCAAACTTTACAAAGGCATTTGATGCTCTGTCACATAATATCTTAAGGGACTTACTGAAACAAGTCAGCTTGGGCTAAAATTCAATTAAAGGTATCACAGGCTGGCCACTGAACTGTAGGCAGAAAGTAAATTTGAATAGCAGTCAGCATGGTCAAGGATAAGCGGCTGGTAGTATCCTTTAAAGGTCAAGATCTGGCCCAATATCTGGAAGATAAAGCACTAATTAAATACGAAAATGATACTAAGGTAGGAAGAATGGTTAACAGCACGGAGGAGAGAGGAAACAGAAGGTTCTAGTTGTGCTCTAGGGATACTATGGATCTAATAAAGTGAGGTTAAACTTAAAAGACAAGCAAATTAATAAATGATAATGCTAAGCACTAATAGTGCTTTGACTCCATTAGGCAACAAATACATTTTATTAAGGTACAAATACATTATTTTTGCCTTTCTTAAATGCTTATTCAGGCTTTATAAAACTAATTAGAAAACTGAAATTTGGAAAGCAGCAGCATAAATAGCATTAATAAAATGATAATTTGCTTGATATCTGTTTATTTGAGAGGAACAAATATTTTTAATTGTTTACATTGCTCAGAGTTGCACACCCAGGTGATACAGCTGAAGGGCTCCATACTCTGAAGTGTTCAGGATGGGTAAGGATGATGTGCTGGTGTGTGGTAATGAATCAAGGCTTAGCTAATAGGACATTTCCTTGATTGTGCTGGGTTAGGCCAAAGATTTACCTGGCCCATTATGGTCTCTTCAGCAGTGGCTGAAAATGTATGTTTTGGGAAAAAAAAACCAAACAACAAACCAAAAAAGAAGGAAAAAAGAGAGGCTGCCATTTATCTCCTCTCTTGTTTTCCTTTCCTAGAAACTATTTCTGTAGCCTTTCTGCCTTCTGCTTGCATAGTCCACTGAGCAATAACACAAGATTTTTTTTTTATTATTCCCAAGTGGGAGGGAAGAGCTGGAACTCTGAGTCTGGCTGAAAGTCTAAGAAAGGAAGTTTCTTTTATGACTTGCAAAAAAACCCTGCTACTGTGAAATACAAAAGTGTTTTCAAGTAAGAAGAGTGGGGTTGCCTTAAAGCTCTGTGCTGTATTCTGCAGCTACTGTGGAGCGATTTTCCCAAAATGGAGTGCAGCACAGGCAGGACAGAGCTTTGTAATGTTGTGTGGGTTGGTTTGTGAGGAGTAGAGGAGCGCACAGCACCTCGCTCTTTTATAGCTTGAATGAGGTTGCGGCTTTTAGGAAAGAAGCCATACACCTCTCCAGCTGGCTGGCAACCCCTGCCTGTCTGCTGTAGAGCTATAGCCCTGCAGCAAGGACTCGGTGACCTACCTGGGGGCTGTGAATGCCAGGCTGGGGCATGAGAGCCAAGATGGTTGAACCTAGCCAGGCAAGAGGTGTGCGTCACAGCTCATGTTTCCTGGTTCGTGTATCATGCTAGAAAATGCTTCTTTTCTCTCCTTCTGTGGGGTTGTGCTAATCAGAGACCCACTCTTACTGAACTACAGAAATTGATAATATGCTGTTTAATGTTGAAAGTGCTAAAGGCTGCTGTTGTGGCAAATTCTATGCAAGCTTTTGCAATTCTAAACACATGACACTGTTGTCTCTAATGTTGTGCTGCCACTGGCAGACTTCCCATTACATAATGTTGACCCATATTTGTGTTATGTGACATTTTTTGCTAAAGACTGTCAGGGATAATCCATCAGAAAATAAACTTTCTGACTATATGTTGAGACATTGTCATCCTTTAGCACAAATGTAACCTGTGCTTCAGACAGTGCTATTCCTTGTTAAGACAAGCCGAGTCCAGCTCTTTTGGGTAAGAAAAACACCAAGAGAATATTGTGTGTTTTGAGACTGAAATACCTAGGACTAAATTCACTGCAGAATGATAGCACAGAATCACATCTGTGAATAATCTGAGCTTTAAAAAACGTTGTGCCCAAGCCCAGGCGATGGGAGTAGCGGTTGGCTGAAGGAAGCATGAAGTCTGAAGTGTGACTCTGCAAAATACTCTCAGGCAGGTCCAGCTTGTTTCATGCTTCAGTAAAGTGGAGCTGTGGAAAATGTTTCTCTGCTCTTCCACTGAAGTCTGCCAGTACTTGTAGAATAACCAGTCTTTTCTTCCAAAAAAATGTGTAATGGTGTGGGGGGATGAATAGATATCGCTCAGACAGGGGTTACTGCTACAAGGCAGCTGAGAAATGAGAAGCTTTGGAGGAATGGGAACATCCCAAAACTGTGCATTCAAAAAGCTATGCAAAATCCCTCCCGTCTTAGAAACCTGATTTCAGTTGCAGAGAATAAAGGTAGATATTGAAAGCTGTATAAAATAGAGTGAGAAGAAAATGAGGATTCTCTCAGTATTCAAAACCAGGATCTGCTTCAAATGGACTTTATATAACGAAGCAAAGAAGTAACTAGACTGTGTGAGCTGCTGAAGCATCTGCCACATTGTGGAGAGGAATGAATGTGGAACCTAAGGCCGAGAGACTAAATACACCACCTTTAGAGAGAAATTTTCCAGCCTTATGTAGGAGATGACTGTGTGCTAAGAACAGTTGCGATACTGAGGAGGAAGGTTTTGCCTCTGTGCAAGAAATGAATGCTTGTCAGAGACAAAACCTGATGAATGCAGTCTCACCCACTTTCATTTCTTCCCTCAGATTCTACATTTGTCCTCATTCTGTCTCTGCATTCATTCATATACTCCTCTCCCTTCCCACCTCCTCATTGACTCATGCTCTCTCTCCCGGTCTGTTACTGCTTCCTTTTAATTTTCTCTTCCTTTAGATTTCCTTCCCACTTAATTCTGTTTCTCCTCTGCCTGACCCCTCTGCACACTTTTCCTGCCATGGTGAAACAACAGCAGACAGAGGAGGAAAAAATAGAAGAGTAGTGAGGAAGGGAGGAGGTGAAGAGGAGATGGTGCAAGAAGGGCGCTAAGCATTGGACTTTCTCCCCAGGCTGCACTACAGATCTTTGCAGGTGCCTTAGGAGTTAGGACTCTTAAAGGCTGTTCCTTTCTCTCAGGCAGCAGCAGTTGGCTTTGTGAAAGGTGACCCCAGGGCTCATTTCTTCAGATTAGTGTCCCTAGAAACCTTCATAAAGACTTGAATAATCCCAAAATCCATCCGGCAGCCACTCCTGAGTGACAAACATCTGGCTGCATGTGGACCTTGCTACTGCACCATATCAGCAGGGTCACACAGTAGGAGATTGGGTGGCATGTGATGTTGACCAAGATACATCACTGCCTCCAGCTTCTTGGTGGGGCACTGTGTGACGAGCTGGTGTTCCTCACAGCAGCTGGTACTGGTGTCTCGAACTGCCAAATGTTGCCAGTTTTGGTTTCGTGAGGCAACAAAGAAGTGCCAGCGCTGCTTTTTGTGACCCGTGGTAGGAAATATGCGGAAACCACTCTGCCTGCAGACTGGGATCCCATCTGAGCACAATGAGCTTGATCCCAAAGTCCAGCCAGAATGTGGAGAAAGGGCTACAGTCCCACAGCTCCAGAGGCGCTGAGGCTGCAGCCCCGTGCTGAGGAGGGAGCCAAGCCGTCACACCCAGTGCTGCGCAGGTTTTCGTTTCTTCTCTGGTGGCTCTTCATTTACGTTTTGTCCTTTCCGTCCCTGTTTTTGTTCCTGAAACTGTTAACTGAGGTGGAATTGCTTCTGCCCAGTTAAAAGAAAAAAAAAAAAGAGAGATCTGAACGTTTGCAGAAGCTTGGTAGAAAGAGCAGGCACACACTGAGGGTTAGCTATGTCTCACAAAGGGAAGGGGAGGGAAGTGCAGGGCAGGCAGCCAGAAAGGACTCCCTCCCGCACCCTGTCCTGCCCTCCGCAGCCTCTTGCTTTTCTGGTTCTACCGCTGTAGCAGCGGATCGTGTTTCCTTCGTCAAACTGCGTGACTGGAAGATCACAGCACGCAGCCCTTGCCGTTTCGTGCGGTTTGCAGGCAGTGGCTGCGGGCACTGCGTGCTCGGGGCAGGGAAATCAGCCCCCCTGGGCCGGCACCGGGCTGGGCGGGCACCGGGCGGGCTGGGCCCGAGGGGACGCGCGGGCCGGGCCGCGAGCCCCTCCCGCCGCGCGCCCGCCGGGGCGCCTCCCGCCGGCCGTTATTAACGGTCGGTCGCGCGAAAGGGCCGGCGCGCGCCCGGCAGCCGGCGGGCCGTGAGGGGCCGGGGAGCCGAGCGGGCGGGGCCGGGGCTGCCGGGCGGGGCCGGGGCTGCCGGGCAGGGCGCAGGGGCAGCGCCGTTACATAAGGCAGGATGGGGGAGGGGAGCGGGCCCGGCCGTGCTGAGGCGGCGGCCCCTTTAAACGCGGCGCCCGGGGTGCGCTGAGCGCGCCTCTCTGCTGCCCCCTCCCCGCCTCTCCGCAGCGACAGATCCGCTCCCGCCGCCCCGCCGAGCCCAGCCGAGCCGGGCGGCGCCGGGAAGCGCTGCCGCGGGGCTCTGCGCTGCCCGGGGCTCTGCACCGCCCGCCCGCCCGGCAGCCCGCGGCGCGATGGAGGCTCCGCGCCTGGCGCACACCATGAGCAGCCCCACGAGCCCCTGCGAGGAGGTGATCAAGAACCTGAGCCTGGAGGCGATTCAGCTTTGCGACAGGGACGGTAAGTCCGGGATCCACAGGGCTAAATCCCTGCAGACGCAAGGTGCTGCTGCCCTCATGGATGCTAATGCAAATTAATCCTCGCGGCGTCGTGTGGTCTTTTGTTATTCCCCCATTTACTTGTAGGTGCAAGTGTTCCCCACCCCTCTCGCTGCCGCCACCCTCCTGCCATTGAGAACAAAAGGAAAAAAGAGAGGGTTGCACCTCGCTGGAGGGAAGGGAGGGAAACCCGCCGCTCCCTAAGCCATCCCCGGCTTTGCAGCGCGTTTTCCCCTGGGCGAGCCTGCCGCACAGCCCTGCCGCTGCCAGGCATGGGCGCCGGGGTTCATTCTGGGAGAGGCAGCGGGGAGGGCTAGAGCAGGCGCTGCAGGGTCCCGGTCTAGGGACGGGTAGTGGCCTGCCGGGCTTTTTGTCATTCGCGGTCTCCAAACTCCTTTGTATTGTAGGGCAGCTCCTCTGCCCAAAATACGCAGGCGAATCTGCCGGCTGCCCGGGCCAGCGGCGGGACTTGCTGCCGGCCGCGGGTGCGAGGCGTGAGGCGGGCGGGGGGCGGGAGGCCGGCGGTTCAGCACCGCGGACAGCGCCGGGCGCGGGGAGGCCGCCCGGCAGGCCGGGCTGGCTCTGGCGTGAGGGGTCCCCTGGGGGGGCGAGGGGCGGCCAAAACACAGGTACGGGCTTGAAACAATGCTGGAAGCTGGCTGTGGCGGAAAGAGTAGTATTGTCTGTGAACGACTATGCCTTGCTAAACTGAGCTGAGAGACTGGTGATCAGACAACCAAAAAATATTTTCTCGTAGGGGGGCATATCACGTGTGTTCGTGTACCAGATTATTCGCGTCTTCTCATCATCAAAAATAACTTATTTTTAGATGCAAAACGTGCTTTGGGTGTGGAATATATGTTACCTGGTAAATATACCAAGGGTTGGAGATACTGTATCAGTGAATGATATAGTTGAATTAAAGAAGCAGTTTCCTTGTCATGTCTGTATTTTTGGAGCCTGACTGCTGTAGGTGATGGCTGTAGAAAGGGGTCGGTACAGCTTTTCCAGCTATTTTTTTTATAAATTAATTGTGATTAAGTATTTCACTTTTTTTTACCTAGGCACATGTAATATTTTAAATGCTAAATTTTTGTAAGCTCTTTGTTGTTCTTGAAACATTCAAGAAACTGACAAGGTGTCGAAAAGTCCTTTCAGTGTTTTTATAGCTGCATTGGAAATTCTTTGATTTTTTGTGTGTGTTTGAGTTAAGATGCAATATGCACTTACATCCATTCCTGCCTTACTGCCTTGAGAAAGTGAACTATGCTTATAATAGTGGAGGCTAGACCATTTTTTTGTTAAAACACTTTTTAACATATATTTGTTAGAGATAAATAAATTATGCAATCCTTCATATTTGTCTACCCCAAGTAATTGTTGCAAAGTACTCAGTCATTGCAGACTCTGTTTGGCTCAACATATTGTAGTTAAGGACTGCTTGATTTCTATGGAATAGCGTTGTACAGGCAAGCAAATGGAAAAATGTAGTATTTTTTACTTTATTTCCCTTTTGAATGGGCTTCACTGGAAAAAATCTTTCCTGTGGAACTGGCTTTACAAACTCATCTTCAGCAAGTAAGCCACTATCATACAGGGCAATTGCTTCCTGTGTTACATGGTTGAATTTCTGAAGGAGGCACCTATAGTGGGCATGTAAAATATGTAACTGCCTAATTTGGCCCATGACTGCACTTGAGCATACTTCAGGATTTCCTACAGGTGGCACTTATGCATCAAAAAGCTAAACATAAAAACAAGAAAGCAGAGGTTAGGGAATTAATCTTTTAGATGAGCGTGCAAAAGTATACGCAATACATTTAGATCCCTAATTAGGTATTTGGGTTTAGTGAGGGCATATATATTATAAATACTAATAATCTATTTTAGGGTGTTTTTTTCATTTTGTTTTTGTTTGTTTGTTTTGTAAGTGATGTAGTTCTTAATATGTTGGCATCACTGAAGTTGATACAAGTTTTGTGATGAATACCAATATGTTACATGTAACAAATTAAAAATATGCTGGATTTTCATGTTTTAAAAATGTCTTTGATCTCTAAGATGTAGTAAATTTAAAGGCAACCAACAAAATTGTAACATTACATATCCAACTATGATAAATTCTGCAGCGCAATTAGTTTGGAAATGCAGGAAGTGCTGCAGTACAAACACAAGCAATAATGGAATATTTATACAGATAACAACATAATTTTCTTGTTTTTTAAGATGGTGGAATTACTGTCGAAGCATTTTGTATTAAAAAAAATCTGGGTTATACCTCTTATGGAGGTGTATTCAGGAGCCAGAAATCCAAGAACTGGAGTGAGCAATTAATAATACCACAACAATTAATGTATTTTCAGTTTTTTTCTGTTTGTTTTTTTTTTTTCAGTGTTGTTTTTGAAAGCATTGTCATCTCTCTTAATGAATCAGGACCATTTAGAAAACTTAAAAATATCAAATGAAAGAAAACAAATGTATGCATTTTTGAGATACTTTTTAAAAATACAAACACCTGCTAATATTTGGTTTAAAATGAATGGAAAATTATAAAGCAAATTATCAGGTTTTGTTTTCAGCATTCTTTATTATTTAAAAATGCATCTTATATTATTTTTTATTATTATTTTAGGTGAGCTTAGTAGCACAGCTTGATACTACTCTACTGCACAGTCTAACATGTAGTTCCTTAGAGGTCTGCTGACTTGTGTGTAGGAGAAAGTGTATCATTTGTTAATTTTCTGTGCTGTGTTTGAACTTTGCAGCCATATTTCTGTAAACTTAGGACAGGAAAGAAAGTTTAATCTGTGCTAAAAATTCTGGTGACCTTTTTATAAAATTTGTATTAGCCCTACCTAGGGATGAAACCTTTAGTAGACAGCTGATCTTTTTGTCACGAGCAGGCCAATTCTATGAAAATATATCTAACTGCAGAAAATCATAAGGCTTTGAAAAAACTGTGCTTTTCATGGACTTGGTAGAAAAGTCTTGGATTTTAGCAGCTGAATTTCCTGGAGCTCAACGTTGTGGTTGATCAGCGCTCCCCCTACAGATACTGCACTTCAGCTGCTGGGGTTCTGCAAGGGTGAGAGCAGTGACGCTGTCATCTGCTTTCCGTGCTCTTACAGTTGCCACAGAGAGCTGGGAAGTGGAAGACACCTGTCGAAATGCTGCAACGAGGAGGTTGGAATTTGGGAGAGACAAACTGGGGAGAAGGGCAAAAAAACTGGCCCAGAAGGCACGTGGGCTTGCTTCTTATAGAGATTGAGACAGTACCTGATCAAGGGTAGAACAGGAAAGACTTAATGCTGGGAATAATTGTGAGGAAAAGATTAAACGGGAAGACAGAAGTGGGCAAAATAACCCTGAATGAGAACAGGAAAAGAAGATGAAAGAGCAAGAGAGGTAATCCAAGTTCAGGCAGGGTGCCCAGGAAAGTAAAACTGAGAAAAAGATGAGATGAATTGAAGTCATAAGGATGAAATGAGAATTGGGAACTTGTTGAAGAGTAAACCTAGGGGTGTGTCTGCAAAGAAGAGACAGAAAATATCGAGAATATAGAGGGGGAACTGGGCAGTTTCAACCACAGAGGTTAGGAGCAAAGAAATGGAACAAGGATTTGCTGAGCAAAGAGACTGGGACTGAAAAGGCAGCTGTAGAAATGAAGAACAGGAGTTTTTAAGTGTGACCGGTAGATACAGCAAGGGGTGGGACAGGAGCAAGCTCAAGGAACAGGGCAGAAGTGTCCATGTTTTGGTGTGACAGCCAGAGAGACGTCAGTGTGTATGAGCAAGTGCCATTTTCCAAAGCCCCACATGAACTCAGAATACCAAATTCTCCTTGTTCATTTGCCAGCAAAGAGCTCTAAAATCCACTGGCTAAGCATGGCATTTGCTTTCAGGGCTTATCTATGTGAAGGATGGCAGTCTGGTACAGCTGATAGTTGGTCCATTAGCTCAAGTGGTAGCATCCATGCCTTCTTCTGTGCAGCTAAATGTTCCAGTGCTGCAGGCTACCCATATGGCAATTGATATGAAGCCACAGGTAGATTTAATTTTTTTTTTTTTTTTTTGTAGTTGCCATTTTGTAAAACCTAAGAAATTGCAGGCATAATAGGTTATCAAGTTTAAAGAGTTAGGCACTCAAAGCTAGGAAATGGTGAAAGTTTGGTCCTCTGTGCGGAACCAGCATGGTGTTGGGATGTTTGTGTTGTGCAGTGAATGCTGGGGATACGTCATGTTGTAAACAAGGTGGGAGAAGAAAGAAAAGAGAGAGAAATTTAGTTCTAACCTGGAGTTTATTCCAGACTTCCTGCATAGAAGTGAGCAAGAACTGCCTACTTTTCAAAGGAGTTTGTTACTTGTGTTTCTCCTTTTCTGGGTGCTTGATCCTGGTATCATGGTGTCAGGGCTTCAGCAGTATGATGAGTCAACAGCTGCGACTCACTTCAGTGAAAGCAGAACTTTGAACATGCAAAGAACCATGCTAAATGCTTTGAGGAGCTTTGTTAAATACCTTAAATAGGCACTGAAAAATAGGAGCCATAATTTAATTTCTCTGTGCCTCAGTTTTCTATATGTGACATGGAATCAGTATGACTGCCTCCCCTCATAGGTATGTTTTCAAAATAAAATAATGACTGTTTTTTAAGCAGCCAGGCACTTTAGGAGCCTGGAAAACCTATGAGGTGCACGGAAAAACCCATGATGAAATCAATATTTTTGTCTTCAGGGCAGAATATGAAAAATGTTTAGCAAATAAGTCCTGCATCTGTACGCTGAACAATAACAAATAGCTGTTACAAGAAAAAATAGTTAATTATGTATGCACTATTCATTAAGTATTCTGAATGAGTCAGAATTTATGTGGAAAAAATAGTATGCAATCATGCAGTTAAAGATTATGTCAGGAGCCGATTTCAGGTTATTCACATATGCTTCATTCTGATGTTTTCTAGCTATTGATGGCTTAAACTATATGATTTCACTGGAGTGCTTTTAAAGTTGTTTTTTTCATATATTTGAAGACAGTGTTTGGGAATCAGGATCAGAACTGGAATTGGTGTCTTGGCCAGCTTCCATTGAATAAATCGATTTCATCACCTTCCAAACACTTAACAGCATCAAAATGGTTCAGTTTAACAAGCTTGGATAAAAGCATTACATCATACAAGATAAGATGTCATTTCTGTCTTATGTAAATGGCTTGCATCTGTGGCTTTCCATGTTATTTGAGCATGTCTCATGTTTCCTTCTTAATTTCAGAAGTTTATTATGTTGGAATTACTGGTGTATTCTGAAAGCTATTTCTAGAGTTTGAATATGGGAGTTTTCATGGCTGTATCATTTACACATTTGCCTTTCAAACAGAAGGGATAAAGTGGCATCATCCATTCTCTGCCTGCATTCTTTGAACCAGTTTTTTGGCATCATGTAGCAATATCAGTGCTATTTCTGAAATGTTATCCTGTAAGTATCAGAGATAGGGAATACTGACTTTCTATGTAGACACACACATGAAGGACAACTGGGAGATCAAAATTTTGCAGTAATACTTAAGTGTCTTGAATTGTTGGCCTTGCATAATTTTTTGCGTGTCTTTTTTTTTTTTTTTTTTTTAACTGAGAGTTCTGAGCACAGCAATAAACAATTCACATTTCCATATCCAGCATTATAGAGAGGTGCTTGTAGCTATGATAATGTGATGGGACACAAAATTCATAGGTGCGTTTATTGTTGATCTTAATCTATTCAGCTGCAAGTTTGGATACTAAATTTCACTCTCTTCAAAATGCAAACTGTATCACTTTTCTAGTGTTTGAATGATGGAATGGTGAATAAGAAATCTATTTCTTCCATAACATTTTGTCTAACCTGTCTGAGCTTCAAATTAGCAATTAATTTGTTTTATTTTTTAAATTTTTTTGTGGCAAGCAATAATGCTGCTTCAGGTAGGAGCTAAAATCTAGTACATAGCTTTAAATGCTTTCTTATTGCAAAGAAAAATGCTTGTTATGGTTGTCAGAGACTAAGATTTTCACATGTAATACTCCTTACTGTTAAGACACAGAAAAATACTAAATGGAGCCAAGCAACTATTTTGAAGTCTTCATAAATGATCTTTAGATTTGTGGGAGAGAAGAAAACTCAATTATTTACTTATATCTTTTACTTCAGTTCACCAATGCAAGTATTTTATCCTCCAGTTATGCCTGTATAATCCACTTCAGCCTTTACAGTAGCTTTCCAGTGAGGTCCCTAGTCCCAGAGCCATAGCTTCTAGACCAATTGTCATTTGAGGTGGAGTAGGAAAGACTGTATCACATTCCTATTTAGAGTTCTCTAGTATTTTGTCATTCATTTTTCAGTGGGTTCCAGTCAGACATTGTTGTGTTCAATTGTCTCCAAAGGCTTGCTGAAACTTACCATGCTGACCTTTGGTTTTTCTTCTGGGACTTCTCTGCCTCATTAATTTTCTATTTTTTTCTTCCAAAATCTAGAATGATCTCCTCCTGTATCCATTCCTTGTAATTTCTTCCACCTATTATTATTCATGGCCTCTATAAAGCAGGTTTGGAGGCCCCAGCTTTTCTGAATAAGGTAGTTTTCAGTTCCATTTGTGCTGCTGAAGTAGTGCCAGTGTCTTTAACCACAACTGAGGAAGCAATCCTTAGAAGTCCTTACAGGCTGAGTTTGTTTTTCTTAGTCTGCTTGGTACAGCAGGTACATCTGCTGTACTGCCAAGCATGCATGGCCTTTTGTGCTGTATGTGTCCTGAAAGGCTATATTTAATTCTGGCTGAACACAGCCTAGACTCTTCCACTGTATTTTATTTTCTCTGGTGATAGAAGTTTTAAGCATTTACTTGAAGACTGCTTTCTTCAAAAATGTATAAACGTGTCTGAATAAACAGTGTTAACATTGTCACTACATGATACAATAGTTGGCTGACCCTGGCTGGACAACCAGGTGCCCACCAAAGCTGCTCTCTCACTCCCCTCCTCAGCTGGGCAGGGGAGAAAAAATATAATTAAAGGCTCATGGGTCCAGGTAGGGGCCGGAACAGATCACTGAGGAATTACCATCAGAGGCGAAACAGACTTGAATTGGGGAAATTAGTTTAATCACAGTAGGATAATGTGAAATAAAAACAAATCCTTTAACACCTTCCCTCCTACCCCTCCCTTCTTCCTGGCCTTAACTTCACTCCCAAATTCTCTACCTCCTCCCTTGCCAGCAACACAGGGGGATGTTTTCTCTGCTGCTCCTTCCTCCTCAGGAGGAGGACTCCTCACACTCTTCCCCTGCTCCAGCATAGGGTCCTTCCCACAGAAGATAGTCCTCTGTTAACTTCTCCAATGTGAGTCCTTCCCACGGGCTGCAGCTCTTCATGAACTGCTCCAGTGTGTGTCCTTTCCACAGGGTACAGTCCTTCAAGAACAGACTGCTCCAACATGGTTCCTTCATGGGGTCACAAGTCCTGCCAGCAAACCTGCTCCTGTGTGGGCTTCCCAAGGGGTCACAAGCTCCTTTGGGCATCCCCATGCTCCAGCATGGCATCCTCCATGGGATGCAGGTGGATATCTACTTCACCATTAACCTCCATGGGCTGCAGGGGGACAACCTGCCTCACCATGGTCTTCACCATGTGCTGCAGGGGCATCTCTGCTCTGGTGGCTGGAGCACTCCACCCTGCTCCTTCTTTCCTGACCTCTGTGTCTGCAGGGCCATTTCTCACACATTCTTACTCTTCTCTCCATCTGCAGTTGCTGTTGCACAGCAACTCTTCCCCTTCTTAATGTTATCTCAGAGGCAATACCACCATCACTGATGGGCTCAGCCTTGGCCAGTGGCAGATCCATCTTGAAGCCACTGGCCTAGGCTCTACAGAGAAAGCTTCTAGCAGCTGCACACAGAAGCCACTCCCATAGCCCCTCTCCCCCATCCCTCCCCAAAACCTTGCCACACAAACCCAATACAAATACATGTATAAAATATGTCACTGCTATAGGAAAGTATGAAGAAATGCAATGTCTATGATGTTGGAACTAAGGAAAGCTCTGCTCCAGGATCACTTCCTGTGGTTTCAATTCTAGGCTTTTTATACAGTGGATTATCCTTTACTTGATCTTGAAAATGTTTCCTTCAGCACAAAAGGTTTGGTTAGAATTTGTTGTAGTGTTTGTAGCAGGATCAGTTTTCACAGCAGTGTTTGTAGTTGAATCATTAATCAATTTTATTTTATTGTTTTCACAGAGTGTTCTTGTTTTATTTATGCTTGAATGAACGAGCTCTTTTGCATGGATGTTTTCAAAAACAATTATTAGCTATACTGTTTTTATAACCTAACAACAATTTCTCTGAGCCTTGACAGTTCCAGCTGCTGCCAAAAAGGGGAAACCTTAAAACTAGTTTGGTGTTACTCTTTCATTCCTTCAGAATGGCAGAGAGTATTATCAGAGTTGCATTCTTTCTTAGTTCCATGTATGGAGTTGTACCTGGAGTTTATTTTTCCAATACTGTTAAGTCAGACACAGCTGCCATCTCTAGAAGAAGCATAGTTTTAGTTTGAGGAATTACCATGCTAAGCTTTGTGTATTGTTGCACTCTCATTAGGAGAATTCTGCAGTTTGCAATTGTCACACATCCCGTACGTTTATTCCCTGAGATGCACCGTTGCCATCAATTATACCATGTAAAAACAAAGTTGCTTTTATAAGGCAGCACAATTAAGATTTTACAACTACTGTATTTTCTTAACTTTTGTTGTGTGTATTCTATCTTTAGATCACAGTTTGTCTGGATTTAATCAGTCTTTAGTTTTGGGCTAGGAATAACATTTTCAAAGATTATTCTGGGTTTCTTTGCAGTTCACTTCTATGCATACTTATTAGAATTGAAGACACATAGACTTCAAATCCAGCAGGATAAAAAGATGTTAAATGGTTCTTTCGATCTTGGCCAGCCATAAGTACTGGTATACAAGTATCAGTGGAGTGGTTCACACTGTGTCAGTGGTCTTTTTAAATCCAGCTTATGTAAAGAAAAATTATGCATGAGTGTATATATGAGTACTTTGGGATAAAATTAAGAACAGAGTGAGCAGCAGATTGTATTTTAATGCTACTAAGGTGCACCTGATGACATAAAGTTTAGACACACTTTTATGATGGAATTTATGCTAGTAGTTTAATATAAATGCTTAGTACTAAACATGTGGCTTTCAGGCCGCTAACGTTTCTGACAAATTTCTAGTCTTTACACTTTCAATGTCATTTCAAGGCATATTTCTAATCAAAGGAATTGAAAATCCCCAAGGCTATCTGTTCACGGAAACCATTGCATCACAGAAAAGGTAGTTAGAGAACAAGTTATACGAGGAGCGGCTGAGGCAACTGGGGTTGTTTAGTCTGAAGAAGAGAAGGCTGGGGGGAGATGTCATCAACCTCTACAACTACCTGGAAGGAGGTTGTAGGGAGGTGGGTGTTGGCCTCTTCTCCCAAGTGAATAATGACAGGACAAGAGGAAATGGTCTGATGTTGCAGCAGGGGAGGTTTAGATTGGATATTAGGAAGAATTTCTGTACTAAAAGAGTGGTCAGGCACTGGAAACAGCCTGGCCAGGGAGGTGGTTGAGTTGCCATCCTTGGAGGTATTCAAGAAATGTGTAGATGTGGCACTTCAAGCCATGCTCTAGTGGCTGAGGTTGTGGGGGGTTTTTGTGGGTGTTTGTTGGTGGGGTGTGCTTTTGGGTTTGGTTGGGGGGGGGGATTTTTTGTGTGGATGGTTGGACTCAATGATCTTGGAGGTCCTTTCCAACCATGACAATTCTGTGAAAGTTCTGTCCCTCTTGTGTGGAACATTCTGGAATTTTAGCTAGTGTTCCTTGTTCTCTGATGACACATCTACAACCTTACCCTTCATGAACGGACAATTTTGAGCAGTAAGACTTCACACACAGTTCATTGGGGTTGTCTCATTTCTGCACATGTGTAGAGGTTACTTTCTTTCACACCCTAGATGGAGGCACCTGAAACTCCAGGTACATTTCTTTGTTTCCTCTGTCTGTGAACTGCTGTGTACCATGCTTTGGGAACCTGAAGCCATTGAATATGTTGCTTCTGTACTTCACTTTGTCACTCTGTTTAGACAGCATGGAGTTCTTAAATCATACTTGATTTTCAGGAATTTGAGTACAGCAGCTTTTTGAGAGTATTAGAGTTTAACTTCAAGTTTTGTGACATGTCAGGAAACCAGTGCCCCAGTGTGAGCTGAAAATGTCTGGTACCCTGTGCTTTCTCATACCTGTACAAGTGCAAGGAAAACAGGAGGATCAGCTCCTGTATGTGAAAAATGAAATACTGATTTTCCTCCTTCTATTTTTGTATATTCTGTAATGCTTGGCTGACTCTGGGTTGCTTCCTTAAGCACACCATCAGCAAACCACCTAGGCTGCCTGGTGAGGCTGTCAGCTGTAATGTAAATATGCAGTGCTTGAGATGGAAGCCATTCAGTGGAAATAGTCTTCAGTAACTCTTAGTAAGCTTGGTATATTTAGCTCATATAGTAGGGAGTGTGAGCTGGAAAGCATTACTTGGGATGCTTTTAACTGATGTAAATTCACAATATGAAAAATTAAATATGAATTATTTTAAAGTAATATACCCAAGGGGATTTGGTTGGCTTAGCGAATTTGTAGCAGGTTGTGCTCTGTTCTTCTATAGGTAATAAATCAATTTTGCCTTAACCATAGTTATGATTGGTAACTTGTCATTATCCAATGACTGTTTGATAGCCTGAATGATAAGACTATAGAGGACTTTGTAATGGAAACTACTTAAAGTATCCAATCAAGTTGTACTTAAAAAGATAAAATAATTCCAGAACTATTGAGTACCATGGCATACCAATGGATTTGAATCTGACAGTTTAGAATTGCTGTAGATTTGTTTTAATTACATCAAAACTTCAGTTTTAGTTTTCTCCTTGTCATTAGACAATCTTCACTAGAGAATCTCCATGATTGTTTCAAATGCTGTTAGGACAGGAAAATGATGAACTGGAGTCAAGACTTAATAATCCCACACAGTCGATGTGATACACTGTGTCTGAGTGAAAGGTGAATTCTCACATGGTGAAAACTCTGCCTAATTATTTCTTTTGAGTACAGTATTCATAGCTGTGTCATTTTTACATTCTAGTGTCTGTGAAAATCTTTCATTCATTGTAGCCTTCCCCTGGATAAGAAGTATTTAACATAGTCCTCTTTCATTTCTGCATGCTCACCTACCTTAATGCAACTGGCAGCAACCTAAATTATATATGAGCTCTCTACTCTTGTCAGAGGTTCAAAAGTTAGTAACAGTCATCCAATGGCAGAGCCACATCTGAAGATCTTGACTGTTTTGTTGCCCTAGGAAACCAGCTAAAAATGAAACAAAACAGAACAAATCCAGCTTCTGCCAAAAATAAATCAATAAAAGGCTCTCAAAAGCCCAATGTTATTTGTCAGAACATGAAAGTCTGAAACCTGCATAAAGTTAAATTAAAGAAAAATAGTACAGGTTACAGAGTAGAATTTTCTAAATTAATGTGAAGATGTAGTACATTTCAAATAACAGTTAAAAAGCACAAACTGGTGTAAACCAGAGCCAAATCCTTTTCCTCACAAGAGATCTATGTGAAAGCACACAGCAATTACCAGTGTGCTGAACTAAAGAAATGCTCATTCATGCTGCAGACTGCCAGGGTATCCAGGGAGTTACAAAAGCCCACTCACACTGAGCACCCTACTTTCTCAAGAAATGTGGTTAGTAAAATTGTGTTTGTCAGCTTTGAATTCTGTCTACTGCCCTTCAAGTGATGTTTTGCCTTTCTTTCTGGGCTACCCTTTGCTTGAAATAAGTCTTAAATGAAAACCCTTCTGCGATCAAGGCAGTTGGAATTTTCAGACAATCTGGCAGGTCAAATTAAAGCTTATGTGAATACAAGACTACCTCTTCTTGCTAGATTTGAACTTGCATGACTTAACTTGAGGAAGAGAACATATCTTTTGTTTTGATTAAGATGCAGCTGCAGTAAATGGCACAAATTGTTGATGACCAAATAAGAATGAGATTTCAAAGTCCAAGCATAAAGTTTGTAGTGATAAACCAAAATCAGAGTGTTTGTTTGCCTCTCTCTTTTGTTTAGTGGCAAGTGAAAGTACAAATCATGAAAGGCCGCTCTCTAATATACAGTTAATATTAAAAGCAGGAGAAGATTAAGGCTAATGCTTTGCCCTTAGTTACACTGTATTAGATGGAGGAGCATTGGAGCTATTAGGCCAGTGACCCAGAGCTGTGTAACTTGGATTGGAATCTGGCCTCGAGCAACTTGTTCAGGGTCATACAGTCAGTGCCTTCATCTATGAGATCTGTTTTCTTTTGTTGTTAGTCTTGGCGACAGGCAGTTCCACAGTCTCAGTTGTTTATTCATCAGAAGAGAAAAACTTCATGCCATAAGAAGGTCCAGATTCCTTCCTGCTTGAAAATGTGCCACTTTAGTAATCATGAGGGTGGGAGTCTGCTGAAAAATGTCACTCCCTGTTTTTGCTAAGATAGCATCCTTCTGAAAACACATCACAGGATGGCGCTGAGGGCAGTCTGAAGTATGGTCAGAGCTTTATAAGGATTCATGGATGCCTGACAGGCTTCTCCTGCAGTAAAGTACATGTGATAAATTAAGCTGCTTTTACAGTAGTGTTTCTGATGTAGTTACTTGCTTCCAAAATTTGGAATTCCATATAACTGAAGTTATGCATTATACACAAATTCTAGTATGTGTAAGTGGCTGTATTTTTTAAATGACATTTAAATTAAGCTAGAACATGGCTTAGAGTCTTTTGCAATCCTTATTAACTTCATTGCCTTTCAGCAGCTGAGAAATGTTCATTTTAATTAAAATTTGTTTTTAAAATGTCTTGTAGTCAACACATGCTGAGAACAGCCACTTACCACCCATGTACTGCAAGCTTGCTGTGCTGAACAAAATTAATAGTAAATACTATAGTGACTTCAGTGTTTGTGCTGTATTATGATGACCTGTTTGGTTTAAAGAAGGTAGAATTGCACTACTCTAGATCTGGTGGTCACAGGCACAAAAACCCATGATGTACCAATAGGAGCTGTAGTTCACCTGTAGCTATTTTTGTCACAGTGTAATTCTCATTCCATAGAAGATTGCAAAGAAGCTTATTTAGCTTCAACATGACAAGCAAAAAAATAAAAACGATAGTATTTAACAGTTTAAGATAACCTCAGTGGGAACAGAGTTATCGGTATAAATCTATTTGCATAAATGAATCATTCAGTAGACAGGGTGAGGAGCAAGATGCAGGTGTTTGCTGGTGTTGTTTGCACTCTATTTCAGCTTTTCTGGCCAATGAAGTTTACTTGTTTTTGATATTCATGGATCATAAAAGGAGATCCCACCATTTCTCAGCCCTCTGCCACAAAGATTTGGTCATTTTTACAGCATAGTAGGATCGGTAGATCTGCATATCTTAGATAACGGGTGAAAGTGGGCATGATGGCATGCCAAGTTAATCTTCTGGGCTAGGTGATTTTTAATGTCTTACAGTTTTCCCAGTCCTTAGTGAAGTAATGCTTACCTACGTGATTATTCACAGCCTTCCTGTAGCATATTTTAACCCATAATGAAATTTCTTACTCTTTGTTATTTCCCCATTTAATTTTTAACAAAGTGGAAATTAAATTTTATGTGTACATGTGTGTGTTCAGCTCAGCATTTTACTGATTATGTGCAATAATGTGAAAAGGAAAGAGGAGAAATTGGGTAATAGGGGCTCAGCCTTGTGGAACACCAAGTACTTTATAGAAGCATAGAAGCACCCAGTTTTCATAAAAATTTTCTTCCAAAAAATACCCATAAGGAGTAGGGGAAACTCTAAAAAGGTGTAGTTGTATCAGCAGGGACTTGCATCCATGTTTAGTACTCAGTGTATCAAAAAGCCTAGGTTTTCTACTGCTATTGACAATCTGGAAATGTTATTTAGTTTTGAATGAGCAAAGTATAAATACTAAATACTTCCAAGACATCAAGTTACCTAATAAGAATTTAATCTTAATAACATCAGTGTTGTGCAGTGTAGCACTGCACAGATTTTTGATGATCAGATTTTGTCAGGTTTTGTCTTATGCTGTGAGTTTGTAAAGCTTGTGTGTCTCCACAATTCACTTTCAGCTCTAAGTATGAGTTGTTAGATATCTGCAGGCAAGTTTTCAGAAGCCTTCAGGTAACTCAACTTAAATCCCATTGATTTCAGTAAGACTCTTCTAAATCGTTTAGGCACTTCTGAAGAGGTCAATAAATGTTACTTACATTTTTGCTTCAAATAAGGATGGGTCAAAAATCAAAGGGTGAATTGGCATGGAATGAGAACAACTGGCTGGTTGCAGAGGAGAACTCACAGTGATACATCTGAATTTTCTTTACAATAATAACAGAAGAGGAAATTATTATCTTGATAAATTAATGTAATGATGCAATTGAAAGCATTATTTATTTTTAATTAAAATTAATTAAATTACAGCTATTAAATAATTTAGCGATAATTACAGTTGGCAAGATATAAATTCATCCACATTCAAGCTTAAATGGTCCTGAGATGTTTGATCCTATTAATGCTTTCAGAAAAAATACTGTGGTGAGAAGTGAAAAACTCTGAAGTATTTGACATAGAAATTCAAATACATTATTCTTGAAAATTTTCTTCCTTTGAAAGTATCAATTCAGAGTATATTTCTGAGTCAGTGAGATGTCAATTTCTTTGCTATGGGAATTTAGAAATTGACTGCAGTTTAATACTTCCCCCCCCAGTGTTCTTGTTTCTTTTTGGTGTCAATCTTGCAAATTATCAGAAGTTGCTGTTGCATCATGAGAACTGATTAATGTAATTTAGGAAGTAATTACAAAATGTAACTTCAGCTAAGTCTTAACTTCTGTGACATCCCTCTCTAGTCTCTGAAAAGAATTAGACTCCTCCAGGGCAAAGTTAAATGTGAGAGCTAAATGTAGGTACTCATATTATCCAGTTTAGGAAACTGCCTTTCTGTACTAAATGAACCCTGTAGAGATTAATCTCTCAAGGCTGATGTTAAAAAACACCAAAACAAACAAACAAACAAACAAAAACTTTAAAAAGTATTTTCTTCTTTCTTATCATAGTAAGAGTGCTAGTGGTTTCCACAGTAGTACATCATATTAATATTGCACATGAACATCTTCCCAAGTCATATGTATACAATGTTTTGGACAGCAGCCTTTGCTTTTGAATTAGAGGGTGCATCTTCATTCCTGGTGTAATTCTACAGAAATCTGTGTCTCATGGCAGGAGTGAATGGTTGTTCCTGCTTTTTCCTTTTCACTGTACTTCTAAGAAGTGAAGAAATGTTTATTATCTTTAACTTTGAAGGAGTGCATGTGACCAAAAAATACGCTCTTGAAAATTTTGTTTCTAAGCCAAAATTCGTATTCTACAGAAATGTTGTAATGGGATTATTTGATTTCTGCTTGCTAATTAGAGTAACCTTCTCTGTACAGATGCACTTAATTTTCTGTTTAACTTAATGTTGCATGCAGTGTTCACTGAGGGAATGCTTGCGGTGTAAACCAAAGCCTGACAGTTCTGATGGAATAATCATATTCCAATATATGGCTGTGTAACTCTTTTATTTGCTACTACTAGCTGTCAGGTTGTCCACACTTGCATCGTGTATTCTCATTGGTGTTAGTGGAAAACATACACAGTTGAGGAAACTAAGCCCCTGAAGTCCCACCTGCACAAGATCTCAAAATATGTGATAGACAAATGCTTTTGCTAAGAGGAAATGAGCATCTCAGTTGAGTGAGTTAATATTTGAGGGAATGGCAAACCTTCAACGAATGCTGTGCTGAATGCTTTTCGTTCATTATGCACTGTCCTACATCTCCTGCCACGTAACAGCCAAGTCTCTGAGCTGTCTTTGTGAAACAAAAGCCTGCTTGCTGAACAAAGTTTCAGTCCTGTAGTTGACAGCAGGCAGTGAGAAATGATGTCTGGGAGACAGCAGGACGCTGCTTGGTGGGAACTAAGAGCCTGCACATTTGTTGTTGTCGGTGGCAGGATTGAGATATTGGTCTGCTCTTGGGTTGAATCATGGGACCCTTTGTAGAGCACGTTTGTTCTCCATGTGAGATGGAGGAAGAATTGGGTCCTTTCTAAGAGACTGAGAGAAATTCTTTAATAGAGGAACTAGACAATCTGGAGATTGCTCTGTGCTATATGTAGGCACAGTTTTGGGGTACCCTCTCTGCTGAAGGCAATGATTGTACTAAAGGCAGAGTCTGGCTTTATTCTCTCTGTTTTGCAATGTGGAACATTTATGCTGAAGTCAATGGTGTAGATTAGCAGGAAGCAGCTAAATTAAGGCTTGAATTAAAAGCAAGTAAGAAGAGAATCTGAATGTACATGAACATTTAAAAAACACTCAGTAAGCATTGATACACATCACAATTACAAATAAGTATTGTTTTATTTTCAAAATTATTCAGTTTTGGACAGAGTGCTGCTTTTTTTTTTATTTTATTTTTATTTTATTTTATTTTTTTTATCTTACTAGAAAATGCACAACAGTAGTATCAGACCTGGGGAGGAAATGAGGAGAAGATTTAGAGGGGTTGATCCCTCTAACAGGATTTATAGAGCCAGGCATTCTCTCTTTATCTAATGTTTGTCAAGTATAATTATTTAGAAAATATTCTTAAATGTACTTATATAAATATGAAAATCTGTATTGGGAGTTAATTTACCAAGATTCTGGTGGAGAGGAGAGAGCAACACTAGAGTCTGAGACTATTTACTCACTTTTTGTACGTGAAGCATGAATAAAGCATAAATGCTACTTAGGTAGTTATGGACAGCAAGTTGAACTTCAAAATTGTATAGCCGTCATGGAGAAGTGCTGCTTATATTACCTTGGTATGATAATTTTGTAAATATTGTATTTGTATTTCTTCAGTAATATTTTGTCTCTCTTGAAACAAGTGTTGCAATGAATGTTGAAATTCTTCATATTCAGGCTACTTGTTTGTTTGGTAGGGACATGTTGCCCTGGTTGTTTAAAACAATTTTGTATAGCTAGCAGTTATCCACTCATTCCAGAGCTCAGCACAAAACCACTATATTGTATTTTTGCTTAGTTGATTTTGATGTATGCAGTTAATATATAATTTCCTGGCAGTTTTCTGACATTTTTTGCAGTTATAGGGAAAGAATAATTATCCCTCCTATTGAAATTTTGAGTAAATAAAATACCTCTCCAGTAAGTTGGAGATTTCAGTCTGAATTATAGCACTCAAATATTGTCAATCTATGTCAGTTTTCTAGAATTACAAACCTAATAATTTGCCTTTATATAAAGATGATACATAACCAATCAGCTGAATTATCAAGACAAGGAAAGGTAGAAATTTTTCTGTTTCAGAAAGTGTAAAGATGTCCCTGTTCATTTAATGGGAGTTACTGTTTCTACATGTGTTGTTTTCAGTTGTTAGTATCCGTATCTAGTAAGAGGATTTCTTACGTTGTCATACCTAGATGCTCTTTATGAAGCTCATCCCCTATCATCAAGCATTTCTACTTAAAAAGGTCACAGCTAACGTTGCTCGTTGTATTGAAAATGTTAACTTCAGAAAAACACTTCCTGTTTTCCCCAACTGAGATGTATTTTAAGATCTGGGAAAGGTGACAGTCTTAAAAATGGGATTTGTGTTACAAGACTTTGTTTGGCTTTTGGTGTGTTCATTTCATGTGTTATTGGTATGTGTATAATGTAAACCTGATCTTTGGGGGTCTCAAAAATTCCCAAGTCACCAAGGCTGAGAATGTGGTAGTATATAGACTAGTGCACTCTTCAATGTAACTCACAGCTGGAAAAGACAGGGTTGTAACTGGAAATAGCAATCACTAAAGCATGCCACTCTTCATGTTGTATTGTGGTTTTAAATCTAGACCATATTAAATGCAGAGTTTTATCCTCAGATAAAGAAGCTTCTTAACGCTAACAATTTTAGATGCAAAGACAAGAATGAGATTTACAAAGTACAAATTGACAGCCCAAAATGCCAGAATTTTTTTAAAAAAATCCTCTGGAAACATGTTTTCAAAGACCCATGGCAATGGTTTTGACAGCTTAGGAGAGGCATAGTAGTAATTTTTTGAATGTCTGCTCCAGAAGCATGGGAGTCCATATTTCCCACAACAAGACTTTAAAGACACTGAAGATTTTTTCCTGTGTATTAAGAAACCTAGAATCAGATAATTTGTCTTTGTCTATACAATTGGAGTTTTTTCCACTGTGATGTGAAAAGAGGTAAATTGAGGGGGATTAAATGAAAATGTAAGTTACACTTCATTAAGCTGATGTAATTTGCATCTTGGGGGACAGAGGGACAAAGCCTTTGCAGAAAACACAGTCAACAAGAGATTTTAAAGTAATGCAAGGAAGAGCTATTTTATCCATTCCTTCTCTTTTCTGTTGGTTGTTCTCCTGGCATGTTTGGGGTCTGTGATATAAAGCTCATTTACATCAGGGATGTGTAACTTTCCACCACTACTTAGACCAGCTCTGAATTTTGTTGAATTATGTTTCAGATTCTCCCTTAATTCCAAATTCTGTTTAGATGTTTACATTTTTTCCACATATAAAATAAATATTTTTTGTTCATATATTGGACAAATACCTGAATTGGCTGAATCTAAACTCCTGGAACGGGAAACAGCAATCTGAAAATATTTTACTTTGATGGTCATTCCCCCTAGTATCCAAGTCTAAATTGCAGATAAACTGTAGTATTTCACAGCTATATTTTGTTATCCATGGTTACCAAAGGGATCCTTTCACTGTTCCAGCAGAAAAAAAGGATTTCACCCAGTCCTGCTTTCTTTTAGTTTCTCCAGATTTAATGGACACTGTTGCAGTTGAATGAGTATTTCATGAGTTTCCTTCACACTGAGTACAAGCAATGACACTCATTATGACTGTAATATTTATAGTTTCTTCCCTGTTGATGGATGGCTATTACGTCATTGTATTCGGTCATTTGTAGCTTCTGTTTTCTGTGAATTTGTTTCTTGACTGCTGGATATTTTCTCATGATGCACCAAGCTACATTGTTAATGTTGTGAAAGGTGGCAGAGTAGTGTTATGGATGGAGTTCTGGGGAGGAGTATGTGATTTGGTTGCTGAATACAAATTGCATGAGTTCTGAGTGCTTCGGAGTTCTACTGCAGTGTGTCTGGTATGCAACCTGTGAGCATGAACCTATCTTTTTTAATGTTTCCAAATGCTGAATTACATTCAAACTATGGGAAATTCAGAGGTATATGTAGGGTTTCTATAAATGTGTGTCATACTGCTTCCGTTAATTTTTTTGCCGTTGGTAACGCTTAATAGCATTAATAACAACACAGGGACTGTGAATGCTTACTACCTAATAACGAGAGGTTGTGCTGAGGTGGTTCTCCATCATCCTTTCACTGCTGCAGATGTAATGGTTCAGCTTGTTTTGAGTGACAAGGAAAATAAATTTTAAAAAATCCTTTTCTAAATCTTTTCAGTGTGGGCTTATCAATTTCTAAGTCTTACGATTTGACTCCAATAGTGACAGATGAAAGGCATGAATGTTGAATGGGAATTTTCTGCCTTTTTTTTTTTTTTTCCCATTCAGAGATAATTTATGTAAGCAGATGATATAATGAGGATACTAAATTAAGTGTGTCTATGTGATATAAATAAAACTGGTTTGTTATCCATTTGCCAGCATTTTGGCTCAGCTGCAGCAGTAAGTATCATAACCACTTTAAAATTGATTAGACAATTTAACTTGAAATTTAACTCTGGATATGGCAGGAAGAGATAAGCCTGTGAATAGAAGCATAAAACATTAATCTTGCAGTTCTCCAGCTGATCTCAGTAAAGCTGGCATGTTGTGTTTGTTCTTTAGCTTTGAAAAAATTTAAAGTCTTATGCTTCCAGTGTGACCTATGCACACGAGTGGTCTTTGACTTACTATATGGATCAAGAATCACTAGGCACTTTTGCTTGTTCTAGAAGTGAACTGTGTTTTTCTTAAAGCAGAGCTGTATCTGCAGCACAGGGGGAAACATGCCCAGGTTTTTTGGCAGGGGAGGCCAGGTTTGTTTGACTACTAATTCTTCAATAAGTTTCTGCCCAAAAGAGACCTGACAGTAGTATTTTTATCCAGTTCCACAGTAGCTTCCAGTGTTGAAGCAACATGAATGTGCAAAATGAAGTAGACATTTTAATTGGGAGCTGATCTGTTTTAGTTTGAGAAGAAGCTGTTCAGAGCAGCATTTTCTATGCTACTTTCATTTCTTGTCTGTATTGTGATGCTTCATCAAAGAAAGATCAGGTTAGCTTCAGTGAAGCAGCAAAGTGACAAGTATGAAAGCAGCCAGTTCTAAAGCTTTCTCCACCTATTTTCACATCTGTAACAGTAGTAACTTCTCAGCTGGAGTTTCAGAGTGCTTTAGGGCAACTATATGCTGGTTTTGAGTAAGTCCAGCTGCTATTTCTGCTATTAGTAGCACAAGTGGAAGTCAAGATACAAATGTGTTACATTTTTAGTCACTTGTATCTGTCAGGTTTTGATCTCCACGGCACCTATATTTCACTCACCACAAACATGCAGTCTTCAGCTTTAACTAGTGGGTAGGCTGCTCATCAGTTTTTTTGTAGCAGTCAGCATTTTTAAGTAGTCAGATGCATGACAATATTATCAGACCCTAGTTTATTGACAATATTCTCACACCTACCTGAACCCCCACTTTAAGAGCAGATAGTAGTATTTTCTTAAACACCTGATTTCCAAATTCAGCTTACCTTTCTGCTATTGAAAATTCTGCCCATTCTTACTATTTTCTTATAAGCATTTACTTTTATGTTCTAGTAGCTGTAATGCTTTTATAAAATTGGTAAACTCTAATGGAAATATTTCACATTATGTAGTTGTTATACATTATGTATGTACATTACCATACTGGAAAGGATATTCTGGCTCTCCTGTGCTATCCTAGCATTTTCATTTCTTTCTAGTTAATTATGATGCAGTGATGTCATTTTATGTTGTATTCCAGTATGTCTTAGGAGAGATTGCACACTGAAAAGCACTAGTTTTTGCAGGATCCAGATTCTGAGTTACAGCTTATGCTTTACAAGAGAATGCTTCAGAATTTCTTGATGGTGTGAATGCTAGTGTGTTTGGTGTGGGCAAAGCCTGCATGATTGGTTCCTAGGATCAGTCAAATCCAAAGAGAACAAGAGAGTTCTCTTTTCATGTTTTTCATGCTCTGTTCTTTTTTCCCTTGTTCCCATGCAATGATACACCAATTGCTTTTCAAAAGTCGCAATTTATCAATAGTTACTGAGCCTCATCCTCCATATTATTACTATGTATCATTATCAAATTCCTATTGCTGCCTATCAACGCAATGGATTTTGACACTGAGGACTACACAAATATGTATCAAAATATATGCATGGATTGCAAATATGGCAGATAATTCATAGTCTAAAAAGAGGGGAAACTGGACTATTGCTTGCTAGTAATAATTGTGAGATATTTTGCTTTCTTATTTCATATTCTGTTTGTGTTTCAAAATCTACAGAATGGTGTTTGTTGGGTTTTTTTTCACTTTCAAAGAGCTTTAAAGATTTCAGAAAAGAGTTTATTTTGGATTTTGTTCCATCACTAAAAAAGGTTAGCTTACCACTGAGTTATGCAAGTGTTTTTGTTTTTTTTTCTCTGACATATTAAAAATTTTGCTAAAAATTACCTGGAGATTTTCTGCTAGACATTCACTTAAACCAGTTGTTCAGTTCTTCTTAGGCAAAGAAATTAAAAGGACTGGGAGTGCACACATCTAAATATGTAAGCCAGACATTATTTCCAAGATTGTACAGAAAATAATAGCCATTTATAGAAGCACTATTGCTCTATGACTGTCACTGGTATGTTCCAAAACCTGGGGTTTTTGTCTCTGTTACTTTTTGTCAGTGTCATTTCTGCTTTGTATGTGTCTCCTGAAGCTTAACCTACTAGCTAAACCAACTGCTTTGGTTTGTAATATGGCTTGGGCTCATAGTTACGAGTACATAAGCTTGCTTTTGAAGCAAAGAAGTTGCACACTAATGTATTGCGTGTGTGTGTGTATATATATATACACACATATCTATATAGCTTGGATTTCCTGACTGCATGTCTGTTCAGGTCTTTAGTTGGTTGTTCAGTGTACTGGGATCCAAGTCCATCCAGCTCTCTAGATCTGAGCACCTCAGCAGCATCATTCCATCTTCTACTTAAACACAGACCCTCGCTCCTGGAAGAGTGAGCATATGTAGCCTTTTCAGGGCTCCTGGTAGAACTTTCAGTCATTTTTCAAATACAAAATGCTTACAAAAAAAAGGAAAGCCATTTTCTCCCTGCTGGCTTTCTGAAATATTAAAAGCACTGTATTTTATATGAACAGAAAGCTTTCAGTAATGTCTGGTATTTTTTAGCCTACTGCAGCCTGTGCACTTGTTGAAAATGTCATTGTAGATGGCACAAATAGGATAGGAACTGGAGCAAGACCATGCACCATCTGACTTACTTCAATATTGGTTGAAAAGGAAAAAAAGTGCAATAAGATGTTTAAAGAATAGACACCCTGCATAAAATGAATCAAAAATTGAACAGTGTTATTATTTGTTAATGCAGTTATCAGTAAAATTTCTTTATTCAGAGTCCTAGCTGGAAATACATGGATTTTGCAGACTCTGCCATTGAATTTCCTATATCCATGAGTAGAATTTTGAACAATCAAGCCAACCTTAATATGCCTGCTTTGTGGTGTTGGTGTAATTCTCTGACAACATATGTTGATTGGTTGCAATGCCCCTAATGTTTTCCACATCAAACTTTTATTATTATTACTGACTAGAGTCACCTTCTGTGTCCATTTTTTAAATTAGTTATGTGGAAAATACAAACGCTGTATTTTTCTATACTTAAATGTGACTAGAAATGATTCTGACGGTGTGTTTCCTCAAATCTTTGCATGGGCTTCCAGTCTTCCTCATCTGGACAGAATCTGGGAGCTTTCCTTTCTTTCTTACACAGACATTAGCCTTGTTTTTATCCGTTGTTTCTTTCTATTCTAATTTTTTTATGCCCTGTTTCTTTGTTCCTTCTCTTAACATTTTCTTCTCTATTTTTTTTCCTTTTTTACCCTCTTATTTTTATTGGCTTTCTGCTTTTTAAGTTATTTTTGTTTGCTTTTGACTTGCATCTTATGTAGTGCAAGATGACCTAATCTGAGTTTTAATGTTCACAGAATGGTCTACTACATGATCTACCTGGGATCTAAGGGAAGACCTAATCTTAGAACATGTGATGCTTTATCATATGCACTTAGAGAAATTAGAAAAAAGTTCCCAAGATAACTGCAGGGTCTCAAATGGGCAAAAAAAAAATTAGAGAGAGTAAGGACCAGAAAATGAAACTGGTGTGTATGTCCCTTTAACTGTGGTGCTCAACAAAGTGATCACTATTAATTTTTTCATTGTGAAGGAGACATATATATATATACACACACACGCATCATCTATAAATCTGGAAGAGATTGGGTTCACTTTGTGCTTTAAAAGTGGTTTTATGTTGAATATGATTTCTGTTCGTATTTATTTCACTGACAGTATGCACAGGGCTCTTAATAATATTAACTGTGGACATTACTGGCATCTTAACTAAGTGCTGAAGCACCAGATAGTGTCAGATGTGTCTTATTCTCAACTGCAACTGCACACAGCTGGAATACTAGGCAGTCTATGCAGGCTTATTGGTGTTTATTCACATGAGGGATTTCATCCTTTCCCAATATTTCCCATCCCTGAAATTGAGACTTGCACAACTGCTACCTCATAATTACTTCTGAGTACCACCCATGGTACTTTGTGAAGGGCTGTTCAGAGATGTGATTGTGTTGGAGCTCAGAAAACAAGTATCTAATAGGCCTTTAACTGAATGAATCATGTTTATTTCTTTTGCAGGGAACAAATCACAAGATAGTGGGATTGCAGAGATGGAGGAACTTCCAGTCCCACACAACATCAAAATAAGTAACATCACGTGTGATTCCTTCAAGATTTCTTGGGAAATGGATTCTAAATCCAAGGACCGCATTACTCACTACTTCATCGATCTCAACAAGAAAGAAAACAAGAATTCCAACAAATTTAAACACAAGGTAATTTTCATTTTAAAATCAAGGTGGATATACTTGACTTTAATTAAACACTGAGACTAATCTATTTATTCTTTCAAAGCCAGACGATGGGAAACAGGCATTGGATACACAGCAGTGGTGGGCTTTGATTAATCTGATTAGTAACTTTGTTATACTTGGAATACCTTCTCCATCTCTAGCCTTCTCTAATTAATACATTTGCTTAATAGAAAACTGAACATTACCTTTTCTCTTTCATTTGAAGCTGGAACAATTTTGAAACTTGTACAGTTTATTGCAAGACAGACCTTTTTATTCCTGACTAGTTCTTAATCATTATTTGAACAATTGATGTATTCTGTGCCTGTCCTTGTGCAGCGACAGACTCATGAGAGCAACACATATCATTTCAACAGAAGAGTCACAAATTCTAATGCATTTCTAGGAAGGCTTCCAGCAATTTTAGTTTGCAGCATTCAGCACTGTGACCTGAATATTCATCTGGCCTCTTTACTCAAGCCAGTGATGCAGGGACATACACTGAATGTATTGCAGAATCTGAGTTATCAAACGCAGCAAAATTTTATTTGACCCCAGACTAGTTGAAATACTGAGATATCTAGAGAAACATGGAATGAGGTAAACAGATAAACAACACAATCATCAGCAAATTTAAAAGCAGTGTTGGCAATATCTCTAAAAGGTAAGGTTTGCCAAGGCACACATAACCATACACGCAAACATGAGAGCTCTAATTCTAACAACACCTAAATTATTATTGGTTTATAAACCAGTGGGATAACCAGGAAATATTTCCACCAATTTCTCTGAGTCTTTTTATTGTGAGAGTATTTTTCCTGTGCCTACTGTTAATAGCATGTGTGTAGTTTTTGCATTTCCTTATTTGATTTCCTTTGGTTTTAATGTGATTGGAAGTAACATTAATTAAGTGTAATGAAAAATCACTTATCACTGCTTGAAATTAAAAAAGAAAAATTACATTTGGCCAAGATGTGGCAGTTTGCTAGGAGCCAGCATGTGAAACGCTACCAAACCTAATGTTGTAATAGCCATTTATTATCACCATTTTTAATTAGGGCAGCAAATAGAGTGTGCTTGGCTTTTTTTCTTACTGTTATGGCTTTTGGATTAGGATCCTTCAAACTGTCATTTTATACTGCAGGAATAAATAGGCGTTCTCATATAAATGCTTACTTGGATAGAGTCTGTTGGTTTTCCTTCATTCTATTAATCTACACATTTTTTCAGTTGTGCAAACTGGTCTAAAGTTGTAATTTTATCTGTATTTTTTTGGTAAAAAGTAGAGCCACTGTAGCAGATGAACAGATTAGGGTTATGGAAAGCAATATATCTGCCCCTCCTCCCTAACTGTGTAAAAGATAAACCCCTCTATTTAATCTGGTTTTAGGTAGTCTGCCCTTTTTTTGGTACCATTAGAAACATTTCCTGATACACAACTGGAGGGTGAGGCTTTGACACGCTGGGGTAATGGGACTTCTAATGTTACATGGAAACTGACAGAATTAATAGGGGCAAAAACCTCCACCAGGTTGTGGGCACGGAGCCCTGACCACAGTAGCTGTCGCCAAAGAAAAGATGACAGGAAGACTAATGATTGTAACTGTAGCAGCTGCTCACTGCTTTAGCCTTAGCCAGTTCAGCCCAGTGGGATGCCTTTGCATATAGTCCCAGGGTGGCAGCTTTAAATGTCATTTGAGGTTGCTTTTCTATTTCCTTGCAATTTTTCTTTACCTTTTATATATGACTTATTTCAGAATGCACAGCTGAGTCCTTTACAGAGAAAGCTTTCTCCCAGCTGTTTTTTTATTTAAATGAGAAT
The DNA here is from genome assembly GCF_020740795.1 of Apus apus. NCBI lineage: Eukaryota > Metazoa > Chordata > Aves > Apodiformes > Apodidae > Apus > Apus apus. The sequence continues at coordinate 30,233,353 of NC_067285.1, forward strand.
TAGCAAAAAATAAATCACAACAACAAAATCTTACCTTAGATTGTCAGTCAATCACATTTCAGTTCTTGTAAAATCATTGCAAACACAATGAAGGAAGGGGTGGCGGATTGGTCTGGTTGTACTGCTGACTTGTGTTTTTGTCTTCTTGTTTCCCTCAGGATGTACCCACTAAGCTGGTGGCCAAAGCTGTTCCTCTGCCTATGACAGTGCGTGGGCACTGGTTCTTGAGCCCGAGGACAGAATACACAGTAGCTGTGCAGACAGCCTCAAAGCAAGTGGACGGTGATTATGTTGTTTCTGAGTGGAGCGAAATCATCGAGTTTTGCACAGCAGGTAATGTTGCTGAGGCAATTTGCAGCATAAGATGTATGCAATTAACCTTTGTACCATGAGTGGGTTACCTGTCTATCACCAGTCACTCCTGGAAACTGGAATTCTAACTTTATGCTTTTATGCACTCTGTAAGAGGTGGGAGGCAGCTGGAGTGCCTCCTTGTTCCACAGTAGCTTATCTGCCTCAGGGTGCTGTGCCTGGCACCAGTTTGTCCCAGGTGAGGAAAAGACACTGGTGTGCCTGTTGCTTTCTGCTAGCACCTGTGGAGAGAAGGCAGAGTGGCAGCTCCCTAACAGACAGCTTGCTTAAGACATTCTGCTGCTCTCCCTTCTCTGCATGCTGCAAAGCCTGAGCATCACAAAAACCTGCCTTGAGGATCAGTTTAGCCTGTCATTAATTTATGAGTTACTGTCTTCCATTAGATGTTCATCCCTTAGTGCCAATGTACTTGCCTGTGTGAAAGCTGAAGGTATCTCTTCATAGATCCCACGTTGGTTGAGATGCAATTCTCGGTTCCTCTGCAGTCCCAAATACAAGGAAACCAACTTTAATGCAGGAAATGCTGAGCTGAAAGTGGCTGCAGGTTTGCAGGGTATTCGTGGGGAGGATCAGATATGTGTCTTCCTGCCATTTGTTTGTTGCCACTATTGGAAACTGGTGCTGGGCTATATAGTTTCTCTATAGCTACTGCATGATGCGAGGTATGTTACCAAGGCTCTGTTCCCAATTTTAAGTCTGCACATCTGTGTAACTTTTGGAGAGTATTATGGGTTTTCTTGCCCTTCATACTAGCAGCTTGTGTTTTCTTTCCAGATTATTCAAAAGTTCACCTAGCACAGCTACTGGAAAAAGCTGAAGTGATTGCAGGCCGTATGCTTAAACTGTCTGTTTTTTATCGGAATCAGCACAAAGAATACTTTGATTATATCAGGTAAGAGAATAAACATATGCAAAATTGTGCAGCATCTTAAGGGAGTAATGAGAATAAGTAAATGCAGGCAGCTGTGCTAAAGCTAGAGCAGAATGTCTGTATGCTATATGGCCAGTTTAGAAGAACAGAATAAAATAAACATAAAATAGAACTTCTTTCACCTTGCTTAACTGAGCACTTCCATTAGGCAATACAAGTTTGTTTTTTAAAGCATGAACTGAAGTATTTGCAGGATCTCCAGCCAGATTAAAGTGTCTGTTATAACAGAGTGTTTAGTAGCCAGATACTTCTATAAGAAGTTCAGAGTGAAATGTCTAATAGTAGTAGTAGTGCACAATTGTGCATATAGGCATTTGCCTGCTTATAAGAATTCCGCTTCAAATAATTGCTCTCCACATGCAACCAGCCCCATTTTTATGCCCATATGTAGTAACCGGGGCTCTGAAATCCAAATGTTAATTTACAGATCATGTGGGAAAGCAGAGGGGATAATGTTTAGACCATTTTACAACACTGTGCTTCAGTTGGAATGAATAAATGGGATAGTTGGAGGGTAGGAGCATATTCCTGGTGGAGGTGTAGCGTGCCTTTGCACATCCAACCTGAAACATCACTACAGTAGGAGACTTGTCAATAGGAGTCAAAGCTCCTGTAGTGACTTAGCAGGAGCAGGCAGCATGCAGAGGTAACCTTCCACCATGAGAAGAACCTGGATGAGAGGTAAGCAGTGTCTCAACATCTATTTCAGCACTGTCAGAAGGGTGGCAGCACTGACTGTACTTTTTCAATATGTATGGAGAGATGGGGCTGCTGCTGTGCCACATAATTCCAGTTCTATGTGGGTGTCACATTAGTACCTGTCTAGAACTAAAAGTATTTTTAAGCTGATGAAGAAAAAAAATACTCAAGGGAATCCAATTCCAAAGAGGAAGCTCCAGCACCCTTGAAAACTTACCTACTTTGCAGTCATGAGTATCTGCTTGATTCCAGGAGTGTCCTGCATATTCCAGAGCATAGGGTTTGGTCTTTCCCTTCTCTGTTTTGGAAGAATTATTTTATGTCACATAGTGACAAAGCTGCAAAAGTCAACAGAGGTATGTAATGAATTGCAGTTGTTGAGGGTTTTTAAGGACCCCTTACATCTCTACTGCCATCCTGGCCAAGACACCACAGCAGGGATGTGCCCATGGTGGTTGTGATACTCATAATTTTGTGTTCTATTGTATGATCATAGTGCACTTGCCTTTGTGTTCATAGAGCTTTGAAATTTGCCACTGAGGTGCATTTCTAGCTGTGGTTTTGATCTGGTTCTGCCAAATGTGACTCTAATTGATTGCAGTGTATCTTTTCCCCTCGCTCCTGTTATGTTCTTTCTTGGTTGGATACAAATGCAGACTAGTTTGTTTTCCCTTCTGTCAGTAAGTCAGAGAGAAAAAACTAGGTGTCACCAGGTCAGTGTGAAGCCAGAATATATGTAACTGTCTGATGGTTGCTTGTTCCAATCAGAACTGTAATAATATTGGTTACAGGTAATACTGTAAAAAAACTGTAATAATATGGTTACAGGGGCTAGTCCTTGCACAATCCACCCTTCTGGATGATATGTTAAAAACCCTGACCACAGGCGTCCTTTCAGGAACATTCCTTGTCCTAGCATGCCTGCCAATGGCTTCTGTGGTGTCATCTCGTGGTGCTATAGCAGCAACCCCTAAATGAAGGGTTTGAAGTCTGAACTCATAAGTAGTGTTTGTGTCACTCTATTGCTTACCTTAGCTGGGAGCACCATGAAGCAGCTCAGACCCCAGGAAAAAAAGTTGACCTATAATTAGCTTAATTGGCCACTGGATGTCAGTATCTTGCCACAGAAATAGAACTGCAAGAAGCCTGGCTTTCAGGTTGCAGAAACAGTGGTTATTCATGCTTTTATCCCCACACCCCAAGCAATGTCTTGTGAAATAAACAGTAACTACATATAAATTGAATGGCACAGAAAAATTTTTAAATTTATCTGTCTTAGAGTCAAATTAAGATGCTGCTGAGGAGAGTGAAAATAATGAAAAAAAAAAAATCATCAGACATTACTGAGTTGATTAGAGCTATTTTGTATGTTACACTGAATTCATTTGCTTTGACTGCTACCTCCTGCTTGAACCAAGTAAAACCTCCATCTTACCTGGAGCTGTTGCAACTTCAAAGCAAAGAGAGCGCAGTTTCTCTTGGATACCTTCCCCTCCCCTCAAAAAAAACAAAACAAAACAACAAAAAACCCACAACAAAACAAAAAAGCAGGGAGAAAAGAAGAAAACAGTAAAAATAAGGTGAGAGGGAGATGTAAGGCTCTTAAGCCCCACGGCCTCATGCGTTTTCAATCTCTGTGTGAATAAAGGTAATTCTTAAGGGTGCTTAGTGAAGCTGGTGTTTTGCAGGACTGACTTAATGGTTTCCCTTTCTGGTATCACATGGTTGCTGGTGCAGAAAGAGACAAAGCTGTCACTACAGCACTTCCAGACAGGTGTGAGGCACAAGAAGGCTGGGGAATGTCCTGCTATACATAGAATCTTAGGTGCTAAGGGGAATTAGATGGGGGGTTTTGGACTGATCTCCTAAATTTAGCAGTCTAATGCTGATGAGTGCAATTTGGGATTTAGAGTTTTAAGAATTCACTTGTTACATTGAATGTTTCTTTTCTCTGGAACCAATCTGAGCACAGCTGACAAAAAAAAAAAAAAAAAAAAAAAAAAGTGAGTCGTGTACATTTTTACCCCTTAGGACTAGTGACTGCAGAAGCTGGATACCAACCAAAGTGGAAACTAACCAAATTACCTAATAGTCTGTGCCCAGCTCTGCTTTGATTGAAGTCAGCAGTAGACAAATTAGACCTGAAATTATCATCTGGGGGGAAAAATATGGCAGACAGTGAGTACATTCCTTCTTATCAGCTCTCTGAAAAACATTCAGAAATAACTCTCACTGGCAGTTTTATACATGAACTATATACTGCCTATGCTAAAAATATACATTAACTAACAGTATGTTCAGCATATTGAGACCGACTTGCAATTTTCAACATGTGATTAAACTGTGTTTATTGTTAGAACTGTAGTGGAAGACTGAACAAATCAGCTAATTAAAGATATTTGTGGTTTGGGGCTTTTTTGTTTGTGCTGTTCTTTCCTGCATATAATACCCACACAGCTCACAGCTGCCAGCGAAGCCAGACTGGAAAAGCCGATTTTTCCCATGAGCAGAAGTTATTCTAGCTTTCTCTGAGCCTGGTGTCCCTTGATTTTCATGCTCCTAAGATCTTGACACTAACCAGTTTTCAGTTTAACCATTTTCCTTTGGGTCCCTTTCATACTGTTAGCAAACAGCCCGACAACCTAACTTTCTACTTTTACTTTAGTATGTGTTACAAAATAAACAATACCAGTCCTTCGTTTGTAGAGAGCATCATGGGAATGCTATGCAGCCCTCTGTTAAGGATAACAGTGGCAGCCATGGCTCTCCAATCAGTGGGAAGCTGGAAGGCATCTTCTTTAGCTGCAACACCGAGTTTAACACTGGGAAGCCACCCCAAGATTCACCTTACGGAAGATACAGGTTTGAGGTTGCAGCTGAAAAACTCTTCAACCCAAATACTAACTTGTACTTTGGAGACTTCTACTGCATGTACACAGCCTACCACTACGTCATCCTCGTGATCGCCCCCGTTGGATCCCCAGGAGACGAGTTCTGTAAGCAGCGCCTTCCCCAGCTAAACATAAAAGATAATAAGTTTCTGACCTGCGATGAAGAAGACGGTGTCATGGTTTACCATCATGCCCAGGATGTTATTTTGGAAGTAATTTACACTGATCCTGTGGATCTCTCCCTCGGCACAGTTGCAGAGATTACTGGTCACCAACTAATGAGCTTGTCTACTGCAAATGCAAAGAAAGATCCCAGCTGCAAGACCTGCAACATCAGTGTTGGACGTTGAAAGCTCCTTCCTTATATGTAGCAGCCTCCAAACCTCTGTTGCCCACGTCCATAGTCAGACGTTCTGTCGGAAGCATGCACATGCCACTGCCACCAAAAGCAAACACCAGTCTTCAGAGTCTCCAATAGAGTTTTAGTATTTCTTCTCTCCCTCTTTCCCTTCTGTTCCCCCGATGCTTTAAATGATTAGGAGTCCTGGATTTTTTCTGGCAACCATTTATACCTAGATGCTGCAAAAATTGTCTTCAGTTTCTTGCCAAACATAACAAAATCCTATATAAACTGCTTTAGCAAAATAAAAATAATGGCTTAGAAGTGGTGTTTTAAATATGCATTCATTTTAACTACTGAACAAATACTGGGATAACTCCAAACAGCATGAAAGGTTGTAATTGCAGCATGATTTAAATTTCAAAGCCTAGAAATGTCAGCACTTCCAACGTGTTGTTTGACAGTGTTATTTATGTTATTTATATTAGCTAACTGAAAACAGAAACTGTGTCTCGACATAATAAATATAATAGAAAAATATTTTATTTGTACCGTTGTATAAAATATTATACAATCATATAGAATATATAGATTACATTTTAATATCAATTGTATACATACGTCATGAAATCATTTTCCCTTATCAAAGATGTAGTTTGTAAACTTCAAATAGCTCTGTATCTGTTCCTGTTGCTCTAGATTTAATTAAAACAAATTTACGAAGGAGACCATTTCTGATTCATAAAAGTTGTTATAAATTATCAAGTCACTACACTGAAACAACAAACCTCTGAGAAATAAAAAAAATCCTTTTTTAGAGTTCATACTTTTTCCTCCAAACTACTTGGAAACGTGTACGTCTTCCACATCATGCTGGGCCACTACAGACAATATAAATACAAATATGGGTGGTATATAATAGACTTTATAAAATGAAGATTTACTTGCCAAGATAGAAAACAGGTTGCTTATTGTATGTGGCCAATACAGAATGACAGTTAAAGCAAACCATTAAACATGATTCATTTTATTCAAGTCTCTTTTTTTTTTTCCTCTTTTTTCTTTTTTTTTTTTTTTTTTTTTTCAATTCTTTCTCTCTTTATGTCAGGGCTAAGACTCCCAGAATCCCTGCTTTTCATTTCTAGTACAAAAGCCATTGATAATTCTGTTAACAGTCCACTTTTCACACAAATGGTCTATCACAAACAGTGAAAAATTCTCCTTAATATTACAAAGTGTGTGCTCTGAAAGTTAAGAAAGATGCATAATTTCAATGGAAAAATATCTTCTTTATAATCTTATTTTTAGCAAACAAGAAGTCTAACGTTCTTCATCAGGTAAACTATGACACTCAATTATATACCATCTACTTCATCTATCCAAAATATCTTAGCATAATGCAATAATCTAGACTTGTTTTAATATATATAATATATATATGTGGCAATTTAGAACACAAGAAATACTCCAACATCTTACAAAGTGCATGCGTCTAAGCAAGCTTTGGTAGTTAGAAAAGCAGATGTTTTAGCGTCAGGCAAAATAAAGTGCAAAGTTTAATACAGAAATAAAAATTAGCATATAGTTGATCTATTTACTGAATTTTAAGTACTGTGAGCCAGGTCCTGTGAACCATAGTGAAAAGGACAGCAGCCAGGACATTCACTTTAGCTCTTCCTGATAACCTGTATCTATGTCATAAAAAAAAAAAAAAAAAAAAAAAAAAAAAAAAAAAAAGCAGCTCCACCCAGGTCCTTCTTTCTTTCTATCTTTTGTTGCATAGGCAGCTTTGTTTGAACCTATTAGAATTGAGTGGCAACTCTATTTTGAAATATAGCATTTGCCCATGAGTTTTTCTTTCATTTGTTTTAAGCTCATGTGTCTTTTAATCTAGTGAATAAGCAGACTGAGAACTGATATTAATATTTAATTATAGTGCATGTTAATTCTGGAAAGAAATGGGTGGTACATTACCATGGACTAAAATCCTGGAAAGCATGTCCTCACACTTTTTAAATCTAAAAAGCAGGTCAAACTGAGACTCTACAATACTTCAGTGTCCTTTTAATTTCTAACTTTCTCACAGTGCACTTCAAGGCTTTTTCAAAAGGAAAAAATAGATATACTATAGTCCACTCACCCGTGCGTAGTATTCTTGCATATTGCTGTCCTCTCTCATCCCAGCTAGCATAACTGGTAAAGTGCATCAAAAATCTCAGTGGTGTCAAATAATTGTGCAGAAGACCAAGACCTGTAAAATTACTTTCTCTTTTTCATTACTTGTGTGTTTACTTGTTTTTTTGCTAGAGAACAATACCACAGCATTGCATTAACTTCAAATCGTTTTGGAAATATCGTGCTTACTGATGAGAACTTCCAAGAGCCTGATTTTGGCTTTTGTGTGCTTGTATTCAGAGTATTCCTCGGCCATCGGCACCCGATCTTCTTTCTGAGGACTCCTGATCAAAGCAAATAAAAACGCCATTTTAAGAGTCTCCTCTTACTTTTAAGAGTAAGAGGAAAAATAGACTTTAAAATTAATTCTGCAACAACTAACGAGGACTGCGTAGGATTACCTTTTTTCCCCCCTAACCATAGGTGACTAAAGAGAATTTGACAGGACCATAAAGCTCTAAAAAGACAGAATTTAAAGGATAGTATTAAAAATATTTAATTTTCTTATAACAGGTTATTTTTTTTCATGTTAGCTATGCAGCTAATTTTTTCATTCTAAAATATGCAGAGAAGTTATTACGCAGTGCTCTGAAAATTGGTACCAGAATACTAACCACCCATATCTTCCATAGTTTCCACCAAAAGTTTTCTAAATTAAGGGAGGAGGAAAAGATGTGTGTGTTTCTGCTGGTGAGGGTGTAACCAATGGCTTCTGGTTTCAAGTCTGGCCTTTCAAAAATTAATCATCTGCCAGCTGTAATCCCTGCAGATTTACATCCTCAGTAACACACAGCTTCCCTTCAGCTCAAGAAACATCCTGAGATGAGGTTCATACCTCTTACAGACATGTCCTCAGGGATGTCCACATCCTGAAGGAACTAAGTAGGGAGAAGGACATCTTCATAGAGACCAGACACCTCATGGTATCTTCCAGCTTCTCTGGCCTGCTCACCTAAGAGTAGCCTCTCCGGCAGAAACACACACTTGTGCACAGGAGCCCAAAGGGAAGGAGAGAGCTTGTGTTGAGCTGGTTGCTTACCTTCCTGTCTGCTTGTAGAATTGTTCCTCAAACTCTCTCAGAGCTTTACGAAGCCTTTTCTTATCTGCTTTTGTCTCTCTGAGATGTTCAAGCAGGACAGGCCTGTAAAACAGAGACAAGAACATGATCATGTGCTTGGAAGTATTGTAAGAGCTGTGCCTTTGGGCAAATAAGCAGGCTGCTGCTGTGGGTCATGGCAGGCCCTGAGCTCAGGGCCTCAAAACATTCCACCACATCCCTCCCAGCTACGGATAGAACTGACTGCACCATCACACAATAAACAGTTTTGCTCCTTCCTGTTTACTAGTATCCACATGCTTCTAATCAAGTGAAGGCAGAGGCTCTATGGCTAACATGGGAGGAAAAGCTTTCAGAATTGTGTCTTGCTAGTGGCCTTAATTTTGTATGCAATTAATTGCAGTTGACAGGGCTCAGCATCTCGCAGGAGATGCTTTGCATCTCTGTAACTGAATTAATAGTCACCGTCCAAGCCCTAATCCTAAAAACAGCTGTTACCAAGCATTACTGTGATGCAGTGGAAATGCTACCCAGAATTAGCATTTCTGGAAGCATCTTTTAGCGGGTATTTGGATAATATTTAAAAAAAAAAAAAAAAAAAGAAAAAGAATTCTGTTATACCATATGCAGCTGGATTGTATGTTTTTTTCCATAATAACAAAATACACAGGCCTAACCTCACAGCATTTGTGAGAAACTATTGCATACTCAGTGGAGATACATAGAAAAGCAAGATATTTTTCTTTACTCTCAATTTTGGTAGCACCTCATCAACTTCATTTATGCATTTTAAGAAGATAAGTAGTGAGATATCTGAAATTGTCAAATATTTATAGGTAGGCCAGCATGTCTTTATGATACCAATAGGTAGTATCTACTACTCTGTAGTTGTTTCTCTGATCTGCATATATTCCTTCCCCTTTCACTTCATGAACTTGGCACAAAGTTGCTTGCATCAATAGCTCAAACCACAGGGATGCTGCCCAAATGACTAACTGCCTCTGCCACTTTTCTCCCGTAAGAAAACACTGAATCACTGCTTTGGTATAGAATATTCCCATGTAATAAGTGTGGATCATGTTTCATTTTAAGGCTATATAAAATATTCTAAAATGTTCAGGGGAAAGAAAAAAAAGACTGAACTTACATTGTTGCCTCATGTAAATTGGACATAGACAAGGCTGTTTGCCTGAAACCTTTCTTTTCATCCAGAGGTGACACATAGGCAGGCTCACTCTCCTCCTGAGCGTAACACAGGTGCTCATCAACAGGAAGGCAAGATACTGGGCCAGATGACAACTCATGGCTGTTTTGAGAATGGTCTTCATCTGAGTCTTCCTCCTCCTGCTTGTAAAATGTAAAAACATAATTCAATTAGTTGTTTGCATGACCATACTAACAATTAATAGAATTACAACATAAAGAATAAGGACCTAAATTCCTGGATGTAATCACTGAAATAGTTTGCATATATTGAGAGCTTTACCCAGGTCTACCTGACATTGTTCATGAGAGGTCTTATGGGGCTCACTGAGTTACTGTCTCTTGTCCACCATGACTAAACAGGACAGAAGCTGGCCCTGCTTTTGGGTGTCTCCAGCAATTTATTTCTGTTTATTTAAAAGCCTTTATAAGGAGCAAAGATTTTAAGAACACTATATTTATGGAAGCTCTGCAATCTTGCTGGAAGTTGCACTCCTCTTGTATACCATCTACTGGTTGTAATAAGTCCAGAAATTCTGACTGTAACAAGAGTTGGAGGCAGAGATTCCACAGTTTTATAGCTACCAAAACAGCATGATGTTGCTGTCTTTCTCACATTCCTTCATCCTCAGAAGAAATGCTGAGCTTTTAAAACTAAGGCTTGAACAGAAAAACTCCATGGAACAAAGCTCATAAGTATCACAAGAGAACTTCAGTTAAAAAATTAATAAAATATCCATGTGAATGTGTACAAATATTTACACTGGGTTTTTTCAAAGAAATATAAAGCTCCATTGTCATCTCACATGGCAATAGTTCTTAATTTTAAAAATCAGCTCGGTCCCAAATACTATTAGATTAGTATTTTTGATACAGATATACCAATTAACTTCCAAATAGTCCTATTTCACCTCTACTCACAGTGAGACCTGTTACATTACATCGACACATTATTAATTGAAGTACTACTAATGATATTTATATGCTACACAATTGATAAAAGCATTGCCTACAACAACCAGAAGATACAGTGACAGCACTTCATGGCAAGAGAGAGGTTTCACTCCCTGTTGCCTAGATTATCCATAAGAGAGAATCGATGCAGCCTTTGATCTCTTACCCTGTCACTTGAAGTGGTTGCCTCAGAAACTGCTGCTCAATGTTACGATCTCTGGCATTAGACTTAGAAGTTGCATTTTACAGAGCAGTTGCTCTATTTGAGATATCAACACCCCATATTAAGCACTAAGCACATTTTTCAAATATCCATAGCTCTATTGCTGCCAAACTGACATATGGGTACAAATCAAACACAGCATTTAGCTTCTTTTCTTGACCATGGATATGAATTCTTTCCAACTTACAATTGTTGTGATCAAAGATGGAGTCGCGAGAAGTTTCTTGATAATTCTGTATCTGTCGTAAAGAGGTTTCATGAGACTCTTTTCTTGCTTAGTTACCTAAAGAGAAATCATAACAAAATATACTCCTCAAAAATTGGAAATAAAAATTAAAGTTCTTATTTGCTCCTGTGAAGCTGAGAAACTTATTAGAAGAGTAGGACCTGATGTATAATTTGCTTCCACAGATATGCCATGGGAACTAGTTCAATCCATACAATTTCTAAAAAGGAAAATGGCAATCTATTTTCTAATGGAAAATATCCAATGTGTAACCCTCACTTCCTTGAGCCAAACTGTTCTGCCTCCTTCTGAAGATGCTCACAGAGTTATGAGTTAAAAAGGTTCAACTGTGCATTGCACTGATATCTCAATTACTAACTGTAATAGAGGCAACAGGCTCCTAGTGTAATGGGGTGGTCTGCCCAGGCCAACCAACTCAACTCAGCATCCCAGTGGGATGAGGCCCACTGAGAACACAGCTGAGACCAGCCTCAGTGGGTGAGCTGGCTCCAGGAACAACTGCTGGAACTGCCTTCCACAGCCAGGGTTTGCCATCTCTTCAGTTAGTCTGGTCGTGTATCTGCATGGGGAGCATTGATTCGGAGGAGAATATGATTTCAGATCAGGTATTGAGAGCCTGAGCCAGCCACAAGTATTTGTAAATATAAAAGCAAGCCTTCTGAAAACTGTGTGGTAGTGTATAAAAGGAAAGAAAGCAAATCCCACAACAACAACAAAAAATTAAACAAGCACCACAACAAAGACCAGAAGGACCTGTTCCTCAGTAATTAAATGTCAAAATAGGGTCATTTGTAAACTAGTCCACCATCAGACTGCTCCTCAACTTACATGCATATCAGCACCCACAGGGTACAATTTCTTGGTCTGTTGACACTTCAGCTGTGCTAGTACACTGAAGCCCAGCTACACTCACCCAGGTGAGTGAGCACATGGCAGGTTTGAAGAGACTCAGGCTGGCTGGCAGCAGGGACAGCAGCCCAGAGCTGCTCAGAAACCAATTCCCAGTCATCAGGAGTAAGGGTGTTTGTTTCTCTAACAAAAAGTATTTGTTAGAGAAGTTAGATAATTTTTAATTTACCAGTCTTTCCATGGTATACGTACAGGTTGTCCATGGATACTCTCAAACTATAGTAGACATTTCTGAAGACTAATTTTTTCTGAAGCCATTTGCTTTTTTGTCATATCCTATTTTAAAAAGTTATTTACAAGATTATGAGTCAGGTTTTTATGATAAGGGTACAGGTAGGTATCTGTTTAGTAATCTGTTCTCCCCAGAGAATATTAATAATTCTGTTTCTGTCACCACTGAGGTCAATGAGGACTTGGCATTGACTTAGCAAGAACAGAGTCCAAATGTACATGAAGTTTTAAATGAATCAAAGTACAAGTCACCCTCTCAAGGCCTAATGCAAAGCTGATATGAGCTAGGAGATACTTCTGCTGATTAGAGCAGGTATTGGGTCACACCTTCACCCAGTGGAAAATACACTTTGTCTGGCCAAAGTGGCCAGAACTCGTGCTCCTTCTTCTGGAGAAAGATGCATGAATTAAAAATGTACTGAAAGGTTGGAAACTTATTTTTCCTGATGTCAGTATATAAAGATCTAATACTTGATTGCCTTATTTCAAAATTACTATTCCATGAAAGCAGTTTGACAAGCTTAAAGTCAGGAAATGGTTATTAGGCTACTGACAGAACACTGCATCCTTATCTGGAAAGTTTCCAAATGTACATTTTTCTGGGAATACCAGTTGACAGAAAGTCTAAACAAGTAGAATTTTTGCTTAAACATCAGAGCCAAATTGCATGGACATGGGGTGTTTCTCATGGGTTGAGTGCTGCAAAGTCAGGCTCATAAAAGATAACTGCAGCACCTGAGTAGAAGGTTTTGTCATTGGGGTCCCACAGATATCAGTGTAGCACTTCCTAGAACATTTTCCAATGTTTAGGTAACATTTATGAATAGTTGAAAAACTAAATAAGTATTTTTCTCATCTTAGAGAGAAATCAGTTAATGAGATCTGTATAAGGGCCAAGAGTTCAGAGGTTTGGAGACGAGCTTGTCTACCCCAGTGAAGTAATGGGAAAAATGATGGAGTTTGGGGAGGACGAGGTAAGCCTTTCTGCAGAAAGTCAATGACTAGGGTTTTTTATTGACAACTTGGGAGTATTTTTAATAATTAGCCTCTACTTTTTAAAAATATATCAAGCCCTGAAGAAGTAATGCTCTTTTAATATCAATGGATTGCCTTGCTATTAACTTCAGCAGTAACAAAACCTTTTTTTTTTGCTGCCCAAATGCAAAAACGGTGCTTAACCACTAATCACTTTTCACCTTAAAGGTCTGCAGGAGTTAATCACACCAGAATTTTGTCGTTCATGTTTGGAGAAGAGCTGCTAACAAGAATGTAGGAGTGCTGTAAAGTAGCTAATTGGTTTACTTATTGCTAGTTCTGCAATTAATAGAAGGCTAATTATTTCCAAAACTATTAAGCCTGGAGCAGCTGAATAGTTAGGAGGAAACAGAGAGTGATCATTAATATTGATTTTAAACATGAGAAACAATCTCAGGAGGGTTTAGCATTTGGGTCTATTTCATTAGCTCATTTTATTAGGAATCTCAAAACTGGTTTGTATCAAGCTAAGTTCAAAATGGCTGGTAGTTTCAAAATCAGAGAATTTTTGTGGAATCACAAACTACAGAATTGTCTGAGACATCTTAGGACCGTTGGCTGCATACAGCAACATGAAATTCAATGCTAATTAAATAAAAACAGTCTGATGGCCAAGGAAAAGATGAACTGAAGCAGATCAATAATGAGAGGCAGATACATCAAGGCAAAGTCTGAGAAAAGCCTTGGGGGACAGACTGCAAATCTTAAACACTAAATATAAGGTAAAAGTTGTTTGTTGCATATAGTGAAAGAAAAAGGAGACTGCATGTAAAGCTAAGGTAGTAGTTTGGTTTATGTAACTTGAGACAAAGCCACACAAACTACTGCATGCAGTTGTCTTCCCTACTAGTCCCTTCCCTGAATGCTTATGGCTTTTAAGCTCACTGGTGTTTTTCCAGGCACATTCCAACTGCCTTAAAAGTCAGGATGCGGATTTTGGGATTTGGTGCTTTTTTTGAGTAATATAATTCAAATTATGTCTGTCTGTCCTTTGGCTCCTGGACTCTTACGTTCATGGTCTCAATCCTTTTTTTCTGAAGCCTTGTACCTAAAATGAGGTGAACTGGTGCATAAATCACCAGCTCCCAGCACAAGGAGCTCGTGACACAAGTAGTAAGAGGCAGCCATCCATTTTGGGTTACTGAATCATTCACAGGATAATCCCAGTTTTCCCTATGTCTTCTCACTCATTAGCTTTACTCACAAGCTTTTTTGCAGGAGTGGTGTTTTCTTCTATAAACCACATTCTGCTGTTTCATAATCAGACCTTGTGGTTTGTCCTCTTTGGACATACAGAGTGTTCAAGGATTTTACTCTACGCCTCTCCCAGAGATGCCCCGTCTCTCATTTTCATTTCAGCCGGGCCTTAGAGGCTTTCTGCAGTTGAACTTCAGGTGAGAAATCTGAAGGCTTTTATGGAAACACTATCCTTGCTTGAAATAACTAAATCTTTAGAAAAAGAAACTTATAGCTGCTACTAGTGTACTAGTAATCTACCTCAGATTCTGGTACAGGTCCTAAACGTTATCTAAAAGTTAAAATGTTGCACATAAATAATACCTCCAGTAACACCAAAGTTTCATGCAGCTGTAACAAAGCCTTTGATCTTTGCTGCAACCAGCAAACATCCTTGACTAATTTCACATCATCAGTGCTACAAATCTCATTCTCCTCCTAAAGTCCAGGATGACTCATACTCAAAATCCAATCTTTTTTAATGTTACACTTGAGGACCTACTAAAAAATAGAATTTTAAAGTAGATCAATTTTACTTCATTTTATTCTTTCTCATGCCTCTGTTCCATAGCAGTTTCATGTAACTGTTATCAAACCACCTTTGCTAGCAAACGGATAGTTCTCTCAGCACAAGTTCTTGCTACAAGAATATAAAAAGAAAATAAGACTTAAAAAAAATATTTGAAAATATTAACTTGTGCAAACATTTCATTTACATTACAGAATTCTCTGTGAGAGTATTTCAAGCCAGCACTGGCATTTCACAGATTTAAGACTTTTGTTTTTGGAAAATCAGAAGTCCCTTAATTGACAAATGGTTAAGACTGAAACTCACACTCAACTTACTCCTGTGAGAGAGTATTTCTGGACAGGATTTCCTCCCTGACATCTGTTTTGGTGTCATCTGATTTCACTTGCATAATAATAATATAAAAAAAAAACAACATAAAAACCCCAAACAACTGAAAATATTCTTATACAGTCTGCACTGTTGGGATTTTAGAACTATATACAGAACAGCATAGTTTTGTTGTCATCTTTTGTTTTTGCGCAAAGGAATTCTGGTTATAAAACACTTTTTCCATTTGAGATTTTTTTTTAAGTAGTTTATAAAAAGAAACAAGTAACAAGTCAGTCACGTATGCAGAGCTCAAGATCTCACAAGTGCAGCATCGTTATGAACAGTTCTAGGATTTATACAGTAGTTAGTTGTTTAAGAACCAAGAGAAGAGATAAAACAAAACAAATTAAAAATCATCTCTGCCAGGTACTTTCTGCTACCAAAATCCACCCAGAATAATTTCTTAGTTCTTGCATAGTTTAGCATTTAGTTCTTCACCCCTCCTTGTCCCTCTCGTGCCCTCCCCTTTTTTGTTCATTAGCCAGAGTCTAAATGTCAACATTTGGATTTTACATACCTTTGAGGACAGAATTTATGATCTTGCTTGGCTGTACAGCATCAAGAGTAGGAACATAATTTGACACCAGGCACAGCGATGCACGGCAGTACCAGAAGACACAGGGTGCACATTCACCAGCTTACCCTGACACACTAATTAATATCTGCCTCAGATGATAAAGTTTTGAAAGAAACAGCCATACTTGTTACATACCTTGATAGCTTCAGGAAGGTTAAAGTGTTGTCTTTTCTCCTTTAATCTTCTCAATACGCTGTCCATGGTTTCTTCTACTGAGGATGGTTCCATGCTTGTGGCCTCTTGTGTCTCAGCCTCATTAGAGGTCCCAGTGCTTTCACAATGACCATTTCTTTGGGGTGCTCTAGAGGTACAGTTTTGTTCTTCTGACATTTTGAGTTTCAGCTCTGAAAAGCAAATTGCTTGGCAAGTAAATTTATTGGAAATGTTTGCAAAGAAGCTTCCTCTGACACTACAAGAAAAAAAAAACAAACAGCCCTACTTCTTGCATACAATTATTATCATACCACAGTTGTGTAGCAAAGCCCTGAGCAACCCCACAGAAGACTTACAGGTTACAGTTTGTCCTAGCTTTCCAGTCAACAACCTCAGCAACCTGCCCTAATGCAGTAACATGTGTATCAGCCTAACATCAAGCCAAAGACCCTGGAGCTCTAGGAACCTGCACAGAGCAACAAGGAAATTGAATAAAGATCTGAATTATCTGCTGTAAAACCAGGCTTTGCTCCTAGCATATAACTGGCTGGTGAAGGACCTTGAGCAAGGTAGAGACTGGTGGCTCCAAATGTGTTACATTTATTTAAATCCTTGCAGAAATAGTAACATTTTTTTTTAGTGGCAACAGTCTGACCAGGTTTGTAGGAGAAATAGTCATTTTTTTAAAACTTGTAGAGCTAGGAAGGATGGACAAGCCTTACAAAGTTGAAGAAGGACCTACAAGCACTTGAGCGTTCTTCTATTTCAGTTGCACCTGTCCCAGGAACCTCATAAACCTTGCTTTGCTTAAAAGCAGAGTCGTTTTTCAGGATAATAAAATCAAGAGTGTTCACAGGATTGAGGTGTTTTAGGTGTGCAGGTCAGGCTGAAGCAATGCATGAGTCAGAAAGATAAGTTTCAGAAAGTTTATGTAGTTTGGCCATTTCCTCTCATTTTCCCTTCCTGGATTTCTAACACAACTTTCAAGGGGGGGGGGGGAAAAAAAAAAATAAAAAAAAAAAATCTAGCAATTATGCAGCCTAACATATAAAGGAGAACTTTCCAGAAGAAATTTCCTGAAATATGAGTTTCTAATTCTTTATTTACCACAATCATACACTAAAGATCTACATTCATAACTATATCCAAAACAGAAAAGAAACATAATACTACCATTTAATTAGTAGTGATAATCCATGTATAGTGGGGAAAAAATATTTATCTATATTATAAATAGCTTTAAAAAAAAATAAAAATCAATCAGTCCTGGCTCCATTCTCCCCCGGGGCAAGCATGTGACAGACCCACGGACATTAATGGAGTGATATGCACATAGTCAAGGGCAAAACTTGACCCTCTGGAGCAAATCTAATATCAGGGAA
Source organism: Apus apus (assembly GCF_020740795.1). Classification (NCBI taxonomy): domain Eukaryota; kingdom Metazoa; phylum Chordata; class Aves; order Apodiformes; family Apodidae; genus Apus; species Apus apus. The sequence goes on from NC_067285.1 coordinate 30,250,869, forward strand.
AGATCCAGTTTTCTGATAGAAATAAGTAAATACATACATAGAGTTTTAGAGGTGTGTAACTTCAGTCCTAATGAAACATTTTGCACCTACATTGGTACTATTCCAAGGACCCTTTTAGTTTTGTGCTTCTGTATTTCAGGGTCTCATAAATATATTCAGAATAACATTGCTTTTTGCATGAATGTTTACAGTGATGAAGCAGAGATGATGTCTTTTTCCCCTTCCTCTTTTTAGCCTTCTCATGAGTGTTGAACTGCCTTATTCTAATCCCTGCTTTTAGTAATAAAGGCAAGCCACATCACCTAATATCTTTGTCATCTCTGGGAGATTTATGACTATGCACTAGTGAAAAATAAACAGAGCACTGAGGCTAAAAAACTAACTCTACAATATTTCAGGTACACTCCAAAAGCTTCAGCAATAACATGAAATTACATGCTATTATGTACCTCTGAGCTGCTTATGACCTTTGGCCAAATCATTCATCCATTTCAGAACTTCAGGATTGGAAGTCTTGTCACCATGTGAAGGCTGAAAGGGAAAGAAAACAGAGAATAAGAAAGACGGAATTGATGGTTATACAATCAAACAGATACAAACCTATCCAGACACAATGTGGTAAAAAATGTCCATAGTTCCAACTGCACTATGTCAGAGTGCCAAGCAGAGCATTTGGCTTGATGAGGGTACTTATTTATCATGTCTTATCTCTCCCCCCTGTGGCACAGTGCTACATGGATCTGAATATTTAGGCAAAAGAACACATCTACATCCTTGACTAATTGGATAAGTAATCTCAGTGACTTCAAAAGGTCTGATCAGATACCTAATGTTAGTCAAGTTCCTAAGTGATTTCCAGGATGGTAATGGAGGCACTCTGGCCCTTGCTGGGATAAGTCCTTAGTGCTTTAAGACAGGGATTCTCTTGGGAAACAGCAATTTAAATGTTTCAGCTGAACTGCTTAACTAATCAAATGACAAAATCCCACTCAACTGATTGATTTCAAAAGCAAAAAACTACAAAAGCTTTGTATATCAGTTCTTTCTTTGCATTTTGAAACTTCATACATGGCAAATTGAAAATTCATACATGGCAAAACAGTTCTGAAAAATTAAACCTCTGAAATAAGTTCTTTTCTGGTCACAGTGTGATGACTGTTGATGAACAAAGAGCAGTACAGTTCACAAATGGACATTTAAGTTTGCAGTCATTGCCAAGATTACAAGGTAATATATGATTAGCTGAATTTTCCTTTTAATGTAGTCATAAAGTCTCACAGTCTTCCCTGTTTCACAGTCTACACATCCTAAGCACCACAGATGTCTCAGCGTGTTAGTACTGCACCACGCACATTACACAAACTAGCTCGCTGTGCACACACTGCACAGAGCACACCACTCCCCTCAACCAGCCACCTCCATTTGTAGGTCTCTGTTTCTGCCACGAGTTTCTGTCGAGCCCTAATGCTTTGGAGATTCACAGGAGTCTGCCTGAATGTAGGAATCTGCACAACAGAGCAACATTTTCCAAGCAAATGACTTTACCAAATAAATAAGTAGCTTTTAATCTTTTGAACGATTTTGGTTCACAAGCCTGTCAGTTATGTTTCCCAGGTTCTTACTTCTCACACATCTACAAGATGGGCATTTTGCAACAAAGGTAATCCAAAGGAAATGCAAATTAGACTCTCAGAACTACTGCATACACTAAAATATGTCAGAAATATATTCCCTCATTCATGATCTTCCTATTTAATTTTATAAAAAATATCCTTTTTTCTATTGTTTCACATACGTTTATATCCATTTGGATTCTTGCTTGCCTCTGGCAGTATTTCCCTTTATCTTTTCAATTATTAGCTTACCAGATATTTTTTTTCTTGCTCAAACTTTTCTTCATATTTCCTAATCTTTTTCTTGAGACTCTGAAGATGCTTGGTAAGTTGTGCTATTGTTTGAGGTTCTTTGCACTCTTCACAGTTACATCTAGAAGAACTCCTTGGCCTGCAAAAGCCAAAAGCATAGTAGTCACATCAAAGAACTGGCTATAAATCAACTGTGCCTTCTTTCAGGCACACTTAATGCTTTCCTAGCACTTTTAAGGAAGTTTGGTTTCTGTCTGAAACTCACAACTTAGTTCCTGGAGATCATATGTGTGGACTGTTCATATGTTCTATGACACTCATATATAGGAAAGATTCAAGATTTAGCTCTATTATAGCTGATTTTTTTTGGTATTATACCTCAGTAGCCCTCTCTATGTTATGTTCACTCATCGGACCAATTACTAACTAACAATTAAAACCACCCTTGCTAACGAGAATTAACAACAACTTCAAACGTTGTTGTACTGTGTTATAACTGAACAATGCTAGGTCCTAATTCTGGTATTGCAAATTAACCAAGTCAAAACATGCTACAATATGAACATTCATTGTTTATGACATAACAGAAACTGGAAAAACATGAAGAATCAAAGATCATGAACTGTACAAAAATTATTTAAAATATATAGTGAAACACATTTTCTTACATCATGAAAGGTTGAGCACTTGGTGGAGAAGGTGCAGACTCTGTGTCTAGATTAAATCTCTGGCTTTGGCTAAAGATAGAGCAGCGTGGTGACAAAAGAGGGTTGTCTCCATCTGTAATGTGATACAGCAGTCGACTGCTCCCCAGGGAGTGATGTTCCTGTGGGCTGCTGTCCATGTCATTCTGCCAGTCTCTGTGGGCTGGCAGAGGCTCTAGAAAGAAAACATAAACCAATATGGTCTGAGGGTTGCTCACAAGATCTTTACCTACCTAGATAAATACAAATATAAACTTATGGAAGTATTTACAGTATAAGTATTAAAATTAAGCAGCATATAGTTCAGTAAAGTATCACACGCAGGATAAGCATAATACTGAGGGTGAGAAAATAGAAAGGAATGTTACTGACTTGGCATAAAGTATTTTTGAGTTCCACAGAAGTGAGTTTGTAAACTATGAAATATTATACAAAGATGGAGAGTTTCCCAGAATAGTAGCATTTATTATATTTTCATAGATCTGTTTGCTTCTGAAAGCCACATTCCTGCAGAAGATGCTGAATGTACAAAACAAGTTTAATTTTGTGACTAAGCATTTAGTCCTTTGGTCAAGAGAAAGGCAGATCAAAAAAATAATCTGTCCTGATGCTAAGGTCCTCCAATATTGTTTGCAGTACCCTGCAGAAATTGTTAAGGTTTGAAGCAACATATCCATGAGTCTAAAGAACACAAGACATGAAAATAACAACAACCAGTAACATTCAAGGTGGTTATTCAAGGTATTGTGCAGTGACTGCTGCTTGGAGGAGTCACGCTCATGATACTATGTTAGTATTGTCTTTGACTGTCCATGGAGACCTTGCCTCCAGTGCCTCAAAAAGTAAGATTTGTTTTAAAGAGATGGTCAGACTAGAAGACAGAATTATTTTTTCTGGACTGAAAAAATAGGAATTGGTGAACCTCATCACACTGATTCTGTTTGTAGGTAACATGGAAAATAACGGGCACATCACAGGGAATCTTCCCTTTTCTGTATTTCTGTGCATTAACAGGAAGAACCGTTTAGTCTTCGTCATCCTCAGTGGGTGAAAGGGGGGAGGATAATCCAGCCTAGTTGGAATTTGTGCTATAAAGCAGATTGTATTTTTAGGGAGAAACTCCGTGCTCTCTCACAAACGCTCTCCCCCAAAAAGCAGTTACCGTATGTTAAGACAAAGAATGTGCTCTCTTTCAGGTTTGCCTACATCAGTTTCCTTAGTACATAGTATTTTACACCAGCTACTGTATATTTTTCCTATTAAACCATATATATATATATATATATACAGCCTTTGAATTCAGATAAATTATTTTATATTTCCAGGCAGCATGTGTGTTCTTTTTAATCAGTATTATATTTGCAATACAGCTTACATGCTAATACATTTCACAGAATCTTTTTCTTCAATAAAAGTGTGAAACTACACAGAAAAACAACTGTGCATGGATTTACTCATAGAAAAGAAGGCAGGTTTCTAAAAGTTCTTTCACCTTAACTTTCTTTTAGTTTTCTCTTTTGTACATGGGACATGACATTCCCATGGTGAGTGGCTATTTCCTTCAGGAATTTAATGGACCTTTTGTAGTACATTTTCTTTGACCTCTGTTCAATAGATACTGAAGGTAAAAATCTCTATTGCTGCACTGGGACAATAGGGACAAACCAGCTTTGAATGTCACCCTTCATAGAAAGCAACTACTGATTTCAAAAATAATAGTTAGAGTGGCCTAAAATATTATTTTATCAGGCACTATCCAACTGGTTTTGCTTTACAGACAACAAAAAATCCAATTCCATATTGCATAATCACAGTTTAGTCTGTCATGCAGAAGCTACACATGACTTGTATCTGTTAGTTCATCTACTCTAACAGAACCATCAATTACAATTATGTTCCATGTTTTCACCATGAGTCAATGTAGTTGATTATTAATTCTAACGTAGCATCTTTCCTCTAAGTAGTTCATCCTCTGAAGGTCAAATAGAACTCTCCAACAAACCATATCAACACCCAACATTTCTAAATTATCTGTGAGATTCAAATCCTCCCATAGAGAGTTTCAGAAAGATATCTGGGAAAAGCAAGGGTAGAGCACTGTACCAGTCACAGGAAATTTTATACACAGACAACATACTCTGAGAGAGGCTGAAATAAATGTTGTTCTGCAAACAAAAGTGTTGCCTCTTTCTGGCAAGTAATCTTTCCTAACCCTGTAAGACTTAAAAATTTAATAGTTTCAGTTGGCTTTGGGGTTTTTTTAAACTTCTGAAAAACAATTATGCCAATAAGAAGAAATTGGGTTCCTTCCTTTTATTTCACCATCTTTGAACTTAAAGAAACATAACTGTGAAGTAGGTTGACTAAGAACAGTTTGACTATTTCTTATGCTCTGTTATTAAAAGCAGTAATTATTATTTTTTTTTTATATTAATGTTAAGTAGCAGTCTCTGTGAAAGGAAGGTGACATTATAAAAAAGTCTGTGTATGATAGGTGCAGGAAAAAAGTTTCCAGCAATTGAACTGTGGCTTTCTGTGTACTCCCCTCTTGCAGGAGGCAGTCTGTACTGCTAATAAACTATAAGGTCACAGGCATTTGCTCCTGTTCACATTTACAATCAGGAAATTTTACTCAGCCCAGCCATCTCAGAAATGGAAGAAAAGTACATATTCAAGACTAAATACTGCTGGAAGACAAATGCAAAGAACAAGTAGCAGCTGGAGCAGCCCCAGTGTAACACCAAACACACAGAGCTGCAGAGAGTTCAAGGAGGCTTTTATGTTCAGCTGGAACATGAAAAGGAGAAAACTGGCATGGTTAGATGAGTTTGGGAGTATTTCTCAAAGGCCAAGGCTCTTCCATTTCTCTGGCATTAGGGTCCTCCTGACATCAAAGATCCACTAAAGCTTGCAAATTGGGGCAACTTCTTATGGCCCCGAGGAAGGTTTTACTCCTTACCCTACCACAGACACATTACACTGCTACCTATTGCCCAGCAGTGGTCAGCAAGTCATTCAAACCAATTCATTTATATGACCTGATGACTATAATAGGAGAACATCCCAGGATGATGGCAAGTTATAACTAACCCCAGTTTTAATTACAACTTAAGGCCACCATACTGATTCCAAGATCCTAAAATAGGCACTAAGCATTGTCCTGAAGGTAGCCCCTGAACTGACCAACCATCTACCTGTGTTCATGTGTCTGATCTAATTATAGCCTCTTGTTTCTGCCAAAACTGGGAACTAAAGCCACCTCTAGCCAAGCCAGTAAGTTGTCCCTTAGCCTGCACCTCCTCCATCTCATCTACTTGGTCCAGTTCAGCACTGGCAAGAGCTCACCACAAGACTAGTCTAGTCAAGGTCTAGTACCTTATAACATGCCGTATGCTTCATAATGTGGCTTTCAATCATGACAAGAAGTCATATGGTACAAGCCTGTATTCCTGCACATGATATTCTTTAAGTAAAACAACAATACACTAAAATCTGCTGTATAGAAAAGGAATATGCAGGTGTGATGTATCATCCCTTAACATGTTATGTCCGTGAATGCCAGCATCAGGACTTTTACTTTAAAAGACATATAGAACACCTTCTGGTTAAGTTCAGCTGCTCATGGCTCAAATCACATACTTCAATGATAACCCATACCCAAAAGATAAGAAAATTACACTCTGCTTTTTTATTCCCTTACAAAAACCCAAACAACTACCTTATTACCGCCTTGCAATTCTTTATGGTCTAGTTTTGCCAGCCCTAGTCCAAGTTTTCACATGTTCAAAAGTAAACTGACCTTGCTCCAGAAATAAGAGTTACTCTTCATCTCTTAAAATCTGCATCCAGAAGCACCCTGTCATTTTACTAGACTGTTCTAGCTTCACTCATCATACAGATAATGTATTTTTTCTATTTTTTCTGTACTGGGATGGGAAACAAAAGAAATGTTGTAGACTATGAAATCATGTTTATTTTAAAAATATTACATTCATACTTTGTTTCTAGTAATTTTTTTATTGCCTGATTCACTGAGCAAAGGCTAATGACTAGACACAGTATATACGGCACATCCTCAAAAACTCTGTTCCTAGCCTGGTACAAATCTCTGGACTTCCATCCAAGTTCAAGCTGAAATGGCCAATAGTCCCATGTGAAAACTGTACCTAAGCTAAATATATCAGAAGATTTCATTAGTAATTGAATTAAGACTAGCTCTATTTATGCAAAATGGCAATTCATTTTAAAAGCCTACAAACCACCAACCACGATGATTCTGTGAATCTGTGATTAAAATCCATTTAATGGGTAAGCTTTCATTAAAGCACAAGTTTGAACTGCTAGAGTGCCAGAGCATGCTCTCAACTGTGAGAGAAATGCTACATCACCCACAATTTGCCTCTGTAGCTGGAGATATGCAAATAGGAGCTACAGAGGGTATTGGAAATAGGGGTCACTAACAGTTTGAATTTTTTTTTTAAATCCAATCAAAATGGCAAAAATTATCTAAGTAAATACTTATGAACTACCCTAACAAAAATCATTGAACTACCAGAACAAAATAATTCAGTTAACTACTAGAAAAGGAGGAAAAACCCACCCTGCCATAAAGCAAAAGAGTCAGTGCAGATTTTGCATGGGCTGCAAAATGTCTCTGCCTGTGCAGTTCAGAGAGGAGATCTCCCTCTGCCTCAAATCCACACCAAGGGACTGGCACCAGTGCAAATGCCATACCTGGATTCAAGTTCTATTAAAGTATTTACCTAGCTGGGCTAAAATATCTTAAAATAAATAAATAAATGAATAAAGTGTGTGTGTGTATATATATATATATTTAAATTGTTCTATAGCTAAAATCCAGGACATTTGGTATTTTTTCCATTACTTCATCTTATAATAATTTGGATTCTACATACCATTTTCCTTAATTGTGTAATGCAAGCCTGAAACTTTAGAATTTCTTAAGCAGAACACTATAATTTGTGAATTTTTTAGGTTAAGAACTTAGTGTAGTTTCTTGCTGAAAATTCTGAGCGATTGGCTTCTGAAATAAGTTCTGAACCCAGCCTTTCTTCTGACATAAAAAAACAATTGCAAAGGAGATACTGACCTATCTGCCTTAATTTGTACCATATATGGTGAATGATTTTAGTATCTGTGTATTCATGCTGCTTGTCTGTGAGATGCATTAGTCACGTTGCCTTTGACCTATTTTTCACGAGCCGTGATTCCTCCTCTGCTGCGCATCACGACTCTGCCAGCCCTGTTTCTACAAGCGGTGAATTGACAAAAATAGTGCTGAGCCTTTGGGCTATTTGATTGCAAGGACTGGTTTCCATATTGAGGAAAAAGGGAAAGAGAACACACCACAGTTTGCCCAGATGGGTAATAATATAAGTTCATGAATGATTAAAATCCACATGCTGTAAAACTCACCTTCGCTATCTCTCTGCTGATGCATTAAATTAAAATCAATAATAGGAGAAATGAAGTGATATTGCTCTGACAAAAAGAATGACAAAGATAGAATTACACGATATGGCAGGTGATCTCACACAATAGAGACATAGGAAGTAAAGAGCACAAATTCACTTGAACAACAACAACAAATTAAAACTGAAAAGAAAAGAATTGGGATTCTTAAAACCTTTCTAAAAAGCAACATCCCCTCTCAGAAAAACAGAAGGTTATAACCATTAATTTCCATTCTTTAAACAGGTATCACCCCCTCTTTACATTCCATAGCATTTGCATTAGCTCTGCACTGTTTCTCAGAGGACTGCACATCTGACATTAAACTGCAAGTCACAAGGCTTTTTTATAATTGCAAATGAGAAGACACCATGACACGATCGCTTACCTCCACAACTGGCCCCATCAGCTTGGCCACTGGTTTGGACTGATGAAGGGGATGGATCCTTGGGTGCTGGCAGCTGAGGAGTTTCTTCCTGGGTTGGCAGAAATGCAGAGCACAGATCGGTTTCAAGGGCTTGTAGCTTCAACAAAGAATTCTGCAGACAAAAGCAGAACATTGGGCTAGATAGAGAACAACAGAATGCAGCGGTAGCTCTTCAACTGACTGAGCCCATTAGCAGTGCCTGCAGAGGGGTGTTCCACTAGCAGCTCTGCGAGAGAGCAAACATGCAGGATTCCACGAGTTTCCTGACTTCTGGTTATTTAAGTCGCAATTCACAGGGATTATTCATGACACGTGGGAAAGATGACTTCGTTAGCAAAGGACGATTTATTCTAGGAAGCCAAACTGAGATGGTGTCCCTTTTCTTGGTCCTGAAGCAATATATTAAGAAAGCATTTCATTCATTGGGCTGACATCACGATCTGATGACATTATGTCCCTCCCCATTTACCATTCATAAAAAAACAAATCTCCCTCCCCAGCCTATTGTGCAGGACACAGCAGTGAACAAAGAGTTACTGACAACATGCTCCCTCACGGGATTCTTGGAAGAGCTATTTTTTTAGTTGGCTTTTTTAAACATACTTCTTTATGTAGACAGAGCTTTTGTGTAGGCTGCTGCTGCTTCTACAGGGCAACCAGATAATTTCCTTTCCACTGCAAAAGTAAGATTAACAGATCACTGTCACTTGCTGCAGACAAATCAGTGAGGACAAGGCTAGTTATCTGTAACATCACTTCCAGCTACTGTGTCATGCTTGGTCCATTTCTCATTTTAATCTCTGAGGCTGCATGCAACATTCAGCTGTACAATCTGACACAAGCATCTTGCTGTGATGTAAGTGCTGTGAAAGCCCTAATCACCATCTGACCGGGCAAAATGAGTCACTACCAACAACCCACACAGTCAGTTCCCATCTCTCCAGGGAAATACAACTTGCTACATAAAACAAAATCACACAAGGAAGGCCGACTTAATAATCACACAGCTTGCACACATTGAATTTTATGTAAAATGTGAAGTCATTCAAATGTTATATTTTAGTGAAGAGCCACTTCCGGAAAACAAACAAACAAAAAAACAACAACAATAAACCCCTGAGTTGAAAAGGAAAACAATCCCTCAAGTTTACACTCTGAAAAGCTCTTTTCTCCACTCTATCAAAGACCTGAAACCAATTTATTGATTCATTCAACAAAATAATGAGTTTATATATTGGAATAATTTCCTTTGTGTAACGATATGTCACCTGTGTACTAAGTACTTTAATATGCCTTTGCATTATTTTTATTGCAATACAGCCCTTGTATAAATCCAAGGATGCCAGTGGTTTTAGGTAAAAATAAAAATAATAAAAAGGAAACTAATTAGGCAGAGACAGCAGGGAAGATTTCAGCCTTAATCCTTTCATTGTTTTTATAGAATTCAAGCAGTGAAAAGGGAGCAGAAAGTAGCTCTTTCTAGGAGATACCTTGAAACAGGGAACCTTTGAAAAGCACAAGATCACCATAACTAGATCCTGCAGCCCTCTATGTGCTGTCAGGAATGCTTCAATATCCATATCCCATTCCACAAAACAGATTAGGTTACAATCAAACGCTTGGACTTCAGCATCAGTTTAGGTCAAAAAGGAAATCCAGGAATATATTCTTCCTCCTGGTCCCAGAACAAACAGGAGCTCTGGCCATTCCTATCAGAAGCAACATGATATCAGAGGCATGTGAGCAAAGAAATGGCTTGAGTTATAGATGTATTTTAGAATTAAGTTCCTCTCATCCATTGTCAAGATAAATTTTGACATCTCATCCTATAATACCAGGAAAGAAGAGATTGCAAAATCAAGTACTGATTCATAATAAAATGCCTAAATGTAATACTATTATTTAAAAATATGGTATGCTAGAGCAGTATCCACAATTAGAGGCAGAAGACACTTTTACTATTCCCAGGTACATGTTGTATTAACATGTACTACCATCCATTGGCTCAGCTGCCATTTGTGAAGATATTTTGCCCATCATGACCAGCAATACCTCATCTTCTCACCTCAGTTTCTCCAGGACCCTTGCATGTCTGGCATCTTTTCCTTGTCACTTCCTGACACTGTTCAGTCCAATGTTTTATACATATTACTTCAATCTGCTCCGGTTCCTTTGACCTGTCTTCTAGAAAGAGCATCTCAGGTGTGCAAATGTCCCCAACATGGGCTTTATCAATGAGGACCAATACAAGGAATTCACTATCTACAGCCCTGTCACCTTAGTGCTTATTTTACATGTCAGCCAGCCACCAGTCCCAGTGACACCCTACCTGGCTTCCTGCTTTTGAAGTATTTAGTAGACATCTTACCACTAATTTAAGCATCTTTTACAAGGCACTTTCAAAATCTTCTTAATTAAAGAAAGCTCTGTAGAGGATTAAAGAAACAGAATGAGGGAAGCCATCTCACCTTCAACAGCTTTCAAGTGGCAGTGAATTTTTGTCAAAGGGAAGGGTGCTGACTTGAATTGTGCCCATGGCACTGTTTTGAGAAGAGTTTCCATGACATGATAGGTCTCATTTTCCATTGCCTCTCACCCCAGCTAGACCTAAATGAGTGGCTGTGGAATCATCACAGCAGACAGACCATGTTTTACAGTGATTAAGGTATCTAGCAAAAGATCAGTATACCAGTTACAGACCAGTGAGGACATTAACACAAGAACTGCCAAAGGCAAGTAAGGAAAACATGGGCAAACATACCAGAAGAACATACCAACAAAGTGAACACAGGCAAATAACTATCAAATATACCTAGCCCTCACAGACTGATACTTCAAGCATTTGACAAATAAAATCCCATAGAAAGAAAATTCATTTGTTTTGCATTACTGTTTCTTGTGATACATGAACATTTATGGCAAGCTCAGTATAAAAGCATTCACACACTCTACATTGTTACACGCTGTATTTCAGCAGTGCTTATGCTGTAATTCCCCAGCTGCTTTACATTGAGTTGCTTAAATTACATTTTTCACTCATCTTGCGAAGGTGGGTGGATAGCAAATTTCCAGTCACTGCCAAATCTTAAAAAAATTCATATAATAATAATAATAATAATAATAATAATAATAATAATAATAATAATAATAATAATAATAATAATAATAATACACAGTGATTTAATGAATGTACCCTTGACAGAGATTTGATGTAGGGAGAAAAAGAGTAAGTAGCTTTGGTAATTTTGATGTTACCAGGGAGACAATGAATCTGGAGTATGCCATTAACCTCCTCTTCTAAAACACAGCTGAGTACTACAGTCCTGCTACAGCACACCATACATGAAACACTACCACATATTTATGAGAACACATGTAGAGATCCAGCTTTAAGCAAAGGCCAAGCAAAAAGTTGCCCAGGATCACCAACTCCTGGACAACAGGAGCATCCTAGTAAGTGTCAGGGATGACCTTGCTGCCTGCCCTGCTGCATGTGCTGTCCTGCCCTTCTCAGAGAGTTCCTGAAGTACTGGCAATGCCACAGCAACCAGGCTGGATCCTCACAGCCTTGGACCTCACGTTCTGTGGCAGGAGCAGTGCAGCCCTCTGTTTCTGTAACTGCAGCCCAAGCAGAGTATCAAGGTGCTCTGGGAGGGGACAGGGCCAGGTACCAGCAACTGGCAGCTGGTCCTCTCTCTTGGGGCAGGACAACATGCTACCAACTGCCAGCAAAAGGAAGGCAAGATAAAAAAATCAAGTCCGAGCCTTGTCTTCATCTTCTCAAGCCTTCCAAGTTAATCTGTAATCTTTCTGACCACTTCCAACTTCCCTCTAATTCTCCAGTGCTTTCCTGTACCTGTACAGTCCGATGTGACTGCAGGCATCCTGCCACAGCAGTGGGGGTGTGCACTCCTCAGTGCTGCACACACTCAGCAATACATCTCATCTGGAGATGAACCAGCCTGTGTGCACATGCTACTGAAAGCTCTCCCATGGTCCAGGCCTATCCCTGGGGTCATCTCTGCTCTTGGCCATTTTAAAAGAAGTTCAAAACATGTTAGAAACAAATAGAAAGAGCTAAAATACATAGAGGGAAATGTTAGGTCATGGTGGGCGCCATCATACATTTTACTAAGCTCTTACATGGAAAACCAATATCACAGAAGTTTTTTTAAGCTTTGACATGTTAAATCAGCTAATGATCTCAGCTCAAATACTTCAGATTTGGTGCTCATTCCAGCTTTACTCTGATGCCCAACACTAGCGTTCCTGATGCAGTAATCCCTGATCCATGCTAATGCCAATGAAAGGACAGATTAATATTCTTAAAGTATCCTTAAGTTTCTTTGGAAAAATAACCATATTGTTGCCTCTTAAGACTAGTGTTTTTCAAGTCTGAAAAAGCAGCAATTACAATTCTCTTGGACAAAGGTTTCTATCGCTTCTTATGTCCTCTTAGAGCAACTGACATGTCAAAGAACTTGAGCTATGGCAATGCCACTAGAGGAAGAAAAACATCTGGCATTATTCCAGATCAAAGATAATGAAAAAATAAAGACATTTACAGGAAGTCCAAGGAAAACAGAAAGAGAGACAGTGTGGTACTTCTCTCATATTTGTCATTTTTGCTAATGCTTTAAGAAAAGACAGTCATTAAGGTATCATACTCTTGCCTGCTGGACAAAACATAGTAGAAACGCATTGCCGTTTGCAGAGGAAGCTCAGCCTGTAAGAAAGAAACCACCTTTACAAACAAGTAAGCCTGTAAACTGTATCCCACTGACAGTCTATCTTTTCATTCATGATTACTGAAAATAAAGAGCTGGGGGCTTAGGGCAAGGAAGTATTGAGATGACAAATAACCTCTTACATCTAGAGATAAATACCATGTGCCTACACTCACACTGCAAAATCCTTCTGGAGAATGGGACATTGAATGAACAAACACTCCCAAATTATCACCAAAGTGCTGTGGCAATGAGTGTGAGTCCCCTGAAAGAGCTTACAAACTTTTTCTCAGTAGGTGGCATCAGTAACTTCTTCTCCAGCTGGAGGTCCCTGCATGGAGTCCTGCAGGATCAGCACCATGTAATTTGTTGGTCAGCATGTCCAGGGGGCCATAGCCTGGTGGGAGACAGTGTTCCAAACAGACCTTTGGCAGCCTCACACTCTCCTTTATTGCAGCAAGAGCTACAGCACTGTCAAACCTGCTACTCAGTCAGATACTGTGTATCCGCAGAGAGCAGGTAGTCAACAATGGCCAGAACAGCCACTGCTGTTAGAAATACCTTCTTTTCCTGATAAAACACTACTATTATCAGCATTTTTTGTTTCATCCTTGTGAACATGCTAAAGTTTAGTAAATTTAAGAACTGAGGAAAAGGGAAACAGGCCTGCCCCACCCATGGACCCTGTCCAGTCTCAGTCTGGATGCTGACAGGGAAAAGGGAGGTGCTTTTCTGCATGAACTGAAACTACTTTGCCCTGCACAGAGTGTTTCTGAACAGTAAGGATGCCTGCACCCTGCCCCTCCAGGTCAGGAAGGCAGCTGTTCTATTATATCCAGTTTATTGATGGATTTACTTGATTTATGAAATCAGCTGAGGCAGAGAAGGAGAATAATCCAAGCTTTCAGAATTTAATGGCCTTTGAAGTTATTCATATAGAAAAGAAACTGAGCAAATATCAAGCTATTAAATTTCTTCACTCCAAGGAAATTAATGCTTTTCTACGTCACATTAGAACAGCAATGTGTAAAAGCATCTCCCTTGCTTTTTAATCTGAGAGTTCAGGTTAAAATAAGATAGGCATATTTTATGTGACCATCAATAAATCTCTGCAGTATCTGCTATGGCAATATTTGTGTCTTAAGGCATATGACATTCTCAACTCAGAACTTCCTTTATGGGGAACAAACATGTGACAATAAGATGGTACAAGATATGCCCTAGACTGGTATCATGGCTGAACAATGAAAAGAGACACCACCTTCTCTAATCCAAAAAGGGAATTTATTTTCTTATGATACATGGTTTTGCAGACACAAGAGAATCTAGGATTTTGCAAAAGAAAGCACCAGAATGTAGCTCTTGCTCATTCCCCATAAACTATTAGGAGTTTATTTAAATTTCTGATATAATTCTCTGGCTTAGTCTCTTAAACTGAATGTATTTACTATGGATTTTATCTTAACCTTTAAGGAATCCTTTGCAAGAATTTTAAATGGAAGCTTTTAAGTGGAAACTTTGGTGATTCTTTGCAATGAGGCTTTTCAAATGAAACAATTTAATCATTTCTCTCAGGGCCTTAACTGGCTAGGCAGAGGCTGAGCACACTCACTTGTATTGGTCATGGAAAGTGCCTTCGTACTTAGCATTGAGATTTTCAACAGTGAGCTGCACAACAACACAAATACTCAGGAAATAATTGTAAGGAGAAGATTAAGTCTGAATTCCATTAAAAGAACACATTGTGGTTTTCCCCTAATGAAAATCAGGCATCTGTTAATAGACATAGATGTTCTCTGGCTCATTATGGAAACAAAGCTGTTTTTCCATGGTTTGATAGGAAAGGACTTCCCTTCACCCAAACTCTTTTGTTTCCACCGCTTCTGTTGTTCTGTTGTCTTGGTCTACACTTAAAAACATTGTCTGCTCCTTGTTTAAACTCAGTACTGTTCATTTCCCTTGCAGTGTGTAAGCATACTCTATGCTAGGATGCAGATACTCTTGTTTCTGGGAATAACTATAAAGCTTGATTTTGGCCTCCAGTAAATTGCTGATTGTGAGAATCTAGCCCAGGCTCATTCACTGTTTGACATGATCAAACAAACAGCTCCTTTGTGCTCTACTCACACCATATTCCTGGCATAACTCCTGTGAAAACAGATCTTGTTTCAAGTATAAAGGTGTTACTTGGCTTTCCTTGCTGCCTCTCTTCACCCCAGCTCTCCTATCATCCCATCTTACAACAAGAACACCTTTTAGACTACATTGTTCTGTTCACAGTTTAGTTATGCAGCATGTAGCAACCTTGAGAACATTTTTAAACAAAACAGAATTGATAGCTGAGCACTTTTGAGCTGTAATATGAGGAAAAAGTCAAATGGTCTTGGAAGATGGCATCTCACTCAGTCAATATTGAATTGAGCACAAGCAGAAGGCAGCCAGAAGTTGGCTTAAAATATTTTTTATATCTTGCTTTTGCCTTTAAAACTACTATAACAATTTTGTTATAATAGCTTTTCTCCAAAAGCATTTCTAGAATTATTCTATTATCTTAAAGCTAATCTAAATTGATTACTTTACTCCAAGACCTTGGAATTAACAAGACTCAAACATTTAATTCAAAATTTGTAACATCATATTTCAAATTTTGGTTAAGCTTACCTCATTTAAGCTGTAAAATTGCTCAGTAGCTTCTTTTGGTGAAATGCATGTGTTCTGATCTATTCTACAAAACAAAACAAGAATTTTCACTCAATAGATTGCTTATCTGTGCTGCAAATATTGCAAACTTTTCTTCATGTCTGTACATAATTAAAGCTATGGGATAAAGTTGCTTTATTAAAAAAGTAACATATCTATGAAAGTTACATCTTTAATATATAACTCATTCAAAACAACAGTGATTTTACCAGAATCCTAAATAATACATATAAACTGTGAATGAAGTCCTGGAAACTATGACATTAAAATCCAGGCTCACTGTCACACCCAAAAAGTTCTATGGAATCATCATCAGCTCTCAGTATCTTGCTGAGCTAGTTGGGTTAAAGCCAAGAAAAAGCTCAAACATATGTTTAAATCTAAGCACATGCTTTAAGTCAGGAACAAGAGTTTTCCTGTATCAGAGCCATAAAGAATAAATCTTTCCATATTTATATTTGATAGTATTTCGGGCTCCCAATCTTCAGCTTTCTGCTTAAGTTCTATTTTGCAAATTTCACAAAGACCCAAGGACTCTCATGAGTAGCTGGAGATCTTTTGAGTAAGAGAAACATCCACATTTTCTAAGGAGTGTCACTTTGCAAAAGCCTCAGAGATATGCCTACCTTTGGTTTTCCCTCAGTGAATTGCTGCTTCTCCACAAGGAAATAGGAAAGGAAGTTCCTGGTCCAGCAAGGAGAAAATCTCTTTCCTCTGGCTATGGCTAATGAGACAAATGGCCCCATCCAGGCAGATGTGGTTATGGCCTAAGGCTTCACACACCAGCTTCAGTACTAGTTACAAATTCACTCTACCAATGAATGAAAATAAAGCCTTAAAAAAATTTCCATGGATTAGGTGAGCCTCAAACCACAGCTCTGTCTTCCCCCAAAGCAAACAGAGACTTTCCACACTCATCTTCAAAGTCTGACATCGGTGTATCACAAGTTTAATTGCAGTTCAGCTGAAGCAATAAAACACCTACTGTCTCAGAGAACAAGATTTCACATTGCTGAGGAAGTGGCAATGTTTGCTGGCCCCTGTGAGGCCCATTCAGATGGGTTCACATGGGCATGATCAAAGCTAACACAAAACCTAAATTTCTTTGATTCCTTTGGAAAAAATAATTCCTATTTTTCAACATATTGTGCTCAGAGTCATCCCAGCTAAAACAAATAGTTTTAAAAGTCTCTACAGACCTCAAAAAGAGTACAGACAGACGCACAGACATCTGTTTGAGTTCTTCATAGATGTATGAGGCATTTAAAGACTGAAATGAGGTATATGCCACTTTCCTTACCAAAACAGACACATTAGATAGCTACACCAGGGTGAATAACCACTTGCCTCCTAACAGGATCCAAATTGAGCAATATACATAGGAACAAAAGGGAGTCATTTTGGTGGTGGTAGATCTTGCACCAGAATGGGAGGTCTCACAGGCCAGCCAGCCTGCACTGCCCTCAAGATGCACAGGTACATGATCAGAAGTGAGCAAGATAGTTAAGCAACAAGGTCTCTTGGCTGACCATTGTACAGGTACTTGTCTAACTCTCTGCGTAGCTCTCCACATATATTTTATTTCCACCATCTGCAAATGAATAGCAAATGTCTCCATAATGCAAAGGTAACAGAAGGAAAAACGAATTACAGAAGCAAAAAGACTGATGCCTAACAACCATCCTCTAGCTTTTAGGAAGCAGAAAGGACAGTATGAGGCAGAAGAGTTAAAAGAAAACAGAAAAAACATGGGGAGAGCAAAAGGACTCATTTAATAGGAAAAACTGACATATTTATAGTTTGGTTTAATAACAGGTAAGGAAGACTGGCAAGGCTACAAACAGCTGAAGAATTAATTCACTAAAGAAGAAAAAAAATATTTAGAGTGATTATTGCACTGAGCTAGACATAAAGGGAGGGTAGAAAAGAATGTGTCATATTCATACACTTCTGGTATTCATTTGGATTAATTCTTTCAGTATGCACAACACACAGCAAACGTGAACCCTCCTTGAAAAAAAAAAAAACACATAACAAAATAAACAACAACAACAAAAAAATCCCCAAAACAACAACAACCAAACAAAAAACCTAGCAGCAGTTCTTACAGGTCCTATATGAAGTTCTACGTAATTCACAGCTGTATCACTCATGATTCTTGCACTCTGGAGAGTAAAATGTTTATAGCACCTCTGAAGTGCCACCTCTCATTCAGGTTAATGTTATTGTCTGCTGTTTTAGGGATACAGAAAACTTGCATTTTACTGTTTCTTTCTTACTAAAAGTACTGGAGTAAGATGCTCTGACTTTTCCATTCTTTGGATTCTGGAGATACTGAAGTAATTAAGGTGAGTAACCATTTCTGTGTGAAGACCATTTACATTAATCATCATATGTACATGGAGCTGATCTTACTGTACACTGAGAGTTTGGGGGTGTGCTTTTCTGTTTTCACCAAGATTAACTGCTCTGCAAGGGAAATGCAGGTTATCTGATTGTCACCAGGCAACAAAGGGCTTACAGTTTAATAACTATGGGTTGGATCCTACTCTCATTAAAAGTCAATCACAAAATATCCATTAACTTCAAAGCAGCAGGAACAAGCCCTAATTTTCCATCTGTGCTGAGTACATAAAAATTATTTTAAGCCTTAGCTTAAATTCTGAATAATTTCAGGCAATCCTTTTTTTTTTTTTTGCATAATTTACATAATGTAAAATAATAAAAACTGAATTCTTGCCATGGCTACTACTCAAATATATGCTATATCATTCTTTATAAAATATGAAAGGCCTGATCTCTCACCCTCCCTACAGACTCTGACTTTGGCAGAAATATCCTGCTCTGAATGGCACAGAAGGCAAAGCGGCAACACAGTAACATGCACATTTGAAGCCTGTGGATATAGCAAAAAAACCCTAAACATATAAATACTATTTCTCATAAAAGCGCTTCCACCAGTCTTCAAGGGGAAGATGAAGTTGCATGAGCAGTGTGTTGTTTAAAAAACAGACAAGAACCTGTGAGTTATTGAATTATACACGATACCACTTACAAACTCGCATGAAGTTCAAATAAAACCACGTCATTTTAAAAACTAGTAAAAATGTTAAAAGATAACCAAAGCAAATTCACTTCTTGCTTGCTGGACTAAACCCAGAAAGGAGCATTACATTCTGTAATTTGCAAATCCCAATCCAGTCCAATGCTGGATTACACTAACCCCATCCTCAGGAGACTTTCATGCTGATGTAGCACAATGCCAGATGTGCTCAGTGTTGAGAGCCAATCAGTGCATTAGAGATATCAGGAGAAATCTTGGCAAGCAAACCACGCACTGTGCTGGGGGATGAAACCTCTTTTCCAGAATCACTTTCAGTCTATCCTGGCACCATAGTCCTTCCTGCTTCCAGTCTAGTAATAATTTTTACCCTTCCCACCATGAGGGTGGTCGCCCAGGGTAACAGAGAGGGTAGTTAGTCTCAGTACTGCATCAGAGGGCAGATTCAGCCTATCCAGAGGTTATATCACACGAGTTCGCAGAAAGGCACAACCAATGCGTCTCAGTGTCAGGAAAACAAAAATGTCCTTTCTGAGACATCCACAAATGTCAAAACCATTATGAAAATCAAACATAATCACCACCTGAACACAGGGCTGCAGGTGAATGTTTCAAAAGCACGCCTACGACTCCTGAACAAGCAATACAGAACTGCACAAACTGCACACTGCAATGAAAGAAACACCGCTGATTACCCAAGGCTGTTTGGATACATCCTAGTTACCTCTTGGGCAGTCCCTGAATGCTGGAATGAGCAGCCAAATAGAGTCAGTGGAGCAGTGCCTGTCTCACTGCTGGCTGTGAATGGTCACACTTATTTTTCTTACTGTGAATGCCTCTCATACCATGCACTGTCCTTACTGGGGCTACAGTAAGATTATTTTCTTTTTGCTCCTCTGTCCTCTCCCCATTCTCTTTTTTCTTTCAGGTTTTTTTTTATTTCACCTTTTCTTTGTGTATTGCAACCCAAGAGCTCGCTCAGGGATTTTCCATGCAAAAACCATAAACACCAATATTTCAATATCAAGATTCCTGAAGAAACTCTTTCAGGAACTGGTAAGTCATATGTCAGCAAAGCAATGTTTCACCAGCAAATCCTGATTTGCTGACCTAGAGCTATTTGCAGACACATGCTGGTTGTGATGAATTTTTGCCAGGTCTGAGGCAGGAATTTGAGGGAACCCAGCCAAGTTTTCTCCCTACTCACCTGGCTGCCTGTGTGGGAGCCCAGCTGCACAGGCCCTGCCTCACCCACACACGCTTGTCATGTGGGAAGGGGACATCAGACTTCTGCATCTTCCCTGCTCCCTCCCATGCAGCCCTGATCAGCAGAAAGTGTGGAAACTAGAAGAGTCCTGGCTTGAGCTGAACTCTCAAAAGCTACTTGCCTTGAAAACTGAAATACTGAGAGTCTCACTAGAGCACGGTCTCCCTCAGGGGAGCACAGAAACCCTGGGAGAATCGGGCTGATCCCAAGATCCGGGGCAGTCCCAGGCTCCCACCATTTCCAGAGTTCCTGGAGAACAGTCACAGCAACTGCCACTCTAAAGCCTCTACAGAAATCAGAGATCAACTCAGGGACCAGCTGAGTTCTACTAAATATAACCACACCACTCCCATTTTATCTGGGTAATGGAGAAGAGGTGGAACTTTCAGGATTTTTCTTTGGCAGAAAACTTAACCCCATAGTGTAGTTTCCCACCCAGACTTGGAATGCAGCCTTTCCTGAAGCACTGACATTCCCACCACCCAGGAGTCCTACATTTCAGCTCCCTCTCTGAGTAACAGGCATCTGAAGAAAACACCATCCTCTATTCATGTAACTGCGTATACAGCTCTGCAATCCACATCAGTTTTGCTGATTGCCTTTGAGAAGCAATCAGCAAGAGCAGCTTTTTCTAATCATACATATTGTTTCATACTGGCTTTCCTGTTCTCTGTTACAAAAAAAAGGCAATGCTCTTTATTGTAACATTTGTTCCTGGAGCCTGCATATAACTTTTACCTCCCAAAAGTACAGATTGTATTACCCTCTTATCCAAACCCAACTACATACAATAACAAGAGCAGTACTCAATGTAATCAGTAGTGATAGTATTAGAAATTCAAGATCTTGAAATACAATAAAGGTTTCCTTCCATGCAGATGGCATTTCATATTCTGAATCATTACTGATGATCGTAAATCATGCATGATAAACACCCCTTGAAATGAAAACCCTTGATTCACAGGTCAGGTATAGCTTAGCCAAGAACAAGACAGTATTCCCTCATTTTTCTGACTAAACCTCTTACTAAGTCTATTGTGTTTCCCTCAAATCCCACTAAAATTTTCCTTCACTGTTTCAGTGGTTATCCTAAAATGAAAGCATCCCAAAAAAATAAACAAAAAAAATCAACACATATAAGTAATATTTCTTGAGATTGTTTCTCTTATATTGCCTGTTCTGCTCTTCTCTGTCACATATCTATTGAGGAACATCCCTTGTCAGGTTATCTTATATTTTGATTACTCTGCTTAACAGGGACTGTACCGAAAAGTTTTTTGGATTTCGGTAGTTTTTAATACATATTTAGACAAATTGAAACCATCCTGGTTTTAGCTGCCTCATATTCACTAGAAAATATATTATTTTTTTAAAACTCTGCAGTTCAGAGGCATTTTAGGCCTATTAAACTCCAATGACACTAACGACAGAGCTATGGCAGTCTGCAGAAACTAAATTAAAGTGAGAATAACAAGCCACAATAGAAATAATCAACCTTGCTTCTTAGTACGAGACAGAAATAAATCCTTCTTCTATCCTCCCCACACACATCTGGTAGACAAAAGAGCCTGCCCAGTGGCAACCCTGCCATCTCCTCTCCAAAAGACCAGAAAGCTTTTGCTCTCTGTGTTAGGGATCCTAGCAGATCTAGCATTCCAAAGCATTGCTAATTTTACCAGTAACCTAGCAAAACCAGGGTGGAAGATAGTGAAGCTCAAGTTTTGTGGGGCTGACAGATGTTTTCTGTCAAAATCTAGCTATGACTGTTGCCTGCTGCCAAGCCTAAATACTTAACCTTTGCCATGTCCCAGAGCAGGGAAGGCAGAAAAACAAGATGTCATACCTGGCAGTATGTTTCACAGCCAGTTCTGTGAGCCTGATGCAGCAGCCAGTGGCCTGCATGAGCAGACATGCACGTGTAGCTGCTCTGGCCCTATCAAAGCTGACTGACAGCAGAGGGATGGGGCAAGCTGCTGGTCACCCTTACAAGAAGTCACCAGACACAGTGACCCTCAAACTGAAAGTGGTAGTTTCAGCATATGTAATCCAAAGTCCCCTGTCCCAGCTGGTTGGTGGGAATGTTTCTTCCAAGGACAGTTAAGACTGTTAGAATAAATAAAGAGTGTATATGAGGCCAGGAACCATGCATTAGGGCTTGTCTACACCATGTCTGAAGCTCCTTATTTGAGAGTAATGTTGCCTCTGTTTTATTGCAATATAATCAAACTAAGATATGGCCAGAGTTGAGATTTGATCACTATGCTTCCACAGCTCGTAGCATGGTAAAACCAGGTACTATTATTTAACAGATTTGTGTACTTTTTGTGGATAGCATTCTTCCTCAGGAGCTACACTGGTGTTAAACAAGAATAAATAGCATAGTGAGCAATGGTTTAAGACCAGGCAACCTTAAAAGGCAAAACTGTTGAAGCAGACAGAAGAGCTTTGCTGTTGTTGCTGGTTTATTCATTCACACTCTGCTCTAGTTCTTATCTTTAAAGTCCATGTTACTTTCATCATGTGCCTTTCATCAACCAAAATTAGCCAATGTTATTTCGTTATCTACCTATGCACAGATTTCCTACCAGCAGAGCCACTAGCTAAGTCTAACTCTCTGATACCAAACTCACCATGCTCCCCTTTACAATATTTTTTTTCCTAGCATAAAGAATGCTAGAAAAAGAGAAGCCAGGCTTCCTAGGCTGGGGCTAATTAGAAGCTTTCTGAGATGCAGTTTCAATTGCACATACAAGCACTAAAGAGTGAAAGCAGTTCTTTGGGAAAGCTAATTAAATGCTTGGTCATTCTACTAAGCTCCCTTCAAGAACACAAATTAATGTCATTTATAACATCACCTACTAAAACTGTGGTGAAGGCAACCAGTTCATGTAAAGTATCAAGCAGTCATTGGATGGATACCGTCACTACTAACTAACCTAGTTCTGACTTGAAACAGACCTTAGAGGCAATGAGCTCTGTGTGTCAACTAGCCATGCCCTGATGACCCACTGAGCATCCCTGGGATGCACAGTTACTCTTCTGATCCCTCCAAAGAGAGCCAGAGCTTCTGCCACACAGCACCAAGGCTGTTACACACCTGGAAACAGAGAACAAAGAGCAGAGACCTGGTTAACCCGCCTGAAACTCTACATACACAGCAGAAAGGGCTAAAACAGCACCTGAGCATGGGAAATCTGTACATCAGTGCCCCAAAACTGATGGCTGTGAAGAGCATGATCTCATTTACAGAGTCCAGGCCTGCCAGTAAGAGCTAAATCGTATCCTTAGAATGCACCTTCACCAGTAGATCAGCTCAGTTGGGCAAGCTGAAACCCCGTTTTCAGCCTTTTGCACAGCCATGAAGGATTGGAGGAGGAATTGTGACTTCCAGTAGTTACCAGAGCAGAATTTCTTCATCATCAGCTGTCTTACCTGCCAACAAGACTCAGCTAATGCCTGACTTGAACACCCTGCACCCTTCACAGCACTGGAGCAAGCCGCAGCACCCAGGGTCTAAACTATACAGCAATGCATACACATGCTAAAATCACATATGCAGCTTCCCATTCTCATTTCTCAGTGAGCATACAGCTCTGAGAAAACATGAGGCAATTCAGCAGCACTGGGAGAAAGTTAAAAAAAAAAAGTGCAAAGATATTTTTGAAACTTGGAATTGAAATTGAAGTTTCTGAACTAAGAACGTTCCTCTTGCTTGAAATATAAAAAGTTTAAAGAATGATGAAATCTGCATTCTCTTCTTGATCCTTTCCACTTTCTCCAAATGGTTCTAGCCATATAAATACAGACTATGACTTTCAATGAGAGCCAGAAGTCTGAATATTTTATACAAAAGGCAGCAAATTAATTATCCTTTCAGTTAATCAGAAGTGAAATGCTCTGCCTTATCTTACAGCTTACCTTGGTTGCCTTCTCACGATTGCTTCCTGGCTTCTTAAAGCCATGTTCTGTGCAGAGTCCTTAGCTGAGGATCGAGCCTTCCCTTGCCACTCTGAGAGGCCTGGCAATGCACTTTCCAGCTCCTGCATAAAGCCAAAAAAACAGTTGAATTGCTCTGTCAGTACCAACAAGCCTTAGCTGAATATTTTGTTCTAAGAAAAAAAGCATCCATGAGATTAGATGTTGATTGTGGTTCTTTGATATTTTTTTATAATAATCTGGAGAAAAAAAACCAACAAAACAAAAAAAAACACACGAAAAAACAGACTAGAAAAGGTTCTGAACAACGCAGAATGCATGACATTCTTTCACTGTAAAACATTTTTTTAAACCAAAGCAGACTGTATCCCATTTTCTGGTTATTAGTTAGGTAACAGAGGTCATCTTCTGAGCTAAGAGGTGCTACATACCAAGTTCAGGGTTTTTTTTTTTTTTGTTTATGTATACATGCACGTTTCATTTGAAGTTATTTACTCACATGTCAATAATATTTTATCACTAGAATTACTGTATTAGAAAAAATTGGGCTGACAAAAGCAAATTCAGATCACTTAAATAAGATTTGAAAGATATAACCAGTTTCCTTTCGCTCTGACGTGCATAGCTTTACGAATAGGGTATTAGTGCAGGAGTGAAAGGCAGTGAGGTAAAATGTCACAGCAGCCAACCTGCCATACAGAAAATAAAAAAGCCAATTTAGTCCAACAAAGCGAGGAAGGGACCAGGAATTAGAAAGGTATGCATTTTACTCCAAGTTTGCTAAAACCAGTTGTAAGGCTGTGACAAGATATGTTCAGCACATCTTAATTTCTTTACTTATAAAATGGGTTATAAAATTTCCCTTTCATTGTAAAGAGATAAGTTAATGAAGTTCTTTGAAAATTTGATAATCAAAGTGGGCCTTTTTCCTACTTCTTCATTAGGTTTTATCATCCAATATTTTATTCTAATAGTTGACAAAATTAAAATACAGTGTGCTTTGCAAAACAATAGTCTTCACTTCCCCTGGTAAAGCAATAAAACTGATTTTTCTCCATTTTCAAAGCTTACTTTGGAAGTTTGGATAAGACTTTTTGAACAGGAACTTGGAGGGCTGAGGCCATTCTACATTTACAAAAACAGTGGCAGCATTTACTTTGGGCTTAGTCTGTGACATCTTTAAGATTGTGAATTAGGCTTGTTTAGAGATACATAGTATTTAAACAAAACTAAATTATACTTGTATAACATTGTAACTTTTGGGTTACAAATAGGCAGCAAATTTTTACAGTTGTTCTAGTTTTTCCATTACTATCCTAACATTATTTTCCCCTACATATATAAAAATATTTGTATGCTCTTGGGGACTAAACAAGTCAACACAACAGTTTTTATTAAAGTTCAAGGTAGAAGTGGATTGAACCCTCTCAGCTTGTTTTATTTGCACAGACATCTTCCATGCTTTGATGGTCTCCAGTTAGAACAGGCATTTTTCCTTATTCATGCTTTGAATCTCCTGCAAGGACTCGGTCACATTTTGCTAGGAATTGGACAAAACAGAAAATAGAAAGAATAAGACTATACTAGGTAAGAAGGGTAACTACTGTGTTGGCAACAGAAAGGCTGAAAGAAATAATCCTGCGTCATCTCTGTGATACCTACTGAAAATACTCTCTCCCCAAGAGATTTAACAAGACACATAGGAAGACCGTAAATCAGACCTCAGAAAAAACTCTGGAAATAAAGTTAGGAATCTGTATTATTTGTAAATCTGAGGGATGTAGACTGGGCGGATAGAGAGAAGAGGTCAGGACACTGGAGTTCAGGAGCTGACTTTCTTACAACTGTAGTAGCATCATTAGGGGACATTTCTAGTTGGGACTTGAATTCTAGCTTTTTAGGCCATCATATGACAACATGGAATTCCAGGATACAATAAAATACCAAAAGAGGCAACAGTCATTCACCTATATCAGTTGACAACCTTATCTAGAGCTTTTGCAACAGCTGCAACATTTACATTTGGATGCACTTAGCTTTAGAAGTTGGCTGGAAAAGCTGCTAATACAGGCAAAAAGAAATCTTTGGGTACTATGTAAATGAGTGAAACAAGCACATCTCAAGCTAAGCAAGTGTACCTTGTGGCTGAAGCCTTCTCAGTGTTATACTTTTTAAGTTAACAAGCCAAAGAAAGTCAGTTCAGTTAAGGTGCAAAACCAAATGTGTTAAAGTGGTAAACTTCTTCTGCAACAAATATCCATCTCCAATACTAGCAGAGAAAACATGGCAATTCAAGATGGTTTCTGTAGATTAAAAGGAAGGCTGAGGACAAGAATTTGCTGGTAATAAGCACTCACAGGCTTGGTGTTTGAGGACTTGGGTGGGTTTGGGTTGCTTTTTCTTTTTTTCTTGGTGTTTTTGTTTTGTTTGTTTGCTGTTGATGTTGCTCATAAGCTATGTCATTAGGATGCTAAAGAGTAACCGTAAGGAAACACCCTTAATAGAACCTGTATTTCTTAAGACCAATTAGATCCATTTCTGATGTGTCAAGGCATCCAACAGTATAAGGGCTTTCTTCTGTTGTATTTTTATTTCTTCTTCATCATGGAGAGTGAAACTTCTACAGTGGGGCTGCATCTGCTAACCAGTCTGTGAAGAGGGAAATCTCTAGGCACTGCTGAGAAGACTCAGTGCTGCATGATCACTGCCATGATATTTGCTTTGTACACAAAAAAATATGTGGGTTTGGAAGCAGCCAAAAATTAACATAATGGACACACATGTAGAGATAAACCATTTCTGTTTCACAAGCTTGATTTTTTTTTAAAAATCTGTTCTTTAAAAAAAATCACAGCATGTCATAACCCATCTTTGTCAGAGTATCTGAATTGTGGTACAGGCATACAAACCTTTGCTGTGTTTACACAGCAGCTTAATCTGCTCTTGAACTCCAGAAAGTGCCTTGCACCCTTCGTGTGCTTTATTCAACACACAAACACTTCTGTCTTCAAACACAAACACCATGCAAATATTGTACCAGCATTTGGGACCACAGCCCTGTCACATCTCATGGTGCTGTGTCAATAGAGAAAACAGCCAGAACAGAAGTCCTGGCAGAGGTTCCTTCTACCCCTGAAGAATACGACATTTCATACATGAAAACATGTGGGTACATTTAATGGACAGTGAATCAGATACATTTAATCCATGATGGGAGGTATGGTGTAAACATAAACAGAGTATACCTAAAAACTGAAGTGGAACTTGCAGACTGCCTGACACATTCCTGTGTTTGTGTAGTTAATGTCTTAGTATGGGCTCTGTTTTTTTTTACTTCTTGTGCTTTTAAAACCACAATTTTAATGTCAAAGTACTGGAAGTTCTTTGAAAGCCATGCAATTTTCCCACTTACTTTATACTCAAAATACAAAATTTCAGCATTCCAATCTCTAGGCATTAAATGTGAAGCCACCACTTAATTTTCAATCATTTACCTTGACAATATGACTTTAAAACTGAACTTTCTACTATCTCTACCTATTAGCTAGCACGTTTAGTGTAATTTTAATAAGTATATATCTATATCAATAAGGAATTTGAGGATGACTCATTTAATGATCTATATTCATGACTGTGAATTAGAAGCAAGTGACAGGAGAAAGCATTAGGCAAGGAAAGCCCACTTTCCATTCCTCACCACCTGTTCTCACACTGACTTCACAGGAGCATATGCTTCCTCACCTCTTGAGGTCAAATAAACCCTAATTAATTTGATTTTCTGTAGATTAACACTGCAGAATTGCTAAAGAAGCATCCAAAGACACTTTAATCCTTCCAACACATGCACCAAAACTGTATACCTCCCAACGGCCTATTCTGAGTGTACATTTACTGACCATTTTCTGAAAAAAATAACTCATCGGCCTATAACACATGGGGGTGAGGAGTAAACATTTCCATGGCTTATCAGAGCAACACCTTTAAAAGGGATATATATGTATAAATAAATAAATAAATATATTTGTAAACAGCAGATACTAGAAACAACACAGCAGCACTTTGATTCCAGCTTCAGAATGGAAAGAGGCAGTTGTTACTAGCTCATGACTAGGGCTACCAACACAGATAGCTGAACCAGGGTTTGGGAGGTGATAACACATCAAGGTTTCCAATGAGAACTCCAAAACAAACCCAGACCCTTCATGAGTCTCTTCTGCTTTCCATAGGCACTGTTGACAAATCCAGGAGCCAGATGCTTGCTTCTTTAAGAACAAAAGCCCTTAAGGCAGCTGCAGATTGCAGCAAGGCACTCAGGGTCCAGGAGCAAGCACATCCTTACCAATGAGAATGAAGGCTACACAAAATGAAGGGCCTGGTAATGCTTTCTCCAAAACAGCATCTTTCTGAAAAAGCATCCAAGAGGCAAACTCTTTCCTCTACAGCAAGCACCACTGAACTCAGTGAACATAGAAGATATCCACTGAAAACTCTCTCACAGTACCAGGATACAATTCCCTCTATGAACAGGGGAAGTTACTGTATGAAAGACATTTTCTTTGTGCTTCTGTTTTTATTTATACTCAAAGCTCTACACTAGCTCTCATCTGAAAGTATTCCCATCCAATCAAAGGTGAGATAAAATAGTGCCTACACAACTTATCTCTTCCAGTATGCCAGAGATGGGAGCAATGGGTAGTGTGGGACCCCAGGACCGCTTTGACTTTCCTAATTCGAGCCCTTGAGTCAATTATCTGCCTGACACTGATTTTCCTTCCAGAGGCTGAATATCTAAGTTACACTGGTATTTTATGGCAATTATAAACTCAAACATTTTCCCATGACAGAATATCAACATACTCAGTTAACCACTCCAGACAAATGTAAAATACCACAGAGCAGCAAAACCATGCTGTGTTGGCTTTCACTGGGTGAGGCACAACATACACAGGGAGCAGGCAGACAGGAGTCTCAAAGTCCCTGAAAGAGCAACAGGTTATCTTTGGGACAGGTGTTGCCCTGTTTAAAACTACTTCATGAATTGTCATCCTGATATGATTCCACTTGCTCTTCATAGGGCAAAATTTCCTATCATCTTTCTTGCCTCCTGATAAACATGGACAACTCATGACCCTGCAGCCTAAATAACATTTCCTATTAATGCAATACAGTTACCAAAAAAATATCAGTTATTACTTCATCTCAGGGATGAACTCCAGCAAAAACATGGAAGAAGATGAGAGCAAGCGTTGACACTGCTATGCTGAAGGAAATTGCAATAATACCACTGGGATGCCATTTGCTTTTTTTTTTTCTCCTGGGATTCAAAAGGATATTCCTCACTTAGAAAGTAAGACATGCCATTCAAAATTAATTCCCATTCTGAATTTGAATAAATTAATAATAGGTTCAAAGCACTTCAGAAGGTGCTCTGCAAATTTCTATTCACAAAAAAAAGGGAGAAAATAGCCAAATACTTTATACATCAAAGAAGAGGTATAAACACAGACATCTCTTGGGCCTTGTGTCTATTACAAGCTGACAATTTACCAACATCAACTACCTCAATTATGAGAATATTTCTAGCTGAGGGATTAATCTGGACCAGAGCTCTATTCCTTACACTGCACAGGAAACAACTTGGGAAGCACTTGAGGAGAACAGAGACACCTCCCAAAGCTGCTGAGAGATGATAACTCTGGAGTTTACATAGCAAAGTACTGCCCAGGTAGCAAAAAAAGCTTCTTCATTTCTAGTGTTCTTTTATAGCCTTTAAAAAGTTACAGTTTTGCCCCACTCAGCTCAACCCAGGAAACCCTGTGGGCAAGAGCATTAATAACAGAATCTGCACTAGAATAGATTAATTATTTAAAGTTAAGAAAAAACAGAAAGTAAGGTAAAGTAAAAGTACAATATATGTCTGTTAGTACACAAAACACCAGCAGAAGAGATCCTCAGTCAATAAACAAACCAGAAAAAGTCTAATCAAGTGCTGCAACTAACAAGATTTTTAGATTTGGTGAAGCAGTCACAGGAAATCTAGAGAGAGATAACTGCACATCTTCAGTGATGCTCTCCACACACTTCTGATAGTTGCAACAAACTGTCTGCAATTCCCTGACTGTAATAAATTGTCTGTCATCACAGGAGTGTTCCAGGACCCCTGGTCCCAGAAAATCAGAGTAGATTATTGTAGGGTCTCAATCACATCATGGATTACCAGGGAGTTCCACTTGCATTTCAAAAGGTATGTTTGCTCAGACACTGTATCATAAAACTTAATCTTGATAAGTTTAGTTCCTTACCTGACTTTCCTCATGGCTTTTTCCATTTTCTAGCTTTGCAATGGGCCTAGGTTTTCTTAGCTTTAAGTTGCCCATTTCAGGCTTTAGAGCGTTGTCAATGACAACCTGCTGCTGGTGCTGCTGAGTATCTTGCAGAGGCAGTTGCTTTTCCTCTAAGACAGCAGCATTGTCCGGATAATTTTCTTTGTTATCATCAACTCTGTAAGAAAATAAAATTTAAAAACATCAGACAGGACTTCAGACACCTATCAAAACATTATGAAGAATTAATAGCAACAAGTTCTTAGCTATTCATAGCATTTTAACTTTACCAAGTTGAGTAGTCTACACATCAAATACTGCATACGTTAGTAACTTGAGTCTGAGAGGTCACTGTTTATTGTCAAATCACAAGCAAAACTACTGTTCATATTACTACACATTCAACTGTGAAGCCATTTAAATAAGACAAGGTTCAGAGGCACTAGTTTTAGAGTTAATATTCCCCAAATAAAATTTGAGACTTTTACATACAGAAGACCTTTCCCCATCCAATGATTCACACTAAGTTATAAACGCACAAAAATATTGTCACATACAATAGTCATACTTCCTTTCTGACAGTTTCTGATTTTCAGGGATTTTGGACAAGGTGAGGAAGGTAGGCATACAAACTAGGGTTGGAACAGCCAGACATGCTGTGTTTAACACATTTGGGTGGAAGGGACAAGTAGAATGTGCTCCCAGTTTGGAGAAAAAGCTCTCCAGCATAACAGCACATCTGGTTGTTTAAACAGACACTGCTGCTCATGGATTCCTAGGTAACCACTGAATCTGGGACAGATATTTTCAATCTCACCTAGCCTACAAGGTGCAATCCTAAGAAGAGCTTGCTAGTGTTATCTACACCCAGTCAATCTAAACTTAGACTGGTCTAACGCCTTCCACTGGGAGCATCTCCTTGGGACCATTAAGAAAGCTACCACAATGCAGAATGCAAGGCTTCCTGCTTAGTTGGCAGGATGAGCAGATCAGCATTACTGCTCCCAAATCCCTGGCTGCTGCTTAGTTTGCAGGTGGAATCTCAGATGTCAGCTTCAGCTGGTAAAATCCTAATGGTTAGCTGAGAGATGAGCTCTTCCCACATTGGAAGGACTCAAGGACTACTGAATTAAACCTGAGTTGTTTTTTTTGTTTTGTTTTGTTTTTTAGAAAGCATAACTTGCTAATTCAATGTTTTCCCCTAAGGATTCTGAGTTGCCAAACTCACCCTCCATCTGTGGCTCATCAGCCTCCAGATGGATGCTTGCAGGATGCCTGTGGAGTTAAACACCATTGCTACCCATGCCTTCTGCAAGTGTGGTCCAAGGCAGTTGTTATAGTTACAGGCTAAGGTGCTTTAGAGCCTACTGGCATTTCAGCAACATACAGAGTGTGCTAATTTTAAGGTATTATCTGATTTTAAAATCTTTCTGGAAGGTTAAGTTGCATCCTCCAGCAATCAACATATACTAACATAGCCACGAGAGAGACATGCCTCAAGAATACTTCAGTCAAATTACAATGTGAAGGATTTTCTTTTTCACAGCAACACTCATCAACAACCATATCCTTGCACAGTTGCAAAACTCTGCTTACTACTTTTTAGCAGCTGCTGTACAGTAAAATTCAATGTAATAGCATCAGAGCTGCATTTGAATGAAAGTAATGAGATGTGAAGTTAAGAACACAAACCACAATATATTTACTTGGTAACAGAGGTAATTAATCTTAACATTGTTTAAGCAAAAGTATACGAGACAAATATGCATTTCCCAGAAATACTAATAGCTTTAACAGGTAATACCCCAGAAATTCTGCATTCCCTTGAGAATGAAGATTTCTTTCTAGTGATTTAACAGAAGAACTCTGACAGCTTTGTTTTTTGGCAATGAATTTCAGACAAAATTTGCAGCAGAATACCTGGGACTGGAACTGCCTGCTTGATCTTCACATACAGAGTCTGAATCCCCATCACAACTTGGAAATTGATACAGAGTATTTGCTGACTTTGTACCAGCTGCAGAAATGTAGCTTTTAATAACATGACAAAGGAGCTCAAAGTATAAAAGCATTTCTCTTTCTCACACCTTACCTGGGGTCATCTAGTACTACAACTGCTCCATGGTAGTCTCAGTCTCAGAGGAAGAAGAGGATTTGACATGTTAAGTGTACACGATTTTTAATATAATTTTCAGCCAGATGGAAATTATGATGACAAATAATTCAGATGTTGCCATAAACATTACAGGAAAATAACATGAAATTCTCTATTTTAATTGCCTGTAGTATACTTCACATTAAAAAAAAAAAAAAAAATTAGAAACAATTAGCTAAGGGTGTTTTTCTGCACAGAAATTTGATGGCAAGGTTTTGAATATATTCCTCTTTCCGAACAGTCTTCCTTATCAAAAGCCAGACTGCAGCAGCAAATATTTGAAGGGGCACTCAAGTGTTCACACTTCCTGAATACATCAGCATATGAATGAAAGCATTTGCTGCTTAAACCTGTGTCATATAATTAGTTGCAGATCTCGCCTTAGTGACACCATTTTTTGCAACAGGTGCAGTTCTCCCCACAAGACAAAGTGTGATGACAGATGGAAGACTAGATTTGATGCACAAAACAGGTAAACTCATTGTAGAACTCTAGTTGCCTTTGCCTCCAGAAGCCAGTCACACCTTCTCTCTGGTTTATGACTAATTATCTCTTGTGTCTGTGACACCAGCAAGGTGTGAGGATAGGACATTCTGGGGGTATGAAGAAGGAAGCCCAATATGACAGGAACCAGGAACCTAGGTGGAAAACATGATGGAAAATTTCAGAGGGAAAAAAAAAAAACACAGTAAGGAAATAAACTATGACTGTGAAGAGACAGTGGCAAGGTCAGAGCTGGATGGACAGAGCTCCCAGCACAGATATGAGAGTAGAGTAAGATGTCAGGCACGTTTATCTTACTCTACTCTTACAACAGTCAGCAAAGGCCAGGAAGCCTCTAAAGGGATTAACTCTCCCTCCCGCATGTGCCACAGTAAGAGGAGGTGGGAGAAAGCAGTTCTGCTACCAGCTTCACTCAGCCCCTCCTCTCACTAGTCACCACACATGGCCATCTTCGGTCCTGAATGACCATTTTGGCAATGGAGAACACTCTCTGGAGGGACAGCTGGTGACTGAGCACAGGTTCATCAGCCAAGGCTATGTGTGGATCCTTGTGTATGGGGAAGTGCCCTGGCAGTTACTTTCCCTGAGCTGGATGTAATAACATGACCTTGTGAAGTAGAGATCCTGACTTAGCATCCAGCAACTAATAAAAGTAATAAAACAAGACAGAACTTATAAACATAAGCAAGCATGACAAAATGCATTCCAATAACTGGATAAGAAAGATAAGAAATAATGCATTAGGGAAGACCATGTCCATCATGTAATAAGAAGATTGCAAGGAAGTTGAGAAGCAAAACTCTCAAATTATTAATATAAATTTTTCTATTTGAAAGAATAAATATCAACCAAGAAAACTTACTCAGATGAGACAGTGCTTGAGGCTAAGATCATAGCAGGACCTTTAAAAAGATTAATTCCTTATATAATGGAAGTTCTCATCATTAAAGCAGAGAGTGTTTTCACCTTGGCATCTTTAAGACATGCAGCTTATGCATTCATGCCACCTATCTACACATACCAACACAAGCATGCACACACTCCTTGCATTGTAAACTTGTAAATATTGTTGTCCAACTGTATCTATATTTAACAGACAGATATTCAAGAGTTCAATAAGTTCTGTGATAGCTTGTGGCCACTCAGCAGAAAGAGTACCCAGAATATCCCTCAACCCAAAAACTGGAGCAGCATCTTACTCATTCCTAAAATATCAGAGAATATGCCAGAACAGCTTGAAGTCATAAATCCATATGGTTTAAATCTTACATTGGCTAGGAAGTACACCTTTTAACAAAACCAGTGGTGTAAATCCTTTTTCCTTCAGTGCTCAATCTAACTACCGACTTATGGATATGCTCTTAAAAGTAAGTACATCCACTACTGACATTATGGCACAGGCCAGAGTCAGGTCAGAGATGGGAACCTAGTCTTGATGGACTGCTGCTCTGACTCTTTATAGTACTGACTCTTTGTTTCCTCCAGAGATCTCTGGTTTAATGGGATTAGCTTTTTAAAGTCTCTTCCATTTTCACCTTTTCTTAGGAGCAATTTCAGTACAACTTGAAAATTGCTCCCTTATGCTGACTTGACCTTTAAGATGTTCACATGAACAGCTTCTAAACCAGGCTGCATGCATGGCTTGCTGGAAGCTTGGCAGCCTCAGGCACTTGCCTTGTCTGGAGAAATGTTCCTGAAAGTCCTGTATCACTGATTGTATATAATTCAAGAAGCCCAGATTTTGCCTTTGCCTCAAGTGAAGACAGAAACTGTCAAATGAGGATGTCTAAAGTTGCATGGCAAGCTCTCTGTTTTGCTAAATAAATGTAACCTATTTTCAGATATCACCAGCAAAAACAACTACTGCTGAAATCAGTAAGAATTGCGTATCCTCAGCAGTTCTCAAAAACAGGCTTTGTTGGGAGAACCTAAACAGGATTTAGGGAAATCAACTCTGGAAACCAGATTTATTCATTTGGACAATGCTTTTCATATGTCATTGTTCTGTTGCTTTGTTTTCTAAAAGCCTGTTTCTACTTTTCTGTTTGGGAAGAGAAGATTACAAATTAAAGCCCCTGAAAGAAAACAAACAAGAGCTTAAATGAGGGAGATTCACCCTTCAGGCAAAGCCTTGCCCAGCACCAGCTCTGCCATGCTGCTGCCCCTCAGCTCAGCACCCTCTGCACCCCTCTCCCTTTCCCCAGGGGCTGCGCAGGCACTGCACAGTCAGCTTTTATGCCATCCTGGCCCTTGTCTTAATGGTCACATGAAGCACCACAGAGAAAGGCCATCACTTTCAGGTCCCAGAAACCTCTAAGGTGAGGCAGACAAAGGGGTTGCTCCAGGGGAATCTCTACAATGCCTGTACTTAGGGATGAAGAAAAGGGAAGGAACAAAAAATATGAAAAATCTACTGTCTAGAATCTGGTTATTCTTCTGTAAAAGAGAAACATCCTTGAATTTTACAGATAACAATTTCCTGCTTAGCTAATATGGACAAAGGAAAATGAAAAAAACTTACTTAGTGATATATTAGCTTCTGTTAAATCTTTCCATATGTGCCACCATGACACAAAAATAGCGACTAAGTTAAAATATGAAATTAAGCCAGGCTAGGTAAGCAAATAAAGCAAAGCAATGTACAAGAGGGAAATTATTAGGATTCCTATGAAGTGTTACTTTTCTTGTAGTGATTTTGACAATACTTAGGGATGGCTCAGAAGACTGCAACTTGGCCTGCTTTCAGAAAGTATCCTGTCCCCACAGCACTTTGGCAAACAGCTCACTGTTCAGTGAAGGTGTTGTGGGTTTTGGGTTTTTTTTTTAATTATGAGCATTTTTGCAGTGCAAAACTCACCTAATGTACAAACAAATCTAAAATAATTTCCTTCCTGAAAAACTGCTTGGCATATTACTGCTGAAGAATCTTCCCTGAAAGCTTTTGAAGCAATCAAAAGTATACAAAATAATATTAATACAGGGAACACCAAAACTGAAGTGTTTTAGGCTGATATAAAACAAAGACTACTTCATTTCTAATAGTTCCTAAGGCCTATGACTTTCTAACTTTTTAATGTTTTCCCTTATCCTGTTCTGTTGTCTCTGTAAAACATCACCAACAGAACAACAACATATATATTCTTATGATAATGATATATATGAAAGGCCTTCTAATGAGTTTATGAAATTGATTACAAAGAAATTATGCATTTAGTACTTGGCCTGTCTAAATAATGTATGGTTCTCTTTTTCCAAAATATTTCTTTTTTTTTTTTTTCTAATAATGCTTGCTGGAAATGCAGACCATGTGTTCTTACAAAACTGACATACTTGTGTTTGTCAAGATTTCCAGTACCAAAAATGAGCAATATTTTCACAGATTTATCCTACACTCTAAATCATGCATTTAAATATGTGTAATGTGCATCAAATATATATTCTTGCAGAAAGGTATGTCACATCTAGGTGGTCCCAGAGAATATAAAGGCATCTCTTTAATGCAAACCTCCCCACACAGTCAAAAATATACCTAGATTACAGAAAACCAAATCAAAATATATGATAGATAGCTTGAGACTTCACACATGCTACTTACAATTACTCTCTACAGTACTAAGCACATAATTCTTATTAAAAAATAAGGACATCTTTAAAGTGTTCACTTACTCTGGTAAAGCTGTCGTGTTGAAGGAGCTATCCTGAATGCTGAAACAGAAACAAGAAAACATCAGATAAGTAAGCAAGGCAGGCAGGCTCCCTGTATCCTTCTCAGTTGTGGGAACATATGCACAAACATGGCATTGCAAGGCAAGCCTCTGTGTTAGCTCTACATGCACGACTCTATCTTTGGCTGCTCTGCACATGCTCATAATCAAGTCACCATAGGGATTAGTCCTACAACACTCACAAAGCCCAACCAGCAGCGCTTTGAATTAATACAGAGATGTAGGTAGTCTGTGAGGCTCAGAGAAGCATCATCTTATTTCTGCCTTAGGTTTAGAAACAAGTATTTGGCATTCTGACCTTCAGACATTTGCCCTATATAATTGGCTCACCAAATACAGTTGTTTTTATTACTTAAATAGCATGGCTCAGCTAAGATCTCTGGAGGATTTTTCTTCTTGTTTAGTCAGTTACACACACAGCTCGTGGCCAAACCTCATGGGAAGCTACAAAAAAAAAAAAAAAAAAATCTGGCAGAGGGACAGCTCAAGTGAAAAAAGGTCATTAAGCTAACAGCAAGCAATAGGTGAAACCATTCCTATGAAAGGAATAGGCTGCTGTGCTCTGCAGCAAAATGTTTCAGACCTGAGGTAACATATTAGCAGCGGTCAACTCAGGACACCATAAACTGTTGGATTTGCAGCAGGGCTGGAATTCCCCCTTGAACAACACCTCTCAAATCCAGTAAATACCCTGTTGGATCATCCTGAAATCTTACAGCCTTAGAAAAGAAACCAACACAATCATAATCTCACTGCTGCATACCGGAGCTGGGAATCATTTTTTGCTTGGATGGGGGAGGAGAAGACAATGCAGACAACAGCATCTTGTGAGCACTCCTGTTTCTGACAATGGCACCTCGTGGACGACAGCACCAAGTGGAGCAGGGATACAGAGCAGCCCGTGTCCTCCCGGCAGCAGCTTGTGCCGCTGTGTGGAGGTGACACGTTTCCCAGGCGGCGGCGGCAGCAGCAGCAGCAGCATCCAGGAGCCACAGCCCTGACCATTTCCCTTCTCCCAGCTACACTGCTAACAATGCAGCTTTTCTTCACCTCTTACCAGCCTTCCTACTTGCTTGCACAGAGTATTTTGCTGTTTTCTTTCCCATATTTATGTCAGTTTACATGATGGCACATGTTACCTGGGGATCAGAATATCACAGCCAGTCTGCTGCCCTAAAAAGTAGCAGATTTTGTTGAAGAAGGGTGAACAGAAAAGCTAAATTTAATGGTTAGCATTTAAATCATGCCTTAGACCTAAAGTTTCAGGTTTTTCCTCCTCCTTTTTCCAGTTTCTTGGAACACATACAAATATAAATGTCTTTATTGTTTTCCCATTTGCAGCAGAGTACCTTAACAAAAGGTATGCTTCTAGTTGTGGCAATCAAAACCTCAATTTACATGCTAAAAAGTAGAGGGCCATTAAAAAAAATCTGATACTATCTTTAATAGATAAATTTCAGACATTTAAGTGGTTGGCTCTTGATTTTTAATAGTTAGGCTAGGTTTACACTTAGCATTGCAAGTGTGCAACAGAGGAATCACAACTTTTTATACAAAGTTTATCA
The DNA here is from genome assembly GCF_020740795.1 of Apus apus. Lineage (NCBI taxonomy): Eukaryota > Metazoa > Chordata > Aves > Apodiformes > Apodidae > Apus > Apus apus. The sequence goes on from NC_067285.1 coordinate 30,289,300, forward strand.
CAGCTTGGTTAGAGTAGGGCTTAAAGAGAGATTGGGTATTTATGTCCAGGCCCCTGCTTTCACCCACATAAGAAGGGGGGTAAACAGAGAATGTTCCTATGAGTGTAACTTCTCCATTTCTAAGTGAAAAAACTAAGGTCACGTTCTCTGCTAATTCGTGCCCTGTCCAAACATACTGCAGAGCTTTGTTGCTATTACTGGTAACAGGGTATGATTGAAGATCAGTTTGCAGAACAGCGATGCTTTGGACTGAGACCAAGTTTAAAATGTCATCACTTTTCTATTGTTTGTCTGAACTTCAATGCTACACAGCTGTTGTTAAATCTCTTCTAGGCAAGCACTTTACATTTATTTCAGGTCACTCACAAACTTCCATTTTTTTTAAAGATGGTGTTTGACTAGTGTTGTTGGACAGTCTCTTCTTGCTAGGTTGTGAAATCATCCAACAAAAAGCAAATTTCATGTAAAACAGAATAATATTAATAAATACATGAAACTAAAGGCCAACTAAAGCCAGGATTCTGTTTCAGAGCTAATCTCCCAATGAGACAGACTAAGCCATGCTGCTCCTGAGGGAACCCAAGAGAGGAACTACAGTAGGCACACGATAACTTCTTTTCCTCCCAGATGTAACTTCTCTTTAGGGGCAAAAGCTTATTTCACCAATGGTGTTGGCTCGAGCCTATTGACTGACCCCACATCCTTTCACCTGCTTCCTACCTGTGTGCTCTGGGTGAGACTAAAGCAGGCAGAGCCCCTGGCCCTACCCTGCCTTACAAGGGAGAGCCAAAGACCCTTGAACCTGTATTTCTGTTTCCCTCTAATTCCCAGGAGCAGCGAAAACGTAATACTGCTGTTACCTCCTCATTTTCATTAAAGATGTTAAAGCCAATTAGGCTTCTGATGCTATAAAACATCGCTCTTCAACAAATTGAAATTCTCAGTGCCAGATATATTTCATCACTACATTCAGATGATGTTTCAGGTCTCTCCTCATCCTTCAGCCTTGATGAAAATAATGCTATACCTGCATGTGCAGTTAGCTTTGGACTTCACCAGTGAGCAGCAGATATACTTTTTAAAACTTGATGTTTTGAAGTAATTAAAATACATCTTTCTGAATTTCTGAAAATACAGGTTTTAAAATCAGTTTTTCCTTATTTATGCTTAACAGTTTAAATTATTCATATTTTTTCAGTATCTATGGAAACATACTTCCATCCTCTGATAAAAACTTCCCATTTTATACCCACTTTTGTTATTAACCTCCTTTGCCAAATGTTGATTGAACCAAGATAAATATCACATCCCAGCTCTCAGCTGACAACAAAAATGGTGGAGAATTCCAAAGCAAACATCTACGTATATTTTGGAGATACCATGATTCAGAAATATGTTGCTGTTTACTTCTGAAAATTTTACTAATATATTGCATATTTATGGCTGACAAATAGATTGGCATAGAAATTCCATTCTTTACTTGGTTTGTATCATCTATTACTGCTAGGTCAGGAAGGACACTGAAATGGGAATCAGCCTCCAGCTCAGTTTCGCACATAACAGAGACTCATGCTCAATATAAATGATAAGTTCATAAGCTCAGAATATCATTAGTTAACACTATAAGCATGCATCAGGCAGAGAATACTTTACAAAGACAATACGGTCTAGTTGCAGAAGACTGCAAAAGAAGAGAGAGGTAGTGAGATGAAAGTGGGCAGAAGTAGATCCAACTTCAGGAGAACATAAGGGAGCGCAACAATAAAGATCAAAAGACCAGAAAAAAAAAAAAAGGAGGGATACTGAAGCTTGCCAAGCTACAGTTGTCTGTACGGCCACAAACACACACAAAACAGCCTGCAGACTTTGCTGCAGCTTGGTTTCACCTGCAGAGCAGAACCTTTTCCTCAATTTCCAGAATTTGCTCATCTCAGTAAATTACTGGGTTCTCTTAAAGGCATTTCTGACTCAGGTAAATTATGAGACCTTTCAGCCTTAACTACAGAATAATTAAGAAACTGTATTGGGAAATAAACTGTATGTTTAGAGGGGAGGAGTATTACATGTTTACAAAGAACTCTAAACTCTCCAAGGCTTTGGGAAAGTTAGTATTTCTGCATTTAATATCTACTTGCTAATGACAAATTCAGTGCAATCCTATAAGGCATGATTAGCATTTATTGCAAGACTATTTTAGTTATTACTATTTGTTATCCCACAGAGTCCAAAGTGCTTGTGCTGCATCAGAGGCAATTCTATTTTGCATTATGGTTAGGCCATACAAGGGACCTGCCCCAGGGACTACGGAGGGATGTGAGTCACAGTATGATACACAGGGTGTATCATGAGGAGCCTCCTTCCAGCTCTGGGAAGAAGTTACTGGTGTTGTGCTACCCAAATAAAGGGAAAGTTGGAATGATCTCCCCCACTACTGCCACACTGCATGAAGTCACGCCATCCCTGCCAGAACCAGCTGAGCTCAGAGACTCATAAAAATATTGAGCAAATCTGTTTGCCTTGGAGTATGTACATTCCTGCCAAGTAGCAATACCCTGAAGTGCTCCAACAGTCCTTCATCTGCCTTTAAAATTGTACCAACAAGGAGATGCACTCAACCCTACCTATATGCTTAAACAGCTTATGCTTCCTGGACAAAATACATTCGACTCCACCTAGGAGCAGATTAAATATGCTTGCTTGTCAGCATAACTTCTGCAGCCACACTTATGACTGAACACTTTAATTTTATCTCTCAGAGAGATTGTAGCAACTCATCTCTACCTTTAGCAAGTCCATTCTCTTCCAACACACAGAGCTTTCTAATGGGATAAGAGCAGGGATCATTCTGCAGCAAAATGTTAGCACTGTGTATCATTCCAGTGCCTTGCTCTTTCTTCAAAAGTGATCCTGCAGGGTACTTCTTCTCTTTTCCAATCAGTAAGGCATAAACCAAGGAGCTGCCATGTGAGAGAGAAGTCACATGCCTTGTTCCTGCAGTGACAAATACTGAATGCTGCACTCTGCAGCTCAAAATATTCATGTGTTCACCGACTCGCCTTCTTGAAGTGCAGTCTGCCTTTTTATAGGTAACATTCTCAGAGACATCAGAAAACATCCTAAAACAAATTAAAGTAAAATACAGCAATTACATGCAGGAGCTGGTTGGTGAGCACTCAATCCAGTTTCTATATCTTTGGTTTTTCTCAGTGACCTAATTACCACATCATCTGAGTGAATGGACCCGGGGAGGGTAAACATTCAGCTGATCTTGCTGTATGTCTTAAAATGCACAGACAAGCTCATGCAGGAAGAGATTTGAGCTGAGTGTAGGTACAGACGCTGTTGCCATAATCCAATCCAAGGCAGTTCTGTCAAGCGTATATATGTTGGGTTGAATAAAGTTATGTGCCACTGCACAGACCCTCAGGGTTATATTTTCTTAATATATTTCAGTGAGCAATCAAACTGCACATACTTCCTTACTCAAGTCTTCTAAGCAGTGTGCCCATGAATCCCACCCACACTTCCACAATACACCCAAGTTGGAGTGTACATCCACCCTGTAGCTCCAAAGGCACTGCCATACACCAGTTGGATCCCTGCTCTTTTAAAGGGAAAAATATAGAAATGCACCATTCTGATTTGTGAACCACTTCAGTCCCATCAGTTGGGTTACATTTCTGTGTCTCAGGTGTACACACCTCAGCAAGCACTAACCCTGCCAATGGGGAAACCTCCCAAGAACACAGGTAATCGCTGGGGGCAGGGAAGCCACACTGAGCTCCCTGCTGGAAGCCTACACTGCTACTGGTATTCTGGCTAATTAGCATACGCCTACTGAAATAGGCCTGGGGGTTTGAGGAAGTGTGCTAAGCAGGAAATACAGAACTGTGCCTGTGTTATTGAAGAACAAGCTGCTTTAGGATGGCCCATCAGCTCTGCTGAAAAATTCTGTAGAGATGCCCACGAATCCTTGTCCAGCATGCATGAGGCTGCATGACAAACCCAACTGTACCAGTCAAACTGATGCTAGTGACTGAGCCATTACTGGCACTAAAACTTGCTTAACTGCAGTCATCCACAGCAGATAATACTTCCACAGATGACTACACTGTTTCCAGCCAGTTTACACCAAAATCAGGCTAGACTCAACACGCCATTAATTTAAAATCAGTTTTTCTTCTGAGCATTTTGAGATGAGGGAGAATATATACACACATCTACATAATTCTTGTTTCCACTGAGATGCCCAGAATGTTTCTACAGATCAACTACACCTAAAAGTAAACATTCCTATTTAAGAACCTTGATCTTTACCACTACATACTTAAGAAAACATCAGAGTTGCAAAAATTAACTCTCTGATTTAGTTTATCTGCCCAATGTGTTTGTAAGGTCACCACGTTCCTTTTGCTGGTGACAGTAGGAAGAGAATAAGGCAAAGACACTAAAAAATAACACTTCTTCCCTGGAGCAGAACATGGGTGGACAGTATGTTTAGATAATGGCAGAAATGTTTCTTTAATTGGTTTGTTTTGGTAGGTTTGTTTTGGTGGTGGTGGCTTTTTAATACAGGGTTGCCCTCCTGTTTGTCTGAGCTATCTAGTAGTGCAGGAATGTGTTCCTCCTTTACACTCACAGTCTGATTATTTTAGAAAACTACTAAAACAGCAGAAGACATTAACAATATTAATTAGTATAACATGTAGTAAAGCTATTCAGATGAATTAGCATCTTGTGAACATCAAAATTAAAGAAAGCCACAATTATGAAGTTCCATACCTTTTTTTCCTTCATCTGAAGACAACCACAGAAAACTAGACAACCATTAATAGATTTTGCTCTCAAACACGGAAGAGCAAACAATTTTGGACAGAAAGAAGGGAAACACAGAAAACAAAATAATGTGGTGGGTAAAAGGAATGAAACTGATACTGAAGGATACAGTAGGAGGGCACAAACAAAATCCAGAATACACACAACAAACAACATAAGCAAACAATAACAATGTAAAACAGTTGTGATGGAGCAGCTGGAGGAGGTCCCTTCACTTCTGGACATTAGCTGTTTTTGTGGGCATTTATGAAACTCCATTTGTTCATTCTCACTTCCACCACAAAAAATGCATGGTAATGAGTCCCACAACTATTTTTTTCCCAAGTTGTTTTTCTGAATTTCTCTTCAGAAAATGTATAGTCCCTGACATTTGAAAACCCCAGGTTTGGACTGAAGATTCCAAGATCATGATCTGTTGACATCAGAAAATTCTCACCAGTTATGGCATATTCCCCTGCACCAGTATTTCACTCGGTATCAGCAGCTACACTCAGTGGTAAACTCCTGCTCAGCTTCTACCTTGCTGCTCTAATTTCTTCTCCTAGCAAGTAGTCCTCTGGCTGCTACTTCCATCCATGCTCATGATCTGTGCTAATGCCCTGTCACCTACTATTTTAGCTTAAAAGAAGGCCAATGCATTGCTCCTCAGCCCAGATAAAAGCTTTTTTCTTCTGAGTTTGAGAAAATGTTTAACTCTCAACACATTTTGCTTTGTTTTGTTTTTCTCTGGAAGCCAATGATTTTTTCTTTTTTTGACTGAATGACAAAGGGAATTCTAGTTCACCCAAACATACATTCTCAGCAGATTATGTCTTTCAACACAGTAAAACAGCCAGGACAGGACAAAGCACTCTACAGAAATTAAATAGCATAATCCTGTTAAATAATATCGAGCTTTGTGGCATAAAACCACAACCCTAAAGAAAACATAAGTAAACAGCCAAAGATGTCTTCTACACATTTGAATTTACCTTGTCATTAGTTAAAAGCATTTGCTTTCATTTATTGGTTTCTTGGGGAAGGGATAAACCTGTGGTAGGCACAGAAACACAGGACCTAATTTATTTACAAAACTTAAGAAATATCCACAAACCCACACACCATCTGTACTCTTGGCTTTTTCACTCTCCTGTTGCTCTGCATACTGCTTAAGTCTGTGCACTTTCATCTTATTATCTGGCCTGGTTCCATCGCCATGCAAGAAATATCCTGTGATAGGACTGAGTTCAAGCATGACTGCAGACATGTCCTGTACCAGGGCCACTGAAACATCTCCATTTCTTAGGTAACGGAGTTTCTTGCCTCAAAAACCAAGACCTGAGTCCTGACATAGCTGGACCACAGGTGATGTACCATCCATAGCACCATGGAAAGGTCTTTACAACTGCCTGTGATTTTCATGGGGCCAAGCTTTGCAGTTCTTCCCAACTCCTCAGTCCACATCAAATGGCCAAGTCAAATTTCACTTACTGAGACTTTGCGAAAGAGTCTTCTTTCCATTATCACAGAATCACAGAATTTTTTGAGTTGGAAGGGACCTTAAAGATCATCAAGTTCCAACTCCCCTGCATGGGCAGGGACACCTTCCACTAGAACAGGCTGCTCGGAGCCCCATCCAACCTGCCCTTGAACACCTCCAGGGATTGAGCTCCCAAAATATCTCTGGGCAGCCTGGTCCAGTGTCTCACCACCCTTACATTGAAGAACTTTCACCTGATCTCTAACCTAAATCTCTCTTCTTTCAGCTTAAAACCATTGCCCCTCGTCCTCTCACTGCAAACCCCTGTAAAAAGGCCCTCCCCAGCTTTCCTGTAGCCCCTTCAGACACTGGAAGGCCACTATGAGGTCTCCCCGGAGCCTTCCCTTTTTCAGACTGAACAGCCCCAACTCCCTCAGCCTGTCCTCATAAGAGAGGTGCTCCAGCCCTCTGATCATTTTCATGGCCCTTCTCTGGACACATTCCAACAGGTCCACATCTTTCTTGTGCTGGGGGTACCAGAGCTGGATGCAGTATTCTAGGTGAGGTCTAGTATCCCCAGATCCTTTTCCACAGGGCTGCTCTCAAGCATGACCTCCCCCAGCCTGTATTCATATCTTAGGTTACCTCAGCCCAGGCACAGGACCCTGCATTTGGCCTTGTTGAACCTCATGAGGTTCACCTGGGCCCACTTCTCTAGCTTGTCCAGGTCCCTCTGGATGGCATCCCATCTCTCTGGCATATCGACCACACCACTCAGATTGGTGTCATCAGCAAACTTACTGAGGGTGCTCTCAGTGCCGCTGTCAATATTGTTAATGAAGATATTAAATAACACTGGGCCCAGCCCTGATCCCTGAGAGACACCACTTGTTACTGTTTTCCATCTGGACTTAGAGCTTTTGACCACTACCCTCTGGATGCCACCATCCAGCCAGTTCCTTATCCACTGAACAGTCCACCCATCATGACAGTCCACCCATTATGACTTAGAATGTCTCACAGAGGTCTCCAGGATTCATTCAATAAACTGCTGTAGCGCACACAGAGAATAGCAGTCAGTGCTAGAGTTATAAAATGAATCCCACCTTCTCTTTTCCAGTTGGTTATTTGTTTTGATATGTTCTCAGCCCAGGTTATCAAAAGCTTTTAAACTGGAAAGCAAGAATTTACTCCAAGATGAGCTTTATAACCAATGACAATGAACAAATGACCATTTCTCATATAAATTTGGTTCTGATGAAAATTCTTTGTGACTCAAGTATTTCCTGTACAGAACTGCTCAAAGGATACAGAAGCACAGAGAAAGACATTTATGCAGCAAGGAGATTTACCTCTTTGGTATCTGTTGCAATAGTTTTGTCACAAAAGGCAATGAAAATTACTTTTCCCTTTCAAGGCATTTAAAGCCTTTGTTGTGAAGCACATTGAGTGCTCTTCATGACATCATCACATTTTCTAAGTCAAATTGTCTCTTCCCTGACCCCTATGATAAACAGAGAAAATTTGTTTTGGTTTTACACTATTTAGCAGAGAATTAAAAAGAAGAAATATGCTTAAATTCTCACTTTAATAATATTTTTCATCTAGCAGTCTTGCAGTACCAGCCATGGAAGAAAGCTTTATTCCTAGGTGAGCTATCCATTTCTGGAGAGAATTAGAGCTTTAGAAAAATTCTCAGAAGCAGAGATGGAGAAAAATAGCAAATAATCCTCAAAACCATGACTGCAACATATATATATTTTGAGAGTACGACAAAATGACATCTTGCCTTCATATTAACCAAAAAAAGCTGGCAGCACTTATTTTTAAAGAGCAATGAAAAAAAAATCTAAAAGAAGGCATATTCAAGAGTATTCAGAGCTACAGTAACTTCCCTTTCTTTGCTGATGCTTGAAGAACTACAGCCTACATTTTCCAACCCAAATTCAGGCTCCTAAACCCACATTTAAGCACCTATACAATTGCAGACTAATTTTAGGTAGCCACCAAGCTGAAAACATTTGGCCAATACATATTATGCAAATTTTGTGTGGAGAATGATGGTTGTAAAGACTCTGGGGCTATGCCTAACACTACAGCTGTGTTGTTGCATGTTCACTACAAATATAGAAGGAAAAAAACCCCAACACATTCCACCCAACTTCAACAGCTATTAAACCATTAACCCAGCTACCATCTCAGGACATGTTTGTGACAGACACACACACCCACACACACCACCCCCCCCCCATACACACTTGTTCTTTCTGTTCTTCACAGGTCGTCCCCATTCTGTATAACTACCCCAGAGCTTCTGTCTCAGCCACTGTAGGTGGCAAAAGGGTGAAGGTAACCAGGGTGAATATTAATATCTCCTAGTAACACCCACATAAATGGTGCAAACCATGGATTGATAGTGAAGTCCCTTATTTGCTCATCTCCTTGACTCAACACTTGACACATATTCCATTGCTTGTTTTATGCAACCAAACTCTCAAGTGTTTTAAAAGAACAGGCCAAATAATGACATCTTAAACTGCCCAATGCAAAAAACGCATTCACACAGGGCATCATGCAAAGAAGGGAAAAGCCATTTTCCCAAGCAGTTCTAGTTCTTAACGCAGCATTACTCACAACTGTGTGGAGAAACAGGAAAACCAGATAATCTCTAGCTGCCAAAAAGTAAGCATGACACAATTCAAGTGACTCATGGTTGTGACTAACCTGTTTAATAGCTTTCTTAAAAGTCAGCCTTTAAGTAATTTCTGTGTGTTGTTATTCAATTGCTTTGCATTTCCTAATTTTAAAATGATTACCCAAGCACAATCACAGTGTAGATCTAAGCAAATCACAATGACATACATCTTAAAGCTTTAGATAAAACATATAGTATGTGTTAGGAAAGTGCATTTGTCTAGAATCTAGCAGATTATTTGTTAGTCAAATGCCAGTGAATGCCAGACTGGAGGGACAGAGGGTTGAGTAATCCTGCTATCAGGTGCCTGCACCCTGCCTGCAGGTGCTCTACAACTCACTGCTCAATTGCATTACAGCTTTGTGCTGCTTGCACCTGTGATGTAGAGTAGGCAAATGAACTTATTACTAGATTGTTTTTACAAACAGTCATATGAGTCAAACAGCAAGTAGGCAGGAGAAAAGGAAATGAATGAAACCTATTCTTCAAGTGCATCACCAAAGAAAGCTTTTTAATATCAGCTCTTACCACAAAGTGTCCTGTCACCTTTGCAGGAAATTATATTCATATCCACGCAATGCAGCCAGCACTAATGGAAAAGGCTGTGAAATCAGTTGGAGAGATATACTGAAATTGCCCATTATATGTTGCTGTAATTCATCTTCTAGTCTACTCTATCATTTGGTGAATCTATAGAGGTACCACATTTCAAAATTACACTTACATCTAAAACTACACCAACAATAAATCATCCATGTAACATTTCTCAAGAATCTCTAAGCAGGTTTATCTGACATTGTCACTAATGGAAAAAGGATTAATGGGCTTTATTATTATTTATTATCCTCCCCTTGACTGTAGAAAATCCAGTTGCTTTCTCCAAGCTGTTCTAAAGGCCTTGATCTGAACCCTCACTTAAAAGCCTCAGCTAGGAGAAGCATGAGAAAGGGAACAAAAGGTTTGTGCTGTCACTTGGGGAATCAGGCTGTAACCAAGGACATACTAAATTTAATTAATACTGTAGGGAGCATTTGCATGATTGATTAACAACTGCTGTAGAAGAGTCAAACATCTCTCTCTGTTATCTGGAAGAAAATTTCCAGGTAATTTGTAAGAAAATCTTTACTTGTGTGGGCTGCTGAACTGAATTTCCAGTCCTCAGCATCCTCGCTTCCTTGCTTGTGCACTGTACAAGTCAACAAATCTGAAACTGTTTCATACTCAAACGTATGATATGCAGCTGTCACAATGCAGCAGTCATTGTGATAAACCACAGAACACACCTTCAGGAGTTTCATCTTAAGCATCAAACTGCAGAATCCACATAAATAAGAATTACACCAATGCACACACATTCAAGCACTTGCCCAAGTATCTTTTGTCTCACAGCAGAATAAGTCTATAAAGAATTTACTCAGTTATTTTAGGAGGTGGTCATTGTACTTTCTGGGAAAAATTACATTATGCAAAAACTATATAATTCAACCCTAAATTCTATTAATATTTTGTTTGTTGGCAGAAGCCTGTTCCAATTTTGAAAATCCATTATGAATGTAGGGAATGATGCCTATGAAAAGGGTGAGTCACAACAGTGCTGCCACTTGAAATGAATAATTTTTTTGGTCAGTTCCTCTGATCTTTCTGCTTTAACAGGAAAATTCTAAAACAGTAAAACTGGAAAAACACATTTTAGATTTAGGCTCAAAAAATAGTGACATTTTCCCATAATGTGCTAAAGTAGTCTTAACAAAATTAAGTATTTGTCAGTAGCAACCTGTTTACACAGCAATACAAAGTAAACAACTAGAAAAACATCAGGACATAGTCCCTCCCATGGCAGTGAAATTACATACAGAACATTACGAATCTAGAAAAGAATTAGTAAGAATTTTGGAGGCATATTGAGGAATTCCTGCAGATCTTAGTCAAGTACCTTGGCAGGTTGTTTTTTTAATCTGACTTTACTGTAGCAGAGTGAAAAACCTGCAAATGATAAGTCTCTGCATCTACCCTCGAGTTTAATTCTCAGTCTCTCTGATGTATTGAGTTACATAGGAGTTCATCAATAACAGTGCAGTTCCCTTGCTCCAGAAGCACAGGCCTAAGGTAAGCACCTAATAGTCAAAGCATGCAGGAGCCCCCATCTCCAAGCTCATACCTGTATTTTCCTGGAAAGCTGCCAAGTTGTTAACATTATAGACTGGAGATTCCTTGCTGCAGAGCTTCTAGGAGATTAGCAGCCAGATTAGCTTCATGCAATAGAAAGTTCTGCTGCGCCGCACATATTCTAAAGTCATCCTGCTATCTCCTACGTTTTTCATCTACCTCGTGCAAAGCTGCTGACCTGCTTAGGCTCTCTGGAGGACAAGTCTTACAAATTGTTACTTAAGCTGTCTCTCTTGACAATTAAAGATTTTAAGGAAATAAACTCAAAACTCCTCATATATAAGCAAACCACCTGGTTCCTTCATAATCCATAAGGAGGCAAGCAGCAAGTCTACTTCTAACTTGGGACCATTGCCATAATTTTAAAGTGTCATCATAGCATTGATGTAGGCAGCACAATCCATTTCTTGGTGCAGAGCAGCCAAGTCATGAAACATCCTAAGAATCTTAAAAGTCACATCATTCCCTTTTTTAAACCATAGTCCAGCTATCTGTGCTTCTATATATGTTTCCACACTGTGCAGTTTTCAGAATTTATTGCTATTCCTTAGGTCAACCAAACATATTCCTTAGAAGGAAGAAGTTACCCAACTGTAAGATTAAAAACAGCCATACAATTTTAAGAATCTGAAACCTACCATTAATCTAGTAAACAGTCTTGTAAACCCATTTCAGATACAGACATAGACAACATCTCCAAAAAATGTATGTTCCTAGTACCACTCACATCAACACAAATCAGAAATATATCAGCACTATTTGAATGGAGCTTCATACTACTTACTTGGAACTGGTTTTAACATGACGTTGCTAAATCCCTAGACATTGAATATGAGCTTGAATATTCCTTTCCAATTGCTATTCAAAGTAAGATCAAAACTGAAAAGCTCTGGAGCTATAAATAAAGAGATGAAAAAAGTTTTGCTGCTTTCTTAAAAGCCAGTCTAAGATAAGTGAGTGGAACAAAAATGTCAGTGCCTGGTAGGGATGTGCTGATGTTCTCAAGTTTACTGACACTGAGTAACTTGCTAAAGCCCCTTGTTCCACTCACCCTGTACGCAAAAAAGCCTTTTGACTTGTGGTATCAAAACTAGATTCAGGGCAAGGTTAAAAAGGAAGAAATGGCACTGCTCTTACACCTGAAAAAAAAAAAAAAAGTTAATTAATTGTTGAGGGTGATAAGAAATAAAACTATTAAAAGACCGAAAAGGGTCTTTTCATGGTTTCATGGTTGTCAAGCAGGCTGGCAAAACATCATTTGTTCAAGTAGGGTGGGAAGATGCACTGAAAGAAAATGCAGGAGGGGGAACCAGTCTCATGTTGAACTTGAAAAACAAAATACAGAGAATTGAAAATAATTTATAAGTTTCCCTTAAGCACGGAAAGAATTAAGATAGCAGAAATATCATAGTAGAAGAAAAAACATTTATAAGAGCCAGAGTAATTTATCTTTCCTGTATTTCTAGAAACACACAAATCACCCTTTGGTTGTTCAGGGGTTTTTTTGCAAAACCTATAATAAGGACACTGCAAACCAAACTGCTTAGATGAGACATCTTGTGGGTGATATATTCTTACTGTGCATTGTAAAGACACTGTCACGCTTGACATTGTTTCCAGCTGTATCCAAACATACGCTGCAGGATTGTGGAAAATGTGCAAAACTAATTAACCCAGGGCAGGGGGTTGTGTTGGTAACCATGCTTGCTTTATTTTGTATTTAATTCAAAAAATTGTGTATGTTACAGTTTTTCATTTAATTAATGATCAGAAATATGCATGACCTTAAAAAGCCATCTGGTAATTCTAGCCATGGAATCAAGCCCAGTGACTGCTCTTTAACCTTAGCACCCCAGATAGTTGTGATTCAATGTTTATGTACATACACAGACAGTAACATATTGTCCTGGTTTGAGCAAATAGGAAAATACAGTCCGCATTTCTGCTTTGTTTATATACTCATTAAACTGGATTTCTGCATGTGCAAATGATCATCTGTTTGCATAAGTATGTGTGCAATACCTATTTGCATTAAATCATGATAAAACTAATACAAATTATATGGGAAACAGACTTTTTTGTATGTACCTACTTTGATCTTCTGGCAGTTTGCTAACACTCTGGGTTTTAGAATATTTTATGAAGTACAGTTTATAACAACTTTTGTGAGTTTGGAACAATTAGAAATAAGTACAGAACTGACTGATAAGAACTTGGATTAAATTTAAATTACAACTTCCGTAAAATTAATAAATATTTTGGTACAATTTTCCTTTTTTTGGATGTGATAAAACCTTGTTTGACTTTAGTTTTAATTTTTTAACAGGACTGTATGAATTTTTTTTTTCATATACAACTACCTCAGATGAGTGTAATATTTGTACTTTGATTTATATTTGTATCAGCCGCAGCAGATTTGTATTTTAATTCAATGGCTCCTGCTGCCAGCTCTGATTTGCAGATATTGTGCACATTGCCTTTCACTCTAAAACAGAAGCAGAAATTCTAGTATGTCCAGTGTTCGGAAGTCATTCATATCTGCAGTGATAGAGGCTAAAGAGATAGGACATACTGGCAGATGAGACTGGGGGACAGAAATAAATTAGAACTTGATTCTACCTGAGTACAAATATAAATGGAAGCCAGTAAGTTTTCAACAACGCATAATAAAGTTGTGTTCTCTATCCAGTTGGACTCACACATTTCAGTAACACTTCTTAATGGACTGAAATTTTTCTTTAAAACTGTTTATTTTTTGTCAAATGTTAGTGCACGAAATCAGAATGGGCCCAGTTAATTTAATACCGTGTCTAAGAGCAACCCTTGTATGGGTTTCTAGAACTGAACTAAAACCACACTTGTTCAGAACTCCATCAGTGACAAACTGATAAAAGAAGTTAAAAGTACCAACACTGTACCTATTTTTATCCAAAATAAAACATTTCCATTTGCAGATTTATTTTAAAGGAAAAAAAGTACAAAACAGTCTCATACATTGGCTTACCAAAAATGGCAAGAAAAGCCATGCTTACCCTTTTCCTACCCTTGTCTCCTACCATTCACATAATTTGTGCACAAATGGTGCCACGAATCACAGCTCAGTTTGCCCTAACCTGTGAGATACAGCCTATTAATCTCTCCTGACCTCACCTGTTAAAACTGTTCCAGTTTGTACTGTAACTTCACACAAGAGAGGACAAGGACTCTGGATGCATCTCTTAGTCTAGTGGTGCACAATTGACAACATTAATCCCATTCCCCAAACTTAAACATTATAGAAATATTTCAGTGAACTTAGAAAAGAAAAATTACTTGGAAAGTTAAGAGACTAAATTTCTCATCAAATGCAATCCATGGTTTTTATTCAGTACTTTATTCTATTTACAAAGCATAGTGAAGCTCTGACTAAAATATGCATCGCTGAAGAGAAACACAGCCAAGTCAGCCTCTAGCTGGAGACTACCTGAAATTGATTCAAACATCCTATTCCTCATACTTGAGACATAATGTCAGCTAACAGGAAAGAGCAGTTCAGGAGCTCAGGTGCCATTCCTGCTTTCTGAATGCATCACTACATATAGCCATGTTCAAGAAATCATCACACAAGGGGAAGGATGTCACACCCTGACCTCCTGCCCTAGCCTTACCACAGCAGTGAAACAAGCAGATACTCTTCTGGAGGATGAGGCAAAGATGTGCCAATCTTTTTCCACAGCAACTTTGTCAGAAAAAATGAGAAGTCCACTGCCATTCAACAGAGATGCCTTCCTTCAGCAGATTACTAAACAGACTTTATACAGTATTTTGCAGAGAAATCCTAAATTATAGTTGACCAGTGCAACTGCATTGCTTCCAGCCAGTCCATTGCATGGGCAGCGGACTGTTGCAAAGGTACATATGCACATCCAGCTTTAGTTTCTAGTAGTCACCATTTAAGGCATCACAGTCTTAAAACTGACACCAGAACTCAGATATTTCAGTGGCACTGAATTTAATATTCTTACCTCTTGCAACAACTTTCAGGACCAACATAATTCTCAAGTAACGGTATATGTTAGAATACTGATGGCACTCAGCAGAATCAAACAGAACCATGTACATAAAGCTGTTTTAAGGTCAAACCCAGCATACATTCCCAAATGAAACAGAAGAGCCATAAAGTGAGAGCCTGCTCAAGATGGTAGTTTTGACTAACACAAATCAGAAGTGTTGGTTAATGAATTATTCCCAGTAAATTAAATAGATGAGATGTTCCTTCTGCTGGGCTCACTGTAGGCATTTTCACTTAGTCTTTCACATCAGATGGCTTAATCACATGTCTGGACCTTCCCTCACAGAAAACCTTGACTCATCTCCCCTGACACTCCCAGAAACCTTAGCATAACACTCACAAGCAACAGACACAGAGAAACATAAAAACGATTTGCTTATCAACAGTTATAAATATTTTTAACTGAATATTTGTTTAAAAACATGACACCAGAAGCAACATGCTCAGAAGCTACTTAACATTACAACAAGCTGTGCCTGACACACCACCCAGGGGAGAGATGTGACAAGGGCTATGTGACCTATTGCTGAGTCCTGGACGGCCTTGAATCACCTGCAGGCAGGTGACACCGTGTTCAGGTACCCAGAGCTGTACAGGTCTTTGCAACCAACAGTTGCATCTGGTATAACTAGAGCAGAGCTGCTGTCACACCCCTGGGCTCTAACATGCCTGGCATACTCCAGGCTACCATGTGCTGCAATGCAGACTTGTTTTGCCTGTTTGGATGCTCTCTGGGAAACTGATCCAGCTGATTTATGGCCACTACACTGTCCAAGCATCATAAAGTACTTTCTCAAATCTTAGTGATCAGCTCCATTAATTTTATTAAAACCCAAATTCCACATAGAATTTTTTATCTGTTATTTTGACAAAGCCACTAATGCTCAGGCAGATATTTTTCATCAAAAATACATTATTTTCAGCTAGAATACAGTATACATTCTATTCCAAATTACATAAAACCTCTGTGCAATCTAATGACATATTATGCCCTGCAATACCTTAATGTACAATAAACAGTCCCAGAGTGCCTAAATTATTCAGCATTATGTGCTTCAGGAACACAATTTGCTTGTATTACTGTAAGTGAATTGTAGTTGGAAGTCAACTACTAGTCAACTACTAGTGCTTCTATTTATTTTATCTATGTATTTATCTATACATTTTAAACTAATATAGGAGACTTCGATAACTCTATTTTACCTTCAGCTCAAGACTCAGAAATAAGCACATCACCAAAGCTAAGGAACCATGACAGATGACAAAAAGCACTGTGTAGTTGAAGATAAAGAGAGACAAATTAAGTGCTGGAGTAAATCACCCAGGGATGTTGCTCAGTCTCCATCTCTGCTTGAGAGATCAGGTTAGACAAATATCTATAGGGAATGTTTTCAGTGGAGTTTACCTTGCCTTCAGGCAAAAGTATGGATCTGATGACCTCCTGAGGTTTCTTTCAGATCTGTGAGTCTACAAATATAGTAGCATTAATCACACTCTGTCTTTGGAGTAGCCTTCATGGCCCTTGTAACTTTCAGGATGACACTCAAGAAGAACTGCAGCTGCGATAGCAACATCACACAGCTACTTCACCTTCTTCTAAAGGGCAAAATGATGAAAATGAGTAAGAGTTCTGAGACTTGCCATAAGATGTGCATTTTTTTTTCTTTAGCTGACTATATCTTACCAGGTAAGACAAAGTGTTTTAAAGGATTTGAAGCAACAGCCTTTCTAGTTGACTGGCAAAACCTTTATAAATCATCTGGTGAGAAGCAAAAAGCAATGTACTTCCAGAACTCAGGAAGTTGTGGGTTTCAGGGCTGCTTGAGAGGAATGAGGACTAAAGGAAGGCCTTCTGCACTTGGAGGTTCTTGGCACTGCCCCAAGACCATCTGTGCCTGTGGGAAGGAAAGCTTTATCTATTCAATGTATTAAACATTTTTTCTGTTTTGCAGTGCTTATACTTCTGTTCTTCCAAAAAACCTGTCACAATTCAAAACAGCTACTACAAATTAAAATAATGCTTTCCATTTTAAAGTTTCCTTAGCAGGACTTAAAGGATGGTAATAACAGCATGAAAGCCAAGCATTCATTTTTATCACCTCCTCACAGCCCAACATCTCCAGGTCAGAAACAGGTTTTCAATTTCTGTTTTGGCATCCAAGTTCAACAAGGGCAAGTGTAGAGTTCTGCATTTGGGGAAGAAAAACACCATGCACCAGTACAGGTTGGGGGCTGACCTGCTGGAGAGCAGTGTAGGAGAAAGGGACCTGGGAATCCTGGTAGACAGGAGGATGACCATGAACCAGCAATGTGCCCTTGTGGCCAAGAAGGCCAACGGCATCCTGGGGTGCATTAGAAAGGGTGTGGTTAGTAGGTCAAGAGAGGTTCTCCTACCTCTTTATTCTGCATTGGTGAGGCCGCATCTGGAGTATTGTGTCCAGTTCTGGGCCCCTCAGTTCAAGAAGGACAGGGAACTGCTTGAGAGAGTCCAGCGCAGAGCTACAAAGATGATTAAGGGAGTAGAACATCTCCCTTATGAGGAGAGGCTGAGGGAGCTGGGTCTCTTTAGCTTGGAGAAAAGGAGACTGAGGGGTGACCTCATTAATGTTTACAAATACGTAAAGGGTGAGTGTCAGGGAGATGGAGTTAGGCTTTTCTCAGTGATGACCAGTGATAGGACAAGGGGTAATGGGTGGAAATTGGAGCATAGGAGGTTCAAGGTGAATATGTGAAAAAATTTTTTTACTGTGAGAGTGACAGAGCACTGGAACAGGCTGCCCAGGGAGGTTGTGGAGTCTCCTTCACTGGAGACATTCAAAACCCACCTGGATGCGTTCTTGTGTGATGTGCTCTAGGTGACCCTGCTCTAGCAGGGGGGGTTGGACTAGATGATCTTTCGAGGTCCCTTCCAACCCCTAAGATTCTATGATTCTATGATTCTATGATCCACAGGCATGTTTCAGGAAAACAGTTCTGTGTGATGAAGAAATTGAGAGACAGAGGCAGTATCTCTGTGGGGAAATCCGACAGAAACTGATACTGTGTATTTTGGGAAAAATGGGACAGCTTTTAACAAAAATAATTATTTCTTACCCTGAAACTATTCATTCAATTGTATCTAAAATATGGCTTGAAACATAATAGACAAACCACAGGAGAAAGCATTTCCAAAAGTTCAGATTTTCTTCTTTCACCACATACCTCAAAGCAAATGACAGCTGATTTAATAGAAAACAAGTCTGACATATTGAGACAAGTAATCAGGGAGCAATTCAGAGAGAGGAAAAAAAGTACTGTACTTGCACTTTATTTTTTTTGCTTTAAAGTGAGCACCTGACTGAAACATCATGAACTATCATAACAGAACCCTATATTTTCTTGGCATTATTTGATTTATTTTTCTTCTTGTAAGAGCTAATTATTCCCAAATGTAGAAGGAAGAAGAGGACAGCACATGCTGCATTAAGGAAAGTTTTGCCATGCTTCAGAGTGGGCTATAGTGGTTTGTCATACGTAGTATGATGTAGTAACAGATAAAGAGACCCATTATGAAATTTGTGTTTCATTAACACAACTATTATAAATGTTTCATTAGTTTACACACATTCAATACTCAAGCCAATTGAATCCAAAGAATCTCAAAGCTTTCTAAAACTTCTTGAAAACAGTTTGCAGTAAATTTGGTGACAAGTTTGAAGGCCCCATGAGTTGTGATCAATATCACATCCAGAGAGCCACTATAGCTGTAAATGTAATAAAAGGCAAAAATGGTTTGGGTTTTTTGTTTGGGGTTTTTTTTGTTTGTTTGTTTTCTTTTCTACAGTCAAAACTTATAACTATGAAATGCTCTTATTAAATTCCTCTACTTGTTTTTAACAGGCACTAATTAAAACTAAAATGTTTGATTATTTAACAAATAATTTATGAACAAGATCAGTCAACCTATTACTGCTCCAAAGTCTGGTAAACTCTCAGGAATAAGCAGAATATACACTTCTTGAAAGGAAACAAGGATGACATTCAAACAGACACTAGTATAAAGCAAGTCTTTCAAAAACATGAAATAAAATAGCTAAAAGCAGAATGACAAATGAAGAACACAATCTAAGTTCCTTAGAATCTGCAAGAAAGCTACCAAAATTACTATTGTGGAACTTCAATGCAGTATCTTTGGCAGCCTATTAAATGAGAAGAAAAAAAGATTCTTTTATATATATGCACACATACAAGGAGATGCGTTTACGTGTTTCTTCTATGTATTCTCCCTGCTTGTTGATGTTTCTATTTTTAATCCCACTGATGAAGCAGAACTTCAGAGTTCTGCTCTACTTTGTTACTCCCTAACTTTTCACTAAAAGCTATCACATTCACCAGGTAGGACCTGTGCTACCTCATTGCAGCTGGAAAGAAACACATTTCTTACGGAGTTTTACATCACTGGAGCATGTAAGAGACTTCAGGACAGAAAGTGATAAGCACTTTTAGGATCAAAGATATTTACATCAGCTTGGTATAAAATTTACGTAGCCCCGAAGTGAGTCAGATGCTCAGATCCATTGATCTATCATTGAGATTTTGGCTCCTAAATACCTGCCTATGTCACTTTTGACAGTAATGTTTTAGGAAACATTGAAAGAAATCACCTTCCAGAATCTGTCATGACGCACATCTGAGCCCTAATTCATCCTGAGAGCAGACAAACACCCACATCATCACCACCACCAAACTCCTATGTTGCAGATCAAATAGCAGCACCACCAGGATTCCCACTGAACAGTCAAAGCTCAATGCATCAGTGGTCTCACTGCCCAGCTTGTCTATGCAGGTGATCAAAGCTCCTCATTGCCTACTCTGAAGTCTGGCCAAACTTTCCTTTCAGCATGTGGGACTAATCAGCTCTTACAAACAGAAACAAAAATGTAGCAACACGCAGGAAGCATACCTCACAATTGAGAGCATCTGTCAGGCCATCACATTCTCAATAAAAAAGGGTCAGTTTCACGGTGCACACTGAATAAAAGAAGAACTCTAGAGATCACCAGTGTCTTTTTGGTACGTCAGAGCTTGGAAAGCTCTTCAGGCACGAGGCAACTTTTTTCTGTTTAACTGTATTTGATAACATCTGTGAACACATTGTGCTGCTGATAGCAGAGATAAACCACGTAGGGAGAAATAGCAGGACCATTGCTATGATACATCAACAGTCAGGATGACTGGCAAACAATCCCAGATTTTATAAACAACAAGGAAACATACCAGGTCATGAAGGACAACCTGCTGTCACACAGCTCAGATCCTAGGGTTGATGCCAATCTTAATAACCAAGGAAATCTAATATTGGAATTCCCAAAATGTCATAAATGTCTAAGTCTACACCCAGAATTGTGCGGATTTTTTCCCCCCACATTTTCAAGTATTAACACAATGCTGTTTCTTATAAACAGACAAACAAAAGCATCTGGACTGCAGCAGTATTGTCTTTTATGGTTTGGTGCTGTGTTTGTTGAGGTTTTTTCTTATTCTCATTGTTTAAAATAAAGAACAAGTATTGCCATCTTGAGACCTTTGCAGCTGTCCTGGAGTCATTAATCTCTCTGGCTGACCTAATAAAATCAGCCTTTACTTATTTTTCACTGGTTGTCTTGCACATACCCCTGATGCAAGAGCTTGTTAAAGGTCATATTTGTACCAGGGACCATTAAGTGTAGTACTAGAAATAAATTACTTTATTTTGTAGAAAAGAGAAATTAGTACGGTATTTAAAATGTGAAAACATTTCAAGAAGCGTACAACTCTCCAATACCATCACCTTGAAGGAAGTAAATATTTCATGCTTTAAGCAGAAGCCAGAATGGTCACTGTCATACAGATACAGACTCACTGAAATTCTACCAGAGGTAAGACTGTAAACACACTTGATCTCTCTGCTAAGCAAACCTAAACTTGCTAAACTGCTCGAGAAATTCCTTCTTCCTTGCAGTTTCTAGAAATCTACATTTTCTGAATCTGACCTTTACATATTCACATTCTGGGCCTCAATCAATTTCATTTTTATGTAAACACAGACATAATGGTGAACACATGGAATATGTTTATACCAATTATAGAAGTATTTTTTTAGTAAACAGTTTGTCTGCCATGTGTTCTTTGTGCAAAAGTACCACCTACAGATATAACTTCCGACAGCAGTTAGGTCCCACTGTCTCTATGGAAAAGACTCTACCATCCCATCACTGCCACTCTTCTGATCTTTCCATCAGTCCCCTGCACAGACTGCTGTATTTATGGGAGAAACAGCAAACCACCTAAAGGTTCAAAAAGCAAAAGCAAAGGATCACAAAATGACAAAGGAAACTATCCCAAGGTGAATTCGGTTCTGCCACTTGTGTTTCTCAGTATCATCCACCCACACCTTGATATTATTTTAGAAACAAGTTTTACCAAACCTAGAAATCCTGTATTGTCTAAGTGCAAGACAGGAGAACATATGTACAGGCATACATTTTTCCTTATATTTATTACATATATATTTTAAAGTCCTCACATAGATGGGTCTTTTTCTTGCATCCCAAATACTAAGGAAGCAATTTATAAATTATTAATTTTATAGCTAATTGAGGTTAACTGTGATTCAGCCAACTTATATCTGTCTTGGCCCAAGAAAAATGAAGAGTTAGAGTGAATTTAGCATATAAAAAATCCCCACCAATAACCCAAGGCAGTACTGAGAATCAGGTTGAGGAAAGGAGGACAGAAAAGAGGTATGTCAGGAACCTGTAATTCTATTTGCCTCATTTTCCAATCAAGGAAATAATCAAACAGGAGCCACCACTAAAGAAATAAATGAACACGCATAATGTTCTATACCCTAAAGTTACTAGACAATACTATCTCAAGGATTATTTTTTCCCTTCTCTGAGTTTTGGCAAACATTTTTATCTGGACTTTCTAAGAAGATGTCAAATCTGACCTTGCTTGCTGTAAGAATCGCTGTGCAAAGGGCTTGCCAATAGTAATTACTGGCCTGCTTCCTGAAAGGCTGGCTGTTTTAAAAACAAAGCTTTTCCACAGAAAAAAATTGAGAAAAAAATTATTGTTTCAGCTGATGTCCAGCCTGTTAATCAATACTGGAACCCAACTAATGATATTGCTAAATTTATTATGGAATTCTTTCTGGGATCCAGTGGTGAGGCACATCACTGTCAATCATAGCAGGTGTCCTTCTTTAGCTCCGATTTTTCAGTTGATGTGCACCTGAAGTTCACTGAGGCAAAAATATTGTAACAGATTTTTTGGTTATTCTAAGACAGAATTCAGGTCTTTACGTTTGGGAGCTTTTTCTTGTTTATTTTACCTACAGCTGTGAATTTACTTTCACTTAGTGCTTTGTCAGTAATCTGCTTATTACATTCCACATATAATACTGAAATACACAAAACTATTTTAGTGCATTCTGACTTTTGCTTTTTGGAAAGCATACAAATTTACCTTCTTGTGCTTATTGGGTTTTTTTATATATATATAATCTTTTTAGTCATTACCATATTTAATAAGATGGAAAGCATAAATCAACAAATAACTTAAGATGGTAGTATTTAACCGGGTGATATTTAGAGAAACTAATCCCACAAATTGTTCAGATTGTTTTTGAGGAATAGCTAATGATAGGTATGCTGCATTTGATATTCCTGGGAAAGGTTTTAAAAGTTCAATAGTTTGTTATCAAACTGTTTCTCTTTCTTCAAAGGAGTAAAGGGCTGCAAGTTTTGAAGAACACTATACCTGTCACACAAATAAGGGTATAATCTCCAACAAAATTCAAAATTCACTTTCCAAGAGAAAGAACAGTAATGGGGAGTATTGCAATAAAAAAGTGAAAAACTATATTAAAAAATAAAAATAAAGAAATAAAATAAAAAAAAATAATAAGTATAAACTGCCCTTTCCTTTTGCCCAGAGATAAGATTTCTAAGGCAGCAACCCTTTTTTCTAGTCCTCTCCTTTAATTCATTAATCTTAGGAACAGAGTGGTTTTGAGCTGAACAAACATTTTTGCCAGCTGTTCAATTCTGCCTTTGAAAAGTGGATAAAGTTCTTCTGTGATGTCTTACTTCCCACTGGAGAACTGCAAGAGTTAGCCTATGTTATCCTCCCTCAACAACATTACAAAACTCACTAAAATACTTGACATTCTTTATAAAAGAGCATTAGATGAACATTCATTTAACCCAGCTGGGCAGACGTGATGAGGCACTGGCAGGTCTTACCCCAACCAGCGTAGCTGTGACATCTCAACACTTCTCCAAAGCAGCCCATAACTCACATGGGTTTATGGATCCCTTTATACAGGCTCATCCGAAAGTGCTGACACCCTCAGTGGCATCAGCCTCCTGTTATATTATTTATTTATTTGCAAGCTAGGAAATCTTCATTGCTTGTGTTGGGCAATCCCTAGGTCAGTCAAATTAAGATAGCTTCTATATTTCTTTCCTAAGCAAGACAGAAATACAATAATTGATAGCAAATATCAAACATTTCCTGAAATTGCATTGGCAGAAATTCAGAGAATCCTGAGCAGCAGTAAATCTTTCCCTCTCATCACCCTGTTTCAGTGAGGGGCACTTATTTTCTGAGTGTGTGGTCAGATACTGAGAAAATTCTCATTAATTTATTGATTTTAGGGAAATATATGTGACATCTTTTGGTATGAAGTGTGATTTAACTACTGAGAATTGACAGCAGCTTGCCTGGAGACACTTATATCGGACATTCTTGCCCAACTGTGATATTGCATATCTATTTTTTTAATGATAACCTGGTTTATTGCCTTAGTTTTAGATATTACATTAGGAAACTTACAGTAGGTTATAAATTCCTTGGGGTTTGAAAGTCCAGAAAGACAGACTCTTTGCTAGGGGAGAACCATGTCATGGTGAAATTATTTTTAGTTCTTGAGAAAACTAGTCAAAATATTACATCAATCTGAATAGGAAATTGCCTTAAAATAGGCATATTAAGAACTTCTCCACTTTGTCCTTGATGTTTCTTACACTAGTGGTTATCTCCCAGCAGAAGCATGCACCAAATGAAGCTCAGTCTCTGGGAATCAGTAAACATTACCTTACCTTAACGCCTTGTGTCTAAAATATTTACTTCCTGCATTTTCCAACTGGTTTAAAAAACAACCAATAGAAGCAGTAAAACATCCTTCCTCATCCACCACTACCTTGATCCTCCCTGACAGGCAGTGGTCAGAAAGAATAAAACATTGATCCCATTAGTAAAACATATACACTGTTTACCCCTTAATGGCATTTGTGCATGTGTTTCAAAGGAAAATTACCCACCCAAAGGTCTCATTCTGCATAATTTTCTATACTCTCTGAAGATGATGGAAAAAAAGGTTACACAGCATTTGGCTGTCAGGACCATGCTTACCATGTAAATTGATACACTGATCTCTTGAGGGGTTAAAACAATGCCTGAAGTCTGAACTTGCAGTTATTAATGGAATTTGAACTTCACCTAACCACAATTATGTTAACAGTATTAGAAAAGATGTTACAGTAAAATATGGCCTGAGCAATTAAACAAGCATTTAGGGCTTCAATGAAAGCTGAAACATTATATCCACCTTAGCATACAGAAAAAAAAAAACCAACAAAAAAACTGGAAATACATTGAATGTGTCAATATATGCCTAAATACTGAAACTAACCATTAAGGAATGATAGCATAACAAATGTAATCTATGATGATCTCTCAAAGTATGCAAAAGAGACAATGGAATGACCTCATCCTTTGATGAAATCATTCTTCCCTTGACAGCAGGAACATGTGAAAGAGAATCTCTGCCAAAAAGTTTTTGTCCAAGATTTAACAACATAAAGAACACACAAAACAAGAAGCTCAAGATACACATAGATGGATAAATCTGTCCTTATGCTCTATGTTATAATATCAAAGGGAGACTGTAGAAGGAGCCCAAGGTTTTCCCTCAGTAAAAAAAAAAAAAAAAAAAAAAAAAAAAAAAAAAAAAAAAGAATTCTTTAGCTGAATTTGGAACCATCTGACTATTAATTAAAAAAGCCATCTCCTCATGAGAAATTAAAATTTTCCTGAACATGCTTGTTTGAAGCAGAGAGGGAGGAAAGCCTGAAGCTACCAGCTCAGGTGCCTGTTCTAACCAGGTAGGTAAACTGGACATAAGGGATTATCCAGTAGCATTCCAGGTGACAGAAAACAGCATAGGCACTGAATGCAATCTCAAATAGCTACCCTAAAATTAAGTAAAAATTGTATCATTATTGTAAAAAAATATTTATATAGCTCTGGATACTGTACAACTAGAAGCATTCAGTTTAAGATGAGCATTAATATCTCAGTTAGATTAATAGATGATAAAGGAGCTAATAATCATTTTGCCAATTTAAAAATGTACTGGGAGAGATCTCTGCTAATAAAATATGCCACATAAGATAATTAGCTTTCTCCAAATGAAACTTTGCCATCCTCTCAAGTGTTGTCAAGGTGCTGCTTTCAAATTCAGTATTAGCTGTGTTAAGCAGAGTAAATTATGCTACTGGTACATACAGTGGCTTTTCACTTTGCATGAAAATATTTGCAGTCTGAAGCAAAAAGTCAATTAATACAGAGAAGTACAAAAACTAAACATAAATGTTTATAATTTGATTATTTTCAAGTATTTCTAGCAGAACTTCCCTGGGAACACCCCACCACATCCTCTGTGGTCACTGTTGCAGCTGCAATACAGCATGTACATAAAGCAAATTTTACCCTAGTTAGCTCAACTACAGGTGCTGCTTTGCCATAGTGAGGTCACAGCTCATTGTGGGCTCCTTTTCTCAGTATTTAATCAGATGCTAACATGATTTTTATAACTTACATGGAAATCTGCAGCCACATTTATGTTAGTTCAGCTAACATGAATTAGTTAATAACATACTGTTCATTTACCTACATGATACAAAAGTTTCAGCTGCTAGACTGCAGTAGGCAAGTAGACATAGAAGACAAATCTTTAGAACAAAAATCTCGGATGCACTCCATAAATATATCATAGAATGAATGCTTTACTGCCTTTAAAGTGTATTTGAAAACAAAGGGGATTTTTTGGCTTTAGTCTGAGCAGATGAGTTAAAAAAAGACTAAAACAGATGAGGTTATTCCAAAGAGAGATTTAAGTGGGATGTTAATGTAACATTTGCAAGAAACCCATATTTTCTTGGTGACTACTTAATAATATTTTCATTAGCCTTTCTCACACCTTTCAGCTCCACTGAAGGAAGACTAAACAAGCTGTTCATCACACATTGAATTGCAGGACAAGGGTGCCTCCTCCCATCCTGGAGCTCAGAGAGTCCACACACTTGCCGCACCTCTGGTTCATGCAACCCTTCCTTGACTACATCACAGCCTCGGCCGGAAAAAGGTGTAAATTTACCCTCTACCTGTCAGTCTGAAGATATGTATCAGTGTCTTTGCATAACTACACTATTTTCTCTAGGTTTTGTGACACCTGAGATATGATTTAGACAGATATTATTCAGGAGTCCACCCACACTGTACTTGTACCATCTGCTTTCCCAGTATAGCCATATTACACTTTTACAAGTCTTGTTAACATCTTCTGTGGTCTTTCTAGGTGCTCAGATGAGACCATGCTGAGGGTTTGAAATATTCTCAAAAAAAACATTCCGTAAAATTTTCCAAATTACCATTTTAATTCTATACAGCTTATTTATAACCCTGTTACTGCCTTTCAGGGCAGTAACTTGCACTTCTGAACATATCTCTTAAAATAACACACACAAAAAACCCAAGAAAACATGACAAAAAACATTCCCATGGGATGCTATGGACTAAGAAGGGGTATAGTTGTTTGAACAGATGAAAAAATTGAGTATTTCTATAATTTAAAAAACAAACAAACAAAAAACAAAACAACTTCCCCCTCTTTCCCCAAAAAAACCCCAAACCCTAAACTTTCTGCATTGAAGAATTAAGAAGAAATACAATATACAGAATTCAAAATACAAATGGCATCAGGGGTAGAAGGGCATTCTGGCTACTCCCTTGAAAACCACTATCAACTTGCTTCTCTCCAGGGCAGATTTGAAGGAGTCATTGATTTGATTTTCTTAAGGGGGTAGCATGGAAAAAAAAAGCAGCATTTTGGCACATTAAGAGTTTTACTGGAAAGATTTATCCATGAGGAAACATCTGTGGCATGCAGTTTTAATGAGATTCTGAATCTGTGTCACTACATTGTGGTTTTAATCTGCAAATGTTAAAGCATGAAATCTGACAATTGTAAGAGCTTAGTTAAAACTTTTCCTGAGATTTTTTTTTGGTGAGGGAAGAATACACAGTCATAAGAAAGCAAGAATAAAACTATGATCTGAATTTCACTCAGGATATTGTCTTACTTGTTACCAGTTTTGAATAGTCTCTAGAGTTGGAAATGTAAGCAGCAGACTAGACTTCTCAGAGTTTTCTTTGAAGACAGATAGCTTTTTTCATGCTGAGCTTAAAGCCTAACAAGATTGTATAATGTATTTTTTGCTTCATAGAACTGTCAAAATAAAAAATATCTAACACATTTCTTCATTTGTGCACACATTGAAGAGTAAATGATTCCCATATCAGCCTTCTCAAAGCTATAAAAATATATCTCAAAAGCATCACACAGGTAAAACAAATTAGATATCACAATTGATTTTAAAACATTTCAGCAGTGTGACTGGAGGCTTGCCTGCTTTCAATGTAGTCATCTTTTCCTTTTGATATTTGAAGCCTTCCACCTGCAGGCTATTAGCTTTAGTGCTTTGCAGAGAAAGAGTCAAAAGAACTGATAAAGATAAAATACCAGTCATTTCTGCCAGCCAACAGAAACATCAGAGGTGGCATGCACAGCTAGCCAATATGAAGTAGCTCAGCACTTATTTTCCATTAATTCAGGAATATGTTATTTCTATGGAAAACTACTAAACTTCAAACCTAGGAAGAAAAATGCTACTGCTGACATATCCATTTCAACATATTATAATGAAACCAAAATAGAAATTGAGAGTTTGGTTTCATGAAGGTGAAGTAGTAGGAAGAATACTGTTTGTTTGTTTGTTGGTTGTGGTGGTGGTGTTGTTTTTTAAAAAGAGGCTATTCCTTTTGAAGCCATGGTTATAGGGCATGAAAACAAACAATAAAACAAATTTTTGAGAGATATCCTAAATTCAGTATAACCCCATATTAATTGGAAAAAGCTTATAGGCAACATGTTTGATGCAAAAATGCCAAAGCTTTGGAAATTCTTGAATTAAAATGGAAAATACTTTGGAAAAGTAGGTAGCAAACAAGTGTTAAGGGTTTCCTACAAAAATCTTCAATATCATAGACAAAACTAAGAAGTCTCTGAAAAAAATAACAACTTCAAGTATGAAATGGCAGATGGAGCAAGTCATATCTCACCTACACGTTCATGGACAAACCTGCCTAAGCTGAGTGTAAGAACTGGGTGAGTGACACTGCCCACTGAGCTGGATTGCAACAGTGATCTTTAGATCACTCTGGGTCATTCTCTTGCTGAGCAATGAACAGTTTAACTAGGGCACCTGGAAAGGTTGGAGGTGCAGCAATGATGCAGAGTGGAGAGAACCAACACCCCAGGGTACCAAGGAAGAGAACTGGAAGTCCAGTTGAATTACAGACAACCTAAAAAGACTAAAACTGGAAGTCCCCACACACCTAAGCACCTGCCGTGGGGCAACGAGACTCATAGGTCAAGCATGGGTGCTACAGTGGTGTCAGGGTCATTCACCCTCTAACTCAACAGCAAAATAAGACTTAAATGCATATCACAGCCCAAGCCCTCTTCTGTTGCCCACAGCTGTGCCACCTACACAGAAGGTTTACAACATGGATCATGCATTGCACACAACACTTATTGAAAGAGGTCCCTTTTCCTCACACCCGGAATCTGGATTTTCTTTAATGCCTTCCCTTATTCCTTCTAGGCAAAAGCCTTCAGCACTTGACAAGAGAGAGCTGGGACGTTAGCTTAGCACAAAAAGTTGTCTGAGCCTTCTCTGCAGAATAAAAACTGCTTTTAAACTATCTAAGTGGTAAAAGAAAAAAGCTGCCCCAAAAGATCCACAGCATTCCCCATTATAGACTTTGTCCTTTTAATTATCCCCAGAAATATTTTACCACAAATGTCCTGGACTGTGTAATGAAAAGCAATGCTAAATAATATTTTTGTTAACCAGCAAAATAATTTCAGTACTTCATAAGAAGCCAAAAACTGAAGTTAACCATAATTAAATTCTCAGATCAGAAGACAGTCAAAGCAAAACAGATAGCATTTCATCCTAATATGCTAGAGATGCAGGGAACTTGAAATATCAGGGCAAATTAATAATTTTTAATGAAATAAGGCAAAATCAGAGGCTTAGTATATAGCTAATGGTCTAGGAGCACTTTCAAACTCCAGATTCAGAATATTTCATTTAACCTGACAATTAATTAGTAGGACTGATGTTGGTTATTAATTGAAATAAGTAAAATTTTGGGAAAAATCACATATAAGAAAGAGAAGGTAGAATAAAAAACAAGCTTATATAACACTGAAACAGCAAGAATTAGAGAAAACCATATCCCTAGCAGTCATCAATCCATCCTTGAGAAACAGACCTCCAAGAGAGATAAAAAAGATGGAAAGGAGTACTCCCCACAACTTATCTTGGTTTTAGCCTTGAGCGCTATGTAGAAAATCTTGACTAATTGAACTCACAGTATTAACATAGCAGCGTATTAGTGTATTATCAACATGCTAAAATACCCACCCATAGGCTAAGAGGGACCCCTGCTAACAAAAAGCCCCCCACTCTTTGAGCATGCCTATTAAAATTTTGAAGTGCTGTCACTTTAAATGGAAGTGAAGAACTAGTTAACCAATCATGTACAGGAGTGATAGAGTGTAACTGAAGATAAAGGGAGTGATAGAATGTAATTGGAGATAAAGTACTTGTACATGTTTCTGTGTAAAAGTAGTCATTACGCTTTGGAAAGCTGAGCTAGCTTTGTGGAATACCACCTCCCTCCCTTTTCTGTGCAGAACTGGATGTTAAAGCAAGTATCTCCACTCTCTGTGTGTGTTGGCTTCTTGGACACCAGGTGCTAGATCCCACTTTTCAGGACAGCTGGCCTAATGACCCCCCATTTGGCAATCTGAGAGAAATTAACAGGAAAACCTTTTCTGGCAACTTCCATCCTCTCTGGAAATATTTTGCAATTATGTTGCAATAAATAACTAAGATTCTTTCTCTTCTGTGTAAAGAGGGTTTTTTTCAGGTTTTTTGTGCCATTAATCTCAATTGCTAAATTACTCCAAAATAATTAAAGAGCTAGATGGCTTGTGGTATCAAAAATTTATCAAGGAGTATCAGGGAACCTTTCTCTACCCAGTGAATTTCTGCTCTCAGTAATAAAGCAAGATCTGATCCACAGTTATGTCACAGATCAGTAGTCACAGAAAATAACATTGCCACTGTTTTTATGATGATTCATATCCTCTAATTTTCTAATTCTCTTGACAGTCCTGCTGTGCCACAAACAGCAGTAATGTCACACTAGAAGAAAACCACAGATCTTAACTGCTCCATTTCTGAGAAAGGACTTAATAAAACCCGTAATCTGTTGTTTTCCAGGTTCAGCCATTGTCAAAGATAAATCAGCAGGACAGTAACAAAGTCAATGGACAACACAGGTCTCCAGTATTTCTCAGAATAACAGAGCACATAAAGCTGAAAACATTCGACCATAAAAAACAAAAACAAAAGCTAAAACATTCCATACTGACAGCACTCATTTTATGGAAAAATCTTTGCATACCACCTTTCCCATGTGGTGTGAGTCATGAAAAGTGTTTGAAGCTAGAGTAGGAAGCTAAGGTAAATTCAATCAGTTGCACAGTTCTGCTCTTTAACTTTTTTTTCAGCAGCAAATAAAATCCTTCTGAGACATTTTCTTTCGTACCTTTCCTGTGCAAAGGAAGATTCACCCATGAAGTTCCCCTACAGCTAAGGCAGTGCTCCAAAAGCAGAGCCCAAGGACGGCACTACCAGGTGGCAGGCACGGTGCACAGGGAACTGAGCATTCAGCCTTCTCTGCCCTCTGCTCCTCATGTCTTTGTACTGCCTATTAACACCAGAATGATCCTATCCCTGAAGCCAACACCTGGTCCACTGATAGGAACAGCAGATGCAAAAAGAGTTGGCTATTTATATAATTTCAATATTCTTTAATTAGACTATCACTAGAGCACACAACAGCAACATGCTTTACAAAGCACTGACAAGTTGTACAGTAATTAGAAAGCCCAATTAGCAATTCTCACACCACAGGCAGATTTTGTTTGATTCAGAAACAGTTGAAAAAAGAAAATTTCAGAAGAAGAAAAGGCTTAAGGTATTTGAAATTACAGACAGAAGCATCTAAATCTGTAATTTAAATTATATTTAACATATGTTTGAAATCTGCTCGTCTCCACAAGAGCTCTGACTCTCATTGGCATAAATTGCTTGAGGTTTCTCCGGAAAAGAATTTTATCCCATAAGAACAACTATCATGAGCTAAGAGCAAAAGTAACCTTAGCTTAGCAAGTTAAACACCACCATAAAACATTTCTGAATAAAAATACAGTCACTAATACAAAATGGTTTCCTGTGGTGGTTTATACACCTCTCACTCCTGAAGTATCTACTGCCCAAGGTGATCCCATTCAGTTCCCACCAGCTCCATCACAAATGCAGCCCCATTATTCCAGAGCAGTTTAGGAAGGTGCCCAGGTATATCTGCAGTGAAATTTGCTTTTTGATATGAGACATGGGCTGTGTAAGGTGGAACTAAAGCAAGCCCAGTCTCAGACTTAGGATGAATTCTGAATTTTCTTACTCAGTACTGTCCCTATTATAAACTGGGATGACTTCTCTTTTTACATAAACTACCCAAAGCTGTGAAGTTAAATAAAATCTATTTTCATAAGAAATGAATAGGAAAACAGTTAATGTAATTCTATTTGTTCAGCTTCACCCATGCAGCTGAAATGACTCATGATCCTCAAAGTTGTTTCAGCTTTCACAGATATTAGGACTTGCTTCATTCAGTTTATTGTAGCACTAGTTATACTGAGACAAAGACACCTGCTTTACAGCTGTGAGAAAAATAGGATATGTGACAGCAATTAAGGTAAACTTTTGCAATTAAGGTAAAATTTTTGCATAAAATCTGGAAAGCTGCTATTTCCTCAGTCTATCATGCTCCCCGAAGAAAGCAATGTTAGCAAATTTTAATGACTGCTCTTGAGGAGAAAAGGGGGAAATTCAGAGAATTACACTTGCAGATTAAAATATTAAAATATCATAACCTAAAACTTCTGCAGAGTTATACTGTGAAACCTTCAAGGCTGAAAAATAAACCACTGAACTACAAACTACACGGATGGCTGACAACATTTACCAAGGATTTTGCACGCATGTCAGTTGTTACTTGATTTAATTTTACTAGAGACTGGATGAGAACTATTCTCATTTATTTGGAAAATACTAAAAAAAAAAAAAACACTTTTATTTTTTTTTTCCAACAGTGAAAGTTAAAAATGAAAGCTTGACATTTGGCAAAATATCCATTTACATAAAATAGTTCTATAATTTATGTCTGCATCCTCATGCAGTCATTCCTGTGTACTTCAAGAAGTATTGGTATCTCAAGCCTCCAGCATAGCCACAGATTTCCAAACCCTGATCAACTTGTCTGAAGCAAAGAAACATTCCATTTAAAATATAAAGTATAAACAGAGAAGGATCTGATCAGAGAAAAAAAAAATACTCTGGAAAGTTTTGTTACGCTCTTGCCTTTGCCTGAAAATTTTGTCATCCTTGATCTTCACTGTAAACTGCCATTTCATTTGCACATTTTATGAAAAGCATATTAGGACTTTGAAGGAGGGAAGTGAAACATTACCCTTGTGATCCCTTCCTTCAAAATACACTTCATGCATTTCAAACATTTATTTGTGGACTTCATTAGCTTTGGTACTTTTACTTTTCTTACTTTGGACTGTTTCTTTGTAGTTTGTTAATTTCTAACAAAGCTTTCTTGATAGGTGGGACAAGGTTTTATATTGCTAATATTTTATACTCTAAGCTCTTTGGTTACTTTGGACATATTTTTTTAAAAAAAGGGAACAGGATTATACTGGCATTGGAAGGTGTGCAATGGTCTTAGGCAGGACAAAAGACCAGTTTCCCATAACAATAACAGTTCTGCTTGTGCTGACTAGATTCAACAGCATTTAGCATCATGTAAAATCAGACTAGTGACACTACCCTGGTTATAAGCCTGGTGCCACAGGGTTCAAGGACAGCTGCAGCTATCATTTAATTTAGCCATCAGTGTTGGTGAATCTAATTATATTCAGCAATTTGATTTTACACTAAAAGAATTGACAACAAACAAAGCCCAACAGAATGAATCTGCCATAATTAATTGTCCCAAAATAAAAATATCCTGCAGCATTTCAAGAATCTTATATATGCCAGTAGTCTGTTCCCAAGACAGACATTTTATTGACCCTTAATAACAAACTTAAAGGGATTAAAATTCCCTGGTTAAGCATACTGACAGACACCTATCAGACACATTTCTGTATATCAGCTGACAGATTTGTATATACAATCAAATTAAGCCTCTATGACAAAAAAACAGAAAATCAGTTAACAAGTACCTTGTGGTATCATCCTGGTTTACTTTAAAACGGCAGAACACAAAACCAGCTAGATCAAAGTCAGCGACTGTTACACAAAATTAAAGTATTGGAAGTACGTAGCTTGTTATTTAAAATGTGAGTCATCCTCACTTTTCCAGGAAAAAAGGAATTTGATAAAAATTAAATCATCTGGACAAGTTTTAGTTCCAGAATATAAGAGCACAGGATAGAAAAAGGCAGCAAGTAACCAAAAAAAGCAGCCATCATCCTGTTTTATCTGAGAGTGCTTATATGACAAAAGAAACTACCACCACCTTATAGGCACGCTAAACAACAAATAATGTGCCCAATGCCAGTGATGTGAAAAGCAGGTGCACAGCAATTAGCCTTGCTCTCAGATCAGTTAGCCATGAATTTTGGAAAGCTAAAGCAGACTTACTGTGCTTTCCCAGTCACTTACTCCTGATAACACCTTTCTTTACTGATGTATTTGCTAAGAACCTGGGCAGAACTCAAACGTGTTTAGGATTAACAGGAAGGTGATTTTATGGTAACCAAATACCAACACTTTGGTTCTGAATCAGTGAACTTTACAGCACATCCAGCAGATTTCTTAATTACAAAACCTACTCCCATCACAGCAGACTGAGGCTACAGCTATCTCTTCTACATATTTATTTCATGAGTATTTGTGCAGTACACATCTTCTGGGTGGCAGACTGTCACATCTGGTTTAAGAAGTGACCTTTTTGTGGCATCAGATTATTTTTTTAAACCAACAATGTTGCTCAATCCAAGTAGTGCAGCTGCTTGCTGGAGGTCAGGTCACTTCACTCAGATGCTCCATTCTCTACTCAGACAAAAATGTGCCAGACTAACTCAAACTAAATGGTCAAATGATTAGGTCATCCTATTCTGCCAGAAACAAATGACTACACATTTTTGTACCTGTACCTCTGACTGGCCCGAGGGTTTGCAACATGAATATTTACCAACAGCATTTGCTTAGTTTTCTTTAAATAAAAAACAAACAATTGAGGAAGTTTACATCAGGAATTGGCCCACGTGGTAATACTTATGAAAAAAATAATAAGGCATGGCTTCCAAAACAGGCATATTCAAATTAAATTCCTGAAAAAATGCCTTTTGCTGATCTTCACCAGACCTTGGTTGTAAAAGAGTGAACACCACTGAACACTAAGTTCCCTGAGAAATGTGAATCTGGATGTCCCAAGGATACATAAATTAGGTTTGAAATTTTCTGCAGAAATTTCAGTTAATAATAAAAAATCATGGCAGATGGATTAACAAGAAGTATTTGAGTATGAAATTATTTTTTAAATCCAAATTGTATGGCACAAACTCAAGATAGAAAATTTGGCTTTAATTACACTCTGTGTATAAAAAGGGATTTGAATTTAAATTCCTAAGAATGCCCAAATTCCAGAAAGGTTGAAGCTGAGCATTTCCAGTCTCCTGTTGATGTCCTCCACTGTTTATAAAATACACACTTCTTTTTTTTTTTTTCATTTTAATACTAAAATTAAGCTGGTTTATAACCCAGATGAACATCCAAACTATTACTTACCAATTGTGTAAGATAGAAAGGACTTAATTTTGATCAGAAAAAAAAAGCAATTCCCAGTTGCTCCATTATGATCAAAAATGTAGAAAAAGCGCCCAGAATTCCTGTTATGTACTGAACCTGGTACTGTATCTCAGATCCAGAAATGAGTCAGGACAATGTGCCAGCCCTTCACCAGACCCAAACCATCAGTATGATTTAGAAGATACCCTTTCACAGAACAGACAACTATTTCAACTGTGCTTGATAATTTCTATGGTGATAGAAGCTGAGCATTGGAAGGTACTATCTGATGGCAAATAGAGATGGTATCTTTTGAAATCTTCTCCCTCGACTTTTTTCTCCCAAATGATGTATTATATTCCCTTATTGCTCTACTAGTATTTGATCAGCTTTTGGGAAATACCAGCCTGTCTCTGCTTCAATAGCTTTGTCTAAGACTTTGAATTATTTTTCCTAGTTCTCTCAGAAAGTTATTTCCTATCTAATGTGCTATATTAATCTGCTGCATTTCTGGCAAAGCAAGCAGAATATTAAGAGGGATACTTCAACAGGGTCTGGCATTACAAAATATCCGGGAAATGCTTGAAGTTTCTCTGAACCACATCATCTTTTCCTTGTCTTTTTCACTGCAGAGCACAATACATTTGGCCTCCATTCTGGTGTTTCAGTGGAATCTCAAAACATAACCCACAAAACCTAAAAGACTGGAATGTGTACCATCATTTTCCAGCAGCTATTAGCTTAGTCCATGTATTTCTACTCCAAAATACAAATAGGGATGAAAATGCATTTACTGTATTGTTTAAGCTTTATGGGTAAAAATATTCCCTTAAGAAATATTTTGGCTCTGCTATGGTTCTGTGGTCAGACAAGTCAAATGCTGGAGAAATTATGCAAGGAAACCTGGTCTTGGAGCATAAAATAATACTATTTGGTCACATAAACACAAGTCTCATAAAAGCCAGCTCTTTCTGATAGAAACACAACAAAGGGTTTCAGTTTTGTTAGACATCAGTTTTTCTCTCTGCAGAATATTTTGCCATCTGCATAAAGCACAGCCATTGCACACCCCAACTCGCTCCGAAAAGAAGCTTACAGGATCCTGGTTTCACTGCCAGTCCCTTTCCCAGGAGTAAGCACACATAATTACTGATATATTTACTCTGATTGTATCTCAGCCTATTGGTGAATTACTACACCAGTGCAAACCCACAAAACGCTTCCTGAAATTAGACAGTCCATCCTTGCAGCTTACGAAATACTGACATGTGAGCCATGATATAGGTGTGTATAAGCAGAATAAAAAATTAGGGGAATACTGGTAAAAAAAAAATCCAACCAACCCACTCAAGAATACATTTGTTTGGAGATCAGCTGGTGACATTGGCCTTCTCGGCCTCCATTTATCTGTCTACAGCTGATATACACCAGCATTAAGAATTTTAGAAGATTCACTTCTTAGGTTATTCCTCCAACCAACCAGATATCATTACATTATAGAAGTATATTATGTAGATTGGTAGTGAGATATCAGAAGTTTCCATAAAGCAGTTAAATAAAAGGTGCTTTCATCCTACCTTAATAACACGAGATGGTCTCTTTCTTTATCTTCTGTGTCATTTTCCTGTGTAAAGAAAAGAAACAAAATGTAGAAGGCTGCATTTCAATTCAAGATCAGTTGTGCTGTTGTGGGAGGATAAATTCTTTTGCTCATGTATGTGTTTGTAATTGTCTTGTCATAGTCAAGATCACGCCCTACCAATTTCCCGATGCACAGGCATGGGATAGAGCAGGAAATTCATCAACACAATCATAATAGAATCTGCTGGATAAACTGTCATTTCTTAAATGTTAAAATATTAATTTTAAACAGCCACTAAATTAGTGGCACTTTTCTACATGTAATAAAGCAGTAACTCAGGAGAAACACAAATAAAGGAGAAGTGTACTAAAAAAAAAAACAACACAGAAAGCATACCTGTACACAGGACTTGTTTTGAAAGGTGTGAGTTTAAAAAGCGGGGAAGAAAAAAGGAGGGGCAGGAGGGGACACCTTTTTGGGTTTGTATTTTCTCTTTACTACTATACAATGGTAATAAATCCAAACTAACAGGGACACCTCAACTTTGATTTCAGAAGACTACTTCCCCAAGCCCAGCCTGGCTCTGCAGATTTTCACATGGATGTCATGCATTCTATACATTAAACGCCCTTCTGCTCAGATACCTGCAATTTAGGAGTGATGATAACCCTATAATTGGTAAACATTGTGGGAAACAGAAGATATAAACGTAAAACAATAAGAGCTCTTAGGTGAATATGGGAGGCATCTATAAGAAACACTGAAGTAGCCAAGTGGGAAGGATTTTAAATACTATCTCCTAGCCAGCTGGAAATTTTGCATTTAAGAATGAACTAAGTTTCAGCTTTGAAAGACCTCAGTGGTACTCTTCTGATTTAAGAGATAATAGAGTTTTGAATCAGATCTGGACCCCAGGCAGTTAAGGATGTAAATGGAAACTGGAAAAACTATTCTGGATTAGCTACCCTTTTCACTTTTTGTCCTTTCACCTCTTATGGTTTTTCCTGCCTTAGTGGTATATCCTAATTTAGAAAATTAGGACATGACAAATACTCACCATTTTGTAGGATGGACAGAAAATGTTATTGTCATTACATCTGTCATGTAGTTACAAAACAGTCCCTACATAACCAGTCAGAGCTACACAGAAAAACCTGTCATGCACAAAAAGTGATCAAGTAGCCTTCTGTTAACTCAAGCCTCAAGCAACCTTACAGTAATTGTCATAAAAAGGGAAAATGTCTGATTTAGGCCCCAAGTCAGGCAAACACACATGCTTAACTTCAAGAATTTAAATATTCTCAGCACTTGCTAAATAAGTTGGCTTTGTTAAATAAAGCAAGACCTAAATCTTACACACAGAGCAGTGCACACCTGCAGACTGGAATCTCATGCATAGCACTGAACTACACAATTTGCATCCATTTACATTACTAATACTAATAATGCTCAGGAGAAAAGGAAGGTGATGAACCCAACAGCTCTGAGATACAGCTCTTTAGTATGTCAGAATGCTAATTTGGAACCCAAGACTTTTTACTTACTTTCTTTCCCCTCCTCCTAATACATACATGTAGTTTCTAGTTCCCTGACTTTTTTTTTTTTTTGCAGGTCTTTAATATTGACCCCCCAGTGTACTAGGTCTCACTTTTCAGCACCAGAGTGCTGGATTTACCAACCAATACATCTGTCTGAACATTGCAGACACTATGTGGCATGGGAAACTACTGTTGGGCAGATAGTTAGGACCTCCTGAGGTCTCTTCTATCCTGAGTTATTCTACAGTCCTAAACCAGACAGTTCCTATAGCCCTATGGCTGCAGTGCTCACTCAGGATGGGAAAGCTAGGCTCAATTCCTACACCTCCCCAGGTGTGTACCAAACCACTAGCCTGGAAGTCAGCTTACTCCCTACATATTTAAAATTGCAGCTGACACATTGCCTCACAGGGCACAAATGTTTTGGCATACTGCATGCAAGACAGACAAATATTTTGCAGATGCAGGAGTTATGACACTTCCCTTTCAGTCTCCTTTCAAAAGTTCTTGTTAATATCTCACCTATAAGCTTCAGAACTGATGTCTCTTGTGCTCATTTGCACAGTGTATCTGACTTTTTGGGAGCAAGGAGAAGAAAGAGGATGCATTCCATTACTAATCTGTTTTTTGTGCATCAGAAAATATGGGCAGCTGCAATAGTGTGGGCGCTGATTTGTTTTTGAACACCATAAACCAAACTCTAATTTGGGAAGCCTGTAACTAAATGAAACATTAGTCCTGTTAACAATAATCTACTGGAGCCTACTCAGGGAAGAAACACAGAAATGCTTTGAAAACAAACTATATTGATTAAAAAAAAAAAAAAAAAAAAAAACCCACAGTATTTGGGAGTGGACATCATGTACAGAAAAGAGTCTGGGATAGGAGCACGATCCAACACCACAGATTTTGCAAGTCATTGCAATGTCTGTCAACTTTTCCACCTTTGAGAAACTCTTAAGCTACTTCTGAAAAAAATAAATCCAAAAGTCCTCTCTGTTCTCCTTCATACGCCACAGCTAATTACCAAAATGCTGTAGGAGCCTATCAGTGCTCTACATGGAGGTAGGCAATGCTACCAAAGTTCCTTCTTTAAAGAAAAGCAGTTTTAATCTCATGGGCATTTTAAACATCACCTTCATCACTAGACATCAACTGCATAGCTGCATTTCAATCTCCCTTACATTATTTCCATGGTCAAACATCAGAAGCCACAGAGCTCAGGCAACAGGGCAGCTGTTGTGAGTGTAGTGCCAGATCAGCAGCTTACAGAGCAAGTTGTCCTAGCAAGACTGACAGTCAGCTGGGATATTGGTATTTCCCTGCTTGGTGGTGGAAAACAGGAGCAAATAGGGCACATAGCTAAAGTCAACTCCCAAGAAGCATATAAAATTAATTTTTGCAGTTACTCCTGTAACTTCTTTCTACAGCAATGAGGAATGAGAGAGACTATTTCTTTTTCTTCCAAAGTAAAAGGCTACATTCTTCTGCACAACATCAGCTTGGAACACATAGAATGGTTCAGCAGATAAAAGAAAATTAGAACTACATTCACAGTTTTTGTTACTATTTAAGTTAAATAATAGAGAGGGCAGAAGAGAGTCAGTCCCAGATGGTGGCATGTAGGGAAAACTATACTGCTACGTTAAAGATATGCTTTTAATTAACTTCTATCTGAATGATTATAATTAAAATTTTTACCACAGATGTTCTTAGAATAATTACCTTCTATTTCCTTGCACAGTGCATATTCCCAGGTGATGGGAATGAAGAATATTTCTCAATTTAAATACTTTCTCAATTATTTTAACATTCATTGCTTTTTAATTGTTTAATACTAATCTTTGTGATTGTTGGCCCTTATGAGATTCCTACAGGTTTTTCCAAGAACTCAGAAATCATTTTCAGGTGGCCAGGTGCAATTCTGAGCAGTTAACAAAATATAGGTTACATCTTAATATGTCTGGATTCAGGAAAATTGGGAAATGGCAATTAGAAAACATGTCAAGAGAAACAGGCACCTGCTTCACCTCCACTGCAAAGGTGCATTGGGTCACATTTTTCCCCCGAGTTTGAAATTCATAATCCATAATTTTATTAAAACAGAAATATAGAGATGACTGAAAATAGAATTTCATGAAGAATGGACTAGAAAAATGCACAAAGGAGAATGATTTAAGACAGAGAGTCCTGTCCTCTCTTGCATTAGCTCCTGCCAGATCTGCAGCAGCTTTTAGTATGCAAGAATATGTTCTGAAATTCTTCTTAACCATATCTTCCATTCTAAGGAAAACAAACAACAATAACGCAAGAATAAACAGGACCATTAATCTTTTCCTTATGTTTATCTCTGATGATGTTACCTTTATACCAACATAATAATCAGCCAGAGACAGTCTTAAGAAGCTGAAGAGGCCTTTGAAGGTAGCACCTCCCGAGATAAAGCAGCAGCATCAAATGAGATATATGCTGGTTTCAGTTTAACAGACAGAAAATAAGGAGCTAGTACCAAATTCACAGAGCTAACAGTGTTCAGCTAAGAAGCCATTGGGGAAGAAAGCTCCTCACATTCCTCCCTCAGTGTACATGAGAGAAGTACTAGATAGATGGATGCATGAGGGTATGGGCTCATCTGCACATGACACAGCACTGGAGATACTGACCCTGCAGCCACAAGTTCTCATTTAATATATTCATTTAATATAAGCATGCAAGAGGCATTTTAAGGGCATGATAAAAGTTATGACATTGTAGCTCTAAAGCCACCTAATGCCTTCTTCAACAACCCCCAAAAAGGTAGTCTATATAAATATATATGACCATGTACAACAATTTAGCTGCTCCTATGGTTATTTTAATAAAAATTTGGTGACAACTGATGCTAGAAATTCAACTATTGCTGAGCAAGTCATCTCAGTCACCCTATGTCTTTTGGTTGTGTCTTTTTATTTCAAGGAAATTGACAGAGAATTGAGAAAAAATATTCCCATTCTGTCAGTATTCAGAAGTAAATAAAGAAATGAGAATTTTCCATAAATTGCCTTTTGGGACTCCAGCTCCTCTTTTCTTTCATTAGACTCCCTCCCCAAAACTGAGCTGTAACTAGACAAAAGTTAAGCCTTCTTTGAAATGAACTTTGGGATTTCTGTGTGTCAGCTTTCAAAGAGAGGCAGAAATGTTCAGTGTCTATTTATTTAAATCCCTGTCCAGAATAAGATCTTGTTACTGTTGGCTCCTACCAAGCAAGCCTAGAGCATAAAGCAGCTTTTGCCAAGAAACACTGAGATTCTTCCTTGTAGAGTAATTCCCAAGCTTCTGACTATCTTGTTCCCACAGTGCTTCATTAGCTGAAGAACTGAATAAAAATGGTTCTGTTTATGTAAGAACAGATATTAATAGAGTCCGCATTCATTTCCGTTACATGCCATGCAAGGACATACAAAATGATGACTGTAGTTAACACACTGGTGAAACTCTTCTGCTAAGTGGCCACTGAGGTGACTAAGGTCAAGATAGAAAATAGACATTTCACTGGGGATCGATTCTGGAGGTGTAAGTGGGGGAGGAGGAGTAAAGAGATGGAAATCACACTGAAAATAGTTACTAGGAGTGTATTCCAATAATTTTAAAAGTTTAGCCCTACAGAGCCTACATTTCGCCCATGTTTTATCAGTGTTATCTTCCATCTAACTCAGTGTGTGCTACAGTGCACTAGCCAAAAAAGGTGACACAGAACCCTAGAGCAGATCTGCTGAACAGCCTGTGCACCCCATTCTCAGTGCTCCTCCTTATTTCAGTGGGAATATTTGCCTGGGATATGTATGAACCACTTCAGCAGAACCTCTCATTCTCCAAAACCCTTTTTATGGTCAAGTTCCACTTAACTTTCTCTTTTCTTATACTGAGGAACAAGGGAAGGAAAAGAAATCAAAGCTTAAAGTCAATTACAAGGTTTAATCTTTTCACTGGCCACTAAACAATCTGGCTGAAATCTCTCTCCCCGATTTCTGCCAGCAGCTTGCAGGGCTTATCTTCCCTGCTCCCAGAAACAGCAAGGCTTCCACCACAAACTTCCCAGAGTAGCATTACATCTGGTATGAGAATCAAAGGCTGCAAAGGAGAAGCATCCTTACTTTTCAACCACTTCTGGAAAGTGTACAAGAGCTTGTTGTGAGTCAATTTTCTTCCACACAATGGTAGAGCAAAGGAAGTATGAACAATAGGTACCTGAAGATTAGTTTTAGCAAGGCATGAAAAGTAAAGTACAATGGTAAATGCCTCTCTGTAACAAAGGGCTGCAGTCCCTAACCAGAACTGCATGAGCTCATGTGGCCTCAGAGACACCCTAGACATCCAGCCACCTACACTTTAAAAATGCTGTGTGTCTGCAGAACAGTCTATTGTCAACATACCATCAACTATAGGAACAGCCTAAAAATACTGTGAAGTACAGAAATCATAAGAAATTAAGGCTTGAGAAAAAATGAGCTTTTACAGTACATTCTACAGTTAACAACCTACTATTGGCACATTCCAGACTTTAAGGAGTCTTTTCTCTTTACTAAGATTGCTGGCAACTGTGTGTAACTGGTGTCAAGCCCTCCACATGCTCACACGCTGGGCTGTCCAGTTGATAGCAAGGTCTTTGCTCTGAACACCTATCGAGACGCTGCAAGCAGCACTTTCTGTAAATGAAGTGCTGTCACTGCCTGGAAAACAGGTCATGCAAACACCTGGGAGACATGGCAACTATCTGGCTTCTAAGGAATCATAAGGAGCCAACAAACAATACTTATTTTATACTTAAATCTCAAAGTAAGTGGTTTTAAAATGTTTGAGGAAGATCTCCAGCACACACAGAGAATATAACTTGACATTCTGTTAGGCAACCCAGGAAACATGACTTGAGCCAGAGCTGTCAGGGAAATCCAGCTCTCTCTAACATGCAAGCTCTCAGAGCAGCTAAAAAGGAAAGCAGGGACGTTGTGGAAGAGATTTAAGCTCTGAGCCAGGAAGTGAACTGCCTTGTGGCAGTAAGTGTAAAGTAGGTAGCTAACGAGGAAGGATATGTGGGGAAAAAAGAGACTGGAAAGAAAAAAAATGTGCTGCAAACGCTACACTCTTTCAGATTAATCCTGACAATGTAGTGATAATTTCTCCCTTTCCTAATT
This sequence comes from Apus apus, assembly GCF_020740795.1. Classification (NCBI taxonomy): domain Eukaryota; kingdom Metazoa; phylum Chordata; class Aves; order Apodiformes; family Apodidae; genus Apus; species Apus apus. The sequence goes on from NC_067285.1 coordinate 30,333,170, forward strand.
GATCTTTTTTGTTGAGAAAAACTAAAAAAGAGCAGAATTTTCCACACAAATTCACAGAGAGATACTAGCTGTAAGGCTTCGGCCAGAAAAGCTAATTGGGCTTACTTGGCTTAATTACAGAAGATTTTTATAAGGGACCATCAATACAAAACTTAAGCCATGTAGCACATATGGAGAAAGATAAAAGGGAAAAAAAAATGTTAACCACATGAAACACATTAGAACAAAGGGTCAGATTTTAAAAGATATTTGAAAAGTTTAGAAGTTGTAATGGGTGTACTTAAGCTGTGTTTAGATGTTCAAAACCTAAAAGCATGACTTAATGTGCATGAACATTTTTAAGTCACCAGTTCTGAGGTGTCTTTAATGCTTCTGAGGAAGATGGAAATACATCTTCGGGCCAGCAATAACACAAGTATGGAAATAACCCAGGTCAGAGAGCAACTGTGCACAGAGAGTGTCTGTCCTATTCCCCATCTCTTACCTACTGAGCACAAGAAAAGTGAGCTGAGACCAAGGGCTTAACAGGATATGGAAATATATACATTACTTGCTCTCTTCCTTCTGATGTGACCCGTTGTCCTCTTTTTTTGCGAGAAGAGAACAGTGGAGATTGCTTTTTTATTATGAAGTTCTGAACTTGCATCCATTGAACACAGAGGAAAGTGACATTAACCATCAGTTCCCAGTGTTCACCCCCAGTGAAAGCAGAACAGCATTGGTAAGAACAGTGTATGTGCTCTGACAGCATCATCATGCTGAGAATCAAGCAAGAAAGCAGATCTCTGAGATTTGGTTGTACTAGTTCAATAAGACATGTCCTCAGTTCAGTTTTGTTAAAAAATTCCATCAAGGATATAATAACCACTTCCCAGAAAATCCTTATCAAACCTTGCATACTGCCATACTCAATTTCCACTTTGATGAATTGATATTTCCCACCTAAAAACAGGCATAGGCTGAAAAACTGCCTATCTTTGACCAACACCAATCAAGCGAAAATCATGTGGTAAACAGCACAAGCTTCCCAGAGCTACTGAGATAGCAGGTATGCACTTCCATGTTTGTCTTCACAGAAGTGAAGGAGAAGTCTCAGAAAAACTTCAACAGAGGTAAGGTAGTTCACTAATAATTTGACTTCTCTAAGGAAAAAATAGAAGTCCCTAAGACTAATGACTCTTGCAGCTACTCTGATGGCATCAAAGACTGGAAAAACATCAAATACAGTGGCAGCAAACAGAGAGAATCCATCCCTGTGGTATCACTACATGTTACAGAAGAGTTTAACCAGCTGGTAAAGGAAAAATATGAAAAAGAAATATGTAAACATAATATTAAAAAATGCATACATCACATTGAACCATTAATTCAACTCCTTTTGCAGTGTGCTTGTGTCTGCCAGTGCTGCAGTTAATAGAGTGTATGAAACTCAGAATGCAATTAAGTCTTGGAGGAAGCACAGTTGGAGGCTGTGGCAGTTTCTATAGCAACCTGAAAGGCTCAAGACTGCTAACAGGAGATTAACTTAAAGGCAAGATAAGTACACAAATATAGCTCTTATTTATCATTTTCTCTGCTTCCAAACGGACAATGAATTTTCAATCTAAACAATACAGAAATGCAGTCAGATGTCCTGCTTGTTATTAACTAGGGCAAAAATAATATTTAAAAAATCCTTCAAAAAAAATTCTGACAATTTAAAAATCGGGGAATCATCCAAACTTCACTAATGAATTCAATCAAGATGGAAAGCACTGAAGCTGAATGCTGCCAGAAGATTTAGAACGAGGCTCCAAGATAGGGAACATGACAGTCATAATAAGAGATTGCTGATGTCAATGAACTGTATGCATATGAACAAATCCTCAATATTACTTTTTCTGGACTACACTTTAGATCAGGTTTTAAGTCTTCAAAATGGTGAGGACACGATAAAGAAGAACTTTTGTAAATCTTTCCTTCTTTTTAAAATATTCTTTTTATTATGAAAGACAATATTGAAGAAACCTCATCCAGTGTTTTTCCTGACACTTAAGAGCTTTCATTATAAAAGTTCAGTTGAGATTCCTTGGCTGCCCTGGTCACATTCCTAGTGCAGTCAGTTGCTCTGAACTTATTTTACTTCAATAATTTAAAGACAAATGATACCTGCACAAGACATTCAGGAACATGTACCGAGGAAATAAATGAGAGTCAGAGTTGCAAGATGTTGAAAGGCTAGAGAATATCAGAGAAGCTGGAAAGGAGATAGACTGGTGGTGCCAGGCTCTGCCATCTTTGAAGAAGAAATAGAAGCACCCATCAGAAAATACATAGGATCAGGAAGCCCCTGTATCCTGCCCCTGCCAGACCAGAGGCAGTAGCCTGGATGAGGGGAGTGAATGGAAGCAAGTTGTGGTCGTGGCAACAGACAAACTCCTTCCTTGCCCACCTCACTCCCCCAGGCAGAACTGAAAAATAGATATGAGGTTGAGAAAGATCAGCCAAAAGACGATGTGGACTTTGGGCAGCTTACACCACTTGCACTACAACGACATCCACAAGGAAGAAAATAAGGGTTATAGTTGTAGGTGACTCCTTTCTGAAGGGAACAGAGGGACAGATATGCTGAGTAGACCCTCCTAACAGAGAGATCTAAAGTGTGGGTGTCAAGAAGGAAGGGAAAAGCTCTTTTCAGTTGTGCCCTGTGATAGGATGAGGGGCAAACTAGAGCACAGGAAGTTCCACGTCAACACGAAGAAGAACTTATTTACTGTAAGGGTTACAGAGCACTGGAACAGGCTCCCCAGAGAGGTTGTGGAGTCTCCTTTGGAGACTTTCAAGACCTGTCTAGATGCCTTTCTGTGTGACCTGCCCTAGATTCTGTGGTGGTCCTGCTCTGGCAGGCAGATTGGACTCAATGGTCCCCCGAGGTCCCTTCCAACCGCTATCATTCTGTGATTCCCTATCTAGCCTGCTGAGTAATGTAGAGCTAGCACTAGCACCTCTGCACAGCACTGGCTTGTCCTGCACAGTATCTGTTAGCATCAGACTGATTAAAAAAAAGAAAAAGTAGCCCTGCCTCTACTTCACTACTAATATGTGAATTAATCAGGTGCATCACCAATTCACAGTGTGTTGCAAGGATTACTGTGGAACACCTGCCTCAGACAGCAGAGACCTCTTTGGCTGACCAAACCATGCCTTCCTCATAATAAAACCTCATGTGGTTTTATTTGCATGGTGAGCTTTTTTGGTTGGAATGTGTTGACTTGTTGCCTATTTGAGGAAAAATCCAGATATCCCATGAAAATATCAAGGAGTTGCTGTTATGTAATCCAAAGTGTTTGTTTCACTTCACTGAAGATATTCCAACCTTCCCATGATAATATCCAAGCACCACCTACAGAATGAGACTGGTATAGCATTATTCACCATGGAACATGTTCTCTCTTTCTGCGATAATGGGAGGTTGCCTGTTGTGTGTGCGGAGCACAAGGAAATATTAAGATGATATTTTCGTCAAAAGCATACAAGGTTCTTTGCCATAAGTAAATACTTAATCTTGTGAAATATCTTGAAAGTACTCTGGTTCAGGAATAGTATTCTCATCTACTCAAGATCATTCCAGAGTCAAAAGTGGTCTTACTCCAGGAGTTCCACAACCTCAGCTCCACAAATCAGAGTGGTGGTACAGGAACAGCCTTTTTAATGGCATAGCTGGGCACTGATCCACTGAGGGCCTCTAATATTTGGACTAAGGCCTTCAATCTCTACCCAAAGCCACTGACAGCCAATAAACAGCATGACACGCACTAGGATTTTCTCCAACATTTTCCCTCTTAGGAAAAATAATCTGCAACAATAGCACAAGACACATTGAGGCTGGAAGAAACCTTGCTATTCCTCTCTATTAGGAGTGATTTCCATTGCCTCCATCAGTACAACATGCAATTTACAGATACGTGACTTCTTGTTTGAGTATCGTATTAGACAAAGAGCCAATAGTTTCACAGCTGTGAATTGAGATGGAGTAGTGAAAATTTCCTCCTCTTGGTCTGGGATAAAAAGGGGGGGTGAAGAAAGGGGCAAGTGAAGAAAGGCGGGGGGGGGAAGTGAAAAAAGAGGGGTGGACAAAAAGGGGCGAAAGGGTATACCTAAAAATCTTCTAGCAGTTTTCAGAATTAATATTTAGTTACATGTGGAAGCTCTGAAATAGGGTGAACTGAGGACACCACTCTCAACTTCTTCTCTGAAATTATTTGTAAGTTGATACCAAATAACTGATTTATTCTTCTATTTTCCAGTACTAACTTCTTTCCCTTTCAACCAATTGAAAAGCCACAACTGAAGATCATACAGGGACAGCAGCAGCCCTTCAACTCTGAAGTTAATTTTGATTAAAAAAAGAAATCCCAGGCTATATAAAAATTTCAAAGAAGGGAACATTACATATTGTAGAATCCATTAAGTGAAAAGAAATTGAAGAGATCCATCACTCCCCTCAGTGTTCTTTGGAGCTGACCTGCCCTTTCATTGAAGTTACCATATTCCACTTTGAAGAGTTTCTTTTCCTTTTCTAGAGAGACAGCTTAATAAGAATATAAAAAATGCTGACCTTCTCTTCTGCACATAAAGTTTTTTGTAATTTTTCCCTGATTTTTGAGTCAATATAAATTTCTATTTAAAAGTTAAAAATAAAAGTGTTTAAAACCAGAAATTAGAACAAAGCTTTGCAAAGTTGTTTGGCTTTTTTTTTTTTTTTTTTAAATCACAGTTTAGGAGTTTCCTTAGCAGACTTTTCAGAAACAGCCTATCTGAATTTTAAGCATACAAATTAATTCATCTTCTTCCTGTTTTGCTATAGACTTTAGAAAAAAACAGGCTTCATAAAGAACTACAAATACATGGATCTGGATTTCCTACAGACACTAGAAACAGACTTTACAAGGAATGACATTTACATGTATGTGAATTTAGACTTCCCCTACTTATGCTCTCTCTAGTCAGAACGCACAATGGTTTTGTTACCCTATGAACACAGGGAAAAGGAGCACTGGAAAAGATGTCAACACTTTTTGCTGCTGCTACTAAATAACTCATGCTCCAGGCAGCTCCTGAAGGAGATTTTGATTTAGTTTACAAGTTTGCCTGCAACTACAAAGTTGATAAAAGCATCTTTTTTTTCCACAACTTGCAAGAAGAAAACACTAGTTTTTGTAACACACAAATTACTAAGGGCAGGTGAAAAGAAAGGCATGGACTGCTCACTGATTCTCTAGAACACAGCACCTGCTGATCTGCCAACAGCAGTTTTCACAAGCTTGTAACATGAACCGTACTTAAAGATTGCAAAGGGTAAATAAATAGATACAGCTCTTTACTGTTCCACAGCCCGTTTAATACTAATTTTAAGCACAATTTATCTTCCTTTTTGCCTCATCCCACATCAACCAACATTTTGGTTAAGCATGGAAAGCATTATGGAATAGAAATAATTAGCTAAACAATTCGGAATTTGGTTAGACTAAACATTAAGGACAGGAAAGCAACAGTTGGAAGAAAAGTAAAGCAGCAGATCAGAGATTTAATCCAGGAAATATTCTGTTCATCCATCATTTCTTGCAATTAAGTAGCAGACTGCTATACTTTCCTAGTGAAAATATGCAAAAGACAAACATCTTTTTAGAAGTACTGCATGGTTTTGAGTTACAGCATGCAGAATATATCCAAATTCAGCTCACTGTTTATTATTGCTGCATAGTCCTCTTGTATTGATCAAGGGAAAATATTACAAAGCTCAAAGCTATCCATGTAATTCCCAACTAAACTAAAAGTAGAATGCAAAGAACTAAAATAATATCATATAAAGAGTTCTAAATCACAACTTCTTTACTTGATCTCCACAAAAATACTAAAGGCATTACATAGACACTCTGTGAAACCAGTCTCTTACTCTTACTTTTGAACTGGGGAGCCCAGAACTGGAAACAATACTCCAAGTGAGGTCTCACCAGGGCTGAGCAGAGGGGGAGGAGAACTTCCCTTGATCTGCTGGAGACACTCGCTTTAATGCACCTAAGATAGCACTGGCTTTTTTGGCCACAAGGGCACATTGTTGTCCCATGGATAACTTGTTGTCTACCAGGACTCCAAGATCCTTCTCCACAGAGCTGCTCTGTAGCTGATCACCTCCTAGCCTGTACTGGTGCATTTTGTTGTTCCTTCCCAGGTGCAGCACCATGCACTTACTCTTGTTGAACCTCATTAGGTTCCTCTTTGCCCAGCTCTCCAGTCTGTCCACATCTTGCTGAATGGCTGCACAGCCTTCAGATGAATCAGCCAATCCTCCCACCCAGCTTCATGTCATCAGCAAACTTGCTGAGAAGACACTCTGTCCCATCATCAAGGTCATTGATAAAGGTGTTGAACAGGACTGGACCCAGCTCTGATCCCTGAGGGACTCCAGTAGTTACAAGTCTCCAGCTGGACTCTGCACCATTGATCACCACTCTTTGGGCTCTATTGTGTAGCCAGTTCTTAATGCATCTCACTGTCCATTCTTGGACATTCTGAGCTTGCTCACAAGGATGTTACAGGAGACTGTGTCAAAAGCCTTGCTAAGGTCAAGGTAGACTACACCCACTGGTCTCCCTGCATCTATCCATTCAGTTACAACATCACGGAAGGCTATCAGATTAGTCAAGCATGATTTCCCCTTGATAAATCCATGCTGACTACTCTTGATAACTTACTACTCTTCCATGTCCTTAGAAATAACCTCCAAAATGAGCTGCTCCATCATTTTTTCAGGAATGGAGGTGAGGCTGACTGGTTGGTAATTTCCTGGATAACTGCTCCTTTAAATTAAAATGGGCTTTGAACTGACTAGAAATGCTTACAAATCACAAGTCTTGCAGTAGAAATACTTTGAAAGGAAAATCACCCCTTGGGAAATTAAGAGATTTCACTTCTGTTGTTTTTTCAAAAAGCCCTGATCATCAGCAAAGAAATCAAATTGCTTGTGTACACCAAAGAAAAGGAATATGAGAGTGGTAAAAGATATTACTGGTTGTCTTGCTGAGGTACGGAAGGTGACATAGGCATAAAATAAAGAAGGCTTCATAATGCAGGTGAATTCATATCCTCCCTTCATGCACTTCTGATATCAATAATTATCTGAGGAAGAAACAGGCTGATGTTCTGATACATTACAAAAATAGAAATGTAATACCTAATTTTAAGAGAGGTACTCAGAACATATTAAAGGGTTATGTTCAAAGCAAGTAACAGCTCTGGAGAGAGGGAGAACAATGCTGACACCAAGTGGAAGAAAATGATGCCAGCTCCATCCTCTGTTGCAACCTTGACATGCCTGAAAATCCCAGAACCACAAGTTTTAGGCATAAGAGGTTGTGAAATTTTTTTTTAAACATCAGAAGACCCCAAAGATCCTCTGAAAGCAGAAATTTATATTATCTTGATGTGTTCACTAGCTGATTAATCATAATCCCCTTCTTTGAAGACACTGATCTTAATAAGCAAGGCAATGGACAGCCACTCTGAACACATCAGGTATTACTCTCCCTTAAAAATTGCAGGTAAAGCTCCTTAATAAAGTTTGTAAGCCTGACTATGGCAGGAGACTTTGAGATGCACTGTTCAAAGCAAAACAGAAAATGGGAGTTCACAGACTGAGCAGCAATAAAGGTAAGTGTCCACTGAGATCGTTTCTGTACAGCATACTGCCTTCAAAACATATTTTACAAGCCAGAAAAGGTTTGTATCAGTGACCAGTTTTAGAAAGACCTTCCCACCTCACCCACTTCATATCATTATTGAATGACACTGATCAGTGTAATCAGGTAGTGTGATTGCCTGAGCTCTGTTTTCATATTATTGATTGCATTAAAGAATCATGGGATTTTGGTTTGACCAGTAACCCTTTCTGTGCTCAAGATGCTTGTTGTAGTGAAGCACAGCTGATGATGATATGCTTCATGTCACATCCAGCACAGCCTCTCCTGCCTCTCCCAGTGCAGTTTTCTACAAACAAAAAAATTAAATTATAAAAATCTACATATTAGGTGGAGAGGGAAGAGAGAAAATAGATAGTGGCAAAATTCACAAAGTCATAGAAAGGGGTTAAAGTGTGAGAACAATGTTCCAGAGCACTTGTACAGCAAGTCAAGAGAAACCTCCAGCAGTGCTGGAGCAAACATTAAGCCAGTGACATTCCTTTCTCACCCTGTGGTTTGCTAAAAACGGAGACCAGGCATGCCTGTCGTTTCCAAGTTACAGATCTCCAGCACAAAGGACAGTCTGCTGCAGATCACAGGCATAGCACAAAAATAGCACCTCGCTCTCTCCATGTCCTGTTCCCTCCACCAACAGGCAGAAAGGCTCTGGCACCAAACACCTCCAAGGAGCAATGAGTACTCCAGCCATGTGCCCTTTGGTTCTTTAAAGTCACACTTGCCTAGGCCACAGCAGTTTTCATCAAATCCTTATGCTTACAGGCAGTAAAACATTCTGCACTATCTGCTTCCAGAAGAAAAAAAAACAAATACCATTTTTCAATCTACTGGCCACAATTTCTGTGGAAGTCTAGGTCCTACTTTGATCCTCAATGTAGGCAAATACTCATTTTTTTTTTTATCCAATCTTCTGGTTTGCAAACTACTCAAATACAAAATTGTATGTTTAAGTCCATGTTCTGCTGAACTTGCAAAGGTTAGGGAAAATAGTTTTTCCTGTGGAATGGGAAAATACTAAGAAGTCCTTCTGTAACGGAACAGCAGCCCCTACAGAAACATTGACAAGTCTCCTGCAGTTCACATGCTACACACAGGATTTTCTACCACAAATAGCAAACTAAACTAAACTAGAAGTTATCATTGCTAAACAAAGAACTTGAAAGAAAGTAATCAAGACCTGTCTCTTATATTTAGGAAAAAATGTTAAGAACCACAAACACCCCTATCCAAGAAAGATTCTTTTGACAAGACTGTTAAGTCTAACCTGGAAATTTCAGTTTACTAGATCATGAGATAATGTTTGTGTTTGGTTATTCAGTTAGTCTTAAGTTTTCAGCTGATTCTACAAGCATTGTCATGGGAATAGCAAAGAAAAAAAGAGTTAAATGATTGCTGTCCTCTAAATTGATGACAGTCCATTTGGGAGACTGCAATTCTTTTTTATGGCAACTTCAGATGAGAGTGAGGCACCACATTTTTTTCTCAGAGAACAGGGGTAATGCTGAAACATCCATTTACTCTTTGAAAAAGGCTAAAACCCTGAGACTGACAAGGCTCTCCAGACCACAGAAACCTTCCCAAGAAAACCATAATTTACGTAGATACAGTATCCACAAAATATTTAGTTGCACTGTTCTGACCAAATCCAAACCACCTGGCAGCTACAGAAATTCACTCTGAGGTGTCTGTGGTCAACCTGCAGGTCCAGGATACTGACCAACTCCACTTCCCCAGCTCCCTGGATCTCTGCAATCCCTTTATAATAGGGTTCAACAATTGTAGGGGGTAACTACACAGAATCCAATCAATAGGCTGTCCCTGTACCCTTTCTGATATACAGTGAAGCATACATAAAAGGACAAAGGAAGAAAACAAGAAACAAGACTCATTTCCTCAGGGCATAGGCTTTTCTTCTAATGCATCCCATGCTTTGATGGAGATACACGCAGTGGCTTGTATGCACCCACAAAGTTGCACTTCAATTTGTTTGCACGGCAAAGGTACTGTGCATAATTCAAGAAGGATGTATCTTTTTTTTTCTATACAAAAAGGATTTACGGAAGAACACACTTTGACTAGATGCAAATAAAATTCCATAGTCAACTTTTATCTAGAATGAAAGACTCAAAAATGATGAGGGGAAAGAGCATGGCAAACTGTGATTAACAAGGTTTGGTTCATCAATTCCACTGTAGAAGTTGAGCTAATCTGGTATACTTCCAGTACAGCTAGTGATACACCTCAGGCTTAACACAGTTACTGAGAGAGGCCCCAGGCCAAAGAAGACACCTCTGGGTCTAACATCTTTTTAAATAATTGTTTAAGAGAAACAGGAAAATCTGTTTAGTACCAATGTAGTTTGCAAGGCAGGACAGAAGGTTATAGGACTGCTTTAAATGCTCAGGGGGAAAAAACATTAAACATTAAAAAAAAAATAAAAAAAAAGAAAAGAAAACCTGGCAGGATTTTACAGCATTCCTACTCTATTTCAAAGACCAAAAGGTGCACAATAAGGGTTAGGAAAAAGGACAAGCTCAAATACATAGTAGCTTAGATGTATCTTTTAAATCACAGTCTTCAGATATAATAGATGGCTGTAAGTAGGCTACTATCCAGACCAGGGTAATAGTTCTGAACTACTAGAGCAGTGCTTTTCAAAACGTCCAAATTCTTCTCCCAGTCTGTCAGTCTCAATCAGCCTGCGGGTGCAGCATAGGTGGGATAACTCCTGACACTTCAAGATACTAAGAGCTCTGCTCAGGTAGGATCAGTCTTGCCCACCATAGCCTACAAACACCACCACTGAAGATTAAGCCTATGCCAGCTGTATGGCATGCCTGCCACATTAATATGGCTTTAATTTGTTAAAGCTCAATTAGTTAGGGTAACATACAACGTTGAAGTGAGGGGGGGAAAGAAAAGGCATCCCCCACAACATCAACAACAAAATCACAGGAATTAAGTAGTCAAAATGCAAGTATCTTTGTAACTGCTTTAATTTTTTTATGAGAAACAGCCAATAAAAGCAAGTTTCGTTTCCAGGAAGCAACAAAGGATCCAGGCCAGGTTTGCCATTTCACTTTTTGCTTGCTTTGCTGGAACTTTACTGCACTTTTAATATGTTTAGTTTGTAAACTTAACTTTGATGTTTCCAGTTTAGTGGACTTTGAGCAATTGTTACATTATGAAAGATGAAGGGCACCTACCCAGTGTACTGGGTTTCCTGCCAGAAATCAGAAAAGCCAGATCAACCACAGAATACTGAATTCCCTTCTCACCCACAGACAGGATTTCTTTCATAAGCTTACCTCAGACCAGGAGAGTGCTTCATGGCTATGCTAGTCTGAGGTTTCATTAAATAACTTGAAAGGATTTTTTCAGCAGAATTCTTTCCCACATCACCACAATCCCAGACAGACTGTGACATTTTGCAGAATAACAGGGAGTGAAGTTGCTTCCAAAATAAAAGCACTGCAACAGAAAAACAGGTTTCTGGCTTCTCTAGGACCTTTCCAACTTCCTTTAGCTGCTGACACTTCTTCTCATTTTGCAAACAGAAGCAGATATAGTAGGATAGCTAATATTTTGATCTTGCATGCTCATTTGAGCACAGCTTGCAAGAATTCTCAAAGATGGTAGAGACATGTAACATCTTCAAGAGAGTAAGGAGAGCTGGAGGCATGGGGTCCCATCACTGTCTTTGGATTAAACAATCCTAGTTTTAGATTTGGGGCCATGTCCTGTGACATAGCAGGGATATTTCAGAAACATCCTTGTATCAGTGTGTTCTGTTCTCTGTACTTAGGGCTGTGCAGGATTTATTTTAAGAGAGAGGTTCCAAGAAGCATTACAGTCTCAACATTCAGTTTGGGATATATAATATGCTCTAAATACTGAATTTTACTTTGTATTTGAAGTCTGCTGGTTTTCCTTAACAGATATTTGGAGAGAGAGAAGCCAGGAAATTAAGGAGTCACAAACACGAGTAGCACGATCTACAATTACATACGATGCAAACCTCTTTCATAACCCTTCACCTGACCTGGCACCCTGCTGTCAATCTAGTAATGAACTGCAAGGATGTGTGGTAACTGCATGGTGCAGCATTAAACTGAAGGTTTTGCTAAAAAATTTTCTTCATGTCTTTTTCTAAAAATCAATTTCAAGTTAAGCAGCAATGATACATCATATAAGAAACTGAAAACAAGACTTATATTGACTCCCTCCCTAAACCAGCATTTGTCTATTATGTTTCTTCCACCAGAAGGTTTTTAACAAAACAAGTAATCAAAGTATTGACAACGTTTTAGAAAAGAATATGCCCAAAGAGAGGCTGAAACATACACAGTGAGTCCTAGAAAGGTGAGAGGGGTTTCACCCTTCTGGTTTTGCTTTCCTGTATTGCCAATGTATAGCTAAACACACAAAATAAAAAGTGCTTTACTCAAGGAAAAAATCCAGTGGCTTTGATCTAACAAAGCTCAGCATTAAGATACTTAAAGTGGAACAACTTGGAGTTTCATTCTTGATCTTTTTGCACTTTAATTTTTTTTCAAAACTGGAATTTTAAACATTTTTCCCCTATAGCTTAGACATATGATGAATACGTACTTTGCAGGTCTGACGCCCTTGACCTCTTAACCAAACTAGTGGTAGTTTGGTACAGGCTCCAAAGGAGGTAAAGGCCTGAGCACTACCTGGGCCAAGAACCCTATTTCCAATTTATTCTCTGAAAACCCACACAGGAGCAGTGGCACAGTGAGCATCAAGGCATATGTGCTTGGATCATGCAATTAACACAGGAATAGTGGTGGCTTTTCCAAGACTCATTTATCAAGGAACAAAGGAAGCAGTGGGTACAAGGAGCCTCGTGCACACCCCTTCCATCCCATGTGATTTGTCTATGAGCCAACCACTGTATTCCATAAATATGACCGCCTAAGTGAGCCTTCTTTGATTTCTCCCTGCTAGGTAGCATGGCAGTGATCTCCCCTTGAGCTGTGACACATCTCAAGGTTGCTCCTCAAGGTAGACAGACCTTTTACCACCCAGCAGATAAGCAACCAATATTGCACAAAACCTTCTAGTATGGTAACTTTGATTTGTACCTTGATAACTTTGATTTTTGTCTCTGTAACTTTGACTTGTGCTTTAGCGGTTTTGAATCACTGTTTAGATGACTGACCCATACAGTGGCAGAGTGAACCTCACCAATGAACTTCATTAAGTTGCACTTCTACAACATCATATCAAAACCATTTCTGCTAATATCTTTAACAGTGGTTCTTTTAATTATCTAAACCATGGATTCATAACAAATTGGCATAGCCAGCAGGATTCTAAATCAGGACTTGTGAGAGCTGGCAACAAGCTATATTCATTAATTACACTATGTATAAGCAAATTCATTTCCATCTGTAGGTTCCAAGCTAATGAAGCACTTTTGATTGCTTGCTGAATAAATTAATGTAACTTTCTTACCTGAAGGTTGTCTGCTTGTCTCTGGGAGAAACAAGGGTTCAGGTCAACAAAAAGCATCTCATGATGTTGAAGCAAATACAGCAGTAGGCCATTGTAAAGCCTTTGTTCTTCACAAGCCAAGGGACTGACAGGAATCCTAAGCGAAGAGGAGATGGATTAAGTTCAGGAGCTCTCAGCTCAGGAGGTAATGATAAGTCACACAGTTAGCTCCCTGGTACCCAAGATAATTCAGCAAAGCAGCCAGTTGGGTGACTGGATAAAACAAGTTCAGCCTCATTTCCAACAACTGAGTCTTGGGACAGGGATCAACTTAATTTGGCGAGTTCACAACACTGGGACCCTCACAGGGAAAGAGCTCCAGTTTGCTGCAACAGTTCACAACACAATGAATCTGCAAGGCAGCACAACAAAATAGCTAGAACCTGACAGTAACTCAGACACCAAGTTCATAAAATTGAAGATGAATAGGAGGAAAAAAAAAAAAAAAAGCCCCAGAAATTTGTCATAACTTGCTGGCATTGGGGCTGGAACACAGTTTTTTGTTATTTTAGCTTATTTTATGAAGGTGAACTTGATGGCTAGAACTGTACTATTACAGGAACTGCCTGCGGAAAGAAAAAACAAAAAAACCCCAACAAGCAAAACCACACAAGAAACCCAAAACAAAACCACACCACCAAAAAACAAACAAACAAACAAAAATCTAACAAAAAACACACCATAGGTAATAAACTATTTCAGTGTAACACTTCAGAGTTCCACAGACGTCAGGCATACAATGCAGTGGAATTTCTGATGCTCTCATTACGGGGTTGTGTTTTGGTTGGTGTTTTTCCACTTTCTTTTTTTATAAATAAAGAGTAGCTGAACTAGTAGTATCCATGCTAGTAAACTAAGTTGGAATAACTTAATTAAGGTCATGGGATTCTTTATATCTCATTCCCTAAAGGAACTGTGTATTCCCCCTATGAACTATCTGTAAGCCTGGAGGACATTTACCTAAATACTGCTGCCTTAGCCAAGCTTCTCCAGCCATGCTGCACCCACTGAGTTCTACTGAGTATAATATTAATATTTAAACAAAAAATTCATATACTCTGGAGAGTAATGTGGAGACATACACACAACAGTCATCTTGTTTGCCAGACTGGCACATTCATTATTAATTTGTGATTTTTAAGTACAAACATACACACTGGACTCAGTCCAGTTGCTTTCATTCATGTCCTTCTTTTGTAAACTTACTGTTGGTTCTGTAAGAACTTAAGTTTGGGCATCTAAAAGAAGATGGTTTAATAACTGTTACAGCCAGGAACAACACAGACAGATTTACAGGATAAACTACTATGTCATCATTTCTCTCTTTAGAGTTGGCTAACATTTCTCCTTCTTGGAGACTCAGTTTCTCCAAAAAGAAAAAAAAAAGCAAGCCTGCACATAAAACCTGGTTGACCAAGCAACAGCCTCTCCTGCATACAACAATACTAAGAGATTATTCATTGCTTACCCAAACATTAACACTCTCAACTCACAGGCCACAGAAGCCACCTTTTTAGTCCCCCACCTTCTTTTCCAGCTTTTCTTTAACTTAGACATGTGTTCCTAAATCCACCTCTACCCTCTGTTAACTCCTTACTAGCACAGTGCACTCCACAATTGTTCATGAAGATAAACAGCTCCTCTTGTCCTACTTACTGGGTCCCACCTTCCCTTCCTAGCAGCCTATGTTCTTGGTGCCCAGTTCTCAATTAATTTTAAAACAAATCTAAGACATACTCTGGGGTGAAAACTCAGAGCTGACTCCAAATATCTACTCATTCACAGCTATTCACAGTTGGCAACAGACAGGTATTCCAAATACAGAAAACAGTTTCTTCCACGACGACTTTCAACTGATTTTGTAAAATAACAATTTCCTACCTCTTGAGACACTTCTGCTGCTAGCAGAAAGTACATTAACAGGCTGACAACAGAGAAACCATGTTCACACACAGCTGAATCCAGAAACATGTCCCTAGGAAGAGCACAGCTACTGAAGTCTATTCTGCACTTCACAAAAACCCTGTTATCAGTTGTAATGCAAATCAAACACAGGAGAACACTCACTACAGATACCAAACAAGTAAAACTCGATCATCAGGGATCAGCTACTGGTTTCTTTGAGTCTAAACTTTCAAAGTGGCTTTGCCACCAAGTGCATCCTAGAAAATCCATAGAGTCCCCTGCCCTGGCTTTGTTCAGGAGATCTGCCAAGATCCCCTGCTGGCAGAGGCTTGTGTATGAGGCTTGCTGCATATTTACAGAAAGCATGAGTCACAGTGAGTAGAAGCCAACAGCTGGTTGGCTAGCATCCTTGTGCACTCATACGAGGATTACTTGCTGGTTTAAGTAGCAGAAAACTCTTTACCAAGATAAGGCATAACAAAGTACACACAGAAATTTCAGTAACATCATTAGAATCTCTGATGAAAGCAAAGTAATACATTGTCCTTAGCACTTAAAGACTAGCAGGACATGAAACAGCTCACAAGAAGGATGAATGACAACAGAAATAAATATCTCATAGGATGAGCAGAAAAAAACAACAGTAGAAGCTGACAGAAAAGTGGAGCTTAGCAAAGGAAGTATAGGGAATAGAAGTCACCCTGATACTTGTCCTAAAAGTTATGGTAATGGCTCCCTTACCTACAAGAAGAAAAGGAGATGAAAGCTGCATCATGCAGATGTTAAGACTGAAGTCTCAAAAGAAAAGAAACAGATGCCGGGGTAAAGATTCTAAAAGAAAAGCAATGTGAAAGGTGCTGCTGAAGCAACTTAACAGCAGTGAAGATAAACCAACTCAGTCTCATGGGCAAAAAAATAGCATGAGGGAGGGAAGGCAGTAGGAGAAACCAGAAGGAGCTGGTTTGCAAAGGACACTAAGGTAAAATTTAACCATTTTACTCTGTTGTGCTTTTCTGAAACATACCTTCTTTTCTTACTCCCATTTTAGGTCCCACCAGCCTGAACAGGGATAAGAAACTTACATACAAATAATGTAATAATAATTCCAATATGAAGATGATTTTAGAGAAATATTCAATATAAGCAGCACTTAAGTAAGGCACTGCAATAGATTAATAGGGAACAGACAGCTTATTGAACACTTATTTTTCACACAAGCAGGGATACTAGTTTCCTAGTATTTAAAATCCATTATAATAGGAGCTTTCTGTGATCCTGTAACTAGACTTTCAATATAACGCTTGGACTAAGGCTTTAACTTTTTTTGTGTTGCAATTACCATAGTTAATAATTGTGAAGTACATGCAGTTTGGGCTTGCAAGGTATAATGAGCATCAAGTTTTATATTCTAATTTTGTGTCTCTGAGGCCCATATGTGTTCAGTTTCTAACTACTAAATAGTCCAACTCAGTCACTTCAATAAAACTGTAAGCATGACAGGACTTCACAAATAAAAGTGTCAACAGATTAAGACAGGTGCTAATCATGGACAGAATTTACCCTTGCATAAAAATAGATCTAAAATTTAAAGTAAAATGTCTTATAAACAACCTAGTTTGTTTAATGTCAAAGAGGGAGAAGCAATTGCACAAAGATGCAGATTGCCAGAAAACATACAGGACAGTTTTAATACCTTCAATGAATTAGTGCCATGAGTGGAGCTGATATTATATCCAGAAGGTTATTTCCAACAATTGCATGCAGTATGCAATTTCTGCAGATTAGGTGTAGAGTTGTTTTTTCCATAACCTTCACACAAGTGCCACCCAACATGTCTCACTTTGCAGAGAATCTACACTCTGGTTGCCAAGTCTTTCATAATGTATCTGCTAATTGCACTAACTCTTGTTCTGAAAGACAGAAAGGACTTTATTCCATGTGTCAGCAGATGTGGTTTGCCACATAAGACTACCTTGAATTTTGCTGCTGTACAGGACAATACTGGTTTATCCTGAATCATTCAAGGCCTCAGGTCACTCAGCAGGAAGCGGTACACCAACCTCACTGAGAGAAAATGCCAGTTGCAAGGTTCTCCTCCCCACTCAAGTACCAAAAAGGTGGTCTTTCACCATCCTAGAAGGTAACCCTCCAAGGACAGCACTAGTTAGATATTTAAAAAAAAAAAAAAAAAAAAAAAAAAGGAGCTCCAGACTTACTGGTTTCTCTCCCAGAGCTTGTGAGATCAGAATGACTGTAAAATACTCATAGGGCAGACACACTTCTATTTATGGTAGCTGTGTTGTCTTGACAAGTCACTGGCGGGGAAATCTGACGCTGATCATTTCCAAGACTTCTCAGACAGGTCATTGCCACAAGCATTTAGTTTAGCACCAAGTCTTCTTTAAAAAACTGACAGAGAGGCATGTTCAGAAGTAGCTGGACCATCTCCCATAACAGAGTGGGATGCTTAAGAACTGAAACAGCTCATCAATCAATAAGGAAGAGTACTGGATTATTATGTGTAGATACAGAAAACTGTGGGCACACATTCAGAGGATTTGGGAAAAGGGGTGAAGGAAAAAAGTATTATTACATGTGTGTGCATGCACAGAAGCCCCATGTCATACTGGAGGGGGCCTGATGGCAGAAGAGTGACAGTCAGTGCAGTCCTTACTGAATTAGTGTGGGGGTAGAGAGACAGTTTTTGGTGAAAGGACTTTTGCATTCAGCCTTTTTCCTGTTTATAAGTATCACCAGACAACTAACCCAGATACTAGGAAGTAAACCTCATCTGGCCCCACTCATTTATTAATTTTAGCATGCAGATATTAAGGAACTTGAGGCTTGGTTGTAGAACTGCTTTGTTCCACCACTGAATATTCTCTATGGTGAAGGCTATTTTCACAGGAGTGAATGGCATAACTCCTACCACACCACATCTTGTTAGATTCTTCTCCCTGGCTATACTTTTGGTAAAGTTAGGGTTCTTTTACTTATATCACCTGCAAAAGTTGTAAGGTGGTACATCTGGTAATAAGCCCACAGACCTGATAAGCAGACACAAACTCAGAGGCCTATGGAAACAGCAGCAGGGTTTAAGAGCACAGTTTCCCAAAACAAAGCCTGTCATTGATTTCTAATATGGTTGCTTGGTACCAACTTTGCTAAATATAGCTTTTTAATAACTTACTTGGACTACTATAAAAAAAGTGAAAAACAACAAGGCTTTTTTTACCGCACAGAAAAGACTTATTGCTAACATACACATTTTGCAAAGTGGGATTGGCTTACGATTTGCATTAATAGCTATGATCCACTGAAATAAAGGTTTACAAATTACAGGACAAGTAAAAACATCTTAAAATCCTCTAGTTTCAACATGAAGGATAAGATCAAGAACTAAACCAACATCACAGGAAAATGCTGCATTATCGGATCATTCTAGGTTGCTCCTTCTCATCACCTTGACTTGCATGACATATGCCCTCCCACCTTTGTTTTTAGCATCCAGTTATGTGACCACACATCATCATCCCAAACATAACTTCTCTATCTTTAGCCAAGCATTGACTGCACACAAGCTCAGCTGGCCTCTGCTCAGATGTCAACTTGAATTTTAGTGGCAAGGGCAGAATGAGTTACTTCTCTTTCTTGATAAAGGAGATTCCTTCTCTGATGTCTAATGCTATTACAAGGTCAAACTCAGCCTAAGTTTTTCAGAATCAAGGCTAACAACAAAGTAGCCTCCACAGCCAGCACTTAGCTTGGCTAAGAAAAGATGAATATTCATTAAACAGCTCTCCATCCCTCACACCTCTTCTCTTCAGATGGTTTCTTACTCAAGGCTGGCCCAGTCAGTCAGTGCAGTCAGCCAGCCCAGAATCTGTCACATCTGCCCATAACTTACTATAAAAACATTTAACTTTCAAAATGCTGCACTTAATACTGGATATACAGTTATGACAGAAAGCCTCATTGCAAAGTGTGATCTAATAGTACTATTTAAGGTTGCTAGAGACTACTCACTTGAAAAGAGCAGGTCCAAATACAACGGCTAGGTTTTCCAGTGTCATGAAATTCACTGCACTGTATGATGCTACCTTCAGCAGGAAAGCAGACAGGAACTGAAGAAGGTTTTGATGGGCTTTAGGCAGGCAGCTGAGCAACTGTCTCAGGTTGCCTATGCATTCTGTTGTTTGGATTTTGTGCTCTGGGAAGGGAAAAAAAGTTGTTATTAATAATAATGACACAGTTTCATCATATGCATTATTACAGATCTGCAAAAGAGGTAAGATTTTAATCTATATTAGAGCAAAGTAAAAAATAAGCATGTTCTAAACAAAGAATCTGTACACTAAATTTTGTTAATTTTTACATATTGATATTCAAGTGCCATGGATTTTCCAGACACTGAGTTTTATATACACAGTTTCTGCTGTTTTTTCCTGTTATGGCAGAATCACCCAGCACTTGCTGCTTTCTAATGGAATTGCAGGCATTAATCATGTACCTGATTCCTCAAAGCTGTAATTTAAAAATTACATAGGACTGTCAGCCTTAACTCTCTCCAGGGATTTCACACACACTGTATGATTCTCATTAAGAGGGACAAGAAATTGTACCCTTTCAGCCCCAAATCATTTTCATTTTGTGACTAATTGCTAGCTCTTGGTCTGAAAATATTTTTGCTCTGTAAATATGCAATTGTAGTTTCACAAGGGATGCTTAAAAACCTAAATAGGGGATACTTAGCATTTTCTTGGTTCTCATTCTTCAAAGATGAGTTACAAGGCAGAAAATGGATTCACAACCAACTCTATTTGATCAGCAGTTCACAACAGTATGATAAAGTCTCCTGGTTATTAAACTGAGACGACAGTGCTGCTCAATAACTAAGAGCTGATGTTCAAATTTGCCATAGATCACCAGGACACATCTGTGCAGCTCTGACACTGTGAGCAGCAAGTTATGCCCTAAGGCAATTTTAGCCCTAAAAAAACATTTTATAAAGGCCAAGACCCCACGATGCTCAACCTATTAATGAAAGGTATAGGAAAGAGGCTGGAGAGGGGGGGAAAAAAAGGAAGAAGAAAAATAGAACAGCAAGACTGTTTGAGGTAGTCAAAACAAATAACTGTATGTCTTTCCATTTGAACAAAAGCAACCTGCAATCTAAATACCAAAACATTAAAAAAAAAAAAAATTCTGTGCAAACCCCTGAGAATTAGTTATTACTCAAAGTCAGTGGGCAGAGTCCACTGAAGGAATTAACTCAGTTATTACAGATACGAACAGGGAACTATACAAGATATTCCTGTAGGTACTCAACTTGGCTTTACCTTTTGAACAATTCAAGCTACTTCATAACACTTGTGTCCTAGAAGGCTATAAGGAAACTGGCAAAAAAAGTACTAAACAGGAACAGGAATGTACAAAAAGGGTCCTGGAAAAGGGAAGGTTAAATAGAGAAAAAGGCTTCAGCCTGGAAAAGAGAGAAGTGAGGCATTGGCTATATAAAGCCATGAGCAGCATTATGCTGGTGAGTAGCTAAAAGTAAAAATATGATTCCAGTAACAAGTAAGGAATCAAATTTAAAAAGGAATCATCCAGAAGAGAAATCTCCACAAATACTACAGGACTGTGGGGTGCCTTGCACAAGAATTGGGGAAGTTCAAAAGCCTTAACGAAAGAAAACAAACAAACAAACAAAAAAAAAAACACAACCAAACACCTTAAAATTATTTTAAAATACATATAAAAATTAAAAATAAGTAATTAACACATGATAAGTGAAAAGAGGAAAGAGAAGACTGAAAAGAAAGAACGAGTAAACAGGAAAGAAAGAAAATTGAAAAGAATAAGGAGAAAGAGTGAAGAGGTAGAAGAGAAGACTAAAAAGAGTGAAGAGAGAGATAAGAGGAAAAAGAAGATTGAAAAGAGCAAAGAGAAAGGGAAATTATATGAGAAAGAGTGAAAAGGTATTAGAGAAGATTGGAAGAACTGGAGACAATGAGTGCTGATGAGTGCAGACAAGTGCAGAGAGAAGACAGAAAAGAGTGAAGAGAGAGAAAAGGATAAAAAGAAGATAAAGACTGAACAGGTAAGAGAGAAGACAGAAAAGACTAAGAGAAAGAGTGAAAAGGGAAAAGAGAAGACTGAAAGGACTGCAGAGAAAGAGTGCAGAGAAGTATTGAAAAAGGAAAAGAGAAGATTAAAAAGGAGTGAGAAGAAAGATGAAAAGGGAACAAAGAAGAGAGAAAAGAGTAAAGAGAAAGACTGAAAAGAATTAAAGGACTGAAGAGAAAGAGGGAAGAGAAAGAGGGAAGAGAAAGAGGGAAGATAGAAGAAGGACGACAGCAGAGAAAGAAAGACGACAGCAGAGAAAGAAAGACGACAGCAGAGAAAGAAAGACGACAGCAGAGAAAGAAAGACGACAGCAGAGAAAGAAAGACGACAGCAGAGAAAGAAAGACGACAGCAGAGAAAGAAAGACGACAGCAGAGAAAGAAAGACGACAGCAGAGAAAGAAAGACGACAGCAGAGAAAGAAAGACGACAGCAGAGAAAGAAAGACGACAGCAGAGAAAGAAAGACGACAGCAGAGAAAGAAAGACGACAGCAGAGAAAGAAAGACGACAGCAGAGAAAGAAAGACGACAGCAGAGAAAGAAAGACGACAGCAGAGAAAGAAAGACGACAGCAGAGAAAGAAAGACGACAGCAGAGAAAGAAAGACGACAGCAGAGAAAGAAAGACGACAGCAGAGAAAGAAAGACGACAGCAGAGAAAGAAAGACGACAGCAGAGAAAGAAAGACGACAGCAGAGAAAGAAAGACGACAGCAGAGAAAGAAAGACGACAGCAGAGAAAGAAAGACGACAGCAGAGAAAGAAAGACGACAGCAGAGAAAGAAAGACGACAGCAGAGAAAGAAAGACGACAGCAGAGAAAGAAAGACGACAGCAGAGAAAGAAAGACGACAGCAGAGAAAGAAAGACGACAGCAGAGAAAGAAAGACGACAGCAGAGAAAGAAAGACGACAGCAGAGAAAGAAAGACGACAGCAGAGAAAGAAAGACGACAGCAGAGAAAGAAAGACGACAGCAGAGAAAGAAAGACGACAGCAGAGAAAGAAAGACGACAGCAGAGAAAGAAAGACGACAGCAGAGAAAGAAAGACGACAGCAGAGAAAGAAAGACGACAGCAGAGAAAGAAAGACGACAGCAGAGAAAGAAAGACGACAGCAGAGAAAGAAAGACGACAGCAGAGAAAGAAAGACGACAGCAGAGAAAGAAAGACGACAGCAGAGAAAGTTTGAAAAGTGAAAAGAGAACATTGAAAGAAGTGAAGAGACTGAAAAGGGAAGATAGAAGAAAGAAAAGGGTGAAGAGAAAAAATGAAAAGGGAAAAAAATATTGAAAAGACAAAGAGAAAGACTGAAAAGGTGAGAAGACAGAAAAAAATGAGTGCAGAGAAAGAGTGAAAAAGAAAAAGAGAAGCTTGAAAGCTTTGAAGAGCAATAGTGTAAAGGGAAAAGAGAAGGAGTGAACATGAGAGCCTGAAGACAGAAAAGAATGGAAAGACTGAACAGGGAAGAGAGAAGATTGAAAGGACTGCATAGAAAGACTGAAAAGGGAAGAGAGAACAGAGAAAAGAGTGAAGAGAACAAATGCAGAGAACGAGTGGAGAGAAATATTGAAAAGGAAAAATAGAAGACTGAAAGCAGTGAAGAGAAATAGTGAAAAGGGGAAAGAGAAGGGAAGGAGTGAACTGGAGATACTGAAGACATAAAAGAATGGAGAGAAAGAATGAACAGGGAAGAGAGAAGATTGGAAGTTCTGCAGAGAAAGACTGAAAAGTGAAAAGAGAAGACTGAAAGGACTAAAGAGAAAGAATGAAATTAGAAAAGAGAAGAAGGAAAGGTCTGAAGAGAGTGAAAATAGAAAAGAGAAAATTGAAAGGACAGAAGAGAAATAGTGAAAGTAGAAAAGACAAGATTGGAAGGACTGAAGAGAAATACCGAAAAGGGAAGAGAGAAGACTGAAAAGAGAGAATAGAAAGAATGAAAAGGGAAGATAGAAGAGAGAAAAGAGTGAAGAGAAAGAGTGAAAAGGAAAGATAGAAGAGAGAAAAGAGTGAAGAGAAAGAGTGAAAAGGAAAGATAGAAGAGAGAAAAGAGTGAAGAGAAAGAGTGAAAAGGAAAAGAGAAGTATGAAAGGACTGAAGAGAAAGACTGAAAAGGGAAGAGAGAAGACAAAAATACAGAGAAAGAGTGCAGAGAAATATTGAAAAAGGAAAGGAGAAGATTGAAAGCAGTGAAGAGAAATAGTGAAAAGGGGAAAGAGAAGGTGTGAACAGAAGAAACTGAAGACAGAAAAGAATGGAGAGAAAGAATGAACAGGGAAGAGAGAAGATTGAAAGGATTGCAGAGAAAGAGTGAAAATAGAAAAGAGAAGAATGAAAGGACTGAAGAGAAAGAGTGAACAGAAAGACTAAAGAGAAAAACTGAAAAGGGAAGAGAGAAGACAGAAAGAGCACAGAGAAACATTGGAAAAGTAAAGAGAAGATCAAAAGCAGTGAAGAGAAATAGTGAAAAGGGAAAAGACAAGGAGTGAACAGCGAAGAGAGAAGACCGAACGGACTGCAGAGAAAGAGTGAACAGGGACGAGAGTGAACAGGGACGAGAGTGAACAGGGACGAGAGTGAACAGGGACGAGAGTGAACAGGGACGAGAGTGAACAGGGACGAGAGTGAACAGGGACGAGAGTGAACAGGGACGAGAGTGAACAGGGACGAGAGTGAACAGGGACGAGAGTGAACAGGGACGAGAGTGAACAGGGACGAGAGTGAACAGGGACGAGAGTGAACAGGGACGAGAGTGAACAGGGACGAGAGTGAACAGGGACGAGAGTGAACAGGGACGAGAGTGAACAGGGACGAGAGTGAACAGGGACGAGAGTGAACAGGGACGAGAGTGAACAGGGACGAGTGAAAGGACTGCAGAGAAAGAGTGAACAGCGAAGAGAGAAGAGAGAAGAGAGAAGAGAGAAGATTGAAAGGACTGCAGAGAAAGAGTGAACAGCGAAGAGTGAACAGCGAAGAGTGAACAGCGAAGAGTGAACAGCGAAGAGTGAACAGCGAAGAGTGAACAGCGAAGAGTGAACAGCGAAGAGTGAACAGCGAAGAGTGAACAGCGAAGAGTGAACAGCGAAGAGTGAACAGCGAAGAGTGAACAGCGAAGAGTGAACAGCGAAGAGTGAACAGCGAAGAGAGAAGATTGAAAGGACTGCAGAGAAAGAGTGAACAGCGAAGAGAGAAGATTGAAAGGACTGCAGAGAAAGAGTGAACAGCGAAGAGAGAAGATTGAAAGGACTGCAGAGAAAGAGTGAACAGCGAAGAGAGAAGATTGAAAGGACTGCAGAGAAAGAGTGAACAGCGAAGAGAGAAGATTGAAAGGACTGCAGAGAAAGAGTGAACAGCGAAGAGAGAAGATTGAAAGGACTGCAGAGAAAGAGTGAACAGCGAAGAGAGAAGATTGAAAGGACTGCAGAGAAAGAGTGAACAGCGAAGAGAGAAGAGAGAAGATTGAAAGGACTGCAGAGAAAGAGTGAACAGCGAAGAGAGAAGAGAGAAGATTGAAAGGACTGCAGAGAAAGAGTGAACAGCGAAGAGAGAAGAGAGAAGATTGAAAGGACTGCAGAGAAAGAGTGAACAGCGAAGAGAGAAGAGAGAAGATTGAAAGGACTGCAGAGAAAGAGTGAACAGCGAAGAGAGAAGAGAGAAGATTGAAAGGACTGCAGAGAAAGAGTGAACAGGGAAGAGTGAAGAGAGAAGATTGAAAGGACTGCAGAGAAAGAGTGAACAGGGAAGGGTGAAGAGAGAAGATTGAAAGGACTGCAGAGAAAGAGTGAACAGCGAAGAGGGAAGAGAGAAGATTGAAAGGACTGCAGAGAAAGAGGGAAGAGGGAAGAGGGAAGAGGGAAGAGGGAAGAGGGAAGAGGGAAGAGGGAAGAGGGAAGAGGGAAGAGGGAAGAGGGAAGAGGGAAGAGGGAAGAGGGAAGAGGGAAGAGGGAAGAGGGAAGAGGGAAGAGGGAAGAGGGAAGAGTGAACCGGGAAGAGTGAACCGGGAAGAGAGAAGATAGAGAAAGAGTGCAGAGAAATATTTAAAAGGGAAAAGAGAATATTGAAAGGATTGAAGTGGAAGACTGAAGCAGGAAGAGAGAAGAATAAAAAGACTGAAGAGAGAATTACAAATGGAGAGAGAAGATTTGAAAGACCTGAAGGGAATGGCTGGAGAGGATGAGAGCAGAGGATGAGAGCAGAGGACAAGAGAAAAGTAATTTGAATAGGAGGAGAAAAGTGAATAGAAGCAATGAGCAGATTGAAAAGAGGAAAGTGAAATCTGAAAAACAGAAAGAATGAAAAGAAGTAAAGAGAAGAGGGACAGAAAACAGTGAAAAACAGGACACAGAGTCATGAAAAAGTGAAAATAAAGAGAAAAGAGAAAAGAAAAGGTTAAAAAAGTGAAAAGAAAGGAAAGTGAGAACAATGAGAAAACAGTGTAAAGAAAAGAGAAGAATTAAATGAAGAGTGAAAAAAAGGAAAGACAAAAGTGAAAAGAAAAAGTTCAGAAAAAGGTGAGGAGAAAAGTCAAAAAAGAAAGGTGAGAGAAAAGTGAACAGAAGGAAAAGAAAAAAGTGGAAAAAGAGTGAAAAGTGGAAAAAGAGTGAAAAAAAGTGCAAACAGAGAAAGAGAAGAGTGCAAAGCAAGACGGAAAATAATAGCGCAAAGAAAGGTAAAGAGCGCAAAGAAAGGTAAAGAGCGCAAAGAAAGGTAAAGAGCGCAAAGAAAGGTAAAGAGCGCAAAGAAAGGTAAAGAGCGCAAAGAAAGGTAAAGAGCGCAAAGAAAGGTAAAGAGCGCAAAGAAAGGTAAAGAGCGCAAAGAAAGGTAAAGAGCGCAAAGAAAGGTAAAGAGCGCAAAGAAAGGTAAAGAGCGCAAAGAAAGGTAAAGAGCGCAAAGAAAGGTAAAGAGCGCAAAGAAAGGTAAAGAGCGCAAAGAAAGGTAAAGAGCGCAAAGAAAGGTAAAGAGCGCAAAGAAAGGTAAAGAGCGCAAAGAAAGGTAAAGAGCGCAAAGAAAGGAGGAGAGAAGAGTGCAAAGAAAAGTGAAAAGAAAGGCAAAGAGAAGATTGCAAAGAGTAGAGTGCAAGGAGAAAAGAGAAATAAGAGTGAAACAGAATAAAATAAATAAAATAAGACTGTTCCATTAAAAGCAACTAAACTTCAGTCTGAGGTTGAAGAAAATTGAAATCCTTGCTATAGGAAAGTGCAATGAACACTTTTTCTTTCATTGTGAAAGTACAGAAGCTTAGAAGGTGCCCACTCCATACCTTGGAAAGTTTTTAGCAAGTCAGAACAGATGTTGTCTGGAAAAACAGCCACTGGCAGTTCCTTCAGAAAGAGTTTCAGGAGACTGGCCACTGAATCAACATCCCCATCATTAATAAGGTCTACTTTTTCTCCTTGATTGTATTTCTGCTTCAGTTCCTTGATTTTATTTACTGAGCCACTTATTCGAAATATACCGACATGCTCCAGGCCTGTTTAAGAGGAAATATTAAACAGCAAGAAATGTTTGCATTACAATCCCTGTGTGACAGGAACTGGATCTCAAAAAGCAAGATAAAGTATAATAACTGTAAAAATAGGATTTTCAGCAGTTACAGAAAAGTACAGCTTAAACAAAGAATAAGAGTATTCACAGACCTGAGAAAACATGAACTTACCAAATACTTCGAGGTATTCCACCATCTGTGTCACAAGAAAGGGAACTCCACATTGCATTGCATCCTGTGTGAGGGTTTCCAGAGGTACACCAAATGTGCTTCTTTCCTTGCTAAACTGTAGATCTGGTGAGACTTTATTTGTTGTGGGCCTGACTTGAATAGAAGATAATGATTTCTGGGGAAGGAAAACAGGCAACCAATATGCAGAAACTGGTTTTTACTATTTTAAGGTCTAAGGGTCTCCATTTTGGGTAGAATCGTGTCACGATTTTAGTTCTGCTGCATGTTCTTAAAACACTAGTATCATTCTTCTTCTGTAGAGCGGAGACAGGACCTGCAGTGGGGTAAATCCTAACAAAACCCATTCACACCGACTTTCAGAGAAAATGGGGCTCCGGGTCAAGGCAGATTCCTGCTTTAGGAGAGGGAGGGGCTGCTAAACCCCTTCCTCAAGAAGAGCCCCAACAGTCAGGAAAATGGCTGACCGAGCAGGTGCACAGCC
This sequence comes from Apus apus, assembly GCF_020740795.1. NCBI lineage: Eukaryota > Metazoa > Chordata > Aves > Apodiformes > Apodidae > Apus > Apus apus. The sequence continues at coordinate 30,360,608 of NC_067285.1, forward strand.
TTCCAAATCCAAGCTTGTCAACTTCTACCCAATTCAGGAAGATAAAAGACCCAAGATTCATAAAGGAGCTGGAAAAGGAATTTATGCAGCAGCCATGACACAGGCCCGTTAAAGGGTTCCCATCTGCTCGCCCAGTCACTCCAAACATCTACCCTAACAACAGACACAAAAACGCATGTAAGAAATCATGAAAAACCTGCACTTGGGAGCTGCTCTTTCATCTTGTCAGGAGGAGAGGCCCAGGACCCAGGGTGTTGCCCATGCCCGGAGCCGGCAGCAGGGCTGAGGGGGTCCCTCTGAGGAGAGGGGAGCTGCCCCAGGCGGGCATGGCCGGTTCCGGCCGGCTCTGCAGCCACCCCACAGAGCCCCTCAGCCCCGCAGGTGGCACCTCAAGAGGATGTATTTAAGAAAGGGGCAAATGCTGCCTGGTCACAAGGAGCCCTCATCCTGCCCCTTGCTTTGGGTCATAAGCTGGTGACCACCACCCACTGTGACATTTTGTCCTCATTTCCTCTCAGGCTGTGCTTGCAGTCACGAAGGAGAGGAACCATTTCCACTAGGCAATGAGGGCAGAAGTGAACAGCTGGAACACCAGGATTTACCAATTCTGCATCAGGAATATTTAAACAGTACCTGCATTTCATTTTAAAGTGAGGTTTTTATTTTTTGTAGCATCATCCCAACACATTCTTAAACCAGCCACTTCCTAAATGTTGAGTTTTTTACTATGTTTTCAGAAGGAAAAAGCTGGACCACTATAAAAAAATGTGGTTTTCAGCTCATAAAGTGCACACCTTCAGCAAAGCTGCAAGCTGGAGCTTGAGGCTGTGTCCAGCCATGCTGCCATTGGGAACACACACAAACACATCTGGGATCACACACACACGTCTTGAAACATCAAGACTCCATTTCGCTCTTTCAGTACATAAGCAAGCTCAGAAAGTTATTTGAATGCTATAGAATTCGTAATTATCTAAAAGGAACCAATAACAGCATGTATCAAATATGTTTTACAGCATTTTTTATATATAAGCTGCAAGGTGTTTAAAAAAGCCTCTAAAGCACCTGTGATACATTACTCTAAATACCTTCTCCTTCCCTCATCAGATAGGGCAGCTGGGTTGGGGGAAGAAGTGCAGCCTTCTCAGAAAAAAGTAAGGATGTAAGAAAGGACATAAGAAGCCAGATTTAAGTTAACTTACACAGAAGGAGGCACCTGCTCCCATCTTAGACTGCAGGAGAGAATCAGTATTTCAGCTATGCTCCTCAGAAGACACCATCACCTTCCTTCCCCTCACAAATGCATGCAGTCCAGCCAAAGCTAACTGCAGCTGTTGGGCTCTTCCTCTGTAATTAAGTTATCGCAGCATAATTGCTAGGCACCATCTTAATCAGTAGTTTCACTTCAGATTTTGTTGAAGGTAGAAATTAATTGCTAGTAGAAGTGGATTTCTTGTAGCCAGTGCTTGTTTCTGGAGTCACATAGCACAGGCTGTGTTACCATGAGGAGAGGTTTCCAAGGCACCTCAGACACACAATTGCACGGCTCCCTGAAGCACACTGGTTGTGTGCTTGATATTTACTTTTGAGTTGCAGATAAGTTATATTACCTGCTGTCCATATTGCCTGGTAGCAGCACTAAGTAAAATATTGTGAGATAGCCCACAATGTATACATTTTATAGATACAATTTATATAACATCTGCACAATCATTTTGGTAAACTTACAAACAAAGATTCATGCAGCCTTTGAAATATACAAGATGTAGATGCTGTTCAGCCCAACAGCTTTTATTGCAATTCTTTCAGATACAAAGTCTCTCTGAGGAAATAAGCCACAATGAAGCAAGTCATGTTGCAGTTAAAGCTAACTGGGGGACATTCTTAATACAAGTTTGGTAGATACTCATGAAACAAGAACAGAACACACAAGGCAAAAAATAATAATACAGGCTCCAAGTCAGATCCTTTTAGAGGAGCACTAGTAAAGTAGGATTTACTCTGCCACTACACTGGACTACTGCTCAGTGCAGATGCCAAAGACAAGTATAAATTCCTTAGTAGAGTCAATACCACTTAAAAAACAGTACACAATAAAGACTTTCAGCACTCTTACCTGTCCATCAGATCCCACAATGAGGTCTGGAAATGCTGTGGTTTAAGCCTTTCTCCCCCTGCAATCTGAGACTTCCCTGCACACCTGGCAGGAGAACCTCCTAGAAGCAATGGCCTTGCTTTCAGCTCAGAGCATGCCAGCCCCCACCATCCAGGTGCAGCCAGTACATCGTTAAAATCCCAGCCAGTGAGGTTCATTTTTGCGCCTGCCCAGCAGGACAGCCTGGCCTCATTGCTGCAAATCTTCTCCACCTGGGCCCATCACCACAGCTGTGGCTGCTTGAGGGGCCCCGTCCCTGCCTTGACCCCTTCAACATGGCCACCCTGCAATATTACTTTCACAGCTAATCCTGTTCAAAGCTGCTGGACCCAGAGGAAGTAACAAGGCTGTCCCCCCAATACTGCTCCACATAAAAGTGACTGCTAAGAAGGAGAAGAAATGGGGTGTTTGTCCTCCCCTGCCACATGGTGTGCCTGCCCTGTCACAGCAGTATGGTATACAGTGCTCATATCTGAGAGGATAGGGCAGGTATTTTGATGTGTGACACCCCCTCCCTGATGCATTCAAATGCTCTGCCACCAGCATCCCCCAGCCATGATTTTCCCTCCCTTTGTGCACTCACATAGGTTATTGCTGTGTTTGAAAAGCAACTGGGGCAGGAGAAGCTCCCTCATCTTTGCTGGGTCCCTTTGGGACAGAAGATAGTATGAGGCATTCAAAAGCCACCAACGCCCCAGGTAGCCATGCCCGTGCACGGGCAGCCATTTTCTCTCTGCAGCCAGAGCAAAAAGGCCTCCCTCACAGAAAGGCCTGTGCAAAAATTAAAAAAAAAAAAAAAAAAAAAAAATTAAAAAATTAACAGCTCTTTCTTTGCTCCCAGCCCCACAGCACATTTCCACCCTCCAGCTTACCAGATGTCCTAGGAATCACCCTGCTGACGTGACACTCTCCCCTGATTCAGCTGAACATGTACACTCTAGGCAAATACCTTTCAAAGCAACAAATTCCCTGCCTGAGCAGCAAGCTCATTTTTTTATTGAATCATCACAGAGCAAACAAGGCAGCAGCAACTACAATCAGCTGCTTGGTCTCTATTGCTCCTCTAACTGCAGCTAACGAAAAATTTGGTTTTGAGACCTGCCTGTTGGATCAAAAAGTGAAATTCTGCAAGATTTACAGAAAAGGAAGACATTTCAGTTTCCCACAAAGCCTGCAGCAGCTAGAGGGCACACAAGGCTTGCTGGAGAGGTGGTCCTGCAAACCACACTTCAGACGCAGCAAGGAGACCCAAACCCTGGACAGGATTTTCCTTTTGTACAAAGTAACACAGTTCAGAGGGATGATTTCTCCTCACGTTGCTGTGGCAGCAGTTAGCACAAATGAAAGATGTAACTGCTCATACTGTGTAGCTGCAATTTAAACCCTTCCTTCACAACCTCTGGATCAAAGTAAGTCCCTGCAGAACTTCAGCTATATGAGCAGCCACTTCAAAGGCTCCATCTAAATTAAAAACAATACTTTTGGTCTCCCAACATCCTGCTGCCCAAGGCAAGGCTTGTGAGGAAAGGCAGTGCCCTGGCCTGGGCAGTGTGAGAGGCTAGAGGAGCATCAGGGTTTTCTTTTGTACTCACTTCACTGGGCATGGCCTCCAGCTACTGAAAAGGGCTGCTTTTTGATGTCTAAAGATATTGAAAGAATAAACATAAAAGAAAAACAAAAAAGTTTCATTTTCTTCCTTAGAAAGCAAGTTTTGTGTTTTGTTTGGTTTGTTTTTTTACAGAAGGAACACCAGGAATCACTGTGAGAGGGCAGAGGTAAATCCACTGTCAGCAGCAGTAAAAAACAACAGCAGCAAGAAAAATAACTAACCAAGGCTTTACAGTTCATTTCAGATTTTTCGTACAAAACTGCAAGCAGCCTGTTCTGCTAATTCATTGATCTGTGTCTCGGCTTCAGGAGACTCCAAACACCCAGCCAAGGAGGAAAGAAAGCCCTTCATGGTGGGCAAGAGCTGAGCAGCCAGAGCGCGTGCCCTGCGGGGAGGCCGAGGTGGGGATGCAGGCTGGGCAGTCCTGCCATGGCCCAGATCCAGCTGGAGAGGCTGCAGTGGCTCAGGACCAGAAGTAAACACTTGGGAAAGCAGCCCTGCTGATCCCAGCTGAATAGTAGCTTGCAAACTGCAGGCTTGGAGCACTGGATGCTCAGGATCAGAGTAGAACCACGGCATTCATAAATAAATACACAAAGTCTGACCTGAAAAAAAAGTAAATTCAATCCAATTGCAGCTGCCAGCCAGCCCACCTTCATGACAGCATTCTCACTTACCCAGTGACAACTTCAAAAGCAACTCTTCAGGGATATCTGGTCATACACTGCTGATTACAAATCAAAGCTGTATGTTTTTCATTTAAAACACTGTCCATGCATAAGTGCTGTGTTTCAGTCCCACTGTTTGTTTCCTGGCATCTAATGTTATCCTGAAACAGAATTTGTGATGCTTCAATTTTAGTTGTGTTGAGGCCTTGATGTATTTAAAGTGATTTCTTATTTTTTTCAACTGGATAACTGTAGAGAACAAAAATTCCTCCAGTTTGTCAGAAGGTCTGAGAACACCACAAATACAAATTAATCAGCTCATGAAAACATCTCTAAATGTGTCCCAACTGTAATAAACACTCCAGACCCTCTGGAACTGGTCTGCTGGAGTTCCTCAATTATGCTGTTGACAAAGGAAGTTTATACAGTGTTGTATCCAGAACACTGGACATTACAAGTTCACATAATCAACCTCTGGCTCATTTCAGCTGGTTAAAAAACCTTTTCTTCCCATATATCAAAATAAATGCCAGCCCAGTGGAGAAGGCCACAGGACAGCATCCCATAGTACCTCACAGCTAATGGTGTTGGATTTTTGCAGCTTGTCAAGAGTCAAATCAGCAAATGTGCCCTAGCCAGTCAACCAGCATCCCCCCAGCAATGAGACCCCTGGTATGGCATCTCTTGCCCACCCCCGCACTGGGGACAGTGTGAGGTAAAAAGGGCAGACAAAACCTAAAGGAGCTGAGGGAGGTGGAGAAGGCACTGTGAGATGAGACAGTATAAGAAGGTGATGTAGCAAGGGATACAGGAATTCAATGCACTGTTCAGAACTGTTTTGAGAGGCAAGGTCTGTTTTGGGTGGGGAGCTCAGTGAAAAGTCACTGCCGTAAGTAGGAACAGTATTGCTCTGACTTTGCAATTTATATGACTGAAAAAAATAGGATAAAACTCACAAACCCCTGCCAAGTGATTGTGTGCTGACCTCTTCCACTTCAGAGCTGACAGCTTCAGCAAGGAAGACTGGAAACACTAAAAAGTCCTAGTGATTTGTCTGAAAAGAAGGAAAAAAGAAAAATGACATTGTCTACTCCTTGGCTCAAAATGTTCAAAACCATTCCTTTCAGGAATGAATTTCTTCCTCTCTGTATGTAATCTTTTGGAAACAGCATGATCATTTGCACTATGATGCAGTGGTTGCACCATCTCAGCCTTGACAACCTTTGTGTACTTATCCCATAAAATCATCCCTGAATTATCACAAAATCAGTCAGGGCCAGATACAGATGAGTTTCCACCAGATTAACCTGTGTTACTGGTTTTCATTACCACCTTAAGACGCAAAACACTCATATATTTGATTCCAATTCATTATGATACACTTTACACTGAGAAAGGAATAAGTTGTGAAAAAATGTGTATTTTAAAGTATATGGATCTGGTAGAGAAATTACAGAGAGCCTCAAACAAAAGGAAAAAATGGAAATATGAGCTACAACCAGCAAAGTACACGAGTAAAAATGTAACTTGTATTAGGTAATCACTGGCAAGAAATGAAGCATTAAAAAAAAGTATTTTTGTTTTAATCACTACCATATCAGTATACATTTTCCCACATCTTAGCTGCTAAGAGCCACAGTACAGACTTTTAGGATGGTTGCCACATATCCCTCATGACAGTACTTTGCCTGCCAACTATTTCTACGCACCTAGCTAAATTATCAGAAAGGAAGAATTGCTGTCCTGACAAGAAAGCAGCTCTCCCCTGCTGCTACATGCTTTGCTTTTCACTGTGCTTATGGAAAGGGCACACAGGCCACAACCTCTCCTGCCAGGCAAACTCTTGTCAACTGCCAGCACTGCCCCCTCTAACTTAATTTCTGCTCACCGCTGATCAGGTGGTCTCCTTGGGATGTGGATGCCCAGGGGCTAAGGCAGTTACATCTCCACAGCCAGCACCAGTCAGACACAAGGGAACTGCCCCCTTCTCCATCAGCCAGGTACAGAATCACAGAATCTTAGGGATTTGGAAGGACCTCAAAAGATCATCTAGACCAACCCCCCTGCCAGAGCATCAGTCAGCGTTGTGCCTGAGCAACTATCTCCTGAGTCATGGCAAGGCTCTTTGTTACTGTAGACTCAGCACACACCTGGCAAGCTTGGAGTTGCCTCCCTCTATCTGCACCCATCTCTGGCAATGGATTTGTTGATGTCCTGCAGTGGCTCAGCAGAGCCTATTTCCAGGCAGCTGAATTACAGGCATGTGGAGAACTGCCCCATGGAACAGTGGGAGGCACATGTTCAAACTGCTTGCTTGCCTTTTTTTTCCCCACGGCCTTTTAAAATGCTCCATCATGGTTTTTCTTTAAAAGGCTTTAGAAAAGCATGCAGAAAACTGTATATGCTTCCTTGGCAGTTTTGTAGAACTGAAAGTAATTGACAAGTGACAGGTCAGTAACTGTCAATACTCTCCTCCTCTTGGAAGGAAATGTCATGAAGGTTGAACTGGAGCCTGCCTATCTCTGCTTCCTGTTTTGAATTTAATTTTCTCCCTCTAATCTCCACCTGGCACCTACACCTCTTAATTTTCTTGAAGTTGTTCCAGGGAAAACAAGTCAGCATTAAAAATTTAGTATTGCTTCATAATCTAAAGGCATTATCTTGCTGTTGCAGCTGAAGAGCAGAACATCAACAAAAATAGCTGTAGGCTGAAAACTACTGAAATGAAGCAAGTAAATCTCTTTTTCAGGACTTACAAATTATTTAACAGCCATTTCAGTCTATATAATGAACTTCAAACCATACATGAATAAGGCTCATAACTGAACTGTCTATTTGGGGAACTGAGTGAAAGAAAATCCCAAACTTTGACACAGACAGTAAATTTGAGAGGAAGAATACATCCAAAGTAGCTGGAGGTATAGCTGTACCTGGGAAAGGCTCTGTCTAGTAAAATCTAAGCACAAGGCCTAATCTGCAACTAGACATCCTGACCACTGTTCCTTATTTGACTTCATATGCCAGTACATACAGTGTATATTGCTTACTGGAAAAAAAAAAAAAAAAAAAAGAAAGAAAAACATTATGGGAAGAAAAACCTATCCTCCCATTCCCAAAGTCTCACCATCCCTGCCAGAAATAAAAGTATGCAAATTGCTTCTTAGTGCTGTTTGCACAAAAGAGAGAAGTAATGGGGATAGCAGTTTGGGCTAAAAATTTGTATTTGTAAGAGAAGAAAACATATTCTTATTTCCATGTAGATTTCTTTGCAGTTTGCTGGTGGTTGCTTCATCTCACTTTCTTCAGAAGAAAGATCAGGTAAGTCTTCTGTTCACATCTCCTAAGCACCATCTTCTCCCTTTCAAAGTGGATTACAGCACTAAAACTTGGTGTTTCTAACATTGCAATTCCACCGGAATGCAGATTGGCTCAAAAAATATTCATCCTCTGCTGCAGGCATTTTTATACGTGGTTAAGGACACCTGGATTTTCTGCTAAGACACCACAGCAAAAGTTAACCAACATGACTCAGACTGGCAATTACTGAACATGCATTTAAACATAATCAGAAAGTATTAACTAAGGCAAATTTTCTTCCAGTTTTTATTTGTACTTCTCCAGCAGCACAGAATTTCAATACCTTTTTTCCTTACTGATTCAATATTGTTTCAAATTAGATACTCCTGTTTATGACGTTCAATTAACTCTGCCTTCTGCAGTCTTGTGATGCTACTCCCTTTAGAGAAAACTCAAAAGGTGGAAGACCTTCAAAAGCAGGATCTTCTCTCCAGAGAAACTGAGATGGCAGCAGCAGCTCCATCAAGCTGTCGAGTTCCAGGCTAGATGATGGAATTCTGTTTTCAGTAATTCTCATAGGCAAATTCAAGTCTACTCTCAAACAATAATGTATACGGTGTGCTCAGTGAGAATTCCCTCTTCCCCATCTCTCTCTCCCAGGAATTTTCCTGGTAGTCAAAATGGTCATTCACACACCCAAAAGAGTGACAATTTGTTACTTATGACTGATGGTGCCGGGGGAGATACCAGATTGTCAAGTGCAGTCTTGTAATTTTTTTGTCCCTTATTTCCTGTCAGCACCTCCACATAACAGTTTATTTGAAGGAAATATTACTTAATTCAAGCATTTTTATGAACTCTTGCAAAACCTCATACATAGTATTTCTCATAATTCAAGATGTACCAGATTATTTCAGTTATCCTGATTTGAAAAGATGGTCCCTTAAGTAATGCAAAGCAGGGAGACAGTCACTCTAACTCAGGCACTTTTTAATTAAACAGGAAAGTAACTTGATTCCAACAGAAGATAGCATGACCCAGTACAACTTGATATGCATGTCATATATCCATTTTAAAGGTAGAACCACAAAAAACCCACACAATTTAGATATGATCTGTAAACAGGGTTGGTCAGAGCACCAGCAATTTATAAAACAGGGAGGTAGGTATTCATCTTGTTACTCAGCAACATCTCCTAGTCATTGCTGTTAACCACTGAAAACATGTTTACTTTTCAACATGCACTGTGGCACCAGGAAAGGAGGAGAGTTGAGTCAGATGATTTTCAGCCTGCAATTAGAGAAATGTGGGGGAAAATCCTCAAACTAATTTGAAATAAAAGGAAGTGTTTTTGCAAGTTTAGCTATGACCAAGTAAGATTAAGCTTGGAGACAAAGGCAGATGGGAACAATGTTTGCTGCAGTCTCACAGCACCGGGATATGACTGCAAGGGCAGTTTACAAAGGAATTGCTCCAAGCTCCTTCCCACTCACATGCTGGGGAGCACCACAGCGTGTTGTGCTGGCAGTTAGATGTGAGCCCACACTGCAACAGCAACAAGCTGGTCTGAGTGACAAAAAACAAAACAAACAAACAAACAAAAAACCCAAAAAAACCACAGACAAACAAACAAAAGGCATTTTTAGGGGTTCCCTGAGTGGGTTTACAACAAACACAGCACCCATAACGATGTAGTGTTGGATGCTGGATGCCTTCAGCAAGAACTTCAACTGGGAGAAAACACATCTTGAAACTATGGCCTGGAAAACTAATTGGACTTAATCCTTCTTCAGCAAGGGACAGATGCAGGGATGCTCTCCTGAAGACTCCTGAGGTACTCACTCAAAGGGTGAACATTGCAAGATACTCCTTGCTGCACACTAAGTGAGGTGACTGGAAGCAGCCAAGTGTTAAATCTCATGCTCCAGGCATGAGATTCTCCTACCTCTCACCTTATGCTAGCTCACAAAACTGCAGCACACATAGCACAAAAGCTGCACCTGACACAGGAGATCCAAACAGATGAAAGCACAACAGGGAGACCCCGGAGCCAAAAGATTTATCCTGCCTTCAACCTTTCCTTACCACATGTGCACAAGACTCCCATTCTTCACTAAATTAAGTCTTGAATATCTGCAGCCAGAGAAGTTGAGACATCTGCATTCACACCAGTCATACTTGATTCCAGACATTTCATTTCAGACATCTCAGCCTTTAGATTCTAATGACATGAAAACATTTTAGGATTAATAAAGTAAATTTCTACTGATGTGATTATTTGGTGCTAATGAAAAAAAACACCCAAGCAAGCCAATAGTCCACACATCAAGCAAAGGTAGCTAAAGCTGACCAACAGTCTTGTTGCAAAAAAACACGGACACAATAAAGAAAAATGAGAAGCTATTGCAGAAAATAAAGAGACCCTCCAACGAGGACATAAAAGAAAGGTATCAAGACTTCCCCACAGAGCCATGAAAACAACAACAAACCAGAAGCAGACCAGCTAATTTGAAGAAAGTTGAAATCACTACATTATGGCTGGGGGGTTAGACTAGATGATCTTTACAGGTCCCTTTCAACCAAAAAAATTTTATGGTTTACTTCCTGCATCAAAATCATCAGGTGATATAGCAAGGTAGAGGATGACCATTTGTATATTGGTTTTTAAAAACTTTCAGTTAAAAAGCACAAACATATTTCTTAGGAAAAATAAAAGTAAAAAGCAAAATGGATTTTGGTAAACAAGGAGCATAGACACATCTCTAAAGACTATTTCTCATGAGGCTGTCTTTAACTTGGATCTTCAGCACATTAAAACATTACTGAAACAGTCCTTTCAATCTGAGGAATTTTAAACTGAGAAAGAGGCTTTTGCCACTTCCTTTAACAAAGCTGTCCAATTTCTGTATGATTTATCTTTTGCTTTTTTTAATCTGACCAGCTCTATGCTCAGTCCAACATATTCACTAGACTTGCCCTCCTGAAATGCCTCAAGTGAAGTATCTTTCTAATAAAAAATTAACTGTGTCTGTTTAGTGCTATGTAAACATCGCAGCCAATTTTTATAGCATCTGATCTGTAGTCCTTACTCAGCACACTGTTCAATGTCAGTAAGTGATACAAGAATCCAGTATCAGCATGATGTAGACCAATTAACAGCTACCAAAGGAATGTAATCCATTTTTGCAGCTAACCATTAAGATAATCAATTGAGCAAGGCACAGAATAGTCTTTAAATCTAATAAAACTTAGCAGTTTAATTTGTCTTGTGCTTCGGTAACTACAATCAATTTTCTTAAGATCTGCAAATAAGAAGATAAATCTACTATTCATGACTGACCCCACAGCAACCAATTAATTTATGCAATAAACAGTAACTTGTTCTTCTACAATAAAGAGTGATTATTTTAGTATCTCATTCCTTCTGTTGCAGATCTGTTCTTCAGGAAGTATAAAAATCAAAAATATGTATAATTTAATTCTACATGACACAACTGTGTGCCTACCTACCTCTACCACTCTGACAATGCTGACAATCTACTTTTCCAGCAAATGAGGCACAAATAATTATGCTGTACCTGTCCTGCCAGCTTCCAAAAAACGTTTGAACCTATGAACCAATTTGAACAAAGCGTGCCAGGCAGAAGCAAAGGCTGTCAGATAATACTCAAATTGCAGCATCTCTAGAAATCTTCGTGGAAAGGAACCCTTCAAAATTAGAGAAGCAAAAAAGAAAAGCAAAACATTAGATCTTAGGTCTTCTTGATCAATTAAAGTAAAGATTAGTATGGTCACAGTGCTGAACTAACTGGCTAGAACTAGGAGTCCTAACATTCTGCCTGCAGTGGCAATAAACAATTCTTCAACAGCCAGAGCTCTTTCCCCACAGCTGGGTATGGTTACATCAGGAAACTATCACAGGTCACTAGTCAGATTTCCAAACATATCAAACTGTGTAATAATAGACTCAATTTCCATTGCAAAAGTGTGTTACATATTGCCCAATCATTAACATTAATTCTAGCTAATTTTTTTCAAACAGACTGACAACCAATGTAATTTCATATTTAAAGCACTCAGAATGTATTGTTGGCAGGAAGCGAGAGACTTCAAAATATATTCATCTGAAGGCACGAACACCCTGGTTATATCCCGTGTATCACTGCAGTTTCTTTAAGGTGTGTAAAACACGATACTACTTTTATATGCATGCCGTGAAATTTGACTACAACTGTCATACAACACACAAAATGGGTGGAAATCCACATTAGAGACTAAGGTCTCCAATTTGGAACTGGACTTGCATTTGTGCCTATATTTAATATCCAGTATTTCTTCCACGTGCATTGAATAAGCAATACAGAAAAAAAAAAAATCAACAAAAAACCAAGAGAGTAGTTACACCCAGCTGGCAAATGGAAGGAAAAATAAGGAGAAAACTAACTGCCTCCTGGTCAAAAACTGTCTGAAGCCAAGCTGGATTTTCCTACTTTGGACCAGAAGAGGGAACATTACTAGCACTTAATGTCTGCCCCACTTAGAGGTTACATGGCTCTTGCCTAATGAGGCATGCAAACACAGTAACTCTCTGCATAATGTATTGACAATAAAGGTTGCTTGTTGCATGCCTGTTTTTTATCTTAAGGATTATTTATGTGCCAGAATCACAGCAGACACTTGAGGCAAACAGCACTGCTGAGAACTACTTGGGCATTTGCAGGCAACCACACAGGATGTAACTCAGATCAAGAACTTCTACCTCACCCCAGGTTTCCCAACGAGCTCCATTGAACTTTAAAGCTATACAGCAAGAAGCCAAAGCACACAGCACGTGCCACAGGCAGACAGGAGTTTTCTGTGACTCCTACACAAGGGCAACCAGACACATCTTTGGCACGGGAGCAGCTGCAGAAGCAACAGCGACTGCGCAGGGCACTCAGAGCAGTGCAGAACTGGGTAAGTCACTCTGCCTTCACTGTAGCACCTGCCTGGCTCAGGAAAGACTTCAACCTCACAAAGCATTTGCCTCAGACATGCCAGCCTTGGGCCTTGGGTTAAACAAAAGCAGAAAGCCAACACACACACAGAGGTAGCCTGCAGCTAGAAAGTATCTGGGCAGTGGGCTTCAGGGGCTCTCTCTTAATTGGGCTGTTTGGTGTCCAAATGTTGCAACGATTTCCACCACAGGTTCCCCTGTATCTCTTCTGGCATCTTTCCCCCATGCCTTTTCTTGCTCCCTGTTACTAACTTTTCTCCTTCCTATGTCCATTCCAAAAATGAGAGAGCAAAGACGACATTGCTGTCAATTTTTTTTCCTTTTACATCAGGTCTGCCTTGTTGAAAGCCCTACTACCAAGCTTTAGGCAGCAAGTTCAAACTACTAAACTGCAGTTGTGCAACAACAGATGCCAGCAGTACTGGCAAGCTACAGATTACTTGCTTAGACTCACCTGCAGGCTTCTGTGACCACATCTCTGACTCCGATGTAAAGATCATGAACTTGCATAACCAAGTCAGCACTTGTTTTCAAGGTTTCAACAATCACGTTTATTCCTTGGTTTAAAAGCTTTTGGTTCAACAGTTTTATAAACAGACTTCACAAAATGTGCAATATTTATAAACTTCTTAGTTGCAGTAGTACTAAGAATCTGTCATGATAACGTTCACTTCAGTTATGCAACACAAGGTTGGTTTTGTTCCTCCCTCTTCTCCCCTCCCTCAATTGGCCATTCATTGTCAATTGAATAAACTTTAAAAAGGCAAAAGTTAATCTAAGCATGATGTTACAAGCACTTTGCCAGCATTACATTCTAATAAGGCAAATTTGTGTTTCATAAAGTCTGATTGTGCAAATAGGAAACCCATAAAAGGTGACAAAAATGCCAACCTTCTCCTTTAAGGAACAGGCCTTCATTTTTGCTTCAAAGTTTTCATCCCTCCACACCATCCCCCTTAAAAAAAAAAGTAAGTACAGCTGATAATACAGCAGAATATACCCCTTATAGAGTTAAAGGAAGTTACGGTAGACACAAGGCCAAAAACACAGTTGTATAGTAGATGAAATAAGACTGTTTCCAAAAAGAAAATAAAAAAGAAACAAAAGAAGAAAAAGGAACTGAACAACAAGCAACAATGGAATTTTTCTAGTGGAAGAGGATTTCAGGGCTTCATAAATAAGTGGAAAATTACTCAAATACTTTGCTACACAATATAAAAAAAGCCCAAAGTGTTTTCCAGTTGTCACCTAAGCACTAGATGCAACTTTGTAGGAGTAAGTATTTGGAGGCAGCTTTGAGCTCTGGTTGGTACAGGCATTCCAGCAGGGCAGTGCTGCCAACAGCAGAAGAAATCCACCCAGCAGGACACAAAAGCCACTGAAATAGAACGCAGTGTCATACTCCTGCGTGCAGTCGTAAAACCAACCTGAGGGTGAAAATAAGAGAAGTGCATCAGTGAGGAGATCAATGTAGCACAGCAGTGTAAGTTAGAGAAACATCATGGAAAAAAACCAAACCAACCAACCAACCCCCTCCCCCAAAAACGGCTAAATCCAAAATGCAGCTTGACCACCTAAGACATGAAATGCGCTTTTCATCAAAGCCAAAGCCAGAACACAGTCAGCCTGGCTCGTTCAAGGGAAACGGGCTTTTATTTTTAAGATGTTTATTTCATCTTTCCATTGTTATTAGGACCAACTAGAACTACCCACATGCAAATCAATTTTGTCTTGTGCTGACAAGCTCACGTTCATTTTATAGCGTTTACCTTGACCTTACCTACAATCGGTGGCCCGAGGCTATTTCCAAGTCCAGCAAAGAACATCAATATCCCATACGCGTGAGTCAGTTTCTCAATTCCCACAGTCTTTGTTGTTACATATGGAAAAATAGACCAGTTCCCAGTCAGAAAACCCAAAATCCCAGAAAGCATCGCTAAGGTAAGGTAACTTTTGGCAAATGGAATTGCAAACAAGGCCAGTCCTGTCATTAGTAAGGTAGTTACATATAGATATAAAGTGTTAACCCACTTAAAATCTGCTAGTATTCCTAAAGTGAGTTTGCCAACAGCAGTCATAATGCCTATAATGGAAATAAGTGGCATATGATAGTCATCTTCATTAACATTTGCACTTCTTGCTATATCTTCCATGAGCAGAGAAGGAGGAAATCCACCAATATCAAAGAGCAAAATGGCAACAAAAAGAGCTGCAAATACTTTGTTCTTAAAAAGAACTACCGTTTCCCCCAAGTAGTTCAAATAGAGCTGCCACTTTCTTTTGGCAAGTTGCTTGCAGAAGTTTGTCTGTTCTACAACTTTCTTTTTGTAAGTGTCTTTCTCATTTACATTTATTGAGCCTAATACATTCTTATTCAAAATGCTATCCTGTTTGCAATCAGGGGTATTGTTCACACATTTTTCATCGGTGAAGCCCTTTTCAAGGATGCTTATATTTTCTTCAACAGTCTTTTCTTTTTCGTGGTACACATAACATTGATCTGGGACTTTGTCTACACGTGTTTTTTCTGGTGGAGGGGAATCAGATGACTCCAATGGTCTCATCAGACTGCCACATGCTAATATATTCAGAGACAGTGCGCCAACTATTAGCAGACAACCATCCAGTCCATACAGATCAATCAGCTCTCTTTGCAGTGCTGCATATATAAAGAGTCCAACACTTGAGCCTATACAAGGAAAATTAGATCAGTTTAAACCAAACAACTGAGAACATTTTTCAACACTAACAAACTGACATATCAGCAGCTACAAATATACTGTCATGGGAATGGTAAGTCATTTGTGCTCCTCTCTCCCTAGTCTAATGAATCATTAAGTTATCATCCCTCTTGGAGTTATAATTTCTTTACTGACTGTGCACAAAAGAAAAAGCCTTTCAAAATATCTGAACAATTTATGACAATTAACACTGGAAGATGCTTAGAAACAAGAAGGAGCAATACAATATCTGATGAAAAACACCAAAGAATTATAAGTTGTCCTTCTGCCATGTGATCACATATATCTATCCATTCAGGTACCAATTTGAGTCAGCAAAGTTAGAATTGCACACACCAACATTTTTCCCTTTCTCACCCTCACTGCCATGTTCTTCACTCCTCCTGGTGTAAAGGACAACATCAAACAACCCAAAGACCCAGAGAAGATGAGGACTGCTTAGCATCCTTCAAAGAATTTTCCTTGTACTATTAGAGGTTGTTTTTTCTAGGATCCCTTTAACATACATGGACAAAAAGCTGGGACGAGGTTTTGGAAGATTTCAGAATTTAGTCTCCTTTTAGTTTGGAAATGAAAAAAAAGTATAAATGTAAGCCCAAACTTCAGCTACTCATTTAAAGATGCAGCTGATATGAAGCTATGGTGATCCAACATTTACATCCTGCATCTCCAATCTCGTTGCCACCTGTGATCTTGTGTAAGAAAATGGGGAAAAGAAAGCTCTATGGAAAATTTCCCCTCTTCTTATCCATGGCACATAGTCCAAGCTACTCATGAGTCTGCTTTAATTTCAATGACTATCCTTTTTAACCCACACCATACAACTACAAGTGCAGTTACTATTTTATCTAAAGCCTGATTTTATCTGTTTAAGTAATTACAACTCTATCAGATTTGAAAATTTAGGAAGAATGACAACTGAAAGTCATACCTGTTGAAATCAGACCAAGCGCAAGGCCTCTGCGTTTGTCAAAATACTGGCAAGTGATGGTTACTGTTGCAGTATACAAAAGGCCACACCCAAGACCTTAAGAAAGAGAGAAATAAAGCATGCAACATACTCCAGGAAATGAATGCCCCTTTTTAATCCCTTGGATAATACAGCGGCATACCCTGGGCACAGAGGTACCTTTTAACTCTGAGTCAGCACCAGCCACACCAGCCTCACACTGCCAGGGCCTTCAGGCTGCCTGCACTGTCCCATCTCCCTCTCCCCTGACCACCCCTGGCTGCAGAACCCCTGTGGTGCAGGCTGGGCTTGAGGAGCTCACCAGCTTGGGTTCTGTGCTACATGAGGGTTACATGGCTTTCAGTCCAGGGGCTGGCCCCAGCAAACACCAGAGTTCCATCCACGTGGCACGGTGCCTGAGCCAGCACACTGCTGCAGGGGCTTGCTGCAGGTGGTTTAGCAAATTAACTGTGTCAGGAATCCAGGCACCTCGCTGGGCAGCAGGGACCCAGCACAGAGGGGAAGGTCAACACCTGCTAGGAGAAGGGGACTTTCATGCCTTTAGCACAATGTTTTAGTATGTGGAGAAAACATTGCTCCTTAATGAACCTTAATTTATCAAATTAGAATGAGTACATGACAAAATTGCTGAAGAGATATTATTTCTTTAAGACTGGCCTGCAAAAGACCTGCATGATTCCACCCCTTAGGTAAAACCCCAGCTTCTCCATCTGTAACAATCAGGTCAACGGAGGACAAATTGTTTTCAAACTCTGATGAACATATGCATTGCCTTCATCTTTCACTACATGGTGACTATCTGCCTGTGTGACATCCCTCCCTGCCCCAAAGTAAAATATTGCTTGATAAATCAAGCCCCAGACTACTTCTTCCTCTGAGAATCAGTTTCCCATTTCAGATTAATAAATTAAGACAGAAAATAATAATGAATAAGCCTCTATATGAAAGACAAGTTTCTTACCAACAACAATCCCATATGAAATATATAGAAAGTATATATTAGGTGCAAAACTGCTCATCATGAGGCCCCCAGCCACCATAAAGCCACTGAAAATTGCTACTGGTCTTGCTCCAAAAGATGATACACATATACTGCAGACAGGACCTAGAGGAAAAGCAGGAAAAATTCCTAGTAAATACCAGCACCAGTAACAACTTTTAAAAAATCTGTGTCTATAGAGGTGTTTCTAGTGATAATTATTTAAATATACAATTACACTAAACAACAATTCAGAGTACTTTGAAAGTACAATTCAGGATTCTTTGAAAGAGTTATAAAAACATACAAGATCAGGCTTGCAACTTTTTTCTCAAGGAGAAACTGACATTAAGACCACAAAATGGTACAAAGGGAGGGAGGGAGCACAACATTATTCAAATACAGGATGATACACTCATACTAAACTGTAACACTGTCACTGCACATTTAAGGAATTCTACAAAGGTTCTGAAAAGTATCTTCCTGTTTAGGCACCAAAAGAAGTTAGACCATCAGCCAGGCTTTAACCAAGCAAACATCTTCTGACAGTCTAAAAATGTGTTTCAGAGAAGACAGCATCTGTATTCACCTTGATAAAGGATGAGATTTATAAAACTGAAATGGAAAATAGTAACTTCTGATCATAGTCATGGTAAGAATGCCACCTGGTGCTTACACAGAGGAAATACCTGCTGATATACCAGATAAAGACAAGCACTACCCTTCTCAAATTTTCTAGGGGATTAAATACCTGTAAATTACTATTCCACCAAATAGCTGTTTACTACCAACCTTGGTTTCTATTGTAAAACTATGGAAGCTAAAATGCATTTATTGAGAATGTCCAGAGCAATGTTCATGAAGTTTGGAAGAGGCTTCTCCCTCTTTTTGATCCCCCAATATTTCTTGGTGGGTTAATTCTTCAAAACAAGAACAAAATGCAGGCAACATTTGTACTCTGCCAGCTCTCTTCTCACAGAAGTTGTAGAACAAGCACTTATTTTCAGTTGTGTGACCTAGAATACACCTTTTAGTCTGAAGTAGCATGCAAGCTTCATGCCCTGCATAAATAAGCAACCAGTGCAGGACTTGGCTTGCAAAAGACAATCTCTCATCTGAAACCCTGCAGTTCCAAACAATCACAGACTTATATATTTGCACCAACATCCTAAACTCAGCAACTCCGAGATTAGAAATTAGATACACAGATGAATGACATTATTTAAATACCAACAAAAAAACCCACAACCCTCACCACCTTTGTACCTAATTCACAGTGATTTGCAATCTGCAAAATCGGTCACTTTGGAGTCTGCCTTTTGTTAAGTTTGGTCCTCCCTGACTCACACACTACTGAGCTTCCCAACAGATGGGAGGTGAGCCCAGAGAGGTGATACGAGGTGAACAGCAGTTGGAGCTGAGGATGGTGCTTGCCCAGGTTTGCAGACAGGAGCTAGCAGCTGGGAATGCAGGCAAGGTTTCTGTGTGGTTACCAGCCATGGGACAAGCAGTTCTGGCAGGCAGGAGCACAGACTTGTTAGCAGGTGAAACAATTCTCAAACACAAGGCAGGTCAGAACTTTTGCCCTACGTAAGATCTATCTGCTTAGGGAACATAAAGGGAAACAAGTCTGAATCGGGGCTTATCCAGGCAGAGTCAGAGAAGAATTTAAAAAAATATTCTGGGGAAGTGGAGTTTATTTGGATTTTGGAAACAATGAAAAAGGAAGGTGTAAGCACTCACTGCTTCTCAAGAGTCAGCACGCTGTGGGAATGAAAGCCAGCCAGAATAACTTGGGCAGAGCAACTTGCTGAGAACAAAAGCTGAGAGTGTTAGATCGTTGCTGATTCTTAGAATTAATTACGAGAACTGGCAAATTAAGATTGGTACATTTCCTAAAACCACAGGATTTAAAAATAAACAAAGGATTGAATCTGTATTACATAAAA
This sequence comes from Apus apus, assembly GCF_020740795.1. Taxonomy (NCBI): domain Eukaryota; kingdom Metazoa; phylum Chordata; class Aves; order Apodiformes; family Apodidae; genus Apus; species Apus apus. The sequence goes on from NC_067285.1 coordinate 30,379,972, forward strand.
AACTCTTCTGTGCTAAAAGAACATTAGGTAGTGATAACATAATTCAATTAAGCAGAGGAATTTGCACTCTTTCTATTCTTTATTTCTCACCCACTACCTTGTTAAAACAAACAGTATTCTACTCCACCTGCTCTTTCTATTTCAATACAGGTGCTTTCAGAAGGTCACTGTACAGCCTGAGGTGGTGGCACTGGTCTCTACTAGAAGATCTGAGGTGAAGCTGGACTCTCTCTGACTCCAAGCCAGAACAAAGGAGAGACAGAGCTGAAAAACATATCTTCATATTCTGACAAGGACACACTCCTCTGGAACACCATCAAAAGCATCTCTGACAGGGTCCAAGGAGATGCTTTTTCAGCTTCTCCCACTTACCAAAAAAAAAATCCCAAAGGAGAACAAAAAGTACAAAGAGATCTTTTTGCTCTGACATGGAAAATAACCTGCACAAAACTGAAGAACCTGCTCCAATAAGCTCAGTATTAATGTGTCATCTCACACAGCAAGAGATCTGGCAGCTCCACAATGACCCTGCTTATAGGAATGCAGGCCAGTATAAGCATTAAATAATTATCATAGATCTCCAGGAAGAGAAGAAAAACAGCTCCGTCTTCCCCTACACACTAGGTTCTCCTTTCACACTTTCCTCATCATACTGCTAGAAAATAAGTCACAAAAGAAAACCCCCATGACAGTCAGCATCTTTGTTCTTTTCCCTGCCTCCTTGCATTCCTTCTCTGTCTGTGTTTCCCAAGGAACAGGCCTTTTTTTTTTACCAAGCACAGTACCTTTGGTTATCACCATGGTATTTGCACAAGAGTTCACTGTACAAAAACATGTTATTCTCTACAAGTAACTCAAGCACAATGGGTTCAGGCAGTAAATTCTGGTCAAACATCCAACTTTTCCAGAGTGGGACTGAAACTTGTCCTGTGAACTCCTGCCTTGTGGATTGTGTCCAAAGTGGACATTATGAACAATGTAAGAGTCCATGTACAGCCACATAAGCAGCTTTTCAGACAGCATAAGGGTTTTCTTTTAGTTGAGACTCTTTCAGAAAGATCATTCCACTGATAATGTATTTCTCACCTTAACATGAACAACATACAAATAAAATACCACCTTAATAAGAAGCATGGAAAATAGCTTTTAAACCAGGATTTTCTTCATTTTTCCTAAGAGCTACTCTGGGATTTTGCATTGGTACTAGAATAATATTTGAAGATTTTGATAGGTATTTACTTTTTACAAATATCTTAATCTTTTAAAAATAAAAGCCCTGGGGCTTTTTTTCTTCCAAATGGTGTATGTTAAAACTAGATCAAACTATCAAAAAAAGATACCAACCCAGTTTATACAAATGACAACTACCTCTAGAAAGAAAACTGTATTGTTCAGAAAGACTTAGAAGCCAGCACAGGCAGAGCCACTGCTCTTCAGTACACAACCTGTCAAGGCTCAGCAGCCACTAATACAATTACCAGGTTCTGCAGGGGAGCAGTCAAGAAGATCCCTAGACAAAATGGGAAGCAGCAACAGAAAAAAGCAGCTCTCACAGTAGATCTTCATGCAGAAGGACCAAAGAGGAAGAACTCCTAAGAGGAATAATTTTTATGTTGATATTTTCACTAAGATTTTTTTAAATAAAAGACTTGACCCTCAGTGAGACCTGGATGTTGACAGGGAGTCCTTCCTGAGATGTGAAAACAAGCCATCTGCTGCTCACACAGGAACTGTATAGCTTCCTTGATCTCTTGACCTCGTGACAAGTCGTTTCGCTTAATGGACACCAAAAGCCAACACTCTCTTCTTCAACCTTCTCACATGAAGACAAAAAAAAATCTTCCAACTAACACTGCCTTCCTCCACTTGCCCATCTCAAGGGTCCTCCCTCCTTCACCTCATACACACAGAAAACCTTTTACTAAACAAACAATACTGGACGACCAAATTCTTTCTCTTATCACCTGCAGTAATCCAACCCATCCTACCTGTTGGTGCCTGACTGAGCCTGTTCAAACTGCAGAGTAGAATCACAGAATAACTGAGGCTGGAAAAGACCTCTGAGATCATCAAGCCCAGCCTATGACCAATGCTCATGGACTGTACATAAAATCTACTAGACACAACATAAGAATTTCCTTTGCAAATTAAACGCATTGCCAAAACCTTGTCATAATAACTACAATTTTCCCAAATTGTTTGTATTTTAGATAATATAGATCTGAAAAAGCCTTTTTACACAGGACAGCAATTCACTTGCAGCTGATGGAAAAGATTACTCCTTTTTGACAAAGTTTTTAAATTAACTGGGCTCCTCTTTGGAGGAACTTTTGGGTTAACTTCTCTCCCCACAAACTATGTATAGCTTCCATCCTTTACAGTGCAGGTTATCTGTATGTGGGGTTTCTTTCCAAAAATATGTACATACTGCAAATGTTTTTTTAGAGTTGTAAAAATCTTCCTTGAAAACACAAAAATAAGTTTTTTAAACATTTAACACCGGAAGCCTCAGAGTAGGAGAAACACCCCATTAATTTAACAAGACATGCCTTTCAAAGAAGAATCTTTCTTTTGTTCTTTCTCCCTTAGTAAAGGGGAGTGGGAATGGGAGACGCATTGCTGGTGTCTCCTACTATGCCAAACACTGTGAAGACAACTCTTACTATAAACAGCTGCAGTGCCAATTACAGGCGCCGAGGTCTTTGTTTTGCTTTTAGCAAGTATAACAGGGATTTCATTTCAGGCTCCAAATAGATGTAAAATTAAAAACACTTGGTGCAGGAGAAACACACGATCTTCAACAATGTAATAAATATCCTCATCTGGATTATTTCAGTAGGAGAAACATATTAAGCTCTTCCAGTTTATTCCTATGCAACAAACCCTACACCATCCATGGAGCCACGTGCTGCATCTACAAGAGCCTGTTCGGCATGGTGACACCTAATATTGTAGAGGAGCTCTTGCCACAGCCCTGTACGGTAACAGTGATGCTCTTCTTTAACTGTTTTAGGCACATTTCTTCCAATACTCTGTAAAGTCACACCCACAGACAGTTACAACTCAAGTTATCCTGCAAGGAGGAGATCAACCAGGTCCCTGTCCCTTTCCCTTTTCCAGCTGATGAGCTGTGCAGTCCTGCTCAGGGCTGAACACGGGCCTTAGCAATGCTGTCTGCGCTGAGGGCAAGAGGACAGAAATTGAACACCAGGCAGTTAGGAAATTAATCTCAATAAACAAGGTGCTGTACTGGGTTTCTATGGCTCAAGTCTAAGTTTAGCTCTCACACAAGAAAGAAGTAAACATTGTAGAAAGGGTACCACCACAGCAAACATGAAAGGACTCAGCAGCATCAGCTACTTCAAAAAATGTTTAAGACTACATGTACAGAGGGAAGGGGAGAGGACACACAGAACCTTTTCCTGTGTCAGCCAGCATACATATAAGGACACCTTCTTTTTGGTGAAATTACAGTACTAATATAGCAATCACTGGACCTACCTTCCACTGTTACAGAAGCCAGCTAATGTGCTTTCCAGTGCTACCAATGCGAAATGTCTTCCTGTACAAAACAAACACTAACTTGTTTTCTGTATTTAGCTGCAAATCTACCATAACTGCCATTATTTTTTCAGTCTGGCATCTACAGCTTCAGAAAAGTAATGTTAAGTTGAAGAGGCCTCACAGTAGAGTTTTAATTAAAGAGCAGAAGTCTCCTGTATCAATGACAAAAAGACTGTATGAAGGTACAAGCTGAAAAGAAAATTTAGAAGTACTTCAATAGCAGTCTTCAGACTTACACTACACAAATTCAGGTGTGCTTCCAAACATACCACTTAAAGATAACATCCATCAACTGAAAACTAAAACTAAGCAGTTTTATAATAAAATGGCATACTTTTAAAGAGGGAATTAACTATTGAGAAAAGTTATAAGACATGAAAACCACACCAAACAAACATGCTGTAAATGAAACAAAAATTACAGTATTTTCTTCATGCAACATGAACTTCTTTAAGAGTACCAATGCTTGAAAATATATTTTTGGAGAATTAGGTCAGAGACAGGAAACCTAATTAAAAGAGGGGGAAGGAAAGAACAACAAATACTAGAAGAGTCAAGTTAGGAACAGCAAAAGGCAGGGGGACTACAGAAAGGCTTTGAGGTAAAGCTGTTCTGTTACTAGCAGTCACACAGGCAAACTGAAAGACCACAAGTACGTTGACAGACAACATTCCTCCTAACCTGTCAAAATTTCAAATAATCTAATCACTCCATACAAAAAAATCAATTACAATAGCAGCTTGTCTTTGTATTACTCAGTAACAGAAGTTTCTGTTTGCTAAAAAGCACACTACTGACAATTACTCACAGTGGTAAGACAGGGCACTAAGAAATCTGGAAACTAGCATGGTGTTGACATATGAGAAAGGGGGCTGAGGCTTTTGACAGAGGCATGAGCCAGAGACTTCTGGTCTCCAGGGAGAAGGTTTTTCTTCACCCCTTCTTTTGCAATCCCCTTCTGCCTGGTTTTCTTTTGTAATTATACTGTTTATCTTTCTTTTTCCCCCATCTCATTCTCTCAAATTTATTTAGGTCTTGGTCAGTTAATAATAGGAATTCATGCCCTTAAAAAAGGAAAATAAAAAAGTATTATGCCCTTTGCCCACTTACACCCTGGGACTGAATACAGTCTTCTTGTGGTTGATAATCCACCTGCCCTTGTCCATTTTTCTTCTGCCTAGAGATATAAAACCCTCACATGACTTTGACACCAGCATTTGGTCAGTTACAGTGTCATACAAAGCAGTGGTCTTTATTCAGGTCTGCATCAGTATTTATATGTCAATTTTCTTTTAAGCAGAGACTTCCTCAGAATCCTGAGCTGCACTTTGTCCATTAAACTACATAACTGCCCACCACAGCAATTGCTCTGCTGACAGACAACTTTTTCCAGATTCCACAAAAAGGTAAGAGTTCCCATGGCGAATCTTTGAAAAGCAGAAGTTAGTGATATTACCCAGTATAATATCCATGCTCAATATTAAAGCACAACAAAATGGACCAATGGACTTTCAAAGTGGTGTTTTATTTCCCTAAACCACTGCCATTAGTTGCCAAGTGACAATGTCTTACTAAATAAAAGCTTCCAGGAAATTTGTTTCATTTAATGTCACTGTTATCCATAACTTTTGAGGTTTCAAAGCTGGTTTTTCCTCAAACAGTGGAAAAGAACCCTCACACACTCTAACTGCTGGGTCCAACTTTTAGAGTTGGAAAATTAGTAACTGGCTTATTGACTTTTTTTAAAGCCTTTGAACCACTTCAGACTAAGAGTTTGCTCTGATTCTAAAGGTATTCATGCAAATATTAGTCTTGAAGACTGATTTAAAAAAAAATAAAAATAATTCCATCAAGAAAATTACCATTCAGATTCCCAAAGTTTGTTTTTTTCTACTTTATTTAAATACAATAATATTGAATTTTCTAAGGGTAATATTTTTATTACTCTTTCACCATTATATTCTTTCAGTTTATATATAGTGGAACTATAAATGTACTCTTACCTGTCTAGACCTAAAACAAAAATGTAGTATCCTCATTTTATCACTTCCAGCTTCTTTTGTATAATTCCACAAGCACACACAGATGAAAGCATGTAGAAGAAAGAAACATTTCAATTAAGGACAGACACTGCTTCTATACTTACTGGCAAGCAATCCAATTCCATTTGCTAGTGATCCAACCCAAGCAGTCTTGCCTTTCCCTTCTCCAAAAGTATCCAGCCATTCTAAATACAAGACTCCCACTGCCAGTGGTGATCCATAACACAAGAACTGAGTAAAGAAGGAAACAACAACAATCACCCAGCCCCAGCCACCATCTGGTGGTTTCTGAAATACCATCTTCTCAGATGAGGGCAGATGTACAGGGAGAACCTGTGTAAACAAAAACCAAACAGAACAGAGCATTAGAGCGGGGACTGACCTCGGTTTGCCATTACAGGTGGGATGCACAGAGATGTACACGTTCAAACAGAGACATTAACACAACACAGCATACAGGCAATGAAAATTAGTTACCCTTTGGAACTCAAGGTAAAAAAAACAACACATAAACCTCTACTTAGTTGTAATCTCAGCATGGTACCTTGCAAATTACCAAGGTGTTTGCCCCCAGATGGTGTACTCTGGGAGGGGCAGGCCAAGAGGAAGACTGACATTCTGCAAATAACAACAGTTCAATACTCTGCTCTGTCAACAAAGTCATGTGTAGAGGAGTAACACATCCAAAAATCACTTTGTACATAATAGTAAGTGAAGTGAGTTCTAAGACATGACAGTATTAGACATGCACACAAAAATCCCCTACAACCTGTTACAGTATCTGCCCTCTGTGCAGTTTGTACACATCACCCTTCCCTGAGCTGGCAATGACTTCTTGGACTCTGTAAGTAGCACCTTAGACCTTTGCATATCAAGAGCCATCACCTGTGCATCTATGACTTGAAATAACTAACTTTCCTCACAGCTTCTTAAGACCAGTTTGTGAATGTAGAGATCGATACCTCCAAATTCTATCAAAAAAATTTTGGTATTTTCCACACTAAATTGGTGTTTGGATAACTCCAATGATAGTGTGAGTCCCTGTGCACACAACTAACCTGCCCTCCCTCTACAGGGAGCAATCTGCCGAAGTGATGACCACAAAACTCATGTTCTGTTCCTGGCTCTCTCACTAACCAGACGTGTGATTCTCAACAATTTTATTTCCTTTATCCTGAAAGATAGAAGCAGATAAGATCTTACCCTGTTTTCTTCATGAAATATTCTCACGGACCATCTTCACACTGCAGCTTGTGTGTTAAGATTGCTGCAGTAACAGTTCTACTCTGGGAGGCCTCCCCAAGAGGCAAAGGAGAAAAATAAACACATTGCTCCACCTTTTTGACTTACAACCCAGAGGAGATGGGAAGACTGCTGTGTGAAAGCAATGGTGCAAACAAGTAAACAATAATGGAACTTCCATTCAAGTGCCTCATAATTTTTGCTTTGTCTATTTTTAAGAGTTTGCATGGAACACTTAAAAAAAGCATAAAAGTATAAAATGTTGAGGAATAATTAAAATAGAAACATGAAGAAGGCCAGATCTAGTTTAGAGATGTATTTAAATGTTACTATAAGGGTAGATACTTACAGATGATGACAAAAAAGTCCTTCAGCTTCCTACAAATATAACTTCACGTGGCAACTCTACCTGCAGAAAAAGGGAAGCAAAGCAAGTTTTCAGCCAAATTATCACTGCAACAGTGAACACAACTCTGAAAAACTTCTTCTTTTTAACATGTTTTCAGAAGAACTTCAGAAGTAATGAAGTTCTCAGTGGAGAAATACTGATCCCCCCCCTCAATTAATTAACAGCTGACAGCAACCTTGAGCCTCAAAGTAACTAAAATATTGTGTACCAACAAAAAATAAACTTTGACATTCTAGGTCCTTTAGGAGTGATTTACAGTTTTAACATACTGACAGCCCTTCAAGATACAGTGTTTCCAGTTACAAATGTTACAAAGTTATAAGTTTTGGTTATAAATGTAAGCTCTGATTTATTTCCTCAAATGTCTGGTAAGTGTCCCTTGATTACATGAGATGCAAAGGTGACAGCTGGGACAGACAGAAATCATACCACACGATAACATATTGAAGCATTACAAAGCTACTTATAATTATCTTCCTACAACAATAACCTTTATACAAAGGGGGATCCCCTTATTTCTACACAAAATATTTAAACTATTTGTATACGGTCACTAAAAGAGTTGACATACACATCTGCCCATGTGTTAAGTAAGTATCACTTGTTTTCTTCCTGATTTGAGTAAAAATGGTGGAAATAAGTAACAGCTTCAAGAAAAGACACTTTCACTGAGAGGAAGCAAGGAAGTTTTAAGAAAAACACTAAAATAAGGAAAACAAGACAGTGAATAATCTCAACTCATACTTGTTTAAAAAGCAATCTTCAGAAAACAAACATATTTTAGCTGTTACATTGATTTCCACTATATCGATGCCACAAAATTTGGCACAGAGACAACTTTGATTCAGTTCTGCTATTCTAAACATTTGATGGGGAGGAAGGAAGTGCAGGGGAGGAAAAAGTTATTGCAGTCTTAAGTCACATAGTCCTTTCTAACAGAAAGGTTAAAAAAAACCTCTGGACCCCACCTGCTGCAAGTCTGCACAGCTTTATTGACTTTAACCAACTGCTCCCAACTCACAGCAGCAAAAGAGCTCACCTCCTAAATCCTGACACTCCCTATTTTGCACCACAGATGTCTCTTGCATTGTTTAGCTAAATAACACCACCTCTATTTTTTGAACACTTCCATCCATTTACAGTCTGCAATTGTCAAGCAAAAAGTGAAAACCATCATCTTTTTTCCCCTCAGAAATCATACTCCAAGTGAAAACAGATATATGAAGTCCCAGAGTTTGCTTTTGAGAGCCAACTTGGCTGGCTTTTCCTTGCCTTTCTTGCAGGTTGCTCTTTCACCTCACACCACTGTGTGTCTGTTACCTAAAAATAAGGTGTATTTTCTAACTTTCCTGATGGCATGATGTTCTCCTGAAGAGAGCACACCAGCTGAGAGCCCTGTGTGAGACACCCGTTTCCCAGAGCGCTCTGCTACAACACCTAGTTAACTGTGTCCCCATCAACCAAGTTGTTGCTCGGATCGTGGACATCAGTACACCTTTTATTGGTACAGTATTCAATGCTTCCCTGAAAATCACAAGTTGCAGTACAAAAGCTTAGTAGCACGGACAAAGGCTGACGGTAGGAACTAAACCTTCTCTACTCCCAACACTGCCTGCATGAACATCAAATCTGTGCATCGACTTGGGAAGGGATCCAAAGAGCCTTTGAATACTTTCTATCTGTGTGGAAGAATGACATAGACTGGCACAGATAAATATGATCATCAAAAAGAAAGAAGCAGAGCACAGAAGAGAGAACTCAATAGTTTTGTTTTCTTTTGGAACCACCCAGAAAGACTTGTGTGATCCTGGAAACAGATGGACAACCATGAGTTTAATATTCAGGTGGAAGCCATTTCACAAACCTTACTGTTCACAAAACCTAAGGATGTTGTTTCAGGCTCCAGGAAACCTAGTTACATCAAAAATACTGAAGTGAAGAAATGAAACACAAAGAATTAAAACAGCAACTTGAAGTTTGGTCAGTAAAAGCTGTCCAGTGAGTTGTACTCACTGCGAATAAGAATCAGAGGAAAAGAGCTGCTTGATGAAAGCCTTTAACTAGCAACAACAAAAAGAAACCCTAGAGAATAAACTGAACAACAACAGTTCTAATGTGGAAAGAAAGAGGTGCCTGGCTGCAACTATTTCCTTTAATCTAAGCAGCTTTATCACAATACTGAGCTCTTTTTCTATAAATCTTAAAATTTGGCTTAAAACTGACAGAGGAGTACAAAAAAAGAACTGGTCTAAAGAACACAAGTACGACTGAAATGTTAGCCCTCAGCACAGAAACTTTACTAATCTGTGGCAAAGGGAACCTTAAGAAAGACAGTAGCAATATGATTGCTTCCAGTTTGTTATTTGTGCAACTGGAGTCTGGTTAAGCATGCTGCTTTCTGTGACCTCCACATGGCTGCAAAGAAAGTCAATGTCAGCAGAATCACTGTGTGATTAACACTCAGCTAATTCCAGTTTTGCAAGGCACTGGTAAAAATTAAAACTGTACCAGGCAGAATGGCAACATCCTCATTTTAAGCTGAATTAGATTTTATGTAAATTTCTACTTATTTTTCAGGCAACATTCTTGGAATGATCATCTGAAGTTTCTGCTATCCTTAGCTTGCAAGTAACACCCACAGTATTAGAGTAAGGTACTCATATCAAACCCCTGCATACATAAAGACATGGCAATACAAGCCCTGTATTAAATGCAGTGAAAAAGACACACTGGTACTTTGATGACATCACACTTTAACTGATGTTCTAAATACAGCAGTTCCCCACATTTAAGCATTTAAGTTCTTTCACACTGAATGCATATATTTCCCTCTCAGCATTCTGGTCTACCTATTTCTTGTGCTTCTCTGTTTTTCCTTTTTTTAAGTTATGCAGAAGGCTTGTTTCTTTCCATTGCTGCCCAACAAGGGAAAAAACATAGAGTTTAAAAGAAAACAAAATACCAGAAGAAAACTTACCATCGATACAATAATGTTTATCCATTGTGCAAAATAAGTTCACACAAAGAAGCATCAACCAGAGCAGCACACAGACCAGTCAGCTTTGTACAAATCTGTCAGCTCAGCAGAACTAGTCCTACCTGTTTCCAGAACCTCACTGCCCCAGAGGGGATGGAAACCCGCCCCCCCCAAGTATAACTTTCTGTGAGACAGGCATCCATGCAGACAGATGTAAGCCAGTACTGCTATAAACCACAAGCCAGTTTGATTTACCAGAGAACTCCTCTGCAAAAGGCGAGCGGGGTGCGCGCAGCCCTGCGCATCACAGCCTGCGAGGGCCGCCCTCGCCGTCCGCTCTCTCTGCTGCTCCGTGCCCCTTGGACAGGTCCTCCGTGGGCACGGATGGGCTCTTATAGCTCCGTCTCGGCTGGCCTCTCCCCACGCCCTCGGGAGCCAGCCCACACCTCCGCTCCACAGGACTGTTACCCATTGACGCCTTCCACCTCGAGACCCGTTTGGACGGGAAGCTCACCCGCACGGTGACAGGAGCCAAGAGGTGCCCGAAGGCTGCCCTCGCCTGCCCGATGCCGCACAGGGCGAGGCTGGGTCATGCCATGGCCTTCGAAACACTGACGAGCACCTGCACTGATTCCAACAGGCACTCGCTGCCGCCTGCCCACAGCGGGCACTGCCGGGTGCCCACACAAGGGACATGGGGAGAAGCCATGGGTGACGGTGGATCCCGAGCCAGCCAAGGGGTGCTCACAGCAGGCACCAAGGGCTGCACGTCGATGGGCACCACACGGGACGCGGCCTCCCCTGCGGGCATGCAGGGGTGACGGTGAATCCTGAGCCAGCTCCCCTCCCCGAAACCAGGCTCCGCGGAGCCCCCTGCCTGGTCCGGCCGCCCCCCGCTCCTACGCCCGGCGCCGGGACGGCCCTGCCAGGCCTCTAACCGCGAGGCCGCTCCGGCCCGGCCCCTCGGCTCCCTCCCTCCCTCGCAGCCGGCGCCCCCGTGACCGAAGCCCGGTCCCCCCGAGGCGGCGCCGTCCCCGTTACCTGCGCCCCGTCTCGGCAGCAGCGGGCGGCCCGTGCGGCGGGGGCAGCCGGGCAGGGGGCAGGAGCCGCCCCCGGCGAGCCCGGGCAGCCCCGCATCCCCGGCGCGGCGGGGCGCGGCCGCGGCCGGTGCCGGCACGAACCGGTTGTAACTCGGGCGGGGGGGGAGGAGCCGGCGGGGGCCGCCACCGCCTCCGCTCGCACCCCGGGACGGGGGGGCTGCCCCGGCAGCCGGCACGGCCCCCGATCCGCCCCTCTGGGCAGGCGTGGGGCGCCTGCTCCCCTCCACCGCCCGTCTCCTGCTCCGCGCCTAGAGCCCGGCCTCGCCGCCTCCCCCTGCCCCGCTCTCGTCGGGGGTCCTCGGCCGAGGGTCGCCCCCAACCTGGGGCTGAGGCAGAAGCCGCCCTCGCTCACCACGATGCCCGTGCCCATCCCCAGCGCCAGCCCCACCGCCCCTGCTGAAGGCCTGGCTCCAGGGCATGATAAACCCCCCGACCACCCTCCCTGCTCCTTTCATTCGCATGCCCGCGCTGCTTCCCGGAAGGCAGGAGCAGGACCGCCGCTCCCCCAGGCACACCGCAGCTGCTTTCAACCTGCTCGGGTACCAAAGGCAGCGCAACCGCTGCGGGACAGGGATGGGCGCTGGATCCCCGCCAGCATCGTTGCCCAAAGGCCGCAAACTTGCACGAAAAACAGCGATGCAGGCAGCGCACTTGCAGCGCTGCTAGCCCGGCCTGCTAGCTCAGGCAAGAGACAACTCACTTGTGGCTCAGTGCAGCCACCGCCTTCAGAGGCGGCCTCAGTAGAGCCCTTGGCCAGATCAGTGTGCACGGCATGTACAGACCTGGTAGACACATGACAAGGTAGCTATCAACTCATGCAAGTTCAGCCACCTGCAACTTTCACCCCCCAGACTGCAAAATCTGTTGCAGAAGCTGATCCAATACTAAGCAAGTTTCAGGCTCTACCCATGGCCGGTGTTTCAGCCTGACAGCTCTGCTGCTGTCTCCACCCAATTAGGTCCGCTCAGGTACCCACACAAATAGCAGGTGGAAATACAAACATTCCCAGAGTTTAGTGAAATTCTGAGAGCTGAAAGATTCGTAGAGCTGAAATTCTGAAGCAATCTCAGATGTTTACATCCTGTGCAGGTCCCTTCAGACCAGCAGTTCAGATTTACTCCTCCATGCAACATTTACAGAGGCTCATGAAGTTCAAAATATATTGCCTAGATCCATCTCACAGTAAATTTTTCAGGTAAATTCAGATAAATTTTAAAAGTAATAATTCCTACTGAAGGACTGACAGAAGAATGACAAACTCAAGGCTTCCTAAGACACCTCTGAAGCAAGAAGGCCTCAGCTAACATGGTTTAATTTGGATTATCTCCTGTCAAAAAGGGCAGCTAACTGAAAGTGAAAAGAAAAAAAACAAAAGCACAAACTGGAACTATTAGAGCTCCAGAGAACTGGTCCAGGGAGGATAACTTCAATAAATGGCATCTTACCTAGAGAGAAGGCATAGGGGAAACAGTACCAGTCTTCAAGAACTGTAAGAAGTTACTGCACAGAGAAAGGAATGAATTGTTCTGCATACACATTAGACAACTAAAAGAGGTAACTAGGCTTAAATCCATCAAGAGCTACTGCTTTAGATATCAGGAAAAGCAAGGCCAGCTTCATACTGGCAGCGATTTCTGTGGGAGAGCACAGCATTTTGGGAACACGTGCACTGGGCTGCTGAAACAAATTACAAGACAGGTACCCAGATATTAAACAGCCTCTGTTTACTTTGATAACTTCTTGGGCCCCAGGACGTAGAATGAAATCAAAAGGCTAACTGAAATCCTTCCACAGCCGCAGAGGAGATGGCTGAAAAATAACTATGAAACAACCATTCAAGAGGTGCCATTTCCTACACTCTGATACAAAACTAATGAAAACAATAAAACCTTTTCACATACAAGTGCATGTAAAGCTCCAGTTCCCACTACACTGCTCGATACAAGTATTTTGCGTTCTCAATTCTATCGAAGCTTAAAAGCCAATGTTGTGGGCTAAAACTAAGCACAGAACTTTTCACTCTAGCAAAATTGTTAATGACCATCTGAAAAAAACCCCACAATTAAGAACATTTGTGTATTTGTAAGTATTCATTAGACTACTGCTTACAGGAAGCTTGAAGTTCATAATGGTTTACCTGTACAGGAACATTCAGAAGAGTTAAGGCATATCAGTTTCAGTACACACTGAAATGCCCTGGATCTTTATGCAGGGGAACAGTCCTAGTCAGATGCAAACCAATGTTAGATTCAGGCAGCTTGGGACCTGAACAAGAAACCCCCACTTGAGAATCAAAATGCACTTTAAATTACTAGATATTGATTGTAATTGCTTTGCTTTAACTTCTCTGGATACCCTCCTGATGACAAGTCCTCTGCTTTTAATTAACTCTGCTTTTACATGAACATGCCAGTCAAGCACATACCATAATTTTGAAAGGGTAACCTTGCTGACAAGAGACAGACCTGTGAAAACAAGCCACAGAAACAAATGGCTAGAGAAAAGAGTCCCTCCTCCACGTCTCCTTTGCCCTTGGTTTCATAACAAGCAATGCAGGTCCCTCCAACTCTAGGTTTCTGCTCACTTGGCCTACACAGTATTTTGGCAACTGCCATTTGGATTAGATTTCAAATCACTGATTAATCTTTTAATTTCTTCACTTCAGAAACCCTTCCTACAGGGCCTTCCAAGACAAGTGAATTACAACAGTGCCATAGTCACACCTTTCATAAACACGCTTTTGTCCCAGAGATCACCAGAATAATTTTTAAATCTTCACTTTATAATAGAAAATGAAGTAAAACATTGAATAAGGCCTATAAATCCCTTCCTTGCCAGCTTCAGGAGTTTAAGGATAAAACATACTCATGTGGCATGGCCAGTGATCAGAACAGCACCTAGTTAAAAAGTTACCTTATTTTTGGAAAGCCATAGTTGCAGGATGTGTAGTTCTAGGTTACTAGCAGCTGTATCAGCATACAGATGATCTAGATGTGTTCTCTACTCTGCAGATGGTGCAGCAGCAGCTCCTGAGGGTACAGAGAGGAAATTTAGAGGCTATTCACACAAGCCATCCCAGAAGGGGTCCTCCTGGCAAGGAACACAGCTGGTGTGCTGAACACCCCAAAACTGACTAAAAGGGAATTATCACTCTGAGTAAACGGAGAGGGGAGGGGGATGCAAAGTAATGTTTGGGTTTCTCTGGTTGGTTGGTTTTGTTTGCTTTTGTTGTTGTGGGTTTTTTTGTGCTTTGGTTTTGTTTGTTTCGTTGGGGTTTTTTTGTTTGGTTTGGGTTCTTCTTGTGGTTTTGTTTGGTTGGTTGGTTTTAGTGGTTTTTGGTTTTTGGGGGGGGGTTTGTTTGCATTTTTTTAATTTATTTTATTTTTTGGTGGTTTTGTTGGTGTTTTTTTTTACAGAAGCTGCTTAATCTGCAATGGAGGAAAATCTCAAAACATAAAGCAATTCTAAGTATTTGATCAACTACTGTCTTGTAACCTGTGGTCCAGATTTGTAAGCATCCTTCTGTACATTTGCAACCTTTACACAATTTGTGTAGGAGGAAATGAATGGAAATGGAATGAAAGGGCCAAGTAACATGTCCAAAGTTCATTGTCTTCTCACATGTTTTGTTAACTTGCTTGTAGAAAATGTCCTTTAATGATTGAAGAGGAAAAAAAGTGAGGAAAGCAATCAGTATGACTAGAGTTTAATTTAAGCAGATGTATTACATACCTGTGCACTTACAAAGTCTAAAGGACATTTGTCTTCAGCAGCCCTAAAAGGCAACACTTTTAATTTAAAAGTTAAAATTCAACGTTTTGTGAGAGAGGCAGGAAGACTGAGGCTTGTCAAGTGCTGTTTGACCACATTATGCAGGGTCATTATACCTTCTCTTAGATTTGTGGGAAAGGGAATAAGATTGCTTATGCTACAAAGATTTTCCCCAAGATGCCAATGAAGTACAGCAATCCCCCTGTATCTTCAGCTTCTACCTGTTGAGCACATGACATGGCTGTTACCAACCACATCATAGGCCTGCTGATTTCCCAGTGGGACTCAGATCGTACAACACTGTGTCAGTTGGATGCTCTAGAAATCATCACTTCCCCTCCAGTAAATACCTCTTAGTCTTTGTAAAGACTGTGTAAAATAGCTCTTGCAAACATGGGCCGATTACTTCAGCTCCAGAGCAAAAAAGGTGACAATCTCAGTATATCAAAGGCAAGTATTTTGTTAAGGTAGTCACCAGGTAGAGCATGAATACTGGAGATGGCTCCTCAGAAGTGGTTTTTGCTTATACCCTGCTGACAATTCTGTTTCTTGCCAGTAGTGGAACTGAAGTTTAATGGCACACATTCATCAGGGCAGGAAGCAGCATAATGCATTCCTGTGAGACTCTGCAGAGTACAGGCATACACTTTTCATCTTGCTTGAGTATTAAGTTCATTTAATAGAGTTGAGTTAGCTTTTCCCTCAACTTACTTAACTACATTAATATACTGAGGAAGGCATTTATTTTCTGTCAATGAAATGGAGAGGCTAATAGTAGCAGTATGAAACAGCCAATGACCTAAGTTCATTTCAGTGCAATCTCATTTCAATGCAAATGTTGGCTATTTTTAATGTATAATGCAGTTCTGTCACTTCAGTTGCAGCCTTATTTTCAGTACTTCCCTTAGCCCAGTCTTGGCTCTCCACAGGCTGAGAATGTGATTGTAAATCACAATGCATTTCTGTACTCATGCTTATGTATTGTTGGCAATACATGCTAAAGAAGTTCACAATTTACCTCCCAATTTCTGTAAAGTGTCCCAAAAAGCCAACTTAATTTAATGTTGTACTGTCATGACAAACTCAGTTACTGGAGGAACAAAAGGGAAATGAAGATTCCACAATGGAGAAGGTTTATTTTAAGCCTGTTAAGCTCCCACCAGGACTTGTCTAAATATAGATTTGTCCACTGTAAACATCCTTAGTCTGCATTTAGTACAGACGCTCACAGTTACTCAGCAATGGCAAGCAGGCTTTACGTGAATGCCCAGGCCCACAGTAACTCTCAATTACAAAAACTGTTTCTTCAGATACTGATTAAGTGGATTTTTGCATCCAAAGAGAAACAATAACCAAGAAATGCTTACCTCCTTCCATTGGCATCATGCCTTTGTCATCTAAGCTCTGAAGAAGAGAAGCAAGCTCACCAAGGGGCTGTAGCTGTCAGGCCCAGCTCTTCAACTCACCATGGTCTGGCAAAGGACAGGTGAGCAGGGGCTGCACAGATGAGTTCCTCGAGCTCCTGCAGCAGCTCACATGTGACAAGGCAGGAAACAGCCAGCATTGGGCAGGTTTGGGTCATTGTTCTGCCACTCAGAAATCCTGGCATCAGTACCATGTTTTCCTGCTGACTCCTGTCCTCTGCATGTTAATGCTTGCTCTGCCTCCAAATCATCAGTCTTTGTATTCTGCAGCATAAATGCTGCTACACTGGAACAGTCTATCTCTAGTACTGGTAATCTCACTGCATCTGCAAAGAGCTTGGACAATTTACCAACAATAAATTAGATTAAAATGTACTTGCTCTGACAACTACAATGTAAATATACCCAGTGTGTTCTATCTTTGCAACGTGATACTCTCCAAGTTAATGTGAATCATCCCCCCAGGGACTGTGAAGAGAATGGGAAACCATTGTTTATCGATCATTTGAGCTTCCTTACCAAAAAAGTACAAATACAAAAAAGATGTTTTCACTGAAACAACTCGGGGACTCCTCTGTAATCTCCCTGTAAACCAGACAGATATGTATTACTGTACAAACTTAATTTGGATTTTGGGCTTTGCGACTTGTAAGAGTATATGGCACAGACTGCCAGACAAAAGGGCTGGGACACTGCGTTTCAGGAGGCTAGCAGCCCAAGATCTGCCAGCCCTGTGCTCCTGTGCTGACCCAGAGTCAGAGCTGTGCAGGGTCAGCATTTGGAATAGTTCCAGTCCTCAGTGAAATAGCTGAACCTCGAGCAGCTGAACCTGGAGATCTTTGACACACATCATCTACTCACTAAGTTAAGTAACAAGATCTATATTTGAAACCTCTGCAATCTGTTTTGTGGACTGTCACTGGGACCCTGGACTCAGGCACCCCCATCTCCTGCTGAGTCCACTCCAGGACTTTCCTGGTTGGTACGTAACTACCACTTGAGAAGCATGGGTTCCATATACATATATAATTCACTATTATTATTATTTATTATTTCATTAAACTTATTCTAGTTTTTTCCCCAACCTTGAAGACCATCTCCCTTATTCCCCTTTTATCTTCCCCTGGGAGGGTAGTGGGGGGATAACAGAGAGCATCCATCACCTGGTTATTGGCTAAAACTGAAACAGAATTTTAAAGTTGGATAAGTCAACAGTGAATTAAAGC
The DNA here is from genome assembly GCF_020740795.1 of Apus apus. NCBI lineage: Eukaryota > Metazoa > Chordata > Aves > Apodiformes > Apodidae > Apus > Apus apus. Next base: position 30,397,727 of record NC_067285.1, read on the forward strand.
TGCACTTGCAAAAAAATAATTATTTTCCTTAAAGGGCAGTTTTCTGCTTTAGGGTAGGCTGACAAACCACCTTAAGTTTCTCCAGTCCAGAGATGGAAAACATCCTTAATGGCTTCCGTTAACCTATCTTTGAAGTCCTACAGTAATTATGTAACTGCTCTGGAAACAGAGGAGGCTGCAGCCAGGAACCCAGCCTCTGAGCAGGCACTTGGGAGGGGAAACCAAACAAAAAAGTCTTTGCTGAATCCTTGCTCTTTGCTGAGACTTCCCCCCCCCACCTCAGCCTTAGGCCAACTTGGATGGGAGAGCTGTAGCAAGTGTCAGGCTTTTATTGTCTGCTCTATTTTTGGGGATTTGTTGTGGAGGAAGAAAGCAAAGCCTGAGCATCATGTGGGCAACTTTAGTATCAGGGCATAAAAGCTGAGAGAACAGTGCCCTGGCTCCTTTTTCCCCTGTGGGAATAATGATGCTGTGCCTTTCACTGAGTTCTGAGGTCTGAGGATTGGAGGAAACGTTCAGTTTAGAAACCACTTTAACATTTTCAAGGTGTAGAAGGTGTCCAAGTTCATTTCGAAGCCCCCTCATCTGTTTGGTTCTCACTTCTGTTTGTGCAAGTCCAAAATAACCTCACTTCTGTTATTTCATCAGTGTGAACAACAGCTGACCCACAATATCTACTTAAGTGCCAATTTCAACCCTCAAAAAGTCCAAGTCCTTTTTGGAATTGATTAAAGGTTCATTGATGTTTGCTGAAATAAATCTTAAAAGATTCCTTCCATTAATACATTTCAAATAAAATCAGGTAGCAATTCATAAATGCAAGTGGCAGTGCAGCAAAAAAAAAGCAAACCATTACAAATTCTTCTTTCAAGAAGTTTTAAAAATAGGAATTTGGAAGATAGGAAATAACTGACAAGCATGTGGGAATATGGAGGTTGTACTGACAACAGATGAGATTACTACAGCATGACAGCTAAGCTTGGCAGGGTCATCATAACCTGTAAATTACAAGATATTTGTATCATTAGAGGAAAAAACTTCGAAATATAGTTCTGCAGTGGTAAAGGAAAGCTGCTTCAGTATTTTCAGCAGATTGCTAAAATGCAGTACGGACCAAAGAGAAAGATTTGCAAGAGAAGCAAGGAGCAGGCAAATAAACCTGGTGGCATGTTAACCAAAATAATAACCACTAAAAACCAAAACAAACCACCAAAACCAAACCCCGTAAAATATCAAAACCAACAAACACGCAAACTGAACAATGAAAGCAAGAGGTTTAAAGGTATTTTAATTATGCTGCACACGCACACAAAAGCTATTAGGTTACAATTTTGGCTGCTTGTGCCAGCATAAACCACTCAAGTTGTTAATTTTGTAGCCTGAAAGACTATCTCAGTCACAATCAGCTCTCATTGTGTATAGTTTATTTAACATGTAATGGTTTGACCTAGTGAATCTTTACCAAATCTCAAGCAAATTTTATTATCATCATTAGGCTCCTGACTCTGATCAATTAAACATCAGGACTCCCTGGGAAAGAAGCTAGCTTACTCTTAAGAGTTTTCTCCAAAGAGGTAACCTGGGAAAACAGGGACATTTCTTACATTTAACGGAAACCTGAAACTGAGAGTAAGTTTCAGAATCAGAATATTTCAAGTATCTCAAAGGAACAGAGTTCTGTAGAGACTGAGTAAATTGAAAGCATTTGGAAAAAACTATTTAACTCCAAAAAAAAGCTATTTAATTCCAGCAAAAACACTGCAATCTAGTCCATTTCCTGTTAGAAAACAAGCTGGACTTTCCCCTCACTCAGTTTTCAGGCAATGCAGAGGCAAGTATTCTGCCCACATTGTGCTCTCTTTGCCCTTGTTATTCCATTGATGCATCCCAACTGTTTTCACATATTGCTCATCATGATTTTGTTCATTCTTCAAATCAACATTCTGTAAAATGTAGGGTTAAGTTAAGCTGTTAAACACCAGAACAGAAACAAAGTTTTTCTTTCCTTGCCTGACAGTCCTGCCCTGGAAACAGTGGTCCATGCTGAATGTTAAAAGTTCAAAGTGTAAAAAACCCTTTAGGGGTTCTTGCTCTTTGTGGTGTTCCCAGAAGCTGATTATTTTTCCTTCATGTTTTTCTTTCCATTTTCTGTCCATAAGCCTCTTCCCCATGGATCCTCTGCAGATACAGATAGGAACAAGCCTGAAACAGTTTAACTCTGAAACACAAGTCTCTCATGAGTGTCTCCACTGGTCTCCAGCTTGCACACTGGCAGTGCTAAAAATCTGCTACAGTATGCAGTCCAAAAATGGGTTTGTTTTTTACTTTCTCTTACAGATCAAAGAGATGGATAGAGCTAAGAAAGGTGGCAACACTGGCAGGACATTAATGATATTTCTAACCATGTTTGCAGACACAGACTTCCCTTGCAGTAACTATTTTCAGAAAAGTAATAAAGTGATTAAGCTCCAGACAAGCTTAGTGGGGTTAGTGCTGTCAAAAGACCACATTTTCCTAAGAATCTAAGCAAGATTTGGGTTGAAATTATAGTTAATGTAATTTTAGTGCAAGGGACCATAATTTCAGCTAGGTGGATTCCTAGATATACTGTAAAAGTCAAAGCTTTATTGTGGAATCTAGACTCACAAAAATTGTTCTTGAAGCACATTATCCTGTAAATCTGGGAGATGGCTGGAACAAGGACACACAATTCACAGAGCATCTCTGGGAAGCTTGGGCTGTTTCAGCTAAAAAGATAGGGTTCCCCTCTTAATTCAGATATTCATTTCAGTTACACAGAGTCAATGCATATACACTTAATAGTAGGAGATGCTTTAGTCTACACAGAAGATTTTAAAGAAATGTAATGATTTTTCACAATATGAAGCAGTTAACTTGAAAATCCTTAATTATTTTCAGGAATTAACAGTATTAAAATCATCCTTAATTAAACACTAAAGACAACAACAAGACTAATCCTAGAGTTCCTTAACAACATGAGGAATGCAGTAAGTTTTAATAGGTTTAATTCTTTAGTATGTTGTCATGGCTAGCATGTGCTTTGGAAAGACCCAGCAAAATAAATTTAGATAAAACTTCTGATAGTTACAGTTCACTAAATCTGATACAAAAATCCCTGTGCAGAATAGATTATTTTAAAATTACACAGAAATAGGTCCTGAAAGCAAAAACAAAAGACTGTATTAAGTTTTAAAACCTTAATAATTTTAATCACTCATACACAGAAACTCATTTCTAGCTATGGTTTCTGTGACAAGATTTGGCCAGTATGTAACACTGCAGCTGTGCATATGACCATATTTAGGAACTTTTAATTTTTCTATTGCCAAGGCTGTGCTGTTTTTTTACTTACATCAGGGCCTAGAAAATCGATTCGTCCAAGAGGTAGATCCAGATTTGCAAGCCCTGCAACAGCAGGGGACTAACCCCAAAACTCACTGCCAAACTTTTCTTCCCACTTTGCTCAAGTATATTCTGATACATAAATCATAACCTACTTCATATAAAGGGTACTTCATTGCCAAGGGTCCCTTTCCCTACTAGTAAGCATGTACTTGTAGACTCCTTTATCTGGCAGTGCTCTCTAACTGCTCCTACCTTTCCAGCAAGTAAATCTCTCCAAAGTTCATCAGCTCTCAACTCTCTAACTGGAATTTGCTTTGGTACTTTCTGGTGCTAGCACTGCTGTGTAAGAGAAACAAACTTCATTACTCTTATTCAGCTCAGGGCTGTTCACAGCCAGTAGACTTGTTTTTTGAGTCCTAGCTAGGCAGAGGAAAGGGCTACTCAAAATATATCTGAATACCTGTCCTATTTTCTGCCTCTTTATTAGCCTCAAGTGCCACTTTTATCTTTCAAGCAGATCCAGGCTCAGAAAATCCTTAGGACACCGGTTCTGGGCTAACTAACCATGGTGCAACTGTCCCAGTGCAGGCAGCTATACAGAAAGGGGAATATAGAGGGCAGTTACTAAAAAAAATATATATTAAAAAAAAAAAAAAAAAGAAAATAAGTAACCACCCAACCCTTTTTGCTATCACCATGACTACAAAAACTCACATAAAAGGGATCCAAAATAATGTCATTTCATGATGCAGATTAGCGAATCTGTATATTCCAAAGAAAGTCAGGTACCAAGAGCCAGAGAAAAATTAAGACAATCTTTAGGAAGAATGAAAAAAAGGCAAGTCACAGCAGATTTTACATTCCCACCTGCAGGCAGAAAGATAACAGTACTCACTGACCTCCACTTAATTTTTGCTGGTGACAGCCAAGACAGCATTAAGATTCACGATGGAGTTGGTACCTGTTTCATTCTGCAGTAACTGTCAGAATGCACTCAGATCCAGACCAGCAACGGCCCAGTTTGCAATCCTGCTTTTTCACACTGGATTCAAGAGGTCTTCATTTGCAGGAGCAAATCTAGAGTGTGCTTACAGGGACTAAGGAAGAAAGGAGGTAGGACTGGTATACTCCTGAAGTTCAGCCCCAAAAATACATTTCTCACTGTGATTGCATGAAATAAAATTCCATGCCATGTACTCTAAAGGGGAACACAGGGCTCTCTACAATACTATGATCTCTGATCACAGCTATCTATGCCCAGATGTTCTGTGAGGTTGCTCCAATTTCTCCAACTCACATCTAGTATGGCAAAGAAAAGCATTCATACTGTGAAGTTTACATCAGTCCATTAGACATCAGTGTTTCCCTCCTCAATAGGAAGGATGGAGATGGTCACACAACAGATACTTGACACTCCTGGAGGTAACTGTTCAGGTTTCATTAAATTCACATGCCAGATGCTGTTCAAGCCTCAGAAAACAAAAAAATATGGGGCATACTTGTACAGCATTTTCACTAATATAAAGAATTTGGAACTAATCTTGTTCCATTCTGCAAACACAAGCCATATCTTTATTCCTCATTGTAATCACTCCAATCAACTCTTGCTCCATATCTCCCAAAGACACAAAAACAGTCTGTCACAGCTGGCATCACCACCAGTTCACTGATTAGCAGGATGAGACTTTTCCTCATGCAGTGAAGCCACAGCTGATTTTCATGAAGAGCCCTGAGGCTCAAAAGCAAGGTTCCCATCTTAGTCTCCTCAGCAGTTTTTCTTTAGTGTTTGCTGCATTGAAGTGAACCAATGGTCTTTACACATACCTTCAGTCCCCCTGTGGGGAATGCAGGACTAACTTGAACCTCTTTCTGCTGCTGGACTGTACCTTGAAAAGTATAGAATGACTTCAAAAGCACATGGAACACATATCCAACCCAGCATCTTTACATATAGGAATGATTAGGCTTATTAAAATTGCTTACTTTGCAATTCTTTCTCCTGCTTTCAGCAGTTTAAGTTCTCAACCAATGAGTTTATCAAGACTCAGACACTGAATACAGGTTACACGTTAGTAAGTGCTACTGAGACTTGAAGATGTAAGGCCAGAAACTTGGCAATACAGCCAGATTCAGGAAACACGACTTAGAAAAGCTACAGAGCATGCCACACAGGTGAGCTCTGCTAAGCTGATGAAGGAACACCTATAACAAAAAGGTGACAAAACCAGACTTCAAAAGGGATGACACAATAAAGTAAGCACAGAATTTTCACAAACACATACCATAATTTTCAGGCATCTAAAGTTTACAGTTCAACTGCAAATATAAAGTTTACAATCCAACAATAACACTGTAGTTATAGTAGTACATGATGCCTGCTTTTCTCCTGTTTCTATCCAAAGATAGTTACTATGATAACCCAGTATCAAGAAAGCACTCACTACAATGAAAAAAGATATCCTTAAATTCAAGTTGGTTAATGCTAATATTTTAGTAAGATGACAAAACAGTAGAAATCATGATGGGTTCTTAAGACCAATTCCCATTTTTACTACTACAAAGAAATAGACTCTTTTCTTAATTACAAGATTTACAAGATTACAATTACAAGATATAAAGCACATCCCTTTACACAAGTAAGGAAACAATTTTCCCCTTCTCTTCCTTTCATACTTACTATCAATTAGAACAGTAGCCATCCTGTCGTATACTGCTTTTTACTCAAAACGCGTAAGATGTATTTTCCCGTAACTTTGTACAAATACATATCTCTGTCCCTATGAGATTAGAAAAAAATGAAAAAAGATGAAACTCTGTTCTTCTCCTACCCCCCAATCATCAGAAAGTACCATCAAAGTAAGTAGGTCTACTAAAACTAAAAGATACTGCAGTTCTTGCTGTGGCAAAAAAAAAAAAAAGCCCAAACTCTAACTCAAAGGCAACTGTAAAAGGTTAAACATACATGTTTAATTCAGGGAGGAGAAAGATAATGCTGAAACTTTCCCACAATAAGATAAAAATAAAACTGATGGAGTCAAGCATGCATGATTATACTTTGCATATTCACTTAATTCAAAGTGAGGAGCATCTCCCACACAAACGTTATTACACAAACAGGATAACCCCTAGATCCCCCACTCAGCCATTTGAGAGAAAATACCAGAAATGGCCCAACTAGAATCAAGACAGCAAAAATAAAGACAAGCACGTATCATTCTCTGATTCCTATTTCTTGTTTTCTTCTTCTTTTTCCCAGGGATGACAAGCTGACAAATAGAAGGAAATCCACCCCATACTCTTGCATACAGGTAAATAAATTTAAAAAATAATAATAAAAAAAAAAATCAAGTGTTTATTGGAAGTCTGCATGAAGGCACAGATGAGCTTGATTACAGACACATTGTAACAATTACAAATATATGTAAACACCTTGAGATATACAACAAAGCAATAATACAGCTAATACAGGAATAAAATATAACCTGCAAAAAAACCCAATGAACGTCTTTGTATCTGAGGTTCTTTCAATGATAAACTCCAATTTACACCAACATAGTGTAATGATTTCAAAATCATCACTTGGATTCATGCTCAACAAATCTGCACTCTGGCCATTCTTGTTAACCAGGGGATTTATAATTTTGATCCAAATTTGAACAGGCTTCCTTCACTAGGATCAGGAAAACATCGGAATAACCAGCTAGACACCCAACCAACCTATAATGAGGCTTTGTAGATTCTCTAAATACACAAGAGCAATCACCAAGGTATTGAAAGTAAATATATGCTTCAGAAAAGCTGAAGGATGCTTGTTCCATTTTTACTTGCATTTGAGGAAATTGCTGTATTTCTGCAGGAAAGAAACAGTCTACAGCTGTCAGGTGATTTTTTTTCTTCCTCCACAGGAGGCTTAGATTTCATCTGAAACACCTGCCAAAACAAAAGTCAGGAATCACAAACTAAAGTGCCTTGGACAGCTTAGATTTTACCACTAGAATAAAACACCTTTGTTTATAGATACAGTATTAACTTTTATCTTGAGAAAGCCTGCCTTTGCACACAGAAGACTGCTTCCAATATTTCTGCGGAAAAAGAAATTGTTTTTTTATTTAGATACCAATGCCAGGAACTTACAAGAACTGCAACACAGCACTTTTTTGAAAGGAAACCATACAGAAAAAAATTGTAGTTTTAGTACAGGCAAGTCCCAGGCCTAGTCAAAGAATACTCTGAGCAGCAATTTACTACAGGGACACACAGTTTTCACCCGCAACCATCTGTCCTAACACCCCACTCCTCTACAAAAGCTTTACAACTTCCAGAGCCCAGTTCCAGTGAGGAAAGACTCCTATCCAGGTAATACATGCAGAACAAAATCTAGCACAGATACATTTCTCCTGACCTTGCAACCACATCATCCCAACCTAAAGATGAGGTAGTACTTTTCTTTGGAGCCTAACTACTTGAATAGGAACAAGTACTATTCCCCCTAACACAGCAGCTGTCTGCTAATGCAGTGCCAAACACCACAATTTTATCTCCACTTCAGGGCACACTACTAATGCAAAACCAGCAACAGCTGCTTAAAAAAAATAAATAACCATGATATGAGCACACACTCTCACTTAACTATGACTGCATCATAAAGGCCACGGTCTGGCATATTCAGAGACTTCCTCCCATCCACAAAGTGGCAATGACTCTCAATTTCTTCTTGTACTGAGACTAGTGGTTATTACCCAAAAGGAACATGATGGATATCCTGAGTATTTATTACAGTGAGATGTGGATTTTTAAAAAAAAAATTAGAAGATTAAGAACTCTAGTCCAAATCCAAAAAGGGCTGAAAGAGAAATTCAGCTCCTCAGGGAACTGAGGCAACCAGATTGTCTCTATGCATATAGTCCATTTGGTACTTAGTAGCTCTGCTTTCTCTCTTTTGAAGAGGACAGATCTTTCCCCTCAAGGAGGCTGTTGTAACATATGCGTGTATTATAACCTTATAGCTTACACTCATAAACCTTCTGGTTTCTTACGAGATGCTTGAACTGGAGAAATATGATCTGCACAGTCTATGCTCTGTACACTCCCAAGGATCAAAAAGAAATAGACTGCTATGACTGAAACAAAAAGGAAACATCAAAAAGAACTGAACAGTATTAGAACTCATGCTGCTTGTAAAACTAAGCATTAGGATTAGAAAATGCACTGCAAGACTTAAATAAGGTCCCTGGACTCATCGTCTTAGTAAGCAACAATCAATACTGAGCACAAGAGACTACATTCTTTGATTGAAAGAGTATTCAAAGCCTCTTATTTTTCTGTGTGATCAGTTTCTATTTATTTAACAAAATATACGGAGCCTAAATTGTCTCCTGTTAGCAGTGCAAATCACACAGGCCCCAGGAAGCTTTCTCATGTTTTTGCTTCCAAGACTGCATTTTACTTTCAGCTGAAGTGCAAAGGGATTCCACCCAGGCAGATGGATACCTGAACAAGAGCACTGCAACAGGAAAGGTTCTGTCCAGGTCCAGTGCAGCCACTGCCAACAGAAAAGCACTAACACTTTCTTGAAAAACTCCGGTAGTCCTTTTTGCCCTTGGGAATATGTTCTCAGAGGAGTACATGTCATTAAAACAATCTTATCTGGCCGTTAGCTGGAACACTATCTTCAAACAGTCCCAACTCTTCTTCCAAAGAACTTCTCTGGAACAAATCGTGGATAAAGTAAGCTCTTAATGCTCTACAGAGTATCAGCTGCATTCCAGTGTCCAAGCCAGATCCTTTGAGAGAAAAAAAAGAAGGCTGCTTGATTGTCAGAGGGGAAAGCACTGCTGGCACAGTTAAAATAAAGATTTGTTTGTTTGTTTAAAAAGTCTTTAGCTGTGAAGGGTGCACTCACAAGATGCTCACCAGAGCTAAAAATTGTTTCTGTGGCCTTACACAACTAGTGAGGATGTAGAGTGCAACTGGCAGTTGTAGTGTGAAACTGACAGTTTCATTAGAAATGCAAAGGACAGCAGAACACTACCAGGTGCTTCTGAGAAAAAGTCAACCACTTAAGCCCTCATGGTAAGCTGGACCCTCACTGTCAAGTGAGTTTATCCCATCTACGGATCTGATAAAATCACATCATTCATAACTATAATTCACAAGGAAAACTGAAAATCCATTTATATTTATTAGGAGATGGTTGTGCACAATTCCTCATCTTATTCAAAAAGTCTACAAATAAAGTTCAACACTTCTGATTGCAAGCAAATGTCTGTTCAGTGTTCTTCAGTTAAGGCCAACTTAGCGCCTTGTTACACTTTCAGGATTTAGTACACATTTGTCAGTTCTTTACTTTCCTCTAGTACCAGTGCCACTGGAATAGTAAGGAGTTCACTAAGACACTTTTTAATAGCAGCTGAACTTGGGTTACACAAATACCATTTTTTAATATGCATCAAATGTAAGTTATTCTAGGCAATTTCCATTTTAAGGTCTTAAAACAACACTGTCAAAGGCTTTTCTCCCTCCCTCCTGCATTTATATTACTACCACTATGAGCTCACACTCTATAGAGCTGTACATCCAAGAATCCCAAAGCTCTTCAGAAAGGAGGACACCATTTTAAAGAGTGGTGTACTTGACCTGACATCCTACTTACAAAATAATCTATTTTTTCTTTGTCTTATGTTTACAAAAGCGTTAAACTAAACCAATCCTATCTTGACTTTAGTCCCACCTCTGACTCTAATTTTCTCACATGCAATCCTTCCACTGATTCAGGAGCTGTTTAATTACAATGTTCACAGCTGAGTTTCCTCTACAAAAGGTGAGCATGTGCTACAGTCAATTATTTCCAGACGGAAGCACTGGTTAAATTTTAGGTCTGCCACAATCTTGAGAATCACGTGATTGGAAAGTCACTACCATAACTACTGTAATTGATAATGCACTTGATCCCATATTGGTTTAAGTGTAATAGACTACATATCAATTTCTCTAAATTTTCTCAGAGCTAAAACTACACAGCTACAGTGAAGAAATTCTAGTTTTGTCTTAAGTTGAACCTTTTACAACATTACTTTAACTTAACATTTTGATTTGGAGCACTAATTTTATAAAGATTTTTAGTTTGCAATTTTCTGAATAGGTGAGCAGCAAACATGAAAATATATGTACAAATATTAGTATACTACCAGAATGCTGTACTTCCTTCTTAAAAATGTCCTTAATAAAACATTAGGCATGTAAAACAAACTTTTGTAAACAAAAGATAAATTACTCATGTTCTGCTCTGATTATAGCCAGATACATATTCTCATAAAATAAACATTCTCTTGTCATTTTCCATGGCCCACATACCCATATATATGAGGTAAACCACTTAAAATCATCAATAATATATAAACCTCAGTACTCAACAGGAACCTCAGGAAAAATGTAACTAAGATGTCAATATGAAGAAGTGACACTTTGTTCCACTGCAAAGTGAAACCAATTTATTTGTGCTAAATGAATGGAAAGAATGTATTCAGAATACATTTCTTTATACATTGTACCGGCTTAGGCTGCTAAATAAGCATTCATCAGTGCCATTTTGTGCTACTTTCTTGTACTCTGTTTCTACCAAGCAATACAACACTTTGGCTATTACGCAGATATATTCCTATATGCTCATCTTACGTTCTAACATATGTGCTCATGTTGAACGTTCAGAATACCTGTTCAAACTTTGCTTCAGGGGAATCACAATTAATATATTTTGACAAGAAGAAAATGATCATCAGTTGTTCTCTACAATCACATCGCCTTCTGCAGCAAAAAAAAAATAAAAATCAAAGAGCACACTTTAATCAGCTATCAGTGACCTGTGGGCAGGGCCACACTGATTGAAGTTAGTTGTGACAGATCACATAGTATGGGCAGCTTACAGATTAACATAAGTGTCAAGTGAAATCATCAAACCTTAAGGTTCATGAATCGTACATTCCACAGACTCCAACAAGCCAGTTCCCTCACTGTAAAATTCAGACGGTACCATACGTTTGAGGTGCTTTTCAACAGGAGAAGTATGGACGTGTCCTGTGTGCTGAATTAAGCTTACTTACTGCATAATACAACAGAGTACGTGTCTTGGGCACTGTTTAGGGTGTCTGACTCACTTTTGCACTAGAAGCTCTTACTTCCAACGACTGAAACGTAGTGCTGATTTTCCATAAGCTTGGTAAACACTGTAATATTTCAGAATTTATCATATAATCCATCATGCCTTTAATTTTCTGCAAATTGTCATGAAAAAATATAAAAAGGTATCCCTTTAATTTAACAAACCTAAAAGCCAGGAAAATTAAGCTTTGGAGCCAAGCAAAACGACATAATGCCGTATTACCAAACAAGAGTAGCAAATGTTCCAGCCAGAGAATGGACATACATGTAGTTCAAGTAAACACTGATGGAAAACTTTTTTAAGTTAGTGTTGTAGACCCACAACACCGGCTGCATTTTATACAAACGTTTACAACACAATTAACAGTGAAGCCTATATAACCTCAGTGCAAATAAGTCAAATCCAAATATGCCAAGTAAGCCTTTGGCTTTTAGTAAACTGCTCCATGTTATGAGTCCACTTCTGACATACAGACTGCTGAGCACATGCACTAAGGCTGAGAGGAGGGATGCACTGAATGTTGAAAAGTGGCTGACTGCGATGCTGCGGATTGGGCCGTGGGCTGCACAGGTGGCGGAGGTGGTGGCGGAGGAGGCTGCACTGGGCTCTGCGTGTTTGGAGAAGGAGGAGGAGTGGGACGTTTAAATTTGTCAGGGCTGTTACTTCTTCGTGGTGAAGGCCTCTGCAGAACAAATATTGAAATCATGTTTAACACACTCCTGAACAACTTTAGGTGCAAGTCCTCTAACCAATGTACTGAGCTTGGCAAAGGAAAAAAACAAGAACAAACAATTGCACCAAAAAAAACCCCAACACAAAAATCCAAACAATTATGTAGGAAGAATTTCAAAACATTGCAAGAATCATAAAATGACTTTTACATAAATTAAATTTTACTCTGAAATGAGGCATCAAAGGAAAGGGGAAGTACTTTTGAGATCAAACAGAATAAGCACTCCTTCTTGTCAGTTTGCAGGAAATGAACACAAGACATGTCCTGAAGATACATTTACCTATGACGACCAGCAACCTAAGAAGGAATGAAAGATGCTGTAGGGACAGCACCTCCTAGTTGTGCTTGCCCACCAGTAGGTGCTGATGTACAAAGTCCAGCTACGTGGTACTTGAGTGTGGCTGGGAATGCTTTGAATACCAGAGAGTCTGCTCAGAATCTCTAGCATTCTGGAAGGCTCAGCCTGCATGCTGGAGCAAGACCAAAGCAGAATACCAGTTGTTCTTTAGAGAACAAAAAAAGATTACAACCTGCAGGAGTGAAGCAGTTGTTAGAGAGCTCTCTTCAACAGAAACCACAGATTTTCAACTCACATTTAAACACAAAGATTTAAAACCCACTTTACCTTTACAAAACTGTGTCTGCATGTGGGAAATCTTTAATTTTAGCCAAGTAAAAATATAAATTACACTGCACAACACTAACTTCTGCACTTTTGGAACCAAATTCTCACTACTTACCAATCCAGTCAGCGCTAATCAAGAACCTCATGGCATGACAAACCACCCACCCACAATTAAAGTCAAAGGTGATCAGCTCTAAGGAGAAGCATGATTACAGCACTATACCAAATCTACTACAGGTAAAGTCAATTTATTCTGTAATATAGATAAAAAATGAAGAGTCAAGAATCAAACTGCAGTGTAGTCAAATGATGTATATTGTATCTATTTTTCTGCACAACTTTGTACAATAGATTAATGCTCTAAGCAAAAAGCCGAGGGATTCTTCACAACTGAGTGACGTCTCTGAAACACTTCAAATCATTAACTGCATTTGCTTACATCTAATAATATGAAGGGACCTGGTTTTAGTATTGCGACAAAGCCAAGAGCTACTTATCAATATCTCTTGCAAAACAGTATTTTCTCCTGAAGATCATCATTTTCATAGTGACCAATTAATTTACAGTTGCCAAAAAAGCAGTATTTCACAGAGACTGAACATAACAAGTTCCTTGAAAATCTTATTTATAAAATTAGGTTCCAGGTTTTCAGAAGCATAAATACCTTCTATGACTAACTCACATAACACACAGCAGTGTGCTGAATCTGGAATCAGGATTCTACCTTCCTGCTGAGCTCCAGTTTTCCTCCTGCTCTACCTCCTATTGAAGCACTCCCACCGCTCTTTGCCCAAGGAAATTAACAATGAACTTTGCACGCTCACCTGAAAGATTTTAGAACCAGTTATATTTTAGCATTCCACTAAAAGTCTATTGAAACATGTTTTCACACCTGAGAATGACAAGTATATGCAAGACCCTGAAGAATATTTCTATAGTACCACACCAGTTGAGAAAAATCAAAATGGTCTTGAAACAACAACTATAAGGTATTTTACCAAATGGTTAAATATTTTGGCTCTGTTTGCTTATTAAACTCCAGAAATACTTAGAAGAAACACGATTAAGTAGAAATGCATCAAACATCAGAGGTAAATAGGAAATAAATCCAGTCAAAAGATATGAGAAGTTGTCCTAAGAAATGTTTATATGAACTTTCTTCTTTGTCAATGAGAACAGAAAATAAGAGTTAACTGCCTGTTACAGTGACATGGTGGCAGCATTGTGTGTCATCCTGAAGAAAACCTGAGCTTGAAGCAACCTCAGATGACTCATCCGTCAGATGGTGGAGACTAGGAGAAAAATGAAAGCAATGTTTTTACTTCCTGGGACAGGCTTAGTAGCTTAGAACATCACTTCTCACACCCTGCCTGCTGATCCATAAGATGATACCGATTACTGTCCTTAAGATGATAATACATCCTATTCTTTTGAAGAAAATAAGGTTCTCGAAAAAGAATCAGTTTGAGGGGTGAAGAGGAAAATCAGGGTTGAAGAAAGCAGCAATAGTTATCTTGGAGTAAGGAGACAAAAACAAACATTTACAAAAATGTTTTGTAAAAAAGCTTAAGGACAAGCAATCATGACTTTTAAAAACCAAACTGACATTGGTAATAAGTATTTTCTATTTTAAATACTTACTGTAATACCATGGGATGGTCCCATATGTTGCACATGAAGGCCTGGGGAATTGTAGTAAGACATTCCAGCTCTAGTCAGTGAAGTTGGTGGTGTGAAACCAACTGTGTGACTTGCATATGACAGACCTAAAAATTGTTAAAACAAGGTAACATCATCATTACTGTTTATATTACAAACTGTGTCACGTTTTAAATTTTTTCTAGTTCATCATCAATGATAGGTTAAGAAATTCTAACTGCTACCAGATTAGAAGCCTAAAAAATAGTGATTGTACTGAAAAGCACGATGTAAAATCAATTTATTTTTTTGTAGTAAACTGCCATATGTTTCAAAACATACATTACAAAATGTTGAACATAACTTTGGTGTAAAGCTTCCTCGGCTACTCAGTTTCAGTGTACAAGTCAGTCCATCCAGCCTTCTATTTCTCCTCAGAGGAAATGGGTTCCTCGACAAAATACATTCTGGAGAAGCAGAGAGGTTGTGCCTGGAGAAGCCACCTAGCATTGGGCCACTAGGAGCTTCCACAGAGGAACTGCATGTGGGTGGCTCCTCCAAGGCATACCAGATCTACACCCAGGCTTCCTCCTGGTTTGCCTTGGTATTTATAGAGAGGGACACAAAGATCTTTGGGGCTGCAACGTTAAAACACTCTGGGATTAGCTCCTAGCAAACCAGCAGAGCAACAAACATTTAAAATTACAACTTGTTTTATCCACAGTACAGAAAGCCTATTATTAAAAAGTGCAAATACCTAATTCTTCCATCAAAATATCTCCTTTCTGTAAGAACTAATCTATACAAATGCAAAGTACTCAAAGAACTATCCAAAGTAAACAGAAACAGCAACTGTTAAGTGCTCCAAGTTCAGATCTTGAAGTGTCCTGCACATTTTGGGTATTCCTGAAAAGAGTACCTTTTCCGAAACCTTTAGCTCATTGTCTTCTGACAAAAATATCAGTAAGGTAGCAGACAAGACTTTTCTCAGCTGTTTAATATTAGACACTAGCAACTGCTTTGGAATATTATGACAAAAAAATTCTAAAGGTCTATTAAACTTTTGTAACACCACATTGGATTTAACAGTGCTCACACACCAACACTAAATCAGTGCAGAACAGTGCCACTATAGCTACAGTATGCACCAATGCTCAACTTTGTCCTTAACTGCATGTGTCTGTGTTTGTGCCTAAAATGGATGAGACAAGACCCTGAGAAAAAAAAAAAAAAACAAACCAAAAAAAGCCCTAACCCTCAAATCACTAACAAAGTCATATAAGAAAACATACTCCCCCTGCTTCCTTCAATTCTAAGTTTGATTCTGCTACATTCCCAATGTATGACTGATGCTAGTCACAAGTGACTCCAAAGGAATCACTGTCACTTTGTAATAGTTAAACAATGCAGATGAACAAAATTAATCTACTTTTTGACAACACAATCTAATTGTCCGGGCAGCACATGTTTTATAACTAAGTGCTTTTGTAAGCACAAAGACAGAAAGAAGTCAACATTCAGGTAGGTTACACTGTGTTGCAAGTCAGAGACAAGAGCCCAGAATGGTAAAAGTCAAAAGTATGCTTTTAGTCCCCACTGCAAAATTACAATTTTTGGCCTGCTTTGGGATAAACCAGCTCCAGAAGTTTTACAAACACCAGTCTACCCAGCAATCAAAGAAGTGGTAAGAAAGTAATGCCCATACACAGCTCATCTCTGCAGTCTAAAAATCTCTACCTAGCCCAGCTGCCGAAGCAAAGCATAAAATAATCTACCTACACTAAAGACAAACTGGTAATTACAGTAACTAACCCTCAACTGCCTGGAGTAACAATACTTCCACAATCCTCAAAGTTCCATGGACTGCTGGAAATCTCAGTAGCATCTCAGCTTGAAAGAGTCCTCAAAAGCAGCATCTCAAGACACAAGCACAAAAGGCTCTGGGATTCAAGAGTCAGATTCTGATCCCTTAAACCTGACTTGTTTAATCCATATGAGACTATTGGATTTCTAACTGGTTTCAAATTATGTTTCTGTTGTCAGTGGACAACATTTCTACAAATCCAAACATAATTTCCCAAATGAAACACATCAAGTCATACAATTACTTGACACAAAATATAACTGTTCTATTATTCTGTGCTGGTACTTTTGACAGTGTCATACCATACTACTTGAGATATAAAGTACTTTCAAAAACTATTTGTTTTCATCCATCACTGCATTCATATAAACAACAGACAGCTGTACGAAATTCTTTATTGATCTCATATCTCTAACAAACTGCTGCTTCTATTTTCCTGAAGTCTTCCCAACTGTGGATATTAATTTATCAGATGTGAAGGAGAGTAATGGAGATGCCTGTGCAGAAGTGCTAGTCTGGAACATCTACTGTACCAACATTACCAAAATTGTGAACTCTGTCAGGAACAATCATTTCAGCTGTGCTATTTTTAACTGTGCTTCAGACTGTTTCACCATCCCCTGCCTGACATAATTCCCATGAGAACACAGCACTCTTACAGCAGCTACTGATGAAGTCCACAGGGAACAAGGAATGGTTATAGGGAACAAGTAGTTACTCCAGAACTGTTGTTAGCATGAGTATGTTTCTGTACACCCAGTTACAGGAAAAGGATAAGAAAACACGTATCCTTTTTTTGGTAACATACCTTGCACAACACTGAATGTCAACTGATTCGGCTCATTTCAGAAGCCAGAAAACCTCTTGAAAAACTCTATCCTAATGCTCATCTCTAACACTGAAACATGGCTTATGGTCATAGCTAGTTCCACACACGCTTACTCCTTTTGCAACACCTGGATGAAAACTATTTTGAGTCCTTCTGAAAAACTAAAGAAACTGAAGTCAGTCTTAAAAATGAAAAACAAAAAAGCATTTTATATGTTCTAGCAGACCTGTGTAATGAAATATCTCGATCCCATCCTACAGAATGTGTTGATAATAGAGCACATCTCATTTGCCCTTACTGTAACTCTGTCCAACAGGTTCTAAAGATGAATTTGGGAAAGCAGAGCGTGCAGGATTAACTTTGTTATGTACAAGTGACTTTGTGATTGCCACGTAACATCCACAGCCAACAACTTCTAATGAATGTCCAAGTGCAGTTTTAAGGGACTTTAAATTTCAGTCAATAAATATGTCAGTAACACAAATGTGTGTCCTTTGACTTGAAATATATAATTTGGTAATTAATAACTCAGAGAAGGTTATACCAAGTTATTGGGAGACAGGAATTCTTAATTTTACAGTTACTGTTTTACAACAAAAAAATAGCAGAAGTACAAAAGCCATTTCTCCACTAAGAGAAATGGACTTTTTTCCAACACGTTCAAGATTAGACTTCTGTACGAAGCTTTGATTCAGAGCATAATAGCAGCCTAGTTCATCATCAAACTCTAGAAATTTGTTTGAACTATGCATCCTGTTGGGCAACTTCTATGGAGTGGGGAGCAGGGAGGAGGAAGAGACAGTAAGACAGAAAATGAGAGAGAAATAAGGAAATTTCAAAGCGATAGCAATTTAACTGACCATTAATATCTGCTCACAATGTAAAATAGAACCATTCAAATATCATGCTGCACAAGAAGACATCTAAGGCAAAACTATTCTTTCATTTATTATGATTTTTTTTTTCTCCAGACTAGCTTTGAAAGGCTGCTGACCTAAATATATTAATAGGGCATGTTATTATGTGATGCATACAATAATTTTAGAAACTGGGTTAAATATTTACCAGGTGATATAGGTCTGCTAGAACTTGGTGAGGGTGTATAAGGGATAGGACTGGACACAGTGCGAGGTCTTAATCCTTGTGCAGACATCTCATTAAAATATCTAACAAAAAAAGGTAAAGAATAATTAGATCAAACCTTTTAAAATGTGCCATATTTTTAAATGCTTCACTGTGGTTTTCTCAATTCCCATAAGAATCACATTAGATTAATGAAGGACCAGTCACCTTTAGAAAGTCATGACAGGAACTCTTGTCATTGCTGAAAGCTCAGACACTGGCTTAACTTTCAATGGAAATAACTGGATTTATGTTAGTCATTTACAGTTAGAACTGTACAAGTTGCATAGGATTAGAAAAGTACATATTAAAGCCAGAGGCCTAAACCATGTCAATCTGATACATACTATATTCTTGCACACCACACATCATTTCTACATTGAACTCAATACTTGTCTGGCTGGAGTGTATCTTCCAGAAAGGCATTCAGCACTAATCAAAAATCAGGAAAAGGGTGGGGAAAAGTAATTAAAGTATTGATAATTTGTTCCAACAGCTGATCAGCCTCAAAGTTAAAAACATGCCCTGTTTTGTCCTTGAACCCCTCTGGTCTCAACATCGAGCCATTTGCTCATCATGTCTTTTGCCACTGGAACAGAGAGTCATTTTGAATCCAGGACTTTCTCTCACTGAAGATACTTACAGACTGTGTTACAAGACACCTCCTACAATTCTCTGTGCTAAACTGAACAGATTAGAACATAAGGCAACGCATTTTCCCCTACCTGTAATAATTTTAGTTGTATTTATTTGTACTTTACTCAGTGAACACAGTGAAGCTTTTTCAAAACCATCACGTGCTATTCAAAAGGAGATAAAAATCATGCCAACTGCTCCTACTTGCCACTTAGTGTTGATATCTCAGAAGTAATTTTATGTATTTTTTCCACTGCACAAGGCTGGCGGTTTTCAGGTTGACTTGCTTATGCACTCCCCGCTTAAGATTTTTCAGTTATTGTCTAGATTAAAGGTTCAGCTGCTCACATTCTCCTGCACATATGATTGCAAATCAGTGCACCTGGGTTCATATTATTACATTTAGCTGTGTTTCCTTACTAGACACAAGAAAGCATCAGGCAAAATTAGCTAACAGCCCTTTGACTCTTATTTGTCTCCCCTTCTACCACTGTGTTCTCAGAAATTCTTAGTAACTACAATTATTTCCAGATCACAGAAAAAAAAAAACAAACAACATAGAGGAGCACTAAAAAAAACTCTTGTTCACAGACTTGTGAGGTCTGTGAACCAGTTCATAAACTACTTGAAACATTTTTTAATACTGCATCTTACTGATTTGTAACCTGGATATTCAGAGTTACTAAGCCACAAGGGCTAACACAGTACCCTGTAGTGATATCCAAGTTGGTTTAAATTTGGGTAGATCAGGTACTAAAAGTAGATGCAACAGAGAACAACAAATTTTTCTAAAAAACTGCCAGTGGCAAGATTAGTGAAATTCAACTGACTAGGCTACCTCTGCAACACACAGCAACCTGTAAAGCAGACAGCAAGTGTTTTACAGCAAAGCAGTGGTCTTTGAATTTCATCTTCTTTTATTCTACAAAAATACAATTTTCTGTAAGTCATCCTAGTATCTGGATCAGGTGATAGGGAATAGCAACACATCATTAGTATGCTCCCTGGTTTCAAGTATTTCTCTTAACTAGTCCAGTGAACAAGATGGCAGACTGAGAGCACAAAGCTGCTACTGGTCAGGAGGAAGTTTTGGGAGAGCTGTGTCTTTTGCACTCAGTAAAGCACGTTCACCCAGCCTATCTACAAAAAAATAACTATCATCAGCTAACAGAATGGAACTGAAAAACCTGGATATCTGATCCATCACCACCACCACTTTTAGTAAGCTGACAAAATTTACATTTTAAAATCACTACTGTGTGTAGTTTCCCAATTATTTTGTCTACACAGTTCTCCTAAGACTAACCACTCTAGTGCCTGTTTTGTCCTTCCCTTTACTTTGTACACTTGCACTGCAAATGCCTGTTTTGGAGCAATTCTGTCATGCCTTTGCAGTGCCAAGAAAAATCAACGTGACAATGAAATTTCTTGGATGTACAAAATAGTTAATCAGTTTTAATTCAATTTTATTCATTATGACTACCTACAACTGGTCGACAAAAAAACTGTTAGGATACTCTACATGTTTGGATTAATACAGGTAATCCACATAAGCTATATTTCCATTAGGATGTAAATACTGGCAGAAAACATTAGGCTAATAAAAGTAGATTCAAACATGAGAATTCTTTGTTTCTAACAATTTAATTTCCATAGCATTCACTATATATCAATACCAGATGTTACAGCAATCTATGTCAGTGTCCTAGTAGTTCATTAACATGAAAACACTACCTTGAACTTTAGGGGTGGTCCTTGAAACAAAATATCTGATTCTTTGTTTCTGGTAAATGATGGCTTATAATAAAATATACTGTTGACTCAAGAAGAAATGTCTCCGTATCAGAATACACAGCACAGGGTAACTTTTTCATTTTTTTCAAAGGACCACTATAAATCCAAAATGATTTCAAACAATACAATAATGAGCATTTGATAAGAAATGTTTTATTCAGTGTACTTAAAATCCTCTTTCAAGATACAACACTGACATACGACTATGATGTGAGAAAACACTAAAAGGCATCATATAAAACCATAAAAACTCAAGACTATCTGTAAGGTCAGTGCAAGCAAGACAGCTTGCAGTAGAGGAAAAAAAAATCAAGGGTGGTATGGTTTTGATATCAAGAACAACCAACAGTTCTGGAAATGCTTCCACTCTAAGGCTTTATCCAGTATCCCCTTCTGTTTGGCTAAACACATTGTTCTTTCTGTAAAGGGCAAATTAGCCCAAGTAAGGACACTATTCCTACCTCACAGAATTCCTTACAGTTACCAATTTAGTGGCAAAACAAAGGTACTATGATCAAATTACCCTGAATCTTAACTCCACAGCTACATTTATTTCAATATACATTATCAGACCCTAGGCAATCTTGAGATAGAAATATTTTCTTTTTCACTGTTGAAATTAATGCATTTTTTTACACAAGTCTAATACAATGCTACTGAAGAAATTCCTGGATCATGCCAAAATTTGATACATATACTAAACCCAAATACACATTATTTCTGTAAAAGCTTATTCTATAATATTGAATATACGTATCAATAGTTCAATGCCAACATATCTGGATAGCTAGAAAAGACAAACCTTTCATCATCCATCTCTAAGCTGGATTCACTTTCTGACAGTTGCCTGCAGAGTGCTTCCCTACGTTCCATTTCCCTCTGCAATTTTCTTTGAAGTCTCAAGTTTTCTTCTCTCATATGTCTCTCCTCTTCTAAATATTGTGCCATCTTCTCCGAATCTGAAATCCAGAATTTTGTTAGCATTATTATATTCACAGAAAGGCAAAGATGTTGTACCTAATTTTACTCCAGTATTTCAAGAATAAGGTTGTAGAAAATGCTCAGGATGGATCACTCAAAATTCCTGTCTCTAAATCATTAATTCTTAGCATATTTCAGAACAGTATCTACTAAAATACATATCTAGCAGACAGCAATTTTGGAAATAAAAAGTAAAAAGCAGGGAAAGTTTTATATATTTCCTTAGACTAATCTGAAAAGGAAGGAAAAAAGTATTGGAGAAAATAATAAAACCAAAAGAAGAAACGGAATGATTCCTGCTCCACTGAAATCTTTTTCACATTTACAAATATTTTACTGCAACACATCGAAGAAATCATTTTAAAGGTGTATTTCCATTTCAAAGAAGGAAGCACAAAAAAAGTTCTGAAATCCCAAACACTGAAACTTACATTAGATTGGTACCTTATATGTATGCAATAGCATTCCTTCAATTACACATTTTCTCATAGAGATTGGCCAGCAGAACACATACCAATATTAAAAGCAAAGAAGTGGTTTACTCTTTACATCAAAGGGCAACATGAATTTGCTATTCTAAACAAGTTCAGCAAACATCACTTAAAACAGGCTGGTATCACAGGCTATTTGGAGTCATAAAATCAAATACTAAAATATTTTTAATGACCACATATTGCAAACACCAATCTGGAAACTCTATTTCAATTTCATCTTCTGCTTGTAGGCTGCTGCAGCACACCCACCCTTTCTATTGGTATTGCTATTCATAGTGCAGCTCTGTTCATCTGTTCACGAAGGGAAAGAGTACTTTTAAACCTAGAGCTCATTTGCAACATGAATTTTACTTTAAGTGCTTCTAAATTTTTACACTAAACCACAGCAATTCAAAGATAAACCACTTAATATCAAATACTTTAAATTAAATTAATTAGACTCCATTTGCACAAAGAGTACTTTAAGGCCTTGTTCTCGTTCTGAAGTTCAGAAAATAAAGGCTGCAGTGAAGAACTGGCAAGTATTGGAAGACTGGCAGCCCTTATTTTCTTTTAACTGATGCAGATTATTAATACCACAAACTTGTGCCCAAGGCCTCTCTGCACAAAAGCTTTCTCCCATCATCTGTCTTTAGGAAGGCTGCTGTCTTTGGCAAGCTATTTCTCTAAACAGGGGTTGAAACATTCCAGTTAGCCTGCCAAAACCAGCACACTACAGGGGGAGAATACTGCCTGCTTCCCACCCACCCAAATTTTTCT
This sequence comes from Apus apus, assembly GCF_020740795.1. Taxonomy (NCBI): domain Eukaryota; kingdom Metazoa; phylum Chordata; class Aves; order Apodiformes; family Apodidae; genus Apus; species Apus apus. The sequence continues at coordinate 30,420,726 of NC_067285.1, forward strand.
GTCTGCATGGTTAAGTACCTACTTACCTATCAAAGGAAGTACAGCGCTACTGACTAGAAACTGTACTATCAAAAAAGGCATAACTGATGAACCTTGGATAGAAATTTTAAACTTGGCATAAGGGAATGAAGGATTGCCATTGCAAAGATCAAAGGAAAGGGCAAGCAAACCTTCCTGCCATGGGAGACCATGAGCTCAGAGCCGAAGGGCAAGGCAAAAGGAGGCTTTCCACTTCTGGCCAAGGGTCCATGACACTTTTCACAACAGACACACACAGACTTCTATACAACTCTGTCTTCTGTCCACTTCAAAGCAATCTTACATAGGTAAGAACAAAGTAAGAGTAACTGTTCTACTATACTGTGAAGTCAAATAGCTGCCTGAACAATTAGTCTAACACAGCTACAAACAAAAGGTAGCCACAATCTTAAACAAGTGAAATTCTTACATACAACTGAACTTTATTTTGCCAGCTGTTAATCAACTCTTAATTTATGACAAGACTCCTACAAAGCAGGCTTTAATTATGTTTTGAAGAATCTGTATATTGAAATGCTGCTAAGCCTCTGAAAAAGACCAAAAAAATTTAAGAAAAAGAAAAATGCAGTATTTTTTTCTGGCATACATATATTCAAGAAATATTTGTTCATTCTTCCAGAGACCCTTCAAGTAAAGCTAAAAAAACTCCACCAAATTGCAGAGTAAGTATCAATGAGCAATAATACTGCAATTATGAAAATGTTTTAATCCAAACTTGTTCTATTTTTTCCACTTCTACCTTATATTCAAAGTCATGAAACTATATTTTACATATATGAAGATATACATACAAGATTTTTATAATGTTACATTACACAAACTTTAAAAGATTTAAAACAAGTTGTTTACTCACGCTGTAGCTGTGCAGCCCTCAGTTGTTTCTTTAGCCTCTCCACTTCATTCTTTAAAAATCTGATATGTCTCATCATATTTTCTGGAGAATCTATCTCCATTGATATGTCTCTGGGTGATGGTGGAGCAGATACTGGCTGGTCTAGTTTCTCCTGCAAAATTCTGTATGAAAAACAGTTTAAATTTTATGTTGAATTTTAGCAAAAGGAAAATTTCTTAAATCCCTCAGAAAGCCACTGCAAGGATTCTGATAGGTATGTAAGATTTATTTTAACTACTGGTTTTGGGGAGGGAACTTTGGGAGGATTTATAGTGCTTTCTCTTTTGAATCAAAATAAAACAGGTAACATATGTTGTCCAAGTTGAGATGGATTTTCTAAAATACTCAGACAGACATCCCCAAATATTTCTTCATACAGTTCAGGAAAAACAAATTCTGGACGATATATTGTTATCTCAGTTTTATATTCAATTGCTAATTATTCCACAGAATAATTTCTAAGCAAATTCATTTCATCTCTTACGAGTTTTTACATTTATGTTCTTGGAGGGAGAACACATATTTAAGATGAAAAGATGAGTAAAGTATGTCTTTGGTGAAATAAGCTTTTTCTGTGTTTTTTTACATCAGAAAGGTATTCTATGTAGTCAAGATTTCAAATATCTTAAATAACTGACTGTAAATTCAGGAGTAATGAAATTGTCTGATGAAATAAGCATATGGTAGATGTTAAATGTTCTAAACTATGGGTTTTGGAATTAACACATCACGTTTTTCAGCCTGAAAGCATGAAACTGTTCTTCACTACAAACACGCTGCTTGGCCAGATCCAACTCTGCCCTGAAGAGCAGGGACAGCAGCAAGCAAGTACCACTCTTTGCATGGCCCAATATCCACATGTAACACACAGAGAGGTCCTAAAGCAGAGTCTGAGCACACCACAGCTCCCCATTAGAAGGCACAGTCTGAAATATATGAAACCCATATGGTTTGGCTTAAAGAAGGCTTTAAATCCAAGATGCACAAAAATACTACCAAAGGTGTGTGCCACTATGGATTTACCACTGTTGAAATCACATGTAGCACTTCAGAACACCTTCCATACAGCAGGGCTCCACAAAACAAAACTGCAAAGCCTGCAGTTCACCTAGGCTCAGATGTTTTCTGAGGCCTCAGTCAGTCACACTAACACAACTGTCCTTAAACATAATATCTTCTACTGTACTCACCCCCAAAACAGTTCTTGTAATACGGTGTTAAAGACAGAGCAGCTTTAATACATATTTTTAATCTTAGCTTTCAAAAGAATACAAAATTGCACTGTCATAACTTCTACTGAAGCAGCAGTGGGAAGTCTCAATGACATGAACGCACATCACTGAGAAAAATGCTGAAGTCTTCTTCAAGCCAACAGGCAAAACCCAAGAGCTTTTCGTATAATAAATACACTAAAATACCACATTATTTTCTCCAGGCCACCAATATAAAGCTAACCCCGAACCAGAAGCTTTAAAAAGAGTCTATCAGCAGTTGAAAAAATTCAGCTAAATCCTTTAAGCTTTTCCAGGTCACTTCTTACACTATTTATCTTCATGTACTTGAAGCAATCAAGGGTTGCAGCCTCATGTAAACAAGGAGCTTTACAACTGCTTTAACTCCCAGGTTTTCACAGATTAAACAACTCTTATGAGACAGACATTAGCATATTTAATCCAGACCATTAGTACTAAATGATGTCTCTCCCACAGTAACAAACACACTGCAACATGACAAACCGTTTTTCTGCTTCAAGCTTATCCATCCTCTTCCAGAGACGATTCACTAGTGCCTCTTGTTCTTGTTCCAAAGTATTTTCAAGGTCAATCTTCTCACGTCTTAGCTGGAAAGGAAAAACAATCCATGAAAATGATGGAAACACATTTTTTGCAAGGAACTGTCAACAGGGAACATAATTCATGTAACACCACCACTTTACGTTATGCTCTATGACAGCAAGGAGAAGGTGAGGAATAGACAAGTTAGGCACAACACACTGGTCACAGAGCCAATGAAAAATCAAGAGATTCAGGAGTTGCACAGTTGTCATCTCCTTAACAGAATTTTTTCTCGTAGAACTTCATGTCTCCGGCAAGAGACCTCCAGCAAGGTAAGGAGGAACTTGGAACCTGGACACACGGTCACTGATGACATGACAAGCCTATCCAAAGACACCTCCTACTTCATGTGTCTCTGAAGTTCAAAGTGAATTTTACTGTCCACTACACCAGCATTCATTCTTTTGAAAACTGTTAGACTTCTGTTAGTGAAAGAACCCCAGTTAAGTAAGCCAAAAATCGAACAGAAGCCACGTTTGCCATGTGTTAAGACAAATCAGTGATGCAACAAAACCAGTAAAGAAAAAATCATGTGAAGTGCCTCAAGTGCTATTGTATCCTCCCTTACTGGCAGAAACAAGTGTACTTCTGTCTTAGCAAAGGCTTTACAAAAGTAAGCGCTTAAGTTGACTTTATTCCCATTCACTGCCTGCGTGAACAAACATTCTAGATTCTACTACAAGCTAATAAAAGCAGATATAATGTGGAATCACACATTAAGAAATCTGGTTTTAGTATTTCAGCACAAACACAATACAGATATTGATAACAATACACTAGAATACTAAGAGGCACAGCTGATCCTATCCAGTAACACTGGAAGTTGAACTCTTGAGTTTGCAATAATGAAACAAATGGGAACAGATAAACACCTTTTCAGGTGGAAAATAATGTTGAGTTTTTCCCAGACATGCTTTAGTTAACTCTCAAAATTTCCTGATGGGCAAATAATCCCACATTACAACACGGAAAGACTGAAAACAATCTTCTGAACTGACCTCCTCACACATTTACTGCATCACTGAGTGAAGTGCTTTTACAATAATCTGTACAGACTCTGTGCTAAATTAATACTGAGCTATTAATATGCTAATTAATACTAAATTAATATTGAGATACCCAAATAAAATTTAAACTTAAGCACTTCAGGGAACAGTGCAAGTTTAATGAATGCATAACTTTCTTCTTTAAAGCTTAGAGGACTTAGTTATTGTAAGTGAAAATAGGTATATATTGATGAGTAATAGGAAATGCAAATAGAAAAAGAAGCTGTTTAATAAAGCTTTCCACGTCTGAGATTCCAGATGTATATTTAACAGTTGATTTCAATAAAAGAGAAGTAAGGAGCAACATGCTTCGGTCCCACATGAGGGATGAGAATTTGGATCTTGACTGATACTTCCCTCCCCACACCAGCAGAAGCTGGAGTGGTACACAGGCAAAGGGCTCAGCCCAGGCGATACAGGGCACTTTGCCTTTGGGCACTGCTCATTAGCCAGTCTGGCCAATGCTTGGGGCTGACAGTTAAGAGGGAATAAAGTACACAAAACTTTCCGTGGATCTGCATATTGTGCTTCTACATGACCAACACACACCCCTCCACTACACTGCATAGCTGTCTATATAAACACGAGAAAAAAGGTTTGACTGCGGATCATTGCTTCTGCAGCAATGCTTTTTGCATCACTTCAATGCACCATGGTTTAGACTCACCTGCTCTGACACAGTCTTTTTACAATAACTATGTTATTGACCTAGCACCAAACAAACCCACAAAAACCTACTGGTGAAAATAAATCTGTTTCATTTAATGGTAACAATAAGATGGAATTCAAAGACAGAGAAAGCTATTTATAATCTTGGATTTGAAAAAATTAAGATTGCATTTAGTATTATAGCAACCATCACCAAGGCAGCAGAGTCCATTAGTTAGAAATCTGCCTGTAGGTGAGCATGCACAATGGAAAAGTCAAATAATCAGCAACAACATAGAAAGGAGCCTTGTGTTGTACCCTGAAGCCTGACAGACGTGCTCTGATGAAGCACCAAAGAAACAGGGTTGTAAAACAGAGATCTGAAACTCAGATCTGAAACTCCACATTCCCAGCAATATGAAAACACACTGGAAACAAGTATATTCCTTTACTGATTTTGACTGTTGTCCCAGTTCCTTCCAGTGTCAGGACATAACAGCTTTGAGAATTAGCATCTTTAATTGAACCTACAGAAGGTTCAATTGTGCTGCAACTGCAGCACTCTGACTGGAGCTGTGAATTCAGAGACTAGGTATATTTCTTTTGTGCTAGGTAGAGATGTACTTTGAAATGCAGTTTAACTGTAGTCAATTCATTTGTTAGGAATGTGACAATACTCTAAAAGTAAGCAGGATGGGATTGTATCTCAAGAACAAAGCAGCACCTCTGTCAATACTAGCGTCATTCTAAATGGGTTCAAAGTTACACTCCAATAAAACACAATTTAATTTTTACCATCATAAAAGGGAAAACAAGGAAGTACTGCCTTTTTTTTTTATGTTAACCTACCCTTCAGAGTAGGAGAAAAATCTAACCTTCTTCACCATGCAATGGTGTTTTTTTTGTCATCTCCTTCTCCTTCATGCAAAACTTTACTTCAAATGCAGCTAAAATATCCATTGCCTGTGTATTTCTGGATTACCACCTCTTCAGTCTTCTTGCCAACTTACTAGCCAGCATGAGATCTCCTGAAAATGAGATCTTCCAAATCAATGAACATTGAGTATCATATCTGCCTAAGCCCACTATAACAAATTTCACTTCTTTCTCATGTCATCGCCCCTCCCTGTTTGTAACTTTAATTCTTTGCTGCTCTCCAAGAATATCTTCCCAGAAGATTTCACACATCATGTTATTCTCCTTTCAAAGAAGCAGATAGGAGATTATTATTAACAGTTTAGTTCTTATTTCTCATCTCTTAACTGCATCACTTCCAGTTACTCATTGTACTGTATGAAATAGAAAAGCAATTAAAAAGAGTAACAGCAAGACTGCACAAACCTGGCCTCTGTAGGAGAAAACCAACTGCTATTTATTTCTTATCAAACCACTGAATTATAACTCAGAACATTACTCAGAACTGAGACATTCACTTAATGAAATAGTCACATGTCATAAATTTCTTCATCATTCTTCAGAGAAGAATGTTCTGTCACTTCAAGCTGACTTCAGAAAATTAAGTCAGGTCACATTTGAACCCTAAGATCCAACCTAATTTTTAATTTAGGAATAACATTCTGTGCATCCATCACTGATGCAAACTGGCTACCTACTAATTGCCTATAGCCTAAGCAGCTCAGATGAGAGAAAGCAAAGGAAGGACACCAAGCATAGGTAATTCATGTTCCATACTTTAAAAATAATAGTTGAGTGGATGCACGTTGTAACTATCTGCCCACTGGTTACAGTGGCAGATCTAGTAACACAGCCCTAGACTGTGTTCCAAGCATTGCTGAAGTACTCCTTCCAAGCCCTGTTTAGCAGGTCTCCTAAAGGTTATATTGTAGTATTGTGGCAACTCTCTTCCTTAATTCCCTGTGTGTACGTTACAGGTAACATTGGTCCGCTCACAATTTTGGTTGCTTATTCCTAGGTACAGCACATGCCCCAAAGGCTGTTGCTTCAGCTGGTTAATTAGCATAATAAGCTTTTTTTTTTTTTTTTTTTAATATGTGCAAGAGAAGAAAGCATGCCAAAGTTCAAAGGAATGGGATTTGCTATACCTTACTGCAATAGAAAACAAAGGTATACATTGCATTACATCTAAATACATGTGGCATCTCTAAGACTAACAGATAAATTTAACATCTTCATTAAAAATAAGTTTTCAAAGTCAGATATTTGAAAAAAAGACTTCATATCAACAAAATATAAGCAATTCACATATAACCAGCCGTGCTTTTTGAACAATCTATTGTTGACATTCAAATGTAGCAACAAGTTTCAAATTTTATAATTTCACAAGTCTGTCCGCCCAGGACAATGACAGGAAAATAAATACCATTACCATTTCAAAAACTCAACCAGCTCAACATGAAAGCGTACTTCGCATTTTTATTAAGTGGCCGCCACCACCACCTTGTGGCTAAGAGAATTACTTCACTCCCATGTTTCCATACTGGTTAAGGATCCGCTGGAAACTACATTTTCCTACCTTTCTGTTTTTCAATTTGTTTCATAGATCTCTCTATATAGAGTGTTAGCATAAGAATCAAGAAAACACATTTCATCATTAAAATATTCATTATTTATCCACACTGTCAACAGAAATCAGAGTCATGCAAACCTGGTAGAAACTCGTATTACCAGCCACAAAAAAGACCCACGTCTGATGAGAATAGCAAAAAAATTCACAGAAATATGTGCTATATTTACATCACCCATATTATTTGACTCCCACAAGCCAGAAAACCTAAGTTCTTCAAACAAGCCTGTATGTTTTCTCAGTTTGCTTTTTAAGTCAAAAGACTCCTACTACCACTGAGATGCTTTGATGCACATGCCTAAAATTAGACATAAGAGCAGCTCCAATGTCTAAAGTTCCAGTGGAAATAGGACCAAAACAGGTGGTGTTTTACCTTTGTAATCTTCACGGCTGTCTAGGGCAAAAGGGAGTCAGACACAGGCAAATCTCAGATCTTTTTAAGCATATGCACAGCTGACATCTCACAGCTAGATTTTTCTGGGCTGTCTGCATTGTCACCAAAAGGTGACCTAGAGCTCAACTAGACCCACACACCCCCCACTCACACCCCACTCACTGTTCTGCTTATCTGCTATCAGAACTGACAGTCCCTCTCACTAGCAGCGTGATGCACTAGTGATGAACATGATGAACAGCAACAAGATGCATGACCTCCAGGAAGGCTGTGTTCACACAACTCACAGTTGTCCAGCAGCCATGAAGGCCTGCAGTTAGGCTACCAAAAGTTGTAGCCAAGAAAAAAAAGAATAAAACTTTCTCATAATCAATTATGTTAATGATTTACTGCTTTGGAAGTCAAACTGACTTTTCTATATTCTTGTCATTGCCCAGTTTCTTATAAAAAAACAAGTGTATTATTTTCGGGTTTTTTCGGAATCCTTTGGTTTATAGTCATGTAATTCTAAAAATATGAAGTTACCTGCTCCAGGGTGAGCTGCTTCGAAATGGTATCATTTTCCAGTTTCTTAATCTTCTTCATCAGTTTGTTCACTTGAAATTCCTGTTCCTGCTCTAAATGCTGCTCCAGTTCAGCTTTCTCATGCTGCAGCTAAAAATTCAGGAGACATGGAAGTATTTTTAACACAGAAAAAAAATTATGGAACATTATACACCATTGATATTTATTTACATATTTATTCTTGCTGCACATTAAATTCTGTACTGATAATTCTTTTCAAAAGACTTCAGAATGCACCGACCACCCAACAGCCCTTCAAAAAGCAACATTTTATCCTGTGTCCCATTTACAAAGCAGACAGAAGTAAACTAAACTTCCAAATATTTAATACAATAAAATCAAAATAGATTACGTATAGCAGATGAAGTAACTTACAAACTTCTGTCATAATGTTCACCAAAGCACTACTGCTAATCTAAATGCATCATGTCGGGTGCACACTAAGCATAAAATGCAGGTCTTGCACTTCCTTCTCCCAGGCAGCTGAAACTTTAAATTCATGACTGAAGTCACACTACTGAAATTGCTTGTGCAACCAGAGTAAAAAGCACCACCAACAAAAACCCATCTAATTCCTATTTCTATGCTAGCAAGAATCAAAATATTTTGATGACATAAAAATATTGGTTATCTTAAATCAATGTTATAAATTTTCTTAACACTCAAAAGAATATTTTCTTCAATTAATTTTCCCAGTGAAAATATAGCTTTATACTCAAAGCTCTCAATCAGATGGAAAGAAAAAACAACATCCATTTTAACAAAAATTATGGCTTGGAGTAGAGCCACTTTAAACATTAAAGTCAAAATCACAATGGAAATCCAAGTCTTCCTTTAGATGAAACAGTGTGACTAGTATTGTGGTACAAGCACATGAATCTGACTTTGGAAAAAGCAAATGTCACCAAAACACAATGGGGTAATTACACCATGCTCTGGTCATCCACTGAAAATTCCAGGCACTTTTTCCACCTGCTTTTTTTCTACACCAGTTCCTCTGGCTATCACATTACAATACTTAAGATCATAGGGTTTAAATGTGTGAGGAAAACCTGAGGAAATGAAGACACACCTCACAGTCGTGGACACAATTTAAGGTTGCTGGATATCCACAGTGCAGAAATATACTTTGGTTTTATAAAATGCTAGTTCATTAACTCAGTTCTTTTTGCTGCTATTTATAGAGACAAAATCATCTGTGAAGTGCAGCCTGGCAGAGAGTTCAGAGCAAAAAGGCTTATGTAGAGAGAGCACTAGGGAGACAACAACTACTTGGCAATATACATATGGGAAAATTTTGCAGTTTTATTTTCAGGGCTTATCAATGTCAAGATTTTATTTTTCACAAATTGAAATAAACACCTGAATAGGAATTAAAAATTAATAAGATTTATTCTTTTCACTTCCTAAATTATAGTATTTTTGCCAGAACATCTGGCCCCCGTGCAAATTCTCATGCACTTGGAAGACACCTGGACTCTAACATAATATAGTCACTGAGACTATCATGGTAGCTTTTGGTCAAATGGGTAGGAAGTTTTCCTAAACTGTCTAGCTGAAATTAAAGCCACTATGTTTCTTGTGTCAGAATACACAGGACTGCTAAATGAGATATTCATTAGAAGAAAAATTTATATTCTTACTTTTAAATCAAAATACTGTTTGTGTTGCTTGATAATCAAAATTATGAAGTTTCTTACTTCAGTACTGGAGTTAAGCTTGTTTGGGAAAAACCAGGTTTAACATGACAAGGACATTACTGAGTTGAACAACTCTGTAGACTCCTCTCCTTCCCCATGTCCATGCAGCAGCTACAGTTTAAGACTGAAGACAGCCACAGAGCCCCAGGAGCAGACAGTGTGTGGATTACCATCTAGCTCAAGGTACTTGCTGCACTTTCATCAACCTTCACTTTGCTTCATTAAAAAAGCTCGACGCTTTTTTTTCACCGAACTAAAAATTGAGTCGAAAGCCAGTTGCTGTAATCAGCTTATATTCAGCTAGCAAATCAAACTGTGAGAAAAGGCTCTGAGCTAGAATCTCTTACTCGGCCTAAAGGCAGATGCTGCTAACAGAAAGTGTGGTGGGGAGCGTGCAGATTTGCAGTCCAGTGAGCCAGGCAGATCATACAGTCGTCTAAAGGCACCTCAAACCAACTTAACAACAAATACAGTTTCTTGCTCTTGTGCACTTCAAGCAAATGCCACTACAATATTATTTAAAACAAACTGAGCTGCAAGAGCACAGTCTTGCTTTTCAATCATTCCTTTTAAAGCTTGCTGCAATTTCCATCCATCACACAATTGATGATGCTTACTCATTAGATCTGTAGCTGCTGTGTAGGATCTATCAAACCCTGCCTTGGGAGTGTAAACATGCCACAGCCAAAGGACTGTTCCGGCTGATCAGAAAGCTATTGAGTGAAACCAGGAGAGATCTATTACAGGAATATCTTCTGATTTTTACATAAATATAACAAGGAACTAAATAACTGGGACTAAAAAGAAACCCACAAACACCTTCCCCTTGGGTGCTAAAAGGAATAACAAGAAAGCCCTCTCTGACATTCTGAAGAACCTACTTCATTCTGCTAATCCTCTTCACCTTTTTGGCTTCATTATTCAAAGTGAGAGAAAAATACTAATAACACACCCCAAAATACATACTAATGGTGTCTGTCTCTCATACTTGGCTAATTTCTCTCTTTTACTGGCTTTGATCACAAAAAAACCCCAAATGAACAAAAAACAGGTAATGCTGAAACCCTAATGCTGAAACACAGAATTTCTAACAACGAAAAAATACACACTAGTAAAACACTGGGGAATAGTGTTCACTTATTGAAGAATAGCAACAATGGCTTATACATACACCTACAGTTGCCAGCTAAAGACAAATTAAGAAAAAGTATTAGAATGTGTCACCTTGCTGATGACGTCTTATAGACCTTGAATTGCATATGAAAACTGCAGGAGAGATACTGATGGCATTTTCACCTACATAAGATCAGAAACGGGTTTGGAGCAAGAGACACAGCTAATACTTTAAAATGAAAACGGGTTATCAAATACAAACCTTAGCAGCAGAAAGAGTGGCTGTATTAGTTCAGGTAAGACCCATACAATTATTGCAATATCCTCCTTTTTCTACAGAAATAAGCTCCCTGGTACAATTAAGGACCACATTTCCCATGCTTGGTTACTGTATTGACTTGTTCTGGGACAGCAGAAACTGTTTTTATCAAATAACAGCACTAATGGACTAAGTTCCCCCTTAAAATTCAACCCTCATTCATCCCCCAGACTATGACCTTGTACATTGTACTGAACAGTCTATTTTTACTACTCTAGCCCTCAAAAGCTGTCCAGTTGCTCCTTTGCTGCATCCTTAAAGTCCTATTTATTAACGAATTTGTATCAGCAGTTTGCATCCTCTTTATGTCCAGATGCTCATCAAATAAATGATAGATGAGCTGACTCTGTTTATTCTGCACAATCACATTTGCAACCTTGAGCTGACGCATCGTATTTTGGAGAGCAGGAAGGGTAATAGCTTATGTTACCGACTTTTAATTTCTGAAAGAATTGTGAAGAACCAGATTGCATGAGACACAGTTCTGTATAGCCTCCCAATTACCTAATCTTCCTGACTACACATTATGCTATTATCTTGGCATGTCATAACATTTTACTTTCAAGGACAGGTACTTGGACCAATTTGCACTTTAAAAATACAAGGGTATCAAAAAATGCCTGTATTTTATTTTGAAAAGGACTGTTGCAAAATTTAAAAAGTAATTGACTTTGTAAGTTCAAACAATATAAAAAAATTAATTACTCTTTGGAGCAGCCTTGTTGCACAAAAGATACATTTTCCAGATTTATTACTTTAAATTTCAAAGCACTTATTCTACAAACTTTGTCCACAGCTGCAAGAACAGATCCTGCATCAGACCATCTTGAATGATGCTTTGCAAAATATTACTATCATTTTATCCCAACTAGGGATTGAGAACTCTTTAAAAATACTGTTCAAACTTTCCAGAGACTTAGTCACGTAGATACAAATATAATTAGACTCAGTATATGCAAAAATACAGTGAATGTATATAAGGCTTAGAAGAAATTTTATCAGGAGTGCACATTATTAAAAGCTTTTGTTTCCTCCAAAACCCCTGTTGAGGTGCTCCTCCATTTCTGCACAAGCCTAGAAAATTAAAATTATGCTAAACAAAGGAAATTTAACTCGTCAAAGCATACACTTATTTATTTGGCTTGTAGAGGCAGTAAAATCTACTGCCACACAGCTATAAACAGGTATTACCAAACAGTGATTTGGCACCAGAAAGCCTGGCAACAGGAAGATACTATCAGTCCAGTGAAAACACCTTTTTTTTTTTCAAGTGCTGCTGTGTATATTTAGAATTAGTGTGTTTTATACTAGTAATGCACATCATGCTGAACTGGGAAATTCTTGTGAGGCTGTTAGTGAGGAGAGCTGCAGCTCATGCTCTAGCAGACAGCTTTCACATTTAAAACGCTTTAACATTCTTGGAGCTCATTCCAGATGCCAGTATGAATACGATGCATAAGCCCCTACAATTCTGACAAAGGTTTGACAAAGCAAAAACAACACAGGCACTATGAAAAAATTCCCTCTGCTAGGTGGCTTTCAACTGAATAGTATGTCAGTAATTTGGACCCAGAAGGCTAATAAACACTTGAAAGATTAAGAGACTACAAATCATACACAGTTTACCAGAAGTACACCCCTCCCTCTGTTCCAAAAGGCAAAGTCTTAGAGAAAACAGATTCGTATGCATTTTTTTCTCCTTAGTCATACAAAAATCAGGAAGCCATCTGATGCACAATGTCTGACAGCATGAATTTTCAAAGTCTAGTTCCAGGTCAGACCAATGTTGCCTGGCAAACAAAGAGATTAAGAGTTTAACCCCAAACAGCAAAGAGCTGTGGAGCAACCAGTTACTGCCCACACCTCCACTGGAGGCTATGGTATTTCTGGTTAAGCCATCATTCAAAGTCTGCATTCAATTTAGCTAGAATTGTCTCCAGAGCAAAGATACCAAAAATGGAAGTCGACATTTATAAATGCATTATTAGCCTTATAACTGCCCCATCAGTCTTGCATCCTTTTCATAAAGATAGAACTGCAGCATTCTAGTAGATAATGGTATGTACTGGCACTCATAAACCTCAGGAAATTAAAAAATGTAAATTGTAATTATGTTAACTCTCATGTCTAAAAATATCGGTCAGGAACTTAGCACTACACCTGTGTAAAGGAAAGAGTGTCCCAAACTACCAAAGATGTTGTAATAATTACTGGCTGACCACGTGATGTGTGCTAACAATGCCCTGTTTTCCACAAAATTAGTTTATTTGCAGTATCAAGAGTCTCTCTTCTCATTTCTATTTTTTTATCTGGCAGTCTACATGGGTATGATTTCTGGGATTCATAACTCAAGAATCAAAACTTCCAAACAGCAGCTAAGCTATCAGAAAACAGCTAGTGTCAATATTACTTTCAGCTCTTTGCTACTTTAGAAAATTGCCTGCAACTCACCAATATTCTAATGACAACTTTGTAAATCCATTATGACTAGAGATAAAAAATTATTTTCATGGAAACATACCATAATATTCCCTAATTTTGCAGATAAGCTCTTTAGGGGAAGGGGCCATTTCCTTTTTCATTTGTAAGCTGCTGAGCTAAACTAGTGTTTAGGAGAATATATTAAAACACATTTTTTGCATTTCATCTGAAGTTTATCACACCAAAGACACTATCAAGCCATGAAATAATATCTGCATTCAGCATACAGCAAAACAGAAAATCTCTTTTAATATTAAACTGTTTGCCTTAAAACAACTAAACAAGTGCTCCACTTGTACTGCAAGCCTTGAGCCACTGCAAAGATAAGTCATCCAGATGTATGAGCTACAAAACCTGCTGACCAGGCTGATTCCTTGGACACAGCTTAAAACATGTTTTGCACTAAAGTTTTGATATATCACTTCTTGTCTTCTCCTTTGCACATGAACCCGTAAGCAAAATATTCCAGGCCACTCACCTTTCACAAGCACAACCACAACCAAGATCAACAGGATGTTGACAGCTCTTCCCTTCTTCAAGTAAGCTAACTTAATATATAGATAGAGGAAAATCTCACAATTTACTTCCAAAAACTGATACCTAATGATGCTGAGAGAAACTACACAGTTTTAGGACTAACAGTTTGGAGCTCAGATGAATTTAAGAATTGTCACCTTTTAAAATCTTCTGGTTGACATAACCACGCTTATCAAACACTAATTGAAGCTTACAGAAGGGCCACAAGAAACAAAATGTAAGGCTGTAGGCTGAGATACTGCTTAATAAAAGCAGGCAGTGGTCAGAATTTTACCTCTATATTATTGTAGCTATGTCTACGTACTTACTTTCTTTCATGAGAAACTTGCAGCTTGCCTACTGAAAGCTGGGTAATATTTACAGGATGCTGTTGAATTCAAGACTGAGGATTTCTCCAGTTGCCATCCAAAAGGCAAGAATAACTTCAACAGCTTTATGCCTGCATTCTGTTTCAGATACATGCGCTTCTCTGAATCTTCCTCTCACTAGCAAGAATCAAGTCACCTCCTTCCAGCGGATAAGCACCATAATGTCCCTGCATTATTTCATACATTTCAAGGCACGCCCTTGGCGATTTTGGGAACAGCAGATTGTTACCTTAACCTTAACTTGGGGCAACATTTGAAGGATACTTTTGGAAAGTCCACAGCAGAAAATAATAAAATCTAATTGTAATTTTGGGTTGACAATAAGTTTATATTTCTCTTTATCATGTGTGAATCTATTTTGCATAATTTTAGTAGTTAAGAACTGCGAAAGATGCAGCTTTAAAGCAATCCCAGTTGAATTCCAGGAGAAAGCCTAAGCATACTTTAAGCAATTACTAGATATAGCAATATAGCAATCTAGTTGCTGTAGAACTTGTACAGTACAAATTTGTGTGCAAGGTCATTATACATATATATATATATATATATATATAAAATCCCTTCAGGCAAATCAAGATTAATGTTTTACTTTTAAAGTAAGTTTTACTTTCATCTACACAATGCCAGTGCCAGGTAATCTGGTTCTGCAGCCAATTTCAACATAGCCCTTTCAATGAAACAATGTTCAACACACCATTTCTCCTTTTATTGGAAGATACTTTAGTGGAAAGCTTTTTCTATAGTGATATCTACATCTTACTTCAATTAGAAAAGAACACTTGATACCCCTATTTTACTGCCACCTACTTCTCTACTTTTCATAAAAATGTATGACTTTGAAATACAACTTGAGTAGTGAAAAGAAGTTTTTTCTGCCATTATTGTTCCAGTATCTTTTTACTTTCAGCGCCTAACTGATCCAAGTATTTTAATTCAAGAGAAGCAACTGTTTTGTTTAAAGTAAGGATAAACCTACAGATAAAGTCTCTTCAAGATTTGCTGCACATTCTTGTACAGGAAGTTTAATATTTCAGGACTCCTGAAAAAAGTGTCTGTTTCACTAACATTTTAAATTATTCAGTAACTCTTTTCTCTAAGACAGCTAACATTTATTTTAAACTACAGCCATTTCTTTGCATCTCTATACAAACTTTCAAGTTTTCAACACTATGAGCTTGCAGATGCAACATATTAAAAACACTTGCTCACTACACTTTTTGTACTTTCATCAAGTGTCAGCTTTACAACAGCTACAACCTGACAACATTCGTCTGACTGCAGTAACACTAACAAAAAAGTGCAACCACCAGTTGAGGCTCCTGGGAGAAACAACAGTGAAGACACCAATTACCTGCATCAGCTTTCTTGAGAGCTCATTAGTGAGAAATTCCTCTTCCTTTTCATAGTTTACTGCAAGTGTTTCTTTTTCTTTCTGCAGAGCTTGAATCTTCTTAAATAGAGTGTTACTGATGAATTCCTCTTCCTGCTCTGCCCTTGCTTGCTGTGAAGTAAAGACACAGTTTTAAGACATTTCCACATTGAAAGCTGCAATTATTCCATTATTCCACTCCCCTTTAAATGCCCCCAGCCCCCTTTTTTTTTTAATATATTTTTTTTTATCTTGCCCATTGTTCTGGAGAACAGTAGGATGGATCTAAGTGATGTCACCATCCCTTTTTCTAACATTATAGCACCTTTCATCTTTTTTTGTTCCCAATCTTTCAACTTGTGAAACTACACTGGTGCTTTAAAGTGGCCTCCCCCCAACCAAATGCATGAACTTCCCAACCTTTTAAACTTTCTACAAGCATTACTGATTACCTGCTTTTATCTACTCTATTCCTAAAAATAAACACCCCTCTAAACATTCTTCATTACAAGCTGTACTTCAGCTCTGAGATTGCTGCATTCACCTCCTTGCTATCTTTCCAGACCCCTTAGACTGCAGCCCTGCTCTCTAGGAGTCAAATCCTGCATTTATTCTTTTAGACAGATATACCAGCCTCCCAAGCCACAGGCAGCACAGCTCATCTCCTGAGGATTTGTACCCAACCACCAGCCCAAGAAAACATACTACTTCTCCGAACTGTTACTCACTACGTACAACATCAACTTTAAAAAATGCCACATGGTAGCTCTACCCTGAGGATTTCCATAGTTCAACAGGGAGAGCTACTCTGGAAATCTTCCCCGTGAACAATTGTTAGAGAAGACAATTTCCATTTCAGCTCTCCTATAGCACCTGGGCACTGCTCCACATAAAAGCCAACTTGTGGGCTTGCTTGTAGTGCAGATTTGTGACTTTCCATGATTCTAATGATACCAGTTTATAGATGACAATATGTAAAGATACAGCAAGTTTTATTTCAGTAAAATTTGACAGAGGAAAATTTAAAACCTGAAGCAGATGCATACCTAGTCTTACGGAAAGCTTAGCTTCCATAATCTTCTGACCAAAATCTACCAAAATTACTATCTGTTTAGACAAATTGTACACTGGGAAATGCTGAAAAGACATCACCATGTCAGTGACCTTTTAACTGGAATGATATATTCCCTAGTAATCCAAGAGACAATCACAAAACAGAGACATCTTCCATGCCTACAAGAAAAACTACTTAAAGAGCATAAATGTCTTTAAAGTTGGTGGAACAATAGGACAACTGTAAATTTTCCACACAGTAACACAACTATTATAAAATCTAAAGTGATGGTTTGGCAGCTTCTCAGTTGAGCCTACCCTGTACCAAGTTATCCACTTCAAATCTTATCACTGCCTTCTTGTGCCTTTTTCCATCTCTAGCACTTTCTCTTCTTGGCCCTTTCCTACTATCTGCCACCAGCTAGCTCCCTTCTCCCTGTCACCAGCAGAGCTGGCACAAAACAGACTTGGGAAAAATAAGAAGAGAAAAAAAAGTTCTGTCACAGTTTATTAGTTCAGGTCCTGCACAGCACCTCCTCTCTAATGTTTGCACATCTCAATGGCAGAGAACTGCTACTCTAACACATTCAGCATTGGTATTATGACCTGTCACTTGTCACATCAAGACAATGAAGAGTCGTCCAAGAGCTCTGAAGAAGTGCTAAATTGTCAGTTCACATCTCACAGGATTAAACCTCAAGAAACCTAACTTATCTCAAAAACATCATCTATCACTTTCTAAATGTGGCTTTGCTTGGAGCTGCTAACAATCTTATGTCTTCAGAGACATTTTGGAACAGAGTAAAACAAGTCAACTTGCAAGGGTTCATTTTCCTCAAATCGTTAAATTTCATGCATGCTGTTCCAAAATCAATTCCACCATGGCCATCACTACACAGGATTTCTACTGGTGTCTAATTTTCAATGGTTCACACAACAGAAGAAAGTAACATAACTACATAGCTAGAGCTTACCTAAAATTAAATCAGAAAGCACTTAATTCTAAAAAAAAAAAAAAAAAAAAAAATTAAAAAAAAAATAAATTTTAAAAAAGTTGGGGTGTTTCTGCTTTCATTTCTGTTCATCTCTAACTTGCACAGATTTGTTCTGCTCATGCTTTGCACTAATTAAAAGCTCTAAAACCACATTATTACAGCACTGAGCCTACACAGCATTTTAGTGCCAGATCCTGATGTTACATTAATGATGGGTGCTTAGGCCAACGTGAACTTGGGTTGCCAAGATCCCAGCCCACTCCCAGCCAAGCAGCAATGCACTCCTTTGTGCCTGCACACGGCAGCAGGCCAGCACAAGCAGGAGACACCCAAAAACTAATCCTTCCTCCTCCCATTTTTCTTTCCTGGATCTGCTTCCTAAAGTGTTATACCACACAGGCAGAGTGCTGGCACGCAGAAACAAAGAGTGAACAGTAACAATTCAGACCTGTTGAAACTGCTCTGCAAACAACCCTCTCTGCCTACCCTGTGCAGGACACGGGCTTGCATTCAGCTGGCTCAAAGCTGAGTGTGATTACATCTGCTACTACTATAAAAAGAATGTATTTCTCACCTGAACAAACAACAAAAACACTATATATCTAAGTATAAACTAAGATCCAAATATCCACACATCATATTTAATACAATGAATGTCCATCAACATCACCCGTGTCTGCAGTTCCAATACAAACTTTTTAGTCAAAAAACATTATACAATTATTAAGACACAGTACAAAAGCACATGATGCATTATCATATTTCTTCCAAATCCACGTAGTTTCTTTCTAAAACTTTCCCTTCATCTTGTTACTCATTACTTGGAGATAGTCCAACTATTTCAAGTAATAAAACAATTCGTGTTTACCTTAATATTACCTAAAATCTTGACAAATTTTACTAATTTACTAATTACACTTAATACTAATAATAGAACTGACGTTGTAAAACAGTCATTAAAACAATCAGGTTTTAATACTGTTTCCTGCACAGTCGCTGTCATTGGAATCTTTTTCTGAACATATATGCATTGTGTTTCCATATGGATAATCTGCCCTTTTATTAAGTATCTGCATTTGAAAGGATGTTCTGATATCATCAGCAAAAAAAGGAGAAACAGCGTAGAAATCAGCATAGGTCTTCTATGAAGGTACAGAGTTCTCATTTTTTCTCTGTTATCCATACCACGTTCATCATCCAAAAACACTAGCAACAATTCACTCCGTCTGGGTAATATGTTACAAAAAATAGCTAGGCTGCTGAGTAATGATATAAAATGGCAGCACGTGATCAGTCAATCTCTGGAAACCCGAAACAAGCAATCTGCTTCCACCACAGATTTTCTGCATAACCAAAGTCACATCCACCTGTCTGTCTCCTGTGACTCAGAACTCCATGTATAGCTAACTTGGAGCATTCATTTCATGGATGTAGCCACTAAGAAAAATCCAATAATTGTTGTGGTCAAAACCATAAATGGTAAAGACTAACCAGATACTTTAAAAGAAATTGAGAATGAAGGGCAGGGGGAAGCATCTCATGCATACAAAACACACAAAACCTCTTCTATTTTCTAGGAAGAAAAATTATATTATTTCTGTTTCAGTAGCATGTGAAAACCTGATCACTAGTAGAGCTGATGCATGAAGTGTTGTAAAACCCTGTCCTTGTGAGCTTACAATCCAACCAGCTGATTTTAAAATAAGTAAGAAACATTTATCCTAAACTTTACATAGTAACTGAGTATTGATATTAGGAAGTGAATCTCATTAGAAGTTGTTCTTCTACATCCTGCACATATTAGCATAAACTGTGAAAAGTTTAGTGCTAAAACCTTTTTCTCTCTCAGTTTTTCCTGTAAATATACCTTTATCAGACTAAGTCCACACTGCTGGATTTCCCTTTGTTCTCTTGCTTCTGCTACAAGCAGCAGCTTCTGCTTAAGGTGGGATGGTCTCTTTCTGTATCACTGGACCACAACCCAACCACCTTTGTCTAGTGGCACTATTTTATGGAGCAGCAAAATCCAGTATTTCCAATGAGGCATCAGCTTGAACACAGTCAAATAAAAAATCAATATGCTCTATGATCCCTTGTTCCCCCATCTACTTCTAAAAGCTTCATAAGCCTTCCTGAACTTACTACTGTAAGTAGGTTCAACATTCACAACTAATACCTACTCCTTAGACAGTATCAGTACAACATTATCAGTAAGCTGACATGAACAAGTTCTTGCATTTTAGTTTCAGCTCTCACTTCAGACACAATTTCAGTAGCAAGTGTTTTACAGACTGCTCCAGTCACCTCCTCTCGACCACCTGGAAGCCAGATGACAAGAATGCTGGCTTCCATGCTGACAAAGCACCACCTTTCTACACGAGCACCCAGAGTAGAGGTGACACTAGATCTCAGGGAATCTTGTTGGAAACAGCCTACTAAGCACTGTTTTGATCTAATCCACTCTTGAAGATCCCTCACCTTTAAGGCAAGGGCTACCATGATCTCTTTACCATTAATCCATCTTTTTACAGCGTAGTATCTGTTGACAGGACCCTATGGACAACAGGAGCCTGCAGATGGAGCTGAAGAGCAGTAGAATCTGGTTGCTGTACAAAAGAAACTCAATCTTTGCTACTGAATATAGACTGAAAGGTTGGGGCAGGTTCAGGAGGAGATGATCTCAGTTGCTGAACATGTTACACTGAACTAAAGCTGTCACTTCAGAAAGCAGCCTTTCCAGAGGTCCTGTGAAAAATATGATGCCGTGAAAAGGGATTGAAGTTCAGAAAGTTACAACTGCATGATTTTAGAATATGTAGTTCTTACATAAAATCTAAGTTTCTCTATTGTTCTGAAGTACACACTTCTCCTCTGGCAGTACTAACTCAAGGTACTGCTCAGGTTCTACTTTCTGTCACTAGTTTAAAACAGTATGAAAAACTACCAGTCTACAAAGGCAACAAATCTTCCAGCAAGCTGAAACTGTTCCCTTTACAGGAGGAACTTTCACACTTGCAGCAATCCCAGGCTGGAGCTATTTCTTTCTACAAATCTTCCAGCCACACCTAGAACAAGCACACTGCATTCAACGTGCTTGTCAGACAAGGAGAAACATGAATGACCACAAGAACAGAAGTCAACAATAACACAGAGACTAACAGCTCACACTACTGCCAGCTATTGCAGCAGCACACGTCTATCTGTAAGGGCTGAAGGACCAGGAAGTTCCACTGAAATCCCAGTATGATGTGGGCACAGCCTTCCTCCCAAGTAAAGGTACATTTTTCAGCTGGGTGGCCTGTCTGCTGAGACGAGAGAATGCTCTTGCGACTGAAGCGGTGAGCTGGAATTCAAGCTCTGGGTTCAATTGGTAGCGTGATTTCCTGTGTAATCTACAGCAACCCCCAGGGTTGCTTCCTTGGTTCTGACATAAAAGTACTTTTTTTTAATTTTTTCATTTCTTTTTTTCTTTTCCCTTCCTTAAGATACATTTTCAGGAGCAACAGAGCAACACAAATAGCAGAACTGTCCATTGTTATCTTTGGGTATACAGTATCTCCTAGAAGCCCCATACTTTTGAAACACAAACAAACAAGCAATAATACCTTGGTATGTTTCCTTCAGAACCCAAAGCCCTTGGGCTTTTTTTTTTTTTTAAACACAAACCTGGTAGATGACAGGAAAGAGTTTTGTTTGGATGAGGTTCTTCTGGTTTGGTTTTTTTTGTTTGTTTGTTTTCTGTTTGTTTTCAAAATCAACAAACAACAACATCTACAGGCTTATCAGATGCTATTTCCAAAACACACTAACAGAGAGGAAAATAAAAACCAGTACTGAACCTCAGCCTGGTAACTTCAACTACTCTTAATGTCACCTACTGTGAAACATTAAAGACATACACAGAAGTGCCTCAAAACACAATTCCTATTACACTTCAGCTATTCATTAGATGAGTTATGCTGTAAGAGGGGAAAAAAGGTATCTGGCTTTTATTACAATAATAAGGAGTTTCTGTATAATAAGCATGTACTTATAGTGTTAAAAGACAGTTCTTTTTCTTTTCCATCTATAGTTGGAAATTCTCTCTCCCCTTCATTCCCCCACCCTCCTCATTTTCCAAAGGCCAGCTAGGTTTTGGCTGGCCATGTCAAAATGCTTCTGTCCCAACACTCCTACTGCTACTTCCAGCCACAGCAAGTTTTTCACTTGATGCCTACCAAGTGATCCAGCATATTGCCATACAAATCCACAATGGTCACAGATTGACTAGGGAAATAAGCTGTCAAATGACATAAGATATACATCTTTCCTCCAAGTCAGTTTTAACCACGATCAGATGTTTTCAGCTTGGCATCACTCATGTAGCTTTATGAAACCTTCTCTCAAAAATCCAGTTACCTTCAAGACGGAGAGCATACATCTTGTGGTTTGGAAAGCAACACAAGGAATGGCACTTTAAAAGAGCCCTGAGAATTGACCAGCTTCCTAAACACACAAGTTCAGTAGTATTCACACATGCTAAATAATCTCTCGGAATCAGCAATGAAGTAAACTGTTTGATGGTATGCAATTCCCTTCCATGTCAGATTTGTAAGCACTTAAAATAGCTTCTCTCTGCATTTTGATACTGACCTGCAAGAGTCTTTAATACTCAAACATGCAAGTGGTGAAAATAAAATGAGTTATGAAAGCAGGCTCATTTCACAAACAGAAATATTTATAAAATTAATGCATTTAGTTCACTACAAATAAGATACAACAAGCTATATAAAAGTCATAATGAATAGTCAATTCCTGAATTTATTTAAAATAACTAAAAATAGTTTAAAAGCCTTTCTTCAAAACAAAAATCAGTGTACTCTAACCAACCGTTTTTATTACATCAAAATACTGACATTAAATAGTTAATAAAAATAGAGCACAGGAAAAAGCCATTGTGACCAAAAAAAATGTCAAGACAAGGTCTAAAAACATGCAACAACCCTCAAATAACTTTTACTTAGCAGTTTAACCATGACCACATACTGTTATGCAAGTCTTAATCTAATTAAAGAGTATATGGTAATAAGGCACCACAAAGGAAAGGTAGAAAGGTTGCACAGGCAAACTTACATTTAAACACTTCCTATTTTGAAGTGCTCAACATGACAACTTTAAAAATCTGAGTATTCATTAGACATATGGTTTATAGCACTTATTTTTCAGTCACTTAAACATCATCATGTAGAACAAGTTCCCAGACAGTTATCAGGGCTGAGCCTCTGCTTCCAGTCCACAAGAGCTGTAACCTGAGCCAACAAGAAGCTACAGGCCAAGGCAGGAATGACCTAGCAGGAAAATTAAATCTAGCCACAGACCTTTCCAAACAGCTCTATTTCATGAACTTGTTTCTCCATCTCATCACTGCACATGCAGACAAAGAATACATTTCCTGCATATCTTGCATTTTCAGTAGCAGTGGACTTCCAATGCATGTTAAACGAGCACAGTGCACACAAGCAACAAGCCCAGCTCCCCTAAGTCTTCAGGCTCACTGCATACAAGCAAAATGTATCTTCAAAATACATGTTCAGTGCTCCCCAGAAGGATCGTAACGACTGCATGAGCAAACACAGCCAGGAAGACAGTAAGAATTAGGCCATATTACACAGCTCCCCTCTCAGCCAAACAGAGGCCAAGTGACCATTCTGAGCACAAAGGTTAGGCAACACTGCTCCAGCAGAAGGTGCTTTGCTGGGTCTTCCCTGTTTTTCTGAGTTTATACCCGACTGACTGAAGGTTTACTTTAACAAACACAGCCAAAACAGAAAAGAAAATTACACTGACATACCCAAGGTTTGAAATAGTCCTCTGTATTCATACTTTACGGATGACTACTTGACAGAGGGTTTTGCTTTACTCTTTGACTGCCAGTGACATCACTGCTTTACTGGTAAATTTTTTGTACTGTAAATAGTTTGCTAGTTAATCAGTAAGTGTAAAACAAATAGAATCCAGAAGCATGTGGAACAGGTTTTCCTTTTGTTCAGCATCAGCATAAAAGCTGCTGAAAAATGTAATAAGGATGCACATATAACATAACTAGATTTGTAGTTCTAGGTATAGTTTGCCTGAATTTTTGAACGTGCAGGCTTCTGGAAATGAAAGGGATCAAACTGCTTACAGCTACTCCTGTAGCATACACTGTTTTGTTTTAAATCTATCTTTCCCATCTTGCATGATCATTAGAATATTCAATAAAATAGCAGCTTCCATCTCAGCAACACTGCCACTCAGCACTAGAACCTACAAGAAAGGTAGCAGTTCAGCAAAACAGTAGCTTTGCTGTCATAATTGTTTCTCTGTTCAAAAGCGAAAAAGCACAAACAAAAGCAGGGAGCAGAGATTTAATAGTCACCCCCCAAATAACCTTCATGAAAATCCTATTTCACTTTACGTAGTTCAGATGAAACACTTGGGTTTTCTTCAGAAGAATATATAATAAGTGGCAAAGTATAATTCTCTTCTACCCACACAGCTTTTCCAGGCAAAAGGTATCAGACCACTGCTGACTGGCATCTGCCACGCAGAGCCACCAACATGCCACAGGTATCAGAAATTCTCCCTGTTCCAAGGCAAGAAGATCACAAGTTTCCTTATTCTGCATTGTGTCCTGAGCTCAAATTACCTGTGCAGTCATCATCCTTCTCTTCTAGATCCAAGTGGCCTTGAGCACTTGTAGACCCTTCTTTTCAGGAATGTATAACCTGTGGTATACTAAAATCAATCTATATGCCTTCCTTTTATTTATGAAAATGAGATAGGAGGTTATCAAAATCCAGTTCTGGGGTTTCCAAACTACAGCCTGAGATGCTCACCATGTAATTTCTTTATTTGCTTTCTTAAAAACTGTTGTTGATCGTTGGGTTTTGCTTATTTGCTTTAAATGACTAGTTTAAATTCAACTTTGACAATAATCAGGGATGGCACTATTTTTCCCTACACTAGAAAGGTGTCCCCAGTCACTCAATGTAACTAACCTCTTAAGATTGCCTAAAAAATCTTCCCTACTTTCCTCTAACATTAACTTTGGCTTTCTCGGGAAACACTTTCTCAGTGCTGGAGACAAAGCACGTTATTGATTATAATCACAATTTATTCCAAACCAACACATTATGAAATAAACACCACACTGTCCATTCCACTCTAGGTGTACTCCATCACAGCAAAATAGTGTTTCTCCTTACCCTTCCTAGGAGGCAAGTGACTGGAGCAATATTTTGTTTTCTCCTTTTCTACCATCTGGACATCATACAGTAATTTTGATAAAAAATGATAAAGCTGAATCAATGTAGTGCATGAATATATGATTAGGTATACGAAAAAGCACCTCCTTTGCTCTGTACCCTCTGTCTCTGATCTCTACAAACAGATGTTTGCAGATGTCAGGGGAATACCATTATCCTTGCCCATACAGACTGGGGAAATAGGTCTAACACACAGAGATTTTTAGGAAATGTCTACCTACCTTCCCACCCACAGAGCAAGAACTTCTAGTTACATATTTCAATCTTCAAAGAAATGAGAGTGTTTTGAATATCTACATCTCACTTTAAATTTACTCTTGGAAAAGCACTCTGGAGGTATCCCTCCCTCTTGACACAACCAAGATTTAGGGGCCCTGAGGACAGGGCTTTTGCCTAAAGAATAAACTCGTGTCAGCTCTAGTCAGGACAAAATTTCTACTCTCTGTTTTTACCAAATGCAAAAAACACATACTGTTCAAAGCTCTTGGAAAAAGGGTGATAGAAAGCACCTACATTTTGCAAAATTCATACTAAATGATTTTTCTGTTTATTTGAAAGTGAAGAGAAAGTGGGAATCCCATCACTAACAAAATTTAAAAAATCTTCCTACTTCCTCTGTTTCAAGTAGAAATTAAACTGCAGGGCACAGAAAGAAGCTTACTTTTACCACTCATCAAACATTGCCGAGTTTTATCATGTCTGACTTGTTACGAAGCATTTATACTTTTATTGAGGACCAAAGTTTATCATTGTGGGATTTATATATGTGGTAGGAGTTTTAAATATGATTAGCATCAGCAACCAAAGAATTAAAAAGACATTAGCTTTCCAGCAGTAAGCAGAAGCACCACATTTTATACAGTTTAAAGAATTAAAACATCTGAGGAAATTTTACAGATATCTGAAACACTGCCAGGCCATTTCAATTCTAGCTACATCTATCTCACTAAGCCAACCCAAACTGAAAAACAGATTGCATCCAATATTAAAGCAGAGAGGAAGAAATTTCAAACTAAGTCAAATTCAGACTTGAAAGGGGAAGAGAAGGCCTTATCCTAAGAGCTTCTTCATCAATTAGAGTATCACTTGATATGCTGAGGGAACGCTTTTCCAGGAACAAAAGTGATGCAATGGAAGACATGAAGGGACAGATGACTCTTGGTAGGACTGCAAGGACCAAAAGGACTGTCTCTACAGGCAACAATTAGCCTACAATATTTGTACTTCACTGAAGAGTTGAAAAAACTACCAACTCAAGTGTCAGGATTAAAAATTGCAGAAATGTTTCTGTAAACACATTGTGTTTAGCTTTCATCAAGGAGTCCTTGCACCCCAGAGAGATATGGGAAACTTGTACATCTGTAACTTGTGCTTTGGAGTTTCCTACTCAGACACTTGTCTTTTTACTGTGGAATAATTCACCTCGAATGTCTTGCCTTCATTTCTACTTCATTCTCTCACCCCACATAGTGAAATGGGACAAAAACAGTCCACCCAATTAAAACTAAGACACCTCTTTAGTCAGACAAAAAGACTTGACTGCAGAAGTGTTACTTGAGATGTATCCTTGAGGACATCCCCAAGCTGCTGCGCTGGAAGCAAGGCATCACAGAAATGTTTGTCCCTTACAAATCCATGGGAACTTGGTTTATATTGGTTGTTTTTTTTTGTCCCCTCTCTTCTAGGATATATCTTTGTCTCTTTTCCATTAGTTCTGTTTAGATCCCAAATCCTGTGCATAATTCAGTTTGTATATTTTGTCCCAATTATTCAGCTTTTTTTTTCTTCAAGAGAAAGACAAAATAGTCACCTCTTGGCTCCGCTGCTAAATTCAACAACTTCCTCCTACCCCTCAGCCCAAAAAAGAGCAGCAAAGCAACTGATTTTCTCACTGCTTTTACCAGGCTATGCTGAAATACACCAAATGCATCCTGCTGACAATTTCCACTTCTTTGGAGGAACACTGTTTCATTTCTTCGTTTCAATCACATTTCAAAATCTGTGAGATTTTGAGAGCACCAGCACTACATCCTTCTGCAGCACCCCATAGATCCTGCTGCCTGACCAGCTTCCTCTGTAGCCAGCAGCCAGAGCCAATTTCAAGCACTTTCTGCTCTTCCAGTCCCCACCTGAAATCCCACCCAAGCACACTTTACAAGGTGTAGCATGAAAACAAACACTTTTGGTGAGATGTCTTGCTGACCACAACTGTGTGGCACACACCACTATTATTATTTCATCATTCACTCCAAGGAGCTTTAGCACTTCATCTATAGATGAAGGTACATTCCATGTATACCAAGACTTAAAACTAAGGACTTTGAAAACAACAACTTGAATATTAAGTGAAGTCAGTATCAGCAGTGGGAGGGAACAAGTGCTGAGGCTGAGTAAATGGAATTAACAAGTTCAAGAAAACCACAGACCATGCATTTACTCTGGGAAAGAAAAAAAAAAACAACAACAAAACACCTTCCTTAATCCTTTGAAATCAGCAATAAAATTCAAACTCCATTACAGTGAAAACCACACGTAAAACGAAGGGTGGAACTTTCAGGATTTAAAAATTATTCTGAAGTCTTGTCCATACTAGCTTTCCAATACTGGGATTAGCAACAGTGCTAGTGCATCTAAAAATACTTGGAAGTTTTACTCTGCCACCTAAGTCAGCAGTTGTTACCAATGCAAAACTCTCAGTATTGGGAATACTCATTTGGGTGAGTGCCCTGTACTGTACCAGTGAAAGAAAAACAATTAAAAGATTCTGGCAGATATACAGCAGTAACAAGCATTAATATTTTTTTTTTCAGTCAAAGTAAAACTCCTAGGTATACAATTAAGAAAAAAAAATTTAAAAACCTCTCTCCTTCAAAATATTTTGGAGTCACTGGAGATACACTAAAAAAAGAATGGCCATTAGTATCAGCAAATTATCAAACCCAACATGAAACAGTATTCTTAAAATAAAAGCCGACTATAAACCAGTTCTGACACACAATTCAAGATACAACCTCAAAGCGAAAGTTCACTTGAGAAAAGCAAAATTATGTTCTATGCAGAATAGAAAGCCCACAGAAACACCAAGAACTCTGCATTATGAAAAATTCCCAAATGTACTCTAAAATCCCAGTTCTTATTTCACTTCCATACCCAAAGCAATGCAGAGTAACAGACCAGTATTTCTACTGACTGAAGACATTTCACCATTATTAAAACACAAAAATATCAGATTAAAAAAGTAGAGCTGTTGTGTAATATTTAAAGGCAAGCAATACAGAGATGGTTATCAGAGTTTGGTACCAACACAACAGTAAAACTGGATACAAATTAATTTACTGCATAAAGGACAGAAACATTAAAACAGTCATTCAGCATGGTTTCATGGAGAACAACTTGTGGCAGATTAGCACAGATTCATCTTTCAGCCAAGGACTGTGTAATAAAGATAACTGCAAAGGTGTAGGATGTGTATATGGCAATCGTATAACTTTTTGATTTAGTAACACAGGCCATATATTATTCTAAAATGGTTATAAAATAACTGAAGTATACAGCAAACCTCAAAAATACTTGTCAGTGGGAAATTTCATCAGAAATTTCACACTGATGTGTACTAAGCATGGTGTTGTTCAAAATACCTACTGTGCATAATTTTTCAGTAAGTCAGTTCTGATAAATTCTGGGATACTGAAATCAGCAAGACTGTAAAAAATAGTAACAGAGAACAGACATGTTCAGGTTTTGTTTCATTTGCAGCAAAATGAGTTCTACTAAAGGTGTGCTTCTGAAAAAAAAGAACAACCCCACAAACCAATGGTTTCTTGCAGAGAACAGACACGGAGAGAGGAAACACCACCACCATATCAGCTTCACACATGAAGCTTTAACACAGCCACCCAAGGCCCAACAGAGAGACAGCTCACCTTCACTGCTGTGTGTGACACTGGTGAAACTGATACAGGGTGGGGGAAAGAAACTTAAGGACTCAATACCTCTTTGTAAAGAAAATCCGAGGCATTACAGAAGAGAGCCTCAAAAAATCCCAGAGAAAGGGAAAACACTGAGACTATGGCTCCGCAATTACTAGCACCTAATCAAGTGCTACTGGATAACCCAGCAGTACAAATCAGACCTGGAAGAGGCACAGTCACGCTAGTGCATTTCTGCCAAATTAGCCAGAGCAGAGAACATTAAGCTCAGGGAATACAAACTGACTTGATTAGCAAAACAAACAAACAAACAACAAAACAAACAAAAACACCACAAAAAGCCTGTCAAACTAACCTATCATACCAGAAACACTTGTGAAGATTTGAAGGAGGAAAGTGTGTTTAGACTAGATCAGTGTATATCATATGCCCACAGCATTTTTGATCTAGCACGTTAGATTTTCAGCATCTCAGAGCATGTGTACAAGCTTAGTTCAGTTTGTCACAGTAAACAAGAAGATGCCTGTCACAGCCTGCATCTTCACAAGGAGAAAGCAGAGGAGCCAGAAGACTCATTAACCTAGCCAAGCAGCACAGCAGGAGCAAACGGCTCAGGCTTGAAAAATCTGATGGAACCAGAGGCAGCACACCTGAACATTTTCAAGCCCAGTGGATCTTCACCTGCAAGTACTCAAATTAAAACTGGCTACTCTTCCCAAAGACACAATTCAAGGTAAGTTACAAGATTCTATGTAGGAACAAATCCAAATCAAAGCAGATGATTTAGCAACCCTCTGAAGCCCCAAACTCCCTGCAAGTACAAACACCTGTGTTCAAGCATTCTCATTTATTAGCCATATGAATCAGGAAAGAAACATTACTAGATTTCCTCTGAGGGTTCTTCCGTGTGTTCATTATCTAACCAGCATTGAAGAAGGCTTACCACACAGCCAAAAGGTAATGTGCTGTCACCACAGCATCAACAATGCTTTCCCTGGGAACTCAACATGCTAGTAGCTGTGCTAATGACCAAATGGAAGCAGACAAGAATACACTTTCCTTCAATTAGCTCACCAGCTGCACAGCAAGTAGCATTGCTTTTACCATAGTTAACCTCAGGGCCAGAACAGTTAACACTACATTGCATTACTAAGCCTCCTTTTTCCTTTACAGACATTTTTGGAAAACTTTCAATCAAACTTCTTGAGAATCTGTGGCAAATGTGAAATTCAAATAGAAGACACGTATTTCCTATGTGCCTGCTCTTCCTGAAAAATTCTGGATGGAGTTTCACTGTGTGCAAATTTGCTAATCTTGGCAACAATGCTGACTTTACTCAAAAAAGCAAGTAAGCAAATTTATAAAGTTCTTTTTAGTTAGACTTCCGGTTTAGGCCACCTACAAACTATTTACAAATGACGCACCTGTACACAAAAGCCCCAAGCAGCTTTCTTACACCTACAGAAGACATGACAAAAGAAGTAAGCTCTTTCACACAAGCAAGATCTACTTGAAAATAAAGAATAAATTACAAACTTACAGATATCTCTTTTAACACATTAATCTCTTCGTTTTCTGGGTTGACTTTTTACCGCTAGTTGCAACTAACTGATTTAATTTCCTTGCCACTAAGTAAGCACCTTATTCCTATTTCGATGCAGTTGGCCTATCCTACCCTTTCTATTGACATAGAATATGTCAATAGACATATTCTACATTGAAACAGGTGTTCTGCTTTGAAGTTTTGGTGCAAACTCTAGGAAAGGAAAAAGCTGTTAAAAAGCATTTTTTTCAGGATATTTTTGACAATACAGCACACCCATTTACTTCTTTAAGCTATCCAATCCAGGCTGACATCTTCCATGAAGACCCACGAGAGCAGATCTCATGCTCACACACACAGACAAATCCCAGTGCACACTTCCTTGAGGACAAAATGCTAAACTCATATTTATTTCCAGCATCTAAATCTAATTGTTTATTGAGAAAACTGTAACTGTAGAACTACGATACCACACAGAGTTTTTCCAATCTGCAAGTCTCAGAAAGCCCGTTTGTTTTCAGGAGACAGGGGTTACTGAAAGCAACAAATTTCTTCAGGATCTGTGAGCAGGGTTTGAGGAAACAGGAGCTGAGTAAGGCTGTTTCTCCCACTGGCGGGAGGCTGTTAACACTGCTCCGCAGAAACACAGAGAAGCCAGGAGATGCAACTGCCCTCTGCCAGCAGTCAGGGCATTCAAAAAGTCACAATGAGAGCCAAGGTGCACACCGGCACAGGTGTAGCTGCAGAGACAAGGGCAGAAGAAGTCTGGTAGTAAAACACTGCCACTCGCAATCCACAGCAGTGCTCAGCAGTCCCACATCCCAGAGCCTCTTGCCAGCAAGAGCTGTAGCACTCACTACCTGACAGTGATAACTCATGGCAAGCCCACAAAAACCACCACCCAAGTGTTACTTGATGCCATTAGCATTTGGGATCAGACTGTCTCATCTGAACTGAAGATCCTGTTGGGGATCCGCACAGAACCACAGATCAGGAGTCTAGGGCAATTCCCTTATCTACATAGCAAACTGCAGGGAAAAAAACCTGACAAACTGTTCTTGTAAAGTCTATATTACAAAGCACTTAAACCTGCTACATCAAGCATTCTGGAGCTGCAACATTTTTAAATTAAGGCTTCTCAAATACACTGTCTTCATCTCAGTCACAAAAATAAATAACAGAATAAGGCTTATTATGCTTTAACTTTCCGAAACTACAGAAGATGCCTGACTATAGTAGGCAAATTTACACGACTGGAATTACTTAATCTAACTTCCAAGAATAAGCGTGTATGTACTTGTAGAAATCAGGAATTAATACTCTTTTTGTTATTAAAAGCACTCTGTAGAAGACCTAACAGTTCAAAACAACAACAAAGAAAACCAACAAGCTTCAGTAACAGCTAAAGGGCTTTACTGAAATAGGATGGCTTTGTTACATCAAACGCTGAAAAGTAGAAAAAAGTTAGAAATCCATGTTCTAGCAACTTCAATACAAACTTCCTGACCAAGACATACCTACACACATCTGATTTTGAAGAAATCAGTCACAGCACCAGTTTTGAAAGTACTCTTCTCAAACCAGAGAAGTCGTGCTGCCCCAGACTTAGTCCATTAAATAGGACATGTCCTTGATAGGCCTCTTTCACCAAAAAATTGTAGTTCACATAGGAAATCTGCTTCTGGTAATGCAGCACTGTAACCAAAACTCATGACGCCACACCTCAAATACAGAGCATTTCAGATCTTCAGGTATGTGATTTTTCCTAACCTAGTGTGGGAAAGTCTCTGTGACGGCATCGGCTTGCAACACCCAGGCACCATCCCTTCCATTTCCTAAAAGAGACCTTGCAGAAACATACTAGGACATCATACAGTTAAAGACTGCTGAATACATATAAATGAACTCTCTGCAAATGGGTCAAGTGACCTCAATTATTTCTTCTTAACACTGGATCTGAAACTGCATCATGTAATGTATTGAATGTTCTCGCACTGCTAGATAACACTTCAAATTTACCCAGCTTTCTCCTCGCTTTGCTCCCTGCCTCTGTTATCTCAGCTGCTGCTATTGGTAAAGTTATCACACGTATTTACTTAATTTTACAGTTTGGCACTCAAGCAACAGCATCTCATTTGCATTTCAGGCTACTAGAAGGAGTAGAGTTCGCACACCTTTTTGGACGTACACTTAGTCCAAGCTAGTTTTACCAATTTTGGTATGAAAACTGCATCTGTTTTTACATGTTTTAGATGACAGTTCGTATGAAGTTGGCAAACATACAAAAGCTTGACAAGTCAACACCTTTTCCGAGTGTTTTCCAAGTGCAACTACTTAACGTAGGTCTCCTACACTTAATTAATGCTTATTTTCAACACCATGACACAAGGGTTAACCACAAAATAGAACTAATATGATCCTATGCAGCTAGCTAGTTAAGTAATTCCCAAACTGTATGCATACACACTGATACCAATAATATTACATACAGACACAGAAAGCTGTTACATTAACACACCAGCAAAGACTGCTTTCTACATGGTAAACCTTAAAGCAAAAAATATTCAGAAGTATTAAAAACAATGGTGGGAGCTAGAGAAAGTGAAGAGTCTCTGCAGCACTTGCACAAACGTCAGGACAGCAAAAGGCTTGTGGATGAAGAGCCACGTGGTTTGAGGAGTCACCTTCAGCACACAGGTTTAGGCATTTCACCTGCTATTTTGGCTACCTGTCAGTTTCATTTGCACTTCACAGCTCATCCTCAGCACTTGATAAAAATCAAAGCTGATTCGTGACATTACAGAGTATACAACAGGAAACTGATGCGCAGCGCCCGCCTGCCAGCACAGCCACACCGCCAGCAGCTTGAGCTGGCTGGTGGAGGAGGAGACTGACAAAGGCTTAGAATCACAATGGAAAAAATCAGAAAGTTTCTATTTAATTACATTTGCATGCAAATGGCACACATTTCAACATTCCAATACAGCTCATTTCCAGTCACCTGTATGCTAGAGCAACATAACAAAGTATTCTAACTGCAAATGTGTTTACATTACGGACTACATAAACCACAGCACAAAGTCTCAGAGGTCTGAAAAAAATGTTATGTTTTGCATTCATTATTTTGCCACTTGCTGAATTAGAAGTGGTTTACTCCGTTGAGCACCCCGCTTAGCATGCCAAAGACTGCATGTCTGCAAAAGATGCCGGTTTTTCTTGCTATAAAAGTCTAACACCTTTCTCTGTCTTTATCCAATATGTTAAAGACATACAAACTGAGTTTAAGATTTAAGAAAAATATTTCCCTTTTGTAAACTAAAATCTGATGAAAATGTAAGACAATTAGTTCATACAGACAGCACCTATAGAACTTTACAAGCACACAATCACTTTTCCAAGTTGTTTACAAACAATGCACCTACCAGAGGTTCGGAAAGATGCTGTGCCTTTCTAGCAGGCAGAGAAAATGTCTGACTGACAAGATGTCTTAGCCCCTTTCGACATTAGAAGGCACTCTGCTGCTACCTAATTAAGACACATTCTCTTCTCGTAAAGTATTAACAAAGCACACGTTCCCCCAGCTAGCACTCTATTTGTCATCCTTGAATAAATTACTTCTGTATTGTATTTCAGGCACTCTTCCGGCCCACATCCTGCTAGACGCTCAACGCTTACTACTGGGAACAGATGAAAGCTTTGCCTAGACAAGCTCCATTTCTGTGCCAGATGTATCGACAATGGAAAAACTGGTTATCAATAAAACATCCATTGTGACTGTAATAAAGCCAACCCTGAGAAAAATCAGATGAGAAGAGAACATGCACATGCAGGTGGGATCGGTCTCTCCCTAGGCGTCTCCATCTGCACCGGCAAGGATGTACAGGAGAGCACATGCAAGTTGCAGGGTAACCTTTAATCGGCTGGTAACACGTTACCCATTCGGCCTGCACACACGCCATCATCGTTACAATGCCCGAGCGATCACTGTAACCACTGAATTAGCAAAAAATCCCTAAACTCCCAACTCATAGAGAAGAAAACCATGTCACATTTACTGTATTTTCATCTGTACTTGACTGAGGACTGATGCTTAAGAGCATGATGATAAACGCCAAGTTATCTTTGCAGTGTTCATAAACCAGGAGCCGAGCTCTTCCAGGAACAGAGTGGTGTGTGTAACTCACATGGCTTTTGAAGGGCTTATTTTAAATGAGTTTTTAAATACCTTCTTGGAATACGACAGCTAACAAAACAGTCCAAAACAAATCAAACGCTTTTTCATGACCAACACGCTATCCTGCAACTCGCTGTTTCCACACAGCAGCTGCAGAGGTGACGGCTAAAAACATAACTCGTAATCTCCACAGATTACCTATACTGGAAGAAAATCTCTACTTTGAGAAACTTCAGGGAACATCCAGCACGGCCCGTCCCCTGCGCGGCCCTCACACCTCGGCACCCCGCCGAGCCTCCCTTCCCGAGCCGCCGCCGCCGCCGGGACCGCCGGGCCGGAGCCGCCTCCCCGCCGAGCGACGGGCCGGCCACGCGGGGCCGGGAACCACTGCCGCTCTTCGCCGCTTTCCCTCCCGGTCTCGCAAGGACCGCGGTCCCCGCTGAGGGCCCCCGGGACGGCGCAAAGGGCGCGGGGAGGCCCCGCTGCCAGCCCCAGGACGGGCGGCGCTGACAGCCGGGCCCGCCTGAGGTGAACTCGCCTCAACGGCCGCCGCGGGGTGGGGGGGCGGCGGGGCGCGCAGGCCGCGGCCGGGCTGAGGGGCAGGCGGCGGCGGCCGGGCCCAGCCCCGCGGACACCCCCGCCGCGGGGCGCCCCGCGCACCCACCCACCCTCCCGCCCGCCGCCGGGCCCGGCGCGGCGCCGCCCGCACTCACGATGGTGACGCTAGCCTTGCGCAGGTCGCGGTTCTCCTCCTGCAGCGCCTTGCACTTGAGCTTGTAGGTCTCCAGCTCGATCTTCAGCACCTTGTTCTCCTGCTGCAGCGAGGCCAGGCGGTTCGTCAGCTCCTCCAGCCGGAACGGCGAGATCACGATCCCGCCCGCCTTGCCCCCCGAGCCGCCGCCCGCCGCCCCCGAGCCGGGCCCGGCCGCCGGGCCGCCCGCCGTCATCGGCCCCGCCGGGCCGCCGCCCCCGCCGCTGCCGCCGGCGCCGTCCGTGTCGCTCTCGCTGGCGCTGTCCGCCATCGCTCCCGCCGCCGCCGCCGACAGGCGAGCAGGGGGCGGCGCCCGCCGCGCGCGCCGGCGCCGCGGCCTCCCCGCGCGCCAAGAAGGGCCGCCGGCGCGAGCCGCCCGCCCACAGCGCCGCCTGCCGGCGCGCGCCCGCGCGGCCGCCACGGGGCGGGGAGGGAGGGGGAGCGGGAGCGGCGCGCGCCAGCGGCCGCGCGGCGGGAGGGGCCGTTCAACCGGCGGGCGCGAGCCCGGGGCTCCCGCCGGCGCGTGCCGCGATGGCCCCGGGGGCGCGGGGCGGGGGTGGCGCGCGCCCCGGGCCGCGGAGGACCTGCCGTGGGCCGAGGCGGGGCGCGAGCGGCCGCGCGGGGCGCCCCGCGTGACACGGAGCGAGGCGCGAGCCCAGAGCTCGTGCTGCTGCCGAGCGGAGGGATTCACGGTCGCGCCTCACGCCCGATAGTGCCTGTGCTGGTTGCTGCGTGCGCGACGTGGTCGTTTCTCTGAGGAGCAGCTGCACGAAGCCAAGAGCTGCCACAAGGGGTGACGGGGCACGCGTGCCGCTCGTTACCCGCCCTAACGTGGTCCGTGTTGCTCCTGGACAAATTAGTCACCAAGACTGTATAATTGGTTTCTCAATTACTTATGAAGGGGTCTTTTAACAACAGTAATTTTTCTGTTAATGGCAAGTAAGGATTTCATTATCTCTGACTGTACTACCTTTTTGTTCTGTGCCGTAGTAAATTTCAAATTTTACTCTTTTCAACGGCTACAATATGTGAAGGAATTCCATCTCTGTAAAGTAATTATTCTTTCTGCCTGCCTGGGAATATAAGTGCAGGTCATTTTATTTTTGGTCTCTTAATCACAAGGAAAGCAGTAAAAGGGCTGTTCCTAGTTTGCAAACATGGGTTCTGTGTTCTGCGATGCCTGCTCACGTCTCACCTCAGCACATTAATGCTGCTGCGCAAGCAGAGCTAAAAACCTGGGGAGGGGACAGAGGCAGGTGGGAAATGGGGGTCCCCTCCAGCTCTGGGGCAGCCCCAGGGCTCTGCCTTGGCCCCTCCGGCCTGTGTCACCAGGCTCTTGAGGCTACAAAAGGTCCTTCACCACCCCCTGGACCCGCAGAAGGTGATGTCCAGTGATAGGACAAGGAGCAATGGGTGCAAACTGGAACACAGGAGGCTCCACGTAAACATCAGAAAAAAACCCCTAAGATTCTGTGAAACCCAGCCATCCCCCTGCGTCCCCTTACCTCTGTCTTGAGCCCGGCGGTGCCACCAACATGTAATGAGGCCATCAACACCAGTGACCCTCAGCACCAACACTGGGCAGCTGCAGGACTCCAGCTGGATTCCCATCCCTGGGGAAGGATTTCTTCTGTAACATAAGAGCACTGGCATAAAGAGATGCTGATTTAGATTGCACAGATCTCCACAGCCCAGGTGGATGCTGTCCATGAGGTCTCACAACAGCTTTTTGGTGCTGTCCCCTGGGGACCAGGGGCCCTGGGGCTGCCGCCGGCTCCTCGGCCCCACCACAGCACCTGGGCACAGCCCCTCCAGCAGCCCTGGCTTCGGGATAAAAAGCCCAAGGGATGAAAATAGGATTCAACAGATCATGAGCACTGGTTTGGGCAGGTCGTTACAGTTCAACAGAGTTGCTTTTAAAGAGTTCTGGTACGTGGGAAGCTGGCTGAGCAGGGGGCTGCGGGGAGGCGCCATTTGGCAGCCAGGGGGGCGGCAGGGGGTGCAGGCTTGCTCTGTCGCCTCTGTCCGCGTGCACGCATGCTCCTCAAAGCAAACTCTGTTCTAAACAAACAGGTTTGTAACCTAATGTTCTTTCTTCACCTGGCTGCCCGGCTTTGATCAGCCAGTTATTTCCATTGCTTTCAATGGGACTGCTCATGTTCGAGTGCCTTGTTCAACCAAGGCCTAAATATTTTGAAACTCTGCATCAGCAAAACACACATGTGCTCTTGGCTAATCTTACCTGGCAAGTCCACGGCATGCTTAACCTTAAGCCACTCTTCAGACCTATCAATGTTAATCTTGAGTGGTTTGCTGATTTGGAGCACTCCGTTTTTCCAGAGGAGGTGGCCACTGCTCCTTCAGACACCAAAACTAGCCTGAAAACAGCCTGGGAGGTGCAGATGACATCCTCAGTCCAGCAACCAGGACAGTTCGGCTGAGCCAGGGGCTGCATCCCCAGGATCACACCGTGTAGCTGCAGGCACTGCCTCCAGCAGAAGATTCCCAGAGGTGTTGCAGATGGCAGGTATGGAGCAGAGGGATCTTGCAGTGAGAGGGGAGCTTCCCCCAGATGCCTCGCAGTCTCTCTCTGCTGGAGTTGCATTGCAGGTCTCTCTCCCAGCCAGCACGCCGACTTTCATAACAATAAATTATAACTTGGCACTTCTGTAGCACTCTCCATTTCAAAGCCATGCTGAAACATTATCTAATTAATTCTCACAATAGCCCTGGAAGGCAAGAAAGGGAGGCAGCGAGGTGCTGTACTTGCCCAATGACAAACACTGAGTCAGCGGGGGAGTGGGAGGAAAATTCAAGTGCCCTTGATGTTTAGATCTGAGACAGCATCCTTCTGCTCATAACAGCATCTCAGTCGTTTAAGAAATAGCACCCATATATTTAATTACAATTACAGCCAATGACTCCAAATTAATAGATTAAACAGGGAGAGAAAATTTTATCCTAATGAGCACCCCCAAGAAAAATCACATACTTTGCACATCTGTAAGATGTTAACCAAACCAATTAAAAAGTGTAACTATGTGGTGTAAGCACAATTAGCAGAACCCCCTTTCAAAGGCTTGGGGCACACGGCAGGGGCTGCCCAGCACCACAGCTTCACCCAGCTGCAAGGCTGCTCAGGGCACCCCTGCCAGGACCTCTGCCACCACCTATAGGTACTTACTGTATTAAAAAATCAATGCAAAACTGCAAGGGGAGGGCTTGGTCCAAATAAAGAATCTCAGAATGTCACCAGCACTGTAATAGTAGCGGAGCACATACTCATGTAAAGAAGAAGCAATCAAAAAGCAGGAATTTATGCATGGTAACTACCATTAAAGGAGATACAGGGCAATTAGAAACAGTATCTTCTGAACTCACATCAACAGTAGAAATATTTGTATGAAATACTTCTAGGCATGAGGGGTTATAAGAGGTACATTCAGAGGTTTAATATAATCCCCTTAATATAATTTCTGAGGTCCATTAATCAGCTGGAAGACCTTCTATAACAATACAATGTCATTAAAATATTCAGTAGTTATAGACTGAAGAGAAAAAGACCAACTGGAGCTAATTAACCCCAGGAAAAATTCTGTACAGTACTCAGAGTACCCGACTGAAATAGTGAGGGAGAAGATAAAGTTGCATTAAAATGGAAAATATTGCTGGGAAAATAAACTGAAGCAACATTAAAAACAATTGTGACCTGTATACAAGGGATTATTCAAAGGGGAAAATGAGTGCATATGTGGAGGTTTTGCCAGTGCAGAAGGGTTGCTGCAAGGGAGAAACCTCATTTTGAAAGACATTTATGTGAGCAGAAAACTCACTAATATCATGGATTAAGGTGTCTATTGATTCAGAACACAACATGTTTTCTAACAAGCAGTTCAGATGAAAATAAAGCCAAGCTGTTTTGCCTTTCTGACCAACAATGATTTAATCAGAAACCTGTACTAGAAAAGAAATACCTCTGCAGGACTGAGAATCTGAAAATGACATTTTGCTGCACGGAAGCAACCCACCAGCTAATACAACTTCAGCTCTGGGGCTTTGCCTTTGTATCCTTGTTTTCTCTGGGCATTTTTTTCAGAGTTCATACTAGGTGCCGTAACATTATCCAGCCTCTGGAAGCCTTCCAAGGAAGTTGGTGAACAGAGGATCGCTGTGCCTTGCTGTTTTATAGCCCAAATGGCTCTCAATAACTGAACATAAGTGTGATGGGAAAAGTATCAATGAAATTTTTATTATAAATCTTTGCCTTCCGCCAGGATTTAGGGTCAAATAAATAAAGCCATGCACGATTAGCATACTGTTTTTAGCATCAGCAGTTATGAAAAATGTGACACGTACATAAGATTTTTCTTGTGCAGCTCATTTTTCTGTCCTTCACTAACCTTTTTCTCTCCCAGTAATGGACTATTTTTATGTCAAGCACTTCACAGCAGGCTGGGTCTAACTTTCCCATCTCCCTCTCCCTACCTAGGCCTGCATCTCTGATGGAAAACCACTGTGCTCTCAACAAAGTGAGAATATTTTCCTCCTCACTGTCACTGTGTTTTCTCTCCCTTACTCACTCCAGGGTTAGAGGGGAGGTGAGCCAGGAGACCTTTCTCTTTCAGCCCTAGTTTGGTGGGATCTGCCCTGCAGACAGAGGTCCTGTTTACACCCACCCCATCCTGCCACCCCTTGGCAATCCCAGTGCATACCCCCAGGGCCAAGGATGCAATGAGTTGGTGCATTTGCATACACAAAAGATTAACTGTTTGTGGCTACCCTGCCCAGCATCCCTGCACCAGCAACCTCTTGCAGCAGCCCCCAGTAGAGCTCATCTCGATTACCTGCACAGTGCTTGCATCAGACAAAGCCTGTGTTAAACAACCCTCCAGGAAATTAGTATTAATAAGCAGGGTGTTGCAGTCCTGCAAGCAACTGCCATTTATCCCACTAATGTCAGCTCTGCACCACAGGAGCTCTTAGAATTTCTGACATTAAAACTATTACCAGCCACAAATAAAATGTAATTGATACTATTTCAGAAATGGGAAAAGTACAGGAGGATAATCCACAGCATTATTATTAGGAAATGCTAAATTAAATATCAAAAGATTAAAAGAATGCCGTATTTAGCATTCAAGTTTAATAGATTCAATAAGAGTCCCATGACTTACAATTTTGCCTCTAAGGGGAATGTTCTCTCTGGAGAAAATATGAAAAGACAAAAGCACACAATTAGAGGCAGAGCCCTCACTCACTCCAGGGCTGTCTCTGCTGTTTGTAAGTACTGGCAAGGTTTCTGTTTTCCTTCTCAAATGACTGTTTATGCTTCAACCTTGTTTTTCCCAAATATCCAGAGCTACTGTTGGAATTAATACCCTCAGTGCAAAACAAACCAACATCCAGAAAATCCTGTTTGTGTAACATTTAATGTGAAATTTCAAACTTTGCAAATTCAGCTACAGTGTTCCCATGCTAGCCTTTGCCATCTCCATTATATCAAAGCTCCAGGGGAGGCAGCAAGATGTGCCATGGCTGGCCTGCATGGCAGGAGCTGGAGGGAGGACTGGGAGCTGCCAGCAGTGAGGTCTGTCCTGCCTGGACAGCCTGAGAGGAGCATCTGCTGTGGTCACAGCCTGCTCGGGTGCTGAGCATTACCCATGGCTGGACCTCTCTGCAAAAAAGTCCTCTAGAGCTTCAGGTGAGCCAGCAGCTGCTCAGGGCTGCTGCCATGGTCCAAAACAACTCCTGAGCTTGAAGGTGCCTGCAAAGGCAACCCCACTTTTCTGTCCACATAGAGAGCTTCTGCCTGCCAGAACTACCATTCCAGGTACAATCACCACTTTCTTCCTCATCAGCATCAATAACTGGCAGGGGACCGGGCAGAGGGGAGAGATGAGTCAAATGAAACACTGCCTTTTGGATGCTGTTACAGGAAGGTGAAATGAGGCACTTACAGAGTGCTGCTCCTGCCTTCCTGCTGGTGGTCATCACAGCCTCGGCTTCCAACTGTAAAAAACGCCATATGATATTAAATACATACATCTGCACACCATTTACTGAAAACATTATTTTTCATATGGGTACTTGTGAGCAGTAGTGAGGCCTCTGGACAGCGAGGTCTCCGGGAGGCTGATCACTGCAGTTAGACTGCGACCTGCAACAGGGTGTATTTGTTCTCCAGTGGAGTAAGTGGCATTTGCCTTCCAGATCCTCTGGTGTAAGGACCTGAGCCTCCCTACTGTACCAGCGATATCTTGACTTAGGTAAAAATCTGCATTGCAATACAGACTGGCTGCTAAAATGATGAAAACCACATCATTACTGCCACTGCTTCAAAAGCTGGCAGCCCTTGTAACTCAGAAACACTGCCAATCCAACCTGTTACACTCTCCTGAAGCCAAGTGCTGTTCTCGCTTGAGAGAGCTTTGCTGACTGACCAAGGTGAGGACCAGTTCCCTGCATGGATCAGCAGATCAGAAGCAGTAGACTGAGCTGGATCTGTAGCACCCGTGCTTCCTCAGGTCCCAGGCTGGGGTAAGATACATCATCCTCATGTTGCCTTGAAAGCCAGGTAAAAGTGAACGCTGAGTAATAGGAACGATGCGTTGCAGCCGAGCAGAAGCCTGCAGTCCAGAGGAGTGTGTACTGATGCTGCCTTAAAACTTTGGCCACATTTATATATATATTTGTGTGTGTCAGTATATATATATAGTGGTCCATCACCTATAACATACAGGAAACATACACTTTATTTATACCATCTGCTGGAGGTTGGTGATTGGTCTGACTGATACATACTGGGGAGAAAACTGCTTTCAGCAGTGCTTTTCCTGGTTCTCAATGGGGCAAACAAAATAAAAGGAGGTCCAGAGTTAATGTGGGTTAAAGAAGACACTGTGGACACCCCTGTTGCACAGGTCCTTTCCCCACGCCTGAGGAGGTCTCCTGCATCCCAGGGAGGAGAGTTTTCCTTAGATTTGTCGAGGATGTGCTGGCTGCTGTGTTTTCCTCCCATTTCTCCCACCTGGGGACAGCCTGCCCAGTGATGGCCTGTCCCACTGGGCAGAGGAGGAGGTGGATCAGAAAAAAAGAAACAGAGAGGAAAAGAAGCAAAAAGCTGGTTCAGGGCTCTCCTTGTGAAGCTGCACATCCATACGGTACAAGAACACTGCCCAATACACATTATCCAAGAGTTTTAACACAATTTATTTTATGCTTAAATAATCAACTAGATCATCCAGTGTTTGTTGTTTTCATACATATGTAATTAGAGCTATTATCAATGAATGCTGTTTCCATATGAATATAATCAACAAATTAAAGTATTTCACCAAAACCCAAATAAAAATGCCCTTTAAAACACAGCAGCCTTAACGACCTAATATTACACTGCTAGGATGATTACAGATGATTGGCTTACTGAAAGATTCTACATCTTATAGCCAGTACACAATACAGTAATAATTTTACAGCGTGCTGCCAGTCTATTAGCTAATAATTTCTCTTCAGTTCATTTAAAAATATCCCAAACTTGTGCTCTTTAGAGCACCAACCCACTTCTAAAGCTGCAAGCATTACCCCCGTTATAAAGCGAGAACAGATAGCACCCCCCTCCCCATAATGCAACTACTGTATATGTTATGGGGTTTAGGTCATTTCATTGAAAAATTGGCAACAGCAACAAATATTAGATGAAGGGCTTTGTGTTTACAGATAAAATCTTATTTTTCATGTTGCAGTATAGTGTTTGCAAAACTGGAAAAGATTTAATCAAAATAAGGTGAAACACATGCATCAAAATATTAGTACTCTGAAGAAAAAATTTTCACAGAACTACAGAATTCCTCATTTTGGGAATCATTTAAATTTGCAGCAGATTTTAAAGATTTTTTTAAAATCAAGCTAGCGTTTTTGCATATACAAACATTATAATTGCTAATATACAAGAATCTGTGAAGATACACCCAGAATATCCCTGTAGGTGCAGCCATTTGAGACACCTATCCTGCTCAATGCATTTGCAATATTCTGTTTGTGATCGAAAAGGCAGTGCCTTATCAACATTTATTCTATTTTGTTAGAATTTATACAGTGTTATTTATTTACAGCAAAACTACTGATGTTTAAAAAAGAAACAAATAGTGTTTTATACCCTGACAGTTTGGGTCCAAGAAAAATAAGGCGAGCTGTTGTGGATTTTAGT
Organism: Apus apus; assembly: GCF_020740795.1. Lineage (NCBI taxonomy): Eukaryota > Metazoa > Chordata > Aves > Apodiformes > Apodidae > Apus > Apus apus. The sequence goes on from NC_067285.1 coordinate 30,464,513, forward strand.
AATTTTAGTGTCTTTCCATGGTTTAACTGTTTTGTCTTCATACATCCCTTCTGGCCACAGGAATTTATTTCTTTTGAGATGACATCAAACTGCTTGAAAGAAGCTGTTAACAGCATGGCATCTTGTATATACACTGCATTGGTAACTGTGCACCCTCCAATCCTGTGAATGAACGTGAATTTCCATGCTCTGTAAATTGGCTCATGCTAAATTAACTTTTTTGTGGGTTTTTTCTTTGTTTGTTTTTGCATAAAAACCATGCGGTTAATGTGTGGAAGCAGCAAACACACGCACACTTTTATAGGTGAATGTATAATTCCTGTTGATTTTTCTTCTGTGAGTGTCCCTCTAGAATACTGGCAGTAAAAGCACACAGTCCTACGGAAAGAAAAGAAGCACAAATCATTCAGAGTATCTCGTTAGAATCAATTCTGTGCCTTTCCCTGACTAAACAGAGAAGTTCTAATTGGCACTGTGGAATTCTGGATAAATCTCACACTTCCTAGGTAGGTAATGGCATCAGTTGAGCTCCCAGCATGAAGGGGAAGTGCAGCTGCAGATGTCCACGTTGCTTGTGAACTGATTTTCAAATACATTTAAAGCATGCTGCATTTCATCACCCCAGACAAAGCTCCAGCTCGTCAGATCCCGTGATGACAAGGAACAGGTACTCTCCACAGCAGAAGAAATGGCATCATCTCCAGAATTAAAGAGCTGCTGCTTTCACATGTTTATTGTTTGGTAGCATTCCCACAGTGGTGGAAAACCTGCGCTCCTTGCATGTCCACCTCTGCCAGTCGCTTGGGGAATGTGAGCCAGGAATGCAGAGTCCAGCCTGTAGGAAGCTTCACAAAGGACAAAGGGAAGAAGAGGAGCAGCCCCATCCATCTCCCACCTGGCTCACATGAGCAGCAACTGAGGAGACAAGGGGGGCAGCTCGTGCTGTCTCACCCACCCCAAAACAGTCGTCCAGCCATGCACATAAGGAAAGCAAGTGTGTTACATCTGTTGTACCCCAGGGGTGCCTTGCAGCAAGGAAGCTGGAAGCAGGAACACAAACACACTGCCCAAAGGGAGCTGAAAGACCTGTGGGCTCACCAGCACCTGGGCACAGGGAAGCCTGTTTGGGAGCACAGCTTGCACAGTGCCTGCGGGATCCAGGCTGGCATGGACATGTCTGGTTAGTAATCAGGTCACAGGTCCACACACATTCCTCAGGAGTGCTCACACTCTTCTCCTTCTATGTTAAAACAATCTGTCCTTGCCCACACCTACGGTTGCCATAAATCTGTCCTGCTGCTAAAAGCCACCTATTCACATTGCAGCAGTCACGCTGGCTCGCATAGTGCTGTCCTCCAGAAGTGCATGCAACAGTTCTTGGCTTTTCCTTTCAACCTGTTGTCCTGGTTTTAGCCAGGATGGGTATTACTGACTTTTTTTTTTTCTTTTTTTTTTCCCCAGTGAGCTCTCTTTTAAGTAGCAGCAAGTTTTCCAGCTAGTGGACTGATAACATTGGAATGTTTATACTTTGTGCCCAGAGACCGAGGACACTTTGTTCTGCCCGTTAAATCTAGTGCTTTTGACACTAAAGGAGCAGAAGACTCCTATCTACAACCCTCCCATAGGGAGGAGCAGACTAGATGGACAGCAAAATTGGTCAGAGATATTTCATATATGTATGTATATAACTGCATAGCTCTCAGTATAAATCCAGGGATTATGGAAGTCAAGCCTCTTCCTCCTTCCTTCTTCTTCTTTCCATCTCTTCCACCCATGGCCGGCATCCAGGGAGGACTCCATCTACCCATCACCATTGATCCCCAGGTTCATGCATTCCTGACCCTCACAACTCTCCCCTCAGCTCCTCTCTGCTCTGCCGCTCTCTCCAGCAGCTCTGGGACATTTCGGACTGCTCATAGCTCAGAAGATGCTGTGGGAGTTGCTGGGGTGGGGAGAGGCAATAGAGTTTTGCACATTCCTGCACATACATGTATATATTTGTACATATTTCTTTTATCATTAGTATTTCATTAAAGCTGTCTAGTTTAGGTTTCAATCCAGAAAGTCTCTCTTCTTGTTCTCTCTCTCCTTTCCCTACCTGGTGGGGGTGGGATTGAGAGCATTATTGTTGCTGGTTTAATTGCTGATCCTGAGTCAAACTATGACACCTGTATTTCACAATGGGTTTATTTGAAATGGTGACAAAGATAGAAAAAAAAAATCTAACTAAAATTGTGATTTTTTTTTTCAAACATTCAAAGGAAAAGCAACACCTTTGCCTCCCTAACAGGATTCTTTTTGTCTTTTGGGATCAAGAAACAAACTGGTTTTCTATCAGAATTCCCTGAGCAAATATATATGCTTTTGAATTCAGATAAATGGTCTTCAGTAGACTCTTGATAGGGCTCACAATTACTTCAAGCACATTTGGTCATGCTTATCATATCAAAGTTTGGACCGCAGAGATTCATCTTACAGGAGAAAGTTTCTCTCTGAGCAAAGATTTATTATCCAAGGCAGACTCTCTCTGAGTTTCTCAGGGCTCTAGCATGGAAGAGTTGCCTACTAGAAATCACAGGAAAAATGCATCAGCAGTTGTGGGAATTAATCTAGTTCTGAGGAAGTCAGACTCCAGCTTTCTGAAGGTCAGAATGGATTTCATACATTAGGCAAGGACTGCCTTATCAATATCATTTTAGTTGAAAATGAAATGCTGTTCTCTTATCCCCAATGGATGTTGCACCATGCTTGTATGCCAATAGGCTCTTTATTATCTGCACTGCTTATAGGGTTCAGTGCCCTGCCTTGCCTTCAGTGCCTTCTAATTCGCAAATTTCCACTGTTTTCCTCCTGCAGATTGACAGTGGAGAAGCATGGGACCAAACTTGGGACACAATTTCATATAAGCAGCACCATCCCTTTGGCTTTCTTTCTTTCTGTATCCTTGAGCTCCACGAGGCAGAAAGGCACATCAAAAGAATCACCTCCCTTTTCAAAACGTTGAATATTTTATGAGTATATTGAGCAGCAGGCCACGTGAAGCAGTATTGTTCTATTAGCACAGGTGGGGGGGCTCTCAATAAAAGCAGGAATTCAGCAGTTGTGATAGGTGAACGCAGCAGGTGCCCACCAGATGCTGAAAGCATGCCAGTCACCTCACAGCTCTTGCTCCTTAGGGCTTGATCCCATGAAGCCCTCAGGTAGACCCCACACAGCTGGTGGCCACTGGTCTAAGATGGCACAGCTCACATGCACAGAAAGCCCATACAGCCAGGTGGCTTTAGGGGCTACCTTCAGAAGGGTCTGTCTAGTGCCTCAGGAGAGACTCTGCTTCTGTTCTTTACCTCCACATCGCTATCCAGTATGTCTCCCAGGATCTGTTTATCCTGTTCTTAAATCCTATAGTTAATCCTATATAGAAGGATAGCACATAGACTTGCGTTTCATAAACTCTTCCTCTGCCCAATTCCTTAGACCCACCAAAGCTAAGAAAAGTTCTGCGTAGAAAAAAAGACACGAACATGGTAAACATACGCACTCGAAGCCATGACTGACTGACCAGCATTAACAGACACAGGCTGGCTCCTCCCATATTTGCAGGCACATTTGCTGTGTGACTACAACTCTGTGATCAAGACAAAGCAGCTTCTGGCTTCATGGTGCTCCAGCACGCTACTACAGAGCCCCTGCAAGGGTGTCTTAGGTTGTGGGTTTTAGTTTAGTTTTTTTAGTTTGGGAAGCCCTTATAGTGTCAGCTGCTGTTTTGTTAAAATCATTAAGGCTGGATCAATAAAATTCACAAAAAACAGTTGGTAAGGATTATTTGTTGGCAAATCCTGAGACACTTCAATGGCTCTTACAAGGACTTTGACTTGTGTAACTGCCCACAGGAGCAGAAGATTTACTTGTGTGCAGCTCCTTCCCCATCTGTGTTTAAGTTGACTTTTAGGAGTAGAAAGTGTCATGGATTACTAACACTTGACTTTAAAACTCCCCAAAATTTTGCACATGCCTCAGTATTGCTTTCCTTTATGTTCCAAGAAGTAAAGCTCAGTTTCTATACATGAACTCAAGGTAATTTTCTGCTTACAAGGTCAAGGGCCATCTGCTCAGCCTTGCAGCTCGAAAGGAATGTCAAGGTAGCAGAGACAAGCCATTGTGCAGCCCAGGTGCTGGTGCCCGCACTGCACAGTGCTGTGCTGGTAAAAGGCTTTAGCAATGGAAGAAAATTGATCACACTGACCGTTCAGTAGTTGGCTTTCAGCTTTCATGAGTAACTTTTCTTCTCCACATGTCTGATTTCTTTCTTTGTCTTAACCTTATAAGCTTCTCCCTGCTTTAAAGGAAAAGTATCAACATTAACACAGGCTGCAGAGTGCTCATAAATATAAACCTGCTTCCAAAAAAGATTCCACATTTTGCTGTAACAGGATAAGTAAAAAGCAGTTAAATCACATTAACACTTCATTTCAAAGATACACACAATCTGCTTATCCACTCTGCTGAGCTGCAAAAGCACAGGCTTGAAATATCAACTTCAAGCAGAAAACACAGGTCTACAATTTCAGCATGATCCCTGGGCTGGAGTGCCTGGCTGGCAGCTCTCCCTGCCACCAACTGCAGCAGGATTCACTGCCACCATCAAGGAAAATCTCCTTCCCCAACCAGCCTCCTGGGTCAGCCAGGACCAACAGACATTTCTGACAGCATAGACCATGGCTGCTGTTATGATGTTTCACAATGTCTGTGCTTTAAAGTGAGCAGGTTAGTAATGGAGTAAAGGGAAGAGAAAGAAAGCCAGCAAAAACCACCACCAAAGCAGCACAGAAGTAAAACCAACAACAGTGACAAGCAGCACAGGTTTCAGTGTCTTTAAAACAGTGAACCAGAAAATAAATTTCATCTTTGCTCATTAAAAATAGCTCAATAATAATCTAAAAATAAATACTCTAGTAATCACAAGCCTCATTCACATCAGAGATAGGCATCTGTTTATGGGTGGTTATCGGCAGAGTTTACCCCTCAGGGGATCTGCATTGATGTATTTGTAACTATTTGTAGTTTCCAAGTAATCTAATCTGGAGCAGCAAACTGAAAATATTTCCCCCTCACGGGGCAGGATTTGTTTTTTCCCTGATAAAGGATTACAAAAGATGGGGTGGAAAATATGTTTGTTTCATCTCTCCTATTTCTGTGGTGTCATCACCCCTTGATTTATTTTTCTTTTTTTATTACAAGCAGGTAAAGAGCATTTATTATCTTTTTTTCTGAATCTGTTTTCACTCAGACAAAAATTCCATTAACCCAATGACAAGTTTACAGGAGCACAACCTCCCAGGGCCATGTGCTGGGGAGCAAGGCATGAGCTCCCTGGAGCCATGTGTCTCCAGAAGCATCCTGGGGACAGAGGACATCTCGAGGGACAACCTATCCATGCCTTCCTGAGCCCCCAGGGCCCCCTGCAAGAGGGGCTCAGGTGTGCTGGGGCACGACAGGCCTGACCTTCCCACTGCCCTCCCTTCTTTTGGGGGTGCTGAAGCTGGGCACAGTCCAGACCTTCTGGGCTTCTGATTTTAATTGCCAGAAACAAAATCCTGCCTTGGTGTTTGCTTGTAAAGGATAGCATTGCTTGGTTACGATTCCATCCCCCTGAATTCTGCAAAGTCTCATTCTCTAGCACGGGGACATTATGCAGGTAAGCGAGAGGCTGGAGGGGACCAGACTGTGGCTCGTTCCTTTGGGCTGGTGACAAAAGTAAAAAGGTACACCTATGGGTGTAAGGCACAAATTCTGCAAGGGCTTAACCATACCCACAGACAAAGCTCATCTGGATGTTACAGAACAGGCCCCACATGTATGGTTCAAGTCTGCTGCCTGTTATACAGAATGAGACATTAAAGCATAAAGAATTCAGCCAGGCCCCCTTGACACAGCCCTTGCCCACACATAGCACAGAGACTGCCCTGTTACCCTCCCCCACAACTTGTCAATAACCACAAGCACTGCACTTTGCCAAGGCTTCTTGTTAAATGCAGACCTCCAGCCCTTTAGCAGCACTTTCTAGCAGTCAACACAACCCTCCGTGTCTACCGTTATTTCCTGGCAGTCCCCATTCCATTACCATTTCACCAGCTTTCCTCTCATGGGGAATAACAACACGTCTTACTACCTTCCGGGTGATCTGCGGGAAGCAATACATGAAAAGCATCGGTTTTTTTCCCCTAGATTCTAAACGGAGAAAGTATGTTAAAAGAAGTTACTTGAATGCAAAGACTTAGAGCAGTGATGTAATTCATGATTACTTTTCTTGTGATGACGTTGCCTTCTTCATCAGTAAACTGTTCCTCGGTTACAGTTTCACCAGGAATGTTTTTTGCTTCCTCACCCTAAAGAACGTGTGATAAGATTAGCAATATAACCTATATTCTGCCACACATATTTCCACACCAATCCAAGCAACAAGCACATGCTAGCTTCAACTTTATGTAACAGGTTGCTTTATGTCACACACACAGTATGAAAGCCTTGCTCATTTAGCATGCCAATACCTGCTCATTTGTTCTACAGAATGTGTCCTTGAAGCCTGTAGTGAGCTTCTAGCATATTGCTCTTATTAACTAACTCGTTACAAATCATCTTGTGGTCAGTCTGAGTCCTATGAGATGGAGGCACAAATTCATGATGATTTAATTTCTAATTAGATATCCATCAGCTTTTCACAGCTTCTCAGTGCCCAGCACACAGAAACAGGGTCTAATGCCAAACTAAGGTGGGATTTGATGTGGGAATTAAAAGGACAGCTCTGCCTGTAGCTTGCTAAATACAAAATCTTAAACACACACAAAAGACAAGACTTCTCAGCATTTACAAAATGGAGAAAGGTATCTTACATGGCACTTTTCCTGGCTTGATACCACCTGCTGACCTGCCGAGGAGGCTCAGCAGCCTGGAGCACAACTCACTGACATGGACAGCCCCTCCTGCCATCACTGCTCATAGCATCCGCAATTTATAGACCAGCTTAAACAAATCTCAAAGCAGTTTCCTAACTGCTATGCGAGTGACTTACTACAAGAATTACTGTTCACATTATAAACAAATGACATTACTTTAGGGTTAGCTGGCAGTCATGAACTTAAGTTCCAGAAGAACTTCAACAATTTTACCTCATAAAATCATGTTTCCAAACCCAGATGCTGAAGTAAGCATTGTATTTGATGCTTCAAAAATATCCAGTCTGCTTTTTATTTCATATAAATAAAACAAATATAATAATAATGTAGTTGGCCTACCTATCAAAAATTTCCACATGTAGATTAATAACCATTTAAACAAAACAAAAAAAATCCTTACAACTTTTCCCCTCAAGCCACTTTGGAAATAATGGCAAATAGAGGGAGGAAGTAGAAAGAAACATTGTACAAAACATGTTACATCCATACAAACAACAAAATAATACTTGAAATGAGATATTACAGCTCAACATCAGCCTTTCATAATGCTTCCACATAGTAAGCAGCACATGGCAAATATAACTCCTGTTTACTGTGGTGTATACAGTACAGAGTGGTCTACACAAGCTCCTGGCACTGCTCTATAATATAGTGATGCCATGTTTACTTTAAACTGTTTTCCATACAACCACAGCTTTTTTAATTCGTACATTACTTGTTTAGGCTTGTATGCTATTTCTAAGGTCTAAAGCAAATACACTTTCCCTTTTGTTTACAAGCCATTTGGTTGGTTCCTATAACCAAGCTTTTCCATTTTCCTCACTTTGCAGGGACTGGAGCAGGCAGGAGCCAGAGGGGAGTGCTGAGTAGCAGAGTGCAGCTCTCCCACTAACCAAGCTCCTGATCAACATTTGTCATTAGTCAGAAGTACAGAATCTTTGCTTATTTCATATTGAAAGCTGTATGGAAATCACCACTTGATAATTAACTAATCTGTTAACTAACAGTTTTGGACATTTTACATGTTTTTTTCTCCACGCTTCCACAGGCTATAAAACTTGTTGAACTTTGATTCTTTAGAAAGCATCACTAAAAGAAGGGTGGGCTCCCCAGCCAGGTGGATGTTGATGCATAGGGACATAAGGATGAGGTCCTGTGTCTGAGATACAGCTGGGACTGCAGGGAGCAAGCCCAGGCATGGTGGCATCCCTACAAGAAGAACAAGCAGCTGTTGAAGCCTTCAGATGAAGCCTGGGCTGGGCCCATACAGTTCATTCTCCAGAAGAACTCTGCTGAGGAGTCATGGGAAGGAGAAACTGCATACCTGCCTAAGCACCCATGTCAGGCTACGTGCAGGAGGAGGGAAGTAAGAGGCTGAACCCCTGGTGAGCAGGGCCCCAACAACAGGAGGCTGCTCCTTCCTTTCTCATGAGTGAGAGAGCAGAAACAAGAGGAGCAGGGGGACTGCTGCTGCAGCAGTGGGGCGATGGCTGGGTAAAGGTTTTGGGAACTGAAAGCTGTGGGGTTTCCTAGCCACAATGAAACGGGGGAAATACTGATTCTGGAGGCTTAATAGTTTACTCAGAAGTAGAGCAGATGGGGAACTAAGAGCACAGTTTCTTTCCTGGCCCATCACCCATGGGCTCTGTGACTCTTACGTGGGCTGCTGCATGGTGCTCTAAGGGACAGAGGAGAACCCTGACCCAGACATCCCTCTCACACAGAAGCATGGAGAGGTTCCCTCTTGTCAACAGGGTCTCCAAAGCCACTACAATAAAACCCACTAAAAACAGAAATAAGACGACATGGCCAGTACCAAGGTCACCAGACTACCTGGCACACAAGTACTGGTTCTGTGTACTGTCCTTGGACTTCTTCCTGCCGCTACGAGCAAGGTTTTTCCTTAAAACAAGCTAGTGAGAATTACTGTGTTCAGCTTGAAAATGAAAAATGTACTGATGCACTGAAAGATGTCTCCTGGAAGAAAATATACTTGTAAAGGTATGGCAAACCTTGGGTTTTAATTAGGTAAATGCTGCTTTAGCACAATTTCAGGATAAATGCTGTAAATACTCAGCAGTCAGCATGCATGAAATCCAGGTTTCACAATTCTCTTGCTGGTGGGTAGTTAAACAAATTGCAGGAGGGCTCACATTTGGCAGGAGGTAGATCTGATTTACTGACATTTCTAACCTATGCAGTTATAAAGATGGATGTTTGTTAGGGACAAAAAAATCCACACCTTACCAGCTCACAGTTTTACCTGCCAGATCTCAAACCTGCTTTGGGTTAGAGCAGCACATTAGATGACCTTGTCAACAAAAGCTGGTTTTAAACATAAAACTGGTGCATCTGCGTCACAGATAAAGAATTAAATTCTTTCTGCTGCATCAGACTTATGTGGGCTTCATTTTACCCTTGACTGATCAAAATCACTGTCACAATATCAAGAGCTTTAGAAAGACAGGGAGAAAACGCTGTGATTACTGCAAGTTCAGTTATATCCCTGGGACTAAACCATACAAAGGCTGCAATCTGCAAGCCTCAGCCCTAGAACATGCCAGGAAGCTTTGCAAAGCAGAGTGCTTTAATGTCACCCTGCTCATTGGAGTGTAGTCCTGCCAAAACCAGCTGGTATCCTCTCCCTGCTGCTCTCCAGGGCAGGAGAAGCAAAGAGCAGCTTCTTCAAAGCCTTCCACCAGCTCCACTGGTTTTCTTAACAGTTATTTGCAGATTATGGGTGTTCCCAGGGACCTCCAGATAAATGGAGTTACACAGTCAGTGCTGCAATATTGTGCCAAAGTTCACTGCAGATTTGTTAGAGCTCTGGTTTTCTCTCATGTTTTGTTACTAGAGGGATAATATAATAGTCCCTTTTATTTCTCCTATATATCTACTGTTCTAATAGTGGAGAAAAAAGGTGCAGCTGGATGTCTCTTACCCAGATGAATAAAAAGGAATTTAAAAGCAGACAGAAATAAGCAAGGTGGAAAGATCCTAAATATTTAATTTTGCCAAAGACCAGGGGCAATGCTGCAATGGGAACAGGAGCTGTACAGACCTCTTCCCTTACTGGCCTAAGCTGCCATTAAGTCATAATCCTTTCAGTCTCAAGATCAGATTCTTGTAATGCATAAACAGCAGCTGTGCCTCGGTCTCCTTGGGGTCTCAAGCCTCTGTGACAGTGGCAATAGAAATAAACATCTTTCATTAAGGTCATTTTCATTAGTGAGTTCTGCCTACTCAGGGAGACCTTGTTAATCAGATGCTGCAACTCTCTGCCTGCGCCTGTGCTGAATCCGTACTTGCTTGTTTGCAGATGTATTGTTAAAGCCACGGGGGGGGGGGGGAACCCCAACAAACCAACAGGCAAGCCCAGGAGACCTGAAAAGAAATGGTGCTGTAAATGGGGCAGAGAATAGTCCAATATTGGGAACCAGGTCAGCAGGTCTGTTGCTTGTCGCATGGAGCACAGCATGATGAACAGACCTTACAACAGCACTTGTAGTCTGTGCTTTAATTTACCTCTGCATTCTCTTACTGAGGCCAGCAGCTCTGACCTTGGCAGTCCCTCCTGGGGAGAGGCAGGGTGAGGGCACTTAGGGAGCCGCTCAGTTCTGCAGCTCTAAAGCCTGGGAGGGACTGCAGTGGACAGGCTGTGCCAAGATAAATACACAAATCAAAATGCTTCCCATGTGCCTCTCATGGGGCACAGGCCCTTAATTATTCTCACCTACAGGATGGCCACATTTTCTCTTTCCATAAATAAGTTTCCTCTGAATAATAAGATAGTGAAAGCTGCTGGTTCCCGTTCTGAAAGACTGCTGCTCAGGCTCCTGTGCCACTCCTCCAGTGCAGGCTGAGCCAAACCCTTGGCAGTCAGTAATGGGGTGTTTCACGGTCAAAATCCATGGATAGGAATAAAAAATGGCAAGAAATAACAAAAATACAAGATACAGAATTACATCAGATTTGAATAACCCCTGCTTAGAAATCTATTTTATTTTCCATTACAAAATTCTACCATAAACTTTTTGGCAAGAATATTACTAAACAGTTTTTGCCAAAAATTTGTACCCATGAAAGATTTAACAACCTCTGAAAAAGCATGAAAAATTATACACTGATTTCTGTCAGGGCTGAGTAAGAGGAGCTTTGGGTCAGGCTCTGAATGTGCACATTGTAGCAGCAATCTTATTTTTCCCCTGTGTGCTAATTGCTTGCATTCCTGCACTACCATAAAAACCCATTTCTTTTGCAATGCACCATCCCATCAGTCCACCATTTGAAGAGAAGAGGGGAAAGGAAGCAAAAACAAAAACATCTGCACTACCTTGAGGTTAGAATACGATCCTATTACATGTGGAAATGGGCATCAGTCCTTGCTTGTCTGGTTTTATGGGCTCAGCCTTCTGAAGTGCTAAATCCCATGGGAATGTGCTCAAGAGCACGGAACACTTGACAGGATTCAGCTCTTGGACTTCTGGGAAAATACCAGGGGGGGAGAAAAACCTTTCTCCGTATTTCAGCTAGGACAGAGAACTAAGGTAGCAGTTAAACAGAAATAACAGAGTTAGCAATAACACAGAACAGCACCAAAAGGAAAAAAAAAACCAACAAGTTGGGAAAGAAGAACAAAGGTAATGAAGCAATTCACCCCCAACAGGAGCTGTAAAGGCACATAGCAAATTCTGTTTTTCCAGACGACTCAATTTATCCTCAAGATTTTGGCATTACCAAACTTTATCCCTGCAGGCTACATGAACTGCTGTTAGTGCAACACACAGGCAGTAAGGAACATATCCTTGGTAGATTCCACATGCAGCTCTGCCCAGTGGAGCCCCCACTGCCATCCCCTCCCCACTGCTGCTGTTGGCTGGCAGGGTGGGCTCACAGCATGGGCACAGCACTGCCATCCATTTACAAAGTCTGGGCCCAGGTTTTTCTTATTCCAGGGAATGCAAACTCAACAAAGATTTCCAGGGCTGGCTCCTAAGTAACCATGATGTAAGACAGTATAGGGTAAGTACTCCCTAGCCCAGGCATGACTGCAGAAAAGCACTGGGGCATTTCACAGTCAGTGTGTGGCAGCCTTGCTGCCTGGGGGACAGGAAGGCTGGAGGGAAAGCATCCCTGCCTCCTACTCTGCATCGCCCCTTAACAGCTATTTGGCTAACCAGGAGTGTGAAAAGACAGCAGAGTAGGAGAGCCTGAGTCCCCTCTTGCTATTGCCCCATGCCCGTGACGCCAGCCCCGCTCGGTGTGAGCCCCAGAGAGGGGCTCTGGGGCCGTGGGGTCGGGCCCAGCGCTCACTCCCTGGGCCCCCGGGCACAGGCAGCCGAGCACCGGCAGCTCCTGAGCGCTGCTCGCAGCCCTGCGGCAGCCACGCGGGAGTTATTTTCACTCTGCAGGCTGAGAACATTGCTCTGTGCCTTTCGGCACTGTATCCTGAGACCTTTTCCCCACCTGAGGAGCTGTGCCTCAGCTTGTGCAGACTCTCATAGTGATTTCAGTCCACCCAAAATGAACCTCTGCTCCCAGGAATGAACAGAAATTAAAGTCCAGATCCCGACCAATGTTAAGGATTCATTCTTCCATTTCATACCACCTTTTTGTGACCTTTATGTGATCAAAATATGCCTTGAAATGGTTGTTTCCACTATCAAACTCTTTCTGTAAAAGGCCCAGTGATGGCTGCTTTGAAATTTTTTCTTGTTCTAAGATTATCTTGAGATGCAGAGTCAGGGACAAAAACACCCCGATATATCATCAGAAAATGACAGAATATTACATGTGTTTTCTAATCAGGAGACAGGTACAGCTTTAATCCAGTTCAGATCAGACACATTCCCAACAGAGCAGGTTCAGCTGCCTCCATTCACCATGCACACCCTCCCAGCCACAACTGCACTAGCTGCCCATTACAATGCAGTATATGCTGCTTTACCATTACTCTGGTAAAAGTTCAACCCCAAATTATACCACCACATTTAAAAACAATTTTCTATGCCTTCCCCTAAACACAGCGGATGTACTTGGAAGCAAGTGAAGGCTGCCTTTTATATACTTTCCCTTTTTCTGCTCCAGCATTTCCTGACTCCAAACCAGTGGACTGTAAAATAGTTCAGACATCAGCTGGGTAGAGGACCTCAGCCACAGGCCTTTGAAACTTTCAGCCAGCCTGTGGATACTGCATGTTTTACCAGAAGCTCTCTTACAGCATTCAAGAGTCTGCTATTGCCCACAAGCTGCCTGCCCCATTTGAAAATAGAAACCACTCTCCTGTTTCTGACCAGTCATGTCTTATCTGCAGAGGGAATTCCTGATGAAGGGCTGTACCCCAACCTGAACAGGGCCCTTCATGGAAGGCAGCAGGTTCTACCTGTAAAGATGAGGCATTGGACACAATATTAACCTCTGCTGAGCTCATTTTTGCAATTCCTGCCTTGTCCTACACAGGAGCATGAATGACATACTGAAGAAATTCAGGGTGAAGACACTGAGCAATGTCCTGCCTCTTCTGAAAGGGTCTGTAGATCATTAGCTGTGCAGAGCAGCCTGCCTGCCACCCACATCCTACAGAAGGTGCAGTGCCTGTGTACAAACTCTGCTCCTCAAAGCATGCAAATAACAGCAATGTACATATACGCAGTGTGACGGATCATTCCTAAAGTAAAAATTGCATCTTAGACAAACTCAGCTAGTGCTGTAATAGCACTATGGTGGCTGCCTGTCTTTTTCAAGGCTTAACCATACAATTTTCTAATGAGAATCTAACAAATCTTGCAGATTACCAAGGGATTAATATAATGGTTTCTGAGGTAGAATTATTTTCTTACACTATATGCTGCAGACAAATAATGCTGTACTATATGACCATACAAGAAAAAATAAGAGGGTAAATGTCATTATGACTATGCCATTGTTACCAGTATGTAAAGTACACTGTCCTGTAAATAAAGAATTATCTGTAAATGAATACATTAAAGTCTACTAAAGGCAATGCAGAGACTTGTATTAACCTCAGTAGGTTTTAAATAGTGATCACTTGCTGTTTTCAGGAGGTTTTCCAGAACACTTTAAGCACTTAGGACCACAAGTTTCAACCAGAGTACATGGATTATACTCTCCTATATCCCACTCATATACATTCCTGCAATTTTTTAACTTGTAATTTAGAATTTTTTTAGAAAATAGAATTAAAAAACAATGTCACCCATACTTGTCTGCAAGTAATTTTGCTCTACATCAGTTCAACACACTGCATCTAGCTGCAGTCTTTAAGATGTCATGCAAAACAGTATCAGGGCAAGACACAACATGCCGTGCAACACAGTTGTTTTCCAGCAGAAGACAACCATAAACCTCTGGTTAAGCAAGGGAAGGCCACCTAGCACTTGGTTATAAATACATACTGACAATGAAAAGCACACTACCAGAGGGACTCCAGTATGCCAAACTGCCATTCTGACACAGCAGCCCAAACCCACACCGATGCCGATGTCGCCTCAGCGATGAAAATCACAAAATACCTTCAGAATAAACCGCCGTCGATAAACTCTTGTAGTAATTCTCTGCTCTTCCTCTGAGCTGGAATCACTCTCAATCTCACTGTCACTACATTCCTAATAAATGCAGTTTTAGTACATTTGAACAGCACATTTGCAAGACAGAACATGCTGATCAGGACTAGGAGAAGAAAACAAGTTATCATGGACAGTGTTTTTCCTGTCTATTATGTACATAATGACTTGCAGTCATTACTTTGCTCTTAAAGTATATGGTGGGAGGAGGCATTTTTTGCTCCTTGGCATGCTGTAGCATGATAAGAATATCCCAGCAGCTCTTAAGACTTAGAAAATGGTATTTGGAATGCATCTGTCCTGCAGAATTTCAAATGTTATGAAGGTGCTAAAAAATTTGTGTAAAAAAACCCCCACCTTGCCATAACTGCTTGCTTTTCCTCCTCAAGAACTAATGTTTCAAATAAATTGTATGGATTCACAAAGCATGGGAAGTGAATTCCCTCATAAAGAAAGAGAAGGGTCACACAGAAAGATTCAGTGAAGCACCTCCATGTAGAAGATTGCAAATAGGCCTTTTGAAGAACTTTTTCATGTAAGTGGCTTTCCTGCTCATATTTATCTTCTTTTAAGTTGCAGACTGTAGTGTGAAGTACAATAATTCTGTATTTTTTGAGAGGAAAAAATTCTCAGTAATTACTCACTGACAGCCCAAAAATTATTTTAAAGCCATGAACAGTGGATATTGCTAACTGCATCTCTGTTTCTCTCTTTGAATCTGGCCCAAGACATCCCAAAAAAGAAGTATTTCTCAGAAAATAAGAGTAGGCATAGGTGGGTGGAGGAGAAAAGGACTATACAACAAAAAGCACTGAGGCAGGATGACAGCATTCATCTGCATGTAAAGCCTCCTGCTGTCCTCTGATACTAGCTAAATATATATACAAAATAATTATAATCCAACCCTGTCCTGAAAAAGTAACAGTAAGCAGGAGAAAATTCCCAGAGGGCACGAAGGATTTGGAGGAAGAGTTATTATTAATAAACAGCTTCAAGAGGTTTATTTGGGAAGGAATTCTGAGAGTGAGAGCCACCTCGACCACGCAGTGGACATCACCACCTTTGGGATAATAGCACAATTGTGCTGTACTCCTTTCACTTAAAAAGATAATTGGAATCCAATACTTGAGTATTTGTAAAGAATTACATGGCCTACACTGTCACTGCACTGCTTCTGTAAACTCTGGGTAATTTACGTGGACTTGGGACAAGGCCAACAATTTGTTACATCCACGTCACAAGGCAATGGCCCAATATCAATTGTCACAGTTTATCTCTTGTTGCAAACCGCATGCCAGAACACTGACGCAGCCCTCACCCTGCAGGTGAATGTCCATTGCTTCTCAGCTCTTCCCCAAGGGACACAGAAAAAAAAAGATCTCTTCTTTGGGAAATAATTTTGTTTCCCCTTTCTTTCCACATATATAAACCTGCTTCTTCCATGCTTTCCTCTTTGTGCATAATTTCTGAAGAATGCCTTGCAGAAAGACTGCAGTTGAAAATAACTTTGTTTTCACAAGAGGGCATGAAGTGTCTCACCAAGAAATGAACTGTCTTAGTAATTGAACTATTGACTTCAGTTTAGGTTGAATTAGAATATATTCTTGAAGAAATATCAACCAGATATTAGAAGCAATTTGTTTTGTCATTCTAACAAACATATGGGCTTTGTGAGAGACTCATGTTTAGAAATCACATTCTTTCCTCACACCAGTTTATTTAAAGAACATGTCTATTAAAAGACTTGTTACTTAGAAGATAAGATTATCACCCTTTACTGATAAAGTAAAAGAAGTGAAAAAGCACGCAAAGGAGCAGTACACACTTAATCTTCCCAATCCAGATGGGCTATCCAAAAGTGAAGAGCACAAAAAAGTGGATGATAGCTTAACCTTCTCCCTGATGGCAATCCACAGGGGGAGGTGCACACCCTCAGCACATTACAGGGTTCATCTACGCTTATCCCTGCATTTAAACTCAGCGTCATATCATCAGCTGAGGGCTGCTGCAAAGCCTACCAACTCTAAAGGAACTCTGCCATCTGCCTTCAACTGCCTCTGCAGAAGGCTCTTTCTTACATTTTTTTAACTATTCCAGTAATTAGTGAACTTTAGGAAAGATTTTTACTGCTTTAACTGTGTCATGAACTAATAACAAGATAATAACAATCATATGCTCCGTAACTGCTCAGACTGATTATGTTACCATCTCATAAAAGAGCTTTAGGTTGTATAATCAAAATAATAGTTTAAAATGAACTAATTTAAACTGGAGTGATTTATTGCAGCTCACCATAGCCCAACATTTTTATTGAGCTCCAATTAAAAAAAAAAAAAAAAAAAGCTGTACCATGTAGAAGCAATTCTACTGAAATGCCTTGCTTCTAGAAGTTATAATCTCCTCCAGTATTACATCCAGGAAAAGACAATCTCAGCAGAGAGAGGAATATAGCAGAAAGTCTGCAATTCCCTTTTTCAGCCTTGTTCTCTGCCTGCCCTGTGGTCTATTCCCTGGCAACCCTCCCACTGCTGGTGTGCGAGGTGCATGCAGCTACGGGGCTATAAGCCATTCTTTGAACCAACTTTACTTTTAAACTTCTGGGAAATAAATCAAAGCCACTGAGAAAATGATTTAAAACTTCCTAATAAAAAAGCAACTTATAACTGAGATTCTGCAATTAAAGATGTGCAAGCTGAGCAAGGTAGAAACAACAGGGAGTCCCTCAGCAGTATTTTAGGAAGAAAGAACCACCACCTGGGAAGGCGCTTTGCACATTTGGAAATCTTTTGATTTCTTTTGGCTGGATGCACTTTGGAATAGGGATGAATGATGTAATGAAACAAAAGCATAAGAATTACCTGAAATTTATTTTCCTGCAGCTGAACAGAGTTAAAAAAAAAAATGCAGAGGGTGTTGGGGACAAGGAGCAGATTCTGGGCCAAGAGTGTATCTCTTTGCTCGCTTCAGTGTCACAAAAAGAGAGGACATCAGTGGCATCACTTTACTGGAAACAGATGGAGGACTGCTGAGGTGTTTGGCAGTGTTTGCACAGGTGGTATGTCAGGGCAGGAATGCAGCCTGTTCCCCAGGGGCGAGGGACAGCAGTCCCAGAAGCTGCTCTTAACCTCTTCCAAGGCTTGGGGCCAGTCAGGTGAAGGATTACACAGCTCTGCTTGGCTCCTCTGCCTGCCGAGACTCTCCCTCACTATCCACATAGCAGAATATAAATTTCCACTAACTTCCATTTTTCTTATTTTATCAATAAATCAAAAAGAAGGATTAAAAAAAACCAAACCTGTGACAAACAACATTACAAGTCCTACAAAAATTTGTCAAGCACTATGTCAAGCAACAGGGACTCGTCACACAGTTAATAATTACAGGACTCACTGTACCTTCTGTTCAGACATTACTGCTCCCTCCTCGTCTTGGATGCCTGTTCTTGGCTTGCCATCCTCAGAAGTACTCCAGTTCATCTTCTTCACACTGACAGGCACAGATGTTTTGTTGCCTTCTGTTGTTGGCTTGGTAGTCTCTTCCAAAGATTTTTGATATGCTGCTGATGATAATGTTTGCTCATCAGTACCAGCTGAAGTTTGGGGCTTTGTTCTCAGGGCTTCTTTGTCACTCTGTTTTCCTACGTCATTTAAAGATTCCTGGATGCAGGATTTAGTTTTTCCTTCTGTTGTGGATTCAGAGAGGCTTCCATTTGTTTCTGGCTTCCCTGCTTCTCCTTTGCCATATGAGGTAACAGAATCCCTACATTGGTCCGAGCTACAAGAAAAAAAGAACAGGCAGCTGTTCAGTGCTTAAACCACACGCAGAAGGGCAAGGCTGTAGCCTCTGACTGAGCCTTCCCTCTTAGCACAAACTTTTCAAGTAGAGAAAAGTAAAATTTAATTTCAGTTCACAAATACAAATACATTTAATGGTCTCATCTTCTGCATCATGATATCTTTTCAGAAGCAACAAGAATATGGTGAACCATGTAAGCAAGGCCAAATATTTTATATTAATTCTGTTCCACTGGGAGGAGAGAAGGAAAAAGAGGAAGAAAAATATACAAAACCTACCATTTCTCTCCTATAATCACAAGACAAATCCCCAAGGCACTAATTTTTTAACCTGCTCTCTAACCAAGGAGGTGATGGAAGTATCTGTTACTGTGCAATTACTGGTAATAACCAAATCATTGATATTATTTTTTCCCCAAACTACAACATCGATACTCCAGACAAGTCATACCTTTTTGAAAAATACTGGTATCTGAAAACAAATCCTTAGACAGCGCAGAGTTTCAATAATACACAAAGCCAAAGGCAGGTAAGGTTGTTATGATTACCCACAGACAGGTTTAACCCACACTTCTGATGCAAAGTTTTCTTCTCTTTCTCTGCATTTTTGGTTGCTTTCAGATAGGCACTACAACAGTACGCGTGAAAACACTGTAGCTATTTTCTGGCAAACTCTTATTAAAGGCAGCAAATTGATTACATCTAGTTAGAAATGGGTATGTAATCTTCTTAAGAAAGCCCTTTTATTTCTAGAAATCACCTATTTTACTAATTTAACACAATATAAATTGCAGATTAACAATGCTTGCTTAACAGAGTAGAAATCACACCAGCAGTAGATTGAGCGCTTTACAGTTCTGAAAGACAATCAGTTTGCTGTAATTAATGGCTGAAATCCCTCTGGATTCAATAAGAGAATATCTGATGCTACCTGGAACCTTAAAATATCCTGAGTGAAAGCTGCAAAGGATGTAAACTGCTGACAGACCAATGATTGCTCTGCAGATAATAATTCTCTTCTGCTTTACAGCTCAGGCAGACCTGGCTCCTTCAACTGGTAATCATGGGAGCCACATTCAAATCAAAAGCAGGCTTATGGGAAAATTAACGACTATCTGAGGGAAGGCAACAAGATGCAATGAAAAGAATGACTGCTAAAAACGTACATGAGAATTAAGAGCATCCTGATTTCAGATAATGCACATTTTATAGTCCCCCATTCCAGTTACATCTACGTATCACTTAGCTGAATTAAAAATGGAAATACACATGATTAAGAACACGGAAAGTAATTTTACCTACTAAACATAGTATAAACTAATTCTGAAATACCTATATTAAGAATGAAACCTGATAAATACACATTTGTAAAGACAAATGTCTGAGGCCAAGCTGAGTCATCTATTAGTTTTCTTTCAATACATACATACATATATACATGCATATATACATCTTCTCATAGAATAGTAAAACAGCAGCCTCAGTGCTGCTCCTGAAGGTGAAAGCAGCATGGGAAGGCTTCCTTGCACACACACTCTGACATCAAGGTGCTCACCTCTCATCCAAGCGATCCAACAGGCTGCCACCTATTCTGCGTCCCGACGTTGGGGGGTCGGTGACACTTGACGAGTCAGGCTGCCAACCTGTAATTGAAGACATTTCATGTTCTGCTTGTTGAACACTTTTAAGAATTGACCATACTCTTTCTTCGGTCATCTCCTCAGACTCAGCTCCTTCTTCCAGATGAATGTCCTCAAACAGAGATTTAAGCTTTTCTTCTGTCATCTCCTCATCAGTACCAGACTTTTCTCTCTCAGGCTGTTCAGTCCTTACTCCTCTTTTACTAGTCTCTTCACTCTGCCTTTGTTTAGCAACTTTTGATATCCCGCCATAACTACCAAGATACCGTGGAAAATCCTTAAGGTCCACTTCCTCCAACTGGCTCTCGCCTATGGAAATATCTTTAGGTGTTCCTTCTCTAGGCTCTGAGAAATCGAGTTTGCTGTCATCCAGTGAAGTGTCTTCTTCAGTCACCACTGGCGGTGCGGCTGCTGTACCATCTATGTGTCCCTGGGAGGTCACTAACACGTCACTCAGTCTACTGGGAGTTCTAAGGGGTGACTCTAGGCTAGAGGTGTCGCTAAAGAAATCATCCTGATGGAAAGGGGTGGGCGGCACGAAGTGCAACCCAGTGGGAGTTTCCAGTTCCACTTGAATGGTGGGATAACCTAAAGAAGACAGCACATTTGGACTGACTGGGATGAAGCATGGAGCAACAAGTAAGCAAATGTCAAATGATTCATGAATTACTTGAAGTATGAAAAGTACGAGGAGGTGCAGGTGTGTAAGAACAAATGCAGTTCTGACAGATTTCTTTACTTTGTCCTAAACAGATGGAACAAAAAATGAGCACTGCCAGTGAACAGTACAGTGAAGCCAATACTTTTGACTATTTTGTAAATAGTCTGTAAAGATTTCAGCAACTGTTTTTGCAGCCATTTTAACATTTTCAAGCCATAGCAGATTGGCTCATGAGCATGCAATAAATCAAACGTGGACAAGGGTGGTTGTCCCTTTATATCCAACACAATCTCTTGCAGTCATATTGTGCAGATCTTTCTTTGCCAGTTGTTTTGTTGTGGGTTTGATTTTTTTTTTTTGTGGTTTGTTTTTTTTAGACTTGGAAATTTAATAAGTATCTTTTAAAGACAGCAGTAGATCATAATAGAGGACAGCCACTTTTTTTGTCAGTAGGTATAATTCCTAAAACAGGTCCACATTCCTAACATACTTTTATGTAAAAATACACAATATTAGCAATACAATGCTCTAATATATATATATCACCAATTTAACCACAGAGCCACACGAATGTAATAAAGAATGAGCAACAGAAATGGATCCTAATAAGGATACTAAAGAGTAAGAAATCTAAATACAGAGCAGGATAAAAAACTAAAAAAGGAAGTTAAAAAAGGGATAAGAGAACACAAACACAACAAGGGAAAGCTATATGAATATTTCAGGTACAGTAAAGTTATACAGGTGAGAGGACTGTGGTGAGAAAGGAGATCTTGGTGATCTTGGAGAGTGAGGCAATCTTGGTGACATGGGTACAATCAGATACACTGATCAAATAAAGAGAGAAAAGAAAAAAAGATGAAAACATGGAAAAAAACATAGAAAAGGATTACATTGAATATAAACATAAAAATGACAACAAAATCTGAAGGTCACTTTCCAGCCAATAGTAGGCTGGGTAACCTACAAAAGCAAAAAATACATGCTGTGAGGTTAACTTGACATTGTGCTGCCTGCAAAGGGAGGTACATTAATAGGGCTTGATGTTTTTCTTTCCTGAATCAGCTGAGAGAAAGGCAAAGGTGGTCTGGTCTTGGTGAGGAAAGGAAGCTTGAGGAAGGTTCAGAGAAGAGGAGAGACAGAAAGCAACGGCCAGGAAGCGTATTTTTTCATAAAAACATTGTTGCTACTATTAGAAGGCACAAGCAACATTTCAAGAGCAACTTTCTTAAAATGTCAACAGAAAATTATTTCTGTTATGCAATGATTCAATGACCAGCAATGCTGCTCAATAATGGAGGTACACTAAGCTTATATGCTCTAAAGTAAAAAAAATCCTAATAAAATACAGAGAAAGCCAAATACATACTTGAACAAATTACAAAAAACAAAGGAAATGTTACTTACAGAAGATAAATCTTATTTAAGGAGCTATTTATAATACATGTGAGAAAAATCAAAGTAAAGCATGTAGCAACCCAGTGCCTGTTAACTAACATTTAAAAGAAGAGAAAACAATATTTAGCATCTTTAGCATATTGATAAGTAATAACTATGGCAATTCTGTTTTACAAGCAGAATTTCATTTATCTTTTTAAATCTGGCTCATAATTAACCTGCACAATTCTGTTCTCAGTTGGCATAGCTTCCATGTGAAAATTATGACACCATTTTACCCATTAGTAGAATGAAAAAGATATTATCTCATGCACTAGTAAAATATTTTCTGTTTTTCTACTGCCATTGTAGAAATGGTCCAAGTGAAAATCATAAAGTAACTCATCGTCACTTGTCTCAAAAAAGCTTTGTAGTAAATTGCACATTAATTTATCCAATGCAATTACCAAACACTATTTTTTCTTATTCTTCTTTTTTTTTTTTTTTTAAGAATTCTTATTGCTACTTATCTAGACAGGAAGTCAAAAATTAAAAAATATTTTTACCTAATTTGCAAAGCATGTACATTACGTGTACATTAAAAAAAAGTACGTGGACAAGCCTCAAAGTACAACTATTCCATGAGAAAAACACTCATGTCTTGTCAGCTGACACTGAGGCTGGTAGGGGCAAGCTTCTTCAGGCTTATGTCTGTGGGATCCTGGGCTTATTCTTCGAGATATGAACATGAAACCTACATATCGTACCATGAACCTGCTTTTAGGAGAAGAAACCTCTTTCATATTAAACCAAATTATTTCTGTAGAACTTTGTCTTTTCTTTTTAAGTCTAGTTATACAACATTGCTGTGCTACTGGACATGTCACTGAAATAAATACAATCATGGAATTCAATTACCATCAACGGGATCATGAAAAACGTTATTTTCGTCTGCAAAACTTCTGGTGCCTGAAATATTTCCATAATCAAATATTGGTCCTTCCAACAGGGTCACAATATCTATTCGATTAATTTTTGTCAATACAGAAGTTAAGGCATCAGCTGAAAAACAATCAGAAAAAAGATCAGCATTGCAGAACTGTGTAATTGTCTTTCATAGGTAAATTCATAATGCATTAATTATAAATCGCTGGCTTATGTTTCTGGCCCAATGCCTTTGGTTCTAGCAAACCCCATCATTTGTCTAAGCAATCATTCTGCTGCCTACTTACTCAAGATATACATCTATTAAGAGTCTTACCTCCCCTCCTCCCCCTACGTATTGAAACACAAAAGGCACAAAGAATCAGGTCAGAAGTTCGTAAAGAACACATTTGCTTGCTACCAAAATAAAATACCCATTTACTGGAGCAAAAAGAAGTGTCAAAATCCTTTTAACATTCTGTTTCAAGGAACAACAGAATAGGTAGCCAGGTAGGGAATAACGCATTGTAGGGCTACTCATGGAATACATAATGAAATCTCATTTACAGTAATCTTGTTGTGAGAACACAGTAATACTGGAAATTACTTTTACAGTGAAAGAGACCAAAGAATATTCAAATACTGTGTAGGGTTGTGTGGATTAGAGGCTGGTAATGAACACCACTGACCTAACAACCTCTCTTTCCATTTGAGCAACTCAAGTAAAACACACAGATAAAATCAGAAGAATCAGCACAAAATCAGCATCTTCATCACTCCTCACAGAAGGGGATTTAGTCTTTTCTTATGATCTTCAATACTACATGGCTATCTAACTTTTCCAGGCAGCTTATTTCCATGTTTTACACTCCTTGCTATTGGAAAGTTTTCCCTAATATTTTCTTTGCTGGAACTTAAATTCATTATTTGTCCCATCAATTATGGATGTGGAGAACAAATTCCTTCTGCTTATATACTGAATAAATTAAGACACATTTCTTACTTCTGGTAAAAATAGAACTGAAACTTTCTTTTCCACTAGTGTTTTATGAAAGACATTTATAATGTTTTCTTAAATTTATCCTGTTTAGAGCAGGTAACAGATGAAATGTGCTATAACTTATAAACAAAAAAAATAACTACTTGAACTTACTTGTAGCATTTTTTCCATCTCTGGTAACCCACTTTTTTAATAACATGAAACTTTGAGCAATAAGGGAGTTTGGGTTTTCTACTCGGATTTGATTAATTTCATCCACAGAAAAATTCAGTTCTCTTGCCAGTTCTATAAAGACAAGAAAAAAAGCAAGAAAAAAACCCCCAACAACAAAAACACCAAACAAAGCACAAAATCTTCAATCATCCTGTCAGGCTTAAAAATATTCTCTTTCTTGGATCACACAGATGTCAGTAAAACTACATGACACAAACTTTATAGCAAACGATGAACATGATATTATATACTCATACCTGAATTCAATAAGACAAACAGAATTTTGAATTTCCATCATCTCTGTGAGCTATCATCATATTTATATTCAGTAAGCCACTTAAACACAGTAAAAGAAGCTCTGTGGAGGCTAGCTCATCACCACTAATTTATAAAATCTATTTTCTGGTGACTTACTCCTTTGTAAGCTCACTGTACAGCTCAGCCCTGGTGCTGTTGTCACCTGTGCACAGGTGAGCTGGCTGCTGCTGCAGCTCTGCCCATCAACATATGGAGGCAGGGCAGTCATACAGCTGGGCAACCTCACACCTTGCTGGGCTCCCTGCAGCTTCCAGAGCTTTGGGGAAACAATTGTCCAGATACAGAGGCAGCCCTGAGCTTCAGTGGATAGATCCTTCTCAGCACCTAGGGTGAATGTCTTGAGAGGAGAGATACTTTAGTTATTTTCCCTAGAAGTTTGATTTATTGCAAGACCAAGGGGTAATTCTTCACAGCTATTTCCTATTTGGAATCTCTGCCCAGCAATGTGTTGAATGTTTTGGGAGGCTGGGGTGCACTGTGGATTCAGAAGAGCACGATGCAGCCTTGCTGCTGCTTTTGGTAAAAGACTACCTGAAAATGTAATAGCAAAGGCTACTTGCAATATTAAAATAGAAAAGCTTACCTGTCCAGCTAAGTCCTAGGTGATCAGCTACAATTGCCATCCTTATATCTGTCCGTTCACATGGACTCTGTGGACCTGTGATTTACAATTTCTTGATTAAAAAGGTTTTGCACAGAAAACCACAACACTGGACAATACTTCATTATAGATAATAGCTTTAATTTGACTAAGTTGCTGGTGCTTATATTGTTTACTAGAATGCTTGTGTCTCCTAATAACCTATAAAGTAATTTTTTTTTCACAGCTTTTATATTTTCACCTGTGTAAAGCCAAATGTCAAACTACATGATGTCGTGTAATGAAACCAAACATGCTGACAATCTAGCTGTGAGACTATACACAAGTTGTTCAATTACTGGTGGGAACCACCAAGACCAGATTATCATCTCTTTTCTCTAAGAACTTTGACAGAATAAATTTGCTGTCACAAAAGAAATCTTTCAATTTCTGAGTTACATTAATTTCTGAGTTACATGAATGTCTTTGGCATGCTTGACTAGCTTTCTACAGTAACAGGATTTATTTAAAGGAAGAAAGAAGAGTATAAGACAGCACATACAGATGACAATGACAGGATGAAAACTACAGTTAAGTCACTCCACAGGCAATCACAACAGTTCATGCACTAAGATCAACAAGTTGAAAGTTTTACAAACTAGGCTTGATCTCCACGAGGTGAGCCATGAGAGCTCCAGAAACCTGACTGCCTTCATTCTCACCAGTCCTCTTACTCCTCCTCCTCTCACTGTCGGCCTTTTCACTCTTTGATTTTATAGATGCTGCCTCTGTTCTCATGTCTCTAGCAGACTTCGATGTAATGGAAGGCTGGTAAACTTGAGTAGCTTCTGACAAGGATGTGTTCCTTGATGTACTGTCTTCTTCATCATCATCAGAGACCTCTGACTGCATCTTTTTCTCTTCATCAGATAGACGATCCACAAGCTTTAATGTCTCACCACTAATTCCCTTAAAATATTCAATAGAATGTTTACATACCTCCCTAAGCTGATTTTTCCTTACTTTAACTGTTGTCATGGTGACGGAGGTAGATCTTACCTTTACTGGCAATTTAGAAGGAAGCTGTTTTGGTTTTTCTTTCTCTACCTGCTCTTGTTTTGGCAGGGCTGGAGTTCTTCTAGCTAGATTACTCCTATGGGTATTTTTTACAGGAATCCTAGACCTTGCTTCTAGACAGGGAGAAGTATTTTGTTTTGTTTTGTCAGGCTTACTAGCCCCTCTCACTTTACTCCCTGTATTGTCTTGGAGATTATTTTGTGAAAAGACTTCTTTTACTGAGGTGGCCTTTACAGGAAGCTTTGATTTTCCTCTAGCCCCTCCCAACTCTGTTGACTTTTGCTGCTCTCCTTGTGGTTTTTGCTTATCTCTTACTCTGTGTCCTTGTGTTGTCCCTGTACCTTTTCCTGAAGTACATTTTGCTTGATTAGCTTTCTGGAGGGAACATTTCGGTTCCAAATGTTCTTCTAGCACTACATTACAGGTAATATCATCTGTAGGGACAGCAGATGAATCCAAATTGTTGTTGTTATTAAAATTATCTTTTGGAAAATCAGTGTTTTCTGCTTGCCTACAGCTTGTCTGGCTAGAAGCTGTGCTCACAATCACTGCTACAGTTTCATTTTCTAATCCCTGACCACTTGGCATCACAGCTTCTATCTTATCTGTAACTTCGCCAGGGCCATCTTTCTTCAGAGTCATGGTGGAAGCAGAAATTCCCATTTTAATTGGTGTGCGCAATTTGGGATCAACTTTAGAAGCGTTTATTGCTGCCGATGATTTTTCCAGTGAGTTACTACCAAGTGTTTGTTCCATGCAATCTCCACTGGCCTGGATGATGGGCTTATGTTCAACTGCTGTTGTCTCTACTGGTCTCTCTAGGTTTGTTTCTACAGTGCTGTCCCCTGCCTGTGGCTGTGTGATGGCAGTGATTGTACTTTTATCCCCTTCCCCCTTGTCCCCTGACTTCCCTTCAGAAGTATGCTCACCAATCTGAAAAAATTGGAGTCTTTCTTCAACAAAATCCCTCTTGCTCATGTCAATTGCACCACTGCGAGTCATCTCAAACATCTTCCCTTCATGAAATGGGAAGGGGTTGGGCTCGCTAGTTGGCGTACTTTCATCTGTTGGAGTTCTGGCTGGAGTTGTATCAGGTGTTGTTGCTTGAGATCTGTCTTCCACTGCCAGACCAAATGGCTTAGCCTCATCATCCCTTGATTTAGTCTCAAACACTTCATCAT
Organism: Apus apus; assembly: GCF_020740795.1. Classification (NCBI taxonomy): domain Eukaryota; kingdom Metazoa; phylum Chordata; class Aves; order Apodiformes; family Apodidae; genus Apus; species Apus apus. The sequence goes on from NC_067285.1 coordinate 30,491,814, forward strand.
CACCTCGGTTACTGGACCATGGATCAAAATCTAGACTCTTGGTGGCCACTGTTTTGAAAGGTGTTGCAAATTCTTCATCTACTTTGTAACTGAAATATGTATCAGGAAATACAGTCCTATCAGGGTGTCTGCCTTCCAAAGTGAAAAACTGTGCCCCTGACTTCTGTTCACTCTTATCTCCAGCTTTTTCAGAAGTTGGACCCTTGGAAGGCGCCTTGTCTTCTTCAGGGCCTACCTTGCCTTCCTCCTCAATGACTTCAAGCTTACTCTGGCTAAAGCAGCGATCAGTCTGCTTTAGAATGCCTTCTGTAGTCCATACATCCTTTTTGGTTTCAACTGCCGGACCTGCAAGTTTAGAATCACTCTCAGTTAAACCATCATCTTCATCTTGCAAATCATAACCATCAAGAGAGTCAATCTCGGTTGCATCGGTATCATGGGAGAATTCTGCAGTGGTTGCTATGGAACACTCTGTGACAGACTGGTCATTATTATTCCCATTTTGCACTACATCATTCTGGGGTGAATCAAGCCCAATGTCAAACTCATTAGGCTTCCCTGAAGTGGGATGTCCTAACTCTTTCTGCTTCTCAGTTTTTTCAGGGGTTCTGGGTTTTGAGGTTTCTTTCTGATCATCTTCCAGTTCTTTCAGTTTGAATGTGTACTTTTTAAGTGGTATAGGTTGATAGAGAGATTCATCATCACTGGAGTCACTGACATCTGCTCCCGGTGGCACAGGAGATGGTGGCTGCACTCTTATGACAGGTTCAGCCAGTTGGCATTTGTCATGTTCATCTTGCAAGTTCACTTCTGTCATCTCCATTTCACTCTCAGTGGAATAGTGAGGCTTCTTTTCCGACTCGCCTTGGTCTGCATCCAGTGGTGGAGGAGGAGGGAATTCAATGTAGGCAATTCTGTTACCTTTGGGTCTTTTGTTAGAGTCCTTATTTATAAGGTTAGGTAATGCTTTGTCAATCTGTGGTTCCTCAACTTCTGCCTGTTTTACAGATGCTGACTTAGCCTCTGCTTCCTCTTCTGATTCCTCAGATACCTCAGGTATAGGACTGGGCTTGCCTGGGATATAAGCTATTAGTGAGTCGGGTGTTTTAGATGTAAACTCGTAACTCACTTCCTCTGAGCTTGGTGTTTCTGGTGTCAAAGGGCTTTTACCAGAGCTATCTATAAAGGACACTTGTTCTAGTGTGTCATCTTCTGGACTACCTTGTGGAGAAGGAGGTTGTTTCTGCTGTCTAGCTGCATGAAATGTCCCTCTTGACTCTTGAACTGTCTTACTCTCTTGACTGACAATTTTTTTAATACTTCCTTGTTGCACCTCTTTCTCATATTGCTTTCCTACTTGAACAAAACTGACATACACAGGTAAGGTCTTAATGTCCTTTCCCCCTTCAGTGCTTACTAGCGGTGCAACTTTATTCAAGTAATCACTAGCACCGGCATCAACTAACTCACTTGAAGGAAATTCCTTGCCTGGACTACATTCTAAGGAGTCTGGTGATTTGCTAGGGGATATCTCAGTTTCCTCAGCAGGAGGACCTAGACCTATTGAGCTCTGCTGCTTGGTGACTTTTCTGATTTCTGAATGCTTTGTTTTTTCATCTTCCACATAATCAATCTGCCTCTCAACTTTCTCCTTAATCACAGCTGATTGGGATACTTTAGCTGAAAGTTCATATACACCATCAAGCATGGTTCTCCTCTCTTCAACAATTCTGACTGGAATATGGGATACAGCAATTTCTTCTTTCCTTTTGGTTATTTTATCAGCCACTTCACCATTACGTTCTCCCTCTCTGACAACAAATTCTCTGTATAAAACCCTTTTTGAGGGAGATTTTACAGTCAGTTCCTTCACTTCTTCTGAAAGAATTCCATTTGTTGTTGGTTTGTGCTCTGTCACAGTGATGAATTCACTTTTTTTGTCAGCTTTAGCTTCAGCATGATCAACATGGTTTTCTTTTACTGTATCTGGAACCAGCACATGTGAAAGTTTTTCTTTTTGTGTCTTATGATTAGAAGTTCCAGGACTTTCCCATGTCCTATAGATTTTTTTGTCCCAGTGTCCCTTTGTTGTTGAATCTAAGCCATACACCAGGTCTTTTGCCTGTGGTTCTGAAAAGTGCTCTGGTGTGCCTCTACTCGTCTCAGTTCTTTGTTTTTGTGTGTCTGAGGCATGAAAGTCTTCAATAGCTTTCCCTTTACTCGGAACAAAATCTTCCTTTGCTTTCACCTCTTTCTGTAAAGCTGTGCTCCCATCAGTGAGCTCTACTTGTTTGGCATGTTTCTCTCTGGAATAAAACTGATACACTGGTAACTTACTTTCTTGCAATTTCTTTACTGGAATTTTGGACTGACCATCCAGCTTTTTTTCTTCTTGAGTTACGTCCTTACTCCTTGGACTTATACTTTGTTCAAATTTAAGCCTAATGGAACTGAGCTTTGATTGCTTCAGTTGAAATCCAGTCTGTGAAACCTCAGGTGCTCCAGTCTGCTGAGCACTTCCTTTGTGTTCCATAGTTTGTTTAGAGTCCTCTGCAGGTTGCACAAAAATCCTTTTTTCAGGACTGCTGGGCAAACTGGATGCTTTTCTTTCATCCACCTTGGGAAAGCATTTCCCATCACGTGCATAGTGCTTCACCTTATTCCATTCGTCACCAGACAATGGCAATTCAGAGAGCAGAACTTTCTCAGGGCTGCTGCTGTCAGAGCTCTGGCTAGAATGTATTTCTTTGCCATTTTTTTTATGCTGCTTTTTCTCTGGAGACTGTAGCTCATCATTCAACTTCTCTGTTTTATCCCGAAAAAACTGTGATACTTCAGTCAGTTTTTCTTCTGCCTCCTTAACAGTCCTGTCCACCCTGTCTTCATATATCAACTTTTCTCTACCTCTGTCTAATCTGTCCTCAGTAAAGCGCATCCACATTGCATGTTTTGGACTACTAACATCTCCAGTGTAGTGTAACACTGTCACTTTATCATAATGATCATCTTTAGACATTTTACCTATGCCATTTTCAGATACATCTTTATAGATTTTGGAGATAATCTCTTTTTTGGGGGCAGTAGCTACTTTTTCTCTGCCTCGTTTATCAGACCCCTGTAACTCTGAACTAAGGGGTAGAGCATGGTCAGTAACTGACTCCTCAGTATCAGAATGAGACACATCTAGCTTTTCTGAAAGGAGCATTTTCTCAGCAAACCTGTAAGACTCCCCTCTTAGTTCTGACAACTCATCATCATGGTATTCTATTGAGTGCTGACTCAAAAGCTTCAATGTTTTGTAAGAGTCATCAGACATGAGTTGAGCAGAACTAGGGCGACTGTCTTCTTCCTGGGACACAGGAGTGTTAACTCTAGAGGATTCCAGATAAGAAGGAAGTGACTCTTCAGCCGTGAGCTCCTCTTCTTCTTGCTGACCTTGTTCGTCTGAACAAGGAAAAGCATCATGTTTTTCCAACTCTTTTAAGTTAATATCTCCCCGAGGTAAGTCTTTCTGATATACATACATTTCTTTTTCTGGATGCTTTTTTGTTTCTCTAATAATGACTTCAGTAGGTTCAGCCTGATTACCTTTTTCAATATGGACCTCTATTATTCGCTCCAGTTTGGGTTTCATTTTGCTGTCCTTCTCTGCATGTTGTGGTGAAGTTTCAGCAGACTTGCTAACATCGGATGTTACTGATGATTTATGTTCAAACAGACCTGCCAGTTCTTTGGAAGGGTCACGTCCAGACTGAAAGGCTTTCATTATGTCATGAACAGACATTGTTTCCTCAATTCTTTCAGACGTACTTTCAGTGCATGGAGGTTTATGATAAACCATCCTAGTCGTTGTAGTTATATGTGTTTCTTCTTTTACTCGGACACCTTTACTAAGGACACACTTGTGGTCATCATCTTCACTGCTGCTGGCTTTCATTTGAAAAGCTTTAACCTTCTCTTTAATAGACGTAGCAGGCTTTTGCTCCAGCTCCATAAATGTAGGGGCAGGTTTAGAAGCTGGTAGCTCCTCTGCTTTCTGCTCTGGAATTTCTTCAGATGATGGTTCATAGCTGCGGATCACATGAACTACTTCAGTTCTTGTTTCTGTGATGACGGGAGGGATGGGTACATCATGGAAAAGTGGTTTTGGCCCTGTGCTTTCAGCACTTTGTGGGGCAGAAGGTGTCTTTTCACTCCTGGTTTCAAAGCCACTGTCAGATAAGGGACTTTTATCTTGATCATGTTGTGAAAAGTCATCTGGAGACTCTAAAATAGTATCTGTTCCAAAAAAGGAATCTGCAATTTTACATAACTCCTTTTCTGATGTTGAAGGCCTCATGGAGGCTGGAGGCATTTTAAGTTTATGTTCCTGCAAAGCAATAGCTGGTTTTAAAACACGTTTTTGTCTCTCTTCACCTTCTTTTTTCCCCTCTTCAAACTTGTACTTTATGTTTGTTAATGAACTGCTACCGATATCATTTGCTAAGTAATCAATAACTTTTGACAAGTTATAATCCTTTTCCGACACCGTTTTAGTTTTAATTTGAACCTTCTCTGGAACAGACATAGGAGGGCTTGTCAAAGCTTGCTGTCTCGCTTCATTAATCTCCTCTGTACTGAACTCTACCCAGTCATCCTCAGATGGGTGTCCTTGATCACTTTTGGATACTTTAGCCGACCCTTTACTTTCTAAACACACATCTTTTTTCAGAATCTCACTAACTTTTACTAAGTCCTCTTTTACTTTCTCAACAATTTTAAAGGGCTCTTCATCATCAATTCTACCCTCTTTCGGTATCTCAGGTTGGAATGGTTTGTCCTCTGTGACATCTGTCTGCAATATTGCAGTCATCCTTATAAGATCCTCTTTCATTTCAGCAACATCTTTCAGTATCTCCTGACTGGACGATAAAGACGACGGTGTGGACAATTTGAGAGCAGAGGGTGCTAAAAACAAGGATGATTTTACTGGAGATGAAGTTCGATTAAAGGGAGGCTGTGTGCGTGGCTCTGTAGTCAATGTTTTAATAGGTGACAGTAATGCAGCAGCTGATTTTGTAAGTGAAGACGACTCTGGGAGCTTCTTTAATGCTGGTTCAGACAAAACATTGACTACAGAATATACTGGCACTGTTATTGTTGATGAAGTTACTGATGAGGTAGTTGCAGATATTGACCCAAGGGCTGTGTACAAAGCACCTGCAGGAGGAGTTCTTATTGACTGAAAAGCTGATGGTGCTGAAGACACAAATGACCTGAGTGGGGAAAATGACACTGTTGTAGCTGTTGAAAACACTTTCTCAGCTGTGTCAGCAACTGCATTAGCAGCACAACTTGCAGAATGTGCAGCTGCAGCAATCTTGTCTTGAAAAACAGCTGCAGTTTTGGATCCATTTATTAAGTTGGCAGAAGATGGGTATTTCAGAGGTGACACAGATCCATTAAGCAATGGTACATCTGTGTGCCCAGCTACATGTTTTGCTGGCGACGAGAGAGATGAGGCCATCATGACTTTAGAGGATGTAACAGTATCAACTGCTGCCTTAGCAGGTGACACCACTGACTTTAGAGGGGACGATAAAAGTGAAGATGCTGATGTGATGACTGATTTAAGTGGCAAACTTGAAGAGTACATGTTAATGTTGGATTTGGGCGATGCTGGAGGCGTCATGGTTATGGATGATCTCTCCAAAAGAGATCCTGCTGTAGTCACTGGAGATGTCCGAGAGGGAAATGTGGTAGTGGATGCCAGCCCTTTTAGACTAGCAGCTTCTGTGACTGCAGGAGCTCTGACGAAAGAGCCTGAAGTAACCTGCATATTGTATGGAGGCTGTGATACCACAGTTTTTATTGGTGAAGAGATTGTCCGAAATGATCTAATCGGAGATGCTACATCACTAACAGATTTAACTGAAGATGTGGTAGAAGCTCCTAGTGTGGATTTGATTGGAGAAGCAGAAGAAACAGACCATATTGATTTTAATGGGGAAGCTGTAGGAGTGTTAGAGGAAGAGCTTGATAAGGAAGTGAAGCCTGATTTGGTTTGCCCAGGCACTGTAATTGGAGCTGTTGTCCATGACTGATATGGCCGTGTTGAAAAGAATGGCTTGTATGAATAAGTAGCAGGTAGGGATCTTGTAGCTCCTGCACTCCGTTCAACTGTTTCTTAAATTGTTAAATTAAAATTAAACATAAAATCAACAAAAATGATTGAAAAACAGAGAGACCAGAGAAGAAAATTGGTCAGTATACGTTGTAATATTATAAAAAGCAAGTACAATTGTTTGCGTGAGTTAGGATGAAGGAGGCAAAAGAAGATTTATAAAAGGAAAGAAAAAAACAGGAGTGAGCCATAGACTGATGACTGGTCTAAACTAAAAAGCAACATGAAATGAAAGACAGAAAGCACAGAGCAACCAAAACTGCAACCAATGAAGAACAGAAAACACAAAGAAGGAATCCATATGGGAAAAAAAAAAACTACATCAAAATTTCTTCTCTTACTTCCTATTGACTTTCTGATGTGCTACTTCTGAAATATTTGTATCGGTTCTATTTTGCCTGTTCAGGTATGTCTCTGCTTTGCATAACTATTAGAATTATCCTTTTAATAATTTATACTGTTGTTGTTCTATTCAGCTATTGAACCTATACAAAATATGAAGTTGTATAAAATGACATTATATAGCTAAAATCTTTTTTTAAAACCACTCAGAGGTATTTCATGCAGAACCCAAAATTTCATTAAGTGACAGGCAATCAATGTGCAAACTGTGAAGCAACTGGAATAAATTCAAATCTGTATCTTCCATGCACAATTCGGATATGCTTCACACTCACAAAGCCAATAAGAGCAAGAGCTTTTCTGAGTCAATATTTTGAAAACATATAAAAATAAATAAATTAAAGGAACTTTTGCATTTGTTTCTCATGCGATACTACTATTGTTTGGTAAAAACTAAAGTAAAACTTGTCGTGAAATGATTTTAAGAAGCATATGTCATACATGAAATATGGAAAGTATGATCTATGATAAACGTGAGCAAGCAAAGCAACTGAATCAGTTTTTATTCATGCACAGTAGATCATGTCAAAACGAGCACACAGATTAATTTTTATGCTGTATTAAGCACAAGTATATAAACCTTACAAAGTCATTTCACAAGAAGCCATTAAAAGAAGAGTACACTTTTTCTACAAGATGTAGTGTCTTGGTACCTTTTGAGGAGATTTCTTGTATCAGCTCAAAGACAGACCTGTTTGACTTTACATTTCTCAAAAGGTAACATTAGAAAAGCAGTCAAAAACCGATATATTATGCAGAAACTTCCTGGCAAGGACAAACCTGTTGACTATTATCATCCCCCAGAACGCTCAGCTTATTCATAGGCATTTTGAACAAAATTATCATCAACCACATTTTCATTGCAGCAGGTACTCATGCCAGAAGCCAGTATTTCTGGGAATCCCATTGCAGCATACATATCCTCTGACACAGCAAGAACACTCAGAGAGTTGACACTGAAATTAACTTAGAGAGCTTTTTTTTCTTTAAAGTTGAGTTGTAAATGGAGCTAAAATATCCAAACAACTTATTCAACATACCTTTCTCTGAAATTACACTAATAATTTGTCAAACCTCCTTGATCTGTCTTATAGACAGACAGTAACTTACAGTGAAAGAAGCTTAACAAGTCTAATACTAAACTGTTAAACTTAAAGCACACACACTCTTACAGAACAGTGAATATTCAGTATACCACAGGTTCATATCCTGCAAGGAGCAATGTCCTATAGAACCCAATCAAAGCCCAGAAGACAAAATGGATGGCTGGGGATATTGCAGTATGATAACATTTAAGTTGAAAAGAGCTTGACTAGGCCTGACTCGCACAGCCTATGTCAAAAAACATCCATTTTTCCTTGCAATTTGATTTTTAAGTGCAAACATACTTCTTTTTGTTTCACCCAAAGAAAAAAAACATAGTGTACTTCATTAAATGAGCTAGACTCTATTATGAAGATTAATTAGCAGCTGTTGACATTCACCAAAAGTACATACAGCTCTAAGTCCAAGAAACAAACCCCGAAATCATTCTGCAAAGAACTAACAGCAAAGCAACTTGTTTAGCAGTTTAAGTTTGGAAATGTGTTCAGAGGGACTCCACTACACTGTGATGAGCCAGGCTATGGCAACTGGCTGGTGAGGTAATCAAACCAACAGGCTTCCTTCTTAACTGCTCCTTCTCCTTTTAAATCATGGATTCAGGCATGTTTAAGATTATTTTTCTGCACTCTTTATTGCAGATGAGAAGAACTGGTGCAAAGAATACTGAGTAATTTACCAGTGTGGTCAGCTATGACATAATTCAAACAGTGGGGAACTGGGCAATTTTACTATTTTGAAATACTACACAAATTCCCACAACCATGCAAGACTTTTGAGTGGGATAATATTCTAAAGAGTGGTTTTCTATAATGGCCCTTTTTGGCTACTTGACACTCTTGGCCTTAACTGTTTCCATTACTCTACATCCGATTTTATCAGAAAACAGATGTTAGTTATTACCTTCTGTGCAACAAACTACACTTCCTTGCTTGCAGTGAGCAATTGCAAGCATGGAGTGAACCCAGACAAGTAGCCCCAGATTAGCATTGCTCCTCTTCAGCTGCAGCCAGTCAGGACTGAGCAGATTTAACCACTGCTGCACTCCTTTTCTATGAGGACCTCGTGGCTGGGAAGTTGAGGGGCCCTTTGGTCCTTTTTTCCTGAGCAGGGGTAAGGACAGGGAGGCAAGGGAATATCCCACCTACCTCACTCTCTTCTGCACCAGCGCTGGCAGGGGTGCAGAGAGAAAAAAATCTCTATGTATGCATATACACTGATGCATGTGCTTATGCAAGTAAAACAGAGCAACACTTGCTGCTACCAAAATGGTGGGAGCTGTGCCATCAAATTAATGGGAAATGAGTAGAGGTACATCACTCGTATCCAATCACTGGAGCAAATCCCCAGTGGTGTGAAGCAGCCACAGCAACTGTCCTGGCTCTGTGCTGGGCAGTGTGTGCTCTCTGGAAGAGCTGCACCTCCAGGATCACATCCTCCCCTCGCACCAGCACGGCGTAGGTGGTAATGACAGTTGCTGACCAGATGCTCAGTGTGCACAGGAGGTGGTGCTCAGGCTGGTGGTCAAAACACTATCTACAGTCTTGCCCAGCAAGCAATAATTTTTGCATACTCTTTTGGGTAGCCCACAGCCTTAAGCCATTGCCAAAAGGGGCAGATTAGTTAAAAGAATGGTCAGGAAGTGAAGTCCTCTTCCAGGCCTGAGAAGGGCAATATATTCTGGAGCACATCTGATCCAAAGAAGCCACAGATCTTATATGATAATTGAACGGCAGCCATCCAGTGAGAACTCTCAAGACCTGATGAAGTCTACAGAATTTATGAGATTATAACAAAGGGTCTGCTGCAGGGTAGCAACTAAAAAGTCACAAGGGAAAAAAAGGCAAGAAAAGGCCTGGGAATGGGAAACAATAGCAGTCAACCTCAGACTGGGAGGTGAGGGAAGAACAGCTATGTCAAACACATTATCTATTTAACAAGGAAGGAAAGCAATGCCATAGGTCTGGTCAAGGGGAACATCAGGTTAAGAGCAAGCAATGTTCCATGCCAGGCAATAATAAGCATCTGCATGGAACAGAGGAGAAAGAGAAGGAGAGGAGAAAAATGAGGGAAAGCATAAAATATGAGAGAGCCCATTTTGGCTGAGCATCTGAACATATAAGCACCTATTTTTCCAGCCTTGCTGAACTTCTGCATATCACTCCCTTCTACAGTAGCTCTTTGTGATCTTTCAAAGGGAATAGGAACAGATTCTTTTTGAAAGGAATTTGCAATCCTCTGGAACTACACAGCAGTTTTAAAAATTATTATATTTTTATGTAACTGACACATATCATTTGCCAGTCAGGACTCTTCAAGCTCTTACAACCCAAGAGTTCACAGACCATCGAAGAGTTTTGTTTTCAATAGGTGGGGTTTTTTTCTTTTCTCTTTTTTTTTTTTCCTAAAGTGACACCAAATACAACATTTATAGAAAAAATGTCTCTTCTTATGAAAAATCACATATATATGGTTTAGTACTTTGGCAAGAGCAACTCACTCATTCCAGGCTCAGTCAGATAGCTGTAGCGCTTACGTAAAGCAAGGGAGACAAAATTCTGGCGCCGGTCAACCTTCTCCATCTGCAACAAAACACAGTACTGGTCAGTGCCTTTAGTATCCCCATCCTGCACCTGAACAGAGCAATCATCAAACCTCAGCATGATGGGCCAGTTTGCTGTACACATCCCCACCAAGGAGAACGGATGTTTCCGTTCAGCTTCAGGAAGACATGTGGAAGTCAAATTTGGGCAAGCAGGGAGGGAATGGAGAGAGTCTGTCTCCATTCTTGTCTGCCATATAATGAGTGTCAGGCATTGTGGAATGGGAGCATGGCTATCAGGGTGGCAGAAATCTGCTGCAAATGACTTCCCTTCTGCAGCAAGCAGGGAAGCGACTGCAACCCTAAGAGATGGCCCCAAGGGTTCATTCCTGCTCACAGGATCTCTGCTTATGGTGGAAAAGCTCAGACAACAGATGTAGCTTAGGATCCTGACTAAAGTATTTCAATACTGTATTATCCCATTATCACTCAATAAACTGCTTCACACTAATAGAAATTGTATGCTATTATTTATTCCCTGTAAAATAAACCACCTAGAAACAGATCAACACAAAAGACTACAGATACAGACATAAAACATTCATAAGAGTACAGCTTAGACTCATCAAATATTTCTCCCCAAATTAATTTGTCCTGAAAGCACATACACCACAATGTACACTGGCTTTAAAGTGAATACATTAAGGACAAAAAAAGGCATGGGGGGCCATTTTTTAATAGGGACAAAATGCAAAGATGCAGATTAGAAAGCAGGCTACTACTGTTAACTAATCAGTTGCATTGCAAGCTGCTGTGTCCAGTGGCGTAGCTGCTCGTGTGGTGCCTTACATATTAGAAGTCCTTCAGAGATCAGCTCACTTGATTGTGTGGCTAAAAATATGGCTTGTTTAGAAAGAAAACTATTGTTACAGCTATATAATAGCTCACTGGGAATAAATCCTGTGGAGACAAGGTGATGTGGTTGCTATTACTATTTGTAACACGTAAGGAGTGTTTTGGTAGGGTTTTTTAATTATTATTTTAATCAGCAGGTGACTATTGTTACTTATTTGCCACCAGGAAGGGAAGTAATTTTTTGCTGCTAGGCAAATGCATACATCCATGTAGGTTTTTTTATAAAGTGATCTTATCTACTCCAATGAGTAGAACATACTCAATTTCCTTACAATCTAACATTTAAGTTTCCAGCAAACAGTGGATTTTTAAGCTGCAAATATCTGAGGTTTATTTGAAAACAGATTTGTACACAGTATTTAGAAATCACTCTTGTTTTTTTTTCAGAAGAATCCAGTTTATTTCCAGGAGTAAAACATTATAGGTCATTGCTGTGGCCTCAGCAACACTTCTTTCTTTCTCAGAACTACATGTTACCAAGGCATTGTTGGTATTACTTCAAGAGGGAAAATCATATCCACTGAACTCTTCTTGGTTTTGCCAAAAATGGACTTTGTTCAAATTTTATTATTATATCCTTATTCAAAAGAAAATTAATTAAATTTTAGACTGCTATTATTCAATGCTCAGTTTAATTTCATAACATGTAACTATGTTTTTCCACATTTGTGCACTTCTGCTGCTTCGTAACAGACTATCAAATATTGAGGATATGGCCAGGCTAAGGATTCTGTAGGTATCACTTTCAATGCCATAGTTAAAAATAGTTTGTTTTTACTATAACATATTACTTTTCTTCACTAAATCTGAAGGAAATAAAAACAGAAGACAGTGTTTATATTACCTCATCATCTTGATCTGACTCTGTTTCCTTTTGGTCCCAAGATGCATTGCAGAGACAAGGAATATTATAATGGACAGCAGGGAAAAGAATATCAGGATATGAAAAGGACCAAATTGGGAGCACAAAATGCAAGCTGGTTTATAAGGCAAAGCAAATCCAAAATGTCAACACAAAAAAAAAAAAAACAAAAACAACTTACACCCAATGCAAATCAACACATGACATTACTGAAAGCATAAACCTATGACTTGCAGGCTGAAGCATGAGCTGTAAACAGAATTATAAAACTATAGAAACTTGACACCACAGTAACAAGAGACTTTAAAGCGTTCTACATACAGGAAACTAATAACACATCCATTTAAAAAGCCTTTATCTTATTCCAAAGCATTCTCATGAAAGGGGTTTTTTATCACTAACAAGAAGAAAAAAAAACACAACAAAAACAAAAAATAAAAGAGCAAAAATAAAACCAAACCAACCCTTATGGAAAAAGTTTAATTATTATTTTTTTTTAACAAATACCTTTTTGTGTGCTGGCAAAGTGATATTCAAGTTGCAAACAGCTGTTTGTGGCAGTCCTTTTGTAGTCTTTGGTTCTTTCAAAAATGACAGTCGACCACAAGGTTCCTGGCTGGTGTCTCTTACCTGGAAAATAAGTTTTAGTACAGTGTAGTAGTATGTAGAAATTCAGATGCCTAAAGGAGGTTTTTGAAGAGTTTCTTTCCACAAGAAGCTATCTAATGGGCAAAACCCAATGTTACTGAGCTGGAACTCAACCTGAGTTTAGATCAGTCTGAAACTCTCTGATGGTAAATCCATGCAAGACAAGATGTTGAGTGTTTCCAATCAGACAGTGTCATACTGGGATATTACTGAGAGACATTTGCTGCTCACCTTCTTATTTTCTGCCATCTTTCTCATTTGTACTCAATAAACTGCTTAAAAACTTCTTTTGCATAGCAGCTATGACGAGGCTAAGGAAAGTGAGTGTCCATTCATAGTAACTTAAGAGATGAACAGTCTGTGCACATTTTTTTGGAGGCTGTTCTGCTGTACAGTGTGTTTTTGAATCCAGCTCCTTTACTTAGTTCCTGGGAATTAGTGATCTTCTGGTAGTATTCTGGAGGTCTAACTAGAGATATAGTTTTAACTAAAGGCTCTGAATCCATACTGGTCCCAGCTCTGCCAGCAGCTCTTCATGTTCAGTGACTTCATGCAAGGCTCCCACTTTGTGTTATTCTTATATTATACAATTACACTTATATATCCTTTGGACAAGTTAGTTCTATTGGGTTGAAAAAGTGTTATCATGAGGCAGTGGGGAGGAAATAGCAGAATTATTTGTCTTGTTTTGCTTTTACCTTGATAGAAAATGGCAGTCTATTTTCTTTGAAAGCATAAAAATTAAAAACAAGCTGCTGTCCTCCTTTAGTCAAAGGGGCCAGATTTCCATAGCAATCAACGTAAATAGGTTTTCCTTCCAGAACCTATCAAAGCAATAAATAAAAGTTAATAAAACCTCTTTTTATAGTAAATCCATGCATATAAGTATATTATTATATCCTCCATCATAGTTCCCAAGTTTAGCACAAGCCCCTACTCAGATTAAATTCAACAACAAATTAGAAAATCACTGTGCAGGCAGTTTGGGAAACCAAGAGATACGAGCGGCTTTTCTGGAGTAAGAATGCACAGATTTCCTTCAAGAAACAGTGTGCTGGTGTCTTCCATATTCACCACAAAACAGCCCTACTCACAACTGTGTGTCTGTGTGGCCAATAGGAAGAAATTCCAGGTTAGCTAACTGCAAAGCACCACCAGGGCTCCATGACAGCTGTGCATGCAAAAGCCACTGCAGACTGGCCTGAGGCATCCTCTTGGAGAAAGGTCCTCATCCTCTCATTGCCTTGTCCTCTTTTGGCCTCCTTTCAAGGTATTTTTGGCACAGCCTTGCTGTGAAACTTTATTTCACTAGGCTTATCAGGACCTGTTGCCACTTGGAAAACATTGTCCATTTACAAGGGGAAGCTATGAGTAAGAAACATACCTCAATGTCTTTGCTTCTTGCAACTTCTTCGAAGTTCTCTTGTTGCTCCAAAGTTTTGTCCACTTTGTCATCAGTCATGCAGAAGCAACGCAAATTAGATTCCACAGGGTCATTCATTTTGGCAAATATCACAAACTTTGCCATGTAAGGAACGCATATTAATTCTCTGTATAGCTGTGTTGCCAGCCCAACAGTCTCTAGTACTTGATGGCAGTCAGCAAGCCAAAATCTGAGTGGGAAAATGCAAACTATTAAATCAGCTTTTCATTATGCTCAAACATTGCTTAAGCTTTTAAAGAGAAACCATGTCCTTTGATCCTTGGCCATTTTTCATGTGTACTGTCTTTGCAGACTTCCCAAGTAATTTTCCTTCTACTTTCAGTGGATTTTTAACCATCCAAAAATGGGAACCCCCGGCAGTGAATTGTTGATATACTTAATTGACTCTTCTCATGCTGGTATCTCATAAAACTGTTTATTTTAAGCCTCCTTTGAAGTCAAAGAGGAGAAGCTCTATTTCTTTGTAATGTGCTGATGCTTCACTGTAGATTTGATTTGCTGAAACAACCTCCCTGATAACACATGCACACGGCAAAATCATATCACCTATATAGGGTGAAACCCAAAATGCCCACAGTGAAGTTTCCCAAAGAGATAGATGTTATACTATTATTTTCTCATCTTATGATTATGAGTGAATGAAAATTTGGTTACAAGCTATAAATACTCTAATTTGCAGTTTGTATGAGTCTTTCCCACAATATTTCAGCCCTGATCTATTTGGCTCATTTAACAATTCTCTCACTTTATAAACCTTTTTATAGATGCAAATGTTACATACCAATAAACTCTTTACCTGGCTCACCGTGAATTTTCTGCACTAGGACACATGCTTTGTACAGATCCTATTGAATGTCTCCAGTCAGCATATAAGTCCACTAAGTCCATCAAAATTAATTTCAAACCATGATTATTTTTTTTTTTGTAAACAATATTTTTGTGGAAGTAGTTGTCAATGAAAAAGCCCATAGCCAGAAACAGAATGTCTTTAAATTTTTAAACAAATATGTTTTTATTAATCCCTCAGATGTTTTAATTGCATTAATTTTTCATTCTGTTGCTCTTTGCAGAGAAATAAACCTCTGTGTGGTACTGGCCTTTAGAGAAACAGCATGTGTGATTGCCCAGAGGTATCACCAGAGCAGAAAACGCAAGGACAAAAGCTTCGTGTGCAACCCTGGCTGTGTGGGATGCTGATACACAGTGACAGAGAAGCATGTGGTCCATTACTGCTTCATCAGTCTTGCAAAAGTCTTACAGGAAGCCAAAAAGCAGCCCCACAACTAGGCACTTTGTTAACCAAGGGAAACTACTCCCTAAGTGCATTTGGCAGTCTCTGTTACCATACCTGGCTGAAACATTGGTTGTGAATGAGACACAGTCATTTGAGAACGTCAGCGGAGTGGTGCCTGTGATATCCTCCCACTGCGCAGGTGAAGTACCTCCTGTGTAAACACAACCCACGGAGATTTTCTTTCAAACATCCAGCATATACAGAGTACATAAGTATCTTAAGTTACTTTGTTTCACATATAAAAAGATAATGTGTCCAATAATGTCCTCCAACTTCTGAGCTACATGTTATACATTACATCATATGTTGCGCACTAGAAAGCGACGCTGTTGTAAGTAAAATACATGCCCACAAGTCAATAGCAAACCCCACCTTGATATCAGCTAGGAGAGAATTATTTCTGCAAACTACTTTGAGTGACAACCATGTTTAATAGCCCAGGCTGAAATTCTTTGTCTGACTACATATAAAATAGCATTTAATATCTGTTGGCAGAGTTCTTTTACAATGGCATGAGACCAGATTAAAGCCCAGGGAATTAGTAGGAGCCTTCCAGATGACCTCAGCTGGCTTTGTGCTGGAGAACTGATCTGAACTCTACTGGACCAAGGACACCAATGTTCCCTTAGTGGAAAGCAAGAGTTGTACAGTGATGAGAATGAGTGCAGAGGCATTGCTGTCACAGAAACCTGTGCAAAGTGCACGATTTTCTCTGACCTGTAATGCTACATAGAAGTCGAAGGCTGGGTGTTGTGTCTCCTTTGTACCCATTGGTTACACCTTCTCCCGACGGAGGTGGCACAGGAATTGTCATGGTTATTGGCTTATGAAATTTTCTTCTTCGTGGCTCCACAGTGACAATGGGACTGAAAGTTGCTTTATTTCCAAGGATTTTTTTGACGATCTCCTCTGGAACTGGTTGAGCCTGTAAACACAGGTAAAGTATTTAAACTAGAGCTACAAACTGGCTGAAGACATGCAGAACTGTTCTCCAAAAGATAACTCAATTTTGCTTTTATTCTGGTTTGGTTTTTTTCCCCAGATAACCTTCTCCTATAGCTCTCAAGGGTGATTATTAGTCCAATTCATATTTAGTATTTTTTCTCAACAACCCACGTACTATTTCCTAATAGGTAACTTGTAGAGTAAAACTATAAACCTCAGTATTTTGAGAGAGGTTTTCAGAGGATGTTTGATTTTGTTTTTAATTTACAGTAATGGGTGATACTAAATATAAAAATGCAAAAAGAGGGCTATTTTTTCAGTCTTGAGAAGTGAGGACGAGACACACTGTCTTGGAGAGGCTGAGTAATTCTCACATCTCTGCCAAACAGAAATTCATGCTCCTGAGGAACACTGTGTACTCCAACATACCTTTGTACTCAGTGCTTCCTATGCTATTTCACTACTGATTATTAGGAAAGAAATATGTTTGGGTCAAATTCACAGAATGCATTCAGCTACATCAGAACTAGAAGCAAATTTCAGACTTTCTACCTCCATTTTGTGCCTTGAAAGGTTTCATAATTTTATATGGAATAAAGGAAAAATAGCCAATATGGAAGGAAATACTATAGACTTTATGTAGTTTTTACCATGTAAGACCTGAACTTAAAAGTGACAGACATCTTACAGGAAACTTTTTTTTTCAAAGCTTTCAAGTCTGTTTCAGCCAGGCTGATCTGTGACTTAGTGACTTGCTGCATTATTCAAACTGTACGAAGTATTGATATGTATAGAATATGGAGCTACATTGCAATCTCAGCAGTGACAACACTGTATGTAGAGACATTGTGTCTCCCTCACACTGGATAGCTCTGGAAAGGCAGCTGTATAACCACACTAGCAGAGCTTCCATCCTCTCAAGATTAATCTTCTCTAGATGTGAAATACCATTATTAACAGATGACAAATGTTCCAGTGTGAATTCCAAGCACTGGAATCCAAACCAGCATCCCTGTTTCATGAACCCATCAGGCTTGTCAGGTTATTATGTAATTTTAAGTGATAATTAACAGAACTCAGAGAAAAAGATATCTCACATGGAATATTTCTCCACTTTCTGTGCGATTTGTTTAAGGAGAGCTTAAGCTATTTGTTCTTCCCAGATTCTATCCGTTCCTAGAAACACAAATGGTGCATGCCCTAAGCTACAACAGATATATATGGGAGGTCTTTCACCCAGAAACAGCTGGCAAACAGCTGCATGAACTCCTTACCAAACAGATTGCTATGGCAAAGGACAGTCCAGTAAAACTAATCACAAGTTACCACTTGGCCACAGGAGGCTGGGGCAGCACAGAGGCTGTGCATCTCATAGCCATCATGATGATGGCAGACAATACCATTGAGGCTCTGGTGGCTCCAGGCCTCTTCATTTCTCTCCACTCTTCAGATACTAAGCAATACTCAAGGTGACAATGAAAGGGGAACTGGGCTTTTGCCATGGAGAGGAGATCTGCCCCTCACCTGCACCAGAGGGGCACTGAGAGGCAGAGAGCGTGCCCAGGCAGCCACATGCCAATTCAGACCTCAACTGAGAATAGTACCCACCTTGCAAGCCCCTGCTAACGAGCATCAGGTTCCTCAGCTGTAGGCCACTAAGATGGCTGACACACTTTTACATGCTGTGGTTATGAAAAGGAGGGCACCCTTACCTGGAGCCCCACGCGGATCCTTTTGGTTAGAGCACCCTCGGGGAAGGACGCCTGGACGCGCGGCACTGTCGTGCTGCTCAGCACGCCGCCCTCTGGGCCGATCTGGTTACTCTCCTGCTTGATCCGTGAAACCACTGCGAAGTACTGAGGGAAGTCTTTTGTGACGATCCTGCAGATCCGTTTCTTCTCCAGCTCCTCAACACTGTCCAGCTCTGTTGGGAGAAGACAAGTTAAAACATTAGGGCATTACCTGACCTGGTTCATACCAGACACACATCTGTGAGTTTGAGGGTTTGACCGTGCCTTAAAATACTTCAGAAGTTTCATTTTTATTTACTACAGGAGAAAAAAAAAAAAAAAACCACACCACACATTCAGTGCTATTAATTATCAAGCCTTAGTTTGGTCTGTGAACTTTTGCATAATCTCACCAACAGCACCACACAAACAGATCTGCCAGGACACCTAAGCACTAGTGTATGACAATCTCTGCAGCAGCAGCTGCTGCAGGATGGCAGGTTTGTCACACAGCACAGGAGTCCAAGGAGATCTGGAGGAGATGCTCAAGATTTCCTCTCATCTGCAAGCAGACAAGTGCACTGAACTTTCTGTGCACATCTTCAAAAGACATTTATTTCCAGCCTCTTTCCTCACATAGCTCTGACATGTAGAAAACCAAAAGACATCAAAGCCAGTTCATGATCTAACTTCATGTCAAGTTTGTCCAGTTCAAGGCACTTGAAAAAGTTATCTCCCAGACTGGCATTCACACAATCCTGACCAGACACTGAGCACTCTGGTAAACTGTCAACATGACAGAGCTCTGTTTGCCAGCTCTACTTATGAAAGCACATCAAGGATCCCTTTCCACATCAGGCTTTCAGCCATTTGGGTATCTGCCCCAAAAACCAGGTCATCAACAATTAGTGCCCTCAGACACATTCCCAGCTTGTAGGGTCATCAGGGCTTAGATAGGTGCATGAAGTATCTACCCATATTAACTAATTGACTAAGGAAATGACATAAGCATATATGCACTGAGGAAAACTCTGTGATGTGTCACAAATATAACTGATTATGCAATTATACGTATGTGTGTACATGTAAACACTAGGGAAATACCTGTGATATAAACAGTATTCATAAATGGAGATAATTACACCACTGTCATACATTTACCCTGTAATTTCTTGCACTTGGTCTTTTTAACTATTGTAACTGAGTTCCATTCCAGCACTCTACAAGTTTCCACTTATTTTCCTCCTTTAAAAGGGCACCACGTTCCTGAAGAAGAAAGTCCATTCCTCAAAAGACAGCTTTTCTATCAGATGCAGCAAGACAAGGCAGGAGGATCAGAAGTGGCAGCAAGACAAAAGATGCTTGTAAAATACTTTATGTGACAAACATTTTTCTCCTCTGAACATGTAAGCTCAATTACAGCTCCAAAAGAATTAGAACATAAATTCAGTAAAATGTCAGTTTTCCATTTTGAAAGTTTCAGTAGATAATTTGAGTTAATTGCACATTGTTGCTGTGGATCATATTTAGCTAAAAGAAGAGGGTAATTTCTTATCATAATGTCAGCTTCCATTTACTTTGACTCAGAGATTAATATCTGAAGACCTCTAATGAATTAGGTATGCTGCCTGCAGCATCTGGAAGCAATGGCTTGCACAGGAGACAAACTGGATTCTTAAACTCCCAAGCAGGTATAATCTTGACTGGTAAATCCTATGCATTCTCCTGTTTGTTGCTAGTTTGTTGCCACCATTAAATATTCACAGAGATGAAGGATAATTAAAATTATCCTGAAGTAGAAAGTTGGTGTTTTATATAAGAACATTTCAAAATCTTTCAGCCTGGCAGGCACTCTCCTTTAGAGGAGGAAGAAGATGTGAAGATTAGAGTGGCAGAACAACAGGTAGGCATGGAGATGAGTTGGACTAAACACAGGGAGATTGTTTGGTTAATACATATGTAATCTTCTATATGAAGTTGCCCAGTTGCCCTCTAACAAAAGAAAAAATATGATGAGCAACCAAACCGCCTCTCTGACTGCAATGAGAAATCCAGAATTAACATGGCCAAATTAATAAAACAGGGAAAACTAGTCCTGGGAGAGATCACGTTTCCTGAACACACCTCATGCATTTTATAGAAAGAGCTCTCAGCATTACCATTTTCCTCAGTTGCTGACGTTTAATTCCTATGCAATACTCCATGTACGCATACTCCATGTATATGTCTTCCCCTGCCACTCAAGTGTATGGTGCATTTGTCCTAAGGTGGCTGGTGGGAGTGATGGAGGAGAGATGAAATGGAAAGAAGGGAAGGAGGGAGGGAAGGAAGATCACTCCTCCCCACTCTCTAGTCCATGCTGTCCCATTTTCATTATGTTAAGGCTCCTGGACAGGAGAAGAGAAAGCCACCTTCCAGGGTCAGAGCGGGACCTCAACTAGGGTGGCTCAGGTCAATGAAATCAATCACACCAGTTTTGTCAAGTGAGAGGCAGTTGTAGATCAAGTTCATTCCATGTCTAATACCTTATTTTTACTTTCAGATAAAGTAACATGGAACAAGTGTCTTGTGGCTGAAAACTGAATAGAGAAGCCAGAGAACATTTGGTTGTTTCATGAGCTTCAGGGTGTCTCTGTGTGATCTGGTATATGACTTCCCTTGTGAGGCCCTTGGAAGCAGGTCTTCTAGCACTGAAAAGGCAAATCTCACCTGTAGCTAGCAGACTGAACAGCTCTCTGAGTTTTGCAACACTCTTGCAGTACCAGCTAGAGTAAAGCTGGCATTGTCACTGTGCAGAGACTGAAAGGTGGGATGAGCACAGGAGACCAGTTTCCCCCACACAGGGTGTGCCCACTAAGAAACTGTTGCTCTAGAAGTGGGGCACACAGGAGGCAGTGCTCCCGTGGAGAAAGGTACAGGAGAGAGATGGAAGCAGAAAGAGCACATAGGAAGGGGCAAAGAGAAGTAGAGGGCCATGAAACTTTTCTTAAAAATGCTGATAACTAGACCCACCCTCCAAGCTACAGTATTCCATATATGTAACTAAACACTCCCAGTGCCACAAGGTCTCATCCTGAAATAAGGCAAAGAGTCCCTTTTGTGCTCTTTTGTCTATTTTTGCACAGTCTCTTATCTTGTCATTCACAACATGAAGTTTAACAGCAATATGTTTACAAACTTTTCTTAGAAACACATCAAATTCACTGCATAGTGATTTATGGTAGTATTTTAAACTTCAAACATAAACAAGGTCATACTCTGGTTTGATCTGTAGATTCAGAGAAGTAGTTATGTAAAAACTCCTGCTTCCAGTCTGAAACCACACCATGCAGCTGCAAGAGTATTGTAGCCACAAATATTTGCATTTGCTGGCTCGCTCACTAATTTGCAAATGCCTGTCAAAAGATGCACCCTAGTGCATACATTTATACCCACAATTTGTCTACAAAGGTGGACCCTTTGTCTGTAAAGGGTGCAGGAATGTAAAAAGCAAATACAAGTTACAACCCAAATAAAAAACTAACAACAACAAAAAAACCCCAACAAAACATTATTTTACTTGATTCAAGTTTAAATAAACATAATATGGCCACGAGCTGTGAATTGCTACCCTTGTGTTTGGAACAAAACTCCTCCTGTTCCTAAAAATGCCAAGTTTCCTGCATTCCCTCAGCCCTGTATTTGCCTAAGCACAGCACCATCTTTAGAACAAAAAGTATTTATGCAGAAACCTGATGGCAACAAAGAAAAAAATCACCCTTTAAATCACAGGTCATTGTTCTTTCATGATAATAAAAGCAAAGTTCTGCTATTATTTAATCCTGCATTTAGTGCCCTGAAGTGTTGCCTCCTGCTCTCGGTTATTTTTCCAGCAGATGGTGCTGCTTCCAGTAAAGAACAGACAGGTTTACAGCAGTTGCCAAGGAGGGCAAGGAGCAAAGATGTCCTCCCTCTCATCCCCAGTAGGCTAAGTGGAAGAGCAAAATAGGAAAAACGAAACAGACAAACAAACTGTAACTTTTAAAATTCGTCACATTAAGGAGTTGAGAATATAAGTCTGACTGCCCTCCTTCGCTACACTGACAGGAAAGAACAAGTGAATCACAGCAGGTCTAACACAAAACGAACCAGCTGCTTTTAAAAGAAAACAAGGCACTCCTGCAGCATGCTACAGCACTTAGAGATGACTGTGTAGATGAATTAGCTTGCAAAGACACACTAAGCTTCTGGAAAGTACTGAATAAGTGGCTGCTTTTAATTCCAATTTAAGATAGCTTCTGTCTCCAGGGTTTGTACCTGGAATAAAACTTCTTCCAGAGTTACAGCTTCTGAGATGTAAGATACTGCTTCAGAGCCAAGTCTAATTATGGCATTTTACAACAAACCAAAAAAAAATCAGATTAGAAAACCCTAACACACTCTTAATTCTACAAATTTGTAATTTTGTCATTGCTCAGAAGACCTTTCACACACTAAAAGTGCCATCTAACCAGAGCAGAATTTTGTCAAGACCTGTATAGTGCTTTAATGCAGGGGTTTGGTTTTTATTTTCCTAGCTAGAAAAGGATTAAGCTAAAATGAACTGAAATAATAATCAACACAATGCTCTGGGTCTGCCTGCAGTATTTTTTCTCCTTTGCCTCATAAATTATTGCCTGGATTGGTAAAAGGCATTTCTGCAACTTGGCTTATAAGGTGCCAAATATTTCCACTCTAAGGGACAGTCCAGTGTCCATCATACTTTCTGTGATTCACTGTCTGTACACACACTCACTAACCTCAAAGAGCTCTCCAGAACAGAAGAGCCACCTGAAACTCTCAACAGAGCAGAAAGTTGTATTGTGGCTTCAAATTGTGAGGCTCACTATTGTAGGTTGCAACTACTGGTGGCGTCATGCCCACCTCTCTCAAAGCAGTTTTATTTCTTGAGCTCTCTTCTCTGTAAAATGGGAATTTGTTCATATGGCATCTCTGCAGAGCTCCTTCATAAGCAATGCAAGTTGGAGCACTTTAGAGCAGTGTTTTTGTGCCCAGATTGCCTGTTCCAAAACTGACCTAAGCTCAGCTTGGAAACCACATGAAGCAAATAAGGAAGCTGCTGATCAGTTCTGACAAAGCACTGATACTTCACCCAAATGCCAAATCATTACTTCCTATCTCATGTCAGTGCACAGAGGGGAAGGGGGTAATGGGGAGATTTTCCTTTCAGAAGGGCTGCAACTACTGCCTTTGATCCTGAAGCAATTTTTACCCAAGCAATACTACCCTGTCCCATGGTGGTTCTTTTGCCTGTTCCACTGTTTTTAGGGACTCTTCTTTGATGAGATTTATTGTATTTTTCCAAACACACTGATGGAAAATTTGCAGTTTCTCTCTTTCTGCTTGATTGGTTCTACTATATTTATTTTAAAATAAATAGCTACAATAGATCATCATATAACAAGCAGGTCTTTGCCATTAGTCCATATTTGATTGGTTCTATTATTTTTATTTTTAAATAAATAGCTACAATAGATCATCATATAACAAGCAGGTCTTTGCTATTAGTCCGTATTTTTACAAGCTCATATGCAGCTCAAAATTACTTCAAAGTGAAAATACTACACAAGCCCGTTCTGTTGCTTCCATCCCCAGGCAACCAGGAAATCAGTAAAAATGTTAAATCTCAGACGTCCAGGGAGCCCCTCACAACAGCACTACTCTGCTTTCCATGCTCTCAAACCATACCTTTTGCTGAGGTCACCCTCTTCATACAAGCAGGGGCCAAGATCAAAGGAAGACCCTGCTCACAGATGCCTCTCATAGGGGCCATCCACAGCCTGATCCTTTGTTTCAAATGCTTTTGCTGATAATGAAATAACTTTCCTGTGGCTTGTACCCCACCACACTGTGACTTTCTGCAGGAGCTTATCCAGAGAAAATCCTGTGGATAAACCCTTATAGAAAATCGAAGTCCAACCCAAAAGCTATTTCATTCACACTTGGATGCAAAGAGCTCAGGCAATGGTTTACCAGGACAAGTACTGAAGAATACTTGCTAGTAAAAGAAAGCAGTGGCGCTGAGGGATCACTGCAGGCCCAGTCTGGCTTTGCCCAAAATGTGTCCACAGGGATCATCTGCCACAGCATCTTCTGACAAACAATGTACAGCTGAGTCCTCTCATCTTAAGGGACTCCCACATAAGCAGCAACATCCAAGCAAAAGAAGGGAGCCAGAGTTCCCAGATGGGCAGGAGGAAGGGGGTTGTGTACTTGTAGAAGGCAATCTCTAACAATACCATTTCAAAGAAGAATGGACTATGGGCTGAGGTCTACATCTGTGGGAAAGTCTAATACAACTGGTATTTACACTTCATTGTTGGATTGAAATAACCTTCACATGGCCCTGCCTGAGCAGCAGAATGCTTGTCCAGCTGGGAGGCTCTTCTCAACTTCATTCTGTAAAACAACTGTACAACTTTGCTTAAACTTGGCAAGGTTTCAGACCAGAACTTACCTCCTTTCAGGATGTCTCTAGACCACTGCTGAACAATTTTTCTTTACACTCTTTCCATTAGTTTAATATGCAAGGCACACTATATTCCCCCAAGTTAGATATCCCCTGCACTGTTTTACTTTAGGTTGCTTTAATATGCTCATGTGAGCAAGCCTGCACAAAGGCAAGGCTTGTTAAGGTTTGAGAAAATTTTTACCTTCATCCATGCCATTGAGTATTTCAGTTAAGTCTTCATGTTTGCTGTCATACTGGTGCTCCTTCCACGTTTCACCATTTTCACTCCGAAGGACAATTAGTTCTCTTTCTTTTCCTCGCATTGATCCAAAATGGGGAATTTCCACTATGACAGGGCTACAGAAAAAGGAATCATACTCTTTTTGATCCTGTATCTCCTCACTGCCCTTAATTTCCTATGGACATTAAGTCTTTAAGAAAACTAGAGTAATTTTAAATGGTTAGCACTGTTACGGTAAAAATGCTTTTAAAATTGCCAAAGCTGCACAATTCTTTATCACTTAAACTATAATTAACAGATAGCTTGAAAATACTAATATATAGTTCATTTTTAATGTAAATTTTCTGCCTACACGAAAAAAAATGATTACAACTTTTGCTAGGGAGAGTTCTGCCTGCTCAGGTATGCCAGAATGTAGGCAACCCAGCCTGTCTCCAGCACTCAGAGCACTGCTGACTTTTAACTGGCATTAGCATAGTCAAAATTCAGAGTTGGCTCAAAAGGATTTACAGGGGCAAAGTCAGCCCAGAAAGAGTCCAGCTATCCAAATGCATGCAACAGCTACTGCCTGCAGAGGTTTTAAACTTCAAACTAAGTCCCAAACTTTTCAAAACTCTCCCTGGCTCTCTGTTGATGCAGCTTCTGCGAAACACAGTAAGTTGTTTCTCATTAGCTTCATTTTCTGGTTCTCATGCCCAAAATCACAGCTGCAACACCTGCACTGTAAACATCACTGGGGAATGTGTAGATTCTTTCAGAGTGGATTTATCCAAGTTAAGCAACACCACAGGCACATTTATATTAGTCACTGTTGAACATTTTGCGGGGAAGGAAAGGGAATGAGAAGGTGGTTAAATAATACACCTGTGTCGCCAGACAATGTACCTTCAACAGAGAACTACAAGTGCAATACTGAACAGTTATTGTGAACAACCAACAGAAACCACCATTCACTTCATGTGCCATTCCTTAACAAAACAGACACTTTTGCCAAACACTTCACAGCCAGGATATGCATTTTAAAGTATGCTAAGACAAACTGACTGAAATCACACAGTAAGTGAACAATTATGGATTATGCAGCTTTAAGACATTTAAATAGACAGTATCGTTATTTTCCTACAGAGGTTGTAAAGGATTTCACTGCTTTGTAATAACTCAGCTAAAAGTAGCATCATATGGTGGGAGAAGTATGCAGCACTTCTATGGTACTGTACACCTGCAAGGTGTTGGGGGCATTAACCAATTCATTACCTGAGCATGGAAATCATAACAGCCATCATGAGGACTAACATAAAACTAGTTGGAGGTCCAGGTTTCACATTAACTACCAAAGGGGAAGAGTTAGTATTTTTTCCCATGAGAACAGAAAAAGACAATTCACAATTAATATGCATTTTAGGTGGTTTTTAGAACACTCAGGCTATTACTCTAATCTGAAATCCTTTAACATGAAATAGGAATGTGGCTGCTGTCTCCCATAGTGTACAGCAAATAAATACCAAAAATTCAAATACATTGCTTAGGATATTTACTGTCTAGTTCAAAAAGAGTATACACTGAAAGTTAACACTGTAGTACAATCTTTGCAGGCTAATATTTCAGATACTGTCTCTGAAAATATTTAGAAATCACACAATTTTGTGCATGACATTTAACAAGAATACTCAGTGAGAAGGTATTGAACAGGTTTGGAACACCAAACACCAATATTTTGAAAACTTAATACAATAAATTTCACAATATGGTTTGAAAACAACAGTCAAAAATATATGGAAACATTCTTACATGTTTAGACTATACACTGCAATTCCTTTGAGTAGCATACTTGGCCTTAGAAATTTATTTTAACAAGATGCCTCTTGCAGGTTGAAAAGATTAGCGTTTCTCCAACCTTGTTGAATGAAGTCATTCACCCAATGACATTTTTTTCTAAATTATGTATATATAATATACTTCATGTAATCAGGTTTTACAAATGCTCTTCCCAAAACAACTCACTCAAGGCCTGTAAATACCTTCTCTACTACAGGGTTGAACTTAAAGGACTGTCACTGTGTATTAAAATGCATTTGATGCAGTTGAAACACTTTAAATTTAAAAAATTACAAAAGCACAGAAGTTATGAAAGCAGAATGTTGGCAGTGAATTTTACATGCCTATAAGCACAAGGTAGTAGCAGAGCTATATTAGATCAAGCCACTATGATTTTCTTTCAGTGACATAAATCAACTGAAAGCTTTAGAAAACTAAAAAAAATAAAATGGGAATAACAAAAAATTGGAAACAAAAGAAAACTGTAGACATTCTGTATCTTTCCCATACATATCCTACCCAATAAATTTTGTTCCTTGTGGACCAAGCTGCAGGATTCGGCTAACCATGCTCTCACCCTCATTTAGAGAGGGAGGAGTGTTAGGAAGATGCAGTTTACTGAATAACATCCATGCAGCAGGAAGAGAAACGAGAAGGGGAAATTAGGAACAAGCTGTCATTCCCAACAGAACCGGCAGTTTACACCAGGGTGCCACTCATGGTAATGAACAAAATTTATAACTAGAAAAAAAAGAACCACATCATAGTGGATTGTTTCCCCTATAAGAAGCTTAAAAAAAATGGTCAGTTCCTAGCATTTTTACTACTTAATGTCCTACAGTAAGTGCTCCACCATCATTCTCAGTGGCTCTGTTCCACAGGACAGAGACAGGCAGTAACTCTGGCAGGGACCCTTCACGTGCCACGGCATAGGGATCAGAGCTCATTATTTGGGTCTTTGTGACTTTAGGACACTTTTTGTGACAGTGATGTTTCACTGATTCTCTATGTGCCAGAGGGTCAAACCCTGCTCTGGGTTACAGGCATGTGACTCTCCTGACTTTAAAGGCAGGTTGCATGAGTAGAATGGGGCAGGACCTGGTCTTTTCATGGCTTTCCTTACCTTCGGCTCCACCCTGCAGTCACCATAGAGGCAAAGCTCCCCTTAAAATTCAAGGGTGTTTTCTGGAAGGAATGGCAGGTTGGCATTTTTGCATATTTCCTGTCAAGTGACCTATTTACATGCTCAAATGAGGCAGAGTCAATGTTTAACTATTTAGATCCACAGGATAAAGGAAATGAAAGATGCAACATGAGTGCAAACAATGAAATTCAGGGAACAACTCACCCCAAAAATTGTGCCCCTGCTGGCCCCATTTCCACAAGTCTACTCGCTAATCCTTCTCCTTCAACCATTGGTGGTGGGCTGGCCAGTTTATGCCTCTTTACCAAGCGGCAGGTGATGCGAGTTGGTGCTGTACACTTGCGTGGTGGGATAATTATTCTCATTCCATGATGGCGACTTCCCCTCATCGAACCCCCACGTGCATCAACCATAAAACTAACCAGGAAACTGTAGGAAAAGGAAACACATCAATGAAAATGGTCACAAAAGAAGCAAATGATCAGCAAAAAGCCAACCGCCAGTCTTAAAAAAATTATTAGAAAAGTCCTCCCGATCCCAGCTAAACTAAAAAGACCATGAAGATTCTTTTAAAATTATACTTACATATTAAACTGTTAGTTATCAAAAGCAGGAATTGCTAAAAGTCTAGTAACATCATGGTGAAATGAGTAGGTGCTACCAAGTAATTAGGATTAAGGGAGTGCACAAGTAGTGTTTTAGTAGTACTTTATTAGTATTTAAAAACATCCCTTCTATTACTGCTAGCTTTACTGTTCATAAATAAGAATAATTAGCCTCACATGCAGAAAGGAACCAGTGTGTAAGAGTTAAAAAATGCTTATTATTTTTGAGCTCTCAGTCTCCAAAACCTCCTCACAGTCTCATTTCCAAACTTTCCCAATGGCTGTCAGAGGCACCATGAGTGACAGTTAAGACAGGCTACTAAGGGCTTCCTCTGATGGAGAGTGAGTGAGAACATCAAATACATAATTTCTTTAGGCTGCTGGCATGGCACTGTGGAGGAAATTACTCTTCTGTGAAGATGATATTCATTAGCAAGAAACTACAATAAAGAAAAATCACATTTGCCAGTGTCATTCCAACGCATATTTTTCCATTTAATAATAGAAGGGCAAACACTTATATTTAAGTGGCGAATGGCAGATTTAAAAATGAAATTCTTTTTAATAGTAAGGGAATTATTATTATTAACAAGAATAAATAGCTGTGCTTTGTTCCATCTGTGAAATGCTGAGAAGCTGCACACGCAAAGTGTTACTCTCTTTGACAAAATGGTGACAGGAAAGTGGGGTCTCCTCCCAGGGCCAAAACCAGACTGCATCCTGTTTCAAAACTCCTCCCAATTTATGGGGACCAAAACATAGAGCTTCCTGCAGGGCTAAACAGTTATCAGGGGGAGGAGGGTGTCTCCTCTGGTACTCCAAAATATCTTCCTTTTTCTCGTATCAAAAGCTGCTGGGAGAGAAGAGCGTCAGACAGAAGATACCGTAACAGGGCAGTATCAAGAGGGACAGGGCTTATCAACTCAGTCTTGATGCCAATACATTTTTTGTTTGCTTCTTCTGACTGATCCGCAGACTCCGACACAGCCAGCACATCTGCAGTACACTTTCAACATTTCCAAGGTTGTTGCCAAAATTTTCAAACCTTAAGAGCTAAACTTTCATATGATTAACAGGTGAATCTTTTCAATTTCCTCATTCCCTACTGTAAACTGAGCTAAAGGTAAGAGACAATAATCCAAGGGGAGTCATGAAGATTCTTTAAAAGAGCCCCCAAGTGCTCTGAAGTATGAATGGGAATTTGTGTAAGATGGTTTCATTTGCTTTTGAGACCAGCAGGGTATCAAGTGTAACAGCTGACAGGCATTGGCCAGGCATGCAGATAAGCTGCATTCAGAAGGGCAGCCATTGTGGGTGGGAAAAACCTGCACAAAAGCAGAAGTGCAATCAAAACCTCATATTTAGTGGCCTGCATGAGACAGGCAGATAGGGACACAAGCTGTAAATTTATTAAGCAGGACAGAAAGATTGCCCAGCTGAATTCCAGATTAAAAATTTGCTACACTGCCTTTCTTCCAGCCAAATTAAAATCCATCCACCATTTAGCATTTCAGACACTTTACAATACTGAAGCACACAAGAAAATTCACATTATTTCACACAAATAAATGGTATCTAACTTTCTCTCCTAGATAAACATTGTACACTAGGGCAACCCAATTCCTCATAAGAGGAATTATTTCTGTGGGGCAGGATCTTTGCTGAATGGCTAACGAACAGCTTTCTACAACTATTAGACCTATAACAAAACCAATATGCTCAGTCTTTAAAGTACGGAGTATATAAGTTAGGTTAATCTTAATGTTTATAGATCACAAGATCTTACATGTCTGTAAGCCCTGTTGACTGGAACACTTTTCTGTTTGCTGACAAAAGGCTGTAACAAGCAGAGATGCCAGCTCTAAAGAGCCTGGACCTTTGGGTTTACCTCTGCCTTCTGCTCACCAAGCACTACTAACCAGTCAGCATGTTTATGTTGTTTTTTGTCCCTGCAACTTCTCTATATGGTGAGTGGTGAAGGCTGGTGGTGGGAAGGACATGCCATGTGGCATGTGGAAGGGTAGGCCAATAGTTGGTCTTGACTAGCTGTGAAGTGAGTTCAAGACAATCTGTTAAATTTACTATGAAGAAAGAAAAATACTAAACAGGGACATGCAGTTTTTGGCCATGGAAAGGAGAATACAGAAGGAAATCTGTTACAATTGGTGCTTTGGCGACCTTTTAAATATGTGTACATTTTTCATCTGCAGAGAAGATGAGGCCATTTCAGACTCCATGCCTATGGAAGGGTACAGGGTGGAGGGGTGGCTGGCTGGTGCATCCCTTCAGGGCTGATGCAGCAGCAGCTCTGGGGAGGCACATCTGGTCAGTGCACCATGAGGAGCCTCCCAGGGAGCTTGGCAAGGCTGGGCTTGGCCTTATGGCTCCATGCAGAGCAAAGTTTTGGAGAGCTGCCTATCCTGTACGTGATTACTGGCATGTTAAGCCAGCTCATAATTAATAAAAAAGGAGTTTTTCATCTGATGCAAAAATGCCAAAGCCTGCACTCAGATGTTTTCTCTGTATCCAAACTATGACGCAAATATGTCAAAGTGGATTTTCAGAACTATCCAGGCACCTAAATCAACTGACTTAAAATAATACATAAACCAATGAAAGTTAATACTAAATAGCTATAAAAATCAGTCCCCAAGTTCTCAGGTACATTTAGCCTGTAGATTTCAAGGTCGTGCAGAGATAGCTGAGTTGGGTTTGATGACAGGCACTGATATCAGTCCAGCCTTGGCAACCCTGGGCAAATTAGCACTGCTAATGCACACTGCTCCCAGCAAGGGCAGATTAACCCTCTACTAGAATTTATGCCCCACCACAGGAACTAGCCCACTACAGCCAGTTTTGGTGTCTAAATCACACCGCAGCCTTCAGTGAAGACAAAACTTTTATCAGAGCAGCCCTTATGTATATTGCTCCCATACAGAAGTAATAATAATCAACAGCATATTAGTTATTTCCTTGCTTAGTTTTCAAATTAGTAATGTACCATTTAAAACATTAACAATAACTCCAAGCAGTATTTCATGCACTTTCTATCAAAAAGATTAGTAGCTGATGCTTACCTAAATTAATGCTGCACTAATAATGGAAACTACAATATGATCTCTAAAACACAACACTAAATGCTAATGAGCATTTCTACTTGAATACATGGAAGGGATGAGGATATGGGTGGATGCACTACAAACATCTACACACACTCTGTGGGAAAAGAGTTAAAAAAAATAAAAATGAGGTTCACAGAAAGCACAGAGTTATCACCTTGAATCATACTGGGGAAGTGGAGAGGAATAGCTGCAAAATAATTTAGAAAGCAAATGGGAAAATTAATGTAAGATAATTAGAGGCAAGCAACAGAAAATATCAATAATAAGCGCAAAGGAAAAGTAACAATCAGAAAAATAACAAAAGCAACATATTTGAAGGCAAACTTTAGAAATTATTTGGCTTTTGCTTTGCATATTGTGACTTATGTCATATAAAATATGCTACACATGGAAAAAAAAATCCAAAAGGAAGTATTTATTAAATTAGTCAGCACAAATCCACAATTTCTCTAAGAAATGCAAAAGCACATGGAGAAAAAAGCATTTGCAATTTACTTGGGTCAACAGAGAATTTATTGTAACACAGATTATTTAATTTCCACTGTGCCATGGAAAATAAGTTCTTGCACTTTTCTACAGCTGTTTATTTTTCAAAGTACAATGTATGAAGATATGTATGGCAGGATACCTTAAAGTAATATCAGTCTATGCCATTCTTTACACTTTCAAAAATGAGTTCTCTGTGTACAGGAGGTTGGAATAAACTATAATTAATCTGATATATTCCACCTCGCAAGACAGGATCCAGTATTTCTGAGTTTCTCAATATGGAAGGCATTGTAACATTGATTTCCTTCTTTCAGCTAAGAAAACCAAGGAGTTAAAAAAAGACAACATAAAGTGAGCACGCCCACATTTTATTTCAGGAATGTAACCTTACATCTGGAATCTGAAGGTCATTTTGGTGAAGGGTCTCTACCCTTCCAGAGGCCTCAAGATTCATGACACATTTCACTGTGCTGCTTATAATGGACCCTATTCAAAATATATGCTGGCAAAATAACTTTTCTGAACTCAAAAAGAGAAACATGAAACATTCTCTTGGCATAAAAAAAGGAAAAACCCAAAGAGCCAAAATGATTTCCAACAATTCCTTCTTTCTTTCCCTTTCACTGATTTATCGCTGGATCTCCACATCCAGCTCCCGAAATTTCCTTCTCCCTCAGTTAAGAAATAGGAACAAACTTTGATGCCCTCTTCTGACAGTGGGTAAATGGGGAAAAGAGCAACCCGAGGAGCAGGCTGCAACGGGGCTCCCCAGCAGGGCACAGTGGGGGGCCCGGGGCAGGATGAGGAATGCGAAGGGCGGCGGGGTCGGGCCCTGGCTGCAGGGCGACCTGGGACACAGGGGCTGCTGGGAGCAGGCAGCCCCAGCCTCAGTACCTCTGCCTGAGGCCACAGAAAGAGCTGGGAACAAGCCAGGGGATGAAGGAAGGCAAACAAGCAGAAAAGGAGTTGCTTTTCAGGGGAAAGAAAAAAAAAAAAAAAGGTTTAAAAAAAAAAAAAGAGAGAAAGAAAATGCACAAAAAAACCCCTAAACCAGCAGAAAAGTCATGAGCCTTTGCATATCAGATGTGCTCAGTTACTGGAAGATGTGAAGGGAACATCTGTTGATTGCCTCTAGATTAAGATAACATGGAACACCAAATACTATCATGCTACGGTATGGGGCTACAACCAAAAAGAAAATAAAGGATGAGTGAGCTTTTGTTTCCTTAGAAAGAAACTGAGTCATCACAGCACCATTTCTGATGGATTTTATCTGTCACATGAGAAATGTGACAGGTCAGAAAGACTATACCTCTCTGGAGAATATTTTGGTGCTCAGTTAGCAAGAACTGACATACAAAAGGAGAAGATCTGAAGTAGTTGATGAGAAAGAGCCTACATCCACAGAACGTATGTTTTGGAGGGTTGAAACAATGCCTTAGTGAGCACGCTGGAGAGCTAAGGGCAGACAAGTATTGTCCTAGAGGACTGGCAGGATGTACACATCAGGCCTATTTATATCAGGATGAAAAGGAATCAGAAAATTCTAGATTGGTCTACCCAAATTACGATAAATATTCAGGAAAAGATTATCCAACAGTCAATCTGTAAGAGCCTAAAGGCCAGCAGAAACCATTGCCACCCAGGCCTCAAAGTAAAAACAAGCCAAAATATAAGTGGCATGAATAACTCATGTCAAATAAGTTTAACTTCCTTCTTTGACAGAGAAATTAACCCAGTGGATGTGTGGAACTACTGTCTTGGCACTTCAGTAAGCTATCAAGGTATAGTACAGTTAAGGAAAGTGTACAATCATCTGAGAAGTTACCTCAAAAGAGATACATTCAGTGCTTTACCGTTAAATTGAAAGGAAATTTCAAGTGGAGATTATACTGTACTGTCCTGGGCCAGGTACTAAGCTAGTATCTTAATTCATTATTTGAACATTGGACAGAAAAAAGGTCTGATAAGTCTTTGGGAAATAGGATCAGAATTAAAATTATCTTGCATATAATATGGAAAAAGGGTCTGGAACCAGTGAACTGACATACAATAAAGGTAAATGCAAACAAAGGGAGGAAGCCAAATGTGTAAGTACAAAACATAGAAAAAATAACCAGACTGCAGAATTTCAGAAAATAAACAAGAAATTCTAGTAGATCACTATCATCAGTCCACAGAAACTCCAGTAACCAAAATGATAACTCTCATTGTGGGATTGCTTAAGATTAGGTGTGCCATGTGTGAGACCAAAGGTAGGAATCCTGGCTTAGAAATAAGATACCATCAATGAGGGGAGAGCAAGGGGACAGCAGGAAGAAGGCACTGAAATGAGGAAAGCACTACTTAGGAGAATCTGGGACATATTAATCTATAAAAGAGAAGACTACATATCTTCCAACATATAAAATGATGTTAAGAGACCAATAAGATATTGTTCTCCATGATTCCTATGGATATGACAAGAAACAGGCTTAACCTGCAGCAGAGAACTTTTAAATTGAATATCAATTGAAGAAATGCTGCAACAAAGGATGGTGAACTACTAAAGATGGAAGACTGGAATCTCTTATTTTTAGTGAGTATGAAGAAATTAAATGTAATTCAGCAATGGCTTGACTACATTTTATCCTGCTGTAATGCAAATGCCTGGACTACCAGCTCTCTGAGGTTCTTTGCTGACATACCTTTCCACAATAAGCAACAGACTTCAGGTTTTCATTTTGCAACTCTTGACATTTCATTTTTGTCACTGACCATATGCAGCATTTTATCAGCTCAAGTCCCAAAAATCCCCCATGTATAGATCTGTTCAGCAGAAGCAGGTGTTTACATGTATTGTGAGACTGTAGCTTTAGATTTGTGGGACTTGCTGCTGGTTTGGAGCTGAAATCTTTAAGTATGTGCTGCACTCATTTTCATTATAAGAATTAACTAGTCACAAAATGGAGAAGTAAATTAAATAGGGTACAAAATTTTATGTCCTGATGTTGAAAATTAAACAAATATTTATACTAGACAATCTCATATGCAATTATTCCTTTCAATTACACATTTGTAAATGTTTACAAACCACATTCAAACTTTACTACTATTGCATTTAAATCAAGTCTATGTAGTACTGTTGAGAAGCTAACTACAGTGATGACTCACAAGTAAAAGAATAGTAGCACTAAAATACTACAGATACCGGAAAACAGGCAGGAGTTTTGAGGTATAAATAATAGGTTAAATTAAAGCCCCAATTTTTTCCTCTATGAAAGAACAGAAAACATAACAGTATATCTCTCATATTCCAAGTAATTTAATGCAATTTAAACAAAGTCACCTTATAACATTTAAAAGTGCAGCATAAGCAACAGAAAAAGTAAAACAGGACTATTAAAGAGAAGGCTGTGGGATTACAAAGTTCTGGCATTCAAAAAATTAAGTGAAGAAGTAAGTTTTTGGTTTGATATGCAAGAATTTAGAATGACTCCTGTTATTAAGCATCCTCATTGAAGTCAGTGTGAATGTTGCCACTGGCTTCAACTGGAGCAGGAACAGGCATGTTATCAGCTGTTAGAGCAGGCTGTATTCTTCAGCTAACAATACACTTCCACATTTAAAGATAAAGGAAATCTGTTAAGTGACCTACCCGGAATGGATGGGACTTGAAACGAGGTTAACATTGTCCAAGGTGTCTGCAGCCCAGCTATAGTGTCTGAGTGAATCAGAATCAAACTCCCTTTGAAACGTCAGGTGCTTAAAAATATAATTTAAAAAAAAAAATAAATTAAAATTAACGTTAAAAACACTTGTCTTAAGTACAAACTTGGTAATCTAATTCTATTAAATTTAGATCTGGCCCCTTTCTGGTTAACAGTGCTGATATCACAGGTGCTAAATTACTGGAAATCCCACAACAGAAATGTGGAATCCACAGACAAATTAATCTTACATATCTTCAAACACTCTTTTTGCCTGCTTCTCCCACTTCCTTCAGTTACAAGTATGTCTCTCTCCAAACTTTACTTAGATCTTAAAAAGATTGAAAAGAAACCAACATTACCATTTGCACTGCAATCATAAACCATATAGGCAGGCAGTGTAATATTCCCCCACAGAAAATGCCATTGGACAGATCCTTATTCAAGCAGAACCTGTGAATAACTTCGCTGAGAGTTCACTGAAGCTGTGAATGCATGACCAAGCTTGCAGTGTTTAGTTTGTCTTTATACCCCTACAACCAAAGGAACACTGTTTTCTGGAGTGCCACTGTCCCTGCTCATCTCTATAAAAATAGCTTTAACCCTGTGAAGTGCTGGCACACTTGTGCTATAATTAACTGCCCCATCTGACAGACATTGAGATGTAATGTTGTTCTGGGCAGCCCATGGACATGCGCATGCACACTCACCCTGCAACAAGGCCTCACACCAGAAATCCTCTTAGCTGTGCAGCAAAGCCATTCTAGTAAAATGGTCTTTTTTTTTTCTGCCTCTTTTTTCCCTAGGAAACTAAAATCAAATCTTAAAATACTGTATGTCCCTATTTCCAGGGTGATACGAAAGCTTCTAAACAATTTAAGATGCACCCTCAGAAGTCATGTCAATAAAACTAAGTCAAGAAGCTGTCATGCATTACACATAGACTATCTTCACCAAAGATGTTGTTAAAGATGTCAGTGTTTCCTGAAAGTAGGTTGTTTTCTGCTTAAAGGCAAATACATCTAGAGAGAACAGAGTCTGTCAAAACTAAAACCAAAACCTCATAGGCTGTTTTCAAGTCAAACTCTATGGGTTCAAATCAAACCTGAGCCAAGCAGACACTTCTACACAGGTAAGTTTTATTATTTCCACCTATTTTTTTTTTTTCATGTACTGGCACATAGAGTTAGTGCAAATGAATTCTATTGAATGGAAATACCAGCATTAGCAGTAAATCTGGCAAAGTCTGTCATAAACACACAAAAATACTTCTGTTGAGAAGCTTACATAAGGTAAGCAAGCAGATAGTATCTGTTATTGGCTAGATCCTGCAACCCTCCCACCACTCTGGGGTGTCCAAAAAACTCTCTTTAGACATTTCTTTTATTTCAAATAAGAGCTCATACTGAGTACATTCTTACTTTTGACAACAACAGTGTGCGATCCAGACAGTTGGTCTCAGAAGTTGTAAAAATTTAAATAAACAAAAGTACTCCTTTGCTCAGTGATTTAACATTATCATCAAAATAGGACAAAACAAAAAGAAACAGAAGAAGTGCCATAAAAAGAACAACATCATTTAGTGTTTGTCATTCAAATGCCAGCTAAGCCATAACAGTGTCACTGCACTGAGGCCCAGGCATGCACCAGGGCACACATGGCAACAAGGAAACGTGGCATCATGCTTGCTGTGACAGATGAAAAATGCTAAAGTTCCTTCAGCAGTGTAATATGGAAAACAAAACCTAGGGTCACACTTTCCAAGGAAATATCACCACTCTAAAGTAATCTTTGCTAGATAGAGATGCTACTATGCTCACCAAGTTGCTTACATGCATACATTGGGTTCCTTGGTCCATTCCTGAGATACAGTATCAGGTAACTGTATTTTTGATGCATGCCTCTGACAAGTGCGCCGGAGTAGATCTTTCAGACACATTAACAGCCAGCAAAAGCACAAAGACTGCAGCCAATAATTTTGGCAGGGAAAAGCAGGAAAAGCTAATACCCAGGCACATGCATCTTACACACAGCACACATCTGTTGATCTAATTTTGTCAGTCTGTCAAGGTGCTGTATTTTCCAGGCAGGCAAAAAAAATCTTCCTATATAAGTTGCAATATAAGCAGTTCAGATGATGTTACACCATCAGTGACACCAAATCACAGGATTCATCCTGTGTTTGGTCAGGCCCCAGTGTTCCCTGCCTGGACTATGGGAGATTTAATATGCATTGCTGAAGGGAGTGGCATTGTTAGATGCAAATGTATGTGTGAAAACCACTGATAGGTCTGCTGATTGCATAACTGAGGACCTAGGCTGTGTAATATTCGGAGTTCAGCAAACAGAAGAATTTATGCTTCCTCCCAGATGAATTTATCCAGACAAGAAGAGATTCAGCAAGCTGCTATGTAACAGACAGCCTGATTCATCCTGCCTTTGGCCGATTAAATTCAGAGCCTGATGTAAAGTCTTCCATGGAGAAAGTCAGTTGGATTTTGTCTGAGTTGCTGTATCCATGGTAATGCATCAGGACATAGAAATTTTAACTTTGCTCCAACCAGGTTATGAGGCACAGTATGGCCTGGACTCAGACTTCTGTGCTTATAGAATCATAGAGTGGTTTGAGTTGGAAGGGACCTTAAGGTTCATCTAGTTCCAACCCCCCTGCATGGGCAGGGACACCTCCCACTAGACCAGGTTGCTCAGGGCCCCATCCAGCCTGGCCTTGAATGTTTCCAGGGATGAGGCTTCCACAGCTTCCCTGGGAAAGCTGTTCCAGTGTCTCACCACCCTGACACTAAAGAATTTTTTCCTTATGTCTAACCTAAATCTCCCCTCCTCCAGCTTTAATCCATTACCCCTCATCCTGTCACTACACACTCTGCTAAAAAGTCCCTCCCTAGCTTTCCTGCAGCCCCTTCAGGCACTGGAAGGCTGCTATAAGGTCTTCTCTTCTCCAGGCTGAACAGCCACAACTCTCTCAGCCTGTCTTCATAGAAGAAGTTGAACAGGGTCATCAATAAACCACTGAGTACAAACAATGGAGACAATATCTCAACTTCTTGAGGAATTCTTCAAAACTCTTATCTAATGCCCAATGTGTCATGTCAGGTTCAGTAAAGACTAGTTTCAAACCTTCCTCATTTGACTCTTCTTACACTCCCAAGTCTCCCAGTGATCCTGGGGAGAGTTTGCCCTGAAGTAGAGCTCCTGTGCATACAGTCATGTCACTGCGACACAGCCATGTACAGTAAGTACTTCATATTTTTCTAGTGGAATTTTGCAATACAAAACAGGTTAACAGTGCACACTTTGAACAATGTTCTTTAGGAGTTATTCAGCATAGTGCTAGTTTTAAGTTTTGCTATTTGATCAAGTGCTCCATAGTTGCTAAATCAATGCCATCTACTTTGATGGTAATCACAAAAACAGCCAGAATCATAAAATGATGTATTATGTTCTCAGACTTAAAGGCATTCCTCTCCTGTGAAATTTCCATCATACCAAGAAAACTTAGTGAAGGATTAGGAGTAGGAAGTGTCAACGTAACTCTAGGTCCTCAGCCCTGAAAATAATTTCTTGTTCCTAGTGGCAGAAGTCGCAGAGTTTATTTTCTAACTTAAAAAACAAACAAAAGCAACAAAATTACTTCTAAGCAATGTTCAGAAATTCTCCCTAGCTGGCTGTTGCAAATCAAGGTTATTGGAAGTTTACAGCATTTCACTTGAAAACAAGAACCTATTAATAATTCAATTGCTAAAGAGAGAATCCAGTCTCTGCCATTGTCATAATGTTACCAAAACTGTGCAAAAGCTGTAGTAAAACTGAAGAATTTGTACTTCACTAGAATTCACAGACTAATACAATCAAGGTTTAAAATGCCTGAGTCCTGCTCTTTGGGTCCTCTCCCCCCATGAAAGCATCCTCTGAGATCAATAACCCCAGGTGCAGGAATACTTGCTGCTGCTGAGAGATACAGAAAACCTTTGTTTCATTACAATCCACGTTACTCTCTTCCAAGACATGAACAATACTTGGGAATTAAAGGACTGTGGAGTGGAAAAGATTTTTAATCTAAATTTTTATTCAACTTCCAAGCAGATCTCTGGCTTCTGTGTATCAAGAAACTCTTAAGAAATTCAGTTAGATTTGAAAACCTGAAGCAGTCTACCAAGCAAAATGCTGAGGAACTCACAAACAGAGCATGCAGTACACCCTACAACCTCCAGCATCAGCTTTTAGGAAGACTTTCCAACACTAATCAGAGCAAAAGATTCTGCTTTTGTTGTATTAGTCAATGCACAAATGTTTGGAAGGTACACGAACTGGTTAGTGCATAATAACTTAATCTTTAAAAGGCCAAATTATTCCCAAGGGTGGGGAAAAAAAGGAAAAAAAAAAAAAAAAAAAAAAAAAGGACAGCAGTTGGAGTCCTCTCCATGCAGCTAGAAAGGGGGAACATAATCCTGGGCTATACAGCAAAAGGTTGCTCAGTGTAAAACACCCTGCTCACAGCTTACCAAAGCTCATTGAGGATGCACGTAATATTAAGCTCACAGATGCTCCCACTGACTTCTGTGGACAACCTCTTACTCAGAAATATAACTGATGCCTTAAAAACTCTTTCTGGTTTGGAACTCTACCACCATGTCTCTTGCAGCATAAAAACCACAGTGTGGTAAACCCACCATTTCTCTCTCTCAGCTCCTTTCTTCGCATCTTTCAATAGTTAAGAGAGTAGCAATAGTCTCTGCAAGGGTTGCAGACTGTCATCCCTTGGGACCCAAAGCCCTGGTGTCAGAGATGCAGAACGTACCTGATCCTTTGCTGGTACCAGCAGTTCTTCAATCATCATGCTGTCTCGGGCATAAGAGCTCCTGTTCAGCGTGTAGGACCTATCCGAACTGAAGGAGCGGAGGCTGTTGTATTTACCAGTTATCATAGAAAGTGCAGATGACAATGAGATGAACAAAAAATAAAAACAAAAAAATTAATACATGCAACTTCCAGGGACAGCATAAAATGGCAAAATGTACATAATCTGTGAAATAAATACAAGGGAATAAATTGAATACAAAGTATTTTACTGTAGTTAAGTATCTCCTTTCCTACAATATACATAAGCAAAATCACAACAGATGTTTACTGCTTTGGCAGTATTGCCATGGCTTTAGAATAAATCCAGAACAGTGTATTCTAGCATTTAGATGAACTTTGATAAATGTCTTCATGCCCTAATCCTGAAAGGAGACCCATGAGGGCAGGTCCCAGGAGAGCTGTGGGTAGGCTACAGGCTCAGATTGCTGAAGCAGGTTTAACTAACAGCAAATTTTACGTGTTGTTCTCTTTGTGGCTGAACCACTTTTGACTTTGTTATAAACACCTTAGTAGTTATTCCTTTAAGTTAGAAAAAAAGGACAATGATTTTGAAATGAGAGAAGAAAGAAATTTGCTTATTGATTACTAAATAGAGATTCCAGTGCTTTGGGGATTATTTTATGCATGTTAGACTATTTAAAAATACCAAAGAACACTCTGAATATGTTGCAATTAAATCAACGTAGGAGTGCATTACATTTAACCCTGGAAGATACATTATGGTATGTGCTAAAAACATGCTGCAGGCCTAGACATGCTTGCTACGTGACAAAAAACAAAGTAATAAAAATGTGAATAAAAAGCAACATCCGACAACATATTACACTTCTGAACTAGCAATAACTTTTCAGACTCAAAACTCTAAAACTAGTTTCATGCATTTTGTAGCTGTTAATCAAACTTTTCTAGTCCCTTAGCACACGTTCCTCCTTGTGCTGGAAGGAGGACTGGGATCTTAATTACACACTGTAGGCATATGTTAAGCAGATTTTAACATGACAAATGACATAAAGAAATCAAGCTATATTTGTTATAACAGAGGGATATTCTCCCAGGCTGAGCCCACCCCCTCATCCAAAAATAAAAGCATGTCACTTTCTAATGCTGAATAAAATGGAGATGAGAAATGGCAGCAGCAGAAAGATGTAACACGATGCCATGCCTTCTTACCTGACTTTTGGACTAAAGCAATTTACAGTGGAAAAGAAACAGGAGAAACAGAAAGCAAAGAATCAGACGGGAAAAGCAAGATGTTATGGCTGGATGGCTTATATATTTCATGTGTTTATTTCTTAATGTTACACTCAGAATCAGTACATCCACAAAATGCTTTTTGCTAAATAAAATACTTTGCAGGAAAAAGGCTGTATTTGTCTCCTCTGAGCATAACATGTACAACGTAAAAAAATGAATTACGCAGCAACAAATAGTAATGGCACTGCTAAAATCAGAAGCATGGGGATATTCGATTTCTCTCAAAGAAAACATGAGGTTGAACCTCAGATCTACCTAACATATCTTGCCTGTGAAATTCTGCTCTCCCACTTGCACAGTGAGAATTTAGACATGTGCAGGAAGAGTACTGTAATGAGCAAAAGGTGTCCTGTCAACCTGTGCCCAGCTCTGTACACCAAGTGCACTCCCTCTCCACCGCCACTGTGCTACTTCAGACCAGACCACGGCTGATAGTGCTGTATGATCACCTCGCTCACGCCAGCTTGTGTTTGGAAGCAGCATGTCAGCTCTGTTAATTAAGTTTACAAAGACATAAGATTCTCCTTTTAGATCTGTTTTGCTGATTTTCTAGCTACTGGACTATTTAAAAGCATTTTGGCATTCCTTATGAATGTATTATCACCTAAACACTTCTTAACTTACCTAAAAATTGTAAGTGAAGCAAATCATGGCTGGGCACTGCTAAAGAGCAAATTTACACTGCATGCTTGCATTTCTAACGCAACCATAACAAACAAGACTGAAGAGTAGACATCTAAGCTTTACCTTATGGGAGTTGCCATTCACTGCCAGACAATGAACTCCCTTTTTAAAACAGATCTTTAAACTACAGCATAGGAAAAAGTCCTCAGGGCTCCAGCTTATGAAGTTTAATTATTAGCTTCAGAACGATTCAACTGTCAGTAAATACTCTGCAAATCCACAACTGTGGAAATAATCTCTGCTCATACAGCTTTAATTGTTTTGAGCAATGCATGCTGCAAGGCTTTAGCAAGATTCAAAAATGAAATCTAAAATATAGATCTAGAAATACTTGAGTTGAAATCAACATTAGTCAGATATTAAGATTACAATATTTCATCAGGTTCACAGAAACTTTGCCCTGCTTCTTGTAACACAGAATCTGCTCTCTGTCAAATGGAACCCTATACCAAATTAAGGGTACACCTGCTTTTTTATTTTTAGGAGCATTTTTCTTTAGTATCAGCTAGCTCAGTTGGATTACTCACTAGCACCTTTAAAGAAATAAAAGCATCAAAATAGCAAAGTGATCATAATTCAGTTTTTCTGGCATTTACATTCTTCAGCTAAATTAGTCCATTAAGGAATACTCTAATGTGATTATCAATCTGACCAGTAGTAGTGAAAAGCAAACTGTTTTGGCTGGCAGTTCTAGATCAGTTTCTAGACCAGTTGCAAACTACTAGCACAGAGGTGCCTTGGAGATGGTCACAGCATGATCAGATACCAGAAAAAGTGAATAGTTAGTTTTCTGTATCACTGCCATAAGAAGCCAGCATGAATAAAGAATATGAAACAAAACTGCAATGAACATACACTTTAAAGGCACAGTATTACTGTAACACACAAGTACACCCCCCTCTACTTCGTTTGGAAACAGACTCTAGCTTTGTGTGAAGGAGTGTGCTTGGTTTGTAAAAAACCTGGCAACTGTGGTGACACACAAACAAGGAGAAACAGCAAAGACATTACCTGGCGGAGCGGGCTCCCAGGCTAAAGCCCATGTATCCCTCAGCAGGCAAAGAATCATCTCCCAACTCTTTCAGATCCTGGGGTCCGAGGTATTTGTCCGTATCACCTGTCATTGCATCCTCACCTGCCAGTACAAAAGCCAGGCTGAAATCAGAAGCTACAAGTATTGTAAATGTTTGTGTGCTTAGTAAGTCATAACGCCCTTCTCTGCTCTCCAACCAGGAATCAATCCTGACACCCCCACTTTCCCCAAGGCTCTTTTCATGTAGGATGTCAATCATCCACCCTCTGAATAGGCCTGATAAATGATTTTATAGGGGGCAAATGTAAGAAGCAAAACTCCACCTCGACGTAAAACCAATAAAGTTATATGAGGGATACTATTGCCCAATCGTTTAAGCAAGCTAAAGGGTTCTTCTGTACTTTGCACTATTGCACTTACTTTTGCTTTCTTTACCAAGACGCCCGAGCTGACAAACTAAAGCCAGGTTATTCTATCTGTATGCAAAATAAAAAAAAAATAAAAATAGAACACTTGTGGTGAAAGACAGCCTGGGTGCTCATCAGTACTGAAAAGTGCAGCAAGCTTGAATGAACGCTGAGTAAAAGAAGAGGCCGGCCTTCCACCCCAGGTGTTTCTCAATAACTCAGGAACTTTTGCATGGCCTTTTTTTTTTTTTTTTTAAATGAACTGCTTCACCCTCCCAGGTTGATTTTCCGAAGGTAAGTCCATGAGGCAGCCCCTTGGCGGCCCCGGCAGGGGGGCGGGCA
Source organism: Apus apus (assembly GCF_020740795.1). Taxonomy (NCBI): domain Eukaryota; kingdom Metazoa; phylum Chordata; class Aves; order Apodiformes; family Apodidae; genus Apus; species Apus apus. The sequence continues at coordinate 30,536,056 of NC_067285.1, forward strand.
GGGCTGCGGCGGCCCCAGACCCGCGGAGCAGAACAAAGCCCGGCGGCGGAGCCGGCAGCGCGGCCCGCCCGAGCCCCGCGGTGACTCCCCGAGAAACGCCAGACCGGGGATACGCGGACATCGACAGACAAGTAGGTTATTAGGGTTTTTTTAGAAAAAACACCAAAGGAAGGAAAGTTAAATCTTATCAGAGGACAGATGCCGCAAAGGGTTAACGGGGCAGCTCACTCTCGCTGGGAGTATTTGCATACCATTACATCATGCAAAACTACATTCCTGCACTGACAGAGCAAGTCCAAAATATGCCTTTTGCGGTTGTAGGATTTTTCCCCCCCCGTTCCCTCTCCATCACAGAGCAGAGCTCCCCGTACGCGCATGCCTTGCCTGCATTCATGCTCTCCTCCTTTGTTGTGAGCGCGTTTTAGGTGTGTAAAGTTGCACAAGAGAACTTTAGCAGCGCGTTCTAGAAGGTAAGTGACTTCGCAACCCCAGCTATACGTTTCCCTCTTTCATTCATGGAGTTTAGACCAGTTTCCATTCACTTCACTCAGGAAACCACAGGCGAGCTCTGGTTTTACACTAACAATCAATTCTAAAAATACCCCTTCAGAGACTGCTCTGCAAGCGGCAAACAGGCAACTTTCTCCTCAAGCCCCAAAACACCCAATATTTTAAGTAACAGTTTAAAAGCTAAAATGTTCGTAATATACCAGAAAGCATTAAACAAACAAACAAACAAACCACAACCAGAAACAGAAACATTACATATGAAATTAAACTTTAAAAAGTCTTACTGTTTTGGAAAGCCATTTTCACCAGTCTGGTCTATAAGAATTTTTTCCCTGATGTTTCCAGAATTCCTATTAGTCCTATTAGTCCTTAAGCAGTGATTTAGAGTTAATCTCCAAACCAGCACAAGCAAACTAATCCCTGTGGGTCATATTCGCTTTCCACACAACAACTGAGATCTTCTTAACATCTTGATCTCTTCGTATGTATTTTAGGACATGTGTATCTTTGTCCTCTCAACTCAGATCAAAGTTCTTTGCAAATATGAAACAAAATAAAAAATAATAACTACAGTTTAAAAAAAAAAAACTATCTCCTTTTAACACTCTGCAGACATCCTTTTAAAGCTTCTGCTGATTGGATTACAGCCTCCCTTGGCAAGCCTCTTGAATGGTGACATAAATGCAGGCACTCCAGTTATTTGTATGTAAATAGGGGTGCTGCGAGGGTGTAGTTTTTCTGTAACTTGATACCGGGGCTGAGCAGGGAGCGCGGGGCTGCGGGGCAGGCGCTGCGCTCCGCCCGCCCAGCCGGGGCTGGGCCCGGTGCCTCCCCTCGGTGCCTCCCCCCGGCCCCTCCCCCCGCCCCCGCGGCCACCCCCGGGGACAGGAGCGGGGGCCCGGAGGAGCCCGGTCCCCTGGGGACAGGCGCGGAATGAGCCACAGCTGCTCCGTGGGTGCCAGTGGCGAGGTCTGGGTGCTGCCCCCGCTCCCGTCCCGCACCCCCCGCGTGAGGAGGTACTTGTGTCCAGAGAGAAAATTCAGGTGCTTGGGGAAAAAAAGCTGCAGCTCGGGAGGGAACGAAGCGGCCCAGAGAGTGTCCCAACTACTAACTGGACCAGTAACATTTGGAAACTTCGGCCTTTGCAACACCTGAAGACGAGCGCTGCGCCACTGTAAGGAACAGAAGAGGCATTTTCTTTAGCAGCATCATTTGTCAAATCAAGGTGGAAAATGCAAAAAGCCACCCCAGTTGAGCTACAAAATACATTAGATGTTATCCTGCTCTGCAGCTAATCCAGCCAGAGCAGGATTACTCTGATGAAATGCTCTCATCAAAGGAAAAGCTGCATCTAGGAGTGGTAATTTCAAAGAATTCCAGACATTGTTTTGTGATCGTGGGAGGCTGGAGCAAAATGGGTGGTGCACGTTTCAGCAATCCTGCTCTGTTTAATTAGGTGCCACAGCCTAACCCTCTGTGTTTCAGGTAACCAACAGTGTTTGCTCACAGCACACTGTATTCCTGCAGAGAAATATCCCACGGAAAAAGTGAAGGCAAAATTCATAATTGAACACAAACGACAGAGAAATGCCCAAGAAGTAACGCACTGAGGAAAAAACACTATAGAGAATACTGTATTGCTTTGCTGCCGTTGCCATTCTTCCCTTCATAATCTTACATGTGGAAAAAGAGATGATGTCCTCCTCACCAGTGGGCAAACACAGCTATCACAAGCATGGGAAACTGTTGAAAATCCAGGAAAGCACAGCAAAGCTGGGTCAAAGCCAAGGCCCATCAGTCCTAGTATACCCTGTCTCTGACAGCAGCCACACTTCACCAAAAAAATATAAGAACATGAAACAGTGGAAGTCCTCCAGGACATTTTTCTAGCTGGCAGTGATCTGAGCTCACGTTTCTAAAGCCACAAGAAGTATAGTCATGAGCTGCTATTTCCCCACCACCACCTTTTAAAATTCTTCCAATTACATTTTGAACTCATGGAAACTTTTTGCATTCCCCCCACCAAAGGTGTGCCAAGGAGTCACACAATTCAATAGCTGTTGCAGGAAGAGCAGCCCTTTCAATTTAAGCTGAACTGCCTCTTGCCAATTTCACTGATACACTTCTGGAGAGGAAGCAAGCATCACTGCAAACTTGCCACCGGCTGTTTTATACATCTAGTCTATTCCTCATTCAGTTTTGTTGGGTTTGGTTTTTTGTTTTGTTTTTGTTTGTTTGTTTGTTTTTTTCTGGGATAGACAGTCCTACTCTATTTACTCTTTTCTCTCCAATAAACTTTTCCATACCTCTCATCACCTTTTCCCATGTTTTCCCCATTTTTCTGGGTACCTTGGTGTGTCTCCTACTGCTGGGAATTCCGAGAGTGCAGAGTAAGTGCTCTTTTTAAAGGCCAGTGACAAAATACAGGCTGGCAGCAGGAGAGAAAGCATCATGTGTCTTGGGAAAATCCCAAACAAAACTTAATCATAGCCTGGGATCCAAATAGGCATTTGTCGCTGGTTTTGCTAAAGATCCCCAAAGCTTTTGCCACTCCCTTGTCAAAGCCCATCCAGAGCTGCCTGATGGCAGAAGAGATAAAGCCACAGGGAAGAGCATGATGCTTCCAGTAGTAGCTAAGGTTTTGGTTTGGAGAAAAGCCAGTACCAAACCACTGAAACTTCCATGAATCTGTAAAATTTTCTGGAGACAAAGAAACTGAAAAAACTCTGAGCGTAAAAATATTGATTAATCAAACCCTCATAAAATGATCAATAACAGACTTTTATCCAATGGGATTCTCTGTCCTGTCTTAAATGCACTTAAAATGTTGTACCTCAGCACCTACTCAAGGATCAGGCAGTGTGCACTCATGTGCTGTTAGGACATCTGTCTAATCTGCCAGGGTTTCATTAACATGATAGTTAGTCCTACTAAGAGGGATCTCCATTAAATGAGCTTAAAACAGTGTCCTTACTTACACCCAAAAGTTTGTTATCTACTGAAGACCAAATTAAAAAACAATAAAAGATCAACAATTAGTGTTTCTTGACAGTGACTGACTTAATTCTCAATACCTGAATTATTTTATTCTCTTCACTGCTCACATAGTCTCACACCACTCTTTGTACCAGCTTCCATTGCTTACTGTCCCTTCCCCTCTGAGACAGCAGTGACAGATTTTGAGGGAGACTGTTGTGACAGAGCTCACTGCTAGGTTGTGGCAGGGCTTCAGCTTCCTCCAGCAGATTACAGCTCTTGCTCTTGCCTGAAGGAATGCTCCTAGGCCAAGCATGCCAGGAGGTTCCCTCCAGGCCTCCTGCAGATGTCTGGAGCTGTGCTTCAGCATGGCTGATTCCTGGCTCCCCACCAGCCCTGTGGCCATGGGCACACCACTGGGGCTCCCAGCAGCTGTGCAGGGTGTGGGCACACACCCTGAGACAGTAAGAGGAAAGACCTGGTTCTTGTAGTCTTAGGTTTCACATTTATAAGTTTTGCAATCTCTTTAAAAATAAAGGCAGAGCACATGTTCAGTGTGCATCAGAATTGTTGTATATTCTTCTACCAACTTTCTGCTACATATGAAGATGAGCCCACAGAGTCATCTTCACATTTTTTTAAAAAAAAACAACACTATTTCTGTTTTTGGAGTGTAGCAGTTTCCCAGCACTTAACCTCATTTGGGCAGAATTGCCAGAGCTCTCTAGGAAAAGGTCTCCTCTCTCAACCAGTCTGACTCCAAACCAAACTGTCCTTAGCAGGGAAGAGAAATTACATAGTATCCATGTACATACTTATTTGGTGGGCACAGCAAGACACACAAAGGAGCAGTTTCCTGATTTTTGTCTGAGCTCTGAGAATCTACATTTCGAGCCTTCAATTCTCTTATGAGAGAACCCTGAGGATTGTGGAATATCAAGAAATCATTAAACAAGTTTCTCTCACTGAAGAATTTTGGCTGATAACATGAACATTAGCCAAGTGAGGGACAGCTTGGATTTGTGTGGCAAATTTGTGCCCTTTTCTCACTTGGAAATCAGTAACCCAGCTCTGAAATTTGTCAGAGTGCATTACCACATTTATTTCTACTGGCAGAAGTGGATGAATTGCACGTAAATACTCTAGCAAGCACTGAGGAGTTGTGGGGGTGGTATATGCAAGTATATATATTGGTATATGCAAGTCAGGGAAGAGAGAGGCCAGTGGTTACTACCTCAAAGCCCGTAAGTCATCGCATGCCTTGCATACTGGAAAGCTTCAGCATAGATTAATAACATTATATTAATTATGTGATTTGAGAGCTCTCTTTCAGTGTTAGGTTTGAAAATTACCCTGTTATACATAAGCAAGCCTCTTAGCTATCCTAATAACAACATGGATGCAGAATAATCTCTAGGCAGGAAATTAATCATACTACCTGCATTCTCAATTTTTTTGTTTGTCTGGTTTTTTAGTTAGTTACTATAAAAATGTTTCTCAGATCACACACACCCCTGCAGGCTTTGTATTTGGCCTTAACAAATGATCCCATATATTGGAAGACACATTTTACATCATTGGTTCTAATATTCACATTCCATAAACAAGTGCTTCTAATCTGTCCCTTGCTGCATGCTGTGCAGAGGGACAGGACAATAGTTACTGCTCTGTTAACTAACACTGCTATGCGTCAACGTTCCTGTCAGTTAAAACAATACAGCATTTTGAGCAGTGCAACAGCCTAAGAGTTACTTGTAACACTCAGGTGCCAGGTAAGAACACTGTCCACTTGCCAATTGCAGCAAAGGGAACACAATGACAAACTGGAAACAAACCAAAAGCCACAATGCATTAATTAAACAAGAGCTGTACACAATGAACACAGCTAAGTAGCTTTTCCACCTTACTGTTTAAATGCCATAAAATTTTAAAGCAAACCTATCAAAAAGGAAGAAGAAATATTAAACACACAGAAGAAAACTGAACGCAGTCACTTTTTTTCCTACTCAAGAGGAAAAAACTGCAGCTCTAATGCAAGTGAATTGGGACACACAAAAAAGCCTTCAGGTCACTGCTGTTCTCTTCCTCAACTGAAGACCTTCCTTTTTCTGAATGTCACCTGGGAACCTAATCCTGCTGTGGCCTCTGGCAACCTGCAGTTCATGGTGAAACTCACACAGACTCCTGCACAAAGAAACCAGGAGAGGTCTGATCTAACAGGGGATGCTAATATAGGGGAGGGAACGAGTTCCTAAAGTAGTTTTAAATACTTGGGGACCACAGAAGCCGTATCAAGCCTGCCCAGCACCAAGGAGTAATGCTAGGATGGCGTGGCTGCTAGCACAAATAGCTCAGGAGACTTCCAAAGAGGCACTGAAGAGAGGGGTTTATAGCCACTCTCAGATTTCACATCACTTTGCAGGATGATACAGATGAAATCTCAGCTACAAATTACTTCCTTAACACTAACAAACACCAGTGTGTTGAGTCCGACCCAGCATCTTCTTTATTCAGGACAAGAGTAGTCCCATTCGGTTTTGCTGAACGTCATGATTGAAATATTATATATATTAAAAAAACCCAAACAAAACACAAAAACCCCATCCTGAAGGTACTTCTTTCTAGGCCAATTCCACTACCAATGTTAATCAACCAGCTTAATCCACATCAGAATTTAAAATTACAACAACAACAAAATAATTTCTCCTGCTGCTCACTTTCATTATCAGTTATTTCTTCCAAAGTGTTTTGATATTTGGCCATTTTGTCTGATATTTTATTTTTCAGTTACAATAATAAAACAATTATCCACTTTTTAGAAGCAGCAGCAAAAGACAAAACCAGAGGCAATTTGATTAAAAATTGGGAGTAAGAGATTTAGAAGAAATTAGAGAATAAACAGCATTAGCTCAAAGAATGTTAGAAAATGTTCTTAATTGTAAAGCAGAAAATGTTAGTGGGATAATAAGAACATTATCTGAAAGGATTTATTTTCAGAAAGATGAATTAAAGGAAGAAGCTTAAGTTAAATATCACTGCAGTAAAAAATGCACAAGTACCTTCTTCAACATCTGACAAATATTCAGCATCGCTGAGTATTTCAGGGGCATTGGCTTTACGAACTGCATGATTTAAATAAACAAAATAATTAAATAAAAGCATAGACTATCAATGAGTCAACAAAACAACCAATGTAAAATAATAACAAATGTGCAAAGACCCAATCAAACAAATACTGCTTGCTTGTTGTTTTGGTTATTTTTATACAAACATTTCTTAAAACAATGGAAGACTGAAAAAAACCAGGATTTTTAATTTAATACCTTCATCATCAGACATATCAAGAACTTCATTCATGGTTTCGGGTACATTCATTTTGTGCTTTTCTGTAACAGTCTGTCAAAGAAAAAGATAATTTCAGAGTAGAGGCATAATTTTTCTTAAAATTATGGCTGATTTAATAATTAAATGCAAGGTAGGATATATTTTTATCTGCAGTTAGTAGAAGATGATTTAGTTTTTTTAGCTTATTCAGTTCCCTTCTTACAGAAGCATTGAACTATACATTAAAAAACTACATGAAATCATACAGAAGGAGGCAACAATATATGTGTTTTAAACTATATTTGAATTTTCACAGCAGGAAAAACATGACCTGAAAGCCTAGAAGGTGATGATATCAGAGAAGAAACAGATAGACTGAGAAGAGTTTCATGTCAAGGGTTCTAATACGAGCTCTTTAAATAGCCCTTTAAATTTTGAGCAGGAATATGTCATCTCTATTTAAACTGAACTCTTGGAGGGATGTATTTCTCCTTTGTCATTAGAAAAATGCTGCAATTTGGGAGCAGGCTTAATCTGTGGGAATTTTTTCAGAGGTACCTCAGCGTGAATTGTGTGGTTTTCCCACAAGTGAGAACAATTGTAACCACATGCAGGGCTAAATGATACCTCTTAAGGAATTTCTGCATGAAAAACACTCAGAAGTGGTTGGTTGATTTTCATTCTGATGTTTATATTGATTCAGACTCAAGGACCAATATAAAAAAAAAAATTAGAAGCAGAAAAAAATGTTATGAATTCCTGAAATTTGTTCCTACAATACCTGTGTATCCCACAAATGACATGCACATTTTAGTCTCCAGCTGGGGTATAGTGCAACAAACACTGGTAAAGTTCTAGATCCTGCAGGAGACCCTGCAGAAGTACCATTCAAGAAACACAGTGAATTTAAAAACAAAACAAAAAAGCCCAACCAAACCAATCTCAGAAAATAAAGCCTATGCCAAAAACCACTCCCATCTTTACAGGGCTTTTATAGCATATTTATTTTAGCCACCATTACTTCTTATCCTTCAGATACAAATACGAAATAATTAGCAAATTCAGGAGGACAAAACAGCTTTTCCGTTTTCGTTTATTTTAACATGTTTCTGTTTTTCTCTGGCCTCATAAATACTCAGTTGGCAGTTCATGTTTCTTGGGCTATTGCCATCACTTCACATAGGCAGAGCAGCTCCTGCATGCTTAAACATCACAAAAGTTATAAAAATCCTTACACTTCTTTCATTTTGTGGGAATTATCTGCAAAGCTTTTTAGCACATTGCTGTTAAACTATCAAAATCAGAGGGCCTTTTTTTTTTCTTTTTTTTTTTTTTTTTTAGGTACTACTGGTTTTTTTTATTGGTGTTTGAGTATAAATTGTAGTAAAATTAGCTATGTTCATCCCTGGTTTCATTAATTTTACCTTTGGGAGTTGTTTAGCCAGAAGCCTCAAAAAATAAGTCTCAGCAAACTGAGTTTTTGAGAGTCTCAGTTGTGAATCAGATTTCATGTCTAGACTTCCAAAGTCTGACAATTACACACTTGTGAATGATGTGCAGCATATTTTTATTTTAATGGAAATTGTTTCTGGAATTGAGAGTAGGTACTTGGGGTACTATAGTCCTTTCAGCATCTAACATTTCTTCTAGCACAATCCACAGCCTGACCCACTGTCTCTCTGCTCTTCATCTACAGAATATAACTGATCAGTCACATTGTGCAGCACTAACTCCTCCAGCTTCTTGGTTCTACAAGCTAAGAATGACTTTGTAATATTAGGAGTTCTTAAAAAGTGGGGTTTTACTTTATTTCAGCTTCCTTGTTGTACATTAGGTGATCACTCAAGTTTATGCTACTCCATATAAAATCTTCTCTATGAAATTTTTAAGGTTGTGGAAAATTATTCTGGAATCTTTCTAGAGATAAAAGTTTTTCTCAGAAAACCTAGAGAGAAGCTATGAGGAAAAAAAAAATAAATTCTGGCATATTCCCTTATATTTTATTGTTCTGAAATTTGTCTTTCGTGTGGTGTATTTTCTGTAAGCTACTGAATTATAGACCACAGCCAGGAAAATCAGAGGAAGAAAACGCACATGCAATAGCAGAGCTAAAATCTGTTCGTCATCCCAAATGCTCATCGTATTGCAACCACCTGCTTGCACTGACAGACCACACAAATGGGTGATGACAAAACATGGAACACACAGTAACTGTTTTCCTTCTCTAATACATCTAAAAATACCTCTGCACACATACTTAACTTTTTCTTTTTAATCAAGAAAAAAAGTTGCAGAAAGGAAAAAGCAAATTTAGAGCCAACGCTCAGAATTTATGCTCCTAAGAACCAATTCTGGCTTTACTGGTGTGGTGGTACATTGGAGGCTCCTTGCCTCACAAAAATGTTTTCTTCGCAGAGCAATTTGGCAAAACATAACTGAACAGAAGATCTTTGAGGAATATTTTGGTTCTATGAATCACCATTTATCTGATAGCAGGCAGTATTCGACCATTGCTAGTCCCTTTAGTCTCTCCCGGCTAATGCTGCAATAAGTCTTTCTGAGATGCAAGAGAGACAAGCTGGAGTTCAAGTATATGTCAGTGAAGAGATACCTGGGCTTGCAGGAGGTGACTGTGGCTGCTTGCAGAGGGCAGCCTTTCACCACCTTTAAGAATATGCCAGAAACTACACAATGAGGTGCTTTTAAGTGAATTCCAACCACTTCTTAGGTTTGAATAGGTTCTCTTAGCCCAAATACAAACCATGATACACCAGTCCCTTGGCAAACCCTCTCAAAAGGCAGAAGGAGCTTCTATTTACAGAAGACTGTAGGAATGTCTTTTCAACTACAAACCAGCCTGTGTTCCTGTGGTTTGTGCCCTAAACAGCAAGATCTGAGGAAAAACATGGCAGCTATGACCAGTCAGTTACACATTCTGTTTGCTGCTTGGTTGGTACTTTTCCTGCATACATCTAATAATGTGTACTGCCTTAAAAATATATTGCTCATATTTGACTTAATATCCACTTTATACTACTAAAAGGAAATAAGTGGAAATTAAACTGCAGTCTCAGTAGGCATGTAACTAAACAAAGCTGAATACACTGGCTTAGGAGAAATTCTTCCATTCACTGCTGAACTAAGCTGTACTTACAATTGTAGTCATGGTCTCTTCTGTCACCACCTTCAATGTGTCAACGACTGAAATGTAGCCAAGTCGCTTAGCAATGGCCAGGGCAGTGTTTCCATTCTAGCAATTGAAACATTTATAACAACAGTTGAATGTTAGCAAGGCTAAGTGTAGAAACCGGTAATTGAATGTGGAAAAATGCACAATACAAGTAAAATAAATATTTGCATTTTGGTGATTTAAATAAATATTTTGAGAAGTAGGGTATATAACTAAGTTTTTAAATCTTTATGGAAATAGGATGAAAGTGAAAAGATTTTCACTGCTTGCTGTTCTAGTTTTGGAAGAGATGATGGCATAAAGGATGCAGGGGCAGTGGGAATAGCCTTCCTCTACTCTTTTCCTTTCCCACCACATTTTTTCCACGTTTCCCTTGCTCAAATGCTCTGTGGGGGGTGGGACAGCTGAGCCTGAGAGGAGAGGGGTGGCTGGGCAGCAGTGCCCCCACACTTACCACAGTGAGTTCGTTGGGCGCCGCGCCGTGCTGGAGCAGGACGTTGATGATGTGGGTGTGCCCCTGCTGCGCAGCCTGGTGCAGTGGCGTGTACCCGTTCTGCGGGCAGAAGAAAAGGGAAAGCCTGTAGTGGGCACAGCACACAAGCTGCCTCCGCAGAGCCAGTGAGGCAGAAGTGGAAAACTAACCTTTGTTTTGGCATTAACTTTTGCAGAATGTTGCAGAAGGAAGTTCACAATTTTTATGTTTCCGTAGTGGCAGCCAACGTGCAAAGGAGTGTATCCCATCTAGAACAAATGTAAGCAATTAGTAAAGGTGACTATTCCCCACATCCCCTGACAAAAAAAAAAAACAACAGACAAGACACAGAAAAAATCCTGCTAAGCTTTAACTTCTTTGGCCTATGTTATAAACTTTGCAACCTTGGAAAAAACCCACACTTCTCATTAATGTCAATTCAAGTCCCGTTCTTTGTGAACCTCTTGGAAAGCCTTGTATCCTGCACTCTTCAACACGTGCAATGCTGATTCAAGATTTGTTTTCCTCTCCAATGTCAGACTGTCAGGTCTCTAGGGCAGAGCCCCACTTCTTGTGTGCAATGCCTTACACAGTCAGGTTCACTCCAACCATGTGATAATAAACAAATAAATAAAGTAAGTAATAACAACTTGCTAAGAACCAGGCACAGCTGAGGGCTGCCTCAGCCACAGTGCAGTTTGCAGCCCATCCATTCTGACTGAAACACCCGGAAGGCAAATCTTAAACAATGCTAATATAAAACTCTGCCAGAACAATATAGTCCTGCAGAAACTGGAACACCAGCTGGTGAATTGATGCTCTAAGACAGAAAGGTCTAATTTTTCATGTGTCTGGCCTCGTGTGATACAAACTGAAAGAATTTGCTTTTTCTTGGCAACCGCAAATATGAGAAAGTTGAATGTATCCTTTTTGTACCTAATACTTATTTTTCATTACCAGTGGACAGACTAAAAATATTTGTGAACTTTGGGACTCCCCCGCCAAATGGTCTAAACACAACTAAATGGCAATTTATAGTAAAGTATACACATTTTGGGAATTTTTCTAAAAAAAAGTTAGTACAAGAAGAATATCACTTAAAAAACTGACAAGATTTTTAAAAACAACAACTAGTTCTTTAAAACTACTTCTGGTAGCAAAGCAGGAGTCATTACACTGACTCTAAACTCATTCACTTTTAAACTCATGTATTCAAATTAAGTTGAACAGCATGTTGAAACCTGTTAATCATCATAAACACTTTAATCAACAGTTAACACTTAACATACAATGCAACAAAACTAAGAGGACCAAAGCTTGCTCTTGCTGCTCTTTTCTTAATCTGTTAGTCCATGGGAACATTTTTAGCAGTTCTGAAAAAGTGGGACTTGCTTGAGATGCTTTAACATCTTGGAAATTATACTATCTTTCTTGAAGTAATTACCTTTTCCTGCCTCATTCTCCTGCAAGACAGTACTGTGTTGTCATCTTTAACAAAAATAGTCAATTTAGAGCTGCACAAAGGACAGTTGAGGAGACAGCTCTAAATGGGACACCTGCTACTTTTCTGCATGGCATGGAGAGAGGCAACTTTTCCCCACACTTTCCCTCCACTCACACTAACAGCTTGATGGCTTTCCAGCAGAGTATTTGCTGGGCTCACAAAGATCGATTAATGGTCTTTCCCCTCTCTTGAGGTTCATTAATGAGATCCCTTTGCCCTTTAAACATCAGGTTTCATGAGCACACTTGATGGGCTCTGTAATGCCATTTTAGATCATGCTCACATGTGGCTTCACTATTTTGCAAGCAGGATGAAACTAGGCTGCCAGCATATTATGTCCTTTTGCTATTCTGAGGGACTTCCAATGTGGTATCAGCCCCACGCTCCATTATCAATTTTTATGGAAAAATCAATCGCTAGGCTGTGAAATTCATATCTGATATGAGGAACACAAATACACTAAACACATGGTAAAATGCACTGCTGTTAATCTACAGGAATTCTGCTTTCAGAGAAAAGGTAAGAAGTGAGGCAGTCAGAGACTGTTAATTCCAGCAGCAGAAAGGAAAATTATAACATATATGGGGAAACATGGCCATAGTGCACGTCTTGTCCAGGTTAGACAACTTGGTCAAAAGCACTGAGGAGGCAAGTCTAAAGCCTGAGATTCAAGAGCCAGTACTACACCACATGTTAGAACCATGAGGTCAAAGCTGCTCTGAAGAAAGGAAAAGTAAACCTGAAGTATTAACTATTTCCAATACAGGGTAGTTTCAAGGGCCCAAGAGTTTAGACACACCATTTTCTTCATGTCACTTTGCCTTTCATACTACTTTACACAAGCTTACCTAATTTCAGTTGTATTAACACATGCTAGGATATGGTAGTTGTGCCAGTTACTTTGAGTTTGGGTGTGTATTTTTTCTGCAGTTAATTATATAACTTTTGCCATCTAAAGAATCTACTAGCTTTGACAACCAGCACAAGTTAATCATTGAAAAAACCAGCGCTGGATCCAAATTCCATTGGCATCAGCAGAATTAAACTTTCCATTGACTTGCATGAACATTGGAGCAGATGTCAAATGACTACAAGGAACTTTCCTGCAGAACAGTTGTACACAGTGGAAAGAGCCTGAGCACCAGCTAAAATATAATTATCATGAACTGAACAATGGGACCTCATTTTACAGTTACTGTCAGTTTATGGTTGGCCTAATAGCTTCCTAGCTGTGCCCAAGGTCTGAATCTGACAGGGCTCCCCATAAGCTGGCCAGAGTCTTGAGTCCTCAGCAGAACACTGAGCATATTCACGCAACCAAATGCCTCAAATACCACTTCTGCAGTCCCTGTTCCTACATGTCCAAAGATAAACTTAGATTAAAACATTGCCAAACTACCTAACATCAGTTAAAAAAATAATAATGTTCCTCATACAAAACCTTAATTCCCTTCTCTCCCTTCAAAATACAGGTCTCTTAACATGACCTACAAGGTCAACAAAAAACAGACTTCATAAAACCAAATGGACAGAGGAAATCCAAGGCAAGGCTCACATGCTGGGGACCCCCTACTAATAACCCAAAAACATTAAAATCTGGGGAGTATCAAAGAGCCAAGACCAGCTATTTGCTGCTTCCCCTTTGAAGTGATCTGTAAAGGCTTCTCTCTACAGACTGTAGCAATGAATATTGATGAAGGAGCTATCACACCCATGATACTGCAGTACAGCAATTTAATTCTACAAATGGTATATATGAATATGTGGTACCTTCATAAATGGCTAGAGTAAGTAATTATTTTTGCCACCTCTGGCCAGCCTGCTGTTTAAGTCAGACAGCAAGTGAAAACTTTTCCTCTTTCCCCTCCAAATGCATGATAGAATTCATGGCTTTTCCATAATGACACAGTCACTATTCTCCCTGCTACAGCCCTTGATGTCTCAGAGCTGAAGCTGAAGGAGGCTTCCTCTTGGTGTTGCTAGCCTGGTCAGGTATGGCAGCTGGAGGCTTGTGCACCAAAAGGCAGCTTCTCTGCCACAGTCATCCTGCATGTCCTGGGTAGTGACGTGGGCACCTGCTAGCCTGGTGGCAAAATACTAGTTTCATGTCTGAACACCCTGGAGGGGCCTGGGAGCTCTCTTTTAGGTTTGTCATACCCTGTGGTCATCTCAAGTCATGTCATGTTTGATGAGGCAGTGCCTAATGCAGCACTCAGTCACTGACAGCAGACTAACAGAGATCTGACACGGCCAGTCACATCTCACAGGGCATGAATCCTCCTCAGTCACCAGAGGACAACTTTCACATTTATAGTCAGCAACATTTGTAGTGAAGGCATTGCCCAAAATAAAATTTATTATCAAAATGTCTTTTTAATGCCTGAGACCCAGAACAGATATCCTTTGCTTCTCAGCTACAATACAGATTCCTGCATTCAACTTTTTCTAGCTCAGGAAGGTATAACTTTTATATTTATATCCTAATATCCTAATGGAAAACAGATATTCTGTTACTTTTTCTGAAACACTCTGGAAGATTCTACAACTACACAACCAAATTAATTACAAAAGTACTTGTTCTCATGACTACTCAAGCTTGCAGGTTTCATTCTCTATAGAAATGTGTCTAGGAGGCTGAAACATTTTGTTTCAAAAGCTATTATTTTTAAAAACCCAACAATCAAACAAATCCAGCCCCACAATTATACACATCTCTGCACATCAGTTAAGGTTCAGGATTATATTTACTGGCAAAGTGCCAAAGCATCCTAATATTAAAAAAATTACTACCAAGAAAACCAGGGCTTTTGTTTAATGCTGCTCTAATTCCTATCACCCTCTGGCAGTCAGCTGCCATGCTGCTTCTAGCTGTTTGAAAGAATGAGCAGCAATATGGGAGTTAGCAGCTGGGAAGGGCTTATCAAAAGCCACAAGAATAAGTGCTAAAAAAATAAATCAGAAATACTGAGCTTTTCAATTCAAATGGATAAACAGAAAACATTCCTTATTCTCTCACTCTTAATTTTTTTTTTTTTTTGAGGGAAATTATCACAAGCCTTGTATCCTTGTATATCATGTCAGTGAATTACTTTAATATCCTCCACTGGTAATAACCATAAATCTTAACAGCTTGAATTACTGCATCTTTCTAGTCATGCTGACTCTCAAGCTGCTCTGTTTTTGCTTTTCTGCTGTAAGTGTCAGGCAATACAGCTACAATATTATTGTTGACAAGGATAGAAAATGATCTAGATCCAGAGATCACAAAGACATCCAGCCTTGTTTGAACGAAACGGGCAAACATATGTGTACATACACACTGCACTGCTTTGCTGAATCAGGGCTTAGCATGTTGAATGATCTTGCAGAGGTTCATTATTGCACATTATTGGGTTGGACATTTCCATACAAATGCCCTGATAACATCTGAACACATAACAAGTGCCAAGGAGAGAGAAAGGTACCATGAAGAGATACTGAACATATCTGTATATGAGCGTTTGTTTGGTATGAAAGTGATTCTTCTCAGTAGCACTTCCCACCCTCCCCATCTCCTTCCTATTTCTTTCTGCATCTGCAAATTGGATATTCCAATGGAAAAAACTGATTGCAGTTATGAGCCACTCAGGTTGGTATGAGGCTCCTCTCAGAACAAGGCAGGAGACCTGAATTAAATCTCCCTTAATAAATTTGAAACGACCTTGCAGTCACCATTATCTCCTATCAAGACTACAGTTTCAGGAACAAAAGACAGTTTAATACTGGCTTTTTTTTCCAGACTGTCATCAACCAGGGACTGTGAGAGTTCCCCCTGACAAAGGCCCAACACCAAGTGCAGTGTAGCAACCATCTGACTGAAACGACCTGCACTGAGATCAAAGCTCCAAATCCTGCTCTTCATCCTTGTCTGGACCAGCACTCTTCTCTTGTCAGTCTTCTGTTTCCAGTCCATCACAGTAATGCTGTATGCTAAAGAACACTATCCAATGGGATAAACAGTTGCATAATGACATGTGGAGAGCTGCTGAACCATGAAACAACATCTACTTGCGCCAACTCTCAGCACAAAAGCCCTGCAAAAAAAGCACCACCACCTGTACCACTACAGCTTTCACACAACGTGACCACCCGAGAAGGAACATCTGCTCACAGCCATGGCTTCGGATTGACTTTTAACTCCCAATATTATGTGTAAGATGAGCACTCCTTGTGTTAAGCATGATATTGCATAGCACAGTTTCAGCATTGAAAACTCTTTAAAATACCTAAGTTCAGACATAAAAATGTAACATGAGAATGGTCATAAACTGCTGCCTTTGCAGTGGGACCCTATTATGCCTTCCATAAAAACTACATTCAGATTTTAAAGCTTTCTAAACAACAGGGGTTTTGAAGCAGCTCTGAAGCTTCACCACCTAAAGTGCATTTTAGTCTTCCTACTTTTCTACCATTCTATTATTTGCTTCTTGTGTATTAAGGTGTTTTCTGTGGTTTATCAATTGGAGCTCAGTTTAACATAGCTAGGCTTAAAACCACATAACAAAATTCTGTCTTCAAGTGGCAGGAGCAGCTTTGTGGCCTTCTAAGCACTAGTTCTGGCACAATAAGCCAATGTTGTTTACTCTTCAGTGTTGACTGAGACAGACTCCTGCAGCTCTGGGATTAGAAGCTATTTAGTTAAGTGATGCAGCAGAACCAGACGGGTCCCATAACACCATCAATAAATGGACTTAAAAACCAGCAGCTATTCATCCTTTCATGACTTTTTCTACAACAAAGCTCAGGAAGAAATTTATTGGGAGGCAAACTATCCCAGGAATGGACCAATGGTTCAGGTCTGAGAGAAATTTTGAAAATGCCCCTAAGTTTTAGTGCCAGAACTTATCTTAATCATGCAGACTAATCTCCTGCACAAGAGATTTTCTGCAGTATTGGATTTTTTATTTCCCTGCTATAGCTTCAAGGTACAGAATATGTTTCTTCCCAATCTTCTCCTCTAAGCACCTGAAAAACCCCAGCTGTGCATGGCTCTCAGAGCTTGAGCAGGAATAAGAACTCCCATGTGTCAGAACTGCAAAGTCTAGAAGTCTTCACAGGCAGTGTAAGTTATATATAAATGATGATTAAAGAACATGTACCAGAGGTGGAAGATGATAGCTTGTTGGTCTCTACCCAAGAAGTTGAATGACCTGCTAAGATATTAAGTGTCCTCCCTCTATTGACAGATACTGTGCTGGAGTGACATAACTGATGCTTACTTAATCTGGTAAAATTACAAATATGATAAGGACAGAATTCAAACTAAGTAAAAAAGACTACTGAATAGTCATCTAGACCGCAATAACTGAGGTAACAAAAGTGTATGGACGTGAAATGGAGAGAAGAACACAGAAGGTTAGTGGTGACTCTCTGGTATCAGAGATCCCCAGTATAATGTCAATCTAAGCTGTGCAGCTTTACTGACATTTAAGGCACAGATGACCACATCTCTGCCACTGTATGTCCAAAGTCAAGAATCTGAACTGGACAATGCTGGATGGTATTGTGCAAATATGCAAGTGTAGCAACAGTGCTTCTGAAGCCGAATCAGCTGTTGCTGTATCTTGCTCCCCAGTGCCTCTGGTTTTAGAGGCAGTATGCACAGACCTTTTATTCCCATAGAACAGTTAATAGTTAATCCATTTAAATAAGTGAACTTGTAACTACAGAGCTGCTATTTTACAAGCCAATCACCTAAACTCTACCTGCATAGAAGATACGGTCAAAGTATAGTAGTTCTTACAGCATAATATTTTTCCATCATTGTAGAAGTTCAGAGCTTGTCAGCTCTTTCCTTAGGAACTCAAGATGACCATGAATGTGTCTAGAAACCATCCCTTGCTAAAATACATGGTACTGCACTGGCCCTTTTCTTACAGGTGGCAGTTAGTGGCTCTCTTGCAGGTGAACTCCCTGTGGCTGTGTGCAGCCTGGAGGGCTCACTGCTGCACAAATTCAGCAGATGGGACTCTGCAGAAGCCAGTGAATAAGTATCAAGTTCACTCCTCTCTAACACAATCCTGCAAGGCATGTGGGCACTTTCTTCCTAAGGAGCAGACAGTCCCCTACAGCAGAGAGGGCAAATTAGCATGGTAAGCAGGACAAGCCATTGTGGGCATTCTTCATCACAGTCACCTACAGGATTAATAATGCACACTTACCCAGAGAGATGATTTGTTACACCACAAACTCATTCTGCTTAAATACACCGTGACTTTGCCTGACCTCTAAGTCCCTGCCCAACTTCCTGGCAACTATGGAGCAGTCCTATGGAAGCAATATGTACTGGGAAACTATTCTTCATTTGCACTAGTTATGTGTATAACTGTCAAATGAAGGTGAACAACAAGGCATTAGCTGTTTGGTTGTTTTTTCTTAAATTATATGTCTATTACAGATGGCAGTACTCGTGCTGCAGTCAAATAGACTGCATTGCTCCCTGTACGTGGTTTTACCTAGTGAGCCATCCAGTTTTTAAAGATGCAATGAAGAAATTCAGCTCCACCCAGAGATCTCTGAATGAGAAACTATAGCCCCTTTTCTGTGTGTCTGTAGAGTCACTTGCCGGCTCCACACTGCCACCATGCCAGGCTTGAAGTTCAGTACAGAGCTTGTGCAACTGTGCCAGGCTGGTCCAAAGACCCAACAAACATGCTTTGCCTCTCAGCTGTGACAGTATCTCAGACATTTCCACCATGCTAATGTGACTAAAAGGCCACTAGTCCAGAACCAGATCCTATTTGGACATTGGAGAGGAGGCAAAGGAAACATGTGGCTGCCTGCACCTGTTGATGTAAATGTTTCCTTAGACTACGTACTATTTGTGGGACAGAGAAGAGTTGGAGAAAGGCAGACACTCACAGACAAGTTTTACAGGCTATTCAGCTTTGACCAAGTCAAAAGAGCAGGTTCTGAAATGTCTTGCTATGGAAACCAAACCACGTAGGAACTATCTCCAGAAAGGCAAGCATATGCATCTGAGGAAATCTTCAAAGAATGGACCAGGGCAGTTCTCATCTGCTTCTTGATGATTTAACAGATGATAAAAACCCAGGCTGATTAATAAGTAAAATATAGGCTGAGGATATGTTGCAAAAGTATGAAGCTAGAGAAGCTCCTGGGATTTCAGCAGAACTATTTCAGTTTCATATCAGAATAATTGAAATCAGTAACCGGTACAGTTGAAAGTATACAGTAGCCATAACAATGACTTTTTCCTCTGCCATGGATTATAATCAGCTCAGCTGCAGCCAGAGATGATAATGATTTCATTCCTTTCCGAGATGACATTGTAATGACAAAATGATAATAATGCTGGAGACTCTGACACAACAGGACATTTCTGGGGTGTAACCACAGCACCGAATTTGTGGCACACACCTAGCAAAGAGTTGTGAAAGCTGCTACTCTACAGAAAGGGTTGAGGAGTCAAACTGTGAGCCTTGGTTCCTTTAGCTGTTCAGCTACAGCCCACATACTTGATCACAACTGATTCCTTATCTAGCTAAAGGAAATACTCTAAGATGTAGACAACGCATGAAGGAGGTAAGTAATCAACACTGAGATAATTATCACTAAATTCTGAGCACCGTATATACTATTAGTGAGCATAAAATCATTTGTATGGAGGCTCTTGAAATTTACTCATGACATCACTCTTAAAACCAGTTCTGTGAAGTGGGAGGCATCATTGCTCAGGGTCTCAAAAGCATCGCCAAGAACCTTGGAAAGTCAGGTCTCATATTAGAAGTCCCCATACTTACTTTAGGCAAAACTATTTTTAGGCATATAAATTTGAAACAGACCACCATTGCATATATTTCATATTAGAAATAGTGATAAAGAATTTCAAATTTGTCCTCATGAGTTAAATGTCTCATCTCTTTTATTATTTTTGAAGGTACATTAGAGCAATATTTACTGTCAACCTGACAGTTTAATGTTTACCATCAGGGGAACAATGTTCTAGTCTGAATTTGGAACACCAAAAAAGACATTTGCCTAGAATGTATCCATATGATGAGACAGTTCACCTCACTATGCTTTGCAAAACAAAGCAGCTTAGAAATTCAGAGGTGTCCAGTCATGATTATCTTGCAGAATCATGTCCATGTATGGCTATTTAATATCAGCTCAGGGAAAGGAAACTACTGCATTTCATAAAGTCTCTTAAGTCATGGGAAAAATTACCAATCACTCAATAGCCAGGAATGTCTACACTGCATTCATATTGTTTCTCTTGCTGTGAATACTGATGTTTTAAGTAACAGTTCTCCTGCGTTTTGTTTCTACTAACAGCTGAATGCAAAGTACATGCAACATGTAAAAAACACCAAAAGGAGATGAGAGTATGCCTATGGTGAAAGATTACATGACTCTCTGTAGAGAGCATAAGCTTTTCTGAAAGTTTCCTTCCTTACATAAAAAACAGATCAATCCCACTTACCTTCAGTGAAACACAATAGTAGGGGACAATCTAAATCTATATTGATCTTAAAATTTGGCAAGAAATTAGCTTACATCTCAAAGATGGAGCATAACACTAAACATCCAAGTTTACATATTTTCAGAATATATTCTTTAATAATTTATCACAAGGAATGTTTCTCTGCTATTTCACCCTGAAATCAATTACTAGTCTAGCCCTACAGGCTCAATGTCTCCCTGAAAGGGAATACTGACAGTGGTCTTTGTACCTTTGTCTGTGCATCAACAGCAGCTCCTTGGTTAACGAGAACCTCTGCTACATTGACTCTATCCTCTTGAGCAGCCAGGTGGAGTGGTGTCAATCCACTCTGTAAATTACAAGCAACAAGTAACAGTCTTCAGAGGAGGCACATGAATAGCAAAATACAAATTCAGGTATCAGTAAGACCTAAAACATCCTACTGAATTTAAATAAATTATAATTTCCAATTTTGCTGCATAATGTGCTTCCTAATTATATTTGTTGATTTGCAAGAAAGTACAATCTGAAAGCCAGGAAGATAATGTTGTTTTGGTTTTTTTTACAGAAGGAACATCACTGCATGCAGCATTCGATGTGTAATACCAAATTATAACACTCTAAGCAAAAGTTGCACCACGGTTTTTTACCTTCTGAATAATTCACTTCTTAGAAGGGGTAAGATTTAAGAAGAAATATTGAATTAATGTTTATACTTCAAGTTTTCTAAAAGTAATGTTCGCTCAGATTTATCCCTGCCTTTGACTCTTCTATTTGATCATTTTCAAACATAGAAAACTACATTTCTCTGAGATCAGGTCACATAAAAACCTCAGGTAAAAGGTGTAGAAGAGAGTATCTGCTGAAGAGATGTTGTTAGGCACAGGAACTTGCAAATTATTGTTCTTTTTCTCTCCTCCTGCTCCTGCTGCCTTCAGCACCCGTGACAGAAGAGCAGGTGGCAGCAGCTGGCACATCAGGCAGACACACTTGCTAATCTTCCCACCTTTGAACCTAAACTCATGTCTCCAATGAGCTCACTACCAAAGGCAGTAACTGCTGATAGCATCCTGCTATACTGCACTCAAACATGCAATCCTGATGACAGTGCAGCTTAGGTAGGCCATATTATGCAAACATGTAACAGTAACCAATTGTATATTACTTATTGGAGGCTGGATATTATGGGTCAAGCTTTCTAAAGAGACTTAATAAGTGCTCAGAGCCCACACTGAGGCTCTGAGTATTCAGCTCCCAACCATTCTGTGGATCTTGAAGAAAGCAAATGCTCTTTTTATTCACATTGTGAAACTTGAAATGTAGTGTGCTTCAAGTGTCTGAATTCAAACACAGGTGATGAGCTCGGAGGAAATATACATCCCCAATATGAGTACAGGGGGACTATTTTCAAAAGGTGGTGTTAGAAGTATAAAACCCCCCTAGAGATTACAACTGAACACTAAAAGACTGAAGGATGTTGTAGGCAATTGACCCTTGGTGGGACTGAATCAAAATGCCAAGCAACTGCAATCACACTCTCTAAATTAGACTTAGCAGCAAAACCATGATAGCCAGTGAGATACAGAATGTGTATGTGGCAAATTACCCTGTGGGGATAAAAAGTACATCCTGCACTGCATAAGCCTACACACTTGATTGAGACTGGGGAAAAAAATCAAGATCTGCAAGAGAAGCTTTCTGACAGAGGGCCCCAAAATCACCAAACTGTAAAGTCAGAAACAGGAAAACACAGCAGCCCCATGCAGCATAGCACACAGCCTCAGAAGACACTGAGTCTTTCTACCTGCTGAGAATGAGAAAAATTTTCCATGGAAAATCTCTATCTTGCCTTTCTACTTTAGCCACATAAATCCATACTGAAACTCTGATCATCATGTCTGATGTCTAATGGGGCATTTAAAAACTAGGGCTGCACATTGCTAGAAACATTACTATAGAGCAGAATTAATGGCCTTTAAATTCATACATATAGAAATGAAAATCTACCAAATTCCCCTTCCTGCCCCCAGGAGAAATTACACCAAAAGTCATTGTGCTCTGAGGAGCATCCCCAGTGAAGGAAGCATCATGTATTTAGTGAATAAAATCTCAGGCAACATTGCTATTATTATCCCATTAAAAAAAATCAGCTTCCCCTAACAAGTTACTAGTTACCATTGCTTTATGGGGAGGCATATATCTAGAGGCTCATAAATGGCATGCACCAACCCCACTAATTGCTGGAGGGAGGAAGAGATTTTTCTCTCTGGTCATGTTTCGGCAAACTAGAACATTGTGGAAGGAAAGGAGATGGATTAATAAGCTACTCTGCAGCATGAGCTATCATCAAAACTTGGGTACTACAAAATGCAGTTCATTCAATGTGACATGGCATGCTGCTCTCTTTGCTAGAAGAAATGATGATGTGTATTCAAACAACTGTAGTGGTTTTCAAAGCCTGCAGAATCACAGTGGACAAAATTTACTTGCAGGCCCCTGTCCTTCTCATCACCATGTTTGTTTATTGCCTTAGCACCAGGAACACCAGGGGGACACTTACCTTGTTACTGAGATTTACATTAGCATTTCTTGTAAGAAGCAATGACACCATGTCCACGTGGCCATCCTGAGAGGCAAGATGCACAGGGGCAATACCCTGTCTGGTTACAGCATTGGCATCAGCACCATATTCCAGCAGTGTAGTTGCTATGTCCATCTGGTTTTTCTTGGCAGCAATGTGCAGTGGTGTGTAGCCGTTCTGTCAACAGAAAGCACTTCAGCGCCAGCTACTCACTGAACAATGTGATGAATCACTGTCCTGTCCCTACCCCACTCTAGGACTGCAAGCCATTAGTTCTAAAAATTGTGTCAAACATAGTCAAATACAACAGTAAACAGTTGCACAAATTAATTTATCAGATCTTTAAGCTATCTGTTTTTGAAAGTACCACTACAAATCAAAGGATTCTGGACTAAACTTTCAAATTTGGTGAAAAAAATAATCTGTTCAGAAGAGCACAACCTACAGCAATACGAATTTGAGTTTCATTTCCCAGATGTTTGCTGCTTTTCCATAAATGTACATAAAATCTTTAACAATGGAAGACCAGGATGTGTGTTCATAACTCAGAACAGCTGTTATTGTTTGTGTTTTTTTCCCTTTTCCCAGTGTGAATGAAAGCATTATGTACATGAAATATGGCTTTTCTTACAGCATCTACCCTGACCTTACTAACAGGCTCTTTCTGTTCAGATCAAATGAAAATTACAGGATATATCTTTGAAGTCTTGAGTTCTTTATTTTTTTTTTTTTATTCCTTCCAGTTTATGTACTTAGTGAGGTGACTACTAAAAATAAAAATGCAGTGTCTATTGTATAAGATTTTATAATTCTAAAAAAAGATGGATTTGGCAGAAAATTGATAAATAGATATACAGAATAACTGTATGAGCATAGAAAAAACAAAACATTAACTAAGGTATGACCAGATTTTGGTACTGGCTGTGATGCTGCTTTAGCCAAGAACTTTCTGCCTTCTGGAAATACATTAGCCTTCATTCTAAAGCAAATGGCAAATGTGCACACATATGCACACGATTAAGGAAGAAGGTGGGGATGAGACCCTAGCTGCAGAAACCATTTTGTATGGTGTCATAAAGTACCGTGTGCAGCTCAGATTACACAGCCCAGTAAACTTTACCTAAAGGCACAAGCATTCACCTGGCTCTGCTCCTCGCTCTGCCCCACAGGGCAGGGGGGCTGGACTACAGGGGAAGGCAGGTCACAACAGATGCAGGGCAATGAAGGTGGGAGCAAAGAATAAATACATAGGGGCACAGAAATTATTAATAAGAGAGCTTCAATAGTAATCTGGAAGTTAGAGACACAAAGCACTAACTGCAGGTGAAAAAGGTTCTGTAACCTTCAAAATTCAATTCAGATTTATTCAGACTTTTGATACTAAGATATTTCAAAATTACACCCAGGAAACTGTCACAATTACTAAGAGAAGTATATGGCCACTGCTTTTTCACTGTGAAGATAAAATACTTCCAGAAAAACAAACACAATCCACTCCCTTAGACTTTCTGCACAAGACTGACATGTAAAATAACAATTGCCACATAAGCACCTACTAAATCCTAAATACTACATGCTAAATCCTATGTATACGCTAAACTCTCTGTATTTTAAATGGAGCTTATGTGTATTTTGTAAAATAACAAATACATTTTTCAAGCCTTTTCCTCAGAAATGGTCACATATTGCTGCCAGTGGAATGGAAAGCAGCAGGTTGCCAACAGAAGGCAAAAAGAGCTGAAAATAAAAGCTGAAATTCTGCTCAGTCTCAGTCTGCATCTTGTCATGATAAGGGTTGCGCTCTGTCACTGTACATAGATGCAGAAGGGAATGGAGAAGTTTTGAAGGAAGGGTAAGGGGTTATTCTGACTGCCAGGGAAAAGAAGTAAAAAGGCAAAAAGGTTAAGATGAAGGGACAGAGGCAAAAAGGTTAATGATGACGGGACAGAGAAAAACTGAGGCTTTGGGGACAGAGCAGGAGAGGAAGCGAATTGTTGTAAGGAGAGAGCCAAATTAAAATTAGGCACAACCCTTATTTTGGCTTATAAAAAAGAAAAATAGTTCATCTGAATAACCGTTTGCATCTGACATGGCCACTTCCCATACCCTTTCACCCACCAGTCTTCAAGGCAAATGCTGCTGGGCTAGGCTAATGAGACAGTTCTAAGATCAGTGTTGAAGGCAGGAGTATCACAGAAAAAGCAGCTGCTGCTGAAGGTAACTGTGGAGCCAGTGATGAGACAGGACATAACACATTTATTTATTAGACCACATTTACTACAGAAATGGGAAATTATCTGCTGTTACCAACATCATTTTTCAGACGACTGCATAGTGGGTGCCTAAAGCAACAAACATGCTGCCATTGATTTTATTTAGTATTGACACTCAAATCAGTGTTGCTGTGGCTCACTTGGCTGCAGAATACTAACAAACGCTTTCTTTTAGGAAGACTTAGCAATGGCACTTGAAGACCTGAATTGATAGCTGCAAAACTCTTCTGTTACAGAAGGGGAAGCTAAGATGACGTGACACGAGTCTGTGCAATGTTATACCATAGTCTAGAGTGCTTCCACCTTGGTTTGGACCTCCCAAGCAAGCCCTTGGCAGTGGCTGCTGCAGTCCCTGCCCCTATAGGATGCACAGCTTCCACTGGCAGTTTTTCAGTGAAAACTAGGTCAGTGTCTTCTCATCTCCTTCAGAAAGCCCTTTCTTCCCCACAGTGGCATTTAAGAGTGCTGTGTTGCAGTAGTAAAAGATCAGAGATCACTCCAGTTCCCCTCCTGGGGCACTGCTCTGGCAGATTGCCACTATCGACATTATCAATTTTAGCCTGTGCCATTGCTGCTGGCTATCCCTGTTTATTTAACTTCCCTCTCTTTTGCACTATAAGCTCTGGGACCTACCATGTGTGACAGACTCTATCCTCTTCTTCAGGCATGCAAAAGGCCTCTAGTGTTATGGCTGTATTCAGTCATGTGTGAGAGGAAGGCAATCGAGGAGAGCTGTCTATCTATGATACTGGCTTTTCCACTAGCTATCCCCTTTCCGCAGTGTTTTTTTTGCAGTGGTTTTAGGAACATATTTGGGCTGTTTCAGATGGGGTATTCACACTGAACTTACCCCACTTGAACCTACATGTGCTTCCACCCTGTTTTACTGATTGTTGCTGTCCAAGTATAGCTTATTGATCCATACCTAAAACTGGGATGCACAAAGGATCCCAGTTTTAAACTTCTCTAAATTATTTCTTCTACTCAGAACTAAAATATATTTAAATACTTATTTTTCACATCCCCTGACATCTCACACTGTGTGTTGTCTTGCCTACAGTAAATTGCAATCAAAGCAGGGCTGTGACTAGTTGTGTTATTTTCTCACCAGTCCATTTACACTGTGGTAGAAGTATGATGAAGTACATTAAAAATTACCTACATTGTACTGAGAAGCATGTCACACCCCAGAAGTCATCCCGTGGCAGTACAGGAGAATTACCCCTGTTTAGCAAGGCATTAACTTCAAGCTTGCTCTGCACAGATATTAAGATACAATGATAAAAATCTGGCTGGCTTGGAGAAGGTACTGAGGAGACTGGACAAGTGAAAACAAAGGTCAGTATTCACCAAGACTGACCTTTTCTGAAAAAAGTAATTTTAAATGTTTCTAAATTTTTGCTTTTTTTTTTTTTCCTGCTATTTTATCCACCTGCTGAATTATTCTAATGGCTTTATATGATTGTGAGACAATATTAAAGTCACTGAGCCCCACGTAATTGCAAGCATATACAGTTTAGAAAGAACAGAGGCAGACAGGGAATAAAGTGACACAAAAAGCCTACGTATTGTTCCCCCAGAGCGGCCAGTACTTGTACCTTGGCAGATGCGTGAGGTGAAGCTCCCTGGTCCAAGAGTAGAAGTGCCACTTTTTGGTTATCATAGTGTGCAGCTACATGCAGTGGTGTTAAACCGCTCTAAAAACACATGCAGAACAAACAAGTGCTGTTACAAACCCTCAACAGGGAAAACTTAAGAGTTTGGAAAATAGGAGTAGATAAGGTGAAAAAACACATTTGTTACTTGTTCATGAATCCAGGGTCTTTGATAACTTCAGAATCAAAAAACTATGCAGAGATTTGAAAATGTGTACTGAGTTGTGAAAGCTCTCTTCACTTTTCAGGAAAGATGAACAGAGAAGTACATGTGTGTGCTGCCCATAGGACAGAGCAGATAAGGAATTTTGACCCTGAGGTCACACCCTCAGCAATGTTTTTCTTTTACTGCAGTGGATGAGTAAACTGTCCCTTGGATCTGTAAGAATCTGAGCTGAATTGGCTTTAAAAGCTTGAGTTCCTACTGGGCTTTGCCCCCCCATCATGAGACCTGGGGGAGAACAGCCAGCTGCTCAAATGCTCTGATAAGGATTGTAAATTGTCTGGGCAGGAAGGCAGGGGAATGGTTTGTCTCCATTCCCCTGAATGGGTACAAAGAGCAAGTAATTTTGTTGTCAATTAAAGACAAATAAAAGTCACATTTATCGAGAATTTGCTGACTTTTGGCAGCCCCACAAGGGATGGAATATTACATGAAGGCCCTTCTGGTTAAATTCAGGCTGTGGATACTAGTGTGTTGGTAAGCAGATAGAACTATGTTATTAGACTATTATGTGCATTTATATATTTGTTGGGCAAGTGGCAGTGGCTTCTTCTGTCCTACCTTTCCAGAAGCATCAGGAGATGCATTCTTCTGAAGCAGAAGGTTGGCGACCTCAATTTTCCCATATTTTGCAGCCACGTGTAGAGGAGTAAATCCTTTCTGTAAGAGAAAGCAGTTATCTAGCAGACTTGTTCACTCTTTCAGGGCAAGGTTTCTCTCATGTACAAGGATACTGCTGTTACCATCTGTCCTCTTACACAGTCATGAGTACAGGCAGCAAGCCTGCAGCTTCCCAACTGTCCTGGCAGGTCCCTTGCAAGGCAAAGCCCTAACTACATTAAAACAACTGTTAAAAAGGAAGAGTCAGTTCCCTTCTTCACACCACCAAAGATCCAGGGACAAGGCTGGGTAAAAGCTTATCAGCTTATCAGCTCAGTCAGGAATTTCTGCCCTGCATTCTATTCATTCTGAGAAAATGCATGTCTAATCACCAGGAGATGTTATATGTCAAGCTCTGGGATAAAAGCATGAAGCTTTGTAGCCTTTTAAGAAAATATAGCTCATTGTTACAGCATTTGCATGTGTACATGACTTTTTCAGCATTTCATTCAGAAGCAGCACTTGGTACAGGTATATACTACTATTGAAGCCATCACTTCTGCAACTCCCTTACCTTGGTAATGATAGATAAAGATGCACCATGATCTAAGAGAACAGAAGCTACATCTTCATGTCCCTCTCGAGCAGAAAGATGCAGGGGTGTATAGCCAGATGTTGTAGCTGCATTTGGAGATGCTCCTTGCTGTAGCAGCTGCTGTACTATATCTGCTTTTCCCAGTCGAGCAGAAATGTGCAGCGGTGTTTGGTCATCCTAAACATAAACAAAACAACACCATCCTAAATAAGGAAACTAAGGCTATGATTTTGGTCAGATTCTATCACTTTTCAAAATTGCAGACGAGCATTAATTCTACTGAGGTCTTACCTTGTGGATTACTGCATGCTGGCTTTCTCTTTGAAGCATAATACAGATATACTGTGCTTTGTTGATGCATCACAAAATATTCCAGACATGTACATAATCCATAACAGTAAATAAACTGATCAATATTCTTCATCTGGATTTCCCTTACGTGGCTTTATCACTAAAATGCATTGAGTTTCCTGTTGAATTTGAGACCTTTCCTGAAGCAAATGTACAGCTCTATTCCTTACATCTTGATCTCTTTTATGATACCCAGCAACATTTAACAGCTAAATCAGTTGTTTGGGATGACTGAATTCTTAGCCTTGTAACTTGCATTAAGTAGTATATTTTGTGGTTTTTTTACTGTCAGTTTGTTTGGTATTTTGCAGATATCTTTACAGTGGATGTAACAAAGTGAAGCATGATGCTCAAATTCACTGTCATCTTCTCACTGCTTTTTTTGGAACACAATAATCTTAATAGTTCTAAGCATAGTTCTACAACCCTATTATGAATCTCATTGTTTATTTCTTTTCCTTCCATGAAAATATTGTTGTTTGTGACCTTATTCCAAGTGGCTAATATATAATTTCTTCCTTATTCATTATTTGGTTTAGTATTTTTTTCCTCCCTTTCCCAGTTGTACAACCTTTGGATTAAGCACACTATTGCAACAGTTTGGCTAACAAAGCCCATGAGCTTGTTTTGCCTACTCCTCCTAAATCTATTCAAATATCTTTCTCTCCTTATTTTTCCTCTGCTAAATTTCCCATCTTTTGAGCACTGCTACCCCAGGTCCTGCAGCAGAGTAGGTGTTCTGGGGTGTTCTCTGCCAGGGAGACTTCTGCCCGTGTCCGTCCTATAACACTGACTTAACTCCTTTGGGAGTTCGGATGAGGAGTGTCAAGGTGTGAATGCTGCTGCTCTACAGTGCAATTTTCCTCTGACTGGTGGAGAGCCTTTATGATTCTTGAACATTTCCAGTTTATGCCTGTTTACCACAAATTTTTCACAGCTGATGTTAGCACTGGTGTATAATCTGTTACTTGCATTTAGTTGTTATTTGTGATAACAAATAGATGACAGGCAATAGAAGTCTGCACAAATGAATTAATTGTGTGAAACTGTTTAGAAAATACTTGCTGACTGGGTTTCTGAGCAAGAGCTGTCACTTTCATACAGACCATGTGATTCACTTCTATTGTCAGACTGCTTGAGTACGAAATATACCTACAACAGATATGTAGTCAGAGTTCCTTACAAACAGATATTCTTACTAGTAACTTCCTCTGTGAGCTAATTTCCAGACTCCAATTTCACAGTGAAAAATAGATTTATTCAAAATTGTACTCATTTAACCACTATCTGAAAAAAAAGTTCCTGTTTTTTTCTATGAAGACTGCTATTTATTGCACCCATTTATCTCCTTCCCTTGTCTGTTACCTAGACCTCTTCTATTTCTATAATTTTGTATGTTTCTTTAGCGGCTCTTGACTATTTTTCCTTCCCCTTTATCTTCCTCAATTGCAATTGTTTCTATAGAGTTTGTTCCTACGTCACAACTTCCATGCTATGACCCTTTATTGTGCCTCCTGATTTTAGGAGATGTTCTTTAGAAGTGTAACTTTCTGAATGCATACAGGCTGATGATTTAGGGAACTGACACCAGCATGAAATTTACAATTTTGCAGAAACAAAAGCAGATTAAAAACATTCCTCTCCCTTCTTGCTTCTCACCTCAATACAACACTCTTCAAACACAGTACAGTTTACATTAAAAGTACATACAGATCACTGATGACTACATTAAGAGAGTATGTAACAAAATACCAGCCATTATTATGCCAAGACCCTTGGCTTCACCTCCCTTTCTCTTCCCAAAAGACACACCTGAAATTAATGTGATTACTTGCTTTGTTAAATATACCTGGACCAGCTTACCTTGGCTTTAGCCTCCACCTGAGCTCCATTTTGTACCAGGTACCGAACAACCTCCGTCTGGCCAGCCCTGGCAGCCATGTGCAGTGCCGTTTCTCCTCTCTAGCACACAAGACCAAAACATCATTAAAAACACACCGCAGGAAAAACAAACCCCAAAATGTTTCATAAATACAAAAATACTAGTGACCCAGTTCAGAATAATTTCCACTAGCATCTTTTGTAGTAGTTGTCTTTGAGCAAAATGGGAGATTAAGTCAATATTTGACCTCTTAGCTATATGCTACAAAACAATTTATTTCAGGGTCAGTTTCCCAACACGATAGTGTCTTCATTACTAGACTTTTCTGGAAAGGAACAGTGCAATTTTTATATTTACTAGCATTTTACTAAGTGTTAAAAATTACATCCATTTAAATACAGCCAAATTTAGTCAAACAAAATATGTATTTCAAATTTTGTATATTCAGATATATACATTTTTTTGCTTTCCTCCTGCTATGCCCTATGCCCCCAATATCATTTGTTATCTGGCAAGCTCTGAGATGAGTGAACAAGAGGAAAAAAAACATTACTGAGTACATTAAGGCTTCATGAACTTAACAAAATACAGATCCAAGGAAACCAGAATGAATTTCCGGGAGAGGAACCTGTTTTCTACATTTTTGGACAGCAGTATGCGTTTAAGTACAAACACCTACTGATTTGCAAATGGTTTTGCGTTTTTATATAATCTAATAGAACTAGCAGATAAAGACTTTACTAAATGTAACTGTGAGTGGAAGGTGAAAGGGAGATTTTGAGGGAAAACTGTTAAACAGAATCAACAAGCTTCTACATTCCTCCCATTTCTGAACTTTCCAGTATCCACCTAACAATAACTTCAGCTTTTACACATGCCCAGGGAGCCTTGGGGCACACAGTGCACATCCAGTAGGAAAGCACACTTGTGCGGCTGCATGGGCACAGGCAATATGTCCCAGCAATCTGCTGCAATCTGTTGATAACAGTAGAATTTCCCTTAAATGGTAGGCCCCCAGGGTCCTGGGAAAACAGTGCTCAACAGTGAAGCGCCAATGTCAAAACCCTTATATGAGAAGCTACAGTATGTCCTCATTCCATATTTCAGAAAATAAAGATAATAGACTCTTCTTGGGGTCCATATCTTTTTAGACTTCCTCAAACTGTCAAGCACCTCCCAAGCAGGAGACAACAGGCTGCATTTTCCCATGACTCCAGCAGGAGCCATGATGACGATGGAGGTGGATGGTGAACCCCAGAATTCTGTGCTTCACAGCAGGGCTGCTCCCAGATATTATAATGCAGTCACAGCTCTGTCATGTTTAAGAGAAAGCTGTTACTCACCACGTTGGTAGTGTTGGGTGATGCTCCATGATGCATTAGCTGTGATACAATATTTACATGTCCCATGAAGGCAGCAACATGGATTGGAGTTAGGCCCGACTGGAAATCAAACGAAAAATCAGACTTAAATACCTGCTTCCACACTCCTTTACAAGAATGCCACAGGGAAATGAGAAGTCACGCCAAAGCAGGCAAACCCAAGCACGTGATTTTCTCAGAGAATCTTCTCAAAAAACATTTACATGTACATAAACTGAAGGGCACATAGTTGGAAACACCTACATGTATGATCCATGAGCAAACAAAAACATTCGAGGAATTCAGTCATTCATCAATTAAAATTGACTATAGCTAAGCAAGATTTCTTCCTGAATTTTTTTGCTAAATATCATTTTAGACCAGGAAAAAAAAAGGGTAAAAGTATTCCTGGTACAAAGATAAGACTTTCTGGAACATTTAGCTAATGCAAAAAAGATTCATTGTCCATCATCTCCACCAAATCCTGTTCTGGGTGAATAAAAAGGCCTATTGACCCCAGTGGTGAGCTCCATCCCTACCATTATTTTAGAACAGAGGGAATTCAAAACCATGGCATCCAGTCAGGGAGGCACAGGCATAGATGACACAGGCTAGAGAGAATTCCCCCTTCACTCAAGACCTTGTGGCACCATTACTATCACAAATCTGTACCACTGCCCTTATATAAGGGGAGAGGAAAAAAGGGAGCAGTCATTTAGCAGAGCATGACCTCAAGGATTTTGCTTTGGAAATCCAATCAATAGTTAATATTTCTCCAAGTAGCAGTACCCTAAAGCCTCTTCACAGCTGCTTCTGCACAGCTGTAGTGACAGTCAGCCAGAGGTTCCAGAAGGGAATTTTGCTACTAGGAGAAATAAGAAGCTCAGTGGATCTCTGGAAACCTCCTGACTTAGTCAGCTTCCCCATAGATCTACACAAGTCCCAGGAGAGCAGAGATGAGGAAAACACACTTTTGTTCCTCACCCATGCAGAGCAGCAAACATGAGTAGAAAGGCAGAACAACTGGTTATGTGATTTCTTTTCCCTGTTTCACATCATCTAGTAAATGTTTTGTTAAATAATAGACTAACATAGCATCTCTTCTGTTAAGGTTCTCATTTACCAACATGACTTCAACCTCAACTCTGCAAACTGCATCTACAAACCCTATGGTTTTCAAACACTAGCCTGGAGATGTGTGTGCTGTAGCAAGGGCAGGTTCAGTTCTCTTTCAAGAACACAGGAAGGGAGCTGTATGATTTATTACTGAATAATTAGAAAAAAACCCCCATGCATTAAATGAAACTCCATTTTGGGGATATCAACTGCTCCCAGTTGTATCTTGTTTAATCAGTGGAATTGTTTACAGTTTTCTAACCTGGCTTCTTTGTCAGTGGACAGACATTCATATATGTGACTTTTTTCCTAACGTAGTAGAGTATACACACACACATAGGTATTTAATTCAACTCTAAATTGTACCAATAACGTGTAGACCATATCATGACAATTAAAGTAACCGCATATTGATTTCTGTCTGATTTGTCATGACCTCTGATGGTTTCCTGTGTGGAAAGCCAAAACAAGGTCTGCAAATTAAACCACCTTTCAAAATAGGACTTGAGTGAAGCACAATCTTTACCATGAACTGCTTTAACAGGGTGAATTTAATCTGTGCATTAAATTACAGGGGAAGTTTGGCAGAAATGAGATTTTTTATTTAATTTGTTAAAAAATAATTTAAAAAAAGATTTAAAACCTGCTAAGTTTCAGTTTTTAACCCCACTGTATTTCCAACACACATGAAATGTTTGGGCGCTGTGATCCATTAGGGCAACTGACTTTATTATTAAGTTTTATTATTTGGTAAAATCTACTGGAAAATAATTGTTGACTTGTAGTAGATGATCTTTCAGAAATACATATATTAAAAAATAATCAATATAGTCACAATGAAATTTGTAGGAAAAACAAACAGGAAAGGTCACTTTTTACCTCAGTCACAGCTTGAATTGATGCACCATGCTTCAGAAGAAGCTCCATTACTTTTATTCTGTTCTTTTTGCAGGCAATGTGAAGAGGTGTGAAACCATTCTGTAAAGCAGAAAGAAACTACTTTTTGATACCACATATGTCATTAAAAAGTAGAATTGGGCATGGAATTCAGATAAAACACTCCTCTCTTTTAACAAAACACCTCCCAGATTGGTTTTGGCTTCACTAACTTGTTCATATAAAAGCATGAAAAAACTTCTAAAAGGGTGCACTTCATATATCCAGTTTTAATTATGAAATGTATTGCCCACTTCAATAAAAAATATTTCTTAAAATTCTCAATTCACATAAAGCTATCAAAAGCTTCATTTTTGCTTAAGGATATTCACTGCTAACTGGGTTGAGGGTTTTTTGGGGTTTGGTTTCCTTTTCATTTTTCAGAACTGCTGATTAAAAAAAAGCACTTTATGAGCTCTGGCAATTGGATCCTCTTCTAAACTAATCTTACTATCAGTTTTTTAAGTTCATTATGTGCCAATGTAGTATAATTACAATTATTTTGCCCCTCCTTTGAAAAAAAAAATTGCATGTGCAGCAGTGTGAAGTTTTAAAACTACGATCTCATTTGGCATGAAATAATAAAACTGAAAACAAGTAAAACAGGCAAATGAGCTGTCCAGATCACCCATGACTAGTACAATGACATTAGTGCCCTGAATGATGCTGATGCCGCTCTGTATATTCATCAAAAATCCTTTGCAGAACAATTCTGAAAACAGCTGACAGAACCAGTCCTTCAGATCTGATAAAAAACAGCTTTTTTACCTGCCATATAGTAAAGAATATCATAAACCTTCTGTAAGGTGATGTCAGTGCAATTGTCTATTCCAGTTTAAAGTGAGCAACTCTCAACTATCTCCTTAGCAGTGAACAATGTCCAGGGTAAGCTCAGATGTATTTCAGGGAAAAGTGAGCTCTAGCTCCAGGTACTCCACTCAGAGTCCTTCTACTTAATCATCCTGAGTGGGGATCAGGACAAAATAAAAAGAAACACTAAAAGATTTAGGAAAAAAAGGAAATTTGTGCCTAGGTTACCAGAGCAATGGGAAGCCACTGTCAGCAACCCTGAGAAGCTAAACCTGATGATTATTTGATTATTTCAGAAGGTGAAAATAAATATTACAAGCCTACAAGTCTCCCCACTTGTTGTTTATGGTGAACAAACCCCATACATCATAATACCTTGACCAAAGACACCTGACAGCAGGTTGATCTGACACAAAAACACAAAGGGGTTGAGAGAAGGAAATCTATGGAGCCTGTGCTGTTATTGAGAGAGTCAATCCCACCTGGCATGTGAGGGTTTCAGGAGCTCACATAGCATTTCAGGAATTGAATGAGTTAGTAGCATCAGGCTGTGAAACGAACAGTCAGCCCAATTAGTATCAGAATGTGAATTTATTTGGAACAGTTATTGAAGAACAGATCAAAAAGACATTTTAAAAACTAGAGATTGCTAGTATGATTTAGAACAAAATGCATGAATGCATTCACTTAGTACGCAGTTTAGTGACACTAACAGATTTTGTTGCTGAAGTTGTTTTTAAAGTAGAAAGGCATGTGACTCCATTGATTTAATTATACAATACCACAAACATTCGTTATGTAACTCATTCCTACTTTTTATTGTTTCATATCTTTGAGAGCTAATAAAAATTCTCTCTGTTTTAAGCATTGCTGATTATTTTCTCTTTACAAACATTTAGAAAATCAGAATTTCCCTTTCCAAAAACTATAGCAGTTACATATGCAGCTGCTTCACGTATTCAGAATCATAACAAGATACCAGGAGGCACAAGTGCTCTAGTTCACTAGCAATTCAAAAAACACTGTTGACGATCTGTAAGCAAAGGTCTGCTCTGACTGCAAGATACATTATTAACACTTAGAACCTTGAGCATCCTCTCTTGGGCTGCAGCAATACAACATATCCTCACTGTCAACCATCATCAGGCAGAAAATAATTCTCAAATAAGTCCCACTGCAAGTTTGGAAGAACACTAAGCTGTGAATAGCAGCCCACTGTGTACTCACCAGTGCTTTGGCATTAGGATTAGCTTTCTTGTCCAGAAGAACCTTGGCAACTTTGTAGTGGCCACAGTGGGCAGCAACATGCAGCGCAGTCAGATAGTCATTGGTGACATCATCTACAGGCACGTTGTGCTGAATCAGAAGCTGAACACAGTTTAGATGATCTCCTTGTGTTGCCATGTGCAACGGAGACAAACCATTCTGCAAACAAAAAGACACGCTGATGGGTTATAGAGTGCTCAGAGAAATGAAACTCCTTCACATTGTTCTTACAGCATTTGTAGCATGAAGAATTTCACAAGCCTAGAGAGCACCCAAATTAAACTTAACCTGTTCATTGTAACAATTAGGGTTCTCACTCTGCCAAAAGCTATGTGGAACTCAGACAGAATTTGGTTAGTTTGTGGTCAGCTTTACCTTAAAAAAAACTTTTATGCCATACCAGCAATGCTCTAAATGTAGCTTATTCATCCAGCACAGCTCAGGTAATTTGCTCAAGTTAAATGAGTTATGTGAACAATGGCATTTTTTTACTTCAAATACTTGCTGTTTCTGAAGGCTGTATTAAAATCACTGCTCTTATGTAGCCTGCATATACCAGGCACAAGAGAGCAAGTCAGAGCATCACTCAATACTCACCACAAACCTCCCTCATCCCTCCACTAGTGTTTTCCTGAATTTGGCTTGTATACACACCTTACACCACATTACACATCTGTGAGGAACATTCTTCCCCCCAAAAAAAAATCTGAATGAGACCACAATGATGTGACCTACCAGCAGCAGTGGTAAAGGTCTGTTTCAACATGGAAACACCTGGGAAAGATTCATGTTTAGGAACAAAACCTGTTTCCAGAATTGTTTCTTGCACTGCTTACAATAGCTGATCAACAAGCTGCCAACATATATTACCTTTCCAGAGTAAAAACACAAGAGAAATAATTCTCAGACCTTGAAAGGAACGACCCTATTTCATGACAAAAAGATTTAGAAATATGCCAAAATAAAAAAGGTCTTGCTAGCAGAGGTCCTGAGACAAACCTCAACACATCTTCCATTAGTATTATTATTTTTTTACCTAGACTTTCTAATGCCAAAATGAGATTCAAATATAGGAGCTATTCTGGTAGCACATACTAGTATATAATCTACAAATAACTGACAGTATGCAACTTTTACCATCATGAAGAAACTGAAACTTGTGCTCACAGATGCAGTGCCCTCATGTGACTGCAGACAGCAAAGGCAAAGATGCAGCATAAACCCAGCCCAGATCTCAGGCTTTCTGAAACAGATTATTTCTTCTATCTCCCTTCCCCTGACTGCATCATGACAGTAATTAAAATCATTAAAAAGAAAGTGGAAATATGCAGAGAAATAATTTTTGAAAGTGACATAAAAGAAGGAGAGAGAAAGCAAACAGAGTAATAGTGTCAGAATTTGAAAGCAGTTTACGTTCAGTGCTGAGCAGCAGACTTTCTTGGGACACAGTTATATCTTTCAAGTAAAATTATCTCATGGGCATCTCACATTTGATTTATGTTCATTTAGATAACCTTCTCTACCATTCCCAAAGGCTACTACAGCACTTTTCTGCATGGAAGCTGGATACTAACAATGCATTTTAAATGTTTCCACTGTCTTCTTGTATAGCTAAACAGTAGAATAAAAATATTATTTTCCCTCAGTTGCCAAGGCCCCCTGATAATAGTTTATAACTGTCTATGCTTTTTAGGTGATAGTAAAAAATTCATGAAACTTCACACACTGTTCTATTAGATTTTTACAATAAAGATCCTTCTGGTGAAAAGTCATTCTTAAAAATAACAGCCAACAGCAAGAAACTGAGAAGATGACATGGCACTTCCTCATAGGAGAGACTTGTATGAAAGAAGCTGACATTGATGGAAAAGAAAGGAAGAAGCAGACCAGCCACACACCCATTTGGGAAAATCAGCAAGATGCTCAACAAAAATCTGTCATGTGAAAAGTGCAGCAATTACCCAGACTTTACATAAAAGAGCAAGAGACAAGATTGGATGCTTAAGAAGTTGTTGAAGATAAATAATCCCTGGAATATTGTCTGTTGTAATGACATAAACCAGGCTTGCTCTACATTCTGTTGCAGCAGAAGATACCCTGTAACCTTAGACAAGTCTTTTTGATATTTCAATGCCTCTGTCTTCCCACTTCTAACATAAAATATTACATATAACAATGTTCTCCTGTCCCATGTCTGTGTTGTGAGAGACAACCCACCAACGACTGCAAGAAGTGTTTTGGTATTTCAAGATGGAGTCACTATATAAATGCTGTTATATTACTGTTTTTATGAAGATCGCCAAGAAAACATTAAAGGTGAAGAAGTTCAGGATGAATCAAATATGATGACAGTTACATGATACCTTTAAAAAAAAAAACAGAAGAGGACCACAGAGATAGAGCATCAAATGCCTGGCTGGGCAAAGATAGAATTATCAGTGATACATAGCCTATTTTGTAGCTGTGTCAAAGGACTTTAATCAGGGGAAGTGTCATTAACACTGAGGAGAGTGAAAAAAGTAAAGGAAAGAAAAAAAGGAAAAGGGTCTAGAAAAACAGCAATTTTAAAAAGATGGCAATTGATACACAGAAATGTCATTTCTCACAGAAAATTGGTATACTTAGGACTAGAATTCAGGTTTCCTTTTGCTTGTAGAAAACCTCAGATAATCCATTAGGTCACTGCCTTTCCCAAAAATAAACCTAATTTACACAAAAAAGGGCCAGCACTACACTAAACAATCTAGCAGGAGATGGCTATCAAACTGCAGCCTGCTTATTCTTCTGAAAGAGTTTTATATAACAAGAGAAAACTTTGTGAAGTTCAAATTCTTTCAAAGATGTGTCCTATTACCAATAATATATGACTTAATTTAAAGAGAATAGAACCACTTATTTTTGCAGAGGACAGTACTGTAGTTTAATGCCAAATGAATGGCTTCATTAATGCTGTTCAGAGGTACTGCTGCTTCTCAGCTCACCTTCTGAAAACAGCAGAACGAACACATCAGAACGCAACTCAGGAAGCTCTGCACTTTCTTCTGTTCGCTTTTTAACACATTACATAGTTTTGTCCCTTCCAGAGAGGAGCTCACGTTTTGCTGGAGGTGTTTATATAAGACTCTGCAGGTCAACACCCGAAGTGTGTCTTTTCAGCTTTGGGATATTTCAAACCCACCACTATTCCCCATGTTCTCATCTGCCTGATTTTGGCTAGTGAACTCTGGGCTAGGCTGTGTTAGCTTCCTCAGGAAGAGGAACAGTTCAAAACCCACAGGCCTGCAACAGCAGGTTAAGCTTAGGGGTAACACCTGAAAATACAAAATCCATGCTGCCAAGAAATGTATCTCCTTAAGAGAGGTTCACATTTATGATGGTGGAAACGATGATAATAATATGTTTATTTTCATAATGTTTATGTTTCTTTAAGTAATTAATTGAGCTATCAAAGAATGCAGAAGAGCCTTACTCTCTGTGGAGTATGAGCTCTAGGCTCCGAGAGTAGCAGCGATGTGGAGATGTGCCCTGGAGGCCTCCTGGCCACACCTCTGCTGTCTCCCCCTTCTTGGGAAGTTTGCAAGTCATGGCTGTAGGAATCCATGCAAAGGATGGGTGGATCCTGTCTGTCAGATTGCCCGTGACAGTACTTGCCAGTGACTCACTGAGCTAAGGAAAGCTGGTGCCAACCTCCCCAAACAAACGCTAAATATATTCCAGTAAAGGGGAAAAAAAGAAAGAAAGAAGAGGGAGGAGAAAAGCAGAATATAGAAGGGCACTGAGACAGAATAGGACAGGATGACAGAAGAGAGAAAAGAAGTAACAGAAGGAAACAAGAAATGTTGTTGGAAACACAATGCTTAGGAACAGAAAAAAAATGCAGTGCAAAGTTATATTGGGAAAAACCCTCAACCCAAACATCAAGGCTGAATGCAGAACTCATAGGTTGTAGTAATGGTAGAAAGCAGGCTGCTGCACTGAGATTTAAAATCAGCAGTAACAGCACAGCAGAGACCACTGCCAGAAGAGTTCTGGCAAGTGTGTGCTTTAACGCCAGCCCTTAGGTCTACAGTGATCTGTGCATCTTGGCACAGATGCTTTAAAATTCCCATGAAGAATTTTGCATGATAAACTGTAGAGAGTGGAGAAACTGGTAATCAGGCTAAGTCCTAAGGAAATATGAGCTGTCTCTACAAAGAGACATTGCTCTATTTTTATCTCTTATCTCTGTTCTAGCCTTAGGGTAATTTGGTGCAAGATGGAGATATATTGTAAGCACCACGTATTTATTCCAGGACAGATACAGAGATTTTCAACCACTAAAATTCTGAGGGAAAAGGTTACCATACATGCCATTGTGGTTGGCATAAAAACCTTTTCTTGTGTATCTCAATTTAACACATTTTACATATGCAGACGTGTGCTACATAGGGCACTCACTTTGGAGATCTCCCACATGG
Organism: Apus apus; assembly: GCF_020740795.1. Classification (NCBI taxonomy): domain Eukaryota; kingdom Metazoa; phylum Chordata; class Aves; order Apodiformes; family Apodidae; genus Apus; species Apus apus. The sequence continues at coordinate 30,576,623 of NC_067285.1, forward strand.
TTACTTTAAATAGCTATGATATAGGAAAGTTATTGTCAAACCCTTAAATATATGAGACATGCAGAAGTACATTAAAAAAAGGAATAATTATTATTTCGTTTAAGCTGTGGAGTTTAGTTTCCAACCCGTAAGTCTCTCTCCCTTATTCTCTTTCCTCCTTTCCCTCTCTGAGAAAGAAGAAGAGTTAGTAGAGAGCATCTGGCATTCATTTAATTGCTAGCCCAGCATTAAACCTTGACAAAGTACAAGGATTATTCCAGAAGAAAACAGTACCACTTACCTTGGTTTTGGAAAGAATAGGGGCACCACGATCCAGCAGCATTTCTACAACCTGTTCATGGCCACTTCTTGCTCCACAGTGGAGTGGTGTCAACCCATCCTGTGGGATACAAGCATAATGATCTCTTAGTTTCAAACACAGTAAAACTTTGTGCAATTTTATAAAGACCTGCCATGTCCTAGCAAACTAATTAATTCCTGCAGGATGCTGCTCTTATGCAACTAAACAGCTGAACTTGTTTATTCAAATGGGCAGAGTACATTTTAGCTTTGATTTTCTAAACATGTAAATAATCATATCAAATCAGTATTCATGCAGTGGGCTACTTCCAGGCCCTCACAGTGAAGTGATACATGGACATACATGAAAAATATCATATTGCACATCAGGCACTTTTTGTCTTTTCATTTGGTACTTTCATTTGTCAGTATGCATCAAAGTCAATGGATAACCCTTTATTTCTGAAAGAAAAATAATCTTTCTTACTTAAGACTTTCTTTATCACTTTGATTTTGACAGGTGTATAGCAGGTAAGAAAACCATCTTAATGCCAGGTGATAAAAGTCTCTTGTCACATAAACCATACTTGTGTGACTTCCAAGCTGAATGACTGGTCTACTATTAAGAAATACAGTCAATACTCCTTTTAGAGTAGTTTAGTAATCGTTACCATCACATCACACATACATTCCTCAAATAAGAGGAAGACTCTTTTTAACATTAACAGTTATTTCAAACTGATTTTCTTATTTTTTGACCTGTATGCTGTTTACAATGCTCAAGTAACCGGCTGTAAACGAGTGCTATGATGAAAAATAGTGCATATACATTGAGTAACAACGAATAAAGTAACAGTTTTTCAATACTGTATGACAGTTCTTGTTACAAATAGTAATGTCATAGTTGCAAGAAACATGAGGAAGAAAAATTATTTTCAGAATTAGTAAGAGCAAACGTTTGATTTGATTTCTTAAAAGCAAAACAAATATGCAGGAGATACTGTCACAGAGAAACAATACTGTATTTTCACTAAAGATGTCAAAAGAGGAGCCTTTATATGAAAGGCTGAAACTAGTGAAGCAGAAAGATACATTTTTTTGTTTGTTTTCCAAATATAAGTCATGAAGGAAGAGGCCTTTTTCCAGTGCTTTCCAACAATCCTAAAAACACATATGTTCTATTGTCTAAAATACTTATGTCACATAGTTTTTATGAAAAGAATAATTTAAAATTCCTTCTTTAACATCCTGTGCTTGCCAATTCATGCAAACACATGCCCTCTCTGTATGGGAGATCATGTGCCTTAGATTTTTTTTTTAATTATTTTTTTTTTTACTTCCTGTAAGTCTCATATTCTTCAAGCACATCAGAGAAAGATACCCTAGGAGATCAAGCACAAAACTGAAAGGCAGGGATTATCCCCAACTCCTTTCACAAATACATCACATATATACCAAGCTCACAGAGAATGAGACACATTTGAACAGCTACATGGGCTAGACTAGACTCTTAAAAACTACCTCAGTGCTCCCTAGAGCACAATGCCCCAACCCTCTCACATTGCTCGGGTTTGCCCAGCTTGTACCTACAGCTGACAAGGTTTCTGTGGCACAGGAGGCAGCAGGCACCCGTGCTTGGTCAGCTGGAGCTCATTCTAATCCACACAGCACCACCAGGAGATGCATCACACAGTGTGACACAACATTACAATGTAATGTAGGTGCTTGTTGGGACAGCCATTCTGTAGCTATTGTTAATATGATGTCAGGGCTCTCACCAAAAGGAGCAAATAGACTTGAAGGCAGCACATTCTGCTGCAGAGAGCTTATTTTGTATTCTGAAAAGACACTGTCTATTCACCTGGCTTGGTTAATTGCTGTGTGGCACTGTAAGTTGTGAAGAAGAGTGCAAAAGAGACTGCTCTGAACTCAGCAAAGCTTCACTGGTTTTGTCAGAGTTTCTAGTTGCTTATTTATTGTTCATATAGATGATACTATGTGAAGCATAAGATACATTACACGTACTAGGAAGCAAACTTGCCTTAATATGATAATTTGCAATGGCTCAGAAAAAACATTACAAATGATTATGACAATAATCTGCAGATTAAGAGCTCTCCAAGTATGCACTGACATGATAAATCATATCAACTGTATTACCTATCCCTCTGGAGATCCTGAGGGCAGCTCCAGCACAACCGGGAGGACAATAGGAGGAGTTTTGCTTGTGTGCAAGCTTCCCTTAACCAATCTCTGGGGCTCTTTCTTTAGCTTTTATTTCAAACACACACACAAATAAATGAAATCTAAGCACTTTTTCTGGTCCCTGTTGAGATTCAGATACCTGTGTCACTCCCTGATTGTGTGACACTGGGGTCACAAATGGCTTGAGAATAGTAGATGATGGTGCAGTTAATTGAGTGTCCCTGCTACAGTGTGTCTCCCTGCCACATGTGGCTCTATGAATCGTAGGATGTTTTGGGTTGGAAGAGACCTTAGCGATCATCTAGTTCCAACCCCCCTGCATGGGCAGGGACATCTCCCACTAGATCAGGTTGCTGAAAGCCTCGTATCCAGCCTGACCTTGAACACTTGCAGGGAGGAGGCATCCGTGACTTCCCTGGGCAACTTGTTCAGTGTCTCACCACCCTCACACTTAAGAATTTCCTCCTAATGTCTAACCGAGATCTCCCCTCTTCCAGTTTTGATCCATTACCCCTTGTCCTCTCACTACAAGCCCATATCCCACATTTTTATGCAGGTAAGAGTGCTGGCCTGTTACTTAGCTGCAAAATGAATAGAATTATGATTATAAACACTTTTTGTTAGCCCAGGCTAAAACACACTTGCTGCCTGCTTTGGACACAAGTTCATTTTGGCATACACAGCCAAAGTAAATCAAGTTAATTTAATCAACCTCCCTAATTAAACTTAAAAAAATAAAGTCCTTTCTGGGGTCAGAGAAAAAATAGTTAGAGCAACATTCAGTAAGCACATTACATAAGGCATTAATAGGTCTTTGCTTAGAATGTTAGTTGAAAATTTGAATGATGAAAGCTGCCCTGCATGCACAAAACCAGCACATAGTTCTTGAGATGTACCCCTAAAAATTCAATACAAAGTCCTAATTACCAGCTGCTAGACATCTCACACAAAAAAGGAAGAACAGTGAGAAGATAAACAGCTGGTTAAAATAAACTATATGATATAAGCAAGAACTACAAGGAAAAAAAAAAAAAAAGATGGTTGAGCCACAAAATAGTTGTAAGATCATTTTTGGAAATAACCTCATATGTTTACATGTTATCTGAACTTCTAACTGCAGTTTGCAGGTGTGTGACAGTCTTTAAGGTGCTCATCAAATCCCAGTTCTAATAAACACAGAGAAATTGGGAACTCGTAGATGACTTTTACAAAAAATTAAACAGGATAAGGTTTTAGCTCTTCACATTAACCTTTTGTGCAGTACTTCAGCACTGCAGTTTCCAGGACCATCTGCCAGCAGCATGCTCATGGAAATGACTAAGGAAAATAAATCATTACCCCAACTTATCTAATGGTCAGGAAAGGCTTTATGTTAATCTATCCATAAAATTAGTATGTTTGTGTAAAGTAAAAATAGATAATATGTGGAGCATGTTTCCAATACACCACACAGAGAATGGATTGCAGGAATAGATCACAAAACCACAGCTGAATAGGTAAATCTCTCATCTAAAAGTCAGAGTAGTAAATCCTGGCCCTGTTAGTGTTTGGTCAACAACACAAAATGGTATCACCTGCATACTTATTTCAAGGTGAATTACGGACTTGATAAAGGAGAATCAAAAACTTAAGAATTTCTGTCTCTGAGCAAAAGACACAAGCCATTTTCAAGAGATTTTGTCCTTTCATATGGGTACAGAACCTTTGCCATTCCTATTTTAGAAGGTATTTTGTATTCCATAATCAGCATTTGCACTAAATAATAGTATGCTGTCCAACACAAAAAACTATTTTAATCAAACAAACACATCTGCTTCTTTCTGATCCACAAAAAATTCTGCTCATCTCTTTAAAACCTCTTAAAAAAAAAAAAAAAAAAAAGAAAAAAAGAAAAAAAAAGAGATCTCACATTTATACATCTGGTAACAAGATCCTTGCTTATTTTCACGTGCAAATCCTATCTGTTTATCAAGTTGTGTGTGCTCTCAGGATCCACACCTGCCCCTGACAGAACACCATGGGCCCTGACTGGCCATCCAGCTGATAAGCATGATTTGATACATGTAGCAGAAAAGACAGCTTTGGCTGCTCTTTGCCTTTTGTTGCAAAAGGGTATGACTGAAGCTTTTGTCATTCCGTATTTCCACAAGGCCATCCTATGTCTAGGACTCCAGCAATGCTCTGCCCTATTCTTGACCATGCAGATGTCTGCTGGGTTCAGTGAGTGTCCTTGGCAGAGAGACACACTACCCAGACCACAGGCTGGTCAACCCTTGCCAGGATGAGTCAGTGCTGCCAGAAACAAAACTTCCACTCAGGCACTAACTGCCAGAAAATGATGCTTCTGGTAATGCCAGAGAAGTGCAATGCTGGGTGACACACATACAGCACAAACAGGAGAAATTATGCAAATCTCTTCTGTTTTATGAAGGGAATGGGTGTTTGGGGAAACAGGCAGTCTCTGGGGGAAGCCAGAAAAAAACTCCACCACTTAGTGAACCACACTCATCCAGTGCCTTTTGCCTCACTGGGAAGCTCTGCCAGACTCAGGAGCTGTTAATGCTTTTGCCCTCTTCCTGGATCCTGTTTCCGTTCCAGCCTGTATTTTTAGTTACAAAAATTATCCGAATGCCTGACCCTGGAGCTTGTGATACAGAAATGAAGCAGATAATTAATTTTCTTAATTAAAAGTAAGCCAGTGAAGACTGATGCAAAGACGTCATGGAGAACCTCAGCCTTCTCAATGTCTTGTGTAGCTAGGTCCCTCATTTTTTTCAGGAGAGGGCTTAAATTTTCCTTGGTTGTCCTTGTTTCCCCAACATACCTACAAAAGTATTATTATTATTATTGTTTGCATCCCTGGCAAGATTTAATTCTATCCAGGATTTGGCTTTCCTAACCTGATTCCTAGCTGTTCAGACAATTTCTCTGTAGCCCTCCCAGGGTACCTGCCTTGCTTCCACCCTCTGTAAGCTTCCTTAAGTTTGAGCTTTTCTAGGAGCTGCTTGCTCGTCCATACCAGCCTCCTGGAGTTTTTACCTGACTTTGTCATAGTTGGGGTGCATCGCCCTTGGGCCTGGAGGAGGTGATCCTTAAATATCAGCCAGCTTTCATGGGCCCCTCTGCTCTCCAGGATGTTATCCCATGACACCCTCGAGCAGGTCCCTGAAGAGGCTGAAGTCTGCCCTCCTGAAGTCAAGGTTAATAAGCTTGCTGTGAGCCCTCCTTGCTGCTCCAAGGATCTTGAACTCCACCATTCATGGTTAAGGCTGCCCTTGTACTTAATGTCCCTCACCAGCCCTTCCTTGTTGGCGAGAACAATCTGGGAACCTCCTGGAGGCCCCTCCGGGCTGTCTCCCGCAGCTCAGCTCTCTGCTGCAGCAAGTCCTTCACCTGCTCACACTTCCGCAGGCAGGCATCCCCCTTACCCCAGCCGCAGGGGAAAGGTCCAGGCAGCCTCCACAGGCGGGGGTCTGCACAGCAGCCTCGCCCCTCCGCAGCTGCAGCCTGCCCTGCCCCGCTTGCCCGCCCTTTCGGCCGCGCTCGTGCCCGAGGGGCTCGTCCCACAGGAGCTGCGGCTGCCGGGAGCGCGCGCTTCCCGCCCGGGGCCGCCTCTCCAGCCTGAGCTCTGGACCCTCCGCTCCGGAGCCCTTCACCTCCGCGCCTCCGATGAAATGCCACAGTATTCGATGACAGCAGCTGGAAGCAGGGACCGGGAGAACAAAGTACCCCCCTGATGTAGAACAACAGGTTCTGTGCCACCTAAAGAGCCTGAAGGTGCACAAGGGTATGGGACCTGAGGAGATCCATCCACAGGTCCTGAGGGAGCTGGCAGATGCAGTTGCTAAGCCCATCATATTTAAGAGGTCATGAAAAGTAATCTCTTCCATATTTCCCAATTAGAAAAACAAACAAACCCAAAACAAAAAGTAAAAACAAAACCAGAAACATTTTACAAAAAGATCATGGGTGACTTCTAAAGGTAAAATGGAAAAAGAACTAAAGAAAAACACATGGAGAGAGTGAGATGATAAAGTAAATTAAGTCAGTTTCTGAATTTGCTACAGAAACTAAAAACACAAACATGCCTCAACAGTCTGGAGGGAATATCAGAGACTGCTGAAACACTAGAAAAACAAACAAATCTGTGGATACAGTAATAACTACAGAAAAAAAACCCAAACAAACAACAGAAACAATCTTAGCTTTTGTTTATAGTTATTCTGGTGGAGATTATACAGAATAATTTCAAATGGAAGATGGGTGGGTGATAAGCTAGTATTTTAGAAAAATGACAATTGTCAAAAAGTTACAAGGACACAGCTCCTGAAGGTTACCTTATGTGCACAGGATCATGTTGCAAAGACTGCCATGAGACCCCACAGCACCACTAGTTCCACACTTGCTTTCAAACATTTGAACTTTTTCCTTCTCTCTTTGCTACTGTCTAAGTAAAATATTCCTAAACTCTTTTGGTTGGGTTTTAACCGCAGCACTTCGATGTAACCATCTGCATTGAGCTTTTAAGTCACTCAGAAACTCAAGTCAGGTGTTGAGCTGATGGAAACCATTACTTCCCCTGGCACATTTGCTGACAAACCCAAGCCAGCAGCTGAGCACCCTCTCAGACAGAGACTGAGCTGCATGAGACTCAACAGCAACATTGTGCTCAGTGTCATTGCCCTGTGGATAATGAAAGGCAAGCACACACTGCAGTTCAAAGTTACTCTTTTAGCATTTGAATTCTGAAATATCTGAACTGAATTCTTGTCTTTTAGCATTTTCCTGTACATTCACCTCTACCCCCAAGCAGCTAGAAGAAGCTCCTACTTAAATGCTCTACAGAGAACATGGAAAATTTTTGGTTCTGAGCTTTGCCATACATGGTGTTTTTCATACACTGTTTTGAGAAATGTGAATTGCTAACATCCTACTGCAACTATTTTATATTTAAAAAAAAATAAACAAATGTAGTGCAGCTATGTTAGTCCACCAGGAAGATGAATGGTTTAAGCTGTACAGTAACTAACAGGTCAGAGGCAAGTGTTCCACACAGTCACTCAAAGCATTCACATTTAACCTTACCCTTGTTTTGGCATCAATTTTAGCTCCTCGATCAAGTAGGAGTTTGACCATATTTGCATTTCCCCGCTTCGATGCAACATGTAATGGCGTGATATCATTCTGTGGAAGAAAAAAACACAAAAGTAAATATACATATATCTTTCATGAACCTCACGATCAGTTTGGTCACAGAATGAATTATGCCCAATTTGGTATAGCATAACAGTTTCATTTCCTTGGGAGCACGAAAGCAAAGGGAAGCTGTATTTATCCACATATGTGAATTACTGGCCTGATACTTTGACATCTATATTATGAGGACAAACATTTAAGTTGTGGTTGGAGTTATAATATGATATGATGTTGCCTCAGTTCTCAGCTTTTGTATGAGTTAAATTTCTGCAATTTTACTGACTAAATGCTAGCAATTTAATTCGACTGTGGTTGTTTCTGAGCATGTGATGGCAATGATTCACACCCCACAACTTCATTTGCCTTGTTGGAGCCATGGAAAATAAATAAAACCATTACATCTGTAGGTCTAAATCAAAAGCAACAAGATGCCAATGCTATTTACTTCTGAATATTATCAACAGACTCTGAAAGCCTCATAAGCACCTTCGTTTCAGTTACACCACTAATTTCCTCTCCTGAATTTGTTCTTCTGATCAATGTAAGGGTCCTTCGAGTGAGACTGTGAAGACGTGCCCGTGCCTCTCTGAGAGGTGCCTGGCAGCCAGCAGCATGCAGCTGTGCTGCACAACCAGGACACTTGCATAACCAGTGCCTGCACACTCACATACACACACACTTTTTTAAAAAGATGCAGCTAGGATGCTTCTTCACGCTCTGATGAATCCATTATCTTGTGGTGTATGAAGGCCACGTCCTGTATTTCATCATACGGAACCAAGCAAAAATAAAAGGTTTTAAATAGAGCATGCAGCTACTGTATGAAGACAAACAGAATTTTAAAGAACACATTTCTGTGTATTCAGGGGCAGGACAAACAGCTGGCTATATAAAATCAGTTTCACTGCTGAGCAGAAAGCAATGTATTTTAGTGAGCGTGTGTCCTATGGTTGACTGAATTGGAAAGGCACCCATCACCTTGAATAGCTGGAGAGCAGCACAAGTGTATTGCCTGGCCAACAGACCATTTAATAGCGCTTCCTCAAAACGGCAGGTGAGTGGAGTGACAGAGTTCCAGCACTGATAGAAGATCCCCTCTCAGATGTGACAGGCTGACTCACAGCTTAATAATAATGCCGAGTGCCTAATCCAGCATGCCACAGTTTCATTTACACACAATTTCACTGTGAAGCTAATGCAGAGCTTCTAGAAAGTACTAATGAATATTATCACAGAGGTAAAATACAAATTATCAAGATGAAATGACAGTTCCTTTCTCCATTATTAATGATCACACTACAGCATCAGTGTGACTATTATTCCAAGGTGGCATCACATTTCTTTAAAAAACAAAACAAAAATGATGCTTAACACATTAAACTAAAAGTATACTATACCTAGTCCTCCCAGGCATGTAAAGCTGTGAGATTGCTTAATTTGCAATTTGTGAGTTGGTTTTGAAAAAGTAATTAATTCTATTTGACTGGGAGTTGACACTGGATATGAGGTCAGTATATTACTTTATCAGTCACAAAGAGGTTAGAAAATAGAGAAAAAACTACAAGGATATACTTTCTGCTTTTCCTCTTTCCCAAGAGGAAAGATGTTACCGAGGCCAGAGAGAGAAAGAGAGATTAATTCTACTTTTCTAAGGAAAAACAGAAAAGAAAATAACTTTCAGAGTAAAGGAAATAACTTTCATGACTTCAAGTAAAGGGTACTGTAGGTAATACAGACTGAAGAACCACCTTTCTGTGTTTGTTGGGGTTGAAGGGGAAAGAGGTTAACCTTGTCTAATAAGCCTTCATGGCCTGTTAATACATTACTACTAATAATTTACTGTATCATACACAGACTAGAAGAAGCCTTTTCTAAGCATCAATGAATAGAGGAGGAAGTGACAGTATTGCAAAAGGTAGGACAAATACTTATAAGAAGTCTGGTTCTCATTCATCTTGACACCAATCTAGTGCAGTACAGGGGAGGGTATAATCACACAAGGATCTGCACTTTGTACCTTATTCTTTGCCAGTCCAATTGTTCAAATCCCCTGTTACTTTAAATGAAGGAGAGTGGATGAATGAGCACAGGCAGATACACACCTCAAATTGAAAAGATGTCTCTTCCAGTTATTGGTTGAGGTTTAGGTCACACTGTTTTCAACAGGCAGGAAAAAGATAAACTCAGTTTTTGTGGTTAAAATGGAGTTCTGTTCAAATGACCTCCATATTTCTGGTTTATACTGAAACTAGCAGAACCTGATGGCTGCGCAGTTGTCTCTCAGCTTCTGAGAGGAGACAAGCACACTGGCTGAGAATATGGGGAAATTCTCCTGCACCTAGTAAGGACTGAGCTCACTTCTGCAAGTTGGAGAGTTCGCAGTCCATCTTTCCTCCATTCGATCACCTGTCTTTATGAAAAATATATACATTTATGGCCCCTAGGAATTTGAAAACTTTAGTTAAATTTGGTTGAAAATAGGCAGCAGGTTCACACTAGGAAGAGGTGGATTGATAAGAAGTGTGATTACTTCAGATACAGCTTTATAGGAAAACCAACTACACACAGCTATCCTGAAACAAGGAATTGAGCAAGAGGAATCATGCAGACCAAACCCTACATGCCCAGTGTCCTTATGGACAAGCTCCTTTTCAAGTTGAGCTCCTTTTTCCTGAGGAAATGAGCACTGCAGCACTCATTCTCTGGGAAGGAGAATGCAGTTTTCATCATACTCTACTAACCCATACAGACAGTTCAGCCAAAGAATTAAGAGACAAAGAAGAAATAAACACGTTTAGCCTTATTCAGTCGTAACAGCTCAGGGATACACAGAGGGGAAATGAAGGGTAAAAAAGAGAGGGGGTAGGTTTCTATTAAGAATTTAATTTTGTCACTTAGCTAGTTGAGCTTTTACTGGTAGAGAACAGTATGAAGTAATAATATTTGTGCGGGCTGAATAGAGGAAGAGATGCACTGCATGAATGTTTGAACAATTGTACACTGAAATTCAGGGCAAGCAACTTGTCTTCAGTCAATACTGTGTTGTGCCAAGGCTTAAAGAAGTATACCTAGATAAATCATGCATATTTAGCCCCTTTCCCTTCTCTCATTTGACATGAAAGCAAACTGAGAAGAAAATAAGCCTCAGACATCATCATTAATGTTTCCAGTGACAAAAACATAATGCAAGCAACTCAAAATTGAGTTGTTTGTACTTGTCACAAGAAACTAGAAGCAAAAAATGGCTTCATAATATGTGCAGCTTAGCTGCAGGTTATTAACACTGAAACTGTGGTATCAGCAAACAATATAGCCACCAAATGTAAAGGTCTGAATTCTTCAGTAAATCAACAGCATCTGCTGTCTTTTCATTCTATTTTTATCTGTTTGATCTCCTATAAATTTCTCCCTTTGTTCTTCAGATAGAATAGTAAATCAGGAAACTTTTGAAGATGTTTTTCTGCAGTAATAAAGCTGAAATGCCTTCCAAAAGTTGCCATTCAAAGATGTGATTCAGATCTAGAGTATCGGTTGGAGTGCTTCTTGCCCTCACTATTGAATGCTGGATAATGTCTCAGGTAGACATCTCAACTCTGAGATCCAACTTGCCATTCAACTTGAGAGTTAGCAAATTCTACAGGAAATGCATGCAACCTTTTCCTATGCCTGACAATACTGTGGGTGGTTGTTTTCCCTTTATTTCTATCCATTGCCTGCTGCAGTCACCACCCACTCACACAGGGCCTGTGCCTTTCTTCAGAGTCTCATAACATCCAGAAATAGGGTGAGTGAAGAGTGACCATCTTTTTCATTCAGTGGCTTTTGCTTGTGCCTGATCAGAAGAAGCACTAAGTTCTTTAAGCTGCATCTCTATATCTACAGCTTCACAAGAAAACTCAAAAACCTTAGAATTATGCTGTGCTAAGCAACAAGCCACCTACATTTCCCATCTGAAATGAGATCGGCTCCCCTCTTACACATGGTGTTATCCACAGTTCACCACAGTCAAGATTACTCAATACTATTACAAATCAGTAACACAAATGGTGAGGAAGTCAGAAAAAAATAGAAAAAAACCTTAAAACTGACAGAGTGCAAACACAGTACCATCTTGCAGTGTTATTTTAATGCATTTAGAAAATAGTTTCTGGTACAAAATGCTGTTCAATAATATTGTCTCTTTCTCCCATCAGACAGTCTGAGTTTACAAGCATAAGGATGCTAAGAATAAACAAGAAAAGTAACTGTTTTCACTTACAGTAACATATTTGGCTCTGAAGTGTAACTTTAAAAAAAGCACACACACACACAAAAGTAAAACTTTTGTAGTTGTGCTCCATTGTTTTAAATGCTGATTGGCTGGCAGATCATGTAGGAACTATGAAGAACTATTGCCAGCATCATGGGGACTTGGTATTTCTTCTCACTACCAAGGAGAGATCTTATCTCCAGCTCTGAGCTCTCTTCCCAGCCCCTTAAAAAAATTCACATCTTTGATTTAAAAAACAAACAAAAACACCAAAGGAATTTCATATCAAAATGTCCAGATTAATTTGGAATTTAGCAGGATTGTCCTCAGTTCTCAAGAGAGAGCAGACTCTGGAAACAGCTTAAAATTGACAAAGAATGTGTGAATAAAATAGAAGGTGAAAATCAGACTGCTAAAGCAGAAATTTCCTATATAATCTGGAAAATCCTTCCATCATTAGAGGTTGTTAAGGAAAGACCATTGTACTGGTTGGTGGTTGTCACAGACTGGAATTGTCACCAACACTTTATGGATATTACCACTACTACTAGTTCCTGAAGGTATGGAAGGATTGTGCTGTGCATGTGAAGGCTGTCATATGCAACTAGACAGCTACTTCTATACGTTGTATATGAAAATACTCAATATTGTCTCCTTTATTTTTTGTTCCAGAAAATGTAGTTCCATTTATGTAGTCCATTTATGTAGTTCCAGAACTGGAACTACAACACAGCAGAACTCCTGCAGAGAAGTCTTTTCTTGTACTAGCAGTTGGGAGGTTCATTTAGACTTGTATGGGACTTTCAGAATTTAAAGAAATTCCAAATAAAACATAAAAACACACAGCTGATGCTTTCCAGGAAACCTTACAACAGCACATAATTTTTCAGCTTTTTTATTATCTACTTAACAAGAGTCTTATATTGTGCTAATCTAGTTCTTGAATGCTTATATATTTATCTTTCTTCAGGCTTGAGATGTATAAAATGAATCCTAGAAGAAAACAAGAAAGAGTATAGCAAGGAGCTGTTATGGCAAACTACCACAAGGGAGCTAAAAAGATGTTTTTCTCTTGTGTTACTGTCACTTACATATTGCCTGCTCTTTTTGATGGGCTAATGGTATTCTGCTCCTCAGCTGCAGGGTCATCATTAATGCAATGTTGTCCTCACACCACCCCCTCAAAATTGCCTAATCCCTTCTCAGCCTTCCAGTAAGCAAACTTTCTGCAGGCAAGGCCCAATCCCAGTGGAACTGAGATCTCTAGAATAAGGAGTACAGTATATAAGGAAGGCTGTTCACAGAGCTGGATGCAGTTTTATGGCACAGTGACTATGGATTGTTTGCTTTGGCAAGAAAGATATGGGCAGAGGTCATCTTCATGTAGAGGATTCCCTTGCTACCTGAGTCTTCTCACTTGCTGAAATACAGAGTGGATGTGAAGGTCATGGAGGTTTCTTTCAGCTGTTGCTCTGGAAGCTGCAGAGAGCAATTTCTTTTTTTCCTTTCTAACCATTGTACTCATCAGACAAAGGTGAAGCTTCGATGGCATTCACCTGGACTAGACAGATCTTTCCACTGGAAGATAATGTCAGACAGAGAATTATATCTGAAGACTCTGCGACCAACCAAAAGGCTACCTACTTTTACCTAACTATAATTCCCAGAAAATAGAGAAACACTGACTTGCACTTTCTCATTGTTGAATTAGCACAGGGGCATCTGGACACACATCTCCATCGCAGCTGGATGGGAACAGCAGCAGGTAACACTGCCTGCCCTCCCTGGGCACTGCTCCTGGGGGTGCCTGAGCGAGACCTCAAGGGCAAAGGGTGAACACCCTGCAGGGGGTTGATTTATAGCAAAGGAATTTTCTTGCACATGATTTCCTATGTATAATCAGACTGCAACGGAAACTGGTTTCTCATTCCTTCCAAAGGCAGTTACTTGCTTTAGTATGTACCTAGATATACCTCCCAAGTCCTAGCCATCAAATTGCAAGGCAGTCTAGAGCAAATTTGAAGGGAGCAGTAGAAATAAAGAAGAAATCCCTCTGTGACCTGTCCTTTTTCTCAAGCACCCTAACCATCTCCAGGGTGAAGATGACCTGATTCTGGTAAAGAAAGTCAAGGCCACAGCATGAATCCCTGCAAGAGGCACCAGCTCCAGAAACAGCAGCTAGGATGGGAGCACAGCAGCCTTCCATACATAAGATAACTTGGTGGGTATTACTTCTCCATACTAATACTAGGCTGGTAGTTCCTGAAGATGGGAAGTAGATACCAGAAGTATTAAAATTCTAGGCAACACACCAGATACTGTTTGATTCAAAGGCACAAGTGGGTGATGAACAGGATTTTTTTTTAATTATGATAATTACATTTTCTTGTTGAAAAAAATTGATCAAATAGATTGACTTAAAGGCTTTTGGCCTTCTTTCAGTTTGTAACTAGCGTTTATCCACACATCTTCAGCATCAAGTGCCATTGCAAGCTAAGAGAATGGTGTCTGGAATTGTTGCAATCCTTCAAAGCCCAGGTAGCACCTGCACTTGCATGTTAATCTGGCTAAGAAAGGAAACTAACTTCACTCTCAGTTTCCTTTATTCTCTTCCTCCACTTCTTCAGCCCATATGTGATTGGCTCCCAGTTCAACAAGAGTGAAATTTGGTGATCCAATGACAGGATTTCTTTAGCTTTGAAGGGTTTCAGAATGTAAAAAGGTATTACAGAAAAAGGATGATGAATAGACATAAAATGACTGTTACTTCTTCTATGCATACTCTGCCAGTAATTTTGACAGGTTTATTGCTGAGTTTGAGCCCAAGGAGTCAAGCAATTTGGAATGAGTATTTTTCCTTCATAACAAAATGGCAATCATCCAAGCCCAGTAAGTAGATCCTGTTTCACTTGGACTGAGGTTATGAAGGTTTCTGGAGCTGTCTCCCTGTAAATAGAGTCAGAGACATCACAAGCTGATTAACTGAAATTATCTCCATCCATCCCACAGGGAACTTTCCATGTTGTGCCATCTTACCTGTACATGCAGTAAAGCTAGAGAAGAAAGCACAGATATAGAAATGTAGTTCAATGGAAGAGCTGGCATGAAAACAGTTGCTGGGCTGAAAAAGTGCAAACCAAAAGCAGGTACAGATTCAACCCTCCAAGGCTCTATGGTCAGCAGGTACACAGGCTGGCAGACACTGTAGCACCTGTAAGAGCTCCTGGAGCTATGCCTATTTGTCTTACATGCAATGAAAGAAGGGAACAAGGGATTATATGACAGCTGAGAGGTAGCCAGGTGTATACTAGCGGGGGGTGGGGGGAGCAGCTGCTAATGCATATCACTGGGGACGTCATTTACTTACAGTACAGCACCACTGCTCACCTCCTGCCAACACACCCAGAGCCATTATTAAGATCCTGTCTTTCCCTGCCTTCATTGCTGGAACCTCTTTCTTCTCTCAGGCCTCTCAGAAATGCACTGAAAACACAGCAGCTGAAGAGATGCCCTTGCCACTGGTCTGCCCTCCTTTTTCTTACATCCTTTCACAAGCTCCTCTTTACACTACAGTCAGCTGTGCCCATAAGGTTCAGAGCCCTGCCTTCATCTTACATCTCCATTCACATTTTCTCCAGCCTTTCCCACCTTCATACACTAAGTGTGGGAGCAAACTGATCTTACAGTTGTCTTCATGCTGCCCCCTCCACACAAGCATCTTCTGCTACCGTAATCCTCTGCTCTTGTTCAAATCTCTCTCCAGAACATACTTGTCTAGATTGAGAGATAGACAAGTACTGTTGATTAATTTTTAATGAGAACAAAGAAAGAATGTTTGGAGATTTGCAAAAGCACAAAGTGCATTTGACACCCTCATTCTACAGTTTGTTCTTTGTACTTCTGAAAGCTACAGTGTGTACATTCAGTATTTTAGTTGCGTTACAGCCATTCCATATCTTTGCTCTGTTGCTTGTCTTAGATTGTCAAGAACCCTTCCTCCAGAGGAGAGATTACACACAGTGAATGTTGTTTACAGAAATTAAAACAAGAAGCAATGAGGTGGCAGTGGGCAGGTTGTACCTGTGTGTCATTTTTAGTACCTGTTCTAGTAGTTCCTCTAGTTGTTTTGCAATTTGGACAATCAAGGATCAAGCAAGGGCTCTGTTACTTGGTGCTTACAGTTGTACTTTACACTCAGCTTGTACTGGTGCTCTGTTTGTCTACACAAATTCAGCGCTCTACCAGAATCTGGCTTATCTTTCTTTGTAGTGCTTTCATTACCCACAGTCTGATAAGCACTAAAGAACAGAATTCAACTCCGTATTACTGCTATTTATGCTACAATTCCTTCTGTCACAGCCACTTTATCTAGGTTTGCAACCACCATACAGCAGAGACGTGCTCTGCGGCTGTCCCCGTCCAGCTATCCCAAGCACAAAGAAGCCGCACAGTGCTGAGTCACAGCGTCAGCCCCCTTGCTCTGTCGGGCTGATGTTCTTGCCTCTGCACCCGCCCGGTCACCCGAGCAGCCTGCCCCTCTCTGCTGCTGGCAGCAATGCAGGGAAACCCTGACACTTCCAGATCTTGAAAAGGAGGAGAGAATGGCCACCTTAGTTTGCATGTGTCCTCCATCAGTGCCCCTAATCCACAAGGCAGCTGCTGAAGCCTGAGATTTATTATTTTATCAAACAGGCACAGGCAGTTGATATTTACGTGTACTGGTACTAAATGCTGCTCGTTACTAATGTGTAGCATTGCTAATCCCTAATCTTATTTCTGAGGGGGCTGAGCCAAAACTCCATTCTTCTTCGTTGCTCCTATGATTAGAGCCTGTCAAATACCGAATGCCAAAGGTTATGACTGTTTGAAAGGCTTTAATGCTCTAATTTGGTCAACTTAAAGGACTTGGGAGTAAGAGGTCAACGTTTTCAGTGAAAGCAAAGTCCCAGAAACCCTTAGCACCCAAACACACTCTTAGCTTGTGAACTTCATGTGGATCCAACTTGGGATCCTTCTCTCGCCAATAACATGAAATACATGTAGTGATGAATGTGATTTGAAAGGATCATTTGTAGGGGATATATGAGCATTGATCCTTACCTTCGATACTCAACCATCAGCTTGACCCAATATCTGCTAGTACTCTTCTCACCAGCCATAGTGGGTACCAGATCATGTCTCATAAAAGCAATGTTTAGCTTTGAGGATATACCTTCAATAATAAACCACTGAATTATGCTATGTTGAATGAATAATGGCCTGTACCAACACTTACAGTGCACCTGCACTCCTCTTTACAATTTAAGGAAAACCTGCTTTTGTTTTTGTTCAAAATTTCTATTTTAAAAAAATACCCTTATTAATCACAATCTCCAGAAAAAAAACAATGAAACTGTTCAGGTTTTTTTGAGGGGTTTTAAATGGGAGAAGTCCTATAAGTAAAATAGTAATTTCTATGCTAAATAGAAACACTATTATCATATTGTTTTCATGGGTTTGCAATGCTTATCATAATCACTTACCTGCATGTAAAAATGTTCCTTAACTACAGAATAATTTGGTTTTAAATATACAAACTATCTAAACTAAAAGAAAGTACTACAGTGTGCTTTTTGCTATTTGGCAAAGGCTCTAAGCAGTAAAATGGTACTTTTCCTCTTGTAAAAATAACAAACACAACACATTACAAAAAACCTCTGAAAAGGAGCTGCTGAATTATCCTTGCCAAATAATTTCGCTCATAAATATCATATTGAATGTACACTGGATTTTTTTTTCCTACTTTAATTGAAAGGCTGCTCCAGAATCTCAATATATATATTAATCATTAAGCAATTTATATTTAATTCTTAATACTTAACATGTAAGATCTAAATTTCTAGAAAACATTTGAGGCCAGTTTACATCTATTAAGTCTTAATTTGGCATTAGCCTTCAGTCTGAATACACCTCTTGCTCCCTTGATTTTTGCTCCCTATTTTCCCAGGGACAACTACCACATGTCCTCCCTGGCTGTGGTTTGGTAAGGTTTGCTGAGCCAAATCCTTGCACAGTCTCCATTTGTTTTGGTGGGTTTTTTTGGTCTTGTGGGGTTTTTTGGTTGCGGGGTTTTTTGTTAGTTTGTTGGGTGTTTGTGGTTTTTGGTTTGGTTTGTTTGGTTTTGTTTTTTTTTCCCCTGTGGGGCTGGGGGAGTGTGTGTTTCCTATATCAGAAATACCTTGAAATAACCTGAAATCTCATTTATTTTCTTTCTTTCTTTCTTTCTTTCTTTCTTTCTTTCTTTCTTTCTTTCTTTCTTTCTTTCTTTCTTTCTTTCTTTCTTTCTTTCTTTCTTTCTTTCTTTCTTTCTTTCTTTCTTTCTTTCTTTCTTTCTTTCTTTCTTTCTTTCTTTCTTTCTCTCTTTCTTTCTTTCTCTCTTTCTTTCTCTCTTTCTTTCTCTCTTTCTTTCTCTCTTTCTCTCTTTCTTTCTTTCTTTCTCTCTTCCTTTCTTCCTTTCTTTCCTTTCTTTCCTTTCTTTCCTTTCTTTCTTTCTCTCTTTCTTTCTCTTTCTTTCTTTCTCTTTCTTTCTTTCTTTCTTTCTTTCTCTTTCTTTCTTTCTTTCTCTCTTTCTTTCTCTCTTTCTTTCTTTCTTTCTTTCTCTCTTTCTTTCTTTCTTTCTTTCTCTCTTTCTTTCTTTCTCTTTCTTTCTTTCTCTCTTTCTTTCTTTCTCTTTCTTTCTTTCTCTCTTTCTTTCTTTCTCTTTCTTTCTTTCTCTCTTTCTTTCTTTCTTTCTCTTTCTTTCTCTTTCTTTCTTTCTTTCTCTCTTTCTTTCTCTCTTTCTCTCTTTCTTTCTTTCTTTCTTTCTTTCTTTCTTTCTCTTTCTTTCTTTCTCTTTCTTTCTTTCTTTCTCTCTTTCTTTCTTTCTCTTTCTTTCTTTCTCTCTTTCTTTCTTTCTTTCTCTTTCTTTTTCTTTCTTTCTTTCTTTCTTTCTTTCTTTCTTTCTCTTTCTTTCTTTCTCTCTTTCTTTCTTTCTCTTTCTTTCTTTCTTTCTCTCTTTCTTTCTTTCTCTTTCTTTCTTTCTTTCTTTCTCTCTTTCTTTCTTTCTTTCTCTTTCTTTCTTTCTCTCTTTCTTTCTTTCTTTTTCTTTCTTTCTTTTTCTTTCTTTCTTTCTTTCTTTCTTTCTTTCTTTCTTTCTTTCTTTCTTTCTTTCTTTTTCTTTCTTTCTTTCTTTCTTTCTTTCTTTCTTTCTTTCTTTCTTTCTTTCTTTCTTTCTTTCTTTCTTTCTTTCTTTCTTTCTTTCTTTCTTTCTTTCTTTCTTTCTTTCTTTCTTTCTTTCTTTCTTTCTTTCTTTCTTTCTTTCTTTCTTTCTTTCTTTCTTTCTTTTTCTAACTATACCACATACTCCACCCAGTGACCAACTCATATAGACAGGTCTTCCTCTTTCTTGTTTGGTAGATTATTGGAGAAACCATTAGGAAAATAAGTGCAACACTTCGATCTGTTTTCCACTATGAATTTCAACACATTTCCACGTTCTGTTGCACACTTTCTGCATTGACAATTCCTGCCATTGTGTCGGCAGAAAATTCCATACGCATCTTCTTATACAGCCCAAGCCATTATTGAGGATGCTAATGAGCAAATATATTTTTAAGAACTTCAGTAGAAATTTCCAGCTCTAGCATTTTCCAGTACTAAACTATTCTTAATGTTAGTCCCTTTTCTATTTATCTGTATGTCCCTAATCACTCTCCCTGCTTTTTCCCTCTTAAAGCCCCCTACATACTCTCAGGGCACCTGTTCAGCTTTCTGTCCACATCCTCTCTACCCTACCATTCTCTAGCCTTTCATCCTTGCCCATTACATTTTATGGTACCTCTGTATTCACCTTTATTTTGTCTCAGGTCTTATGCCTGGCACAATCTCTTTCCTTGCCCTTCATATTTCTCTAACCCTGTCTATATACATTTATTTATTTCATTGCTTTTCCAACTATATATAACTTCCCTCTGCCATCTTTCGTTCCTTACACTTCTGCTTACATTTTGTTGTTCCCATATCCTCCCTACCCTGACCACACTCCTTCACTCTAATATTCATCTTTGGTCTTCTGACAGACCCACCCCTTGACACCAGATACAGTCAAGCCCATTACCAGCTCCCCTCCACTTCTAAAGCTCATTTCATTTTCTACCTCTCCAGATTCTCACATCTCCTTTACACATCATCTGACTCTTGCATATGCAGTGAAGGCACAGCTGCTTTACTCACTGGTACATCCATACTTCATGTTCACTGGAAACAACTGCATAGTGAGGACTATTCAACCTGCCCTATGTCAAAACCACAGGTAGAGGCATTCATGTCACTGAATCCCAGCCTACCTTTTGTGACACTGGTACTATGAAAATAGCACCTGTTTTTGATTAATACAGAAGTCTTCAAAGGTGACGAGAGCTCAGATTCAGTTCAGCAGCCAAAGGAAACTCCCTTTACACCATACAGTAACAGAACAAGAGCAGTCAGGCCAGGCCCTTTGGCTGACAAAAGCAAAGTCCTTTTCCTCATCTTTGTGGAAAAGTATTTTCAAGTGATGATTAAGCAAACTGAGCATAACTAAGATTTCACACTTACCCTTGCAGTGAAGTCCACCGCAGCACCCCGATTTAACAGCAATGTAGCTACATTGATATTTCCATAGTGAGCAGCTATGTGAAGGGGAGTGAACCCACTCTGGAAAAACAAAACAAAACAAATAGTTACTTATTTTTTTATATTTCATTGGTACTCCAGATTTTGTATTGCATCACTGACAAAAGCTAGCAATAGGAGTCTGCTGCAAGTCATCATTCCAATTCTGTACTAGTTTTCACTTACTGGCATTTATTTATAGACTCTAACAGAGTCTAAATAAAATCATATTGCTATGCAGGAGGGAAAAAAATTAACATAATTATTCTAAAAGACCAGACATAGAATAAAGCTTTCAGTTATTCTAGAAAAACAACAGCAAAACATTTGAGTATTACAGCAGTTATCAATCAAGAAATTTGTTTCTGACTAGAAAGACCTTGTTACCAGTGTTATGTCAGTCTTGCAAGTTTAATCTCTTAGAGATTCTTTGCAGAAGTTAAGATACATATAATTTAATGATACTTGCTGTTTTTTATAAATTCAAAGTAGATGAAAATGAAAACAACATCAAAGACAATTTTAAATTATTAATATAGATTTTATTTTTTTCCAAGGGTTAGTAGCACAAAGATCAGTCTCCCACTGTGGGCAATCACCCTGAGTTATGTTCAAACACCATGATTTACCACCCTAATTAGAAGATGCCTTACCGATAAAATCACTTCAGCAACTTATTTTCATACTTAAGTAGCTTTGCTTCCTTCTAAAATAATGCTAAAACATGCAGCAATTCCATCAGTCCTGCAAAGTATGAAACCTTATGGGAACTAAATGCATTTCTAAATTGTTAGCAAGCCATGCTAGCTGCCACTACTTTGCTGTGGGAGTTTTGCAGATACCAAATCCGATCATTCTATTTGCTGACACCATCAAGGTTAAGTGTCATGCAGAAGCCTAAAATCGGACCTGGATGCACAACATGACAGGGTTGTCTGCAGCTCTTAACACATCTGATAAACATGTGCTCCATGAGAATCCCTGAAAACTCCATCTTATGTAATATGGCTCTTTTATGATGACAGTTAGTTCCCAAGAATGCTTACTCTTACTTTTAAACCCTAGTTTCAGCTGCAGAAAGCCCTGGTATCTAAACTACAGTCTTCTCTAGCACATGCTACTTCATTTCATCTAAAGCAGGTATCTATCCTAGGAAGGCAATGCAAAAAGGAGGAGGGAGAAATGATGCAGCAGCACTAAGTCATGGAGGAGTGATGATGCATATATATATTTATATATACCTCTGTTGTTCTATTCACCATCATCTAGGTTAACACATTTGGAAGCAAAGAGGGGGAAAAAATGGACGGTTAGTTCACCACTGGTGATATGGATGCAAAAAGCTTCATGATTGCTAGATGGCATGGCAGCTTGGATGACAGCACAACTGGCACACAAAGGAAGCTCTATGGAATGGAAGCTGAATGATTGAGTATTTTGATTGTTAATTGTTACATGTTTACCAAAGTTCTTAAAGTAGCGATTGCAGAAAAACTAATCAAATTACTGAATTGTATATACAGCACACCACTGCACAAGTGGCTTGCATGCCCAAGATAATAATTCTAAACACATTTTGCTTGTTACTTTCCATTTGCAAAGTTCCTACAGAAGAAATTAACCCTGATTTAAACAAAAAGGGAATGGGGCAGAAGGAGGCAAACAAAGCAAATGAAACGTTATTCTCAGTAACCCACTTTAAGAGAAAGCTACGTCTAACTCTGTAGCAACATACTTCACGCTGAGGGAGATGTTCACTGGATGCAAGAGAGGTGGTCAGCACTTAATAGCATTAAACTTTTTTCCTTCTGACAACTGACCTTTGACTCCACATCAGCATTGTGGTCGTTCTGCAGGAGCAGAGCTGCTGCCTTCGTATCATCCTTGCGAGCGGCGATGTGAAGGGCGGGAAGACGGACTTTCCCCTTCGTATCGTTTTCAAGCAGCAGTGAAACCACCTGGTCATGACCTTGCTGCAAAGCTACTGCCAAAGGTGTGAAACCGTCCTGCAACATACAATGTACAACTCTCAACACATGTTCCAAGCTTTCCAGGGGGTGGAAAAGGGAATAGATTTCAGCATTAGTAACAGTACTGGGTCAAATTCAAATGTGAAGTGTAACATGGTACAAATTGAAAATGGCTTGCAATGACACAGAAGTTAGCATGAAGTGTTGATGAACTAGGTCCTGAATGCTCAAAACACTTTTCTGGCACTGTAGACTAAAACACAGAATTATAAGACACAAGCAAACAAAAACGACTGAGACTTGAGAAAAAAAGTGACATTATATAAAAATTAAGTTACATAAATGTGTATAGTAAAGTGTATAATCATGTAAAAAGCTATTAAAAATGAAATATTACAATTGCAACTGTTAATGATGTCTCCATAGCAAATTAACATCCATTCCCCACACAACTAGAGGTGATAATCTACATTTTTTTAAGGAAAAAAATCCCAACACTTCAGCTCTATCATCTGATATATTTTATATGTGGATTTAAAATCTAATAATATTTGCATATGAACAGCACATTTTTCCAAAATACCAATTCTTTTACTACAACTTCTATTTATGAAAATGTATATAGATGTGACAGACAATCCTCTTACAAATAGAAGTTATTTCCTTTCAGATTAGCAAATAGTCAACCAAAGTAGTGCAGAATAAGAAAGGGAAGATTTTTTTGTTTAACAGATTTTAGAGTTAATCTCCTAAATACATGGAAAGTACTCTCTGGAATGTTTTTATAATTTCATTTTTATGGTTTCTCAGAAAACAGAAGAGTGAAAGAGCTGCTATTTAGATTCTGTGCCTTCCCAAACATTTAAGTGGCATTCCAATCCAGGAACACATTCAGTTTTGTCCAAGATAATATCCATAAATCACTCAAAATATCACAAATGAAAATTGTTTTACTTAGGATATTTATTGCATTTTATTCTTGATCAATATATCCAAAGGTTTTATTACCAAGTTTCATTATAGTTTAGTAGGTAAACACCTTCTTTCACATTTCCACTGCTTTTGTCATCATGAAACTGTGTAAGTGTGAAATTAAAGTGCAGAAATGACACAAAAGAATGTAGATCCTCATCTGATGTCAAGACTGCAGAATTCACATGTTAGATTTGTAACGGTTGAAAATAAAAGTAATACTTCCAGTAAGAAATTTCTCTGTCTGGCTTACCAAACAGGGACTCAATTTAGGAGGATAAACAGGAGGAGATGCAGAAAAGAGAATTTTTTCAAAATTGTGGAGGAAAAAAAGATGAAAAAAATAAAAAAAAATTAAAAAGTCAGAAACTCCTTGGGTCCTAACAAGATTTTCTTTTTTCTTTCCCCCAATGAATTTTTTTAAAAAGTAATTTAACCACAGCCTTCCCTTTGCCTCTGGCTCACCACCCTCCAGTAGTGCTCTGGGCTGTGGTCCTGGGCCTCAGACTGTGGGCAGAGAGCGTCATAGAGCATGAAAAATACAACAGCTCTGAAGGGCAAAACACTCCATGAGCATCCCCACAAGAGGGCTCTGGCAATATAACTACACTGCACCTGCAGAAATCGAGGCTCTTGTCTAGAGAAACCCCGAGTCCACATCTCGTGGCCCAGTGACTTCCCAGGATGTCTATGCAGTCGATGGCAGCAGCACAGTCAGCTGCTTCATAAAGTGGCTTACCTATCTACAAAGTCTTTTCTCATTGGGCTTTCTCTTCTGCTAAAATTGCTGGTAACAATAATACAAAAGAAATCCTAGATAGATATTTTCTCCTATCCTTAGGGAAAAGAGGGAGAAAAAACAGGAGGGAGCACTTCATTTCAATCCCAGAACATCTGCCTTCCCTATACTTCCCGTTTCCTAGCTGATGAGAGTAGGTCAACATTCCAGTGTGCAGACATCACTGTACCAAGGCCAAGCAAACTGCAACCGAGAATATTAACACTGACAAGAATGCATTTCCACCACATGCTCTCTGAAGATGCCAACACACAAAAAGCAATTCCAAGTACTGTGGTGGCAGTGCTTTAATTAGCAACATAACTCTAAAATGTAAGGCAAAGCCCACTTAAGAAAAAAAACCAACAAGCCACCCAAAAAATTAAAAACCATGTAAAGAAAGTGTGGTTTTTTATTTTATTTTATTTTTTATTTAGATTAAATAAATCTTTGTTAAAGAGTTTTCTTTGTAATGAATATTTAGCTAACTGGCAATCACTTAATAACAAAGGATTTTGCACTTACAAAGATAAATCAGCTCTATATGAAAACTTGGACAAAGAGAAAATAAGAAAAACATCCATAAGCAACTCTCATAAACAAGTATGGGAATAAAGTCAACATTGTTTTGTAGCCTGGTATCTTCAAAGGAATTCTCCATGGATAAAATTAGATTGCACCTTATCATCAAGCTGAATTGGAGAAAAGTACAACCTAAACTGACACAACACACTCAAGAGAAAAACAACACCAAGGAAAAAGAACTAAGTACCCATGCACATTTAAAAAAGCCCGTATTTTTTCAGAAAAGCATACAGTAGCAAGAATATTGTCAAAAGTCTGAATCTATTGTACATCTCTGGGGGTCCCGTGACTTATTTATTTACAAGTTTTTACAAAGAAATAGAAATTAGTGTTATGAAAATCTCAATTTTCAATTAATTTTCCAGATTTAAAATATTTCATTTTGGTGTTTCTTGACTCTCATATTCTTTAGCATTTCCAGGAAGTAGTTTGTAATGCACACTTAGTTATAACTAGTTATGACTAATTTGTAGTGATTTTGAAAACACAATTTTGACCCATTAGTGATTTATTTTTTACAGTGCTAACCTTTAGAATAGAAGAAAAAGATACCATACATACCCAATTCTACAGTGATACTATGAGGTACAGTGATGCAATAAACTAATTTTTTATTTTCTATTTTGCAAAAAGTAGGAGTTTTTCAAATAAGCATTATTTCCTTCATAGAGTCAGTTAGATGGAGCAAGCATAATTTAATAAGTATTAGAGAGCACATACTGAAATGCCTTTTTTCTTTGCTAGCAAAATCTTGGAATTAAGACTCAGTATTTTTAATGAAAGCACAGAGAACTTTTATATTACGCACACAGATTCCCTGTTTGAGCACTTAACACGAAGATTACCAGTTATGACTAAGAGCATTTCTAATTTTAGAACTGTTTCTCGCTAGTAATTTTTTATTTTAGAAGTGGTAAGAAATGGTTTAAATAGCTGCAAAGCCAGTAACTTGGCATTCATTAGCACACTTTGCAAAGAGAATTTTTTATTGATTTTTAATTTTGTATTTAAAAGACTAGTTTGATAAAAGCTGGCAAGAATCACTGCTAAAGCACATTTGACTTTGTTCATAAAGTGCGAAATTCAAATTTTTACCTCTGTGGCAAGGCTTTGACTGGCACCGTTGTCAAGGAGAAACTTAACAACCTCCAGGTGGTTTTCTTGAGCTGCCATATACAGTGGAGTGAAACCATTCTGAAACAGCAAAACAAGAGCGTAAACACTCTGCAAACATTTCACAGATACCACAGATCTGCCAAACTTGGGTAGATTGGGAGGAAACCAAAGATACTGTGCTCACATGCTAGCTAAAGGCATGACTTCCCTTGATTTAAGCGAGGGTAGGAGAAAGGTTATATTACTTAAAAGGACACGGGAATCTTTCAGCTGACCAGATACAATTCCCACAGCTAAATGAGACTGATTCCTTTTACATCTCTTGTGAATTCAAACTAAAAGCCAACCTGATCACACCATTTGGTAGAGATGAGCTATGATTCCCAATAAATTTGGCCACAGCAATGGAAATGCAGAACAAGACAGACAAATACAAGTCTGTAGCACAAGGAAAATAAATTATTCTTCACAACACTTTCCAGTTTTTTCTCTTCCTTCTGTTAGCTTTGACTTCTGTTTCACTTGTGCCAGCTACTTGCACGTTTTGTCTCCTCGAATGGCTGACTTCTGAGCATAGCCTGTTTCAGGCAACAGGAGGCCTGGAGATTGTTGGTTCTCAGTATTTTGAGACAGAGGTTTATCAGTGTTTCCAGCCACATTAAGCATTTCTCAAATTATGCTTGAGTGAGTGATTTCTATCAATGTAATGTAAGTACTAGAAGCTGCGGAGCTTAACTCATTCTTTGGCAAGTGCTTTGCTCAAATAGACAATGTGCTCGTATACAGGCCACAGCCTTTCAGGAGTTGCATTACTGGGGACTAACATTAAGGCCATCTATTTTTCCCTGTTGTTCCATGCATTTCTGAAATTCACAGCTTTGGCGTCACTCACAAAACCAAAGCAGCAAAATAAAGTCATGAAATCTCCTGGGAACAAGATACCTCTAAATGAATACACAGAAGTTCCAGATTTGCAACCTGAAATTGCTTGGCTTTCATACAGCACCACGTCCCTCAATCCAACAGCAGTGTGAAACAGTGGTAAACACACAACTTAAAATATCCGCATACTTCTGACTGAGCAGTTTGGTACTGCTGAAGCAACCAAAGCAGCATCAGCAATAAGAACCACAATGGCTTTCTCCTCTGATCTATAACAGTACATTTTGTTACCCTTCATGCATTATCAGACATACCACTGCTACATTTTGTCTGATCCCTTTCCTTATGGTACCAGCACAGGTGATGGTGCTAAACGTTTAAACATTTTGGCCAGGAGGTCACTGAGGTTTCACTGGGCTCTTCTCACTGTTTTCCAGATCTCATGCCACTGGGAATTCTGTGAAACTTGGGCTTTCCTTAAGTAAAGTTCACACAGAGTCAGCTGCAATAGAGGCAGCAGCTTCCCTCTTTAGTTGCTGCTTCCTAAGATCCCCCCGGAACTCTTGCTCTACCACACACTTCTGCTGATTATTCTAGAGCATGTGGGGGATTAGGAGAAAAGGAATTATGAAACAAAATAAGAGGCAAGGCCTGGTTAAAAACTACAGGTAAAAGAGAAAAGAGATTTCATCTTTCTAAAATAAAAGTTGAGGAAGTGCTTCCATATGATTGAGTTTGGCCAAGAGTATCAGCATCGTCATGTCTGCAACATGACCAGGACAGACATTGTGGCATGGTGGGAGGTGCAGGGGGAGCAGCTCAGCAATTCAGCTGGAACAGTTACAAAGGACACTGATGTAGATTTTGCAGGAAACCAAAGGAGCCAAACAGAGATGAGCTGAGAAGAGTTTGGCAGTATATTTGCATCAAAGAAAAAAAAAAAATCAATATCCTGGGATCTGGAGGGAAACTGTAGCCTAAGACCTATAGTAGTGAATTTGGAGTGAGTTACAGTAGCCACAGTGAAAACAGCTGAGAGGCATGTGCCTGTCACAGCAACGGGGCAGATTTCCAGGGCACACATCCAACACAGAGCACGCAGAGAGCACAGGTGACCTGAGGCAGAGGTGACCTGACTGGCAGCAGAGACAAATAGGAAAAAAAGACAGTTGGAGAGGAAATGGCATGAACTGGATGTTTGATCCAAGGGGAACTTCACCATCAATAAGCCACTGAGCAGCTATGAAGCCACATGTTTACAAGGCTTGCACAGGCTGCAAAGTCTGCTGCTGTTTTAGTATTTTGATAATTTGGTCTCTATTCAGGAAAGCATCACTACAAGCATAAAGCAGATGCTGAAGTCCTACTGGAGCCACAGCCTGAGGCTGGCAATGAGTTAATGCACCTGCCAGAACCAAAGCCTAACAGTTTAGTCAACATGCAGTCAAAACTCTGCTTAATGAAAAACAAAGCCAGAAATCAGTTAAGGTACCCAACATGTCACATTACAGATTATTATCAGAGGGAATGGCATTTTTCCCTATAATTTCATGGCATACTCAGTATCTATTTACTAACTCGGCTGGAAACAATTTTTTTTTTTTTTTTTTTTCTGCTTCAAACATTTGCCTTTAGAAAGGAAGCAGGAGACACTTCTGAATAATTAGTTTCATAAAGGAATTAATAGGCAAAAATTCTCAGAAACAAATATTATTAACATTTGTAGGCACAGTAGAATTTTTTTCTCCTATGTTAAATTATTGTACAGTTTTAAACATCTTTCCCCTATATTTGTGCTTTTTCTCTTTAGAAAGGGGCTGAAATTGTCAGCCACAAACCTAAAGAAAGCATTTTGTCTTCAATATTTATAAACAGCCATTAGAAGAGGTACAAAATTCAGACCGAGCAATCCTTTATTATAATTTGTTTTTAAGGACAGGAAGATTTTATTAGAGGAGGCTTTACATCCTTAACACTGGTGCTGTCAACAGGGTAGAGCTGTTACCTTCAGCAGAAGAGGAAGTAAAGCCAAACTCGCAGAAAACAGGGTCAACAACAAAACAAAGACATCTTTGGATGGTCTCTCTGTGGATAAGCCAAATTCTGCAGAACTTCATTCAAAACCTTAGGAAGGCTCAGGTGCTGCTCAGTACCACAAACAAAGCTGGTCTAGGGACAGTTTGGTATTAGGGAGATCCAGGGACCTCCCAAAAAGACTAATCCTAACTGGAATATCTCGCTTCCAGGTATTAGTGAGAACTAGCCAATATGAATGTGCCTCAAGCAAAGACATCAAATGCTTCCATAGTGGGGGAAAAAAAATTAATAAAATCTTTAATTCTCATATGCTAGAAAATAAGGGCAACGTGGCAAAACCATGTTGTGTGGTGTATGGGCAATGCAGTTACACAAGATGTTTACAATCTCAGATTATTTTTAGTTTTAGGCTTGAATACACAAGTTTTCAAACACAAGCAGAAAAGATCCTTTCAAAGTCATCTTGATTTCTTTAACAGGGAAACCATTGGAAATATTTCTTCTCTGTTTTACTTCTTAACAGTCATGGATGGCTTAAAATGACTTTTTTTGTTGTTGTTCTCTTTAAATTCAAATTATATCATGCCTGGAAACAATTCTTGCTGTATCTAGCTAGTATAAAAAAAAAATAAAAAGGAAAATTGAGTAGTCTATTTTATTTGTCCAGGTGAAGAAAACATGAAATACAGATCATGAATAACTAATTTTGTTGAAACAAATTCTATGAAACATTTTGTTTATATTATTTGAGGGATAATTGTAAAAATGTTTCTTTAAAATGTACATTTTTAAGATTTTCCTTTTTAGCAAACATTGTCTATCATACCCACATCTTTATAATACATAAGAATGGCAGCACTGGGCAGATGAGAAGACCATCTCTTAACCTGCTTTATTTTCCATGACGCTGCCTGCCAGCCAGCCACTGAGCAGGGATAACCAGAATGGAGCACACATGCAGGGACATCCATGGCACAGCTACCCAGCTTTCAACAATCTATGGTTTATGCATTTTTTGAGCCAGAATTTTTCTCTGTTTCATTTTGCTGCTTTGCTCATAACACCAGTAAATATTCTGTAATTGACCTAAATACTCATTCAAAGGACTTGGCCAAACTCAAAAGCTCTGCATATGCTTGCAGTACCTCTTTATATGAGGAAAGGGCATGAGCTCTACTAAGCCTGAGACATTGAATCATGTGAAACAGAATCCCTTTCATTTGAGCAAGTTCTCTCTCTCTCTCCTGGTCTACCAGTATCTCTTCTGACTCTGTAACAATTAGCAGCTCATAGGACACTGGAGGGCAGATCTAAGGCCAAAGGTATGTGCTTTGCTGTGCTGCCTGTCACACAATCACTTCCAGTGTCCTGCAAACACTCCTGTATGTGCCTTCAACTTATTCACCTCCAGGGATGTGTGTCTGTGAGTCTTCAAGACAACTTAAAACAGAGATGCTATTTCTGTCTTCTCCATTGCTGAATGAGATGGACAACTCAGAGTTAATCCCAAGCCGTGGTTAACATCCCATGTTGGAATAGCCCCATGTGTTGGAACACAACCTGGAATTTCACTGTGATGTCATGCCTATGATGGAGGACAAAACTTAATATACCCGTTATGCCTCTTGGTACACTCTGATCACCTGGAAAGGGGCAGGGCAGAATTGGGAAAGCTGGAAGCATTTAAAGTTTACATTGTGTGTTGAGTGATGAGGTGGGAACTCAGCACTACACTCACTAAAATGCTTGTTTCAGTAGTAAAATGGCAGCTGTGTGTTTCAACTTTGTCCTGGCTCCTGGCTCCTGTTGTCAGTTACCTACATGTGTGGCACAGCCAAAATTATTTATTTTGTTAGCAGGTTACATTCATTCTACTGACAGTATCAAATCTTGTTATCAAAAGCTAGCATTAACACAAGGAGATCTACCGAATACACTTACTAATATTATCGTTTCTAAGGGGAGAAGGGTTTTAATGTCAGCAAAGGTTTTGATAGCACCACATGGAGAAATATTACTTTACCTGAGACTGTGCATTGACATTGGCCCGATTTGTAACCAACACTTTGACTACTTCTGCTTGTCCAGCGAGGGATGCTATGTGCAATGCTGTGTTTCCTTTCTGAAATGAGAGAAGATGATATTTGAAATGAGTAAAAATCCTGAGCTTGAATACATGACAATACTATCAAGACCATATTTCACTTTAAAGCAGAGTATTTCTTGCAGTACTTTTACTGAATAATTCTAATGGGTAAGTTATTCTAGAATACAAAGACAGAAACCAATACATGAACCTACAGTTTGCTCAGTAAATCTCACCCCTAGTAACCTGTGACTTTTACTATAAACTAAACAGTTTCTATTAAACAATTATTGAGACTGCTCCACCAGTTGAAAATGGGCAATAATGGCTACAGTAAT
This sequence comes from Apus apus, assembly GCF_020740795.1. Lineage (NCBI taxonomy): Eukaryota > Metazoa > Chordata > Aves > Apodiformes > Apodidae > Apus > Apus apus. The sequence continues at coordinate 30,607,986 of NC_067285.1, forward strand.
GTCTGTAATCAGTTGGCTGACACCTTGTGCCCATGCCAGTGTGAACAAGAGAACAAATAGATAGGCCTGGCCAACCTTTGTTGCTGCATCCACACTGGCACCTCGCTGTATCAGTTCAGAGACAACTTCTACATGCCCTTCTTTGGAAGCAAGATGGAGAGCATTCAATCCATTCTGTTAAGAAAAAAAAATAATTAAAAAAAAAAAAAAGAGGAATGGGAATGACTGACAAATTTTTCCAGCATTGCAAACATATCAGGAGACAAATTATTATATTCTAGTGAGAAGACTGCTTCCAAACACTTCTCTTACATTAACTTTACAGGAACCAGTTTATAAAGAAGGAGTATAAACTAAGTCAGGATAGACTAGTTCTGGGGTCTCAAGTTCTCTGTGTTGTATTATGATCTCATTTAATGCAAATAGAATGAAAGATAATAAATAGCACAACATTCCCCAAGTGAAAGTGAAAATGTGTCTTCATAAGGAGCAAGGAAGTTTTAATTTGATACAATATGTAAGCATGGCTCATCAAAAACCACATCAGTTATCACTGATAATAAGTGCAAGCATACAGAGATTTGAGAAACAGTGAGAAAGGTATTTATCCAGAAAACTTAATTAAAATATTCTTCAACCTGATTGGAAATATTGATATCCACTCCATTTTTTAAGTAGTCAAGAGCTTTTTCCAAGTTGCCAGCACGAGCTGCTCTCAGGTAACTTGCATTTGTGTCAGACTACAAGAAAAGAGGAAAAGTCCCATTAGAAAACACAGTACAGTATAAAAACATATTCCTTTGGCAAGTAAGTTACTAATGATACAACACATTGTACTTACATTCAGCTAGATATGAAAGGACCCCAAAGTGCCTTATCAAATATGGGTCAAATCCTGCCCTATTTGCTTATACAAAATCCCTCTGATGTAAACAGGCAGTGTGCCTGACTTCATATGCAAACGTGACTGATGCAGCACTGTCCAACATGCAGGGGAGCAGCCAGGGACACATCTAGTACCCAACATGGAGGACAAACAAGGTTGAGGCTCAGGATAGGACTCCATGGAAACCACTCTGCTCTTTCCAAAAGTGCCACACCACCTTTAATATCCAAGCTGCACAGACCAGACCAATACTGTGAGATTTCACTTGACAGGTTTTTTAAAATCCAAAATACTCAATGTTGAAGGACTCAGCTACCTGAATGAGAAAACCTGGTTCTACGGATTAATGCATTTTAAAATCTAAATTCTGATTACATTTTGTTTTACTTTCCCTGTCCTCTCTATCTCATGGCACATTTTGTTTATAATATCTGTCCATACTCAGTGCAGTAGCCAGAAACACCTAAGCACAGTGCCATTATCTAAACTGCATTTTTCTTATTTTCATATCTTGTTTTAAAGATAGCTGTGCAAATTTTCTTTATGATTATTTCAGCTTGAACATAAGGATGGCAGAAAGGATGGTTAAGTCATGAAAGGATCACTGAAAGTAATTCCCATCCCTGAAGGGTTTTGAGAAGATGTTATGCAAATAACCACCAAGGACAGTTTAGATAATGCTGATCCTGCCTTGGAGCAAGCAGAATGAACTGGGTTATCTTTCAAGAGGTACAGACCATATAATCTTTGATTTTTATCTGTGCTATGGGTTTCCCTGACTTCTTGGGCAATCAACACATTTTTTGTTCCCTCTCCCCCATTGGTATAACAGGAAATGCCTTTTTCTCTCTTTTTTTTTTTTTTTTTCCCCTCAGGGTTGTTTCTTCACAGGCTCACATCACTGCAATTTTAAGTGCTTTATGATCCTTTAAATTTCTAAAGAGTAACAATTAACTTTAGAGAAAAATAAAAGCAATAACTGCTGAGAGAAATATAAAACACCCTGGCACCAAAGCTCAGTTTCTTATCCAGTGCTCAAATTTCTTTTTAATTCCCCATTTTCTGGATTTGCAATAGACTTTTCTCCTCTCCTGTCAATGCAGTGGTTGCAAACTGGATTTTCTGTTCAAGCATTGCCTCAAGCCCATCTGAAATGGAGCAATCTTGGGCACAGTGACAGCAAAATGGTAAATGGGCATGAAGTCTGCTTTCTTCTTTGTACCAGTATAAGCTACAAGGCTGTTTTACTAGAATGTCAATAGAACAAGATCTCTCTACTCAGGATGAAACCATTACTTCAGAACTCTTAATTTTCTCCCAAGTTTTGCACTCATGGAATTCCACTGTGTGATGGTACATTACTAGCTTCCAACCTTCCCTGCTCTCAGTCATTATTTTCCAAGCAAGCCACAGTGATCATTACAAATCAGCTTTTGAGATGTGCTTCCTACAAAACAGCTCCCGAGTGCCAATGTTGAATTAGGCTTTATCAGAAACTAGTTGCTGCTACAAACTATGTAGTCAGAACTGTAAAGACTGTGGGGAAGGATATCTGCTTTGAGAGGTGTGGTAAAACACTTTCATTTGGAAGATCATCTGAACTGTACAATACAGATTATTACAGGAGACAGGTCATATTCTCAGTGCTTAGCAACAGCAGCCACTGGGGTAAAAAAAAAAACAACAGGTCAGCATTTCATCAGCATTACAAAGGTACAAGGGAGGACTTAATAGAACGGGAGCCTTTTTTGTCACAGTGTAGTGGCATGTCTGTTTGGCACAGTCAGCAGGTGGATGATAATCAACATCAGCTGTTTAAAGCTGCTTCTGGGTGGGAAGGGGTGCACCAGAGAAGCTTGCTATGGAAAACTGGGTCCCACCAGTCACATTAATGCATGCTAGACAAGAACTACTGCTCATACTCAGAAACACTAAAATATTTCTGTTTGTTCACACAAAATGGAGGTGGGGAAGGGGGGAATGCGGGGGGGAGGAGGAGGAGGCAGAAGAAGTGATAAATAGCTGATATTCTTAAAAATAGCTAATTGCTGTTTGAATGTAGAGGGAGAGCAATGCCTGTGTCTTTTAAGGACTTCTCTTGGAAGTATTTGCTTGCTAACAGGAGGAAGGATAAAGGTTAGGTCATACTTACAGCCTGACGACAGAAAAATGTTTCAAATCCAGCTATCTCAGGTGCTGCTAATGATGCACAAATGTAGTTCTGAAACTGCTCAAGCAAACAGCATGCCCTCCTTTGCCAGTCACCACTCAAAACTCACTTGTTTTGCTCAAACCATCCAGAAACATCACTGACAGCAGCAATCAGGTTGCCACCTGAGCGGTGGGGCTGGTGGGGTGCTGGGCACAGCACCTGCTCACCCACCAGTCTGGACTCTGACTGCTCAGCCAGGAACAGGCTCCCAGCACAAGGGGCACTGTACAGAAAAAGCAGCACTGACACATGCAGACACTGCAACAACTAGGAAGCACTCAGAGAAGCTGCCATTTAGCAGCATGTTGGGGATAACACAAACTCTCCCACTCTTCAGCTGATCTGAATTGGCACTTCCAGTTTTCACCTTACTGGTTTCCATTTTCTTGAACATGATGTGAGCTAGTGTGTGGAACTGCCTGAGCTGCCCTACCAGCCAGAGTGTAACACACCCCTTTGCACAGAGAAAGGGAAAAACCTTTCGGACCTTGGCTAAAGCTCCTGAGCCCTCAGACTAGGTTAACTCACCTAAGGCTGATTAACTAGCCCTTTCAGGGCCACGAGGCAGAGAAATTTTGAGATTTGCACAGAGGTATAACAAAAGACTGAGGCTTGTACAGTTGTGCAAAAAATTCAGTGGGGTTTTTGGAATTCTCATCCATTATGATCTCTGACATAAGAAGAAACAAACAACAACATTAGAGAGAAAAGAGAACCAACATCTTTGGAAACCAAAAGCAATTCCAGCCTCTCTAAAAGTAGCATTGCCAGCTTCCACTTTCCCTCTAAGGCATTACAGCAGACTTGCTCTGGGAGAGAGCAGACTTCAAAGCTTTTTTCCTGCCTTGCAAGATGCCTTGAATAACCTTGTTTTTAAGACATTCCACTTCCAAAACCCAGAAGAACCAATGAATACTATCAAACTTTTACAAAAGCTAAGCATAGGGGTCAGGAAAAATTGATCAAAACCATCAACCCAAAACTTTCACCTTTCTAAACCTAAATTTTTCTCAACATTATATTTCTATTTTAAGCCTTAATTACTTTTTAAAAATATAATTATAGAAAAAATGTAATTTCTAATAGCACTGTTTTGTTCAAAACAAAGCTGTTTGGAGTCCCTGAGAGAGCATGTAATTGCCTCTGTACTGCTCAGACCAGAGCAGCACCAGGGCCCAGGCTCAAATCACTGAAGAATTTAAAAGATCAAACAAGTGTAACAATAATGTTAAATCAGTATTTATGTGGATTGCCATCATGTCTGCAAGCTCATGTCAAAGACTGATCAAGGACCTGTTAAACTAAATGCATTAAAAAAACTATGATAGGGAAAAAGATGATTTTAGGTTTCCAGCCATCACCCAGGACACACACAGGTAAGTGCTCTGTCCATGGGCAACTAACCTTGATTACCCACTTCCACCTTCCACGCTACTTGGCATCAGAAGCCATTCCTTAACAGACCTAATAAAAATCTTCTCCAATACTAATTAGTTGAACCTGGACATGCCTGAGAGAGGCATTCTCTACACTAGCAATCTATTCAGATCCCTTTGTTTATTTCTCTTGTTTTGGTTTGGTTTTTTGTTTTTTGTGGGTTTTTTTTTTGGTAATCAATCCCAACATGAAATGAAGATGAAAATTGGCTTTTGATTCTCCACTGTCTTGAGAAATACCAAGAGAACAATAGGCATGGGACATACATCAAAGCACCCTGGATCATAGATATGCTTCCAGACAGTCACAAAGTTTGCAACCCTTTCTATGCATTTGCACAGCATTCCTGTTGTCAGGCTGTGAAGCCTTTCCCTTCTCCTTATTGTGCTCCCTGGGGATGATACCTTTTCAATTTCTCTATACAGACTCAAATTTAAAATAAAGATTTTTGCAAGTGTTTTACTTCTTGAAGTGATAGACCTCAGATCCTGTGTATTGAGTTCTGGAAAGGCTATTCAGGCAATGTTTGATAAACATGGGATATATGAGAGTACCAGTACTGATGCATGTATATTATCAAGCTTTTTCTTCACAGATGGTACTGTTTCTCCCCTCTTCCTCTGTAATTTCTTGGAAGAAAAAGGGACTATTTCTACTTTTAAGAAATGTGTAAATGCATATGATTGACCAACGAACACAGGGTTTTTATGCAATATGTGTTTCTTTTAAATTTATATATTTCCCTTTAATGTTCTATCCTATAAAATTCAATTCTCTACTATGAAGCAGGCTGATGAGCTTGCAGACTGCAGGCTGCCTGCAGCCCACAACAGGTTTTCTAGTCTGGAATTAATTTCAACAACCTTCGTGCCAGAGACATCTCTGGAAAGAGCTGAGGCTGAATAAGCCACAGTGGTAGCAGTACTCTGTTCCCAACTGTTCTTTACCCTAAGGTCCTCTAGTCCTGCTGCATGATGGATGGCAGAGCCTGTGACATGCAGGGGTAAGGCCTGAGAACCATTTCCCCATTTTGAGGAAAAGCAATATGAGTAAAAATTTATTTTACAGGAAAGACTGACTCTTAAGTCACTTGGATATTATCTTAAGCCTCCATTTTAGAACAGAAAATGCTGATGCTGACTCAGGCTAGCAAATACATATTCACTATATTTTTTCTTCAAGTACTAACAGTGAAATAAGAGACTATTTATCTTGAGTAAAGACAAAAGCTATTAGGAAATTTGCACTGTCAGCCCAGGGTTTGGCCTGGCTTTTCTATGGGACCAGAGAGGGTCTTCTTATAAAACAGAGCCTATGTATTATTTTGTGAACCTCAAATGAGCAAAGCCACTCTTTTCAATGCTCACAGGCCTCCTCCCATGCCATGATAGTGTTTTTTATTATGCTTGTCTCTCTCTCCTTTGTGTTCTGCTTACAGTGGCTTCTTTTTCAGATTAAAAATCCAGTCTTTTTTTCACGTTGGGAGCAGGCTTTTTGTTTTTCACTCCATCTTTAACAGTAGCTGTTGTGAAGGGAAACCCCCAGCAGGTTCCCATTGTGTCGGAGCAGGATGCATTCTGGCTTGAGTCCCAATAAAAAGATGCTAACCATGCCTAACATTTGTTGTGGGGGGAGGCAATGACCTCATTTCAAGGGATGGACTTATGTGACTTCCATTTGGAAATGTGCTCGACAAAACTAGTCTTTCAGCAGCATGATATAAGCCAAGGAAACAGATGATAACTTTTGTGCTTATTTTGATAAGGTGGGCTTACTGCAACTGATGGCTTTTTTTTTTTTTTTTTTTTGCAGTTAGGTTTAACTCTGATGGGCAGGCACTAAGCACTATGCTGGAAATTGGAGGTCCTTGGTGTTTCTTAGATTTTGCTCCTATGTTAATTTAGAATTTCCCTCCAAGAAATATGTGACATCACCTACTAAACAATGAAATTTCATTTCAAATAAACTACACAGTCCAGTTAACAGCAATGTCTGAATCAAGTGAAATAAACCAGCCATATAGTCTTAGGGAGACTCTTCGTCCATCCTCCACACATCTGTATCCTTTGCATCTCCCTACTACTCCAAAAATAAATCTGTATTAAAATATTTCACTGTATCTTTATACAGTCAGGGGGCTGATTGCACTGGGTGAGATCATGATTGTTATGCAAACAACTACAGCTGAAGTCATGATTCACATACCATACTACCATACATGTTTTATTCTGATAAAAATATGACAGCCTGGGGCCAACTGCTATCTGCAGTTCTGCTGTTAATTATCCTTCAGAGAGATACTTTTGGTATCACAAGCCCTAAATACAACCACAGGGCAACAAGAAAAGCTCCGTTCCTACTGCCTGACAATTCAAAGGAAACATCTTTCAGCCAGGGAAGGCCAGCTATTTTGCATATAACTGCAGAATTAGAATTAGGAATTATTTAATTCTTGGTCAAAATACCTTTTACTGTTTTCCTTATCATGCAATTTATTATACCATTTGGAACGTCCCCATTGGAATCAGCCCAATTCCAATTATCTATGTTATGTTTTCCACAAGTTAAAAACTACACTGCTTTCAGGCTGCATCAAACCCTGCTTCTGAGGGGGTTCCAGCCAGGCACAGGAGCAAGTTGCCCAGGGAAGTTGTGGAAGCCTCACCCCTGGAAGTATTCAAGGCCAGGTTGAATGGGGCTCTGAGCAACCTGATCTAGTGGGAGGTGCCCCTGCCCATGCAGGGGGTTTGGAACTAGATGATCTTTAAGGTCCCTTCCAACCCAAACAATCCTATGATTCTTGGTCACACCAGTGGAGACAAAAACACCTCAAATTTCTGAAAAAAAATTGCATTTGAATCTATAATCAACTGTATTTGCGATTGAGGCTCTATCCCTGTACAGTAGTCAATCTTAACATGCTTATACACAACATATTTTTTGAATATTTTCTGAAAATCACACATTTAAGATGTACAAAACAAGAGTGGAAGCCACATTTTAGTTTCAGTTCCTTCTTTCTAGAAATCCTTGACCAAACCAGAAAAATATTAAAGCAAACAAGCTTGTTTCCTTGCTAGACCACTTTCAAGATCACTTGTGCCACTCTACCTGTTACAGTCTGCCTTGGCAAAATGCTGAATCTGCACTCGCTGTTACCACTGAAAATGAACCACCTGTGTCTAAGTGGAAGATGGCTGAAAAGGACCCAGAGTCAGAGATGTTAGGGCTGGCACATCTAAGAACATTTCACAGCTTCCATGACAAGAGGTATTTATCACTGCCTTTAACAGCATCAAGGGGCATAGAGTGAGCTGTTTGCTTGCAATAGCAAACAACTTCTGCGAAAAAATAATGCAGCTTTCTTACTGTGCAGGTTGCTGAGATTTTAAGTACACAGTCTTCTACAGCAGACTATAAATCTAGTCAGTCCTGTGACTTATGATGCAACTAAACCAGCCTGGGGTGCGCTTAAATGCCTGAAAGACCACTTCCTAAGGAAGTTCAAGCACAAGGTAAAAATGAAAAGTAGCTGTTATTCTTTTTGTTTTCTACAAAGAGAAAAGGGCTTGTGATTCCCAGGTCCCAAAAGACACAAACAGAGGTAGATGGGAAACCCCTGCCTAACATCCACATGTAAGAGGTATAGCATGTTGAACATAACATCCAAATCGAAAATGTCCCTAAAGCTGTCATCTCCATATTATTTACTTGTCACCACAGGTACTCAACAAATACAAAATTATTTGCAATTCCAACAAAATTAACATCAGACAATCCAAAAGAAAACATCTAAACTGGGATCAAACCCTCCCACAGGGGAAACGTTCAGACAGGAGTTGAGGGACTAAGCTACTTCCAATACAGTTTGCACAGTTGAGGTTTTGAGATTTCAAAACATAAGTTTGATGGGTCAGATTAATCTGAACAATTTATGAAAACAATTATTAGCATGAGTGTTTTAAATTAGGAACACCAAAAGCAAGATCCTAATTTTACAGGACTACAATATTAATGTACATCTGCGTGACATGCACAATCTAAGTATGCATGAGCAACAAGTTACAAGAACTATTTTCTTTAAAGGGAAAACAAGATTCCTTTAATGCTGACTTTTCAGTTATCAGACTGCCCTGTATGAAAAGACAAGCTTGAATGACAAGGTACTTGGAACACACTCTGTTCAAGAGCCTAAAAGCAGTGAAATCACTGGTTTCACCAGTGAATCACTGTACTCCATTAGAATTGCAAAATCAAAGAACCAGGCCCTTTGTGACCAATTATGTATAATTGATGTATAATTAACAAAAAGGACCCCAATACAATTGAACGCAAAAGATACAGACATGTAAAATTCAAGATTCTTTCTCCAAGCTGACAGCCTCAACGGCTGGGAGCTTATTTAAACTTTGAGAAGAAACTCCTGAGGGTGTAATGACTTATTTCTCACTCTCTGAAGTTTTTCTGTCATGCACTTACCAGTGAAAAATAAATAACTGGCTTTTATAACTGCTACCACAGTCACAAAGAGCTAGAGAAGGGCTGGTTGTGCTTTGAGGGTTCTTATGTTTCTGTTCACCTGAAGATACTAATTCTGATATATGTCAAGCTAGATGGATGCCACTGATCTCCTCACTGATACTTTTCTCTCAGAAACTGACTACCCAATGAGCATGGAGATAATTTCAGCACATCTCAGGCTCAAGTATAGAGCCATTTCCATGCTAAAGTCACATTCGTCAGATCAGTGCATGTATTATGTCAGTCCATCGCCTGTTCTCTGTGTGCACCTGATTTTAAAATCAGGATTTTAAGAGAGGACAGGAAAAAATTCAGCAACCTTTTCCAAAACATTTTTAAAGCGTATTTTTTGTCTATTGTTTCAGTTGGGAAAAAAAAAAAAAATATATATATATATATATATATATATATATCAGTAGAAACCTAAATCAGATATTGCTGATTTTAGTGAAGGAGATTTTATTCACTTAAAATGAGGTCACTACAAAAATATTATGTAAGTATGCTTCAATAAGATATGGCATACTGGAAGTTACTGGTAATGAAATGGAACAAACTGCGTGTTGCTGGAAGTGTAACACACATACAATATTCCCTAAAAAATACTGTAGTAAACAAGCTAGAGGAACTATAGGCAAGATACATAATCTCTTCTGCATATAGACAAGTTGTTAAAGGCTTTCACTACAGTGAATTCTGAAGTTTCCTGATCTCTTTCTGGCTTTCTACTTTATTCCTGCTTTAGAATGCATTTCTCATTCAAAATTTAAATAATTCTGCCTTGGAAGTTTGCAAATCGTTAAATTGAAAGATTGCTTGATGATAACTGGTCTGGCCATTTCTGAGGTAAAAATATACGCAGAAACACACCAATGTACATTGCAAGTATTGCAAATCCCACACATCATTAAAATTTACACTTTTGTAGACTTAAGAAGCGTTTGAATGGCTAGTTTTAAAGCTATCTACCAGAGTTTTAATTTTTTTACACATTGCTCGTGATTCTTACAGAAATTACAAACCCATCAGTGTCTAAGTGTAAATGCATAGGTTTCCATAGCTAGGATTATGACCTCTGTCAGAAGCAAAGAACATTGTACAATTTACGCACCTGACTACCTTGTCGAAGAGAGTGTATAGCTGGAAAAGACCATGTAGCTCATGGGACAAGTATAGAATCTGAAAGACAGTGGACTATCTAAAGTTTTCAGATACTAAGAAGACTCCCAGGGTAAGATTTACAACACAGCCATAAACCTGGTATATGGATATGAGCCAATAAGTCCAGATCCATTCTGTTGTCCACCGCATTACTATAAACCATGAAGGCAAGGCAGAGCAACCCAGAGTAGGCATTATGCAAGCTGCTGTTTGCTACTGTTATCAGTTGGCTTCTTTCTCTCAGATGTGACGCCATATGATGTGGCCAACAGTGCTGTGTGGCCTGCACAGAGCTGTTACAGAGCTGTGGGGTTGGACACAGGGAAGCCACCAGCCTTCACATTTCCCAGCGCTCCCCTTCTTTTCCTCTTGAAGAGGTGATTTAACACCGACATTCACTGCTGAGAATTTGTGCAATGGCATGGAAAGTTCTGTGATAGCATCTGTTGGGACTGTCTGGATGAAATTTATTCAATGGTGTATGCAGCACATGTAAATTAGTTTACAAGTGTTTTGTTTCTCACTCCACATGCTCAAGATTTGAGGATTATCTCAGATTCCAAAGAGAAAATTGCTTTTCTCAGCCCAAGAACCAAAATGTGTGAGCAAAACCTACAAATCAGAGCCCTGCAGTTGTTACCAAGAGTTTTAAACTAGAATCAACTTCTGACACTAACTACCAGATTCTGTTTTGCAACAAAAGGAAGAGTCTAAATCACCTCTGGGGCAAGGCTAGAACCAGGATTTGCAGGTACAAACAGAATGAAAACAGTAACAGTGAGAACAATCTTAGGTACATGGGAACTTTGAGATGAACATAAGGGGAAAGAAAACACAACATAGATCACTTTAATTCTTAAAGTGAGATAAAAATACCAAATACTCAGGTAAATCACTGCAGATTAGATGGTGCCTTTTTAGCACTGTCACTTTTTAGTTACAAAACTGCACTAATATTTTTCTGGCTTTCAAAACGACTGTGCACTAGAGAGATGGAATATAGTAAAAAACCTGTGGTGATCTGAACATCTCAGGAGAGATTTCTAAATTTTCTACAAAAATAAAAACAGCAGAACTATTAAATGTTCTGTGTTTTCCTTTACATTAACCAGACCTCACATTTTATTTTAATCTGAAAACTACCACTCTTTCTTCACATCAGAACGAAATATGTTTGGAAAACACCTAATGGTTCAATCAAAAAAGTAATAATATTTCACTAAGGAAAGAACATTTTCCAAAATAGGTTAAAAGACTTTACCTTGACTATTTTAATAAACACAGGTTTAGAATTAGTTTTCACTTCAAACATTAGAGTGAAGATCAGTTTCTTATATGTTTTCAGAACTAAGTTATGGGTAACAATATTGCTTACCAGCCCTATGCAGTAATCTCCCCTAACATTAGATGATAGAATAAGCCATTACTAGACAATGTTAAAGAAAGTAATCCTTTTGAATAGCAAATCTACAGGATAAACATGTAGTGAAGCACTTTTGCTTCTCACTTACAACTGAAACATTCATGGCAACCTAGAAGAGGTTTAAATATGTATGGAATGAAAACAGAATTTACCAAGAACACCAGTGAGCAAAACCAAATATATACTGTACCCTTTCTCCATTGCTTAACTCCATTTCAAACAGTTACTACACCTTCAATAAACAATGTATATGCTAACAGAAAGACCAGCTTCTACGCAAATTCTAACAAAACGCTGTACAGCACGATTAAATACCATTCTATTGCAACCTAGAGGTGCAGAACGTACAGCAGACCAGCACATTGACAACGCCGTGGCTTGAGGGCAGCCAGGTTTTCAGTTCCCTCTACTCTCTAAGCTGTTTCATACAGAAACTAGCAGGATTGCATCAAATTCTGTGCTACTGGGGCTCTTATAAAAAGCATCAGCAAAGATGATTATCATTCTGAAGACTGATTTTTGTGCTACAAAACAAGAGAGAATAAAATTACCCAGACTGAAAAAAGAGTTTAACCAGGTACCATAAAATATCTGAATCTAACAAAATCTTCTCATAGAAGAATTTGCTTCACAAAGAAAAAATCCCAAATAAATGTTTACATAGTTTTGAAATTATTAATGGAAATTAATTTATAACCAATAATATCATCACCAGAAAACAACCAGAGTTTCCAAGATGGTGTTTAACACAGAACAACAACCCGGTTCTGTGTTGACAGCAAGTAAACAACAACATGCACCTTTAAAAGAATTGGCTGCAGTATTTTTTTCAGAAAACAAAGCTGTTGTTGACATGAAAATTACCTAGTAAACTGCTGGGTCCCATCAGTAATATCTCTTAAAAAATACTGCCATTAATTGACCCTGCCACAAACTTTGCCCTCATCAATGTTAATAACATGAGACAACACTCACCTGGGAACCTAGTATTTTAATTCTGCAGTAAAGCAGCCTGGAGAACAGTTATTTTAACTTTGTGGCTTTTAACTTAGGTAACTCAATCTATTAAAGAACCTCAGAGCCTAGTTCACAAGGATGTCATTTCACAGCAGCTTACTCAGTTGAGGAATTCTTAAATCTCACAGGGAGCACCCTGGATGTCACTGGGACTATCCCTGAGAGTAAAAGTGATACGGGTACCTCCTCACAGGTCACCACTAGCGTATTACTAGCACTACAGCAAGCTCCTTTAGAAGTTTAATTTACCTATGGATTGTCAGCAGGAGGGGAGTGCTATTTGATAAATACACCTTAAAACCAAAGATTTTAGTTAACTTTTTTCAAAATATGCAAGATTTGCTAAAACATTTAAGTGAACAAAATTATTACATATATCTAGGTTACCCATGGCCCTGATCACAGAGCAAAATAGTAAAAAAAGTTTCTGCAGTTTTAATCAGTGTCTTCTACAGTGTGTCCCGAACCAAACATAGCCATTGGTAAAGAGACAGAAAACAAATAACTCCATACCTCAGCCTACACTATAATCCAACCATCAGTACACAAAATAAACCAAACAAGATGAAACATCCCTCTTCCTACATCCAGCTTTGTTTCATACAATCAAAGACTTAAAACACTAATAGAAAGAAACTCAATATGCAGATTTCACTCTTATTTTAGAATCCACAAATGCTTACTTGTTCTGGAAAGCATTCTCCCTCTTCCACTGCCATTTTCTGTGGCCAGATTTGAAACCTGATGACTCAATTAGTTAACACTTTGGACCCTGCACCATTGCTAAATTTAGCAGCCCCAGGAAGTGGTTTTCTTTTTCTTTTTTTCTTTTTCTTTTTTTTTTTTTTTTTTTAATAAAGCAACTAAGCACAGTCACTTGTTACACTTCCCTTGGCTATTTAAATGGCAAAGGACAAGTGATTGTAAGACTATTAAGTTAATAACGAAGCGTGTCCCAGGATTCCTGGCTTACTTACCATATTTGCTGCCTCCAATCATTCCCTGTGTATGTAATCATGATCTGTGGAATACCCAAAATAGCTGCAGCATCAGCTGATCAGAAACCACTGCTGCTTGGAATCACTCATGAAAAAAGCTTTTGTCATTCTGCTTATCAGCTCTTTCTAATGCAGACTACTTTGAACTATTTCTAAAGGCAACAATAACATTTTACACTCTGTGTGTTTTCAATACCACATATGCCTGCCTCCTACTCCATGGCAATTTTATATTTATTCAGATTTTCTGATGACTAATTATGATAAATTTGTGTTGTTGGTTCTAGAGGCTATTTTCCTGAACTAAAAGACTGCTCTCTATATACTTCAATTTCTTAAACTGGAGAGATTAAAACCAGTACCAAGAGCAAAATAATTTTGCTTCGGAGGGAAACCCAAAGAGAGGTTCATCATTTCAGTGAAGTAGATCTCTTCCTTTTCTATGGAAGTTATTGTCAGGAGCAGGGATTTTCTGCATGTTTCCCTACAGTTACTTACATTAGAATCTTTGAAGAATGTTGGTCTTCCAAGAAAGAATACTGAAATCTTTTCAGTGCCTCACAAGCACCTGCACAGCATGCAGTGCACTTGCCTGTAACACATCTCATCTCACACACATAGGCTGTGCAGATATTCACTGGTACAGAACAGTAAAGGGTAAGAGAAGGGAAAAAAATAATAATTGAGGTCTAATAATTTTGTCAGACAAGATATGCCCAAGATCTTATTTATCTTTTAAAAGACATAATCTATATGTAAAATACTATAAGGGTAATTTGAAATTGTTAATAAACTTTTCTCCATGTTTTCATTGACTAGACCCCAGCCACCAGGTAGTAGCTTCTTGCTCTTGGTTGTAATGCAGCACTTGTTGCTAATCATCTATGCAAAATCTTCCAGAATGTGCAAGATTTGAGGCCCCTTTGTATCACTAAATTAGTAATGTAGGCCATGCACTCAGGTGATCTAACTGGAAGTGACTTCATTAATGTCACCGATGATAAACAACTATTAATAACTACTCTCTGGTTTTGCACACTTTTGTTTATGGCATTATAGTAGCTACGACTAAGACCCAGTTATGCCACTAACTAAACACAGAGAAGCTAACAGCTGTCTGCAGGGGTGGAGGAGCCTTCCACTTCAATTTAAACACAAGATGATGACCAAATCAGTTTATATGAACTTACCTAACTGACATATCTGCCCTGAACTCCCTGTAGCAGAGATTTCAGTTATCTGCACCACAGCTGCCCAGGCAATGTTGTTATTGCAAGCTGCTACAACAACATGGAGTGTTTTGAAATAGTCCATTTCTAAAGCTGAATTCTGATTTAGCTTTACTATTTATTTTGATGTATGAGAACTATAATTTCAAAACAATAAAATGAAACATCACAGTTCTAGAAACCCAGGATCACAGAGTTACTATCCAGTGACTGAATTATTGTTTGTAACAGAAGAGGGGTTGCCTCCGAAGAGGTGTCTAAATATCCTTCTTGTGCCTTTGAAAGGGTGCTTGAGGACAAGGAGAAAGGAAATATTATTATTTCTGTAAAGGGATTCAAGGGAATCACATGAAATATAAAACTTGCCTGATAGTTCCTTTCTTAGATAAAAGGATTCAATTGGGCAGGATTTATGGAAACTCACAAGAGTATGTTCAAGGCCACTGTGGGGTGGTGTCCCCACACCAATAGGTGCCACTGACCTGCAGTCTCCTGTCAGGGGGTAATGACTGTGACACAAAACTAACAACCCAACAGATCTCTTAAAACTGATTGTTTGGAAAAGAGGAACAATGCTTTTAGAGAAAAGGATTCAACACAGTCTCTGTTTATGTGTGTTTTGCTGGCAGGCTGTGCTTTATGCTCCCTAGGCATCCCAGGTCCCGTGGACAGTGGCAGCATGGTTTGGCTGAGATCCTGCTCCCTCCAGGAGCTCCTCTGAAACCACTCTTCCCCACCCACTGCCTGCCCATTTATTCTGCTAGAGCTACTTTGCTTTTCCAGTTGCTGGCTCTTGTCTTTTTGAGTTCACATTAGTATGATGAGACCAATATTGCCTATCAGCCTCCACAGCCCTGTCCTGGCTTAAGTTGTGACATTCGCACAATAAGTTAAATTCTCCATTAATTTTAAAAGAGCAATGATAAGAATTACGAAAGAAAAGCACAAAGAGAAATTAATATCTGCCAGCACCAAAAAGTAGTCGCGGCACATTCACATCCATCAATTCAACTCTGATTACTGAAAGCTCATGCCATAAATCATGGTGACACTCTATTTGTGGATCACTTTTACAGCATTCAGTAGGGTTTCTCATGTGCATGCTATTAACAAAGACTAATGAAGGAAAGGAGCAATACTACTGGCAAAATCTATTTGTTAAAGATTTTGGTTACAATTTCAGGATCCTTTTGTTCCTTTGCTGAAGTACATGAACTGCAAATTTCTGTAGTCATTCTTAGCTTGAGAAAAAGCCTTGGATACAATGTAATGAGTAGCTATGCAAGGGACAAAAAATATCTCAACAATCAATCTGCTCTTCTCTTTGAGAAAGAAAAGAAAAAATCCCAAAACAACAAAAACCCCTTTACAATCTCATTAAAATGGCAGATTAGGTGCAGATGGAGGATTTTTTAAAACATAATAGTGGAAACGTTTTTTTACATTATCACTATTCTGCTCCCCAGCCAGATGGAGTGCTTATGATTACTGGCTTGGAAGCGACTTACAAACAAAGCAACACATGGCAGAATTAAGTAGAAAGAAATACATGATTTGACATGAAATACAAACAGTATAAATATCTTTCAAGAATGGGAAAGAGAAGCTTAAATAGTTTAAACCATAATCTGGAGTTACTGATCCAGATTTTGGGGGAGGAAACAAAAAAAAAAAAAAAAGAAAAAAGTGGTGTTATTTGTTTGTTGTTTTTCTGTTTTGTTGGGTTTTTTTCCCTGAAACTGCAGTGGATGACATTTCAGACAGTTTGGAAAGCTGAAGAGTCAGCTGAAGCCTGGCAGAGCAGGGGATTTATAGGTCTGTGGCACTTCAGGCACCTTTTTCAGAGAGCAAATAACAACAGTACAGATGGGTGCTTATACAACTTACACATATGAAGGGTCCTCAAATTCTTATATCAACAGAAAACCTTGGTAGTATCCAAGATATTTAATATAATGATCTAAAACTCTATTTTAATAATTCAAATAATGGCTGAGTGCCCCAGATAAGATTTTAAAACAGCAGTTTGAGTGCAGACATGCAAAGGCTACATACAGCAACAAGATGTGCATGAAACAGTTTCCTGAGACCCACAGGTTCATGTGCAAAGCCAGTAGAGATGCATGTTGCATACAGCAAGAGAGGGATAGTGAAGCTCATTGGACAGAGACTCCCCTTCTCTTCATATAAGAGACTCCATCGCAAACACATTACACTTAACCTCTATCGATAGCTACCAGGCTTTTACAAAACTACTACCAAGAGAAAATGCACATTTACTCATTTATACTTTACTGAAATTATGGACACTGCGAATACACAGCTACAAGAAAAAAAAATCCTTTCCTAGGATTTCCTAGAATAATTAGCATAATTTGTGTATTACTTTTTTTAAACCTGCCTGTTCAGTCACCATCCATCTTGAAAATTTTATATTTGCTATAACACCATTCAAATGTTGCCAGCTCAGATCATTTGCTAAAACATCCACAGTGTTAGAAATCTATAGCCAGAAGTATACATTCTCTTTCAATAATACACAAAAATCAAATATAAGTATAGGAAAAAAATTATCCAAATACTGATTTCACACAAGAAGATGAAGATACACTTTTTTCCCCAGAAGATCTCCTTTATGCTCCTACATAATCTATTGCTCTTGAATAGAAAGTATCCTCAAAATCTGTAAATCCTTTAGTTATCTTTTTTTCTTCTTAACTTTGACAAGGATATTCATCTGCCATAACACCAAATAATCTAATGCTCTGCAGACCTAAAAAAAGGAAATCCTGTAACTTCTGCTACAAGATACTTAACATTTCTTTATAGAGGCTTTCCAAATGAGTGAACACGAAGCCTGTGGTCTCATCCTGTTCTTCCTTAGCAGCAGCTGGGATCAAACCTCAAAGACTGAAATGTGATCACTTTTAACAGATAGCCTGCAGTAATTTTTCAGAAGTCTCCAACAACTTTGAAATGTGCTTGAAGCATGCCTCAAAGCCAGCTGTGACCTGCAAAATTCAGCACATTATAGACACTCAAAATGCCCATGAAAGACACACACTGAAGTACTGCAGTGTTTACTCTGTCAAGATCCGTAACAGCTCCTGTTACCTCACTCTCAGCACTTCTCCCCAGTATGTGCTGCTCCCAATAGCAGAGCAAGGGGCTCTCAGGATTAGGGGCTAAAACAAATGATACATTTATGGTACGAGTGTATGCCCAAGGCATCCAAAGTGCTATCTACAAAACCACTTAAAATTCTGTTTTGTCAGCCTTTACTCTTCCCTATAAACTATCAGAGTATATTACGTATTTTCAATCTGCAGTGCTAATCACCTCAAGCTTTCTGAAAGAGGACTTTTTGTTTAATTTTCATCCATTTTATGTGCTTTTCATGCCCAAGTTCTAAAACTCCTTAAACTTCCAGCTACCTTAGAGCTAAAACACCCACAGATTCTTCCCCGGAATAACCGTGACCTCTGGGAATAGAAACAACTGCGACCAAGTGAAATATAGACTATTAGATAAACCCAAACTTCCTGTCCAAAACAGACGATTTTTCCACCACTGAGACTTCAGTAATTTCTCTTCCTCCTTCAATAGCTTGCTTCTACAAGGAAAAGGTGCATCTTCCACCTGTGTCCTAGAGAAAGGTAATTTTGCAAAACCACTGCCACTACATCACAGAAATTTCATAATCAGCTGATGTGTGAAAATGGAAGCCAAGACTTAACAAGACAACTTCTTGCTGCCAAGACCACTCTATATTCTCCAAATCTTAAAGAACTAAAGAGATCAGCAGAGTTTCATTATACCATCCTGTAAGCATCAAGAAAAGCAGCTTCAGTTAAGCCAACAAAAACCTCCTGGCTTTGTTAAGACTTCCTTCTCTCCT
This sequence comes from Apus apus, assembly GCF_020740795.1. Lineage (NCBI taxonomy): Eukaryota > Metazoa > Chordata > Aves > Apodiformes > Apodidae > Apus > Apus apus. The sequence goes on from NC_067285.1 coordinate 30,626,768, forward strand.
ATGCACCACTTAGAAGACACTCGTGTCACTGATCTGCTATGGACAGTACCTTTGGAAAATACAGAGGTAAAAACGCTGCAAGCTGCAAGAAGTGTTTACATAAGTACCATGATCGACTCCTGAGCAAATTGACTTGACACTATCATGCTTGAAAATAACTAGTAGAAGCCAATTAGGAAGGCAAAAAACAAAAGTCAGGGATTCTAGGCAGCCCTATGTTCAGTCAAACTACAGACCTCACATGAACTCTCATGGAGATGAGGGAAAGAGCAAGGGCAAAGAACTATATATGGGAAGCACAAGGAGACTTGATATCAGATCTTCCTACATCATCTTGAAGCATTGCTGATGTTTGAAATTCTCTGCTGATTAATCAGATGGCTTGTTGCATGCCATGCATCTTATTCCAAGTCATGCTGAAAATTGGGATTTTGTACATAATGGAAACAGCAACTGCCTTACTCATCCTTTGGCATACCTCAGAGGAGCATAGGATTCCAGGAAGTAGAAATTCCTTAGATCTGAACAGTAGAGTTCAGTATTTTCTCAAATATGGCACTTCTATTTATTAACAGGAAAGAATACTAGCTGGCTAGTGAAATCAGAAGCTGTTGATCTCCTTATTTGTGTAGGTGTGTAAACACACATCTAGATAGGGAAGTAAAAATTACATGCTAACCTTAGTACTACACCACAGCACAGGAAAATAACAAACGGTTTGAATAATTTTTTCAGTTCTTTAAGACTTTAGAAAAGCAGTAATTGAAAGTATCAGAAGAATGTTTCATAAAGTATACTGTCCATTTATATATGGTATCCATGTGACAAAAAGTTGGCTCCCAGTTTGAATCCTATTTCTACCAATTTGCAATATCCCAGGATTGCCAGGAGCAAAGAATTAATCATTAAGATTCATGATGACAGCAGAAAGTATCTGCTTTATTAGGATGAACTAAAGTAGACTTTAGCACCCAAAATGCAACTGCTGGAAAATAAGCCCTTCCAAGCACTAGGCTTATTTTGAACATAACTGTGATAGGAAGAAATGCTCAGATGTGCTCTCTGCACAGAAGAAGAAAGTTCTAACATGAAACATGTCCCAAGAACAATACTGCAAAAGCAGTAGTTGTCCAGGAAATCTGACAACTGATGTATTCACACAACCTTAGCCAAACCCTCCCCCCCCATACTTTTAACAAAATATTTTACTATAGATCTTGACTTTGCTCATTCCTCAAGGATCATCTAAAGGAACAAATCAAATTAAGACAGAAGTAGAAATACCAAGAACAGTATGCAAGTGTATCCACTCACTATGACTATATAAGAGGATGTCAATGCCCTGTGAAATTAGCACAACTTAGCACAGCAATCATTTAGTGTCCAGTGGCTTACTAATCTTTGTTTATAGATGTTGCAGGGCACTATTCAATAAAAGTAAAATGGAATCACCTGAGTATAACTAATCCTTTGAATCTGGTCCCAAATTCAATGGAGACAGTTTGATGGAGCAATATTATGACCAAGACTTTTAAACCACAGTTAGCTTGTTACACCAGTGTACAGACTACAGCCAGATTATCACACTGTAAATACGTATGCAGACACAAGGCTAAACTTGAATGAGAAAACTAACATAAGAATAGCTTGCCTCTGAAGTGATGGGACTTCTAATGTGAAGAGTTCAGGAACACTGGACAAAAAATAGAATAAAAATAAGAAACTGACAGGAAAGACATAAGCAAAAACAATTAAGGATTAAGGTAGACAAAGGGAGTTATTGAAATCACATACAACCCTATTTCTTATCATTCTGTGACACACAAGAGTGTTACAACTCCTCTGCAGGCAAACCACCCTTGGCATCAGAGTCAGTGGCAGGTTAAAACCAGAGGCCATTGAACACAAGCCCCAGCCATGTAACATCAATCTGAGCACTGCCTACAGATGCTGTATGTGAGAACATGCTGCTCACAGGGGGTCACAGCCTGCTGGTCTTCAAGGCAGTGTCAGGGCTGCTGGACCGTTCATGCTTTGAGGCTCAGCATTTCAAAGCACTCTAAAATTTCTTCAAATTACACTTTGGAAGGACTTTCAAGAAAAAACCTGCAAATTTAAAATCTCTCATAATCATTACAACTATGTAAAAATAAGATGTTACAAATCAATGAACCCAAAGAGAAATGAATGACTGTAACTGTGGTTGATTTCATCAGCTCTCAGAAGTTAACCCCAATCTCAGTATTAACATAGCCTGGTCATTAGAACACACAGAAACTCATCACCAGTGGTCAAAAGATCGCTATACAGTAACCATTAGCAGTTATAGGGTGCTATTCCCCAATAAAATATTAACCTGTATTTGTTAAGGAAAATGACCAAAATATAGTTTGAACCCCCAGTGAGCGTTCCATTAATTAGGTTCCTCTCTATCCATTTTCTTTCATAAGGCACTATTATTTTCAACGAAAACACTACACAACCTCAAGTGTACTGTCCCTTTTCAACATAGCCACAGTTAAATCTCAAATTATTTCACTTAGCTTTTACTCTGAGCTACTCTATGGCATAAAATCAAGGTGCAGACAAATTATAAATCAGTGTATATAACTCACTGAATTTCCAGCTTCTTAGAGGTCAGTGCTCTGATCAAGTACAAAACTTTCTCTTGGATTTAACTTAAGATTGAAATGTCTGTGGTAAATACAAGAAACTTCCACAACATTTTCCTCCTCAAATTTTAGGCAGGACAATAACTCCTATTGCCCCAACTTTGTTACTACAACAGAGTTGAGGCTGTGAACAGCTCTTTCCAGAAACATGGAGAGCATCCAGTTGTTGTATGTAATAACCTCAAGACTATTATCCCAGGAAGGGGCAAACGCTCTTCTGAATTGGGGTTTGGCAGCAATTTCCCCAAAACAGAGGAAAATTAATAAAATGAAGAAAACTGATTTCATCAAGATAATTTATGACATGCTGCTAGGGGATGAGACAGCTCTGCAAACTGCATTCCAAACAGGACTTACATTTGTCAGCACAGATGTATAAAAATGTCTGTCAGTTCTCACTGTAGTGCTGGCAGCTTGGCTAAATATTAATGCTGTCCCTGAAGCTCTGCTACTTATTTTGCACCCCTTTATGTGTATTATACACATGAGTTGCTAGCTACATTTAAGATGCATGTTTTCTGAAGTTAGACCTACAAAGAAAGAGAAAAGGGCAGCTTCAGAGACTCCATCAATGTTCACATGACTCCCTAGGAATTATGGATGGGAAAGCAAGAAGAAACTGTAGGATGCATAATTCCTAAAGGTGGAGCTGAGCATTATCTATAGCAATTTGATAGTGGATTATACTGGGTTATAGTTTCTTTCCAGCTATACTGCAGCTATTCTAAACAGCAACAAGAGAAATTGCATTGTACAGTAAAAATGTTCTCTTAAAACTTGTTAAAAAAATCAGGGTGCCTTTTCCTATCTTTATAGGCAAAATACAAGAGCCACAACTATTAAACATCTTTATGAAGGAACTATATACCTCTCTTTGCACTGCCTTAACTCATATGCATCACACTTTGTATCTGGTAGTCAAGCTACACTTACCAAAATGCATTTCAAACAAAAGATTAGAATATTACTACATTTAGCCCTGGCTGGTATAGTTTTAATCTGTGCTACATCAGTGAAATGGTTTCATCAAGTTTCTGATACCTGATTTCACAAGAAACACTTTGAGTGGATGCACAAATAAGCCTTGGAAGGACTGCATTATTCATGCAGTCATTGCAACAGCACACATGGCCATATTCTGTTTTGTTTTGGTTTAGGGTTTTTTTTCCCCAAACTTGCTTAGCATCGCATTTCTTTTCCTTGGGAGAACCTTCAAGTCTCTAGCTACCATTGTGGCTAGCTCTCACATTTCCTTTCTCTTTGTGAACTGCTATTTCTTATCTGATGTTAAACAGCTTCCACAAGGCCTCTAAAATTACTGAATAGCAGCAGTATTTCTTATATCTGCATTACCTACATGATGCTTCAGGAAAAAGCAGTCCCTTGACAGGGCAAACCAGCTGGTGTTCATACTGCATTATGGAGGAGGCAGCAGCTGCTATATTTAGGGTAATAAGTATCTTCCATTATAGAACTCTTTTACAGATCACAGAACTCACTGATAGGGTTCTGTCTTTTCTGATTGATGAAAATCCTATTTAACTTGAATTTATAACCCAATCATTAAAATAATTGTCACTAGTTAGTTATTTGCCTTAGTAAAATAAAAATTATATACAGAATCATGTTGAATATTACTAACTGAAAATGTAACTAACTCCCATGAGCTGCCAGGACAAACCATCAATCTTGTATCTATACCTCCTGTGAATAATCCCAGAGTCGAATATTTTTTTCTACATTTCCCAATTCTTCTCTCCAGGACAGCAGCTAACAAGCTTGAATCTTACTGAGGCCATCTCAGATGAGCTAAGGCTTTAATAATGTATTTTAAATGTATCACCAATCAAATTTTCACTTTGGATAAAGTCATCTCTCCAATAACTTACCTATCTTCTCTGTAATGGCGGGAAATGTAACAGATCTTACCAAAGACTGACCATGTTTAGACAACCAATTCTCTGTGCATACACACACACACAGAGTTTGTGTTTGTTAAATATCTATGAAAATATTCACCATTTGAACATGCAGGCAGAGAGCTGCTGAAAACTGCAGAGGAGAACATTGATCCTGAATTTAAAACAGAAGGAAGCCACAGACTTCATCAAATAGATTTTACTGGCTTTAGGAAAGAGGAATAGAGAAGTAGCATGCTTCTGAGACACAAAGCAGTATAACTCTAAAGTAAAAGACTTATTTTCCAATTAAGAAAGACTGCTTAGATTTGCACTTGTACCACTCCTGCTCAAAGTTACAGCAAGGCACTTATGAATCTGAATATAAAATTTGACCCAACTCCCACATGACTTATTAAGGAATCTCATTTTTAATTACTAGGCATTATAAATCATTTGACTCCATAAACTAATGCAATAAACACAATCAAAAGGGAAAATTAATTAATCAGAAACTGTACTTTCCTAATGTATTTTAGTATCTATGCTTCAAGCTCAATTGTTTTTTCAAGCTGTCTAAAAAACACGTAGTTTGTAGCACACAAGTACTCTCCACAGTAACACTGCATCTCATTTGAGATTCAACAGCAGAGAATTTAAGAGGGGAAATACTTTCATTTTGATTTGAGTTGTAAGCACCATCTTGTGGAACTACAAAGCCTGCAGTTTAGAAAAAATATGGGTTTGCAAGTTCCTCTCATAAACAGACTGGAAATGCCACCTAGACATAAAACAAAGAACAAACAAGAATAAAACTATTTCTCTCTCATCCCCCAGAAGCACAATAAAAATGAAAATAATCTTTTCTTCTACCCAAAGCATTAAGGCAATTCTGCCCCTACCTCCCTGCATACAAAGACCTGTGGGCAGCAAAGCTGATCTATATATTCATTGGTAAAGAATTGTAGATTGTGATTTCTGGGGCTGTAAACATCAGTCCTGCCATAATGTAGAGTTCAGCTCCATTTCCCCCTCTTCTCTTCCCTATCTCACAGTACTATTATAAACTAGCATTTCTCATTTACACAGCAAATGTCTTTCTCCCTACAAGTGGGCACTTTACTTATCACAAAAGCTCAGCTCAAGCACTTAGAAAAAAAACAATTTGGTAAAATGAATGTGCGTTGTGGATGCATATGCTAACATTCTCCAGGTTATATCTGGTGTTAGAGTTATGGAAGGTGCCATCCAACAGACAGGATGGGAAGGCATTTTCCTTTCAGGTTAAAATAGCAGTACACATATTGCAAATGAAGGAAAAATCAATAGCTACAGGATTTTATAGAATAGGGCACATGTAAACTTCTACGATCTATTCATTTCCTTAGCACTGATAATGGTATTATTATTTTTTTTATTATTGTATCCATCAACATTCAGCAGACAATTTTCCCACACAATTCCGTGGAATTATTTGAAATGTAGATAGCAAAAGCAGAAAAGCTCTTCTACAAGGGCTAGTTAATCTACAAATAATAAACTAAAATGAGCCCTCCTGGGAGCTCTGACAGACTGCTCCAGGATGGAAAACCATGTCATTACTGACATGAATCATATTTCTTAAAATTAGTGGCAAGAGAGTACTTATTTAAATAAGCTTCATCCATACATCTAATATCAAATCAGTATGTATCACCCAAATGAAAATTATTCTTGTTCATGTTATTAGGATTTTTAGTAGATATACAAGTGGAATGTAAGTAACTAGCATTCTTTATTGCTACTTCAGCACTTGGATTTAATCTTACCATATGCATACAAGGCTATAAAAGCTTCTTAAAACTTACAAAAGAGGCAAAGGAGGTGGGCAGCAGCTTTGCCTCTTGTGACAATGGTGCTAGTGGATGCTGGTGGTGTACCTCTGCTTAATTTAGCCCATCATGTAAATCCATACTGTGTGAGAATATTAACTTTGATATCAGGAAAATCACTGCACTCTAAAGAATGATTAAAACACAGAGAGGGTGGGACTACTAAGATGACACATACAGCCTTCAAATATCAGCAAGATTTGGGAATTATGTTGGTATTTAATTGCAAAAAGATTGTGCAAGTGCAATTACCACTTAAAAACTCACTGGATATTCATACAGTACCTGCCTCTCACTTTATCATAGAACCATTTAAGTTGGAAAGGACTTTTAAGATCATTGAATCCAACTGTAAACCTAACACTGCCAAGTCCACCACTAAACCATGTCCCAAAGCTAAGCACCATATGTACACATCTTTTAAATAGTTCCAGGGATGGTGACTCTACCACGTTCCCTAGCCCAGGAAACAGCCTGTTCAAATGCTAACACATCTGTATGACTGCATAAATTTACATTAAAAAGCTTCCCCATGTTTTTATACTATTAAGTTTCACCTTACAGTCTTCAAAGATCCCATCTTGCTTTTGCAAATGTAGAAGTAAATGGATGCCAGGAATGAATTCCAGTTCAGCAAACTAAGTTCTACTTGCCCAGTTCCCAAAGTAGTGGCAACTACCTATAGTAGTAGTCTTTATCTGCTGACCTCAGCCATTGGCTGCATTTGTTGCTAAATATTTGACATTTTCAGTGCCAGCACTGTAGGTTTCTTACTATGTCTTTTTCTTTTACTTTTTATGCAAATGAAAATATTTGATATACACAACATACTATGAATTATTCAGTTAACAAAGTCCTTTGGGATTCTTCAAATGAAAATTAACACTTTTTCATTAAAAATGTATAATGATAGAAATCACACAGGAAAGATGTAATTCATAATCACAGATCTGACTGCAAAATTATTGCAAATAGCCTGACATGCTTGACTCACATTTTCCATTGCTTTTGAACTTTCAGGGTGCTTGGTATACCTTGAACACATCCAGTATGATCAGAAATTATAGCTGTGTAATTTCATTTAAAAGTTACACTAACCTTATAAGGCTGAGATTTCTAGCAATAGAGAAGAACGCACATGATTTTTTTTTTAAAGACATCAGCTTTACAGCTATGTAATATATAGAAACCAAGGGGCAATATGGAGAATTTGTGAGGATTAAATGCAAAAATAGAGTTCCTTCTCCTTTTGCTAGTTTTTAAAATGATGTCTCAAGAACTGCAGAATGAAATACAACTTACTGAGAGAGATTAATTTCCCTCACACACACTCTGCAGAAAGTGCCAACTGGAATTTCCAGGTTTTATATTTTTATTTTATATTATATTTATTTTCTTTTTTAAATGCAGTCAGCTGACAGTGGTTTAAAAAACATCCTTGCCAACTTGGATCCATCCTGCACAGGCATTAACTTCCGTTAAGCTGAACAGCAAACTCATAGACATAAAGCAAAATGTTCTGATAAGCTCTCTCAGGCCAGCGGAGCCATACAATAGCCACTGGGATGGGATTTGACTACATAGGTATGAGCAGTGACAGCTTAGACACCGGGAAGATGAATACCAACACACACAGAAAAGCACAGTGAGACAGACCCAGGTTGATACTGGGTGACTTCAGACATTCAATCGAGGTTCCTCAGGAAGGTCAATAACAGCACGCAGGGAGAGAGGTTGGCTGAGCTGTTCAAAGATGTCCGAGTCATTGTCACTCACTTTCCCTGGATTACTGAGAGACATCAGGATCCCAATGCAGGTGCCATGAATCTGATCCTGGTGAAAGTTGAGGACTAGATTAACCTCACTTTCAACATTAAAGATGTTAAAAACCTTCCCTTTCCTCATTTTCTGTATGAGATGGACATCTGATCTGAGAAAGTACCCAGCTTTCTCAGTTTATGTTTTACCAGCATCATAACAGCAGCAAATAACAAGTGCTGAACTGAAACATATCATAGGGATTAGAATACTTCATTTAACAGTCACTTTTAACTGTGAAATGACTAATGGGTTAATTTCCTCTTTGGCACAAAGCCTTTACTCAGTGAGTATGTGAGACTTCTTCACAAGCTGTTTTCAAAAAAACATATGGGAAGCAGTAAACTTGTCCAGGTTATGTACAAAATAGGATATTCTGTTGGAGTAATATTTTAGATAGTGTCCTTAGAAAACAAAAATCAATCATAGTAGGTTTTAATGTTCCATTTTGGACAGCAGCTGAATAAACATAATTATGATTCTCTTTCCTTCCTACTTAATTCTCCTGCCTTCACAGGCACTGAATCCTTGCTCTCCTTCATTATAAAAATTCACACCTGAGATGCTGATTAGCATCCCAGATGCTTGATAACAGGGACAGTAATCAATACCTTTTCTTCAGTCTTTCTGTGGAGGGCATTTAGTTCCTTTGCTTTTGCATAGAGGTTCTGCTGTTGTGATCCACAGCTTTAATATCACCTCTATATTAGATGAGTGCAGAGCACTCTTCTTTAGTTGTTCCTTATCTTCCCTTAATACATAGCAACACTCTGCCACAGCTGTTGCCTGTTTGCTGAGTTTGAAAGCAGGAGGTAAAAAACCTCAAGCTCTAAATAGTTTTTAATCATGCTGCCCAGGAGAGACTTGTGCAGCCAACCCATTCCACAGCAGGGAGTGACCAGAGCTGCAGCCCTTATCTATGTCTCTCATATACATGAACTGCTGCCACTTCGTTTGCCAACTGTTCTGGGGTTGTGGTGGGGTTTTATTTATTTTAGAAGCCACAGTGGAAAAATACTTTCTTTCAGCAAGTTGAGAGCTACAAGTGTCCTTTCCTTTGGGCAACTTCGAAAAGGAAGACTTAGGTTTTGGCCTGAGTTTTGCAAACCACGTGCATGCTTAGCTTTAAAGACAGAAGCTAGCTCCCTGAAGCTTAACAACAGCCAGGTGCAGAAACATTTCAGCTAAAGGCTAGTGTTTATTTCCTAGATGTTTAATTTATAAACATATTCTTCTGTATTGGTTCTCCATAAAACAAGTATCTTTAAAAATCTTGTTTGTGTAACTTTTTGAAAAAATTCGGTACAGTAATATCACAACGTGCCTGCAGCCGAATGTATCTTCTACATTGCAGCTTTTACTGCATTATATGGCAGTCAATTTTAAAACATCAATAATTTAGAAACTCAGCTATGTGCAGCAGCCTAATTGTATTATCTTTACTTGGCAATTTTTCAATAAGATATTAGCTTCTTTATTTTTATAGGAATGCATCGATGGAGATCTTTCAGTAAACCCATGTAACACACCATCAATAGACAGAAAACCACACACAGTTATGAAATCTTTTTTCAGCAAGTACTTTTCTTCTCACAGCTTTGGAGTGCACTGTTCAAAATTAAGGTAATGCAGTAAATCAGGTTTTGACACAAAATATCTCCTAATCTTGAGATTTAGAGAGCCTTCTCTAAAGAACAGCACAGCAGTTGGCAGCGTCACCACCTACAGACACCAGAGAGCTGCTGGGACACAGCCCCCATTTCACTGTTGGAACTTTCTCATGATGCTTGCCTCCAGAAAAGGACACTTATAGCTCTGGCTGCCTGAAGAGGTCCCTTTTCACGAGTGAGCTTACTGGGCAGGAGTGGTTCAAACAGTCAGAGCATTTTAAAGGCCAGTTTGTCTATACTGAAGTCTAAACCAAAACCAAACCCAAAACACACATTAAAAAAATCCTAACTTAAAACCAAGAGTAGCTGGCACAAGGAAGCTGCTCTTTCTAGACCCCCAGAAATGCACGTATACAAGACTGAGATGGTTCCTTGTGTGCACAAGTGCTAATGCAGATGCAAGGTGGCCCACTCCGAAGTCCCTGTATGTTCTCAGATTCAAAAAAAAAAAACCTGTCAGGTCCAAGGATTATCCCACTGGGGCATGACAGGCCTTGATTTGTCTAAACTGATACTCTCTAGATTCAAGGCTACTCCCTGTTTATGTGGGCTGCAAACCAAAATGGTTTGCCAAATCAGAGGGATGAAGCTGTGCCTTCCTGCAGGCTGACATTCTCTTCAGCACAGATAGGGGCAATGTGGAAAGTCCCTTCATTGTCTGAATGCGGAAGGGATTATTTGGGCCAAAGATTTTAATTATAACTGACAGTGCAGGCATCCTGCTGATGGCAGCCATTTTACTGATGTGGCATTATCCCTAGTGACACTGACAGTAAGGAACAGCTGCCAAATGACCCACATTTGTAGGTAGGTCCTACTGACCTGAGGGAGGCTGCTCAAGCCCAGCATCAGCTGAGTCAAGCGACTTCGAAAGAGCCATTATGGAGCAAGAGATTTCAAGTAACTGTGCTGACCGATGGGTGTTCCTGTAGCTCCTACTCTCCCTAGCACGGATGCAGAAGATCAATACTGGCTGCTGCACCAAGCACATGCAGTAGGTTGGGATTCCAGCTGCTTCAAGATCTGCACGGGAACCACTCATGCTGCCAGATCTGCATTTCCCGAGCCCATGCATTTCAGCAGGATCATGAAGCTGAGGCTGAAGGTGGTTTTCACTGAAGTTTGTCTTCTCACACAAGGGACAATGCATGTACAGGGATTGCACAGTGGGTGAAGTTAGATCTCACAATATGTCCCTTTCAAGTTCAGGGTCATATGACAACAATCTCTTATTTCAAATAATCTTGTTGAGTCTTCTTTTAATTGTGCAGATACTCCTTAGCTCTCTGTGAGTGACCCAGCATGCTCTATAGCATTACAGAAATCAGGTATTTTGCACTTATTTTCATTTAAAACAGCAACGAGAGGGAAAGATCACTGCAGCAGCAAATACTCCATGGACCTCTAATAGTTTACAGATGAGTGAGTGAGACCCATTAATCTACAGACTCAGTATGAATTCTGGGTAACGGTAGGAAGGCATCAGTAGAAGTTTCCACTACAGAGTATTTTCAGACCTGGACTTGAGACTTCAGCTTCTGAGACGGGGTGAAATTAGAGGCTAGACTTCATATGACAAGAAAAAGGCCTAGTTTTGACAGATGCACAGCCAGAACACAAGAATATGTCTTAGCAGCAAACTGTTACCTTACAAAATGCCCTGAGGTGCACACTCTATGCAGTATGCTATTTAGAATGTCCAGTAATGTATTCTGTAGAATCATCCCTGACTTCGTTCCTCAAGCTTAAGGGCTCACGTGGAAGCCAAAGCATAAGCAATGTTACCAGCAATGCATGAAGAACCATGGGCAGAGAAAGTGTTTGGTTTTTTTCTTATCCCATTTCCACCATTTTTTTTGAAAAAAGCAATAAACCTATTTTTTGAACTATGGTTCATTTTGAAAGATTGCATCTAAACACTGCTTTCTTGCACAAAAGATAAGAGAACCATGTACCCAAGAGCTATATGCTACTGCTATGTCTGCTATCTTTCGAACTCTAATGGCCCTTTAGAATTTTTAAGATATTTCTTGGAAAGATACAGCAGTAGAAAATTATCAAAAATGACACATCCACACTGCAGATTAATATGCCCGAAGACATTTCGGAAGACTGGAAGTGAATTCATATTCAAAATGACAAACGCTATTACGACTAGTAAAATAAATATTTGTAATTAAGCTGTTCACAGGGCAATTACAGAAGATTTAAAAAATAATAATTTTTTAAAGCAAAATTAAGCCAAAATTTTCTTAAAAAATATTCAAGTAGTGCTGAGACTGAAGCTCTGAACCATCATGAAGGTAAGAAGCAATTTTATCAAATTGTACTTCTAAGTTTTCAGTCCTTTGTTGCACTGTTTCTTTTGGTCTCACCTCAATATGGAAAGTGCCGATGTCATTTCAAGCATTAAATCCCACCACTCACACAGGTATGTTCTCGAAAGCCTATTAGAAGCGTTTTTTCCCGAGCATTTGACTCGGCATAGTTTTTACAATGTCTTCAAGTGTTTTACTTATATATAAAAATACAACATATATCTAGTGTGTAGAGGGAATAAGATCATGTACAGCTAAAGAAATAACCCTTGATATTTGCTTTTACGTTAAAGGAGAGTATATTCCATGAACAGAAGTGGATATTGCAAACTGTCACTGACATTGCCTCCTGGGGAAATCAGATGAATTCAATCCTAATACCGTAAGTGTTCACACTTGAAATTCTAACACACATTGAACAAAATTTTCTGTATCATAAAGAACATGCTCTTCCCTAGACTAAGTCCATATTAAAATTAAATCTCTCAGTTTCAACAAGAAGAAACATTTAGCCCAAAGATGTACATGCTTTGTTGCATGTTTCACGGTCTAAAATGATCCCTTGTCTCTGCTAGAGCATGGAGAAGAAAAAAACCCAACAAATGCAAATCCCATCCTTTTGGCCTATCTTTAACACAACTGGAAGTCCACTTCTCAAAAGAAAGGCATTGAAGAAAGAAAAATGGAAGACAGGAGGAAAGAGAATGGGAAGGATGGAAAACAATATCAATTATTCCCCATACTATAGACAAGTTTTGGACAAAACCAAAACAAAGCAAAACAAAGAAAACTAGACAAACTCTGTAACATACACCCTATCTTGTCATTGAGTTACTGGATATGAAATCCTCAGGATTAGCATAAAACAGGTGTTTCTCTCCATTATATATCTTCTTCAGTTTTGAAGGCAGGAATACTTCCACACTTTCAGTTGCAACACATCAAAAAGCAGCAACAGTTCCATTATATCCCAGGTCAATTATTTTTTTTCTCCCTCTGTGGCTGCAGTTTGTGAGTGCCTGTAAAATGGAGCCCTGGAGCCCCTGCCTCAGCCGGACAGCAGGAGTACTGAGGGCCCACAGGAAGACTTCCTGCTTGGCATCACCACTGTTGGCTGCCACCAGAACAGCCAAGTGGGAAACTGTAGAGAGACTTGACACCCATTTGCTGCTTTGCTCCTCCAAGTGGCCTTTGAACACAGGGAACAAGGCACCCCTCATTTTCCTAGGTTTATACATTTATGTAGGTCACAGAAAATCTTTGGACATCTGAGATATCCAATTTCACTTTTCAACAAGACTAAAAATTCATTATAATATATAGTCATGCATGACACAACAAGAAAATCCTTTTAAGAAGCTTTTGCAAGGATTTTGTGGCTTTCTTTAAAGAAATTAAGACCATGTTGTTCTAAATGGCTTTTGATACAAATCTCCAAGAAACAGGGCTTGCAATATATCCTAGAAGACTACTATTTTGGAAAAAAACTGAATATTTGACTGAAGATGTCAAAGGATGTTTCTAATGTGACAAATTTTGGTGAAGGAATGCTGTGGAGTACCTCAGAAATTAGGTGAAAATTAGAAAGAGGTGGCTGCACTTTTTCTTCTTCCCTTCCAGTCCAGTATTTTCAATAACTAGTAAATAAGTCCCCAGATGCACTAATGGCTGACATCCAGGAAATGCATCTGCTGTGTTTATGAGATCTGCAGTTCGTAAATAATTGCCAAATATAGAATTATTCACTTCAGTGCTATCAGAGGCTGTTTTATAAGAAAAGAGAACATACCAGAATTCCACTTAGGAGGTATATAAATCAGTTTGATTTAGAATTCATGTGCGTGTGTGCTAAAGGTTAGCTTTTGTGGAAAAGGACCGATACAATATTATATGAACTGTCTGATTGGCAAGTGAAGCTTTCTGAGCCAAACACACTGCCACTGACCCACTTGCCATCAGCAACCCTGTGTAGATGTACCTGTGTGGGTACACCTAAGGGTTCAGCTTATGAAATCCCTATTCCTGGTTGGTCATGCCAAATATCACATGCTGCCTTTTGTGGCACCAGACAGAAGGCTTGTGAAAAAAAACCCTACTGATTTCTATAGGAATTGGTTCATACCTGAGCTGATCCAGTAATGCAGAGGTACAGCTGCTTGTATGCAGTTCACACATCTAAAGAAAGAAATTTTCCCAATTGTGATCAATTTCTATCAAATATTGGAAAGATAATACTGAACAAAAAATTCAGACGAGAGAGGAAAAAATATACTGAAGGTACATATGAAAAAGAATTACAAGTACGATAAAAAGAGCTAAATGCTTCATTTAGCACTCTGTCCCTGATTTCTACTTCCAAACTGAGTTCATATCAATATTTGCAACAAGCTGACAATTTGCAGGGTGGGTAGTCTTCTGCAAATAAGCCTGTGTTACCTTCACCTTTGATTCCAACTGGTTGGACCTGAACTTTGCTGTGAAGGCCATTGCATCTCTAGATAATGCTGTTGTCCTAGCAAGGCTCTCCACATTGACTTGACTATTGGGTCTTAGGAACACAAGAGTCTGCCAAGATAAAAAGCCATCCAAATACACTCATAGTCTACACTGCAGCCAGAAGGCTTGAGTGAAGATTTTCCATGGATATGTTCAAGTTCTGGGCATATGAACAAGACTAGGAAAGCAGCACAAATAACATGCAAATGCAGTCCCCATAACATTTAAAAGGGTGTCTAGGAAGGCAGCTGCAACAAATACTCTCATAAGTGTGAGGAGCTCACTCTTTGCAGTCCAGACACCTGCAACATGACATACCTAAGAGCTTCCAGTTGTATCTGGCAGGTAAGCCACATGTTTCTGGTCCCTTGTCAGGTACTAGGAAAAAGCAAAAGTCTCAAGCTTCCAGACAATAAAATACAGAAAAAGCATCTGAAGTCTGAGAGGCCAACAGGGGTCAGCCCTGCCTTAGCACAGAGGCAAAGATGAACTGAGTAACACACCAATTCCATCTCTGTGGCCTGTGGTGCAAGGCAACCAAAAGATACATTTGGAGAATACACGAGGCTTGAATAACTAGTGTTATAAAGCAACTACAGGCATGAAAAAACAATTAAACGTGGAAGCAGAAGCCTGCCTGAGAAGGCATCTCAGCTCTCTGACATTAATCTAAATTGATCTCAGCTCTGCAATTTTGTACCTCAAAGAAGCATGCAAGAGACCTGGTGGACTCAGTTCTCTTATGTCCACACGCATTCAGAAATAGTACCAAGTTCCTTGTTTGTACATCTCATCTAGTGGCTTCAACACTGCCTGTATGTGGCAACTGAAGTGCTGGCTGTGTCCAAAGAGATCACCCTTCCAGGACAGGCACAGCATGAATAAATCAGAATGGCACCTTCAACAGTTGTGAACCTCACTTATAGGATGTTTGTTTACAGGACAGTAATTTGCTAAACTAAATAATATAATAAAAAAATCCTGCTGCATGAGAGACTCCAAGTAGAGTTCATAGATGCATCTAATATCACCCTCAGCCAGCTATATAGAAATATATGCAAGGCACAAAAGTGTAAGAGAAGCTCATCCACTAAACCTGCAAGCAGCTCAACATACAAATAGACAAGAGGTGGTTGTGCTTGGTTTGGATGTCTCTACTGATGTGCTAGTTTCAATGCTGAAACACAGCAAGTGCTTCAGATACAGCAACGTGCCTCAAATAGGCACGTACAGCTCCCACTGATTGCAGTAGGGGCTTCACGGGCACACTGGAGAGGAGAAAGGAGCCTTTTGTGTCATATCAAACACTGGAGCATCCACCAGATGATCTACTTTTTAGTCACATTTTATCTCATGATCAGCTGGGCTGAAACACTGAACACATTGTCAATTGTTTAATGATGAAAAAATAAAGCTGCAGTTGATGTTTACTAAAGTGTTAAGGAGTTACTCATTTTATCAGGGCAGAAAGTACTGCAGAATAAATTGCTGGGAAGTGTTATCAAATGTTGAAAAATATTGAATATTGGTTTTATGTTACTATGGCTGTGTTTTTTCATTGGTACTTTGTGATAAATATACAGCATATCCAGTAACTGTAGTGAGTGAACACATACATATATGTAAACTCATACAAATCATAATTTATATTGGGCCATAAAAAAATTTACTGTTTCTGCTTTAAAAAACTGGATAATACTAACCCTCAAAAGGGGCATAAATGTTAGTTTGCCTCAGATTTCCTGTACTAACTGAAACATTGAGAAGTGAATATTCCTAGTATATACTATACACTACAACAACATTAAAAAGATGGTGACAACCCTGTAAAAAAGTTTTACTAATTCAGTTAAAACAGCCACTGTACTGCTCTTGCACTAAATTCCACTGCAGTTCTGCAGCCAAAGTGGTCTCCCAAGATCTACTACTTATTCCTACCTTCTGCTCAGTCTCTTGAGAACCCACAGGCAACAAACCACGTTACCCGTACAAGGACTTCAGTACAACATAAAAATTTCAAACCTTCCCCTTTCATTCTAAAATGAATAAATTAAGAAACAAACCAAAGGAAACTCAGAAATTCTTCTCTCTTATAATTATCAAGAAAACCCCAGGCCAGATCAGGAATAGGGCAGAAAGGCTTTCAGTTTCAGTTTCTGAAGTCTTTAGGAGTTTATATTTGCTCACCCACCAATATGTATCTGATTATATAGCTTCACTGTATTTACACTAAAAAAATTTTTCATTTGAAGGTTGCTTCCTTATGATACAGCAAGGAAATGCAACCCAGCCTACACAATTTTCTTCCTAGAGGAACCCTGGAATCACTTATTCCTTTGGAAAAATGTTCATGTTCAGTATCAAAAGAAGATGCAACAGAAATTAAATGTATTGATTCTTTTTCAGATACTAGTTTCTGAAAGAAAGTTATATATATAAGCAAAATAAGGTCACATGGTTGCAAAGAAATAATACATTCCAATTGATCCTAAATAATGATGTCTTTGCTTGGCTATTCCGAATCGCCATGATTCCCTGTTCTCTTTTTCATGTGCATGCTTGTTGGTAGGCTTAAATGGAAAGCTCTTAACTCTCTCTTTGAAACATTAAATAGAACAAACCTGCTTGCTGGGGTCTGTTTCTTTGAGGTTTTGCACTTAAGAGACACATTTATATCAGAATCAAGAGGTGAAAGACTAAGCATTAAGCATAACTTAGAAAGAAATTGAGTCTAAACTCTCCTGTCCTTTAATAAAAATGACATGAGGTGGGGGAGAGGGAAAGTTTAAGCAACTGCTCTTGGTTATTTTTCTTCTATCACAACTAAGAAACCTCAGTCTCTCCTTCTAAATATATTTTCAGATACATTCAAATGATAGCTTACGTTACAACATCATTAAAATAGAATAGTACTAGTCTACCTATCAATTTGCCCCAGCAGAGCATTTTCTGGCACTTGGCAAGACATTCTTAGAGGACTTATTCAACATTTGGCCAAATGTTACTAGAAAGCAAATCAACATATGTTCAGCATGATGGAGGAAAGCAGAAATTATTGGTAAAAGTCAATGTCCAGTAGCACTCACTTTGTCTTCCACAAAGAATCAAGGTCAAAGATTTTACACCTTTGTCTTCACCCCTATTGCATTTGCCTGTAATGCTGGGATAACAGTTATATCTAGAGAGTTTATAGCTTTATCATGAGCTTAAACCTCATTATTAGTAAAGCATTCACCATATAGTCAGTCACAGCTGCCCGTGATTCCTCCCAGACATATTATTTGTACCTTAGCAAATGCTTTGAATGTTACTGATTCTGTGAGTCATGCCTCATTGCACTGGGAAAGCTTTATCAACCAGGTTTTTACAGTTCCTTCGTAAGAGAAAATTAAAATATTTTAATGTTAAATCTCAGAGATTTAACAGCAACATACCTTTTAGGGTCAGATTTTCAAAACTGTTTTGCTTTTTCAGTCACTTATAGGACCAAGATTACAATCAAGTTCATGGAAATGAAAATAACTGGGCTTTAAGCTTCCAACACCTGCATAATCCACTGCTGCACAGAAACAAGAGGACAGCAGTGAACCCTAAAGCTAAAAGCAAAGCACTGCCAAACCATCAAGTTCTGGAAATAGGGTTCAGCAGTGTTTTCCTTCTGTTTCCTTATAAATGCAAAGAAAAGACATGTGACAAGCTGGAAACAAAAGGAGTTTTTGCAGGTGTAAGTTTCCTACCAGCAGAGGTAGCAATTTGAATTTCTGATGACAACAGGGAGAAAGCAGAGCCTCAATTTAGCCTATGGAGATTTCACTTATGCTCCTAATCAAACTGAAGCCACATTGATCACTCACATACATAGTTACAACAAGGGAAAAAGATGGTTCTTTCTTCCAGGATTTTATCTGCTACTACCAGTACAACAACGGAAGGCATGCCAGGCGTAATTTTTTAATTGAATAATATTGACTTGCTAGTGGGTGAGGTTATGGAGAAACTGAAGATATTATAGAGACAACAAATTAACAAAAAGCCCACAAAACCTTTAGGCTAAACAAAGACACTGAGAATGTATTTTGAAAATGTAGTCTTTCTACCTTACACTTTTACAACTGTAACTACCAAGAGCTCCCACACAACCTGTGACCCAGCTAAGTGTTAGAGGCTGATTCTGCTTCTATTCAACAGAAAGAACCAAACCATACGAAATATGAGGAAGCATTTTAATCTGAAAGTTAAGCTGTGAGCCAAAAAAAAATTTGTTGCCCCTCCTGCCCTCTTCTAATTCCCAGAAGGCCAGCACACCATTGTGTCTCCAAACCATTGGTGTACCTCCAAAAGCGAGTTGAATATCTGCAAAACCAATATGCAAATAATGGGTGTGGTGAGATGGTTGGAGAAATAGAGGAGTTAAGCCCTGCAGCTTCCAGTGACAAGTGGCTCAATGAATCTAAACAGACTGTAGTCTAAGGAAGACTAGGCCACACTCCAAGACCGCAGTGAGACTACGACTAGGTCTCCAACTTCTTTTCATCCATTTTAACACCCTAGTTCTTCTCCAGGGCCATCAGCATGTGACACCTCATAGTATAGTTACAGATACTCTCTGAAAGCCGGAAGAGAGATGAGCCACTTTGTTTTAAATTAATCTATAATCTAATTTTTTAGCACACAGTATTCATTTCCTCAATAATCAATGCTACTAGTTACTAAGAAATTGCATTGCTGGTTGAGGAACTAATGTTGCAGGTTTTCTTCAGCTGTATTGATCAAAGCTTTCTTGGTTTGTTTTCCAGAAATCCACTTTCTAGGTGGAAGGGCTTCTTGCAAAAAAGTAATGCATCAAGCCACAATTTTTATTAACTTTATCAGGTAAAAGAATATTACATGTCCTCTGCAAAAAATTTTGTTCAACTAGTGACTATGTTGTACATTTCTTAGAAAGAAAAATATGCATCTACAGGAAGAAACTCCTTCAGATGATTAATGAGATTTAGTTCAGTTGTAAAACCTTGCACGTTATTTTGGCTGGTAGAAGTCAAGGAGCGCATTCCTGACTTCATGCAGAACTGGATCAAGGACAGTCACTTCAGCTTTGAGCAGTCTAGTGTGTCCACAGTGAACAATGAAAAGCCCTTGCTTAGATCCTGGAAGCAGAACATGTGCATTAGGACAGCACTGTCCTAATTCTATCAATACAGGATGATGGGAAAGCTGCTGTAACTGGCTTTTAAGGAGCAATGGTTTGATAAAACAATCTTGTTTCTGGTGCTGCCTAGTGAACAACCAGCAGAAGAGTCTCTGTCTAGTGATCAGTGGGTAACAGACGTTTCAAAAGTAGGACAAATCTTCCTCTATGAAGATTTCCATTTTAAACCAATTGAAACAGCAACTCACAATTCTCTGCAGAGTTGGACCCTTGTGTTGGCTAACACAGGCTCCAGACACTGATTAGACCAAGCCTTAGCTTCTCAAACACCAACCTTTCAAATTATAGTGCTTTCAATTCCCTTATGCTGTGAAACATACTAAAGATAGCAAATCCTTTCTAATAGCAAGTTGTCACACGTACAACCTCTGTAAGAAGCTGTAGCTTCATTCAAGGCAAGACAGCCAACAGAGCCAAGTGGCTCTAAAACTAAGCAGGTGGGAGGGGATATTCCGGATCCAGGGAATCCTCCTCAGGGCTCAGTCTGTGGAAAGCTGAAGGCACAAAGATGGACAAAGCTTGCTACCTGCTGTACCTATATACTTGCATGCCCCTGCACCTGCACCCAAAACCTGTTAGATTTTCTCTCATCCACTTGATTACAGTGAACAAAAGAGCATTAGCTCTATGCAGCCAGAGCTCCAAGACCTCCAGGCCTGGCTCCTGTGGTCTTCCTTTCATGATGTTCAGCTTGGGTCTGTGTTCTGTGACCTTCATACAGGAACACCAGGGATGCTTCGGCCCATTTGCTGCTCTTTGGTCAGAGCTCTACACATGCTGAATGCCTGAATGCCTATCCAAGGTGGGAAAAGATTTCACCAACTCCACACTTACATTGCAAAGAGGAGAGAAGCCAAAGCCTTTAGTACCTAATGATTCAAAAAACACTTTCAAATTCTTAGTTAAAAGCATTTTTATCTAAAGACAAACATAGTTTCATAAACTGCATCTCAGGCTGTAAGTATTAAGGCACAGGTAATGTGATAACTCACAGTTTAAAATGGAACATACTAAGACCAAAAGACACTTAATAATTGAACAAGTCCTACCAGAAATTCTGTGGATTTATCTGCCTAAACTCTATTTCCCTTTGTATTTAGACACTACTCAAACTAGTTGGTAATGTTAGATAAGAATGCCTGAGAATCAGATAATGATCCTACAAACAAAATTGTTATAACAACATTTAACAGAATGAATATGAATAACCATAGAATTCTGAGGATTTTGCAATTTGTTTATTGTTTAACAGAGTGCTACTGGCAGAGAACACTTGATAAGGATGCTAGGAATATTAAAAGTACTATTTGAACATATCTTTGTAATTCAAACAAACCGCATCTCCTCTTACAGTGTTGTATCTGATTGAGTCATTCCTACTTCAGGAACAATTTTTAATAATTTCAAAACTAATTATTCAGACATAATAGTCTTTAACTAAAAAGCTCTTCTGTAAGTTACTGCTTCTTTGAAGTATGCATGTTTTGAGAAGGACAAATACACACAGAGTACAGAGGTAAAACTCCACCTCTCCTTATATAACATAAATTTTACAATGCTTTCTTTCTGCAAATGAATTGTCCTAGTTCAAATGCATTGCCCTTGAGGGTATCAAGTAATATGATGAAATAATGAAAGGTTTCTGCTGTTACAGTGAAGGTCAGTATACACTGGACCATTTCTTTTGTCTCACTTTTCAGGATGATCAGAGCACTGAGGCGATAAGAGGGAAGCTGGTGCTTTTATGTGATGCAAAATCATCAAGCTGGATGTCCAGTCGTTGCCTGGTGCTGCACTGCAGCTTCTGAAACAAATCCTTGCCTGTCCCCAATGACATTAGGAGAACTTAAGGTCTGCTTCTGTTTTAAAATGATGGAAGCATTTTTCCTTTAAGGTTGAAAATATTTTTGATCACAGTATCTGACACTATTGTTTTGAAAGCATCATCATAATTTAGAATAGTATTCATTTATTAAATTTATACTTGTGGAAGCTAAATAAAGTGAAAAGAAAAAGTATAAATAGTGTGTATGGAACCCACTCTGAATCCAGATGGAATTTTTATGGTTCACCTGACGCTTGTTTGATTTAATGAAGACAATAAATTGCATGGCACAGTAACTGCATTCCACACTGCATACAGCATCATACAGACACAGTTACTGGGGACAGATACTCCCTTTCTTCCAGCTTTACAATATTGCCTCTGACTTAATCATCACATGGGATATTGGAGAGCAGTCTCCAGAATATGGGAGAAAGTCTGTAACATAAGCATACTAGCTAAATGGGTAAGAGGAAAATTACAAGGAAACATTCTTTTTTTTCCCTCACACTTAACCTCCCAACAGAGAGAAGTTATAGAACACATGAATTTTTTGTCTGGTAGCCATGAAAACCAAGAGACACAGCCTTGCCTCAGAGGAAATGATGTTATGCTCACACAGTGAATAAGAAATGAGAGCTGCATGGTCCTACCTCAGCAACACAAAGCTGAGTCAAAAAGGAGTCTTTCTAAAACCCAGGCATGTGTGGATTTTAATCAGCTCTGTTTATAACCTATGATCATAGTTAATTGTTCATTAATTCCACCATGTTATTTGTTCAGAGATTATACCCTCCACATAATGAATGTTTTGCAGGACTCTCCAGCAGAGGAAATGAAAATAGATAATAGCTATGATTTTAAATAGTCTTCTTGGCAATCTTAGGTTTGAATCCATTGACCTAAACTAGTTTTTAAAAACTTTCAAAACAAACAAAAAAAATTGTCTATTCTCTTGAAAAAGGAGACGCATGTGTGTAAAATAACATGCCTACAGAATCTATCCGTTCCTCTCTAGCACTGGACCTCACCCTGACAGCTGCCTCCACACGAAGCTTTCCCCTGCCAGGGATGGGGAGGTGGAGGGCTTTGAACATCCAGGTGCATAACTCACCCCCAGTTCAACAGGCAGCCCCGCTTTTAGTTACTTGCAATTAGTATAAATAGCACTGAAAACACTGATTGGACTAGAGTCACTAAAAGAGCAGCAGACAGCATGAAATGCCTGTATTAATGATAATGGAGAGGTTCATGTTTCACCCCTGGATTTAGGAAAATACTTTAGTAAATTAACTTACTCCACTTTACAAGATGAGACATGCTTGTGCAACATCACAAAGAACATGTTCATCTGAATAACACTGATACTTAACTACTTTACTGCCTGTTTGAGTCTCCAGAATCATGATGTGTCAAGAATGACAGTACATGCCTAACTGCCATCACCATGGGCTTGTATTTAATTTCTCTTGCAGTCTTAGGGTAAGATGATCCTTAATAGTTCTCACAAGACGGAATTTGCTGTAGGGTCATAATGTATTTGGAGTGCTGTCACAAAGAGAGCCGTGTTAGTGATTGAAATGGTTCCCTTTGCTCCCAGCAACAAAAAAATCTAGGAAAAAAACCCCACCAGATTACACAAATTATTTTAGGACTCCTTGGTTGAATATAAATGATGCACCCTAATCAGAATTTCCAGCTTTCTGAAACACTTACCAAAATTTTTTAAACACAAAAAATTAAAATAAAATGCCTTTGGTCCAAGATGCCAAAACAAAGATTTCAATGGACTGATTCTTTTTTTTAGTTTTCAAAATATAAATTGGCATTTTATGGATTTTTGGCTTGGGTTGGGATTTTTGTTGTTGCTTTTTGTTTGATTGGTTTGTTTGGGTTTTTGTGGGGTTTTTATTTTGTTGGGGGGAGTGGGGGGTTTTTTGGTTGTTGTAGTGGGGGGGGGGGGGTTCTTGTTTGTGGTTTTGTTTTTGTGGGTTTTTTCCAGAATGTGTTCTTCTTGTTATAAGTTTGGTGACCTTAAATCAAATTTGTGACTTTAAGCATATAAAACTCTATTTTTCCATTTAAGAATATCTTATCTGGAAACATTGGCCTGAAATAGTTGCTAGACTTTGGCCAGTATGTTCCAAATTTGCATTTGTTTGTGACATATGGAGAATTTACATACTTATACTTTACACATTGGATTAATACCTCTGTAACACCAGCCTTATAATGAGTTAATTAGCTGCTTAATAAGCAAGATTAAACCAATAACATGACTGCAATTATCAGCTGTGCCTTAGTCCTTGTTGGCCTTCCTTGCCTTATTTAATGGGCTGAACATTGTTCTCATCTTCAAGGTTTTTCTCACTGCCAGCCTTTCACCATTGCTGATGTACAAATATAGGTAACCTGAGTTTAGAAAAAAGCATGTATGAAGTAAATAATGTCTTTGAAATGACAAATTTTGGAGTTAATTTGGATCCCCAATATTTCAATTTACAGTTTGAGGTAAATGATGTTATCTGCAGCTTGCAGGTGCTCACAGCCAACTTTGTCTGCACAGAGCTGTGCTAACAGCATTTCAGGATGGACCTTGTCCTCTGAAAACTCACCCACTTCTGATGGGGTAAGCACCATGGTCCCCATGCAACACATCGCCTGAGACTAGACTCAGCTTTAAGCTCAGTGCTCCCCCTAGAATTAACTGAATTACAAATAGGCTTGAGCTTAAGTGCAAACTCAAGTACTTTCTGGATTCATGCCAGAATATTTGACACTTTTGACTAACCAGACCCAAGAGGTCATGCAGTCTGCTTAGTCATTTGTGATCTCTGAAAAGCAATGGTGTGCCTTTTTAGTGTCTCTCTTTCTGGTTGAAAGCAGAAGTAAAAATTAAATAAAGATTTCAAACCCAGTTCCTGCCAGTTCAACACATAAAGCTGATCAGCCTATCTAGTTACAAAATATTTTGCTTTCTGAAACTGAAATCTGCAGCTAGCACATAACATCGATTTTCCCTATGCATTTCAGTTGCAACAGCTAGTACATTTTTTGCAGCTAAAGGTTTTGAAAATCAAAGCACAGAGAACCTTTTCCTTGAGCTAATGCAAAGTAACTTAGTTCTCTGGAGGGAAAAATTCATTGAATTGCCTCTTCATTATGAGACAGGTGAGTTTCCCTCATGTTGCAGGTTACACTAAGAATGATTTGACTCTCCCACATGCACTCCCAATGCATTTGGCAGCATTGCTCAGGAAAGGCAACAGTGCCATGGCCCATGGGTCAAACATTTTAAAAAGTCATTCCAAGTATAATTAACAGAGCTTAAGACATGCAGCATTCTTTTAAGTCAAATCTAAGTGTTTGTAATCTATCAGACTGGAAGAAAAGTAGTCTCTAAAATACCACCAGTATATTACCAGCACCAGGCTGAAGGACCAGCTGTCCTCCCCTGACTTCGTTGGACTGTTACTATGCAGTGCCAGGACAGCCATCAGCACAGTTTCCCACAAAATATAACTGTCCTTTTCTCATTACAGAAGGAAGTCTGAAATCCAGGATTATCACCACTGCTCTGCTATTAAACATTCTGATTCTGCCATTTCACAAAAAGTGCGTGTTGTAATTCTGAGGCTGGGTAATGCACTCTTTCCAAGTTACCTCTGACCTTGTCCTCTCCTGCCACCACTCTTCCCCTGAGCAGCCATTAACATGTCTTCATTAAACAGCAGGATATATTCAAAATAAGGTTGCTACATATCAAAACTAAATGGTACTGCTAGAAAATCCTCCCTAAAGCTATGCAGCTCTAATCTGTAGCTGCCAAATATAAGAAGTACAGACAATTGTGTTTACTGAATTACAGTAACCATCTACCCGTGAAATAAAACGGATGGCAGGCAACCCTCACGTTAGTAACACTTGATATATTCAGTTTATGTTTGCATGAACAAAACTATCCAAGAGGCAAAGGACTCAATATTCATCTGAACAGTAAGTGCATTAAATAACTACTATTAACAAAATCAACTGCCAGTAGTTAACATGCATGTTTTTAACAAAAAGAAAAACCCAACAGTGTTTTGACTAAAACCAGACGAAACTGAACCCATGGGAAGATCCAAGGTATTGTAAAGTTCCAGTCAGAAGCCTCCAAAACTCTGGTGGGGCTTTTGTTGGTTAGCTTTGAAAGATCTGTCCCCAGCTCCCCACTCAGTTTTATTTTTTCTCTCTGCATATTTCCTCAAACTTGCATTAAGATATGGCTTAGTTTGAGTATGATTATAATCTATGACTGTTTTCCTTTTGAGATATTACCTTTGCTCCTTTTCAGACAACTATTTTCTAGGAAACAGACACAGGGAACATGTCTTGTGAAAACTAGGACAGAGATAGTGACTTGTCAAGATTTTACCACAAAGGAAAAACTCACAGAATGATATGAAGCTTATTTTTTATTTTCACCTCTAAACTTTAATAATTAAAAAAATACATTTTGGTAAGCAGACTGCTATTTTAGGGAACAACTATTATTTTGTAGATGTAAATTAATTGCTCAACTCCATACCAAGCATATCTTAAACTGACAAGCCCCGATTAATTTGTGGTCACCTCTTTGCATGTGAACCTTGATTAGGCTACATATTCGTGGTATAAATTCTGGCAACCAGATAATGGATAAGAGATCTCATCTTTTCAAGGACTTAATCAGATGCAACCTCTTGGATGTCCTCCAACCAATTAAATTTTACACTCTGCTATATAAAGCTAGAGGGTATTCACCTTTTTGCCTACTTCCATGCTTGAATTTCTCCCCCTAACAAGCCAGCATCCCTGTCTGGGGAGGAGGTGTTCACATGGACAACTGCAGTCCCACCGCAGCAATGCAATCAGAGCAGCAACCCTGCAGACAGCACTGTATTTGCTCACTTGCAGTACAACCCATGCTCACAGGGAAGAGAGCCATCCCCTTAGCCATCTTAGCAGACATGCATCACCTTTACTGCCCACAGAGCCTGTCTGCACCAGACTGAAAGGAACAGCAGGACTCCCTGAACTCAGCAGGGTTTGGAGTCCAGTCCCCAGCACAAACTGAATTTTTGCTGGCTTTGTCCTAATTCTGCTCCCTCCCCTCCCAGGTTTTATGTACTGAATCAGCCTAGGCAGAACATTGCAGGTGAATAAGGAGCTCCTTAGAACAAGGGGTTCATCCCCTAGCAGCTAGTTACAGTCAAAATAACCCCAAACTTCTGGGTCTACTGCCCCAACCACTTGTCCTGTATCTCCCTTTTAATCACTGCTGCCATTTCAATATCAAGGCCCTTCCTAATGCTTGCATTCCTGCTTCCTCAACTTCCTTCAAGTTGACTTAAAAGTGCACCAGCTTTGTTTGCTCATTAGCATTTGATAGCAAACAAGGAGAAAGGGGAAGCTTTGCTGTTGGGAACAAAGGGCTACAATTTTGAACAGCTTCTCTGCGGATCTTGCTTGGTTACAGCATCTCTTGGCTTTCCAACCTAAGGCAGATTGTGCGTGTGGCCTTTCAAGCTGAATTTATTGCATATGTTCAGTGGTTTTTCTAATTGGACCCATGACTTGACCACAATTCAGTGAGTTTAGCTTCAAGGATAACAGGCACATAGGTCAACAAGAAGATACATGAAACATTATAAAATACACTCCTTTTCATCATTTCTAAAACTGGGATTTAGACAATTTTCCTGTATACTGAGTGGTCTAAATAGAAACAATTTTGAAAGTTTTACAAACTCTTTGTAAATAACACATGTTTCTACCTGGAGCTTAATTATTCTGAACAGTCATTATAAAACAGCCTTTAGCCAATGGCTTGGTATACCATATAAAAATAAAATTAATCTGAATAACAATAAATTGGATGTTTATACTGAATACCAAGAGCCATAATTAGAATTATTACCAGATTAATTTCTCTCCAGCAAAAGTTTTTTAAAAGCATATACTTCTTAAAAATGATATTTCTCTGCCAGAATTATGGCAAGACATCAGCAAAGATGTTCCTGAGTGCTGTGAACACAGCCAGTAGGTCACACACAAGGACAGCACTGAGCAGCTCTGAGGACATTAAAAAAAATATAAATGCTGCCCAGGCCTTATTTTGTAGCAATGGTCCTCATGCAAGGCATGCAAAATATATCCTGTATCAAGAAGAGAAAATTGTCAGTGCTTGCCATTAGAAAAGAGATCTTTAAAATGCACAAGAAAAATGTGATATTTCATAGGGAGGAAAATGAGAGATTAAATAAACTGCTGAAGATCAAACTGGAAGAGTCAGTGGGAGAAGCCCCTACTCTTTGTTTGTTGCTTGGAAGACTTGGAAGTTTGCATACTTTTATCTTTTACTTGGGTAGTGTGTGTCGAGTGTGCAAAACATTTATTAAGCCTTTTTAAAGCATAACCAGATATTCTGATATTAAAAAAAAAAAAAAGTAGACAGAAAAATATCAGACAGGAACATCAAAAACATACACTTTCCCATAACTATTAAAAAGTGTTGGCTGTTCCTCAGGCTGCCCTACTTAGAAACTTTGATTGTGCACCCACTGTCATGAGAGATGTTTTCCTCTCAACATGTTTTTAATCTTTTCAGACTTATAGAAAAACAGCAGTCTTAAGTTATCAGAATTTTGATGTTTAACAGCTTCAAAGTGCTGGTGGTTTCAAATTAAATCAAGTGGTAGGAAAAACTAGGACTGCAGGTACCCAGTGCATTCACTGATTCTCCTTGAAGATTATTTCTTTGCTTAGATGGTAAAAATGTAATAAAGGAAGCCTTTCCACCCACTTCTCAGCAATATTTCACTATGAGATGTTTCAATTTTTCAGAGTCTTGTGTAAGAAAAAGGAAACCATCCACAGCCAGTCTCCAGAACATACTGTCTGCTACTGCCTGTCCAAAAAACTCCTCTTTTGAGATAGGCTTCCTCAGCACTACAGGAAAGTGCTGCATCTATTCAAACATAGATTGAGGCTCTTTTTTAACTTTTTGCGCTATGAAGTGCTTGGTACACATATCTCTCCTCTTGGGGATCTTTCCCCTCAGGCGTGGAGAGCACTCCAGGCTTATTTCAAGGTCTAGTCAGCAGTCTATTTCTGAAAAATATCTGCATTAATTTTCCTGCAGTCTGGGCATGAAAATATTAGCCTGAGCACCAGAAATGATTGCTAGATTCATACAAATCTGTAGGGGGCAGGAGGACAGGTTACAAACTCAGATCAACCAGACACGTTTCTTCATGGGCCAGTGGTAAATTCAGCTGATGAGATGGTTGCAAGTGCAAATGATTGCAATTTCAGAGATAGTATGGAACAGTGCAGAAGGAGTAGTGAAAATTATTCAAACTATGGAGGAATCCCATCTAAAGCTGTGAATGTCTGTATTTATAGGATACCCTGATTACAGTCCTGGAAAAAAGGACTTGAAATTTATGCATAGCTAGATACAGCCAGTGGCTCAATTCTGCCTTTGCCTTCAGTTAGTAAAATGCCCAGTAAACTCAGGTTGGGAAGTGGAAGAAATATCTGTCCAGTGAATATTGCACAGATCTGCTTTTATACAGGTTCCCAGAGAACACTGGATGGGTAAGCTTGTGAATAACATCACTGGGAAGGACAACTGGCTGGCCAGCTGTGACAATCTTGCTTCACTGGAGGAAGTCAATGATGGAGCTATTCCTGACATTTAAAAGTAATCCTCCAGAAAATTAACCAATGTGCTGAACATAAAGTGAATTCCACAACTATATCTTCTACCAACACCAAACACAGCAGGTGAAAGTATGGTTTCTTATAGAGTACAGACAAGATAGTATCACCGTGTTTTCTCATTTTAATACTGCCTTTAAGGGAAGCTCTTCAGAAAATGCAAATTAGTGTGCTCTAACGGAAAGGTAGATATCAACAACTGCACTGACTTGTGAATTGTTCTGAGCTCTGTGAACTCAGAATGGAATGCAGAAATTGCTGATGATGCTATCATTTGAAGAATTTCAAAAGAAAAGGGGCAGAAGTCTGAAAAAGACCCTTTAACTTTTTGGTCAGTTCTGCCTAATAAATTGTTCTTTCAAACTGTCTTTACACTTAAAAAAAAAAAAAAAGGAATTGTAATTCCTTTAAGAATCAGTGACAGCAATGGAACAGAATCTCATTGTAAATTACATAAATGAAGGAACTAATTATTTATACACACTGACATAGTGTACACTTCTGAAAACACTACTAACAACTTCTTGAAGAGATTCTTCCTAAGAACCCAGACTGGTCAACAGCACTGGCAATGGGCTGAGCCTGGCTTTCCAGGAGCTGCTGCACAGGAGCAAAGGGAACATGTTTTCTCTGAAATGAAACCCCTTGTAGCAGTCCCTTCCAGTCTAAGTGCTTCCTACTACAGAGGAGACTCACTGTGGGAAGCCAGGACAGTTTGGTGGTGCCCAATTCGGTGCTATGGATGGGCTGGTACAAAGCACACAGGTGAGAAGTCAGAGCCAAATTCCTGACCATCACTTCCCCTCCTGCTCTTGCCCTGCACACATGTAAACTCACTCATGCAGTATGTGCATTACATATATAATTAGCTGTGTATAAATCCTTTACTTGTAGAGAATAAGAGTTTTTGTACTCAGGCTGAACTCTGCACAGAGAGCTGAGATACCATGCAGGCAGCCATTTACAAGACCACCGTTCCCAGCATGGCAGATCAGATAATCATTAATGAAGAAGAGTATATGTGTTACAGCCCATGGTTGTTCCCCAGTACTAGTGAATTATTATGAATACTTTTATTCAGAATGGTTACCAGTTGCTTGTAGTCTACTAGGGTTCAAGGATTCGTGTAATCATGGTGCTTACTTCTAAAATATGATTATGCAAAAACAGCCACTTGAGCAGCTCCAGGAAATCTTTTCACAGCACTCAGAATTCAACAACTACCTGTCTCCTCTTCTGGTCTCCGTCCCAACTTTCTTACTCCAGCTGAGACTGGGTACTTAGTAACAACATCTTTCAAAAGGCAGAGGCCACAGGGTTAAGGATAGGGCTGTAGCTCAGAGTTGAGCTCAGCTGACAAGATTTCACACACACACAAAAATACCTTTTTCTGCTTTCAAAAATACCTTCCATATTCTACAAGAACACAAATAATTGACGTATTATACCCTCATCCCATCTATGCACATGTACATACACTGAGACTACAAATGAACGTGGAACACATTAATGTCATCCAAGCTCATTTAGTGACCAGTGATTTTCCCTCAATATGCACCAAAAGTGAGAGCTTTTCAGAAATCTGCCAAGAATCTACAAACCACTATTTTCTATAAGCCATCATGGACTTCTTTGCAGAAAGCAGATGGTGATTTCCACTGACACTGTATCATGTATCAAAGTGACTCAAGTCCTTTCCTTCACAAGAGAAGAAAGTGACAAGTTTTTTTGTATTGACAAATTATTCATTCCATGAATGAAGGACTACCCTCACCTGGGAGCCTAACTGGCTCCTAGTAGAGACCGGGTCACCAGAAAAACCAAGTCTAATGCTACTGGTGGAATTCTTCAGAGGTAGCCTCCATTAAGTGCTAACAATACATGTCATGTTGTACCCATGAAACAAATGC
Source organism: Apus apus (assembly GCF_020740795.1). Lineage (NCBI taxonomy): Eukaryota > Metazoa > Chordata > Aves > Apodiformes > Apodidae > Apus > Apus apus. The sequence continues at coordinate 30,658,201 of NC_067285.1, forward strand.
AGACATTGTATCTGTATAGCTTGGTATGATGGGGTAGTAGATACCTGTTAAGGTACAGACCTTAATTTCCTTGTATTGAGAAATAACTACTTCTGTAAAGTCTTGTTAATTCCAGCTAGAAAAAAAAAAAGGAGTAGGATATGTTCTGCATAAACTAGGATACCAGAAGCGTAAGTGAATCCCTTCTTCCTTGCAATTTTGTCTTTAATTCTTACTGATTTTCAAAGAAATATTAGGAAGATACCAAAATGAACTCTTGAACTGACATTTAAAATAGATAAAAACCATGATGGTTCAACTTAAAACATGTTAGACTCTTCAGCTGCCAAATAAGCTAAGATCAAAAACTGTGAATAAAATACAGGTGAAAAACCAAGAAGTTAGGTAAAAAACATCATTCAAGTCATTAAAATAAATCATAAAATGTTTCCAAAATAATGCTCAGATGAAGGCGACTATGCAGTTTGTCTCTTATGTTTCTGCAACTACAAAGGCAAAATTAGGTTTTAGTCCTAGTACATAATACAAAGACATTAAACCACTTTTGTACATCTCAGAGCACTAACAAACTTATGTGGGACAAACTGACACTACAAAACAGACAATTTTATAAATCATGGAGAACTTCAGATTATTGGCAAAATTATGATCTCTAAAAAAATTAATACATCCCAGAGTGAGTTTTATTTTCAACTAGTAAAACAATCTTATTTCAGCTTAGCAATGGATTGTTCACCCACTAATAGGAAAAGTGGCTTCATCCTGGCTCAAACCAGGACATTCTCCTGTCCACATTAGTCTGACTTGAATAAATACTAAAGAAACATTCTGTTGGATCTCCCTTCTGAGTCATCATTCAATGATTTTAATCTCTGTGAAAAATAAAAACTAAAGCTGACCTCTTCCACAGAGATCTGTAAGTAGCCACCTTGTGGAGCGCTGGTCAGCAAAGCAGAGCTCCACACAAATAACATGCTGAGGCAACAGGCCTAAGAGTATGATTTTTAGAAGTGTTATATGATCCAAACCATCCACCAGAGGTGCCAGGGCCTGATCTGCAGAATGCCCAAAGCTCTCAGCTGAAGCTGGAGAGCTGGAGGATACTCGATACCTTTGAAAATGAGGACATTACTTTAACTTGTCTCACTTACATGGACTGAATTATCCTCTGAAGGCACTTATTTTTTTCCATTTAATATATAGGGCTATAGCCTGAGTTAGATAACTGAAGTCCTGAACAGTGTGGGTCAGCTGTACCATTTCAGCTGAGCTCATTACCTGAAAGCATGCCCACACATCCCAGTCTACCAGGAAGACATTCTTTTGTAGAGTTGCTAAAAGGCCTAAGATTTTTCCAACTTGACAGGCATACTGGGTCTGATTAAACCCCTAGGCCCAGTACTTTACAACACAGTCCTGCACTAGCCCTCCCGCCTTAGTCATAAAATTCCTCTACCAGTGGCCTAAACAACTGTACAAATTACTGAATAGCAGCAAATCCAGTCCTTTATTGTCTGAACTTACATTCAAATTAATGCAAGAATGCATCAGGCTTTGTATGAAATTCAGTAATATTTTATTTTTTTAATACAACTTACAAATCAGACTTTTTTCTTCTCTATTACTTTCCTCTACCCACATCACATACACAGAGAGCCTAGTTCTTATCTCTTGTTCCAGTCAAACTACATCTGATTGAGTCTAACACTCAGTTTTAGCAGGTCTCAGTCAGTTCTGCTAGTTGACAAATATTTTGGCTCACAAAACTTTTGATGAATGACCAATGGGAATTATATCAAAGTATACATGACTTATCCTAAAGTCATCAATTCACTCAAATTAAGACCTTAAAATCAGCAGTGCTTTGAGTTTTGGCAGAGGGCTGAATATTCATAACTGCATAAAAGAAGATTTTTGTATTTATTTTTTTTTTTAGTCACTGTTTACCAAACATCATCTTCAAATTTTCTTTTGCTTCAAAAGCAAAAAGAAAGCAATAGAAAAGATATTTCCTTCTCCCTCTCAGCTCTCCCAGAAAACCCCAACAAAGCCCAGCACGGGTGGAAAAAACAGAAGGATAAAAGATTCAATTTAATACCAACCAGGTAGTTGAAACAGTATTGATTTACATTCATTGAGCACCCAGCTCTAAATCTAGCCGCTGAGCAATCTTCACCCATTGTTAGTCCTCCCTCTTCCCCACCTCCTCCCACCATGAGCTGGTAAGGTTAAGCATAATGTGGTTTATTTACCAAACTGACATTTGCATAGTAACTAAGGGCTATCCATTCTGATAGCACAAACCTGAGGCATCAAGAAGGTGAAGAGGAAAAGGTGGATGTTTTAAACCTGCATGCAAATGCATAAAAGTGCAAATTATTTTCTGGCTTATAAATAACAAATTAACACTGAGCAGTGCCTGCTTCAAATGATGCTGTAGTGCTACCCACACATTACAATATAACCTTTTCATTCCTTCGGGGGTCATCTTCAAAGAAGGAATTGTTTTTCCAACTGAACAGAAACACTCTTTCACTACCAAACCCCACACTGGTAATTCAACACTGCTAGTAGATATCCCATCCACCAGTGCCCCTAAACATCTATCAAAAATATCTTTCAATTATTGAATCAGATTGACCTCTGACAGAACATCATGTCCAAAATCAAGGATGACTGAATTTATCCTCACACTTAGGAAAGATTCACTGGTTTACCAGTTTTTCCTTTAGGCCCTAAATCTACACCATCTTTTAATTTGCCAGACGTCATGTTCCCAGATGTTAGAACAACATCTGCCTGGTTTGTGCCTTAATACAAATGAGTTAAGAAAATAATTTGTGCCCAACCTATCTAGGTTCTGCTAATGTCAAAATCAACTGTTCAGAAAACATGAAGTAGATCTCTCCAATCCCGAGTTTGTTTAAAAAAGAAAAAAGAAAAAAATATATATATTTTTTTTTTTTAAATGGATGGGGATTTGTACTTGTTATCTGAATTAAAAGCCTTGATAATCACCTTTCAGGTCTTACCTGATAACTGGTATACTTGTTCACCTATGAAAACTACACCAATTCCAACTCAAATTGCTTTTTAAAACCATAAGGCAATTCTTTGCAGGAACATGTGCCTGTCAGAGACTTGTCCCCACTTTCTTTAAACCTGCTTAATTATCACTGTGAACCAAACTGATGAAGCCACTTGCACTGATGCTGGTCTTCACACAACCCTTTGCTTGGCTTAATTATGTGGGTGCAGATGGTGCATTTTTTCAACTTCACAAGACACATACTGAAGCCTCAACACAGCTGAGATTCATAAAACATTAGACAGCCCCAAGAGAACTGAGGGGAAAGGAAACTGTGGAAGTCTCCCAGCTAGGATATGATAATGCCCTCCTGGGAGGTGTTTCCAGCTCTGTTACCTTGGGCAGTTCAAGCTGTCTTCCACAGGCCCTCACAGCTTGGAGCAGAGCCCAGCCCAGAAGATGCACAAGCTCCCCAAAGCCACATGAACAGCCTCTCACCTACAAGCTGATCATTCCTGACACAGCATTTCAATTTATACACACTAGGAAATTGCAGGGCAATTTTTCCAGCATACCTGAAAGTTAAGTTCAGCCTTCCAACACTGCAAGCCTTATGATGAAATTACCAGGATTTACGACATTGGCACTTTTATTTTCACTGCTGCCACAAGTTTGCGGCAGCAGCAGTGGATGTGACAGCAACAGCCTTTGGCATGTCAGAGAGAGCTGCAGTCAGGCTTTGCATTATCATCAAGCTACTCTGTGTTCTTCTAGCTCCTAAGCACTACATGCAAATGGAAACCACTTCAGTCCTACTGAATATTGTATAAAACATAAATCATTGAGTATGTGCCAAGACCTGCCCTTGTCTTCTACTATGTACTGAACAGAGAACACAAAATTTCAGAGATTTCACCTTTGTTTTAGGAACAAGACTGACTAAGCAACTAATTTATTTCCAGAGACTGCTACAGGAGAAAATTTCTATTTTTCACAAACCAAACTGCAAAACAGAGCTGCACTACAAGGAAACAAGCAAGACATCCTATCAATCACTTATTATTAAAGGTGGCTTGGATTGTTGCATGATACCATTTAAGGCTCAGGTCTGTCCTTGAGTGTACTCAAACTGTTTGCAGTGTAGGACACTGCACAATCACTCAGAGGCAGAACTGCTTGAAGCCGTAATCTAAACTTGAACAGAATAAAAGGGAAACCTATATAATGCAGGGCTTTCGCTGTACTCACTTCACTTGCTGGCACCATCCTTTTGCCTTGCATGTTAACCTGTTTAACCTCTGAACCTTTAGAAATCTCTTTAATTCAGGCAAACAGAAAGAGTGTGGTGGGCCCACAGGGCACAGAAGCACAGTATCTCTACAGAACTAAGTGCACCAGTTAGAAAATATCTCACCTTGAAACTAAATGGGATAGGATATAATACAGGGTTTCATTTTGTGTTTATTTTTAAAAAGGTCATTTCTCTGGTACAAGTACAGAAGCAAGCCTTAACAGAAACATTATTACACTGTAAATTGCTTAATCAGTCAAAGCAGTGAAATATTACCCTCAGACTGCAATCCTCAAACTAAATAGGAACATAAATCAGTATGACTGTTGCTGGTATCATCAAGTCTAGGACACTAGGTGCTCACACCAGCCTTACTTTCTAACCATTGGCTGCCTTAGTCTCCTTAGTGTATAGATTATCCAGAAGTGTTAGCACTCTCTATTGTTTCAATGTGATTGGAAGACCCTAAAGAATATTTCTATATGAAGGGGTAGCTTTGTGCAGTAGCATGTGATTGAGAAAAAAAAAAACAAACCCCGAGTACTGCTTGCTTGTGGGTGGTGCAGAGGAACAAGAAGTGACTCACAACTCATAGTGGAAAAATTGGGGGGAAAACGTTTTAAATAGTCAGGAAAGTACAAAATGGCAAACTGCAATTATTGGACTTCCTACGCCGCATGTACTGGGTGGCAAAACCATGTCTTTGCTATGACAAAACTGATGCCCAACTGTATCAACATTAGATGAAGTAATTGCTGCTTTTTGCTCCTTTCTTTTAGTAGAGAGAGCCTCTACATGCCCTGAATCAGCAAGATCCTAAAGAAACCTAGAAAGAAACAGAAATAAAGCTACCAAATTCCAGTGTAACATGAAGGGGTTAGGGGGAGGAACCCCAAAAAACCTTTGGTGGAGCAAAAACTCTCTATTTTATCTCATTCTTAAAATGTAGAAATAAAACACTGAAAAAAATCCACATATTTAAGATTAATAGACTGATATTTAACCATGTGCCACTCTAGTTTCTAAGAGATTTCCTTTCTACAGCACTGCATTGTATAAACAATAAACCTTTTTTGTCCACAGAGCAATTGTCTCACCTCACTGAATCAAGAGTCTCTCACTGTCACATCCTTTCTATATTGTTCTAATTACAAACTGCACACTCACACAAAGACATTATATGAATTTGATTGGGCATGCTATTGTTAAACTTGAGCGCACAAAGTACAATGTGCCCTCCTGCACCATAAGTAGAGTTAGCTGAGAGACTACATATTTTAGGTCACCAGCCATAGGTAAATATGAGTCGACAAACCAGCTCCTGAAATTCTAAACTGCTGTGGTCATTTTCAGACGGGGTGTAAAAAAGCCCACCCTCACATCTACATTACAGACTTGCACATAAGCAAAACAGCAGACAAGGAAAATATTACTAATTCAGCACTTCACAATTGACCCCAAAGGCAGAATCTTCTTTTCACTTTCCTTTATATTGGAAGATGATTAAGAAGATCTGTATGTATACATTCACATTGAAAAAATATACCTACAGTTAACATGCTGCAGTACATTCTCTGCAGCCATCCAAACAGTCTCCTAATGTGCTCACTAAAACAGAAGGCAGTGGGTTTCTTAGTGCTTTTCATCACGTATAGTACTGCCATGACAGAGAAAAAAGGAGAAAAAGGCAGGAAAAAGCTGACTCTCACCCAACCAAAATATGTTCATATGTTAGAGGCAATCTACATGTCATTTGGGAAGCACATGCATCACTTCTCTGAGCATATGAAGATTATCCAGTCCCCCCTTAGGGGGATTTCACAAAGGCACACAGAAATACTACAAACCCAGGTTTCCTGGCTTCTGGCTTCTTGATTTGTTCTTGAAAAATCATAATAAAATACAGCCAAAGACAAAAAAAGCATGGCAGGGCCTTGTTTCTGTGGAGCAGAGTACAAAGTGTCATTTTTAAGGACATATCCACAGAGCTGCCAAGGTGGCTGGCCTCTTTATCTGTCGTTATGATACAAACCATAAGTATTTTGCTTTATACCTTAGAGAGAAACAGTAGACTGGAATCACAAAGAGGCTCCTGAACTGAACAATGAGCAATGCAGTGCCTACTGAATTTTTCAGATCCTAGTGTGCTGAAGGGTTCTGCAGCTAAGATAAATCTACAGCAGAGAAAAAGCAGGCTCTGTAATCTTAGTGACATATTTCTCTAACAAAAGAAAGTTACTAAAACCAGATTGTTACAGCTCAATTCTGTATAACAGCTCACCCTTGGGGGGGGGGGGGGGGGGGGGGGGGGAAGAGTAACATTGAAACACCTTATTTCTGTAACATTATCCCAAAAATGGATGTATCAAGCCAAACATGTGACACAGTCCCAACACAAAGAAAAAAATCTGCCTCCACACACATCTCTTTTAAGTACATATATGTAAGGCTAAACTATTATACTGTTAAACCTACAAGAAAGCTCAGTGTCACATTATGGTTACAAACTATTTTCAACTCACAGACAGTCTGCATATCAGAGTAACACAAGTTATTTATCTGGGAAATGAATGCACACCTTCTGCAGCATCCCTGCAATCAACTAATATCCAATTAAACATTCAATTGCTCTGCAAACCCCACAGCCGTGGTTACTAATGCTATTTTATAACGTTAACAGATTACTCTGACAGCTACCAAGTTACACGCAAGAACGAGCTTTGCTACTTCAATTGCAAGGTAAGGAAATTAAAACAAAAGAATCCCTGTCAGAATTTGGCACAGATTTAGATACCTTTTTCTTCCGATCCCGGGATCTTTTCCTGTGTTTTCTTTTTTTCTCAGTTTCTTCATCAGCATTAATCTCTAAATCCCTGTTTTTCTTTAACTGTGATGCTGCGTGAGCCATAACGCATTAAAAATCCTTTACAACAATGCTCCCTTGTAAAAGGTGATTTCCTCGGGCACCTCTAGCCAGCCCTTATAGCAAATGTTCCAGTGATTGGAAGGAAATCTGTGACCAGAGCCAGGAACACATTCAGGATTCAGAGATCTCACAGGAGCTTGCAGTCACTACAAAAATACATAGCTGCAGATTTCTTCCTATACCTTTCTTGTACCTGAAGCTTCACAGAAGAGTGCAGCCATCGTAATGCATTTACCGTAATGAAAAAGACAGCTGGGACAGAGAAAGCTGTATTATGGCTGTATCCCCTGCCACCAGCTGGAAGTGTCTAAGTGACTCCACTGAAGGGGGAATGCTGAAAAGGAGCACTTTCTATTTAAAAAAAATCCAGAACAATAACATATGCTGTATTGTATTTTCTTCATCAGTTCTAAAGCATGTTTTTAAAATCTATTAAAAAATACAATATTAATGATGTACGTTTCTCAGCTAGTTTTGTATGGTAAGCAATTTAACCTATAATGAAATGGAGCAGCTCCTACTTTAGGTTAACTGCTGATGGTGACAAAATATAAAATAAAAATTTCTTTTTACCATGGAGACCCTGACTGCATTATGTAGAAAACAATGCATGCATTGCCATATCTTAACAGTGTGTCTTTTATACCCATTTTTCAATTCCAATACATTTTTTGAGAGAGGATTACAGAAAGCCCTGTTGTCTTTTCTCCCTTTTTTTTTTTTTTTTTTTAACATACTTATTACAACACATCATACAGAAAGAGAGATGCAATCACACCAGTGTGTGAAACAGGCACTTAATTCATGGGAGATTTCCTGGCACCATTCTTTTACGTGGTCAGAAAGGGAAATCAGCATTATTTTCATCTAGTTGGAAATGTACTTTTAGGCTTTCATGTCAAGGCTTGCTTCAATCATCTTACTATTTTTGCAACCTGAGTCCTCAATGACTGCAGCTTTTGAATATTCATTATGGGAGGTAAAATAGCAGCAGTATTAAGGCCTGCAGGAAGATCTTTTACTAGGATAAACACAGAGCAAGCACCTAGTAAATAAGGATCCATCTCTTTTTCTATACAAATATGAACAATCAGCAGCTTGCCTTGAGATTGCTGTTTTTAACCTTTCCCAGTATTTCAAGTAGCATACTTTGCAGTAATGAAGATTAGTATTTTAAGGTGGTCTGAGTTCTTTCAGATAAGAACCAAAAGTCTCCACAAGTGAAGCTGGCATATTTTACATGATACTAGCATTTCCTTCTGGAAGGTAGAAACAAAATTCTCTGCATCAAGATTGTTGAGGTCCAGTAAGTGACATGCACCCATTGTTTCAGTTTTCACGTAACATGGCAAAAAGTAAAGTAACTTTTTAAATATCCAAAACAGAAACTACTTTGAACACTCTGTATGTTGCCCAAAAGGCAGCACATAGTGCACTGTTTGTCTACGGTTCACAGCCTAACAAACTAGGTTTAAAAAGTTGTTTATTTTGGAATGACTTAGAAAATGCTCAAGGTTTGAGACCACAGTTATGTGACTTCAGGGACCTTTCTTCCTGATGCAGTAAAATCACAGGTTCCAGTCTGTATCTGAAACTCCCTGTACCTACACACCACCAGATACCTCTCCCTACTCTTCCTGCACATCTGAAAGACTTCTGAGAACTCATATAATGCTGCCTTTGGAAAGCTGTGAAAAGAGAAATGTTGCACTTGGGCAATACCTGGTTTTTAACCAGAAGTAAATTCCCGCTTGTCTATGTGTTATAGAAGCTTGAATAAACACATTTCTATTTTAAATGTTCTAAGAGTGTACCCAAATAATGCCCAGAACATGCTTTCAGCTGTAAGGCATAACTGCAAGCAAAGGCCACATTTAGAAAAATAACTGGACTTTGTCCCTGCTCTTCAGTGAAGCACAGGTCAGCAGAAAAAAGACACTATTTTAACACAGGAGCCCTACTGGAGAGGGCAACTGGGCGAAGATGCTACTTTAATGGGCCTAGAAAAGGTATCTCAAGGAGGCTGTGCAGAAACTATCAGTTTTGGTGGGAAATTGAAGACTGCCTGGTGCTTATTTGGGGGCGGCCAGGGGGTAAAGAAGCAAAAGAGAAGCAACCAAGGCTTCACTTTCTAACTCACAAGCTGCCTACATGACCCTGCTAGTTACTCTCTCTGAAGCTCAGTTCCTCCTCTGTAAAATAAAGCTGACATTAGTTTCCCTGTCTGACAGGATGCAGTTATTAGCAGGGAAGTGTTTAGAAAATACTACAGGATAAGAGCTGAAAATGGATTCAACAAAATCCAATAGAATTGGATCCCTCTTATTTCCAGCACATTTCATCTGGATTTGGAAGACTCATGAGCCTTTGCCTTGAACTTCTTATTCGAGCCACAAACAAAGTGAATGCTGCTGTCATTCACTGCTTGCTAGCTAATCCTGTGACGTTCGATAAACGTTTTAACCATATTAGCCCTTAATTTATGTCTAAATAACCTCATTAAATGGAAATACAAATAACATGTTATGAAGTATTATATATTTAAAATACTTGAAGTGTAGTTTATAAAAAGTTGGCACAGAGAATAACATGCACATATGCAGTTTAAAAGCCCTAATGCCACTTCATGCACAGGTGATATACTACGTAGGTAAAAAGCAGCCCAAGCTTTTGGGCTTTTGTTAATGCAAATAATTCTAACAGATCAGGATAATAACTCACCCAATCCCATGAGTTTTACATAAATGCAAGGATTTTATCTGTTGGCCAAGTCTGCTCCATCACAAGTATTTTTTTCAGCTAATTAACCAACTGGATCATACATGTAGTTGCTTTTATCATGTGGATTACAATCCCTGCTTGAACTGCAGAGTCCAAACTCCTCCTGAATTGGATTTCAAGAAAAAAAAAAATGCCTTTGCAAGCTAGGATTTTGAGAAATTATGTTTTATCTAGGAAAGTAACAGTAAAAATAAATAAATGAATAAATAGTCAAAGCAATACTAGGGAGATTTTGTGTAGCTTGCAGGCTGGAATAGTCTCAAACAGAAAATAGGTTACAAAAAAGGTGTGAGAAAAAATTCAGACCCCTATGGGAAAGAGACTTTATATGTATAACTTCTGCTTTTGGGGAACTGGTGAACTGGCATCATCCGCTGGAAGGTGATAGGGCACTGCCAGATAAATTTGGATGAAGTGTGAAGGTTTTCATGCCAGGTGCCATAACTCACTTCAAGAGCATTAAGTACTGGAAAACTTCATTATATGCTTATTTTCAGACTTCTGTAAAATAATTAAGCTATTTAATTTCACCCTTAACTACAAAGTTAGCGAAATGCCAATGAATGTTTCAGCACAATCCATAGGGTTCTGCTAAAGTTATGGAACTACCTTTACTTGAACAACAGGAAATGTATACTTTCTGTTAGAGCAAGGGTAAGGTCTACTTAGTTTCATCTCTTCACAAAGTAATAGTGGCTGGGAAGTGATTTTTATCAGCTTGAAATTGTAGTGTGTCATTTGGTTAAGCTTAAGCTGCTAGTCCCACTGTTAAAACTAGACTCAAGAGAGACTGCAAAATGGCATTAGCACAAAACATTGAGACAGATCTTGCAAAAACACAATATGATAACAGGGGGAGGGAAAGTGTTTGCTATCTAATTATTGAAGTTAATTTATCAGTTAGTCAGCAGCTTATGGAGCAAAGATGGTACCATCACTTTTACATTTATTTTAAATAATTATCCAGCACAAGAAAAAACTATGAGACAATAATTGGAATACTGGTTTACTAAGAACATACCAAAAACAGATCTACAAAAATACAAGCTCTTTTAAGGAACATGGAACACCAGAGAGGCATTAAACTAAATACTTAGATTAAAAAAAATTAGTATAATCACACACAGAAGGTCACTCTGACAACTCTTACTGGTAAACAAAGTATGTTTACATATTCCCAAATATGAAAATAAGTGTTACAGGTAGAACAGAAAGAGTAAAGAGCAAAGGAAAGGGAAACAACTGAAGAAAAACTAAGTCAATTCTTAGGTTACAGGTAAATTCTTAATTTCTGAAGCACCTGATACAGAACAAATTATAAAAGGGAGAAGGCAAGTCTGTCTTTCTGCCACTATAGTTCTGCTCTATATTATTTTGTTGAGAAATGCAATGGAAGTGAGAACAAAGCAAGAAAGAAGAACAAGACATACAAGAAATTAGGGCAATTTCAATTTACCAGTTCATGAAAATAATACTTTGAGAGAAAATTATACAGAAGAAATGTGTTCTGGTTGTTAAAAAAAAACCAACACAACAAACCCCCCCAAAAAACCCAAAAACTAGCAAACAAAAAACCCAACAACAAAATCCAAAAAACTATGTGAAAGAGAGAACCCTTCAAAAGAGTCTCAAAACATTTGTCTGCTCATGTGCTAGACTAGGCTTGTGTCTCAAAATCAAACAAAACAACAAACAATACCACAACATTAAAACCTTATTTAGCATCTAGTTTTACTTTTATGTCCTCTTCACACATCTGATGTCAGGGCAGGATGAATCTATGTCCAAACATCCAGAAAATCAAGGCGACTAAGTAGCAAACTAATGGAAAATAAGAAAGGACTTGTTTTCTCCTTCTCTTTTGTTGCACTGAATTTCCCCCCCTACCTGCACTTTCTACCAGAATTCTGCTTTGGCCGTAGCAATCCCATAGAAATTCTGAGGAGAAGTCAGAAAGGGATGTATGTGCTACACAGAAGCAAATACCCAAACTGTATTTTATAGACCACTTTTATAGTGCTCACCCCTTGACTTCCTTGAACTTACAGTATAAAATCTGGAATTTTCTTGAATTACATTTTATTTCTTATTTAAATTATTTAAAGTACAACAGCTTAAAAAAAGCATTGGAAATTACACAAACTCAGGGATGCGGTGATAATGGCCAGATGTTTGAAGCTGAGGGTATTGGTACTGGCTTACCAAGAGGCTTACTACTTCTTAAAGGAGCCTGCTACCGCCACTGGAAATTTAAATTAAAATGGTAACAATTGTAAATGTAAAAAAACCCACCACCATAGAAAAATCTCAAAACCCTCCAAAACACCCACAGAGAAAACAGTCCTGGAATATACTTTTCACTAAGCACTCTCCAAACACATCACTTGCCTTCTGAGCTTAAACAAGCTCAAAACAGCAATCTTATTCAAGTTCACAGAATTAAGCGCAAAACTATTCCTCTATGCAGGCATGACATAGTTTGGCTTAGCTGATGAAGCTATATCTCCCACAGCCCAGCATGCTCCCAATACAAGGATAGCTGACATGTCTGTGAATTCTTCAATAGCTTCTAGTTTGAGGCATGACATTTAAAGAAAACAACTTCTGATTTTGATTTGCCTTTAAGACTTGCATTGTAAATTGGGACCATTCAAAAGCTGACTGGAGTCTCACTTAACTCATGGCCTCAGAGGCAGAAAAAATTGGACAATAAATCTTCAGCTGTCCCAGGCGACCACACAGGCATGGTAAACCTGCTTGCAAACAATCTGGAAGAGGGAAACAATGCACTCATGTACCAGCAGACAAGAACGTATGGCTGTAGAAGACTGCAGAATACCCAGGACCTGGAGATTATCATTACTGACTTTCAAAACAGGATAATTTTCTTTCAGGCCTACATGGAGAAAGGGAACTAAAAGTGACAAATTAATATTAACTGTTCTGCAAAGATGGTGTTAGGAGTTTCGTCTCTGACTCATAACAAGCTAAGAAAAAGATACTGGTGTATCTTATTTATAGACACACAAATTGGAAGATAGATTTCGAGTAGGTTTGTGGATGGAACTGCTGAGGAGCCCAGGAAATGTATCCAGTGCAAATAACACAGTAAGATATGTTATCTCTAAATTTTAGCCTGGAGAAGAGAAGGCTGAGAGGAGACATTATTAACCTATACATATTTAAAATGTGGGTGCAAGGAGGATGGAACAGGACTTTTCAGTAGTTCCCTGTGATAGGACAAGGGGTAATGGGCACAACCTGGAACACGAGAAGCTCCATTTAAATATGAGAAAATAATTCTTCACTATAAGGGTGACTGAGCACTGGAACAGGGAGACTAAGGAGGTTGTGGAGTCCCCTCTGGAGGAATTCAAAACCTGCCTGGGTGCAGTCCTGAGTAATGCGCTCTAGGGGATCCTGCTTCAGCAGGGCAGCTGGACTAGATGATCTCTAGAAGTCCCTTCCAACTCTGACAGTTCTGTGATTTTGTGAATTTTTTTCTGAGCAAGCACACAAAAAACTTTCTGTTCTTCCTCCACCAAGAATACTGTTAAAAACCTACACTTACTGGGAATGATTTAAATTACAATGGCATGTGCTTAATTTTTTTTTTTCTAAATTTTTGCCTGCAATTCAAGGGACAGACTGCAACCAAGACTGAAACTCACATATAAAGTATCAGTGGCTGAAGGATGTTGACAAATACCACCCTGTGAAGCCTAAATTCGTTTCAAACATGTTTATGGATGGATGTCATATCCAGGACTGACACTCAATCAGAATTACTGAAATTTTTCAATCCTTATTTGGAGATGGTCAGTAATGCTTTGAAACCATAAATTCAATATATTAACATTTCCCCTATTCCTAGTTTCATAATTACTCTGCCTAGTCCAATGTGCACTCCTAGCTTTGCTACTGCAAACCTCAGTACAACAGGGGGATCAGGTCAGTGGGATGGGGCTACACAGCATCAAACTGAGAGTTTTGTTTTGGGAATTATTAGAAGCCTCTGTAAATTACACCAATGCAAGCAGGAAACGCTATCCTGGCATACGGGATTAAATACAAAAATAGGCTTTGTGTCAGCTTTGCACTCCCACGCATACAACTTGAGCACCGTTGCTGATATGATGGGAGAATCTATCTTCTGGTGAGCTTCAAAATAGAAATACAAACATACATTCATCAGGATCTTATGGTTCAGCTACAAACTTCACCTAGAGTGGACAATAATCACTGCTGCAGCTGCTAACATCTGCTCCAACACGTGGAAGCAACAGCCAATTTGCCAACACATCCAGCGAACATCGAGGGCATGAAGGGGTTTCCTTCAATGTAGTGAAAGCACATAGGGAGGAGGTCCCTGTGTGGCTTTCAGAAGCACCTCAGTCACATCACCTAGCCCTCAAAGAGGCAAAAGAGGACTTATTCCCTACTTGTCTTCGATGGAAAACACCTTGTCTCAGAGTGGTTTAAAAATAACCCAAAACAGCAGGAGGAAATATCTTTGTGGTTTTGGAAGTTACTCAGCATTAAGTCCCCACCTGCTGTCCCTTTTTTGGAGCAGAAACAGTCTTGTAATAATTAAAGTTACACAAAAAGCCACAGCATTGCAAAACTGCAAGGCCTGCAGAGATGTCAATAAGAGAATCTGCTTAAGCAAATGAAGCTGCCAAACAGTCCAATAGGACCAACATTCACAAACAGGTGCAACACCTTTACCTGTAATTAATAGATCATTTTTCAGTGCCCTTTTTTTCTTTTAAGGTTTCAGTCAAAATTCTATATTTTAGGCTAAAAGAAATTTTGACTAAGAGAGCCTCCATGTAAGTTGTTGCAAAGTGTGTATCCAGGGCTATCACACCCCTTTGCCTTTGGAAGGTGTTGTGACTAAGAAATTATTTTACTTTCCCTACCATGACACAGCCACAGAAGGAAAAATATACATAACTTTGGTAAAAGACAGAGCTTGATCACCTTATGAAATGGGTTGTTTCCTCCACCTGCCTTTGACAGTAGGGAGGCTGCACTAAGTGACCCAGTGACCATATATTTTCCTGTTGCAAAGCTCTCTGCACATCAAGAGCAGCTTTCTTGTTGTTTTATTTTTAAATAAAAAGTTGCTGAATAAGTGTAATAAAGGATCCATCAGCAAAGGTCACAAGAAAGTCTTTCTTTGAAGTCTCAAGCTTTCCCCAGTTGCCTGAGACTTTCAACTAGCTACTATTTTGTTTAATTTCTGTGGGGCAAAATTATAGAAATACAAGAAATGAAAAATTTTTTTTACTTGTTTTTTTACGGGAGATATTTTTCATTTTTAATTTCTCTGAACTACTTTCATAGGCAACAAATCTACTAATAACATGCAATATTGTACATGGAAAACAGGTATGTGTGAGCCAAGAAGGGGAGCTCCCTGTTTCAGTTCCTTCCCTGTTCAGTGCCACACTTGCATGCTGGTCTTAGGCTCCCTCAAGTACAGAGGAGATATTTAGTAACTCTGACCTAGATTGCAGACTTCCCATTTAAGGAAAACAAGTGCAGAATTTTCAGCAAAGACTCTAATTCCTACCAATGTAAATAGAATGTGTTAATTCTTTTAGGAAATGTTTAAAATCAAGAACACAAAAAAATAATGTAAAAAGCCTCAATTCACTCCAGCATAAAAAACTCATTTAATTAGACACCTTAATTATTCATGATTCCTTTTCCTATGTTCAAATGACCATCTTTGTCTCATTCCCAAAGGATCCTCTCCATAATTAAGTCATGGAATCATTAAAATCTCTACATGCTGCCCAAGTAAGAGTTCATCACTGCAAGTGTTCTGCATGCTCTATGCAGCAGTTACTTGACTTCTATAGGAAAAAAGTGTAAAAAGTAGAATCATTATCAACAAGAGGCAAAAGGCTATGAAATGTACGTTTCATATGACAACACTCTCATTTTCCCATAAGTAAATTAATATACCTGTCTTAAAATCTACAAGCTGAGACTTCACAGAGTAACATACAAAATTTTCAGGTTTCTGAAAATAACCCGTATCAAAGATCATTCAGGATGATTATAGAAACAGAGATTTACATTTATTTGGCAAAGGGCGGGGGGGGGGAGAGGGGAAAGACCATCTAATAGAAATTCAGTGCCAAAATCCTTCTGGAACAAACCTTTGGAGAAGAAAAATAAATGTCAGACACTGGCCAAAAGCAAAAAAAAGTCACTGCCACTACAAGAATTCTAAAATGTTGTTTATGGATAAATTCAGCATAAAGCTAATCATGTCCACAGGAGGCCAAGTTCTTTCTTGCCCTGGCAAGAGCAAGCTAGCATATGACAAAACACACTTACTTGTATAATAACTGTAATTATCACAGAATAGGTGCATTGATGTGGTGCCTGAAAACCCAGGTGATGTCAGTGCCCTATTCAGAACAACACAGTAAGAAGCAGCTCCTACCCTGGTCTGTTTGTAAGCTAAGTACCCAGTATACAGGGGGTGAGGAGGGATGTGTTACTTGTGCTTCAGAGAAGGGTAAGTGCCAATTGGAGATTGTGAGAGTGGAGAGTTTGTCTTGTTTGTATTGTGTGGCAACCTGAACATAAGCTAACAGAAGTCAAATATAGTATTGGGGATGTAAAACACAGAAGGAACAGCCTTGAAGACACAGGAAATAAATCTCTCTCCTACAAACCTTTGCTTGGGTCTCAGGTGGAGCACTGTGTCCTATTTCAGGCACTAAACTTCTAGGAAAAAGTTGTCAGCTAGAGATACAAAACATTTATTGCTTTAACTCCAAAACCACTCTTCTTTACAAAACAATGTTGAATGTTTCTCTGAATCTGTGTTTAGTAACAAACAGCTTTGGACATGCCTATTCACACACACTTAGCAAAGTCAAATACCTTTCAGGACTAGTCTTGCGTATTTGCCTTCCTCCCCATCCTGCTTTTTCTCCCAAACCAGTCAAACCCATATGATTTGATACAAACCTGTGTAAGAAATCAGGGTAATTAAAACTTTTATTTAATTTTATTTTTCTTTCTATTCTTATGCTTTATTGTAAAGTAGTTGGTGGAGAGTCTGGGAAGGAGCAAGGTTGCCTGGAAGTTCTAGTCAGAGATAAACACATTGTTGCTCTTTTAAAGATAGCAAAAACTCTACTTAAGTACTTTAAATAATCAATACTAAACAGAGCAGAAGATTAGAAAACATACAAGAATTGTCACCCTAGAACAGAAGTGGAACAGCTGAAAGGATACTAAAATAGGTACACAATAACAAGATTAACTTCATACCGTTCATGCTAGGACATCTGGATTACATAAGCTTAAGATGGAAGTCAAGCCACTAAGGTATTTTGGAGGGGTTTTGCTTTGTTTTTTTGTTGGTTGTTTTCTGTGTATTGTTATTTTTCTTTTAGTGAGGGGGAAGTGAGTTGTTTTTAGGACCTCCTGGAAAAGAGGCAGGGTGCTAAAAAACTGTTGAAGTGGAAACTTGAAATAATGAAATGGGGACAGAAAACTTCAGGGAACAGGAGATAAAAAAATTACACCTTAGTCCAGTTAACTTCTAGACCTAGAAGACTCCTCTATCCAAGAATCTGTCATCATGCTGAAGGTAATGGGATGAACAGCAATTAATCTGGGTTTGTCAAGAGGAAGCTGTATAAAATTAATGTAATTTTGTTTTGTGAAAGGGTGACAGGTGTTGATGACAGAAGAAAAGCAGTACTTACACCTGACATTCTCATAAGGCAAGTAAGGGACATATGTTGATGAGAAGATTGTTACATTGATCCAAGAGGGAAATGGTGACTGAACTCAGGAACAAGCTAGTAACATCCATTGTCAAAACGGTTCTATAATCTGCAAGAGTCTGTCCTAGCTTTGTTTCTCTGCAGGGTTTCCATTAATGACTTGGGCAATAGAAGAGAAAGTTTGTTACCAACGCAGACAACAGGAAGCTACCACAAGAATCTGCATGTTAATGAGAGTAGAACTTAGATCAAAATGGTAAGTAAGACCAGATAAATGGTTTGGGGAAAAAACCCACAAGCAAAACAAAGTAGGTTCATTTCAGTTGGAACTATACAGAGGAAAAAAACCCATTTACACAGGCTATGGAACAAATAATTATGACTCTTTTCAGCGTGGTCTGGAGGGTATAAACATTACAAGTTCAACATGGGACAACAGACAAACAGCACAAAACAGACGAAAAGAAAAGATGGTTAATGGAACATACCAACAATCCGTAAATCCATCAAAGTCTACTAAGATGCAGAAGGTAGTAGTCTGCTCTCCACCATTACTATGGATAGTAATAGGAGTAAAAACTCTTAATTGTATCAATGCAGATTTGGGTAAGATACTATGAAAATTTTTAACAATATGAATTATGAAGCTTCACAGCAGAATGCAAAAGAAATTTGACAACTTCATCATTGACCTTTAGAAAAGACATGTAGGATTCATACTACTACAAAGGCTCATGAAAGTCTGTGAGTGACTACAAAAGCAAGAAAACGTGCACAGACAGCTACTTAGCAAAGGGCAAGTGCTAAACACTATCAAAGTTCTTCATACTTAAAAGAGAAAAACAAAACTTCAAACCAAACCAAAACTCAAAAACAGCCATGATTCTGTCTTGTGTGTCAGACAGTCCCTAAATCTGAAGAAAGATAGCCTGTGTCTTAGATAAACACATCATCTACTTAATGCAACTTAATACATGTCAACATTAGAAGACTTAGTGCATAAGTAATTGTCTAAAACAAAACCACCAACTACCTGATTAAGTGTATAAATGCTGGAAGAAACTGAACACTCCTGCCCCCCTGCCCCTTTCCTAGACTGGAAATCTGGAGGAATGACACTTGATACTGACAAGACTAGGTAGTTGGCCTTTTACAGGCAAAATCTTGGCAATATAAAATTCTAACCATGACCAGAATGGAAACTTTACAGCTTCTTCCTTCTAAAAAACATATTTGGATCCATTTAGTAATATTTATGTCAATGACACTGATTACCATTCTGTGACCGTCATACCAAAAAGACCACAGATATCCCAGCTTCCAAAAGTCTTTTTTTAAATCAAAGTTACTGCAACAGCGCAAAATTATTTTATTGATAAGATTGGACAGTTACAAATATATTTTCAATTTCTAATATAAAAACTGTGACTCTTAACATGTTTCAACTTATCAGAAGCATTTGCTGCAGATACCAGAGTTCCAAATGAAGATCCAAAGCAAAAGAGAATAGTCACATGTCTAAATTATTCTGGTGAGTATGAAAGTCTTAAAAATGTATTTCTTAGCCTATTTAAAATAGAATTAAAAACAATAGTCTACAATTAGTTCATGGGTTTAAAAATTAAGATGAATTAAACACAATAAACTATGCAGAAATATACAATGGACCAGACTTCTCAGCATAAATTACAGGCACATTACAGAATTCTACTCTAAAGAAAATGATGGGAACCCATTAAATGTCCACTTAAAACTGAGCTAGAAAACATGAAATAATTGTGAAGAACAACTCTACTTTGTTAGGATAATGGCCAAGATGAGCTAATAGGCTTTTTCCTTCTCTTATTCTATCATCACATTTTGATTACTTCTGTGAGTAGAAGTCCTAGTTTCTTTCTTACACAACAAGATGTTCTGTTCTGCTGGACACAAAGAATTGTCTCTTTATAGAGACTACAACTTTTTTGGTGTTAAATTGCAAAAACACTACATAAAATTACAGCTGTTTAGAGATGTCAGAGTGATTAGTAATGTGTCTCTTCTGAAAGCATATTACTTAACTTATAAAAGCAGAAAAAAATTGAAGTTTAATTTGTAGCCTTAAAGCTACTTTCTAGAAGTATAGTGAATTTCTGAAGGGTATTTGCAGACTGCACAAAGAGAGGATAAATATGGTGCAAGTTTTAGAAGCCACAATCCAATACAAAGGCAGATTGATTAGATGTACAGCTTGGCAGAGGCTAAAGATACAGTGATAATGAAAAGCAAATTTTGGTCTGCACCGCAAGAACTCTGTTTGTGAACAGTAAATCAACAATTTACATCATATTCAGTGGAAAAAATAAACCTACCCAGCAGCACTAACGGGAATCAGCTACTGCACATAGGCTTGCACTGTGTAGGCTGGATAATTGTCTCATCAGGATAATAGCCTTTCTGAGAACCATGATCTCACCATCGCACTCAAAGATCCACAATGCTGCTGGTACTCGTACACCCACCACAAGACATATTCAGTGTCTGCATTTGAAGAAAATCCTATTCTGCAACTTCAACCCTTCTGTGGTAATGCAGGCAGGGTGTAAATGTTATTTTTCCTGTCTTTACTTTTAAACCACAAAATCTTAAGATTTTATTTGGAGAGGGAAAAGCACAGACTGGAATTCCTGTTGTTACAAAGCACTTCCTATGACACCATTGATTCAAAACAAATAGA
Source organism: Apus apus (assembly GCF_020740795.1). Classification (NCBI taxonomy): domain Eukaryota; kingdom Metazoa; phylum Chordata; class Aves; order Apodiformes; family Apodidae; genus Apus; species Apus apus. Next base: position 30,678,706 of record NC_067285.1, read on the forward strand.
GTTATTGGCAGCAATGAAAACTACCAGTGTGTACCTCATAAATAAAAACTGAGATGCATTTTTATTTTCTGTAGCTTGTTTTTGCACCTATTTCCTGCTTCACAAAAGAAGCAGGTTAGAGTGTATTCTGCACTGAACCCAGGGAATAAAACATGCCTTTTGCCACCACTGCCTTCTCCCTGTACAAAAAAAGAAAGGCAGAAGCCAGTTTTCCATTCCTGATGAACAGGCAAGAAGAGCATCCATGCTGCAGTGTATTAACACCATATGCTGACACGTGGTCTGTCTTCATTTCTTCTAATGTGGGACAGAAACTGCTGTCTCCATGATCAATGTATAACAGACAGCATATACACATAACTGAAGCAGTTCTCTTTTTGTCTTAGTAAGATATTCATGCATTTAGTGGAGTAGTGACTGAGTTCACACACAAGGATAAGCAAAGGGAGAGAAGCATTTGAATTTGCAACAATTTAAAAGCAGTTGACATGATTTTTCACCAGTAGGAAGCGGTGTCAGGGAAGGCTGTGGACTACTGCCAGCTGGATTTCTACCTTACAGCCTCCCCCAGCCTCATTCCCACCTGCTTTAAGCACTGGATATTCAGTGTTGCCCTCCAAAACTTCACAAAAGTGTGTCTGTTCTCTGCAGTTTTTACAGCATGGGAAGTCTTAGCCGGCACAGTCTTACTGCAGAAGAGAATAACTGTCACAATGTCAACATGCACCAGTTCCTGGAATGCTGCTGGAGCCAGCTCCGGGTCAGCTAGAACCTCCCTGACGAAAGCTGGCTACTGCTGACTGTCTACATTAAAAAAAAAACTCTCTGACAGCTTGTTGCCATCCTGTCTGGAGCATGGGCAGGCCTGCCAGTACCTGAAAGATATAAATAGAAGCTGCTCTGAAGAACACAATTCTATCATTAAAAAAAACAAAACCAACAACCCGAAATCATCACTCTATGCATTACATAATCAGTTGTATGTGCATGATAATTCATGTGTATTACATGTATACTCTCCAAAATCCCACATAATTTTCCAAATTTAAACACTTTGCTCCCTGAAAAGCAGAGATTATTAAGTAGGTCTGACTCTCTGTGTCACAATCGGATCATACATCTCCACATTAGTCCTTGCACAACAACTTTAGGTCCCCACCATTCATTTTAGGCTATAACTTTATGCACAAAGGATACAATTCTAATCTTACTATATGAGTATACAAATCAGTAGCCAGTACTGAGGTCAGTGAAGTAATATCTAAGTAACTGATATAACATAAAGCAAAGCAAGCCTAAAAGGATGTTCTCAGAAATGCCATCAAGTCAAGAAAAAAGTCATCTGCAAATGCCATTTTACAGAAAAAAAGGCTGAGCAACAGAAGAATGCTCATTTACTTCAGGACAACATTGAGTTGGAGTTTCTGGAAGTGAAAAAACAGAAGCTAGTAACATCTTGGCAGAGGCATGAGCAACAAGATATTCTCTTATCCAGGGGTTTGGCAGCATGTCAATAAGAAGCTGGAACTTGCTTGTTTTGTTAAAACCATCAGTTAAATACAATCCAGCTGAAAAGTCACCTTCAAGTTTAAAAGGCTTTTCCCAATGATCTGCTGAAACAAGCAGCAGAGCACAACATGTCTAAAGAGCAGGGGTAAAGCAATTTAAAAGGTAAGGTGATCAACTCTGGCCTCTATTCTATGACTAGTTTCCTAGCTTTACAATAATCTGACTTTTGGATGACTGAGCATAAAACATTCTGAACTGCTTCCAGAGACTTATGGTAAGCTGCTGAAGTTTTATGGTAATAATATTCTGCATCTTGACCAGCTACATTAAGGTCTGATATCTGACTTTTCATAACTAAAAAACAACAAAAAAAACCCCACCAAAACTGTGTTGTCAATGTCATTTTAAAAAAGTGAAAACAGAAGAGGGTTGACAATTATTGGAAAAATATAGCACTGCATAACTGTGTAGGACCTGCCTTGCTTAAAATAATCTAAATATGTATTAGTATAAGAGTTAAATCCCAACTAACTACCGTTTTGTCTGAATTTAGCCTTTACAACAATAACTACTTTTGGTTGTTACAGTTCCACACAGTCCTGATCTGACTGTTTTTATGTCTGTATCTGATGACTGCTGAGTTTACCTTAGCTCTTCTCTCAGGTACAAAAGAGAAGTCATTACTTGCAATTACACTCTAACCTGTCTGAACCCAGGTTATGCCTTCTCTAGTATGAACACTTTCCCTAAGCCTAAATGTAGCCATCACAGGTCACAAGACACAGCAAACTTCAGCTCCATATTCAGAACAAAGAAATCCAACTCAGAATTTATTCACTTCCTCAAAGCAAGAAATAGAGTGCTTGTCATCACTGGAGTCTCAAACCCCCTTTACAAAACTCTGTTACTAAGAGCATAAAACCAAATCTTTCTCACTCCAATTTCAAGGCAACATTTTGGGTTTGTTTGTTTTATTCTTATTAAAGCAAAATCATCCCACCTGAACTAATAAGAACAATAGTATTCTATTATGTTTTAAGTCTTTCTCAGGGAAGTTCTGAGTAATCTGAAGGCTCCTTTCTTATATTTTCTTTGTCAGGGAATAAAGCTACAGCACAAGTGTAAGTCCAGGTATCACAGACATTAATAAATGCAGACAGTCTAGCAACTACCACTATCTTATATGCATATGATACTGAAAAAGGCTGACTTGACCCCATCCTCTGGAGGATTTGACTTGTCAGTTCACCTGTTCATCATGGTGATGAAACTAGTGCTCCTAGGATCAAAGCAAGCCCTGAGGGTCTTAAACTAATTATTATTATTAATAATAAACAAACATAATAATAGTAATAATAGAATGAGATTATGTTCCTTTAAAGGAAAAGTCCTCAATTTTTAAGGATATACCAAGGCCAGTGCAAAGCTATTGTAAGAGCACAGATTAGGTTTCAACACAGCCACTCAAGACTTGGTCCAAAGCAGAACATTTCTTCCCCTTTTGGATCACACTGTTTTTTGGACATGCTGTTCACACTGGCAACTACAAAGGTGTTATGTCATATCTGGCACAGATAAAGGCATAGGCAAAAAGACAAGATCATGTAAGAAAGGACAGGTGACAGTGGCCAGGGGAGTTGAGCACGTCAGAATGTGAAGCTGAAGCTGTGAATACTTGCTGAAATGCTTCAATAACAAAGTATTTCCAGTTGGCAATGTAAATTAAGCAAAATAAGGAATTGAGAGCAAGCAAAGCTTTTTTGTTATACAATGTTCAACAATATGTACTAAGTATATGGCAAAATTACATATAATACCAACTAACTTCTATCAACATGGATTTCAAGATATCTTTGATCAAAAATGACTTTTTGCTCTGATGATTCACATTATTATGACATCTGGCTGAAATGGGCAGAGTTAAATGTCTGCTGCTATTTTCATTAAAGACTATTTTATGCCTCAGTTGCTCAAAAAACTGATTTTACTTTAAAACTAGTCTTGGCAGGCAAATGCTGTAGCCAAATGTGGGTTAATAGATCTGTCAAAGTGAAAAATATCTAGCAAAAAACCAAGAAAAAATAAAAAGGAAAAAATCTCACAATAATATCTGATACTGAAGCTATTCACAAAGTTCCCATTAAATCCAACTATCACCTATTCAGAGAGATACAAACTGGTATTTATTAGCCAGCTTTCCTGTCATGCTAGCACCTTATCTGCCAGCAACATACTGTTTTTCTATAAAAACTATAAACATCCAGACAGGTATAGAAATCAGCATTCTTGTTCATGTAATAGTACAGGTAATAATGACATCCCTTGAACACAGTGTACACAGGCTTTAGGATTACTAGGGAAGTTCAGCTCCTCAAATCTGCAACTCCAGCCCAAGCAGTTTAAAGACTTAAAAATTTGTGCCAACCTCTGGCCATTGAATACCCTGTGGTGCACAGACCATGTAGCTGTAAAAGACAAGGTGTGGGAGAACCTTCCCTGCAGCACGTGTAACCTTGTCCAACATGTGTAAATCCCCTTTTTGCAGGGGGAAAACTGCAAGTTCAGCTGCTTGGAGAAAATGAGATAAACAGCAAGTTGTTGAGAGGGAGGGAACGCCAGTGTGGCATCCTAGAGGGGACACTCGCAGATTCCTGTCTGAGCAAGACTCACTAGCAAACATTGCTTTAGGACAATTTAATTTGACAGTTCAGCAGTGAAACTGACAGTCAGGGAGCTGAAAACAGGGACCATTCACACCAGTAATGCTCACTCCCATGCTTCTCCCACTAAGACAGATGGAGAAGGTAAATCCATTCATGAACAAGATAGGACAGGATTCCTTTTGTCCATTTCTTGGTTGGACAGAAGTCAATGCCACTTTGACCTAGTGGAGGCCAAGAAAAGGACCAAGGTTCTTACAAACCTGGGACTACCTGTATTTACACCTCTAATTATTCAAGAATTCTTTTCTGTATCATCATTCCTGATATTGCAGGACTCCTTTTTCACCTGCAAACGGGCACAAGGATCCGTCCTTGTAATCCTGAGCATAGAAGAGATAAAGACTGGAAAAAAAAAAAAAAAGGAAAAAAAAAAAAGGAATTTGGCTCATTCCTTTAAATGATCACCTGAAGTGTAAACAGCCACCAACACATGAATGGATCTGACAAGACAGCTGCAAAAAATATTAGTAAACTAGTTTAGCACAATTATTCACAGCAGCTAAAGGTATAGATGCGGTGCAATCCTAACACTGATGACAAAATTTTTATTGACTTCACTGGAGTCAGGTTTCATGAGAAGGCCAGAATTAGCTGAAGGAGGCACAACAATACAAGCTTAGAAGAATGGAAGAAAACAGAGGGGTTTACATCCATTCATCTACCCCAAAACAATGGTGTCTGGGAAAGCAAGCTGCAAACACAAGGAATAATCCATAGTGTTTCCCTGACAAGTGGAAGCTGTAGCCAACAGAAATTATCAAAGTTGTCCCCCCATGAAATCTTTCATACTCATATTGATATCAGGGATTTTTAGGAATATTCTGAAAGTTAGTATTTTTGATGCACACTAAAACAAATCAAGTAAAAAATTAGCTTATCAACATAAATATTTAATCAGTAAGGTTCTGACACACAATGTGTAACAAGGGGAAAAGTTAAACTAGAAGTTAACTATGCAGAGTCCCACCAACTGCCTGAAGTTTAATTCTCAATTGTAAGATTTTCTTCCAAAGGCAGAGAATAGATGCACATAGCCTTTTGAAATGATTTATTCAACTGCATAACAAGCATTAATAGGAGTTACCAGATAAATTCCAGTATATCTGCTTGCAGTGTTTATTACTTAGCCTAGCTGAACCACAATCTTTTTTCTTCTATTTTTTTGTTGAATTACTAGCAAATTGAACAGAGGTTTTTAAAAAAATTGTTACACAGCATAATGTACCAACAGAGACATAATTTTGGTGCACTACCATCTTGTGGACTATCTAGGAAAAACAATAAATGGAGTTTAATATATACAACCAATTCACATTTAGAGTATATGCTAATCTGAAAAAATGAAAAGGGCACTAAAACTGCATTAGGTAAACATTACAGAGAATTAGGAATGGTTCATTGTTTTCTTATGGCTTGGCAGATCTCATCAAACCTCTTTTGGACAGTTCAGCACCAATACACGTCACTAGCATTTCCAGGGAGAAAGCTCTCACCAAAAACTGCGAAATTATACACAGCAGCTGCAGAAGATCCATGAAGCACTCCTCTCCAACTCCACTGCTGCACAATTTCAGGCTTTCACCTATGCACACATGGAAGTTTCCCCTGTAGAACTGTAGCCTAATACTCAATGCCAACACTGAGGATTTGCTTAGGTTGGTTAAGCTAGCAATATTTTACAACACATTTTCATGTATATACATGCATGTAAGACATTGTTTACACATGTGTGTATATACAAACATTGTGTGTATACACACCTATAATCTGTATATATTTGAAATATGATAAACTGCTTCTATCCCTTTTGCAGCTAATTATTGTGGGTCTTACCATGCCTCTCTACAGTAGAGTCAAACATCTCTGATGAATCATTCTTCTACATGTCTCTTCCTCATAAGATATCTCTTGTGACTATCCAGAAATATGCTTACAAATTTAAAACTGTGGAGAATGACAAGATCTTTGGATTTAACTCAGTGTAATGAAACAAGTATAAAAAGAACAAACCCACATCAGACTTCTAGTTCACTGCTTGTTTATATTCAAGTTTTCCTGTTACTAGTGAATCGAATGACATGATTTTAAAAAGTGCTAAGAACATTAAATGCCTAATAATTTATACAATCTACAGGTAGACAACATATTTTAAAAAGCATTACCATGACAAACTCTGGTTGTATTTCTATAAAATCAGTAATATTGTTAAAAATACCATAGCATAAAGAATTCCGTTACTTGTACTACTTTCATTCAACTGCTATGTACAATTTCTTGGTAGAACTTGAAAGTACTTTGAAAGGATACATTATTAAACAAGACATTTCACTCTAACTCTGAAAGATTAATTACCAACAAAATTGCAGCAGCAATGCCAACTAAGTGGGCAACTGCCAAAGCTCTTCAGGTATGCAGTGATTCAGCACAACTCCTCTTTGGCCTTTGCCACCCTGCCCCAAGTAGAGTTGTTGGCCCTCTCTCTGGGACAAGACTACAAGGATCTCATTGCTACAGGAAGGCACAGATTATCTTTTGGTATTGATTTCACTGAGTCTGTCTCTTAACACTGCAAGGGCCAAGGCAGATTGATCAATACAGATAAAGGCCAAACACATTCACACTATTTTATTAAAGACCAGCTTCATCCCTTACTGCTGAAGGTCAAATTACACTTCCTCATAGTTCTTCATCTCTAATCATCCAGCACCCCTTGTGAGGCCATCATTTAGGATCACTTATGTTAACTCACATCAAGATGCAAACAAGCCATGGCAGGGCTAGATGAACTTTGGTGAATGCAGCCAGTTGGCTCCTTCTGACCAAGACTAAATCCAAGATTAGAGCCCCCACCTGTGAGGGCAGACTACACTGTCTCACTCACTCCTTCAATATGTTCCATGTGAACTGGCCACAGCCACTGTCAACAGCCTGCTCCCACTCGGCAAACTTAACAACCAGTTTCACATTCAGGGACATTAAAGATGCAACTCTATTTCTTTCCCCAGTGTCAAGGTGGTATCCTAATCCTTTATACTTCTGTGATGATTCTCAAAATCCAGAACTTTCTTACTGTTCCAGTTATCACTCTTCAGTCCCTCCTCAATTATTGAGAAATACTTCGTGGTTTCCCTCTCACTTGATTTGTACAAAGGCCATTGCTAAACCCCCTTCATCCTACTCACCATGATCACATAATTACCCTGAAATCTACTAGCACCCTTCCTTTTCCGCCAGCCTCTATTTCAGGGGGAGATATTGAGCTTGGGAATGAGCAAAACCTCCAAACCGTCCACCCAAATAATTTATATTAATAAAATACAACAGACCTTTTGTTGGAAATTGTGTAAAGCTGGGGACCATGATAACTTAACATAGAGTTCTAGGATCACCCAGAATTGGTGCAAAAAAACCACAAAATGTCCTTTTTCAAAATCACATCACCTGTTGCAGTAGCACCAGTTTTCCTGTTGCTTGCAGACAGATGCCTTAGGCCACAAGGAATTACTTCAAACAGAACAAATTCTAATAGAGTCCCTAAAGAAGAAAGAGGTGGGGGAATGGTGCAACACCATCCTTTATAGTTAGTATAATTTCACATTGCATTCCTAGAGTTGCATCCTTTCAGATCTTCTATAAAAGAAAATCATAAATAGCACAGCTTTACTGAGAAGCAAATGAGCACAACTTAAACAGAATTGAAGCTTATGGGAAGAAAAAGTTAGAATCTTCATGAAGGAATACGATATTCCATCAACAAAATGTGGTTAAGCTTCTACATTTTATCAAAAATAACATCACTAAAAATTTTATTTTAGAGTAAAATGCGATTGTTTCCAAAATTACATTTAGATTGCATTGTAGAAATGTTTCTCAGTAACAACACAGGAATTCTAAATATTGCTGGCAGCCCTTCCACAGCATGCAAAAATTCTTCTAGGATTGTCATGTGTAACAAGCCATCTGACAAGCCCTGTAACTGATCAGATATTTACAGGGGTCACCACTTGTCCCTAGGGTACTGTGGAATATATTATTTATAGGAATCACCATTTGTTATTGAGGTAAGGCTACAAATGTTAACACATGTGGCTTCCTACTTTTAATGACTTACTGAATAGTAATAAGTGTTAAAGATCAGACTGAAATCACAGATCAGAACTTTGTACCACCTTATTGATTTTCATGTTATTTGCAGGAAACAGTAACAGCTCAAAATATAACCATCACCGTAAGAATCAATTCTGATGCGAGCTAGGACAGTCTCAAATCAATTGAAGCACATGACTGGGAAAAGCCAACATGGATTTACCAGAAGCAAATTGTGTTTGACAAACCTGATCTCCTTCTATGACAAAGTAACCCTCTCGGCTGACGCAGGGCGAGCACTGGACATCGTCTACCTGGACTTCTCCATGGCTCTTGGTACAGTGCCCCATAGCCTCTTGCTCGAGAAATGGACTCATTACATCCCTGACAAGTGGTGTGTGCAGCAGGTGGGGAGCTGGCTGACAGACCGTACATCGTGACAGTGATAGCAAATAGTTCCTCCTCAAACTGGCAACTGGTCACAAGTCAGGTCCCTCAGGGATCGATATTGGGCTTAATGCTGTTTAACATCTTCATAAGTGACCTGTATGTTTGGATCAAGAGCACCCTGATCAAGTTTGCTGACAACACCAAGATGAGTGGAGAGACTGACACTCCAGTAGTGAGAGCTACCCTCCAGGATGACCTGGACAGACTGGAGGAGTGGCCTAGCAGTTCAATGCAGAGAAGTGTAAGCTCTTGCACCTGGGAACACATAACCGAGGAGTGCAGTTCAGACTGGGATTCCCTTGGCTGGAGGGCAGCCCTGTGGAAGGGGACCTGGGTTGATAACAGGCTCAACAGTCACAACCAGCACCAAATGTGAGAGCCCAAGTACATACAAGTAGTCCTTTTTTATTTCAGAAGCCTGTAGGCACATACATAAGCAGTCACTAAATTTGATCTAGCTGTAAAGATATTGGGAAATGCCAGCAGAATTTAAAATTATACCTAATGAGAAAATTATATCTACATTTTAGTTTGGGATTTGAACCAGGCTCTTGATTTTATTTCAGATTTTCACATTGTACTGTTCTGCTGGCAGAACAGTAGCAGGCAGCCTTGGAATTTTTGTAACAATAAACGTTTCAGAGAAGGAAGAAAGAATTTTTATTAAAATATTTTCTTTTAAAAACCACCAATTTTTGTTATTTTGGGGCTTTTTTAATGGGAAAAGCACTTTCTCTGCTGATACTGCCATCTGCAACTTTCTGCCTTTTGCAAAATTTTATAATTGATGAATCAAGTCTGATCTTTTAAATACTTGTTTTAAAAATATTTTTTTAAAATTCACTATATTTTTAATACATACAAATTAAATTGGGAGCGAGATCTTTTGCCCCAGAATTTTCATTAAGTATTATTTAATGATACTTACAGCAATTAAATTTTTCAAAAATTCACACATGCATCTTTTATGCATCTATATTCAGAGATTATCAGTACTGATAGCTCCAGAGCACAGAAATTTGTCATCATTAACCACAGGCAAATACAGATGCAAAGATTTAGTAGTATTCAAATAGCCCAGTTCCTACAGTGTTCTGACATTCAAACAAGTGTTTGAAGTTTCTATTTAAAGAATTTATGCATAATTGTGATGGTTCCTTTTAGAAACATTTTGAAAACATATCTTTGAGGGTTTCAATACCTAGACCTTTAAAGGTTTTAATCACGAATGTACCATAATATTTGATTACATACATCCTATGATAGTACATTTCCATATTTTTAATGTAATATCATTCTTCAAAGAGGAAAAAATAGTTGTAGGCTAGCTCAAGCAACAGAAACGCCAGAAGAGAAATGGGCTTGTTAGTGGGCAACAAAAAAATCAATAAAAGAAATAACTTTCATGTGAAAAATTCAGTATTTTTAAAAACTATTTTTATGAGATGATATTTCACCATTGAAAAAAGTGAAATGTTTCATTGCTGATTGTCTACTTCAAAAATAACACAACTAATAATTAGGAAAATCTTCACAGATGCACATATGGCAAGCACATTCTGGCATCTGACAACTATTCCAGCCAACACAACACACACCCTCACTCATGGATGAAACCACCTCTCCATCTGAAGGAAAACCAGCTCTCAGATGTTAAGGGAGATGAGAGGTCACCAGAGGGAAACCAGCAAAGATGAATAGGGACAGCAGGAAGCAATATCAATGTATCAGCAGGTACAAGCAAACCAGTATCAACATTCTGTCACCAAGCTCCAAGAGAGGCAGTGAGAAAGATCATGATCACTGAAGGAGTTATGAGAGAAAAGAGTCTGGCTAAAAAGTACATTCTAGCTAAGCACCTAATGCCAAAATATTGGCTGAATCACAGCTGCTTTGAACAGAGTCAACAAGGTCTTATTCTGCTTCTGGTTTAATTGTGCCTTTTAACAAGTTTCTTGTATCATCCACAGATGCATTCTCAATCTTTACCAGTAAGCCCTAATAGCAACTACATTTAATTAATTACTGACTTATGATAGTTTTGATGAAAATGTTATTATGAAAGCATTGTAGCAGCAAGCTCAGAGATAACATAAGTTCAGAGAGGAAGCTGTGCACTGTAACACATGCAAATAACTCAAACATGGCTTGTTTCCCCTACAGGAAAAAATTGGTGTTGTTTATAGCATGCTTGACACACTGTCACATTACACCATTCAAACATACAGAGTTTTATTAAAAATATTCCTAACAAGACACAAGTTTTCTTTAGCAATAACCAAAAGCATGACATGCCACATTGACAAGTAATGTGACAGCTCCTTTCTAATCAAACATGCTCAACATAAATAGCAATTCACTATGTCTGACACTCAGTGACAAGCTAAGAAGTCTTTAAGAGCAAAGGCAGTGCTCTGAGAATCTCATCAATACATTTTAAAAATAGCTTATGTTTTACTTCCATCAAAGCTTGCCTGTTCTATAACATGAAATCTCTATTCTGTCATGCCACATCTCAGTTCAAAAGCCGTCTTGATCCTCTGGTATACATATAGTCTGTCACTAGAGGGTGCAGTAGTTCTGTTTCTTAGAACAACGTTATTTACAAATACTGAAATGCTAGCGTATGACTAAGCTCTTCCAGTGGTTTTATTGAGCTACATACATACTGCATATATTAGGAACTATTTTGATTCAAGCTCTCCAAATAACTAAACTAGGAGATAATATACATTATCTACAACAGAGAAGACTATCTTGGTTTAAATTCAACCTGATTTTAATACTCTTGACTTTATTATATAGAGTAACACCTAAATTTATCAAACTAGCCAGGTTCAATCATTGTTTGTTGCTATTTGTATGATTGTTTTTACAGCAGTTGTGTGACTTATTTTCTATCCATTATTCCTACTGTTTTATCTTAAAAAAGACATGATGTTTTAACAGTAGCCTTGCTTTGGCCCTAGATCTGAAACTACCTCTGTTGAAGTGAACATCAGAGCACATAGGAAATGTGGACCATTGTATAAAGACAGATGTAAGTAACTCACCTTCATATTTCTGTGCCTGGAAAACCAAAGAGGTGAGTTCACAGAGTCTATCCTTTATCAGGACAAAACTACAAAAGATTTGAGAACCAAAACAAGTTTGGGGTGCTGGGAGCAGCTGTGTGCTTAGTGTAGGCTTAACACACCAGAGGTGCAGGAACACAGAAGGGGAAGGCTGGTGGTCCCCAGGCAGTGGGAAGCCATATTGTACCCAGCACATTCACATCAGGGTTTGTAAGGACACTCTCAAATGCATGTCCTAAGAGAAGGCAGGAGCCTCTGAATTCTTCCCCAAAAGGAAAAGGAGTAGGGAAACTTCTGCTAACATCTCCATCAGATGAACCTCTGTCTGGAAGAGCAGTCCTGGGGCAGGGAGAGACACAAAGTCACACAGCAGGTAAACAGAGATACATTCTGTCCGAAGCTAAAGAACAGGTTAAAGTGCTCATAAGCACAAACTGTTTCCATCAGCCTTCAGTGGAGTTATATTGGCAGAATTAATACAGGAGTAACTTCCTCAGTGCAATAACAAAATATCATGCAGGCTACATAATCAATCATGCCAAATTTACCCTGTGGCTCAGCAAGAAGGAGACCCTGATGTCTCACACTGCAACAAGTATCTGGCCCTCCAAGGGAAAGCCACAGGCTTCTAGTCTTGGTATCTTGGTACACCCTCCATGTCATCACCTCATCCTCTGTATCCTCACCAGCTATGACTACATGGACACAATGGTGCTGCATACCAGATTAAAAGCGAACATTTTAGATGCCCAGCTTTAGAAACACTCACTTAGAGAAACATTGCCAAACTTAAAACTGGCCACGTTATTTTATAAAATAAAAAATCTTTTCCCCTTACACCTCGAAAAAATGAATTTGGAACATCTATATTCTCATCTGCAACAAAATACATTACCAAATTGCAGTGCATAGTTTTCTATTTTATTTCTCTTATTTTTCGGAAAATACTTCAATTCTTCTGTAAAGCCATCCACAAGTCAAGTAAAAACTGTCTTTTCAAAATATATGTGTTTTCCTCACCAATATACTCATAATTCTTCTCTGAAAACTGAGAAACTATTCCCAGCAGTCATCTGCAATTAACGTCTACAGGAACCTCTGACAGCATCTAAACCTACAACTGATTTAATCTATTTGACAGACAAGCTTTTTTCCCCCTTGTCTCTGCCATAGAGGTTTGCAGATCAACAGAAATCAGGCAGACTTTCCACTAAAGATAGTTCAGTCCTTCTCCATCAGATCAGCTTAATAACATCCAAATTATTTTCCACTTAGGTTGAAAACAGGGATGCGCATGCCAGCATCATAATACATAATACATGGCTAAGGAAGAGCACAGGGCTTGCCTACCAACATCTTCAAGGTAAACCATGAATGCTGCCATGAAGATAATGTCCTGAGAAAGGCATGACCAAGTTCAGGGTCAGGATTAGTGTTTGGCTTCTAAGAACAAGATATGTGAGATATATAGCAAGAGGGACTCAGGAGCAACCAAACATCAGCATGGGCTGTGACTGACAGTATTGGACAAGCCTGGGGTGATCAGTGTCCCACCACCAAGGCAAAGGATGAGGCAAGGCAGTTTTTACTTTGGGGACAACAAAGTCCATCCCTACCAGAAATTTATAACTGCTTCTGAGTCTCATTTCCCTCCTATGCTAAGCATAGACATCACACTTCTGCTATTAGGATGGATCTGTGGCCTTCTGAACTATATAACCGAAATTCAGTGACCTTATTTACACTGCTGGGAAGGAGACTGAGTACTCAAGCAGCCTGGACAGCACCCCAAGGCTAGAAATGAGAGAGAACTCTCAGCTGCACCACCTGCAAACTCAGCAGCAAAGGCAAAATAGCATGTGGGGCTTCCAGTAGACCCACAACAAAAACACTGCAAAAACAGGGGGAATCTGAAGTGTGAAAGTCCATGGGAACTCAGGATTTCTGAAATTTTTAATCCACATAATCCTCTCAGTTTTCAACAGGAATTACAAAAAAACAACCATAAGACTTTACTGCTGCCTTTCAATACTTGAAGGGGGTTTGTAAGAAAGATACAACCTGTAGTAATAGGATAAGGGGTAATGGTTTTAACCTAAAAGAAAGTAGATTTGCACCAGATATAATGGAGAAAATGCTTACAATGAGGGTGGCAAAACACTGGAACAGGTTGCCCAGAGAGGTGGTAAACACCCCATCCCTGGAAACATTCAAGGAGTCAGGTTTGATGGAGCTCTGAGCAACCTGATCTAGTTGAATATGTCCCTGCTCATTACAGAGGGGTTGGACTAGGTGACATTTAAAGGTCCCCTCCACCCAAAATATTCTATATCATGCTTCCAAAAAAGTAATAGAGCTCCTAAGATCACAATCTACATTGAAGTAGGACCCCAAGTGTGTAACACAGACATGGGAAGGAGGGCTAAAGGAGAAAAGGATACTGAGCTATTTGAGAAAAAGAAAAGAAAAACCAGGCAACTATAATTTTGATTAAAAATAGACTCCCCAAATCTGAAAGCTGAGCATTGGCTGTGGGTTGTTTTTTGTTTGTTTGTTGTTTTTTTTTTCTGGTAGAGGATCTAATCCATTGTTATCATGGCAGGTAAAATGAAAGTAATTTTTTTGTTTGTCCTTAGCCTGGTTAACATTTGCTTTAACACTTCAGCTGTAAGCTTGCCAAACTGTTGCACTCAATCATGTTACTTTCCATCATTTCTTCAGTCAAGGGCTTTGAGATATACTTACTGTTTTATTTGTGGTACCTTATCTGAATAGATCTTATTAAGAGGATCCATCAGGTATTTAGAAGAAACTGCAATATTCAGTGAGTTTGGTTTGAACTACATTTAAAAAAGGTAACTTTTCACTGTTAATTCTATATAAAGTAAGAGTTAGCTTAAAAAGTAACTAATACTTTGAAATGAAAAAAGAGGGAAGAAAAACTAACCTCCACTTTGTTTTCATACATATTTATAAAGCAAAGCACACATACAGAACAATTAATGGCAATATATCAAATGAGAGTATTTTTACAGCTCTGAGCAAGTTGTTCATATCTAGAACAGCTTCAATTTCAGCAAACTGTCTTTTTCCAGCAGCATTTAATGTAGTCTATAAAATTATTGGGATAAGAGGTAGTTAATAACTGAGGAAACCAGGAAGCCATTGAGATATATGACAAGCCTCACTAACCTGTAAACAACTGGTTATTAGGGCATATCCAATGGGTGTGGGTGTTTCTTCACATAAATGTCATTGGCTTTTGATGAAACAGCTACTGAGAAAAGCATCTGGCAATGCAAAAAGAGAACCCAGTTAACAGGCTTTACCTATTTTTATTTTTTAACTGGTCCTGAATATGAATATGTGTTTGAAAGCTGCATGTATGTATGTAGCACTCTAGGCTCACAAACTATACACATCTGGAAACAGAGAAAGTGAATTGAGAAATATCTGGAAACCAGTTGTAGAAATTGGCATAAGTGAAAATTACTATTTTTATCATGTCCACCTTAATTTTTCTTCTTGCAAAGCAGTAGAGATTAAAGTAGCTGATCAATCTTGTAGATAAACAACCAATAAGTAATAATCAGCATTTGAGTCACCACAGCTAAAAGAAGTTGCGAGAAAACAAAAAACTCAGTAGACTGAAATATGGAAAACATGGTTAGTTAAATATAAATATTGCCAAGAGCTGTTAAGAGGCAAGATAGAAATGATTCATGTTCATCTACCAAAAAAACGCATAAAGTCAGTTTCTACTGCTTTATTTTTTAAAGGATGGTATGCTGCAATGAAAGCTTCCTGTTTTTATTACAGCCAGAGAGGAAAGCTTAATTCAGTCATCAGGTTCACAAGATGTTAGTGGCACAGTTTCTGCATTTAGAGGAGAGCCATAAGGTCTGGTCTCTGGCCTCCTGGGTTTCGCTGTAGTGTTGGAGCCAAATGTTTGAGGGGGCAGGTGGCAAGAGGCATTAACACTAGTTTCATTCAAAAGCAAAGTCTATTCATCTGCCTTCCAAGCAGCACCCTTGATGAACAAGGGCCTAAATCACAAGCACAAATTGAAAGACAAAATGTTTAAACCTCTAAAGGTCTTATTTTTATAATTCAAGTGTCCCACACACATAAAATAAAGCACTTTATTAAAACAAAAACACCCTGCAGTGTTAGATGTGTCATTCCCAAAGTAAGTCACTGGAAGCACAAACACTGAAAGTAGAAAACCCCAGGAAAACAAGAGGAATACATGGATAAATCAGTCTCAACGGTAAGTACAAGATTGCTTTTAGAACATGAGAAATGACGCAGAAAACAATGAAAAAAATCCAGGGCAGGGGAATAATTTCTACAACCAAAAGCAATGTGATAGTTGCACACGATTTTTAGAACCTTTACTGCAAATGACAGGAGGAGGCTGATAATCCATATTCACATTCATTTTGGGGTATTTTCACAAATGTTGTCTCCAGATATATCCGTATGTTCAACTTTATATTGAAAAGGATTAAAACAGAACCATCATTTCAGACCCCTGACTCTCAAGAAAGGCATTTCAAGCTTACAATAGCAACCAGAAATGTTTCAGGGATTCTTAAATGGTCTGAAGCCCTACAGTCAGAGTTTACACAAAAATCTTTTCTGAATTTATTAACAAGAAAGGGGAGGGGTAAAAATGTGCATGGCACCTAAAAGCCAACTAACAAACAGCATAGAGATGCAGATGAATTTGCTCATTCCTTTTCAAACAAAAAGGTAGCAAGCTAAGCTGAAAAAAGGAAAAAAGCTACAAAGTAGATGACTGAAAGCAATCACGGGCTTTGACTTTCATTCTAGGACTTAAAATTAACAATCTAGATTTCTATCCCTCATTTCTGTTTGCAAAATAGGCTGCATCACAGTTCATTTCATTAAAATGGTGAGAAACTGGAAATAATGCAAGACAGAAAACAGATTAATCTAGAATTTGTGTCCATTTCTGAAAATAAATGCTTCCTCTGCAAGTAGCTCAAACCAAATAAGCTTGTTGTGTTGTTCTACCTGGCATTCAGGAGACTGGAACATAGAAAAAAAATGGGCAGAACTTTTAAACACATGTTGGTTATCTAAAGCATTGTATGGCTATTTCATGGACTACAAGTTAACAGGTCATCATACACAAGTCTCTACACTGATCTTGCAAAGGCTTTATTTTGGACAATATGGAGCCATGTTTGACCCCAATGTCTGAAAAAAATATTTGCAAAAATAGTAGATTTAATCCCTCAGCAATATCTCTTTCCTCAGAAAAAACCTTCTGATACATTTTTAACAGGACATCCAATTGCAAAATCAGCTATTCAGACTAATATATCAGCAAAACGACAGGATTGCCATAGTTGAGGAGAATTTTAACTTTTCTACACCAGTATTTTTACTTTTCTATCAGCTATTATATAACTTTAGCAATAGGTAGCAAAGCATAACAGCCAAAGGCTCTTATCTCATTGCTACAGAGCATGTATATAGACTGCACAAGGGAACAAAGCTATTGTGCTCAGATTTTCTTAAAATGGTGCTATTACTCCTCGCCTCCGACCAGTGTCAGATATTTGAATTGCTAACAGGTTTCTGCTTGCTGATACGGTTTGTTTCTGTAATCAAGAGTCACAGATATTTTTCCTTTAGTAATATTAGAAAATAGACAATAATAATCTTTTTGATAAATAGGATGGCTATTTGCTACACAGAGCACAAACAGCAGATTGCATGTTGCAAAAAACTCTGTTGTTGATACCTTCACCAGAGAGGAGTAGCTGCAGGGTCCAAAATGACTGCCAGACTTGCTGATGTCTGGACAGGAACAAAGCAGAATATAAATATGCCTGAACAATAGTTTGACAAGTGAAATAAGTCTGACAGTCATGATGGGATAACGTGACATTGGAAGGAGAACAGCATCCGTGCCTATTAGCTGGCTTTTTTTAACCCAAAGTTGTTGAGATCATATCATTGTGCACTCTAATTGCCAGTCTCCAGTAGGCTGGATAACAGACATTTAGTTTTTAGATACAAAAAAGCCACCCTTATCAAATACTGATGTTTGAACACCAAAATCTACTTTGGTGCCATCTAATACCATTCACACCATTCTGTAGGACAGGTACTACCATACCATTCTGCTTCTGAACTTTTATGAACAGCAGTTTATGCATTTATGCATTTTTTTGTGTGAGACACTACATAAGAATACTACTCAATACTTCGTGTTCTCTGTAATTAAGCATTTACAAGTATTTCAGGTACAGACCCATTAGTGCATCTGGTTTCTTCTTTTTCTGATAGCCTATGAGGAGGAGGCTCTGTGATCCAGCTGGATTGCTTTCTGCCAGACATATTGAAACCTGGTTTGGTTGGTTGGCTTTTTTTACCCTGGAAGTTTGCTAACCTTTCTCAAGCTGCTTGCAAGCTGGCTTACTAACTTCACCAGCTGTGACTGCCTGCCTAGGGCTTAAGCTCCAGGGCTCCAGAGGACTAGAGAAGACATTTATTTCCCATAGAGCTCTGCTTTCATGGTTTGGAATTGTTGTATTTCTTATCCTCACCCCAGCCTACCAGTTAACAAATTGCTTGTGAAATACTTCTTGTTCTAGCTAGGACTGCAACCAAGACTTCATTTTGTAACTATGAATTCATTATTACAGTTCTTGCTGGGACAGACTGACAAAAATATAATTCTTACCACCATCCTTCTTTGTACTGTATTAAAAAGCGGAGGAAAGAGTTGAACTGTAGGTGCCATCTGGCACAACACATTTTTCCACTTAATTTTCATTCAGTTATGATCTGTAGATTGGCCCAGAGCTACAGTTTTTCTTTCTCTTCCTATTAAGTCTAAGTCATCATCCAAAGACAAATGGCATTGATCACACAGCATGTTTCAGTGCTCTGCCATGCTGCTTTCATGACAATGAATCATCCACAAGAAGGAAGCAAAAACCATGGCTAGCAGCACTTCTATTTCAAGAGAAATCATGGTTGCTGTGATACAGCAAGGGTAGAGGCCAAAGTTTAAACAGCCTATGGAAAAATAACAGTCTTTGGTTTACTATGAGAATACACATAACAATTATATTTGAAGTTTCAAGTATCTACCCAAAACTACAATAACAGGTGTAAATAATAAAAACTTACAAATGTTAAATTTAACAAATTGAGACAAGCTGAATATAGCTTTAGCCGGAGAAGCCCTATTGGTAATTGAGCAGTGATCTTGCCTTCAAGCCTGCTGATGGAGCTGAGTACTTAAAGTGAATCAATATAGATAAATGGTCTAAAACCAAAAACAATCACAGAAAGCACTATTTTCTCATTATTCAAACTGGGCTGAAAGAATATGTATCTCAAATGGCCTCCACCCAAACTTTAGTATTCTCAACATGCTTATAAACAAATACATGGGAATTATATAAGAAAAAGCAGCGCAACATTTCCCCAGAACCACTGCCCCACTATTCCAGACTTTTATAACATTTCTTTCACCCTTCAGAAAAACTAGCAAAAACAGGACTCATCTTCCCTTTGTTATCCAAGGTCACTTTGCTTTTAAGCAAGATACAAAACTAGGATCGTGTCTGCTGATGATTAGCAAGAAAACATCTGCAAGAGACGTCTGTCAGAACAGGATGTGCAACCAACACTCCCTTGTCAGTTTGAGAAACAACTCTGTAAAAGGACAGCAATCCAACAGCTGGATAAGAATGGACAGTGTTATGAGTCCAGAAAGTTTTGTTGTTGCTGTGACTGGGGTCTGGGGAGAACACTAGGAGCTATGAGGCTACCAGTGCCAATACAGAAATGTGTTTACAGTATGCAAACGTTTTAAGTTTTCTGAACCTCGAGCCCAATCAGCCCCTTCGCAGTTTTATCACGTTCACAAAGCTAGACAGACAAATAAGACTGCCTCAGAGTAAGTCTGTTTTTCGTGTGCAAACATCAACTACAATGCCCTGCAAATTAACTGGGAAAGAGGAAAAGTACTTTTTCTGTAACACAACTGAACTCTGTTACAGGATCAGTGGGGGTGGCTAGTGTGAAATCTGCACCCATTCAACAGCAGCAAATCCAGACAAAAAGTGCCTGCACAAGGCAGGGACAGTAACCCAGCTAGGCAAAAACAGTGTCCCTTGGCAGCCAGGGAGCCAAACACTGGCTTTTCCAGCTCCGTGCTATGAGCAGGAGGTGCACACATCTGTAGTCAGCACTAGCTCTTGACATTGACACCCTCTCTTGTACAACTCTGTTTACAGTTAATTCGTCACTGGGCAACTTTTCAATAAAGAAGATTTGTTACAACTTCTTCAAACAAATAGTCTGTTTCCTCTGCTCAGTGAAGCCTCTGGTCAACACTCAGCCAGCACAGGAGGATACAGGCTGCTCACATCTGGTCCCCAGTCAGCAAAGTAAGCCAGAAATAAAATAAATCCCATACTCCACAAATGACTCCTACACCACTATATAGGTTGAGGGGGTTGGGTGTGGTTTGGTTTGTTTAGGATTTTTTTATGTTTGGGGTTGATATTTTTAATTTTCTTTTTTTTTTTTTTTTTTTTTTGCGGGGGGGCGGGGGGAGAGTTGTTCAGTTGTGTGGGTTTTTTAAAAGGAGGAACAAGAAGAGAAGATAGCAATTATCAGCATTTAACCTGTACCTACACTGACAGCTCTACCACATACTTGCAAAAACCATGGCAGGCATTTGCCCTCAGACTGAAAAGAGCTGTTTTGAAATGGTTACAGAGAACAGTGAAAGACTGATCTCAGATTTTTGCCAATGCAATATAAAATGTAAACAGCCAACTGCAAATTCAAACGGTATTTAAAATGGTACAGAGATTATAGTTCTATTGTGTAAGTATCTTGTATTTTCATGTATTTCAGCGTCTCCCCGGGGTTCTGAAACGACGAAAAAAATCATACCATGCATTTTCTGTCCACAGGGGGGCAAAAATGGGTCGCTCTACAGAAAAAAAATCCTAACATTGCTAAACAAGTGTGTAATTGTACGCAACTTTCTCCACAGATTTTATTTCCTTATTTCTAATCAGGTGACTATATTATCCAGTTTTCCAAATTACCCTTATTTTTTTTGTATTTCATACAACGTTATTATAATATTCTCATCAAGCCACTTCAACTAATTGAAGTGCGCTTTGTCTTTACTCCTCACAAAACTATTTCTCCCTCCTTCATCTGTTTCTATAACTTTTGTGAACCGATAGATTATGGATAAAGAGCAACAAGGGTTTCCTGAAGTTGTCTTCAAAGTGGTTTAACAACAGATGTGTTTATTGACAGCTTTAATATTCCAGCAACACTGCAACACAACAAACTTATACATAATTTTTGTCAGAACTTGCAAAAATATGCTGGACCTACTTATATCGCTACATATCCTAAGATCCAGTTCAGTAAACGCCACATTACATTTACAGTGTTTAAAGACCGCAAAGCATACTTTTCCCTGAGAATCTGCTTCCAGTAGACCTCAATTCTTTTTTTTTTAAAAAAAGTCTAGTCTATCCAGCTTTCACATGTGTAGCTGGCACAGAAAATACAAAGGAATTTATGTCCACTTTCCACTTACAGAAATTGATGAAGCTTCTCAACAATAGGTTTATGAAGAATTCCTTAAAAATTAGCAAATAAGTGTTGGTGATTCTAAGATAAAGAACCAAAACAAAGAAGGCTGAATTTCCAGCCATTAATATTTTTCATTGCACACTGCTACCTGAACCTCACACTGTTTTTACACATACAATATGTTAGCAATTCAAAATCCTGTGGGCTTTAATAAAGGATGCTGTCCAAAGATCTCAAAGCATAAAACATATTGCAAATTAAGTGAAAAGCACAAAAATCGTGATTAGACAGAATCCTGATTGGAGCATGAAGACCAGAATTCAAACTCAGAAATACAGCTGAATTACTGTTCTGCCATGAGTACTTATCCAAATGCTTGGATCGTTAGTGACGGTCTACAACTCAAAAGCCATTCTTCTGACTAAATTTGGCCACTGTTTCAACAAACAAATCCTTCTGGGTGGATGACATCTACATTCCCTGAGATATTTGTGGAGTTAGCAAGAATTCAGCAGCAAAGGCTTTAAGACAAACTAGCCACAGCCAAGCCCATGAATCTACATTATACAAATAACAGCAGCTAATAGCACAGTCAACTTTGGTGGCACTAAGATGACAAAAAAGCATTGAGGCATTTCATAAGACTGAGTTTTAAACACATCTGCAGTCACCATTAATTCAGCCAGTAAGATTTCACTGTACTGTGGCTCATAATGAAAACATGAAGATGCATTATCCTAATCATCATCTCAGTAAACTACAGGGTATACTGCTGCATCTTGTCAATTTACATTATTTTCACTGACATTTCTAGTTAGTAAAAAGAAGACTTCAGGCAAAAAACCACACTCACAAACATTGGTTATAACAAGCATGTGGCCATTTTCCCTGAAGATCTAGTGCTATCTAGCTATTACTTTTGTTCACAGCATCTTTTCTCTAAATTTGCTTGAAGAAAAAAAAATTCTTGACTTCTGCCATCAAGTTGCATCTAGATAATTTTTACATTATTAGTAACCACTAATTTTACTGGATTATTCAATATCTATTTTCAGCAATTTTTTTTATATACAAAAGCCAATGCGCTTACCTGAAATGCATCCTACAGCATTTTGACTGTCCATCACAATCTTTAGTAGCAATACAATTTAGCACTAGCAGAATAACAGCACTTCAGTTGTAAAGCTCAAAGCAAATATCATTGAAACAAAGTGAGGGACAAACACAGGCTCACCTTCAGCATGCAGGTTGTTCCGATTCCCATACAAATACTGACATTTCTAAGAAAACTGGCAAAAAGTAAAACGGGAAAAAGAAAAAAACTTAAACCTACAAGCCTAGATCAAATCTCTTCTCTGCACTTAAGCCATAAACCAGTAGGCAGCTGTTTCGTGAAACTGAGGCCTATGAAGTGTTACTCATATACAGCATTTCATGTGGATTCTGCACTTGGAAAACAGTGGGACTCCCATACCCTTAAGGCTTCCATAGGAGTAAGATCTACAGAGTATAAACTGTGTTTTCCAAGAAACATGTATGTCAAATCACAGGCATCAGCCATCGAGACTTGCTCACTCACGCTTCCTCCTCTGCTACTGCCATTTTCACAGCATCCTTGCATCCACCTGCATGGCATAGCATGGGAATACCATGAGCAGCAGAAAGGCTCTGCATGGGTTCCCATCCAGGACACACTTTTTCCTGCAAGTCAATGCTGAGTGCATTCTCACAGTAGGTAAACAAAAAGGGTAAGAGGTTAGAGAGGAAAAGAAAAAAATGAGAGACTGGAGATAAATCCAGCCCAGATAAAGAGCAAGTCAGCTCAGCAAACTGTACAGAATAGAGGCTCTATACATAACATTCATAGTTTGCAACACGTTTGTGATCCCCCAAAATAAAACCTGGAGTCTGGTGTCAACCAAGTCACAGTCAAATGGGGGTCTAAAATTCAAAGCATTTCACAGCTACATGACTATGAAAATTCTAGTGAATTAAATCATTCACTCAAGATAGTATGTAATTTCATTTTGTTGCTCCTGATCAAGCTTAACTGCTAAACACCTTATTAATGTGGATGTAAGAGGTTGTAAGGTATAAGTTTTCTGTGGTAGGACATTTTTTAAATATCATAAGGGAAAAATATTTTTTTAATGCACATATCATCACTTTTCAGCTTGTGGTCCCCAAAGCCAGAACTATTTTAAGGGCACAGGTGAAAGAAGCAAGGAGAGCACATTCTCTCTATATGGTACTCACTTGCAGTGACAAAATATGGACATAGTCATCCCTCTGGTATAACATTTACATGCAAAAAAGAATATACAATTTTTCTGTCTCTCATACTTTTTGTTCAATAATCCTAATCCCCGTTGCCATAAAAACCTAATCTTCAGGGCATGGTTCTCTAAAAAGTGAGACAACGTGTACTTCTTTTTCCAGAACTATTTGTGACTGAAATATTTTGAACGCTGTTCTCCTCAAGTGAGCTAAGGCATCACTGTACAGCAACACCAGACTGTGTTTCAGTGTCTTGCCTTTGCCAAGTTGCTTTTGATTTCTGCTCCTTAGCAAATCAGGGTTGAGTATTTTTGCCCCATTTCATAAGAGCAAAACAATTTCTCTTGTTCTGTAATGTATTTTATATCTAGCAAATAAGCTATTAACTATTACTTTGCACCACAGCGTTATAGAATTAGCTGGATCTTACAGTCCAACTGAACTCTGTGTGTATGAAGCCACGTAATATGAACTTAAATGTTTGGACAAATCCTGTTCTCCAAATGGTTCTCTCTTACCTATCTTGAATATCAACAAAACATATCCAAGTTGTAGTAATTCTTGAGTCGCAACTCAGCTGAAGTTTTATCAATACTTTTAGTCTCTTCCATTAATTTAGTACTTAAAAAAACCCCCTCATTTTATCTCAAAGCACAAAGAGAAAAGTCTTCTATGCCATTTGGATTCCTTATCCAACACATGCTACACATACTGAGAGCAGCTAACAAAGCAGTCCAAGCGCCAGAAGTGTTTCCAGTCAGCCATTGTGAGCTCAAGACTTCTAAATGGGCCAGTTCCCATCCTTAAAAAGATACCAAGACAGAGGGAGAAGACAGAAGCACAGTGCCTGACATCCACAGTTTATCTCTTTGCAAATCAAAAACTAGCTTCAGAACAAACTGCAGTGCCAATCTCTTCTTGTCTCACAATTCCTTATCTCGGAAAGCAAAATACAATCAGAAGAGATGACAGGTTTCCTTGGGGCAGATGGCAAGCACAGGCCTGCCATCACAAAGCTCTTGCCCTGTGCAGCACTAGTGAGGGCATTTGGGCAGAAATGGCAGAGGCTTACCAGGCTGCTGAGCCTTATAAACGCAGGTTGCATGATCCACTTCTTAGCAACAGCATCAGTCCTTTAATTTGTCTTCCATAGAATCCATCAACATTTTCCTAAACAAGACTGGACGTTGTCTTTCACCCAACACTAGACATTTATTTGTTTAATCAGAAGCTACTGCTACAGAGGAATTAATCATGCTTGAGGCCACTACATCATGTGGGTTTGTTTGTTCAGTCCCTTTGCAATTGTTGAAAGATCTGGGAAACTTTTTACCTCTTGGACACACTGCATTAAGACGATAAATTACAGAAATATTGTCTACACACCTGTAAACTCTGCAGCTATCCAGCAATACCCCGGTACATCATTTTTCCTACCCAACTTGGTGCCCAGCAATTCCTTAGTTTAAAGGCAGTGTGGGATGTGTCATGGAAAATACCAGACATACAAGACAGGGCAGGGTCAAATTCCAATCAATCTTC
Source organism: Apus apus (assembly GCF_020740795.1). NCBI lineage: Eukaryota > Metazoa > Chordata > Aves > Apodiformes > Apodidae > Apus > Apus apus. The sequence goes on from NC_067285.1 coordinate 30,703,985, forward strand.
TCCCAGTAGCCAAATAATTTTGCCAACATCATTTTCCAAGTCACATTTGGCACTGCAGTGTTCAAAGAAGAAATTAATAGGAACACAGTAAAACACCTGTATTTGTCATGGTAAAGGCAGCTGGATTTGTCTTTACCACCTGAGTGAGCTTTCAGCACCATGCACTAGTAATGGAAGATGTCCAGAGAATATATCTCAACAGCATGACAGGGTATAGCACTGCTGCTGGCCTCTAACAGCTGACAAGGGTATAGAGGGAATCACCAGTAATTATGAGATTTTGAGTCTACATTTGTCTAAAGCAGCTTACTTAACTATGACTTGGTTAAATCATTTCCACAGCATGTCCACCTCAGGTGACACCTTGCCGTGAATACAACAGGTTAGCATGAAATTCAACATTGTTAAAAAAACACTGTTGAAGAGCAAAGCTCAAAAACTGTTAGCAAATAAATATCTTGGCTGTTACAAATTCACATTTTGTAATCACAAGTTGGCAGAAATGGGATGGTTTAATATATTTTTGCTTTAGCCTTTTCTAGTCTAAACACAGTTCAAGAACAATTAGAAAGCAATTTCTACATTGCATATTTAGAAGCAGAAGATTCAAATATGGTTAAATAGCCTTAGGCTAGATATGTTAATATTTACAGCTTTGGTGTTATTTATTAACTGAAGTTACAGGCAACGTAATTTGAAAAGGCAGAAAAACTAGCCTGGTTCAGAACTGAAGAAAACACATTTTCAGCAGCCTCACTAAAAGAAGAATTCACGTGTGCCAGCATTTCACAGGATCAACAGCAATTTGCAGGACCAGTTTCATGGGATCCTTTCTATAGGTAGAGCGAGCTCCTTAAAGCCATTTTCTGACAGCTGAGAAGCCACTGTAAGGCGTGGGAGTGTAGAGACTAAGGTCAGTGACAAAATGAAGTTTTGAACCTGTCATGTAAGGAAGGATGTTCCACTCAAAAACTGCAAGAAGGTGCATATGAATGTGTACATGATTCCGTATTTATAGACATTAAATATTATACATTCTATTTACTCACCTTGCTACATTCATGTCTATCCATATAAAAAACATTTGTGCTTATTGTCAGTTATTGCATGTTATTATATCTCTTTTTCCTATACTAGCAGCTCTTGGAGACAGCTAGCCTTTATGAAATAAGGACTTAAGGGAAGCCATATATATATGACAGAAAACTTATTAACCATAACTCATAGATAATGCTATATACTGCAAAGCTGCTGTCTCTTCAATAGTCATGGACCTGCAGTAGTTCTTTAATGATATTGTGGCTTAAGTCTATGTTTGGAATGCATAAATTCTAAGGATAGGAAAAAAATTAAGAGCTTCATTCTTTTTTCATTATGAATGTTACTTCATATTGGGTCTAGTGCTACTATATTACTTTATTACTATAGACACTGATAACAGCTATGCATGAAAAGGATATTTTCCAGCAAAAAGAATAATTCTGGTTCTCTTCCTTTGACTTGCATTGGATTAAGCTCAGAAATCCTACTGGCAATCACCTTTAATAACCTGCCCAAAACAATCAGAAATTCTGGTTGTAGTATATTGCACATATTGCAATGGTGTCAGCCACAACTCTCTGCAGTGCTGTGTGCTATTAAACTGCCATTTAAGAAAAAAAAACCAAAAGAAACCCACATGATTTCACTGTCAGGAAAGAAGAGAGAATAATGGTAAGATGTCACAATTATCCTAAGTTTCTCTGACAATTAGTTCTCCACAGTCTCTCATCTCCTCAAAAAAAAAAAAAAAAAAAGCTGGGGGCGAGGGCCTTTTTCCTCCTCTCTATTCCCAGCCTGAAGTGTGCACCGAGCTGGAGCAAATTAATTGACCAACTGAAAATTAAGCATAAAAAAAAAAAAACAACTTTCAGCCTGATCAGTTCCTTCACCTAAGCCACCAATGACTGCATAAGGAGTAGTAACAGCATAAGGAAGGCAGGAATGGGTGGTTGGAAAGTGGAAGAAGAGTAAGGCCAAAATTGCCTTTTCAACAGTAGCCAAATAGAGCTAAAATTATTTTGAAACTCCAACCTGAGCACATCTAGGAGCACAAGAAGACAAACATCTGCATCTGGGGTAGCTGCAAGGAAGCAATACACAATCACACTGAGCTACAGCAGACAATTATCTTCAAAGGGGATGTGACAATCTCTGTTATGGACTTTTTCCCCTTCTTTAAGTCTTCAGGTCTATCAGTGGCAATCACTAAGAGTATATCTCACAGTCCCACCTCCATAAGCAGAATGTCATTCACAAAACCTAGAAGCAAAGCATAATACTCCCTCTGCAGATGTCAAACAGTACCTCCTACAATATCCTACATACATCAGCTCCTCTATGTTTTTAAGCCTATTAACCAAGTAGACTTCAACAGGCAAAACACCCAGGAACCATTTCATCATTAACTGTAACTTTATTCTCTGACCTTCTCCATAGCCAAAATATTTGCTAAATGACAAGGAAACTCTTCTGTGATGGAGTCAAGTATTCTTTATCATTCAGGATGTTCTAACTGCTTGTATGAACAGGCTCGGTTTTCCCAAATACATATTCAGAGTAATGCAACCTGTTTCCTTGAAGCTACCAGACTGGGCCAGACAGAAGGAATATGTGGCTTAATGAGCTCTGAGGATCATCATGGGGAGGGTGAAGGGGGGCTAGCTGGTGTTAAAGAAAGTTAAAAAAAACAACAAACCCTTCTGATATGACAACCTAACTTGCCAACCCCTCAGTAATTTTCAAAGAGGAAAAACAGATTTACCAGCCCCTGAAAATCATGCAGCTCAGTCAACGCAGAAAAAAAAAAGTCAGTATATTGTAAGCAGGAGGTCAAAAGCCTCAGATAAAAGGCACTAGAAAAGGGCAAAGAGATGGCAAAAAACACGTGACGTGCATTTGTGAAACCATCTCTGATGTAGAACACTGGGCATCTGGGAAATAAACCCTGATGAAGAAAGGGAAGAAAAGAAAAACTGTGAAAAAAGGAAAAGAGAGCTAGGGGGTTTTAGTCCAGGAAAGAGTAAAAGAGAGAAGCCTGAGGCTGTAACAAAACACAGAGAAAGCAGGGTGGAACTTACCTAGTCTATGACAAAGAAGAAAAGAGAATTCAATCTGAAGCAAAGAAAAAAAAATCCACCAGACCTTCCAAAACAGACCTGTATTTTACAGGATACATACCGAAAAAAAAGCAGAACTATGAGCAAGTGATACAGGAAGATTTCTCAAAATCAAAGATAAATTGGGATCAAAGAAAGACGGGCAAGTGGTCAAGAAACAGTTAGGCATTCAGGCATATTTCTTTTTTTAGGGATAAAATACTTTATCGTTGATTACTTCATATCTCCAAAGATTCCAGATATAAATCTCCCCATATATATACTGCTGTGTCTTCCATTCTGAAGCTATTATATTGTCTCATCAGTCACTCTTGAGTTTAGCAAATTAATCATGAAAAGTGTAATATTTACATATATAATATTCTATTCTATTATTTTAAAATATCGATCAATATTATACTATAAAAAAGTGAAAAATTCTAAATAGAGAACCTGAATCTTTTCCTCTGAGTTGGAAAGACCTGGTTTCTCCTGAATTTGTTTTGCAAAAGTCACATCTGCATTTTGGTTTACTTCAAAATACAATGTTGTCTTGTGAAAATTGCTACACACCAGTGTTTCTAGGGTCTAGAAAGCTTTTGTTGGGTTTTTGGGGGATTTGCTTTGGCTTGAGTTTTTTGTTTTGATTTAGTTTTTACATCCTTCACTGCTTCCTATGAGTTTACTTGCACCAAAATATTCTGTGGTTTTCTGATGATCACATTCAGCAGAGCAAGATTTTAGTCAAATTAGAATATTTCACCACACTTTCATATATTTAATCTATGACTTTTCTATTTCTAGCCAGTATATTTACTCAGTGCAACTATTTAAAGCTGTCCAAAATTAACTAAGATTTACCTTTTCAATAAATATAACTTCCTTCTATACGACATTAAGAAATAACATGATCCAAACAGTGCCTGTTAGGTGTCATTCTGGAAGATAATAGTTTCCTGGTGGCAGAAACTTAAGGTATTTTTCTTCTGTTTGGCAGTCATACTCAGTTGGTAGAGGCAGAATTTTACCTCTCTACTTACATGAAGCTTTCCTTACATCATTACTCACAAGAAGTTCCAAGTGAGTGTTTGATGAACCAGTTGCAGTATAGTTTCTCTGCTTTCTGAATCTTTCTTGAGGAGAGTCATTAAACAATTTTTCTAGTTACTTAACTGTTTGATTGGTCATAGCAAGCTGATATTGCAACATGCCCAAATTTCTATTCACAGACAAGCTCCCTGTTAAGAACATTAGAGTCCATTATCTGAAACAGCCTGCCTGCCCATTTGCTTGTTTGCCTAGTTTATGGTGGTCACAGTGTCACTGTCTGACAGTGTTTCCCAGAAGTCCCCATGAGTCATAGCCTTTCTATAGAGACAGTCCAGGAGGACTCACAGGCAAGCTTTCAGCTACCTCAGCATTCAGGGATACAAGCAATGGCTTCCATTATCAGGTTTTTTCTCCTCTCATTTAGAGGAAGCTCTATCCTTGATTTTCAGGCACAGACTCAGTCTTCAGTTCAGAGGGCTCTCCAGCTGCCCTGCTGGGACTGTTAGACCCTGTGTCAGTTAGGATGAAGCCATCACGCATTTTTAATTTGCCTGCTTTTGCTTGCAATGTCGCTTTTCTTGCCTGCTGCTAAGGAAGTCTTTGTAGCCTAGCACAGTCACTGATGTCTTACAGCACCTTTGGCACTCCATTTCCTGACTTGTGTGTCACTGACTTTTCATTGCATCTGATATTAATCTGAGCTTGAGCAAAAGTCATTTACTTTGCTGTTTTGAACTGCTTTCATGTCAATATATGCTATCTTGTCCTTGTGAGTCATTGCTTGCCTCCTGCAAACAAGGCATTCCTCAGTGTAATGATTTTTTCTGCTACAATTACTCTACTTTTCTACTCTGAGGACTATCTTAACTACTATGTTTTTCTCTGATGGAGCCAGGTTCCAACTTTAGCACATTCTTTGTCTGTTTTGTTCTGTGTTTGTACTTTGCCAAAGCAAAAAAAGTTATGGCGCAGGATTTTCATCCTCATCCTGCAGTATCTTACGAAATTCCTGTCTGCCATCCATACTTTGTGGTTATTGTAACCACTGTTTTAAGCTACAGGTTAAGTCAAAAGCTTTATTCTAGTCTCTTTCAGAAGCTTTAGCATGATTTTTGTATGCTTTCTCAGTCATGTCCCTGAAGATTCCCATTATAATTTCCCACTAATAAGCTTAACTTTCATGAAGATACAGTTGCCTGAATCAGTTATCTTGCCCAAAGCAGGCAATACAGTGATCTGTTTTTCAGTTGTAGATGACAACTGTTCAAAGGATCTCTTGTACACATTTATGTAGAACTTCATATTTTGTAATGATTTTTCTACTATAAAATCCTCAAAAAAAAGCTCCTCTTTTTAATATTAAGACATTTGCAGAAAGCTTTTTGAATTTTGTAAAGCTTTTCCCAGCCTACTGCTTGTGAATCATGCACCAACTTTAATCTCTCTCAACTGAAAAAAACATTCTTATTCTTTCTACCAGTTCATCACAAGTAAACATCATAAACTACAATTTTAGATAGTTTCTTCATAGCCACGTTAGTGAACAATGGTCAGAACAGTGATTGGCAACCAGGAGAACAGTGTTAAGGCTTCAGCCTCACTGCCCACGAAAGCAAGCACTTCTGATTCACAGCCACCATTCTTGGAGCACAACTTGCTCACTTGTTGAGATGAACATAAATGTATTCTTAGCTCCATGCATAAATTATCAGATTCTGCACATACCCTCTTAATCTTACAGAGATTTCAGTGATTTGGAATTCATGGCTCATCTCTGCTTCCATCAAAGCTCATGAGGAAGCTGAAAATCTGAATGAAAACAGAAGTAGAACAAGCAAGGAAGCATATTCATCTAAAATGTACAGAAGCCTACAGGGTACAAGTATTTGATAACTAAGAGTATGGTAGTGAGCCATCACAAAATTTAAGCTACAGTGTGCTGCCTTTTGAATCCTCCACTCCCCAAATTATGTTTTGTTCCACCTAGAATACAAGGAAGTAACATATTTTAACAAAATAGGAGATGGCTTAAATCTCATGTAATCATGCTTCTGGAAATCCAGTACCATTTCCCCTCTACAGACTAATGGAGACATGAAGATGTAAATCTGAACCTATTTTTAAAGAAGCAAATGTGCCACACTGATAACCACATTCATTGACTGTAATCCTTATCATGCAAATACATATGGTGCAAGCTGAGACAAGACCATTCTCTTGCACTTCTGTATAATTTTGTGTTGAAAAAAGTCATTACATGGTAGCCATGGTTACCCATAGAAGATAAGAGCAGCGTTTTTCATCCAACAATGTCAGAAATGTGCATAAATTCAGGATCTGCACTTGACGTTTTTTTCAGGCCTACCCATCTGCACATTTATTTTCTGCTGCCTGTTTATATCCTTGAACATAATAGGATTCTAGATATTTCAAGTAAGAGTTCTTTTTAACTCTCCTTAATCTAAAAAGCAGTTTTCCCTGCACAAATAAAATGCAAATCTTTTCTGAAAATCAGAATCTAAAGCTTACATAAAAGCTTTTAAAACAATTGCCATGCCCATAGTAAGGAGGCTCAATTTAACATTTGACACTTATTTACTGAAAAACTCTACTGGTCTTTGTACCACATGGTACAACATTGCTTTCTTTTATTTTCACATTACAGAAAAAAAATATATGCTAAAAAAGCCATTAACTTATTTCTTCCAATTAAAAAAAATTAATGTTTTATGTAATGATGAACTTACGTAGTACAACTAACTCTATGTGGTTTCACCACTTTACTCTTCATATGGGTAAAGTGGATACAAAATATTTGTGAGGTATGAAAACTAGCTTAGCTTACCACTAAGTTTTCCAAAGACCAAAAGTGTCAAGTCAAGCGCAGTGCTGCTTTAATTGTGAGTGCCTTTTGCAGAGCCGGGATGCAGGTCATGTGCTATCCAGGGAAACACTGCATTTGCTCTGTAGGGCTCTTCCCTTAACAAAATAATCTAATCCACCAAAAGTAAAGATATCTTCCAGAAATAGGAGAGATGTAATTACCACTGTAGGTAGATGAGAGACTGTCTACTGAAGAAACTTTTTTAAAGTGTAACTGCCAGGGAGATCTGCTACCAGCTCACCCCAACCAGCTACTGCATTAAATATCCTGAAGGGCCACCTTCAAATTTAGCTCCCAGTGTTTCTAAGGATCCCTCATGGAAACAGGATTCCCAGGATTAAAAAAAATAAAAAAAAATAAATCCGGCAGCCCACTACTCACAGGACTGTCTGCAAGATACTGGCAATCCTATCTCAATGCTTAACAACATGTCAGGAACACATAGGCAGCCTTCCATGGTGATGGATACAACACACAGCATAAACTCCTTTGCCAATTGCAGGAAGAATCTCTTCCCTGCTCCCAATTTCTGGATGGCCCTTTTACCTGCACAGGTGAGTATTAGTGTTTTATGATCCCTGGTGACAACAAACAGAACATATTTAATGGTGTGGCAGCTGAAGGATATAAAGCTATTTGAAAGTCATGATAATTTAAATCCAAAAAATTCAGCTTCAAAGGGATGCTTATCACCAGCACAATATCCCATGCCTGGATCAGCCAACAGCAGCAGAGAAGTAAAGCATGCCCCTGCATGAATGGAGAATCATTAGGAGCAAAAAACAAACTGAATTCTATACCTTATCTAAACATGACTGAATAATGACTAGTGTTGGAAGAAACCACTCAAAACAAAGCTGTCTCAGTGAGATACATGGACACAAACTAACATGTCACTTGAGCAGGATGGCAGGGTACAATGAAGAGAGGAAGTCTACAGTCAGCGTCATTTGCCAGAGAAAAAGGGCCGCAGTCCAGCTGGGCCAGGACAGATCCATATGTGAAGCAAAATATATGAACGAGGTATATCACACACCTCCAAGAACCTATTATGCAAGAGGTTGTCTAAGGCAATCCTACTGCTGTGCTTTCAAGAGGAGAAAGAGATTATGTTCACACTTGTGCAGAGCTGAACATGTAAGCTTGGGATGTTTTGAAAGCCAAAGGCTGAAATGCTGACTTGGGAGTAGATTTGGGCAGGATTTAATCTCAGAATTTTACCTTCAGGAAAGGAATGATGGCTGTAATACAAAGCTGCTCCCCTAGATGTGGTGATGTTTTCACCAAATACTATTTCCTACATCCTTTTGTGCAGCCCTCTGTTTGTAAGAGACTCTGAATACTTTCTACACTAACATTCAAGTATACATTGTTTTATTAGGCCTACTGAAAAAAAATAATTTTTTAAGATGTCAAAATAAAGAATATTACAAAAGAAATAATTTCCATGTTTTACATGTGGTTAAAAAAAAAAAAGTGGTTTAGGGATACCTACTTATGTTTTAAGTTAGAGTAATCGTTGCTGGAAGATAAATTCATTCAATATGCAACAATTCTAGCACAATATTCTTTCTCCCCCTCAACAATTCTGGAATTGAGGCTCACTGAGTCTACTGTGATTTATTTTAATTGAACAGATCTTAGTGATAGCCAAAGCTTTATACTTTTTTTGTTTTTAAATCAGGATATTCATAGGTCTAAAGTTTAAACTCGGACCTAGCTGCATTCATACCTAGCAATAATGAAAATGCAGATAAATATAGGATGGATAAGTATTAACATACCTAATTCATGTATTTTCTGTACAGAAGAAATCTTCAGGGTAGGAAACAACTTACATAGTAACTGTTACATAAACTGGCATGATGTTAAAGATGAACCCAGCATGTGAAGCACAGTGTTCACAATAATTTTTCACACACACTACCAAATGCCTTAGTCTCTCTCCATTCATACTCCATTTTAGACAATGACTATTTTAGACATCAGGAAAGATCTGTATACTTAAGACTATCACATATTTACAATTCCATTTATCTTGTCAGATTTTTTTCAAGTGATACACTTTTTTTCCTAAAATATTATCTGTATAGATTAGCACTTCAGTTATGTAAGATAAGAAAATTATTTTTATTATTATTGTGCTGACCTGTACAATGTTATCATAGGTCTGTGCTGGAAATTATGTAGGAGACAGAAGAGAAATGGCTGATTGGGGTGTTGGTAAACCAGAGCTCTTCACAGCCTAAGGACTTCTCTGTAAAATGCCAGAGGGATAAGAAAACATATTTGCACTTCTTGAAAGCTGACTAATGCTACTTATTAACTTGACAATGGCATTATGCTTCTGAAACTTGAAAAAGGGTATCTAAAATGAAACAATGATGGAATGAATACTATTTTTCTTTCTGGCATAGTTCTCTAAGGTATGAGTCAAGTGATTAGCTGGTTTGTTTCTTTCAGTGAACAAAAGACTCTTTACTGACTCCCATTAGAGTCTGCTGCCTGTCTCTCAAAGGTGTGTACATACACACAGATCCAACAAGGGAGACTCTAAACAGTTGTCTAGGGCTTTGGCACAATACACTGGCAAAGTAAAATTTTTTAATCTACAGCAATACTTGTATATTAGAACAAAATTCTCCCCAACATACATTGTGCAAGGTGAATGAGCAACTTCTGTAACACACTAGTTTGTGGCAACTAGAGAACAGCAAAAATACCAGCAGAAATGTCTGCTTAAAAAATAAAACCTAATGGCTGGAGAAGGAGAGAATAAAAACTTCTGACGTTCCACTGTAATAAGTGTGTTTGTCCTGTATAAAGTGTTAGTATAACAGCTCTGTAATTCCTAAAGTAGTTTGAAGATGTCACTTAACATGTTTTCTAAAGACCAACAGAAGCATTACAATAAGATTATTTTTTCCTTCTTTTACATGGTAACTAGTGTCAGTTCACCTGAACCTCTAATCGACTTTGGCTTTCAACTTCACAATTTTGACATCTCAATATTTTATTATTTTTTTTTACACTTCTCCACTAATAAGTGTGCATTCCTACAATCTTCTTCGAGACATGAAATTTTTGCATGTTCAAAGTAAAGGTCAACACTTAGAAGCAGTTGCTCCCTTCCATTACTGGACAACTTTCGCATATATCTTTTCTCACAAATGATACATATACTTTGTGGATACTCAGCTGGTTGCTAATAGCTGTAAGTACAGCACAAATACTCATATCAGTAGATACCATGAACACACTCAAACCAAGCCTAAGAACTGCAGTCACACATTTCCATTAGGCACAAAGACATCAGAGCTCAGCATTCATAAATGGCAAAATCTGATTGAGAGTAATGGGAAAGGTACACTGAAGGCAAAAAGCTCTAAACTAGATCAAAGCAAAACACGAAATAAATGTATATCCGGAAACATCAGCTTTCATATATAACTACAGGGAGAAGTTCTGTATTAAAAAGCCCTGACTTAAAAGAAGATTGTGACTCATCCCATCTCACAACTCCAGGACACTGTGAGGAAAAGGAACAGTAAACTGAATTGAATTTTAATGTATTTTTATAAAATGTTTAAACCTAATTGACTACATTAAGCTTATAACCAAATAATTTATACTTTCAAAGGGAAGTAGAAATTAAGATGTTGTTTCACACCCTTGATTAAACAAGCTAGTCTGGCCACATTCACATGCATTAACAAATTGTTTTGTTGATTTTTTCCAGTTTATTTATCTGCAATAATTCAAGTGCTTTCTATATGCCACTTGGCTCAGGAATGACATGGAGTTATGCTCTATAAGTTAAACAGAGGACATTGTCCTGGATCTGCTAACAGATTTTCAGAGTGGATCATCCTGACCCAATTAATTTGTTCTGTTAAACTGATTGTTTTTGTTGAGATGCAGACAAAATATTCTTAAAGCCAGGCTGCATGAAGCAACATGTGCTGGCATCCTTAGAGGTGAAGATTAAGAAGAAATGCAAGGAAGCTCCATCTATTTTACACACCCCTTAAGGTCATGAAGGGAAGTCCCACTCAGCCACCTGAACAGTAGAAATTACAATAGGCAAAGCCCAGGCTGTGTTTAATTTTGCAGTTCTACAACTAATGAGGTTGTCCCATGTTACCTCCTGCAAACAACAAACAGGTTAATCATGCGCAGCCAACTTCTGTTGGACAAGGATGGATGTTAAGGAAGGGAGGCAGTTAAACAGCTTATTGTGTCCAGCACAACACCCTGAAGTCAACATTTGAAATATCTCTATGGGAAAAGTAGTACTCACCGCCATGAAAGCTACCCTGGGGTTTTCTTACTCTTGTGCGTGCACACGCGCGAGAGATCTGTTGTGTACTGACGAAGCTTGGTTTATAAGGAAAGTTTTCTCTTGGAAATACACTTCAGTCGAAACCATGAGAGTTTGAGCAAGACTAAACAGTCATGATTAATGCAGATGAAGGGGCTTAAAAATGTATTTTCATTCAATAATAAAAAAATCCCGGGCCAGATTCTCAGCTGCTGTAGTCATCTTTGATCCACTGACTTCACCAAGCTTGAACTGATTTTAATCTCAAATATCCCCTAAATCTCCTCCTGTTTCTCTCTGACAAAGTGCAGCAACACCCGTGGAAAATGCTGCTGAAGGAGCTAAGCACAATCAGTGGCGCAATTCAAGTAACTGCTCACATATAATGCAGAAGCACAGTGGCAAAGAATACACAGATCTGTGATGCTCAACTACATGGATCAGACCCTGAACGAAGCTTCATGAGTCCCACCATACTGCTGTTACACAGCAAAAATGAGACGGGATTTTGGTCTTGCTTTTACCTAGTGCATGCTCTGATCCTGCAGGCAGCCGCTGGAAAATGGCCATGCCCCTGCCCACGCTGCTCCACTCATGGGGTCAGAAGCCAAATTTGGTAAAATTGACTCAAATCAGAGCTGTAAAAGGAGATCTGAAGCTTTTTTCAGATATTTCCTTTTCCTTGCCCATGCCCAGGGGCAGCAGAGGACTGAGGGGTCTCTCTGAGGAGGGGCAGGGGCTGCCTGGGGTGGGACATGCCCGGTTCCTGCCAGGTTTGGCTAGTTCCAGCTGCCCCTCAGGTGACGCCTCAGGGGAGCAGAGAAAAAGAGGCGGGAAAAAGCACCACAACACCACAAGGAGAGTGAGGCAGAGGAGCTGACTGTGAAGCAGGGAGGATGAAGTTGGGAAAAAGGGGATCTAGCAATGTTGCCATCCATCCCCCCATATTTCAGGTACTGTCAGGAAAGCCATTACAGATTGATTACAAGAACTTCTCTATCAATTTTGAATCCATGCCTTTTCGAACACAAACAGCACATGCCCTTTCTGTCTTACATTTTCAAATAAATTTCTGAACACCAAATGGAGCACATAGAAATTGCTGAGGGTGGAATTTTGCTTTCTGAAATAGAGGCCTATTTTTAAGAGGTGAGAAAAGCTCCTTGTGGATTCATACTTACATAGGGGAACTGAAGCCTCTGAGAAGAACCAGTTTCCTAATCAAAGCCCACCTCTTGACAATAAAAATATCTTCTCCAGAATGTTAAAAAGAGGGAAGCAATTAGCTGAGTATTTAAAGCAAAAGCAGGTATTTGAGAAATACCTTTGAGATAGTGAACATTTGAAATTACCTTGTTCACTTTTTCCCCCCAAAAGCAACCTTTCCAACATGCATACTACTTTTGTTTCCAGGGTAATAAGACACTGAAGACAGCCAAAAGCCTTTATGTAATTTCGATTAATGAAACAACTTGTTCATGTCTCAATTCAGAGCATACATTCCTGGCAAAATTATAACAGTGAAAGTATTTCCTTAAAAAAACAGCTTACCAACACACATAGTGAGCTCTTTGTCACTTGAAACCTCATTTGAAGGCTAACAGTCTTTATAAAAATGGTATTGCAATTCAGGTAACATTATATACAGATACTATGTTCTGCTTTGCAGAAAGATCAAGACAGGTTGCGTACAACGATCCTTACTTGCCTTAAGAAAACCAGTCAATTGTATTTAGAAATACTGTATCCATTTTCCAGTATCAGGTGCCAAACTTCCGATTTTGTAATGTTAATAGATGGTCCTTTTTCTGTTGCCTTCCTTCTTACTATCTCAGCTGTGAACTGCACATGGTTTATAAGCTTAGCTATTTTTACATGTCAGGTTTAAAAGTACAGTGGCCTTCCCTTCACAGGAGGGAAGCTGTGCTATTTATGATGAAAAACACAAATCCAATTTCTCAACACTCTGGAAAGCCCAATAGTATTAAGCCTCAGTATTCATAAAAGTGCATCCCTTCAGTGCAGATTCACTGCACTGTACCTTCTCTGCAAAGGTAAGGGATACTTCCACATTCACTGCTTTTGCACCTTATTGAGAGTGAACCTTTTGCAGCATTTAAAACTCATTCCCACAGGTAAGGGGAATTATTCAGAAAACACAATGTTCTTTCTAGCTTTTCACAAAATATCTGTCCCGCACAACATCCTTGCAAACTTCACTGTATGTCTTGCCCATTACAACTTTAATAGTAACAGCAACACCACCACATTAGCCTAAACACTCTAAGGCTTCTTACTCCTAGTTTTTCTCCCATGTCTAACCAGGAGCTTAATTCTACTAGCCAAAAAACTTGGCCATAAATAAGCGTGTTTCCAGTGTCTTCTTGCAAAGTACTTACTCTTGGCAAGAATTCACTAGGAGAAGTTATGCAACTCTCATTACCATTATGTTTTCCCACATTTTGTTACACTTGCTTTCCAGTAACAATGAAGAACTGGTGCTATCATGAAAACATTACCTTACAAGAGCAATTCCTTGGACTTATATTTTTCTAGCTAAACTAAGCTAAAGCATCTTACTGGGATAACAACAGCACATACAAAGCATTGCAATACTAAAAATAAGAGATCAGTATGGATATGTCTCCTCCACCTAATTGAAACAATGTACAATCAATATAAAATTGTGCTAGCTGCACAGGCCACTTTCTACAAACATGGGCAAATCTGCATTTCATTTTAAAATCACTATACTTTTATTTTGACACAGTAGAAAATGCTGTGCCATTATTATAGAACTAAATTCTTCTCAGTTGAAAAGGATGGAAGTATACAACTGAGAAGCTGCAGCAAAAACACAAACAAGCCTCAGGTAGTACTAATTAAAATCAATCCAATCATCAATGGCCAGTGTCTTACACTAAGTTAAAAATCACAACGAAATGAAGATGGTTATAACGTGGTAGCAAGACAACAACTGCATTAATTAAAAAGTTAAAGGTCAGGCAAAATTCCACAAAACCTAGGAATTACATTCATAGCTCTCTCTAGTACTGGAAATGAATGCTCTTCGTTAATTCAATGTGAATTGACAGGACTTTCTAAACCTTTGCAAGGGAGTGTCTGTTGTGCCACCCTGGTGGTTCCTCTCCTCTGGGGGGAATGCACCGGGGATCTCCTTAGTGCACCCCTTGGGACAGAGCTTTAGCCAAAAACAAGTCACATGTAGGAGCAGAAGTGCAGATAATGCAGTGCTTTCCCTGCTCAAAGGAAATACTGAGCATTAGTTCTTCTGCCTTGAAACCCACTTTCAGTCCCATTGATGTAATCATCCTTGATGTAATCATCAAGGAAACCATTAACATCATGCCTCAGGAATGAGGGGTAAAACAAACAAGACAGAGCCTCAGTGGCCAAGTACCAGACTATGTGCTTTCCAAGTCTTGCCCTGAACATCAGCTGGACCCCCAACCCACACAGCTCTCACCTTATCTGCTCTCCAATCTCATAAGACTAAAAGGGAGAGACTGGAAGGGCTTTGTAATTTTTGTTCCATCCTAACTACCCCCCAACAAACACAATGGATGAAGGTAATTCTATCTCTAAAAAAAAATAATAATTCTTTTTACATCCACTTTTCTATTTTTGTAATTATCACCCAAATAAGCAGAATACACACAAGTTTCTGAGAATATACAAGTCATATCATCATTATGATAAGTTTATATCTAAGATTTTCTCACCTCCACAACTTTAGCAAACACCCACATGACTCACAAACAAGGATTTGCCAGTTTTTTTTTTACTGGAGGCTAAAAATTTATTGTCAAACATGCTGAATTGGCTACCCCCTGCCTTAATCCTATAAAAACACAACAGGATAGAATTTTTAATATGGGCAGCCTTCTAACAAAACAGCAAGGGTACTAATAACTGTGATCTGATTATAAATCATTGTAATTTTGTATAAGGAAAAACCATGAATACAGTGGAAAATAATCTTGATGTAATTAACTACAGACACACTTTAAAACATAAGATTATAGTGAAATTTAGCTAAATGGAACATTTGCAAAACACTTAACCAGCCATTTTCACCTGAAGAGGGTTGGGTGAAAATGAAAATTAAATGTAACTACTGATTTATTTAACTACTGATTTATTCACTTATTCTTGAACGATCAGCCTCTGTGGGTTTTATTTCTCAGTCTGCAAATTTAGTTCTGGAGCTCCAAATTAAAAATTACAAAAGTGGAAAATAATGAATAACACAAAACCTCAGCCAAACCCTCAGGATCATGCATGACCACACATCCACAGTAGTTCACAAGTTACAATACCAAAAAACTCAAGAAGGAAAGAGGTGCGCTCAGTGAAGTTTCCATTTCTGAGACAGACAATGTTGACATTCAATAACAATGCCACTATTGGGAAAGCTTTCCACCTTCACTGAAAATTACTGGGGGGAGACCAGAGGGAACACCAAACAAAAATCCCTAAGCACAAATACTACACTTTTCTATACACCTTTATTGAAAGTAGCTTCTCAGGGTTTTCTTATACCAACAACTGTAGAGTCTCTGTTTGTGCATGTTACTAGACGAGTACTCTTAAAAAAATATACTTCTAAATAAGCTGTCAAGTTCAGATGTGAAGTAGTGAACAGGTATCTAACATACAGTTATCATTGACAAATAGCACTTCACACCCATAAGAAAATAGCATGGACATACAGAACAGGTGGAGTCTCAAAAATGAATGCTCATTTATCATTCTTATTGCAAATAATAGCTTCTATACACAAGTAAATTAGTAAAAATTAAAGATAAGCTAATAAATTAATACTTTTCAAAAGCATAAAATAAGCCAAAGAGGATGAATACAGACCCATATCCAAACTAAGTAGTATGTTTGATTACATATTTAGTACTAAATAGGTATCTTTCAAGTGCATTTATATGTATAATGTCACTAGGTCAAATCTATATACCCAATTGGCATCTTGTGCACCTGGCAACAGACCTCGCTTTCAGGACAACACCGTGGCCAGAGCAGATTATTAGACGGCTTATTTCCAAAAATCATTAGCACTGTTCTAAAGGTAACCAATAAACGGGTCAGGAAAATATTCCATATATCTATCAGTTTAACTTGCTACAATCTACCTGTTACACTGCAGTTCAAAAACAAGAAGCTTTAATGTATCTGTATTAGTAGCTCAGTTACTTTAGGAAAAAACTGGGGGTTTACCAACCCGTAGGTAATCCCCACCTCCTGACAGTAACTGATTCCCCAAAGACCTTTGACTACAGAATAGGAGACAGGACTAGGGAGAACTGCCATCCTGAACTGTTATAAAGCCATTTGAGGCTTCCTTTGGCAGGATCTTCTTGCAGTTTTAGAACTACCTGCATGTTGTGGAGGTTATCTGACAAGAACACCAGCAAATCTTTAACTTATTTTTTAATAATTCAGCCCCAGTGTTTATAGGAGCTTTGCAAAATTTATGCAAAAAGAAAAAAATCAAGTCTGCATATCATCATGTCAGTCATCACTAAAAGCTGCAGAACACTATACGACTTAGGCATTCAGCTTAAAGAAAACGCAACCTAGACGAGCCAGGGCACTTGTGCAATTCTCCCATCTTCATTATTCTAGAAGTTCTTGATTTAGTTGTCTCTGATGAGCACAACTAATTGTGTTTACAGCAGCAGAAAGAGAGGAAAGTTTGCCAAGAGAGTTACAAGTTTCCTTCTACAGAACAAAGTCAGTAGCTCATCCATCCCTGGAGTTTCCCTGAAAGTTAGGACAGCCCAGAACGAAGTTTTGTTCAAGTGATTTACAACTTTGTAATGCTCTAATAAGAAAAGCAGGGGCTTTGTGACAGCTTAGCTTTAAAATATGACAGCTTGACAGGTGAACCAGTGATGTTCACCAATGTAAGTTTCTGAAATAAGCCTGAGGCACAATCCATGCAGCTTGTAAAACAGCCACATCAGCTTGAGCAGACAGACACAGGTGATGTTACCTGAGTAACAAAGATGTGTTTTTCAGGCTGGATATCACTACAGGCTCCACTATCTTTTCCAATTGCATTTCTCCCTTCCAATAGCACCTCAGTCTCGTTGCTGTTGAACAAGCTAGTTTTCATCCCAAACTCACTCTCCAATTGTCTCACTCTATCAGGTGTTTCCAGGGGGATGGTCCCAACACACTTGATAGCCTTATACTCCATGTTTCATTACACACCTTCCCCTTGGCCTGATGTACACATCAAATGACAACAAAACAATTTTGACATCTCATAGAAGGCAGAAGAATAATTGTCCCCAGCTATGTTTGAGGCCTCTTCTTACTTTTCTCCTCCCTTCCACTCTCTCCCCCTCAAAAAGTTAAATAAGAACAATCCAAGCTTCAGGAAAAAAAAAATCATAGTAACGTTACAAAAGTGAAAAAATAGATCTTTACAGTCAGACACAGTCAGCTCCAAATCTTTACTGTTCTCATAATTCTGTCAGTGAAATTATTTGTGCATGTTAGTGATACTAAAAAACAAAACCCCTGACATTTTATAGCATTTTGTGAATCATACCAGTTTTAAACAAGGAGAGCTTATAATAGCAAATACTCTGACCTATCATGTAATGTAAGCCATCTATTCACCAGATGCAGATGATATGATTAAATATTCTGGAACTATAAATATTTATTTCATGTATATCTCAGGGGTGGTTTAAAACCCACATTTGTACAGGAAAAAACTATATTATGCAAATATATTCACACATATATATAGACAGCATAAAATATCATTCTATAAAACAAAAAGTTTATGAATAAATAATTACCCCATGGGAATTGCAGTAAGGCATTCAGGGACAACAAACCCAGGTATTTAGTGCTTATACCTTTTCTTTGTAATCTATTGTATTTTATTATGGTATTCAGGTATTTTAGCTCCCGTAAAGACTCTGGAAAATGGTTATGTAAATAGCTTTAATGTCGTAAACAGGTTTTCAGCTATTTTTTGCCATATGTTAAAGATGACAGAAGATGTTACAAGTGATGAAATTCATTCACAAAGCGGAAGCTCAAGAATTCATGAGGTTTTATGCTCTAAGGGTAGGAAATAATTTTGGCTCACTCCCAGAATGAACTGTTTAATCAGAAAACATGTTGCACTGAATTAACTAGTGGTTCCATGACTCAATGACTCTTCCCATTACCAAAATTCTAATTTAAGGGATAAACCTCTTCTCACTTAATTCATAGAAATACAGGTATGTGCAGTTTTGACTGTTAAGGCTAAGTGATATTTTTACAGACACTAGTGTATCAGTGTTACAGGAATTTCTTTTAACTTTTAGAACATCCCAAGAAAACTCCTCATTTGCCATTGTCACTAAACTGTAGAGAAAGCAACACAGTAGTCGGTAGGTTGGCTTTTGGGTCCTCCAAAAGCGAAAAAGACACTGAGGGGTTAGGAATTTGTATCCCTAGGTGAAACCCCTTAGGATACACCTGTGAGCAAAGCAAGGACTGAAGAGGACATTACATTTTCAAGGCATTCACTCAGTATTAATGTTTCTAGAGATCCTTACTGTAGACCACCACATTTAAAACACTGTCCTTATTTACAAGGATTTAAGTAGACCTGATGAAAGGCATTCATATATCAGATTATTAATAGGTGCTGCTGTAAAAAACAAAATACATTTTCCCTTCTCTGAAAATACAGCATAACACTGAGATCACCTGGAGCTCTATCTACCTTAACACTGAGATAACAAGCTCATTATTTTAGCTTTCCTTTAAACATCTACTTACAGTGGTATATTTCCATTTCACTGAAAAATCTCCCCTGCATTGTGCAGCTCCTGGAGAGCAACTGAGTAAATGCAAAACCTGACTAATTTACAATTTATAAAAAGTAATGCAATTATCTTGATCAAATTAGATTTAATTACAAAGCCTGCAAGCAGTCTAAGGATATTTTCTTGACACATGCTCAGCTGAAAACTCCCATAATTTTCAGCAGGGTACCCAATATCCATTTCTGGTTGTATCTCTCTCCTTTTGGTTTGATAATCTATGGTTAATTTCACCATCCTGGAACATCTCTTCCCAGCTCGACAGTTACTGTTTATTTATACCACCCTGAACACCTCCTCAAAAGGCATCCAGTTTCCAAATGGAAGCATCCAAACTCAAAGGAAAATACTAATAACTTTTCAGAAAGAAACATGTCCAAAACTTCTGCAGTCCAGGGAGAACAAAACAAAACCCTGCAGAAAATTAGTATCCACCAATCCAACAAAGCAGCTCCTTTTTTGTCCTCCTTTCAGCAATGTCACATAGAGCTGGTATCCAAGAGCACAAAAGGCTGCTGCTAGGTGTCAGCAGCAGATTAGTAAAAATGCTATGATGGTGTATGCAAAGATGGAAAACATCCCACTTACCATCTTCCTCAGAATATATACGCCAATAGCACCCACAGTACCTGCATGTCAGTATTCTCTTATCGCCTTTATTGTTTTCCTTCCATAAATTGATATTGGAAATAAGAGCCAAAGAAAGTGATAATGTAGACAGGGATTCTCAGTGCCACATTCACTTACCTGCAAAAGGAAAAGCACAGGGTTTGAGCTCACCAATCACTAAAGTTAGCTAATCTTATTAGATGGCTGCTAATTACCTCTGGCACAAAGAAGGATTACATGAGGCAAAGAAATGTAATGTTTAGTAGACACTGATGGGTTATATTGGGGGAAAAAAAACCCAAAATATTTTATTTATCAAGAGATCATCAACATTTCCCTTTCTGTTTGCTGAAAAGCAGATGTGACAATGAAACAGGTGGTGGAAATATAAACACTTTTAAAACCTCCAGGGTGTTTTCTCAGGAAGTGTCTAATGATTGTCACTAGATCTGTTGCGACATTTACTTTATAGGCCAACATGGTGCAAGTAGTTGCTGGGATTTTGCCAGTTATCTCCTAGGCAACTGGCTGCTCAAAGGAGCCACAAATAGAAGCAGTAAACCCCACTCCCGATTTCAGTCTCAAAACATTTTGCACTTGTAACATTCACATTGCAAGAAAATATACATCCTACAAAGGTATGGGTGATCAAAGAAGCATGCAATCCCTTTCGTGGGATACTACAGCCACAGATGTTAGGAACAAGAGAGTCAGATCTGTGTGTGAGTGACAAGAAAATAACTCAATAGCTTTCAAGAAAACTCAACACTTCTTCAATAACAGTGCAATATGAGGATCCCATTTGGACTCCTTAGACATCAGAGGAAATTATATTGTTTTAAAGGTTTGTTACAATTTTGTGGTGCTGCTTATTTCTGTTTAGCTTTCAATACAAGTGTAAATGAATTAATTTTAGGTCACTCATGCATTTTATTTAGTAAGACAATAAATAGGCAAGTGAAAACCTAGAAAAAATATGCTGTCAGCTGTTCTGAACAACCAGGTCATACCTTACTTACATCTCTCTAAGAATAACAATTCATCATTCATGCTTGCTCATTAAATACAATTTTTAATTTCTTCAGAAATTTTCTTTTTAACTCCCTTGTAAAAATAGTGAGTATTTTATAAAGAGGTATTAGAATTATTAAAATATTATTTTAGAGTATCTACACATCAAGTTTATTTATATCTTAGTTTACTCTGTATTTATATAATATTTTAACATCTTACAGAGAAAATTAACCATTCCCCAGAAGAGACTGTGTAAAGAATTAAGACTTCTCTTGATAAATCAAATGAATTCTAGCTTTAAAATATATTTAAATTTAAAATGTGGATGCTTTCAGGAAAAGACATTCCCCAAGTTATTAAAACACAGAGCACAGATGTTAGTTAACAGCAGCAGGCATAGATTCACCAACAAAGTAAAACACAATCAAAACATAAGAAAATCTCATGCTGCTAAATAATGTTGGTGTCATACTGACAAAATCAAAATTAATTTTAAAGCCTCCTACAATCTTAACAAAGAAAGTATCAAGGAAATATATAAGTAAACAAATTAGTCATAAACATTCCTTTAAAACAGACACAAACACATCACAAGCGTATACAATTTTATCATTTTTATTTTAATAAATGCATAGCTCATTCTTAAAATTTGCAGCAGCTTTGCAGTTGTGTTTCACTGTATAAGAAGAGTCTTACAATATCTTTTTTAGGCTAAGTACAGAGTTTTACTATAACTTGGAATATATTACTTACATATTTTATTTAGAGCTATAAAGACGCCTGATTGAAAAGGGATTCATTACATGCAGCTTATACTGCATGACAATAGAAAATGAAGATGTACGTAAGGTAAACTGAGTATCAGAAACAGCGTAGGTAACACCACACAAAACCTGAGTTTAGTACTATTTGCTTTTCAGCTGTGTTGCTTCTGAAATAAGTTGAGCAGAGATTTCTGTTACGCCTGCATAAGGTTGTATTTTATCACAGAGCCAAAGTGACCCATCAGATTATCTCATTCAACCTCTATTGACACAGGGTATGTCTCCTCCAGATACCTGGTATTAAACTGTTCCATAATGCCTAACTACTGCATGAGGGATCCAATTCTGAGTATGTATAGAATCATAGAATTATTCAGGTTGGAAAAGACCCTTGGGATCACCAAGCCCAATCATCATCCCTACTCTACAAAGTTCTCCCTTAAACCATCTCTACCAACACCACATCCAAATGACCCTTAAACACATTCAGAGATGGTGACTCAACCACCTCCCTGGGCAGCCTGTTCCAGTGTCTAAACACTCTTTATGTGAAAAAAACTTTTCCTAATGTCCAGTCTAAACCTACCCTGTTGCAGTTTGAACCCATTTCCTCTTGTTCTGTTGCTAATTACCTGTGAGAAGAGACCAGCACCAACCTCTCTATGAGAGGTTCAAAAAAAGAAAACAGCAGCAGATGTGCTGAAGGACATAAAGCTACTAGAAAGAGAAAATGGTAGAGAGAGAAAATCCAGAGAGTACCATAATGAATACATGTGAAGCAAAATCTTCTGCATTAGGACTCTTCATTGCACAGACATCTTTTGCATTATGTCATTAGACTGGAGAAAAGAACAACTACCTGCATAAATTACAGGAAACTTTTCTTCAGTGTTCAAGACCAAGTGCCTGCACCATTTCTCCAAAGATTAATGAATGGGAAGTTGTTCTTTGCCATCAAAGTTATGCTGAGGAAACCAGAAGCATTATTAAAAAAAAACCCAACAAAACACACACACAAAAAAACCCAACAAACAAACAACAAACAAAAAACTAAACACACAAATGGACCGTTGTCAAAAAACGTTCTGAAGGACAGATGAAACTGCACTCATTAATTCAAGGAGAAATTTAGGAAAAGACCTTACATTATACATTGAAGGGACTAGTAATGAAGCTATTTGTAACTGCTGCATTCCCAGGGAGCAAAATTCCTTGCAAGTCTGGTAAGGAATTATAAAACCACAAGTCTCAGGTTTGTTTCTTCAGCTACAAACAAGGTACCGAGGATAAATGAGCATGATTTCTACAAGTAACAAACTAAGAATTTTCATTTGCTTTCCAGTCCCTAGTTTTCCACTGAAACACAACAGTGAAAAATTACACCAAGTTTATCATACACATCCACCTGCCTGAAATGTTCTGTAAAGGAGATGAAGGGAGAACCAAAAGAGCTGGCCAGCCAGGCACCATTAAGAGGAAAAAAAGCCAAACCAAATCAGCTAAAAGTTATGTAGGAGACCTCAGCTAAGATCTCTGAAGATATGAAAAGAAGAATAAAAGATACTATATCAGCTGAAAAGAGAGAGCATAGAATGGGGGCACTGCCTTCAAAATCAGGATACAGATTATTAACTTCATGCAGAAAGACAGAGATGAAAAGAGCAGCATGGCAAAAGCACATGCCAAAAACCTGGCAAGCCCAGGAGAAAAAAGGTAGTCAGAGCTGACAAGAGGGATGAGATTACAACAAACCAAGCCAAGAGAAAACCATGACATAAGCCAAATTTTTATCAGTAGAAGTGAACAGAAAGTGACAGATTTTAGAACTCTGCAGTACAAAAAACCAAGCCAAGAAATGACAGGAGAAGGAAAAAAGGAAGATTTCCCAGAGCACAGTCAAGGTTAGCACAGGATAGGTATGAGAAAGGAACACATTACTTTTCCACCCCAATTAAGGCTGACCCACTATTTTCTGATGTAGTACAAAAAAGGCAAGAGTAGCTACACCTGGGTAAGGAAAGCAGTTATTTACAGAGTGGAAAGAAGAGAAGCACTAGTTAGAATTGAAGGAAAAAAGCATCAGAATAGAAGGAAATCTAGGAAAACAAATAAGAACAAGAAAAAAATATTTTGCAAAGTTTGAAATTACAGTAATCAATTTCTGTAGACTGGGGTAGGATATGAAGTGAGAAGGATGGAATTTAATGAAGTTTTGCATACAATATAATGGCAACACAAAAAAGCCTAGTCCAATGGCAAAGTGTCCTATCAATGTTGTGTGAAGGACCAGCACAACTTTGAGTTCCATTTAGCTGTTGTATCTACAAGTCAAAACTATGCCAATGGCATGGTACATTCTCTGAAAATGTGTAGGATTCTGAAAATTAAGACTTACAGCAAGATAAGTAGATGCTGTCACAGATAGAGGTGATACTCTCTGAAGCAAGCAAAATAAAACAATAATCTAAATAACCAAATTAAAAACTGCTACAGTTTAGGGAAACACAAAATCAGTCCCTATTCCAAACATGTCCAGTGAAACTTTGCACTAGCTCTATGCAGCTCTTAAGTTATAATCCTGCTGCCTAGGCACTGCTCTCCAGATGATACTGTTACCTTTCTGCCGCTAAAAAGAGTTAAACAAAAATTTTTATTTTTTCTTGCTCACATACAGTAAACAGGAAACAAACAAAAAAATCATTGTACTAAACTCAAGAAGACATTTTAATCATCGAACCAAGAATTCTACATATTATATCTAAACAAAACAGCCTGAAAATTAACATGAGTTTCTCTGGTGTGCAGAGAAGCAAGTGTCAATGAAGGTTTGCATCAGCATTTCACCTGAAACTCCAGACATCTCATAAAAGTCACAATCTACTGACAATTCAAGCCTATCTTTAAGGAGCAACAGCTCACTTCATAACTGGTGGCAGTGCTGACAGGCACATGCACCTACAAGAGCTGATCACAAGTTCCTAAGAACTTTTCCCTCATTCCATCAGTAGGCTGGGAAAGGAGACAGATTATTAGACACCTATTTTAAGTCCCTAAAGGTAGTATAGAGCCTGCATCTGAACAAGGTTAACCTCTGTCCCAGGACATAAAACACTGCAAATACCAACAAGCAGTGAGTATATATGCTGGTGCATCAACTCCTATTGTCTGATACTTAACATGCTGAGCAGGGGCCTGGGGTTCACTCTGGTAAGGGTGACTGTAAGGAGTGAATTACTAGACCTTGAAGCATTGGCTCTTGCATCAAATTTATCTTTAGCTTTAATGAAGCTGAACAAAACTGTAGATATTTTTAATCTGATTTCTACCAAATAAGTTAGCTTTCCTCATGTTCACTTTTTTTGATTTTATGACATCAATACACAGTATAGTTCCAATTTTTACTATCTGAAGTCAGTGAAGAAATATAAATCTGGGAAGTTTTTTCTATTCAAAAGTGACTACTATCAATATTGTGGAATGTTGCTTGGGTCCATTTACATTTCAAGGTTTTAAAAATAACTTTCCATGCCCTGCAGTTCACTGTTAGGAAAGAACTGTTGAGAAATAAGTGGTATACAGAAGGCTGCAAGACAAAATAAACCTTTATCATTTAAAATAACACATGACATTTTTGAAACAATGACGACTTGGTAATCTACAGAATAGGAATACTATTTACCTCATGAAAGAAACTCAGGAGTCATGTAAGTCACTCCTGACTAATGTTGCCAGAAGAAAAAAAATCTCTATGTTGCAATCAGATAAAAACAACTAGATTAAAAATTACTGAGGCAGCTGTTCAAAAAAAATTCCATCCGTAGCGAACTGGTCTCATGCCATTGAACAGTTTAGAGAGGCTGCAGTTATAAAACATATCCACCCTGTACATTTTTTTTAATCATGTGTGAACAAGTTCACACATAGCAAAGGAAAAATGCAAAGGCTCCATTAACAATGCCTGACGTGACATTTTATCCTCCTAGAAGACATGAGTCTGCAGTGAGTCTAAAGGCAAAAATGTCCACCAAATAAAAAAACAAAACTAACTAACAAAGAAAACCCAGAATAATTCCTGAAAACAAAAGCTCACTACATATAGAAGTACTTTATCATGAAAAAGAGTAGTCAACAAATGCTTTTCTAGAGAAAAATGTGTTTGTTTTGATTCACAGTGAGCAACAAGGATAAAAAAGTAGCTGCCCTTACTGTTTGGCTAAAGTAAAATATTTCTGCCCAATAATCCTGTGAAGGCACACAGCAATAACAGATGCACAAAACAACGTAGGGTTTATCTCCTGGTGTTTAACTCTTTAAAGTGATTGCAGATAGCTCCAAATTTAGTTTACGGAAGTTTTTAACAAGGTGGAACCATGAGAAATTGGGACAGAAGAAAACTTATTTCACAATAAAATCCCAGAAGAGCTGAGCATAAATTTACATTTTAGCAGAAATACATCATCTGACCACATCACAGATATCCCCCACCCAATCTCTCTTTTCTCCTTGCTCTTGGCTAGGTATCTTTGGGCCAGGACTCTTAAACAATGCAGACAATTGCTAAAGTTGGACCAAAATGGGAAGACTGAAGATAAAACCAATGCTGGATTATTTTTTTTTCCACATAATCACTGCACTTATGACCTAAAGCCTAGAAAGTTTCTGAGCAAACCTGATGCCTTTTTACTAGGCTTCTCTTAAGGACAGGTAAAGACTGAAAATGTAGTGAGAGACTTATAAATGATTCCCCAAAACTCCTGGACACGAGTTGTGCATACTGACAGCAGCACTTACCTGAGAAGGATGATACAAAACATCATTCCAAATACATTGAAAAGAATATATTTTACACTTACATCAAAGTTTTCCCTCCTACACTCTTCTCTATTTTTTCAGAAAACCAGTGGCTCTATAGCAGTTTTAATGCCTTTTTCACTAAAATAATTTCTAGCTTTTGGTACAATGCTAGCTAATTCCACAGATGGAAAAAAAAACCCATGAGCTTGCTTTTGATCCACTACTTGCTTAATGAAAGGAAATACCCTTTCAGTCACAACACAGGCATTGTTTTCCATGAAGTACCATGTCTTATTTGGCATCAAGACAACACTTGGCACTTTATCCAAAAGTACAAAAATTTACCACATGGAACTGGCATTCACAAGTGTTATATATCCTACAATTATTTCAATAAATACCAACTTGACCTCATTAACCAGCATGGACAAGCATATCGTAATGAAATATGCTGTTGCCAAAATAAAATAAAACCACATCCAATTTGCACTTAAGGAAATTATTTAGTGGAAAAGAATAATTTAAAAGTACAATAGAGTATTTTAAAAGGAAAATCAGACACATTTCTAAAACACGTACTTCTGTTGAACTACAAATTATGGAGCTGGTTAAAGAAATCAGAGTGAAATTCTCTGTCTCCTGCTGTGGAAAACTTTAATAACCATGATTCTTCTTGGTTCCACGTGCTATGAATTTATGAATTTCAGATAAGTTAAGCACACTTTGCAGATCCTGGAAGAGACTGAAATTCTTATAGGTATTAGCTCTAATATCTGAAGCCAGCTGGAGCTCAGAAAGGTGCTGTATCCATCTCAGAATTTGCAACCATGGAGGCATCAGACAGAAAGAGTGGGCTAATTACAGGTGGGGAGCAGTTTAAGGGTCCTACAAAATTGGGTTTTGGCATTTCGATGCCTGTGTTTACTGCAGTCTTCCTATGAAACATTCCCCAAAAGGTGAATTCAGGTCAGAGCACTTACCTGCATCAAAAGTCTTGCTGAGAAAGAAGTATACAGCACATGTGGTTCTGTGCTATTGTGAAATGGAGAAAGGCAATTTTGCAGCATACTAAGAGTAGGTCTAATAATTTATTGACTCTATTTTGCCGTGGTTACCTGGATTCATAAACTGTGAGAAAGGAAGCATTTATTTTGACACAATAGGAAATTTGGGAGGGTAATATTAAATATTGATGAACTAGATCAGATCAAAGTATTATGTGAGAAAACCACAAGCTGCTTTAGGAAGCCTAGATTAAAAAAAAAACCCAACAAACTCAAACAAAACAACAAACAAGACAAAAAAAAGCAACAAACAAAAAAACTCCACAAACCAAACAAAAAACCAACACACAAAAAATCCCCAAAATGACACAACCCAACCAACAACAAAAAGCAAACCTGCTAAAGACTTTTTCAAAGCAGTGACCTCTACTACTAATGGAAGCAAAACACACAGCAACCAAAAATGCTATTCTTGAAGAGCTGGACAGTTTACTAGGACTTACATTTCTGTCACATGGAGTACTTTTACCATATTTTTGCTGGAAAAGTCCTTCAATAATAGAAAAGTGTTTGCTACCTGCTGCAGACAATTCCATTAGGTCTTCTGCTTTCAACTATGATATATTCCCACATGTGTGAAAAATCACTGAATTTTTTATTATTTCCTGTACTTCATATATCAGTTCAATATTATTCATTTTATGTAGATTAATAGCTAATTACACATTTCCATTTATCTGTTCTCAGATAGACTGCTATACAGCTTGTTTCTCTAAGTTATTTAGGCTGTTACTCCCGCTTCCTTTTATACAATAGCAGCAGACAACTCAAGTTCAGTGATATAACCATTCCACAAGTGAGATTCAAACTACTGGTACTTTATTTAAAGGATGCCACATGGTTCACTGTACAGTGTTGCTGGCAAACATTTTTTTGAGTCAGTTAAGAGCTCTGCACAGATCAAGAGAAGAGCACACCTCCTTGGCCTACCAGACACCTAGAAAAAAATATTTTGCCAACAGTATGGTTTGAGTCCATTAATAGAAATTAACTTAAAAGTTACACTAGACTTCCAGACACAGTACCATACTAACACAGCTGTAGAACTTCAACACTACAACTGAATTTCATCAGCCAGCTCAGACTGGACATAGTGCCATCTGCCCTACTCTGTACAGACATAAACATGGAGATCTAGAAAAATAATTATTTTAGGACGGAAGAATGGGGAGATAGCAAATGTTAAAAAAAAAAGTATTATTAAGCCACACAGATTATTTCCCATATCATACTACTCTTCTCAAAGTTGCAAAGACTATTTAGGAAACTCCATAGTATATTCAAGAAGCATGATGATGTGTACCAAACCCAGTCTGTATTGCTTCTAGATAGGCCCAGCAAAAGGCTTACTTGGAAATACAAAACAGAAGGATACCATTACAGCAGTCAATTCCAGGCCTTGCATTACTTATGGTAAAGAAGAAGGTCTCATTGCTTTAAGAACTAACTTGCTTTCTTTCTCCTAATAGCTACTGGTTCACTGATCACAGCTTGTGAAACAGCTTGCTTCTCAGTTCATAGCCAGAATGTCATTCAAGAAGGGCTAGTGCAAGATTTCGTATAAAAAGCTACAGCTATGACAACATGGGGAAAGTTTTGGTTCCCCATCTCCATTCTCACTGGTAAAAGAGGACAGAGCTTCCATGGGGGCTCTGGAGATCAGTTCAAGGTCTGCTGGCTAAACTGGAGCAGTCATTTGCCTAGAGGCTGCAGAAAAGATTTGGAGAAAAAAAATAAATCTAGCAAGACTTCCCAACCTGCAGACTTGCTTTGTAGGTCCTGACAAAAACCTCAGTCTTTTGGAGGAAACAGAGCTGGCCTCAGCCTGTCAGAATACCAGCAATAGTGCAATAGTGGTCACTCCATACCAAACTCTGAACCCTTCTGAGCTGCTTGGTGACCATTTCCTCCTCCTGACCTCTAGTCATTCCACAAACAGGTTTTCTCCAGCTTTCCCTTTTTGTTATTATTATTACTGCTTCCATCCAAACAGGTCTTCCAGATTTGTGTCTTCTAAACCAAAGACAAACAATTAAATGGTAAAATTTAGAGACACATGGAACCATCACAGTCGTTCTGCTCTCCTTGACCACATATTTTTCTCCTGGGTTTTTTACTGCTTAGATAATTAAAACGTTGAAAACAAAGACCAGGTTCTTACCTCACGCAGACTACAGCATAGAAGGCCTCTTACTGTAATTGTGGCTTTTTTGCTACTATTGAGAAACAATCCATGATTATACTTTATTAAACAGGAATCTCTCATCTTAGACTCTTCCACATCTCAAAACTGCAATGCAAACTAAAGGCTGTTATTTCAAACTGTCTTCCTTTGTTCAACTGCTTTCTCACTATAAACACACTGCTCTTTTCTTCCAAAAAAGTCCTTGAACTATCCTGTATTGTCATTTAATATTTTATGATGGCTGTCCAGTGAACAGCATATATGCACAAGATAACCATGAGAACAAATAATTAGCAGGTTTTGGCTGGCTGAATGCCTGCTGTGAAGAAAACAGCAATTCATCTCCTTCAAGAGACAAAGAAAAAGACTGAAGACATCTTGCATTAAACCATTATATTCCTTCCCTGCAGTGTAATTGCTTATTTAAACACATTAAGAGAACTAAGAGTTTCTGTACAGCAGAGACAGTGTCCCTACATCCCCTCCCCTTTTACATAGCTTTAAAGTCAGCTAAAAGAATGCAGAAGTAATTTCAGTGATAAGACAGATCTGTGTTTTATTTCTTTTTCAAATTAAACAGTCTCAGCTTAAACTAGTGACAAAAACAGAATTGGATTTTTCCATTTCTTAGATTGTCATCAGTTGTTTTTCCACTGTGGAGTATTTTCTGGGCTTCCTTCATTTTGCCTGAACATGAATGAAAATTAACTGGAACACAGAATGGAAGTGCCCCTCCACTTTATTAAGCATTAGCCCATGTTAGCTGGATTCTGTATTCCCTCTCTGCTTGTTATCCCCATGTACTGAAATTGGGACAAAAATGCTTTCTGTTTCCATCTAAGGCAGGAACACAACACTTCTATGAGGTAGCATCACTCCCTCATCACCGCATCACGAAGTTCTAGAAACCAGCTCCCAAATCCCACTGCTCTGTGGATCTCACAGAAGGAGATGATCTTGGCAGCAACCCCTGCTTGTGTATCATTGTGATTCCTATAGTCTCTTCTGTCACATACACAATAACCACAGACATCTCTTCAAAACACAGTGAGATTTTACAAAGCCATGGCCAAAATGCCAGCAGAAAACCACATAACAGACTAAATTCTGCAGGTCCTCCTATCTTCCTGTGCTAAAGCCCCAAACCCAGTGAGACCATGCAGGAGCAGCATAAGAATGAGTAAGCGGGAGAATACACCCTCAACACAGAGTATTCCCGAAATTCTGCTTGCATTGCCCAGCTCAAATTAATAAGTGGTTGCAAACCAGCTGGGCCATTCCAAAGCTAATACACATAAAAGCAGGAACCGTCCTTGTCCTCAGAGTCAGGACAGTCACCTCCCTGCCAACAGCACAAAAACACTAGCTGCCATGCCAGTCCTCTCCATCTCATATCAAAACCCTGAGAATTCAATGCATGCATCTGAGAGAAATAAGAGGAACAGAAATTTTAGAAGAGTTTTTTGGGTAGACAAATAGTACACTTCCCAAGATTTCCACTCCAATGTTAGCAAGCAGTGTCTCAGACACCCAGCGAGGTCTGCAATTCAGAGTTGGTAATTCCAGTTTCTCAGAAGCCATCATGCCTACAACATGTGCTTCTAAGTTCCTGGATGTCAGCCACCTGGGGACTGTCCACAAGTCACATGCTGCTCTAGAGAGGAGCCACTTTCCCAAAACGGGAAGGCTACGACTAGCTTCCTGCACTTAAAATGCCTGCCTTTCAGATAAATGGCACACTGAGACATATAAATTAACAAAGAGGCCAAGTTACTAATCAAGCTTTCAAATATCTTCTGTGATCTGTACTGAAAAAAAATATCACCTTTACACTGCAGAGGTGTAACGGGATGTTAAGACTGCACTGAAATTGTGTGCAGTACTGAAGAGCAGCAAACAGAGGAAGCAAGGCAGAGGAGTGAGAAGATGGGCAAATTGTTACTGAATATATAAACACTGCAAAGTGTTAATCAAGCATATTTCTCCCTATATCAAGTTCATGGCATACAGCACAACATAGTGTGGAAGTTTTCACACCAAGTGTTCCTCATTGTGAAGAGAAAGGACCAGATTTTGTTTCCAGTGAGATCAGGTCTTGTTTGAAGCCTTTACATCTGACAATGTACCAGTCAGAGAGGACAAAATTAGTATTTCTGTCCTCTCTCATATTTCCATACTTACAGATCTCCAAAGAAAACCAGTAATTGTCAAAATGTTTCCAGCATTAATATACCTGATCCTTTTAAATAAGAAGATGTATATGTATTAGTCACATAAAAGGCTTTAAAAGATACATAAAATCTGTAGCAACCCATGCTTATTAGCAAATCTGAGCCAATTTAAGAGGATGTCATTGATTTAGCTCATCAAATAAACACATTTACCATCAGCTATGTTTCTCCCATGTTTCCAGTATAAAGCTCAATAACAGATATATGATTAAGAGACTTAAAATGCTCAGAACCACCACTGATGACTTGTCATTCATTATTTCATGCAGAAGCTTCCAGTTGTAAGTCTCCATTTGCATAAATTCAAATTTAGGAATACAGGATTTCCAAGAATAACTCACTAAACAATCAGTTTTTCCCACCATTTCTACTTTTCCACTAGTAAAACAGACATTGTTATCCTCACCTCTCGCTCTGTGGTCCTGAGGATGATGTATTCATTAACGAATGCATTCTAAAAAGTGGGCATAGCTTATCCTACAGTTGGTTTAAATACATTATATATTCCTTTGAAAATTCCACTGAAAGAGAAAATATCAAGGGAGTACACTGAACAATCCAAGGTATTCCACATATTTTATTGAACCTTCCTTCCCCTCTGTAAAGACCATTCTCTAGCATTTCCAGATTGTTCTTTGAGATGTCAGTGAAGGGAGACAACTAACATCCAGACTTAATCCCATGAGTGCCATTGTCATACAAATGGTGGAACCTACAACAGAAGACAATGGGGCAAAACCAGGCAGTATGAATTAAAGTATTAACCTGCCACAACAGAGATACAGCAAGTTAGCTAAACACACCCTGAGCACATGCAGCAGCTTTTTGGCTGCTAATCCTGAGATGGTGTCAGTTTTTGAGAGTTCATGCTAGGAACAAGCACATCAGTGCTTGAAAGGTCTTTGTGGCTGGCCTCATCCTGTTTTGCTGCAGCAAGTCTAGACAACAGTCAGAAGTGCCCCTTACCACTTTTCTTTCAGCGCTGTCATCCTTTCACCTACCCAAATCAGCCTGTTTAATGCAGACATCACAGAATCAAATGTCTCCATTGTGACATTTAAATTATAAGGAACTTGCTACTATTAAAAGAGTTTTCTTGCTAGACTACAAAAATACTCAACTGATTTCAGAGTATACTCTTACAACCTTATTAAAGGCTAAACATTTTGGATAGCTAAGTGTGATTTATATTTGATCAGTTTACTTTGAGGCCAGTATACTGCATATAATGGCATTTGATGCATATCTGATACAGAAAACAACTTCACCACAACTTCTGAAATATATCACCTGCAATATTTTGTGCTACCTTTGAAGCTGCCAATCATAGAGTATCCCTGCTGATCAGTTATATTGTGAGAGAGGTTCAGAAGTTACAGCATGAGACTACAAATTGATCCTTCTTGAGTTTATTTCCCATTTTATCTGTGCTTTGCAATTAAACAAGGAGTACTACAACAACTACATTACTATACCTAGGACCTAGAGTACAGAGACCAAGTAAGGTACCCAAAATGGTGGAACACTGAGAACTGTAACAAAACCAGAATACAAGTATCCATCCTGGCCATTGGTTACCATGTAAGACACAGTCATACAGGGTATGTTGAAGTCAAACACATGTATATCTTGTTAGAGCAGTACATACACTTATCAGTGGCAACTTCCTATGCATTATGTGAACTACTGTGTTGTACAATATCAAGTAGTATCCTATATTTTAAACTAATGAAGATAGGATGCAAATTTGTTTTTCATTTTCATCCTTTCTGATGTTGACCACTACTTTGCCTCTCTGCTTAAACTGTAAACTAGGTTGTTTTTATTGCTATCACATCAGCTCTAGGCTACTTTATCTTGCTGATCAGAGTCCTCCTGTCACTCCTATATTTCACTGATTCTCAGACCCTTAGTGTCTACTGCCTGTTCCCTGTTACTTTAGGCTTTCTTCATTCTGCTGCTATTATTCCTTCCTCTATTCTCCTAGAAGGTGATCTGCCATTTTACTAGCACCTCTCTCTCAAAGTCTAATCTTTCAAACACAGGTTATTGCTAGGAAAGACTGCAAGTTAACTGGTTTGAAATTGTGACATGTAAGATTAATTGTTGTGAAGATTAATCTCTTGTTCCACAAATAAACAAATCATACTTTGTTTTCACTTTGGTTTTAGTTGACTTTGTCATATTGATCGCATGTGGTGACTAAGACAAAAATGCTGAGGTTTTTTTTTTTTTAAGTTTTCTATGGCATGAAGGAAGTAGTGCCATGGAAGCACTCAGAGAAGATCAGACTTAGGCATATATAATATTACTGAGTTAATATTGCCAATGTCCACAAAGGCAATAATGCCACTATGTCTAGTCATCAGAAATAATTTATGCAACTATTTATGCAATGTACAGAAATGTTACTTGAAAAGAATGCTTCAGTCTGATATATTACAAATGCAGTTTTAATTTGTCGAGGAAATAATCTGGAAAAATAGGCATAATGGTATACTGACGTGCTCTTCTTCCCCTTGTCTCCTTTTGGCCTTATAACTTCACGTCCGACTCATGAGCAGCTGAGAAAGAAAAGTACTGTTTCCTGTGTCCAGAAATTTGAACCCGTATCTCCCAGTCACCAGACAAAAAAACTCAGTTCAAATCTGTCCTTAACCAGCAGGTAGCAGATTAAGCACAGAATTTCCACACTATCTCGAGCTGGGTTCTTACTAGGTCTGAGAGCATTATTCTGCTTTGGAAAAGAAAAAAAAAAAACCAGCTCTAAATGGAAAAAAGAAAAAAAAAGAGTATAATTTGCTTTCAAGAAGGCAGAACAGAAAGGAGGATCCGATCCCTACCATGTTTTGGTGAGGGGATTATGATATGCTGATATCAGTAAGGAACCAAGCATTGATTAATACCTTCTCAGATTATTTTTTCCTTCTATACATGTTGCTATGGTCATTTCCACAAGAAAAAAACCTTGCGTAGCAGACTGATATTACCCCAGTCACACCCTGTAATGGCATCTCTCCGATGCCATGCAGGCTAATCAGCTCTGCTTCCTGCCTGCGGCATATTAGGTCATCCTTCCCCTGATAGCCCTGCTCTCTGGTCACATGGAGCACTTCAGACAGTCAGCAAGAAGGACATATCTGTGCATCTCCAGTCAATCTATATTAAGGGGCTTACACTGCAAAGCAAAGGAAATGCTGAAAGAGGGTAAAAATACATTAATATCATTACAGTAAAAGATCCTAGGAAATTAAAAACAGTCTGCTTAAGGAACATAGAGCCTGATGTGCTACAGGCATCCTCCAGAGATTTCACCATAGTAACCAGAATAGCCAAAATGTCTGCATCCATTAGGTATAGCATTTAAATTTGGAAATATTTTCCTCCATTTCTGTAACACATGATTTTGCACTTTGGTGAAGAACTCCTAACAGGGAATATAATAATAATAAAATCCTAAAGAAAATGTCTTTTTTATACAAAACAAAGGAGAGGGAGAGAAAAAGATTGAGTTCAGTAACCTAGTTTCTTCACACACTAGGGCCTTTTTCTACACAGGTATCTTAAATAAAATAGCTACTCTAAACAATATACATGTTGCATTCCATCGTAGATCATAGATATACAAATATCTGTGTGTAACGAGATCATTTATTTTGGTAGATATTAATACTAGCAAAAACACTTGTCTATATTTAGATATTATACTGAAACACTAATTCCCCGAAGTTTTTACTTGAAATGTACATAATCAACAGCCAGTAGCCAAAATAAACAAACAGATAAATTACAATGTATCCACAAGTGAATATGTTCTGATGTTTTTGTTTTCTTACTTTCAAGCTTTATGGTAAGTATTCATAACAGACCAAGTTGAGCAAATAAATGTGACACTTGTGTTTGTATTCTACAGTGAACAGACTCCTTTAAGCTCCCTTGGACTTCAGTCACACTCTCCATCTTGCATCTTTCTGACACCTTGTGCAGGCTATTTTGGTGATACCATCATGTAAAAAGGGACAAGGTTTCCATCTGTATGCTCACCTAAAAAACTTTTAATTCCTAAAAAATACTGCTGCTTTTTTTTATTATTTACATTTATTTGGTTGTACCAAAGCTAGCAAATGTGAGGATATATACTAGTAGCTGTACATCAGTTCTGTGCTACAAAGCATAAAGAGAATCACTATGAATCATGCTCTTGGTGTCAGAGGAGAGGAACAAACCCCAGGGACCATCATCACACTTCCGGGCTATTACAGCAGATGAGAACACTTGCACATTAGAAAGACTGTGCTGAGGGATGAGATCAGTGCCAAGCCCCTCTAACCACCTCTTGCCTGAAAGTAGCTCCACTGTGGCCGAACGTAGGTATGCAACTCAAAATGTAGCACATTTCCACAGAAGATTACTGTAGTCTGGCTAAGGCATTTTGCAGTTACAAGCATTTCTATATGCCTGGGGTTTGGTTCCTAAATTTCAACTCAAATGGAATGTACCTTTTTTCTTCTTCATAAGCATGCAGACCATATCATTTTTCACAACAATTCATTACAAAACAGGCTGCCAGCACTGCCATTTTGTGCTGTCACAAAAGATTTTGCTGAGATAGCCATTAGTGCTAATGCTTATTTTGGCAATGGATCATGCTACAGAATATATTTGCTTACCGTAATTATTTGAATTACTTAAAATTAGTGAAGTGCCAATCACTTGTTCAGCAGGGAGATGCATACATTCTCTAGCAAATATCAAAGCAAAGTTGTCAGACAACCAAAAGGCATTCTTGTCTTTAAATTACTCTTAAAGTTACAAAACATTTGAAACTAAATGTCACTTGAGCCTTAAATAGTCATTTAAGAAAAGTTCTAAGTTCTGAAATACTGATTATTAAAAACTCATGAGAAAGAATGAATTTACAGCAATTCTAAAGTATGTAACTCATGTAATTCCCCAAAACCACTATAATTTTCTTAGCACTATTTAGATATTCAACAAGCACTGGTATGCAGTAAAAATATAACACCTGGGAAGAGTGACTAAGTTTTGCACTCTGGCTACTATTTTCACTACAGACTGCATTGCCTCAGATGCACACCCTTGCCGCTAGGAAGCAACAGAAGTGTTGGAGATAAGTCAAAAATGTAAATCCTCACCGGATGAGCTACCAGCTGAGTTTGAACTCACTGTTGTTAAACACCCTCATATCAAGTTTACAAGTCATAAGAGGTCCTGGCTGTTAGCAAGCTACTACTTCTCGGGTGTTTATAGAGGCAAAAAACTGCAAGAGGAAACCCACAGATTTCTCAACATAGTGTGAGTGGCTGTTCCTATATTCATCATGGTTGTTGAATTCTCACTTTTAACTTTAATGGACAGTTCAAATATGAAAGCACATAAATAATTGGAGCTTAATATTTGTAAAGAATTTCACTGACCCTATTAATTTTAAATGAACATAAATACATACAGGAAATTACAGTATAATTACAGCAACTGTTAAATGCATATAGAATGCCCACACTTTCACAATCAGGTATTTATACTTCACAAACAACTACAGCTTGCCTTGAAAGTCTGTACCTTCACAGGATCTTGCATCTAGTTTTATGACTACTTATTTGAAGATCCCCCCCAAAATTGGAAAGCAAATGCTAGTATTAAGGTGACAACCCTTGGGCACCTTGTAGATTTGATTTCTTTTTATTCCCATTAAGACCAAGTACAAAGGAAATTAATGGCAAATTTGGGTTTGGAAACAGTATGTACTCACTTTTCATGGCCATAAATATGGACAAAAAAAGGCAATGGCTTGTCAGATTTAGATACTAATCCACTTTCAAGACAGATGCATTTCTTCCCTTGCCTCCCCAAACCATTGCTTACATTCTTTGGATTTTTTGCTAGCACAAACTGTTAACAGATTAAGTGTGAAAATTTCACAAAATCTCAAAAACCTGCAAATCACAAAAGCTTAAACTACCAACAGTGAAGACAGAGGCTAAAACACAAAACGTTGCATCTTAGGTAATACACTATATATATTCCCAAAAGTACCTCTTTTTTTGCCTCAGTGGTACAAATATAAAACTGTTGTGAACTACAATCATTTAAACTCATTCTGTAAACTATGGATATTACAATAACTTTCCTGATGTCATGGCAGACACTTTTCTCTTTTGGCATCAAAGTCTGACAGTTGCTGAGGTTAGTATTTGGTAGTGCTTTACTATGGGACACAATGCAGTCAGATGCAGATAGTCAGTTCTTTCACACTTTCTGCCTAACAGATTATTTCCATGAACAATTTTTTTGAGAAAAACTGAACCAAAGACAAACATTGGCTCCACCCCATGCTTAGATTTTTTTTTTGGTGGTGTTTTGTGGGGGTTTTTTGTTAATTAAAGAAGGAAATCAAGGATAGCTTGTCTCTCCTGTTGAATCATAGTTAAAATAACAGCTCTGCATTTCTTTTAGTCTTGATGGTGTCTAATTCACATATTCTAGTGATGGGGTTTTGGTTAGGGGTAAAGGCTCATTTTTTTCTTTAAATGATATGCTAATGGACTAAAGGAGTGATGTGTTTATTTTCATCATGTTAACATTATATGAAAATCTGACCTTAGAAGAAATGTATAATAATAGTATTGAGTGAATAAGATGACATTTGCTTATTTTTTGGACCACTTCAATTTCTGCATTAGTGACTAAATCCAAGTAGTGTGCAATATGAATCAATGTGTGATTCATTCTGCAATGAATTAATATGCATTAACTTAATGAAAAATCGAAAGGTTATTTTAAAATCCAACCAGGGTGTACATGTTCCAAGGATAAAATGAATCAGACTACATAAAGTTTCAAGACAGTCTCAATACTGCAATGAAATTGTTTTCTGCTCTTCACAACTTTGGTTTAGACAAAGGACCCAAGTGCTTGCTAACACTTCACATAGCTACTTAGCACATCAGGTGTAAGGAAGCAGTATTTCTGACATGGAAATAAGCCAGGCCTTCTCCATCCTCTTCCATCAAGTTTTGATCCAGATCAGTAGCTTAAGATGGCATGTTTGGATCCTTGTACATGGAGGGATACTGGCTCCCATGTTCAGCCAACAGCCAGCATGTGACCCATATTTGTCTTCATGAGGCCTGAGATCCCCTGCTCAGTCAACCCTCCTACACTATCAGTAGCTTACTGCTAACCCTGGTCTCATCAAAAGCAATGGAAATACTCCTCAAACATTTCAATATAACGTCATCTCTGCAGTTCAACAGTTGTAGGTAACTCAGCACAAGGTTGCATATTTTAAATTCCAACACTAGAAATACAAACCACAAGGTTGAACTTGCAATCTACCTAACACTAACAGCCCTCAGTCTCCATATAAACAACAGCCTCATTTACTGTTGTCTTTTATACAACATCAGGAAGTTATTTACTTACAAGATATGAGAATATAATGCAAGAGGCTACTCTTCTATACAGTTCTAAATGAAGTGTCCACTTATATCCTTAGTCCCTAATTAACCTGCAGAATCAATTCAGGTTTTTTTTGCAGTTTCATATCAGGATACATACAACACCATGCTTACAAAGAGGGAACAGTTCAGATATGCAATTCTCAGTGTAGCTTTTTTAAAACACTCTATTTATATACTTAAATATCCAGGCCTTGAAGACGCTATCTCTTCTGCTGAAATGTACAACTCTGTAATGAGATAAAAAGTAAGACACTTACCAGATCACATGTAACAGTGGTGGAATACTTAAAAAAAAACATTGCAAGAATTCCTGCAAAGAAAAATCAAGCCTATGACTGATTCTTTCAGCCTCTTCTAATCCTGTACATGACTCTCTCTTAACTGCAACTGAGATACTGATTCAGTTCATGAAAGAGATGACTGATCCAACTGAGTAAGGGGAGAGGGATGGAACCCACTGTGAGAAGAGGCTTGCCAGAACATTCCATCGTGCTCTTCCCAACAGACTGAGCACATGGAACCCACTGTGAGAAGACGCTTGTCAGAACATTCCATCATGCTCTTCCCAACAGACTGAGCACAGATAGTGCTTAGCTCCAGATGGACATATCACACATTTTCAGAAATAAAGATATAAAGTGAAATATGTTCCAAATAGCTACATTTTCTCCTCCCTTCACCCATGTTCTAATTATAAATCAATTCCTAGTTTTGTTGGATTTATGTCTACATGCTCTCTGCAGTACTCCTATAATTATGAATGGCAAAGAATTGCATAATGGCATTGTTAATATTCATTCATAGAAGTGTGTTGTAATGCATTTAAAAAACCACACAGGCTAAGTCGGACTAAACAAGTAGCCTGATTTTAAAACTGCTGAACAGACACACAACTCCCACTCCAGTGAAGCTGCTGAGTACTCAACACTCAAGAATTAGAGCACTCCATAATCTCTGCTCCTAGATTGCCATGTGAAAATTTTGACTTTAGACAAAAGCCTATTCCATAATAATCCCTACCATGGGAGTAAAATAAACAATTTTGGGTAGGAGCCTGCACTACTCTACCTTCATACCAGTTATGGAGCTTCAATATTAAATGTTCCTCCATGAGAGGGACAGCCTGTTATCTCACCATAAGTTGCAGGGAAACTTCTGCTTGAGCACCTTCTTACCCTTTTTCCTCACCAACCACAGGCACCGCTCTGCCTCTCCAGGTCAGGTCCTTCTCCTGCTTGCTTTGA
Organism: Apus apus; assembly: GCF_020740795.1. Taxonomy (NCBI): domain Eukaryota; kingdom Metazoa; phylum Chordata; class Aves; order Apodiformes; family Apodidae; genus Apus; species Apus apus. Next base: position 30,744,637 of record NC_067285.1, read on the forward strand.
TCTGGTCTTATATCAGTTCTTTCACATCTTCATCACAGAGATGGCTCCTTGGCTGGTTTTGGAGCTGGAGGAGCTTCTCAATGTCTTACTGGAGCCACCTGTGGGGCCACTCCCCCACTACCAAGAAATCCACCAAACCAAACCAGCAAAATCACATTAGGATAACCTTTGGAAAAATTATTCTAATACCCTTGTTTCACTAAACTTCTCTATGACATCACTTCCAGTTCCAAATCTTAAATGGTGGTTAAGTCTTTTTAAAAATTTTGCGCTACAACTCCAGCCCCTCATAGATTAACATTTTGTTGCCTATTTTAGAATGAGTCCTGTTCCTCCCAGCTGTGAAATAGCTTCAGGCAGAAGTACCAAACATCAGAAGACAGAACAGTAATTGCATTTGACATAAAGCCCTCTAATTGTATTTTGCAATCTCACAGACAAAGTGTTAATGTGTATTTATTGTCTAGATTTTGAGTTCCAATTAAAGAGATTATATTCTTGATAACAGGAAAATGCACAAGTTCAAGTATAACGTGTGGGGTTTTTTCCTCATCTTTCCAGCACTCCTCATACATTGCCTCATTATGAACAGCCCAAAATGTTTTACATGCCAATCCAAATTCCCTTTATTTCCAAACTCAGGAAGACTTCTGAAAAATGAAAGAACAGAAAAGATTATACACTCCTGCTCAGTTCCTGTTTCAGACAAGAGCATGAACACCTGTTTGTTTTTTACAAATGTCTGCTCAATAAAAATCAGTAGCATTGTCAACATGAAACCAGTAAAATTAGGCCATTTTCTTCTGGAGTCATTTTATAAAACTAAGTTATTTAAAAAAACAAAGCACATCCACCCAACATAAAGCCTGAATGACTACAAAGAAGAAATGCTGACATTAGTAATGCAAAGTAATCACACTGTTTACTGAAATTTCGATCTTTCCAGGTTGCCCTACAGACACTTAGACAAGATGAGAGAAAAGGGGATTCTTTCAGGACCACTAAGACTGGGATCAATTGCAACCTCCTAATTGATTTCTCAGTGTACTCACAATAAATTCAAAAGGTGAGAAAAAGACCAAAGATTCAATACATACATTTATTCCTGAACTTATAATATCATAGAATGGTTTGGGTTAGAAGAAACCTTAAAGATCATCTCATTCCAACTCCCCTGCATGGGCAGTGACACCTTCCACTAGACCAGGCTGCTCAGAGCCCCCTCTAACCTGGCCTTGAACACTTCCGGGGATGGAGCTTCCACAGCTTCCCTGGGCAAGCTGTTTCAGTGTCTCACCACCCTAACACTAAATAATTTCTTCCCAATGTCTAACCTAAATATCCCCTTTTCCAGTTTTGATCCTTTACCCCTTGTCCTCTCACTACCATGCCCTTGTAAAAAGTCCCTCCCCAGCTTTCCTGTAGGCCCCTCCCGGTTTTATTATTACCATGAATATTTCTTATATATACTTTAAATGTCAGGGAATACTATAATATAGCAAACTGATCTAGCAGATCTATTGGTATCTAAGAGACTATTGAGGAAAAAAGGACTGTAAAGGATATGTTGACCATCCCTTACCTATGTCCTTCACAAGCAGATTTCCCCTTCTATTTTGGAGTATACTACAAAACAAATTTTATAATTTAAAGAATATACAGGACCTGAGAAGAAAAAGCAATATCAAAAGCAGTGAGTGAGCACTATGAGAACAGAGGGCTCTTGACCATCTGCCCCATCCTACTACCAAAGCACATCCTTGATTCTGCATTCCTCAAATCACCTGTCACAGGAAAATGGCACAATTTAGGAAGAGTTCTTGATAATTTTAATAAAAGCTGGAATATTTAAAAGACAAAAGGACTTTGGTAGCTGGCTAGTTCCTGTTCCTCCTTTTCCACATTGTCCTTGACAGCAGCTGGGGTCACAGCCAGCAGCCTCATGGGTCAGAAAAGCACAGCTCTTCCTATACTACATAGCCTGCCAAAACATGGATTGGCATATCTCCTTCAGTGTTTTTAAGATTCAAGCTAGATTGACTCTCTGTTTAAAAGCAGCCAGCTTGCCTGCCTCATACTAAAACTTATCTAGAACTCTAGCTTCCTTTTTCCTACTGACACCAACATTTGTTCGTATGCACTGGAAGTAATTTACTGGTATCAAGTAGATGGGTCCCTTTCATTTAATATAATTTCCAGAAAACGAGCCATGTTTAGCCCTAGTTTACAATTAGCTCTTGTAGATATCATGCTTTGCAATTTGCTGATAAAACACTGACTCCAGAGATTGTCTACAGTCTGTTCTGCCATCCACTCACTCTCAGAGCTTCCACTACAGTGAATAGTTGGACGCTAGAGCAGACAGAAGCTCTCCCTGTCAAGGTCATAGCAAAGGGCTGCTGACTGCCCCTCCAAAGTGACCCTGCTCACTCTGCATTTAAAATAACATGAGGGTCAGTTTTGCCCCAATGGATCTTCTTTGCAAATACATAATGTAAGTGTACAAAAGTGAAAACCAGAGTGATGAGCCACACCTTAATTTTGTTTTCAAGATCTTATTGTAGCCAACATCTAACAGGAGAAATGTGAGTACAGAAACCAGAAAGGCTTGGAGTGAAGCTCAAAGTGAAAGATTTCATCATAAGGACATTTTTGCATTTATCGGAACTGCAGTTTTTCAGGATTGAAAAGACCAAGACTCGAGAAGGAACAGGAAGGACACCATTCTCTGATAAATAGATATGTTTGTGTAGTACAAGGGAAAGCAGAAGACACAGACAGAGTGGAAAATCACTGTAACAGTAAGTCAAGCCTTGGATATAACAAAGATGCCTGGAAAAGGTAAGGTAAATAGAGTATTTGTAGTCATGGGCTGCTTTTTTGTAGCCTTCATAATAGGAAAAACAGGGAACAGAAACATGCCGTTAAATTCACGAAATGGCATAGACATAGCAATGGGAGTAAGTACAAAAGGTTTGGCGCAGTGAGACAAAAATTCAAGTAGAACAACTCCGTTTTGTTACACTTGCGTCCTGGTTTGGGTTTGTTCTTTTCAAAAGCTACACTAGGGGGCGACACAGAAGGGACCTGCCTCCAGCCCAGCACCCAGGCTGCGGCGGGTGTACAGCCGTGCTCAGCCAGCACACATGGACTCTTCTCTAGGGGTTGGGAACTTTTTAAAGAAAATTTCAAATCTCTATCCTAGAAGACAGTTTTAATGCTTCCGAAAAAATAATGTGGGTTTTTTTATATATTTCCAAAATAGTAAACTGCCAGTAGTAATGCTAACAGGCTTAAAGTCTGGCTAGACTAGTGCTTCCATGGCTAGTCAAACTGATTGTTACACTTGAGAGCTATGTACAAAGGTTGTAGTTCTTGGAGTTTAACTTTAATCCTAAATTCAACAGAAAGAAATTCTGCTTCTGTTTAAGAATTATCCTAAACAGTCACCCCCTTGGATTTTCTCTTCCATTTCCATCTAATAGCATCATAAATTAGAATATTTCAGGCCATTATTCCACTTTCAAAAGTTCAGCTTTCAGAAAAATCACTTACAGCCTTTACTGCAAGTACGATACTTCATTATTCCATAGAGTTTCATCAACACCTGTAGATGAACAGACATCCTTTTTGGTTTTATTTTAATTGCAAGCAGCTGATGTTCAAATACTTTCATTTAATAAGATACTATGTTTCTGACTTCATTGCATTACTAAGCATGCGCTTCCATAACAAAATCTTTACATTTTTAAAAATTCCTCACAGTTTTCACATTTTTAAAGTATTTATCTCATGCTGTATATCTTTCAGAAAGCTGGCTGCTAGAACCAGCTTTAACAACACGACTGTGAACTTCATATTCAACACAAATTTGCTATAGCTGCTTTGAAACCTTTTCTCAAATACTTTGCTAGTAGGTGATTACACTACTACCACAGTACACACACCTCCCTTGCACTGCCTTTCATATTCCTTTTAAAATAGCATTAAAATAAGCCAGTTTGGATTAGCTAATTCAAACTATATTTTGATTCAGATCTGTATCTTCCTTGTTACACGTTAGCTGTCTCTTTTCTGTTACTTAGAATTATTACTATCCTTCTACCCTCTCTTTAAAAAATGGGGGCAATAATATCCTTACATGCTCCAGAGAAATATGAGAAATAATATAAATATTGATTTTAAGCAGGGACTGTCCTTCTCCATTTATAAGGCATATTTTAGGTACGTGGTAGAATTACTCACCTGGCTATAAAAGCAAAGTTACTTACTTATAGATTTCACCTGCCTAGGAAGTACTACGTCCTATTTTTTCCTTCTATAACTTTCAGCTGATGTTTCTAATGACAGAAGAGTGGGTTTTTACTAAGTGGCAAGGAAATGCCAGGAAGTTATATGTAAGTGGTGTGGAAGGAGCTCTAACTAGAAGGCACACTGTGTAGCTAGTAATGAAGGGAAAAAGGTTAATTGTTCCCTTTGTCACTTGTAGCCATCAATTCATTCATTCTTTTGAAGGAGCTGTACAATAATTATGTAATGAATATATATGAAGAGCCTGAAAATTTCCAGACTAAACTTGTTTGAAAGCTGAATGTTAGTCCAAAAAATTGTTGTATGAAACTACTATACCAAACAGGCTGAAATCTGTGGCACCTGGACAACTGAAATAACTGTATCCCACCATGGGTCAGAGAGAATTGGTATCCCCATATTTAGATTTTTGTATAACAAAAGCACACAAAGCCAGCCCCTCTCTGGCATGTGTCCTTCAGACTCAGAGTATGGGTGGAATGAGCCACCAGAATTACAAAGACCATCTTTGATGATAAATTTTCAGCTGGAAAACCAAAGTGACACCTCTATACTTGCTAAGTCTTTCCCCTGTGATTACTGTGACATTCTACTGCAAATTTTAATAACTAATTAGTAATGATACTGCCTCCTAAACACACACAACAGTAATTAAATACAAGAAATTACCGGGCTGTTTAGGGGAGCAGGAAAAAGGGGAAGAAAGTCCTCTTCACCACTTGCATAACATTAGCCCCATCCAACTAATGTATATGTGACTCCCATAGCACTTCCTGCATTTCTATTCTTCACACACAGCTGAAATGTTGCCTGAAGATGGGCAGCTCCATCAGGATAAATTTAACCCTCAACACATAGAGAGCCCCCTGTTTTAGAGAGTTTTAGCAAAAATTATTCTCAGAGCCTGCAAGATCGGTATATCCCTAGACTTTTAATATGCAAAGAAGCCCAGGCACAGCCCCAGCAAAGGATACCAAGCAAGAAAAAGCTGAAAGCTAATAGAAGAGGGTGAATGCTCTGTACCTGCTCCTGTCCAAGAAAACACAATCCTGGAGAGATCTTCTGAAAACCCGACTTCCTCCACCACCTCACCCTTTTCCTAGATTCTCTCATTCACACTCTGACAAAGATTCCAAGGTAATTACAAATTCCCAACATACTAGAATAATTCAGAATAACACATCCAAAAAGAAAAGGAGAAACACAGCTTGCAGTGACCTGCTCATTTTGACAGTAATAATCATACATCAAACTAGGAAAAAAAGGCCACACACACAATAGCAATACACAAGGTTTATATAATCATTATTACCCCAAAAAATTCTTATTCTCCCAGAAGAGTAATTTTAAGCAAAGCCATGGAACAGAGTTAATGGTGTACAGCATGAAGCACAACATTGCTTTATAATATTCCTTTTCACAATTTAAGGACTCCTTACAACTCTAGACAAATAAATCCCTGTTTATATTCACAAATTGCTAATGCGCTATAGAGAATACTCAGCAACCAAAATCTCTTGAAGGCACAACCTAGAAACAAGCCTGTGATGGTAACACTTTAAATTAAGTGTCTAAAATGTACTTAGCTATGCATTCAATTTAGACATAAGACAGGGTGTGTATTACATATCAAAGAAATGTTAGAGAAAATATCCCACATGTAGTTTTTCCCTATCCAGCCAGATAAGTCCTTTTCTTCAATGCTAATGGAGAAGGCAGACTTTGCCCTGCTCTCTTTTGGGAGGGAAGGGATAGCAAATTTCATGCCTGTTTCAGTTTATCCAGCAAATGCTTTCAATTTACTAACCCAGCACCTGGCAGTCAGTGGAACATAACAACCTACACCTCCATCAGCAAGCTAGAAAAAATAACTGGAAGATAATGTGGAGATTTCTGTTGCTTCCATAAAATATTTAACTACTGGTCATATTACAAACTTGAAATTTTACATGCATGACCCATAAGAAATCATTATATTATTGGTTTGCTCAGATAGCAAAATCCTCATTACCTAAAATAAAGACCTAACACCAATATAATAAAATATTTCTATTTATCATCAAGATTTAAAACCTGAACAGCAAGCGAAAAATCCAACAACTAGGCAAGGCTTCCTGGCTCCAGCATTTTCAAAGAATAAGAAAAATTTTTTGTTTAAGGCAGAACCATTGCACAAATGTGGTAAGTATTTCGACACCTACCAGACCTACCTTGGTGTTATCACTAAGACTAAGTTCTCTAATAGCATCAGTCACGGGGTCTGAAAAAAGGAGCAAACCAAAGTTTACACAGTGGCTTAATATAAATACTTTGTAATAGAAATTTTTATATCGGTTCCTGTTCTACTGATGACTACAAAACAGCAGTATATAACTGAAGCTGATCCACCGTGACTCTTGTAGCTCAAACCCACTTTCTGTAATCCAGTCTAACAGTAACCTCATTGTACATAAAATGTAAAAATAGTTTTTTCAGCAAGAGTGGTAACTTAGCAGCAAATGAAAGAATTGTCACCCAGGCTATGAGTTCTGTCACTTATCCGCAGAGTGAACTATGTTAAAAATTTGATAATTTTACATATCTTGCTGTTTCATTTAACATAAACTAAGAAATAGTTATGGCAGTCTGGTGAGGTTCCCACTGATTGGAAAAAAAAAAATTAATCCCTATTTTTAATCCCTATTTTTAAAAAGGGGGAAAAGGAAGACCACTACAGGCCACAGAGCAGATCCTTCTGGAAAGTCAGCTAAGGCACATAGAAAATAAAGAGGTAATTGGTGGCAGCCAACATGGCTTCACTAAGGGCAAGTTATGCCTGACCAATCCAGTGGCATTCTACAACAATGCTACAGAGATGGCCACAGAGCAACTGACATCATGTGCCTGGATTTGTGCAAGACATTTGACACTGTCCCACATGACATCCTGGTCTCCAAAGTGACAAGACATGGATTTGACAGATGGACCACTCGGTGGATTCGAGATTGGCTGGATGGCTGCACCCAGAGAGTTGTGGTCAATGTCTCAATATCCAAATGGAGGCAGGTGACGAGTGGTGTCCCTCAAGGGTCAGTACTGGGACGAATGTCATTTAACATCTTTGTTGGAGACATGGACAGTGAGATTGACAGTAATACTACTGAAGCTAGGTAATGACAATTAGAGTATTTTTTTCCACGAAAAGCAAACATCGGAATGGCTCATTTTAAAATAGTAAGATTATTAACTTGCCCTTACACACGCTTTATTTTGTTCCAGCCTGATAAAAGGAAAATCATATTACTATATATCAAAGTTATTCCAATTAAGGTGACAGGAATCAGTGCAATTTTTTTTAGTTTGCTGAGGCAATGAAAATGTGAGGTTAAGAATCTATAACATCAATGAAACAGATGTTAAAGCCAGACAAGGAGAAACTGGCAGGCAAGGCCTAAATCTGTTTATCATGCCACTGAATTAAATTTTTAGCACAGGATGCATTGACATATGAAGGTTTAAAGCCATCACCACACAGTCAAATTTAAATCTAGGAGAACTATTCCTCATCCATAGAAACCTGAAATATATCACATAACCTTATTTACCAAGTCAAGAGGGTGTTTCCTTGTAGAGTCTTTTTGCATTGTATTTCACAAATCTAAGCAGTTTTTAGTTTCTCAGTTTGTCAGGAAAAAAATAAATTTAGAAATCAATTTATACTCCAAATAATAAGTTAATTTTAATAATAAACGAAAAGCTTTTTAAAAAGTAGAAAACTATCATTAACATTCTCTTTACCATTAGCAATGAGTACTTCTCCATCGGGAGCAAACAGCAGTGAATATTCTGCCTGAACAACCATAATGCATATGAGAAACTAACATAGATAAGCATGGTCATTAAAGCAACCATAACAGTAAATCTAATTGTAAAATACAGCTTTGAAAGAAATGTCCCACCACCAGGAATCTCAAAAATAAAACACCACTTCTCATCTTTTCATGATGAAAGCTGGTCTTCACAGGTGCTGATCACCAGAAGTCCCACTATAGTCATACACAGAGGAATCATTTGACCATATAAAGATGAAATCAAATATTTTTAAGCCCCCAAATATTGTCCCCACTGAAATCAATTATGCTGTATCAGCAGAGAGAGGCTTTGTCAATAACAGACCTGAAGACCTGAGCCAGCTCCATCAGAGGTGGTGGTAATTCGTCTCCAAAAACCCAACTGATATTGCATTTTTACAACAGTAGTTAATGGCTCATCACACCTGAGAGAACTTCTGATCTCCCAGCATCTGCCCCCACACCAATGACTCTTCAAGCTTTTCATCCCAATACACTCTGTTGACCAGATTTTCAACTGTGCACAAGAACAGAGGAGTCCTCTCTGGAGACAGCCACTAACGCTGCCGACTCAAACCTTGGAGCTACAACAGAGCAAATACTCACTGGCAGAAACTGCAAACTGTGTTCCCAGTGTAGTGAGCCCAGACTACTGGCTCAAGAGAAGTGGATTGAGCTAAACCTCCCATTAGTCTAAAATCATACCAAAACATTCTGATGCCAAGCACTGATTTTTCAGTCTGCTGCACCAGCAGCTCACTCCTCTCTGCATACCACGTTCGTATTGTACACAAAGCAGTGGAAGGGCATTGAAGCCATTCAATGACTGAAGATGATGAAGTCATCAACTATGGCGGAGGGCTGGATTAATAAGATTACTCTGGAATCACATTAAGAGTGCAGCATGAGATCTATCTTGTTTACACTTAAGAATAAACTCTTTTTAAACTTCTAACACATTTGTGTTTAGGAGTTTCCATAACTGGTTTATGTTATGCATATACTGCAAGATGCATCAGCAACATTAATTGTGCAGGTTGTTTGAAGATCTTGGAGGGGAAGGGGGAAGAGAGAAACAAAGATTCCTCAAAATGAAACATGCATTTCCAGCAAAGCTTCTGGTATAAAAGTTTAATGTGAAATTTTCCACTCCTGACAAGTGACTGGTGCCCAGCTAATAACTGTAAAATTTAATTGAAAAATATTTTTTCCTACAGAAGTTTTGAGCTGGTCAAATTTATTCCTTTTTCATGCACTCCTGATTCTTTTAAAGCTTCAGAGGACCCTAAGTATTTTCATACCTAATTTCATTCTGGTAGTTTTAATCAGAAGAGGAAAGAATACATGTCTTTTGTTAAAAATCAAAACACATCTTACATCTCTAGTGACAGCTGAGTTCAGTGCTCTTTTATAATTGTGATTCCAAATTTACTGACAAGTGATGACACAAACACCCAAGATAAAGCCACTCCATAATGCCTAGGGATTCAACTTGACAGTTTCAAAACACTGACTCTGTAAAAGCATAGCTGGAAATTACAGGACAACTGAAGCTCAAGTGCCAGAGGTACAGGCTGCTGGTAGAGAGAAACCCCAAAGGATGGAACAGAGAAACTAATTAGGCTTCCTATTCCATCAAAGCTAATCCTGTTCAGTGGAGCCTCAGCAATCAATATGATGTAATATCTTCATCATCCTTTGAAAGCTGCATGGCCACTTTGTATCAGTACTAAACACAGTATTATTCTGCTTTCATCTAAGTTGTTCATCCTTCAAAATAAATCTCAGCAACACCTCCCAGTTTGTTTCTTATCTTCATCTTCTTCATCTAGACTGACATTTTCAACACACCTGCAGAATCTTCTGCTTCAGCCATTCCATTCTAAATGCACAGTTATTACATGTCTTTGTGCTGAAAAGTGAGAAACTTGGCCAAGTTAAGGTTCATTTTTGAGGTACACCTAGTCACAAAATTCTAGAAATTCAAAACACAAACTAATGATTGGGATTTCCTTATAGCAAACAGTGTGAGTTCTCCATTGCTGTCCTCCTGCTCCTTCTGTATCCTGATTTCAGAAATTCCATGTAAGAGTAGAAAAAACAAGAAGGAGGAATGGGATATGAATTAGCACCTTAGCAGTCAAGGAGCAGAAGGAAGACACCACACCACTCAGCTCTGAAGATAAATGAGACAGGAGATGAGGGAAAGGCTAAATATGGAGAAAGCACAGCTGCCAAGAAAGGAACTATCTAAAGAGAACAGGAAGAAGGCCATGGAAATAGCCATTTCAGGATACCTACTTTTAGGAGAGACAGGTGGTGTAACACACTGGAATCCCAGACCCAGTTAAGCTTTCACCTGGCTCAGGAGTTTACAACTAAACACAATTTGTTTATCAAGCTTGTCTTGGAGAGCACTCTCTCAACAGTTCTTCACTGGCCAGAGATTCATCTTCTGAATTAAAACAATGAAGTTAAATCTTTCCCCCAATGAATTGTGAAAAGCGGGGAAAATTTCTATTTTGACCATAAGAAATGGCTGCTTCTTGTTTAAAAAATACTTCCCCTTCCATTGGACACATTCTGACCTAAGCCCGTGTTTAACACTGACGTGTAAGCAGCCTTGATATGCACTAGTCATAAGGAATACACCTCAGCCTGATGCAGCATATCCCTGCAATAGTCTCAATAATTCCAACAGCATGAAAAAAAAAATAAAAAAAAAATCAGAGAAATAGAACAACACCTTCTGCAGGGTTAAAAAGCTCTGTCCACTCCATATTGAAGTGTAATGGTTTGCAGTGATGCGCTGGTGTTAGCTACAGCTCTTGTAGAGAAGGCTTGAGGCACATAAGGTTAGTCTTCACCATTACCTTGCAAGGCATCAGCTGAGCATTGTGCCATTGGCCTTCGATGTTCACAGCAGCAGCTCACAAATATAAACATGTCCAGCAGTTTCCCTCCTCTGCCTCTCCTGAGATCAATGACACACTGTACCAGTCAGCAGGGGGTGAATTTGGACAGGGCAGCTGTAGCTTCCTGCCCACAGAGAATATCAACTTTACAATATGAAGCTACAGGTAGACTATCACCAACCTTGGCTAGAATAACAGCTAAGACTTTGCTTAAACCTTAATCACCTGGGCTGCTCTATCTTCTTGGGCATTGTGTTGGTCCTCTAGAAGACACAGATCTACATGAGTTTGAGCCATAAAACTTGGTGTTTGCTGACAAACTACAGGCAGATTGTTGAATGCCATAAAAATATTTTGTATAACATAGTAAAAGTATTAACATAGATAAAAATTTAAAACCCACCCCAGAATTTAGTTGTAGATAATAGCTTCTAGACCTGAGGCAATCTGTCATGCCTGACAGAATCATTTTATATGTCAGGAAGGTATCCTAATTTACCATTAAAGTGATTTCAATTATTTTTTTCCCTGCTCCCTTCCAAAGCTGCTCTTTTGAATCCTGGGAGGAGAGAGGGACCAATCTGGTTCAATTTGCTTTTCAACATTCTTTACTGAATCCACCAAGGAAATGGATTAACTATGAGGCTGTCACACACTTTCATATGGTAGGAAGGCAAACATACACCCAGAAGATAAAGGGTGGGAGTCTGAATATGTTCTCTGCAACAATGATAAACCTTTTGGATGTTTTTTTTCTACAGTACTTGAGAAAAATCACATTATAAATTTATATACTGAGTTAACATTTAAAATATGAGTTAGAAAAACCTGAAGAATTCAACTTCCTAGCTTTAACAATCTGGCTCTTGAGCGTAAACACATGAAAATCATCCATTTCAAAATGGGAGGGGAAAATTACAGGGATATCAGGAATGGAAAAAACTGCAACATAAAGGATATAGAAAAATTGTCTTTCTAACTTACATCATAACATAAATTAGTTCCACTGAATTTGGTATTTTATTCCAGAGTTTAGTTTCACCATAATATTTCCAAGCCCCCAAAATATATGAAACTGATCAAAGGGGCATGCAGAATAAAATTAAGCATTTTCTAATAAAATGTTATTGTAAAAATTGCTTTTTTTACAACGTCCATAACATTAATTTACAAGAGCACATGTTGATTATCAGCCTCCCCTTTAAAAAAGGCTTCATTTTGAAACTGTGTACCTGTTAATCCTGTGTTTGGAATACACTAGGAAAGCCATAACCACATTGAAATTCTGTAACTAACATACATTAAAACACTGAGATATTTAATTAATGCAAAACAACTGAGTTGCAATGGTATTACTGATTCCAGCAAAGAACACACCCATCAGCATCCAGCATAAACAGAACCATCCCAATTCTGCCATCATCCTTATTCTGAACAAATTATCAAACCAAAGCCACTTCACACCCAGAAACAAATTGCTAGAACGCAAAATGACTAATAAAAGGCATTACAGCAGACTGTCTATATAAGGAATTACCTTTTTTCCTTTCTTTTTCCTGTGAGCTGGTTTAGTATTTTTCTCCTTTGCTTCCTCACTCATTTTTCAGCGGGTAAATATACAGGGGAAGGGGAATAAAAGAGATCACTGCTTGTATTCCAACATGCAAAGCCGCTGCAAATATTCACAGCACTGAAACCATCTGCTGACGTTTCTCAGGCAAGTAACAGAGTAACTGCTGTTTAAAGGCAGTCTCTGCTCCTCCTGCACAGCCTCGAATTGCTCATAGCCTTGCTCCGCTTTCTTCAGTGAGAAACCGGGTGTTCTCACGTCAGTCCAAGTCTTCTAAAGACAAGAAAAACCGTTTTCTTCTCTCAGCTATTCTTTACTCCAGAGATAAGATCTTGTCAACGCTTTCTAGCTTGGTCATCCACAGCGCTTCCAGGCTCTTAAATGAAGCTGATGAGCCACACGGAAATTAGCTGCAGACGGCTGACAGGTCTGAGAAGCATTCACCAGCAGATGATTTGCCGTTTCTTGTAGATGGAGAAAGTGAGCCTGAATTGCTCTGATTGCCGGTCGCGTACAATACCGACATGTGTTGAATGCATCAGGGCATGCCAGAAAAAGAAGCCTCCAAGAGCGATAAAAGATCAGGTTACTGGATCTTAAAGCCACTCCCAGGCAGATTCAAACAATAAAAGGCACAACACACTGCTGAAGAAACTGCTAGATTAGATGTTTACATTTCCAACAGCTCCGTATACCCATCCAAAGGACCTGCAAATTGCCACTCTGAACAAGATTTATAAGGTTAATTATTCACCTCATGAAAGCAGCAACACTGTTTCAGCAAAACACATTTACAACCATCCTGCCTGTGAGAGCTTGCTCCTCCCTGGTACGCCTGTTCCTATGACAGAATTCGCATGGTCTCTCTATTAACACAGCTCCCTTTCACAAAACTGTTACATGCTTCATGTGTGTGCATGACTGGCAGGTTACAGATCATGTTTCCACATGCTGTGACCTACTCCATATAAGGTTTCAGCTACTTCTCTACAAGTCTCCTAGAAAAAAAAAAAAAAAAATCAGGAGAGGCGAGAGACTTCATTGCAATAATTCTCACCCCTCTGTGCCCATTGAGATACATTACACACAACCCACACGTAACGAACAGCCATGACAGCAATCATTGAAGATGTGTCTAAATTATGTCATTGCCATATTTAAGACTATGCACATCTCTTAAGGTATGTCCACAGATTCCTATACTGAACTTCCCCCTTAGGATTTTCCCCCTCCGACCAAGCTAGCTGGGGAAGGGTGGGGTGGAGGAGCGAAATGGGTATTAGGCATCATAGCCCCATCCAGCACACTCATATTGTGGAGTAGCAAAACTGAGGTAGCAAAACACTCATTTGCTAATTTCTGAGGGCTCCAGTCACATCAAAGATGCCAAGGGATAATTAAGGGATTAATTTTGTTTTATTTTGGGGGTTTGTTTGGTTTTGGCTATTTGTTTGTTTTTCTAACAGGCAACCTCCAATTAATAGACTGTTTGTTTGGGGGGGGGAGGGAAGGATGCGGAGTCATTATCTGGATCCTCTGCCTCCCATCTTTGTACGTTTTCCCATCCTTCACTCCCATCACAGGAGCACTTAACTCATGACAACGAACATGCATACCACAGACTATGACAAAAAGATTTAATGCACTGATTCATAATGCTATTTGCCTCAAAGCTTTCTCCTTGTATCATTCTCTACAAATGACTTTCAGTGAGCAACCACAACAGCATCATCACAAAGAGGCTGTTTCTGTGCATTTGCAACAAGTCCTTGTGCTCACTGTCTTCACATGCAGGAAATAAACCAACACCACCTGAACTTGTGGCTTCAAACTAGGAAGGCAGTTCTTCACATCAGCCTGGTAAGGTTGGTATTTTCAGGAACTGTACCCCACAGGGTGCAAAGTTTAAATAAACACAATCAAGAGACTACTGATTAATTTTACTTTCAGTCTTCACTTAAGGCTTTAGCATACAACAAAATTTACACTTACAAAGCAGTATTTTCATACTAAACACAAACACTGTTTATAGTGCACAAAACCAGGAATTTAATTTTCACAAGCAGGTTTTTTTTAAATGGACGCCTCAATGTAAGAAAATGAAGCCCAGCCTTTCCCAATTTCACATTTTTTTTCAGTGTTATGTTATAAAATGAAGTGCTCTCTGCTGGCTAACAGTGGGTAAAACAATGTTTAAACACTCAAAACAACACCCTATCTTAATGCATGTCCAAAGCAATTGTCGTTTCTTCAGGATTATTTTTTTTTTTACCATATGTGCATCCCCCTGGACAACACATTTTCTGAAATAAGTTCAAATAGGTAGAAGTTCAAGTGCAATTCAAATGTGTCTCCTTGAAAACAAGTTAAAGTTTTGATCCATTAAACTGGCTAGTTAAAGGAAAGCCTCTGTAATTTGTGGCATGCTTAGCTTATTGTATGCATATAGAGCAATTTTGCATTACTTTAAAAAAGAAAGGTCATTAAGAACAGTCATACTTCTTCAGGAATAAAAGTCAAAAAATTCCTTTTCCCAGAACAACCTGTTAGCTGTCAAGAAGCTGACACATTCAAGCTATTCACTGAGCTCAGGTAAGCAGAACTTCACTTATTTAGCTGTGTACCTCTAAGTCCAGCCCACAAAATGGAAACTGTGTTTATTAGGTTTAGGTCCTGTTCCTAACTCACAGATCATGTAATTGTTTCTGAGGCATCAATACCTACAGTGGCTATTTATTTCGGAAACCCTTCGATTTCTCCTGCTTTCTCTCATTTTCACAAAAAATGAGTAATCTGCCAAGAACTGTTATATTTAGAACATCAAGGAAAAATCTAGATAAGCAATAGAAGAATTTTCTAGTCACAAGATGCTCTGAGAGGTAGGAAAACATCTCACACTCCTCTACCCCTATATTGCTCAGCTAACCATAGCAACCCTGCTGAACAGAATTGTAATGCATCTATCTTCTGCCATTTGAAGCAATCATTCATATGTCAACATTTAGACCTTTTTGAGGTTTGTTGGTTTTGTTTTTTCCATTTTCTCCTTACCTCAAAAAGTTTGCCAAGTTCTTGTATTGCAGATAAAGCAACTTTGAGAGAAGGAGAAGCTAAGTAGATATGAGAGTACTTAACAGAAATACACAAGACATTTCTTAGGAAAGGCTTTCAGAAAAAAAAAAAGGTATCTTCAAATAATACCTTTCATCTTTATTCCTTTATAGAGCCTACAAATATTATCTTTGATAGTAAAACTATGATCACCTGACCGCTAATATCAGCCCATCTCTAAATTATACTACAGAAATTATTTGAATCAAACTTCCTCTGTCCCCAAGCTTTTAGCATACTCAGTGTAACCCTGTGTATTTAAATGCCTGAGGTAACTGAAGTGGAAGTTGAAGAGTAAAACAAGACTGCCTAAAAAATTAACGTTTTCAGACATCGAAAAGAAGTTTTTTATGCGTATTTAAGTGCTGCCACAAGCACAAAAACTGAATTAAAAAGCCATTAAAAATAAATAATAGAAATCACTTTCAGAAATGAGCTCCAAGTTAAAAAAAAATAACAAATTAAGACAGAAATATTGATGCAGAATTAAATTAAAATATTCTAAGGAAACATAACATACAGAAAGAATCTATTCATAAACATACTGCAGCAAAGCTATAACTAAGGAAGCATGTCAATTAATTGCAAGTAACAGTTACTACCTACTGTCTAAATTAGTCCTTGCTCACAGAAGCATTTTCTTTATAACACACACAACAGGTGCTTCTTTGTGGAAGTGCTTATGTATATTTTGGGTATGTTTTGGTAAGCTACAGCAAAGGAACAACATGCAGAAGCACAGCACCTTGCAGTTGCAAAGCTCCTTGAAAAACTGAAATTACTACTACTGTACTTAAAAATCTTTAGATTATTGATGAGAACACACACACTGTTCCCTGTAACTTACTGCTTAATTACAGTAATGTCTAGAAGTGAACTTTCACAACCTCGTTGATACATATCAGTTCTAGGACTGTTCTATTTTTAAATCAAAATAACTCGCATAAGAGGACAAGAGGATAGGCCAAGTTCTGTCTATCAGTACAGTTCTATTTATAAATTTGAGTGACTTGCATGCAAGAAGCAAGCGGTACGCAACTTGTTATTGGTAACTTGTTTTGTAACTGTGTGCTATGGGTTCTAAAAAACAGCTATGATAGTTACATGCTGCACCAAAACAACATACAAATCCAAATAGTAAAACAACTTCAAGGTCCAAGTAAAAGACAAAGACTGTGGAGAAAACAGGGCAGGCAAAAAGCCAGCTTGCTCTTTATATGTGTAGAAATCCACAAGCTTAATTTAACAAAAGCTTGTGGCATTCAGTGTTTACTGTAAGATCACTTTGCAGATGGACTGCTTAGTACTTCCTCCTGAGTCTCAAGCGCTAGTCTGTGCTATGATAGATAAGCCAAAATTCAAGGTTAAATCTAGTGTTAGCTAGACAGGAATGGAATTTGTGCTGAGAGATTAATACCAACTAAAAATTGTACCCCTTTTACATACAATGTATATTTTCCTTTCAAATATGAACAGAAGCATTTTGAAGAAAATAGAAGCTAAGAAAAAAAATTGGTTTTATATTGATCTCTATACCTTTTCAAATTTAGTAATTTAAGAAAAAGACCAGTTTGAAAAAGGTCAATTCAAATAATAACATTAGTGACTTCCGTAACTTCCAATAGAATTCCAACAGCCTATTTAGCCATCTGCTCTTGTTTGCAAAGGCACAGGTGTGTAGAGATGCCAAGAGAGAAACAACACAAACTCAACTTACCTTCAGACGAAGATTATGAGAACAGAGTGGTGGTTACCACTTAGTAACCAAGCCTGATTACTGGTACAGTTCAATATAGACTCAACACAAACCTGAAAATATTTTTGGCCTGAAATCACATGCTATGCACTAGCATTGGCCCCACTTGAGCTCCCTCCTCCTTTTAAATGGAGGTGTATCATCAACACCTGGAACAATATTCTAGGGTAGAAACAGAATTCAACTAAAGCCATAAAAAGGAAGGACTTTCTGATTACATGCCCAAGGAAGAGAGCTGCAAAATCTCCTGCACTATCAGAAAATAAGTTACTTCAACTTGTCCAGAAGGACAAATATCTACACTGGAGGAAAAACAAACAAACAAACAAACACACACCTTATCCTAATCTTGAAAAGGCAAACTGAGAACCAAATAGAAGCAAATGCCAGGCAAAGCAACCCAAATTTTAGTTCAGGCTAACAAGTTAAAGTTCATTTTTGGATTGAAGTCCAGGGCTGATCATGAGACAGTAACATGAATCAGAACCAAGCTATGTATCTTCACAATTACTTTAACATATGTTAGCTAACTGAATTTAGGAGGCTTGAGGACAAACACATCCCTTGAGGATGGAACTGAAGGGAGTCTGGGAGTGAAGCCCAGAGTGGCTGGGAAGTTACACTGAAGGAGAGAAAGCTAAGAGATTAAATTCCTTCCCTTGCTCCCTTAAGGGGGGAAATGAGCTTGCCTTGAAATGTCCTTCAGCTACTCAAGTTTTAAGAATTCCAGTTCATTGAAAAGAGAATGCCAAACCAAAAATTAGCTAAGGAAGAAATAAGCATACAGCAAAACCCTACAGAATTTCTTAGCTAGTACAAAGTTAATTCTCTGTCAACTGTGTTTGAAAATAGCTACACAAAGAGATCATACGTTATATCCATGCTCTATTTACCTACTGAGATACTTCAGGATAGATTCTGGTTTTGATTTCACTGCTTTCCTATTTTGTAAGAATTTTTATTGTTATTTTATAGGTGTTTTTTTTATTTTTAGCCTAGAAAAAGACCATTTTACTAAGCTAAGATAGCAAGTTTTATACTTAGCATCCACACTGCTGTCAGTAAAGCCTTGTAGAGAAAGGATGGGAGTGAGCCACCCATTTTGGGGAAAATTCCACAGGACCAGAGGCAAAGGAGTCCCATCCTACAAAGAAATATTTCGGACTGTATTTCAAGATCCATTTATGTCTGAAACCACAACAGGATTTGGAAGTTTGCCTGCCAGCACAAGGTGCTTCCCATCATGCAGTGTCTGCCCATGTTGGATAGAGGAGCAACCCAGACAGAGGGCTGCCTGTCCAGGCGTGGGTTTCACCGGGCTGTGCGGCCGCACCATGGCCAGTGCAGGTGGGCACCACTTTTGCATGAAGCTTCCTTCACAGTAAGCCAGCAGGAAGCCTGGGCAGGTCTCAGATCATTGCAGGGGACCACCAGCTTGGTTATCACACCACAGTGCGCCAGAAAAGCACATCTCTGCAGCTGGTGTACAATAAATCCAGCCTAACATCAACCACGTTAAGACTAGTATGAGGGAAATCTATACACAGGTCTAGCCTCTTTATTCCCCAGAATGTTGTTTATTTTGACAACAAAAAGGATAGTAACTTTACAAGCGAGGACATTGGTATAAGCCTTCTTGACAAATTATTCACAACCCTACTGAACTAGTAAGTGCTGAACAATCCACATTTAACTTTGATTTTTAAGGCTTCAGGCTGCAAGTTTTTTTTTAACCAGACACTCATTTGAATTGTACTGGTTATATTACAGCAGCAGCAGTAAGAAAAGCATGAGAAAACAAGTTATGTTGGAGCAACTCTGCTTTGGGACCACACTTGAAGCACAACACAGTAAGAGTGTGTAGCACATTTTCTCCCTAATTAGTGCTTCATGACATTTTGGTTAGGTGACAATTTTAAACCATAATATCTTACGTATCCACTGTAAACACCATTTAAAAAAAAAAAAGCAAGAAAAGCATTGCGACAGCAAATTGTGTAACATTCGAAGTTTCCACCGAGAACTATAAAACCAAAATAATTTCTAGGCTCATCATTATGACATCTGACAGCACCTTAAGTGCTGGAATTTGCGTTTTTAACAGTCATCTGCCTAAATGCCTTTTAAAGAAAACCCCCAAATCTGATACCTAGATGAAACCCAGTTGTACTCTAGCAGTTACTGTAGTATCATCTGTATAAATATGTTCATGCTTGCATACAGACAGCTATACTATAACATAGTCCTGAGGTTGATCTGTTTATATAGGCTATCAATTTAGAGGCTTTTCCCTTCTGAAGGGGAAATTTTCCTTGAAATTTTTCAGTTCTGGAATTCTGACAAAAATATCACTAACAAAAAGCACATTTGAGGTTAGTGGGGGGGGGAAAGGGAAGGGGTGTTCCAGGTCCTTTCTCTCATACAATACTTTTCTTCCACTCCATCTTTTATGAAGGAGAAAGTGTTGAAAAACAAAGCTATTTTTTTATGGTAAACCAATTGTTTTGTGGTTTGGTGGGAGATTTGGTTTTGATTGCTGTTTTTTTAATATCTCCAACAACAGAAGGTTTTTGTTTTGTTTTTTTTTTCCCCCAGCTACAACACAAAATAGGTGAAATTAGCACCATAACTATTTCTCAGAGCACCAAATCTTAAGCTGTATCTTATTTACATTCAAGGCTGGATAGTGGCTGTGATTAGATTTCTCTCATTATAAGATATGGGGGGCAGGAATAAATTCACAGACAGAGAGACAAGGGAGACTAGATTGGAGAGAACAGATAAGAGGTCAAACAACAAAATGCATTAAATCTGATCATTTGGTAACATAGTAGCTGAGAGACACTGCTATATTTATGTTCTCTACCACTGTACCCACAATTTGAAGTGTCTTTTAGCATCTAAAAGCAATAAATGTGTTGTGTTTGGAATTTTTTCTGTGGTATGAAGGTGTGATTTTTTTTTTAATCTCATGTAAGCAGTAGATTAGTTTGGAGTTTCTCTCTTCCCAACATTACAATGTGTCCTGTATCTATCAAATATTTTTCTTTACAAAAAAACAGCAATTCAAGAACAAATATCATAAGAATAATTTAAAGCTGCCTAGGTCAGTAATTAAAATGTTCAACTTTATGAAAGCAATTCACATACAACTCAAAAGGAGCAACTTTCATCTACAAAGGCCTATAAAATACTTGCTTCAACAGAACTCAATCAAAATTATGAGTTTCTTTCTACAATCTGTTGATCTATAACATCATAATAGTGTAGAGCTTTATGCCTAAAACATTATAAAGATTTAAAACAAACACCACCTGTAATATTGATTTTCCTATGTGTACATAACTCCCAAGAATCTTTTCAAACCTGGAACTACATGAAAGATTCTCTACTGAAATGTTAAAATAAAATAAATTTTAAAAAAATTACAAAACCCAAACAAAACAAAACCAAACAAGCAGAAAATACCACAGACAAGCACCAGCTAAAACAGCTTTTTCCTTTAATCTCAGACTAAGGAAAAAAAAACATACAAAATTCAAGGGTGGTTGCAAGTACAAATCTAATCTGTCATGCAGAATATGAATTTTCAATTTTAGCCAAGGAGCAACTTCTGTTTCTGGGTTGTTATTAAATTAGAATAGCTTTAAAAGAAAAGGAGGTTTTCAGCTTCTCATAAAACAAGCAGAAAAGCTTCATAATTAAGTAATTAATTCATGATGTCTCATAATTGATGCTATGGCAACTGGAAACAACACTTAGCATTAAATATAAAACATATAATACTGTCCACTATATCCGGATAAGTATCAAATTTCCAGCTTCTTGCAAGCTGCAGGCTCCAAAACTGCTCTCTCCTATTCAACATAGTTCAAGATTACCTTTATTGAAATCACTGAGGAGAAGCAAACAAAACAGAATTGTCTCCCAGAAAGTCAACTAGATTATATAAATCCACAAGACCCTCATTATCTATAAAAGCAACACTCAAATATACAGTATTTTCCCTTCAATGTAACTTTCTTTACATTCAAAATCCTGACATTTGTGAGTAGTTCTATTTTACTATTATACTAGACTGAAGTGCACCATTTTAGAGGAAGTCTCTTTCATTCTCACCATCCAACTGTATTTTAATTGCCAAGAGATACATTTTCCGCAACTCGTGACTGCTTTGCCTGTGATGGTCATTCATAAGTGATCTCCCTGTCTTTATCTTGATCCAAGAACTTTTTCTTCTTAGTTTTGCCCCTTATCCTGGTGAGGAGGGGCAAAACCAGAACAGCTGGATATGCATCTGGCTGACAGTCAAGGTCAACCCACCACACCAGAGAACACCAACCTAGAACGAACACTGCTGTCTGAAACCACTGCACAGATCTCACGAAAAACAGTTATCTAAGATGCAATATTATGAATGCTCTTCAGAGGTTCACACAAGGAAAACTGACTGACATTCATTTCATTCCTATAATGAAAATTTCAGATTTTGTTAATTAGGAAATTCTAAGGAAACAGAACGTAAAAGATCCTATTTGGAAGGATCCAAAAATGTAAAGTGAAAAAGTCAGTGACAGATGACTATCACCAAAACGCTGTCTTTATCCCAAGTATATTTTCCTATTCGTCTCATCAGTTGGAAGGTGTGTGGGACAAAGAAGTCATCAGGCTCACCAGCCTGTTCTAGTGGAAGGTGTCCATGCCCATGCAGCGGAGTTGGAACTCAATGACCTTTAAGGTCCCTTCTAACTCAAAAAAATTCTGTGACTCTGTAGTTGTGCGATTTAAATAGCTAACATGGAAGATGTACTTCATCATCACAGCATATAAAGCTTATATATGCCAAGCAATACTTAATGTGCACTTGAAGCCTAGAATTCCACATCTAATTTTTACAGGAAAATGCAGGAATGGTTTTGTGAACATAAGCAGCAGAAAAGAAAAATAGTTTTGTCTTTCTGAAGCGGTGAACCAGGCTGCATATAACACAGACCAATTCATAATGATTCACATCTTGTAAATTTTGCAGCTACAACATGAGTTACACAACTGAAAGGAACACTGAATGCTATAGTTTTGCCAACCTATTGTAAAGGAGTTTACCTGTGCTACACTTTTAATGTACAACCTGCCCTCTTCCAGAAATGCTCACTTTCAAGTACTCCAATAACTTGCTGAATATACAGTTGAAGAGTGATTCAGGAATAGAAACCATACAGCATGAGGCTACAGAAGAAGGTCCCTAGAGGAAAAAGGGTTCCGTGTTAAATTTCCTCTTGCATTATGTACACACAACAAATAATCCCCGTTGCTGCTGAGCAGCTCTTTGTAATCATTTGGGCTATTTTTAATTTCAGATTAATCTATAAGACTGCAAATATGAAAGGTATAGTCTTTTCAGTGTAGAGGAAGAAGTTTAAAAATATACATGATCACTACACGATTCAAAGAACCTCATAAATGATGCCAGAGAATCAAAACGTATGAAATCTCTTCTCTGAGTCAAGAAATTCAGTAGTTATAATTCAGATCTCTCCAAGAGAGTAGGATGAGGAGGACAGAATTTATTTAAAAACCTTTAATACCCTTTGTGATGTTGTATTATTGAAGTTGCCATGATCAAAACTGTCATTGAGTGATATTGATCAGTTACTGGTTTACCTACTCGGAAACCTCACTTCCGGAAGTCCAGACTCTGTGGACTCTGAAAAGATGCCAGCACTCCTTTTAGAAAATACCTGAAGGCATACAGTACCCTAGCCAAAATTTGAGGTAAGAAAAGATCATTAGAACCAGTTCTTGGAATCCCATTGTCAACTCACAGTCCCCTTGAAGAACAATCACATGAAGCTCTCTTAGGAATTTTCTGCAGTGACAGTCCTAAATGAAACAGAAGCACTCTTTCAGAGAGAACTTTGCTACATTTGACAACATGGAGTACATTCTTTAACCTGTACTTTTCTTCGTCTCACATTAGTTTAATTGCACACTATTTGCAGCATTGTTAGACCCCTATGAGGAGGCTGTTGATGCTTATAAGCACTGGTCAAACACACTTCAGCCCTTTTCAGCTTGCCAGTTTTGTTGGGAGTTTTTGTTTGTCCAGACATCATTCTTGAGCTTGTAGTTACTTCCTCTTTACAGGTTCCCATTAGCAGTCCCAACCATTGCATTGGTCTAAAAGAATCTGCTGGAAGCCACTTTTCCAAAGTGCAGAAAAAATAAAACATGAGAACAATATGCATCATCTAAGCCCTTTAATGTGCCAGGGGAAGTCCAAGCTCTGCTAAAATAGCAGATGACAGGAAAAGCACAACAGCTAGCTCCCAAATAATATGACGAAATTGTGTGGAGAGTTAAGCAAGAAGCTGAAAGCTCTTTCCTTCTGTCTCAGAATCCTCAGCTTCCCCTTCCAAGGTCTTTCCACCATCTTTTTTCTATATGGAGAGCTGCTGACATAAGCATAATTTCCCTCATCTCCTTCATCATACGAAATGGTATTTAAACATCAAATATTCTGAAAGATCTGCTACTCTGGCCTCCAAACAGTAGTTTTCCATCACATTTAGTATCATTTTCCATGGTAGGTAAAAGTCACAAAGGAGTCTAGAACAAGAGTGAGTATAATTTGCAGCTTTCTAGACAAAACTGTTAAAACCTCTAATTCACACATGCAAGTAATGCACATGATGACAAAACCACTAGCATTGGTTTCGACAACACCAAGGTAGACTGAGTTTGCAAAACCAAAGCAGTTAAACTGTTAACCTTGAGGGCTGCCCAATCCTTCCTTGTTAATTCAAACTAATGTGCTCACTTCACTGTTATAAAGGGCCTTCTTCTCTACAGATGTTTAGCTTTGCAAGTTAAAAGTACATTTGGTCAGATTCCAGCTTGAGGTAGAATTTCCTCAAAACAAACACTGCTTTTCTAAAACTTTAAATATGGGAAATTAGCATGGAGTTTTTCAAGCTCAAAATAGGTGAATTATTATAGCTGTGAAAGAAAAGCTCTTTCCATCCATCAACAACTGAAACTGCCACAGAGCATTAAAGACCTATAGATATCATTTTTACTAAAACAATTATGAACTAAGTTATTAATTTCCCTATTTTTCTTATTTCTGTTCACTGTTTTAAACTGCATTTTCATTAACCTAAAAATTCTCAAGAGAATCTAACCCTCAGTATTAGCTTTGATCTCAAAAAAAAAAAAAAACAAAAAAAACCCAAAAAAACCCAAAAAACACCCCCACAAAACCAAAAAACACCTGAAGTGTCAAATGAAATTTTCAGTAACAGGTTTGGTTTAAATATATGTTCCTAATCTAAGCAGGAAAAGCAACAGCAAGGAAAGACTGAAAGCTCTTTGACCTGAAGACAATTTGTTTCAGTATTGCTTTTCCCTTAGCTCACTAGTTAAACCCTCAAGACAGCTCTAGAGGATCATTATCAGAAAGAAAAATAATCCCACTTTCTCAATACTTTGCTGCACCACAAGAACAAGCATTCCTGCTTAAACAATTTTTCCAGCACAGCAGTCATGTTCTCTGGCTTTTTCTCACGACAAATCCTTACGTATTATCCACATACCGTTTTCACATTATCTATATTGCAACACTTACAGCAGCATCTTGCAGCAAGAAGGACCACTCTTGTGGTCTTCAACAGTAATGGCAATACTTGTTCTGATAAGAGAAAGCATTAGCAGGAACAGCTTTCCATTATTTCACACTATCTGCATGCAATCTTGTTCTTCAGAGCAAATTTCAGCTTTTATTTATATAATTGTGGTAGCAAGAAAAGCAGTTTAGCTTTCATTACCATGATATGTAAATCTAAATGACCATTAGATAGAAGTTACACATAAGAAACCCATTTTCAAAGTCCTAATGACTGATCAAATAAGCTGATTAACTCCATCCAATTACTAAAGTCCAGGGCATGTCATAAGTGCATCACGGAGACATCATTATTATTAACCTGTGTTTAGAGAAAAGCAAAAGTCTGAAGTGTATGCAGTGGATGTAACACCTTTAAAGCATTGAAATACCTCCAATTTTCATAGCAATTTGGCTTTAAGCTGCAAGAA
The DNA here is from genome assembly GCF_020740795.1 of Apus apus. Lineage (NCBI taxonomy): Eukaryota > Metazoa > Chordata > Aves > Apodiformes > Apodidae > Apus > Apus apus. The sequence continues at coordinate 30,770,221 of NC_067285.1, forward strand.
TTAGCTAGCAAATACTTTCAATTTGTCAGTATTTTTCAGAACCTAAGGGAACGGACAGCATAGTTCACTAAGTATAACAGCTTATCAGCTAAATAATTCTATCAAGCCAAACATGGACAGAACTATTTTGAAAGTACAACCTCTGAGCAGCCATTGCTCAAAGTGAGGTTTCATTTATTACCCCTTATTCAACAGGTGCTGTCCAGATACAACAAAGCAATCCTGTAATGGAAGTTTGGAGTTAAGCCCAAAAGACTTGCCCTCTTCTGCCGAAGCATCATTTTGGTCTCCTACTTCAAAAGCCAGGAACATATAATGTTGGAACCCAAACTTCCTTCATGGCAGCATATAAAATTGCTGCATTAAGAACCAAAAAACTTTCTTGTACTTGGAGGAGAAAAATTCAAAATTGTAATCTGCTTGAGAGAAAGGCAGAAAATATTAACAACTAAATCCCAAACTCTGTGCTACTGGTTTGTTGTTTGTTGTTGTTGTTTTTTTCTTTTTACTGAGAAAAAAAATAATCTTACAGGAACACATTCAGGTTGAAGTCTCCCTAGCAACAGATTTTTTATTTTTTAATTCTTATACTGTGAAAAAATTAAGAGCCAATATAAACTAGTTAAATGACAATTTAGTACACAAAACCCCACAAAAGATATAGGTCACAGATATTAAAATAAATTACATAGGTAGGATTTTACAGATTGTTGATATTATTGATAGTCACTACTACCTTTTCTGTGGTATTTAATTAGCAAGGGGCTTTGTAACTTTTGTTTCTCTTTACTATTTGTTTGCACAGAATAAGACAAAACAACCTAAAATTGAAAAAACTACCTGTCTTGCAGAGAACCCTTATTGTGATTTATGTATTTATGAAAATGTTCCAAGAGGAATTGTGTACACACAATTCCTAGCTAAAGCAATATTCAACTGCCAAAAAAAAGCTGTACTAGCTGAACAGCATGTACTCCAGAAGAAGGAAAAAAAAAAGTTTACTTTCCCCCCAGCCATGGTTATGAGTTTTCATTTATAAAGCAGACAACACTGAAATTGGGAATCACAATTATAACAGACTTTTAAAAAAGATAAAATAAAATAATCACAATTGCACAACCTTCTCCTGCTCTACCACCAAACACATTGCATCTAAATTTCTTCACCTGTCCCAATTCTCACACATCTGATTTACATGAAATTTTGTAAAATATATATGTAAATTGTCCTTTTTACATCAAGTCACCCTCAGATGTTTAAACCAAAACTCTTAACATTGCCTCTACTACCTATCAAATGGTACACCTTTGTCTTTTGACTGCAGTGCTCTGCATAGAACTTTAAAAAGTGTAAAGTGAAGGTTTATCTTACAACTGAAAATCTTGCTTGTAGTTTGAAAGTATGGAAGCATGTGAACACCCTTCGTGTTAAAAAAAACTTCTTGAGATTTCTAATAAGTATAAGCAAAAGAAGTTAGAAAAAAAAGAGTTCATTTGACACTCATCCATTTCTATGCACTTACACTATCTTTTTATCTTCATACAAGAGCTCAGAAGACACATCAAGGCTAAGCATGAACACACCTAAAAAGTAGATACTTTTTATTTTAAGTGCACACTACTAGAAGTATTTTTACATATCAGCTGAAGAAAAAAAAATCAGAGCATCAGCTTTGGTTTTTTTCTACTTGTTAACAATTAAAATTAATTCTCACTTGGAGATCACATTCTGAAGGAAGGACCAACTAATTTGTAGCCACAGATCCCACCTGTAGGACACTATATTATAAAAAAATGAGCCAAATACTGCATTTTTAAAGTAAATCTATTTTGCTGGAACTTATTTCGGTTGTGGGCTTTTTTGTGCCATGAATTGCTGCATAGATAGCTCAACAGGGTCCCTGGTTACTCCAATATCATCTGCTAGGTGCAAGGTTAAAAGAAGTTTTTTGTACCCTCCAAACTCCCAATTGTGTATACATCAAGCAACAAGAACCATATAATGATGCAGTTAACAATGTTTAATAATTCTACTTCATTTCTGTAACGACTGTTTATCCTCAAGCAACTTTGCACCTACCATGCTGTGCATTACTGCCTGAATGTTAAGCCATTGCCTTCCAAGCAAGAGTCGCAGCCTCAGAGTTGTGGGGTTTTTTCCAGTCCTTGCTTCTGGCTGTTACTATAAACTCAATACAGCTTTAAAAAAAAAAGGCATAGAGATGCCAACTCTAATTTCCAAGCCTTGATATCAAAGTCCTGACCAGACAGATGACTGGCACAAAAGACTGAAGTGGTGAACTGTATTTCTAAAATGCTATCATCTGATTCTCATCCCACACAAACATGTAATCTAGGTAACGAAAAAAGCTTCTGTCTCAAACATCAGCTTGTTCAAAGCTCTTGAAATAAGCAAAACACCGGAATTTGGATTGAGTCATGACAAGTTAAAGCTATAACAGTAAGAAGTAACTTCTGAACAACAATAAAAAAGAATATCCTTAATGTCAAGGCGAAGAGAAAGCAATTGCATTTTCAGACTACTGTCAGTTTAAAAATATAGAATTGAAATGAAGTGTCATTTTAGTTCTTTTCACAATTTGAGATTCTTAAAATGTTTTAAGCTTCACCTTATTTATAATGTGTCATTCTGTTTTTATTTTAAAAAATATAACTTATTTGTTAGTGTAAACTATTGTTGGTGAAATTTAAAGAAAAATATATTTGCTTCAGCTACTGAGACATAACTCAAACATCAGTGTAATTTCATCTACATTCATCTTCATGCAATTTCATACAACATTTTAAGCCTTTAAGAGAACAAAGAGAGGAACCGAATATTACAACAGAGCTCAAGAGATAATAAAAAGAAACATCATGCATGGTGAGACTGTGGGGCACAAGACTTGAAAAGGAAAATGGTCATCATTGGTCAGTACAGCATGGCCATTCCCATTACAAGCAGTTACTAAGTTAGTTGTCACCATTGTTCTCTGCTAAAAGGGGATAAACAGGAAGGGCAAAAGGAGAACTGCCTGCTAAACAGTAACTTTTCCTGCTGTTTCCTGGAAAATCCCACAGTTCCTTCCTTTTCCCTCTTACCATGGGCAATACAGCATCCAATTTCAGGTTGGTTATGAGCACAACACAATAGGAAAAGCGGAGCACAACTTGAATACGTAGCACTTTGGCAAGCGTAAAGCTAACAGCACAATTCAGTTTCCTTAATTGAAAAGCTTTGTTAGACAGGAAAAAAAAAAAATGGAGCTACCCTTGGCCAAAAGAATAAAGGTTTTCCTCTTTCTTCCCTTCTTTGTCATAGACAATGGATTACCAAAGCACATAAAGGATCTTCCAGTCTCAAAAATACTAAGTCAAGACCATGTTTCTTCCATTATGTGTTAAGCTCAACAAAGGCACCTGAGGATGTCCCAATGCGAACATAGAAAAGGGATTAAAGACAGGTAGTGTGAGCTTCAGTCACTTACTCCCCCTATCCTCTTATTCTCCCCCAGTTCAGTATAGATTTTCTGCCTTATTTAAATTTACTACACTTTTGAAGTTCTAACAGCATTGCCAACATACCTCTTGTACCTGTTCACGTCCTTCGTTTTCAGTCACAATGTTAATGTGAGAGCTTAGTTCAGCCATCTGAAGATTTGGAAGTGAATATGATCAAAAAGGTTTCTTTTCTACCAAGATACTGGCATTTTTAGGACCAGATTTCATCCTTCTCAGCTGAATCACAGTAGCTTGGACACCAACATATGATGCTTGTAAAAGGAAAATTCAGAAAATTCACTACTAAAACTCTGCATTTTAAACAATAAAAAAAAAGCAGACACACTTGGATGAGTCTTGTCCTTTGAAACTTCTCACAATATTTGATATTTAAACATATTACTATCTCCGAGAAATCTGAAACCTAAGCGAGAAACAATTCTGCAATGTGCTTTTATTAGAAAGCATCCCCAGTGGTCACATTTGCTTCAGTAGATGATAGTAACAACCAGAAAGAACAACTTCTGTTCAGTTGCAGTACAAAACTAGAGAAAGTTAACTTGAAGTTATACTCTCTACAACATCTTGCCTTGTAATGTTACCCAAACAAGAGGGGAGAAAAAAAACCTAAACAAAACAGATGAGGGAAAAGAAAACGAGAAGTAGCAAACATTCCTGTCTAAAACTTTCTGGAATCTGGTTCTTTTGTTCACCTTATTCTAACCTGACAGAAGAAAGGTGTACACAAAAGCATTACTAGACTAAAACCAAGGCAATTAAGATTATGTTGCACATGCATTTGTAACATTTGAAGACTACACATTTTTCATGCATGCCTCAGGTGGTATTTTAGAGGGAAAGGGAATAATGATTCATGCCAGCACTATACACTGCTAATACAGACAAAAGAGTACAGCATCTTAATTTCTCATTAAAATTATGAATAGTTGAACATCTAACAGATGAGGACATAGCTAAATACTTAAGTTCATGTACCTGGTGTTTTCTCACCAAGAGCATTGAAAGAAATAGCTTTTAACACAGGTGAGCATAGTTCTAATGACTGACAAGGATTTTTGTTTGTTAAGAATAAGCAAATTCTGTAGCAAGTGGTCTTTAGTCAAGAACTTTTTGCATGCTGACAATGTGTAAACTAGCTATCCTGAACAATAATCCCTTTTGTGTGATTTCATGTGAAGAGTTACTGTTTATTTGCTCACAAACAAAAGAGCATATATGATGCAGAACATTAAACAAGTGCACAGCAACACAGATTGAATCATAGAATCATTTTGGTTGGAAAAGACGTTTAAGATCAAGTCCAACTGTTAAGCCAGTTCTGACAAGTACACCACTAAGCCACGTTTCTAACTGCCACATCCACATGGCTTTTAAATACCTTTAGGGATGGAGACTCCACAACTTCCCTGGCAGCCCATTCCGGTGCCTGACAACCCATTTGATGAAGAAATTTTTCCTAATGTCCAGTCTAAACTTCCCCTGGAGCAACTTGAAGCCATTTCCTCTTGTTCCATCACTTGTTAACTTAGGAGAAGAGACCAACCCCTACCTTGCTCCAACCTCCTTTCAGGTGGATGCAGAGAATGATGAGGTCTCCCTGCAGCCTACTCTTCTCCAGACTAAACAAACCCAGTTCACTCAGATGCTCCTTATAAGACTTGTGCTCCAGACCCTTCACCAGCTTTGCTGCCCTTCTATAGGCATGCTTCAGCACCTCAATGTCTTTCCTGTAGTGAGGGACCCAAAACTGAACACAGAATTCAAGGTGCAGCCTCACCAGTGCCGAGTACAGGGGAATAATCACTTCACTAGTTCTGCTGACAGAGATGCTTACAGAAACAGATTAATTAGAAGAGGCTCCGAAGTAATGAAGACAAAAATCTAACACATTCTCTACAAGAATCTCAACAATATCTCAAAATATCAGACAGTCAAAAATGTTACAGTATACCATTCTCTGTTTATTTCCAGTGATAAGCTCAGTATTATAGAAATACGTTGAGGTTAAAAACAAACACCAACACAAACCAAAGGTATGAACACAAGCGAGATTTTTACAGTTTTACCTTTCTAGGGCTTCCTGGAAGGTAGAACTTGTGGTAAGCCTAAAAATAAAAAATTAAAATGAAAATCATTAAAATTGATAGGCAAAACATAGTGGTACAAAAAAAAAAAAAAAAAGGCAAATAAAAAAAGGACAGTGTCCACACAGAAAGATAACATTGTAGGGTCTACCACTGAGCAATTCAAAGACCATCATAATTGTAAAGCAAAGATTTCAAGAATATATCCACTATACCTTATGGAAAACACAATGGGGAGCTTCAGCATGAAAAGTGTGAAGTTACACTCGATATGACAGTTGACTTATGTCACAACACATGTTTCACATCCCATAGATGATGATGTCTCACTGTCTCACAGTAGTATTACACATACCAGTTGTTCTCAAGCCAGGGTCCTGTATAAAGTCTTTAGAGTTATAAGGTTCATTAAGTATTTCTAAACTGTTTCAAGGTGTGTCATGGGGCAAAAAATTATGTCCATCCAAAAGGTACCAAAAAAGGCAAAAAATAATAATTAAAAAAAAAGGCTGTGAAATATCAAGAGGCGAGGCAGAAGGAAACGGCAAAATGAAAGCCTGCAAGAAATCAAGAAAGCATTACTTCCCTCCAATTCTGCCAAAACTTAAGATAGGCAAAGGAGCTGCAAGATGAAAGCTATATAAAAAAAAAAAGTCAAAACCATAAAGATATCCTCTTCATCGATTTGAGAAATAAAAAGAACAGAGAGAGACTCAACTCAAGTGTTTTTCAGCACATTTTAGTTTTAAGCACACCAAGTTTTTACGCTTTGCATTTGAGGTGCCACAATGCTTGACCAAATGTTTTTCAACAAAGGAAGTAGTTAAAGATATGACTACATAAACAAGGAGTCCATGGCAGGGGTTGGGAAAAAGGCCAAGAAGATTTTAAGAATTTATGACACAAGTCCCAGATTTTTTCTTGGATCTCTACAGAATTAGGACTATCCAACTGTTCAGTTCTTCAGGTGAAAAAGCAGGAAGTTGAACCTGCCAATCCAATGAAACACTGGCTTTTTATGGAAGTCCATCTGTCTCAACTCTCTGGCTCAAAATACAAGATAACACAAGAACTGAAAAACTAAGAATTAGTACCAACATGACTCAAGTAATGAACATCACATTTCAATTAGATTTAAGAGAGCAAGTAGATAACAGAGACTTATTTGATCAGCTCAGCTGCTACATGAAAAGCAAAGTCTGTTGATCTCAGGAATTGTCAGGGGTTCAGGGTTTTTTTGTTTGGTTTTGGGGCTGGGTTTTTTATTTTGTTTTGAGGGGTGTTTTTTTAGTATTTATGTCTTCCCACAGCACAGTTGCTCACTTTGAGGTGCTTCATTTCCATACCCATTACAAAACATTTAGCTAAGCTTAAAATTGCAGCCATATCTCTGTTTTCTTTGTGAATAAAGCATGTATTATCACAAAATTTATTTGGAATGACTATAGGCTTGTACTGTCACTGACTGCCCAGACTGAATATCAACTAGTCAAAATTGTCCCCTTTATTACAGAAACAGTCCCACTGAATGAGCACTGCCTGGAACTGCTCATTTTCTACTGTTCTTTTTCAAGTTACAGAAATCCCTGCGATAAATTAAGCTTAAGATATGTTTACACTTGATTTTTGTTGGTTTTTTTTTTTTTTTTGTCAGAGGAGGATTTTTTATTTTTTATTTTAAACAGTGGGAATTCAGAATTAATTTTTAACAGTATCTGTAGATAGCTCAGCTACTTCTCTGTATATCATGTGAAAACTCAAGTAGTTCAATTATTTTTTCCCCAATAAATATATTCTGTCCAATAACCTTAATAATGAAAAATATTTTCACATAAGTCTCTCAAGTTCTCATTCCAAGATTTAACTCAAATATTAAACACTTTACAGATTATCAGTAAAAAAACCAAATAGCTTTGTTCAATGATTCATTAGATTTTCTCACCATAAAGTCAAACCATGCTCTAGTACAGTAATTACTTGGCTATAATTCTAAATAAACAATACATTCTGCCTCTGTAAAGACTGTTCCCTTTCTAATCATAACTTATGCAAAACATTACACAATTCACTCAACAGTCCATCCTTAATGTACCTGAATAAGTCTTTACAATCCCTAGTAAATAATTCACATTTCTATTTTGTCATTCTCTCACAGCATAGAAAGAGCAACTTTAATTCAGTCATGGCTGAGAGATCTGAACACCACCAAAAAAACAGTCCAAAATTTTTACAAGAAATGGTCCAAAATGGCTTTACAAAGAAAATCTACTTCCCAAATGGAAGAACTAAACAATCCTAAAAATATCTGAAATAAAAAACTAGCATCTGAAAAGACTGGCCATATGCTAAACTGTCACTCTCCCATACTGAGCGATGAAATAAGATGCTACTGTAGCTGGCTGCTTACTACAATACTGTTCATGTCACTCGCATATGTTGCTTTGGCACTCAGTACAGTTTTTTAAAATTAAGCAGTACATTAGATTTGAGAACAAATTACAAACCAGCTAAAAGTACTAAATTCTTAACAATTTTATTATGGAGCTGGAAAAAAACAGTACAAAAGACTGGAAAGATATGAAGGGTATTTGCCGTACCTTTGCAATCTGCATGATGGTAAAATATGCATAAGAAAAATCAAGACAGCTAGACAAAAGTCCAGTGATCAGTATTTTCTGTAGTCTGTGCAATCCGCACAGTTTGCTGCAATCTGTGCGTGATACTCTAATGCCTATGGGATAGTAAAAAGAATGTACAGAAGGAGGAAAAACATTCACCCATAGCACTTAGGAAATATATAACATTAATTTAACTAGCTAGTACAACCATCTCACTGTTGCGAGCACTGGAGCTTTTCTCCATACTTAGTATATAGGTAAAAGAACCCAATAATTAACAAATTATTAGAGTGGCCTAATAAACTAAGAGGCTGTATGGTAAAATATATAAAGAAATAATGAAATGCTTATAGCAGAGATGTTTGTATCCCTAGACAAGATTCTGGTTTGAAAAAACCAAGCAAGTCAATCCTTGGAACACTGGTATCAGAGCAAATTGTCACTGTTTGTCTGCAGTGGCTAAAAGGACAAGAATACCTTGCTGCTTAACTTTTCACTGTGTTTCTTGCACTTCACAGGAATATCAGTCTCTGTATTTCCCAGAATTTGCATTAGGAAAAAATTATTACTCTGGCAATGACTCTTGAAATTTATAATTAAAATTCCAAGCTTTAACATATTCAGATATACATAAAGTCTTGTCTGAAAAATTAGAAGTTGAGGAACTTGGCTTGCAGATTTGTGGGGAGGGGAAAAGTGGACTATAACTGTACTTCACACAAACACAAAAGTACCTGTATGATACAAAGAGCCCTCTGAACAATGGCATATTTAATAGGCTGGACTCTTCTTCGTCTTGATTCATTTTTTCATCCCTTTACTTTTAGGCTACATTGAAGTTCCTGTAAGTGATAACACAACAACACTCAGGTCTTTCTGCAGCTGCTTGTGTGTCTTGTCCAATATAGGAGCAGAGTTTGAAAGAATACAGATCTGGCCTCTGTGGAAATACTGGGCAGCAGACATATAAGGGAAAGCATCCCAATACAAGTTTAGGCCCATGATTATTCTATTGAGTGGTGCTCTAATACGTGTGTGTGCAAGTGTCTAAATGAAATGTTTCTGTGTGCATAGATGTCAATGTACACATGGTTGTGTATGCTATTTTGTACAATACTAATTTTATGTTGGTGCTCACAAAAGGGCACCTGCAAGTCTAGACTAACAGACATCAGTGAAGATGTGAGACTACTTTTGCAGATAGCGTAAATCACATTTTGGAGGAAATTCAATCACTTTCCCAATCTGGAGAATGTGGCTCCATGTTAGGCATCGAAAACAAAGTCTACCCTGTCATTTGATCCATTATGAGAAAGTATTACAAATATCAGGTGTTTCCCGTTACCTGAAACAGTTGCTATGACTTCCTCACATGCCAGCCACTACCAACTAACCAGGAATACCAACTAAAATGCACAGATCTTGGGGACAAAAATTTAGGGACCCACCCAACTTGCATGTACTTCAGCAAAACCTGCCTTGGCAATACATCTGGCCATTAATACAAAAGACCTGTTATGTGATAAAATTATGTGGTCTAATCAGCTGCCAAAGAGAATCATAGGATGCTGTTATTGAAGGGTGGTCAGCTATGTGGTGACTCCAAGTACTAGTTGATGATATGCAAACAGGTATGAATACCTTCAGCAACAGAAGGAGTCCACTCAGTCTCCCACGCTAAGCAGAAACTTATTTTCTGCATTCTCCAAGATATTGAGCTGAACTGTATGGACATCATCAAATAGTTCTTGGGAGAGAAGGCAAAAAAGAATCTAATACTAAGCGTTATTTTATAGCTAACTACATATAAAGGCTTTGCCAATCCAAAAATGAAAAGACCAATTTGATAAAAAAGGTGAAGTTTCAGAAGCCTTTTAAGACACAAAGTAAATGTTCATAATTTTCAATAGCAATCCAAATTAAACAAAATATTTATCTGTAGTTTATGCTAAAGTTTTAGGTGATTTTTTACCTTATTTCTTCTGCTTATCAGATATAATAAAAGCCAGTAGCATAACATTGCTGGGACATGTTTCAATATTTCTGAGTGCTTTTTTTCAGGGACACACCTTCCAGTCATGTACCCCTGCTCACACTCCACATTCTTTGTGCTGAAGTCAGATGGGAGCCCCAGGGGTCAGTTTAGTCCCATCACACACATTAACACAACCAAAACACAGAAAACAGGCAGAGCTGTATTAGCATTTCTTTCTGAAAAATCATATTCTACAGAAAATTACTGTTTTCCCTGTAAAATGGTAGCACAGCCTTCAACTAACATGAATTCTGAGAAGCTCTTTATCACTCAGAATTGATGTGTTTTAAATGTTTAACTGATGTAGCTAGCCCTGTTTCGATATCAGGTTTTGTAGCGTTTTCATGTCTTGCCATTTAGTAGCTAGAATCCAGCAAAGGGGATACAAGTGCTATTACTGGCAGCTAATGGATATTCTTCTTTAGCTCAGCCACTGAACTATATGTTGAATAAAAGCCTCAACTCCCAAAAGGAACACCCTCCTTTCATTACAGTCCAACACTTAGGCTGAGAGTTCTCCAGAAGTGGTAATTAGGGGCGATGTTCATATTTCTATTTCTAGGTTCCCGCTTATTAGAGGATAAAGGCATTGCAAAATATTTAATTTATGCAGGTCACATCCAGTACCTCAAGTCCTATAGCTGAGCACATTTCCACATACAGTCCTTTCATATTCCCATTTTAAAATAATGGCCTTTTATTGAGGGCATTCCTCTGGGGAAAAATACACTTAAAGACTATGTAGAAACAGCAGAAAACATTATCTTTTTTTGACCTGACCCACTCAAGATGTGCAGCCACCTCCCAGCTCTTCTAGTACGCTTGTACAGGTTGTGTCCAGCCTGCTTCCCTGTGCCACATTGCTTCTGCACTTACACTGCTCTCCACAGAAGGCTGCAGCACATATAAGAACAACACTGGTTTTGACCCAGCTACTTGTAAAGGCAGTAAAGACCCCAGCTTGCCTACACACTTCAAAGGAGCAATGCTAGCTCCAAAACTAGGAGAGTATATGCTGCAATCAGCTAACATACAGAAATCACATTCTTCCTCAATTTTTAGAGTTCTTGCAGCAATAAAAACCTCCTCATATGAATATACTTGTTCACGGATGTAGAGACAACTCTGCAGTGTGGCATAGCACTGCTTTAAAGTGGGAGTCCTGCAACATTATAGTCACTTCCAATATATTTCTGTATCTATGCTTCACCTTAAGAAAGGGTTAAAAATACAGTGTTGAAAAGGTACATGCTGCAGCCACCACTGATTGGAATTGGAGATTCCACTCCTATTTAAGGCTGCCTTTGGCACAGGCAGCATTCTGAAGACTAGCTTCAAAGCATTGCTCCTCTCATACATGTATGCAAGTCTGCAACCACTGCCACAGTGGCAGAATGCAGAGTATTTTCACTCAACCACCACCACTGAGCACACCACTGTTGCTGGAGATACATATCAATGTTATGAAGATGAGTCATCAGTTTTCTGAATTCTCTCTGGATAACTGCATGCTAATTGGTAGCAGATACTCACAATCCTTGTTTCTATGCCTCTTCTGTTCCTCCATACATACAGAACATTTCCATAAAAGTCAGAGCCTGAAGTCTAAGCCTTTAAAATTACTTTTTTTTAATGTCCAGTGCAAGCTATATTTTTAAGCTTATCCCAGAAGGGATTTAATGAGACCTCTGTTTGTACAGCTCACACATTCCATAAAAACAATTTTCTGACTCAGGAGTGGTCATCTGGGAGACCATTCAAACCACTTGAAGTGCCAATAGAGACACCCAGACACTAGCCAGTACTTAGTTGTTGACATTTATCTTCTAACTTGCAGACCAGCAAAATTTTTTAAAACACGATTAGTATTTTAAAACTATCGTCAAAAAGTTATCATCATGTTTTTAGCACTTAACCAACAAATTTTCTCATAAATAAAAATATTATGAAGACAAACAATAACTTCTCTTCCAGTATCAGCACAAGTACACATTCACAAATAATCCTTACTTAGCATATTACAGGGTTACATTTTGAGTATGTTATATGGCTCAAGTTGTCTGAGTTGGTTTGTTTTAAGCTCTTTGCCTTTTTGCTTTCCTCATTTTAATTCATTACAACTCCAGCATATCAACAACATTAGAACACGCTATCAGCTTGGATTTAATTGCTCAGCTAAGTTTCATTTCAAGATTCAAGATGCTGTCTTCCTTTGCAGTAATAATCTGTACAGAAGTGCTGAGTGTGTATTACACAAGATATGTTTACTAAATTAAAAACCTGCAAGTAGGCTCAGCATCCAGTTTAGCATTTCATTGCAATCTAGTGACATGCTAATTAATAGCTAATCAGAAAGCTCTTAGTAAGTATACTACATACTATTTAGATTCACAGTCACTCTTTGTAAGTCTAATAACTTATGCAGAATAGTGAAAATATATCAAAGTGCCACACAATTCACTTCAAATATTTTTCTGAAGAGAATAATCAGCTTCTATTCAAATGCACTCATATGACAGTATCATCAACATTAGGACAGCTGAAACAGTGGCAAACACAAAATTCCACGGATATCATTGCCTAAGATTTATTTTGCCAAACTCCTTCCCTGTGCATAAGATCCTTACATTTATAAAAAAAGAGCTCACGTAGCATGTTAAAGGACTACGTCCAATGTCTTGTAGTTAACCCTGTACTCGCATCAACAGAAATGTCTGTAGACATGAGAGGAATAAAGTCCATGGTTCATTCATTGTTGTGGGAAAATAATAAAAAAATGAAATAAAATGAAGAGAAGCCAAAATAAAAACCAGACAATGGCTTGACAAGTAAACAGGCCACAACTGACTGCTGAGCATTTCTGTTAAAGCTTTGGATAGTGTCCTGGCAACATATAACTTCTAGCTACCTCCATGACTTGCCCAAAGAGGCTTCCAAGTTCAAATCATGGAAGTGAGAACAATCATGTTACTTTTCTCTTTAACAATAACTTGCACAGATGTTTTGTACTCTACTGTCCCCACATGGGCTATATAGAGAGCTACTCATCTATTATTCTCCCAACAGTCACTACACTTACAGTTATATTAGTATTTAATTGATGAAGAAACTTCATCATTAGTACATTTAGCAACAGGCTACTTGCCATTAGTGGAAGTGGATAAAGAGTGCATAAAAAACATTCATATAATATGCTTGTGACGGGTTTACTTGGCATACATTGGTACATTTGCAGCTGATCGCTACAAACAACAGTTACCAGCAATGACAACTGAAGTGATCATGATAGCAGTTCAAAAAGCTTATGTAACTTATCTATTCTTCCTGGTGGAGAATAGAATCCTTCTATAAGAACTGTTCATAGTCTGAGTAAGCACTTAAAATCAAATGCTTATGAGCCACCTACAGACTAATTTCTAGACTAATATTTGCTTGCAATATATTGTTCCAGCTGACAAGAAAAACAAAACTCACAATATAAAGTTACTAGGCAATGGCTTGGGTTATTTTGTTATGCAACTCTTTGGTTTCTATGTAAAAGATCACGGACAATAAATTTCCAAATAGCCAGGCATCAGCTATGCTTGCAAGGTTAGACTAAGGACACAAGAATGCACATTGAAGCACAATGTATTCTGGTATCATGTCAGATACTGCGGACTCTCCTTTTCATTTGTACATTGATTCCAGCGCATAAGCAGAGCCTGAGTGCACCCCTGGTGTTTCTGACCAAAAATGAAGAAACTTGCCATAGCTCACTTCAGGAAAGCTCTAACTTTGAGCAATGTTTTAATCTTCCAAATCATAAATACCAAAACTGCAGGCTACAGTCAAGTGTCTCACAGGATTTTTATGTTACTACCCAAGAGGATAACTGAGAATTCTTATCTTCTCTTCCTGTATCCTCTCCTCTTCTTAATCTGAGACTAAATCTAACAGATAGAAAGAAATAAATAATCCTCAAACTCAGCATCAGAAAGGTACGGAGGTGGAGCAGGTGGTGCCAGCTAAAAACTCCCACAGCCCCACAACAATTTTTCTGATTTATTCCAAATACCTTTAAAAGTTTTTGTTTCCAGACTTCTATCAGTAATTTTTAATTTCTCTAAACTAGTTTGCTAGTCACAGGGGGGGAAGTGATAGACAGAAAGGAAAAAAATATAAAAATGAGCTCCCCATCACTTACTACTGCTCAGTTCTAGATTTATATGAAAAAGCTACTTCAATGTCTGCTCATATTAGCACAGCTAGTGTGTCCAGATTAATCATACTGCACTTCCTGCCTTTTTTATTAAAAGCAGAGTTATTAAAAAATCCTTTTCCTTTTATTAAAAAGTTCTACCTAGAATAAGAAGGGAGTCCATTAAGAATCAATAGCAATCAGGACAAAAAGGAAGCCTATCCTGGTCATTACAGATACCAGTCTTCACTCTCATCGATTCAAAGGAGCCATGTGTTTAACTGTTGCTACACCTACATACCAACTACAATTATTAAAGCTAGCAGCTGCTTGCTGAGATTAAGCCACTACAAAAAAAAAAAAAACAAACCCACAAACCAAAAAAACCCACTGCACCAAATGTTAAAGTAAAAATATTTTTTAACTGTCTTAACAACTTTCTAAAATAAAAGTACATTCTTTACCCCTCACACAGTGAATTTTTTTTTTTTTTTTTTTTTAGCCAAGTGCTTAAAAAGATGCTACTCTTATTCAAGTTTAGGAGTACTGTGAGAGAGCATTTTTGTAAGTACTAGTGTGATTCAGGCCATGCAGTCTGACTCAGTTTGAAAGCAAATGTAAAAGAGGCAAAACATTACCTTTCTGGCTGTCAGTTTTCAGTGTGTTGAAAGACAGTGTTGCTTGAAAACACAACTAAGTTATTTGATTATCAACAGACTTTTGAGTTTGTGATGCTTTCTAAACAAGAGTATCAAAAAAAGTATTTTTCAGTTCAGACATTTGAAAAGTGAAACAGCTTACAGAAAAAGGACTCCAAGAAACATCTGAAATTCTAAATGCAGTTGGGAAAGAGGTCAGGGGATCTGTGCAAACCCACCTTAAAGCAAAAGAATTAGGATACAAGCTGGTAAAGTGATTTCTAATGTTTAAATCTTTAAAGAATTTTATTAAAAGTGTATGTTTTTCTTGTTTTAATCACTGTTTTTATCTGCTAAGCACAACAAAGAACTAATCAGAACCATAACAGAATTAACATACCCTCTAGGACTGCAGAAAGCTTCATATCTTATGGTTGAGCAGAACGACTTTCTCCCAGAGGTGTCAAATCATCACTTCAATGATCCTTCATTATCATTTTTTAATTTTTACTTTTTACAATTGGACAGATTTCTACATTCCATCCAGTTGCAAATTTTTCCAGTTCATTTCTATAACTGAAAAATAGACACTGACTGGGCAAGCTTCTGTAGAGGGGTCAAGCAAGCTGTCCTGTCTGAACAAACTATGTAGGTGTAACTCAATTTCTGAATACATAGCACTCCTGATCTGTTAGAGAATTTTAAAACACCACTGCTTTTTCACCAGCCCCTTGACTGGGTACACTGCATAAACTAAAAATTATACAAGTGGAGAACAAAATTTAAGACAAGTAAACAGCCTGCCATTAGCAAGGAGCTGACAGATGTTAATTTGTCTGCCACACTTCCAAACATCTCCAAATTCAAAACAAAGTCTCCAGCAATGGATAGGAAACTTCACTGATCCAAAGATAACTATCTACAATACTATTTCACACCAGCAACAATAACTTGCCCCCTAAGCAAACCACAGTAAGCTGTGTGACAGAAGGTAATTTGCTCTTTCTCCCTAAAAAGAGGTTCAAAGACTAAAACTCTCACAGGTGCACTTAGATATAAACAGAAAGGTTGCTATGGCTGAAGGTCATTCAAGGCAAGAGCTGCAAGCTCAGAAGTGCTTTTGTTTGAAATCCAGACATACACAAGAAGATGTGAAAAGTGTAAACAGCTTCAACACCACAATTTCATTTTAACCTCTTTAGAGGTCAAGCTATCTTCTGCTGCTGCTTGTGAAAATTATTTTCCTGAAGTCTAAAACTGCTCTCTGTCATCCTGACCTCTGTATTAACATAGCAAACACATTTGCAGTGCTAATTACCTAGGGACAGGACAATAATGGTATTTAAAACATTAATACTACCATAAGATCATTTTAATTTTACCCAGATTTGCTAGTGAGTCTGCTGGTGGAAGTTGCCATGGGAACACGGTACAGCTACACACTTTACCATGACAACCAGGCCTCCCTGGAATACTAATGAGTGCCCATGGCAACATGAAGCTAAAGATGTCTGGAGAACAAATATTTCATATTTCATTTATAACAAAAGCTATAAATATATTTGTATGTTTCCTGTGTGAGATTCCATAGGTTTTGGAACCCTGCAAAACATTACATATGTGGTAATATTGCAAAGTGTAAAAATTATATGGCTGCCATATAAATGGAAAACCCTAATCAAGGCAATGCTATGATTGAAGCTTAATTCTACAAACAGAAACATTTCTGTGGTAAACACAACCATTTTGCACCATCTTGCACATAAACACTACTGTCAATGCGTGATGTAACAGTTACCGGTACACAATGTTTGTTGTATTCTATGTCCACGAAAGAGATGGTATCCTTACCCAGTGCAGAACACTGTACTGAGCATGTATCTAATCTCCATGTGGCAGCTAGTGAAATTCATGCTGGAGGAACAGAAAATATCGCTTTGGCATTTCAGAAAAGGCTCATGACAAGACATCGCTGTTACTTAGTAAGAATGTTCCAGCAACCCAATGCATGAGCAGTGTTTTTCATTTATTTTTTTTTACAGAAAATGGAGCTACTGTTGAAAGGTACATATAGAACAAAATATTGGTATTAGAAGTGATAAAATTAACAGCTGATGTGGTATATATATATTTTTAATACTCTGTCTAAATATGAATTTCAGAACACTTTCTATATAATTTACACAAAATATCAAAATCTAAGACTTTTTCAGGTACCCTGCCAGCAACCACCTATAATGTTAAAAAGAGGTGGCTACAGCTGGCAAGCCAGTGCTTCTTGTCCCAGGAGCACTATGTGATAAGTCACATCAAGAGACAGCAAAATTTTAGGTCACAAAAGACCTGCCAGGGATCAAAAGTGCCAGGATTCACCTCACACCAGCAGAGTGGGAACAAAAAAAGTAATCAGGCAAGCATTAGATGTAAGATTTTTTTTCTGTCCCTCAATGTTCATACAAGAGCATCCAAAACACAACCTGTGACATATTTATTAGCTATCCTCCATGTGTAAATGGATCAATTGTTGCATTTCCCACGTATCAGAGCACTGAGATGAGCAATAAGGTATAAATATATGTGTTTCATGTAAGATATCTCACAATAGTCACACAGTTGCAGAGTTTCTCAGATGCCAGATTCTCTCTGCTCCTGAGTGACTGTGATAAATGATGCTATCCCAGTGGTAAGAGCCCTAAACCACTGTCCCTTTAGCAAATCTCCTTGAGCCTGGAAGAGGCAGCCTCAAGTAACAGAAGTTACATTTCAGAGCTAGATCAGATGCATCAGTTCTAATTGCCCAATTTCTAATCTACTTTCAGCTTCTAGAGGGCAGAAGATACCTTAAGTGCAAATAGTTATGAGCTCCACAAGATAGAGTACAAAAAGAGGTTTGCATTCACTGACAAAACTATCTCACAGGTGTAATCCAAACACAAGTCAGTCTCCAGTTTGCCACAGGAATGTCAAAACCAGGTAAACTGAAAAGATGTACTTCATCTGAGGCCAAAGTGTTACAGAATAGATAAATCTTGGCATAACCTGCAAAGTGAGACCAACCTAGACTAGTATCTGGCAAATCTCTCTTCTGCTTCCAAATGCTATTGGCTATAGCCACAATGGACTGAATACCCAAACACATAATATTAAATCAATGTAAACATATTCAGAATTACCAGATTAGTGTAAACACTAGCTATGATTACATGAAGAGTCTTCAGTGAATTGCAGAAACATGTTAATTGGCATGCTTGGAGAGACCTGAGGAAGAGGCTTGAGATGAAACAGCAACACAAAATGCAGACCATGGCCCTGGTATTGAACTCAGGATCTATTTACTTGAAATAGTACCATAGGAGCAAGAAAAATTACCAAGTTAATGAATATTTTTTGTTTCAATAACTTCAATTAATATATATGAAGTCACAAACAAAAAGAAAAAACTAAACTGCTTTTTAAAGCAGTTTAACACACTACAGTCATAAATTGCAGCAAATCTACCCCATGGTTGACCTTCAGACAACCAAGATCTCAGCAGAGGAAGAGAGCTTGCATTATCTTTATAACACAGCATTACTTACAGCAATATTTGTCTCTTTGTATCTAAGCTGGTTGCACAGGACTAAATCCAGTAATAAAATTTTAACTATTTTAATTCCATTACATACTACAGTACCCAATACATTATAGCCTTTCTTCTGACAGCACTTAGATATCTAGTTTTAACAGAGACTATAAAGATAGGAAAAATGCAATTTCAGTAAGTTTCAAGACTACTGAACAGCACACCTACATGTCCCAATCCTTATTTTTCCACTAATATTTTGGGTTGGTTTGTTCTGGTTGTTTTTTTCCTGAGCTAATATTCAACACTCTTGTTCTCTTGCACTCTTCTTTCTCTGGGACCACTTTATATTATGTGAGGGGAACATATTATCTCCTACAAAGAAAAAAAGAGCCTGTAATTGATCTGGGGTCAGCAATGGCAAACACTAATCACAAAAAAAAAAAAAAAGGAACTTGTTCACTAGCATGCTTTTTCATTTGCTAGTAAACTAAAGGAAAGCATGCTTCTGGAGGGTTTTTTGGGTTTTTTTGAGGGGGATGTGGTTATATGTTTGCTCTGGGGTTTTTTAATGAACCATATCACACGGCCACTAAGTGACAGCTCCCGTCCAGCAGCAGTAAAAGAGAAACTCTAGGAAAATCCACAGCTTGAACAAACCTCTTTATTTAACCTAGGAAGACTGTTAGTTTTGAAAGCACTCCTTAACATGAGAAGGTTTAGCAGGATAGACATGTCTGCACAAAGTTTTAAGCCCAAAAAACGTGAACAAATGATATTTATCAGTGCTCTGTACAGCACTTTTTCTGTTTCCTTAATCTGAAGCACAAAAAGTCTTTGCTCACGCCAGTAATCTAGTACACTAGGACAGGCACCAAGTGATAAATTCAGAACACTGTATCAATTGATACAGCCATCCTAAGAGAAGCCAATAATGTCTGCATGTCTGGGGCTGCAGGACTTGTTGCATAATCTGACTTTGTTTCTTTACAATAATAAATGCCAAGTGATAGTAGTCAAGCTGTATATAAAGCAAACCTACATAATTCTTATTCCAGCTGAAAGTCTGAAGAGTCTTTCAACTTTCCAGCTGAAAAGCAATGAACACTATTACCTCCCCATTTTCACCAGAACTGTACTGTCTTGCACAGGGTCTGTGATCAAGGATACTTTTCCACACATTTCCTGCACCACCTCTGTCAGGAAACTTTGACCGTCTCATACATACATATAAGCAGCATACACAACATATGCAGACCACACACAACAACATACTGTTCATTTCAGTTCTTGCATATAGAGAACATTAGGAGCTCATCTGAAAACTCACCTGGGTCATATACATCCAGAACAAATGCACAGAGAAGAGCAGTTTTATGCACATGGACGCACATGCCCCATGTTACTAATGTGTGACAATGGTCTGTAGACTTCTCTACACTACCCTGGAAAATACATGGACCTGTCTTATACAAGGACTGGCAGTACTGCTAAAGATGGTAGCCAGCAAAACAAGGCAAGTTAAGACTATTAACAAGATACCATTCCCAAATACACCAATTGAGTGTCTGAGTAATTCCTCCCTAAGTAATTGAAATAATTTTAACAACAACTAAAAGGGTCTTGTCTCCTGGAAGTTGTGGGAAGCTTCATGACTCCCATCTAAGAAATACACAGTAAGACCCAACCCAGTATGTTTGGACTACTAGAGCCTTAAATCTTCTTAACCCTTCCCACTTTACTATTTATTTTGTGTTTCCTTGTAAATTTTTTTACTGCGTAATTTTTAAAACTTCCTCTACTTTGTTAATATACTTTAGTTTGTGATAACCTCATACTTCCCACCTCTTCACCCCAGGTATTGAATAGCTGTCTGTCTTCAGGGACCAGCCATAAATGTGATGATGGTACTTGAACCTGCTAACCTGATTAAATGCTGAAAGGAAGGATCAATTACCAGAGAGAAGAAAGCTAAGGGAGCCATATATAACACACCAGACAGAACAAAGAGCTAGTACTGCCCCTACTTGGGCACAATCAGTATCACAAAAATATAAAAGTATTTAGAAATACTTCCTTTGTTGCAGCTGAAGGTATCCATCTTAGACCAAGACAGTAGTGCAAAAGCAATGTGTACAAACTGCATTTCTCAGAAGAAGGAGGGAGAGAAAGGATCTCCAGGTCTGGACAGGAGCAGATGAGCTTTGGTTCTTTTTGAAGTTTCATTTAACACTTATCTATCCATTAGGACACTGAAAGACTATTAGTGATGCATTTCAGGTAAAAGGCCTTCACTTCCAAATGTCCTTGTTTAAATGCAGGCAAAGAAAAGCATAGGAGACAACACAAAGGTACAGCCTGAATCTGAGATTACTCAGTTCAAAGCCCTTGAAGATTATACATGGGAATAGCCCTCAGAAGCATAAAGCAGAACAGCAATTACTTTTTAGAAAAGATGCTCTGTAAAATAATAGCCAGCACAAAAAGCATACAATTTTTAAGTAGGTCCAAAAAAGAACCCACAAGCCAACACAAAACAAAACAAAAACACAGAAAACATGTCACTACCCAAAGGGGATTTCCTGATTCTTTAAAACAGCATGATGTTATTCAATAGCTTTTAGTTCGGCGTCATCTCTGAACTACATGTTTAAACAAGCATATTTTAAGTGTTATACCAAGATAGGCATCTAAACATGGAAGTGTCCAGCAAAGTGGAAAAATACAGTTAGACCACATGATCCTACAACTCCAGGAGCACACTGATTTCAACATGCTAAGCCTACTGCAACCACGAGGCCTCAATGCCACCTAGTGGCCCGTGATACTTTCTACTACCAGCTTTTTACAAGCAAGTAGGTGCTAGGCTATAGGGTAAAGATACACTCTCAAAATGTCTGAATGTGGGCAAGTATGTTCTAATTAACTATAGCGTGATTGAAAACACTGTGGCGTTACACGGAATGTCTCTTCATAGATAGGTATGTATTTAAAACAAGTTTCCATACTGTTGCTCAGGATTTTGGTAGTACAAAAATACTATGCTAGTGTGGAAATGACCATGGCTTATTGTTCAGTTCTGTTCCTACTTTTTTCATGTATTATTCAGTTAATGAATTGTCCTATGCCCTACAATTTTCATTCATTTCTAAAGATACAAACTTCAGAGCCATTACAGTATTATCTCCAACAACAAAGAGGTATTATCTTTTATTGAACTTAATGGTATAGAGAAGATAAAAAGGAGAAAGATGTTCCTAATAAATAAAACCTTGTACAGTTTCCTCTGTTCCTGACATATTATAAGAGCTGAAGGTTATACAAGTTTATATGAGACCTTTGCGTTCTGTATCTTGAAACTACTACTGCTAAAACACTACCATTGAAATTACTCACACCACCCACCCAGAACCTGGGTTTCTTTTGCTTTTTATTCATGTCTCCTAGCTCCAGGATATTTGTTTTGAGATTAGTGTCTGCCAGTGCCATCATACAGGCAAAAGTCTGCTGTGCAACATCACAAGCGATGTTTATCCAAATTACAATTGCCCCATGACACTGTGAAAGCACGTCATGTGATTGACAACACTTTGCTATGAACGTTGGGGTGGGGGATGTGCTGGTGGCATGTACTAGGAAATATGATTCAGAGCCCTGCAGGGAGTCATTGAGGTGGATTTTTTATAATTTTTTATTATTTTTATTTTTAACATTACTGAAAATGGAATGCATTTGTAGCACATGCTGCATACTTGATGCACAAGTTGTAAAATATAGTCAGGCAGAGGGAGAAACAGTGAAGTGGGGACATGTAAAAAGAAGTGACTGAAATCAAATTTATCCTTCTACTATTTTTAAGATCCACTTAATATTGACCAAGGGTGATGACAGTCATGCACATTTTTTCTTTGATCTTTCTAAAGCAGTAAGCTATTAATAGAAAGCAAAATATCTTGCAGAAAAAAAAAAATACTAAAATGCTTGAAATAATGCAATAAGTACAAATAATAACTGGGACATGGTGCTCAGGCTATATTCCAGTACTTGCCTAGAAACAGATACACATTTTTCTAGTCATTCTGCTTGACCTGAACCAGTGAAATGTGGCAAAATAATACTATACAGTGATTGCTGGAAAAGAGTGATAGAATGTGTGATTGCTTCTAACAAATGCACAGGAAATTAAAGTAGCCTCCTCCTCCTCCCCCCTCCTAAAAATGGCCTGAATATATGGACCGTAACTTGGAGGTAGCCATTAAGCAGCAAAGATGGAAACAGGACGCTAGGTACACATAGAGGTGAAAGTGCTATGAAGAGAAAAAAAAAAAAAAGGAATGAGGTTGGTTTCTGGTAAGGGGAAGTTAACCTTGAAATTCACAAAAGAAAATTTGGATCTCTGCAGAAAAGACTTATAGAATAAAAATAAGTAGACATAGTGACCCTTATCCCAGTATTATTCTAGAATAACTTGAAATAAAAGATTTCCTAAATGCAATTGAAGTATGCATACTGTGTTTTCACACACCACAGTTGGCCATGCAGCACAGTACACTTTTTAGCTATATACAACGAATTCAAAGCTTAACGAGAAGCCCTACTGCATATATTCTCACTGGTCTGTGCATACACAGACCAGGTCTTGTCCTTTTCACAAAAGCGTGGAGTCTTCAGCACATGCTTAAAAAGCTTTCCATGTCTGCAGCAAACCCAGTGATTTTAGTTTGTATCAAGCCTTACTGCACATTTGCAGAAAAGTGAAACATACACTCTGCAAGTCTCCTGCTTCCTAGGACCACTGAGCTTAACACACAAAGAAAAACTATCAGTACACACATTCAGATTTCTTTATAGAAAAATAATGAGAGCTCTACACATATTCCTGCTGAGAGGAAAGCTGTAAGTGAAGCACAAGAGCCATAACATCCAACAGTTCACCATTTTTTACATGGTATCTGCCCATCCAAGCCTACTAAGCAATTTAAAGCTCACGATCACCATCAGAAACATTGTAAGCTTATCATAGACCTTTCTATGGTTCTGAGGACTCAAGTCTTTCTACTGAGAAATATCAAGGAAGACTAAAGTCTAGAGATTTAAAATACATCATTAAAAGACTAAAATAAACTAAGAACACCCTCTTCCCAATTATTTTTGCTGTTTTGGGCAGTGGGTTGGTTGTTTCTTGCCCCCAGTAAAGGCAACATTAAGTCATCATTAGCAAAGGAATAAATAAATTTACTGATTTAGTCAAGTCAAGAGGACTGACTGCCCGGTTTCACTGAAGTTTAAAAATTTAACCCATCTGGTCATTGTGCAGTAAGCTTTGTTGCTGTGATCCCGCAGGCACATACCAAACAGTGTAACAGAGCAGAATGTCTAAAGCACAAAAACAGGTGATTAATATTTATACCAATTTCCTACTACTCTAAAAGTGTTTCTGCCTATTGCCGTTCTCCAAGACCCTTCTCTTGTCCTGTAGTCACATGGGATTAGACAAAGATCTGCAACATAATCATGCTCTGAAATATGTTTTTAAAGAACAAACCCCATTCAACGCAGAACACCAGAGATTGGTGTAGATGATCTTTAAAGTACCAACGTATCCTTCTGTCTAAAAGTCTAAAATGAATACTGTCTGCTTTAATATCCTGTGATTCACCAAACAAATACATGTCACTGCTCTATACACTCAACATGGAGAACATTGTATTGGTTATTGGCTTTGTGCAGTTGTGGTTGGGATGCACGCAGGTCAGTCACCATTTATTACCACTAACATTTATATTGCTGCTAATAATGAAAAGCTCTGGATCTCTAATAATTAAGTTCCTGAGTTGTATATTTCCTTGGTATTTTTTCAAGATCCTGGAGTGTCTAATGAGAAACCAATCGTACTCTCTGACAAAAAATTGTGTAAACCACAAAATGACAGATTTCCTGCAGAGAACTGTGATATACTCTAATGATAATGTTCAAGCATGTGTGATGAGTATTTGGGGAAAAAAAAAAAAGGAAAATTAGAGTTAAATACCACATCTAGCAAAATTAAATTTTCTGAATAACTCACTAATGTAATTCATAGGCTTTACAAGATGTGAATCTGCTTTTAGGTATCTCCATTGGCATATACTTTACAAAGCAGGATTAAATTCCACCATACCCATAAGCAAAAGGAATTTTTTGTTATTTATTTCACAACTCTAGGGGTCTTCTCATACTAAAACAGCAAATTGTTTTGTTTATTTTGCAATGTTATTGCAAAACAATTGTTAACCCCCAGGCTAACAGTCAAGACACTAGACTCTTAGCAGAGAGCTATTCTTCACACACAAGAAGTCAAGGACCACTGGCTCTTGGATTTCTGGGGAACCAGGTAACAGATGCAGTTCCACCCAGAACTGCCATCAGAAGATGTCCTCTCTCAGCGTCTTCCAGAGTTACTCCTCCCTTCCCCCCCAGAACTCAGCAGACCCTCTGCAAGCTTCTTTAACTCACTACTGCAGCAACTGCTCCCTCCTCCAAAACTCCAAGTTTCTGCTAGATTTGTTGTCTGTCATTTTTGTGAGCTGTGCCAGCAAGCAAGGGCTGAGATGACACAAGAGCATTGGGGCAGATGCCCAAAACGCTCCCTTTAGCAGTGAACCGTATGTGGTCAGCTGCCTTTTGAGAACCTTTATGTTGCATACAGATTTTTTACTTCTTAAACAAACATGAAAAAAAAAAAAAAAAAATACACACACACAAAAACCAAAACAACCACCCACCCAGACAAATTTAACTCATTTAATGTCAGGGTAAAATGGAACATCAACCCCTAAATCACCACAGACACCAGCAAAAACCTAACACACACTCTGCTCATTTTGCACTGGAAGCCATGTAAATCACACATAAGCCCATGAAAGCCATCTGGGTGCACTGCTCAAAGCACACTCATAGCTGAGCTACCCCAAGATAACCAACAGCATTAAATGTATGAAGTCAATAATTAAATACTAAAATATATATATATATATTTAAAAAAACACAACCCAAAAATCCACATTCAAGAGAAGCAGCAAAGAGCTAAATCTCTGATCCAGCAAAGCACCAGGGATGTCCTGTGGCTTAAGCCAACAGGACACAGGCACTTTGAGGTTGAGATTGTTGCAGAGTTCAGATTCAAATGGTTCAGGTGAAAGGCACCTGGAGATATCTGAAACTGATATCTAGGGAATAAATCTGTTACATGTACTGCAGCAATTTCACTCTAGTAGATCTTCATTATTTTATGATAGCACCAGAGCAAAAACCACCACCAGATATTCATGCAGTCAGTTCTTTAATCAATTTCTTTCCCATGTTTGAACAATCAAAAGCATTCTTAAGTATTTATGTTAGGGAACTACACTGTAATGTAGCACTAAACACATTCCTAAATCTATAAGGTTAAGTTTCACATGTGTGATACAAATAAGTATATAAAATAATGAATTTGTTTTTTGTTTATAAAAAGTAATATGCAAAATAAAAAATGCAGCGTGATAAAATCTATCAGTTCAGATTCTGACATAAAAAAGTAGCAAGAAAACCACCATGCCTTTAATATTTTGTGTATGAAAAAGTCAGCTACTGGAATATTTTTAATTCTATTTATAAATGTATATGAATACACATTATGAAAAAGGTCATACAATTAACCTTATTGTTAGTAACCGTCATCCTTACATGCTCTATGCAGAAATATAATTAAGACCAAAGTGTTTTGACAAAATGCCATAGTTTTAAGACACCTTTTTTATTTATAACTTACCATAAGAGGAAGGTATAGCTGAAAGTGTTTGTCTTCCCTGTTCTTTTCTGAAAGATAACCTTTCTGTAACAACTTCAAAAGAACAAAATTGTTTTAAGAACAAGGAATGCAAAACTACCCTTCCCCCTATACTCTTACCCAGGGAGCTCAGGTTTTGACACAAGTAAAAGTGAGCATTCTGCTATATACACTAATTCAGCATTAGTGTATTATTCAATTTGAAGACTGAACTGGTAGAATCGTAAATAAAATTTAAAATCAATAGTATAGACCCCTCATTTGCTCATCTGACAGCTTTTTCACAGTTGTTGCCAAGATGGAAAAAGCAATTCTATTGAAGATGGTACCTGGCAAGTACTGAAACTCAAGTCATAAAGTTAAAATACTAGAAAAATATTTAAAATTAGGTTTCTAGAGTGCTCCCAGGCTGGTAATAGGCATATAAGACTAAGATACAAAAAGAACATTAAGCAACATTAATGTTAACATGCTCTACAAACCCTAGTGCCTTAATGACCATTTGTAGTACAGCATTTAAATTAGGCTTCTGAAATCAGATATAAACTAGATTTAAGAATATTCCATAGAAGTGTCCATTCAATATACAAGCTGCTAATACAACTTAAGCAATCATTTAACCAAGTAATTAAGCTTTGGCATTACTTTGATCTACCAGGTAGATGTAGTATAGACTTGCTTTACGCAAATTAGTCATTTACGTTTTAAAAAGCAAACAGAAAAGAGACTGAATAAGTGGGTTAAAACCAAATTGCCAGAGATAAAAACTCTTACTGTAAGTTGTTTTTGAATTACAACAAAATGTTACCCTAAAAAGGCAAGATGAAAAAATTGTCCTTTCTAAAACTGTACAAAACCCAACAAATGCTTCCATTCTATGAAAACTGTGATTGAACATTTTATAGTTAATTTTTACTTTCCTCCTTGACAAACACATACAAGCACACTAATCAAAATATCACATTCATCAGTGAATTGAATACCAAAATTAGATCCAACCTTTTCCTGTTTCCAATACCTTTGGAATTCAAACTGTAATAATATTATGACAAATGACCACAAAATGGATTGCAGCCACACTATGGATCTTTTTAGTTGATGCCATTTGTCTAAAAAAAGTAAACAAAACACTTGTTTTTCTTTCAGTTCTTTACATGCATACTTTTCTCTCTTACGTGCACAGTTCTACTAGAACAGTATAAGTATATGCTGTTCATTTTCTAAAGGCTCAGTTGTAAAGCAAGCATATCTCAATGAGCATAGTAGAATGTTTTCAAGCCTATCCATTAAGCATTACATGCATTAATTTTTACTACTAGTTTGTAAGTTCCACATGTGCATTGCCTTTACATCAAATATCTAATACATATCCTCAGACTGCAACTATTACTTATTTAAATAGAAATTATGAAAAACTTTTCCCAGATGTTTTTTTTACTTTAAAAAATGACAAGTCAAATTAAAGAAAATTAACTGCTTAGACCCTATGTCATGGGAGAGGATTATGCCATGAGTTCATTATTTTAGTCTTAAGACAAAACCTGTTTTAGATAAAAAAAACTCCGTGAAAAACTGCAGTTTCTTCAAATGAGTCTTCACAATAGTGTACAGCAGGTTGGAATAAAACTGGTCAGGCTTCCCAGCTCACTAATAATTAATCACTGTTTAACAAAATATCTCATTGTAATAAGTATGCAGAGCCCCATGCCAGTCTAATTTCTCTCTAAACATCCAGTTCTTCTGTTCTTTGAAGGGGAATCAGACTGATAACTGGCCTCTCATCCACTGATAAACTAAAAATGCCTGTCCTTCCTCCTGACACAGTGCATACTTGCTTCATTCTAAGCATTATAACCATTCAGACTTGATATTCTCAACAGCTGAGGCACTGTGCTGGTTACTTTGTGTATTTCTGCTGTACACCCATGGACTCTGATTTCTGAAGGAATCAGAGGCCACTCTGTTTAAACCCCTGGACTTGTATCAGCAGTTACTAATCACAGCTTCACTTCTCTCTCTGCCCACACTGTAAAACCACCTGCGCAGTTGTATATATGAGAACTGAACTACCAAGCTGAGAAAATAGAAAGCCATCCTCCTGAAACACCAAACTAACTACAATAAATCATGTTTTCCATTGACGTGAGTGCAACAAAAGAACAGACAAGAGGGAGCAGGAAGTAACACACAAGAAAATGCAAACATCAGAAAATAATCAAACAGCTGGTCTTCAGATGCTTCTTGCAAAATATCATTAGCTCCCTGGAGGAGGTCTGGAGACTGAGCAGTGTTTGCTTAGGCTCTGTGATGGCAGAGCTACAGGAAGAGAAGTCCACAGGTAAGCTCATGAAGATCCCATAATCTCAGTTTTTTAACTTTTTAGAGGTCCCTATCTATGTCATAACCCTATTTTTGTTAAGATCAGAAATGTATTTCCATTGGGCACATAGTCCCAGTAACCAAGGAACAAAAAACCTCTTCAGTTCTCAAATGCATGTCACATCTTTGAACAGAGCCTCTGAGCTGGTTCTCAACTTTCTCTTTTGGTAAACTTTAACAAAGGTTGGTGCTACAAATATTTTACGAACATGTGACACAATTAGGCAAGGCATTTTGTGAACACTGGAACTTACCCTGTCTGCTCCCCACCCCCACTTAGATTCTTTGCTGTGTAGTAATAAGGCTAAGCTCACACTGCAGTGGATAAACTGGGAATGCAAATTTGTCTGCCCATTTATTTTCACAAAGCTTGTGGAAAATTAACTTTGAACTGTTTCTGCTCCATCAAATTGAATCAAACACAGCCAAGAAGTTCAAAATGTCTTGAGTGTCGGTAGGGAGAGGCTGACAGAAAGGATTACTGTGCAGAAAGACCCAGCTGAAAAGTACATTCTCTCACCAAAAACATTATGTCAACTCATTGCACAGCTATATATTTAATAGGTCATACAGTAACACACTCAGGACATGAAAATATAAAAATTGTTTGACTGGAATCTTTGTCTTCTCTACTAGCTATGCTCATACAGTTACAGTCTTTCATGAGAGCCACTGTGGGCACTATGAGGATTCAGGCTTCTTCCCATACTTGGCTCTGCTCACAATATCCATCTCACTTCTTGCACCTGGCATCTTGTATCAGAGTGTTTACCAGCCAACAGAGGCTGTGAAAATGAGAAATAGAAGAGCAGTCATAGTAACTCAATCTTGTGTGCTCCCCTGTCTCCTCCAGCTTTCACAAGCTCTTCTGGTTGTAGCTGCTGCCTTCCCAACTGAGCTGATGACAACAGCCAGATGAATACGAGGAGGCTGTAGGAAACAGCCAATCAGCTGGACACAGACAATGGGAACTAAAGCTGCTACTCAAGAGTCTCACAACTTTCCTCCATCAGTCTCCTCACAGAAAAGTTGTGTTGCCACCAAACTTCTTTGGAAGGCACAGCTTCAGGCTCCACAGGGCACGAGGCAAATAAAGATACTTTGCATATCAGATCCCGTACGTTAGATCAATCCATACATTGGTTTAGCATGG
The DNA here is from genome assembly GCF_020740795.1 of Apus apus. Classification (NCBI taxonomy): domain Eukaryota; kingdom Metazoa; phylum Chordata; class Aves; order Apodiformes; family Apodidae; genus Apus; species Apus apus. The sequence continues at coordinate 30,800,201 of NC_067285.1, forward strand.
ATTTTGGAGCTGAATCCCTTAAGTGTAAATGAAAATGAATAGCTCTCCTTAGACTAAACAGACCAGTTTAAATAGCTACAAATCACACCCTTCCTCCAATATCTTCACTGCTTTCCCAAAACATTTCACCAGTATAAACTGTTTATATTTCAGAGGCAAGGGCATACAATAGGTATAGAGCTTGTTTTCAGCAGAGCAGAGAATTACCCTGAACTTTCTACCTTCTGCCTGAAGTTCCTTTCCAAAAGAAACAATTGCAAGGCTAAGCAGTGATTTATCTGACTGGCTGAATGTTGACACTGTGATTCAAAAACCTACAAAGTGCTCACCTGAAACAGTTCTTATGCATCCTTTTGGACCAGCAAAATTCATAGACACAAACAACAATAAGAGGAACTTGTAATTTCCTAGGCCTGGAGCTGTTCAACCTGCTACCTCTGGAGTAATTTATGATTTGGGGAAAAAAAAGTAAAACAACACTAAACAGGGCAAGTTCTTTCCTTTCATTCTCTGCTGGAGAGATTATTATAGCAAAATTAGTAGAGAATTTTTCATGCCTACAATACTTAGTGGAACAACATTACCTTGTGGTAATTAATTAACAGCCCTATTATTTATTAAGTGAACTTAGCACAAGATTTGTGTTTTAGCTTCAGCTTTAAAACTTTAATTCCAGTTTCTTTATCTTGCAATTAATCTTCTGGGAAGACTACAATTCACAGTCACACACTTTAATTTCTGATTCTAATTCCTCAGGTGCTATAAACCAAAAGACACCACATATATTCTCAAGTGCTTTCCTGAAAGAAAGCTGAGAGCAGAAAAAAGGAGCATGATATTAGTACTAATTGGGTAGAAATTCCTTTACTGCACTGCTTTTGTCAGGGAGTAAACACAGAACTTTGTAACAAAGGATGCTGCAGTGGAAGAGTAAAAAGTGGTCTAGAACCCACCCATTTCACTGTAAAATGAAGCATCCACTGTAAAACGGAGGATCCATTCCAGGCTATTCAAGTAGCAGTATAATAGTCTTGAATCACAAAAATCAGGTTAAAAAAACCAAGATTCAAGGGAGTACTTATCCTGTATTTTTATATATATGTATATATATCTATGTACACATATATCTATATATATACACACACGGAAATATTTTACTTCATTTCTTCTATCCTGACGGCCTAGACTAAATTTATTTTGAGCAAAGGAAACAGTTTTGGAAACACCCTGGAGAGAAGCAATGCACAAGATTACTAGACAGTAAAAATAGACTGGCAAATTTTATTTCCATTATTGCAAAAATATCCAAGCTACAGAAGAACTGTCCTCACACATACAAGAGTAAATAAAAGGACTTCCAACTATTCTATAAAAAGAGCATGAAGGGCAAGAAATCTTGAAAAATAATTCAGATTGTTTAGATGTGCATATACAGGAAAAGGCCAGTTTATGAAGCTATGTAAAATTGCCCTTGTTCCTAGATCCAAGCTCACCTGCAATAACAGTCATTACCACCTGATAATGTAGCACAATTTTGGATTCTTAAAATTCAGGCTGAATGGTCATTTATACCTCCAGAACAATTAGCAGTAGTGTATGCTTATACACTTAAATGCAACAGGACAAAGAGAGAAGGTAGGAAATTCCCATTACAGAACCTGAGCCCATGTGCCATGGGCTACATGAAGTTAACAGAGTTACAAAGGATTCTGCAGTCCCCTCACCTTTAGCAAATTTACGCTGTGATAAAAAAAAAAAAACAACACACAAAACAACAACAACAAAAAGAAACCCCACAATACTATTAAAAAATAACAGACAAAGCTTTGGTCACATACCAAAAAAAAAACAAACACCAAAAAAATCTTTTAGAAAGTGACTCCAGAAATCTGGAATCAGTTTCACAAACATAACTCGTTTAAGTCTCCTTTTTGCCCATCACTATCTTTAGTGTTTGGGAGTTGGGTTTTGGACTTTTTTACCATATTTAATTTGAAGAGGATAGTCTATTTGCAAGATAAACTTCCTGCCTTTCTTCCTATTGACATATTGAATACAGTTGAGAACAGCAACTTGTGTAAGGTTTGATGAACAGTTTAAGCAAGCAATCTCTTGGGTATCTGTCTGAGATACAGTTGCAAAGTCTACTACCAAACATCATTTAATGCCGTTTATTTTCTAAAGCTTAAGGCTGAAGTCCACGATAAGGTGGTTTACCCAAAACTGTAAATTCTTGCTTTACCTCTGTTCCATGGCCTCTATCAGGCTGGCTCCCAGTACACAGCAGATTTTTTTGTCTCTGCTTGTTAAGACTGCCTGAATTCAAACTGATAGAAAGGGAGAGAGATGGAAAGAAGCAAGCTCCTATTTCACCCCCAGCTCTGGGATTTTTCTATTACTTTTGGGGTTGCATTTACCTAGAACGTTCCTCAGTATTATTACATCTATTGTGTTTATCAATTCTAGGGAAGTGAAAGCACCCCAAAACTGTCAGACTCATCTGCATTTTCTTCAGATGCTAGTTAAACATCAACGAGCAGAGCAAGTCAGACCTTGACATGGAAGTTTAAGTTCTTGAAGGTTTGTAATAGGCTTACTAAACAAGAAAACACAAACTGGCACTCTATCTGACAACAATTGCTGTTTCAGTTTCTTTCAAGGAATCTACAGAATACACTGCCTAGGCCCTTCTCACCCAAGGACACCCATTGCATCAGGGTAGCAGTAAACTTTGAAATGCCTGTGACACAGCACAATTTACAGGTAAAATTCCCCACCTTGCAGTCCTAGATTAGTTTCTGAAATAATATAGATCCTGAATAATCCTAAAGAGACTGGGAAAATGCATAACATGCCAAAAGCATTTGTTTAAATCCAATACTTGCTATGAAGCATTGACATGGGAAGAAATTAGCAGAAAAAAAAGGAGAAAATGCCTTGGATATTTGAAGTTTATACATTTAAAAGATTTTCAAACAAAAACCTGGATGCAAGTCTCCAAACATTACATATGTTCTGAATTTCAAGATTGTTATTGTTTACCTAATTAAGCACAGGAGAAAAACTATTTGTACACAAGCAAATTAGAAAGCCTTCTGTTAGCAGTAAAATGCATAATGAAATACAAGTTTCTTCCATTTCAAAGCATTTCACTACATTTTAATGAAGGTTAATATTACAATGTTATTCTCTTTAATTTATTTTCCTACTAAGCATGCAATTTTCTACTTGGCTAATCATTTAAAAACAATTATGAAACAAGAATACACACATCACTGAGTTCCAGTTGAAGACCATGGAGCTCATTTATTAGAAGTTATCCATGTCAAAGAAATGAAAGCAGACAAATGGAGTTTTACTGCTGAATAGCATCAAAACAGTATCGGTTTTCATACAGTTGGTTTTTTTCCCCCCAGGCTGTGGCAGGCAATGAGGAAAGGAGAAAAAAAAAATCTTTTCTTTAGTAATGATGACTTATTGTTCTTTATAGTAATTTTTATTTAAATATAAACTATAATCTTTCATAAGGGGTAACAACTTGTAATTTTGAATACAGATTAAAAAATCCTTATACCACACTAAGATATACATTTAAGAAAGATTATCTATTGCTACCTAGTTTATTTTCTCTTAACAGGTTTAACTGGTAGTGAAATGAAACAGATCTCTGGATCAATTTTCAAATTAAACTCATTTTTTTTAAAACTATCCGTGTGCAAGCTAGTGCCTTTCCAGCTTTAATAAAAGCACTTCCTCAGTATTAGATATTTCAATGAGTTCATCCTCCCAAACTACCATGTATCTGTATACGAAAGATCTGTTTATCAGCACAACTGAAACAATAGATATCGATGCTTCTAATAAAGCAAACTAATAATTACCTAAAAGAGTTACTAAAAACAGGGAAGAACATATTCTGCAAAATAGCAGAGCTTTTGTAATTAGCATGATCAGAATATCACAAAGCTCCAGCCAGTGCTCTGAAGGGATCACTAATTCAGAGGGACAAAAGCCTTACACCAGCATTCAACAAGCTTTGTGACCCAGAGAATAATCAGCCATGTGGTAGGTACAGACATCACAAACGAAGTGCTGTCAAGCTGCTGGGCAGGGGCGGGGGGAGCTAAATCGACAATTTTAAGTAAAACAGCAAGAAGATTCTTTCTATCATGGAAGTGCAAGACACCTATATATTAGCAGCTTTTTGGAGAAACTGCAGTCTAGCGGCACTCAATGAACAGCAATAAAAATTCGGCCTCCAGTTTTGCTCACCTGGCCCCATACACTAACTGCACTGAGAGGTGCAGTGCACATGTCTCTGTCTTTTGTTCTTTATCCTCATTTCAGGTTGTATTGGCTGGTTACACAGAACACAATGCTAAATAAAGAAAAAATGCAGAGATGTTTTTGAGGGCCATAGTTAAAAACAGACAAGAAGAAATACATTTCAGCAGAGTGACATCATTACTGTAAATTTCAAAGAGCAAAAAATACTTTTTCAAGACAAATATTTAGGAAAAATGTTAGAATTTTGGGAAAGTCCAATATTACTGCTATGGATGGTTCTCTCTAGTTTGGCACTCACAGCAAGACCTCAGAGCATACATCAATTCCAGAAAACACAGAGCTCACTCACAGCAGTATTCAGGAGTTCCCTCTAACACTAATGAGGAAAAAAGTCAAGATTTCAGTAGAGAAAAGAAACAGTTTTCACCTTTTTTTTTAAGTTTCAATGGGCTTGTAAAGGTAAGCATAGCTTATTCCACTAGGACATAATTCTTGAATTTCACTATAAGTTGGAGGATTCCTAATAAAATAAATTCAAGAACATCCTTTGTCTTGGAGACTTTTTATGAACAGACATATGAATGCAACAGAATTCCTTTTAAAGCATGTTGTTTTCACAGGAACATAGAATTACTAAGATTGGAAGGGACCTTAAAAATCTAGTTCTTAAAAATCACTTAATTCTTAAAAATCATCTGCATGGGCAGGGGCACCTCCTACCAGACCAGGTTGCTCAGAGCCTCATCCAACCTGGCCTTGAATGTTTCCAGGGAGAGGACAGCCACAGCTTCCCTAGACAACCTGTTTCAGTGTCTTGCTACCCTTACACTAAAGAATTTCCTCCTAATGTCTAACCTAGATCTCCCATGTCCTTTTATTCAAAGACAGAGAAAACATCATAAAGCAGCACAAGTTTTGCCATTATCTACCTTTTAACTATGAAAGAACTAAAAACTGATCTTGAAATAAAGAAGGTTACTGTTGTGTCAGTTACAAAGAGACCCGCTCCAGCACCTGTAATCAGCTTCAAGATTCCTATCAATGTCGGCAGGTTTTTGAGTCCAAGCTTTGTTGGCTGTGGTTCATTAAATAGAGGGGTATTTCTTAATGACCAGCTTTCTGTTTGAGATTTGCAATCACATCCAAACACATTTAGTTATGCATGGAGAAGAGTAATACCTGCATCATAAGCAGCAAAAAAAGTACAATGAAGCTTCCGTGCAACGATGGAATACAGCACCTGTATAGGATAGACCTTGCCAAAACCAGCATCTGAACACTTAGGACCTAACGGAAGTGCTAGCAGAGAGCACACTCAGAATTTCTGAAGGTACTGCTGATGACAAGAAAGAGACAGATAAGTTCATCTTCTGCCTCTTCTTCTGCTGAATCTCTCTCCTTCCAGAGGCCAAGCTCCATGGGCCCCTTCCATCCTCCATTAATACACTCCAGTATCCTAGGTTGAAACTCCTGCAAGATGGCTGCCAAAAATACAAGCCAGCAGGACAGAGATGAGCTGCTGGAGTCATAGTTTCAGGCACCAGCGTCATTATGGTAGGAATAATTTGGCTGATGACATCTTCACTAACATTTTTGCCCTAGAGATCTGTCCGCATACACTGAGTGGTTATGTGCTCCTTTTGTTTCATATATCTGTGACACTTCTTTCCCACTTACTATGCAAATCCCAAAGATATAGACTTTGAAATGTATTTTATATTAAAAATATGTATATATCACTTATTTCTGTAAATATTTAGACTCCAGAATTCCAGCAGCTCTTAAAAGTTTTTCTGCATTTCATAGACGTGGATTTTATTTTTTTTTTAATAATCTGTCAATCCTGGATACTGCCCTCACTATTTTTCCTGGTCATTATATCATCTACATTAGTATTCCACAACAGACTTGTAAAGTCTTAAGGTCTGTTATGAAGAGAAGCTGCATTTCCTCTAGCTCTGGTGACAGCCACTGCCATTCAGCACCTGTGAGAAGTCAAACCAGTCAGAAGCTCTGCAGACACAAGGGACAGAGCCAATGCCACTTCCTCAACTGTACAGACTCTGCCACCATCCAAAGAGTAGGTAAAGACATAAACTAGTGACTGTGATGCCCATGGGTGATAACAGGTAAGGGCTGATCACAATCCCGTTAAAGGCAAATACGCAATTGTTTAGAGAAGTATTCCTAAGAAATAACAAGACTGCATTTTTGGTCTCAGCCAATGGAAGTGATCATACAGCAGCAGTCATACATTTTGTTTTCATTCTTTAGTTGGAGACAGTTGCAGTAAAATTACTACTTCTTAGCTGTTCTACTGCTGTTATTTTAACAGAATTTGCTATATGAAACTCAATATAATGTGTGGATACATTTCCAGGAAGGTCAAAGATGTTTATACATTACACTTAAAAATACACAACTTACACCAGAGCTTTCCAAGGTTCTTAAAAGTTTTGAGTTCTACTGAAGAATACAGTGTATAATTTTAAGACACAAATAATTCCAACAGGGACTTTGAGTGACTAGTACAGCTGGATTTGCTGTACTTGCATCAGCAACAACTATCACGGAGAACAAAGTGGTTTTACATAATAAGCCACAAAACATTCAAGTGTTTTACACAACAGTATTGAAGGTTTTTTCAGATATTAGTGTCCTTCATGCAAAAAGCTTAACATGCTTGCCATGCTAAACTGCCAAAATCATCTGTACTGTGTACAATTGACACAAAAATAAGCAGATGATGAAATTACAAGTGTCCAAGACAATTGCTTCTCCTTCCGTGAAGCAATCTGAGTGGTATTCCTTTTGGGTACTTAAATGTCTCAGTCCAGTTAAACACTGTGCAGCTTACTAAATAAAATTATCGTACTTTAGACTCTTACATTAAAATACACTCATTGTTAACTGTAAAAAAAGTGGGGCATAAAAGAAATATTAACTGTAACACAGAATCTTTATGGAATTTGCTGTTATTTGAGTATCTTTTCACAAATATTTCACTTAAGTAAAGATAATCTACAGTAGATACATAAAACAGGTTCTGTTTTTAGGCCTTTTTTTCTCCCCTGTACATAACCTTTGCAATAACTACATTAAGCATATTCTCCTCAACCCCCCAACAGGGAATACATTTGAGCTCAATATGAAGTTAGTGATAATTGTATGTTTGCTTTTCAAGCTACAGATCACTACTGAATACTGTATTTTCTTTTGTTATATTTTGATTAAGGGAATATTGTTTGACAACTGTGTTCTTTAACAAGTTCTTTTGGAAGATGGACACATTAAAGATAAGGGAAAGGGACGGCAGAAGAGACATGCATTTCATTACAATTGTGCTGATTTTAACAAATGCAAGATAAAATGAAAAGTCCTTTAATCTCTTCAGAGACACATTGTTTCCAACTTATATCACTGTAACATGCAATTCTAAACTACTTATAACGATCCAGTACAATTAGTTGGCAGAACAAAGGGCACTTCACTTTGAAAGCAGTTTTAATTTAGCAAAGCAGAAAAGAAAAAAAATAAATAAAAAAATAGATTATTGTTTCTATCCTGCAAAACCAGAAGTTGTCACAGGGCAATTAAAGTAGTATCAAAATAAATACCAGCACAATTATTAAAGTGAGGAGAAAGAGCAACACAGATAAGCAACAAGATCAAAGCTGCCAATCAAGGACAAGAAGACAACTTTTAATGGGCAATTCCAGAGATCACTACCTAGATTTATGATTCTCTTGGAGAAAAGTTTCATTACCTGTATCATAGACATCCTGATGGGCACATGAATGTTAATAAAATACAAAAATATTAGTATGTCAGCAATGTTGGCATTCCAGTTACTAAATCAATCACAATTCATTAAAAAAAAAAAAAAAAATCAAAAAAAGGGAGTTGAGTTATTGTACAGATGAGAGACAGATTGAGGGAAATATTTGGAATAGCCATTACAAGCAGCCTAAAATTCTGCTGTCCTCTTCCTTGTGAGCCTAAAAGACTGATATCTACCAAGAGCTAGCTGATGAGGATGGAGAGGAGCAGGAGGAATGTTAACAATCTTCCCCTTTTGACCCACATCAAGACTGAGATCTCAAAGCAGCTTTGCAGGAATGGAGTCCATGAAAAGAAGTAAAGGCCACACACAGGAAACTATGCTGAACTGACAGACTGATGCATGCACATTCTCTAATTTTTCCCCTTTTTTTAACTTCTGGTTCATAACTCAAGTATAGCAGTAGACTGTGTACCTTAACTTTATATTGAAACTGATGCTGTTTTTAATTAGACTTGATTAAAAACTTCACTTATTACTTATTGACCCTCTTATTGCTAGTTTCAGACTTTTCCAACCTCTAAAACAAACACAGGTACACACATCACTATATCTCATACCCTTCCAGAAAGATACAGGGAGCGATTTCCAGCGAGTTTCCCTACAAAGCAGAACTAGCTCCTACATGAGAAATACTGGAAAAGTATATTAGTCTTCAGACTTGTTACATTGTTTCTGAGCATGTTTAGCTTGCTGCCTCTGACACCTGAGATTTAAACATGACAGTACTTATTTATTAAACATTACATCACAGAAATCAGAGGAAAGTCTCAATGTATTTACATAACACCTTCTGAAGCAATGAAACCAAGTAGCACCTGCCCTGCTCCCCTGCTGCTTCCTGCCACAACATTGCTACAGTCCATCTCTCCCCAACTACTTAACCAAACACTTTGCAAAACTGTGTTGTAAGTCATACCCCAGAGTGACTACAGGCTGAAAATTTAACCTGTATCAATATAAGGAAAAGTAATAACTTCAAGAGCAAGGCTATCTTAATTAAAATAATTTCACATAGTAGTATCACGGGGAAGACAGGTTTTTTAGCAAGTATCAGAGGACAGTAGATTTGATGCACCAAAGGAGAGAGGGGAAAAAAACACACCAAACAAATCCCTGCACAGTTCTCAGCAGTGCAAGGGTGTTGGGGGCTAACGCAATGCAGTGAGATGCTGAAGATACATATCAAATTCTGATCCGAGAAAACCCACCAAGTCTGAAACAAAGCAAGCCTCAGATTGAGCCTTGTGAGCTACATATGCTCCTGAATATAAAAGCTGAGCACATGCACTGGTTAGTGCTGTTCTACATGGCAAATTTATAAGAAATGGATGCCATTTAGGAGGTTCTTGTCTTTTCTTTACTCACTGTAACTTGTTTCCACTAAGGGCTCTTATCCTGGAGTAAAGCTGATTCATACATTTGCAAAGTCATGACCTGAGAAATTGTTTGCCCCTTCAGACACACGCATATGTGCTCTCTCTGCAGTAATTTTTTTTAATTTTTTTTTTCTTTTTTTTCCAACAGGAACAAAATGAACCAAGGCATAGAAAGCAAGAAGGAAAAATGATGGCTCTGCCATCAGATATTCAAAACATTGAATTACAGAATCACTTAGGTTGGAAAAGACCTTCAAGATCATCGAGTTCAACCATCGAATCACACTGATAGATCATTCACCTACAAAATAGGGTCATGTCGGTGGCACAAGTTATTACTTGTAAAAATTAATGACACAGAAGGAACAAGTCCCCATCCTGAAACATGCTGGACTTGTTATCATCTTTGTCAGGTTGCAAGTATGGTACCCCAAGAATCTGAGCTGCATACCTCAAAAAATAATGAAGGCTTATGAGGTCGTGCAGAAAAAAAATAGAGGCAGCTTTTATTCAAGAGCATGAATGTGATGAGGCAAAGTATGCCATTAAGGATGCTGAGGTTAAATAAAAAGCAAGCCGCCTATGTTACCACAGAGCACCTGTTCCACACTGTATTAGAAAGGACACTGAAAGCAAGACCTCTGCACGTGTTGGTGCAGACTAAAAAACACATAACAAGTTTAAGATCAGATACTCAGAAGCCATGTCGTTCTCTAGCTTTCCCTAAGTTAAAGCTCAATGAAACTTAAATGTAATCACTTAGTAGCTATTATACCTAAAATATCCAACAACTTAAAGAACAAGTCTAGATGCATGCAACACTCTCAGGTGAACTGTTTTAAGATGCTGTTAATAGTGTATTTCTTCTTTGACTTCCTTTACCTCATCACTTACCACACCTTAAAAGCAACTTGCTCCACAGCTCTGGGTGACACATGTACCAGTTTATGTACCTTGGATATTACACAAAGGAACTATATGAGTAGAGATATGGGTCAATCACATAATTGCCTTAGATCTAATCTCTGATAAGAGATAATTACTTACAGAAATGGCCTAAGATATTTACAAAAATGAAAAATAACCAACCAGTACCAAAACACACAATGTAGTTTCTCTTTTTAAACAAAATCTAAACCTCATACTGGGTCCCCTGTCTTTTTTTAATTTATTTTTCATTTGTCAATAAAATGTTTTCTGTACAGAACAGCAGTGAGGTCACTGGAGGTTAAGCAATGAATAGTTTTGAAAAAGTTACCAATTTATTAATTCTTATGTTTTTCCTCCCAAGATAATTGTAAAGACTTTTTAGTTTTGCCAAGTTAATTAATCTCTTCCTTAACAATAATCACACAATTATTACTATTTACTACTACTGTTACTTTTAATATCATAGACTATTTCTATCTATCATTGGATGGTTTCACATATAGACTAGACTCAGCAAGAAAAGGCTAAGACTATCAATTTTCCAGCTTTATCAATCTATTCTCTGATGTGACTGGGAGTTCTTTGCACAATAAGCCCAGCAGGTTCAGGATGCATTTTCTCTGAACCAGTCCTAAAGATAAACAGGTGTTTAGAACAAACTGAACCTGCACAGAAACTGCTCTATTACCTGGGGCTGCACTAAACTATTAAAGCAACAAAATGAGTATGTAATTACAGGGTGGAGAGGAGAAATTAAATAAAATGTTTCCCCATCCCAAAAAAAAAGAAAAGAAAAAAAAAAAAAAAGTAAGGACCAGAGAGAAGCAGACTAGATTTTTGTTGCATGGGCCTCACTCTTAAAATACTTGAATAGTAAATTGAGTCAAAACAAAACAAGTGGCATGTGCTTATAATGTTTCTATGAAAAAGGAGGTTTCACACAGAGGACTTCAGACTTCCCACTCTCCTCAGAAGAAAAACAGACACAGCTGCCTGAGCATCTTTCTAATACTAAGTAATTCCTCACCAAGTGTGTAATCAGGACCCTCAAGACAGAAATTCTGACCCCACAAAAAATTAGAGCATAACTGTTGGGGTTGATTATTAGATCTGGCTGTGGTCATTCATTACCTTTCCAATTTTTGCTTTCTCATAGAGCAAACTAGTTGTCACAAAAGCTAGAGAATCCACACTCCTCTCTTTAAAGCAAAAAAACCAAACCACACACACTTAAAATACTGTACTAGTAACAGTAGCCTGCAAAGCTCATAAAACTAACTTACGTCTTTGCACACAAGTTATCTGAATGTCACATCCATTAGGATTGTTTTAAAAGTACTTTTCAAAATATTTGCTACACCACAGAACTTTTAAAACCTCTAATTAAGTCTCTATGAAGAGTCTCAATAAGAAACAAGCTCTCATTTGACAGGCATACACTATCAGTTCTTCTGTCATTGCAGGACGTTACTTTAGTTTCTCCTACTAGAAAGAGCTGTCATCACAACCTGTTTAAAATAACAGAGATTGGTGCAGAAGCTTAGCCAGCTCTTGCTTTAGCACTAGCACAGAGGTGGGTGGGAAAGTTTCAGCCCATGAATGCTCCCAGCTAAAGTTATGCAGAACTTTCATTAGTTCATAACATTGTCCAAGTCATTATCAGATAGAATCAACCTACTAATAAAGTCATGATGCATACACCAGATATTATATGGAAACTTTGAACCAACTCTCCCTTGAAGGGCACCAACCTAAGTATACCCTTGGAGAATAACTTTTAGGGAGATTGAAAGGAAATAGGGTATCTTTTTCTCTTCAAGAAGTCAGTGGGAACTTAAGTTTTAAATCGATTTGATTAAATAAAATTACAATACAATTAAGTAGCTAATATAAAAATATTTTTTGTTGGATGCCACAACAGAGAAGAGCAGACTCTATTCCAAGACTAAACAGGATAGGTTTTGCTCAAGACAGTGTTAAAATTGGGCAAGATTGTAAGAGAACACACAATTATCACATGAAAAATGACGCAATGGTTGACACAAGCAAAGCAAGGCTCCTCAGAATTTCACCAACACACTAGTCCATATTCTAATAAAGCACTTGGCTGTCTTCATCCTCTTCATCTGCTGTTCTCAGCCTGTAACATATACATAGTTCTCTACATAGTCATACTGTATCCCACTGGCAAAGGCACACAGAAAATAATAATTGCTTGCACTCTACGTGTTTTATGTGAATGCTAACATAATTCAACAGTAGAGAGCAAGAGCTACTAACAACAACCATCAGGCAGAACATGCAAATTATCAAGAGTAGTAACGTTCTGACATTTCTTAGCTACTGAAGATGAAAGAGTATGGTGGTATGGAAGAAGAGAAGGGAAAACAAATTAATATTACCACATTAAAGGAAAAAAAGTTTAAAATTATTTTGAAGGATCTGGTTTGAGAAATTCAAACTTTAAAACTCTCATTTTCCTTCTTAAACATGCTAAGCTCATAAATACCTATTTACCATTACGCACTTCAGAATTCAAGCCTAAAATCCATAGGAATATTTTCTATTACCCTCATGTCCCACATTCTATGCCACTCTTTACTTCTCTGAAAAAAAGCTAAGTGCCATGAGCTGATTTAAAAAAAAAAAAAAAAACAAAAAAAAAACACACCACAAAAAAACCCACCACAGCACATGACTCCAGACAAGTCACTCTCAAACTCCCTCTAATTGCTAATGAAACTTTGCTTGATTAGAGATTGCAAAACCATGCTTTTCTCAGAACTTGTGCAACATGCCAGGTCTTATTTTCTTATTCTGAGAGCCATGCCAACAGGAATACAAGTACCACTGTCAACAGCTTATCACAAAACCTAACATATATGGGAAATATTCACACTTCAGACAACACAGAGTGGCAAAAAAAAAACCAAACAAACAACTTCTAATGTGTAATCAACCACTGGACTAGTACATAAACAGTTTTTAAATGGTGTCAAGAGTGCTGAATTTTGAGAAGCAGTATGTAACAACAGTGCTCCAGGAACTTTGAAGTGGAGCAAAAAAGCAAAGTTAAACAGATAAAAATGTAATATAAAACCAGAATAGACAGCAGTGGCAGTGCCTACATTAAACCTTTGTCTAGAATTGAGATTCAAATAGTCTGATGTGTACACTACACAGACAGGGCTCTGGGGACTTGGGAGGGCTGTTTGGTTTTTTAATTACAGAACTATCATTTCCCTCTAAGTTCTCAATGATTGGAGAAAAACTCATTTTAATATTGTTTTTCAGAGCAGCAATGATTGGACCTCTGGTCTTACAGATCACATCTGAAAGTTTATTCTGTGAAATAAGTTTTCCAGTTCAACAGTAAGTTATTTTTGTTATGCAAAAATAACAAGGGTTTCATATTTGGACACGTTTGAATTTTTTCTTTCCCTGCAAAACAGTCTCCTTTTTTTTTCCCCACCAACACCCAGTTTCAAGTGGCAAAAAAAGTATTAAAATTTTCTAATTTCTAAAGTTCCAAGTTAAATCTCCTACAAGCCACAGATAATCACCAAACTTTCAGTACTGTAAATTGACCAGATAGAAACACTAGGGAACAAAACACAGCATTCTCTGACCTACAACTATCATTAACTTTTAGGCATTGACTTTCAGTAGTATTCTTAGTGTTGAGGCTCAAAACTGTCATAGCAAAATAACTAAAACAAGCAAACAAAAGCAGAAAGCACATTCTACTCTTCCTGTTGCTTTTTAGAAATACAAACTTCTGAACATTTTAGAATACATTAAAATGAAATAAAGAACAGAGCCACCCTAATAATGAACAGCAAAGTAGTATAGTAATACAAAAATAATAGTAAGTTATTTTCTTTGCTATGATGTTACAGAAATTTTGAATCATTATCATCTGGCAAGTATCAACAGAGCAAAGGAATGTAATAGTACAGTAAAATTTCATAACAGAAATAAGGAATGAGCAGTAGCAAATTCCCACAGAAAATGTCTAGGACACTAGAGTCAGATTTTCCCTGGCAGAAAATATTCTTGTAAGGAAATCACAACACCAACTGTTTCAAAGCATGAGCTCCTTTCTGACACTAGATGTTAGCAGTGTCTCATCTTGCACACCCACCCCCCTTTGGAGGGAAAAACCCACCACCACCACACAAAAAGACACCCTAAAAGCTTAGAGCCTGACATAACAATCTTCTCAGACCAATGGGAAATCTGCTGCTCTTGATTGCCTGAAAAGATCATACTCCAGAGGACAAAGCTGTCTCCCAAAAAGTTCTGAGGCTACTCCAAGCCCAAGAGGCAACACAGGCAGCCTAGAGACTGAGCACAGTCACCTTCTTTAAGGACTCAGTACTTCAAAGCTTTCAACATAGCCACAGTTAACCTCATAATCCTTCAGAGTAAGTTCAGAGGCTGCCCACTTTGTGAATATGTAAGAGGCCAGGTTTTCCACATTCACTCTTGAGGTAGCTGTAGAAAGAGAGGAAGCAAGAGTGCCTGGAGTAAGAAGCACTGCCTTCACATCCTAGGAACACACCTTCAACCACAGGTCTCATGAAATGAGGTGATGGGCAAAGGTAACAGTAGCTTTCTGAGCCAGAACTTAGAGGACCTGACTGCCAAAGTAATTCTTTGATTGTAGTTGATCAGTCCTCTTGGGGCATTATTCTACATTTCATTTCAAAGTCTGAACACTGGACAGATTTGAGGGAGAAACATGAAACACTCTTTAACTGTAGAGGCAATTGGAAGGAGAAGATAGAATATTAAGCATTTAAGTAGTAGCAGAAGTTATGTCAAAAGCAGGAATGTTTAAATGATTTGCAAGGTACCAACTTCACAAAAAAAATAAAAAACTCACACAACAAAAAAAAAGCAAAGGACAAAGGATAAAGCTTATTCACCCTTGCTTAATAATAGCTTTAATCTTATAGTTTTCAGTTTTAGGTTTCAGGAGTTCTGGGCACATAGCCCATAAATAAATAAATAAATAAATGTCACACTTATCATACTTTCCCAATCCCTTAAAACTTACTTCTACTGGGAGAAGTGTCATTTTGCTGGTCAGATACTGTGTAATAGGCCAAAATGTGCTCCTTTTTTTGCCCCAAGGAGGCAAGTCATTGCAGTTAAAGTTGATGATGCCACCTGTGCTCAGCTGGAAGAGCCGTGCCAGTGCTCTCGCTGGTGACACCGGGCAGCACTTGTTAAAGCGAGGAATAGAACGGGATTGCATCGACTGCCTACGGGACACACAAAGCTCCGTCACCTGACCTGTGGCCTGGGTCTCACCACCCCGGGAAGGAAGGACCAGGCAGAAAAACTGCCCCCACGGGGGCACTTGTGCTGTTACCCGTGCAGAGCGGCAGAGCCTCCAGCAGCACCTTCTCCTTACCCGCCGCCAGCATAACCAGCAACGCAGCAAACTTGACCCGGGCAGCCCTTGGATGCTCCCCAAGCGACAGGGTGTGACCCAGCCGCCACTTACCCAGCCGCTGCAAGGATGGAGGCAACTCCAGCCCTCACGCGACAAGCACGTCCCTGGCTGGTGACTGAGGTGTGAGCAGCGGGCGAGCCAGACGAGCCCAGCACCCGCAGCGCCTCCGGGCGCCCGAGCGCCCCGTCCCCGGCAGCCCGAGAGCCAACAGCGGCCGCAGCGGCGTCTTGCGCGGAGTTCTGACTGACTTTTACCTCAAGGAGAGGGGGGCTGTTCGACCCTCCCTCCCTCGCTGCCCCGCTCTGGCGCTGGCAGGCGGCGACCGTTAACGGCCGCGGCAGCGCGAGCCGCCCCACCGCCCGGCACGCGCTGGCCCCGCGCGCCCCGCGGCGGCCGCAGGTCCCGCTCTGCCCGGCGGGGGGGGGGGGGGGTGGGGGGGGGGAGGAGGAGGGATGGAACAGGGAGACAAGGAGAAGGAGCCGCCGGCACCGGCGCCCCTGCCCTCCCCGTGCCTGACGGCGGCGGTGCGGGACGGGGGCGGCGGTGCGGGACGGGGGCGGCGGTGCGGGACGGGGGCGGCGGTGCGGGACGGGGGCGGCGGTGCGGGACGGGGGGGCGTGCTCACCTGGTCTCTGCCGCTCCGTCCCGCGGGACGGGAGGAGGAGGAGGCCATGTTGCAGCGCTCCCAGGCACCTCTCCTCACCTCGCCCAGTGCGGGGGCAGAGCCGTGCGGGGCTCACCCACTCCGGCAGGCGGGCCCGCCCCTCGCCGCCGCCACCGCCCACTCAGGTGGAGCGAGCCGGGCCCCGCCGGGGCCGCTCCCCCCGCGGCGGGCAGAGCTGGGGCGGGCGCGCTCGGCTCCCGGGACACGGCCGCTCGGCTCCCGGGGCCGCCGCCGCCCCGGCCCCCCTTGCTGGGGAGCAGCGCCCCGGGGTCTGCCCCGCGGGAGGGCGGCTGCGGCCGGAGGGCTCTGGCGGGCCGGGGAGCCCCGGCCGGGTGGCTGTCGCTCCGTTCCACCTGCAGACAGCTCCGGAGAACCCGGAGACCAGCTGAAGTTTGTTAAACACAGCTAAAAAGCCAACGGAATCCTCTAGCTTGCCACTAAATAATGCCTTACCTCCGTGAAAGGGCCGCCACTAGTTTTCCATAATAAGCGTTACAGGTGTAGTGTATTTCCCATAAGGCAAATTCGAAGTCGCTCCCGAGTGAAAAGCCAGTACCTCACACACCGAGGGCACCCGGAGCCGCCGGCGGGGAGGGGGTTCGGCTGATGCCCACCCTGACGTGCCGGAGTAAAGGAGTCCGGGGATTCCCTCCCAGCCCCAGCCGTGCCAACCTCACCCCTCAGCTGCTGTGCTGATCGAACCAGCAGTTCTGCTTGTAGCTTTTCTTAGTATTAAAAAAAAAATATCTTATTAAAGTATGCTTTATAACAGGACTTGATTTAGTGTAAGTATTGTAAAAGCAATTATTTTAGTTTTTGTTTAAATTACTTCCATCCATCATATTAAGTTTCCTCCCCTCTCAAAAACCTGGTCTGATGTATTAACCTATTTTCCTGTTTTCATTAGAACTTGATTAGCAGCAGTTAAACACAATAACTACTATTAAGCACTAATTTACCTAGAAATATTTCTCATAACAGCTTCACCCAGTTACTTTTTACTACCACAAGCCTAAGTGCTGTAGGTGCAATTTACAAAGTGAATGTCCAGCTGGATAAACCAGCTATAGGTGTTTATACAACTTCGTAATACTGTGTAACTAACTGCTTGTCACTGTTTCTAAAGTGTATACTTTCTTTTTCTTTGTATATAGAGCCAAATAAAAATATTTAACCAAAGACCTAGGCTGTGTCTCATGGAGAGACGTTAACTCCCCAAAATGTCTTTATCCCTCTGATTTTGGATGTGACTCATTTCCCCAGCCCCCTCAGGGAAGCAAGAGCTGGGGGGGGAAAGGGATCACAACATCCACGCTGGCTAAAAGGAAGGATGAAGCAAGGCTGGTCATGTTTACTGAGGAACAGGACCATTGCTAACAGAAGGAATTAGCAGGTCTGTGGCTGGGCCACACACTATTTTTATACAACTCACAGACCACATCATCACTGCACGCCACCTTCCATCGCTCTCTGGGAAGGAAAACCATCAAAACTTAAATAGAACTTACAGACTGTGAAAGAAAATAACACCTTAAGAGGAAAAAAGCAACTCCTTGAAAAGTGTTTTGTAATTCTACTCTTACAATAGAAGGAGGAATTTTTTAAAAAATTCAACAGTGATGTATACATGTAAATCCAGAGTCCATTTCTACAGGCTCACATACCTCACTTGTTGCAGCTACACTCTCACCTGGAAGACTAATCCTTCTTTTTTAGCAGCTAGAATGATACCCAGAGGGAACAAAAAACTAACTTTCCTGACCTCAGGAGAGACTTCAGGTCAGGTTTCCTTGTGGAGGTTTGGAATTTAAATGTGCTGTTGCAGTGCATTTAATCTGATCAAGCACAGCAGCAGGTGGTTGTTGTGAGGTGAGAAAGGACAAACAGACAAGGAGCTCAGAGAAAACCTGATGTAATTGGAAAAAAGGGTGTGTGTTAGTTGAAACGAAAAAGTTGTACCAGCAAACAGATTTTTAGCTATTGGAATTGTCTCCACCTGAGGGAGGTTGCTGATTGTGTCCCATTGCTACAGCTACACTGACAGGGCCTTAAATCCAGACAAAGCCTGAGGTAAAAGGGGCTTTTGATTGCCCTGTTCAGCTGGGGGCTCTGCCAACCTGTCTCCACATTTACCTCAGAATCAGTCTCCTCCACCGGGGGGGACTGCTCACCTGCACTGGGGCCGAGTGCTGAACTCCACCTGTAACTCTAAACGCATCTCTCCTGCTCTCACACATTCACACTGCAAGTAAAAAGCAGTCTTTTGGATTCTGCCACTTCTCTTCTTGACTTGTAAGCCACGTGAAATGCCAAAACTCAAATCAGGAAGTGGCCACGTTTCCTCGGGGTTGGTTCCTCAGGGGTCAGGAATGAAAGCCTTGCCTGACTGAAGTTAATGGGAATTTTGCCAATAACTTTGGTGGAGCCTGGATTTTTGCCCAGATGATCTGGAGAAACAAAAGGTGCTTTTTATTTTCTTTTGTTGTTGTTGTTGGTTTTGTTATCTTGACTAGGTACATATGCCTTGTTCACCTTTCTCTTTTAATTACAATTATTAAAATAAAATCCAGGTGGGGTGTTCCTCTGATTTCAAATTCAGCCAGAGTTTCCTCCAGGAACATACAAGTCAATTAATAACCACAACACTGACATTTCCTCCTATCTACAATTTTGTTATTTGAAATGAAGGGGAGTTTATGGTATTTTCATTATTGTAATAACATCAGTGTTTGGATTTTTTAGGTAAAGTGTTTTAGAGCATGCTAATTCTCTAAATGCTATGCTCAATGCTATAAAAATATACTTTAAAAGAATTTTAACCTAAATTCAAGTACTGTGAATGCAATTTAAATATTTATATTCGTGCTTTCAGGAGACAGTGACAATTTAATTATTTTTTCTTAGCAGCTTCTGTCCTTCTGCTTTAGTTCCAATCAGTTCTCTGGAGCTTTTTGCTTTCTGGTATCCTGTCAAAACGCTAATACTGGATAAGAGCAGCAGAGGCTTTCTCCATGTTTCTTGGTAGTAGGAACTGTCCTGGGTAACAAGAGGCATTTAATAGGCTAAATGCATCATCTGAACTATGCGCTAAAGAGATAAAGTTCCTTTACTATTATCTTGCTTTCCTAAATGCTGCTAACCCTTTCCTACTGTACTTTTGCATTGTCACACTAACAAACTGATCTTTTGTTTCTAACAAAATTTGAAAGAAGCCAGTGTTCATATTTATCTGCTTCTGAGTATGGTGAATACAACCTGTTTTAGTTATTCTCGTTGGTACTCACAAGTCTTTTTTAATCACATAATTATGTAAAAGACAGAATATACTTTCTCCCTTACACTGATGTCATTCCTGAGAAGAATATGATTAATATTTGAAAGACAAGATCATACTGACTCTTGCAGCTGCCCTCTACTCAGCATAGAAGGAGTTCTTCAGAGTATGACACTGGGTTCTTATACAACTGTATTACTATAATCTGAGCTTGGCATTGTAGGTATGATCCTATATGCTTTGCACGAGTAGCATTGCAGTTCAAGCAAGTGGAATTTTTGGATGCCAAAGAGAATTTAATATACAAGCCCTTTGCCCATTAATAAAAATAAAATGGTACTTAACATCATGTTGTCAAGGTAGAGCTAAATTCTTTTGCTGTTTACCTTTGAGTTTTCCCACTGCTTTGCAATTGGCTGTGTGTTTTGCTGTAAAGGGGAGCAGTCATCCAGGGATGCCAACATCTGTACATCTTTGTCCATCTGTGACTCAGTTGTCAGCAGACTATTCCTTCAAGCAGAAAAGTAAATCCATTCAAACACAAAAGTCAATCTGAATATAGTTGTATCACTCATCTCAAGCAGTATCATTAGATCCTGCCACATCTAAAGCAATTATCAACCCCAGATAAGCACTATCCAGTCAGAAGGGAGACATGATTTATATCCTGAGGATATGCAGACAATGGTGACAAGGAGGGAAACACTCGGTAAGCAGAACTGTTAGACTGATATTTGGAAAATTAATGCCATGACAGGTCTATACTTACATGTTCTCTGCCTTACAAGCAAGCTAGCTAGAGCTTACAGTTACTTCACCACCAAAAACTTGTGAGGCAATGGGATACAGGAAAAGACATATTCTCAAAGAATTTGAAAATTCAGTGAGCACTCTGAGAATGAACAGTTAGTGTCCAACATAAGTAACTGACTGCATGAGCAGAACTAGGAAATATTTGTGTACCTTTAAACTAAAGCTGGTTCAAACCTGAAGAAAAGAAAATGTCACTTTCAAGAAAATCAAGATGAGTGATTTCAGTCCTTTCAGACACAGTGTATTTTATATATAAATGTAACCTGCATATATTTAAATATAACATAGTAATTTATAGTACTAAATATTCATGATACTGCTACTACCCGCCCAAATTAATGAAGGTTATCATATGTCTGGGACTTTACAGACATGTATTCTTTTTATCTGAAGGAAAAGCTGGACTTTAGCCACCTTCTTAAGGTCTCTGGACAGGAATTAGTCCTGCAGAGTCAGCAGCAGTAGCTCCGATCCTGTGCTGACTATGGAAAGCCATCCCCGTGAAGCAGCCGAGCACACACAGCCTGGCAGTGCTGCCCGTGCAGGGTCAGGCCTGAGGGACACGAGACTGGCTGTGCCTGAGCCAGTCCTCCTGGGCTACAGAGCCTGGGCTGTCCTGGCTGTCTTGGACTTGTTGCACACATCAGGAAGAGTTGCTCCATGGCTGTGCAGGGCAAAGTGCATCAGACCCCTTTCCCATCAATTGCACAAGATATGAGGCCATATTTCCATCTGGGATTTCCCAGAGATACAAACAGCTTGTTCTAGACAGATAAACCTCCAGCAAGTCCTTTGAATACACAGTCCAAGGTAAACAGAGACCTGCGAGTATGCGCGCCAAACGCTGCAAAAATTCCCCAGGAGGGAGGCGAAAGTGAAGGATTTTTACCCCTGAAATTTACTGGTGCTGGGGAGAAGGAGCTGGACAAGCTACCTCTCGCCTTTGCTGTTGGATAGGGAAGAGAAGAAAGAAATGCACCATCAACAGTCCTGCCTGCTGGAATCACTCTCCAAAAGCAATGGTTTTAGGGGAGAAGCTGTACGTTTCTGTTTGCAGCAGCCTCCCCTGCTTGCATTTAAGAGAAGTAGCAATGCCAACCATCAAGGTGTTGTAATCCAGTGCAATGAAGCCATTAAAAATGCAGTCATTTCAACAATGTGGAGCAATATATGCATCTCACTCCTGCAGGGACTGTGGGTTTCCACAGGCCCATGTTGGCCCAGGACTATTGGTGGTAATGAGAAATGGGTGCAGAGTGGGTCAGCATCATCATGGGTTCCATAGCAAAACTATCCTGTAGGGAAAGAGGCCCATAACACTAGAGACACTTTTTGCTTTGCAAATATATTTAGCACTGAAGTTGCTAAGCAACACAATTTTGGAAAGTTTGGAATAGTACTTTTCTCAGGCTCTTTGTTTCATATAAGCACATGGCATTGCTGCTTCCCCAGCTATCGATGAGTGAGGTTCCAACTGTCAGAGCACTCCCTGAGCAAAGCCCGGAGGTGCCTCGTCAGTTTCATCCCTGACCCTTCTTTTGGAGGCTACGATAGCACAGAGTCTAATTGTTCTCAGTCTGGGAGCAGTGATACAGAACCTCAGTTTGCTTACAGACATATAAATGTCCTGGCTTCTAGAGAATTAACTTATCCAATGACCTTTCGTTAATGTGTGTACTTAAAAGCCAGTTTCAAAAGTCACATTGGTGCTTCACAGGTCAGCACTCTTGCAGCCAGAAATAATGAACTCGTGCTTCGGCAGCATCTACATCTAAAAGATCTGCTTGATTAAAAGGAGCAGCTGCAGCCGCAAGTCTCGGTTGATCCAAACACGACGGTACTCCCCATATCATGCAAACAGCCTGACGTGGTGTCAGAGCAGAGACCAGTTTACCCACTGGCGCTGTCTCAGCGCAGCCCATCACCGCCCGCGCCACGAGCCCACCTCCCTTCGCCAGCGGCGAACCAAGCTAACGCCCGGCACATCCTCAACTTGGCGCGCCCGGCCGCACCGTTTCCGCGGCGGAGGCAGCAGCAGCCTTTAGCCCGGCTTCGGCGCCGCCCGCGAGGCGCGCGCTGATTGGTCGCTTTGAATCGCCTCAGCGCTGCGCCATTGGCGGCGCGCGGCGGCGCGCGGGCAGTTCGAAAGCGCCGCGCCCGCCCCTGAGCCAGCCCGGGCGGCGGGAGCAGGAGCGGGAGCGGCGGGAGCGGCGGGCTGGGCTGCGGGTCGGGGCCGCTCAGGTGAGGGCAGCGCGGGCGAGGAGGCGCCAGCGGGTGGGTGCCGGGGCTTCGGCCCGGGCGGGCGGGCTCTGGCCCCGCGGCGAGGCTGCTGAGCAGCTTTTCCGCGGCGGCGCAACGGCCGGGGAGGAGGCTGCTGCCCTCCCGGCAGCCGGGCCCGCGGCTGGCAGGCGGGCGCGGGGCGGCCCTTCATCCGCGCTTGGCAGGGGCGCCGCTCGGCAGCGGGGCAGCGTGCGGGGGAACGGCCCGCAGGGACAGCGGGAGGGAGGGAGGGAAGGAGGCAGCTCGCCGGCTCCTCTGGCCGGTGCTCGGGGCTTGCCCCTCTGGCGGGCCCTTGGGCGGGGGGTGTCGAGGTGAGGCGGCCGTGACAGCGGGACGGACGCGGGACAGGAGCCGGAGGCTGCTGCCGGCCGCGCGGCGAGCGGGTCGGGGCGAGCCCTCGCCGCCCTGCCTCGCCTGTTAGCGGCTGCCTGCGCTCGGACCCCTCCTCTGGAGCTGCCGGCCAGCACATGTTCGCTCGTTACCTTCTAACGCTCCCCAAACCGGCGTTAGTTCGGCTGTTCTCGGTGGAGGGGGTCGAGAGCAGGATGAAGGTGCGAGGGGCCAGTCCCAGCAGGTGTTAAGGCCTCCACGGGTCTAAAACGTTTTAGGTTTGTAGCCCGGAAGACTCTGCTATGTAGTTATAAAATGATGCGGGGCTGGGGTTTCTTTACGTTGCTAACATCAAACCTTGTAATTTTAGATAGTAGAGTTCCTGCTAGCGAGTAACTCCATAAGACTAATGAGTAGGGTGTGTTTTTTCAGTTGCTTGGAGATGATTCCTGTACAGAAGCATCTCTCTCCTCTGAGTTGATGCTTAATCATACTGTGAGATGTAGTTTTCTATTTGGAGCCCTGAATTAAAACCTATCTTTTTGTTGAGGAGAATAGTAAGTGTTTCATGTTAACATCCTAACTATGCAAGTCAAGAGCAATTTCCAAAGACCTGGCATAACTTGAGTGACTTGGCTGTGTTCAGGACAGCAACCGTTCAGCCTTGTGTTTTGGTTTTTTTCCTGTTAATTGTAGGGATAGCCAAAGCAATGGAAGATTACACAAAAATAGAGAAGATTGGGGAAGGTAAGTACGGAGAAGCATGATCCTTGGAATGCTCCACAGTTTAAACTATCCAATGTCATAGAAGCTCTGTGCACTCCGACTACTAGAGATTCAACTACTGAGATTCAACTACTTGGCAAAATAAGCCTCTGGTTAACTGTGGTAATTATACCTGTATGTAAAAGCTTTCTGACTGCCCTTTTGAAGGTGATGCAGTCCATTTGAAACATGATCAGTGTTGAGAGCGTCTGCCTTCGTATTGGTGGCTAATGGTGTAAATTTCCTCCAAGAGGGGGAGATGTTTCTGAGGCCTGAAACCAGCTTTTCAATTTAGAAAGCACATTCATTCCTTTGTATGTGAACTTGTGTACCAGCTGCTGCTGAAGTTGTCCTGTGTGGTATACTTATTTTGCTTAGAGCTGCTGGTAGGGAGGAGTGGTTTGTGGATGGTTTTGCTTGGTTATATTATATGAACTCACTGCCCTTGTCAAGGGAGAGTAGATTTTTAAACCTCTGTGGAGAAATGAGTTCTAACAATTAATTTACTGCAAGGCACTAAGACGATTGTTCTAATGCAGATGTTAGTCCTGACTCCCCTTCCACTGGAAATCCAGCCAATATTAAATGTAAAAGTCAATATGTTTTATAAAGCTTTAGCCTCACGTAAACTTGAAAATTTGCAATATGTTCCTCTGAGAAGGCACTTTCTAAGGTCATCACAAAATGTAAGGCCTTTGGATCTTACTGCAAAGCTTTGTAACTGAAGCCTTGTGCGTGATTGTATCTTCCTGAAATAAACTAGCTTGTTCAAGCTTAATCTGAGGGATTGATCCTTCAAGACGGGTGAAAAGAAAGTACTTAAGCTCTCTTGGTTTCTAGGGGGTTCTGTTTCTGTGAACACTGATTAAAACAGATAATTGATTTGAGATTTAATACTGGTTCCAGTTTAACTTCTGCTGAGAGACAAGCGGTATCCTCTCTCCTGCACTGAGGATTGTGCTAGAGGTATTTCTATAGATCTGACAAATGTAAGGATAGATCTCTGGCTGCAGAGAGAGCACAACTCTTTTCACAGCTAGACCTTTAACCTCTTAATATGATATATCAATGGCAAAATCATAAACCCTTGGGGATGAAGAGGACTGAGAGTTAACCTGAAACTCAAATAGTATCTGATTTTACAACTGCATCTTCCAAATACTCAAGTTTCACACTTATGCTATGAAGTTCCCTGTCCTACCAAATGATGCTGTTCACGGGTGGCAAGCTTTAAACAAAAAGAACTATTGCATGATTAAGCTGCCAAAACTAAGTAGTAGTTTGTAATCGAGCCAAATACTTAAACAAAACAGACTTGATTGCAAAGACTCCTGCCTATGTTAGGAATTCTTATTTGCAATAACTGCTCTGTACCTGAAGCTGGTGTTTCCTATATGCGTTTCACTGTCTTTTTCTTCAGGTACCTATGGTGTTGTGTATAAAGGTCGGCACAAAACCACAGGCCAGGTGGTTGCAATGAAGAAAATACGTCTAGAAAGTGAGGAGGAAGGTGTTCCAAGTACTGCTATCAGAGAAATTTCTTTATTAAAAGAGCTGCATCATCCTAATATAGTCTGGTATGTGTATATTGAAATTTAGATAAACCCTTTGAAGGGCATTAGGTCCCTTCGGATGAAGTATTTTTCATCATTCTAGTGAGGTGAGAGCTACTTTGCTTAATACAGTGTCTGCTTTGCAGCAAATAGCTATAGTCCCAAATCCTGTATTCTTCAGTTTTCTAATACAGACTTCTTCATGCTGTGTTTTCCCATCGTAGAAATCTAATCAATTTTTGTTGATTTTTGTAACTTATGTAAATTATTTTCAGACTTGTTACTCTCAGAACAGGGTCAGCGTACCCCATAAAAACTGGTTGAACTTGTTACTTTAGTCAGTCTCAACTGTATTTGCCACCTTGGAGCAGACCATTTGAACATAGTGTTGTTATGTGAGCTTCTGTCACCAGGCACTTTCTTGCTGTTTTGTAGCAGAGGTTTGTGTGCTGTGTTTTGATGATGTCATAGCTGGCACATCTGAGATAGGAGTGAAACTTCCATCAGTGACTACTTGATGTGCAGAACTGATTGCAGCTCTTGTCTTCCCCCCCAGACATTTACTTGCTTTTTGATGCAGCAAAACAATTTATCTGTAATGTGCCTTAAGGCTGGCCAAGTTCCAGCCATGTAGTTTCTCAATGTATGTATGCTTGGGTTTAGGAATTCTCAAAATCCATTAAGGATGAAGAAGACACTTAAAAACCCGTGCAAATCCTGCTGTGTCTACTAGGTTCCTAGTATAATAATCCCTTAAGCCCTCCTAGTAATTCAGACTCTTCTGTAATAAGCCAGCTTCAAACAGAAGCTAGGCACCAATACCGCCAAGCTTTTTTTTTTTTAAATCAACAATATTTTTTCCTCAGACTTCTGGTGTCTGAAACCAAGATATGAGGGACCATAAGTTTAGGGTCAGTCTGACACCACTTCAGATATACTTGAGTTTCCAGGTGACAGTGCTAATTTTTGAAGATGAAAAGCTTTTTAAGTATTTCATAACAGAAACCTGGAAACGTTAGCTCATGCCCCTGTTGAGAGGGGAAACGTAATGGTGAGACAATGCATTTTGCAATGGAGTTGATTGTACACTCAATTTTTAGCCTTCAGGATGTTCTTATGCAGGATTCAAGACTGTACCTCGTCTTTGAATTCCTTTCCATGGATCTCAAGAAATACTTGGATTCTATTCCATCTGGACAATATTTGGATCGTTCACGTGTTAAGGTAATGAGAGCAATTTCTTAATGTAAGAAAAATTTATCTAAAGATCTGTAAAGCTGTAAGCAGCTCTTGCAGTGTAATTAACTCCTTGAGGAAAGATGAAAGGTTAAAGAGGCAACTGTGAATAATAAGATGAATGTGAGTTTTGATCTCAAATGCCACTTCAAATTATTGCAATGATAAAGAATGGTAAAGAATTAATTTGTGTGGCTTTATGTTTGAGGTTAACTCAGTGCCTGCAATACTTTGGATCTTCCTTTCCTTCTACTATGCGGAGAGCTGATGTAAGGGCTTCATGTTGAGGGACAGTAACTTGTACTAAAGGATTCTTTTTTTTTTTTTTCTCTGCTTCATCCTTTCTACAGAGTTACTTGTATCAAATCTTGCAAGGTATTGTCTTCTGCCATTCAAGAAGAGTTCTGCACAGAGACTTAAAACCTCAGAATCTCTTAATAGATGACAAGGGAGTGATTAAGCTGGCAGACTTTGGATTGGCTCGAGCTTTTGGAATTCCCGTGCGGGTTTACACTCATGAAGTGAGTTGGAACATCCTCTTGGTGATTTGAACAATGCTTACTGGCTTCCTGGTAATAACTGAATATGAAACAGCTAGAAAGGAATTGGGGTGCTTTTGAAGTAATTAACTAACAGTATCAAAAAAGTTGTATTTTGGTTTTGTTTTTTCAGTGGTTTTCATCTTCCTGACTTTGGTTTTACTCTAAGATTCCAAAGCACCTTATGAATCCCACTGTTACCTTGACAGTGAATGAGATAGGCCAGAAATTGTTGCTTACTGTCTTGGAAAGACATTTTTTGCTTCACAGACTACTCAAGAGTTTTAGTGGCTAGATGCTAAGGGCTTCCTGCTCTTTGGGAAGTGGTGTGGGCAGCTGCTGTGTTTGCAGTAGAAACTACTACAATGGAGTTTTAGACTTACCTGTAAATGAAGTTTGAAACTAGTGTTTTCATTAAAACTTCTAGCACTGGCTATTAGTTTGACCAAAAAAAGCCTGTGAATGCTGCTTGATAATGAATGAGCCATTGTGCCTGCAATCAGAGGATCTGATTCTACAAACATTAAACATTTCTTTATGCAATAGGTAGTGACACTGTGGTACAGGTCTCCAGAGGTGCTGCTAGGATCTGCTCGTTACTCTACTCCTGTAGATATATGGAGCATAGGTACCATATTTGCTGAGCTGGCAACTAAAAAACCACTTTTCCATGGGGACTCGGAGATTGACCAGCTCTTCAGAATCTTCAGGTATGTCAGGCCAAACCTTCCCACGCTTCTTGGGCAGCATAGCACAACAGTGCTGTGCACTTAATAAAATCGTAGTGTGTACAGTTTTCAGACTAAACTGCTCAGTGTTTTGCTTATGCTTGGGTAGGGCTCTAGGTACCCCCAACAATGATGTGTGGCCTGAAGTGGAATCCCTGCAAGATTACAAAAACACATTCCCAAAATGGAAACCCGGCAGCCTCGGAAGTCATGTAAAAAACTTAGATGAAGATGGACTTGATCTGCTGTCTGTAAGTAATCTTTCTTAAACTGCTGAGTAAGAAATACTCTCGAATACATAAAGCTATACTAAGAAGGAGGATAAGGAGATCTTTAAGCTCTCAGCAGTAGTATATGCACTGTTCTTGTAGAACTGACACCTTGTGTGACTTTTGGTTGCTTTCATAAATAATAAATGAGGAGACTACTTCTCATTAAGCCATTATGCCTCAGCTTTTTTTATACAAACAAGCCAGGTGCAGCTTGAAAGTGAGAACCACTTAGCTCACAAAGTGAAGGCTCCTGTGCAAAAAGTAGCTGTCACCTTCCTCGCGGCAGCACTAATTGTGATGTGACTGTGTGACTGCTGATCCAGTTGAAAATGTTTTGGGTTTTTTGTTTGGTTGTTGTGTGTTTGTTTTTTTTTTTTAATGGTAGCATATATGTTAATCTTGGTTAAACTTTCATGGTGGTCTTGACTGAATAGTGATGGAAACAGCTGAATTTAGTGATTAACTGTGAAAGTAGGTGTTAGTTTAGGTCAGTCTGTGTAGAGTCCATCTCAATAGCCTTTAGATACTGAGCTAAAGGTTTTGGCTGTGGTGCATTAACCTTTAACTGATGTATTTGGTGTCTAGGATGAGTTCTCTGGCCATGCAGTTAAACTACCACACTAAGCTATTATTTGATAAGTTCTTTATCAGGCTTTTCTGTTTAAGTGCTCTTCCAGCTCATGTGCTGCCATTGCAGACCAATTTAGATCACTTCTTAGGTGTGATCTTAGATGCCCCTTAGTATAAAAATATACCTTGGTGACTTATCCTTTAGTTCTCCTAAAACTGCATTTGTACATGCAGACTTGCCTGTGGGGGTGCAGGGTGTCTTAAGAGCTGAAGCTTCAGAGCTATCTTGGTAGAAGGCAAATCCTTGCCCAGCAATTGCCCATGTAGCTGGCTCATGTTCATAAGCAGTCACCAACAAGGATGTAGTTTATTACCCATATTAGTATGGCTATGGCAACATATTCTGAATGCAGCAGTGTTATCCAAGAAGGTCAAATGACCACAATTCCTGACAATTTTTCTTTGAGAGCCACAGTTCAGAGTGATGACCTGAACAAGGTTTGTGAAACACAGTTGTTTTGGATAGCTCTCTGAACCTTGTAGCAATATTCTTTTACAGAGATAATGGACTTTAAACTGAGAATATTTCCTCCGTGCCCACTGACAGCATCATTGTTAAATCAGTTTGAAGCAGAATTGTTACTGACTGTATTTACAAAGTAAAATCAGTTTTAGTTAATGTTCTTGGCACAGTGATGTAACTGGCCTGCTGAGTACTCATCTGAGCTCATGTTTTGGACTGCTGCTAACAAGGCAAAAAAAAATTACTTGTTCCTCAAATGGTGTTAACACAATACTAATCTTGAAGCACGTTATATTCTATAAAATCTTTTATAGCTTCGCCTGAAATATTGAAATTTTAGCTTCCTAGAATGACTGGTGACAGTGCTATGGCTGAATCCTTAGGCATCTGGAATCCATCTTAGTTTCCTACTTAAACCTGAAGCAGAAATGCCTTTAGGCAGCAAAACTTGAGTATTTCATGCTAGAGCACAAACTCGGATGAGTCAATTAAAACATAAATTTATTTTTATCAACCATTGCAGATGGAAGTGGTATGTAAAATAGCTATCTTTAAAATGGAGTTATACTTTTTGTGTGTGTTAAGACCAATTGCTTGAGTGAGGTTTTAGACTTAAGACCTTCATAAGCTACATGACTTCGGTGGCCAACATTTCAAAGCACTTAATCGCCATCATCAAAAGCTTTGGTCTATCAGACACTAAGTTCCAGGAAAAACTATGTTCCAGGTTGTTCAGGGAAGAAACAATCTGTCAGCTGAAGTGCTGTAGTCCCATTGTCATGGCATCCCCTTTTCAGATAAACTTGCTCTGTTTTGTCTGAGTCTGAATTAGCTATAGGATACTGTTCTGGGGTATAGGTAAGGGGAACCTGTCACTTAAGGAAAAACTGGACATATACACTTAAATCTAGATAGTGTTGCATTTGGCAGGATTTCAGAGAGTATAAATGCAAATTCAGTGGTTTAAATCAACTTTGAAGACTCCAGTTAGATGAAGTCTAAAGATAGTGAAATGTCAAGACTGAATACTGACTGGGCAGAAAAACACTGGTTAAGCTTTTTTTTTTGTCTGGAAGATGAATTTGTGGGGATGGAGGAGAAGGACCTGATAGGATCCTCATTACTTGAATTTTAAATGTACTTTTATTCGGTAAGGAGAAAAAGAGAAAAAAGTTGTAGGGACTTTACTAGGTCTAGTAGAAAAATG
Organism: Apus apus; assembly: GCF_020740795.1. Classification (NCBI taxonomy): domain Eukaryota; kingdom Metazoa; phylum Chordata; class Aves; order Apodiformes; family Apodidae; genus Apus; species Apus apus. The sequence goes on from NC_067285.1 coordinate 30,830,856, forward strand.
TTAAACGATTAATTTTCTATTTTTGGGCCTTGGCTATACAATTTAAACCAAAGGTGCTTTTTTTCTTTAACTGCTAGCAAAACAAATTGCTTGCCTGTTCTAAAAAGTTCTGGGGGCTGTTTTAGTGGCTATAGCATCCCCTCTATTTGCTGTCAACTGTATTATTGAGGTCTTCAGTTCAGGTAATTTATTGCAAAGAAACTCAAGTTTTTAGAACTATGGGTTTATTCAGTTCTGTCTGCTTGCATACTACTTTCCTCTTTGGATTCTGTGTGATCACTCTTGTAAATTGCTGCATTAAGCTGAGTAGAAGCAATTTGACATTGGTTTCTTCAATATCAGCTTAAAGCAAGCATAGGACCACTTGTCCTTGTAAACATTTTGGGCTTTAACAAGCCTGGAGTTTATTAATTTCCCTTAGCTGAGAAGCTGAGACAAATAATTACTGCCACTTGAGGCCTGTTTCTGGATTTAGTTCTGTGCAGATGGTACCCTGTTATGTGCATGGGCTTGGTTATTAAATGGGAGGATAAATATTTCTTCACTTCCTGAGGTGTTAGGCAGTATTACTGACTTGTGGGTAGAAGTTACTTCTCCCTCCACGAGAAGCTGTGGAACATGGGGTGAAAATTCACCTTTTTGGTTACTTCACCATTCCTATGGTTAAATATCTACCTGTTTAACATTATTTTAGTTCTTTCACAAGGGAGTAAATGTTCTGTTGTGTTTTGTTTTTTTTTCCAGAAAATGTTAATTTATGATCCTGCAAAAAGAATTTCTGGCAAAATGGCCTTGAACCATCCATATTTTGATGACTTGGACAAATCGACTCTTCCTGCTAATCTGATTAAGAAATAATAGACATTTGGACTAAAGCAACAGGAGTGGTTACTTTTAAGTCTGTCTGTAACTTGTCTGTCTTTCTGCTCTAAAACTGCAGCTGTTTTAATTTGTTTTGGTTTGTATTATCTAAATGTAAATATTAACCTGTTAGTTCTGAGTTCAAATACAATGCAAATATTGCTGCTATTAATGCAGTGAACTTTCTATAAATAAAGCTTTAAAACCAGTGAAGAACTGAACTTATTTCTAGACTATGGGTGCTCTACAAAAGGATTCTGTTTTCCCTGGAATGTACTGGTAAGTTACCACTCATCTAAAAAAACTGGCAACTTAAACTACTGGACTGCAGTTCTTGGTATTACAGGAAAATATGAGCGGAAATTTATCAGACATTGGAATTGTTTCACTATGTCAGTTTAAAGCTTTCAGCATGGCAATCAACGTGCCAAAGAAATGTACATCGAGATATATTGAACTGAAAAATTGCAGATTACTACTTAAGGGAAGTAGATGGCCAGACTTATTTTAGGCTTTGAATTTTTTGAAGGTATTTTCAAATCTGCATCTGAAAAAATCCTTGCTGTGTGTGCTTTTCTTTTAGCTTGAAGGCCCAAGAATTTACCCAGGTATCAGCATGTTAACTTGTGAATTTGGCATAGCTCAAACTCCTGGAGCAGTTAGGGTATAATACCCTAAGTTTTACATGGACTCTATGTGTAACTGCTTAACAGGGCTCCTTACAGCTGCTAATAGTAACTCAGTTCTGAGTCTAAAGGTAGAGCCTCCTGGATTATGCTTGAATTTGAAAATTAGTCTGCCTTCATATAGGAATAGTCAAGTAAATGTTGACGTAACAACTGCTAGGAATTGTAACCACAGACCAAGTTGCTACATGTCTTTAGGTTCTCCCGTGACTAAAGCAGGAGCTTTCTAAAGCACCCAGTGTTTAGCTTTGCAGGTGAGCGTACTTTTAAAAGTTCAAAGCTCAAAGGTATATACTAATAACTGATTGTAAGATAGATTTCCAATTACTACCTCTGTTCTTGGCTTTCAGATACATCAATAGGGATGGAGTGCACATCTGCTGCAGGTTTTATTTGACCTAAGTGCCGTGGTGCTCCTTCACTTGCTGGTTAGGGGACAAAGCCCGCAGCAAGTTGTGGAATAGTAATGCAAGTTTTTAAGTCTCTAAATGGGGCATGTGAAAGGAGCAAAATAACCTCTTCATAAACAGCGAGGCCTGTAGTACCCTGTCCTACAGTGGCTGGAGCTACTTTGAAACAGAAGCAGTGGAGAGGATGACATCCTGCCCCTCAGTTGCTTATTGTGACTTGATCAGCAGCTGAAAGTATCAATGCCAGACCTGGTTAGTTAACAAGTAGCATTTTTAGATGTAAGCATTAGTTGGGGTGCTAGCCTTGCTCTCTGCTGAGTGAAGCTTAAAGAAGTGTCGATACTGTTTCTTTAATGGCATCATCCACCAGCAGGGAGCCAGGAAGATTTATTTTTGTTTTCTAATTACTTATACAGAAAGTTATGTTTTTATTGAGGAAGGGAGGAAAAAGATTGCTATGACTGACTCGATTAACACCAGTGCCAGGATGCAGTTTCAAGACAAACTAGGACTCTAATTTATCTGGTTTTGAATGTAGTAACTTGGACATGAGCTTTGCAGGCCAAGGGTTGCTATTGCTGGTGCTAGCTGGTTACATCTTGTAGAAAAACAAGGCAAACCTGCTAGCAACTGCCCTGGGAAGTCAGAAGTTAATCTGTTAAGCAAATACTGGAGACCTTGACATTTATTTGTCTCTTCGTAGTGGCCAGAAGTTTAAGTTCTTTGTGTGGAGAAGATGACTTCAGATACGCAAACCCAGATTTCTGTTGCTTGCAATATTGGTAAAGCCCTATTCTTGTCACGTAAGTACTGGTGTCAGTTTCATGTGATTGACTGAAGTGTTCACTGTATCTTTAAAAGATTTAAGTACTAAAATTTCTAAAGAGCTTATTTTTAATCAATATTTACTGTAAGCCTGCAAACCTTGTTTATGCAGGCACTGTGATGATTGGTATTATAACACAGCTGCCTTTGTATCTTTGAATGAGACATGATAGTACTCATAGCAAATAAGACAGAAAGGAGCATAACACTGTCCATTGGTGTCTGAGGTCAGGTAAGGTGATGAGTATCATACTCAAAGATAGCTCCGTTCTGAAGTACAGTGCAAAGCTATCAATGATGCACTTACCCTGAGGAAAAATGCATAATCTTAGACTTAATAACTGCCCTGTGGTCTAGACCTAGTATATGGAAGGTTTGTGATGCTCAAGTTTTAACCATCTGAAACTTAATTTTATACTGATGAAAGCATGAGGTGGCTCGCACTTTTGGGATTTACTCTGTTGTGGGTAATAATTGCCAGTCCTATTTATTGCTAGTGCTTTGGCTGTGTGTTGTGAGAACTGAGTTGCTAAAGTCGAACATGACTTCTGTCCTTCAGTTGAGGACAATGTAGTGCTTGGCAGAGTTCCACGGGCTCTTAATTCTTATTAAGATGTGTAGACAACTGAATTACACTACACTAACAGTTGGATATGGAGCCACCAGGTAATAGCCAGCATATCTTTCATAGCTGCTGATGGAGAATTATTAGCCTAAAAAACTGAAAACACTACCTTTTCTGAAGTGGCTAGAAGTCAGTGTATTCAGTGGTTTGGTTTTTCCATGCCCCCACTACATGTGCAGTAGACTTAGTACTAAGACACTTAGCAATTAAGGTTACTAAGTGCCCACTCACCGTTATTCCTAGTAAATAATGTAACTATGTTGAATTTAAGGTTACCTTTAGGGGCTTTATAGTGATAGTGAGCATCTGCAAAAGCTCCACTAGCTTTCTTCTGAATGTAAAAACTGGAGGGGGCGGGGGAGAATTACCAAGAGCAGACTACTTTTAAATAAAGTTCCATAATGCTGCACCACTAGTACCTCTGGTGGTATGGCTGCTGCTCAGTAATGTGTTCTCTTCTAGAACATAGGCAAACCACAGTGGGGAATGACAAACCTTACTTGCTGTTTTACTTACCTTGCTTGTCCTCCATCCCATTACAAAGCAGTGCAGAATAAAAAGTTTGGTGTGTACAAGAATGGGATTTTACACAGGGCCAAGTTAGGGTTTTGTTGTGTTGTTTTTTTTTTTTAAGTTTCCAAGTGATAGCAAGCTTTGTTCTTCACAAAATAGCCAACAACCTACTAGATACTTGACTGATTTCAGCTGCTTGGATTTTACTCAGGTGTAATTCATTTTAGCAGATGGTAATACTGTATTTTGACTGCTCTTAAAATAAGTGGCTCTTAAAAACAGATTTTGCAGGGAACATATTGAAAAGGAAGAACTTTACTTTCTGAATCATTGAATGGGGTAAATACTGTAAAAGCTGGTGTAAAAAAAAAAAAAAACAGAACAAAAAACACAACAAAACAAAAAAGCCAACCACAAAAAAAACCCCAAAACTGTACCTCTTCATGTGCTGGTGCAGATGTCCAAGTCAGAAGTGGTCCTTCCTGGGCCAGCACTTCTAGCAAGGCCTTTCTGCTGCAGTGTTCAGTGAATCCATCTTCTTTATTTTGAACAGGCAGAGCTGGGGTTGTGGTCAGTCAGGTCAGCACTGGTGGGTTTAACCTGCTTCAAAGAGAGTTTCATTTACAGTCTGCTCTTTTGTAGTAACTTAGAGTGTTCTGTCATTGTTTGTGCCTTTCTGGCATCTGAGGATGGAGCAGTGTCAGCACATATCTTTTCCTGAAGTTGCTGCTACCAAACATGCAGAAGTCATGTCTGTGCATTTTCCTTCTACCTAGATTCTCACTTGACAGTCCTGAGCAATCTGACCATAACTGTGGTAACCCTCATCCTTGCTTATTTTCTTGTCTTAAATATTTTCCCTCTCATACATTAGACAGTTTTAGTGTCACATTTGCACTTGAAAGTGTCTCTTTCATTTTCCCAGAGGCTTTTTCTTAAAACCCACTGGCTGTGTGTACTGTTAAAATTATATTCTCTGCCCAATATTTACTAGGTTAGGAAATACCAGAAGTTACATGAAAGAGAACATTGTTTTAGGTGAAGGCAAGTCCAGAAAGCACTTCCACTCCCAGGTTGGAATGCTTTGCATGTGCCACCTTAGGGTAGAAGTCAGAGGTTGAGGTAGAGAGAGTCTAGTGATTTGTCTGGAGGAGAACAAAATTTTCACTTGGGTCCTGTGATTAATTAGTTTTGTATTTTTTCTCTTGCTGGGGAGAGCTGGGGCAGGGGGTAATCTGAATGATAAACTGTGACGTATGAGAAAGAAGAGGTCTTTGTAAGCAGATAAGAGGCTGCTCAGAGCAAATGACAAAACAAATGCACCAGAAATGATGTTAGAGAAAAAGGGTGATCTGAAGTCAATGAATGAGTGCAAGACAGACAGGAGAAGTTTCCTAAACACTTTTTCAAGGGACAAATCTTTCCATCTAAGACACTTTCTCCTTTTTGGGCTAAACTTGATGTCAGAACTCTAAGGGTAATGTGGCAGAATTGATCTCTAATTTAGAAGAAAAACCCCACAGCACTGTTTTAATCTCATAGGGACCTCTGAAACACCTCATGGAGGGAAGACTTTTTTTTTTCCTCTGGAAAACAGAAGCTCCTTAGAGTTGAGTTGTGAACTGCTGCCCCTCCTGAGCTGCCCTGGCTTCTGTGCTCCAGCCTTGTGCTTTGCTTGTCCAAATGGGATAAAGCACACAAATGTCTGTGCTGTTTTTGGCATCCATGCTGCTCAGGGCTGACCTCTGCCTTAACAACTAAATTCTTGGTCCCTAAGTAGGGTCTTGAAGACTGGGTCTGACATGACTGTTCTGAGCCTGGTCAGCAAGTGGCAGCTATCTTATTTATAACCTGCTTTGTTGGCTCTACCAAGCTATCTGGTGATATTTGATTTGGAGAGAAAAAATAAGCAGCTCCCACAATTTACCCACCCAGCTCTGAAAGGGTTGCATCTAGAGGGCTTGATGATATCCACCTTAACGGCTGTAGAGTATGTTAAAAGTCTGTCCTAACCCAGGCTGCAACTAGCGGCAATTTGAGGTGCTAAAGAAAAACTTCAACACTTGATGCAACTGCAGTTACTAGAACCAGGAGAGTGTAGTTACTGCAACTGGCTAAGCTGAGTCCACTGGAGCAAACATGCCATTTGCCAGGAAATGAACATGATACCTGCTGCCTTATGCTGCCTGCAGAGTTAGTGCTGGAGGGAATAAGGTTGTGGTAATGATGTGTGTAACAAAAAAGGAAGGTTAATGATTAAAAAAAAAATAATCTTATTAAGAGAAGGAAAATGCTGCATACCTCTGAACAATTAAAGCTGGGAAATGTCCCTCATGCATAAGTTGTTTTCTGACTGAAGACTAGAGCTGATGTTAACTGAATCAATGGAGCAGCTCAGGGAGCCAGGCCTGTAGGGGCTGAACAGGCACTGCCTTGGGAATGGTCCTGCAGCAGCTGGTAACTGCATGTTTGAATTGGTTCCTATGGTGCTTAAAGACCACTGACTTCAGCTTTTCACCACTATGTGTAGATCTGTTTTCAGTGTCTGTAGAATCCATTTTATACCGGAGGGAAGGGGATGTCAAGCTATTGTGACTTCACTGAAAAGGATCATGTAAACAATCTCTCCCTCTATTAATTACCTAAGGAACCTCCTGTTTGTCCTGGAACACACACTACAATGTGCTCCTTTGCTACTTCATCTATTGAAGCATTGACTGTGTGTAAGATTTGTATTTGCCCAGAGAAGATGGGAAGTTTACCTCCTGCAGTCATAAACCACTTGCAAGAAAACTGCAGCTGCATTTGCTACACTTAAAGTTACATTTAAATAGTAGATAAGGCTCTTACACAGCACATGACTGAGAACTTACCAGCATTCCTGTATCTGGGATTACTTCTGAATAGCCAATTATGAAGAGCAGTATTTCCAGCTTTTTGCCTACAGACCTGCATGAAGACTCAGCACTACTACTGCTTCTATTTGATTTAATTTTGCATCAACTTTAGCAAGACTGAGTTAAAAGAAAACACTGATAGAAAGGCTGTATTTTCTTAGGCCAGATTATTAATTATCAACCAAACTCCTTGTCTTATTTTCTGACAAGCTGCATCGATTCATGAGGTAAGGTAAAATTTCCCATTGCTTTGATCACCAGCTGCTCTAGTTTATATCTGCTGCATCAATGGCTGATTTCAGGTAATGACTCTTGGTTTTGTTTCCACTGTGTATTCCTGGAGAAAGTACGGTCTCCTCACATGTAAATGTCACCAGGGCGTTGGGTGTACATGTCTATTGTCAGGCATATTTTACTTCAGTATGATCTACTGGATATTTCAATGTATTTCCATTGTGTCTCTCTTGATGCTGCTGCTAACTGATTGACTGAGCTTAAGCATGTATGCAGTGTAGGTGGCTGCCTGCCTTTAATGGAAGACTTGGAAGTGGTAGCTGGTCTCTCCTAGTTGCTAAAATGACAGGCATTAAGCCTTTGGCAATAATTAGTGGCTTTACAGGATTAGTTATATTCAGTTCTTTGAATTTAGTAAGAGCCTTTCTGCTGACCTCTGTCAAGTTTAGACTAGACTGTTGGAGAAGGTTGTTTAAGAAGATATTTTCCCAAATTATTTTAAGGAGTAACCTATTGAATTTAAGTTTTAAAAGGCCCTGCTTACAACTCACAAAATACCCAGTATGTGTAAGACAATGTGTTTGTGACAGAGTCAAAACCTGTTATCATGGTAACTTCTAGCCTGGTTCTTTAGTCCTGAGGAACGTGCTTTTCCATTGACAGCTTAGACTTGTTTAGCAAGTAATGCCCCATGGGACTCTAATCCAAGCAGGGTTAAAAGGAGCTTCCATGTTTTCTGTTTGCTCTGTACCTATTGCTTTTCTTTCTACAAGACCCATTAGCTTCCACTTTTCCTGCCAATTGTTGGTCTTTCAGAAGAGTTATTTTTGCTTCAAATACGAGATTTTGTGCCTGTATCATTAAAAGCCCTCACTGTTATTTCCTCCATCTCCAGCTGCCCTTCAGTGCTATTTTTCTTGTCCTCTGCTTTGAGTCTATTGATCTAAGAGGCATCAGAGATGTCTCCTTGGCAGTGAATAGAGGAAGAACATCATAAGGGCTGGCTCTGCTGGTCTTGCTTCCAATGAGGACTAAAGACAATGAGAAGAGTTATCTAATACCTAAGGTTGGCCCATTTTGTCTCAGTATCGGAGAAGAGCTTAGGACCTAAAATGCTCCCAACTGGTGGTGTGGGAGGATAAAAGGGAAAGGTCAGTCCTCCTCACCCTGTAGGCTCTCTTAATGGATCATGCTGTGAACAGCTTAATGCTGTGACCAGCTTAATGCTGTGACCTAGCAGGTCTTCAGACACCTGTGGGGATCAGAAAGGATTTGACTAGTTGAAAAAAAGGCAGGGAAAAGACTAAGTCTCTTAGTGCCCCTCTTAATGGGTCATCTTTGGTTGCTTCCCACAGGATCTTGACCTTTTTTGTGTTATCTCAGAACAGTCACTCATCATTTGGTGTGAGCAAGTCCCTGAGCTTCTGTGTTTTATTCCTACCCCTTACTGTGTAAAGTTTGGCCAGGAGTGTAAATATTTCACAGCTGTTTGAATGGTTTTCTCTGAGTTCTGAACATATAATACTTTGTACTACAAATGTGCCTGACACCTGCCAATCTTTTTTCCCCCCTTAATGTAGGCATGTGTTTCTGAAATGTCTTTTAACTCAGTGGCTGCAAAATAAAAATAAAACAATAATAATAAAAAAAGGATTCTCTTCTACTAGATTTGTCTTGATCTTATTTTAAAACTGTAATCTGAGCATAAGGATTTATAGCTTCTATGAATTACCTCACCCAGATCAGAATCTCATCCTGAGATGTACTGGGACCACAGACTTGCTGTGAATTTAATAGTTACTTAGCATCCTTTGGTGACAAGAAAAAGGTAAAAAGGAACTAGTGGAACAGTGTAGTATAAAATATATTTTAAATTTGGAGATGGCTGACAAAGCTTTATTTTATGTTCTCACAGGTGAAAAAAAGGACAGACTTTCTTAAAAGATTTCTGAGAAATAATCATTATTTTAATAGCAAAATAAAATTCAAAAGACTTTGAAGTGTCTTTTTTTAAAGTCTCATTGCAGAAATCTAGAACTTTCCCTGGAACAGTAATTAATATTTTATTTCTTATTATTTGGGGCTTAATACATAAGTGTATGAAAAAAAACCTCGAACAATGGAGCTGTAGAAAACATTACTATGTCTTGCCATAGTTCATCTAAAATAAAGTCTTGATGTGTATTTAATATAAAAATTGTATTTCCTTATTACTCCTCAGGTTCCTTTGTGTCGCCTCCCTCTTGCCCACGAGATGTCACTCTGGTACCTCAGTACTGCCAACCACTGCAAGGGGGCAGGGAGGAGGAGAGAAAAATCTATCGGACTCTCCTGGCTCGCTCCGTGAAAAATTGAAGGGTATTTATTTTCTGGTAGGCAGCCAGACTGAGAATACTATCTGAATTGAGAGCCTTTCATGAAACATCTGGGCAGTTAAATTTTCCTAACTTCAGAGATGTCCAGTACCACACTGACATACTGATTACTTTCTTCAGTGAAGAATCACTTAGGCTAACGTGTATAAAGGCCCTTGTAAAACTGTTTGATGCTGAAGCAAATTATCAGAATGACTATGCTTAATAAAGCCATTATCACAGAAGTACTAGTCGATATAGTTAAGCTACAACAGGCTCATAATCAGTCTCACAAATCCTTATCAATTGTCCACAGTGGCCAGTTCTACAGTGGATTTTTTGAAGCCTACACCTTTAACCTCTAGATTTCCCATTCTGTACTTGTATGTGTGCAAAATTTGTCCTCCATTTTTGTTTTAGTAGCCTGTCATTTTCTAAGTAATTTTCAAAAGCTTGACACTGCTAGTAAAATAAAAAAGATGATAAAGTCAAGTTTATAGCAGCTGAGGAACTGGTCTTCAACACTGCCTTTAAATACAAGTCCGTGTATTTATTTGTTTATATAGTGTCCTCTTAAATGCAAAAGCTTTGGGCTAAATGAAGAACAATGTAAAATACTTCCCAGATGAGTCCATCTGCTCTCAGAGGCAGAGGATTATACAGTCACATGCCTGGTAAAATTCACCCCAGTGCTGGTGCACGAAGCATTAGGACTTTTTTTTTACCTCTGTCCTCTCTTGATACACTCAGTGACGTACAGACGCACAACTAACACAAGGTTACACTAACAATTCTATTCACTGAGCTGCTTGAGGTAGAAATGCAGGTGCTAATGTGTAGGAGACACTTTGATAATTATACTTTGGAATGGAAAAATACGCTATTCATTTCCCAGTTCTCATTCAAATGCTTATAATATGATTGAGTTAAAAGTGCACTTTATACATAGCCAAAGAAAATAAATAAAAGTAAATATACAGCAAGTGTCCTCTCTTATGGCATATGGTCCTGTCACAGTACTTGTTATGGTAAGTGGGGAAAAACACTAATTCTGCTTGTTTATAGCAGGGTGGTTTTCAGTGAAAGAGACAGACAATCACACATCAGGTACCCACCTCCAAAAGTAACATCAATTCTAAGGACACAGGCTGAGTACAAAGAAAAAGAGAGGATTTAGTAAAACCTGGCATTGGCTTGACTTTGAGACCATAAACATATATCACTCTTCAACTCATGGAAACCTGCCAAAGACCAACTGGATCCTGTTCACATTCCAAATCCCAGCCCATAAGCCAGGCTGTGCCCCTTCCCAACAGGAACGCTAAGCCTGGGAGCTTCATGCATTCAGTTTGAGAGATGTTCTCAGTCACAATACATTGCAATACGGTGAGCACTACTCAGACTCAGGAGAAGCACTGGCAAGCACCCCAGGTGGGAATGACTCTGTTTTGGGGAGCTCAAGACATTATTCAACATCTTACTGAAAGGCTACAGGAAAGATATCTATGGGAGATGCATTTTTTTTTTTTTAGGAAATTATTAGATTTATCCCAGCTAAATTGGAGTCCTCTGAGTGCTCTTTCCACATACAGTAAAAAAAATTAGGCTGGTTTCTTCAAAGCAAAATTAAAACATAGAGAAATAAGATGGAGTTTAATTTGCTGTCATGTCAGCAAGAATAAAATTTAGCTCTGAAATGATGGTTAACTGTGATTAAAAAACCACATAGGTGAGTAAACAGCTATGTGTATCTTTCTCATGCAGTACATGTCACACATTTTGAAAATACTTTCTTATTAAGAATAGCCCTGGCTTAGAAAAAGGCAAAGTTTATGGATAATAAAAAGCACCACTTGTCCAGGTTTTCCCTTCTTCAAGCTTTGAACAAACATCAACTGCTTTAATTAGCCCTCAACACCTCTCTATTGCCATTTGAACAGAAAGTGGGAGTATTATCTGCATATATCTTATCAGTTATTTTAAGTAGAGTTTTTGCAAGGTAAGATATTCTGGTTTGCAATCCAGGAACACTGAAAAATGTTTTTGCTTTCATTGACCTGTTTGTTTGATTTGATATCTTTAATTCTTAGGAGCAAGTGCACTTTAAATCTATTTGGTATTTTGATATCTAGAGAGTAGTCTCAGTAGGTGTGATTTAGAGAAGACGCTTACTGTCTAAGGAAGATTTACAAATTTAGACTTGGGTGTTTCTAGCACCATTTCTGCAGTGAGCTTCATGTAAACAAGGCTGTTTGCCTGGGGAAAGCCACACTCTGAGGGAAGCTAAAGCACAGTTGCAGGCTCTGGGCCTTCTATTTGTAAGACCACACATGCCAAATTTCTTTCTAAAATGTGATTATTACATTTACAACACAAAACTGAGCTGAAACTTCAAGAAAACTGGAAACTAAACTGTTCAGTGCTACATCCAGCAGAGAGGAAAATAAACACATCCCTGCAGCATGCTTTTCCATTCCCAGGCTCAAATTTCACATCAAACACATCTAGCAAGTGACAGGTCACAACATATGCCTTTAAAATACCGGTGAAAGGAAAGCTTCTTCAGCAGCAGCCAGATAAACAAAACCAAATCAAAACTCCAACATTCTGAACAGCCTCAAAAGTATATTGCTGGCATATCCCAGGCAGCTGTCAGGTCAGTAGCTAGTCCACATTCAGCAATGGTTATTCTTCCAGTCATTCTTTGTGTTTGAATAGGGACTGTCTTGCTGTCTAGCTCTTAAGCCCTGTCCCAAAAGCATTCTGCTACTTCAGGTCTCTATGGGGAATGAAACCAAACAAAACAAAAGCAACATGGCACTGCATTTCAATTCTGCCTTGCTAAGACTGAGAAGGAACACAGAACAAGGGACAAGCTCACAGGCTTCCTTGCTTTACCAAAGACACGATCAAATGAGAAGGTTATTCTGGGACGTGACATTACCAGAAAGCAGCTGATCTGTACTAGGTGATATATACTTTTAGCCTAAGATAAATGGGAGGTAATGCAAGTTTAGTTCTTACAAAAAAATAAATATTTAAAAAATAAAATTTAAAAAATCAGCCTGTTCTAAGTAACTGAGCCTTCAGAAAGTTTTCTGACCAGCAGGAAAGTTTCTCACCATCTGCCCCTATAATTTCAAAGTGACAGGCTCACAGCACTTGCCATAATTTTGACAGTGCTTGACTTTGCTATTTTAATAAGTTAGCTTCCAAAGAAAGGTTTTCCTGTTCAGTGAAATCTCTTACAAGGCCTCAAAAAGCCTTTCAAATATTGAGGAGTTAAAGTCAGCTTTTTAGATTTTACCCATGGGATTGTGGAACAAGAGCATGGGATTCACTCAGAAGATTCAGGTTAAGGCAGTTATGTGAAAGTTGAAGGAATCAGTCTGACAGAAAGATTTGACATTAAAGTGAGTGAAGATTTATTATTATAATTATTTTCATAATTTCTGGCTATAAAATGATGAGCTATGTGATCTCTATCAGCCCAAATAACACTTTGGGACCAGCTACAAGAGTCAAACTGAGACAGCAATACTGTAGGCCTAATGTCCTGTGGCCACATGGGATTATCTGTGCCTCTGCTCTGCTTTAAAAGGCTTCTTGTTTAATTTTAAAGTCTTAAGACCTCACAGAGGGACTGGAAGGCAAAAAGCTCTACCAATATAATAACCAACCATGCTGGATTCTGGCTTGTCAGTCCGGATCTGCAGGACGTGGACACTGCCCTGTGCAAAGTGCCTCAGGTACCACGTTGACATGCAAACCCACAGTCCCACTGCAAGGGCCCAAAGAGGAGGGCTGGGGCTTGGCTCAGCTGCCCCCACCCACACACAGGGACCAGCCTCCCCAGCACTCTCCTCTGAGGTTCATGAGCACCTCATTCCCAGCTGCCACCTGGGACTGTCTGACATCTGATCACAGTGGTGTGCTCTGGAGGTCACTACCCCACTGCCAAACCCTACTTGTGGCAAGAAAGGAGCTGGCAGGAGCAGGCAGTGGGAAGAGACCTGGACAAACCCATACACATCTGTTTTATAAACCACCAAACAATCACTTTCACAGAAGGAGGCATCTTCCCTGCAGCAGTTTGTCTAGACTGATACCAGATTGGTGGAGCATTCCTGAGAGCTCCATCATGCAGAAAAACATACAGCTCCTGAGAGTCCCAGATGAACACATTTAAAACATGCCAGTGCCCCTAATATGTCCTTCATATATTTAGTAATTTGCATATATTTCCTGCAAAACCATAGGCTGTTAACAACAGCAGCAAGTATGATACAAGTAGATAGAGCACCAAAAGAAGTGCTTCAGCAAGGGAGTGGTGAGCCTGTCACTAGAAGGTCACAGAACAACTATGAGAGGTCATTTTCCTTTTAACCAGGAAAAAAAATGTTATACTGGAACAATTTGAGAAAAAAATTCAGCTGGAGACTGAAGAAGAAGCAGCAGCACACAAAAAAAAGATTAAACAGAGCATATTTTTCTTTTCTGGTCAGCAGAAGTCTTACCTTTTTCCCCAAGATCCTGTCTGAGGCCCCTTTGAGATCCAAGCTCCAAATTTTATGTAGGACTGTTGGAGATGACTCCTTAGAGAAGAACATGTTAATGCTTATTAATAGATCTTCACAAAAAACACCCAACCAACCAACCAAACAAAAACCTCAAAACTTAGATATATTTTTTAATGTAAATGATTTTATCTTGGACAATAAATACAAGAAAATATTATATACCTAATAGAACATAATTTCAGAAAAAAAAAAGAGAAAAAAGAAAAAATAATTAACACCTGTGATGTATCTAATCTAATCTGCTAGAAGGTTAAAGCCCACTGAAAGAAAGCCCAGGTGAAGAGGCTGCAAAGGTTTCTGGGAGACAGGAGGGCTATAAAAACTGAAGCAGCAGAGCTGGTTGTTGTTGCATGGAGGAAAGAAATAGTTCTCAGAGCTAAAGGAAGAAAAAGGTAAATTGCTTCACACTTACCTGGTTTAAACTGATGTTTTTTTTCTGTAGTGTGAGAAGTGTAAGCTGGAAAATATGATCTAAAGCTTCCAAGGTTTATTGGAATCTTTTTCTGTTTGCATGAAGCTTTCTATCCCACAACAAGTCAGTGGTTGCACACTGTTAACAGTTCATGTCTGTGTTTGTTTAACCTGTATGTGTGTTCAGAGATTGGGCTAGAGGTTCCTTACAGCTTTCTTTGTCCTGTTTTGGCATTCAAGACTCCGGTCTGCTAGAAAGCTTCTCTTCTGCTTTTGTTGGGGTTGGCCTTGTGCTAGTTTGTAACACTGTAGGATGCCTCTTGTAAGGAAACTGTTGTAAAACTGCTGTTGTCTTTGGAGTTGAGTCTGTGCTCCCTGCTGCTATACTACACTATTGTGCTAATGAAAGAGGTGTTTAATTAAGGAAGGCATAGTAAAACATCTTATAACTGTAGCAGCGAGTTGTCATGTGGGACATCTTGACCATGAATCCTAGCTGATCACTAATAACAGGGAAAATGCCTTGCTGGAAGTTACAGAAGGTATTGCTGCTGTAGCTTGGTACAATGGTTGAAGACAAACAGGTGAAGGACTCTCCTATGCAGCTGTTGTACTTCTAATTATCTTCCACAGGGTTTTTTTGGGTTTTTTTACTACTTTTTCTTTATTTGGTGGTGTAATCCACCTACTTAGTGGTGTTATGGTGTTGAATTAATTAATCTTAGCAATAAGCTTTACAGCACTGCCTCATCCACTACAAAAAAGTTAATGATCAGGCACTCCTATTGCTTGAATCAGGCTTTCAACACCCTAGTCAGCTTTCAGTTTACCCCTTTTAAATGTCATAATGCATTTTTTTTTTGGTTGAGACATTTTCCTCTGCTCCTGGCACCTTTCAAAACCCTTAGCAGGTGTGTAAAATACCACAAATCTGAAGAAGTGAGCCTCACTTAAGGGAATGTGATTCTCTTTCACAACTAGCCACACAGCTCTGCTAAAGCAGACTTTATCTAAGGCAGGCTCTAGTATGTATAACTCAGCAGAAAGCAGAGCCAAAAAAGAAGCCATCTGTGCAGCTGGAACACATCCAGAGATGGTGTAAAGGTTGTCCTAACTGTTCACCTGTGGTACTGCAAACAAGCTGCTCCAGTGTTTTCCTGAATCTGGAGGTTGGAGTCTGGTGGTGCAAGAGGAAGGATTAGGAGCTGTGTGCTTGTGGAAGGTTTGAAAACACCCTTCTCAGGAAGATGAATACGGGTGAAAGCACTTGTGGTGATGATTGGGCATCTAACAACAAGCCCCAGGTTCTCCTGGGCTGTTCAGCTTACTTTAAGTATTTTCTTTTACTGTCTCCCCAGTCCAAAAGGCAGCAAAGGATACACAGTTTTTTCAAGGGCCCAGTTTGCAAACCAGGGTGCCACAGATGCAGGGCAAGTACAAAAGACACTGCTCTCCCTGATCTTTGAATCCTCCAAACTTATTTTAGAAAAAAGCTGTTTTTTATTAACCCGCTTATTATCAATAGAGTAAGCACTGAGTTTATTGGTGCTAATAGCTGAACCTAGGTGCTTCCCAAAAGGCATTTATGATAAAGTGATGTGCAGTGCCTACAATCTGCTAGCATATCTAAGAGGAATGTGTTGCCCCTTCCTTCTTTTCCAAGAAATATTGAGGACTGGGTAGTGTTGTGTTCTGTCCCACTGGAAGCACTGTACAAGCTCTTTGTCACTAATGGTGCTTGCACAAAACCAAGTTAAGTTTTTCCTATATGCTGATGTTGGTATACTCGGAGTCATCTTTAATCACAGTTAATGCCCACATTTTGCCACACAGCTTTAGAAAAGCTTAAGCTACAACAGGAAGGAGGGTGTATGTGGAAGAAGAAAACATTTCTGTCTTCAAGATAACACTAGGTAGAGCCTAAACTTTTAAAACCATATTTAACATATATGGGTTAAAATATGTAACTTATAATAAGGGCATAGAACCAGAAAACCAAAGGACAACAACTCAGAAGGATGGTTGCAGCTTTCTATTTGAAGGGTCCTCAGCTGCTCTGTACAGAAGTGAGAAGCTCCTGCTGCAGGGAAGATGCCAGACCTTACACTGCCTGTCTGGAGCTGAGAATTGAACCAGTGTGAGGTGGCAGAAGTCAGCAGGCTTGAAGCCTCATTTTTAGGTGAAAAATTGCACCTTGAAAGTCGAGTTACAATTTTAAAAAAGCACAGCACTGATCCACAAGCCAGCAAAGAACCTATCAGAGACATATAAATACAATGTCACATGTGTTAACAAGTAAACCACTCAACAAAATAAATTGTGCTGGTGAAGTGGTAAAGGTCCTTAGAAAATCCAAAAAGATTCTAATGATGGAAGATTATTCCCAGTGCAATAGAAGAAATGTGTATCACATCAAGTGATGGTTGTCAGTCTTGTGTGTGAAAATAAGTAACTGAGGAAGAGGCCTCCTAAATAGCAAGGCAGCACAGATCACTCTGGGGGTCACAACACAAAGAGCTGAATCTGATGTGTTACTTAGGTACTTGGTTAAGGTGAAATAATTCAAGATGCTTTAAAATCCCTGATGGACACCTTGTTCATGCTTTGTGTTCTCAAATAGTTTAGCATCATCCAGAACAATGACCAGTGTCTGCTGTAGACCATGAGGCCAGATTTCATCACTCAGCATCTTGGGCAGGACTAGTGCATCTTATTCCCAGGAGCTGGTATCTGGATCTGATTCCTGTGCTCAAAGGGATTTCTGTTTTGCAATCCGTAGACACAATCGCAATCTAAAGGACTAATCCTTTGCAAAGAACAATGCAGGAACACAATCTTGCAGGAATGGTTGAAGGATGAATTCCTCTGCTTTCCCTCCTCCCTCTTCACAGTCTAAGACTGTACTTGCCAGCAGGTAAGCGATGAGCTCTTGAACTGACATCAAGTAGAAGACCTGCCTGTTCAAATACAAGGGACTCTGCCTGCAGCACAGGGAGGGGAAGAAGAAGACTTAGGTATTTCTGCAGTGAAGTAGGACTGTCCTTAATAAGGGTCACCGGACCAGCAATAAGCAGATCACCAAAGATCTTCTCAGGCCCAAACTTTGCCTCTGACAGTGTTCAACAGTAGATACTTTGCTCATGTTGCTTTGTTTCCCAATATATAGTACTTGGTAGTATACATCTAACTTTCAGTGCCTTTCTCTGCCTTGGGCTTAAGAGGTGATGAT
Source organism: Apus apus (assembly GCF_020740795.1). Lineage (NCBI taxonomy): Eukaryota > Metazoa > Chordata > Aves > Apodiformes > Apodidae > Apus > Apus apus. The sequence goes on from NC_067285.1 coordinate 30,848,481, forward strand.
CTTGTATTGGACAGATTTCCACCCCAGAGGTTTATTTTGGAAGGAGTGTGAGCTTCCAGACAGTGTTCTCAGGCAAGAAATTTTGCAGCTTAACTAATACTGGTGGGAAGAGATGCTCTTGCTTGTGAACCAGCTGTGTGCAAGTTTCAATTGATGCTATTCTACTCTCATACTATGGGAATGCTTGGTTACTTCCTGATAGCCTTTCCACCTTCCATGAGTTTGGGCTTCTCCAGTTTCAGCCACCCCCAGGGTTGAAGGCAGCCCTTAGTGTAATACAGACGTCAGCTTTCTTAGCAGGCTGGAAGGACTATGTCTTCCTGAAGAGCCTTCTGGTTTCCTTGAGTATGCCACTCCCTACAAATGTGCAGCACAAATACAGTGATGGTGCCAGCCTGCCCTCCCTATGCTCAGTTGTAGCCTCTATCAAAGAAAGAGGATGTTCATGAAATGTCAAGTGCCCACAGCAAAAGTTTTTTTTACTTGATTGGTGCTTCACTCAAATGCTGTCAAATCAGAAGATGGCAGTGTAGCTGACTGCTGAAAGGACATGGGGAAAATGTTGTGGCTGCATTTTTCTCCCTAGGTATTGAACTTAAGTCCAAAAGGGAATTCAAAGACAAGCTGTCTTACACTGATGGGTCCCTGAAAGAGTAGAGCAGTGGATGAAATGGCAAAAGAGCAAATGAATTGAACTTGTGGCTTACACCTGGCAGACCATTCAAGAATTAATTATGATTAGCTGTGCACATAAAGAAGAGAGATCAGGGGCAGGTCTTGGTCACTTGTATGACCCTGGTAAAACCACTTCTGTTTCAACTCTGCTGCAAAATAAATATAACAATCCAGAGCTAGTATGGTACAGCTTTTGGATGAACATTCAGGAGATGTAAGGTGTGCTAGAGCAGTTATGGGCTCTTGTGGATGGTGTAGAACCTACCAAGATGTGTCTTACTGAATGGACAATCCCATTAAGTGCAGGTGGTGCAATGAAGACAAATTGAAGAACTCAACCTGCAAAAAGCATAGGTGAATGTTTTTTAAATGAATGCTATCATTGCAACCCGGATTTATAATTAGTATTAGAACAGCAGAATTCGAGCATCGTGTGAGCTTCCAATAATGGATGGTGATCAGGAAAATGGCCTGTTAGGTACGTTTCACTGCAAAGGAGCACATAGATGGGTGGGACAGTCTCCCCCCTGCTCTGAATTGTTCATAGAATCACTGAATGGTTTGGTTTAGAAGGGACCTTAAAGATGACCTAATTCTAACTGTGCTGCCATGGGCAGGGACACCTTCCACTAGACCAGGTTGCTCCAAGCCCCATTGAACCTGGCCTTGAACACTTGCAGGGATGGAGCATCCATTACTTCCCTGGGCAACCTGTGCCAGTCTTGCCACCCTCACAGCAAAGAATTTCTTCCTAATGTCTAATCTAAGTCTGTCCTCTTTCAGATTTAAACTGTTACACCATCACCTGGCCAAGGATTCATGTGTCCCTTACAGTAGCTCTGACAGTGGCCAAAACCTCATTCCCAGAGAAACAAAGAACAGAATGACCAGTTAGTGATACCTCTCCTGAAAACTCTCAGCTATTTGTTTGACTTTGGAAATTGCTCCGTCAGGCATGCTTTCTATGTATTTATTAACTCCCAGTAAACTTCTCATCCATGAACCTTTCCAGATTACCAGGAAAGTAGTGCAAGCTCTTCACATCCTCAGTGTCACATGGCAAGTTCTGCAACTTGGCTGCTCTGCATGGTTGACAAGGACTGAAAAACATCTTAGAAGGAATGGAAGTGCAATGGGCAGAATGTCTGGATTTCTGTTTGGTGTCTGTGTACCCTGGTTTAAAGAAACAAACTTTTGGAAGCCTAAGGAGAGACTGTTTTAAGCTACCCTGTGTTAATGGGCTAGGAGGGTCAGGAATGTGTCCTTGGTATCTTGTAGAAAAACAAAAGCCAGGGATTTAAAAGAGAATAGCAAGGTCATCAAATGCTGTCCCTATGGTTGCAGCTTAGGCATCATGTATGGGTGCATGGTACATCTGCTCCAGGTGCCACTACTTAGTGCAAGCCACAGAACCCTTTCTGGAGCCTTATGGCAAGCTCAGACCAACAACACCTGCTGGGGTGTCTGCCAAAAAGTAGCAGGGAAGATGGAAGGCAAATCATTCTATGGTTACTAACAAACTCTGAAGCACCAGCCTCCTTGCCCCTCTGTTCAGCTATGGAGGAGCCATCAGTTCTCTTAACAGGCATGAAAATACTGCCCAGCAGCCCCTGCACTGGCCTTCAGTCCCCTCCTCACCTTCAGACATACTGGAGAGGCATAAGAAGAAAGGAAAGCAAGTCTGTAACCTAATTACCCAATTATCTTTTGATGTAGTAACATTTATTTCTCATTCCTCCTATTTTCTTAACAAATAAGCTTCCACAACACAAACCTTCTGTGACTACAGCAAACAGACCCTACATAGCAGATAAAAAAAACAACCAAACAAAACCTACATTAAGTGCAGACACCAGTGTCTAAAGCTCATTATCACTGTTTCTTTTCCACCCTTAGAAGTCTGAGAAAGCAAAAGCTGTGCAGCTGTGGGAGCTGCAGTCCTCTGCTGGCCACAGCACCTGCCACAGAGGTGCACTCTGTCCCACAGGCCAGGAATTGCATCTGTGTACTTCAACTTTACTGCCCTTGGCCAGCCAAAATGAAGGGGGGGAAAAAGCTGGGGAGGATCTGCATTAGCAGACCATCCTGAGGGAGGCAGGAAAAGTTCTGTGTGCCCCTGAGACAGCTATGAAGTAGAGACAAAGCTTAATCTCTTAAGATGAGTAGTAAGTGTGTGAGTACTTGCACTTGACTGAGGTTGTTTTACAGTGTACTGTTGGATGTCTTACAGACCACAGGACTAGTGACAATTGCATTCCCTGCAAACCAATACACCTTTTCCCATGGACTCTGTGGTGCAGGAATGGGAGGGATCCACAGAGCTTCCCTGGCCCTGGAGAGTCTTTGGAGGCTCCTTAGAAAACCCCCCTTTCTTTATACAGCTTGGTGGAAAAGGCATCATCATCTAACAGACTTATCACATGATGAGATTTTTCTAATTATCTGAAAACTAACCCCAGACACACTAAAACTGAAAATGTAGATGTGATATAATCAGCACTGTGATCCACACAACTTTGAAAGCAGGCTGTAAGTCTAATTGAGGACCCAGGAGAGAAACTGAAAAATTTCTTTGCGATAAGTAGAGCATAACCTATTATTTCTAATAGCTGGGAGGCGGGAGCAATCACATCTGATCATCCAGTCAGAATGACCAGCTTATATTTAATTACTAAGATTCATATTTAATCATATAGTCTTAAACTACTGATAATTGTGGGATTTTTTAATCTCTGAGGATACTTTTGAACACTCTGCACTAATACCTGACATGCCCTGTAATCCTTATTAATTTAAAGCCATAACATGCAAAAAAATATTAAACCTCATGGGGAATTGAAAGTCTCTTTTCTGTTTTTTAGTGTTAAAAGCAAGACTATATCCTAAGAAAATCTTCCCTGTGAAGTGTCTTTATCTGGCTGCTTATCCAAAACTTCAGCACAGCCACAATCTGGTGGGTGGAAAGAGACATTCACCCAGTGTGGCTGCTCAAACCTGTGCAATGTGGGTTGGCACCCAGCTTTCTAATCTTATTTAGTAGTGAAGGCTGTTTTTTTAAAAAAGCTGAAAACCAGAGCTGATATCTACAAGGAATCTTCCCTGCCCCAGTTTAGTATCTTTAAATGGTACCTGAAATGCTGCTTTCCAGGCTGTCATGCAGCTGGTGCTTCTGTGCTCAGTGACTTGGTCTCTGATTTTTTTTTGGAAGTTGTTAACTTTCTATTTTTTATCTTAATCCCTGAACAGGACAATGCCTGGCTGCCTCAGAGCTTTGTTCTACCACTGTGTGCTGTCGTAGCAAAGGAGACTGGCTGGAGATCCTTCATATGCTGGGGTAAGGTCCTTGCTGTTCTTGAATGTCCTTCAACATAAGACAAAAATAGATACACTATGTCAAGGAGGTGGTACTGGGCTCTTCTGCAGGCCAAAGGACAGATTGTAGGGTAACAGCTGTACAGGAAAGGACTTGAGATGGATCAGCAATATAATGTTTTCTTTGTAGCCTGTGACCCCCACTGTGGGGATGAAACACAGGATTTGCACCCGGGAACATCTATGGTTGCAGAAACAGCCCAGCAGGATGTTGTAGCTATATGGCCTGTTTACAAATGAAATAGTAAGGCTGAACAATTATAAAAGAGCCATCACAATTCTGTTGTCCCATGCCAACTGCTTACTCTGAATCACATCTTTATCTTCTTGATTTGATTTTTCTCTAGAGTTGGAATACATTAACATAATCATTCTTGCATCTTCTGGTGTTCAAATTTTCTTCTTAGTCTCCTGCAGCCTTGATCCAAAAGCTTTTCACATTTCTACCAGAAATCAAGATTTTTATGTAAGCAGCAGTGAGGAATTTAGTTTACATGTATAAATATACAATGGTCTCACTACACTGGCTGGTAGTGCAAAGTGAATCCATTAGGGAGGATATATTCCCTTAGCTAAAGGCAAAGGCATATGTTAACTGACAATGAATTATCCTATTGTAGTGCCTGCAGGAAGGGAATTATTGCTGCTAACACAGTCTTATCCTGCATGCAGTACACAGAGCAAATCTCTACTAGCAGATTTGGAACACAGGCAAGCAATAACATGTACATTCATTAGGTGGCATCTCAAAGTCCAAAGTGTGTGTGTGTGTGGTATCTTGGCCATTTCGACAGGAATTTTGCCTGCAGGAGAAGCGGACTCATGCAAAAACTGTTAGATCATTTTTAATAGAACAAAAATCTGAGGGGTTTCAGGAGTGGCAGGCACTTAAAGACACCTGCATACTACAGACCTTGGACTTCAACCCAGAGCAAGTAAATGCTGGCGTATCCAGTGACAAGGGAATAAAAAATATGATATAGAAAAAAGGGGACAGAATAGGGACAAAACTGTAGTTTCATCTGACAAAGCCAATCTCTTCACCACACTGTGATCTTAAAAAGTCTGGAGTTTAGGTAAAAAAATTAATCCTATTTAGAACATTAGAGTTTTGTTTAAACCTCTGTACAGAAGATGGAAGACTTGGGTTTCAGAGCAGGATTTCCAAGATGCCTTCAGCTGTTTTCCTAGCGCTTGCTACTGGAACATGGGGGGGAAAAAAAAACCCTGATTTTACAAATTAATCACTCAAAGGCATAAGTTATTCTTGAGGGATATTCTGTGGGTACATTGCTGAAGAATTAGGGCAATAAAGCACTGTGGTGCTCTTCCTTTATTTGCTGTGGTACAATCCTGCTTTCAGTGCTCAGGAGGGATGTTCAGATCAGTCTGTTCTCCTAGACAACCCTTTGTAATGTACCCACATATTTAGTACTATCTAGCTTACCTTTGCTGCTCATTTCCAGGCCTGATCTGACTAAAATACACTGAGTAGGTCTTCAGTGAATCAAACTAGAGAGTTGTGGTTGAAGTCTGGTCAATCCCATCTTACTCACAGAGCACTTCTATTTCTGACTTTGTGCTATTTTTGCGTGGGAAGCCACAAAAGCTGGTTTGTGTTGTGATGCACAGGAACTTGCTAGCAGAAATTCTCACTTAAAGAACAAACAGAAAAACACTGTTTCTAAGAAATAAGCTGAATGAGATTCCCCAGAAACAAAGAACATTCAATTTCTTCTGAATGTCATAGTATTTAAAAGTGTCCCAAAGAGCGATGCTTCTTACTTATTCCTTCTTTCCATGCTACTGGTTTTATCATAATCAGGAGAAACAGTTTAGCATCTAATGTCACCACTTTTCTCTTGAGCCTACTACCTTTTCTAATGATGAGTTCAAAGAAATAAATTTTTGCTTCCAAAAATAAATCACCAAGATACATAACATTCTCATAAATTAGTACCTTAAAAAAATGTACATTGTGCTGAATATGCTTGCTTTTAATGTCCTTGGCACTGCTTGAGAGCTTTAAAAATCACAAAAATAGCACAAAATTGACATCTTGCAAAAATCCTCTAGAAAAGCACCAGTTTTCTACTTCTATCAAGTAAACTATATTCAGGGAGGTAGTTGCTCAGAGTCCACTAGGATTACTGCGTAATGTTTGGCAAGTAAGGCAGTGAGGAAGCCGGGAAACCAGTGTTTGTACAAGGTTTAGCAGGAAGTCAGTGAGGCTTTCAGTATGCTCTGTTTACTTGCATATCTGTCATGAATAATTAGTTTTGTGTCCCTTGGGTAACATCATGGTAATTAAATATCACAAACCATGGGGGAAAGTGGTGACATTTTTTTTGCTGTGTAATTTAACAGTAAGTTACAAGCACCAACCTTGCACTATCATATACAAACACTGTGGGATTTCCTTGTGACTTTCCAAACCATAAGTCTTAACATACCATGCAAGTACTAGTTCAGTAAAAATCAATGACTGATACCACAACTGAATGCATACAAGCAGCACTAAAAAGGGTGACACCTAATGCAAAATTTAGGAAGCTTCTTCAAAGAGCTGGGAGACAATTTGTAACTAAACAGTTTTATTGACTTTTTTTGCAAAATAAAAACCACAAAATAACGACCAAGATTAAAGGCCATAGACAGCATTAACCAAATGAACCAGCCACTTGGTTATAGTAGCTGATAACTAGCACAACTGGATATTATTGCATATACCTCAGGTTCATTTATATATATATATCCATTACAGTTTGGCAAGATTACAATCATACAGTAGCTTTGGTTGTGTAAAACCTAGTAGCAATACTTACTTAAAATGTGACTGGTTAGCATTTTATGACAACAGATATTTATCTTATCTTAGTCTTGACACATCTCTCATTCCATTTTTCTCCTCCACAATATACATGATAATTGACCAAGAATTAAGGAGACATATTTGCAAACATCATTTATAGCCCTTCTTTATCACTGTAAGGTGATGAACCTAAGAGGGGTAGGAATCTGTCAGTTGCTTTCATTACAGAAGTTTGTAGAGCAGCATCTCCTTCCAAGCTGCGTGGCTTCTACCATCCTGTGGTAGCATCTGCCAAGAATTAGTCCATTCAGAATGCAAATATATAGAGGTGTATATGGCTTTCAGTCCAAAGCTTTTCCTGACCTACAGTACTGGGGTTTGACTGTACTGCCTTGCCTTTGAATACAGAAAAAAAAAACACAAACAGCTTTTCACATTGGTAGGCTGAGATGCCAGCACAAAACAGTATTAAAGAACCTAATACATGATACTACCTTGGTTACAGAATTGCGCCTGAGACACTGCACAGGATTGCATGTGTATGTTGTACAGTCTACTTATTTTAGTTTTGGTCTTTTTAAAAAAATGCTCTCATCCTTATGTAACCTAGTATAACACTGCAGCTTTAGAGTAATGGTTGATAAAAAGCCATAAACACACAGGCTATTTGAAAACACTGGAGGCTTTTTTTTTTTCTTGCACCACTTGTGCAGAATTCCTGCCTTTCTGCTGTCATTTTCCCTCCAGCTTTCTGGGAGTACCTACTTCCAGGGGAAACATAATCTACTTTAAAATAGTCTAACATTTTGAGTTCTACCTGGGGAAAGCTATAAAATAATTTGGATAAAACTAAAGTGATCTTGTGTGTGAAGACCCTTCTTCATTTACAAAATGCTGTAACACTAGATAAAATCTACTCGTTTTTGCAGCCCTTTCATTTGCTTGCACTGAAGCAAAAAGGAATTCAGCATGAGGAATGGCTGCATGGTTAAGATCTCACAGAGCAAGGTAACTACCATGCAGGTAATTCAAATGCAAGCAGTATAACTGCTTTTTGAATTCAGATCCATACTTGTATAAGGATATAAATTAATAAGCCCTTCTAAATTATTTTAGAAATACTTTCTTTGATCTAGATGTATAAAACCTCTGAATACTTAGAATCACTAGATTTCACATGGCCCACATAGTCATAATTATTTGCACTTACATGGCAAATATTAAAAATACATTTGCCTGCAGTTGAACAGGTAGTTATACTGCCTGTTATTCAGCTGAGCAAAGATCAAGCACTCTTTATCTTGCAGTTATTGGATCTTATTCCAACCCTTTACTTTAGAAAGGGGAAAGAACCATCTAATTATATTACCAGTGCACAGTACTTAGTTTAAAAAAGACAACCTATACTAGGCAACTAGATTTTTTCCTAAGATGACTTCTTATGAGATACTCTAAAAGCAGTCTCTAATGACTGAAGATTGTCTATTTCACTGAACTCGCATAGTAAAAATAGTTAAAATCTAATTACAAAGCTGCTACATGGTTACTTTGTGGTCTGTAAAATAAAACAGTATCCAGAAATTTATCCAAATAAAATACACCAGACAGTATAAAAATATTTCCCAACTGGAGATTGAAACATTAATGCTGGAATTTTTTTTTGTATAAAAAGAAATGTAATAATGGTAGACATTTATCTGCTTACTAGCCAAAAATATACATATGACTTCAAGGAGCTGTTCCAGGCTCACTTTCAGTGATCTTGTGCTTTTGACCCTAGCAATAATAAATGCACACATGGAACAAAGTTTCCTGAAAACCTGAACTACATCTGATTTCTAACAATAAGACTAATTTCAGACACTGGCTATGGATTTCCACTTCTTTGCTTTGTTCAGGCAACTACAGCAGAGGAATTCCAGAAGCACCACTTCCGCTTTGAATGGTGTTTATTCAGTGCAACATCTTCCTTTTCTCTTTCTTTTTTAACTCGCTGGTAGTGATCTTCTTCCTTTAAATACCAGACAGGTGGCCAGCGGTGCCTCTCAAAATACTCTTGATTATCTGATTAAAAAGAAACAACCAAAAAGCCCCCAAACAAGCCAATTAGATACACAAATCCCAGAAATGTGAGGAGGCCATAGTCCAATGAATAGTGTAAAAGACCAAGTCCTTTACAGAGGGTGTTTTTCCTTGTGGAGCCTGAAAACAGCTCTGTTCCTTTTAACCTAATTGAAATAAGTATAAAAGATAATGTTTGCCCAAGAATCAGGCTAATAATTATGACCTTTCCTTACAGATAATAATTTATTAATACTAACCAAGATAGTGCAGAGGTTCAGTCTCATTAGCTATCAGAGCTTATCTTTGTCTTCCTGTTTAATCAACTGAGTAGGGGGAGAAAGAAGGGGAAATATTGTGAGAACCGGGGAGGAAAGTTGCCCATACCTGAAGATTTAGCTTTGATTTCCTTGCGGTATTTGGAGCAAACGCTGTTGTAGTTGGTGCAGATGTAGTGCAAGCACCAAGCTGCCAGCTGGTTAGCATTGTGAAACTGTAAAGAAAAACAGCTCATTTCACTTCTTGAGGTTATCATCCATTTTGCAGCCTCAATTAAGAGCTAAAGCTAGGATGGACTGTATCTGGCAGCACTCTCCCAAGATTACAGGAGAGCTTCTGGGGCTGAAGTGCCCTCTAGATGCCCTAAATCTTGTTGCACAATTCTGCTGGAACAACCAGTGGCAGAAAAGTCTTAAGAACAGGTGCTTAACATGCACAGCATCTGGCAAACTGCATTCAGTCCCACACAGACTCTGAACCCAAGGCACACTGGACCTGAATTCTCTAGTTATGATTCTATCAGTCATGTATTCCTATCAGCTACTGCAAACCCTGATTTGAAGTAACTCCCTGGAAAAGTATGCTCATTTATAGAATTAAAGCCTTTCAAATAAAGAATCTTATACAAGCTTCCTAGGATTGTATGAAGCACAGCTATAATGAAAGTCAGATTACATAGCATATGTACCTGTTTTGGTGTTCTGACAATCTACTATGATCTTGTCAGATTATAAACATCCTACTGATGTAGGTACTGTGCATAGAGGATATCCTAACTGTAGTTATACTACTTCTGTCTTCAACCAGGAGGAAAAACCCACAAACAAAACCCTCATAAAATCAAAAGTAAAGCAAGCTGCCTTTTCTTGGAAGGGGTTCAGTCCTGGTTTTGCAACAGCAGGATAGGTATTGCAAAGGAGGGACTTAAGCAGCTGCAGGAAATCTTGTATAATGTCTAGCTTGTGCTGTATTTCAGTACTACTTTAACTCCAGACTTCAAGCCAAGCTGCAGCCAGATTCAAGGTTAGTGTAAAATCCAGAATAATTAAATTAAAAAATATTTTAGCTTGTAGTACTGTATCTGGGAGACTGCTGTAGCACTGCTTTTGGAAAACGGAGGCATCCAGTTTCACTGTGAGCATGTGCTCTGTTTGTGGTTACTGTGGCTCAGGAAATATTGAAATGTGTGTGAATGTGAAGTAGTAGGGTTTGATCAAATGACTGGCTCTGAGTAGCCAGTCTATGTCAAGTTTAAGAATACAAAAAATGTAACCTTTTCAATACAGGTCTAAATGTATCTAGAAGAACTGAATTGAAAGGACCCCAAGAATCAGTCAATATTATAAAGCTGAACAGCTTCATTACATTACATTTCATATTACTGAAACATGGCCACAGGAACAGAGCTGGGAAGCTCCACAGTCAAGAAAAAAAATGTTTGAAAGACAACTCCTCCCAGATTAGTCCAAAGATGAAACATCTATTTAAGTAATGTAGAGAACTTCTTTACAATAGAAAATAAAACTATGTTATTGTAAGTCACCCTCAGATCTGCAGACTCTGAGCCGCTTAGAAGCAATGCCCAGGACCAGTAAGGTGCTAAAAGCAAGCCCTGCAGTTGGCCACATCTTTTAAAACCAGTGCACACTGACCTGAGCCAATTCCAAATAGGATAGAACTTCTCCCTCTATTGCAATGCCGCTCATGGAGGCTTTTGTCAGCTCCTGTACTGCATGTTGTTCTGTTAGAGGAGAAAACTCATTCACTCATGTTGGAAAGTCCCATTTCAAGGTCAGATCATACACAAGTAACGGAACCAAGAAGGCATGTTCTCCCTGCTCCTTGTGTTAACTCTAGCATTATGCAAATGGAACATTCACCCAGATATCCTGAGCAACTTCAGATCTGGGTGCAGTTACTTTCTGGTGCTTAGAGTTGTGGCTGGAGATTATGCATCACAGCTACAAACTGTTTTCTGGTGGTGCACAATCCAGACCAGGTTTTGCCCCTTTGCTTAAACCCAAACTATTTATTTCTGGTTTCATACAAAATTCTTATGTTTTTCTTACAGAAAGGGAGCCTGCAATTAATAACCATTTATATAAGAACAAAGTTCAGCAGCCACCAGTCTCTTTCTGGCAGAATGATGGATGCAATATCAACATAAACTAGAAATATGGATCAGCTGTCTCTTAGGTAATACAAATGCAAGAGTTTTTAGGCAAAAGTGCACTTGCCATTGCATTCTGGGTTTATTAATGAGTGTACCCACAGCACTGATACAGAAAAGTTCACTTCAGGCCCTCAGATTAGTTGTTCCTAGGAATCCATATGAAGGCTAACCAGCTCCCCCAAAAGTCACTTCAGTTCAAGAGTCTCCTTAACCTTTTCCGAGAAGCAGAAATGTTTTAGAGGTTTGAGAGTATCTTGGGAAATGTTGCCAGCTGATTTGATTCTGCTGGATCCAGTTGTTGGCAGTAGCTTTTGGACTAAATAATATTTCATCAAGATTTAAATGGAATGAAATATTTTTAAAACAATATTTATTTTTATGCTGCAATTACTTTAAAGAATAACCAAGACTTCAGTTAAAATGTGAGTATAACATCAAGCAATAAAGATTCGGTCTGTCAGAGCTAGTGAAGACAAGGTACATAGCCCTGATGCACAACTGAAGGAGAGCACGGATTTAGTATGTGATTTAATTTTGCCTGATTTTTATGCTGTAAACATGTGTAGCTCTTCAGTTTTGGCTTTGGCCAGAACAGTGCCAATTTGCATACACAGAAACAAATAAACAATTCTCCTCCGCTGGAGGTCTGGGCTGTGTACAGATTTAATTTTAAAACCAAATTGTATCCTATCCTGAAATTTTCTCTAAATATGTGATAGGAAAGGTTTTCTTTCTGAAATGGGGGTTTTGAATCCCCACCTATATATCAAAATAACCAATTCCCATCCAGGCAATGAAAAGGGACCCAAACACAATTTCTAAAAAACATAACCATCTAGATCAGTTTTGAATTGGCTCAGTTACTCTTAGAAACATATATAGAAACACATAATGGAACATTTTATTTGTTATGCGGTGGAAAGCCTGGAGTCCATCCTGTTTTCAGGTAGATTAACAATGACAGAATGGATACTACAAACTACAGACACTATATCAATGCTAAAGAGAAGGTTTACTTTTTCTGTTTTTAAAGCACAGAATACTTCAGTGTTCTGAACTGGTTTAGCATTAAACTAAAAAAGGCAAGGGAAAGGCAAATACATTTTTCTAAGTGAAAATATCAATTTGTATTATGATCATTTCAGAAAAAATTATTTCTCTTCCCTGACACATGAGAAAATCCTGTGCTTGCTAAAAACATTAAAATCTGTTTCAGCCATTGCAGAAAAGGCTGCACTGGACAAGGCCACACACTTACCTGCGAGTGCAACCAGGTGAGGAAGGCAAAACCTGTTTGCCAATGCAATTAACTCAAGTGTGTCCAGTTCCTGACTGGAGGACAGTTGCTTGGTGTACAAGTAATCTAAAACAGCTTGCATGGAAGTCTTGTTTATGTTGGGAAGAACTACCTGGAAAAGATATTTAAGAGCCTTTAATAATTGAGGATTTTTCATGAGGATGTTTCCCTTCTGTCAATTTTCTGGACTGTCTCTTTTTCTCTTAATGTCATTTTAGACATGCAAGGAGAACATTTTTCAAAAAAGAACTTTCCCATTAAAATTCAAGAAGCTGCCATCAGGTAAGCAAACTTCCAGATTCAGATCTTCTGCCAGTTTGCATACAACTCAGTACCAGGTTACTGCAATTGGATCCACATCAGACAATGAATCTGCCCAATGCTTTCTAGCCTGCAAATAAACAGCTTTGTGGGATACATAAAAGCCACTGAGAACTTCCCATGCCAAACCTTCCTTGATAGACTTCTCAAGGAAAGCAACTTAACTGCTCCTGGCAAGGCATTTTCCAGGGATTCTAAGGATAACAGAAATCAGAGGATAACAAAAAAGCCACCTCTCTCAGTCCATTTTTAAATAAACAACTTATTGAATTAAATTATGGTTAGGAAGGGAGTGAGAACTGAAGAAATGAGGCAAAGAAAATATGAACCATTTGCCCAGGGAAGTTGTGGATGCCCTCTCCCTGGAAGTGTTCAAGGCCAGGTTGGATGGAGCTCTGAGACAACCTGGTGTAGTGCAAGGTGTCCCTACCCATGCAGGAGGGTTGGAACTAGATGATCTTTAAGGTCCCTTCCAACCCAAACGATTCTATGATTTCTCCCACACAGGTATAATTAATGTAACCACCATGTAATGAAACTACCAAGACTAGAACAAAGGCTATCTAATTTCTCACCAGCAGAACCCTAACTCCATTTTACTGCAGGAAAGCCTAAAGTAAGAGGAAGGAGACTTAGAAAGCCTCACTGTAACCTGTCACTGTAGCATCTCAACTACAGTGTGTGTACACAAACACTCCTCCAAAGGACAGGGTGTAACTGATTGTTAGGAGACTCAGGGTTGCAGCACCTAAGTCTGCTTGCAATAATCAAGTTAGTCAAATCTCATTAGCAATTTGCCATGTACATCTTCATAACTCAAGAGATTCTGAATTTTCTTTCAGCTTTGCTTGGATAGTTGGGATTCAAACCCAGATCTGTCAGTGCTAAAGCATGAACCTCTTATGCATATCAGCCACTCTGGGAAGCAGCTCAGTCCTCCAAGTAAGACGAAATAATTGTGAAGCTCATTCATTATTAATATATTTTTGTTAGTGTGGAGAACAGTAAACTCAGTGCAGGAGTTTATAAAATGTTGTGTTCCAAATACAAAAAAAACCCCAAACAACAAAACAAAACAACAACAAAAAAACAAGTAAAAAGTAGATGGGTTTATTTTTTTGTAAATCAGTTGGAGGAAACCATTTCATTAATATCTACTTGTATTTTAAAACTTCCAAAGGCATTCCTGAATGCTTTAAACTCTGCAAACCAGAAGCTAAATATTTTTTAGTTGGAAAGATGAGTTAAGACTGCTAGGGTAATAATTAAAAATAGGCTGGTAGAAAATAAATGCATGTTCTTCTTTGCTAAATGTTGCTTACTAGAATCCCACTATATATATTTTAATGAACCACTTGTTGAGCATGCCTCTGGGAAATAAATTAAATTTAAAGCTGTATTAAAAGAAGCAAGAAAAATCTAAGTAGAACACAATCTTCCAGAATATTAAGCACAAGAAACTTGAACTCCTCTTATGAGTAAGACCCTTGAGTATGGAAAGGAACATGAAAATCAAAACAAAAATCCAATCCTGGGTATGGATAAGACACAAGAATAAAATGTTAGTTGAGTGTTTAGAATTTGAAAAACAGGTCATGAAGGCACAAGAAAATACAAGGTTTCTGCTGTGAAATCTTAATTCAAAGCATTGAGATCTGGTTTGCTGAAGAGGACAATGATGTACTAGAGAATCTGAGCTTAATTTCTACTGAAGTATTGTGAAGTCAGGTCCCTTTTCTAGTTTAACAGTCTGTGTTCCTTAAACATGTTTTTCCCTTTAATTCATCAATGCTTCTGCCCTGAGTATTCCTTTTAATGCTTCTGATTGTATAAACAGATATTCACACAACTTTAAAACTTATTTCAAATGAATTAACAAATTCCTATTTAATTCTGTCCCCTCCCCCCTATTTAATAATTTAAGGAATTTCAGGTTTAAACACATACTCCAGCTTTGCAGGAAGTCTGATGCCTTGCAGAAAATGTGTTTTTCTCCTAGCCATCCTAATTTA
The DNA here is from genome assembly GCF_020740795.1 of Apus apus. Classification (NCBI taxonomy): domain Eukaryota; kingdom Metazoa; phylum Chordata; class Aves; order Apodiformes; family Apodidae; genus Apus; species Apus apus. The sequence continues at coordinate 30,863,483 of NC_067285.1, forward strand.
ATGCCTTAAGAAGAAAGCATCCCAGGTTCTCAAGGGAGGAATAAAGAATCATTCCAACCCTTCAAATAGATACAGAATGATGTTTTTATCACTCTAAACCCATCAGACATTACAAGCAGAATGGACAAAAATGGATACATACCTCACTGTTTGAGCTTTCAATGAATGATCCTCCAAACATAGCAGACATCCATTCACAGCTACAGATCAGCAGTGGCTTGTGGGCATTTATGGTTCCATCATCCAATTTAAATGTCACATCTGCCAGGGGAACAAAGAAACAGGTATGCTGCAAGTCTGTACTTAAAGTGATTAAAGTGTATTTGAAGTGTTAACTAGGGACTTCTTTCACTTCCTGTGATGCCAACCCTGAAGATAACTAGCATTTTGTATACTTAAGTAAAACACCTCACTTAAAAGGGAGATAACTGGCCATTCAACACTTGAGAAAATGAGGTAGCTTGTATAAAAGCTTTCAGATTTTCAGAAATTAAGCTGCAGAATCCTAGGTTGGAACTGTTGGCCCTGGGTAATCCTGTAATTTTGGGTTCATCCTTCCTCTCAGAACAATGTGAGCTGTCATAATTTTTTAGTTCTGTGAAGGAACATAACATGAACAAGAAAAGAATTAGTTCATTTCATGTTAGAGCATGTATTTCCTTACCAGAAAATGTCCCTTTTGAAAGGCACTCTTTTATCCGATTAGCTTTTCTGACATGAAATGCTTTAGTAATCTCTTGATTCATGAAGGCTTCTTTATTCATAATATTCTCCACCATCATTCGCAAATCAAATACTTCCAATATTTCAGCGATCTGAGCCAGTCTTGTGAGATCTTTTTCATTTTCATCCAGTTGTCCAGTGTATAAAAACTGCAAAACAGTTTTAAAAGGTCCAGCCTGCACAGATGAATCCATTTTTACCACAGTTACAGGACATGTCCTATTCGATACAGGATTCACTTGCATTTCCTTATGCACACTAAGAAACCCCTTTCCCAAGGATGACAGAGATCTTGCTGCAGAATTTGTTTCACCAGGTTCAGGTTCTAGCATGTTTAAAGAGTCAGTACTTTCTAGTGTGAGAGTTTTAACATCAGCAGATTTCAAGGATGTCTCATCACTGTCAACATTTGTCTCAAGGTGACTTGTCAGAACTTCTTTATTTGTATTTTCCTTATTATACTGTGTTTCATCCAAGTCTGGACTTTCCTCACATTCTGTTAAGAAAAGGTCATAAAACTTTGAAGAGGAGGTAGCTAGGTAAATCTTGTGAGCAAAAATGCAGTCCTGCTCCTGGAGAACAAACATAACATCTGCACACAGTGGGCTGTCCAGTAAATATCCAGCTTCATTCATGCTTGGTACAGGACACTCTGGAATTTTGATGACTGGAGGAGGAGCTTTTGGAGGTAGGAATGGAGCCTGAAGCAAAGGTTTTTGGACCTTCTTCAAATGAGATTTCCAGAACTGCAAGTGTCTTCTGGAGATCAAGGCAGCTCTAATTGCATTGTCAAACACATCTTTAATGCCAAACTGGTCAAATACACTCGTTTCATAGTATGGTATCCCAAGTTCCTTGGCAACCTCTCTGCCTTTTTCTGGTGGCAAAATGTCTCCTCTTTTTATTGGCCTGGGGTTAAAATAAATAAATAAACCTTCTCACATACAGCAGTCATCACAAAGTTACTTCAGAAAGCGTGGAATATTACAAAGTGTCCAAGTATCAATTCTGAGATAAATGCCATTCAAAAGAAATAAAATGTAAAATTAAACCCATAAAGCCCTTCGGAAACCTACAACCATTACTCCAGAGAGTTTTAGAAAAGCACATGCTTGTAATTTTAAGTTTGGTGGCATCTTTGCTATGTTACTAAAAGTACACAGAAATCATTTGCACAAAATGAAGGAACCCTTCTCTCTGTTAAGGGGAAATTTACAGTAAAAGAGTGGAGAGGATGCTTGAGAACTTTTCACTATTTAAAAAAAAACAACCCTCCTACCATCCCTTTCTACTCAGGTAGTCTGTCAGCTTCTTTGTATCCACTGTTTAAACTCAAAATTGAATTTCTTATGACACAGAAATGCTGCAAGTATAGCTAAATATGAAATGAGAACTATTTCTTAAGCTTATGTTTTTTAAGGAAAATTGTAGTGGCTTATGAAAAAAGTGTAACAGAACATGCACTTCAAGGCATAGCCCTGCTTTGGCTGTATAAGCATTATGTGCAAACTCATGTGTTTCCAGGGCTGCTCTAGTACACAATGTAGGGTAAATAAACCAGAAAAAAATCTGGGCTAGGATCCATTTTCCCAACAGAAAAATAATCTCACCAGAAGACATGACCCAACAGTGTGTTCTCTGAGCATACCATATTGAGCAGACACAAGCTGGCACAGACTTCACCACACTCCAGACAACAGCTTGCTTTAGTTGCCAGCTAATAATCAGTTCAGGTGGCAGAAGTCTGTACTAGACATGCAGAGTACTGATTCAAATTTTATTAATGGTGAAATCAGAAAGGATTAGGGCAGAAGAAGAATTTTGAGTTTTGAAAAAACCTTTCATTTTAAAGAGTGAACCAAAAAGCCCACCACACCCACACAATTAAGAAATGTTTAATAAACAAACAGAACTATGAAAATGCAATGTTTTCTAAGAGCCCGTAAAATATTAATTCAATCCCTTAATGGAAATTTGTTACAATAGTCTTTAATTACATAATCATGGATATTACTTCTATGAATATTGTCTCATTCAAATTTACATAAAAGGAGGAAATTAGAAGCGTGCAGGTAACTGGGACTGTTTTACCCAAACAGATCAATGCTTGTCTTCTGAATCTGGGAAAAACAAAACTTCTCAAGAATGACCCTAAACACACTTTTAATCTCAAAACTTTAAAAAAATTAATTTGCAACCACTTATTTTCTGCCAATATCTAGGATTACACTTACAAAAGATAATAGTTGAGAATTAAGAAAACTTGAGTAGAATCTGTCATTTTAAAACAGTACCTGGCAATAGCGACTGGGCAGGACATGATACACGTGCTCAATTGGAGAAAGACATATATGAAAACCTCCAGTAATCATTATTATCTCTATATTGTTGTAACGTTAAGGCAGCCAAACAAGTTGAGATGTCCAGTGTGCAAACATATTGTGGGACACATAATAACTACTGTATGTTAAAGAACTAACCAACTCAGAATTAAAAAGAAGAAAGCACATTTATTCTCATTTTACAAAAAAAAACACACACACAAAAAAACCAAACAGAACAAAACAAACAAAAAAAAACCCCAAGAAACTAGGCTCTATTATTTCTCTTTTGAAAGTACTGCACCTGATTATCTAGGTGATTTTTTAAAATTCTGACTTTTGTTTAAACTTTACCTTGCCAAAGGCCGCCTGGCTCTGTTAACAGCCTCAAGGTCTGCATAGCGGAGATCGAGTTGGCAGCCCACCAGGATGACAGGTGTGCGAGGACAGAAGTGCTTGATTTCTTGATACCACATTGTTTTCACATGATTCAGGGAATTAGGATTAGCAATTGAAAAACACAGAACTACAACATCAGACCTAGAAAGGCAACAAGAAATTATCCAATTAAAACCCATCAAACACGCTTTCTGCTGCAGCTTCACCAACTTTGTTCACTCCATCTTAAAGATACTCCACTCTACACTTTGAAAAATACACTGACACCCAGATGCCAGGATACATGTTGTTTGTGCAGAGGTTTGATAGAAGCTGCACATTTCACCACAAAGCATGGGAGCACAAAGCCATAGACCTAGGAAGCACTATCTATGCCAAGATGATCCCTGCATATATGAACAGAGCACAAAGAAAAGAGGCAGGGCTTGTCATTCTCTACTTTTACATTCACAGGTTGTCATTGCTTAAGAAATAATTCTGCTGATTGGACGTTAAAATTGCAATTCTGTGATTACTGGTGCTTAGGAATTAGGAGTTATACAAAACTTCGGAACAGCCACACAGGCAGACACAAAACCACTTCTGAACTTCTTACAGAAAAATTTCTTTATTGCACCCCTTTTAGATACTGAGGTTGTCTCCTTTTCCGTGTACTTTGCACAGCAATTCTCTGACATCTTTAATAAATTACCTGTTAAAAGGCCAAATTACTGCAGAAGCACCACTTCTACAATATAATTAAGAATAAATATTATGTTAAAAATAAGGGCAGTAAAGTGTAGAATAGGACAGTGGCTTATATCATACTAAGCATGAAAAGATTTGCAAGCTTTTAAGGATTTAGAGGAAAAAAAATGGGATGTTACAAGCAGTTCTCAAGTTCTTGGGTATCTTCTGGGAAAAAAAAAATAAATAAAAAAAATTGATTGAAACTCTCAAGAAAAATTCAAGGGAAGGGATATTCTGGGGAGACAACTTATTGCTACAGAATTGTCAGCAGGATAAGATCAGCAATACCATGCTTATGTCACTTCTATTAATCTGTAATCTAGCACAAATGTGTTGTGCCTGCAGTTTTTGTAATGTATAGAGCAGCAGCAGTGAATCTTAATATTCACCTTCTAAATAATGAAATACCTCCTCAGAACTGCTGTTTTCAACATTTCACGGAGGGCAGAGATATATCCAGCAAGACTGTTTCTAAAGATAGCTGCGTACAATACAGGTATTGTTGTAAGGATAAATTTAATGCAAGAGAAATGTTCCTGCTCCAAGTTTGTATCTTATATAAATGCAACACACCTGTCATATCTAGAAACAAGGCCTTTTCAAGCTGGAAAGTTATCTGCCAAATAGTGAAGTAGTAAGCAGCTAATATACTGGTCTTCTACACAACTGAGGCAAACACCCTTTAAACTCAAATTTGCCCCATTCAAGGTCACTTAAGAGCAAAACTTAGACTCCAGCAGACAGTGCCCAGAAAGGGTAACTCTATGTACAGCTAAGATGTAAAAAAAATAATGTTACAGATATTCTAATCAGGTCAATTGTTGTTTAATTCAAGATCATCAGGACTGCTAGAGAGGCAAGGGTCGACTGTCTGGGTGGTCATAACTATAACTAAGCATCTCAGAGAGACTGAATATCTAGTGCCCTTCAGAAATTAATACCCAAGCCAATCAACTGCAGTCACAATTAACCAACCCTCCTGACTCTACAAACCACAAGACACGTATCACATAGCTCAGAAAGTCAAAAGGAAAAAGCTCCAGTGGGACTTCACAGTCAGGAGAGGACAACAGCTCCCTCACAGCGCTGCTGCTGATCAGTGGTGGGCTGGCCACAGACCTGGGCTCCTGAAAAGAGCCAGTGATGATGCATTTCCATTGACAGGACAGGTCCAGACTATCCAGCAGACTGGCCCCAGCACAGCCCTGTGTGTGTTACAGCCCTTGCCAAGGCAGTCTCACATTTTTACCACAGAGCTGCATGTGGTTCTTGAGCTACTCATCACCTCTGACCTTCCCTGGGCGATCATAGAACGGAGCTGCAGAAGGTTGATTTATTTACAGATAACTCACAAAACACATAGTGTTGCACTAACAGGACATTTCCATCTTACTGCCTTCATAATTAAGTCAAAACAGAATAAAAAGGTTAAGAAATGTGATTTCCTTGTTATTTATCCCATTCTAAAACCTGGACTTCTCCATAAAATGAATATCCTGAGAGTTCTGTACTGAACAGGGAGAAATAAATGGCCCTGTGCCATAAATAGGGCAGATGGGAAATCACTGGGTAGTGACAGTACTCACATGCTCACAAAATACATCCACCTTCTTATAATAAATTAAGTTTTCATTCAAGTCATAAGCATGATTTGTACTTAGTACAAACTGGAAAGACTGAAATATTATTAACTGTCTACATAGGACTGAATATTTGAGGAAAACTGTCCTTTAGAAACTTTAATTAAAATACCTACAGTTCCATTTAATGTCAAAGGCACATTTACAACTTACTAATGCCTCAATATAAAGTTCGGTTTGACATTTGTTCATAAAGACCAGAACATGTCAGATTAAAGTAATGCATTAATATTTCCCCAACATTAAAAATTTACTAAGATAATGCATTAATATTTCCAAAACATTAAAAATTTACCAATGCTGTTTTAATATTCTCCAGGAACATAAAAGGATAGGATTAAAAAGAAAGAAGATCTAATTTATTGCCTTTTTGTGCAGTTTGATTACTTGGAGAATGAGAAGGGATGAATCAGGTTTACTTCTACTTTCTTATCTGCACAGCAATATATTCACAAATACAAGCTGCTTTATTCTAAAAATAAATTTCATAGCTGTTTCCCAGTAAAATTCAGAAAATATTCAAGAAATGTTTCCACAGACTTGAATATCAAAAAGTGCTTTAACACTTCTCCATCACATTCTTCCTAGAGGACCATCCAACTGAGCTAGCATATTGATAAGGCACTGTGTCCATCCACCTTTGTTAAATACAACAGAAGGATGTGGTTACACTTGGTGCATATACTGATGTTTGATACCGAAGTATCACAAGAAACACAGTATCACAAATAACTCAAAGGGAAATGGTAGCTTGGACATCCAATACATGGTCTTGTAGATTCAGTGGCACGTGTTGGAAATGCTTAACTCATTTATTCTTACATTCTGCTTTTCACAGGCTTATCAGAAAAAATTGTGAATCATCTAGTTTTATTATCTGAAACATCTGAACATACTTAAGTATCATGAAAACTTATAACTTTTGTGTGACTTGCTCTAGGGTGTGATCAAGCCCCAGTGAAACACACTGAATCACCAAGGTAAGAAAACAGGTGTCTTTCTACTTACTGGGGCTTCAAACAGGGGAGAACAATGTATATATGTGGGACTTGACAGGTGGAAAAGGAGAATAGATTCTCTCAGCTATAGGCAAAATTATACCACCACTCACATGTTTATCACATCTTGGCTAACCAGACTCCTGCACTGAAGTCTCACATTAAAGCTTAGGAGCAGAATAAGAGCACTTCAAATGCTCCCCTTGGAGTCATAGAAGTAAGTCTTAATGCAAAACATACACATCTGACATCAGTCTAGCCTGGTCTAAACATAGCTATGGACTTCTTATAGGGAACTCTTCTGGGCAAAGGAAGAACCTTACCACCGTTGCAGGGAGCAACTCCTACCTAATGTAGGTATTAACTCAGTGCATTCAAACAATACTTTCCCAGACTGATAAGAACTTCTGATGGAAGCAACTACCTCTTTAAACTTCAGAGAATAAAAAGAAACTCTCTAGACAACCAAATCTCTGGCAGGAATCTGGCATGGTATGTTGCCATCCGGTACACTCCAAGTGTGAGAGTTCTGAACTGTATCAGATGTAGAGAGCAGTCCAAGTCACTGCCGGAAAGCAAGCAGTATAGCACCGACAAAGACAACTTCAAATTATCAACCTCAATCTTCAGCAGTAGTCTGGAAGTTACCACAACAGCTAATCCTTAGACATTTATTTCTCAATAAAAAGTTGATTTCCTTTTACTCCTTCTGCCCTCATGTTTTTCCCCTACACACCCCACAGTTTTCCCAAGGATTCTCAGAGTCCTGTATCAGAGCTGAACTTATCCCACTTGAGACCAGAATTTGCCAAGAGCTATCTCTACTTTCTACCTGCATAGTCCTTCAACCACCTGAAAGGAAAGGTTGTGTAGGGTAACAGCCTGAGTGTGAATCTCAGCTCCCAATTTCCCTTACACAACAGGTTCAGGCAGTAGAAGGCCACCTAAGAATCAGAATGAGAATCTAATTTGTCAGCGAACAAAACCCTATTACATCTCCATGACAATCCAGCTGCATTTTGAAGAGAGAGATTCACTCAGTTAAACAACATTTTTCATGCATGCATCTCACTGAACTGAAACAAAAATTGTGCATATAAGCAAGGCCGATAATGTTTTTGGTTGACTCAGGTTTTAGTAAATGCAGTTGCAGCCATCACATAAAATGAGAAGAAATTCATTAAATGACTGGAAAGCATAACAAAATGACCTGAAGACACAGGACTTATGTGCACACACTCAAAACAGATGAGAGGCTAGGAAAACTAAAATGCAGGGAGTGCCTGGCATGTGAAGAGCTGAAGATACCCAGGTAAGGCAGGGCAAGACCATGCAGTGCCCTGGTCATGAGCAGGAGAATCAATTATCTCTATACTTTACCAACAGCAGTGAAGCTTCTTAAGTATTGGTGTAATGTGCAAAATTGTCAAAAAGCCCTGAAATATATTCAGATTTTGTGGTGAGTAGCATGCAGATTTATTGCTAAAATTTCTGTAATGTCATTTTCAGTAGGAAACAACAGTAATAAAAATAATATAAAGCTACCTTTAAGAAAATTGCTTGTTTCAAGACTGTGCTTCAGAAGTGGAAAGAGTTTTCCCATACATTACCTTACAAAAAATACATCATTCTAAAATGTTAAGCAGTTTAAAATATCTTCCTTTCCTTTGAGGTACTCATGGAAAACAGTGGTCCATTTACAGAGAATGATACAAAATGTTTCATATCCCAAAGAATGATTAAAACATCTCATTTTCCATTGCAGAAACGTGTAACAGCTGCTCTTACTGTACAACTCCCTGACCAGCAATAGTGTTAAAGAGAATGGCAAATTCATGTGGAACAATGTAACAAGAGGAAAACAAGTTTGTTTTTTAATTTAAAGGATGACTTACATAGTCTTGGAATTCGGTTCATTTTATTGCTGGCTATAAGAAGTAAATTTAACCATAATTCTGGTTCAAAATTTACATGTAAAAAAGAAGATCTTAGGGCTAAACAGGACTTTGCAGTTGAAACAGGCTGTCTAAAAGGTACTCTAGCATGATTCTAGGCCAAATTTTGCCAGTAGGCTCAGTAAAACTCTCTTTGGAATTAGATATGTGTGCAGTATAAACATCCACCATAACATACCAATACATGATTTTTTCCTTTCCCTGGAGCAGAGATCTTGATTACTGCATTTCTAATGCAGGAACAAATTTTCTATGAGAGATAGAATTCCAGAGGTAGTTAATTGAAGCTGAAATTCTGAAATACTCTGTGTATCACATGCAAAGTCAAGGTTGATAAAAGTAAGACACAAAGCTTGACCAGTTCCATGGAGAAGGATGAAAGAAAATGACAAAGCAAGAGAAGGTACAGGGCTAGCTGGAATACATTGGATCAACCCACAGCAAACACTGAAACTCACAGTATCATGCAAAGGAACTGATACGAGTATAGATAAAAATGCTTTTGTAAGACATATCAGCTGACTGCTGTTTCCAGGCAGTGGTCAGAAAATGAAGTAATGAGAAATAAATTCACAAAACAATGGAGGAACCAGAAAGGTGAGCTTTTCAAGCTTGTTTTCTCACATTGTAAGGAGCCAGCTTACATATGAAAACTACATGCTATCTTTCTACAGAGGACCAACTCACTTTCATCAAAGTTACTGCAGCAGAGTAGGAGAGAGAAGAAATGAACCCTTTCTACACTTCCAGCCCAATCCTCTAAAAAAACCCACAAGAAAAAAATATCCATTAGAAAAACATACTGAGTTTAAAAAAAGAAGAAACTTAGTTAAAACATAATTTGAAGCAACCTGTTTAGAAGAAAAAAATATTTCAAGGAAGAGGAGGGATGCAAGGAAGGAAAGGGAAAAAAAGAAAAATTAAAAAGGAAGAATAAACCTAGGTCCAAAAATTCACTATAAGCATGATTCCTTATAAGTACTGAGCAAGGACACAGATAGAAAGTGAGGGACAAGACAAAGAGGGAGGTGAAAATCCAGAGAAGATAAAAGGAAGATAGGGTCTGGTTTGCATCCAGTATGATTGTGATTTGTGAAGTCACAGAGTATATGAAAGCTGGACATTAACAGATATTAGATGCATCTCTTTCTCTGAGGAAAAAATACAGACTTTCGTCATTTTTCATTTCTTCTATTTAAAAAAACCCTGTAAATAAATTCTAACTACAAGTTGATGTCAGAAAGTTATTGATAAAAACACACTTTAAAAAACCTCAGTTTAAAAGTTACATCTGGTTGTACAGAGTAGTTTCCATATTCTGCCTTATATATAAGGAAACCCAGACTCAGATCCTGAGACCCTTCAAGTAGAAAACAGCTTAAGAAATACATCTAGCACCTATGCACTGAGAAATAATTCATAGAGATCAGGATTTTGATGGAAAGTTACTTCCCTGGTTTAGCATTTCCAAAAGATTTTGATGTTGCCTTGCAGTCTTTTAGGATAGAGCCCAAATACCCTCTTTCCATCCAGCTACTCAGCCACCGACTTCAAAGAGCAAGGAAAAATAGAAAATTATGTAATACCACAGATAACATTTGATACATACTTTTTCCCTCCAGTCAAGGAAGGCAGGTATTTCTCTATTATAAATAGATTACATATACATCAGATTTAGCCTCAGAACCCACCAAGCAGTAATTTGGCACATACCTCTTAAAAAAAGGATTCCTAAAAGCAATTCCATGGCAAACTCTTTTCACTCAGAAACTGGAACCGGGATGTCAAGAAGAAAAGTACTAGATATGCATTAATTTCACTGGCTTAATTACATAAAACATATTTTCTCATCAACTGAGTGAAAAAGACTCAAATCTTAATGCAGATAACAAAAGAAGAAAAAGCTAGTGCATACACACATCATAATAAGAATAAAATTACTAGAGAAATCTATCTTTCTGTGATCTCTGCTTATTCTAGTCTTTCTTGGGGCAGATCTGAGTCAAACTCAAAAAAGAAAAAAAAATCATAGCAAGTACTAAAAAATATTTTTTACAGGAGTTCTTCAGCATTGCTTGATGAAGATTCTGAATAGCTTATAAACCTCTGTAAAGTAGATGGGGAGGCTCACAGCTTCTGGAAAATGTTTCAAAGATGCTGCACGTAACTTTTTGTAGCAGAAAAACATAGCAAAAGGAAGCAACCAAGGTGACACATCTGAAAACAAGTGGATTCCTTATCAGCTAACCCTTTGTTAACAAACCGAAATACTATCTTGTGTCTATTAAGAGCTTCTACTGCCAAGACACATCTCTGGTGATCCACTCCAACCCATGCCACTAAATGGCTCACAAGGCATGTGGAAGGTGGAGAATTGTCATAACACCAAAAAAAAAAAAAAAAAAAAGGATAGCAGAACTGCAGGGGAAAGCATGGGCTTTCATCCAAAAAACTTCTGAAAACCTGAACCTTCTCTGAAGATAGAACAGGAGCTTCTGGCCCATGCTGAGCTTAGGTACAGGCAGTGAATGACAGGGCACTGATCTAACTAAAGGCAAACCGAGCAACTCTGTGAAGACACTCACCTCGCTCTAACCACAGGGAATTTGCTGAATGCAAATACAATTTCATGTCAAAGCTAAATGGCTTTTGTTTTTATAAAAATATCGTCATTAACTACCCTTTAAGAAAAGGAAACAGAAAATAAAACAACTTGAAGGGATCCGTGGAAGTCTTCAAATTTCAGAGAAAACCCTGTTCTCATGGACTCTTTTCAGGAGTGCTCAGAAGATACATTTCTATGGATTCCATTACACTGAAATAATTGGTTAAGGGAATCGTAATCACACAGAAAAAGACAAATGTGTGTGTCCTCTGTATTCATGCAATACCCAAAAGGCTTATGAAATCCATCCACAACAGAGAAAATATTCTAAATGTGTTTTAAGAGGCTCTGTCAGCAGTTTCTCAGCAAGATTCATTCACATTTTTAAGTCATGAGAAAAAAGCTGTTTGCTGTCCATGCTGCACGAACAGATTTTGTTTGGTCTACAGCTCATATTTAAGTTACAAGTAAATAAATCATCCCAGCTGAATTAACTGACAAACCACATCCATGGTATTGAAAATAAATATTTGATTGGGCCTGAATTAACTCAGCAGATTTGTGCTCATGTTTACACATACTAGAGATGCATGTATATAAAAAAAACAGTATTCATAGGATATTAATACAATTTTGCTTAAACCTGTTTGCCTGAAAAAAATGAAAAAGGATGAAAAAGGAAAAAAAAAAGTGCAAGCCAGTCTTTTTTCCGTTTTGCTTTTAGAATTAGTTTGAACACAAAGACATGGTAACACTCTCTTTCAAAATCAGATTGGACAGGAAGATAGTGAATCCTGATAACTTGAAATGTAAAGTGAGTTGTTTTCACATCTTTACACATGCAATTGTGTGTTTCCCAGGGAAACTGGTACAAAATAGCAACTTGAGCTTTATATGATGTTCTCATCTTATTTGCAGGGTTAGAGAATACAATAGCACTGAGACTAGATTGCTATTAAACAAAGAGGTGATGAGGAGCTGGAACCAAATAGTTAATCATAACAAAGACATTGTCGTTTTACACTTTGGAAGGATTTTGCATCAAAGGAAACCCTATGGAACACTATCAACAAATTGCTCTTTGGCATCACATAGTGCCTGAAGTTAATTGAACAGGATACTTCCAGAACTAAGACAACTCTAGTTCAAGGGAAAAAAAACACCACATAATGCTATAAAACTGCATTAAATTTTTCTTATACATCCCTCCAGCCACATCTCGCCATCCCAAACACCACACAGTAGGACACAAGCTGAATGTCACTCTCCATACTCCTACTTTAAAGGACAGCACTAGAAACATTAACTATTCCATCCTCAGCAGCATTCAAATATGTTTCTTTCCTTCTGTCACACAAAAATAGTGGAACATACATTCCTTTTGTCATTCTCTTTTCATGTTTCTATCTGTAGAAATAAAGAATTAGGAGGGATTTATCTTTACTGCAAGTCATATTAACTGTCCACCCTGTCATCTTTAGCATAATATATTTATGTAATATTTTATAAAGCTGTTTGGAACAGTTTTCCTATCAGCAGCAGGTGAATTAAGGATCTGTTCGTTCTTGTTACACCATGTTTAGGACAATTAAAGGTCTTGGCTGAGTTTTTGGCTGAAAGATTTCCCCCGCACAAGGGGCACGTGCATAAATTTTTTTGAAGAGAATTAAAAGGTTATATTATTATATGATCTTTCAGACAATCAGAAATATGGGGCACTTGCAGGCATAGCCTTGAGCAGTTTGGTATAAAATACACCTTTCACTGTCCTGTAAGATTTGACTCAGCTATGACTAGACTGTAGTCCAATGTTCAGAGTTGATTTAAAATAAATTCCTATAAACGTCAACCTTCAGTATAAGATATATCTTGTTTTAAATGCTACAATAGATAAAATAATAAACAGCTGGTTCAAATGAAACATTAATGCTTTTTAAAACAATGAAGTTCCTAGTCAGTGCTTACAATTAGGAAATTTTACAATTTAAATTATTTTTATACAATAGTTTCTTTAGAGTTCGCAGTTACTTTCTGCATTACAGATTTGAAGAAAAAAATAACACAGTAAAAGACCAGTAGGTTTCCAGAATGGTCTTTCAAAGTTGATCAGGGTGTAGCAAATGTGATTCCACACAGGTTCAGTTCTGCAAACAACACAAATGAACCACTCTGTTCATGTGCTTAATCCCACGAGATCTCAAGTTATTCATGTCCTCGGTGTTTGCAGGATTAGATACTAAGTATGTTGTTTCTCCCTTCTCCCGTCCTGTCAGTAAACGTTGGATCAGAGTTCAGAACATGTCTGATTTTGTTCTCCTAATCTCTAGTAATCTTCTCAGTGACACACTATCTGTTGCAGAATATCAGGGGGCCACATCAAAGAGAAACAGTTAGTGGAAACATTAAATTACGTCCATATTTATCAAAGTAGGCTCCATATGCTGCCAAATGGTAAAACAATATTCACATACTCAAGTAGCACTATATATTAAGGCAAACATTATCTTAAAGTCAGTAACTTCCCTCACTCACAAGGCTTATTTACAAATGGTAGAGCTTGTGTACCCCAGATATGTTGCTACTTTAGATCCTGACACAAAATTCAAGGTAATTTATGACTCTGAAAACAAAACTAACACAGTGCTATATACAAAGGAAGGTTTGTACAAACTGCCATATGGAGTTCTACCGTGTGAAAAATTAACTGGGGGATTTGACCACCAGAAACCTCTTCACCTGTTCTGAGATAGAAAATAGAAAAGTCTGCCATTCTTCAAAGTCGCTTGTTTCATTAGAACAGAAAACCAGCAAGACAGTACACTTAGGCAACACGAAATGCAAAGCTGAACCAGACACTTCACAAAGGGCAGTCCCAAGTGGAAAAAAAAATAATAGCATCTGTTGATGGAGCTTTGATCATCTGCAGTGACTGAAGCAGATATCAAAAGGAAACAAAAAGTAAAGAATGTGAAAAATCATGCAAGGCCTGAGACCTCTGACAAATGTCAGTTAGGAAAATATCTATCCAAAACCCATCTTCAGCTCAAGATTTGCCCAGTGCAGATTATCTGTTCTCATTAGATGTGTATTCAAATGCCTGTTACTCAAGCTGTTCTGCTGCCTGTACTGCCACAAGGCCAGATCTAATTACCACTAAGCAAAACAGAAGGACTACCACTGGCTTTAGTCTTTTTTGAAACTATACTGAAGCTATATTATATGTGCTGGAAAAACTTAGATTACATTAATTTTTATTTTAATTTTTTAGAATTTCCAGAGTTAATCAATTGAGAAACAGATGCTTGATATTTATAGCAGAAAAACCTTTCCTTTCCTAATTTTTGATCAAGAAAATACAGAAAAGCCTCACCTTTCATGCAACTGGCTCTGCTTCCAAGTTAGTTGCCCATTCAACATCACAGATTTTAACATAATAAATATTTCATTGAGTAGGAGTGATATTTCCCAACATCTCTACTTGTTAGTTGCTTGTTAAGCAACTATACCACACACTGTTTATGCAGGCAGGGAATGCTGATGTTCAATTTTGTAAAACTACAACCTGGTTTTAGGGAATGTTCTTTAAAATTCAAAATAGGGCAACAGTTGTTGACGGAGCTTAGCAGGCAGGCTGTTTAAGGAAATGTAGCACAGTGAAACTATGCTGCTTTTAAAATATTTATATCTTTTTAATCCTTGCAGCAGATAATCCTCTTTGCAGTGGGCAGAAATATGAGTACCCTTGACAGTTTTTAAGTCTTTGCTTTTCAAAATTTAGATTTGCGAATTTTTTCTGCCCTAAAATTTTTCCAGTCATTACTTAAAATTTTGCTTGGATCAATTTACCTTCCATAAGCGAAACGCCTGTCTTTGTGGTGGTCCCCAAAGGTATCCCACAGCCTGAGAGAAACACTCACTTCATCCACAACATCTCTTGAGCGTTCAAGGACCTAGAACAGAAGGCATATAACATTTTCTTTCCCTTTGTCAAACAAGCACATTTCTAAGTCATCCTGTAAGAAACTCCAAAGCATACTAGACCAAGAGTCTTTCACATATAGTTTCCAGCAAATGTTGTATTTTCTAAAGCAGGCAGAACATGCATCTTCCTAAAAATAGGTCTAATTAAAAAAAATTTACTTTGGAACAAGATACTTGGGCAGACGATGGTTGCAGTGGAGACAACGCATACAATACTTGTGAGCTCATTGCTGCATCCTGACAAAGAAAGGCTTGCCAATAAATAATAGTACAATCTCTAAGTATGTGCTCCATGTTTTGTATACCTGCAGTCCTTACCTCTTGGCAGACACGGTATTGATCAATGGCCCAGACAGTTGGTACATGAGTTGCCAGCAGCTGATACTGAGTTAAGGTTGTATTACATGCTCTTGCACAAATTAGACGAGTCTTTCCCACTGCATTGTCTCCAACCACCACACACTTGATAGTTTCAACGTTGGGTCTTTCGTAGTCCATGTCAGTGTCCATTTATCAAAAGCTGCAACAAGATAGTTGAACTTGTTTTCTTCTACTGTGCAAAAACAATGCTATTTAGAAACAGAGATTTCCACTTCTTGAGAGATGTCTGAAGAGGACACACTCTTAAGGAAAAGCTTGTAGCAGTTCCTTTAAATACTGCACAGCTATGCAAATGCACGACTGTTTTGACCTCAGTTGGTTAATGCTGTGCACATGCTATTTTCACTTTGGTTTCTGTAAACACAAGCCTGTTTGCAGAAGATAGATCTTGGTGAAACAAGGACAGCTAGCACAAACTTACCTCTTTGCTAATACTTTTTATGTCAAGGAGAAAAGACTGGACACCAGTGGGTTTGACCTGAAGGATTCCAGTATAAGCCTGCCTTCTGTAATTTTGCCCATTCAGGATTTGATTTAGGGCTGCCCAAACAATATTGTTAACAGCAAGTCACACAGATGGTTTTAGTTATACACACACAATAAAGCTGACTTGTAAGATGACTCCAGAGACTCTGTTCTCTACAAACCACAATTCCCATTATATCCTGCATGTATCACACACTCTTAATTTTCCAAAGAGAAGTTTGTACAGATAATGGACTAAAATGAAACCAAACAGCCCATCAGGAACTTGCAAATGTACTTATCTATATCCACAAATTCTTTTAACGTGACACTGGAAAGTGAAGAGAAGAAGACTTTTGAAAATACTATCTTTGTGGAAAGTTATTATAAAAAATATTTACTTAAAAATTTTATTACAACATACTGAGCAAATGCCTGGATATGAATATAAGCTGGAAAAAATAGATATTTGAAAAACTGAAGACAACTCCTGCATCTTTGCTAGTCTGTCATTTTCCTATAAAGGAAAGTGGGATTTTCATATAAAGGAACGTGGGATCGTAGTTTGATATATCTGATTTTGGTTTTCTAATGTCTGGCAGTCTGCTGAGCAATCTGATCTCTTCCAGAGAATTGTAATCAAGGAGGGAGAAAAGGGAAAATGCAAGGCACAAATATGTTCAGGAAGGCTTGCCTAATAATTATTTCAGTAACTAAACCTACAGCAATTTAATTGGCAAAACACGGGTCATCATCTGGAGTGATGGTGTCCTTTTTCATGAGAAGAAAACAGATAAATAAACTAAATTATTTGTTTTAACACCTCTTCTAAAATTTACATCTCATTTCTATACAAATATAGAATATATATTAACTGTCAGGCTGCTTAAAATAATAGATCCAGGCTGTTTTGCTGCCCATTTTTCACTGTCAGAGGCACTATGTTCTAAGAAAAAACATGTTTAGTGATCACTAGCCAAATACTACTTTTAACCACATTCTTTCATTCCTTAAATCTGTGTAAACCAAGAAGCAAAAGTCAGTGGTATAATGAAATGTTACACATCTATTTAAAATTTTGAGCATGGACTGCATGCTAATAGTTATAATGGTTAAGGTACAGGCTTAATCTTTATTTTCATGCGGATGGGAGTTAGAGGCCACATAGACAGCTAGATGCAAGGGTGAGCTTATGCCACTACTGTTTCACACTGACATTTCAGAGACTTGTCCTACATTAGACAAAGAAACACAGGCCCAGAAACTCTTCATCCTAGCACAAGTACATGGTTGCACAACTAGAGCTTTGCAATCTGCCAAATGTAGAGCAAATAACATAGCTTCAAACATACATGCATATAAAGGCTAATGGCCTTGTGATACCAACCTGATATTTTGGCAGAAGTTTTAGCTGGTAAGGATACAAAGCTATTAAGATACTGCCTTTATCCTTTCATCTGAGTGGTAACGTGCATACTGAAAGGTTACTAGTCTTGAGGTAGAGGACTACAGAGACTTTCAGTTACCTGTCTGTCATCCAACCACAGCTGCTTGTTGGATGCAAGCTTCCATGAGGCTGATAGCTGGGATGGCCCATGAGCTCTGTACTGGGCTGCACCATGGGCTCCAAGAGTCCAAATACAAGAAGAGAAATGAGAGCTAGCTCCTCTTTCCTCCTCCATATCCTTTTCAAAACGACAGTCCTAATATAAATAATAGTACAAAACCAATTTTTTTTTTCCTGTTACAGAGAATGAGACATATTTTTACACCACAGCCTCAAAGGCAGGGCCCTGAATGAGTACCAAAAAGCAAAGAAGTTTCAGTGTGTGATTTTAAGAAGTTAAATTTCAAGCTTGAGAATAAACAGCAACCCCCTGACATAATATGTAGTATTAAATTACTTCATATTTTATTCATGCATGGACTAGACATCACAGATGGAACGTGGAAATGTTTACAAGGCTGGAAAACAAAATGAAGAAGTATGGCTAGCCAGTGTGTCTGTTTGGTTTTAAACTACCAAGCACAGAGATGCCAAATCAATTTTTCTTCCAACTCAATATTCCATTAAAATGCTGTCACACAGATTAGCTGAGGTTTTATATAACAATCTGGTTTCAAAAGTCTTCATAAGTTCTTAAATGGTAATTCTGCAAAAATGCACCTCAGTCAGTCACAAAATATGCATTAAGTACAGAGTCTGGAATCTTAAAAAAATTGCAAGAGGATAACAAAGCGAGTTTAAATTGAATGACTAAATCTAAATACAAGTAAGAAGAAAATCAATACAATTATTTAAGAATCCTACAAAAGGAACACAAGAAAATAAATTTTTGTTCTATTATTTATTTAAATTTCTGATATACTTGCTAACTTAATTCAAGTTATCACAAAACTCAGACATAGCTTGCCCGAATGTCCTGTTGTAGATCAGTGGCAGTCTAATGAAGATATTTTTAGTGTGACTCAATACTGTACAGGACAGAGATTAAAATAAACTGGGAATAAAGACAAAAATAGAGCTTTGTGGCTATGTTAAGTAAAGTTCTTAAATCCATGCCAGTATATAGAGAGTACCTATGTATTAAAAATGTAAAAAATTTTAATACGATTCACTAGTTTTCAGAAAGAGATTAAAGTAGAAATAGCTCCTGAAAAGACTGGAAGACAGAAGCCTGGACAGATATTTAGACACCTCAAATAAAAACAGATGCTAGGAACAAATTACAGTATAAACAATTAGCAAAACATGTGGATTAAATGCTTATAAATGTAGCCAGAAGCTTTCTGGCTAATGGAATTATTAAAGCCAGGAATATGTACAAGATCTTTAAAATATAGCCACAGTCACTTTTTTTAAGGAAGCCTCTAGGTTAAGCTTGTGCTAAGCCTATTGTATAATCACACTGATTTAAAATGCTAAACATGTATTTACAAAACTTAAATAATAAAAAACAAAATCTAGACTTGAGCTCTGAAAGCCTGATAACATCTGGGAAGACCAGCTGGAACTGAAAAAAAACTGGTTAGACAAGAGCAAGCCAGCTTACATAAAGCTTAATTGAAACAAAACAAAAACCAGAACACAAAAAGCACAAAATTCTAAGACCAATTAAAAACTTGCTAAAACCAACCTACAACCTGCAATAGTTCAGTTTAGCAACAAAACAAGATAGGGTAAAGAAGGAGGAAAGTTACTGGAAGTGTGACCAGCCTCAGAGAGGACACTGCCAAAAAAGCCAGAGAAAGACAGAAAGGGCATAAAACAAGGACCAGCAAGAAACCTAGTAAGTGACAGATACCATCAAGTATGGCTGTTACAAAAAAAAAAAAACAAAAAAAAAAACAAAAAAAAAAAGAAGCAATGAAAGATTCAGCTGCTTAATCCAGTTCTAAAGAAAGATGTGCAGATGGATGGAAATGAAAAAAGATACCTGCAAGAATAACACAGGATCTCAAAAATCTCCTAGGATGTTTCTATTTTTATATTGTCACCTGTGATTGCTTGCAGATCAGGAGAGAGAAGCAGCCAAAATGCAGATGTGAGTAGACTCAAGACTTAAGCCATTTAATTGAGTCACTCAATTAGTACAAAAAAACTATTCCAAATAAAGCTGATTCTTTTTTCCAAAGAAGTACAAGGTTACTGTTCTGTCCCATGGCTTGCAGATGGTTATGGTCACTGATTTCTTTCTCTGTTGTTTCACCTCAGATTGCTGTAGGGTGCTTGGTTTAGCTTTTCCTCATTGCTGAATGAGTTGTTATTATTATCACTAAAAAACAGTTGTGGTTGCCATAGCATGCAGATCCTTCTTGCGAGTCAGCCTCAGTAATGAAACACTGCCTTTCCAGAGAAATTTTCCATAAGATCTGTAGATGAAGCATACCACTTGATTTTCTAGTCCACTGGCACACAGATTAAACACAATAGATGGACACAATCTATGTATTAACGTAGGTATATTTATATAGGAAAGATAACCAGATCCTAACTCTGAACTTGTCTTAAGAACATAGTTTAATATATGTTAAAGCTATTATTCCATTTTTATCTGCTGGAAAGAAAGTCGATGAAGATCCAAACCCAACAATGTGTTTCCTGCGTAGTATCAGGAATCCATCTATGGATCTCACTGCCAGTGCAACTAACTGCCCAATTTGAAATTTCTAGATTTTTTAAATTGTCACTTTGCACAATAGTTTATGCAAAACATAGCCAAGATATTTTCAAAGTGCAGTAGCTAATTATCAATCCTTTTCTCGTCAGCAAAATGTCACCAAAAAAATCACTGAAAAGTGTCTACATTAATCAGTGATTATGGAGTGATCCTGCAGGCATTTACTTCTTAGCTCAGTACTTACACAACTCCAATAAGACTGAGATAGCACCTCTTAGCATGAAAACAATCAAACAAGTCACTCAGCTCTTGCTTTAAGAGCAAACTCTTCAGCTGAAGGTTCATAGTGAGAGTATGTAAGAACCCCGCCTGCCCAGTAAAGCTTCTAAGTTATTCCATGGAAAACTAACTTTCAAACAAACTTGTTTCAGGTAGTCTGACCAAATGTGCAAACTAGGAAGTCCTTCAAACAAACAGGTCACTTAGCACAACTACAACATCAGAATTATTAAAGGAATATAATGGAAAAAGACACCAACATCTACTACCACTTAATATGAATGATGTGAGTGGGAATTATTTGAAAACTTCAGGCCACCAGTAAGGTAGCAAAACCATTAGCACTGATCTGTGAAATACACAGTCTTTTGAAAACATAAAAAAGAACATTTGGAGGTACTCCTACAGTCAGTCTATCCTGAAAATATATCTTTGAGTATAGTTTTGGAGTGATTCCTTCAGAGAGCCATTATGCAATAATGTATCAAAAGGAGCATCAAAAATGTACAAGACAACCCAGTGCTCTTACATCTATCCCCAAGTTACTAAATTACAGCTTGCTACCACAGAAACTTGAAAAGGAGATGCAAAATGGCAGGTTCTTCAGACACTGAAGTCACTACTTTACACTTAAGAACCCCAAGGCACAAGGATGCTGGCAAGGACCAAAGAGCATGTGAGCCAGAGCAAATGTATGATATGTTTGTTCTCAATATAAAACCTACCGTGTTGCTTCAGAATCTTAAGGGATTAATACAAATATGCCAAGGGAAAAAGCAAGGGGACTTATTGTTCATTTGTGCAAGAGCATACAACTCACAAACAGCTCTGGTTTGGGGAAAGGATAGGGTCCAAAAAGCTGCTTTATGTTTGGCTCAATTTAATCACTGAATTTAGGGCCCCACCAAGTATATTTGTGAAATAAATCACAACATCATATCAAGTAACAGATAAACTGTAATAGCTGTTGAAAGACCATCACAAAACATTTTTCACAAGGTATAAATTAATATTAGGATTTTATTAATTTTCAAGAGGGCCAGCGGGGAGATTGCTTTAAAAAGAAAACTATTCCTTGTCAGCATTGAAGAGCCAGATGGGTAATAAGGGTAATAAGACTCAAGACAGGATCAGATCACTAGGTCACCAGCGGACAAAGATGAGCATGATGCGTATCAGGCTGGATTTCCATCCAGAATGAAGAAGCATTACCCTACTGCCATTACTTAACCTTCTGGCACTTTACATGGAAAGACTGAAAAGAGACTGACCTGGGAAGAAGAAATTAAAGATTAATTCTGGAGTCTATTAACTTCTTGCCCTACCTGGCCCATTGACAGAAGACAACAACAGATACAGCCAATGCTTGGGAATGGAGTAAAGCCCCTCTATTCTAAAGTAAACCTTACCTGAAACATGAGAACCTCAGATCTATCATGGCTAGAAAGAGACAGGTATCTGACTGAAATGTTGCTTCACTGATGAGGTGATAAATGAGATGACCGTGGCTGTTGCTGCCCACAAAAGGACACTGCAGGTCAGCAGGAGTACCTATATCTTCCACAGGGGCAGAACATAGTTCTACCTTTTTCAGCTGTTCTGGAATAGTTGGGATGTTTTCACTGAGGGCCAGTATCAACAAAGAAATAAATCCCACAGAATGCTGCTCAAACTTGAACCAGCTGGGGAAGGCAAGTACTGAGGTTGTCATCATGACAGACTCTACTTGGCTTGCCTGAACCACCTTCTTTCACAACAGCTTTTCACAACAGCATCCTGGATGCTACACTTACTGTATATTACGTGCTGGAAGGAAGTTATGAAAAGCCTCCATTCAGTAGCCATAATCCCTGCTCTGTCCCTCTTCAAAGAAGGGAGTAAAAAATTACCATGGCTACACACAGATATGAAAGGAGAAGCCTCTAAGGAAGGTATAAAGCTGAAGACAGAACAGACATCTCTATATTTAACTAGAAAACTTCTCAGTCAAATCATCTCCACAGCCTCTTTGTAGAAACTGTAGAGACAGGAAATAATAATTCATGGTTTATAGTATCAGAAGTCTGTCAGTTTGCTCTTTCTTAGGTTGCTCAACTCCAGATTTTTTTGTTTCTAAAGGCTAGTTATTAGGACCTTTCCTCAAACCCAGGCTCCATCTGTGATGACACAACACCTTTTGATCAGTAAGAATGAGCACTTCCTTAGACAACAAAAAATCAGAGATACTAGCAAAACAGAAATTCTTCCCACGTTACTGTATAAAACAGACTGCTCTGAAACTCAATAGCTGAGCATGAAAACATCCAGTTTTAGGTACAATAACTGATTCTCTTGAGCCTCCTGAAAATGTGCAGCCCACAAGGACCTGTCTTTGTGTTATACACACTCACAGTCTATCAGACCAACTAGAGATCCAAATGCGAAGCTCAGCATCAGACTTGAACTCTGTCAGTTTTCTGGTAAGTTCTGTAAGACCTGAAGGGCAGAAATCAACAATCTGATTACACTGAGCAGCTTACACATTATTTTGACCTGTGACATATGTTGCAATATCCTTTGTGATGAGATTATCTCTCTAGAAATTAATCCATACAGCAGGTGAAGGACATCTAACCATTTGAGAACCTTGCATGTGAGAATCTGTGATGAGCATTTTCTATTTGGTGGGAGAGTCTGCAACACTGCCACCCCTCCCTTTGCCAGTTTTTCAGGGTCTACCTCAAGAACAGGCCACTAACACAAGACATTAGCTTGTGGGTCTTTTTGTCTCTTTTTCTTGTTCAGTGAGATGTGAGGAAAGGTGACCACACTGGACACACTCCTGGGAAGAGGGAAATAATCCATAGCTGGAACATGATTAAGGCTTGTACTGCAGCTTTGCAGATACGTTTGTTAGGATCCTGGATAAACCTGGCTACAACTGACTGCTCTTTCCATTTACCAGTGGTGACCTGAGCAGACACAAGGGACTAGGCACTGACCAAGACCTGGCATTTCTGTGAGTCATAATCTGTCATATCACCAAAACTGAAATTAACTGTGGCTGACATTAATAAAAGTGGCTGAGAACAAAGTAACTTAAGAATAGACAACAGTCATTGATGGTGACAACCATAAAAAAGCCCCAACAAAACAGCTGGTACTTTATAAAGCAGCCAAGCCTAAATTGCCATTGTGCATTGAGTCCTTAGGTTAGATTACACTACAGGAGTAGATTAAGGGTACACCCCTCCTAGCATTTTAGTTCAGACCAATCATACATTTTTAACCAAAGCGTGGCATGTAGTGGTTCACATCAGGGGCAGCCATAAAGTGCACAAACTTAACTCCTTTCAGATGAATCTGAAATGAAAGATGTGCCACTCACCATTCAGTTCAGAGGACCAGATTAAACGTAATCTGAAGTAATACCCTTTGTCCCAGAAATGTGTGCAGTATAAAGGAGAAGGTATAAAGGACGCTAGGTCCTTAGCACTGACTTTCTCATCCCCAGATCTGCTGCTACTACATCACATCACCCACTAATGTAGATAGAACATCAGATGCTCTGGCTCCTGGTTTGTTATTTGGATCAACATAATTGCGGCAAAGTTGCAGATGAATTCTTAGTAACTGTGATGCTCAAGAGTATCTGGGGTAACATAAAACTCAAGTTTAAAGGGAGAAGTATCACTGAAAAAGCCTTGTTCAACACTACTGGCTTTCATGGTAATAAAGTCTATGAAATCCCTGATTCTACTCATGTGATTAAGAGCAACAGAAGCTTGTACAGCATTAAACTACTCATACTGTAGCATAGATTGTTACTGATTTTGCCCATTTATAAGGACTTTGTATGCTTTGTTTGGTACAGACATTATTCTGAGCAGTGTTCCAATAGGACAGAAGGGAAAAAAACCCAACAATAACAACCAAATAAAGCACTCTCCCCATTTTTGCACATTTCTGTAGGGAAAACATTTATCAAGTTTTACTAGAGCTACAAAGAAAGAAAAATAATCCAGAGACACTGGTGACCTTCTAGCCCAGAGAGCTGTTGAATATGCTTCTGTGCTTGTTCTCCTTCCAAAAGAGAGAATCAGGCTCTTCTTTTCTTGAACTTTACTTGACATTTCTCAGGCATTCTCTTCTTTGTTAATCAGTGATGTTAGAAAGATATTATGAGTTTATTCACTCCCATATGTGATTGCTACAAGGGAATTACACAAGGGAAGTGAGACCTCATAATGGCAGCAGGTAAAATCCCCCCAAAGACCTAAACACTGACAAGAACAGTAAACATTTCAGGATGGCAGACTTCAGATAAATGCTACTTTCAGATCTTGGGTCAAGTTCTGCAATTATGTCTCAAATGCAAATCCAGTGACATTAACTGAATTGTGCAGGAGACGAATAGATGTGGCATTTACTTGTACTGTCTAGTGCCACACAGACTCATTCGCAAAGAAAAGAAAAATTAAAAAAGAAGAGAGAAATTGACATCTCGTGACTTCCATGTCAGACAGAAAGGAGAGGAAAACAGAAGAGCAGAACGGTGTTGGATGGGAACCAAAGAGAATCCATACTTTGATTTCCTGAACCTGCCCCTAGTAACACAGGGTCCAACTGTCATCACATGTACTGCAGACTTCACCAAGCCTAGCTCACACACTGTGCCACCGTTCACTCCTTCAGCATGAGGTTTTGAGCTCTTTTATGGAAACCAAATCAATGATCCAATCACACCAGTCTGACTAGTCTTGCTATGAGACGCTCTGCAAGTCTGCTGTATGCAACAATTGCAGACTGCTCAGCCATTCCTTCCCTCCCTCCTGAGCACATATTTTGTTCTACAGCACTTGTGTACTCTTCAGGCAGGATAGATAGGAGCAAGGAAGAAGCATGTCAAACACCTGTCGCTTCTTTGCTTCTCTTACTTCAAAGTTTCTCTGCCTTTCATCTCCTTCAGCACCGGGCAACATCTGGATGCGGGACTTACACATTTTTACAGCAAATAAAATGCATTAGCAAAGAATCAAACATTGGGATTTAGAGATCAAGTCATCAGCTCTTCCTCTCAGCCTAACGCTCTACATTATTTGTGAAGCCTGGAGTTTTAAAAGAGGAGGAGATTTAAAAAGCTCTCAACAGCTAACAGTGGTGTTTATTTCTTCTGGATAAAAACACTTATATGCATCTGAGCCTGCCCCAGATCTTGTTCTCCTTGAGTATCATGCCATTTAGATAAACAATCCTACTACAAATATTCTTTTTCTTGTTAATAGTGAATAGATACATTGCATACTGGAGATAAAGAATCAAGTGCATAAATCCAGTGTGCATGTAAAAGAAAAGCATAACCTAATGGGAGAGGATCTCATAAAAATACTGAAAAGAAATTAAGCTATTCTGTTTCCATGTACTGTGATTCCCAGTCATACATAGATGTGTGCCCTTCAGTTGCTACTTAGGCTGAGATGTCACATGGCAACTCTTCAGTGTAGTCCTAACAATATTGTTTTTCTCCCCACATGTTTTATTTTTGCCTAGAAAGACCAGTAGCTTAAGAATGCCCTTTGAGCACACTGAACAAAATAATTCCCACCTCAGCTTCTGTTACAGCTCAAGCTGAACGTTTGGCTTTGAGTCAGCTGTGTGTCCTGAAATAGTACACAAACTGAGGATGAACAAAGTCATTGAGAATATTCTGGCATCACTTTCTTTCTCTTGCTGTGACCATATGTAGAGCTCCAGGGGCTTTCTTTTATTATTATCCTTTTTAAAACAAGGCAACTTGGAGCTTTCCAACTAGTCTGCATCTGTCTGTTCAGTGACTGATGTCTCATTGCTTTAGATGTTGGATGCCACAATACCTGCTAAAGGTTGACTTAACTAATTATAGTGTAGTACTGTTTGTCTCTACAGCCACCTTCTATGGCCCCAAACCAGGTCCCAACACAGACACCTGATCAGCCGTGTGCTACAAGACCCCATGGCAGCCTCCTACTGTTGTCACAGCAACCCACAACAGACTCCACAGACAAAGCAGGGGAAAAAAAGAGGGGGCAGAAAGAGAAATCCTTCAGGTTTTTAGTAAATGACACTCGAAGCGCCAGGTTCTGCGTCCTCTACACTTCGTACCCCTCTAATTTTGCCTTGCACCTTGTGGCCTCGCTGGAAGAGGAAGCCAGCCAGATCTGCTTCGTCAAGGACTCGGCCTTCTCTGTCCTCAGGGGAGGGGAGGATGCCTCCTCCTTTCTCTCCCGACAAGGCAGGAGCGCACCTGCGGGAGACTGGACGCGCAGGGCGCCGCTACCCGCATCCTACGGTGCCGCTGGATGCCAGCGCAACCCGGCCCCGCACACGCAGCCGGCAGGTCGGAGCACGATCGCGCCCGGGCGACGCGGGACCTACCCGGGTGGGCGGGATTGCCGGCAGCCGGGGTGCACGCAGCGCGGCTGGCCCCCCGGCCCCAGAGGGACGGGGTGGCGGCCGCCGCCGCACCCCTTTCCCGCAGCTCCTCACGGCGGCGGGGCAGCGCCAGGAGCCAGCCCGGCGCGGCAGGAAGGCAGCATGACCCGCAGCCCCCGCTCTGCCCTCCCGCCCGCCCCGCGGCAAAAGGACTCGGGCGGCGGGGCCGGCAGGAGCCGCGCGCGGTGACGTCCGCAGCCCCACGGTCTATTTATAGCGCGGCGATTGGGTTTCATTCATGAAATGCGGCCGCGCCTAAAGGGGCGGTGACCGGACCCGCGCCCGCCGCCTCCGCCCGCCTGCCCGCAGCGCGCACCCCAAACCTGGCACCAGCGCACCCGCGGCTTTCTCCACCAAACTAGGCAAAAAGAAACGCGTGCACACACAGACGTGTCTATGCACAGTCTTTAAATACCGGGTATGCATAAAGAACGCAAAGGTCCTGAAGGCCTCCCTAGGTGATCCCCTGAATTGCGGGCACAATTTCTTAGTGCAGGTGCTGCTGGTATGGTTTGAAATTCTCTCAATTTCCACTAATATTGGAACCCTTCATGTAGGACAGAAACAATTAAACCACAAACCTCCTTCTCTTAAGTTGACAATCAAGACTTGGAGTTTTCTAACCAGTGAACATTGCTGAAGGCCCTGCCTGTCAGTGGGAAAAGCACTCACAGTTCAGTCCAGGCTCCCTCCTAAAACACGGCTCTTCAGCTCTTCTGTTCACCACTTCATGTCAACAAAAAAATGCAACTAACCTTTTAGTGCAGTGAGGAGCATGGGCACAACTGCTGCAGTTAAGGGAACTTTTTTTACACCGTTGTGACTGTTGGAAAGAAAATATTCTCTTAGGGCAACCTGGACTCAGTGTCATTTCTTGGAAAGTATGTCAGAGTCATTTTAAAAACACTGCTTCCAGTAATAGTCAACAGTACCAATACCAGGTTAAAAGCACCTAACTGCATGCAGTTATACTCAATTACTCTCATTTTTAAAATAGCCAGAAGCCAAATGCCTATTAACCAGGTCAGACTGTGACAATTTTCAATTGAGTACATCTATGCCAGGAAAAATTACAGTTCACAACTTCATATCACGGGTGGCTATTAGGTACAGGAGAACAATGAGCATCATCATAGGTATCACAGAAATATTGTGTTCCTTTCCTAGCTTTGCACCGGGGTTTAGTGGACAAGACAAATGCATCAGAAACAAAACCCTCACTCAGATAGTTGCTTACAATCCAAGAAATATCAAACTGATAATGCAGGCAACAAAAAGTAAATAAATGTAAAATATTAAATCCTACAATCCACGGATTCAAAATTAATAGTTCAATTACCTTCCATTCCTTAAATTTCAAGCTCTACATGAACTTTTTTTCTCCACAAATGAGGGTTATAAGTTTTCAGTCTATGCAAGAACAACAAACCCTGTGTATTCACTTGTCTCTAGGACACGCAACTTTTAGGAAAGCGATAAGGCCCATGTTTATCTCACTTAATTCAGGGGTCTGAGCAACTCAGGGTGATAAAAGTAGCATGATGCTAAAAAGGGTATTAGTTTTACTGGGCTGTTTCAACATGACAATTCTTAATTCCTTATTGGTGGTGCCTTTGGTTTACAGTCTAAGTGATCATTTTCTGAAGACAAATCACAGAGCTACTACCCAATGTCACTACTAAAACCACCTAGACTACCACTGCTACACACAGAGGGAACACTATTGTCATACCAAGTAAGTTAGCATCATGCAGAAGAAAACTGATACAAAGTAACCAGACTTGCTCTGATACTGACTCAAAATGTATTGTACAGCAATTAAAAAAAAAAAAAAGAAACAAAACAATAAAATCCTTTAGATCCTCTTGCAAGCCTACAAGAATAAAGGAAGATGGCAGTAAGAAGGGAGAAAGTATTATTTTTAGTGCACACAGTATATTTAGCAGAATACAGCAATGACAAAGATTAGTCAGGAGGTCAAAATAAGAAAGAAACAAGGGGTTGCTTTTGATGGTGATGAATAAAAGGTCTTGAGTTTCTTCCTTTTTTTTCCCATTTCATCAAAGGGTACCCAGAGCCTGAAGGCTTCTCTGCATCTTTGGAAACAGCTACATGCTACTATGTAGTTTCAATTTTGATGACTGTCTACAGCAACTTTTATCATTGGGTGCTTTCCCACCACAAATGTATAACTTCTTATACAATTCATATTGCAACTTTTCCAGCAAAGTATAAAATACTCAGGATAGTTAGAAGCTGTCTGCTCTTTGACACATAATCCTTTTGAACTGTATTGACATTTTTCCAAACTTTTAAATAAACAGTAGAGTTTTGGCCATAAACTTGACTGATACACCTTGAGAATTGGCTGTAACACAACTCTAACAGGCTGTAGAGCAACCAACAGTTTCTAGGCTTTGATACAAGAAAGCACAGCAATAAGCCACAAGTATTCCCACTGAGTTTGCATAAGCATAAAAAATATATGAATGGTAAAGCTGTACTCAATTAGATGTTTAAGTATTCCAGGTAGCCAGATTGGATATTTTTTTTTTTTTTTAATTTGTTTTCTTTCAGGGGAGACTAAAAGCTAGGGGGAAAGATAGAAGGAAAAAAGCTCCATCTTTGCAGCAATCCTAAAGGATATGGGATTGGACCATGGCTAGCATTTAACTATCAAGTCCGCTTTTGCCAAGTCCATACAGCTTTCCATAACATGATTATGGGCTGCCAAGCGTGCCCCATCATTGCATCTCTATTATGTGCTTTTAACACAATCACAACTTAAGAGAATAGCTGGATAAAAAAGTATAAAATTATTATTTAAAAATGCATTCAGAACCATGAAGAATTCTACTTATTCAGGATTATTTTAGTTTTCTAAAATCCAAACCACATTTTTACCTGCAAATGTAAAGGTATATTCCTCTATGCTCCAACATCTTATTTGTTATTCTGGGGCTAAATTAACCTTTTGTTTTTGAGAATATATTTCTCAGATGATTAAAAAACGTCAGGAAAGAACATCAGTTGTGCATAAATGGTAACTGAATTTACAAATAACCTTTCTACTCATGGATCTGGAGAGCTAGTTTAACTTCAGAGGCTGCTCCAATGTGCAGTGTTAGCAGAACTCCTTAGGGAGCTTTTGACCAGCTCAGAAATGCTGAAACTCAGTGCTCTCAGGCCTTTCCATCCTCTGCAGTCCTGAAGTACCAGAGAAAAGCTCTGGAGTAGATAGGTTAAAAAAAACCAGCTAAGGATAACAGGTGGTGCAGGAAGAGGGGACTACAAGCATTTACTTTAGCTTCTTTGTCACAGCTCTTCTGGTAGAGGACAAAATGGACTAGCCTGTGGTTCTTAGGAACCCCATCATAATCGAAGTCTGCTGTATCTGCAGAAGAATGGTAGTCTAAGCGGTAAGTCTGAAGTTTAGTTTTTATATTAGTGTTTACCAGCCTTCTGAGAAAGTCTACATCCCAGACTCATCCAGACTTGAGACCATGTGGAAGCAAAGGGTTCTTCCCTCTATTAGAGGTCTAGGTAGATTCTATCACAGATGCCTGTTTTAAAACTATAATTAAAATAAATCAATAAAAAAAATCTAGTGATGTGGCCTGTTGCTCTCTCTGAGGACCCACTCAAGCTTTTAATTCAGGACAACAGAGATTAAATCCCCTTTGCTTTAGGTAGTAACACTCAAGCATGAATGCCGTTTCCTCAGACAAGTTACACACTCTGACAACAGTCAGCATGGACAATTCCTGGACTGGACTTCAGTGTGCACTGAGAAAGGGTAGATCTGACATTGCAAATGCAGTCTGGGACAGTCCAAAAATGATACTCAGGACAAACTAGAGCTCCTCTCCCTTCCTTATCCCTGAATGCAGGGGCCCTTTATATTAGAAGACTTTAAGAACATATTAAGATTAAAAGATTATTAGTGGAAATAAGTTTAAAAGTGCAAGAAATTAAGTAAAACAAAGGAATTTAAATTATCCTATGTGGGCTCTATGCTGCATATAGCAATCTCACAGGGACAGAAGTGCTCTATACAGCCCATGAAATCTGCTTTCAACAATACAAAAGAACATGAATGAATGATGTACAACCAAAATAAGGAGCCATGTAGTACTTCAGCTATGGACATCACCATCCACCCATTGTGTGATATATGCAGTCTCAGCCAGCTGGAAGCATGTGAATTAAAATATTAGAATTACTCAGCTTCTGTCATTGAAAGCTACTTTTTCCTCACAATTAGGCTTAGAAGCTTTAATTACGTAAGTAGATGAGAATAATTTCTAACTACTTTTATAATGGATTAGCAAATATCCCATTAGATATTATCCATTTAAAAAATCATAAAGAGAATAAATGCCTTGAAAATAATATGTAAATGCATATTCTATACACATTTAAATAAAATTCAAGTAATTTCATGTCAATACAATTTTTATATGAACGGGTTTGTATTCAGAACTGTAATGTACTCATGCCAAATGCTTATGCATTCACAATTACCTTTCTTTTCAAAAGTATTATATATTTTACACAATTCTTTTTTTCCTTTGGTGTAGTAAGGACAGAGCTTCATGTTTGATGTAAGGTGCTTCTATTTAGTGATGGCAACATAGATTCTCAGCCAACTTCGTTAGTTCAATGCCAGTTTGTTAGGCCAGTTGCATCCTTTTCATAATATCCCACACAATCATTTTAATTCTCGGAGATGGAGACACATAACACATACTTCTCTGTGTGCGTTAGATACTCTAACAAAGACCACTATACATTTATTTCTAAGTTTTTTTTCTGTTATTCACTGAAAGCTAAATATAGTGCAAGGCCATCATTTGAGAAGCCTGCAATGCACCAGATTCTACTAGTGCATTCTATGAATGATATACAGAACCAGTTGTTTGTCTTAGGAATTGTATTTCCACAATCTTTCACTTGCAGAGGGATATAAAATGCTTAACATATGCACACATTTTAAACAGCTGGGTAAACAAGAAATGGACTTTCTAGAGAAGGAAAATGCCAATACTTATAATTTGGAATAAAAATTAGATACCTACTACTTTTTCAGAGTTTTATTTCAACAATGCTTTAGTCTAATCACATGTAGGATATTTGCTTACCCCCACTTCCATATTTAACAGGTTAATTATAAAGACACTGCTCTCCCCACCTTACCCCACAACAGAATCATTGCTCTTTTGTTGTGCAACTGTGAGAAGAGTCTAGTTTCCCCTATAACCTCTTGTTAGGTACCTGAGATAGTAACTAGATGCCCTCTCAGCCTTTTCTTCTTCAGACCAGATAATCAGCTCCCTCATACTCTCTGTGTACATCTTGTGTTTCAGTCCCCTAACTGTATTAGTGGCCCTTCATTGCATTCTATTCTGTTGATCAGTCTCTCTTGAGTACTGTGAAGCATGACAACTGGACTCAATTTTGACCTCCTCTTTTCAGATGTCCTAGCACAGCCCTGTATGTTGTTAGCCCTTATTGCTGGAAGGGTGCCTTCCTGACTCAGCTATGTCTCAGCCTGTTCACTTGTCAGCATTTCTCTCATGAAACCTTACAAAACTCTGATTTTGCTACTATACTTTTTCTACAGGCTGCATAGTCTGGTTTTAAAAGGGGGTGAATTCATTTGAATAGTCCCAGTTTGCAAAGTTAGGTGTACAAGGATACAATTAAGCAAAATAAGTTTTTTGCTTAATATGAAGAGCAACATGAGAAACAGCTGAATGGTTACCCGAGAATCTCCCCAGGGAAGAAGTGGCAGTGATGGCTCATTGCATTCACAACCCAGAGAAGACAAGGGTGTGTTAAGAATTTGCTGCAGAACATGGTTTTGTATTAGATGTGTAACTTTTTTTTAATGGCAACAAGGTTGCAACAGCTTGTGTTTGCTATATTCTCTGCTTCTACATCCTCAGAACTACAACATGGGCAAGAAAAACTTAATCAGCTTGTAAAAACTGTTCCAACTAGAATCTAAATGGGAAGAACTGACTAGTAGGAGGATTTCTTCTTCAATGTTTCATTTTGCTGTTTGGCAAGGGAACGAAGCTAGAAGTGACTACAACAAAGTGTCATAAGACTTTCTCTCAGCTCTCCAAAGCATGTCAAATTTATCAGCTATGCTCAGTATTTCAGGGGTTTTCCAAGGAACAGGAGATTCATCTTTAAAATCAATTGTTTGCCCTTTATGGCAATCTATTGGAGTGTTAGCTTTTATAAAGCTCACTGACCAAAATTAAGGTTAATGCTATGCGTAATGCAGCTATGGAAGGCTGACAAATACACAAAGTATTCTAATTTCTTGTTAATTCTGTCCCTACCTACTGCCTCTGTTCACAGACTGGGACACACCAGAAATACATTTTCAGCCCAGAATCACTCTTTATTGTCACTTCACAGGGCAATATTCACACATATATGACATGCTAATCCCAGCAACAAATCCTCACCTTGAAGAAGTGATTTCATGTATGTATTGTTATCCATTTATCTTATCTGAAGTGCTGGCATCTGCATAATTGTTAAAAGTTTCTTTAAACATTTCTGCCACCTAATAAGATGTCAATGGAATACATAGAACTTCTTTGCTGAATGAAATGAGAATTACAGAAAATAGTCAGCTGGGGAAGATCTTCTGTTTGACCTTCTGGCTAGCTGATCTCTGCCCCTCCTCTATGAACATCAGTCAAAGTGCACTTCTCAGAGTACTGGATTCAAAGAGAAAGTGCTATTTTGGAACCCTTTTATACTGCAAAAGGAAGTTTTCAGTGGCAAACACAGTCTTTGTTTCTCACTCTTGATCAGAGTGATTGAGTTTTAAAAGCCATGTACATGGATCAGCTCTCATTCTTTAAAACATTATTAAATGCTCTTCCTGCCTTTTGAGGCTTGTAAAAATTATCTAGTGTATTGAAAGCCTAGTGGCTTTATATGCAGAAGGATACAAAATGTAGACCAAATTTTAGAAGCTGAAATATTGGTCAAAGATTGCATAGATTCTACAGGAGCAATTAATAGAGATCCCTGCAACAATATGCCATTATTTCTTTGATTTGCTTATACTGGTGCTATAAAGAGATCATGAGGACAAGTCTTGAACACTGATCTCTAATTACAGAAACTGGACAGTGGAGGGTAGGGATGGTGAGGGGAAGAGAAACAAAGTGGATTTTCTCTCCTTTTGCACAGTTGCAAAAGATTAGTGTAATTGGTCTATGAATCACTGCTTATATACAAGAAGAGCAGCCAACAACCATATTCTGATCTTTACAGGGTGCCAAACCAACAGAGCAGGATCAAGTAGTAGAATCAAGGACAGCTTAATCTCACCATCATTAATCTTTGAGAAACAGTCTTGTTAACTACAACTTACTCTTCTGCACCTCTGTCCCATAGTTAGCTAGACAAGAAAGTAAAAAACTCCAGTTATGTTTTAAGAGTGTGATATAAATCCTACTGAAACTGAGAAAGGAAGGATTCCATTTACTCCTCTGGGGTTAAAATGAGGTGAAAGTTAAAGAAAAAGTCCACAGAGTTTGTTGAAACATGTCTGTTTCGAAAGATAAAGACAAATAACTTAGAGTAGCTGAAATAAGAGTACTGAATGAAACACCTGTCACTTCAACATTTTTCCATCAGG
Source organism: Apus apus (assembly GCF_020740795.1). Taxonomy (NCBI): domain Eukaryota; kingdom Metazoa; phylum Chordata; class Aves; order Apodiformes; family Apodidae; genus Apus; species Apus apus. The sequence goes on from NC_067285.1 coordinate 30,898,202, forward strand.
TTGTTCAAAGAATGTACTAGTCTGGATTAAAATCCCCTGCATAAGATTACATTACAATTTTTTATTTATTTGAATAGTGTGATTTCCCACAGCAGCAACACCATGGCTTTAATTATTAAAGATTCAAATTAAAAGTCTCAAATTCCTGTTACATTCTGCACATTTCAACCATAATTTTTTTGAAAGAGAATACTTCTCCAGAAAGGTAAGACGTTGTGATTCTTACAACCATTTATACCAGTTTAATGACATGATTTAGTTGCACAAATTGCCTTGCAAAGACTGCACTTTCACAACACAAACTTAAATTCAGTGGATTAGACAGGATTATTTCAACAAAAGGTTTCTCCTGCTCAAACATTGCTCATCTATTTTAGTGGTTTACTTCAATATGTCTAAGCAAATCTAGTTACCAATTTTTTGTTTCCCTGATGACTTGAGCCCTTAGATATTACTGGAGTTGGCTCTGATGGACATCATTCTGTCCCTGAAACACTTTCTATAAATTACAGTAAGTGTATGTAGTTGAATGACAATGGTGATTGCAGGAATTGCAGAGGAATACACACAAGTCATCCATACAAGTGAATGCACACAAGCAATTCCAAGTCTAAGAGGCAGGCAATGAAGACAGTCTGCGTGTTTCACCACAGGCTGTTTGATGAGCCTTTCCAAAATTATGTTTATTAGGAATAGTTACCAAAAAGGATTCTGTTCCTTCTTAATTACACCATTCAAAAGCCATCAACCATGAAAGCACATCTTTCTTGCATGTATTTGTAGTTTTAGAGGGTGTAGAACATAATACCTCCAGGAGCTGTCAAAGTAACATTGTTACAGGCTTGAAATACAGATTAGGCAGAAGACAAAATGTTTAAAGGATTCAAGCTACTTTGTATACTGTGTGCTGCAAAGCATAGAGAAAAAGACATCACTTTCCAATCACACATACACAAACAGATAACTGCAGCAATTAAACATGTCAGGAGCAGTATTTACCTTTGTGAAATTAAAAACAAACTAGAACTGCCACCAGTGGTTTTGAAGTTCATCAGGCAGTTAGTAAGGTTTAACAAAATCAAAATATTTCAGTGCCTTGAATTTTGTCAAGCACTCATTGCTTGGAAGACATTTTGCCATAATGAATTCTACTAAGAGTTGTTTGTTGCTGTGTTTTGTTTTGCTTTGGGCTGTTTTGTTTTGTTTTTCAATAAAGTAGCAAGGCTTGTAACCTTTTATTTTTAAAGAACTCTTTTCAGTCTTTTCTGAGTGAAGCCTAAAGTAAGTTCCTAGGTAAGAGTAGAAGAGAAGAACTGCAAAGTCATCTGAATTGTCAGATAAATTAAATTGCTAGTCTTTGTGCTGTAGTGGCTAACACAAATGTATCCATTTTATTCCACAGACTGTGGAGAAAGTAATCTCTGAGAAAACAGTAGCTTCTTTATCCAGAGAGCTAAATTTACTACTACTCCTCTCATAATGCCCCAAGAGACACCCAAGCCCATAAGCAAATAAGCTGTGACTGGGCTATTAAGGAGCAAATAACACCTCTACAAAGACATGACTTCCACAGTTGCAGCACTTGCTGACTCAAGCACATGACAATGTGTAAGCTAACTTTCATCCTGACCTGCAGACAGGTTCTCTTCAAGATGTGAGACCCAATCACAGAAGCAACAGAAACTGGTGTGGAAACAGTGAGTTCATGGAATATATCTTCCAAGACCACTATTCTGTAACTTATCTACACAAGCTATGTGTGCTACCTAGAAATTCATTTAGAAACAGAAAAATGAGGCTGAGAAGTGAGACTCCAAGCTGGGAGCAGAGGTGAAGAGAGATACTGGGGTTCTTAGGTGTGCCATTTGCCTTAATAAGTTCTCCATGATGCTGAAGTGGCTTTTAGTGTATTGAATAATACATAGGCTCACAACTTGCATAAGTATAATATTATATACTGGCTTTCAATAACTGCATTTCCTGTAAAGTGACCTCTATTTCTGTTCACAAAGTATATGTTTGTCTTTGATGATGTGCTGGAGGGGCTCATTAAATTACTAATGTAACTATTAAAGCTATTAAATTACCAATCTTGAGGGATCAATGCAAAGCACATTAAGATAAGCATAAATGCAAAGTAAACCGTGTGTCTCTCTAGTTCAATGACGCTCCTATGAGGCAGTGAATGCTGAAATCTTTCTCCTGACAGCATTAACCCCTTCTTTGTATGACCCTCCCTGGCCAAAACACAAGTAGTTCTTCCAGAGCTAATTAAACATTCTGTTTGGTAGTACATAATGATAGGAGGGAGCACTTGGTTGGTGTTTACTCATACCCAGTGGAGAGACTGCTCCCTTAGCTTCCTGACAAGATGCTTATTTTCATTCACATTGTCACTATGTTTTCCCATGAACAAATATTTATACTTCAGAGGAAATGTTTCAGTAACATGTATCAAGCAGAGTAAGCAATATGTTCACTTCCCTTCCTTTATTATGAGAAAGCAATTTTGCTCACATGAGAAAGTAAATAAACAGATTCCCTAGAGATGCCTGGGAAGGGGCTCATTCTTGCAGGGAACCAGTCTTGAAAATATTGGCAAGCATGTCACTGTGTTAGATGACCTGTAGAGGTTCCCTTTGTAATTGCAAGAGATGAATATATCAGAGAGTTATTGTTTCCTTTGTTCAGAGAAACAGGCGATTGTTGTATATCTCTGTCTAAACTGAAATAATTTCTCTTCTGACAAATTTTTGTAGCATGTTGTATTCCTATTTTCATTATTATAATATACATTTAATACATATGGCAAGATAGAAATTCAGCTTTTGGTAATGCTTCTGAGCATTTATCACATTGGGAAGGCAAATTTGCAAAAATGACCCAGCTTCATTGAATATTCAGAAATTTGAGCAGGGGGCTGGACTATAGGACCTCCTGAAGTTCCTTACAACCTGAAATTTTCTGAGATACTAAATCAAGGAGATTTACTTGGTTTTACTAACTTACATGCTTACTGTACGAGCCAGTGAAGATCTGGGTGTGATATTCAATTCAGCAAAAGCATTATTATTATTATTATTATTATGCACTTGTAATTCAGGTTGGCCACAGCCCCACGTTTTTCCTGGGCTGCACAGAGCAGGAACAGAGAAAGCTGCCTGGTTGCATAAAACAGTATCTGCATATTTGTGGTACAAACTCTTTCCTCATCCCAGGTTCTCATTCATTTCCTGTCTCTACAGCTAGTTTGTGAAAGTATTCACTTTTGAAAATTAGACTTGGCAACTTCCATTTCTTTGATATTTTGAAGAAAAACTTGACATTAGGTCAAAAGCTATGTGCAGAAGCTGCCCATTACACTAACTCTGCAACAATGCAGATCCTTTATACATTTGTTTTTATCTACTGGAATATCAGAACAAAGCTGACTAATCCTGTAAGTGAATGGATTAATTCTAGGACTTTTCAGTTTAAACCTTTAGTAAAGTTCTCCAAGTCACAGATGCAATAACTTTAAAATACCTGACCAAATGCTGCTGGACAGAACAGCAGAGGCAATAGGCAACACTAAATAAGTCAGCTTTTCTTTTTTAAAATTTCTCTCTAGGAATACATACCTCACTGGAGAAAATAACGTTCATATCCATTTTTAACAGTTTCATTAAAAGCAGAATTCCATTAAAGATATCTCATGGCTTTCTCTTACTGTTGTTCTCCTGGAGGTGAAAGGTGGAAAAAAAATATATTAAAATGAGAGAATAAACCTTACTATTTTTAACCTAATATTGCAACGCATGCAATACCAAAGACATCTCTTATGATCTATTTTATATTGTGAAGCAAGCCTGCTTGGTCAACAAAACAGTCTTTCAAAGTTTCAAACAGGTCAATTGCATGTCTCCATTAAAATACTAACTGTTCACTCCAATGTTCTGAAGAAGTCCTGGTGATGAGCTTTTGAGCATAACTGGAAATTGACACAGCTCTGTTGAATAAAGCATGTTCTTGAATAAGTTTCCTCTGAATTAGAGTTAAAAAATCATCTTATGTGTCAGAATCAAACCCTGGTGTATCACAGTTAACCAGCCCTTCATAGATAAACTATCAGACTCTGAGAAGATAGTTTCAGCCCACATTGAAGAAGGTCACAAGACTTTAAAATATGAGCTGACAGACTGATGACATGTGAACTGGGACTTCCATCTTGCTTCCACCTTTGGTCTTGAATAAAATCAATTATAGAAGTGCTTTGTTTGGTTTGGTAAATGTCTAGATAATTGTGGCTAAACAAAGCCTAAGGTTTTCCAAGAACCTAAGCAACATTGATTTCACCTCAGATGCAGCCCTAAAAGGAACACTCAATGAGACAAGTAGCTTTCAGAGGTTTCATGCTAGCTTGAAAAGGAGGAGTGAAACACAGATTCTCCAGCTGAAAAGACTACTGGCGTGCTTAGCTTTTCTAAGCATTTTTTCTTCCCAGTAACATTCCAGAGCTGAATTTAGGACTGAAGTTAGTTTCTCACAAGAATTTTGCAGATATCCTGCAAAATCACACCTTTTGCAGATACCCTGCACAAGACAACAGTGAAGGAGAACACAGAAAATGAAGTATCACCTCATTCCACCTTTGTGGAATAGGCAAGCCACTGGAATCAATGATAGAGCCAAAGAAGGGGGAGGAATCTGGTTTGTCTGATCACAAACTCAGAGCTTTCTCCATCAGCCTTTCACTGCTTTGTATTTATTAAAATCTACAGACATAGCCATCATAGCTATCATAGCCACAGATACACAGATTCTTCTCGCTCTTAAAACAGACATGCAAAGCCCTTCCATCAGCTCATTCATAATTCTTTCTCAGAAAGGATGAACTATTTACATTATTGTCCTATTAAAGGCCACATTAAGACTCTCCCGCTTGCTGAAAGATTTTTTTAAATTGTTATGCTGTAAAGTCAGAGCAGTTGTTTGAAAAAGTGTAAACAGATAGAAATGTAGTTAAACCTGATTTTCATCATTACTAAAGCACAAGCCTAAGAGTTCCACTTCACAGAAAAAACGTTTCTATCCTCCATCCCTCAACCTTCAATCTTAATTCCACTTTCAGGTTTTGAAGACAGTTGGGATCACAAAACAAAGTTTCTAATCTCAATTAGCATTATGCTGCCTGATTACACCTCCAAATTAGAAACAACTTCCATACCACGGCAGTGGAGGCAGATCTTTTATTTCTGTGATGATGATCTGCACTCAGAAGAACAGAGCAGCTAAATCTGACATGCAGCTTCCTTATCTGAGCGTTGAGGAGGTCACAGCTGAAAAGAGAGCTGGTGTTATGTGACTCTAACCCTGTGTGCCTGCTCAACAGCGCATCAGTTCTGGCTGTGGCAATGCAATTCCTTTTCTCTCCCATCTGCTCCTCACCCTGGGAGGCATTACCTGAACTAATGCTCACCCACAGCAGCAAGTGCCCTATGGTGGTGTCCGCAGGACATAAATTAAGGTCACTGAAAGCTGAGAGAAACTAAAGCCAGCTGGAACAGAGAGTAATTCAGCAAGGCATGTACTTATATGGTCTAATTCTCCAAGGTAGGAAGGGGAGGAGCAGGTGGCTGTTGCTGCAGGTTGGCAGGTGATATAATCGCAGCACAAAGCAGGCCCAGAAGAAATGCAGATGAGACCATGTGGAATGCTGTGAGCTGGCCTAGGAGCCTCTCCTGCTGTGGAAAAGTCATTCCTCTAATGCGATGACACTAGAGAAAACTCAAGAAAAACTCAGCTCAATTTCCTCCTCAAATCCACCCCAGCTTCACCTCTGGGTTGTTCAGTAGATTTATTCAGTCTTTTATTCTGCACCCCATTTTTGCTTTGTTTTGTTGTTGTTGTTTTTTAGAAAAAGATTTCCACCAAAATAACAATATTGCAGAATCATACCCTCTTAACCTAGTTCAGAGCTTTCTTTCACTAGCCTATCATACCTATGTATTGTTTTCACATTTCTGTAACATCACAGATTTTCAGTAGATATCCCCAAAATCTCTTCAACAAAATTTGAGGGATTATATGGAAGAAAAGTAACTGCTTATAAGCATGTTTCTGCTTTGTTTAATATGGTCTTACTTCCAAATTTGACTTCAGAAGTTCAAATACTGGAAGAAGTTCAAGTAAAAGAAAGAGCAAACCCCAGTTCAATGTTGTAATCTTTGCTATGACACACCTCACTTGCTGTACATTACATGGTTGAACAGACAGTAGAAATGTTACTTCCCATTGATACCCAAACCAACATTTCCTCTAAATATATTTCAAACCTTTAATGTTCCAGAATCCACAGTTAATGTAAATGTTTTACCCTTCCTGCTTCACTTTAGACAAGTGTGCTTTTTCTAGGTTCTTCTTTAGAGATAAGTATATCCATTACATAGATAAAAGTAACTGGTTACATGGTGCAAATACTTTTATTTAACTAAGTACAAACTATCGGTTCGGTGAGAAGTTGACCATCAGGTTCTAAGGTAGGACGTGATGATTGCCACTAACCTTACCACAGGAGCACCCACAATAACTCAGTTAAACATCTGCTAAACAAAAGTGTATGCATTAAAGCTCTGGTTTCCTATGCTCCCCATGTAGGAAAAAGTTTTGCCCTTTTCTCATCTCCCTTTTCTGAGAGCTGCAAAAGAGTGGGGCAGGGTATGGTCCACACTGCTTCTCCCCCAGAGGTCCTCAACAACTGTGAGGAAGAGAAGGGGCTCTCTAATTTATCCTTCCATTAGCATTTTTGGAGATGTGTTCTTCTTCACAACTGGCTCCTCTTGTATCTGGTTCTCTACATGCATTTGCACTCTGTACCACTTGCAAATTTCATTCATGTAATGCAGAGATCCATTAATAATTGAACATTACAGAGGAACCTAGGGGCAGGAATATTCCATTTTTGCTCATGCAATAGATGTTACTTTGCTAGTACGTCAACTCAAGTTATCTTTGTGCATGCTACGTTAATTCAGTAAATGGCTTTTCAAACAAAGTGCACTCAGAAAGTGCCTGGAGAATCTACACAAGAGGAAAGTTTAGTTTTTATAGCAAGATCAGTCCCAGAAAGAGAAATGAAGATTTTAGTTTTGCCCATTGAGTTTCCAAAAAGTGCAGATAGACAGAAAGAAGAAATCGCATAAAGTCGCCCTCTGCATGAACAAGTAAAAGTCAGATCAGGCGTACCGATAAATATCCCAACGCACGGCTTACAGCACCTTCAGAGGAACCCTGAGCACGCCTAACGGTACTGAACAGCTGCACGGCGTTGCGGCTGGACCGCCTGCGCACCCCAGGGAGCTGCCGGCTTGTCGGGCCGTGCCGGGGAAGGGAACGGGACAGCGGGCCGGGCAGGCAGGTGCCGGCTGTCCCCAGGGGCTCCTCGCAGGACCTGCCCTCCCGGCGGCTCGCCCGGCGCTGCCTCAGCCGCCCGCCTCTCCTTCCGCGCTCCCCTCAGGCCCGCAGGAGCTCGCCACCCCGTCCGGCCACCGCCAGGTCACCCGAGCCGCGGAAACACTCGCACAGCGCCTGGCAGAAGCGGCATCTTCCTCCCACCCTCCCTCCCTCCCTGGCCCGCGGGACAGCGATCGGGGCCGCGCGTCTCACCTGAGCGCGGAGCGGGACCCGCCGGGTGCAGACCGAGTGTCACTGCCAGCCGCCGCGCCGCCCGGCAAGGCCCGCCTCTCCAGCGGTGCTTCGCTTCGCGGCCCGCCCCGCCCTGCCCTGCCCTGCCCTGCCCTGCCCTGCCCGGCCGGCCCGGGCCCCCGGCGGAGAGGCGCAGCGCGGCGCGGCGGGCGCGCCCAGCAGCCAACCGGCCCCGGCGGGCTGCGCCGGGCCGTCACGTGGCCGCGCTCGAGCGCTGGGTGCCGTTACGGCCGTTAGAGCCGCGCGCGGCGGCGGGAAGCGGGGGGGGAGGGCGAGGGCGGCGCTGTGTGGCGGCGCGCGCCTCCCCTCAGGTGAGGGGTGAGGGCCCCGCAGCTCCCGCAGCCCCCGCAGCCCTTCCTGCCCTCGGGAGAAACCGCTTCCAGGAACTGAGGGGCTGCAGAGGCAGGAAGTCCTGCGGGGCCCTGCGAGGGGAGCGGGGAGGTCGGTCTCCTGTCCCCCCGCACGGTGCGACCGGCCAGGACGCCGCGCTGCGTGTGAGCGCACGAACGATGAAATGACCTGTCCCGTGGCGAGGTCAGGGTTTGTATATTTCAGGGGAGCGTGTGTAGTTCTGTGTTTATAATTTATGTCTGCTGAGTAAATTATACTGCACTGTTCACCTGAGTTTCCCAACAAAGAAATTCCATGCCGAATCGTCACTGGAAAACAATCTTAAGCTCTTTTTCCCAACAGGATGCTTTCCCTTTACACTGTCCTCAGAGTGTTTGAACTCTGTATCATTAATACACTAACAGATATCTTTAAAGAACAATAGTAGGAAGTCAGAAGTAATCTAGTGCCGTACACTATGCAAAAGGGTTGTAGAGCATAGTGCTGAAATGCTTAGGTAAAGTTTGGGGAACTGCCCAGTAACCTGGTATTAAAGGAATTCTTTGATCACTCAGTGTCTTGTAGTTGGTTTTCTGCTCTGGGTCTTTCTGTTTGTAGGTTCAGGAGGTGCTCGGGGGACTGTGGAGAGCAGGTATTGAGCAATTGCCAGTGCTTCGTGTCACTCAGCAGTGACATTTAATATTGGTTGTAGAGTGTTTCTGACAGCATAGCTCTTCTAGGCTAAATAAAAAGTGATACAAGGCTTAAAGACAGCAGGAGCTGGCAGTACTACAGGTAGAGGCAGGCTGAGCTTGTTGCCAAAATACTCCTCCATTTGAATGGCAGAGGTCAGCTATCCTTCTGTTTACAACTAGTGAACTAGCTCCCAGATCATGAAAACCAGAACAAAAGCAAGGTTCATTGAATTTCTTTTATTTTTTTGACACTTGGTATTTCATGTGCTTTCCTGTGCAGTCATGGAGGCATGAAACTTACCTGCTATGTTTTGTATCAGTACTGCTGTATATATGTTTACTGTATCAGCACAAGCTAAATCAATATGCTGAACTGTGCTGCAGGGTGAATTAGCCTGTGTGGATCTCCATGCTGCCGTGGATATACTGCCTTCAGCACATAAATCATTGCTTTGGAGTACTGTCAAGCACTGGCATACCTTGTGCTTTAGCTTTGTAAAATAAGTGTGGGAGGATAATCACAGGATTCCAGGATCTGGGCGTTTAAATAAATGACACTTGGTATGGTGAGCTTCTTGTGAAGTGAACAAAAAGCAAAAAGTGTTAATTTGGCTAAATTTTAAGCCTTTGAATAAATCCTAAAAGAGAATGACCTTTGTTGTATGTGTGGTACCAAGGGCAAAGAAAGATTGCTGGGCCGTAACTAGTCCCTAGATAGTGAAGGATTATTTTGTTCAGGAAGATTTTATTCAGAGTTCTGGTAACTTATATTTAGAGCCCCATTGAGGAAGCCTCCACAGTGGTTTCACAGAATTGTGTGCAGAAATGTGTAGTTGTGCAATTTAAATTAGCATGAACTGTCTAAATTCCTATGACTTGTGCTGGAAACACACTATCATTCACAAGGCAATTGGAGCAGACAGCTGAGCTCACAAGGTTATCGTCTGCATCTGTTCAGAAGGTGGCCTCAGACCTTGTATTGGCTAACGTTTTTAGCTCTGCTAAGTAAATCCATGTGAGATAAAAGTCAACCCATGCAACAAATTCTGTAGTTTGCTTTAAATCAGCTGTGCTTTGTGGACAATGAATTACTTGCTTCTATTTCATGTATTTCCCTCAGCACTTCAAAATGAATTTAGGTTGTGTAAAATGTTATTGCCTGACAGTTTTGGAAATTGAAGTCCCATGTTTAATTCCAGAATGGGTCCAGCACAAGCAAGTTTCTCAATGCTACCAAGGAAGGAAACTTTGCTAGGCTGAGGATAGTCCGATCACTTATTTTCTCATGCCAGCAATGGCAGGATTCCTGTTTCTTCACTGCCCTGTAGCTACTGCCCTGGGTCTAGGATATTTTTGTTACATTAAATCTATGCTTTGGGTATTAGGACTGCGTATTTAATTCAGAAAAAAAAGTGCAAGTATTTTGTAAGTCATCTGCTTTTTAAAATATGGTTACTATGTTTCAGCCTTAAATTAGTTTGACAGTAGTATGAAAAGTAATGGTCTTTGTTTTTACTGATTTTTGCAAATTAAGTTATGCATTTAAGCTGCAGCTTCTTTTTGTGCGAAATTGCAGGTGTTGAAGCTATAAGCAGAGATGGAGAGTGTGATATTATCCTTTAAAGTCCACATGGAATGGATCAGGAAAAGCTGTGTAAGTCCTAGGCTTCCAGGAATGGATGCCAAAGCATTTTATTAAATTTGCTGTTAAGAATAATTGTTGGCTGACAGTTGTGTGACTTTATGACATTATCTCTTGAACCTAGTCACAAGGCAGACTGATACCAGTCGTGATGTCAAGACTGTGATTATATTGCTCCCCATTCACAGAAGATACTGTGGTGACAAAAATATTTATGGTTGTGATTGCCGCACCATTGTAGATGAACTGCAGCTGAGTTACTTAGACTATAGTAGCACCAGATGACTCATGTCTTCCATTATATGGCTGAATTCTTAGAGGAAAACAGATTTGAGAGAGGATTTTGTTCTGTAAAGAGGTGATACAAAATCTGTTCTGTGGTGGCTGATGGATTTGTTTTCTTCAGAACCCACTAAACATAAAGGATGGAGCTAGGCTGCCTGAACATTCTGAAAGTCCTAATACCTGTTTTCAAACAGTGCCTGGAAGCATTAGGTCTATCTGACAGTTAACAGAGCTTAGATCTTTGTGATGTGGTGGAATACAGGTTATTTGTGCACTCAGTTCTGCCTAGTGAGCTGTGGTGACAAGGGAGGTCATATGTGAGATGGCAATGAGCAGGTTAATGAAGTAATGTCGCTGACTTTCCTGGCTAGGAGCCAATGTATCATTATGTTACAATTTACTGAGATATTTTCAATACTTTACCCTCTCTTGTCACAACTATTTTACTGTCTATGACCTCAGGATTATGGCTGTAGCCCCTCCATTCCAGACAGGAACTGGCTTCAGAAAGTTGCACTGCATTGCTGAGTATTCTCTGACTCTGTCCACAACCTGCAGTGGGCTGTGCCAGCTCTGGCTTACATTCTTATTCCCTGTTATCTGGAGGTAGGACAGATGAAACTCTCATTCTCCACATCTCTGTGTGGAAAAATATTGTATTGGCCTTCTGGCTGCTTCTTTGTCCCAAGAGGCATCAGAATCACAGTGATTTAGCTACTGAGGGCTTTCAGAACCTTTCTTAGAAGGCCTTATAACGGCTTTAAGCTGTAATACAACAAATAATTTCAGAGTAATGATACGTTTCAGTTCTTTCCTGCAAGGTTTTGGCATGCCTACACCTGAAACACTGTTCATAGTTCAGTTATGAGTTGTGAGCAGAGCAACAGCGTCAGAAGGCACGCTAGAACCTTTTGCTGAAGGTTTACACCATCTTTATAGGCTGTTATAAACATAATATTATAAACACTGAAGCAATCATCCCTATGAATCACTTTGTGTTCATACTAGAAAAATCTTCTACGTAAGACTGGCAGAGATTTGTGTAGGTAAAGACACTGGCTTGGGAACCACATGAGAGAGAAAGAATTTAGTGGCAGATTGTTGTAACAGTGAAATATTTTAGCATGAGCAGAAATACAAGCTAGGTTGTGGAAATGGCAAATCTATAATATTCAAAAGTCACACAGAGGGAATCCATTCCTGATTTTGGCAAACCTACCCAAATCTCCCATTGCTTTGTGGCTCAGAAAATAGCAGGAGTGAAATGACAGCAGAATTCCTGAGGTCCAGTGGTTCTAACTTTTGTTAACTCTGCCTTGATGGACAGTTTCTGTTTATCCAGCATCACTCAATATTGTGTCCTCATACAGCTCCTTCTTTTTAAATAAAAAAGCTTATAACCAAGTTGGATGAACCTATAAAGAATACACTCCAAAGAACACTAGAAAAAAAACAGTGCTATAGAAGGAGGACAGAGAAGACAAACCTTTTCCCTCTCTAATTTCCACAGTTTAATTAAACAAAGTCAGTGAATACATTTACGCACACCCAACTAATCTTTTGGAAAGCACAAAATTCAAGGAAAGCTCATATGACTTTGCAAATAAACAAAATTTAGCCAGGCAAAAAAGGATCATAAAATAATGTAAAAAGTTAAGGTGTCTGAAGCTTTTCCATCTTTGTGTTCAGATGTAAAACTGAGACAGAGCAAGAACTGATAAAAAATTCCTATCCTATCCTTTATCTACACTACAACTACAGAATAGAGGGACATACTTCCAAGGGGGAAGGAGAAGGGACTAATACTCTCCATTTGTGTGGGGCTGTGTGCTCCTGCAACATTAGGTAGAAGGATCGTGTCCATATAGTCTTCCTTTGCCTAGCCTGAGTTGCAGGATTTCATTCCTGCTTGAAATCAAGGTGGTTTGCAACAATGCATAGTGTGTGCAGTTGTTTACCCTGCCAGTATAGAGGATTTGCACCCACGTAGCTGCATTCCTAGGAAATCCTCAGTATAACAAGCCAAGGCCTGTGATACCACCTGGACTTAGTTCTCAGCAGCCTTTCACCATAACATCTCACCATGCAGTGTGAATGTGAAATGCTACCACACTAGAACAGCACAGTTTTACTCTGCTTTAGAAAGCATAAGCGACCAGAGATAAGTAACAGAGAGCAGGCTCACAGTGGATTAAATGCCAGTTAGCTGAAAATGTACATTGGTTTTAATCAAATTACTTGTTTGCCAGTACAAATTCTTCTTCTGACCATCATTTTCCAATAAAAAGATACAATTTTCCCTATTCCTGCGTTTAGCACAATTCAAATGTCAAATTGCTTTGTGTGCCTTCATTACTGATCTTGAAGTCTAGAACCAGTGAGGAAGAAGATGAGAATGAGCACACTATTTTTAACCTTTATGACCTATGACCAAACTCTTCTTGTGTAGTATGTGTGGTAGCCTCCCATAAGCATCACGCTTACATAAACATAATTTTTGTACTGACCATATGCATCAGTTCAAATGCAGGTTGCTGTAAAATAACTCTGGAGCACATACTGGAGCTACCATGCTTGCTCCCTCCCATCCCCTGTTTTTCCTGTTCATAAGTTAGAAAAAGAAATTAAGGATATGAAATATGACTTTGTTTCTGTCCTCATAAATACTGCCATTACCAATGGACTTTGGCCAAAACAAGCCAGTCTGTATAACCACAGGAAAAACAGTGCCTTCTGATGTCTTAGGTTCTGATGTGCATGCAAAAATGGATACACATGTATCTGAAATGGCTACACTGTCAATTTTGAGAGTTCTTGAGCTGAAACAATATGTTGTTTTAGCAATGTTTAGTTGTTGAGTGTTTGAACCTCACGTAAACATCCTTTTCCAGACCTGGTAATAGGCTACTTTCTATAAAAGGAAATTAAACTATAAATAGTATTTATTCATGCCGTTTAACCTGCTTACTGTCTGTTTCCACTTCTTTGTGCTGTCTCTCTTTTATCAACTAAAACATAGGTGTTTGTATGCAATTTTGCAACCCAAGTTTTTGCTTTTAAAATGCCCCAAAATCAAACCTCAGGCTGTAATATCGAGATTCCTCAGATGCCAAAGCCAAAACAGCACAAAGCCATCTCTATGAAGGCAGAGAACCTGAGTGTCGAGTAGGCCTTCTTTGCTGTATGTGCAGTTGGAATCCCTGATTTGTCATTAGCTTACAAGGCTCTAACAGAAGCTTTTGATTGAGAAATCACCTTGCAGTGTATCACCAGGCTATGACAATGGAGAATGCTGTAAGTAAGGAATGTCTGCTACAGTGGTAATGTCAGTTAACAGTTCTTATGTCTGGATGCAGATTCTGACCACTTAATTCTAGCAAGATGTTAGGTCAGATTAATGCCTTCAAATTATTTGGATTTTAATTGTATGTGGAGGTGGAGAGCAAAGATCAAGAAAGAGGGTTATAATTCTCTTGTTGCCTCTACATCTTAAGATTGTGGTATACTGCATGAGAAAACATTCACATTTTCTCTGTGCATTTTCCCACAGGTGAGATATTGAAAAGATGCCAGATACTTTTAAATGAACCCATCAAAATATAAGAAAAATCGAAAATATGGAGAAAAAGAAAGGGGAATCTGAGTATTACTTTCAAATTTTTAGATTTACTTTTTAATGGAAATAATCAATTAAATAATGCCATACCATTATTTCATCTGCAGAGCTTCACTTGAGCTGGGGGTCTGTATGTCTTGATAGCCATAGAAAGGTTGTTTTTTGAATACATAACTAGCCCCTGTAAATATTGCAAACTGCATTTGTAAATTAAAAAAGAAAAAGCATGAAGAAATTTTTAGTACAGATAGAAAATTCTGGCAACTTCCTGTGTTTTGTTACCAAGTGCTTACTATTTTCCAACTGAGTGCATATGCCACTAAACATAAGAAGGTTTTCCATTGTCCTTGATGAGATCAATCACTGTCAAAGCTCCTTCACTGTTTCTAGATATTGATTACTACTCTGCTAGCAATTTCAGGAAACACCAGAGTCTTTGAAGAATCATGGTTTGAAATATTCCAGGAACATTCAGATATTTGAAATCTGAGAAAGGTGCATTAGTGGGTGCAAACTATGTTGTTATTTAACAAACAGCTCTTAAGCAAGTGCACTGAAGTAAACTTTCAACAGTTTGTAAAGAGTTAATATATGTGTTCATTAAGTGCTTAATATTTTGGTTCAGCCATCATAATTATAACTATTGATGATACTTTTTTTTTTTTGTTCAGGACATGCTTAAAACTTATATTAATCATCAGTGAACTTCGGAATGTTATATTTTTATTTCTATATAGCTCAAAAATAATGAACTATTTTGGTTTTCTTTTAAGTAGTCTATAAATTTAGTGCCCCTTCAATTATAATATATTAAGAAGAAAACACCTTTAATTTCACCCTGTTCCTTGTCAAGTAGACCTGCAAGCACAAGTGTTGCCATTTGACTGACATGCAGCTTAGAAACATTTCCTAATGTCTCATCAACCTGAGTTTTGAAAACTTCTTGAAAACTGAAAAAAAAAAAAGCAGTATTTCCATGTTCTGAAAATGCAGAACATTTATGACATGACTTGTTATTTGTAACCTGGAACTTGTCAGTGGTTTGGTTTAGCACAATCATCTAAGACTAAAAAGGATCAATTTGCGCTTGTGTCTCTCAATGCAAGTATGAACCATTTCATTCAGTCGGGACTGTACACAAAATTACTAGCCAATAAACAAAACGTAAAGGGGAAACTAAATAATCAAATCTGGCCACAAATTCTGAAACAGCAAAATAATCTAAAAGAAGAGTCCTGCCAGTTTAGATAGCAGCTACTAAAGTTGCTAAGAGAGTTTTTTGCAAGTTACCTGCATGAGCTTTGTTTATTCCAAGTTTCCCAAAATAAAACTTCTGAGATCCAAGGCTAGGATGGAGTTTAAGGCTGTCAGTGAATCTTCAACAAACAGTCAGGCTTTCCAGCCTCAGGGATGAAGGTCTGGAAACCCTGATACTGTGATCCCCAGCAGAGCTTACAGGGCATCAATATTCAGTTCTATCAAAAGGGATTTGGACTTGCAGCTTGCAGTGACATGGACTTTCCCTGCCCAGTATAGAGAGGAGCACTTCTGCAGGGTCTTATTTTAAGACTACACTTCTCATCAGCAGGTCATAGACTGTGGTACTGGTAGCAAATCAGTTACAAGGACCTACCCGAAGAAGTAACCCATAGATAGGTCAGTACTTCTGACTATAGAAACTTTCCTTTATTTCTAACCCTGAATCTATTTTGACTCTTTGAAAGATAACATGGCAATCTGTCCTGTCATCTGTTCTATCAAATGGCTTATACTGTTATAAAGTGTAGCTCCAAAGAATAGAAAATACAGTGGAAAAACTTGACAAAATCCATGGTTAAAAGATTATTTTTAATTTTTTGGTTTGTTTTGTGGAAAATATATTACTTTTTCATTTCTTAGGCTGAAGTTGATGTCTGAGGTAAAAAAAAACAAGCAACAAAGAAACAAACTATAGGCCCAGTGACATGATTGGTCTTCTGAACTATTTGGCAAAGGCATTTTAGTTGTTTTTAAAGGAGTTTTTTCTTACTAGCCTGATTTTCTGTAAAATGTACTTTGTCTTATTTCTCTGCTGTGTCATGGGTTAGGAGTTAGGGCTTCTGAACTAAAGCCCTTTATTTTTTGTCCCCTGGTATAATGCAGCTGCAGCCTGCCAAAGAGTTGAGGTACCAATAAGGGTATTGCTGTAGGCTCAAATTGCCATTAGTTCAAATGCTGTTTTGGGCCAATGTGGTTACCTTGCTTTTGATTCTGCGGCAGCATGAGTTTCCTAGATATATGTGGTGCTGATCTCCTGTTTGTGTTCTGTGGGAATAACTGGCCCATTTTTAGGGCCTTTTTTTTTTTTTTTAATGGAGATGCACAATTACAGGCATTGCTTCAGCCCTAACAGAATCAGCATGACAGCTTCCTTAAGAAAAGATTTACCAATATGAATAAATGAAACATATTGAATTTGTAAGAATTCATACCCAAACTTCACAAATGAGGTGTGATAAATCGACTGTGTGTTGAAGGTAACATAAGGTGTATCATAAACAAGGACTTGCTGTTTAGCAGCCCCCGTTTATGTGGAACATTTCAGTTCACTTAATTTTGCTGCCTCTCATAGCTTTTTCCCTATCTGCAAATCATAGGGCGAGTGTTTGAAGAAGATCATGTGTCTCAGAGTGTGCAGGTGAATGGAAGGTTAAATATTTTGACTGGCATTCAGATGAGTCTTGTGCAATCAATCCCAGTGATGCCATAATCAGTCAAAAGAGTTGAGAGTTATGGGGAGAAGAAAAGGGAGGGGGAAGTTGAAAGTGAGGCTCTTGAATGTGTCCTCCAGTGTTGCATTAGGAAAAAAATACATTTTTGGGCTTCAATTCTTAGTTGCAGCTGGGTCCCTAGCAGGTATGAGGATGTGCTGAGTACTTGCCCACATATTCAGGAACGCAAGAAAAAGGGCTGGAACCCAGAGCCACCCTGTTCACACTCTTCCTGAGGTGGCAGGCAGAAGGGCAGAATGGGGCCTTGCCTGTATCCTGTAAAATAGTGACTGTTTCTTTGTGTGGTTATAGAGAGGTCAGATATACATGCTTATGCATTTGGTACTTGTGTAATAAGGCAAGACAGTTTAGCAAGAAAGAGAATCTGATCCTTTGTCTGCAGTGAGATACTAAAACGTAATTTTCATGTTAATAAATACACAAGATAGGCAATGTTTAGGTAGTGCAAAGATGATGATAAGGGTGATCAGAAGTTCTTTTTTGACATGGAGCTCAGAATTTAGTGAGACAGTTCTAGTATTGAGATCCACACAGGTATAATTGTACAGTAGTTAGAAGAAATTAGTTTAAACCTTAAGGCTGAGAGGCAGAGAATCTCTTTGCATTCTTTTTCAGTTCCTGTTTCAGTCAGCTCTCAGCATATTGGTAGCCACTTGATGGTTTGCAAAAAGTTAATGTTCTTGCCTGATTGGAAATATTTTTGTTTGTTTGTTTATTTTGTATATTAATTTCCTGAGAAGCACTCAGTCAAGTACACTTCCAAGTGCAAGTTCATCCATAAACTATATTTGCTGGCTCACCAAGGTTTTCTTGTGGTGCTAAAACATTGGTTTTCTTGAAATCACTGGACTTCATCAGATTTCTGATCTTTCTGGCTGCCTTTCATGTAAAATTGGGAAGAAATATCTCTTATTTATACTCTTGTAAGTCCAAGTTATATATGGGTGAATGCCTGTTTCTTCTCTGACAGTTAGTGATATTAGTGATATTAGTTAGTAATATTAGTTAGTGATACTCAAAGTCTTGAATGCCTAGGCTATTTCAAATGATACAGAAACGTCTGTTACCAGGGAACAGGAATTGCATGTTATGTCATTACATAGAAGATATAGGTATCAGTTCTTTCTTTTGGACATTTGGGTTATATGCTTATGCAACTGGGCATTTGCATATTAAAAACAGCATGGTAGAAAGGAGCAGATCAAGTAGTTTTGTACAACTAATGTTTACAAATGTATACCTCATTGCAAAAAAACCAAAATAATTGTTTGAAGGAGACAAGGTGGTGAAAGGAGTTAACAGAGGGAGCATGGGACATGAAATTTCATGTATCAATAGGCCTTTGGAAAGATTTCAAGAGTGATTTAGAATCTGAGGAGAGGTGGGACACAGAGGCAATGAGGCAACTGTGGATGGCAATGTGTTCCTAAACAGTTCCGCAGTTCTGCACAAGGAGTAAGAGATATAAATAAAAAAAAAAGGCACATAGGCAAAAAGATGTATAATCTGGTACATTGTCCTCTTAAGAGTGAAGAACAGCCTGTGTTCTCCTTTGCTTTCTAGCTTGCTGCACCAGAGAGTGCAGCTACCTGAGCACTTTTGCCTTTACAACTGACAGACAGTTACTGAGAGAACAGTTAGGCTCCAAGGTCACTGCACACCAGACACTGGGGAAACGTAAATACTGTTTATCTTAGAAAGACACTAAAGGTGACTTGCACCCCTCAACCTGCCCTGCCCCTCCCCACCCTCCAATAAAGCACATACTTTTTTAGCACCATGTACCATCACAGAGGGAGGTGTTTGATTACATTTTTTATTTAGTTACGTGTAATAACTGGGTGCAGCACAGCAAAAAACAGAGGTAAACTAGCTAGGGAAATAACATAATCCTCCTCGGTATCAGTTTAGTGACATCTGCTATAGTTGTTGCTATATCATGGTTCTACGGCAGCTTTATGAAAAGATCTGTCTTCTCCAGTGGACAGAGCAAGGAAGAGAGCTTCATCTAAATACAGAAGATTCCAGCCACTAATAATGGTATCTTATGTAGAATTTAATTCAGGATTTCATAGCTACCAGTTTCCTTACAGCCACCTCTTCTCCTACAGTCATTAAAATACATATGTTTTGCAGATGCTGGGAGGGTTTTCAAATGCCTAACGTAAAATGGAAAAATTACATTTGCCCTTAATACAAATCATCTTTCTTATTGAAATAAAATGCTTTTTCCCAGATGTACAGGCTCATTGCTTTTAGTGGCACTTCTGCTGCCTTCTTTCTGAAAAGTGTGGAACATTGGTCTTTGAAAATCTAGTCTTTTCACAATGTCTCAAATTTGACATCTCTTCAGAATCCTGGCTATTATCTTTACTCAGCCCAGGTCACTGCACATTACACCCTAGCGAATTTGCTTATCATGAATTTCTGTTTAAGTCTTAAATCTCTATTAGGCAGAGCTGTTATTAGTGTTCTATTCCATATTAAAATACAAAACCACATTACCCAACCTAAGGCAGTGCTCCTTAGAATCCAGAATGAACGTGGCAGTTTAACTTCGTAAGCTTGAAATTACATTCCAATTCCAATTTTTCCCAAATGGTACTGTATAAAACAGCATGTAATTTCCTTTGTTACACATTTTGCACTTCATGATCCTGGGCAGAAATAATGGAAAAAAAACCTACTGCAGAATAATGAGGAAGGAACTCTTGCAATAATAGGTCAGAAAACACTCATGCTGTGGGGATCTCTTATCAGCCTTTTCTTTTTTACTCGCAGCATTATTAATCTGGATAAAGCTAATTAAATGTCTCAGATGCATTGGAGATATATAGCACACACACTTTTTGTCCCTTTAGTAGCCTTACCTAGCTCCTCACTTGCTTAATTACTGATACTAAAGTATAATCCTTCAGATTCACAAAAGCAATTTTAATGCAAAATAGGGATTTACTTTGAGCCCAAGAGCAGAATGAGTGAAATACAGTCCTACTCCAATAAACTGTGGTCTTTGTGATCCATTTAGAACAGGAATGTCAGACTGAGAAGAAGATAGCTTATACTTGAGTTGCAGGTCTTGCATCTAATTCTGTTAGGACTCAAGAAGACCCATCAGAAGTCTCTCTCTGCCATAGGGAACAAGCCGTTTGAAAGAGGCGTGACAAAAGTGGTCATAGAATTTTTCTCCACCAAAAAGGCTGGCTCTGTCATTCCACAAGATTCATACAATCACTAATTCCTGGCTGTGATTCCTAGGGTTTATCCTATATGCTTGATTCCATCAGTCTTCATATCTGTACATGCATGTTCTATACAATATCTTACTGTACCTATTTGTGGTTCCACTACATGCACTGTTATGTAAAAATATTCATACCATAAGATCACAACTACATTACGACTTCAAGGGAAACAATATGGAAATAAATAGGTCACTGAACAGGCAGTGAAAAACTGAGCTGAATTATCAGATAAGAATTTGAGTTTTGTGAAATATAGTGTGTAGCTGCAGATGGCAACTTCAGACAAAAAAACCCTACGTTTAAAGTAATTACGTAAAAGAAAAGTAGATCCACGCCCAGGATCAGCTACTTCCTGGAAAAAAATACCAGCAATTCCACCCTTTTCATGTGCAGATTTCTATCACTATACTCTGGCTGTGCAGGTGTGTCATAAATCATTCCTGACAATCCCACCTACTATGATTAATATCAGCTGAGTATAAAGAACTGGTTATTTGGCAACTTGCACAAACATTGCAGCAAGGTACTCCACAGTCTGGATGAGGCTGGTAGAAGGCTCCACTCTGTGGCTGCAGAGCTGTGGTTATCCCCGTGTTAGTCTGGTCACTATCGTGTGGGATAACAGTCTTGGCCCTTGGGATCTGTGAAGGGCAGAGAGTAGTGCACATTGCCTTTTCCTACCTTTGCTTCTTGCAATAAAAGAGCCTCATTGGAGGAGGTGGTGAAAGGAGCTACTCTGGCAGCTCCATGCCTTCTGAGAATATCCTCTGTACAACAAAGATCACTAGCATAGTGAAATTCAGCAGACTTAAGGGTGCTTTAAGCATCCCAGAGAACAAATTGATCAGTGACCCAGTTCTTCCATTCCATTTGATTGCTTTATTGAGCCAGAATTCTTGATGCCAAGGGAATCCCTGATGTCTGATAAATTTGGTGTGAAAAAAGATGTTTGAATTAAGCACTTTATGGATAATGGGGTCACAACAGCTAAACCCAACTTTGGCTATTTCTGCTTCCGTTAAGAAGTTGTGGTAATATTTGGAGTCTGTCTGCAGGTTTGAAGTTGAAAGATCTCCTTTCTCTGCTATTGTGTAGTGTTTAACACGTAATATATAGCAGGCATACAAGATATTGTTGATACTGCTATGTGTAAATTACCTTTGGTATTTAAAGCTAAATAAAGGAAGTTCTTACTCCCATCTGGTTGTACTTCAAATAGTGTAAAAAAAAATAAATTTCAGGCCTCTGAGTGAAAAATAGCTGTAGGAGTGTCCCTTCCACACATGGGATGGGATTTGAGGGTTTTTTGTTTTTTTTTTTCAAATGAGGCGAATGCTAAAGCTTAGCATTTTATAAGTGATGCTCATATTTACTGAATGGTATCTTTACTGGGTTTATTTCTGATGGCAAATATTTATAGCCCCCAAGCATTGTTCATTCTCCCTGAGTTCAACAACCCTCCATTTAAAAGCCTTCCTGAAAACCTCTGACACAACTACTGCAGTTGTGTCTACTACTACTACTGCAGTTTTCTCTACCTCTATTTGTACTGTTCTGTAACACTTAACTCCACTGAGTGTAGCCTGTTGCTGGTACACTTAGGAAGTAGCTACAGTATTATGAATGTTACTGCAAACTACTAATTTCAGTGAAATCATCAATCATTTAAATGCATTAGCAGATGTATGTGTATAAAATAAAAGTAGTCCCAGTTCAGTGAAAATAAGAAGTCATAAAAGATGAGTCTAGTGAGGTCATTCACACAAAGTGAATGGGATCATGCCCAACCCTGACTTTGTCAAAGTTAATTGTTCAATTGTTCTGTTACTGACATTGATGAATGCATCCACAGTAATTTCCTGAAGCAAGCATTGTTAGCAAAGACAGCAGTTTGAAAAAAATAAATAAATTGGCTGAAAGGCCCATTCCGTGTCTTGGGAATGTGAGTGATTATAACAGTCTGGAGGTTTCTGATGATTACACTTAACAGTTGGAAATCCAAAACTTAAAATTTAATACCAAACTATTAATGAATCACATGTTTATTGTTTTCAGGCTTCCCTGCGTATTGCTTATAGCTTCATCTAATACTTCAGGACTTACTCATGGATGACTTATAACTCACACTGGAACAAATACCACGTAATTATGTAAGAAGATTGCACAAGGTGCCTCTCCCATGATGTAACTTACATTAAATTGTTAATCTTAAACCTAGGGCTTCTAGAGTTTAAATAGCAAATACAGTTGCTATACAGCCAGATGAAACATCATCTGAGGAGTCTGGTGAATTTGTTCTGTTCTTACTGACATTTGTTGAAAGCCATAGTCTGCATATAAACCAAGAGAGCAAAACCTTGCTTCAAAAATAAAAGTTTTGTGTATAGGAAGGATGCTGAATTTCGAAAAACTACTTTATTTAGCTAGGACATGTTTTTATTTGGTCTTCTCTGGACACATGGCAAAGCCTAACCCTAAGGGAAGTTATTTGCTATTGCTTAATGGTGTGTTGTGTTGCTGTCTGACAAGACTTGTTTGCTATGTCAGTTTTAAAAGTAGTTTATAAACTGGTCATGTAGATCAAAACCAGAAAGCCAAAATGTTCTTTCCCTTAAAACAAATCCTCTTTACTTTTTGTTAGCTTGACTAACACAAAGTTTTACTATAATGATGACTGGAAAGAAAAGGTAATATTTTAAGCTGAAGGTTGTGCACGTCAGCTGGAGTGTACCATTCCCATAGCATTATTAATCATAAGCCAGTCTATAAAACAATACTATGTTTCTCTGCATGGGGTAGCTTGCAATTTCACTGTTTTTTAGCCTAGCTTAGATTCTCCAGTTATATAAATCTTCAAGTAATATCTATTTAATTCCAAGAGGTGTGTATATCATATAATATCATATCATATCATATCATATCATATCATATCATATCATATCATTTTATTTATTGCATTTTTTTCTTTTCTTTTGACATTCTTGTCCTACTGTAGTTAACTGTTATAGCATGTTTGTGGAAGGCTAATGAACATGAACTGTTACAAACTATCATGCACATTACAGTATGATAGTACAGTACCTTACAGTATGAGAAATATATAGGAGTGGTCTAGTTCAATTCCTAACAACCTGTATGTGCTGATGGGAACCTCATTAGATAGTAACTGTTTCTATATTTGCTGGTATCAAAAATGTTTTCTTCATCTTAGATTCAGTGATCATGCAAAAATAAAATAAAATTTAAAAAAATCAGGTAAGTTGAAGGTGGTTTAAAATATTTTAGTACTTCTGGACAGATCTGTACATACTGGTTCACACTCACTGACATAGTGCTATCTCTTTATATGTATTTGGGCTTCTGCAAAAGCAAGTAATACTTTTCTATATGCTGGTCAGGAAAGGACCAGATATAATTGCAAAAGATTTTTACAGTCTAGTCTTTACGCACAGTGGCTGTGCATGCCTTCTGTCATAGTCAGATGAGGAGCAAAGTTTGTATGGTGCATCATGTGAAAGCTGTACAGTAGGCTGAGTGGAGGACTAATACATCTGACTGTTGGAGAGAGCTTCAAATGATACAGCCTCATAAGACAAGAAGACATGTTGAGTGTAGAGGGGGGAAAAAAAGGACTGGATGAACAAATTAATGTTTCTTTTAATCTGTAGACCCTGAGTATTTGGACTTGCCAATGAAAATGAAATGCAAAACAAATATACTTTTTAAAAAAATTATACTCATGACTATGACCAAGCTCTTTCCCTAATCCACATGCAAAATTATACTGAAGGGGATGGCTGAAGACGAGAATTCCATTTTGCAGTGTAGTGATTCTTTATTTATGACTACTGTGCCAGTTTTGAGTTACAAAATAGGCAAATATGTGAAACAATCCCTACAGAGTTTATACTGTGTAGGGGCCAGGTTCTCCAGTCCAGTTGCTATTTTCATCACAGAAACATTGCAGGTAAAAATTCTTTGCTATGGTAAGTTTTCTAAAATGTCACTTAGCTTTCCATAGTGGTCCTCCCAAACTGTGCTGTTTATCCCCACAGGATTACAGGAAATAGTTTGAAGTAGTCCATGGACAAAATCTCTCTGGCTTTATTTTTCTGCAGGAGAGTAGCAATAGCTGATGGAACAATGGATTCTTCATTAAGAACCACATGTCTGCTCCTGTGCTTTGCAAAGCCTGGTAGAGCCTGGAATTCTTGTCTCTGCTTTCAGGATGAGGATATGGGGAGTGGAATAAGCCACCTTCTCTTCCTCTGTGCTCCCATGGCCTGTCAGAGAGTTGAGCATAATTCTCTTTCTATTCTGGAAGTACCCAAACTACCTAAACTCAGAAAACAAGGGTTTTAGAAAGCAATTAAAAACTCTTGTGCCATAAATATGTTTTTTAAATCCATTAGCAAGGAGAGCAGCTTCCACAAGTTTTCTATCAACAGTTAAATATGATTGCAACTTGCTATTTCTCCTTTCTGCTTCCTGCTAGGTATTGTGTCTTTCTTGCTAGCACACCCTTACCTGTCAGTCACTTGCCCAGGAGCCTTAGGCAGTGCTGAGTCAGACCTGAGCTTGCAAGTCCATGTCTAGAGTTGTCCTCTGTGTCCCAGTCCCCTTTGACTGGCACTGGCACATTTGCCTGGAGTTGCTGCTGGCTGAACTCTGTACCTGATGGCATGGTGGAAAGAGGCTTAAAATATTGCAGTAGGTGCAAAAGTCAATGTATCACTGTTGGTGCCTGTAATTACCTTACGTCAGTGCAGCAATATGGCATGCCACACTGTTTTTCTCTGCTGCGGGCCACATATAGCCTGTTCCACTTTCATCTGCTCAGCAAAACAGAATTGATTTCTTTTGTCTGTAAACAGCAGCTGGGTGAAAGGGTAATGGAGCCTGAAGGTATTTGATGGATTGACACTGGCTTTGAATATATTAACTGACAAGAGAACAAACCGTATGTGTATTGCCAATGTCAATTTGATCTGTACTCGTTATTGCTTCTAGAGAACAGTTGTGGTCTAGATTCACCTTGGAAGATGGGATTCTGGAAGGATTCACCTGCTCTGATTTCACCTTGGGAGAACTGGTTCTGGAATGAAAATGTGCCTGTCTAAACAGCTTTGGTGTGTCTTCCTGTGACGCTCTCATCCCATGAGCTATTTCGAAAAAGACCTTGTTCTTGGCAAAAAAGACATATTCTTTGATGGGTAGCTTGCATGTCCTGTTACTTTCAAACATGGTTCTTAACATTTAAGGAGTTCCAATTATGCAAATGGAGTTGTTTTGTACAACTAATCAGATGCAAAGCTGACTTTAAATGAGCATATGGAGGCATATGAAAGGCTTGCGCTGCAGCTGATTGTGTCTAAGGGTTGAGGAGGACTAACAGATTTAGAACAAATACTTGCATTTTCAAACATCTATTCTTGAGATGAGGCAAGTGTCCATGAAGCTTGAAAGTTAGCATAATCTCATTCTACCTCATCCCATATTTCTAAGCAAATGTTCATGGTTCACATCGGCTTTATTTACTAGATGTTAAATTAACTGCATTCTTATATTAGAAAAAAACATCTTCAGACAGACATGTGGTTTAAAAATGGGATTGTAATTCCAGACTCTTCAAACACTCATGTTGCAATGAATAAAAGCAGACTTTCCTGATGCCTTTTGCAGGGCAGAAATGTTTACTACATGGCTTATACTGTATTAAATTATATAGAGCAGTTCTCTCTTTGACTATTAAATCACGTACTCGGTAACAATCATAGATTGTGAATGCAAAACTTGTAACTCTTACAGTAAAGTGTAGAGTGTGAGACATATTAAAATTCTTGGCATACCAAAGGGTGTCAACAAGATTTGGAATTCACACCTCTTTTAAAGTGAAGCAGATGCAGAATATTCTAATCAAGATGCATGTCCAAAATCTATTCTGAAGCCAACTTCCTGCATTCACAAACTGCACATCCATGGAGGTCTCAACTAAAGCAATGTACAACATAGGTTTCTTCCTTTTGGTGGACGGAAACAGTGTGAGATATTTAGGATTATAACAGTACACAAATGCTGTGTTTTTGCAAAACTCTTTTTTAAAAGTAAACATTGAAAGCAATTGCAAGTGTAAAGGCAAGTGTGCCATTTCATGTGCTATCCATTCATGTAAAGTCAGCTGATTATGAGTAATAAGAAACATGTTTTTAATCATAATGCAGAGCGAGGCCTCATGAAGGTTTTGTGTGGCTTTGTGGATTTGCAAATGCAAAGTATTTTAATCCATTTTTAGTGACAGTGAGACTGCTGCAGGACACAAACACAAATTGTGTTCTACCTCTGTGAAAATAAACACACTCCTCAGGCTTAACATAAGTTTGGTTTGACCCTGGTTAAAGCAGGTTGAAGGAAGGCAAGCTCTTTCCTTAGCATCACAAGCAGGGAATGCTGGGGAGAAAGGCAGGCTTAAGCATAGAAATGGTAGGGGAAAAAGACCTTCTTTTGCCTTTGCAGAAAAAAAGTTACTTGCATTCCTTTCTGTCCCTTTCTCTGTCTCATCTTTACACCATTAACCTGAAAATCTTTTAATGTCACCATTTTTCCTGTGACTGAAATGACTCTCAGTTTTAGCTGTTTCTAGTTAGATGTCTATAGCAGGAATCAGTTGCCTAACCAAAGACATGTAGTGCCATTTCAGGTGCCCCACCATGTCATCTGAGATGAGCTGCATTTTGTAAGATACCGACATAGGGCTGGCAGGCATGACAATACCAACAAACTCGAGGCAAATCTTTGTTCTTGCGAAGCAGCAGTGGTTATGCCAGAGCATCTCAAATGGAAATACACTCTTGCATTCAGTCCATAGACTAAACAGATCATCTTGGCCCATTGTGTGGTCAGAGAAGAGAGAGGCTGGCTTTTTCACAAAATGATTGTACATGCCTGTCTTAAGCAGCTAGAAAAATCAATCATCCTTTCAAAGAATTTATCTCATCTTCTACCAGGGACCCCAGGTGATGAGGTAATTTTAGGATTCTAATTTGTGTATGTCAGACATTTCTTATGGTAAATCTTGCCCTTTCTGAACAAACAGAAAATTACAGAAATTTTGCCTTTTAATAAAAAGAATTTGATTTAATATTGTTGCTGAGATTTATCATTTAGAGATGAACTATGGGAAGTCTTGGGGAAGAAGCTAGCAAAAAATCATATAAATTAAAGGGGTACCTGAAACTTTTAATTAAATGGTGGGTTTTTTTCCCAGAATTACTTGGTATCTAACTTTACTCCGTAGTGTTACTGGAAGATATGCACAGATCTTTTCATATTAAGGCATTCCTCTCAGTTTTAAACAGGCTTGTTAACTGTCACCTGTCTGAAGTAGATTTGTTGCAGTTGTGATGGTCTGGGAATACAAATGAAGCATGATTTTTGATAGGTAACAATATCTTTTATTAGGCCTGCTACTCTATCAGAAGAAAACAGCGCTCAACCCACTCCCTTAGGTTCTGTGAGCTTCTCTGTTTTCTGCCATTATTTCAGTGCAGCTATTAAAAGATACTACTCCCCTTATAAGACTAGCCTCGTTTATTACTGTCTTAAAGAATGCAAATCTATTAATAGTGGAAATGAGGTAAGGAGGTCAGGATTGTGAACAGAACACAAGATATAACCTTTAGAGTTGTCCCTGTCTCACTTCAGTTAGACTCAAAATGATAAAAGATTCCTTTGACATTCTAAAGCAGCACAGGAAACGCAGCAGGGAAGTTTAGAATGATATCGTTTTCAGTGCCATTTGAATGCCAACAGCACAATTCTGAGGTTTGGCTAAGTTATTCAGAACAATGCTACAAGAGGGAGAAAGGGACTGTTTATGTCACTGTCATATATCCTGACAGATTCACACAATGCAGAGTGAACACACACATTCCATACCAGAGAAGAGTCCCTACACTGACTTATGCTGCAAGTGGAGGCTGGTAGAATGCAAAGCATAATAAAGTCCAAAACTGGAACCTTCCCAATTATACAAGTATAACTCATTACTCAATTTTATATCACCTTTGTTTGCCCTTTTAAATATCCAGCCATCATTACTGATACAGAATCCCTCATGGTAGCTGTAGTGGATTGTGTCATTTTGAAACAAAATGTGAGTGGAAGCAAATATATTTCTTGACGTTGAATTTAAAAGCTTAGGGATCTTATTTTAGTAAATTTTATAGGATATAAGTGAATAACTTTTGGGTTAGGTCTGCCTATAAAGAATTTGCCACCGAAGAGACTGAAGGAGTTACCTGGTAAGGCTTATCCTAGAACAGTGAAAAAAGCCTGTACAAAGCCATCTGTAGGATATTAGATGTTAAGATGAGGTTTAAAACGTCATGTAAGTGGCTTAGTAGCTGCCTGCTGCGTTTGTGATTTCCTGCCCCTTATTTGCTTTGACATTGGTATTTGACATTGATATTCTAAATATATGCAATGATAATATTATTCCCTCTTTGCTGGAAAATGTTATATATAGTGGCCACAACCTGCTGAACTCTAAATACTTATTATTTTTGTTTCTTTCCTCTACTTCTTTAGTTGCTTCTGTGCACATGTGGGAATACGTATGCATATTTTCTTCGTTGGATTTCTTTTGTAATTTTTTCATAGACTTTTTTTTGACTGGTTATGTTCTGCTAGTGATTTCTGGATCACAGGGTGAAGAACACTGAACCATGAACACAGTTATCTATGTGCTGTGGGCAGGCTGGAAAACATAACTTGTTCTGTTAAAATGAATGTATTACATTATTTGCTATTGAAAAATCATAGTCAACTAAATTATGATTTATTAATAAAGCACCAAAGCATGTGAGGTAATTAAGAGATGAGATAGGATACAGTCTGATGGAAATGTCTAGTCTTGAGGAATTTTTTTGAGGATCTTATGCTGTATTCCTCTGTTGAGCTACTAATGATGAGGCTAGTTAAAAGATCCTGTGTTGCACAGTCTGCAGGGTCTAGAAATATAGGAATGAAAGGTTTGCAGAATCCCCTGGAACTCACTTCAGAGCTGGACCATAGCAACCAGCATGTGAAAACCATCAGTGACTCCACAGGACCACTGTTTCCACAAGCTGTTTGGCATCCCAGGACTCTGTGTACTTAAATTACTATTATAGAGAGGTTAACCATAGTTCCTTGTTTTATAGATTAGCCTGGGAAAACTGAATTAATTAATTATCAAGGCAACATAATGTTCCTGGCCATATTTAACAAAATAACTGTTGATTAATGTTTGTTTCCATTGTAGATCTCAATCTGAAGGACTTCTGTAATGCATGATCCAGCAATGTATGTTACTGATAAGGTATGTGATATTGTCTTGATAAAAGCTTTCAATCACTTTTCCTTAGCTACCACTGTTTCCCAAAAGTACAGATGTTTGTTTTGTCAGCTTTGAATACACAGAAATGTGTATTAACATTACATTGTGAGGAAATGTTCCTCACAAAATAATTTTGTACATTAGGTATGAATTGCTTAGTCTCTGTTTCACAATGTGCTAATTTTTTTATGACAATCATAAAATTAGAACAATCTGATACTACACATCCTGGTATTTATTACATTTTACATTCCTTGAAAGGTAAGCTTGCAAAAAATAACAAATGATAAATTATTTGATGTAACTTCTAGAGAAAAATATAAAAGTTAAAAAGTTGAAATATATTTTCTTCAGAGCTCTCAAATACCTGAATTTTATTTTTAATTTCAGTGGATAAGATTATCATAGCCTGATCAACTAGTCCCTTAAAGAAAACTGAAACTTCCCAAAAAGTAGATATGGATTATTAAGGACTATTACATCCTGAGAGTGGATTTTCAGTAGAAAGTGTTCTCACACTTGAGAAATCATGGATTAGAACAAGAACAAATGTTTTATGATCTCATTTTCCATCTTCATATCCCATGACTTACATTTTATTATCATTTGGAGAATTTGACCTGTCTGTTCCTACATTCAAACGTTGCAACTGAAAGCCTGTTTTGCACACATAAGCAAACTTGGGCCTGATAGATAAATGTGGTTAAGGCTGATGTTCAGATTAATGTTTGTATATATTACATGGTAATTTTTTAGATAACAGGTCAATGGTAAAATTGGTTCAGTTCTGGGAAATGGAGAAATTCAGGGCTTGCTTTGGAAAGTATTAAAAGTTACAATAATTTTAATTTTAAATAATTAATGGAAGGTATGAATATGCCTTATGTACTATATCATTGAAGACTGAAGGCAGTAGAAATATGCAACGGAGAGGACATCATATGGCATGTTAAAGAAAATATTTCTTCCTAAAATCTACTGTAAAAAAAAAATTGTTCATGATTTTTTATCTGCATATTTACATGGCTGTTCATATATATTATTTTTATATATATATATGGCTTTTTCTGTAAAAGAGAGCCTGTCACAATATCTCAAGTACAACCCTCAAAGAATAATCATCACTGTGGTAAAAAAAATTGAGAAAAGTGGTATGTCTCTATTGTGTATCCTTTTCAGGTGAGATCAGTGCTGTGCATCTGAAAAGTCTCACAAATCCAATAAAAACAGTAACGTACAAAAAGTTTTAGATGCAATAATCTATCGTATTTTGAATAATAAAATAATGATGCTGGTTTTATTAATTCCTTGCTTTCTCAAGCCAGATCTCCTTGATTTTTCAAATAAATTTGCCGTTCTGGTGAGGTCTCTCCTTGAGCATGTAACTGTAGTGCTTCAAGATGTCAGGAAAAACTGTATCAGGGCATGGGAATTTATATACAGCCACTCTTAAAGGGCACTTCAGAAAAATCTCTGTATAGCATACATGGCAACTGTTGCAGACTTGCTGTGGCAGGAAGAAGTCAAATCACAGAGCGGTGACTGTGCTCCTATAGTTTATCTTATAAAAGTCTGCAAGTTTTGGCCCATGGATGGAATGACTATTTGCGTTACGTGGCAAGTTATTTATACATAGCGTAGCCCTGGGAAATCTGCTACTATGTATCTGAATGTGTTAAACTAGTAGTTCAAGCAGTTAAAAACAACTGGAATAACAAAGTAACACATATGTATAAACTTCTGCCAGATTTTTGTTTTTAATGCTTACCCAGTGACCTCAGTCAGACAATATGGTGAAATCTGCAGAAGTATTGACATGGGTTGTGTATTGCTTAGGTAATAGTAGTTTTCTGACTTTGGGAGAAACTAATAAATTTGACAAATGGCCAAATTATCCTAACACATAATCTGCTCATAGCCCCTAAAGAAACATGTGAGCACTTAATGTAATGCACTCTCCTCCTAATCCATGGTCCTGATTACAAAGTGTAAAGTTGAGCAGTTTTGATTTTCTGCAAAATATTCTGCCTATATTGTGCAACTGATGTTTTTTGTATATATATATTTACAGTCATATATAAACACACGCACACATATGGAAGTTATTTTACATTTTAGCATGATTGAAACATACGATAACTGGTACCAATATAGTGGCTACTAATACTTTTCACACTTTTACTAATATCTGTTTGCACAAATAGGATCTTCATCTCTTATAGCATTATCTAGGTAACAAATGTATCAATTAAAACCTAGGAGTCTTCAATGAGGTTCTACTCAAGGAAGATGAGGACAAATGTATTTATCTGATCTACTGACAGTAGAAGATAATTCAGCAGTGACTCTGAAGCTATTGTTATCCACCATCTTCATTCAAGTCTGATGAGCAAAGATGGAAGAATCAATTACTTGGTGAGCTGAAAACAAACTTTAAAAATGAAAGTGAGCCAAATACTAGTAGGAAAGTAGTAGCAAAATACTAAGAAGAAGGATGGGTTCTTTACCTCTTGGTATATTTAATCAAGTCTAGATGCCTTCTGGAAAATATCTGGACAAACACCAGTGTTAGCAATATAGAGGTAGGATAGGGAACAATACGTGTTCATTTCAGAGAACATATTAAGTTATCTTTGACTCTTGCAGTAGTGAACGTTATATATATCAGGTCAAAGAATAAGTTAAAACTAAGCTGGCCATTTTTATCCATATTGCTACATATCAAATGCTTTTGACTTAGTGATTCAAGGCCATACAATTGTAAAAGTTCCAAAAGCCTTCAAAACCCCACCATCTCTTCAGTGAAGAGTTCTGTGGCAGGCTTGGGTGTCTTCCAGCAACCATGTCACAATGAAGCAAGAATAAAGAGGTGAAACAGGACTGGGCACAGTGTGCTTGCTCATTCACACTGCATAAAAGTGTGTATCTGGGTTCACCTCTGAGTAGAACAAGATACAGCATGCCTTGGAGGCTCACTGAATTAACATGTATGTGAGAAGAGCTTACCTTTAGGGATGGGTATGAATTGGAAATTCATGCCAGAAGCACAGTGTAGAACTTCCTTATGCTCTTAAGGGTTCTGTAGGTTCTGGTGAACTGTCCTGGAGTGGTGGCAACATTTTACAGCTCAGGATTTAGAAACCACTGTCAGGTGGTTACATTTTCAGTGTAGCCATTTGTGTTTATGGTATGTTTGTCACAAGACATTACATATCTGACCCTTTGTAGTCTGATCGGCAGCAATCCCATGCCAGATTTATGGAAGCTGTGTAATTGCTTGCTCCTTCACACACTACAGAATGAAACAATGGGCTTGATAGTTACATTTGTAAGTCATTATGTCCATCTCCTCCCTTGAAAATGGCACCAACTGTTGCCTTGGCTACCATGGCTGGAGAATTACTGGTTGAAAGTAGGATGAAAAAGTTATAAAACATCCAACTATTATTTTTGCCTTACAAAGGGTATTGAAATCCACATTCAGACAATTCTGCATGGCTTAGACCTGGGGCAGCTGCATATGCAGCAGCAAATTTGATCACAGCTCTGGGTTTGTTTGTTCAGTTGGTCCTGGAATTCCATCAGCATCTGTAAAGATGCACAGTAAGTACAGCAGATAATATCACAGTACAGGGCACCTTGTTCTCATTCAGAACTGAATGTTCCCATGTATCATCATCATCAAAAACTGATGGACATAATAGGAATAGCAGGAGTCAGAGCTTATCATAGCACAAAACCATGGTTTTGTGGTCGTGACTAAAAAACAACCAATATCAGAGTACGTGAGTCATATTCTCTAGTGTTAGCTCTGCCAGATAAGTGGTTATTTGCATCATAGCAGCCACCATATAGCCACCACAAAATAAAAGAAGATACAAATTGGTTAACCAGGATAGCAAGTTTTCTTATGTGCTGAAGGTGTCAGCAGAGCTGTGTTTTGGTGAAAAGTAATAGATTGTGACATGGAAGACAAGACTGGATGTAATTACTTTATTTAAAACTTATGAGATATGAAAGGTACCATCAAAGCTGTTCATTTTCTACAAACGGCAAACATGTTCTCAGTCTGGCTTCATCAAAACTTTCAAATGTTTAATTCCAACTGCTAGGCTACTGCTCCACTTCTAGAAAAAGCTATGTCTTGTTTTGTGTAGGATTTGTGCAGACCCAGGAGCTTTTCCAGGGAAATATTTTTCATGGTGGTATGAATGGTTTAGTGGCTTTTGGCCTTCATGGCATTGCCAATGAGATACATGCTGTTCAGGAAGATTTCAGATAGTTCTTTGTATCCTTTTTTTGGGGATACTTTTGGGTTTTAAGTTTTTAAATGTTCTCTGTTTTGATTTTATTGCCACTGGCTGGGGAATCTGAACTCTTCCAGTGACAACTGTGTTGGCTGGAGGTTGTGGACCACATCTGCCTGAGATGCTCGCGTAGTGGGGTGGGAACTCAACATTGTGTGAAACACGGTGGAAAGGGAATTTCCTCTAATGGGAAAATCAGATCTTTATCCTGACTTTATGCTCTCCAGCAGAGAGTCCTTGGAGAGAGAATGAAAGTCTGCAAGACTGGACCAGTACTTGATTAGTTTTCATTTTCTACATGAGTGTAGAGTTTCTCAGAACAGCCGAAGACAAACCACATAACGGTCAATGGTTCAGCTTCTTAGGGCATCCTCTGAATTACTTCTTCTCCTATAAACTGTAGCCAGTCTCTGTCCACAGCACCGTGCTTTTCACGAAAGAACAGTTTAGTAGTACAGAAACAGTTTCAGGAATATAAATGAAGTGGCATTTTTCTGATGACTTCAGTAGTATGTTTACAAATTACATATCTATACAATTGCTTTACTCAGTGGCTTTTCCTGGCTGCAACTTGCAGAGGTAAAGATTGCTGAACATTATGCCAAGTATGTTTGAATGATTAGTTTCTCTAAGGGAGGCATATCAATATTCAGGAATTGAACCAAACTTTCCCTTAATACCTTAGTAAGAGAAAATGCTATTTCTCCACTTATTCTCTAACTGTAAGTTGCTAAAGATGATATTCTCAAGTTTGTGTATAACTCTTGTCCTTAGGAAAACTTTCCCCTCTTTTTTCTGTTACATAACTGAGAACCATGGAAACAAACGAAGAATATATTTCGTATCCATTCACTGCTACTCAGATACTCATTTTGGTAGCATGCCATGTTAATTCTTAAGGGTTAGGATTCATTGCACTAGCAAGAGTTGCTATGAATGTGTTTTACTGAGTATTTATTATCTCTTCTATGGATTTCAGATGCACAGATGCCTATGTATAAATTATGACTACAGTATAGATGCCCTGATATTTGCTCAGACACTTGGAAATGGAAGGAATATTATGTATTCCTTGTAATATTACTTCATCTGCTACTGTGCCTTACAGTCCATCATTTTATTGCTCGTGTTCTACATTTTGAAAGAAGTGTATATTGCTTAGGCAGCTATTGCTGGAATCAACTTAATATGGATCAAACGATGACTGTCCTATTTAACTGCTAAATAGAAAATAAATGTAGCCTAGTTGAGCAACATTTTGTTAGCAGACAATATTAGCATTAGTCTTTGGTCTTTAATTTATTTATTCTTGTTTTACCAAGAGACTACACATCAGAGAGGTTCCCTCCACGTACCATCTGTTTCCTTGCAATTGGGAATGGTAGAATAATTTTCTGAAGAATTGCTGACAAGATGTGGCAAGGGAACAGTAATCCATAAGGACAAGATTTCTCATTAAAGTCACTCAGCTCATCTGTGATACAGAAAGCTCTTGATTTATACTGGTCACCTCTGGAGCAGGGAGGACAGTGACTGGTAAGTTACAACTTTTATTGCACAGGCTAATGGTGAGGTTCTTGACAGTAACTAGGGTTGCTGTCAGATCAGTTTTCATGGCACAGACACACTTATCTAAGTGAGATTATTCTAGTTAGACAGTTTATCATTATAACAGATGTGAGCATAGGTGCCTTTTGACCTTAGTTTCTTCATAATGTCTTAATGTTGGCTGACTGTTGCCATATCATTCTTCAGGCTTTTGCTAGGTACGGTAGGTAGACTGCAGAAGGCCCTTCATGAATTAGAGCAGACCTCTCTTTTTGGCCTTGTGGCAGGGATATTATTTTTTTTTCAGTGTGTGCCTGCTTGTCTTCTCTCATGAACAGAACCTTACTGCAGATCGCTGCTTCTCGTTTTGCTGAGTGGCCAGCTTATGGTATATTGGCATAGCTGGACATGTCAGCCACCCGACAATAGTTGCAAGTAGATAAAGGAAATTTCTCTAGAACAATTTAAAAATAAAATATCTACCTTAAGAAAGTTGGTTGGGGTGGAGAGGGCAAGGAATAATATGATATAAATGAGAGACAGAATCACAGACATGGTGGTTGGAAGGGATCCTGCAGGTCATGTAGTCCAGCTTCCTGGTTAAAGTAACACTATATACCTTGGAGGGCTGAGAGCACAGGGGAGAATACATAGGTAGGAAGTATAACTGGACTAAAACAGAAAGAGGATATGTTTTCTTCCAATAGTGGAACCATGTCTTTCTGCATTAAAATGACAGCTACTTGGAAGTTATGATCAGCTCTTCCCCACTCCTCTATTTCTATTTATTTCTATTTCACAATAAATACCAGCAATCTTTTCAAGAAGGTCATTACATTATTTGAAAGTATAGGATAATTAAGAGTATATAGAACATGAAAAAAAGAAAAATCCTCTATGTGAAAAAAAAGAAGAATCTGTGTTTATCATGTAAATAATCAGCTGGAATAAAGGAGTAATTTCTTCTCTGATAAAGGGCAGCTGCTTTGCTTATTTTTTATTCTTAGTGTATTATGAGCCTTGGGACAGAGACCTTTTCTTATTTTACACAAATCTGAGTAAGAAAATGTAAAAGCTAGTCAGCTTTGAAGCAGAATCATGTTTAGCCTTGAGCTGCCAGTATTGCCAGGTGAATTTCAGAGATGGTAGCCTGTGTTCCCATTTTTAACAGGAGAAAAACAAATGAAAAATACAAGGTTGGAATTTCAGCCCAAGCCCTGAACAAACTAAAAGATGTGGTTAGTTTCATGTAAAAAATGTAGCTGAATGAGTTCAGGACATGATTCCAGCTCAATTTATGTAGTTGGAGGAGCACTGTCTTAATTATCCATGCTGACAGTTGGTGATGGAATGCCGTACTGTTTTAACAGGAGTGATATTCTGCTATTTTTCTTATCTGGCAGATCTGAAAAACAAATAATGTTTCATGTTTCACTCAATTTTTTGCTTTTAACAGTGTGGTTATTCTGCCCCTTCCTTCTCCCAGGTGCACCAAGGAAAATGTGGAAATAAAGCTGGAGACAACATGAAAATAAAGATCACAGAACAAGGTAGAGTATCTAACTGAATAAACTGTTTGGTAGCCAAAAGGGGTACATGCCATCAAACAGTGGGAGCCCCAGGCTCTGTCACGAGGTGTTGGATGTACTGACCCACATCAAGGTGTTCTGCTTTTCTTCCTGGGAATGCACGTTTGCTTTGGTTTTGTTGCAAGCCCTCTAGCTGGGATCCTCTGGAAACAGAAGCCTAGAGGAAAAGGCATGGTTGGCTTCAAAGATTATTTTGTTGTGCTTGCTAAACCAGCTGCACTCTTTCACCAGCTTCCCATGTCAGATTCACATGTGTATGCTCCTGTGCATAAGCACACTTCAGATGCTAAATGCAGCCAACTGTCTCTTCAAGGGCTAAGATAAAGAGGAGTGTGAATGGCAGATACTGGAGGAAGGGACAAGAAGATCACAGAAACCCAGACCAACTGCTGAGTTCTGAGTCACTTGTCAGAACCACTTAGTACTGCCATAATAAAGTAAGATCGAGGATATTTAGAGCTAGGTGAATAGAAATGGAAGATTCTAAAGTAGTCACCCCTATATCCTTCTCTTGCAAATACAAAACATGGGAGCAAAATTGAGTTGTGTCACTCTAAGTAACTAAGCAACTTACTAGGATGTTCCCAGAGAAAGTTTTACAGTCCAACTATCTCCAGAATGGTCTTTCTAAGATGATCATGGCTGCCTGACTGTTTTCTGTTGGCTCTTCCTCCAAGCTGACAGTCTACACATATGTGTGACCCTAACAGTGTTTTAGAATACAAGCTCCTTGAATTGAGAGTCATAACTCTTACAAGATAATAACACAAAACATTTGAGTCAGCCCAACAACTTCACTTGGCTAACATTGTGTATGCTGAAAAATCCATTTCTGTTGTCTGCAACATTGCCAAGGTTCATTAGAATTAATGCACAGACACCTGAGCATGCTGGTAACATGCAACTTTAAAAGACTGGTAATTTTTTGTACAAAAACATGACAAACATTAAAGATATTGTATATGACAATGAAAGATGCATGGTTTAAATTGAAATTTGTAGGAGTGACACTGGAATTAAGATAATGTGTCTAAAAAATGGATTAGTAACAAATTATTTTTGCCAACTGTTTGTTGGACTTCTTTCAGAATTGAAAGGTATAACTCCCTATTTGCAAATAGGTAATTAAAACTTGTCCATAAACGAATGAGAATTCCATGTGGATTGCTTAAAAACAAATTCTGTCTGTGTCTTTGTTCACTTACATTTGCAATCTTCAGTATTTCCAGTGAGTCTGCTAAGGAAACCCCTGTCCTGGAAGAATATACTTTCTCTGTGTGAACTAATAACTGTGAAGTAAAAATAAACAAAAAGTGCTCTATACCTCTGAAATTTAACTATCTTCAGATTTTTTTCATCATGGAAAAAATCTGAACATTTATTACCTCTTGCATAATCACAGCTATGTGTATCCTTGCAAGTTACATGAGGTCTCAGCAGCCTTCAAATCATCACACAGGTGAAAATTTCAGAATAAAACTGTGGTCACTGACAGTGCATTTACCATGGATACTTTTGCAATTTCCTACTTGTCTTGCATAGGCAACAAAAAGGCTGAGAAGAGTAGTTGGTGGCTTCTTTTCATCTTTTATACCTGAGACCCTCATCATTACAGGATCCTAATCTACACAGAAAGGGGACAAGCTATCCCTGTTACAAATGTGCTCATTAAATCAGGCTGATTCTTTCATTCAAAAATATATACGCATGTGTTTGAATATTTTTCTTGATGTATTTTTTGCCATCTGTGTTGGTGGATGCATACACACAAATACATGCAAAGCCTAAATGGATTTAGGAAAAGCCCCCAAAATGCAAAGCTTACAGGTTTTTTAACTGGTTTTCTGTAGGCTGCCCAGGACAATGGTGGAGGTATTGAAGAGTCATACAGATGTAGTACTTAGGGATATGGTTTGGTTAAGGACCTGTCAGTGTTAGGTTGGTGGCTGGACTCAGTGATCTTTAAGGTCTTTTCCAATCAAGGTGATTCTGTGATTCTGTCTCGTATTTGAAAGTGAATATTTAGATATATACTGAAAAGAAACACATTCACATTGTGTTTCATCTTAATAGAAGTGGTCCTTTTTAATCCCATGTTTTGTGATGACTATCAAATAAGAAGGGAATCAAAACAAATGACTGCATTCTGAGAACATGCTGAATATCCAGTGCAAGAAAAGGTGGTTTTGAAAAGAGATTTGCAACTGAAAGGTCACATGGCAATGTGGCAACTTGTTTAATGTTCCAAGAGTAAGATAATTTAACTTCCTTCTCCAGGATTTGGAAAAAAGGCCTAATGTTCATCTGTGCCTGATGTGATGACATTGTATTTGGAGACCTTTAAAAACACAGAAAGACCTAGCAATATTTAAACAAAACTGTACCATCCTGATGTTCACCACTAAGATGACTTAAGAGTGTTAAATCAGAAATTGACCTTGATTAGAACAAGCACTCAATGTTTGTGTAGAAGGCTCTACCTCGTACCAAATGTATGAATTTGCAAATATATTACAGTATTAGCATATTAGCACACATCAGCAGGTATTAGAGTGTGGGCTTTGGTAGCTGTTGGAGAGAAGGTTTCTAACTATTTATCATCTTCATAGCAGAACGAATCTGAATGTTACCTTTGGCACTTGCTAAGGCATTGACTGGCTCCTGCTTTGATACCCCATGCAAGACAGAAGGCATTTTTCCCATGCTGCAGCTTTAGTTAGATTCCCCTAGTCCTTCAGCTTACAGTAAGGAGGCTTAAAAGGAGTAACAGTTTGCTTTTACCTGGAAATGCCTGTGAGAAATTTCTAATACCTTTCTCAGTTTTGTTGTTGTTGTTGTTTATTCAAATGATTTTCTGAATTGAGTGGGGCAGAGGATGTCTTGCTAAATAGTAGGATAGGGAAAGACTACCACAAGCACAAGTTACATAGCTGAAGCAGAATATTTTAATTTATTAGGAGCGAATCTTTCTGAAATCTAATCTACATAAACCTGTGAAAGATACAGAATAAGGTAAAGGAGCACACCTCCTGCCAACTAGCCTTGTGCATGCTTCTTTACATTTTATTTTCTCTGCTTTGCCAAAGAAGTATTGTCAGATCCTGCTGAGTTGACAGAAGAACAATAAATAATGAAGTTGAATTAACAGCCACAGTCTGAATGATACCATGTACTCTGCAGCTTGAGCACCATAGAACTCTGTGTATACAATATTTTCTCCTTAGTTGTTCCACTGGGTGGCACAACTCCTACATTGCCTTTTTCAAAGGTATCACTCAATGTTTGAATATGTTAAATTATTTTTCCATGTTATTTTCTGCTGGCAACTGCAGCCTTGAGTTCTGATCACATGGCCTAGCCAGATGAAATCTAATGTGTTAGGAAAACATGAAGCTCAAAACTTAGGAGCAACTAAAGCTTTCCACAAACAAAGCACTTTGGTTTCAGGAAAGAAAACAAACAAGCGTCTTCTCCCTTCATGGGAACTGCTTGATGACCTGTATTTAAAAGAATTCTGCTGAAACCCTCATGCTTCCCAGGGTGGAAGTGGTAAGGAAACGGTCCTGCACTTCAGGTGGATCCACCCAAAGTCTTTTATTAAACCTTTGCTAGTGGCAAGGAAGAAAGCTAGACCTCCAATTCCTGTCTGCTCAGAGACACGTCGCTGAGAATTCATGGCATTTCTTTCTGTGTGGTTGCCTTGTCAATGAAGACTGTCTGTCTTTGGCCTTCAACTTTATAAAATGCTCTGACAGACTAACAAGACTCAACTGCTTCACAGCTCCCTCAATTGTTATTTACTCTCTAAAGGCTTTTCCTTTTAAAAAAAAAAATAATGAAATATATATATATATAGATTCACTATATTGCCCACTAACTCTACTCTGAAATATAGCTGAGCCCACTACACCAAGTTCCCGTTTCTAAACCTAGAAGACCTTCAAACCTGAGAACTGGCTGACTCTTGATCTGACAAGGCTATTGTGTTACCTCAGCTTCTCCTCAGAGAGAGGACGTATTGACACAACAACAACACAAGTATCTTTTTTTAAATTACAAGTTTGTTGTCTTTCATGATGTATGATTAAGGAGATAAATTCTGTGATGTTTAAATGAAGTGCTTTATTATAGAGATAGGGATTCTGAGGTATTTCCAGATTATGTTTTTTATATTTTTAAGCCTGGTGCCCAAAGAAAATTCTTCCATAGTGTAGTGGTTGTCCCTCTGTCAGTTCTGCCCCTACTTCCATTGACTTTTGAGCCCAGGGATTAAGTTCAGTGAAACTTGAAAGAAGAACAGATAGGACTCACAGAGGTGTCCAAATGCATACAAAAACTGGGACTACTGGCCTGCAACTAGAATAGAACCATTTGAATGAAGATGCCCCTGAGAGAAGTCAAACTTCATATGTAACATTTCATTGTAGCTGATCAGTCAAAATGTACCTGACCACGCAATTAGCATTTGTGCACTGTCACATTAGCTGTAACTCTTCTTTCTAGCTCTCTCTTGCAGGATGCAGCTAGAATACTGCTGCAGGAACTGGGTCATGAGAGTAGGGGACAAATCTATAAGAAAACCATTTCATTAATTATGCTACTCATGCACTAATTAATTTTAAATGAAGGAAATGTCCCAGTAGTCAGGTTCATGTACAGCTTCTGTGCAGGAGGCTTATGTTTTTATCTTTCAATACACTATGCTTTTTCTTTTTCAAATAAATATATTTGCCTGTTGTATATTCACTTCTCTTTTGCTAAAACTCTGGTATGGTAGGGTTAGGTCCTTTGTAATTATGAAAGGAGCAAGGTTTTAGAAGATATTCTATATGGCAGGTGAGAGCTCCAAAGCAGTAAATCAGGATTACTTATTGAAGCTCAGTAATTAGCCCATATAAGCAAAGTTCTACAGCTCATTTTTGTGTCTAGAGCACTTCAACTTTCCTGCTTTCTTTTTAAGCTACAGCTGCTACATCCCTGGATCTTTATACACATGGGATAAATTCCCCTTGACTTGAGTGGAATTCTGTCAGCCAGAAATTTTGCTTCTGGCCTCCTTGAGGAC
The DNA here is from genome assembly GCF_020740795.1 of Apus apus. Classification (NCBI taxonomy): domain Eukaryota; kingdom Metazoa; phylum Chordata; class Aves; order Apodiformes; family Apodidae; genus Apus; species Apus apus. The sequence goes on from NC_067285.1 coordinate 30,940,354, forward strand.
TTAAATTGTATGTGTTGGAAGAAAACGTCAGATTAATCTCAGGAGAAAAAGAAATAGAAAAATACCCACATGTTTAAGCCATGGGCAGATAAAGGAAAGTGGGAACTCATGCTGGATTATTTTAATTTAAATAACATTTTTTTATTTGCCTGGAAAATTCAAATGTGACTTTATCTTTTCCAGGTTAAATAACATATCTGAAGTGTTGTTTGGGTCTGCAGAGACTTACGAGAAAGCTGATAGGAACAGAAATTCTAAGTGCCTTTTACTGCTAAGTGTTGCTCTGTCCTAAAATAAAATATGGCATTTTTTTGAGAAATAAGGAGGGCTTTATTAAAAACTCAGTTTTTCCATATTTAATTTTTTGCCACTTCTGTGGAGTTTTACAGGATATATTTAACTTCTTTTTACAGAAAAAACATGCTACAAACATGAATTATCTTGCCAAAAAAAAACTTGATTTCTCACCGGTATTGAATATTTGTGTTGCTTCAGCAGTTCCAATTATATTGATATATCTTTTATGCAAATCTTTGCTAGCACTTATGTTATTAGTTCCCCAGTTCTGCTGCATCTCTTACTAAAGTGCTGTGGGTTTGCTGGGAGCTTGCCCTTGCTTAGCTTGCCCTTGCAGATTCCTAGCAGATATGAGGCTCTGTGAGGGCTCTGAATGAGAAGGGGGAAATGACAGAAATTAAGCTGTTAGGCTGTACATGTCTGTGGATGATTAAAGGGTGAGTATGGAGTAGAGTGGGTGACACCCTAACTCATAATGCATGTCTTCCAAATAGTAGCTTGGGTGGGTTGCAAGGGACTGTGAGTAGGATAAGAGTATTTCCCCTGTGGGCGCTTGTAGGCTGTAGATGCTCTGCACAACCTTTGAAAGCAAGACCCAAAACTATGTGAGCAACAAGGATGTTTGTGTGAAAGGGAAAGGTTCAAAGTGAAGCTCTGTATGAATGAGGTAAGGTGAGGGTGCTCTTACTGGGAGAACAGTGAAAAACAGGAGATAAAGTTGCTTGTCGTGTTTTCTCTTCTATATTTTTTTCTGTTCTTTTCTCTCTTATCCTTTTGTTAGAGGGAACAGATCTGCTTGTCCCCTTAATGGCCTTTGTGTTTCATGCTGACAAATACCAGCTCTGAACATGATTGTACTAGTAGAAACCTCCTTTTAGTGATACAGTTTTTCAATTTGTTTAGGTAACAGATGGAAAGTATAATGCCAAAACACCCTTTCCAGGCCTTGTAAACACTTCTCCCCTCAGCTTAGTTTCTTCCTTTAAAATCTTTGTCAGTTTGGAAAGGAGAGTCAGGCTTTGGGTTATTGCATACAGCAATCTCAGTGGCTGTAACTTGGAACTTTACTTCTACTCTTAGTAAAAGGAAATACTTTTTGTATTGTTTATTACACAGGACATTTTCTTTATGAACTATTATCTAAAAGTAGCCCATATCTTATCTAACAGAACAGCAATGAATGCTTATAAAACAAAGTGAAGGTTTATGATTAATTGTGGCCTCTCATTAGGGTGTGAATCTAATCCTTCAAACCTTAAACTGTCATGTTTATTTTCTCAGGCTGTTTCTCTAGGTCTGGTACTAGCCCAAGTAGTTAGATGCATAATCAGTTTCAACATCAGAAGGACTTCAAATGGAACAGTGCTATGAACCTGGTGGTCTGCATCCTTTTAAGTGCTTCACTACTGCAAAACTGTTAGACATAGAAACCGTAATTTTTTCCTTCACATTTTAACTTTACACCCTTGCTTGGGTAGGGTAGCTTTGATCATAGTATTAAAAAAAGAAAAGCAGTAGAGAGGTTAAAAATGTTTTTTCAAGAGAACATTGCACAACATCAAACTCTGTTTTCAGGGCATGTCTGTAAGGTATGACGGATTTTCTGTTACTGTGTACAAGCTTCTGCTATTGGTCCACTAATGCTGTTGGTCTTTGGACAATCTAGTTCAAAATCAGTTCAGATAACTTTATCTACATGGTGTCTTTCATGGCAGGCATTTCCAAGCAGAAAGTATATTTCTCTGAAGGGGTAGAAATAAAGGCACATACATAAGTGGAAGTATAAAAGCAAAGAAGATAGAGAAGGGACATGGTGAACCTCAGAATAAATCCAGCATCTGTTGCAGCCAATTGGTGGCATTTAGGTATCTATCATCTGTTGCATTATCCTTCAGAAGGCTTTTATGGCGTGCAGTTTAGCAAAGTACGTAGAGAAGACTGAAGCAGGGATTATGGCAAGAAGTCCAGCAAACAAATAGAAGTGGTTAGTGCTGGTGATAAAGCATAACGAATATGGAGACTGGAGTGTGAGAACTTGCAGTCAGAGAAACAGGGAAGAACTTTTACAAATGTCAAGGGACAGAATGTACTGAAGGAAAAATAGGCCTTGAATAATGTTGAATGGTGGATTTTATGTTAATGACATCAGAAGAGCAGAAACACTTAGCTTTTGCTGGAGAATTGGTTTGGGTAAGTTGTGGTTTTTTACTGTTTTTAATTTTAAAGGTAAATAAAAGTATTAGGGCTGTTGAGAAAGCAGACTGACATTGCAAGATTTCTGCTCACAAACTGGGGACATGTTCCAAAACCAGTATTTGAAGGAAGAACAGAGATCTTTTTAGAAGTGTGTTCTTTAAATGAATGTCACCCCCTTAGTATTCTCATTGGTTCATGAATTACTCACAAAGAGTTAAAAATCCCAGACTCCTAGAAGACCACAAGGATGACTTAAGGAAAACTACTAAAATGTAGATCAGTCTCCAGAGGAATAGGCAGTAAATGAAGTGGGACAAAATTCAAAAAAGTTTCTGCTGGAGTGAACTCCTTCAGTCCTGCAGTCAGTGGTGTAATTGGAGCTGTATGTGGATTCAGTGGTTTTCTTGTATGTATTAGTTTGCAAAGTGGGGATGTGAATGATCTAATGCAGTCTTGTATTTCAGTATGTTCACAATGGCTTAACTACACCATAACTCACAGAAAGGTTTTTTCCAGTGCAGTTCCTCAGTGGCATGATGACACATGACATCACGTGTATCAAGTAATATCTTTTTGTATCAGTATATTAAGTAAATTTGATACTTTCTTTAAAGAGGGAGAACGATGCATGAAAGAACCATGAATTCAAGATGTGTAAGTTAATAGGTCAAAATCTAACCTAAATAAAAGTCTCAGTGAGGGTTTTCCCTGGGCAAGGACTGCGGGATTTAGCCTTAAGAGCATTAACAAGGTACATCAGGTCTCTCAACTCTTCTGATTGCCAGAAGCCTGTCTGGACTGTGTCCAGGAATACATTCTCAATCACAGCAGATTAAAGCAGCTAATACAGGAAATGATGTGTACCATTTCACATTGTCTGTTCTGTTTTCATCTAGACAGGTACAGTAATAACCATACAGAGAAAATAAGAGGGAAAATGTGGAATTATTTTAATCAGCTGACATTTTTCTTCTATACCTGTTTTCTATGAAAGTAATTATTTCCATGTAATTGTAAGCTGACTTTTAAAAAACCCTGTTATAGCTCTTTCTTCACCTTGGGAATCCTTTTTGATCTTTTAAAGCTGTTGTAGATCCCTCCCTCTTTAAAAAAAAAAAATCTCGTAAAATGTTTACAAGTCTTGTTTATATTCCCATAACATTTTTCATTATGCTGTGACAGCTTCACTGAAAAATTATTTTAATCATCTCTAAATGAATCTCACAAAGAGAGAATATGAAAATATGAATCTTATGTCTGACTGTACTTTAATTGCTCCAGCAAATAAAAGAGGTTTGAGATATCTACACATGTGAAAGCTAAATTGTATGAACAATATAGTCAGTGCTAGAAATGTGCTGAATCTGTAGTACTTACTCTGCTTCAGAGGGAAGATATTGGGACTATACCAGTTCTGCAGTGCTTGTTTTCTGCTCCTGATATGGGAAGCTAATTTCAGTGAGAAATGGTGTTTAAAAGACCTAATAATTATCTCTTCTATTCTCTAGGTCAGCAGCATGGAGACATTAATGAACAAAACAGAATAAATTTATGTTCCAGAAGCTGTGTGCCTCTCCTGCCAACCTACCCACAAGAGTTCAGTTATGTGAGTAGTTTTTATGTGACAGTCTAATGTGAGCCAATACCTTGTATATGTTAACGCAGCAAAATGTCCATTGATTATAGTGAGTGACTGTTCCTACAAAAATGTCAATGAAGCAAGATAAAAGTGGGCACCTGCAGCCAAAAATGATTTTATATAGATACACACGTGACAGGTCAAATCTATAGGTCTAATTAGGTATTGCCTGCTCCCACAGTAGAAATTTTTTGCTTCATCATTTTCTAACCTTGTGATCTTTGAATTTATCCAAGACATTGCACAGAGACATTTTGCTTTCACAGACTTGTGAACTTTCAGCTGTTTAGAAACCATTGGTTTAAGGTGATGAATTCAACAAAGAATAAGATTTTGAGAGAAAACCAGTGTTTGAACTGCTGTTTTGTCAGTGGCTCTTCCAACAACATAATACAGGAATGCCGCAAGGTTATTAACCAACAAATCTCCCTTCTGTAGTCTAAAAATATCTCCCAATTGGGTGCCCGAGTGAAATGCCATGTGTTATAAACGGCAAAGCTGATTTCCAACTTACAGGGATAGTGAGGAAGGGCTGCAAGAGCTTTGATATTTAGCAGAGTTGTAATGGACATGTTGCTGTACACGTAGCTAGCCCTAAGTAATTTTTTTCCTTCCTTAGATTAGATGTTTCTTATCTTGTGATAATGTCATGAGTCAAAATCCTGCCATTGTCTTTTTCATGTCTTTGTAGGGTTGTTTTGGTTTGGTTTGGTTTGGTTATTGGTTTCAGTTTGTTTCTTTGTTCTGACTTTTTTTTGTTGTTGTTGGTTGCGGCTTTTTTCACTTTTGGGATAATAATCTTTAATAATCTTTAAATCTCAGATAATTTTCCCTTGCCTCACAAATATTGTACTGAGTTGTAAATTTGTGTGACTAGTGACAGGCACTCAGGTAACTCGCTGACTCAGGAAATGAGTAATGGTTAGGACAGGATTTCACCTAGGTCATATCAGCAGTGACAGAACGTTTTTGCCATCTGATGGCTGTTTTAGGTTCATGCTGGCCCTGGATGCTTTGAATTTGTATCACACATTGCCTCTTCTGCTAGGATGTTTTACCTTCTGTGTTTTCAACAGTCACAGTTTTATCCAGTGTAGCAGTGGGCCAGGTTTCTCATTAGTGTAAATCAGAGGGATACTACACTCCCTTATGTCAGCTGTTCATCTGATGGGATATCTCTAACACAGCGACAGGAGGGCATCCAGCCAAAACTGAAAGACTTTTTCTGGAAAAACTAATTTATGTGTTGTTCATGGGAGAAAAGATGTGGATATTTGTAATTAGTGCTGTCTTCTCACATTCAATAAAAACACACAGGACAACCTCAGTTTTTCACAGTATATAAACCAGCATGGTACACCATTTGTCCAGAATATGAAGTGTGTTCATACTCAGTTATGTCATTTCAAACTGGTACATTTTTTTCTCTGAAGAACGTCTTTTTTAGTTCAGATTTCTTTGTACTTACCACATTGCAGTCCAACATTCTGTCACTTTACTGTGTCACATTAACCTGTGTTGGGCAGAGTGATAATCTGACTCTTTGTCAATACGAACACCCTTGCTACAGGGAACATCATTAAATTCCTCTCTTTCATGGTAATGTGATCCCTTGGGAGTAACCTCTCACATGCTTTTGAAGTAGCGCTTAGGTTGCTAATGGATTTTCCTGTTATTTTTTTGGTTAAAAACCTATAAAAATTCAAGTGTTATAAATACAGCATACATATATAAGTCAAATGAACAGACAGCAATTTCAGGGGTTATGTTGTAGACAACAGTTACACATATATATCACAAAAACCAGCTGATTAAGCTAGCTAATTGTTACAATGTCATCAGGTGAATATGAGTAGATTTACCTGAGCTGAACATCTGACCATGTTCAATTTGTTCCAATCAGTTGATCCACCTAAGGAATGTCCCACCAGTGAACAGCACTGCCTGTATTATTCTTTCTAAATATTTAAAATAACTATGTGTTATTACATACTAGTGAATCATTTCAAGGCTTTATAGTCTTTATAATTTGGGGTCTGTTATCGTGTGCCCTGCTACTAATTCAGTTTCACCATAATTGAGGTGTTTACTTAGCTTCCTTCAGTGAGTCGATGAGCAAATAAGTCCATGATGTGCTATCATTCTAGATATTGCAAAACAAGTTACCATTAAAGGCAAGTTCAGTTCTTTAGATGATATTATCTGCAGCATTATGCAGGATAATGAATAAATACCATGTGCTAAAACCATTGTAGCAGATAATAAACAGAGCAGCTGAGATTTGCCATGTAATTCTACTATTGTTTATTATTAATACTTTCTTGTCAAGATTAATGAGTGATTTTGAACATTAAGTGGGAGTGAAAAAACTCCACACTTCTAAAAGAGCATTCGTAATTTTAGGAGAAAAGGGACTAGATTTAGAATCTGAATTCATTTTGTGAGTTGTATTGAAGATACTCCTTCAATCTTTATAATGGTATGCAGAAAAACACTAGCTATAATCAACTACAGAAACAAAAGTATTATACACTATATCCTGAGGAAAATCTGTGTGCTTTTACTAATGTTAGACAGAACAAATTTAACTGAGATGGGTCCATTTCCTTTGTGAAAATTGTACCATTTTTGAAATATATGTGAAGAGCAAAAAAAAAATACAGTTGTTTATGAGCTAAATTGAATCAGGAAATGCACTTGGAGCTGAAAAGCTGCGGAGAAGGCTGTGCAGATAAATTGCTGTAGTATTCATAATAGGAAATGAAAAAATGACAGGATAAAGAAAACTGATTAGATACTCAGAGGGAACTTCCAGTCCCATTGAAGTAAATGGAAGTTCTGCAGCTGATTTCAGCTGTACCATGATTTAAATATGTCAGAATGAAGACTTGGAAGAAGATCTTTGAGTTTGTACCTCCATTGTTGAAAATTCATCAATAAAGAATGTAATTTTAGAGGACTGCATTTTAGAAGATTGGGTGTGAATAATTATTTATTTTTTACTTCTTAATACTCCGTTTCAATTCCTTTATTATTTAAATAAATAAATAAACCCAAAAAACAAACAAACAGAGAAATTCCTCTTAATAAGGTTCTTCGTGTTGAGGCACAGTCTTGGTGGTTGGAATTCATTTTACCATAGCATCTAGGAGGTCCCCCTGAGGACCAAGTTATCACTGTACGAGACCAAAGCCTTCATAATATAGTGGCAGCTCCAAAGAATTAAGATCATAAGAGAAGTCAGTATAACATTACCTGAACTGAAGTCAGGCTGAAGGCAATGACTTGGAATCCTGGCAAAGGCTGCAGGCATCTAATCTTTTTTTAATAAAAAAAAGGTGGTGAGGGGGGTGGAAGTCACAAACCCCAGAAATTTTAATTATTGTTTTCTTCTTCACTTCTCTTTCATACACTTAAAACTTTTGTCCTCTGCCCTACAACTTTAGTGGAAAAAAATTTAAGAAAGCAGAAAAGAAAAAAAAAAAAAAAAGAATGAGGAAGAGAGACAAAATGTTAAAACAATTTTAGGTTGTTATTTTGAAATTATAAAAAGATGCCAAAATTGCTAAAAAGTAGAAATACACTTTCCAGGGAATTCAACCTGTGGAAAAACACAATTTCCAACAAATTCAATGCATAAAGGCTGATCTATAACAACAAGCTTGATGTGTACAGCTGTAGAGCTGACACAATCGTGGTGTCATGCAGCAGGCAGAACAAGGACTATTCCCTGACCCTCTAGAAGGAAAACTTTAGAATTTACAAGTACCAAAGCCAGCTTTATGTGTTGGAAAAAAAGCTAGTGAGCATCTTCTACAAAAATATGCACTTTCTTGCAGAGATTTGATCAAACAGGTTCCAGAAATTAGAAGAGAAAAATTAATTGCAGCAAATAGAATGTAATAGAAATCCAAATAGAATGTTTGGACTTGATTTAGTTTCTTCAGAGTGCCTAATGGTAACATTACACCATTTTTATGTACTAGGAATTTTAAAGTATAAATCATTTCCTTATGGGCCACGTAATTTTTCCTTGTGCAAAAATTTAACACAAAATGCAATGTATTCCTATTACAACTGACAGTGAAAGGGTATAACTATTTAATGACACTTCATGTACATTAACCCATTCAGTGGGATTTTCTTCTGTTTATTCCTGGGTGGAGGAAGCTCTTTGTGTATGTGTGTGTATAAACTGTGACCTCTAGTTTTGCTGGAAATACACTTGTTAATAATGTAATGTATTTGACTGTAATTGCCATGAGCCTGCACAATTTTTACCTGAGTTGAAACGCTGTCTGTCTTGCGTGTTTGGTTTTTGGTTTTTTTTTAATGTAATCTGTAAAAAATTCAGCAGGAGAAGGTGGGTCAGATAAATTGGCTTTGCACTGTGTTGTGATCATGATGGGGGTACTGCTCATTTGTATCTCTGGTTCTGAGATGAATGTTGTTTTGTGTTCAGTTACTGTCCCTAGAGGTACGGAGCCACTGCAATCCCCAGAGTGTCTTCTACATTTGGGCTCCCTACAGTTGCTACTTCTGCAGCTGTCTTCCCTACAACTGTACAGACCAATGACAGCCAAAGCCAGAGTGGTCTTGCCATTTTTGCTGCCTCTTAGGGAGATGTTGAGGATATCTTTCTCCTTGTATTCTGGCTCCTTTTCTATCATTTAATTTGTTCAGGCATGACACAGCTGATGCTGGACTTTGTACTTGTGCACTGAATGGCAGGGCAGGGCCATAGAGAGCTCATACGTACACAGGCAGGGATCAATAATATAGCTCTCTAATCCATGAGGCATGAGGCTGAAAATCAGATCAGTGACAAAGTAATAATATACTCTGTGACTCAAGAAGGAAATTATTGTCTTCTGTAGTATTTCAAACTGTAGCCTGAGGACAGGTGTTCTTATTCCTGGGTAGAATGAGGAACTTTGGTGGAAGCTCTGTGGGCAGGAACGACCCTTATGCATAGCCAGGTCTGGGTCAGATGATACAGAGAATAGCCTTTCAGCCAGCAAGTGAAGAAAAATAAAAATGAGTCTCCAATAATAGACCAAACTATATATTCTATGTAAAAAAAAGAACATAAGTTTAAGTTCATTTGGCCAGTGGTGCAGAATAATTGTTTATACTACACCTGCTACAGAGAAGAGTTTAGGTTGGGGGGTTTTTTGGTTATCAAATCAGAAAGGTCACCCATGTATTAAATTATTGATTAAATGATTAAATTTTTGCTAGGTCCTCTGAAATTAGAATGCTGCACTGTTGCTAGGCTAGGTCTCTCTGAATCTGGATTTTTGCTGTTTATGTTATGGTTTGCTCATGATTAATAAAATATTAAGCCTCCCTTTCCAGGCAGAAATGAACAGATGGGGGAATCACCTGATCTGATGAACCCGGTGTGTACATATACACAGTCAACAAATGATCAGAAAAATAGGAAGTATCATGCTCAGATGTTACCTATTTAAAAATTATATATATATATAACCTATATAAAAATATAAAATCACATATAAAGATGCTGTCAAAATGTTGGCTTGGCTAAGGGAAGTTTATTATTTTATGCATTATTTATATGCTCTTTCATTCACAACAGGTTTAATTAAAAAACTACAGTTTTTCTGAATATTTATTCAGGATTCTGTTATTAAATGTAAATGGGGTTTTGCATAATGTCAGCGTTAACTTTCCATTAGAATTTTAAAGGGAAGTAAACAAATAATGAATATTTCTTAGGAAGCATTTATGTGTTATTCATTTCAATAACACTGAGTCAGCTGGCAAAATTATGTAGAAAATAGGTATCTATGAGAAGCAAGAAATGGCTCTGGAGCATATTCAGAGTCTTCTTGGCATATTTAGGGTTATAAAACCCAGCAAACTGGCCACATACAAATAGCCTGAACACAACAAAAGGCTAAAACCAAAATAATCCTCATCTGATAAAACAAGCCTGTATAATCACCTAGTTTACCCATTACCCAAATAGTGACTAACACCCATGTTAGAGGTGAAACGTCTCTCGGAGCAGAGTCCAGCACCTGGAGTGGAGTTGCCAGCCTTGGGGAAAGTGAATGAGCCCAAGAGAGGTGTGACAAAGCAGAGTGAGGTATTTCCAGCCGTGGCTCCCAGACCAGAAATGACAGGGTCATTAATCCTGGATAGCTCTTGTGCAAGTAGGGATGCTTTAGGTCAGTGGCTATGCTATGGAAGCAGGCCTAGACATGGTTCTTTGGTACAGAATTGCATCCATGGAGAAGTACAAGACAAAAAGATGTTGTCTAAAAGGAGTCCAGGTGGCTCAGTGCTGCAGCCCACTTCAAGCCCACATTGGCTTGGCTGGATGTTCCCTCTGATTCAGTAAGTGGGGTCTCAACATTCAGGTTTGCCCCAAAGTTCCCCAAGTGCTTTCACTGGCAGTTCTAAAGCCTGACCTTGTGGGAGTCTCAGGGGCATAACACTCACACTCCTGGTGAGTACTCAGGGCTGTAAGACGTATGTGTCCAAAGGATGATATGCATTTCTGTGCATCACTGGGCAAACTGTGTTTAGGGACTGTGACCACAAGATGGAAAGCTGTGTTCAGAGGACAGTCCTGAAAATGGAATTTACACCTCCTGAACTGTGCTTGGTATTGTTTCTAACCTTGAACAAGAACCACCCAAAATGGATTTAACTCTGGACACAGCTGGAGACATATAAATGCCAATTTGCTTATCTGTATTTCTAACTTCTCTGCATCAACCTAGCAGTCTTTCACTGGAAGGTGATTTCCCCAACGAATGACAATCAGGCTATATTGCTATTAATAGAACTGAAGAAGTACACATCTGCTCTGCCCTCCCCTCTTGCTGTCAAAGCTAAGCACCTAGGAGACAGCAAATGTTTCTGTTTACTAATGGAAAAGTACCTGGACAGACTTCACTTTTCCTGGGTAGGCTAAAAAGTGGGCCACAGGCACTCTCAAGATAAAGAAAGCCTAGACAGGAGGCAGACAAAAAACAGCTATAAAACAATGCAGAGAAAATAAAAGGAAAATTTCCATTAACTCTCTTCATCCTTGTGAATTCCAGCCAAGATGAACTTGAAAGAAAGATTTACTCTGAGCTAGTCCTTCCCATCAGAAGACCTGTGATAGAGGAAAACTGAAATTTCCCCAGTCTCTGACATTCTGACAGGACAGGAATTTCTGGGATTGAGAAGCTGCCTTTGCTCTCTATCCTGCCTCTCTCCAGATATGCTCTGCACTATATGACCCTAATTCATTGATAGGACATCTCATTTTGTGTACGCAAGTAGACAGAAGCCATGTGGAAAAATGTGGTATAACAAAAAATTAATCTAACTTCATGATAGTTTGAAGTCCTTCAGTAACTCTTTCCAGAAGCAACCATCAGAGCACATAACAAGTGAGATCTTTACTACTTGGGAGGGGGGGAACTGAAGCAGCATTTTGCAGTGCTCTCATACAAAGTTGTAAGTAAAATCATAGAAGCAACATTAAAAATTGCAAAGCATGGTAATTCTTATTTATTCTTTGTACTGCCTGAGAGCTAGAGTGATGAGCAGAGCTCTGTCTGTGTCTGTGCAAACACTGGGTGAACTTAAAAATGCATTTTGAATGTATTGTGCACAATGATTTGGTTTAAGGGCAATATAGAGCTTTTACCTGCTCCTTCAGCAGTCTTGACTAAAGGCTCCCTGACTTTCCTGGGGTAGCTAGGATGCAAAGATGGAAGCTATGTGTAAAATGTCTGAAAGTGTTTCATGTGCATATGATCCAAAGGCTCCCACATTATATCTCACTTGTATAGAAAGGTTTGCTTTTAATACACTGCCAGTCTTTGAAAGGGCTCAGTTTAATGCCCCAAATATCCCTTTTCATGAGAAGGGAGCTTGTGTAAATAATAAAAAAAATATTTACCTCCTACAGTAATTGCAGGACTCTGTTAATAAATGAAAAAAAAAAGTAAGAATCCTTTCCCAAAAATACCTTAAGAAATAGCATCTCAAAAGTTTTGTTAGTACACAGAATGCTTTATTAGTATATATAAAAAAGTTGGTCAAAACTCAGATCTCATATTTTTAAACATTAATGTAGCTCTGGGCTGTTCTGTTCCAAAAAAAAACCTGCTCTAACTTCCAGGAAAAAAATGATCCAGTAGGTTTTTGAGTACCTCTGTGGAACAGATCTAATACCACCTCACCAAGTCTCTGTGCCTGAGATACCTCAGTGCCATCATAACCCTGGCTTTTATAATAACTTTGCATATGTCCACTGAGTATTGCAATAGCCAGAAAATTAAATTTGCTGAAATGTGAATTTTCTTTTTGGTGCTACACACAAAGTAGTTCGCTCCCATGCTTGTTGCAGCTGGCTTTGTGGAGTCACAAAGTGTCCAAACACGTCTCTCACTTAACAGCCTAAGAAACGGCTTGATAAAGGCTACTTGGGACCATATCTTGGACTACTTTAAGTACAAATGAAACTGTGTCCATGGGAGGCTGCTATTGCTTCTGATGTTGAGGACTATACCTTTTGATGGAGTACAGTATGTGAAGGTTTTGTTTTCTTACCCACTCCATGATTTGTGGTCAATCTTTTGGGTCAGGTGGCATCCATGTCAATTAATTGGATTTCTGACTGTTGGGATAAGAACGATTAGACAGACTTGCCAGATGCCAGGTATTATGAAATCCTCAGAAAGATTTTAGGGATTTGGGAATGACTCCAGTCCTTTTGTGAACTCAGGCTTGCATTTGGAACAGATGCCTCAGCATTTTCTGCACACTGCTGAGGAACAGAGTCCTTGAAACAGGGGAATGGTGCCTGTGCGTTCAGTGCAGGACTCCTTCTCCAAATGGCTTCTTTTATACTCTGGAAGCACTTAGTACTTGGCATTGTTGTAGTAAGCCTTGTGCATCCCAAAACAAGTGTCAAGTCCCTGTAAATTATGGAGTATAAAAGCTGTAATTTCCCCTATTCCCCACAGGCAAAGCATAATCCATACATAATATTATTTTAATGGAAATCTCTTATTCTATTCCTCAGTGGGGAGGGAAAAGGTGGAAAATATCACAGTGGCTAAATACTTCTCCTTGGGCTTTCATACGGATGTTTAAGTTGATTTTTCATTTCATTTAACACAAATACTTTGCACTCCCAGGGGAAATTATTTTGCATCATATTTTTAGTGTTGCTGTCTTTCAAGGACTAATTCGTTACACACAGCTGTTCCAAGGTAGAGGTGAAAGAGGAATGAAAGGAGAAGTACAAACTAAACCTCAGTAACTGTTTTGAAAATAACAAGACCGTTGGAGTATTGTAGGAATTTGCCAAATCTTCTCTACTGCCCACTAAGCTAAGTGGCAGTTTTTCTGCCTGTTCCGACTAACCTGGGAAACATTTGTATTTCATATTGTTTATAAACCATCCTGAGGAAAAAAACAAAATCAAAACTTTTTGTGGCTTGTGTCACAATGCCATTTCATTGCAGTATCAGCTGCTTTTTACAGTTTTAAAAGAGAGCAGAATCAAGTTTAGTGAGAATATTGCAGTGAGCTCTATCAGACTGTTTGGGATAAGAGTTGTTGCCATTAGGGATTACATCACTAATGTAATTTTAGGCAGATTATTTCAGATGTTCTGCTTATTAAGAATACGAATCTTTAAAGAATTACTTTGTCCTCTTCTAAAAAAGCTCCTGGTGAGCTGACAGACAATTACTGTATTTTTCAATGTAAGATTCATGGAACTTGCAGTTTCTGAAATGGAGTAAAGAGGGGAAATTAAAGAAAAAAATCCCATTTTAATAGGCACCTATCCAGAAAGAGGTTGAACGATAAATCTCTCATTGTTCTCACTGGAATCTGAGTGAAGACTTGGTCTTTTCTCAGTGGACGGGAAAAAATCCTCTTTATGAAGGTGTTCATCTGTCCCTTTGTATTGCTACTGGAATTTATACAATACATACACCAAATCAAGCTTCGTAAGGATGAAGCTGGACAGATGCTTCAGAAATCATATTTTTTTGTGCATCACAAAACAAAACAGTCTTTAAAATCACTAGAGTGTGTGAATGGTCTCATTGAATTTAAAATGTTGTGTAAGGGTATTAAAATGCAGGCCAGAGGACTGTACACATGAGAACCCAATTCATTCAAGTCCTGATACGCCTTACAGAATTGTTTCTCAGGGTGCTTACAAGCACGTTTTCCTTTCTAAACATTTACCATCTGTCAGAAATTATTTGATAAGCCATAGTTTGATGTTTGAATTCTTAAATAAAACAGAAGATTCCCACATTTGAAATAAATATTCTCCTCAAATATGCACCAAGAAGATCTGTTCTTCAAGGAGATCCTTTAGTCACTCTGCTTCTGTCCAGACAGACCCTTGTTTATACCAAAGCCATAGTGAACACTGACAACTTCTAGTTCATGGAAACTACTAATTATTCCATAGAATTATCTTACACTAGTTACAGGTCTTGAGAGTAGCAGATTTCATGGACATTGAACACACCTAGTCCCTTTTACAGATTACAAGACTTTGTCTGAGAGAGGACCATATTAAATACTATGTTTTGTATTAGGAAGAAGAAGCTCTTTGTTGATGCAGAAGAACCTTGAGTTTACTATGTTATTACACTCTTACAGTCATCTGATATTCCTAGAAAACATTTGTACTTCCAAGTATTTCAGAGTCAACTGTGTTCAGATACTACATTTCATGGAATGAATTTCATTTGCTTGTTTATAGGCACACACTTGCACTTGGATATATATATATATTTTTTAACATAGATAATTTGGAATTATTTTTATCCCCTGTGTTTTTTGACCAGTTTGAGATACTAGTTAAGCTTTTGATGGATTGGAACAAACCACAAGTAATTGACAGGTGTATATGGTAGAGATTTAGAACAGCAGTGGAAAGTTTAAGATCAAAAATTATGATTTGTGGGAAGAAAGGGAGAAGGGGAGGGAGAAACAGGGGTAAAAGGAGAGAAGAAAACAGAGAGAAATTTATCATGTGAGCAGGTAACATATCAAGAGAAGAAAGAAATAATATAATCTGTTTGCAGAAGCAGAAGTTTTTCTATGTAATTTGCAGTGATTGTTTTAGCTACATAGGATAAAGCTTTACTAATCTTTTCTGAGTATATGCAGATATACATAAGTGCTGTCTCAATTTTTTATGTTGCTTATATAAAAACAAAACTAAATGCAGCCTTCATAACAACATTTGGCTCTGGCATCCTGGAGAGGTGGATTCTGTGGGCTAAAACCAGATTTTGAGAGGCAGTATGACCGAAGTGAGGGGGGTACCATTGAATGTTTGTAACCTTCAGCACTCAGACATCTGGCCCTCATTGCACACAGAGCAATTAGCATAACTTGTTATTAGTGAAATCAGTGATGCCTGTGAGAGTTACAAGGATGTTTAACAAATTTTAGAATCTGAGTGTTCAATGTCATTTATCCTTAAGGTATTCAAAAAGTAATGAAAACATCAGCACACTGTGTGGAGCTACACTTCTTTTATACATTCTCCATTTACAGCTATTAATTCCAGTTGAATTCCTGTCAGCATATATAAGAGCAGATATATCAGATAGCAAAAGAAATACCTCTGCAGCTATTTCAATTATGATGTAGAACTCAGAGGATAATAGCCTTGATGTTTTTTCCTGCTTAATGAAGTAACATTCCTGTCAGATGGGTAATTGCTGCAGCAGGGCTCTGTTCAAAGAGATTTCTCCTCTCTGCTCTTACTCTGCACTCACCACTGTCATACCTTGGCTTCTTGAAGTTTAAAATGTTGCTTTCTTTTTGTGAGCTGATAATGAGGGAAATTGCTCCACATTGGCCAGCACTGGTTACTGGTAATAGGCCCTATATTGCAAGCATCTCTGTGTGATCCCCAGGGAAGTTAATGGGGCTGTAGGTGGAGGGTTTGTTGAATAACATAGTTAAATGGAGAGACCAATTTTGTGCATAGTGAGACTAAAGGTTGAATTTCCCTTTCGTTTGGTGGGAGCAGGGCAAGGAAGATGTAGTAGCATAAAGTACTGCTTACACCTGAAATTTGGAGGTGCTAAGAGCACAGGTCCAGCAACATTTATCTCTGTTTGTACCTGTACTATGTAAATATCTATCTTTACTGTCAAGTATGTACCAGAAGCATTCAATGGTCTTGACCAAATAGGGCACTGGCCAACTAAAAGTGATCCCTCTATTGGGGAGCTGATATGCTACCTTACTAGCAAAGCTGAAGCAAGAACCAGACAAAAGGAAGGCAACAGGTTTTCAAAACAAATTATGCCAGTATCTCTAAGTTAGTCCTTCTTTTCTGCTGTCTGCCTCCAAGCTGCATCTGAAATGAGTCCTGGCACTGCTGAACATGGGAACTATGAAGAAAAACAGTGGCCATGATGAGTCATGGGTCTTCTCAGAGGAGCTGAGAAGTAGAGAAACTTTGGTTGCAGTTTCTCCCTGTTTTTTCTGGTTGCATCTATCAGCCTGTCATTGCTACTGCTGAGTTACACTAAGCTTTGGACAAAAAGGCATGTCTGCTTCCTTCTTATGCTCTTCCTCAGTGCTTTCTGGGCAGCCACAACAACGGAACACTTGAGGCAAACACTGGCAGAATTTTTTGAGCTGAATCAGATCCATGATTAAGGCTTTTCTATAGACTGTTTCTAACTGTAATTGAAAAACTAGAGTTCATTTACATTTTCATAAGCAAATCACATTCTTTCATTGGAAAGTAACAGGTTAACTATCTTTGTGGATTTTAGATTGAATCCAGTTGAGATTTCACTCAGAAGGGAGAAGAAAATGAGAAATTTGAAGTGCATGCCAAGAAAATTATCTCCCTTCTTTTCTTTTCTTTTTTTTTTTAAATCGGTGCATATTTGGGTAATTTTGCTGATGTTGTAGCCAATTGCAGTGACCTCTAATGGCATGAGAAACCTTGTTTGGCTACATTGCTAAAGAGGCAATGCTACTTTCTCTTTGATTCAATTGCTGGCTGTAGTAATACATGAGTGTGTGAATCATGAGCTGCATCTCTGCAATTTACCATGATTTTAGTAATTTCTGTGAACATGAAAACAATGTGTTCGGGAGCATTCTATGTGTTCCAATGCTTTATGCAGACATCTGAACTCATTTATTCTTCAGGATCATAGTGCCACAGTGCCCATCTCTACTACAACACTGGATCTCTGGAATCTGGAGACTTTTCCTAGTGGAGCCTTTGGTTCCACAGGAATGAGCATCATGGGAATGTGTAAGAGTGATTTCTCCTCTACTGGGCCTGTCCGTATCAGCCCCACAAGCACAAATGGAAAACTAGTCACTGCAGATTTTAATCACAAGTAAAGAAAAGAACCTGTGTTTAATTGATCACTAAAGAAACTGTGATGAGTAAGCATGTACTTTCAGGATCAAAATACATACTACAGAATGTTTTTAAGAGAGACTGGATAACAAAATAAAAAGCCATAAACCCTCAGTTAATTCAGTTTTCTTTCCATCTGCCCCTTGTTTAATTCTGGCAATCACTGCATGCTCCGTATTTCCATTTCAATGCATTATTTAACGATAAAAGGAGTTTAAAGAAAGGGAGGAAGATAGTTTCACTTGGACAGCCATCAGAGAGAATTTCTGTGAACATCTGGTTCTGTTTAAGACAGTTTTTAAAGCATTTAATATAAAACACTATTAGAAAGTAGCAAATGAATGCTAAGTGTTCTCACTCTGTAAGCAATGCATTTTTCCTTCCTGGAAGTTTGCATGTACTTGAACTTGAGTCAAGTTTATAGAAAGGTCTCACAAAGATAACCTTGCATTATCTAGTATGAGTGAAAGAGACTCGCAAGAACAACAGTTAAAGTTATTAAAGACCTCTTTAAAAAAGAAGTTCAAAAGATGATAAAGCCCAACTGGATACGTTTCAACCAGCTGGATTTCAGTAATTGAATGAACATAGTAGAACAAGAGATTAAAAGAGAGTAGTGAATAAAAATTGAGACAATGGAAAATTCATGACACAATGATCTAGTCTTTTTCTCATTTGGACAGGACTCAGTAGACAACTTGGAGGATTGCCTGTGTCTTTGATATTCTCATATAAAGCGATATGCTCAAGTGATAACACCAAAGGGGATGTTTCTAGCACAATTCATTACTGATAGCATGTTTTTATTGTCTTGAAACACTTCAATCATGTTTTTAATTCACTAAAAATAATTGCTCCAAAAATATAAATAGGATTAGTGTCACAGCTGCCAGTAAATGTACTTGATTTAGAGATTATATTGAGTAACTGCAAACTTATAAATGCTCATTCATAGAGGAAATAACACAGGTCAAGAATTAAAATTGTTCTTTTGGACCCTACTGCTCCGGTCTTCCTATTTTGCAGGTCAGACACTGTTGATGCTTCTTGAGCAGGCTGTTGCTGAAGTAGCCTTTCCTATAAGAGTTATTCTTGAGTCAAGTTTTCATTTTAGAACAGAAACTCTAAATATATCAAAATAGAGTGAAGACAGTAACATTCTTCTCATTTTCAAAGCAAGGACCTCAAAAAGGAGCCTAAGGCCTGAATAAAAAAACACATTCTCAGACAATTTTAAACATATTAAGTGTGGATACCATCCAGTATGACTCTTTTGATATATATGAAAACATAAAAAATTGAGGGTTTCCTCAAATGCTTGAGCTGAAAAATGTAATGAAAAGCAAAAATGTAGGGTTTGTATACTTGTGACCATTCAGTATTAGCCCTGAACATTGAATATTGATATTATGTAGTTGATACAGGACTTGCTCTTCCCAAGTAGGTTTAATATGAACAAAGCAACAGAACAGGCTGAGCTTAGAGAAGGGATGGTCTAAAATTCATTTTGTCCCTAGAATTTCTCTTAGCTTGCTGGTTTTTTTTTGTTTGTTTGGTTGGTTTTTTGTTTTGGGTTTGTTTTTGTTTTTGTTTTTGTTTTTTTGTTTTCCCATAAGAATCAACACTCACAGCTTGCTGTTTTGTGCTTCTGCTCTAGATTTCATGTTTCTGGTAAAGAGTCTGATCCAGGTCTAGGGATGGGGCTGCAAACAAAGAAGTTTTGTTTAATCTTTTTTCAAGCAGCCACTGTTTGTGGAAAGAGTACTCAGAATAAAACAACTGTACCTCTACAGGTTTAGATGGATCTCCACCCTTTCTCTTTCACACAGAATTTCTAACCACAGTCAGCTTGTTTCATCAGTTCTTATCCTCCTGAGGTGTTTTATTGAGAAATAATTACTATCTGAAAGTGCTGCAGATTAAGGTCCAGTTTGTGGGTTTATTTGTGCTCGTGAAATTACACTTCAGGAATAACTTCCTACTTAGCTGGGTAGAAGATGTGGGACTGCGGTTTTGCTGTCAAAATACAGTCTCAGTGACTGGCCGTATTTACTTAGCGCTTCCTCTTCTGATTTAATTCAGAGGTTTTTTCATGGTTACTCAGAGCCTGAAGTGCCAAATCACAGCTTCGTCACACAATCCAGTAATTTGACAAGAGAACAGCTGCAATATATGTTAGAATTCAGCTCAAAGAATAGTGGTAGAAAAAAGAGAATTTGTATTCTGAGACTGAAAATGCAGATACCTCACAACTGTCTTCTTTTAACAAAGACATAATTTGTTTTCAGAGAGTTTAGACAATAAAGTAACACCATTTTAAACTGGGTAGAAAAAGGAGCTGTATGACACTCATTATGGTACTGTGATCCCTGAGAGAAGTAACTTTGTAATGCAAGAAATATTTACTAAAAAGGATCTCCTAGCTCTGTCTATTCAAATTTTGCACCCAGGAATACTAAGAACAAGCTTTTTAAAAAAATATGTATCTATGTTTAGAGGTAGGGCCAGAGGGGGAACATGAGCAGCAGAACTTGCAGAATTCATAGCATGGCAGATTTTAGACCCAGTTGTAGCCGCACTGGTGAATCTTCTTGGTACAGTTCAAGATACTTCTCCATTCTCCACCTCACCTTCTGGTGGAAGTTACTGAACATGTAGCAGGAAAAGCAGGATGGGGATCATGTGCTTGTGTCTTAACTCCTCAGTGCAAAACAAATCTCATGGTCATGGAAGGCAGAGATTCAAACACATAGTCACTTCTGTTGCTGTGCACTGGGAAGAGTAATGAAGTCAGAAGCGGTAGCCAGGAATGGTGACTCCTTGACTCAGCTCAGGAATATATGCTAAATGACATGTGTCAGGCATTGAAAGTTGTGCTGGGGGCAGGAAATTTTACTTGTGCCACCTGTTACACATGCTGCATGGATGGTGGGTGCTAATGGAATTTCCATAATGACACTGCACTTGCACTGGGTATAATAACAGGTATGATGCAGCATCTGTGTCAAAAACATCACCCTTAGACTTGAGTCCAGCTTGGCTGAGGACTCTATTTTGAAGATGAAATTGGGGACAGAAATAGGCAGTAGTTCACAAATAGTATTGCCTTAGACATGTGAGCTCTCAGTGGTGTTATGGCTGTGCAAGGGCCCTTCTGTGCTGCAGTTTCCTCTTGGGAGGAGCTAGGCACTTTTCTATGGAGGGCAGCCCAGAAGGGAGCAAGATGATTTGCCGTGTGAATTAGCAGAGGGTCAGAGCTAGGACTGAAAAAAGGAATTACACTAGTTGATAGGAATCCTTTCACAAAGCCAGGATATACCCTTGGTTCCAAACCAGTATATACTGCCATCTTTCCTTCCGACCCTTGTGCCCAGGTAACAGTTTCTGCCTGTGGGAGTGTTTTTTTGTATACTATTGCTTCAGTATGGCCCTTTAAAGGTTAACACTGCACCAAAAGAAGTCAGAAAATAGACTTGTTAAGTGCTAATTGATGATTTTTTAGAACAATTTTCTGAAGTTGAAGAAAGTGTGGCTGTACTGATACTTTAACTTTTATTGAGATGTGCTCAGAGAAGTGACCCAACCAACCTTCCCAAAAACCTTTTATTGCACATTTCTGAATGCTCATCTTCACATTTTTTAAGGTAGTAATCAGACAAGATGTGGGCTGCATCAGGAGATGACTGTATTGAAAGATGTTTGAAGCATAAAATATCACTGCAGACAGACTATATTTTTGTTGGATTTTAATGCTAGCCATGTGAGAAGCCTGGCAATTTTAAAAATTGACTGTGTACATATATAATGTTAAAGAAATCCATGGAAGGTAAATTGTGATACTTTGAAACTGCAGTGCAACATCTACCGTACTGCTGTAGTAAGATTTGCAAGCTTTTCAGAAAAAAATATATAGGGTTTGCAAAGGCACTACTACTTTTCAATTAGTTAACTAAAATTATTTTAAGGCAATATGAGAATAATGCTGCTATTTAAAGGCACCTTGAACTTTTCTGTTAAAAATGTGATTGCTTTTATGACTTTATCCTACAGAGGGCATGTGATCTGATACTGGTAATAAGTGCATAATAGAGAGATTTGACTTGAATTCAGAGGATTGTGCATCTTTATTAGTAAGCCTACCCCTTAAAGTATGCCAGAGCAGCACAGAAGTACCTGGTGAATGTCTTGTTTTAGATACTTTCTCAGGAGCACTTTGCCTGTATCAATATACTTGTATGCTACGCTGTTCAGAAATATTAATCTTATGTGTGGGTGTAATTCATACTGACAAAACTTACTGCACACACACTTCTACACAACTGCATGCATGAGCGCATACAGACACATTAAATCATCCAGCTCTGTCAAAACTACACTTTTGCAGGCACCAGTTTGTCTGCTGAAGTGCCTTTTGCTGGTACATTTTATCAGGAAGGGATCACAGCTCTGTGGACATTCAACTAGTAGACCCATGCCAACAAGGATATGTAATAAAGATGCAATTGTGTTTAGAAATCATGCACTTCCATACATATACGTTTTATACAGAAACAACCGCCCCTTACAATTTAGCAGGAATGCAAATATGTAGTTGGTTGGTGATTTTCTAAAGTAGAAAGAAGAGAAACCTTCAAAGTCTGAGATGAAATAATCCTTACATGAACCCATTGCTTTTAGGCTGGTTTTACCCTCTCTGCTCCTTTCACTGATTTTATTCAAATCAATATCACTAAACATTTCATTTCATGTAATGCAGGCAAAAGTTTCCATCTATTTAAATCCTTTCTGTTAAGGAAGAACTTAGGAGATAATTCATTGAAGTATCAAGATGCTGAAACAATTTTTATTACAAATCACTTTTACAGAAATTACTGATGAGAGTTATTGGTTATTTGCATATTGCTTGGTTTTCAGGCCATGTTCAGGAAAGGAGAAAGGACCTTACATTAACTTGTTTGATGTAGCAACTTGTTACATTAACTTGTTTGATATAGCAACTTGCTCCTGGCTTGGTAAATCAAGCTGGTGTCATTCAACTTCCTTACTCAGAAATAACAACCTCAGTTGACAGGACATTGCATCTAGTTTGTCACTAAAAAGATAAGTCATGCCTCTTGGCTTTTAAGAAGTGACAGGGCCTAGGGGAACAGATCTGTTAGATCAGTTGTAGAGGAGGAGTCAAATTCTGCTAAACTCTGCTGAGCTGTCCATTGATTTTAACTCCTTTGATTTCACTGGAGTCACATCCATTTTATACTAACGCAAACAAGTCCAGAACTGGGACCTCTTGTATTGCACATAGGATTCTGTTTTGTACAGAATCATCAAGCAATATGAATCACAGTTACACTGCTATAGGGGATGGCATGGGCAGGCACATAACCCACATATAGTGTTTTCTAGCACTTCAGTGAAGGCTGATACTGAATTCAATACCATGAGAACTGTGTGAACCAACGGCACTTTATAGCCATGACTGTTGTAATAACATATTCAACCAAGGAACAATGGTGCATCTAACTACCATCAAGGGATACCCAGGAGGAAGGTGAAGGGAATGCAATCTATACAATGAATTCTATCACCAGTAAGGTATCCCCTGCATTTCCCTGACAAGAACATGTAGAAGGTAGGCAAGAGGATTGCTGAGGAGGTTATGTGTGAGAAATGTAGTATTTCCCTTAGAACTATAATCTCCTTTGCTTACTGTTTACAGAAAGTTGGAACTGCCACAGTAGGACATTCCTAATAAAGAAATGTTAAATTTGTATAGTTAGAAACTGTTTTCTATTTCTGGTTGTCTGGATTCATAGTGACAGGTGTGTTATTCCTGCAGGAAAACCTAGAAAAAAATGATGATGTCACTCATTTTCACAACTCTGTTCTGGTAAAAATAATTGCTTAGCCTGTAAGAACACAGAGGTGCTTCACCTGAAGCACAATGACAGCCCTATTACAGTCACAGCTTCATCATCTATGCCTGGCTCTCAGCAAAGAAAAAGACCAGCATCTCTCCTCCTGGACACATCCCATAATACATGCTCATATTCTGTATTACATGCACTCTGGAGTTTATTAATCATAAGGAAAATGAAGAAGCTAATTAACACTTTCAAGCAGCACTTTCAAGTGTATTACATAGATACATAATCTGCTTTCTTTATACTTTCAACAATTAATATATCAGTTTTAAAAAACCTTAGAAGCATAAAGAATAAACCAATGGTAGGATTAGAGCAGAAAGAAGTTTCTTTCTTTCTCTGTAGAAGACTTGCTTTCAATATTTTTTAATTCATAGTTTCATTTAATATCTTAAAAGGAATAAGTCTGTGAATTATGCATGGCTGGGATTGAGTAGGGGAAAAGGGTCTGAATTTTTTATGAGTATATGAACAGGTATATAATGGAAAAGTATTTCTTTTCTATTTAAGCCTGATCCATTAAAACTCTGGATGGCTCTTCCCAGCTTTTCCCTGCAGATCCTGCTTCCCTCAATTTTTGACAGGTCAAGGTACAATGTCTTGGAAATAAAATATGCAAGAAATGTGAATTGGAAGATGCCATGAATACTATTAGTTAGCAGCTGGTTATTGTTCTCAGTATTCTGTGATTGGGAGAAAGACCTGTCTTTGAATTTTGGAAACTTGTGGAAATTCTGAGTGCCCTGGGTAGTCTGCTTAAAGAGTGTTAAAAGACTCTGGGCTTCCTACTTCAAAACTGTACTGAGAAGCTGGGAGTGTGGAAGTCCTTCAGCTCCTCATGATGATTAGGAGGCTCAGCCCACATAACTTCCAGCCTTGTGTCAGTGAACTTAGATGTCTGACCTATGTGGCTGTCCCGGAGCACACATCAGAAAGCTTTGGTGTCCCTAGCAGACTGTTATGGTCCTAGGGAGTCTGAATTTAATTTATTGGAAATTTGCAAATCATGGATGTTTAGAAACAAATACTATGGGTTTGCCCTGTTGATACCACTTTGATGAGTCCATTTTGCTGAGACTTCAAATGCACCTAGCAAATTCCTACAGGAGGACTGAGGAATATCAGCACCTCTCCTATTTCCACCCACAGGTACTCTGCACTGTGCCAGCTGTGTGTAGATTGTTTTCTGTAGTGATCAGGTTGTGATTGCACAGCTTTTCTATTTACACTGGGTTTGGAACTCCCTATGGTTTGACTCCTTAACATTCTTTCACTAAAATAATGAATGGGATATTTTCAGGGATATTTTCCAGTTCTCTTCTGTTCCCAGAGGGTCCCTTATTTAAAGGCAAATGGAATTAATATTTGTTTTTGTAGCATAAACTGAGGATATATTTCACAGCACTGTATAGAAGTGAACCAGAGACAGATAAATAATTTTCAGAATGACTTGAACTCTTTTTACAGTCTGTCTGCCAGACATGAAGTCTTGAGCCTTAAAAACTTCATTTATCCCTTCAGCCATGAAGTATTTGTAGTCAAGATTTGATGGCAAATAAGGAAAGCAGCATTTTCCATTTTTGGTTCAAATCTGGTAAGCTTCTGTAGAAGCCACAAGAGGATCTTTGATTTTTAATTATTATTATTATTTTGTTTCTCAGCTGGAAATGACATTAACTTTATTATAGTGGGGTTTTTTTGTTGTTGTTTCGGTTTTTTTAACAATAACTAATAATTTATTAGAACTTCTTGCAGCAGTCAGCTTTGTATAGCTTCTGAAAATGTTTTTTTACATTTTAGCCAGTTTCTAATCTAATTTCCACATCCTGTTTTCCTGCAGTACTTATCTGCTCCAGTGAAACGTTCAAGGAAGTTCTGTAATCATTAACTCTATCTGAATTTCTGTGATGACTGTTCTTTTCTAGAAATGGAAAGAGGACTGCAAAATTGTCTTAATGTTTAGGTGGGTTTTTTTGTTGTTTTTTTTTTTTTTTTTTTTTGCTGTGGGGAGGGTACAGAAATACGTGTAGAAATACAAACCCTAGTGTTGGTGTGTAACACCCAGAAAAGAAAGCAACAATGTCAGACCATCACCAGGTTATCTCTGGCTTCATTGTTGCCTCCTTTTTTATCTGTTACCAAAATGGAGTGGGGCAGACTTCAAAATTACATCAGACTGCTGTAACATGACGTTTCTATCACGCTGTCATGTCAGCAACGATCTCTCATAATGATAATAGCAAATAAAAATACCAGATCCTGGTGCTAGGCAGCTAGAACACTTACTGCATTTAAGAACTAGCCTCTGAGTCTATTTCACAAAAGGCACAATGTCACCTTTATAGCCCATTGAAGTAGTATTCATAAAAGCCAGCAAAACTATGGACATTTTATTTTCACATCATTACTACACTGACTTATTTTATCTCTCATATGCCTCCTTCCTCCTTTCCATCGACCAACACAAGCTCTTGTTTCTGATTCAGACATGTTGAAAGTTCCCTGTATGGCAAATTTGCACTGCTAAACTCACAAGAAATTCCTCCTTCCATTACCATTTCATAAAACTGACCAAGATCAAGGGTTACCAAATTTTTCTTTTGATCCCAGAAATAATTAAATTACCCCTTTAAATTCACATAACACAAAGAAGAACATGCATGTTTATTTTAATAAAGATTATTATGATTATGTTAAGATATTTTATGTTGCTTTAAGGCTTTTTGTAAAGCTGTTTATAAACATATATGCCATTTATGCTTTAAAGAGGCAACAGGTTTTGTAAGTTCTTACGACTGACATGAAAGCAATAGATCTTGAACAGAAACTGATATAAATATATTAATATTTCATCTACTACATGAAGGGGCACCTGGTTCCTGTTAATAGAGTAACAGGAGCTTTTAACCTGGCCACATTTGGGCTTTAGTTCAAAAGGTTTGAACCAAGTAATGGAGATGTTTTAGGATTAACTATTCTTACATTACATTTATTAAGTCAGACTTGTTTTCCGAGACATTTTCAACATTAATCTTTAACAACTCTGTAACTCTGGTAATATTCTAATGTAAATATAATAGCAAATAGAGTCAAGACACAGAGGCTGTTTTGACTTACCTAACTAGTACTTACAAAGGAATGTTAAGAATTACCTGGTTTGAAATGATTTTTAGCTGAGATTTCTGTATCTCACCTCTATTTTTTATCCAAAGAAACAGAGAAAAAAATTATAAGAGCTGATAAGAGCTTGGTTTTTCTTGAAGGTCTATGAAATAAGGACCTGAAGAGCATTAAACAGGTATATCTCATTGGTTTTACTATGTAAATAACTGATATTTCTTATGATACTTTCCCTTTGACTCTTTGCAGGGATGTACAAATTCAAGCATTTGATTCTTTATCCAGAAGTTTATAGGTGAAGGATGGCTTTTGAAAACTTGCATATCTTCCAATTAATACATTGGAAGCTGTGTACAATTTATAAGTTAGAATGAGCCTCTTGGTTCCAGTGTCTGAAAGTGTTCTCAAGGTGTAGAAGCAAAATTGTAAGCATATCAAAAGTCAGTTCAGTCAGTTTTAACAAATGAGGTCTGCAAACTTTCAAATAGCATTTACTTGGTTTTCCAGTTGACTAGTTTGTCTGCTCAAGAGTAAACAGAAACAAGGTGTTATTTAAAAGGAAATAATTTAGAAAAAGAGCCAACAATGTTGGATGGATTTTTTTTTCACTTCATAAACTCCAAGTTGGTATATTTAACAGGAGATTTCTCTGTTATTCTAGTTACAATGGGTTTAAAATTAATCTAATAGTTGATGAAATAATCTCTCTTGTAAAAGTAATTGCATTTGTTCCAGGCTAATATAATAGTTATTGTTCATATAACTAGTGTAACTAGGGTCTAGTTGTTAGCACATGGATGGTTTTTGCTTGAAAGTAATTGGACTCATCTTAGATCTTACAGACTGTTATCTCCTAGGGATGAGCGGTGTTTTTATATGTTTCCTGATAATCTGAGGTAAAAACACGAGGCTGGATTGACAATATTTTGTAGCAGCCACAGTACTGGGTACCAGCTGGAAGGGCAGCACATCTTAAAAATAAACCCTTAAGACTCTTAAGTATCTCTCTTATTTGATCTAGACAAAAGGTTTGCTGCTTTTCCTGAGTGAACTTTGCATTTATCATTCTTTGTAGATACCTTAATGAGTCTTTCTTAATAGTAATGCAAGAGGACCCATCAGGCAGAACTAGAAGATATTCCTGATTTTATTCTCTGGAGAAATATGGTCCCAGCTTCTATACAAAAGCAGTGTCTGGTAATAGAACTGTGGGTCATGGGTTCCAACTGGTAATTTTTTCAGAGCTAAAAAAAGTTTATGTGTGGTGTTACTACTCAGGAATGGACAATTTTTGTTATTCAAATTATCAGTTTTAAAAAAAAATATTTTTTTTTTCATCCAGAGGCTCTCTCATCAGAGAGTACTTGAAATATCACCAAAGATTTTGTGTCATCATGCTGTATATGGACACTTCACAGGTCAAAGCAAGCTAGAGTAGTCTCTGTCACTAAAACATGGCACTAATATATTTGTTTCAAAGAACGTAAGTTTGTTCTTTCCACAACTTTTGATACAGGTCAGTGATTCCATTAATGTCACCTGATAAGCAAGCCATGGCCTTTATAAATTAATGATCACATGCCCTTGGAAACATAGTCCTTGTTTTAATTTAAAACAGAGGTTCTTTATTTCTAGGAGGGTTCCCCCACCCCCCCCCCCATTTGGAAGCAGTCAACTATGTATTATCTTTCTGCCGTGGTAGTTCCTGAGTATGCTGTGGAAAAGATCAAAGTCCTGTATTAACTGCTAGGTATGATATGCTTAATCATTTTATTGTGATTTGTTGGGTGGACATGTATGGTACATTTTTCCAAAAATAGATAAAAGCCAGAAACACAGAAGGAACAAAATTAAAATTTTAGAACAGCACTGCTAGTGCTAAGCAGTAAAACTGTCCCTTCTTCCCTGTTGTTCTTGCTGTTTCAGCCTAGATGCTGATGGGATTGGAAAGATACCACTGCCTAAGAAAATGTACATATGGAGTTTTAAAATATTTCTGCATTATAGAAATATTACTTTTGTATTGCTAGTAATAATTAAAGGTAGCTTGATCCTTTCAGGACTATTAGCAGCTTTTCTACCATCTATCAAAGTGTCAGTCTACCATTATGCCTGAGGCACACATGTAAACATGTATAACTGTGACTTTCCCCTGGTTTTAAAATCATCTACCAGTCTCACTAGGCTTTTCCGTTTTTAAGGAAGCAACACTTTAAAACTGCTTCAAAGGAAAAACATGAGTAATAATGTGTGATTTCATTTTGCAAGTATACAATCTCAAATCCTTAGTGATCAGGGGCAATTAATTTCCGTTAGAGGCACAAAGAGACAGTTAAGCCATCCAACAGCCTGGAGTGGGAAAGTGGAGTTAATGTTTCTGACAAGAACACTTGGGTACAGAGATCATTTCATTCGTGTTGTGTAGAAATTTAGTCAGAGTCTTAAGTCTATTTCACGTGTACAGGCACTGTACAAAGCACCACATAAAACCTGAAATTCTGGCTGATTCGGGCAGAATGGAGGGGTCAAATTCAGTTTTTTGATACAAACTGTAAGAATTGTTGAATTCAACAGGAGTCATGTGGAACATAACACTGAGAGGTACTGAGTGCCCTGAGCTTAGTCTGAAATGAGCTTACTCTAGGATGTTCACCATCTCCCTGCTGGATTCCTAGTCTGTGTTACACATCAACAGAAAGAATTGTCATGATAAGAACTAACACTTTGGATGAGCAGTTGTCAGGGACAATAAAGAAGAGCACATTCAGATGAATCCCCGCCTGACTGTTTCAGGATATAGAGGTGCTATTTTAAAACTTCCGTGAAATTGAAGCTTTTTAGTTTGAAAATAATTTTGCTTCAAATTAGTGAGGGGACTAGGAACATTTATCTTATTTCTGACCTGCTACAAAGTTTTGAAGTCATTGGAAAGTCTCTGTAGAGCTCAACCCCACTCTCATTCTCCATCTCTCCTTCATTTTTTATTTTTATTTTTCCAGGGACTGTGGCTATTCTTTGATATTCTTCACTTAGACTTTTTGGCTGGTAAGAGATGGGGTGGTGTGCCCTCTTATTGTGTGTATCCTCTTGTGCTCAGTATGAATTCCTCACAAAGAAGCATTACACAGCTAGGATTAATCTGGTAGCTTTTTCTGGCTGGACAATGCTACATGTGTCTTGAATCTCATTCATTTTCCTTATAGCTTGTGAAAAATGAGCATCACAGGAGCTCATTTAAAATAAATAAATAAATAGATAAAAATAAAAATTAAAAAATGAAGGAAAAACCCCAGACTGCTCTGAGAATGTAGCAAAACTGAGAATCAAATTATGGAGGTGAACCTCATGCTTTTCAGGGTAGTCCTGATTTTTCAATCCTTGATCATATCTGACTTTCTTTATGCTTGGCAATGTTTTACAAAATCTTGGAGTATGTGAGTTAATCTTACCACATATATCTGTTCTTTAGACAAAGAAAATTTGTGTATTTTGGCAAGCCAGCCCTGAAACCTGGACTAAACAGGCAATGTAAAAACATATGCACAACCAAGTGTGCACAACTCTCTCACAAATGCTAAACTCGACTGTAGATTAGAAAATGGCTAAGCCTTATATCACAGTAGAGAGATACAAAATATTCCTTCTTACCAAGCAGCTGAATCCTTATTACAGGTGTGCTACTTACACACCTCATCCTGTGAGGTGCAGAGTCTTCCTTGGTCTCACTCTAAGTGAGCTTTGGACACCGGGGGCAGTGGGGTCACTACAAAGATGTTTTCAGACGGCACTGGTGAGCTCAGAATACAGCTCTTACAGCAATTTCCTGCATAAGGCATTGATGAGACAATAGATCCCTTTATGAGGCTCTATTTGACTACAGAAATGAGCAATTGTTCACATTATATTTAATAAATCCCTTGACATCCTGTTAAAAGGACCTATGTTTAGCTGAAGTCTTGGCATGAATGTACTTCCAGAGGTTTAATGACCTTTCACTTTTCGAGGTGTTCTTTATTTAAACTAATGAAAATGAGCTCCACTTAAAAGGCTTTTAAATGCTGATTAAAAATTAAATCAGCTGTTCATTATCCCCAGGTGGCCTTGTTCTAAGCGCAGTAATTCAGAGAGAGTCAAACAAGTAGTCTTTTAATGTTGCTAGATCTTAGGTTGGGAGGACTTTATTAGAGCTGTTTATTAATCACAAAACTTACAACTTTGAATGCAAATGTGTCTGCAAGCACAGGACTGTTACCCTCCATTTCTGTCCCTCACCTGCTAGAAATATGGAAGAAAATCAGGCACTTATCTGAAGATTCCTTGTGGTAGATGCAGCAGAAATGTAAACAGTCATGGTGTTTTGTAAAGCAGCAAAATACTGACCTAGTCAGTTCCATCACATTAATAACAATGAACAGAGAAATTAGCTATAGAAAGTCTCACTACACATTTAATTATTTTTGCCCTAGGCCTGAAAAAGTTTCAGAAGCATTTACAGAACAAATCACAATGACCTATGAGAAAATCTTAATGGATTAGCTTCTTTGGATTTTTATTTCTTATTTTTAATTGTTTTTCTGCTGAGACCACTGGCCTGGGATTAAAGTAGTTAAGCATAATGTAAAATGCGAAAAGAACAAAATATTCAAGCTTATAAAGTATATTTTATCTGAAAAGCAGCAACATTCACTGTTTCAACACCAAGATTATTTTACAGATTTTTTCAGGTACTTTTTAGTACTTCCTGATCCTGAAATGCAAGCTTAACTAGTAAGAGATATACAGAGCACAATATTCATGATCATTTTGAGAAAAAATAAGGCAGTGCATTTTAGAGAGCATTTAGACAAAAGAAGAAAGTAAACAGTGTTATACCATATAAGACTCTGAGTTTTACCATAGATAACAAGTTTCTTAGTTTTTATTAGACTTATGACTCATTGCTCTTTGTTACTTGCAGTGAAATAAGTGGCAAAATGTTGCTGGGTGAAATCTGCTGCAGAGTATTAGGGGAGCCATGCAGCACTGTTGCCTTGTCTCTGCTACAGCAGGAAGGCTGGGAAAACCAAGCCTTTGCTGGCCAAAATGTTTGAAATTACCTGTCCCGAACATCTAGACAATAGGGCCTTCATTCCTATTTCTGTCTAGGAGAGTTATCTGATAATTTGTTGGTTATGGTGGCTATTTCAGGGATGCACTAGAAGTGCATCCTGACATTCCCACATTATTCTGGCAGAGCTGAACAAAGCTGTGTGTCCCAAGTGGCTGTAAGGAAAACTGGCTCATTGCTAGGAACCACCTCTTACTTCTCTGACCCCTGTCTTGAATGCTTTGTCTGATAAAATTTGTAGGTAGCCAAGACACAATTGATAAACAGGAGGAGAAGGAACTGCATTGTTGATGCTATGAAGACAGGGTTGCAGAGACATGAATATGTCCTGCTGGCTTGTGGGTGCTTTATGCAGTCACACTCACGCGCCTTTTACCTCGTGACTTTCTAATGGATTTTGGAATTGGGCACATGACACCAGGGAATGCAGTGTGTGTGTCTGAGGTAAGGATGCCTGGCTAGTGAAGTATTCAGACTTTGGTCAGTGAAACTTTAATTTCCCTCCCTCCCCCCAGGCTTTTTTTTTCAGTCCTCACTGGAGAAGGAACAATAGTTTAATTTTAGTGTGAGATTCAGTTTTAAACTTCAAATCCTAGAAATTCTTTCTGCTCCAATACTAACGCAGAACAGATTGTAATCATAGAATAGTAATATAGTGGTAACTAAAATAATGAAAATACTGATGTTTTGAAGAATGTCCTTGGTGCATAGCTGTGTTTAATTGCCTAATGTAGTTGGAAGAAAATTATTTTCCAAGGTAATGAGTATTCATAAAAACTCCTACTGTTCATATTGGTGAAGAGGCTTCACTATTTTTCATGGAAGAAGAAAGAACTGTGCTTTGAATTTACAAAAATCTGTAAATCTGGAGAAGTGTATTAAAAACTACATGGATGAAGTAACCTTAGCTGTCTGCATACATTAGTATTGCATGCAGTGTTGTACATGCAGCAGAGCTACGATACCATTCTTCTACTTGTCATGTAATGTTATTAATTTTTGGCACATGTGTAGGAGTCTATATGAAGAGCTATGCCTTTTGGGACAAATACAAAGGAAAGGCAGATATGCACACAATAATGAAGAGCGTACCATGAAGGTTTCACCTTGAAATCCACTCCCTCCTCCCTGACTGCTTCTGGATTCAGAAAAACTCTGTAGATTTTAACCTTTTCCTCCCATTATTTTCTTTAAAAACAAAAAACCCAAATATTTGTCCTCAGTGACTATAAGAATTTTTCACTTCCTCTTGTTCAAAGAAATACTTTATATTTCCTCTGCCTCCTCTGGAAACAAAATCATTATTTTCCAGAGGAAAGAGAGGTCAGAACTGTACTGGCAAGGGAGTGAGATTTAACAAGCTCAAAAAGACTGAGAATGAGAAAATACTATAGCAAAGATTTGTGTTTTGCACAGCTCATCTCTAATCAGAAATCGAAGGCATGATGTTCTTTTCTTTCATTTGCAGCTTTGTTGCTTTTTTACAATTGGAGGGCGCTGTTGTTCTCATTGTTAGCAATACTTTAGAAAAACTTCAGCACAAATGGAGATGCTGCTCCAAAAACCGATGCTGGTTTTTTTCCCCCAATAGTCAAGACGTTTGTAATTAGTTCCAGTGTGTACTCTTAACTCTCCTACAAGAAAGCATTGCTAAATGACAATGTTTCCTGGCCCTTGGGCTAGATCCAAAGGTCTATGTTTTCAAGTGCTCATTTTACTCTGTCCTGCTCTAATGTGTCTTGTTTACTTACAGGAATAAATCACCAGCTCATGTGAAGCATGTCAGCTCTCTAGATGATGTATCAGGGCAGTTAGGAGCTGGTCATATTTCAGTTCACTGTATTGTCAACCTAAATAGAGCATTCTTAGTTTCATTTAGATGTCAGAAACAATCTAGTCAAAATAGCATCAGACTCTGTTTGGATTTATTCTTCCTTCTCTACAGGGTAAATTAGCCTGGTTGGAACACGGTGCTGCCTTAAGAACAGTCTGAGCTGAGCCTCAGTGTTTACCTGGACAATTGTTCCAGGCTATGTATCAGGCCAGTTACAGCAGCTCTGCTGACAGATGGTAACTTGTTTGGTGGCTCTAACTTTACTGCTTGCAGTTGAACATCCCTTGCAGATTTAGCCCAAAATGGGATACTACATTCTTCATAAATCTAGCATATTTTCTTGCTTCCTTCTATTCTTTTGAGTGTATTTAGTGCTTATTTTAGAGTAGTTTTTCACTTGGAAACAGTTTTGTTTAAAAGTGGATTCTTTATTTATGAGTTATGTCTTCCTTTAAACAATGTCAACATTCCTCTGTGTAAAAATAATTACCCCTGAAAAGCAGATTCAATAATTAGATCCTTAGAATAATTAGTTAAGGCATCTAAAAGAAGAGACAAGACTGAGATCTAATCTAGCCTTCTGGTTTTTACTGTTAAAGCTATTGAAGTAAGCTTTACTGGACAAGAGGATTCTGAGGTGTCCAAAGACAGTTATATGTTTGCTATGAAATAGATGTAGCCGTTATTCAAATACTCTTAAAGAATAATAATTTTTCAGGAAGTTTATTACTATTGTGTAGGGAACAGTGAACCGGGTGTTGTTACTGGGAAAAGTAAAAAAATTATTGCCAGTGGTTTTATAATAAAATCATAAGGATAATTAATTACTTACTTTGGGGAGACCTTAAGTCTAACTTTATTTAGCAGCAAGGAAAGGACATTACTATTTCACTTTTTAATTGATTGAAGAGTCACAAATCTTTTGAGGAATGCCACAAACATAAGTAATGTGGCATCTAAACTGGTAGAATCTGCATTTACAGCTCTGACTTTGCTGAAAGGTGTGTAAAATCTTCTGTATCACAGTTCCTGTGTGCCTGAGCAAGCTCCATCAGAAAACTAGTGTTTACAAAGTCCATTTTGACTTCATCTCAGAATATTGCCTATGGATCAGTCTCTTTCTAAAGACAGATTAGGAAGAAGAGATTAGCTGTGTTAGAGCAGTCTATTGTATCCCAAACCAGTGACATTTTGTTGGATTTTGCCATTGCCAGCATGGAAGATAAAGGCCTTATTATGGAAGCTGGCTTTGGCCTTTTAAAAACAAATTCTGAGAGCACACAGAGGATCGTGTGTTGAAACTCCCCAAGTGAAGGTGTGAGCACTTGTGCCTGGAAGAACTGAAAAATGGTATTTGAAATAGGTCAAGCTATTTATATAACTGTAGGCAAACACACCCTCAAGTTTTCCTTTGGGAAACTCTACAGAAAAAATATATCTTGTTGCTGTGGAATAAGTTTAGTCTCATGAAGTAATTATGAAGTCAAACTCAGGACATTGAAAACAAAGAGGGTGTGGAAGGAAACTACCAGCTTCATTCTGCTGAGAGGAAACAGGGATAAGATAGTGCTGATGGGACTGCTAGCAGCCCTTAGGCCACAGAATTAGACTAGAACTTGTCTAAAATAACTTTGTTATAATACATATTGTGTGCTCATCAGGTCTTCAGTTCTTTTCTTGCCTTCAGTCCTGGCTTGAGACACTCATGCCTGGATGGCAAAGAGAAATTAACTGGGAGAAGTGCTGTCCTTAGCTGAATATTTCAACACCAACCTGGAGTGCTCCTGAAAGCTCCAGTGACTGACTTCTCCAATGTATTTGTAATTAGAATTTAAGAAAGACTTAATAAATAATTCCCTCCATATATCTATCTATCCTTGCTAATTCAGGAATGTTTCTCTAGTGCTTGGAAGGGAATGTCCAGCCTAGATCTTCCTGGAGCAGATTCCAGCCATACTATAAAGACAGCTAATGGCCAAGGTGCAGTGAATATCCAGCACACCAACCAATCCACAATTTTATTTCAGATATGCTCCAAAACCTCTACTTGTTTCTGCAAGCTCATAGGTTTAATTCAATCAGAGACTAGCTTATTTGCTGTCTTTGTGTTTGCTGCTCAGTCAGTGTCAATATAAATTTCCAATACCACTGTAGAAGCATCTATAAACTATCCTGTAACTGCAGAAACATTAATAATTAAATAATATTCTTTCATCCATCAATCTAGTGCTAAGTTCAGAAGATTTACTGCTGTTATCTTAGGGATTGCCAAGGTGTTATTTTCATGAGAAAATAATTCCTGCCACACATCAAATATAAGGATACAATATGTCTGTACAAATGCAAAATGGGTATTGTTATGAGGGAGTAATAAAAAAAATTGATTTGATTAATTAACCACTTGAAGACTAATTCATTTTATTGCTCAATCAAAACAAACCAATCCTATATATGGAGAGTCAGTCAGCCTTAAAGATTGTTCTTAAAGTTCATTTTTTTAAAAAAAAGGTAATTACCAGTAACAAAGCATCTTCAAAAAATTGTTTTCCTTTCCTATTTATCAGCTGGAGATGTGTTGGCAGCTGAGATGTGCTCAACAAGTCTTTTCACACTCCACACTTTCTCCAGAGTACTTCAAGCCAATGTCCCATTTCAGTTTTCTGCTGAATAATTCAGCTTCATAAGTTAGATTAATACCTTTAGAACTGAACTCCTGAGCTCATCTCCTTTTTTGGAAACACTGCAGCAGCTGATGCTCTTCTCTGTTTTAGTCAGCTTGCACATACAGGCCAAGAAAGTCAAAGGCATAAGGTTTACTTGCTTTATCTTGCAGAGATCATTGGTAATCTACAATTCAAGGATTGCTGCTGAAGTTTCTGCTACAGCTTGGAACAAACAGAATAGGTTTCATGGCAGAGGAGGAGGGATGTTAATTAATCTTACATTATTTTGTAATACCGTATTGAGCATTCACCCTTGAATATTCAAACCTTCTTGAGAGTATTCTCTAGTCATGAAAAGCCATAACATGGATTTTTCATAGAAGAAAGAATTTAATGTTCTCAACATCTTGTGGAAATATATGAGTCCTGCAAATGTGGAATTTAAAAGTAACTTCTAAGTAGTGCTGAACACTCTGTATTAAATGTTTTGGCTGAGATTTATTACACTAAATTTATGACCTCTTAAACATGATGTAAGAGTCTAGGCCTGTGTAATTAAAAAGGCAGAGTGTTAATGCTCACATATTAAAAACATCTGTACCTACAGTATGGGAAAACAGCATTGGGCTATTATCTTGGCTGCAGTCTTCCAAGATGCTTAAAGTTCCCTGTGCTCTATCCCTAATAAAAAAAAATGTTATTCAGTCAAAGGTTTGACAAGATGTGGTTTCACAGTAGCTTTTAACCCATCACAGGAAGTCAGTGATCCTTATTTGCCTGGGCTTGTCTTAAGCCAGAGGTTTTCTTGGGAATCGAGTTCATTCTTTATCCCCTTGGTGGCAGATGTTCTGGTCTCAATTATATTCTCCTATCCCTCTTCCCCTGCTGTCTGTCTAAAGTGGACAGAAATCTAGGCTGGGGAACCCAACTGAAGAGGGGAAAAAAAGAGCAAACAGGGCTCATTTTGACTGTGGGGTTGATTCTGGATCCAATAATGCTTCCCTATGGCCTTCATAAAATTGTGCTGATTCCTAGCATCTGCTCTACTCATTCAAGCAATTAACACATTAATGTTTATCTTCTATTCTCTCAAATTAATTATTTAAGTTGCTGTTTGATATGAAAGTTTATACCATTAATGTATTGGCAGTGTTAATATTGAATGATCAAAGGCATAGAAAGGAAGAGGGAAATCAATATTTGTGCAGTATTTCCATCTCTTAAGAGAGCTGCAAAATTTTTCTCTCTCCTATGTATCCATGGATGGTACAAATGTTAATTGAAGCAAGTGGCTTGGCTGGGTACTGAAACTGGGTTCTCAGTCTCATAGTTCTTTCTAGCTACTCTTACTGGTAAAAGGAAGCCAGAGGTCCCCCAACTTCTGTAACATAAACATGTTAAAAATGTAAAAAATCCTTCTCTGAAGAGGGGAAGGCTTTCTCTTATGAAATGGTCTTGATAAGCTCTGAAGTCTTTCAGGCTTAAAACTGAGGAATCAGTTTCTAGCATGCACATGTCTTTCAGGGAAATCAGTTTTTAAAACTACAGAAGGAAGATAGAAATCCAGTAACATATGGGGAAACCTTTTTGGGTACAATTGGTTGTATTTATTTTCAGCAACTCAGTATCATTGGTCTATGTAGATAAGGAGTTAATTTCTTCATACACTCAGTCTTCCAATAATGTAGCTGTTGTACAAGAATCTTCTCTTCCTGCTCTTCAGAATTCTTAGTGTGTATCAAGCTGGATATGGATGTGCTTTGTGTTTCCTTTAGTGCTGTGGAACTGTGGAGTTAAGTTGTAAGGAAATTCTATGAATATACTGCTTTCTAGTAAATGGGAATGGGAGCAGAAGCTACCATTTGCCAAGGCAAAAAGTCAACAAAGTCTTGCCTGTGCAGCATTGTTTTGGGTGTCTTTGGGCTAGGAACCATCTCCAAAGATAGAAGAAAGTTATTTTTCAGGTTGTTGTAGTCCTTGTAAATGATGACCATAAATCTCAGAAGAATTGACAAAGGAGACAATCATCTATCTTCTCTTCCTTGTACTGCCTCCTAAATAAAAAAACAGTTGTGTACACCTTTCTACCATAACCCATGAGATTGCAGCTAATGAGAAGACAGAGGGAAGTCTACTTTTTAAAAGTGACCTATAGAAAAATGGTCATAATCTGAAGGAACTGTCAATTACACAGTAGGCTGAAAGGTCTCCTAATTTATGCAAAATCCTGCAAAGCTGAAACTCCACTCAGCCACTCTGTTAAGCTAGCTTGGATTCATCTGTGCTGAAATTCACAGTTGGAGGACTTGCATCTTAGCGCCTACTTAGCATCTAGAAATCTAGCCAAATACCTTTGGGGATAGACATTATCTGGTTTCTGGTTTGCTACTTCCTGGGTTTGGGGAATTCTGAATGAAGACTGACTTAATCGGGGTATTTGTGACAAGTCAGCCAGGAACTATGGAAGAGCTGTCCAAATACTTCTACTGGCCAGATTTACAGACACCAGCTGGAGTGTGTTGATTTTGTTTTGGTTTATGATGGCTGTTTGGAGTAGCAAAGAGCTAGTACATGGCATACCAATGCTAGATTTATGTCTGCATCAATTGTGTTCAGAGAGGCACGAATGCATCTTTCAGAATTTGAGTTTTAATAATAATTAAAAATAGAATATTAATATATTCTATTAAAATAGAAGATTAATATTGAACATAAAAATTGATCCAAGTTATTATTAGAGAGAGTTACGTTGCAAGGGTGCAATAGAATTTTTACTCTGATCAGAGTTTGTCAATCACTCTGAGTACTGCTGTGGCAAAGTTAGGTTGCTGCAGTGGATATGTGAAGCTGGATTACTTTTTGCCTCCTTTGTAGATAAATTAACTTGCCAAGAAGTTTAACTTTGAGATCACTAAACCAGGAATACTGAAAACATACAGTGTATAGTTTTGTCTTTTCCTCTCAAAGCAGGAGGGGAAAGTCAGATGCTGAAACAAAATTTCTTAGCAGTCAGGAAAAAATAAATTTTGTGTCTAGAAGTTTTTCACTTCTCCGTGTGGCTTGTCAAGGATCTGTAGCCACCAGCCCATGAGACAGGACCTTACTTTTATGTCTCTGTGGAAGAACTTCTCATGTATTGCTTTGTAGATCCCTGGTAACCTTTAGAACAATGAACTTAGATTTGCATTGGTCTCCTCTCAGAGATACTGTCTGCATTTCCCAACTGCATTGTTGCCTGCTCAGGAATTGCTTGCTATTGCACATGATTAGACCTATGACATGGGTATAACATCTTGGCTGATGATTAAGAGAATTCTGAAAAGCAGCATATGGAATATGGCTTCTTTTCATTACTCTGGATCTGTGATTAAATTCCAAAGGAACTTTTCACAGTCTCATAAAATACATCTGGTTGCTCAACTTTTGGGTGTCTGACTTTGCTTCAGAGTATCACGGAATGATTAAAAAACTACCTCCTGGGATTTCCAGTGTGTGTGATGAGACTGAACTGAATAATTTGGCGTCTCAGCCAAGAAATATTTGTACTTGGAAAATTGTCTTTATAAGGGATGCAGCTTCCACGTCAGATTTCCTCTAATCCCCAGAAAATCCACAATCACCTTCACTGTTTGTAACCTACCTTTCCTTTCACACAGAGATTGGCTTTTAAATGGGGAAGCATAGTCATAAGGATCAAATATTTTTTCTCTTGTTGAGCTTGAATGATCCTGCTTATCTCTGACAAACCCACTGCTTGGTTTCTTTGCTTCTACGTTCTGCTTAGAGCTTCAAGTAGATTCCAGGCAGGGTACCTTGAGAGGTTCAGCTGAGAGAGGTCCTTTTGAGTCCCAGTCTGACTAACTGAAGGTACTGAGCAACATTAAAGCAACCCCATTCAGAGTGATACCCTGATTCTGGGGAGAATGAATCCAACTAAAATTAATGAGTCTTCACAGATGTGGAACAGGCTGCAGGACTGCATGTTCACATGAAGATCTGCTTAGAAACAGCAGTTGTGACAGTTTCTCACATAGAGGGAAGGGGAAGGGAAATTATCTAACATATGTGAATGCTCTACAAGTAACATATGTTTTTTATATTGGATTTAGGATGATGAATGCATTCTTTTGTGTGTGTTGGCAGGATTTTATTTTAGACACGTGGTGTATGGTATCTCAAGTATTACATGATTGGATGTAAAAATACTGTGTACTGACAACTAGGATCACAAACTTGGTATATACACTTATGATCTCTTAATTTAATGAATTACATATATGTAGAGCATACAATAATCATGAGAGTTCCATGATCAAATGTAATTTTATACAATTTCACAGAAGGTTTGATTGTCCTCTAGGAACTGTAACCTTATGCAAAATTTAATTGCTCTATATTTGTTTTCAGCCCTGTTAGTGAGGCCAGGTTAAAGAGTAAATTACCAACTCAGGGTTCACCCCCACACCCAGAATCTGAAAGAACTGAGAATGATGGTGCTGATAATGTGAATATTAGTCCCTGATTATTTTGTCATTACTGGAACTATTATGCCAGATAGCTGCCAGAATTTTGAGCGTGGGTTAAAGAGCAGTAAAACACTGATCGTTCAGGTCTTCTTTTCCGGTATGATGAGCTACTATTGTCATGAGACTGTGAGTAGCAGTAACGTGTTGAGCTCTTTACCCTGCT
Source organism: Apus apus (assembly GCF_020740795.1). Classification (NCBI taxonomy): domain Eukaryota; kingdom Metazoa; phylum Chordata; class Aves; order Apodiformes; family Apodidae; genus Apus; species Apus apus. The sequence goes on from NC_067285.1 coordinate 30,981,234, forward strand.
CTGCCTTCTCTGCTGCTGAGCAAACCGTGGCAGCGAGTTTATCAGCAGCCCCTGCGGTGCTCCCGCTGCCTGCCCTTACAGCTAAGCGGCTACAGCCAGACTGCTCCTTACAGGGTGGTGATAGTTCCCAGTGCCATCTAGTGGTGTTCTTCCTGAAAATAACTGGAGAAAGAGACATAGAAGGGGATATAATTTTTCCTGTTAATTTCCCACTAGCTTGGTGAATTCTTCCTATGTGAAATGATTAAGAAACTGTAATAGGTATTGGGCTAAGCTCAGGGGCAGAGTCAAAAAGCCTCCCATGCACACTTCTCTGCCCTTACATCGGCCCTGAGGTAGAACTGGGATTAGGGAAAGGCCAGAGGAATGAAAAATTGAAAGGATCAGAAACATCTTCAGGTGCCTTGGGGGATGCTTATTTTCTGCATAGTGTTATGGTGTCTCCATACACTGTCTTTCCGCCTTCATCTCTTTCTTTGTTAGGGGCTAGAAGGAAGGTTAGCTGGAAATAAATAAATAAATAATAATTAAAAAAAGTAAATGCTTGGGGCTGCTCATTTTCCTTAACTGTAAAATTTGAATGCATTCATTTAACCTGATGAAGCAAACAGCAAGAGAAACCTTATTCTTTTCCTCCTGCCTCCCACCCATTCTGCTGAAGCCTCTCTTAAAAGTTCCCTGTTATATCTCATAGGCATATGTTTCAATTTTCACTTGCTGGGTGTGATATTTGGTAGCATAAGGGTGAGTCATATTAATATCTTATTGAATCAAAACATAAACTGCCCTCAGTCATTGCTGGATATGCTGTAGCCTTTATTCTTGTACTAGCACATGCCCAGTCTTAATCACACTGTGATGCTTACTGCACCTGGACTGAGAACTTCACCAGTTCTAGCTCCAGCAGCAGCAATATCTCTCTACTCTGATTTCCTGAAGTGGATTTTCACATTAGGCTAGGAAAGGAATACGAAAATTCCTTCACACAAACCATCTGATGAGTCTTTTTATAGAGTAAAAAAGCAATGAAAACTATGGAATCCATTTAAGTAATATTTTTACTTTCAACATAAAATATTGGCAAAATACAATCAAAATGTTAAGAAAACAAACACTGAAACTGTATGTCAATGTAGCCACATCTGCTATAAGCAATATGGGAATATTACTGTGCTGTAATTTGCTGTAATTTTCCAAGCCACAGGATACCCTGAAATCCGTCCCCAGATGAGACTGGAATAATCTCATCTCATATGATCAAATAAAAAGTGCTGTCTTACAGCACAGTCTCTAATTTTGCCTACATAAAATCTTCCTGCCAGATTATAGTCACTCCCAGCTCTTACAATGAGATTTCAGCCTCTGCTGAGACTCCTCTCCCTGTTTCATCGACAAGATGGCACAGAGCTGCTTCTCCTGTAGGATAAAATAGATTCAGTGATGAATTCCTACAGACGTCATAAGAATAAAGGAGTTAATTTTCTCCAGGAACACTCACCTGTAGTCCCAGCCTTAGTCTGTGAATAGAAGTCTTTTCCAAGGAGGAATATATTGCCTTCTTTTTGTCTGGAAGGACACTCAGCCCTGACATTGGATACATTTCTGTTCTCTTTCAGTACAGCAAACACCTAAACCTGTTGCTGATTTAACAGTACTAGGCAGATGAGTCTCATCTTTATTCTGCAAAACAAGTCACTACAGATATTTGTATCTCTTGTAAAAAGATCTGATTTTATGGGAAATTAACACTCCTTTCCTTCCTCTCTCCTCTGAGCTTGTTCTTCCATGATAAGGTATTGATTGTGGAATGTGTAACAATGCCAAGCTCCAGTGTGGTAGAATAAAAGCTCAAGACATCACCTCCCTATTACCCACTATTCAGGTAGTAAGAAGGCACAGTTAGTACATTTGGGAAGTGCTTTCTTCACCAAGGAAGCATTTTATCTATGGCTTTTATGCCAATCATTTATGATGATGATGATGATGATGATGATGATGATGATGATGGTGATTATAAAAAATACCACACACACACACAAAAAAAAAACAAACAGAAAAAACCATAACAAACAAACAAAAAAACCCCCACAAAACCCAAACAAGGTTCATTTTCTAAATAATGAAATGAACACAAAATTTCCTTTAACTGGGCACATGTCGTGTTTTAGAAATGTTAATAGAAGTGGAGTAGTAAGATGCTTTCTAAGAAAATCACTGAGGTGGGTGCTTTTGAACAACAGTCCAGGGGACTGTGGCAAGGTTTGTGGGTTAACCCCTCTTGGCAGATAATGCCCACTCTCTCCCACTGGAATGTGGGTATTAGAAGGATGAAAGTGAGAAAATTTATGGGTCAAGTTAAAGGCAGTTTAGTAAGTAAAGCAAAACTGCATGTACAAGTAAAGCAAAACTGCACGTACAAGGAAAGCAAAGTAAGGAATTCATTCACTATTTCCCATCAGCAGGCAGATGTTTAGCCACCTTCAGGAAAGCAAGACTTCTTCACACGTAATGGTTACTTGGGAAGACAAATGGCATGACTCCAAGTGACCTCCCTTCTCCTTCTTTGCCCAGCTTTGGTTGCTGAACACAACATCATATGGTACGGGCTATCTCTTTGGTCAGTTTGGGTCAGCTGCCTCAGCTATGTCCCCTCCCAAATTCTTTTGCACCCCCAGTGTACACACTGGCAGGGCAACATGACAAACAGAAAAACCTTAGATGCTGTGTAAGCACTGGTCAGCAATAAAGAAAACTTCAGTGGTTTATCAACATTGTTGGTCACAAATCCGAAACATAGAACCATATAGACTGCTACGAAAAAATTAACTCTATTCCAGCCAAAACCAATGCAGAGAGAACTGAAGGATTAGATATCCATGAATGGCATGTATGACCTATCAGAGAATCAAAGTGGGTATCAATCTAAACAGTGAAAGATGAAGTAGCACTGGAAACCAAAGGATCATCCAGGGGAACCACAGAGGAAGTTTCTGGGAAGATTGCTGCTGTGGTCCTGCTGTGTACCAAAGCTGCAGTTGGAAAGGAGTCAGCCCAGGCTTAAAAAACAATACATATAGATCATTCTTGAATACCATTACCAAGCAACATTGCCCCATGTAGGATAATTAATTCAGCCTAAGAAAATGCAAATCAACTGCAAAGGAATAATCAAACTGCATCTAGAAGATTATCTGCTGTCATAGCGAGAGTTTAATGATGAGGTCATTCCTGAGTGACTACAGCAGATTCAGATGGGAAATGAACCCCCAGGTGACAAGTTGGTTTCAAGTACTTATTTCAGTGGGCTAATTTCAGCCACATTCACTCCAGAAATTTCCCTTCAGAAAGTTCAATTGTCAAAGCAAAATGCAGATCAGAAAGTTTAAAAATGTCTTTTAAAATTATTTTTATCTAGCGTTTTCAGGTTTATGAAGAAAGAAATTATGTGGTTTTGTTGGGCTTTTTTGATGCAGAATTTTATTCTGTAACAAGGGCCGTGGTTATTGGTGCCTGTTGCTGAGGATGTTACATATTATCAGTTTGAAAAACAAGAAACAACCTTTGCTCCTACTTATTTTTGTGGGGGAAAGATAGTTCAGAATGATTGCTAGTCATCAGTATGCTTTTCTGACAGTATGGTCACACAGGAGGCCTTAAGGAGATGCCTTTGCTTAAAGGAGAATTTAAGTGTATATGTCCAAGTGTGACCTATGGCATGGCAGAAAATAAACAAGATTTCAAAAAAGAGGAAGGACTTTCTTATTTGTGTTATCCCTGAAAGCTCTATGGATCATTAATGTGTTTTCAGGGATTGTATAGGAAGATTGGTTAATGTACAATAATTCATTTTTTTTCATAACATAATAGACTGATTATCTAGAAGTTGAAAGGAAAATTCTATCAGCTAGTAAAGTCACTGCAAGTATCAAGTGATGCAATACTGCCAAATTACTTTTGTGTTTAACTCACTCTCAATTTATATTTTCTAAGAGTTTCTATCTTCTGAAATTTGTGCTGGTAGTTTGGGAAAAAAAAAAAAAAAAAGGAAAAGATAATAAAGATTAGAATGGCTTCTACTATTCTTGTTTAACGTGCTTAGGATATGAACGGATTGATATTAGACATAATGATTATACATTTAGAAGATTACTTGCTGTAGTTTCAAAATCAGCTTTTCTTGTTAAGATTTATTTATTGTCAGTTTGTTTAATCTGTACCATGTAAATCAGCAGTAACAATCAACAGGGTGTGGATTAGAACATGGTAAGTATCTTTCCCAAGAGCCTTGGAAAATACTGCCAAAGTCTGAAACTTAATGCACATCTTGAAGCTTATAATTGTGCTTAGGCAATGAAGCCTTCAGTACTATTCAGGAGATCTGATGCTCAGAGTATTTGGTTCTTGGAATGTCAATGTTTTGTGCATAATTAGTAAGCTAACTCCTCTCAATTCTAAATTCTGCTTATATGTTCCTTTCACTTCAGGCTATTTGCTGACAACCACATTTTAGTAGCTACTAAGCTGGGTAGGAAGTTGAGTTTGTGGCAAAACATAACAACAGAAACGAAGCAACTTCAAAGTCTGTGGTAAAATGGTTGGTTGCCATAAATGGCATTTCGGTTCCTTTGACCAGTCTGTCTTCTTTCATCCTGTACTTTGCACTGGTGAGGCCACACCTTGATTACTGTGTTCAGTTTTGGTTGCCACAGTATAATAAGGACATCAAAGTGCTGGAGCAGGTACAGAGAACGGCAACAAAGCTGGTGAAGAGTCTTGAGAATAAGACTTATGAGGAGTGGCTGAGGGCTATTTAGTCTGGAGAAAAGCAGACTGAGCGCAGACCTTGTTGCTCTCTACGGCCACCTAAAAGGAGGTTGTAGAGAGGCAAGAGTCAGTCTATTCTACCAAGTATCAAGTGGTAGGATGAGAGGAAAGAGCCTCAAGTTGTACCAGGGGAGGTTTAGGCTGGATATAAAAAAAAATATTTTCACTGAAAGGGTTCTCAGGCACTGGAAAAGGCTGCAGAGGGAAGTGGTGGAGTCACCATGCCTGGATGTATTTAAAAGTCATGTGGATATGGTGCATTAGGACATAGTTTAGCAGTGGTCTTGATAGAGTTAGGTTAATTGTTGGACTTGGTGTTCTTAAAGGTCTTTTCCAACCTAAACAATTCTGTGATTCTAAATAACAAGATACTGGAGACACAAAGCAGATGGATTTATGTAAGGTACACCTAGAAATACTTCCACCTGGAGAGCATGGAACTTCTTGTAACCCCCAGAGTAAAGACTGTTACATCTGTGCCCCCCACCCCCATCCACTCTCTTTTCAATGGAGCCTCCTGCTGTAATATTAGTACAGGCATTTATGGTCCATTCCCTTCTCCACAGAGGGGTGAATAAGAATCAGCAGCAAGCCCTTTCTCAGTGAAATGGATTTCATCAGACAGTACAAATTTACTCACAGATGAATGTTTCATGGAAATTATTTGGATTTCAGGAAACTTGGACCAAAATGCTATGTTTCTGGACAAAATGCTGCATACCAACTGGCTTTCTTGTGCTACTGGAAACCTAGATATCCTTGCTCCAAGGAGCCTCACAACCAGGGATGGCGACCTTGTCTGTTTCTTGTCTTTTTCCTGAATACTCTGAGAGCTTCATCTCACTGAGAACTCTGAGGACTTCTAGGCTTTTCTTACCATATATTGGGAAGGGACCTAAAAAGTTTCTATGTCAAAATGTCCTGAGTTCCTATTAGTTTAGAGCAGCCCTTAGTATGGAGATGCCCTTGGTATAGAAGCTCTGGAGATGGACAAACACAATCTCTTTTCCCCCACATTAAAAAAAAATAAATTCAGAATTAATGTTTTTTCTCTGTAAAAAGTTACTTTTAAGAATGTTTTGTGTCCACAGGAATCTTTGAAATGTCAAACCTTCATAGCTGGAATTAAGACTTGGGAGAGTTTTAAGTGTTCATGGGTATGGTTCTTGAGAAATAACATAGTCTCTGAACTGAGACATGATAGTCTGTTTTTCACAGAGTGATGTCTTGTCAGAAACCTCCCATTTCTTAATGCTTATTTATAAGGGCCCACACTAAGTGACAGCCATCTTCCAGCTTCCATGAAACAAGTTGTCTTTTTACAGCTGGAAAACTGAGGACAAGAGGAATGTCATTTGCAAGGTCATGGCTTCAGAAAGCTTACTGGAAAGCTTGGCAGCATCTTGATCTGATCTGACTCTCCACTGCTTTCTGCTTTCTCTTCCACCCACGATCCAAAACAGACAGATTCCTCCCTACTTTTAAGGAATATTACCAGTAAAAGTTTTGTTGTTGTTTTTTTAAATGTTCTACCTTGTGCTTTTTTCCTTCTGGAATTTCCTTCCTAATTGCTGGAGCGCTTTAGTCTCTCCATATTCCCATCACTTAGGTCTTGGGCACACAGAAAACCTCTCATGGTTTCCAGAGATGGGAGGAAGTTGCAGCCACATTCTCCCTGTTAAAATGAAGGAACTCTGCCTTTGGCTAAGACATTTTTACCTTCTTTCCAATTCTGGGCTATGTTTTTCTGGGAAACTTGCCTTTGAGTGCAACTGGCTGCAGCTTTTGCCTTTTGATTCTTTGCCAAGGGGTGAGTTTCTGCATACAGCCATGCCCTCAGACCTCAGAGTCTAACTGAGCCCGTGCTGAGCCAATGCCTTATGCCCTCTTGCATCCAGCTCTGTGGCACTGATATGCAGTCAGGTTATGAAAGGTGAGATCTGTAACACAAGCAAAGTGTTTAAATCCAAGGTTCTTTTTTTGTATTTTTGTTGTATTCATAAAAATGTTTGAGTGAAGGTACAATAATAAAGAAGAGCAGCTTTGTTAAAAGACAACAAATAAGTTTGTAAAGCTGTTGCAAAATCTCCCTAAGGTTCATCAAATTACATGACTGCAGAGGATTAAAATAAATGTGAAAATAGCTGAAATTCAGAACTATGTATAAGATACAGAGAGAAAAGTACTTCTATGCATTAAAAGAATAAAATGTCCATTTTCTTTACTGGAAAATGGGCAAAGTGTTAATGCAGGAGCAGGGATTCACATAGAAATTCTTTGTGAATAAGACACCTCTGAACCATTTCTTTTAGGCTGATCCTGAATGGGGGTGGGATAAGAATTTTCCTTCTGACTTAAGTTAGAGCAATGACTAAAAAGCCTTTCCTTCATCATCCCCTAGATGTGCTGGTTACCTGGCTACTTCAGACACTGAGAAGTCAGGGCTCTCTCCATCATCCCCCACATGGAGCTTAGCCATTGGGTGTTGGAGGTGTTGGAAAACTGGCTTTCTTCTTCTGTGTATTGATTTCCATCCTGAAAGTGGCAGAACTCACAGGACTCATTGATTCAGGTTTTAATGCTCGGGTGTCGAACATGCTGAGAGCTGTAATAGCACATGTAACTGCTTTTGCTGATATGGAGCTGTTGGAACCTACTAGAGGAGATCGTGTCAGAGGTTTCCCTTTAGTGTGTGTGCTAGTAGGATCTCCTTCCTTTAGCTTACTGTGTTCTCATGAAATGTGTAGGAAGTTTTCTCTTCAATCACTGTTGATGTGCCAGGCTTAATTAACATTGACTTTTGGGTGTCCAAGTTATGAGGGAGAGCAAACAGTGGCAGTGATGGGCAGGCATGCAAACATTCGCATAGTATGTTCACGCAAGTCTGTTTTCTTGTGTGTTCCTTTTCCTTTTTCTAAAGCCAAAATATTTCTGACTTTGGCATTAAGTTTTGGAGAGTTGGCCTAAAACTTCAATTTCTTGGTCAAATCAACTATTAAAAGTTTTTCTTCCAGTTCCATCCAGTAGCCTTGGTTACCCCTCAGCATAGGCTGGTAAACAGTTTTGGTGAAGAGTGGATCTTTTTTATTCCACCAACCAGGCATACAGCTCATTTAATTCAAAAAGCCTTTCTTGTCTCAGAATAAAGACAATGGTACCAAGACAGCAGGTATCATAGAAGACTGAGTGTCAACTTCTGTATCTCCTGCAATTTAAAAAAAAGATAGAAAGATTTTTTTATATTCAGACATTTTAACGTTGTTATTTTCAGCTTTGGTGTTGTATCAAGCTCTGTAAAGGGTCAGTCCAAGTAAGCTTCTCACCTGTACAATATATACAGTACTCTATCAGACTACAATGGCAATTTCATCTTGCCCCAAGTCTTCCAGTTCTCCAAAACATGATTCGTAGCCTTCTTTGACATGAAATAAAAATTGAAGTCTTTTGTAGTGCTTCTCAGACAACCACTTCCAGATGAAAAAAGGAAGATAAATGCACTTTTCCAGGTTTCTCATTTTTATCAACTTCTAAAAAGTTTCAGTTCATCTTAAGACTTAGGTCAATCTTTAGTCACTTCTTACACAGCCTTAGGTATACCCAACTTCTAAATTCTTACTGTCTCCCTAAATAGCCTGCTAAATGCGTGGCATTAGGTTTTGCTATTGTAAAATTGTCTTGGGGGTTCTCATGTCAAGCCAAGAAGGAATGTGGTTGTATTTCCTGTAGTAGAAGTCTTGAAAAATTGTGTTGTAATTCTGTGTGGTTTGTATTACTAATTTAAATCTTCTTTTTTGGAGGAGGCTGTTACTATGTGGGCGGGCAACAGCATTTAACTGTAATCTGTACAAGTAGGGTAGCAATAATTGTGACTTGCATTTGCCTCCTCAATTCCTCCTATAAACCAATCTATAACTGAGACAAAAATAAAATAAAATTAATCTGAGAAGATTCAGAGATCTTTTGAGGTGTCTCAGGACAGGGTATTGTAAGGTTGTTTTCACTGCATAACCTGTTGAACTGCCCAAGTTCCAGGACAGATGGGATTCATGGCAAATGAAGACACATGTCAAGGAGTGTAAAACCTTTGATAGTGGAATAGCTCAACAGTTACTCTAGATCCGTTGTAATCATATGTTATTGTGACTTTCACAGAAGCATTTCTTTGCCTACATATGCTTCTGACCTTTCTTTTCTGTTCAGACTGCTTCAGACAGAAGTAAGTTTTCTGCTGTTTTGCGTGACCTACTGATTACACCCTTCAAAACTGTTGCGTTTGTAAAAGATTTACTGTTGGCATGAAATATTGTCACATGAGATAAGACTGGAAAGGACTGCAGTCGGCTGAGACATAAAATTACACATGATTTTCAATAAGTGATGTCAATTTCTGGAGGTTTGTAGAATCTTATTTTTAATGAAATTCACATTATTTTTGTATTTTTTTTAGTGCTGCGTCTCTAGGACTTTTTAAGTTACAGTAGCAGGCTTTGATTAGACATCTAAAAATACAGAAATTGCTTTGTTGCCATAAATTGACCTGTGGTTTAAAAGCTCAGATAGCTGGGGACAAAATCCAAAATATTAGTCGGACATTTCTGGCTTTCAACACAAATAGAAAGTAGTCACAGCAACTGACTTTGGTGTAGTTCATAACATTAAGAAATATTTGTCTTCTGCTTGTTGATTTTAAGAGCAACCTCTTAGAATCCTAGGATTGATTTGTGGCCATGGTGCTAACTGAGAAAAGTGTAAATTTGGAATGGGTTGGACTCATAATTATCTCGGCTGCATTGGTTTATCTGAGATGGGTGAAGTGTCATGCCAAGGAATATAATTTTCTGTGAGGTATGCCAAGAAATTCTTAAATGGGAGGCAAAATTTCACTTTGTTACCTTCTCACAGGAAATTCAGTATTACTTTTTCCAGGGACAATTTCGGTATCACATCCAGAATAATTTCTGTTTTGTTTGTACGAAGACAATATGAAATAAAGTAAAAGAACCCACAAGGGTGTTATAGCAATATAAAGGTCTTTTCTTTCCTATTTATCACTGCTCTAATCTGATGATCTGGACTGTTCAGTGCTAGGGACACCCATAAAACCTGATGTTCTCTTGGTTGAATTATATCTGATTCTATTCCTTTCCCACCCTGCTTGGCAAGGAGCACTCGTATGCCAAGCAGGGTATGCCTGCGAGCTGACACACTGCAGCAGCACTCGGGGGAGAAGCTGCCATTTTGGTTCCCAAGTATGGGTGTAGAAAGTAAAATTCTTTGTTGCTCCCTTAAAGAGATGACTGGTTTAAATAATAAAACAACAATGCAAAGACTAGAGGAAAGAGCTGTCACAGCCTAATTGAAAGTTCGTTATGCTGCTTATACCATTATCGTAAAACTCTTTATCATGTGTCTGTAAATGTGGAAATTAAAAACCCAGAGGTAATTTTCTATTTTATCTGCTTGTAAAAAGATTGTGAAATTATCATCTCTTTCATAGTTAAATAACTTTAACCTGTATGGTGACCTTTGAATATGCAAATAACAGAGCTTTGTTGGATGGAATACATTTTGTTAATTGTAAAATGATAAGTGCAGAAAATCTGAAGAAAACAGGAATTCATTTTGAAGTAATCATAGTGGAAGGTTTATGTGATAAGGAAAAAGGAAACGTTTTATATTTATATGCAGGCTCAGAAAAAATGATTGTCTACTGGTGTTCAAATCTGTGACTCTGCAGCTGTAATCAAAACCAGCAGGAGAATTTCTAACTTACATCACCAGCAGCAAACTTGGTGAATACATAATGTATGCCTAGAGACTTAAAGAATTTCAATAGGCTCTTAGGTAACAGGGCTTTTTCTTTTCATTTTAATTTTTTTTGTTCTCAGTTTGTAAGTCATCTTTGAAAAAAATGTAATGCTGTGACCATGACATTGAGTCATAATTAAACATTTTTCTGCAGGTCAGAGTGATCATTTTCACATAAAGAGGAGAGAGAATGTAATGAGCATAAGGAGAGAATTAGTTGCTCTTAGGCATAGTACAAGTTGGCTTAGCACAAATTTGTCTAGTCTCTTGTCAAGACAGACATGCTGACTTGCAACTTGCAGTGTCTCCAGGCTTGTTCACCTCTCTGGGCCTGTGTGCACATGATAATTTCAAGTGGCTGTGTCTTGATTTGGTGATCTCTGGAATAAGGTGGATTTGTATTTCGCTTTATATCTGAGACCTGACCAGAGACTTCCATTTACCTCTCCAGAGGTCTGTAGCGGGAGTCATAAGCTGCTATATTGTTCTAGCCTTTTTGGAGTGCTCCCACATACCACAGTACTCCCAGAGGCAGCAAAGTTTACGCACTAAACTCAAGGGGAACAGCTGCAAACTCTAAATGTCATTTACAGGTGACTTGCAAACAAAGGTTGAGAAAGACCTGGCAATAGTGCCTGCAGAATACAAAGCTTTACTCTAGGGATACTTGCTTGAAGGTAAGGCTAATAGTTAAGGAAGAAGTTATCTGTGTTCTTGGTCCCTTTACTGTTGGCATACCATTCACTGGCAGAGATAAGATTCATGACTCAGAAGGGCAGACTTCTGTGCCACTGGAACAAGGATACTTTTTAGGCAGCTTGAGCTCTCTGTTGTATTACATGTAAGAAGGAATGACAAAACCAAATTCAAACTGTAAATCTGGGTGAATTTTATTAATTTCTTCTTGTAGGCATTTGGTTATTTTCATAATTTCCATTTTAACAAAATTAGTAAATTAATAAATTAGTCAAGTCTTTCTTTAATCTCCCAGTTCCTTTTCAGTATCTATTTTTTCTCCATTGAGGTATACCATGACCAATTCAGATTTGTTGCTTTGAGGCTGCATTGTTTGTTCTGCAATTCTGCTCTGGGAAATCAGAAGATTAAACCCTTTTCTTTTGTCTCATTGGATCCTGCAAAACTCACTCTTTCTCACAGTAGGTCTTTCTGATTACTGCTTACTATGGAAGTTTTGACAGGAAGTTAGAGAGCCTTGGAATTCAGATTCCAAAGGGCTGCAAGCATGCCATGTTTTCATTACTGCATATGAATATTTTTAAAGGCTGCAAACTGTGCTGTCAGTCAGAGTTGCATCATATGAGCAAAATGTGGTTTCTCTGGCTGAAGTGTGAAGGACTTTATACAGAGATATGGACATTTTTAAGAAGGAAAACCTCTAAAGACAAGGTTAGTCTAAGTATCTAAAAGAACTGATAGTAATGTAAAGAATTCTTGAGGGTATTTTGCTGCAAATACTCTTTTATAATATTCATATGCTCCCTGATATAAAAAGAAACCAAGAAGTCCAATAAAGGTATATGAAAGTATAAAAAAATGAATTCTAACATGTAGGCAAGTTATGGACCATTTGTTGAAATAGTCTTTTATTTGTATGTGCCCTGGTAATGCTCAGGAAGTGAGTGCGGAAACTTCAGCACTGCCATCTCACAAATCACAGCAGTTGAATTTTCTATAATTTTCTCACAAACTTCTCCCTGTAGGCTTTCATTCCAGGGTTCAGTACTTTGTTGTTTATCTGGTGTTTGTAGGCATCCAGATCATAACAATATAATGAAGGACTTTGGGCAAATTCAAATGTAGGCCAGACTCAGTTCCTTTCACTCATGGAGTACAATTAGTTCTTGACATCAGTGCACAGCTGAAATCAATGGGAATTGCTTAGCTTATGTATTTCCTACTAAATTAAACATGTTAGAAATTATGAAAATATCAAGACATTGAGGTTTTCTGGCACAGAACAGCATGTGATTCCACTCAGAAACTGTCTGGGCCCCCACTGTGTAAGAACTGCCAGGTTGGGTCAGCTCCTGGAATGTCATGACTCTACCACACACTTTGGTGGTGTAGGTGCAAATACTGTTTTGCCTGGGTCAGAAACATACCAGAAACCATCCTACCTGTTTAACTGCATAGGTGTTCACATTCAAGTGTATGAAAGTGTTCATTTTGAATAAATGCATATTGAATTTATTATTGCACTTCAGTGAAGCCATAGTGAGCCAAAGAACTCCAGTAAAGAAGCAGAATCCAGTACCCAGCCAATGTTTTATGCACTCCTGTGAGAGTACAAGCAGAGTTGTCTGGGCAAGAGCAAGCTGCAGGGGTTTCATGTGTTCTGAACTAGGATTCTGCACAGATCAGCCTCAGGAACCCTTAATGGAGATTTATTTGCTGTGCTGGAGAAAGCTTTGTTAGATAAGTACCTTTGTGTCTTATCTTGTATTTCAGTCTCCTTGGCAAAAAGAAAGTGATTGCAGAGATGGTTCTGGTGGTGTTTGGATTGCTGTTAATGGAAAAGAAATTCTGTTTGCTTTTATTCATTTTTGTTTCAAAGATAGAAGACTGCAAAAGATGGGAACATGAGCAGCATAGTAACACATGCTTGGTTCTGTGGAGTATGCATACACCAAAAACTCATTCATAGTCTCATGCTGATAACAGACATATCCCAACAGGAAAGTCAAAGCCTGCAGACTTCCAAATTTAAAAGATTTGAATTCACTTTTGGAATCTGCTGATTCCCAGGCACGTAAAGGGAGAAAGTCAGCTGGATCAGAGTAGGTGCCTGTCCTAAGAATGTGTGAAAAACTTTCCTACAGCACCAACTTGCTTTGCATTTCCACTAGCAATAGGAAAGCATGCAAGGGAATCTATTTATTGTTGCTGTTGAGCTGGTGAAGAGGGAAATGGAAGTAATAATTTCCCACATATCTTCCTCTTCTCACTGTTCCCAAACAATGTCAGACCTCATTTAGTTGTAGCCAAATTGGACAGTATTCTCATATATTGGGGGGGGAAAAAAGAAGGAATGTCTTCCAACAGGAAACCCGGGTTAACATCAAAGAAGTTATATTCCATCAGTGTGGTCATTAGAATAGATAGAGATAATTGTATTAGAATAGAAGAGATAATTGTACCTTTGAAACTGTAGTATTTTTAATGTTTGCCATTAGTAGTTGTAAAAGTGTAATAATAACTCTTTTGATAGAACTGAGAAGCAAACATATTCTCCAGAAAGGCCGTGTTAAAAATGGGGATGCATTATTACAGGAACTGAATAGAATAAAAATTCTTTTCCACCACCATATGGTTGTGATATAACAGAAAGTTTTTCCTGCCAAGATATCACATTACAATGGCAGGCTGCCAGTAGTTTCACTCTTCCCCATTTAAACAATAAAAATATCCAAAATTAATTCTTTGGCTAAATCAGGCTGTTACTTATAAACATGTACTATTGGCTGGTACTCAATCTACATGCTCAGTTTCCCTAGAGAGCCAGTCTGTTTTGCTGTGTTTTATTCAGAAGAGTGGAAATGGCTTATCCAGCTCAGATGCTCTAGGACATTTCTTTCTGTTCCTGGCCTTAGAAAGAAGTGCTCTTGCATAGCTGCAGTCATCTGTTCTGCTTGCTGGTTCCTGCTTGAACAAATGTTGATGTCGGTGCAAAACTCAACCCATCATCTCTCTTTGCATCTACACTTATGAATGTGCAGTTTGAAGAGATGTGAGGTCGCTATTCTCCAGACCTTTTGGCAAGGTCCATTTGTTCACTACAGCTCCAAACAGGAAAAGCCTGCTGAACTAGGCCTCGTCTCTGGCATGACACGGATTTGTCGTGGGATCTGTGGTTGCTTCCTAAGGCTTCTTTATGTGATCAGCATGTGTGGCATCAAATTATATGTTCTGTGTGTTATAATGAGGAGACTGGGAACATTTTTTCTTGCTTAATTCCTACTAGCAAAAAAAGCATAATATTTTAATCACAGAGTCTCAGTTAGTCACTATTATCCCCAGCATCAAAGTGTGTGACTAGCTAGGGATATGGATTCCGTGTATGGCACTGTCCAACATTGACGCTGATGTGTGTTCAGGAAGCATTTGGCCTTTATAACTATTGATGTCTGTTCTTCTTCCTGAACTATCTACCTCTAGGAAATGTATCTGGCAACCTTTACCTGATGTTTTTAATGAGGTTATGGCCACACCTTCAGATGGTATAAACTGTTACAGCTTTTTTGGCTTTTGCACAGACATTTCCAATGTTTGACCTCTAAACTGTATATATCTCTACTAAGCAAAATGCCATTAGATGTAGTTACTTCGTGACCTGAAAGCACATTATCAGTAGTCCAGGACATCTGACTTCATTATTGTTCTCTTTCTTTATCTGCATCTTTGTTTCTGTGTGGTTCCCTGGAGATCCTGGGAATATATCAAACCAAGTAACTCTTCTTCAGGGAGCAAAACAATATTTGTAAAATATTGAACAATTTGTCTTTTGGCGAAATAATTTCTCACTGTACGTGCAAAGGTTGCTGAGATTTCAGCCCTGCTGAGCATAAGAAAGGGTCCTATTTTCCTTGTTGTCCTTGCTTCCTAACAATCTATAACTGAGTGCAGCCAAAATAGATGTGCACTACAAATAATTTTCCTCAGTTTCATCTGTGTTAGTCACAGGTCATTTCATTTTGTGTGCACAGATGAATGTGATTAACCACATTCAGATTTGTGTGTGCACTGAATTGAGCTGCATTATCTTGCATAGGTTTTTTGGGTGCAAATGGTGTTGTGATTGGTGTAATACCGTGTTCTACGAGAGATGTGTCTTACTATAGCACTTTCATCCTTTTACTACTAAGTGCATTGTTTTTGATTGTAGTTCATGTAGATGAAGATTGTTCACAGGCTCTTTTTCTCAAACAATGAATGTTGTTAGAAACCTTTGGAAAACAAGTAATGAGTCATCCTAGATATTGCATGAATCTTTGACAGTCGGCTTTAACAAATAAGGAATGTTACGTGGAATAATAGATGGAGACCCTCTTGGTTGTTGGCTAACTGAGAGGTTGCCATTTTCTTGCTGTAAAGAATTTGAGGAAGGTGTAACCAGTACGATTATGGGTGAGCTGTAACAGATCTGTTATTCTCCCATACCAGAACTCTGGAAGCCTCTGAAGTTGTTTCATCTCTACAAACAGGCCACTCTTCATTTGGAGGCTGCAGATTCTTTGCTCAATTTTTTTACTCATGTGACTTTCAAGAAATGGATCTGCCACTTACTGAACTCCATCTAACAAAATCTCTTTGCCTTGCGATGTACTTAACCAAGATTTAACACATCATCTTGCACTTCCAGTCTTCAGTGATGGCTGCTGCTATTATCATAGAAGCTCAAGTCTAGGGGTGCACCAGTGTTCAGTAAACTACAAGTGAAAAAAAAAAAAAAAAAAAATCACTGTTGTTCTTTCTCCTGAGCATTATGCAAGAAATCTACCAATCTGTTACACTCGTGTCAGCATAAATGCTTGCTGAACAGCTGTCCACAGTGATGATAGCATCTTCTCCATATTGGTGGTTAGAACTTGACCTGCAGACCCAGGTAAGAAAAGAGAGGGAGCCCTGCAGCCAGAAATATGGGTCTCATGGGACCCCCTGGTTCACTGTTAGCAGGCTGGAAGATCCATTGTGAAACAGAGCAGAGTGATGCTAGATGGAAAGATAATTATAAGATCAGACTTTGTCAAAAACCAGAGAAGCTGGAGCCTGAGAGGCACTGGCATCCTGTCCTTTATATAATTAATTACTGTCAGAAAAAAATTTATCATTCATCTGCAGGCAGACTAATGTTTACCTGAATGCAAGGGGCTGCTCAATACTCCATAGCCATAGGGCAGCATGAATAGGAACTTGCCTATTATTGACTTCTCTGGAACCATTGCCCAGCAGACTGGGATGATTCTAGAAGAGTCTGACTGCACAGTTGTGTTTGTGTTCTTCATATCTGGCCTCTATTGTCTCCCTCTCACTGAGGCTGAAAAATGTGACGATAGACAAATGGAAAACTTGCTGAATCACTTGGTATTCAGGCAAGTTGTGGAGCACTAAAGTAGTTTTTATCTTGTAAAAATTGCCGAAGGCAAATACGGGCCTTAAGTAACTCAAAAAAATTCTCCCAAGTCTCAGACTTGTCCCTAAACCAGTAATTTAATGCAATTTTTTCTTCTTCCCACAAGCCAACCTGACAGTGCTAGTTAATCTTCATAGTTGAATGTGGTCAGAGCCCAAAGAGATCTTATTAAGGGGAATACAGAGAAGTGGGGAAAGCAGTGGAAAACTGGCAGACCTGCCTTCTGTTTTCTACTTGGGTAAGGGGTCCATCTCCTTTGGGTCAGTCCTCCACTTCAGTTTCTCATCAGTGTCTCATAGTCTTATGTTCCAGGTTTAAGTAGCTCTCTTGGATAGACTTGTTCCACTTGAAACAGAAAGGAATCCTGCCACTGCAGTTTGTCCTTCCTGGGAAGCTTTCCAAGTGCAGAAAAATCTGAAAAGATCAGTGCTGTTTCATTCTGTGTTGTGCACTAGACAGACATATCCTTGGATAATCCTCCTATCATATTGTGGGAGTAAGCAACAAAGAAAAGAAGGTTTCAAGTCAGTAGTGATCCACTAAATGCAAGCCTAATTTTTTAACAATTAAGTATGGAAACAGTTCCCTGGTCTGGCTCTTTCCAGTTAGGTTATGTGAGTTATCATTGATCAGGCAGTAAGGCAACACAGCTGAGTTAATGCAACAACACACTGTGCCTCTCTTTTCCCTGCCTTTGCTTCTTTGTTTTCTGCTGAATTCGTAAATTGACTCAGGGAGCTGCTAACTGCAATCAGGTGAGCTCCTCAGCAAGAAAGGAAGGAAAGGGAGGAGCTTAGTGAATAGGTGAGTGGGAGGGTAGAAGCTCTTCCTGTTGCAAGTAGGGAATTATATTAACTCAAATACTTATTTGTCTGTATTCTTGGTCTCAGATGTTTGATGTGAAATGGACTGCTTTGTTGTGGTAAGAGCCTTTTCTGCTCTCCTATGTTAATAATGAAGTCGTGAATTCAGAAGCTGGTTATTTTGTGAAGTTATCCTATGTCTTTGGTCAGGACAGATTCAGGAACAGAAGGGACAGAGATGTTACTTGTAACATATACAGTCCAGTAGCGAGGAGAAGGGGGACACAAAGATATGGTTCACTAGCTGCTAAGTTGGCTGCTTCAGGAGGATTTGTTCATATCTAGAAGAAGGTAGAGAGAAGGGCAACCCCTTCTAATATGACTTTGTCCTGCCTGAGTTTGTCCTGATTTGCAGACTTCCCAGTCATAGGGCAGTTGAATGCAGGAGTATGATAAGCAGAGGTGGTGAATCTTACCTGTCTTTTGTAACATTGAAGGTGTGTGGTGTGAAGGGGTACATGGTACCCCATGGCTGTGCAAAATTGTGTTGAAGTTGTTACAGGAAGAATGCAGTAGTGGAAACCCCAGAATTAACCCAGCTTTCTGCCTGCCCCAGAGTAAGGTGTAAATGCATGTCCCAATTCTAACTGCCCAAGTACCTTTTCTTTGTCTCTGTTTCCTTCTCAATGCCTGTGGCCTTATTCTAATTGTTGTGTATATAAGCAAAGTGCTTCCAAATAATATTTAATATATCTGAAATGTTACTAAGCATTTGGAAAAGACATGGTTTGTCACTGTGTCCTTGAAATGTGCAGGTGGAGGACTTGGGTATATATTCTTGTATGTAGCTGGGGCAAACCTTCCTGTGGTGGTGTTCTTTCTCCTACATCCCATATGAATCTCTGCTTCTCCTAACAAAGCTGTATCTTCACTCAGTAGTAAAACTGGCTTCCACCAGGGCAAGGGTGTCTGTGCAGCATTTGCTGTTGTACTTAACCCAGTGTTCCTAACTGCTGTACAACACAGTGGGAAGGCAATGTTGCTTGGGCTCTGTGAACTTTTAATTCCAGTTTTAAGTCCATTTTTCATTAATGTTTGTAAGTAATTATGGATCCTCGTCCCTGAGGTTCCTTGGAACAAAGCTGTGTAGCAGCAAGGGGGTGTGAGAGTAACCTCTCAGGACACAGAAGGAAGGTAGAATGAAGAGGATTAACATCTCTTGCTGCCACTGTGACTTAGTAAAGGAGTTGTGGGGTTTTTTTTCCCCCCTTTTTTTTTTTAATCATTTGTAAGGGTAAGGATCTTCCATTAAACTGTTTAGCAGTGACTAATTCTAAAATAAACCTTTTCATGCTTTAATTTGAGTGTAATGTTTAGCATTGTCTTTGCTGCTGCTTAGACCTATGATTTTGCGAGGTGCTTATAAAGGCTGTTTTGCTAAATCCTTCAGCAGGCTGCAGAAGTCTGGGATTGGGTTGTTTTTCTTGTGGATTTTTTGTTCTTCTTGAGAGTGAAAGGGCACTATAAATCTGAGGTAAGGAAGTAGTGGAAGCAACAAACAGTGGTTACTGATGACAATAAAATAACCCTGAAGCTTATAAATAGGACATTACTCAATAGAAATTAGATAATGGGAGACTAGTCAGTGTAAAATACTCAAAGTGGGTTGCTCGTGGTGTTTCAAAAGCCAAAGGACATGTTTTATGATCTGTGTTGGATATGCTACCTTGAAAATTCAAGAGTGGCCTCACACTTTTTAAAAAAACAAAAAAAACAAACACATAACAGTTCTATGGGACAAACAGTGTTTTTTCTACTTCTAGGGTAACTTTCAGTTCCTAATAGGCACCATTTCTTTCAGTGCAGCACAATGAAGTATGTTGTCCTTCTAAAAGGGTTTGGGTTTTATGTTATGTGAATAGTTGGTGCTATTGCAGGTCTGTTAAGACCACAGTGACAGGCTCTTAAAATTGCAAAATGGAAATTTGCTCTAGTTTGTTATTGGAAATACTTCCATAGAGAAGCTGCTTTGAAAACTAGCTTAGAAGCATAGTCAGTTCCTGTTATGTTTCCATACAGGCCCTGTATTCTTCCATTTTCAGTGCTTTGAAATAACCTTGGCTACAGATCTAGCTAAAAGGACAACTTACTATGAGAAAGTTCTGTCCAGGATGAGTTGCATGGAGGTAGACCCAGAAACATTTGGTGCATATTAAAATGTGATCAGGTGAAGATTTCCTGAAGAAGGTATCAGACTTGTGCAGTTCGCTAAGAGGCTTTATGAAAGCTATCCCATCTATGGAAATAGAACTTTTAAACTCAAGTGTACTGCCCTGAAGTTTTTCTGGAAGAAACAGTCTTGTTAAGGAAAAAATGCTGTGAAAGTCTTCCCTGTTCTTGTTAGTTTAAAAAGGATATTCTTTTTTGCATCCAGCTGATGAAGTGAAGGGAAAGACTAACTTCTGAACTATGTTATTGGGAACTGTGTTACATGGTATTTTCTGAGGAATTGCTCTGTGCCATTAAAGGACCACAGCAAACCTCCAAGAGGTGAGAATAAAGCCTTTTCAAAGTGTAGTTTTATGATGTTGACTTTCTCCAGGCCAGCCCACTTCTTGTGTTTCATTCCCTCTTTCCACAGTGGAAAAATTGAGGTAGCTGTCTTTTTTTATAAGGAAATGGACTTGAAATCATCTGATGGGAATACTGTTGAGGTAACACACTTGGGAAAAAAATAGAGCCTGTTTAAACTTTCCTCTTGTCTAATGGTGAGTCCTTTTGAGAGCACTAGAAAATTGTATCCAGACTCAATCTTAATTTCAAGTGGGTAAAGATTAGCTACTGTAGTGTGTGGGCTGCAGACAGAGTGTGGAGGTTGAGTGTCTTCTCCAGGAGCAGTCCAGCCTTTCAGTCTGCTCATTCACAAACGTGTGTGTAGAATAAGCTTGCTAAACAGCCCTTCTATTTTAAGAGTTCTTTCCTTTCTGTAGTGTTAGAGCTTCAGGTTTCTATTTGCATGTTTACACATTACCTCAGTCTTTGCTTGGACTGTGATATACAACTATCATTTAACTTTTCAGCCTTCAAAATATTTGTCTAAGCTTATTTTTCTTTTGAGGTAAGGTCTCACTTTAATTCTTCTCGTATTTCAAAGCGATTGTCCCACTACAGAGATCTTCTCTGAACCTGCAGACATATTGTGGGTTACATTTATTGCCTCTTTTAATTCTTTTCTACCTGTGAGGTTTCTGGGGCCATGTCTCTTCTACTACAGTGAGGCCCAGAGTATTCCTATGTAAGAATTAGTATTCCTTTATAATGAAACTTTAGAGTTAGTATTTTATAAGTAAGAATAAAAATGTACCTGAATCCTCTGGAAAATCACCCATACCTTTAGTCATATTAGCGTTTAGTTCTCAGAACTGATCATTTGAACAAAGGCATCAAAATCTGAACTTCAGTTACATGTATATGTTTGTCAGAGTGGACATCCTTATAACTTTGACACATTGTTCATATATGGATTCTAGGTGATGTTAATGGAGGTTTAAGTGTCCTTAGACACCTGCATTTGTGTGCCTGTTTCTCTCGTCCAAAGCTGCCCAATTGCCAATTTATGTTGGCTTCTCTCCTGACTATCTTTTAAACAGGTTTGTGCTACAACCTTTGGTCCATCTTCAGCAGTTGTAACGAGTCTTAATTTGTCTCTGTATGCAGCCATGATATCTCTGCCATGTCAGGGATCTCTAAGGGAACTGCCTGCCTCTGTAGGGCTTAGGTTTCTCCTCAGCATTTGTTCCTTCCCGTTTGTCCTCATGCTTGAAAAATGCTAATATTTTGAAATGAGGTGTGGGGACCAAAAAAAAACCACAACTGCGTAATATAATGAGATGGAATTGGGATAAAGATTTTGTAGGAGACAGATGTACTTTCTCTGTGTATTTTATGAAGATTATAATAATTATTTTCCAGTATTTAAAAGAACCTTGGACTTCTGTTATAGTGTTCTGTATCTTGCAAGTGAAATCTTATCCCTGTTCTGTATTTGTGTCAGCAGTCCCTACAGGGTTACGGAGGATTGGGCTGTAAGGGAACACATCCGTTGTAATCAGCCTTGGTTTCTGCAAAGTGTATTGTTATCCTTTGAAATCAATATTAGTATGAATTGATGGTTGTAAGAGAGACTAGAATCAGTTTAAGCTTTAAGGAATATAATCAAAGGTGAATACAGTGGAGAAATCTTAGTTTCATTATCTGATGTCATGCTAAAGCTCTGCAAAATCACTGCTTGATTTGTTTAAATGTTTGAGGATGGCTCAAATCTGGCATCTGTTAGTCACTTAAGAATTCCCAAGCAGTCCTTTATAATCACCACTATCTTCAGACTCGGTTTATCCTGCCACCTTTCTCAAGCCTATGCACTGCACTGCAACGCTGTACAAGGTGCAAAAATTTACATATCAGAGTGGTAAGTGTATTTTTCCTTCTGGAACTTACTCTACTGTAGCACAAGTACATTGTAGTGTAGAAATTGCCATAGAAACTACTCATTTCTTATTGATTAGATGGATGAAAATTCTCATAAAATACAAGCAGAGTAACTTGCTGGCATGTAGCTTCAGGCTACCCCTGTGGCATCTTATACTTATTCATTCTCTCCTTTTTCTGCATGTAAGAGGTTTTATTAATGAATTAATATTCTTTGGATTAGACAGCAAAATAGCCTTTTCTGCCACAATGGAGCTTAAATTTTAAGTTAGACTTAATATGCAAATCACAAGGCAGAATATTAACTCCTATTCTTTTGTTATTGGACCAGGACAATGAGATTTCACCTCAGCATGAAATCTGGGAGGCGAAAGGGGAAGGAAAGAAGAAAGAATTCTCCCTACCCTCCTCGCTCAGGGAGAAGGCTGACCACTTCACAGAGTTGGCCTCTAATGAGTAAAACAGTGTATTCTAGTTTGACTGTTGGGATAAATCTCTTGGGAAGGTGCTTCTTAAAACATGAGAATTGATTGCATGAGAAAATGAGTCCTGTTTTTGTTTCTCAAGCAATGCTATAGACACAATAATGATCTTCTGCAGTGGCACTGTGAATGCTTACTGAAAGCAGGCCTACAGCCACTGATAGTGGCTGACAGCTGTCTTGGTTCATGTATTTGGTTGGCAAACATACTATTGCCTCTTGAAATCCTGAAAGATGCTTCAACAAGACTTCTACGAGATTTGTTGTGAAACATAAGGTTTTTGTGATTTCTATCAGGAAACTGAAATTATGAAGTACTTAGGCAGGATGCTGGGTAAAATTAAGCCAAAAATGTTCTTCAAATGTGAAGCAGCGGTTTACTCAAAATAGTATCAAATGAAAACAGCAGCACTCAACCAGTTTTTTTACACTGTAAATCTATTCTAATGCTATTCTGGAGTCTTCTGAGGCCTAGGTGTTGGTTGTGATTATATCCATTCTGTATGATTATTTCAGAACGCTGTATGTATAGGAGACTGAAGATTTTAGAGTAACTTTTAGTTCAGACCTTCTAAGCAGCTATCACAGATAATATGCATGCAGGCCTACTTTACTTGGCTTGGAGGCCTTTCCCACCTGCCAAAATTAAAAACTGCTGGGTTAGGGCATCACTTTTACGTTGTACCACCCTTCAGCTCCCCTATTTTTACCTACAGTCTGATAGGCTCATTTCAAACTTTGTATGACCTTAAGATTGTTTGAAGGAGATTATGATGCACAGGGCTTCCAGAAATGATGCTGCTATTTTGATAAGCTAGTTCTTCACAGAAAGACTGCTCAGAAAAACATGCTTCTCTCTTTAGCAGGCTACAAACAACTGGAGGAAACTCTTTGGCAGCTGTAGATACCTCCTGTCCTTAACAGGAAGAAATAGGCTTGACTCTTAATATTTTATTGGTCTGAATTATTTTGTACTTTTGTGAAGGCTTTCACCAGCAGCAGTGGTAAGTTCAGTGTTTTGGTGTGGTGTCTGTCTACTGAGATCTGGGTGGTAGGCCCAGAAATCAGCCAGAAATGGAGACAGGGAAAGAACAGCAGTATGTAGAGAATGAGGTAAGAGTTTAGATGGGTAAATTAAGGTTTTCTGTTGTTGCATCACTTAGCCTCCCAATACCTTAGACAAATCTAAAGGGAAAAGACAGGACAAAAATGAGCCTAAATCAGGCAAAGTTTGCACAGAGCTTTTTAGGGTCACCTGCAAGTCAGATTCAGGACAACTGAAGTTCCTGTATTAGCAGCTTGTTGGAGATCATGAGTGGAGCAGGCTGACAAGAATGCTTCCAGTGCTGGCTGTGAAGGGCCAGGGAAGGTTTTCAGAACACAGCTCACGTGTTGCTTTCTCCATTATTCCATTAGCAGTCTGTATCACTATTTCCCTGCTAGTGCATTGAGCAATCCTGGGCAAGCATCTCCTACTTCTGCCATCATGGCCTCTTTTTATTGCTGCCTCATTACAGATTGGAAACAGCCTATTTTCCTTCCTCAAAAAAGGAAAGACAGGGTTCCTTCCTCACTCAACAGCATGGAAAAAGATAGAGAATTGAACCCAAAGACCAGAGGGCTATGGGCTTCTCAACCAGTGATTTCACGGCTTGCCTATTTTCTGTTGGCACAGAATCAGAGAAACAGCCTTGTGCAGTTTTAGAAGCAAGTGTTCTACTCTAATGTTCTTTTTGAGTGGGGAAATAACAATTGATTAGGTCTAATTGAACCAAGGAAACCTGCATGGAAAGAGTGTATTCCAGGGAACTTAGACTTTTTTTAAAAAAATATTATCCAGAGAGTATCATATGCATAATATTAGAGCCCTAAACTTTAGTGTATTTGTAATCTTTAGATATTTCTGTAAGTGTATTACAGGCATCTGCAGTTTTCATCAGCAATCTCTTGCACTTAACAGAAATAAAATCTGTATGTTTTGGGCATTCCAGGTGTGTATGGGATTCTAAACGCACGTATGTTTTTGTGGGCATCTGTAAAATGCATCCTGTGTGTAGGTACTAAACACATCCTCTCTGGGATTATGCTTTGGAGGCAAAGATACTTAATAAAGATAAACCTGTTTAGAATATAGTAGAATTCACTGCAGTTCCTGTGAGTTTTGAAAACAATGGCTGCAGTCAGAATCTGGTAATTAACTTACGAAGGATGGAAAGGAAAAGCAGCACGTGGAAGATATAATTAATGGGAACATATAACAGTCAGCTCGCACATAATAAATTGGCAGCTATGCCTGAGGTAAATGCCTTTTATTTGAAAAATACAGTTGGATTTTTTAAAAGTAATTGCACATTTTCTTCCATTTCCACATGGTCGCAGAGGACATAGTACAGTACAAATACCAACAGAAACGCAATAAAATCATGGTTGTTGTTTTTTTTCTTTTCAGGCTCAGGGCTATGATCTTATTTGAGCCAATGTCCAAAGGAAAGGAGGAATACATTTTAGCTCAGGAAAAGACAAGTGGCAAAACATTTTAGGGAGGTTTAATATGGAATAATCTGAAAGGACAAGGCAGGAACAACCAGGATAAATAACAGTAAATGACTAGATATCTGTTTGCAGAAGATATTTAGTAATGTAATTCTCCTGACTAGAGTAAATAATGGTTCAAGTGAATGTTCTGAAATCCTTCCATTTTGAAGGCTTGAATTTTCCCTATCTGAAAGTTTACTGCAGCTTTTCCTGAATAGCAAGTGTGACATCAGCTGTTCTTTATATACACCACAGATGCTGGCAGAGCTTCAAGAAAACACTTTCTACCGCCTGCCTAGTGCAAAGCTCTGCAGTGCTGCAGGGTGGCACAAGGGCTGCCCAGGCCCAGCTGCTGATTCAGCTGACTCAGCCTGCTGGAAAAACAGCTGTAGCCCTTGTTTAAAAAAAAAAATAAATTCAGGAGGAAGGTGAAGAGGCCTTGCAGCTGGGGTTTGCTGCTGTGACGAAATATGCAAGCTACTAGACTTTTTAACTGCACCATTTCTGTTGCTACCTGGGGTATGTGACTCCCCCCTGCACACAGGTGGGGAGGTAGACTACCACCCATTTAAGCAATTTGTCTGTTTGGGTTTTCTTCAGCTTTTAAGCAATCTGTTTGTCCTCAGCCCTGATAGCAGGGAGGTAAAGGGAAGTCCAAAACTATTCTGTCATATGCATGAGAGAGGATCTATCCTGTTTGGTCTGTGAGTGGATGGGATCTAGTAGTAAAAACCTAGCATTGGAGTGAGTTCTTCTCACAGTAAATCTGATTAGAAACTTTACTGCTGTTTAAAATGGAACAGCCTGGAGACCAGACAATATAGTTCTCTGTAAAATATTCCTGCTGTAACGAGTCTCTGTATTTCTGACCCCAAGGGATCTTGCATTTGCTGCAGGCTGAGCCTGGTAGGCAATTTGTGGCTGAACTAAGCCCTTTAAACAGACAGCAAGTTTTAAAAAGTACATCCTGCAATTTTTGTGCTGATGAATTTAGAATGATGTTCTAGCAATCTCAGTACACTCCAAATTAATTAGCAAGAATACTTGTAACAGGATAATTACTATATCAGCAAGTGGTAAACTCAAAATGAATGTGAGTAGTCCTGGCTTGCATCAACAAGGAAAGATGTCTTGCAGCTCTACCAATGGATTCTAAATTCACCCTGATGTGAAAGGTTTTTGACAGCACAGCTGGTTAGCAGCAGCACTCTAGCTGTTTTACCTCTAGACTCGAATTAAGATCCCAAATGAAGTTTCATTCCCCTATCCATATGTCTGCCTCACAATGCTATGGTGAATGATTGGGTTTTTTTAATTTTAGCTGGAAGAAGGCCCAAAATAAGAGCAGGAGGTGTTCCACATTATTACTATAGTATAAATGTTAGAAAGGACTGAAATATCTGAGACTTCCTTCTTTGTGGATGTGCATATTTTCTTCGTAATGGAAGGGTCTGATCCTGCATAGAGCAGTGGCAGCTCTCATATAAACACAGGTTCACATATTTGGGGGTTAGAATTTTAAATCAGATTAATTTTTTAAAGAATAAACTTGCCATTCCTTTTCCAGGTATGGATAAATAAGCATATGACTGCTGCAGTGCAGAGACACTTTTATGCATTTTCCAGACCAGATTACCTCTGTAGATACTGGAGGCTTTAGGAATGAAGGTTTAATTGGGAATTTTTATGAAGGGAAATTACCTTGACTAGGTTACTTGATATGTGCTAGATTTTTTTTGTATATGCTCTTCTGCACTCTTCTAGAATGGATGCAGAAATATGTAAAAGCTCCTGCCATTTTCTGTGAGAATGATTTTTAGGCAGAATTTCAAAAATCATTTACTTTCAGCTACTTTAGGCTAAGCCCAGCAAAGTCAATTATATTACACTGATACAAAGTGTGTTTGGAGAAATAAATTGGGTCCTATGTTCACTCCAAAAGTCAAACTAGCAAATTAATAATTATTAGCCATTTCTTAAAAATGCCCCATGGCTCTCAACAGACCAGACAATCTCTCAGGTTACTTATTGAACCTTGTTCTTTTTTTTCTGTTCTGACTGGTAGAAATAGAAAGGCTAGCACCTCTGTAGAAAATGCCTGTGAAACATGCAGTTGTCCTCTAATGATCTGTGGGGCTGCTCTTTATTCCTTTATTTTCTTTATTTGTAAGGTTTAGGTTGTTCAGACCATGCAGGTCCTAAGATATACAGTCTTGTGTATGCAGTTTCATGGTGTTGCATAGTTTTTAACTGAACCCAGCCAAGGATGAGGTAACATTTGAAGATTATTTTCTAAAACTTCTTGAATGAACAATGTTTAGATGTCACAGTCACAGCCAAAATCTGTCATCCCCCTTTTCTTGCGTGTCGGCTAGTTTTTGCTGCTGAAGTTGCCCCTGTACATGTTATTCAGTGTGCCAGATCACTCCAGTGGAGCTAAATGCTTCCCATACTGGACAGGCTTGTCCTCTATTCAAATACATGCGAGTACATATGTTGGCACAGAACCACCAAAGAGAATAACCAACTTTGTTAGTGTGCCAAACCTTCCTTGCTACTACAAACTATGGCTACAAAATCCCTGTGTATAATATAATAGAGAACTAGTCAAAACTGATCATACAAATGGATAAAAATAAGTCCCATTTCTATGAATTTGCTTCAGAAATTTCCCCTACAATTGAGAAAAAATTACTGGTTTCTTGATGGAAGAGATGACTTAGGCACTTGAGATGTTTGATCATAGAAATAGGCTTAGTCCTTCTGAAGAAACTGTGGGAAATGCAGCCTTTCAAGTCACTAACTGCTCACTTCTCTTCTGATGTAGCTTGGGATTCCTCCTTTGGAGGAAAAGCAACAAACTCTTTCATTTCGGTATCTTGGTCAGTGGTAGTATGAATGTGAGCTTCATAATGCTCACATGGGCAACAGCTGACTTCTCCTTTCCTGCTCTTCTGCAGAATGGTGGCACGAAAGTCTAACATTATCACTGCCAACCGATACAATTGTAGAGTCACAACCAAGATGTTTTTAGCTGTGAAAAACACCAGCATTTGGTTGAATATTCTGAAGTGGCCCATCAGAATGGAACGCACAATGAAGAAGGGACCGTCCTGTATGAAAAGGCTGACCCAGATGTTCCAGAG
Source organism: Apus apus (assembly GCF_020740795.1). Classification (NCBI taxonomy): domain Eukaryota; kingdom Metazoa; phylum Chordata; class Aves; order Apodiformes; family Apodidae; genus Apus; species Apus apus. The sequence continues at coordinate 31,009,470 of NC_067285.1, forward strand.
TTCTGCGCTGTACCTGCACAGCAGCAGGCTGGGGATCCGCCTAGTCGATGCAGTTGGTTTGCAGCCAATGTGCTGTACTGGAAATAAAACACAGCTATGTTAAAACAACTCTTTAAAATTGAGCTATGGTTGTCTTAAAGGGCAGTTATAATCCAGGGTACCCTGGATTATAAATGCTTTCAACAATTCAATATGAAGTATATTAAATTTCTGGCCTCTGTTCTATGCTAAACTCATATTAAGTGGGCACTTATGTGGCCTGATGGACAGGACCAAAAACCACTTCCCTTTCCTCTCCCACAAAGCTATTGGAATTTATACACAAGAAGCAGAAGTAGTTCACCTAATCTGCTGTAACGACTTCCCCAGACACTTTTCTGTTAAATCAACAGGCTAGGCTACTATACGTATTTAAGAAAAATTACCTACCATTTTGAATGGGAACAGCCTGAGCTGTAGCACTTCAATTTGTTCTAGCGTGTCTAATACCTGGCTTTTAAAAGATCACCAGATAGCCATTGCCTTTTTCATACATTGTAGTAAGAACAAACCATGTCAATGCAGGGCAATATCAAGCATTATGGATAGAAAGAAACTGTGGTCATTGCTTGCCATGTAGGACTTGAGTCAGAGTTACTCTTTGTTAGCTTTCTGGGAATGTAATTGCATGCAACTGTTGGAACTTGCATGGATGTGTTCCCCTTGGCTATTAAAGTGATGGTGGACTAGAATGCTTGGTGTGGTGTGGTGTTTAGAGAAGGATCATGAGAGGGGTTTGTGTGTGATTAATACAGCTGCCTCTTATGAAAAAGCAAGTAGCTTACTTAACCTGTCTCTCAAGAAGTAGGATTGTATTAGTTTAAAAAAACACATAGCTACTGCAATGCAGGAACAACCGCCAAAGATTTTGTCTTACCAAAAGAATTCTATTGTTGGAGTCAATGCTGGGGGTGGGGGGAAGACTTGAGTGGAAAATGAGTTGCAGGTTTTAGAAATTTGCTGAATCTATTAGGCAAAGCTTCAGGAGCAGCCAATTTTTAATACATTTTTGTGCCATTGCTGTTTACTCCTAACTGCATTGCCATAGTCAAACAATAAGGGCCTAAAAATTCCTATTTTGTCATCTTTTCTGTGTGTGTGAGTAAACATTCTGATGCTTGAACAAAAAGCATTAACTGTGCAAATGGATAGAACTACCTAAAATAACCTGTACCCATAGTAAATTTCCGGGTAGTGTGAGTTCAATATCTTATTTTTTAACTGGTACGTGTAATTCAGCAGGAAAGCAATAGCCAGAGAAAAAAATGAGTGGTACAACAGCATACTTCAGTTAATGCTATGATTGGTTTAGTATTGTTTTAATTTGTTTGGGTGGTGGTGATATGTACAGGATGTATTTTTTGTTGGTGCATTTTGGTATTGTTTTTTCTTAAACTCTGAATGCTATGCATGTTTAACAGAATATGTTTTACCAGAAACAGGAATTTTAGGTGTGATAAATTTGAAATGGGATTGCATTAGTTTTTTTCAGGAGGTGAATTGCTGAGATTAAATGCTGCAATATTTCCATAAATGTGGTGTTGAAAACAAAGCCTAGTGCTGTCCATGAAGAAAAGGCTAATGAAAAATACCTCTAATAACTTTTCATTATTATGAATTTATTATTTTAGTCAACATGTTAACCTAGTCATCAATTTTATATCAGATGATAGTGAGGATAAAGTATCTTTGGACTGTTATAGTTGAATCACAAACTTGCAGGGATTGGAGGCCAAAGTGGTTGGAACAGATGATGGTTGAGGTGGCTTTAATTATTTTTCTGGGGTGTAGAGAAGCCCTTTCTGCCTAGGGACAAGTACCTGCCCAAGCTGGCTGAATGTTTGGAGTTTTTGCTTAAGATAAGGATGTACAGTCCCAAGTTTATATGGTCCTTTAGGTTCTGTTCTGTGTGAACAGATAACTTCTCTCATACCCTCCTCTCCAGTGTTCTTGGCTGTGCTCTTCCTTGTCTCTCCACAGGGTCTAGTAACCTACCCAGATTGGAGTAGCAAGATCATGCAAGACCCACCCTGTCTTGAGAGTCCACACTGGGGAGTTTAAGGCAGTACTGGGCAACCAGAACAGATGCTCTAGTACAACGTTGCTAGAGTAGAAAGTTTTATCAGGGAAGTTAAAGGTTAGCCAAAAACAAATGTTTCCTCAAAAGAAACCACAATGAGCTTTCTTCATAAACCATCATTGCCATATGAATAGCTTTCCACCAGAAGCCCTTGGTATAGCCTGTAGCACATGCAGAGCCACAAGACATGCCAGCAAAAACTTAAAAGCATCTGTTTTATTTTCTTGTCTATGTGCAATTACTAACCTGCAAGATCAAGGGGAAACTGTAACATACTCCAGGTCCATACAGCAAGAATTGCATTTATGAGAGTATAATTCTTCCTATGGGAGGGGAAAAAAGTTATAACAGTGAAGACACACTTTCCTTATGTGATAACAAAAATATTTCCTGTAGTATTTGGACTGTCTTTTAAAGGGTGGTTGAGCAAAACAGTGATTGATTAATCCAAGTTCTTGAGATGTAAGACTAAGGGAACAGAGGCACTTCTTAGTATAGAATTTTTGCTGTTCAAGTCATATATTCCAGCTGTGTAACTACACTAAATATCTGATGTTAACATTATAATGATAAGCATATGGAAATAGACTTTCTGGCTCAAGAAGGGAATGTCTTTAACCTTGTAGTGATTAAACACTCCTTCCAAGCCCTGGAGCTTCTCTACCAAGTGGGAAGGACCTCTTTTCCTGCTGCAAAACCTTTTCTTTCATATAAAAAAAAACAAAACAACCACACACACACACAAAAACAAACACCAAAACAAAACACCAGTTTGTGAGAAAGGATGCACCTCTTCTGTGATTCTTTTTCGTTATCATGGATATTCACAGCTCCTCTCTCTGAGCTGCAAGGGGTAGATCACAATGTTGGAAATTCACACCAGACTATGCCATTCCCTTTTTTACATTTGAGCACTTTGTCATTCAACCATGAAGAAACTACATATGAGATAACCAAAGAAGCCACTTGGATGATGAATTACTAAAGCAAACTCTAGTTGCTTCCTTGCCCTTCTAAAATAATTAATTACCCTGAAAGAAGCTTACAAGTATCCAGTGTTTTAGCTCCTGTAGCTGTAAGAACTGATGCTGTCTGGCAGTTACACTACTTGTTTGGCTCTCTGTACCCTTTTATTGTGATGGATACAACATGCTTCACTGCTGGCAACAGATGAGTAATCTCTAACAAAGCTCATTGGTCTGTTACAGGGGGAAAGGTGACAGTAGGAAAACAGCCCTTGAACGTAGCCTTCTCTTATCTGTGGGAAATACAGTTCCACTAGTCTGAATGCTGCAGGTTGCACAAAGAAACAAGTATCTTGCACTACAGACATTTATGTCAGCAAATAGTTCTTACCGAACATCTTCGATGTCCAAGGTTTCACTAGCAAATTCGAGTATATCTGCTGCTGTTCCCACAAACATGAGAAGCAGCTGAGACAACTGATCCCGGGTGATTTCAACTCCAATGGGTAGAAGCCATCTCCCAACTACTAGTAGCAGTAGAAAAGTCTGGTGGAGGGCCAGTGTCCATACGGTCTCACAGATTGTGGAGAGCTGATTCACAAAGACTTTAGCCTGTTTAAATAATGATAACATACTGTACCCACAGGAGACTGACATAAGTGCCTTCAGAGACTATATTCATCCTTGAACCTGATTTTGTTCTCCTTCTTGTTTTATTAGAGTAAATCATATCTATGTGACAGGCATAATTTGAAAAAGGCACATGAATGTAAACTTTGGGTAATGAATAGCAAGTCTTTCTCTGTGTACTGCTTCTCATTTTTAAGCTGAGCATTGTTTTTTGCAGAACCATTACTCAGACACTTTCTAAACTCAGTTACCAAGATTTGGAAGAGAATGGTAGGAGAGTGCCAACTCGCTTTTTGTAACAGTAATAGTTATGCAGTTTCAGAAAATGTGTGGTTTTCTGAATTATTTTTTTTCTTAGTTTTAATCATTGTGTGAGGAACTTGCCCAAAGAGAGACAACAGTCCTCTCTGATGACTAATATCGTAAGTTCTCTACTAGGAATAGGAAAATCTGTCCCACCGTCTGAATGATGTGGTGATCTGTTCCCTCACTTCCATGACTGCTGTCTCTGGATTGATTGAAGTCTTGGTTGCTGACGTTCACCTGAACTGCTCCGGGCTCATTACCACAGTACTGTTGTGAACAAAAATGTTGCACACGCATAAACATCCAGCATAGGGAGCAGTTGCACTCAGTGGCTCAGACAGTCCTTTGTTGAACTTCAAAGAGTTCATTTGTGAGATTCAGTCTGTTTACAAAGGTAGGTGCTCACTCTGAGTTAAACTCCCCTCTTGTTCAGAAGGGAGGAATACCTCTCATGAACAGTGTGTGATGTGCTGGCAGGTCCCTAAGAAAGTGTAGGATTGTACTGTAGAAAAGGATGTAAATGTGAAGGCTGATGAAGCAAGTGACACCTTTGTGCTCTTAAAAGCACAGTCTGAATGTAATCTGCCTTACAGCTCTCCAGAACAGGGTACTGGGCTTCCTACACAGTATTGAGTTAAAGCAATAAAATGGGGTAAAAAATTGTCATGGTCAGTTTCAATATGCGAACTTTTCCTCAGGATATTTGTTTCTTGTCTCTACTATTCAGGAAAAGTTCTGTAAAAATATTTAGTTCTTCTGTGTGACTTCTCTCAAAGCTAAAATGAATAGCTGGAGTAGGAAGTTTAGGTTGTATTCTCTGCTCCACACCACACACACACCCCTGCCCTGCCCTAGCTATGCCTTATTCTGCAAGGAAATTCATAATGTGAGAGGTGAGATTCAGGAATAATTAAGAAAAATGGGCCTGTGTTGTTGCCTGTCTCTGCAGAGTAGAAATTATCCAGAGCTCTAGGAAATCATATGTTGGCTAAAATGTATTCTTACATCAACTGCAGTAATCCAGTAGTGAGACTGTGTCCTGTCTGAGGTCTGCAGTGCTGCCTTACTAACTCCACCCCAAGGCTGGTCCCGGAGTAATTGGGGTATGGCTCTAAAATGTATCTTAAGTCCCTTAGCATCTCTCTTCATTGTAATAAAAAAGTGATAATTAGAAAATCAAAACATGTTGTTATTAAATATTTTATACTGTTCTATTTGTGCTAGAGAATACCAGATAATTTGCATTTCTTTCTTGCAGCCCCCACCTTTTTATTTCACCAGCAGTGATTTTCTGCAACAATCAGAATGTGTTCTCATGCATACTGAGCAGCTGTGTACAGTATAATGCCTGCCAATATAAAGGAAACATTTTTCAGCAAATGTCACATTCTAGCAAATTTCAGATGCCACTTTGATACTTGGTGTCTGATAACCTTGCTCAGTATCTGGGTAAATGGTGCCTCTTGCCTGACCTTGTTGTAGATAATTGGAGCAACTTCCCGTGGTCTGAATAACCTGGGAAAAAAGTTAGTGCTTGTTGGTTTTGTAATTGTTGATAAAGACTTTTGAACTGAATGCTTGCTTTGTTTGGACAATGGGTGTGAGAGCCCTGAAGGATTGACACACAGATGTGGAGAAAGTGGTGAAGTGGTATTTCCATTTGGAGGAGGGAAGTCTAACATTCTGGGCACAGAGACAGGGAGACACAGTGGCTGGTACTCCTTGTGGAGCTAATCTCTCAGGGTTAGCCCCTCAGCCAAGAGAGAAAGAACAGCTCGTTCAGAGGATGTTTCAGAAATTAAATTCAACTGGTGCCCTGGAAAAGCCTTTTTATGTGTTGATTATAGAAAAAAATCTAAAACCTATGTAGACCAGCTCCCAAGGTCAAAGCCAGCCTTTCTGAGTAATCCCCACAGGCAGCGTGACACAGAGCTGGGGAGACCATGACCTAAAAATACTGAATAACTAGGGTAGCCACCCCAGAATATGGAGAAGTATGTAACTTGTAACAAATAGCCTGGATAGGGCAAAGGAACTGCTAACTTGTGCTGGAGAAGGAAGGCTAGTTCACCTTGACAGCCTTTGGATTGTCAGTACAACTACATTTATGCCCACTTCTCTGCCCCTTTACCCAGTCTGGCAAGATAAGAGGAAAGGAGCCATGAACTTGAATTAAACTTTGCATCACAGTTTGGTAATTTTTTGTTTGTTTTTTAAAGCCCTGTTGATCAGAGAGGAATTTGCTTAATTTGTATAGAGCAGCCTGCTTCATTTGCTGTATGTGTAAGGATGGTGGGAATCCCTTCCCAAACACTGGGGTAACTCCCAGCAAATAAATTGGCTTGCTGAAGGACAGGAGTGTGAAACATGAGGTAGCAAGGTGTAGAGGTGCCTCTCAGCAGATGTGGTGGCTCTCCCCATGCCAACACTACAGAGCAGATGGCTGTCACCGTTCCAGAGCAGCTGGTCCATCTAACCCACACCCTGGGCAGAGGAGCTGTGGGAGTCAGCAACTGGCACTGGTGGAAGGAGGGATGAAAGCACACCACAGCTTCCACAGGGCTTGCAAGGGGGCTTTTTTAAGCTCCTTGTGGCATAACAGTGTAAAGAACACTTCTTTAAGAAAATCAATTCACTTGATCATTCTTTTGTAGACTCCTTATATATAACCATGGCACCTGCCCCCAGCTGAATGGGGGGTTACTATTTCTAGGCTCAATGAACTCTGACTGAAGGGCTCTCCTCAGGGCTGGGTCAGTCTCTCTTCTCAGCTGCATGCAGGCAGGAAATGGAAAACTGCATCTGCAAAGCTAGTCATTTAAGTAGCCTCCTGATTTTTAATTTAAGTATGTTCTATTTTTTTTTGTTGTTGTTTCTCTGATTTATTAAGTACTGATTGGAGTGGTGGTTCTGTGGGAAGTTTGGAGAAGAGCCTTTATTTTCAATATGTATATGTGTGTAAATAGGACTGTTGGTTACAGGCATATTTGCCCAGTCAATTATGACTGTGCAGTGACTTAACAGGAATGTGAGTGGAAAAAGTGAATACAAAGTTTCACAGACAGTTTATAGACATGGCTTGCCGCTTTGCTGCTAGAGCCTGCTTACTCCTGGGTTTCAAGACTATGCATAGCTAAATAAAAAAAAAATATTTTTTTTTACTGTGCAGAAATAAAACAGGAAGACATTGTACACACTTCGCATAAATTCTAGCTTAGTTTACTTCCTGTGTTTCTTCTGACTGAAGCATACATTCCTCTGATTTATAAAACATCTACTCAAAATGGAAACTGTTGCATGACATGGTGTTGTCCCATTGTATGGCCTGCAGAGAGCTCACTGTCAGTGCATGGGGAAGTCCTGAAACACTGGACTAATTCAACAAATTTCTATTTGCATGTTATTCACAATCTATTATTGCCAAATAAAAATGAGATGAGCTAAAACTTTCTGCAATATGTTCAGCATTGAGATGGTAAAGTTTACACTTGAACCCCAGGGCAGGGTACCCTCAATCCTGTTATGGTGTGTGGAGGCTGGCAGCTCAAGCAGGCTGTGGAAGAGGCTGTCCCTTCCCTAGAGCAGACACTCTGCAAAGCAACAGGTACCCCACTTGCTTTCCCCAGTTTGCTGGAAACAGCGTGGCTGTCACTATGGCAACACGCATGATGTCAGAAATTCAAAGCAACTGTGACTGCTTCGTTTTGCTCATACAGGAAAGCTGAAATGTAAAACAATAAGAAAAGGTTGCTTAAGCTTGTTTTACAAATTGAGGAAGATAATAGATATGGGAGGAAAGAAATAGTCAAAGATTGCTTCTGGGACAGTGATATGCTAGAATTTTAACTGTTAAGAGAATTCCACCTTAGAATGATGCTGAGCAAATGGGCAGTAATATTCACTATTTCATTAAAATCTTCAAATTAAGGTGGTTAAAAATAATTACCAGGTTTACCAAGTATGTGTTTTGTTACTGACTGGGAAGTCTACATCAGCTACAGTTCTGGTAGTCAGGTAAGCCCTGCCAAAGGTGGTCAGTTATCCTGTTCTGTGACAATAATGCACCAGGCATTTGAAAAGGTACCAGAGGTATTTGTTTATCTGAGATCTTCTACAACATTCATAGGGAATATTTGGGGGTTTTAATAGATTAAATTGTTCTAATTTTCTTGCCACTCTATTTTGCAGGCAGCAATTTTTTCTTTCAGTACAGTTCAATTTACTTTATAGTCTCTCCCAAACATCCTTTTCATCCCTGAATGCTTTACTGCAAAGCAGTAGTTTCTATACAGTCAGTATTTCACTGTTGATGTATGAATGGTATTACTTATGTCCAGTTCTGCAGCACTTGGGCAGAATTGCCTCTGTCTTTGGGAAGAGAGACTGCATATTAGCACATGCCTTAAATAACAGCACTGACACAAGCAGTTGATGTTTCTTATTAAAGATTCAACATGAGATCAAAGTTCTACTGCCTTAAAGACTACACACTGTTTTGCTGGTGTATATATTAAATGTGTTGGTCTAGCAATTGCATAATTACCCATTCTGATAGTATTTTAATAAGGAAAATACCAGCAATACTTCAGCATGAGAAGAAGTACTAGACTGGGTGCTGGGTTTGAGATTAATTGTTCAGAGGGCTGCCCCCCCGTAGGTATTGTTTTTGAATCTATTAGATTGTGTGTTTCCAGAACTCTCTCCTATCTCTCCAGGTATAAAATAAGCTGTTAACTTGATATACTCCCTCTTTAATTCACAGTAGCAGTATATCAATAAGAACAAAGTATGCCATGTTCTAACATCATTTTGGGAAATAAACTGCTGCCTTTGACTACAGAATTAGCCTGTTTCTTGGACCAGATTTAACTATGACAAATGTTCTCAATATCCCCATTACCTGTCTGTGACTGTTTAAGGAGATCTGGCAAAACAAGATGACAATAAATTCTTGCTGCTGTATTTAGAAAAAGCCTCAGGCATTTTCAGTGTAAACACAATTTTGAATATTTGATTATGCTTCTGTGGGCTCTAACAATGTTCCAAAGGAGAAAATGAGGCACTTTGTCTTCTTAGTCTAATTTATGTATTTTCCTCTGTTACTTTTTGCTCTTGTTCCTATCAGGCTCTTTTTTGCTGTGGATGTAAGGTACAGTGTATGAGCAAATGCTGGGACAGACACAATCCCATTTTCCCTACATAGAGGTGCTATGGGGACTTGAAAAGAGCTTGCATGAGGGGGTGGCTCACTCAGTGAGCTGCTGGGCTCAGTGGCTCTGCCCTGGCCCTAGCTGACCCCATCTGCTGAAACAACAATTGTCTTAAAAAAATTTAATGTGTGTTTTAGTCCTGCATAGGAATCCAGACACCTCCCCTCCCAAATTGCTATACAGCAAGAACAAAGAAAGGATATAAACAATGACAGTCAAATCGGTGTCAGCTATCTGTGGTAACACTGAGTATTTTCCTAGGTTGCAGAAAACATGAGGTAATTTAAGACCCCTTTTACTGATACCTGTCTTGATTTTTGGCTCGCTTTGAGTTGTAATGTCTGCCTGTAAGTGCCATGAAGTTCATACTTAATTTTACAAAGGCCTCTAAAGAAATTAAATTATTTGACCATCCTGAACAAGATTCCAGCTGGTAACCTGGGGGTGACAGGCTGTTTTTCAAATTTGTAGTCACCAGTTCCCAAGACAGAAGTAAATGGTCTCATTTTTAGCTAGGAATGAGGCTCATTTTTTGATATTTAGAAAATGCACAGTAGTTGTGATATAGCTGTAGCTGTATTGGGAGATCCACCAGTATAAAACAGAAAATTGGAAAAAGACTCTGACAGGCTTCTGTCTACATGCCCAAATCCAGCCCACCAAATAATTCATCAATTTTATACTAGTCCGTCTTTTCTCCTAAGAAATACCTGAGTCCCATGATGAATTTCTAGTAGCCATAGTGATGGTACTATGCAAATCAGATACAAAAATATTGCTGGTGAAAACCTGTAAAAAAAAAAAGAAAAAATAGCTTGATATTATATTGCGTTGTAAATACCATATATCCTGTCATCTGCATTGAAAAGTATCTTGTGCCTCCTACCATATGTGATATTAAGAAATAGCATAACTGCAAATAAGAGTTGCTATTCTTGGTGAATTTCTCATGCTGTCAGTATTATGAATCATAGGTTTATTTGTACATCTATCTAAGATTATATATGGAAGTTTATTTAAAATATGTTTTTAAGAACTAACCAAAGGCACTTTCCTGTTTACTTTTCCATCACTGCATTTTCTGTACTTAAAATTTAAAAAAGAGCCTCTAGCTATCATGCTCTTTCTGCCTTCATGAAAGGTGAATTAATACATGGAGTCATTTCACTGAATGATGCTGGGATAGAGGCTGTTGACCAGAATCCTGTGCATTGATTCAGGAAAGGCAGATCTAACAGCAGTTTTCATAAAACAAGCATTTCTTCAGTAGGAGGTTTTTTAGTGCAGCCTAAAATGAAAATAGGTCTTGGCCTTGTCTCCCCACTTGTGCTGGCAACTGCATATTTCTTTAGGATTTCCCTCCCTGCCAGTCTCCTATGTAACTTGTGATGGTGAAATTTTATTACCTTCAGCTTCTTGAGCTAAGTTTTTATTCATAAGTACTAGAGGTTTCATTAATCCTTTTGCAAGCACTGATTCTTCTGAGAGTTGCTGGTGTTTTCTTATTAAACACAGGACAGTTTTGCTTGGGGTTTGTTTTGGCAATTTTTTCCCTTTTGATGTTGGAATGAAGTCTGATGCCACTGATGTTCCATCTAGCTGTGCCATAGTACGGAATAAGCATCACTGCAATGTTACTGAGGTGCATCTCAATATTTGCATCATGTATATGTACAGGTCAAGAATAGGGCAGTGGATACTTCCTTGCTTCTTTCTGTCCTGTCATTTGCACATTCTGCAGTGAATTTGAATTGCTTATAAATACATAACTGCTACAGTGTTTTAGTCAAAAGCTATTGTTGCATTTGTTTTGGTTTGTTCCTATCCAGAATGTACCTTTATTTTTGTAATCTTGACTTTTCCAGGGGAGTTTAGCTATTGAGGAAAATAAAAAACCTTGCTGCTGAGGAGAATGACAGGATCACTGAGCTGCTATTAAATGTTTCAGTCAATCCTCTCTAAATAAGATAGTCCTGGTTCATTTTGGTTGGGTTTTTTTGGTTTATTTTTTTTCCAGGGATGAGGGGGTGTTGGTGTTTGCTTTGGTGGGGAAGTTTTCTGTTTGCTTTTTTAACAAAAACAACAAAAAAGTTAGTGCTTCTGTGGGGTTTTAGTCCGGTTATTTTGGGAGAGAACACATTTGAATGGGAGAAATAACATATTTTACAGTATTTCCTGTAGGGCTTGAGCACATGAAAATCCATCCAGCTGGCAGGTTAGCAGTACTGAGCTAATGATACCAGATCAGGCCAGGACACTTTAGGGGCTTTCACCCTGCCTTTCTTTAAGAAGGAGCAATCTATAGGAAAAATTACATGGGCAGGCCCACAAGAATAAATGGTATATATGTGGAGAAAGTAAATTTTTGTGCTGGTAGTCAGTCTTCTGTCAGTAATGAATGGAGAGAATATGAGGCTCCTGGACACAGGAGAGTTCTGTGGCACAGACTGCCCATTGTCTGGATCAGTGGTTCTCTATGGAGGTGTTTCTATAAAATGCAGATGCTACTGCCTTTGCTGAACTTGTGTGTTTTCCACGTGAGCAGAAAGTTATCCTGAAGCAAATAGATGCTGGTCATTTGTCTACTGTTCTTACTTATAAATGTACTTAACTATGCTGCTTGAAGTGTTGGACCACATCCATTTTCAAAATTTCCTTCTGGCTAAATTTAGCCCAGTCTTTTAGCACATGCATTAATCTTAAATGGAACTTTCTGTATCTATTTGTCTTTGGATTTTCCAAAAGCTGCCATAACAAGTGTTCCTTCATGAAGTCTCTGTTGCTGCTTCCTCTCCCCAGTGAACTAGGTCTGCTCGCTCTGCCTCTGTCACATAATTCCGCCTTTGGAGCTCTGCTGTTAAATTTTCCTGTGTCCCAGACTTTATCTTTGCTTTTATTACATTCAAATACAGAGCATGGAACACTTGCATGAATTGTCACACCACCGTTGCTTCTGCTTCTCTTATGATGAGTTTCACAGGTTGCAATGGGCAGGAATGTAAGATTGTTTAAACGCTTTAGGGCTTTTTCTCTCCTGGATTTGTCTCAGGGCCTGCCTGCATTTTGAATTTTTAAAAAATAAAAGGTACTAATGAAGTCTTAACAATTAGTTACACAACCGCTTCCTTTTTACAAAGCTTTTTTTGGCTGACTGAGCACTGAGCTGTAGATGACTGCAGTAATTATTTACATGGATGTAAAACCCCTGTGCTTGAGCAAATTCTGCCATGACCAACTTTTAAAATTCATTTATCAGGCAGTATATCAAGTATGAGGGTTCCCCTCAGGAATAGCCTCTCAAATTCAAATCCAAATATTTAAGCTACTCTTGCTGTATTGCAATAGCGGTTGCTGCTCATCCTTTATTTGTCACAGAGTTTTGGCTCATGCACGAGCATGATTCTAGCACTGTTGCAAGTAGCACGCACTGGGGCTGCAGCTCCAGGGAAGGAGGTGCAAGCCAGGGCCTTGTGGACTGGGTTAAGAGATGCAGGGCATCCGCATGGAATAGCCTGTGCGGGCCCCCCCGGACACTCCAGCACCACGCACCTGGAGTCCCTGAGCCGGTGTTGCTGAGGAGGAGCCCAGCGACAGTGAGGAGCGCATGCCCCTGCTCCCCCAGCGCGCTGCATCGGCAGCTCTAGAACAGGTACCTCTTGCCTACAGCTACTTCAGCCACATTTGTCACTTGTTAATACGGATACACACAACTATACAGAGAGTGGCTCCCAAGTAGTCTGCTGCAAAACTGCCCATCCGGGAAGTCCTTTGGATTTGGCAAGGGAGTATCCAGGGCTTTACAAGTTTTGCACCCCCCACCTCCCAGGTGCAGCAGGGGAGAAAATGCAATCCCCCAAAAGCTTGGCAGCAAAGCCAAGGAGCACGGCTTTCGGGCAGCAGCCGCAGAAGGCAGCCTCACATCTGCAGCAAAGTACATGCAAAGAAATAAGAGGGACTCGGTTAGAGCCGGCGGGATATGCTCACCATTTGTAGCCTCTGCCTTGCTTAAATTTGAGGGTGAGCCCTGTCTCCAGGCACAGGAGAAGATTGAGCAGTGCCAGCAGCCAGTACTTGGGTTCTTTCTTCACTGCAGTCACTCTCCAGACCCCGATGAGAGAGTGCAAGACAAAGAGCAGGCGAGTAACCAGAGCATTGAGCAGCACCATCAACTCCATCCCGGACCAGCCCCCCGCCCCTCTTCCCCGCACCGCGGGGGCCCAGCACTTTTTAGGAGCCTTGGGAAGTTACCCTGGGAATCACTGGGAAGCGTGCGCACCACAGGCACACGGATCTCTTCTCTTCCATCCCCACAAAGGGGCCCATTATAACAAAAAAGAAACAGCATTGCCCCTCCCCCAGACTTCCTGAGAACTTTTTAAAGGGAAGAAAAAAAAGCTCACGCTTCCAGGCTACAGTGGTGTGCAGTGTTCAGTGTCGCTGCCTACGCTAAAGCAGGGGTGGAAAGGCTTTCCTTCTGTCCCCCTCTCTATCGGCTGCTTCAGGACTACAGGGCAGGGAGGTTTCTGTCTTAGGCAATTACCATCTCTGCTAGCTCTGCTTGCTGCTCTCATCCCGTAGATTTCTAGAAAAGAGCCAAAATGTAAGAAGCTTTACTAATTTGACTCTTCCTTTGCTAAGAGCTGTGCTGTGTTTCTGAGACTGCAAAACCCTCCTGCTCCCTTCCCCCTGGAAGATACAAGTAATATTTAGGAGGTTTAAAAATTGTTCATTTAACATGGCAATGGAGAAAGCAGAAACTGTGTTGCAATATTGCAATCCCTGTGTGCAATAGGGTTAAAAAGCAATGGAAGTTAGAACAGCTAACCAGTACTGAAATTTAGTCAAACTACCATATTGAATAATCTACACCCTGCTTCAGGATTAAGCAGCTGCCCCAGTGAGGAGCTCCAGCAATCAGGCTGAAATCTGGGCTAACAGTTACCCAATAGGCCAATATACAAAAAATATACAGAAGTTTGACTGTTAAGTCAAAACTCTAGACTGTTAGTATCTCGTGTGGAAACAGTTTATAAAGTACAGAATATGTTTTAAAATTCCTTTTATGTTTGTCATAGTGTTTATACGTTTTATTTTGATTTAAACTCGGGTAACCAAAAAGAGATTTCTTCTTGCTCAGCATTGTCACTGTGTTGCTCCAGTTTTTTGTCAATTTATTGCAAAGCACTTATATTGAGATAAACCATTGTAAAATGAAAAATCAAGTCCACATAACATACTGTGGTGCTCCAAAGGTCCTAACTTCCTAGCTTATTTAATTTTCAATATCCTGTTTTACTTTAAACACGAGATATTCTTCTGAGAGTTGTGACCTTTGTAAGAAGACCTTTTCACTCAATTGCTAAGATCCAAGTTTTCCTCACTGAAAAGCCAAGCCTCTTTCTTTAAGAAGTGCTGAAGCTGGTGCTGACCAGATGATATTTTTGGGGGTTGGTGGAGATGAGGGAGAAGAATACTTAAAAATAACCCTGCCCAGAGGAAAAAAAAAAAAAGGCCATTCCACAGTATAGATCACTCACTCAGGAAATCCCTGAGTAAATAAATGAGCTCTACAGCATGCCTTTTTGGAGCAACAAAATCAAGCTCCCCACACTCAGAGGAGAATTAATTCAAGTCAAGAGCCTACTACTGATAATCCCCTGCCAACAGCCACCCTGCCATATCATGCCTTGAGTACTGTTGGTTCACAGCCCTTCCGCTGGTGTTGAGGTCAAGCCTAGTTGAAGAGGAAACAGGGAACAGACAGAGCTGAGAGATTGTTTAAACAAGATACTCCTCTATGGGAGTGCTTGATGACTAAGAAATGACACGAGGGACCTGGTATGTCCAATTGTTTGTGGAGATCCTAATAGCACAGATGTCAAACTCAGAAAGATGATGATCAGTGGGACATTCCCATGATACCGTGTATTCAGGAAGGAAGCAGTGAGCTTTGCTGATAGCTATTCTGGTTATTAAAGACACTTTGGAGCTGAACTGCTTAACAAGGTAATCTCATCAATGAACAATCCAGACTTCACATGGGTGGAAGTTCCAGGAAGAGCAGGAAGAATAGAAGAATATCTAATATCGACTGTGCCTAGCTAGCCAGTGGACCATGATGGCAGCACAACAGGTTGAGTAGGAGGAAGTAGGTAGACATAGATTATTTTAGTTAGTCTAGAAGAGGCAAAAATTACATGCGGACTTGACAGAGTACATTTTTAGATGTCTCAATGGCTGTTTTGCAGAACAGCCGGTTCAGAAGCCCATGAGGGCAATGTTTGACTTTAATAACTGAGTGGTATATGATGTAAAGAGTAACAGCTGGAGAGCTCCCCTGACACAGGACCATCATGTTTAGACTTGGTATCCTTGTAGAAGTAAGGTCAGAGCTCTCTACTGTTGCTGTGCTCAGCTTCAAAAAGGAAAACTACACAGGTCAGGAAGCTTGTTGAAACTAAGACAGATGGAAGACTTAACCATACTTGCTGTAAAGAGTTATTGCTTCTGTAAATCACGTGGGAAGTGTAGGGAAAATAACTGTTTAAAAAAAACCTGGGAAAGTGTGAAAAGAAGCCATTATTGGAAGGGTGAGATTGCAGGAGTAAGAAAGCATCCTTCAAAAAGCTGAAGCGGTGTCCAGATGAAGAAAATTGAAAATACCATAAACACTGGCAAGTTAAATGTACAAACATGAAAAGGCTTGGTTGAAAGAGTGTGAGGGACAATGGGCAAAAATCATCAAACTTAAGTGTCACCTTTTCAAACACAGTGATCAGGAAGTCTGCCAGAGAACTGTTGGCTCAGTGGAAGGTCAGGTGGCACAGAAGGCCCCAGGGGGTGATAAGGTTGTGCAGGAGGAGCTGATGAACTCTTTGGTGTCCCAGCATGAGTACATATGTACACTGTAGTATAGGATGGCACTGACTCCTGCACAGAAGCAGTGGATTTGGCAGTGTTAGGTTTACAGTTGGACTGGATGATGTTAAAAGTCTCTTCCAACAAAAATAATTCTAAGATTCTGAAATCTTATATAATTAATGTTTTTTTTTTTTCCCCTATTACATTGTATGTACTAGTGTTCCACTGATTCTGTCCATAGTTTCTACTTATTTGCAACTTATAGTTGTCAGGCTACTCAAACACTGGCTAGGGAGTACGTGGGGGACAAACTTTGTGTTTACCTTGTTCTTGTACTCTTTCCCTGAGCATGGAGTTAAGCCAACTTTTGGATACAGACAGTGGCATAGATTAACTTTTTATTGACCCAAAAATGGCTACTCTAATAGAGATTTTCTTGTCTCTAAGGAAATTAACCTGGAATGAGAGCAGGACAGTTTATGAATATGGTAGGTTGGTGGTTTTGGTTGGATCCAAGCTCAAAGCAAGACTCATGTCTATATGGACTGCCTTGCTAACGATAGCCATCTATTTTTTTCTGTCTGGAAACTTAGTCCATGTGCATGGTGAGAGTTGATTGTTGGAGTCTTGAGAGTTAGATGCTTCCAGATCAGCTGCCATACTCTAGCAAATCCTGGATATGATGGTATGAATACATCATGGTGTGTGGGATTTCTCATCCCATATAGTTTGGCAAGACCTATTGCATGTCTCTTCCATACATGCAATTGCAGCATGTCTGATTGGGAACTGTTAAACCTTACTGTGCCCCCAGCATCAGTGACCTTCTGTAGGAATAGGAAATCTGGCAATTCACAAAGCTGTGCCACGCAATCTCTGCACATGCACTTGTCTAATTTCTGGTTTCAGGCTATGCTGATTTTACTAAATAGTGCCTATAGTATCAAAAGACCCTTCTTCAAGCAGCTGGAAGACTCCAATTTAGACAGGAGAGCAGGGGATGGAAATCCTGTGAGAAGGAATTCCAGTATGCAAGTTCTGGGAGTTTTGGTGATCATGTGCAGTGTTCTGTTGTATTTTGGTTTGGGATTTTTTGTTTTGTTGTTCTTTCTTTGGAGATTTGTTTTGGTGTTTGGATTTTTTTTTTTTGCTTTTTGACAGGGAGTTCTGAACAAAGGAGATTGTCTCAGAATTTATTTCTGATGCTTACTTACCAACTGAAATGTTTTGGCAGTAAAATTTGGGGGTGGTGGCTATTTGCCATCTTCACTTCAAGAAGCTTTGAAGATATGATTTACAGTATTCATAAGTAATTACAGAGTATTAAGCATTTAGCTGAAAGACTGGGAATGAGAATAGGTCAAAAATCCAGTGCGAGTCAGTAATGTTGTTCTGCTATGATGGAGGCACGTTGGGATGTATAAACAGACATGTAACATACTAGATTTGAGGTATTACTTCTGCCTTCCTTGATTCTGGGAAAGACCTCAGCTAAATGACCTGAGTTCAGGTGATGCATTTTCAGGGGTGAATTGATGGGACAGAGTGTCCAGAGAAGAACAAGACAGCTGAGGAGAGAAAAAGGGGATGCTGTGATTCAGTCTAGAGAAGAGAAAACTGAGGAGAGATGAAAGTGACCAAGTGTTCAGGAAGCTGATGTAGGAAGGCCAGGAATAGGCTACTTCCCAGTCCCAAAGCATAGGGAAGGAAGTAAAAGGCTTAAGCAGGAAGAAAGATTGCAATTAGATGTCTGGAGACATACATTGCTAGGAAGGACTGTGAAGCACTGAAATAGATTGCACAGAGATGTCAAATCTCCATTGTCACAGCCTTGTAAACACAGATTAGGGAAACATCTGTCAAGAATGACAGCAGTTTAGTTCATCACACCATGGGGCAGAAGGCTGACTAGAAGATCTCTGGAGGTTTTTCCAAGCTTTACCTCCTTGGGCTCTAAGGTTTCTTTCTTTATTATCTGATCATTGTCTTCAGTCTCTGAGGAAGTTTCTTGCTTAAATTAAATATGCTTAATTTTACTTCCAATAGGGTTCTTAAAGAGGAAGAAATTGTTCTGTATCCTAAATGCTTGACTGCAAACTGTGAATAATTATGACAGCCTTATAGTGAGACCACAACAAATGGGAATGATTGTTTTACACGTGAAACAAAAAGGTCTATCCAATTCTGGCATATGTGAAAGCATGACTCTTGCAGATCAAACGCAAGAGGGGAAAGCCAAATTTTTCGAAACGTTATGTGGTAGAAAGAACTAGCTATAGCTCAGTAAGGGTGTGAAGGGAATGGATAAAGGAGTGAAAAAATAGAGTATGAAAAGATTAGCTCTCCAGTAAAGAGCCAATATGATTGCAGAAACATTAAAATCCCTGCAGGAGATTTACTGAGGACTCTGCCCTGGATTAGAATTTGATATAAAATAACTTAACTGAAGTCATACAATTTCTGTGCCATTTGTAGCTGAGTTAATAGCATATGTTCCTGGAGGATTATAGTCAATGATTAAGGAAATTAGGTTTTGTTTGAATTTAATTTAGTTGTATAAAGCTGCTACAATAATTTACAGCTTTGATATTTAATATTTAATAACACAGATCTTAAAAGAATCCAAGATATAGCGATGTCATTATATATTGAAATATTATCCCCATAAGTCATTTATATTTGCTAGTTGATAAGAATGTTCATCAACTAGAGTGGCTCAACAGGAGCTACTTGATAAAAACCAATGCGGTTTTACAGGTGGTTGTGGAGAAATATTTCTCTATCTATTATCCAGTAAGTCATAATTCACTTAAAAAGAACTTTTCAGTCTCAGTAATCACAAGAATACACATCTTGATAGTTTTCTTTTGTCTGATTTTCTAGGTTTTTGCTCCCAGAGCATTACAAATCCTCTCCTTCTTATAAGCCTGCTTCTGCCCTCTTCCCCCCCTTTTTTTTTTTTTTTTTTTTTTTTTGAAAAGCTTTCCTCAGTCTCCAATTTTGCAAGCCATCCTGCCCTCTGTTCAGAAGAAAGGAGGCATGCAAAAGAAGTCCCCATCGGAAAATCCAGCCTCCGGTACTTTTGAGCACCTTTTTATTTGCCACTAAATTCATGAGAACCACAAAACACCATAATTCCCACTCTGGACTCTCACCACCAAGGTTATCTTCTGAAGTGCAAAACTGCTCCACGTGGAGGATATGCACAAAGGGCTTCCAGTGGTCAGCCTGCTCTCACTTCCTCTCTTTTCCCTCTGTAACCTCGACATAATTTTCACTCCATGCTTCCTTTGTGCTTGTAGTAATTTCTTTCCTTCTCTATACCCCTTGGAGGATGGGACCCACCAAACGGTTAGCTTTTTAGGGTAGCTACCATATATTGTGGACTAAACTTCTTTCCAAGACACAGATCTGTTTCATGAGAATGAACCTGACATAAACTTCAATTAGTATTTGAATGCATTACAAGTACAGCCTTTTATAAAGGAAGGTGAAAGCACTTGCTACATGGCATTGTCAATTATTAGTGGGCATGGGTCTGCAACAAGCACTAGAGCCCTGGCCACAGTGTCAGATGGTGTGAGATGGCAGAGCTCTGCTGACACCAAAGCTTCTGCAGCCCCAAAATATAGCATGAAGAGGTATGTTTCCCCATCTGTTTAAAGCTGGGAGAAAGCATGTGAGCAGTTTATAGCTCTCTACAGTTTTACATCTTTTTTGTTGGTTTTATAGCTTAGAAAAAAGCCTTCTGGAAGGACCATTTTTTTCTTAAAGAACTAGGAGGAGAGGGAAGTTTCAAGTATTTTATTAGGATTTGTAATTCCTCCTCCAGTCTGGGCTCTATTTCTAAGAACACAGGAGTTTTGCAGCAGTGCATATTTCAAAGAAGAATAGAAGCAACCTTGTTCTGCAGGCACTGTTTCAGCCATGGTTGAAGTGGAATAGCTAAAGTTACAAAACTGTAACGTTCATCCTCAGCAAAGAGAAAAACTTGCAATTTTTGGCTGGGATTCCTTTGAATGGTCTTTCTAGCCATTCTCTCTCCTGTTTTGAAGTGTAAGAACCATGTGATGACCCCACAGGTAAAGTGTTGCTCAGGTTTGGGGCACAATTAAATGGTGGTGGGGTACAGCTATTGCTAGAGCAAGGGTCAGCTCCTTTCACAAATGGAACACTAGGCATACAGGCGAAGTATTTCAGGCTTTGAGACAGTTGTCTAGATAAATTCGTAAGCTAAAAGTTAATGGCACTGCTTTTGTTTACACTGGGTACCTCTGCAGAGTATATTACAATTAAGCTCTTCCTCTGTGATCTGAATTCACTGGAATTTCTAAGAAACTAATTACTATGGCACTGAGTCTAAGCTAATGTGTCTGAGGCCAAGCTAATACAGCCACTGTCTCACTTCAGCTTTTTTTTTTTTTCTAGCATGGTGTCTTGGTAATTACGATCCGATGCCTCTGAAGCTCAAAACATAACAACGAGTTTAATCAGTTGGAGAAATGCTGAATATATTAAAAAACCCTGTAATACCAGTACTGGTACTGAAGAAGTCAGGTTTCTTGCCAACCCAGGCTGTATCTCATCTGGGGAGTTGTAGAGGGACACTAGCTTCTCTGCACGTCTGTGCCTGATAAATAGTGTCTTTGTTGGGTTTATTTTATATTTTTCATGATATGAAGGTTGTGTGTAGGTCTTCGCCATCATCACACAGAGCAGTTAATGATACTTGGCTTTGGTCCTAATAAACCACTTCGCTTTCTGGGAGTGTAGGGGTCCAGCAATGATCTCTGTGGGTGTGTATATATATGAATATTTATATGTATGTATTTTGTCTGTCCCTTGACTCGTGCTCAGGATTAAATGAAGAAAATAGTACTGAAGCTGTGTACAAAACTCCTTAGTATTTCTACAAGCTAATTTGTTGAGCTGAATTTTTAGTGTCTGTGTTGGAAAGGACAAAGTCTGGACTGTGCCACAAAGTAGAGACTGGCAGATTTGGAAGTTATTTCATGAATGCAGACAAGGGGAAGGGGAATGTGTAAAGAAAACAACTCTCCCATCCGCACAAAAAAACCTTAGTCACAGTCTGCTAATCGTATTCATCATCACTACAGTAGAAATGTAATGACATGTCTTTATCTGAGAGCAAGGCTTCCATAAAGCTGTCAAGATGCTTAATTATATTCTTCTGTTGCATTTGATTGCTACAGACCTACTAAGTGAAATAAAAAATGAACTATGATTAGACATACTCTTCTTGAACTGGAATACTTCATGGACTTCCCTGTCCTCTTGTTATTAGGGAAAACTTCCTAAGGATAGAAATTTCCACATCTTTCATTGCAAAATATATTCAATTTTACAAACAATCTTCTTCCCAAAGGCTGCAGTTTCTGAACAAACCATCTGCTCAATCATTTTCTTTCCTGGAGAAAAGAGAGGCTGAGTGCCAGAATCTCTTCCTATGATGTTTACTCATAAGTTATTAATACCTATCTGACAAGTACAGAAATTTTCAATGTTTTTATTTTATTGAGTGGAACAATATTTTTTTACTTGTCTGACAGTATTAAAAAAAATGAGGGAGCATTGTTTCTGATCACCCACAACGTATGGCTAACAATGCCGGCTTGTTTATGAATAATGTCATCTGCTGCCTCCTCTTAAGTGCTTTCTTCTATTGGCTACACTTCCCTTGTCCTTTATTTGAGACATCTGTCTGTGCTGGTCTTGGTGTACATAATGACTTGAGAGACTTGAATAAAAAGAACCTATATGGCGTGACAGGCACGTACAAAAATCTTCTGTAGTTTAGACTCAGCAATGTCACAGTATGTTCCTAATGGTCTTTAAACTGCCTTGAAGTCAAATGCCAATTAGGAGTACTGCTGATGGGAAAAGTCACACATGGAAAAGCCAGTTTAAAACAAACAAAAAAACAACTAATGATCCCAGCAAATGGCTACTAGTTTTTCTGAATTTGCTGAGCCTGATAAACTGTTTGAAATAGCAAAACCTTACTTGACAGAGGAATCTTCAGCATCTGACAAGAAATTTTGTAATTGTCTGCTGACTTTTCCATTTTTAGTATGTACTAGTAACAGCACTACCGGGTTCAAATGAGAAGACTAATGGAGGGTATGTTGGATAAGTATTTTGATTACGGCAGCTTTACCCTCAACTTCCTTCAGAGAAAAGTTGAGGGGTACATTAGAGTATTTTCCATACTAAATGAGTCAGAGGACAAAACCATGTCTTGCCAGACCGTATTTTCTTTTTTTTTTTTTTAAGAGCAAAAATTGACTATTGCATGTGAGAGTTGCCACTGGCGTATTTGTTATGCCAGTTTCTGTTAACAGTTTCAGTGAAGGATGAAAGCCCTATTGCTCTTCGAAACATCTTGGCTGGTTAATACTCTCCAGTATTTCTATTGATGAGAAGCTGTGGAGTCCCTGTTCTGGAGGTCTTATTGGGATCTACTTATTTAGTGCTGTAATGTTAACTTTGTAGAAATCAAAGTTTATCCAAATGTAGTGTATTTTTAGAAACCCTACTAGCTGATTCATTTTGTCAGGAACTGAACTGGAAAACGGGCTCTTCTAGAACAGGATACATAAGGTTCTGTTAGTCCTCTACTTGAAAGTCACTTTCAGTGTCTCAAAGCCAACAGTTCTGATATGCTTGTTGGAAGATTGAGGAGAGAGGTAACTTGTTCACAGTAGGAGTTTTCTGATTTTTACTTTACCAAGTAAAAATATTTTCAAATAAGCCCATTAAAATGTAAAGTTCAAAGAGTCTCAGCCCAAAGAGAGAGCTGCCACATTCAGAAGTTCTAAAGAAATGAGCCAAAATAACAGTTACATCAGAAAAAACCTTGCTTTACTAATTAAGTAAGTTTGTGTGTCTTGAGTTTTGTGTGTTTATTTCTGGAATGTGGGAGGGTTTTTGGGGTGTGTGTGTTTGGTGGGGGTAGGAACCAGAGAAGTGAACAAGGACAATAGAGGTCTGATCAAAGTGTCCAGAACTAGTTTTATTGCACAGAGGTAGTATAAATCATCTGGTCAGGTACGTTAGTTTGAAATGCAGCCCCAAATGCCCAGGAGCTCAGGACCATGATTTACAGCACTCTACATGCTGAAGACACTTTGCCAATTCTTTCATTGCTGTGGTGAGTCAGGAAGTATTTACTACTTTTCTTGAGAATATTGTGAAGTCTCAGGCTTTGCTAAAAGTATTTCTAACTCTTGGAGGAAAGGACTTTGAAACTCTGAGATTCAGAAAAACATTTGTTCAGTTTCACAGAATGTTTGGGGAGAATCTGGCTCCTGATCTTTGTAGCAAGGAATGTTTCCTTCTGTGAGCCTGATTTGCCACAACAAAAACACAACTGTAGAAGTCAGGTAACACTTACTCAACTGTGGCAGATAAACAGGAGCACTGAACAAAGTGAACCACTGGTGCTACAGAACTGCCGATGGAAACCAGTGTGCCAAAACTGAAGCACTAACATGACAGACTAAACGGCATCTGATTTATATGATTTATAAACTGTGATTTGGCATGCTTGGAGGAAACATTTACATGTACACGATATCTGTGTGCTGAGATACTGCTGTACCATCCATCTAACTTGCAACATCAGTATTGGACTGCTCAAGTTTCTGCATAAGCTTTCTGTATATATTTATTCAACTGATTAACTCATCTTGATGGCTTGACAAGTAGTTTTGTTATTTTTCTCTGAACAGTTTAAGTATGTTTGGCAATAATTAGCTATCAGTCTGGACTGTCATGCACAAATGAAAAGGATCATTTCCAAATGTAATACATTTCTAGAATAGAGAAGATTCCACCAAAAAATAACCTTATTGTATTATTCTTTATTGTTGCCACTATTTATTATTTATGAACTTGTTGATAGCTTTCTTGTGACACCATTTTATTCTGTATAGTAGGTTAAATGAAATTGTATCCCAAACTGTTTTACTGCAGATCATCCATTCAAAGGATTAAAGGATAGTGGGGCTGTGATTTGAAATAAGATGTAAGTTTGAATGAATTTCTGACTGTTGCCACAGACTCTGAGAAGTCAGAGAAGAAAGTTATAGAAATCGGGTGGTGTTAGTATGTAATGAGAGGTCAGTCACAGTTGAATTAGGAGCACCAAAATAAGCACAACTTGAGATATGCTGAAAGAGGCATCCGTAAAGACCAAAGCGAACCTGGACAATGAGAGCTGGGCTCTGACATGGCTCACATGCTGACTGTTGCTACAAGTTGTAAGAATATTCCAGTGTGGTGGATGAATATGCGTTCTTGAACTTGTAATAACAGTCAGTTCATGTGGCTGATACGGAACCAGAAAGGCAAGATGTAGCTGAGATTTTGGAAAAGGCAGAATTGAAACAGTATTGGATATGTTGAAGGGTAGATTTACAAATGTAGCTGGGGCTGAAAGAGAGCAGCATTGTTTAGGATGATGTCAGTAGTGAAACATGAGTTAATATATCTAGCAATAAATGCAGTGTGTTGTGCAGTATTCTAAAGGGACATACTACACACTGAAGGATGTGGATGAACTGTCCACCCATTCTTGGCAAGCCCTGCACTTCTGAAGTCCTACCAAGCTTACAAAACCAAACCTTTAAAGAATGAGACATTTGGGAACTGAAACCAGAGCTACATTATGTTGTAGATAAATATGTTTACCATCAGAGTCAAATAAAATGAAAAAAAAAAAAAAAAAAAGAGTAGTCAGAGTTGGTTTCTCACAATCTGCAGTCCCTGGCTCTTCCTTTTGTATTTCAAGGCAGTTACCCAAGAAATAGAGAAGTCACAGGGTTACTGATTTAGGCATGGCAGAGATATTTTACAGACTCATCTGAGGAGCGGAGTTTGGTGGCATTTTGGGTTTGTTTGGTTTTTTTTCCTACCAGCTGTACTGCAGGTTCGTGCAGGCCTTCAAACACATCTTTATCAATCTTCCTTCTCAGTAATATGAATAGCTTTTTAATATCAACTTTTAAAAATATTTATTTCAGTAGTGCACCTGACCTCTTCTCCTCAATCTGTCACTACCAGAAATTAGTAAGGGGGGAGAAGGTTACGCCCACACTTACTTTTGATGCCTTTTACTTTGCATGAATTTTGCATTTCAAAAGAAGGTTTTTCTTTGGTCTAAGAGCATGGTATTCAGTCACTGTTACCCATGTATGTACACTAATAAAACCAGCAAGAGGAGAAATGTCACAGTAAGGCATACTAAGTAAGAGATGTTTCACGCCATATGGAAAGTACCATCATAAAGCAAAATAATTAGCCTTGGAAAACTGGCAATTGCTATAAATACAGCTGCACCAAAAGAGGTTAAAGATGCCTCCATGGAGGCATTTAAAGCTATTTTAATACTTCTGTCACTACAATAACTACATGCCATCTCTGGGTGCAGCCATGTATATTTATGTAAATATAAATATCAGGGATATATATATATATTGGGGAAGAAACCCTGAGCTTTGATAAGCACTCTCCAAGCTTAACCAAGTCATCTAGTCTGAGGCTGCCTTGGTGTATACTGGTGAGAGGCTGCATCTCCAACTAGAGCAAACTCTTCCCATTCCAATCCCGTCCAGCTGTTGCCTGCAGAGGACTGGACTGGGCTATACTAAGAAGGTGACACACATCATATTTGTCTGTTCCTCTACATGACCAAACATGCTGTCCCAATATCATGCCATGCCACTGCATCATGGTGTAGTTAACTTACAATTAAAGAAGAGAGAAGCTAAACTTGAGTAAGGTGGTGTTTACTCCAGTTAGCTGCCAAGAGCATTTTTAGATGCCTTTGTGATCAGACACCTTTGTAGGATAGCTAAGCACCATAAAGTCTTGTGACTCCCAGAAGCTCCAAGAAGCACAGTACCCTCCCAAACACAATATGTTCCCTGAGCATATCAATCCCATCTTTACCACTGTGCTGATTTACTATTTGGCACTGAATCAAGTTCAGCTTCTCAGCCTTTGTATTCAGAGACATGTGGCTTAGGCTCAGGCCTGCTAAGAGGCAGCTGATAGCTCTGTGGTTGACAAATTTCTCTTCAGACCTAATGGAATACTCTTAAGATCAAGGTCCAGGCCTGTGCCAGAAAGCCGACTTTCCAAAGGGGGCAGTGTAAGATCATGTTACAAATTTCTCCAAGAGCTAGGGACCCTCACAGATATCATATCCTGCTCCAAGTGCAAAATACATCTCTTTGATCTTGGTTCCTGTAAGATAAACATGTAGCTGAGTGCTGCATTTTTCTTTTATTTTCCTACCAAAACAAAACACTTCACTGCAAATGCTTTTCCCCTTGAGGGATAAGAGTACTAATGACACATGACAGATTTTAGTCATGGTTGCTTTGTACACTACTGGAAGGCACTTGGGTGCTACAGACATGTTTATGGCATAAGAAGTTTAAGACTAATGCAACTAGAGCCTACGCTGGTATTTAAAGTCAAACACTGGCTTTCAGTTTTTTAGCCACTGAGTTGACAATTATTTTCAAGCCATGTGAAGGGCAGCTCTCGGTCAGGAAAATAAGTTGCTTTTCTGCCCAAGATCAGTGCATTAGTAACAGAGGATTTATGTTGAAGGGAAGTTGAAATCCAGTCCTTAATGGTGAGGTATGAGAAATGCATGTGTGTGAAGGGGAAGAGAAAATTCAAAGAGCTACTGAGGGAAGCAAGTCTCTGATGTTCTTCCCTGGCCCACTTGAAGTGTTGATAAAGATGCTAATGGACTTCTATTGTGCTTGAATCTATTTTGATAGCTATAATGCAAGGAAAAAAGCATTAAACTGAAGCGTTTTTTCTCCAGAGTATTTAGTGAGCTGTTCTACAAAAGCCAAATCTGGACTCCGAGCTTAAACAGTAACTTGAGATATTAAATTATAGATGATGCAGATATGGTGTGACCCATGTTAGAGAGGAGCCTAGGGCATGTAATTTTCACCTATTCCTATGGTCATCTGAAAATACCTCAGTTTTAGTTTTGCTTATTATACACTGGGTAAATGCAAACACAGGGAAGATCCTTAGCATCCCAAAGGGAAGTTCCCATCCTGGACAAAAGGCACAGCAATTCTTGTATGCAACCTGGTCTTTCCTGCATCTGTCTTTCCCAAAGCCTTGCAAAAGATGATTTAGCTACTAGCTAGCAGATCAGGACTGTCACTGTGGTTGAAGACATATAGCACGAAGTTTTGCATGCCTCAGCAAAAACATCTGTCAGGCAGATGCTTCTGGTTTCAATTTAAATACCACATCCTACCTCCCCACTGTTACTAAGAACTGCAGATGAGAGTTAGCTGTGGTGTGCTTCTGGTTTTGTTGTGCAATCAGCTTGCTCACCAATGGGTCAACCAGTGAGGCAGAGAGCACTTGCCAAGCTTGGTGGTTTCGCTGTTGCATAATCCGCAACACGGAATTCTGTATTAATTTGAGTAAATGCAGAAAGTATTTCCAAGTGTGTTTGAACGAATGTTCGTTTTCATGTCTGGAGGAGATAAGACCTCATCCAGCACCATGGAAGAGACATGAGCATTTCTCAAATCCAATAAACATTGAAGCAGGTCTTTAAATGCCCTTTAAGAATTCTACCTGATCCATGTAGTGTATTAGACAGTGTTTGTTGCTATTCCTATTTAGTCTTTGAAAGAAGAGCTGTCTCTGTAAAATGGTATTGAAAAAATAACCTGCTGCTGTGTGTATTTGGATTTCCATTTGTTACCACATCCACAAGGGACTACCACTTGATCAAGGGATTTCCCACATCCCAGCTTGCAGACAGTCCAGGAAAGAACATGTCCCAACACTGCCCACAGGGTTGTGCTGCACTAGGGGGCTGCTGGCTGTGCAGGGTAGGAGCAAGCAGGGTCTGAAGCCAATGTCACTAAGCCTTGGCCGCAAGTCAAATTCACTTCCCATGGAGCTATATGATTGCAGAGTGTCACCATTCCTCTTTACTCTACTCCCACATGACTCTGAGGTCAGTTTGTGTGGGTTGTGGCTCATAGGCATGTGAAGCTTTTGCTGTACTGATGCTGTCAGGAACTATGATCATTCTTCTGCAGTTTGCTGGTGTTGCTGCATTTTCAGGCATGCAAATTGTATCTGGTATATCCTAACTCCTTTATTTAATTACTGTCTACCTAACCCATTCTTTGCCTGCTGAACACATGCAACAAGAACAAATTCAAGGTGGGGAGATGACTAGGAAATGGAAGATGGTTTAATGAGAGGGGTAGCAGCTGGAGTGAATTCCCACCACATTTGCTACACATGGGTATGAACCGCAGTGCCTTCAGATACCTCTCAGATGGTATATATGAAAATGTAGCAACTTGCTGGCACGTATCACAGTTTGCTTGAAAAATACAAGATTAAAGTGTTTGCGTAATGATTTGGGAGTAGACTTTTTTTAAAGAACAAGAGCTGATATAGCTGATTTGCCCAAATTCCATTTTTCAGTTCCTTGGCTATTGTAAGTGCTTGTTTGTCTAGTTGTTTGCTAACAGTTGTTTTCCCAGTAGCTGAGTTCATTTACCTCAGTGAGCCTTCTGGGTGCACAGCAACTGCAGCAATGGTTAACAGGGAGCTGAATGCAGCTTTTCCCCCTGATTTTGTTCAGCCTCTGAGAGAAGTACTTGCTGTTAAATGGAAATTTTAGAAAAGATGGGAGAGGCAAACAAAGGCATTGGGTTTCAAACTATATCAGATTAAGGTAAATTTGATCATTAAAAGTACTTTAAAACAGAGCTATCTCTGGAACCAGTTAGCAAGGGCTTTTAATTGGTAGGGGCATATTTTTAAGGACTGCTTATTTAATCTTTTATGGTAATCAGGCTCACATTTACAATCCAGCAGTGTTCTCCATACAAATAACCAGTTACCATTCTTAATTAGATTATAGTGACTACAGGAGAAAGTTGTTCTAAAAGTAAAATTACAGACCGTTATGACTAATGCTGTACAAATTAACAAAGTAGCTCAGACCAAATTATCCCTGAGAGTCTGCAATTAGGAGCACCTGCTACTAGTGCACTTGTTAAACTTTTATCAGTTAATCATTACTTCCTCGAATAACAAGAACAAAACTGAATGTTGTGAATTTTGTGAGAATGATTAATTGCTAGTGGTAATTTGCTGACTAGCTCCATTATTATTTCTACTGTAAAGATTTCAGAAATGTGTCTGTCAATTTTATGAATACATAAATTATGCTAATGTACTCAGTATCAGTTGTGGTTTTTTGGTTCTACTTAGCTGGTAGCATCTGTTCTCAAATGTTCATAAGTCTCAGACTTTCAGAGCATGAACTATGCAGCAGAACATTCTTTTTATCTCTATTTTTTTTCTCTTTTCCATAATGGACCCTAAACTCAGACTCCTACATCCTAATGCTAGGAAATTAAATCAATGGGTTTATCAGTTCTTTCATATATTGGGTGTAGGGTAATTCCCATCACTGACCTTTGACAATTGAAAAACTAGTGTTGTTGGCATTGTTGCCTAAGCTTACCGGTTCGTCCCAGCTTTACGGGACAGAATTGTCTTGCTGTTTCAATGCATACATTAATATATGAGAGCATTATGCCACTGGTATGTAACTAAAGTGGATGTTTTAGTCTTTGGTTTTTCAAGAAGCCTTTCTTTTCATGGGTCTTAGATATTTTGAAAAGGTCAGTGAAGAAGAATGTTAATTAATGGCTGAATAAATTATTTGAAGCCTTTTCCTTTATACTAACTGGAGGTTGGAGAAGATCTTAAATACTGCTAGTTCAGGAGTGCTCTTAGTCCTGTGTAATCAGAGACACAGCAGTTTTAATATAAATTGGTAAAATCTAAATTGGAGAACACATCATTAAAGCTGTTGAGTGAAACAACAGCAGCTTGCTCAAATGGATGCTACCATGTTACCAGATTAATAAGAAAGACAGGAAAATCTGAAAACTATCAAGAGATACATGAAATGCTATGAAACGGCTAGAATTGTTTATCTTGGCTGCTCTGAGCTGAAGTCACTACATGGATGGAATCAACCCTGAAGCGCAACTTGTGAAACATGCCAAAAATTAAGTTTTCAGAAAGTTGAAAGAAAGGCTGTAAATCAGCTAACAGAGGAGTTTTTAAAAGTGGCAGATATTTTTTACGTGCCTCACAGAGGTAAATGGAGAAAGTATAGGTGAAAGACTCTCCTCATTCCCAGACTATCAGAGCTGTGAGGAGGAACCTTTAGCTTCCTCCAGAAAAATGTATTTGTAAATGAAATCTACAGTTTTAATTGTATTGCTGATGAACATGTAGTGCTAGCAAATGTTGTTTAGATTACTTAGTCCCTTACCTGAAATGTTCTCAGAGCATTATGAACATAATAAATGAGATAATAGCCTTTATCCTAAATGTTGTGATCAAGAGCCTTGATATAATGCCATGGAAATTCCTGAGAGCTCTTGGTGAGACAAGCTTAGTGCTTTTCTGTGAAGTGCCCCCTCATTTGGAGTACTGGGCTTCCAAGCAGGAGCCCAGCTGGACTGTGCTATTGCAGACCAGGATGGCAGGATGATCTTAAGCAGCCATGTCATCCAAAGCCACATCTGTCTTCTCTAGTGCTGTTCTGTCCAAACATCCATGTATCTTCAGGATTCATTGTATGAGGGGACCTGGAAAAGCAGGTCTGTAATGAAATCTCTTTTGTGATTAATTCCTATGTTGCACGAAGTGACTGTGTGAAGGCAAATACGATGTTTACGTGAGGTGCTTATAACATTTTGATAATACATATGCACAAGTTTCAGTTATTTCATAGTAAATTTCTATAAATTAATCCAAGTTCAAATAGTTTAACAAGAGTTGAGATTTGAGGCATATGAACTGTGGAAGGTGCACTGTGTGTGGTGAGGAAGCCCGGCAATCATCAGAACAGAGGTAACCATGTAATTCATAAGCCTAGTGAGGGCATCACTAGCAAGACCCTCAGAAAATGCCATGTTGGCATCATTAAGAGCAATATTCATCAAAGATGCCACTTGATTATTTCTTCAATAGTTGACAAATGGGCCAAAAGTGTCCTTTCAGTAAGCAGCAATGAAAATTAGAGCACCTAATGATGATCATGATCAAAAGCATGAAGACTTTTGCTGTTCCTCTTGCTGACGTTTCCTTATCTCCCAGCTTAAAGGCCAGGTACTTTGGACAGATGAAATTTTTGTCCTCCTGTGCCTTATCAAATGTAAGACAAACTGAACTTGTGTCTTTAAATGAGCCATTTGTACAAGGTGGTTGTGTGCCTGCTCTCCCTTTTTCAGTAGCCTCAGGCCCTGTAAATTTGTTTTCTGCTTTTCCCTCCCTGTATTGACCTCACTCTTGCACTGCATGGCTTTAGTAGGTGAAGATGGTTTATGTATGATACAGTGCTGAAGCTTAAGAAGAATCTCCTTGGTTACTTTGATATGCCCTGGATCCCACCCATATTTGCACAATGCTGCAAGTAATAAATAGTTTTAGTCACAACAGGTGACTGTCACTGTAACATTAAATCACCTGAAGCTGCTGCCATGCCATAATGAAAAAAACAGGTGCTACTAGGTCTGCTCAAAAGAACAAAATCTGAAATCCTTGTGACAAATGCTGAACATAGCAGCACTGATGCTAAAGAAGCTGCAGTGACTGATATGAGCTGAGTCTGTAACCACATAAGGGTATATAGGCCATCAGGGAACTGACATTTCACACTCTTCTGCTAGGCATTCCCTTTGGCAGTTCTGTTGGCTTGATTGGGAGCTAATAATGAGGAAAAAGTGATTCAAATGACCACTGTGTGGCACTTTTCTCTCTCTGCTTCTCTGTGTTTATACAAATCATCAAATATTTAGCTTTACCCTGTTCAATCCCTTCTCTTCTAAACGTAAGGCAAGAAGTCTCACAAGAGCAGTATTTCTCATGAGTTTCATGTAATCTGAGGTAATTTTGGTCCTCAGCTGTCTGGCTGTACATTCAGATTAGAGCTCATTGGCCAAGGTTGGAACATCACCGTCAGTATGCCAGGCTGCTCCAATCCAGTTGCTGAGATGGATTGATCTAAACCATTAAGACCTGATCAGACAGCATCTGAGTATGAAGGAAAAAATTTTGTACTTTGACTTGTTAAGAATGTTGCTGATGGCTTGCAAACAAGGATGTATGTGTCACCATTTGTATACAGGTTGACACTGTGAGAATCTAATCTTTGCAATTACTTAAAATATTGCAGTGGTATTTGGATCAGTTTTAGATTTATATAAAAAGTCTGGGTTTGTTTTTTTTGTTCTGTACCAAATAACTGTTAGCCCATATTGACCAAATTTAATGGAATTATGGAAGTTGGAGGCATCAGGTTTTTACATGTTTCACCAACCAGGAGAAAAGCTGTCATGTGGCTTATTAGATACTAGAAAAAGTCACAGAAAAGTAAGAACTGCTACAACCAAGGTTGCATATACCTTCTTAGATATTGAAGTCAATCCATTGTAACACACCAATCTTAAAGGAATCAGTCTGTTACCCTGCTAGTGATCCTTGGGGCTGAATACATTTGTTTCACAATACTACCTTTTCTGATCTTTTTACTGTGATAATTTAATTGTTGAAAAGTTGGGGGTTTACAGCATGTCTCTTGGAGATTGTCAGTTGCTCAGTATCACTATGTCTAAATTTGAGGGGTCTTTGAAATACTATTGTAGTCGCTTAGGACACATTTCAAAGACTTCCATGGAGCTGCAGAGACTGAAGGACACGTCTTACTGAGTAAATGTAGCTGATGCTAATTGTCTCTGGACCTTAGTTTTAGCAATATGTCACGTTTCTCTTCTGAGGGATCAGTGTAGTCAATAAAAGGCTGGTTTCTTTGAGTGTAGGAAATAACTAAAATCCAAAATTGAATATCGTTATAATAGACATCTTAGGAAACCCACAGAACAAATGAGGTTAGGTTAACTGCACAGGCCTTATTAGAGGTGACTGACTATTCTCTTCCTGATTAAAGTTGTTTTACTTGCACACATGCAGTGCTAAGTAATTGCCTTATATCATTAATCCATTTTTCAGTACAAATTGGTCTCATTAAAATTGGCTAGTAAGTGTTAACATGGCAAACTCTTCTAGTGAAATATGTTGTTGCATGTAAACAGGCAGTCTTAGATCTGCTTTTTGCTGGCTGGCAAGGCAAAAATTGCAAGTACTGTGTTGCAGGAGAAACAATTATACTGCATACCATGCGACAATATGTCATCACTCCTTACAGCAACAGGGTAAGGCTTGCTGCTATTATCAGAACTCTGAAAATACCCTGGAAATGGTAAATTTTACAAGGACAAACTCTCTTCCCCTGTACCTCTGCAAATCATAAAGAGCAAGAACAATGTAATTTCTCAGGTGAGAGAGTTAAACTGTGGTGAGTGTCAGCATGATTTATAGATCTTGATTTGTTTAAGCAAAGGGCAGTGTGTCTTTATGTCATGTATAGGTTAGCATATCTGCAGAGACAATCATTATTTGACTTTACCCCATATTCCTCAGTAACCCTGGGCTCAGTACTATTTGCCTTTAGCAAACATTCCTCACTGTTTTGCATTAAGTATTTTCAGTGATTGATAGTTTTCTTGTTCAAGGATTGATAAATGCGAATCTGCTTTTCATCTTGGCCTAAAGGGACCCTCGATGTAGTGAAGCTTTTAGGGTTGTTTTTTCTATAAGCTTTGAAAAGAGACTGAATGACTTGATATTGAGTCACTGGAGAATGCGAGTTATAACATGTGGCTCTATCGCTCATTATGTAGTATAATCAACTAAGTGGCCAGTTCTGATGGGAAGAAAAATGAGGTAGGTTTTTTGTAGAATATGGGTGGATGAATATCCTTCGGCAGACTTCAAGCCAGACTCCACTCTGAGAAACAAACTATGCTGTCTTTGAGTGAAGAGTAAAATCCTGGGAGGCTTGTAGTGGGAAAACAGAGCAGTGCAGAGAGGAACAACTATTTTGCTGTGTCTTCAGTGGTAGTGGGTTTTGATGCCCTCATTAAGAATAGAGGTCTGATCTGTAGAAAAGCAGGTCTTCACACTTTGATGTGTGAGAGAGCTGGGTGTCAAACCAATGGGGTCTGTCCCAACAGTGTGTTGCTGAGAGGGGAGCAACAAGGGAGGGCACATGGATACACAGTGATGCTAGCACCAGCCTGCAACACACCTGGGCAGCAATTCTAGTTGTTGCCTCCTTGGCAAAATGCAACTCCAAGTCTGACTTCTGCTTTTGTCCCTTAGTTGTGCCCTGTTGGGTTTGCCCAGATGGCTCATGAGCTCTGTGTTAGGCTGCTGGGTGAGGAGGCCATCCAGAGATCAGGTCTACAGCACCATAGCAGTTCTCCTTGCAAGCCCCTGCGGTCGCAGTGGCCAGCCCAGCCATGTTGTGGACAGTCAGCTACTTCCAGAGACAGCTGGGGGGGGAAAACAAGTCCACACAAGAGACACACTTGTTTGAAGGTAAGGGCAAGGAAGATAACTAAGGTCATGCAATCCCTTGCCCACAAGGAAAATTTGAGGTATATGAGTAAGTTTTGGGAATGTGAGCTTTTTATTTTTTTGTAATACAGGACTCAAAAGAGAATTCCCTGTTTCTCAAAGCTCTGTGCCATGTATCTGTGGTATAGTTTTATGGACTTCAGTGATTTAAAAAGAAAAAAAAAGCCACCAGGAAAAAGCATAGTTACCACAGTTAAAAAAAAAATAAAAATGAAAAGTGCTCCAAAACTGAAATATACAGGCCTTGGAATATCTGGATGTAGTTCTTAGTGTTCAACATAAGAGGAAACTATCAAATAAATATTAAGGCTTAACATGTAAGATGCTGTTTAAACCAAAGCATCAGAAAAAATTTAGCCATGAGTGTTAAGTGAAAGTGAAGACAGCATTTCAAGGGGAAAAAAAAAAAAATCCCTTTAGAAGTTACCAGGATAAAAATCAGAACATTCAGATGATATAGCTTTTGCATTTATAAAAATGTAAATAAGGAGTGTTTATTGGTAAACCAATTTAAAGATTCAGATGAGCATTAAATACACTGTTACTCTAACAAAAGAAAATCAGCTGTGTCACCAATGGAGAACAACTACAATTCTTCAAGCTTAAGGTGGCAGCTATGCCTAATATTTGTAACCTCTGCCTTCTGCTCTAACGGATTCTGCTTTCCCTGCTGGCCTAAAAAATCTCACCTCTCTTATGGTAAATCAGGAGACAAAAAAGCAACCAGGGAAGTAAAAATGTTGATTACACAGGTGAAACAATTGGTGAATAATGTAGCTGCTAGTGACGGTAGCAAAGTCAGGATATAATTAAAGGCTTAGTTTCCATATCATGCAAATGATATAAAACACATAAACAGCAGGACCTGAAATGAAAACATCTTGAAAGGGAGGTAGGCAGAGGTGGGGAGAGAGGGAAAGAAAGTATGTACATACTTAAATAGAAATGTTCCCCCAAATAATTCTATTATTTCCCTTCTTTGGCTTGTTCACATTTTGTTTGTATTTTTCTTTTGCCCTCATTTTTCTTTTCTGCCTTAACTTTGAGTTTGGAAGGAATACTCAGCAGCTACAGACTGCAGGTATTACTGTAGTACTGTGATTGCTTTCTTGAAAGAGAAAAGTAGCATATTAATGCAGGAGATGAGCTGGGCCAAAGGAACCATGGTTGTCGTGTGGGAATAGTAAATCACAGCAGTTGAGTCACATATTAGAAAACTAATATATACGTGTTTCTCATTTTGGACACCTTTTCAGGCATTGCTTGATTGGCAGTGATCAAAGGGGATTTTCAGGTTAATTGCATGTATTCCAGTTTCTTGTACACAATGGTAGATATGAATTCACAGAACTGTTTGACTTGGAAGAGATCTTTAAGATGATAATCCAACCATATTTGGTTGAGTATCTTGTACTTGAATTTGTAATGGGTATCTTGCCATCCATTTCATAGTGAAGTTGTTTGTTGTGGATGGAAACAGCATCTTTTGAGCCCTTTTAAGCTGTCAGATGCATGTCAGGAGGTAAATAAAAGTTAAAGAAAAGGTACTGATAGAAATCACAGAAGAAATTATATACAATAGGCATTTCAAAATATGTTTTTGTTTTGTATAGCAGTGGCATTTGAATTTCTCAAAAAGCAATTTCTTTAAAATATCAGGCCTGAAAAAATTTGGTATGGAATTTTAAAAACTGCATGAGAAATGTTGAAGTTTCACAGTGGATTTTCATTTGGGGGACAGTTTATTCATATCTATCCGACATGAAACTGTGATGAGCTGTTTTCCATTGCAAGGAGCAAACATTGCGATCAAGGAAAGGAAAACCACATCTGCATTAGGACTAAGTAGTAGCTGCTGTTGTTGGCTCTTTAAATTCAATCCAAACAATTATTTCAACTATTATGTCTTAATGCATGACTAGCAGGGGAGCATGTTTTATTTGCTGTTATTGGCAAGCTATTAGATCAATTTACATTACATTACTTTAAACAAAATATTTCCAAGAGACGCTTTTAAAAATAATTAGATTCCAATGTGCTGCTTTTTCCTCTATAGCAATTTTTGCTAGGATATGTTCTTATGTTGGGATGGGAGGGCAGACTTGGCTAAAGCCAGCATTGCTGATGACAAGCTTTTATGCATGTTCTGACACACACGCAAAATCAAATTGATTATTATCAGAAATCAGTCTTAATGCCACAGAAAACAGGGCAGCTATATAAGTTGAATCTGTCATGTGCCACCCAACCCTTAAGCCTGTGAACAGAATTTAAAAAGTGTAACACACACGTGAAACACCATCAGTTGGATTCTGTAGGTTTACAGCAAGAATGGCCAATTTTTTTGCATGCTTTGAGACACCTTTTCCTATGCAGGTGACATGGGGCTGGACACAATGTGCTGTCTTTGCGTGCCCCAGCACCTGACCCAGTAACCTAGTATTTCCTCTACCTGCCCTGACGAGGTGCTGGATTTATCCCCAAGCAGAGTGAGAGCTCCTTTTCCTGTTTGAGTTTTGGGGTTTTGTTGCTGGTTTTGTTGGCCTACCCAACAGTTCAAGTCTGGCAAAAGCTTCCATACAGGTCGACCACTTCTTGGCCATTTCTGATTTGAACCAGTGCAGTTCCAGTTATTTCAGCCAACCTGAATATTCCCATGCTCAGGCTCTGTCTCAAGACTTAGGATGAATGTGGGTTGCCTAGCGTGCTACCATCCCAGCATTTTCTGGAGATTGAAATTTTACTGCACATCACAAAGGCAAGGGGAATGGAAGTCCTGTTTCAGAACTTTTTTTTCTTTTTTTTTTTTTCCACTATAGCCTTTAACACTTTCCAGAGAAAATAATTTAAAATGACCAAAACGAATCTCTTGAAACCTTTAATCAAAGTATTGGAATGAAAACAGGGAGCTTTATAACTCAGAAGTCTTATCTGCAGGAGGTAGCTAATATCTATACTTTAAAAATAAAATAAAATATTCCTATCAAACTGTTGAAGTGAATTTTCTTTGGGAAAGGAATTAAAGCAAAGTAATAGCTTAGGGCCAAATGCACTTTTACTTTCCTTGATTTTATAGAGAGGCAGAGCAGGTGCAAAGAAGCTGAATGATTATAGAAGAGCAGCAGTGGTTCAGGTCTGCGGCCTGCCATTTCATCTCAATATCCAGCAAAAGCCCCTTATCACTTCCTCACCTTTGTTCTTTTAACAGGAGCTAGGAAGCAGAGCTAGGAGTAAGGATACTACGTGGACAAGTTCATTTGCAGCCTTTAATTACACAAGAAGCAGATCCCATTCCCTCCAAACTCTGCAGGGCTGTTTCAGTCCTATGCCTTTGGAGGGGAGATGAGGAGGGATGGGGCTGCAGTGGGAAGCCAGGCAGAGCCCTCTGGACAATGAAACAAGCCAAGAATACCAAGTCCTGTCAGATGTCCAAGAGTAAAACTGGGGCTGTGTGTGTGCAGGACGAGAATGTAGACTAAAGTTACTGTAATAGTCTTTGTCTCAAGATCATCAGTAGCAGATAAAGCAGCTCAGGGTTACATGAAATTTAATCAAATAACTCCATACTTTTGGTTCAATGCAGTCTATATTTGGGTAGGCAGCACCATGCTGAACTAGTTATTGGAAGCTTGTGTTTTATGCACTGCAGCTTAGGTGGGCCAGCAAATAGCTCGGTAATACCACCTGAAATATCCTGGCATATATCTGACAGCTCACTGGGAGAATATCCTGTAAAATTGATGACCTGACACCATTACTGAATAAAAAAATCAAGTTTTTATGGTGAGGTAAACATTGGTAAGGGTATTTGGATGCTGTTAAAGAAAATGAAATCCTCTGCATACATGGCAATATTTATTTTACATTTTGTGTGCTTCAATAGGAAATGAGCTCATCTTTATCTTCTCTCTATAGCAAGAGGAACAGAGCTCCAGAGAAAGTACAGCAGTAGTCTCCAAAGGTTTTAATCTTGAAAAGCCGTATCCATGAATCCCTGATGCCTTGCCTTACACTTACACTTCTACATCAGATGGGGAGGGCGAAGGGCAAAAGCCCTTTGAGATGCCCTTTCTGCTTGCAGGCTTATTTGCTGCAGTAGTGTTGGGGGAAAATAAGGGTGAAGCAAGTGTGTCCTTGCTGACTAAGGAGCAAGACCTCACTCCTCTGATCTTTTGAGCAATGGAGGCTCATTCTGAATCCCAGTGCTGTAGTTTAGGCATCCTCTTCAGGAGAGTGGGATGGGTGGGAAGGGAGCTCTGCGGGGGCAGATGAGCACAGTGTTTCAGTGCCTTGCACCATGCCACAGCTTGCTCTTTACTGGTTTACTACCCCAGTGGCATTGATGTTGCTTCGGTCAAGTTCTGTGCCTCTCATCTCCAGTGTGGATTGCCTCAACATCGAGATGACCTTTTTGTCTTTAGGGAGCTTTCATCAGCCAGTTCATTTGCTATGCTCCAACACCAATCAAAACCAACTGAAACTGAGCTTCATACGTTATTTCTGCACTTAGCTGGGATGACTTACCCTCGTGACTCTCTTCAGATATTTGGCCAATACGGCCATAAAATGGCTGCATCTTCAATGTAATCAGAAGTAAAAGTACATAATGTACCACTTGGGGACACAGACATCAGGAAAACTTGTGACAGTTTAGAATCTTGGGATACACAAATGGAAAGTTAGTTCTCACTAATAAGTCTAAATAACACATTAATACAGATGCAGGGCAAGAAAACCAACTATTTTCTTCATTTCCATCTTAGGGTCATCTTTCTGCATTAGAAATTAATATAATCTTTAAGTATCTGTTTTGATCTGGTCCTGCTTAAGTGAATAGCAAATCATAAACTGGAATGGACTTGCTCTATTTCATATACTGCACTTTATTCCTCATAGTGCCCAGGACCTGAAATCTTTTCCCAAACAAAACATGGCTATCCTGTAAAGCAAGCTGTGCATGAGAAAACTTCACAAGTTTGAACCTTAAAAGGGAAACCATATCATGAAATGGAAAAAAGTTTATAGAGATAATTGGGTAATACATATTTGTCAGATATGTAAGAGCTGAACAACTATTTTTCCTTACTGTAACACTCAAAAATGTGATAGCGAAGAAATTATCTAATCCTGTTTCTTTGTTCCTAGGTCAATAGTTGTTTGGGCTCCACAATTAAAAAAATATTTTCTCTCAGAG
This sequence comes from Apus apus, assembly GCF_020740795.1. Lineage (NCBI taxonomy): Eukaryota > Metazoa > Chordata > Aves > Apodiformes > Apodidae > Apus > Apus apus. The sequence goes on from NC_067285.1 coordinate 31,049,355, forward strand.
AGCATTTATCTAACATATGGCCACCATTGCTGCAGTGACTGAATGCTTCATAAGCATAAATTGATTTTATTTTCACAACAGCAGAGCCATGAGTTGAGGAAGTTTCCAACCCTGCTAAATAGGTGGGAAGAAGGAGAGAGAGGAAAGGAAGTGCCTTGCTTTATTTTTTTTCAGCTACCTTTTGCTGACAAACCAGATTTTTCTTCTCCTGTCTATAAAGGGGCTGTGATCTTCATAAATGCCAGGAGGGTCTTCCTTTTCCCCTCTATATATTGTGGGGGGGGAAGATATGACAAGCCACCAGGGATGTGGAACACAAAGCGACCACTATTACTTTAAAAAGTGAATAATGAGCCTGGTGACTATGGGCAAATGGGGCTGTAAAATACCTGGCCTTTGAGCCTCAGATTGAAACAGGGAACATTTCAGTTTAACCAGGTTTAGTTTGTAATTGAGTAGTAAACAGGAACCAAGGCAAAAGAGACATAGCTCATGCTCTTTCTTCCCTCCCAGCAGCATCTGCTGGCCAGTATTTTTCTTCTAATATTTTTTTAGTCTACCTATTATATTAAAAATATGTTAGTGAGACTCTATATCAGAAACCTTAGCTGGTGGCTTAGCAACCACCACCATAGCCATGGGGGAGTGAGGCATCTTGTCCTGGTTGCAGGCAAGTGCACCAAAGCCAGGTGCATGTCCTGGTCATTCGTAGCCAGAATGCTGAGGTAGGTGTTGCATCCAAGGACACACATGCAGAAATGAAAATGCACAAGAGGAACATGTTCAGCATGCTGTGAAGTTGTTACTGAGCTCTTATCTTCCCAAGAAAAGAATCTGGTCAACAGCCTCTGTGTTACCATTCTAAACAATCCACAATGAGAGGTGGATCACCAGCTAGAGCTGCTTCTTGTGGTCACTGGGCTGTATCTGACCATATGTCCAATGTTTTTATATTGTGTCTTTTCCATATATAAAATGTGACTTCTCAGCACTGAAAAGCTGTATTTTGCGTACTTAAATAATTTTTCTACTGAAAGCTCTAAAGCATATGAGTACCTCCCCAAAATGTATTCCAAGTGGGTTATGACTTTGTTTCAGTATGCTAACAACAAACTATTTTTTTAGGCTTCTCTTTCTCTTCTATTTTTCATTTCATAGCAGATCCTAAACATAATGCAACTCTGTTTTCCAACCTGTCTGTAACCATGGCTTTAATTTCTCATTTTCTTTGTTAATGAAAGGAAAAATCAAATCAATTTTATCAAGCTACTGCTAAAGTACAGAGAGCATTCACTGTAATTAGGACATTGCATTACAGAAGTGATCTAAAGAATCCTGTTAAATGTCATTGCTCTTAGCAAAGAAACTGCAGAAGCTGAAATGGAATTTTGAAAAGGAGAGTTGAGTAATTTACTTAGCTGTTCAATCATGTTCACTGATGTACTCATGAGCTGTGTTTTAATTTAACAAACTGTTTTCTTTCTGCAGTAAAAGATTCTTAGCTGTGAGGGTTGTGAGGCACTGGAACAGGTTGCCCAGGGAGGTTGTGGAAGCCCCCCTCCTGGAGGTGTTCAAGGACAGGTTGGATGAGGCTTGTGCAGCCTGGTATATGTGAAGAGTCCTTGCTCATAGCAGAGTGGTTGGAGCCTGATGATCTTTAAGGTTCCTTTCAATCCTAACCCTTCTATGATCCTATGATTAGGAGAAATCTTTGATATAAACCAGATAATTCTACACTTGCCTGCTCCTTGTTTAGCAGCTGTTACACCACCCTCCATTCCTTTTGGCAGTTGGCACAATGCAGGTAATGAAAGGTGCAGGATGACAAATACCTTCACTGTCACGTTTCCTAATTATTTCATATGCCAGATTCTTTAAACTACTACAGAGTAAACTCAGTGCTAGTTAAGAGTCTAATTCTCCATCCTTTTCTAGTTTATTTTTATGGAATATAAATATCCTCCAGAATAAGTCCAGTCCTTCAGTTTTATCTATATGGATGTAGCCTACATCATTCATTCATTGGAATTAGGTGCCTACCCTCTTGGACATAGGCACTGCCACTAAAGATTGGATTGAAAGACTGGAGCCTAAATAAGAACCCCTGTGCTCTGCAAAGAGGAAATATATGATGAAGATCTGCTCATGGATAGGACCATTTGGGAATTAAGCTTGTACTTACATCGAATACAAGATTAGTTCTGAAATTCTTTTCTTGTATCTGACACACATTGCACTAACCTACGTTTCTAAAAGCCAGGTGACTCATTCAGGAAAGGGTAGCTGTTTGCTTTAAGTTGGCAAAACAACAGTAAAAGCTTGACCCTGGCCCCTTCTTCCCTTGCTTCAGAACTTGTGAGAGCAAGCCTGGCCTGCACTCAAGGCAGGAATGATTACATTGTTCATGAAATCATTCAGATAAATTTTATGCTGCTTTCTTGCTCACAACAGCTGCTCTAGGCTTACTTGAATTCCTCACACCTTAGCTGTACATATAAAACCCTTCATTCTTCAGAAAGGAATTTGACCTTCATTTCTAATTTTCCTCCATAAATAAGATTATATTCTCTTGTTAACACAACTATGTAGCCACGTAAGAGCTCCTGAGCAATGTACAATGTGGAGATGGTGATTTTGTCTAAAGTACTTTATTTTTTCATCTCTTATAGAAACATTTTCTTAGATGCCAAACTGTCTGTATTTTACAACATAAAAATCAAATGCAGGTTGGGTTGTGAAGGCACTTATCCCTACAGACACAGAGTATAATACTGAATATATCAACTACATCTCTCCTCAATATGTGCAGGATCTTGAAAGAAAAGGATCAAGCAGTTCTTTAAAGTTCAGATGCTGAAATCGATAAATTTTCATGTGCCTCCCCTTCCCCCCCCCCCCCCCGCTATCTAATGGTCTCTAAATATCTTTAGACAGAAAAAATGCATTGTAGTATTTTGGACTGACCTGGTTTGAGGATAAAGTACACTCTGCAGAAGAAACAGGGAAAGAAAGTGAAAAGAATACAATGGCAAACATTCAGGGGTGATCAAACACACCATATTTGTAGAAGGACAGGATGTCAGGGTGAAATAGATTATGAAAGCATTAAGACCTGGCAATTGAAAGGAAAGTAAAAAGTGCTTTTGATAGCTAAACATTGAAACTTTATTGAAAACGGGGCTGGGGTTGTAATGAAAACAACATCTGGCTGTGATTGCTAAAACTTGATTGCAAGAGGGGAAACTGAACGATGTTATCTCACACTGATTGACATGAAAAAACCCTGAAAAATGGACATTAAAAAGGAAAGTTAGACAGATGTAGCAAAGCAACAGCTGCTGAAGATGGACAAGCTTTCCTTGGGGACACATCGCCAAGGAAAAATAAGAGCCTTATTCTGATTGCCTGCTGCTACAAATCAGCATTAGCTGCTCTGAAGTCAAACTAGTTGTGCCAGCGCAAAACTGGCATAAGATCGGAATCAGGTATGGAAAGCAAAGCAAAATGATAAAATATGACACATTTCTTTTAAATGTCATTATTTTCATATGTAGCTGAGTTTGTAACCAGGTTTATTTTGTGATTGAGCATACTGAAATACTGGCAGCATGGTCAGATATTCCACAGGTGAAACACCCAGAGGACTATTATAGATGTGCAAAGCAGAGAGAAGGGTAGGCACAGATTACTCCTGTTGTACAGAATCTTGGTGAGATAAAATTGCTGCTTACCTATTCTCAGGGATATTTGGGGGTAAAATGAGGGCAAGAGGAAGATGACTCAAGCCTGCTATGCTCCTCATCTTGTTGGGGGCTCCTTAACAATAGTTTCCACTGATGGAGGGTGGTTGTTCCCCATACCAGGATTCTCTGGCTTTGAGGCACACTCAGATCTCCATGCTCTGGAGCACTCTCCGAGTTCTGCAGCCAAACATATTCATGTTGCCAGGCTGGAGGTACACAGGTTCATGGCTGAGTCATCAGTCAGGTTCTGGATGTGCTGCTTGGACTAGAAAACAGGCATACCAGTCTCCCACTGCTATCAGCTGTTACAGAACTGATGCTAGTATCTGCTTTGCTGAGCAGTGTAAGAAACTCCTCATGTATATAAATTTCATCCTCAGTTGAGTCAAAGCAAACAAACAAATAAAGCCTACAAACAAGAAAATGTGCTTTCCAGCCAGCCTTCCATATTACATTTTTCCAAGCAGCTATTTTGTTTTCTAGACAGTTTTTATTTTATTTTTTCACTTTTAACTGTGACTATGTGTTAAAGGAGAGCAATTTCTTAACATTTTTCTTAACTTGCTCTAGAAGTATGGATGGGAGGCCCACTGAGTTCTGGTGAATAATCCCTTACCCTCTACATCATGGACAAACACTGCCTGTGAGACAAAGAAATGAGTGTGAGCAGACTTACAAAGCTGTGGTAGGAAAGGGGGATATGACAGAATTAGGAAGAGACAAAGTAATGGAAAACCAAATTAATTACTCAAATAATTTTTAAGAGGCTGTTGAAAATGAAAATGTTTTAACAGTGTTGGTTGTTGTGGGGATTTTTATGTGACACAAAAAATAAGATGCTTATAGGGCTAGGATGCAATTCAAAGTAACAGGACAGGAATGGAAATGGTTGGGAGAAGGCTGCTATTTGGTGGAGAATGTGCATGGTCTGCTTTATACAGCTATTTTGTGTTGCTAAAACTGAAAACAGGAATACACACATACATGACAGTTCTCAGCAACTTAGTGTGTCTTCTCTCCTACTCGTTGGAAAACCATAAGAATCCTGAAGAGACAAGCCTTCCAGCAGAAGCACAGAAAGTTAGCTGCCCCAAGCAGTGCTAGTCCCTTATTAGTGCTGTCATGCAAGCACAGGGGAGCAGCATGGAACCTAATTCCATTCAATTTTATCTCCTCTCAGAGAAAACACAAGATTAAATAAGTCTCACCACTGCTAACTATTGGCTAAAAGAAGAAAGGATGAATGCTCTGCCTTCCTTTCTCATCAGGCAGTTAACTGCATGCTTCCTTTACCAACTGTATGTACTTTGTGCTGCAGCAAATTTCTTTAAGCTGACAGGAACAGAAGTAATGTGTCTTATCAACTGGGCTTTCATCCTGTTTCATCAAACTTCTTAAGCCTTTTTTTTCCCCAGCTTTCTGATTTGTTTCTGAATCTTCTATCTCCCTCTTAGACCTTCTCCAAACAATGTGTTGTACAGTGCTTTCCTTCTGCAGAAACGAGATTTCTGGGATTTATAGCATAGGGGGATCTGCCTTACAGTGACCATTAGCCCTTGAGTATCAGCCTATGCTTTCTATGCTAAGGAAAAAGAAAATCTATTCACTTTTGTACTCTGTACTATTCTTTAAAGTGTGGTATCAAGCTCACAGGGGTCACCAAACTGAAAGCTATCACATAGTAATGCTTTCTTATTTTACAGACACAATAATTTCCAAACCAATTATTTGTCCTGGCAAGAAATAGCAAGTGTTCACAACCCCCTAATAAGAGATTCTTTTCAGGAAACTACTATCATCTGAGTAGTTCTGAGGTTTTAGGTGGGTGGTAAAGCAATGGCACAAAAAATAATTTCCTCTCAATTTGGATTCACTTATGCTAATTGATTTTAAATCTGTTCTGTGATATTAGGAGATGGCAATAGTATCAGGAGGTCTGGTGCTTGTGTTGGTTGTGTAATGCTGTCTGTGAGCCTGCCCTTTCTGCTTCTCAAACTCAGAGATTCTCCTCTTAAGATTTATCACCTTCACAGAAATGTGCTGTGATTGGGGTTTTTTCTAGGGTGGGGGATACATATGGGAATCTGTCTGCTGGTCCTCTCAAAATGTATAAAAATGGCCAAGGGTAGGTAGCCCAGTGTGTTGTCTCCCCACCACCCAAGCTGATGCCTGAGCAAGTGCCCATCTGGAAATCCCAGAGGGGCTCCCTCTCCGTGGCCCCAACACTAATTTGGCACAACTGCGTGGAACTGGCTTGTATCCAGCTGACTTGGAGGGCAACCAGAACTGCCTGATTCTAGGAATTTACCTTTACATGGCCTTATATTTGCTCTGTGTTGGAAACAGGCTGTTTTGATTGCAAATATTATTCATACAATGATATTTCAGATCTCCATATTCTTTCTGACATTGTATGTTGCCTGATTATTTTCTTGGCATTTACAGAAAATGCCTTTTCTCTTTAACCATATATCAAAGGTATCCAATTTCTGATGAATTTGAATTCATGGCTCACTTAGCCTTCAGAGGAATCTAAAGAAGCAGTGGCTGCTCTTGAAGCTTAATTTCAGTATTCAGTTGCAATTCCAGTTTATTACAGCTTGTGTCAGTCATAAATTCTCTCAGAATTCCATCCCGAAGTGGAAAGCTCATCAAATTACTGATTTCCATTTACAGTGTTTGCATCTAAAACAGTTTAGAACCTTGTAATAGGTTCTAAGCAGAAATTCAGCTTAATTTCATCAGGCTTGAAACATGGAGATTAGTCTTGCAAGGTATATAATATATATATAAAATATATATAATATATAAATATATATATATTTATATATATAAATATATAAATATATATATAATATATATTGACAACCAATGTTTGGATGTGGTTTATCACTTCCTGCTTGTCTTCTGTGTCATGTATTTGAGGTCTCATCCTTTTCAGAAAGTCAGCATTTTTCTCTCTGCTTACAATCATAGCAACTTTTATATATATATACACACAAGGGTAGTGATGGATAATCATGTCAGATTGCAAGGTTATCATTGGGGAATTTACCTGTGTGATGATCTAATTATTATTTAAAAAATTATTTCTGAAACTTTCTGTGGCAAAAGTTACTCCTTTTATTTTTGAACAATGTCTAAAATAATAGATCCTTGAGCTGGACTGGAGTATCTTGCTTATACTTTAACATTACTTGATTATAATTTTATGCATCATGTAAATCTTTATATAATGAAGTGCTCTGGCATTCATCTCATGCAGTACTATGTACTTTTTGATGACAAACTAAGCTGTCACCGGTGTGTGTGGTATTCCAAGTGTGTTCTACCATTCCAGCCTGATTTGCTTTGAAAGTGTGTGTTTGTATTTTAAATCAGGAATATAGCATTAATGCACTTACAGGAAATATCAGCTTCTGAATACTTAACACTTCCAAATTGGAATGCCTGTGGGTTAAGTGTGGTTTTAATGTAAAGAAGTGCTACTTTCCTATTGTCTCTCAAAGGACTTGCTCTTTCTTATTTCACAGCTGAATTTGACTCTCAGTTTGCAAGTCCCCACTCTTCTTTCCTTCTCATATGTAATGATCTGTGACAATAGAAATAATGTTCAACCTTATTTTGTCTTGTTAACAGCATGTGGTTGGAATACTGTACCACTATTTCAGTAATATTTTTACACTTGTCCCCTACTGTCTTGGCTGTTTGCCAGCACAGTGATTTATGGCTTGTTTGCCTCTAGATGTGATTATTGCTTTTCTCTACTTGATGGGCAATCTGAATGAGTTTTTCACAGATTAAAATTATGGAACGCTCAAATCAGGGACTTGCTAAAGTAATTTTCACAGAAGATGAACATAGGGATTCCTAAAGGAACAGAAAGAACCTGGATAAAACTTTTATTCCAATAACATTTTGATACTAAATTACTTTGGCTTTAAATGAAGATGTAAGCTAGCAGGGATTCAAAACACATAACTTCATTTTTTTAAATGCAGCCCTAGGCTGCATTTTCTAGCCAAGGGGAACCTCTCTATGACACCTAGTGTGTTCAGTGAAAGCTCACACCTTTATGGTGAAAAGACAGCTTAAACAGAACATTTTATAAGCCTTTGATGTCTGTCTTCTTTCACTTTAAAAATTACTTTAATGCCCACTTTAAGATATGTTGAGCTTCAAAGAAGTTTGAATTTTATATTACTCATCAGTGTTGCATTCAGAGCATTTGACTTTATATCTCCTGTCTCAATAAGACACCCTTTCCCCCTCCACCTCCCTCAAGTATCTGTGGACAATAGTTGACCTAAAAAATTTCAGATCAGACATATTGGAGGTGAGCACAGAACTAACCACATACTTGAGTGACCAACACAAAGAATTTTGAATTTAAAAGAATCTATTAGATTTTATCTTTTCATCAAGACCCCCCCATGCTCCTGAGTTTCTTGGTTTTAAATGTGTACTGCCTCTGACTTTGGTATGAATGATACACTAGCATAGTTTTGCAGAAGACATAACAAGAAAATGCATTATTAATTTGGAATACATATGAACATCTTTAGAGGAAATTACTTGAATTCAGACATCTGGAAAATGAAAGCATTATGTATTGACCTAGTGCAATTTGCCGTGATGCCAGTAATTTCCTATTCATTTGCCTTGGTACCAGTGGAGACAGCATTGTATTTAAAAACAGAACTGCTTGTACTGTATTATTTAGAACAGTACTCCAAAACCAGAAATTACTAAGGAGAACCACTGCAGCTAATATCTAATCAGGCAAGACACATTCCAGTTCTGTTGCCCTTGTGTACATGGTCAACATGTATTCATTTCTGAATGCATCTTAATTTCTGCAGCAAGAAAACGCAGATCACCTGTGCAAACTGGTTGTAGTTAGTGCACAAATGCCCCACCAGCTACGAGAAATTGGTGCTTTTTACAGAGTAACTACCACTTAGCCCCTGAAAGTCCCTGACCCAAGACAAAAAGGACTTTTAAAATTAAACAAATAAGTGGAGAAAAACATGAAATAGCAGTGTGCATGTCTTGCAGGTTTTTTTATTAACAGCAGAACTGTGCACCACTTGCTCTTTAGAATCTGTTTTTGCTACCTTCAATTACTTGCTGAGAGCTGCTCAGATCTGGCCTCCATGTCATTGTTTGTATTACACAGAAACATGAATCAAGTCTGTCAGTCTTTTGATGTGTGTGCCAAGTCAACAGTGCAGTCATTGTAAGTACTTATCAAAAACCCCTCCGTGCTTTCTACCAATGAAGACAGAACAATTTTTGCTCCTTTGCTTGTTTTTATCATTCAGTGGAAGATTCTTTTAAAAGTGACAGTTATTTGTCATCTGGAAAAAATAATCTTGTCAGGTGCTGTTCTTAATTATAGATTTTGAGATTTATGAAGTTTACATTTTATTTTTCACTTCAGGACATAATGACTCAAAAAGCATAAAGTAAGTAGTAAAGCTAGCATTTTAATGTCTTCTGACTTTTGCAGTTACCTTATAAAATCCCTCTATTTGTAAGGAATAAGACATAGCAACAGTCCTTCCAGAAAGCAGAAGCTTCGACAGGTAGATGTTTACTGAATACCAAAATAGAGTTAAATACAAGCTAGTCTAATCTTTTTATAAGAGAATATCAATCTGACACTGTCAGTTTAATTTTATGGAAGGAATAAATACCCTGTTGCCCCAGGGACTCCAGAAATAGGTATTTTGCATTTTGGTCACTATGCCAGGCATAATAGTCTCACTTCTGAATTGGTGTTACAGCCTTAAAATACAAAAAGCAGGAGCATACAGAAAGTAATATATCAAAAGCCCTTACACTTTAATTTGGGTTCTCTGTAATGAACAAAGGCTCTGAGACAAGATAAAATTCCAGCACTGGAAATTAGGAGGTCTTTGTTCCAGTATCTCGTATTGTTGCTCTGGCAGCTTTCATTAGACCCACAGGTTTGTTTCTGCACAGTTCAAAGCAGTCCTCACGGAACAGCTGATGCTGGTGCACAGTTTAAGACCAAATTACAGTGTAGAGGCTACATAGATTCACATACCAAAACCACTTCAACTATAGATATATATAGTTCTTGGAATTACACATCTTCCCTGTTCCGTGGAAGAGGTGCACCGTCCAGGAGAGAAGTCAACAGGTTAGCTGGCCATGCCACATAACCATCCTCTTCCTCGCAGGCACCCCTGGAGGCTGAAGGCAAGGCCTCAAGATTTGTTTCAGGGCCTTGGGCCCCCTGGCTTCTCTCCCTGCCAGACTCCAGGTCCTGTCAGTAACAGCATTGGGCAGAGAATACCTGGTGACCCAGCTGGCTCATTCCTGCACTTGGTGCCTGAGAACTGGCTCAGTGGTGCTGGTGCTCCAAATCTGCTCCTCTCAGAGGTTCCCCACCATAGATGACTGCTCCATTCTTATAACTAAATTACTCCCTTATGCTATAGGATTATTCTCTTCAAAACAGGTTTGCAGTGAATTTCTCAAATGTGTGCTCATTCATTAGATGCTAGGTATTAACCCTGGAATTACTGTATTCAGATTCTTACCTGAAGCCCATGACTCTGATATCTAGTAACAACTGTCAACAATCAATTTTTTGTCCCTTTTGTGGCATTTAAAGCAAACAAAACAAAAAGCTAAATACATTGCTGCTAATGACATTTGTTATAAAGTTCCAGCAGTACTCTTAGTGGAAAAAAAAACACAACTGCACCAATAACCACCCCCACATCCTCAGTCCTATTGAAACAACAACAAAAAGCCCTGTGGTTTTATATTATGAAAAGATTTCTCAATTGGATTTGATCCAATTTATTTCCAGTAAGTCTCATAGTCAGGGGAAAAAAAAAGTTGCTCTCTTTAAAGCATAAAAATAATTTAAAAAAAAAATAAATTCATTTGCATTTTTCTATCAGCTCTCTATGATTCATGCCTAAGTCTTGGAATACAATACATAGATGAGTCATAATGAGAAACAGGCTCTGTATAGGAACTTGCACTGTCATCTTAGAGTAACATTACTTTCCCAAACTGGAATAAAGATGGGCCACTACAAATTGCAAATCTTCACAGAGTTGGAGTACTTGTTCAGAAAGCCGACTCCACCCTATGTATGCAAAACCAGAGGCTGATTCAAAGCATACGGAGTACACAGTTATTAATTCCTGTTAGCTCTGGCGGTCCTGGGAACTTCTTGGGCTCACCACTTCAGTTTGGTTTTTTCCTAGGAACAAGATACCTTTAAGGACAGCTTGAACATCAGTGTTCTGACTGGGCCTCCTTCCAGGGCTGCTCTCTCTTTCTTGGAGCTGTATGTGCATCTGAAGTCAAGTAGTTAGGCATCAGACTTCATGTCTGGTACGTGCAAACTGTTTACAGAGCACACAGTGATCTTTAAAAGTGGCTTGCTGAGAACAGCAAAGTCAGATGCATGTGCCAGGGTAAGGTCCCTCTGAGGAGGAACTGCCAGTGTGACAGCCAGTGGCTGGCACTAATTTGACAGGAAGCTGAGCAGTATCTGCCTGAAGAACTGTGGCCATTGAAGCACAGTGTCTTCAGACAAGAGGTGGAGCTACTGCTTCTAATATAAGACCATTTATGAAGCTGTGTCCTTTGTACATGAATGTGTCCTCTTAAAATTTCTGGGGGCTCAGACAATAGTCCTGTCCTCTTGTTCTCTTTTGTATTATTCAAGACATAAGGAATGAAGCTCAAGTACTTCCTAGCTTATCCAGGGTGCTCTGAATATTCCTGAATGATGGAAATAGTAAAGAGAGAAAAAAAAAAAACCTACCTCTAGCCTTTTAAATAAATACTACCCATATGTGTTGCAAAGCTTGAAAGAGGAGGAACTCTGCATACCAAGATTTGAAGCTCTATACTCAAGGGGCTGCATATCATTCAGACTGTGGTTTCTGAGTTCAAATGTGAGTAAAACATAAATTTTCCAATCCTGGAAACACAAGACTGCACACCTTTTAATCACTAGTATATAGTTTACCTGATTAGTGTCTTCAGAGCATTAGTAAAACTCACAGAGGGAAAACATACATGAAAACTAGAGTGTATGCATGAAATATCACTGATTATGTTATATATGCATCTGAGAATTGTACTTTATTCCAGTCAGGATCTAATCCAGCTCCCATTAAGTCAGTGGGATTTTTGCCAATGAAAACAATAGTAACAGGATCTGGCCAATATAATTTAATCCATCCTCTTCAGCTGCTGTGCTCACAGCAAGAATGTTGCCATTAAGAAGTTTATATGGACATAAATATTGACTTTAATTTCCTAGGGTTTGTCTACTTTCTTCAAATTGCATTTGTGATTAAAAAAAAAGCAACACAGTGTATTATGGTTGCATTTTAATCACTATAGGTTCAGAAATAAATAGAAAAACAACTTAAATATTTTATACAGATCATATTGCAAACTTGAATTAACAATTCATTTTGGAGTTGTTTATTTCTTTTTCTTTCTCTGTTGGTTTATTTTTCTTCTCTTGGTTCATGTTTCCAAGCTACTATGTGAAAGTGACTATGATGGGTTTGGATTTTTTTCTCCTGTAATTGCCTTCTGGAAAATTGTCACTACATATGTTGTATCACTGAATCACATCTTACTTCATGCTGTGTTTCCATTCCAAAGGGAGGAAAAGTTTGGGGGTGTACCATACTAATACTGTGTTTAAAAGGCTGCTACAAACCTTTGGACCATGCAAGACACTAACATGGGGAAATCCCCAATAACTGAAGAGTTTGAAAACTGTATTCAAAGGTTTACAAAACTAGACTCTGCTCCTCAGTGCTGCCCACTGCCCACAAACTTCATTAAGAGCTACTTGGATTGGGAATAGCTCAGGTTAGGTGTTCAGCTTAGAACTTCTTCAGGGAGAATGTGCCTTATTAGGAGACTTGGTGGCTTTTTCCCTGGCGTCTATTCTGAGTTTGACTACACAAGTAGCTCTGCAATTTGGTGTCCTTTTTTGTCCCCTCCAGGGTACAACACTGAGTGGTGAGCTGTGTAAACACTGCAGCTACATTCAGCCCCTCACAGAGAAGGGGAGCACTGATATGCTCCAATACAGCCTTCAAGATTTCTCAGGAGTGTGGGGACAATGTAGTTTTTCTATTGGCTGGACATGGAAGGGAAGAGCTTGGGAATCTGTAGGAGTTGACGCAGAGCAGAAATGGACGAGTTAGGGGTTGTGGCAGCTTTGATGTTATGCCCCTTGAAATGGCCACTGAAAGCATTCAGGATTTGAAGTAACTGTCCTGGTTTGTTTCCATAGCAGCTTGGGAGTGAAAGGAGGCAGAAGCAAACCAGACAGTGTGCACAGTGGTTGCCACTTAACCAAGAGTAATCAAGTGTCTAATAGTACCTTGCACTTGTAGTGGCCGTTTTCCTGCTCTAATTATAGTGAGGAGGGGAACTTTTTCTTCCATGCCTCCCCTGCCTCTCTTCCCTTTTTTTCTCCTGATGCCCCCACAGACTTTTAATATCATCTTGTCCTTTGATGCTAAACTTAAAAGTCACCAAAACTTCAACTCTTCTCCCTTCTGCCTTCCCTATCCTCTTTTTCTCCTTTGAGTCTATCTGCACTTCCTCCTCTTTCTGAATCCTTGAAAATCTTTGGAAGTTAAACCAAGGCAAAAATGTACTAAGCATCCATTTTAACACTCCTTTATGGCCCTGTGACAACATCTAGTATTCTCAGTTTTATTACAAAATCTGTTTATTTTCCTGTCTTAAGTACCAAGCAAAAGAAAATCTCAGTGAGGCCTAGGCTGCAGAGGGGAAGGCAGGAGACATGGATGCCTGTACAGACTGCATGTCCATGCTCCCTGGACAGACATTTTATTTAACTAATGGTGCCACTGAGAAATTGTCTATCTAGACCCTAACTCTTCATAGGCAAAACTTTAGACAGATTTTTTGGATTGGCTCTGTGTCCCTCATTTATTGCCAGGGTCTTGGATGTGATCTTGGTCATGGTACTGAAATCCTTCTCTCTGCTGTTTCTTCTGGCTTTGCTGTCGTGGATACCTTTTGCTTTCCCCTCATTGTCTAGTCTTAGTTTTATGACTACCTGTGTCCTGCAGTGTAGAAATGTGTGTGTTAGCTATGTTGTTTTGTTTTTTTAAAAAGTTAATAGTATAACTGCAAAGGCTGTTACCCAGGAAATATTTGGATCATTTTTACAGTGGATATCTGAAACTTATTAGTGCATAGTGAGGGTTACAAAATTCTCATACAGTCTCCTAAAAATATTTGGAAGGATTTTATGGGTTTTTCTGCAAAACCACTTAATTCTGCATTCTGACTATCTGGTTATAAAGTTGATTGTATATTAATTTAGTTTATGAAGAAGAGACAGCAAAATTCAAAGGATTGAATTAAAATCCTGAATAGAAAATAAGATATAAAAACATTCCTCCTAAATTTATTGAGTTATGAGTTCTGTGACTGAACATTATTTTCTGCTTATATTTAGTGAATTCTATAGTTTAAACAGACTATGAAGATTACTGTGGAAACAAAACAGGATCTCTTGACAAATAGTTGTTTGATTTTGGGGCTTGGGCTTGGTGGGTGTTTTGATTACCTAACCTATTGAGACAATTTGTGGATCTTTATTATACTACTTAATGGCCCAGAAACACATTACAACAGCACAGTAGCTTACTTATAGCTACATAAATTTGAATTACTTTTAATGAGAAATTTGCATACAATTATTGCAATCACACTGAAATGGAACAGTCACCTCAGCACATTTTTGAGACTTTGAAGAACTCTGAGGATCTTGTTGGAAAAAGTAAGGTTCCTCTGAGCCATTCTCTAGGATGTGGTACCTGCACTACCACTGTATCTGGAAGGAGGGAGCCCACGTTGTTCCAAATTAAGCTGTAAACACCAACTCCCCTGCGAAGTGCAATAGGCTCAGTGAAAAATATGAGTAACTAATGTTTTCATGGATGTCAGCTCTCATAGTATGTCTGTTTTCTATTTCAATTAATAGTTTGCATAAATCAGTGTCTCAGTAAAATAAGCAACACCAGACTGAAAAGAACACAAGGCAACTGTAATTAAGCCACATGTTTAGTAATGTGCTGAACACACAATGGAAAAAATTACTCCTTGGTTGCTAAATCAATTGTAATCAACCTCATTCCACCCACTCACCCACCTCTGTGAGGGGTTAATACAGCTGTAGATATCAGGAACAAATCCAGCAACTAAATTAATAAAACAAAATTGGTGGTTCAGCTACACGTGTTGGCATGAATGTATTACTCCCTACAGCTTTATCTCTACAAACATCTCTTTACTCCCAGAGAGCACTTTAAAAAAATACTATTAAAATAAAAATAAAGAAATTACTCAGCCTTATAATTATAGCATATATTTTAAAGAGTTTCTCTGCCTGTTGCCAAATAGGTTGAAATATGATAGATTATTGCTAATGATTTCCATCTAATAGTCAAATATAACCTATGAGCTTACATTGCTTTAATCTATATAAAAGTGATTAAGGCTTTCTGAATATCTGGTGTCAGTTTGCTGTCAGGCAGCTTGTCAAGCTCAAAATGGTCACATCAGATAGGGGATTCAGTGGTGCAGTGACTTCCAGTACATGGTATGGGATAATGAGTCAATATGATTCTGCCACTTTGATGCAAATAAAAGACAGTACAGGGTCATCATTCATCAAGCCCTACCTAATAGTTGCCACAGAGGAAAGGCATTTCCTGCCTACAAGAGCAAGAGGGAAGATGCAAAGGGTGGTTTAACATCTTCTGTAGCCTGAAGCCAAAAATTACATTCTTGTTAACTATGTAGAAGGCTTGGCAACTGGTCATGGCTGCTGGCTGTTTTGCTGTGGTTTATCACTTGTTCCTGCAAAAAAGGAGTGGTGCTGATAACTAGGAAAGCACCAAAAAAGTGAATGCCCCATGTCCATGTGTTTGCAATATGGAGCCAGGTAGTGCCTTTGCCGTAGGAGAGGGCCCCAATATTCATGTGCCCAAGGCAGCTCTGCTGCTCCTGTGCAGAAGCCAGGGTGAACAGAACTGTATCACAGACGGACCCCTGGAGTTATATTTAAATGTGTTGTAAATCACAAACATTGGTGCAATATATACACAAGCTTTTATAATCCTTGCTAACTGCAACAAGGGAAAGTCAGCTGAGCTACCAATGACTCTAGATTTTATTACCTGTCAAATTGCAGTATTCATGCATACGATGAAGTGTTTGGGAATTCATACAGCAAGCGTGCTTAATTTTGAAATTCCCTGGAGGTGCTTGTCGAAAATGGGAAAATCCAGATTCCCAGAGACTATTCCTAAAGAGAATACTGCATTACTTGCCTGTATTTCTTATGTAAGATTTCACTAATCAGGATTTTCTGGATAAATGAATGTCAGCTAAATCTTGATTTTTGTGGGCTTCCCACAGAGTAGCGATTATTAAATCCAATAAATACCTCCCACGAATATGTATGTATGCAATGCTGAAAGAGTAATTCTTATTGTAGGAAAAAAGCTTTACAGCTTTACATGTGGTTCATAAATATTAATGAAATACTTTTAGTAGATCCTTGTGAACTTAGAAGGTATCTTGAAAATGTATGAAATTATTGCATAATGAAATTTAAAAAAAAATTGGAGGAAGTGGAGACAAATCTTGAAAGAGAATTGAAGTTTGCATGAAAAGTCCCAATACCTTTGGTAATTTTAAAAACACTTCACGGTCTAAGTTATGTGAGTGCCTTGGTGCTTTTGTAAAACTTTATTTTTATCTTGAAATCACTTTTTTAAACTCTGATTGTTAGTGGCTTGAGCAAAACACAAAAAAAAGACTGAGAAGCAAAGTTATGAGCTGGAGATGAAAGTCCTTAATTTTAAAGATCCATTCTGCCATAGCCAACCTGTGTTTGCATTTGTTCTTGACTCCACAAATACACAAAGGCTGCCCATCTAACTGTCTTGAGGCACCAGCAGGTTCAGCTTCAAACCTTCAGTGAAATTATGCCATAAGATCTGCTGATAAAGACGAGACACCAGGCAGAGGCATCACTGGACCTTGTGCTTGCAGGCAACCAAGTTAGGTGAAGTGCCAGCTGCAGCAGCAAGCGTGTGCTCTCATGCACTGGCTTTGAGCACTTGGTGCAGAGGCTGCAGAACAGCTGGGTACAGAAAACATTACCTGCAGAGAAAGCAAAATTGCATGGAAGAGCTGTCAGTGGGCTCCTTTGGCTGTGATTGCAGGTCTTCAGTGTCACGTTATAGGGCAGTGGGAATAATATGCAGCATGCAAATAATCCTGGCACTGGAATGCAAAGCTTCTAAGGAGGGAGTTGGTGCAACAAGGTGGAAGCTGCTGCCCTAAGGAGACAAAGGATGAGAAGCAGCTGGCCAAGGCTAGGTGAGCACATCATTCTGTACTGTAGAGGCATGATAGGCAAAGGGTCGGTAATATGCCCAAGAATTCTCACCAAACCTGAAGGCATTCCAGAGCCAGGATCAGACTGCCACTGCTTTCATTCTCTATTTTCTTTATTGGTAAATGAGAGGGAATTTGAAGTTAGTATTTTGAACATATGAAATAAATCCTGCTGCACCTGTATCTACAAAGTTACCATATGGCAACCTGTTTGAGATGTGAGTTCTGTGAGCTAGTAGAAGTGGTCACATTTGGTTTGGTGTCATCAGCTGGCAAGGGACCAAATGTACCACTAGCAAACATTTACTGTTACATTCACAAAAGCAATGCCAAGAAGTGCTCATGCAACTGAAGGATAGGAGGCTGAACAGGCTGTGACTCAGCCTGAGTCAGCTCTTCTCCAAGCAGCCCAAAGCTGCTTTAGTGTGTCTCACTGCCAGTGCCCTCGGGAAGTGCCCACCATGCTAGAGAGACCCTGGTTGCTGCTGGGGAGGGCGGTGCTGGAGGAGCTGTTACACCTTGTTCCCCAGCACCCTGCCACTGGGTGGCTGCAGGGCCACTGTGATATAGCCACAGCTCCTCTTGACTGTCTCAAGCTGTGCTTCAACCCATTTAAAACCCTCATGCCTTATGGTGCAGAGGCACCATGGAGTGAGGGATGCCCATGGGAGCCTCTTGAGTTTTCCCCGCTAGACTGGCAGGCTGAGATGTGGGGCATCAGCACCTCCTAGGAGTGGAAACTTTGTCCTACTGAGATCATGTAAAGCTTAGTGGTCTTACAGTGTGTTGATATGCATTTTAAGTAGAGAGAATCAAACAGAAGGATAAAGAGAACAAATGTTGACTTCATCAAGATTTATAACCTCTCAAACCCCACGAGAAAAATTTGCAGTAATGATCTAGCAGAGGAAAATCAGTTGCTTTGCATTACTAATGGGCAGTTTACACTGCAAAGCCACTATCACGTATTACACAATATATATACATTATATAATGTACTCCCTTTCTCGGGTGGATAAATAAAATTAGCACAAAGGCAAGAAGATTTATAGCAAGAATGGATCTCTATAACTCTTTTTCAGACTAAGTTTCTCTAAGTATTTCTGTTGCATACAAACTACTTCACTGGCCAAGCTAATTCCTGGAGTAACTCCCCTGGCTCCAGTGGAAGCACTCCAAAGTTGATTTTGTAGCTGTACACTAAAACAGGTCATACTTTGAATAGATGGATGCTATAAAACAAAGTACTTATGCTAATTGGCAATGACATCATCCCATCACCCCAGAGCAAGAGGATGGCTTCTGGACTCCATTACAGCCATCTCTAGCAAATGCCTGTCATTTCTTTCTTTTATTTTTCTGTTGTTTCTATTCTAAAGCAATTAGCTCATGGAAAACTTTTTTCCCTTTCACCTGGAGACAGACTCTAATTCTGCCTATATTTTTAGTGTTACTGGAAGCTAATATAACTTTGCTTGTTCAGATGGAATTATATTACTGTATTTATACTGCCTGTCACCTTGCAACTGAAGATCTCAAAGCACGTTACCATTCCTATTCCTTATAACACTGAGGAGGCAAAAAGGAACTTTTATAGATATTTACTAGACAAGAGAAGTTAAAACTCTGCATTGCTTTGAAAACTCTAATGGGTTTAGAATGCTTGCACATTGGGAATGGTCGTCGTACCATCCCATACCAGTTGTTCCTTCTGGTGGAAATCTTAACATTGCTTGGTGGATTGTGCACATCTAAACGGACTTCTTCTTGTGGGTGGAGGTTACATCAGCACACTGATAGTTTGTGTATGGCCCTGGATCTGCTGCAACCAGCTGTTACATTTCTTCCTAACATGTGTTTCAGATCACTGCAGAATTATCACATCATCATACATGTTCTCTTGAATCCAGGAGGATATAAAAGGAAACTGCATATGTACAATTTTGGAATTTTAAATGGGAGCTGCTGCTAAAAGGCTCATATGAAAATCCTGTTGCATACTGAGGTGAGGAAAATGTCTTTATAGTTTTAAAATTTCAGATCAATTTTTTGCTGCTTTAATCAGGATGAAAAAAAAAAACAAAACAATGTTCTGTTAATTATGCATATACAAAAGTGTAGGAAATGTAGGAAATCTTGAAATTATGAGACAAGAGTTTAATGTTCTATTTAATATTTAAATTCACTGCCACACCCCCATAATTAACAAAAAGCTAAACTGTGCCTGAACTATTTAAGAAGCATATGGACCAACAGTGAGTATGAAAATATTCACTATTAAAGCAATAAAATTGCAAAAATGGCAAGCAATCAGAAACAAAAGTTACATGACATGCCTGACTATTGTATCTGTAGTGGCCACTACGACTCCCATTATAACACACAAGAGAATTTGAAAGCATTTAGATTTGCTTTTTCAGCTGACAATCTGCCGCAGGTGCTGCACTATTATAAATAACTGTTCAGCTGTTAGGCATTATTGCCTAAATCACCATCTTGAACCTGAAGTATAAGCTGTACAACCCATAGATCAAATCTAAGAAATTGGCTCTTGTTTACAATGTAGTTATTTTAAAGGAAAAAAATACCCAGGAAATCAACCTCGCAAAGAATTTTAATTATGCTACTTGTTCCTAGGAGCTGTATTACAGTTTTACATTCCAACACTGTGTATATGGGAAATGAAATACATGGCACCTGTTAACAATACATACTCTGATGAATGCTTGGCTAAAAATTGGTTTCTGATTTTATTATTTTTTTTAATTATATAGGGTGGGGAGAAACAAGATTGAGTTCATTTTTTTCTATAACCAGACAAATATTATCAACTTAGTGTAATGATTTACATTTTATTAACATCAGATGAAATCACACGGAGAATTTTTTTTTACTGTTACAGAAATAATTATTAACACTTTACCATCATTACATGAGTGATAATGGGCTTCATGAATAAACAGCAAAAGGTGTAGGTAAGAACAGAAAAATGGTTTCCATTATAATACCCTACTCGTGGGCCCTGATTTTTCATTCTTTTTTGCCATAAAAAATTTACATGTCTGAGTTCAACGTCAAAAATGGTTCATTTGGATTGCGTTCAATTTCTCTGTCTTCAACTAAGTAACTTTTCACTGTGGCTCTTGAGAAAAAGTATTTGTCTTATAATGTATAAAACATCCAGTTACAGTTTATATTTTAAAATGCGGCAAAAGCAGTTAAAAATTAAATAGTCATTTATCAAGAGTAATGTCTTTGTTGGTGTGGGTACATGGAAAAAGCAGTTACCAAAAAATAACACATGATCCATGTGACAGGGTGGAAGCAAGTGGTAGAATAAAAATTAGATTATGCTTGATAGACTCAGGAGATAAAACTTTGTCAGCTTTGTGTAGGAAAGCCTATCATCATCTTTTGAAACTAAATCTAATTTTGGAGCTTGATCATCTTTTCTTCAAAAGGAGTTTCAAAATTTACATCAGAGGAAATAAAGAGGAAGAAATCACAGTTGAAAGAGCATCCAAGATCCTCTTTTTTTAGGCCGTAATGTTTTTACTGCATTCAAGTTCTAATTGCTAATTTTATAAACAAGTAATGGCTTGGTCCTGCCATCCTTGTGTAGGCTGAACTTCTCTGGATTTTGCCCATAAATTGATGAGCTTTTGTCCTGTTCAGGTGGCTGCAGTTAAGGGTGATGAGCTAAGGGAGCCTTGGCTAGGGATGGCAACAGGTGGGTTCTGAGTGAACCAAAAGGTTGATGAGAACACCTGGAAATATTACTCATGCAGCCTAACAAAGTTGTGTGCTCCTGAAGACAAATGCTTTCACTGCAGGGTTCCCAGGGAACAAAGGAAGTCCTGGCTTTTACAAAGTACACAAATAGAAGAAATTCTTCCATACAAAGTCTGGCTCACAGTTCACTTAAAGAGTATGACAAACTTAGTCTAATTCATTAACTCTAAATAATATCCTTTCAAACACCATCCCCAGAAGCAGTTTCTGTTGGAGATATTTTTTCTCCTATTGCCACAGATTGTTTCTAAAGAATTATGGGAAATTACAACAGTAGAACCAAAGTTCAATTTTTCACAGATGAAACTAGAAAATTCATGGAGTAATGTAATCCAGTCAGCCAAGTGAGTAAATTATATCTTGCTTGTGACAATGCACCACTTGCTGAATATCAATATGCATATGTTCCCAGCTTTAGAGTAAAACTAATATTTGCTGTTAACGTAGATGGTACTGAATATCCCTGGCTATATATGCACAGATGTCAAACAGCATTAAAACTCAAGCAGAACCTCGTATGTTTCTTTGCAAGGAAGAGGAGAGACGTGTTCACAGATGTTAAAACAAGGAGGATGATTCATTTACATCGCTTTATAATAATGAAACTCCATTAACTTCTATCATTTTCCTTCAAATTTCTTTTCAAGTAAATGAGGAAAGCATAAGCTCGCGTTCAAGGAACATTGTCAAACAGCACACTGAGGCTTTCATTCTGTTTCTACACTTCTTGGCTAAGCGTGTGGGTAGCTCTGCTCCCCATGGGCCAAAACATGCCATTGTTCTTCAGAACTCAACAGTCACAAGTATCAACAGAGTATGTCTGGGTGCTCAAGCTGAGAAGACTGGTTGACAAGAGCTGTACCTGATGTTTGTCCTCCTTTAATTTTGAGTTCTGAGGTACTGAAGGACTCAAAAATGGGTTAGACTAGTTTAGACTAATTAGACTTACACTCTCCAAGAGGCAAATTTTAGATTCTTAACTAAATGCATTATTTCAATAAAGGCCTTATGAAAGTGTTTGACCCTAGTTCTAGAAGAAATCCATGAATTCTCCTCAAGACATCACAGGCAGGGCTGGTGTGCAGTTAGTAATACTCTTAGCATGGATATATGTGCTGGCCTCAGGTCCTCTGCTCAACGAGTTTCATCTTTACTAGAAGTAATATACTTAAGCTCTCTAGAGATCTGCAAATTCATTTTTTACATACAACTACATAATCTTTTTGGAGTGAATATGGACATTAACTCCTCCTTGCAGCTCTCTTTAAACATCTGCTTGCAGAGCAAATATTTCAAATTCAGGATCCAGGAAGGAAAGTGCTCCCAGGACTGATTACTGAGTTACATACCCTTTTATTTTAATGTACTCTGCCAAGATGAGTCCATAACCTCAAATGAGTCAGGGAAGAAAAGGGGAAGGGCAATAACAGCTTCATTGTAATTTTAACCATATTGCCTAGTGATTACAGAATAACCTTTATGCTTAGATATTTAAGGAGACTACATGGACACATTCTTCCTGAGCATGCTCATCTACTCACTGGGATTTCTACTCTGTGATTCCAGCTACACAAGGAGAAGACATACGTGTCATCTACCTCAATTTCATTACCTGGTTCTGGGGGCAGAGACACCTAAGATTTTTTTATAGACTGCAGAGTGACAAATTCCACTCTCTTCAATAGACCCCACTCTGTGCAGCGTGGACAAGCTTCTCGTATTGACTCTCCAGGTATTGCTGTTATAGTTGTCACCCTGCTCCAAGACTTCCCTTAAACATTATGTTATTTCCCAGAAATTCAGGCTTGCCAGTCCATATTAAATGAGTAAAGAAATATAAAGACACCATGCTTGTGTAATAAAACAAGAAAACTGTTCACAAATGTATGAAGAAAAAATACAGTCAGTTTAAAGTGGAAACAGTGACAAGCCGCACACAGATCTAGACTGGCATGAAGGTCACAGGGCTGCTTTTTTTTTTTTTCAAAAGATGGTTTTGTAAGCTCCAGTATACAAGCCAACCTGTGTCTTGGGTAATTACAGTCTCTCTATTGAAAATCCCCCTGTGACTTCAGCTGGATGTATTTTTTCACTTACAGCTCTAAATTGTTATATGTTATTCTAAAATCTGGTTAACATCGTACGGAGAAGGTGGCAAAAAAAATCAATAGAGCTTCACAACACAGAAATGAAAAAAGTAAAATATGAAATCTCTGAAAGAAATGATGTTCCCATTTGGGGGCAGAAGGGCAAAGACAATGGAATCAGTGAGTTTTTTGTTGTTTTTTTTTTTTTTGCAGGCTTTTCTGTGTTGTTAAGATGTAATAATAGTTTCAGGCTTTTATTTTACACAGTTGTGCCTTTCTATCTTCTTTGGTCTGTCAACAGAATGAAACAATAGTTCAAACTGAAAAGTCAAGTTTCGACTCAAAATGAAATTTAAAGACAGTTTTCCTGAAAGACAAATGTCTCATCTTTTGCATGAAGCCTAATATTGCAGTTCATGCAAACTTGTCAAGATTGATAGCAGTTTCTATCTTTAGGAAAGACACAGAGGAGGTGGGAATCTGAGCTCCAAAGGTAGTCTGAAGAAAAAGTATATGCATATATATTATATAAAAATCATACACATGATTAATATTTCATATAAACATGAAAAATGGCAATTAACAATTTTTACCTCTGTTGGCCATTATAATATTTTTTGTTATTTAATTTGGATTATTCCTTCTGGTAATTTCCTTACTACATTAACTGGCATGTTCTGTACTGAACAGCTTGTCCCCCTAAAGATTGTAGCTCTCAGTGAAACCAGGCTTTGCTAAGTGCTCTCAATAAACACAAAGGCCTACGTTAAGCTTATGTTAAATTATTTGTTTGTTCCTTGTCACCAATGTACTTGCACTGTGTAAGACTTAGAAAGGCAATTCCTGTCCCTAAGGGTTTCAAGTCATTCAACAGTCAGTGCTATTCTTTTTGTCTCATTTTGAATTTGGGGATTCTTAGTGGACTGTTCTGGTCTGAATGCTCACAACGAAGAGTCCTTTAGATCTACAGAGATTCTGGGTTTGTTTTAGCTGCACTCTGATTTATCCATAGTGCTTTATCTTATGCATCCGGTCTCATAATTTGCTTCTTGAACTAAAAGGTACTTAGAGGGGAAAAAAAAATCCTAAGCTTTCTTAATTCATAGATAGCATGCTGCAATGTCATATGTACATTTAAATTACTTCTACAACGTAATACATAGTAAGGGGCTGTCTTGAACTACTGGGTTAAATAAATTCACATTTATTCTTGAAATTGTTGTTGGCAGGAAGAAGTACAGGTCCCCTGGAGATGGAATGCACATTCTTTTAAGTCTTTTCGGTCTAATTTCTAGGATTTCTATGAACCTCAATTTCTTGGCACTAGATAGAGCAGTCTTTTGGCTAAGATCAAGAATAGAATCAATCTAATATTTGCTTTTATCCTCCATTGAGCCACTTCTCCTTACAGGGAAAAGATAATGGAATCATTTATAAAGTGCACACTTCTTTCTTTACCTTCTCTGTATATGCATTGTTTTGAATAATTGAAAATTTATTATTTGCTCAATTTAACTTGTGCTTTCTTATTGCCAAGTGCTAACGTTACAAGTCTCTCAAAATCACTATCAAATCACATGGAAGTTTTGCCTACCTACCAATTAAATAGGGAGAGATTCCAAGCCAGATTGTTCTGGAGAATGGTGAGCTCAAAGAAGCAGCATCTCTCCCTAAATAATTCAGGACTCTGTCCATCCTGCTGCTGATACACTGAAGCAGTTATCTTCTCCCATTCATATCTTACTTTAATTGGATAGTGCCTGAGAAATGGCAGAATTATCTTTTTGTTTTAAAAAACAAGTTTCTCTGACAACCTGGGATTTATGTGTTTCTTTTTCTAGCACATAACCATGCCCTGAAATTTTCTCTAAAGATATATGATATGTAAAACAGAAGAACATTACCTAGAGGGAATACTGTTCCCTGGATAGAGTATCTGTGATGAATCTTTTAAAGGAGCCAAAAGAGGATGATTAATTAGTAAGTTAATACACCTACATACAATAATGCAAGACTCCTTATTAAGAGCCACGTAGCACTAATATACTGTTGTTTTCCCAAATTATCCATTTGTTACTAAGGGGGTCAAATTCATATACTGTGTGCAAGATCTCCATACATACACATACTTTTTGGTATCCCTGTCCCACAGGGCAAGAATTTAAGCCATTTGTTGTCATGAGGGCTGGCAGCCAGGGTAGCTGTACATCCATCTGATCTCATTGTAGAAAGCAAAGCTCTGCTAGGAATTTCCATCTGCTTTTCCTCCTGAATTTGCCTACGTTTAATTACCGTGCTTGGCAATGCTTAGCTAAAGGTGAATGGACACATATTTGCAATTAAAGGTTTTCATCAGATCTTTATTGATGGGAGGGTGTGTGAATAGGCTTGGAGCTTACAAAAACTTTGCATTTTAAAAGAAAGCTTCTAAAAAAATATTCTTTTTCTAGAGTTCATAAACTTCATCTACTGTTGAAATGCAAAGACCTCTGCAAATGAGTAACAAATCAGACTGAATTACCTTAGTTATGGAAACTGGAGGACTCAGTGAAACATCCTGGAGCTGTCTTGCAGCTGCTGTTTTTGTTCCAGTTGCAGGTGGCCAACACCCTCACAGCCCTGTAAAAGCTTCATGTGCACTTGGGACCTTTTCTCTTCTGACATGGACTTGGGTGATGCAGGTGAGTCTGCTCCTTCCCCAAAAGATATGATTAGTAAGGAAAGTATTTCTGGGAAGACAGCAGTTTAGTTTATTGTGCAGGAAACAGTTTGGAATTGCTATATTGATGATGCTTCGCTGCATCTGCTGGGTGCTTGGCAAAACAACCTCAGAAACCTGAACTCTGGTGGCTTCTCAGATAAGTTAAAGAGCATTTATGGTTTAACACAGCATGAGGCCACATTTTCAAATATGGGCTGTTGAGATTACACATGCAGGAACCTCTGCATCTAACACAGCTACACCAGTGGAGAAAGAACCCTATAGCAGATGTTCTCTTCTGACCTGTAGTGTCTGTGACCATTACCAGTCATAGAAAATCTACAGTGGTTACCAGTACTAGATCAGAGTTTAAAGATCACTACTTTTTTGTTGCGCTTTGTCCTGCACTTAAGAGAAATTATAAAGCTACCTTAAATACTCACACCTGCACATAACCCACAAAACTGTGGGTTTTGTAAACATGGAGGATCCATATGAAATTAGAAGGAATAGCAGAAAGCTAATGTTGAATCTTTTTGGTTCGTATATTTTTTATATCTAACCTTTGTGGTACTGACTAGCTAAAAATTTAAATTGAAAAGCAAGAAGTTTAGGAGCTCACTACTGGAAATGTGGTCTGAGCTTCAATCAGTGCTCAGCTTCAAACAACCTGCTCAGCACAGGCTTTGTATAAAAGGATACAGTCCTTTAATATTGAGTAAAATAAATTGAATTAGCTCCTTTCAAGGCCTTTCAGCCTCCATGTCTTTCACATTGAAAACATTCCTGGAAGTCAGTGGGCATTTTTAGTAGCATAAGACTGCAAGGCTAAGTTCAAAACCTATTATAAACTAGGTAACATCAGAATGAATGTATACTATGTTACATTGCATACAAATACCACATTTAATTCCCCAGTTTTTACACCTTACTGTGTGTGGTACTTGCAGCTCTGAATAATGGTCTTATTTGGTTAGATTTATATACACAGTAAAAGGGGAAGTAACTGCAGCAGTTCTGCTGTCAGCTACAGAGCATGGCACAAATTGTGGGAATTCACAGTGTGGGCTCTACACAGAACGAAGCAATTCTTTAAAATACTATGAATAATTCTACCAAACACTGCAGGATCCAGCTCTCTGAACCTCATTCAAACACATTTCTGACTCCTTTTGGAAGCGCTATCGATGTACGTGTGTCAGTGAAGGTCAGGGTGTTTGAGCAGGAAGAGCAGTTACATCCATGTTGAAGCTCAAACTATAAATTGGAATCTTAGTGGGTAATGGGCAGGCTCTTGTCTTTTGTGATGATGATACAAGTACTGCACTTGGTGGTTTCCACATTTTAAGAAGCTGATGATGACAACCTTCAGAAAGTAGCAAACTGCTCAGAAACTGCAGCAGACCTTGAAACAGCTGCAGAAATCCCAAGAGGTCCTTGCATTCTGTGGGGCAGTGCAGACACTGTTTTGTTGTGCCAGCTCCCTCAGCACATCAATAAGCTTTGCAAATTAAGTTAGCTTTTTCCTTGTTACTACTGTTCACCCACTAAATGCTTGCATTTTACTTGATCTTGCAGGTAAGTGCTATTACTCTGAATTCTTGCAGCTGCTCTGAGTCTACACGCAACACAAATCTGACAGAGAAAATGTTTCAGCAGAGCTTAGTTTATGAAGTCTTCCAAAAAAAAGAACAGGACAAAAAGGAGAAACAAGAAATACTGATGTAAATTGTAATGAAAATTCATTCATTCTTTAAGTCTTCTTCTACTTACTACAGTTTTAAAATGATTCCTAAATTGTATGTAAAAAAGTCCAGATCCTTAGCTGGAATAACTCCATAAACCTCCACTGGTCTCAACAGACCAGCTGATTTATGCCTGCAGACATCTGAGCTATAGTAATTGCTGTTGGAATTCTTGGACTGAATTTAGATTTAGGTATTTGGTTCCAAAATGGTTTTTAAGAAGCTGAAAACGTTGCGATGTTGTTAGGGTAACTGCAGGGATAACTGCATGATGCTACCCTTGTAATTGTTACTCAAACAATGCTTACAGTAGTTACTGGCACTGTTTGCATTAGGAGAACGGTAACATCTAAACGAAAAGGGACACGGACACAGTGCTCCACGGCGCACACTGTTGCGGAGCCATCGCCTCAGCCTCTCCCCGCAGGCCATGAGGCTGCGGTGCGGGGATGGAGGCGGGTGCGGGCACAGGCCCTGAGGTGACGGGTGCCTCAGACCCCCTGCCGCCTTCCCACAGGCTCCACAGGGCTGGCTTTGAGCGTGCCACGTCCTTATGCTCCTGCGCCCTCCCTACAACCACCCCCGAGGGATCCGATGCCTGACGGCTGCCAGCGGGGCACGGGCTGGCTGCGCCCGCCGCACAGACCCCAGGACGGGGAGCAGCCGTGAGGCAGACGGTGCTGCCTGAGGGAAGCTCCTTCCCGCCCAAGGGACGGGCGGGCTGCGTCCCGAGCACCGGCTGTGACGGCAGCTCACCCCACCCTGCCTGCCCCGGCCCCAGGGGCAGCACGGGGGCACGGCAGCCCCGCTCCCAAGCCCGGCGCTGTGCCGGTGCCGCAGGGGCAGCCTGCGCGGGGGACGGGCCCCGCGGCCCAACAGCCCGCGGCAGCGCCCCACAAGATGGCGCCGGGCCAGGCCGGGCAGGCGCCCGGGGAGGAGCCCCGGGGCGGAGCCCCGCGCCCGCCAACCGCCCGTTCCCCGGGCAGCGGGACGCCGAGCGCCGAGGCCATGGCGGCAGCGGAGCAGGTACCGGCCCCGCTCCACTTCCCTGCTTCGCCGGCTTCAGCTCGTCCCGCGGGGCCCGTGTGAGGGGCTGCGGCCCTGGCACCGCCGCCTTTGCGCCCGTTTTTCGTGTTGCGTTTTTTTGTTTGTTTGTTTTGTGGTGCTGGGTGTTTTTAATAGTTCATTTTTAATGTCTGTGTTAAGCCTCAAAGAAGGTCATGAAGACTGGGGTGGTAAAATGCAGAGCAAACATAGTTATGTCCCCGTGTGCCCTCAGGTTACCTGGCCTCTGACCCGCGGCTGCTGAGCTCCTTGCCGGCCTTCCCGCCTCACGCTGGGCTCACCAGGCTTCTGCAGCCGATACTCTGGTTTTCAAGCGTGTGGCTGTTTCTTGCCTTATTCACAGTGGTAGGAATCTTATTTTCCTTACTGCTGAGACAGAGATGTGCAGTTGCCCTTCAAAGAGCACTGAGCTCACACCTTGCATCCAGCGACATCACGCTTCGGTTTCTCAGCTTCCATTGCTTTCGTGCTCTAGAGGATTTTGCAAACACGCATAGTTCTCCATAATACTTGTTTTGCTTCTTGTCTTTGGTCTTCTCCATTTTTTAATTGTGTGGTGTGTGTTTTGTTTGCATTTTGGTGGGGTTTTTTTGCACTGCAATTTTTTAATTGCTTGACAGGTGCGATTTCTGACAGGCAGGCAACTCGTGCTGCGTGTCGAGAGAAACATAAGAGTGCAAGTCATTCCTCCCAAGAATAGAGGTGTTGCGTCAGCTTGAAACCTCTCACTCGAGCCTGCCTATGTAGTTGTAGCTACTATGAGATAATTTTCTTCTGGTTGAGCTGCTTTGTTTTCTTAGATGGCCAAGAAGTTACTGTAACTGCTGTCAAGTGATTCACGGTTTTCAGCCCCTGTCAGGGTTGCATCTGTTGGCACAAAGCTACCCTGGCCTTGTCTGTTCAAAAGCTTAACGTTTAGGTTTCCTTCAGTAAATAAATTCTCCTCTGTGTTAAATGTATTATTACATTTTTTAAAAAAATGCTTTATGGAAAGTATATGTTGTAGTGTTCTCTGTAAATATTTTGGCAGTTGGAACAGTCTTAACACGGAGGTGATGCAGTCAGTTAGATCATAGTAAAAGAATACCAGGTGTACTGTATGGGAAAGGACAGGCTGTCAAAAATATATTGTACATCCCTTTGAAATGTACCATTTTTACTTTGTGGCTTTATAAAAGAAATCTTTAGAGGAAATTTGGTGAGCCTTTTTCTCCATGTATTATCTGTTCCTTATTTACTGAAGTCTGTTCCATGCACAACAGCTTACCTCTGTGATATTTCCTACTCTCCTTTATGATTTATTTTTATTGTAAACTCTGTGGAATTGCGCATTTTTATAAATTAAATTATATGGTCTCTAGTTTTAGCTGAAGCAAGCTTTACATGGTCTATATGTAAGCTGTAGGGAACACTGTATTCTCCCACTATTTTTATTATATTGTTTCTTAAATCTTGAGACAATCCTTTTGATTTAAGTGGAATATTTTTATAATTGTTCCAACTTGTTTTTACTTGCAGCTGAAAGCAGATTAGAAAATCTGAGTCCCCGTTTTAGCAAGTCTCACTGCTGCTTTATTTTTAACATTTTTTTCCAGTAACTAGTCTCGCAGCTGTGAAAACATCAGTAAAGTTTAGTGTCATAATACACTTGGTCATCCATTTATCTTAAGATTTGGACTGTGTGAAATTTTTGAAACGTATTCTGTTATTAAAAGGACACTACCAGCATCTGTTTATAATGGTACTCTGGAAGCTTTCCTTCCATGTAGGTTTTATCTTTTGCATTTCACATATCTGCATATTTTGCTTTTGAATGTAGTTGAAATTAGTGTTACTATTTTTATTACCTCATTTGTTTGACAACCAAAGAAATACTATGACTAGAAATAGCAACTATTAATTTTAATTTCCCATTGTGGGAACGGACAAGTGGGGCTTTTTAAAACAAACAGGAACTGTGAATACATTTCTGTTTCTGCCTTAACTATTTATGTAGACAGCTTCAAGATTTTCTGCTTCTGCTGAAGTATTTGACAGCTTGATAACAAAATGCATATAATAATACCAAATAACAGCCTGTGTTGCTGGTGCAATGTGGGGGTTTTTTTACATTCTCATTTTGATTAAAGTTGTAACTGATATGCAACACTCTTTCAGTGTACATCTGGACTGCTGTCAGCAGTATCACTCAGGCTGAAGTAGCTGAGCTAGCTTCAAATGAACTGGCTCAGCTACTGGAAACTATCTAGCTGTGGCAATAGAGTTTAGTCCAGTCGAATTTCCTTGATGGAGTGAGGACAGAAGGATCTTTGGTTCCTGACAGTTCAGGTATTTTCTATAATTTAAGAGAACTGGTAAGCTGTTCCTTTGTGAATGTATTTTTGAAAGTCATGATTTGCAAAGCATGCTGTAGTGTCCAATAAATGCCAATAGTATCTTCAGCCACTGCAGGGCGCTCATCCCAAAGGACAAGCTTATTTTCCTTCAGGAGCCCTGGTGCTAATTGCCATTACTGTGTCTTAAAGGTTTTACCAGTCTGGTAAGGCCCTCACCACAACTGCAGGCAGTGGGGCATTTTTTTCTAGCAGGGAATCCACTTGGGGTTTGGGGTTTTGAGAGAGAATTCTTTCCTTCTTCACCAAACACAGAAGGTTTTTTTTGTAATTTGGTATTTAATCTGTCACTCTTCTTCTACTATTTTCTGCTTCGTGGTGGTGTGTGAATATTGGTTGAGAAGTTACAGGAAGATTTTATTCTTTTGTTTTAGAATATCTGATTTGATATTTTGATTTTACGCTGTTGACAAGGGATGCCCAAAGTGTTTGGAGTAACGTACTGAACAGCCAGAAGCTTCTTACTCATTCAGAACAGCTAAAAATTATTTAAAGGAAAATAAAACAGTAACAAATAATTACCTAATAGTAGTCTGTATTTAAATAGGTTGTCTGCTATTGGGAATGTGTATTGGTAGGATTGGTTTGTGGTTTTTTTCCCCAACTCTTGAGGATAGTGTTACCAGAATTAACTCACCTTGTATTACCCCAGTCAGTCACTGCAGTTAATAGTAAAATAAACAGTAAATTATTTTGTATTAGTGAACACATACATAAAGTAACTTCCCTTTGAATTTTCAGTGGTGGTTGAAGACAGCAATCAAAAGACAAAACAGTATTCAAGCAAAATAATTATAAGCTTTTAGTCATTGCAGAAACTTTCTGCAAATACAGGGTCATTAAAATGATTCATTGACTTCCACTACACTTTTATATTACAGAAACACTTATGGTTAAAAAAATAATAAATTTCTAAATTATGTACTTTCTCTCTCATAGTTCCTCATCAGTAACTGGGAAAAAAAATTCTTATTGTCTGACACCTGTGCTTGATGTAGTGGGCAGTGGTGCCACAAATCTTACCACAAGCAGTAACAAAGGCAGTAATGCATCAGGCAGGTATTGCTGCTGGGGATATCATTACAGACATGAGGTGGTGAAATGGGAAGCAGCCACCTGACCCTGTAAACTGTCAGATTTTTATCTGCAGATTACAGAGCCTGATCAGCCATACTGAGTTACAACACCTTCAAGATCTCAAGCTTAAACTGCAGACTTTAGTTGGTTAAGGAATATGGTTCTAATGCTAGAGGGCCTTTAAATGTGTTGAAAGAGATTGTAGGTGACTGAGTAGAAGAAACATGGATTTATTTTCAAGTAATTTTTTCTAATATTATACAGCTTAAACATTACTATAATATAATACTACATACTAAGACTTCAGTTTTTCCCAGAGATACCTCTTGCTGCTTTTAATTCAGAGAATGAGATCAGGCTTAGTATCAGCATGTGAACTGTGCTGGGCCTGACAGTACAATGTGGGTTAGAAAGCTTCATACTGCAGTGAGCCAGGTTCCTAGTGGAGGCAGAAGAAAATTCCTTTTTGGACCAACTTTTTCTGACATAATGGGTGTTGCCTGTTGTTTTCAAGAAGCAGTGACTAGTTAGTTTGGGTGAGATTCTTGGGAGTTCAGTAAAAAGTTGCTTTCCAGAAAGTGTTCTTACTTGCACCTGGCCTGCAACCACAGAGGAGTGGCTGGAAGATGGCTTGATGAGAATAAAAACACTATATATTGAACTTCATTATGCTTTTCTTTCTGATACAGTGCTAAATTCTTTATGCTATACTGATGACATCCATCTGGGGCGATACTTGTAAAATCTTAACATTTTGCCTTAAAAAGAATTACAGTCAGTGAGGTGTCGACTGACTGAGCAGTACTGTGCCATTTATATAATGGTGCAAAAGACACAGTGAAGTAAGCTGTGGACATCCCAAGGGAAAAAGACAAACTGACATTCATTCAGTTTCCAAAACATCAGTATCAGTTATTCTTTTCATTCAGCTCTCAATACTTCTAAAGTATCTCTTGTTCAACAGGTTGCTAACACTACTGATCATTTAAGGAAAGCATTTAAATTTTTCCTAAGATTTAATTTTTTTTTATTCCAATAAGTGTATAAAATGGTAGCACATTTAGCTGTTCGGGCTTTGTGGATTTTTTTTTTCCTAGCTAGGGCATAGCTTCAATTATATCAGTATTCCTGACTGTAGGAGTAATTATTTTTATACTGCATGTATTATTGCTAACAAAAGCAAAGTGATCTCACACTCCTAACCATCTGAAGGAAGCCTTTGATTACTTATTCCTGCCTTTCTGATGAGACATTATATCTGAGACTAACTTCTTTGCATTTGGGAGCAGCAATTTTTCATATTAAAGTACATGTGAAAATATTCTAGTATTTAATTAGAGGAAAAAAACTTGTCTGTCCACGTAATGTTCTTTGTTGCTCTCAGTCTGCGTCATCAGTCTTGAATGTTGGAATTTAGCCGGTCCCAGAGCTGTAAGTCTATCTTGCAGTTCGGCAGCAGCAGGGGGAGCAGTGTAGCTGTATTTGGGGGCTCGACCAAAGCTACAGTGAGTAGTTTAGTAGCCCAGAACTGTTGTTTATGCTCAAAAATCAGCTCATGTTAGGAAATCTTCCACTTCTCTCTCTCTAGGTGAGCTAGAAACATTATTCGGCAACCTTTGCCTTGCTGTGCTCCTGTAAAGCCCAAGTACCACAGCTGTAGAAGAGTACCCACCGTGAGTAAATTACGGTCGGGTTTCATTCAGACTTTTGTGTCCTGGTGCAGAAGCAGGTCAGGCCAATCAGACCTTACAGTCATGAGGCTGGAAGGGGTCGCTGGGACATGAGCTGGTGCAGTCTTGAAAACCTGCTAGGATGGAGATTCTTGCACCTTTCTGGAGAACCTATTCTAATGCTAATTATCATCATAGTGAAATATTTTTGTCTTATGCTGCCATAATGTATTGTAGGTCTCTTCCATGGAAATATTCTATTCCATTCCCTTGTCCCCCTGCCATTTGCCTCTGTTAAGAGTCTGGATCTTCTCACATTTTATAATGTGCTTTGACACCTCACTTGTTGCCTACATATTCTGTTGTAAAACAGGAATTTTCCCCACTGTTTTTGGTCAGTGACACACTAAATCAAATATCATGGAATGCTTCTAATTTTTGTAAGACCATTTACATTGTTGGTTCATGCTCAGTTTGTTACTCCCTACAATGTACACCCTTGTATTTCCTATCAGGAGCTGCCTTCTGTGTTACAAATATACTGACCTTCCCTGAAACAGTATTGTCAGATCCTTGTATGTTTATAATTGTGTTGCAGCAAATATCTTGGACCTTTTTTTTTGGTTAGGGAAGGAGTCAGTGTAAATGATAAATTTGAAAATGCAATCAAGTATAGGGTGGAAAGCAATCAGCATGGTAATGTGTATGAGTGCTGATAATATCTTAAGCAGAAACTGATTTTAAAATATAATTACTGTGCAATCTAGTGTCATGTTGGTCAAATCTAGATCCGTGGATATTTTTGCACCTTTGTATTTTCTGTTGTTTTTACTTGCAAGATAATCTTATGCTGCACATAATATGTCACTATGTTCCCACATGGCTTTAAGATAAAAATACTATTTTCCATATATCTGCCTAGCTTTTCTCTAGTGAAAATGTGTTAGGGTGTTGTGTTGCTGCCGTATAACTCTGTGTTACATTTTTGGCATTTGTTGAATTAATCCCTTGCATACTTTCTTGAAACAAAAATGTTATTTACATAAGTTACTGACATAATAAAATAAGCCTTTAAAATTATATTCTAATATATGTTTGTGTGCAGGCAGAAGACCAAGATCAGGATGCCATAAGTGAAAAGAAGGTTATTAATCGGACGTTTCTTTCTCTTTCCCAAATCACTGCTTTGTCAGAACAAACTATAGAAGGAGTTCAAACGTAAGTGGCAATTATAACAGTGCTAGAACCAATGTAATAATGAAATAAAAATTATAGACCTTTGTTTAGATTTCTTTTTTGATAGTTACATCATTAGTCTTAAATTGTTCACTTAAGTCATTGATATTTGTTGTAATTCTGAAAGATAAAAAGAAGTACTGTTGATCTCCAATTCACTTTGTTTTACTGTATTTCCTGTGTATCTCTTGATTTTTCTTCTACTTCTTTTTTTTTTTTAATTGATACTTCATATTGATATCATTTCTGAGTTTGCCATACTATTAAATATGGTGTAAATGAAATACTAAGAGGTAAATGAAATACTAAGAGGTAAATAAGGACAGACCAGTACTGAGCATTTTTGTAAGTCTCACTTGATAACTCTTTTACCAAATCATTTAAGATTCAGTACTGTAACATGAGTTGTTGCAAAATCAGAAAGGTTTTAAAAGTTCAGAATGGTATGGGAAGTTTAACAAGGTATTAGTGGGAAGCCATTATGGTGCTCTGGGGAAATAGGAGGCAGCCGAAGACTTCTGATGCAAGCCCATTTTGTCTTTCCTGCAGCAAAATTCTCCCTTGTTACTAGTGCTTAATAGCAGCTAAATTTAGGAGGCCAGGAGTTCAACTTGAGCCTCTAGACTTATATTTTAAG
The DNA here is from genome assembly GCF_020740795.1 of Apus apus. Lineage (NCBI taxonomy): Eukaryota > Metazoa > Chordata > Aves > Apodiformes > Apodidae > Apus > Apus apus. The sequence goes on from NC_067285.1 coordinate 31,084,977, forward strand.
GACAGGATTTTTCAGAAGTGCACAAATTATTTAGGACCACTTGTGTCCACTAGGAAATGATTGGTTACTTCAAAGCCAAAGGACTGGTCCATTGGACTAGTTTTGGGAGGGGGGTGGGAAATAAAAAATTAAACATTGTACCTCTGAATAGACAAGCAATTTAATAGAGATTAAAATATTATTCCTGAAATACATTATATTCCTCCTGTTTGTCACTGTTCAGAGGAAAAAACATTTATTTTCAGTATTTATTTTAAGAAAACTGGAAAGAAAATTTGTTCCCATCAAGTAATAACAACAACAACAACAATAATAATAATAATAATAATGATTTCATTACTCCTGATAGGATTGTTATTTTAGAGGAGGCTGCCATGCACAACTCACCAGAGACTAAAATATGCTTAAGAAGGCAATTTATTGTGAAAGTTTCTCATTAGGATTAAAAAGAAAAGCACTGAAAGATCATACATTTCTTCTTAGTCTCAGCTGATCACATGTGTATTTTTATACATACACACTGCACAAGTAGATTATAAAGTACATACTGTGTCTGACTGAAAAGAGGATAGTTACAGGGTATTTTATGCACTCTAAGCAGTTTAGCAGCAGCAGTGAAATTTTGTTAGTTTACCACAGTGCATCGTATCTATACACAAAAGCAGTTTGAAGGCCACAGCTTAGGTTGAAAATCAGAATAAATCTGATTTAGTAGGAGAATTTTCATGTCCTGTGTTCCCATCTATCACAGAGTTTTATGCTGCTGTCTGTCTTCAGAGGACTTGAGCACCTTCCATAAAGGAAGAAACAACCATCAGGGTAGCTAGGAAGTCTAAATGCCCCATCATTTCCAGTCATTTATAGATACTGTTGTCAATGACACGCCTTTGAGAATATTGAAAAGATGAGTACTGGCATTGTTAGCAGCATCAGAGAAAATCTAAATCCCTGAGAAGCTCTGATTATGAAAACACAGAGTTGGCAGAAGCTTCAGAAAGAGAGGATATGGACTGTTTCAAACCTTGGAAAGTTCAGCTGGCCATGTTCCACTTCTATTTCAGTACACAGCTAAGTGTTTTTAACTGACTTGCATGTGTACAGGCATACAAATCTGTCCTGCAGAACAAAGGAATATATGTTTTAAACAAAACTGATTGAACTATATGCTTTAATTTGTTAGCTATTGAGGCTTTAATTAAAAAAAGAAACTCGTCTTCTTTAACAGTGTATCTTTACTGGTGAAAGCCCTGAAAAACTAATGGCTGCCTATCAGTATGTCTGAGATTAATGCCCTTCTTACGAAAGACTGAGAAGCAGAGTTGGGGGAAGACTGCTCTTTTACAAGGGACTAGAAACTGTGGTCACAACTGGCACCTGTATCGTCAGGTGTAGTTAAGCAGCCAAGGATTGCTTTAATGTAAAACCTGACCTGAGACGTGGCTGGAGTTACACTGGAAGAACTGCAAACGACGTCCTAGCCCAAATCCCCTCCCTTCATGTGGAAAAATGGGCACAGTTATTACGAAAGACATAACTAATTCAATGTTTGGATAGTGTAGACATAAATGTGTCAGCAACAGCAGAGTCTCCTACAAGGGGGTGTATTTTTTCATTACTTTTCAAGTTAAAGGAAGTGGAAAAAATTCCTTGGTGTGCCAGTAGTATAGGATGAGGCTCTAAACTGTCTTGACCGTTATGAAAGTGGAATTTAAACTTCTAGATATTTTTGGTATCTTCAGTAATTTTATATTATATTTACATTTATCTTCAAATGTAATTTTTTTCAGAGTCTACATGAAAAATAATCTTGAAGAGGAAGCTAGGCCTTTTTAGTGCTGTGAGACTATCTTAATCAGAGTGAAAGAGAGGCAGTAGAAAGTGGAGACTAACCCTATCCTGAATGAACACTGATTTTTATTTGGGATTCTCAGTTGTGCTTCTCTGTTTTTTTGTAGTGCTCTTATTTTTATTTCATTAATCATACCTTAACATTAAATGGTGTCTGTTGAAACCTGGGAGTGTTTGTTTTCTTTGTTCAGTTGATATGTCCTCTAATAATAAACCTTCATTTCTAGAAATGGATGTAGCTAAGTTCCAGGAAGATACGTATAATATAATGATAGTAAATATTATAGACATAATTGCAAACAGACTAAGGTCAACTTGGAAACCTGTAATTTATTTTTAAATCTCATTGTTTTACTCTGTAATTACTTTTAGAAAAATGGAAGAATTTCTGAATTTTGAACGAATAACAGTATCATTTAAAGAAGCTATTTTGCTAGATTATTACACTTCAGGATTTTTGTGGGCTAAAGAAATGAACTTCAGTCTTATACAGCTCTCAGGATTCATGGATCTATTAAATTTCCTGTTGGAGAACCTCAGTGGTAAGTACTTAAAAACTGTAAAATAAGTATCTGAAAAGGAAGGCAAGAATGTTTTCCAGTCATTTTAATAAAATGATATTTAATTACAAGTAATTGTAAAATTATTCTTGAATGTTAACATGTTATATCTTGTACCTGAAAAGAATTCTTATTGGCAGATATTAAACTTCTGTTAGAGAGGACAGTAGTCTTTCTAGCAGAGTATCTCGCATTCTTTGTTTGTACAGCATGTGCTACAAAAGGGCTAGGTTCTGAAAGGACTTCATCTTTGCTGTGGTAAAATAAATAATAGTTAAGCAGAGTGAGAGCAAGAAGCTCCTAAATTCCAATTCCAGCTGTCCCAGTGACTTACTCACTGTAGCCTTGGGCACATTTCTCTGCTGTTTGAGATATTCAGTACATCCTGTAGCATTACAGCAGGTGAATTACATTGATTTTATCCTTGGAGGTCAACTCTTAGGCAGCTTTCAATATGGCAAATGCTGCACTTCTGGCACAAAATATATCGGTTAACTAAAGAATGTTGAGGGAATTAAACTGGCATCACTGCCAAAGATGAAAAATGACAAAGAAAGGATTGTAGCTTCTGTGGCTATGAGGAAATTTGCAACAAAGCATGTAGCTTGGGTCTGGTGGGAACAAAATGACCAGAAAAATGGAAGCAGCATGCTCTAAACCCCGTTTTTCAGAGATCACAATGCTTACTTAACGTTCACTTTCAAGGTGATTATGTTGAGAAAAGTCCATCCCATAGGAAAAGCAAAAGGACTCAGCAGCTCCATTCAAAGAGAAGATGAATATTTACCATCAAGCTCATAATAGTTGTTATACTCTTTTGTTGTCCTTTAATTCAAGGGCCTTTCTGACTTGGAATTTTGACAGAATTTGTACGTGCTTTACGATCATTGGAATTCCAGTTGTCCTTCCTGTCTCCAGTGAGAAAGTATCTTAACATATGCTAACTATATTAATGTAACAATGGAGAAGAATGGAAACATGTCAGAAATTAGTTTTATGAGACTGTACGTAATGTATATGTACTAGACGGGCTAATTATTAAAGCTGACTGGTGTTTTTCAGGAATGTAATCTTAGTTGCATGAAGCCTTGCCAAACTTTAACTCTTTAAGCTGAAATTTTCCATGGCAGTGTCTGCCTTTGATTAATTTTTTTATATAAAATTACAACTAAAACAGTTCAATGGGCTTGCAGAGAGAAAAAAATTATACTGCTTTATGACCTTATTTTTTTATTTGCTTAAACAGCTTTTATAGCCCTGCGCTCCAAAGTAAATAAGGTTTGACAAACAATTGTTGTGAATTTGCTTTTTGATGTCCTCTGAAAATCCATTTGCATTTGGCTAAGACAGATAGATTTGGGAGAAAGAAAATGCAGGTGTAAATGCTTACAGGAGACTTCTTATATTTTTTTCACAGCTAAATTCCCCGAATAATCCATCTTATAAAGTACGCTGTAGCTTAGAGCTGAGATGAATTTCCTTGTAATTACTGCTCCCAGCTACTGCAAGTTCCAAGACCAAATGTATCAACCAAGACCAAAATGCTAGTGTCTTCTATATTAATGACCATTTCCTTTCCCTCCCCTACACTGGACCTGAGCAGCCTGGACAATTAAGCTGATTTGACCATAATAGCAAGAATAACATGGAGCAAGAATGGATTTAGAGGAGGGTAGAGGAAACTCATTTAAGGCTAATAAATGAGAGGGGAAAACTGAGGTTTGGCAGCTGGAGACTTTGGTTGATGGGGAGGCAGGATGAATTACTTATGTGTCTTGGTTCATCTTCTATCCATTGAGGGTAAAATGCTCCTTAACTCACAGAAGTAGTGTGAGAGCCTTTCTGAGAGAGGTAGTTGGGGCTCAAAACTAGTTGTGCAGAGGAAAGAGAAAATTTGGACTAACTGGTGACAGGCCAGGGTGTTGTGATTTTTCATGGTCTTGTCATGTGCCTTCACTTCCCTACTAACTGTCATATTCCTGGTTCTATTGCTCTTTCTCATTTCCCATGGCTTCTATTCTATTTCCTTTGCATTCTCTGTATTTCTTGCTTCTTCCATTATGGTTATTTATTTTGTGCTGCCTCAGCTACTGAAAACTGAGGTGAAATTTTCAGCAGTTTGATTGCTGTGCCACTAAAGGGCAAAAATGATAAAGACCAGAGTTCTGTAAGTTTGTTGTGTTTTTGTTGTTGTTGTTGTACAAAGAACTGAGGAGCAGATCCATAGAGAATTAAAACAATAAGGAAAATAAAACTATTTCACCACTGGTGGATATTCCCCAATTTTCTACTCTAGATTTTTTAGAGTTAACAAGAAAAAGTTAACTGTGTTCAAACATTTTTTAAACTCCACCATGGTTCTAGTGATGGCACATATTGTACACAAATCAGAAAGACAAATCCTTTCTTTTCAAAAGTTCAGCCAACACTGATATATTTCAGGTTTTCCTCTTTGTCAGGACAGTTAACAAAAATAATTTATATTTTATTCAAAGCTCTTTGGGCATTTGGTTTTGATTTCCAGGGTAAAAACGTGAAGTAATTATGTATTTTGAGGGTTTGCAAAAATGTCTCCAAGTTTGCTGGTACGTGCAGAGCATTATGCATATTCATGTTTAATCAATAGTGACTGTAAGCACTTAAGAAAAAGCTAGTTACCCTTTTTAACATCTGTTCCTATATTACTGGTTTATATTGCAAGGGTCATGGTCAGAAGAACAATCCTTTACAGTACATAAACAGTACTAAATTTATTTTAAAGATAAACATATTATGCATCTGAAATGTACATACTATCCTGCTTGTGGTTATCTGTGTAAGTAAGAGGCCAGGCTCTAATATCTTAAACCACCCATTATTGTGATCCTTACATTATGCAGGTGGATCAGTGATTTTGAGATGAAATTTTAATGCATGTTTTATTGGTAAGAATAATGTCAACAGACCAAAATGTTTGACTGCTGTTGCTTTTTAAGTGCCTACTTGGCTCATAATGTAATTTCTTCAATTTCAAGAAGTCTTGTAATTAAAATGTACCAAACAAACCTACCCCATCTTGTCATGTTTATACTTAGTGTTTGTTCTTTGTGATTACTTTGCAGACAAACATATGACCTTAGGAGATAATTTAAAAGAACTTGGTAAAGCAATGGCTGGAATAAGAGAAACTGATTCAGAAGGTGACTTGAATTTCTTCAGCATCGAGGAGGCCAAAGCAGTCATTGATTACTTGAATATTAGGTATTTATTTCTAGAGTATATATTATTTCTTATTTTAATAATTTAATGTGGTGGTAAATTGTCTGATAAAATAAGTTAATTTTTTTAAATTTGATGTGTTCATCTTGTGCTAATATACTGCACAGACCAAACTTGAAAACATGATAAAATATGTAAGTGGCAGTAAAGATCTGACCTCATATGTCAAAGTTCAGGAAATAAATTTAGACTGGAAGTTTGTCAAAATGTAAGATTATGCTGAGAAGCTTCCTTTTGAGTTTTGTTTTGGGTGATAAAAGGGAAAGGGGAAAGTGGTGTATAGAGAATTTCTTGGTTTGCTGGTAAAACATTATCTTGAACAAAATCCAAGGTCTCTAAGTATTTCTCTGGCCTTAACAGCTGTAGTGGACTTCTTAAGTGTTTAAGTTACTGCTTTAGAGAATTAAGGCTTCAGTCCTATGCAAGTCATAAAAATGTTCCATTTCAGAGTTAGCAGAAGTTCAGTATCTGCATGAAAAACTTCGTGATGGGTCTCAGCTTTTAAACAGAGACACAGAAAGAGGTGAAACAGCAGTAATTTTGTCATTTATCTGAGAGAAAAAAAAAATAATTGTCTGTTAGCAGCCAATCCCACATCTCCATGTAAAGTCTAAATTACACAGTAAGGTTTACAGATCTGTCTCCACTGAAGTGCCACAGTGGGGACAGTGGCTGTCCTACTACTATTTTTGCCAGTGCACAATGGTAGAATGGTTCTCAAGCTGTTGTATCACACAAGAGTGTTGGGGGCAAGGAGATGGAAAATGAAAAAGGTACTGCTGTAGTATATGGTCTCACACTGTACTACATGTGTAGCCTTTCAGCTGATTTTCTGACCTGAATGTGGCTGGAGGGAGAGATTTTGTGGCAGATGAAAAATTAGCAGAGTTATGAATGATCCATACAGAGAAGTGTTGGGAATTCTCTCACTGTTCTTTTGCTAGGACAAGTTTAATACATGAAAGGGGGGGGGGGGGGTTAGAGTGTTTTCCTGGATGCAGAAAAGTACCACTGATTTATTTTTTTCTTTTGTTTATTTTTCATGGAAAATATAAAAAACTTTAGGTTCTTCCCATGTGAAATGAGAATATCTCTTTAAAACTCAAGTTTCTGTAGTCAAGGCAAACCGATGTCCTGCCAAATACTAGCTCTAAACTAAAAGGAAAGTTGGCATTTAAGATGGCTCACTCAACTTCTTATTTCTCCCTTCTTGTCTGTGATTTTTGTATATTTATTTGGAAAAAATATTCTTTCCAAAGGGCATGTCCATAGCTCTTGTGTAAATTATCCACTGAGAGATATCTTGCCCAGGACGCTAATTCCTTCAGTTGCAAGATGAGGTGCTCCAACCTAGTAACACTAAAATACTGACTGAGTGGGAATGCAATCAATCCACAAGACATTTGCAGAAAAATGGTATTTTGGCCACCAAATACGTGGTTGTATGTTCAAACTGCTCAATTTATTACAAGTATGTGCTGTTGCAAGGACATGGATATATACCATAGACTGAAATGTGTCATGTGTACAGTTTATACAGTCCATCATTTCAGTAATTTGAGTATTTTTTTCTAAATAAGAACTGAGTCAGCACATTTGGGTGTATTTAGAACTTTATGAGCTCAGAAATAGGTGGACTGGGTTTTATTAGAGTTCAAATGAATGTATTACTTCAACTATTTTTTTTTTCACATATTTAATTTTAAATTAAGGGTCTGTAGCTTTTTCCCTGCTCAAGATAGTATGACATGTTTTAGTTCAGATCACATTTTTACAGATGAGCTATAAACCCATGGGATTTATAATAGAAATAGGGACAAATGCTTAACCACATTGGTGCAAACTGTGCAGCAGCCATAATGACACCTCCAGGTTTGGTGGAATGTGACAGTTATCATCTTTTTTATCTTGTCTCCTTGGGCAAACACACATCAACATAACTCTTGACGTTTTCTTTCAGGAAGCAGTGGAAATAGGGGAATGTGTCATTGTTAATCACCTTCAGATTCTCATACGACATCATAAGAGGGCCTATTCTAAACAAACTTATTTGTAAGAGTAATTACTAATTCTGAAAATGTTGGTACAGAATCTTCAGTCGTTCACAGCAGATAAAAAGAAAAAAGCATTTTTATATAGTACCTGATAGAGGGCAGAAGACCACACTGTTGCTTCAGAATAAATACTGATGTATAATTTATGTGATTTGATTTAAATAGCATTAAACACAGGAATTCTTTTCTTGATATAAAATTAAGAGTACCAGGTTGAACAGAGTTCTGCTTAAATATAAGTAAATACAAATCAGAAATGCCAAAAGTAATTACTTCTATTTTGGGAAATAATATAAATTATGTGTACCTCTAACATAGTCCATGAAAAATATCATAACACATTTAGAGAGGAGAGGGAAGAGCTGATTTTCAGGTGCAGTAAATCTGCCTCCTTTCCAAGGCACTGGAATATATAAAAGAAAAAAAGTTTGAAATGCTAAGTTCTGCCAGTGCAGTTTGAAAGATACAGATCTTGTTTCTTCGTTTGTCTGGGACATCCGTAAAATATTTTTTTGTCTCTTCCAAATAATCTCTGTTAGAATTTTAGCAAATAATAGGTGTGTATGTGAGAGGACGTTTATTTCGATAACCTGGTGTGAGTAATTTCCAGGTTAAGTCCTAAGGTCTGCTTAAACATAGTTCCTATATTTCCACTGCAACATGGCAATACTTTGAAATATGGCAATAAAAATGTACTGCAAATGAAATGGCAAATATTGTAACAACTTTATTAATTGCCTATGTGCTTTGGATTTGGGGGAAGGGAACTTGTAGTTTATGGGAGCGAAATTTTGTGTGCAAGTTCATAAACAAATTTGGTTTTTAACTAAAGGTAATTGAATGAATTAAATCTAACTGTAGAATAAAGCTTTTAAATGGCAGTTAAAGAGCCAAATGCTCCGTGAGGCTGCCATAATACTTCACACCAAATCAAGAAATGCATCTGTACGTATGTGCAAAAACGTCTGTGCCCATTCGGGTAAAAATGTATTTGCAAGTTTCACAGCTGTATTTAACTAATGCTGGAAGATTTGCTGCTGTTGGGTGAGAGAGCCAGGCCATGCCACTGCTTTAGTCTCCTCATTCTGAACTGCTTCCATGGGCTGGAAGAGCCACTGCTATACCTTAATTGGTACTTTAGCACTGCTTAAATGACAGCAAACCACCCCTGATCTGTAGTATTTCATGCAACACGTAGTGCTGTGGCAGCACACTGTGTTTTCTGTGGCCATCTGATAGTAAATCCTGCAAATTCAATATTCTGCATATTGGACCTGAAGCTAAACAAGTATTTCTATTTAAAATTTGGGGTATTATCATGCTGGAGAGTAACTCTTACTTTAACAGAATTTGTAATACTGTTAGCTTTTCCAAAGTTTTACAGCTGTAATAGTACTATTTTGTTTTGTTTTCCAGCTTATTTAAACACTATAAACAATATGAATACCTCTTCCAGAATCATACAGAAGAACTTTTGATAAGTAATGAGGTAAGTCATTTATATAGATGGAACTCATTATGAGGAGTTATTTAATCAATGCACTGTAGCATATGTTTTATATTGCTCAAAGCAAGTGCATGTCAACATTACTCCATTACTAACATAAAATGGCTGATTAAAGAATACAGTTAGAATAAAGTTAGAGGTTTTGATCCTCATATTCAAAATTACTTTTTCATTTCAAAAAAGTGTAAATGCATTGCTTGGTTAAGTTGTTAGTTGTGTTAAATCAGGAATACTCTTGTGTATGTATTTATAAGTTGATGTACATAATTTGAATCAGCAATGCATGAGTCTGACTCTGTTTTGAAATCAGCAATCACAATGAGAAAAGGTTGTGTACCAAGTGTAGTCTGACCACAGTTCTGATGTTTATGTATGCTTGTGTATGTACAGAGTTTTGTTTCCACTGTATCCACCAACAGTTAATTATACTGACTGTAAGGAAACAAGCTAGCTAGAGGTTCAGTGTTTTGAAGGCAGTTAGTTAATAGTAGTGCATTGGCTTGACTGTAAACTTTGTCATGTATTCTACCTTATACATGAAAAAATACACAGGAAAATGCATTGATGCAGGATGTGGCCTTTAATGAAACAGGTAGGTTCAATTAATCAAATAAACCTTCCTTTAGCCTGACTCTGCATTTTGAGGATATATGTTACAATACATTGAAGAAGATTTACATTTATAATTTATATTAAGAGACAACTGCTTGCTCAGAGAAGCATGGTGGTGGGATTTTTTTGATGGCACTTAACATTTTAGCTTATCAGTACACAGTGAAGTTAAAGTTAATGCACTGGAAAATTTTCTTTACATTTTAAGCTGATGGTTTGACTGTATAAATTATGTGGGATAATTTCTTTCTATGTTGCTTTTGAATAGCTGAATTATTAAAAAAAAAAAAAAAAGATACTTTTTTTGACATGGATGCAAGTATTAGGAAGTTATTCTCAGAATTCCTAAGGTGGGCTGAAATTCCAACTATGGTGAAATCAATGACAAAACTGCCATCACACAAGTAGAACAGGACCTCAGCACCACTGTGCTAGGATTGTTTTTTTTTATATTAGCTACTCAGATCAATGGCTGGTTAGCACTTTCTAATTAGTAATATTACTTTCAATGAGGCTTTGATTAAGTAATTCCTTGTGTAAATTTGGGTAATGTGTCTTATCAGACTGGCTTAAAAGAAATGTCTTAGTGTTGTCTTATAAGCCATTTCTGAGTGGCTAAGATCAGTGCACACTGTCCCAGCTGTGGAAGAGTGGTTGGTCTGCACAGGTTGTCTGCTGGAGGTACCACCTCTGCCAAAGGTGCCACCTCCACTAGGGAATGGCAGAAATGTGTTTCTGTGAATTGCTTGGGTGATGATCCATCAAAGGAACAATTATAACTCTCACAAGAACCTTCATGACAATTTTTAACCATGACTTTTTTATGGTCATTTCTTACGTATGGACCCATTCAGTTTAATCCATCTGTTTTGTATTCTGACTTACAAGGCAGAGAGTCTTTAATGTGTCCAACGACACTGCAATGCCCAAGAAAATCAATACTTACTCCTGTACAGTTTATTTTGATAGGGTGATACATTGTTCTTCAATACATAAGTTTAAGGCATTGAAGCTACGCATATAAATTTATTGAGTTATTTGCTCTCACTTTATGGGTTAAAATGTGACAAGAGGTGAATCCAGCATAGACTTCAAGTTCTTTTGCTACAACTTTGTTACATTTAGAAATGCTTACAGTCAAGGAGAGTTTTCCCTTTTATGCTTGCAGTCCCTTAGATGAACAGCTTAAACCCTGACAAGTTGGTGGGACCAGTGTGGTTTGGTGTGTAAGGCTATGGTAGGAGCATGCCTGGAGCTGTGTGCTCTGCAGTGCATCTGTTCAGGGAACAGGAGGGGGCAGGAGATCGACTGGGAAATTTGCGTGCTGGAAGTATCAGACAAATCTGTGCTGAGAGGCTGGCTGCTGTCCTGCTCTGTGGTTAAAAAAAAAAAAAAAAAAGCAAAAAAAAAAAAAGCTCATGTAGACACACCGTGGCCTACAGCTGGATGTGGTCCTTACTTGAAGCTGAGTGCTACTAATGCCTAAAAAGTTTTCTCGAACAATAGAAGACTGCTCTTTTGGAATGGGAGACTGTAAATTGTAATGGCCAGATTTGTCCAAATAACAAGAACCACGGTGTTCTAAGAGCTCAATTACACCATTATCTCCTTTTGCAAATGAAGGCTTTGAGACGAGTCAGTGAAATTACTTGCTCCAGCTGCAGTGAGTTGCTCCAACTGAAATGGCTTGCTTTAGCTCAGTGAGTAAATTTGTGCTCCACTTGTTCCCAGAGTATTACCTATTGAATAAAAGTCCAGTAGCCTAATGAGAAGAGCTGCTTCTTTAAAAGAGATGGAACTACAACAAATAAAAGCAGTAGTTAGTGTTGCAATGGATATGCTTTAAGAGAAACCTCAGTATGCATTTTCCAGAGAAATCTCATAGCAATGGGTTGTAAACTCATTGGTTTGTTTTTTTTTCTCTAGCCCAGGCAATTATACAGTGTTCTCAATCAGGTTTCCTTTTTTATCTTTCACTGCAGTTATTTCCAAATGACCCTGTCATTTCCTGTGTAGAGTAAAATCAGACAAGAAAAGGGAAATTAGTCAAAACCCAGTTAGATTATGCATACAATATCTGTGGCCATGCCACTTAACAAAATTTAAGTTACTTAAATGTGGCATGTAATTAGTGGAGCTTCACAGTCTGATTAATATTCTGCATTTGATGCAGCTAGCATGATAGATCCACCTTTGTAAAATACAGACAGTATTTAAGTCCTAAAAAAAAAATAACAAATGCTTGGCTAATTTAAATATATTTTCACAGTGGGTAAAGCCTTTAAATGTAGCTGCCTGAGGTGATCATATTGCCAAGGAAAAAAAAAAAAAAAGAAAAAGAAAAAAAAGGTTAAAATTGAAAGACATGAATGTTTGGTTGGATGATAAAACACATATCATGCATCTAACCTACATTGGCAGTATTTAAAATTTAAAAATTCTCTTTCCAGCTATCAAATCCTTTACTTCTCCTTCATCCCAGATCTACAAAGACCTATATATTATGTATGCATGAATACCTGTTAGAAAACATGACAGTACAAGGAATTACTGAGAAGTGCTAAGATGCCAAGTAAATTCATAGCTTTTTTCTGTTACTGTTATGAGCAGTTCCCCACATTTAGAATGATTACAGAAGAAGCAGTGCTTTAGCTGTTCTGTGGCTATGATCCAAAATAAAAAGCCTGTAGTGCTAACATACCAGAGTTCTTCTGGAATATTGTAGTTACAGATACTGTTTTTTCCTTTTGCCCATTCTGGAGGTTTTACTCTCTAGCTGTGATTTAGTACACTTATATGAGCCTGCAATTTCAAAGAAGGCAAAAGGAGTACAGACAAATCTTGATGTGCAGGGATTCAGTGGAGCAATTCCTATTAACCCATGTCAGATCTTATAACGAAGGTTTATGTTGTTAATACAAGAATTGTGTAGAATTTTCTTATTCTTTTCTATTTCTATGTTCAGTTAATTTATTTTGCTTTGATAGAATGATCTATTACAGAACATCTTGTATTTTTTTCCTCACATGTACAAATTGTACCTTATACTGCAGTTCATGTTTTTGCTGCTCTCCGTTGTGTATTTTTGGATGGAATGAGGCTAAGGTCTTTGGGGATTATGTCTGCTTTGAAACATTTCTTAATAAAAATAATGTGGTTGGTAAATCTAGTTTTATTCCTAGTTGCTTTAGCCAGCCTGATGGAGTAATCTGCTATTTTATGGCCCAGATGACTAGCTAAGTTTGACTTCTTGAAATAGTAGTGTACAATGTAATTTTCTTTAGAGATGTCAGAGTGGGTCAGGTTGCAATAAAAATATCAAAGATTAAGTTTAATGGTAGTGCAGATTCAGTATTAGAGCAGATACTAGATATCATCCTCTGTACTTAGACTTCCAAAACAGTTTCCATTAATGCCTTCTTTCCATGTACTCCTTACTTGCTGAAACATTAAGCTTTTGGACTATGTCTGGTCTTTTATTTATATGGGTTGGGTATTGTTTTGGGGGTTTTTTGAAAGTTTGAACAAAATCCCTTCTGTGTTTGAATTTAAGGGGGTAGATAGGAAGAATGTGGTATTTGAAAGCTGATAAAGCTTTTTCTGGTGGCAAAAGACTTGAACTCTGAGACTTGAATTTGATATGTAATCCTCATTAGGTGTCGCATATTTAGATTTGTTAATCAATCTTTGTTTAAACAAATTTGTTCAGTGATTTCTTGAGAACTGCATTTTAAAGATCTACGAAACCAGAATATTTCCATAAGTGTATCAGTTCACACTAGAGAGATTCATTCCCTAGCTAATAGAGTGCACAGTTTTCAAAGCTTGAAGGTTTCAAATATTTGTAATGCTTAAAAACCACTGAGTTGATTTTCTGTAGCTTTGTTTTGTAAATATCACCATGGCAAAGACATCAAGACTGCTTTGAAGGAAATAAGAGCGTAGGCCTGGAAAGGACCTCTTCAATTGTCAGCTCTAGTGCCACTTTCTCATAGGAAAATTTATATAATAGTCTTCAAAAACTTGTCAAACTCGAGCTTAAGAGTTTAAATATTTTTGTTTGTTATTGCAGTTAGAAAGCTGCCCTGGTGCCTGATTTCTGTAATGGTTGCAAAACTTGTAATTTCCATTCTAAATGTATTCATGACAAGCTTACTTACATTTGTCCTTGTGCCAATTTGTGCCAGCATTGACCTTTAGTTCTTATTCCAACCCCAGTGTTTATTTTTCTAGTGTATGAAGAGACAGCAATCTTATTGTCAGCCTTCATTTAGCTAAACTAGAAAAGCCAGCCTTCTCTAATTTTTGCTTTTAAGGTATGTTTTTCATACATGCATTCTTACATACATAGCACCCTGTAGTCATCCTGTTGGCCTTTTTCTCTAATTGTTCCTCTTTAAATCAGTTTTGTTTGAACATAAGTGACCAAACGGCACATCATAATGTTGCTGAGATAAAAGCAAGGCCTTGTACAATATCAATAGTGCTTTCTTGTTCTCTACTGGGAACAGTCTACACTACAGGTCCTAGAATCAGTCAAACATTTTGTCCCTGTTGTGTGGCTCACATCCTAGGTCTGCTATTCTGCTTCTCCTCTATTACAGTAATTTCCTGCTGAGATACTCCCAGTGGACAGTAGGTTTAAAACATATTATGTCCCTTCAATGTCACCTCAAAATTTGTCATTGAATACAAGAGTGAATATTCTTCAAGGTCATTCAGTCTCATTTGTATGATATTCCTGCCCTGTCATTAATTGATTGCATCTCTCACATTTCTTTTGTCTAGAAAATTGGTTATCTTATTAAATAAACTATGAAATTAGTGTAGCATTGCGTATCTCTGATAAACCAATGTTTCCCATTCCCACATCATTTATTTTTTCCCTCAAAACATATTTCTCAAGCTTTTACTACGATGAAGATGGAAACTACAGCTTCAGGAGGAGGTTCATCATTTTTCAATAATGAATGCTTAAAACTAACACACTGGTACTTGATCTTTTGATGTCTGAGGGGGAATTTTTTACATCTGTTACAGAAGTGTATAGTACCTGGGACAGGGTTACTGAAGTAAACAGCTGGAGAGCCAGTGGGTTTTGTGACAAAAATCACTGATATTCACTTATTTGATCTTGAAGTTTGCTATGGCTGTAACCAGAGAGATCTTGAAGGACTTGTGATCGGTCTGAATGAAAAGTGGAGTTTGTTGGAATTATATGCGTTATTACTTGAAATCTTTTAAGCATATCTTGAACAGTAGAAATCACCTTTGATTTTCAAAGAATGTCTTTGGCATATCCAGTTGCCAGAAGTGGAGATATTTGACCTTTAACAATTATGCTTCCATGTGGGTCACGTGCTGATGGTCTTCTACAGCTATTTTAGCATGCCTGAGTTCTGGTTGTTTAGATGTGCTGCCCTGAAACTCCAGAGAGTTACAGAAATTCATAAGCTGTTGCTGAGTACTTTTGCAAATCCTCCTTTAGAGAATGATTGACAAAATGGTTTAAAAATCATTTTCTTAGGAAACATTGAACACAAAACAAATCTGCTTTTTAATTCAGTAACATGCATGAAGTCATGAAAGCAAAACCTAAGGCAGGAAGAGTGCTGAGTTGCTGTCATAGCCTATGCCTTCAGTATGCAGAGCATTTTGGTTCTGACCCAGCCAGCATTTAAACAAGTGCCTCTTTTTAAGCACTTGGGAACTTTTATTTCAATGGACCTATTCATATACAGAGAGTTTAACTAAGAAGTGACTGGGAGTCACATTACTCAGCACCCTGGAGGACTAAGAGCTAAAAAACCCTAGAGCAGGAAAGATTTTTAAGCTCATCATAACTTTTTATTGGAGTCATACAGTTGACAAAGCATCATGTTTTTTGACTGTATGATGTTAAATGAGAGAGAGGGGGGAAAAATCCTTAGAACTGTTGGCAGCAGAACATCTCTGGAACTGTCCAGGGATTGCTGTATATACATACAGATGTGCTCTCTGAATTTTTTATTTATTAAGAAAGTGACTTGATTTCTGTATGTGTGTGTGTATGTGAACATACATAGTTCTGAATAGCAGCAGTAATGGCTGATTTATTTGCTGTAAAGAAAGTCAACTAGGAATCATAGGCTTTGACCGGAAGGACAGACAGTGTATTAATGGCAGCACGTTTCTGCTACTCAGCAGAATGTTGTAAGATGCAAATGACTAAGTGCTGTGTCAGAACACCATAGTACATGGTTAAAAATATTTATCAATCAGTATATAAATTTTAGTGGAAGACAAGGAAATCATCAGAAATGTATTGACTTGGGGAAATACTAAAGTAGTTAAGTACCTGAAGGGTAGACTATTAGGATATGAATTTTGGTTTACTTTTCTAGTACTCCTGAATAACTTTATCCTTTGATGCCTTTTGGGAGTTCTTGTTTTAGTTGACCAGCATAGAACAAAATAATTAGAGCTGAGCAAGCATCAGTAATTTTTTTTCCTAGAATATTCTGAGATTTTTGCAGTTTGATTTAATTCAAGTTTAAAACAAAAAATAAGCACAAAGAGAATTGCTATTCTTACATGTCTCTGTTTAAGCTCCCTCACTCCAAAGCAGAGCTCTTGAAGGCTGCTTCAGGGCCCAAGCCCCATCCTGGTGCCATACAGCACAGTTGGCTCTGCTGGAGCAAGGAGGACCCCATGATTTGGGGGTCTGCCATGTGCCCTCAGCTGTCCATAAAGCCTGTGGGTGGGGAGCTGAGAATCTACAGAGCAGGTTGCTAGGTGAGCCAGCATGACAAATGGTGTCAAAAGGACTTTGCAAATAAGCTGGTGAGAACCAGGTAGGCTGCTGCTTGCATGTTGGTAGAAATTAATTTGCAGACTCCATCCTAAATTTCCAGGTATTTCAAAGAATAATGTTTGTAAGGAATCTTCCAAAAGAAAGGACGTTTTATTTGAATTTTTCCCTTTCATTATGTCTGCTGCAAAACAATACTGCTTTTTGTTAAACTCTCCCATGTAACATAGCATGGATCAAGGAGTTATTAAAGAAAGCACTGTGTTTCATTTATATTTTGCTGGTTCAACTTTAGCTTATTTTATTTTTCCAACTGTTTGGAGCAGGGAACCTTTGGGTCCTTGCTGGTCCAGTTGGACTTACTGGAAACTGGTTTACCAGAGCAATTTGCCCTCTTTTCAAAATTTCCAGCATCATTTTTGTTAGTCAGCACACAGAGACACGTGAACTATTTTTATACCCCCTACCTTTATCTGCAGCTTTCCATCATCTTGAAGATTTAATTGTATTCATTAAAGTATCTGCAGAATGGACAAGTGATGTAGTATTTCATGGGAATGTGTCCCTGTGGGTCAATATTTGTGTATCAAATTCATACATCTTGTGACCTTATGTTACGAATAACATGTTGACCTTATTCATATAACTAAACAGCATAGTGTTTCTTTACAGTGATGATTTGTGATCAATACACATTCAAACAAACTTTTATCCTTTTAGCTGGTGTTATGAGGACACATATTCAAAGTTTAAATAAGACAAGTTTTGCAATACTTTAAAGTCCCTTTTTGAAGTGTGCCAGAAAGTTTGTATGTTTTCTAATTTCACCTCGAAGTTTACAACTTGTCACAAGATACAACATAAAATATTTTTACTGAACATTTAATCTGATGTATTTTAATATTTAATTCATTAAACATTATTTTGATTTCCTATAAATATGCTAAGCTCAGCAAATGCAGTGCTACTAATTAGAAAGCTGAGTTTTATAGAATGTCTGGTTGGTATGTGACGTAACTTATATTGCTACTTAGGCTTACATTTAATAAACCTTAGCTGGAGAAATTGTTTAAATTTCAAAGAAAAGATAATAAATAAAACGAGGGCATAGAATATTAATGTGATCTGTGCCTTTATTTTTTTAATGCATTCAAAGTTAAATAGTGGTGGTCTGTTAACAATCTGGGCTATTTGGCAAGTCTTTAAACTTACTCAATAATCAAAACATAAAAGGACAATGGAAACATTTTACAATTAAAAAAAAAAGGAGTACAGAAACCAAACAAATTATTCTTTGCTTTTTCTTGGTAAGGAGGTGAACTTTATAGGAAGGGCAACAAGCTCTGAGTTAGGGTTGCCTTTTCCTGTCTTTGTTATAAATTTCATCTGTCTGTGAAGAATCCTCTCCAGTTACTTTGTGGTTCATGGCTATGGGGGAGGTGTGCGTGTCTATCTGAAAGACAGATTGGAGGCAAGCTTTCTTTTAATTGTACTGGGTTTTTTTCACTTAGGAAATGGCAATTCTTTGTGTTAATTTGCCTTGCTTGCTAAATATACAGATGGATAAAATTCCTAAGATCCCAGCTGTGTAAATAGAATACTAACAAAACAACTGTTTTCTTCAGCATTTGTATTATTTGTTCTTTGTGCTTTGCTAGACTTCTGGAAGATTTTGACACCATTTGGGTTCAGTATAATAATTCAAAATGTTTTCATTAGGGTTTAAATGGGGAAAGCGTTTGACAAAGAGATGGACTTTGTCCAAAGCATGGTGCTTGATTCTTTTGTGTTTGTCCAAATACACTGCAACAATATTACGAAGCACCAGAATTATGGGAAGAAGCTGCCAAATGGTACTCAAAGGAGAGCCATGTACTTGGGCTTAGTGTGCTCCTTGTGTCCTCCTTTCCCCATATCTAGTGAGCATCTAAAGAGAAGAAGCTGAGGTAGCACATGTGCAGCTATGCAGATAGGAGAGAAGGGGGCCAGGACCAAGCTCCTGTACCACTTCTTTCACCATTTGGTCCTGAAGCAGGAGTCATTTACAGGTTGCTAGCAACAGATCAGAGAGGGAAAATTTGTCTTTTCAATCCTCTTCTTCATTGTGGGCTGATGGCCAGATCGCACCAACTCTGTCTCACTGACCTTCAACATCTCCTGCTCTTCTGTTCTCGGAATAGGTTCCTATCTGTAACTTTTATCAGCCTAACTAACCTTGTGCTTTCTGAGTCTCCCTCCAGTCCATTGCCCTGCTTACAGAAGCTAAGGCTTCATTATGTATTTCCAGCTATTGCACTCAGAAAAACAACATCAAGTAGGTAGACCATACTGTATCTTCTCAGAGTGGACGGGAAAAGATGGCAGCTAGAGTCTTTTAGAGTGACAAGTCATGACAAGGAGTATTATCTGAAGTTTTTTATGGTTTGGCTTCCCATTGCACTGTTGAAAATATGGTAGTGATGTGAGGAGGGATACTTAATTGTTTATACCTAATGTTTGCTTTTCCTTACTTGGAAGAGTAGGCAGATGACCTTAAGACGGTAAGGTGGTGAGTATTTATGTGAATTTTATTTGCCCATTTTTTATTTCCCCATAGATTGATTTCAGCCTCAAATTTTGTCTTTCTCAGATTGCAGCCTCAGTCAGAGCTCACATAGATTCTACAGAGTTAGACTGCAGATGGTGCTGTGTTTGGGATACAACTCGAACAAACATGGATGTTTCCAGCTGAAATATATTACCGTTGTGCTCTCCACTTTTTAGGATGAGTGGTCCTTCTGATATTTTGGGTTCATTCTACAAGAATCCAACAATACTGTAAAAGCATCTTGCAGAAAATATTACTGCTCTCACGACATAGAAAAATTTGCATTGATTACATGCCAATACATGTATTACTCTATTTTCTTAGTGTTAGAATTCATGTGCTTAGTAAAAGTTTTATTGTCTCCTTGTTCTGTTCAAATAATGCTACACAAGGAACAATACCTTCTGTGCAGTTGCTCAGTAGTTTATTTTGACTGTGCATAACAAATATGGCTTGTGAATACAGTCTAATGGCAGAGATTCTCAGGGATAAAGATGAATGTTGCATGCTTCATTTATAGCAAGGCCATCCAAATATGGGCTCAGAGTTGTGAAAACATCCCCTGCTTCAGAAGTCTCGAATTTTTGATTGATCGAGGCTGTGTGCAAGTTTCAGGCTCTAACCAGCTGGAATTCAGGTCTCTATCTTTAGAGTCACTGAATGTTGTGTGTTATGAATAGATTTGCAATACATTGTAACCACTGACAATGTGTGTGTGTGTGTGTTACTCTTGCTTAATAAAATGGAGGAGTGATAGGGATGTTCCTTAAAGCTTATTCTGCTTTGAATAGCTGCCTAACATCCTCTGAGAGTTTTCTTAGCATTCATTTTGTATTCATTACACCATTTATCATTTTAATCTCTTTCAGTTATGCATTTAGGACTCTTAATTATTTTCTTTTGTTCTAAGGAAGGATATTTGGCCAGCTTTTTGTATTCTTCAGGAGTTAGGATGTAGCTGAAGATTTACGTTTGCAGAAATGTTAAATTACCTGTAATGATCATATTTCAAATGAAGTATTTCAAGGTTTTACCCTCACTTAGGCTTGTTGCAGGAGACTAATTTTTAGCATTCCTGTTGTCTCTGCAGGCCTAGGTTAAAAGAAAGTCATAGCTAGAGTCTAGGTTGTTGACTTTATTCTTTCTCTCTTTCTCTCTTTCTTTTTCTTTTTTTTTTTTTTTTTAAAAGTCCTACCAGTGATGCTCTGTGGTGCCCTCTGGTGGGATTTCCAAAAACAATTACATTTCTGACCATTTTGAGCATGACCCCTTGCATCTATTAGTGCATGCATGTTGGTATGTAACTCAGTACTGAACCATTGATTTCAGTTTAGTAATCTCATTTGGTTTGGGAAATCAAGAAACTGTCAAGATGGAAGTAAGGAGCTAAATGTTACTTATATTGCCATGACAGAGATTTTATCTTTTGTTCCTCCCTGCTGTGCTTGCAAATACAGCTCTTTGAATTACTGAATGTAAAAATAATATCCTTTTCTTTGCAACCCTGGCACAGCAAAACACAATAGGAGAAGTAAAAGGCAGGATTTCAGTCTTATCTCTGTGTTTCCTAACCACTGCTGGTTTGACTTCAGTTCCTATTCTTGTTATTCATACTGGTTTTATTGCAGTGTATTTAATTGTCTCTCTTTGTTCTGATCAATCCTCAGTTAAATGGGTAAATAATAAAAGAAAGAGGGCACATAATCAAATTACCAGTAGTAATTGGTCAGCCCAAGCATTACTGGAACTTTGTAATGAGCAGAAAGAACAGGGCTTTGGTATCAGAGTCATAAGGGCCAAGCCTTTAAAGCTGACAGCACAAACACATTGCTACATTGGCACATATTTTGTGAATTTAAATTACAAATTATTGCGTATAATCAGAATCAGAGCAACTGAAAAATCATACAGCATGGATAGACTTTATTAATTTTAGATACAAATGACAGACATTAGACAAGCTTAGAAGTCTGACAGACTAGGAGAATCTTAATATTTGACAAGTGCAAGATAAAATGAGAACTTGTCTTGTGGATTATTTTATTTTTTTCTTTCATAGTGGCAGGAACATTACACAAACTAATAAGAAGCAAACCAAATGCATTAGAATAAAATGTAGAAGTCTGCAGTAAGGGAGCTTATTTAGGAAACAGGAAAGTTTAAAGACTGAACATTAAACAACCAACAGGACATGGTATATTAAATAGGGGACTGTGGGTTGCTCTGGGAATTAGATGCTAAAGTTTTTCAGTGCCATTTTAATACATTTACCACTTTGCAGATTACAACATGAATTGTTCATTTTCTACTTCATAGTGAATAACTACAATTAAAAAGACAACCTGCTTTCTTCCTTTGCTCTTACCTGTTGCTGTGCTACCAATTTTAGAAGCAAAATTCAAGGCTTGATCAGATAGGTGTCAATAACTCCAACCTATACAGAAATACAGAATTTGATTTATTCGATTTTATTTTCTGTTTTCTCTTTCTGCCAAATCTAATTAGGGAAGGGTTGGTAAGGAGTGAAGAAAATGTAGCATGACTATTAACAAGCTAAGCCCTGCTCTGTGGAATTCAGTTGTGTAAAATGCCATTTTTACAGATTTTTGCCATTTACAGGATGCTGTGGGTCAAGTCCAGTAAGATCAGTATGGCAAGGGGAATAAATAAATGTTCTCATTAAGAGTACACTAAACTTGCCAAATGCTACAGTAAATAGTAGTGGTGCAGCAGGGTGGTGCAACTTCATTTTTACCTGGGGGTTAGATTGACTCTGCCAACTAGTTCCCTATTAAGACCCAATTTACTTGGGCTGCATAAAAACTCTAAAGTGACACTAATATTCTGTTGAACTCTGTCTTCAGAAAACAGCAATTTCTACTAATCATTGACATGTTGAATTTCAAAAATTAAAGAAATTGTTGAGACGAAGACTTTTGGATAAATTCATCAGGGGATCACCCATGATGATGGACTTTTAATGTCTGTGCTTCTTTTACTACTGTTGGGTATAAGCTATGAGTGTGCAGTTAGGATTTGCCATCCAATTCAGGTATCCTCCATGTACTGTACCCCAAATAATTTCAGGGGATCTACTAAGATTTTATCTACATTTTTAAACTAACTAAATATTTTAAAACATATAAACTGTAGTAGTACCTAGAAAGGTTGGACCAGATGATCCCTGAGGTCCCTTCCAACCTGGCATTCTATGATTCTAAAGTAGACACCAGGTTACCATGGTATGTAATGGTAAAAAAATTTGGCCTCAAACTGAAAATTCTTGCCAAAATGCAAACATCCCATATTTACAGTTGTGTAAAATACTGCTATAGCTTTGTGACGTGCATGTATGTATAAGTAGAGAGGAAAGTGCTGTATTGGTCCATCTTATGGATCATTTGCAAATAAGGCTTCATATTCAGACATTTTAACTGATTTTGCTTTGTATCATCTGTAGTAAATTACGGAGACTAGTTAGTTTTCAACATTAAGAGAAAGGTTGCTGCAGTGTTTCTGCAATATAACAGGAATTACATTTGTTAATATACTTTGGGAGCATTTAAATTCTAATCACACAGACGAAAGGAAATTTCAAGTAATAGCAAGTAAATTTAAATTACACAACAGTAAAGACTTTCATACCTTTGAAAATATTTTAGCACTGCCTTTTTTTTTTTACTTGCTTTGATTATACATGATCACAGCAGCAGAATTCTATTGCTGTTCCCACAATTTCTAAAGCATTACTGTGCTAACATGAAATATGTATATATAGGTACGTTTGCCAACTTGTAATTTTTTCATTTGTTTTCCACCTCATGTACTGGGAGGAGCTGCTGAGCAGCACAATGACTGAAGGAGAATGCAGAATAGTTGCAGGAGAAAACACAGATATGCAAGCAATATTTGCAGGAAAAGTAAGCTTTTTTGCTGTGGGTTCAGAGGGAAGAAAATGAGATTTCCATCCCTTAAAACCTGCCTTTTAGACCCCTGGGTTCCCTCAGAACACTAGCCAGCATTTGCTGGCCAGGCCCTTGCAAGTGTCTCACAAGCACCATGTGAGAGAATATTTTTTATGCCACACAAACTTGTTAGCTTTGCACCCATGGAATATTACTCTGAATCAGGCCTCACCAGCTCTGCATGTCCAGTAATTTAATGGACATAGGTTGGCTCCTCCTGCAAGCCAGCTCCTGCCTAAGATAAAAAGCTGCAATACAAGGCACTTAATGACCATGTAAGGGAGGAAGATTCTGCCCAAGGAAGCATTTTCTTATCCCTCTCCAGCTTGATGCCCTCCTTTCATGGCACTTTCCCCCTCTTCAGCAGCACCTGCTCATTGTTAAAATGAGAAGGGGAAACTAAGCACCACTATGACTAAAAATAGAATTACCCAATTTTTTGTATTGCAGTGTTTAACCTCTGCTCTTTTCATCATATGCACAGCAGGAGAAAGAGGATTTGCTTTAACAACTTGTCAGGTATTAAGCAGTACAAATTTTTTGCTAGAAATTGTGCTATCAGTAAAGTAAACAATAAGGCCACGTATATTTAATTTTTAATTCATTTTGAGTTATGGTATTCTTTTAATTACATGAACCAGGCAGGCTCCAACACTGCAAGCCTTAGGGCTTGAAGTGCAATTTCAATGCTTTGTAATAAATTTGCCAAACTTTGGAAAAAGATGAAATGCCTTAATATTTAACATTTGCTTGATTTAAATTTTACTAACCCAGGCACTTTATAATTCATACTTTTTTCAGTGCAATGTACTGCCACAGCAGAACGATCATAATAGTAGTTGTGAGTAAGTGTTCCTTTTGCACACAGGTTTTACTTATAAACTAGATGAACAAAAGGGCCTGGGGTATCAAGGGAATGCTAAAGATCTACAGAGCCTTTCACTTCAAGGTCATTGGTTCAAGCACACATCATTAAAGACAGAAAGTTAACACCTGACTGCTGCTTCATAATATACATGAAATGACTTGGTGGTGTCAGTGGAGACAAGGAAAGGATACAAGCAGTTTAATAAAAAGAAGTAGGACTACTGCATAGGTCAAAAAAGAGGAGGAATCAGGAGATACCCAGTTTACCAGGCTCCTGTCTTCCCATGCAGGTAGTCCTGAGGGCTCTATTAATTCTTCAGTCTGGAAAGGTTAGAATGGTTTTAGTCAAAATGAGCTTGGGTTCATTTGATGTCAGAAGCTTGAGCTGAGCTGGTTAGATACAAGGTCAGAAAGGATCCAAGGAAAATTCAGGTAGAAGGTGGTTTGCTGAGGAAGTAACAGCAAAGTTGGTTTGATGCTACTAGGGTACTGGACAAGAGGCTCTTTGAAAGCAGATGCAAAACCAATATGTATGAAAAAAAAATATATATATAAGTCCAAGCAGAAAACTGTTGGCCATGGTGTACTCATGACTGCCTTCCAAGTGAGCAGTTGCAGCCTGCCGATGTTAATTCCCCAGTAAAGTTAATCAAATTAGG
The DNA here is from genome assembly GCF_020740795.1 of Apus apus. Lineage (NCBI taxonomy): Eukaryota > Metazoa > Chordata > Aves > Apodiformes > Apodidae > Apus > Apus apus. The sequence continues at coordinate 31,109,684 of NC_067285.1, forward strand.
TACTCTCTCTTCTGATCACTTGTGTAACATTATTGCTGTTTAAGGCTTTTTTAAAGTAGTAGTTGCTTTTCTTAGTGATCCTTTTATGTGAGACCTCTAAGATTAGGTGTATTTAGAGGAAGCAGTGTGTGTAAGGTGGCAGTGATTTTTATTAGCCATTTCATATTTAGTTGTCAAAATGAAGTAAATTGCTTCTGTCTACAATTATTAAAAGTGCATTTTTTTCACTTTAGTTCTATGAGCCACTTAGATTTTAAAGGGTAATGTTCTGCAGCTGTCTTTTCCTTTGGTCTTGTTGCTTTCACTGTTTTGAAACCTGGGCTGAGACTGGACCCAGTGTGCCTTGGCTCGATGTACACGGTTCTTAGTGAAATAAATTATTTCAGCCCTATGACATATTCTCCTTCCCATAGTAGCTTTGCTTGTGAACATATACAAAAGTTTAAAAAACAAAGCAAAACAAAAGCTTCATGTAAGTAATTACTTTATTGATAACTCTCTTAAAAACATTTCACGAGTAAGGGAAATATGGTGAGAAAACCAGAGAAGGAGAAGCTCAGCCTTCTAGACAAGGGGAGACACAAAGGATTTTGCAGGGAAAATAGTTATGCAACCCCAGCTTTGTTTGTTTCTTTTGCCCTTTATTTAGCCCTTGTTACTTGTAGACTTAAAATTTTTGTACCTTTGGAAAAGTTTTTAGTCACAGGGGTTTTTTTGTTTTACTATGTGTATATGTTGAGCATATTTTGTCATATTTTATATTTAATGTGGGATTTTATTTTTATTCTCAACACTTGTCTGGAGCAGAAAGCACTTTTATAAGAACTCTTACCCGAGTCTGAGCCATTGAATTAGACTAATGTAACAGTTGTTAATTTATAGGTGGTTTCTCTTAATTGTAATGAGGAAACTCCACTGGAAGATTTTGTAATAGAATTTTATTAATTAAATTTTGGTTTGCTTGTAAATATGTAAAGTTCAATGAAAGGATCTCTGGAACTTTCCTGAATTTTTCGCTGTATAACCTTAGCCTACGTTTGTAAAGAAAGTGAAGTTCCAAGTCTTTCATTGAAGAGGCTAGATGGCTTCTTGAGTTAATTTGTGCTACTCTTCATTATAAAAAATACATTTCAACTTCTAGGTATTCACACATTGCAAGAGTATTATTTCTTTTAATAAAAGATTCCATCCAAATTCACATTGAAAAAAGGAAGACATCAGAAATAAAAAATTAGATATTTTTGCAGTAGTCCAGGGGGCAACAGGTATAGTATATGCCAGTACTCCTCCTGAAAGAAAACATGGTAATTATTTCTTCACTTGCACCTTATTTTTGTCTTCAAATTTGAATACAGATTTAAATTTTTTTTTACATAAAACTCAACTAGGATTTAAAATTGTCATCTCTGTAAGAAAATGGCACACACTTGAAGTAATTTTAAACAAATAATTCTTCAATCACAAGCAATGGCAACCTGCATTATTTGATTGGAGGGGTTTTATGGCTTGAAAGAAAAAAAATGGAGCCAATAGAACTTTTACATTTAAAAATATTAGTGCCTCAGCTTTATTGGAAAAATCTGAAATTGTTCAAATGACCTCAGTAAAACAATTTGGACTACGGTTCCCGGAATGCTCGTGAAGTTGACATGTCTACATTTTCTTAAAAAGTCATAATCCATCATTCTGATGCTAGATCGATGGATTATGACTTTCTGATGTCAGATCTGTGAATTAAGGCTTTTTTGAGTAAAGCCTGCTATCCAGTTATTGCCCCTATTCATATATTATAAATCATTATTCCTTCACCAGGTAGTCAGCAGTTTCTATTTCCTAACATTTCAGAGCCTCCTTTTTTTAGCCATTCTGACGCTCCCGTTGAGCAATCAAAGCAGAGAGTGCTGACCTGAAAAATAAAGCTTTTCTCACAGCAAATTGTTGAGGGAACAACATTCATTTCTAATTCTTGTAGTTTCTGTAGAAATAAAGGGAATTAGATTAGATTGAAAAAAATCTCATCCCCTTCCTGCAAAAACAAGCAATATAATAAATTAGCACAGAGGACGTTGGCATGTATTGACTTCAGTTTTAAGTGCTCATGCCCAAATTTCTTCAAAATTATGCTCTCCTCTGATAAGTTGCTTCTTTTTTATTTATTTATTGTTTAATATAAAGACATATTGTCTTCTGATTTAAAGCTGAAATTTGCCAACGTGCTACCTTAAGTGATTGTATCTATTAGGTGCTGCTAAACTGAAGTTTCTTTGAATGAATTATAGGGTAATAAACTTACTTCTACTGCAATGCAATATATGATAAAAGTAGAAAATGCTTTCCTGTAATCAGTTTAGGTGTGTGAAATCAAAATGCATCTTAACTTTATTAAAAGATATTCAGAAAATTTTAGGACCTATCATGCATCCAGAAGAGTCATTAAATTAAATGTAATTGTGCTGTGTTGGAGAGCTGTCTCAATAGATTTCTCAAGCTAAGAGAATTTAAGTTCAATCTGTATATGTATGGAAAAAAATCGATAGTATGATCTTGTTGTTGTTCTTTATTTCATTTTGCTGTACTGATAGTTCCTCATTAGCATGCAATTTTCACACTAGGAGGCTGTGCATATAATATGTCCAGTCAGTACGTTGCTGGCAGAGTTGTTGTCAAAACAAATGGTGATCAATGGAAGGGAGGGTGATATAATGAATGTAATAGAATTCGTCTTTTAATAGCTATTTGTTTTAGTCCTGTCTCTGTCACGAGAGAGCTGTCAGAGCCCTGGCTTGTGCCTCAGTTTCTCCTTTATTTGAGAGTCCATGTGGATTCTAAAATCTGTGTCCCAAGGACTGTTTCTGTGGCACTTCTCTGAAAAACAGATTTATGTATCTCGTGATACCTCTGCTGCTATTCAGTCTAGGATGTTCTCTGAAACCACATGATAAAGTTAAGGTATTTTGCATGTCCTGTCATTGAGTAGTCAGGGGGATAATGCTTTAATATGTTGTTGTTTAGTTCTTCCTAAAGGAAGACATTATTTTGGAATATCCATCTTATTCCTTATTGTTTAATTCAGGAGCTCTGGACATTAATGGCATCCTTGCGCTCACCTTCCTTTTCCTCTTACCTCTTTTATGTTTTCAGATTTTGCCCATTAAGACTTCCAGGGTGCTGCAGTGTTAGAAAGAGTTGTTTATTTGTGCAAGCACAGAAATAGATATTCTATGAACGATTCTGGAGAAAACTTTCAAGGGCAAGTGCCAGTACAGTGATTGAATCATCAGTGGGACTTCAGTGCCCTTCTTCCTTTAGCTAGATTTCCAACCTGGTACAGCCTTAGAGACCATTTCTGCTGATGGGAAGTCTAGCAAAGCTCCTTCTGCCATCCACGGAAGTCGCCTCCAGCCCATTTTCAGATTTCCTGTTCAGTGCCCACTAGATGGAGACATATTATTTTATGCCTTAGTGGCTGTGCAGATGGAAATCAAAGCCACCAGCTGCTGCCTGCTCTTCCTGGGCACCTTGCCAGTTTCCTGGCAGTACGTTGACTGGGAAGCAGACAGTGACACACTTTGATCGAGAAGCTTGTATGATGATTTTTTTTGTTGTTGTAATATTATTGTTTTTTTAAAAAGAAATTATAAAAGAGATCAAGATGTGTATCTTGATCAAAGGGTACAGTTGTCTCCTTCCCCATCAGCAACTTAAAATTTCTAGAAATCAGATTGCATGGAATGCAATCAGCAAAGGTTTGAGGTCTTTCTTGTTCTCACTGCCAAGAGATGCTGACAAGTGAGAAAATTAAAATCAGAGAAGGTAGGGAGAGAGCTAGTAGAACACTGGTTAAAATATAATGATTTAAAGTTCACATTGTTAATAATTTAAGGCTGTAAAAGATCTGGTTAAAGTGCTCAAATTAGCTATCACTTTTACTGTAAGAGCAGCCTAAGATTTATCTCTGATGGGGGAAGTTGCTTTGAGACTAATTTGCCATTGAGAGACAAATATATCTGTTAAGTTACTTGTTGTCACAGAGAAATAACCTCTCTGGTCTGAGGGGCAAGTTTTTCAAAGGTATCTTCTATCAGCTCTGTTTCTTCCACACGCGGTTGCGCATCCAGTGTGATTTACTGGGATGTATACGTAATATAATGGACACCTTCAAAGAACACTTAAACCAGTCAGTCCTATAAATGTGAAGATAGTGCTTGCAGGGGAACTATGCTGAAAATTTGTCTATTGTATTTGTTAAGGTCTTTTCTCTTTAGGGTTTCTTGTAGCATCTTTTCTTTCTTCAGCTCTTGCTATAGATTCCATCTTTAAAGGCCATTTTTTAGTTTTGGATTTTTTAGTCCTAGGCTTAAACAACAATTAGCAGTTACATATAGATAAAGATACGTGTTTGTGTATATATGGAATGTGTCAGCTGCATAAAGACTGTGTTTGGTGCATAGGTGAGTATTTCTGGCCAACATAAAACCACAACCCAATGGCAGTGGTGAGAGTTGTCTTCACAGTCACTCAAATGTTAAAATTAAAATAAAGAATCACATGACAGGAGGACCTAGAACATGTGGCATTTTGTTTAGATAGAATGACGGTTAATCAGAGGGAAACAGCCTGACATAGAAAAGGAAGTTAATAGGGCCCACCTCCAGAAGTCTTTAGAGTGCCATCTTTATTATGATTTTGGGTTACAAATCTATTGGAAAAGCCAGTTAAAATCTTGGTTTGATGACAAGAGATACTGTTGAAGCCACACTCAACATTCAGCTGCTTCGTGCAGTCTGGCAGGCTTGGCAGTTGGGGCCAAAGGGGACTTTGAGACTAGAATAATAAGTGTTACGATTCAGCATTGCACTCCGCTGCCAGAGTGGTGGAGGTGGATCTGTTCAGCCTCACTGCCTCTCCTCTGCGTGCGAGACATTCAGCTGTTGTGAGCTACTTCCCACCACTCCTGCTCTCTGCCTCTGCATGCTGACCCACGCTTTTCCCTCAGCTGCTGACTAAGCCTTTCCTTCCAGAGGACCAATTTAATTCCTATGTCCCCATCCACCCCACCTTTCTCTCTATTGCCAGTTGAGTTTTCCAACCATTAGTGATTTTTCTACCCTCTCCTCAACTTCTCTGCTTGGCAATCCAGTTGCATTTGATGTTCCTGATACGTGTTTTCTTCTGAGGGATAGATGGAAAGACTACAGCTTCAGCATAGGTAATGTCATGTTTCTGGGTATAGCTGTGCATTCTTAGGAGAAGGTGCTGCTGTTCAGCATTTGCTCCCTCTAGGTAGTGATGATGTTGCCAGTTAGGAAAGCTGCCAGGGAGAAGGTGCTGCTAAAAGGAGTACATAGATACATCCCTTTGACGTCATTGCTTCATTTTTTTTTCCATCAGAAGCTGACCATCATGGATGCATTGTTTTTATTTCATCAGGCAAACTGTTCAAACTTGTTGATCCCATTGTCTTTGCCTATCCCTGTAGAATAGAGTTTCTCAGAAAGACAAAATACAAGAATAGTGCTCAGTGCAACCCAGCACCCTTCCTATTCGCCTATTCTATAGCTGACTCAAGATTTTCACTTCAAAGTTTGAAAAGTGACCTGTGTCAATAATCTGTATGATTGCAGAAACCTTCGTTGAACAAATATCAGATTTTTGCTGGTTTTGTTATTTGTGTGTATGGTAATTTTCTAAAACACAAAGTTCACTTAGAGTTTATAAAGGATAAGGAATTGAGTGAGTGTTGGTTTAGTGGGTTTTTTAATTTATTTTTATTTGGGGATAAATTATTTGGTAAAAAAGGCTTGTTTCTTCTCATCCTTTGTTTGAACAAATTTTGAAATATCCACATTTGATTATACAATCTGTCATGAGCTTCCTAACAAGTCAAAGCAGAATGAGATTTATGTGTTTTTTCACCAGAAACCATTTCATGCCCCAACAGAAATGGAAATGACTCTTTTTCTCAGAAACCTTCCAAGTCAAAGTAGGAGGAGATAATCTGTAAGGAGATGTTACCTTCTCAAAAACAACCTCACATCATCCAAGGTGTGGTTGGTTTTGGCAGTTTACCAAGAGGAAACTTATTAGATTTCAAATCACCCACTAAGCCAAGCTATGCTGAAACAAAGCTTTGTTTAACACTTGCATTCACCAGGCTAACCCTGCCCCTATCCACAACTGTATTTTTATTTAATGTGAATGACAGTATTATAAGAGAGAGTTAAAGCTAACCCCAGCATTCAAGCTAAACTCCAGTATAAACAGATTTATGGGCATGTACTGTAATAAGGAGAGCCTGTTTACAATGAGGTATGAAATTCAAGTGTGGTACAAGGAAGTGGTGGCTTCTTTTGACTAACAGGCTATGGTGAGAATACTGCAGATTCAAGTTAAAGAGAAATGCAAATGTAAAGAAGTACTGGTATCTTACATTTGTGTGGGGTTTTGTGTGTACTGATCAAATAATCTGGTGCTAAAACAGGCTGGTTTCACATAGAGAGGTGACTGAAAACTGCAACTCTGAAATTTGAGAGAAAAATGGGCTGGCTTTTGCATTTCCAAATAGGGAAATGTATTTTAATAACTTAATTTTGATGATAAAAACATGAAAAATAACTCCCTAAAATAGTGTTGAGTCAATTTTCTGATAAAGTAAATTTGTTTTACCATTTATTATTAAAATGACCTACAGTAAGATTATTTTTTTAACTAGGTGTTAATTAAAAATATGGAAATTGATTTAAAAAACATTGCACTTCACAGTGGAAGAATTACCACAATTGATTTGTTCTCAGAGCCATGCCTGTTTTGAGATGTTTTTAAGATGTCTAAGTTACTGGTTGTTTTTCTGCATGATTGTTTCCAAAGCAAAATGTGATTCCAATAAAAACAGTAATTGAATTTACAGTCCACAGGACAAATTGTTGTTTTAACAGAAACTTACACACTCAGGCAAAGACTTTATGTTTTAGGCCTAATAACAAAGAACACAATCTCTCCATTTTTATGTGACTGTATAACCTGAAAAGTTTTCTAATGTAGCATATTTTTTAAAAAATCTCTATTGTAGTTTTTAAATTGTGTGAGCAATTTTTTCCCTTCTTAGCTCAGAATCAATATCCTTTAGGGTTTTTTGTTTTGTTGTGGGTTTGTTTTTCATTGTTTTTTTTTAAATGCAGCCTTTTAAAGTGTTAGAGCAGCTTTTTTCTGTAGCATGAGCTAGGGTTGAATCAGTAGAGACAAGCCTACTGACATCTGACAGACCTGATGGCAGGAGTTTAGAGAGTTCCCATGTCAGCTGGTGGTGCAGGAATGCACAGAGTATGGGGCAGTTGGGTGAGGGGCTTGTCCATGACCAGTCTTGCATGGAGCAAAAGCTGTTTCAGAGGAAGTGCATGGGAAGGGAAGGCTGTTTAAGACTGGCAGCAGACCAAGGCAGGAGGTGGGACCTCTGTCCAGCTTGAGACAGTGATTACACTTTATCAACAGCAAAAGATTATTTTGTTGCTGTCAGACATTCTCAGTAGGAGCTCCCAATCATTTCTTGAAGCCCTTTTGTCTCAAAAGTTTCTTTTAAAGTTTTCCTGGTTTGGGGGGAATTTTCTTGATGACTTCCTTTCATGTACATTGTACTCATGTTTAGATAATGCTTGAAGACCTGCTTGATGAACTAAGAGAAATTTTGTCTTGGGAGCTGTGTGCTATCCCACCAGATTTCTCTTATTTGTTAATGATGCACATGGAAATGCTGTACTTGATATGGTCCAAGGTGAGCATATTAAGCAATTGTTATGTTCTTAATTTGAAAGATGCAGTCATCTTTGCACTTGCTATAAGGAAGGGCTTAAGGGGTTGATGAAGCCCCTAAAGCAGGTGTGACGAAAACCATCCCCGTAAGCAATATAATCCTTACAGGCCGTTGTGTTGCCAAAGGCACATGCGGTCTTGCAATTTGATCTTCTGAGAGCATGAGACTGCAGCACATCTTTTTAAAATATATGAAGCCTCCTCCCAGAAAGAAGTACCAAATTCACCTGGCCACACCTTTGAGGCCTCATCTTGAGTATTGCATCCAGTTGTGGGCACCTCAATTCAAGAGAGATAGAGGTGCTGGAGCGAGGACAGAGGAGGGCAACGAAACTGGTGAAGGGCCTAGAGAATAAATCTTATGAAGAATGCTTGAAGGAGCTGGAAATGTTTAGTTTGAGAAAGAGGAGACTGAGGGGAGACCTCATCAGTCTCTACAGCTACCTGACAGGTCATTGTAGAGAGGTTGGTGCTGGTCTCTTCTCACAGGTAATTAGCGACAGAACAAGGGGAAATGGGTTCAAGCTGCAACAGGGCAGGTTTAGACTGGACATTAGGAAAAAAAAATTCACAGAAAGAGTGGTTAGACACTGGAATAGGCTGCCCAGGGAGGTGATTGAGTCACCATCCCTAGATGTGTTTAAGGGTCGTTTGGATGTGGTGTTGGAGGATCTGGTTTAGGGGAGAACTTTGTAGAGTAGGGATGATGGTTGGACTTGGTCATCCCAAGGGTCTTTTCCAACCTGAATAGTTCTATGATTCTATGATTCTAAGTATGCTTCAACATTTTTATTATGATGGTTTCAGCATTCGTATCAGATCCTTCCTGATTAAATTATTTGGAAAAAGAGGTGGACAACAAAGAAATATAAAGCTCTAGCTGATAAATGTAGGCCATCAAAATATTAGTCTGCCTGTTGTACATTGGGTTCAACAGAACCTGCTTTCCTAGTTTTCTGGGATCACCTAACTAACACAAAAAAAGGCTTTTTTTTTTTTTGAAGTGTTTGTAAATCCAGCTAGGTGGTTATTGTGGGAAAGGTTCTTGTAAGTTTCTGGGGTTTTTTTACTGGCTTTCGATCCTTGGTGAGTATAACTGCACAGCCAGAACTAGAGCTGCCTGCTCTTTGCTTGTTTGATGGTTGCATTTGAAGTGGAAAGGCGGGCCTGGAACTTTGAAGACTCCTGACATGCAAGAGTTGCACTTTCAGGTTCTCAAAAAAAAAAAAAATCCTTCACCCCTACTAAAAATCTGTATGTATTGTTTTTAAAAGGGTTTTGTTAACCTCAAGAATGTAAAATGCTGAGACAGATCCTAAAAAATCATGAGACTTGCTTAAAAATAATTGTTTGGTTCTTTTTGCTTGCAGTCTAGTTTCTGGGCTTTCAAGATTTATGTTTCCAATCTTTCCTCTGCAACCATAAGAGCTAGACACTAACTTTATTTTTAAATGAAAGCTGAGATTCTCTTGTAATCCCATAACTCTAGGAGATTTGGCAATGCTAAACAAAAATGTGAATTTGGAGTGACTATTCCAAGGTGAATCATTTAGTGATGTGTCCTCAGCATGAAAGCCAGCTGAGGATTTTTTTTTTTTTTTTTTTGGTATGTCTCTTTATTTTGTCTTTCTAAATAATCTGCAAATTGGCAGTAATAATTGGAGACTTTGTAAAAGCAGAAGTAAGTGATTGCAGCCCAATAAAAGCAGCATTATGGGTTTTTTCCTGTTATGTTTGCATATTCTTACAGAATCTAGGTATTAAGGGCATTCTGCATTAAGATATCTCTAGAGAGGAAGGCTTTGGTTGTTTTTTTAGAGCACCCTTTTCTACTCAGTCAAGCATTAAAATTGGCAGCAGTTCCAGGAGTAGCAAGAAAATCCTGGTTGTTGCCCTCATATAGTTACTGAAAACAGTAAGAGGATATGTAAAAGCTTTAACTCCAAAGAAAAATATTTATAACTGTGACAGTGTGTTTCCTTACAAGAATTTATGGGTAAAATGTAGGAAAGGAGGAACATAAGCTATAAATATTATTCCATATGTAAACACAACGGCAGTAGCAAATTCTTTATATTTAAAAATTAATATTGATGTTCATTAATATAAATTACCACATTTCAGATGACTCTGATGTCCTTGAGGCCAGATGTCACTGACTGATTTACAGCTTCCTAGGGGGAGGAGTAGATCCTGTTTTGTCAATGTAGGCACCAAATTGCTTCAGATAGCTATTTTGAACTAGATTAATTACTGATGTATTGTCAACACAGTTGATTCACGTCCCAGCTCAGAAACATGGAAAACTCTCTTTGAAATATATTAACTTGATTTCTGAAGTGCAGAAAAATTGTATAAAGTATAACTGTGACTTACCGAACTTCTGTCTCCTTTAAGAAACAGTGGTTTGAAAACTCCTGCCCAGGAACATGCACACAGAATTTCCATGTGCATCATTAACAACTGGGGAACACACTTGAGAGTCCAATTTTAGTCCCTCATTGACCTTAATTTGATTTTAAATATTAATACCAAGGTGTACAGTGAAGGTGTTCAGAAGGAAGCTCTGCCATCTTGGTCACACTACACAGATCATATGTCTGGATGAAGTTTTGGAGTGCTTCATAATATCCTTTGGTCCATTGGACCTTGTGGATAGTATTGCTGCAAAACAGGATAGCAAAGATATTTGTAGAGCTATCAGTAACCTCCTAGAAACATCCCCACCTGTGAGAACACTGCTGGGCGATGCCTCAAAAGGCAAGTAGGGTGTATTTGTTGTGTTTGCATATGCTGGCAGGTTAAAGAGGGATGAAAAACCAGAGGCAGGCTAGTTTGAGTCAGTGTGAGACAGTGATTCTCTGTCCCTTAGTTATTTATTCAGATTCAACCACATGAAATGAAATGCAGGCAGCTAACAAACTGTATCCCATGAAATGCCTTTTATTCCAGCTACTGAAATTCAGTGCATGTGTAGGTGTGCAGCTGGGCATGCTCAGCAAGAACTCATGCCAATCCTGCATTAAATATTGTGGTTTATAGCAAACCTCACATATGACCATATGTAAGAGAGAAGTCTGTGCAGGTCTCTGGTAGCATAACGTCCTATGGCAGACAATTAGAAACTACACAGATGATACGAATATTGAGAATGACACATGAAGAACACCCTTTTTTAAAATGCATCTGTTGTTCACATCAAATCAAATCCATGTCCATTGAAAGGTCATTGAAGAGCTTTGAAGGATGTTACGAGGCTTTAGAAATGTTCCGTGCTGAAAGTGGGATATTTTTTTCCAGTGCTTATAAATCATTATTTTCCTATGCTTGGTAAGATTAGCTCTAGAGAATTATGTTAAGATTCTGGAGAGGAGTACAAAATTCCAGATAATATGAAGCTGAAAAGGTGGGTTTAAAATGCTTCTATGCTACAAAAGTCTTATATTAAAGAGAAAATATACTACCCCCTCAGTCTCCTTTCTCATTTAAGAAATAAGGAAGCATAAACTATAAATTTTAATTTTCAGCAAGTATGTTAGTAAATCCAAACTGACCTTGACCTTAGCTTTGCTAATTTCCAGACTCTGATATTTATTCCCCGAGTAGATTGTTTCCCTTCATACCACATCTATAAATACTGCAAACCTTTGCAATGACTTGAATTAGAGTGTAAGTAAATAGCTGGTTTTAATCTACATAATATTTTGAGAGCAGACGTTCTGTGCTATGACTATATACCCAGAAGCCATTTGTATAATACTAAAACCTCTCACATATATTATTAAAAGTAATGCTATCAGCCCAGGCTTTTTTTTATGCCACAGAAACTTAAATAATAAAATACAGTGTGGATAAAATCTGCAATAATAGTAACTTAAGCAAAATTAATTTAAGTAACAGATAACATCTGCAGGAAAATGTAATGGTATATTGGTAAGCTAATTTTATAATAACTACCACATCTGTGGAACTCGTTTATTAGAGTGCTTTACCAATCTTCTTTCCTGCCATTATTCTGGTTTAGAATTTTTCCTGTATACTATTTTATTGTCTTTGCTCTGCCTACGTTGGTAAAAAGGTAATTTGCTCTCTCTCAACAAGGAAAATATGTGGGTTTATGTACAGAACAACATGACATTTCTTGTACTTTACCTCTTTATGCACACTTTTACTAGAGCCCATTCCTGAGAAAAATCGAGGCACAGGGCTGCACACTGGTGTTTGAACACCAGCTCCAGCCCTCAGCTCTGACTGTGCCGAGGCGTGATGCAGGTGGGGTGGGAAAGTAGAGGTGACGCTGAGTGACAATTCCTGCATTAACCTCTGCTGAATGTTGGGGCAGCCTCTAGCCTGCTCAAACTTGTCGGGATTCAAGTGGCCTTTTGGCACCCCACCACACCTAGGAATCAGCGAGAGTATTGCATTTAACTCCTGCTCCCTCTAGACTCTTTCAGAATATCCTTTTCTCTGCAGCTGACACTGATATGCTCTCTGCATTTGTGCAACTGCCTCACAATTTCTTTATGTTTGAATTCTTATGGACCCATTGGACCGCAATGTGTAGGAAAATATTGCCAATTAATTTTAAGGCATTATCATCTTGCCAAACAGTTTCTCACATTTTGATAGTTATATTGATTCAAGAGGGCACTTTGAGTAATACATCTTTGTCACAATGAATAATGCTCACATAATGACAAATCTTCAGGAATTAACAAAAAGGAGGATGAATTTTTTAATGTAGGTCAGTGGAAGTAATTCACCATAAATTTACTCAGACTTCAGAAACTAGCAACATTTTTTAAAGCCACTGTAACTGTATAAAACTTTGTGTGTCTCCTTTTCTGTTCTAAAATAGCTTTTACTACAGAGCCATTGGTGCTATTAAACATGAGGTTTTATTCAAAGGAAATACAAAGACTTAATTGTATTTTTTAAAGGAAAGTATTGCATCAGAAGGATTCATTTAAATACATTTGTTGGCTTCAGGCTCTCACCACAATTCATTCGTTCTAATTTTCCCCTGGACTTGTTAAGGACACAATGTATAGGAAGGAGCAATGCAGAATGGCATTTTTAGGTCACTAAATTTTGGCTGTATACTGTAGTAGTGCTCATAAACTTATTATTACTAAACAAAATACTCAATATTCTACATTGAAGTTTCACAGTCTTATAAAAAACTTTTGGCTGAATGTTGAGCCTATTATGGCTCATTAAAGAGACTAGTTCTGCTGTAATTTTGTTATTTCTTAATGATCCAAGGGTTATTATTAGACACGGAACAGACAAGTAAAGAATGACTCTCTTTAAAAGGACGCAGTGAAGAAAAATATTATTCTAAAACAGAACCTCTGAAAATCTTATCCATGCGATAAAAATGTTTTTGATCAGCCAGGAATTGATTTTAAAAACCCAGTCTATTTTTTTTTACTGTCTTTAATTTTTTTTGAAATTTGGACTGGAGGGAATAAGTGAAATAATGATTTGATATAAATACAGAAAATGTTCTGAGTGAAAACTAACTAGCCAACCAAAAACTGTTGTTTTAAGGAAGCAGAAAGTAATTATGAATTCTCATCCAATTCAGCTAATATTTTAATAAGAACATGTAAGTTAAGAAATCAGAGAAAGTGGAAATATTTGCTAAATCAAAAGAGTTCGAGTTTCAAAAAACTAGAATTTTAAAACAAAGTATATTCTATTTTAGAAATAATAACATTTTGCTCACCTTAAGTCTTTTTTCTTCCTCACTATCCTTTTTGTGAGCTTGTAGGCACTAGCACAGTGCTGTAAAATTTGAGTCACAAGTGGTACAGGAAAATGTTTCTAGAAAATCTGATTTTCTCCTCACTTAAATTCTGCACATCTTTCTGTCAGCCTTTTGGGTTCTTATAAACATGGACTAATACTGTCTACCTTTTTTAGCAAGCTCACTAATAACAGGGAATCTTTGAAGATAATGACAGGGTCCGAGCTTCATTTCAGTAAAGCTTTTGGGAATACAAGAGAGAGCTTTAATGCAATCAAGTACAATAGCTACATCTCACTGTTTATTTTTAATTTTTGCTATCACATTTGTAAATGTGTAGGACCTTTAATATTTTCAGCATGTTTAACTGTAGCAAGTGACTAAGTAAACCAAATATCAACCTAGCTATGATTTCAAAGGTATGAGGAAATTAATTTATGGAAACTGCAATTACCCTGATGTGAATTAGTGTAGTTGATTTACACCATCCAAGCAAAATCGTGTTTGTAATAGCTGACTCAGAACTGGAACATCTGTCTGGTATTCTCAGTGGGCAATTTGCACTGTAGAGGCCCCAGACGTACCATTTTGGTATTATACTCTGTTCATTACTTGTTCAAAAATGCCTTTTGTCAACGTACTTGGCATGTGTGTTCTCTGTCATCCATTAAAAAAAAAAAAAAAAAAAAAAAAAAAAAAAGTGACACCAAATCCTGTCCCTTTAGAGGTCTCAGGAGCACCTTTTGCATCACTTGTGAGAGCCTGAGCAAGGACTAAGTGCTGCACCCAGCTCCCGCAGGGGGGGGAAATTCTTTCCTTCTCAGAGCATTCCTAGAGCTGCAGTTCACAACTGCAGTGGAATACCAGTGTGGCTTCCATGTTCACAGGAAAGAGGAATTGGAACAAATTGATGAAGTAGGAAAACTTGGACTGTTAGCAGTTCTTAAATTATAGTCACATATTAAAATATTTTTCTTAAGGCCTTATTTGGTGCATTGTCACCACAGCTTTACTCCAGCTGACTCCTTCGAAAAAATACCCTGGGGGTCAGCTGGGCCCCTTCATTCCAAAATGCAACAAGATTCCTGCTCAGAAGTGACCAAATTGCATTGGGAAGACTTCATGTTAGCTAAGCTCTGTGTTTTCTAAACTTAATTATCCACATGAGTAAGAAGCTGTAGTGTTAGGAAATTATGAAAATCATCTGTTCTTTCCAAGTATTATAAAGAGGGCCCCTTGAGATGCAGCAAGAAATTGAAGCTGATCTATAATCATTTTCAGTGTGCTTTCCAGTTCTGAGCACCTGGATAGTAACAAAAAAGGTATTGTTTTTTTGTTGTTTGCCAGCCATTTCATTTCCATTTTTAAAAATCTGCAATAAACCTCTGAGCAATAATTAAACCTGAATGACATTGGTGTTTTTTTTAATGCTGCCAGTATGTGTTGAGTCATTTATTCGCACTGGAGCCCAGTCACTAATGATCTTTATTCCCCAGAATATATCATGACTTCTCTTCTAAGATTGAATGAAGTTGCTTTTAATGCATTAATTAGTCAACAGAGGATGTTTAAGTCAGCACGTCTCCCCATGCAACTTCATAAGCTCAGGGTCTGCCTGGCCAGATCTGGGCAGGGAAGGAGAGATGCTGACAGTCTGTCAGAGCAGGAGTTCTCAAAAGCAGGCTTCCTGTATTATTGCATGTCTTTGGGCTGATGCTGGGTGGCCTCGTGGAGAGCAGGAGGATATTCTAACTCACCTATTTCTTGTGTTTGGTTGCTGCTAGGGGTCTGATCAAGAGCCCGAGTCCTTTGAAACAGATTCTGTGGATGGTGTCATTGATGAAGATCTGAAGTCTGCAGTGGCTGAAATCCTAAACGAAATTATTTGCAACCTTGAGGTACTATTACTAGAAAGCCATTTCACTAATTCTGTCTATGGTTAATTAGCTAGCTCAATCTTAATGAATATAAACTGTATTCAAAGCTGGCAAAAAGTACATCCATATGCTGTAAAAATGTGAATTAGCCTTTATAAATAACTCCTAGTTTAGTCAGTTTACATGTGATAATATCAAAAAAACCCAATAATATAACAACATGTATCTTCAGCATTAATATGTGTTAAGAAACATGGGCCAAATCCTGCTCTCAGTAGTGTCACTGTTAAAATTCTTTTTCAGGAGTTCAGGATAAGCTGCTGTGATGAAGCATATGCAATGCATGCTTAATATATATTTTTAGATGTATCTATGTTACACATCCTTCAATCTGTGTAAGAAATAACAGATTTATGCCAATTCTAGACTTCATTTGGTAGATGTGTAACTATACCAGAGCTGCCTTAATGGAACAGATCAGGTTTCAGGACGTAGTCTGTAGGCTCTGAGGAGTCCCTGAGTTCTTTCTGTGGGGTTCTTGAAAGGGAAGGAAGCTGTTGTCAGTGGACATAAATTTGTTGTAGGGTGATCTGCCTCTCTGCAGGGAGGTCTGTAAATTGAAACATGTAGAAAACCAGCAGAGTAGATCATTGTTATTTTGTAAAATGCTCCCTCGAGCATATGAAATAATTGCAAGCAAAACAGCTAGAACTCAGTTCCACCCAGGAACTGGTAGGATTTGTCATTGTTTGCAACAGCCAGGTGGCATTAGGCACTTTAAACATTTGCTGCAGCACATTGGACACTGTTGTCCAAGCAGCAGTGTCTTAAATATCTAATATTTAATGTCTGCATTAATGTCTGAAAATAGTATGATATTGTTAAAAGGCTTTTTACATGGATTATGTATGAATGAGTGATATAAATTGGAATGATGACACCTTCATTAGATCTACCTATTTGATTTCACATTCCATTTCAACATATCTTTAGGAACAGGAGGAAACCTGGCCTATGTTGTCTTGTTCCTGTCTCTGCCTATAGAAAAAATTAAATACCTGGTTTTCACTTGACTTTGATTTCATTAGCATCAGTGTTAAGAACTTCTTTTTTTTCCTTAAAAAAAAAAACTGCAGAGATTAGAAAACTGGGGGTTTTTTTACTTCTTTTGCAGCTCTGGTTATAGACACAGAAAATAATTTCCTTTTTGGTTTTTAGAAGTCCACCACCAATATATCACCTGATTTCTCAGTTTGTTGACCTCTGAGGTAATCTTAGAATTATATTTTTGCCTGACACATGGTCAAACTCATACCGATTTGTTGTTATGTGTGAGCTGTGATTTCACAATCTGCATTATGCCTCCAGGGAACATAAGGCAGCTGTTGCTCTAGTTGAATCTAGGAAATTACTTATAGTCTGAAATGACAGTGCTGGCACACAGCGATCACAACAGCAGCCATACTGAGTGTGGTGGCAGCTGATTGCCACTGGAGGTAGAGCCAGGGACAGAGAGGTATAAAAAATGAAGAAGAAAAGGCAACGTAATTCTTGGTACTTGAGGATGGATTGAATGTGGTGAAGGCCATCTCCAAAGATACAAAGTTAAGATAGAAATTCCAGCTTTTTTCTGCTGATCTGAGACACCGAGACCTTTGGAAACATTTTATCTGTGGTTATCCATTGGTAGGTTGCTCTGTAGCACTAGTAGGGATTTCTAGACCTGACAAAAAGTTCCTAAAATGCCAAATTTACTGCAAGCTCATCTGGGCCAAATCCATTCTCTTTATCAAAATTGCATTAAGTCCATTAAGAATGTAAGTCTAAGTTTTTGAACAGTTTATGTGCAGTCTGTAAAGGACCTCTGAGCCCATTCTGGTTGTTTGAACAAAACTTTGCGACTCTTGGAAAGACCATCATTGTTCTCCTTCTGTTTCTCATGAACTTTTGCAGTTATGAATGCTGATATTGAGAAATACACATAAATTCCCCATAAACACCAGTATCTATTGCCATTTTTCCAGTGATCTCATGTTGCCAAATGCTATAGAATTAAAGATTGCTATGTATTATCACTGCCAAAGATTTCACTAAAATATGTCACCACCCTTGCACCTTCTCCACAAATGTTACATTGTAAATTAAACTCTCCATACCTACAGCAGTCTGGATTTCCAGAATGAGATACACATTCATAATTGTGTATGTAATTAAGACAGACAAGCAACATCACAGAAATATGTTTTTTATTGTTTGTTTTCAGTACTACTTTCTGATTCCAGCAATCTTTCCATAAAATGTATTACACTGGAGAACAAACATCTGCAGCAAAGGAAAAACAGTGGCAACAACCAACTCCCAAAGCAATTTTTCTGATTTGGTGTTTATTGGTAAAGGCTGCCTGAGAATACAGGCAAATTAGCCTATCTCCCCAGACAAGGTTTCATGAAAAATGCCGGTCCCAGGTCACTTCCTGCTCATGGCAGTTGTGCCCTGCGTGGGGATTGTGCCCAGTGAGATGATAAAGTGTTATCAGGTAAGCACA
Organism: Apus apus; assembly: GCF_020740795.1. Taxonomy (NCBI): domain Eukaryota; kingdom Metazoa; phylum Chordata; class Aves; order Apodiformes; family Apodidae; genus Apus; species Apus apus. The sequence goes on from NC_067285.1 coordinate 31,127,664, forward strand.
GGCTGACACACCGTTGTGCCTGCAAAACAGGAAGGTGTGCAGGATAATGTCTGTCTTGCTGCACTACCATGTATCACAGCCACAAAGACAATGTGCAGCCTGAGATAGCTCCAGCAGAACCACCATTTATTTCTTCTTCTTCTGATTTTCTTTACAGGCAGAGCTAGATGAAGAGCTGCAAATGCAAGAAGAAGCTTAAAATTTGAGAAGAGAAAAATTAAAAAGTCCTAAGTAGCCAGATAAGAAAAGTGAAGTTGAATTTTGCAGGACTTGGACAGGAGGGGATGGCACGCACAGCAGGCTGGCTCCCTGCCTGGGAGTCATTATTGCTACAGAAAGGAAAAAGGTTCTGTTAACATTTACCTAGAAATAGTTCATCCTGGTTCCTCAAACTTACTGTGTTCTGCCAATGTTGTTGCTTAGTTTAGACTTAAAGAGGAGATTATAAACAGGAGGATATGTAATTAAAACATGTTGAAGTTCAGTTTATTTCTGAATAGAAATCCTAATCTGGGGGGGGGGGGGAAGCTGTAGTTTCATTCCTTTTTCCAGTTGTGAAACATTTAACAGTTTCTGCTTTAGACCTGTGGATTTTTCTCAGGGAATTTTGCTGGAAGGAGAATACACAGAGAGACAGCAAGCCTCATTTTGAGGCATTGCAGGTATAAGGGGAGAATTTAATTAACATGTAATAACACACTTTTCGCTGGAGTTATTAGTTAATGGTATGTATGTTATTTCATTTTAAATTGCTTCCTAGGCTTTAAAACAAATTTAATATCTGACACTTCTTTATTTCTACCATATTAAAATGGCATAAATGAAGAGCTTCTACTTCTACAGTATTCCCAAGAAGAGTTCCTTTTGGAAAATTTTCTGGAATGCATGTAACCTTTCATCTGAGAATGTTTCCATACTGTGTCAGACGCTATAGAAATGTCTCATACTCCAAAGAAGTGACCTCAGAAGAACCAGTTTAACATCTAATTTTCAGACTGAGCTAAGTGCTGTGCTGCAGAACCCGGTGTCCTCAGCAGCGTGTTGACTGCAAGCCGCGCTCTCAGGCGCAAAGGCTGGGTCGGATAGCGTGGCTAGTGGAATATTCGAGAACCAGACTTTGTAGCATCACAATTTCGTAGCTGTTTGGCAGGTTTTGTTCCCTTTCTCCCCCGTGTTTCAGGCTCGGCCGCCCGCCCCAGCCCGGCTGCTCCCGCGCTCCGCCGGCAGGGGGCGCTGCCTGCCCGCGCTGCCGCCTGCGCCGCGGAGGGAGCGGGGGGCACAGCAGCGCTCCCGGGGCCCCGGGTCCGGGGGCAGGGACGGTCCCGCGGTCCCGGGCCTGGAGAAAATTCCTCCCTCGGTGCGGGAGGAAGGAGCTCGGCAGCGGCTCGCTTCCACGTTTGGTTGGCTGCTCGTCCCGGCGCTGGGCAGCAAATTAGAGGGAGCTTCCCATCAGCTATTGGGAGCTTGTTCTGAAGGGATTCGTGGGCAATTATTCGTTTTGACTCGTACTTTTTTTTTTTTTAAATCTTCTACAGTTGTTAGGATTCCTGGTTATGAAATCAGAAGTCCGCTTATTTTGATACATAACTTCATCTCCCGTCACATCATGCTGATGTTGCAAGTTTCCCTGGTTTTGAACTCCAAGATGAGAACAGAACTTCTGAAAGCAGCAGTCCATATGAAGGGGGGAAAGGGAAAAACAAAAAAGAAGAAAAGAATCTTTAACATACATTGTTTAGCACTTCAGGGTTAAGTCTGAAGACCACAACATTCCTGCTATAGTGCCAAGCAGAAAGAGCCTACCTATAATTGATGTCCAAACCAATACTAAACAAAAGCTTTTACCCATATCTCTTCCTCCTTCTCACAGATTTTGTAGAACCTCTTGGAAATTTTGAAGTGCTTTGAAGATGAGAAAATGTATATGAACATCCAGTATTACTGCAATGATTTGTTAGCATTTGGTCTTAGTGCATATGCATAACGGCTGAGACACTGCAGAAACCCAAAGTGAAGTCCAAATTCCACAAACTCTGTAACTACCTTCATGCTGAACTAAATAATGCTACCAGTAAAAATATCCCCAAGGGGTTTTTTTGAGTGGGAGGGAGGATGGTTAGGAGGCCCAAGGAAGAAGATAAGTAAAAGGTAGACATAACATCTCTCTGAGCAGTCAGAGTGCATGTTCTGACACAGTGTATGAATATCAAGTTGAAGAATCCTTTAGTGTCTTCAGAATGTTAATATGAAATGCAAAACGTCATGCTTTGGATAGATGAGTGGGAACAAAATGTTCAGATGCAATATGGTGCATTAAGAACAGTCTCCATTCTGCATTCCTGGCTTTTCCATTGGTTTAAATCAGGCTTGCTGTTTCTCAGGTCTCTCATGTCAAGTTGAGTTACTGCTATAGTCATCTCTAAAAATAATTACGCTGTCATTCCTCAGATCTACAGTTGAGGCTTTGGTATAACAATCTTTGATTCTTTTTGTGTTTTGGTTTTTTGTTTGTTTGTTGTGTGGGTTTTTTTGCAACACTATTGATGTAACATAGGTCTTTACAGTACATGTGCTTAATATAGTTCGTAATGGGTTCCCACCCTACAGATCTTTCAATTTAAATCAGACAAATCTTGTAGAAAGGAAGGAAAAAGGTGTTGCCTTCTACTTTGTCTGCCAGAGAAGTGGTGGCTTTCCAGAGGACAGATGAAACACTATAGGTTTTTTCTATACAAGGTATAATATTGATGCTTTTTAGCATCTTCATTGTAAAATCCTGGTATTTGCTAGGATTTTGTAATGAGATGGTGAACAATTAGTAATTACCCTCTAGTAAAAGAATAGCTCTATTTTCAGGCAGTTCTTTTTCCTGCATTATACTGACAGCATGATGGCAGTTTAGAAGAGATGGAAAGCAGATTTTTTAGTAAGAAGCTGGCTTGGAAAAGACAGGAAAGGAGACAAAAAAAGAAACAGTTTTTTACCTGTTTCATAGTTGTTTGTCGTGACCTTTTCTTCTCAAGCCTTCTTTCTCTTCTGTGCCAAAACTTTATTTGAATTTGAAAACTGCCACATTGTTTCCTTCCTAAAGTTGTAACTGGCATTCCTAGAAAATTTGCTTTCCCAGAAAAGCCACTGTGCGGAGGCTTAAAATTCAGCTTTTCACAAGTGAGGAAAAGACATTTTCTGCAATAACACACGCTGCCAACCTGACCACAAAATGTGTGCATTGGTCCATTTAAATCAGACCCTTAAGGACATGATTCATTTGGCCACCAAAACCATTTATCCAGGTGTACATATCGCACTTATTTGAAGAGCCCCCAGAGCATAGGTTTGGTCCTGGGCTGGTCCAGAGCTGTGTAGAAGAGAACATTAGCATGGGTTATGTACACGGCAAGGCTGGCAAAGAATTGGTAGCTGACACCTGTAGATGTACTGGGGTGTGGAAGGGATGTTTTTGCTTCTATTAGCACCAGTCAGTGTGGTATGTCATGCAGCAGCCAGAGATACTCCAGGTAACTGGACAGTTCACCTTCTTCCCTCTCCTTCCTCGCTCTTCCTAGGATGGTAAGGGTTGTGCTCAAGGTGAAACCACCTCCACTTCTCTGCCACAGTTCACAAGGAAGTGACAGCAGTGACAAAACAGGCAAGCAGCGTTGCTGGCAATGAGCAACTCAAAACTGAATGTAACATTTCAGCCCATTTTGTTGTAGCACTCTGAGCGTGCAGAGTGAGCTTCAGGCTCCAGCCACTCTGGATTCAGATTACATGTACATAACAAATCAAACAAAACAAACAAATATAAAAAAAAAACCACAAGGGGGGGGAAAAAGGAAAAAAAAAATCAAAGGATAGTTGCAGTGACTCATGTAATTGAGAGTTCCATTCAGATACAAACAGTAAACAGAGCTTGGAATTAGTAATACTGCAGAAAGAACAGAATGTAAAATATTTGCAGGGTAGAAAGAACCTGACTTTTTACATAGTTGACTTAATAGCCCACTGCTTTAAAGCCTTCTCTGTCACTGTTGCAACAAAGACAGCATTAAACGTGAGGTTTGTATTCATGTAGAATTCTGCTCTGACAGTGTTGCCTAGGGCTGCTAATAGTTGTATGTATTGTCCATATTTATGCAGGTGGTTCAAAGAACAAAAAAGAAAAGGTGACTTGCAGTCACCACAGCCAGGTAGCATGGGGAAGCAAGAGGGAGACCTGTGGCCTGACAGGAGGAAATGATTTACTAAGAAGAATGGTCCATGAAAATTATTCACCCAAAAAGAATATAGTCCTCCTCTGTTGCTGGAAAAAGGCTACTGGAGTTGTATCAGGTTGGGATGCTGATGATTCCGGATGGGAGCCTCTGCAAGGTGCTCTGAAGCACCTTCTAGATGAGCCAGTGCCTCCAGTGACTGCAAAGAGGGCCTCAGGATTTTGGCTCCCTCCGCTGAGGTTAGACTAGATGACTATTTCAGAGTTTTAATTTGACTCTCTTTAACTCTATCTGAAGATGTTGCACACAACGTTTTCTTAAAGTTTGACTTTTAAATCTTTCAAACTCCAACCAGCACAGATTTATTGTCTAAACAGACTATTTTTTTTATTGCATTGATTATAGCATAAGAAATGTTATGCCTAGACAGAGCAGGATCCAAGTCTTCCAGGGTCCTCTTTGGCATTGGTTATTGGAGATGCTTAGGGAAGAGTAGAGGAACAGGGGCAGCCTGAGAGTGATCCACCATTTGAAGGCATACCCTTTGAAATCAAAGGACATCTCCCTGAATTTGTTTCGTCCTTGTTTGAGCTCAGCTGTACTCTTGGCCATGCCATGGCAGTAAGTTCCACACTTCAATTTTGTGTTGGTGATTAACCCCAGGTGTAATGGATACAGGAGGCTCAAGGTTACTCATCTCAGATGCTCTATAGGTCCTCAGTTTTAGTGGTTGCTTGTGTGTGTTGAGGTGGTGTATGTGGTTAGCCACAAAGACGCTGACTTTTAATCTACCCCGGGAGCTGCTGAGATCCAGGTAAGGTCCAGTTGTCATTTTTTGCAAGACTGAGCCTAAATTTCTGCCACCTGCCCAGTTATTTTTTGTAATTTCATTTTGTTCCATATCTAAATTAGATTGTAATCTTCCTAAGCAGCAACACATCAGTCAGTCTTTATCTGTGTGCTGAGGGACACAAACATGGCCCTGCCTGAACAGAAGGACACTGACAAAGGGAAGAAAAATGACCATCTTTGGACTGTCAGGAAGACAGTGAATATTTTGCTGTCCTAATCATCAGAGTAGCAAGTTTCTTTGAAGCATGTAAGTCATGAATTAGCATGCAGCTCCAAGAGCAAAACTTTGGCCTTGATTGTTTTCCAAAGACATGTTCTCAATTTCTTTTCTGCCAAATCCATATTACAGCTCATACTAACAAATTTTCCCAAGCCTTCTTGACCTCCTCCCCTCTTCACAGGAGTAAAAGAAATTTCACTCATTGCTGAGAGATGTTGAAGATTGCTAAATTTTGCTGATTTAGGAACTGAGTGATACAAGCTTACAAAAATTTACATACCACATTGTAGAATGCAGTTAGCTCTATTAATAGTAAAATGGAACTTGTGATATTTCTGCTGTTTCACAGTAAGTTAGTAAATTGCCTGCTAATGTGTGACTAGGTTGGGGGTCTGCAGGCACTTCCTCATGTCAAGGCCAGAAGTGAGCATATGGCCCAGAGAGTGCTAATTTGGGGAAGATTCTTCTTCTCCCCTCCACCCCAGCACATCTGTGCTTGGTTTTACCAGAGTTAGATGAGGTAACAGTGATGCTTACTACATTTCTTTGAACAAGTTGTTTCCTTTTTATTGCAGTTTGGAGTTCTCAATGTTTAGTGGTACCAGTTCCTCTGCTGCTAAATCATTTGTAGACAGCTGAGTGAGCCTGCCAAGCCTCTAGCCGGAGTAAGGATTTTGGGGTGGTTTGTTCTCTGAATGAGCAAGGTGAGAGAAAGCCAGCTCTACTGCACTTCTTTGCTAGTCACAATTACAGTTGTGTGTAATTGTCCTAGGGTAACTTTGCCACTAGCACAAATTTTGCACTGGAATTTTCTTACCAGGTGGCTGTTGGGATAAAGGCAGGATTCAGAATTTGTGCTGGCTTTGCTCTGAGATCATTCCAGCCTTTTTTTGAAATGTCACATTTCACCTTAACAAATTACCAGTTCATGCAGCTCCAGTGCCCCAGAAACCATTTCCAATGATGTACTATAAAAGCAGGACTGACACGGATCTCTTGACTGCATTTCAAAGACATACCTTTGGATTACAGGGTTGCAGATGAGACTTTAATTTTGTGGAACACAGTGGAGTGATGTTAATTTGCTACCAAAGGCTCTTGGTTTAATTTTTTTTTTTTCTTCTCCTCCAGTTTTCTGTTAATAATGTAGATATGGGGGCTGATCTATTGAAGTAGTTGAATAAATTGCTCAATTGAATTCAATTGCTATCAATGCCAATATTTCTGTGAAATTGTTGTTGTGTAGGGCTACTTGAAGGTATGTCTTTGTTATATATGACAGTAATTGATACTGTCTCCCAAATATAAATTACGGGGCTGATTTTTAAGCCCCTAATGTCAGTCTCACTAACCTGTTACTCGGGCAAAATGTTTCTTGATCTCAGTAGGCTTATTTACCTTGATGTGACTCAAGTAGAGCAGAGGTAGGTGTGCTTGGGCTGCTTGAGACTGTCAGGCTTGGACACCAGTAGCAGCCTGTGATGAGCTGGGTGTTGCGAGGTGTGGGCCAGCGCTGGGGAACCGGGACAGCCGGGTGAGCCCCCTGCTCCCCCTCATTGCCTGCACCCAGTGTAAGGTGGGTGCAGGTGCCTCCCTGCCATGGGGGAGTCTCACACCCAGTGGTGATTTTCTCCAAGTAAATACAGAGCTGCAAGCTTGAGTCTGCCAGTCTCAAAGCAAGAATTAGGCTCTGTTTGCACATCGCTGCACCGTGCTCCTAGCAGGTTAAACATGTATGTTGTGTTATTGAGGAACAGAGTGATGCAGATGGATGCACATTATTCCTCAGCTCCGTGCCAACAATCAAAAATGAGCTTTTGAATTTATTAGTTCCAAATCTTGCACCTATCTTAAATCATTACCATATAATAAGAACTCTCTATGGTGCATTGTCAATAAAACCTAATATTGAGAAGATTACTGATCGTCTAGTGCAAATGGAGAGCACTGTAAATGATTTAGAGAATACGTGTCAAACGTTAGAGCTATCTAATACCTTCTAAAGTAGGTTGATACTCATAAATCTAAGATAAACGACCTGTAAAACCACTTAAGAAGAAATAATACTCATTTAATCAGGCTTCCAGTGGAAAGACTAGGTAGGAGACACATTCATAAGGAATTATGAAATCTCTTTTAATTCAGGACTTTGTTGATAGAGAATGCAAACCTACATTTGATAAGCAATTTTAGTTACTTAAAACTGTTTTTGTAATAGCACTAAATTATGACCCCACTGACAAAGACAAGACCAAAGGGCATCTCTTTTATGGGTCACTGAGCACTCAGTTTTCCAGATTCAGCACTGCATGTATCAGATGGAGATATAAAAGGTATTTATTGGAATTACTGGTTTGCTGTATCACGGGGTTGGGATTTTGGATTGGCTTCTGTTGGTGTGGCTGTTCCTGTTCACTGATAACAGTAAGTTTGTGTAATGCATTCCCCTGGGACGAGCAAGACACTATTTAGTGAGACAAGCCTGGCTGAAAATTATAGTGAGAGAAATTGTGTTGTTGTGCACTTGAGTGATAATTTGTACAAATTTAGTCTGTTGAGTCTAGGGGCATTTTCTGCACTTTTATCCTGAAGAAAGTTCTGTTTCCTTTTCTACTTTTTTTTTTTTTTTCTTCCAGACTCATTTGAAAGGTGGCTAAATGTGGGTGATGGAAAAATTAGGTCATGATTTTTCATCATCAAAGTTCTGATTCTTCACTTCTTGTGCAGACAAAACTTCCATTCTTTTCAATAGGTTTTTAAGGCCACTTGTTAATTCCTGTTCATCCTTTTGGCTTTATGACTGCTCAGAGCTCAGCATCACTGCCAGCATTTATTAGAAGTTGACACAGAGCTTTTCTTGAAGCAACTGTAGTAGTATATTTAGCCACAGAGAAATCTTTCCAACGAGCAGCGTGCTGTGACTCATGTGACTACGCTGCTGCTCTGTTGACCCTAGCAGACTTACTCATCATTTACATAGTGGCAAACAAGATCAGATCCTGGCTCCATGCCTTATTTCACTTGATCCAATAAATTGCCACTTGCAAATTCATTTTACTTAAATCCACATTTTTCAAGATAAACTTCTTTCCTCTTACTAGGAAAAATAAGAACACTTGTGTACTCTTCTGTGTGGAATTAGTGAATGAAATGCAAAAGCGTCTGATCCAGATAGATCTAGATCTAGATAGATACCGCAAAATAACCAGAGGGCAACATGCTTGTGATCAAAATGTATTATCACCTGCTTTATTCTTGCATACCCTCACAGTGGGCAAAACATACCTGCAAGTCTACATGTGCTTGCTATGCAGCAGCTGTAATCACATCAAGTTGTAGCAGGGTTGTTTGAACTGGGTGAGCTTGTAGTAGTGCTGCAACTCTGACAGCAGATTTCCATTGGTTGGGAATTTTTGAGATCCTGAAGTCTCTCCGAAAAAATCCTTGTTGATTTACTTTCTAGTTTCTTTTCAACTGGCAAAAGCTAGAGTCATTTTGCTAAAATACCAGTTAAACTCAGCATACATTAAAGAAAGATCATTTCAGAAATCTGTCAGTCTTGGGAATGCTGCTTTTCCCTTTCCTGGTTTGCTGCTCTGAGGCAGAGCAGCTGTTGCATGTATATGTTGTATGTGCATCATGCATGTGGTGTATTTGTTATAAGGTGTTGTGTTTTTTTTAATTTAAAATTAGAGGCAACATCTGGGCTGACTTTTACCTGGTGGCTGGTGGTTACAGGCACTGTGGTGTCTGGCTGTTTACAGAGCACAGGGAAAAACTCACACATGATTGAGAACTGGAGAAGCCTTTGAGAACTGGAAGCTGAAGCCTTCAGTCATATGAAATGGCTTGCAAAGGGCAGAATTGCTTGGAGCTGATATGTTTTTATTTTTATGTAAATGCTTTTTAAAATCTGTGTTTTGGGGATTATTTTTTTTAAAGAAACATGCAGGGATGATAGAGCATGATGTCAGGTAAGTAGTTATTAGTTATTTTATGGTAGTCAGGTAAAAGTTGTTTTTAAGGATGTCAGGTAACTAGTTATTTTGTAGTAGTTCATTTGTTGACAAGGCTGGGAGATGCAGATGGCATGGAGCAGTTGGAAATGGAAGGCCATTACTGTTCAATGAAGTATCCAGAGTTTGCATTGCTGCAGCTTGATGGGCAGCTAAACCAGCAAATGGGATGGTGGGGCACATCCTCAACTTAGGTCAGCTGCAAAAACTGCATCAAGAGGCCTTAGCAAGGCTCATACCAGCTGAGGACCTGCCCATTCCTCTTCCAAGCTGCGTGTGGGAGAGACCTTCATTCCTCACTTCCAAGCAGGCAAATAGCACCTGCACACACACACCTTGGTTATAATTAAATTAAAATCTATTCAATTTGGAAGCATACCTATCACGTTCACTTCTAGGAAGAAACTATTCTTTCTCCTTTTATTCTTTTCTGCTTGAATCCCAAGTTATCAATGGCTTTCAAAGAAAAATGAATTTTTCTTTAGAAAAAAAGTCTATTCAAATTATTCATGTTTTATATCAAGAAGGAACCTTTCCTCTTTCAACTAGCAAAAAAGGGGGAGTTTGATCTTCCTTGGAATCATTTGAGCACCTTGTACATTTCTTTCCAGAACTAAAACTTTCTTACAAAGCTTTGGATGTTCAGCAGAATAATGACTATTACATAATTGAAGCTCAATACAATGCCATGGGGCTAATAAATGGTCTCCTGGTTCTACAGAAAATGAAACAAATCATAATAGCACTTACTGGGACTAGGCCAGGCACAAATGACAAAGCTGCTTTTGAAAGTGAGTTGTGGCCAGAAATACTCTTGGACCAAAACCATTTTCTTGACTGTCAGGGGGACGTTTACTCCTTTTAATTTTCAGGCTAGATTTTATGTTGATCCTGCAACACTGGATACAATCATGTCCAACAGAGCTGCTACTGCAGCAGTTACAGATGCAAATGTGAAGAAGGCCATTTAAGATGACTCTGTTTCCCTGAATATGCTATTTGGAAAGTATGCATATTCTGCTTAAAATGGCCTGATATTATTATTATTATGTGGTTTTTAAAGGAAGAAAAACATGCTATGCTATTAAGTTGTTTATTAACATTTATGATCACAGCTCTTTTACTTAGAAAATAATTATTCGCTTCTGTGCTGCGAAGCTGCCTGTAAATAACTGGCAAAGATGTATATGCTGCTTTGTATTCTCCATGGAGAAAATACCAAATTCAATTGATTAATCAAAGGAGACATTATTTGATGGAAGGGAACCTTTTCAAACTTTATTAAAAATATTGAATAAACCATGAGCAATCAAAGTTCATAATCTGAACTCCTGCTCTACTTTCTTGGGTACAGTAAACCTTCACAATAACTCATAAAGCAGGAGATAAGATGTCTTCAATAAAATAAAACCCTCAGAGCAGCATATTCCAAATCCTCTATCTTGATCTGGATCTCAGCTACACCATTGCATCTCCCCTGATTTTTGTACTGGAATCACTCTGTATTTCCACTGGAAAGACTGATAACAAGAATTGAGCCTTGGACCTTTTTTCTGTGGCTAATTCAGAAGCATACTCACATCCTCTGCCTTTTAATGGTGGGGTTTTCCCTTATTCTGAAAGAAGAAATGAGATTGTTATCAGCAAAACTGTCTTGTGATTAAAGAGAACCTAGCTATGACCTGCAGGCTGAATGACTGTCCCCTCTGTTCCAGGAGGAAAGCAATCATACAGCCCAATGCAGGATAGCTGGTGGGAATGAAGACAAGTGAAATGGAAATTCCTAGAACTGAGCAGAAAACAGAGCTCAAACAGGTGGGACCAGCATGTCTCTATCTTGCAATCGGCAATGAAATCATGGGCCCTATATGAAATATGATGTGTAAAGATTATGCTGTTAAAGATCAAATTCAACTGGACATTAGCAAATCAAATGTTCATATTTAGCTGCAGGAATAAGTTATTTTAATGGTTCCAGGTGTTTTTATGGGAAGAAAAAAACCAAATTGAGGTAAAGAATAAATTAAGGTATACAAGCAATGAGGGGAAGTGAACACACTGATCGCAGCACAGTAATCTGATGCCGTTTTGTGTTAGGTCACAAGGCAGAGCATGATCAAAATAAGAAGCACTGAGGCAGTGCAGAGTGAGAGAAAGGTGTCCCCTGTGGGCACAGGGGCTCAGATGTATAGACTTGAGTGAGACCCCAGTCAAGCAGTTGGCCCAGGTAGCCACCTAGGACAATAACAAGAAATGTGAAGAGTTGATGGGAATCCTCTGCAATTTTTTAATGTAATTTTTTTACAGTTCCTTCCTATATTGTCACCTTTCTGTCCATGTTCCAAGCAGAGGTGGAAGAACAGAGCTGAGGCTATGCCTCAGTCAACACACAGGCTGAACCTCACGGGGGGATTTTCACAACTATGCCAGACAAGGAGGTGTAGGTGAGTGAGGTGCAGCTCACAGCCTGGGGCAGCCTCTGGCTGGAAGGTGGAATGGAGAGCAGGGGAGGACATTTGATGGTACCCAGCAGTGGCTGTCAGAGATCCCTGAAGGGAGTAATTTGTCATTTCTTAGGAGTAGCACCCCTGACCCAGTGTGTGTCGGGGGGGGCTGGAAATCAGAAACCAACCCCAAAGCTTTTGGGCCAGCATTTTTGTCAGAAAACAATGTTGGGGATCTGTTAGCAGAGGCTCATGCTTTGGTTGAGTCCCTCCTTTGCTCTGGAAACAAAGACTGTTCTTGGGAGCAGAGAGATTTGCAGTGAGGACCCTTGCCAGTCCCCAGCCAGGGTGAATACAAAACCTCTAAAACTCTAACTAGTTGTTTGGGTCAAAAGAGATCAAACATATATAAAAAAAGCCTTTCTCCATGTTGTCTTATCCTATGCAGCACTGCTGTTGAAAGCAGCAGTATCCATTCTGATAAGGCAACACATTAAAAAGAAACGAAGGCACTTTATTAAGAAAAGAAACCCTTTCACAAAGTGGCAGATGAACGTAGTGACAGTTTAATATAAATTTTAAAACCTGAACACTACCCTCCAAGGGGAAGAAGCTCCTAAATACACATGCAAAACAAAACTCGTAGAAAAAAAACCCTGACAATGCATTGCACAGAATCATTTATTAGGTCTCTCTAAGTGATCATTTACATGAAACTTGCATTTAATCTAGTATTCAACCATTCCCTCTTATCTTCTGGCTGCATGTGTTTGTGGGAGACAGTGGTCCCTCATCCTGTCTCATCTTTCTTTCCCATACCAATCTGGTTGTTTTTTTTACTGGAGTATATGTGCAGGGTGACATAGGGCATAGAAGGGAATTTTATTATCCCAGTTTCAAACTTATCTCCCTTTCTGATTCTGGCTTAGACCAAAAGGGAAAGATGACCACCTCTGCTTTAAAAGTGAGCAAGTTCTTCAAAAACAAACAAAACCTCAGTTGTCCTCTTGCTATTACAGCACTTTTGGGTGAATGCACAGAGGATCCGTCTGTAAGCTGTAATGTGGTCTAGGGTGCACAGAAATATTAGCTTCATTACACTGTGCAGATGTACTCTTTCTGGGATGTTAGCAGTGGCATGTAGGCTAACTACAGAAATTATTTATTTGTGCTGCTGTTGCTAAAGCGCCCAAGCAAGGTATTTCAAAACCAACCTTGTGTATTTGCATGTGTAGCAATCAATGAAATTGTTGGACTGTGAACTCCACTTAATACCTTGGATTTCTGCTTAAAACTGTTGCACACCTGGCCTGAGATCTAAAGCCATCTCCTTGATCTGCTCCTTGGAATATCTTGCTCAGGGAAGTCGACACAAGGTGAAAATGTCTTTCCTCTCACAATAACATGGCTCACAGCTTCCCTAGGCCACATTAACACCTCTTGACAAACGTGCGTTAATGGCAAGGGTATTATATTCACTTTGGAGATCTCAGAAAATCTGAGCTCTGCTTTCCTCATGTATCCCTTCTGGCACGTGCCCGGCTGCCCCGCTGGTCTCCACCACTGGTTTCAGTGAGTGACAACCAAAGGCATTTCAAACTGAAAGGAGGTATTTAAATACTGTCAGGAACAACAGATAAAATGACCTCAAACAATACCACATAAAGTCCTTTGTTATTTTCAAAGCACTTTCCCAGCTTGACACCTTTGCTTTTTTATATCCAATATAAAATTCAAAATGTTTTATTCTGGTGCAGTACATGAATATAAAATAGATATATCAAACCCCATGCTACCTTTTTTGTGCTACTGCTTTGAAAAAGGACCTGAAGTAAATTCAGTGTAAAGATTCAGAAAACTATCAAGAAAATTCCACTTCTCAAACTTTTGTTCCCCATTGTATCATAAGTATTTAGAACAACTTTTCTCAAGCAAGTACGCTCACAGCAGTTGGGAGCAGCCTGGATCCGGGTGGCTCTGTGGGCAACAGCTCAGGACTGCTTGGGGATGAGTGCACTGAGCTATTTTGGGTGTCCTTTGAACTGGGGTCCCACACAGACAGACTGGTTGTCCATCACATCCCCTGAAACACTGTCCCCCTGTTGCCTGCACTGCTATTTCCCCATGGCAAGGGGAGGACATCTTGTTGTTGCCCAGTTGTAGCCAACCTCTTTGCAAAGCCGAGGTTGCTCTTGTGCGGCGGCCAAAGGGGCAAAACCTGTTGCACTGGCATTTACATCCTTCTAGGCTCTGTATTACTCCAATATGACCCTCAAGACCTCCTCTCTTTTACTACCATTATCCATGTTATTGATGCTACGGGAGAACTTCCACACTGCCGCTGCCCTCCTGTCTGGTAAGCATGGCATCCTGCTGCAGCTCACTATTTTACAAGTTTTCTTCTGTTCAGGTGAGTACAGGAAGCAGCATGATGACCTTCATCCTGTGGACAGCTCAGCACAAGTGAGCCCTGCTGGCCAGGAGCAGGGAGAGAGCTGAAGTGAAGAAACAGCCCTGTCTCTCAGGAGAGGATTCCAAGTGGTGCAGTGAGGACTGACACAAAGGTGCAGGGGCTGGCAACCCTTCCTGGTTTCCTGACACCCTTTCTCTGGGATGCAAAAGGTCAGTAGCAATGGTCTCTTGTGATGCTTTGCCTGAAAGATTGAGATCTGTTTTCTGCTTTCTCTTCTGCTAATTGCTGTGATTAAATGGCTTTGAAATTACCTCAGAGTAACTGCCTACAGGTTTGAGGCCCGTATGTGCACAGAAATGGAAGTAAATCAGTTCTGAGATGTTTGGAACAGGCATAGCTGGCAGTACGCAGCAAAGCAAATAGTTGGATGAATTTGCATCTTATTTAGTATGTCAAAAGAAGTTTTAAGCTGTGACTTAGGGAAGTCAAGCCAGGAACAATAAGCTTGTCTGGAGAATTCTAGTATTAGAAACTAAAGGATACGGAACCTCGTCCAAGGTAAATATTGACATGACTCAAGATGAACTAGTAAAACATTTAATGAAGCTGAAAATAAGGCATCTGGGATAGATGTTTATTGTTAAAAATGAAACATTCGAGCAAAAGTAGCATAGTGATGATGGAGGTTAGTCACAGAGAAGCCAAGTTGGGGAAACAGCATCATCTGAAAGAAACTGACTCCAGCTATTTGTGAAACATGGAAAAAATTAGAATTATAACAGGGCTAAAAATATACATGAATTGCAAACAGTCGTTATGGATATTCAGAGTGGATTTTGGAGACTGAATCATACCAAGGGACAAATTACTCAGGTGTCCAGAATAACTCTATTGACTTTGACGGATTTCTCTGTATTTGCCTTAGTGTAATTGAGAGTTTACTCCCTTATGCCATATGAAGACTGAATATTAAGAAACTTTGAGAAAAAAGTAATGACTTTCATTCATTCCAATACCATTCTCTTGATGATAAGAGAAGTCATATTAACTTCACAAGGCATTTCAGAAACATATTAGGGGAAAAAAAACCCTAGACAATATTGTGAAAAAAAATCAGAAAGGCTCCATTAAACTGGAAATAGGGATAAATTGTGTTGCTATATTAGAAGTCTTACTCACATATAAGTCTACAGTGTTATCAGCGTGCTCAGTAGAAATCCACTGAGCTAGGCTGTGCTGAGCCAACATTCCATTCACACATTCACCAGTGGTGGAGATATTGGGGAAGAGATGCCAGAAGTTTAACTTGCCTGCTCAGGTGTGCTCTATAAACCAGCTTTTTTCTACCTTGGAAATATAAGACTAGTGCATAAGGAGTGATTACATACAAAAGGTGCACTTCATCTGTTCCCACATAGCATACCCATCACTGTAGTGGCACTGCTATGTTTTACATATATGCATAAATTCAATAAACTACCTGGTGATAATGCACATGCAGCTGCAGTCCCACAGGTGGCTTCACAGTGCCAGGCAAGGGCACCCATTCTCCCAGCCCCAAGGCACAGGATAATCCGCACGGCTGACTGTGCAGCAGGAGGAATAGAGGCAGAGCAGGAGGAGAAGAGGAGGGGATGCCCAGGGAAGACAGCGATGAGGGAGCCTGCTGAGCTGGGACCAAGCACCCACCCTTCCTCCTTGGCTGCTTCTGATGGATTCAGGAAAACAGCAATTACAGCATTTGGCTCTGCTCCATCTCTCAAAACCTTTATCTGAGGAAGATACGAATGCTACAATCTCTTTTTGTCCTCCAAGCAATCTGTTTGAAAGCTGGGGTCCAAAATAATTTAAAACTTTTAAGCATAACCATCAGCTTCTTGGACTAGATTTAGAAAATCCACAGACAACCCATCCACTTCCTTCATCTCCTATTTATTGAGAGAGTTTCCTTTGGCTAGCCTTCTTGTTAAGGCCATGATCAAGTCACAGTTGCTGGTATACTTTATTACTAACATAAACAAATAGCACGTTATTTTGTTATTGTCCCGAGCTTCGAAGCTGAGGCTGCTCCTAGCATCAGTAGGTTCTACCAGTACTGACTTGCAAAGCACTTCAGTATGTTGCTTGACCAGAACCTCAGCCCAAATAATGCTAGAGCTGCAAATTCTTTGCCATGCTGCACAGTGGCAGCCCCATGGGTGCTTTTCCCAGCACTGCTCACCCCAGAGCAGGATGTTGACACAAGTGACAGATACATAGGATCACTGCTGGCAGTGCTCTCTGAAACTTGTGTGCTGCAAAGGTCTTCTCTGGGCATAGCAGGAAGGACTTGGTGAATGTAAAAATACATCAAAATCAAATAAGAGCTTTTTGTTGTCATCCCCACCCCAACCTCCCCCCCATTGGTTTTGTTCTCATAAAAACATTGGCTGATTAACTTACTATCAGAACTGAAAAGCTCTTAACTAAAAGTTGTGTACAAAACCAGATAGGTGTAATGCCTTGATAGTGGTAGGATGAGATTTTTTTTTTCCTGCTTCCTTACATTTAAAACCCAGCCAATTCAACTTATTTCTGTCATAGTAACATTTGGCACTATTCCCATATGTACAGATTGCAACATCTGCAAGTTTAAAAAATTAATATGAAGTTCCATAATTGTATAAGCTTTGCTCATTCTAATGGTCCTAAACAAGCAACTTAGCTCTGATGCAAACCAAGATGCAGTCAGCAGATAAATTGCTCTACTTGCATGAGGCAGGCTGCTCTAATGGGGCTGGTATGCCCACCTCCGTGTGGGGTTGATACTCCTGTGAATGATGATCACAGTGCAAGGTTATGCTGTTGAGGAACAGAATGTGGACTTAGGCTGCTGGCACACAGAAACTTAATAGGTTACTAGTAAGTGGAATTATGGGTGATAAACTGCAAAGCAATTTCATTGATTTGAGAAGAGCTTATTTCTGTCACCCACTGTTTCTGAAGATCCAGCAGGAAGGTGTTCACAGGTAGAGGGTGACGTGTTGTCTTCTGCATTGCTAGACATTTTGTCATCATTATGCAATGATCACCAGGTGACACACAAGCAATAGGAGGATTTGTAGGGGAGCAGTTGTGCAGGAGGTAAAAAAAATGGGCTGAGAGTGTCCTGGCTCTACTCATCAGTCCAAGTCAATGCGCTGAGCAATTTTGTACTGCTTACGGAGGAGCTTGCCCAACACAAAGAGAGAGAAACCTCATAATCTTCCTATTTACAAACTGCCATTTGTTATGTGTGCTTTTTTGCCATATGGCTGTAGTGTTAAAAACAGAAAGTTAAACATTTAAGACCTCTTTTAATTGTGTCTAAAAATATGGTGGCAGTGTTGAGGGTGAAAATTTACCACAAGAGGAGGGATTCCTGAAGCTGCCTGTTTATCTGTGGCTGTGGCCTGTTAGCATCCTGCACTGGACAGCTGCTTGTCACCTTGCTGCAAGGCTCTGGGAGCAGAGAGATTGCAGTGCCAGACTCTGCTCCTCAAGAGCAGCTGCCCCTGAGTCTGCCGTTCTAGCACTAGGTTTTGGTACTACAGTTGATGTACTTTCCTCCAGAGTGCTCCTGTGAAGAGAGAGCACAGCATCAACATGGCTGGTGTTTGGTCCAGATACTTAAGAAAGTTAAATCCAACAAGAGCATAAATGGTGGGTCATGGGAGACAGTACGAGTATTCACTGCTGATGTGTTCCAAGGAGAGAGTCACCCATCTCTTGGCTGTGTTTTTTCCTTTAATTCCTGTATTTCTAGGCTCAGTGTGTAAGGTTTCATTTCGTCCATTTGAAAAGCACTTTGTATGTGGATGTGGATGTTGACTTTGCATGTATCTTATTGAAAGCCATAAAATGACCTAGTCATTACAGACTCCAAGGTGTTGCAAGTGTGGTTCAGTGTTTCCAGGTTTATTGACATAATGGTCCCTTGTTTGTTTTTCTAGAGGCAGGCAAAGTAGAAACATAGCTGTGAACAATAACATAAACCTTGCTGTTACCAAGCACTTGGCAAGCAGTTTTAGGAATGCTTCTGCTATTCCCACATGTATATAAAGCCTTAGAGAGCTCTCTGACTGCAACATCTTTCAGCGTGAAGGAAAGAGAAATAAAATCAGGCCCTATATTTCATGTGTTCAGTAATGGTGGACTGAAGCAGAAAGAGACAGGTGCTTTTCTGAAAAGAAAGATCTGAGCAGCTGATTCATGGTGAAGCAATATGCTTTTAGCTGAGAATATTTCTTGTAGCTGAACCTCATGCCATCCCTCTAGCCGGTATCTTAGATGAATCAGCAACCTGCTATTTTTATCTCAGCTGTACCAATAGAGTTTATAATATTGTTCTGTCAGTGCTATTTATACATCATCACATGCCTGACTACTCTGGGATGTGCTTTTTTCCACAGTCTTGGATGATGTCATGGTGAAGTAAGCAGTTGTATTGAACAAAGGCTTTCTTCAGAACAGCAGTAATTAAAGATTATGGCAGAGTACAACACCAGAAGCTGCTGAATTACAGAGATAAGCTCCCCAGTTTTAAGGTAGTTGTAGACAGGGGTTTTGATGCTTCAGAAGCTGGTCCCCCTGGGGAATGGCTTGAGAAGAAGTCCTAGAGCTGTCAGTGTCACAGCTGGCCTTGGAGGTGTGTAGGGAACAGTATGCTCTGCAGTCTGGGGTTGCTCCGTGCAGAGGACTTGCTGATGGCATAATTATGCGGGAGGGAGGAAATCTACAAGAAAGGAGATTTTCTACTGTAAGCCCATTCTACATCTTCTCAGTCATCCACAATGAGGCACAAGGTTTCTCTTTTCACTTCTTCTGCCGGAAGATATTAATCCACCTCAAATGCTTTTGCTGTATTGGGAGGTTTTGAGGACTCCTGTGTGGGCCTGGCCAGCCTGGAAGCCTGCAGCCTTGCCATGTGCATCTTCCCAAAGCCAAGGGACTCAAGCCCATGGTAGGATGAAGCAGTGAAAGTTGTACAAATTACTTATAAAGGAAGAATTCAGCATCCTCTGTTGATTGCAGTTTTGTTTCTGATGTTCCAGCGAGCCTGAAATTCTTCACTACGTCCCTATTCCCCAGTGCATCACATGCATTTCCAGCTGTTTATCATCATTCTATAAAGCCAGCAACATGTCAACATCAACAGCTGTGTTCTTCTCATCTGCTACTTGTATTTTTGCTCTCAAGAGATTTAACCACCAAAGCTGTCGATCAGTGCTGTTCAGACCTGGCCTGTGTAGCTTTTCCCTAGAAGCTGTTGCTCAGGAGCTCCATATGTCGTCCAGCCAAGCCATGACAAGCATGTCACTGGGTCACAGACAGAGGCAAAGGAAAGAAAGTGTCACACACACACCCCGCATATGCTTTGAAATTTGGTCACAATAACCAAGCAATTTATTTTGGAAGTACTCATTGCTAGAAACAATCATTAGCTACCCTGGAGACAGAGCCGGGAGATGCTCATGCTGTGGTTTTCCACCTCTCTTGATTTGCAGGCTACTATCTCCATTTTCCATAGGAGGTTCAGGCCCAGATGTGGAAAGCTGCTGTCAGTGAGGTTGGTGTTTTCCCCATTAGCCTTCACAGACTCTCCAGTATGTTCCACAGACCCACACAGACTTTGCCTCCCTCAGGCAGGAGAGCCCTGGCCTAGCCCTGGGGAAAACTGGCCCAATGGCCTTTTTTGCAGTTACAGTTTTGCAGTTACGGTGGCCACCCCTCACTTAGGAATGTCCCTTCCCAGTGCTCTGATAGTTTTAAGCTCCCTTTCAGTGACTTTTTTCCAAAGCCTCCTCCCAAAGTTTGGCTCTGCACAAAACATGTCAGCATCTGATAAAGGCTCAAAAGGGAAACAGAATGGTATAAATAGAAATTAAGTAAATTAGGAAGAGGTTCCAAAGCAGCAAAACTCCAATGATAGCTGTGGCTGCGTGTGCACGTGCAGTGCAGCTTCCAGCACTCACCAGAGTGCTAGGCTGCCCCTTGGTATTCTTAGAAGGGTGCATCTTCTGTGTCACTGGCACTGCCTGCTCGGCCCTGGACGGGCTGGCTCATCTCCTCACAGACTGCACCAACCTAAGCTTTCTGGAGAGATTTGGTGCCAGAGCCCCAGCCAAGCCAATAACATCCTCTCTGTGGCTGGATATTTTGTGCATACTTGGTAAACTGTGCTTGTGCCATCCGGTTAATGCAAATAGCCTTATCCTTTCCCCAGCCAGATTTTGTGGGAATTGTGGTTTATCTGCATTGTCAAGTCAGAAATGATACTATATGGTTTATTTCCTTCATGAACCAAGTGAAACTTGGGCCAGATTCCCAGCTGGTAAAAATCAACATGACTAAGGTGGACTCATTTGTACCACCTGATGGTCTTTGTTCTAGCCAGGGCTGGAAAGATGAAGTGCATTGTTTGCTACTTATTTATTATTGATGCTGTTTTTCCATAGGGCCATTGATCACAAGTGAACAGGAGACAAATGGGGGAGAGCCATTCCCTGTAAGCAGCATAACAACAGTAGACTCCAGGTTGAGATCCTTCCAGAAATGGCAAGTGGTTTTAAAACCCTGTGCATGGTACAAGTCTGCTCAGGTAGCCTGGAGCCCCTTGGCTTGTTTTGCTTTTTGTCCTCCCAGAGCTGTGCTGGAGGTAACCCACCCCAGCCTTTTGTTGGTGTTGCCTTTCACTCCCAGCTTTCTTTATTCTGCAAAACAGGATGTTCTTAGTTTGAAAATACAGTCAAGGTTTTAGGCAGCTTTTGAGATGAGAGAAGCACATGGAGTTAGGGGAAGAGGGATGAAACAATGTATCAGGTCTCTGTGATGCTGCCTTGCTTGAATTTATGCTGATAGAAGCTTGTGTTGTGCTGAACCTTTCTTGCCTCTTGCTGTGTCCTGATGCCCTGTTACAAGCTTGGCTTGTAGGAATGTAGGGGGGCACTCTGGGGCAAGAGAGAGGTAGTATTTGCTGTTCTGTGAAGAGTTTTGGTGTCCTGAAGCTCAAGAGAATAGCCAGGTATGAGCAGAGTCAAACTGGAGGTCTTCTTTGATGCTACAAAACAAGTGGTGAAACTCTAAAGTAGTGTTTTAGGGAAAGGTAAAATCTCCAGTTAGACCAACTGATACACTTGGGAAGAAGTAGACAAGATTTTGAGCCCATGCTTCTGTGTAATTAAAAGGAGTGCAAGGAATGAATGGGCCTGGAGTAAGGGAGGCAAAAATAGAAACAGCCATCTGTCAGTATGCTACTGGATGGCTAATTGGAAAGCCTCAGGTCTCAACTGCTGAAAGTCCTGCCTCATTTCCTTACAAAATAGAGACAGCAACAGCAATGTCTCCTCCGGGCCTGGGCACAGCTCTGTGCAATGGGGCATCTGGGTGAGCTCCCATAACACATAATGTGGCAGGAAGGATGCTGCTGCATGGGCCAGGAGGCATTCCTGTCCCAGGAACCTCCATCTTCCTGTGGTCAGGAAACAGGAAAGGTCCTCATGGCAGAAAAGGTAGGTAAAGGACTTGAGGCAGGTTCATATCTGTTGTCTCTGTCTGCTTCGGCAGGAGAAATTCCTTCACAGCAACCAGGCCAGTTGCAAAGCCTGAACCAGAGTTGAGGCAGCCCAGCCAGGGCTGTTAGATTTATTGGGATGAGATCCTTACATCACTTTGAGACATTACCTGTACAAATGGTACCAAACATTATAAATATATATGTAGCATGTACTTAATGATTGATTTCATAGTCACCACACACATCGGAAGCATTGTTAATGTGATGCTATAGACAGGAGTTAGTCCAAATTGAAGGCAGGAAATTCCAAGGTATTGTTCTTATGGAAACTGTGACAGCTGAATTATATGGGCTTGTTAAGGAACTAAAGATAACCCCATTCAAAGTAGATAAAAACATTATGTATGAGCAAGAAAACTGAATTACAATTGCAGTGGGAGCAATAAGTCTGAACATCTTGGCTGTTGTGTGCAGTAAATGGAAACTCCACCATGCTCTTATATTCATTTGGCACTTTTTATTTAGAGACTAATCTTGAAATTCTTCACCTTGAAACTCCAGTGGAGGAAATTGAAAATGTTAGAAAGAGTTCGGACATGGGGACTCAGTGGGTAGGATGAACTTAAATCTTAATTGCTTCTTCTGTTTTGGAGATAAATGTAACTGTGGAAAGCATTCTGACTGTCAGACTCCCCAGGAGGAGACTGAACAATTTGTAAACAAATACGGGAATCAATTTATTGCTGATCACAGCCACTTCTTTGGGGACAAAAACCATGGCGGGATCCTGGAGAATAAAAGCCATCTGGCAACACTGGGGGCACACCTCAAGGGCCCCGTGCCCCTTCCCACCACAGCGCACACCTGCTCGGCCACTGGGGCACTTGCAGGCTGTGAACAGCTTCCCGCAGCTCTCAGGATGAAGGCTCCCAACAGACTGGGCTGCCATCAGCAACACTGCACCCTTGCAGCTGCCAGGCAGAAGATCTTGGGGGAGCCCTTTGGGGTGAGGAGGTCATCCTCAGGTGAGTTCACTGTTCCCTTTGTTTGGGGGCCAGGGGAAGAGACAATGGGTTCTGATACCTTCTGGCCCTGCCAAGTGACCATCCCAATGGAGCATCCTGGCAGCCATGGCCCCCTACTCCAGGTGAACAAAGGGAAGGGATGCCTCTGCTGGCAGATTTGGGAGGAGATGCTCTCCTTTTAGCACCAAGTCAGAATTTTACAGTAAGAAAATCTGATGAAAAAATGTATTTCAGCTGGGTGTTCTTCATCCAGTATTTGAAACCTGGCATCTGTGCACTGGCTGCACTTCTGAGGCCCAGGGGAGCTGTTGGGCTTGGGCTGGGCTGGGGCTGAGGCTCTGCCTCAGCTCTGGCAGAAAAAGGACAGTTGGGTTTTCTAGGGTGGCTATGGGAGAAGTTTTTCTATAATTTTATTGCAACACCCTTACTTGCCACTAGTTTTCCTCCTCTGAGACAGTAATGGGTTTTGTTGCCATAACGTTACACAGGTGGAATTTGAGACATTTTGCTGCTGCTTTGCTTTGTTTTAATCAGGCTTGCTTGAAATGTCATATTTAAATGAGAGAAACAGCAAGGCTGCAGGAAGCTCAGCCGTAGACTGTAAGGCAGTGACTGTGCACAGAGCTTGGCATGAGGCACTGGGACTACCTGAGATCTCTAATTGCCACCTATAAATATCAAGTATCAGTGTATGCAGAGAAGGTGAGTGCAGAGGACAGAAACTAATTTTACTATGTGCTGTAGTATTATTCATACTTTTAAGATCAAGATTAAAAGTCTCTGTTAGGTTCCAAATGACAATTTTATTTTAATTTACATCAAAGGATTTAAGAGCCTTCAAAACCCAGCATTTTTAAAAATAACTTAAAACATACTGTCTGGCAACGCAAGTCCCAGTTAGCGCAGAAGCAGCCAGGCTCTCCTCATAAAAAGCAAATAACTGAAAAATCAGAATTAAAGAAATACCTTGTCCTCAATTTAACTCTGACAGCTTGTGTCGTATTTTTGTTTCAGGCAAAAGTCTTTATGAAATGTGGGCCCTTGTAGCCAGGACATAGCCCTGGGTGATAAGCCTTACAGATCAGCAAAAACCATGCACCATAAAAGCTTGTGAAAAGGTTCACAGCCTTGATTTGAATTTTTGGACTTGTTTGTATTTTAAAAGCAGAGCCGCTGAATTGCATTTTGAAAACCGTATTCCAGGGCAGGTTTCCTCAAAACACAGCCCAGGTTTGATCAAAAGGTTCTCAAGTCTGCAAACCTTTTGATAAACCCGAGGAATGTTTACACTTTCAAAGTAAACCCCAAACCAAGTGCATTTGCGATGGCTGGCATCTTGCTATGGAGATTTATTTATTTTTTTCCCCAGTTCTTGCCAAGATCCCATCCATGGCCTGGGATTGGGTTTTCAAGGCTGGCATTCTAACATTTTTCATTGACAGACACACCAGCACTTGGAAAAAATAAATATCTACACCCAAACAAAATATTTAGCTGTATTTGTAAAACCCCAAATAAAAAGCATTTTAATTTAATGTCCATTCATGTGGATCAGACTGCAGTGTTTGCTTGTCCAAGCCACTAAGATAATCCTTACTGCCTATAGAAATACGTTTTAATTAGGGAGCAATAAATATTGTGTCTTTTATTGCTATATGCAATTTTTTTTATCAGCAGACAAAAGCTGACATTTATTTTGCTGATAGCCCTTATACCTCCCTTCCTGCTACCACCGCAGCAGAATTTCCCTTGCCCAAGGAAATTGAGAGGATCAGAGCACATCTGATGTTCCATTAATTTAAAACGGCTGCCAGGACTTGCATATTGTAGCAGCTTTAAAGTGATTGAATTTGGATTATTTCAAACTCTGCAAAGTCCTGCCTTGCCTGACAGAGGCAGATCAAGTGACAAAATAAAAGATGATGCTGGTATGAGGGTCTCAGCGTGTACACACCTTCTCCTTGCGCAGCCTTGCAACAGGCGATGGAAAGAACAGCCTTAATTATTGTTGTGGGGTTTTTTTCCTTTTTTTTTTTTTGGTAGCAGGCCGCTTGTTTAATCTGTAGCCCAGCGAAGTGGAGACACCTGGTGTTTGATGCAGCAAGTTCACTAAAACCATAGGAAAAGGGAAGAGTGAGGGGCATTTGGGGTGCTCCGGCTGGGGTGTGGGGCTCGGCTACGTGTCCTCAGAATTGATCCCCCCCCGGACAGGGTCTGCTACCAGCCTGCTGCCCTCCTGCCCTCACCCTCCTGCGAACAGAAGAGTGCCCCGAGCACTGAGGGGCTGCTTGGAGGCTGGGGGGAGGAAACTTTACCCTGTCAGATGCTAAATGAAAGCGGTAACTTTGGGGCAATAATTGTTCTGTAATGCTTAGTGAGTGGCTTGTGCGACGTAGTTCCAAAGCAAAAGAGTTTACACATGGCCAAAGGAATATTAAAGTTTCACTACAAAAGAAATATTGTGGCTGCCAAGGCCTGATTACTCATAAAATCCACAGCATTATCACCATCCATCACTGCCGCTCTTTTAATGACCAAACTAAAAAGAGAGACATCAAAGTTGGGGGGGTGGTGCCGTCGTCGTTTTTTGCGAGTAAGAGTCCCTAAATATAGGACAAATACTTGAGCTCGACTTATTTTTTTACCCCCAAAAAATTGAAAAATCATTTGAATGTATCACAAAACATATGTTATGTTTTGCTGTAAAAGCCATGAAGTTTATGCAGTGCTCTATTATGGTGACTGCTTGGCTTTTCATGCATTCCTAAATTACCATGTAATCTAAAACCTTGTTTTCAGCTGCTCTATATTGGAAAGTCCCTTGCAATAATCAGGATGATTACAGGCTAGTGCAGAGAACAAAACTTGTTTGTATTATTGCAAATAAAAATGTAGTTTATCACAAATTTTACCTTTTCAAGGGAAAAATAATAATAATATAAAACAACTTTCTCTTTTCCCTTGCTGGAAATATTATAAGCATGGAATTAATTTTGGCCCCTCTACAACTTAAAAACACATGGATACGTGGTGTAAAAATGTTTCTTTCCTGTAGGGACTTGACTCTTATTGGTGTGCCAAAACTATCTCACAGAGATTTCATTGTCTTATCTACTTACATCATCTTAATGCGATTTTATTTTACTTTGTCAAAGTCATATTAATGTAAATGTGTTCTTGATAGCAAACAGAGTTCTTTTTTATGCTAAACAGGATTCAGCTGACTCTAATAAAACAGCTTGCAATCCATTAGACTATAACTGTAATATAGTTATTTTATTTCCCAAACACAGACTGTGTCAGAAAGCTGTATAAGGATTTTTGTCTTGTTTTTCCACAATAATTGCTTGGGTGGGGTTACATTCTGATCTTTAAATGAATAGTATCGCTTGGAACAAACACTTCATATATCTTTTATCTTCCCCTTGCAATACAGTTCTGAGTTTTCTTTGAAAATGCAAAGCTACTTTTCCAGATAAGTCATCAAAATGTTTCCAAAGTATTTTAACTGCCAGATTAACTATATCTTGAATACAAAGATAGATGGCTTACATTCTTTATGCAGAAATCCTGCCAATGCATAGCAACTAGCAACAAATTAATTTCTTTTGCCACAGCGGAGGGGAAAAAAAAAGAAATAAAAAAAAAAACCAGAAAGAAACCCTGCTTTGCAATGCAAAGCTCAAAAAGGTAAATAGATATTTAAAAAGAAAATAAGGTTACTTGTTCTGAAAAGGCAATCTTTAAGCAAAGAACAGAGGATTAAACATACATTTGCTCTCTTTACAGAATCTGTGTTCTAGCTTTCTCTTAATGTATTCGGCTAATTAAGGACTGCAGTGACCTTGTGGCAGATTTTGAAATCTAGGAATTTCTATTTTTTATTTTATTTTTATTTCTTTTAATGCTGCCTCCCCCGCAGAGCTTAATGCAGTCTGTTTCAGGTCAAAGTCTGTTGATGTCAGCAATGTTCATACTACACAACTAAAATGTTTTAATGCATTTATCAACTGGAAAATATTGCAAACATTTCATTTCCTTTGATACAGACACAAAAAACCCTCTGCCTTCATTGCAAATTCTTGTTCATATGAATCACTCTCAGTAATATTTGCTTTAACTTTCGTGTGGTTCTACAAACAGCCTTTATATGGCTGGACTTCAAAGGTGGTAGAAATAAAGGTTAGAAATGTGATAGGAGTAATCTATTATTAGGCATGAAACATTAAACCACTTTTAGTTATAAGCCTTAAAACCTGAATAATCTGGGTTTTTAACTTGCTGCATATTTATTGTGTTTTCAGCTACTTAAGTCATTTAGCATGGAGGGACTGTTTTGAACAGAAATATTTTCCATAGGAATACGAACCACAATTGGGTTTAATTTTTCCTAATATTTAATTTAGAAAAACTGCTGTGTTATAACAGAAGTCTCCTGTGTCAAAGCTGAAATAGTCTGCTTGGTGTTTCTTACAGTGTAAAATTAATCTCTTACCAGCATGCTGACCCGAAAGGCAGGTTTTAGTGAAATAGGCATGAGGTAGTGGGATGGGTAGATAAAATCTTGCTCTTCAAAGAGCAGGGATGGGGTGTGGGGGAACCCAACACAGAGGAATGTCACAGCCCACTTTTGACATCAAATGACAAAAACTGACCCAAACACGTGAGAGAAGTTTCTTTGACCAAAACACCCTCTGCCCTCGGCAGCTCATCCACAGCTGCCCTCACGGTGGGGATGTTCATGGTTAGATCTGCACGGGGGCTTGGGAGGGAGGGAGCACCCTGGGCCCGTGTCCCTTTGCTTTGGCCCCTTCCGTCCCCTGGGTGTGTTCACAGTGTGAAGAAGTAAAGCTGGTGGGAGCGGAGCCGGGCGCTGCAGGCGGGTGTTGAGGGGCTTGGGGCACTGAAGCCACCCAGCTTGGGGGGCGGGGGGCACAGAACAACACTTCACCCTGGTCACGTTTTGTTCTGGTTACGTTTGTGTACTAATACAGTAGATTAAAAATAAGCCTGTCAGTTGAAAACATGTAACAGTTCAAGCCAAACAGGTCAGCCAGAAATAAACCACCATTTGAAATCCAGAATTTAAATTCATTGTGAGCCTGGGAAAGCACAGGGGTGCAGCCTGGGCCCCATCCTGATCCCACCAGGGACAGTGGGAGTTTTACCATTGATGACACAAGCCTGATTTCCTTTTTCTGTTGATTTCAACCCTAAAAAAATCTATTTTATTTCCTCAGGTCCTGCTGTGCCGAGTTACTACGGCTGCTGCTTTTCCAGCTGTGCCATGCAGGGTGGGGTTGATGGGGACATCAACCACCTCTGGTTGCATCGCCTGGGAGACCTCAGCAATGTGGAAAACTAACCCAAAACATCACACAGAGTGGGTACTATTCAGATTTATAGCATACATGTGGGGAGGGCAGTGAGGTGCCCATCAAGAAGGGGAAAGATCTCGCTGGCTATTTATATTTTGGTCGGTGCAAGAAAGGCACCACACCTACCTATCTCATTAGTATATATTAAAAAAAAAAAAAAAAAAAAAAAAAAGGCATTGACAACATTTTAGTCTCCACCTTTCTTTCTTTCATGCTTCTCTAGCCCTCCTGGACTTGAGCCAGCCTGGTTTAATAGGTTACCCTGCAAACACTGGGGCTGCGGCACTGCGCAAGGCTGCACATTCCCAGGAAGCACATGTGCACAAAGCCGTGACAGTGGCAGGCTGAGGAGCAACAGCCCTGGCCAGCCTGGCAGAGATGTTGGTATTGCTGGGGAAGGTGTAAACATAATTGAAACTGTTTATCTGGGGGGGCATGTGGGACTGAACAATATGATAGTTTCTGAGCAACAAATACCTGTAATTCACTTGTCCTGGTCTTACAGACTTTTAATCTGCTCTTCAAATTCAGTTAGTTGGAGAACGTGTAAACACCAAGAACTGTACAGGGTGATCCATTAAACATTAACTTATTGTAGACTTAAAAAAACCCCCACTCTTATGATATTAAAAAACGTAAGGGGAAAGAGATGCCAGGTTAGTGAATGAAGCCAGCTGACTGCTGAGAAGAGGCTATGGTTTTTGCTCCATAGCTTTGCCATTTTCAGTAATCTGACTCACTGAGATATTTTTAGGCACAGTAACAACTTCCATTGTCAAGTAATTTTTCATTTGAATTTTCCTCAAATTATGCTGTCCTCTTGGCCCCCAAATTCCTTTCTTCAGCAAGGCAGTGCTGCCCTCCACACCCCAAGGAGGAAGGGGAGCCATGGAGGACTCTGATGATTTGGACCACATGGTGGAAGAAGATAGATCTCGGTGTCAGGTTGGCAGGATATTTCCCTTTCTTCAAAGGTCTCCAAACCCAGCAGGCTTTTCTTTGATATCTTTCCAAATGGATTTATCAGCATTGGGGCATACATTTGTTTAGATTGTTCCTGTAGGGTGGGACTTTCAAAAGAGCAGAAGAGTTCCAAGTGCCAAATTCTCACCAAGTTCTCCATAAAGATTTCCTTAGCTTCCTTTGAAAATCCTAGCTGTGCTCCCCATTGCTCTGCACATCCCTGCTGGAAAGGTGCCCATGGTACCCTCACAATGTGGGCACAAGGGATTCAGGAAAGATTGTGACATTTCAAAAAAACAGGCGGAGGAAGAACTGGCTCGAGACAGAGGAAATGCATGAAACTGTGGAGGTTGGGGAGGAAACAAAGACCAAGTGCTGAGTTGCTACAGCCACTGCCAGATTCCTTAGACCCATCATCTTTCTTTGTCTTTTTTTTTTAATCCTTTCTCTCTGTTCACTATTTCTCTCAGGTTTTCCCCAGCATGTCTTAGTTTAAAGAGAGGAGCATATGCTGTGTATTGAGGGCATGGGCAGGGCTTGGGCCCCACAGTCAACTACTTCTTGTGCTCTGGGCTTGAGACACTTCGGAACAGACGTGGGGGACCTGACAGCACCAGGCAATAGTCTGGTTCTCCTCTGGGCTCCTGAAGACAAAGCAGAGGCTGCTGCCCTAGGGCAGAGGCCCCAGGGAAGTTAGAGGTTTGGCAACTGGCCATCTCCTGTACATTTCATAGAGCAGTAGCTAAGGCCTCACTGATTTTAATACACTACCTCAGAAGTAAGCAAGAGATCTACAGGGAGCTGCTTAGGAACATTCAGGCTAGTAGCTACTGAATAACAAATGCACTGATGGCCAAGCAAGGACTGCCAGAGCTATTTGTTCTCCTGCCCTTGGGAAAGGGCCTGACGGGGGCTGTTTGGAAAGGATGTCAGAGAAGGAATTTTTATTTTTTGAGTAAGGAGATACAGAGGCTATTTCTGATGCATTAGAGGTGTGTTAATGATTTGTGAACTAAAGCAGGATTTCTGGGTTCTCCAGACTGAGGAGATCCTTCCAAGTTCTCTAATACTGTATTTGTGGTCATGTACCTGGCTCTTTTTTTAAAAAAATAATTACCTAGAGATTGCTGAGAGCCACAACATGTCTTAAATCTAGTTTGTCCTTACTGCTTCTTGGTTTCCAGATAGAATTTAAGATGTTGATTTTGCCCCCAAACTGCCATGTCTTGGGTCTTGGCAAAGAAAAGTGGTTCTGTTAAGGCTGGTCTTACATCATGAGCTAAGTAAGCCTCAAATCATCCCTTCTCATCCCACATGGATCTGAGGATTAGATGTCAGCTCCTTAATTCAGTGGGGCTGGACACGGCCCTACTGCAGCAGCTGTGCCTGGTGCTTCTGAGGAGGGCAAGGGCAGTGGGCTGCTGGGGCAGGGAGGTGGCAGGGGGCCCTTGGGTCTGCATTGCTCATGGAGAGCCAGGAGGGCAGAAAGGAGAGCCTGGAGAAAGCTCTTGGAGAGACTCTCCAGTTGTCCCTGGGGTGCTAGACCGAGCCAGCCTAGGGCCTGGGAGGTCCTCAGATCTCAGCACAGGGATTGGCTTTTGAAAGGAGCTTAGTTAGGCACTCCTCACTGTAAGCTTCGAGAAACTGGAGTTTCTTTTTTATTTATTTCGAACATTTAGCTACCAAGAATAAGATAGGGACCTTTCTTCTGTGTTTTGGCCATCTAATAAAACATACCAGCCTGCAAATGTCCTTTGCCACACGCAGTCGAATTAGCATTGCAAATCTATCTGAGCGTGGTGCTCCAGCATCAGCCTCCAGATGATGTGTAACATGTTTGTGGTTTGATGGTCTTCACTCAAAATGTTGGCTAAAATATTTTTATCTTTAGATTTATTTTTAGAGTTCATGTTTGAAAGATTTCAGCTCTGGGTAGTCCTTCCCATGGCTTTTAGCAGCAACACTTGCAGTTGTGTTTCACATAATTAAACAGCCAACAATACTTAATGAAGAAATAAATAACATCAATAAAGTAGTAAATAATTATATGCAAGCAAACACCGAAGACATTATCCATCAAGCAACAGCTGTGAGCATTAGTTTTGATTAATCAATGATGTTGTACAATAGGAGCAGGAATGCTGGCCAGGCCTCTAGGGGAATCACCTACACTTTTCTAAGCAGCAAGTTTTGTTATTTTAAGCAGAACTTCCAGCAGAATCCTTAATTAAATGTAACAGCCAGGAGCTCCTCTGTCATAAAATGCCCCACTTCCCAGAGCATGCTGAGTGGTAGGAGTTTAACCAAGACCAATTTCAGGCCTCATCTGTAGTTCATGAGGTTTGCCCAGAGGTCTGTGTCAGGGGGAAGCTGATGGGTACCATGTCTATCAGACAAGGTGCTGTTGGGCTGAAGGAGCTTCAGCAGGGTTTGAACGAACCTCTCGGCCAGGGGCTTGTGCCACCTGGGAGACAAGAGCCAGTGCCTTTTGGCTCTGCTGTGGAAAGGTGGCAGCCAGGCACACCTGCTTTCACCTGGTGGCTGCAGGGTCTTATCCCAGCCCGGGCAGCTGTCGGAGTGAGCGCCTGCTCCATGTTTTGTTTCAAGATGTAAATACGGTTGAAATTTCACACACCTGCTGTGGCTTCTCTGGACCTGAGCATGAGCAGGTTCATGCTGAAGCCAGAGAGGTCTGACTCCTCTTTAACTGTGCCTCCTAGGTGGAGGAACCTTAAGGAAGCTTTCAGGAGAATGGATCTCCTCCCAAGCACATCCCTCTTCTCGAGTGCTCCTGCCACCAGCCCATCAATTTCTGTGGTGCTGCCACCTCCTCAGGCAGCAGCTCTGAACTGTACTGAGAGGTTCCAGTCTGATTGGGCAACCGGACTGGGCTTCTTCCTTTCCTTGTAATTTTTTTTCCTTCTTTTATGTATAAGGAGCTTAAAAGAATGCAAACCTTTCAGAAAGACTGATCACAGCACTAGATAATAGGCACAAGTTTTTATAGCTCTTAGCCCATTAAAAAGGAAACAGGAGAAGGAACAGGAGGGGTTTCTGGCATGTTTGGGACAGGTTTCCAGAACCCACATTTGCCTCTCGATGGCTTGTTCCTCATGAAGCTGATCACTGACTTCTTGGCATCTGAATAAACAGCAACACCACATCACTTCTACCATAAGTCAAATCCTGGTGATAGCTTTCCAGCAGCAGAGACAGGAGCACAGAAAAAAGCGGGGAGAAAAGCGAAGGGCTGCAGCTTGGCTTGAAAGACAGGGACAAAACAGATATGAACCCACATGTGAAGGGTTATTTTAATTCTGTGTGATGGCAGATGCACCTAGAAATTTCACAAGCACGAAGCACGCAGATTTGTTGAGCTAGAAATGGCAACGATTTGGAGGAGGAAGGACAGGGAAGGCCTTCAGCTCTGGTTTGAGGAAAGGAGGTTTGCAGAAGGCAATGAAAGAAATATCTACTCTGCTTTGAAATCCAAACACTTTCTAAAGATTGATCTTGGAGATTTATTTTCCAAACCCTATCAGAGGGAGGACCTTTCATGATAATTGCTTGTAGTGCAACAAAACCCAGAGGGTTTCCTTACCCTCTTCTTGACACACAGGCACCAATAAACTTCTATGATAACATTAATATTCCAAATAGTCTGTGGGCTCCTTTTCCCAAACATTAATCTCATTATCATCTGCGAACCTGAAGAAAATTTGTGGGCATTTAAAGGTATAACCTGTAAATTGTGTCATTGTTCTTCTCTTCACATCTCTTCACATCCCCTCATATGATGCAATTTCAAAGCACTTGCCAGCCTTGTATGGTGGCAATGACTGCACACCTGGGTCTGGCATGGCAAATAGGGTTTGCCAAATTACACCAATCCAGTTTGGTTCCGGATAAAGTGCCCACAGTTCCTCTCCAAGATCAGAAAATAATATTATGGACCTCGTCCTTCACCTATGAAGTTTATTGGTCTTGTTTTTCCCAGCACTGTGCAAAGCCCATTTGGTTAATCATCCCTCAGGACACCAGTTGTGCATCCAGAGGCAAAAGTTGCACACACATTTCTCTGTGTATGATAAGGCTGGTGAGGATAAATCAAATATGTTTCCTCCAAAAAAATTTTTCAGTTGCATGTTTTTAAAATAATTAATAGAGTCTAGATAACCTATAAAATTAATGTCTTTTTCTTTCCTAGGAAAAAGGAAAGGAAGAAGAGAGGAAAGCATATCAATAAGCCAAAGGTAAGGGCAGGTTTTTTTGAGTTCTTGTTCAAATTCTTTCACAGAGTACACCCACTGGCTTCAGGGGCAGTATTTATGGTGGGTAGTAATTTGTTCAATGCGATAAATTTAAAAAAATACAGAGAAAGAAAAAACTTTTATTAAGGTATGAATCTCTCTCTTCAGAAAAGCAGTGCCTTAATAACAAATCATATATATTTACATGACTACAAAATAAATCCTCTTTCAAGCTCCAATTATTAAATAAGATATTTTTCTTAACTGGAAGCAGGTTTCTCAGACCTTTTCTCCAAGCAGACAACATTTAGCATCTTGCGAATTGCATCAGATAAGACAAGGGGATGACATTCCAGTATTTCTCTGCAGTCCTGTTATTCCTGCTTTGCTTTACTGAGATGGAGTCCAGTATTTCTAAACCCACAAAGGGTAGATCTCAGCAGGCTGCTCCTTTCTCACTGTCCTGAGCCTGTGGCTCCCACTGACTCTGCTCAAAATGGATTTTTCCTTCAATTAGTGTGTTCTGATTATTTTTGTATGGGGTGGAAGTGATAGGCCAGGTGTGCAGTGCCAGGACCTAACTATCCTCTGATTTCACCCAAATGTAAGGGCAGGGAGTGAGATCTTTTTGAAGGACTACAATTTTTCAGAGCAGTTTTTATTGCAAAGCTAGGTAAAGCACCTCTCAAAATCCATATTCAAATGTAGCATATGTTTTGCTGTGAATTTTCAGTAGAACTCTTTCCAGTGATTTCCAAAATAAATGAGACTTCGCATAGTACTTCTTCCATATTTATCATTGCCTTCCTGGTGCTGCAGCCAAGGCTTCCTTTTAAAGGCATGTGCATGAGATTATGCAATTGTAGTATTCCGGATACCCAGAGCAATTAAAATAAATCAGCCTAGGTATAATGAAGATGAGCCAAAGCATCTGCTTCTCAAGAGGATTTAAAAAAAAACAACACCAACCAAAAAAACCCACAAAAAACCAAAACCAACAACAAACCAACAAACAAACACAAACCCACAACTTATTATCCCCAGAGGCTTGGATCCATCATGGTTAGACCTCAGAGATTCTTGTACTTCAGAAACTCACTTAGGTAAGGAAAGGAGTTGGAAAGACTCTCTGGTATGGCAGGTATCTGTGCTCCCTGGAAGCAGCAGCTGGATGCCCTGTGAATTTGGCAGAGCTGGACTTGCTAGTTAGTTCCTTTTCTGTTCTATTATTTTAGTTTTATGCATGTACCTGAATTGAGAGGAGGAGGAGGAATGATTTCTGTGTCCTCTCCAGTCTTTACCAGGCAAGTCTTGGACTGCAGGGCTGGTGCAGCAGGAGGTGCCAAAATAGCCGCTCCCCCTGATGCCAGCACTGGGGACCAGAGAGGTCTGGGACAGAGAAGATTGTCCTCCAAGGCATGGAGCAGCCTCCAGGCTATAGACTAGAGGCACCAGGGGCTATTTTGCTTTGTTTCTCCTCTACTGCCTCTTGGTGCTAGATGGCAAAAGCCTTATTCAGGCAAAATTCAGGGCAGCCCCCAGCGGATTGTTAGCTGAGCTGTCTTGAGTACATACTTAGGTTGGAACTG
Organism: Apus apus; assembly: GCF_020740795.1. Classification (NCBI taxonomy): domain Eukaryota; kingdom Metazoa; phylum Chordata; class Aves; order Apodiformes; family Apodidae; genus Apus; species Apus apus. The sequence goes on from NC_067285.1 coordinate 31,162,562, forward strand.
CTTGAAGACAGCTTAGCCAAAGGTTAAACGTTGCTAAACTGATGATAGAGTCATCAGTTTTGTTGCATTTGTAACTCAGATAGAGGATGAAGACAAGGGAATAAAGGTGTGACTGTTAGATCTTACAGAAAAAATACCTGCATGCAAAGGGAAGAGGGAGGTGGTGGTGGACTCACCAGCCCTGCGTCCTCCAGCTGCAAGTGCAGGACTGTCCACCAGCCCTGCAAGTACTCAGGGGACATCCAGAGCCCTTTCTCTGTGTCCCTGAACCTCCTCCTAGTGTCATTAAGAAAGATCTCAATAACCAAGAGGTCAAATGTCCTTGCACAAACCAAACTGGGAAAAACAGAAAAACTCAGCCCCAGAACAGAAGAGCAAGAGTTGCCATAAGCACGTAGATGTGGGAAAGGCATTCAAAGTCAACAAGGAGTTGAAGTCCTCCACTTTCAGATAAGAGCAGGGCAGAAAAAGGCAAACTTTGAGTTTGGCTGGTGCATCTCTTGCCTAGGAAACCTGTCTTGCTCTCCCTGGCTTGCCCCCTAACAGCAGTGGCTGGTCCCTTCAAGCTGCTTACCCTCCTCTGGGGCACACCAAACTTATATTTTAAAAAGTATTTTTTTGGGGGGTGGAGGGTGTGGGGGGAAAGCCATTATGGCTAAGACCTGCAAAGCAGAAAGAGGTCAGCTTGTTTACTTAAACCAATTTAAATCTGGCACACCAAGAATAGCAACTTGCTTTGACCACAGACTTGGGTAAATATGGCCTGGCATTCTTATGATGATATTTCCAGCTACCCCCATCATGCAGGGCTATATCTTTGCATGTATATTTTCACTAAAAACAGTTGAAATAAATTATTAGACAGGAGCTGGATGTGAAATGGCTGGTGTGCATGTTCCCTGCACACCATTTGAAAACTGGAGCCCATCTAAAGCCCTACCAGGCAACGTCCCCTTCCAAGCTTTATGTTGCTAAAAAAAGAAATTGTTTGGTCACATTTAGGACCATTTCCAGTGGAGAGATTTTATAGTTGGGGTTTTGTGAGAAGACAGCCATTTTTAGCAGATAAATTAGCATGTTTTCTGATGTGATATAGGCAAGAAAGGATAGCTAGGGATAGCTTGCTGGACAGTGATGGTGTTTCATCTTTGAAATGACAATTTAGCCCTTCTGACTTGAGATGAAATGATCTCTGTGGCCTCAGCTCCCTCTTTCTTTCCCAGCTGTCCGCACTACAACCACACATAACAAGGCATAATTTTACATAAGTAGAAGGCTGTGCTCTGAGCCAATATACAAGTCATACCTGATTGAATATTGCCATTTCAGAGCCGCCATCTAATCACATTTTTCAGGCTGTGTGAACAAAATAATGTTGTTATAATTACACACACTGTTTGTGTGTATGCGTGTGTGTGTATTATATATGTATAATGACATTAGGATGATAATATAGCTGTTTCTATTAGCTCTGTGGTATTAATAAGGTATGACAGAAAGTTATTTGATACCATTTGAAATCCCACTTGCATTTTCATATTGCTCTCAGATGTAATTCAGGGACTTGATTTTTATGAGTTATGGCTCTGATGTCACTTGTATTTTTGCCTGTAATAGGTCCCACTGGAGCAAAATTCATCAGACTCAATTAACAGCATCTGAAAAGTGTATCTTGGTTAGCAACTGATCAGGCAGAAACTGTGAGGGCTCTGTTTTAGCTGACCCATCACCCTGTGCCACTCTATGCAACCAGCTTTCCAGGCAGCAGCTGCCTTAGGTTACGGTTACCTGAAGAGTTAAGCAAATATTTTTGGGGCTGCCAAATGGCTGCACCCCTTGTCATGGGGTTCCTAGTGCTCTGCAACCATCTGAGCACCCTAGTTTCCACATTTTCATGGGATCCATCCCACCACAGTCAGTTTTTTACCATTAAATCTCTGAATACTCAGATTATTTTTCTTGACCAGTCCTGTCTTGGAGCCCTGGGTCAGAGGGGTGCTTGTTACAGCTGAGCTACTAGCAGTCTGAGAGGGGAGCTTAAAAACGTGATGTCAGAACAACAAAAAGAAATGTAAATTTTAAAAACACCAAATGCACATATGAATTAAAGGCTGAGATTTGGAAGCTGATCTCTCATGGGTTTGTATGCTCAGTGAGGTCGTTGATTGGAGCTGGCAGATTTTTTAGAGGGAAGATATGAGCTCTGAGTCCTGGTATTTTCAGTGCTTCGAGCTGGTGATTTGAACTTCTGATCTAAAGGGCTCCCGAAGCGAGAGCCTGATCCCAAAACCTGCTGAAGTGAACACGGGGCCTCCTGGCAGCTTCAAAGGTCTTTGCCTCCCACCCCACGCAGCGAGTGGGAGCAGGGGCTGGTGTTGCGCTCACAGCTTCGCCGTGGCTCCATCTCCCACCCAGGGCACACCCCATAAAACTCCTCCATGTCACAGAAACCTGGCAGAGCAAAGCTCCAAGCAGAAATCGAGGGAGGGGACTGGAGACCCCCACAGGAAGGTGGGCTTGCCTGCCCCACGCAGGCACAGCAGAGTGGGCCAGGCCGGCCTTCCTACCCAGCATAAAGCTGGGCTTGGCAACTCTAATTACTGCCTGTCTCCTAACATGCCTGACCGCAACTATTTTTAATTGTAAGGCATGAAAATAAAGTAATGTAATAAATTAACTCTTTACATGCTTTTTGGTTCAACGTTGGCTGCTTATTAGGACCAGTTTTATTTTGGCTTTTATGCATTCATTTCCAGCTACCGCTCTGTCCCATCCCCATCTTATTTCTTTTGTAATCTGCAGCTCTTCTGTTGCTATCACTGCTGTGTTTTATGGTTTTGCATTACTTTATTGACTCTGCATACTGTAGGCTGCTCTTTTTTTTTTTTTCCCCTACACTGAAAATAGCCTTTTATGAGAAGCTTAAGCAAAAGCCTGGAATGTCCGAAGGAAAGCACAGCAACATTACAACATTTTGCACATTTCTTTTGGCCAGAGAATGACACAAAATATTCATACGGAGCAACTTATCCAGTGCCTGCAGGACAAAATCCAACTTCTGATTATACATGGAATTTCTGCTATAAACAAGCTGTGTATTTTATGTTTTTTATTATTATTATTATTTTGAAGTATAAAGAGTTTTTAGGGAGGAGAAGGCTGCTATGCAATTCATGTCAGAGCAATGATGGAGATGCATGCCCTTGCTGTATTCTTCTGCACTACCACACTGTTGTTACCCCATTCAAACCACTGCCAACATCAGACTCTTAAAGCAGGATGCTGAGGGTCCTCCCAGCCAGGACCACCTGAAGAGACACCAGGGGCTGGGGGCTGGCAACTGCCCCTTGGTAATTGCCTTTGCTGGTGCCTGAGGCACAAAGCTGGGTCACCAGCACACAGTGGACACCAAATCTTCAGCTAATCAAAGTACAATGAGAAGAAACCAACCTACTCAGGGGACCTTTTGATGTTAGAGATCTGGGAATTGAACATCATGTTTTCCCACCATCTGAATTCTGGCTTTAGATGTAAACCTTCCAGATGCAAGTGCAATTATGGACTTTGGAGCTGAGCTCCCCCAGAATCTGGAGGTGAGATGGAGTCCTACAGGAGCTCAATGTGTGGAGTGGGTCATCATACCTAACCCCTGCCTCCCAGTGAGCTGTTCAGATAAGCAGTCTCTGCTGAGAGGACAAAAATGTGCCCTTGTGTGGTTATCCAGCCTCACCACCTTAGCTATAACCAAGAGCAGCTGCAGTGCAGTGGCTTGGAGGGAAGGATGGGGCTCTGCCATGAGTGATGCTCCCAGCAGCAAGCAGGAACTCAGCAGTGCCCAGGCCCCAGCTGCTGGGGCAGAAGCAGAGGGATTCAGGCACAAATGGAGATGGGAAGCTCTCTTTGCTGCTTCATTACATATTGTGGGAAAGGAGCAGCCCTACCTGCCTGAGATAAAGAAAATTAATAAACAAATAAAAACCTGTTTGTGCCCAATATATTGTAACAATCGTTTGAGGAGGGTTTTATCTGTGTGAGCATATAACTCTGATAAACATGCCAAGGTCAGTGAAAACAGAGGTGAAATGCTGAAGAAACGTGAGTTATTCTGGCTGGGAGTTGACTGGGGGTGAAGAGGAGCACCACTCCCCATTCTGTGGGGATTTGTCAAGGTGCACACAAGCACTAACTAACCATTTTATATTTCCTCCAGAGGATCCATGCAGCCCTGGAGAAGCACCTAACGCCCCAGGGGAGCCCGGAGCAGCCACCCTGCCAGCTGTGAGCATTGCAGATGTTGGGGTGAAGCCCCCCCACCCACAGGACGCCCTTGCGACCGCTGCCCAAATTCCGGTACAGTCTCCGTCCTTCTGCCCGGGGCCAAGGGACCCTTCGCCCACGCCTCGCGCAGGGTTTGCTCCTTACTCCCAACACTCGCCCCCCATGGCTCAGGGCCGGGGGCACCGCGTGCCCGGCAGGGGACCGGGCTGCCCCCCGCGCCAGGCCCGGCTCTTCGCCCTGCTTTATTGGAGCCATCTTGGCCAGACATCACTCTGCTTTCCTGTGACCTGGAAAGCGCGTTTTTACGCTCAATGTGCTGACAAGCGCGGCGGACGCGGGTTCGTTGGGGCTGCGGCCGCCCGCGCTCCAGCCGGGGCTGGGGGTGCCCCGCGCTCCTGATGGGCAGGAGCCCCGGGTCCCGCGTCGCCGCCCGCACTTGTTGCTGTCCCCGCGACGCGCGGTGTCGTGATGCACGCAGTGCTGACGTCACCGCTGCCGTCATTATTAACGGTGCCCGCTTAATTATTTATTTATTGGCTCGGCTCTTTCCGTCCCCGCCGTTTTCCCGGCGGCGGGGCCGGATCTGCCCCCCCCCCCCCCACTCCGGGGCGGCTTCGCCCGTCTCTGCCGCCCCCGGAGCTGGGTCCGCAAAGGGGGCTGGGGGGAAAAAAAGTAAAAAGAACTGGGAGAAATGGGCAGTACTGGCGGGGGGGGGGGGGGGGGAACAGGTCGCCGCGGAGCCCCTTTGCAACGCTTCCCCCGCTATGCGGAGTCGCGGTGGGCTGCGCTGGCGCGGAAAAGGGTGGCAAGGGCAGAACCACCCAAAACTGACCCGTCCGTCACTGCGCGGGGCGGGCTGGGGAACCGCGGACCCCGCACGGCTCCAGTCCCGGGAGCTGCTACTTGCGGGGCTGCGGCTCTCGGGGTCCCGATGGAAACTTTCCGTGCCGGGGGCGCGGGCAGGCCCTGCGCGGGTGCGGTGCCGAGAGCCGGCTGTGCCCCCCGCCCGTCGCCGGGGCTGTCCGCGGCGGCTGCCCGCCCTGACGCGGGGTGGCGGGGGTTCCGCGGGATGCGCAGAGCCCGCGGCCGTCCCCGACGTGCGGTGCCGCGGGGGGCGAGCGGGACCCAAGTGAGAGGCTACGCACCCCCCGGTGCCCCTTACACCGGGCCTGCCTGCCCTCCCGCGCCCCTCCGCGGCCGCGGAGCCCTCCCCTCCACCCGCCATAGCAGCTCCGGCCCCTGAGCAGTGCCGGCACGTCGCGCTCCGCGGGCGCGGAGGGAGCGCGCCCATCCCCGCCGCGGCGGAACGAACCGCCCCGCGCCCACTCCCCCGATTCGGTTGTTTTTTCCCGGCCGAGCCGCGTCTCCCCGCGCAGCGCATGAATATTGATGCGTTTATATAATCGATAACCCACTTTCCTTCTTTCCCGGGGAAAAAAACCCACAACGATACATAAATTCAGGACGAGCCGCCCGCCCGCGGAGGGCCGGGCCGGCCGGAAGGGAGGGAGGGCGGGCTGGGGGTCGCGGGCAGCCCCGCTCTCCGCGCCGCTCCGCGGGGCTCGGCGGTGGAAGCGCGGCGGCCCCGCCGGGCGCGCGCGGGGACGAGCAGCGCCCCTCGCGCCGCAGGAAATGGTCTTTATATTAGACATATACCGGCAGGTCCTGTCAGATCCGCAGCGCACCCGCACGCTATTTCGGCCCCCCAAAAATCGCCCGGCGCCGCGGGGACCCCTGCCGCCGCTCCGCCGTCCCCGCGCCGTCCCCCCGGGGCCCGCCGCCGCCTCACGGCATTTTTGCCGGGCCGGGGGGAGCGCGGGGGGAGCGGGCGGCGTCGAGCCCCGGCGTCGACGGGGCGCGGCGAGGCGTCGGCGGGGCGGGGGAGCGGGGGTCGGGCGGCGGGGGGGGGCGCCGCGGCGAGCGGCGGGGCGGGGGGGCGGCGGCGTCGCGGCGACGGGGCGGGGGCGGCGGCGGCGGGGGGCGGCGGGCGGCGGGGCCGGCTTTTCCCTGCCAGGACCTGCCAGGCTCCATTCACGCCAACAAGTTTGGGAGAATGTTGAGTTCAATCGCGCCGGAGCCGCGATGGAGCGCAGCGCACTGCAGGTACCGCGCGCCGCCCCGCGCCGCCCCGCGCGCCCCGCCCCGCCCCCGCCGCCGCGCGCGGAGCCTCCGCGCCGCTGCGCGCCCCCCACCCCCCCACCGCCCCCCGCCCTCCGCCCGCCTCCTCCTGCTCCTCCTGCGCGGCGCTGCGCGGCGCGGCGCGGAGCCGGCGCTGATGCCGCTGCCGTGTTGTTGTTCCCCGCAGTGGGTCGGCGCCCCGTGCGGCTCGCACGGCCCCTACGTCTTCTACAGGGCGTTCCGCTTCCAGCGCCGCGGCGGCGGCCGGGCGCGGGTCCTCTCCCTCGGAGACTTCTTCTTCGTGCGGTGCCGCGCGGAGGAGCCCGCCTGCATCGCGGAGCTGCAGCTGCTCTGGGAGGAGCGCACCAGCCGGCAACTTCTCTCCAGCGCCAAACTTTATTTTCTCCCCGAGGACACCCCCCAGGGCAGGACCAGGGACCATGGCGAGGTGGTAAACGCAGCGCCGGCCCCCCCTCCCACTCCCCCGCGCCCGTCCCCACCTGCATGCCCGGGCTCGGCTAACCCCCCCCCACACACCCCTTTCCCGTTCCCCCCACCCGCGTCCCCTTCTTCCCCGTGCGTGGCGGGGCAGCGCGGAGGGGCCGCGCCGTCGGGGCTCCCCGATGGCTCCGGTGCGCGCTGCCCGGTAACTTGGGCGGGCGGGGACGGTGGGGCTGGATGGGGGTGCTGTGGGGGGTATCGATCGGGGTGCGGGGCGCCCCCGGCCCGGCGGGCAGCGGAGTGTGTGCGGGGCTCGCCCTGCCCTTCTCCGGCTTCGTTCACAACAGAAAAAAAAAAAAAGCTAAAACACACAGAAAAGAGGGGGGTTGGTAAACGTTGGGGAGAATTTCGATATTGTCCGGGGCTTTTTTTTTTTTTTGGTAGTATTCGATATGTTTAAGAGGGCGGAAATTACGAAATGGAGGCTGAGGGAGATCAAAAGCTATTGAGCTGGCAGGGACGTGTTGAATAAAGTGATAAATGACAGGTACGGGAATAATACATTCAAATAACTTGCAGATATGCCTGGGCGTATTTCGGAGCCGCCGCGCGGCCGGCGCAAACAGGCTGCGCGCCCGCACCCTCCACCGGTGCCCGCGCAGCCCCGCGGCAGCTCCGCGCCCGCCCCGCGCTGCCCGGGATGGGGCCGCTGGGCTGCGCAGGTTGCGCCCCCTCTTCCCCGCCCCGGGCCGGCCTCCTGTCCCCGTCCCCGCTCCCTCCCGTTATTTGCTTTTCAAATGTATGGATTCAGACGGGTCCGTGGTCTGGGGGGGCGGGGGTGGGCGCGGAGGATGGGCACCCAGCGAGGGCTGCGGGGCTGGGGAGGGTCCCCCAGGGGGGCTGGAAACCAGGCGCGGGGAGTGGTGTTTTGGGGGAACTTCTGTTGGAGGTGCCACGGGGGGTGTAGGTACACGGGGGGGCGGCTGCCCCGGGGGGGCTGTTTCGGGGGCACGCATGGCTATAGGTGCCAGGGCAGCCTGTTCCCTGCGCAGCCGAAACGCGTTTCAGAGCCACCTTCGCCCGCTGCCACCTCTTCACTTTAATTTTCCGAGCGTGCCGCTGAGATAAGGGAGCCTTTTCCTAAGAATCACGGAGATGACAGTGAGCAATGGATGCTCTGAAATTGCCCGTGGTGACTATTTAAAACTGTGCCTCTGTGTGTGTGTGTGTGTGTCTCGAGTGTGTTTGTAAAATGAAAGATGTTTGGAAGGGAGGGGGGTGGGGAGAGGGACACAAATCATTTTAATATGCCGTAATGATCAGCTCATGTTACTCTGGTAGGAACATCAGAGAAAATTAATCCTACCATTACGAGTAAAACGCTGCTCCAGTACGAGAGTTCTCAGCTGCATGTACCTTCCTAATAACGTGCACAATTTTATTTATTTTTTCATGCAAACACCGCTAGTAATTAGCTGTGTGATTATACTTGTGCGTTTCATTGGGGCTTTAACTGATGTCATTCTGCATTATTCAACCATATGAAAACAATTTTCAATTAAGATAATGACACGCCTTGAAATTATGCAAATGCCGGTCGTATTGTTTAGAATAATTATGACAAATGTAAAGCAGGTAAAAAGTTTCCTAATGCAGTTGTGTTTTACACCCTGGTGATGTCATTTCCCCTCTGGCCTGTTAGTCATTCATTAGCAGAATAGCAGCAGCAGCAGCAGCAACAGCTCTGAGTGATACTTCTCTGGCAGGGAGCCTACAGAAACCGGCACTGAGAGCCAGGGCCTAGAGAGGGCAACATAGCACTCCCATTAAGAAATGTACTTTGTTTTCACTTACTCCATTAACTTGTTTATAGACATCGCAATGATTTTTTATGATCGATTTTTAATAGTTTGGAGCGATCCGAATTCTGCCCAGGGACGTGCCAGCAGCCTGGAGACAAAGGGCTGGGGGCTTCCCGGCACTCTGGGAAGCGCTGCTGGGGGTGACGGGCTGCGTCAGGGCCGCTCGTCCACCAGCCACCCCACGGATGCTCTGCCTCGTGTGAATGACATCCCCGTCTGTCCCCAGAGTGGTGGCACGGCCACCTCACGGGCCACAAGGCTTTTTGACCCCGGGCTGGGCTCCTTCTGCAGGAGGAGATGGATCTTTAAAGTCGGAGGCGGCTCATAGCCCTTGTTTGTGGCGTGGGACTGCTGAGGGGGTAGGACACCTCGTCTGGTGTTTGGGGAGCAGGGATGAAGTCAAGTGTCACAAACTGGTGGTGTCTGAGGCAAAGGGCGGCAGGGGTGCTTGTTGTCAGTGAAACTGTTGGTGAAGGGGACCAAGTGGTCCAGTGGTGGGCTTAGGATGGAGCCAGAGGTTGAGGCAGAGTGGCTCCCAGCTGCCTGCGCTGGCAGCATGGTGAATGGAGGCAGCTGCCGGCCTCTTGTCTGTCACAGCAGCATCGGCACAGTGACAGTGCGCAGCCAGTGACTGCGAGGAGAGAGGAGAAGCGAGGAGGTATGTGATGCTTCTGTTAGTCAGAGATTTCTGGTGGTGCGTTTTATCTGTTTGCCAAATGTTTGAGCTAATCAGCTATAAGTGTAAATATAAGGCTTTTTATAGCTAGCTGAATTGATCATCCAGACTTAAATATAACCCTGACTGCTGTGAAAACAGATTGTTTCACACACTGGGGCCCAGACCCAGTGCAGGGTTCAAGCTCAGGTGTGCTTCTGCCAAGGTACCCCTCCCTGCCCCTGAGGCTGGGCATCCCCCTGAGCATGGCGGAGAAGTACTCCTTCAGCCCCAGAAGCCAGCCAGACATTGCTTCCCAGGGAGTCCCAGTGGATGTCAAATGTAGAATGGGGCCAGTTGCACACTGCAGGTGTGAGTGCTTTTGGTCCCCCATGCTCATTGCATTCTGGAGCAACATGAGTGGAGAGGCTGGGACCAGCTCGTCGGGTTCAGAGCCGTGATTTCACTGCACTGGAGCAGCGTTCCTGTGGGAGTGATGGTGCCTTTGGGAAGGCAGTTAGGTGAGCTGCAAGAGTTCTACTGTACTTCACTGAAAGCTGCTGCTGCTGCTTTTAGAACTTAGGGCCCGGGTGTGCTGCCTCTGACCTCACCATTAAGCCCAAAAGCTGCCAGAGGTGCAGCATTGCTTGGAGAGTGGGAGCAGCCTTCTCCCCCTTCCCTCCAGTGGGGAAAAAGTGGCTGTCCTCTGTTCTGGGAGGGTCATCATCTCAATGGGGAAAGCATTTGTTTTGCCAGAGGGAATCACCACCTTGTCCCGGTTTTCTTGACTGCTCCTGGGCCAGCACAGTCCCTGTGGCACCTCCTACATGGGAAGGGAAGACTTCTGTGACCACAGGTGCCTCATGCAGGGCTCAGAGGAGGATGCTTGGGAGGCTTTGAAGGGAGTGGCTGTAAGAGTACTTGAAACAGTTTAACGGGACAGTGAGGAAAGCAGCCCCACAGCTTTTCCAGCATCCATCTGTGAGAAGTTGATGCCACCAGAAAGCCCCCGCCCCATACCTCATGCAGTGCCCTGGACCTGTGGTGCTAAGGGGCTGAGAAGTGGGCTCAGCCCTGAGCCTGCAGCCCACAGGGTCCTAGCCAAATCCTTCCCTGGCTCCTTTACTCCTCTCTGCTCCAAGGGGTAGCGTGGGACTGGGGACCGACTGACCTTTGCAGAAGCCGTTCTAGAGCAAAATGCTTGTTAGTGCCTTGTATTTTCATGTTTTAAAGGTGTTGGCATTCATTAGACTGGGCTTAAAAATACATATCAAAGCCGTTGCTAGTTAAATCCTGGAATGGTATTTGATGTGATGTGTACAATTTCTGAAAAACCCCAAACAAGCTACTAATTTATTGTGCATGGTATGACATTGCCTGTGTTGCCCTGCCTTGTTGTGAGCACTGCTGGGGCTGGGCTGTGTGTGGGGATCTGCCTTTGGTTCATTCATCAGGAGCTGAGTTTACTACGAACTCATGTTGATTTCATCTCTTCTCCCAAACTGGGGATCTGATGCAATACTTTTCGCCTTGCAAATAATCCTTACTCATGCAAGTAATTTACATGAGTAAGCGTTGCTCACACAGAGGAGAGGAGAGAAGAGAGCTAGTTTCCTGTAATTATTTCCCTAGCAGTATTTTGCATTTTCAGACTAATCGGGGAGGGGGGAAAAAAAGGAGGGGGAAGTCACTCTATGAATGTATGTAATTTGTAATTGCAGATGAGATTCTTCCAGAAAGTTAGGGGAGGCAGCAGGTTTGGTGTCTCTTCGTTTCAGGACAGATGCTCACAGCATCCCTCGAAATCCTGGTTCATTCCCAAGGGTCTCTCTATGTGCAGAGGTCCTACTTCAGTGAGTAGAGGTAGCACAGGCTGGCCTGGGCACGGGTTCTTGTGGCACTAGTGGTTCATTGCCACCCCCCTTTGAAAATGTGCTACTCCCTTTGCACTGAAATTTTTTTTGTTTTGTTTTGTTTTTTTGAGATGTGAGAATCTTTATGCTCTTACTTGAAATGAGAATGGCCCCGTTTTAGTCTCCACGGTGTGTGCCTTGTGCTGGTATCTGTCAGCACGGGTAATGACAACACGTTTCAAACATGCAGATTGTGATTATTAAAGGGTGCTTTAAAAATCATGCTAATAGCATCAATCTCTAATGTACACTTGCTCAAATTAATTCAGATTTGGAAATCAGGAGCACTGTAATAGCAGTGTTAGGGAAATGGCATTTGTCATAAAATATCATGGTTTTGGTAATTGCACATCCACTCTGTATGTTTTTATATCTCTTGCCACCAGTAGCATATGCTGGCAAAGGAAGGAGAGAGCAATGATATTACTCAGAGAATCCACATGTTGCCAGCCATTAGCCAGCAATCTGGCGTATCTGGTCACTTAAAGCAAATTCCTTTTTAAAAAATAATTTTTAATTATTTTTTTTTCCCTTTCCCTCTGCTCCCCAGTGTATTCAGACCGTAAAATACACCCACTGCTCTCCAGAGTTGCTGTTCCCAGTCTGATCAGTGGTACTAAACATTAAACTCTTGTCTTTGGAGAATAATGGGCCTCACATGGTACACCCTCAAGCATGTTGAGATACTGTGCAGGCTGGAAAATAAAAATGTTCTAATTGTGTCTTTTAAATAAGCATAGGAGTGAATTAATTAGACTATATTTTGTCTTTAGTTGCTTAGTTACACAATAGTATTCCTAAGCACAAGTAAGATAAATTGGCTCTTTTTGTGCTGCTTGTCCCTTAATCATAATTACTGTATTGCTCAGGAGAGTAACGCATACATAGATTTTGCATTTTTAATAATATTCAAACAATATGCGAATGATACAGAAAGTATGTTCTGATTCAAGCTCTTATATGCTTTTATTCGGGAAGAAGTTCTACTGCTGTGGGAGCAATATTTGCATTAGTTGCTCAGAGATGTAGTTCTGGGAAATACATAATTGAAATATTCTTGCAATGCTTGTTCTGGCCCTTTCATTCGCATTCAAAATAACAATGCCTTAAGTCTCTGAACAGTCATCCACTCTTGATTTAAGAGCTTTTTTCTGTGTGTGTGTGTTTGTGCATGTGCAGTGTGGGGTCACACCCAGCATTAACCCTGCAGAGACTAGACGCTCGCGTGATTCATCGTCTCATATCAAGTTGAGCTTTTTATTTTGTAGCTAAAATGCAGTCAGAAGGTCAGATGAACATCGGCATTTTATGGCATCAATCCAATGACCTTAATGCTTGGCAGGCATCCATGTTTCTGTGCGAAGGTGCCAGGGTTATAGAGAATAAAAGAGTTTGTTTTCATTTTCTGGATATTTTAATCTTTATTTTGCAAAGCGGTGCCTCGGGTTTGGGGGGCTTGGGGCTGCTCCTGGGGGCCAAAACTTTTAATTTCTTCCTGGGTTGTTGAGCATTAGCTGCTAATGATGGGCAGATTGATACAGATACTGAACAATGGAAGGTTCTGGCAAGAAACCCCCTAGACATGCTCAGTGGATGTATGTGAAAATTGGCTCCATTGTTCTGCTGTATGAAAAGCAAGTAAATTATTTACAGATATTTGCTAATTAAAGCACATATTGTTTTACCAGCACAATAGAACACAATATAACAAAAGACAAAAGAATAAGCTTGCATAATTTAAACCTGCTAATGCAATGTACTCCTTGTTAAGAAAAATATAATTATGTAATCTACAAGGAAAGCTTTTCTTACTGTAACTGTAGTAGGCAAAATTAGGAATGAATTGCTTGTCAACTTGCCTAAACTAAAACAAGTCTTTGAGATCTGTGAGCTATCTGACAGGAAAACATTTTGACTGAAGCCTATTTTCTCTTTGGTCAGAACTTCTATCTGCAATGACAGATATAAATTCAATTTGAACCTCTGCTCAGAAGTGGGAGGGGGGAGGAAAAAAAAACACCCCAGAGACAGAGGAGGAGGCTGGCAGTAGAAATGTCAAGTCTAGCTGCTCACAACTGTCCCTCTGCACTCCATCTCCACCCCTCTTCTGGGCCACATATACCAGTATCCCACAAAGCATCCTGCGAGAAGGTGCTGCTGCCCCAGGATATTCTGCATGTCTCACTTTGGAAGTACTGGGCCGTGTGGAAAAAGCTGCTTGCTAATACCAGGGGAAGTGAACACCACAGGACTTCACCTGCTTCACCTGTGCCCTTTATCTTGGTCTCATCCTTTGGGACCTGGCAGATGTGATGACCGTGTCGGGATGTGGTCTTCTCTGTTGGTGTGAGTTTCAGACAGCTGCTGTGGCTGTGCTCAGGCTGGGGAAATAGAATAGTAGGCTGGGCAGATCCCTGTCACCCGAATTTAACGAGATCATTAGAGCCCTTTACAATAATTAGTGAAGGATTAACATATGAGAATGTCTGCCTCGGCCTCTTTAAAATTCTCCCGTGTGCCAGGTAAATTCCTGGGCTGTGCATGTTTCCAGTCTCAAGGGTCTCCCTGTAGGTTCATGGATGCAGAGTGGTAGTCTCTGTAGGTCCCTGCACCCTGGCATCTCCAGGGAGCATTGCAGGCCTAGACCTCAGTGGTCACCTCAGTGGTCAGTTCTGCCCCCTGCATCCTTTGGGACACCTCCATCTGCCCTGGGCTAGGGGATGTGTGAGGAGATGGCATCAAACAAGGCTCTCAAGTCTTGCTTTGACTGTACTGTCAAGTAAGTACTTTCCTCAAACACCTGTTTCTATGAAAGAGGGGCTTATTGGAATGCCCCTTATTGGAAAGCCTTCTTCATTTTTACACATCCACAAGTGACCCTCCTCTCCTCAAAGGGATCTAGAGCAGGGAACTGGATTCTAGTGGCAGGAACAGCGTAGTTGTGCAAGGTACAGGAAAGTCCTTTTCACCTAAACTGCAAAAAACTAAAAAATATACATGGGATGTAAAAAAAAAACAAAAAAATAACAACCCGAGAATAGTACAGGCCTTTATGCCCAAATGAAATATGCAGTTCTGTTATCATTGGTGAATGCAGTCTGCAAGAGTCACACTGTATTTTTTGCTCCTGTGGATGAATGTGTCTTCATCGGCAATGTACTGGGTTGTAAAATATGCATCTCCAGCTATCTTCTGTGCTAAAGGTTTCAGTAAAAAGGCTTGGAGATGTTTTCTAATGCAAATCATACTGATCAGATAAATGACACGCAGTGTCTTCTGTAATTATCAGCTAGAGTTTTTACAGTACGTCTCCTGTTTCTCTCTAGGCCATGCATTTGATGTTAGGAGACAGCCAAGCAGGTGTTCGACTCACTCGTGCCCTCCAGAATTCCTTAAATGACCTCTGGAAGCACTGGAGTGAAAACAGTCTCAGCACGTCAAAATTCTGAGATATCTCAGTCACTGTAATTCTTCTAAGGCTGCCTAGGCGTCTCTAAAATATAAATCTTTCCTAGTTACTGGCAATAAGTGAGGAGTTGTGACGTACCATATGCGGGTGTGCAGTCAAGATGTACGACCTCCCTGTGCTACCCTGTGACTTCCTGCCTTGTAAGAGTTAATATTTCTTCTAAAAAATAATTATCTGTTTTAAACTATTTTAACTACCTGACCTCTTTCCCTGGATGTAAGTATTTCAACCATCTGCTGAGTCAGGCGATACAGCATTCTGTGCTTTCAGGAGGCTGTGATGGTTGCTTAGACAACAGTGACATAATATTTAAGCATAACAGCTCTAGAGAAGATACTGTCCCCTTCTCCCTGGACGATTTATCTGAAAATGTAAATCAGATAAGCTCTTAAAAAACAAGAGAGGGATGAGGTGGTTTTGTATCACCATCTTTCTTAACCTCCCCATTTCCCACTTGATAGGTGAAGGTATCATGCTTGGCACAGGAGTCTTGTAAGATGTGCTAAAATTATAGGCTGACTAGATAGCCACTTTTACAGAAACGGAAGAGAAAGTGCCTTTCTTTATAGTCAGTATTTATTTCAAGATTTAGACAACTTTGTGGCTGGGAAAAACATTGCCATTGGTCAGTCATCATGCAAAAACGCTCATCCAAGATAAATCTCATTCCTGAGCAGAGCTGGAATCGGCACTGGGTATTTCTTCCTGCAAAGCTCAGGTTGCTCTAAGCAGGAAAAAACTGCAGTTAAAGAGTGAAGCACGCAATGGAGGACTCAAACATATCACTTCAGAGCATAGCTAATCCACAGTGAGTTGATTTTTGTATAGATAGATATATATGTATATGCATTGCATGCGACGTGGGTGGTTTTTCATGTTTACACAGAGTTATAATTATGAACGACATTAAGGTTATACAGCAGATTTCTTTAATCTTCTAAAGGTTTGTTAGTCATGTGTCACTGTGTACCTGGTTTTTATTTATTCAACATCTGTGTTCCTTAGTCGTTTCACTGAAAGGGTTTCTCTAGAAGGGCTGTGGCAATAGATGCACAGGCATTGATATCGATGGCTCCAGCTGCTGGAGCCCAGCAGGCCTCAGAGCAAATTTCATGTGGCACAGGGCTGAGAGACATTTTTGCTTAAGAAGAAAGGAGAGAAGGGACCCTTTTGTCACCTGCTGCTCCAAAAAAAACCCCACAAATCCTGGTTTGGTTCTGAGCTCTTGGAAACGTTGCTTAAGGATGTGTGAAAGCTTGGCAAGGTGCATCAAAATGCCAGAGCTGGTGAGGTAGTTGGGTGCCCTGTGGGTAGCATTGGGGCAGATGCCTTCCTAGGTTAAGGCTCTGCCAAGCTGTGGGGAGGACTGCCTCTCTGGCAGCTGCCCCTGGCTTGGGCTCCTCAGAAAGGAGGGGCTGAAGCTACCTGCCATGACCGCGCTTGTAGGATGAGGCACTGAGGTAAAAACATCTCTGGAGATGTGGTCTCCAGACCAGTGGGGTCAGCGTGGGCAGTGCTCCCCCATGGAGGACCGGACAAAGTGTGAGATGGGCCCTCCTGGCCCGGGCCGGCGCGAGGCCTGTGGCCCTGCCCGCCGCTCCCCTCCAGCCGTCCCGCCTGGGCCCTGAGGGACGCGGCTGCTGCGGAGGCGACAGGCGGCCCTGCTGGGGCCGTCGTCCCACGCTGCGTGCACGGGGAGGTTTTCCTCAGCCATGGCTCAGCCTGGGTTTCTTCCTTTTATAATTGTGCAGTCCTCTTGTGTGCTCAGCAGCTTCGTGGTGCCGTCCTGGGCACCCCGCTGCCTCACAACGGCTGCGTTTGGAGTCCCGGCGCCATTTTGTGAGGGGCTGAGGTTAGTGCACGATGGCCTTTTCGCAGGGCTTTTTCCAGGCCCCTCTCCTGGCTGAGGGGCTGCCAAGCATTATCTGTTCTCATGGCCATGGCCGTCTTCTGCCACAGAGAGCCTGTGGCTGGGGGGTGCTCTCCCCTGCCCCCCAAAATCAGCCTCTCCCCCTGCCTGTCTGCTTCTCCTCCCCCCCCCACCATGGCAGCCTGGGCAAGGCCCACAACTGCGCCAGTCGCTTTACCCTTATTACAGTAGGCCTTTTTTTTTTTTCTTAATCCTTTTTTTTTTTTTCCTGTGTACACATCATGTGCGTGTGTGTGAAGGTTGTATTCTCAAAAACAAGTTTATTCATTGATGATGTAATAGTGATTGTACTTTTCTTTTGGTTAATAAATTGTCTGCTCAGCTTACTTTGTATGCCAGCCAAAATTAGTCATACTAGTTCTTGGAAAGGATATGAAGAAACTAGTAATTGAAATCATAATCATTTGATCATGAGAGCTATTTGGAAAATAATATTTTAACCAAAAACACGTCTGGTCTCCAAGTCAGCTTTTTATTAAAACTGCTGCTAAATAGATTTCTTTAGTGTTGAATATTAGAAATTGTATAGTAGCTGGTGGTGGTATTCAGCATCCTAAAAAAGGACTTCACCCAGTAACTGCTGAGACAGTTTGCAGGCAGGCTGGTATTTATATATGTATATATATATTTTTATTTTTTTTTCCATCCTGACATTTAATAATCACTATGTAGTAGCTATAAAAGGCTTTTTTATTTGAAGTCGATGGTGTAATGAAATTGGGTGAAACCATCCACTGAAATTGTACTTTGTAGTACCCAATGCTTGTTTACAAAGTATTGACGTTTGTCATAAACAGAGATTTAAACCATCACTGTTATTGTTTGTTGTTCAGTGAAAGCTCTTACACTGGGCAATGATAAAGGAAAAGCTTTTATTACAAGCTTGCTTAGCATATAAGCACACTGTTTGTTTCTGACCAGATATTTGTTACTGCACTCAGTGTAATGAAGGTGCCTGCTTATAAAATGATTTTGTGTTATATAAGGGAGAGTGGAATATCAGATCTGCTCTTTTACCAGAGATACTTCAGGTTTTGTATTGTGTGCAACTTACCACAATAAAGCTTTTTTTTTTTTTCCCCCTATTGAGCAGCATTTTATTTCCTGAGGAATGTGTTCAGTGGAAAAAAACAAAACCAAAACCAACAAAACACAGTGAGAATCAGTCGTGCATTTCTCTTTGTTTAATAACTCAAAGAATTTATCTGCCCTTCGCAAATACTTGTGTTTATTTGAGAGAAAAATTGGATTCTGGTTTATTTATTTCAAGAACCTGTAACCTTATTTAGTGCTAGAAATATGTAGTCTGCAAGGTGTGGTGTACAGCCAGCTCTCATTAGAACATAAATAATTTCTGCTGTTTTAACTAAAAACAAAAAAAAAATCTGGAGTCTTAACTTGCTGGATATGTGTGTATATTTGTTTGTTTATTTTTGGGGCTTTCTTGAAGCCCTTGCTCACTGGAGTCAGCTGTGAAACATTCTGCTTATTCATCATGACTGAGAGGAGCTGATTGTTTCCTGGAAGGATAAAATTCAGCAATTAGAGCTGCTTAGTTTGAGTATATGTTCTGGAGGCTAAACTAAGTTTAAGTGCTTTTCTTAGAATGTATGTTTAAGAAGGGAAAAAAAATTACAGTTCTGATCTTGAAAAAGGTTTTAAGAAACATGAGAATGTGCAAGTTTCTTTTGGTGGGAAGCACATAACATTTATGTAGTATTTCTTTTGGGATTACATCACAGTTTTATTTAATTTTTAGGACAAAAGTTAAATTCAATATTTGTGTATAAGCCAAGGGAAAATGTACCATAAACACAGGAATTTTCTGGTGAGTCAGAGTTCCAAGAATCTGAGATTTACTTAGTCCATTTATTTCAGGACTAGCTATAACCATTAGTCATCCAGCCATGAATTTTTACATTTGCAGCTAATTGCACCTAAAAAACAAACTTTCCCTCAAGGGCTCTGCATTATACAGAATATGATTTGGCAACCTGCATTTCAAATGCCTTTTAGGATCATTGCCTCAGCCCTAGAAATTGTCTTTAGATCACGTGGAGTTGTTTCGAGTAAACAACTAACATTTCCATTTGGGTGGCAGGAGGAATAAATGAAGTACTAGTTTTTTTTTTATTACTGAATTAATCTGCCAACAGCAAGATAGGATTTTCCAATAGCTGGAGAGGGGCAGTGGCCTTACGGATTTATCAGCCACCCTGGAGCCCCGTGTGACATGTTGTATTCTTTTGCAGGATGAAGTTATTGCTGTTTCAGAGAAAGTTACTGTGAAGCTTGAGGACTTGGCAAAATGGGCACAGTCCGATTTCTCCAAGTGGAAGTGTGGTTTCCGGGCTGAGCCGGTCGAGCTGATGGATGTGGGGAAGAATGGGCAGAAGGAGGCCTTGATGAGATACAGACAATCCACGCTCAACAGTGGCTTGAACTTTAAAGACATCCTGAAGGAAAAGGCTGACCTTGGTGAGTATCCCTTACTTTCTCCCGTGGGTCAGGGCCCGTGGCTAGGCATCTTTTGAAGGCGGGTGGGCCCGATCCTGCCAAGCCATCACAGACTCCCAGGGTACGTCTGTGCTTGGGGCAGAGGTGTGGTGATGAGATGCCTGAGTGGGATGGGTGGTGGTGAGCTCATCCCAGGCTCCTTCGAGATTAGCGTGGGGTGACTCCGTGATACCTGTCTGCTTTGTAGAGACAGGTATCTGAGCACGAAGCTCAAACCCTGTAGGTGTGTACCAGTAATGGCTGAAGTCTCTCCTTGGACTAAGCAGACCTAGGGATCAGGTCAGAGCTGTGCCTTGTGGGCAGAGGAGCCTCAGACATCTTCCTGAAGCCTCCTCCAAGAGGCAGGGGAGAGTGAAGGCCTTTCGCTTCTCATGTGCTGTCTTCTGGAAGTGCAGGATTGTCAGCTGCTTCTGGTGCTTGTCCTTTCTCCATAAGGTGAACTTCGTGTCTTCCTCAGTAGTGAGATGTCCCTTCCGTAGCCTTCCGTAGTGTTTCCTAGTGAGCTTTTTGTTACCATAAAAGATAGTAGCTGGGCTATCTAGCATGGTTGCAGGCAGGCTTTCAGTTCTGTGGCTGCTTTTGTACCTCTAAAATCTGTGGTGGGGCCCAAGGTCTGAGGGAGATGGTTCTCCTGTTGGTAAATGTCCTTGTTTGCAGTATTAGGGCCTTGGATGTGTAATAGCTGTTGGATGGCGTTTTGATGTGCCAGGGATGTTTCTCTGTTATACCAAGCTTTTAACAAATGTTCCAAGTTTGAAAAGCTTCAAATACACGTCATGATGGGTGGAAAGGTAAGAAATTAAAAGCTGAGGCTGATGCATGTGAGGAAATGCTTTTGTACCTATGTGAACAGGAGACACAGGGCCAAGTTCAGTTTTATAATGGCACAACTGTGTTGGCATTGAAGCCAAATTACACTAAGCTGAAGATCTGTCTGGGAGGATTTATCTTCTGCATCTTGTTTTTCTGATCTTATCTAATGGTGAAGTGATTTTGTCAGTCTCACATTTTGCCATTAGTAATGTATGTTGGAAGATTAAAGTACAATTGGAAGTTGATCTTGTTTTTCGTTACATCTCCAGGAAAAAAAATAACCCGCACAATTCTTTCTCTTTTCCTTCATGTTTCTGTGTGGTTTCTTCTGGTTTGTAATTACATGCAGTAATTTTCTCTGCTATTGCCCTGGCATCTTCCTTACTCACTACATCTATTTGCATTTGTTTCTTGTGTCAAAGGAATCTTAATATTTTTCAGACAGAACTTTTGTGTGTTAATGTTTTCTTGTTTTTGTTTTTAACAAACAAAAACCCCTTGTGGTAAGTTACGAAATTGCTATTTTCTACCCTAGGAGCCAAAGAAAATTGTCTTTAAGCCTGAAGCCTATAGTTGCATTCTAAGCCTTTGAAAGTAGGGGTTATACTGAAAATGTTTATGGAATGCAAACTATATGGTATAATTTTGATAACCCACATTCTGATGTTGTTAATTTTTGGTTGGTGGCTCTAACTTTAGTGTTGGGTCTTTTTTTTCTTTTAATTTTTTTAGAAGAAAAGGGTATTTTGTCTTATGTTTGATTATATTGCTATTTTCTTCATCATGACTGGTTGGCAGGAGTGAAACCAAAGGTTCAAGAGGACCTACAGCTGACCAGGCACATTGATACAGACAACTGGTCTAGCCTATGAAAGGCAATCAAAAATTTTTGTTAAATCTAGTGCTAAGATGATTTTTTCACTATTTGAAAGACCCAAGAATTTAAGCATAGTTTGCTTCCTGGATATGAAAAAAACTCGGAACAGTGATCTTAATTGCTTGTGAAGCAGCCTTCTTTGCTTGTGTTCTGTAGGCAACCTGCGAGCTCTGGTGTTTGGCTTAACAATGGGATGGAGGCTTAACACCCACCAGGTGAAGAAGATACACTTTTCTCACTCTGAATTGCTTGGTCAAGATTGACAGTTCCACTCTGGGAATTGTCATGTCACTAGCTGTAGGCAAAGGCAGTAGCATAATGTGCAGTGTCCAGGGCATAGAGATGTGAGCTGCTGGTGCAGTATCTTTCTTACTGTCAAAATGTCAGACCCAGTGCCTATTACCACGTGTGCCCACAGACCTTTTCCATTACTCAGCACCTTGCCAACTGAGCAGTGCTCAGCCACAGTGATCAAAGATTTACTGGTAGTAACTTCTGCAGTAGGTCACAATGGGACAGGGTAGTTTTTCTCTTAAAATAAGGTTGAAAACTGTGAAGCAGCACAGTGCACTGTCGTGCAAAGGTCCCTTGTGTGAAAGCATCAGCACAGTTATATTAGCAAGGTTAAGCAGCCCAAACAGGTAATCTCCAGCCCATCCACCCCTTCCTACTGCTGCAGCACCATTTCCCTCCTAATCAGATACTGTTTCCATTACAGAAGAAATTCCATAAAAGCACGTAGATTCTGAAATTTTTGCTGCGATGTTTTTGAACTGAGCTGTAGAAGGTAGTAGGAAATTATATCCCTACCAAAGAGCTCCAAAAAACTTTACAGAAGAAACAAAATCAGTTTTCACACACTATCCAGGAGTGATGGAGGGTGTAATAATCCAGATGAAATGAAAACATGGCTGATGCAGAACCACAGAAGTGGCACTGTGCAAACACTTAGTTAAACATATGGCTGTTGGGAGCAGGGCAGCTTTAAACAATAACTGGGCAAAGTGAGGCCTCGTATCAGCAGCGTGTACCCTCACCCATGTGTTCTGCGGCGCTTGCGTAGCCAAAACTAAGGTGACACCTGGTAAATCCACACCATGGAGAATCCATGCACTTATAATTAAAAGCTGACCCTAATTAAAATTTGGTAGTTCTGTTACCCTTTTTTTTTTCCTCTGGTTTCTTTTTTTCCTTCTTCTTTTCTCTTTTTCGCTTTTTCTTTTCTCTTTGCCTCTTATTTTTGCAGAAACTGTTCTTTTCTGCAAAATGCCCGTGTTTTTATCACTAGTGAATTATGCAGAACTCTTCCTTAGGACTGTATTAAATAAAAGATCTGGCAATGGTATTTTTTTGTGTGTGAGCTTCAAGATTTCAGCCTGAAAAATGATTTTTAAGAAGTATTTCTTTCTGCCTCTTGAGGCATTTATGTTATACATTCTGTGCCTTTCTACAAATACGTCAATATTGAATGCTAGCAGTTTATGTCTTAAGACTATTTATAGCTTTCTGAATATTTCTTTCAAATGTTGAGAAAAATAAGAGTAACAACAATGCAGTATATAAAAATAGAGTTGCTCAGGAATGTATTATTCATAATGAACATGAGAACCTGTTTTTCCAGAAGAATTGGTCTGATTAAATCATTCACTACTAAGGCTGCTAGTTGTTTTTTTGCTTGTTTTGGTTTTGTGGGGTTTTTTGTCTTTAGATTTATTCAGGGAATTTTTCTTTGGAATAAATTGATTTGAGTACCCATATTTGGTATGCCAGTGGGATGTCACCAAATGAGGAATTACTTCATTTGACAAAATTTTTAGCAACTAAGCAATGTAAATGCTATCAGTTGAATATGGCAAAGTTGCATATTTGTATTCCTTGGGCTATAGTTGGAAAAAAAAATTCAGATTATTTTATATAACACTGCTTCTTACAGACTTCCTTTAAGTGAAGTATGAAAGCTGCAGTGTAAGCTTTATTGGCCTATAAATATGTCATTATAGTTGGACTACATTTATATGCTTTGGATTGTTGTTTAAGCCAAGAAAATATGTCTTTACAGGTTGACTTTTTATTGAAACCCTTTGAGGCATACAACAGAATGTATTTTAGGCCAAGGTTATTAAAACAGCATTTTCATTTTTGCTGCAGACTCATTGTCAATTATGCTGCCACAAACTGTCTGTGGATAGGCAGTTATGAATGGTTTCATCTCTAAATGTGTCTTTAGAAAAAGAAATAAAAGATAGAGGAGTCAGAGCTGAAATTGAGAGAAGAGACTGAGGGGAAAATGATGGAATTTAGTGCTTGCCAGCTCTGTTGGTTTGGGTTAGGCTGGGCTGTGGCACTGCCTGGGTTTAGCTGAGGAACAAATGACCCCTGTGCCTGCACCGGGCTGGAGAGGTGGGAGCTGCTGCTGCCCCTGCTGGGCAATCTGCATCCCTTTGGCTCATGAGTCTGTCATGACTGGGTTTGGTCCCCAGACTGTCATTGCCATTCCTTTCACCTGTCCTTTATGTGTCTTTATCATGCCAGAATGGGTGGTTGAGGTTGCTGTGCTGTGGGCACTCCTGTTCCTGCACTGGCAGCGTTAGTAATGGGGATGAGCAGGTTCTGGTGCTTGCTGAAGGGATTTTTGCTGCAGTTTTTGCTGGTTCATTTGAGTCCAGTGAGGGGCAGCCCAAAGGAAATTTAGCAATTGGTCCTCTCCTTTTTTTTCATTTCCCACAGTTGTGCTTTTGGGGATGCAGAATCTGGATCTTTGCTCTCTGGGAAATCCAGGAAAATAAAGTACTGCTTCTAGCTGACGTTTATATTTTAGGAGTCTTTTTTTTTTCCAGTTCTGTCGTAGGTGGTTTTCCAGCAGTTGTTTCCTACTTTAGTCTTCTGAACCCTCCAGTGGAACTTGCTGGGCAGGGGCTGGATGCTCCAGGACTGGCTCACCTTCTTATTTCCTTCTCTTCTTTACCAGTCTTATTGTTTGCATAGCTTCATCTGGGAGATCCCAGCTCATCATCAGATCTTGTGTTGCTGAATGATTTGGCCAATCTGCGGCAGGTTGCAGTGAGTTTGGCAAAAGCAGCAGAGTGAGGATGAGGTATCTTGCAGGAAGCTGCTGTGCCTGGCCCCAGCTGGCACTGGGCTGTTGCGTGGCCCTTCTGATTTCTCTTACCAGTTCCCTTGGAACAGGCATGACTTCTCCAGATGAAGAATATGAAGTCATAATGTAGTCAAGCTATAGTATTATTGAAACTGATAATCGGCAGCTGTTATGTGCTCAGACACTTGTGGTAACTTCTGAACTGATGCCGACTCTCCTTTTTTCATTGCTTGTCATGTGCTGCTGAGTTCAGGCTCGCATGGCTTAACTTCATGCAATAATCTTCTGACCAACTAATTGGTAGCTATTCAGAGTACTGCAACTTCAGATATTTTGTGCCTAAGTTATGCCTTTAGCTGTCTTCCCCTCCCCTTCTCTACACTCTTGGCCTCTTCCTTGTGCCTTCCTGTCCCCATTGCCCTAGATAAATGCCATTTTGATCTTGATAAAGCTCCTGTAAGTGTCGCATTATCCCATTTTCCCCTCTCTGCCCTTGTGCACCGTATGTTGTTTTTTGTCTCGTGGGTCAGGGTGACCTCTCTAACTCATTTTAACCAGCCCAATTGATACAGCTCTTTTGCTGTAGATGAGGCTATTACATGACTTGTCTATTGTGCTCCATGGAGCCTGAATGGAGGAAGATGGCTCCCTTGGGGAAAAGGGACTGTGGCCTGGTGTTTCCTTCTGTGTTTGTGAAGCTCCTAGCACATGCCAGCACTGGTGCAGCAGGATGAGACCACTGGCAGGCTGTGGAGCAGTGCTGTTTGAGTTGGTCTTCAGAGAGGCCATGGAGCAGGAAAGCTTCCTTTGGTCATATGCCTTCTTTTGGTTTAATTACCACTTACCTTTAGCCTTAACACATTTGGGGTTAGAGATAACCAGTATGGTGAGCAGACAGACGATTTTGTCTGGCCTTGCCTGAAGAGGGCAAGATAAATGTTTATTTTTGTTACTTGTGAACCAGTTGGTTTAAGATACCTAATATTCGTTGGCTTATTGACTTTAGTTGCTGGCTGCCTTTTAAATGCTGCAAGATGATGCTGTTGGTAGGTGCAGTATACTCCTAAGAATCCTGTGACAATGACGTATTTTCTCCTGGAGGTGACCCTACCTCCAGTAGAGTTTCGGGGCTCCCCCTCCTCACTTGCTCCTTTCTCTTGAGCCACTGCTGCTCTCCTCTGCACCTTCCCCAACCACCCTGGGAGGAGGTTGCTGTGGTCCTTGGGAGGTTATCTGTAGCCACCAGGTCCTTCCCACAGCCACGTGTTTGCCCAAGCAATGCTGGGATGATTTAAGTGCTGTTAATTTCTTCCTTTCTCTGGGGACAGCCTACTTCATTACAGAGGAAGCATATAGGGGTGACAAAAACATTTTAATATGCAGTACTGGCTATGGGAGCCTTTCATTCACCACTGGATTGTGCTGAGCTTCATTTATTAGTAACTCTTGAAAGGAGCTTTAACACTACACATCTCAAACTTCAAGCATGTCTTATCAAAGAGATAAAACTTGGATTTATTCTCAAACTTTGACCTGCCTTTGAGCTCTTATAAAAGGAGGTGGTAGCATTGCCTCTGGGAATTGAGGAGGTGGGTATTTTGTTCTTTGAAATGTGGAAGATCTGCCAAGAAATGTAAACAAAATCCCACGTAACTTCTCTCTAGGTAGCCCCTAAATCACAGTGCCTGTTTCTCACCCCCAGCGATTCCTGCAGCAGGAGCAAGCTAACATGATTATCAGAATTGTGCTGATAACAGTTGTCACTGTGTCAGCATTTTCAATTATGTATTGGTATGACAGGGCACTTTGTCGTTAGTGTAGAGCACAGCCAACTACATTTGCAGTTCTGGTCTATTCAGTAACATTGGAGAAGAAATCACTGCTGCAAAAGAAGGAGAAAAGGAAGAGTTAATTTTTACTGCCTTGTGAAGCTAGACAGAACTGCCCCATGTTCTCCTAAAGCTAAAGTTGCTGCAGTTTGCACCATCAATAAGAGTTTTGTTGCAGCCTTTGGTTGGAACAGGAGTAGCCTACGTAATTACTAAATAAGTAGATTAAAAAAAAAGGATGCTTCACAGATGGTGTCAAAGCAGCCAATTTGGGACAGTGTCCCTTTAAAAATGTTTGACGGCTTTTTTTTATTTTTGTCTGTTTTTAGCACCGAGATTGACCTTGCCAGGCTGTGTAATAACCCACATGTGTCTGCTCTCCAGGATTTTTTCCCTTCTAGTCACTGTTGGATCTTTCATTTAATTCTTACTGACCATGAGGTTTTGTTCCAGTAACTGAAAACGTGTGCCTCCTGGTGCAGTGCTGCTGTGCTCTGAATCTGACTTGAGCTCAACGTCTGCCTTTTTTTTTTTCTTTTTTCTTTGAAGGGGGGGGAGGTTTTTTTTTCTTTTTTTCCTTTTTTAACTTTTGGGTTTAGAGGGTGCTGTTTTCCTCCCCAGCCTTCCCTCTAGTTTCCGCCCCTGCCCATATTGTTTCTGGGTCCCAGGGGGGACCCAGTTTGGGACGTCTATTGTTTTGTGTCCCTGTGCTTCCCTTGACCAGCGCCATGGAGGGAGGTGATCAGCAGTCTCCTCTGTGTGCCATGGTTGCTGGGTAGAGCTGTTGGTCTCTCATAGATCATTGACGTCTTTTTCCTGCATTGTGTCCTTTCCACACAGCCAAACGTTGACTTGAGTACTGAGATCTGTAAACCACCTATATTGTGGTATATCTGGGTGGGCCCCGAGGATGTCCTCTTTTTTCCTGCCTGGCTGCTTTCCTGTACTGTACTTCTGCACTGCCGGAGCCCAAGACTTGGAGTCCTGTGGTCATCTCTGACTCTGAGCGCTCTGTTAATCAAGTCAGAGCTGTCTTCCTACCAGCTCATGAATCACTCTGGCTTGTGACCTGTGGTGTTGTGCTGAGATGCTCAGGCTCTTCTGTGGGTGCAGTTGACACCATGAGCAGACCTTGGTGTCAGTTCCCTTCCAGGGAGCAGGAAAGCCAGACTCAGCTTACTTAGCACCTCCCTTCCAAGTTGCTCTTCCAGGTTGCCTCATTGTTCATTCCTGTGCTCAGAAAGTCGCAATGTGTCCTTTGTTTACAGGTGCACTGCAGCGTGCCTGTCATCATCTATGCTCTTAAATATCTTATGCTTCTGACCATTGCAAGGCTAGTGCTTGTTCTCCGAGATACAATATTCCTCTTTTCATAGGTGGCCCGTCACATGCTGTGGGGTTTTGTCAGAGAAAGTATCCTTTGGGCTTCTAAAATTGAAGACTTGCTTTCCCCCCCCCCTCCTTCTCCTGTTTTCACAAAATCGTTTGCTAGGACACAGGCACAGAGTAGCAAAAGTTGGGCTGTCCCCAAAGCTGTGTGGGGCTGTAATGCTGGCAAATGGCCATGTTTGCATCTTTGGGGACCTCAGCAACAGATTACGGGCCCTCAACTTGCCAAGGTGGAGCTTATCTTGGGCAGGCAAGGAACAGTGGGAGATAGGCAGGATAGCAAGAAAAGGAAGGTGCTGGACAAGAGTGTGAGAAGGGGCTTGGCTCCAGCAGCTGAGTAGGCAATTGCAAACGTACCTTCCCAACATGGGCAGCCCAGAGTCTCCCTCGGTGCTTTGTGCCACCTTTGTGAGCACCAAGAGGGGCTGTATGGGTATACAGGAGAAGACTGATTCCAGCATCCTTGTCCTTGGTAAACCGAATTTAAGACTCTTCTATCAACATTGTTGACTGCTTAATCTCTTTGGTTAGTTTGGTTCATGCTTCTCTTTGCTAGATTGGTGATCCCTACATGATGAGACCAGTGATAGTGTTTGGGAAGGGAGGAGTAAAACCTAGTATATGTATAAATCAGAGTGCAGTTGGTGGGAGTGGATGACAGAGAATGTATATTTTAAAAATGCCACAGCATGAGTTGTAACTTACTGGGTAGTTTTTGTATTGAAGAGCATTGTGGCAGAACCTCTGTATACTCCATTTAGTAAAATCTGTACCATGTAAAATAAGTTCTGCCTTAATTTTACTGCTAATACTAATAATTTGCTTGTAAAAATGAATCCTCAGCACTGTAAAAGGACAAATACTTAACGCCATAAAAATGCTTTTGTTAGTGATAGATAATGTATATTGTTTTAGCAGGAGTATATTTTAGCAACTTGTGAAAAATCAAGGTGAATTTTTAAATCTATGCACTGCTGCATAATTGATGTACGTGGAAGCTGAAATTCAAAATAAGCTTCTAGAAGAGCACACATTTAATTTTCCTAAACATTTAAATATACGTATCACACCCTCATTTTAAGATGCTGGTTAATGACTTTATGAGCACGTTGGCAGCCAGAGCATTACATGTGGTTTGAGAAATGTGTCTGGATATGCTTGGTAAGCAGTATTGTTCTGACAGTGTACCAAAGGCCATCTTCAATTTGACTGTGCTCTACTTTGTTATGCTGTGAAAGAAAAAGATAATTCAGCAGAGCATTGTGCTGTCGGCTGGAGACGCCACACTTCAGAATACAAATATTACTAAGGATAAATGAATCATTAAAAGAACACTAGCATAAAATATCTGATGAATGAACTCCTGGAGTCTCTGCTGAAATAAATTTAACATTCACGGACAGTACCATAATATGTGAAATAATAGTATCAGTTCTACATTCAGATGCCAAAAACATTTATGGACCCAGAATAATAGTGAATTACAAGGCTATAAATATGAAGAGGGGATTTGGTGATATCATAATAAACCATGAGAAAGATGCTAGGCTGGTTTCTAATGTTACCAGAACCTTGAGATATATTTACAACCTTTTTCACACTCCTGCAGTTTTAGGGGGCAATTCTCCTCTCGCAACACGTTCGTCGTTCCCATTAGTGCCAGGGGGAGTTATGCATGTGTGTCGTGAGTGGAATAGATCCCCATGTGTTGTACAATTCAAGGATCCTATAACAAATCGAAAATCTAATTTAAGAAAAAAAGTGGGAAATGTTCCCTCTTGTCCTCCACCATGTTCCCTCGTGTCCTGTTCTGCTCCTATGAACGACGCTAGTGAATGGAAAATAGGTAAAGGATGACAAGGTAGCTGCTGCATTCCTGAATGTTTTATCCACAGCTGCATAATTTTTTTCACTTTTCATTAGTGAGAAACAAAACGACCAAAACCCAGATGTTCTGGTCCCGGGTTTCTTTAAAGTGCAGCCTAATGCATTTTAAAAGCATTTTGTAAATACCCAGGGAAGGCTAGGTTTATCAGCCTGTCCACCAAAAGGAGGCTTTGCTGTTGTGATACCAGATCCATGCCCGATAAGAACAGTTAATTAGGAATTGGGGCTGAACCTGGCCTGATATTCAAGAGTGTGTTCAGCTTTCAGCATGTCCCATGTCACCTGTTTGTAATTAAGCCTGGTGTCCCTTGCCTTCTTGCATTGGGGTGGTGACAAGAGTCTCCACAGGTACTTAGTGTCAGTTCACACATCTCAATATTAGATGGGTTACAGCCCTGGAGCTGCAGGACCCCTTCCTCTCGCAGCATCTTCCCCCAGCCAGCTGTACAGTGTTACTGGCCTCATCCTTCTTCTAAGTCATGGGCAAAATATGCATATTCAGCACAGTGCAGAGCAAGTCTGCTCAGTAATTCCACATTCCTTAGTGTTGCAGGAGGTCTCTCCACTGGCCACACTGCAGTCTTTCTGCTCATCCTTCTTGCAGATTTATGCTCCTGGCTCTGCATCCAGCCCTTCCAGGGCATTTGTGGTATTCGCAGTGGGATGGGTCTAGGACTTGGTTGATGTCCATCCATTTGGTTCCTGTTTTAATTTTGCATCTTGGTAGACTAACCCCTTGACATGAGAAGATGATTCACATCCTTGAGATATGTCCTGGACCTTCCACACTTGCCAGCTGATGAAGAGAAGTTAATTACAGGACAAAAAAACCCACCTACTGAAGTGGTCATCAGCAAGGGGGGAATCCTTCTCAGCCTCGTAGGCTGTAGCATGTGTCTGTGATAGGTCCTCACCCAGCTAGTCACGGAGCCTGTATTTGCTTCAATTACACAGAATTTATTTCTTTCATTGTCCTTTTCTCTTGGATTTGTGCATTATTTTGCTCATGGGATTTATGATTTTGGTCATGGCATTATTGATTATTTGTTTTAGTTAATTCCGGCTGACTTAATCTTGGTATTCTTAGCGATATCTGTGTGAGCTGTCGTGGCAAACCCAGTAGACAGCGTGTGATGCATCCTTAATGCTTGTTTTTTCTTTTAAGTTATTGAAAAACACAGTCTACACTTTTCTTTCACACTAAGTATTTCCAGATTAAATACTTTGTGGGATGAAAATTAAAGGTGGTATAAAAATCTATTCTAAGAATCTTAAATGTTTCAACCCTATTTTTAGTGTTCTTACTCCCTGAACTACCCTTGCTTGTGACAGTGAATGTCAGTATAAACTTCTACTTTTGTTTCAGAGAGCAAATATCTGAAAAAGTCCTTTTATACTTGTGTTTTTAATCCTCTGTTCAGATACAAAAAATGTGGCCCTGTAAGTTCTGTGGTACAGTAAAAAACAAGACCAAAAATGCAACCCAAATAATTCTGGCAGTTCAAATGCAGAAACTAAAAATAATTTAATCTTCACTGTGAACATAGTTTCATATTTATACTAGCATCTGGCCTCAGGAATTGAATACTCCATTCTTTAAATAGCTTCACTCTGGCTCTTGAATGCTTTGTGACTAGAACATTACCCTACAGTCATACACCTTGTTTACATATTTCTGTTAAAAGGCAAAAGAACTTACAGTACTTCAAAACATTGGTACAAGCTCCCTCCTCCCCTATTGCCTTGGAAAAGAGAAGTTAAAAAGAAAAAAAAAATTAAAGAGTGGTCTGAAAGTGCATTTTAAATTTAATCCTCTCAGTTTGCTGCTGGGTACATACTTTACTGTCATTTATATTAAAAAAATGAAGAAAAATTTTCCAGAGAAAATGCGTGCCATTCCAGATGCCCAACAGTAGTCAAACGCAAATTTATGTACTTTTTCTGTATGTTTATTTTTAATCTGGCAAATGTATTTGTCTTTTATAAACACTTTGCCTAGAGGTAGTGGATCTTTTTTGATATCCCTAAGGAATAGGCGCCTCTGAAGGAAAAATATTGGAATAGTGTAATAAAAAGGTAAACATTATGTATGGGTGGCTAATGATTAGCTTCTTGCAATCTTTAGGGACAAAGTATCTTTTTATAGTTTTATGATCCTTGCCCAGCCTGACTTCAGGAGGAACTGCATTTTCAGAATTATATATTTGAAACTTCAGCTGAGCTTTACAAATTTAGTAGGTCCCTATTTAGCATCTGTTCGTGAATGTAAGTCCAGCCTAATATCCTTACTGCTATTTTTTCATTCACATGTCTTTGAGGTGAACCTAGGAGCAGAAGAGAAAATATCCCATTTTTAAACCTGAATCCAGAATCCATTTGTATGACTCACTAAAACATAGTGGTTTGGCTAAAAAAGGCTTCGTGTCGAAAGGGAACATTTCTTAAAATGCTGGCACATTTCCCACGATGTTTCTTGAATGTGTTTTATATGTTGTCTTTGTGCTATTGTAAAACATCACGGATTATATCCTGCAGTTTTGTGTGGGGGAGGCTTCTGGCATTTCAGGGGGCTGGTCAGCTTGAATGAGGGCAGGGGGATTCTTCCCTTGAGAGGTTTGCGGCTGCTCCACTCCTCCCTAAGGGGAGCCTTCCAGCTCAGGTAGGGAGAGTTTGAGGTGACATTTAGTTTTCTTGAGGTAATAATTCATTGTTGTAACAAAGACTTAGGCTTGATGCTGTGATGCTCAGTAGCAAACCTTACAGCAATGTGAGTGGTAGGAAAATTTGGTCCTGTGTGCCCTCGTGAAAAATTTTAAGAGAGTTGTTTTGTTTCTCCTAGTCAGCTATTAAATCCCTCAACAGGGAAAGAGCGTTTTGGAAAATCCTCCCACTCAGGTTTTGGGTGGTCAGTGCCATTTTCTGTAGGCTTCAGACTAGCCTGGGACATGTGAGAAGGTCAGTGCTGAGGCCATACTCTGCCATGACCTCCAGCTTTGGTACTCCTGTGGTGGAGCAAGAGAGAAGTGGTACAGTGCTGGAATGGGAGCAGGGATGAGGATTGCTGGAGGTTGCAAAGAGGGCTGCTTCTCTCCCTTGCCACTTGGGTTTTTTGGTGAGTGTGGTTTGGGGTGTTTTGTTGGCCTTTCCTGTAGGGAAGTTTGTGTACGGAGTTTTTTACTTTGTTTTTTAGACCGGAGCCCTCTGACTTGCGTATAATGAATGTGAATGGCACAGGATTTAGCCTGTGGTACTTTCAGATACCATGTGATTCCAAGGCGCAAAACGTGATTTATTGGGTAAAGCCTATTTAATATCTTAAAAGCATAGAGTAGGAGATCAGATGTGAGCACAGCAGCCTTAAAATATATTCCCTGACAACGTACTTAAGCACATTTAGGTCTGTATGAAATATACAGGAAATGAGGCCAATTTTGTCCCTGCTATTTTGATGGCAGGGTGTTCAGGAGAGACGGAGAGCGTGTGGACAGGAATTCATGTGTTTGATAACATGAGCCCAGCATATTTGCGCAAATGGAATAGGAACATTTTTCACCCTCCGCAGCAGAAACTCTATTGGTAGTTTCTCCGCCTTGTTAAGAGACTTTTAACTGATCAGACGTATCAATAAATCTATATAAGTTAATATGAAAAGTCATTCCCTCATTTCTGGCCAGTCATGTACGATGTTTGCACAAAGCAGTACCTCTTTGCCACCTCAGTCAGCTTGGGGAAGCACAAGGTGCTGATTCTTAATGGGCAGAGATGAAGAAAGGCTGCTATTCCATATTAAACTCTTTTCCCCTCATCACCTTTTCGACTAAGCCAATATTACAGTAAGAAAAGATTTATGTATTTTTTACTTGGACAATACTTGTTGAGTGTTGATTCTAGAACAAGAGACCCTCATGAACAGTGCAGCAGAACAGTAGTTGTCAGAAGGACCTATAGTGTTTTCTGATCATGCTAGTGGCTGACCGTTGTCTTCATGTCAGACTACTTAGGTTATGGCTGGTTTTCTTAGCTAAGCAGGTAACTTCCTGATTTTTAGGAAAACGGTGCAAATAAAGTTCTCATTTGAAGCAGAAGATTGTGACAACAGTGCTGGGAAATTTTGTTGTCTAGGTTGTGAAAACCCGTTGAGTACATTTGTCTAAAAGCATCGTGTATACCTTGCTGGTTATGTGGTAAATTCCTTACTAAAAGTCATGTAACATTTCTTGGGCAGCAGGTATTTTTAGTTGGACAAGTAACTAAGGTTCTGCAAATGTTTGGTTAGGTGAGTAGAAATGCGGAAAATACGCTGTGGTTCAGTTTTCCCTTGTTTTGTACAGTGGTTTTGTTACTTTTGCTTCTTAAAATCATAGCATCTCCATTGGAAGCACAAGTTCTGAGGAAACAGAAGTTCTTGGGCCCAGAGACACAAGATACTGAGTGTCACAGGTGTTGTAAGGAGTACACTGAGCTCAATGTGACTGGCAGGGCTTCATCACTGAAGGTTATCAAGGCATGGCAATGGGGTGGTGTTCATAGAAAAAATGGAACTGCAGTTTCTTTTTTTTTTTTTGCTCCCTTTCCTTAAGAGCAGGTCCATGTGGACTGCATGTAGGACTGAAGTTCTTTGTGTGCCTCTTTGAGATCTTTGCCCCAGCTACCCATAAGAATTTCCTACCATCTCCATTTCCCGGTCAGTTAACTAGTCAGATTGCCCAAATCAAAACAGGACACCGGGCTCTTTGGAAAAGTAGCAACAGCAGCAACTTTCTTTATCCTTTGCATTCCCTTTCACCAAATGAAGTGACACCAGTGACTGCCAGCTCAGGCCATCCTGCCAGTGTTTCAAAATTACTGTCCTGCTGTATCATTATGTGGTGTTGGCTGAGTGTTGTGTAGTTCCCAGTTGAGCTTGGAGACCTGCTGTGGCAGAGCTTTTG
Source organism: Apus apus (assembly GCF_020740795.1). Classification (NCBI taxonomy): domain Eukaryota; kingdom Metazoa; phylum Chordata; class Aves; order Apodiformes; family Apodidae; genus Apus; species Apus apus. The sequence goes on from NC_067285.1 coordinate 31,196,568, forward strand.
TGATGTACTCTTCGAGAATCAGGAATCTGCAGAGTACCGAAGAAGAGCAGCTTCTCCAGTATGATTCCTGGACTTGACTGCAAGGTTGGGAGCTTGGGAGAGTGTTTTTTTCAATTGCAGTGCAACTGACAGAGATCAAACTTCTTCATCTATCAAGTGAAACGGTGTGGCTTGGCATTCACAATGAGGACTTCCCTGGGGCACACGATGGCTTGAATAAGAAAAGATTATTTGCCCTTCCCCTACTAATTGTGACTTTTCCAGGTTTTACTCTCTGGATCCCATCCTTCCCTGTTTTTCAAAGCCCTCTGATATCACAGGTTTGAACTGCAGGGGGGCTGTGGCATCCCCAGGTTTGTCCTGGTGCTGGTGCAGGAGAAGTACTGGGAACAAAATGCTTTGTCTCTCCCAGAAATTCCCATTCCACTTGCATCTGGCATAAATGCACCCTGCAATTTATTGAGTTGCTCATCGCAAACACCATGGTTACTGTGCAATAAGTAACTATTCTCTTGCATATTCTTTTCTTCCTGGGCATTGTAGGAATTAGTGCATCAGTGGAGTACTCATGACTAGATGAGAGTGAAATGTTATGGGTCATTAAACAAACAAACAACTCCACCTTCATTTTATTGAAAGTACCAATAAATCTCATCAATTTTCTTCTTTACAGCTAGCTGACCTGAGGATTTGTGTGAAAGATCAGGCTGTTAGCTTAGGCAAGTTAGATTGCTTTAAACAGCTGTGAACTAGTTTTATAGTGCTACCAGCCTCTTTCCTTTCCAGAAAGTGAAAGTTTGAAGTAGGTCCCGAATCTGGTTTCTCACATGCAAGATCATTTTGCTACCCATGACCTAGAAACCAACAATGAATGTATAAATTACAGGCAAGAAGAAAATTCTGAATTGACGGTAAGGTGAATGGAAGTTGAATAATTCCCTGAACCTCAGCTGAGAAAAAAAGAAAAGATCACTGAATTCTAAAACAGACTTCACTATAGACAAAGAAAATGTTATTTTAGTGTAGATTAAACTTACGACTTAGATAGAGAGGGATTATTGTGTCTGTTTCAGATGTAATTTCATGCCTGAGAATTTACATTGAAGGCAAACTGGTCTGGATTACATTAGCAAGGGCCCTGTTTTGCTGTTGGTTTAATTAAATGGAAACTGCTGGCAAGGAGACCCGAGTAGGTTTATAGAAGCGATACTATTTTCTGTGTTGGAACAGGAAACTGTTAGGTCTTCCAGTTTGAAAGGGACACAGAAATGAAACCTGTGATTTGTTCTTGTTTACAAACTCCCCACTAGTATACAATGACCTTAGTGATAAATTAACTGCAATTGCACGTTATATGTAGTGGGCTTTACAATCGCTGCAGACTTCAGAGTTATGAAAACCATGACCTTTGACGGGGAGGTTAGAACATGAAGTTTTTCTAAACAGTGCCTGGATCTTCAAAAGTATTCACGTTTCCTTCCCTGTTTCATGTGAGTAGATTGACAAGATGTGCAGTGGGTGTTCTGTTTGCTCGCCACAAGATTGTTGTCAGGCAGAAACCCCCCAAAACAAAAAAGCCCGCCCTTCAGGAACATTGATTTATCTGTTAACTGCCTGGCATGCTGCCTTTTGGCTTTGATTTCAGAGAGAAACATATTTAGTTACTTTAATAGGCGAAAACACTGAACCTGACTTGTAGGGGGAAAAATTGTTTTCTTTCCCTTTTTCAGTTCTGTTTATTGTATCCTGACATTCTGTATCATAATTGTGCAACAGTTCCAAGTTGGAGTAAAGAAAAGTGGAACTGCATCTCAGACTTCATCAGCCTCATTATTCGAGAGCCAGCTTTTCTGGGTGACTCGGTGGGACTGAAAATGAATGTTTATGCTTGTTAATAGCCACTCTGTGACACCATCTCTCATGATATCAGATGCCTTTTTGTTCTCAAGAACTATTCATATCACCTATTTATATGTCCTCTTTTTATTTATAATTCTTTTTGTCTTTTAGAAATTTTGTAGAGCTTAAATTGACTTGCATCCTCTACCCCAAATGTGTTTGTTCCCCTTTTTTTGCTTACTTAGCTATATTGAAAGAGAAGGGGATTTTCTTCCTCCTATTCTTTAACCAAAGAAATTAGTCTTACTTATTTTCAGCTACTTCTCCAATTTATGATGTCACAGTCTGTGAGATGAAAAGTTGAAAATTTGAGAAAGGTTTTTAATAGTTTTATGGTATTTGTATCCTTTATTGTGTACATGTAGCTATGATGGAAAATATGAGTATGTATGTGTGTGCATGGGTGGTTATACACAGCTGTATGTGTTGCTGAGCTGCAATACCCATAAAGCACTTGGCCAAAAGAGTGTATGTATGAAAGACTTAACATTGTTCCCATAAGTATCAGAAGTAATAAAATGTATTGTTTCAGACCTACAAAGATAAAAAAAAGAAGGAAAAGGGGAAAGATTTTTCTAAAAAACTGTACTAGTAGGAAGAAAAATGGAACAAGAAGGTTCTTGGAGATCTCTGTCCCTGTAAATACAGTGTTTTTTCTCAGTGAAAGTGCAGGAGGAATCCATGTTTTAATATTAACTTCAGTCCTGCTGTAACCTGGTGCCTCCTGTGAGCATGCATGGCTGGAAGACAGGTGGAGATGAGGTCTGGGGAACTCTGGATACCTGTAGGTGAGAGGAGGGAAGAAGTGCCTCAGCCGCCATTACTGCCTTTGGCCATTGCAGGAACATAAAGCAGTCTGTCCCAGAGCCCTCCCCGGTGTTTCCATGCACTGGGGTGAGACACTGGAGGGCACCATATGTGCCCACCTCCACTTGGTCCTCCACCTCAGCTGGGTGATGATCTCCCAGGGGTCAGCTCCTAATGGCAGTTGCTTAGCAATAATTAAAAATAAACCAATGGGCCGCAAACTCCTCAAATCCAGGGGCTGTCTGTCAAACCTGTCCTGGTTTCCCTGGGACAAACCCACAGGTGAGCCATGGAGGACAGGCCATTGGCCACCCCAGCCAGCTGGGAGCTCCAACTGAGGCAGCTACCCCCTCTGGTGACCAGGGTGTCCCACCAAACACAAACACATCAGGTTCTTTGTATGGGGGAGAATTCTGGGGGGTGTCCCTTTCCCAGGGCTCCTCCCTGGCAGCCTGCAGCTCCCTCTGCTGCTCCTGAGGCCTAGGCTGAGTGTAAGCTTATATATTTAGGTTGTTGTTTGTATTAGTTGTGTTATTTAGTTAAATCTGTTTATGTTTTAGCTCATGGGGCTTCTCTCCTCTTTCTGATTCTCCTTCTTGTCTGGAAGGGATCATCAGGTGAAGGAAAAACTGCTTCAGTTTAGCCCCAGGTATGAGCTAAATGAAGGCACCCCCATCTCTTGCTGATAGGTCCGGGGGTAGAAAAAGAGCAAGAAAGGGTCAGTACTTTTGATCCTGACTGTGGTGAGGTAAGAAGTGCAGAGTGGTTAGGAAGGAGTTAGTAAATTATCTTGTGTGGATGAGTAGGAAAATATTTCACAAGCTGGGATAAAAAATACTTAGTTGACTGCTTCCCCAGCAAGGAGAAACTTTGGCCACCTCCCTCCAGGGCTTTCAGCATGACCAACCACACCAGCAGCAACAGCCAATACTTGGCCCCTGAACCCATGGCCCACCAGGCTCGACTGGCTGCAGGGGGCTTGGAGCCCTTGGTCTCTTCCAGCCCCAGCCCTTACCCTGGTCTCACCGGCTGCAATGCACACACCTCTGTTGTACTACAGAATAGCAGGATTCCTCGGAGCAGCTCCACTGGTGGTGTTGGAAAGCTGGAAGAAAGCAAAATCTTTCCAGACGAGGTGCTTTTCAAGGCACTCCAGAAAGGAGAAAGACTTTCCCAGTCGTAGTGGTGGTGAGACTTAAAGCTGGTAAAAACTTTCAGTCTCTAGAAAGTAAAATGAGATTCTTTACCAGCTAGCTTATTTTAATTTTTCTTTTCCTGTTCTGCTTCATGACAGAATTTCAAATAATTATGTTGATTTATTATTACAGGTATGTTAAAGCTGTAGTAAGCTGTAACAAAGCAATGCCAGCTTATTGTTTCTGGCCCTATCCAACTATACAATTGAGTTTAGGCATGTAATAATGTTATAACAGAAATATCCATCGTGATTGATTGAATTTCATGAAGTACGACACAAGAATATTTATAGTTCCATTCTTAAAGCCACTTCTAGGTCAGAATATGCCTCCTTGGTATGGCCTTTAAAGACAGAAAAAAAATTACAAAACTTTTCTTGGTCCAACCCCAAACCTACCACAATCGAGTGCCTCCATGGGGAGAGGGGTGTCAGTTGATGGTAAGCAGAATATGATAGAATAGAGTAATTATTTCCGCTAGAAAATGAGGATCCGGCATTATTTGTACAGTAACACAAAGTAATTATTTGGCTATGCCACTGTAATGAAACAATAAAGATCATACTTAATTTAAGTATCATGTCCCAAGAGACTTCCTGCTCTCCTTCTACCATTTTGGCTATTAAAACAAATTTAAATTGCTGGTCTAGTTTTCCACTGCTTTTTAGAGAGCGGAGTGGGCAAAGCCTCCCCTCCTCCCAGCTCTGTTTAAATGTAGACCTTTGGCATTCCAGAAATCTGACCTTGTTTGTAGGGAACGGCTCATTTTTCTATAATGTAATATGAAGCACTCTTGTGTTTTGATTCCATGAACTGGAGAGTTTAATGTTCCAGCTTGCCATGATAAGGATATGATCTGGTTGAGATAGAAACACTAAAGGAAATTAGCTATTGTACTATTCTTTAACATATTGTTTGCCTAGCAGTTTCACTTAGAATAATTTGGAATAATCTTGGAGTACCCTTTAAAAAGGATTTAAAAAATAATAATTTTTTGTGTGTGTTGGATTGTATAAAAAGTGGGGCTTTAAGATATTTCTCCTAAAATAAATGTGAGGCCGCCTCATTTATAGTCAGCATGCCTTGATTACTTGCAGACATGCTGGAAATTTACATGCGCTTTTCTCCATTATAAAACACTGATCTGTTCAGATCATTAGCTCCCTCATGACTAGAGTTTGGCAGGAAGCCAAGGCAGGCTAAATCTGTAGCTGTAAATCGTGAGTTGAAATAGCAGAAAGTGGATTTGTAACTTTAAAAGTGTAAACAGTTTGGAAAATGAAGTAATTTTAGAGAATGATTGATTGCCTTAAGATTGCACTTTAAATTAGCTTAGGGTCTCCGATGCAGATATAGGCACTAACTGCTCATTATATATTTTCACTTTTCTTTGGAACAATAGCATTGTTGGTAGGCTTTTAAACAATGTATGCTTCTCCTAGAGTGACCTTTGAGGAAATGAATAGTTTTATTGTGTGTCCATTACTTTGCCTGAAACAACATTTTTGAGTTATTAATTTGTTGTGGTCTATAAATAAAGGAATCAAAATGCAAAGCAGCTGTATTATGCTGCATATAGTTCATCAAACTTGTGCTTAAACATCACCATTTGAGATTGATAATACACTGCATAATAAATTTTTTTCCCTCTGAAAAATAAGCCAGTACTACTAGTAGGTAGTTGCTGAAGATTGGTCTTTGAATCCCACAGAAGCAAAGATGAAGATTATTTTTAGCACAAACAATTAGTGAATATTCTGGGGGACTGGCACAGTGTCTCCACTACTTCAAAGACCCTCGTTCACTTAATTGTGTAGTTGTGAGTCAGAAATGCATTGACAGGTGTGTCTGGAATAAGAAATGTGGGACTTGAATGGTCAGTGCTGTTATGCTCTTGTCTCCATGTGGATCTTGTGCATGTTGGTGCTCTTCACACATTTCTGGAATAGGAACAGTCCCTGCAGGGTCCTCCATCCAGTCTGGTGCTGGGCTGCTGCCATGGTGGAAGCGTGGCTGGCCTGCCTGAATGAGCAGTGGGCACGTTCTGGCATAGCCCTTTCCTGGCAGAAGTGGGAGCAAGGTACTGGTGCTCCCTTGCGCAGGTGGAATTAGGCCCTCAAGCCTGTGACTTGCTGTAGTCAGTTGGGTTTCCAAGAGTCGGGTGTTGAGGGCAGCCAGTGCCAGGCTGCAGCCAGTGGGTGCTTGTGATCCCCAGCAGCCATGGTGGCTGGAGAGGAGGAGCCTGTTGGCTCAGGTCATGGTGTGGTCATGGGGAACATGAGAAGTCAGTGGGATGGGAGGCTGCAGGCTGAAAGGGAAGGGGTCACCAAGAAGCACCTACAGGAATGTGTAAAACATGTATTAGGTTTGGAGTCTTGAAAGCCTAGGGCGTAATCTGCCCAGCTCGATCTATACTGGTTGCAGTGAGTAGTAGTGGGAGATACAGTGTGCTGTTGGTCTGAGGAAGCATGTGCCGTTTAGTATCTGGTGTCTTGGGATTTCTGGCTGTTCAGCAACAGTGGCTGAAACAATTTCCTGCTCTTTCCCAAAGGAGGTGTAAACTCCATCATTGATGTGTTCCTGCCTACCAGGGCAGCATGATATCTAAAGTCACAAAGGTCTCTAGTGTGGAACAGCACCTCGGTGTGACTGTGGATGTGGGCATATAACTTACATGTATGTACTAAACTTATATATTCTGTGTGTCCAGAACTGCTGCCCTCACATGTTAACACTTGGAGCCATACTAGAAATTAGGAGTCTAAAACTATTTAACTGATATTAACAGTGGTTACAAATCACAATAAAGAGCTGTGACTGCTTGAAGAGAATATATAACAAAAACTCTTACAATTTTGTATCACAGTGTGTTTTTCATCTTTCTCCTTGTCCTAGATTTGGTATCCAGCACTGAGTAGATACAAAACTCTGTTTTGCTGTTCTTCTGGAAGCTCTTTTCCCAGAGAGTATTTTTTCCCAGTGTTAGCACCCCTCCTTGATCTTCTTTCCTCTCTCCTTCCAAGTTTGAAATGGAGATTTTGCACTTCTGAAAGAGCTAAGGCTGAGAGGTCTGAGCACAGGTCTGGGAGCCAGGACCTGCTGAGAGCTGAGCTCAGTGACTCATTCGGTGGCCTTAAGCAAGTCAGAACATCTCAGATGAGGTTATTTCATATGTAAAACAGGAGAAATAATACTTATCTATCTACCTGCCTCATAGGAATGCCCTGAGGACTAATTAGCGTCCATTAAGTACTTTGAAATAGACAGTGCTATCTATTATTAGAGCATGCTCCAGACAAGTGGATAGTGCTTTCTACTTGGGAACCTTCCTCTCTGCTGGGTGTGGGACTGAAGCCCATCAGGAGCCAAGCACAAGCCGCCTGGTGTTTTTTGGAAGATTGGCAAAACTCAGTTGAGCCCTTCCTGGGCACATTTTCCAGAGACTGATGCTCTCGCTGAAAACTTGGAAAGAGAGTTTGCCTAGAGAAAAGAGTGGGAGGATACTTGCTTGTTCTCCTCAGCTCATAGGCATAACTTGTCCTGAAATCCTTTCTCACCCTGCCTCCACCTGAGGCCTTTTCAGATAATTCAGGTAGCATGGTTTCTCTGCTCCTCCAGGAGTTTTTTCCTGATCCTGGAGAAGAGGAGGAAAAATCTCTGGAGGAGTGTGGGGCTGGGTTGGTAGATTGCCATCTCAGGGAGTCCTTTCTTATTCAGAAGGCAATTCCTCTTTCTTGAAGAGCAAATGCTTATATTCTTTCCCTTCACCGGGTAACAGACTCCTCTGTAAAGTCCTTAGAAGACAAAATGTAATTTTGGGGGTAGGATACTAAACTCTGCAGGTGTTTGCTGAAGTCTGGGAGTCTTTTCATCATCGTAACGAGGAGGGTTGTCATCTGACCAGCAGCTCCTTTTGTTCTCTGGCTCATCGTCTCTCACTGTATACTTTTGTACCTCTCACAGGTGCCATAATCTAGTTCAAAGGACCCAGCCCTGTTCTTACTGAAGCCCACAAGCCTGGTCTTTCTACCAGTGAGACTAGGAATCTGTCCAAGTTGACCTGAGAGAAGCTTTATTTCTCTCCGTTTTCTCCTCACACGTCTCTCAGGCCATGAGTAATGTGCAATGAGATGGGAAAGCCTGTGTGAAATTTTCCAAGGGAATTTTCTGTGTTTTACTAACGTTAATGAAATTGCTTAACACTTCATCATATTTTTCAGTGTATGTTGCTGCGATTTTGATGTCTCTCTGACTTTTCTTTAGTACCAGAAGACGCTTGCCTTAGAAATGGGACTGAGGGCTTGTATGAGCCCTTGATCCAACAATTGCACCATAGCCCTGCAGGAAACTTTTTGGCACAGGTACCAGTAGATACCATTTCTACAGCACCTCCTGTGCCTGCAGGAAGGGGAAGGGATCAGAAGCAACTGGCCCACAAGCTCTCACATGCCTGGGACTAATTCTGTTTCCACAGCGATGAGGCTGTGCCACAGAAACTCCTAATGATATGACCCTGGTTGCACAGGAAGGCTCTGGCATTGCTACACCTCAGCAGTTAGTTTGTCTTGTCCTGCATATCCCTACGTTTCTGGTCCTCATGTACCTGCAACAGCTATTGAAGGTACAGTTGTTTTGTTTTTCAGAGCAACAATTTGGGAGTTATTTGATACGACAAGAGAGGTTCATTTAGGAGGCGAGACTCCCTGAGTAGCTGGGGCGAAACGTGGTACTGGGGAAGTTGAGTCAGTGGCCTGGAGTTTGGCAACTCTGCGCTGGCCTTCCCTCATGATGGTTCTTAGGTTGAGTTTCTTGTCCCTGGGAAAGCAGAGAACCAGAGTTGTACTGGGGAACAGGTACATAGTGTATTGGGATGAGAGAAAGGACAGCAAATTCTTGGGAAAAAAATAGAAGGCATTTTTGTAGTTGCAGTTTATTTTTTAAAGGAATGGCCTCATGCTAATTCTGTGCCACTCCTGGATTAAGCATTATTACCCTGCAGATGATAACGCAAGTTTATCTGTAAAACTCTTTAACTGTCATTTTTGTTTCCCAGCTTGACTTCTTGTCTTTGATTGGCTTCCAAAGAAGTTATTAACATGTTGCAAAACAAATACAAGGGGCTGCTGAAGCTTATTAAAAATGGTTTCTTTTGTTCGTATCTGACAGTTGACAAATTGTCTTGTGTCCTATCTTACCTGCTCCCATGTGAAAGGTTACACGAGAAAATGGCTGCAAATAAATTGCCATTGAATGCTGTTGAACACTAAGCATACAGCTTCTCTATTAAGGACCTCTTTTAAAGCTCTCTATTCAGGCTCCCCCCTGCATGTCTCTAGCACTTGTCTGTTATATTATGTTTGGCACAGAAGGAAACATTAAATAGAAAAGAAATGTCTGACTGTGGTGTTTCTAGACCCTATTATCCCTCTGTCAAATGTCCACATGAGAAGGGTACAATTTTTGTCCATACTGGTGATGGTTTCTGAAGGTTTTACTAACAGTCTTCAGAGTGAATTGCTAGAAACAAATGAAATTGAAAAGCATATTTTTGCAGCTTTGGAAATCTTACGTAAATCAGTGTAATGAGATGCACTCAGTAAAATGTAATTATTCTCACTTCTCCATGTGTCAAAGAAATCAGCAGTATGGTTGGGGAGCAGAGGGTTACAGTGAGCTTGTTATTTTTATACAGAGCCAGATACTGCTTGTATGTAGTAAATTGTAAATAGTAGATAATGCAGTTTTTATGTGTACTAAATACCCTGCAAGAATTAACAGGGTTGTTACTTCATTAAAGGTTTCAAAGAGGGCATAAATGTCAAAAGCAGAGTTTGACTGTTTAAATCACTGGGCCATTTCCACCTTCCACCCCTCGTGTCACAGCTGAGACCAGCAGCTTCTGCCGTTGCTATTTCAAGGAGGGCTCAGTTCCTCTGAATTTTCAGAATGATAGTGAAAGGGCCCTGTGTGAAACACCGAGATAAGGCTTTTGACTCACACTTTTGGGGGCAATGGAAAATGAAGGTGGTTGATTCTGCAGTGTGGAAGAGGTGCTGTAACAGTCCCTTACAAGTAAGTCTGCATATGCTTCTGTCTCACTTGTGTTTGAATGGTGTGCAGAGGTGAAAGAGAGAGGAGATGACAGGAGACCCAGTTACTCTGAAATTAAGCCAAATAACTCAGTTTAACTCTCAGTGACTTTCCAGGTTCTTTTCAGTTTTTCATGCCTTAAAATTTTCCCAAGCAAGTATGGATTTGTCCTAGACCTTTTCAGCACTGAGGGCAAGTCACAGACCACAAGTTTAAAACTCAGCAGACCAGAGAATATCTTCAGGGAAAAAAAGCTTCAGTCTTGAGCACTGGCTTAAGGAACCTGTTACATCCTTGAGCTCATTGTTCCAGCGGTTAATTGTCATCAGTGTAGAAGTGTGTGCCCTTGCCTTGCCAGTAGCTCCAGTTGCATGTTTTTTATTCTCCAGTATTTTCTTCATGTAGTGCTACACTTCAGAAGAAAGGGAGACCAAGACATATGATCGTAGTTATATAATAATAATAATAATAATAATAAAGACAAGGAGAAGGTGGTGTTTGAAAAGTTCCTGGATGTTAGCCCCCTCATGGAGATTCTTTAAGCAATGTGTAACTTCAGCCACAGGAGCAGTGGAAGTACTCATGTGTAAGTCCCATGCTCTGAGTATTTGCAGGATCAGGCTTTATGTGTAAGTACTGAAGCGTGGTTCAGTGGTATGTTGGATGGTGTTCAGAGATTGCTGAAAACGGTGCATTAAATAGCACTTTGAATTGCAAAGTGCTGGTTCAGTTTTGTCTATGAGAATGATAACACTTATTATCTGATTGTTCCCTGTGCAAATCTCACCTCAGGAAAAATTAAATTATGTTTGAATTCAGCGAAAGCAAAGTATATCATTATTTCCTTTCATTATTAAAAGGGATTTTTACTGTTTGTTAGAACTGAAGCAGCTGCCGTGTTAGAGCCTTAGATGATTTAAAAGCAAATGCAGAGGCAGAGGCATTTACAGTACAATTGGCTTGTTTAATGTGATTTAATTCCTCTTCTTGGCTTCGTCATATTACCAAATTACGTTTTCAGCCCCCTCCCCCCCTTTTTAATTTTTTCTTCTTTTTGTTATCAGCAGAATTGAAGCTGCTTATCAGTAACCACGACAACCAGTATAAATACTTGTTTTAAAGCTGATGCACATTCAACCTGCATGGTCCACATGACTCAGAACATTCAAGAGGACAGGCAGCATGTGCTCCCTTCTACAATCAGTGTCGCCCTTCCCCTGTCTCCATTTGCTTTAGAAAGCTCGTAGGGCAGTTTAAAAACCTTTGATATCAGAGTGGTTTTCTGTAGCCATCCATGGCGGTTTGGACATTGTCTGGCCTATGCCTGTGAGTTGAAGAGTAAGAAGAGGGGGAAATTTTGGGAGGCAAAAAGACAATTTTATAGCCCAGCTCTGCACTTGGCTGAACCACCAGCGTCAGCTTGCTTTTTTTCATGCTGGTCCAGCTGTTGTTGTGACAGTCACCTGCAGGTTGGAGAAAACAGTCCCAGTTGGGCAGCAGCTAAACAAAATGAAGGAGTGACTGGAATTGTTCAGGACAGGGAAAATGGTTTTGGTAGGGAAGAAGCCTCTGCCTGGTCCATCCCCCACTTCTGGTGGAGGTAAGGCATGCTGGCTGGGGTGGCTGGAGACAGCAACTTCCCTTGTGAGGAAACTTTGGAAACTCTTGACTTACCTCAAAATCCTCCCTGACAAGGATTTCTGCCTAGCCTGTTTGCTCTCTCCCTTGCTTTCTGAGTTGCTTAATGCTGTAGAATAAATCCTTTAAGCTCTCTCTGTCTCAGTTTCTCTCTCTATGTAATGGGGATAATATTTTTTACTCATCTCCATAAAGCAGTTTGAGGCCTGTGGATGGAAGGGTTATATAAAAACTGGAAATGACGATTGTCAGTCATTCTTCTGAGTCTAGAAACACCTCATAAACCTGCTTCCTAAGGTGCAGGAGGATCCTGGGAGTGCAGGATAGAAGCTGCAGTTATAAGAAGCTGAATGTTGAATTAGGGCCCAAAAAGGGATATTGAATGCCTAGTTGGAAACTTTTTCAATATTAAATTCCTTTAGTCTTCTTAAAAAAAAAAATAATGGCTTTACTATTTGAATTCAAAGTGATTTAATGAGATAAAAATTATGGAAGATTTAGTTATATGGACATACTGTCAATCAACCACCATTCTCTCTTTCATCCCTGTTAAGTAGGACTAGAACAACTCGGATCCGAATCACTGCCTGTAAAATGTTCTTCAACCATGTGCTTTAAGTATTTTTTTAATGACTGTATTGCTGTTGGGTTGAACAGTAGTTTCAATCTCCAGTAGATTTGTAAGTATTCTCCTTCAAATGTTAAACTGATCTTAGAAATTCTTTGAATGACTGATGCTCTGCTGGCATTGTGACAAAACAGGGCTGGGGAAGTGGCACGAAATTCTGAGAATTAGCTCCGTCTCCTTACAAGGGAAGAAATGTCTGATACAATCAGAAAGTCTGTATGTTTTATTCTGTATGTTGGAAGAAATGGCTTTTGCCTTTTGATCAGTTTAAAAGCAAAATCAGACAGGCAAATGTCCACGTAAGAATTACAGGCAACTTTTAAACATCATAATTATCTGGTAAACGTAAGTGAAATCACTGTGTTCCGGTATCCTGCAACACGTGTCCTTTGTTCTTGATTTCATTAGCATTCAAATAGAGGGGAGTTCTGAAAGCAAGGATGAGTAGTATGGGTCCTGCCAGCAAAGCAGTATCCCTGTTGTATTGATAATTTAACCAAGTTTATTTAAATACAAAACTTCAGATTTCTTGTCCCATCTCATGGGGTTATGTCATTACTGTATTTGCATTTATATGTGAAAGAAATATGATTCTTAGATTAATATTTTTAGTTCTTGTGATTAATTAGCCAGCCAGGGCACACCAAGTGGCATTAGTAGAGTGAACAAAGACCATGGGAATTAAAAAGGAGGATGGATTGAAAGAGCTGTATTTGATAAATTTACTAATCACTGGAGAGAGAGTGGATTGCTGTGCTGAATCATGCAGATGATGATGCAGCTCCCTGAACTTCTCAACTGTTGCTCCTAGATTACGGCAGCCTGTTGCAAAGGATGTGGGTTCCTACTAGAGCTCTTAGCCTTGTGTCTGTACAGAGGATTTGATGTGAGAAGTGGTCAGGCAAGAGTCTAGCCATAATTCTGCCATGAAGGTTGTTTCATTGGGAAAGCCATGATTTCTCTTAAGAGAGTACCCAGAGATGTAGGTAGTGATTAGCATGACTTCTTGGCCAGCTACTAGTGATCTGGGTGATTATTTGGGCATAGTTGGCAGGTTGTGACTGGGTTGTGCAATGGGAAGATGTTCTCATTGTAAGATTCCTCTTAAAGTTTTTTAGGTCAAAGATCCATTTTTTTCTCTTTTTGGTTACTCCTTCGTTCTTCTGCTGCTTCTGTTGCTCTTGGACTTTTTGAGGGACTTGGGATTTTTTAGGTAATTGTGTACCAAGTTTGTTTCTGTCTGCTGGGAAGCTGTGCTGTCTGCTCTTGGGACATTACTGGAACAAGAATCTTGGAGATGTGCAGCACCTGTCCAACCTGCAGTCACTGGTTTTGAAGGGTCACCTGTGTACATCTTCATCTTGTGTACACTTGTGTTCTCATGTCCCTACTGCAGAAAGTACTTGCCAAGAGAGTAGAAAAAGGGAAGGAGAACTGGATCCTGTCATAAGAGCTAGAAGAGCCAAAGTCCATTGCCACAGATGAGATCAACCTTTTTTATCTTGATGTCGAGTATATCTGCTGAGAGGGGATTTTGTAGCATGCATTTGGACCATCGCTTCAGCATAGGCCAGAGTGCATGGTCACTTAGGTGGAATTTATTTTGCTTACTTAATTTAATCTGCAAGTTAAGCCTCTAGACTAAGCTAGTTGTCATTGATGAGGGAGTAGTAACTCTGGAGAGTGACATGATGAATGTCTTGCAGAACAACAGATTGAAAGATCTCTCTGGCTACAGAGGGATCTGCATAACTGTTGTAGCCCAAAACTGCTACTAGATTAAATGAGTCCCATCACATCGTGTGTTCCAGTGGGTTGCTGAGGACCAGTCTTGGGAGGGCAGTAACACTTGAAAGCTGCCCTTCAATAGTCAAGAAACATCCCATCGTGGGAGTCACAGCGTGTTCATTCAGCATAGCTAACCCTCACTATTCCCAGTCCCTCTGGACATCCAGATGCATCCTCCATTACTTTGCTATCTGCTGTGTATTGATGATATGGTCAAAGCCATGCATACAAGCAATGGTAAACTAGTTACGATATGTGCATCCTCTGAAAGACCCTCCTAGTTACTGCAGGTAATGGAAAAGGCAGAGCAGTGAGGGTACTGTGTGGGAGAGGAGCCTGATGGACAGAGCCCTGCTGCAACTTCCTTCATTTTCGCTCTATATTCCAAATAACTCCCTTGCTCAATGTGCTACCCACACACCAAAGCATTGTCCCATTTTATCTGGTTCCCCTGATGCTTCCATTGCTTATCTTACAAAGATCTGTGTTAACATTTATCAAAACAAATGGCAAGCATGGGACCTTTTAAGTATTTTTTTTAGTTAATAAAACCAATCTTCTACTTCTGTTATGTTAAAAGTACATTATCTTTTTATTACAAACTCTCTACAGCTCTGTCTGTTTTCTTTCTTGGCAATTTCATGACTGCTCCAGTTGATTGCTGTATGGAGAATTACAAAATCATTAAGGGTGGGGTTTTACCAGCTGACTTACAGTACAAGCCATTTCTCAAAATAACCACAACAGTGCAATACTGATGTGTAATTTACGTCACAGTATGTTTTTATGAAATAGTTTGTGGCTTACTCATTTAGATTTAGAACTGAATATCTCTTCTCTCGCTTTTTAATCAAGCTTTCTTCTTTTTTTTTTTCACTTTTTAATATTTTCCACTCCTAAACTTGGCTTGCCTCCAATTTACCAGCTACAGTGAGGAGGAAAAAAAAAAAAAAAATTCTTTTTTCTTTGCCTGCAGTTTAACTGCAAGTGTGTTTTCCTCTTTGATCTATATGTGTGTGTTAACTGCCTTAGAAGAGATGGTAGATTTGTGGTAGAATATATTGCACAAGGGTAGAGCATAGAATTGATAAGAGATACAAAAGTTTGGAATTTCAAACCATACCAAGTGGGTGATGCTATTTTGCCTCCTACTCCAGTACATTTCCTTTTTAAAAACGACTTTGTGTATAATGTCTTGTAATTAGAACAGGAAATCATTGAGTAACTGTAAGAAGAATAAGAGCACTTACACTGAAAAGAAAATTACCTTCTGAGAAATTATATTCACAAATTTTTTTTCCTTTCATTTTTTTTTTTCTTCTCTTCACATTTCCATGTTGGTAATGATAGTAACAGATGTACATACCCTTATCTGCATCATTGTTCTGCTTATGTTTTCTGGGAAAAAAAAAAATATCATTTTCAGTAATACAAAAAATGAATGGATGGAAAATGGGAAATGCCTAATTACAAAAAATATTCTGTGTCACAACAGAGTAGCAATTAAATTGAAACTTCAATATAATTATCAATAACAGTCGAGCCTGGAAGGGTGCCAGGTGCCTAAAGTTGGTGCTCAGCCTTTGTATGGTTGCTAGGAGCACAGCAAAAAGTATAAAGCTTAGAGAAAGGAATGTCTAATGTAATAAAGTAACAGAAGGTAGCATAAATCATTTTGAGAGCAGTTCATATTGACATTATTTTACTTAAATTGGGTCGAAACTAGACATTTAGTCTTACAAGAGGCAGAAATTCATATTTCTTCTGCAGAAATAACTCTGTGCTTTCTGGGAAGAAATGAAGTGTGCTTTCCTAGCACCAGCCTCGTACATATTTGGAGTCTTTTAAGCAAAAATCTTTAAATGTTTGTTTCTGTTGGCGTCCAAATGCATTTGCACTAATACGATTAAAAGAACTAAAGGGCAAAATACTTGGCAGCTTTTGCAGTTGAGGTAATTAGGTACAGGAAGGAACATGCATAGTTTTTCCATCAAGCTCTATAAAATCCTGGTGTGAAGGTCTTTTTAAAGAAAAAAATGCTTACTGATGTTGAGAGTAGATTATGGCGGTTAGCAATAACATTATAGGCTGATGTTTCCGAAACAAGCAAACAAAAAGCTAGTTACAATTTAGTATTTCTCTGCTCTTTCTGTAAATAGTTCTGGCTCTAGAAGGATTTGTTAGGAATTTGTGCTTTTAGCAGACTCTTTTTTTTTTCTTTTGGGGCTTTTAATTGTCTTGTGTTACATATTAAAAATGGTTGTGCTGATTTGAAAAGTCAGTTCTTGCATAGATTCATTGTGTTTAGCATTTCATGCATCTCTTACTTACAAAGACAACTTGAAGAACATGTAATCCAACATAAATGCCAGGCTGTGCCAAATCCCAGCTCTCTTTACCCTTCACAAAGGGAACTGTTGGATTACATCTATGCATATATAGGCAGCATGCGGAAGGCAGGGGTGGAACCTTGTCTCCTAATTACAGTTTCTCTGTTTTCAGTGCTGAAATACATAAGTAAATGAAAAAAATGACATTGTAGGGGGTTATTAAAACACACAATTATGATATAAGCATGGGATTAGAGTAATTTCAGTTGAGCCTTACAAACAGTGTACTGTAGGTATTATCTTTTACTGTGTTCTCTTTTGAAGCTAAAATGAGATTCAGGAATATAGCATCTTGATTTTCTAAGATCTCAGTTTAAATATTTTTAGAAATTAGGTTGGTTTTCTTGGTTTTAATGGAATGTGGTGCATGTTTTCATCTCCTTCTAAGAGTAAACTTTCTCTAATCATATTTATAAAAAATATTCAGCAATATACATTAAGCCCACCATTAAATGGCACATGTTAGATTTTGCTAGAAGAAAAATACTTCTTCTTTAGCCTTGCATTTTATTAGGGATTGGTGTACTTTGATTTCTTTTTTTCTCATATGGGCGTGGTTGAGAAAAAAAGTCTTTGTTCCAGGAACACTGTTTGTCTTTCACTAAACAAATCTTCAGTTTATTCAGCCTTTGTTCATTCTTAGATTTATCTATTGAACCTGGAGTGAATAAAGAAAGGAAAAAAATGCATCATAAAGTACTCATTGGAGTTGCACAAGCATGTATGAAAGCGATCCTGTAAAAAATAACATTATTTTATTTTATGCCAGGGGTTTGAGTTAAGTCATCAGTTGTCAGGGGTAGAAAGTTTGTGCAATTGTGTACAGGGACTTACAGCACATTTGTCTAGAAACTAATGGTTTACTACAAAGGCACATGGGACATACATTTATATACACCCTATTTAAAAAGCTGACCACATCCTGACTTAAGAAAAGTGCTGTCAGATCAACAGATTCAGCTCACCACTATCTGCACAAAGGTATAAAGTAGTAATAACTGTCAGGCAGGCGTATATGAAACTCTCGAAGGAGCTAAAGGAAGGATCATATGCTTGTTAATTCCTAGAACAGTTTTCCTGATCTGATTTTTAGAGTTTCCTAATACAGAAGAGAGCCTTATTCCCAGGAGCAATTGGCTCATTCGTGCTGTTGTGTAGGCTTATGGGATACTTGTTGAAAACAGAGAAAAGTGTGGCCACATCCTGATTGACCAAAAGAGATTTTTAGAGCCATAAATTTTATTTGAAAAGTCATACATTTTGGTAAACAGCATTTCAACTACTTTTACTTTTTTACACCATTTGTTTGATCGCTCCACCTATGCCAGGGTAGTGGGGAAGTTCTGAGTATTTAAAAGTTATGGTTTTTAGGACCTCTGCTTGTAAAACAGTGCTTTCCAAGTCCATCTGCTGTGTTGATTTTTTTTTTGCAGCATTGCATTGCATTCATCTGCAGTGGTGACATTCTAGGTGATACATCTGCTTTCAGACGCTTCTTAAAATTTAGCCTTTTATGTGTCAACATTTCTATTGCCTCACGGGAATCAAGATGAGTTGTGCCATCGTATTTAGTTGGGGAGAACTGATCTGACATTTCTTTCAATATCTGGAGTGATTTTTACTTTATGGGTAAGAAAGATTATTTTAGTATTGGTAATGGGATTAAATAGTGGATCTTTTGTCTCTGGCAGAAGAAATAGATGAGTTATTCAGTAATCAGAGTACAGCAGAAAACGTAAACTGCCTGCTCTTGCTTTGTCTTCATTGGCATGCATGGAAAGCCATGTTGAGTTACCCCACCTGAGGAGATAAATGAGCATGAGAAGTAGTGCTGTTAAGTACTGGCTGCATACCCGCAACTGAATAATTTCTCATGTTTGCATCTCTGGTCCAGATATTTTGCTGGTAGGTTTCCTGCTGGTTATCATATGATTCAACTTGATTGTGATATTTCAAATCTGCCACCTTTATGCCTAATATCTAAAATCTGGGGGAATGGAAAGGTCTGAGCTCTAGACAGCTTTGTATTTTGAGCCCACATTTTTACAGTATGAGCTGTTTGAAAATTCATTTGCTTGTTGTGCTCTGTAGGTGTTTTATTGAGTTCTGCTGCATTTGCAGTTAATGCAAAGAAAGTTATTTTCACCTGTTGGGGTATTTTAGCATCAGTGACCAGGTCAGATCAGCCCAGCTTCTTGGCCCAAGGAGCCCTTTTGGTAGTTACCAGTATCAGATACTTCAAAGGAGAATTAATACCTGTGTGCTCTGGGGCTTGTATATTATTATTTTTAAAATAAGATAGCTGGTGTAAACATGAGTTCAGTAAGGCTGTATAGGGAGCTGAGTAGAAATGACAATATTTCTATCAAAGCAGCCAAGTTGGCAGAGTATGGGGAGGACTGTGTTGAAGGCCACTGGCCAGCTTCTGTAGAGCGCTGTTTTTTCACTCATCCAGGCAGAGCCTTGTGGGTAAGCATGGGAAAACTGAACAAAAAGCTAGAAAAGAAGCTGTTTCAATTAACTTTTTAATTTTTTTTGGTTTTAACCTTCTTTTCAAAACGCACTTGCTATAAAGCTGTATTTTGAGAAAAGACTGAACGAGTGGGCCGTGGATTTTCTGAGATGGTTGAGTTTCAGCCCTTGTCTTGTATTTTTCTGACATACTGAGTATTTTTTTTTTCTTTTCTTCTTCCAGGTGAGGATGATGAAGATTCAAACCTGCTAATTCTCAGCTACCCACAGTACTGTCGATACCGTTCCATGTTAAAACGCATTCAGGACAAGCCTTCTTCAATACTAACAGACCAGTTTGTTTTAGCCCTGGGAGGCATTGCAGTAACAAGCAAGAACCCTCAAATCTTTTACTGTCGGGATACATTTGATCATCCTACTCTAATAGAAAATGAAAGTATATGTGATGAGTTTGGTAAGTCACGTTACAGCTATTTAATTTTTTTCATAAATAATGACTTTTTTCTTTTTAAGTGTCCACTGATTTCCAAGGGGAAGTCACTTCGAAGTGAGCCAATGCTGTCTAGGTTTGAAATGTTAAGTGCCAAATGTGCTCTTTCTTCTGTGAGACTGAAGACCACTAGTGATACTGGTGTTGCAATTCGAGTATGGTAGCACAGTTACTCAGTGTGAGTGAAAGGATCCATTGGCTGGATTTGAAATTTATCTACCTTATCCATTTGCCTGAAGTCCATGTCTTTCCAGAAGCTTTACAAAGCATGTTGGGATTTTTGGTCATTATTGATGTAATACTCTGGCAAATGCAAAATAGGAGAGACTCCCTGAGTATCCCGTTGCTCTTGTAGAGCACATATCAAACCTGAATGTGCTCCTAGGGCCCTGAGCAAATCTCAGCTATGGATAGTGGAACGTGGGCTTTTTCAGCAAGCGTTTTGCCAATACTGGGAGCTTGATGCTACAAGTGCAGAGGCGCTTCTAGGAAGTGGCTCAGTAGTTCAAAGGGAGTTGAGAATACTCTGCAGCTCCGTAGGAATATGCAGCCCCTTATGGCTGGGAGAGAGAGCTGCAAGACTGGTCTCCTGATACCTGCCAGGTGATTTCACACTTTTGTTTTCTTGTGTCAGATCAACCCAAGGGCAGCAAATGTGCTGATGAATATATGTGGCAGAATGCATGTTGTGTACACACCTAGGGTAACTCCAGTAATGGGTCCAGTGTAATTTCTTTAGCAGTGTACCTACACTGTGAGAATTAAGTTTTATTACCCATATCACCAGATGGATGAGCACTACTGCTAATGGTAGCAAAGTCTATTTGCGTAGCAGTGGGTGCACCTTTGCTCTGCAAGACCCCTGCATTCCTGGAGGGAAGCTCTTGTGGTCTCTCAGAGAGAGAATTTCTGACTGGGCATTTCATATATAATAATGAGAGTGAGAGGGAAGGATTTCAACGATACTATGATGGGAGAATCATCTCCTCCTTCTGCCTAGCTCCAGCATGCTGGCTTTGAGCTTGGCACACCGTCCAGGCCCTGTTTTGTTGGCAGAGAAATGCCAACCCAGCCAGTGGCATTGGAGCATTTTATGAGGTAACATAGAACTGCTCCTCCGCTGCTGCACCAGGGAGCTCCCAACAGGCAGGAGAAATTTTTCTGCACACAGTGTTGTCACTGGAGCACATTACTGCTGTGAATAGTTTTAATTTTGTGATGTCAGGCTTTTGCAGAACTGGGCCCAAACTGCCAAGTCTGCTCACACTCACACAAAACATTACATGCATTGAATGAACTCTGAATTAAAGTGTTGATTGCTCTTAGGGGGTAGGGGTGGTGAAAAATGAATGAAATGCCCCGGAAGTTTGGTCTAATAACACAGTAGTATTGTGTTAATTTTTATTTACTCTGAGCTCCAACTCAGAATATGAAGTTCAGTTTTAAGAGACTATCCCTCTTATGGGAAAGGTTATTTTAGGCTTGAAGGCATTTGATGAGCATACCATCTGCTTTCTGGGGAGTATTTTATTCAGGGTCATTCCTTGATTACAGGTTTGTTGAAATAGTGGGATCCATAATGCGAGTGTATCATGATATATTTGTAATAGATGAATCAAAGAGATGTGGAGTGATGCAGAAACTACACTTGGTGAACCGTAACAAGTGCTTTGTTCAGTCTGAAAGCTAACTATGCCATTCTCTTGACCTTTGCAAGGCAATTATCTCATTATCAAACCAGAGACACAGAAATCTTAGCCATAGAAATTAATAATGTGTATTTAAAATCTAGTTGGGTTTAAGAAGCAGATTTTTTTAATGGCTATAAAACAAACAAACAAAAATACTACTCTTTAAAGTATTTCTTAAGAAAATAATGATGTGGTAAAATTTGCAAGCCCTGCTGTGTTAGGAAGAAAAAACTGGCCAATGTATGGTTTCATTTCTGTATTGCAAAAATGTATGGTGTCAATTACACTACCTTTGTTGAAGGCAACAGGCAAAGTGCTGTTTTATCCTTTGCTTTGCTGGCAGGACAATAAAATGTACAACACTTTGTTGTAGAAACAGTTTACGTTGGTATCATATAGATTGATGTCACATGTGGAAAGTGATGACTGTGAAAGCTAAACAGAGACAGGGTGGTACAGCAGATAAATGGGTTACTCAAAGGCACTGGTGTTTATCAGTCAAATCTGAGGGGAGACCAGATTACAGAAATATAGCTATAGTTCTTAAATGTGTCTGAATCTCCTTATAGACACTTTTAATTTGAAGGGCTTTGCTATTTCTTGCCTTGCAAATGAAAGAAGGAACAAGATAGGAACATGTGTATTTCCCCATCCCGTGAAGTTCTCCAAACTCTGGAGTGAGTTTAGAGAAATTTGGGGAATACATTTTTAACAACATTGTTTTGTTCAGCTCAGACTCCTCATACTCCTCCCCCCTTTCCTGCCCTCATTCCATAGGGTTTAAAATAATAAATAAAGCAGGAAGTGAGGAAGAAAAATTTTTATTGACAACTAATAATGTTTTATTTTGGTGTGAGGCTGTTGTTTTTTTAAGTAGAAGAGGTATGTAGCTGCTGTCTGTGAGCTCCTGCAGATGTGGCTGAAAGAGATGCCTTGATGCTTTAGGCAATCCTATGTGGATGGCCTCAATATTGCCTTAGAGCTTTGGTGAGGGTTAGGCTTCATTAAGCTTCTCCTCTGGTTTCAGCATGGGCTGTCACAGACAGTACCCACTGCCGACCCTTCAGCCACCTGTGTCTGCCTCTGTCCTGCCTCTGCACTGCTGTAAGGCATGTACCCAAGTGATTTGGGCAGGAATATTAAGGATAGATTCTCTTGCAGAGTCCTTTTCTGCTTATCTTCTACCTTGGTTCATTGTTCCACAACATCCCGGCAAGATAACTGCTGGAGAAGTGGACTGCTGAGGAATTGACTCAGCAGGTGGAAGGCTCAAATACTTGCATCTATTTCTTTGCAGCCTGCCAGGGAAGGACTTAATTTCCATTTACAGAGGAAAAACTGCTGTGAGTAGGAAGCCTCCTGCTCCTATTCTTGTTGATATAACTACTGATTAGTTAATCTAACTGCTTTGGTGAGTTCCCCTCCAGAATGCAAATAGGCTCAAAAGTTGCTTCTGTTCAGAAAGCGGAAGACATAAGCCATGCTTGGATGTCTTGATAGCCAAAGTTTGTACCTGTGGCCACAGGCCGACTGTGTGCCATTTCCCCTCATGAAGAGCAATTAGAGGTCCTCACCAGCATGAAACAGTCCAGGTGGATAATGAAATACTGGTATTGCTTGCTAGGAACAAGAAATCTAAGATTTCAAGCCTGCACAGGAGGCTGGAGTGGGGTTGTCCATGCTCAAACGGAAGCTCAAAGGCCTGAGTCCAGTCTGGCAGTGCCACCAGCCTGTGCAGGCTTGCAGGTGGCACTAAGCAAGACCCATGGGGAGACAGACCTTGGGCTAGACCCAGGCAGCAATGGCAACGAAGTCCCTGCTGTGGGCTGTGTCTCCCTGTCTAAGGGAAGAATTGGTTGGGTGCAGAGGGTGAGCAAAAGGAATAAATTCTCTTCATGGCCTTATTTTATTTCTTGGGGCAGACTAGAGTCCACCAACACATTCCTTATCTAACTGCTCCTATTAATTGGCATGCGGAAAAAAACAAAACTCTTATTTCCTCATTCCCCTGCTCCCTTAAAAATAATATATGCCAGCTGAACAATTCATTTCTCTTCAATTCTAGATCATTGGTAAAGACATTCTTTTAAATCATTTTCATTTATCAGCCTCCGGAGTTACTGTTATTATTGAATAACTTTTGTAATGCATATAATTTACCAGCATTTACTATGTGGTCATATATGCTGCAAGAGAGAAGGAATGAAAAAATAGGGGTCCTGATAGCTTTCATTATAGACCAAACAGCTTTGCCTACACTAGAGGCACTCCACTGCACTGCCTTTGGAGTGTCTAGGCAGAAACTGCAGTGTGCAGCACATGTCCTCTGCTTTTTCTAGTCCAAAGAAGTTGACTTGGCCTTTACCAGACCCATGCCCTGTCCACAGCACGGAGCGACCCAGTTATGGGCTGTGTTGCCAAAAGTGTGTGGGCCCCTAGAGCAAGGGAGCGCAGAGATGCGTCTGTCACCATGGCCTCCACCTTCTCCAGGCTTGGGGACTCTCAGGGTGGTGGGAATAGACTTGCAGCTTAGAAGTGTGAGAGTCTGATATTTGGGTGATAGTGGATTTCTGCATCTCTTAATCAGCTTCACTAGATGAAAATCTCGCACAGGAAGATTTTTTGTGGTACTTTGCTGGTTAAATAAATATTGTAAATCCTGCCTGCTAAAGATGAACCAGAAGGCTCACTTTCCTTTTGTGAGTGCAGGGTTGCTTTTTCTCTAAACAGGAGTCTGAGAGAACACTGAATACCTTATTTCTTCTCAATTTTAAAATATTATTTAGTAAATTTTAAATCATTCTGGATTATTTTTATAGCATGCTGGGTCCAATATGCCATTAAACAAGCTGTTTGGTCCCTGGGGTACTCTAAACACTTGTTCACCCCCAAAAGAAGGTTAAAAGTTTTATTTTTTGCATGTACAGGCCAGTTTTTTATAAAACTTTTCATACCAAAAAGTGAGAGAACAACATCCTGCTGTGGTATTAATATGATTTATTTATTTTTCACTGAAAAATGAAACTTCTTAATTTTACCATAACGAGCAATACAGAGGGGAAACTGCTCATTGAAAAAAAATTTTGCATAAGGGTTATTGAAGTCCCCACTTCCCTTCTCTCCCCTCCCCCCCAAGAAAACTTAATGAGATATTGCTTGCATTGGGAAGAATCATCCACATTGAAACAAAACCCAAAACATTGAACAACTCCAGTCTCCTTATAAAACAATGCAGACAGCAGATCCGCTCGCTACCAGGGCTGTGGTGAGGAGTGAGGAATGACTTACCTGTCCTCCCAGCCACCAGGGTTTCTAAGCCAACAATTTCAGGACTTACCTTCCTTCTTATCATTGACCAGGGTAGCTGTGGCAGGACAGTGTTATGAAGAGTAGTCTTTTTTAGGGATAGGTCATGTGCCAGAAAAAAATAAGCAGGATGAGAGCTGATGTCTTGAGGGTGCAGAGTGGTACCATTACTTCTGGTATGGCTGAAATTTGGCCTTTGCTTTCGTTACACATCTCGGTTTACAGAAGTTTGTGACTCACAGATAAAATCAGTTGTTTAGGGGAAAAACATAGCAAAACAAAAACTTGGCAGGGAATGTGATTAAAAAAAAAAAAAAAAAAAAAAAGGAAACGAAAGAATGTTTCCAGTCTAAATGAAATGCAGTTTTCCTGTTGGTGACTTTCTTTGTTTGTGTGAGTGAGTCAAAGTTGGCTTTTCTTTTTCAACCAGCTCTAGTAGAAAAATTGTACTTCAGCCTGAAAGGGTTTTTTTTAAATGTTTTTCACCTAACGTAAAGTATCACCATTATTGCTATTTTGGCTACCTGCAGGATAATTTATATCAGTGAAAACCCTGAAGTTTCCAGATAGGTACTTTGGGCTTCTTTGTTTTAACACAAATATGACATTAGAGTGGGATTGGTGACAGTGCTGCTCTGCTAAGACTAAAATGTTTAAGCATTTTGTGATGTGATAGGAAGAGTATGGAGGCTTTTTATGGACGTGGATACTGGGACCTCCTTAGATAGAGCTTTACAGTGGCATCTCCAACAGTCTGAAAAATATGCAAATCTTTTCCAAGGTCCTGGGCTGGGTGGCTTAGCTAAATATTTCAAATTTTAACTCTCTCAAAACAAAAACAGGACATAGCTGGAGGGGAATTAATGATTAATGCATAATAGTGCTATATGCAATATAGATAAATGTATGTTTCCTCTTCCCTCCCACCCCACCTCTGCAAACATAAGCTTTTAGCTTGAAAAAGCAAATCTGGAAATGTTCAGGATTCTGGTCAGACTTCTTTCTTATTTTGCTAATTCAACCGTAGAGTAAGATATTAATGATCCCCAGATGTTGTTTATAATGATTGATTTTTTCAGTTGTGAAAAAAATACTTGCTGTTTTTTTAAACAATTGGTATTTTCTCATGTGCTCTGCAGCATTTGAATAAAATGTCTGAAGGCAGAGCTGTTTGTACCCAACATAATTGCTTCTGTTAAGTGATTTCTTCATTCTTAACATTTTTAGCTCTAATTGCTTTTTCCCCATGCATCTAAAAATAAATATTTGCAAGTTTTGCATTCTGTCACTCATTGAAATGCATAAAATATTTGTATACTCAAAGCAGAAAGTCACTGATAAGGGGTCACATTCTGCCTCACTTAGTGGCATAAATCCAAAATAACTTGATCCACTTCAGTGGCTATTGCTTAAGATTTTCACCAGTTAACCATGGGCAGAATCTCACCCAATGTTAACAAGCTGTTAAGTGAACATAAGTAATGTGTGGTAAAGTAAGATAAAATACCTTCCTGTCTGCAAGAACTTCAATAGAAACAAATGCTGTTAGCTTTTTTTTTTTACTTTTTCACTAGCAACCATAACTGTAACCAGGATAAATATTAAGATAGGTTATTTTTTGCTGTATAATCCAAACTCTTTTATAGAGAACATCTACAGAATTGCTGGATTTATTCAGGTTGTGTGTTCCCACTGCCACCAGGAAGGCAGCAGATGCTGAGTGGAGGGGCAGGTGCTGCCTGAAAAGCTGCTTCTGCCCATTTCCTCCCGCCCCTTGGCATCATGTTTTGCCAGGGCTGACGGTGGCTGTCTGGCTGGGACAGAGTAGCAGGGTAGGTGCCCAAGACACCTGCAGTGGCTGGCCAGTACCCCTGCAAGAGCACAGGTCCCACAGTGAGGGCACTTGGGAGACTGGGATGGCTCCTGACTTCCTCAGGTGCCCTCAGTAGCAGTCCAGGAGAGGAAAGGACTTGGGCTCTGGGCACATGGTGCCAGGTGCTGGCGGTGCTCGTGGGGTGTGCCTGGCATGACCTGGCTGCTTGAGGAAGCATCAGGGCTGGGAACCATGAACTGGCCAGTACTGGTGGGACAGCCTGGGCTGTGGGGCTCTCAAGGGATGGAGGTGAAGTGTCCTCCCTCCTGCGAGCATCCATGGCAGAGCTGAGAGTCTGGGTGTCTTGTCTGGTGCTCTTAGCATCTCCTTTCTAATGTTTAATTAAGTAATGACTGTGTGATGGTATTGTGGGCTTTCTGTGTTTTATTGGCTGGAATTCAGTAGAGAATGAACGTGTAGTTCCAGTGAACAAAGGGTTAGTGAGTGAGCTGTTCTTCTGTGCCTGATAAGTGTAATTATCACATGGGTTTTGTCCTCTTGTTACGCACACGTCTGTTTTATTGGTGTGTGTCCACTAAATGATTGTAGGTATAAATGACTAATTCCTGGTATATAAGGTTTCCACTCAATGGCTAGTTTTATGATTCAGCTATCAAAATCACTTTTTGTCATTACAGCAAAAAGTAAGCCAAGCTGTGTTTATTGTGAGCATGCACCATGTCATACATGTTCTTATTTTTGGTGCCATCTTTTCCCAGTATGACTTAATTAGAGCATCCTCATTTGAACATTCCGCTCGTTTTGGTTCTTCCCTTGGACTGCTGGGCCTGCCCAGACTCGAGCATTTTCTTGGGGCACCTTTTGGTCCACCACCATCTCAAGCCTTGGAAGCAGAATCCCCAAGGTAACGGGGCTCAGCGGTGGTTGGGAGCAGGGGAGACCTTGGCAGACAGGGAAGGCTCCCCATTCCAGTGCCTGTACAATGGAAAAGAGAACTGGTTTATGTCAGAATGTGGTCACATTCTTCTGATTAAACCCACTTAAAAAAGACAACATTGTAATATTTTCCAATGACTGTTTATCATGAATTACGTCAGCCTTAGTTTAAATCGCTATTATTTCTCCTTAATGCTTCGTGGTGCCTGCATAGATTTACAGTATTGGCAGCTGTGGGACTATGAAATAACCTTTCACAACCACCATACAATAGTAAAGAACATGAAGTTTTTGTTGTTAATTATTATGGGACTCCTTTAACTTTTTTACTAAGTGACATAAAATATTGCTGAGGTATTTATGGTTAAAACTACTTTTACATGGATCTATTTTGCTTCTGGCTAGTTCTTAACTAAAGCAGTCATTTGTGGTTATTATGCCTTGGGAGATATTATGTCAGAACTGGTTTAAGAGTATTATTATGTATCACATGTCATATATTACATGTCAGCACTTGAGGCTGTCTTTCAATAAAAACAAACGTAATTTTGGTTAATGGTCTTTTTAGGTATAGGCCATTTGTAAACTTACCTGAGTTCATTTGAAGGTATACTAAAAAGCTTTGTTCTCCCAGAGTGCACTTGAGTAATTTCATTTTGGCTTCAGATGGAATTTCCAGAATATTTGTCATTATTTCAATCAGAGGGTGCTGCCTCTAAAAAGCAAACAGTTTCCCAATACCGAGGTTAATGTACACATTTTAAGGAGCTGTAACTGTTACTCATTACTTTGTTTACTTTTCCCCCCTTTGGAGCTCACGCTTCCCAGGTTCCCTGCTGGTCAGGCTGATAGTAGTATCCCAGGCAACTAAGCCACCTAATGATGATACTTCACTGTGCTGCTTAAATGAATAGCTTATACTATCTAGATAATCCATGGGAGAAGCAAGGTAGAAAGTAAAGGTTGGGGGTGAGTTTTAAGTTTCCCTGAAGTTTCATTTCAAATCTGGGAAACAAACTTACACAAAGCAAACTTAAATTAATATGTCATTCCCCTTAGTTCCAAATACTATGCATATTTTCCAGTACTTACTTATTTAAAGCAAGAATTGAAACATATAGGGTGTGCCAGAAAGTTTACAAAGAATGAAAACACATAAATGACTCATGTGAACTTTTTCTGATTTTTTCCTCAATGTGTAATTAATTGCTGCTAGTCCCCCCACCCCCAATCTGTGTTTGAGCACCATAAAAACGATCAAAACCTCTATTTGTCTCTAGTTACATTTTCCTCCACTGAGTTTGAAGACTCTATTGTAGGGAATGGAAACCCTGCTGGGCAAAAAATCAGTTTCTATCCCCCCACAAATGCTTGGGCTGAAGATGTGAAGATGCAAACGTGACATTAAAAAAACTAGTAAAGAGCAGGGTGAGCATTTTGTGTGTTGCGAAGTTAGAATTTAATAAGAGGAACATAAAATGGAGTTAAACTTGCTTGGATGCCGTGAGATTTTTTAGTATTAGGCAGCATGTTTGATTTCCTTAGAAGTGAGTGAGCAATCTGAATTTAGAGTTGTTTAGCAGGGGGAGGGAGCATTTCCTTCTATTTTTTTAATCAAAGGCATTTCACAAGCTGATGGCAAGTAAAAGGGGAATCTATCATTACGTCAGAATGTAGCAAATGTCCCTGTTTAATGAATGACTATTTTTGGGGAGCAGATAAAAGATGGTAAAAAAGGGAGACAGAGCTGACTGACATCTTAGAGATTTTAATAAAGATTGAAGATAGTAGTGAAAAGGTCAAAGTGCCATTTGTTGAGCCCCGGCTTCTGGCGTAGTTTCAAAGCTGGCAGTGCTGACCTGGGGCCTGTGATGTGTGTTAATGAACAGTTGTGGCACTTAACAGAGATCATGGGTTGGTCACATGAATATATATAAAAGATAGGAGTGAAGATTTGTCCCCCACCCCCCCATTTTTTGCTGCAGTTTGGCTTTTGGAAGGACTAAACGATAAAAAGAAATGTTTGAAATGTTTGAATGTCACATTGGGTCCCCTTGTCTGTAAGGAAAATGAGCTATGAATAATAGAATACTGCTCTTGTTAAATATAGTTATTCAAAATTGTTTTTAGCTACAGATGTTATGCCATTTTAGAAACTTAGACTAAATAATGTCAGATCTTGTTTGCTTTTTTAGTATGTTATTCATTTATTGGGAAATTCAAAATTTAAAACAGCTGGGAGAGGGTTTGGTGTTCACTAAGTAATCTTTAAAATGTGTACATTTCAGACTTACTCTTATAGGGCTGTTTAGAAATGACTGAAATGTATATTATAGTTATGAAGTTCTGTAAACATGCTCTACCATGTAGATGACAGCGAAACATGAAATGGGAAAATGAGATAATTCTGGAGCCAAATTTTCTATTACAGACTTGATAAAACAGCAAATGGCTTTCTCAATTTAAATAATTTGTAACTTTCCCGGAACAGGCATCGGTGTTATGAACAGTATGTCTAAAATAGCAGCAGAAAATAATGTTCATTCCCCTTTAATTCTCTCTTTGATGTTTATGTCAAAATGAAGGAGTTAATTTATCTAAGAGTTTCACTGCATGAGTTGGACTGTACAAAACCAATCATGTAGAAATAATAGACTACCATTGGAAGTGCTGTACTATTGCAGTTTTAATAGCTCTTCAGTTCAGCTCAACAATTAGTGCATACATTTTATAGCTGTGTCTTTAAGAAAGTGGCACACTCAGCAAAATCACAGTAATTTGGAGATGATGCAATGTGGAGAGAAATCAGAGGAAGAAAATTAATTGAAAAATAGTGTTTTGTTCAGGTTTGGGATTGTTTTCTTTTAAAATTTTAAACACTGCAGTAGTAATTACTGGTGGGTGAGACTTCTGGAGAATTTGGATTCCACATGGCTGGGTTTTTGTGAATTTGTTTTTAAATCAAATTGCAAAAGAGTCAAAATAGGGCTTTAAAATTCTTGCTATAGTTTTCACTCTCTGAAATCAAGTGAGGACTGTAAGGGTGATCCAGAGGAGGGTTTTTCCCCCTCTGTTGACATTAGTGCTCTCTGAGTAAGTTCTCATTATCTGTCAGCATCTTTGTAAAGCTGATCAGATAGATTACAGACAATTTTTTAATTAGTTTATCATTTATGCAAACAACTAAAGAGACCTCAGTAATCCCTTTTTGCTTGTGTCCACTGGAGGAGTATGGTGCTTCTTCACACGACCTTGTGTTTATGCAGAGGTACTGAATAAGAAGTCATATTTAACAACAACAAAAAAAGTGTTGCTTTTTTTAGTTTTATCATTGGCAATTAGGACTTGGTAATGTTTTAAAATTATGGACCAAAGGGCAGTGAAGCAGTGAGAATTTACATTTTGGCTGAAGTTTTGGCCTGGTTATTATATATAGCTGTATCTTGGTCTTTTAGTGATCAGAGGAGCCTTTCCTTGGACCTCAGAGCTGCTGTGTTGGTCTTAATGCCATAAATTACTTGAGGATAATGATAGATAACCAATTGACTAGAACAGAGAGTAAACCTAGTTCTTAGATGAATAAGCAGGGGAATAGTGAGAAGAAATAGAGAGGTGTTGCTACTGCTGCATGTAACACTGGAGGAAGTCATTATTAAACCCCTTAAGTGCTAACATTTTTGGTAAGTCAGTCAAATGATGATGGCTTTCTGCAAAAAGGGTGATACAGTTTCCTGAGGATAACTGCACTGCTGATACTCAAAGGTATTATTCTGAACTACAGGCTGCAGAAGAACACGGAGGAGCAGAACTAGTTCATTAGAGAGATTTTTTTTCCCCACTTTCAGCTTTGTGCCTGATTCTAAGACCCATGCTTCACATGTTGTATTGAAATATTGGACAGGGTTAAGGAAGGACCCAAAAAACAATTCATGGCCTGGAAAACTTGCCTTCAAGTGTAGGAGTAAAGAATTTCAATCCATTGAGTGCTCAGAGAAGACTGAAGAAGGCGCCTGATCACAGTCTGTTAATATGTCCATGAGGAGAAGACCTGTGATGGTATAGACTTTTCAGATTTGGCAAACAGGCACAAAGCAGGACCTTGTGCTTCAAAGTGGGAGCAGATATGTTAGTGCTGAATCTAAGGCACAGTTGTCTAGCAGGGAGGGGTAATTAACCATGGGAACAACTTAGCTAGGAGTAACATAAATTATTTATTATTTGAACGTTTTAAATCAAGACTGCTTTCCGAAAGACATGATCCTTGCTCAGGCAAGAGATACTGTCTTCAGCCAGTGGTCACTCTGACATTGGATAGGCAGTATTTGCAGAAAGTAAACAAAGTGCTAATATCCTCCAAATTTCTTTTGACTTTAAAAACTGTTACTGTATAAATGTAGGTAGTCTGTTGCACCTGGGCCAGTAAAGTCTAGATTGCACTGGGTCTTGTGTTCACTGTGCAATAAACCAAGCTTTCCTAAAGTTTACCTACATTCTTGTGCAAGGCAGAGCTTTGCATCTGCTGTGTAACTTCTACAAAAGACTGTGTCCTCAGTTGAGTATGGAAAATTTAACTTCATAGCATCTCATTTAAATATGCAACTACGCACTGTGAGTTCTTATACAAACCTACTGTGTCGACTTCATTAGTCTTCCACGATGGGTCCTTCACAGATGTCTCCAGTCATCTCACCTTTTTGCATAGTAGCTTTAAAGAGCATGTTAATTAAAAAGCAGGTGTTAGCAACAAGTAGAAGAGGAGGAATTTATTTGAAATTGGCAGTTTCAGCCTACAGAAAGGGTAAGAAAATATGTGAAAAGGTTAATGGTGGTCATCCTGCTAACATACGTGACATTCACAGACACTGCTGCTGCTTCGACAGAGGGGTACTGTGCAACCTTCCAGCTCTGTCATCACCCTCCTGTGTTTCGCTCTGGATTTGCAACTGTTAGAAGCAGCTAAACTCACAGTGAAAACAGCTCTTTGCTGTGGGGTGGCATGTTTACTTTTAAGTAGGTGTTGATGATTCTACTTCTCACTTTGTTAAGTAAATCATTTCATCTTAAAAGTCTTACAAACCTCAGCTGAACTTTGCTGAGATTAGCCTGTGTCCCATCACATACTTTGACATAGGTAGAGCACAAGTTTGAAAAACAGGGAAAAGATTGTTCCTAGGGTCTTCAGCAGCTCTTCGTTCAGAATACCATGGTCAAAATTAGCAGTAAAGTTGCCCTCGTTCTTTTATAGCATCCTGATTTTGCAATGAACCATAATAATTTGATTGATTTACCCCAAAAATGGTGGTTCTTCAGGGTTTTTTTTGGTGTTGGTTGTTTTGAAAGACAGCCTGTAATTAAGATGAATGGATGTACATTGTGAATGTTTAGTTATGGAAGAGATGGGTTTGTTATAAAGCAAACAAAAAAACCCCACCAAAATTACCTAGCTGCAAATCCTTGCAGTTGTTTAGTTTAGGAGTTTAAGTCAATTTATGGAAGTCTGTGTTTACTGTCTTTAGGGTTTGATCATGACTTTGGAATGTATTTTGGAAAAAAAAGACCCTATAAAATGAAATCCACATTTATGGGTAAGGAGCACAGAGCACTTAAGATCAGCAGTGAGACTACAGTATCTCTTTGAAGTGTAGCAAAGAGGAGTACTTGCTGGTGCCATTTTGGGTTTAGAAGGTAGTGAATTGATACACTTGATGAGTTCTAACACTGGGACAGCGACTGGACCCAGCACCATTAATTTCATGAAAATGTGGACCATATTATCCCAATGACAGCAGTCACAAGATAAAACTAGATCCGAAGCACGTCTTTTAAAATAAAACTTTATTATAAAGTGAGGTCTCCAAAGATGCTTCTTTTGTGCTGTGCTGCATGTGAGTAATCTCTGTGACTCATCTAGCCTCCAACATGCTGCAGCCATCAACGTTCCTAGCCACAAGTGTTGCCCTTCATGAAGGAAATATCCTATTTTTGGTATGGCAGTGTCCTCAGTTTTAAAGAATTTTCCTCTTTTAAAGTGCTCAGACAATTAATGCCTCATGCATGTATTCAACAATAGTTGCCTAGCAACCATCAGAAATATTCGGGAGAGCAAAGGAAGCAGAGATGAATGAGCAGAAACGTCAGCTCCCATTTCAGGTGAGCTGAAGAAGGCATCAGGGCTGCGCTGACTGTTTGGGTCTAAGCATGAATATCCATGAAAATTAGACAATTCCCAAGCTGCAAATAAGAGCTCCAACTTGCATGTCAGTCAGATGCAGAGATGAGATGAGTTGTGCAGCCAGATGCAATTGCAGGAGGTTGCAGTTCATTGGGCTTTCTTAGTTTTGGGGGTTGTAAAACTGGTTAAAATAAATTTTAGCAAGTCAAGAAAACCTCCTTCATGGCTGTGGAAAGTTTTGCCACCTCATGTTGTATTCTCTCTGCAGTTACAGAGTAGGTGAAGTTCCAGCTTCCTTTGGAGGAGATTTCCAGGCATGGGACAAAGCCCTTGCATGGGTCTTGGCTCCAGACCTTCTCTTGCATTACCACCTAGTTCACACCTCTTGTTTCACTTTTTAATTCTGGCATAACTTTTACCTCACAGGAGATTTTTCCACTCTGCTGAGTCAAGTCCTTGATGCTTTTTTTCATGACTGGAAGATGCCATTCAAATTAAATGGAAATCTTTTCCACAGTAACTGTCTACAGCCATTATGTTTGTGCTTGGATTTTGGTCTTTTCTCCCTTTTTTATTCCTCAGGCTGAAATGAAATGCTCAGTCTAGGGTTGGAAGGACTGAACTTTATCCTGCTGGACTGTCATACTCTTCTGGACAACTGTGCCACAGTGATGCTAGTGTGGCCATGTCCTGTGCCCATCCCTTTCTCTGGATGAGGTCTGGTGCTGCTCCTCGGTCTGCCCAGTGGTTGTACCTTCAGCATCTTGGGTCACTCAGTGCTTGACATGGTGGGGCACAGGAGCCTGGAGCCCTAGGGCCCATGATTCAATGGGATGCAGTTTAGTGTCAAAACCATTTGAAACAAAAGAGTTTTTTGATCTGCAGAAGTATTTTCAGTTGGTTTCTTTTCATTAGACCCATTAAAACTGAGACTGATAGTTGCCCATCAGTGTTGCTCAGAACTTTTTTGACTGCCTGCCCCAGTTTGAAGAAAATCATGACATTCTGGCATTTTCCAGTTAGAAAATCGGATTTATGACCATCTCTACTTCAAAGGTAAAGGTTAAGAGCAAGATTATGATCTCCTTTTCACTCATGTAAATCCACAGGAGTCAATTACTTGGGATTGACAGCGATGTGATTTAGATCAGAATTTGGTTAAAGCTTTTTGGGGTTTGCTCCTGTACCCGTCAACTTCAGTGCCACTTGACTGCCAACTCTGCTTTTGGTATGTGATGGTATTTGCATGTGGAAGTGCCTCAGGGGCCTCACATAAAAGATTGGTTCACTAGCTTTAGTGGGCTTTTCAGATTAGATGTTAAGATCTTGAAATCAAAATATGTAGGGGGTGGTTTGGAAGTAGCACATGCACAGTGGTAATCAGAATAATGTGATTTTTGAGGTTAATATCTGGTGACTTAGAGCTGAAAAAAATCCCATATGTATTTTGGAGGTCTAAGGCTTTTACTCTTTCTGATTATGAAAAGCATTTATTTCTGGCCTTCATGGTTGATGAGATACCAAACTTAAAATATGCCATGATCCTATAGTCTGGTAGTGCTTTCTGGCACTGGTCAGTGACTAAATATAGCCAGATTTGAACCGCTGTGATAAACCTGGAAATAATGTTCAGCAGAAAATTCTCAGACAATTCCATAGACAAATGTGGAATATGAAATTACTTTCCTGGATCGCATCTGGTTCGTACTGTATATGCTTTTGTGCCCTGTCTCTCTCATCCCTCTGTTTTCCAACTGCTACCCTACAGAACGTTTTGTGGTACAGATAAATCTTAACTGAAGCGTCTCAGTGGTTCATGTTGGTTCATGCTAAAGCAACAAATAGCATAAAGGGTTTTTAAACCCTAGCTATTTCACGCATTCCTTTTGGCTTTGTAAACCATTTTGCCTTGTTTTTACAAAAAGAAGGTGTATTTAAAAAAAAAAAGCAGCATACATTTCCAAAAATCACTGATTGTCTTTAAACAAACATAGTCCAGGAACATGCAATTTCTTGCATTGTATTATGGGATTAGTGGTAGTCATCTGTCTTGCATACTGTGAAGGTGATATTCAGAGGAAGAGCCTTTTTGAAAGGATTTTTTTTTTCTTTTTTAATGATATACTCTCATTTGCTTTCTTTTATTATTTTTTTTTCAACCTCATCTATACTTGTACCAGGCTATGTTACATTTCAAAATGGTGTCTTTGCTAGAAAGATAATAAAATATAATGTCTTCCACAACCTCTTCATATGCATGACTGCATAAAGCTTGTGTAACAGTTTATTATTGTAAAATTAGTATAGCATAGCATAGAGCAAACTGGGCCCCTGGCCAGATGAGCTAGACAATGAATAGTTATATAACGTTTTGAAGCACATGTATTAGAACACAAGCGCCCTGTATTTTCTTCTCAATTGTCTGCTGTTTGTTAATGTTTCCCTTTCAATGTGATTGCATCTCAGTTTAATAGCACTTGCCATTTCAGGGTTTACTGTGCCAGTGCTCACATAGTTACATCCCCTCTGTGCTGCAAAGCCTGCATGTATATATTAAAACTGAACTAGGCATAGTTAGCTAATGGGTACTTCAAGAGATATGCACTTATAGAATTAAGTGATGTATGTAATTGTTAATTTTGTGTTAACAAGTTTGAAAAATGTTTCACCAATAACTGTAATGCTCCGTTCTGTGCAAAGTGTGACATTTTAATTCTTGTCTAACCGTTTCCTACCTTGTTCTGTGTTTTCATGGCAGGGTATTATTTTGCAATCAAGATAAAAGCATTATTTATTAAAGTTCTAAAATACTACATTGCTGGAAATTTTAAGCTGCGGATCAATCTCCTGTTTCATAAAAGCATTTAACTGATTTTTATATTTTTTTTCTTTAAATTTAAACTTATGTTTCACATTATGGATTGCGTATGATTCCAGAAGCAGGAATGTTCTAATGAAGAATTTATGTTGTTCTAAAGGAAGTGATGTACCTGCCACAAAAGTGTGGGAAAGGCTTGCCTTTGGCATATGGCTCTTTGGGGCTGTCAGATCCCAGCCTGCTGCACTTTGACACAGGGAGCCCATTGAATGGGGCTATGAGAGACCAACATTCAGCACTATCTATTGGTCCTTGTGTCTTTTTCAGTGCCTCTGAAGGAACTTCTCCTAGAGACTTAATGTCTTTGGGAGTCAGATATTTCATCCATGCTTTCAGAGATGCAGGACAGCCTTTCCAGGGTGAGAGGTTCTCAGATGCCTTCTAGCTGCAGTAGCTCAGGTGTCACCCCGTCGAAAAGTGACACTTCCACCTCACTCAGTGGTGCTGGATTTATTTGCTTTCAGTGTGTAATCCAAACAGCACAGAAGTCTGGCTTCCCCCACTTCCCATTGCTTCAGTCCCCCTCTCCCCCAGTTCCTTGTGCCAGGTGCTCGCCCCCTTCACCACACAGTCCTGTCCCCACCTTTGTTACACCAGATAATGCCATTTCTTTCACGGTGGTTCATCCATGCCATTGCAGATGTGAGACTGAAGCCTACCTACTGTTCCCTCTTGCAGAGAATAAATGAATTCTTCTGTCCCTAATAGGCCTAATGATAAAGTTGCATAGTACAAGGCTCACGTTTTCCTTCCAGCTAACAGGGCCTGTTTGATGACTGTCATCTCATCTGCAGAGTCTGACCTTGTGCAGACTTTTTGCTTGCCCACCAGCAAGGGAAGGTAACTGAGAAAGGGGGGACCACTGCCATCCTCCACTCAGTTTCAGCACTGCTGTGACTAGGATTTGACTTCCCAGTAAAGTAAGGCTTTCTCATTTGCCAGTAAAGATAAAGAAAGGGCAGGGTGGGAGGAGCTAAATAGGCTCAAAACACAATAAAAATAGCAAAGGAAACAAACAGTTTGTGCCTAATTTGAAACCAGCTGATCTCCATGGTGATTGCAACAAATCTGTGCTGTTTGACTGTTTAGTGAAGACAAAGGTTAGAAATGGGAGTTCACCCACTGTGCTAGACTGTTTGAACAGAGGAGTAGGAGGGTTGGTACCTTCCCGGTCGCTGAGTGGCCCTGTGGAGGTGCCAAAGGGAACTGGGGGAATAACCTCACCCAAAACTCCAGAAGATTTGTGTGTCTTCATGCGTCTTCAGAAATATCAGCCTTTATAAACTTCTTGGAATTTTTGTTTTCAACAGTGCTGTTCTGTAGAGAGAAGAGTCCGTAGCACTGGGGCTTCAGACAAAAATAGCATGGTAGACCTTCAGAAATCGGGCAGTGAGCTTGAAACCTTAGATAAATAATAGGACTTACACTTGCTACAGTAATAATAGGACTACAGCTCCCCCAAAGCTCTTGATTGACATTGTCTCAAAGTAATTCCTTATGTGAAATAGAAGCCTGAGATAAAATTTCAGCCTTAATTTACAGATACCTGAGATGAAGGGAAAAGGGAGTGTATTAATCCTCACCAAAGAAGAAATTCTTGTTCATGGTGTTCTGAAATACTGTCATGTGATGAGTCAAAGTTTTTATTGTTCACTTCTTCAGAGGTCAGGGCTACTGAGTTTTGGCATGCAGCTGGATAGACAGCATTTGCAAATCAGCACTTCTTTTGCTGAAGCCACAGGCATGGAAAGCTTCCTATTTGCTGTAGGTATGTGTAAGGTGGGGTTTTTTT
This sequence comes from Apus apus, assembly GCF_020740795.1. NCBI lineage: Eukaryota > Metazoa > Chordata > Aves > Apodiformes > Apodidae > Apus > Apus apus. The sequence continues at coordinate 31,234,575 of NC_067285.1, forward strand.
AATACAAATTTTAGAGGGGAGATGACTATACTTTTGAAATCCTTAGTCATAAGAAGATCTCCAGAGGTAGCTGATAAAGATACGCAGAGTGTACCTTACACTGCGTCAAGATTTAGAGTTTCTTGAGTAAATATTGACCAACTTGACCTTTGCTTTTCCTCAGTCAATACTTATCTCTTGGGACAATGAATCTTCATACTCACTTTAGCTGAAGTCCAAGTCTACTTAATAGAGTACTTGGAAATCCAGGAGAGGTGCTGATTTGCCTTTGTGCTACTTTTATCTGTTTAAAATTAGGTACACGGAAGTTTTGGCCGCCCATGACACTCTGTCAGGTCTCCTAAACAAAGCAGTGTCAGGTCATGGCTGGTGGGGAGGCTTCTAGGAAAACCTAGATCCAACAGCAGGTGCACCTGGGAGTGGAGCAGTACCTTTATCGGAAATGAGGATGAGGATTCCTTTACAATGTGAAAGCCCTCCCAGATGCTATCAGGAGGAGGGGGCTGACCGGGATTAGTCAATAACATTCTTGTGTATTTCATGAGGCAGAGAAAATAAGTTTTTGAGCTTTCTGAACCTCCCACAGTCTTCCAGCAGCCTAATCCTACAGAACACATCAGGTGAAAGGCCCAGCCCAAGAGACTGGTCTGCAGGCAAGGAGGACAGTGGCTTGCGAAGGGTCCCACCTTTGCCCTGAGATACAGGTCTGGAAGCAGGTGAGCCCTGACACAGCCGGATAATGCTGGGCTCAGCAGACAATTGCATCCCTACTGCAGTGGCCTTTTGCAGGTCATTTTTTAAGTTGCTGCCTAGCTCTTGCACCCTGCTGCTGGGCTTATGTCCCCTGGCTGGGAAGTTGGGCTTGGGAACCCTACAAGCTCCATGTGACTTGGGAGCCAGGGTTCAATTACTAGAGCAAATTATAGAGCAAATACTGTAGCCCTAACCAAACCCTAGCAAATAGAGCTGTAATACTCCCTTTTAATAATTTCAGTAGCAATTTCAGTATTTGGGGGTCCTGGCTTAGTTTGAAGCCAAGAGACAGCCTTCCCCTGAAAAATGGGAATGCTGGGAGTAGCACCTGTGGGTGGAGCCACTGGTCAGGGTCCCTGGACAGGGGGTCCTGGCACCTCTTGTGATGCTTTATTGCCTGGCTGTACCGTGTCTGCCCTTCACAGTGTCCCATGACCTTGCTGGCTGCTGTCAGCAAAAGCCTCCCGTTGCCAAGAGGGGCAACACTTTGGGGTAGGAAGGGCAATTACTGCACTTGGGAGCTTTGCTGTGGGTGTGAGAGCAACTGGGAAGTGTTACTCAGGCAGTGAAGAAAGGCGATGCCTTACAAATATCTGCGTATGCAAATCAAATAATTTGTCTTTTCAACTGTTCATTTCACCTTTTCCATAATTATATTTCCTGAATTGCCATATGCATTTCTTGCAATATTTCAATCTTGTCAAATTAAGAGGAGAAAGCCTTATTATTTGCTATATATCCTAAGTTAATTAAGTAATGTTTGTCATTTTTGCTGTGTAATCAGTCAATAATATTACAGGTGACCTGTTAAGGTTAGTTTTGGTTTTTTTGTTGTTTTGTTTTGTTTTTTTAAAAAAAAGGTCTAACTTGTTTTTGTAACCTAAAAAATACCAGAGGTATTTGTTTGGGGAAAAGGCATTGAGAAAGAAGAGAATTTTAAAATTGCACAATTGCAGTTGAAAAAAACAGAGCAGGCAATGTTATGTGTTTCTGAAGAGCACGCTCTTTAATTTTATAGTAACAGTATTTTAAGAATGCTGACAGTACACAGGAAAAGAAGTGAATAATTCTTATTGCAAAACCCTGATGGTTTGGTGTATTCAAAATGTTCAGACTTAATCAGCCCTGGATTTCTCTTAGGAAAAACAGAACATTGGGGGTGGGGAAGCGTGGGGGGGAAGCCAGCTGAAGCAGTAGTGATTTATCAAAGCAGCATTCAAATAAAATAAAGGTTTAGCTTCCTTAGGATAGGCTGGAAAATGCGTTTATGTTTTCACGTACCTTTTTTTTTTTTCCTGATGTGCCTGATTGACTTGTTTTAATACCGGTGTTATTTACATTTCAGGGATGGGCCTCTATTATGCAGGAAATTGTCCAAACCCCTACAGCTGTATTTTAAATTGAAATTATTTTTTTTTATGAAGTGATTGTGCAGACTTAATTTAGTAATCTATTATAAAATTTATAGTTTCAGGCTGTATAAAGCCTTTATATAGAATGAAAATGGGCACATATGAAGATCTATGCTATATATACACCTGGTTCTGTATATTAAATCTTCTACATGTGTTGTCCATTTTCAGAAACAAATAAACTGCTGCTTTTGAAAACTCAGCTTCTTTTCCATATTAGGGAATTCTCCAGACTCCCTATGTTCCTTAGCTTCAGTATAATGCTAAATCAGTTTGTACATTAGTCTATTTTTAGTTATGAATGAACTTTATGGAGTGCAGTGCACAGTGATTTCAGAGATTCTCACTCATAAAACCAGTGTGTCATGCACCGCAATTACAGCCGTAAACATCATGCGAGCTCTGGACTTCCAGGGGCCCAAGTCCTGAACTTCCCTGGAGGAGAAAGCATTCCCCCTCGCCCTTTTATACGAAATATTACATGTGTAGTAAATCTCGTTGCATGAAATCAGGTTATATTTTGTGACCTTGGCTGCAGCGAGCAGGCTGCCTGGCATGGCAGCTGGGTGACACTAGAGGGCAACTGAGAGTTTTCTTTCAATTTACCAAGCTGGAGATGGTTTTAATATCAACTAAGTGTTTAAACTCGGTAAGGATTTCTTTTCCCATTTGCAGATCTCACAGATGTAACCTCTGAGTTTCCATTGACAGCAAACAATAATCCAACCGAAGTTCTTCTGGGGGAAAACAGAGCGGGAGCGGGTCAGAAGCCTGCTTTTGCCCAAATAAGGCTTTTTTTGCAGACCCCATGTGTTAGATAATGATCAACTGACAGTCGGTCATGAGTTAATAATGCTGGATGCTGAAATATGCATACCATGTGGTATACAACAGTTCTGCGGGGAGAGACAAACACAGCTATAATTAGACATTTGAAACACAAGGAAGTGTGTAAATTGTTTAATAGTCCTTCCACTTAATTCACTCAGATAATTTCCGAAGAACCGGTATTGACTACAAAAGAGTATTGCACAACCAACTTCATATTTAGCTTAAACTCTGCCCTGCTCAGATAAATTAATTAATATAGCTCAGTTTTATTTGGATTTTTCTGAGTGCTGGAGGTTTGCTGGGGCTGTAATGCAGAGGGGGCTCAGTTCTGTTTTTGTTGATGTTTGGGATGATGACACCGCTGAGTTCACTGTGTTTGCACTCATTTTAAACCTGGGCACGTGATCGTACCGTTAGGACTTTAGAGCCACCATTTTTGTTTTGGCAGTTAGATTCCCTTTCTACTTGTACACATCCTGACAAAGTTACCAGAGCTGCCACCACTGTATTTTACTAGTGAAAAAGTACAGATCCCTCCTCTGCTCAGCAGTGCCAAACGGTATCGAAGCACTGTGCCAGGGGTTTGCAGGAGCAGTGTTACTCCTGAACTCCTTCCTCAGGGCTGTGTGCCCTGTGATGGGGTGCCTGGCCAGGCCCCTGCCAGCTGCTGCCAGTGAAAGTGTTGATGACCCAGAGGTGTGGATGGGGCTGAGGCTATGGCTGCTGCTCCGGGCTGCACCAAACACATTGTGCAGTCCTTGGGCAATGGCCCAGTGGCAGCTGGATGAAGACACTGAGGCAGGAGCTTAATCTCTGCTTTCTGCATGTCACTTCACTAATATCTTCATGCAGGTTGATGATGCCTAATGAGTTTTGATTGCTTTGCAGTGCAATGATCAAGTGCAAAGGAAAAAAAAAAAAGAAAGAAAATTACAATATTCTTACAATAAATAACTTTTTTCTTATATAATCAGCTACAAATCAGAAATGCATGAGATTTAAATAATATATTTGTCATTTTCACATTGTACACAACTGGAGGATCATATCTTCCTACCTGCTATTGTCATTCCCAAAAGCGAAGTCTCAGGAAACCATCCATTTTATGCTTCTTGCATGAATTTCTGCAGTGTCCATCCTTTACCAGTCAATTAGCACATCTCATCTGCCTGTCTACATGGATATGACTGGCTACGTATCTATTGTATTTCCAAGGTATGTAGGTCACGTCTCCATTGGCTACTGCTGACTCTGCTAGGCAGCAATTTAACAAATGCAGGGTTTTACTGGAGAGAAAAGGAAATATTGCCAGGAAAGCCACCTTAGGTTTTGCTGTGTGCTCTTATTTGGCTTTCATTTTCTGAAGCCTTCTGATGGGAAGTCAATCTTGGGTGTTCTGCTGTGTTCTGATGGGATAGGCTGACTCACACAGGTTTGCTGTGCATTTTGCTTCTCACCGCCATGTTTGTCCTGCTTTTGTCTTTGCTATTGCATAAGACATTTGTGCCTGCTCAGTCTTTCTTCTCTTTGTTTTTCTTTCATTTTTTCTTTCTTTTTTCTTTTTGTTTTTTAACCCATACTACTCTGAGAAGTCCAGTGTGCACTTCCTGAGTATTGCTGTGACCTTCCTACAAAAAGTGAAGCCCCTGTCTACCAGGTGCAGCTTCCCAGGAGATGACCCTTTGGTCTGAGGAGAGCTTGGAGGATGGAGAATCACGACAGGTTTCTGAGGGAAAGGGAAACTTGATGAACCCATGACTGCTCCTGTGATGTTGCCCAAGCATGTGGTGTTTCATTATAAGATAGGACGATTTCTTTGTTCAGGGCCTGAATGCTTCTTTCGCCTTAGTGGCAGGGTCATGCTGGCTTGGTTGTGTTCTATACTTAATGCAGGCTCAGCCTCAAAGATGTGAATAGCCCCAGTGAGGTCATCAGAGGTCTCTTCATGCTCTAGGTCTTTATGAGTTAGGCATTCACTTCGCTGAATCAAGGCTACAGCTTTTCATGTGCCTTGTCCTGCACACCACAGTTCTTTACTGTATTTGATCCTATACTACTGCAGTTTCTCACCAGAAGAACCACTGAGTCATTCAATCTGGTACGAACCCCAAATAATGGCTCATCTGCCAAAATTACCGACAAATGCTTTCATCCAGTTCACCACCTTTTTTCTGAAGGAGAAGGAAAGCAGCTGTTTGAGCAAGGACCACAGCCAGACAGCTGGAGCCTCCTCTGTGCAGCCAGGCAGGCTGCTGCAGCTGCCTGCAGCAGCAAGGCTCTCCCAGCAGCAGCCTGGACTGGGCGCTCACCGTGCCTGAGGTGGGACGCCCAGCTCCAGTCTGTTACCTTAACAAAGGCCCTCAAATTGTGTTAATTTCTTCTTGCAGTCTGTACACTGACTTGTGTCCGGATCAGGCTTTTCCTGAAGGCCCTCTGAAAGCTGGTAAAACACATGCCTCTGTATACTGCCATTACATCCTCTATATGTAGACTGCAGTGCCTAGGCATGCCTCATGGTTGTGCCTCGTTGCTTCTGAGTAGCAGCTTTTCCTGACCTTTGAGGCACCTGGTGAAGTCAGTTCTCAGTCATTTTCACTCAAACCCAGCATACCTTGAGTTTTTCAGACCTGCTCCTTGAGAGCAGACTTCCCTTTGGTTATAGCATCTTCCTATCAGAGTATGTTGAATTTCCAGTGAGGTGTCACCCATAGCTTGGTCAGTGGGACCTGTAGTCCTTGCTTACAGATTTCACGCTGGAGCTCTACTGAAGAGCATTGTGTTTGCATGGTCCATTTTTCCTTCTGGTTACTTGTTTGTATGACTCAGTGTGAGCATTGTGCCAGTCCTTGTGTCAGTGTGAATGTTAACGTCAGGGACCTTACATTTCTTTCACTGACACAAATGTTGAATACTAGCAAGGCTAAGAGCAACTCCTGTGGAATCCCACCAGAAATATTTTCATTTTATAGAGATTCCCCACTGATGCCTGCTTTTAGCTCTATCATTTAGCCAGTGCTTAAGCCATTTAATATATGCTTGAATAAAATTATGAAGTGCTGTTTTTTAATCAAAGTGCTCTACAGTCTTAAATCAGCTGTCTTACTGAAATGCAGGTAAGTACCATGCATGCAGCTAGTTTTTCTCTAGCCATCCTTGTAGTTTCAAAGTATAAAAATAAGGTGCTTTGTTTTTCTTTTTTGTTGTTTTAAGACCTGGTTTCTGTAAAACCAAGTCAATTGACTGGCTTTAATTATATTCTTTTGCAAGCATATCATCTGGCAAATACGGAACAAATATTTACCAAACACCTCTGCCTCTTTTTGAATCATTAATAACAATCCTGTCATCTGCAGCCAGTAATAGGCCTAGACTGGATTCTTTAATTATTATTGTTTTAATTTGCTCTAAGGTCTACTTTAATGTCACATATTTGTCAGGCATACATTTTTCTCTGAAGTCTTCAGCTTCCCTTTTCCATTTGCTGCACTTCATAATTTCTAACACATGTATAGATTTTTGTCCCAAAAAAATGCCAAACTGTTTTCCACTTTCTTAAAACTGAGATTAGTCAGCAGGACAGAAAGAAGCCAGGATCAAGCAAAAGTCTTAACTTCCAACTGTGCTGAAATGAAGAAAACGAGACTCCAGGCCTTGTCCTGAATCTTATTCCTGTCTTTATGGAAACGAAAAACATTCAATTTTTGGCGCAATTGGCCAGCTTGGTATTTGCAATGCCTCTAACTTTTCTATTAAAAGCAATGCTAGTCTGAACTGTAATCCATGAAAAATACCACCTTTTTGCTTTTTTCAGAGATTGTCTGGTCAAGAGGGGGGTCAAAACAACAGTCTGCACCAAGTCACATGTCTCCACATTAATCCACACAAGGAAGTGTCTGTTTCACTTATTTCCAAATGAGGAATGTTTTCTTTAGAGAGGTAGCAAATTGATTTTCCCCACATGGAGCATGGGATATCTCATTTCCAAAACAAAACTTTCAGGAATGGCTACACAAGTCTGCTCTTTCTCCATGTGGGTTAGAAAGCAGCATGTATCCTTAGTATTCCCAACAAGGTTGTTTGCTGCTGTGCTCTTAAATTTCCAGGGCAGGTCTGGCATGTTCAGTTATAAAGAAAGGGAATAAACAAGTGTTTGGATGTAGAAAAAAATATAGTAAAAATGGCTTTAATATTCACATTGTTTTATGTGCTGCTTGAGTAGGCAAGAGGTATGTGTTTGTGGAGAGGCTGTGTGACCTTCAGAGCTCAATGGGAGCTGTAGTTGTTGGTAGGTGCTCATCACTCACTTCCATAGGTGTACTTAGGATCCTGTAGAAAGTTTCTTTAATTTCAGTTGATACTGTTTTTTCCTAAACAAAGGTGGGTTTTTATTAGTCTAGTCTGGTATTTTGCTTTATTTTCCAGCCACTTTAATTTCTGACCCTTTGATGCAATACTAGGTTGGTTGCAACTTGCTTCTCTTCACCAGCTCTGCTCACTGTGTCTGAGTGATAAATGCCCTAGGCCCTCCTTCTTGGACCCTGTTTCCAGGAGGCAGAAGCTTTTAAATAAATTTTGAGGGGTGAAAGGAAAATTCAGTTACATATAAGATTCTGAACTCAGGATGCAGAAAAGGGAAGGAGATGAAGGAGAGAAAACAAAGAGATGGAGGCGATGAGGAAATCAAGGAAGCAGCTGGGACTCTAGAACATTATATGAAATTAACTAACCTTTGAATAGGTGTTGAGACCATGCTTAAATACAGCAATATGCTTTTCTTAACTTTCAGATATTGCAGAATGCCAGAAGCCCCCTAGAGGGGTAAGTGTTAAAACCATTAAAACTGTTAACTTTCTATTCATTACATTTTAAAAGGTGCAACATGGAAGCATGTTTTTCAGCCAAGAGCTAACTTTTGCCAGTCTGCTTTAGGGGTGTCCTCAGCAACCTGCCAGCATGGATTTTCTGGAGATCTGGAACCATTCTTCTCCTCTTTACTTTGATGGGTAGGCAGCTCCATATATCACCTCCAGCTTCTGTTTGGCACCTGAATCAGGAATAGTTCTGTGATCTGACACATCCTGCCATTTACAGCTGCCTGAGAGGGAAAGTCTTCTAGTCTGTTCTGTGTCTATTGATGGTTTTGTAGCTTAGGGCCAAGCGTTCTGGTATCACAGCTTTCCTGCTTGTGTCAAAACTAGAAGACCTATGAAGGACTGGCACAGTGCAAAAGGATACTCTGAGGAGGTGTTCTGCAAGGTGTTCTACAGGGAGGAGGTACTGTTGATGCGTTTAGCAGGTGTGATGCAGCTTGTTTCGTGCAAGCACACTAGTTTTCTAAATTCAGCACTGCAGTACATCCCTGTTTATTAACTTCTTGTGCCTTCCAGTGCTCCACTTTAATTCCAGCTTTGTGATTACTCTCCCTCTGGTGCACTCTCACCTCACATTTTTAGAGCTCACCTGACTTCTATAGACCCACCCTAAAAGTAGACACAGATCTTCCACTGGCCCTTCTTCGCTGATGGCCCTGGACAGTTTTACAAGCTCAGTTGTGGGGGTTTTTCTTGTATTGTCATACTCTTGCACTTGGCAAAAATGCTGCTGCTCCTTCCTTTCCCTTCATCTTTCTACTGGATGGAAACCTGGTCACAAAAACAACAGGCAGCCAAAATCTGGCTGAGCAGCTGTACCAGTACATTCCTCAGCAAAATATGGCGATGGTTGTCCTGCCCTTTTCCTTTTTTATTTTTCCTTTTTTTCTCACACTTCTGAAGTGTTTCTGAGAAACAGGAGTATCAGCAGGCCAGAATCAAAAGTTGTTTCAGGAAATAGTTATGCAGGTCAGAGGGGCCTGGAAAAGGCAAGAACTTTGATCACGGGCATTACAATTGCTTAGATGTTCTCTAAGCACTTACTCTCTAGAGTAAGTGATGTGGAGCAAGCAAGAAAAAGGAACATGTTTTAGGTGCGAGTGAAGTACTGTTTACTTACATGGTTTGTTGAGCAGCCAACAAGGTCCAAGGTTATTTTGGACTCAGCATGAGTAAGTGATCCAGGTATGACAAATGAGGTAATGCATTCCAGGCTCATTAAAGACTCTTGGCTACACCACTGATTTTGACAAAGCGCCAACATAGCTTGACCTCAGCTGTGTGAAGGCCACTATTTTTTTTAACACCCTTTCCTATAACAACACATCTTTTACATCAGCCAAAATATATGTATCTAGAGAACAGTGTTAAGAAGAGGGTTCAACTTGTTGGACTTCCAGTTATAATCAGATTCCTAAAAAAGAGAGAGCTCTACTGTAACTAACCTGCCAAAGTTAAGCCAAAGCTGGAATTGTACTAGGTGGTGAGGCTTAGAAATGTTCTTGTTTCCCATGTCCTGCTCAGCAGACATTGTCCCTGAAAGTTGAGCAGCTGAGGGTGGTAGTGACAGGAGAGCAGTGGCTGCAACTTTGTGCATTTTCTGAGTGGGAGGGCAGTGTAGCCATCTTCTTGCTCACCTTCTGGCCCCTTCCTGATTACCTGTGATGTCCTGATGCTTGCACAAGGTGATAAGAGTGCTGAGGGGAAGATGTGATTTTTAAGCAATGATGATTTTTCTTGGCTTCATGAACAGAGAGGACCTCTAGCTTTGAGGAGGCATCTAGCTGGTCTGAGCATCTTTAATCGTAAACTCCTCTCTTACTTGTGTGGTTCAGTGTCTGATACTGAGCTTATCTCCAACACTCACTCTTTAATTCTCTGCTGTAGGTGCCTCTGGATTGTCCATGTTTGATTATAGGGGTTGGTAGGCAGCTCACAAGAGCAGGCATTGGGCTTCAGGATGACCAGGTCAGCTTTTTGCTGGGGTAGATTTCAGTCAGCAGAGATTTGCCAGTCTGCATTTACAAATAATCTAAATTCCTGTGCTTTGTATAACACAAGGTTTCCATTCAACCTCTCAGGTGTGACCTTGTGTAATACAAACACATGGGGCATTGCTGAGGGCTTAGCCACAGTTTGGGGAGGAGGAAACATGATAGAAGTTCACATCTAGGAAGAAGAGGGTGATTAAGTCTTAATTTCAGATTCCTAAGGGCAGTTACATTATGTCAGAGCAAAAATATATTTTTTTAAATCCTGTGTGCATGTGAGTGAGGTTTTGCACAGAGAAGGGGGCAGTGGCAGATTCTGCACCTCACTTTCCCTTTCTCTGCCCCCTTGTGAAGACCATGAGTGTGTGCTCCTCCTTTTGCTGTCCTGCAGTTAGGAAAGGAGTTTCTAGACAGTTTCTAGGAGCTCAGCATGACTGGCCAGCAAAAGTTGTTTCGCCTGTGCAAAATGAGAAGGCTGAGGGCATTGCTCCTCCGTACGGGGGAAGGAAGAGCTGGGCAGGAGGCCTGAGGCTGCCTCCTCCTGCACCCTTCTGCCATAGCATGTCAGAGGCTGGCACAGCATGGAGGGGCAGGCCATGGCTGAGGCAGGTGTGGGAAGAGTGTGATTTGAAACAAGACCTCTCCTGCCACCCGGCACAGGAGGAGCAGGCTGGAGGCACGCCTGCGGGCTGGAGGCACACCTGCGGGCTGGAGGCACACCTGCGGGCTGGAGGCACACCTGCAGGCTCTCCCGTCTCTGGCTTCACGTCTCCCCCTCTCACTCCAATGGCACAGGCACAAGCTGTTGCCTCTTCTCTTTTCTCCTGCCCAGTGTCCTTGTGTCCGATTCAATCACGGCATCCTGGGGTGCATTAGAAAGGGGGTGGTTAGTAGGTCAAGAGAGGTTCTCCTCCCCCTCTATTCTGCCTTGGTGAGGCCACATCTGGAATACTGTGTCCAGTTCTGGGCCCCACAGTTCAAGAAGGACAGGGAACTGCTTGAAAGAGTCCAGCGCAGAGCCACAAAGATGATTAAGGGAGTGGAACATCTCCCTTATGAGGAAAGGCTGAGGGAGCTGGGTCTCTTTAGCTTGGAGAAAAGGAGACTGAGGAGTGACCTCATCCATGTTTACAAATACGTAAAGAGTGAGTGTCAGGAGGATGGAGCCAAGCTTTTTTCAGTGATGACCAGTGATAGGACAAGGGGCAATGAATGCAAACTGGAGCATAGAAGATTGCATGTGAATATCAAGAAGAACTTCTTTACTGTGAGAGTGACAGAGCCCTGGGACAGGCTGCCCAGAGAGGTTGTGGAGTCTCCTTCACTGGAGACATTCAAAATCCGCCTGGATGCGTTCCTGTGTGATGTACTCTAGGTGACCCTGCTCTGGCAGGGGGGTTGGACTAGATGATCTTTCGGGGTCCCTTCCACAGAATCACAGAATCCTAGGGGTTGGAAGGATTCTGTGATTCTCTGATTCATGGTCTTCTGAGAAATACTGATCTCATTTCAAACAGCAAGCAACAATCTCTGCATGATTTGTGGTGACTACCTGTTTCCAGAGAACACCCAGGGACCCTTTCAAACATGGAGGGGAAGAAAACATTCCCGTCTCTGGGCAGATTCCTATAAATAATTTTCCCTGAGAATTCACAGCTGAGATGGCAATAAGATGTATTCCAGAATGGAAGAGTTGTTAAGATATGGTTGTCATCATGGCTTGTGTAACTGTTGATATTCATGACGTTCCCATTTCACACACTTTCTACTTAATCAGGAGCACAAGACTGTTACCACCAAGTAGTAGTCAGCTGAAAAATAAAGTCCAGACTGCATGCATACTGGTTAATAATCACACCTTTTTGTTTTTATGGTTACAAATGCTTGTGCTTGAATGTTCATCTCGGATTCCTGCTTGATTCCTTGTGAACCCCCCTGTGACAGCCTTTGCAGCAGTAGGCAGCATCGCAAGTGGTGGTGGTTGCATTGCAGGGCTGGCTGGGTTGGTGGGCTCAGAAGGACAGGTTTGTTTAAATGACATCAGCTGAGTCTCCTGCTTGAGGAAACAAGGAACCAACATACTGATACAAAACTGGCATCCAAGGAGTGCTGAAATGGTCCCTCTGAACCGCTGTTGGATGGGTAAAGGTGGCAGGCACAACGGTGACGTGTATGGGAAAGGTGGGAAGTGTGCCCTGGTGCTCCTCCAGTTCTCCAAACATGAGGAGTGCTAGTTCATACTGTGTGTGTTTTGCAGCTGGCTGTGTTTTACCTGGTCATTCCTGATAAGTTTGCCAGGACTCAGAAGGTGAAGTGGGTTTCCATGCTGGATTCTACATTGCTATTGTGCCTACAGATTTTGCAAGGATAATTTTCTGTGCATTGCCATTTTCTAACTGAACTTGCCTTGTGTGGTGACTAGCAAACTTGGGATGAGCTGTAGTCTCAGGAAGAGGCTCTTTGAGTCTGCAAGGCACAGACATATCTGGGCTTGGAGTGAATGAACACCCTTTTGCTTCCAGAGGTCTGAACTTGGGACTTTGGGCCATTTGTGCTGTATTGGATGCACGTATCTGATGACAGCCCTTCTGTGCCTGCCTGCCTTGAGCAGGAGCATTTCTGCTCTCCTGGGACATTGTCACCTGCTGATCACAGGCATGGGGGTGTTCCAGTTGGCATCCCAAACCTCAAGCGTACCCAGCACCTATGCTGTGCTAATATTGATCTTTTCAGTCACATTGAAGTATAGGCGAAAAAAGTTTCTTGCAGCCCATCAAGAATCCTCATGAACATTCCAGGAGCCGAGTTTTCCCCTCTTAGATACATCAGAAAGCAAAAAAAAGGAAGGGGGGAAAAAATACCAACAGAAATTGGCAAAAGCAAACATTGTCAAATGCACAGGAAAGAACGTATTTAAAGTGGTAATATGTTGTGTATCTCATACTCATGTTTTTTGTGTTGGTTTTTTTTTTACTTTGCTTATGTTCTCACCTTCTGGGAATGTACAAGTTATCAGGTCTCACTGCCACAAATGCTTTCAGAAAATGAATTTGAAAGCCATATGCACAAACATGTGAAGAAACTGAATTGGTTCAGATATTCTTGGGGAGTCATACCAGAAGCCCTTCTCTACTAAAAAGTAGAAAAAACATGGGATATTCACCTTGCTGTCCAGTACATGCTGCACATCCAGTGTCATCAGGAAAACTGACTGGAACTAAGACAAAACATGTGGGTAAAATTGCTTTAAAATAATTATGAATAACAAATTAATGAAATCTGCAGTGTGCTCATGAATATGTCATAAATGAAACAAAAAAAAAAAATTAAAACAAATATGTGACTTGTAAATTATTCTTTCAGTCCTAGTCATATTTCCTAGATGAGGAGAACATAATGGATACAGCTGAAATATAAATAATCTTCAAATAATGCATTTATTTATAATGATTTAGGGAGCAAATGTTAATGGCTTTGTTTCAGCTGTGACTGGAACGATTTCAAATATTTTCTTTTACTAAATAGATACTGGAAGCAAGGACCTTCTCTTCTGGTATTAATTCCTGTTGCTTTCTTGTTAATTGTGTGTCTGATCTGGAAGGACTTAGTGATTTAAAGTCATGCCATGGGGCATGTGGGACAGTCCTCGTGTGTGCTGCAGGCAGAGCTTCCCGTGCAGCTCCTGAGCCACGGGGAGAAGGCAAACACCCCATTTCATAGTGGGCTTGTGCCAGTTCTGCCATGGAAGGCTCCAATTCAAACAGTGTTTATATGCAAGCTCAATATACCTGGAATTTAGGAACAAATGCCTTCTTGCTTTTAAAGCTTTCAGCAAAACATTAGGAGTGCTTTATAGTGTGATGCAAAGTACAGTGCCAAAACTCAGGATAACAAGTATGTTTGGAAAACATTGAGCCTTCAACTAGTTTCTTTATTTATTTAAATAAAATAATAATTCACATGCAAATGTATTTGATCCTGGCTGAACCACATCTCTCTCCAGCCGTTGGTTGGACAGGGCCAGGAGATCCATTCGTTGGAAGGTTTAATGTTGTAATCGTTTGTGCAGGGTGTACTAAATTGAGGGAGCGTTGCTGTTTTCTTCAGCACCTTTTTTTAAAGAAGGTGCGACTGGAGGGGCTAACCGTGGTCAAGGATCTGTCCATCCCATCTAGGTCGTGTGCAAAAACCAGTAAGCATGAGGAAGACATGAAAGGCGGAGGGATGAGCGGGGTTTATAAATAAGGCAGGGCGGCGTGGCCGGGGCTGGCAGCCTGGCAGCCGGCGCTGGAGTCCTCGGCGCTCGTCCCACGCTCCCGCCGAGTCGCTCATCTCTGTTTATATGAGTAATGGAGTGGCTGGGGGAGGGGATTTGTAAGCACGGAGCAAATAACTCTTAGTGTTCATTTTCTCTAAGACTGACATCCACACCAAGTCGAGACTTCCAGCGACGTAGTGTGCAGTCACATGCTGTAGCATTCATGAGTACAGATATAAATCAGGCAGATGTTTGTCGACTGGAATGGGTAATAATTTCTTTCTCTCTTTGTTTGATTTTGCATGTTAGCCTTAGATGACAATTTCAGAATTGCTTTCTGCAGTACTTTTCAATAAGCAGAATGTGTTTCACTGGAGATAGATAGAGGTATTCCTTAGGGAGATAAACATATTTTTATATAGACACAAATATAGACTTACACACATACGTACATGCATATGTAGAGAGATATATATTTATTTACTGTGTGCCAGTGCTGGGGGAAGAAAAAGGATGTGTTTTTTTGACTTTTAGTTTTAAACCCACGGCTTTTCTTTTTCTCTAAGCAGACCAAATATGACACTGTTACTCAAACTATAAAATCAAATTAGCACCCTTTATTGTATTTGCAAACTAATTAAAATGTAAAATGTCCTGAAACCACTGGCTTACTGTGTGACAAATGTAAGATTAGAAACAATTAGAAGGCACTCAAGAGGTTTGTGGTGTTTAGATTTCTGACATTGTTCTAATCATCCCTTTAAGTAATGAAAACAATGGTTACCTAGAAATAAAAGGTTTAAAGGAAATTATCTTCTTCAGTACAGTCATTACTTAATGATTGTTAATCATTTTAAATGTTGCCATAGTAGTCAGAGGCTGATTTTTAAATCTGAAAGCAGGCAGGACACGTAATAATGAACAAACATCTGCTTCATCTATTATCTCTATATGTGATCATAATTTATATTGTAATACCACTATTGAAAGATGAGTCTGATATTTTTTGTGATGATCCATATCCCGTTCTACAAATGGCTCAGCACGGTTAGGATTTAGTCACTGTGTTATTTCAGAGCTGTTTTATCTTAAGAATTGGACAAAACTCAACATGATTCATGTTAATTTGTATGTGTGGTATGTAACCCTTATGAAACAATCAATCACTTATTTCAGTTCTTGTCAACTTCTGCTAAGAGTTTTTTTTAATCTATTTCAGGGCTCGGGGGTCATTTTTTGGTGGGTTTTTTTGTTTTGTTTTGGGGGGTTTTTACTTTTTCAGAAGAACTTTGAGAAGTATGACAGAATATATAAACATTTCTTGAGCTGTAAGGAATTTCAGTATTTCAGAAGATTTCCAAAACCAGATGTTTTCCAAAGTTGGAAATATTAGTTAGTACTCATACTTGAAGATTAGAACTAATAAATGCAGCAGGCTGATTAATAAAAAGTTACCTATTAATATCCTACTTTGTTCTTTTTTGTACCATGGAAAAGTATTTGTGCTTTCTCTCCGACTCCTTCAGAGACCAGTGTTTGACTTTATATTAATTAGTTATGTGAAAGTAGAACAGATTAGCCTTGGGGGATATTCTATAGAAATGTATAGCACGTCAAGATGAAACCCATGGAGGATGGGAATCTCATAATAAGCATTTAGTGTAGACAGATGTGTACATTTCTGTGACTGGTTGTAGTGGAATTATTTATTATGCTTTCAGCTGTTACGAATCCAGTATAAGACAATGTGCTCAAATTGTTCTCCCATTAATTTTCAGCGCCAAATCTTAAAGGCAGACCGCGCAAAAAGAAGCCTTGCCCACAGAGAAGAGATTCATTAAATGGCATTAAGGATTCCAACAATAATTCTGAAAGCAAAGCTGTTGCCAAGGTAAATCACTTAATAATACTCTTTTCAGTACACTCTCCTTTTTTAGGTACAGCCCTGCCTTTGTTTCCCAGCATGCTGTTTCAAATTTAGAACGTAACTTATTTTCTGGGAGAGGTGAATGTAATTGTTTTTTCAATAGTTTTATTCTTCACTTTTAATCATGCCTGTGTTCAAAGTTACCAGCAACTGTAATCACCTAACAACCTAATGCTATCAGCTTGTTGGTAACTGGTAGTGCTTAAGCTTTCTTGGCATCTAGTGTTAGTTTTCACATTCTGTGACACACAAACATAGTTTGTGACAGTTATCTTGGAATTAAAAATAAACCAGGGAGCAGCTCACCCTGTTACAGTGTACTTCTAAATATAAGTTTGAAGATAAACAAGACTATGAAATAAGAGCTGCTTCAGTAATGGTTTCTAAGAAGCATACACAAATGACATTAGCTTGATGTTAAGATTTTGACTTTTTTAAATTTTAAAAAAAGCAGAAATTCAGTATAAAAGCTTAAAAAAAAAAATCTGGACTGTTTCTTTAATACTTAGTGCTGAGCTGCATGTTCCAGGGTTTGTTGAATAGTGCATACTTTTACTGAGTCTTCTGTAAGTGCTGTGTTGCTTAGTCCATACTGCAAGTAAAAATTGGATCGTTGGTTTGTGTTTATAAACTTAATCTTTTACATATTTATGGGTTTGTGTCTTTTTCTGAAAATATTTTAAAATGGAGTTTCAGTAGTGTCATTAACGTGCTATTTTCTATGTTTCTGTGTGGTTTAAATCGGAATTTGGTTTCCTATAAAAAAAAAAAGGCAGCACTAATGGCTACTTTCAAGATGATTTAATTTGAAACTGTAAGATGCAAAGACGGAAAATTACATAGAGCAATACTTGTAGATTTTTATCGGAGGCAAAAATTTGTCACTGTGATACTTTTGAGATAAACAGGTTAGCATAGACTGAATTTTAAGGCCAACTCCTCCCGAATCCATTGTTTCAATAAATTAGATGGATGTGTAGCTGAAAAATGCTTCCATTGTTGTGACCATCTCTTCAGGAAATACAGTGAATCTATAGATCCCTTTATGTTGGTATTGTTGTATGCAGTGAATGTCCTGAGAGATTAGGAGGTTAAAGAGGTCAAGTGGAAGTGTTCTGCTCTCAGTTTCTCATAGGAAGGCAAATTAAATTCCACCACCTCCTCCTCCTTAGGAGTTCAGTTAAAATTGTGCCTTCTGTTGATGACAATAAAAGAGGCTGAAGTTCGTCATGAAGCTGTGCCCTTAAGTCACTGTTTCTCTTCTTTTCATGCCCTATTGTGCTCAGCTGGAGTCTGTACTATCGTATTAGACAGGCATGGTAACAGGCGATGGAGCCTGGTATGTGGAGTTGTGAGGTCCTGCCAGATACTACAGTTTGCCAGAATGTTTTCACTCTCTGCAAATGTGCAAAATCCACACTGTAAAAATGGCTCAATTTGCCTCAGTTCCCCTTTCCCCAGCCTGTTTTTCGTGTTAAAATATTACAGCAAACTGCAGCATGCACTGTGTTGTCAAATCACTCTGGACTGTAGCATGGGGAGTTCTGCCTCTTCAGCACCTAATATATAGGTATTAGATAATTAAAAACAACAGTAACACTTCATATCGATTTGTTTATACTCTCTGTTTATATTTGGGCTCACCCTCCTAGTCGAATGGGAGGATATTTCAGATAAGAAGTAATTCCGCCTGTTTATCTAGTCGTACTGTGCTCATCATTGTGCAGATATTAATAGCATTAATTATCTTGGCCAGCTTAATTTCATTATTAATAATAGACGTGCTTATGATATAATGTCCTTGTATGTAGTTACAGTGATTTCACTGTGGGTCTTCACATCAATCAGTGTCTCAGGGCTGTGGATATACTTTAGTAGAGGGACAGTGAATCTACAGCGTATGTGTTGCCCTTTATACAGACCCTGCCTACAGGTTGCTAGGGAAGGAGAGGCAGTGTATTTGAAAAAGAGGGGGCAATGGAGATCCACCTACCATTTTCTCATTGTTGGGACCAGTGGGAATGTTATCATCTTGGACTCCATGTTGGGCTTCACCATCAGTTTTCCTCCTCTGTCTATGCTCCATCTCCAGCTGATGCTGACAGTGGGTCTATGGAGAGCAGAACTGAACACAGCTAGTGTCAATGGAACAAATCAACTTGTGTTGGAGACTGGAACATTTTGGCAGTGGTCCTGGCCTTTTGACCATTTGGCCAGAAGTTGTGCTGCATTCATCCTCAGATGATGTGCCCAGTGTCTGACAGCAGCCTTGTTTCTTGGGTGCAGGGCCACGGCTCTTGACAGAGACGCAGTGGGTGTGCAGTTTGCCTTGGGAAATGGCAGAAGTGGCATTCTGAAGACTCTGGTTTTGAGCCTGTCAAGACCTTCTCAAGCCATGTGATTGTAGTGACTTGCTGCATTTCATCTTCTCAGCTTCCAGTGACTAGAAAGCTTGCTATCTTCTCTCAACTTAGTTCTCAGTAGGCATGTTTACCGTGAACCATCAGCAGATTGTTTTGTAGGCTTTTGCTGTTACCTGATACAGAAGAGCTTTTGGTTGGGTAGAAGCAGCTCAGAGTATATTCCAGCATAGGTGGTTTGTTAAAAATAAAGCAACAGAGGGACAGACAATGTAGTCCTGGACCTGCAGGTGCTGCCAGAAGAAGTGGGTCTTTCATGTACCACTTCTAACTTTTGACTTCCTTGCTGGTTGCTGCATCCATTTTAGTACCTCCTCAGGTAGATCCCAGTGGAGTTCCCTCCCAGGCAGGGAATGTAAAAAATCACAAGAATACAAGGCCATCTACTGAAGCAGCTCTCCTGAACAAGCATGTGTGAAGCTCTTCTCTCCAAACACTCTCAGGACTCTGGAGGTTTTCATACTAAACATGTCATCAGTGCTGGACAGGCTTTTGGGACTTGCAGGCTCCAGTGTAACTCTCATCATACCTGCTTCACACTCCCAGAGAGCACTCCTGCTCAAGGTGTGCAGAAGTGCACTGTAAGGCTTTGTAAAACTGGCTGATCTGACCATGTTGAAGAGCTGAAAGGATTAACTTGTAAAACCTGGAAACTGTCCCCATATGAATGTAGTCATTACATCTCCTAGTGCAAATGCTAGAGTAAACCTCTGACTTAATTTGTACAGCAAGATCTGGAAAATAAGTTCAAAAGTTGCCAGGATATGCTGTTTCTGTGGCCACAGGTGGCCTGGCATGCTGTCAGATGTGGAGGTTTATTCCAAACGTCCCAGCCATTATCTGATTGAAATTCTAAAATGCAGGTCTTTAGTGGTCTGTGTTGTGTGTGACCTCTGGCAGGAGAAGGCAACAGTTGGATGTACCCATGAGTATTCACTGGCCATTTGTTCATGGATCGTATGCCTCTGATGGAACACACAGTAAGAGCTAGTTAGGTGTTCCCAGAGCCCATCTCAGTATATCCCCAGCTTGTCCCCACTGGGGGTTGCCTGTCTGGGCCTTAGCCCTCAGTTTCATTTTGGAGGTGTTACTCACACTGAGGCTACAATAAAAGAGCTTTAAATCCTCCTGTAGAAACTGAACCCTCCCTTTATAACGGAGTTCAGACTTTTTGAGCAGACTGGAGAAGAGAGCAGAGCCAAGCAGAATCATAGAATCATAGAATCATAGAATCATAGAACTCCATGTTCAGGACTTTCCTCCAGGTCTTTGCACTCTGTGAAGATTCAAAGTCGTGTTTTGAGAGAGGAGAGGACAGTTTGTGGTGCCTAGTGCAAAGCTGGCATTGCTCTCTCTGACTTTGTGTTTGTGCTGGATTTACACCATTGTTACCCAGAATAGCCTTTGGCCCTTTTGGTTCTCATTAATCACTGGTTATGGTGTTCATCCATATCTCCTCCCAGATGGTGGGAAGGTTCCAGAACTGAGGCCTGTGCCTCAGGCACTGAGTGGATACATTGTCGCAGCCTTCCTCAAAGCTTCCTTGAACCTGACACTGCTTGGAGTCCATCTGTTGTATTTTGGCACCTTTGAGTTCCACAGATACTTTGACCTTGCTTCTCTCTACACTGGAAAGAAGGAGGTGGTGTGTCACATGGGGATTTCTCACACCCAGTGCCTTTTTTTAAGGTTATTTTCTTTGTTTCCTTATGCCTCCTTGGGAGTAACATCCCTTGCCACTGGTTTGCTTGCATAGCTCTCATGGTTTTAACCCAACAGTCAGCTAAATATCATGCACATTTCATTTGGCATTTGTGCCCAAGCTGTCTTTGCAAACATAGTTCTGAGTTGTCCAGTCTGAAAAAGAAAATCCATTAAAAAGGTTGATGTATTGGCTGACTTTGCCTTCACAAGTGGGTGACAAAACTGAAAAATTGTTCCTAGGCCCAGTGAATTTGTTCCAAGTTTTATCTTGCAATAAATATACAGCTTAAATTAAAAATTGTAAATTTACTGAAATCACAGGTTCGTATTGTAATCTGAACTTTCTAAGGGAAGCAGTTTAATAATTTTGTGAGGATCCAAAGTGAAAAAGTTAAGGAGTTAAAGCTCTGAACTGAAAAGTGGATGAGGAAATTTAAAGTTAATTTAATAGGATAAAAATCCCATTAGCTCCCTTGAGTTTTGGGAGGAACTCAGGATCTTTACAGAGGTTCAATCAATAAGCATACCTATTACTAAAAGGGAAAAACATGGTGTCTTGTGCCATAGGAAGACAATATCCTTTTGAATCGTGTAACCAGAGAGTATCAAGCAGTACAACGGACATACTTCAGCAGTAACTGATCAAGAAAAATTCCATAGGAAGTCACATTTTCCAGTCCCTGCTGCATTGCCTGGGAGGAGTGTGCCTGTACCCTGCAGTGTCAAACAGGGAGATTGTTCAGCACCATTGATTACCTTGGAAACTTGTGACCACTTCTCTCTGCTTAGGAGCTAGCATTGCTTTGTCCAACATCTGTGGAAAGCTGTGGAGGCAGCTCAACTTAATTCAGTGCTTTCTGCAAAGTTAATACCCTGGAGGAGTATAAAAGAAAAGATTTTGCTTTCCATGAGCCTGAACACTGGGTAGCTTTATTGAGATAAAATAAGCGTGTCACAGTCTTTCCAGTGATATGTTTGTAGTTTGTTTACAAGCACTTACATAATGCTCTTCATAGCACTTGCTTCTAAAATGTCAGAAAGTACCCAGGAAGCTCCTGGTTTTTAAGTGGGGAGAAAGAAGGAGATTCAGTGTCTTACTTGACCAAGAGCTCCTGCTTTCCTGTTCAGCAAGATACTCTGCTCGCCTCTGCTGTCCCCCTAAAGTACCAAATACAGGCTCTTGCAGTCTCCATGCTCTGTCTGGGAGCACAAAGGACAGGTCTTGGATGGAGTATGGAGCTGCTAGAAGGCTCCTGACAGCATTTAAAAGCATTGAAGGGACAGTGCAAATCCAAAACCAACGTGTCACCATCTCTTCTACCTTGTATTAGAGGACTTCCAGTACTTCACTGGAAATGTATTGATCCTGTCTTGGTCATGGAGAGCTTTTAAACATCAGTTTGCAAGGTTTTGCTCTTTTTTATTTTTGTATACATAAATTATAGGAAAGCTCAAGTTGTAATTTGCTTGATTCAATGAGAGGATTATCTTCAGGAGGACTGCAGGATTAAGCCAGTCTCACTGGATATTTTTCCCCATGTTTGAATACTGATGAGAGGCAAAGTGGTTCCAATTTGTTGATTTCCTGACTGGCACCCGTTTGCCAGGGAGACCAGTGGGAGACCTGGAGCTCTGGGACTCATGTGCATCGGGGCTGCTGCTGTCTACTAGGAAGGGCTCCAGCTACCAGCCTTCTCCTTCTGCTAAATATGTAGGGCTGTGCTTAAGTTTAAGCAGATGCTCAAACCCACTTGACTTAAGTCCATGCTACAGCAGAGCCTCCACTCGTGTGTGCTGAGAGCTCTGCCAGGGCAAGGCTTGCCAAGGTTTGCATCTATCCTGGTGGGCCAAAGGGGAGAAAAATGTGTCATTGTGGAGCTGGCTTCTGAGCATTCCTGGAAGGGGCTGAGCACCCTCATCTCCAAGGGTTGTCTGTGGGACTCAACAATGTTCAGTGTCAATCCTGGAATGAAGGTTATTATTAGACTTGCTAATGGCAAGTGTATGTGAGAGATGGGAGCTGTCTGTGACATAGCAATGTATAGTCATAAAAATGCAGATCTGGAGAGCATTACCAATGGGTTATAATGATTTAAAGATGTGGCTATTTAAAAATGTTGTGACTAAGATTCAGAACAAGACATTTAGCTCTATAAATAGCTTCCTTTGTTTCCCCTCAAACACAGTTGCATGGTTTGGCCTTAATTTTTTTTAACAATCTGTTCTGCTAGGAGAGGGTATTTATTCCTTAAGTGAAAATTAAAGGTTGCCTAGATCTAATATGACATCTTTTCTTTTCCCAGGTAAAGTGTGAGGCTAAGTCAGCTTTGCCCAAACCCAAGAGTAACAACAGCAACTGTAAAAAAGGCTCAAGTGAGGATAAATCAAAGATTGCTGTAGGTGAAGAATGCAGAGCTGATGAGCAGGCTTTCCTTGTGGCTCTTTATAAATATATGAAAGAA
Organism: Apus apus; assembly: GCF_020740795.1. NCBI lineage: Eukaryota > Metazoa > Chordata > Aves > Apodiformes > Apodidae > Apus > Apus apus. The sequence goes on from NC_067285.1 coordinate 31,257,204, forward strand.
AGGAAAACACCAATTGAACGAATACCCTATTTAGGTTTTAAGCAGAGTAAGTATCCTTTTTCTCACTTTCTTGTTGACATTTCAGAATGGTTTGGCTTCTCTGGAGAAATCATTTGCACAGGAAGCCTATTTTAAAGCCTTATGGATGGGGGGACCATGTTTATATCTACACATTTTCCAGTCCAGGCATTTCACTGTCTTATGCCTAGATTTGCATCTCTTCCTTCTGGGGTGGTTGCTGCCGGATATTTATAGGTTTAAATCCACTGATTATGACTAGAAATAGGCATGTTGAAAACTCTAGTTTTCTGTTTTGTAAATCTGCAGCATCTGTAATGCCTTTCTTCTGAGTTAATAATATGACGTATCTTTATTGTGCCCAGATGTTCTTTATGAAAGGACAAATATTAAAGGAAGACATTTAAAGGTGGTCAAGTAAGGCACAAAAGGGGTCGTATTTTTAAGCCCAAAAAGTGTGTTTATAGTTAATAAATTACTGACCTTGGAGAATATAAAACCAGACTGTATCTGTTTAATACAGAATGCAATGTTTAGAATTGCTTTGGCATGTACAGTTTGTAGTGCCACAATCTGAATAGTAATTGTAGGTCGAGAAGATACAGTTGTAACTAAATTTTACATAAATATTGCAGCACAATGTAGATCTTTCAGACTTTCCAACAAAAGTTGTAAATGAGGGTGTTTTTCCTCCTTATCTGTAGATAGAATGATACTTTATTTCCTTAAAGGGAGAACTCCATGGCTTGAAATATTATTTACTCTAATTTATCTCCCAGATTAAAACCATGTGTTATTTTGATGAAGAATGTCAAACCTGTATGTTTTACATAACAATTTACATATCTAATAGCAATTGGCACTGATTGCAACAGGCCTCCAGCAGCCATTATAAACTTATATAACTCCGAATGATTACAGTGTTTGTCTGAAAACTGGCTGCTTGAAATGGAAGTAAAATTAATGTACTATGAACAGCTTCGTTGCATTATGCATTGATTCAGATTAAATCAAGGCCTAAGCAAAGCTCTTGATAGCTTTGAAACAGTACTAGGTTCAATGAGGCTTTCAGGACTTTTTTTTGTGTCAAAGAGAGGATTTTTTTTTTCTACACTCCCTCAAGCATGGGGACAGGGTGGGCTTGAAAGACAAGCTGAAGTACTATTTCTAAAATTCCCCACTGGGGCTAGGGCCCTCTGCTAACGTTTAGCTGAAATACACTGAAAGTCGTCTGACATTCAATATAAATTAGGGGCCTGATCCAGCAAATACTTAAATGCCAAGAGTAAGTATGCTGAGAAGAGCAGAAGTGTTTGCAGTACAGGACTCTATTTGTCCAGCAAGACTTGTGCAAACATTGCCAACATAAATAGGTTAGTAGGAAGAAGCTGTATGTATACTACAACAGAGTATCTCACTGCAGAGGGAAACATCCCTGTCCTCCGTGGTCCACAGCATTATGGCTGAGTCTGGCCAGAAGTATTTGTAGGATGTCTATGGGATATCACTGTTTGTTGGTGGAATAGTACATACATCTTTCACAGAGCTAAGATAGCAGTTTTTCTTCTAGCAATTAAAATAAGATAAAAATTAATCTAAAATAAAAATAAATAATAGTTAAAGTAATAAAATAAAACAAGAGACACCAGCAGCAGGCAGTGGCCCCATAGGACAGCGGGCCAGGATGAAAAGCACATGAGATGGGAGGAGCTCTGCAGGAAGTAACAAGCATCTCCCAACATGTCTTTTGAAGGAGTTGCCTCTGTTCTTCCCAGCCCACAGCTGTGGGCAAGGCACAGCCCCCCATGATAACTATTATGTTAATTCTCATCTGTGCTCCCCCGGGTTCGTTTGCACAGGACCTGTTAGAGCACATCTTACTGTTTATTGATTATGGAAGCCATTCTCTGAGCTGCAGTAATTATTGGGTATTTTTGTTAATCAATAAACTTTCTCTGTGAGTCAGTGTGTGGCTCATGCTTGCTTGCTAATGAAATCAGCATTAAACAAATAATTAAAAGCAACATTTTTCCCAATGAGTAATTTTTATTATCAAAGTTATGGAAACATGCTGCAGTCATTGTATCGTGCCTCTTATCAGCAAAGTCAAATGAGCCCATTACCTTTGTCTCAGTGTATTTTTCCAGTCCTGTTAAGGAATCTTAAGTGTGTTGTCTTATATGTAATTAAAAAAAATACATATGTAGTATGGGCTAATATTTGCTCTTCAGGTTATGTAAATACCTCTTTGGGAGATGTTTCACAGGAGCTTTTTCAGGGGCTGTGAGCTTTTTTTTCTCTATTTTTCTTTTTTGAAAACTGTTTAATTTACATTTCTTTGACATATGTTGGTTAATGCAATGCTTATCTAAATACTTATTGTCCCTCTAACAGTTAACCTTTGGACTATGTTTCAAGCTGCTCAAAAACTGGGAGGATATGAAACAGTAAGTGTTTAAGTAACTTAAATGAAATAATTGTGCAATCTAACTTTTCCCTGTTAGAAAAAAACACGTTAAAGCAAACAATCATTTGCTGCATTTTAGGCTAGCTGTACACATTGTGGGTTTACTGGGCCATTTTTGGAAATGGTCCCAATTAGTTCCAGGTTTGGCAAAATTGTAAACTTGTCGTAAAAACTACAAGTGGAAAACATATGTAACTCTTCCCTGTCAAGGAAATTAGTTGGGTCTGTAATTTTTTCCCATGTTGAGAAAGGGCTATTATTGTACAACAAGCCAAGATTGCATAAAAGAAATTTCACTTGGCAACATCCCTGACATCTGTTCATGTCTAATATGGGAAATGTATTAAAGGCTTTCAAAAGTAATCAGCATTGTCCATTAAGGAATAGTATGCTGCAGTATCTTCTCTTATTCCAAGTGTAAAAGATCTTTATTAGACAAGGGTCAGTACCACATAAACAGGAAGTTATCAAAGTAATTCAGAAAAGTCTCTGGCACTTTTTATCAGCTAACCGTATCTGACAAGAGTAGTTTATTTTTAGCTCACAGGGAAATTTGATGGCCATGGATTTTACAGCATGTATTTTGAACCAATAAAATATTAGAGCAACAAACTTAGATTAAAATCTTGAAATGAGAAGAAAGAGCTGCATTAATATGGCACATCGAGATGACATCTGTAATAAAAACCAATTGACATAGGAAGATGTCGTCATTGGAAATATTTTCTTTGCACACAATGATCAGATTAAGTTGTTCAGTTCCTGCCGCAGTTGGATGAAAGAAATTATTTTTGCTTTGTTTACCACGTAATCTGGGACATATCTATACAGTAGAGAAATGACGAGAAAAAAATGCACTATCAAGAAACTGAAAGTTGTTAAAACTAAAATATAAAACTCACTGTTTTCCTTCCATACACTAAAGCATATTTTTCTGTAAATCACCAGCCTAGGCTGATTAGCTTGGGTGTGACTGGGATTTTGTGAAATATGAAATCTAACGTTCTCAACAAAAGCGTGTGCTTGATTTGGCTTTTTTTTCTTCCTGTATCTTTCATTAATCAGCACATACCGTGCTTACATACAGGGGTGTGCGTAGGTGTGCTCATGGGTATACATGAATGAATAGCTACCACAGGCAGATCGTTACAGCAATTATGGGCCAACAGTAATTACCGTGAGTTGTAAAGTGCAATGAAAATGAGGGCTAAAAACTTGAACTTGATCCAGAGCACAAGGGGAAGGCCAGGAGGGAGACTGGAAGAAGAGTGGCATGTTCAGAGTGCTTGGGGAGTTGGGCTGTTTTTACAGCAATGTTTCAGATCTTCTTGAAGAGACCAGGGATAGAAGCAGGGATGCCAAATTGGTATGGCTTGCTGGAGACAGCTGAGTTTTGGTGCCAGAATGAGAAGGAGAGTGATGGATTTAGAGATGCTAGAGAAGGTGAACCTCTGTGCCTGGGGCAGAGCCAGGAGTAGAGTAGTGAGTTGGTGAACACGAGGCTGGAGAGCCAGGTCTACCAAATGCAGCAGAAAAGTGAGATGATCTGAGGGGAAGGATCACATACGTGATAATGTCATCCAGAGTAGCATCAGTCCACCCTTGTCCCAAAGCTTTTGCCCTTTTCTCAGTGAGACGTTTCCTGTTCTTTAGGGGCATTTGTCACCTTTGATGAAAATGTACCAGCAGTGCTTATTCTTCATAGAGAAGAAACTGAGCAATGGCTTACTGGTAATAAATGGCAATGCAAGCATAATTCACACCCTCTGACATACCTGAGAGCCCAGTGCTGCTTTGAAAGTGACTCTGGCTGAAATGATGGGCCCGATCCTTTTTTTGTATGATGTGAGTGGCTTCTTTGCTCTCTGGGCAGAACAACTGAAGTTGGGAACTGTTGTGCTGCAATTTAAGTTGTACGTGGAGAGTAAGGTTTCCTGACCTCATTCTCTTCTGTTAACAGTCTCATCCTCAGTATGGATCTGCCTTTGCTTTACATTCCCTGAACGTTAAACCGAAAGCTGTTGCAATACTTTGACCTGTGCACACCCTGCTGTTTATTGTTTTATGGCCAGTTGATATTCATTGAGCTTGCCTAACTGCATTTTTTGGTATATATTTTATCATGGCGAGCATTGCTCAGAGAGTTTTACATTTGATTTTGTGTTTGTTTTAGGCAAGGCAGTGGATGACTGGGATGACATGGACCTCAGTGTCAGTTTGAGAAGCTTAGCCAGGTCTGCTTAGATGTAGACATGTTGAGTGAATGCTGTAATTCAGTAGTGACCAGAATTCACTACTGACACTCATGGTGCCAATTATTTATTGATTGTGAGAAGTCACGTGCAGAACAAAGGCTTTCTCAAACCTACTCTCATTAACACACATTTATCTGTATGGACCCTTCCATCTGACTTGAACAAATTTCTGGTTTGGACATTGAGATAGAAATGGTCTCTTCTATTGGAAGTGTTATAAGGAAAAGGATATTTAAAAGTAGATACTTGGCTTCAGCAAGTGACAGCCATTTTATGAACAGGAAACTAATAGAAGATTGGTTAAAATCACATAGGGAACTTACGAGTGGTCAGGTGACTAGTTTTTCACTAGTAAGTGTAGAAACTTTCCCAGTTAAAGTAGGTGGAAACTTTACATCCTTGTGTTTGGCAGAGCAATGGTAGACCATTTACAATTTCATCCCCTTCTCTGTCCACCTTGTTCATGTACAGATGCTTTGACAGGGCTTTAAAACCATATTTGAGAAATAAGCAAAAATCATGTACAGTGTTTTCCAGCTTCTGCCCAGATTTACCAAACAGTGCAAGACCTCTGGGGCCTTAACCTGTCAGTTAAGGTTCTAAAAGTGAATAAAAACAGCCAGGGATTGGATTGGAGATGCAGAGAACATTTTTTAGCCATGTATCTGACTTCCCTTTTTTTGTAGTCATGACTGTGCGTCATAGTTAAGGGTTCTCCAGTTAGAGTACCTGTGAGTGTTATTTCTCATCTACCCATTATCTGTTTGATTACTAATTCTTGGTTAGTTGTCATCAATAACTGTGTATTAGCACACTTCCATGTACTACTTCTTGGACCAGAATACAGGCTTAATAAAAATAGCAACCTGTACAAATTGGTTTAAATCCTTAACAGATGAAGCTGTCTTTTTGAAGTTGGTGAGATCACATTTCTCTTAAACAAAAATACATGAAATGAGCATCTTTGTTGCTAATAATAGGAGGTCTATTGCAGACCTTCACAGTATGAATGACTTAAAATATCCTCAAGTCCCTGGATGAAATAGAAAACAACGTCACATCCTGGGGGGCTCAGCTGCAGTGGTGTTTAACAGCCATTGCTGGACTTTTCTCAGTCACCCTAAGTCAAGTGATTAAAAAGTACAGTCTTTCCCAGACAGGAAATTTTCCAAGACTCATCTAAAGAGTTGTCCTTGGCAAGTCATGAAGTGACATTTTTCCTTTTGAGCCATGCAAGAGGAGTGCCTTGGTGTGTCTGTAGAAGGCTGTGGTGCTGAATGGACACTACCTGGAGATGTCTTGATGTAAACAGGGTAAAGGCCAAAAAGACTGGGTGGAGCTTTGCCTTCAGTATGTAGCAGCTTAAATTTTTCCAAAGGTCTGTGGGATCCCATTTAGCTGCTGCCTCCTGGAAGCAACAATGAAGTGCTTTAGTTTTTAAAAAATAGTGATTGGCACAAGCAGCAGTCCTGCATCTGTGCAGGCCCAAAGAAACTGATACACTAGTGGAATGCGAAGCTACCTGGGTTTATTTTGTATAGAGCTAATTCTCAGAGATCTGTTTTGAAAAGCATTGTGAACATCACATACCGTGACCAGAAAATCTCCCATTAGATTTGCAGCATAAAATATTCAAGAAGCCTCTTCATGAGGAAGGGAGCTGGGAGCTGGGCTTGAGGTGCAGAAGACCTTAGGATGTCTCAAAGCAGAAGACACATTAAAAGCACGTGTATAAATAGTCTTCTAATAGATAAGAGCATTGCTTTTGTTTGGTTGCTTTTGAGCACCAGTCACTGCCGAATACTGTGCTTACAGGAAGCAGATCAGATCTGTTCTCAAGTCCCTGGGCAGAGTAGTCTCTTGTTTGACTCCAAATTCCAGTGAGTGGAAATGATGTAATGAAGGTTTTCAGAGTTACTGGTTTCCAGTGGGCCCAGCTCTAGGACTGTGAAACTGTAAGTTGAAGCAAATAGTGGAGAGGTCTACAAACCAGAAGACTACTTTAAAACTAAAAGTCATCATTGCAGTGGGAAGCTGTCAAAGATGAGACTGGCCTGTGCAATTGCCCTGATTAATGGGTGAGCCTGGGGCATCCTGCACTGTTAGACGTGTGGCAGGCACCAAGAGGGATGTATATACTGGTAGGAGTAAGGCAAAACAAATTGGAAAACTAAAGCAGCAAAGGTTCTTTGTCCTCAGTATGTTTTCTTCTGGAGTGGCTCCACTTAATGTCAGGAAACTGAATTAATCAAAAACGTGAAGTGGAAGTGCTCATGACGTGTTAAAGCTTTTGCAGGGTCTTAGTCTTGTGCTTCTGTAGCTCCATGCTCCTAAAAAAACCCAGTGCTTTGCTCCTGAATGTTTATAGGAGAGTCCCTTTCCAGGCAGCTACAACATTTTACCGTATTTGCATCTGTTGTTATTTGTCTTTGTGTTCCTCATGTGCCCCAGTCATGGACATACTACGAACTGGAAGCACAGATGAGCCCTTTCAGAGTTAAAAGCACTGTGTAAAAGCATCCAAGGCAGGCATTTGTGGTAGGAACAGCAACCATAAGCAAAGCACGGCCAAGCACTCCTCTCCTGGCTTCTCAGGAAGTTTGTAGTCACTGAGGTGGCTGGGAGGGATTTACATGAGAGGAGAAAGCAGTCCTCAGTTTTGATGTGTCCAGCATGAGCATCCAGCTCGAGCACTACTGCCCTGCATGACAACTATGAAGTTTGCACAGCACAGCATTTTGTGCAGATGGTTTAAGGATGTAATTTATCAGTTACTTCAGTCCTTTGAAGTTTATTAAGCATAAAAACGAAAAACTTTCCAGAACAAGGGAAAACTCAACCCCAGGTTTTGTTAGAATGGTCTTTTCAGGGAATGTAAAATTTAAACTTCACTCTGTATGTGGGAGTGCACAGCTCTGCTAATTGCCAAGGGGTTCTGATCCATTGCAGAGGCAGAGCTGGATAAAGCTAGGCAAACATTTGTGTAAATACTATTATTCTAAACAGCCCAAAGGAGAGAGACACCAAAACTGATCCAATGATATCAAAGGGATTCCCTTTTCCCCTTAAAGAGGATTGTGTTTGCTGATGTTCCAGCTTGAGTATCAACTCTTGAGTCAGCTCATAGACTCTAAGGTTACCATTTTCCTTTTGAAAATGGAGACCATGCTTCTTAGTCACCTGGGGATGTTTAAAAACAGGAGTTGTAGTTAACTAACTAATCCTTTGCTTTCATTTATAGCTTCTGTCCAGCATTGCTGTTCTTAGCCAAAGCATCAGGTCCTGGCCTGCAGCCTTGCAAGCCAGCCAGGCTGTGCTTGCCAGAGGGCCAGAGCACAGCCCCCAGCTTGGCTTAGTGCATCTTTATTTCCCTAGTCTGTGAGGCTGCCAGAGACTTCATTTAACGTAAGGCCACTTGCAGCAGTTCTCAGGGGATCCATTGTTTTGGGAGCTGCCAAAAGGCAAGGGCTATGTGGCCATGCCTCTGTCCCTTGCCTGTCCTGAGGACTGGTGGAATAGGTGTGGGAAGTGGAACCAGAGGTAGCTTTCCATCCAGACACTTGATCCAATTCTTTTTTGACCTTTCAGGTCACATTAGGAGCATCTGTTCATATTCTCAAGAGGCAATGTTCTTCATGGCTCACTAGGACTCCAGTTCTTCAAGCCCTTTAGTAACAATAATAGGTAGAGATGGGGGTAGCCTGGGGAAGAGACAGCGTAAGAACTTCAACAAAACAGACTTAAAATGAACCTGATCCTTCAATGAGTGATTTGTATTTAAATAATTTATTTGTGCAGAATTTATCCTTGAATTGCAGTCTTTCTCTTATGCCTGTGGTCTTTGGGTTGGTTACAGAAGACAAAGTTAGTGAATGCAGTCAGTCCATTTTGTTTTAAATAAGTTTTAAGGTAAAATAATCCCTTGTCTTTTTTTTCCAAGTGTCTATATGTGCAAACCATGTACAGGTACTAGTTGTGAGTTGGAGGTACTAATCTTTTCTAAGGAGAACTGCGCAAACAGTAAACTTGAAGAAACTATTATCAAATTATAAGTCTCTAGCCATGCTTTTGGCTTCAGAGAATAATTCCTGCAAAGGAAGGATTTTCCTTTTATATTGAGCCAAAAAGAAACACCTCTTACCCTGTAATATTTAATGATGGTAGCTATCTCCTTGTTTAGATTAAAATTACAGGCCTCAGATTTCAAGTTGTAATATTTGTTTTCTTCTGATTGCTGCCTTTAGCTCCTCAGTAAATGCCATTGACTGCTCTGTGGGTAACTCCGAAGAAGCCTCCAGGGCTGAATATATTAAAATCGACAGCATTCCACAGAAAATGACAAAATTCTCCCCAAATTGCCCCCACAATTTTCTACTGGCCTTCTTTATGAGCTGCAGGCAAAAAAGGGTGATCTCTTGTGCTTGTCCTATTCCTGTTTTTCTTCCTGTTTTAAATATAGGGGAATATATTAAATAATGAAGTGGTATTCAGAAACAATTCTTTTGCCAGGTCTTTCCATCTGTTATTCTGTATAATCCTAATTTCTGTACAAAAAAACAGAACCATGGTATGCAACTCAATATGTTACGAGATGTTTATTTTCATTAGCGTGGTCCAGTAAAGTACATAGCTCAAATATTAACATTGGAGTATGTTAAGGTTTCATTACTATTTGATCTATATATTTTCCTGACATAAATGGATAAAAATAAACAGCTTGTAACGTATAAAATTACGGAGTATGCTTTTGTGGATTTACAGTATTCTGTGGTGGATTCGGGTTTTGCAGCAGATTTATTTTCTCTAATTCAGTTAAAATAACTATGTAATCATTATTTGTGCTGAGTATGGTTCAAGCTTCATTTTCATAATTCACCGTGGGATTTGTCTGCATAACTTCTGATGGTTAATGACCCTATATTGATTGAGATTCTCTTTTGTGAGGCTGTGTTGCTTGTGACTTGATAATGAATCAGTCAGATCACTCCATTTTAGAGAGAAAGAAAATAGACACAGTGTTAACTTAGAAAAAAAGAAAAAAAGACACCCAAAGCTCTGTGCACTCTATATATTCTGTAGGAGCTTTTATAGTGCTTGTAGTACATGCTGTTCTGAAAGTGTCACACATGCATTTGTTGTTGTGAATTCAAACACTGTAGAATCTGTAAAGATGCAAGATTAAATTTTCCATTGCCATTTTTACAGATAACAGCACGTCGACAATGGAAACATATTTATGATGAATTAGGTGGTAACCCTGGAAGCACAAGTGCTGCTACATGTACGCGCAGACATTATGAAAGGTAAGATAACCAATCTGAAATGCTTGTTTAATAATGAAGAAATTAATTTGGACAGCCTTCAAAGCATTTTATAAAGAATTAGAGAATGAGAGAGAGAGAGGCTTTTTAAAGATATAGTAAATATTCCCCCAACAGTTTAGTCAGATAATCCATTGTAATTTAAACCAGAGTGTGTGTCTCCAGATACTAAATAAATAAAACAAGCATCTGATTTTTCTTTGGTACATATCTTAATTTTTACAACAGCTTCCTGGTTAAAGAAGCTGAAAATTGAGCAAAACATATTCAAGGAAAAATAAGAAATGACAGCTAATTGATGCAAACACTTGTCTTCTGTCATTTTTTAGGAATACCAATTAAGCAAATTGTGGTTGTGATCAAAATAATGGGGTGGCCCACAATGCAGGGTGCTGTTAATGTTGTAGGTCATGCAGAGCGTTGCATTCCTCTTCTTCAGTGCATTCCTTCCCTCCTCCCTGCCTGCGAGCTGCTGCCAAACGCTCTTTCTCTGCAGCCATTGTTGCTGGTCAGAACTGTTGATTTCTTATTCTTCCCATGTAGATAATAACTTCCAGGGCTTGTGAAGCCAGCATGCACTGAATAAAATACTGGAGCTGAAATGCTGCTTTAGTTTGATATGTTTTTTAGAAACAACCCTCTCTTTATTTTATTTGTTTTTCCCTCTTTTTCCCCCTCTTTTTTTTCCTTCCTCACCCCCCCCTTTTTTCCAGGCTCAGATAAGGCAAGTTCAGTCTCTTGTTCCTAAGTGTAAACAAGTTACTTCGCTGGGGTCAGGAAGAGATTGTACTTGCCTGTGCATAAGGCAGCACAGCAGAGCAGTGCTCAGCAGGTTTTCACCTTCGTTTAGTGCCATACATGGTGGCCACTCCAAGGGAGACACTGCCCTCCTTGTGGAGAGGGAGATTGATCACCCCCATTTACAGGAGACACCTCCAACACAAGGACTTGGGTGCACAAAGAAGTTGCATGTAATGCCGCTATCACAGTTAGAAGCTTTCTGGAGATCAAGCCAAGCAGCAGAGCAAATTGAGCAAGTGTCTGTTCTTGTCATAAAGGGCTTTTGCCTGCCTTTGCTTTGTGGACAAAGATTATAGATTGTTTTAACTGAGCCATCACATTTTGGGTATTCAACTCTTCCCCTCCATCATTACAGCCCTGAGAGACTCAGGGCTTCCTCTTGCACCCAAGCCAGCTGATTGTTTCAAACTGGCAGCCTGTGTCTTCCCTTGCCAGATGTGCTTTGTAGCATGTTTTCTTTGACAGAGGAGACCCAGGCTCCCATGCAAGTTAGAGACCATGAGGTTTCTGCGGGTTTAGGTCTCACAGGGAGCAAGTGTTGCTGGGCTCTGTCTTGAAATTCTGGGGTCATAGAGAGCACATCTCTTGTCATTGTGAAAAAACAAATGAGCCATTCACAAATACTTCATGAACCCCTGTCTGTTTCTTCTGCTTTCATGACAGTGGTTTATTTCTTTACATGGAAAACCCTTGAATTGCACTCCTTCTCTAAGCTTAGAGACTCACCCATGTGACTTACTCAGCAGTTACTCAGGGGTATGCTACAAAGTGCCAGAAAACCCGTTGTGCTCACTAGAAAACCTGAGCAGATTCTTGATGCCTTCAAGATATAAAAACCTTTCCAGGCTACCCAAAAGCAGTTGTGCTTGCCTTGAGCCAGTCTGAGGAATGAGTCTTTTACTTTATGGTTAGATTGGTCTTAGCAGACCAAAGAGGTCAAAACTGAGTTCTTGGATGCCAGTCTATTGTGTAGTTCTGGGTTAGCTCTTATATGGGGCAGCACCTATTTTCCAGGTCTTTAGCGACTATCAAAAGATTCCATTTGGAGAAAAAGTCTTGTAGGATTTTGAGCTTAGCCCTGAGCTTATGTTAAATATGCTTTACCAAATCTGAAGAACACATATACCCAAAAACCTCAGTGACTGGTCCAATCTCTAGATTTCTAGTGTTTGGCACTTTTTTTCCACCACAGGAAAGCTGTATTAAGGCTCAGACTTGGAAAAAAGTAAATGAAATTGTCATGGTTTGTTTCAGCTTGTAATTCTAACTACAGCACCTGTAAATGTAATACTCATTTATAGCCAAAGAGCTCAGATGACATTTAATCTAAAACTAGAACTGCAGTGCAGGAATATACATTCACGATTCAGGGCACACGTACATTTTCTAACTTGAAGGTGAGCTGTAAAGCTAAACTGGAAATTGAATTAAGCTGGGAAGTAAATGCTGAATAAACCTCATGAATTTTCCTTTCTGAATCCCACCTGCCTTTCCTTGCTTACTGGAGGCAGAACAGGCAGTTCCCTGACTTCACTGGTCTTGCCGCTGTTTGACTTAGCCTTGCCATTCTTCTCTTCAACTAGATCTCAAGGGCATCCATGTTGTGTTAACAAGCTTTTTTCCAAGATGACAGAGAAGCGACTATCTGTTTGCACCAGCTTTAACATATCAAGGCTGCTTAGGTAGCAGCCTTTCAGTGCTGTCCTTAGAATGTTGAGGAGTGGAATGGCACATATGTCCCATTCAGGTGCTGCGTCCCACCTTACTGCCCTTTCCAGGTTCCCCTCTGCAGGGTAGAGCTTCACGTGCCATTTCAAAGGGGAAAAAAAAAAAAAAAAGAAAAAAGAAAACTCACCAACCAAAAAAAAAACCAATGTAGAAGGCAGAATTGTCTCTCTGTTTAGCAAATCCCATGAGGAAATGTTGCTTTCCTGAAAAGGTGCTTACAAACTCTAAAAAGCCAGCACATTACTGCAGACCCATAGTACCAAGGATAGCAAAAGCCAGTTGTAAAGGCTGTGGGGAATCCTTCCACATCCCCCTGGTAGGAGCAGGGCTTGTGGTGGTAGCTGCTGCTGTGCTGTATGTGGGCAGAGCGCTTCGGTCGGTGCCATGTTTGCTTTGTTTCCCTGGTAAAAGGGAAGGAAAGATTTTGTGCACATTATCAACTGATTCATTTTTCATGTAGGACAGTTTGTATTTCCAGTAACTGGTTTCATTTTAAAGAAGGCAAGGCTGCCAGTGTTTCAGTAAGTGTTTTTTGTATATTAGTTAGACAACTTTTGTTTTATTAATGAGTACAATAATGAAAGTGCAGGTTGCTGAGTAGAAGCAATGGGTGTTTTTATTTAAAGCATAGCAGGCATCGTATAATGCCAATGAATGCATTATTGTCACTGTAGGCATGGCTGGTCTGAACCTGCCTCTGATTGGGTTATTCCGAATAGGTCCAAGCACTTCATAAAAATGTCTTTGTCAACCTAGTTTTCCTTCCAAACCTATTCATCTCTGTCAGTTTTTAATATTAGTACCAGGCTCTTGGCTATAGTCCATTAGTACTGTAGTTAATTGCTCATGTTACAGATGATTACCAATATAAAAAGCATTAATGTTTTCCCATCGTGGGGCTGTTGCTCTGTGCACGACTTGGATTGTGTTGTTGTCTTGGTCATTACTTTCTTCATTTGTGGTCCTTTCATGCACGTACCTTGCATGATCACAGAAAGCTGGAGGCATGTGTGGTTGGTATTAGCTGATTCAGCCTGAACCTTTCCTGTGAAACTCTTTCAGCCCTTGTCAGTGCCCTGCATCTCTCTCTCTGATCAAGAAACCCTAAGGAACGGCTACTTTTCTGCGAAACATTCTTCTCAGTGCTGCCTTCCCCTAATAGTGCAGATGTGGTTTTCACATGCAGGGTTTGAGGTTTCTTTCGCTTTTACACAAGACATGTGATCAGCAGCTTTAATTTTCCAGCAGGAACGGTAGGCTGTGTTTCTGCAGTGCTGATGACGTTGTTAGGGATTTTTCATAAATATTACACCACCGCCACCCAAAAAAAAAACCCAAACCAACCTAAACCAAAAAAAACCCCAAGCCTGGTATTTTGCAAGGTGTGTAAAGTTCCCAATAAGATGCATTGAACAAAACAGAACTATGAGCAGTTGCCTGTTGGGCCGTTTTTCTCCTTCTAGGTCCATCAGCAATTCATCTTTGGTTTCTTCCAAAGGAGGCCTTGCAGACGAGCTGTGCACAAATACGCACGGGCTTGTGGTGTGCAGTGGCATGCAGGAACTCCTCAGCTCTTTGCTGGATAAATGTGTCAGTGTTCAAAGGCATCATGGCAGACAGCTGGACAGTGCCCTTGAACATAACCCTTCTGGCCTTTTTGGGTGCTGTGCGGGAGCCTGATTCCCTTGGGGTCTCCAGCAGGGATGGACCCAGAGCATCCCATGGGCTTTGTCCTGCTTTGCAGTGATGTGGCTCATACGCGGACCACTAGCACCTTGAAACCAGCCTGTCCCAGTTAAATCCAGCTGGAGGAGGGTTTACTATGCTTCATGCTCTCTACAAATTCAGGACCTGTATGGGAAAGCCACCTGGGCTCTGTGGAGGAGCAGATAGGTGAGATGGGTCCATGAAGCCAGGAGAGGCTCACTGCAACCTAGCAGTGGCTGTGCCTGCACTCTGGACACAGACCCATGGAGGGTTTTATTGTGGCTGTGGTTGTGGCCCCTGGGCACCTGCAGAGCACCCTGAACATCTAGCCCTTACCAGGGGACTAAACCGTAGGAGATACAGTGTCCTTTACAGTTTGGAGCCCACTCTGCTTTTTTTCTGTCTAAATCAGTCACATAAATATTATATATTATCAGAAACACAAGGCGGGTCAAAATAAGTCCCTTACATGGTTTCTCTTTAACAGCTGTAAAGTCTCTCTACCCTAGGGGTATTGTGTAGTAATTCAATATGCAAGCGAGCCCCATGTTCTATGCAAATGCTGGTTGGCTTTGTTAAAGCATTTGGATAACTTCAGTAATGTGTAAGCATTTCAGTGGAGTTTTGTAGGAAATAGCAGCCAATCTTTTAGAGGGAACAAAAAATGGGAGGCTAGTATAGCATCTGCGTGAAAATGCTTATGGTTATCTTTTAATGCACATTGTAATTAATAGAAGGTTTTGATTTACACTGTTAAGTGTGAAAACATCCCCAGGCAAAAATTAAGCAAGTGTTATGTCATGCTGTAAACTATAGCTAGCTCTTTGTTTGACCCAAAAAAACTTGCCAAGCAGTAGTTTTTTCTTGAGGTACTAACTTGGTTGTTTTATTTTTGTCTTCACCCCACTTTCCTGCCTTCCTCCTGCTTCAGCTAGTCCCAGACTCCCAGAAAACTTTGCAAGTTGCAAATTGTCTCAATAGTTTTCCATCAAGCACAAATTTAAGCCTGAAGATAGATGAGGTGTCTCAATCCTCTCTGTCTTTTCCTGGGTTTTTTGTTTGGTTTTTTTTTTCTTTTTGATAAATAACAAGAGGTTTCTACTTACAATTTTCTGCCCTCAGGGCTTTATCATTAAGATTAAATAACTGTACTTTCAAGCATACCACTGAACAAACATCTTTTCAATTATGTGAGTAACAGATGCTTTAACAAAGGAACTATTGAAAATTCAGAAAGCTTCCCCCCTCCCCAAAATTTAAAAAGTATCAGATGACAGAGGAATGTAATTATTTACCATTAAAACAGATCCTTAGCTGTCCTTTCAAACCATCTGAAAACAGAGTTTTTTCAGAATTTCTTTGGGACTGGGTTTACAGCCTTGGAGACTTACTGGCCATCACTGGAGTCAGTGGGAGTCCTTGGGTGCAAGAATGCTGGACAGTCAGGCACTGCCTTCCAGTGCCTGGAGACAAGCAAATGATCTCTCTCCTTTCAGGGAGTTGTTTTCCCAGCAACATCCTTCTTTCCACCTGGGAGTTGGTCCCAGCAGAATTGGGGGATTATGTGTCCTACCCAGTGCTCCCAAGTGGGTTGTCACCCAAGCAGAGGGAGCTTTCCAGGCCTGCTTACCAGGCGCTGAGGCTGTGCAATGAGCGCAACGCGCCTGGGGTCCTGGCATTCCTTGTGGCTCCGCTGGGTGCTTGTGGTTGGTCAGCATCAGGCAAAAATGTCTGTCATTGACATCCAGAAGTAGGGACAGACTCTACACAAGGGGACAAGCCCCTTTTCCTTGCTAGGAAATGAGTTGCCCCAGGAGGGTGCTGCCCAATGGGAGATGTGTCTCTCTGCTTTACAGGAGCAGCACTAGGGATGGAGAGTAGGATCCCTCAGATTCTCCAGGTCTGCTGGGAATCTCCACCTTGTACTTCACTGGTAGGACCTTCCTAACATGGTAGGGGTTGCATGGTTGGATGCAGCTCAGAGACCCCAGAGAGGGTCAGCAGGATTTGGAGTCCCTCCAGGAGACCTGTGTCTCACAGGCAATGCAAAATGGCATCTGTAAGCTTGTCCTGAGTGTAGGGACCAAACAGTGCAGGGACTATATGGACCTACCAAGCAAAATGCGTGTCTGCCTTTAGATGCAGAAATGGTGACTGTGGCCAAAACAGAGGCTTGCAGCAATGTTGGTATAGTGACCTGAGGAAGCTGCTCTGCCCCTATCACCCCTTACTTTGAATTTTTCCCATGCAGTAGATCTGCGCTGAAAGTAGAAGACTTGGGTTGTTCATCTCCCCTGGCTGAGCCATAGGATCGAGAGTGCCTGAGCTTCCCTAGCCTGACTGTGCAGCTAAATCAGCAGCTGTGTTTGGAATGTCTCTAATTTCCAGTTTACTTAAAACAAAGTGTCTTTGAATTCTCTTACAGCAGTGCAGTTCCCACCTTTCAGCAGTGAGCCATTCTCATTACCCACCAACACTCCCAGTGGGCTGTGAGGAAAGTTGTTGATGAAAGGATGAAAGAACCATTTATTTAAGGAAGGAAAGTTCTTTGGGAAGAAAATTGAACTCAAACATATTTTGTCTTTGCTAATAAAGTACATGCCAGTTTTGTACTTCAGACAAATGCAAATAATCCTATTGCTATTGTGTTCTGCACAAAGGCATGCAAGGCTTGCTTTTGTAACCCTGAGATTGTACAACGCGGTCCAGGGAAATCAAGCTAGAGGAACACACTGCTTGATTTCCTCAGTGTATTTTATATTCCCATTTTTCCACTGGGAATTTGTTGGTGATGTCCAGGAGGGCTGCTTCTTGCTCCTGGCTATGCCATTGAAGGTGGCTTGTTTCCCATGTGCTTAGGCTGACACCATTGCGCCAAGGTTTATCACTTTTGAAGAGCATCAGGGTAAAAAAGACAAGACTGCTCTTAGGACCAGAGCTTGGGCATTTTTATTGGTCCCTTAAAGCAACTGAGTATTTTGCCACTGAGTTTCTAGGGAACAAGAATTGGGTTTCTCTGAGTGAGGTTATCAGTAGGGGTCCCCTTGCACTGCAGGGGCTGTCAGTGGAGCTGCCCCAGCTCAGTGACTGTTCATTCTTGCCTTGTGCTCAGACCCTCTGGCTCCAGGGAGTGCAGGCAGCTCTGCCCGGATGCTGTGAGGACTTCTTCAACCAGATGGTTGTCCTGTTGAACCAGGCAGACTGGCTGTTTCATCCGCCCAATCCAGTAGTGTCTTTAGAGGCAGGAGGAAGATCACTGTGGCACAATGTGCCCAGAAAGGAAGTGTTTTCCAAACTCCTACCAGTAAAGAGATTTATTGCCTGTCCCTTTTCAGTGGTTTTGAAACTCTGAGAGCTTAATATTCTCATGATTTACATTAGCATCTAATCCTTGCGTAATCTCACTAATCCCTTGGCCCCAAGATAGCCATTGGCAGTGAGTTCCGTGGGTTAACCAGTTGTCGTATTCGTTTGGTGAAACAGATTTAGATCTTTTTTCCATTCCCGCTGCAATCAACCTCCTTAACCTTCTGGCCAAGCATGGGAATGGGGCAGTGTCTCCCAAGGAATGGGCTTTGGTATTTTAAGACCTTCCAAGATTATTCTGTTTTGTGTTGGGCTTGGAGCCCTTGAGGAAACAAGATGATGTCAGTGGGAGACATGCTGGAATATTTTATTCTGCCAGAAAGAAAACAAAAATAAACACTGAAACAAGCAATATAAAAAATATTGTTGAGATTGTGCTGAACTGCTTCCCTCCTTCACCCTGCGTGTCCTGGGCATATGGTTCCTCCCCAGCCCGAGAGCCCCGTCATACCCATACACAGTGGGGAGAATTAAAGAGGAAACTGGCAGCCTTAACATTTAATTTCCTTCCTCTTTCTGGGCTGGTCAGATCCTTTGCATTATTGTGACTACTTTTTTTATCATGTCTATAAATAGATGTGCTGTCATGTGTCCCGCGAAGCAGACTCGGGCCAAAAAAGTCTTTCGTTCTGCATAATCAATAGATGAAAATGTAGTGGTTACTGGCTCAGATCAGGTCTTGTATTGTTAGTTCTGGAGCTGGGAAAAAATGTTGACTAATAAAGATTAAGGGTTTGGTTTTTTTTTTTTTTCTTTTTATGAAATGCTAATGATGAGGACATGTTTGATATACTGTGAAATACATTTCTCTAATGTGAAATTTCTCCTTTTTGTTGGGAAAGAGATTCAGTCCCTGGAGGATTTTAGAATTTGTAAATATAAAATTATCTGCTTCAGTGTTTTTTAAAAAAAGGTTGGCAGAAAGCCAGATTACTTACATTACTGTAATAGATTTGCTGACCTCTGACATCTGCTGCAGAGAAATACATTGAATTTTTCATAATATCAGATGATTCAGATCTAAAAACTCCGTACACTCTGCACCATTATTTAATTCAGGACTTAGTAAAGCAAAATCTTTTTTTGAGTAGCAGTTTATACGTGATTAAACTTAATATTGCCGATTGTAATAAATCAGGATTAGTATAGTACTGATTTGTTAATCTAACTTGTATTGATTTTAAGTTGTCTTTATTTAAAAAAAAAAAAAAAAGGACTGGCTTTTCACAGTGACTGAATTTAATAAGAAGCCCTGTGATAGCAAAGACTCCCCTACTGTTTCTGCTCTTGGCTGGAAAATGTTATTCTTGTATTATTCCAGGAAAGAGGGGAAAAAAAAAAACCTCATGCTGCTAAAAATCTGCTGCCTGTGGAAAGATTTTTTAATACACTAGTGCTTACATATTCTATTTATGTTAATTGACTTATAAATAATACATTTTATTAATCTTAATATTGGAATCTTGATCACGATAAAGACCCTTTTATTTGGTCTGCTTGCAGGCTTTACAAGTAAATATTCTTTAGACCACAAAATATTCCTCCCCTTTTCCTTTTTTTATGAATACTTTGATACTTCTCCCCCCTGCCACGAAATACAGCCACAGTTCAAAGCAACTGAAAACATGGTGGTTGTTTCCAAAGTGTGATACATTCGAGGGATCCAGCTCCGTTGTTTTGGAAGTCATCTTTACCTCTCCTTGCACAAAGATTGATTAAATCGTACCTGCACTGCAAATACTTGACACACACACATAAAAAATCTTGTGTTGGTTTCAGACATGTCACATTCTGCTAAAGTATTTGGCTAACAGCAGATTGCATTCTTCCTGCGTTGGGCAATATTGACCTTAAATTGGCTAAGCCAGCTGCTTTCATGGCATGTGAGCCGGCTGCTTACATGTTCCGAGAGCAGTATTAGCTTTATTACCCCTGCGCTATAAAAACTTCTAATAATCAAATGATAAGATCATATCCTGTGGGTAATTGTGTTGTACCATGACAGGATAACTGAAAAAACATTCAGTGAAAATTGCAGCCAACGGAAATCTCTACGTAGAGCAGCAATTGTTGGCGTTGCTCGACTCGGTGCTGCTCCCTGGTTTTGCTGCCTGGCTCCTCTTCTGCTGCCCTCCATGGTCCCCAAAAGCCACCTCAGTGGTGGCGGGGAACAGCAGCCGGCCGGCCCTCGTTTTGGACGAGGAGGGGAAAATCCTAGAACAAGCCATCCTTGTGTTTTGAGTCAGTTTTACCTTAGTCATGCCGCCTCCCCGATACACGAAACATTTAATTCCAGATTTCCTGCCGCTGGCTCCGGGCCTTTGACCAGCTCTGTGAAATGTATTTTTACTGCTGTCGGCCTGCCAACTGCTGAGCTCAGTGAAAAATAACTAAAATTAAAACCTTGTACTCCCACGTGAACCCTTAAGATCAGAAAAGGAAATTTAAGCCACGGTTACTAATTAGCACCAAAGCTAATGAGTTCTGGTGAGGTGCAGCAGGAGGAGGAGGAGTTTGCGTCCCACGTTACCCTACAAGGCTGGGTGGAACCTCGCCAGCCGTGAATAATCCTGTCGGCCCAGGTCTTGCTCCCAGCCCACGGCATCTTTCACGGACAGACAGTCTCGCTCGTGGGCCGGGAGCGTCGCCGCCTCCCGTGGGGCATGGGACAGTGTCTGAAACCTTTATGGGTGGAATATGTAGATTTTTAATGGGCGACGCGTTCCCATGGAAACAAAACAAAGTCAAACGCTCCCCTCGCCATGCTAACAATTATTGTAATAAAATGTGTTTTTATTAAAAGCGGTTTTAAATATTTAACACATGGCAGAGCAGCCTCAACGGTGCCCTGTGTGAAACCCAACCTTGCTTCTAATGAAGTCCAAAGCGTTTTGTGCAGCGCAGGGAGGAGTTCAGTGTTTTCACCAATATTGGTGCTTTGCAAATGAAATGTAGCAGCCTCAAGTATGAACAGGATTATTTTTTTCTTATTCTGCTTAGTTATGCTTTTTATTACATAAACATTAGCTGTAATATTACAGTGGGAAGCAGGTATTTGGCAGCTACGTATTATTTTGCTAAGTTTGCATAGAGGGAGCAGTTTCCCGTTTTAGCAGCTGTAACATGTTTAAACTCAGTTTGTAATGGGATCTGAAGATGAATATTCCCTGTGGGCTCTGCTTAGCTTCATTACTGGAGCCCTGCCAATTTCAGGGCTAGAAAGTATTATTCACGCCTCTTTGCACATACCATGTCAGAGCATGCTCAGTTAATGAATTTTGTTTCTAATATAGCATAAATTAGGTTTATATTTTAACATAATTTATGTTGTATTTTATTAAAATGTAAAATATTATGATCACGAGCAATCTAATTTCTGCTCTCTTAAGCCCAAACTGTGTTTGAACATCTAAGTATGTAAATCAAAATTGCATGCTTAGAAACTGATTCTAGGATAACAAACGAATATCTGAACCAAAGAGGTTTCTGCCTTGGAGTCTTAGATTAGAGATAATTAAGGATTCCTGGTATTTGAACAGATTTATGTTGTTTATAAGCAAAGTACGTTTCCTTCATAGAGTCAACTTGTCTTTTAAAAAAAAAAAAACAAATTATGTTTGTTGTATTAAAGTTCATATTTTTAAAGTCTGAGGCTTGTATTAATCCCACAGTGAGTCATTAATCATACCAAGTGCGTTATAAAAACTTTAATCACTGAAGTTGAAACTGAGATTGTAATGCAATCCATCCCTTTTAATTATATCAGTTATTTTTCCATTCAGATCAAGAATTGCAAGGGGAAAACAGATAGATTAAAACTCAGTGTCTTTGATGCTTTCAGGGGAGAACTTTTTTTGTATTTCTTCCTTGCTTTTTTAAAGCAATTTCTTGCACTTTGTGGAGGACAGTTGCATGGTGAAAATTTTCTCACTGTTAATTCTTTTCCTCTCTCTTCCTTCCCTAAAAAGGACTCCCTGGCGAAGGCAGGGAGCACAGTGACTGTCACTCTCCGGGTGTGTTGCAGGGAAGGCAATGGGCTGGTGCTGAGCATGGCGTGCCAGATGCAGTGCCCAATGCTGTGGGTTTCCTGCAGCCCAACTCACTGCCGAGTCTTCTACTGAGTTCCTGGCACTGCCCCTTGCACACAGGGAAACCACCAGCCTGGAAATTCTGTAGCTGGTATCAAGTTGGCTATGTCTTTTTAGGTGTTTTCCTGGGGTTTGCTGCATGCTATTGAGGCTAGAGTGGGGGAAATAAAAATAAAGGGTTGATTTTTTAATTTTTTTTTTTTTAATCAGTCTGAAACGTGGTGGTTCATATCCTCATCTGGTACATCTTGCCAAATAAGTTGATTTATCATACATGGATTTGCAGATGTAGAGTTTACAGTGTTGTTTTTATGCGTTGGAAGAAAATGGATTTATTAAGTAAACTAGTCATAGTAGATACATTTTGTTCTTTGCTGGAATGGCAAAACCTGATCAATTATTTGTTCTTTAATCCCCTAGATTAATCCTGCCGTATGAAAGATTTATTAAAGGAGAGGAAGATAAGCCACTGCCTCCAGTGAAACCTCGAAAACAGGATAACAGTTCCCAGGAGGGTGAAGCAAAAACAAAAGTGTCTGGAACAAAACGCATCAAAAATGAAAACCAAAAGAGCAAGAAGGAAAAAGATAATGCACAGAAACCCCAGGATGCATCTGAGGTTGGTTGCTTTCCTGCTTTTCACCTTTTCAATTAAAAATGTACAGCTTTAATCATGTGAAAGGCAATGATAAAAATGCATAACTAAAACTGGAGAATTTCAACCAGTTGGCCATTTGAGTCAGCTCAGCAATGGAAATCCAGCTGCTGTGGTGCTGCCTGTGTTGGGGTTTTGCTGGGCTGCAAACCAGCCATGTTGCTCAGCAATGGTGGCAGAAGACCAAGCGCTGGATGTAGCAAGTACCATTTCTGCTCATTGTATTATACAGTGGTCACCACTAAAAGATCGGCAGCTGCCAACAGGAAACCACACAACTACCACAGTTATTTCCTAATCTAAGTATAGGGTGCGGGATCCTCTAATACTGTTGATAATACTGTGGTAACTGTTGGACACAGCTGATTTTTATAATGGTAACCTCTGGATCAGCCCTTCTGTCCTCACAGATGTATGTACATCTGTCAAAACACGTATCACTCCCCAGGATTTTTATCGTGTTATACTAAATTTCCCTCTGGACTAAAAGGTCAGATTTTGAGGGAATCACCTTCCAAACTGTAACTCAGACTGACTTCCCTCTCCCGTGCCACAGATGGCTTCCCGCTGTGATAGGTTCCTGTTCTGTCACCTGCTTCACACAGGCCACAGTTCCCACATTGAGACATGTTACCTGCAGACAAAGGACAGCCCTTGTGGAAGAGATTTTATGTTCACGTCAGTGGATTAGGTGGATGAGTAGAGTTTAGATTTGTCTGCAAATAGGGGTAAATTTCACATGTTGTTAAGTGGTATAAAATCAGTGAGGGTTTTGCTCTGGTGTTACTTAAGAACTTTCTTTTGCACATCCTGCCCACTCTCTCCTGTGCCCTGCTTGCTCCCTGTGTGAAGGAGGTGGTGAAGCTCCTCACACACAACCCCTACACAAGACATTGCTTTTCCTGTCTCAGTCTGCCAGATCACAGCAGCCTTCAAGACATTGCAGTGAAAGTATTTAAAGAATAATGAAACACATGACATGCCCAGCAGACGAAGGCTGCTCCTTTGACTTCATTGCTGTCTGGCTGGTACATGATTCCTGTTTCTAAACTAGGTGGGAAACTGGTATTGAGTCAGCTACCAACAACCTTCCTCTTCATTGTTTAAAAAACCCCAGCAATGCAGGACCAGTAAACACAGATGCCTCTAAGACTTTGTGTACCCAGTTTTGAGAACAGATTATTTTGTTTTGTTTTCGTGTCCAGCTACCTCTTTAAGTTGTGCTTACAAGGACAGTTTCATCTTCCACCCAAGCCAGAATTTGTGTTTTAAATTGCCTTGATCAGCTGTACCTTTATTATCTAATGTAAGAGCACGCCAGAGAGAGGGGAGGGTTTTTTATTTTCTCTTGCACTGTACTTTTAAAGCAGGGAACCCTGTTGGGGGAAAACCCATCCACTTTCTGATGAAAAATAGAGAGGAGTGTGCACACAAACTTCCTTCAGTAGCTGGAAGGTTGCAATACAAATTGCCCAAAGCAAGGAGATGCATAGTAGAGGTGTGTGTTCCCTTTCCCTCTCATTCCTTCATGCC
The DNA here is from genome assembly GCF_020740795.1 of Apus apus. Taxonomy (NCBI): domain Eukaryota; kingdom Metazoa; phylum Chordata; class Aves; order Apodiformes; family Apodidae; genus Apus; species Apus apus. The sequence goes on from NC_067285.1 coordinate 31,281,143, forward strand.
TGGTTATTTATGGAGGGGTCTTGCATCAGTAAGATATGTTACACGCTATCCGTACTGCCACTGCTAAGCACAGCATAACAAGTCAGCAACAGAATGTCAGCCTTAACTTTGAATTTCCTTGCTTTTGTTGTTTCCTATCTCGAACTTCCTGCTGCTTAAACCACAGTTATTTTTGTGTGGTTTGCAGGAAGAGTTCTTAAGCTGCGCTTATCGGAAATGAAGGGAGCCTAGACGAGACAATAAAAATGTACAATTATAGCACTTTCCCATTGTAAAAAGGTACCTTTTATAGCAGAATTAATGTCTCCTCCCTGACTGGGATGGAAGACATGTCCTGCCCCTGTTTAATCAGGGTGAGTGATTAAGGACCTCAGCCTTCATGCAGGTCACCATATGGGTGGGTGGTCACATGAAGCCTGGGTAGCAAAGGGGCCCACAGGGGTGGGTGCTTCCACCCTGGGTGGGTACAGAGCTCATCCAGGCCCTGCTCTGGGGAGAGCTCCATGCCCAGGATGTGGCCCTTATAGGGCCAGCAGAGAGAAGACAGACATCCAGCTCCTTTGGGTGAAGTGAAATCCAAGTCTGTTGGAGCCTGTCCCCCTCACCCCCTCTTGTCCCTCAGCAGAGGAGCCGCATGCCAGGCTTCACATTTGGGTGCAGTCCTCACCCAGGCACAGCAGTGGTAGCATGTTGCTCAAGGGGAGCCTCTGTAGCTGCACACGTAGGTGTGCAGGCATGGCCCCAACTCAGCCACTACTCCAGCCATTTCATCCTAGAAATGTGGCCAAGAACCTGGCTGTAGCAGTGAGCTGCAAAAGCATAATCAAGTTACAGAAGTGTAGTCCTCTCAATTGTGTGTTCAGCTCAAACACCATCACACGTATGCATGGAGGGCATATAACTTTAATTTATTAGGGTCGTGTTTGCTTTTGTGCTCTTCACTGTTTTCCTGCCGTCACAATGACATTGTCAATGTAACGAGATACCAGACAAAATGCTATTAGCCTTAGACTGCACATTTCCTCACAATAGCTGAAACTTCAATCAAAATGTTGCTTAACAGAAACAAAGAGCAGAATGTACAGTTATTAAATATGATTGCTCTATTTTTTTCTCCTCCTTGCTTTACTCATCCGTCTGGTATTTTTCTGTAATTTTATAAGCTCAAGAGACTAGCAATGGTACTTTGTAAAGGACTTAATGATGGTATTTGGCTGCAAAAGGCAGCGAGGAGTTTAAAAAGAAGAAGTTAGGATGACTAACAGACACTGTAACTAATAGGTCAACCAAACAGACAGGAATATTTAAAAGCAGCTGTGAAGAAATAAATCTCTGAGAGGGTTCCATTCGTTAGGACCTTCTCCGATGCCCCATTCGTATGGCAGACCATAAAGCAGCATTTAGATAATAACTTTCTCGATGCGTCTTATCTTTACAATGAAAAAAGAAAGAAAACAATAATAATAAAGGACTCGGACAATGCTGCTGTTTTATGAGTGTCTTCTACCACGACATGTCAGAGGAGAGTGACAGCAGTTGTGAAAGGGGCTGTCAGTCAGCTGGATCGCAGATGGGACGCTCTGGTGACCTCTGCAGGTCACAGTTCAGCCGGCTACATTATGGGATGAACAGTGTGAATTGTGCACACAAGCTTTATTAATGGGGAAGCAGAAAGAGCTCTGGTCCCATGGACGATAACGTATAAAAGCCATGTTTGTAATAGCAGGCACACACACTTACTGAATGTTGACAACTTCATTTTAATCCGTTAATAAAAAAATGTCCTAGTTAAGCTGTGGCAGTGATTTGCTGCCTACAATAGGGATTCCTAGTATGCCATTTCTATCATTTTCACACTTTAATGCAGAACTGGGTGTGAATTATCTCCTCTGCGATCACTGAATTTTAAGATGGCTACACTGGAAGGGACTTCATGTAAGAAAAAACATGGGAATCATGTAATTTTTGTAGGTGAAGTTAGTGGAAGAAGTTTCTATAGCCTTATCATTTGTATTATGAAATCTGCTCTCCTGCATTTGCCTAATTAATTTTAAAGTGCTAGAACCTGAGCTGGCAGGTCAAGCCAGCAGTGCCTCTCATCAGTTTACAAGCATCTGCTGTTTTGAAATGCCTTATTCTGACCCTGAAAGGGATGGTGTACTTCTTAATACTTACAGGAGGTGTGTTCTTTGTTTGAGTCCAGTACCTGGCATTAGAGCCTTCATAGTCCATCAAGGTGATCAACAATTACTTCTGTAAAAATCATCAGGGATGTGCTGTGTATGATCTTATGAACTGTCTGCCAAAATGCTCTGTGTTCTTATTATTGTCTGTTGAATCTTTTTGTTAGGTTTCGTCAGAACAAGAGAAGGATCAAGAATCAGCAGACCAGAAAAATGTCTCTGAACATTCTACAGTGGGCGAGATGAAACACCCTGTGCAAGGTCCTCCATCTCTTTTACCAGAGACAGCTCGGCCACTGCCTCTGGAAAAGTCAGACCCGACAGAAAACAACACAAACAGTGAGAAAGCCAAGGAGGAAGTTCAGCACTCATCCTCTCTCTCAGGGATACCCGTGGCCCCAGAAGAAGACACAGTGCTGGATGCCACCATCACAAAACGATTACACCCCTCAGCAGATGCCCTGGAAGACACAAAGCCTGAACAAAGACTACACAAAGCTTTTACCGACAGCTTAGAAAACGAACCTCCAGAAATGCCCTTCACGGCTTTCCCGGTCCAGCTGCCCACTCAGACTGACATGGAAGATGACAAATTGCCAGAAATGGCCGATTACATCGCAAACTGCACGGTGAAAGTCGACCAGCTGGGAAATGAAGACATCCACAATGCACTAAAGCAAACGCCCAAAGTACTGGTGGTCCAGAACTTCGACATGTTCAAAGAAAAGGAACTGCCTGGGTCCATGAACGATGACTCCACTTTTGGTTACACACCGCTGCTCTACTCAAAGGGCAATCCAGGCATCATGTCACCCCTGGCAAAGAAGAAGCTGCTGTCACAGGTCAGTGGGGCAGCCCTGTCATGTAGCTATCCTTATGGTTCTCCTCCACCTTTGATCAGCAAAAAGAAACTGATCAGCAGAGATGAGCTGTCCTCAAGTGTATCACAAGGTCCCCACGCCCCTAATTCTGATCCTGTAGCAATTAATAGGCCCTCAGTCATACAACATGTACAGAGTTTTAAAACCAAGGAAGAAAGGAAGTCAATTAATGATGTTTTTAAACATGAGATGCTAAGTAAACCGGATCCTCAGCGCTGTGATTTTTCGAAACATCACCTCAGTTCTCTTGCCGAGTCATATGTACCGAAGACAGATATCCAGGACTGCAAAGATAAAATGAGTGAGAAAAGGGCACTGCAGCACTCTCATGTGCCCACTTTTTTGGCAGATTTTTATTCATCACCTCATCTGCACAGCCTTTATAGGCACACGGAACACCACCTTAATAATGAACAGACATCAAAGTACCTCCCCCGGGACATGTTCAGAGAGTCTGAAAATATTTCTACTTTTACTCAACACAAACACCAAGAAAAACTACATTTAAATTATCGCCCATCTTTACATCAGCAAGAAAAAAAGGCAGCAGTGGAGGCCTCTTCAGATGATCAGCCAACAGATTTGAGTCTTCCAAAGAGCATACACAAACAGACTGCAAAGGCTCCAGGCTCCGGCCTCTCTCATTCATCCATGGCCCAGCAAGATGGCAGAGGTATCTCCCCATTCCAGGCTGCAAGCAGCCAGGCAGTGAGCCTAGACTGTAACCCCAAGGCTTGCCGTGTGTCCCCCATGGCGATGACAGTCCCAAAAAAACACAGTGAGTTGCTTCACAGGTCTGGGAAGCAGCACGCTCAGAGGTTGGAGAATCTGAGGAAGATGGAAGGGATGGTGCATCCTATCATCAGCCGCAGAACAAGCCCTCAAAACGTGGGGGCTGCCCGGCCTTTGAAACGGAGCCTGGAGGATTTGGACAAAGTCATTTCTGAAAAAAAAATCCGCGCTGTATCTCCCCTGCACTTACCAAAGGAGACCCCAGCAAAAGACAAGGTTCCCAACCCAGAAGGGGAAGGCAGCAAGCCAGTGCATGGCCTGCATTCTGGCAGCATGCTGGAAAGCCACAAATTTCCCCTTTCAGCCCCCATCTTCCCAGGCTTGTATCCGGGAAGCCTGTGCACAGGGCTGAACAATCGCCTCCCACCCGGGTATTCTCATCCCCTGCAGTACTTGAAAAATCAGACCGTGCTCTCCCCACTAATGCAGCCTTTGGCTCTTCACTCCTTCATGGTGCAGAGACAATTCCTCACATCCCCTGCAAGCTCTCAGCAACTGTACAGACACTTAGCTGCAGCAGCACCTGTAGGAAGTTCCTATGGTGACCTTTTGCATAACAGCATTTATCCTTTAGCTGCTATAAACCCTCAAGCCGCGTTCCCACCTTCCCAGCTGTCCTCTGTACATCCCAGTACAAAACTGTAAACCCCTTGGCTCACAAAAAAAGGTTTGAGCAGAAGAGTTAAGTTAGCAGCATTCCTCCCCCGTGACAATGTCTCGCAGATTTAGCAATCTGTATTTTTGTCAACCAGGATGCAGTCGTACCACACCCAGCAGAGCGCATTGGAGTTTGATGGAGACAGGACTGCTTTGTTAAATCTGGCTCCCACATCAGGCCCCTCGGCCCTTATCCCTGCCCCTGCAAAAAAAATATTTAAAAATCCACAACACAAAAAAAAACGAACAAAAAAAACCCAACAAAAAACCCCCACCGACCCCCCCTCCACACACACACACAAAAAAAAAACAAAAAAAAAAAAAAAAGAAAAGAAAAAAAAACCACCAAAACATTGGATTTTGCATATGTGTTTTCTGAAAGGACTTGTATATGGTAAGAGCAAATGTTCAAAGGGAGCTGTGGAAATGCAGGCCCAGTCCTGAGCTCACTGAAATCCCAGGTGAGGGCTCTGTTTGCCTTCTCCTGAGCCGAGGACCAGGGCCCACGCGTTGTTGCGAATCAATCAAGGACTCGAGGTGAACCTGGAAAGGAGAAGCGGGCCGAAAATCTGTACAATCAGTGGATGTGCTTTTTTGGGTAACTTTTTCTGACTCTTAAAGATTCAATCAATGCAATGTATAGTAAAACGGCAATAGATTTTTCATGTTAACACTATTAGAACAGAAGGGTAAACACTGTTTAATTTGACTGTACATATCCACTTCATAAACTACCAGTGTCACATTTGGTCACAATAATTTATATAGTTTTGTTTGTCCAGTATATTCTGTGCTCTTTATGTTTGGTTGTGTTTGTTTGGGTTTGTTTTTTGTTTTTTTTGTTTTGGGTTTCTTTTTTTTAAATTAAACAGTATCATCTTATCTGCAACTTTTTTTAAAGGCTGTGGCTGTCCTAATTTTTTTTTTTTTAGATGTGTTTGTAATCTTTCCAGGTTCTTTATACTTTTGAGCAACATTTTTGTTTAGTTTTTGTGGTAATGTTTACTGTTTACAAACTGAAGCAACTGGTTCAGATTAATCTTAATGGTTATAAACATACTGTAGGTGATGTTATGGTGCAAGGATGCAAACTAGGTTCCTTTCCCCACGGTCCACCCCTGTGAGGTGCTGAGCACCTCTGACTCTGTTGTTGTGATGGCTCCTACGCCGCTCCTCCCCTGTCACCGAGCTTTGCTTTCCTGTATCGTGGTCCGTGAATTTGTCAAGTGTTGTACTTACCTTACCTAGGCTGTGAAACCCTCCTGCCTAACAGAGAAACGGTCTAGAAAACAAAACCTCCCTGGCACAAGCTGCTGGATGAGAAAGGAGCCCAGGAAATGGATTTGTGGTTTGCGAGAGTGGCGAGAATGTCAGGAATCAGGCCAGGCAACAATGTTGAATTGGATCAGAGGCTTACGGGGCCTGTGCCACGCAAGCGGGCAGGCTCGGTAGGATGGGTGTGTGCAGTGGTCAGGACTGTCCTTCCACACCCCTGCAGGGATCTCAGCCCCTCCCTGGGCATCCTTTCGCAGGGGAAAAGCCTGGGCATGGAGGGGCTGGGTTTTCCTAACGAAAGAGCTTCCCTATGGATGTATATTCACTTTGAAGGACATCATCACCATGCAGCTGAGCATAGACATCAATAAAGCGCAGTGTGACTTGGAGGCTTTTTTACGATGTGAAAATTGGTTGTGATTCAAGCCATCTCAGTTACTGTTCAAAGACAGTGTGATCGATACAAAAAGAAAAATGGAAACTACTAAGAAACACTTTGCATGCTAGGCATGTCATTAAATTTTCCCATGATATGAAGCCAAATACAATATATAATGTATCATACTTAATATCCAAAGGTGGAAACCAGAATAATATACTCATCTACTGTTAAAGATCCAGCTTCTTCAATTAAGTACTTTATATTCCTGTGGTAAAACTATATTTAATTGATCGATAAACAGACTAGTAGAACTTAGAACATGGATGTGCCAGTGCAGAGCATCCTGCTGCTCCACATACCATACAGAAAACAGATCCGCAGGCTCAGCTGGGCAGAGGCCACACTGTGGAGGACATCTCTAGTAAAGTTGCACTAGATCTGAATCACGTGAGAATCAGGGGTTTGGGGATGGGGAGAGAAGGGTGGGGGAAAGGGGGAAGAATCTAAAAATCTACAGCAAATGCAAACAGAAGCTTGTCTTGTGTTTGGCAAAGCAAACGCTTCTCGTTCTTGTTTTGGATAAGTTGTGTGTCCTGGAGTTGTGCATTTGTTTATGCCAAGTGTCTGACTTCGCTTTTGGTTGCGTCCTGTCAGAGTTTGATGGTAGCCTTTTTGGAGCCATGCTGAGGCAGCGTGGGACTGGGGGGCAGGGAAGGAGAGGGGAGGAGGGCTCCTCGCTGGCCCCACGAGGCGACTGGCCATTGCTGGCTGAGGAAGCTCTTAATATACTGGGCAAAATGTCAGGGTGAAGGAAGAGAAGTGATGGCATAAAACCCCAACAGAAGCAGTGCATTATTTGTTTAAAAACTCTTAACAGAAATCTTGGAAATGTTTCAAAAGACTATTGAATTCTCCATTGGCTGAAAGTCTCTTTTTTTCTTTTTTTTTTTTCTTTTTTTTTTTTTTTAATGTCTTAAATGGGGCTTTGTTTGCATTGTTTGAGTTCAGGGGGCCTTATTATTGAATGAAGTTGCACAAGCCTTTCTTTGTGCAATCAAATCATTGTTATTGGTAGGTTTGTAAAGGAAACTGTGGAGTCTAATTGGCAATAGAGTCATAAATCTATTTACCAGGAGCCAGTTCCAAGAAATGTTGCAATTCAAACACACTATGTCCAGGATTCGTTAGGGATGCTAAAGGTTGTGAGATGCAAAGGAAAAGGCCTGGCAGCAAACAGCTCGTGTGTAGCTTCTGGCTGCATGCTGAGCTGGACTTCATGGAACGCATGGGAAGAAGGGTCTGGCTCCCAGTAAAATCCCTGCCCTTCACAAATGTGTTCAGGAACAAGCCAGTGTTTTGCAGCAGGTCTGTCTTGTCTGCGTGCTGGCCTGACATGAGATGTTTGCCTGGTGTGTGAGTGCCTGGAAGCAGTTTGTCCCAGCTGCAGAGAAGTTACTGTGGCAGCCCCTGGAGCTGGTGCAGGAGGCGAGTGTTGTGCCTGCTTCCACCAGCCCCTCTGCCTGGTTTTTGGGGGGTTGCCACCTCCAGAGACCACCTCCAAGTCCCCTCCCCACTTCCCTGCCTGGTTCCTTCCCTTGTGGTGGTCGGTGAGATCACATCTGGCCCAGTTTGGCAATCGTGGTGATTTTGGTGAGCGATGGGACTCGTGCTGGTGTGTGAGGCGGGCAGTGCTGCCAGTGCTGCCTTGAGCGCGTCCTGTGGTGTTTGCTGTGTACATGGTTGATATTTCACTCGTTCTCTTCCTCCTCCTCCCCTCTCCCCCCAGCCCCGCAGTTTTAAATATGTTCTAATAATGGCAGCATAATCTACTAGCTGTTTATACTTTTTTAACTTTCTTTTGTTGTAAATATTGTATACTTTTTGTGATTCAAGTTATGTAGCCTATATGCTCTGTAAGGTGATGATTTGTATATATAAAAATGGCCCAGTAATATTATATAGTTCCCCATTTAAAAGGTTATTGAGTAACCTTTGCATTAGTTTAAACACTACCAGAAATAAAGCTGAGCCAACTATAAACACTCAATTTTTGTATGTTTTCCAAATTGTACTTATTAATGCTTTTGATACTGTATTATGTGCCAATAGTTTCCCAATCACATAGCAGGCAAAAGATATTTTGTACTTTTTGATCCACTGTAATATTTAATAAAAAATGTTACTATCTGTTCCCTTTTGTGTTTGACTAATAATTCTGTAAACCGCCCTTATCGCAATGGATTACATATTATCCCATCTGACCTTTCAGCCCTCTTATATTGGCTTTTCTAGAGAAAATATTGCCTCATGCAAATGATTAAAGAAATGGAAGTTTGCAATTTCCTAAAAGAGTAAGAGACAGGATCTTCAGTCAGTGCCCCTCTGTTTCTGCAGTGTGTTTGCATTGGAGTGTGGTCAGGCTGACTGTAGGAATAGCTTTTGAGGGGACAACATGCTTAGCCAGTGTCTCCAGTAGCAAATTTGCTTTATTTGCATCTCAGGGCAGGACTTCTTTCCACCAGTACTTCTCCTTGCCTGAGCTGGCCACATCCTGGTGAGTTTGTCAGGATCGCTTTTGTGGACCCCCATGCACATGCAGGTGATGGAGCTGATGCTAACATCACCCAAAGGGCTTGCAGGGGAACACAGGCACCTTCTCAGGGCTCAGCTGCCCTCACCATGGGCTTGGTACAGGTCTGCCAGAGGTCAGAGCTACACCTGGGAAGAGTTTGTTACTGTTGTAGTGACTCCAAATCACTTCTGATTTGGAAAGTGAGGTATCTTGTGGTCTGAGCAGAGATGAGGGATGCTGTGCTGCTGGCTTACTGCCAGCAGCAGGAAATGAACACTTCTGGGGATCTGAAGCAAACGAGATGAAAAAGGTGCTGGTGCTGGCTGCAGTGTAAGTTCTTCTGGCTGAGGGCTCTTGGTTCTGTCTCGTGCTGTCTTGCCTTTCTGCATCTGCCAGCAGCCACTTGGGGCCAGCCACAACCCCATGGTGAAGCTGTCCTTCCTCTCCCCCTTGGCCACACCAGCTGTGTGCTCCTTGCAGAAGTTTTCAGGAACATTTTTAGGAATGTTTCTGTTGCAGGGAGGAGCAGTTTATGCACCAGCATCACTGGTAATCCTCATAGGCACTGGTATTGCTCTGGGAAACACTGTTATTGCTCTGCTCGCCCACAGGCTTTCCAGGAATAACAGGCACCCTCAGCTCTTCCCGAAGCCAGAAAAATGGAGCCTGTGTCTTTGCCCACCCCAGTTTGAGTGGGCTTACAGCTGAGGTACTATTGCAACGTAGTCTGTGTTTTCGTTTAGGTTTTCAATTTATCTTTTATGGGATTAAAATTTAAAAAAAAAAAAAAAAAAAAGGTATTGGCGATGTTAGATGCTCCATCTAGTGTCTCACCTGGGGAATGAGCCCCCATGGGCATGGGGGAAGCTTGGGACTGGATGTCCTCTCTTCTGGGGTCGGCCCATAGGAGTCTGGACCAGGGTGGGACGCTGGGGACAAAAGAGTTCAAAACTGCATTAGACAAATCCATTAAGATTTTTGTGGCTGTGGAAATTGAATGGCTCAAAATAAATGCCACATTCAGGAGACCTGAAAAACCTCAGCAGTGGCAGGCAAGAGCTGCCTGTGGCCACCAGGGCAGGAGGCGCTGGGAGGGGTGGCTGGGGGGGGCTTGTCCTCGGCAGCTGCGCAGAGGCAAAAACCACAGAACTTGCTGGATTTTTTTTTTTTTCCCGTTTTTCTCTGAAATTTACTCGGGAAAGAAAAAAAAAAAACTAAAACCACCTGCTGCTGTTTGGAGCCGTCTTGTCCCATGGAGCACCTGTCGGGGGTGGGGGGGTGGTGGTGGGCTCCCCCCCACCCTCCCAACACCCCTCCCCCCAACACCCCTCCCCAACACCCCTCCCCCGCCACAGAGAGGGCCCTGCGGGGGGTGAGGCTGCCCCGAGGCGCGAGGGGAGGCCATGTTGTGCGAGGTGCTGCGCCGCGAGGAGGCGCGAGGGGAGGCCATGTTGTGCGGGGCTGCTGCTGCCAGGAGACGTGAGGCCGGGAGGGGAGGCCGTGTTGTGCAGTGTTGCTGTGTCCTGAGGTGAAGCTGCGAGGAGACGTGCTGCCAGGAGGTAAGGCCGCGTTCTGCGGGGTCGCTGCGCCGTGAGGCGAAGCCGCGAGGAGGCGTGAGGCCATGAGGTAAGGCCGTAAGGCCGTGTTGTGGAGTGTTGCTGCGCCGTGAGGCGGTGCCGTGAAGAGATGGAATGCTGTGAGGCCATGAGGGAATGGCGTGCTGTGAGGAAATGGCGTGCTGTGGGGTGATGCTGTGAGGTAAAGCCGTGCCGTGAGGCAGTTCTGTGAGGCGGTGCCTTGCTGGTACGGAGGTGCCACGCTGCGGGGTGATGCCTTGAGGCAGTGCGTTGCTGTGAGGTGATTCCAGGCTGGGATACAACACTGCATAACCTTGTATCTTGCGGAACCCAGTGAGAGACGCTCTGTAGCCGTTTTTGGCGCCAAAACTGTTGAAACAGGCCGTTTGTGCCCTCCGGGTGCTTGTGTGCACAGCAAACCCCAGCCTTCAGGCCAGGAGACATCAGAGGGATGAACACAGGCCCCTGTTTGTTTGGGTCCATCATACTCAGGCTTGGGAGCTGGAGCACAAGCAGGCAGTGCTGTGTCCCCGGGGCCAGCTGCTGCGTCCCTCACAGGAGGAAGCCGTGATGCAGGCACCATGGAGGGCTGAGCTGTTTGAATACCCTGGGGAGGGGATTGTTTTGGCCTGGGGGGGACTGGGGCAGAGGGGTGGCAGCCCTGCTGTGCCTTCAGCAAGTATCCCAAGCACACGTATTGGGGGATGGTGGGACCCCATGCCACGGGGATGAAACTATTGCATTTCTGTCAGGCTGTGGATAGTGTGTGGATGCACCCCAAGACGAATCAGTTGAATTTACAGGCAGGCAGGATGTGTTTAAGCGGAGATGAAGTGGGTCTCTGCGGTGGGTGGTGCTGACTGGTATTGTTTGGCACAGACTTCAGCTCTTGTAATTTCATAGAATCATAGAATGCTTCGAGTTGGAAGGGACCTTAAAGATCACTTAGTTCCAAACCCCCTGCATGCACAGGGTCACCTCCCACTAGACCAGATTGCTCAAAGCCCCATCCAACGTAGCCTTGAACACTTCAGGGATGGAGCATCCACAACTTCCCTGGGCAACCTGTGCTAGTGTCTCACCACCCTCACAAAAAAGAATTTATTCCTAATGTCTGATCTAAATCTACCCTCTTTCAGCTTAAAGCCATTACCTCTTACCCTATCACTGCATCCCCTTGTAAAAAGTCCCTCCCCAGCTTTCCTGTAGCCCCTTTGGGTACTGGAAGGTGCTCTAAGGTCTCCCCAGAGCCTCCTCTTCTCCAGGATGAACAGCCCCAACTCTCTCAGCCTGTCTTCATAGGAGAGGTGCTAAATTTTATTATTTATATATTACGTGTGCATCTGGTTGGGGTTTACCTGCGGGTGGCCAGTCCAGGGAATGCTAAATCCCTCGACTGTCCTGCGTGTGGGTGCCTAAAACACCACCCCCTGCTCCACCAGCTCCCACTGAGGCATCTGTCCCCTGCTCAGTGTGGGTTGATGGGTGTGTGACAGCCGCGTGGCTCTCCCAGGCACTGCCCTGTGCCAGCCCCCTCCACTCCCAGCTAGCAAGGTGGGTGGAATATTGAGCTGCTCACAAATCAGGCACAGCTGGGGTGCCTGGTCACCCCTCACAGCATCCCACACCCCCCTGTCCTCTGCAGAGGGCACACAGCGCTTTCCTTCTCTCACAGGGCTTTCTCTAGTCTTTCTGGCCATGTTTTGTTTGCAAGGTCCCCAAAAACCAGCCAGGCAAAGTGAGCTCTCCCATCCTCTGCTCCCCCAATGTCTGTGGAGCTCTCAAATGAGGAATAAAGCCATTTGTTTCTAATTATATTTGGCAGCCATTCAGAGAATTTAGGACTAAAGCACTCAAATTTTTTGCTCCTGATTAAAGCACTTGACCTCATAAGCAAAAGGCAAAGATTTCACCACACACCCACAAGTAGACTAGGAACAAAATGCAGAAAAAACAAACAAACAAACAAAAAAACAACACAACAAAAACCTTTGCTTAGATACACAAAATAATTCATTATGAAACAAAAGGCTTCAGAATATTTAGTGCACAGCTAGAGCATGCCTAGGGCTCAGCTAACCACCCAATTACTGCTTTTAAAGCAGAGGGCTTTTACTCCCTCTCAGGCTCATGGCAAAGACCCATGTACTCCATTGAGTCCAGGACATGCATGTGCCTGAGACCCATCTGCTGCCTGGGGGGGGAAAGCATCTCTCATGGGACAGCACCAGCTCTCCTGGCCCCCACTGCCCACCAGCCAAATGGTGAGACAGGGCCTGGTGACGGGGAGTGCATGAGCTGGCATCCTCTCTTTTTTCTTTCCCCATATTCCCAGGTTGAAATAGTTTCTGTCCATCAGAAGGATGCAGCATCCCCACTGCTTCATTTAAAGCAGTGGCAAATGCTCCTTCCCTCTTTCCACCCGTCAGCATCCAGCATGCAGCTCCCATGTTTACTAATTTCCACGGCTTTAATAACAGCACAAGGATATGTTGCAACTGCAGAAGAGTCAGCTGGCTCCCAACCAAGAGAAATAGCAATGATCTTGATGGCACCCTTTAAAATAGCAGAGAAACCAGCTCAAACAGAAATTAACTACTCTGTGAGGTTCTGTGGCCCATAAAATACTTCCCCCGGCTCCATGGTTTTAAAATAACATGAAAGAAATACTTTCCATAAAAAGTAGTTAACTAGCATAGAGATATTTTTTTCTTAAGTCGTAATTCTGAGAGCCCTACCCAAACAAAATAGTTATACAAGCATTAAATTATACATTAAAGGAGGCTGATAAAGACAGTGAATTACAGAGCTACCATATAACATTTCAGATATACAGATAGCAAGCATTATTAACATTTCTATCAAAGGTGACCTACAAAGAGGGACAAAAATAATCTGTGCCACTTCTGATTTCTTGTGATGCAGGAGAAAGTGAATGTGAAATGGCTCCAGCCCAACTGCCACCAAGTCCCTCTGTCAGCATCCCTGCCTGCTTCCTCTCCCCATCCTCTCCCCTCAAAAATTAATGAAGGAGAGCAGAGGATTGCTTTCTGCTGGGACTGCAAATAGCCAGGCTGATGTGCTCTGTTTTAGCTGGGTAACTTCCTTGGAGGGCCTATAGTGGATGTTTTTCTCCACACTCACCTGAAGCAGTGAGAAGATGACTTTTAAGTGCATTATTTTTAATATTTTTTTTTGTCTCCACTTGACTGGGTACTAGAGGCTTGACCATGCAAGCAGGGGCAGTGATGGGCAGAGCAAGCTGCAGCAGGATGGGGAGGGGGCTGCCTTCTGGTGGGCTAGCTCCTAGTGAAGGACTTATTCTGCATCTGTTCTTGGCTGCCAGGATGCTGCCACTGTTCTGTCCAAATTCCTCCCCCCCCCAGTAACCTGCAGCCTTAGAGGAACTGTGGCTAGGAGAGAACCTGAATTTCTGATGGAGAAAACAGTCATAAGGAGGGGCAACTGCTGATTTATATCCAATACTGACATACAGAGACAGTGTGTGTGTATGTTGGGATGGGGGTGGGTGGGTCTGCTGTCCTTGGCTCATGCCAGGTGGGTGTGAGGGGCAAATAATTTTCTAATTGTCCTGTAAGCAAAGAAGTGAAACCAATACAAAATAATGTCAAAAAAAGTATTTCTGCTAACGTCTAAAACACTGAGGACTTGATATTTTGCCACAGGGACAATGAGGTTAAGAGGATCACTGGTATTTTTGCACTAGAGTGGTTTTCTGTGAGGAGCTGGTGATGGTTTATTGTGGTGATGTTAGCCAGAAATGAAGAATTCTGCTCTGTTTTTCCTGATCCTTCAGTACAATTTTAGTGGGGCTAAGATTGGGAAAAAGCAAGTGAGAAGGTGGGTTGGGGAGTGGTGCGGTCCCATGAGGGGCAGTTTCTCTATGCAATGCAGAGCATTTGGGCTTTAAGCTTTAGGTTCTTAATTTACAGTCTCCAGCTTTCCAACTGTAGCCTGTTTGTCTGTGCCATTATTATCTGCTTTGTGATGTGCAGAGCATCTCATGTACTGTTAGGGTTTGTTTTCATCAGAATTTCCTAAATCATGTAATTTCCAGATTTTCATCAGAATCTCCCATGTATTTCTAATGCCTAGATGAGCTCCTAGAAGCCTAGGCTTCATTGCCTCTCTTTAAAAGTATGTTCTTCTTTCCACAGTTGTTTCTAAAATGGTGCTTTAGCATTGTGAAGGCCTGGGTTTAAGGGCAGCATGCAGACAGGCCCTCTGCTGTAGCCTGCCATCCTGGCTGAATCTTTCTATTGTGTCTTTGAGCCTTGCCAAAGCTTGCTAGATGGTTCCTGAGCTTCTTTCTGCCTCAGCTAGACTGGGGATGTTAGTTTTGATATGTAAATGTTGGGTATCTCCATTCCCAGGAGCCTGATTTGGATTAGACCACCTCTTGTGCTTGTTTATTGCTCTTTTATCTTACAGCATTTAATACTTAGAAAAAAGTTTAAATAGAGCAAAAACCCTGCATGGGCTTTTGAGCTGAGTAAGGTGCCTTCAAAGGAACACATAAAACCCACGTGCCCCCCATGCAGCGTCAGGCTGAGGCCATTTGTGCACAGGGCAGCAGGTAGAACTTGGGGATGCCAAAGCAGGGGGCTCCTGGGAGCTGCAGGAGCACCAGGAGCACTCGCCCTGGCCAGCAGATGACCTGGGAGCCAGGTGGCCATGTAGGCCACCCAGCTGCCTGCCTGCAACAAGGGCAAGTCTTTCTTTGGAGAAAGACTTTTTAGGAAGCATTTTGTCAAACACTTCATCTTTTAATACTTACAAAACTATCCCCCAGCAGCAAAACCAGAAAAGGCTGCCAAAGTGTGCTGTGGCTGCATGTCCATCTGCTTTGCCATCATGGATGGCCAAATTATCGTCTCAGGATGTGATAACTGCACAGCAAAATCCTGGCCTCTGCTGAAGAGCTGGATGGGGTGTATGGTAAAAACAGCTGTATGGTTCTCTTTTCATTTACAGTAGCTTTGAATCGGGCAAAGCAGATCATTGATTCAGCCACAGTTTTGTCTGCTATGAAAGCAAGAAGCTGGCACTACTCCATCAAGGGATGGAGGAGAGTGGATTACATTTTTCCCACCTGGAGCTATATTGCTGCCCAACCAAACACTGCCCAATAACTGATATAAAAGAAACTTGACGTAAATGAAGCCTGATAAAAACCTACTGCATTATGAGTTTATCTCAGAGAGATCAGCCAAATCCATTTCAGTGTGGACAGGTTTCCGGCCTGAAACAATTCTCCTGTAAGGCTGCTGCTGACATGGCTGTTTTCCAAACTGGTACAAAATACCTCTAAAAGGCAGAAGACACAGAACTTCTGAGGTGAAAGGACTGGCCTCTGAAGCAAGAATGGGAAGGCAAGGGTATTAATTCATTAAGGCATTACGTATGTCGATGGGAAGGGGATTTTGCTTCCAGCAATTTAAAATGTGATGTGAAATGCCTTCAGGGTTCACCCTTCAGAGAACCCCTCCCCTTGCAAAGACAGACCCTGACCCCTCCCCTTACTCTCGATCTGCAGAGGCCTGAGCCGCAGCATCTCCAGGATGGCAGTGGAGCTCTGAGAAACCAGCCATTACCCCAACCATCCCTCCATCTTCCCTTCATCTTCTGCTTTCAGCTGCTACTGGAGACGAAGGAACAACTCTAAGAGTGGAGCTACCACTTGTATTTTCCACTGACTGCAGTTGGGTGGTATGTGTTTGTTTATCCCCCTCAACCGGTGCATGAAGGAGCATCTGTTCTTCATTTAGAGCCAGTGTTAAGCTACTTTAGCAATGGGACTGATGGAGGCAGAAGGAGGTCAAATGATTTATCCAAGTTCAGCAGAGTCGCACTAAATAGCTTTCCTCTAGCATCTATAGATTATCAGCCCTCTTCCGTTCAGAGGCAATACATAGATCAAGGAATTGAGATCAGCATGGCAGGGAGCTGCGACTCTCAACTCTGTCCATCTTCAGCTTTTTGGATGGGCCCGTGTAAAGTTATGCAATGAAAATCCCAGACCGGGCAGAGGAGCTGTGTGCTATTAGAATTAGGCTACAACTCCATATGGATCAGATGGAGAGGAATTACAGCTGTGCACTGGATACTTCAAAAAAAGCAACAAGGTTACTCAGTAATTCTGCAGCCTCTCCACCTCTGGTGGGCAAGGGGGCCCTGTGCTTCTGCTGTGCCCTTCTGGTGCCACACTCCTCTTGGTGCCATCCCTGCTCAGCAACACTGCTCCTCCCTCTGGCAAAGCAGACTGTGGGTATGTTATTTTCATTCTTATTATTCTTCCGCAAACCAACTTCTTTTTTTATTATTTTTTTTTATTTATTTATGTATGTATGTATGTATGTATGTCACAGCACTGCTGTATGTGTGGTTTTTCTGATGTCTCTCTACACAGGGACACTGTGTCAGGCAGGGTGGTGTGGCAGTGCTCTAGAGGCAGGTAGGACCAACTAAAGCTCCCTCAGAGATACCCAAGTCCTAAACAGGCACAACAAACCACTCATAGCCTCTGGGCACAGAGAGAGGGGAGCAAGAGGACCAAGAGCATGGGCAGCAAGTTCAAAGTAATAAATTGTGGTGGAATACTCCAGCAATGGAAAATAACTTGGCCGAGCGCCATGGACAGCAGTGGTTTCCTTGTACCTTCTGTGCCTTCCCCAGGCAGACGCACCCTCAAGTTTCATGGGAGTAGAAACAGACACTGCCTAGTGCTTTTGTAGCCAAAGCTGCTCTTTCTCCTGGTCTTCTGTCCTGGTTGACCTTTCTGTCCACTAAAAAATAGTCACGAGTCTTCCCCCTTTTGAGGGCTTCCTTTTTCTCTGTTATTTTTTTGTCTGTGTGTGTGTGCCACAATCACTTTTTGTTTTAATCTCACTTCTTATTTACCGTCAAAGGAAGGTTTGTAATTTTTCTCAGAACACTATGTGTTGCTGCAAGAGTGCCCAGAGCAGCTTTGCCCTGTGGAGCAGAGGGACGTTGGTGGTGAAAGGACTCAAGGGATGCAGAGCCAAGCTACTAGAAGAAAAATGCTCAAACACCTACTACTACTGTCGTGAAGAGTGGAGGGATATTATTCAAGTCCAGGATTTCATATGAAGACAGTTTGCTGCAAACATCTCACAGCTGAAACGGGCACTTTTCCTCTGCTGGACTCTCCAGAAAAAAAGGCCTGCTGAAGTGTTTGTGCTCCAATGATTTCTAATTTCAAGCAGCTTGGAGGCACCCTTAATGCAGTTTGGCTGTAGGAGCACAGAAAGGCTGATGTCCACAGCCTTTGTGAGAAACCCAACCGGCAACATTTCATTGGCTTCCATCAAAGCTGTAAATAGGATGGAAGGAAAAGAAGCACCCAACAAAACTCTCCAGGGCTCTGGTGAATGCTGTGGACTACTAGCTGCTTAGCCTTCCTAGGAAAACTTGAGTTTATACCAATACTGTGCTTTGTGACATTGTGAAAACCCAGATTTCACTGTAGGGCACTGCAGCCTGGCCCCCTGCTCCGGCTGCCCCCGTGCTGGGAGGGGCTGTCCTGCACCACCACCCCTCACGCTGCACTGCAGGCAGCACCACCCATCACAGCCAAAAAACCTTCCAGCTGGTCCCCAGTCACTCGGGCTGGAATTCTGTCTTTTCCTTACGTGTGTGAACAGGCCCTGTGCACAGAGCCTCCGGGCACCAAGGCGGTGTCAAAGCACAAACACGGCTCCTCTCGTTAATAGATGTGCCGAGTGCCTTGTGCTGCAACTTAGTCAAACCTGCTTTGAACCAGCATGAGGAATTCATATAATTCTCATAAAGCTTGATCATTTCACTTTCATTGAGGATTTTTATGATTATTTTTTTAAATTTTGTTTGCTCCTCTTCCCGCCCCCCCTCCCCATTAATCATTCTCTTGTTCAGAAGTTTCCTCTCTCCAGTGAGGGAGAATTAAAAAGCTCTGCTTGGCAGAGCAGCTGAACCACATCAGCTGCATACTAACAAGGCTGAGGACAGCTCTCCAGCAACGTGTGGGCAAGGAAGGGATGCAGCCACTCCATCCAGCACATAGCCTTCAAGGAACGCCTGGATGTTCTCTGTGAGCAAAGCAGACATCCAAAGAGGAAACCTAATGCCACTCTCAGCCTCACTAGCTTGGGATACCATTGTGAGCATCCTGACCTTTGGCCATCTGCATCTGCTCTGGCTGCTGGAGTCTGCAAGTAACCACATTTTTCATGCATAGGATGTACCCTTTGGCTAATCTGCTCACTTTTAAAAGGTGCTGTACCTTGAAACACTCAGGTAACCACTGTCCTTAGATACCACACCAGGAAAAGCAGAAGTGGGGTGGGAGGAATGGGTAATCAGAGGATCCCTTTGGGACATGGCAAGCCAGCCAGAAGGGAGATTATGAGCAGGACAGGCCCCAAAGTGTGGTACAGGAGACAGGGCTGGAGGGGTGCTGGAGCAGAACCTTGGTGTCAAGCTGTAAGTGTGCTGACACCAAAGCACAGTGCTTTTGCTTTAAATGTGTCATTTGTGCAGTTGTGTCTAAACCCACCATGTTAATGAATTCCAACTTTCATTATAAAATAGCTTTGGAGGAGAGGGGGGGGAAAAAAAACCCAAACTCTGTAGGGTGACCTACTGGCCTGAATAGCCAAAATGTCAATACACATAATCTTCCATTATTTTTTTAAAGCAAACTACCTCAGTGTTAGAATCTGGGCTTGGCAAAGAGGAATATTCTTAGCAAAGAGTTGTCATTATAAAGTTGCTGTACTAGCACTTACCTGGTAGCCTGTAGTCCTGGTCAAATGCTCATATTGTGAAAAACATCAAGGAAGTGCATCAAACGAGTCCTGCAGGACCCCAGTGGGGCTTGTCACCAGTGACTTAGCTGTAACATGTCCTTTACCCCACTATTATGTGCCCTGATTGTTTTATTTTTAATAGTAGTTAGGTGGTTAATTACCTGAAGGTTGCATGCTGAAGTCTTGTTTTTCATATGTGACTTAGCAATTAAATTACCCCAGTTGCTATTACGTAATGTAAGTAACAGCTACATGATCTTAAAAGAATAGTCAAATTTGACAGACAGTTTAGAGTAATTTCATTTTTTTATTCGAGTCTAATGCTAAGAGATTGCACAGAAAGCAGAAGGCAGTCGCCTGGAATAGTTTGAAATTAGAGTGTGGAAACCAACAACTATTATTATTGTATTACTGCTTGTAATTCCCAAATGGAGAATTAAGTTTCTATAATAGATAGAGCTTTTCTTTGGGGGGAGGGAAAGTAGTGTTGTTGTTTTGAGGTTTTTTTCTGGCAAGGAAGACTCTTTAGGAAGTGATACCACTGAATGTAGATTTCCCAAGTGAGGAGAGGGGGGAACCCCAACCTTACCAAGGTTCCTTTGCATGAGGCTTCAGCTTTCCACAGATGCCACTGCAGGATTGTCTGAGATTTGTTCTCAAAGGCTGGCTGAAAGGTAGATTTATTATTTAGTCATGAAAATGAGCTAATAAGCTGTTTGAGCCATAATACACGTTCACTGTGGCTGCATTTAGCTTGGAAATTAGCATGGACGTGCCAAAAAATGAGTTGTTCCCTCTCTCCACAAACCAATGCACCCGAGTGCTCTGCTTCTTACACATCTGACCAAGAAAAGTATGGAGAGTTACAGGGCTGGTGACCAGGCACAACAGGTCACTTTCCAGGCTTTTGGAGCTTAATATTTGCCAGTAAATTTCTGACCTTAATTTTACTTCTGTGTTTCGTTTACATGGAAAGGCTGGCTCAGGGATGGGGACCTGGCCACTAACCTCCCTGTCAGGCCTGAAACTAACTCAAACAATCAATGCATCTTTAATTTGAAATGCTTGATGACTAATCTCTTGTTTTCTTTAATTACTGATCTATAGTTAATCATTATGAATGGTAAATAGTCTATTTCAGCATTGATAGCAAGATTTCCTATGGGAAAATCTTCCCCTATAGCTTTAATTTAAATATGCATTTTCACATTGCACTTACCAAATCCTTACCTTTATGCTACTGCATGATTACAGGTCCATTAACTAATCACATTTGACAACTTGTTTACTGAGGGGAGCGACTATTTTACATCTCTTGCCTGGGAAAGAAAATACTCTAACAAACAATTATTCAACATCTGCAATCATGGAGCACTGAATTAATTGCTTTGAAGATCTCAGTCAAGAAGATCTTGATAAAAATCAAAGGAAATGTTGTTTGACAGAATGCATGAATGAGAGTGCCAGAAGGGACTCCGGTTTTGTGAGCTGAGCTGCAGCCTCGCTCCATGGAGCATTCCATGAGGCTCACACCTTGAAACATCGGGCTGCAATAGAGGAGGAGTCCCTGGAAAAGCTCATTTGTTTGTTATTTTAAGCTTTAGTTTATAAAAAACAGAACTTACATGTATAATTTGAATATAGGATCGGATCAGGATGCTGCTAAAAGGGCAAACAAACCTGAGCACCATTGTATCTTAGTATCACTGTAAAGGCTGACACGGGAATTTCATACATGTAACCTCTGTGGCCAAAATCCCCCATGCACAAATAATTAACCCAGAGAGCAGTGAAAGGCTTAATGATTACAAAACACTGTAAGACTTTCTCCTGAGGGCAGCAGCTGTGGTTGTGCTGGAGAGGGCTAAGTAGCAGAGCAAGGAACTGTGCTGGTGTGCAGTGGTGTTGGGAGTCAGGTGCTGTGCTGGTCCTTTCACTCTGCCCTCTGTCCAGGGCGACGTCAGGGGAGGTTGCATTTAAGTAGGCATGTTGGTGCTTTGTTGGGGATACGGCGTCATGGAAAATGGTGGAATTGCTGCTGAAACTTGACCCAGGTGCTGAAGAAAGGACTTTTCTGATCTCTCTTCAGCTCCTTTGTCCACAGGGTCTTATAGGGAGGGTTTTCACAGCATTACTGCTGCTGCTTCAGCAGCACAAGGGTGCTCACAGTGGCTCACCTGAGACAGTCCCAAGCTCTGCTCCATGGACAAGTCACAGCCTGCCACATGTCCTTCTTTCAGCAGCTGTACCTCACATGCTTTGCAAGCCAGATGAGATGAAATACATTCCTGCCAGATAAGACTAATTCCTGCACTGACAGTGAAAAGGTAGGAGAGCTTAGAGGTTCAAAACCCTTTGTTGTAAAGGGTTTCAAAAGCAAAGTATGTGGACTAAACAATATCATCTCCAAATATGATGTCACTATAAAAACCTGAAAAAATTGCCCAGCTAAGCGGAAGAGTAGTGATAATGTCAAAGAGCTTGGAAAAAAAATGTCCTCATTGAGCTTCTGTGGGTCACATGAAATTCTGAACAGTCAGCTTTTCAAAACTGCCCTGCTCTTACATAAAAATATATGTTAGTATCATCTCTCTTGAAACAGGGAGAAATTTTTTCCCCATTCCTGCACACTCTCAGTTCAGGAGAGCCTGTGAGGTTGGTAGTAGTTGGGTCATGGTGATGAAACATTGCACTGCTTTGCCAAATCCAGCACCACTAAGGACTAATGCCTCAGAAAGTGTGATGGACACTACTGTCCCTACTGCCTGTATTTATAGGCAAGGAGCTGAGAAGCCACAAGCCCTTGTGTTGGCTCTTGTTTCATACAAGCAAGAGCCCAACTGAACTTAGACACTTCTAACTACGTGCCCCAGTTCAAGTAAGAATTGTTTCTGGGCAAGCCCTTAGCTCTCTGATGCTCCAATAAGAAACAGATGGAGCCTAACTAAATAATTGGCCCTAACTTTTCCTGGGGTTTTTTTGCAGGTAGGGTAGACAGAATTTCTCCTGTTGAAGAAAACACATAGAAAAATGCAAGTAAAAAAATTGTTGCTGAAGTTTGTAATAATCACTCTAGTGAAGTGTAGGAGTAGCAGAAAACTGATACCTTCTGGTTTATCCTTATGAAAATGTAAGTACCAGATTATGCATTAATGCTTGAAAATCACTAACATTACTTGCCAAGGAATTACATTATTATTTTAATGGCTAAATGGAAAAGTATGCATGGGTATGCAGGCTTAACTGGCTATTGCAAGAGCTGGGAGAAACCTGAGTTAGTCCCAAGACAGCAGGCCATTCCTTATGGAAGGATAATGATCAAGCAGATACTTAAAAAAACTCTCTAGTGAGGTAAAATGTGATGCATTATTAGACACACAAATGAACTCTCATTAAAATAATAAAAATTACTGATATATTAAGGCATGGTATAGTAAATCTGGTTTGACCTGGAGCAGCATGGGGAATAGCATTAGGATTTGTCCTTAATAAAAAGCTTTCTATTTACTTAATAAAATTTAAGTGAGACTCTCCTAACTTCGAAAAGATTCTTCCATGTTTGAAGAGCTACTCTGCCCCATGTCATTTCAAATCACCCATGTTGTGAGATAAAGCCCGGGTGGCAAGAAGGGCAGCCTCATCCTCTGCATTCAGTCAGTAAGTCTGGATTAATGAGAAAGAAAGGAAAAGTTGCCACAGGGGTGGGATTTTCCTACAAGCCAAATACAAGGGCTAAGAATCTGGCAGCTCAGTGCTTTGACCCTCGTGGCTCCAGCTGATACACCCACAGTGTGAGAGGGTCAGTTAAACTGCTTTCAGTTTACTTCCAAAACTCTCAACCCTTGTGTACAGAACTGAGGGACAAGAGTAATGATCTCTCAAAACCAAAGGGAGTAAAGCAGCTGCTGCCATCTGAAAAGCAAATGTGTGGACAAAGCAGCTTACTTTTGCCAGCTATGCATCTGTAACATTTTTCCTGCTATTAAGATATCTCTAAGTCACCTACTGAGCTCACCGTAACAACACTAGGATCTTCTTTTCTTTCCTGAGGTGCACTTTCCTTAAAAACAGACCACTCCAGCCATAGAGCAATGGAAACCTTTTTGTTTGTTTTTCACTAAGGCAGAATGAGCAGCTAAAATGGAGACAGCGCAGATGAACATATGTCCTTGCAAATCAAGAGTACCTCTGAGCTAGAAGTGTGTTCTCAGCTCTGGGCACCCAGCTCGAGAAAGACACTGTCAAAATACATGTAGGATTTTGAAACAGACACTAATTAGAAAATGGAAAATATAATGCAAAGAAAGATGGAAAAGACTGGGACTGTTTGCCTTCAGGCTGAAAAAAACTGAAGCAAAAGTGTTTGTATTTCAGTACCACCTTTATAGCCAGTGACAAAAAAAGGAAGGTGATGGATTATTACTGACTCTTTCCCCCTTAGCGAAAGAAAATACATACATTTTACAGTTTGGAAAGAAAACTCTCATGGTGTATCCTCAAACTGCAAGTTTTACCAGGCAACAGCAATGCCAAAATTTTAGCGAATTAAAAAAATAATTTTTTTTTTTTACTTTTAACTGCCACTATGAATTCACATCAAGACAAAGACATGGAGTGAAACTTTGACAGGATAAAATGCTTCCCACATCTGCATATAGAAGAGCCTGTAATTACTAAGGGCTAGGAAGAAGGTGTCCATGGACTGCACAATGGCCTTTTGCAAGTATTCCTGTATCAGCTAACACAGATGACACTGGATGATATCCCAAAAAAACCTCAAGTGAGACAATATATATTATAAATTATATTCTTTGGTAACTTATTTTAGAAGAATTTTAGAGAATAACAGAATAAAAGATATTTCACAAGTTGCCATAGATTTTCTCCCTTTGGGGAGGTAAAGAACATTTGGAAAACTATCTTGACATAAAAATGTTGAAAGATTGCTTTTTTTCCTCCCTGAAAAACAATTTATGTTAATGTCTTGCAAACAGATTTCTGTGAATATGTAATATCTATATGGAAAGATTACAATATAACCATTTGGTAATAGTTATATTAAGAGATCATCACATCTTTGCTGCTATCCCTTAAAGCAAACTGAAGCAACTTAACCTACAGTGTGATTTTAATTAAATTATTCAGCTGCATTGGCTTGCTTTGCAATTATCAATTACATATTGGGTTCTTCTCATGGAGGACTCTTAAATCAGTCAAATATTCTAAAATTAAAATGTCTAACAATTCCCTCTACATTTACTACAGTTCTTTGATGATAATTGGCCCAAAAGAACACTTTACTTGAGGGGCACAGTTACCTTTAAATTATCAGGGCTACCCCAAGCTCTAGCCCATGAGGCCAACAGGAGTTCTACTTCAGCACAAACTTCCCAGGAAAGAAAAAAAAAAAGAGTAATGTTAGTGGCTTTTCTTCTTAAGTCACCTTACAAAGCAGACTGAGAGATGTAAAACAAAATGCTTAGGCACATTTGTAGAAACAAGGTGCATCTCAGATTACATTTCTAACTTTGCATACTCACCCACAGATCTATTTGACTTATTGGACAACTAGTTGAGCAATCAATGCTAGCTGCCAAATGTCTTTTTCCCCCTTCCTCCAGTTTGGAAAACGGAGACCAATACTGTTGTGATACTGTCAGTAGGAGCCTAGAAGGATACTAGAAAGGCTGGACCAGATGATCTTTGAGGCCCCTTCCAACCTGGTATTCTGTGATTCTGCAGACACAGTAGAAAAGCAGTGACCCCTAAGTTCTCTTGATTCTACAGCAGACATCACCCACGGTTTATAAACTGGAGTAAAGCTTAATGTAGTGCTAGAATGAGGAAAATTACACCAAAACCCGTTAGTTCTAGAAATGTTTTTAATTTCACTTACATATTTTAACAGAAATACAGTATTTTAGCAGCAAAAAAACAATAGCGCTTTCTGTTCTAACATTTCACAAGACATTAGTGTCTAAATCTGCATTCTTCTATCAAAGCAATATTTGTTAATTACAAATCAACTCTGAATACTAATACAATATTTTCAAATATGTACAAACCACTATAAAAGTAACTATGAATATAATAACTGTAGGAGGAAAAAAAAATCACAATACTAGTAAAAATGTAAACATTTTAAACTAATGTCTTTAAAACTGCAAAAAGTACCATCTACTATTCCAAGACCAAGTGAACAGCTGAAGACATCAGATATAACACAGTTACTAAGTTCAGCCAATACTTTAAAAGTTGCTCATATTCTGTGACATTTATTTTCAAGTTTGCACTAGCCATTAACTTTCAAGTTTTACTTCCTTAAAAGTAGTGGTCATGTTGACTATTGCCTCTGCCTGACTTCAAGGTGGCAATCCCACTACTTCATGGCTTTCAAGCAACAATTAATTCATTCCAGCAGCAAACAAGCAGGCACCATTTCCAGAGTGGGCCTGACATATTCCTTAGAAAAGTACCTATAGAGAATTACCATGTGTAGTTCAGCAGTAGCAGATGCCACCATTGTCTTCTCCATGCTGCACTGGGTAGTTTGAGCTACCCATTCTGGGTACAGTGTCTGAACACAGTTTTCCATGGAGTCTGCTGCCAGGCAGCAGCACCCAGACTTGGCCACACAAGTGTGAACAGGGAGCTATGGACACTAGGCCTGGGAAAAGCCACAGGCCTCTGCTGTGTTGCCAGCCCCGTCCCAGCAGCAGGCTGGCTGACATCACCTGTGCCTTGATAAAATATTTCCCATGTTGGCATTGCTTACAGATGCTAATCAAACAACTTGTGGTTTTTGATCACTGGTGTTTTAAGTCATGCAATCAAAGCACCCTGCTGACCGAATGCAGCTGCCCTGGTGGGTACATTCTCTGCTAGTGCCCACAGGCAGCAGTTAAGCAGTTTCCACCATGTCCCATCAGTACCTGCCTGCCTTCCACCTCTCTGCCTCCAGGCTCCCCCTTACTCAGCCTGGGGAGTGAGTCAGTGCAGAGCCTAAAATGGCACCACACCACACCATGAGAGAGCTGGCTTCCTCCCATTACACTGCCTGGGTACAAGCAATTTGTTGGTCTTAATTCATCCTCAATTATAGTCAGGAAAACCTGAGGGGAAAAAAACAAAGGAAGAGCTCTAATTTCTGAGCAAGCCTATGCAGTAGTGAGGGACCAGTATTAGTAATAAAAGTATTACTATTTGTCACGATATGGAAAAGCCAAAAAACAGGTCAGTTTTCCTCACAGATATGTCTTCTAATTAGACTCCTAAAATTGTGCTCTGTTCTTTTTACTAATATTTATATTCTCCCATGTAGACAAAACCGGAGTACAAATGCATTTCCTACAACTGACTTTACTGTATAGCCAAGATCAACATTTGCTTGTAGTCTGCAGTTTTTATGAGTTAAATCAACTTGCTTAACAGAAGAGGCAAAGGCAATAATAAACGGCAATAAAGAAGCGGGAGGGGAGGGAGAAAAAGACTAAGTAGCATTAAATACTAAAACCTGAAATCAACTGATGCATCATAATGGGGATTATATAGTGGTTATTTAAAATAACAGAAGCCCCATTTGGTAGCAGAAGCCTTTCCAGCTGTAGGACACTAAATGTGCAGTTGGGTAAACAAGTCAGCACTGCCATGAAATTCCACAGGACAATGAGAACACTGTTGCTCCAAAATAGGATGATCAGGGTAATTAATGGCCTAGTTTCTTCAGTGGTGATCAGCACAATACAGTGAACTGGCTCACAGGGGTCTAATTTAAGGATAGGTATTAAATGTCAATCAACAGATTGACAGAATCCATTCAAGGATCCTTTTCCATTCAAGATCTGTTCAGGATCAACATATTCATGGTGAATCGGTCTTGAACAACAGGTTGCACTTCACTCTTTCACATAGCAAGCTTGGCTTGCAAAGACACCTGCACCAAGGTGTTGCCCTTAAGATCCCTACGTCCCTCCCAGAAAACAAGATGAATATATCATTTTCTTTACCATATGAGTACTAGATAAAATCAATATATAATGCTATGTTGAAGACAGGAAACTCATTTCAGAATGCAGCGTTAATAGGGAATCAGCAAGAAATATAGTTGCTTTCCATGTTAATTTTTTTAAGGCTCTGGGAAAAAAAGGGACATGAACTCAATGGCCTGTGTTTGCTTTTCCCCACCCCCCTTACCCATGTCACTGATGTAATAAAAACCTATCACCTCTCTCTACAAACCTTGCCTTGCATTCAATTTTAAAAATCAATGATCTGGAAGAAACTGAAAAAATCACTTGCAATAAATTTGCAAAGGACATGCAGACTGCTGGAGTAGTAAAGAATGAGGACAGATCACTTACACAGAGCAATCTGGATTACTTCATAAGCAGTATTTTAATGCTGGTAAAACACAGTGTGTTTCTAGGAAAAAATAAGGTAGGATAATAAGAGGAAGATGTACTGCATTCTTGAAGAAGACTCTAAAGAGGACTTGAGCCACAGAAGTCAGCATTCAAGGCAATGCTTCCACAAAAAAAGGATAATACACTTTTTGAGGAAAGAGGGGAGGGAGATATCAGAGTAAGAGGATCATGTTCTGTCTCTCTCTAGTCCTGATGGATCACTATTGACATGTGGCATCTAATTCAGATGTCACACCTAAACACATTTCAATACATGAGAAATACAGAGAAGAATGTGAAGATTAATTAGTCTCGGATAACGCTCATTGCCACAAGAAAGTTGAGGAATTCAGTACATCTCATCAGAGAAAAGGTTAGAAGGGACATAATCATGATTTATAACTACATACAAGCAATTAGAAAAGCTGATACTACAGAGATCAATATAAGCAATCAAATGCATAAAAAGACCAAAATAACTTAAGGTGGAGCTAGAAATGCAAATAGAAAATCAAGTGAAAAATGTACCTGGGGGAATTAACTATTGCAACAGGAGTTATGAGTGAATTCTCATCACTTGAAGACTTTAAATTAATATTAAATGCCTTCCTAAAATATGTATGTTCAGTTCAAAACAAAGTCACTGAATTTAACAGAGAAACTGCTCATTAAAATTCAATGGCCTGTTGAATTTAAAAATAAATCCTCATTATGGTGC
Source organism: Apus apus (assembly GCF_020740795.1). Classification (NCBI taxonomy): domain Eukaryota; kingdom Metazoa; phylum Chordata; class Aves; order Apodiformes; family Apodidae; genus Apus; species Apus apus. The sequence goes on from NC_067285.1 coordinate 31,309,410, forward strand.
CTTCTTGCCTTATATATTTATGAGATTTATCTTGAAATATAACAACTAAAAGGAAGGAGGATACCAGGAAGCAAAAGGTATTATCTTCTTCCAGAACACAGTAACATTTAAGGCTAGATTTAAAGCTAAAGACACTGCAGCTGCATTTTGGAAAATAAGATTCCCCCCCCCCCCTTTATTTTTCCCATTTGTTGTTCAGTTGCACAGTCCACTTAGTCGACTGTGTCTAATTTACATAATCATGTAGTTATTCTTCAGTTTTTCTGTTCCTATTTATAAACCATTCACAAACCATCCACTTAAGTAACAGCATGATTTATTGTGAGAATGATTATGGTTGTTTCAGGGGGGAAATGGAATGTGATTAAAAGAAGAATGAATAAGGACATTGTAGAAATGAAGGGCTCTAATCCCGCAACAGGATTTGTAAGTGAAACCTGCCTCTCAAGCCCCATCCCAAATAGCCAATGAACTACTGAGGGAATTCAGCAGATACCTTTGCAGCTGTGCAGTCAAGAGCTTAGCAGAAGACAAAAAAAACAGATAAAACAAACCAACCATGCACACAATGTCTTCTGGGGAAATGCTAAAGCTCCCAAAGCCATCCACACTTTAGGAAAAAAAATAAAAATGAACTGTATGTATACAGTTGCTGATGAGTCTCTCTACACAGGCTGGAATACCAAGGCTCTAGAGGGAGATCTGCAAAGCAGACCTTTGTTCTTGGATAAATTCTAGAATTTGAGATAAATGCATCAGCCAAGGAAAGGGTCAGATATTTAGGTTATAGATCCGGGAGAACAGAATCTTTTCCATATGCAATTGATGTTTTGCAGGCACCAGAGGAACCTATGCTGCTTACAAAAATGGTGAACAGCCTGATGGGAGAATATCAAAGTTCAATAATCTCTACTAATTCTCTGCTATTTCAGACAGAACAAGTGGTGGAAAAGCCCAGTTTGTTTACCAGTAATGCTGCCATGTTTACAAACCAGCTACTTACCAGAAACAGCTGAGAGGCTCCACGAAGGAGCTCTGCTACAGAGTCCTGTTGGACAGAACAATTAAATCCTGAGTAGGTGTTCATACACAGTACTGCTTTTAAATGCTGCTGTGAGCCTGAAATAAGCAGCAGGGATGGATCACATCCTGGCTCAAACAGAGATGAACCTGCTCCATTCAGACTGCAGGTGCACCAGCAAGAACTCAGGAGATCTCACACTGAATTGATAGAACTGCTTCAGACATTCATAGGGAGTTTCAGAGCCATTCAGAAGAGCGTAAGAACTTTCCGTAGCACATTATTTTAGCAGCACTAGTTCCCAAACAGTGAGGGAGAAATAAGAATATTTTGGGAGTGACCAAGCATGGAGCCCAGGAAAATCAGCTTTGCAAGATCTGTGCTGAATATATATGAAACTCCCACTTGAACTAGTCTGAGGAGCTGCAGATGGGCTAAGCAGCGGGACTGGTAGAAGGCAATGGTGACACCCCTGCTGCAGGGACACTGAGTCACCCTGGACACTGCTGTTTTTTCAAGGGGAAAGAAAGTACTGAACCACTCTTTCTGGAAGTAGCACCCTTCAGACACTGAGATCACACTCCCTTGTATCAGTGCAATTACTTAGATGTTAGCAATAACATGTACAGCTGAGACCACAGTTACTAATAATGCCCTGGCTAAAAGTAAAAAACTTCAGCCTCAATACTTAGAAGCTACATACTAAAATCTATTTTTACTCAAGAGTTATAGTAGAAGGCTGAGAAATTCACAGTTCGTGGAACTCTTCTTAGCCAGTTCTGATGTCTGTGGCTGCAACCATGATCTAGGGTCTATGCCTGTCTGTGATGCATTTCTGTCTAGGGGCTGGTACTGGTTTGGTTTCAGAGTCCGTCTTGTTCACCACTGAGATGGGATTCCCACGGCCATCTAAACTGATTTTCCTACAAGAACCAATGTTGCGAGGAGCAGCAATGGGTGTCCGCAACTGCTGCGTTTTCATAGATAACTTGGCATCCAAGGAAGAACCAAAGGCAGATGTGCAGCCAGACTTTTCCCAGTTTTCCTTGCCCAATTGCTCTGTGTTCGCCTGTGCTTTTGCATCGTATGGTGACTTATTGGGGGGTGGAGATGGAGCTCTTCTTTTCTTTCCTCTGCTATCATTAGGACTTGAAGGGTCTCTTTTTGGGCCCAGATGCATGTTTTTCTGAACAGCCATCTTGTGAGATCCATCAAAGAGTGAAGCCCATAGGCAAGACGCAGACTCTTTTTGCTGGCCAAGCAGGAACTCACCATCACTCTCTTCAATTTTTCTTTGTATGATATCAGCTAAGCCCTCATGTTTCACTGGAGAATCAATGCCTGTAATTTTAAGGGATCGCAGTTAACTCAGATTAAAATACTACCAGTAATTTTACTGCTACCTATTTCATTATTACTGTTCAGAAGACAAGACTGTATTAACTATGTCTTGTGAAGTCTGGCTTCCTATTAAGAGTATTAATGGATGAAACAGAAAAGATTACACATGAGATGACAGGAGGGAACTGTTTTTGTGACAGCAACAGGGTAGGCACTGACAGTTCTTTCCAAGTAAAAGGAAAAAAAATAATGTATTACTCAGAAAACTTGTATGTATTAGGTATTAAATATATTTCACTGTATAGTCCTTTGAAAATTTCTTTTCACAGAAGGCCCATGAAGAAGTCTACGACTAAATAGTTTTGTGCTTCCAGCCTGCAGAAAATGGGACATGTTTACATATACCATTTTAAGTTTTGTGCTTTAAGACTGTTTTGCCCCATTTTTTATCCCTCCTATTGAGTTTTCTATGTGTACTACAGCAGTACTAGCCTCAAACAGCAGTAATACCTTTTCTCTTGCAGGCCACACGTTAATGATTTTCAACACATTTTACCTATGAATACTATAAAGCAGGAAAAAAACCTGGTATTTTAAGAGTGAAACAGAGTTTGTATTTGGCTCCTCACTGGCATACTTGACTATCAGTAGAATTATGCAACCCTGTTACCTTCCTAAAACTTCTATATAGTTGATTTACTGCCTTTCTGCTCTGCATTCATAGCTTAGATGGGACCCTCTTGACTGCTCAGGGTTCTGAGGCATAGTAACTCAATGACCCACATGGCATTTTGAACATCTTCACAGTTCCAGGCTCAAGCAGTGAGCAGACAGGCATTGAGAGATGAACCGTGTTTCTCAGCCAATACTGCATCAGATCCATTAAAACAAAGTGACCTACTTTTTCTAGTCTGTAAATATTATTTCTCTAATGAAACCATTCAAATAATCCTGCTGTATATCATTTTGCTCTGTAAAAATACAAGTCTCAAATACATGCTAGTTAGATTTTCCAAGCATATTTTTCAACATCTTTACCAAGACCAAACAATCAGGTAAGTTATGTTAGGTAAGCCTTTAAATAGATTTAAGAATAGCAAATTAATTTCATGCAACTAGCTAAAGACATAATTGGGTTGCAGACTGGATTATTTTACCTTTACATTTCCTGAGCTTTATACTACTCTTACCCTGAATGTTTATTTCTAGTGACAGCTTTTTTGTGTGTATTCAGGTCTCCCTAGTTACAGTTCAGATTGCAGATACTCCCCTGCTTTAGCAAGGGAGTTGGATTAGATGATCTCTAGAGGCCCCTTCCAACTCTGACAATTCCATGATTTTGGCTCAAGGTATAAAAACGTATTGCTCATTTGTGCTGTTACAAATTCAGATTTAATATTAACTCCTTGGTATGCAATTATGTTGCTCTTTCATTGTGTGAATTGCCCTTGAAAAACTCTGTTTCAACATCAGCACCAGAAGCCATCTGAAACAGATGATGTTGTTTCTGTTACTGTGCAACTTGAAAAGACAAATCCCACTTACTCATATCATGGTAGACGGAGGTCGCTTCTTTTGTCAGGAACAAAGGTGGTTTCCGTGGTGACATAATCTCAATTTTCATAAGTTCTTCACAACAATGTTTCCACTGGCCTGAGAGAGAAAAGAGAACAATGACTGGAACTTAAATGCTTCAGCTTGGAAAAAAAAAATGAAGTTATTAGGTTGTGTTAGGAAACTATCTCCAAAGCAATGCTAAACAGTAAGTGTTTACTCTTGTTTAGCAGCAATCCTCAGGATGCAGTTTGTATTTTCAACTCTGTACTCATTCTCTTAGCACAAAGGTCATAATCTACTCCTTTAATTTAAGCATCCCAGCAGTGCTGTTATACCATGAAGGTTAAATATTATAATTTGCCTTCAAATCCCCAAAACCAGTATAAATTAATCAGAAAAAAACCCAAACCTAAAAGAGTATATTAAAGGTCATGGAAGCTTCATGAAGTTACCTGGGTCAACCTCCAACACCCTGCAAGCTGGGTGTTATACAACTGTGTTACAATGTTATATAGTAAAGGAACATTCTGTCTTTAATAGGGGATAACTTGCCTTTAATCAGACAAGGAAACCTCTTTTTCTATTAATAGATTTTGACCTTAAGGAAAACAAGACACAGTAAAATTACTTTGTTCATACCAATCATTCCAAGTTTTCTGAGCACATTAATTTTAAGAGAATTTTAGAACCAGGGAAGAAAAAAGGCATTTAAATGCCAAATGACCCATTTTTTCTGAACCTAAGGAAAAAATATCTCAAAAAATCCGTGGGTATTCTATCTATAATGAATAAGAAGTAGCTCTTTTACCCCACTCTACTGCTAATTTAAAGACGATGGCCTAGTTTTTGCTTGGTGTGTTTCTTTAATTGATAGAGACTTTTCTCATTGTAAATCAGAACTAGAAAGGACTAGAAACACAAACTACAATACTGGGTTTCCACAACTGATTTTATTGGTGTGGCCTCTCACTAAAGACTGATCTTTCATTAACTGACATGGTTCTGTTTTCTGACCTGATAAAAATTACTATCAGGAACCAACTATAATTGACATTGTCAGCATAACAACTGACAGTTGTTCTCTACTCTTAATAAACTTGTGCATCAAACTACTATAGCAGAGAAAAAATATGAAGACAAATTAATCTATATAGTTCTACTAATAAATATTTGGTGTTGAGAAAGCAGCACAGTATACTACTACTTCAATACCGTTTCACACCAATAATGAGTTTCTTCTCTCATGTGAAAACAGTGTTGTTCCAGAGGCTAGCCAAAGAATTGGGTTATCAATTTATCACCTTCTCTATATCACCTGTTACACAGCCTCAGGGACAGCTTTTACCAGGTTCGAGTAAGCTGTGTGTATTTGCATGACTGGATTGGAGAGTGCCTAGGTAAGCATATTCCTGTGTGGCAAGGGGTACCAAAACCAAAGAATTACCAACAGAATCAAGGAATCTCTATTGCAAAAAATTGGAATTTAATTCATCCATAACACTGTTGAGCAAGGAAATCCCAAAAACATGTGCCTCCCGGCAAAGGCTGGCTCCATCTGCATCCCAGCCAAGACCTCAGTGAATCCATCATTCTCCCCACTTCTCACTGAAGCTTCCATACCCAAAGGTTTCATACTTGCAGAATCCCACAAAACCAACACACCACTGGTAGGATGCCCAGGCAGAAGTGGACTCTTCCTGCTGCAGCAGAGGAAGAGGTGGTGAGAATTTAGCAGCCCTTAAAAAGATTATCTAGAACACTGCTAAAAGAGACCAAGTTCTTTTGAGACTGATGGACATGCTCTGCTTCTGGCTTCCTGCAAAAAAACAGGCTGAACATGTGGACTTTGGTTTAGTCAAATATTTGCCTTCTAGTGGCTTAGACCACCACCCAGTACTACCCCAAAGATCATTTTTCCTCTCATCATTGCAAACAAAGGCTTATGAGGCAATTCCAATTCAAATTGTTCTGAGATCCCTTTGCTGTTGCATAACTCCCCATTCAGAGGGCACGCTGCCAGTGCTGCCTGCTTACTCAGATCAAAAAAGTGCTGCCAGAAAGCTTCCATCCACTTATGAAGTTCTTCCCTACTGTCAGTAGCAAAAAGTTGCATCACAGCCTCTCCAGACACGCGGTTGATAACAGTGAAATTATTAGTTCTTCTCTTGGAGTCCTTATCCACAGCTCGAATCCTGGTTTCCTAGGAACGACAAATTGTGGGAATGAGTTATTGCTTCAGCTCCACACTGGCATCATCTTATGGCTAATGGCAGTGTAAGGGAGGTGTCATTTGGCTTCTTACCTAATCCAGATTAATTTAAAAAAAAGAAATGTCAACAACTGCTTAGAAAAATATTTTCTGTTAAAACTATTAAAATGGCATAAAATACAAAAAATAAGGGAATGAAGCACAATTACTGCAGTTTAGTTCTGAATTACAGAATGTACTTTCTGTGCTTCCCCCCTCTCTGCCTTCACCAGCTCATGTCACACAGCTCATTCTTCTCCAGAGTCCTTTAGTGAATCATCTAAATAAGAGCAAGCAGCTCCTTTTCTCTGAACCCTTCAGCTGGACTACAGTGTTACAGACACTATTTAGGTCTCCTGCTGTCCTGTGGGCCATCGTTTATGCAATGTATTCTAACCTTGTATCTATTCTGTGTTCATCTTAGTGAATCAGGACATTCAGGACTAACACTGTAGTGACAGGAAATTTAAAAAGAAACTTATCTAGTCCACATTTAAAGGAGCATTTGTAGCAGTGACCCATACAGTTCTGCTAGAACAAGTCTCCAGCATTAAAAACCATTTTGTTCTAATATAAAATGTTTTAAATGAATGCTTGTCATTTCAAAATAGACTTTTTTTTTTTGCCTTAATTAGGGAGAGCTAAATAGAAACAATTAAAAATATATCCAAGAAGCAAATCACACAAGTCTATCACATTTCTTCAGCTAATGTTAGAAAGGCTCTCAGATTACACAGCAGCACAATCTGAAACAGAACAGGTTTCCCCTCCTATTCAAGAACATAGCTAAATAGATTTTTATCATCTAGACTAGATCCAGTGGTATTTTCATAGTCTCTAGTTTCTTTGGTATGGCATTACTACACTAAAAAAACACAACTCTTTCCCCTAACTGAGTGAATTTTTTTATTATTTTTTTTTTCCCATGTGTAAAATACTGAAAGATTTTAGCAAATGCCTGATAAAACACAACAGAAAAAAATTCCAGAACACACTGGTCAACACTGCTGCTCCTCACATGATGAACAAATTAAAATCATTACCACTGCTTTATTTACAAAAGTAAACATGGAAACCCTGGGAATATCTTTGCAATACACAACTCAACCTGAGTGAACAAGCAATGGTCTATGACAAACCTTGCTCTTAAGAGGAGCTCTGGCACACCCAGGAGAGCAACGTGATCCCAAATCCCGGTGGGATGCAGAGTTTGGGCCAGCACCCTTCAGCTGTGGGCCCTGGAGCCTGGCAGGACGGGGGGCTGCCCAAGGCACCCCAGGCCATGCAGCACCCTCTTGCCACACCAGCTGTCCTGGCGCCAGAGCACCCCAGGGCTGGAAGGAAACCAACAGCCACAGCCAGGGTTGTGTTCAAACGCCTCCTGCCTGGATGGACAGTGAATCTGACCACAAAGGTGGCCTCAGGACACTCCTCAAAATACAGTGGGGACTGGTTAACCACGTTCCTTTATACACGATTCAACCAAATGTCAAACATCTGCTAAAGATGTCAAATACACACCTACAGAAATAAAGTTTACACATGGGATCCCATGGGAATAAGCTTAGTTCTGATACAAAACAAAAAAATTACTCTACAGAAACATTCTCCAGATTTAAAATGCATTACTGAAGTAACCATTTGAAATACCAACAGCTGCTTGTAGCATATCTGATGGATATGCTCATTTAAATTCTTCTGTCTAAAAATAGGAGATGAAGTAATTCATCCATAAGTGCTCTATATCCCATTAACTCAGGTAACCATAGATACCAGCAAAAAAATTAAATCAAATAGATTAACATTTGACAGGTAAGAACTTCAAGCATACCATACACACAAGTTTATTTAATGATGTTTGCTGCAGGTTTTATCCCACAACTATGGTATTATTCAAAGGAGATAAATCCTCAAGCAACAATCTATATCTGATGCTTGAATATTTTAGGAGTGATATAAGATGCCATTACAGTAATGGGCTGATGAATTTACCAAGCTCGGGTGAATTACATTACATGCCCAGTTCCACTTAACAAGAAAAAAAAAAAAAAAACACCACCAAACAAAAAGCCTAACCAAAACCAAAAAATCCACCCCAAACAACAAAAACAAGTGTCTTAAGGTATCGTGTTATAATAATGCTTCACCTCTTGCAGTCCTATAACCTACTGAACAAACTCTGCTACAGTTCTTGTAAAGAACAGAATAATCTGCATTGGAACAGGAAAAACTGAGTTGAATGTCAAACTTAAATGATTCTTTTGGAGAAGCCAGAGCCATTATTGTGTCCTATATGCAAAATAACTTAAGATGGGAAAGACTAAAAGGGAAAATGGTAGGTTTTGGGGTTTTTTGATAGAATATAAATACAAGCCTTCCTCTATACTTGTCCCCCAAACAAAAAAATCTCAGCCTTGTAATACTTCCCATGAAAGCTCATCTTTTAAGCTAATAAGAAAAAAAAAAAAGCAAAAAAAAAAAAGAAGGAAAAAGAAAAAAAAAAACCAAGAAAAAAAGAAAAAAGAACATTTTTATTGCTGAGGTGCAACATTTCCTGCTAAGCCAGTTCTGGCACACTGGGGAGCACTGGTTATAAATATCATTTTAAGACATCAAAACAAATTACAGTTCTTAAGAAAAATACTGAATAACCTAAGATCCAGTTCAGTGTATCTATTTTAAGATTAAACAAACCAAATCACATATAACAAACATCCTTAATGCTTTTAGTACAAAAAACACAACACTGGAAACAAACTGTAATCTGTTCATGTGTTGGTTCCTGCTGGATTTGTTCAGGCAAGCAGGAAAATATGGTTAAATTTAAAATTACAGCCTTCAATCACATTAATATAAAAGACAGAATTCACCATATCAGCTATGAATCTTTTCTCCTTTCATCTTTTAATTTAATCTTTCATCAATTAATTTCTCTACTGTATTATAAGACCAGGACGCAATAGGATGTATATTCCTAATACTGAGTAACGAACACGAGCTGCTGGCACACACACCAATTTGCTGAGCTATCAAGAGTAGGCAAGGCATTTAGTATTCATCTCAAACTAAAGAAAAGTTGAAAAAAATTCAGGCGCTGGTCTGTAAGGAATATTTCTCGTTTAAATTAGATTCCAACAAATTTTGTTTGCTACAGAAAATATAATTTCTCCTTTGCTACTTGGTTGTGCAATATAATATGTTATAATCACATTTAGCTGGAACAATAATAGGAGCACTTGCATAATAGGAACTGCAGAAGCATTGTTACTCAACAGCAACAGCAGTGAAGTCATCTGAAGTTGAAGTAATGACTTTGCTGGTGTTAATGGCTTCCTCAAGTCTCGATTCAAAGGGAATGGGAAATAAGGCTATCAGTGTGAATATTTTCAAGAGAGTTTCTCATAAATCCAGATGATGTCATTACTTTGCAGAAAGTATCTTTCAATTACATGTAAAGGATCCGCTTCACATTACAAATGAAAATGCCACATATGCAACTAGAAGAGATTTTAGTTATAACATCTAGAGTTGATGTTCCAACTCAACTTTCATTTTGAAATTGCTGTTTCTATAACAACATGTAGCAGACAAGCCCATAGGATTAGTTTGATTTCATTTAATCTGTAACAAATTTCCTAACAAAGGAATAAAAAATTATTTGCAAGCACAAAGTTATTTTCAAGAGAAACTGTTTAAATAGTAAAGTAGCCAAATATGTTTTAAATTGCCTTTTGTTTTCCTGGTTTTAATTTAGATTGAAGGATTCAGAGTCATATTCTCCAGCAGTCTGAAATTTTTGTAAAATGGTATAAGATAAATGATTATGTAGCTTCCACATGTTAGCTTTAAAGATACCCTGTCAATGTACAGTCAGTTAAGCTAGATTTGATGTTCTACGTGTACTGGTAAATTGGAAGACCAAAATACCTTAGTATGGTTATTTTAAACGGAAAAGCAAAGGTAGGAGACAGACCAAAACAGAGACCTCCAAGAAAAGATGTGAGGTAGCCTGATAATTTTCAAAAATATTACTGTTACATCTATGAATGTGGATTTAGTCATTCTATAATTTACTAGAGTTTACCATTTCTTAATTTATATTGTGAGCCCCTGGGCAGCAGAATTACAGCAGAGGCTGACTGACTAGCACAGGGAAACGTGACTGAAGAGGTAACCAAATATATCAGTCTCAGCATTTATTTGATGCAAATGCACGAACAATTGGAAGACAAAATGGCTTTGTCAAAATATACTGCCCTAGCAGAAAGGTGTTCTTAATTAATGAATCCATTTCAATCTTAACACATTAAAAAAGAAGTCCTAACATAAACAGGTCACATTGTTTTCCCCAGTGTAAATGCTTGGTTTCTATACAAGTCTCACTCTAGGTGAGAACATGGTCATGTTTTCCAAAAACTGTAAAGCCACCAAAAGCTGACATGGCTTCTGTAAAAAACAGTTCTTTATTCCTGTGCGTCCCTACGCATTCCCAGTCCTAGCCCAGCCCCTTCCCTGTGCCACACAAGCATTTGTGTAGCTATGGAGTGAACTGAACAAGAGAATTGATTACAGGGCACGGCAGCTGAAGCCAACCCTCCTCCTTCCCCCCAGCAAGCTAATTTTAACACACATCAGTCCCACTGTCAAGTTCACCAGTCAGCTGCCCCAGCGCCTGCCTTGGCCTAGAGCAGCCCAGAAGCCAGAACAAGTGGCAGGAATGCTGCTTTCAGAGCTAGTGCTGGCATCAAGCATTCCAGCAGGACAGCAGCAGGATCCAGATCGACCTGTGTTTACAGTTTCCAAACACGTCTATTTACTTATGTAAGATGAATCCAGCTACGTCAATTGCAAATAGCATTGAATTCCTCTGTTCAGCTTTACGTGACGTTAACTCCTCATGACTGCACCAGAAAGTTTCTGAAAGCATCTCTTCATTCTAAAGCTCACCATTCTACAAGGTCCTTCCAATAACATTCCTAAATCGAACACTTAAAGATTTACTTAAGTACTTAAAGTTTCTTTAACCAAATAGTAAGTAACATGTTAATTTCAAATTTTGGACCCAGCCTTTCCAATCAGGGTATGAAAAACAGCAACAATGTCATTCTAGGGAACAGAACTTCTGAAGTTATTGTGCCCTGTACAAAACCAGTATTAAGAAAAGCAGCTTATTTTAAGGCACTAAAGTATTTTGAACAATTTTCCAGCTCTCCTTCTAATTAAGACTGTGGCCAAATAACATACAATAACAAAAAAGCTTTTGTTAAAATTCCACCTTGCTGAGGACAAAAGTCTGCTAGAGCATTGCTAAGGATTTGTAGGCAATATGTTTCCAAGGGCTCTTATTGAATAGTCATATAACAAGTTATCCCTTTTCCTAAAGAAAAACATCTTCCTTTTTACCTCTGTGTTGACCAGTCTAATGCAATAGAAGGAACTGAGCTAAGAAACGTAGTGCTCTTGCTAAAAAATTCAGCAATTGCAAATTTTATGGAAGCATAACCCACCCATACACTACCCATAAAGCACACTGCAATCCAGCAGCTTGGAGCACAAATTACTGTAGGTATGTCTTGAAACAAAAATGACCTTCCACAAAATAAACAAAAACCCAAACTAAAAACCCTCATAGAGCCAGTTTTACCTTGTTGATGGAAACTGTCAAGGCTGGCTCCAGTTTAGCCTCAATTTCTTCTGGCGAGTAATAGCAGAAGAGCTTGCCCCCTCTTAGTATGCAGTACAGCCTCCTCCAGCTAGTCAGACTTCCTACCGTTTGCTAAGGGAAAGAAAAGTCAGAAATTGCCAAACGTAAACTAGAAATTAGGAGTATATTACAAGGTATACACAGATCAGCCCTGTGGGATCAAAACTTAGCCACACTGAATTATTTCCTAAAACAAAGACTTTCTGTTGCAGAACATTTCAGTCACTGATTTTTGAAATGTTGGGAATACTTTAAATGTCTTTTGGTTTTTACAGTTTTTACAGATTTATTGCCATGTGACACAAACAATCAGAATCTGTGGGTTCACACAGAATGCAATCTAGGTTTCTACTGTAAAAAAGAAACCACCTTTTTAGCTACAGTAATTACACAATAAAAGAAATACAGAGAGTATCTCACTTCAGAAATGCAAGCTACATTCAAAAAATATCAAGCAAAGACATTTGTCTAGAATTCCCACTTTCTCAAATGAATTTTCTGAACAGCCTTCATAAATGCATTATAATTTCACAACCAGTTTAAGGAACATAATTCAGCACTTCTGACAAATAACCCAGCTCCTCTGGCCCTTTGCTATCACCTTCTTGTTTGCCTAGTTGTGCAATGAACCAAAATAGAGACGTAAACTGGGTTCACATGAATAATTTTTGATGGGGTAAGTTTAAATGTGGCTCGGTTGACCAGTCAAATTCACCATGCTGTGATATGAACTCTTGTGCTTGCTCACTGAGAGGCAGGTACAAGGATGAGAGCCACAGGATTATTAAGTGCTGCCATCAAGCACCAGCCTAAACTGATTCTGAAACAACTACACTTGACCTTTATGTAACAGCCTAAATAATTGTATTGATAAGCACACCAAGGAAACATTTATTTCTCAATGCTTAGCCACTGAAGATCCTGTTTGTGAGAAAGAATTTTCCCCTTCCTCTAGGTAGAACAGGTAGAAAATAACAGTTCTCAAGGAACCACTTCAAGTACAAGCAAATGTTTTAACAACTGATTCTTAGTGACAGCTATTACCAGAAGAGGATGTAAACACAAGCAAGGTCATCTTACCTGCTGATTAAGAAATCCTGCCATCATATCCCTAGCCATGCAGGATGGCTGAGCAACTAAACGGCAACACATGTTTCCATACAGGGGCAGCCAAAAAGAGGATTCCTCTAGGGGAAAAGACCAGGCAGAAGACAGACACTTAGCTCCAAACATGTGCCCTAAATAACTAGTACAGCTTTCTACATTCATTTTTACATTAGGATTGTGAATGTAAATATATTTTTTATATATATATATTTAAAGATACTTCATCCTGAAGGATTTTAATAAAACTGATTGAGCCTTCAGTAAGTTTTTTAATTAAAAAAAAAAATCCAAAATAATTTCAAGTAAAAACAGAGATACTGTTCTGTGAAACCAGAAAATAGTTCTAAATCTCGTTTCACAGCTAGAAACGTTTTGAAAGGTGAATATACTGGAAGTTACATAAGTGGTTTTCTTCATATTATTTTATTAAGGCTTAGAATTTGAATCTACTTCTATCTTCAGAATCATTAGAGCAGTTAGGATTCCAAGGAGTTTCTAATGAACTGCAATATCCCTCCCTGCTCAGCTGTTCTAGGAAATAGGCTCTCTCTTCTGTAATTAGAAACAGGTAATACAACATCTAATTGACATGACTCTCTCTTTGGTCATGTTTTAGAAACACTTGTAATGAACCAAAATATCCATGTACGTAATTTCTCAGCAGACTACGTTATGTAAATTAATGACAGAAAAAGAAATTTGAAGAAAGAGTACAAAGTACTAATAAAGAAAGGCTTAAATTATCAAAAATACTCCAAATTATTCATCCAGCCCTTCACGAAACAAATGGCCTATAAATCTTCAAATGTGTATTTATTCAGAATTAATGAATTGTAAATAACAAGATTCTCTTCGAGGTCAAGTTTATCTAAGTAAAAGATAAAGTTCCCAGAAGCTACAGTGAAATACAGTGACAGTCCAATGTCTTAAGGTTACAGTGAGATGGTGGCTTATGTACTTCTGCTACTGAAAATGGTACTTCTGCTACTTAAACGTCACCTTCAGTTGCAGCACCCTCATAGTCCATCTGTTAGCATCTAGGTTGACTGCTGCCAACTTGTGCTGTCCCAGAGCTGAAGTACAGGAACCAACACACACATGCAATGTCCTGGGGTAAATCTGGGCCTGAAACAACCTAACTGAACTGAAGCTATTTGTCTATTTTTCTTCTGACTACAAAGGAAAAAAGCTGTTCTCCATTCTGATTCCCTTCCTTGGCTGTGAGGAAGGGGAAATAATTTGTATGTAGCTACAACTCACATAAGGCTGAGATGCAAATGACAGAAAAAACTCCCCTAAGAATTACATTTTTATCTGGACTTAAAACTTTATTCAACTTACAGTTTACTCAGCTGTGTATAGATGCTTGTTTTAGAGCTGCTAAATATTTTATTAAAGTTGTTCTGTATTAAGTATCAAGAAAAATAATCTCTCTAAGCTCTTTAGTTTACGAGAGAGAAATGCAAAAAGTTACTGTTTTTTTATTTCCTTAAATTGGTACCATATGTACTTACCATTTCCAGTAACAGTAAGGTTGTGGGTCCTGAAGTTGTCCTCAGCACTTTCCAGTCCCAAAGTGGTATATGCCAGCAAGCTGTACTTTGCTCCACTAAGTGTGAAAAAAAAAGCACATTTAAGACATTTCTGCTTCATGTTGCTCAGGCTGTAATTAAAGGGGTCTTCCGCCCAAGGAATACATTTGGGAACAAGGAATACTGAGATGCCAGGCAGCATCTGTCAGGGACCACAGACTGCCACCCCTCAACTCTTCACACAGAATTCCTGTGTTTTTCCTTGTAAACCAACACTGCCCCACAATCCATTAATCTGCTTCCTATATCCTGATCTGCTGCCTCCACCCTGTGCACACCTCCTGTCTTCTCCCACCCTACCATTTCCAGGCCCTGCTGCCCAGGCCAGCATTGCAAGGCCCCATCAACTCAGCACCCTCTGGTCTCTCCACAGCCACCTCTCCTGGACCTGCCAGCCACGAGACTTCTGTGGACACTGCCTATGAGCCGGGCTCACATGTATTCGTGAGCCAGCCATTGCCAGCCCCAGGCATACGGGCTCTGTTTCCCAAGCTCTCTGTGCTCTGAGGATGCTAAAAGTATCTCCTGCCTCTAGTCAGCCAGCCAGTAACTTTTAATAGTTTTGCAGCTTTTATTCCTAGGCCTAATTCAACCAGATTTGACAAGAAGTTAAAAAATCACTATAGTTAATAGAACAACTGATGACATAAACTTTATCTGAAAATACAGGTTAAAACTTAGGCTTTATAATGCTCCTCCATGTTCCTGTGCTCTTTGTCTGTGTAGCCTACGCTTTTGAACAGTTGTTTATATATGTATTTTTAATAGTTTCCAATAGCTTATTTGCACACAGACAAGAATCTGTGCAGAAATCCTAGTCAGTATTGTAGCATAAAGGACTCTTTCACTTATTGTGCTTACAGGCTTCAGAATGTTATATCTTTGACTTGTATTTTGCCTAGCGATAAAAAAATAATAATAAAAAAAATCACATTTGCAGTTCAGCACAGTGCACGTGGAATGCAGTTCTTGGAATAAACTAGTTTAAGTTTGGTACATGTTTAACCTTTTCCCCCAAATACTCTTCAGACCAAGTAACAGATTTACAGCCCAGCAGTGCAGAAGCTAACGGCAGTTTAAACAAAGTTCAAAAGACAGCAAATCCCCCAAAATCACTAGCTACTCTCCCGAACAGGACCTAGCAAAAGAACCTTAAAATATCTTCAGTACAGCATAAGATGCTTAGTGGTGTTATAGGTGAGAAGATACTACTAAATTAAAAGCACTAAAAAATAGTTTTCTATCATAGTATTTGTCAAGTGCTGTTTTTCCAAATAGCACAGTGAGAACATAGGTAATAAAATCTCTGGCTCCACAGAGGAACAAGGCAGATGCCTACCTGTAGCAAGATTGTTAGCAGGGATGTCTGTTATACATCTATCTCACGGGAATAAAGAGTAAATTAAATACAAGATAAGATCCTGGGTGAAGAACCACTGCTGTGAAGTATTTCACCAATGCAACCTGAACAAAGACTCACCAGCATTTGTATAAATGCCCTGCTAGACTGTTCCCTAACAGAAGATTCTCCACTGATTGTATTTTGCCATGAAGTTGGACAATACATTTACCATTCCACTGAAACTGAACCAGGTTCAGTTTCTTCTCACAGATAAAACTTCTGTGCTGATTTTAGTTGCTTTTTTCTAAGCATGACTAATTACCACAACAACCTTGCCAAAAAAAATAGCTACTTCACTTTTAAAATATGCTTTCACAGAACATTTTCTTTCTAAAACATAACAGTCATTTCTTTCAGCCAGCTGCAATATAATTTAGAAAAGTTTTATCTGCAAGTGTTTTTCAAATTTAACTGGCTAATCAGGATTGTTGACTATGTTTTGCCTCTGCATTTCACAGAATTAGCTGTCTGCCATAAATGGCAGTTTCTTTGTATAACAAAGAATAATCTGCCTGCTGCATCTCATTCAGTACTTTGCATATCTGTAGTATTTTTCCATGTAATAAGTTTATTAAAAAAAAAAAAAAAAATCAGCTCATCTCCACAACATGCCTGTGGCAAAGGTTCATTGTTAAATCTGTTTACTGATCAGGAGACAGATGTACCAAAGTTGCCACACAGACACTGGCGTGGGAAGGTGTAACTGTATCACCCTTTCTATCGACACACATTAATTAATACATCTCAGATTCCAGAATCTGTTCCTGAATATTATTCCCAGTGTTACAAATCCCAACCTCAGTTCAGTCATCCAGATATACAGAGTGGAGGATTTGTGAGTAAAAAAAAATAAATAATATTAATAATGGGAGATAAAAACAGATCTGACATTTGGGTTCTAAAAAGAGCCCAACAGTAAAAAGAACTCATTAGACTAAGCAGTTGTAGCAAAATACCATTATGGATTTGCCAACTCAAACAGAGGACACGGAAGCCGTGCCTCCAGCCCACTGGAGGACAATACATTAAAGGCAGTAATAACAAGTCCATGTGGAGGCCAGTTCTGCCAGTGAATAAACATGCACTTCAGGGAGTCTCTCCAATGATGCTTCCCAAGAGCAATCTATTCACTCTGGAATTCAATAGTAGATCTGCACTAAACATCTTCCTTCTACAACAAATATAAAAACAACAAAAAAAACCCAATTAACAAAAAAACCCCACTACCCTAGAATAGAAAAATTAAACAGGCACATGTCTGTATATAAATGAAAAGAGGAATATTTGAGAAGAGCGAATATCAGTTAAACTGAAGTTAACCAACCTAAGCATGGCACTTTGTCATGAAGCTTTTGCAAGAAGTTGCACGGCTGACAGTTTCCTCACTAACCAGGGAGATTTGCAAGCCAAGAAGTTAGACACAGAGGGTCAGAGTTTTTGGAAACTGAAAACTTTGTCCCATGTGTGCTTTGAAAATAAAAAAGTCTGTACAACTGATATCTACAGAGAAAAGGTGCTCATATAGCAGAAAGTCTCCCTTTTTGTTGCATTTTAATTTCACCTACTGGACTGGTAAAACCCTTTGGGAATACTGGAAAGATCTCCTGTAATCTTGCAATCCCTCTTCCCCTATAAGGGTTACATACCAAGGCCTTACTCATATAAAGCCTAATGGAAGCCTATAAAAAATAAATTCACTATTTTTGCCTATAACAACCTATTTCTTTCCAAGAATCTTTTTTTAATCACCTAGCAACACCATCGATAAACATATCACTGTTCATTTACCTCTGCTAAGAATGTAACAGTCACTGTGAGATTATTATTTACTGCAGAAACAACAAACTTAAAGGCGGAGGAAAGCAAAATACAATTACAATTGAGAAACCAAAAGCAAAACCCAAGGGAGGAGGCAGCTGTTTAGATTGTCTGCTGAAGATTCTTCCTTAAAAGACAGGCAATCTATATTCAAGTTGGTATGGCCAGCAAATAAACTAGTGGTTTTATCTGAAGCCAACTGTATCTAATGACTGTGTAATCACCCTGCTAGAGCTTGGGAAAGCACAGGCACCTGAGATGACACAGAGTGAAAATACATGGTCATGAGGTAGAATACACTGGAAAGTTAGTGACAAAATTGGCTTCACTCCGTGGGTAAGATCTCTTGGCTGTGTCTTTTTGATTGAAACAGTACTATCAGTATACAGTAGTATCAGTTTGACACAGACACAACATGCTTGAATGTTTCCTTTTAAAATCCAGGCAAATATACGAAGCTAGACTAACATTGCACTCAATGTCTGGTAAGAATTAGGCATTGATTCTTTACTGTTCAACTGCAAAAAAAAAGTAATTTATTGAAAAAATTGCTTTTTGATTATTTTTTTTTTTAACAAAAAATCATTATTAGTATTTACAGTTTAGGTACCTGGCCTGAATAAATCCCAATGAAATTAAAGTAGCTGGTAAATATTAGTAGGCAGTTACCTTAATTAGAAAATGCATTAAAGACTTAAGACCATTTTTAAAAGGAAACAGGTAAATTACTGGGAACAGCACTTATTTCTATGAAGACTGAAAACCAGTAAGTAATTTTAAAATGTTCTGTGCTGAAGTCAATTAAGAAAACTCCTGTTAAGCAGCTTGTAGCTGTAAAGTGGCTTTTGACAGTTCAGAGTTTCACTGAAAAGCCAGCAAGTTGGAATGGCCCCGTGTGCACAGCACATGCCCCAGGCACAGAAAACAGCTTTGCTGGGGGCAGGGTGCCAGAGAGCTTTCTCCTGTCTACATATCACACTTTCTTATTTCACACAACTTGTAACTTTTAGACATGTCTACCTGTCTGTCAAGTATGAGCCAAACTGGTTAGGTGCAAAAATAATATGGGGAAGGGAGGAAATGGGAAAGGGAGAAGGAGAGGTAGATGGACAGAGGGGACTGATCACACAAGCTTGATTTCCTCCTGAGATCAAACTAAAAGTATTATAAAGTTTGCAACCAACAGTGGATTTACCAGCTAGCTTGCTGTATAGCAGAAAGACACAGCCTACTCGTGTGTTTCAAGATCAGAACCAGGCCCCAAGGCTGAGCAACATGGTTGAATTCACACCTACCTTCTCATTTCCTATTTAAAATGTAATTATTTTTTTTTAACATTCAGGCAAGTACAGAAATACTCACTTTCTTGACAATTTTCCAAAACTTTACAATAGATTTGACTTATTTCTATTTTAAAAATGATAAAACAAGAGTATCAATATAAATATGGCTTACTGGATGACTGGGTCAGGAGGCAAAAGGGATTCAGTGCTGTCTTCTTCCAGAGCAGCTTTGAGTTTCTTCCCTGTAGCTTTGCTAAGGGATGTTTTAAGCTTCTTTGCTAGTTTCTTAGGAGTGTTTGTTGCATATAAAGACTCCTCTGTACAGCAACTATACACTTCAACCTTCACCTGGAAATCTGGTCTTGCTTCATCACTGAAGGGGGGAGGAGAAAATTTCAAAGCATTTGTTAATACACTGAGTATGCAGCCAAGGAATCCTGTTGCTACTATATGTATTAAATAACATATAGGCTAATCAAGGGAAGCAATGTCATCAGATTCAGGCAAAGACATACATTAATATGGAATTAGAGAGTAGAGTACACAGCAGTTAACAGTGCTGAAGTCATGAGATGGATGTTATAATTAACCATAAACAACTGCAAACAGGAAATTCAATGTTTAGGTTAAAAACTGAAAAAAACCCAACTGCTGTTATGGAAATAGGCAAAACATTCAAACACACTTCAATCTGCCCTCTACTGTTATGTGAAAATCACACAATGGAAAACCCATCCGTGCTTATGGCCTGAAATCAGATTGAACTGTTCAAAGATACCTTAGTTACACCTCATCCCCGTCACTCTGCTGAAAACATCCTCTCACTTCCAGCCACCAAAATCTGTCATTCATAACTCAACTGCCCGTGTTCTGTCCCCAGCCAGCGCTTTCTCTGCTTTCAGTTCTACCCATTCTCACATTCTCAAGCTTAGTCACCAAGCCAGATGCCTGACCTCATCTTTCAGTTACAAATCATGGCATTACACACATGCCCAGAACAAAATCATCCCAAATGCTCTTATTAAACATCTATCTTTATCTCGGAGGATACAAGGCAGGTGACAGTGCCTTTTCTGCTTTTGTTGCAGTCTTTCACAGAAAACTATGATGGTCAAGAGTCACATCTTTGCCCCCATTCCTAAGTTGAACAGGTGGTTGAGTGTTTAAAATCTAATTTAAAGACTTAGTCTCTCTCAAGCACTCAGTTTTCAGGATCTTGATTCTAAGTTTTCAGTAGTTCTAGTTTTCCAGTCAGTCTTTCTCAGGAAACTGGATCTAAATTGCTAATACAAAAAAAAAAAGCAGAGAAGAAAAAAAAAATAACTAAGTGCCTCTCAGAACTCTCTTTAAAATTATAAAGCAAATAAAAAGTATATGAGAACACCTTTCTACTTTTTTCCAGGTTACCTTTAAAGATAAGTGAATAATTTCCTGTCTAGTATTGTTCAACTATAAGGACTATGGCTGCAGCACATGCTCACAGAAGTGTAACAAAACATGAGGTGTGGAAAGGATGTCTGGTTTTAAGAGAACTGCGTCTCAGGAGCACATCAAAAGAGACCATAGCCTGCTGTAGAGAACAATACTTAGAACACCGGGTGCAACACTCATGCTTTCAGGTTTTAGTATTCATTTAATTCAATCCTTGAGATACAAGTTCGTTTATCTTTTTACATAAAGAAAAATGCTTCAGCATGGCAAAAATAAAAATAAGTTCTAGTAGCACATCTACAACCAGCATCATTTTGTACATAAAAACGGACTTTCCAGACATGGGGATCCACCATCCACGGAAATTAACAGGACCCTCAATTCCTTTGCCCACAGTCAAACTTAGTGTATCTCAGCCAACCTTACTCACAATCATATCCACTTTCAAATGAAAATAGCAATATTTGCATGTCATTCAAGAGAAAGAAATGATACTCACAATATGGTCACATGTTCAAAGCAAATATCTGTCACTGCTTTATCCACCACGGCCACCTCTGTATCAAAAACCTCAGCTCCCATTCGGAATAAACAAAACACCGCATAGCGCTGTGATTCTGGAGAGAGCCAGAGAAGTGTTTTATTAGCCATATTCCACATCATGATACCAAGTGCTTCCAGTAAACTAAAGCAGAAGAAAGGGTCACTAAGATCTCTAAGGAACTGCCCTCAAATTCTTCTCACCACAAATTTTGTATTGTAGGACTTTATGATAATTAAACTATCAAAGCTGCTCTACAGGTAGAACAACATTTGCAGAGGGAGAAGTGCCTACCTCTGTTCCACTGTTGTTGTTTTTTCCTGATAATCAGGGTAGTTTGTGCTAGCAACTTCAGAAATGTTAGTAAAAATGTTATTTTGTTTTAATAAAACTGATTTTAAGCAAAAAAAAACAAATACTTGATCCAAAGCCTGTACCATTTTATGGAAGTATTATACAGGATTAAACTATTTTGCCACGCTTAGCCCCTCTGACCCCATTGAAAATCAAAGTGAAATCAATGTCAGGTGACAGCTGGAACAGATTTCGGGTTAATCTCCATGACACAGCAAAATGCATGTACTTGAAGACTATCCAATAATCCACTCAACACCAACAGGCAACTTTCATTTAAATTTCTCACTGGGAACAGCTTCTCTCAAGCGTGGACAAGACATAGAACAACATACTTAATAAAAAATGTCTCAGCTATCCATTTAATAACAGCAATTTTCTGTTACTTCCTCTGGAATTTCTCCTCAGAAGGACAGAAGAGAGACTAGGGTTTAAAAGTACAGAACTATGGGACTTTCAACTAACTCCATGTGCTACAACCAACAACTTCAAGTTAAGAGCAACTACAAAACACAGACAGTAAAATATGGACCTACTGAAAGGTCAGAGAAGGGGCTGAAATGAGTATTGGCTTCCCCACCCAGTTTAAATTTACAGGCATAAGCAGTTGCTTATCACAGTAGCTCGTTACATACTTTCTTTACTGCTGAAGTGATCAGAGTCTTTCCACATTAAAGGTATTCGAATATCTAAAGGGAAGAAAAAAGTACAGAAATTTAAGTTCTAGCCAGTACTGTAGATCTGTGATCAAAACAGATTTTTAAAAGTTTATTGTTTCTTTTCCTGATGTTCTGGAGGTAACACAACCTTCTACCCAATGAATAGCATAACTATTTCAATTTTATTATCCATATCAAAAGAAATTTCATCTATTAGTTCAATATGAAGTGTCATTTTCTTTTATAAATTATGCTAGGATAAAGAATATTTTAAATCTCATCGGAAAGTATCTGAAATAACATTTCAGAGTGGCTTTGTAACATAGTTCCAAATGGTATTCTCAGAACTCAGAGGTTCTGAGCCTATTATTATGCACAGACATAAACTGAAACCCTGCTTCCCTTGTGCTGGAAATCACTCATCCAACTGCAAGAAGAAAAACTTCCTGTTTTAATGGAAATGACTGGAATACTTATACTGCAAGTACTTAAGCCTTGTTTTGCTAACCACAGAAAAAATACCACTTGCAATCACATTCCCAGTTAGAATTGTCTTAGTTGGCATAAAAATTTTAGAAATCTGTATTTTTTTAAAAAACTTGAAAATACACTTCTACATCAGAGCTGCAGTAGAGAAGCAATTATAGAACCATTGAGTCATGCCTGTCATTTTAATGTTAGGAGAGTATTCCACAAATTTTCCAATTCATCTACCCAATCCAACACAGTGCTGAGTGACATTTTCCTCTAGTTTCAAGGACTCAAGTTCAAGCATCACGTTTCTTATTAGTCCCTTGTTAAAAGACAAATGCAGTAGAGGCTTTAGAAATCCAAAGGTGGTTTATTAAGTACAACACAGTGTTATATAAATGTATATGCAATATATTAAGTGACACATGATGGCAGCAGTGAACAGCACTCGCTCAACTTTTTTTTTATTAAAATCTTCAATATTGTTACAAAGGAGCATTGCTGACTCCAGTGCTGATCTTCTTACAAGGCTGATGGAAAAATCCATGTATCCTATGCCAAGATGCAAAACAGCAATGGTAGTTTGACAACAGACTGTCATGTATTCCAACAGGGTTTTATACACAAAACTCAATTATTTAAGTGAAATTCCATATAGTCATTCTGCTTTAGAAGTTATATTAAATAAAAAAAAATTAAGTTAATTTTATTATGTTATAGCACATCTTACTTTACATGCTCTTTCTATCTTGAAACTTGCGAATTCATCTCTTTTAAGTGTTTGTGAAAACTAATGGATTTTCAACAGTGAACTGCCAGTACACAGCTTTGGACTGCCACAGCTTCCAAAAAATCAATAAGTCACCACGTTCTGAAACTGCCTTTCACTTGATGTATTTGCACAGCAAGCATTGCTAAAAATAGTTATGTTTTTTAAATAAGGAAACAGAAACAGTTTCAGCAAAACAGTTACAGAAGTCACTTTTGAACTTTAAATATATATATACACATTTCTCTGTCAGAGACAAAGCCCAGAATGTTTATTTCCTAAAAGACATATACAAACATGGGAAAATGGTTACAATAAAAGCTTTTTTTCATCTTTAATCACTGCAGACTCTGAGTGACAATTTTCATGCACTCAATAGGTCTTGTTAACAATCCGAGTACTAGATTAAAGATTACTTACATATGCCACTTTCAATATCCTGCTAGCTGAAAAAATTACACCTTAGAAAACTTTCAGGATACAGATAGTCAATCGTTTGAAAAAGTTTAACATGATACTTGTAAATCAGTTTTCAACTAACTCTTGGGTTGAAAGAGCTGCCTTTTATCCAAAACAAAGTGTAATTTTCACACACCTCCATTTCAGTTACCATTAGCTCTGGATTCAAATGGGACACATTCAAGCACTACTATTAATTAGCTTTAAAGCCAACGTTTTCTTTCTAAAATTACTTTAAATTATGATCATGCTTTTTGATCAACATTTAATTTATTGACTTCTGACAAAATAATGGATTGATAAGATCAATTACACAATTTATGCACACACATGGGCAATAAGTAACTGTGAAAATCTGGGGATTAAGGAAGGCACTCCCCACACAGTATCTGACATTCAGTTGCTTTCTGTAGGAGTACATTCCTCAGCATTCCTGCATAGCTCTTCCTGAACTTTTGGTGTTGTCACATGATCATACTATTTTTGGTAATAGTCTGAGCTTCTGGCACGTACTAACCGTATGATACACTAATTCATTTGTTGGTGGGTGGATTACTTCCCCCTAAAAAAATCCAATCTACGTCTTCAATTCTGAAATTACACGCCCCGTCATGTAAGCAACACATACAGAGCAACTCTTCCTGCATGTCCGCTGAGGGTCTGCATCTAAGAGAGGAGATATGATGTGTGCCCAATGTGCTATGCAAGGACTGGGAGGGAAGAATAATGGGATGTTACAGAAGTGAACATATTGCAGCTGTGGAAGCAGACACAACCTGATTTGGCATGCAAAATGGACACAGGGTAATGGGTCAGAGGACAACACAAGGAGGAACCAGAGAAGCATGTGTCAAAGTCATCTCAGGATCTCCTAGACACGCCTCCTGTCCAGAGGCTCCTGCCCTTGCCAAGCACAAAAATAGCCTGTCCCCACAATTACCTCTCATGTACCCCAGTCTTCTGCTTCTCAGGCACACAGCGTGGAAAATAAGGAATTAATAATAGGTGATCTATAGAAAGCATCAATCTCTCAGCAAGGCCAAGAAGAAATCTGGGCTCTCCTGCTGTAAACTGGGCCTGGCCCGGCTTCCTGACACAAGTATCTGAAGCAGGGCGAGGCACGGCAGCGTCCCCACACGCACAGACTGGAGTTCAGCAGGAGGCAGCTAATGCCTCTCCACCTACACCATGTTTGAGGGTAGTAACCTCCTGTTCAAGACACACCATTTTAGGAGCAGGACAGAACCATTAACAGATGGCATGTCATAGGAAGTGGTGGATTTCACCTTTCTGTTCCCTTTTTCCATCAAAATACCATCGCTACATGTTTCATATTCTAAACAATTTTTTCGTACTCAAAATTGAGTTCTTACACAATCATGATTTTTCCAAAAATAACAAAAGCATACTGTGTGATCCTAAAGTCTTCACTGCAGATAACTGTAAATCCGAAGAAAGGTGCAACCACAGCACAGACAGGCAAACAGATGCTTTCATCCAACTGCCATAAGGAGGAAAAACAGACACATTCTGCAAACAGCTGTGTTGGCAGAAAACACTATTGAACCATGTGCTCATCACTCTTCTCCTAGTAGAAGTTACCTTGCTTAAAGATATGTCAAAATATGCAGAATTAACTTTAACAGCTTAAGTAGTGAGTTCTTCTACACTACTTTATTTTTAACAAGACAAGTCAGGGAGCACACACAGATCTGTTAGCAAAGCCAGCAGAACAGCCAGGATGAACAACTACAGGAATGCTGAACAACGTGACATCCACTCTTGGCACAGGCAAAGATGATGATACATGCACAGTGCTGAGGTTTGAGAACAGGCTAGGAAAATAGTGTACCAGCCTGCTGGAAATCACTGTTAAATACGGTTTGCATTGAAGCCGTACCACTGTATTTTACAGCAGTAATGTAACCTGCATTAAATAATATTTACATACGAGCTCTAATTCTGCACTCCGTTTGTTAGACGTATCCCATATGATCAAAGTTTGTCTTTGTGGGGAGAAAAGGTTATCAGCACATTTCTACTTATTTACTTGAAATGTATTCAGTGCTCAGTGACAACTAGAAATAAGTACCTCCCACTGTGAAAGGCCCAGAAAGTAAAATGGGAATACTAGGTAGGATCTGCAAAAGCACGTGTGTGACTTAAAAGCACAAATCCCCTTGAAGCACAAAGGATTTATGCCCCTGAACCACATACACACTTTAAAAATACCACCTTGTTTGAATTATTTGTATTACAAGATACTGTCCAGCCAACTAGCTCATATAATCAAGTGACTACCCAGCCACCTACCTGATATAGCAACCTTTGCTCTGCATGCCACTCGGTCTTTTGTCCCATTTACTGAAGACCTGCCAAAAAGAAGAGTAGAAAAATGAAGTCTGAGAGCTGTGCATTTAAACTTCTAAAACTCAATCCTTTAAACATTAAAAAGCATCAGGATTTTCCTATTAAAACTTTTTTGAAATACTTTTCTTTAAAGTTAAATCTGGTATCTCTGGTTTAAGATATGAGTCATTAGATTCTTGAGGATAATCTGGAAGGAAGGTACACCATAAATTTTCTTAATTCCCTAGAAGGTTTTTCTCCAAAGCTTATTTAACCTGGGTATTAGAAGACAAGTAGATTCATCTTCTTTGTCTTTTCCAGCTCTAATAGAATCACACACGTTATCAATTTTTTCCCCCTCTGTACACATCAGTGAATAAGCAACTTACTCTATCAGTTCTGTTATTTGTTAGAGAATTGCCTCCTCCTCTATAAACAGAGACCAATTACAAAATGTTGCAGTGTCAATATTGTGATTTTACATGCAGGCAGAGAGTTTGCTAAGTAGCCAGAGTGTCAGCTTTAAATTGAATCAAAGCAATCTGTGATAATAAGTAACAATAGAGTGCTCTCTTTATGTCTCCCATTGCTCCTAACTCCTAACCAAATAAGGTGAAAGTAAAATTTCTAGCTGCTACCAATATCCTGACTTCCAGAGGCAGTGATAATATCTTCAGAACAAACAGATTACAGACCTAGGTAACAAGGAATAGGAACAAAATACACTTGAAAATTCACTTTTCTCTCTAAGCCATCATCATTTTATCTGGATTAAGCTTAAACCATATTCCAGTCTTGAGCAAACACTGGAAAAAGAACTGCAAATGCATCAAAGATGTGACCTACATGGTAGAGAAGTAACTCTATGGCATGCATCTCTTCTGCTGACCTCCACTGACAATTCAAAGGACCCCTAAGGTAGAACTCTAAGCACACACAACAGACACAAATCAAGTAAATAATATAGCTGTTCAGATCCAACTCCAAGTTATCTCTGCCCTGTTCTGGACATGTACCATCACCATTCTGTGGTCACTGACATCAAGAGTTGAGTAAATCAGCATATATACACACTTCATACAATTCCATCATTAAAAACATAAATAAAAGATGAATGAGCATAAAGGTCTTCATCGTAGTAGGAAAAAACAATACAGCTGCAATAAATGCAGAGTATCACAAGCTATAAGTGCTAGCATTCAAACTCAGCTTTCAATATAATAGTTAATACAGTCAGAAAATGCAGTTATTTCCTTCAATAGATTTGTCCTATAAGTTGACATTTCTGAAAGCAAAAAGTAGCAGGACTGTTTCTACAGGTACAATTAACTGGAGCTAAGTGTGTACTCAAAGAGTTTCTATGCTAAATTGCAATACAGTATTTCATTAAAGCAATAGTGTCTCTGCATCATGATTCTCAACATTGCAGCCAAAATACTCTATTAGGCAAAAAATTGTAACATTGTTCAAATAAAACACACATACTTCAGCTGATTCAAGAGTTACAACGCTAGAATATTTTCAACTAAAGTGATTTTTCTTCATATTTATTGTGGTCTTTATTACTTTTCTGTAGTTAACAGAAGTCGCCAGCAGAGGGTACCAATTAACCACGAAAATTCCATCATTAAAAGGGATCTTTATAACAAGAGAAAGGCTGAAAAGTAGATAGAGGTGTTTTCCAGCTTTGATAGTTTTGGTTTGTTCCTTCAGATTTGGTTAGGTATCTTTTTGTGTGTTAAAGGCAATCAAGAAAATGTGTTCTGTTACCTGATGTTCAGATGCTGAATTATAGTTCAATGTCAATAATAAGATCTACCCAGAAAAATTACTTGTATTTAATTTTCTAAAGTAAAAAGAAGATGGTGCAATTGTTGTATAATGTTTTAAGGTTGCAGTAATGTATATTTGTATGAGGTAAGACAGAAGGAGGGGTTTAAATCCACTTTTCCTAGAGGTTGCTAAGAATTAACATAAGCAAAAGCCCTTTTCATAATGCTCCGTTTGAATTGGAGCTGTTACTCACTGTTCTTGGGTCCTGCAGGAGATGGGCTCTTCTCTTTGGTTTTGTAGCTCTCTCCTGTAGGCGTGTATCCGAGCATTGCAAACCATCAGGTTTTTAACTGCTTGCAAGAGCTGCTCCTTCTGTGTGCTCACTGCAAGCAGCTTACAGATACCTTCTCGCATGCGGATTTCAAAGTTGATCTTCTCTTGGATGTCGCTTTCCTAGATATGCAAAAAACGAAACAACAGACTAAACAAAAACCCAACTAACAATATCCTGAATTTTTAACAAGCTCTACTTATTTCACAGTTGGGATGGAAGATTCTAGGTTTTAAAATGATGGTTCTCTCTTCAGAAACAAAAGAATAAATCACAGGATGTAACAGATTCACTACAACTTATACTTGCAAATTCCAAAACAGGTAGTTATATTAACTCACTGTAGTATCTGAAAGTTACTAAAAATTTATGTACCTTTATTTGTCGTTCATTGGATAACAAAATATAGTCCCCTCATAGGGTCACTGAGAGGCCTAAATAAACAAAGCTTATGAACTGTCATCCCACTTTTTACAGTGATCCTTACTAATAAACACTAAACGCAGAAAAATATTTCAGATATTTTAAATCAGAAATTCAATTTCATTACTTCTTTGGCCATCTGAAAAGTTTAAAAAAATGTGGTTTTTTTCACTTCTGGTTGCTGTAAAATTCAGGTAACACCAGAAGTGAAAAAAGGACAATATCCCAATACTTGACTGTTTCAGACCATGAACTGTGGCAGCTTCAACAACACGCAAGGACCATACCTTGTCTGATGGCACAGGCATGTTCATTTCTCATTCAAAAGTATGAAATCAGATAGACCTGCCTATCAAATCACTGGGGGTTTTTTTTCGAAGTGGGGTTTTTTTTCAGGTATTATAAAAACTTCTGGGAAGTCAACTATTTTCCTACCTACTTTCAGAGAAAAGAAACATTTATAAATGTGTATTATTCCTCTCTTCCCATTTCAATAAGGTCAATCCACACCAAGCCAGAAGACAATTAAGGTGAAGGATGTCAGTTTGCTGTCTCCTGAAGGCATGCTAGATGCCACTGATAAATCTGATACTCCTTTCCTAGTTAAGTGGCCATCCCTGGCCAAACCTAGTATTTCTGACACAGAAAAAACAGTGTTGCCACTGTATTGCAGGGCTGCCTTGCAAACACATTGCAAATCAGTGATGAGTGAAGATTTTTCAACAAGTGTCCCAAATACCTCTGCATACATAAGCATCACGACAGTTTTCAGTTTGATAGTACATGTGAACTCAAAACTGCTTTGGGGATGGATCAACGAGCAATTGACTGAAACTCATGGTACAATAATTGGAATTTACAAGTTTGCTATTTCAGCTGGTAGAAAAGTACTGGCAACTGCTCTGCCTCAAGCCTCGAAACAGGATAGAGCTAAGAAGGAGCTAGTTTCCCAGCAACTCAAATACCTCAGAAATCTAGAGCCCATGAAAGGAGCAATGCAGACCATTTTCTTCTTGGGGCTCACTCTGTAATTAGCTGCCTTCGATACGAGGAAGTGACCCTTCCTAGCAGTCATAAGACGCAGGTAGAAGCTCACTACGTAGTAAATCACACAGTGACAACACAGATGTGGATTAGACATCACCATGAAGGAGGACACTGATAAAGTCCAGAGGACTCTCCAGGAACAAAGATGTTTCAATCTGAAAAACTTTTGGGACATGTACAGGTTACCATGATGCCAGCCCTCTGGCACCAGTGTGTTGTTAGGTGGTAAACAGCTCCCAAAGCTGACTGCAGAGAAGTTTTCCATAGAAGTTCTGCTAGTATCACCAACAGTGAATATACAAAGGCCTGCAACCCAGTATGACACCAATTGACTACCCCAGTTTCCCCCCTTGTGGATGCTATCTAAAGTTTCAACCCCAACCATTGCACGTCTGCATCCCCAGCACCTGCTTCTCTAGCCACTCCTTTTCTCAGCTCTCATCCCAGAAGGAAAGCAGCAGCAAATAGCTTTCATCTACCTTCTTTTATTCTGAGTCAAATTTTACACCGCTAAGAAAAGCTAAGCAAGGCCCATTCCTGCCCCTAAGAAATAATTACTCATTCTTTGAAACTAAGATGTCATGGAATTGTCAGAGTTGGAAGGGACCTCTGGAGATCATCTAGCCCAACTCCCCTGCTAAAGCAGGATCACCTAGAGCACATTACTCAGGACTGCACCCAGGTGTGTCTTGAATATCTCCAGAGATGTTCTGCTGTTACAAAGCTGATTTTCATCTCAGAAGAGTGAAATAGTACCTCCCCCTAACAATTCCCTGGCTAACGGGCTCCTGCACTGACCCAGCACAAACCACAGCTCCTCTCTGGGTCTATCACATGGTACATAACTATGGTGAGGAAATAAACTCTCCTAGCCTGGGACATGTACACATCAGGACTGTCAGTATTACAAAAAGGATTTAGTCCATGCTACATCTCAGCCAGGCTCACCTAAAATATTCTGGATTAGCATTAAATTATTGTTAGCTTAAACACTTAATAGCTGAAATAACTGCACAACATAAATCTCATCTGAAGAAATGACTTAGCAGCCTGCTTTGGAATGCATGAAGTTTTCACGTCTAGCAAAAAAACACTGGTCAGCTTCTCTCTTTTTTTTTTTTTTTTTTTTTTTTTTTTCAGCAGTTCCTGCTAAAAATACAAGCACACCATCTGGACTTGGGGGAGTGACACAGCACTGTTTTGCCATATGCTGTCTACTAATGCACTGTTTCCCTCGTGTTCTCCATCTTCCCCACCAGTGGGGGCATAACCCAGACACAATTACTAACACCTGCTGGGATTTTCAGCCCCATACTCAGAAACTGCCTAAGCAATACTTCCAGAAAGAGTTTTTTTAAATTCCTCCCTTAAGTACATCTGTATGAAATTTTAAAGGATTTCTAGTTTTACATAGGTGATGGAGTCACGAAACAAACAAGCAAACAAAAAAATCCAACAACAGCTAATAAAAATTATATGGATACTGCTGAAGGCAGGACAGATTGAAGTTTTACTTTATTTAACTGATACCTTAAATACAGGCTTTCAGAATCTTATTCCAAGGTACACTCTGATTTATTACCACAGAGGCTTAAATCTAAACCCCATAGGTTTACTAGATTTATTTAAATTCAGGCTGCAAGTATTCTTCAAAAACAGAGGCCATGAAGTCAGCTCCTAGCTCAGGGACTTTCCTAGCCAGCCACAGGAACAGTATCTGTTGTAGTTGACAAGAGGAGCTTTACAGACACAGCCCAGTTCAGCTAATTCAGGTTTTTAAGCGACTTGAGGTTTACAAAAGCCTGAAAGTCAATAGGAAAAGCTTCAAGAGCTAGAAAGGCTCAACCTCACGCTCCGAGGCCCCAAAGAGGGTGAGCAGGGACCTGAACCCCCCGAGCTGCATCACCGGCTGTCCCGGCCCCATCAAGCCCCGCCGCGGGGCCGCACAGGGGCCCTTCTCCGGCCCCTCAGCCCGGACCGGCACGCCGAGCCCAAGGGCAGCGCCGGCTCCCGCCCGCCAAGGGCCGCCCCACCGCCTCCGGGGCTGGTCGGCCCGAGTCCTTGACGGGCCGGCACCGTCCCCGCCGCCGCCCCCGCCCACAGCTCACCGGCTCCCCGCCGCCCCCCGGTCCCCGCCGCGGCCGCATCCTCCTCCTCGGCGCCGCCGTTCAAAACTCCCGCCCCTCGCAACGGCCGCCGCGGCCCCGCCCCGCCGACGGCCCGGGGGAGTCGCGGGCTTCGGTCCGCCGGGCGGCAGCAGTGCCAGCCCGCCCTGTGCCCCGGCCCTGTGCCCCGGGGCAGCGCCGGCACCGCTCCCCCTCGGGAGTGGCACACGGGCCGTTTGCTGCCGGCTTCGCAACTCTGGCTGTCCTAGGCAGAGGCACCCAAGTGGTGTCATCCATCCATCCATCCATCGTCCCTGATTTCCTGCCTGTCCTCTCTCAACGCCTGCTTGGCGGGCGGTGGTCGCAAGCACAGCCCCTCACTGCTTCGCACGGGGTTGTCAACATTTGCCAGAAGTAAAATGTGCTGGAAGGAGTGAGATGGACAGCGTTGCTAACAGCTTTGGACAGACAGGAGTCTCCTGGCTAACATACACTTCTTTAAAAGAAAATACAGGTAGAAGGAAAAATGGGCAAAGCTTTGTTGCTTCATCAGGATTTCACATGGGTGCTCAGCAGTTCTGTTTGCCCCGACATGTGCCACCAGGGCACAAGGAAATCTTCAAGGAAAATCCTGAACTTCCAGACTAAAGGTATTTATTCCTCAGTGGAAGGCAGAGGACAGGGAATTCTGCTTCCCTCCAAAGTGTTCAAGTTTCACCTCGAGGCAGAGACAGCAGCAGCAGCCATTCTGCAGTGCCTGTCTCCATCTTGGGCCACCTTTGTGAGGGTAGGGAGGCATTCAGATATTCATCAAATAACTTCATATCATCCTGAAGTCTACTGCATACCATTAGCAGGACACATGCCATGACCGGGAAGCCCTAGCCTAGGTTATATAGACACTACAGCTTTTCCCATTTTTAGATACTCCCCACTGCTCTTTAGCTACTGCAACTTTCTCAAAAAAACTCCTTCTGGACTTCTTACAGCAGAGGGATCCCATCAGGGAACCAAAAGGCTTTTGTTTAATCAAGGTATGATCCTTACAAGCAGCATATGGACAGCCAAGATATCTAAGGGTGGGTTTGAGGGAGATCAAAAGGAAAGTCTCCATGTGATCCTTGTGCTTCATGCATCCCAGAGGAAGCCTCGCATTCCTCTCTCTGCTGCTGAGTTCAGGATTTCAGACACATCAATTGAGACCCATCAAAAGAGGGGAAAAAGAGATACCAAAACAGAGTGCCCTTTTGTTTCATGGCAAGACATATCTCTTAAGGTGTGGTCTGGCCTCTCCTGAATCAATCAGGGATGGGATTTGAGCCTCAAAAATCTCCAAGTCATTTTTGGGGCTACAGCAGAAAACTAAAAACAAGAACATGTCTTGGAAAGACCAGTCTTTAAAATTAAACCAAACAAGTGAAAGTTTCAAGTTAGCTGAACTGTATTATTGTCAAATCAATGCTTGACCAAAATAAGTGAGAAGGAGCTCCAGTCTCAACAAATACCAATGGCTGAAACCCTTTGATGAGTTTTCTGTAAACTATGGGAGCAGCTGGAAAGGACAGCCTTTACTATAAAGATAAACAATCTTTACTACAGATAACTAAGGAAAGAACAACTGTAATTCTGCCTTACCAATATTCATTCACCGACTCACAAGATAAGGTGCTACCACAGAAAACTAATACAAGATGTAAAATAGACACACTGAAACGCTTTCCACCCAGCATGATCCCGAGCAGTTCAGCACTCCAGATTAGATGTTAGAGCAACCCCCACTGGTTCAAGTTTTCCAAAAACACTCCCTGTGAGACTACCAACAACAGCTGTCCTGGGTGTGCACCAAAGGGGTTTTGTTGCTAGATGGATGCATTAAAAATCACTGCAAGAGGACAAGTTATGGCCGAACCTATTTCAGACAATCAGCATCTCTAAAGTCATTTTTGCTGATGGTGTAGACAGCTCCCAAGAACCTGTGGCTGCTTTCCAAGAATTTTAGATGCTAATTAGCATGGTTTTGCAGCACAGTCTGTTCAGCAAATCCCAGTCTTAATAAGTACCAAAATGTGACTACTAATAGCATAAACACCCCATGCCTGCAGCCCTCACATGTTCCTACTGACATTGACTGGAATTGGAACCCTTAAGAAATCGGTGGGAGTTAAATTTGTAGGACTCAACCCTAATTAACGTGAATAGTATCTTCTCAAGCTCAGTGCATATCTTCTCTGGTTCAAATGCCCCGTTTTCCACTACGTTAGAAACCTATCACTGCAAACTCTGGCCTTTCACGCTTTTGCACCTGCTTTGGTTCTCTTTCACATTCACTTCGCAGAGACATTAGGTTTTTCTCTTTTTATAAAATCAAGCTTCATAATTCCATCGATCTGTTAGTTGCTTAATTAAAAACCCTAAACATTTCACTAAACCTGTAGTCCTTTCTCTTAAGGGAACACGCAATCAAAGCTTTAAATGGCATTTCTGCAGGTGTTGTATGAGGCGAGATGTTCTCTCCATGCTCCAGCTATGCTGCCCTGCTGCTGCAGAACAACACATACTAACTTGGAATGAAGAATGCTCTGTGCCTCTTCATTGATGGCAAAGAAACCCAAGGCACAACCTCCAAAACAAGGAAAATCCTGCAGTCACTGCTGCACTAGTACAGAAAAGTCAGAAGGGGGTAGGGTGAATTAAATAAGGGTCTGTATCCTGCCTTCTGGGGTTGCTTAAGTGAATTTTTTTTTTTCAGATGAATCACACCTTCACACCATCCTTTTATTTGCCACTCTTATTTGCATTGCAAAGCATTTGGCTTCCTTCTAGTATCAGGGAAACTGGATAGCAAAGGTAGAGATCATTGCCTGTCTAAATCAGCGTTCTGCCTGAATGTTACATCAGCATATTATTTTAAATGTTAGGCCCATCATTTTGGTTTAGCATGTACAAGATGTCTACACCTACTCTTGACAGCACTGCAGTATTTTTCTTAATTTCTTAGTTCCTACAGCTTGCTACACCTACTCCTTGAATATCATCAGAGTGTGCCAGTAGGAATCTATTAAATTCCAATTCAGATTTCTCCTAAACGGAAATCTATGAAGGTTTGTACTGGATGCATGGAAAATAATTTGCAAGGTTTTTAATAACTGATGTCTACCTATTTATTATTAAACTGAAAAGCGAACTGTTGCCTCTGATTGAGTGCCACTGACCTTCATTACCATGACACATGACCACAACAGACTGGTTAAATGGGCAGAGACTCTGGAATATAGGGTGTTTCTCTGAATGATTACTGAAGCCAGGCCCAAGTAAAAAGGCCACATTGTTAGCCTGGGTAACTCCTTTCTTCACTTCAGCCTGCTCAGGTCAGTTGATGTCTTAATATTCACTTCACTGGGCTGAAGGTCAACATGAAGTCCTACATAACAAATTAATTATAGGTAATTACTGTCATGCACATCTGCTCCAGTTTTAACTAGATATGGTACAACTTAATCTTCTAGCCAACGATAGTGAGCTAAAGCCTAACCCTACCAAGGTGAAAGCCATAGCAAAAGAAAAGCTTGTAGGTTCTATTTTACCTAACTGGGCAGTCTGAAGTACTTATCTCCTCTAAGGTAGTTGTGGAGTCAGACAATTCAGATGTCATCCTCAAACGTGCAGGTGCCTAAATTAGCTAGGATGCATCAGCCTTACCCTTCCTCTGATAATGAGACACAGAGGCCACAATAGCTTAAACACACTGTTTACTTCAGGTGTTCTCAGATTAGTTTTACCCTAAAAGCTTGCTCATCTTCTGCTCAGTGTTTTTAATATTCTGCAGTCCTCCTTCAGCTGCTCTAGTGCTCCAAATGGCACTGGGGCTACATCTCCATGTGATGCTTTCCTAGAATATTTATGGCACCATTAACAAAACACTGATACAGGTGCTTCAATGAACTATTCTGTTGATAGT
Organism: Apus apus; assembly: GCF_020740795.1. Classification (NCBI taxonomy): domain Eukaryota; kingdom Metazoa; phylum Chordata; class Aves; order Apodiformes; family Apodidae; genus Apus; species Apus apus. The sequence goes on from NC_067285.1 coordinate 31,345,153, forward strand.
GTCATATTCCTGTAGGATTTCTAAAATAAACAGTGAAGGCTGAAAAAGCACAATTAATTATTTTTCCTTTTCCAGAGAAGAGTCCACAAACTGGCTCTGCCCAGTACTCCTGATGTCAATCCCATCTTGAAATGCCTCCAGATTAAATTGGTGTAGCCTCTCTAAAGTACCTATCTAAACGGAGTCAATGCACTCAAAATAAATTTCATAACAGAAATATTAAATTTCAAAAAAATCCATCCCCATGTGACTTTGGAAAACAATTTTTGAGCTCAAACCTGAAAACCTTAAAAATCAAACAATGCGTGACTTGAATCTGCAGCTTGATGATCCTGTGTGTCTTAAAGTTGCTCATGCATAGGACAAGATGCTAAGAGTGGTTAACTGAGGTAGACCACTGGTTTTGAGGCCAATTCACAACTTGAAGCCACTGTGGTCCCCACAAAGGTATGGATTGAACCCCATCAGAAGTATCCTGTTGGATAAAGATCCTCACAGGTGATTGGTGGCTTCACTAGATTTCCTCCAGTTAGGAAGGCACTTAACACGAACACAGGGTGTCTAACAAAGCATGAGTTTTGCAGCCTTTCCCTAAGTTTAGAAATGCATATGATCTCTCTTTTATATCTGATTTCCTATCTCCACAGCATTTGAAGGAACAAAACTGCCTTTATTCCTTTTGCCACCAAAGTTGGTTCAAGTTGGCAACTTGGATCCATTGCTAATAGGGGGACATTTACACACAGAGAGAGTAATGATATCTATACAAAAATTATACTCCTCTGTGACCCAGAGGTCCTTTCAATATTGAAAGGTTGTTCAGTATGAATAGGATTTCTTAGAGGATTTACACTGTCACTCCAGCTGATAGCTTATGTCAGGATTTCTCTGTTGGGTCCTGTTTCATTTCTTATGCATGTACTGGAGGTGGCATTTGATGTATAAAATACCCAGTCTAAGACAGATACATGCAAATGTTTACTGGTGAAGTCACCATTTTGTGTCACAGGAGAATCTAACTGGTCTTTTATGGTTTTTCCTAATTGATCTTGCACAGGCAAGTGAAAAGTCACTGTATCATTCAAATGGTTGCCATTTTGAATTTGAAAGAGGGAATAAGTGCACTGACAATATCACAAATGTAAAGATAAACTCCTATAAGAGAAAATAATGATGGAAAATCACTTTCCTTTTGATGGCCAGAGAACTGCCATCTGCTGGGAGAGCAGATGTGAGCCCACTTCCGGTAGAAATTTCCAGTGAAAAAGAGAAGACTCTTCAGTTACCTCTCAGGGTGATCATCAGATTTCCTGTTCAAAGGTGAATACAGGTTGGGTAACTGTTGATGGTCTCTTTTTTTTTTTTTTTTTTTTTTCTTTTTCCCCCCCACAATTTAGACTATCTCTGCAGAAGACCATACTTGGCAAATGGTCTTTGCCTGAAGTGAGTTTGTAGTCTGGTCTTATTTTTCCCAAGTGGAAATTTTTTTCTTTTTAGGGAGAGAAAAATGTCCCAGATGTGTGGTCTTGAGCCTGAGCAACATAAGGCACCCTCTGGGCAGCCACACGTGTTCCAGTTCCCCCTGCATTGCAGGATCACTACAGAAGTAAACAGTGACTGTCCCTTACCAACAGACATTTTGAGATGACAGTTGTCATCCCAAATAACTGAGGCACAAAACTCATGACTCGTAAGACTAGTGAACCAAACACTATTTCTTCACATTTCACACACTTTGGGGATTGTTTTGATCCTGCCACAGGGAGATTATTTAAAGGGGCATGGGGAGGAATCTGTAGTTTACTGGAAACTCACTTTGCCCTCAGAAATGTTTCTCATCAATAAGCACTTGGTTTGTTTCAACAGTTTTCCCAGTTACACTTAGAGCTATAACTGTCTATAGCTCTGTAGTTCTTCCTGCCTTGCCAAAAAGTGATGGTTTTTCTGCATTTTTCTAAGTCCTTAGCTGGGAACCAGCTGCATAAATGGGCATTTTTCATAAAGATTAGGCCAAGAGAGAGAGCTAAAACAAGAAGGATTAAGGCAAATGTTATTTCATGAAAATAACACAGTAAAACCCAAATAATTTCTCGTTACTATCTATGTACTTTTTAAAAGCCACATAACCATTTGTGGTTGGAAATTTCTATCAGAGGTTTTAAGCCTGGTCCTTGAGGAAAACCTGGCTTGTAATTATGCAATTATGTCCTGTTTCTCACAGAAACAGATACCGAAAAACCCCTGAGCAGTTCATCCACTTGAGTGCTTAGATGAAAGAAAAACATCCACAAGGATAAAAATATTTCTGTTTTTAGAAATGCCAGTTAGTTGTCCATTCCAAGCATCCCTAGTCCCTGATCTCCACCAAAACTGTAGTTTTTCCTGTTACTCCAGTTCCCCTTGAAGTCAAACCACAGAAAGAGGATGACATTGGGCTATACCTATGTTCTCCTCAATGCCAGATGGAAACATTCAACAGTTGGACTTGATGATAATAAAGGTATTTTTCAACAAACCCATTCTATGATTTCTTGCTAAATATAGTACTTTTTGCCTAGTAAGTAGACTCATTTTTATTCACCATTATGAAAAAAAAGGGGTTGAATAGCAAACATGAGTATCTGCATTTTACCTGAGGTTCATTTGTCAGAGATTTCTATCACCCTTCTAACCATTTCACAGCCTGTTAAATGAGCTGAGACGATGCTTCATGTCACTGTTGGTGTTTTAAATTACACATAATGGTAACAATAAATAGTATCTCATGTTTTTTACAGACAATTTCATCTGGAAGAATAAAATACCTAGTTCTGCCTGGATGCATGTTTGACTTACACACACGCACACATTCATTTGCTTATTTTAAAAACCAATTTGAGTCCTAAGAAGCTATTTCTAGCACTTGATTTTAACTGTGTGTTTGTACAGCGTGATTAAAATGCCATCAGGTTGTTCAAAGAAAACTCAACAAATAGCAAGCAAGATCTTTTCTAACAGGTTTTTTAAGCAGCTATTGCAGACCCAAAGGGGATGTTATCCAAGTCTGATCTGGGACACAGACAATCAACTTTAAAGGTAATGCCCAAATACATGTAGGCAAACAGTGTTTGTGCACCAATGCCTGAAAAAGGCAGTTTTAACCAGTAAGATAAAATCTCTGTTTTCTCTTATTCTTGCCTCACTCGGGAATGTCTTCCCTGACCCCATCAATCAACAATCTCTACTACACTGAGTCATCCTTCTTACACATATATGCATTACGTTTTATGGGGGAAAACGCAAGCAGAAGCAAGCCACTAACATAAAGACCATTTTTACTACATGTATTTCACAATGTGGACACACATATTATGATCTGAATTTTTTAAAAAACAGCCCAGCTCTTTCATACAGTCCCTTCCAGACCTGCATCAGCTTTCACCTTCAATATGCCAGCCCAGGGGGAAGCTTTGAAAGACACAAGTGGACTATTGCTCCTCAGCTGCCCTTTGTGTCTCGCCAAGTCTCTCCCCAAACCTTCTTCTCTCTCCATATTCTTAATGAGGGGCATGTTCTTTCACACACACGTGTGTTGTTACATCTGCCTGCTACACAGACAAGTACATGCTCTTGCTGAATTGATTTAAACAGGCAATTGGCACCAACAGGCACTGCAGCACCCAGAACTTCATTGGCAGCTTTCGTGCAGGCAGTACACACACCACTCATCTGAACAGGTTTTTCTCATCACCACTGCAGTCACACAAATTTTTAGACATTCCTTCTAAATTATCTTACTCTGTGGCATCGCTAAGCAGGCAGAGAACAACTACATCTTTGACCATTTTAGGAGGTAATAACTTTCAAACATAATTGAGACCACATTGGTTTACATACAGCCAACTGAACTTGACCAGCAGTCATCTTGACAGTCAGCTAGGAAGTCATCCATAGTAAACAGGCTTCTCCCAGATATGTATCTGAGGGCTCAAAGATGTTTTTACGGGACAAATCATTCTCTTGTTGCTAACGGCTTCGCCTCTGCACATTTCTGAACTACATTTACTGATCTACTCACATAGCCTAAGCTTTGGATAAAATGTTTTGGCAGAGAACAGAAAGCTGACAGTGTGCCCTAACTGGGTAGCATGGCAGCTTTTGTGTTAGCCTTGGAGAGAAACTTGGGAAATTTCACATGCTGGAAAGGCTCACCTGAATTTAACATAGGAATCAGTCAGTCTGGAGATGGAAGTAAGCCTATTTGGGCTCTGTTTCTGCTCCCTGTGGGAGGATCTGAGGCTACAAATTACATAAAGAGCCATCTGGGGTGCAAGAAATTTAAGGAAAAGATAGAATGCAGCAAACTACAATAGTACTTCTTTTTTCCTTTAGTGAAGACACATTCCAGTTTCCAGTCTCCTCTGGAGCTAACAGTGTCTAGTCCCACAGCCTTCAAGACCTACTGCCTGAAAAACAGGAGTGTATGTGAAAACATCTGGTTTTGGGAATCAGCTGTTACTTATCTTTCAAATCAACAGTTTTCTTGTGCTTTCACTGCCAATACAGCAGTGGCAGGAGCACAGTCTTTCCTAAAGACTATGCCTTTTATTTACTTAATCTTCCCAAGGATGCATACAATTAAGATTGGCTAGAACATGGAGTAGTCTAATTGTCTGCCAGTTCATCACCCTTTTTAGTCCTTGCGAATGAGAATCTGTCATTGACTTCAGAGCCCTCTTTTGAAAAGAACCTGCTCTGGGTGTAAAATCATTAGCTGAATCTAATGCTCACCACCAGTGCCTTCAAAGTGGTTAATATTAAAGATGATCCATCACCTTGCTCTGGGCACTGCAGATTTAGCAGTTGCAATGGGTAGCATTCATTATAACAAAAATAAAATTGTCTTTTGAAGGACAATGAACTCCTGCCTCATTTTGCACTACACAAGACGTGGTTTTAACATTTGGCACAAAATACCCAATGTAACTAAAGGCCAATTCTGCAGTGATCTAGCACCTAACACTCCCACAATATGTGCCATTTAGACAAGAGCAGGGCTGCAACAAGGGAAAAATGATGCTTTGCCTTCATGTTGGCCCCGTGTGCTCAGGTGAATTTCACCCCATATCTAGCAAATTTCTCTCAATGATATATGCAGCCTGTTGCAGAAGAGGCAAAGGACTTCAAAATGACTGCAGCGACTTGGCTTTTCTTGCTCAGTTTGAGCTGTTGTTTGACTGCGACATGAATACTGAACATTGCCAGCAAAGCTAAAACACTAGAGAGAACCAGCACATAGGAACTAGTAAGTGCTCTGTACTTTCCTTCTAAGTCCATCCCTTTATTGCAGATCATGGGGTCCTTTTCTTCATCATATATGACAGCTGTTGGTTTAAGTGTCTCACTCTCCAGTTACTTTGAACCCCACTAACTCCCCTCATTTGGTGTCCTGCCCCTGCCCAATTGCAGAAACCTCCAGCCTACCAGTCATTCTCCCAGGAAAGCAACAGTTGCTGCCCCAGACCTTTACACGTACTGCAAACTAGAAAAAGAACTGCTCATATGAATATCTGAAAGGAGAAGAGAGAAGGTAAGAGGAGACAGTGTGAAGGAATAGAAGCAATTTTCCCTAAACATCAAATAAAATCAATATACTTTCAGATGGTATCAAAGATGCAGATCAGAAATGTCTTCTGTATTCCTTTGTGATACCCACCACAGCTGAGCACTGTCCTTTTTATGTCTCTGCTTTTGCAAATGAAAAATGTTTAAAATCCCAGCACATAGGATTAGGCACCAAACCAAGGTAATTAGTTACAAATGGCAATTTTCAGTCCTTTCATAGCCTTTTGGGGCACTTTTTTAACTTGGGAAATCAGTGTGATTTATTTCGTACGTATATCCTCTAACATGGAAGGCATGTGACATGACCTTTTAAAAGTGATATTCCTTATCATCCAATGTCAGTTGCAGAAAAAACGCTATCAGAATGAAATACATTGAAATTCTCTTTTGCTGGTGTGCTTTGTGCTCTTCTTTCTTTTGGAGAAAATGTCTGTATTTTAATAAGTCCCAATGAGAAAAAGGGTTTACTGCAGGGAGAATTCCTTCTTTAGAAGTTATTCTGAAATTTTTGCTGCCTTTCATTCTATTTTTTTGAGTGGGGCAGCTTATTCCAAAAATGAATGACCCCCTTTCTGCAGCAGATTGTATCTCATTTGGGAAGAGCTCCAGGAACAGCAATTGCTGTACACCTCTGTGCTCTGTTCTGTATTCTTTCAATGTGTATGTCCAATACCTAATCCCACAATTAATACCTGAAGGGGAACTCAAGCGCTAGACAGAGCTGGCGTATGCCAGGCCAGTTTGTTGCAGCCACGTATAACATCCTGTCCCAGTTGGAGAGCCATGCTAGGTTAGTCCCTCACTGCCACCAGTGATGTCCTTACCCTGTTCAACTGCTGTTACTTGTCCCCAAGTACCAGACCTGAAAGTCCCAGCACTGCTGCCAAAGGTGCTGCTACACTGTGCAAGATTTCAAAAGGCTGCCATTGTGGAGAGCAGGAGCGAGCTGGCTTTATTAAAAGGCTCCAGCTCATTCTTGTGCACATTAAAACTTAGAGCTGAGACTTTGATCCACCGAGTAAAGGCACTGGAAACTCAGCATGTTACTCTTCCCCTTCAAAATGTACACAGTAAAGAGTAACCCAGTTGGAATGCAAGTCTGGCCAACTTTTCTTCTCTTGAGAGGTGTTAGTTGCATTTTCTTTATCTTTCTAACTAACTGAAGTAACTTTTTTTGAGGAAAAATCAAAATGGATGAAGTGCAGGCCAGACCCATTGCCAACACTCCTCCCCATCTCTTTCTTCTTCTGTATTTGGAAAATATGCCTGCAGCCTGGTCACACCTGACAGCTCTCGCCAGGAGTGAGCTAAATGGTACAAAAGAACACAAAAGAGAATGCTTTGTTCTCTTTTTTATCCTGAAAAGCATGCAACGGTGTGGGTAGAGAAGAGAAAATCTAAACAACTGAAGTCAGCTCCAGCCAGGGGTTACCTATGGGAACACTAATGACTTTGCAGAGTGCAGAAAGGCTGGAAGCAGCCTGAAACGGGGCGGGATAAGCTGCAGCACTCTCACAGCAGGCTGCCTCTCTTGTTGCCGTGACAACAAAACTCATTTGAAAACACAGCCTCTACTTTTTTTTATTATTTCAAAAGATGGTAGATCTAGACTTTCCGTGACCAGATCTGAGCCTCCCTAAAGAGGAGAAGGCAACAAGTAACCAGCACCGAACAGCCACACAAACCCAATGCGGACACTGATGCGCTCTTCCTTCCTGTTCACTCTCTCTGCAAGTGGAGTGTTTATCCATCAGTATGCTGGAAATGCACCATGGAAAGGCTCTTTCCTACTAAGTGGGTATGAGTGCCCATGGCAGTAAAATAAACTTGGTTGTGTGTTTGTTGTACCCTGAACATATCTGCATGCATGAGTCGCAGTGTAAGGCTCCACTACTGTAGAAGTCACTAAAGCAATCCTTACAAGATTCTAAGGTCTTTCCTTAGAATTTTTTACTCACTTGTTACTTCCTCTCAATATACAGAGAGAGAGGAAATGGTAAATACAGGTAAGTTTCAGCAGCTCAAATAATCACCTGCATCTGTCATGTCACTTCCCAGCATACAAATTAACTGAGCTGAACAGACATACCTATTTCAGGCACAGGTTTTGCAGCAGGATGGCGGAACTGTGCTGCTTGCCAGAGCCAAAAGCACAATCCCATCTGCATGCAGTTGTGTGCATCTATCTTTATATACTCATGCATAGTTTAGTAAAACTTCCCCAACAGAAATTCTGTGCAGATTCACATCTCTGCTAAACTGGGTAGATCAAACAGTGAAGACCTGGCTGGGGAGTGCTGGCATGAAGGGGAGAGACAAAAATTTCTCATAGAAATTTCTGACACTCCTTTCCAAAGCAAACCAGTGCACAAGCAATGGCAATCAGAGGCTGCTGAATGCAGCCAAACCGATCCTGGGGAATCCATTTCTATGCCACAAGAAAAAGGCTCCCACAAACTTGTCAGGACTGTGAGCCTGAAGGGGAAGTTGGCTGCAAGTAAAACCAAAACTGATTCACCTATTTTCTAGGATGAGAAAAAAAAAAATATCAGAAGATAAACAACTTTGGTAACTCTTGGAAAGCAAACTGATTTTATAAAACTCCCTTTTCTAGCCCCCTTCTGGAAAGTAGCATTATCAGCCAAACAAAATTTACTTCACTTTTTAAATATGATTTTTAAACTTGTAGAAACCCTCAAATTAAGAAGAGGTTGGGTAATCAGTTTCCACCAAAAATCAGAAACTAAGGGACAGCAGATACAGATCACTACCTGAAAAAAAACTGAATATACTAAGTATTCTACCTTTCTTTCAACACCAGGTAGGTTGGTACATGCTGGTTTCATTTAAATAACTTTCATCCTTCTGGAAATCTTACTGCAAAGTTTTTAAAGAGATCTTGAAAGGGAGGTGCATACAAATACTGTGGATAATGCCTCCCCAGCGCTTGGCAAAATTTCAGGGATGAGTCATACATTATGGCTGTGTAGATTTGGGCTTTGTGTTAAGCTATATTGTACGATTCTACCCACTCCCAATTTAAATCACAGGGGATGAAGCTCAGACATGTAATGGTTGATGTACGTCCTCCACTGTAAAAAGCACACGTATTGATAAATCAAAGGGAGACTGTTCCCTGAACGTTGAGAGAAGGATGGGACTGCACATCCAAATAGGAGAACCAGTAGATAACTAAAGAGATGAGAAGTAGGATCCCAATCCCGCAAAACAAATATATAGAGTACAAGTAAACCCTGAGAAATCTTGAAAGATTTGCTGGGGCTAGATGGCTGCTAGTCAGCTGGAAGGGGTGGGTGGGTGTCAGCTCTTCTAAATGTGGGTGGAGCATCAGGTAGCATCCCACTAGGCTAAGTTCAACTCACTGGTATAGCATTCATCTGCATCTCTGAGCATCAGCACTGCGTACCTTTCCCTGATGTGGAGAAGGTGGAAAGGCAATGAGCACAACAGAGAGAGATAATGGACAACAGAGGACAACAGCAAAGAAAGCGGGGACCAAAAGCATGTCACACCCACACATCTGGTCCTGCCAGTGTTGGTGTCCTTCACAGAAACACTCAGGACACCCAAATCTGGAGGCAAGAACAGTTCAAAACTATTTCCCCCTGACCTCTCTTCTAGTTTTTGGTACCACTTGACGACAAAAGAAGGGAAAATCACCACACTTAGACACGATAATCCAGGACAACTAACTCATGTAAAACGTTGCAGCCTGGATGGCAGCCCACACACTTTAGAGATTAGCTGAAGCTCTGAATTGCAATTTGAGTAACTTCCTTTGATGTGCCATCTGGTGAATCGTTTACTGGGAATGTCTTAATCACATCAAAGGCATCTATCAATGTGCATGGATTTTCCCAGTATATAGGACTCTGCCTATATATTGTACTCAAGGAACGGAGATATTAATACCAAATGAAACTTTACCACAGTGGTTTCTCCAACAGTAATTAAAAAAACCTGCAGCATATTACCACTATGGCCTCAAGCACCAGATTTTATAAGAACAATATTTCACTATTACCTCAAAAAGGCTGCTACTCTACAATCAGCCTTATGTTTCTGAAAATTTGTAAAAATGGACACACATCTACAACATTGAAAAAAAGCTGAGAAGCATATTCCCCTACTGAAGGGACCCACTGGCAGCATGATGTAACACCAATAACATCCACTCCTCATACTCAAAATGGAAATCCCATTTCTACTGACTCCCCTTCCTGAAATCCTGAGGCTAAACTGGGGTCACACTCACAGAAAAAAAAAAAATCTTCCTAGCTACTAACATAGTTTTAGAAAACCCCACATACTATTATATTCAGTATTCTTAGCACGTTCATCAGGGACCTGGATGAAGGCACAGCATGTACCCTCAGCAAGTTTACTGATGATGCAAAACTGGGAGGACTGGCTGATACACCAAAAGGCTGTGTTGCCATTCAGTAAGACCTGGACAGGTTGGAGTGTTGGGCAGAGAGGAACTTCATGAAGTTTAACAAAGGCAAGTGCACCTTTGGGTCCTGCAGCTAGGGAGTAATAACTCTGTGCACCAGTACAGGTTAGAAACTGACCTGTGGGAAAGCAGTTCTTCAGAGAAGAACCTGGGAGTCCTGGTGGACAAACAGGTTAACCATGTGCCCCTGTGACCAAGAAGGCCAACAGCATCCTGGGGTGCATTAAGAAGAGTGTGGCCAGCAGGCTGAGGGAGGTTATCCACTCTACTCTGCCCTATTATGGCCACATCTGGAGTGCTGTGTCCAGTTCTGGACTTCCCAGTTCAAGAAAGGCTAGAAACTACTGGAGAGAGTCCAGTGGAGGGCTATGAGGATGATAAGAGGACTAGAGCATCTCTCTTACAAGTGAAGGCTGAGAGACCTATTCAGCCTGGAGAAGACTGAGAGGAGATCTTATCAATGCTTAAACATATCTAAAGGGCAGCTGATAAGATGATGGGGCAAGACTCTTCTCAGTGGTGCCCAGCAACAGGACGAGGGACAATAGGCACAAACTCCAACACAGGAAGTTCTGTCTGAACATAAGGAAAAACTTTGCCAGTGACAGAGCACTGGAACAGGCTGGCCAGAAAGGCTGTGGAGTCTCCTTCCCTAGAGATACTCAGAATCTGCCTGGATGCAATCCTGTGCAACCTGCTCTAGGTGAATTTGCTTTAGCAGGGGTTTGGACTATAAGACCTCCAGAGGTCACACTTCCAACCCTTACCACAACATACCATATTCCCAGAAAGACACGGCCAGACTATATCTATTTGCACGTATCATTCTCGTCTTGCAGCTTAAACGCTTTTAATTGTTTATCCTTCAGCATCTTCCCCACACAGCTCATGGACAGGACCCTGCAAACCCTCCCGAATCCCAACCGAGAGGGCCCAGGCAAGCGAGCCCCGGGGGGGGGGGGCGGGGAGCGGCCCGGCTCAGCGTGGCCCCGGCCCCACGACTGCCGGGGCACTGCCCCCCGCTCCGGTCCTGCCGCCCCTACCGCAGCCAGCGCCCGGAACCCCCGGTTGGCCCGGCCCCGCCCGCCCGGCCCCGCCCCGCCGCCGGGCGGCGAGAGCGTGTGGCGGCGGCGGCGCCGCGCTCGGCCTGATTTACGGCGGTGCCGCAAAGGGCTCCCCCGCCGCGCCGCCTCGGGCTCCGCCACCAGCAGCACGTCGGGTGAGTGCGGCGGCGACCCTGCGGGCGGCTGAGCCCCGCGCCGAGCCGGGCCCGGCCCCGCTCCGCCCCGGCGAGGCCCGGGCGGCGGCCGAGGCGAGCAGAGCCGCGTCGCGTCTCCGGAGCCCTGCGGCTGGCCGGGACAGGGCGGGGCGGGCCCGGTGCCTCCCCTGGCAGCGGGCGGAGATGGCCGGATAGCCCTGAAAAATCACTGGGAAAGTTTCCCAAGTTTCCCGGCAGGGCTGCCGGGCTGCCCCGGCCAGGCCTGAACGCGGGCTGTTTTCTCCCACCCAGGGCCCGGCGAGGAATGCAACAGACGGCCCGGGATGAAGGCAGGCAGCCCTGGCCGGAGCCGCTCGGCAGCGTCAGCCTCTGCCTCCCCTTCCGCTGCCCGCGGTGCGGCGACCACAGCCGGTTCCGGAGCCTCTCCTCGCTGCGGGCACACCTGGAATACAGCCACAGCTACGAGGAGAGGAGCCTCCTGACCAAGAGCAGCCTCTTCTCGCCCCTGAAGGACGCGGAGCTGATCTCCCCGCCCGAACCCACCGCCCAGGGCAGCCCGGGCAGCCCCGGCAGCGGCGTGCAGCACAAAGGGCCCTACCTGAGCTTCTGCGGCAGCGGGAAGCGCGAGCAGGCTCTGGAGCTGGAAGCAGAGCGGCCCGTCTCCTACGTGTCAAACTATGCGCCGGCTGACTCTCCCAGCGAGCAGGTTCCAAAACCTGGCCTCCCGGCCACTGACTCCAAAGCCTCCTTCGAGGCACACGTCAGAGAAAAGTTTAACAGGATGGTAGAGGCCGTGGACAAAACGATCGAGAAACGAATCGACAAGCTTACCAAAGAGCTGGCCCAGAAGACAGCGGAGCTACTGGAGGTGCGGGCAGCTTTTGTGCAGCTGTCCCAGAAGAAGCAGGAGGTGCAGCGACGGGAGCGGGCTCTGAGCAGGCAGGTGGACGTGGCGGTGGAGATGATCGCAGCCTTGAAGCAGCGCCTCACCGAGTCCGAGGAGGAGCTCCACCGCAAAGAGGAGTAAGTGGGCAGGCGAGAGCTGGTGGCTTTGCGCGGGCTGGCCAGCACCTGGCGAGGGGTGGCTGTTCAGTTGCTTGCTGGTTATAAAAGAGTCTGGTGCCACCAGCTTCTGGTCGCTGTGTTTCACAGCCCCTGTGGCCGTGTCTCCTGAAAGGCAGGGGACAGCTCCCCGAGCAGGTGGCTTTCATGCTTGATTCCCCAGGGACTTTTACACCCTCTAGTGACTGTGTTATGTCCCTTTTTCATGGGGTAGGGTGGAGTAGAAGCTGTCATCAGCGTGTAATCTGCTTTACACTGACACCTCTAAGCCACTATCTTTTTAAGAAGAGAGGGGTGGCTAAGTGCTGGAGGAAGTAGGTAAGAACAGCCAGTAGCACGTTTCTCCTGAAGTCTTCCCACCAGGGTCAGCAGGGCTGTCCGAGGAGCGGGATGGTCTCCCATGCAGCAGCAAAGCTGCATTGGAGACAGTGCTGAAAAGGCTGTGTCCAAGTAGGTGTTTTAGATGAACACAGAACTGTGAAACTGGAATCACTTATTGGGAAACAGGAAGCAAATGCCAGAGTCGTTTTGACTAACCTCGGCCATCTAAAAATGTGTTTGTGATGCATCCATTAAAAATACAGTGATAGATGATGTATTATTTATACATGAACTACTTAGTTTATTCAGCATTTGCTGAAACCTTTCAGGCTTTTCATAGCAGCATAACTTCTTTTAGAGGAATGCAAATAAAGAATCTTGGTGGTGGAGTGCCTCTAAACCAATTCATCTGCTTACAGAGGGAAAAGATGAGAAGTGCTAGTTGCCATGACACTGATCTTAGAAGAAATAAGGAAGGTGGTGTAGGAATCCAGTGTAGAAAGTTTGGAGGGCTTTCATTGTTCCTTCCTGTAGGCTAAGGACAAGAAAGAAAATATTATGGCTCTTGTATCAGCAGAAGTCATTTATCTTGAGGCAGTGCTATAGAATTCCCAGAAGAAGGGACACCAAAGGTGGTGGGATTCAAGCATCTGAGGTTTGTATCCTCCTTGAAGGGATATTCAACAGAACCTCTGATTTTTTAAATATCAGGTAGTACTTACAGAAGAGAATACTGAAGTACTAAAGATAAAGCTAAAGATAGTAGTGGAACTGAGACAGATTAGAAAGTGGGCTGGAAGGAGGCCATGATGGTAACTTACAGTTTGAAGCAGTTCTGGTATTCTCATCTAGCCTAGTTGCCCTTACAGGCTGTTTCACAAGCATGATTCATCCTATTTGTTCAAGAAAAGTGTCTTATAGGGGAAGAGATTGCTCTGTGGAGGTCCTTCCTCCTCTGCTGACTAGAAAGGACCTCAGGTAAACAGCTGTCTTAGGCTAGATGCTGCACTTCAGATATCTAAAGTCAAGTGGTATGAATCTTACCCCATACTAAATGTGGAATGTACCTTTAAAATTCAAGGCTTGAGATCCACAGGAAGAACATGACTGTAAGGAGAAAGCAGAAACCATTCAGTGGAGCAAAACCAGAGTGCTGGAGAAGAAGAAAAGATCTTGTGGAAAAAGAGGAAGGGGGAAAGAGTTCTGTGGGTAGAAAGGAGTAATATGGTATGGCAAAGGGCACTGATCTGTGAAAAGAACAAGGCAGCAGGAGTTGTGATTTTTAACTATAGTACAAAAAGGCATAAGGAGGAGGCTTCTTGCCCCCCTAGCAGAGTGCTTGCTAGCAGCAGTGGTAAGCTGTGGTTCTCAGGCCAGAAAAGACAACACAGAATGAGAGGAGAAGTGGCAAAACACAGTCCCTCACACTAGAACGTTGCTAGGCCTGGGAAAGGGTCAGAAGCTCAGATGATTGCTGTTAGAATTCTAGACATCTCTGAAGGAGGAGGCTGAATGCATAAGCAGATGAGGAGGTGATTCTGTGTGTAGCTCCTAAGTTGGTGTTACAGGGAAGAATGAAGGTTATTTGACTAATAAGAAATGCTAACCAAACAGGCAGCTGCTCAAAAGCCTTTACCTGAGTACCCAGAGTATTGCTCTTCTAGGATTACTGCTGGCTTGCTTCAGCTTTCAATAAAGAACATAAAAAAAACTTGGAAGTAAAAGCAGCAATAGGAATGAGAGAATAGATACTACACAGTGGTGTGTTAATTTCTAAAGGCAAATTAGCCTAGTGCTTGCTAGTGGGTAACACAGAAGGATGATCAGCCTAGAGTATCCAGGGGGAAAAGGGGGAAGTGATAGTATGTTCTTGCAAGTGCATGTGCCTTGCTCCATAGCATTGCCTCTTAAAAGTCACTATGAGGGTACTCCAAGGAGGCTGAGAGGATAGGCAGGCTGTAAGAATAGGTAGAGTTCACTCAGAAAAACTGAAAATACGTAAATTTTTTCTTGTTCAGATGGTTCTTGCATTTCCCATCTCGGAGGATTACAAAGGATAGTCCCATAAAAAAGGCACTGTATGGATTCCCAATGAAAGGGTCATCATATAATTAGTAAATCGAGAAGGCAAGTAAGTATAAACAATAATTTGTAAAAGCAGGACTAGTACTTATAGGGGCAGCTTTTCAGCTCTGAACCTCTAAAAATGTCTGGGACACTTAGCTTTGTGGCAGTAGCCAGGGGGCACTGGATGGTACCCTCTGGCAGAGGGGAAAGAAAGTATGTTCATTACTCTGGCAGCAACAGTGTCACTTGCCTGGTTTCCTCCTGAACTGCTAGTAAATTCTGAGACCAGTCTCCATATTCAGTCCTTTGTGTGTTCAAAAAACTTATTCATTTGCTGTGCTGAGAAGACTTTATCCTTTAAAAAAGGAGGATCTCAACTTTGGCATTGATTTCTGGAAGAAGTCCAGATGATTAGAAAGCCAAACAGGACTGCTTAATGGAAATTGCAGAAGCAGGAGTTCTCACTGCAGATTGTGGAAAGTCAAAGGCAGCCCTTCGGGACTGCTTTGATGCTTGCTGACCTTCAGAAATAAATGCTTTCATCAGTTTCTTTGGATTTTTATTTTTTTTAAAGCCATCTTGTGAATACAGATAAGTTTTCCCAAAACTAGCATTGATATTGAGCCACTGTAGCTGAAAATTTGCTCTTTGTAGGAGGAAAAAGCAAGCCCCTGTTTTCCCTGAAACACCTCCTTATCATCCTATTTCTAAGGAAGTAAAAGAAACAAGTCTTCCTTTGGCGTCTGGTTATCCCCAATAGCAAAGGCCATGGACTGGGGTTCATGTAAAAACAAAAAACGTTTTATAATCAACATACATTTCTGGATCTCAAACTGACTGAGGTATGACTACTATAGATTGTTCTGAAGGTTTAAAAAAATCCCAAACCACCCCAAACCAACAAATGATCCAAAAGAGGGAAAAAATTCTGGTCCAAGACTTAGATAAGGTCACAAAAATTATTCTTTGGAGGCACTGTAGAGAAACTGACAACTGACATAAAAGCTGTGATCCTCTACATGGCCACATTGTTAGAAAGCTGGATTCTCTGGTGTGTTCCATAGAGCAAGCAGCAAGTCTGTAGGCATCGCAGCTCCAATAGAGTTACGTTGTCATTGCTAATCCAAGTACTAAATTCAAATGACAGCACTAAGAGGTTTTACTGTTTACTCCCTCATTCCAGTGAGACAGAGGTGTGCTGGTTCTGGCCCCCAGCAGACACAGGGCTGCCCATTTGAAGAGTTTGTAGGGATCAGTAGGGTTATTTCTCTAGACCTATCAGTTGATCTTTTTGGTTTTTTGTTGGTTTTAAATAAAGCCTATAGCAGTCCAGCAAAGGCAGTGATAAAGCAAATATATCCCTTTAGTTAAATGTTACTCCTGTTCTCTTACCAAATATCTCTGCTAATGTACATACTAGTGTGATGCCCTTGTAGAGATGAGCTTTGGTGAGCGGCAAGACAGGTGGCAGTACCACACTAATAATACTAACACACAGCTGAAGTAGTCTAAACACAAGAAAGTGTTACAGAAGTCACTCTTGTATCACTCTCATATTTAGAAAGTCAAAAGGTCAAAGCTTTTTTATTATTATTTGGAAAAAGAAAAAAGAAAACAGGATATTCTACAGAAGCAGGTACAGCTACCAAAGGTCACAGTTCACCAACCTGCCTCAGCTGGCCCCTGGACGTTTTGATGAATGATGACTACAGGGTTGAGCTTTCAGCAGAGCTGCTGAGCAAATGCATGATTTCATTAGAAAATATGCCTGGAAAGGGATTATTCAATGTTTGATGAAGGATAACGCAACACAGAGTGAGTACTGTAATCTTAAAGATAACACAGAAGCCTGCCCAAAGGGAACGCAGACTTTTGTTGAATAAGATACTAAGAAAAACACTGAAACTAAAACCAGCTATGAACATAACTTATAGAAGACACCAAGAGGCTTGCTTCTGGAAGTTAGGTAAGAAAGCAAAAGTGGTACTTTTCACTAAGTCTGAACAGGGTAATCGTTTGAAGTGATGGTCCTCAACTGGAAGCTACCTTCAGTGGCAACTTAATTTCACTTTGTCTCTTAATTACAGGGTAAGAACATTAATGTAGTATGTTGCCATATCTCTGACAGTGATTTCTTTAACCAGGCTAATGCATTTGTTTGGAGGGTGTCTGGTCATGCCTCTGCTCCAGCGTAGCCTGCAGTGTGAGGGCTATTTCAGAATAGCTATGGTGGGGAGTAATTATTCTTGGCAATGGCTTCACCTTAAATTTGCAAGTAATGGATCTATCTATGCAAATTAACATCTTGACAACAAGATTTAGTGTTGGCTTTTAGAGATCACTAAAATTTATGCTTTGAAACAACAGCTTTCCTCTAAATATGAATTCCAGTTGTATGACAAAACAGTTTTGATTTTGTTCTAAGTAGAATATGACCACAACTACGCATCGTTCTTCCACCGTCAGTTTCAGGTGGTCCTGTTCTCTTTCCCATTACCTTTTGTCTTCCCACTCAAGAGATTACTCCCCCCCAGCTGCATTGGTTCAAGTGTAGCATGACTATCCCACAGAAAGGCTCTGTGAAATAAAGCATTTTAATCTTCCCAGGGTCATCTCAAGTAAGTTCACCACTGAACGAGTGCAACTGGTAGGACAGTAACTTTCTGAGGGGAGGACGTGTGAACGTTTTGAATTGACTGTGCTGATAGCAGTGCAGGAATGTGAAACCACAACCTAATGAGTAACAGATAGCAGCCTTCATGCAGCAATACCAACTGGATGTTGGATGAGGTCAGTGGTGTTAATACTTAATGAATGTACTTATTTTAAATATTGTGAAATTTTCACAAGGAAATCACTACTTACTGTAGTAGGAACTTACCTGTCCTTAGGTAAAATAATGTAAAGATTTGGTTTCCTATTAATTTTAGGCAGAATTATTCCAACTGCAATTCTCAAAAGGGATTTGATACTTGGGTGCAGGATCTGCATAGAGACTCATGATTGTCTCCACCTACAGAGCAGTTGCTGGTGTTGAAGTTGCTGTAAATAGTCTTGAGACCAGTATTATGCAACTGTAGGCGGGCTTGATTGCAATGTGAGAAATCATTAGCTCTTCTTGTCAGTTGTTAAGGAGCTGGAGCTGTCCCAACCTCTGCATCTACTCTGTGCATCACATATTTAACTGCTGAAAGCTGTACAAATACTAAGGGTATCTGCAGGCTCCACGTGCCAGCAATTGCTTCAGTAAAGAAGAACTGCAGCACACTAGCCCTACAAGGAGAACTATATAATCTAGTGGTAAAGGTAGAAGAATAAATGTCACCTAGTTAGTCTATAATTTACAACTTTATTTACCACAACACATGCTGTTTCATGACAACAGCCTCCATAAAGGTGGTTTCAGGAAAAGTTTCAAGGCAGACTATCTGTGGTTTTTTCCGTGAGGGCAGCTAGGCTGCAGTTGGAATGCAAACCACCAAACTACTTAAGTCTGGTTAACTATAATGACTCTTGTTAACTCCCTAGCAGAGTCAGATGAAAATAAAAGCTTTGGCAGCAAGTCTGTCTTGCCTCTGCACTTGTTTTTTCAGCTAAGCACCTCAGAGTTGCCTGCTGCACTGCCATAAATTTTCCTTTGACTCCTGGCCCTGAGAAGAGCTTTTCTCTGGCAGTCTGGCAGTACAGGCATCTCCTGCTCCACTTGGACACCTCCTGGATTACATCCTGCTTTGTCTTTCCCTCTTGCTTGCCTCACCATGTCACCTTAAGCTTCTGGCAGTTCCATGTGCCCCCTGCTCTCTGGGCAGCAGCATCAATCTCTCCTCCTGAAAGGTTTTGTCTGAGGAGAGCACCCAAGACAAAGCAAGAAACCCACACTTCCCGCTGCTGCCCAGTCACAGCCCTTTAACAAAATGTTTTGCTATACAATATACCTTACTATGTAGTAAACTATGGGCAAACAGATGAGATCACTCCACCTAGAAAATTTGTGGCAGGATCTAGAGCTTACGGTGCTACAGTGAGTGCTAGGGTGCAGCTGAGTGGAAAGGAGCAGGAGGCTGCAAGCTGACAGGCAAACGGTGGAGTGAAGCAGAGTGGGATAGAGATGATGCTGAGAGCACAGAAGTTCAAGGGGAGTTAATAACTGTACATAACCTTTTCTTAATATAGCAGCAGAGCTCCACATGTAGAGTAGTCTGTGTAGGGTAGTAGAGATCTCATTAGGAAGGGCAACACTTCAGGACTGGGCTTTCACTCATATTCTGGTTTTAGGTGAGTGCTGCTGACAAGGCTGTTCTGCCAAGACACAGAACTCAGTGGGCCTGTGCTCCTGGGCTCTTGTTTAAGTATCTACCAAGTGGGCCCCACAATATTCATGGGCTCAGCTTCCCCCTAACTTCACAAGGAGCACCATCTGACCTCTGTGAACATCCATCTTTCCACAACCATAAAAGCAGAGAGTAAAAGATAGAAATCGTATCACATAATCCCAAAAGAATTGGCAGAGGCCAAATAAATTGGAGAAATAAATTGAAAGTAAAATAAAGAACAAGCAAAAAATCATCACAGTTATCTAAAAAATAGAATTGAAGGGCGAGGGTCATCAGTATGGCTAAGAAAAAGCCCTGACAAACTGTAAGAGACAAAAAAGGCAATTACACAGCAGCTGCCGGAAGCTACATGAGTTCTTTGAACCATTTCCCTATTGTTCATGGTGGAAGGAGGTTAAAAATTCTTCTGGGAACTCACTTAAGATAACCAAGGCATAGCCATGGCACAGAGTGGGCTCTCTGAGAAAGAGATGTTGGATCAAGTAGACACACTTATTAGCAGTTACTCCTTGGGGGTTGATGTTGTTCTTCTGAGAGGTAAGAATGAAGTGGAAACAAAGAAAGTAGCTGAACTAACAGAAGTGCTACTCATCAGAACAAGGCGTGTGACCAAGAACTAGTGACTGGGTGTATTCTGTCTCCTGTCTTTGTAAAGGAAATTTAGAGTGCTGGTACCATTTCAACCAAAAGAAAACTTTTTAGATAAAAGTTATTAAAGGCAGGTTCATAGACTGTATAGGGGCAGCTAAAGAGAGAGAAATTATGGAAGCACTACTACTGCTTCTAGTAACAGTTTCTACAAATGGTATGTAGAATGTCAAGTTACTTTGAGTAGTACAGAAAGCAAGGAAAATAATTTATTGACACTGTGTCTCTTCGTGTCTCTTCTCCTCCTGATAGTGACCAGAGCCTTCCAGAAAAAAACACTTCCCCTTGCTCTCTCTATAGCACAGCTCAATAAGGATACATTTGTAGGAAAGGAAAATTTGTGGGTACTCTATTCATGCTATGGAGCAGGCAATTAAACAATGCTTTTGAACTGCTTTTGCTGATACAATTACAGATGTTAGCATTCATGAAACTATCACCCTTTTAAAAAACAAATGCCAACTCTTCTTAGTGCAAACCAGCTCACTGTTAAAACAACTATACCGACTTAAACCAATGAAATGCAGAGAAATATCAGATTTGTTATAAACAAGCTAAGCTTTGAAAGGCTCTCACTGTTAGAAACTGTTTCCCAGTTTCTGCTTAAAACGCTTTTTCTGCAGTTGATGTATTTCTACCAAGGAATCACGCCCTTTCATTTGGCAAGCAGTGGTTCCTTCCCACCCCCTCAGTTTTGTACAATGCAAAAATCAACATGGTTTCATTGGCAGAACAAGAACTGGTTATCCAGACATTTATTAACTGGGGAAGTTCTACATGCCCAGATTTGCCATTTTTTGTAATACATAGTTCACTCTGTAACCAGACTTCCCCACTCAGAAGCTCCTGATATCAGAGGTCCAAATGGTGGCCTGCTTACTGGTGGCAAAACTAATAGTATGCAGAACACTTCAAAGTGAGCTGTCTCAGTACCAAGTGGGGACTTTTCACAGTCAGTAGTGTCATCTGTTTCTTCCAATTGTCTTACCAGACAAGAAACATATCTAACCTCCTGACCTAGAACTTGCTCTTCCTTGCATGCACTCCTTGGCAAAGAGTAGATTAATGTAGATTAATTAATTAAATCTAATCTGTAGATTATCTGTTAATCTCCCATGCTCCCACTAGCTCCAGATGATAACACTGCATTTTGACATGTTGGCAAGACTGCAGCCAAAATTAAGTTCTATGGCCACAGTAGCTCTTTTAATTTAGGAACCACCCTAGCATCAGCACTGAATTACCATTGTAGGATTGTGATGAACTGGGAAGATGAATATGGGGGTTCATCCACTGCTCTTCATGTTTCAGGACTGAGATACACATGGGTAAGTAAAAAAAGATCAGCTAGCTGTAGCTGTCTCCAGATACCTTGAGAGGTGATGCTTAATGACATTTCTGCTCCGTGAACCACTAAGGACTATTTCCAAAAGACCTAATGTGACAAAGATACCCAAACCTACTGCCCATAAACTTAAATTCAGCATTCAGGGTTCCAGATCTTCACTAAGTATCCACAAAAAGATTGAAATCTTTTTATAGACGTCAAGGACAGTAATTAGCCACCATGAAAAACCAGAGAAGCATCAGTAATTCTTTGACAGCAGTGAGACCAGAGCACTTCCCATTATATAAACATGACCTCTTTAAAATGTTTCTGTCTTGCAGAGAAGTTGTTACTTTCAACCAGTTCTTGGAAGAAGCAGCAGAAAAAGAAGTGCGAGGAAAAGCCAGGCTCCAGCACTTCATTGAGAACCTGTTGCAGCGCGTGGAACTGGCAGAAAGGCAGCTAGAGTATTACCAAAATCAGCAGATGGTGTGCAACCACACAAACATCAGCGAGCATGTGGTAAGCCAATGAAGTCCTTCCCCTCATTGTCACCCACCAGCGGAGAGAAAGTATTTGAGTTCTAATATGGATGGGGTCAGTGGGTCAGGGTTATACGCTACTCCAGACAGATCTGGATTTGTAAAGTGTTTCTTCAGGCATGTTTTATTAATGTTTTAAGTTGCTACCTCACATGAATGAAAGGACCACAGAGTGTAAGAGAAGTAGTAGGCAAATACAGCAAAGGGAGATGAGAGAATAATGAGGTATTTGGTAGATATTTTTCTTTGGAGCTTTGGCTATTAGTGCTGTTACCTTTGCAGCAACCAGTTTCCTTTATGTCACTCAGTGAATTGGCAGGTTTTTGGAGCTATCTAAAGATTTTCATGAAAGATGTGCATCCGTACACAGGACCCGTCAGCTTGCTTTCTGTAGTTACCAATTACAGGACCCTTAGAGAAGGTGAATGGATTCCCACAGGCCTGTCTCCCTCAGATGAGAAACCAAAGCTGTCTGAACATTGTTTCTTTTAAATACATTATTTCTTTAAAAGCCTTCATTTCTTAATACTTTTTAGTTCCCTACAATGCATCACATTTATATGGCAAGTCTTAGCCACATGACTTCTGAAGAACACTTCCATTTAAATGACCCTATGCTAAGTAATTGCTCATCCTGGGATGTGAGAGGAAAGGCATTTGATCATGCACAGCACTGAACAGGTATGCAGTGGTGGAAAGCAGAGGTTCCCA
Organism: Apus apus; assembly: GCF_020740795.1. Classification (NCBI taxonomy): domain Eukaryota; kingdom Metazoa; phylum Chordata; class Aves; order Apodiformes; family Apodidae; genus Apus; species Apus apus. The sequence continues at coordinate 31,367,462 of NC_067285.1, forward strand.
TAGCCACTTGAAAGACAAAGAGCATTATGTAAGACCTGAATAAATGTAGATGTGCTGAAATCCAGAGCAGGACATCTCAAACAGTGCTTGTGAGAAGACTGAGTGGGACCATAAAGTGGGCCTCCATATTAAATCATCTTCCCCGTTCTCAATGTGTTTACGGGGATGTCCGGCTCAGCAGTGTCCCCTGGGGAAGGCACTAATTTTTGAGGCAGCTGCCCTTCTTTCTGAGTGACTTCAGCATTCCTCTGAGGTCATCCATCCAAATATTAATCAGCCTGACCTTCAGGAGGTAATTACAGAGAAGCACACCCTGAGATCGATCCAGACTCCATCCAAGGCAGATGACAAGCAAAGTCAGGCTGGGCAAAAATCCATCTGCAAAATGTGGACAATACCAGGGACAGAGGGAACACTTACAAGAACATAATAATTTTCAGATGCCAGATCTGACTTGCTTGGCTCAGTGACTTCATTAAATGATATTCAAAGGCTCAGTCTAATAGCACTGATGGGAGATCAGTACAAAGAACCAATTTAGTACCCAGACCGATTTAGGCTGAGTTGGCATCAAACACCTCCTTTCCTGACCCCCACTAAAAGAGGGACTAGACAAAGTGTTTTCACACTGTGAATCAAACTGTTGTAAAAAATGAAGTCATGCAAAGTTGTGCTGGCACTGAGGCTATGCTGTCCCTAGCTGGTCCTGGGATTTGGGTTGAGAAGGGACAGAAACACTTGTGTTGTCACTCTCTACACTTCAGTGCTGCTGTAGGCAGAGCCACAGGCTCATAGCTGCAGTTTCCTTGCCACTTGTGTAGCGAAAATCCATCACTGCAAAATTAAAGGCTCTGAGAGAAGGTTAATTCAGTGCAGCTTGTTCAGGCACCGTCCCTTATTAATTATCTTGAACACAATAATTACTTCTCATTGTATCCATACTGTTTAATCTGATGTAAAAGATCTCTCTTCAGCCCACACTTCTTTAGCAATTTACTTTGATTATAGTTACAATAAAAATAATGGGGGAAAAAATCCAGCAGCTAACAACTCACACATTATGAATTTTAAAAATAGATGTAATAAGTTGGAGGAGTAATAATCTGTAAAAGCTTTTTTTTATTATTTCTTTCATGAATATTCTTCTAGTATTAACAGCAGGTGAGAATGAATGTATGATTTTGAGGACTGCTTATATTTTATCCCTGTACTTTAATTACTTGATAATGTAATACTACTAACCTGTTTCTGTTTTCTTTGCAGTTTACAGACATTTCATTAAATAAGAAGCCCAGATGCCTGTATGTATATCTTTTTCTCTCTTCAGTACACTAACTTGACATGCTTACATTTCTGCTTTTGCATTTTACCTTATGCAAATGCCTGAATCAGGTTGGGTTTGGATCAGGTTCTATACCTGAGAATGACCTATATTTATGTCATGTAATTGCATAAAGCATGAGTCTGCTAAATCAAAGCTAAAATCAGATGTTATTTAAAGGAAAAAAAAAAAACAAACTACAATAGTTGAATCTCTTCAACAAACACAGGCCAAAGTTCAGCTGAAAATATCTTTAACATTCTGTAGGTAGGAGAGAGACAGTTGTCATTTCCTAACTGACAGTAACACTGTCGACTTCAAAATCACATACAAGCAAACAAGTCTCCCGACAAAGCACGGACACTAACAACATCTCAGGTTACTCAAGCAGCTGTCCTGGGAGCAGCAGAACTAATTTGGGCTGATTTCCCATGTCTTTGTGACTTGGTCATGAGTCTCAGCGGCTGGTTGGAAGCATCACATGTACTGCCTGGCCAAGTGACAGTCAAGCAGAGCATCCTCACTTGGGGCAACCTTTCTTAGTGGGGACATGAGTATGAGTCTTTTTTCCCATTACCATCAACACAGGTCTGGGACTTCTGCATCCCTGACAGATTTGTGTTTGACCAATGGGTTCAAGAATTACTGGCAGACTGAAACATGAACAGATGGATGGGTTGGAAAATGAAGTAAAAATACAGTCTATAGCCTACTGGGTTGTGAGAGGGCTCTTTTTGCTCCTTGGGTTGTTTTTGTCATATGTCTTAGTCCTAGCAGGCAACTGGCCAAATACCCTTTTGCTGATAAGCAGTGTTTGCATCACTAATTAACAGCATGGGGCTTTAGCTTGGTTTTGGCTACTTTTTATAGCTTTTATAGCTTTCTTTTTTTTCCCTAACCATCAGATTCTGGACAAACTTAATTGTGCTAAGTAGACTTTGAGTTGACTATGTATACACTTTTCAGGCTTCTAGGTGTCTTAATATGATTGGAATCAAGGAAAATGTAATTTAAATATATAACCAGTGAATTCAGTGACTTGGTGAGATGAGTCCTTCTGCTAACAAGTCTTTGGTCTGAATTAAATGTAGTTTGGTAAAACTCATTAATGGCTGACAAATAGTGGGAGTTCAAAGGCATTTTATACTACAGCATTAGAGTTTTCTGTTTAACTACTGATATTTTCCTTTGAAAAGGCCCTGTCAAAACTCAAATCTAGCAGTAGCCTTTAAGGTTACCAGATTAAAAATGTCCCAGCTTGTCCTACAAAGCAGAGAGACTAGAGGAGAGGATCCTCAGAAAGATGGGAAAGTTTTATTTTGCTCTGCCTGTTCTGTGGATGAATCCAGCATTTGCATTCACCATGCTAGCTGTTTTTATGAGCTTTAACTCAACTAAGTATATAAGATGAGGTTTTAATGAGATGTACCAGCTAAAAAAATTGGGAACTGTTATTACCCATCCAGAAAATTCAGTGTAATCTTGGGGTTTGGGGCCTCCAATGGCTTATGTTGTTTGGAATCAATGGCTGGATTAAAATCCCTCTTGCTTCAAGGCCTCTGCCTTGCTTCCCAGTTCCTTTTCTCCAGTTTCTCTTGGCTGTGTTTAGGAAGTGCCCCACTGAAGGCATGACAGACCTTGCTGCAGCTAACTAAGCCATTTCTCGAAGGCTTTGAGACCTGCCTGCACATCTGTGCCTACATTAACTTTAAATGCCAGCTCCCACTGTGGACAAGCTAAAAATTAAGTCTCTCAAAAGCATGAGACCTTTCTTGAAAAATACCTCATGTTTGTGAAATGCAGCGTGAATAAGTGCCTGTGGCAGTGGGTTGTATTTAGTCACATCATTTCAATCTTTCTCCATAATGAGGCAGATTAGAATGTGTCTGAGTAGAAGTTCAGACTCTCAGACCCCTTGTATCAAGGAGCTGCTGCTTTCAGCAAAAAAACATTGCCTGCATCTGGACCTGGCAGCGTGGCATGTCATGTGCAATGACCTGCATCTTCTTTTGTCTTGCATACCTTCTTACCCTGACTGTGAATTAGAGGCAGACATCCAACTTCTCTGCCATAAACTCTTTCAACTGAAATACAGTTTAGCTCTTCTAGGCAATCCCCTCTGATTATATTAACAACTTTGATCTTCTTCTGGTTTTAATAGCATCATTCAGTACAGCAGAGGAGTGACATAACACCTGCAAGTGCTTTGGGAATAAGTGATGTAACTTGTTCACCATAACAACATCTGAGAAAAACAGAGCACGATGTCTTTTAACAATAACTAAGTAATGGACTGTTTCAAGCAATGCTCAAGAAGTGATCATAAACCGGAGTAGCCAATGCTTGTGCATTTACACAAGTAATTTCTAAACCCTAGCAAGTGGTCAGAGCTCAGGCTTACACCATGCCAGCATGACACAGAACCTGTAAGCTCCAGCTTGGACCTGCACAGCAGTGCCCCTCCAAAATTTCCCCACAGTGAAGTCTGATTGACAAAGCTGCCAACCAAGTAAAACTGTTCTACAGGAAAAGCTTGGTTTACATGCTGTCAACTGGCCCTCATTGCCTCCCACTACCAAATACAGAGACTTTCATGACACCTTTCTGGTCTTTAAAGAGGAGATGGCTTGCACTGTACCCACTCAAACCACTACAGCTTTTTCCAAAACTGTCTCTGTCAAGTGTGCAATATTGTTTAACTCCCAGGAGAAGCAGTACTACAGAAATGTGGTTTCCAGAAATACCAAACTAGGGAAAATAGCCCTATGGGAACCCTAAAGAGCTCAACTTGTACATTGGCACATCTGTTCTTCACTTCAGGCACAGTAGCTGGGCAGGCATGAGTTGGTGCCTTATGTTCATATTGCTGCTGTTAAATTACATGTATCTGCTGTAAAACATCTAAATATGATGTTAAAAGGGCCGGTAATGATCTTAGCTTAGCTAAACTATGAAACCAATTTCAACCTAAAATTTCAGAGCAGACAGCATGGTTCAGCTGTTGCAGCACCACGCACTGTGCTGTCACTGCACCTGAACTCACCAAATTCAGAAATGCTGCTGGGCCTGAAACATGGCAGAGAGAACAAAGAATTCAACTTACTTTGGCCTTTAAGCTTTCATAATGTTCTTCCCACCAACTTCTGTACTGCCATTTCCTCTTCTGTTTCAAATCAAAGCCTAAATGCAAAGCTAAATTTTCCCTAGATGGCTGGGCAGCACAAAGGCAGAGCAAGGAGTTTCCTGAGCCATTGACCGTTAGTAGCAGCCACAGTCAGGGCAGTGCTGAGATACCACTGAGAAGTCCCCACAGTTCCTGCACCCATTTTCAACTGTTAACTGGTGCCGTATGATCTTCCAAAGACCATGGGTTTGGTTGCTGTGAATACATACACCTTTTAAATCCATGTAGATCATAAATTTATGAGAATACAGACCTCAGTAAGGTTTCAGTGCTCCAAAGTCAGCAGAATGCCATCTGAATAAAAGCGTAGATGCACCAGTATCACATGTAGGGGTTTTTACACTTCTGACTACCGAGACACATAATTCATCTTACAACTCTGATTTTAACCTTCAGCCTGGTCCTGTAAAACAAGGCTATTTCTGTCTTCAAAAATGTATGGGCTGGGGACATTTTTGGGACCTTTCACTTTGCAAAATTGAATAACAGTAACTAATGATGACTGTTATTAATTTCAGAAGCAGAGGAAGTCAACAAGCTTTGTATAACATCCCTGATTCAAAGCCTCATTCCTTTCAAAAAGGAAGAATCTTGTTGAAAAAAGCGAAGGATGAAAAAACCAGCTTGCAGCCAGTGAAATGCTTCTATGAACCTATTGATTGCCCAAGAGAAATATGGAGAGCACAAAAGAAGGGTGAAGCAGTTTGCTCTGCCAGGAAAGTGAGCTCAAAATCCAAGATGGGGAAGAAGGCCAAACCGCTATAGGAATGGTTAGCAATATATAGTAACACAGGAGCTTGGTTTCAATGGAGCAAATATTGAATGAAATTCATCATCCTACTTTTTCCTATCCATCTGGCCATGCCAAAATGTATCAGATATAATACATAGAAATATATACAGTATGGAAGATTTATATTATTTAGTAATGCCATTCCCTCTTTGGATGCTGTAAGAGAGGTTACACTTTAGCCAGTTGACATGGAGGTTTTTCTATCTAATTATTTATTTATTTATTTATAGAGCTTATTATAACTGACTGCTGTTATCTTGCTGGGCAGTACTGTGGCTGTATGTTTAATTATTTTAGTAGCAGCATGTGGCTTGGTATTTTCTTTTCCATCTGTGCTGTTGCTGAAGTTCAGAAGAATCCATTTAATTGGCACCTGAATACTTGGTCTTTCAGCTTGGGTAGGTAGAAGATCAATGATTCACTGTTACCTGCACAAAGTGCAAAACATCTACTTGGGTTTCTTGAAGTCTGTTTGCAGCAATAGGTTGCTACTCTGGATATTCTGCCATAAGCCCAGTGGGGCACATTTCCACATTTTACTGCATACATTAGACCATTTGATTCTGCCATGTTGCCTGCTGGTACAAGTTTGGGCTGCTCCAGTATTTCAAGCACAGCTTTCCAATTCCAGAAGCTTTATGGCTTTGCTGTACACACCAGCCTCTGGTGTCACGGCAGCCCTGACAGCATTTCAGTACCAAGTGCCAGCAGCAAGTTGTTACCCACTGTTGAACAGCAAGTGAAAGGCTAAAGCAACGGCGTTACCTTGCATGGCACTGCGTTCAGCGCCTCTGCTTGGTTCTAGGCAGGAGAGGCCTAAAATGGCTTAGATCATCACTGAAACCCTTCACAATTTTATATCTGAAAAACCTTTGCAGGGCTGACATATCCCTGTATTTCAACTAAAAACCTAAGAGCAAGGAAGTTAGAAACAACTGCAGGACAGGAATGTGCTTATTTACATTGGTTTGTGCCAATTAAAAGGATCCTTATTTATTAGAGTATCTATCAAGATGATTTTTTGTATGTACAGTTTTTTGGTAACATAAATTCTCATGCCATGTTTACAGATATGAACATCCTGTTGATGTTACTGATGAGATTTGTTTTCTCAAGAAAATGAAAGGATAGGGGAGACAAGTCTAATTTATTTTTTAAATGCTCATAACAGATGTAAATTGTTTTTGTGGAAGGTGATTTTTACAGTATGTGTACAAAGATTTGTGAAAAATGTTTTTCATTTTTTATAACTATAATTGTAAGCAGAACTGAGCATTAATAGAGAGTGTATCACTATGATGACTGCTGCAATAAGCACTTGAGTTGCAATGTTTTTAAAGCAGAAGATGACTGATCAGTCAACTATGATCAGGTAACTACAGATGTCATACATTTGTCCTTTACAGAGCTCCCAGAAAGCAGCAGAGTGAAGAAAGAGAGTATTATTCCTCACTTTAAATAGCGTATATGGAACAATCAGATATATGTTTAAAGTTTCTCAACACTGTTTCAGTAGAATGTCACAGTGTAAAACCAATTCAGGTATTTAGGTTGTAATGACATTTTAATACTTATTTAACCATGTCACAAGGCCACGCTTGGCCTTATGCTAGGGTTTGTGTGTGGTGAAAAGGAATTGTTAATTGTATTGCATGGGTTTGGGTCAGATTGTTTGTTACAAAAACTTTATTAGGCAAGCCACAAAATAGAAACACTTCCTTTAGTTTTTTCTATTGCTTCTGATATCCTTTACAAACCTGAAAAAATTACCCTTATTGAAGATAATATAGGTAAATTTTAGAAATATAATATATTCATCTTTATCCACCTGACACTGAAAGAATATTTTTATTTTTAAATGCCTGTCTACTCTGTTAGTCACCAAAGTTAAGTGCAACTACTAGTTCACAAATGAAATGTTTATTTTATTATTTATCACACCAAAATCTTGGCTAAGTCGCCCTTTTGGGGGAGGAGGAGAAAAAGAGAGTAAAATAACTTGCATATTCTTAAACTTTTCAAATCCTATGTAACAGTTTTTGCTGAACAAATGCCAGGTTAGTTAATTAGAAAGAAATTGGATTGTACTGTAACCCCAGATAAAAATTTTTAGAATATAAACATTCTAATAATAAAGATATATTTCTCAGTTACTGTGTCATTTAACTCTGTGAAAATACAAGCCTACCCAACGATGGAGAAAAAGACAAGAATCAGCAGCGCTGCTTGGACTTCTCTATTACTCAGATAAAACACCATCTCACTAAAGCTGGGCTGTGATCTTTCCAAGCATTACAAATTAACCTGAAAGACAGCTACAGCATTGGGCCCACAGAGCTTCCTGATATCACCCACCTGTCTCGTACTATAACAATGCTTGAAATTTATTCCTGAGATAACCCACATGGTCAGATAACCTACCCAAAGCAGAGGTGAGGGGAGTGGAGTGAAGGATAAGGCAAAGGAAATCAGGGCAGAGGGGCTCCTGGGTAGTGTAGGTGATAAATTCTCCCTCACATGACCAGTTGCAGAATCATCATTTCATCAGGTATCTCCTTCATTAAAGATATCATCCCCCCCTATGGGGGATACAGGTTTCTATTGAGATGAAAGTCCATGGGAGAGGTGCTGTAGGAGACTGAACAAGGACATGAGGTCCCTCTGACACCTGAGAGCCTGAATAATGCTCATAAGGAAAAAGGCTCCTTCCCAATCATGTTTACATTATTTACTAGCTTATTTTTTAAGTTTATGTCTGATCATCATCATCAGAACTTGACTTCTGCAAGTGTGGATCATGTCTACACTTCATGTCCCATTAATAGAGGTGGAACACTTGAGAAGGATCTGTATATGCAGTAGACTGATACCTGCTGATAGCTGGAGGGACTTCAGGAGGTGATAACATTTGGAAAATGTCCATTTTAAAATATTTTTAAAATAAAAAATCTGAAAGTGTTCTGACAAAGTTTACCATCCATTAATGAATTTGGAGCAGTTAACACATTTTGCCCTTCGAGATGCTTTGAAGACATCTAGGTGGGTTGTATGCTCACATCAAAGTGAAATTCAGTAGGACCTGGATGTCTCATTCCCATATGCATTTGTAAAACCACACCTTACCTGTAACTAAAAACATCCCAGAGCAGTATGTGTCCTGGCTGGGCCTTAAAGGTGAGGTTTGTACTTAAAACACAATGTTCTGACCAACATGTAACCTTATAGGCCAGGAAAACAAGAGACTAATTGAAACAGAAACCTTTAATGAAAGCTGTACATAGAAAAACTACAATAATTTTGAGATGCTCCTGCCAGATGAAGAGAGAGCATGTTTTTAAAGCACTCAATGGCATCTGACCTCCCTCTACCTCAGCAGTAAAAACAGTCTCTCCCTGCCTGGAGATCTGAACTCATTTGTTTTGTTTCCAGGAGAGTTACTGGAAATGTTCAATGGGATATTTATGTTCAAAGGGATGGCCACCAATTAGAGCAGCTCTAGGTCAAACAAATTACCACTTCTATCATGCTTAATAATCCTTCCAATGCCACCAGCTCTTTCAATCTACTTGAGCAAAATCTCTCTCTTGTCCTTCTTTATTCTGCGTCATCAGATAGTTGCCTCTATTTGTTCTTACCTCAGAGTAATGCTGATTGTTTCCATACATCCTGTCTGAAGTGGTTGGAGTGGACTATTTTAGTGCTCGCTGCAGTGGGCATGGGCTTTATTTTTGTGGTTTTTTTAAAGAAAAAATAATCCCATAAGTGATTTTATCACATGAAACATACAACAAGCTCTTAAAAAAGATGCTGTTGTAACACGAACAAAATGTCCTTTCCCATCTTGTTGCTAATGCCACCCTCTATCTAGCCACGCTTTTTTTATTCCAGTCTCTTGAATTTTCATTTGTACATCTCTCCAAGGAGAGAGAGAAACAAGCAACATAGGTTAAATGCAGTTGTTGGCTTGACAAGCCTTTTCCCCCTCGCTGTCTGTCCTTGCATAGCACACTGCAGGCAGGTAAAAGTTAGCTCAAATTTTTCCAAAATTGTGAAAAAAGTAGATACAACAGATTTTGGGTCCATTATAGTATTATGAAAGAGCCTCTTCTGAGCAGAGAGAGAAAGAGAAGGAGATATCCTCTGCTTGCTTGAGAAGTCACTTTCAAAGCTAAATGTGACGGGTCAGATGAATTTATCGTGCTAGAGAGAGACAAGAGAAAACCAGTGTTTTGCATAAAGCAGCAGTGAAAGGATGGGGGACATGTTACTATCTGCTGCTTCTTAAAGGGTTTGACCTAAAACACATCAGAAAATACATGGGCTGACACATTCACTCCTTAAATCTCACTTTAGCCACGTGTTTTACTAATTTCAAAGTAATAGAAATTATGACCAGAGCTTCCAAGAAATGCCCCATACTCTGCCCATATTGTTAGTTCAAACTGCGGTTTACTGACTTAAAATGGGTAACTGTGCTAAGAGGGACTTGTCAGCAGGGTGAGAGGTAGGATTTCTGTGCATGGTGAGTACTTGCTCTCTCTTGTCTCTGATTGGTGGCCGGGGGCTGGCAGCCCTGCCTGGACAATACCCTGGGCTGCCTGTCAGCCAGGTGCCATAGCAATGCTTTTCCTTACACTGCTACCCAAGCTCCCTCCCTCTTCTACCAAGTCAGTACTTTCAACAGCCTCTCTCATGCAGCAAGCACCTTCCCTGGGCCTCAGTCTTCTAGTAGGTCACTGCATCACACCAGAAACACTTAAAAAACACTTTCTTTGGGCCATGGGGGCAACTGCTGCAGTAAGATGGCAGATGATCCAGCTGTGTGCTGCATGGCTGCTTCACTTGTCCCTCACTGGACTGGCAGAGCATCGTTTATTACACCATACACAGTACTGGCATTTTCCCACACCATGGCAAAGTGTAACCTGTCTACTCCAGCCCTGACTATACCTACACATACTTTTACACCAGTCCAGGGAAGCAGAAGGCCAAGCAACAATCTTGTGTTTAGATTAAACGCATATTGAGGCTGTTCAGAGGAAAGGCACTGCATGCTGTGTGTGGCAGAAGAGATCCTGACCTTAGGGCAACACAGGTGGTCAGCTCCAACAGCCTGAATGGTAACTCAAAACCTCGTGCACAGGCTGGATTGCTGCGATAAAAAATGCCCTGTTTTTTGCAATATGCAGAGTTGGTGCTCTCTGCTGCAGCCACCTCTCTGGACCAGACGGCTTCTTGGGCTGTTCCTCCTGGCACACCATTCCACTTATTCCCCAAGCTTTACATCGCATGGGTGGCAAGCCTGCCTGTTGTCTTTCATGCTTCTCATGCTTGTTTGCAAATGGATGGTGCACTAAGGAAAGGTCAAAGGTGTGTGTTTCTAAGAAGACATCTGCAGCCCATCGCCCCTCAGCTGGAGAATGAGGGCAACCGTGGCCAAGCATCCTACGCTTCAGATATATTTTCACAAGGATATCACACATATGGTAATTGCCCTTTGCTGAAGTACAGCTCAGGCAGGTGTCACAGAACTCTGCTCCTGAAGGGATTTCTAATCTCCCACCAGCCAGCATTGTTGGGGATTTTTGTCGTAGAGGAGAGGCAGAATGTTGGTCATCTGAACAACACACATACATGTAAACTATAGCTCAGGTGTGTGTATGAGGAAAGAATATGACTGAAAGAAGGTTGATCTTGTTCTGATTTTACTTTTCATTAAGATTGTATTAAACTCAAATCCTAACTTTTCAGAAGAAAACTACCATGCTAGTCTGTGAATTGTATATACAACTTCCACTCAAAATCACTTCTGATGCAATTTTTCAGAAAGTTTTCTCTCTTGCATTAAACAATAGGTTCAGGAGATATTTTTCAAATGTTTTCTTACAGGGAAGAAAAAACAGCCAGGAAAACTGAAATGTTTTATCATGAACCAGCATCACCTCAAACCCATGAGGCTTAGGCTGAGAAACTCACCCATCAGTGAGCCATTAATTGTTCTTGTGTCAGACTGCTTGCTTGGCCTACCAACTGTCCTGAGGTTCAGAGTATAGAAGTGACCTCCTAAAAATGATAGGGTTTCATTATCCCACCCTCTGAAGCTTTGTGCAAGCACCTGTTTAAGAAGAGAATGTGAAAGTCACTGGTTTTGTATGCCACCAAGGTATGTTGTGGTGTTTGTGCTAAGCAATGCCAGGACCACCCACAGACAGGCCCTTTGCAGGGATTAGCCTGAGGTACCAAGGGATAGATCAGGCATCACCCAAAACCCGGTGATGGTAGCCAAAGCAATGTGGATTTATAGGAACCAAACCCATTTCTGCATCAAGAGGCATGACTCTCCAGCTGCTTGGCCCATCTCTGGCTGCCAGCATGGCTTTGATCTTCTTGAGCCTGCTTAGGCTCCACCCCTAACCCTAATATTTGGGGTAAAGGGACACGTGGGGATGTGTTGAAAAACTCTATTGCCCACAGCAGGAGTTTTGAAAGCAGAATTTAGAGGCATTGAGGAACCATCTCAAAGGGCAGTTTGTGAGCACATGCAAGCTCATCCTGCTCTTCCCTGGTCCCCCAGAGGCAGAGGAGGTATTTCTGCCATACTGGAAGCCATCCAGTTTGGAGATAGGGAAGAGGGAGCCCACTCTGCCAGCAAACACTCTGCCAACCTACTCTTAAGGACATCAAACATTTTACCTATTTGCAAATCATAACATTAAAAGCATAATCACAACTATTATGAAGGAGCCATGACTCCTTTGTTGGTTAATGTAATTGCCACAGCGAGTGCAGTGAACTGTCAAGAAGTTTTACTGCAGAGTCTTTAACCGAAGAAAATGTTGTTACAGATTGTTGACAGATTTCACCTGCAGACTCCCCTCTCAGAGGGGCAGCTGAGCGCAACAGGCAGAAGGCAAAAACCTGGGCCGAAGTGAACCAGAAGGTTTTATTTTAGGAACAAGGGCTTCTATTCCTTTTGTTGTAAGCAGATGAAAACCTACATCACAGATCCCCATCTCCTTGGATTTCAGGACTGGCATTATATAACATGGGAGTCTGGGTGTTGGAAAAGGTCTGTTTACCTCCTGGGCAAAAACTAAAACTCTTCCATTTCATCTGCATACACAGTTGGGGCCTCTAAGAGGCAACACGTGTGAGTCAGTTCAGATGAAGCAGAAGTGGTTCCCCACAAGGAAGGAAATTTCACTTTGTCGTAACAGCTGGTGTGAGTCCAGGATCAATTCTGCAAACGTGAACCCTGTCCGGAAATACAGCTTTTAGGGGAAAAGACCTTGAAAGAGACACAAGTTGGCAGATTAATCCAGCCCGACCCTTTTTGCCACTAGGTGGGGATGGCTGATAATGAATTGGTGCATGTTCTCAGTTCCAGACCCGCCGCACCTGAGCGGTTCACACTCTTCTCCTCACCGTTCAGGTCCCACTTCAGGGCTTGTGTATGCCACTTCAATGTGCCCTGCTGTGGCCAGAGACAGCCAACTCTACCTGACCTCAGCTAGAGTTATACGTTCACCAAACACAGGAAAGTATAATTTAATTGATGAGAGATGATGATGAATGGAGACGAACAAATGATGTGCTACAGCTGGTCACTTAAGGTACTATCGGTAGCAGAACCAATCCCAAAATCACACAAACTGAACATAAATTAAGATTTCTCTTTTCTGACAGAGCCAAACCTGCACAACATCCACCACAGTCCACTGGCAAAAGGCAGTTTCCTGGAACAGCAGCCAAAGACCAAGACACAGAGCAGGCTGGCGAAGTGCAGGGAATCCAGCGCAGGAAGAGGAACACGATGCTGATAGCAGAGGCCGAGCACACCCCTCTCCACCCGTGTCACCTCAGCAGCGTCAGGCAGCCCCTGCCTGGCCACAAACCCCCTGGGCCATGGGCATCCATGCAGCTGCTGCAGTGCAGGGCCAAGCCCCTTCCCCTTCCCATCCCCTTCTGTCAGCTTAGCAGCTACTGCCTTTCCTATTAAGCACACGATATTCCCCTTCTTCCTAACCCTAATTAAGCAGTTTTATTCTTATTATAGAAATGAAGTCTACTTGGAACAAAACAGCAATTTTCTGTTGTAAAAGGATTATTTTCTGAAAGGCGTAAGAGGACTAATGGACTCGGGAACAACTAATGACTACATGCGAAATGTCCCTTTGCTTTTAGTGTGTCCCCATCTGCTTCTCGGTGCCCTGTCACAGCCTGTGCCTATGGGGTCTACTGAAGACCATCCCAGCCAGCAAAGGTACCTCTAAAACAGGGGGGCTGCAGGGGACCCATCCTCTCCACAGGGAGAGGCCTTCACCCTGCAGCCAGCCCTGGAGCAAAGGGCTTTGCTACCAGGGCAGAAAGGCATGGGCAAAGGAAGGGAGAGAGGATGGACCATGGGTAGGAGAGGCAAGGGAGACACTCCTTGCAGTCCTGTGCCTGGCAGGATCCTGCTCAAGTCCCAGTCCAATTGTAAGGGTGTGCAAGGTGACCAAAGCTATAACAAACTCTCACCTAAGTGAGGTATTAATGATTAATTCAATGTATCCATTACACACATCATTATTACACTGATCAGTTTAATATGTGTACAAGCCTGATGATCAACAGTTTCCTGCCCCAAGAAAGCTTCAGGGGGCTTTACAGTTGCAAATATACATTAAAAACACTGGGGTTTTTTTCTAAACAACATGATATACTCTGAAAAGGTTTTGATCCACCTGGCATAGCTCCCTCCTTCACTCCAGAAATTACTCCACTCTTTTCCAGTGTTTCAAGGGCTGCCTTTTTCTGCTTGGACCACCAGTGCCCAAGGAGGGGGGTCAGGTCTGCCTGGCTGAAGTGACCAGTCACCCACAAGCAGCCCCAGAGAGTGACATGCTGGTACAAATGCAGTATTTGCCACTCACAGAGAAATATACAGGCAGAGATTTGTTTTTATGAAACATTAGTAATTGTAGATAACAAATCAGAACAAATCCTATATTCACACAAATTACCAGCTGGGAATAGCTGACCCATTTTATATATAATCTTGGCACAAAATCTTGACTATGAAATTTGAGGCAGATTGGTTTCACTTTGGTCAACTTGGAAAGAAATAAATTTAAAACATGTTAGTAAGGGGCTCAGAACGAGGGGTTCCTTCCACTTTAACTCAGGCTGTCTTGTTCTTCTTACAGTAATGAAGGGACTAAAATCTTCTGCAAGGGTCCTGTTTAGGGTATCTGCAGTTCAGCTTCCCATGGAAGTAAATACAGGCGACTAACACAGTTTGAACCTGTCCTTTGAGTGCTGTAGTATGAGTGTGATGAGTGCTACTCTCCTGGCTACCCTGCTATAAAACCAATACGGGAGAGCTCCACCAAGAGCCCTTTTCCAGCCACACATATCACACCGTGCAGGTATGTACGGGGCAGTGCACAGTTTCTGAAGACTGCACTCAGGAGAGAGGTAACAACTCCATTCCAGGATACAGCAAAAATCCCAAAGCATTTCTAATTTGAATTGACCTACTCAACCTCTGGGACCATCAGTCCCTGCAGTTTAATAAGCATTTGTGACTGTTGTGTGGTTGTAGGGGCTGTCCTACATTTTCAGGGAGTCACAGCAAACCTGGCTATTGCTGGCTTCTCCTTTAGAATTTGAAAGTGGAGCTGTAAGTTATTGGCTGGGCTGTACCTCCTGTTTAAATATATGAGATTTTTTAAATGAAAGTGCAAGCTAATGAGAAAATTACGTCCTGTTCTAGGGATGTCATAGATGAATCAGAACAGCAGATCTACATCACAAGTTGGCCAAAAATTCAGCTGAGCCTCTGAACACAGTCTAAAACAATACAAGCTTTTACTAGCAAATTAGACTCAGTCTTCTGGAGACCAAATGGACACCAAACTCTAGTCTATCTTCCAATCCTTTTCTAGAAGGATACTAAGTCCTACCACTGTGTCCTCCTCTCTCATCTCCAGCTTCAAAGAAACATATCGTGGAGCTACAACTATCAGCAAACTTCACCTTTACCTTTGTGCAAAGGATTCAATTCAATGCAAACTTTAATCAGCACCTGTATGCAGAAAAAATTCTATTTTAAGTAACACGCAAAAAGAGGATTGAGAGCAAAACCATTGATTCACTGTAACAGAACAGCATGCCTATTTACAAGTGTATAATTTCTAGCTGGTAATGATTTGAGGTGAGGGAATACAAGTAGACAACTCCCAGGTTACCAGAAGGGAGGGCTACACACAAGAGACAGGTCGAATATTCAGAGTACCCACTGACATTAACAATGTAAACCTGTCACTAACTGCAGCTTGTAATGAACAGTGGCAATGGGGTTCTTGGGAACTGGATGGACTCACATAGCTTGTTATTTTAAATAAATACTGTAATTGATATGAAATCCCAGCAACTAAAATATGAAAAACAGTATGAACTACCAGGGGTTTTTTTTGGGATGAAAAGAATTATCCATCGCTATCCAGAGGCTAGTTTGGCTTTCATACACTTGTATATAAACCATGAGTCACTTCACACCATCTTGCCTCTGACTCTTTGCAAAGCATAGAGGTTTTGTTAGTGGTGTTTAACCTAACTGCAGGTATTCCGAGTTTAGTTTGTGTGGGATGAAAAGAAATACTAGCCTTTTGCTTAGAAGGAGAGAAAATGTAGATTTATATGGATACAATGAGAGCAAGGCAAGGAAGAGTACATAAGCAACTGCATTATTAAATTCTTAATATCAAATACTAGAGGAGAGAACTATGGGTATTTATCTTCTTATGACAACAGAACCAGCCCCAGTCCTGCAAGAGAAGATGGCTGACTTGACCTGCAATCCCCCCAAGAAGGCTCTGCACCCTGGTGCACAGCCAAGTGAATAACCTAAATCTGTAGGCTGCATACAGATCTGTAGTACTTCAAAATGTACACAGTCTCCTGCCTTGCAGCAGTGTCCCTACTGCTGCCCTGAGTTTGTACCTGATGCCCCGAGGGAGAGGCAGGGAGCATCAGAAAGCCCGGCCTCCTGCTACTCACCCATTCTGACACTTCCCTGTTTCACTTTCCCCACTTAAAAAACGAGAATAACAATTAGTCCACTGAACACTTCCAGCCCTTTTGATGGAGGCTGCTACGATTACAACATTACTATTGTGGGGTATTAGATAAGCTTCACTGCTCTGCAGCAGTGTCTAGGTGACTAATTTGTCCATTTTACAGACAAACTGGGATACTGAGATGCTAACACAGTAAGTTGGCATAAGAAGGGAAAAGACACATAATTCATTTTCAGTTTCCTCCCCTTTAGCAGCTACCAAATACTTAGAGGAGTACAGAGGGCCCCAGCTTAGCAGCTGCCTTAAATTGTAAGTGCACTCACTCATTTTAAAAAAAATTGTAATACTTCTCAGTCAAATACCATATGCATTTTTAACTTCTAAAACTGACATCAACTCCAGTGCTTTGCAGCAAACTGCCAAGAGCTGGCAGTGAGCTGGCTGCTGCCTCTACCAAAGAAGATTAATGCCAAATAATATTGACTGGAGGTAAAAGATTTAATTCTACTTCTAGCTACACTGGTATAAAACTGGAGTAATGCTGTCTACAAAAGATTAATACAATGGTGTACAAATATTGCAGTCAGAAAGCATCAAGTTCAGAGGAATTGTTGGTGTATTTTTTGCAAGGACAAATATGTTTGGAAACTAATGGAATTGTTAAACTAGCTATAAAGATTTCCAATGGCAAAGTAACATTACTTCCTATAATTTTAGCTGCTGCAAATAAATGCAAATATAACACATTTAAATTTGTTTAGTAATTACTCAAAAAGGTTATTTGCAGTCTGTAAAGTAATAAGCCTCTAAGTTTTATCAGTAGCATGTGATTTGACTAGCTGCAAAACAAGTAAAATATATTGCAAGGTGAAATTCCTTTTTTACCCCCTCTAACAAAAGCTCTCCTAACCCCTTAAGCTAGAATAGTTGCAACAGGAAAAGGCCTTTAAAGGGATTACTTGAGTTTTGTTGTTTCTTCTTGATTGTTTTTACAGAAGAGATTTCCCAGTCTGCTATGTACCATTTCTTGTTAGGCAAATGCACAAAAGGACATTCACAATTAGTGGAGTAATTGTAAATGTTACAAAAAAAAAAAAAGCTCACAATAGCTGTAAGCACTGCACAGAGTCGTCTTGGGCCCCTGCTTGCTGTCCATCAGCAGAGGCCTTCTTTAGATGCATTCAGAAGTCATCAAAGGTGCAAGGAGCCCAACTGTCCTACAGCTTCACCCTACTGAAACCCAGCCACTCAAACCCACCTAGAGGGTGAGGAGGACAGGCAGTACATGTGCAGGCATGGGGCTTTCAGGTGTCTGTGCAGGTCACCCCAGCTCTCCTCGCATGTTCAGACCACAGAGAATGGTCTAACCCCACATACGCACCTCTGTTAGAGAGAGGAGCTGTGCCAGGAGGAGGGATGAGGCTGGGACAACCAGCTCCCAGGCAGCAGCTGATGGGGTCAGTATCTCCAGTCATTTGGACCACCCACTCCTTCAGCATCTTTCTGGGGCTTTTTAAAGAGAACACTGCTTTCTGAATTTACTGAGATTTAATTGCCTATCCTTGAACTGACCCCAAGTGAGAACTTGTCTGCAACATGCCCTGGCCAGCTGGGGAAAGCCACACCCTTGCCCAAGCACTTCTGTGACCTTCATCCTTCCCTAGAACAGGACAAGGCACCCATAGGGATGCCGAGTGTCTGTGTGAGACTGGAACTGTATGTCTGGGCACCAGGTTACAAATTCAGGCTGCTTGCCACATGCAGCTGGAGAGGAGCTGCCATACAGGCTGAGATGGCAGAGAAAGGGACTGCAGCTTTGCCCTCACCATGCTTTCTGCTGAGGAGGCAGCTATCCTATGGTAGCCCGGTTTTTGAGACTACCCAGAACCAGCTGAGTGTCAGTTGGACATGAAGAGACAGACTGACTTGTCTGTAGACTAGTCAATTACTTGGTGGTACTTCAAAGTGGCCCTTTTCTACTGGTAAGCTAAACTTAAATACTTTTTTCAGCTCCTCTTCCCCAACCAGCAATGAGCTCAAGGATATGACAAAACATGCAGCAGGACTGGGCAGAGTACCCTGCACAGGGATCTCATCCAAAGCCAACAGCACAACCTCACAGACCTGCTGTGAATGTGCTGACCCCGGCACCCCATGCAACTATGAGGAGGACAGAGTGTGTGATGTGAAACCTTGTCTTCCCCACTCCAAATACTCTCAGTATCAGGAAATTAACAAAAATGAATACAATAAAGGAATACCCAAAGGACTACAAATATCCCCTTTGTTGTATCTGATTTGGACCTGGAGTGTTTCCCAGCCTCAGTCTAGCCACTCGATAATCTGAAGTGGGGAATGCTACATAAATTACTCATTATTCCCACCAGATGAGCTGTCAAAGGCTGCGGAAACTAGTTCACGTTCACTTCACCTCTCTCTGCTTGCTCCTTGCAGTTACTTACTTTCCACTCTATTATGGTCTGTTGTTAAATACTTCTGTCTCAAGATGAAAAAAGAAAAAGAGAGAAAGAGAGAAAGAGAGAAAGAGAGAAAGAGAGAAAGAGAGAAAGAGAGAAAGAGAGAAAGAGAGAAAGAGAGAAAGAGAGAAAGAGAGAAAGAGAGAAAGAGAGCGAGAGAGCGAAAGAGAGCGAAAGAGAGCGAAAGAGAGCGAAAGAGAGCGAAAGAGAGCGAAAGAGAGGGGGAGAGGGGGAGAGGGGGAGAGGGGGAGAGGGGGAGAGGGGGAGAGGGGGAGAGGGGGGAGAGAGGGAGAGAGGGGGAGAGGGAGAGAGGGAGAGAGGGAGAGAGGGAGAGAGGGAGAGAGGGAGAGAGGGAGAGAGGGAGAGAGGGAGAGAGGGAGAGAGGGAGGGAGGGAGGGAGGGAGGGGGAGAGAGAGAGAGAGAGAGAGAGAGAGAGAGAGAGAGAAAGAGAGAAAGAGAAAGAGAGAAAGAGAGAAAGAGAGAAAGAGAGAAAGAGAGAGAGAGAGAGAAAGAAAGAAAGAAAGAAAGAAAGAAAGAAAGAAAGAAAGAAAGAAAGAAAGAAAGAAAGAAAGAAAGAAAGAAAGAAAGAAAGAAAGAAAGAAAGAAAGAAAGAAAGAAAGAAAGAAAGAAAGAAAGAAAGAAAGAAAGAAAGAAAGAAAGAAAGAAAGAAAGAAAGAAAGAAAGAAAATAAATAAATAAATAAATAAATAAATAAATAAATCCTCCACCAGTATCCTGGAATTTTACTTTTGAACAAAAGTCCAGAAGGTCACAATAAAAGCCAAAGAAATCGTTCTTTCTCCATGAGCTCATAATTACACCCCACAGCCACCAAACTGCCTTCACAGACTCACTGCCTGCCTGGGGTTACCACCGGTACAGGTACAGGTATCCAGCCCAAGGACTGCAGGAAAACCTAGATTAAGAAGAGTCAGGGCAGCTCTGAGGCAGAACTTGTGCATTTCTTAAATTGCAGCTACTTGTATTTATTTTCAAAGAAAATCACAAATGCCAGAGTATTTCATAAATATCAATTGTTACTGCTTCACTGCAGCTCTGGTATCTGCTCAGCACAATGAGGAGCTCCAGCGTCCAGGCCAATCAGCCCCGAACTTTGCACCACAACTAAAGTAAAACCTCACTTTTATTTTTGTAAATTAATCATTAATCTTTGATGTTTGTGATTAGTCACTAGAACCTATATTTCTGTCTGAACTTCATCCTTAAGATTTCCTGTTTGTTGTTGCTTCCATGTTGCAGACAGCACAAGTGGCAGAGTGCTATAGCTCTTGGAAAGGATGTTTTTACATATGGCTCTGCCCCAAACACCTGGAAGTACTTGTAGCCCTGGAAAGGCAAGCCCAAATACTGGGTGGCCCTGGAAAGCCAAATGTCATTTCAAGTTTGCAAATGCTTCCTGTCATCACTTTTGGGCCAGACCAAAGCTCCAGAGTGAGCTGACCCTAGGGGTAGGAGAGACAAAGTTTGAACCCAGGATGAAATCTGGCACTTCTCTCATTATCGTGTTGTTTCCAGCATGCCATTGGCTGGCACACCTCTACACGAGCAGCCGCTGGTTCTCTGTGCTGCACAACATCAGGCAACACCTTCAATTTTTCTGCAATTGCAACACAGTGCAATTCTTGTCAAATGCCGTATGTCCCAGGCCCTTTAGTAAAGGGTGTTCGGCACAGTCAGGCACCTCGGCAGCACCCTCCATCTGGGAGGCAACCAGGACCCCAGGACAGAAGAAGTTTGAAAGCTGGGGGATCATCCCAGTACTACGTCCCTAAGGGCAGTGGTAGCAATGAGGACATCTGACCCAGGAGGGAGCCCTACATGTCCATCTCACCAGCACAACAGTCAGAAACCAACACTGAGTGATGGCTGGACCTGCACTGCTCTCTTTTTCTCAGTAGAGAAGCTGCAGCCAAATGTGAACACCATCTTGCCAGCCGGCTGGATGCATGACAGCTCCAGACTATGCAGGATAGAAGGAAAATGGGGTTGGGAAGGCCCCACAGAGGTCATTTACTCCAGTTCCTCATTCCCAAGACAGGATCAATTTTCTTCTCATCATTCTTGGCAGACTAAGAAAGAGAGAAGAATAAAGAAACCAAACCTCAAGGAACTGGGGCAGGCTAAGTATAACTACGAAAGTCTGACCAGGAACAAGGCTGAATGTGCTTATTCTAGAAAACCATGCCACAAAAACAGTGTGAGGAACTTTAATTCTTTTTTAAAATAAACAAATCTGGAAGCATTAAAATCCCGGATATGGGTTGAGAACTATTTAATAATCTTTACTCACCTACATAGTCAACTGATAAGGAAACGCATCGTATCACATCCTAATAAGCAGTATGCAAATATTTTTATAATCTAGTGCTAATGACACCAAATATTATTAATGTAATTTGGCACACTATTGTAAAAATAATATTTAACAATGTAATAACTGAAGTTGTAGCAAATGATGTATTTAGCTAATTGTATGCAATTAAATTAGAATTAAAAAGGGGATGTTTCATAATCTTCCTTGCTTTTCACTAAAAATCTAAGCAGGAAATTCAATAAATGAAAGCTGCTAGAAAATCATGGGAAGCATCAAGCGCTAGAAGATTAATATAGTGCAAAGCATCATATGTTGTTCATCTAACTTTATTAAAAAACACACCAAGTTTCAATCTTCGGACATTTTATAGTGAGCTAAACTTTAGGGGTTTTTTTCCCCAATTCCTCACCCTATCCATTATATCACCCAGGCTTAAATCTGTTGCATCATTATATCTGGCAATATGGGGAAAAAAAAAAAATCACATGTATGTGATGAAATGTCTGTGTTTAGACTGTGAAGGCACTGCAGATCCAGTACTGTACTTCATCTTGAACAATTTCTCCCTATAGCATGCACATGTGCTCCTTGCACTTCTGCCAATAGCTGGTAATACACATGGGCAAAAATACAAGTGTTAAAAAGTGCAGCACAGTTTCTGTTAGGAGTTTGTTCTTTGCTGCACCACTGGTGGTGAACGGCTTGTGTGACTACGAAATGCCTGGATGTGCTCATGCTTTTGGAGAGAAGGACTGGGAGCTCATCCTGTAACTGACCCTTTTTGCAGACAGTTATTTCAAGGATTTCTCTGCAGGCATTGCACCAGCTTTGTACATGCAACTGTTCTTGCAGTACTTGTAACTCAATAATGAAGAACTGTGCCACAAAGAATACAAATGAACAACTTATCTGCACATTAAAACCAGATAAAACCGGTTGCTTATGCAGCACCATGTTTTCATTTTCTCTGTTGTTTTGGGAAACGCATCCACCCCTCTGAATGCAGGGACCTTCAACTGACCCTACTTAGAGAGGTGGAGCTTTGCATTCACCCTCTTGCTCTCTCTCACATACACAAGGGCAGCCCTGCTCCAGCTCCTGCTGCGGTCACAAGTGGTATCAGTGCTGACTACAAAGGAAGCTGGATCAACCCTACACACCACGCATTTCAGATTGCATAGTTTCAGCATAAAGCTTTGGCAACACATCAGGACTTTTTTCCTGATGACTCCAGCTGCTGTTTCTACTGTTTCGTGTAGGCATCCAGCTCAGCAGAAAGCTTTGGTAACGCATTTGGACTTTTGTAAGGACATGGCTCTTTTCATCTGCAAAGACTGACAGCCTTCTGTTACTCCTGTCTGATATTCTGAAAATGACAAGTTTGCTTCTATTTGGTAAACCCACCGCCTGCATTCAGAGATTGCCCCTGGGACCTAAGGAGCAGTGGCAATTAATGGCAAATGCGCTGCTTGTCTGCTCATTAAATCTTATTTCCAGCTCAAACTCACCAAAAACTTTTTCCATGTCTGTGCTTGCTACCTGCCAGAGGGACGGGGCGCTATGTGGAGGTGGGAGGGACAGGCATTGCACAGCAGGAACCTGCAGAGGAGTCATCTCACTATCCCTGCCTCCAGCTATGTCCACTGAGCCAGGGGGCTCTGCATGTGGGACCCCACGGTGCCAGAAAACAGCTAAAGCATGGGAACCATCTTCCTGTCAGGCTTTGCCCCATTGAAGAGAAACCTTGAGGATCCCTCATGTTAACTCATTGTCTGTAAAACCTCTACTCAGGCACAGAGGATCTGAATCTGCTCTTAGATGCTTGTAGCCAGACTCAGTGCTCATTTCTAGTCTAGCAGGCATATCAGAGAGCAAAAGTTTGATTTCCTACTTAAAGAGAGAAACTTTGCTTTCATATGCTGTTATTTACTGGAACCTGCTGGAGACTGAGGGAAGGTCTGTCTCAGTCACCTGGCTTGGGGTCCCAGCTCTCAGGACCTCCTGCCATCCCCTGCCTCACCAGCACATTCTTCAACATCTTTTCACCCAATGGTGGCAACTCAGTGAAGCACTGCCACAATTTAAATAGTTATTTGCATTTCATTAACAATGACAACATTTATTTTAATACAGTTAAATCAGAGCAGCATTTAATTTAATTTTAACAAGATAGTTATTAAGCTAACCAAATATCAATTGATTGCTGAAGAAACCACATTGTGAAACAAATAAGTTAAGAAATAAATCTTGTTGCCAGGCCATTAATGTAAAACCACATAAATAATAAACGTCTAATTAGGTTCTCTCTAATGAAGAGCTCCAACTGTTCATTGACATTCTCTGGCAGGGCTGGTGCCTTCTGTTATTGGCTGTTAGGGGAGAGGGGCCTGATCCCAGTGCTCAGAAGGCTGTACAGACTGACCCAAGTTGGGCAGGTGGGTTTAAAAAGGAGCTCAGCCTCCCCATGTGCTGTCCAGTCGGGACAGCCTTGCTCCCAAAGGTGCCCCTGGATGCCCAGAGGGGTGTGGAACAAGGCTGTCCTGACAGGCCACTGGGTGCCCAGAGACCCGAAGCACCTTGCTTAGACATGGGTGGGTTGCCAAAAGGGATACACCATGAGGGGTCTGCTCCTCCCACCACCATGGGCTGGAAAGGTGAGGGGGTCATTCCCACCACCAAGTGCCACTTCTTAACCCTTTCTTTCTCAGCACAAGCAGGTCACCATGCTTTCCTGCAAATTAGTGTGGAGAACCAAAACCATTCAGTTGCAGCAGACAGAAACATTTCCAGTATGGCTAAGAACTGGTAATTTTCATCCATTTATATGTGTGGATATCATTTTCAAGGGGTTTGTTTGTTTGCTTCTTTAAACACAGATCTCTTAGGGGGTGTTATTTTCATAGCTTTTCTGACCATCTGCTCTGTCCAGCTGCACAAAACAGACCAAAAAATCTCACCCAGGCAACTCTGAATCAAGACTGCGAGTTCTGCTTAAGGGTATTATATTACATGCAGCCTCGATTTAAAGGCTTCAAGTGATAGAAAACCTACTGAATCCAACACAAGTTGCTCTGATGGTTAACCATGCCCACTGTGAAAAATGTGTGCTGCCTTCTGAGCCTGAAATTGTCTAGCTTTAATATTTATTCACTGACTTTTCTTGTGCCTTTTTCTGCCAGATTAAAAAAAATCACCAACAATCAGAAATAAATTATTTGGTCCTAAAACTGCCCCAGGATTAAGGTGTAAACAAATTGAGAGCAAACCAAAGAGGTTTATCTGGTTAGAGACAACAGCCACAGGTGACCCTTTCTTTGCCAGCCCCAGCAGACCCTCAGCCTCTGCCTCCCAGGGGCTGAAGCAGAGCTGGCCATGGGACAGGGCAAGGGCTCTTCTCTCTGCCAGCATGTTTTTGGAGGGACACCATGGCAATTTCAAAGAAACAGAGTCAGAAGGCCAGCTTACTGGAATGCAAATGAGCCTCCCAGTAGAAAGGTCTCTGTTTTGTTTGTTTGTTGGCTTGGTTTGTTTTTGGGTTTTTGTGTTTGTTTTTTTACTAAGTGTAATCCACACCTTGTATACCACTCACCCTTAAAAAAAATAGTAACTGAAAAGAAGCCTATGCATAGCCCATGCCCTCAGATAACCCCCACAAAAATGCACTTCCTACAGAATTTCCTATACAGGCACATAACCCTTCTTGAAACTGGATCACTAGAGGCAAGGGAGTTGTTTTCTGTTCTCTTTTGGTTTACAGATAGCCAATAGGTTCTGCATATTAACATTTGGTAAGTGCCCAGTGAGAAGCTGCTGTCTCTGCCAGAGCAGTGGAAGCCCCCAGAGAGCTCCTCTGCCTGAATCATGTCAGGGAGGTGGCACCAAAAGGCTGTCACCTCCCATGGACAGGCACTGGCAGCAAGGGATGAAGGGCTGGAAGGGACATGGGGAAGCTTGGACTCAGGCAAGCATGTCCCCTTGCCCCCTGGGATCCCTGGGGGAGCTTTTTCCAGGTCAACTGCAATACAAAGTAAACCTCAATGGATTAGTCATGCTCGTTAGATAACCTGGACGTGCACCATTACATTCTTACAGTAAACACGTCTGTAGTTCACATCAAGATATAAGGATTCATACAGCTGAAAGCACCTTTCTACTAAGGACAGAGAACCTGTCCAGGGGATCAAACGCTGATAGAGGCTAATTTTGCTGTACCATGTGGAGGCAATGAAGCCACCACAGCTATGAGAGTAGTGTCCCATCTCTGCATGACCCTGCCACGTGGTATCCAGCACCAAAGCTGCCTCTCTCCACCCTGCTTACTCGCACACAGGGAGCAGGCCCCAAACAGAGGCTGAAACAACCCAGCACATGCACCCCTAATCACAATAAAAGCAGTGACCTGGATTTGTTGGTGTTACATTACACAGATCAGAAGCTGTGATTTCTAAGAGGGAAGCAGCTGGTTTGGAATATGATCTATTTTTCCAGGATGTGATAAATACTTTTCAGCTAATTATTTTGTGCCAAACCATAAGGAAATCATCTCCAAAGAGGAGAGCTTGTAAAACACTCAGGAATTTATACCAAATTTAAGCTTGACAGTGAGCATAGGGCAGGATGGGTGGTGGACACAAGGGATCCAGCCTGTCTCAGATGAATCCCTGCACCAGGACTACAGCTTCAGTGGTAGCCAATGTGGGGTAAACCACACTTTTTTCTTGCATCTTTCCATCACTGCTTTTCAAAACAAAGCAACTTAAACACATATGGTAAGAGAACTAAGCAATTAAATAGAAAACATAACAGACCTTGTGTAGTATAAATGAAATAGCTGTTGAAGACCAGCTGAAATAGCCAGGGGATGCACATACGCCTAAAGGCTACTGCAGGCTGGGGAGAAAAGACTGTCAGCCACAGAGCCAAAGAACACACATCAATCCCTTCACAACCAGAAGATGCTCCTCCATGGATACCCCTCACTCCTAGAATAACCAGCATGCAACAGGTTAAAACAATTATGCTGACAGGGGAGAGAGCCTGGAGTTCAAACACTGTTAGCACATCCATCACTCACAAAAGAGTAAATTATTAACTTCTAATTAGGTGCCACTCCCATCCCACCACTCAGTGTTACTGGGCTTTGAAAGGAGGGAGCCACCACGTGCAGAAGTTTAACAATGCAATCTCCTTGCCACATGACTAACCGGGACCGTACCAACACCACCCAGCCACCGGCTCTTTTGGTCATGGCAGATGAAAACTCACTTCCCCTGTTTACAGTCCTGCGATAAACCACCAACTGAAACATTTTTTTCCTGTAAGTGACAGCGTTTTGAGAAAACACCCACAAATGCCCCCCCAATACAGAAGGCATCCACGAGGACTCACTCTGTCCCTTGCACTGGCAGTTAGATGGTGATTGCCACAAAGAGCCACCACCAGCACACAAGAGTCATTATCTTCCTTGGAAGGAAACAACTAATAAAAAAAAAAGAGTTGATGGTAACGAGACTATTCATGTAATCCCCTCCTATCTGATCCACTCCCCTCACTTGCTTGTCTGCCATCTGACCAGCACTATCATCTATTACCTGGGAGTAATGTGCCAGGCAGGATCTCAGGCAAAGCACAAGGGCTTACCCACTCCCTCTCTGGGGTAGGGCCACCTCTTTCCCAGCCCCAAGGGACACAGCAGACATCACAGAGGGGAAAGGCAAGGGCCCACTCCCACCAGAGCAGGAGCGAGGGGAGACTAAGGCACACAGGCAACACACGCTGCCCAGGTGCGTGCCAGAAGGCAGGTCTGGGTATTTAGGAGCCATCATTGGTCGCTTAGATTCATTAAATGCTACCAATAACCATGTTACCATTTAATAACTGACGATGTGTAATGCAAGAACCTGCGCAAGCAGAGGGCATCACATCATGACTTAGGAATGACCTTCTTTCCCGAGGTCTTCCTTTGCTAAAAACCTGCTTGGGACAGCATTTCAGTTTCCAGGTACAAACAGCTTGGAAAAAAGGGAGGAAAGTAAAGCAAAGCACAGAAAGTGTGTAACAACATTATTGTGAGCTCAGAAGATGTTAAATGAGTTAATTCAATTCATTCTTAAATTTAACTGGCAAGATTTAATGGTTCACATTGAAAGCATGAATAACTAATTTGTTGCATGAATGACTACAGTTCAGTGACTCTTGATGTCACTGTATTTAGCCCAGGGTAAAACTTGCTATATGAATTATTCACTGCTGGGTAGATGGAATGAATGGGGCCATGTTCATAGACAGGATGCCAACTGTGGTTATTTGACATGACAGGGCACACTCGATGCTGACAAGAGACAATAGTTAATTTACAGTGTGGTACTGGGGCTCAGTCATTCTCCTTAAGATCTTTATAGAAAGCATGGCACTTTTTGTCATGTTCTCCACATTAAGATAGATTCTGTGTGCCAAAAAACACTGAAGCATAGCTCACTTTTAAAAATGTTCACCAGTTTAAAGGCAAAAAAAAAAAAAATCTACCTTCCTGTCCTGTTTGGCTGAAACATTGCTCCAAAGAAAATGTGTTTAAGAGCAACTTAAAAACAAATGGAGGAAGGCACCTCTATATCACTTGAGCATCTTGTCATAGATGCAGTAGTTGATAACTGCTAGGACCTCTCCTTGATAGGAAAGGATCTGGCAGCCTCTCACAGAACAGGGTCTTGGACTGGAAATAATAGCGCTTTTACCTAAGCTTTTCTTTCCAAAGCTGAGAGCGCAGAGACTGGGCAAGGTTTCTACACTAAACTATTTACAATGAGCAATCAGAGTAGGACATTTTCCCAGCCTTCTTAAACAGCTGTTGCTTTAATGCAAGCCATTTGTAATCTGGAAAGACAGGATGCAATTCAGTTTGGTCCGACAAATGGGCCACAAAAGTTTACTTACACGTAATAATGATACATTCATCTTTACTTTACACTTCCCAACTCCATGCTTATTGCAAACATCTGTGTTGCTGAAACGACTGGCATTACAACTCATTTATATAGTTTAAAAACAGTGATAGATGAAAGCCAGGAGGTGGAGGGGCATGAGGCACTTTTTTCTCCTGAATTTCAAAAATACTTAGTTTAATCTTTGAGCATTTCTTCTGTGAACTGGCAGAGTCAGTGCCCTGCTGCGTGTAGAAATAACTTCACAGGTCACTTGCAAACCATCAACACCACACAAGCCTTGCATGCATCAATGCTGCACTGATAATAAACCTAATACTTAGAAAAAAAGGGTGAAAGAAGGAGGACTAAAAGGTGGCTTTGATTTTCACTGCATGTTACACGTCCTACTATCCAGTGGCAGGAGAGGCCACTGATCTACAGGCCAGCAGCAGCACTGTGTGTCAGCTCATAGACAGGGAAAGCTGAGTACTGCACAGAAGCTACTGCAGCAATTTTTCCCCGCACATCTGCTCTGGAAGCATCAAAAGCCTTGCAGGTTGGACCCAGTATCATCTCAGCTGCACACTTGTGTTTGACATGACTGTGTTGTACTCACATATATCATTATTAACTAAAAGTACAGGAATAAAGAAATAGATTAATCATTAGGAAAACTAAAAGGTGAGAGCCTATTTTGCAGATACCGGTTTTGGCAGCCTCACACATGTCCCTCAGCCCAGCACACCAGGAGGTGCATGGGGCTCACCAGCTCAGTTCTGAGCCGCAATATTTCAGTCGCCATTTCCTCGCACACCCACCACCCGGTTACAGGGGTTGAAAACGGAGCCAGCCGTACCCATCCTTGGGATATCACTGCCCATCACAGCCCACCCTCCTGGCATCAGAGCAGCAGGAAGGGTGCCTGACGCTGTATGCACCACCTCATGGGGAGAGGCAGCAGGCAGGGGCACTGCAAGGACTGGGGTGCAAAGAATGGAGAGTAAAGTAACCAAAATACATATAACCACTCTTTTAAAGGTTCTACATATTTATATTTCTATCTCAAAATATATATAATCTCTCTTATGAAGACAGGCTGTGGGAGTTGGGGTTGTTCAGCCTGGAGAAGACTCTGGGAGGATCTTATAATGACCTTCCAATACCTGAAAGGGCCTATAAGAAGACTGGGGAAGACCTGTTCACAAGGACCTGTAATGGTAGGACAATGGGTAATGGTTTTAAGCTAGAAAAGGGTAGATTTTTGTTGGACATGAGGAAAAAGTTCCTTAATATGAGGGTGGTGGATCACCGGAACAGGTTGTCTAGATAGGTGGTGGAGGCACCATCCCTGGAGACATTCAAGGTCAGGCTTGATGGGGCTCTGAACAATGTGTTCTAGTTGGAGATGTCCTTGCTTATTGTAGGGGGGTTGGACTAGATGACCTTTAGAGGTCCCTTCCAACCCAAGACGTTCTGTGATTCTATAAAAGTGAATGCAGAACAAAAAAACCAGCCCACTTCCCTGATTAATTTTGGTCTCTGCATTCACCGAAAAAGGGTTGGATGGCACAGCAGCTGAATGAAATTCTGTCTCATTACCACCTTCTTCTAAATGTACTCTGCAGATATGGCCCACTTGTAAAATAGCTGAACAAGTGCAGTTCGTTGCAGCACTTATGCAACGGCACGATTGGAAGGTGCATAAGGAGAAACGGCTCCTCTTTAGCCCTTTCAAAACAGCAGATCTTGCGATGCTATGAAGCCTACAATTGACAAGCTATTAACTTGAGGTATGCTTTCCAAACTTTGCTATGTTATTTTCAGGGCTGACTGCTGCAGACTGAAGAATACTTCCCAATTTTTTTCTCTTTCTGTACATTCTGAACGTTTATTTTGCACAGACATTTGTCCAATTTCAAATAATTTCATGTCTGGAATGTCTACGTAAGTCGGTGTGTGGGACTGTCACAGGCAAAAAGAAACATCGTTGCAGAAATTGCCTCTTAACAACAAGGACTTTTCACAAAGATTTGTGCCTTGGTGTATGTACGCGATTGACAAAGATTTACTGCAAGCAGCTGATCTGGGTTTTGTTTGTTTGTTACAATTTCTATCGGGTGTACAATCTGTCACACACAGAAAATCCATTTCATTAGGAAAAATGAGAGCTACAGAGCTCTCCACTGCTTGCTTTGTCATCCCTCTGATTTCAGGTACATTACCAATGAATAATATAATATAATGAAATACAAAGATTGCAGTAATTGGACATGTTAAATATTGGTGATGCACTGGGCCTCTGGATTGCTAAGCAGTAATTCAGCAGCACCCTCTTGAAGCAGAAGCATGCTGAACTATGCCATTCCCTGCTGCTTCCACTCCTACTGCCACTGTCTTCCTACAAAGCACAGTTGGAAGAAATATAAAGAAAAAAGTTAAAAAGTGCACCTTGCCATCCATGCTCACTGAAGTGCCAATCAGCTAAAGGCCATCTGGGAATAAAAAGACACAGCTATTATCTTACTTCACAGTCCATACTGCCATTGCTGAGATGAGATTTTTTGAAAACACATATGCAAAGTGCATCTTGTTATTTACCCTGATTTTTTAATTATTTTTTTTCACCAAATCACAAAGAAACACTGCCCTTTCCATAGACAGCCTCACTAGGTCTGTGCAGGCAGGAAATCAAACCAGAACTGTTTTTTTGTTTCAGAGGTTTGTCTCACTTACAGCACAATGCATTGGGAGGTAACAGCACCAGCTGCTTGTCCCTCTCGCATAGCTACAGCAAGACCTTCCTCGCAGCAATAGCTGGTGTCTGCCTGACTGCAGCTCACAGCTTATCTATGTGTTGGAAATCCAAGTCCAACTACAATCACTGCAATAGTACCAGGCCCCAGTCTGAGGATCAGATGAGATCTTTTGAAGCTTCCAATGTGCTAGGAAGTATCTCTAAGTAATAAAGGACTGAATATCTGACATGTGCTGTTCTCCTCAATGGAAAACTCATCACAGGATGATTTAATTAAAAACACAATACTCTGAGAATTCCTCCTCTTTGACATTACCCTGTTAACTGTACCATTGCCCACATTCCTAAGGAAATATCCCAGGCTAAGCAGAAGCCACATACCTGGGTTTGGGCAGCATGGTCCCCAGGTAACTTACAGCATCCTCTCCTTGCTGCCTT
Source organism: Apus apus (assembly GCF_020740795.1). NCBI lineage: Eukaryota > Metazoa > Chordata > Aves > Apodiformes > Apodidae > Apus > Apus apus. The sequence continues at coordinate 31,398,751 of NC_067285.1, forward strand.
TCCCCATGGAGCAGTTTGGCTTTAGCTGTTAGCAGAGCACACAGAGACATGCCTCTGCACATCCTTATCCTGGCACTGGGATGACTGGTTTGGACAAATGGCTCCTGGGGGCCAGGGCTGCAATTCTGTTTGTCCTGGGCCTGCTTCTGGTCACTGTGAAAATAATCATCCTGCTCAGCTGCTTAGCAAGAGAGCAGAGAAACTTGTGGAGGTGCACATACACAAACACAGAAACATCTCTTTCTGTCACACAGATTTGTTGATCCACTTGTCTTTCTCGAGATGAGATGACTGGGAGAAGGGACTTTCTTCTCACAAATGTCTTGATTTTCCTTACTTGGCCCCAGGTGCCACAGGATCTCTGGGCATCTGTCACCTCCCTCCTGCCTCAAGTCTTTCTCCCATGCATCTGCCTGAAGCACAAATGCCAAAACAAACATGCTAGATACAGACTACAGTTTCTCAGACTATTACAAAGCCTATTTTAACAGATGACTTACGTCTGTGGAGTAATGTATGTGGGAAAGAGAGATACACTTCACACTTTTAGGAAGCTCAAAAAATTGTGATACTTCTAGGAATAAAAATAACACAGGTTTAAGTACATTGAAGAATCTCTATTACCATTCTGTTTCATTTTCCTTGTACCTGGATTTCAACTCAGTTTCTATACCAAGTACCATTTAAATGGCTAACTGGAAAAAAAATATCTTCAATTATGTTCATAAATATGGATCATCCCTGGATTCTGTTGTAAAGGATTTTGTTTACATAGGCGAAGTTTGTTGTGGCTCATGTATATATAAAGTATTTCAGCTGTAAACACCAGTTGGTGAAGTTGTGCATCACTCATTCAGTATGGTCTTTGGGTGCAATGGTAATGTTTAGGCACCCACAGCCTCTCTCAGGAAAATCTACCAGCTAGATTTCCATTATTTTTTATTTAACAGGAGGTAAACGATCAGCTATAGAAGAGAGATTTGCAAGTGTGAAAGCAGATGAAACTGTGGGGGAGGAAGAATGGGGGAGGATGATGAGTGCTTTACTGAAGATCTCAGCAAAACATTGTTACTAGATAGGATTTCTCCCAACAAAACAATTGAAACAGAAGGGACACATCAGGGAGAACATGGACAGAGCTGTGATCCATGGGAGTGGAGCTCAAGGATGGGGGGGATTCGGGGGCTGTTTGGGAAAACCACACAATGGACTCTTTTAAAGATCATGGTCTATTTTTCAACAGACACCCATGCATCAAAATACTACCTGCATTTGATGAAATCTAATCATCTAGTTCTTCTCACTTGTAACTACTGGAGCTGAAATAGTATTTGGTTAAATAAGTGCTATTTATTTCTATAAAAGTCCTTTTCCACTCTTGACACTTTGAGAGCAAAATTCGAAGTCTACAAGCATAGATGGATGGCAAGAAACTCTGTGGTGCCTTATATCCATAGGCAGAGATCACCTGTGCTGAAAAGCTACCAAAATGCTAACAGCAAGTCTCTGGAGAAGCCTGAAAGAGAAAAAGCAGGCACTGTTGTTCTCTCCTATAAAGGAGGGGTCCAACATAAGAAAAAAGTTCAGTGTCACATGGGTTGAGACTTGCAGAAGGTGGGAAAAAGTATTCTCTAAAGGACATATTTTTGGAGCTGCTGTGGGAAATCTCTCTTGCAGGCAGATCTTGCTGTGGGGGAAGCTCACACCCTGCCATGAGGGAGGACTGGCCTGTTTGGAGCTCAGGATAAACACTTGGCAGGGAAACAAGCTCCATCAAGGATCTGTATCAGGACTGGGCATATCAGTCCTGCAAAGATTAACACATATGCTAAGCTTTCTGCACATGAATGTTCCCACTCTAATTCATGGGTGTAAACATATGCATGTGCGTAGAATCAGGACCTCAGCACCTTTCTTCTCTAGATCACATGGAAGTTTTTCTGGCTGTAAACGTGCAGGAAGGGCTTCGAGCAGAATTAACCAAACAGCAGAGTTAACCAAACAGCCTCTGCTGCAGGCCAGAGTGTTTTGAGACCAGAACACATTCAGAAACTTGACTGGTCCATAGGGTTTATTGCCATGACATTCCCTCAACAGAAACGCCCTTGATAACTGGGAACTATTTGGTTTATTTTTTTAATCTAATTTTTTTTATTCCTGCTAAGCCTGTTTCTCATCTGCTTAAACACACTTTTATTTAATGGTGAATCAGTGTCTATCTTGATTCAACTACAGGTTAGTTTGTGGCATATGCAAGGCACGTAAAGCTAATCTGAGTAATTATTTTATTACAGTTTTGTCCAATTAAGAGAGCATTTCCCTATATAATTCTTACTAAGCCCAGTTCACTCAATATTTGATCATATTTTTGTCATTATCAGTGTTCCTGTCAAAGGAATCCAGGACAGTTAATAGCAGTGGATCATTACATGTATTATAGGCTTTTTATTATTGCATTCCTTTGTCGAATCCCATTTTGTTTTACCCCGTCTGATCTGCTGGAGCTTGAATTTTGAAGCAAAATGATTAAATGAGATGTGGTCAGAGCAGTCAGTGCTTCAAGCAACGATTGGTCTTGATATTCAGATCAAATATTTTTTTTGTAGTTCACCAACAACTTTCCCCCATAGAAAGGTAATTTTTTATGCTATCTGACCAATGTGTTGTTTGCAGTCATGAACAAGAAAGTGCTCAGTGTACAACAGGAATTAGTCCTTCTGGGTCTCAGCTGACCACCTTAACAAAAAGCATTTCTTCTGTGTTGGGAAACTGAGGCTTCTTCACCAATTACTGCTGCCTTTTTGGAACCAAATCAGGGGGAGAACTTTGAGGCTTGGATTCTACCAATGATACGATTGAACCATGAGTAAATCAAAGGAGAAGATGAAAAGAATTCCTGGGAAAGTATTTATAAACCCACAGGACCGAACAACAAGCATCCAAGATTGCTAACAGAGCTAATAGAGGGAAGTGCTATACCTTGAGCAGTGATTTTTGAAAGTTCATGGAGAACAGATGAGGTGCCAGAGGATTTCAGAGCCACAAATTACAGCACTCAACTGAGTTATAAAAAGGGGCATCCAGAACTTTACTAACCAATTCATTTAACTTCAATAGCGAATAAACTATGTAAGGAGTCATAAAGGAGCCATTAGAGCAACCCAGAATCATAAATAGTTGGGTGGGAAAGGGCTTTAAGAGGTCATCTAGTAATCTCATCAGAAAATCTCGTAAGAGTAAATATTCAGCAAAATATGGTACTCAGATATACACATTTCATCTGGCCCTTTCTACAGATGCAAGGAGAGTATTCAGCTGTTACTTGGGGAGGGGGAGCATTCCTTGAACAGAGCCCACTTTAAACAAGGGACTTTCTTGCTTTTTCTGCATGGTTTTGTCTCAGTATTGAGTGAAAATCCCCAGAGGTGAGAGGAGAAATAACAGCAGCTGGCACAGGAAAGGAAAGCTGTTAAACTTGATGATCCTCTTTTTCAAATTAATATATCCTGGACAGAGACTCAAGCAACAGATCATCTGGGGGGCAAACTCTCATAACATAATAATACAGGGCAGAGGGGCTGGAAGGGAAAGTGCTCTGGGGAAGGGAGATTGTAAAAGCTGGCCCCTCCTGCCGAACACTGCAGGGCAACAGAGAGGTCAGCCTACCTTGCCAAACAAGCATCAGTGGCCTTAGCCAGCGCCAGGGGCAAGAGGGGCCAGGGTACCTCTGAAACTCCCACCCAAGCCCCAGGCAGGTGGGAGAAGCTGGCCAGAGAGGGGTGCATTTAGGGTGGTCACTCCCTGGCCTTGAGCTCAGCATTTCCTAAGCTACCTGGGGCACCAGCTGGACATCCTCACAGAGGAAGCATGGCTCTCACAGTGAGGAGGTGCCCACACCCCAGGGACAGGCATCATGCAGGCAGTGAGGGCACCTGCCAGTGACCCCGAGAGGTCTAACCCCACCTCAGGGTGACCAACAAGGGGAACTCCACCACAGACAGGGACAAGGACAAAAGTTACTTTTCTTTAAGGCTTGGAAGGCTCTTTATCCACTAATTGGAAACTTAAAAAAACCTTTTATTTCAACTCCGGCTTCTGTGAATTTTTATATAGATTTTATATAGATTAGATCCTTCACTGAGATGTTAAATGCTAAATTTTAGGTCCCAAGCATTGCACTGAGTTTAGTAGAGTAGTTTAGGAGATCCAGAGCAATACAGAGTGACATGGGTAGGTTGGGAAACCAGGATAGGGCCTCTGGTCCTCACCCTAAAATCCTGAATTGCAACCTGACCTTGACAGAAAACCCCTAACCCTGAAGCTGCTGGCACAGTACAAGAATTTAACTCCAGAGTGAAGTGTGTTTCCCTTCTGCTCATACAAAGCTACTCAGCAAAGCCAACAAGCCAAGCTGCCTGAATTTTGACTAAAGCAGCAATCTGTGACTGCAAAACTTACCTAGGACTTTGCCTAGCCAGATACATGTGTAATTTCCCCTTAAATGCAAAATGACATGGTGCCATTTTGAAAGGAAGGAAAAAAAAAAAACACAGAAGTTTACTTGTCATTAGATATAGATAGTAATAACCAAAAGCAGTAACCAAACCATATGAGGAAATTGAATACAGACAAACTGTTATGCTAAATGAGAGAGGAGCACCAATTATGTGCAACAGAGCTCTTATTATATGGCATTCTGATTACCTTAAATTATATTTTTTTTACAGACATCCGTTTTTATTTTTGCTTCTAAAACAGGTGAAGTTCTTTTCAAGTATTGACGTCAGCTAGCCTCATCAATTGTTCCTGTAATAGCTCAACTACCACTACAGCCACAAATGCTATGGAGCTGAGTACTCTATGCACAAAAGGGATTCAGTTTGGTCACTGCCACAGTGCATATGCATGGCCTAGTCTTTTACAGCATAGTAATTGATACTGATTTTGTCCCTCCCTCCATGCACTTGTCTTTATTTCAAGTAATAATAAATTAAAAGTAAGTTAAAGATATCATGATCCATCTTGAAAATAAATCTTTTTTTTAATTCTTCAAAAAATGCAGTGAATTTAGTACTCATCAGATGTGCTGGACCAAGTCCATGGCAGACCTCCAACATATTCTGCAGGAGAGTAAGTCTTCACATGAGCCTGCCTGTGCCACTTGTGCTGCTTTGCTGGCCCAATGGGGCACCCCAAAAGCATAGCCAACATGGACTTCTCTTGGGTGTAAGGGCACCCACCAGTCAGAGTCCATGCAACAAGAATACCGTGACCCACAACATTCTGGGTTGGAGGCCAACAGCTCTTTCAGCTACCAGCTAGCAAGGTGGCTGCCAGCTTGATGTCCTCAGTCACACGCAGCCCCTGCTGTGTCCCATCCCGTCCCCCCCATTATTTCCTGTTTGGGCTTTGCTGTATGTTTTGACCCTTAATTATTATTAAGGCTGCATCCTTTTCTTTCACAGGAGTCCTGGATTGCACTATTTATTTATCATTGGTCTTATTTTGCTTTTAAAATACAACCACAACATAGGGATAGAAGGGGGAAGAGAGAGTGCATGTTACTATGAATGCCTGGTGGCAGCTCAGTGGAAAACTTCAAGCTGTGCCAGGCTAAACAAGGAAGGCCACAAGAGCTGCAGAGGCCAGCTGAGTCCAAGGGAGAACTTCAACCCTCCAGGGAAAGCAAGGGAAATCTACTGGAAACACTGAAGTTACAGTTTTGCTTCCTTCCTGTTTAAGAAATAAATCCAACTGGGGTTTTACTTCCAGGCATGAAGGTTTCTACCAAAAGGCTGTTTCAAATGGCACCACAGAAGAAGGGCAGGAGGCTGATGGCCAGGTGGCCACCCTCAGAGCACCAAACACCAGCAGCATGGGGTGCTGAGGCCTTGCAGCATCGCACAGCCCAGCAGCTCCCCAAAGCCATGCAGAATGATTTCTAACTGACTGTGCATGGCTGCTGCTGAAACCGGAACCTTTGCATTCATTCAGTCCTCCTCTGCACCTCAAGAAGGATTTCATGTTCACTGCAACATTCCCTGGCCACAGATTTCAAGTGCCCTTGAATGCAGTTTTTGTTTAGGTACCATATTCATTTATGGCAAGTACCTTTCATAAGCACAAGCACACCTGTTTCAGCTAAATGAAGGACAAACACCAATGTCAGAGAATCAGATGGCAGCTGACTGCTACCCAAGCCTTATGGATAAAAACAAATGTTTTTGAAGGTCTTTGGAAACGTGTTCTCCCATAAGCTGTCCACAGCACCTCTTACTGCAGCCTGGGCTAAAAATATTACAAGTATAGTTTGTGCTTTTGTCATTCCCACTGCCCACAGGAGCAGGATGTGCAGAGGCAGAAGATCAGAGGATATAAAAAGTTCATTCAGGAGTCTGTCTTTTTTTACATTCTTAAAGTGACCCCAAACACTGTAAGCTTCCCATTCAGTTTTGACTGGAAAGTTTGGCTTTTTCCTTGGCCTTCCTCTGGCCGGAGGGAAGCAGAACTCAAAGCCCAGGCTGTCACTTTGAAGCTGCTTTTCTGTGACTGTGAGAGCTCTCCTGGTTCCTGTGCCCACAAACTGGCCATACCTCCCCATTCCTGCCCAGCAGCATTGAGCATCCCTACAGCACCAGTGTCCCAAGTTCTGCAGCAGGGCTGCTGCTGGCTGAGACCCACAGCAGCCCTCGCCCACCTCTTGCTGGTGCCTTGTTCTCTGCCAGAGGAAGGCCAGCACCAAGTGGACTTTCAACTGCACCTAGCAGCACCAAAATAAATTGTGTCTCAGGACACAGTGTCAGGCAAACTGGACCTATTACTGCCTTCTCTCAGGATCTCTTCGATTTAGGTCAGGATATTAACTGAGTTTAGCTTCTCTGAGAAGGCTATAAAGCAAGATTTTACATTTCCTATTTCTGCTCATTTTTCTTAATCTAAGATTAAAAGCATTTCATGCTGAAACCCGAAATCTTGCTGATAACCCTGAAGTCCTAACCCAAGTGGTGGTGTGATTTGGAATGAAGTGGTGACCATGTATATATATAAGATGGTGAAGATACAGAGGTTTCATTTCCTACAAATTAATTCTCCACAAGCTGTGTAAACCTTCCTTAGTATAAACAAAGTCTTTACAGACAAAGACGTTAGGGTTTTTTTCCTTTTCAATTATTTAGAGAAAAAATAGAAATGCAATTTTGCTGTCTAGGCACTTCAGCCAGCAGCAGCAGATCCAGAGCTGCTCTTACCATCTTCCACAGTGCACTTCCTCATGCTCCTGACTATAATACAAATGTAAATAAAGTTAGAAAGAAACAACCTTGTGCAGCCCGATATTACTAAACAGTTTTAAATTTCCACTCTAGATTGACACCAATTTGTAGTTATTCCCCAATACAAGTGCCACAGGTTCTTCCTATAAATGGGAAACACTGTGAAGCCATCACAGCTGTCCACAGAAATAGCACAGTGGACACTTCACTCCTACCACTTTTCCATGCCCTTACTTTGTTGAGGCTCAAAAATTCAGCTCTAAAATGCGTCAAAAAGTAATTCTGCAAAAGAGGGAGTAATCGACATAACCAGTTTCGTGGCCCAGCTGTGGTTTGTTTGTGTTTGCTCTCCATTACCTGCACGTGGACAGCACGTCCCAGCCTGCCACAGAGGCAGGGAACTTCTGATTTGCTTTGCCCTTGCTGTTGCACTTTGGGTCTAATGGAACCTCCTGGGAGGACAAGGGAGTCATCCCTCCTCAGAGAGGTCAAGGCCCCTTCGGTTTGGAGAGGGTGTGTGACAGGGGCCAAGATAAATGCAATGCTCAGCAGCATGCCTCCCAGGAAGAGTGGGAAGCACCACGGAGCCAGCCTCAGTGGCAATGGAGAGAAGATGGCTTGCCTGGGGACACACAGGAGTGGGCTGGGAGCTTTAACAAAGGAGGCACTGGGTTTAAAAACAAGACTAAGCGAAGGACGTGCCTTCCAAGGACCCAAAAAAACCCTTTTATTTTCACCTGAGATTTTTTTCTACTTCAAAAAGTTACCCTACTGGATTTCATTTTCTGAGAAGACAGTGCTGGGGAGTCCCTGGGAGTCTCCTGTTGGAATCTCAAGCCCATTAGATGTGGTTTTGCCAAATAGATAAACAAGTAATTATGGACAAATATAAAAGTACCATCAGAAAGCAGCAATATGATCCTTTAAAACTATACCAGAGCACTTAATTCCCACTCATATTCAAAGGTTCATAGGACCAATTAGAAATGTTTTTTGGTTTTTTTTCCTTCATTGTATTATTTCACATCAGTACATTGCATATCATTTAAGAGGAAGAGTGCCTTCGTACATCAGATATTTTTGTTTCATTAATGCCCTAAGTCTAAAAATAAAACCATAAAATTTAAAATGAATGCTCATGGTATTTGCCTAGCCTTCCAAAAAGAGATCTCCATGCCTAAAGATGCAATTTCCTAGAGAAGCAGTGGACACCTCCTCAGAATCATACTGTTTAGAACAAATAAAGCAAAAACCAAAAAAGTCAGTGGTGTTCATGGTTCCCCACACGGGTCCAATTTCTACCTTCAAAGCTTTTTTGCACAACCCCATGGGGGACATTTGTGCTGTGTTTCCCAGGGCTGGGCACTTGGGCTCCTGTGCTGGTTGCAGTGGTGCTGCCCTGCTGCCAAGAGCCCCAGCTCTTGCCTTGCAGAACCAGCAGGTGAATGCTGGTGGGAAGCAGTGCCATGCCTTACTTTGCCATGTTTGGGGGTACTTGGGGATTCGTTCTGGAGGGCAAAATTTTCAGAGCAGCAACTTCTAGAGAAGATAGTTGGCATGGAGAATAAAGCAACCATCTGTACTTCTCTGAAACAACCTCATTGGAAAATACTGCTGTTACCCAGTTCTTCCTCTGCTGCTGCTGTCCACGTGTCACACCTGACTGCCTCAAGTGAAGGCAGGGCTACCTCCTTCTGTCACTGCTGTCTGCAGCCACTGCTTCTCAGGACAGATACAAACACTCTGCAGCTGAGATAACAGCCCACAACTCAGCTTTTTGGGGTTTTTTTTGCCTTATCTCTCCCCAGTGACTGTAATTCCAGTTTCTGACAGTACCAGTGGTCTGACTTTCCACCTTTCACTGGAAAAAAAAAAAAATACTAGCAGTGAGAATAGATACCTTAATACGGCTGCTCCTTAAGTTAATAAAGCCAAATACATATTGGAATCTGATTTCTCACTTTATTAGGTACTGTATCATTTGGGCTCCATTTTCCAACCTGATTTGTTACTACAAGATAAAGCAATTACGTGCTCAAACATGATTGCACTGTAAAACTCCAGTCTCTGAAACCATGGCCCAACAACAGACAGAGCTTTGCTGGTGATAGTGTAGCTAGCAAAAGCAGATCTGTTATGCATGGCCACAGAGTGGCACAACACCCAAAACAGTGGGAGATTGCCACAGGTCTGCCACAGAGGGAGGGAGGCAGCCAGCGTCACAGGGCCAAACACATACCAGACCGAAGGGGAGCTGCAGAGAAGAAAAAGAAGGGGATGGTAAACCATGACAAAACCAGGTGAGAAAAAGAGAAGCAAACCTGTCTCTCAGGAGTTGCAGAGGTTTTTTGCCTGACAAAGGGAGAAGCCAGGGAACAGCACAGCTGCTCCTTGAATTGCTATACGATGTACCACATGGTCCTAACTTGCAGCTGTACCAGCACTGTCAGTCTGGTGGGCTGAGGCTGCTTTCAAGCAGGAGGGAGGCTTACAGGCCTCCCCAGGCCCCCATCGTCCTGCAGGGACCCCTGCCTCCAGCAGTTACATGGGAGACAGAATCTGCCAGCCACCAGCTCCTCATCTCCAGGGCCAGTCAGGAGGAAAGGAATATGCTGGCTTCTCGCCAGAACATCTTGCTTTGCCTTAAATATTGTGTTCCAACTACATGTCCTGTTCAATATGAAAAAAACCTACTGGAGGAAATTAAAAGGATTTTGCTTTTAAAAGTACTGTGTCAGGTACATTAACAGTTCTACCATATATGTTACTCAGCTCTTCAGAGAGTGCTTGTGTTTCATTTCTGCTGTAATTGTATCAGCATCTTCCTCCAAGCCTCTCCTTGGCTTTCCTGCTACTTAACTTATTTTCCTTTGCAGTCATATATTGAGCCATCTACAGTGCTCTGCTGGCTGCTGAACCTCTGAAAACACATCACACCAAAGTGTTTTAGTGAGTCACTTATGGCTCTTGTTTGCAGTTTTTACTGTGTAGCAAATACCAGCTCTGTGCTTAGGACCTATTACTTCAATGATAGCTCTTTTTTAGCTTAGCAGTTGCTGAGTACAGACAGTAAAACTGAAGACTTCTGTGGTGGAAAAGCAGTCATTTGTCAGGTTTGAATAAAACCTCTAAGATGGAGATGGCTTGCAGAAAACAACAAACTGTTGGCTAGTTATTAATACAATAAAGGTGAATATAAACCCAGTTGACATCCACGGAGCAGTGAGTCATTAGGCAGGTGCTACAGCAGGCCAGTGAGAAGTATCAGTTCAGCCCCCCCAGCATCAGTGCTGGGGTGAATGTTGTTCAGCCTATTTATCAGTGACATTATTTACTCTGTGTTATTTATTGGTGGAATATGTGAATTTGACAGCGATCTGTGAATGACAAGGAGCTATGACTTATATCAAATGCAGAAGCCATAAATCATAAACAGAGGATTTAAACAACTTGGAGATTTGTCAGAACAAGAAGACATGAGCTTTAATGGAAGGGAGGGAAGCAGTTGTCAGACAACACCTGGGGCAGACAGTCACTGAGGGCAGATAAGCCAGGCTCATTTCTACAAAGTGGGAGTGAGAGGAGGCTGGACACTCGTCAGTGCTCTCGTGGAGACACCAGCTTCAAGAGGATGATTCTTGACTGGAGCTGGGGAGTATGCAAAGTGAAGGAAAACTGAATTTTGCAGCTTCAGGGAAAAGGCTGTACAGCCTATAGCCTCATGGCCTGGCTGGTATTGCTGCTGCCCCCAGAAAGGAATGGAGTATGTGTTTTGGGATGTTCCGTATCTTCTCTTACCCACAGCCACTGCCACACACACCCTGATCTCACCTCACAAGGCAGCTGCTACTGTGGCTCTCTACAGCACTAGCAAAGCAGGCAGCCAAGCTACAGCTCCAACTTGGGCATTTATCTGTATTTGCAGGTGTTTAAAACTAGGCAGAAACAGACTCCTAAGAGTAATTATTGATCCCACAGGCTCATTACAGCTGCCTTTACTCCCCCTGCAGTGATTATGAGCAGATAGAGTGTTTTAAACAGTAGGGTTGTGTCTACATGTCTGCTAAGTGACATTTAAATGAGTTAACTAGTACCTGCAAGAAGATGCATTTTCAATGATGGCCTTTTTTTTCTTTCCTCTTTGGCTCAGAGAAAGGCAGCAGGCAGAGCGTTTCCCTCCACTATGGGTGGGCTGAGAAAAATCTGGCATCTCCCTGGTGGTCCCCCCTGCACATCACAAATCTCCCCACCTCCTCTTGCCTCAGCACACTCTGTCTGCGTTTAAATCCATATGCAGCAAGAAGGGCTGCAAGAGGAAGGGAAAGCATTTTGTTTGCTTCAAGACTTGCAACGGCTTTTTCTGGCCTGGGATAATGTTGGGATCCCCAGAGGATGAACTCCTGCCACCAAACAGCAAAATTCAGAATGCCTTTAAGGTAGCTCAAGTTTGAGGGCCAAAACCAGCTAGCCCAAATTCAATCATAATCTTTTAAAATATACACCTAAAGGATTTTGGTCAAAGTTGGGGGAGCTTTCACAAGTACATCACAAGCACCCTCTGCTTAAATGCTTTGAGAGTCCTGGGTGTCACAACTGAAAGAAAAAAGGCTCCCATGAGGCAGAGCCGTGGCACAAGAACAGCCATGTTACTGGAGAGAGATATTAGAAGTTAACCATTTCAGAGAGCCAGCAGATGTTAAATAGAGTAACTGATTTAGTCTGAAATGGGAAAGCCCTGTCATCAGAGAACTTCTGTCCCATAAGCAGGGGGCTGACTAACCTGATTGAGTGTCCATGAAAATGCTTTTAATCAGGAGAGGATGCATGACAGTTAAAGAACAGGTGAGAATATCACTTGGGAAAGAAGGTCATCTCTAACTGGACTTAACTATTTACAGGCAAGAATCACTTCAGTGGAAAGATAAATGTAGTCTCAGTTGAAACGACTGTAAGGGGTCAAACACTGAGGTTTTACAAAGGATATGAACCCAAATAACAAGCAGGATAGGGGGCATATCTACAGCAATGATCCTTGGGGTCTGAGGAAGGAAGGTGAAAGGTGCCAGCAGGCACCTGTGACAGCCAAATGTTGAGCCAGGGGCCCGCTGTTGCCTCCACGCAGCCCAGCCCACCGTGCAGGCAGGCACTGCCCACCACTGCCAGTCAGCTGGTGCGAAAAGAAGCAATTGCTCCAACCCAGCTGACTGGCCACAGGATGGGATTCACACCCCACAGTAACCAGTGCTGATGGCAGGGACTGCAGGGAAGGCAGGTGAGAACACTCCCTGGGGTCTGTCCCAAGAGGTAGGTGGGAAAACACCTGGGAATAGACCCTCTGTGAGTTCTTGAGGGTCAATTCATGTAACAAAAGCTCTCAAGAGGATCTGGTGGAAAAAATAAGGAGCCCTTCCCCCCTCAATTCCATCTTCCAGATGGGAAACTGAAATGAAACTTGTTTGAGATGTTCAGAAACCTTTTGAACCTCATTAGTTTTCATTTCATGTGGCTCTGCACAGAAAAAAATATATAAACCTGCAGCTCTTTTAGATGAAATGATGTCATGTTCAGATTGCATCGATCTGAGTGGGGAAGGGAGCATTCGTCTCAGTAATATTTTAACAAAAGAAGTAATTTCATGCAGTCTTTACAATGCTTTCTTATTTCAGGGGTCATGGGAGCTGCATAACACCAGGTCTTCACAGTCTCAGAAACCAAATTACTTAATTTTAAGGAAACAATATCTGCATGCAATTAAGCTCTTAACTTTACTCATGGTGAGTAGTTTGAATTAGCGCACGGAGAATAGTTGCAGGCTTTCAATTGCACATGTGTAGGTTTTGGCAGGGCTTGGTTCTTAACCGTGTTAATCTTCAAGCCTTGCTTTCTTAGTGTTCAGCAGCAATCCTAGCAAAACTATAAATACACTATCCACTTTGAAAATCCTGTAAAATCAATTTTGGAGACTTCAAGGAAATCAAAGGAAATGTGATAAAATTAAAATGCTCCCACTTAAATAAAATTTTATTTCCCTTCCAGTAACATACAATATTTAACTAAGAGCTTTAATACATTCAGTAAAATATGAGCATATTATTAACCTCTTCAAAACAACGCAATTTACTGTAAAGTCATTACCATTCTGTTCACTCATGCCTGGCCTCTTTGTTTCAAGTCTGTTTTCCCAGCTTACACTATCAGGTCAACAGACTAACATAAATGAGTAATGCGTCTGGAATTTTTCTTTGCAACACCAAACCTCAGACCAAGTGCAGGCAGAAGGGCCATGCTGTGAATACGACGGGAAGCAGCTTCAGCTGTACTACTTCTCTCCATTCTCTGTCCTGTTCCACTTTCCCTTGCAAGAGACTCCTACATAGGCTGCTATCTGTCCCTGACTTCATTTCCTCCCCTCACAACTCTCAGAAACAGCATCTGGACTTCTGGAAGCCCCAAACTACCCTTTCTCAAGGTCTAGTAGACAAACATTTCTGCCCTACCCACATCCTGTTTCAAAATCTACTTCTCCTGGAAGTCCTGAGGCAAACTTGGTTCTGCAAGGTGGGAAAGTAGGAGTGGATGAGCTCAGATACAAGTATTCGTGGTCATTTCTGAAGTGCTGCCCAAGGTTAACTCAGGGAAGCAAGGGTATGCCCTGCTTCTTGCTATACACCCGAGCTGGAAATGAGCACCCCACAATCAGCAGAGCTTTATTGTCAGTGCTGAAGGTGTCATGGTGCAGGAGAGGGATGTCAGTCTCTTTCCTCAGCGATTTAAGTTTCTATAGCCTTCAGGTTTGGGGGAAGCAGGGTGCCCTTCTGAAACCTTTTGTCAGTAAATCTGGTGTTTTATATGGATATGAGCAAATAAAAATCAAGTTGTGTGAAAAATGTCAGTTCAATTTTTGCCAACTAAAATATAACAGGAAATTGTATGCTTAACATATGTGGAGGACTGCAAAACTGAACCACAGATATGTAACCACTGTTATTAAGAATAGTAAATACGGCTGCGGAAGTGAAATGGATTATGCCGCTGGATATTTCCTTTAATACGAATTCCAGCTACAGTGACGCTTTGCATATGAAGGTGAATAGAAGATACTTATGACAACTTCAGGAAACAGGACTGCATGCTTAGAAACCAAACGTGTATTTATCTAGTCCCTTAATACACTGATTAGAACACATATATTATTGTCCCTGGTTTCTAAATTGTGTCTGTACTAAACTAATGGTTTCTGAATACATCAGCTTCAGAAATGCACTGGTAACTTTCATAGGAAGGACCTGAATATGAATGTCTTAAAAGCCAAGTAAGGAATGAAAAATCCATCTGAGCTCCTAAGCCACAAGCTATTTTAAATGATGCCTGAAATCTGGATGAACCAAAGCTGGTCACACCCCAGATCTGAATCATAAGCTCAGGTCTCCCTTGGGATGCCCTGGAAAGCCCAGCACAGAAATCACAGCTCTGCTGAGGCATGAGCCAACAGAGTGCTCTGCAAAGAGTGCCTGAGCTCCACTCTGCTGGGATGTGGGACCCTGGCGATTCCAAGCACATCCACCTGGCCCCCTCCTCTGCCATCAGAGAAACTATGCAAGCAGGGAGTCATAAAAAGAGTCACAAATATTTTTATTTATCAGCAGAGAGAGGTGTTGTAAGTTTTCTGCTTGTTCTTAGAACACACATCCTAAAGAAACAGCCAGGGTTCTTTTCCCAGCTCTGAGGCTCAGGCTAAATATTTTTCACACTAACTTCTTCCCAGCAGATAGTAACTTCCAGCAACTAAACCTCCTCTTCCCAGTTGCCTGTTCTGCCAAGGCCAACAGAGAGGCTCTGTGTGGAAGAGATAACATGCCTGAGAGATAAGCCACTCAGCCCTTTCACTGTCCTTTTTAAACAAGGTAGAACAAATTAGAAACAAATACCATTTGTACCTAACAGTCCAATCAAGCCAGTATCCCACATAAAGGGATTCCCACTCTTAGATTCTCTGCCAAAAAGACAAAGTATGACATGGACCAGCAGCGGCGAATTTCTTTATGTTTCAATTTTCTAGGCAAAGAAACACTTAACTCTCAGCAAAAGCATGGTTTCAAGCAGCATCTTTAAGAGGAGGGAGAAAAGGGAATGGAGACAGTATATGCCAATAGTAATCTATAAGGATTTTCCCTCCAAATCACTATTACGCTATCTAGAACACAGGGATGGAGCCATGCCAAGTGCTGATGGCACACAGGCAGTAACCATGACCAGGAACTGGTTGCTCCTCATGGCCAGCCTCCAGTCTTTGCTGTTTTGGCATTAAGCTCATACTCAAAATGATCGTCACACGAAAGACCCTACATTCATGAAAACAGAGCTGCCAGCAGCCCATTGGCCACCACTGAGGCCAGCACCCCAGTTAGCCTCCAGCCCACAGCTCAAGCCAGCAGGTACCTATATGCAGCTGGGACAGGGACACTGTCCCCAAAATTCATCTAGGGGAAGGCTCCCAACATACTCAGGGTTGAGGGCAACCAATCTAGTTTCTTTTCAGACTGGTAATTTATGATTCACAGGCACATCTATTTTTAGGGATGGCTTCAGCCAGCTCCAGAAGGAGGCACAACCGACTGCAGCCTCCAGCAATTGCAACCACTTTTACAGCCCAGCTCCTGTCACAAGTCCCCACAAAGCTTTGGCCGGTGCAACTCAGGCACAGCCTGTTAGGTGCAGTGTTGTCATTACATATGTGTCACCCTGTGGATCCCCCACCACACAGGTTATTTTGAACTGTGCAAGAAATGCCTTGGCTTTGCACTGTTTTTTCTTCTCCCTGCCCCCTCAAAAACAAGCTGGGAGCCTTTTCCAAACCATCCCGTCACCACGCACAGTGTCTTCCAGCACGGACTGTCTGATATCCTCTGAGTCAGCTACGTCCGATGAGCCACAGCTGGCCTGGAGCTGGGCCAAAGACTTTTCCCTTCAGTTTTGTTGTACAACATGATCTAAATAACCGGTCCCATCTAATTTGCTTCCTTCATGGTCTAAGGAAACTGTATTTCACCTCATGAAGTCTCAAGTTGAGGAAATATCCTTAAGGTCAGTGTCCAAAACCAATTCAGACAGCAATACAAATAAACATCAATTGGAAAATGAGACACAGTCAAGGAAAAAAAAAAAACCAAACTTTTGTGACTAGACTATCACTTTCATTTGCATCATGCTCTGGAATTTAAGATTCATCTGTTCTATCAAAAATATGAATGAAGCAATGTATAACCAGGGAATGAATTCTTACTTGACTGTGTAACCTTTTCCTCCTTGCAAATGTGTCAAGATAATCTCTTATCCAAACTGATACAAAATTTTTTGAGTGAAACTGAATCACTAGAAGTCTTTAAGGTACAAATTGCTAAAATGTTTAGAAGTCACTTGCATCAGAGACCACCTTGAGAAACAGCCCAATATATCTATTTTGTTACCCTTATTTTTACTTTATCCAGACAAACAGAACTTCTTTGGAAAAGCCAGCATATTTCAATAATTTTACAACTTTAAAACCTGTAGTGTTGTCTAAAACTGGAATTTTATTATCCAATGACAGAATTTTGAAAAAAAAAAATCAACTCAACCCAAAAGATAACAAAACTAAGATGCTAAATTAATTTCCTTTTTGACTCAAAATTTCTAGGCAAAGGGTTTTTTTAATGCATGCATGTATAGATGTGAATATTTATCATCTAGTATTCTATTAATACTCTAGCAATGTCTTGCGGTTGGCGGGGGCAAGATATAAATTATTTTTCATTGTAAATTATATTAGAAAGGAGGATCTATGGTGTGATTGTGAGAATGAAACAAGCAATCCCTGAAATCACACCCAAATACAGAGTAGAAAACAAATGAAAGGTCTAGGCTGTGCCATACATACCTGCTACAGGACAGCTGCACCTGTCCTGAGTGGCAGAAGCTCATGTCCCCTAACAAAAAGGCAGAGAAACCTCAGCTCCATCATGCCCGGCAGCCCAAACACGAACAAAGGCCTTAAAACTGGTGTGAGGAGGACAGCACTATGAAGAAGAGATGCTCTATTGGCACAGTGCTGAACTAGCACCCTCTGTAAAAAAGGGCACAGCCAGAGCACACCTTCCTCATCTTATACAGCCTCACATGGAGTTGGCATGAGCCACTGTGACTTTGTGAAGGCTTCAGACCACCTTATGTTATGAGCCAGGCAACAGTCCAGACTGGTGCAATGAGAAGGCTCCCTGCCTGTCCCCCTCTTCCTCTTCTAGCTGCCTTGAAACCTCTCATGTTGGCAGCCCTCAGAGAAACAAGTATGATCTTTTTCCTCCAAGATTACAGCTGCACCATCAGGGTAAGAGGTCTCCATCCTCCATGGATATTCAGTCAGTGAACAGAAAGGAAATAAAGACTAACAGCAAATCCTCCTACCAGGAGTTTCAAAACGCAGCAGATTCCACACCAGGGTGGAGACCTAGTTTTCAGTGTGACTGGTCCTCTTATTTATTTGTTTAAGGGCTACTACTGCAGTAAGCAGGGAAGAATTCCTTCCCTGTGTAGGAGTGTGCTGCCAAGTTCCTCTGACTTGCAACCAGACTCAAACATTTCCTGGTTCACTCCATTCCCAAACACTAGCAAGAAGTCTATTCAATGCCTCACAGCAAACAGTAAGATCTTTTATACCTCAAAGGCATGATTTAAATATGGGAAACAAATTTACCTTTTCATTGAAAACCCTACTTGGGTATAGCCAACTGAACATATTTCTACATAAACTGGTGACAAATGGGGAGGAGGAACTCACAAAGAGAAGTGCTTATTTGCCTGTGCCCAATCAAAGCAGCTGCTAACTGCAAGCATTGGGACAGCAGCATGCGCAGAAGCACATTGTTCAAATGCTGTTCCTACTGCAAAAATAAAAGCTTGCACGTTGTGAAAATGAGGTACAAAATCTTACATTCTCTTCTTCATTAGCACAGCGGGACAATAATATCAGAGGTGTTAACTGGCAGGTGTGTTTGTAGATAATCACTCACACCTGTTGTACAGTGCAGCAGGGAGAACAGAAATCATGTTTAAAAGCTGTCATGCACCAGGTCACTTTTCACTGAGGTTTGGTCCTATGGCCGTAATGTATTAATGTGAATAATACATGTTGTTCAAAAGCTCTGTAAAGCCTTTTCTCATGGATTTTAACCGTGGCAGAGGCACAATATAATTTCTAGAGGTCAAGTTCAGTCCTCAGAATAAGGGGCAGAGTTGGCAAAGTCACCACAGCTTGAGGCATCTTGTTCACTGTACGCAGAAGCAGTCAGTACACGTGGGCAGCAGGCTCACAACCCCAGGGGTTCCTAACATATCCCCTCAGGCTGCACTGAAAGCACGGGGGTGCACTGCCAGATCCAGGACCTTGTGTCCCAACTACAGAAATTAAGTGCAAAACAGTTTCTAAGAGGTTCCTGGAAACTTTTTCCAGGATTGCAGGCTTTTAAAACCTTAGCACCCAAAGACTCAAATAGATCTCGCAGGATCCACAGCAATCAGTGGAGATGACCACACTGATCTCTATGCTCTTGGCAACCTGTCTCTCAAGGCTGACCCACTTGTTTTCCCTCTAGGTGAATCACTTTTCAGACAGCCTGTCAAATACAAATCTTTGTCTTATTTACATATACAAGTCCAGAATGTACCAATTTAAATATAACAAGGAATTAACAAGTCCAGTGATCAGCCCCAGAAATAACCAACTACACCGATTGCAACTTTTCCTCCGTCCCCTCTCTGTGGCTAAAACATGACTATTTCAAGTAGTAAACACCAGTGTTGTGGATGCTGCCATGGTCAGGCTCATTTCAAACTATTTTCCCTACAAAAAACACCTTTTCATCTTTTGCTTCTGTCTTATTTTTTTTTACTGCAAACAGGAAATAAATAACAATATTATTTGAATGAATCAAAGGATATTGCTTCTACAACCTAGAGTGCTTAACCTAAAAGCCCTTTCGCTGTTTTTTGTGTTGCAGACTGCTGCAATCGAACAGTTCTTCATACAGTGTAAAGGAAATTATTGCCAAATTGGCAGGCCCCTATACCAGCACCAGAACAGAACCTGACTCCAGAGCTTTAAAGAAAATTGGTGGAGACAGAAGGCATTACCCTGGATATCTAAATGCCAGAATCAGACTGAATTGGTGCAGCAGCAGGCTGCTGTCACCCGCCATCAGCCTGCCCTGTCTGAGATGGGTCATTGCTCTCAATGGGAGCTGAACAGGACCCTTTGCTCTCTCCACATTTTTGGCTGAATGAGGAATGTTTTCAATCAGGGTGGGATGGGAAAAATTAAGAGGCTTTTAGGAATGGTATATCCTGAGTTTCCAGAAGCTGTCTAGGTCAGCCCAAAGTCTAGCCAGCCAGTGCACTCATCCCCAGTATTTACACTGACAGTGGAAACAAGCCTGGAACAGCTGCAAATGATTATGCCTCTGACCCTCTCATGGCCAAGCCCTGTAATGCAGGATACTTCCATTCACACTGCACATGGCAGCAGCTAATGCTCACTTCCGTATGAAAACATCCACACTAAACTTATTTAATTATGGCTAATTGGTACCCAATTGAATTCTTTTAAAAGGTGTGCTTTGCAATATCTGTCATCTGAAAGATTCCCTTACCAGGAGGAAACACCTGTCTTCTCTGCAGTGGGGTGAATGCAGAGGTTTTGTTTCCACATTAAATATATATCCCAGGGAGTGTAAAAACAAGGTAAAATAAGGGGTCAAACTCATAGTGTGCTCTGCTACTGCTCACAGCTGTGAGTATCATCACCAAGGACTCCCACACATTTCCAAGCTCTTTTCCCACCACTCTCATCCTTTCTAAAGTATCTTCTAAGCCCATGTCCACTCCCACTAGAGCGTCTGCCCAAAGCAAAGCTCCAACCTCAAGTCATAACCCCACACTGGCATCTCTGCCCCATTCCTTACCCCCATCCCATATCTGCTCGCACAGAACCTATCCTTGTGTTACCACCGCAGGACCCCTCAACTTGCTCTTGGCACAGCCTGGCCGGTCACTGCCCAGAACTGCTCCTGCCCATGGGTCAGGAAGTTCACACCTTGCCAGTGTCCACAAGTGGAGCTCCAGGCAGCAGCAATAGCTCCTCCCAACTTTGAAGAACCCTGTATGCCACTACATATTGCATGATTTAGGCATCTCTCGAGTAAAAATCACTAAAAGCCAGGCCTGGCATCCACCCATGGTCTTTTTCTCCCTTCTCTACTATTCTAGCTATGTAAAGCAAGGAAAATATTGTCATAAAACCCCTCAGCATGAGTGCCTTCTGGTCTGTCACAGAAAGGACTGCTCTCACCTCAAAATAATCCTAACCCAGGAAGCGTACAGCAAGGTGTTTTAGGAACAGAAACCTGAAGAGGGGAACAGAAACCAGCAACCCTGCTGGTGTGACAGAAGGCATCAAATGCCAAGTTTTTCATATTTAGAGACTCATGTAATTTATGGGCTTAACCAAAAGCTTCAGTGAGAGAAAAAGAATAAATAGTGGAGTCATTAATTTACAATCCTTGAGACAAATGGAAAGTATGATTGGACCATGACAGTGAAGCCATGCTCTAGTTTCTTTGGCCTTATTTTAGGATCTTTCCCTCCTTTTCTTGCTTACAGACTTGTAAAAGCAATATTTAGATCTAAATTGTTTCACACAGAGAAAGCCTGAAACACAAGCTGGTAAAAATACATTGAGTTGAACAGTACAACAGGCCTGGACTTTGGCTGAGCCAGCAATCAGGCAGCCTACATTTTACTATGTTCCTCGAGGGGCTGAGAATAGATACTCATACAAGTGTTATTCTTTGCCCTTCCTGATACAGACTTGAGTAATGAAAATGGAAACAGCACACAAAGCAACAATGGCTCTTGTGATGGCTGAATTGAAAAGTTTTCCTCCAAGGGATTTGATAATTGAGAAACCAGATTACAAAAAAAAAAAGTGGCATAAAATATTACTGTAATCTCTCTGAGACTACAAAATGTATTACATTGACTAATAAGCAACAGGAAGAGACTTTACATTTCCCTTTACACTTACATTCCCAGTTATATAGTTACAGAAGAAATTATTAGGAAGTTATTTTATTTCTGGACTCTTAATAGAGAAGACAGAAAACAGAAGAATGTAGAGAGTTTGAATATGGGAATAAAATACCGGTGTTGCTTAGGAAAAGATGGCAGCTTACAAATGGCAGAAGAAGAGACCAAGATCACAGCTCACTACCCTCTATCACATGATGGAAACCAGTTCATTCTGATACTAAACCAGCAAAATGCAAAACCACAAAAGCATTCGTTTAGCCAGGGAAAAAGACTATCATGAGCACTTGGGAGTCTGAGTCACCCCCAGCGCTTATTGGAGCTACAGCTTCTCCAAGTGAATTATTCACCATCCAACTCCCATGAAAATGGTGTAAAGCCCAGAGCAGTGTAGGGTGTATTGCAGAGGTGGAGTGCTGGACTGAATCCTTCCAGCCCAGCTTGTGTGTTCAGTGTTAATTCCTTATGTGGCAGGCTTTCCCTGAGCACAGCAGGAGCAGGGGAGAGAGGAAAAAGCTACTTTGTGATTAATTTTCAAAAGAAATTGTAGTAATTTCATGCAGTGGATTGGAAAGAATAAGTATCAGCATGTCAAGTATCTGTGAAGTTTCAGATTGGAACTGGACTACCTGTTTGAATCAAACCACATACTTAGTTTTGGTATTAGTGAAAAGGGTGACCAATTTGTCACTCGATAGTTAATTCTGGTGATTTACTATTGATATTGGGATTTTACGTGTCAGTTTAGATCCTGCTGCTCATGAGGTTTGAGCTTTTGGATGCATTAAGTGAGAGGCTGCAAGTCCTGCTCACTTCCAGCCATTACTCACTGAAATTAATGATAGCCAGATCAATACTACTTGGCTTGATACTGTCATAAGCAAACTATATTCAGGCTGTAGCTTGCTGTTCAGGCTTTGTATTAAGGATAGAAAAAATACAACAGGTAGAAAAAAAGAAACCCTGGCCTTTCGAGGCACTATGAGCCAGAAAGCAAGACAGATGGGGCTGTCAGTATCTTGGAGGATAGGTTTGGACTTAAAATTTTTGACTGCTTGCAGAAATATTGGGAAAAAATAATTCAATAGGAAAACTTGAAAGATGTCCCTGCCAGGCAGGAAGAATCAGCTTCCCAACTATGGGAGGAAGGTAACTCGTCCAGGCAGCAGCTCTGCAGAGAAGGATCTGAAGGTGGACAGGAAAAGGAAGAGTCAGTTGCATAAAGTCAAACAGCACTGACATGAACAGGCTAAGCCAGAAGCCTACACTGCTTGTGAAGTCAGGCATCCAGTAAACACAGCCCTGCTCCCAGGTCCCATCTTCTCCACCTCTGTTACTAGGGCCAGGCACTGTGCCTGTAAAAATATGGGAATGACTGGAAAGAATCCAAGGAACAGGAAGAATTATTTGCTAGGCATAATGAAAATACGCATGTATTACTTTTAAAAGTTGCCACACCACAGCTAGACATGTAAATAAAATGCCACTTGCCTTACATCAACACAGGACTTAGAACAAAGGTAGCCACAAACCCACAAAAAGTGAAAGGGGTGATCTGCTGCTGTTAAAGAAAGAACTAGGGTTTAGAATTATTTTTCACTGACACACAAGTCATTTGAGACCTCTGTGGATCTTGGCCTTAACACATCAGGCCACCCTTTCACTTTTGATAGCATATACAGACTAGGAGCACCAGTACTAGCCCCAAGAGATACCACTTGGCTCTCAGTGCTGCCTTTTCTCTGCATACCTGCCCAGCATGTCCTAGAGAGTCTCAGGCACTCCCACCACAGACTGGTTACTGGTTTGGTTTTGATCCAAACGTGTTTACATTTTTCCTGCATAGTCCACTTTAATGTCTTTTAAATATATCCTGATCTTGTACTTGCAAAAGAAAAAAAAAAAAAGTCTTGTTTTCATTCATGTTTTAGTTGTAAAGCATTTAGTTCAGAATCATTTGCATAATGATTTAGCAAGAGGTAAATGAAGGTAACAAGAAAAGCATTGAACATGTTAAATGTGCATATTATCGTCTTGCACAAAGACATTTACCTTAGTAAAATGCTGTGTTATGTTGAAAGAAATGGAGCCAAACAACAGCCTCTTACAGTGTTATCTTCTATCATCGTTTATGCACTTCATTTTCCTATAGTATGAGCTCAGAGAAAATTAGAAATGACTGACTTGCTACTTTGCTGTCAACTGGGCTGGACAGTGAGTAAGACTGGCGACTCAGAGCAGTCAACACATCTGGATTCAATACTGTGCATCAGGTTTAGTGACCACCTTCCCCTACACATTACTTCCCTATCCCCCTATCTCATCACATTGGCAATCTGTTACACACTCTACAGTCTAGAATACCCAACATGTAGGAAAAAATTACTTAGATAATACCACAAAATAGAGCTACTCATGACACTTTGGCCACTTTGTGTCACTAGAGTTATACAGATTTTTTTTTTTTTTTTAATCCATCTCAAGTGTATCACCAACACACTAAGAGGCAGCCAGCAGTAAGGAGCAGGCCTGGTCCACCGGGCTCATTAATTCCATGTGGCCATTTAGAAATTGTTCTGTTTAGTGTCATATTATTAGCTTTAAGCTTTTTTTTTTTTTAAGCACAAATGCCCTGTATTTGAAAAATGAAAAATAAGCAACATAACAAAGCTGTGTTCATATTAGAAGGAGTTGTGCATCAGTGGTTCATATTGAATGGATATCAGCATTATGCTCACTGGTGCTAGGATACCATGGTGATGGGCCCTGAAGAATTACCCAAAATAGATGAAACGCATGTGGCAAGTGATAATAAGCACAAAATGTTTTCCATACAGTAAAAATGCTGCAGGAAAGCAGAATAATACATTCTATACATTAGCTCAACAGATCAACAACTTTCATGCAGAATACTGGGGGATCTGAACGCATAGTCAGAGCTGAACTCCTAGGCCTAAAATTGCCAAGAAACCAAGTTTGGCAGTAGTGTCTGCACCTAAAGAAATTCAGACCAAGGAGACTGGCACAGGAACTGCTGTTGCTAGCAAAAATATATGAAAGGATGGATTTGAAGTAAGAGACATTAATCACTGGGTAACACCTACCATAGTAACTGCATCTTTCCAAGCTGCTGGAGCCTCGTCCCTTTTTGTACTGAGTCAATCCAAATATTAAAAAAAAAAGTCATTATTTGAAGCTGTGCTGAGCCAGGCTGCTTGTTTGCTGCTGTATAAAACAAATCACTTGAAAGTCTCACTGAAGCTGCGCTCTGATTCAGCAGGGTGCTTGTACACAGAATTAGAGACACGTGCAAGCACCAGCAGCTCTTGTGAGGGAACGACAGGAGACAGCACACCCCACATTCTCATTAACAATCTCTGTGCTGCATTACCACAAAGCCCGTGACATCAAAGGGACACGAGACATCTGAGATGGCACCACTACTTGCGCACGACTGTCAGCAGCACTTGGCTCAAACCAACCCTTATCAAGAAACATGCACAGCAAAACCATTTGTTTATGAAAACAACAGCTACCTACAGCCACATTGAAAATTCATTAACTGGGATGATTTACCACTGCATAGCCAACTCACTGTATGCAGACACATCTAAAAATTTAGGTTGCTGCTCCAGATGTTAAGCTACCCTCGACCCAAAGCGACGAGAATTTCTGAAGCAAATTTCTTACTCTTAACAGTTTGCAAGATCTCTGACCTCAGGGTGGGTCACCAGAAAGCCACTGGGAGGGGATATCCCATCCCATAATAACACACCGGAGGCGTTAAGAGGACAACGTGTGGAGCTGCCTGACAGACACTGGAGCAAAAGATGCCAAACGCAGCTATCTGGGGAGAACAAGTCCCAGATTTCCCTGGCTTTGGAACACTGGTGTTACTGGGGTCAATACAAAACACTCAGTGCCAATTAGCCAGAGCAGTTCTTCTGAGGGAGACAACAGCAGCAGAGGTCGGTAGGATTTTTTTTAAATGTGCACAAGAAACAGAGATCTAATTGCAAATCCTGTTACTAGGTGACACAAACCATACTGGATGGTATTTTGATATATTGATCTATGCAACAAACTGCCAAAAGTCCACCTTCCACCATCTCTGCCCACTGCTTCCTTGGATGGCTGTGGCTCTGGGTCTACAGAGCATATATGCTGGGAGAAATTAAGATTAAGGACTCAAAACCTCCTGGCCCTCCCAAGATTTTCTGTAGAAAAATCAAGAAAAAACTGTTAAGATATTTTCTCTACAATTATTTCCACCTGCTGCCACTGAACAGGACAAGAGACTGAAGGATATGCAGCACAACCAAAACCCAAATATTTTCCCAAAAGCCAGGGAATAATTTTGGAAATTAATTTGTCCCATTAAAAAGACGGTCCATGGCACTTTTTGGAGCATGAAAACACACACAATAAGTATCTCCACTGTCCATGCAAGACAGTTCTTTGCTTAAGCACTTCAATTCTTAGTCAGAAGAACGAGGTTTTATTTGCTTTTTAAGCAATTTAAAACAAAAAATTATTGGGATAATGGGGAAAAGCTTCCACATGGTTTCTGGATCTCTTGGTCCTGAGGACACAGTGTCTTTCTCACAGCCCTTCCACCTCAGTGCAACCAGGCAAGAGGAAGAATATCAGCAGGAGATTTCAGACCTTGTGGCCACCAGAGAGCGGCTGGGCTCAGTCTGGCCTCAGTAACACTCAGAGGACACCCCTGACAGCAAAGGCCCACTGTGACACTGGCCAGCCTTAATTGGGAGTAAGTGTGGTTGGGTATCTGTGAACTTGGGCCACGCTACAGAAGTTCTCAGGTAACTTCTTTAAGGAACTTCACAGTCCCTTAATGGCATAGGAACAGCAGGACAAACGTGGGATCTATAGCAACAAGGAAAACAGTAGCAGAAATATACACACTGCATTGAAGATAAGGAATTACCTAAGGGGAAGATTTGAGTTTAGTGTTCACCTCCATCTTAGCTGTAATAAAAAGCACACTATCAAGTACAGAACAGCGTTAATTATTGCAATATTGACATTTTAACCGGAAAATGTGCTTAAAAGCCAAACCTCTGGTGCTTGCTGAGCTTTCCCTCAAAGAGCAAGGCAGGAGCTTGCCACTGTGTTTCAGGTAATGTCCCCCAGCCTTGCATCATGTTCCTGGCACGGGCTGGCAGCCAGCTCTCCTACTCAGAGCAAAGCCCTCCACACTGTGTCTTTAAAAGCTGTGTGTTGGCTGAAAGCTTCCACAACTATTGAAATATATCACAATATCAGCAAACAAGACAGGACTGTACCCAGTTATTGCTCCTAATATTACAAACTGAAATTCAGAACCTCTTATTTCCTGGCCCCCACTGACCCTGTGGTTCCACACTCAGCTGAGACACAGATGCTGTAGCACAGCATGTTACCTCAGTATTTTTCTCTGGTGTAAAAGGTGGATTTTGTGTCATGGCTGATGTATTATCAGCTTACAAACCTTCTTTTGTGCCTGTGAGTTACCTTAGTGTACTGCCATGCTAATGGTCGGTTCACAGAATCAATGTTTTTGGAGCACAGCAAGTACAGTGTCAAGTTCAAGTGCCAAACACGAGGAGGATCATGCTCAGAACAGCTTATGGGGCTGTGTCTGGCAGCTGTGACTCCAGAAATGCACAAAAAACATTGGACAGCTGGAAACTGCAGCACAGAGCTACAGAAACACACAAGCAACTTTATTACAAGATCCAAAGGGGCTGTCTGCCTTCTGCTTAGAAATTCCCTAGTACTTGGGCCTAATATGCTACAGATAGTGTTTGACAAAGCAAAGGCCTGTTACTTTTGTTATCACAAAACACTGGTCTGAGATGATAGAACTCTGTTTCACTTTCTTATAATCAGGAACATAAAAGATGACACATGCAAATTCAGGTATTCGACATTAAAATTACATTTGGAGACAGTAACATGAGGAAAAGATTGTCTGACATTAGCATGAATAATACTCCCAAACACATGCTACTTAAAAAATTAGCTAACCCAAAATTTCAGACCAGGTAGAAGAGCAGTTTGCAACAAAGAAATTAGACCAGTGGTTATTGTTATTATTCAGCCAGGCTTGTTCTTCTCACTCGCACTATCTGATGTCTCCTGAGAGCTCTTCAGGACTCTCCCTCAACTGGTCTATCTTTACATGAATGTGAGAGTCCAGTTGAGGGAGTTGACAAATTGTTTCCTTATTAGAATGGTTTCCCCTGACAGGACTTGGATCAGAGGACATACTTGGAGAAAAGGAGCCCTCCAGCAAAGAGGTTGCAAGAGAAATGACACTTCCTACTTCCCAGCAGCAGCCTCCGCTTGTTGTCTAGAGCAGCGTAATTGAGACCTAAAATTTCAGGAGTTTTCTATTCTTTTCAACACGCCAATTCCCCCAACGTTAGGGCGGGGGGCCGAGAGAGGGCGCTGGAGCCTCGGACAGCGGCGGAGCGCGGGGCTGCCCCGGGCCTCCTGGGGGCTCTGCCCCGAGTCCCACCCGGTCACCCGCGGAGAAGCCACCGCCAGACACCGCGGAGGACCAAAGAGCGGCCACACGCCCGGAAGCATCTTGTCTGCCCCTGCCTTGAAAGATGCTTGGGGTCAGGTGTGTGCACAGCTCCTGGCTTCTAGTGATGGGAAAGTTGAAGTCAGAGAAGTGGTTTTACTTTAAAAAAATATATATATGTGTATATATATACACACACACAAACATCTTTCAGGGCTTTGAAGGGCTAAATTCTCATAGGAAATTGCACATATTGTAAAAAAAAAAACATCCAAGATATAGAAGAAAAGACAACAAAAAAAGCCATTTTCAAAGCACAGTTATTCACAATTTGTTTACATCTCGTCTGGAGACACTGAAAACAGGTTCAAAAAAATTCTTGTCTCATGTGCTCTCTTGCAACTGGAAAGCTTTCAGCGAGCCTCTGCCTTCAGCCAAGGGGATTCAGAGAAGGCAGCTCCACTGGCAATGCACCCACCTCCTGCCACCATGGGCCAGGGACAGCAGGTCCAGGACAGTTCACACGGTCCTCGGTACAGAGACAAGGAAGACTCCACAAAAGTAGATCATTCCAGGCCATGTTGCAGAGTTCTTCTTTTCTATTAGGTTAGTCTCTTCCATTTCACATGAACCAAATTCAACAATTTTTACTTTATATAGTCCTGAAAAGTAATTTTCCTCTTGCCCAAACAAAGTTTCCTTGAGTATAGCAAAAAAACTGATTTTATAAAGTCCTGCAAGCTAAAGGGAAGTCTGGTCCCCATACACTAACATTACTACTTCTTACCATTTCACATGAAAAGCATCGTTTACTCTGTTCTGTTGTCAACTTTGCTATTAGGAGTTCTGAACATGGGTCACAGAGACAAGACTGTATCTCATATTAGCAAATATTGCATAGGTGAACCAAGGACCGATTTCAGTAGACTCCAATAGTTCTTTCCTAATTGTTCCAACAAACATCTTTAGTCCACAGCCTAAACAAAATGTTATGATGGTTTCCAGGCAATTTTGGCCTGAAATGTATTGCTGATGCAGTGTCCAGAGCAGGGTCAGGCTTATAACTCAGTCTGAAAAATAAAGATTAATCAATTTCTGTCCCCAAAACAGAGGCTGAAGGCTCGAAAGCATTGAATGGGGTTGAATACACTCTGAGGCAAGCCTGGGTGCCTGCTCTCACAATGTCTTTTGATGCTCCAGCCCAAGACATATTCCTAGGCTGATTCCAGATTAGGGATAGAGCTAGAGTTTTGATGAGAACCAGGACTGGTACCAAATTTTGTATGTCTGGAAACGTGAAGGACTGGTGTCAGTAACTTTCCCTCAAATTTTTTGGACTGAAACACATTTCTACTTCACTGCCTACATTAGCATTAGGGTTCCCAGAAACAGGCTGCAGGAGTCATGATCAACTTGACAATTATCAGTTGATTCAGTCATCTTGTGCTTCACTGTGGCCTCAGCTGTACTCCTCATCTACCAGAATAAGACTTGCAGTGGGTTACAAGCAAGCTGCACATCTGAAATTGTTCCTAAGCTTTGTGTGCCCTGAAAAGGTAACCTCAGAGAACAAAAGTCAACTCCAAGTACCAGTGGCTTCTCCTGAGTACAGATACTTTCCTAACCTATGGACCTGTTGGGGTTAAATAGAAGTTGAAAGGATTATACAAAGCTGAAGATGGCCTTCAGCAGACTAAAATACTGAGTTCTGAAATGGTCTTCTGCAATCAGTCTCCCAGATTTATACCTCCCAAATACACATAGCAGAGCCATGATCATTACTCCAGGACCTCAGAAGCAAGCTAAATTTTCCAGTAAAGATGGGCTCCTAAACCACAGCCTACACAAGAGTTAAGTTCAGCAGAAAAGAAAGTACAGAACTCAAATTATGAAATAATTTTGCCAGTCTAAAAGACTGGCTCAAGGCCATCACTCGCAAATTCAAAGCACTTCTTCACTGTGGTCTGAAGCAAGTTCCCAGGGTGCCACTCAGAGGCGTAAGACTAGAAGTCTCCAGAAGAGCTGCAAAGCCAGGGTCACTACATTGTACTGGAAAATCTGGGAGAGTTTAATTGAAATTGGTACATGGAGACTCTGGGATCTTTTTCTTAACTTGGGTGAGAAAACCCTCTTCCTCTGTTGTCCAGACTGAAAGGCTGAGTCAGAAGGCACAGTCAGGACTACTAGTAGATTTTTACATTTTCCATAAGGGGATGGAGAGCTGTCCCTCTGGATGCAGTGAACATCTGTTTCTCTAGCCAAACCAATTCCTAGCTCTGTTCCTTGCTGGTCTAACCCTGAGCCAGTGCTTCATGCTAGCTCAGCCATCTCTAGGCTGGAAGGTGCAGAAGCAGGAGGGTTTCATTCTAGGCTCCAGGGAAGATCTCAGGGCCTGGTGACAATTGACAGGAATAACCATCAGTTGCTGCTTCTTAGCTTTGGGGCAGGGGGACCTTGTGATAGCAAGACCACAGGGCTGAACGAGGACGATTTCCACACAAGTAAGGCTTGACACTGTCTTACTCCTTTATCACTCATTATCCCAGCTATGAAGGACCCAAAGATGAAGCAGTGTCTTCACCACCAGGTTGCCACCAATCTTGCTGTCACCTTTTACTCCAACCTTACTCATAGACCATATCTAGCCCAAGCTATACAGAACTCAGTAGATCTCCACAGTTTATTATAGCAGTGCAGGCTCAGCAAGAAAACCATAAAGAAGGATGTAAAGAGGTTTGATCTGGAGAGTAGAAAAGTACCTGTGAGGGGAAAAAAGCCAGGGAGTGAATGAGCTCAGTATTTCCCAAGCATTATCAGCAGACCTAGACACCACTAGTAGGAACAAAAAAGAAAGTTAGATTTGGCCAAAGACACATATGAAGGGGAAGCCTGATGGATAAGAGGACCGAAAGGAGCAGAAAAAGCAGGAGCAGGTTGATTTGGTGTTTTGTTTTGTTTTTTTAAAGGGGGGCAAGAGGAAGGGCAAGAACCAGTACTATATCTGTCACCCATCTCTTCCCGCCCACTCTGACACACTTCAAAAGAGATCTGGAAAGAGAGAGGAAAAAAAAACCCGGCTGTCAGATATTACTGTTCCAGTCACTGAGTCATGGCAGGAAACTACTGATACTGTAAACTAGTACTGTAAGCTCAGAGAATATTTGAGTTTCACAAAGGCTCACTGCAAAAGGAACAAATATTCAGTGATGAGGATTAGTCCCTTCCAGGATTCTTGATGTTACTGTAGATCCATTCCAGCAAGCATGTTCAAAAAAAGCTGCCTTTATTTTAACATTTTACATGAGTGCAGACAGTTCTTCTCTTCCTGCATATTTCTTTTTATATCAACAGATGCTTATTAAAAGAAGGATGTGAAGAAAGAGTAGGAAAATCCTGCAATCTTCAGGGGGCTATTGGATGCTTGGCCTACTTCAAGTCTTTCATTCCTGCGCCTCAGAAAAATAATTTCATTATGATCCTCTTATCCTTCCATCAAATTAGTCACTGACAGTTGTCACCATACATGCAGACTTTGCAGACATAGTCACCATCAGTCTCATCTGTCCCATACAAGCTTAATGGATGGAATTAATTCCACCAGGATGGCACAGCGATCCTCATTCCCACAGGAACACAGCAAAGAAAATAAAGCAGGAATTTTTTGTTGTGGGGAGGGCTCAGCAGCCTCCCACCAGCCCCTCAGGAGAGCACTCTTACACTCCCTGCACTGCCCAGAGCCAGTAGCCTTTTTAATCTCCACCAAGAGCTAACCAGCTTGAGCCCCACAGGATTCCCAGCTGCCAACCCAGAGATACATGCTGGCCATCCAGGAAAGTTAAATTTTTTCAATTGACAAGCCCTCTCTAAAATAGAAGATGCTACCTAGACCCTAAGTGCTGAAGAAAAGGAAACAACAGTGACTGAGGATTCAGAGATAACAGGGGAAGGAGCAGTACAGAATGGGACATGGATTCTTGGAGAACTGTTAACTATGTCCAACTATTTGTTAATTAAAATTTTAAATGACCCACTTCAGGTTTGCTTCTGTTGCCTAGGCCCACTCACTGTGGCTTTGCTGCCACCCATCATAGCAGACAGTGCTAGGAGGCTCTTGTACCACTTCAGGGTTTAAGGCACAATGGGATAATCACACGCATCTGCTGTAGTAACTCACTGTGCAACTTTCCAACTTGGTCATCTTCAGCTAATTGCTTCCGTTAAGTCCCAGGGGTCTGTATCCAGCTCATCTGAGTCACAGCACCAAGCCTAAACCAGCCTTGGTCAATTACAGTTCAGCAGAAGGACACATTCTCAAGAATAGCACGGTGCTATTAATGCTTGCCCGTTCAGGGAAGTTGGTCATACCAGGGAAAGACATTGGTGACCCTGGCAACTTGTCCCCTTCTTCCTCCACCAAGAAAACAAAGCAAAGCAGAACTTGCCACATCAAGCTGGAGACATTTAATCTAGTGATGTGTAGAACAATGGGATGCAGGAAAGTTGTAGGACAACTTCCTCCACAGTCCCATAATAAATTGAGAATTGAGGACTGGAGGCAATACACCTTGTGGCAAACTACAGGCAAGCACAAACACAGCCATCTGCTGTTGGCAGAAGCACTGAAGAGCCTCAAGTGTGGAATCCCTCCACCTTTTCCTAACAGTGGCTCTAAAGGCTGCTTAATAGCTTTGTTATTTTAACAAGTAAAATAATTTGCAACATTACAGAAACTAGCCAGATCCTGTATGCAGTGCATCACCATAACATACAGCATGGCTGAACTTCAAGACATCCCCCTCAGAGATGGCTGGCCAAAAAATAAGAAAATCTACTCCCTTCTGATCTGGACTTACAGGTATTGATGAATTTGATGACACGATGATGATTTCCAGCAGGGGTGCAATATTTTTCTCAGTTTCCACACCAAAAGCAGCCATGGAAAAGGGCAAAGAATATAATGACTCAGTATCACAGAGTGGAGACTAACTAGCAGCAGATCAGCAGCAAGCAGTGGTCTCTGGAAGAAGGTGCTTTCATGAGCAGAGGACAATCTTACTCATCGCCTGTCTTGATCAAATACAGCATTTGTTTCATGGAAACCTCTAAGGCTGCCTCAACTGTCAAACACTGAAAAAAAACTTAGGTGGGATTTTTTGTTGGTTTTCAAAGAAGTGCCTCTGTCTGGGACCTTCTCTCTTCTTTTCTTCCAGCATCCAATTTGTATTGGTAGGGAGGAAGCCTCCCTGAAGTAACCAAAATCTCACTGTACTGCAGTAGCAGTGCCCACACCACCTCTTGGTTCACTGAGGACAGGTAACAAAAATATTAACAACATGAAGACAGCACTATCCTTTCACTCAATGCAAATGAGCTACGGGGTCATTTCAGCAATTGCTTCTTTCAAGACATACTAGCACCCCAGTGATTTCAGGCAACCGGGGAACTGATAGCACCCACCTCCTCACAGGGTAAAAAACACAACAAAAACATTTTTCCAAACTAGTTATCAGATTACACCATCAGCAAGGTGAATTTTATTCCTATTGTATCTTACCTGTCATTGCTCTGGGTTTATCAGGAAAGTGCACACATTACATTGAAATATAATTCTTTTATTATAAATTATTTAGCTCATTTCCCTAGGAATATCTAGGGAAAAGCTGGAAAAACTAAGTTTTTAATCTGGGTCTCCTAGCGCTCCTGCCTATTCTTAACAGGACTCACTGGATTGCCTCCTAGTAATTTTTATTTTCCCTTCTGAAAAATCTATTGCTTACTTAAGGAAGCTTAAATGCTCAAAAGCCCAAGAATTGATTTGTTTATTTTTAACTAAAATAGCAAGTGCATTTTTCAGGAGCTGATGTATGCCCATTCATATTGAAAAAGGCTTTAGCAATTAGCATTTATCTTTACTTTTGCAGGGTTGATGGAAGACACTGACTTTATGAATTTTGAAGTCTCCATTCCTCAGGATAAAAATCAAAGGTAGAGAGTAGAGCTGGGCTTCTGCCATACTCTGCTCTCAGCTTGGCTGGAACTGCAGGAGGGTCAGCTAGGGTGCCCTATGAACCAAGAGAAACCGGGCTGCCCAGCAAGCACAGGTGCCTCCATGCAGCTCCCCGATCTCACAGGTGCTGGGAAGCTCCTCCTCCTGAGGGAACAGACACCACTGCTTTAAAAAGAATAAATTCAACATGAGCAAATGCATACCCTGTAGAATATTTTAAGGGTTTTAACAATCGTCTTGCTATTTGGTTACCAGGATTTCAACAAGCAAAGGTGATAGAAGCCACTCACTCACCCCAGCTGAAGTCTGAACCATGTCATCAAGGTGACACAGTGATGAGGCCCTCCAGCTCTCTCTTGCCTTGCTGGCCTGTCACTACAGTGTTTCCTTAAGGCAGGAGGAACTCCAGCATCCCATAAATCTTCCTCTCCTAGGCAACAAGCTGGTTGACACTATTTCCTACATTTTTTTAACTGCGTAACTGGTAATTCCATCCACCAGGTTTTCTACTTATGTTTTTTTGAAGCAGTAAAAGGGATTTCAGAATTTGAATCTCCCTGTAGCAGTGGCTGGGTGGGCTTTGGCCAAAATCAACTAGGCTGGGAAAAGCATGGAAAGCACTCACCCTGACACAGCACAGCCTGGGTGACCCCTGTGAGCGCTCAGACAAGCTGAGAAGATGTGCAGCAATCTGGAGGGACGGAAATAGTGGCAAGTAGAGAGAGATCCCTTAATTTGCCTTGAAAATACTATCCACAGTGAGTCAAACTCGTTTCCTGAGCAGCCAGGCCATTCATGGGAGCAGGCCCTCAATTTCATACCCCTCTGCAGCCTGGAAGGACAGGTCAGCAACACCTGTAAGCAGAAGGCAGCAGTCCTGTATGGGGGACATGCCCCACCAAGACAGCCCCTGTGCCTCTCCTCAGAGGACATGACTGGCAAGAAGCACCCATGACGTGCCCACACTGTGTCATCAGACCAATGTCCTTTAGACAGGCCTGCCAGAATTTCACACCATGCCCAATGCCATGCAATGACCACATGAATGTTGTCCCCACTAGTGGCCTCAGCCTCTTGTCTAGGGCAATTTAATGCCTTGTCTAGGGCATGAAATCTGCCAGATAACTCAAACATCATCTCACATAGAGAAGGACACACCCTCAGAGTCTCAAAGCTCATTTCACTCTTGTGACAGCTGCAGAAATTACTACAGAGCAAACCAGTACAGTACTGAGAAAGCACCACAATTAATGTGAGGGACACTTTCTCTCCTTGCAGTTCATCATCAGAAACAAGGAGAGAAATAAGAGACAGAACAGCTTTCTTGGGTCTCATAGAGATCTCCCCCACCAACCCACCAACCACTGCTAGCCAAGCTGCAGCCCACACACCTCTGCACCACCCACCGATCCTCTGCACGATACCTCTAAGAGCCTCAAACAAATCAATACAGTTGACTTACACGTATACATTTCAGTTATGTATAAAAAGCCAAATTCATTACACCTTAAAGTACGGTAGGTTTAGCTTTCAGGCTTTTTGCTATCTTCTGCTGGCAAGACCACTGTATTTTCTCATAGCTGTTAGGAAATCAGTATGTACACCTCTCTCTGTAGGCTGGCCAAATCGCCAAGCTTGCAGTGAGTGATGCAGTATCTAGGGAGTAGCTAAGAAACTGAGCCTGTGTCTGCTCAGTGGGAGGCACAAGGATCTCCTTGCAAGGTGTCAGCAGATGGCTGCGTGCAGAAGGTATCTCCTTATTGACACCCTGGAAACAGCTGGCAGAATCCTGGAATGAGGGACAGTTGTCTGAACAATTTGTCCAACACAATTTAGGCAGCTCTGGACATCTGCAATGCCTGCATGGGGTGGAGGCTGTGGCACAGGACACTTGGGAGGCCATTGCTCCTCTGCAGCAATAGCTGGAGCTTCAGCACCACATGCGTGGGCATCTCAAATGGCACTACTCCTCTACATTTACACACCTGAATCATTCCTCTAGAAATCAAGCTAAAAGCAACTGGAAAAGCTGGTAACCACAAGAAATCAAGTTATAGCTCTCCTGTCTGCACTGCTAAAATTAGAGTTTAGGGTCTGATGTGTGAATATCACAATCTAATAACAATTACCAGGGAAATACTGATCTAAAGGACAGTGACACACCCTCCCTGCTCTGTTTATAAATGTCATGGTCATATGAGATACTAGTCAAACACATCAGCAGACTAAAAATAAATCACAATAGGATATGTTGATAAATATTTATTTCAAAACAGTATAGCCTTTTACATGACTAATGTTAATGTGATTTCAGACTGAGAAGAAAATAACCCACATCGATTGCATGCTAACTGTGTTTGGAGGAGTGAAACAGGTAACCACCATCAGCCCTGGCATTTTACTCTCCTATTAGAAAATGTTACTAGTTATATAAAACAGTCAATACCATTCTTGTTTTCAATTCACCAGTGAGTACTAGCACATGGCACAATTATAATGCCCACAGCTATCATCCTGGAAGAGGAGCAAACCTTTGCAAGCAACAGGGTTCATCCTTTCAGGACTGCACACAGGCTAGTTTCATGCACCAGCAAACAGTCTATATCACAGGGAGGTTAGAAAATGTCTGCCTGGACCTTTAAGAGGATTTTATTCCCAGTTAGATCACCACCAAACCATTTGCACAATAACATCTGCCACTGAACTGTTGCTAATTAGTCAGTCCCTCCTTCAGTGAGGGAGGAAGACGTGACAGCAAAGATGGAATTCTTTCAAAAAATGGCCCAAAAAGCCCCGATACGGATTGCAGCGCTTTGTGGCCTACACCATGCTTGTCACAGGGCAGGGAGAGGGAATCTGCGTATCACAGTGTGTTGCAATCACTGCGGAAGCATCTTTCTCTTCTTGCTTCCTCCCCACCCTTGTTCAGAAAGTTAAAGTAAGACAGAAAAGCAGCTGCAGCTTTTCGGACATCCTATCCAGGGACCCAGGACAGCAGTGGCAATGCTCCCTCAGCATGCTCTATAGCCTCAATTGCTCTTTGGCTGCTTTACTGTTATGTCTGTAAGTATTGCTTCTCTAACTGTTGTGAGTAGCATAAAGACAATCCAAGGCAGATATTTAACTGTTTGGACAGTGTTGAAATAGACGCCACACAAGAGTCCATGCAGTCAAGGATCCACTGAAGTAGATGCTTATGTGTTGGGAGAAAGAGAGAAGACTTAGGATAACTGACTTGGGGAGACGAATTCACAGCTCTGTGAAAGTCCAAGGAATGACCATCCTAACATTTAAAGTAAGTTTTCCATTCTGCACACCACAACCTCCAAGTGGAAAAGCAAGGCTCTTCCATGGATGAATTCAACAGGCTGCAAGGTCCACAGGGAGAAACACAGGAGCTCCAAGTGTGCTGGAGCCTGCATTTGGCTCTTTGATCTCACACAGGTGACCGATAGAGGCTGATTATCTAAGCACATAAGAAGCTTTACTGGAATTGTTTGTCCCTCATTCTCCCAAGAATATGGAGAGGTAAAGAGGGGGAGATTGCTTGGTTGGGTATTTCTGCAGTTCCCTAGTAAGGACAAAAGCATGTGGTCCAAGAGCCTTGGAGAGAGCTCTCTGAAAAGAGAAAGTGGTGTGTTTCAAGTGAAACACCCACCTTCTTCCCTTGGATGATGTACTGGGAATGCCAGAGTGCAATGGGCTGCTCTGCTGATTCCCTGAAGACAGGAAAGCCTGGGTGTGAAAAGCAGGTGCTCTGTCTCCTCTCTTCTGCCTCCTTCCAAACAGAGCAGGCTCCACAGTGCTGAGGGGGACTGCTGCTTGTAGCAATAACCCACACACTATGGCAGCCTCATCTATCTGAGGATCCATAGAGTATTACTTTAGGCTCCATACCCACTACAGCATCTGCCCACTCCTTCTGCTACAAGGGCCTCCTAGAAACTCTGAGCATACTAGTCCAAATGTTATTTTAATTCCATCTCAGATTGCAATGACACCAGCACCATGCCCACCCTCCAACATGCACTCAGCTCAGCAGTTTTCCAAACACACTTGGATTCTGAAGGGCCAACAAGGAAACTGGGTATCAATGCTGACAGTCTGAATATGAGCTGTCAAAGATAAAAGGACGGTTACAGAAAAAACGTGAAACATTTTAACACACATACTTGTTCTTTCACACATCTGCCTAAATTGCATTAATCTGCAAATTTTCTCTACAATGGGCCATTTTCATGAGATAAATCTTATTTCTGGTGAAAAGACATATATACAACCTAACTCTGCACCATCATCTTCGGTAAGTCATGGGTAACTGGAGAGGTGCCTGAGGACTGGAGGATAGCAAACGTCACTCCAGTCTACAAGAAGGGCAAGAAGGAGGACCCGGGTAACTATAGACCGGTCAGCCTCACCTCCATCCCTGGAAAGGTAATGGAACAACTTGTCCTTGGCACTATCTCTAGACATATCAAGGAGATGGGGGTCATCAAGAGCAGTCAACATGGTTTTACCAAGGGTAAGTCATGTTTGACTAACCTCATAGCCTTCTATGAGGAAATTACTAGGTGGATAGATGATGGTAGAGCGGTAGATGTGGTCTATCTTGATTTCAGTAAAGCATTTGACACCGTCTCCCACAGCATCCTTGTAGATAAGTTGATCAAGTATGGGTTTGATGATCAGGCAGTGAGGTGGATCAAGAACTGGTTGAAAGGAAGAAGTCAGAGAGTTGTAGTCAACGGGGCAGAATCTAGTTGGAGGCCTGTGACTAGTGGAGTCCCTCAGGGGTCGGTACTGGGACCGGTGTTGTTCAATATCTTCATCAACGACCTGGATGAGGGCACAGAATGTACCCTCAGCAAGTTTGCTGATGACACCAAGCTGGGAGGAGTGGCTGACACACCAGAAGGCTGTGCTGCCATTCAGAGAGACTTAGACAGGCTGGAGACTTGGGCGGGGAAAAACCTGATGAAGTTTAACAAGGGCAAGTGTAGAGTTTTGCATTTGGGGAAGAAAAACGCCATGCACCAGTACAGGTTGGGGGCTGACCTGCTGGAGAGCAGTGTAGGTGAAAGGGACCTGGGGGTCATGGTAGACAGGAGGATGACCATGAGTCAGCAGTGTGCCCTTGTGGCTAAGAATGGCATCCTGGGGTGTATTAGAAAGGGTGTGGTTAGTAGGTCAAGAGAGGTTCTCCTCCCCCTCTATTCTGCATTGGTGAGGCCACATCTGGAGTATTGTGTCCAGTTCTGGGCCCCTCAGTTCAAGAAGGACAGGCAACTGCTGGAAAGAGTCCAGCGCAGAGCCACAAGGATGATTAAGGGAGTGGAACATCTCCCTTATGAGGAAAGGCTGAGGGAGCTGGGTCTCTTTAGTTTGGAGAAAAGGAGACTGAGGGGGGACCTCATCAATGTTTACAAATATGTAAAGGGTGAGCGTCAAGACGATGGAGTTAAGCTTTTTTCAGTGAAGACCAGTGATAGGACAAGGAGTAATGGATACAAGTTGGAGCATAGGAGGTTTAAGATGAATATCAGGAAAAATTTTTTTACTGTAAGAGTGACAGAGCACTGGAACAGGCTGCCCAGAGAGGTTGTGGAGTCTCCTTCACTGGAGACATTCAAAACCCGCCTGGACGCGTTCCTGTGTGATGTACTCTAGGTGACCCTGCTCTGGCAGGGGGGTTGGACTAGATGATCTTTCGAGGTCCCTTCCAACCCCTAGGATTCTATGATTCTATGATTCTATGATCATGCACGCAGAAAGAGGAAGCAGTCAGTGCAGTGCGAAAGGATCATCTTATGAACGCTGCTAAACCCATAAACTGGTGAGAGTTACACTCAGTTCCTAAGTATTAAGAAATATACATAGAAAGGAGACCTCCCACCAAGATGTCAGAAAGCTCAAACTGAAAGAAGAGGAAAAGGACAGCCATGGATATTCTGGCACATATTGCTTGAGAGCCCTTCAAGAAGATCTAATTTCAAACACAAACCCCCATACCAGGAATTTGCCAGATCCACAAATACACTTCTCAGTCTTAGACAAAGCCATCCCCTTTGGAGAGATTGTCAGCTGGGGAGCTTGCAACACAAGCATCAAGATTTATTTATGTATTATTAAGGAGTGCTCTCCTTAGGCAGAGCGCATGACACAAACATGCCTGTACAGTCAGGTAGACTGATCCAAAACCAGCAGCAGAAAACCTCTCAGGAAAAGATATTGATTCAAAGTACTTTTTACTCTCTTAGCAATTATACAAGTTCAGAAATTAGCATAGCATTGTAAAGTGTCACCTCAAGAAACACATGTATTTTGGTAGTTGTGCTGTTTGTATAGAAGATTGCTGAAAGCTCATGGACTTTCTGCAACCCACAGCATAAACCTCTGCTTCAGTCATGTTCCATTTCTCTGTACTGGAAACTAAACCACAGACTTAGCACTCTGCAGAGCTGAGTATATGATAATCACCAAGTGGAAACTCTCCATGTTTAGGAATTCAAGACACCTGCCTTCCTTCCCAAGACATCCTTTGCTTGATTCTGGCCAGCCATGGGAAGTCTGACTTGTCAACCAGTGAATAAGCCACCAAAAAAAAAAAAAAAAAACCCACCACAAAAAAGTCAGCCTCCTTATTCCCTCCATTTGTTAGCCACAAGCCTCTTTTATAACCTTTCCCTTCCACAGACACACACACCCCAAGTACTGGAAAACCACAGGCTTCCCATGCCACAAAATTTTTTGGTTTTTGTAATGGCCTCTAGTGTGAAAATGCCTCATAATATTCTAAAACAAAGTAGTCCCCTTCAGTACATATGCTTATTTACCTCGTATCAGACATTAATTTAAATAGAAGATGTAATAAAACAGGAAAAACTATTTCCTAGTAAGGTGTTAAGAAGCTGATGGAAACATGCAATTACCATAGCATATTCATTTTTAGTTACATTCTGTATGTGGTCATTTCAGACAAGATAGAAACAGAGGAATTACTCAATATATAGCTTTGACAAATATATTCCAACAAATATTTTACAAATATATTCCAGAAACGCTGCCATATATTTACACCACAGAATCAAAACCATCAGTTAAAAGGCAGGCAGTAGACACTAACCCTTGTGGTGGAAAAGCAACTTCAAAATGTGACCTCAACCATGTCCTCCTTAGTATGAGCTTACCAACATTCAGTGTAGTCTTCCTGCATCTGTAGAAAGCCTGAGACAACATCTCAGAGAAACATATAGGTATATATTTCATAAGAAAAATAAAGGCTTGCTCCGAAAACCAGCTATAATAATCTGAACATTAATACTGACAACTATATTCATGTTCAGCCCTGGAACAACCTGTGCTTGCTAAGATCTTTCAGAGTCAGGGTAAAGGCTGGAGGAGAACCACCAATGCTTTAAAACAGCCAGGAGTAGGAATTACTAAACCAAGCCCCCAGGCTTGAGGTCCTAGACTTCAAAAGTCTCACCTGCCCAAGAGCACAAGAGAAAAGGAAAGACACATTAAAGCTTCTTTCAGCTCTACCATCTTAAAACTGCAATCCAATTCCAAGGTTTTCCAGGGCGACCCCATCTAGCCTCATCTCATCTCCAAAACACAAAGTCAATGCTGTCCAGTCAACCTGCAGAACACTTAGCCTCTGGAACAGACTGTATCTAAGCACAGCGTAAAACTGAATTTACTGTCAAATAGCCAACATAAGGAGCAAGAACAAACTGCTTCCAAGCTTTGTGCTTTTCATAGTAATAATTTAATTTCTTACTTACCTATAACTGCCATACAGCTTGAAGTTTGCTGTAGATTCACAGTTGTCCTCACAAGGGTTACAAGTAGGAGTGCAGTTCTCTTCTTTCTGGGGGCAAATAAAAGAAAACGGCAATTTGTAGTCATTTATTGAGCACATTATTTCAATCATTTAATTAAAGACCAGAGGAAGGGCACAGGAAAAGGGGAAACATAGTCAGCTTTAAAACGCTTAATGATCTCCAGGTGTATCTGTCTGCCATTTTGCATACAGAAGAGCAGTATAAGGAAGCCATGCCGAGAGGTGGCTAAATCAATATACAGTCTACACATCTGCATTAACAAATTCTGAAGGAACTGGGTTGCTTGTCTCAAACATTTTGCTGCAGTGCTAAAACAGCTGACACTCAAGACTACAATGACATGAAGAACACCTGATCTAATTTTGATTTAGCCTTAGTAACAGGCCTTTTTCACCAGCAAAACAGGACATAATAAAGCTTCCATAATTAAGGGAACAACAAAGCATATTCCTGCTTGTCTGTCTAGTCATTACTTCATGATAGTGCA
Source organism: Apus apus (assembly GCF_020740795.1). Taxonomy (NCBI): domain Eukaryota; kingdom Metazoa; phylum Chordata; class Aves; order Apodiformes; family Apodidae; genus Apus; species Apus apus. The sequence continues at coordinate 31,441,007 of NC_067285.1, forward strand.
TGAATGCCCGAAACTTGTGCTTTCAACATTTACTGTACACAGTTCGGTTTAAATTTAGGACTTTCATGTGCTAAAAGCAACGAGCCTTGTCCACGGAGGCTGCTGCAGACTGCCCAGGAGCCAGCGATGCCAGCGGTTTGCAAGGCCCAGCACGCACCGTGAGGCCGGAGCTCGCTGTTCGGTTGCTTCGTCAGGGGCAGAATTAACTCATGTTTTGCTTTTGTGCAAGCTCAGGAGCCCTTTCCCACCCTCTGCAAGGTAGCTTGCATTAAGAAAACACAGCTTATGCTATCTTGGCTCTATTCAACCCAGTATCTCCTGAGCGAGGTCCCTGTATGAAGCAGTATGGTAAGGCCCTCGACCCAGACTCGCCTCAGCAGCCGCCTGAGGTGGCTGGGAGGGGCCAGCACCTCCTCAGGGCAGGCAGGAGAAGAAGGCAGCCAAAATCAAGTGAAGATAACTGCCCTCAGATTTTTTTTTTTTTTTGAGGCTTTAAAGCAAACATTTCTAGAAGGGAGGGTAGGGGAGAGTCACGAGTCTACATACACTGCCTGGCCTCCGGCTGTGCTCATCCAGTCATGCCCACGCGGCACAAGATGGCAGGACACATCCACGCAGTGCTCTGAGCTGTACCAGCACCCCAGAGAGAGACGGGGGTACCCCAGAGAGAGACGGGGGCACCGCAGCGATGGTGGCAGCCTGAAACCAGGCACCATTTCCTCGCCGCGTCCCCCCGGCCGCCATTTTGTGTCCCCCGCCCCAGCCGCGCCGGCCAATGGCAGCGCCCCGTGGCTGCGCCAGCGCCCGCCCAGCGCGCCGCGGCCTCCTCAGCAGGCGGGACCCGCCGCCGGGCCCGAGGGTTCTGCCCGAGGTTCTGCGGTGTCCAAGGCCGGGCAGGATGGGGCCTTGAGCAGCCGTGTCTGGCGAGAGGTATCCCTGGCCGTGCAAGGGAGGGCTGGAGCTAGATGGTCTTTGAGGCCCTTTCCAGCCCAAACCATTCCCTTGAGTCTGTGGAGACAGAAATTAGCTGCTCTGCAAGTGCCTGAGGGGATAAAACAGTTCCCGTGGTTACTGGAAAAGGGGCACCCTGCCCAAATACACAGTAGACCCTGCTAGTGTTAGAAATGAATTGTAGTGTTGATTTTGCATTTTAGTGTTAGAAATGTAGTGTTTGGTTTGGTTCACATATATATATTCTAGTGTTAGGAACATATAGTTTGACCACATTTATATTAGGACCACATATAGGAATATATAGTTTGTTTGAGATATATATTTTAGTATTAGGAATATAATTGCTTGTTTAAGAGATATCTACACATTCCAGTGACACCTGGAGTGGTTTATGGGCCAAGAAACTGAGGGACTTAATTGGGCTCCATCTGGGGGATCTGAACATGGAGAAGGATTTATGGCCCAAGATAAGGCCGAACAAAGCTACTTCTATGTTGCTCCTCAGGGCAGGATGACACCAGTAGATTGTTAATTGGGAAGACAGCCAAGGGGGCAAGAAAGGTCAAAATTTTACCTTAAAAGGTAAAAAGTAAACTGCTAGAATGGAATGTGTAAACAGGGGCGGGAAACTTATAGGATAATTTGAAGCGTCGGATAGGCTGTAAACCCTGGAGTACTCAGCCAGTGGGGAAACAGGGGAGGGAATTTTGCGTCGGGAATAGGGAATATAAACCGTTATTCACCTTGCTATAGGTGTGCCTACTTGCTTAGGTCACCCATTCTTGCAAGAATGTAAATAAACTGTGCTTCGCTGAAGGATCTGTGTGGGCCTGCTCATTGGCGCAACAAACGTTTCTCACACTAGGAACATCTCAAGTCCAACTGACAAGAGGAAAAAAAATGTTTAAAAAATGGGAGCTGGAAAAATGTAAATGTCGGGTCGCAAGCCGGTCTGTGGCAGGTGGACCCCTCCTGGCTGCGGGAGCTGTGAAGAGACCTTAGGGAAACAGCAGCTCCGTGTAAGATAAAACAGCTACACTCAAGCTGTGGTAGGGTTGCTGGCAGAGCCCATGTGGTGCTGCAGGAAACGGTGGCCAGAAGGGGGAATTGGTAGCCCTGGAGGGGCTCCGCAAAGCTGCCTTCCCCACGGGCTGCTCCCTGCAACTGGACACACAGAAGGGGTGACAAAGGGGCCAGCGGGGGCTGTGGGCACAGAGGTGTGAGGGCACTGGGTCGAGGAGGGACCTGGGACACCTCCCCTGCTCCACAGCCCCCCGGAATGCCTCAGTCCGTGCTTTCACAACGTTCTCCCTGCTGGCATTGAGCACCCACCCTGCAGGCTGAGGGAGCCCAGGAGCCACGGCCACTTTTCCTTGGTGACATTCCTGTCCCCACATGGGTTTTTGCCACAGAGACCATCTCTCTCATTCATCTCTCATTACAGGAGAAGCAACTTTATAAGGCTCCAAGTCTTGCCTGTTAGCTCAAGCCAAAAGGAGTAACTATAAACTCAGAATAAACACTAATTAACCTGAATCTTTCTTTGTATCATTATCTTAACCAGATGCTCTATTTATCTTTAACTTTAGGCTGCTTTGAGATGCACCCTCTATCTGCAGGAGGCAAAAATAAGATTCCTTCTTTGATTAAGTTATTTGTGGGCCTCAACAGGATGCATTTCTTGGCAAAGTGGTGCCCTTATCTTTCAACATTGTGAACTCGGAGGGGTTTGAAAGGTCGTGTATTTTGAGTGCCTCCAATACAAGTTTCATGATCAGGGAGCATTTAATCCAGCAACTTTCCCACGTTCCTCTGGGGGAAGAGATGCAGTGAAGGCAAGAGTTACTTCCGGCAGCAAGAGAGGCTTTTGCAGTGCCCACAGCATTGAATGGAGGCTGCCCCACAAAACCCAGCCGAAGGTCGCAGGGGAGCACGGCCAAGACTGAACCCCCCAGCACAGGGCAGAGCGAGGTGGAAGCCCCACGCTGTTGCCTCTTAAGCTGGCTGAAATCAATAGTGCTTTATACGGGTTTTAATATCTGAGAGAATCATAGAACTGGCTTAAAAATGAAGATTTATTTCCCTGAATATATCAACATTTTCAAAGCTGCTTTGTTTTGACTTTTTTTTTTTCCTTTGTTGGAAGTAGCTCCAATATTTTCTAAATTACTGAAAACCACTGTTGAACGCTTATGTAACAAAAACTGTTTCTCATTATGACTGTTGGTAATTATGCAGGCGACATACATACAGAAAGGAAACTATACAAACCAGATTTACTGTAAAAGCCAAGACCTTTCATATATGCAGTTGTGTTCTCTTGTAGAAAAAAAGGTTATTTGGGGGAGAATATTTTTTGGACTTCAAAAAACAGTGACAGGAATTCCAAGCAACTCTTGGCAAGAGCTGTGCAAAGCTATACTCTTCCCAGTTCCACCTCTCAAGCATCTTCTGCTCAAAATAGTCTTGCATCAGCTAGGTTGGTAGCAAGTATTAGTGGTATTATCTTCACAGCACTTGAATGTGGAGACCTAAGTTTTACAAAGGCTGCAGATGAAGTGATAAAATTAAGCCTCTACCATTTAAAAGTTGCATAAACACTGTTTAAGTGGTTTACTAGTGTGTTTTGTTTGTACCTCAGGAATGTCATCTGTATGTAGCAGCACTGTGAGTCCAAAGATGTGTCTGGCAGTGCCCGCTGCCAAGGTGATGGCACACCTTTCCATCCCCAGACCCAGACCCTCTGCTGCTGAATGCCAAGGGCTTCTCCATCTGTAGGAGACATATCTCACTTGTGAGGCTGGAGGTTACCCTCCCCTTGTTATGAGGGCACTTGAGGAACTGCTCATATGTCAGCACACCTGGTTAGCAACTGGGTCCTCTGGAAGACAGTCTACTTTTGGTTACCATGGACTGAAAATGCCACGTCCACCAGTACCTGCTGCTGCCCTTCCTTCCTGCAAGGCAAGGGATCTGCACTGTGCGTGGCCCCAGAAATCATCTCCTTAGCTGCCCAGGGACAGATGGAGAGGAGAATGCTCTTCCCACACAGCTAGAAAGCCTTGGAGAGTTAATCCCTAATAATCTCACTTTATTGGCTCTTGTCTGGAAATGAGAGGAAACGGTGTACAGCTGTGAAGAGCTGGGCCAATGATAATACTCACCCCTGTTCTCCTAGAAAAAAGCCCACAATCTATGCTGAAGAAAAGAATTGCAGTTCCATCCCCCAGGAGAGCTGGAGCAGGTATTTGGTAGCCAAAAGCACTGAGGATAAAGTACTGTTTCCACCTTCTTGGTGATCCAACCACCATCTACCTCCTCTCCGTGTCTTGCAAAGTGGCTGTGTTTCTCAAGGCAGCAAGGCACTAAGTGTGCAAAGAAAAGCATAAAGGACAAAGAGAAGTTACCTCATTCTTACCAAAATTGATGGGAATCATATCACCAATGTTAAGAGAACCCTGCTAAAGGTAGTGCCTATATTGCTCTTAAGTCCTTCTATTTTGGCTGGCTATAAATCTCCAAATGTAGCCAGTCAGTAGGAAACACTGGAATTTAGGCTACCTGAATTGAGTCCCAGGTGCTCATGTGTCTTTCAGGCACATAAAACAACATTTAAAAGCCTAGTTGAGAGTCCCTTCCTTGAACTGAAGGCTCATGCTCTTCCATGAGTCCCACAACCAAAACTGCCATAATAACAAATGCAGAGGCATCTCCTATCCTGGATGTGGGTGGTTTTGATGCCTGTGCTGGTTTTAAGAAGCAATGTCCCAGAGAACATGAAATTTAGGAAGATGAGTAATGTATGAAGTGTGGAGGCAGTAAGAGATCATCCACATATTATGAGCTTCTATTTAATAATTTATAAATAAATATCAGCTTTCCCCAAACTGCACCTCAGCCTAGCAATTACATGTTGGCTAATTTCTTGTTAGTGCTGTTTTTTATAATAACAAACTGTTCCCAAACCCTCACATACAGGGAATTAGACAATCAAAGTACTGTGTGCAGTTTTCCATTTATTTCATTCAGTTAGCTGCAATTAAAACAATACAATTCAAAGCCTTGTGTGTTTCTCTGAAAAAATACAAAACTACAGTTGTTACTATTAATATATACAACCTACAAGAAAGAGTTAACAAAGCCCTTTTGTCTTCCCTGTTGTAGTAGAGTAATTTTCTCATCCTTTTCTGTAGATGCCCTAGCAGTTACCAGTATTTCTTTCAGTCCCTGTTCTTCAGAAGACCCATGCTTTTCATTCAGCTGCACAGAAGGAAAAGAAATCCAGTGGGCCAGAGTGGACCAGTGGCCCCTCTGTGGTCAGATCCATTCACCACAGCAGCCTGGGGAGGAACTGAAGTGAAGATGCTGGGGTCCCAGTCGAACCTATTGAGAAGGGAAGAGATCACCATTTTAGCAGGCAGGAATCAAACTTCTGTTCAAATTTTACCATGATGTTTTACCTAAATATTTCATATTTCTGGAAAAGCAGTGTCTTCATAGCTCCTGATCTCTGCTCACCTGCTTAATATAAACAACAAACCAAGTTTTATCTTCACTATAGAGATACTACTTTTTTGTTTATGTGGCTTCACTAATGAAACCAGATGATGATCTAAATAATATTATACCAGTTTCACAGAGGAAAAAGAGAACAGGGGCTGTGTCCTGCTCCTCAAGAAAGTGTTAAGCCATCCCAACAGAGCAGCTGTGACTGTTTCCCACATGACCAAGCTCCCCCAGTACTGATTTCCATCAGCCTAGAGCATGCTCAGGGTATGCAGTGCTTGGAGAGCAGCAACATCCCTGCAGATCCAGGATGCACTGTGTTTGTCCAAGTCTCTCAACATTTCCAGAGATTCTAAGAGCAAGGTACATCTCAACACTGTCCTGACCAAAAGACTATACTCCTCAAGTACTACTATTCAGTAGCTTAACTTAGTATTTCAGCTCTGTTCACAGAGGCTTTGATTCATCCTACTCCTGCAACAGAGTAACAAACTGCTGATTTGGATCTGCCGTTTTTATTATCCCACCAACAAAAGTGAACATTTCACTTAAACTCGGTTCCTCAAGAAAGAACTTTTGTGCCTACTTTGATAAGATGGTATGAAATTTATCCAAACATTTATCAAACTATGTGAAATCTTATTGGAAGAATATGTTCTGACATTTTGTGAATGAAGTCCCAAGAAAAAGTAACACTGAAATGTGTGTCAGAGCAGAGATTCCCAAAGTCTGGTCCAAAGGGAATTCACAACTCATGTAGTGCTCAACTTCATTCTTGCATTCCAGTACACAACAGCACAAAAAGGGGATGGCAAAGCAAAGAACAAAAAACAGCATTTTTTTTTTCCAGAACGGCAGAACTCTCTGGCAAACCCAGTTCCAACTACAGAAACACTTTCCAGTATTTTCCCTCTAACTCCAGTTACTGCAGTTCTACAAATAGGGTACCCAGTGATGAATGACAAGGAAGGCAATTCAACAGACAAGGTACTTATTTCAAAGTTATTAAAAGAAATGCTAATACCATACTCCTGCCATATGACTTCATGCTTGAAGAATCTTTCAATTTGCATATAATCCAGGTGCAAGAAATGTATTTGAAAGACCATATCTCCAACTGTCAATGAATGTTTCCAGCAAGTCTAAGGAAAAAAAACAAACCCAACCATCTCTGCTTGGCACATGTTTTTTCCAAATGTGTTAGCTTAGGTTGCTCTAACAGAGGTAACACTAGGCAGACAGCAACTGTATGTGTTTTGTAATAAACATACTTTTCATAAGGCATTTCAAGGCAACTGCATTACTAACAAACTTTATACAATTTTGACTTATCACCAATATATACCAAGGATCATGTTATTACAGTAAACTATATACAATAAGGTACTGTCCATGAAATCAAAGACATATTTCTTATCACTTTAATATACTGACATTATCAACCAACTTATAAATACCAAGAACATTTTCATTATCATGTACACTTAACCTTCTTTATCCTTTCAAGTGTCCTTATGTCCAATACCTGAAAACATGCAATTCAGTTCCACAGAATAACTCAAAAAATCACATCAAGGAAGTTCTTTATTAGTTTCCCTCAATGACTTCCAGATTAAATCTGCTCTTCTATAAACACAATAAAGGTTTTCTGTAAGTGTCTACTCTAAAAACACACGGTTGAAGTTAGCAGATCCAGCAACAAAGGACCATGCAACTGGAACACAGCTAATAACTCTGCTGACGACACACACACCAGAACAAAAATCAGTGCAGAGAGCCTTAGTATCAGAAGAATAAAACCATGTTTAAGAACTAAAAGAAGATCATGGAGCACAAAAAAGGAATAGGTTTGTATATTAAAGTATCTACCTTTTCCCTACTCACCTTTCAGACATTTGGTTTCATTAAACTCCCAAGTATCAGTGCAAGAATGAGCATAAATGCCAGAATACCAAGGTAAGGAACAGGCAGAGATTGTAAATCTGTTCACAGCAGTGCTCCAGATTGGTGCTAAAATAAGAGTTATGAGCTACATTCATTTCAAGAAAATATAAGTATATCTATACTCAGCTCAGGCCTTCTTTAGTCATCATCTGCTTAGGAAGAAAGGAAGAAATTATAGCTTCTGTAGAACAGCATTCATTTTTCTCAGGGACACAAAGTAAAAGCAAACAAACTGTGGCCCTTCTGCACTTGAAGTCAAGGAGATTTACATGTGAAAACTCCTGAGGGTGGCACCTACCCAGCCTGATCTGGCTGCCTGTACCCGCACTGTGAGCTCCCCCAGCAAAAGCAGTTGGGTCGAGCCTCTGGAAAAAGAAAGGTTTCATACAAACTATTCTTTCAAATGGAGAGTGGGTGCACAAATTTACCATCTCTCCTTGTAACAAAAGCTGTCTTCCTAAAAGTTCGTTAGAAGATGCAATGGATATCAGTCTCACCAGAAGAGCAACAGAAACTTACACAGACTTTTCAGGCCTGTGCAGCTTAAGTAATTTCTGTTATGAATGGACAAGTGTTCTCCAGTAGTACCTGCAGAGCAGCAGTACCTGCAGAGCAGCAGCTTTTGAACCACTCCACGCTCTAGGATGCCATTCCCAACATCCAAACATAGGTAACTCAGACTTTGTTCCTGAACACAGGGAATGAGGGAAACCACCATGAGCACCAGTGGTCAAAGCTGCCCAACCTGTTGGCACTGGAGCTAGACAGATGAAAACCACACATGGGGCAGCCCTGCTTTGCATTTTGGTGCAGATGTACACAGAGAAAGGAGGGAGGGCAGAGATGAGACAGTGGGAAGCTTGGAGAGGAGGAGGGTGTCTGTTACTTGAAAGCACTCTAAAGCACATTACAAATCTGTTAAATCATTGTGGGTTACCCTGTATTCCAGAGTAAATTAGTAACTTTTCAGAGGGAGTGAAGAAGCTACCACTCCACTTTTAAATAATGAAAATGCTAAAAAACCTACACTTAACAGCTCTAAAACTGCAGCAAGTCACCCACCAACACCCACTCCTCTTGTCAGCTAGCTTTTTTCAGCTTTGCCTATTATTTGTATCAAGCCAGAGATGTTTAATGTTCGCTGCACTTATCTGCTCAACTTTTATGAGCCCCAAATGTTACAATATGTGCCTGTGTCACTGACCTCTTTCCTGACAGCATTTTGATCTCAGTAAGTAACAAAAACAGAGTTTCCAAAGCCATTTGGATTCACTGGCTCTGAGTGCATAGCTGTAAAAAATCTGCTTTAAGATTAACATCCAATTTTATTCATGCCTGAGGCTTCACCACAGCATCTATTTTTGTAAGATTAACAGCAAGATCCCAGTTCTCCAGAAATGCAAAGAGTAACAGCCAATTGTAAAAGGAAGATACTGTTTCCTAACCTGACCTGTTCACTTCCAGGAAGGTACATTTTCCTAGCCCCTTCCATGGTGGGTGTAATTTCTATTTGCATTTTTGCACCCATGACAGGCAGCATGTGTATTAGTCCTTCTGCCTCCCATTAGCTGAAATGCATTTCTGATGAAACTGTGGGTGCCAAAAAATACTAACACAAATCTCACATGTGCAAAGTGTCCCCTGAAAGACAGCTTTTACTCTGGAGGAGTTGAGGAACAGCCATCTTCCTGTACCTTGCACAACAGCATTTTGAATCATCTAACTTTAAAATACAAGTACAGAAAATGAGCACTTGATATTTCAACTAATCCATTTGAAATTAATATACATGAAAACACTTATTTTTGGTGGACAAACTGAGGGCCATTTTTAACCTAAACAGCAGAAGAAAAGTTGTTTTAAATAGTGCCGTTGACATCTGTCAATTAGAGCTATTGCATTGCTGTCAACTTGCACTCTTCCTTTAGTTCCAGCTTTGCTCCATCCTACACCAAGCCATACAAATCAATTGTCTCTTGCAAACATACACTAACCACTAGAAAGTGAAATTAATAAAGTGTGAGAAAAGCTGATTCATGAAGTTGACACTCCTGTGCCAAACAACTCTGGGTTTCTCCCCTCCAGCTAGCTGTTTGAGACAGACAGGCAAAGTGGTAAAAGATTATCAAATTGCAACTGTCATTCCTGACAAAATGCATCTCAATGCTAGAAGGAATTTTAGGTTTTAAGCTAAAACACCACCCCAAAGGGTTCCTCAGAGCCTGTCAATATCTGTACCTTGGATGGAAAGCTACCACTGAGCGCAGTGTGTCCAACATATAGAACCTGCCACAAAATGAAGTTCTTCATAAGAAAGCTCATCTCAGTCTTGGTTGGTAACAATAACAAGGAGACAAGATGAGACCATCAGTCTCAATTGTGAAGACAATGTTTTCCTCCCATATTATTCTGTCTGTCATGTTCCCTTCAGGTTCCAAAGGAATCCCTGTCTCATACATCACTATTTCCCACAAAGCTTGAAAGCCTTCAGGGGGGGTTTCTTCCTGCCCACTGTACCAGCCTTGATGTCTGAGTACCTTCAGAACACTGACAGAGGCCTCTGCCACCAATAAAGGGGAACATCTGCATACCAATTAAACTGCTGAGGCTGAGGAGTTAAAAAAAAAAAAAAAAAAAAAAAAAAAAAGAGGGAGGGGGGGGAAGCCTTGGAAGTAAATCTGAGCCAAGTTCTAATTAATGCCCTAGGCCCCGGATTCACCACAGCACTGAGGCATGTAGTTAACTTTAAGCATGTATTTAGTTCCATTGAAGTCAAAAGACAGCATCGAAGAGGCAAACTACATTAGCACAATTTAATACTCTTTGGGCTAATTAATCAGCCATAAAAATTAACTATGAGAACTGTATTCCTTATTTCCCTTGCTGTGACATTTCCAGATAAAAATACTCGGATGTGGCTGGAATAAGCAAAAAGCACTGCCTTGTTTGGGCTGCTAACTCCTGCAGCTATGAAGGCCAGTCCCTAAAAGCAGATAAAGGTGCTGAGTTCTCAGCACATCACAGCCTAATGTCTGTATCCTCTATGTGGTGGCAGCACAAAGGCACAAAAGGCACAGTCCTTGTCCTGAGGAGCATTAATCTAAGAACCAAAAAGGACTGGCAAGAGCTGAGTAAAGCCATCAGGCAATGGATGGCACATCAGAGAGATCTTTCCTTTTCTCTATCAAGAGGCATTTACTCACCGCAGTGCAAGAGTGTCAGCTGTGCCAAGGAGGGGCAGCAGGGCTGGGTAAATGAGGGAGGCTGAGAGCAGATATGAGTCTGGAGACAGAACTGGTGAGATTACCAAGAGGGGCACCATCAAGCAGAGCTGGGGGAAGAGGAGCAGTGCTGATGTCTAAAGGGTGAGCTGATTGGAGTCAGGTCCAACCCCAGTGTGCGCAAGGGCTAAACTCTCCTTGATTTCAGAGGAGCAAGATTGAACCCTGTAAAAAAGAAACTCAGAGTGCAATCTCCAAATAGCTAAATAGTCCCAGATACATCCAAACCTTTTCTTCACTTGGTAAGGACAGCATGGGGAATGGCTGCCAGAACTGCACCAACAATTTTCAAGCTAGATTTGACCTGAACATGGTCTCCAAGTGCCAAACAAAACCTATTTTTGAGCCATTGTCTTCACAAAGGCACATGTACAACAAACCATTCTGTAAATCAGGATGCAAGGAGAAAAGCTTGCTGGTAAGAGTCTTTTTGCTAGGACTCCTGCAAAAAACAAACCACAGAAAGCTTGCCTGAGTATCATTAATGCTGTCCACAGACCTACAGATGCTAGGAAGTCAAGAGCAGAGGACATAAACTCCTGGCTGACAATGCTTATTTATCTCATGCATTAAGAAAACAAAAAGAACAAAAAAAACCCACCAAAAATCAGAATGTCATGAGCATAAAAGAAAGTACTAGCACAGCTTTTCAGATTAACTTTGAATTTCCTTGCTTTCATTGGTTTAAGAGCTCTGCTGTTACTCTCTTGTTTTTTTAATTGCAGATACTAAAAATTCTTTTATCTTTCAAAGTCCTTAAAGTCTGTTATATAAATACATAATTAAAGCCTCTTTCAACTGGGTATAATTTACTCTATAGCTTACAACAGCTGCACTAGAGCTATTACAGTTTATCATTTAAAAGCTTAATTGGGGGCTTCTTAATTAGTGGATCCTTCAGTCACTAGACTGTGACTGCATAAAAGATGCTTGGCAACTACTGCGTGTTACAAATCTGCATGAAATGTTTGTGTGAAAACAGGGAGCATAGAAGTCCAAACAGACATACACTGTCCCTGCAGGTCAGCCCATCTGAACACAGAGACCTCCACATTACATCAGCCCTCTCCTCTCAGCTGGGCTGAACAAACAGCCTTTCCCTCATGCACACGCTGTTGGGAACCACCAGCACATCCCATGCTGAGGTGATCGGCTGCTTGCAGCCCAGAATGCCATCTCCAGCCTGAGTTGCATCAAAAGCAGCATGGCCAGCAGGGCCAGGGAGGTGATTCTCCCCCTCTGCTCTGCTCTCATGAAACCCCCACCTCTAGTACTGTGTCCAGCTGTGGAGCTCCCAACACAGGAAGGACATGGAGCTGTTGGAGGGAGTCCAGAGGAGGCCACGAAGATGATCAGAGGGCTGGAGCAGCTCTGCTATGGAGACAGGCTGAGAGAGCCTCTCAAACAGCTTGTGAAATGCAGCTCCTCGCTGCTGCCACTCTCCCTCAGGAACTGTGCACCATGCTGGATTCAGCAGGCAGTTCCTCTGTGGTGCCAGAAGTACTCACATCACTAGATGGAAGATGACAGGATCCAGTTACTGCCTCTCATTTATAGCCACCAACATGGCTCTCTCGTTAAACATCACCAAACCAGCAGTCAGCCACACATTTTAAGTGCAATATTTGCCCAAGGAAGGGACTGTAACTCCCTGATCCTTCCCCATGCATGGCATAGTGCAGGGAGAAGCTGGTGGAGCCAGAGCTAGTCATTACAGGAATCACTCACTGGAAGGAGCCTCATGCCAGCTCAGGGCTTTCAGGACCAGCAAGCAAAGACCTTATACTCTGGAGAACAGGTGGGGTTTTTTTAGGTGTTCACCTGCTTGTAACACAGCAGCTGTGTTACAGAGGGTCAGAATTGGGGCCTGCCAGCATTTGGGAGCATTGCTTTAAGCAGTACAATGACAAAATCATGAGGTTTTATTGACTGCAGGATAATATAAATCAGCTATTGAAAACCTGTATCATTAGTGCTACTGCTTTCCAGTGGTAGATAGCTGCAGTAATGGATTGGCCTCTCCATCTCATCCTCCCACTAGGAAACAGCATGCACAAGGATGGATCAATAACCTGATCTAAGTTACTTGTAGACATGTCAGGTGCAAATATCTCCCTTTCTCAAAGGTTTTTAAGACCAGATAGTTTTGCAAAATTTAGGCCAGGCAGGAAATTGCTTTGGATAAACTGTCATTACGGCAGAGAACAGCCAGAGCCACCCCCATTGTTACAAAGAAGTTTTAAATAGACAGGTAATGACTTTATTATATGCATACATTACTTTGCGGGGTCAATAGCTCAAGATGTTCCTTTGCAACAGGATAAATTTCCATTTGAAAAACATTTTTTGTCATTTCCATGTTGCTGAGGAGCCTCTGTTCAACAGGAAATAACTAGATTCTTTCATCCCAGGGTTTATCACTAATTTCTACAGCTGAAATTCTAAAAAAACCCTTCAAAATCAATACCAAAATCCACTGTCATTACTAGAGCCAGGATTTCATCTTATTGTGCTGCAACATATTACACACTTACTGTAGTGCTGTCAAATCTGAAATCAATGGAAATCCTACAGCCTTGTTTCCCCATGGATCCCTGGAGAGGCTAGAGAGGTGTTTAAGGGCCTTCCCCATAGAAAGATGGCATCTCTTTCACTCCAGCAGTTAGATTAAAGCATGTACATGCATTTCTTCCCTTTATCCCGCTCTGTCACCTGCACAAACACAAAGGGGATATACATAAGATTTTAAGCACCTGGAAGAGGAGCTGAAGCACAGCTACTTCACAGTTACTATGTTACAGCCTCCAAGGATGTCCATGGGCACACAAAGAAGCACATACACTGAGTCCTGGCTGTACGCTGACATCAAGGCAGTTATTTTTGGGGAGAACAGGCAAACGCTAGCCGGGGCTTTCTGAAAAGTGAGCTGCCACCTTCTGAAGGCCCTTGTGGCAGGACCCTACAGACTCAACTTAGAACTTCACAGGTCTTTGAGCTCACCTTCCTAGAAAACTTTGCACTCCAAATTCCTGGAAATCCTTGCACTCTAAATCAAACACTCCTTTAAACAGGGTCTTGTTGTACAACACTTTCATTGCATGGCCTGCATGGCACTAACACCTTCTTTCTCCAGTTCAGTGGCTTCCAAAGTGATGCCATGGAAATTATTTAATCCAACTTTGTTTCACCTTTACTTGCATGACACAAGAGCAGGGATGGCCTTTCAGAAGGGGCAGAGGCCACAGCAACGTAGAGGCTGGGTTCAGGTAGCCACAACCGTAAAGCAGAGCTGATGGCTGAAGATGGATAAGAAAATAATGCAAATATGATTTATTTTTAATTATGTCTACTCGATTTGCTTGCTGGCCCCAAGCAAGTATATTGTGAACCTTTCTGGTTTTGCAGCAGGGCAGACATGCTGCTTCCCACATGGAAGATACCAGGAGACAGAGCAGCAGAGCTACCAGCAGGGCCAAGGACCCTCTGGAGCTCAGGGCCTGCAGGAGCCAGGCAAGCACGGCACGGCCGGGCTTCCAGCAGGACAGCTCCCCCTCAGATCCCCCCTCAGCTCCCCTGGCACCACAGGGAGGGATCTGAGCCCCTGCACCCAGCCCACCAGACTCCCAGCTGCCCCGCTCCAACCCCGAGGCTGCCACCTGAGCCCTTGCATCCAGAAAAAAAGAAATTGATTCCTCTGGTAATCAAGAGATCCCTTTTTATGGGGGCAGGATCATCGATTATCATTGTGTGTAGTCCTCTGCTACTCTCCTCTTCCCGCCCCTTTTTTTTGTTCTTTTTCAATATATGAAAACACACCAGAAGAGCTCAGCGTCTTCTTTCAAAACTTCTGTTTCACTAACTTGTTCCAACCTCCATCACAGCTCTCTCCTTGTCAGCAACTCTACCACAGCCTGATACCTCTGCCCACGCACAAAGGCACTGGTTGAAGGTATGAACTGGAATCTCTCCGTCAAAGGAACAAGCAGGCATCCCGGAGACTGACACAGCTGCTATTTGCATGTAAAAGAGGAGAAGAAGGTGCATGACTGAGCCCGAATTAGCATGAGCAAAGCCTCCCACCACATTTGCAAACTACAGCTTGCACAGTGGTGCTGACAGAGGTGCACACTTTCCTCACAAAGAAAGATTTCTACCTCAGCCGTCAAGAAATTTGGCTAACAGTGGTTCCAGAATTTAGTATCACATTCACTTTTAAATTCCCGTTTCCCTAAAATTTACAGAGCACTAGAAAAAGAGAAACACACTGGATGCAGGGTGAGCTGGATATGCCCAGGTTAAATTTCTTCTTCACTTCCAGCTTAACTCCTGAAATTGGCTACCTCAGTGAGAGCTGTATTTTCTAAGGCCTCCATCACTTTTGTACCCCTAGATTTCTGAATGTCCAGAAATGAAAACCAAAATAAGCAGGGCAAATGCAGATCTAACGCTCCACTTCTCATTTCCACCTTTTGAGAAAGGAGGACTATTAAACCCCTTTTCACCATCCTTCAAATTGATGCTGTGGGGATTCACTTATGTCTGCAAAGTCTTGCCAAAGACACACACTTCATAAACTGCAATATTTCCAGATTTGAACATGATCTTTGTCTCTTTCTCTGGTAATGTACACACATCCCTAAGCATCCATTGCTGTGCACATACTTTCTCTGTCATAGAAAGATAATTATATGCCTCGGTAGACTATTTAAGCACTGCAATTTTATTAAGAAGTATCCCCCAAGCCAAACTGCATTTTGAGGTCCTGTTGCAGACAAGTTATAGACTCTTTTTACTTTATCATCATACTTCCATGGAAGCTGTTGGAACAATTCACTGCCTCCCCTATTTCCGCAGTAGGTTTTGCTCATCCGAGAGACTAGAAAGAACAGTAAATGCAGACATTACTGGTAATAAAATCAAAGCTAAGCCCTACACGAAGAGAAACAAATTCCAAAATGAAAAATTCAATTACACAGTACCTGTCTCCTGTCTTGACTTCCTCATTATATGTAGAAATTAACCCTGTCATTAAGGACTTTGATCAGGCTGTACATAAACAGCTTATAACAGCATGAAATCTACCACAGCAAGTAGGCAAATGAACAAGGGGAGAAATACTGACATTTGGGGCTGCTGTCAGCCATCAAGTGCTCCTACTCCCTCAGGGCGAAACTGCTAGACTAAATGGGGTTACTCCAAGGATTAATTGCTCCCTCCTGGTTTGCACTACTTCCAGAAAGTTTCAGTAATAACATCTAAGAGGCTATCATTTGGAGATCCCTAACATTCGTTAAGAACTTGGAGAGATCTGTAAGTTGTGCTGCTGTAACTGCTCTTACCCTAAGAGTCTGAACAGAAATTCCCAGCCCATGACTGAGCTGAAGCTGCATGTGGTTGAACTGGGCCATGTTTGCATTGCTCAGAAATGAGGTATGGCACCATTCCACATACTGCAGCTCCAAACATTTGTCACTTAAATTTGGAGAATTTCCAGGCATTAATACATATCACAAGCAACAATTCTCTGCAATTGAGTTTTTTCAGGCTGTTTTTTGGGGTTTTTTTGGGTTGGTTTGTTTCTCAGGATTTTGGAGCAGAAGTTGCTTTCTTCTGGGATGCATTTAATTCAATGTAACTTTACTTACTTGTGGTACTACCTAAATTCTTTGCATGTATAGACTGCTACACAGTCAGAGGTGGTCAGGCCAATAGGATCTCTTCCCAGCTCTGCCCCTGGTTTGCCATGAGTCCCTTGACCATCTCTGAGCCCTGTTTTCAAGCACATGTGCTTCCTGTTGGCTATTCCCATCTCTTTGTTCAAGAGACCCTGAGCTTGTAGAGGGACTGAGGGGTGGCCACATACAATGTCCACCCCTGAGCATGGCCTGGGGACACCCTGTTTTGTTTAGAAAGTACAGCTCAGATGCTTGCTCCTCTCTGTTCTCCTAGCTTAGGTTTCTGGCGATTACCAGTTACAGCAGTTACAGATGTAAGGGAGAAACCCTGACCAAAGAAAGGCAAAGGCAGTTTCCTGCTGCCTTCAAGATGGCCAAGATTTTACCTTTACCATCCTAGTAAAAGCTTGGCAAAACACTAAGCAGCCCCCAGATTATTAGTTTCTCTATGCATTGCTCAACATACTGCAGAACAGACTTTATTATTACTAGAACCACTGAATTCCAGTATTTCCTCTGCTTCTCACTACCCAATTTTTTATCTCATTGCTATGTCCAGGACATTACAGGATGATATTGTTCAAAATGGTTATCACCACAATTGAGACAAACCCAGTCCTAGACCGAAACAGCTCAAAGAAAAATCACAGGCACTGTGGATCTTCCCAGCATACTGTTCTCACTCTGTAAAACTGCATAACTGTTCTTACTCATGGCCCACATACCAGTGGTGCACACACAAAAACGGTCCTTTCCAGATGCACAAACACTCAGACACTCCTCCTTTCTGTAGAGTCATGCAAAGAGTGCAACCATGGCACACCAGTATGGATATATGCCAGGCAAATAGTAGTACAGATTTGGAGGCTTTGACCTCAGTTACAGAGCAGGTGGGCACTTTGAGATAAAGGTCTGTGAAGGTGAGAGGATGAGCAGTCACTCACCAGCTGGGCAGGGGTTGGAGGGCTGGCAGGAGGGCACCAGGGGGGAAAGGCTCTCACAGAAGGCAGTTTGCAGGGGATGGAGCTCAGCTGCAGGCATTTTTACATCTGGCTCTAACGAACAGGACCAACTCTTCCAGCACATGCGTCGTCCTAGTAATGAAGCAAATTAGACATTTATCTTGAATTTGCAGTTTCTGTTCAAACTCATTTGCTTAAGTACTGGTGGGTATTTTGATGACAGTAGAAGTTGCAGTAAGGGTGTCCCTGAGATTTCTAGCAAGCCTAGAAGTGCCTAAACAATCCTGGCTGCAAATGCACATTACATACTCCAGCTACCATATCATTATTGTTTGACACTTTTACAATATGTGAGCTTCCTTTGGAAAAAATAATTTGCTGTTAATAGCAATTTTATGTAACGAGCAGCATGCTAGGAATTTCTCACTGATCCCATCCCTGAAGAATCCCCAGGTTCAGCAATTGAATCTCATCTAGCCATTACTCTCTTCCATTTAGCTCTTCAGTGGTCTGGAGTTTGCTCTTGCTCCCAGGGACCAAATCCAGCCTCCCTGGTGAACTACAGTATGCAGAGCAGATTCAGGGCTCCAGTCCTGACCAAGCTTGACATTTTTCAGCATGTCTTACCGGGAAGTGTACATGTTGCTTCAGGAATCAATGGCATCACTTGAAAGTACAGTCAAGCAAGTTGTAAAACATCTCTCTGTACAGCTGGTACCATAAAAAAAACCCCACCTGGCACAGCTTTGGAGCTGCAGTGGCACTGAAATGTATCAGTCAGGAAAAGCATTAGAAGAAGGAGCAAACAGCTACAGTGGCACTGCTTTCCAAAACACACTGAATAGCTGTTGGGAGGCAAGGCTTGATCCCTGTTTTAGGTTTAAAACTGAATTTGAGAAGGAAGGCAGCTGCTCAGGGACCCAGATATGCCACAGCAGGTATGCAAAGAAACCAGCCTACCCAAACAACTTTTATGGGATGGTAAAAATTGTAGTGTAGCTAAACAAAGTTTTATTAAAGGTTTTTACTAATTTTTTCTTCCTGCTGTTAAACTGGATTAAAGCAGTGTGGTACATTTATTCCACTAGTACCAAATCCCAGCCAAGAACAGCACACATCCAAATTCAATTGGATCTGCCAGGCAGGAACATCTGGCTGTAGAGGAAGGAATAACAGTGTGTCCCCTCCCTTGGAGGAGGTGAGGCCTGAGCCCAGAGTCTCACAGATATAACCAGGGCTCTTAGTACCTGCAGTTGCCATTGAAGCTAGTGGGAATTGCTGGTACTCAGCACCACTGAGGCTTTGTCTCTAGGAGAGGAATTCACGATTTCTCATAAGCAGACTGACTGCAGCAGGAGCCCTCCACAAGGAGGTCCTTGAAAGGAACTTAGGTTTTCAGTCTTTGGAGTACAGGTACACCTATGGGCTCCCCTATTTAAGGTGATATAGGAACCCTAGCCACACAGTTGGTATCTCAGTACATCTCCAGCATTTCCATCAGGGAGCTGTTTCCAGACACCTGCAGATTAAACTCAGGTCACACATTGGGAGAACATCACTTTGAAAGGTCCAGGCCTACCAGACAGCAGGCTGGAACTTGTGGCTGGAAGAACACAGGCCTGTTGAAACGCATGCTAATTGCAACTGCCCTCAGCAGGCAAGAAATGTCAGGAAAGCAGTACACCAAGCTTTTCCAGAGCTGAGTCAGTGAACAAAAGCAGGAAGCTCTTTAGCACAAGGTCTAACTCCCTTTCCTATCTGCTGGCCTCAGAAGTGATGTCAGGTAAAGTGCATGAGTCATGGGTATCTACAACATCCCTTCTCACCAGTCTTTATCCTAACATTCTGCCATTGCTCCTCTGCTAAACAGCCAGAAAGTCATGGAGAAATATTTCTTCCCATTTTATCTGCACATGCTCTCCAGAGATTGAATAGTAAAGAAAGTAGAAGGGAAAATATTACCACTTTCAGAGGCCTGTCCCTGCTATGCAATTCCTCACTTCTTCATGAAAAGCATCATGGTGCATCTGCCACCACTGCTTCCATTCAGAGCCATCTCTGCTGAGGTGCCTACACAAAGATGCAGGAATCTTTTGGAAACAGGGCCTGCATTTTCCCTGCAGCCTGTATTTGCATTCAGAGTCGGTAACTTCTGACGGCTGGCTAGAAAGAGCTGATAATGCCATGCCACAGGATTCTGAACAAAATAAGGCAATCTTGCCCTTTGGAAGTCTCTCCCTGTTCTCTTTTGCTCCAAAGGTACTTCACTGCTAGTATTAAGGGGCAGATCTTCAGTGACTGTAAATGGACAGTGCTCTGGTTAATTTCTTGGATTGGCAGTTATGTACATCACCTGCATATCACCTGAGCCTCTACTTTGCATATTGTGCACTCTCTTCCTCAATAAGATTAGGTACCATGACTCAGAGAACAGAGTCAATAAGAACTAATACAGTTTTAAACTGGGCATCTTGGCTTCCAAGGTGTAAAAATGATTTGTGCCTTGGGCACTTCGTTCCCAAGTAAACAGCTTGAAGAGGCCATGGAGGGCAAAAACCAGAAACTCTCCATGGAATGAGATAAGAAAGAGTTCTGCCTCTAGAAAGGCCTCACTTCATAACACTCTTCCTTCATTTCCAGCTGTTGCAATGAGCTGGAACTACTTGTGAAGCACACATTGATAAGTTGTATCTAACTACTGTGTTTGTGGTCTTTTTTACTAAGTGCATTTGTTTCCCATAATCACGAATTTGAACAGGTGGAATAATGGCAGTAACACACTGTATGTCAAATACAACAGTGGAACAATTACTGTTGGCTGCCATCGACCAAGTCAATGAGCCTAGAGCATCAGCCTCTCCTGCCCGGCCACTGCCACCAACAGCACCAGTTCCTACACAGCATCACTTTGTGTAGCAGGCAACTCTCCCTTCATCTGCTGTTTAAATCTGGCCTAAGTGAATCACTTAGAAAGAGTAGCTGCATGTGCCACCACCACCAGTGGTCACTTTGATGAGGTTTTCCGTGGGTTAGTTTTCCTCTAAATGAGGAGTCTGAATATCCCATCACTACATCAGAAAGGACTTTCCCAGCAGAGAGGAAGAATATTTCTGCTCCCAGGCAGCAGCCACAAGGCTGGTGGTATAAAAGGAGCAATTGTCCAGATCACACTGTAGTATTTACAAAGTTTAACTAATGCACAGAAGAGTAATTCTCAACACAGCTCCACTCTTCCCTGCTTTATCACCACTACTCATCAAAAACACATCCACATAATTTTTGCCTTTGGTTTCAAATTAAAAGAGAAAATAAAGACTTTGCTGATCTGGAATTACTAAAACTTGGCATTTAAAAAGCTCTTCAGAAGGCACCTGACAAATTACTATATCTTTGAAGATAACTTCTTTTTTGAGGGAGTCAGAGGGATGTTCTTCAAGAAGCTGGTGGAGGAACGCAAGTGCTCCTAATTTTCCTAGAAAATATGTGAAAAATAATCAAATAGCTCCAGGAACAGGACACCACTGCAGCCAGGTTCCTTATTCATCTGTGTCCAAAGGCTGGATTCCTTATTATAAAGGAGGCACAGGCTATGGCTGGTGCCTGAGACTGTCTCGACATCTCTCTCCCAAGTGCCTTTCCCCACAGCCTCTCCTCTCCTGGGCCTATCTGCATGTTCTTCCCTACCTCTATGTAGGTAATTTCATTGAATTTGGTCAAAAAGGTATTTCCAACCACCTGTCAAACGTGGATGAAACTAGTCAGGATGTCCAAAGTTCCACAGGAGGAAGGGCACACTTGCACTGAAGGCCAGAAAACTCCCCCAACTGATCAGCACCTGCATTGCTGTAAGCTTGAAGAGCTTCATCACACCCCCACAGTACCAGATGCTTTGGGGTGGGATCCCACAGAAAGGAGCATAGTCCTGGCAAATCCTGTGCCCTAGAGACAGCCTTGGCCCCACCCCAGTGATCCAGAGCAGCTTCACACTCCAGAGGCAGGTACTCCAAGCAATGGTGTAGGAACAACCATGCCCTGCAAAGGGTGGCCCACCTCTCACCACAGCAATGGGCTGAAAGCAAGGCACAGGGCACTTTCAGATAGAAAAAGGTAGGGATAGCATTCCCATCCTTCCTTTTAATGCCAAACTACAGCTACCTGTGAGAAGATTACACCTTCTCCAACAGGGCACTCACTTCCTCCTTCCACTATATGGCCAGCATATTAAATGAATTTCCAAGTGGGCAAGCAGGAGGCCAGGCACAAGCCTAGAAGTAAAGGGGTTTATTTCTTACTGACCAGCTTGATAGCAGAAGAGCCACAGTCATTCTTTCTAATTTCAGAGACCTTTTAATAAAGTTCCACTCCAGAAGCCAAGCATGAAAGGAGAGGAATGAAAACTCTTTGATAGATAAGATATTACAAGAGACTGTCAGGAGCTTGGTAGGAGAATGAAATAACACTCTGGATACTGTCATTGAAAACAATAATGAAAGAGTACACCATTTTCTTAACTGAAGTACTATCAAATCTATGTTACTGCCACACAACATATTTTTCCTCCAAAGGTGCCAATTTCAAGTTATGACTATTGATCTCTATCTAACACTCAAAATTAACTGCACTACTAAGGAAAAGTGGCACCAAATCGTTTGAGAACATCAAACAGTAAAAAGCCAATGGGGTCAAATCAAGGTCAGAATTTGATGAGTAGGGTGTCAGAAATTTAATCCATTTTGTCTAAGATAATGTATAGAGCCAGTAGTGAGTTTGGTTTGGTTTTTTTTTTTTCTGTATTTTTTTAAGCCACCTTCTCTCAAAAATATCACAAACCCAGACCTCAACTTTTTTTATGAACTTTTTTCCATGACTGGAGAGAGAAAAGATTAAACGGACTGAAACACAGATGGCAATTATGCCTCTGTTTATTTCCTAATGAGTCACAAGATTATTTTTTGCCTTCTGCCACATCATTTCAGAACACAAGAAAACCTTACCTTGAAGGAGACTTGAGGAGTCAAAATAACACTGTTAAAAGTCCCAGTCCAGCAAGATACTTAAGTACATTTAAAAAAAACCCCAAACCTTTAACCACAAGTTAAGTCCCATTCACTTACACTCAAATTCAGAAATGATGGGCAAATCTGTTCCACCAACTGGTGAATGTGGTGGCTATCAATTTATTAGTGGTCTCCTGACAAAACAGTCAACAGAATGCTTGTGCCCTCTAACCTCCTCCCATTTGAGCCTGCCTCCCCCCCTGCCTGCCCAGGATATCCCCCTGCCTCAGGGACATGACCAAACTCGCACCCAGACCAAAACCCAGTCCCAGACAGCCTGCCTACCTCCCACACTGCAGCCCAGCACTGCCTAGGCTCTCCAACTTGGCTGTGGCCTCTTTCTTTTAAAACCCAGGCTGAGTAACTGATTTGAAGGTGGCAACACCGTCTACTTCTCATATCACAGGCTAGTAATTAGCACTCTTGAAAGGCAGCAGGAGATATGTATTTATCAGTTCAAGCCCATGTCTCTCACCTCCTCAGAAGCTGCCTTAACCACAAGGCTTTGGATTAAGGGCTCTCCTCTTATCCTACTGAAATCATGCAACAAAAATTCAGGCTTTGATCCTAAAAGGGCTGAACATTCAGCCCAGTGATTAGGACACGTGGCCAGAAGAGATGGATCCTTTATCTGAGGATATCTTCATATGTTTTAGGCAGTAACTGGGGGTGGATAATAGGAATTTGGATCTTGTTGGGAAGAGTCTGAGTGTGACCTCCCACTTCCTACCAGAACACCCAATGTGCAAATGAGGAACCATTTCAAAGGGAGAGCAAGACATATGCTCTCTCTGAAAGAGTGCTAACTCCGTGCTGCAACACACTTGCTTTCTGCAGCAGCAGGTAAAGGCATCTCTGCTCAGGAGAAACACCCTTGTTCTCAGGATATTTCTGTTCCCTAGCTCTAGGGGTTCTACTTTCAGCATCTGGGGATTCCTGCAAGGAGCAGGGAGTCTCAGTCTTCTGTCTATCCCAAGGACCTTCAGACATGCGCAGCCTGTGTGGTGAAGACAGGACACAGATAGGTTGAATAATGCGTTACCTAAAAATGCTTCTGACAGATGGCAAGGTTGTTCTGGAACACTGTGAAGAGATTTTGGACAGGGTGCTGAAGAGAAGTGATTTTAGTGAAAAGCTGGATTTTTATCAAAATGACCTTTTTTACACCAAGTGCCTACTTTGCAGAGAAAATTGCAAAATTTCCAAAATTTGATAAGAAATTGAACAACCCAGTGACTTATTTGAGTTATGGCTCGGGTCTCACCCTCCCTCATGGACCACTTCCTGCAACTGGACTCCATGTCAAACATGCATCATTGCCAGATGTTGCCATGATGCATCACAACAGCACAAGACAACAGAAAAAACATTATTCACATCTTCACTTGCAAGTTCCTAAATCTGATGTGGAAACCAGTCACTTCTATCTTGCTTTCTTCCCCTCTCAAAAAATCCTAGAGTTTTCCTCAATAAATAAAATACTTCCAATCCTTTCTACTTACCAGTGCATTTTCAGGCTACATTCCTAAAGAAATAAGGTTTAGTTGTTGGTGCTATGTGTCCATGTATCTGTCCAATGGCCAGTTCTGAGTCCCATCCCTTCCTGTCTCCTCAATGCCTCTAGAAGATACTCAAAGGACAGGGAAGGGGGAAGGAGCTGTGAGTGCTGGGTGGGAAGAGTAGATACAAAAATCCTTAGTTCTGATACTTTGCAACCACAGCACAGATATACATGGCAGATCAGCAATTCTCTGAGGTTTGCAAGGAAACATTGTCAAAAGATGGTGTTTCTTTTCCTTTAAAAAAAGTTGAAAGAGTTTATTACTAGGTGTTTTATCTCACCTGAAACTTTCATTTTCAGTGCTTATGTGACGTATACACCCAGTGGAGAAGGATCTTACTAAAACCTTTCAGGATGAAAACCTTCCCACTAAGCCAGTCTAGACATTTTCTAGCAAATGCAAAAGCAGGATTAGATGGTTCTTCTATTCTGACTCAAATGAACACAAAAATTAATTAAAGGAAACACAACCCCTTGAACAAAACTGGGTAAACGTTAGCTAAAAATAAGCCTAGATTGAGATGAAATGCTACAGTACAGTTTATTGAGGTAAATCCATTAAAATTCCAAGCACTTTTTATAGCATACTCAAAGCAGGTATTAAAGTTTGTCTTGTAATTATGTAGAAACTTTTTTAAAAAAATTAGAATCTAATTTACCTTTCTAAATCAGAGTGGAAGGCAGTTTCATTGTCTTCTACTTGGCACTTATGCTTTCTGCATATTTAGCCATTAAATTAAGAGCTTCCTGAATGTGTGTCCACTTAATCCCTTTGCTTACTTGAGACTTCTTTTCTAAAAGGTTTCACTTAAGTGAGATGAAAACCCCTGATTTCTGACACTTTACTGCATAGCTAGGAAAAACGAGGCATATGGCCCAGCCTTAGGGAGATACTTGAGTTAAATTATACACATCTGTCTGGCCAAGAATTGGTTTCAATTTGTTTTGGAATAACCTTTTAGTTTATATTCCTTTTCTCCCAGTTCCTAGTAATTCTCTCTGAGTTTCTACATACATATTCCATAGAAGAGGCAAAGGTTACCAGTGTATTAATGTTACTTCTGTATGGTGCTGTATGCTTTCAATTAGGCTCACTCCCACAATGATTTCCATATCTAGCCACTTGCTCTTCTTATTTCTTGATAAGTGATGGCCCCTATCAGGAAGTCGGGGGCGAGTCTGTTACTGCTTTGAGTAAACAGCCTAAAGGTCATTTTAGATGTTGGCTTTGACACTCTGGGTTCAATAGCCACCCACCATAGCTGTCACCAGTAAGCTGAAGTTAACCTCATGGAAAAACAGCCCTTCAGTGGGTCCTGCTGTCTCATCAACAGAACAACCCACCAGTGGGCACTTCACAGTAGAATGAGGGAAATCCTATCAAATTCCCCGCACTGACACCTGACAGAGGCATTTGGTCTGAGGTCAGGATCCAAGTGCTGTAGGTCTTCTCTGATGTCCACTAAGGACTTAGGAAAGTCCTTGAGTTAATGGGTCCCTGAGTTCTAGCATGTTCCCATGGGTGCCACAGTTCTCCTAGCCAGTGCTCAAGGTCCTGAAAATAGCAGAAATGCAGAAAACAGAAGGAATGAAAGCAGCAGAAGGGATCCCAGCTACCTGCACATAACTGACTTCTTATAGCTATGTAGGCTAGAATGTGAAGGGGTGAAACCCACAGCTAGCATTGGACCCCCCTCTAGGTGTCCACTAGCACAGCTGTTACACACATACCATTGTCCCCCAGCCTAGACTTCTGCAAGTGTTGTTTCTTTCCTTCTGGTCCCACAAGATTAATCAGAAGGAGGCACAGCTTTGCCAATATAGCTGCATACACTGCTTGAGTATGTTGCCAGTACACACCACCAGTAAGCTTCCAACAGTAAAATTTGGTTACTGACATGCCTGGCAACCTTCTCCCACACACCTCTTTGGCATGAAAGCAGGAAGAACCCAGCAGACAGGTCTAAAGATACAATCATCCTGCAAAAGGGGAAGAGTCACATGACTAGATCTAAGATCCAGAGCAAAGGCCAAGGCACCCACAGGGTTGATACAGCAAATATGCCTCACATTGACCCCTCTACTGACTGAGCTCTGTATATCCCACAAGGGACACAAGCACTCAAGGTAAAGTTCAAAGTTCATTAAAGAATGACCACTACAGTCATGAGGTATTTCAGGCTTCTCTACTACCATTTTAGGAGTCTAAAGGTAAGCAATTCAAAGGTGATGAAACAGATGACTCTCACTGAAGTGGCATGTAAAAAGTTAGTGGATTCAGGCCACTAAGATGCTATTCTGATCATGCCTGGTGCTTCATCTCTCCCCACTCACACCAGGGAGCAAACAACTTTGTGGCAAGGCATCTCAGACACTCTTCATCCTCCCAGTCCTGAACCTAAAGCCTCCGGTAATTGAGGCACTATAGAGTCTTGCAGTGTCAAATCTTCCCTGCTGGAAGACAGGTCTGTGTCTGCTTTACACAAGCAGAAAGGGCATAGCACAGCCCAAACCTCCTTGTCCAGCTGGAGAGATAGGTCTGAGCCTCTCCTATACAACATTGTGGACAGTTAGTAAAAAAGGGGTTTATCCAAGGTGAGGGAACAGGTTGTGCTGATAAACTATGTCCACTTTTCTTTTAAGAGTACACATGAGCAGATGTCTTCTTAAATTTCTACATGAAATGAACCTTGTACCACCTTTGTCTCACCCCTGTCTAACAAAACAAAAAACCACCTGGAACCCTGAAGAACAGCTAAAAGACCGCAAAGATATGTATATTCTTCAAAGATGCTGCTGTCTTCTCAGAGCCAGACACCCTGGCTACTGCATCCACTAGCCCCTTTGCTTCAGGGCACACACAAGACAGTAGCTACCAGAACTTCCTGTTCTTTTCCATCACCCTTTGTAGGATCCAGCTGTGGCCATTGTGACCCTCAGCACTTCCCTCAACTCCAACATGGGCTGTTCTGCTGCCCCTAGAGAGGAAACTTCTGGTTTTCAGAAGTCATTCCTAGCACAACAGTTCACTGAAGAGTGGCATTATCATGCAGGTACTAACAGGTAAGAACTACTGAGGACACTGCTCATTTTCCCTCCCTCCACTCCACAGCAAACAGAGCTCAAGGCTTCAGAGACCTCCACAGCAGTAGTCAAGCCCGACTTCCACAAAGCCCTAGACGGTATTGCACAGGCACAGTCATGGCTGTTTTCTCCAGACATGGGGCTCCATTTTCCAGTACCTAATTTTCAGTCTGCACTAAACAGACAACAGAGTATGAAAACTCCCTTTTTTGGGTTTGACATTATCATACGTACAAAAAAAACATCTGCAGTTTTCAGCTTCAGCTTTTGCTCCAAGTTGGGATCTTTCCATTACTTTTCCCAATACGTTTTCCAGCCCAGGCACTAATTTACTCTACTCCCTAGTCCAGGCAGTTTCCCTCCCTCTAAGCAACACCTGCTTTCTAGCATGACACAGGAGGCACTAAACAGCACCTGAGGAGAGAGCTCATTATCCCAGGATGCCATATCACAGAGCAAGCTCCTTGAATCCAGGACTTACCCAACAAGGGCACGTGCATGACAGCTGCACAGCCCCAGCACTGCTACTCACAAAGGGTGGAACAGCATAGGTGGGACTTCACTGCAGGCCAGTATCACAACCTGTCATATCTTCCTAGTTAAAGGAATCTGGGTAAAGAAAACACAAGCTGTATTTAAGGAATAATACCTTCTGGGAGTGTCTAGCAACACCAAGTGTTCTGAGGAAGGAGCTGTAGCTATGGCCCTTACCCTCACCAGTCAACAGCTCCCAAGCTGACTGAGTTAAAATAGCTGCCTTAAAAGTCATAATTGCTGTTCTCAGCAGTAAAATACAAAAATGTAGTTTTTTAATGTACATTTTAACATGCTGCAAATTAAAACATGGCTTGCATGTTACCATGGATATAATTTCATGCTCATAAGACTGGTCTTTCCTGGCAACTAAATGCCTGCATGGCAACAAATAGCGGAGCAAGATTTGGCTTGGCATTTTGCTCTGTTTATGATAACAGCTAACTATTCTTCCTACTAAAAAGCTTTTGATTTTACTGAAGCTTCTCTAGGAATAGAGTTCATCTCATTGGTGTGGAACACACCCTGCAGTTTGTGTGAGCAGAGCCCTCCAGCCAGTGGCATCACTCATGAGAACTGGGGCCATAGGATCAAGTGCTAATGTGCTGACACATCTGCTACAGCTGATACCAGACAGTTCATGAAGACATCTTTGCCTGATGAAGAGTCCACTCCAAACCCAGAGTGCAGGGGTTGAGCTAGAAATAACTTTTTATCCAGAGTAAAGCCATGAGAAATTCCGACTAAAAACAGGCAGTGAAGTCAAGTTCTCATTTGAGGAGAGGGGCAATTTTATTCCACAGGTTTCCAAGAAATTATCCAAAATGGAATTGATAAATTCATTCATATTGACTTGAAATCAGCTGCATTCAAGAACAAAGGCTAATGGAGGAAGAATAAAATCCAGACTGGCAGGAAGGTAAGTGTTACCAGTTTAGAACACCAAGTCTAAATGACTCCTTCACATCCACATTTATTTACTCGTGCTCACATCTATTTAAAAAACTGTAGGTGTATTCCCAGCCCTACTGAACAAGTTCTGTGGCAAAAGTCACCTGATCTCCAGTGGGACAACATTTCACCCCTCAGTGAATAAGCCCAGGAACAGCTTTGGCTGCTGGTTGGAAATGTGTAGGTTTGTAACGACTCAGCTGTTACTGCTGAAAGATCTGAAAATAAGATGTAACACAGCCAAATCTGGGGATTACACCTCACCATGTCCCTCCAAATCACGCAGCCAGAGTGTTTACCTGTGTCTGTGTGGTGTTGTCATGAAAAGCTCAGCACCTATTTCAGTATCAGAGATGCGTATCAGTCAAATTTGACTTCAGCTTTTGAAGTGGGTGGGGAGCAACACCACCCCTTTCCTGTACTGAAGTCTGCAACAAAACTGCATTTTACTCACAAACTTATCTGTAGTTCTGTTGTGTTCTGACTTTTTAAAAAACCAACAATCTCATTGGACAGACACCACCAGCAAGTTTCTCCACTCCGTGGAGTGTCTTCACAGCCCTCCCACGTAGTCAAAATGACTCAGACAAAACTACTAAATTTAGGGCATTGGTATTCTATGTGTTACGCTGGTGTTCATACAAAGCAATGCCTTAAACAGTAAATTTCTGAATTAAGCATTCAGGCATCTTTTCTGTGCTGCATCTACCCCTGAAACAGAACTGCAATGAAGGTGGGCTGAGGAGGAGGTTATTTGGATCGTGATTCGGGTTGTGTTTTGGCTACAGCTAAATGTGAATTTGAGTGAGGTTTTTGTGTACTTTTAGAAGTATCTATTGACCTGATATCATGACGTTTGATCTCAAGTGATGAGATCGTGTAAGATTAACTGCCCTTGGGAGATTCCCTTCATCTCAGGCAAGAGACTGCAGGCTTTGACTCACAAATGGGGATGACAAGGCTGATTCCTACTTCTCAGCATCCAACTCACCCATCTCTCGGAGGCTCCCCTCCTGCAAGGATGTCTCATGATGCAGATGCTGAACTGCTCGCTGCAATTCCATCCAGTCAATTAAAGGGGTCCTTCTGTAATTCAATATAAAAGTACATAGAATTATTGCAATTTTATAATTTGCAAATCACCTTGCTTCACTAGCAACAGTCATCACTGTAGCAAGGGTAAGGTTCTCTGGAAGAAAGCATTGGTGGCAAATTCAAGGTAAGAAGTTTCACGGATATCACTCACAAGCCAGAGCTCTGCAGAAAGATTGGCCATGTGGCCCCCACTCAGAAAAAGAGACAGCAAGTCCCTGGCCACAAGGGGAGCAGAAACAGCAATGCAAGGGATGAGAGGGGAAAGGGAGAAAGAGGAGTGCTAAAGCACCTTAAGGCAGTCTTTCCTCTCTGCTTGCGTAAAATCACCAACCAATCAGTGTGAGAGAAAAGTCAGGACAGAGGCAGGCCAAGAGACCACACATTCCTTCAGGCTGACCACACCACCTGCTGAAGCCAGCAAGAGTTTTCTGGTGAGTATCTCAGGGAAGGACACAGAAGCAATGACTCATCTATTAATGAACGCTGGGTTTTTATCTGTTTGCCAGATGTCTCCAGAAGGGCATGGTTTTCTTAAATATCTTTGTTTCTTGAAACTGCTTCATAATCTTTACAAATACAGTTCATGATCTCTTACCCAGTTCAAACCATGCAATTTCTAGAAGAAATCTCAACTGTTTACACTGCACATTTCCATCACATGCTCTTCCTTTGTTCTTCATCATTGGAGTATTAGTCTTTAACAAAATTATTTTCATGCAAAAATATGTTCAGATAATCTGCTGTAGCTGACAGGAAGGCTTGTGCTGGTCTGATGTGCAGTATTTCAATCTGGGAAGTTGGCACAGGCAAGACTCAGCTAAAACAACTCCCTAAAAACTTCTACCTTGTGAAACAGAGTTGCCTCAACACAGCCCAGGATGGTGATACATTGAGGTTTCTGCCATATTGCCTTCCAAGAAATATCCACAGAAAGTGTCAGCCGCCACCGAGGCTTGGCTACTAGGCGCTTCCAAGAATCCCTCAAAAACACCTTTCTGCTCCTCCCAGGGAGGTGGCTTAAACTACACCCACCTGACAAAGAGGGTCTGTTCTTTCTCTCTTTATAACTTCACCCAGACAACTCTGTCTCTCATTTATTCCACAACTTCAGAACAAGCATAATGCTTCTCCATTTCTCCAAGCCTGTCCTTCCAGAATGAGCTGTACGAATACCCCGGTCTTGGGATTTATCCCAGAAAATTTCTAACATGTCTATAAAGTATTTTATTTGATTCTGTGCTACAGCGTCGGGACCTTTCCATTTTTCCCATGTTCGTATTAACCTTCCAAAGGTGCTACTCTAATATTCACTCTTTTCAACTTTCCAGTGGTTTTCTTCTTTGTGTTTCTTAATTTTTACTTGGGTAGCTTTTGCAGTGGCCTCTTTCAAACTGAGCATAAAACCTTCTTCTCACTAGGCTGGTCTATGGTGCAACATTTCTTCATGACCTAAGTGCCACCTCTCCCCAAAAGGCCTCTGGAAGAACATCGGCTCTTATGTGGAAAGGCAGGTCTCCTGTCAATGGCACCTGAGAAATTCATAGTCTTACCTTCAAAATTTGACATCAGCAAGGGCCACACAGTTTACTTCCACACTTTTGATGGAAAATCAAAGTGGTTTGATATTCCAGAATTGAAACATTTCATTTCAATGAATTGAATCAAAGCAAAATACTTCAGTTTGACATCAGTTTGTCTCATCTGTCCAGAGTGAGGTTCTCTGTCCAAGTTTCTTCCCATGATCCAGCAATACAGTAGGTAAGAAGGCAGACTGCAACACACCCTTGGTCAGGTAATGCAGAGGTGGGGGTGGCTGCCAGTCCCAAAAATACCACAGCAGTTCAGGCAGATGGCCCAGACTTAACGTTGAGTATCACACAGCAATCCAACTCAAGAAACTGTTTTGAAATGGATTGAACTGACCCAAAGCAAAATATTTCAGTTATACCTTCCCGGTGAGTCCTTCTTAAATCTTGACTTCACTGAAACTTTGCATAAAAGTCATTTCAACACCAAGTATTTTTTAACGTAATATAATTAGCAACTGTAGAAATAGATCAGTCATCATGACTTGCTGCACAGGAAGATCAGAATACTGATTCATACACACTTCATATACACCAAATTGCTTCAGGAACCCAGTACTTTTACATCTTCTTCATACCATGACAGATCAGGAGGAGGTCTTTGCTCTACAATAGTTTGTACATGATGGGAAGTGGTGCTAATCATAAGATTGACCAGAAAATTCTTCTGAGCCAATTAGATGGCACCAGTCACAATTAAATTAGTCATCCACTCCTCAATCTGAGGAGAAGGAACCAAAATTATCATTCATCTACTCCTGATGCTGCAAAAGACATGAGGAAAGTGTACTATGTCCCATTCTTATTCCAATAATCATCACACAAAGTGACACAAGCTCCTATTTTCTGTTTCAGTACTAGGAGAATGGTGGTTACACTCTGTGCAGGTTGCAAAAGAGAGACTTGGATCTCACTTAACTGCTTTGTTGTTCTTCTCCTGTCCTTGCCTGATCAACACATGACCAAGAAAGGAAATGGAACCAGAAAATGCTACACAGTAAGAACATATACAACCTGATGCCATTAGCCTTTGCAGCTTTCTGAGGGCAAGAGGACTGAGATGTGACTGCAGATTAACAATGACAGTGACAGAGGAGAGAGCTGTCATATATGGTGCCATGACTGCACACCAGTGAAAATAACAGGAAAAGCATGAAAGGTGGTAACAGATGTGTGGAAAAGTCCATACATGAGGTAAAACTCAAAAAATATTTGATAGTGAAGCGTGAGGAGAGGTTAACTACAGTGGGTTTGAAGTAGAGGACTTCAAGAATAGATCCAGGAATAACACTGGAACATGGAGACGGGCTGTGCTGGATCAGCCAGTCTAACAAAACCACATATCAAAACCACAAGTCTTCACGCTGCTGAGATCAATGAGATATGTACCACTTATCTCAGTGAGCTGAGAGGTGGGGGAAGTCCAGGAGGAATTGACAGGCAGAAGAGGCTGACCAGACCCTGTGTCTCCACAGCAAGATGATTTTGGCACCTCAGACATGCTGGTGTACCAAGACAGCTCATTTCCACCCACAGGAGAGCAGTCTACCCAGCAGCTCCAGTGAGCACAAGAACCTTTGTATATGATGTTGTCCCAACATGAGAAGCACCCTTGAAACACTCAACAACTACATACATAGCCAAGGCACAGGCTGGCCAGCTCTGGATAGATCAGCTCTTGAAGTCCCTCCAACACTTCACTATTGGACAACAGAGGTAGTAAAAAAGAGGATGAAAAATCAGGCACATCAACCCTTCTGGGAGAGCGGTAAACAGACCAAGTTAATGGTGAAGAAATATTCTAGAGAAGCCAAGGAAAGATCTGTGGCTTGGGAAGCCCAGACACCTTCAACACATCTAGGGAGACTCTGCCAAGATTTTCATGGCAATTGCTTCTTTGGAGTGATATTTTGGTTCATTGCACAATTAGAGTTTACCATTGAAAAACTGTACGAGGTAGATCCTCAGCTGGAGTAAACAGTGCCATTGCTTTCAGAAGCACAGTGATTTTGAGCAGGAGACAAGTATGGCCCAGATCTCAGACTCGCAGGGAGGTTTTTTCAGGGCATCTACATCTAATAGCCTCACAGTGAAGGGAAAGGTTATCCACAGCATGAAACTCCAACAAATTTGAAAGTGACTTTGGAAGAAGTCATGTTAACGGATGGTACCAAATCCAAGTGGCAAAGATCACAATTACTTCTTTACATTTCATATTTTGTCTTTCGTGTGTGAGAGTGTGTGTGTGGTTGTGCTTCAGCCCCAGGGAAACAGATGATGACTCAAGATGCTAAGCTAATTAAACTATAATGTACTAAAAGGGTTGATAAATCTGGAGTGTGGTACAGCAAGATACTCCTCTGTAAACACAGAGATACCTCCCTAGGATTTATCATAATTATGAAGTAATTCAGATTATCTCCAGAGTAGTCTGAGATTTGAATGCCAACACTAAAACTAAAGCATGTCTGAGCCAGATAAATCAGATAACCTGAAATGGAATTTATATACTTATAAAAAGATGATGAAGAGGGACAACTGGAGTAGTAACTGTGTACTGCAGTTGCAGCTAGACCTTACCTTTCTACAGACAGCTGTACTGAGTCCAGTTTCATTCTCTTCAAAAAATATTACCTAAACCTTCCTGATTTGTCTGTCACACTACACACTAGAACCACGGTGGAACAAGATGCAGAGCAGCCCTCTTTTTTCTCAGAGAAAGAGAAATCTTCCATAAACTATAAAGATAATTTTTTAATTATGTCCTAATGCTCCTTTATAATAAATGCCTGTTTGCACAACATTAGCAACATAAAAGGACTCTAACTCTGAGGTGGTCCCTGCTTTGCCTCATATGAAGAAAGCAACACCAATCTAGGAAGTGCTGATGTGTCCCACAGGAAGGCGAACAAATTGTCAGTGCAGAGCATCTTCACACCAGCACTTTTATGTTCCCAATAGGAAAAGTGCTTCAGCATAGTGAGCTCCAGCCTCTAACTGACCTAGATATGCTGCTGACAGAAGGAAACCAGGAGTGAGGTTTCTGACAAATGAACTCAGTCCACCTGTACTAGACTATAAGGTGTTTTCACCCTAGCTGTCTATGTACATTCTGCCACAAGTTACAGCTGCCCTTGCTGATTCAGCAAAAGGGAACCTCTATCTGTGTCTCATCATGCTCCCAAGAGATCCTGACTGAAGATGTGGCAAAGAGGAGCTCTGGGCATTTACAGTCTGCTCAAACACCTGCAGCACATCAATCTGTCTATGGGCAACAGCTGCCTTTGCAGACATGCAGTACTCAGGCTTTTTTATTTCACTTGCATCTGAATACTGCTAATCAGAAATGAAATTCACACTTCACTTGTTCTGAGCGAGAAGATTATGCCCCTTCAGCCTACAGTTAATAGCTAGTTAGTATAGGCCAACCATCCCAGCTCACTCCATCACCAGCAGAGACAGACAGCATTGCTAGGTGATTCATTTTCTTCCATACCTGCTGAATCACTCGGGCTACCTTCAGTGATGAGGGAGCAACAGTGTGTCCATACACTTGGCTTAGACTAGATACCCAGCCTTCAGACAGCTCATGTAGGATAAGGTATATTCTACCTGAATGGTCTCTTCTTTCAAATGTGTCCAATGGTCAAAATCTATGAAAAAGGAACTCAGACTCTGGCTTCTTGACAGAATGACAATATAAAACTATAATAAAAACAATCAAACTACACTAATATTAATGACAATAACACAAAGGGCAATTTTTGTAGAAGTCAACAGCTGCTACACATGCAACTTGAGTGTGCTGCAGCCTACCCATGTGTAGGTGTGTACCACACACATGCCCAATATGAAAGCAACTGCCAAATCACATGCTGTGTATGTTTTTAAACAGAGAAGATAAGAAGCCATTGGACCAAGGATTGGAAACCCTTCTGTGTGAAACTTGTTGTCTAGACAATTACCTGTGATCCTGTCCTTTCAACATAGCTTTGATCTATCTCTTTGGCTTGGCTTCTGCAGTACTTTTAACCCTTCTGTAGAGTGTCTGCTTGGGCTGAAGCTGCAGAGCTGGGGCAGTGTCAGGGAAGAATGAGGCTCTGCCGGGGTGAGAGCAGCTAGACTTTTTCCTGCTGGTTTCAAAGCTCCTGCACATCAAGAAGGGCAGGCTGCTGAGCCTCTCCCAACAACAGCAGCATTGCCAGGAAGCAGAAATGATCCAAGGGATCCCCAAGACCATACAGGAGTACAAGATTTTCATGCAGTGACTTTGTGCTGCAGTGTTCTCAGAGCAGCTGCCTGCTTTGCAGTGGGGATTTCTGTCATTCCCATGAGAAGATAGTTCAAGCACCAGTGGAATAGGCCCAGGGACTGGATCGAGTTAGACTGGCTCTGAAACACCCCACTGCGTGGTGTGACATATCTCCTGGGGGGGACTGGGATGTTGTGTATTTTCATTCTAAACAATCAAGCAGGTAGCTAGATGAAATACAGCACAGGCAGGCTCTGAAAAGGCTTCTTGTAGGTGTGAAGACTGCATGAGACATACATCATTCTTCATTTAACACTGTGTTGATCATTGATGTGGATTGCTCTCCCTCTGAAAAACTCTAACTATTCTTTTTAAATGAGAATTTTGACCAGAGTAATTGAGATGTCTTGAAACACAGACTTGGCATAGAGACTGCAATGGCAGTGAGACACCAAGCAGTGAGTGACCTGGCTTGGCTTGTACCTACCCTGTGGCTGAGGCAGAACAGCAAATGTGCATGTCAGCCACAGCTAGAAAGAAAAAGGGTTTCTGTTTGAGTCAGCACACAGTGTCAGGCAATGACTGCTCCTCTAGGCTCCCCAGGCTTGGGAGAGCATCCCTCATCAACCAGCCTTTAAAAGATCAGTCACAGCCAAGTGTATGCCACCAGCTGCAATATGCTTCTTATGCAATATAAAGCAAACACTTAGAGAGCACTATTTACAGCAGTTTGTCCTGTACAACTCCTTTAAGGTTCCTGTTTACATGGCTTATCAATGAGTCAGGCTGTCTAGACCAAGTTCTGTATGTGCTGCAGATAGATACACCACAGATCAAGAGCAGCAGGAGGACACTGCAAGTATGTCATGAATAATAAAAATCAGTGTATGAAAGATGGGAGAAGAATATCAAGTGTATGCAACATTAATGACTTACACCTAGCACAAATGTGTGCAAACACATCAGCTGACTTTCTTTTCACTTGGTCCACATCTGACCTTGCAATGTTCACTCAAGTAATACAACAGCTTCGATTTCTAAGTCATCTTTCAAACAACATTTTTCAATTGATAATATGCTCCCACACTTGAATTAACCAAACTTTTAACTACTCTTTAACCTAATTTTTCGTATAGTATAATAACAGAATGGCAGGGAAAAGAAAATATTTGATATTTAATACAAACATGTATTTTGACAGCACATGTCAAAGTCAACAAATCACAGAGCCCAGGCAATGCAACGGAGTGCATGTTTTCATTCCATGTTATTGGTTTCTTAATTTAGCAGACAGGGGATTTTTGACTGCATCTAAAGAGGAAATCAGCAAATCTATACTAAATTTTCTGTAGAAGGGAGAAGCATAAAATTACTCAAGTTACCACAGAAACAAATGTAAGGAAACTGGTGTCGCAAATTAGGTAATCAGGGAAAAAGAATTAAATCTGTTCCAAAATTACCGATTTATGATACTATGTAGAGTTTGGGACATAAATATTTCTTGTCTTGTAGTTCCTTTGCCTTTAACACTTAGATACATTTTATTCATGCCTTTCAAATAAAGGGCAACTCAGCTAAGTCCAAGCAACGTACAGTAAGGCAATACTCTGCCTCTCCCCTGAGAAGCAGACAGCACATTTTATGCCAAATTATTCCAAGCACAGGGAATACTGTAATACTGGGCCCACAAAACATCACCATGGATTACAGGATTAGAGTCCTGTGTATACCCTGGAGCAGCCTAATAAATTTAAGCTAAACTGCCATCAAGTAGACAAGGGACAGTGTTTTCAGTATTGCCCAAGAGAACAGCAAGAAATGTGCTGTGCTAGATCTTTGCCTTATTACTGAGTTCTTCCTGCCAAGAAGCAAGTTTTCCTAAATACCAGAGGCAGACAGAGAACTCTGAAGGTTTAAATCCTCACACTCTTTGAGTTGGACACCAGCAATGACCATTTCTTCAAGAATGCACAGTGCAAAGGGTTGGTGTTTTCACTGCAGAATTCTGAACTGATAAGGAGCCAAGACCCGAGCCAAATCTCAGCACAAAGAGAAAGAAAAAAATAGGATGTTTTCCTCTTTTTTTTTTTTTTTTTTTTTCTCCTTCCTCTACACAGAACATTACCAAACTGGCCTTTAGTGTAAGTTCAGCTCACAGAAATAATTCTTGAAAGCCTATTGGCAGACAGTCTGCTTCCTTATCCTTTCAGGTTGAAAGGGAAACTTTCTGTGAGTTTACTGTAATAGAGTGTTTGTCTGTATCAGAAACACCCTGACCTCTCCAGCCACAAGACAAAATACCAGCAGCCCACTCCCTCACTAGTTCACTATTAGGAAATCACATGGGAGGAAAGACACAACACAAAATTCACAGGGGAAAAAAAAAAAAAAAAGAAAGAAAGAAAAAAATAAAAAAAGACATCAGCACTAGTGGGACTGAATGAGCAAGCCTAATAATGAAGGCAGTAAAAAGGAAAATACCCTCAGGCCAATTGATAATAAAAGGTTACTTGTGGCAACAGGTCAGATCCTGAGCAGTGTAAAACGCCCCAGGCTGCTCCAACCTCAGCAAAGCAACAGCGATTTGTAGGACCTGCAAAAAGCCCCAGGAAACAGAAAAACCCAGCTATAAAAATGGAATTGGAGGCCCACATTTTGAGAAGCTTCCACTCACTTTTAGCACCAGACTGAGGTACAGAGGTGACTCCGAGGGTTTGTTTCTGCGGGGGAGTTCCTGTCAAGTAAGCTGAAGTGTGAATTTACACTGCATTTGCTGCTGGGTCTTTAAGTAGGCTGCAAATTCATACCCTAGCCTATTTTGCAGGGATTTCCCCAAGCAGATAAGCCCTAAATTTGCCACCTAATCATGGAGGCAAACAAAACAAATAGATGTTATCAAAGCTGCAGACCGACACACAAACCTCTCTACTGCTTGCAGAGGCAAGTAGATACCAGGTAGTTATATTGTATCATAGTTCTGCAAGTGCATGGTGCCCTTGTTTCCTCCATTGACTCCCAAAGCATCTTCTAACCATCTCTCTCAGCATCCCTCCACTTCAAGAGACACCTTTGAAAGCCCTGGCACTGACCCAGCTTCCCGCCCAGTTTCCATACCTTGGATCCTGGCTCTTCCCTTGCCCATTCCAGTTCTACATCTGGAGGTCCACATTCTCCCCACCTACTTTCCCCTGACCCTCAGGGGGACCAGTAAAACTGTCCTACCAGTTCCTTTACTCTGAATCAACCTAACCATGTCCTGTTCCTTCATGCTTCACCCATTCCCTTAAAGTTGGATCCTTGGGTTAATAGCTGCCCTTTTAAACCTCCTTCAGAAACAGAAGGTTAACTCTATGCAGACAAATGCCAAGAAGCTGGGCAACATAACTCACACTTTCTTGGCAGAAAAATACTTTTCATGCAGCCAAAAAGAAAGCCAGAGGCCTTCAGGAGGAGACAAAGCAACCAGAATCGTCACAGCTTCATCAGGGTCCTCAGACTGTGCAGTAAGGTCTTTAGCAGGCTGGGATGAGCTGCTTGAACCTTTCAAGGCCTGTGCTGTTTCCCTGGGACATGCAGTGAGGCTGTAATAGAGAAAAGCAGTTACACCTTGGCTAATCGGGGACCTTGCACTGCTTCAACAGTTGCCTGTGCTGTTCTGGCTCAGGCACTCACTGCACCAGTGTCAGCTGAGTCCCACCTGTGGCCATGCCACTCTAACACAGTGACAGCACTGTATCCTGAAGGATCCTTTGTAAGAAGTCCGTCTAGTAATATCCTCTGTCACCTGATGCAAACATAAGGTTTCTTAAAAGCAGCTTGGAACAACCCTTCCATGAAATCCCTGATTCTGCAAAGCATGAGAAATAAAGCAAACACTTAGAAGTTTGAGCCCTAAGATCAAGGAGGGCAGCAAGAAAGCATAAAACGTCTTTTGATATCAGCAGAAGAAAGCAGGCACAGTGAACTGTCATCACATACACTACAGTATTCCATACTGCCCTTCTCTGCTGCAGCAGCTAACAGCAGTCTGAAGAACAGGAACCACTTGCTAACTAACAGGTACAAGACTGAAAAAGCTCTCTGAAAGGTGCAGGTCACAGAGCAGTGACCTCTCCAGCAGTTGTCTGAGTACAGGCTTCATCTTTGCGGTGTACGAAGATTCTGCACAATAAGCATCTCTGAGCAGAGAAAGAGCTCAGCAGCCTCTAAGAGCTAAAGTCTGTGCTGCAGCCTGTTGCCTCCGTTCCACCACCTCACCCTTTCTTTGCACCCCTTTTCTTTGTACCACCTGCAAACATTTGTGCAACTGAGTTGTACCAGCAAACACACTTCAAGAAAGCCAGCATCTGAGCTTCACAGAACAGTCTTCAGGGAAACGGAAGTTTGTACTAGCCCAGGAGCATGTATTTTGGAAGCATCTGTGCAAACAGACGAACAGAAAACACCACCAATACAATAAGAGCACCCAAACCCCACCAAGCCAACACCATGACTAAAGATACCTCAGGAAATATTGTTTCATATCAATCCATGGAGTGATAAAATAGAAACTTCGAAAGGTACATAAATACCAGAGAACTGCAATTGCATCATCAACATGATGCAAGTAGAGATTGGATTGTCTGGGAAAATTCTTCTCTGTGAATTATTCACTTAGCTGAAATACCTTCCCTTTCCTTTTCATTTTCTCCCATTCAGGAAGAAAATCATGTATCTGATTATGGGACACCATGTAGTATCTTCCACATATGGTACAGCACTGGCTTCCTACTCCAAGACAAGACACTCAAATTGGGCCAGTGGCGTTAGAAAACGGAGAGCAAGAAGGCAGCTGTGTTTGACATTCTGAAACGTGGAAATCTTAAGATTCAGAGATTATTATGGATGTTAGATTGATCTTAAATCACTGAGTTCAGAAACGCAACTGATCATCAATGACTTCAAAGCCACAGCAGCAAGGGCACTTATCTGTGCCTGGGCTCCATGTGCCATATGTCCACTGTGATCAGACTCAATCTCTTGCACAGCCAAGATGACACAATGTAAGTGCCACGTGGAGGTGGACAAAGAGCCACTCTTCAAGTCACAACGCTCATAGCAATGGCTGCATCAGCTCCCTCATGATTGCTCTGCTCAAAGGCTGTGCTAGAATGTAAAAAAACACCCTACATGATCATGCTATGAAACCTTGTCTCGCTGCACATATGCAAAACAAGGCTGAACTTCCACTGCAAAGACAACCTTAGTTCAGATACTTTAAAGTTTCTGAACACATGCTGACTTGAGTATTTGTTAATCAACCATAACATTATTAACATACCCATTCATCTATGCCCTGAACCCTTTACAAAATACTGGTGTTCAAAATGAAGGACAGACCCATGCAACTGACTTACCTCAGCCCAAACAGAACCTGAGACAGACAGACAGACAGCAAACTACTGGAGTACAGGGAGAGTTAGGGAAATATAGGAAGGTAGTGTAAAAAAGAAAGCAGACAATGGGAGACAGTGCATGAAGGGGAGTCTGAAATTATCCTGCACAGACCAATATTTCTCTTTGCTGAAGAAGAAGACACCAAGTGTGAAGGGAGTAATGCTATATTTTTACATAACTTTTCACAGAGATAAACTGTAGTCAGTTCCCAGCTTAGATCTCAAGCCTATTACAGCAATATTGTGTTGATTCATATGATGTATAATTTGGGATAATGTATCTATAGAAATGTTTGAACTTTTAGAAGAACATTTAACTTTTTTTATTTTCAGGGTATAATTTCCTTCTTTTGTAGATTTCCCAGGCTGTAGATTTCCTGTCTGGCATCTCTCTCTCGGTGTTTAAAACTCCAGAGCCAAGCTACTCTAAGCCCTTACTAAGCCTACCATTTACAGGATAAGAGGGATAACCACCAGCATATTCCCTAAAAAGGCACCCCAAATAATTCAGTCATCCAAAAACACCCAGCCAGGCAAACGGACAAGGCCCTTCACGTTATTTAACAATCTACCATCCCTTGAAATGATTGTCAATACTAATCTATTTATCTAGCAACTAAACAAATGCTTATCAGTCTCCTATGCAATAACACATGGATTAAACCTTACAACGTTTCAGGCAGGGCGTATTTCTTAAATAAAAATCAGACCTTATTAAACCTCAAAGGAAATTCCACATAAACACATAGCATCAAAAAGCCAGGAGCATGTAAGTAGTCGGTCCTAGTTTTAGTGAAAATTCAGTGATTCCTTTTCAACTACTTCAGCTGCAACGCTTTCAGAAACACAGAGAACTGTCCCCTGAGAGCTAACCAGCGAAGAGAGCACAGAGCTCTGTCTTACACCGTCACGTAGTAGGGAGGCCTTTATGCCCTGCTAAATGTAAAATATTTTAGAAAAACAAAAGCAGGAAACAAACTGGGACTTGGTCAAGAGTTCATGCTGGCTGAATCACTGTGGTGTGGAAACCACCAGCTCTAAAGATGGAAAGTCCAGAGCCATTCATTCCCTCACAGAAATAAAAAAAAAGGGAAAAATTAAAAGGCATAAAAGACCCGTTTGGCTTGCTGGCAAGTTCCCCCAACACCTGAAACACAAGAAAGGCTACCTATACATAGGTGCTTTGACCTTTTCCCTTCTCATCTCTGTCTGAGCAGAACCAGCAATTTGATCTGCATCAGTTTTTCATATTGGGTGCAGTCAGAATTGTTTAAATGTCACTCCCTGACTCAACATGCAGAAATGCTGTAGGGTCATGGCACTGCTTCTTCCCTCCACATCCTGCAATTGCCCTCTTCTGCTTTTACCCAGGAAAAAATAAACGAAATTCTACATACTTTAAAGATTGAACAGGGGCAGTTTCTAAGCAGAGATTCGTTCAGACTTCTCTGGATTGCCTTTTGTTATCTGAGAGCTTCCAAGGAAATATTGCTCAGAAGCAATGAAGGCCAACTATTCTTGGACAAAGACATCCAACAATCAGCATATTTAGGGAGGCAACACAGTCATTTTGAAAGAGGCCTGGAAAATCCTAACATTGTTAGAATTTATCTTCATAACTGCTGACAAGATCTAGTAAAGATGTTTGTGTTCTGTTCCTGCATTTAATTGCCTTTCATAAGCCAAAAGCTTATTGGCAAAAAAAATTAATAAATCAAAAGCCAAACTCTTGTGTATGCCCAGTGCTTGTAGCAAGGGTAACAAGAGTTACAGTAGTTCTTGGCAATAACCTATTGTCCATACATTTTTTGCTCTCCTTGTTTTCGAAGTCCTATCATACATGTTATACTTGGGTACTAAACACATCTGTCACAGATAATCGTCACATTGTTTGACATAATCCTGTCACTAGAGCTCAGAATCTTACCAGCTTTCTGCTAATGTTCAGATTCACTTGGATACTGTACCTGCAGCAGCCTTTTTGGCTGTGCTGGATGGGACAACCAAGAGCTGCTGCAAGAAAGGAATACAACGGAGCTGCAAACCAGAGAAGGTAAACTTCAGAAGCTGAGGAAACCCACCATCAGTCCTGCAACAAATTTCCTTACACAGACTCATCTACATCATTTCTTCTCTCTGTGCCTCTGCTCTGTAATATGGTACTTTTATGTAACAGGCTCAGTGAGAATAAATACAGTATGAAGTGGCACACTGAAAGGGAACATGGAAATACCTCTGAATCTATGATAACTCCCCATTACCAAGCAGTCACTTTTCACACTCAAAAATGAATGATTCCAGAAAATGTTTCAGTGGAAGTGACTCACAAAAGACTGAAGAATCAACATTGCTTCCTGAACTGAATTCAGCTTAGTGAGTTTAAGTTTGAAAGGGTTCATTTACCATCGTGATTCCAGTTGGAAAGCAGTCTTTGAAAATTATAAGCAGCTTACTACAGAGCAAACAGCCAGCTAGCAGCAATGTTATTTCATAGCACTGGTCATGATGACCAAGGAAGCCTTTCAACACAGCAAAGCATGTTCCGGGATGTCTTGAGAAAAAGATCTATAAAAACTGCCTATTAAAAACACCTGGGACTCCGTGCACCAGTTTTGCTCACTTCGGTGTTACCAAGTCCCTCCAGCCCTACCAGCATTTCACAGGCAATGCATCAGGAGGGAATCTGTCCTGAAATAATAGAGTACAGTAACTTTATCATAGGCACCAACTTTCCTGAAGAGTTTGTTATCCTGAGGAGAACGCAATTACTGCACAGCTGTAGCTAACTTCACTGTCACCTTGCATATGTCTAAAAGCCATTTTTGCCCCTTCTGGAGTAAACTTAGTCATTGGATAATATTGTTCCACTGGACAAAACCATCCCACAATCTTCCTTCTAAGATGTATGTTAAGGGGAGTGCACCTTTTTTTTTTTTTAAACACACCTACACAGCCCTGGAGCAATTGTCTTCCCTTTCTCTTTCCTGGAGGGCTTACCCTGCACTACAGCTCCAGGTGACCTCCTCAGGTGCTGTGCTCCTTTGGGCTTTCACTGCTCTCAGCTCCACACGCCACCAGCATCTGTAACACAAACAAGTGCACTCTGA
This sequence comes from Apus apus, assembly GCF_020740795.1. NCBI lineage: Eukaryota > Metazoa > Chordata > Aves > Apodiformes > Apodidae > Apus > Apus apus. The sequence continues at coordinate 31,484,991 of NC_067285.1, forward strand.
GTACTCCCTCTGCCCTGTCCCACCTCCCCACTCCCACCCCAGATTTCTGCAGGGTGTCCACATTAGTCTCCACGTTTGGAGCAGCAGTGCCCCTGGCTCACCCCTTCTTACCAGGCTTCTCTGGGCATTCCGGAGCCATTCCCAAGCACACAGACCAGATTCCTTTGAAACAAAACATAGCTGGAAGCAGTAGCACAGACAAAGCACAGCAGCTTCTGGCAGCATGAGGTCCAGGGGACCCACCAAAGCTGGTCCACTCCTAGTTGCTATAGTTGCTTGTGGATAAATTGCCTTGGAATATCAGACATTCATTCTCCTTCATGGAAACTTAAACCCTTACTACTCTGTACAACCACCCAAAACACACATTGCTCCCCACCAGACCCCCAAAAAGTAGGTTAATGTCTGTCTTTTCAGATCCTTACCCAACCAGCACCTCCAGTGGATCAAAACATTAGAACTGTTGCCATTTTGGCCCAGTCTGTGTTGAAACTCTCTGTCATCATTTAGGGCCTTGCTCACCTACCCCTCTTTCATTTGGACACTCTTGGTCTGTTTTAAAATTTTAGTTACAAAAAAAGCTTGAGCTCATCTCTAACACCAAATTAATCTGAAATAAGCCCTTCATCTTCCATTATTTCTTCAATTTTCTGTGACTGAATTTCTATGCAGGTTCTACCAGCACAACCTGGAACATCACACTATCTATAAAGAAATCACCTCCTCATATTTCTTGGTTACCTTCAGTATTGTCTTGTTCTTTGTGGGCCAATCCAGGACCTATGGAACTGAATGGAAGGATCTCAGCTGACTGCAACAGGCAGTCTCCTAAATTCACTTAATGAAGTCATTCAAATAACTGGTACCATTTATGTTAAATTTCATGACTATACAACATTCAGAGATAACCATGTATGTTCTGTGTCTTTTGTGAATACATTTTTCCTATTATACAATCTGAAAAAATACTGGGTTTGTTCTAATGTAATTGTAAGAATCAAATTTATATACAAGACCTTTAGAAAACAGAGACCCACCTCTAAATGCAAAGAACAAACATTTGCATTACCTATTTATATTAAAATATGCAGAAATTTCCAAAGTATTCAGTCAACTTATAAATTTTTATAACTTCTTCAAATTGTTAACATTTTTCTAACACACAGCATTATTTCAGCTTTGTGGAAAGCTCAATAACAATCTTTCTGGTCTGGAAAAAAGGAAAGAACATTATAATAAAGAATGCAGAATAAATAAAAACAAAACAGTACAAGCCGTACATCCACACATACAAAGACAACTTTCATGGTGAGCTATAAGCAATTATAATAACACAATGTGCTGCATGTTGATTTCACCAGTGAAAAGAATTTCTCCAGTTATTGAAGACTTTCCTGGCAGAATTTCAGAAAAAAAAAAGCATTCTTACATTCTCCCAATCTGACTCCTGTGCAATGCAAGTCATGCACATTTTAAACACCAATGAATAATACTGCCTTTCTTCTGCGAACTGTTAACAGCTGTAGAAACTATTATAGCCTGCTTAAAATCATGTCTCTGTAGTCAATACTCTCCAGACACTTAGCAATACTAAAGCTATTCCTGAGGCTAAACTAGAATTGCTATGTGAGTACAAAGTTTGATTTATGTTGAAATGAAACAACAAACATCTGATCTTTCCTTTTTGAAATAGCCATTCATATAAACACGAGTATCGGCTGCATAACTAGAAAGTGATGTACCAAATTTACAGAAATGAGACAAAGGAAGACCACCCACGGCCACCTTCAAGAAGAAAAGATTTGTCAGAGGGTGAGAGACTGCTGGTGAAGGTACCTTATACAGCTGTGGCTGCCCTAATGTCCTCATGGTGAGGCTGTGGTTTATGAGACTGATGTTTCATTAAACTAATTTTTCAAGTCCTCTGAAAGACACAAAAGGCAGTACCCTGTCTTGGTGATGCTCATCAGCAGCTCTCCTCAGACTGATCACAGGTGGCCTTCCTGATAAAATCATCCAGATGCAACCAAGAGGAAGCCAAGCCGAGGTCTCTGTGCTAACATCATTCCTTTGCACCCCAAAGCACAGATGGGAACAGGAGAAATGCTCAGTTGTGATTCCTCTGACATTTTTTGAAACAATTACTGGGAAGAGAGAGGAAAAGATGCTGGTGGAACAAGCCAATGTCTTTAAATACATCCAAAATTTCAGATACTTTCTACGGATGCACGTACTTTACCAGGATGTGCTAAAAATCCAGTTTTGATTCCTCACTCCAACAAACTGCCATCAAAGTTCCTTTGTTTTTTTAATACATCTTCACCTTTCCAGAAATGAAAACACATAAGTAAATAAAATCTCATTTGTGGAGAGTGTGATCTCTGACAAAGACAGCAAATAATTTTACCAGTAACCATAAAGTAAGGGTTAAGCTAAAGTGAAATAAGACACTCTCCAGATGAATGGGATTAGGAGGACTTAAACAACCTCAAATTAATGCTCCAACTTCTTCTAGATTAATTTTAGATCTTTAGCTGTTGACATATCTAGAAAGGTGAAAGATAAGCTAATCATTCAGCTCATGACTAGTTTTTCTTCTGTAAGTAAATTACCTTTTATAAAACATCACATTTGCATCTTCTAATCAGAACTCCTTTGGCAAGCTTCAGCATGCACCAGTATTTCCCTGTGTTCCCTGTGTTCCCCTCTACCTTCTCCAGCAGACATGCAAGCACCACAATCTCTGGTTTCCCCTTCAGCTGCCCCAGATTTCATCCAGCAGACCTCTCCACACACAGTCCCAGTGCTAGGCTGGGGAAAATGCTACCAAGTCATGCCTGTGGCAAACTCAGTGCTGCTTTCCAAAAAGCCACTGTTAGTTCCACCAGCTAACCTTCACTCTGGGGACAGCATTTACTAACAATACACCTAGCTGGTGCAGCTTCCCAAGGACAGAACTCTCACTAAAACCTGCATTGCCCACCACTGCTGTAGTGGGACTGTGCAAGACTGAGGACTCCAGAGGCAAAACAAAGCCTGAAATTCAAAATGCAGATCTAACACACAGCAGAACTGCTGCAATTCTGTTTACTTTCAGGTCACTTTCAAGCTCTTGTGCTGGGCTTGAGACCGCTGTTATTTTTGGGAAAACTCCCTTTGACTTTTCTCCAGACCCCAGTTCACATTTACCCAGCCCTATCCCAGCTGCTCCCAACCCCTCTGCTTTTCTTCCTCCTACTTCCTCTCTCACTTCCTCTACTTCTCTTATTCCTTTTGTCTTGTGACTCCTTTTCTTCTCCTTGTGTTGAGCCTTATCTCATGCTGCCCTCTTGGCTAAGATCTCTCTCCCCAGAAAGGCTTTGCAGGTCATATCTCCATAAATCTGGGATAACACGTCGACTCAATGGGAGTAAAGCTGACCCATATAATTGGGTCTCTCTTGACAAGTATCTTCTATCCTTCCTCCTGCCTCTTTGAACTATCTCGTCTTTATTTAGCATCAGTAATTTCACTCACCTCTTCTCCTTAGCTGCTGGCCTACATTTCATATTTGCTAATTTTGCCATACTTACCCTGAGAGCTCCTACAGGCAGAGTACAAACTTGTTATATTTTTCCTTCCTTTGTCTTTAAAACTGTGTGCTATTTAAATGTTTTCCCACAACAATGGGAAGAGATGATCAGTTTACAAGACTAAAGCATATGGAAGAAGAAGGTGTGCACATAAGGGGGAAGAGGACCCACTATTATTTTATTAAATTTTTATAGGCACCTAAGAAATAACTTTTTTTTTTTTCAAAATCACTGACTAATACAATGCAAAAATATATTGTTTAGAAAAAAAAAGCATTTAAAAGGCATCAAGGTTACTAGTAGCCATCATATCCTTTTGGTCTGGGAATTTCATCTGGACTCTGATTCTTAATGCAGCAGTCACAAAGCAATGCTGCAATTACAATCCACCAGGGACTGCAAATGGGAAAAAAAAAGTTACATTCAAATCAACTGATTTCCAAGGTCACACATTGGAGATCATGGCAGCAAGAAACCAAACAGCCTTACAAAACTTCCAAAATAAGTACAAATCATGCAACGAGGAAATTCTCGCAGCTATTCTATTAACACCAACTTGATTTGCTAAACTCAACAGTCAATAGTTTCATTGAACAGTGTAAGAAAGTTCAGGCTGTGGGTTACAAGGGCAGATAATTTACCATAGGAAGCTAGCAGTGGGCCACATGGAAAGTGAAGTGGATTGGACTGCAGACAATCTTAGAGAGTGGGGGAAGCACTGGCTATTTTGAGAACCCTTGCTGGGCACAAACCAGCATTCTCCTACAGAGTGCTAACAACAGACATGAAATGCACTCATGGCTGCAACAGAGGCAGAAAAAGTCAAATCAGCTTTTGATACAAAACATGGATTTCAAGTTATTTCATCCTTCACAAAAAAGATATGAAACTTAAATCTCCAGCATGTAGGCACACTGTAAATGTGAGAACAGAGCTTCCCAGCAATGGATCAGGAAGATCTGATCCTTAGCACTAATTCTGGAATGAGAAATCTTTTAGACAGGTTACCTCCTTATCTGCCTATGTATAGAAAATTCACTCGTAACTGAAAAACTCTTAAGCAATCTTCTGTGCTGCTTTTCTATTACAATCATTAGACATTGGCTACTCAGAACAGAATGGTATCTGGTATCATTATCCTAACACATGCAATCATCCATCCAGACATTTATACTGTGCCTCTCATAGTAGGGAGGACTATGAATATAAACATATGGGGCAAACAAGACCATCAACACTTCCAGTTTTGGCTGGTATCACTGTGTTAGTGCAGTCCACAGGCAGGTGCTGTCATTTCTGACAAGCCTGTTGGGTGACAGTGACAGGAATCTGTCAGATGCTGCCCACACGCAGGCCGTGTCCCGCACGACACGCTGACCTCCTCCAAAGAAGCTTCATTTTAAAATTCTGCTGAACATGTTACAAATACCAGCTGGCAATGTGCAATGTATTCCCGAGAACGGGAAAGGTGTGAGGGTCCAGAGAAACAATAGGGCAACACCCTCCAAAGGCAGCAGTGGGCTCACAGGAGCACCTGCTGTGTTTGGTCAAAGAAACTGGCTGGATCTTTGTGATCCTCTGTGCTTCTCTTGCAATTCCCTGGCCCTGTGGTTGCCAGAAGATCAGTGCTGTCATTTAAGGCAGCCTGAGGCTTTGCCAAGAATAAACCACAAGTGCCTTTAACCTCATCAGATCATATTCACACCATGCACAACTCCTTTTTCCCCAGGAAAAAGCCCTGTGCCAATGCCTAAGAAGATGCGTGTCAAAGACCTATGACACTGCCTCAGTACAACCACACAGCCTACCATCTGCTCTGCCCTTGGACAAAAACTCTGAGGGACCTATTTACTCCTGCTTTCTGCCTTCTTTACACTACTTGAGGTGCAAAGCTGATGGGGATGAACAACGAATGCCAATTCTTAGGCAGGCCATAAAATATGGGAGCCTCTCAGCTAGCAGAAGAGCCTTTGCACACCTAGCCATGACAGCTCAGAGTGCTTCTGCCCCTGTGCAAGAGGTTATCAGATGCACGGCAGAGCTTTAAACTTTAAGCTAAATTATCACACTACCCACCAGAGGCCAGTGAGACAAATGCATATGTTCCCCCTCCCCACCACTGCCAGGGATAGATCAGTTGGATAGATGGCAATACCTTCAGCTACGCAAATAGATTTGGGAGAACTCTTCTGCAGCACATTGGGAGCTTGGGTTCAGTATGGTAGGCGTTGAGATAATTCCAGTATTGTCTCTCTAACAAAAAGTAAAAGGTCTCAGAAATTATTATTTTTGCTTTTTGGAAATTACGATAAGACCAGTGCAGAAACTGGATGCAAAGAAGTGATTCATGAACACCAACAGCGTGATTCACCAGCCCCCCACTGGGAAGTGATATCATCGCACCACATCTCCATGAGAATGGCAGAAGAGAAGCAGTATTTCACAGGACAGGAAAGTGCTGCATTCTCCAAAAGAAAAGTATTAAACCTGCAGTATTTCACAGGACAGGAAAGTGCTGCATTCTCCAAAAGAAAAGTATTAAACCTGCAGGTGTGTTTGACATACAAGAGGGGGCAAATGGTCATTGCTCTGGGCAGCAAGTCAGGTGCCCAGCAGGGTGTCTATCAGATGCTTATAAGCACTACTGAAGAATACCAGAACATTTCCAATCTGGTCTGGGATAAATTGTAAGCTCTGGGTATATTGTACAATTACTCCACAGCCCAACCCGATTCTGCTCTACCTGATCCAACCCTCCTTGCTCCATCCCTCCACCCACAAACAGTAAAATCCCTTCTTGCTTCCTGCTTAACAGCCATATAGCAAGTGTGTTCCCAGTACTTCCAACCCCTGTGCTACACTGGTTCCGCCCTTGTGGCTCACAGTAAGAAGCTGAATGCATGTATGCAGCTGCAGGAGTGGCAGAAAGGGAGGGAACTTTAGGTTTCAGAACGCATGCCATACGTCATCTTCAAAGGTGACACCCTCGATAGCAGGTTTTTTCAGTTCTTAAAACCGTACCTTGTGTTGGGCACAACCATGCTCTCTGCAGTTATTCTGGGTGGCATCAGCTTGTCAGCACCTCAAAGCCCTAAGTATGCTGCACTCTGCCATGCCTCTTAAGTAATGACCCGCCCCTTGCAAAGCAGGCAGCAGGAGGTTTGCAGCTGCACAACTACCAAACTGATGATGACAAGCCAACATAGTCCAGATTAAGAGGATTTTCTTTCTGTTACTCTTACTCCTTCTCCTCAGCCTGCCCTGTGTGCCAAGAGGTCAAAGTACTAGCCCTCCAGTTCACCTGACAGTGATGTTTCTTCCTCACCTACAAAACTTCTCTCAAAAAACCTAAATGTATAGCACCTAACATCAGAAGCCCCAAACATCTGAAATACAATAAAGCCAGTGCTGCTTTCCTCCCCAGCCTGCTGCCCAGCTGTGCCAGACACTAGGGACACCTCAAATCTAGGGAACTGCCACAAAAGAGAGTGAAAACTTTTTTAATCATTGACTTTCTCCAAAACTCCTTTAACTCTCTGCAGGGCCGCTGGTGGTCCTGTTGCTACGTGGATCTGCTGGCCCACAGCACACCAGAAGCTAGTGTCAAATTAAGGCTTTAGGAGCAACCACAGAGCAGCAGGCACATCCAAGCAGCACTGGAGAAGTCAACTGCAAGGGGTAAAAAACATCCTGTGCCATGCAAAATGAAATTAAATTGTAAGTATTTATTTTGCTATCACTCCTAAAACCCCAGGGACTGATCTTTCACAGCAACCTAGTAACCTCAGTTCCCTGAAGACTGGTGCTGTAGATGCACAGACAGGGCTTAGAGCTGAGTAGCTCTGGGGTTTCTGACACATCCAGCCACACTTGGTGCCAGCCAGAGCAACACAGGACTCCTCTTTCAATCCATCTGCTTCACTGGGTTCACCTAGAAAAGCAAGCCAGCCACTCACCACCCTTCCAACTCTGCCCTCAGTCACACATGAACAGCAGTGGAAGGAAAGCTGCTCTCTATTCCAGCAGTGCCTGCAGGCTTGGGCACAGCCACAGACAGCTCTGGTCCCAGAGAGTCTGCATCTAAAAGGACAAACAGTCAAAGGGGAGGAGACAAACAACAGGGAACTCAATTACACGATTTCTCTGTGTAGCAGGGCACAAGAGAGACCAGATTCTTGATATGGTTTCAGTGTTTCTGTAAATTAGACAAGATCGTAGGGGAACTCAATCAGCAACAAAAAATGGAAATGCCCCTTCCTTTGGCCAAATACACAAAAAATACACAGTTCTCACTTTCCACTTTGCTTAACATCAGCGTAACCCAACCAGTTCTCACAGTTACTCCTCATGTTTAAATATGGGGGAAATCTCATTTTCCATTTGGTTTAGGGAGAAACATACTGCTTTTGGAGTGAACAAGTATAAGTAACCTGTTAGCAAGCATTCTAGAGAACATCTTACTTTGGTGAACATATTCCCTCAGGTTACTTCTGTGATCTAGATGAGCAGCAACTCTGTATTCATCTCCAAAAATTATCAAGTACCATAAACTAATGAGCCCTGCATTACAGTGTTTCCCTCCAAAGAGCCTCCTTGTGCACATGCGCCACTTCGTTAAAGTCATGGAGGTATAACCCAGAGAGCAGACTGGAATAGATCACAGATACCTTTTTTTATCTCAATTACACAGAAAAGTGAATGGTTCAATTCTTCTGTGTAGTTGAAAACCTCATGTACCACAGGAAGAGAAGCTTAAAGGCCACACAGTACTTTCACTTTGTGTGCATATCTTCCAGTGATGTCAACTGGATATGCAAGCTTCTGATTTTCAGCCAGTACAACAACTTTTGCCAGGAAGTATTTTCAAACATACCCCATCAGCCCTGGGCTCACAATTATGTACCAACAAAATCTGATGTCTCCACACCATCCACCCTCGTACTGACCCTTTTCCATGATAGAAGAAAAAAAAAAAAAAAGTAGGGGAGGAAAAAGCCTGTATATGTATAATGTATTTATGTGTTTTGTCAAATTCTGGAGGTTCTTTGAAAGGTAAAAACATTTTCAAATCTTGGCCTCAGGAAAAACATTCCCTGCTTTCAGGAGTTTGAATGCAGTGACCACATTTCTAGGCATAAGGGCAGCTGATAACATGTGGTGAGATTACCACAGTTTAAGAATTTAACAACATGAAGATGGCTTCAGCTAACAGGTATCATTTCACCACCTGGCACTAGAGGAGAGTTTCTGAGGTTCAGCTGGTTCCTGAAGTGCAGCTGCGGAGCAACAGTGTGTTGAGCTGCAGCAACGTGAATGCTTCCAATTGTCTCTTTTATATTCTAAGAGCTAAACTATGCTTGTTGCACAGCATGAGTCAAAATATTGCAAGAAATTCAGGGCACAGAGCAGAAGAAAGGTTATCTTCAACTTGTTAGGCTTCCCACAGAGCTTTTAGATTCTGCATGTACATTTCACCAATGTTATCATTTTGGTTACATCAGAACATCTTTATATCAAAACAATTAACTTCTTGTTACCAATCCCTTTAAAAAAAAATATAGTTACATGCCACCCCCCTTGAAGTAGAATAGCTCAGACTCACACATAAAGATGGAGATGAGATAATGGAAATAAAAGACAATGAATCAACTCGTTTTGTACACAAAAGAAGCATCTGTAATTACAACGCAGCCAATGCACTGACTCTGCCTTGAGTTACATCACAGACTGGCCCCTTGGATCCCAGGACTCAGAATCACCTTTGCTCTCTCTGTCACAGGTCAAGTACAGCTCAGCCAAACCAGGAGATTTGTGCCAAACAGTTTGTATTTCCAACAATTAAATATTGAATTCGCTTTTTATAAGTCAGGAGTCATGCTTGCACAATTATTTGCGTGCACAGCCACTTTATTTCAGCCCCAAATACAAAAAGCTATTAACAGCTGGCCAGATTCTGCTCATTTGCCCTGGTGCAAAACCATGCCATTTCCACTAAGATCAGTGGAGCCCGAGTCTCGTACCGCACTTGGGAGAGCAGAAGTCCCTTTTCACTGAGACAACTCACATTGCCAATGAGCTGCTGTGCCTACAGCACATGGGGCCTGGAGGTTTCCATTCCTGTTGTGCTCACCACCCTTCCAACACTTCTGCAGTTCCACTATATCCCTTGCAGGTCCTTATGTTAAATGGATCTCATTTCAGAGACAGACCAGAGCAGGTTACTTATTCCACTCAATTCAGTTGATTTACAGGAAACACACCAGCTGAGTAACACTGAACAAAAGACAAAATTAGTGTATTTACACACAATAAAATGAACCAGTCAAACAAACAAACTGTACGCAACATGCCCTATTATTAACTGAAATCAGAAGAAACACTCTTCAGTACTTCCAAGTGCTTATAAATCCATGTTTACATCCTAAGTAACCTAGAGCTTCCAGCAATCTTAGTCCTCAAAGCTTTGAGCCAAGTTTTCTCCACAGTACATACTCCCTGGGGCTCACAGGAGGGACCAGATCATGGGTCTCCAACTGTTTTTTTCAGCACCCTCCACACTGATTCTCCTCATCCTCCCTGACCAACAGATCACCTAGTTTAACTCCTGGCCTCCCCTTGCTGTACATGTCACAGCCACTGCACACCCATGATGGCTGGGTGAGGAGTTACTGTTCTGCTCTTCTACTGATGCAGCACTTAGAAGTTCATAACCATTGCTTCATGCTTTTATTCCTTTTTACTAATGTAATACAGCAATTCCAGTTCTAAAAAAAAAGTGACTGTTACTGACCACATCCTTCTGCAGACATGGTTTTCTGCCACCTTGCATGACCACATCAACAGCCACACAACCCAAGAGGCAAAAACCCCCAAACGCTTCCCCCCACATAAAGGGAGAAATAATTTATTACACAAATATGAGGCACAGTGAATCACCCCAGCTTGACCGACCCATGTCAAAAAAACATGGTGCTAGTTCCAAGGGCTCCCTTCTGCCACCCTTCCCCTGAACAATTTAATTGAGGAGAAAATCTTGACATGTCACAGCACAGTATTTCTGATGTGCCTTTTCTTCACCTACTGGAATTCATGGAAGCAGAATGTCATCACATTTTTCAAGTGAGAAGTGCCAAGAACTGGGTTTCAACTCTGGTAAACCTGGACAGCACAGCAAGGGGTCAGTTTCTCCATGCACAAACCCCCATGACTCAGCTGAAGTGTGCAGAGGTGAGGCAAGAACCAAGAGGAGAACTGGATCTTCCCATTCCAACTGGGTACAGCCAAACTTGTGAATACAGCAACTGCCCAGTAATTTTGAAGTGGAGCGCCACCATCCCAGAAAAGCAGCAGCATGACCGTATGCGTTCAACATTTTAATTTTCGGACAAATCTCAGGTAAAAGCACATCAAATTTATGCAGCAGATCTTAGCTGCCTGAAAAGGAGAACTGGAAGACTGCTTGGACAACCTTGCTTGCACCTTCTTGCATAAGGAACCAGTGGCTGGACATTGTAACATATTATTTCCTTCTAATGTAGGCTACTACCAGCTTCAGACCTTTCTGTTCTGCCTCAGATACCCACATGCTGACACAGCAGATGCATGGTTTGCATGTATGTTTTATTCAGCACCGCACAAGGAACAGCACTGTATTTAGCATTCAGTTTTATCATTGCATACACACACACAAACACGGATGCAGACAACCCTGAGAAAGCAGGGATGCATATAAAAGGAAGTTTTTTTAATACTGTCCCAAATATTTCTCACCATAACTGAAATCCCTTCCCAAGTCCCCTTAGTTGCATCAGTGCAAGTCCAAAAGGCCACAGAAATGAAGTCCTAGCTCCCCCTGCCCACCAGGGAGAACCTCCCCCTGTGCTCTGTAATAAGGATTTAGCTCGAACTCAAAAATCACAGGGACTACACCTTACCACAGGAAGCCAACAGAAGAGATCAAGGGCAACCCCAGAGATTTTGTTGGGTGAAAAAAAGTGCTCGAAGTTACCCAGCTGTCTGGTGCACTGATGGTTCTGTTGGCATCCTTATACAGAGTCATAAATTTAGATGTATACATCAAAATCCAAATAGAGTTACAACCTTGCCATCAGTTCCATGCAAAGAGCTCTTTGTAAGCAATGTCAACTCCTTCTACATGCAAGGCCTTGCCTACACAGGACTCTGCAGGATTAGAACAGTAAACTATGTACATAAATCCTGGTAAAGTGTGTTTACATAATATGTAAATAGATAAAGAAAAGTACATTCACACCAACTACTGAGGAAAGAAAACAAATAATTTTTCTGCTGCTAAAAGTACTGAATCACTTACCATCTGGTTTGGAAGGAAAAAAACCCTCAGTCCAATGCAGCTATGAATAAAATTATGTTTAAAAAAAAGTAATCACATGCTAGATCCCCGTAAGTTCAATTTCCAATCATTTCAACATGGAGAGTTGGTTTTCCTGAAGGAAAAAAAACAAAACACCACCACAATAGCAAAAAACCCCACACTACAAAAAAACCCAAACAAACAGTAAGCAGGATATGTGGCTTGTTAGGCCCCAATCCTGCAAGCTCTAAATACTTAGCTATGGAGAATAATGGAGGGTATTTTTTGAGGAAAAAGCTGAGTCTGTGTATCAGTTTCTGCTGGAATGCATCCTAATTTGCTAAGAAAAATCTGCCACTTTTTTTGCTACCATGCTGTGAAATTCATAAGTAAAATCTAGATACTAAACATCTGAACTGATTTCCCTTTATACCTTGGTAACAGCTGGCTTTTTTTCCCCAATCATCCAAAGACACCTATGCACGCTGTAGCATAGTGCAGAAGTGGTATTTTACTGACAAGTATAATATTATAACTGAAAAAGTGCCTGTGGTAATGTAAATACTCTCAGCACCACAGCCCAACCAGCAAAGGTCATGTTTATACGTCTGGCAAGCATTTGTCATTTCCACACTTGTGACTTTTTACTCTGTCCACAGAAAACACACCATTAAAATTACTTTCTTCATTTTCAAAGGACTAAAAACGTTTGTATCATCGTTTTAATAAACACTGTGAAACCTTGCCTACACACAGCACTGATTTTCTGAGTGCCTTTGTACGTTCCCTTTAATAGCTGTTCATTTTAGAATTGTACATTGTGGAACCAAACTGCCCTGTTCCCTCCTTGCCTCATTCCCTGGGTGTTCAAATGCCAACTCACCTCTACATGCTGCTTCTCTGGAACACCCCTGACCTCTTTCACTCACATTTCATCCACACTGCCTCCTCTTCCTTCCTTCTGTTTTTCCTCAGCATTTTCCTCTACTAACTAATTGCCAACATTTTATAATTTATGCTGTTGCATTTTAATACTTCTCCCTTGGAAGCAGTGAAATCCTGGTTGATACTCACAACTCAGAGAGATCAATTCTGCTGCGTGGGTGGCTGTAACAGATCTGCAGGTCCTGCCTTTTTCCTCTGCTTCCCTCAGTCCACCTTTCTCATTCAAACACTTGTGTAAAACTGCCTTCCTCCTCCTGGAGGCCTCAAGTTTAACACTGACTCTCTACCTATGGGACAAAGAAGGATTTTACTCGATTTACCAATTAACCTAAACACTAAAACACCTGAAAACACTCACAGAAATCTCCCATTCACCTCTTTTTCTACCAAACAGAAAGTCTTTCAATGAAAAAAAGATATCTACTGTATATTTAAAATAGAAAAATGTTCCTTGGCTATTTCTTATAAATTACCTGTTTCCTTTTTAAATTCAGCACTATTGATTAGGCTGTATATATCCTCACTGGGATAAATTTGATCCCAAATCGCTAAGAAATGTTTCTTCTCTTGCAGAAAGGAGATTCTTACAGTAAGGTGTTACAGCCCACATGTATAACCAGAGGCAATGAAGTGATTATGGCTTCAGGCGTTGCTGCTTATCACCTGTGTGAGAACCATACCCAGCCTGCACCAGTGATTGTGAAAAAAAAAAGGCTGAGCTCAAAGATAGCCTGTGCTGTAGTGTTTTTGGCAGCGAGGGCAGGCTCTGAGTGAGCACCAAGCAGGTTACAGTGACTCAGCTGCACAGCAGTAACTCTTCAAGCCACACCAACTTCAGACCTTGCTAGTAAGGTTGCCTAAAAGTTGGTGTGTGATCACCACTCGGGGCAGCATAGGCAGCAGCAGACCCCACACCTCACACCCTCAGGGACCCAGAGTTAGTAAACAATCTAATCCCAACTTCAGGCTGCAAGAGAGCAGACTCACACCCTATCCTAGCACAAAACTGCTTCTTTACCACACCTATCTGACAGCATGCAAAAGTAAACAGGGTAACAAGTCAGTGATAACGGCAGAAGGGAAGGTGAGACTCCCCTTGCAAGGAGCAGCTCTCTGCATCCCTGCCTGCTGACCAGATCATGCCGAGCCTTGGCAGGCTAAGCAGGCCTCTCCCCTGGGTCATGTCAACACAACCTGCTCTTGCCATTTGGAAGCCAGCTGCTGAAGGCCGAGGGAGCTGCTTCCAAACAGAGGTGACCTTGCAAGCTTTCTCCCACCCTCTGAGCTCCCAGCAAGCGACCTAACAGGACCCTCGGGATTCTCTGGAAAAGTAACAGAGAGAGAAAAAAAAACACGTGGAGTTTGGCACTGATGTAACAGAGGCTGGAGGGGCCTGATGGGTCTGGCAGCCTGTGACAGAACTGGAAGAAGCTATTGGGAAGTGGTTTCTAAAACGGTGGAAAGAGCTCACTCTCTGCAAAAGAGGGACAGACTATGGATGCTCCACTTCACTGCCAGCCAGGACCTGCTGGGAAGGAGACAAGCCCCTCAGTCTAATAAAGCATCAGGACTACAGCCAACTGTCACTTTCATTCTCTACCAAGTTATCCAAGGAAACAGATTTCAACTTTCAACAGGCAGTGCCAGCATTTAGATTAACAGTACCTTATGTCAATTAAATGATCAATCCCTCCTATGCATTTTGCTGCTTTTGAACGTGCTTGTGTAAAATAAATATCAAATTATTTTAATACAACCAAAAGTAAAGATTCACAGGGAAGAAATCACAAGTAAACATACCACATCTTCAACTGTGTCTTTTCTGCTGTCAGTTAAAAGACTAAAAGTGATGGTCCAAATTACAGTGTTCCATGTACTTAAAGGTTAACCAGTTTAATCAATTATTCCGATTTATTTCTAATTACATTCTTCATAATATAGTATCCATATGCATTCCTGTTGATATTTTATTTTGAAAGTTATGCCAGCACTACAAGAGTAATAATACAGATTTTTGTGGACTCACAATTACACTTGCAAATTGAGCCATGGGTTTCTTTCATCTCAGTAATTACAAAAAAAAAAGAAAAAAAAAAAATCGGTGTTATTCCTGCCTGTATCTCAGCATTCAGGATTGCGGACACCTCAGCAATATTCTTGAATATATTTTTTAAGTTTTATACATAAAGGTCATATTATTCCCAGAGTATATAATCAGATTACCTTTAGAAAACATTAAAGATACAGGCAAAACTTAAAAAAGTCAAGTTAACAACTCCTTCCACAGCCACAAGCAGCTCTGGCCAGAAAAGCGCTCCTGCAAACTACATGCTGAGAAGGGAGGGCAGTTTCTGACCACGTTGGTAAATGTCTTCTTCCTCACACCCAGGATAGGTCCTAGACAGTCAGAGAGTTCAGAGGAATAAGCCCATGACTAACTCACAGTACCCACCACCACAGTCTAACCCAGGTGGTGTCAGAGACACCAGCACAGATCTGATTTGCACCAATGAAAACATGAAATCCATGAAGCTAAACTCTGAAGATCAGAACACAGCTCATTATCTCAGCAAACTCATGCACAAGGAGTTGCATGTTGCACAGCCTTTCCTGCTCTGAGTCACTCCAGCTCCTGCTCTAGGCTGTTCAGTAGCAAATTGTTAATAAAACTCATTAATGATGTGCTTTATATAGAAATGGTGCGTTTAACTGAGAGGCTACAACAAATGAAGGGTGCAGCAAGGGTTGAATTACATGGTTAATGGAATACAGGATGTGTGTCAGTAAAGAAGTGGTAAAGGTGGGTGGGAGTCTTAATGTTACACAGGTCTGCTTGAAGTTTGGTATGCATATATGAACCTAATTGCCCTTTTGATTTCCATACAGTTATACCTAGCACTCCTCTGTGCTACTGATATATAAATTTTCTGATGAATAACTGATAACCAACTTTCTTTTATGTAAGTCACTACTGGAGAGTCAGCAAATATTACAGAGATGTTTGTCTTTTCCCTTTTTAGTCTTATTCTCATCTGAATCATGCTTGGCTAGCATTCATATCTATCTCCTTGACTGGTGGTAGCTATAAAAAAAAAAAAATACATACCCTTTCAGAACCAGTGACAGGAACAGTGCAAAAAAAAGATGGTTTTGACACAGTTTTTATTTTTTGTCCTGTGTAAACACACACCTGCAGCCACTGGCAATACTATAATGGAGGGTGGTTTCTGCACAGCCTGCTCAAGTTCTACACCTTGGGAAATATTCTAGCATTGTGACACATTTCATTGCAGCTGACAATTGTCCTTTTAAGCAGGTGGCTGTGATTTTTATCCATTCAAGACCACTGTTGTCCCTGATGGTTACAGGTACTTCTAGCTTCTCAAACCAAATTAAGAGGATCTGGGAAGCAAACCCTAGAAGAAAGTAAAAATGCACAAAGGAGACTTCACAAACTTTGGGGAAACTATAATGCATAACAGCAACAAAGCATGCAGCTGAAAAACTGACAATCTCACAGGAAAGTTCAGGTAGAAGGGAGGGGAGCCTAGAATTAGGGGGGGTTGAGGAGGAGAAAATAGCTCTAACACTTCTCAACACATTATCTTTCTGTGTGTGTGGAAAAAAACAAACACAGCAGGAGATCAAAACCGTAACCTGAATCTGACCTCACTCACACTGGTTGTATCGTGAAACCACTGGGCTGAACTTTGGTCATTGCATCACCAACACAGAGCAAGTCTCAAAGCCCAGGCAAGCAACTACACTGTGATTTATTTTTTTTTCCTTCACATGCACTCAAGATGGTAGAGACCAACTAAGAACATAGCCTTGAGAAGAAAGAACATGTCAATTTAACAGTCAGTTGGCTGGACAGCTTGCTTTTCTTCTGAGGCTTTTTTTTGTTGTTGTTGGGTTCTTTAAAATTAATATCACTGCATTGAAAAATGTGGGTGTGATATATCATTTAACTGGAACATTAAGTGCTAAGGACATATTTTTGTCTGTATCTGTAAGAAATGGAACTCAACTGAGTAGTTAAAAACATTGAGGATCATAAGGTGACCAATTATGCAAAATACAAACCTAATCACCAACATAACACAGCACTGCAAATGTTCACATAAAGATGTTCTCAACATCTTAATAAACATCCTTGTACACAGGACATGTGATTCGTGCTTTACAGAGTGAAAAGCACTAAAGGGTCAAGTAACTCACCAAGTATCATCCAGCAAGTCAAGATCAGGCTGAGATTAGAACTCAGGATCCTGGTTTTCCAAGCTGATTTTTTTTACAGCTGCATATTTCTGCAAGTGCACAATCACCTACCAATACCAAGCATTTCTCTTTCCATAAAATGGCTAATTTTTGTGCTGCATAGAGAAAGAACCAGCGTGTCCAAAAGTAGGCATTCTAGCAATCACTTCCAAGCACAGCTAAGACAGGGCACAAATGGATAGCTTAAGCCAAAAGAGAGATAATTTATCATTATCACTGATAACTACCAAAAGATTCCAGTCTATACCTCCATAATTTGACTGCCCCTGCAGAACAGGACAGAATGGAAGAGCACACTGAACATGGTACCTTTCAAATCGCTTGGCTTCTGAAAAAATGCCAGTTGCCAATCAACACAGCTGTGTCTCCAACACAGAAAGGTTCACAGGCCACTAAAGACTACCCCCAAACTCCAGCCACCTGCCCCCTCATCCTTAGCATCCTGCCAGGCAGCCCTGTTCCTGCCAGGCATAGAAATGCTCACCTGTTCCTCACCCTGTGTTCCCAACACTGGCACTGGAGAGAGAAATTACTTAAAACATTGGACTGTGAACATGAAAACAGCTGAAGACTGCCATGTTTTATAGCTTCAGGTAGAACTCAAAAGCAGCAACTTGAATTAGTATCCTCCTCTATGAAGAGGAAACAATAATGCCACTACACTTGTTTACTAAATGAGTGAAACAGGTTTGGGAAGAGAAATTCAACTCACCAGACTTTGTTTACATTATCAATACTTTGTCCTCTGCTGGGCCATCACCTGCCTGCCACATCTATTTCTGATTCATGTACAATATGTAAGAATACTATGAGGCTACATGTATCTCACTTAAGCTTACTGCATATCTTAAGTCTTGGGTTTGCCTTTAATCAGGAAAACACACTGGTTTTACTTCACTTTTAAATTATTTTTTTGAACTTGGTGGCCTGCCACCACTGGAGTCCTGTTTTACTGAGCTCATTCAGCTGTTTCTCAGAATCCTAACCAGCTGGGCCTAGATCTACTGTGGCACTCAGGTGCTGAACACCTGCTTAAATAATTGAACTCAAGGTGCTATGAACCAGTATATTTTTGTGAGCAGAACCTAACCTTGTTTAACAAATACCAGTGCTAACAGGTTAATTTCTGGCTTCAAAACCCACGGTATTTTCTAGGCACGTTCTGCTACATCACAGATTAGAGAGAAGGTAACAGGATCTTCACCACAGGTATACAAATGAAGTAAAGCATTGTGTAGAATGCCCTGGCAGAATAAATGCTGTACCCTTTCTGTACATCAGCCTCAACCAACCCCTCGCAGGCTCCACCAGGCTGTAGCTGAGCCAAAAGATTATCCATCCTTTCGGTCGCAGGTGGATTCTCCAAGGACCAGCGCCTGGAACTCGATGTGCTCGTCCAATGTTCATCTGTGGTTACAGATAATTAATTCAGACACAATCACGCCCAAAAGCCACGATAAGGAGACACACCAAGGGCAGCAGGTGCCGTACCGCAGAACCTCCATCCAGTGCAGTGGGAGAGAGACCGAGTCTCTCAGAAAAAAAGTTTAAGTCTGATCAATTTGACAAGCTGCCTTAGCTGTAACCAGCAACTGGTGACCAAGAATACACTGTCTACGTAGCCCGTGACACTGCACATGCTCTACCGTGCTCAGTTCTACACGGCCAAGTTCTAAACTCCTCCTGCGCCTTCTCCTCACGCCTCCCACAGCTACACGGGAGAAGATACGCGCCACGGCCGCTCGGTTCAGCACCGCGGCCTCCCGGCCCCCGGCCTGTGCCCGAGCCCCACAGGCCCTGAGGCGAGGGCCCCGCTGCCTCCTCCCGCCCCGCCTCGCCCCCCGCCGCGCTAAGATGGCGGCCGCAGCGCTCCCGCCGCACAGCTCCGGAGCCCGCCCGGCCCCCGCCCCGCGGGCGCAGCCCCGGCAGCCGCTCACCTCCGCCCGCCCTGCTGGGAGCCGTAGTCCTCCTACCCGCTCCGCCACCGCTCCCACAGCCCGCGGCCCCGGCTTCGCGCCGCCCAGCCGCCCCGCCACTGCCGGCTCCGCGCCCCCGCCAGGCCCTGAGGAGCGGCGGGGGCTGCGGGCGGCGGCGGGGCGCGGGGGAGCGGCGGCGGCCGCGGGCCGGACTACGAGTCCCGTGGTGCACGGCGGCGGGGGCGCCTGCGCGGCGGGGCGGCGGCAGGAGGCGGGCTCGGGGCGGGTCCCGCCTGGCGCGGCCGGGCCGGGCCGGGCGCCGCCATGCCCCGGGACAACATGGCCTCCCTGATCCAGCGGGTGGCGCGGCAGGCGCGGATCACCTTCCGCAGCCCGGCGGGCCCGGCCTTCGGGGAGAACCTGCACAAGCTGCAGCAGCTGCTGGACGAGGTGCGCGCCGAGGACTTGCACCTGGCGCCGCGGGGGCCGTCGGCAGCGGCGGCGGCGTCGGGCGGGGGGCTGCCGTGGGCCGGCGTCGTGCCGCCCGTCAGCTACATGCACATCTGCGAGACGGAGAGCTTCAGCATGGGCGTGTTCCTGCTGCGGAGCGGCGCCTGCATCCCGCTGCACGACCACCCGGGCATGAACGGCATGCTGAAGGTGCTGTACGGCACGCTGCGCATCGCCTGCATGGACACGCTGCCCCCCGCCGCCGCCGCCCCGCCGCCCGCCGCCGCCGGCGGGCCCTGCCACCGCGCCCTGTTCCGCTCCCGCCAGCACTACACGCCGGCCTCCCCGCCCTGCCTGCTGTCGCCGCACACCGACAACCTCCACCAGATCGACGCCGTGGACGGGCCCGCCGCCTTCCTTGACATCCTGGCGCCGCCCTACGACCCCCAACACGGCCGGGACTGCCACTACTACCGCCTGCTGGAGGGGCCGCCGGCGGGCGCCGAGCCGCCCGGGCTGCCGCGGGAGGTCTGGCTGATGGAGACCCCGCAGGCCGCCGATTTCTGGTGCGGGGGCGAGCCCTACCCCGGGCCCCGCGTCTGCCTCTGAGGCGGCAGCAGCCCGCGGCCGGCGGCGGCCCGTGGGACCGATCGGACGGTTGGCGGGAGCCCGCTGCCCCCGCCTGGCTGCCTTCTCCCCCGGCCTCGCCTCACGGACCAGCCTGCCGGAGCTGCCCCAGCCCCGGCGGGCAGCACCGCCGGAACCACTGCTGCGCCTTGCCCAGCGTCCCGGGGCGGCGGGTACGGGCTGGGGTCCCCCAGGAGCGCCGTGACTCCAAGCTGTCCTTTTCCACGGGCCTGCCCGGCTTTATGAATCTGGGGCAATAAAAGCGACAGTCTGTTTTATCTCCTTTGTGCTGATGTGGAGGAGCAGCACAGTTAAACTTTGCTCAGTGGAATGGCTGGGGGGAAATAATCCAGCATCCTGTGTAAATAGTTAGGGCCGCATGTCAGCGAGAGGGATCAGGCTCCGGCAGGGAGAGCAAACGCAATAAGAATTGTCATGGGACACCCCAGCTCTCCCCAGTGGGGCTCCCACTGCCAGAGCCAGCTGGTACCAGTGGGCCAGTGGAGCGTGCCCACCCAGCCTGGGCAGGCGGCTGGTCTGGCTGCAGCCTTTGGGGACTCAGTCTCCAGTGTGAGTCTCAGCAAGAACCTTACACTGCTAACAAGAAACAAACCCAGAACAACGCCTGAGCCAGGACGTGCTTCTCCAGTAAATGCCAAGGATCCCCAGGGCTGTAGTTAAAGGAATCCCTGCTCCGAAGGGACACTGTCAGGTTCAGAATTACTTTAATAGTTTCTTAAATCATTGTGTGTAAGATCTTGCTATTGCAACCAAGAACTACAGAGTACGTCTATGCATCTTCCCTTCAGCTAGGAGAAGACTAGTCAGCTGCTAATTAACCTCGCTCGGGACCTCTCACGCAGCAGTGGAGGGCAGCAGAAACTGGGCATCTTAAGAGAAAAAAACAACTATCCACTGTTGTCTTGTGGAAGCTACTCTATAAACATTACATACTTGCAAACCCTATATATATAGTGGCGCGCATATCCTAGGTACAGATACGGATTGACCTGATGTCTTCTCTTTAAAGCATGGTCTGTTGTTTTTATACAGACAAATGAACGCTTGGGGCTTTTGAAGCCTTGTGGTTTCCCTCTTTATATACTATTTATAAAGACTACTTTTTCATAACACTTTTAAATAAACGTAGCGTAGACGAGACCCTGTGAAATTCACCTTGCTGTGGTGGGAGCAGCCTGGGGGTGAAATTTGTCTACAGCAGGGGATACGATCTTTCTAAGAAGGGAAAAACTTTCTGTAGGTGAAATACTCGGTCTGTCCCGCAGGGACGGACCTCGTGCCTCTTTGTCCTAACGCACACTTGAAACCACAAACCCAGGCTAGGGCAGCCTTGCCCCTCTTGGTCAAGATGTGTTTATCTAAATTTAAAAAAAACGACTTACCAACCTCCCAAGTGATGTACCAACCCGCTCCAGAAATTGTTCCACAATGGACTTTTATTTTTCTTTATGCAATTATAAAAGCAGACTTGTTTTTCCTGTACAGTGGCTTGCATGTGTGAATTTTTAAATTATTCTGATACAGCATTGCCTTTTTTTGGGGGGGTTGTTGTTTTTTTTTCTGGCCTGCGAAAGAATGAATGTAAAATACAGTCAGCGTTATGCATGCACAAATTAATTCTTTTGCAAGGAAAAATTGGTGGAATTTCTTTCAAGCAATTTCCATTTACTCTTACAGCACTTCAAAGTGCCTGATATTTCTGCAGCTGGCTTACCTGTTTTTCCGAGCATTCCCCTGTGGCTTAGCCTTAGTTAATGTGCAACGATTCCCTATCGAACGTAGTCATTAACTATAAGGCAATGCCTCCCTGTGTCACAGGCTGTTTATAACTCCCTCCGAGGCTAATGAAGACCATCATGCTTTTTCAGAAGTCCACATAGATAGTGTGGTGCATGCAAACAGCTGTACTGGAAAAACAAACTGCGACAAACAGCATTTTTTTATCTCGTCTGCTCTGTCCTCCCTTAGGTCCTTCTGCTTTGTTTTAAATTGTTTTTCTCCACCTGTGAAGCCAAGTTGAGATATTGAATGGGACAGGACTTTAATGCATCTTTCCATAGAGGACAGCACGGTCCCTTACACTGCAGAGTGCTGTTAATCGTGGCAAAACCTTTTTAATAAATGTGTTAGCATCAAAGTATTAAAGCTGGGAAAAGTAGCAAAGAAAACCTGAGATGCATTGAAGAAAAGCCTCCTTGTGTAATTTCTTGCTTATTCAGTAATTGAAACTGCGTCATATGTTCTGGATATCTGTAAGCAGAAGGTTTAAGTCTGTAATGCCGTTCCTTCTCTCTGCAGTCTGGTTATTGTGTTTTCACAACAGCAAAATTACTGTTATTGCTGAATTATAGAATAAATTCAGGATATCTCACCACTGACCAGTCATTACTTTCCTTTACACATACCACAGTCTTGAACCGAGTACAACACAGAGCACAAGTTTCTTTTGCTGAACAGTCCAAATGGCGCTACTGGTGATGCTCAAGGCTGGGTTGAGCTCAGCCCAAATCTTCCCCCAGCACCCTGTGGACAAATCCAGGCACATGCAGTAGGACCACTTCTGAAGCTGGCTGTTGCTGCAAGGCAAAGGCACGGGTGTAAGGCTGCTCACACTAGCACACAATATCAGGTTTTCTTGTAGCTGTGTGCTAGTCAACAGCAGTTTTCTTAATTCAGTTTGTTTATGGTTTCTGTGTTGTCTTGTTTTGCTTTTGACTGGGGTTTTAATCTTGTAGCATGGCTGCAGACAGTAGTTTGGAGTTTGCAAGCAGAGCCTCGGATTGTGTTCTTGGGTAGCTGAGATCCCAGTTTGGTTCACAACGCTCTGGCTGTGACTGAGCCTCAGTTTGCTGAGGCCATGGCAGTACCTCCAGGAGCCCAGCAAGCTGGGAGCAGTGGATCCCTGTCCACCTCTCTGTACTGCAGCCCACCAATGCTGACCAAGGAGGCCATGGCTCCCATGGGGTTGCATTCCTGTGTGACATCCCTCCAGCAGCAGACCATGGCCTCTTTTTGGGGTCAGGAGCCCAGGGGTGGTGAAGCTGCAGCCCATCGACAGACACAGCAGGGGAGGCAAAGGCTTACTTGTGCTGCTAAGGTGAGTGTGGTGGCTCTGCAGCTGGCCTTGCTCCTTGGCTTCTTCATCCCACACAGGCTGGTCCATGCCTGGCTTTGGAAGCCAGCTACACGTCTTGATTCAAAACCAGGCATCTCGCTTAGGCTATCGATGACCACCCTTCCCAAGCAAATAGCAGCAGCTCCAAAAGCCAGTGCCAGTTCCAGGAGAACAGGGAAGCAGTGCTTTTCAAACAGGGAAGGCAGGTGCCACCGGGGCTTTGCACAGTGAGACGCGGCAGCGGGGCAAGCAGAGCCTGGGAGCAGCTGGGAAAGGGCTTTGTCGCCGCTCCCTCCGGTGCTGGCGGTGCGGGCCGTGCCGTACCAGGGATCTCCGCGGCAGCGGGGCGAGCCCGCTGGGCCGGTACGGCCCTGCACGGACGGCAGGGCCCGGAGGTGGGCCCTACGGGGCCAGGCCGGGATGCCATCTTCAAAAACAATAATAAAAATAGCTAAAAAAAAAAAGGAAAAATGAAAAAAATAAGAGAGAAAAAGAAGCGCGATGTTGCGGCCAGATGGGTTCAGCAGAAAAAGCCCAGCGGTGCGGTGGGGGTGAGCGCTGCCGCCGCCCCCGGCCCCCGCGGAACCCCCGGGCACGGGCCCGGTGCCGCCCGCGCAGCTCCGTGCAGCCACTTTCCCCGCGCGGCGGCCGTCGGGGCGGCGGTACCTGCTGTTCCGGAGGTGCCCACTCGGGGAGGTTGCCTGGGGCGAATCGTAACCGCGGAACAAAACAGAAAGTGAGTCAAAAAAACCCACCCCACTCCCCGGTTAATATTAGCCCGTCTCTCGTCTCCGAGGGAAATCCCCGCGTCTGAGAGCCAGTGTTTGCACGCCGGGGCCGCTGGTTTTCCGCGCCGAGGCGGTGAGCTGCGCCCGGCTCGGGCTGCCCCGCATCCCCCCGCGCCGGGGCCCTGGGGATGGGCGGAGAGCATCCCCTCCCCCGGGCCGGGCCAGGCAACCTACGGAAATAAAGGTGTCAATCTAGCATAATTAAGAGATTTATTTGTCGTCTTTTATAAACGTTGTAAGCGCCGACCTTACTGTCGAAAAGTTTATTTACAGTGGCCGGAAAGAAACCCGCTGTCCTTCCAGCTCCCGTTAGTGGTTGTGCATTATTCGTGTCACCTGCTGCGCGCCAGCTCCCGGCGGACAACGGGCGTCGCTTCCAGCCAAAGTATTTACATCCCGTCCCAAGTCCTACTACAAACGTAACACTTTTAAGTTACCAAAAAGAAAACAAAACAAAAAACAAACCAAACCAAAACCCCAAACCAGTGCGTACAAAAATATAGTCTCTAAAAAAAAAAAAAAATCCCGATATTAATAGGCAGAAATGTACAGCCATACGAAAACTAGGGAGGGAAAACTTCCCGGCCTCGGTGTCGCCGCTGTCGTCGGAGCGGATCGGTAAGGCACCCCCCACATGCAGACAGGGGACCGGGCTCAACACCACACAAGGCACCAAGGACACCTCACCACGACGGCACTGCATGCATCCATCCATCCTCCCGCCGCAGCCCCTATGTACACCCGCCGGCCCGGCCCGGGAGGCCCCGCGGCGCCGCAGGTGCTCACGGCGCCCCGCCAGGCTCCGCGCCCCGCCGCGCTCGGCGTTTCCGCGCTGGGTCCTGCGCGCCCTCAGGGCGTCCGCGTCCGCGCCGCGCAAGGGGTCAAGGCGGCGCCGCTCCCGCCACCGGGCTGCGGGCACCCGCCGGCGGCGGCGGCTCCTTTCCGCTCCTTCTGGCGCAGGTGGATCTTGGTGTGCCGCTTCCTCTCGTCGGAGCGGGCGAACTTCCTGCCGCAGAAGTCGCAGGCGAAGGGCTTCTCGCCGGTGTGCGTGCGGATGTGGGTGGTGAGGTGGTCGCTGCGGCTGAAGTTCCGCATGCAGATGCGGCACTGGAAGGGCTTGTGGCCCGTGTGGATGCGGATGTGCCGGGTGAGCTCGTCGGATCGGGAGAAGCGGCGGTCGCAGCCCTCGGCAGGGCAGGGGTAGGGCCGCTCGTGGACCGGCGTCTTGCTGGGCCGGTTGGGGTACTTGCGGGGCCGCAGGATGGGCCGCAGCGGCAGGTGGTGCGGGCTGTAGGCGCCGGCGGGGAGCCGGGCGCCCGCGCCCTCGCCTCCGCCGCCCCCGCCGGGAGCGGTGCCGGGGGCGGCGCCCGCCGGGGGTGCCCCCATGGTGAAGTTGCGGATGGTGGAGAGCGGCGTGAGGGGCGGCGGGACGCGGAGCGAGTCGAGAGGGCAGGGGAAGGGCTTGCGGTCGGGGCCGGCGTGCAGCTCCCGCTGGCACTGGGGCGGCGGGAAGAAGCCGCCGTACTCGGGGATCATGGTGAAGAGCCCGCCGTCGGCCGCCGCCGCCTTCGGGGAGGGGTAGGAGGGCGGCGGGGGGAACGGCAGCGCGCCGCCGCCGGCGGCGGGCAGGAAGGCCGAGGAGGGGTCCTGCGGGTACAGGTCGCCGCAGCCCGAGTAGGGTGGTGGCGGCGGCGAGTAGAGGTGTTCCAGGTCGGCCGGCTGGCCCTGCGCCATGGTGCAGCCCAGGGCCCCGGCCAGCGGGTTGGGGGAGGCGGCGGAGGCGGCGGTGGCCGAGGAAGAGGCGGAGGAGACGGCGGAGGAGGCGGCGGAGGAGGGCGTGCTGACCCCCTGCAGGATCCCCGCGCTCACGATGTTGATGATGCCCTCGGGGTAGCAGCCGGCGCCGGGGTACTGCGGGTCGATGGAGAATTTGCCCATATAGGTGAAGGTCTGGTTGCGGGAGGCCGGGGCACTGGGCGCGAAGCCGCCGCCGTAGGGCAGGTCCAGGGCCCGCTTGTCGCCCATGTCCACGTTGATCATGCCGTCTGGGGAGGGGGGGGGCAAGGAGCCGGTCAGTCCTCCTCGCCGCACCCGCCGGGCGGTCCGGCACCGGTCTCGGTCGCCCGGCCGGGCGCGGAGCTGCCGCGCTCACATGTTGCGCCCCGGCTGCGGGGGCTCCGCACTGGCCCCAACTTTTCTCCCGAGCCGGGTACGAAGACCGGGCTGCCGCGAGGGGCGCCGGGGACCCCAGAGGGCGGCAGGCGAGCCCCAGGGGGCCGCGACCCTCCGTCCCACTCCGCCCCCCTTCCACCCGCCTCCCCGGGGTTCTGCCGCCCTCCTCGGGCGGCCCTGCCCGCACCTGCGCGGGCTCCGCTTACCTCCTGCCACACCGCTCATCTGGTCAAACGGCCCTGCCAGGTCGGCATTGGGGAAGATCGCGACCGAAGTTGGCAGCGCGGCGGAGATGTCATCCGCGGGGTAAATACCCTCGGGGAGCTGGTGCACAAACCCGCCGAGGGTCACCGGGATCTTGTCCACCGCCTTGGCGGTCATCATGGGGGCAGCGGGGCGGCCGGGGGGAGCAGCGCTCCCGGCCGGCGGTGCGCGCTCGGGGCGGGCAAGTGAGCAGCGAGGAGGGAGGGGGCGATTCCCCCCCTACCTCCCACTACCGGCGCGGGGGAACGGCGGGGAACGGGCACGGGGAGGCATGTGCAGGGGGGCGGGCGGGCGGCCGCCCCGTCGCGGCGGTGCCGGTGCCCCGGGAGAGCCGCGCTCCCGCCGCAGCTCGCGCTGGAGGACACGTCTGGCGGTAAGTATTTATGGGGGCCCCCTGAATGCCCGGGACGTCACTGCCCATATAAGGACTGAGGAACGGGGCCCGGCGGTCACGTGGGCGCCAGCGTGCGGGACCCGCCGCCCCGCGCCCGCCCCGATCCCCCCTCCGGGCCTCCCCCCTCCCCGCGCTCCGCACCCCGCGGGGGCGGCCCCGACCCGCCCCGGCCTCGCGCAGCCCCCGCCGCGCCCCGCCGCCGCCCAGGGGGGTATTCCGGTGGCGGAGCCCTTGTCCTAAAAAGGCGAGGATCCGGCCCCGCCCCGCCTGCCCTTTTTAGGGCTCGTTCCGGAAAATTTTAAAAAGCTCGGAAAAGCAGAGGAGGTCCCGGGGCCGCCCCGCCGGACCTCGCTCACTTTCTCAGCAGCCCGTAACCACAAAACGGCGGCGGGTCAGAAAACAGCCGCATTTACGGAATCCGGCTTCTCCTTTCTTAAAAAAAAATAAATAAAAAAAAATTTTTTTCTTCTTTTTCTTTTTTCTTTTCTGAATTACGAGTGGAAAGAGGCGCCGAGCAGAGCGAGCGCGTCGCTGCTTTTTTTGGAAAGTGTCTGATCTATATATACCGTCGCTAAAGCGGAACCGACGGCGGAGCAGGCGGGTTGTTATTGTACCGGCGGCCGCAACCGGGGACGGGACGGAGAGGGCGGCGGGAGGGGGTCACCCCTCCCCTTCCCCCGTCCCATCCCCACCGCTCCCCCCCTACTCGAACCAGCTTCTTGCTTCCACTGCCGCATCCCACTTCCCGAGGCCCCATCCTCAGTGCCACTTCCACTCCTGCTTTTGCTTTTCTGTCCCTGTGATCTCCTCCATAACAAGGGTATCAAACCAAAGAGTGCTTAAATTCTAGCAGATTTTCTTTTTCTTTTTTTTCCCCAAAGTACTAAAAATAACCTCCCTTGTGCCTCTCTTCCCAGGAGAAGCCAATCTTTCAGATGCTGTTCCCAAGCTCAGAGCTTGCAGCCCCTGCATCTTTTTGCTGATGGGGGTGTCAGATGTAATTCTTTTTGAAAGCTGTATTCCATGCTATGTTCACATTGCTAATCTCATTACTTAGGAATATTTCATCTCGTGGCTGTTTTTTCCTGCATCTAGGAAAGCAACCCTCCCCTGTGGCCTGTAGCATGCAAGGCCCTTTCCCTCTGCGGGGAAGAACCCATTGACAACCCAAGCAGCAGCAAGACAGGGCAACGTATGAGAGATGCTGCAAAAGCTCACTCCTGTCCCAAAACAACAAGCCAGAGGATACAGAGGAAGGCTAAAACTTCCTCACTTCCATTTTTACCTGCAGATATCATTATGTACAGGTTTTAGTACATGTGTCACAGAAGCATGGCATGCTCGGGTGTCCATACCGCACCTGTACTTACCTCTGCCTTGGCTCCCAAAAGCTGTCACAGGCATCTGTCTCCCAGGCTCTTCTTTCTCCATGCAACACATCACACCTCATCTGGGAAGGGCTGTCTCACTTCCTCCATTTCTGTTTCACTCCCTTTGGTGATGCTCTGGGTTCACTACTTGTTTGATCACTTCAGAACCCAGGATGAACAGGAGTGTGCCTGAAAAAGTAAAGGTTTTAGGGGCATTTATCATATTTGCAATGGAATGGTAGGCATAAATCTAGGTATTTTCCTTTAAGAGTGTTCAGGGGAGTGTTCACAGTAATGAGTAAATTTATAATACTTAGTTGTTTTTAAATCTGTTACCAGCCCTTTCCAGCACTTCATATACAGCCAGTACAGTTTGGCATGTGAGATTTAGCTGAAAGAAAGCTTGTGTTCAATTTCAGTAGGATTCTAGATATTTTAGTTGAAAAACCCATCTCAATTTAAAAGTTAAATTGTGACAGAGAGACAGAGAGAGACAGGTACTGGGAAATTTGACTGAAAAGTAGGAGCAATTGTATTGTATCTTTCCATTGCAGCTGAGATATAATTGGTCTAATCGCTACTATGAAAGAACAAAATATCGGAATCTGTTGTGCAGTGGGGCAAGTTACTTTACATGAATTTGAGAAGCAGGTAACTAAGTATCCTCCTTACTGCAAAGTGTCACAGATGTATGAGATACAGGTTTTAGAGATACTCTACAACATCTTCCTCTATTTTTGGTAAATACTCACTGCCCACTGAGGACACTAAATCATAATGCACACAGGAGAAAGAACCACCAAGGTTTTTCACATCCCACCTTATCCTCCCCATGTCTCAATTCAAACTTGTTGAATTCAATGTTCTTTCTCTATGGAGAAGGATTCACTGAAGGACTGACACAAATTTAACATGCCTCCAGGCTAACTTCACCTAAGGAATACTACTGTTAGCTGACTTTGTAGGTTAATTTTAAAAGCCTTCTCAAGAATGGGGTAAATTGTGTCTGATTTCCAGCTTTTACACTGACAGTCAAGTCACTCGACTTCTCTCAATGGGAGCTTTGTCTGAGTGGCAGCAGGATCTGGTGCAGGGCAACATGGAAACGTGGTTAATGCTTGGTCTTCAGGAAGATGTTGACAGATGAAACTCAAATGTTTCTGGTCCCTTTTCAGATATTCTTGCTGTAGTGTTTTGCATGTGCTTTGTGCCTTTGATCCCCATTTGGCTGATTATACCACACTCCCAGGGTTAGACTGTCCAACTCGCACTGACGTCAATGAGCCTTACATGCAAAAAATCCTACTGATTCCTGTGGTTCATATAAACCACGTGGTTTCATGTGATGGACGGATTGCTGGTGTAAATTGCCAAAGCCCCACTCACACCAAGAGAGGAACTGTGTCTCTTATGTGCGTGACATGTCTGATTGGATGTAGCGCTGACTGAGGAGGGTTCAGAGCTGAAGGGAAGAACTTTTTATTCCCAACTTCTTCGCCAGCTCCCTTTGGATTTATTGTATTTGCTCTTTTAAGAAGGTGCTAGCTGACGTGTCACTAGGTATATTTTCCAGCCATCATTCTGTACCACAAGTACCTGAGACAGGAGATGTATTAATAAAATTGTCCCTGCCTCCATACCTGAGCTTGAGAGTGGCTGAGGAAGAAAAGGCAGCTCAGCATCTGTGGAGCTAGCAGCACCGTTTAACCAGCTCAACATCACACATTTTTTAACCAGCTCAACATCACACATTTGAGTCATCTCTCCAGGGGGCTACTATGTTTTTGTAGCAAAACTGAACTGACCTCACCTGTTGACAGCAGCAATGCTAGTAGGCTTGCTTGGCAAATGCACCCTGCAACTTCTACTGTGCACCCTGATGCTTTTGGGAACATTAAGGTGGCCCCACCTCAGCAGGTGCCCTGGAGAGTGGGGACTTGGCTGGGAGCAGGGACTTGTTCCTGGATAGGAGGTGAGTGACCCTGTCCTCTAACAACAGCAAGGGATGTCTGTCCTACATCTGGGCTAGATTCTGGTTGGGGTTGCTGTGGTTTTTGGTTTGGATTTTTTTTTTTTTTTGGGGGGGAGGGTTTTGTTTGTTTTGTTTTATTCTATTAAAAAAAAAAAAAGTAGAAAAAAAAGAGCTTCCCTCCATAGCTGGATTTCAGAGTGTCCTAAATTTGCCCCTTTTTTCACTGGAGATAGAGAGATGTGTCATGTCCTCACAGGAAGAAATGTTGGTTTGATACCTTTTGTTCTGCCAGGGGTGTCTGCTGCATTCCCAGGCTGCAGGCAAAAGCCACTTCCCTTAAATCTACCCTGCCCACCCCTCGCAGGCCTGATACAGGCTCTCAGCCTGTACTGGCCAGACACTGAAACCTGGTCCCCAGCCAGGGAAACCTGCTGCAAACGTGAACCTACAGAAAGCAGCTGCCTGACTGCTGGCATGCTAGGGGAAGGGGGTGGTTAAAGAGTAGAGGAGAAGGCATCCCAGTCTGCCCTTAATTACACTACCTTGAAACCACACTCTGCGGTTTTCAGCCAAGTCTGCTTGTTGTTTTGGGATGAATGCCTGTAAATTTGAAATAAGTAAATGACTTTATTGTGAGGATTTGGCTCTGGAGTGCCTTAGCAGCATCCCAAAGGGTTATTTAAATGTCAATAACATTTTCTAATTCGGGCTATAGGAATTCAACAAACCCACGTGGAATCAGCAAGTTACTAGTTTAAGTTTGTGTGGCTGTAAACAAGTATGTGTGACAGAGAAAACTTCCAGTCAAATAAAAGTAACAACAAACTAGTTTCCCCAAAACCTATCCTTGTTATTAAATATGCAAAACCTATTCTCGTTATTAAATATTCAGAACATTTCCTGCCTACTCCTGTACACCGTTTCTAACGTGTCTACTAAATCCATAGTCCTAACTCTGCTCACCCCACTCGTTCCTCAGCCAACAGCCGAGGGAAAGGATGTTCCCGCAGCCGGCGGGAGGGGAGCGGGGAGCCTGTGCGGGCTCCACTGCCCTCTCCTGGGGGAAGACGCTCCCGGGAGCCGGCGAGGACACGGCAGCCCAGCAGCAAGCGGTGCGCTGGGCTGAGTGCTGCTGGTGTCTCACCGTGTAACAGCACCCCTAACGCTTTAGACCACAGACGTCCTACCTAAAGAAAGACCAAAGCATAACCCTGTTGAGTCAGAGATCCCGGCCAGGGCAGCCAGGCTGCCTGATGGCTGCCCCACAGGCTGTGGCCCCCCATTGCCCCAAATGTGTCAGGACGAAGACCACACATCCCAGAGAGGTGCTGGGAGCAAGCCACAGAGGGGGCATCCCTGAGGAAAGGCTGAAATACCAGCTCTGCATGAGGCTTGCTAGAGGAAACATAAATAAATAATTTGCTTCTTATAATAGGGAAAACAACTTGGATACACGTATCATTCAGGTGACAAGACTCAAAATAATGACGACTTTGTTTCTGAATAGCAATAGTCTGGCTGCTAAGCTCTGCTCTCCAGTTCTTTCTTCCAAAACTAGTTTAACTTACCTCTGTATTTTCTGCACTAGCACATCTTCTGTGTATTGTGTAAATACTGCCTTGTCCCCTGGCTGCACTGGGCCTTCAGTCCAGAGAGAGACGAAACGAGCACATCCCTTAATGATGCAAGTAACCTTCTCCCTTGGCGGTCTGAAATAAAATGAATGTAGCAAGCATCACATTTCCAGTTCTCCTGTTGGCCCCATTATCTGGTGTTTTGAGTACTTTGAAAGCTTGTCAGAAGGCTTTCTAAATGTACCCAGTTTATAAGAAACTGCCCTCAGATCTGGGTACCACTGAGGGATAAGGTCACATACGGCATGTATTTTCAGCAGACCAAGAGGAAAAGCAAAACTGTGGACCATTTTCCAAGCAGTCTTCTGAGAGGATAAGAGGTCCGTGGGGTGTTTCTCAGAAACTTCCCACCCCTCCAGGGAAGCTGGAGCTACCCACAGGTTTTCTAGATTGCCAAGGACTTGTTTGCGTTTGCCCTGTCTATGCTTCTCTTCTCAGAACCTGTTTCCATTTGTCTCATTTCTCTGTGCATTGGTCTTAAACCAGTCTGCTTTGAGCCTTGAAAACCTTCAGCTCTTTGCTCTGGGTAAGTCAGTCTGAGTGTGATTCTGGCTTTTCCTTGGTTTTTATCAGCATTATTTTCAGCTCCCAAGGGCATGTCTACATGCTCCAGACTCACCAGAAGACCATCCTGACTGAACTCCTGAGAAGTGTTCAGGTTCATTTTCTGCCAAGTTACCCAATGGATGGCTGTCTGTTACGAACTGCCAG
This sequence comes from Apus apus, assembly GCF_020740795.1. Taxonomy (NCBI): domain Eukaryota; kingdom Metazoa; phylum Chordata; class Aves; order Apodiformes; family Apodidae; genus Apus; species Apus apus. The sequence goes on from NC_067285.1 coordinate 31,517,555, forward strand.
CAAAGTTCATTGGAGCAGAGAATTTAAAGGAAAAAAAACATCCCCAAGAAATTAAAATAAGAAACATGTTATGCTTTAAAATTTCTAGGGCCAGATCTTCAAGCAGTGTGAATTAGCACAAGTTTTCTGATGCTATAACCCCTACAATCCGAGTGAATGTCAAGATTGGACACGATTTTTTTTTAAGGTTTGGTTACTTTTCAAGGCTAAAACTCAACTTCTCCTGAGGGTGGGCACAGTCCTTTTCATTCTGTATTTGGGCTGCTTCCACCTGTTTTCCAAGAGTTTGTTTCCATCTTTGACTTGTTTTCTCTGCTGTGGTATATTGTCCTTGTTCTTACACCTCTCTCCTCATTCATGCCTCTTTCTTTACTTCCTATTGTCCAACCTTTTCAGTCCTTTTCTCTGTTCCCCCTCCTGCCTTTCCTCTTCCTTGGTAGTTCCTTTTCCTTCCCCCTTATCTCAGCAATTGCTGCCAACAGCTATATTTGGAATAGAGTGGGAACAAGCTATTCTTGTGACTTTGCTTTGAAATAACCGAGAGGAGCAGATGATTTTCTTTTAACAAATAGGGGATACATCAAGGAGAAGGCAGACTAGTAATGTCAAAATGAAATTGTTAGGGAATACCTACCCAGCAGGTTCACCTTTCCCAAATCTCAGGACAACTTAACCAGCTATTATTTCTTGTTTGCTCTGTTCTTCGTTTTATGCAAAATTTCTCTCTGTATCAGTAACCCGAGGTCCTAACAAGGCCTAGCTCATCACCACAATGTCTGGCACTCACACAACAAGAGGAATGACTGCCACCTAAAAATCTCAGAGACCAGAATTAGCTGAAAACAGGGTATATACTTTTTTAATACTTGAATTCAATGCCATTGTATCTTCTGGTGTAATCACAGGATACTGTTATAGAGTCCCACTTGTATGGGCTAGCACAGAAATATGCTGGGAGGAACAATTTCCCACTGAGCAACGTGATTTCTCCCTGTCTTCTCACATTAACTCTTCCCATCACCACCTGTTTCCCATCACCCCTGCCATTTAAACTGCTGTAAGCAATAAATTAACAAAGCCAGCAAGAAACAGAGCTACACGAACAGGACAGCACAGAACGTATTTCTCCCTATCCCCCATATTTCTGTGTTTATATGATTAACTCCCACATTGGCAAACCAAACAAGAAATGAGACCAGATGAGAAATGCAGCATCATGGCTTAGCATTTTGTGCCTGTGCCAGAAGAAGACCCAAGTCTATTTGTCTGCTCCCAAATGAAGCTGGTTCTATTAAAACTATACTGTTGTACATGGGTTTGTGCTTAAAATTGCTTCTTCTGAGGAAAGATACATGAAATTACACACAAAAAGATGCAGGGACTCCATCTTTCCCTACAATTTAAACAAAGGAAGAATGGCCACTAAACATTAGACGAAAAGCTAGAAAGAAATTACTCTTTCACCCATAAATGACTTCCTGGGATTTTATAAACCAGGTAACACAAGCTAGCATGGCGCTTCCACAGTTGTCTCTGCAATACTTGTTATAAAAACAGAATGCACAACAATACCAGTATCTTAGGAGAGCAAGGCTGACAGAGCTCTAGATTTTTTCTATCAGACCATCTAATAGAAAAGCAGACCAGTATTCAAGCAAACAGATTCTTTTCTATGTCCACACTGCTACTACTGCCACCACACTGCAGATCTTGAAAGTGCCATGTCAAACAGAGGCTAAGGAAAAGGAAAAAGGAATGATCCAGGCTAAGTTACCTCTGCTTTGAGCTCTACCACTAATGTCCAACAGAGAATGCCAAATATCTCTTTGGGCTCTGTCCCTTAAGACTGAGCACAGTGGAATTTGGTGTATTCTGCAGACATAGTAATAACATTTCATACTGAGTTATTCACAAGTGCAATGCCTAGGCGTATTTCATCAGTATTGGAGGAGTTTTTGCAATTTTGTGCTGCCATAGAAAGTGAATGTATTTCAATTACATGTTCTCAGTTTCAAGTCAACAGACATATGAACTCTGAAGAGATTTGGAGAACACTGCTAAATCCATGGTGAACTCAGAGAGGAAGCAATCCTCTCCTGTTACCTCTCATCCCCTGTCCCTCCTCACCATGCTGGCAACTTGGAGCTTTCCTCTCAGCCTCCCTGACTCCACACACTCAGTACAGCTGAATAACACAACTGCAAAGACCATCAGAAAAATAACCTTTTAGGTGTAAGGCTCCCAGGGCACTGTATGGGCCATAGACCTGGGCCACTTTGCTGAAGAGCGAGCTAGTCCATAGTGGTATGGCCACAACTCTGCACTCACTGGTCCAGGGACCCGAAACTACACCCTTGGCTCTCAGGAGTGCTGATGGGTCCTTGCTTTTTATTTTTTAGCAGATGCAGATATGACTGAGGCTTGGCTGCATCTAAGCTATAACTAAACCCCAAGATTTACAAAGGAAATTTTCCTTAAGCTCCATCATCAGGACCAGCTGAGTAAGTAGATGAGAACTTTTGAGCCATTCTACCAGCACTTGGAATGGCTGGAATTTTTATACACAAAGTTAGAGTCCTTGCCCATGGTGTGTAACATGCTGGATTCAGCCTTTTTTTCTGCCTGAAAGCAGCTGAGTCCATTTCTTCTACCTTGTAAGATGGTACCCAAAACCACATTTCAGGGTCACTCTGTGGCCCTCCTGTGTCTTTGTGACACATACTTTGAGCTTTATGTGAAGCGAGCCAGCTAGACTGGCTCCACAGTGGAGGTCAGGGTACCTGCATGGAAGAAGAGGAGAGATCCAGTAGGAAGTCACAGCTGGTGTCCCAATTTCCATGCTCCAGCTTCATGCAGGTCATGAGGAGCTGACAGGCTGCGGAGGAGGGTTAATGAGAAAACTTTAAGTGCTGCATCATGAGTATCAATTTGCAGTTACAACCACAACCTACAAGTACTTTCCAGGCATCCAAGGAGGGATAATCTCTGTTGCATTAAGCTACAAAGGACATGGGAAGAAAAGGTATGAAAAGAGAGCAGCACCAAACAGATGATGTTTTCACTTTTATCCACAAGAAATATCAAAGAAGAGGAAGAATCCACTCTGTGGTGCACAAATGACCCTTCTTAAAGCTAGGCTGAACATCATCTGTCATAAGCCCCATCCTGTGATTCAAGACTTCACATGTCCTGGAGCAGACTAAAGGCACCAGGCCTGCCGCACACCCAGAGAGGCTGACCAGGGCTACCATGGACTTGGCAGACTTCTGATAAGCACACTTATTGCAAAACGACTTGAAGTTGACAATGTGTCTAAAAACACACACAATGTCAGAGAAGGAATGAAATGTTGCTTCTCTCTCCCTCCCCAGCCTCATTACAGGCTAAAGAAAAATAATGTATGGAGAATAATACTTCACTATCTAAAGAGTTTTTCTGGTTTCTAAATCTAGTGAAGAGTCATTGTATATTTTGACAGAAAAATGAATCAAAATAATAAAGTGAATACAAAATTATATTGCTGTCAATAATTTAATTTACACAAAATAGCACTGTGACATGGTAATTGTTATATATGATGCAGCATTCAGTATAATATTTGGAGAATGCATTATAGAAAGTCAACATTTAACTACCAAAATCAACTTACATAATCAAAGCTGTCAGGGAATCTTTACAGTTTTATATTAATTTGAATGTAATTTACTATAGAGGTGTCATTCTTAGAGGTGCTTACAATAGTTAATGATCTCTGCATTTCCATTATAAAATCCTATTTTCAAAGGTTTATAACTTGCTCTTAAGAACTCTCAGCCCTCCAGCACATTTTCCTTTTCTTTACAAAAACTATGTTGGATGTTTTAAACTTTTCTCTCAGAGCAGAAAGTGTGATTAATTTCAAAATTCATTCTGAGAATTTGCTAATTTGCTGCTTGCTACCCAGGGATCTCAGAAAAAGAAAGGTTCTTCACAGTAGAAGACATTAAAGTTACATAATTTTCTTCTACTTTCCTGACTATTTTACCCCTCAAATAATTTTTCTTACTCCAGTGTCTAAACATCTTCCAATATTGCATCCAAACATTCTCTGCATGATTCCTTCTCTCCTCCTTACGTTGCTGCCATTAAGCTTTCTTCCAGGTCCTTCTCCATCTTGAACTTGCACTCCTGGCTCTCTTCTGTGTCTTCTCACAGATGTCCACACTTAGCTTGGCAATTGCAACTTCCACCTCATCTGTCAGGTAATCACAGAATCATAGAATGGTTAAGGCTGGAGGGACCTCAAAAATCATCAGGTTCCAACCTCCCTGCTATGAGCAGGGACACTTCACATGAGACCAGGTTGCACAAAACCTCAGCCAACATGGCCTTAAATACCTCCAGGGAGGAGGATACAACAACAACATTCCTAGGCAACCTATTCCAGCACATTACTACCCTCATGGTGAAGAATATCTTTTGGTATCTAACCTGAACCTCCCCCGCTTTCACTTAGAAACCATTACCTCTTGTCCTGTCACTACCCTCTCCAATGAAAAGTACCTCCCCATCTTTCCTGCAGCCCCCTCAGGTACTGGAAAGCTGCTGTAAGGTCTCCCCGGAGCCTTCTCTTCTCCAGGCTGAACAGCCCCAACTCTCTTAGCCTGTCTTCATAGCAGGGGTGCTCCAGCCCTTTGATCATATATGTGGCCCTTCTCTGGACCCTCTCCAACAGCTCCATGTCTCTTGTATGCTGAGGGCTCCAGAGCTGGACACAACACGCCAGGTGGGGTCTCACCAGAGCAGAGCAGAGTCCCCTCCCTGGCCCTCCTGGCCACACTTCTCTCAATGCAGCCCAGGACACAGTTGGCCCTCTGGGCTCCAGTACACAATGATGGCTCATGTTGAGCTTCTCATCTACTACCACCCCCAGGTCCTTCTCCTCAGGACTGCTCCCCTGTGCCTGGGGTTGCGCTGGCTCTCCTGGCTGCACATTTCCTCAGCCTCAGCCTTTTTTTCAAGCTGCAGCCCTAACTCACTTTTCCAACTCATTAGAAGTCCAGTAAATAGTTTTGCCCTAGCAAGTACATTTCTCTCCCTGATCTTACAGGCTTGATTCATACCAGACATTACCCATCAACCCACCTCGACCTGCTGTGTTGGTTGGTGATTTCCAGTTTACTAGCCACAGGAACTACACAGCCCTGAGGCTTTCATATTACTTCCCCCCATCCCAGGCTTTCTGCCCAGGAGGTAGGACACTGCAAACTAATTGTTCACAAACACAGTTACAGGTCATTTCCCAAACCAGAATTTGAAAGGCAAATTGTCCACACAAATCTATTATCCATAATAAAAACAAAGCAAATCATTACCTTGTCTGCTTTGACAGACCTGCTCCAGTTCATGGGTCTAGTTTTCCCAAATCCTGCTTATTTTCACTTTTTTCATCCATGCCAGTTAGCTGTCATTTTGGATCCCCAGCTTTCTGTAGCCTCAGTGTTACTAGACCAGACATGCTTGAGCCAACATACACAATTGTATAAAATTCTAAATCATCACAACAATGTAAATATCCAGATTTACACGGAAATAGTTTTGTTTCTTGTCCAGGATGTCTTTATTTTCCATGTGAGAAAAGCTTTTTAATGTATTTGTGATGCTTTGTTCTAGCTTATTCTGTCTTTATATGGTAATTTTTTTGTCCAGTGCCAACAACCTAGCCAAAACTTTCCCTTTCCTTTTTTGAAAAAAAATTAATGTATTACTCTCTAATAATTCAGTGATGTCACAAATAAGATAGGAATCTCCTTTCCCTTATGCATATTGATAACAGATCTGCAGTTTTGGGGAAAAAAATATTTTAAAACATCTGTTGCTTACATATCTCATTATCGAAGCTGAAAAGAAAAACTATTTCACAGGCATGATGTTTTGATGATGGACGTGATTCAAGAAAAATGTGGTCATATTTAGACTGGATAGAACTGGTGACTGACTCAGCAAGATATCTTAACTCTGTAATTAGGACAGCTAACAATGAGAAAGACAACACTGGGGCTATTCTGTTTGATCCTTCAGATTCATAATTTAGTGGTACAAAGAAACTCTATAAATCACTTTTTTTTTTCCCCCAGTGGATATTCAGCTTGACACAAGCAGGATGAATGCCTGGATAAATCATATTCTATTGAGGCATTTGACACTCTTGAGATTTTTTATTCTGGTTTTGGAAAAAAATACTAAAAGACTGGATGCAGCAAGGACTACTGGCTGAAAGCTTCCGGATGTTATTTCATCATTGTTTGTGTTGAGAAAACAGAACTAGAAGATGAAACTTTAAAATTGCCAGAGAAGTCAGGGATATATGGATCTCTCTTCTCACAGAACAAACGGGACCTGATAGGCACAGGACCTTAGAGGATGCTCTTCCAGACTGGCTGATGATTCTTGCATTTTCACAGTCCCCCATAGAAAGATCTACCAGACTGGTTTCTCTCCATTGAATACTTTTACTCCTTGAATCTCAATGAAGAGGCTTTCCTCTGATGTAGGTAGTGCTGCCCGCTCTCCCGAGGTTGACGCCCACTTCATTCAAGTATTCCTAGTGCAGCAGGGATGTCAGTGGCTACTGGCTTGCAGCCAACATCCCACACATTTCCTTCACAGCAAAAATGCCTTAATTCTGACCCACTGCCTTTCAAGTAGATAGTGAAGAAAAAAAAAAAAAATCAGTCACAAAGAGCTTTGCTTTCATCTGTATTTCTCCTTCAGAAAGATCTGAAAAAAATCAAAACATCAGACTTTGTCCTTTCCTCTTTTTCAAGGTCCACGGTCAGCAAGGGTGAGGGTTGGTGCTGCTGTTCGAGCTTGAGCCCAAAAAGAAGCTGAAGGCGTTCAGACAGTGGTGCTTACAGATGAAGTACAGGGAGTTTGTGAGCAGGGTAACTGCAGACGGGATGGACTGCGTTGCCTGCCATTGTGCCAGCAGATGCATCCAGTACCTCTCCGGCTCAGCAGCTCTTCTGTGCCTGGGTCCTTCTGCATTAGTTCAACCATCACGTCCTGTAGAAGCTTGTGTTTCTCAGGCAGGGCACTGGAAAAAACAAAACAAAACAAAAAAGCAGAAGGGACAGTAACTTTTGTCTCTCAGCTGCAGTTTTCCAACCTCAGCACAAATATGAGGAACACTGCTGATGTTATCTGATAACTGCAGGGCAGTATGTTCCAAGCCCAGCACCCGAATGGACAAGAAGAAAACGTACATGGTTCCAAACTGGGCACTTAACAGGCCTAGCACAGACACTACTAATGAATTTGAGTTGTCAAAAATTATGCAGCACACATGTATCCTTACACCCACAAAAGCCCAACATAAACATGTTTTTATGACCAGTGCAGGGATAAAAATGAAAGAGCACAGTGGAACAAAGCTGTCCATTTCATAACTCCATTGCACATAACCCTAAGAAAAATCAGCACAGTTATTATAATTATTAATCTAGCCAAGTAGAGGTGAAGAGAGGTACAGTGAAGCTCACTGGGAATCTGGAGCCCAGGATTGCAACTGATATACTAAGACGGCTAGAATCAGAAGCCAGGGAGAAGGGTTGACAAACCATTTAGTTGATTTCGAGTGCTGCTGACAGGATGAAAGAAAGATAAACCTCCAAGTTACCAAGTATTGGGAAAGAAAACCACAAAGACAACAACAATCTGCAAAAAAACACCAAGTGCAAAGTAGATGGCAAAATCTTGTGATAGATGTAGAAAGATAGCCTATTTCTTTCAGTGGAACAAAAAAGTCTGGATAACTAGAAATAAGATAATCAAAATGGAAAGAAAGAAATTGATTAAAGAAACCATTACACTGACTTTGCATAAATAAAGTTTCAAAGATTGCACAAATGCTAATCTGAGGAGCTGGATGGCTGAAAGTTTGGAGACAGTTAAGACATTTCATTCCCTGATATCAGGGATAAAGGTAGAATTTGAATGGAGATTAGATGCATTTGGCATTGTTCCACCAGATCATGATCTTGGAAAAATTACATGGAAAGCAATGTTGCAATATACTGAATTTAAGGAGATTTGCAAAACATGCAGATGAACTCCAGGAACAAAACTAAAATACTAAGAAGAACATAGGTTAAAATACAAGCTACAGAAAACTGACAGCAGGAATGATTTCAGAAAAAAAAAGAGGATAGGTACATTGGATAATACAGAGGAAAAAGGCTGGCACCCATCATTGCCATGACACTTGCATTATATCTCACTTCCAAGTGCAGAGTCCAATTTGGGAGAAGGCAAGAAGCAGAATATTCACTTTTTAGGGGGGGAAAAGAAAGGGGGGGTTCTTCCTTTTATACATTCCTGTGTCAGTAGCCATTTTATGGGGCTGCCAATCATGGCAAATCAACTAAAAAGCCAGAATATTTTCTAAAGAATCTACCTTCCTAGCGAAAGATTTAAATGTTGACTGTGTACAATCCAGCTGCTGCTTTTAATCTTTCCCTGACAACAGTAGTTGTTTTATTACTTTGACAGTCATTTTCAGCCCATGAATAGTACCACAGTCCTTGTAAGATAGGAAAATTCTTTTGATCTACTATTTCACAAGGTTTAGCAATGGACAAAGGATTTTTCTGGGATACTTGGTCACACACTTGTTGAGGTTTAGGCTTAGAGCTAATAAAAAACCATTTGTAGAAACACAAAAATCATGTTTGATGAATAAAGAGTGGCAGAAAAAAAATATAGTATTAAAATGCTACCTATTAATAGAAAATTACAAATGAGGTTACTCCTGAAATAGCTTTGATACATTGCCAAACTTACTTTTTACTTTCCCACTGTTTTCATATAGTCTTATCTAGAGGAGAGAAAATACGGCTGGGAGATAAGCATTGTGTATAAGCACAAAAAAGGAAGGCATTTCAAGCTGTCTGTAACGACTAAGAGAAACTGGGAGAAGACTCAGAGACGGAGCAGTTTCCCAGCATAATGGCTTGTTCTATTTGTGCTACAAATAAGAACTGTATGCTTTGTGCAATCTGAAAGACTGTGTAAAGCCTAAAATAAATTTCCAAGAAAGAATAAAAAGCTATTCATGAATCACTTTAAGTGAAAAAGTAATGGTAAATTTTCAAATCTGTAATTTTATTAGCACAGGTTGCAGTACTTTGAGCTCTTACATGTGTGCTTAAATTCACACATGTGCTTCCCATTTTCTTATCTTATTCACGCTGGAACCCATTCTATTTTCCCTTATGTATAAGAAATTAAAGGAATTAAAACAGAAGACCTTTGTGATATTAAAGTGTTGGACTTGGTAGAGTAGGGTTAATAGTTGGACTATATTAGTAACCAAACTGATGAAGCCTGAGTTTCCTTTGAACACTAAGGCTATTGGCATTGCCAATTTCCATAAAGAGATTCCTTTCTAAAAATCTACACCAAGCTTAAAATTTAAACAGAGTAAAAAGAAACAATTCTCCTTTTAGCTTGGTGCAGTTGGAAATCAGTCATCTTGATACTTATATTAAATTGGCCAGAAGGAAATTAAAGGACTTGCTATTAAAGGAAGAACAGAAGTACCTCCCCCACTCCCTGTACTGCTCAATTGTTCACCTATATGCCATATTTTTTAAATAAGTCCATTTCAGAAGACAAAACCATTAGATTTCATATCTTTTGCCAGACAGCTTTTTTTTTTATAGTATCTTGAAATTTCCACAGAATTCCCCAAAATCACTTTTTCTGGCAAAATATCAGCCTGACTCCTACACTCTAGCATTCACAACACAAACATTTTACTTTAGTATTTTCAGATAAGCCACTGCCCTCTGGTTTCATTACACTCTCTTGACAAAAAATAGAGATGTCTCTGTGCAGTTATTATTAAAAAAACAGTCCTCCAAAAACAGTCAAAACTGACCTCAGCATCACTGACCTCAAAAAATCAGCTTTCAGTGCAAGCAGAAATCTTCACCTCTGTTCTTCCAGTTTTACAGATCTCTAAATGAAGTCTTTTTAAAGACTTATTCTTGTCCTAAACACTTAACGTTATATTTTCAGGCCCACTGCTTTGGGATAATGCACATTTGAGCTTTGCATATATGAGATTTTCTTTTCCCAATTTTTCCTCCAGGTTAGGAAGATTCAGAGGGAAGCATTTAGGCTCTGGTGCTTGTTAATTATGTTCAGAGGTTCCTATAGAACATCAGTCTCTTGCATCAGAACATGCCTAGACTGACGACCTGACTAGAATTTCCCCACTCAACCCCCTTACCCAAGTTATGCCCTTATTGACTCTTGGACTTTCTCTTTGGGACCTCAGTTCACTAAGGAGGGAAAGATGGAGGAAACATCCATTCACCACAGGAAACACAGCCCCATGTTTCTACATCCCTTCTGTCCCATATTGCAAAGTGCTTAAGACAATACATTGTGCAGTAAAAAGGAATGAACATTGGAAGGCACAAGCAGAATTGTGCTCTGATCATCTGTACAAACTGCAGTCCATGTAGGTGTCCTCTTCTCTGAGTATTTTAAGTAACAAAAAAGAGGTCTGGCTCTAAAGGCTACCAAAGCCAGGAGCAGTTGCCCCCTATTGAAGTAAGACTATTTCTCCCAGCACAGCAATGCCTGGGGAGCTCCTGCTAACCCAGACTGCCACTGGCTGCCACCGTGCAGATGACAAGATCATTGCACGTATAAGGCAGCATCTCCACAAGGCCTGCAGGAACTTGGTGTGAATGGGACTGGTTAAGCTTCAGGGGGCAGAGACCACCCCATCAGGACCATTCTGTTGCCTACAGTCATGTTTATTTAACTGACTATCTACATCTGCAAAAGCATCAACTTCCCAACAAATTATTCATCAGCAGACTAGCTCCACGCTTTCTGATTTCCAACACTGCCTTTCAGGATATTTCATCTAATAAATCTGAAGTAGGTATGAATAAACAATCATGGCATTATACTAAGCTCATTCATTATGCATCAAACTACACAGTGCTCAAAGTACACACAATACTGGGAGCTCATGGAAGATGAGTCTGCAAAAGGAAAAGATTACTATCTACATGGTCAGAAACTTCATTTCACTTTTAGCTTCACCTGTTCGGAATGTTTTAGTTAAGAATGGATTAATAATTTCCACATTCTGATTGACCGATTGAGCATATGTTATCTCTATATGATATTTCAATGTTCTACACACCGCACCTAAGAAGAATCAGATTAAAGTCTTTCTAGTGCAGTGTCTGTCTCTGTTCATTTGCAAAATACAGCTAATCTCCCATAATTCTGAGTGTGACCAGAGAAACAATGCAGAGCTTTTCACCTTAGAAGGGGAAGAAAGAGAGAAAGAAAAAAGAAAGTTCCCTTCTCAATAAGGAATGAAGGGCTTGATCTCTTGGCATCAACACACTGACTCAGACTCTCTATTGGAGAAGGAGACAAATGGTGTCTTCTGAATTGTAGTCCCAGTTTAAGCTTTTCTGCATAGTGGAGCAAATAATAAACATAAGACCCTCATTAGCAGATAAAGCTTTCCAGAATAGTGCCTGGGAAATAATTTGATTCCTAAACACTCAGAGTTTCAGCCATTGGCAAAAGACAAAAGGAAAGGAGAGGCCAAGAGACCTGGCACTAAGCTGTGCTTCTAAGGGCCCTCCTGCACAACCTCTTTCAGGCACTTGCAGACATTAACTGCTTTGTTTCAGGCTCAGCACTTAGAACTTCTCCCCTTCCTCCTTGATGTGACAGCGACTTCTGCAGCAATCACATTCTCCCACCTCCTTTTGGGGAAGCTTGTTTTCTCCTGGCTTCACTCACCCTGTCTGAAGTATCAGTCAACATCCAGCACTGCTGCATCAAGGGATCTCCCGCAAAATGCAGGTCAGAGTTCTCTCAGTTTCATGGTAATCTAAGAAATAAATTATGCTGATGTAAAAAAAAGGTTTTAATCAACAAAGAAGGTCTCCCATAGCAAATAACACCCTTGCACCTCATTTCTATGCCATTCTCCCAGCAATCAGTCCCGGTCAGGGAGTTACAGCATCTTTCCAACAGTTGACATGAGCACCATCAATTCCCCTTCCTCCCAGTTCCCATCTTCTCCCTTAAATTTTATTACAGGAGATGAGGATACATCCTCCTCTGGTAAGAAATGCAGTGTATATATAAGGAAAAGCACAAAAAATAGAAAATAAGCCTGTTGAATTTGTACAGGTTATATGTATACATATACAACATTTGTATTTGTATACCTGTCATCCAAAATTTCTTACCTATAACTGAGAGAACATTTGATTTGCAGTTTGGGGTATGTGGTTTCTCATAAAAACATATGAGGCTCCATTAGAGATAAATGTTTCTTTTGAACACATAACACTGCAACAGCAGGAAAATATCCGTGCAAACCTTTTATGGGTGCTTTGTTAAGCTTTGCATTTGTGTAAACCCAACAGTCTTCAGTAACACCTCAGTTAAAAAAATCACTCACCAATTTTCTATGAACAGTTCTTTAAACAGAGAAAATGTCTGGATCTCTGATAAATGGAGGATCAATAAGAAAACCAAGTGTTCAGAAAATTTTCAACAAATGAGGTAATTTTGTGATGCATATTAAGACCTCTCAGAAAGAAAAACATTTATTGCTAAAAAATTTTCAAAGCTAGATATGTAGGGCTGTTGGATTTTTTTTTTAATCAATAAACTGAAGGAAACTGCAGAATTGATACTAATATTGCCCCTTAACAGTTCTTGCTGTGAGACTTCCTCATAATCTATTTAAATTTAATTTCATAAATATCCCCTGAAAGCAGAGATTTTAAAACCCAGAAATTACCTGAGTCCCTTTGCTGAAAGGTGAAGTGAGCTGTATTTAGAATCACCTTTGCAGAAAGTGAACACCTCAATAAATGCTCTGCATGGCCATTTGTGACAGCAGGTTATGTGTCTGCCAACGCAACCTACATTTTTTACACTAATAGTACAAGTCAGAATAAATGTCTCCTCTCATGTGACAGACGTTTGGTAAAGCAGAATTGGCCTGGTTGATTAGGAGTACGTGTCAAACACAGATAATGGGGGAATCCCTTTCAGCAGCAGCACACAACCTCCGCAACGATAATGAGACCAATTTAACTAGCCTTCTGTTTTACAAGAGATATTAATTGCAGTCCTGATGCACAGGGTACAATTTAAGATAAAATACGTTAAAAGAAGGGAAATTTTATTTCATTTCATTTTTGTCACAATTATAAATTTCCTTGCAGGGTCATGAATCTCCCTGCTGCTGATCTAAATACTCTGGGTGGCTGACATGCTACTGTAGAACAAAGTACATTGTTTTGAAGGCTGCTGAACACTGGAAGAATGTCAGTCTCTTCCATTGCATCTTTCTGCCATTATGATTTTTATTCTAATCTGGGCAATTTCTGTTTGTTTGTTCATCTTGTAAAAACACTAAATGAAGGCACCATTCCTGTGTACTCATCCACAAGGATGCTTCTTCATCTCTCACCAGTACAATTATGATCTTATAAATTCTTCTGCAAGTGCTCCATTTGATATTTCTTTGGTGAGGCTCACAGACTCACAGTTAAGCACACATTCAAGTGTTGTGCTGGACTGGAGTATCTTCACCCAATGAAATCAGAACTTCCAGTTCACTGTTTCAATAGTTACATCCAATTACTCTTCATAATAGAATATGTGCTCTCTGTGTATTATGTAAACTTTGTATAGCCAAACTGTGTGCTCTCAGGCCTTTGATGGAGGGAGAGGGTGGACTTGCCAGATGGCAGGTGCTCCTGGCTGCTGCATGGCAGTGAGGGTGCTCCCCCAGGCTGCATCCTCACCTGTGGGTTGACCAGCTGCCCGTGGCAAGTGCTGAGCAGCGGTGCTGCTCGCCGGCACCTTGTGGCACAAGCCTCAGCCACCAAGCTACACTTCTGCTTGTGCTGGGGGAATTTCCAGCAATTCTAACAAATTCAGTCTTAGTTCAGCAAACATAACCTGCTTCTGAACCAGATCTGGGTTGTCTTTTAACAACAAGTACACTTGCACTGAAACACAGTGACTACTAAGCTCTGCCTATAATATATTCAGTCCTAAATATTCCCACATTACATCAAAATGGGAGAAATTTAGAGAAACTCAGTCCTTATTCCTAATCCAACCATCAGGTTAGAAGAGTTCATTTTGCTTAAAGATACTGCAATGGCAGCTTTGCAGACAGCCTTGTTGCTAAAGAGCTGAAACTTAAAGCTGTTCATAATCCTAAACCTCTTGTCTTGGCAACGCCAAGAACTCAAAAAATGCAACATATGCAACCTGTGAATTTGCCCAGTACCTTGGCCATCAAAAGGTTGATTTATTTTTTTCTCCTGATTGAGAAGGAAATAGGTGAAAAAAAAGCAAAAATGGGCTTTTCTACAAAATAGGTGAATGGCATTTTTTCTTTTTCAGCAAGGAACAAGGACACTCACAAAGACAAATAATTCTGGGGGAAAATTCAGCACTTATAGAGGGCTTCATGTGCTAGCCTGAGATATGATCTCAGACAGTTTAGGACATGCTAACAGTGGAGAGGCTAAAGCTGCTTGCTCTGAGAGTCCCAGCAAGGCCAGGCTCACTAGCAGGGTGATCACCTTAAGGGACTTTGGATGACGTGTCAGGCAGCTTCCAAGAAAACCTTACTTTCATATATTGGTGTCAGCAGTGAAGTTCACCATTTTCTGCACAAAGTCTGCATTCTTAGAAGAGTTTAATTTGCTTCTGAAAAGAGGTCCTTTAAAAATTATAAATATGTCATTCACAGTAACAGAACCTCAGCACGTACTCCCATACCTGTTGAACCAGAAAGCAATTCTGACACCGGGAAGGGCAGCTCTTTTCTGCTTGTATGGAAATGCTGAGAACATTCCAGGTGACCCTGCATAGATATAAAAGGACCAACAGAGTTTTTTTAGGCAGGACTTTCTGATTGTAAGAAAAAAGAAAAATACACAGATATGAGAACACCAGCTGGTAAAATTATTGAAAAACCACTTCATGATTCCATGATTTTTGTAGTTGTGGGTTGATTTGTTTTGTTTTGTTTGGTTCTTTCAATATTTTCTTTCATGTCATTTCTGACAATATTCTTGCCGAGATTATTAAACTTTTATGAAAAGTATCATGTACATATAAGTTACTTTATTAAGTACAGTAAGTTATCTTCTAGCAACTCTCTTCCACATTTTGAACACTGAAGAGTAGCCTAGAATAGTGATAGCTCACTGCAACATTTTAATGTTGGAAAATATATTAGTTTTCAGTAATCGCAATGACTCATCAAGAAAGAGAAAGAAGAAAAGAATGAATATATTATCTCATTTTGATTGTCTTTCATACTGCCACATCATGAGCAAGTAAAAGCCTCATGTATGTAAAAGCAACATTTCTCTCTCCAGCAGGGAGATCACTTACCCACCAAGTTGGGATGAGCCCTTTTTCATGACCCCTGTGAAAGTCACCCCCACTCCCGCACAGTTAACACATTCCAAAGATCATCTGTTGTCTCAGTGCCCCTGATCACTTACTAACCAATGGAGTCTGCTACACTGGAATTAACCAAACAAACTGTTCCAAGCTTCAATCTTCTAATACAGCAGCCAGTGCAACACAGGATGATGTCATCTCATGAGTCCCATATTTGTACACATTCAGTGCAATAAAGATGTGTGACATACGGCCTTCTCTGTGATCAACACGCTAATTGATATTTTCACCTTGTTCTGTCAAAGCTGCTTCCTAAATTAAGCACCTGTGAGTAAATAATAGCCAGGGCAGATCTGTCCTCTTACACTGGAATTTCAATGACCTTGATATAACCTGGGAGCATCCAGAAAACAAAACAAACACTACACAGGAAAGCTATATTTTCAAACCACCAACACAGACCTGCCAGATGACATCTAGACTTCTCAGGGTCAGTGCTCCCCCACTCCATAGCCTGGACAAGGAACGTGGGAAGGTGTCAGATGCATCTTAGCTTATTTTGTTTGGCTTTTCCAGGACACCTGAAGCACTCCAGGTGAGCATGTAGCTGACATCCTCTTGACTCTTCCCTCATGGCACCAGATCTCTGGAAGTCTACCAACAGCAGAAGCTGCCCGGACCCCCTGATGCAAGGCAGCAGCTGCAACAGATGAAGACATCCAGTTATTGGTTTATACACTCCAGCCTTCTACCAAACATCCCAAATCCACAGTTCAGACCAAGCCCTTCCTTCCTTGCTAAAGTTAAAGGTAATGCTTAATGTCCAGGTCAGCAGTACAGAACAGGTCTGGTACCCTGGGGTATGAGATTTTGTGAGTCGGGGAGTGCCTGTGAAAAGTGGTGTTAGCTGGTCTCCTCTCGGCTACTGTTAGAGGAAGGTGCTTGGTGTTCCAGGGGAAATTAGAATACTCTAAGCTCACAAAGTATTTAAAATGCAACTACTTCAAAAAGACTGGCTACACTGCTGAAGTTTTCAGCAGTGGCTTTCAGAACCCCACCCTCAGTGAAGCAGAAAGAAAAGAAATGGGAGCTCAGCATTTCTCACAAAAACGAGCTATGTAAAACCCCTAGGCCAAAAATACTCCTCAGAGATCCTCGGAGAGCATAAAAGATCAAAACTTCAACCTCAGCCCTGTGTATCTGAATTGCTAATAGATGCTCAGTACTGTCTCCATCTGCAGCATCACACAACGAGGATTAGAGGTAATTATGTTTTTAAGGGAAGGGAGAGTTTCACATTGCCAGAAGCATCTTCAAGAGTCAGACTCAAAATTATGATATAGCATTTTCTGCCTTTCCCTGCACAAGGTTTTTCAATCACCAGTTTATGAACAGCTGCACCAATACTGTGCTGTTAAATAACAATGGGACATTGCAAAACTACAAAGGCTTGTCCTGTCCATTTAACCAGTGTGTCACATGGAGACAAAGCATAATGCAGCCCTGTGAAAAGTCCACCCACAAACTTCATTTCACACTATAGAATGAGGCACTTGAGTTCTCTGTCTTCCTCCTCTCACATGAGTTCACACGATAGCAACTTAAAGATTTTGGAGACTGCAGAACACAGCCTTCCAAAAAATCACCCACTTAAAAAAAAAAATTAAAAATATTTCTCTCTTAGTCAAAACTCTTGTGTCCAGTTTGGTTTAAAATGTAAATAAAACAATAAAACAGAGCAATTGCCATTGAAGAGAAAAGCCATGTCATCTTGTTAAAATCTAACATTTTGGAATTTGAATGCACAGCACTTTTAAGTGGATATAAAATACTATTACCAGAAATAGAATGTTTTTCATTAGTGAAACATACTGCTTTAAATTGCAAGAGAAAGTTTAAAAAACAGTGTGGTATTTGTAATCAAACAGGAGATATTTATTTAATCAATCTAACCCACAACAAAACATCCATTATACTGGCACAGAGGTACCAGAAAGGACAACCCCCCTCCCCACATGCACACACACACAAACACATGTTCCTCTTCCCCAAAACTGGCAGAACAGCCATGCAGCTCCAAAAGGAGAAGTTAAGAGAGCAACAAAACCAAATATTAACTGTTGGAAAAAGACATCCCTCAGCAAAGCTATATTTGGAAGGCAGTGTTATGTTGCTACCATAGTCTGTTGAGGGGACTACACAGCAAAGGTAGTGTCACAGCAAAAAGAAACTAAAAGGAAAGGATAGCAAAGAGGATTTAAAACTACTATTTTAGGAGTCTATTTTCCCCAAGCAGAGAGGTAGAAATTGGTGAGGACTGTAGCTAAGCAATCAAATATTCCTGGAAGAAGTCCTTTATATAAACAGCTGAATAATTTCATTCCTGTTTGGTTTTATTCAGAGTTTTTAAGCCCAAAAATAACTGCTTTAAGCATTTAATTTTATAATTTATTAATTACCTGCACTGGGACTACAAGAAACTTGGAACAATTTTCTTAAATGAGGAGACAGCTGATGGCTCAGGCTTCCCAACACTGCTCATCCTTAGCCTTTCTGAGAATTCATTGACTAATTTCCTCACCAATGTCCCCATGCAGCAGAGTCTATAAACCGCCAGCATTTACACTTGGTTTTAACAGTCACAAAAAAAACCCAGAAAATATCCTCCTGCAAAGCAAAGGGAGGCTGAGAGCTTTATGCTGAAGCAGCATGCAAACAGCTAACCAGATCCTGCAACACACTGACCATTTTCATCTTCCATAAACTCAAAGGGTGGATCCAGAGGCACAGACTAGGGACTTTTGCCTGAATGCTCTTCCTTTGGATGTTACTCCAACAACAGTTATATCCAGAAACTTCTTTAGCTAAGCACAATTGCTACAAAAAAGTGGTATTTCTGAACAAATGTGAAGAAGACTAACATCAACTAGCAGTCCCACTAAGTCACCTGTACTGATGCTACAGAAAGGCCCTGTTTTGGTCAGAGTTTAAGCACAGAAGCTGCTCCTTTGATTTTACAAGGGTACTTGCCAGATTAGGGACTGCAGGAGTCAAAAGACATGCCAGCCTTCATAATCAGGAGAAAGAATCCATTTAATTGTCATGGTTATATGAGGCCTTTAAGACCCCACTCTCTGACATGCAGGTGAAGACAATGAAATTATGGTAACAAACCTTGTGCAGATAGAACTGGAGCAGGGTAAGGCCCTCAGAGCCAGCTGAAAGCTGCAGAGAACCAGATGGAAGATCTTCCAGACAGCATAATCACATTTGCCTCTCAATAAAAGAAAAAGAAAGAAAATTTTGAAGTTGCCAGGTACAACTTCAGGTGCCAGTCTTCTTCAGCTGAAGACACTGAACAAAACTGCAGGAATGAAAAGCAGCTTACCCAAGGTGCTTCTGAAAAATTAAGCTAGAAGACTGTGATGGGAGCAGGATAAGTAACTTTTCTGCTGCCTTCTTAGGAACTCTTTCGAAAAAAACAGTGGTAAAATAAGTAAACAAATTAATAATCACTGACTTATTTTCCTCATTATTACATGACTCATACAATTCCAGAAGGGAAAGTTCCTCTGCAACTGGGCTGTTAAGACACTGTCTTGCAAATAAGAACTCTCTCTCTGTCTATCGTAATGGGTCTTGACATTGACATTGTCATGTTAATTTGCCAAATTCAATCCCAGTATTTGCTTGAATTGAAGCAGCAAAGAGATATGAACATCAACCACCAGCTAAGTCCATGAAACACAAAAGCTGCCCTTTTATGGTCAGCGGTACTATCCCACACTTCTCTTCCTTTTATCAAAATTCATCTTCAGATCCAGGAAAAATGCAGACTGGCTAAATTGTAAATTATCTTCTAGTTTCAGAGAAAAAGAGGAACTTTTTTTTTTGGGAAAAAAACCCAAAACACCACACCGAATTATTTGGCAGATCATGATTCTCAAAGAAAGCAAGCTAAAATGTTATCACAGCTGAGGTAAACGGGTAAAGTATTTGGCTGTAACAAAGACACCCATCTAACCATGAAATTTCATATTTGTGAGTTTCAGAGACATACTTGCTATTGCCTGACTCCCATTTGGGAAGGGCTTTGAGGCAGGGGAACAGAACTGAGATTAGCCTGGAAATGGGAGCCAACATGAATGCAAGGACTACGTGTTGATCAAACCGCTGCTCTATGTCAGCCCAAACTGCTGTTTTCAAGAACACTGTTGCTGCCTCAACTCCCTTCCTGGGGGAAGACATGTCTTTGTTATAGATTGATTACCAAGAGCATGAGAGCTAAACAACATATACTTGTACCCAAATTACATATTGTGTGGCTGCAAAGCTTTGGTTCAATCAAAGGCAGAAGCTTCAGAAAGAGCCAGCTGGGGACACGAATAGCTTGAAATTAATGAACTGTAGAGGTACAGTAGAATGCAGCATCACGTTGCATCTCTGGCTACCTTCACAAACAAGTATCTCAAGATGACAACACGCGTGTAAAAGTAAAATAAGCAGCAACACAGCAATGGGCAAGAAATTTGATCGTAACCTGTTAAACAAAGGTTAAAGGTGTTATGAGGCCATTGATCACAGGTGGGCACTTGACAGAAATGTGATACTCTGCACCTGATATAAAAAAGCTCTCTTAATCTCTTCTTTCACATGCATGAGTAACTCACACTGCATGTAAATGTCATATCTCTAGTAAACAATTCATTTAAAATCATTTATGTACAGCCAAAAATGTATTTTAATGGTATCTTTCAAAAGGTCAGATAATGCAAAGAAAACAGATGAAAAGGAGAAAAAAGCTTGCCCAAGTAATCATTTGAGTCTCCTACCACTAGCAGATATAACACAATTGTGTTTAGGAGGAAAAAACCCAAAGCATTACAGAAATTAGAAGGAGCAGTAGCAAGGCAGGGTCAAGAACAAGACTCAGGAAGTTCCCCTTAAGGCAGGTCATTTCAGGTTTAGTCTTGTATAAAACAGAATAAGAGAGCTTACTCTTGCATAGAGTATACAAGTATATATGTTTATTGTAACATCTTTCTAGGGCAGATGTGCTAAACCATAGGATTTGGCTCCAGATCCGATTTTCACATCCACTGGACTGTGGGATACGCCACATCCTGTGTGTTGAGCAGGTAATTTCAGGACATAAAATGAGCACTAGTTATGAAATTCACTTTCCAAAAATCTCAGTAACCAGAAGTCAAAATAACTCTGAACCTGCAGGACTACCTCTACTCTACAGAGTGCCAGACAAGCTTGACTTACAAATTTGCTATCAGACCAGGACAAGTTGGTCCTTCTGTATATGAGACAGTGCCTGGTGGCATCACTTGTACATTTATGTCTTAAACATTTTCCAAAAAATGTGCTTGAATTTTCCCTCCATCCATAGACAGCACATGCACTCACACACAAATCAGGGCAGATTCAGCTTAGCAAAAGAACACGAAAAGTAAAGTTACTATCTGCAAGCCCCTAACAGCAAAAATACCGCCTCTGGCCTTCCTAATGCCATGCTGGTGTATTCACATGCATCCCAGAGAGTTTAGAATAATTTTAAGGCAAATTTTGCCTCCACTTGCTGTTTGTCACTGTGTTTCTGACCTACACTGTCATTAATCCTAACAATTCAAGATGTTCTCTCCTTCAGGAGGAAAACAGCAAGAGGTGCTAAATGTGATGCACACTTACTAGCTGCATAGTGGCCTCTCAGACAGCAATAACCAAAACCAAACTTATCAGAACTTCCTTCTAACTTCTCAATTGACAATATAACTGTCTCTACCATCTCAAGTTATTGTAGAGCAAGAGTCACAGCAAATAGCTCCTCTAATTATCAGCATATTTATGTGTGGCCCAGCAATGGCCACTGCATGCAAAAGCTTTATCCCACTCCCCTTCCCCTTGGAACAAGCATCCAAACAACAGTGATGCGAGACAGGCAATCAGACTGTGTGGATGAGGCTTGGGTAGTCTGTAGAAGGTAGATTAGTTGGGTTTGGGCCTGCTGATCAAAGATCTTCCCAGCCTGGTGCATGGCCCATAGCAGCCTGAAGAATGACTCAACAATGTCACGTCCCTCTCCAAAATGACATCAGAGTTGGTGCAGACATGTGTTGCAGCAAAATACATTGTGTTCTTCCCACCTTGCAAACTCTGAGTAGGTGAAATATTTAAGTTACCCCTTCCAGCCTTCAGAGCAATCCATTAAATGAGGGACTTGTAGATGGAAAGGGTTTTGTCCAGGCAAGAGTACTGGAAAGGACCACCAGAGTCAGATAGGCATTTCCCCCCAGGCCAAACTGTTTTTTTTCCTTTTATTGCAATCTGCTGCCACTGCAGTGACCTAGGACATTCCTATGCCACTTTCTAATTTTGTGGCTTTTGATCTTTTACACTAATGGTCTCAGTTCTATGAGAGGGTGCTAGAAAGTTTCACTGCTTAGAATAAGAGGCAGGAAGGTGGATGGATGTTTTGTGGACCAGTCTGAACCGCAGATAGTTGGCATGTCTCTTGGCCTAAAATGATAGAAAATTACATAATTTGAATTGATTTTTGAAATGTTACATTGAAAGATAAAACATACTTTCAAAGAACAGTCTCAGACACTGCATGGAGAGAAAGGCAAGGCAAGTATTCAAGAAAGGAGAAAGGCACTGAGCCTGAAAATCTGTTTGAGTAAATTCACTCACGACATTAGTCACATAAACCAGTTCCTGAGCTGTGTATTTGTGGATCACAAGCATACTACTTGGGAAGGATAGCAGTTAAAATATTCTTTCCCAAAAGGCACCCACACTGAAGAAGTCAAAGGTCTCAGCCTGGTAAGGTTTAAACCTGTATTGAGCTCTTTAAAATTGTAGTGATTATTTTCAACAAAAGAATAATACAAAGAACAAAAATTAAAGGCAGAAGCAGGCTCCTAGCTATCTATAACCACAGGTGTAAAATTGTTTTCTCTTAGAAAGAATTAATATTACAAAATTAGGAGGTTTTTTGTATGTTAGTGCATAGCTTTACACTTCTTAATTTCTCTGTTCTTTCTCCTTCTGGAGAACAAAACAGGAAATTAAAAGCAAAAGCTCATGATAAACATACATTATGAAATATGAAGAATAATGGGACCAACTGACCACTCCAGTGATTATGAAAACTGTAAACTATTTAAAGGGAGCACTTTTCACTGTCTCTTCATTAGAGTCTGATTATCTCAGCCATTAACATTTGGCTCATATTATTATGATTGTGAAATACTGTTCACACTAATGGACAGAAGAAAGTTGACGTGGCTATCTTGATTAACTCATCAATAATCATTTGGAATAATTTTTCTTCATTCACTGGATGAATCATTCACATGTCCTTTAATAATGCACATTGTTGTAGATTAGCATCAAGATTACCCACCTTTGGGAGCTACATTCTACTTCAAAGTGTTGCTCAAAAGATATTTCAAATGTGAGTTTTACTTTAAAAAAAAAAAAAAAAAAAAGAATATTAGAAGACACTTACTTCTTTGTAATTGTTCAGTACACCAAGACATGTAGCTCTGGGGTTTTGCAACTGAGCTCAACCTTTAAGACACCAGATTCTCAATATGTAAAAAATATGCTCCCTATCTAGTTGCATCCTTCTCCAGAGAGTAAAGCAAAACTCTTTTTCCTCCTAAGACAAATACAAACTTTAATAATGAATTTAATAAAATGGAGTCACCTTTACCTAAACAGATGAGAATATAACTAAAGCCCACCAGGCTGTTTGTGGATCCAAATTTGCAAACCTCCACTTGCATAGGGTCTCAGAGCCAGTGTGACTGCACACTCTGACTGTACATGTGGAAGTAGGTCCTGAGATCTCAGCCCTACCTCCACACAAAAAGCCCTGACAAGTCAGCTTCTTGCTGAGGTTCACCTGTGCAGGACAGGAGGAGCTGAGCCTCTCACCCATGTTGGAACTAGGTGATCTTTAACAGTCCTTTCCAACCCAAACCATTCTATGATTCTGTGATTCTTCTGGCTCTAAGCCATGCGATGGTCACTGTGGCAGGCAAATTACATATTTCAGCTCTTTGCAGAAGCAGTTTTCACATGCCTCAAACAGATAACTCTCTGTGAAAGCACAGTGGCAACCACCTCCTCCTTGCAGGAGCCAACACTAATAGCCAAGGCAGCTCTCAAGATCCTCAAGAGTCTTGGCTTTTCCCATCTCAGAATATTTCGCTCTATCTCTTCTCCCAAAATCACTACTCACTTCCTCTCTTACCATTTAGCCCCTTACTACCCACTGTAATTAGACCTCCACAGCTCAGACAAAAGGCAAGCTACTTCTTCCACCTTCCCAACTGCACCCATCATCTGACAGGAACAACCACCACAAGTCAGGGGGTTAACACCCTGTGTCCCAACCATGGCCAGTGGCAGACTGTCACAAAGATGATAAAACAGCATAAATGTACAATCCTACATCTATGACACACTTTCTGACTCTGCAGCAATTTGCAGCTTAGGTGCTTTCTGACCCAGGCAGGGCATCGTTGCATTTAAAAGACGGATTTTTTCTTCCATTTATTTTTCTAATTGTTTTATTTTGAACCGTGCAACCCTGTTAAAATCCACAGCATCCCATGTGATGACTTTACAGAGTTTAACTGCACACCCTGTGGAGAAGTGACTTGTTTTCAGTCTGCCATCCGATAATCTTTTTGGGTGGCTCCTGGTAGTGTTATAGGAAGATACAAGGAATAGTAATTCCCTATGCACTTTTTTCAAGACTGTCAGGATTTTACAGATTTCTATAATCTCTTCATTGTCTCTTCCATGCAGAGAAGTTATAACCTTTAAACTAGCTTACTGCAATGACTAAACTGGCTTTTCTATCTGTTTCTTCCTCTTTTCCTATTTTCATTTTTTCCACTAGTGAGCACTGACTAAATGTTTTCAAGACGTCTGATAATGCCATCATCATAGTTATCAGTTATACGTTAATTTGCTTTAATCTGTACAGAATTCTGCCTTTTTTATTTCCTAGACGCTATAGCATGGAACTGTTCTGTACATCTTTTAAAGCCTTTATTTTCTCAATATGTTTCTTTACATGTCCTAAAACATCTGCACCTGCTTTACAAGTAATTCTCTGCAAAGATGTAGAACAGACCAGGACTAGCATTAGTTCCCAAAGGACCCTGCTGTGACATCTCTCCATTGGGCAACCAAATAATTTATTCTTGCTCCTTGTTTTCTCTCTTTAAATACCTCATTTATCCATGTGAAGAACTTTCATTTTTCATGGTTCATTTTAATTATGAGGCTTTTGGGAGTGGCCACACTAAAACAAGTCTAAAATAGGGAAAGAGGGAAAAGGAGAATCAACAAATGACTCCAATTTTTTTTATTTCCCACTTTCTCTCATTCAGGCACACACATCTAGGTTACAATCTGCCATGAAAATCCTGTTGGTGAAGACTACTGCATTTTCTCCCTTTGTAAACAGTCTTAAACAGCACGGTTCCCAGTTGCTGTTATATGATTATTCTTATAACAGCAACAAAATCACCAAGCATCATTTCATTAATTCACCCCCTGAAAAACTGTTTCACAAGAAGAACGTTACCATTGGGGATGGAGGAGAATAACATTTGTTTGGTAGTAAGGATTAATTGGAAAATAAACTGTAAAACGGAGGCTTGTGGAGGAATAAATAACATAATGGAATATTTGGGGTATTTTCCTATCTTTATGTACAGTAAGTAACCTATATAAATACCCCACTCAGAGATGAGAATAAATGCCACATAAATATTAAAATACTTTTTATAGTTACAATGGGAAACACATCTTCCTGTGCTCTACAGCTGAAATAGTGCTTATCTGCTCTTTTCTCTCCATGCTTTATGTAGCAGCTATTTCAACAGGCTGAACCTGCCTGCTGAGCAAGGAGGGCAGCTGTTCAGCTGGTGCACATTTCCACCGCAATGGCTCCGGCAGGAACATTTGCACCTCCAGCCAACGCTACTGGCACCGGCGCTGCCAGCGGGATCTGCGAGATTTCCGCTCCTTCGTACACCTGTCGTATGACAACACTTGGATGGTGTAGGTTTGTCATGTCAGGAGACACAATTCAAGATCTCTTGAGCGTGTTCTTGAAGCTCAAAAAGAATATAAACAATGGGATTGACATGTGGTTTTACGATCATTGCTACAAAACATTTTATCAGCTGAGGGACACTACCCCAAGCTGCAATATATGTTCATATGAATAATTCTTAGTTAATCAGGTAATTCTCTTTATTTGCCTAGGGTTTTTTTCATTTATTCTCACTTCTTAGCCATTGCAGACCAACCACTGTTTGTGTCCAGTTTGGGAAGGCCTAGCAGCTGGACATTTGAGCCCTTGGAAGCAAAAATACTTTTTTGCTACCATCAGCCACTAAGATTTGCAGAATAAAAAATAAATTCATTTTCTCCCTTCTGCTGCCTTGTCATTTTTATGAAGTCTGAGAAGATAGGGGCCTTGAAAAGTCACCACAGAAAGAGAGAGGGGGGAAAAAAAAGTGAAATTAAGACTTAGACATTTAATCAGTTTTTCTGAATAAAAGATCCAAGGAACTGAAATTCCTACATTTAATGATAAAAAAAAGTTTCTATCAAAATCTACACCTTCTACCCAAGGAAAAAATATTTTTGAATAAAATTCTGTTTTTCAGTTGGGTAAGGTTTTGGCTGAGAAGCTTTCATCAGTTTTACTAGACCAGAAAGGAGATGCCACTCAGGGTCTGTTTCTCTTTTCATTGTTATAGGAAGAAGTATTTATATAGAAATAGTCTTCATGCAGTTCCAAGTCTTACATGTTCTCAGATAAATAAATTTCTGTTGTTTTCACAATAAGCACAGTTGCAAATATTTTCTGGGGCATGTTTTTGTACACACATTTACATTTCATTGCTCTCTTGTTCCCTGAAAATTGCTCCTTTAACTGCCTTTAATTAAGAAGCCTTTGTGCTTTTGATCCATATCATCTTTCCTTAATAATTAATGGATCACAAAGGTACCAGCACTTAGTGAAACCATTGTTTTTCTTCATTAGTTTATTTGAGAACTGAAAGTTGTACTTTCACTCATCACTTGAGTCATAACATGTCAGCAGAAACTTTTAGAGCACTAGGAAGTGAGAGTGTGAAAGTGAACAAAGACAACCAACATTATTTGCCTGCTCCAGCACAGAAACAGGGTCTGTCTACTACACAGTGGAAGCTATTTATGGACTGATGAACCCAATTTGCATTAACAAGTTCACTTAAAGATTTATGCAATACCCTGTCATAAAATACATTGTTGAAAACAATCGAAATAACTGGGGAAAAAAATGTCATTGGAGTAAAACATTAATAGGTTAAATTTTTCAGTTTTTTGATTAAGATGCCCCTGTTTGTGAAAAAAAAAATAATCAGGGCCATTAACAACACACCATTTAATTGGGAGTAAGAAGTGAGAGGAGTGGGTCATTAGCTACAAAGAGGAAGACCCTCAGCTTTTCAGTAATATAGCTGCACTGCTGACCCATCGCCACATAAAGTCAAATTAACA
The DNA here is from genome assembly GCF_020740795.1 of Apus apus. Lineage (NCBI taxonomy): Eukaryota > Metazoa > Chordata > Aves > Apodiformes > Apodidae > Apus > Apus apus. The sequence continues at coordinate 31,544,621 of NC_067285.1, forward strand.
CCTCACAATGTCTAAGTGGACAAAAACAATTAAATCTTGTTTCCAAAAAGCACACCCGTATAGGAAGTGTAGGATATAATTTGAATGTTATTCTTTGCTCTGAAGATCTACAAGAAACCAAAACCCAGACCAACAAGAACAAAAGATATCTTATGTTTTATATATGCATATATATGTGTATACACACATGTATAATTATATATATACTTGGTTTACTCCTGTTTAAAAATAGAAGATACGAGGATCAGTGGGTTTTCTGCCATTTTGAAGCATGACATTCCTTTACTATTCCAGCATCCATGTGACCAGAACAGTTCACATTTCATCTATCTGAGTGAAGTCTTGGGCTTCTGCTCTGTAGGAAATATGCAAATGCTAAAAATAACTGCTTGAACTAGAATTAATCACAGCATCATGCCCCATTCCCAAAATGGCTCCAGTGACAGGAGGTCTAAGGAAAAGCATCTGAAAGTTCTGAAGGGGCCAGATTAGAGTGCACATCTCTTTTCTGTAAAAATAGAATGCCATGTCACCTGCAGCTATATGTTAATTTAGTATAGTCTTCACATTGATGGGGCTGTGCTATTAGCAACAGGGTAGAGCTCACTGTTCAGTACCAGGCTTATTATCAGCATTAATCAATTAACAAAAACAATCACTTTCTGAAATCCCTCAGTATGTACAGGTTCTCTGGCATAAATCACAACATAAGTGTCATATTTTCTGATTTTTATGTAGTGATAATTTGCTGTTCCTTAAATTAGTATCTACTGCCTGTAGTCAGCTTGCTTCATTGATCTCCCTTTCTCTGTCACCTCATTTTTTTGTTTATAAGCATTTTTCTTTTAAATCAAACCTTCAAAAAATTTTCACAATAACATTGTCAATTAAAAGAATAAAGCTTCTGTTCAAGTCAAGACTTGGCAAATTAAGTGCCTGTTATGGACAACACACCAATTTAATTTCCAAGCTTTAAAAATTAACCTACCTTGAACTGAAAAATGTACATCTTAACTTGCCTACAAAGTCCACCTGATTTTGTAGCTTGGTTAAAAAACAATAAGCATAACAACCTGGTGAAGACATATTAACCTAGTTTTATGATGCACTAAGTAAAGCTTGAGTAAACAAACAAACAAAAAAAAAAATGAAGGGAAAATGTTACTGATCAAGAGTATCCATCACAAAAGCATTAATCAGCTATTGTGGTCTTCCCAGCTCCTGAAGCTGCTGGGACCGCCTGGCCCCTGGGGTGAAGGGACCACAAACTGCCCTGGGGAGCCACCACTGCACCACCAAACACTGGACTGGGTGCAAGAAGAGTAAACATATCCCATGCTGACCCCAACAGCTATACCTGATCTCTTGGCTACACCTCCTAGATGATTTTGCTTTGTGGGGAGAAAGAGAAGATGCCTGCTGCTCCAGCACGGAAAGGTCCCTTTTATCCCCAGGATTCTTTGGCCCTTGCCCTTTGCTGTCTGCTGCTTCTCCATGCTGGCTGTGGGATAAGGGAGGGGAAGCACCAGGAGGGCAAGGGGTCTTGTGGTAGCTACACTGTACCACCATCTTTGCCATCTTCTTATGTTTCATAGAAAACCAACTGCTGCCAACCTTGTGAACTTTAGGTGCAGCACCCACCCACATGCACCCCAAAACTGCAATTCAGTTATTTGCCATAGCACTTTCTTTTGAACAAGTCTCTATAAAGCTCTGTTACTGTCTAGGTGTTTAAATATTTTATTTATTTTTATATGCACCAATAAATGAGCAGTTGCAAAAGACTCTGAGACAGCTGGGATACAGCATGAGTCAGGTATTAACTGGCAAAAGATGAAAACTCTAAGTGATAGGTTTTTACAGCCAGGTTTTCCTGATAATGCAGAGTAAGTGCAAAGGAGGGCCAAGATTGGAACTGCTAGAAAAAGGCTCCTGCTTTGTGCATCCCAGGCAACTCCCGGGAAAAAAAGTCTTGCTGATTGGCGAGACATGGCTCTCAATACTTTCTCTGGCTAGACTCCTAGTCCGAGCATCCCATTTTGGAATGTACAAGGTTTGGATTTGCATCTGCAGAGGTACACTGGGAGACAAGAGTAAGAGATGCTTCACAAAAAAAGAACTGTAAGAGGGATCTGTGCATGCAAACAAGTGGGCAAGCCCTGGAAAATTCTGGAAAAAAAACCCAAGTTCTTTTTTTTTTTTTTTTAAATGCTGCTAGACAGCAAATTTGGCCTTGGTGAGAAATGTTAGACAGAGCCTTCCAGAATCTCTGAAGAGTATGGGCAAATAAACACTCAAATGACTTGTTTTCAAAATCTTGATTATTCTTAAGCTTGCTTTTTCTCTTTTTTTTTTTCTTTCTTTTTTCTCTTCCCTTCATTTGACTCATGATTTCAGCAGAATAGAAGAGATGCCAGTGCAGCTTAGAACAGCAGTTGTTAGCACATTACCTACCACCCATGCCTGCATACTTGATGTGGACACAGGCGCGTGTAGAGACTTACACATGCAATTGCTGGCCTGTCTTGTCTCTCCTCCCTCCCCCGAAATGTCCTAGCTTAGGCCTTGGGACAATAAAGGGCATGCAGGCTGCTTTTTCACTCTTTGAAACACCCCCGGAGAATCATTCCCAGGCAGAGGAATGCTCACTATGGCTGTACCCAGTCGAGCTAGAATAGCAGGTCTGCATGACAAAACTCTTATTAAAGCTATCCCATTCACCAGTGCTATTTGCTTGCCTTGGATTTCTTGCTTTTCACTTCCTGCACGTGAAGATGTGGAGCAAAGCCCTTGCAAATCAGGGTAAAAAGCACCAAAACAAGGGCTTTTGCATAAATATTGAGAACTCTTTCAGTTAAACATATAAGCACCTAAGCCCATGACTGCATCTTCTTCAGGTTTCACTAAGTCTAGCTGTGCTGCTCTTCAAGCCATTTCCACCCACATTTACTCACCCATCCACCCTTTCTTACGCATCTAGTAAAACAAACAGTAAACATGCAAAAAGAGTATCCTTTCACCATGCCACTTAGAGTTAGCCCATCACATTCGTGACTCTGCCTATCAGAATACAGCTGCTGCAAGTTTACCTGAATGCTCAGTTTGTCGTTTCATGACTGGAGGCTGTGAATGTGCAAATAATGCAAGTACTAAAATCATAGCCCAGTGCCAGCTGCCCTGTGGGAGGGACTATAAACTCTGCAGCCAGAGTAAACAGCAGGATACTTTGAGTGACCACTGCTTCATCCTCCCACGCATATCTTATTCATCTTATCTCCTTTTGATGACATTAAAAGCTGCTGCAGCATAAAAATAAATATTAATCTGCAAGAGAAATATGAAGAGCAATTTAATACTCAGGCAAGCTAACAGATCTGGACCATGGCATAGCTGTTACTGTCATCAACTGGTTTTCTAACCGAACATAACTTTTGCTATGTTGTGATTGCCCAGGAATACAAAAGTAGAGAGAATACATGGCATATTTACATGACTTTTCATGTGACCCAAAGAGGTGCAAAACTAACCATGCTCTATTAGATAGTGAAATAGTTGCATTTAATCCATTGTTCAGAAGACAAAAGCAAAGCTTAGAAGAGTCTCCTTGTTTTCCAAAGTTTGGATATCATCATTCCCCCTTCTCAGATGTTACTGAAAATGATTATTACTTGACTTCATCAAATAGTTCATAAAAACACAAAGGAGAAATGAGATCCTGAACTGCCCTTATCTTCTAGAAAACATTTTATTTTTAACACAAAGTAGCCAGGCAGGTGTTTCTGAAGGAATAATGTAAAGCTCTGCTGCTAAACCTCTAACAAGGTTGGTGAGAACACATAACATGGGACTCCTTACAAAAACCCTGCACCAATCTTTGCAAAAGAGCAGATTCCCCTGTTAGACCGACACAAATCTGCTGAGCTTAATGGGTCTAATTTTCAGCACACACCAGTAGGATACCCAAGGCAAGCTCACAGTTACTACCCCAGTTAAATTCTGGTAAGGAAAAAGCCCGTGCAATCTTCAGAAGAAACCGAAACAAAAGCTCAGCAGCCACCCATTGTGGCCTTAACTAATCAGAGAGAAACCACCTGCAGGAATACCCCCTTTTCTGTTTACTCCCAGCAGAACCTTCCAAATGATGATTAATCACTGAATAAACTGAACAACTGACAATGACATAATGACAAAAGGAAGGCAGAGAGGGGCACCAGCACTGGTGGCTGTGTCTCGAGCATGGGTGGGTGGAACGGCCAAAGAAGATGGATGGCCTGAAAACGCTTGACACTTAAGTATCTCCGATGTAGCAGGAGGATGGCTATGCTAAAGTGAACTGCCATCTTCAAGCAAATAATGCTCTACACAACAAGCTGACACACTTCCTTCAGCTGTCAGCAGCAATGTAGAGGGGCAGCTTCCTCAGGAACTAACTAATGAGGCTTTTAATTGTGATGTGAAGCCCTGATAATAACAGAAATAAGAGATACTGTAAATGACAGGATAATCCATTAGAGTGGAAAGCATTGTGAATGTTTTACTGATTATATCCACAGATTATCCTACCTATGTTCCTACTAATTTGAAAAATGATGAATCATACAGTTCAAACAGGACTCAGATGAGCCAATTAGACTAAGTAGTGATATCAAAAGCTCATATTTTCTGCACTTAGGAATCAAGCATGTTTTGCCTAACAACGAATGAAAATGAGCTGCGTTTCACTCTCTCAGTTGACCAAGTCATTAGCAACATGGAAGAATACTTGTTCACATTTTCTGTGTTTTCAGATGTTCTTGCCCCCACAGAGTCCTTTGTGGCAGATGTTTATTAACAGGAAAAAACATTTAGAGGAAATGAAATATTGTCTTGCAGCATTCTGCTGATTCCAGTTGTAATTTTATCAGTTCAGGGTTAGTTTAGGTGTTTCAGTGAATAGCAACAGAACTAGAAAAGTTTGACTGCTGTTAGCCAAACTCTGCACATGCAGTACTCAGACTAAAACTGAGCTGCAATGTATAACTAGGACATCACTTCTTCTCTCCTTATGCACATAATACTCTCCCTGAAGCTGAAATGCAAGTAGTTAAGATTAAGCCTTAAGGACTTAGCCACCGTGTTTTGGGCAGTTACTTAAACTGATGCAGAAGGGTTAGGTGAGACTGCTAACATGGCTGATAGATCACCTGCTTTGAAAGGTTTGTTTCATTGACAAAGAAGCACTGTTTGACTTAGTCTTGGGCCAGTTTTGCAACGGATAAAACAAGCAGCAAAATTCAAATAATGTCAATAGGACTAAACACTTGTCCACAAATTTTGTGATTGGTTTTTGTTTGAGCTTAGCACTGTAGCACAGGTACAAAATAGGATTTGAAACAAACTAAATAAGTTTTGATGGTTTGCTTTTTTGCTTTGAGGAATTTTTCGCCTCTTCCCATAAGGAAAAAAAAAGAGGAGAACGGGAAACACTGGGGTAAATCAAATCCCAGACACTTTTATTTTAGCTTCAGATCCAGTTAGAGTATTTTCCATTTTGATTTACTGCGCTGAAAGTAGGAGACTGCTGTGAATATTTTTTTAGCTCTCAAAAGGCATTTTTTTTGTAGTGGAGAACTTTCACAAACCACTTCAGCTACACAGAATATAAATTAAGTCCAATCTCATTCCAATTATGGCAATTTGCATTTTGTCACTAATTTAATGTAAAACAGACAATTAAGATGAGAGTTACTGCAATGATGCATCTGCCCTTCCAGACTTTAGTCTATGTCAGTATTTTTATAGTGCTTTTCCTGGGCCAATGGTTTAGTAAAATTTAGCTTTCCCTACCATTTTCTATAAAAGGTCTCTGTCATCAAATGAAGCTTTAGAAATATCTTAGCTTTGAAAAAAATAGATAGACATTTGAAGACTAAGACATTTATGCAAACCCAAAGTAACTTCTTAGGGGCAGAAGCAATAACCCAGGAGCTTCTGTCATTACAAAACTGGGATCTTGTCAAAGTGCTCGGAGAAGGACTTGCTCAGAGTGTCTTTCTGTAACAAGCAACACAGAGACTGATCCTTCTGTTCAGTACTCCTCTCATCACAGGAGGGGGATTAACTACATGTAATAACAGGCACTTCTGTGCAATAAGCTTGCAGTTGCCACACACATGAAACTGTGTTCAGCTCCATCTGAGAAGCTTCCATCACCCCAACTCCTCAGCCATATGGGCACCCTGTTTAAGCTGCTTTACAGAAGGGGCCAGAGAAAGGCAAGAGTATGAACTGCAGCACTTAGTCATTGCTCAAGAATTAATTGTGTATTCTGCATATGACATCCTGATTTCAGCTCATTGCAGGTCCCTCTGTGGCCTAAACCCTATTTGAAGACAGGGTTTGGTTCCCAGTCTCACTCACAAAATTACTGAAGTTTTATCTAGCTTTAGTTATCATATTACCAGACCACCAGTATTTCCTAGGAACAGTGCTACATACTCTGGAAATGCTCCTGAATCTAAAAATTTTCCATTTTTTTTACTTCCGTTCTGCCATATTTGTTCCATTCCTCCACCATATCAAAAGCTCCTTATGACAGCTACCTTGGCACATTATCACTAGTTATCTACACAAGCATCTTCATGTTTCATGTTAACTGTTCTGATCCCTTAAAATTCACATCCACATGGCCAAAATCCTTCACTGAAAACCATTCTTACTCTTTCACTGGTACCAACAGTCAGTGCTAGTTCTTGCCAAAGCTCCCCTAAGCCAATTGGGTGCTCATCCCACACCTTCCAAACTCTCCAGTTTGAGAGCTTATCAAAATAATCTGGGACCCTTGGGCCCCAATGTTGTATATTCCAACTACTTTACACAGTCCTTTGCCTAAGGACAACACACAAATGTAAGATCAATTAATGTTAAAGGTACAACCTTTCCTACAGAAAGAAAAATTTCATTTTCAGCTCTGCCCAGACAGCAGTAACTACTGCCAAATTTTCTACTTTTTTTCTCTACACTGACACCTTTCTATTGGCACACAGGTTTTTTTGGAATACCAGTCTGTAATCTCTGCTGTTGTCTCTCAGAGATGACCATTATTCACAACTGCACTACCTGCAGCTTCCTGATGCTATTTTTCCTCACATTCATGCTCCTACATCAGTATTTTTTGTCAACTCCCCGAGTTCTTTTTCAATGTCTAATTCCAACAGATATTTTGCTTATTTCTATTAGATTTTACATATGCATTCCTTTTCATCCAGGCAGGATTAGGAGATGAAGAGAAAATGCTTTGAGGAAAAGCCTCCCCTTTGTATTTATTCCTTTATTTTGCATTAGCTCTTTTCACTGGCTCTTCAGAAAGAAGTTTTGGTGACCTTTGGAATGTTACAGATATGATAATTTTAAAAGGTTCAGCCACAAAAAAGGTTAAAAAATTTGTGAACAGGCAGGAAAGAGTAGATAACATACTTTGTTACTGTTCCTTCATTTTCTTTGATACTTCTTTTCTGAATGCTTATAGAAACATACATCCCAGTGAATGAGGAAATGGTAGAAGAAAAATAGGAAAGTACAGACAGTGCATTTTCCCTTCAAAATGTTTAAAACATTTTGTGCTGTTTCTTTGCAACAGTGAAGATTGATGTCTTTTTTAGGATAATGCTTCAAGGAACTACATTACAAAAAATACCATCTTCCTTTCAGCTAGTTCTCTGCATGTGGCAGGATATTGGTGAAAATCAGCAAATTTGGGATGTTAATGTTCAACCAGGTACAGTGAAGGGTGCAAAGCACTTAAAGACAGATCAGCTTGACAGAATCTGCACTCCAGCCTATTTAGCCAGGCATGTACTTTAGTTGTAAGTTGCCTTGTTTAATTAGCTGCTGAGGTGTTCCATCTTCATCCCTAGAGCCTCATACCTCATAGGACGCAGAAGCAATCACCGCTTGGGACTATGACAGAGTAGGCCTTGATTGTTCTACAAGATGTCCCATGGATGGGGACCAGACACTGTTGATTAACGATTAACTTTGCAATTCTTAACATTGGGTTTTTTTCCTTTCAGTGATGCTAAGATAGACATTTTGTAAAGATCTTAAATGCTGTGCAGAAGATGACAGATTGCTCTATGTATTTTTAAAAGGGCTGATTACAGCAGGCTCTACCACGAGAGCAATTTAAGGATGAGAAAATGATGGGAAGAGATGGTGGAAGTTCTATGAGACTTTAAAAAAAAAACATACAGACAAGCATATTTGAAATGGGTATAGAGATGTCTCAAATGTATTTCTAACAAAATATGTATACAGGATTAAAGAATACTCTGCTGAAAACTCCTGCAAAAACAACAACTAGCAATCAGCAAAACTCATCAGTTCGTAGGTTCATGTTGCTGTTAAAGAGGGAAAGAGGGACTTGTGGATAAAAAGTAGAGGTGGACTGGTCAGAATAGCAGAGAACTAGCTGCAGAGACCACACTGAAGTAAGTGTGCTCCTTAAAATATGTATTTCCGGTGTGCTGTGGTCAAAAAAACAAAAGCAATTGAGATCTTTTATACCATTGACTCTTTCCACCCTGAATTATTGACACAACTTAATCCTCAGATGCTTCAAAAGGATTTCTAGGAACTCTGCTGTGGAGTAATTAATTGCCTTTTTGAGGTTAGGTTATGCATGTAAGTTATTTTAGTTTATTAGTTAGTTAACAGTCTAGACTTTTATACCTGTCACTTGCTCCTGACTCTAAATAACTATATAAGCAAGAAATTTTCATTAGTACCCATGAAAACAACTTTAGTCTAGTGTTGGCTATTACAGTATTCACAATATGCATGTTTTAACGGTTCAAAGAAATAATCCAACTCTCCTGACTTCCAAGCTCTCTTTCCACCCTTTCAACAAAACATTGCAGAGAAAGGCACAGCAATCAAACTTCGATAGTGCTACAAAGCCTTCACATTTCTTCAGCCACTTAATTTTGTAGTTAGGCCCACTGAGACCACAGAACCCTGCCAACCATCTGTACTTAGTGCTGGGCAGAGATCCAGGTTTCATGATTCCATTTACACAGGTTTGCAGCATGGTGGAATTGATATCTCGATTTACAACAGCCCAAGTTAGATTAAGTCATGTCAGAACTGAACATGAAACTGGGCAACACAATGTTTTGAACAGGCCAGGTTTTTTGTAGTGCCTCCAGACAACCTGCTCCTATTGACCAGAGAAACAAATGACAGCTCTGAAAAAGCACTAACTTTCTCAACTTAGTGCCTCCCCTCATTTGTTTAGGAAGACAGGGATATCCCTCTGCTTCCTCTCAGGTGTGTCAGTAACTCACCAGACAGCAGGGATGAAAACACTGCCATCTCCAGCTGCCCATCACATACCTCTAGGACCAGGAGCAGCACCAGCCCTTCAGCAGCCATAGCTCAGTTCACACCCAGCGTGCCCACTGAAAGCAGACACACCAAAGACCACTTCACCTTTTATATTTGCCCCAAAGACCATCAGATTCACAAGCTTAGCAACAGCTGTAGGACACTCAAGAAGCTACTGTCTTCTGGCTAGGGCACATGGCACCTGCCACACAAGCATTTCCCACCCATCATGTGGCACTCATAGCCCTGTAACTGCATAAGGATCTAAGGTCACAGACAGACTGTCAGTAGCACTGAGGAGAACCAGCTCCCCCAGCTCTTCCCTCATGCCTTCCTAGTAAAAAATAGCTTGAATGCATGGAATTTCAGGACACACTGAAGAATCCAGAGTCCTCACATAGGCAATTTTTAAGGAGGTTCTTGAAATTTTTGCAAGGCAGAGTTATTTTTTGCTTTTCTTCCCCTCAGTCCTGTAATTGACATGGAGTAGAAGTTGTGTGATTTACATGTGCCTGGAAAGGATGGAATCAGCTATTTTTAACTGTATCACTTGCTTTTAATTCCATCATTCAATTAGACATATATTTTAGCTTCAGGAAACTTTCTTTTCAAGAGGTGAAATGCCAGCACAGTACACTAGTAGAACCATTAGCTGTCAAAATAAAACAGGCTTCATATTCACAGAACAACAAGATCAACTACACACGACAGAAATAAGATGGCAGTGCACTTTTACTTTTCAGCAGCTAGTGCAGTGTTTTCTGTATTAAATTTAATAGGCATTTTATATGGGATGTCAGAAATTTTTGCCTCTGCAAATAGGGTTCTTTGCCTAAAAAAAAATTTAAAAATCAAGGTTTTCTGCTGCTTATATAGGGAAATCATTGAGGAACAGCACAGAATTGCAGTCTTACACTAGCAGTGACTAGGTAGTAATCATTTTTAAAAACAATGTCACAAAAGCTATTTCGACGCTGTCATTCTTAAAAATAATTAGTTTCCATCAAAGCAACAGATTATCTGTTCATGTTGTCCACTGGGTCATTACAATGGGCAACCAATACAGATAAATGGTATCTAATCTTCTCTGCTCTTCTATTGGACTGATTGATGGTTATAACATCTCCAATATTATAAGGCAGAAAAATTATGCTGACATTTAGAAGCAAAAGCACAGAAAGATAAAACTAAGAACAAAGCACATCCAACACCATAAAAAAAAAAAAAAAAAGAAGAAGAAGAAGAAATAACTAAAGACAAATAGAACTGAAAAACAAATTACAATTAGGCTGAAAGAGAATTATAGAGGGGAACAGCTATACATTGTGGGTGGCAAGGAGCTCAATTAATTATAGAACATGAAGGGAAATCCAGGCATTTCCATGAGATGTTATTAAAAGATATATTGACTGAACTTTCTTTACATGTTATGCCTTAGAAGAAGACAAAAGGATTTCCCTGGTATTGATTTGTTCATGGAACTGGTTGACTTTAAGACATGAAGAATAACATAATGAGAGGTGGCTGGGTAGCAAACAAGAAAGAAAGAATTGCTGCCACTGACACTCACATTTGTGAGCTTCCATATATTATTGCCTTTTTTTAGAATTGGTTCACATTGCTTGTCAGAAACATTAAGCCACAAAATATGCTCTAAACTAAAACCAGAAAGCTTATCAGCTATTCATCTACTGTACAAATAATCACCATTTTCAACTGACCCACTCAAAAGTATCAGCAATGTGAATTAGCTGGCTGGATTGGCCATGTTCCTGTGAGGTACTAAATACCCTGAACTGCTCCCAGGTACAAGGGAAATAGGCAGTTTTTGGAGGAGCAGTGGTTTTCCCCCTAGCACTAAAAGTATCTATCCCACGTTCATCTGCTGCATCCTCTGCTGCACTAGCTTTGCAGCTGTAGCAGGACGACCACAAGACCAACCCTGCAGAGTAGCAAAATGAGGATAAGCCTGACTGTGTGACAGTCTGTGGGCTTAGGGCCCGTTAGCCATCTTCTTCCTGGGAGAGATAAAAGTGTCTGTTTTGCCATGATGACCTAATCCTGTCCATGGCAGGCTGTTACATAAAACCTCTGTGCGTTGTTACCCACTGAAATTCAAAATAAATTCAAAGGCAGTGTATTTCTCACCAGTATTGTTTATACCAATATGAAAAAAAAAAAAAAAGTAGCTCCACACTAATCATCAGGGCACAGAGGCTTGTGAACATAAGTATCTTCCTTTACATACATGCTTAACTATTATCCTTACAGTTATGATTTTTTGAGCAGTTTTGTAAAGCATTAACAGTTTGACTACTAAATAGTTTTCTGTTATGATGAATATACCCACAGCAGGCAAAAACTCCTCAATCCCTAAATCCAGAATCAGATAGCTACCATCAAAATTATGCTGTGATTTGTATTTCTTCTCATTCACCACCATGCACATTTTTATTTATCAGAAACTGTCCCTAGATTTCACCTCTTAAATTTTTTGCATTAGATGATTTTGCCATTTCTCTGAGACTTATATGATAGTGACTATCAGGCAACAGAATACAACCAGGCACAGAATGCAAATGTTATTTGGAAAAATAGCTTACAAAATATCAAGGGCAACAGTGAATGTGATAAGCCAAATAGTTCCTCGACTACACCAGTGTTTAGAGATGAATGTCTGGATAAAGAACTGTCTTTACATTTGCTGCCACTGATATCTTTTAAGTTTTTGCTCTTAGATTCATCCACCAGGTCAATGCTTCTGGGAAGGATAAATCACAGAGCTACCCTCACTACATTTATAATTTCTACCCAGAATGAAATGTTTCCTCCATCTTGTGAAAATAAAATATGTCAAAACAGTTTCTGTCTCAAATGCAAGTAAAATGCCAGACTCTCGACACATTTTCTGAATGAAAAAATACAAAATTTCCATCATGCCATTTGTAATACTCCATTAATTTCTAAAAACAGCAACATCTTATTGTAAAATTTTTACTTCACATTTGGTTTGGAATTAAATTATTTTTTTTTAATAGCACAGATGAATTTTTCATTCTGTAATATAGAGTATTTTAATGTCGGAACACTAAAACATATTCAGAACAAGAAATTTGTTTAAATCAACCTATTGTTGAGCTTCCATTTCACCAGGTTTGGTTTTGAAAGGCAAATATTTAATCTAAAACTTCATAACTGTCTCTTCTAGTTATTTATTTGAATCTTTTAAAATTATTGCAGGAGTTGCTCTTCTAGGACCTATTGGTTTTGAGGGACAATTATAGTATCTGTAACACCTGCAGTAATGATATTTCAAATATTAGCCTATGAATATCAGGTTAGCAGGATAAAGCATAAGTCTTCTGAATAAACTGCAAAAGTACACACACAAGTTCCAAATTGGTCTAAATTATATCACATGATATCAACAGAATTCCCCATTGCAGAGCTCTGCTTAAGCCAGTGTGGTGCTATAGACTTCGACAGCGGGTTATTTTGTTTCACCTCTTCTGCTGTGTTCCAAGGCCCAAGGCAGCAGGATACACTATAGTCTGGTTTGTTTTATTTTAAATAGAAATTTTCCTACCCAAGCCTCTGACACAGAAAAAAGTATCATATTATTTATTTCTCGAGCAGCACAGTAATTTGGTAATGAGCTTTTTAACTGTAAAGAATTTGCTACTAGTACTAATTTATAAAAGACAAGGATTGAAATCTGAATTTCTAGTGTTTTTGTCAAAGTTTTCTAAAACTTATGCTCCAAAATTTTGATTCTCCTTTGTTGCTTTTTTTCCTTAGGCTATCAAATGACTTCAGGGTTGAGCTAGCTATGATGGAGACGGATAAAATAGATCAGTCTTTCACTTAACTGACAGGAAACAGTAAATCCCATCTCACTTCTTCATAACATAATTAAATCCAAATCTGCACTGAACTTTGGACCTAGTCTGGGAAGCTAACAGAAGTACCTTTCAAAAAAAGCAAAAATTATGAGTAAACATTTAGTGAAAAATTATGAACAAGGAAATTAACTTCTGGTTCTTTGATCTCCTCTTTCTCACTGAAACTTCCTACATACATAAACTGATATTTTTTTACTATTATCACCAAGTATTCCTATGAACTACAACTTGTGCAAAATAATAATAAAAAAAAATTCCACCTGTTCATGTAAGTGGGATAATATAATTTCAAGTCTGAGTATTAGCTTTTCCTCTCAATGGCTCAAATTATAATGCTTAAGTTTCTTCAATATGCCCTCTATTTCTAGAAAATAATGGAATCTGAATAAAAGGATGAAACTTTCTACAAATGGAGACCCAGATACAACACAGATTAAGTCAATCAAAATCTTTCAAGATTTTTTGAACATTTGGCTTTGTTTTTTTTTAAATCAATTTAAATTCCTAAGTGAAGTCACTTGGACTAAAAATGTAACTTTTTATTTAAAAAATATCCAAAGAAACACTTCCACAATTTCAAAGCTTTTATTCTGTATTTTTTAAACAAATACCAAGTTAAAAATCATCTTTTCTAAAAATAAAACCAGCTTTGATTTAATACTCTCATTTTCTGGGGAAAAAACATTGAAAAAATATTGACTGCCTCTACTAACAAATAATGGGACCCTTAGCCCTGTAATAGTTACTGGGCAGGACAATATTCCTCTCTCCTCAGGCTCTGCAACTTTGTGCAACTGTGCAAATTAAGGGGGATCTACTTCTCACACTCCTTGTGAGAAGTGAGTTTCAGGATATGTTACATGTGATATGGCTGAGTGAATGAATGTAAAGTAGGAGGATAAGAAACTGTTTTATCTAGTTTTTTTCTTCCCTTCTGTTGTCTGTTTATGCTGTGACATTTTCTTGTTTTAGCTCTCTTCTGCTTCTTTGGAAATTAAATGAGATCCAGTATCTCAGAGACTACTGGCACTTATGGATTAGTGAAACGAACATAAAAGTAATTAGTTAGAGGGGAAAAAAAAACCCCACAACACTAATTGCCTGAATTTTAGATTAAAAAAAAAATCGTATATCAAACATTTCCAGCAAAGGTGAAGTTCGATAAATAAAGCTAGGCCTAGGAAAACAAGACAAGAGAAAGCGCAGGCAAAGCATTTCTCTTGAATTATAGGGATGAGAAGAATGGATGAAGGGACGGTGAGGCTGTAACAACACTGAAAGAATGGCAGCCTCATGTATTCAGCCTCACCAGCAATCTGCCAGCTGGCACCAACATTTTCTAAACATATCCAGGATACTCAGAACAAGATGTTAGAAGTGATGTATTCTACTTGGTTTATACCAGGGTACCACAGATATATTCCACCTGGATGCCAGAACAGTTAAGTCTCGTGTGTTGTACATGGGAAGACTATATTTGGAAACCCATTCTGACAACTGCACTTCTTTTGAGTTGTTGAATGTCTGAACTCAACTTCTCTCAGTTTGAACAAGAATGAATCCATCTAAACCTCATAAAAAGGACAAGGGTATTTTTGCCATGACGTCATTTTGCCAGCATCTATTTATGATTATTATACAGGTACATAGACCGTGAAATTTGAGATCCTGTGAGAGAAAATAACAAGTATAGGTGCACACTTTCCCATGCAAGTTGTTAAACTAATCTGAAACTCTAGCTTGTGACCTGCTTTCTAAACATATATATTTAAATCTAAGATATACTACTGATTTTAATTAAATTATTTGGTTTTTAATCTAACTTGTATCCAGAGTGCACTACTCCACACCGTACTTGGCTTTGCTTTGTTCAAGTTTAAAAGGTCAATTTGCAGTTTTAGCTGAAGAGGTACAAATAAGCAGCTTTTAAAAGCACACCAAGACAAAACCACAAAAAGTTTATCTTTCTTTTCTATGTTTTTGAATCTCTAAATCTAAAGTCACCACTAAGTCATATAAAACTCTCCAAGCTGATGGCAAACTCCTGACTGCTGAGGGGAACATTGTGTAGCAAATTACAGGCAAAACTTTGTTACCCTGCATCCTGTAAGCAAAGCAGTAGTATATACACAGTACTTATGATGACTGCATGCCTGGGAAAGACAGAGATGTAGGGGCAGCAGACTTCACAAGCCTCAGTCCTCCTGTTCCCTGGCAGAGCTGATGAAAGACAATATAGTCCATTTGTGTGAGCATCCATGTAGTGGATCTTCTAGCCAGTCTTGCCCACAGGCTCAGAAAGCATTAGATTCTTATCAACCAGGTTTTCAGGTTGTTATACAAAATACAGACAGGGAAAGGCTACCAAGATGCATAGAGACTGTCTGATTTTAAGCATCCGACTTAAATGCTGCAAATTGTACTCTGAGGGCATCTTTCTTCTTCAACTGAATATGCAAAGAACTTGACTGATCTGTCTGGGCTCAAATGTGGGATATAAGCAGTACATATTTGTTCCCCAGCATCCCCCTAAAACAGAAAAGGTCCTACTTACAACAGTCAGCTGCTTGCATAGGCAGAGTCACAACATCCCTTCTTCTTTGAGACAGCCAGGGCAACAGGTCACAAGCAGCACTGCCATGCCAGGCTGCCCACACCCAAGCAGGCAGTGTAGAAGGACCACAGAGTGTGGGAGAAAACAATTAGCAGTCCTTCCTCCTCCTTAAAAGTACCAGCTCTGGGTGCTTCAGGTAACGACCTTTAACGCTCTAGATTTCTCTCTAACCCAAGTGCTTCACAAGCAGTAAACACCCAGACTGCCCAGGTGAAACTCAGGCTAGCCTAATGTGGCTCCAGCTGTAAATGCTCTGAAACAGATACAAACTGGATGTCTGCAACGGAAGGCATGGATGTTGTAACCTGAAATGATTTTCCACCTGTCAGAATAGTGCAAAACCTGCAATGAGTATAACTTCTCCAACTCCAGCACATCAGTTTACAGGGGAGGTGGTTCAGGCACAGACTCCCCAGCACCTCATTGTTTCAGTTTTCTGCAGGCCATGGCTGGGCAGAGGGCATAAAGAGACAGTTCTGTGATTTCCTTCTAACTTTGTGAACAAACAGCTCTCTGGAGGTCACCATTCCTGCCTTCAGCTAGCACTGAATGTACTGCCATTTGCAAAAGGTCAAGCTAGATTCACCTGTGATTAATTCAATGAGTAGTTTGATTTTTACATTTACTGCCGCACTTCAAAGCAAGAACTAAGAACACACTGTAAACACAACTCTTACCATCAAACTAATCCTGTAACTTATGGTTACAGAAAAAAATGAAGTTCCTTGTTTGAAACCAGAAGCATTTTCAAGAGCTCTTCTGCCTGATTTTGTGCCCACACACTTCAGAGGTATCTGTGTGTTACATGCTGATAATAGCTTACATGTTCGAGTCAGAGGGTAAAGAGTTCCTTGGCTCTGAACTAACACACAATGAGCAAAAACTGACTCTTCAGCTATGAAGGATACAAATATTTCTGTGATAGGAAACTAAGAGCAACATGAGGCAAAAGGCTGATTCATTAACAAACTAAATTTGCCTAAGACATGCCTAGCCATATCTACAGCTAGAAATTTTTAAGAAATATATACATTTTTATATAAAGTGGCCCATTTGCAAGGAAAGATGATTTTTATCAACCTTTTTAAGCTTAAGATAAAATCGTCCAAAAGGACTGCTAAACCAGAAGATTGGACACTGGAACAGCTAAGGAGCTCTCCCTGACCAACCAAAAGCAAATCAGAGAAGCAAGTGCTCAAATGAGGATTGACATGAGAAAAATTAACTGAAAACATTTATTACTTCTATCTTCTGCTACAATGTGACAGCTTTCTTCACTGAACCAAGCTGCTCTCTTTGCAAGCAGAAGTATAAGTCATGCAGTCTTCTATCCTAGCAATTGTGTATTGATAGGTAAGAGACCTTTCATCTTTACCTGGGAACCCACCCTGGTGCTATAGTGCTTCCAAGTGCAATTCAAAAATCTCTCTGGGATATTGAAATTGCAATAGAAGAATAGTAACAGAAGACTTCAATGAGATAAGGTTTTCTTTTTCCAGGAAAGTAAGATCCAGGTCTAATACTTTCAATATTGAGTTAGTAGCTCTTAGACCTCTTGAAAAAGTTCTGTTGTTCTATGGTTGACAGACACAGAAAACAACTGGAACAACTTTGTGTGTAGATGCAAAATGTTCCACAAATCATCACTTAGCCACAGACATGGCATTATTCCAAAGTGAGATCTCTATCCTTTCATGTCAGTAACTAAAATCCTACCTACTTAGTAAATCTTAACATGACAGAAGTCATTAAGTTCCTCAGGAGTCATTTGTGTTCCCCAAGTAGATGCTGTAGGGGGTTTTTTTAGTAATTATTTTTGCAGTGCTATCACTGGAACTTCAGAGACACAAGACACAATCAACCTATGTAACATATTAGTTAAAACAAGTTGTAACCTGTTAAAGTGCAATCTACACAGAAAAGACAAAAGGCTACATAAAAACATTTCATCATTGTTCCCTCAAGTATGTCCCAGAGCATGTTTGCAACACATCTACACAGAGAACTTAGCCCACGCTCAATCTCCAACTTTTCTTCACACACCCTGAATAAAAGCCTTAAGTCTTAATTCACAGAGCTTGGTCTCTTGCCTGCTGGGAATACTAAAACAAAATTCAGGACTGGGGCTCCTTGGTGTTCCACATCATGGAAGGTGAATGTAAAAAGTAGCCAGACTTGAATCCCAAGCAGGAATTTCTGCTCATCTTCGCTCATTTGAAAATCAGTTCTAAAAGCAAAATCTACCTAAATGAACAATTCTACCTCCCATTCTCTTTCCCTAACTGACCCAAACTTGAGCTTTCACTTGAGAGGTTCACCCGTGTCTAGTGGACTGCCTTCTTCTTTATATCCACTGACAGTTACTTTTCTTCATCCAGTTATTTCAAGTTGTGCAGAACATCTAGTTAGACATCAATTTATTGCAAGACAGGTAAAAGATACCAGAATTACAACTGACACATAGTGGGTTATAATTGAAAGAGTCAGCGGAGAATCTCACAATTAAAGAAGAGAAATAATTAGGAAGAAGCAGAGTTTGACACTAGTCATTTTTGTCAAAGCATCATATCCAAGGCAGTGAAAAAGACAGTGTCCTTGGTGCTGAGAAATTCTGTCCTTTCTGCCAAGAGGTAATTGTAATATTCCTATCCTGCAAGTACAATTCTGCAGTTACCCCGACAGACCAGCACTGCTCTCAGAGCCTGGACAAGTTTCTGAATCATGCATTGGCACAGGTTCAGTTTCAGCACAGTGTTTTCATTACCTGAGCAACATCAGAGACAGCTCCCTGCAAAAACTGGGGTTTGATTGATGGCCAAAAGCACATTGCTAGAATTTACCTCAAATCTATCCAGCAGCACCTGGGCTAGGTAACCAGCCTTTGGGATGGAGAATAGGAGTGACTCCACCATCCTAGAAAGCTACAAGACATCTCTCCTGTGACTGCTCTAGCCAATGTGCTGCCTTGGTACATCTTGTTATCAGGAGATAGGGGCTGCAGGAGAAGCCCTGAGGAAGGAGGCTGCTGTGGCTGCATGCAACACATCCTTTTATAGCAAGGTATCCTCCAGCTCCCTAAAAGACATTTTGCAGTTCTGCAGTTGCTTGCCCTGTCCAGCAGCACTGACTCGCTTCCTACAATGGAAGAAGAGCAAGCAGTATGTCTCATATCTTTTGAAGGGCCCTCAGTCTTGCAGAGAGGTAAGATAAAAGGCAGGTCTATGTTACCTGCTGAAGTGGACTTCCTCCAGTTGTCACATACATAAAAAGAAACACTCTGAACTGCAAATTTCCTTCTATATGATTTTCACTACATAGCCAAGAGACAGTTGATGGGATTTTCTGAACACACAGCATGAGCAAGAAGCAGCTTCAGTTACCCGCACACATATAGACCATAAAATGACATCTTTGCCCTCACCATTTTCTGCAGAGGCAGGAGCATTTGATCACACATAGGCCAAATGGAAGTGTGTGACTGTAACCAAAGCCAACACCTAGCTTCAGTTTGGAACAAGGTGTTGAGCTTCATTCAGGTCTCAGATCTTAGATTAAATGCATGTTTTAAAGGAATATTTGCTCTTAGCAGTCAGGCATGTACACATACAGCAACATCAGGAAAGATCTGATGCTCACAAATTAATAACAGGTTTAAAACCCTGCAGTTTTTCCTGATGGAAGCCTACCATTCTGTAATGGGCTGAACTGCTGCTAGGGGAAAATATCTACTGTTTTATAGTAATTTGAGCTTCTATGAAGGGTATTTTTCACTCTAGTCTCTTTAACAGTCTCTATATGAAGAGCCACAGCTTGTCTTAAACCTGCTATTTACTGAAGTGAAAAGATTTCCAGGTATGAGGAAAATGCAATATTATCTGTTATAGATCAAAAAATAATAATGCTTGTGATAGGATATTGTTTTTTATTTTTAACATATTTGAGTCTACATATTGTCTAGTATTGTTTCACCATTGTCTCATCATCAAGATTAACATTAAATCAAACAATGAATTATTCATGAGGTATGAATAAATGGAATTAGCCTTTCTACCATACACTGTGTAAAATCGCATCTTCTGGATAAATGCTTCTTTTTCTTTTCTCTTCTTTTTAAGGTCTGAACACTAGAAATAATGACCTGGCTTGCAGCCTTGCTAGATTAGCTCTTGTTAGGGTGATATTTTTGGATGAACATAGGTGTCATCAACCAAGAAATGTCAGGTCTGCTATCATTCCTGTCAGCTTCCTAACTTCCAACAGTTTCCCTCTCCATCCCTAAACTCTACCTTCACCCCTAGTAGCCATGGTACCTGGAGCTCAGATGATTTGTTGAGCTTGACTCATTATCTACTGTGTTGTAACAGCAGTTAGAAACTGAATGACATTCAATTAAAACGATATTAGTAGCTCAGGAGTGATTTTGTTTAATTTACTCCTACTCAGATGTAAAAACATTAGTGACTTTTTTAATTGGACCTCATAATGTCTAACTCCTACTCAAATGCAATGAAATTAAAGACTTTGGTGGCTAAATACCGCTTAATTTACTCCTACCCATCTATAATGACATTAAAGATGCTTTAGGGTAGATATTGTTTCCAATCATTTGTATTCAAAAGAAATCTGAGCTTATAGGTACTATTATTGAGCATATAATACAATCATACAAGAAATGTATCTATACGGTAGGGGATAGTTCGTTACAAGAAATATTAAAAAGTAATCATTCATTTTTAATGCAAGGATATTAAAAAGTAATGTTAAACACAAGAATTTGTGAAGTTTTCTGTTCTTCACAGCCTCTTCAAGGACACAAACCTCTCCTTTTTTTAATTCAGTGTGTGCTTTTACATGAAACATTTTTATTAAGTTGCACACAGTTTTTAAATCTTTCATAAGCTGGATTTATCTGATAAATCCAAGGCTGACTGGTATCATTACAGGGATAGGCAGCAAAGCATACGTTTTAGTAATGAAGTTCACTTTGCTCTGCAACAGTTTCTAATACAGTTTAATGGATTCTTCTAAAGTTCAAACATTTTAAGGGAGTATGTGGTTCTTGGTCACATTTACAAAACATGACCTCCCTTTAAAATATTACTTTTCCTATACTGAGCTGATGCTGTTTGCTTCTAATACAAGAACCTGCCCCATGTTTTGTAACATTGATAAGGCTGGACCATCAAATTCTTCATGCCCCTTTTACTCACACAAAAATTCCATTGATTTGGCCTTTAGAATATTCCACTCTTCCCCTTTCCAAGTTTAAAAAGCAAAATCATCATTAAAAATGCCTTCCTTCACTTAGATAAACTTCTAATTACTAAAATGAAATGCATTTACAAAATTTATCTTATGCTTGTATTACAACCTGTGCAGATAACAGATTTGCTCTTGAGATAGCAGAACGAGATTTCTCCTTTAATCTTGTGCTCTTGTCTAGCACGTGGCTTATGGAGATGTTCAAATGGAAGGGCCTGTTCCAGGTAATGACCATGAACCATTGCCAAAGGAGGGAGGAGGTATTTCTCTTCCGCCCTCTTGGTGAGACACAGTCAGCATCCCTGTCCTGCTGACTGGTTCAATGATTGTCTTTCCTGCTTTTCAAGTGATGGTGTCTTATACCAGCTTCTTCCCATTCTAAATAAAACATGGTCCCTTGCGCTCTTAAACAGCAAAGCCTGGTGAAACAAGAGCCAATGCCTGACTTCTGGATTTCTCATGTTGCAAAACAGTTTAAAATAATTTGTTTGTTTAGAATAGTTACTTTAGAATAGTTTTAAGATTTCTTTGTAAAAAACTGTTTTAATCTTGGAGAACATTTGCATGAAATTTTGAAATTAATTCCCCTTAAACCTGGCATTTGGACATGGTAGGATTTAGCATAATTTCTCCCTGGGCATGGGCTTGCAAAAGGCAAAGCAGTGTGGGCTTGAAACACCAAGGAGCTTCAACACTTTCAGAGGAATCATAGCAATGTTACTAACTATACAAGCACTTAAACACCAGCTAACGCTGACCCTTCATGTGTCTTCTGCTCTGACCTGCAGCAGGTCATTAGTCAGGTCACATAATAAAAGGGACCATTCTTCCTGGCTGGAGCTGGGAAGTGTCAGCCAGTTCCTTTGGATGCTGCACCCAGCTGAACAGCGTGCTGGCTTCAGCCATAACACCATCTCTACTGCTCTAAAGCCTGAGCTGCAAGATGGGACCACTCTAGGAATTTATGCATGATGAACTACCGACCTTCAGGTGGCGAGTTTGTGACATGAGTTCATTGTGAGGTCTTGTGCTCAGAGCACAAGATACAGTGAGACTGGATGGGTAGTTTGTTGGAGCCTTCACCACTTTACCACCTACGTGTTTAAGGCACACATATCTGAGCGTGGTGTCACAACTAAACATTTCAGTAAGATTACTCCTGAAAATGTGGACATGGCTCAGCTATCAACAGATAATCTTTACAATTTCATAAAATTAACCTACTACTGATATTTAGCATGTTTATTGTAGATAGGATAAATGTAATTTTCTCCACTTAAAGTGGTCAACAGGGACCACCGAGCATTTGAATTTCTGTTGTCACTATGTCTTTATCTCACTACTTCTGGGGGACACCTCTTTCCCTAGACCAGTGTCTGAATAAGCTATTGCCCTTTGGAACACTGCAAGGGAGAGGAAGCACAGTTGCAATATGGTGAGTAAACTGGACATCGAGGGATAATGTCTGCATGGGGAACACCAATAAAACACTATAGAAAGGATGGATATTACAAATAGTGATTAACTGATCAAATTTTGACACTGCAGGATCACCAAAGTCAGAAACATATGCAAAAAATAAGCAAGGAGTTCTAAATGGCTTCCATGTTTCAGACATTAAAGGAATCATTAACACAATACCATTCTACATGCCTTGCACATATAGTGAAAAAGACTTGATATCATCAATTGGGGTGTGAAATAACAAATTTCAAGATACATAACCAAGTACATATTTGTCTGCACAGGAAGCCTCTCGGTGAAGCAGAGTAAAGCACAAAAAGTCAGATTTAATTTATTTTTTTGTGTACACCCCCTGAAGCCAGAAGCATTTTTTAAGTCAAGGATACTATGATCAGGATGAAGTCCTTTAATGAACTGAGACTTAAATGCCTACACAGTGCAGAGATGTGTTATATTAACAAGACATTTTTTTATTAACAAAAAGTAAGAGAGAACATACATCTTCAGCAGGAAAAAAAAAAAAAATCTGTATAATTGCCCTTTTCTAAGATGGTCATATTTAAAATGCTAAGTAATCTTTACCTAGTTCACCTTCTCCAGTAACATGGACTACCAGCACATCACTTCCCATGAGTGCAGCACTCTCTGACTATAGGAACTCCTTGTCTCCACACTGCTGATTGGGCAATCCTGTTTAATTTGATAACGTGACTGCAACACATTTACAAGGCACCCTAACTCTCATTATGGGTCCTTGACCCATTATGTAGAGCATGCAAACAGGTTATATCCTCTCCTATCTAACCACATTTTATAAAGCCATCATTTAATAAGCACACTAACAAACCTCATATATTTTCTAGTTTTCTGGAAAAAGAAAGCTTTCTTTGTTTTCTCTCTCTAACATCTATTTCTAACAGCTCAACCCAATTAAATGTTTCTGTTGCAACTAGTTCAGAATTGTTTCAGGAAAGAGGAAGACACTCTAATCACCATGGTGGAAATTTTAATAAACAGCACCCTCAAGAGGATCAGAACTCACTTCCTTCACTGTTTGGTTAAAAAAAAAAAAAAAGAAATAAAAAATCAGTTGCTAGGCTACCACTTTTGAATACAGCCAGAATAATTTCCAGGGGTTATTTAAGGTATTTAACTACAGAACAGATACTGTGCTGAATCTGTGTATGCACAAAAACCCCCAGGCACAAGTGCTACTGTGGTGGCCCTGAGGCACCTGTGAGGTTTACTGTGAAGCTGAGGCTTGCCAAGATCAAACAGGCAACCAGGCCCCATTATGAGATGGTCCTTTAAGGAAAGGACCTTGGGAAGAGGTGAAGGAGACAGGCTGCTTTGGGTTCCCTATTGCTCTGCACACCTAGGAAAGTCCTTGTGAGAAAAGCTAATGCAAAGAGAGGTCTCCTGTTTTGTTTGGAGAGTGACGAGTACCATGGCCATTCTGGCTTGTGGGCTGAAGGCACGAGAGCACACCTGGACTGTTCCTTACATTACCCTGGGATGAGGCCCAGACACATACTGTGGACATTTGGGAAGGAAGCCTAGCAGCTATACCCCACACTGGGTAACAGGAGGACAGACTGCAACTAAGGGCACACTGCCAGTGCCCTTTTTTCTCTGGCGGACAGGAGATCATTAGCTGGGGGCAGCTGCCAGGAAGATGACAGCCTCTGTCTCTGTAAATTTCAGCCTGAGCCAAATCAGATTCTTGAGAGAGAGTAACTTTTATGATATGTCTGGATTTAGTAGTGAAGAGATCTTAAAAATCACATCTCAGAGCAAAAATTGAATTTGCTGAGGAACAACCACAATTTGTGCAACATCACTTCGGTGCTTCATTCTACAATAGGAGGGAGTGTATAAATTTTTATGGATTAAAAAGATACCCTTACCATTTAAAAAGTCCTTGTGACCTAAGGAAGCCTAAGCAAGGATAACCTTTCAAAGATTCATGCCTAATGTTGTTTCAGAAGAGAGTGAATTCCTAGAGATAGAGTACCCAGCCAGACACAGATGTGACTGGGACTGTCAGAGAGCACATCTAATCCATCTGCCAAAAGAAGGATTTTTTGTAAAATCAGACCTGACAATTTAGAACTGTTTCCAGACTTGTACATTGGTATAAAGAACGATTTTAAAATTACTCTTTAAAAGCATTTTTATTACTTTTTTTTTTTTTTCCTAAACTTAGATGTTTCTACTAAACCTAAAAATGAGACGATGTGTATATGCTGAAGAAAACTTGGGCAGAAATAACTCATATCTGATCCCTGTTTCCTGGAACAAAAATAAATAGCTGCTTATCTGTGTTAATACTACTTGATTGTGGCATTAACTTAGATATCAAAACTTTTAAAATTCACAGTAATGTAAGCTCCACAAATTATCTACTATACATGCATGAATGGCTCTGGTACCATTATTCTGAGATAATTAATTTCCTCCTCCCAAGTTTTACTGCCCTTTCTTAGCATGTCTGGCCAATTTTCTGACATGAAAGCCTTATTAAAGCATACTGGTTTCTTACTCTATTTGCCATGTACAGCAATTTTGGTTAATTATTTTTAAATATATATATACAACTCTATATATAGGATCTATATGAATAAGAGAGGCTAATACATAGCAATTACCTCTGCCTTCTAATTGCTTTGTGAATTTTATTTGAGATAAAAATGGGCAGGAAATTTTCACATAACTGTTAATTAAGATTTCTTTTTCACCCTTTCAGAGTAGTATAATATACTGAGGTAGAAATACAGCTTAACCTACATTTCACACTCAGTTATATTCCCTTTTATGCTGTAGTTCACAAAGGTGTTCATGAATCAGCTGAAAAATCTCAATTCATAGTTGGATGACACTTTTCTTCAACTAACAACAATCCTCAGCTACCAATGTGAAACAGGAAGAGCACATCTGTGAAAAACAAGCCTCTTAAACTGAACGAATGAATAACAATGATGCGTGGGTTGTGCTTTCTATGCAGAAAACTCTGGGAAGACCTTTCTATGAACAGCCATCTGATAACAATTGAAGATGCTTTGGTGTTCCTACTCGCCTCCCACAGCCCTTTGTATCAGCAGCTCAGCAGAGAGAGTCTGACAGCAAGATTCCTTTGTCATTTGAATTTTCAGGTACTGTAACTCAGCTCAGTGCTGCACAAAGGGACCTCTACTGAGTGGCTGTGTGTTTGTAGAGAGGAGACAGGAATTTCTCAATGGCTGGCTCTCAGTGTGCAGCACAAATTGTTATCTGTGAGTTACCTCAACTAAATTGCCCTCTTCTAAGTAGCCTTTCATCACCTTAGTCTCCCTAACTTACACACAGCAGCACCCTGATTTCCAAATAAACTAACCCAAACAACACCTGTCTAAAGGCCTACCTATGCTGTACACAAGAACTTCAGCTGCATGTAGTTCCTCTCCCATTTGATTGTAAGGGAGAGAACAAACCACCTGTGCTTAAAGCACTTTTAGGTTCTCAGGCACCATGCTGAAAACTGGAATGTTCAAGCCTATAAAAACAGAAGGGAATAGAGTGGAATAAATTTCATCTTCACATCTACAGCTTAGTGTAAGAGGAATTTCCCTACTGTTCTCATAGGCCCACCAGAATGACACTGGATCTGAATATAAAGATGTAGAAGAACATGAGCAAGTAATTCTCAACTTGCAAGCTGCAGTCTGTCATAAACAATCCCCTCCCTTTTTTGTATCCATAATATTAAGGAATAAATAAAAGTATTTGAAACACTGCATTAATCACACCAGAGACTGCTGCAGAGTGAAAGGACAAGAACATTAGAACTGGCAAATTCACATTGCTCTTTTTCCTCAAGCCCCACGCCAATATTTACATAATCCAGCACCATAAAAACAAGGAACCAGCAGAGTTCATCCCTGAAAGAAATCCCCTTTGACTGCTAAATGGCAAACCTCCACAGCCCAGAAGAGCACATAGAAGCCATGCAAAGCTTCTTACACCAAGAAAAGGGCCACGTACTTTAGACAGATGTAACAAACACATCCCGTACATCTAAGCAGAAGACAACTTCTCAAACACTTCAATGACATGAGAAACAGGCTTGGATCTGCTCACTTTTCTTCTTGCCAAAACAGATTACAATTTTCCGAATACATGAGACCATTTTTTCTCCAACCACTTAAAACCTCAGTCACTGGAATTGGAGTCTGACAACAGTTAATTTATTTGGACTCCTTCTACCACATCAACATGCTAGAGCTCCAGGCTGTAGCATAATCTCAGCATTTCTCTCTCCTGAAAAACAGACGCTACTAGGAGGAAATAACTTTAAGTACTCTGCAACAACTGCCACATTCCCAAAGACAACTTCTCATCCCTTCCAAAAGAAAAAGGACCAAAATAGATGCTTTCTAGAGATTCTTAGGAGTCCCTATCCATGGTGTTCCATGCCTACACTTGGCACCATTTGTCCAAGATGAGAAGATGAAACACTGTTTGAAGTCACCAAATCTCTGATGGGTTTTGTCCTGTCCCAAATCTGTGAATGTGAAAGAGAAGAGCTTGCTTTACAGAAAAGACTGGAAATGCACGTTAGATGCAATGTGCTACAGTGACGAATTGCATTGTCCAAAAGTCAAAGCACAGGTCTCTGGAGTACAACCCTCTGTTCTGTTCCTGCTAACCATACAAAGGACACTTGTATCCCAGTGTTTCATCTCCCCACTTGTAAAAATGTGACCGAATAACTGTTTAACACAGATGTTTCAACATCCATTGCCTTAGCACTTGCAGGCCTTTACAGGTTCTAGGCTAGAGAACACTCACAGAAGCTGAAAGTAATACTAGTTTAGATAATATTTTCTGCATTTTTGTCCTCTTGTTCTTAATTTTGAAGGACAACTGCAATTGCAGTTCATCCATTTAGGCTTATCCTAAAGTCATTATTTGTTATGATGCTGTTCCAGCCTTCAGCTACAAAGGAAATGACTATCCCTACTCCCTCACAGGCAGGATTAACAGCCACAGAAAATGAGTTATGGCTAGTCTGACAGAAGCTCAGAAGCAAATTTATTTGCAGAAGTCCACCTAAACTCAGGGAAGAATTCTGCACCCTTTGCCTCTTTAGTTCTTCCTTGCAGCTACATAAAGTATACAGTGTGTTTTTCTTCATCACAGATCTTCACACTCAAGACACATGCTGAGACCTCTTGGTGCTAAAGGTAGCATGTGAACTAAATGGTGTGAAAAAAGTGGTGCAACAGTATAGAGAGCTTGGGCACCCACACCTAATTTTTTTTTTAATGTAAAAAATATATTAGAAATACTGTTGCCAGGGGTAAATAATTTTATTTATAGGTGGAATAATTACTTTACTTATGTCTGCGCCAATCTCCAAGTAAGCAGGCAAGAGGGAAGAGGCTAGTGTTCAGTGAGATTGTTTACAAATGCATTTGTAGCAGATCAGTAGTAATCAGCCTTGTAATTTTTAATCCATAGCTTCACCTTTCTCAACAGAATAGGTGCCAGATGGAGCTACATGGACTTATTTTGGCAGATTTTACTTTAGAAGATTAATATATCCTGGCCTGGCTGTTTTTAATGCCCTCTATCAGTAGATTGATGGGTACACTTACCCACCTTGCCCAGAACTAAGCTGTTATCCAGGTAGTCTGTGACTGCTATCAGCTTTTGCCCATCAGACACTACTGGAGAAATTGTCCTTGAATCAGCTGAAGACAAGACATCACACAATGCTGATATATTCCACAGGGCTTATACAGATTAATACCATGCAACGATGATTTTCAAAGTGGGAATATTTCAGTTTAGAGATCACTGTACAGCTTTCAACCAAGCACACTTCAAAATCACAAGCTATGTTAAAAAACACATGGCACCTCTGTTCTGAAAATATTTTGAAGAGTTTTTTTGTTGTTTTAAGTTTTTGTAGTGTAAAAATGTACTTATCAACCTGTAGCTGCAGTAAATATATATATATAGTGTTCT
Organism: Apus apus; assembly: GCF_020740795.1. NCBI lineage: Eukaryota > Metazoa > Chordata > Aves > Apodiformes > Apodidae > Apus > Apus apus. The sequence goes on from NC_067285.1 coordinate 31,573,235, forward strand.
CCATGATTCACAGTAATCAATAAATGAAAACAAAATGAATTAAATTCTCACAAAAAGTGAGAGAAGGTAAGAAGCAACTAACAGACCTACAACAGCTGCAGCTTGTCAGCATGGGACTCCAGAACACGCTGTAAGTGTGCTTCGTGTCATACACTGTGACACACACCAAAAGTCACTGGGAGTATTCAGCGTGTTACAAATGAAGCACACGTGTTCTGATCTGCTCATGTCCAGCTCTGAGTGCAAAACACAGACAGCTGAAAATCCACGTGTGCCCTCCCGATGCTACAAACAGCTCCACTGAGAACATCACATAATACAGAATTTCCTACCCAGCTCCAGGCTAGGGGTTCAGTGCTTTAGTTGCTTCTTGCTACAAGTATCAGGAAAATAATTGCACATCTCTCAGAGTTTACCTGGAGAACATGTCCTTATCTTGCTTCAGCAGCTAAAGCCTAAGGATTTGAAGTTAGGGTTTTGTAAAATCTAGAAACTCTTTTTAAGTTTAATGAAATCCCTTGAAGTGTAACCTGAAGTCTCCTGTCTCCAATACCTCCTCTGCCAATCTGGAGTACATGATTTGCTAGATTAGGTCATATGTTACCTTTACATATTAAAAAAGTAGATGGAAATACTGACTTACATTTATGTTAATACAATTTTGCAATTTGAGGTTTACAGAGCTATGCATAAAGCATTTGTTACTTCACCTATAACAAAATGGATCCATTAACTCTGACAATATTTTTAGTACATATTTTGTTACAAAAGCATTAAGACATGTTATTAATCATTCTGGCATTATGAGAGTTAATAGAATACTATATATTTTTCAGGATTATTAATATTTAGTGTCGTTCAGTAAATTAAAAAATCAAGTTTAACTAAGGTTAAAAATATCTGATGATACAGTACATAGATGATTGTAAATGTATATTAATGAAGCTTTGCACAATTGACTGGATATCTTTTCGTTAATCACTCACAAAACCATGCCAAACATCTATCAAAGACTTCAGCTCCTTTTTCATCCAATCTTCCGACATTTCATTATTATGGTTACCTGATTAATGGATGCAATAATACATGTGGCATGATATGATATGTTCACATTAAATTTTAATCAAATATTACTAAATTCAGAAAACATTAAGTAAATCATGACTGATGAGGCAATATTGCTGTACTGTCATATTGATGATGTTAGAGAAACTCACTACGGAGAGTTACAGATTAAGGAAGACAAGTAAATCTTATGAGGAAATAGAAGTATCTCAAGTTTAACTAGTTGGTTATTTTAAAATTGCCTTCCAGCCAAAGGATGAACATTAGATCCATCAAAAGTATTCCAGTGTCTGTAACTGATATGAATGTTTTGTTTTCTTCTACTGCAAGCTTTCTCATTCTCTCGAAAGCATAGATTAACATATACACTGCACAAGGGCCTTTCCCAGAAGATGATGGGCTGTGTAATGAAAAAGACCCAACATTATTTCTCACTGCAATTGGGAAAAATCAGCCCAATTTATTGAAATTTATTGAAAACCTTGCTATAATCTGAGAATCAGGGTGTCAGGCACATGGAACACACTTGGTCAGTTCTTTTTTACCCAAATTACTTTACTGTTACTTTGCAGAGGGTGGACGGGGAGATAGACGTGTCTTAGTGTTCACAGCCTAGACCTGCAGATGTAAGAAGTTTTCATTCTGGAAAACCAGGGAATGTGTCCCTCTACTGCTGCAGACTGCTTTCCTTTCAGGTTGAAGTACTGAACTTGTTCCTCTGAAAATTTGGAACTCATATGTCAGTAATTCTATTCTGGCAGCAAGGAAATAAAACACCAAACTGGCTTTTTATTGCTGTGTTTGAAATTGAAAGAGAATGAATTGTACTTATCAACTCACACTTCCTTATGCTACACTTGCTTCTTATGTCCTGTGTCTGCCTTGGACATCCATCTCCACTTCCTCCCACCCCTGAAACTGAAAGATTCAACTTACAATTTTAAGGCATTATTTTTATAATGAAAAAGTTATTTACCCAGAGAATAAATTCCATCTTATGAGAGTTAGATGACCCTTTAGAAGTTAAGTGCTGAAGCCTAAATACCAATTCTGGAGGGAGTACTAGCTAAAAGACTGCAACAAAACAATTCAAACAATAACCTGTACTGAAAAACTTATTCCAAAGAATTTAGAGCTCCTAGAAACAGATATTCTCAGGGGTTAATACTAAACTTCGGGTGTTTAAATCCATGACTATGATTGCATAGAATTTCAGTCCCATGGTACAGACTAAAAAGCTCTCTCATTTGTATTTACCTTAAAAAACAGAAATTAAAACAGTCCTGTCACATGACCATTTTTTAGTAGACTAATGCCAAGATATCAGACATTGCTGGATCTTATTTTAAGTGAAATAGTGTACTGGTCCTGCTTAACCACTTAATTAAGTGTATTCAAAAATGTAATGCTTGCATAGTACTTGCCATGAGACCTTTCCAAAGTCTGTTTGCCTCTTCATGTCCTGGTTCCACTTTCAATCTCTTTTCCCTAATCTTGAGAGATTATAAAGGGTATAAGACTGCCTTGTACTATGTGGATATGCTTATCAGCAAGGGAAATCTCAGTGTTAGTGCATTCCAAATAAATACTACTCAATTCTGCAGCTATACTCTTAATATTAAGAACAATAAACATTTCATGTGCTTAGCTGGAATTTATTTTTTTTTTACAACTTGCTTTTTGATGGCATTCATTCTATATTAAGTATTTTAAGGGAAAGCATACAGATGATAAAGGGAGAGAGAAAAATAAATTAGAAGGCTAAAATAGATACAATGAAATGAGTGACCAGCTGGGTTCAACTGGGAAGGAGCTCTTAGTATTGATGCATCTTGCTAGCTCAGTTGGGTTACTGGTTTCATACTGGTTAGATCTATGGCACAAGGATTTAAGTTCAACACCTTCTTGCCTTAAAAGTAGGTTTGGAATTTCTTAACTGTGACTAGCTCTTATAGCATCATGTGAACAGTTACGAGAATAATTAAAGCAAATCACTAAGTTATCTTCCTCCATAGCTAGATAAGTTTTGTATAGTTACAAGATTAAAAAGCACAAAATTCCTGTGAGTGTAAGACCTAATAAAAATGGAAGAATACATTCAAACCCACAGCTCTTACCTCAGGCAAACTCCCACTGGTGTTGGCACCTCATACGATGCAGAGAAGAGTGCAGACACTTCAAACAAAATTGCCTGGAAAGGTTTTATTCACTCTGACTTGATTAATTGAATGAGTATATGATAAGTCAGTCTTGCAGCTTTTGCTTTTCTCAGGAATGGAAACATATCAGAAAAAAAGAGAGGTAACTCGAGGTCCTCAGTAAGCTTTAGATCACAGAGCTTGATGTTATGGCTCAGGCCCCCGAGAAACTGCTGGCTTCCACTAGAATCCTCTGTTGAAATCAAGGTCCAGCTTTTAAAGACCAAACAGCCTTGTTGCCTTCAGGGTTGTATCAAATACGAGACCTCTTGTCAGAGAGTCAACTTGAAATGGGCCTATTTCTTTGCATTTCTGTCTGAGAGAGGAAAAACAAACCAAACCAGAAAATTTCTGACTGAGCACTCAGGATAGCTGATGTGCATTGGATTTCAAAAAAGAAGTGATTTGTATGAGCAAGGAAGTGAATAATTTTCTGTCCAGACAGAGAAACACAGCTGTGGAATTAGGATAACAAGACAGTTCAGAAAAAGAGAACAGAATCAGTGCTAGCAATGTAAGACCAGAACCTTCATACCCTTTAGCAAAGTAAAGCAGCTAAACAAATGTACTTTTGTCCAAGGTATTTTAATCTCCAGAAACCAAAGCTGAAGGGTTTTTTATTTTCTTGGATAGGGCCAGCTGAGAGAAGCATTAACCAGCTGCATGTGGCAGCATCTAGGATGGGGGTAACAGAAGCAATGATGCAGCACCAACCCTTTCAAAGATGAGCATGAGTAGAGCAGCAGATCTGAGTTGGAGAAACACAGGGAGGCCTGTGGGTTATAGGTGAGAGGGGATTTGTGGCAAGGGTGGGAAACTGATGAATGGAAGGGTGATAGGTTTACAGCAGAGCTGTAGGAGAGAATATGTATTACAAAATGTTAGGAAGAAACTTGGTGCAATGGAGCATCAGTGACAAATATGGACATCCAAGTTGGACTCCTCATCACCATTTTCAAATGCCCAGCACTTTCTAACCCCCATTTTTTTCTCTCAGAAATATATCAGCCCCAGTGAATATAAAGGAAAAAGTCAGTATATCAATGGTTCATCATTATGCTCTCACAAAATACCAAAACCATGAAAGTTTCTGCTCAGCTTAATACTGAAAGCTTAAGAATGAAAAGACAAATAGAGTTTTCCTGGTAGCTTGCACCTGGACAAAGCAATGCAAAGGAATACTACTTAGCCTTTCACCATTCCCACCAGCTCCTATACCTAAATTAGTTGTACTGAGCAAAGAAATCACACTATAAATATAATTAGTTACTTGGAACCTGATCTAAAGCCTAATGAAATCAGCAGAAAGCTTGCAGAGAGAATGAGCTATAAAGAAAATATTAGTTTGATTGCTGTGGGCAAAACTACTTTCAGATCTAAGCAGAGGATTTAGCTTTTTTATTCTGCAAGCAATGAGAAAATATCTTCTTGATTCTAAAACTAAAATAAGAGACTTAATTAATTCTAGAGCACCACAGTCATATACATTACTTTACATTATGCAGGAATCCAATAGTTTCTTTTTTAAACAGTAATATTTAAAAAAACATTTAATTTAAATGGTTGTGGTTCCTCTTCACAGTAAACACATGTGAAGGCATACATTGTGTTTAAATATAATAAATACAGCTAAAATCATGCATCTAGGTCAATCCTCTGCATGTAATCAGGATTATGAAAATTCAGTTTTTCTTTTCTTATCTTTCTCAATAAATGGTCTTTGTAGACATGACTGGAAATTTATTCAGACATGGTCTTGGTTGTGTTCTTGTTTTTTAACTCACCAGTTCTTTCTTCCCTGCAAATCTGACTGGTTTCTAACTCTATTAGTTGCTCTGGTAGCCAAGGAAAGTGCCAAACTGTGGTTACCGATTTCTGAGCTGTGCTAAGTTCTTCCAGGAACAAAATTCTCATGCAAAGGCATTCTAATTTCAAGTTTTCTGCCCATTTTAATAATTCCCTCCTTTGGCTGCTGGTTCTGATTGCTGACCACATGTAATTATAGGGGAAGAGGTCACACAGGACCTTGAGAAGCCAAAATCCAAACAGACACAAAAAAAGAGGGAAAGGAGACGGGAAAAGGTTTTCATTTACTTTACATCTTCTCAAAGATTTCACTGTCCTGAACCTCCCAGCTTTCTGAATGAGGTTCCATCAGCCCCAGTTGTTAAAAGCCACCCTTCATGCACTGCCTTGCCCACAGCTTCTCTCAGGCATTCCCCAGAGGCGACCCAAAGTGACAGGCACATCTAGGGGGAGACCCTGAAATCCAGCTATTCTGAAAAATCTGACAAGGAAGGAGGCCCATCAGTCCGATGGCTCTGTACATGTGTGGTGGGAAATAAATTGTCAGAGGCATAGGGAAATCCCTTTTGTTTCAAAAGTGCTTCTTCAAAGAAGCAGACATCCTCATCTCTCTTTGAGGAAGTCACTGTGTGGGAGGCTCTGTGGGCCCTCCTACAATGCCATGACTGAGAAGCTTGTCTTTAACTGGAGCTTAACTGAAAATGCCCAGTCCAGATAAAATGCAAAGGCACAAAGAGTACATAAAGAAGTAGTCAGTGCTAAGCAAAGTGTGGGCTGAGGAATTCTGCCTCCTAAGGAGGTGACAGTCAAACGAAGCTGGCTCATCATCTGTGTCAAAAGCAGCATCAGACAGGTAAATAGGAACTCTACACTTCCCTCCTACTCTAAAATTCCACTCCTAAAACACAGGGTATTTTAGGAAGCTTCCTGCTGACAGGCACATCCTGCCCAGAACTACATTTTAATAGTTCTTCTTTTAGACAAACATTTAATTTATACTTATACAGTCAACATGTTATTTCCCTGCAGTCCCTAGGGAGGAGCAAATCTTGCAAAACACAGAAAGGGTGGTAACAACAAGAAATAATCATCCTGTTTTCATTGATAAGTTTACAGATAATGTAGTAGATTATTTACTATGGTTCTGTTTTCTCTGGAGGGCAACTTTAAATCTCTTAGATCAAGTCTGCAGACATGGGAAGAAAATGGCAGCCATTTTCAGCCAAGCGCAATGGAGGTTACCAAACCATCCTGAATGAATATGTGACATCCAGCAGACCAGGATCTTGGAATTTTGGAAAAGAAAGAAAATCCACAGTGTCCCAACAACATTCTCTAAGTAAAGGAGAACTTCCATACGAATTTAGATTTTGAATTGGCAATAACATCACTGTATCACATTGCAAGTAATGTTACACAGATAATGTTACAGGTTTTACTCACTTTCCATGTCGGCTTCAAGAATTGGCAACATGATGCTTCTTGAAGGATCAAGGCATGATGAAATTCTCATTTTGTCAAAGCCAAAAAGTACTACCTGTCCATCAGGGGAAGAAAAAAAAAAAAAAAGAATCACACTAGAAACTAAGTTGAATAGAGTGTTACAAAAGGCAACACTGATGGTTCTGAAGCAAATCCTGCATAGTACTAGCAGTTTTTAAAAGATGAGATTTTGAAAACTTTGAAAAGCAATTTTTAAAAAGGTTTACTTTCATTTGCCTTCAGTTTTAAAATCAGATTTAGATTTAGGAAACAAAACATTGACACACAAGTAAAGGCAAATGCCCCATTTAAGCATCTGCTAACAATCCCTGAATGAGAAGAGCCAGGTCCTGAGAGCAGCTTCCAGTCTGCCAACCTTGCTGGAGTAATGACCACGATACAACAGTAATGACCACTGCTGGTGACATGAGCAACAGACACACTGTAACACATTGGCTTGCCTCAGAAATACAGCTTCTAAAACCTTTATTCTGCTGATACAATATTCCTCACTCCTTTAGCTCCCACTCCACAAGTGGTAAATTGGCCCAGCACCTTACTCCTTTTACCACTGAAGACAATGTCTCTTGAAATGAACACTCACTGTCTCTTAAAACCCAATGAATGTGTCTTTCCAGGGCCAGGAGCTGGAGTACTGGAAAACATTTCTCAGAACCTAGTTTGTTTTATTTCTGAGAAAGTGTTCGACCTAATGATCTATTTTAGCAAGTTGGTATGATTTATGCAGAACTGATAAGCATATAATAAAAACCAGCTATGCAGCTGTTACGAGTATAATCTTTTATGCAAAATTAAAAATTATACACACACACACAGATCAGCAATATAGTTTAAATAAATATTTGCCATTCAGTCACCAAAGATTAAAATAAGAGCTAGTAAAATGGCTAGAAATAACAGCTTGACAGTAAGCAATTTAACTGCCAGTGTATCTAAAATCTCATCCTACATAATACTTAGCAAGATCATCAAAACTGGTGTCTGGATTAAGGCAGTATGGAAAAGGATAATCAGCCAGCTAAGTGTGTAAGATCTCATGTACAGATGCAAGAGACTCAGTAGATTGTGACACATTAACTCAGTGTAACCTCATCCACAAGGGAACAACCAAGTCTTGTGCTCAGATGTAAAGACCTTTGGCAGACTTTTTCCTGTTGTAGCACTACAAGCAAGAGAGACCAGGTAGGATGGTCAACGAGCTCTAATCCTACAGATGACAGAAAAATGTCACCTCTTCATGAGTGTGTGTGTGTCTGTGAGCCAAGAGGAAGGAAAACACAGCAGTTTGGTACAACAAAACAATTAAATGTTATCCTCTCATATGTCCAAGTGTAAGTATTGGAATTGAAGCACCAAGTAGCCTTTCTTTGTCACCCTGGCTGACCTATCCCTTCAACGACTGACACAGGACAACTTCACCTATCTACTGTTCAGTCAGTGGGCTCTAGATCAAAACCACTCCAGACTGCATAGAATCTGACTTGGTGATATATAATTAAACAATGTGATAGATAAATTCTTGCAAATGAAAAGAGGAACTAGCAAAGTATCTTTTGGAAGCTCCTTGCCTGAAGCGACTATCTTGTGTAACCACGTATGTTGGAAGGAAAACTCCTCCCAGCTCTCGTGTTGCCAAGCTAGTCCCGTGGCACAGGGATGGCTGAAAGCTATGGCATTTTGGGCCATGTAGGTTTCCTTGGAGACCCACAGATGCCGCTCATGTCTCAGGATCCACACCTACAAAGGGTACAAAGGGAATCCCAGATTTTCTTTACTGCTGCTCATTAGCTTTTTACTTCTTGTTTTCTAGGTGTCTCACCTTCCCCGCTGCTTTCTATGCTCTTCTCTCTCCTCTCTTTTCTTGTCTTTGTTCCCCTTTCAGTCTATTACTGCCAAGCTCCTATGAACTCATGCCATCCTTAGTCCCACCTAAGAAAGTTACACACAATCCCTTTATGGCCATTTCCTCCGCTATAGTCTGCATAAAACACTAAGTTAGCTGGTCAGCTTATTTGCTGTCCAGTGCCCTGATCTTTCTCAGTCAGGTTCATTCTGAATAATTAATACCACTACCTTGTTAGCACACACATGGTGATGCGGCAATTTGGGTAACCCCTGTCTTTGCCACCTGCTTTCACACACTGCAACTCCTGCGACGAACAGCCACGAAGAGCTGTTTCTTCTCCCCATCACGGAGACAAGCTGCACCAGCCGCCCTGCTGACCGCCTCAGTGCCCAGGGCCGGAACACCGGCCCGGAGCCCGTCGTGCGGGAGGGATAACGCCCCTGGCGACAGCACCAGCCCTTCCAGGGCAGGGCCTGCCTTTGCACCTCGGCCGCGGAAGGGGGCTCCTGGCTGCCTCTCCTACCGGAGGGTGACCACGGCACCGGCCCTGCGAGAGCCTCGTTTCCTCACAGCAGCCCCGGCCCCGGCGGCGCGAGGCGGGAAGGGCGGTTGGCCGGAGGGGCGGCGCGAGGCGGGAAGGGCGGTTGGCCGGAGGGAGTCTCGCGCGAGCCGCCGTCTCTCGCGAGGCGCCGCCCGGGCCGGGCCGGGCGGAAGCGGCCGCCGTGTTTACAGCCCGGCGGGAGCGGCGGCGGCAGCCGGGCCGGGCGGGGGCCTGGGCCCCGGGAGCAGGCCGCCTCCGTGCCCATGTGCCCGCAGCCCCCGCTGCCCATGGAAGTGATGGAGGGGCCCCTCAACCTGGTGAGCGCGCGGCCGCGGCGGGGCGGGGCGGGGGGGGGGGGTCCTGTCCGCCGCTCCTCTCAGGCGGCGGCGGGAGGGGGTGACAGCCCTGCCCTCCTGCCGCCGGGAGACCGGGCGGAGAGCGCGGCCGGAACGGGCAGTAAGGCCCTCTCCCCCCTCAGCACCTGTTCGGGGCTGGTGCCAGGGCCTGCCCTCCTGGAAGGGACTTGGGACCCGGACTTGAGGCGGTTTCTGAGGGGTGAGGTGGCCGGGCCCCGCTGCCCGGCCCCGCGGCTGGAGGGGAGGGCCCCAGAGGGCCCCGGGGCACGGGGAGGGCGCAGCGGCACGTTTAGCTTGGGGGGAAGGGGAGGGGGGTCGTCAGTCCGGCCTAAGCTGCACGCAGAAGGGGCAAGGGAAGTTCTGGCAGGAAACGTTTAGATGACACAGGCCGTATCTATGAGTTTTAAGTGTCTGAGAGACTTCTCAGCGGCCCCTTACTGGCTAGGTGCTGCTTTTAATTGCAGAAGGTGAGGTGCTTCAAAAATCTTAAATCGGTAATTACTCTGATTAAATCGCTAAGGAACTTTAACTGAAACACAGATATCTGAAAAAATGTGCCTTCACAAAAGCTGATCAGATTTTAAACAGCCTAAATTGTTACTTTTCTGTCACATAGACAAGATCTAGGGTCAAGAACAATTAGTTTTCTGCTGCCTTGTGGGTTTTACCAAAGCTGTATCTTGACTGTGCCTCAAATCCCTTAGAAAACTAGCTTTGGTCCAGCAGTCCAATTAGCCAGGAACAGCACACCAGGAATACAGCTGTCGTGCTTCCAGGAATGAGTTTGATCCAGAAACTGTTTAGACATTGCCATGCAAACCTCAGAGACTTGTGTCAGTTTAGTTTTTAATCAAAGCTTGTTTGCTTTGTGTCAGCCCTGGCAAACCCTTGCCTGTTCCATACACAAGTCACTCACAGGTATTTCTGGCTTGCTCTCCCTAGTTGCAGAAAGGCTTGTAAAATTGGCACTGTCAACCACCCATGGAATTAGGGATGTCAGTGTAGCAGGAAGATTGGTTATTTTGGTCTGAACTGATGGTGCAGAACCACTCTGGGGATGTCTGCATCACGCTGTCTCAGACTTCTTACTCTGTATGCTGGAAGCCTGATTGGAATAGGGGACAGCAGGAAGTAGAAAGCTCTTGTAACTTGTTGATATGATGGGATTAAAGTCAGACAAACTTGTAGCATGGTAATGCAGGAGGGACAAACTACACCTATTTCACAGACACCATAAAAGCATTTTTAAAAGTGTATCTAGTGTATAAACTTCTAATGAGGAAATTACAATTTAATATTCACTAGTAAATGACTGAAAGTGGCATCTTTGTGGCAGTGCAGGGGTCACTAATCAGTACTGAGACCATGTACTAAGGAGGGACAAGAATTTGACTACAGCCTGGTTGATGGTCCTCTGACCACAACAGGAATATGCAGTCACCACACCTGTCTAGCACCAGGCTAACAATAAGATCAAGACACTTCTGCAAAAAAACAGGAAAAAAGTTGCTTTATATAGTTTTGTACTGAAAATTATCATGCTGCCTGCTCATATATTCCTATTCCCTTTTAAGGAGTATCCCAAAAGACATATAATGTTTGGAAACTGCTGCACAATATAGTCATGAGCCACATTATATAGAAAAATTACCTGTCTTTTCAGGTTGTGTCAAGCACCGTGAAAACTCGTCATAACTAGAGCTTGAATGGGTACAGTACCATGGTTAGAACATGCCTACATTTTTACAATGACATGAACAGAATCAATTGGTTTTGCAAAGCTCTTCTATTCAAAGTTCCTCTCTGCAGCTGAGTTTCAGATTTGCAACAACACATAGGGAAGGTGCCACCCTCCAATGTAAGAATGTTAAATTAAGTTTTTGATGCTCTCTGGTGTCATATGTGTTTCACTTGCTTCTCCTATAAACCTCATATTTAGGAAGTCTAGTTCTTGTGGATTGGAAAAGCACAACTTTTTTGAAAGATGACAAAACATCAGAGAGGAGGGGAATAGGCTGACTAATCTGCTGTCAATTACTTCAGTACAAGACATTTTCCTTCTTCCTGCATATCATGGCTTGCTATTTATATGAAATTGGTTTTTCTTTATTTAAGGCGTTTCATTAGAATTTGCTATAGGTCTTGGACTTTTTTTTAATTATTTTTTTTTTTCCCCCAGTAAAACTTGTTCATTAGTGCTGTATTTGAGCATTTAGCCTTAGCTACTGGGAAGCATGAATACTCTTCTGGTTTTCATGGGATGCTGATCTGACAAAAAAAAAAAATCCTTAGTAATTTTGTATCCTAATGTCTCAATTTCTCTGGCAACATGTAACACACCGACTGCACTTAACCGCTTGTGTTGATGGGTTTTAATTTCAGTTATTGGTTATACATTTGACTATTTTCTTAGTTTTCCTAATTATAGGTGGCATGCCATACCTTGTTGTATTCTGCTAACCTCACTTACATTCTGTTTCTACCTTCTGAAAGATAAATTTCTCTCAAAATAACATTTTTATGCATCTGGGTCCTATTTCATGCTTTAAGCTATCAATGATATTTCTTTTTCTTAAATTTAGTTATATTTTGTTTTCCCTAGTTCACTGATTTACTTCTGTAGGTGGCACTAGACAAATACTGATTTGCTTTTAAACAAAAAATCCATAACCACAATGTTTTTCTTTAAAGGAAGTTGACCTTCAGGTCTATTGATTTCAATGAGAAATAGACTATCTTTTCAGAATTTGGGCTTTAGCTCTTCAGACACCTCCCCCTCCCTTATTTTTCCTAATAATTTATTTTTTTATATATACCTTCTGTGCTGTTGTTGCACACTTAACAATCATGCCGAGTCTAACCCCATCTTTCCTTCTTTTAACCTTTCTAGGGCTTCTGCTACAATACTAACTGTTGATTTGATTTTTCCCCTGAGCTGTCCTCAAGGTATTCATTGTATCCAGTGGCTTCATTTAGGTCTAAGTGGAAACAACTTTTCAAAAATCTGTTGCCATCCTCTGAGTTGTTAGAGCCACGGGAAAGTGTTTTGGGGCAGCTCTGATATTTAAGCATTCATTTTGACTTTTTTTTTTTTTTTTTGTTCTTCTTGCCCTTTACCCTCCTTTCCTCTCCCTGCTTAGTGAACCGTGTGCTTTGCAGATAAGAAACATCATCTGCTCTTGAAAGGATGGGTTAAAGCCATGATTCTTTTACTATTAAAGAAGCCAATTCTTCAACCCTACAAATAAAATATTTAGGTCATGCTGAGGAACCTAAAACTGATATGGAGTAAGTGCAGCCTGTGCACCTGCAGACAACCATATGGCAGATACCTACACCAGCTGAACTTGTTTCAAACATAATCCACTGCCAGAAACTAAGACATTTCAAAATTCTTTAACAGATTAAAACTTTTACTGCAAAATCATGAAGATAAGTCTCATAAGAAAAGACACTCTAAAAAAAAAAAAAAAAGCAGTTAAGAGTTTCTCTGGGCTACCTACTGTAGGGGCAATTCCTGCTGCCACCTGGTTTAGGCAAAGAATTCTCATCTTACATCCAGCAAAAATTTTAACCTTAGGTATTGGTTAAGAAGCACAACAGCACGTTGCTGACCATCAGAAGCTTGAAAGTAGCACAGTAAAAATGGGGCAAATAATATAAACTTCAAGAAGAGACCAAAAAGAAAACTTGCCGGTTGAACAGAGTCTTGACACCCAGGACTTCATAAGTCTGCAGATTCTACTTTAATACCTCAGTATCTCCCTATAGAATATTTGCTAAGGAGCTACATCACCTCTGCCTTATATTCTGCCTACAAGGTAATAGCACTTTATAAGGCTTTTATTAAAATAGAATGCAAAGTCTGGTGAATATCTACTGCCTATAAGTTTCACAGAGTGCAGGGGAAGAGCTGGTGTTTCAGTGGAAAACAGAAACCACAGCCCAGTGGCTGGATGAGAATACACAATAAACTCTATATTGCAAGAATATCATATAATGGAAGCTTTTAATATTAATGCTGTCAGCCATTGGTAGCAACCATTCCAGTGCAAGCCAATCCATAAGAAATGGTTTAGAAGTGAGGTAAATGCTACATCCACATGAGGGCAAAATACCAAGCAGAATAAATATGCAATGTGGTAGAGCAGGAGATGAAAATAGAAAGCACCTGTGAAAGTTTACCAGACACCAAAGGATTTAATCCATGTGGGCCAATTTGTCTGAGACTTAACGTGAGCCTACACCTCTGTTATTTTGATTGGAAAAACAAGAATATTATGTTAATCTACAGAAACATCCACTGACTCAAATTTTTAATTATTTTTTTTTTTTAATAAAGCTTGACCTGAAAGCTGCTATACTTGCTCTTCCAATCTAAAATGAAAAAAGAGAGAGGCAGATGGACTCAGTTCTGAACTCAAACTTGAGAAAACAAGCTTTTAGGTAATAAAAGTGGAAGTATCATTATATAAACATGCCTAATTCAAAGTCTGTTTTTACCACAGTGGTGGAAACCTTGTCTAGGTTTTCTCAGTAACAACATGATCTCTGTGGGGCCTTTCATTTCAGCTAAGGGAAACATAAGGTGTGAACCCACAGAGGCAGCAGCACATCTGCCTGAGTGAAGTGCCTGGAGGTGATCAGACCCTCAGCTGAATAGCCAGATCACCAATGTTGTATTCAGTCATATAACTACTACTAAAGTCCAGCACAAAACTGCTCTGTGTTGCATATCTAACAACTTGCAGTGGCTCTCAGTCAGCAACATAATTAGCTAAGTTCCTGGTGGTTGACAGAAGCATTATTTCCTCCCTGGTGTTTGTGCTTTTTGGGTACCTACCAGCAGTGACTTTCTGCTGCCTCACCCTGGCGTGACGTGCACGTTGTCAAGCCGTGCAGCTCAGCTCTGAGTGAGTGTGCCTAACAGTTTACAGACCCAGATGAAGCTGTCTCAGATGCGTGGGGAGGCAGCAGATTGAGGTCATGGCTGAAACCTTTCTGCCCCACTTCCTTGAAATTGTTGCTCCTGGAATAGTTTGTTTACTGGACCATTTGTTGTGATGAGTCAGTTGTCCCTGCTGAGGGGTAGCTCAGTTACTGTAACAGCTTGAGTCATGTGGTTTAGGCCTACATATAGGAGCCCAGATTGTTTTTGTTTATTGTCAGGGCAGTGGAACTGCTCTCATTTAGCTTATAACCTTCAGTTAGCAAGACTGTGTGGTACCAGCTGCAGCAATATATTTGGGGACAAGAAACACGTTTCCAAAGCAGCTGAGAACTGTAGGTATGCATAAACAAAATGGCTCTGACAAGCAAGTTGAAGCATTTAGTGCTTTTATCATACTAAATGAAAAGGAAGAGAATGAGGTTGATTTGACTATGTGATAGGTAAAAGAATACCACACCTTAATGAAGTTGCAGGTGATCAGGGAAAGAGTTGCAGCCATGAGTTCTGAAGACTCAACCTCACCTGAGCAGTGAATGCAGTTTGGTTTCATTCCAGATCTTTCAATTGCATTTGCATGGTGATGAACTGAGATCAACCATTTTATATCAACTTTGGAATAGGTTGGGAACACAGGCATAGTCAATTAGAGCTAATGAGTGAATTAATGTTCGTTGGCTACATGACCATGTCTGCTCATATATTTAAATTCTAATACTATTCCTTACAAGCAAGTTGAACTTCAGTATCTTCACAGCTCAATACAAAGTGAGTGAGGAGCCTGTTACTACTGAGAATACATTCTCATGAGTGTTTCATGTACTTATTTTGCTCTATAGTCACATTAACCTCTCATGTACAGTTGAGTAATTGTTTTGTCAGCCTTGCTGAGTACTTGTGACAGAAAATTGAGCTCTCATGTGGCTAGTGGTTTTGGTTGAGCAGCCACAATTGCTTCTGCCATTTTTTGTTTCTTCTTCAGCCAACTCTATCTATATAAGGAGTATTTTTAAGGGGTCTTGCTTCTGTGGATAAAGCTACAACATTACTTTTTCTTTAGACTTAGTGGTAAGTATATTTGCGTTATTTAGCATAAGTTACAGTACAACTCTGTTATACTAGCTTTGAGTGTAACTGCCTGGAAATACAAGCTTTTTCCATAGTCACCTGAGTTTTATTCATCGTTATTGTACTTTGGTTTTTTTAATTAAAAAAAATATGGATGGCCATAGTTTACTCTTGAACCTCTCAGGTCAAGTTTTCTAGTTGCATTCTCTCTTTATTCCACTTTTTCAATGCATATGCAGACATACACATTCAAACCTTTCTAAGTTCACTATTTCCTGATAAGAATGGCTTTGAAGGAGACTTCTCTAGGTATAAGCACTGACACGGTGTTTGTGGGCGAGGGGGAACACTGGAGCACCCCCTCATCCCACCCTTTGTGGCCTGCTGTTGTAAACATCCACACAGGAGACACTTTGCACTCTTCTGTACAATATGGAAGCAACTGAATGTGCACTTTCTAACTCTTCCTTTCTCCAAAATACATTCTTAGAAAAACAGCCTTCATTCTTAAGGAAACAAATCTCTAAATGCATCCCTCATTTCTCTCTCAAAAAAAAAAAAAAAAAAAGAAATAACCTTCATCATTGCTTCCAGCAGTAAGAGAACATAGGTATTGATCTTTTCTGGCAAAGATAACTGGTATCCACAGTCCATAGCGTAAAACAGATGATGTTAGCAGCAAACAGTGGTTTCACTTAAAACATTTACAAAGTGCTACATTAGAACAGCTATGCAGTTAGCTTTCCTCAGGCCCCATCATTTTAGCAGCTGGAGTTTCCCAGCTTCGTTAGTAAGTAAGGCAGTGTAATCTGTGCTTCCTAATCATATTAAAATATATCACTTTCTAGAGTCCCTTACTATGAACAAGGAAGGCTGTAAGCTTAATACCTTGTGCAAGGCTTTGTCCAGTGAAGAGCTGTTCCCATTAGGGAACAAAGGAAAACAAAACATACACGAGGCTGTCTCAGCTACAGGACTGCTGCAAATTACTGCTCTTAGGAGAAGGTAGTAGACTTACCCTATTTGAAAATGAGTAGTACTAATTTTACCTTTAAAAAATATTGTAGGATCAAGCAGATTTTTTCCTGGTACCATCTATAATAGCTATCAAGTGGAATCATATGGGAAAACAGCTGTTTTGGTTTTTTATTCCCCAACCTAAGCTAGGATCACATGGTGGTAAACCTTTAAGCTGTAATGGAGCACTGCTTCTAGCAAGAAAACTAGCATTTATATATTTATTTTTTATTTTCAGGGAATAGAAAGAGATCTGGCAAATGGGCCTGGTTGGCTTCATTTCTGGCAGGCTGCAGTCACAGCACTGACTGGTTTATATTGGGAAAAAAATAAGCTGAGCGTTAATTTTTGGCCTACTAAAGAAAGGTCTAGGCAAAGAGACCTGCATGGCTGTTTTAGAGGTTGTTTGATTATTTTTTTATTCTGTTGCTCAGAGATTACATATTCAAGGATTTGTGTTAGTTGGGCAAAAAAAAATAAGTAGGAGCATTTCTCAGGAAAAGCAATACAAACTTACAAATGCATCTCTTAACATCTCAGCTGCAGTTAGAAAGCTTGAGGAAAGCTGTCTAGCTTACCTGCTTCTGTAGTCGATCCAGAATGGTTCAAGCAACACAGTAAGGCAAGCACAAATCCCTTAACAACCAAATCTGTTGTAGCAAGGTGAGGAAGCTTTTTAGCTTGGTCATCCTTCACTCCCACCTGCTTCCTCTTAGGAGAGTCAAGTTGTTACACCTGTGCATTTGCCTACTGGGTATTCCTGCTTGTCTGGACTGGGAGAGACATCTGGAAGAGGTTGTCAGCCTGATTCCCCCCTTCAATTCCATAGCTTGTTAATCAGTTATAACTATTCTTACACCACATCCTACATTTATTTCCAGCACTGCAACTGGAAGAGGAAAGAACTGAGCTATATAAATCCACTGCAGGCAGCTGTTTCTGTAATTGTCACAGCAGCAGGACCAAATTCAAAGCAGTCCTGCATAGCAGCTTCAGAATTATTGGTGTAAACACCTTCCTCTAAAAAGACAGCAGACTGGATATAAACTTGAGAACCATTTTTTTCGCTTTATGATAAAGGAGCAATTTTTCCACTGCCAGTTTTATAATGAGATACAGGCCACTCCGAGTTCAAAATGGATTTGCAAGCTATGATTTGATGCTGTGTGGTTAAGCGTAACTGAACACTAAGAATAAACCAGTAGGCCAGACAAGATGTAGAAGTTTATCCATGATACACAGCTACTAAGCATCCAAGTACTTGTGCTGCAGCTTCATCACTTGCTGCTAGGAAACAGCACCACTAATTTCTTCAAACTGCTGGCAATGAATAATCTACCATGAAAATGGGAGAAATTCCTTGGTTCTTCCAGAAACAGCTAACTGGAACTAACACTCACAGGGTGGAATAAATGAGCAAATACTTCCTTGTTGAGCTGGCAGAAAAACATACAAAGTAAGGAATTCCTCTGCCATGACTGACTGCATAACACCTAGCTTTCTCACACAAGGAAGGCTATGCTGAAGCTGGTATCTGTCCTCTTCCTGTTGTTTCCACTGGGGAAATCTGTTGCTCTGCATGAGAGTAAGATGGCCTGACATATATATTTGGATGTAACAGCAGGAAAGGCATTTTGATCTTGTAATCAAAGGAGTCTAGCCCAACTTCTTCAGACTCCCTCAGCTTCACTGGGAGTTAATTGAGAATGGAAATAATTTAATTGCTCAGTCAAATAGCAGCTGACTGTCCTCAGATGGTCTTAATGTGCCTAAGTGATTTCAGTAAGATCATGCTCCGGTAGTTTAAAACATATGAAAATAACCTTTGAAAACAATCAGAATAAAATTCTTAAATGTAAAAACCAATAAATGGAACCAGGCCTGAGGCTTGTTGAATTGCTTTCTTAGCTCTTCTGTCTCTAGCTACCAAGTTTCCTCTCTCCCAGGTTTTTTAGTTCTGTCCATGCAGTTGGCAGAAGCAGCTGTATCAATACTAAGTTATTGAAAAATTGTTTTGCATGGAGCTAGCTCAGGAGTTTTTATGTCCATGACAGCTGATTTGCTACTGGATAAGCTGCCATGAATAACGGAGAAGATGGTTCTATATGAGCTCATACTATTTGTTCATTCCTGTGGGAAATAAGTTTATCTTTCTGGCATATGTCATTTGTAGGAGTATGTAGAAAAAGGCCAGAAAACAGGTGATTTTCCAATAGAAAAACACTTCCTCCTCTGAGATTATTTAACCTCAGGGCAGAAGAAACAGGGAATGCTGACAATGCTCTGAGGATTGGATGAAGGTGAGGAAGAAGAATATAACCATAATATTTGTTGTGAAGAATCAATGATTTGTGGGTTTTTTTAAGGAACACGCTGTATTAGCATATGAAATCAGTTTTAGAAAAGCCAAATATCTAAAAGCAGTGATATAACTGTTAGAGATTGTTTAAAAACAGCTGTTGCCAAAAGAGCATTTTCTGTAGGAGTCTTTCTCTTCTGTGCTATCAGAGCTGTTAAAATACTGGTAGAAAACTGAACCTACTGTAACACTGTAGGTGACAAGTCAGTTTGGAGGACAAAGATGACGAAGAAATTGACCTGCATTTTGGAACTTATTTTTTAAATGGATGTTAGTGTAAGTATCATGTTAGTCCTGATAGAATCATGTTACGGTCCTGTTTGGATTACCTGACCTTTAATGCTTCCACCAAGGCTGCAGGAGACAGAGAAAAGTGTAATTCCATAAGGCCTGTAGGGAACCAGCTGTTCTAACTTCTTAGGATATGGACAAATGTGCTTATTTTTGTGTTGATCCTGGAACATGGTTAAAGTGAGTCGGTGACTTACCTTCACCAAACAGCAGAAGTCTGATGTGTTCTATGCCTTGATGTGGGTGAAGGTGGGAATAGAGAATTTGTATGGGTCAGAGACAGAATTACAGAGGCAGATTTTGGGTTTGGCTTTCTTGAGAAACAATAACCTTAAGGAAAGAAAAAGACAAACAGTTTCTTCAGATTCCTAAATGTCTTGTGTTGTTTCACAGAGTCAGTGCCTGGTACCTGATGTCTGTTTACTTCAGACTCAACATGTAATGAAGCAGTCCTTAATAGTCTGTGTTAATTGAAGGTGATTGAAGCCTTTCCCATTGCACAGCTTGTCTTGGAGGAAGGACCATAAAATTAATGTCTTGTAGTAATGACAAAAGGACTTGCTTTCATGAATGTTGCAGTGCTGGTTATGCAATACTGTTTCTCACTGAGCATATGCAAATACTTGCATTAGTTGCTGCCAGCGATATCCTTAGTCTACCTTAATGGTTTACATTAGTGGCTTACAAATACTGGTGTAGACCTAACTGTTGTACAGCAACTACATGTCTTTGATATCTTGAGCTGTGGTTGTGCTGCTTCCATTAATGGGTGTAAGCTGCAAACAAAAAGCTCAGGATCTTTTTGCAAGTTCTTCACCCAAGAGGCAAAGCCTCTTGGGCATGGAGCAGTAGAAAATGTAAAAACAGCTGCAAGTTGTACCACAATTCAAATATCTTGCATTCTGCCAGGTAAATTGATCCTAAATACTTAGAGATTCTCATAACTTCTTAGGTCTTTTATGTGACTACAGTAAATGCCTGCCTATAAAGGAGAACATGGGCTTTCTGAGGAACATCTTCAGAAGGATTTTGTTGTGTACATGCCATCTTTGCTGTGTTAAAAAAGTTTGAGTTCTTACCTGTATAGTACAGATTCTTGTAAGGTTAA
Organism: Apus apus; assembly: GCF_020740795.1. Classification (NCBI taxonomy): domain Eukaryota; kingdom Metazoa; phylum Chordata; class Aves; order Apodiformes; family Apodidae; genus Apus; species Apus apus. Next base: position 31,593,341 of record NC_067285.1, read on the forward strand.
TATTAAGAAGAAAGCAAATTCTAAAGCTTAGAAGGGAGTGGGAGGTCTGAGCCTAAAAGCTGGAGAATTGGAATCATACAGGTTTCTGAGATGTGCTGATTAATTTTAAAACATTAACCCTTGTTGATGTACTGCTCTTCTTATTTCAAGGCTCATCAGCAGAGCAGAAAAGCAGACCGTTTGTTGGCAGCAGGGAAATATGAAGAAGCAATTTCTTGTCACAAAAAAGCTGCTGGTGAGTAGGTATTTGTCACATTCCAGATTTTAAAATCAGTTTCTAGATTTGCATCCTTCATAGAAGTAGAATACCTAGTTATTTGCAAAATTTTTTTACTCTTAAAACATGAATTTGTTTTGCAGTCCAGATCAAGCACCCTTTTGGACACTTTTTTCTAGTATGAGCAGATCAAGTTAGATGTTTCTAAAGTTGTTTCAGTTTGGGTGGTTATCACCATGAAGGCAGTTCTTGACTCAAAATAAACACTGTTATTTTGCTTGTGCTTATTGTGATTGACAGCCTGTCCTGAGTGAGACTTTGTTCATTTACCTGTCTATTTAAATAATCATGCCTAATTATTTGTGTTGGAGCCTGTCAGCTGCCTGAGAGTGAGGCAACTGCTTGGCAGAAGAAGAAAGGGGCAGTCTTATTTGGTGCAACAAGTAGGACATTTCCAGTGACAAGGCTTGGATGGAGACAAAATAAGTGGCTGCTCCAAACATCATAACCTAGATACCAGGCATTCTCACTTGCCATTCATAAATACTAGAAAAACAGATATTTTCTTTGGTATTTATAAATAATCAGGGCAGTGAGGGTTAGTGCTTACATTCCAAGTTGCAGGCTTTTCTTTTTGGTTTTCTTTACTTTACACACCAAGACAAAACCCAGAAATGCATTGGATTTTTATTTTCTTCTGATGATGATTCTATGTCATTATCTTGCATCCTTCCAAATTTGGTTAAGACTTTCTTATACCTTGTGATTTTTAGCCCTAGCAACATATGCCTAAAGTGCTCCTGTGTCTCCAAGCCAGCATGTTTTCTGGGTTGGAGGGGAAGCTGATGAAATAAGTGGGAAACTATGGACTATACCTCTTAATGAAGAATATAACTAAAAAGCATGGATTCATAATACTGGTGTGCCATGGGTGAGAGGATTTTACTTACCATGTCTTGTATTAAGATGTGTGTATGTTAGAAGTCTGGTCCTTAGCTGTGTTTCTTCCCTTCACAAGAGAGTTGTTCTGAATCTTTCTGGAAATGGTTGCTGTCCTCTGAAAAACAAATTGGAACAACCTGAGCCAAGAGGATGCCACAGGAGGGGTGTAAGCACGTATTACATGATTTTACAGTAATTTTTTCAGAATTTAGGAAGACAGCAGGTGTTTCCAGCCACTGTAACTTGGTAATTACTGTGCTTCTGGACTGCTCCTTTTATGTGGGGATTCAGAATATGAAAGGTCTAAAGCCTTTTCTTAGCTTTTATGGAAATGTTGAGGTTTTTGTTACCCTGTCTTAAGTGTTTATCCATTTCCTCTTTTGCAGCATACCTTACAGACGCTATGAAGCTGACCCAGTCAGAGCAGGTGAGAACCAAGTGCAGCAGATGCCAGAATCAGCCATAGCTCTGCTGTGTGCCTGTGTGTCAAATTGTGCCCTGACTGGTCACATCTCTTTTGGGCATTACCTTCTGCATAGTTTTCTGAGCCACTGCAAATTCACCAGGAGTTTTAGGAGTGCAGTGATGCTAGCTTTCCTTGAGAGTTGTTCCAAGTTTACAGGGAGCAGGGACAAGCAAACTACTAACCCATCTAAGTGTTCTCCAGCAATGGTTTCTAGTCTGCAGGGCATCTTCAAGTAGGTGATAAAACTAGTTTCATATTTAAGTTTTGCTGGGAGGCACTTGGGCTGTTCTGCTGAGACACAAAGCTGAGCATCTCATTTGCAGTCTGTAATTTTGGTTTTATTCATGTTGACTGGGGGGTCTCTAGAACAACAGCCCTACACCTTTCCCTAGTCATTGCACAAATCTGTCTGTGAATGTAGTAGTGTAGACTGCTCAGCACTTTCATAGCAGCAGGCTTTGAGTTTAGTCAGTATTATCAAAGCAAATAACCCTTGGAGATCAGGCATCTGTTTTCCTCCAAAGGATCATTCTCGTAGAAAAATGGTAGCCTCTTACCCAGGTGGTTCCTGTGAGTTTTTTCTGTGTTGGGTGTTATTAATATATTAATTATATGTTATTAATATATATACATAGTTACCACCATAGAAGCACACACATAGTTTGTGTGATGTAGCTGAAGTGTGGCTGTGGGTGCCAAGTGAATCCCTTCTTGGTGTTGGTCACTTAAATTCCTGGTGCCACCGCTCAGAGGTACTGTAGCCTGGGCAGTGATTTAAAAATAATCAAACCATATGTTAACTCACTCCTCACCATAGCAGTAGTTTTGCTAAATTTGGGTGACGTATCTGGATCTGTTGCACTGTACAAGCAGAGAGCACTTGTTGGATTTAGTATCTGAATAACAGAAGCTCCTCCCTCACCCTCAGGCATTCTATGATGCTGTTCATGTAAATATTTACTTGTGTGTAACTTGACATGCAAGAATATTCAGGTGGGATTGGGAATCACCAATTAAAGTTTTTTATCTTGTTCTTATGCAGGCTCAGCTATCACTGGAATTACAAAGGGATAGTCACATGAAACAGTTACTACTCATCCAGGAGAGGTGGAAAAGGGCAAAGAGGGAGGAAAAGTTGAAAGCCCAGCAGAATGCTGACAAGGAAATAGCTGCACATCTTCAGACTTCTTATAAGCCATCTGCTGAAGACTCTGATGATCAAAACATACTGGTTCCCATTACTCAGAAATACAGCCCTTCCACAGAGAAACATCCACAGGATATTCAGGGTGTCTTTGACAGGGACCCGGATACGCTATTATTTCTGCTTCAGAAGAAAAAGGAGCCAGTGGAAGCATGTATTGGGAGTAAAACTCCAAAAGATGACAAAACAATAATAGAAGAGCAGGCAACCAAAATTGCAGATTTGAAACGGCACATAGAATTTCTTGTAGCTGAAAATGAGAGATTAAGGAGAGAGAATAAGCAGTTAAAAGCAGAAAGAGCTAGACTCCAAAAATCTCCAGTAGACAAGGAGCTGGATGTAGATGCTGACTTTGTTGAAAAGTCAGAGTTGTGGGGTCTGCAGCAACATTCAGAAACTGCTTCTTCAGCTGCAACTTGGCAGAAGTTTGCAACAACTGCTGGGAAGGCAAAGGACATTCCAATACCCAACCTCCCCCCCCTGGACATCCCATCCCCTGAACTCCCACTGCTGGAACTCTCCGAAGATATACTAAAAGGACTGATGAATAGTTAAAAAACAGGAAAAGTGCTCAATGTAGTTACCCAAACTTAAGAAAAGGGAAAACCACCAGGACAATGGTGATCTGAGGGCAGAAACATCTAACACAATCCTACTGTTGGAGAAAAGGCATTAAAGCTACTTTGTTACTGTGAAATACACATCATATCTGATCTACTTCATTAAAGTTACAGGTACCATAATTGGTCTAAGATGACAAGCTCTTTAGTCTTTCTCCCAATGTTTCAAACCAAATGACTGCCTGGAGAATGTTTCAAGTAACACAATCCTTCAGGGTTTTAAAGTATGCTATATGTAATAGTTATCTATAATGCCATAAATGATGGTGCAGAACCTAACTGTTATGGTTGCCATTTGGCTGCCACTTCATTTCTAGCATGAATTTAAACTGTGCATTTCATTATGCATAACTTTGTTAATTCAGATACAGTGCAATTTATACACCTCCTAGATGGATTTATGTGCCACACTCTACACTCCTGACCATGTTAACCTCAAGTCAGGAGATTTTAATTTCCATTCTATGAAGGAACCAACTTACTAGTTCTGTTGACAAGTTGGGTTTTTTTGGGTTATCTGTTTACATAACTAATCAGGGTGCATCGAATCTAGCTGTTGGTTTCTGTATAAAGTGACATTGTTTAAAAAAGAAAAATCTATACTTAAGGAAAAAATACCCTTTTTGTTTTCAGTGATGCATGAATGGAAGTAATTCTAGCTGGCAGTATTTGATTGAAAAAGGAATTGTTTACAGCTTAACCTGATTCAAAAAGGATATGAAAATAAAAAACAAGGTGTTTTGACACTAAACCTGTGTTAAATCTCTACAAATCTTGCAGCGTGTAAAAAAACCTAAGATTTATACTGACAGAGTTGGTACAGATGTACAGCTGAACTTCTGTGTTCATCACCCAGCAAATACGGGAAAACTGGGATGAATTCAGAGGGCCTTGCCTATCCATGAGGGGACTTGGCCAGCAGCTGGGTAGCGCGATGGGTTTACTGGGGGACAGGCTGCCTGGAGCTGAGGGATCCACCTGGCAGAGCCCTGCACAATGCTCAGGATTGGGTTTCTGCACCCCTGCCCGGGTCAGCACAGGTCAGCCCTGCTCTGCCACCTGACCGAGGCTTTCCCCAGGGGTTGCTGCAGTGTGTAGAGGAGACATTAGTTAACTTTAGCTGTTACTGATTAATGAAAAGTGTTAAGTGTTGCGAGCTACCTCAGTGTCAGTTATTCTTGTGCTGTTACAAGGTGAGCTTTCTTTCTAAGAGTACATTTTTCTTCCAGAATAGACTTGGATGTGCAGCAAGAACACCTTACTGCTTGTGCAAATTCTCCCCTTACCTCTGTATACCTGGTGTCTCCTGTGCTTGCTTGAAGGAGAGTAGGGATTGGAGGCTAGAAAAAAACCTGTGGAAACAAAGGTAAGACAAGTTCATTAGAGGAGGTCACTTGTGCTGAATTGTGGCCAGAAACTTAATCTTGATGGGGAAAAAAATATGTTATTTTACAGTTGGAGCAGTTTAGCACATGAACAGAACCTACATAACAGTTGTGGTCAGGTAACCTGGTCTAGATCAGCCCCAGCTTGCTGCTCCCACTAAAGGGCAAGTTACATTCTCCGCTGTCACCTGCCTGGGTGTCTGTTCCAGGCAACAACGCAGTGGAGCACAGTGTTCCTGTTCATCTAAGTAATCATCTAAGTAAAGCAAAGAAAGCAGTATATGCTCACAAGAAGGAAATATTATTTAAGCACCTATCTCATGTCACTGCCAGGGGTAAAAGCTCAAGGCTGTTAGCCACAGACACATTTCAGCTGTCTGCAGCAGCAGCTACAGGAGAAGGAAGCACATTTTTAGCCTGGCTACCTCTGCTGAGGAGTCAGGGTTCCTCAGAGGGCAGTAAGGGAATTGGAGGCTCTACCTTCTGGTTTTAAGACTAAACTGTCCCTTCATACCTAGCTGCATAAAGAAAACACCAGATATGAAGGAAGCTGCTTCTCTGTAGGAAGACAGCCAAGTAGGGGAAAAACTCCTCCCTGCTACTTTTGAAAGTGTTGTTAAGACTCTTCTCTCCTGCAATGCAAGTGTTTGTTCTTGCAGTCTGCCTAATCACCACATGACTGCTGCTGAAATCAAACTCCAGGCAACATGGCTTAGTACCAGTTTTCCACCCCCATGAGTGATGCAGAAGGGAGAAGGGGTGCAGTTTAACAGGCCAGGAGCTCCAGGCTGCAGCATAAGCATAGCCAGTGTCCCTGCTAGTAGCACACAAGCCCTATGAAGGTGATGTGGAAAGCAGAATATTTCTGTAAAACAGACACACCATTCTAGAGCTGGAGCAGGCAATATCAGTGAAGGGTCAGACTGTGGCCTAGTGAGCAACACGAGTGCTCCTGCTGAAAGGAGAACCTGAACACTGCCAGCCTCTCCTTTCCCTCCCTTCCAGGTGGCAGCATGGTCAGCCAGCCCTGAGGCCAACAGGGACAGGACAGACATGGTGGGAGCAGGTAGGGTCACCCCTTTTACCATCAGCACAGGACATTTACAAAACATCCTACAGCTGAGAATCCACTGAGTAATGGCTTTTCCTTATAAAATTCTTCACATCCCAGGGAAAAAGCTAAGTGTATAAAATAAGATTAAATATTTTAATTTTTCCAAGTAGGGAATTTTTCAGTCTGAAATCATAGCTAGGGATTTACAGTCCATTTAAAGAAAGAAAGGTTGTCTAGAGAATACTCGCCACTAGAGGACAAGTTTTACAGATATATAGTGATAAATCTAAGGAAATTCTTCTCCAACATCTGTCAGCAGGGACATTTATGCCCCAATTTAAAGCTGCTTTAAATTATTATTGCCTTGCAGCTTGTTTTGAGTTCTTCTATAGTGAAACGATAAAAAAGACCCACCGGGCTTTCCTCCCTCTGGGTTGGTTGGTGTTGTTCACGCTCCCTTTCCCCGGCCCCAGCCACCCCCTCCCCCGGCCGGGGCTGCTAGCTCGGTGGCCACCGGTGGCCCCGCCGCGGGAACCGGTTCCGCTGCCGCCGATCGCCACCTGGTGGAACCCCGCGCCCTGCTCGGCTTCTGCTGCAGCCCGGAGCCCCTTTCCTCCCACAGCTCCTGGGTTCCGCCGCCTTCCCTGGCTCATTCCCCACGTCTTTCCAGAACAAGGAAGAGGCGCAGTATGTGAATACGATGCAGAAGGTAAGCGATTTTGCATGAACTACAGCAGAAACAACGAAGTGTTAAGTTATTGGTGCTCACACAGTGTGTAACCAAAGCCTGGCACAGTATGTGGAAAGGTTCCCATGGGCACAGAGCCTGATCTGCCTTGTTTTACACTGGACAGAACTAAAAACTTCCATGGTCCACTATTCTGAAGTGTCTCACCAAGAACCAATTTTAAACATGTGTCCAGACACTGATTTCTATTCATAGACTTTGCCTTACCACAGAAACCACTCTTGTCTTGGAACACAGAAATGCTACCCCTGTCGAATATAGCCAACATATGCTTTGCAAAAAGACATGATCATTACCCAGTCTCTGGCTTTATCTCCCCAGAAGGAAAAACCAAAGGCAGCTGGGAAGCAACGTGGAGTCTCCCGAGAATAAAATCTGCAGGCTGCACCACCAGTTACTACTTAGGGTGACAGCTAAAACCAAAATCTAAAGTGCTGGGTTTTACATTTTAGTTTTATATAAAGGGAAAAGAGGATCTTGTGACCTCTTCCTCTAAGAGCATTTCCATTTTCAGGAACTCTGGCCTTGACCTCCTTCCTGCTCTCCTGTCAGCAGCAGCAGCTCTTTAGCCATCTGCAATTCCTGTTTTGCAATTTCCAACTTTCAGTGGTGGGGACTGCACCTCATCTGGGCTCCTTTCCATGAAACGCTGAACCACAGGATCTTCTGAGGTCCCTTCCAGCTGGGGTTCTTCTATGGTTCTGTGAAAGCAGCCTAGCAAAACAGATGGAGAAAAGCCAGTACAGTCACATCAGCTGATAACATCCCTTACAAAATCAATCCAGCAAACCTGTTCAAAAGTAATCAGAGCAGTAGTGTGGCCTGCCACAAACCAGGTATGGGCTAGACACTTTTTACCAGACCTTTCTGCCTGAGTATGTAGCCTGTGGAGTCCAAGTGTATAACAAGAAGCTCACTGCTCCCTAAAGACTCAGAGCTATGGCAGTCTTCCCACCCCCCACCTCCTTTCTCTCCCATGTTTGTTTTACCAGAAGTAACCTAAACATACCCAGGCTTTCTGTCTTGTAATGATTTGAAATGTTCCCTCAGGCCCATTTGCTCCAGGAGTTAAGGTATTGCTGAGATCAAACAATATTAAATCCTTAGAGCCATGAAAAGACAGGATTTCCTGCCTCAGAGCTACTAAACCCTACTCTTTAATTCCACCAAGCAAGCACAGAGGTACGATATAAGCACATGCTCAGGGACTGGAAAACTAAACAGGCATCTCTGTCAAGAACACCTTATATTGGTATAGCTGGAAGGTACCAGGAATGTCCACTTTGAAACATAACAGTAAAAATCCTCCAGTCCACCACCTAGCTTTGAAAAGGCCTGTGTTTAAAATAAAACTGTTTGCATGCAACACGTCAGGTAAAACATATCTTCAATTTGCTCTGAGGCAACATTTTCCTACTGGCTATATATAGATTGTAACTTCCTTTTCAAAACCTGCAATAACAAATGCAAGAAGCACAGAGGTTAGTCTGTGTGTGCTGCTAATGCCACAGATCATTTGTTCCTTGTCCATATGTCCCTCTGCTGAGGTGGAAAGAAAGGATGTGGTGGTGGACATGGCATCAGAGCTTCCAGACCACCAAGTGCTCCCCTGCCCTCCTGGGGCACACGGAGAAGGAAGAGGTGCACTCCTGCCAACAAAGCACAAGTTAAAAGGTGTAAAGCAGGACCACAGCTGACATTGTTCTTTGGGGCAGAGCTGGGGTTAGGAGGGAAAAGCACCAGCAAAGCCCTAGGCTGGGGGTCTCAGCAAGGAGAGAGAGACAGTGGAGAGACACTTTCAACAGGACTTAACTTGTCCAGTGCAGATGTGGGGGAGAGCACAAACATCCTGCCCGGGAAAGAGCAGAACAGGGTGATGGTGGCCGTGGCAGGAGGAAGGAAGGGAAATTCCCAGTTACTGGCGTGGGCCAGGGAAGACTGTGGGAGCAAGAGAGGGCTTGACAGGATGTCACGGCAGAGGGTATGAACAAAATTACCACCTACTGAAAAGGTCAGAGAGCATGAGAATGTAGCGCTGATCAGATGGGGTTCGGGATGCAGATCTGAGCATCTTCCATGAAGCTGGAAGAGCAGAATAAACAGATTTTAAACTCAGCCTGTTATAATCCCCTATGCCTGACCTGCATAATGGGGACCACGGTTGCACTGCTGCAATTCCAGCAGTCCAGTAACTTGTTTCAGCTGAACAATAGACAGAGCAATCCATCCATCCAGAAATACTTCAGGTCTTAGCAGCCCCACTTTATTGTTTGCTAATTACTTACTCTTCATTAGTTACCTCTGCAGTTACAGAGTATTTCCTGTATGGCAGAGCAGTGGATGGAGATGGTGATAAGGAGCTGGAAAGGGGCGAGGGAAGCCAGGGGTGTGGAGAGCAGAGTGTGCAGTTTTGAGGAGTGAGATATGAAGTTTTGAAGGACAGAAAAAGAGGGGGAAAGTTTCATGGAGAGAATAGCAGATCATGACAGAGCTTGATGTCAGTAAGAAGGTGGTGTAAGGTAACAAGTTACTTCATATTCTTATACTAGGAGTTCCTGCACTCAAAACAGCTTCAGCTGATCTCATCGAATACTTTCAGCTAAATTAAAACAGTTGGGATTGTACACCAGAAAACCCCCTGAAGAGTCTTCAGGGAAGGAAGACAGGAAAACGATGCCCAGTAACACTTCACAGAACATGGAAACAGTTGAGAGGGAAAAGCTGGCCTGAACACAAACACCTCCCACAAACCCCGCTCCAGTCTCAGCCATCAGCTATGAACTGGCAGCAAGCACAACACCAGCCAAGCTTCCTGCTCCTGCCTCCTGTAGGGAGCTCCACTCTGTTGGGACAGAGCTGGGACAGAGCCAGGAATCTTGAGACATGGGATGAGTTTGGTACACCAAGTATTAAAAAAACACAAACAACACGACCACCACACGGCAGAGGGAAGCACACCGCAGAATTTTTGGCCTCTTTTCATGGTATTTGGAATACCTGTTACCTTCAGAAACTGGTTGTGGTCTGCTGATGCACACAGCATTACTGTACATCTCGTGTAACTACCATAATAACTTACTAAACTATCAAAAAGTCATGTACACAGCTAAAATCTATAGTGATTGCAGTGAAATCCTACTTAAGCAGTTCAAACGCATGTATCAATTTATCTTTGTTACAAAAGCAGGAAAAGATCTACTCACCCCAGTGACTGTGCAGCAAAGCATGCAACACTGCAGTCCATCAGTTGTCTCTCCAAAATGAGACTTTTTGTCTTAAAATCCTGTCAATCTCACAGACCTCTCCTTGGGAGGGCTGTGCTGCTTCACCAGTCGTTTCACCCACACATTTTTGCAGATTAACAATTTTGTCATCCTCCTAGGGATTCATCAGCAAAGGTGGCAGGAAAACTGTCACAAAGGAAGAACTTTAATATTCACACATGGAAATACAAACCAGTCTCTGTTCAACAACTCCTTCAGCTACCACCTCAGGAGGTGAGTTCTTCAGCCTCGCAGGCACAGGCAGGTCTGTGAGAGCTGTAGGGTGGCAGGGGCAGCCCAAGGGCCCAAAGGACAGTCCCCAGGCCCATCCCGAGGAGCAGGGGATGCTCCTGCTGCACAAAGCACCTGATTACCTGTCAGAAGAGGCAGAGCAGGAAGCCCGAGGCTTCAGCCAGGACAGACACAGCAAACATGACACTTTCTGATAGTAACTCAGGGAAAACCAACCCATTCCCTTCAATTCAGCTAAAGCCAACCCAGGACATGGAGTGAGCTGTGGTGAGAGCTCTTTGTGTGCACAAAAAACAAGGGGGGATATCACCATCTGCAGCAGGAATGCAAGTATCAGCATCCTCAACAAATTTCAGAAATGTTACAAGTACCTCACCAAAACTCCACTCAAAAGGGTTAAATATTTAGACTTCATATTAAAATTAATTCCTTTATTTATCTTGAACTTAAAAAGAAAGAATCATCTGCAACTGAAGTCCACTTGTCATTAAGCAAATGTCCACAGGCAGGTTCTGCGTCTCCAGGGGATGCTCTAGCAAGATGCTGTGTCACCAGGTACAAAGCTGAGAATCAACTGCCAAACGAAGCAACATTAACCTATTTCTTTGCAAACTGAAACAAATTCCAAGTTTTCAAAACCAACTCCAGAACTTCACTGTTGAAACCAGAAACTGTTTTTGTGTTTCACTATTTCTGAAAAGAATTTACATGTGCTTTTTTATGTGTAACCCAAAAGCTGGTCAGACCAGGAGCAATAATCCATGTAGTGACTGTCCCCTTTGGGACATCTCATGAGCCAGCTAAGAGCTGTACCTAACCTTTGATATAAAATCTAAACATATTAATAGTTTTAATTATTTAGATCCACATACACTTTAACGTTTGAAACCAAGTCCAAGAACTGGAATTCTGCTCAGCTCTCTAATATTGATCATTATTAAATAAACAGATAAACCAAATTTAAATATCCATGATTTTCATGTATTACTTGAACTGTAAAAGAGCCAAGATGCTATTAAAAAGTTGGTCTATAGAAATTCCTTTCCCCCCTCACTCACAGTAACGCTTGGAGTGTTAAAGACAGACCATGAGCAAAGCTTCAAAGGCTTGGCCCTTCGGGAGAGGCTCTTTCTGGTTCTTTCAGCCGCGGGAGCCCCAGCACTTCCACCCGCAGTTTTGTTTCAGGCCCGGAGAGGGCAGAGCATTCCCAGCCTTAACGCCCAGGGATTCCTGCATCATCTCTGCCAACCAGCCACTGCCACACAGGGACACAAACAAAAAACCAGACAACATCTGATAAAGTCATTTTAATGGAAAATGTAAAACCCCTTTCAACTTCAATGTACAAAGCATGTGTAACACTTGCACTTTTAACAAATTAAAGCAAGCCAATGTTTTAAAAAAATACATCATTGAATGTATATATGTATATATTTACATAGCATATTAAGTTTAATATTTAGCTTTAAAAGTTCACATAAATTTTACCAAAATGAGACAATTTTTAAATAAATTACACCTTTTGAAAACGTTTAATTGTACACTGAATAGCTTCAATAAAATACTGAAGTGTCTGTATTTAATATCTACTTTATATACTTTATATTTTACAAAGTTTACAATTATTTGGCAGTAATTTTCAGATTATGACATGACTGCTGTGCGGACTCAGCAAGATCCCAAATGCAGACAATAGCTGGTGTTTGTGTCCTACTCTCACAGTAACTGTCTCAATGTAGTGAAAAATATCTGAATTATTTTAGCAAACTGTACAAGTCACATTTACATTTGATCAACAATATAGCATAGAATTTTGTGGGTTTTTTTTCCAAAAATAAATACATCATCTTAAATCTTTGACATTTCACAAACTTCATGTACATTATAATACAGGACAGCAGAATGCTGCTGAATTGTTTGCAAGTCTAACATGGAATCACAGTGGCTGTGATACGAAGCTCTACCTTTGCAGTGTCATTAACAAGGAAATGGGATGACTGTATTTCTTGGCACTGATGGTTTGTGAAGCTTAAATTAGTGTGCATACTGTTCATAGATTAGGAAAAATAACCTCCATTTGATGTTAACAGGAAAAAGCAGAGAACACTTAGTTTTCATCCATATCTTCCATTTCACCTTCATGAATCTTCAAAGCTCTCACCATTTCTTTAACTGCGTGATACAGGATATTTTTAACCTGCAAGAACATCAGACAGATTTCATAAGGCCTATGACTAAGGAACTCTGCAAACTACCTGCCTTTAGGACTGAACCCTAAGCCCAGTGCATGAAATAAAAAAGGAAGGCTACACACCAAGCCAGTGCAAAAAGAAACACCTTTTTACACGTTCTAAATCGTAAGGTGAAATATCAAGGCAGAGTAATTTACAGCCCTGGCATTCATGATGCTGCTCATTGTTATTCTGTGTGAACAGCAGCAAGGAAGTTGCTCCACCAACCGCTCCGCATTTCAATGAGCCTGAGCACGCCCTGCCCTCCCAACAGCTTCCAGAGCAGAATTCATTTCCTACCTGCAGTTTATCATCATAATTGATTTCTTCCTTGGACAGCCTCAGCTCCTGCGTTAAGTGAAATGACTGTACAAGATGTTCTGGAGACACAAAGTCTTCGGTTACTTGAACGCAGCTGTGAAAATTTTGCACCTATCCAAAACAACAAGGAGAGATGGATAATTAGTATATTGGGGTTATTCTAGGGCAGACATACTTGAGAAAAAAATGAGCCTTTACATCTCTTAAACCACTGCCTGATCAGACTAGAGGGCATCTTCATGTGTTTTATGCAGACAGCAATTTGAGTGTATTTGAGTTATCTAAGTTAGCTCTGGCAAAAGGTTCACTTTGAACAACACACACCGGCACATGCTCTGCTGCTGCTTCCACATCACTTCCACATACTCCGCTGTTATTCCCCCCTTCTCCAGCTGCACAGGCAGTGCTGCTGTGCCCCATTCCTGCTGCCTGCACCACAGGCTGCAGACAGAGCTGGCAGCTGCCCTGTCCCTGGGCCAGGCAGGCAGGCTGCCCCAGGCCCCACCAGGCCCTGCAGTGACTGAGGGTGAAAACAGTTAAAAGAAGAAAAAAAAACATCAACAAAAGGGCAGGTTCTGAAGGAGGAGGGCCATTCTATGACTATGAAAAGCATTTCCTTTTTTCCCTAAATGCTTTTTCTTACTGATCAGAGGTAACTACTGAGAGAAACAGACACCACCTCTGGCCACCCAGGTTGTATCTGGAGGACAGGAAAGGAAAAAATGCTGCCTGGTTGTGACCTGACTACCAATTGCTGTTTATCATCTTCAGAAACATACAGCATCGGGTTTTCAACCCCAAACCCTTACAAATTACACTGTTTCCACAGCATGCCAAACCCCTCATTTCCCCCAGTTCCAACAACTGCTCATAAAGTTGTGCAATATCAATTCTGCATACTTGAAAGCCAGGGGGTGGAAGAATCTTTGCCATCCCAGTCCCACCCTGCTCAGTGCTGATGAAGGTCTTCACATTTTAAGGTCAAGTCTAGCAAAATCCAGAGTTTTGTAATGCATACTCTAAAATTTCCATGGTGGTAGTGGACATTAAAAAAACAAACACCTTTGGACCTTACAGTTTAGGACACAGGCTTAATTTAAAAATTACTTTCTTCAAAACCATTGCCCATGTGTGATTTGTAAGGTTAGCTTGTCCCTTTACAAGTTACATCCCAGAGGTAACCCCCAGCTCAACACTCCTGCTGCACATGGGGGTTTCTGCAGCCTCGTAATCACCAAGGTCAAAGCAGTGTTGCTTCCTCCTGCAGACTCATCGAAAGAGAAACCATTCTGGAGATGAAGAGCATTTGTTGATGCCACACGACTGACAGATGACAGAAAGCCAGGAGCAAGGGAACAGCTGCAGAAGTGCCCCTGCAAGGCTCCCACCAGTGCTCGGGGAATTTCCTAGAGCTGTGGCTGGAATGTCTCTGTGCTGCCAGCCAGGCTGCTGGCTCCAGCCTCCTGGATCCCCTCATGCCTCTCACTGGTCATAGAAGCATAGAATCATAGAATCCTAGGGGTTGGAAGGGACCTCGAAAGATCATCTAGTCCAACCCCCCTGCCAGAGCAGGGTCACCTAGAATACATCACACAGGAAGGCGTCCAGGCGGGTTTTGAATGCCTCCAGCGAAGGAGACTCCACAACCTCTCTGGGCAGCCTGTTCCAGTGCTCTGTCACTCTTACAGTAAAAAAATATTTCCTGATATTCATCTTAAACCTCCTATGCTCCAACTTGTATCCATTACTCCTTGTCCTATCACTGGTCATCACGGAAAAAAGCTTAACTCCATCGTCTTGACACTCACCCTTTACATATTTGTAAACATTGATGAGGTCCCCCCTCAGTCTCCTTTTCTCCAAACTAAAGAGACCCAGCTCCCTCAGCCTTTCCTCATAAGGGAGATGTTCCACTCCCTTAATCATCTTTGTGGCTCTGCGCTGGACTCTTTCCAGCAGTTGCCTGTCCTTCTTGAACTGAGGGGCCCAGAACTGGACACAATATTCCAGTGTCTCAAGTCTCTACCTGCCCTTGTTTTCCTTTTTACTCCATGCAAAGCCCACACGACTGATTTCCTTGTCCTCCACTGCAGAAGGGGCAGTATTTGTTGCCCTCAGAAATGTCATTTGCCTTAAAGCCCCTTCCCTTCCAGGGCCTGTATTAGTGGTGTTCCAAGCTTTGGAGGGAAGGCAGATTTTACCTGGCTGGGCTGGCACTTAACACAGGAATGCCTTGCTGACAGCCCACAGGCAGCTATATTTATAATATTTAAAATACAAGCTGTGGCACACACAGACAAATATATTTAGCAACAACTCCCAGAGCTGGTGGGGCGAGGAGTGCAGCCCTCCCACTGCTGTGCCAGCTCCAGCTGAGCTGAGGGAACAGCTTTTCCCTCCGCCCACCTGGAACACAGGTTTTCCAGCAGGGCCTGGCCAATGGGTGAGCATTGGAAAAGACCTTGGCTGAGGCTGGAAAGGTGAGTGGGCAGGGAGGGAAGGGCTGTCCAGCCCCATGGGCAGAGCTCCTGGCTGCAGAGCCAAGGATCAGCCAGTTCCTGCACTGCTCAGCTCCAGAGCCAGTGCTCAGCCCAGCAGCTCCCAGACCTTTATCCTACATCCTTATCACAACATCAGCAGGATGTCACATCACCTTCAGCATGTTATTTTACAATATATAATCCTGCTGTTAAATCAAGATAATCCCACTATATAAATGACAACATTATAATAACCTGTTCTACTATGAACAAGTTTTGCAGGTAGCCTGAACAACGCATTTCCATCACCAACTCAAGTATTTCCAGCTTTTAATTTATCAGTGAAATATTTTTACAAATACGGAGTCAGCAAATTAAAAAGAAGAAGGGCATCCCTAGAGGATGGCTGTGACACAGGATGACCCAGAGCAGAGCAGCAAAAAGAACAAACTACTCAAAAGAACAGTAAAACCCCCTTTTTTCTTATCTGGGGAGGTTTCCAAGGAGAGCTGAGGGCTCACTGTTACAACAGCCAGAGAGAGAACAGGGCCCAGATGTTAGAAAACAGGCGACACTTCTGAGCTCCCCTACAGCCAAGAAGAAAGGCGACAGAATCCTCCAGTGCACCACTCACAGTACATTCAGGGAAGCATCTGCAGAGGAGACCCGTCCAACACTATCTATTTCTGGTTTCCCCAAGAGAACAATTCCTTCCACAAGAGGTACTGACAAGGCTACTCTGACCGTCACAGCTCACAGGAGAGGCTCTTCCCTCCTCCCCTCCCACGGAACAGTCTGACTTTAACTACTGAAATGATGACAAGGGGGATGTGACTGCTGTCTGCAAGTATGCAGGGAGGAGGGGGAAACCTGGGAAGCCAGAGGAATGCTTTAGTCTACCATATGATTTTAGGAACAAGTTACTTGAAAAGCTAGATGTGAATCCATAAAAGCTGGGGGGAGAAAAACCCAAAAAACCCCACAACTGTTTACAAGAAATATGCACAACCTTCTCCATGTAAAAACAGTAAAATTCCAGACTAGCACAGTAGCAGCAGCCCTGTAACAACAATCCTAACTGGTTCCAAGATGTAACTGTTGAAGCTACAGCTCACAGTGACTGCAGGCAGCCAGGCTCCCTAACTCCATCCCTCAGCCTGATTTTCTCTGCTCCACAACATTAATAAAAATGTTTATTTCCCACCAAATTTAGTATCAACTCGTTCAGTTTTAATTATTAAAGATTCATGATATGCATGTAAATCTGAAACACTTAACATGTAAACTTAACCTGGTAGGTATTCTTGTTCAGACTTATTTTTAAGTGTTTAAATGTGCTTTGTTTCTATGAAGTGTTGGTGCTGATCCCTAAGGTCAGGATTTATGCATCTCTACATCAGGAGTACCATGCACGTACATGAAAGAACACCAAGCTTTCATTTCCTCCTACGTGGCAGATTCACAGGAACTTCTTACTGAAGATGAAAAGGTTCTCAGCTTCACCCACTAAAGTCTAAAAACATCTTGTTATTAACTCTTTAGTGCCAGAAGCTAGAACATTACCACTTCAAAAGCAATCTGAAGTTTAAAGCCAAGGAGGTAAAGATAAGAGTGGTCTTATTTTTGGTCCTTAAACCTAGGAACTGGAGGGAAGCCTGGAACAGTCGCATGACTCCATACTTCGTTTTGTGTGCCTTTGTATAATGCCACATGGCTATGTAAAACAACTTTCCCTGGTATGTTTGCTATTTTCCATGGGTTCCCTTTTCACTCTTGAATCTTGGATACTTCCCTCGTTTTGAGAGACCAGAGTAAGGTTACTGGAGGATAATGCAATATAAATCTCACCAACTGAGAGTCCTAACTGCTTTAGCCTAACAGGAGCTAAGAACAACAGCTATGCCAGATGTCCCTTCCCCTTGTGAAGCAACATCAAGCCCTGGAGACATAGTACAGGGAAAGGTAACCTACAGCAACTCAAGATTTGGTCACTTGGGTTTTTCTTTTTTCTTTCTCTTGCCACAAAACAAACCCATGTAGATCACCCAGGGTTACCATGCCAACATGGGAAGCCCATCTGAAGACTCACTGGGATGACAAGAGAGTCTAGCCTAAGTAAGGTACCTGTTGCTTTCAATGCCCAAGCAACTGACATAGCCAGCAGACAGATTAGGGACATAATACTTGTCACTACCATAACCCATTTTTTTCCACAGAGAAAACCCTATTGCCCTGGGCACGGTGACATGCTAAGCAATTGCCTCCTCTCTGCCCAGAAGAGGCAGCAGTTAGAAGCTGACCTGCAAATCAGAAACCAAACAGCATCTTCTTCAGAAAGGCCTGGCCTCACTTGAACCCACGTGGAGATGAATGATAAGTCTTTAACAGGAAGATAGTTTACAAGCCCTACTGGAGGGTGGGGATGCTCCTCATTCCTTGATTGTCAGCCACCTAATTAGTGGTGCTTGAGCTGGCAAGGCAGCAAGAAAGCAGGCTCAATTTCCCATTGAAAAAGGAAAAGTTTCATGGAGTGAAGAAATAAATGTATCTAGAACTGCACAAAAATGTCTAAATATTTGTGCTTTCTTCCTTTTTTCACCAAGGAGAAGCAGTTTGCAGAGTGTGAGGAAAAAAACCACAAACAAAATGAAGTAACACACACTCTGTGCCAGCAGAGGACTGAAGCCTGCCACACAAATTCATACTGTTTCTCCAGAACTGCCCCACTGGCACAACTTTGTCTTACATAACTAACAATTAAATCAGCCCAGCTGCTTCAAAGGTGGTATCACATTTTCTTATGGTAAGGAAAGCTCCTGAAGGGACAACGATTACTCTGGTGATTGATGTACCTTCTGTGTAAAAAGGAACTTAATGTGGAGCAGGAAAAATCCCGTTACAGAAACATCTTGTTACATCCCAGCTGTCTCTACAATCCTATGGCCGAGGACAAACAGTGATACCTGACCATCCAATAACTTGAGCTTGGGTTGCTCTCCCTGCCTCTCTGGGTTTAGGTTAACTCTTGGTTTAGAAGAGAAAAACAAACACTAACTTGACTGCCATAACTATCACCAGTTTATTTAGAAATTTGCTAATGAAATGAAAAGTGGGAAGAAGCGGTTAATAACGGTCTGCTAATTTTTAATTTTCAAGGAAAAAAAGGACAGTGTTATCTGAAGCCCTCAAGCTGCTGTATGTTAGTGCTGGCTACTCATCTATACAAGCAAATGTGCCTTCTTATACATTCCCATAAACTAACAGCTACCAGTAGGAAAAGAAAATCTCAGTACAGACCTACTTAAGACTTTGAATAAAAATTACTGTATTTACGTTTTTTAATCCCATGTATCTTTAATGAGATGTACATTACCTGATGAAGTGCTCCTGCTGGTAGAATGACAGCATCACCAAGGAACTGGATAACTGTACAGGTTTTTACTCCATATTCCTCAAGAAGTCTTTGGCGAAGTTTTTTGTTCACGTACCAACTCTGGTCACGTATCGGGTCGTGCTCCGGTAACACCTCCAAGCCTTGCTCCTTTGCTATCTGCAAGTACAGAAAATATCCCAAGTCACTTTCAAAAGAAGCTGAACCTCTTGCTGGTAAGTTGTTAAGTACACCTCATTTATGAAGCAACACTACTGTGTTCCCAATACCCAAATGGGAATTTAAGTGAGGGATTTCAGAAGAGCGTCAAAGGAACCAGGAAGCCCCACTGAACTGAAAACATTAAATAGACTTAACTATGTGATTCAGAACTTGAAACTATTCTTGTGTATTATCACTTTTCTTCTGCATTAACTAGATACTGAGATTTTTATCTTTTATCATCAGGCCAAGTGGTCCCAAGGGCTAATAATAAATTAACCTTCAATTCAGTATTTAAAAAATACCACCACACCACAAACACAAGGTGGTACACAATTTATTCCGGGTACCATGCAGCAAATTACAAACTTCATCACACAGCATCTTAAGGGTTTTAAACTTCTTAAACTTCTTAACTGTTTTAAACCTGCTGCTCAACGAGCTTCAAACTATCCCTGACTGCTCTGAAAGAGGAAATGCTGAGTAATACTCATTGTTCACCTATTCCCTTGCATTTGCAATTCTCTTCACAACTCTTTTGCAAACTAAAGAGCCACCAACTACTTCATGAGCATCTACTTTTGAATGAACAGAAAAGCCTCACTGTGTAATTCATAATCTCCTGGAATTCTCTGTATTTTATTTACTAGTGCTTACTTTTCCCCACAGTTCAGCTTGCCAAAAAGCCAGTGTTTGAGTCACCAGAGGACAGCTGTGCTGGGACTGAAACACTGACTTAATTGTCCAAGAAAATCTCTACTGCTCAATTTCTTAGGCTCTTCCTGCTTGCAGTAGAGACCTTGGCCTGCAGCCTGTTTATGGACCCCTTTGACTTAGCCAGTTAAAACTCACTGGATTTTTTCCCACAGTAGAAGACAGTGAGGACTTCTTTTCCTTGAGCAACCACTTCAGTTGTATTTCAGTATTTTTATGTTACCCATCAAGACTGCCTTATAGAACATGAAAACATGCTAAAGACATGGCACAGAAAACTGCTTCCAAGATGTACCTCTACATTTAATGCCACTGACGACTTACCAGTGGCCCAGTGGTGGATTTTCATCTTACATGGTAAGCAATGACCTTAAGGGTTCTGGTGTCACTCTAAGTTGTTCATCACATGCTGCTGAAGGAAGATCTGCACTGTAGCTAAAGCTGAAGAAGTTTGCTGCTCTTGAGTACAGAATGCTCCACTGCTCTCATGCCAAGGCATATTCTTTGAGCTAACTGACACAACACAGAGTCCTTATGAAAACTGGTGGCTGCTAGGTTGCAAGGTTGGGTTTTTATGCACAAAATTTTATTCACAAAAATTTCAGCATCTGATAATGCAAGAATGGATCAGTGACAGAAACACTGTCCTACAAATGCCAATACTAAAAATGTAAAAATTATCCTTCGTATTAGAGACAGACAAGACTAGATCTCCATGCCCTCCTGAGCCTTCAGAGCTTGCAGGCTACCTCTAACTCTTCACAGGTAGGTATCACATCAAGTATTTTATTTGTTGACTGATGTTAACAGGTCAGCTATAATTTATGTGCTATAAAGAACTTTGCTTCCCCCACTTCCCTCAGCATACGAATGGAGTTTGTGGTTTTCGCCAGCCCCTTTGGATTTACCTGTTATTTAGACTGTATTTAGAAAGTATCTATGACAAAACCAACCTTTTGCAGAAACTCCCTTATCTTGTCGGCGTCTTTGCCAGCATAAATGTGCCATAAAGCACCAGGTAATTCACTTGAATCTTTCAGCCGCTTCCTTAAAAGGTCATCCAAGTCTTCCTCTTCAAACTTCTTCAAAACTCCTGGGATTCAACAAAAATATTCTTTCAAGTGAGACAGGAGGAAAAATTGAAACTGAACATCTTACTTTCAAATATCTTGAGTGAGACTGAGCAGATGAAAGTTTGCTGAATGCAAGAGAAGCCCCCAGGTGATGCTCTCGTTGGGTGTTTGTGATTTGTTACCAGAGCATGAATATCATCACTACCTTTGCAAACAACATCTAGTTTTTCAATTTTTTTACCTCTCTCGAATTTGACAGAACACATTCTCCTACCTGAAATAAGACAGCAGGGCTAGCACCAAAAAACTAAAGGATGAACAAGGTGCTTTCCTGCAGTCAGCAAGAGCAATGTTTTGGATGCTGTTCTGCAGCAGAAAGAGCTGGAGCTCCCAGCAGGCTGAAGCTTTGCTGCTATTAACTCGGTGCATAAGCAAGTGAAAACAAAGCCAATAAAAGACAGCAAACCTTACTGCAGCTCTGCTGGTCACAACCAAAAATCTACATTTGCTCATTATGGAATGAGAGGACAAAATAATAAGGGGAAAGCAACAAAACTATTTCAGTGATTTAAAGACTGCTTCACATAAGCAATAACCCTCATACTGAGGATTAACATACATACGGTCTCCGGTGCTGAAAAATTACATTACAGTCCAAATTCAATAAAGCAAACACAGTGTATCCAGAGGGAGAAGAATAAACAGAAGGTTTGGAAAATATATCATCCTGACATAATTGTTAGAAGTACCCCAGCTTCCAGACAATGTCCTTCATGCTGCACTTTCATTAGCTCTGCCAGCTCCAGCACAGGAGTCGTACATCAATTATAGGTAATGGCAAAAAACCTGAAGAGCTTCAAATACCATTTCATAATTCATGAACTGCAGTGTATTTTATGCAGAATTAATGCGTGTGCGTATTCTTGAAATAAAGAATCCCCCAGGTTTTAGCAAGTACTTCTGGACATCTTTCATCCACTTCAAAAGGAGAGTGTCAATTTTAAGAGCAGCAGATCATGAGGCACATCAACAGCTCTTGCAGCAAGGTTCCCTTTACCTGATTTGGAAAGCACTCCATTTCCTTTTGCTATGCCAACATAAACAAGGATGTTCACGACATCAGAAACTTCAATATGGAGATTTGTGGTTCCTATATCATGGTCTTTAGTAGCAGCCACACCTATGTCACAAGACAAAATTAAGATTTGTCGTACTGCATATTCACCTTCAAACAGAAATGTAAAACAGCTGAGAAGATATTTCTGAAAGCACACTGAGCAGCACAGAAAAGCATTTTATGTACAAACAGACTTTAATGTAAAATACTGGGATATGCAAACTACCAGCACCCTTTTGTTGCCCATGCTAAGCAAAAAAATGTTACTTTTAACCAAAGACCTTGAGATATCTCTTAGCCTGCCCAGGTAACTGTCCCTGTGCAGCAAAGACACTTCCTGAACCACTACGTTCATTCCCAACCTTTCAGGCTGTTCAGGGCAGAATATATGTGCAATCAATAAACAACACTAGCAAATCAAATGTGTCACCTTTATGCCTGGCTGTAAGCAGAGTTCTCAACCAAACAAAATCCCCAGGCAAAGAGGAAAAACAATTTTAGTTCTAGGATGTGAAAAAACACATTTAAGTCAAAAGGACACTTCAGAACACTAAGCCTTGCAGCAGGATTACATAAGGGTGGCACTAGGGAATCAGTTCTTCAGACCATGCATTGATCACTACTATGGTTAATATGCTTATTTCAAAGGACATCTGGACAACTTTTTCAATCAAAGCCATCATGCCACAAATTACAACTCATCACTTGTCCTGTTACAAAAACTTGTAAAACAGAATCAAACAAAGTTGTTTGCAAAAGGAGCAACTAGAAAAAGTTCTGAGGGAAACAACCTCTTCTGAAGAGGTGGGGTTTTTTGAGTATATAGTATAAACACAAACTATGAGAAATATGCTGAAATTTATGACCAGAATGATGAACATGATTAATACTTCATGAAGTATTTTGTCATACAGCATTATTAAAGACAGGATCTCTGTCTTTGTAAAAGTAGCTAACCATTTATATGCTTCAGAAGCCTGTAACAGCACAAGGAAATTAGAATGCACTGTAGAAGCAAATAACTTTACATTCCTGAGATGTATATACTGTTAATATGCAAGTCAGCAAAGTATTTCTCCTACATTCAGTGAAAAACTAACCTCCTAGCAAGCTCAGCTTTCTATCAAGAACAGTAACAGGGGATATTCTACACTTTATTAGGGAAGAGACAACTGCTAGTGCCTGGAGCATACTCACCGTATGCACTGCATAGTCTGGGTCCCAGATCTGGACGGACAAAAAATCCTGGCAGGTGAGAAGCCAAGTTTAATTTTCCTTCTGGACTACAATATTCAGGCAAGGGTAAACTTTTAAGTAAGTCCTCATACCTGTGAAAGAAAAGAAAGAAAAATGTAATTGAATTTGTGTCACTAAAGAGAGAGAAAAAAACCGATATGGAGATTAACTGAAGAGTATCTTTTATTACACTGAAATACCTTGCTGGCATCATAGCCTTGAAATCTTCACCAGAAGGCCAATCTTTCAGTTTTAGTAGAGCTGTTTCCCCATTTTTTATTTTCTGCCGCTCTGCAAATAACATAGAGATGACTAACAACTACTTTACTTTACTCAATTAAAACATATAACTGAACTCTTAACCTGTCTACAGAGTTTTCATCCATAAAACAGGAGATAATTAATTTCAAGACTCAAGGAGGATACAAAACAACCTCAATAAGTTGAGGAACAATATTTGTTTGGTTTCTTAGTCCGACATAACTAGTATATTAGTGTATCCTTAATTCTGCAAAGGTACAAAATGCAAGTTTCCATCACATTCTCTGGACACAGATTACCCACAGCTTTCTTTTTAACTCAGAAGTTTCTTCAAAGCCTCAAGATCCATAAAGAATATTTTTAACTTCAGTTTCGAACATTAACCATATTCAGAATCAACAGAGTAATAGATTTAAAGTAACGTACTTGAAACATCTTCAAAACCATCCCAGAACTCCTTGACATTGGTGTTTGAAATAATACTGTCCTTGCAATTCAAGATATCAGCCTGCTGGTTTCCAAAATCTAGACTGATCGACTCAGCTTTCCACAGGCTGAAGTTCATTTTCTTATGCATACCAGACACTAAAACAGGCTGTGAAAAATAAAATCAAATCATCAATACTAATAAAATCATCAACACTCATCCTTTTGGAAGTAAACACCTCCTTCAATTAAACTGGAGTACAAATGCATCTGAAAACACATGCTGAAGACCATGGCCCTACTGAGCTGTTAAGACTTCCTGCAACATAGAAATCCACACCCAAGATGTCACACACACAGAGATTTGAAATTTGAATCTCTTTAAGAATCACGTCTTATTTATTAGCAGTTAACTGAAGTTTAAACTACACATGGTGCACATGTGGGCTATACCTGACAAGCTTTTACCCACTGCTAACAAGACATTTTCAAACCTGGAGTTAGGCAAATGTGTCCTTTAACACAACTTCCCCAGAGCTCATCCTGAGGTCACTTTATAGACCGTACAGCTCAATACTTACCCTTCCCTGTTTCCAGCACTCTTTGAAGAGCTTCCAGTTGTTGCTGTTTTTGTGGTCTCTGAGCCACAAAACGTGCTTATCACAGATCCACGAATACTGAATATCATCGTACAGTTTACTGCAGTCATCCTGAACACATTTTCTATCATCCTTTGGCTCATCTTTTATTTCAGATTTTACATTTATCTTTGGTGCTCTATTTGGTGGAATCTTGTTTTCTACTACTGAAGCAATTATGTCATCAAGAATGTTTGGCATAGACCTTCCACTCTTGCCACTCTGTTAGAAAACAAACAAAAGTGCACTTAAACAATGTAAAAGCAAATAAAGTTAATGCAATTCCTTCTGCAGTAGAATGAGAACATTTCATTACCAGTTAAAAGTTTGCAGTTACATATTTCCTTTGTAGAAAAATGCATGCGCTCTGACATGGCAAAGCTACAAAACCACAGTTGTTACAAAACTAAATATATGGAATCTTCCTTTACTTTGTTAGGCTAAGGCTTTATCAAGCTTCCTGGATATTTTCTTCACAGTATGTATCAATTACCACTACCCATATATAAAAAAAAAAAGCTAACACAGATGTGTGTGCATACTAAGTTTTGTTTATAAATTAATATTTAAAGCAATCCAGGCTGCTCTAACTAGAATGTATCAAAACAAATTACAGAGATTTTTCAAATCCTGATATAAAAACCATGCATCTTGTAAACACTTACTGCTGTTCCTGTAGAGTAAACTGGAGCAAAAGCAATCCCAGCATCCGTGGAGCCTAGACGCAGTTTGCCTGCTGTTGTAGTTAATAAATCCCTTAACGTTGAGCCCTGCTCATTGTTCTGGGATGCAGGAGGGGAGCTTTTACAGTTCTGGGATTCCAAATTATCCTGGTCTTTCTCTTCCTTTGAATGTTTTCCAGAAGGACACTCTTTGTTCTCTAAAACAAAAACAGTAATTGGAAGATTACACTGTTGTATCATGATGCAGACATAGGAACAGCACCAGCATCCTGCATTTTACAGCGGTGATAATATACTGTAGCACTAGCACTTTATTCACCTGAAAACACACCAGAGGATGAACTAGAGCCTTCAAAATGCAGTCAAACAGTGTGACCATGAAAAGACCTTCCTCAGCATCTCAGACATGCAGCTGAGTGAGTACCTGTCACAAATGAGAGATGCTGTAGCTGGAAACACTGTCAGGTTACACATGCATTCCGCTGGTGGCTCTTCTGGTAACAGATTCTGATGCCACCAGGAGAAGGCATTGCAGTTTCAAGAACAAAATTAAGGGAGAAAAGAACACCACCTTTTTTTTTGTTACAGAAAATTGTGAATTTTTCCCAATTAATTCAGTTACACATCATTGGTGCCCCCAAAGTCATGGACATGATGTGACTATTCAAACACGTACCTTTCTTTTCTTCTCTGGCTTTCTGCTCTGCCAGATCAGCTAACCAATGCAGTGGTGACTGGGACTCAGGTGGTGTTAGTTTGCTGTCTGTGCTGACATCACTCCTTGGACTGGTATTACCATTTGTCTCAGACTTCTGAGGAGTGTTCTGCTGTTGAGACTCAGGCATGCACAGGGAAATTTTATTACTGTGGTTCAGGACATTCTGCAAAACCTGTAAAGAACAAATTTTTTTAAAGCATTTAACTCTGCTTTAATGTATTGCAAAGTCAAGGCTAGCATTTAACCATTGTACATACAAATCAAAATGCAACTGGTACTATTCAAATATAAAAATCCACAAGGATCAGAACACTGGAACAAACAGCGAGGTACAGACACATTTTACACTCACCTGAGACACACCATTCATTGCAGGAAGCTTGCCAGCTTGTGTGCTTTGCTTGGTGGTACACTGACAATGGGATTTAATTTCAAATTTTTCTCTAATATTGTGCATAGCATCTAGAAGATCTGTCAAAACTAGAAGACAATTAAGAGGAAAACCATCATCAGCTCTCAGTCGTTTTGTGACCCACTGTGACGCTAAAACGTTATCTCCAAACCTCTTCACAATTTAAACCATTAAAAATGCTAAATTTAACGCTCAAAAATATTCTCAAAAGACTGCCCAGTTTACCTTAAAGCTCGTGCAGAGAGGTTTTTAATTAAATAATTGCACGCTATTATTCTAAATAATCCAACCTTCACTCTACATTCACATTGCACAGCACACACCAAGCAAGTCAGTCATTCATTTACTCCTCATTGTTCAGCAGGTGCATCATTGCTTCATTTAATAAAAACCTCAGACTACAGAATGAAATGAGCCACCTCTTGACAAAAAAAAACAGTATGTGATCATGTAATTTAAGGCTGTTTGGTAATGGCTACGCACAGCAGAACAGAAGGGAGGTTATGCAGGCAGTCTTCACTAGGCTGTTTCCAGATAAGCGGTTCACAATTTAAAAATTAAAACCGGTTTCAGTCAGAACCTGTTCTGGGGAATGTCACAATTTGAATTTTATGCAATCTAACCAACCTTCATTTCTACTTGAACTAACATGTAACAACCCATAAAATAATGACTGGGTCTGTATTTCCAGCTTAAAATAACTTGGGAATTTACTTAACAAGTTTAAGGGCACAGCTGAGTTTTCAATTCCCTGCTCTGCATCAATGCTGCCAGAGATGACAAGTGAAGTTGCACCAACAACAACCACCACTCAGGCATCTGCCAGCATATTCTTTCTCTCTTCATGATCTGTGTCCCTTGCTGTTAACTGCTCAGAATCACTGGCCTTCCTATGATGATTTGACACCATTTGCAGGTTTTTAAGTGGAAAATGAGAAGTTTCAAGAAACAACTTGGGCCTATCTTCACAGAAAGATTTGGGAATAAAAACCACAACCTGCTTGCTCACAGGTGGTCTTACCAGAGCCTGGAATAATCTGTGTTGGCATCAGGTGTTTGTGATCATGGGGCTGTCCTTTCACACACTTCATCCAGGCATATAACTCCTTATCTGCAAAATAACATTGCCAATTGCTTTACTTCACTTACAGTGGCACACAGAGCTAACATTTTCCAGATTTGTTCTAGTTAGAAACGATTTTCTACACATTCTTTGAGTCTTCTGTCCTGGGACAAAGATTTGCATACAAGGATGCTTTTCACAATAAGCTAAAGAATAGTTCTAACAAGCCTGAAATCTGAAATAGCTGCATCTGTACCACAGACCCTTGCCAACAACCTCCAAGTTTTGAAGCACATTCCCTTTATTACATTTAGTGAGTTGCCAGTTTAGCATAAGCCAACATCCTTTACAGATGCTGCAGCAGCAGTGAGACTCCCTTGCTGAATTCTCACACAGAAGAGACACAATTACACTGTGACCATATTTTAATTTAAATCTGACACAATCCATGCTACAACTGAAGCAGTTGTCATCAACCAGAGAGGGCCAAACAAGCCGGTAAGAGGAACCTGCAACTGAATCCATTCTCAGCTCTGGCCTGCCAGGCAGTCGCACCGACACTACTGGTGGCACAAAGGAGAAAAAGGCTGCATCCTGGATTTATGTCACATTAAAGCAGCCATGAAACGCCCAGTCTGTACACACTGGTTGGAAATAATTTGTGGCAGTGGAGATGGCCTAAATGGTAGGAGTGAGAGGCTTTCGATTGTTTTGGGAAGACTGTCCATGGCAGAAAAATACACAGTGTAAAAGCAAGACAGAGGAAGAATAAAAGCAGAAAATGTCTGGCCAAGTAACTGGTCACTGATCTGCCATGTGATTTTGGGGCAGAAAATAGGAATGCAATTTCTTTCTCCACCCCCAGTCTTGTATCCTATCCACTGAATGCTAGTTTTAAGGTATTCCTTGAACCTTTTCACTAGTTTGCTCAGCTCTAGCAAAGTAAACTTACTAAGGAGTACACTAAAGGAAGCATTTAGCACATCTAAAGCATTGGGTTTTTTTACACTGTAAGAGACACACAACATAGCAAATGTTCCTTTCAGAGAAGTATTAGGTTTGTTGGCTATACTGTAGCTTTTGTAACTCCCAAAATATTGAAATACACCACTGCTCACCAACAAACATATATCAAATACCAAACCCAAACAGCACACATGTTCCTCATGTATTTTATCACTGAAATGTCACAACATGGCATTCCTCTTGCTGGTGCCAGGAACTGTCTGAAGACAACAATGGATGCACATTCATTCATGTAGTACTGAGAGAAGTCATTGATAAGTATCTGAATATGGAATATTTAGACCTCTCACATTCCTGCTGAAGCAGGGGGAAACCAGTGTATTCTCTGTTACATTTAGCAACTGTGAAAACAACAACCCATTCCAGGAAAAATGGTGCAATATAAAGTGCCATTATACAGAGGTGGGTGGGTGGTTCTGAACTCTGTAGGGGAGCACCAAAGGAGATACACAGTTCATATGAATCCTACAGCAGCATTAGAAATAAAGCAGCAGAGAGGGAGGCTGTCACACTTCTGCTTTTGCATGTCACGTTGTGATGAACAGTAAAGGAGAAAGTCTTCTGTGTTAGAAGACTGAAAAGAAGCCTGCTTCTGTATACTGCTTTTTTAAGTTTTCAAGACATTTTGCTAACATTTTCCTGGCTGGTTAACACGCACACTATAAAAAGCCTCTGACTGCATTTCCCACCAGGGTAAATAACACTCGGCGTATATCCTGAGCCACATCAGATGTGCACACACATGCACACAGGCTTCAGCCAGTTAAGAGCTGCCTGAGCAGCCTCCAGCATTAAAGCATTAATGACTGCTCTTGGTATTGGAAAACACTGACATTAGTTCCCTGGAAACTTCAGGCTTTGATGGAAGTCTCTGGGAACATCCTACAACTGCAGCATAGGAGGCCTCTCACCACAAGCCAATGGTAAAGTGGATAAGTGTCTCAATCTACCAAAGATTTGCCATCTAACAGTTAAACTTTATTTTACTAACATTTCACATCTGTGAAATTATGCTGCTATGACAAACATGGAAATGCTTTTCAAAACAGCATTGTGCTTGAATCAGTTCCTGGCGCTGTGTTTGACCACAGGCCTGTGCCAGGGCACAATGCCTGCCACCCAGGGGGAGGCAGCCCTTTCCAACAAGCAGCCTGAGCTCCAACATCACGGCCCAGGGCTCAGTGACCAGATCCATCTTCCAAGCTGTTCCTCCTTTCAATTGCAACCAGGCTGGGTTGCTCAGAAATCACAGGTTTGCAAGGTAGTTCTGGTATACTTCACTAACTAGACATTTCCATTAAAGCACAGGAATTAAACTGAGTATGTGTGTAGGCTTCTTGATTGTGAAACCTCCATTAACACCCATTTTAAATACTATGTGAAGTGCTCTTCTCCACCGCTTTTTTTATAACAGAAACGTAGTCTGCTAAGTCAGTGTGGCAAACCTGACACTTCTGAAGGCAGGGCTCCAGCAAGCACTCACATCAAGGCAAATCTTATCAACAATGAGTTACCATAAAGCAGGGAGGTGTAAAGGAGTGCCAGCCTCCGAGGTGAACAAGATTTAACCTTGAGGGGCAAGGCACAAGCAACCCAAGACAATCCAGACAAAGACTGAAAAGCTGACAGACCTAAAACAGTCCCCACAGCTTTCTGAATAACTGATTCTACATCTAGTGACAAAAAAGGAGGTGAAAAAGATCTAAGAGAAACCAAAACCACACAAGCAGTAATTCAACACTTCACAGAAAGGCAGTAACACCAGTGGATCAGCAGCTCTACAACAAATGAGAAAAAACAGCCTATACAATACTCTAGCTCATAAAGAACTGACCTCTAGAACTTTTTCTTTCCTTTGCCTTGTAACAATCCAGGCAGACCACAAATCCACATTTTTGGCAGACCCAGTGAATGTTAAATAATGTGGCTTCACATGCATCACACATCTCACGGACTCCTCTCACTGCTCTCTTCCATGCAATTTTGGCTGAAATACAAAATAAGCAGAATAAAAGGACTGAAATTAAAATGCAAAGCACAGAATGAATAGTCTTTATAGATGAGGCATTCATAATTTCCCCTCAGGCACAACTAAGCATGAGGGGAGAAAAGTGATCCTTCATAAACAAACCATCATCATCTACCCCCTTAGTTGCATTACACAGCAATCCCCCCACCAGTGCTACTATCAGTACACTATAAAGAAAGGAAAGCATCCAAATACAGAGACTTCAGTTATGCAGAAAGAATATTCCTGCTCAACAGGAGTGGGCTGCAAATAGGATGAAGATCTTTTTTAAACACATACTTTTAAACTCCCTGCAATGAAGAGAGCTGGATTTTTCAAAAACCTGCCTATGGGACATGCTTAATCTCAAGTGAAGCCAAACTGGTGAGCTGGATGGGTCAAGTCTGCAGGAGGGGAGGGAGCTGACTGTTCTGGAGAGCTGGTCACTGCTTTCTGCCCCACCTCCTCATCATATTGCCTGGAGTTAGTGGAGCCACCAGTCTATTTCCAGCCTGTGCCCATCTGCTGTGGGCAGAAGGCTGGGCTAACTGTGGCTTTGGTGGGGAGGTGACAGTGCTAACACACGCTCTGCAGGGCCAATGCTGTCACATTATTCTCCTTTGTTTTGGGAAAGAGACACATCAGAAACACAATGTCTGTTGGCAGGAGCCAGTACCTGGCTCACTGCAGGCCTTGGCTTGGAGCTGGCTGCTCTGGCTGGAGAGCTGGAGGCCAAGCTGGGAACTGAGGATGCTTCAAACCCAACAGCAGCTTGGTCCTTGCCCAGCACAGCCACCAGCACACAGAGGGAGAAGGGGCTGGCCCTCTGAGGAAGGTCCTTGCCCCTTCCTGACATACCCTCTTACAAAATAGCCTAGAAAAACCCAACACAACAGTCGGGTGAAGTGAGTTACTCAAACAGAAGCAATGGGTCATGATGAATGCAAACACTCGAGTACAACTGCAGAACACTTCAGATTTCCTTACCGTCCTTCTTCACCCACGACATGGCTGTTTTCTCAGATGTTACCAACTGACAGAATTTATCACCTATGATATCTAAAATGTACTTAGAAGTTTCTACATCCAGTTCATCATCTTCATAGTTTTCATGCGTCCATAAACTCAGTGCTTCATCATCATACTGATCAGGAGAGGAGAAACCATCTATCCTAACCACTCCGTTCTTACTAAAAGATAACCTAAAAATGAAAACAGGTAAGTTTCACTGCATCCATCATTATACTCTGTGACACACAGTTAACTTGCTAACATACCTTACTCCTTATGGCTTACAACAAGTAAGTTTCCTTTAGCCTCTTTAGAATCCTTTCATATTTTTTTAATGTAAAAATATATCCTACTGTCAAAAAGTGTTTTTAAAAGAACAGTAAAAAGGCATGAAAATTAAAAATAACTTATTTGCCACTTTTTTTGCATTCAGTTTACTCACTATTCTCTCTATGTAACATTTATTACTGCTTTAAAATTGCAGATATGAAAATTCTTACTGTTTTGGCTTTTTTTGCCAAAGTTTGGTTCCACCTGCACCTCACCTTTAATTTTTGGAGTGTCAGTAACTGCAGACTCATATTTTACAGATCTTTCTATTCTACTGCTCTCATACTCAGAAAACAGGTTTAAGACTGTATTTAAATCTTTCTAGGCAGAAGAAATGACTAATACAAGACAAACTTTTTTGTATCTACTGATTACTGACCTTCAAATAAATAAAGGTTTTCCTGCTACCCTACCCAACACCATTCCACTAAACCTGCCTATATTTAGCCTGTATTTAAGCAGTAATAATTAATTATTCCATCTTGCACAATACAGGATAATTTCTTATACATACCAAATATTGTAATAGTTAAGGAATTTTACAGCTATGACACTAAAATAGTCCTGAATTCAGAACTAAGTACCAAAAATTATATTTAGATACATACTTAATGAACGAGAAGACATGATGAATTTTCAGTTACAAAACCAACTTCCAACAGTAGTGCAAACTTTGTTTACAATTCAAGCCCTTACTATCTAAACAGAATGGAAAAAAGTTAAACTGCCATAAAATCCACCACAATATATTCCAAACATTCCAATTCATAAATTTTGTAACTGTTTTAAAATGTTAGCCAAACTTCATCAATAATGTTCTCTCCTTTATACAGGAGAAAAAACTCAAAACTCTGACACTGCCACGTTAAGAATCAAGAACTCTTATGCAGAAGGTGTGCAGAAGTTCAACCTTGAAATGATTCCTGTAGGACTACCAAGTCTTGTAACCAAAGCTTCATTACAGAAGATTAAACTTGACCCTAGGAACCATCTCCTGTTCAGAACAAGGTGGATCTCTTTTGACAACACAGCCCACATGCAAATTAAAGCTGTTCTGTCCTGTCTCCATAGCTGTGCTCCAGCACCACATACACTATGCTGCATCCTGGGAAATTTTCTTCCAGACTTGTGTGTCTTCCTTGATTGCCCATTAATTGTGAAAAAGGAGGTCACAACTCCTCTGTCCTTTGAAAACTCTCAGAACACCTCAAGCAGCATTCTTACCATATACTGGCATAAGAAGAACTACAAATAAGTGCAACTCTGTGGTTGTACAACTTGTCCAGAGTAACTGAGGCTTGCCTTTTGAAAATCCCACTTCAAATGTCAGACACCTGTGTAATGGTGATGTGCTGCATTTTCTGCTTGCTTATGGTACCCTGGGCAGCTGTTCTGATGTCTCTGCTATAAAACTTTAAACAGCAATGAAGTCAATCCACAAAAGAAATACAAATGTAAATACTGTTAAAATTAGACACTGTCTTTTATCAGGCAGACTGACTAAGCCAGAAAAATCAGACAAGCTTTCAAGCATGCAAGCCCTTTGACAGTATTATTTTTAAAGCTTAAACCACCACATTATCAGGAAAATAGCTGTACTTACCGCCGAAAGTAGTAAAATCTACAAAACACTGGTGAGTGAGTTGGTTCTTCTCCTTTCTTACTTCTGATTAACCTACATTCTCTGCATTTTTGCAAATTTGGTCCTATTTCAGAGCAAGAATCATCCTGCAAAAAGGACTCTCCTGTTTGCTTCAGCTTCTTTACTTTGCGCCAATCTTTTAACACTGAGCGAGGTATACCAGCTGCAAAAGTAAGGAGATGTTCAGGGGAGGGAACTGGCAGCCCTGACGTGCAGAATCCACTCAGATCAGGCAATGATCAATGTTTCTGACAGCAGATTTGTTACCTGCATAACCTATCTCGTTTTTACTTCCAGTTGTCTGCCTGTCAGCACCTAAGTTTAAAAAGCATAGCTACCCATTAGACTTAGGCAGGCTGCAGCACCTCTGAGGCTGAGCACCTGCTGAGCTACCAGCAATACCATGGACACTGTATTTTTACTTGTATTAGGTGTGTAATTCACCAAATATTCCACTAATACCATCTTCAGAAACTCACTCTTCTAAAACAACAAAGAAACACAATACCCCAAGAAAGGTAGGTTTGAGTTTTGAATGAAGATGTACACCAAAATAGGCAACAATTTAATGAATTAAAGCAGAGCTTAAAAAGTAAACCTGCTTCAAATTTTATTTTTGCTGAGGGTTACAGATGTGATGACAGAAGAGCAGCTCTATTTGTGTGTAACTCATATGAACTTGAAAGTAAAATATCCAGTGTAAGGAAGAATAGAATCAATTTGCTCTCTGTCAAGCTTGCCAGGCTAAGGAGTACAACTGAAAGTCAGCAGATCTGACACTGAGTAACACAAGGAGCAAATCTATTGAATAATACGTGCAATTTTTACTTCAACATTTTGAAATTGAACCCCACTGCTATTTAACCAGGCTTTCATTTTAATGACTTTTTAAAGTGGCACCAGTTTTACCTGCAGATAGACAGAAGTATCTGTCATTTCATCTACCACTGCTCTTCAAGGTTCATGTCCTGTAAACAGGGATCTGATGTAGGATGACAGAGAGGTCAGGGTGCTAACTTCGGACTTAGTACCTGGGTTCAGATCTGTATTTTGCCAGAGATGACTTGTGCAAGCTTTGCAAATGACAGCCTGCCTGGGCCTCAGTTCAGGGCCTACAAAATGCACACCAACTCATCAAAGGAGCACAATGATAACTGGATTAAAACTTGAGGGTAGAAAAGTACAGGTTTGCTAATCCCAAACAACATTTTCTACCTTGGAACCAGAGATCCTAGGAGTCATCTGGGAGCTATCAGACTTCAAGCTCTGTGGGCAGGAACTTACAAGACCCCCAATGCTTGCAGGAGTGTAAAATGCCTTGCTTGCAGGAGGGAGCCCTGCAGCCTGGAGCTCTTGAGTGCTCTGGCTGGCTCACAGGCTCTTGGGGCTTTCCAAAACAGCATCGGGACAAAGAAGCTTTCAACCCTGGCAGTATCCAGATACCATCCATGTTGTGAAACTGCCACCGAGCCCCAGATCTTGAAGCACAGTTACCTTTGAATACCTAAGGGGAGCCCAGGCAGCTGCCCATGGGGACCTGCTCTCTCCCAAAAGCTCCTCAAGGTTGACTATGTTTTTGTCCAAATCTTTGTGCAGTCTTCTTTGCAAGAAAATCTCTGACCAGTACGCTCTCAGAAATTGTCACACCTCAAAATAAACTAATGGGTGTATCAGAAATGCTTATCTATTTTAATAAGTCAATTAATAGGAGAATCAGACAAAGACCCCAGGTCTATTAATATTTAGAAATATGGATGGTAAGCACAAGAAGCTGTTATCATGGGACAGACCAAGCCTGTTAAATATGCACGACACAGGCTGTGCAACTCAAAACAGAAGGTAATACCAACTCCTGCCCATTTCCTGACCTAAGTTCCACGTCTTACCATATATCATTTTTATACTCAGCACCCACCAAAACAAGAAGTGACTGCCTTCCCTTAACGTAGGTAAGCAATCCTTCTACAACAAACCCATAAAAAATTACTGCAACAATACAAAGGTCATAAAGACCTAACCTGTTATCTGTATATATTTACAGTTCACTTTAAGAAGTGAAACTGAGAAAGACTTTATAGGCATGACCTCCGTGATCTTCCCGAGTTGGGAGAAACAAACAAAAAAAAAGGAATACTAATCATGACTGGACACAAGCCAAAATACCTCAGACAGACTGCAACACTGCCAGCACCCAGTGCAACTTGGAGATCAAGCACTTTCAGGTAGCAGGAGATTAACTTTGTACATAATTACAGGGAGAAGTACTCATTTTCTTACTACCTGTACTTAAAAATTCTTGCAAAAATTAATTTAATGGTAGACTTTCTCATACTCAACCTGAACAGAGACAAAAGAATAGTCCTTGGAGAAGAATAAATTGGTATAAAAAATAAGGTAAGTCCTTAAATAAAATCCCTCATGTTGGCAGACCAGTTTCTCTTTTCAGATAAATCTAGTTACAATCTGCTACATGCTACAGCATTACATTTAAATTGAAATTTGCATTTGGCTGAATTTCTTTATTCCTTAAAGAGGGATATTAACACCACGTAATGCACACGCTAGTTAGGAGTGTGAAATGACTCTCCCTCAAACCTTTCATTTAATAAACCAAATCATAACAAAGTGGCATCAGGCTCTCAAGTAACTGCCTCTGGCTTCCTGATCAAAGGATGAATTAAAGTTCAACAATAGAGAAACTCTCCCTCCAGCAGTGATCTAAAAATAAATGCATTAACTCTGTAAAAATAAAAATAATTTTTTAAAAAATCAATACAGGTGGCACAACTATATGCACCAATCTGTTGGAATTCTGATGGACAGCATCAACTAGTTTGTTTACTGCTTATTTTTAGGCCAAGAATCAGTTTTTAATACATACATACAAAACACCGGATTTTTTACACCTGGATCTTTCAAATGGCCTCAAGACAGATAAATGTGGATCTCCTCATTTACACAAGCATGTTTCTAAACTCTTTTCCCAGCTATCATGCATGACAAACCCTCCAGGATTAACAGTTAGACTTCACATTAGTCCGACTCTTCCAAATCACATCAATATACTCACTGCTGTTACTGCCGCTCTGTAACTTCAGCTTGCTTTTTTCTTTGGCACTCCTGCTAAGAACACCATTCGGTTTTACTTCTTCCTCTGTATCACCCTTTTTTTTCTGCAAATCATTTTGTTTCTTTTTGTAAGTTGGCTTGGGCTGCCGTTTAGTCCTTTGCTCTGACTTGCTCTCACTTTCATCAGAGTCCCCGCTTTCAGAGCCAGACTCATAAGTTCGTTTTGCTTTTCTCCTAGGGTGCTTATCTTCCTTTGCAAACTTCTCCGCCAAGATTTTACCATCTATGTTATTTTGCAAATCATTTGATGTAGAAGCTATTAAATTGACAGTACATGGCTTAATAATTTCTGAAACACTGTTCCCTGAATTCTCTTTTTTATTAGTGTTTTTATCTTCCTCCGAATGTCTGGTGAGCCAAGCCTTTTTCAGTTTAGTGTGGTAGTTTGGCTGACTTGCCTGGGAAGTCTGCCCACTGCCTACAGAGTTTGCTTTGTTTATTGTGTTACAGACGATCGCGCTGTCTAGGGGGAGAGAGGTTGAAAATGTCTGATTTTTCACAGAGTTGGACTCGGTCTCACTGGTGTTACTACTTTTAAACTGAGCTGCAGCCAAAGCTGCCTTGTGCTTTTTCAAATGGACAAAGTCGGTGGAGGTGGAGAACCCCGGGCCGGGCTGAGCAGGGCTGCCTGTCTTGCCAGCGGCGGGTGTAACCGGAGCCGCAGTGCTGACCTTGCATTCCTGGGGCTGCGCCGCCGCCTGGCTGGCCGCTCTGGAGGCCGCGCACTCCAGCGGCGCGCAGGCCAGCACCGTGTTTGATAAGGAGTAGGTCACTTCTGAACCACCCCAGCTGGACACGCTGGTGGTTGTGGCTGCTGAGGCGGTGACATCCGTTTTGGTACTGCAGGTCATAGTTGTGGTAGGGGTGACAGCACGAGGAACGCTGCCTTGCGAGACAGCTGGAAATTTCTTCTCATACTGTGTGCGAGCACTGTCTGAGTTCATATTTGGCAGAATGATTCTTCCAGTCTCCCTGGCTTCCGCTGTTTTCAGGCAATCCGCTTGATTTGTCACAGCTGAAGATCTCTCACTAACTCGATCTTTGGAAGCAGGCTGCATCACTGATACACTATCGTATTTCGTGCTAGAAGGCGGCCGCACAATAACAGATGCTGTAGCCGACTGTGACTTTCCACTCATCCTTTCAACAGGCCAATCAACTTTTTCGTTATTTGGGGCATTACTGGACTTCCACATTTCTGATAAATTCTGTTCAGAAGTGCCCTTGTAAACAGCCTGAGCTTCCTTAGGCTCAGGCACTAAAGTTGGTGGTTTCTGCAACTCCTGTATTTTGCCACCACCGGAATTAACGGGTTGAACGGGGGTTAGAGTGGGAGGTGACAGGCTGCTGTAGCTGCTTTCTTTCTTCTCGAGGGTCTGGTGCACAGGGGGGTGAAACACAGGGGCTCTATGCAAGGCAGGCATACTCCGGAGTGTATTTGAAGACGAGACTGACAACTGAGTAGGGCTTCTGTTGTCACTTCTAAAAGAATTTACTGAATGAGACTGCACTGACTGTGAAAGCTGCTCAGGTATCTTGCTTGCAGAGCCTTCGCTCTCTGGTTGGTGCTTAATTAAAGGTGGAGGTTTTGAAAGGGAGGAAATGTAAGAGGGGAGAGACTGGGGATTAGCTGCTGTTGAAGGACAATTAGTCTGCTTATCAACATACGCACTTGAAGCTTCCTTTGATGGGTACGACCTTGGTGGCTCGTTTACTACACTGTTAGACAGGGTGGTGAAATAGTTACTCTGCGGCAAACTCTGTGGAACTGAATGCTTCATTTTATACAGTTCTGACACAGAGCGCTCAGCATCTTTGTCATATTTTACTGAATGGCTTTTGGGACTTGAAGATAAGGATGTCACCCTGGAATAAGTCTCTCTCTCTCCCTCCAGTGCCTTCATTTTAGCTGTAAAAGGAGCAACTTCAATACTTTCTTGGAGTATCCGCCTGTGTTCTTCTTTGTATTTGCTCAGTCGCTCCCCAGTCTCCTGTGGTGGCCTTGGCAGCTGGTTCAACACTGGATCTGCAAAATGTCTGTGCATATGGCTCTCCTTCACTGCCTGTGCTCTGCTTTGCTCTAGCTCTGTCTTCACTGGTGCAGTTGTAACAGAACGTGAAGGCTCAATAAATGCTTTCCTCTCCAACTCTCTGTTTGAAAAAGGTTAAGCAGACACAGGTTAGGCTGAATGTAGCACAACGTGCTGAACAGAAGACCTTTCTTCCTGAGCTCCATACGAAGTTATTTATTAACACAAAATAAACTTTTCTTTATATTAGGTACAGCTTTCAAGAACCTTCAGATGACTCAGGGACTCCAACACCACTCCAAGCCAATAGAGCAGGGTCTGTCTTGAAGCACACTGACAAACTTTTTCCCTATCACAGGCACCCACACTTACAAATAAACTACAAGGAAGCTACAAGACATCAGCTACTGAAATACACCCTCCCACACAGAGTTAAACAACAAACTTACTCTTTCTGATGCTCTACAATACTCTTGGGCAACGGTGGGCTGGAATGCGTTGTCAGTTTGAGAGGCCGAAGGGGATCTGCACTGGACGGTCGAACAGGAATGTGACTCAGTAAACCAAGGCTGTCAGCTGAGGTCACCGGGGTGGGCTGGTGGAGCCATGGGCTGGGAGTGTTCTGTTAACACCATCCAAAACAAAACAGATTTTAAAATAATTAGGGGACCACCAGAGTTACTGTATCAAGTCCCACGTGGTTCAGCATCAAATCATGAGCAGTAATTAAAATTTTAATATTTTAAGTCACTTTTGATCAACTGGAACATCTGATTGTATTTCCCCTGGACTTGCATCATACCACATAGTTTACACATTTCAGAATAATTCTTAGAGCCATTTAATTTTCAAATATTCAACATGAATAGTCGGTTTCTATAAAAGTATCTCAAGCTCCTTATCAAAATTAGCAAACTGATGATAGTCTGACAGCACTTCAGTCACGAGGAAACTGACCATTAGCTCTTCAATGAACTACAAGAACTATTTCTTCCAAAAGACAAATACGGTTTAGTACTTCTGGAAAACAATTTTATCTTCAGCTTTGTATCAAAGCTCAATGTAAGGAACAGAAGTATCTCTTTCCTGGATGGCTCCTCTCCTCCCCAGATGATTAAGTCTGATAATCCTAATTAACCTGCTTTATTTTGCCAGACATTTTTATTTGGCATAATCTCACAATCAGCACACTATCAGAACCATAAACGTACACGTCTGCCAAACTCTGCAGCATGTCAAAAACACAATATGCACCATTTTGTGCTGTGTACCTAAGCACCCAAAAGGTGGGCAATACCAACCTCCTCATTTACACACACTATGATGGTCTTACTTTAAATAAATTGTTTTTTCAATAAAATTGACTACTTAAGGCAAGTTTCAATTAATCTCTGAAACTTCTGTGACAACTCCCCAGAACAGACCAAGAGCAACTCTCCATCTCTCCCCCATTTCCCTCTCTCCTCGGAGACCTGCTCTTGAGAAACCGGTGCAGGGGAGAGGAAAGGCAGGGCGTCCTATTTAAGTGGTGCTCAAGGGCTAGAGATGGGCCTGGAAGAAGGGACTAGCACAAGAGCTCCCATGTGCACCCCAAAGCTTTTTAGTGCTGCTCTACTCAGCTCCTGGCACTACCCAGAACTTCTCCCCTTCCTCTCCTCCCCACCAGTCCATCCCTCTCCTCCCCAGTCTTGGCAACTCCCAGTTGAGAACTGCTGCAGCAGACGGGAAGCCAAGAGCTCTCATGACTCATGCACACAGCACAGAATAGATCTGCAGGTGCTACAACTTTGAAGTTATGATTTCTGCACTTCTGAATATTTAAAGCAACTGCTTGGGTTGCACTAACAGTTCTAGCGCACACGTTTCCTAGGCCGGGAGTTCCCACGCTGTGGTTGAGTTCCCACGAACAGCCTGTAAGCTGTATTAAAGTATTATGCAAAAAAGGCCCGTCACCTTCTCCCTAGAGGAGCTGGGGAACATCTGCTTGCGCACCAAGCATTGCCCAAACAGCTTCATGACTCCACCTGCAACCATCTACAGCTCAGCCCAAAGACAGGAACTGCCAGAGCCACCTGCAAACAGCAGCAAAAGGTGGGCTTGGGGACACGCTTCCTTCAGCACACAGACACGGCTCAGCCCTGAGCCAAGGGTGGTGGCTGCTGCTGCTGCTACAGCTGAAACACAGATCCCTTTCTGTGATCGTGGCATCCATGCAAACCCACTGTGGAAACGCCCATTCTGGGTTTCTAAGACATATTTAAAAAAGGCCTCCAGTGTGAGAGCCAGAAGACAAGTCACCACAAGACAATTGCCACATATCAACATAATTAAAAAGCTACGTGCCTCAGTATGCAGGGCTGCATACTTCGGCAGCCAAAGTGAAAACAGAGCCTATCTTAAGTTCTTCCAAATGGACTTCAGCATGGGGTGGAGCAGGCAGCAACATGAAAAGATAAATCCACTTACAGTTTTCTCCTAACCTTTTCTTCTCTGCTGCTGTGTTTAACTATCACATTTTAGATCAAACTCACTTCACATTGCAAGGCCAACTCACACCGACTGACTGGGAAAATCTAAGCCACAATGGTTTGGCTTTTCTCAAGAACGGGGCTGGGGAAGAATAGCTTTCTCCATGATGAGAATGAAAAGAAATCTCTATAACCATTCAGAAACACGAAAGTTTGACGCAAAGGCTTGCAACTTGGCAGAAGGACCACTGTCAGCCACATGCCTTTCGTGGTCCCTGTCAAAATCTGCCCAAATTAGGCCAAGTTGTCAGCCTCTAAAAATCAGTATGCACATACTCAGAGGAGATTTGATTGAAACTGGCAGTAAAGCTCTCCAAAGTTTCTGTCTATGCTACGCACACTTCATCTTACACTGTTCCTCTAAGGTGCCTACAGAGAGCATGCCATATCCCAAGCCTGCAGGAGCTATGAAAACTTCTCCTACAATTGCCACGTGTGCCTGCCAAGCACTGCCACCATGCTGGGTGCTAGGCTGAAAAACACAGACCATTTCTTCTGAGACTTCAGTGGTTATACACAGCACATGGAGGAATTGCCCTGACTTGAATACAGAGGAGCAGAAAGCAGATGGGAACGCAGGGATGTGTGTCAACAGGAACAGAAGGGAAGAAAAAGACATGCCAAGAGAGGGTACACAGATAGGTGTGAAGATAAGAGAAGCAGGTGTACAGTGCAAGAAAGATTTATAAATGCTAGAGTATTTATGTTCAGAACTTCCCACTGGATTTAACACTCCTTCCATCTTAGCCTTCCTCCATTATTTCGTGAACATATATGAAATTTCACTATGAAGACAATTGTCCTACCACTCCTACTATGTTACACAATGGTTTTCATAGACTGAGGTAGCAAATATTTACCCTGTGGCCTTGAGGTCCCAAACCAGCTTGTTGACCTCACTTGGTCATAAACAAAAACCAAACATTTAATCTTTTTTAAAAATACTAAGGAAATAAAGGTCTGGAAGAACTCCCTACTCACGTCCGCTGTGAGACAGTGATTGCTACTGGATTTCCACTCTTAATCCCCTGCCTGCTCACAAAAACCCACCATCACTGCACACTCGGTGCAGTACAAACTATCACACCTGTACCAGAAATAAACTGTTGGGAGGCATCAGCCCCAGGTAAATATGTCATTAAGAAAGGAGCTAAACTTACCCTTCTCAAGGAAGCCTCCGCGTTAACAGGAGTTTCTGGATGGACCCATTTGGAGGAGGGCAGACCGAGTCCTGAGTAAGCATGTGTTCCATTTGGATACTGCCAAATAATTGGATAAAGCCCTAGCTGATTATAGGAAGCAGAAGGATGAGCTTGTCCAAGAAGATGTGGAGACTGGTGTTGTAACATCTGTTGCTGCTGCTGGTGTGCTAATGCCAAATGGCTTAAGCTGCTAGCATGAGCAGTCTCTAGACGTGGATGGCCACCCAGCAAGGAGGCAGCAGGCACTCCGGGCAACACTGCAGGAAGTAGATGAGGGTGATGAACAGAATGGTGAGATGCACTACTAAGGGGGTGAGTGTTAATAGCAGACAAGGGAGCTTGAGCTGAAGACCCAGCTAGCAGATGGGATGAACCAGTTAATGCAGGATGATGAGCATTTGGATTTAAACAGGTTCGGTGGGATGAGGAATGCAGAGGATAATTATGCTGATGCAAATAAGGTGAAATGTGATTAGCTCCTGTTTCTTGTCCAATCAGAGTGGGGTCCCTGTACACCGTGAAATGTTCATTCTTGTCAATGATAAGAGGACTTTTAGTAGCTTCTAGAGCACTAACTCTAGCTGGAACTGGATGAAAACTAGACCTAGGCAAATCATGATCAGTTTTACTGGCTGACCTTGTTAATCCAGTAGC
The DNA here is from genome assembly GCF_020740795.1 of Apus apus. Taxonomy (NCBI): domain Eukaryota; kingdom Metazoa; phylum Chordata; class Aves; order Apodiformes; family Apodidae; genus Apus; species Apus apus. The sequence continues at coordinate 31,636,017 of NC_067285.1, forward strand.
ATGGCTGTTTTGGGAACTAACCTTAGACTTCACAGTATCAGAAGATTGGGTGAATTTAGGCTTAACATCAGGTGACTTTGTTTTAGGATGATCAACTGAAGCACTAGGCTTTGACTTCACAGAATCGGGGACTGGACTTTGTTTATGCAGCTTACTCTCTTCTGCGAGAGAAGCTACATTTAACGAAGACATAAACGAGCCATACTGCACTTTTTCTTTTTCAGGATTTAAGTGTTCATTTACTGATAATGTTTTTACAACCCCGGGTTGTAGCAAATCCGTTTTGTTAACAACACTGCTAACCCAACTTTGATCAGCTTCCTGTTTTCTTGCTTCAAGGAAATTTGCATTTGTGAACTGCTGTTTTAAATCACTGCTGTGAGATTCTATTTTCTGCACCGTTTGCAAACCAAAGGTACTTCCACCAGCATTATCCTGGCTCTCCTTGTCAGAGTTGTTTTCGTGAGTAATGTCAACAACACGTTTTGGAGTAGGAGGCCTGGGTACAAACTGCTCATTTTTTAATTCCACAGGATGATGTTTCTCTGCATTGGCCTCTTGAACATGTGGATCCTTGGCATTCTGCTCATAAGGTGTTGGCTGCTCTGCTGCATGGAGTGAAGGTTTTTCCTGCTGATCTAAGATGGATGACTTCAGTCTTTCTGTCTCTTCGTGTTTTTTATCTTCCTGGACTTCATCCCATGGAGACCGCCTATCTGTTAGTGTCTGTTCTACTCCCTCAATAGCCTGGGATTTTCCTTCCTCTCCATTTATCTTTGAAGTGTTTTTGCTTTTTAGCTCATTTTCTGAATTTTGCTCTGAGGATGAATCTGTTAATCGTTTATTTGAAATTTCCGAGTCACTGCTCTCAGAGTAATCTGAGATATTGTCTGTCCGCAGTCTCTTCATGTTTAATTTTTTTTCATCCTCTTCAGGTTTTCTTCTTTTACTAAGGAAGTGTTTATTTTTGTTTTTGGGGTTTTCTGTAGAAGGAAAAAACACGTCTATCACATTTTCAGTCTAACATACTTTTAAGAAGCTCTCCCTCCCTCCCTTTCCAATAACTGCTTTTACCTCCTCGACCTATATAATCGTATCTTTCTTCTTTCATCTTCTCCTCATCAGGCATGCTGCTATCAGAGCCTTTCCTCTTATTTGGCCGAGAATTCCTCTGGTGCTGGTGCTGGTGAGAGTTCTGTTTTGGTGCTGTAGTTTGGGAATTCATTGCTGGTCGGGGACTATTTGCTTGAGCACGTGTATAATGACCCTAAAAATAATTTTGTGATTAATGGACTTCAGTGTAATTTTACTTAGTGACTTTAAACACGTATTTTTATTATTTGCAATATACAAAAATACTTAGGTAAAAAGATAAATGTATCTACGTGGACTGTGTTGCTGTTCTGGTTGGAACGAGACCGTCGCCGTGAAGTGATGCCAATATTTTCACCTTTCAACAAAGAGTGAACAACATCATCTAGAAAGGTCATCTGAACCATAGAAGGATCAACATTCTGTGGTTCTAACACCTGGTTTAAGGAAAAAAAAAAAAGAAAAAAATAATTAACAGATGTTCAGACATTGCTCAATCTGTATTTTCTGTATCAGTGTTCACCAGTCTACGTTGTGTGCTAAACACTAATCACAGAAAAGCCCACTTTATCCTGACAAGTAGAACTGACATCTGACTCTCACCACAGGCTCAAAATAAGAGTAAAACCAAAGCAAAAGTGTCTTTATGCATCACTGTAAAAATGAAAAGGTACCCCACCACCACTTCCTTCCCCACTTCATTGACCTGCAAATTTGAAATTAAAGAACACTGAGCTCTTTCACAGAGCAACCCTTAAATAGCAATTACAATATAAAAATGTTTTATAAAATGTACTTAATATACTGTAAAATATACTGCAGAAACAAACTGCTGAAAGAAAGGAACAAAAATGACTGATGGAGCATTGCTAGTGAGGGCTACTTCAGAAAAAAGAAAAAGCTACCCAGACCTTTTATCAGTGTGTCACAAAGAGAAAACAGTATTTGGGGGAAATTAATTAGAGCAAATTAAGGGAAAGAATGTATTTGAGCATTAAACTAGCCTTAAATTTTTATTGTCACACGATTTTGTCAGTCATATAAAGGCAAATGGGTCATTCACTATATTGACACTGAGCCATTACTTTGGTCCCCTGAAACATAATCCATTACTGCCACTAAAAATACCAATATTAATTCTTTCTGTAACATCAACTTCAGAAATACAACTAAAACCCACCACAGTCAATGCAAATGAGGGCTGCAGCAAATGCTTAATTCCATCAGTTGTGAAAAGCAGTTATTTCAATTACTTAGAAGTAATCGCTACTGCAGTGTTAAAAGATTTCAGCACTGAGAAAAGACATTCTCAACAGAGCTGACAGGGCAGACCAGTTCTTAAAACTAGACTGCTTTACTTCAAAGACTCCACTAGTCAAATCGCCACAACAGAAAAACAGCAAAACTGCAGGACTAGTATTAATCATATAATTTCACAAATGTTCAGCTTCAGGATGGCCTTTACTGCTAGAGCAATGCAGAGTCATGCTGCAGTTTCAGAATAGTAATAGACTTGTCCTGCTGGAACTGAAAAACTCTCTGCATATCACAGCACTAGGAAAGAAAAATCAGAACTCCCAAGATGTCATTTACTTGAAAGCTTGTTTTCTGTGTATCACATGAAACTCACCTGGTCATTCATAACCACCATAGTGCGGGTGAAGAGATCATGGTGAGTGATGATACCTGTGAACCACTGGGTGGCAGAATCCTGTCTGTACACTCTCACCCTGTAACCATTTAAGGAGTATGGACCTTCAGATGGGGAAGAAATAAAAAAGCCATTGAGGAATTAAAAAAAAAAAATTTAAATGGGTTTTCCTAGTTTAAGCTTCACAGCAAACACAGTGTGCATGGCACAGCCAGCCAACTACAGGCAATTCTGGCATAGCACTGCGTATGGCTTTCACTTTTATTCAGGAAGGCATTTTGAAATGCAAATGGTAGGCTTAAGTATGCTTTAGGGTCAATTATGCTAACATTTTCAACATAGAATTTTCTTATCTAACCAAATCTTTCTGCAGCCATGATGACAAATGATGGGAAAATTCCTGCCTACCAACAGCAACCCTAGAAAAGTAATCTGGAAGAGTAGAAAGTGGCAGCAGCAGGTTATACAGACGCTATTTAACAGGCTAGTCACATGCCCACATGCTTTGCTGGCGAAAAGATTTACAGTCTTGGTGGTTAGGCTCTGCATCTGCCAAGTCTTTCCCATAAGTGACCACAGAGTTTCTCTCCATTACAGCAGTCAGAAAGGCAGCTGAGTGATCCTGTCCCTGCTACGGCCACATAGAACCTTCAAAAACACACATGTTCTGAAGACTTCAGCTCCTGTTTTTGATTTATCAACTGCAAAGAAACCCCGCACACTGTCACTTTGCAAAGACCAGTTTAATTTACCCCCAGAAGCCCAGGGGGATGGGGAAATAATATGATACAGTACTTATTTTTATAACTGGTTTCAAGACTCAGAAATCAAGATTGAACCATTTTATTCATGTTCAGTGTCCGAACCGATCATCAGGACCCTAAGTTTCATCGCACTTAGTATTTATGTAGCATTTTGTATGCCCAAGCAACCCTACCACTGAGTTCAGTTCCAAATGTGTGGGTTTCACTACTTCCACAACCAAACCCCAGCTCAGGCATACAGGATTGGAAGCAAAACCAGTCAATGACAACCTACAAAAAGCCTAACTTAAACTATTTAAGACTGCCTAGTTGCTGAAGTGGCACAGGCAAGGCCAGAATTCCTGTCTTTCCTAAAGATCATTTTTTCCAGCCCTTGCCCAGTACATTAAAGAAGTTCAAACTTATGTAGCAAACAGGCCAGGGACCTCTCAAGTGACAGCTTTCTCTAGTGAAATATCCATATTCACACAACTGGGTCCATTATTCTCCCTGCACAAGAAACTGCGTGAGATCATAAGGGCTTTTTAATGTCAACATTTGAGATCGATACAAGTGCAAAAACAATAGTAATTTAGACATTTCCAAGTGGTATTAGGGTTTAATTTTGAAACTTTATCAAGGCCTTTTGAAATACCTTTTGCATGGGATTATCCAGGTTTTAAAACAGCTGGGAAACAGAAAACACCATGCAATGGCACCATTCTTTCACCACATCCACATTATTCACTGCTTAACTGAAACCTTGAGGCCCAGTGAACCCTCTGAGCTACTGGTGTTAACTCATCCCCGGAGCACATTTCCAGTTGCACAAACAAGGGTCAAAACTGTGCCAGCACCAATCAACGATACATATGGACAGAATAAGAGGAACAATCTACAAGCTCGTGTCTCACATTCCTGGTCTTGGACCAGATGTGGTTCCCATTGGGACGCATTTCCTGATGGCCTCTCTCCAACCCTTAGTCCATATGCCCCTGCTAAACGCCTCCAGCTCAGCTCCCACACTTCTGACTGTCTGACCCAACCCAACACGTCTCAAACTTTTCATGGCCGTCCCAAAGCTCTGCCTTGTTCAGACAGTCTCAGTAAAATTTTGCCGTTGTCTCTTCATGCCAATTTCCCATTCCTTCTTTTCTATCCCAGCTACTCTTCTCTTGCATCCTACTGTGAACTACACAATGATTTTCAGTCTCTTGAATAACCAGAACCCCTCTCCCCAGCTTCTTGTCTCATTCTAGCATTTACAATTCCAGGCCCTTGGCTTCCACATTCTTTCCTGGTCTTCTCATCTTACAAGCTCCACACTCTTTCTCCATCAGCTTCTCTTAAACTCTTCTGTGCTGACTCAGTGCCAATTTCTTTCTACTCCTTTTTCTAATCTGTGTCTGCCCTGCATCCCAGCTGTTACTCTACCTATTTTTAAAAGAGACTTTACCTTTAAAAACAGAGGGTTTTTTTCCCCTTACATCTACTGGGGTGGCAGGGAGGAGAAAGATTAAACTGTGGTCATACAACAGGACAGCTCAGCTCCAGCGCAGCCCAGCCCAGCCACAAGCAGCCATTACAGGAAAAGCCTGGCTTTGTCTCCAGTCCCTGGCTGAATCACACTCAGCTACACATTGTTGAAACAGCCTGTGCAGTACTTTCAGGAAATATCTTCAGGGCTGAAGCACACTTAGTGCTTTAAGAGGATTATTATAGACACAGCCTCAGAGATTGTAGTGATAATAAATCTAATAGGAAGAAAAAACTCCAAGATTTTAATTGTTAAAAATCAAAGGCACTTTACTATGTTCCTTGAACTGGTTTTATTTGTCCCAAAAGCTTTCAACTTGGCGAAGCTTGGGAGGTATTTGTTTTTGTTAAAACAAGGAATAAACTACTTTCCTGCCAAACCTACAAGCTCTACTGCAAAGCATGCTGCCTGTGACTGCCGCCCAAAGAAAAGGTCACAAGAGCCAATTCTTTCCTTTAGTGTCATTCTTGTAAATAAGTGTACCTCTTATAAATAATGGACTAAAATTCCCCCTCCTCATATTGCCATGTTTCTTTTAAAACATTTGGAATCTGGTTTTAAGGTTTTTCTCTGACTCTCCTCTTTCTTCAGATAAACTGCATTTTAACTGTGATAGTCAAAGCAGACAATACTAAGATATGAGATGATGGCTTCAGTGCTACAGACAAGGAAAGGGTTGGATCCTAAAAAAACTGCGGAGGATGAAGTAAGAGAATATGGGAATAGCCTTAAGAGATGTGTCTAGACAAGGCAGAACTGAAAATGCTGCTTAAATTGCAGGGAAGAGGGAAATGGTAATAACGGAGAAGGTGAAGACAACCAGGTTAAGTGAGAGAGGAGAAAGGGAGTAGAACATGCTGACTGCAAGCCACTGAAAGGTTTGTGCCAAACACAAAATGGTGTCCAGGACCAGGAGCAGATTATGGGCCAGGAGAAGGTGACAGCAGTCTCTGCCAGCTGACCACCATTCCACGGGGGTGAGGTGGGTAGCACTGCAATGGCCCATCACTGCCCGAGGAAGCATGTCCCTCCACTTGGGCCACAACACATCACATCAGGTGAGCAAGTGGATTTGAACTGCAGCTTCCTCTTAGATGAGGAGAGCCAGTCTGCAAGGACATTTGGATTAGATTCACCTCATCGGCTAAAATACTCCTAATTTGTGCATTTCTAAGCATCCAAACATCTGTTTGAGAAATCATATGAAATTATATATAAAAAGGCAAAAATACAGTTCCTGGAATGATGGGACGTAAATGAGCTGTGTGGATGATGAGCTGGCAGTTTCATTTAGGTGACTGCTTTGATATTGCTAGGACTCTGTTCAAGTGTTCAATCTGTAACACTGTACACAGAGGCTTTTATAATTGTCTTATTATTGTTACTCTAATGAAATACAACAAACAAGCTCAATTTTCGTATAGCCTTAACTTGATTTCACACCACCTCTCAATTCAGTTTTGGCAGCAAATTTCATCAATGGACTATTAACTCCTATTGTATCTGAGGATATTAAGATAAAATCTAAAATTACTAACACTGACATACCAACTTACTATCTACACAATTCCACACATTGCTTTTTTCAGCATCCTTTCTCTGTGGCCCATAAGAATAATCACATCCAGTCAAATAAAAAGCTCCACAGAAGGAGTTTTTACTGTAACTTCAATATTGTACTTACCATATTCCTTTGGTCTTCTGAGTTTTATCAAAGAAACCACACAGCAAGCAAACCTCAGCACCATCCTTATAGTATCAGATTATTTACTGCTCTTCTACCAGTCTTAACTTACAGAATGATTGCTTAAGCATTTTTGTCTTCAAATTGCTTTACTGCTTGCCTGGGGATTTTAACCTAGACCCACAGAGGTTAGTTTCTGCCTTCCACTGTTAGGAATGCTTCTGCAGAGCTGTCTGTGAGTTCTGCAGAAAGTTAATGCTGCAAAAACATACCTTTTTACTATCAGCAAGACTGAGCCAAAATAGTTTATTCTAATTCATACTAGTTCTCATGTCACTTGTATCTACAGTTGAAAAATTATGTGCGAGTTTGCTGCAACCTTCCAGCGTTAGAATCAAATTACCAAATTGTAAGCAATGTGAAAGGCACTTTTCAATCAGGAGGCAAGGAGGTGGGGTGGGGATCTGAAAGTATTCTTCAACGGGGACAAAACTGTGAAGGACTACAAGCACAGACAGATACTGGAGAAGTAATCACTGGTAACAGTAACAGAGCACAGAACAGTTTTAATCACGTTAAAAGGTGCGTGGTTGCCATTCAAACACATTTCACAAATTTTATAAAATACCTACATTCAGACTAATGATATTTAGTTTTTGCTGCAAAGACATCAAACAAGAACAGTTTGCAGAAGTCATGCACAGCTTCTTATATAGTCCTGTTTTCTTGTGTTACCAAATTCCAAAAGAGCAACTTCCAAGTTAAAAATACACTCTCTATATAATGAACCCCACAAAACTAGTGACCTTAAACTAGCTAACACAGAATAAAAATAACAATTTCCCACATAATTACCTTGCATAAAAATCTCCTGAACCTTTTGTTCCTTTACCCAGGCTTTTACCTCCTCATGTAACTGCGGGTTATCCCTGAGAACTGGGTTTAGACTGTCTACGTCGTCCTAAAGTAGAGATTAAAAAAAGAACCATATGTTATGTTTACTTGTAACATTTCTGTTGATTTCCTACATGTATTTTGGAGTACAATGTTAAGTAGAGTTGTATGTTAATTTTACTGATTGCCTGCAGATCCCTGTGTTATTTTTAGAAAAAACTTAAAAGCACAACAGTGCTAGAAGTTATTTCATGGGAACATGGTATGTCAGATCCCACATGTGGCCAGACTTGTAAGCTATTAATAGGATCACACTTTCATAAATACTGTCTTACTACAAGCTGAAATTGCCCTCTAAAGACTTCAATGTTTAGAGGTATGCAGAAAAAAATGTTTAAATAATGATTAAATGAATTTAAAATAAAAGTTTACCATAGCTGTAAAGTTTAATATGGACTTTTTGAGCATAAACATAGATATTAAACCCACAAAGATAAAATGTAAGAGATAGCTGTGTTTTAAGAGAATGTGAAAAGAACATCATTACTGATTTTCAAATATGTAGGTCTTTGTAAATTAGGTAATTTCAAATAAGACATGCTTTATTTTTTATTTGTATTATATTAAGTCATCCTGAAATAGATTATTTTCCACGATCAGAGTAGGACAACATCTGGAAATTAAGACACATTTGGTGACATCATCCTCCAAAGAAAAGCTAGGCACAAAATCTGGTTCACATCCTTGAAAGCATGGCTTAAATCACTGTTAATCTCCAGACTTTCAGAACACCGATTACTCTTCATTTCAAAGCAAACTTGCTACTTCTGCTTTTGAAGATGAGGCAGAGAAATAAAGCTGCACCACAGCCTGGTGATTCCTTGTGCAGAACACGGCCTTGGAAATCCATGAGCTGTAGGAACATTAATTTGTGCTGAAAGAGCTTCAGACAGCTAAAATAATCAGAGCAATTCTCCACATACAAAATGTAGAATGTTTTATCAGCACTGCAGCTGAGATCAAGTAATTTCTTTCCTTGATCTCCAACAAGTTCCTTGATGTTTCACAGTTTATTATGAAGAGCTCCAGCCACAGAATAGAAAGATACAAGCAACACTCAAGGAACCATGCATTGCTGCCAGGCCCTCAAGTGACATGAGCAATTTCTCTCTCGTCATCTGGATGAGATTATTCCTGCTGCCCCACTGATCACACAATGTCTATTTCAAACTCAAAATTCAGTTCCTAACACTTTTAGATTTGCTGTGGTCCGTTATGGAGAACGCATCCATGCCTTGGTCATTACAGAAAATTACTCTCCCTCCCTATGCTTTTGAAAAGGATATGGCCTCGGATGCAAAAGGAATGGTCAAGATGATAATTTTAATTAATGTATGTTAAGTGCAACAATGTAAAAGTGAAGGGGAAAATCAACTGGACCTCTATCACCCAGTTAAAACTACCAACCAGACAAGTGTGCTGCTAGCAGTATCAGAGGCACACGAGGATCAACACTAACATTTATTGAAGGATGGCCAACTAGCAAAACACTGTTTCCTGAGGCAATCTAAAACGGTATTCTATGTTCTCCTTCCCTGTGCAAATCCATTTCTGCATCAATCCTACATAGAGAAACAACACCACCACTGAAAAGAGGGAATTACTCGCCAGGGGAACTCGAAAGACCCTGGAACTGGAGCTGTGTGATGAATATTCATCTGTCCTCCTTCCTATGCACTTTCACAGCAGCTGCAAAAGATTACTGTATCAAAAATCTCCCCTCTCACATCCACAAGCATTAGACCTAAGCAACAGACTGAAGCATTGTGATACTGGAAGTCTGCATGACTTAAAAATGCAGTCTGTATGCAGATCTTGTACATTTTGAATAATTCCTTAAGTCCAACCTAAGAAAATCTCAACTCTTCATTTCAAGATTACACATGTTGTTGCTTAGTTCCATGAAGTCAGACCTGTTACTCTTAATGTTTTTCTACTTCACCAAATTCTTTCTGTAAAATTTTTGGGTCTCTATGTAGGTCTTGAGTCACTTCTGATTTATTGCTGAAGGCAACACACACTGCTTTTCTTTTTTTAGATTCCACATCCTTCCTAAGCATCTTTGCCTTCTTTGAACTTGACACTGAAGATACTGGTGGATTCTACAGACAGAACAAAAGAGGTTCAAATGTACTATCCCCCATTCAGACGCGTATCAGTACCTTTGACAGAGACTGCCTGGTGTGAACACTTAGAAAAGGAGACTGCAGTCAGTTTTCCTCACTCTTCGTGAAAGATGAGCTCCTCTCAAAGATGGGCTCCAAAATGCACAGGTAAGGTCAAATAAAAATTACACAAGCTAAACGCCAGTATGACAGGGATTAAGTAGTGGGTATCAAAGACAACCCAGAGTTTCTAAACACACACAAAACCCACATTCAACATATCAGCAATCACTGGAGGAACAAAAAAAAGTGTTTTGCTTCTGGACATGAACATGCTCTATGTTGGCTCATGAAAATCAGTACAGCAAAGAAAAAATTGTAACTGACAACTGAAGCACAGTATCAAAATACTAAAATAAGGTTCCTGAAATCTCAAGAATTCTGTTCTTCTATGTACAGATTACATACATCTACAAAAAAAAAAGCCATGTGCCACGACTGACCTTTTTTCCACCATTAATCTTAAACCTGAACACCTAGAAACCAGAACATTAACTGCATATTGTGTTAAACTGTAAGGCAATGATGGCCTTAAGCACGTTGTTCTAGAGCACAAACTTTGGCAAAAACAGGAGAGGGGGCAACAACCAAGGCTAAAGACTTGGGAGTCTCCTGCCTGTCTTAGCACTGAAGATGAGCAGATGACTGCAGTGCCCAGTCTTTTTCCTTACTCTGTATTTATTTTGTTCAAGAAATGACAACTCTGCCTACAGATATGAACCTTAGCAATTAAGGGCTTCAGTTTTCCCCTCCTTCTCAGTCAAAATGGAAAGACTGACGACACACTAACCCACAGCAGAATTAAATGCCTCATAGGATTTTCCTCCAGACTTTTCCTCATTTGAAAGTAACTTCACTCACAAAATTAAGAATGGTACTCTCTCCTAGACTAGTTTTTCTACAAGTCCTAGAATATGTCCTCCAGGAGGATGTTAATGCCGATTTGAAATCGTTGTGAAATGCAAATAAGAATGCAAATCAAATAAGTGGGACCACAATTTTCTTCTTTAAATCTAATGCAGGAAGTATGTACTTCATCTGGCAGTGCCCCTTGCTCCACAAATGAGTGTATGCAATAGCTGGAAGAAGACAGTGTATGGACTAGAGAGATACGGTCAAGCTAATCCTTCCTGCCCTTCTGGAAGACAGTCACATGAAGCAATGTGACTATCAGAAGCTTGCCAATCTTTGTCAGGTTTTTTAGATCTTTGCTTTGTTATTCTTCTTTCTTTCCAGACTAAAAGAGGAATTCACATCTGGTGGAGTGCTTAATTATCCAAAGAATACTTGAGTCTGCTGCATTGTCTCTTCTAGGTGAAAAATCTCACCCACTAGGGACACATTCAACTCCTAGGAAGTCCCAAGAAGAATAAAGAATGAAATTTTCCCAAATAAATCGATCCACTGTTTTTCTGAGTATATCTGTTCCTTCTCCTGATGCAAAATGATAGAGCAGGTTGGAAACTATAGACCATATAATCAGGTTAAGATTTCACATCACTGTAACCAGAAAGCAGACATCTTTGTTCAGAGAAACATTTTCAGAACACTTGCTCAAACACTATTTATCATTCAAAGTCACAGGTGAACAAGGGCAGATCACTTATAATGTTTCTAAATTCCTTTCAGTAATGAATCACACCAGAATTTCCAAGATGATACTCACAGAAAAACAAGTCAAAATCCAAACACACAGAGAAGTCTCCATGCACACCGGTCCAAGATACTGAGAGGCATCCCTGGATGAGCTGAACCTGCATGGTGCCTGAGGACCACAATAAGTGCCTTGTGAAAGGCTCAAACAACCATAAACTTTTTCTGTTTTAGGCTGCTGGGCATGTCTGTGGTGGGAACGCCTGCACATTTCCACAGCTCTCTACCTTCTTGCCAACAAGGCTCACACTATTGAAGCAAGATGTTTCCTCAACATTTAAAAATACTTCTCCAAGTCATTCTTCACAAACTTGAGGGGCCTGATTTAATTAAATGAGTTCATTAAATCAGGAGATGAAACCCTTGAGCACAAAACAGTAAAGAAAAGTGGATTCTAGTAAAGGCCCCTACCCCAATCAAACAGCCTGCAGGCTGCTTATATAAAGGTATAGAAAATACAGTTGGCTGTCAACTCTCCATTTTCAGTGAAGGAAAAGTAGAGAACAGACAATACGCATTCCAGGAAAATGAGTCCTGGAAAACCAGTGGCTTTTGGCACAAAAAAGGCTTAAAGCAGAGCCCTGAAGACCAAGCCTCAGCACACACCATGCATTAGAAATGGCAAATGTTTATTTGGGAAGCGCCTTCCTCGGTCACAGTGTCTCTGCATTTGGCTTCAATGCATCAAGGACGTCTTTTTAATATCAATAGGAACTCATTTCAGCTAGTGTTTTACAGAGAAAGACTAAGTAGATTTTGCAGTCCTCGCAAAGGTCAACACCACATTAGTCCTCACCATCTGTGAATTAATTAACTATAGCTTCCTCTGGCTGCTTAGAGGTTTTCTGATAATTTAGGACACAAATTAAATGAAAACTAGTACATAACGAACCTGAGAGTCCTGTTTACAATGCTCACACAGTATGTGCTGCACACAAAAATAAGCATTTTATTAGTACTTTAATGGTAGTGGGTCCACATTTAAACTCAAACAATGCAAATGAAAAATTCAGTGATCAAAGTGTCAAAGGCTTGAACATTCCATTTTTTTCTTGCTTCATGAGTGATCATCTTGAAATCAATATCTATAAAATGAGCCCCTCATACTTCCCCCCCCACCACCTTTTTGCACCAAATCATTTTTACAACTGTATGAACTTCAGCTGCATAGAAATTCAACTTGGAAACTGCAGTCTGAAAAACAAGGAACAAGGTAAGTCAACACCTGCCTACGGATTGCCACAACAGGCTTCAGAGAGCACTGGCATTAAAAAGTATTGTTTTGAAAATGTAGACTGCTGAGAATTTATACTAGTCCTCTGGTGCCAACTTCTAGAGGATTATTTTTTCCCCATTTAAAAGAAACCTAAATGCCTTACCAGCCTCAAACACATCCATGCATACTTTCACTCCTTGTTTGAAAGGTCCATACAATTCTCTTATTCTCATTCCTTTTTTTCTTGTATCTTTCACTGAGTCATCTGATTATATCACTGATCTGTAATATCTTTCACTGATTACAAACATTTTAACAAAACTTCAACCTTAATATTGCCCTGCCTGGTAACAGAGTGGGTAGAGAAAAAAGCCTTACAAAATACAACAGTGACATAAAATCTGGATAGGCAGAATACCAAAGACCTTAACAACAACATCAATTGGTCATATCCCTCTGCCATGCTACTTGACTTTTTTCCAGTGGCAAAAGATGAGAATCCAACTGAAACAGCAAAACTGGCAGCAACTGACACCCCCAAGGGTATCACCAGGCAAGCACTGCCAAGGCCACAAGGACCACACACCAAGACCCTACAGGGAAATAATAAAATTTAGCTGAGACTAAAATACACAGTCTTCTGCAGCTTCACCCATCTTTCTAGACACATATGCATGCATAAACCCCTGGTAAACAGTATATTCCTTATTCCTTTCTGACAAGTGAAAGGCTACCCCAGCTGCCAGACTGCTGCAGCTGGTGGGCAGGAGGTCAGCAGGGCGCTGGAGGCTGCGGGGCCGTGCTGCTCCACACCAGCCAGCAGCCAAATGCCTGTCCAGAGGGAAAACATCGATCCAACCCACCGCGTGCCCCTGCAACTAGGGCTACCTCCCTCCCGCTCCAGGCCTCTTACAAAGAGCAACACTAGCCAGAAACACTGAGACTACGGAAGGCTAGAAAGTTTTTTGGGGAGATCGTGACTTCCCAGTTTACCTTAAACGGCTTTGTCTGAGTGGAGAGAAGAGGCTTAGGCTTACCAGGCGACGCCAGCGCTTTCTATGTAAACCCAGCCCACACTTGACCTATTTTCTGCTGTTCCGAGCGCACGGTCACCATTTACTTCATTCAAACTCGGCAGCTGCTGGGCTACATCTGAACCAGTTAAGTCAAGCTTGAAGGCATAACCCTGACCTCTAAACAAGAAACAAAGTCGAGCTGAGGTCAGCCCTGCTCACACGTGCACAGAGGCACGCCGCATGGAATACGGCAGGAACACTCTCCCCACGGGCAGAGGCCAGCCCAGAGACAGGGTAACTAATCCCTTCCCAACAAGGGGGCTCTGAATGCGTTGTTCAGAAAATAACAAACATTTATGGATATTTCAGACCACAAACACTTAAGATTAGGGGATATTTTCAGTGTCTAGCAAAGAATAATTAGTAATTATGTTTCTATCAGCAGAAATTTAAAACTACAGGAGAGACAAGGTTAATACTAAATATCTAAGTTTTCTAACATCTCTCAGGAAAAGTCACCAACAATTTTTCTTTTGCTCCCCTCTCTTACCTATGCCTAATACTACTCCCCACACACTCCTACTTCCTCCCTCATTTTACCTGTTCAATAATCAGTTGACCCTGATTTTAAAATTTTAATTATCAGGTTTGACAATTAGAGGAGCAGGGCTACGTACACTTCCCTGAGTTATTTCAAGCTCAAAAAAGCACCTATTAGTTCAGTTCTGGAAGAATAACACACTCTGACAATTACCAGACAACTGCTATTAATTTTAATATGATTATACTATGGAAAAAGATAGTAAAGTTAGAAAAATAAATATACAGGAAAAAATTAACTTGTAGTCTAATGCTCTCCCTCATTTTGACTCATAACATAAAGACAAAACCAAACAGGTATTTGTCTTCCTGTAAGGCTACCAGTGTCCCAGGTGAAATGGACATGCTGGAAAACTTGCTTTTTCCAAGTCAGCTCGCTATTCCTGTATCTGTAGATGAGAACCTAGTATGGAAAGGCAGAAAGGAAACAAGAGCACCATACGAATGAGCATGCAGCTGGGAAGCAAGCAGCCACCACTGACACCACAGGACAAGCAAAACCAAATCTGAGCGAGGCAGATATTGTCACAAAATAACCTAAAAACTGCTCTAGTGACTGCTGTAATAGTTTTGCCATCAAAAACAAATTTAAAAAAATAGACAGATGATCCTAAGGCTCACAAGTTATGTCACCCTCTCTGAGCAGCTGGGACAAAGTGCTATCACTGTAATTCCAATCTGGGTCCTGATCTGATTTGCAGATTAGGAAGAAAACAGGAAAACTACTTGGTGTGACCAAGTGGGACAGAAAGCAAAATCTGCTGGAGTGACAGATGTTATCTTTTAGCATTTGATCAAAAGGCTTCCCCAGACAAGTGGTTTCTATCCACAAACCTAGTGGGCTGTCAGCTTCTGCTTAGGAGTGCTGCAGTGACCATTTGTACTACTTATGCTCTGCTCCACTTACAAATGAATCACACTGCTCCATGCCCATCTTTCCCCCTCATTTTGATGACACAGCCATACATTTGCTTTACTTTTGTTTTTTTTCACTGAATCACATTTCCTTCCCCTTTCTCACTGCAGGCTGCATACATTTATCACCACCATCTTAGCAATATGCAACTTTGTCCTAATTTTGCATTTTGTTTTATCTACTCCTAAGAGAAACAGAGAGTGAGTACTGGTCCTACCCCACTCAGCCAGTAACTCCCAAGTCATGTGGTGATACAGGAAACAAAGCCTTTGAGTCACTTACCAAGCAACTCGATGCCACTATGGGAAAAGAGGCCTCAAAGTACAGACATTTCCCTGAAGCAAGTAATTAGCAGTGAAGCTGATGCTAACAAGGAGAGGAACTAAGTGAGTAGATTGGAGAAAAAAATTCTGTATGTTGATTGTAAAATTTAAACTGAGACTCAGACACTCTGTGAACTGTGAACAGCTTTGAGGAGGTACCGAACAACCTCCCAAATCATGTTAGCTGAAGGACAAGCCGTATGGGTTAAGGCATCTCTAAGCAAAAAAGAAAGTACATCCTGTTGAGCATCAGTTGCTTGGAGTAGTGGGCTGCTAGAAAGGCAGTCTAATGCCCCCAGAAATCACGTCAAGGCATCAGTTCTTGCCCAGAGACCATCCATTTTACAGAAGACACAGCTTCCTTGCATCACGGACAGCAAAAGTTACTTGCAGCAGCTTCAACTGGGGGAGTTGGAAAACAATATACTGCCAGCACAGATAACGACAGGCCGGCTAGTTCATCTCTCATCTCATGGTAGTTAACCTCCATCAAATCTTTTATCAGTCATATTACTCAGCAACGCAGTATTCTTTGACGAGACTACTGATAACTGAAAGCTTACTGTATTAAAGAGCAAAGGTCTCAATGCAAATCTGGAGAAGAAAACTAAAACACTTTTCAGTATGTGACAGACTGACAAAAGCTTCTAGAATCAACACTACCTCCTAGAAATGTGCATCAGAGCACCTCACGCTTGTGGACTACCACCAACTTAGATTACCAGCAGTCACAGAGCTACTTAGTCTCTTCTGGAAATGTCCTCAATGCTCTTTACCAAATCTGAACTCTCCAGGAGCTCTGTGAACATCAAACTTTCCAGACCCTTTCCTCTGGTAACTAACAAGAATTACGGGCAGAATACAAATACAAATCAAAATATCTCAAGGATTTCTTTTTCTGTCAAAAGCGAATAATACATCTGATATCTTAAAGATGTTCTCTAAAGAATCTTCTTTGCAGAATTTCACTCAGAAGAACAAACTTCTTCTGAATACAGCACAGACACTCTCCAACTGTCTGGCTGGGCATATTAACAGGCCATGGCTGTGCAAACCTGAAAATGCTGCCTCTGCTGCAAGGCAGTATCAGAAGCAATGCAGCCATCACTGTGTGCTTTTTTCCTGCTAAGAGCTCCCTTCTGACCTGCTGGAGCCATTTTAGGAATTTTCCATATAAATAACAGAGGTCTGACCAGCTGGTACGTATATCATATTTGGATTAACGCTATAGCTCTCTGCAACTCTGGAGAAAGCAGTGGCTGTGCCTTTTATAGAACAGATGAGTAATGGTATTGCAAAGAGGAAAGACTAAATTGCTAATCAGAAAACAGTGACATTTCAGTTGGTGCTGCAATAAGGTCCTTGTGGTAAACTTAAAAAAGTAATTCAGTGTTTAAAATTGATACAATGCTCCTATCTTTCACCTTGTTTTTCTGTCAATAGATCTACTAGCACACAGAACAAAAAAATCCTACTAAAAGCATAATTCAGGACTGAGCTACAACACTTGGAAAGAAGAAAGAAAAAAAGCCTGTCAAGGACCACACTTCAGTCACTGAGTGTTTATGCATCCTGAAATCTGCTTTAACCAGATTTTTCTTGCTGTACACTGAAGTGGCATGGAGTGGTAAAAAGAAGATAATGAAAAGGAAGAAAATATTCACAACAGGTAAAAACCTAGTCTCTGACTGAAATATCATTTCTAAACTGTATGCTTAAAATTCACTAGGAAAATAAGAAAATACTGTAATTTATGATACATGCAGAAATCACTAGCTTCAAACCCACTTGCTCAGCAAAAGAATACCAAAGTACTCTGACCAGTAATGCTAGCAGGCACACAGAAGAAGAGGGGGACACAGGAAAAAACAGAATAGTTCATTTTAATTCCATTCAAAAGACAGGAAGTGTTTGGAAGATTGAAGGGGGAAGGGAATCAGTATTTACACACAATAGTAGTAAAAAAGCCTTTAGAACTATACCTATATAGTATGCTGTAAAAAAAGAAATTAATTTTTGTCAGGAAATGCACTGTACACCAAGTTCTCGACATCAAAACAAACACTGCACTTTTTCTTTTATTAGTAAAGTTATTCCAGTGTCTAAGAAAACAGTAAGATTCATACTTGGTTTTAATTTTTAAAAAATTCAAGTCTGTATAGTATTACTTGAGTTACTCCCTCAATGGCCTGGAAAAGGAATTTCATATACACACCTGGAACAGCTATCACTCTCAATCCCTCCTAACTGCAACTTGCTGAATGATGTGCAGTAGTTTTCATGAAGCACTAACCCTAGACTACAAATCAGTACTTCTAATAGGTGTAATTTAAAAAAGAAAAAAAGCCAGTATTTTGGAATAAAAAGTACCAGCCCTGAACAAAGTAACATTGTATCACAGGAAGAACAAAAGCAAACAAAACCATGAGCACTTCCTCAAACAGATTACTCCATTTATCACATCAAGCTAAAGCTTAATTCTGGTAAGAAAACATTTTAATGAAACTCAGGTTTTTCCCTACCTGAAATGCAGGAAAGTGTAATTCTCCTCCCTGGGTGAGCACTCCAATGAAGTGATTGTGGGATTTTACCCTCATTTACACTTCAGAGTTCCTCAAAGCACTAAGGATTCCCAGTCCCAACACAGAGCAACTACTTGGGAAAGCAAGAACATCCTGACAAATCACCAACCAGTTACAAAGATGCTCTAAGAGACAAGTTGATGTCTGGATTCAGAAAATAGTTAGTTAAAAACATCACATAAAAAATACTTTAAACTTTAATTTTTAACAAATAAAAATGAAGACTGGAAATTTTAAAGGCAAAAAACTGAGAATAAAGCACCCTCCTCTTACTACTGAGTGGTATTTTCCTTGGGCTTTTACTGGTGAAAAAAGTATACATTTGTGATTAAACACAGGAATTTCCTTATCCAGAAACACTGGATGGATTTGCAAATTCAGTAATCCCAAGACTACTTTTGAGAAGTACTAAAACACTTCAGTGAAAGGATTTGATCTTCACCTTCAAAGAAGGAACAAGCTTTGTACTCTCTGTTCTGATTTGAATTCTTAGCTTTTAAATTATGTATTTCAGTGCTATCCTGGGGTAGGATTAATGAAGTAAAACCATTTAACTGACCGCGTTTTTTTTTAAAAATGTGGGAAGAGTAAAACGAGTTTCTCTATGACAGTGGAAGGAAACCTGTTTTCCTATAGATTTGAGATCTACCTCCTCTGTAGCAACCTTACCTTACCCCAGGGACCTCACATCCCTTCCTCCTTGTGTACCTTCCCAAGCGTTTAGTAGCTCCACCTGAACTCCCTCCTCCTACCTGGAGGAGCCACAACATTTGCAGCAGCTCCATCACCCTCCTGCTGACTGGCAGCCTCCCCTCTGTGCTGCTGATTTCCCTAAGGCTTGTCAGATCCAAAAGAACTCCACTCCCGCCTCAAACCTCACTGAGAGAGAAAAAAATGACTTAAAGCGCTTATGTCTTAAGAAAACAAGGTAAAACAGAGAGGTACAATTTTGTTCCACCTATTTTGTGAATAAAGACAGATGAAGGCCTCAGAAGCAGCTCTTTTTCAAAGGGAGGCACCAATGCAGACATAGGAGAGAGGATGTACATCTCCCTCTGACTCTGGAAAGCAGGTGCCAATCCCTCCTCCTTCATTCCTCTCTCCTTGCAAGTGCTCCAATGAAACTCTTCTGTCCCACATGTTTAACAGGGAGCAAGTACGAGTATGAGTCATCTGACCCACTTCTAGCTGGATGCAGCTTTTTGCCTCCCCCTTCATGCTGGAACTCTACACTTAAACATAGATGTGTGGGTAACAAGCTGTTTAGACCATCATTCTTTATGAGTCTGCCAGAGAAGCCAGCTGGACTGCTTATGGGTGGTCCAGACACCAGAGACATGGGAAGTATAGAGACAGTTCTTAAAGACAACACTGAGAAGAGTTACAGATGAAGAAACTTGTCTGTGCCTCTGTTGAGGGTAGAGGAAACAAAACCAGGAGGCAAGCACATGACAGCCATGGCCAACAGCTGGCTGGCACCAGGAGTTCCCGAACTGCTTCTGCCAACCTCAAGGCTAGGACCAACCCAAAAGCTCCTGCCTGGTCAGCTGGGGTACAAGTTTATGGGAAAAGCAACTTCCAGCTGCACTAGCTTTTTTTAAACTTGCAGTTTAAGACAAGTCTGAAAGATGAGTGCACTGAATGATTATGGGGTGCTTAAAATACAGACAGACAAAATATTATTTATCCCTGTTCCAAGATGTTTAAAGATATTTTTTTTAATGTGTACATGTTATTACCACTCAAATCTCACAGCACACTTGGCTTGCTCTTAAGTGCAACCAAATCACAAAACCCGAAAGCATCCTGGCCTGAAACACTCAATGTCTGCCCATAACAAAGACAAAAGCAGAGTACTGGAGCTGCTCAGTGCCATTTTCTCAAGCCTTACTGGAATTTGTAATAAGGAGTAGCACACTACTAGCGTCTGAATTTGAGGTACTTATTTCATCGTAAGTGAGAAAGTTTATTATTATTGCTTCAACAACCTCTAAGGTGTGGTAGACATTTGACCTGCCAGCTCTCAGACATGCAATGCTCATCTAGAAAAAGAGCAAAGTACACACACCTATCACTGTGCATCTAACACCTCCCACAGGGGATTTCTCAGTGCCCTATCTTTACATCTGCAACCTTCAGCACAGACATAGAATGGCAAGACCTCACCATTTTTAAAGAGTAAGGCAACCAGACTTGTCTTCAAAAAAGGAAGAAACAAAGTTAAGAAGGATAGAAGGAGAATGTGAGTAAGCAAGGCAGATACAAGAAAGATTCCACCACAGAGAAGAAGTCTCTTCTTAATCCATTTGTAGCAGGACTTTTTTTTTTTTTTTTTTTTTTAAACCAAATATGCAGGACTTTTTGAAGACACTGTGCACACCCTCCTACTTCCTTCCTTGAGTGGAGAAATACCCTTTTTGCAGGAAGTTTAATGTGAAGGAACTGAATTTGAATTCTTTGCCCTGGCTCAGCTGTGCATACTTGTTCCGGTGCCGTGTGCTCACGTATCCTCTGGACACATATACACACACACAAAATGTGTGTGTGTATATTTGGAAATATATAATCTATCTTGCACCCTGCTCTGCCTGCCCCAGACGCACAGCCAAAATGCACTGACTGCCTGGGCAACACGGAGTCTTTCCAGTCCTTTCTGTAAGTGTATTTTATGACAGAAAAACAAGATATAAACCACTTTTTGTTATTTATTTGCCTGTGTGAAGTATAATGCAGTTGTCGCCAGCTGCTTCAGTCAGTAACTGCAGAAACACACTTCAGCCCAACAGTGCCCGTGACGGGTACTGCCAAACACCATCCAGACAAAAACACCACACTGATGAGGTCACACATACCATATGCTGAGCTTTAATGCTTCACATCCCCATCTATAGTCCTTCAAGTAAACTACAATGCTTAAAGAAAATCAGGCATGAGCAGCTTTGCTGCTGCTTAACTATGTGTCTCATAACGAACCAACACATAGCTGTCACAGAATAGTACAAGTAATTCATTAGTACAGAAAACCATTTCAGCTCTAATAATTTAATTAAGGTCTCACTTGTATTTCTGTAGGCTTATTGTAGTTCTTCTTAAAATATTCTAGTAACCATATTTGAAAGTGTGTTCATCTTCAATCTATAGCAAGAGCCACTGTAAAATCCATATTTGTCAATTTTTATTTAATCACAAAAAATACATGATACATTGTGAATGCAAAGTAGAAAAATATTAAGGACCCAACTAACACTTTATATTTCAAGACTACATTTCCTACAGATAGAAGTGTGACACAGAAAAAGACTGTTGTGTATTTTATGTCTATCACTTCCTGTGAAGGAACATAATTTTCATTTCACTGCTAAGCAAAGTACGGTGGCAAACATTCATATCTGCTTTCTCCTCAAGATCCCCTTGTCATCACCACAAAAAGAACTACATGACTAAATGGTCTGACCATCCCAGATTAATGAATGAGTCATTCTCAGTCACACACAGGCTTCACGTAGACAGTAATACCGTTTGTATCCTCTGTGAAGCAACAGAAAAAAGCCACCGGAAACCAGTTGTAAGTTGGTGTTTAAGGCACCACATATACAGATTCCCAGGCATTTTTATGGGGGACAGAATTAAAAGCAGTGCACAAGTAAGGGAAAAGAAAAAATACGTAACATTTAGCTGTAAAGAACAAATTCACTGACAAGGGTAACACTTGCTATGGAAAACCTTGTGAAGGTATGAAAAAATAAAGGCTAGTATAGCAGAGATGCATAGCCTCCTTTTAATAACAATATTCATCTAGCTCTGACAAAGGTTGTTGAATCTTAACAATTGAAACATTTATTTATGCAAAGAGCAGACATGGCATGGGAATCTGTGGCTCACAATTCACCAATGAGTCCTGCCAAAGTGTCTTTAGTCTTGTTCTGGAAGAACCACTTTCGGTAATAACAGTAACGTAGTTCTTTTCCTACTTAAACTGTTTTTCCTGCCAAGACTAGAAGCATGCCAAATGTGCTGTCTTCTTTGTCTGGAGCAGTTATCACCCTTAACCTGGACTGCACCACCTTATTCATTAAGCCACTTAGCCCAATAGTTGCATTAAACCCATTTAGCCCCAATATTTACATTCAACAACACTATGTAATTTGATCAGATCTGAGCAAAACTCATACCAAATGCTCGTCTGCTGCCCATTACTAGTACTACATGCATACACAACGATGGGAAAAATTACTCAGTAGTTAAAAACTGTATCTGAAATTGAGTCTTCCCACACAGAATCAAACTGTTTGTTTTGGCAGAAAGGTAATGGAATTTTAGGCCCTAACAGCAAAATGCAATAAAAAAGTGTTTAGATCACCACAGTCTCTAAGGACTTCATATTGAAAATGTGCAGCCACAGGAGCTTAAACTAAAAGCTAAACACATCTAGAAAGACTTAAAAGTTAACTCATCTCTGCAAAGAATGGTTCCTCAGTTGTCTGTCAGCATGTTAGCAGTATTCAAGACCAAACAATGGAGCAAAAATGCCATTTTTTCTTCTTTTTAGGAAAGCAGGTTTTCACTGCAAGTTTTCCAAAGATTTATCTAGGACTTACTTTCATGGGAAAGAAAGGCAGGCCTTCCAGAAAAAAGGAATAAGAACCACCTTAAAGTGATTGAAGGCTACAAATGTGATTCCCAGCACTAACAAAAAATAACAAGAAATTAACAGAGAGAATCATCCCACCTCAGGTATCTTTGTGGAGAAAACTGTCTCATAATGATCAAGTTAATATTTCTGTCTATCACACTGCTGGTACATAATCCAGCTAGCAAACCTTAAAAAATAGTTTCTGTGCTCTTAAAAAGACATTCTCATTCAGTATAAGTTTTATCTGTATAATTAAAGTTTGGCAATTAACTTTGCCAGCCCTGCAAAGCGACATTCTTATGAGGATGTAATTTCTAAAACTTCTTATAAACATTCAAATAAATAAATCTTTGTGCTATTCATCAGTGTGCTCAATGGTATTTTACATTTCTACATTTGATATGAGTCTGGATGCCTTAGTCCTTAATAGAAATCTCCATCAGCAACCTTCCTGTAATGTTAAAACAGACACCTGCCGTATCTCGTTACCAAACTACTTATGATTGATACAGATCAGTAGCCAACATTTCACATTTTAATAGGTTGTTAGCTCCACAAGAGGGAGAAACAACCTGACCTCTCAGAGTTGTCCTTACATATCAAAAATGGAGGCCACGAGCTAAGAAGATCAAGTTTTCATACCTGAAACTATTTTTTACAAGATACTGCTTTTGTATCAGTTTTTGGTCAACACCTCTTTTAAAACTGAAGCTGATAATGCATTATCTACCAAGATATTATAAAGCCAGCTGCTCATATGACACATTTTCAATAATGACACCTTCGGTTTGTATGTACCTTTCCAAATTAAAGTGCTTCTGTGTCAAATACTGTATCAGTAAATAATCCTTGAAGTATTCACATACTTCAAGAAGAATGCATACAGTATCACTGTGCTCCTGCCAGCCAGGCTTGGCAATAAGACTGTTTCACAAAAGGCAGTGCTTCTCATATATTCAATTTGTTTTGCTCAGCTCATCTTAGGAGAAATGATCCATTGCCAAAACCAGATTGATTACTGTTACTGGAATAAACCTTATCAGTGACACCATCTTGACAGATTTTAGGCAAAGGTCAGACGCTAGAACAAGTATTTGCTTTGTAAAATGAATCTGGAAGATCATGGCTGCACTCTGAGGGTGAATTTACAGTTCATGGCTCAGCTGCTTTAAGAGGTCACTGCTGCCAAAAGAGGATATCCCACTCCGTGTTGCATCATCCTGACCCCCTCCCTAGAGGAAGCCACAGCACTGGCTGCACCCTGGGCTAATCCAGCTCAGCTCACTAACAACATCACAGGTTTCCCCTGCCCCACTCCCCCGCCCTTCCCGTTTTTTGAAAATCACTGTTGTGCTGGCCTAAAAGGCTGAAGGTGCTAGCGTGGGGTGGGATGTTGGGAATTGTCCTCTGCAACAGCGCCAAGCTGTTCCAGCAGCTTGAGTCATAACATGTAACCTCACCCTGATGAGAAGTGTTGAACTCATTTGGCTTCCCCACCACAGACACACAAAAGCACCAGCTCTTCCACAAACTGAACCTCCCTCCTCTTTCCCCAGTATTCTCTCAGGCTCTTCTCTTTTTCTAGTTCTATATTTGGCATTGGGAAAAAAAACATCTTGGTAAAGCAGGAGGGAAGAAGGGGTGTCAGGACAAAATTACATAGCATTATTCAGGGCCATCTGTTATTCCAAGTCTCAAAGTACTATTTCTGTACCACTGCAGTGTACCACCCCAGCCATAAAGAATTCATGGCTATTCTAATTGCAAACAGTTCTGCACAAGTTGAAGTATCAAGTGCTTTTCTATTTGTCATAGAAGAGATTTTCACATACATTAATACATGAATGTATTTCTAATGAATGAAGAAAGCATTAAAACCAAGGAGACTGAAAATTTTTGCAGGCTTAAAAACAACAGCAAGAGCTCTTTTTTTTAAAAAAAATATATTTTCTGTCACTCATTCTCAAGAAAACCCAAACAGTTAGTCAGGTATCACTGTAGCACTGCTAGACCTAGAAATGAAAACCTAGCTGCAGAGGGATGGATACTGCCTTTTAGCTGCTCTACAATTAATGGTACTCATTAACCTGTAAAGGGGTCAGTTATTTTATTTAAAGGTTGTACTCCTTGACATGATCAGAGTCACTAGAATAAGATACAGTATTTGATATGTTTTGCAAAATAAACAGCAATCTTTGCCAATAGGAAATTACTCCTGTAACACAGTACTTGACTGCAAAATGCACTTTAAAATAATAAACACATGGATTTTAACTAGGCTAGATGGCCAGTACTAACAGAGTAACCAAATTTCTTACCTGATAGGGCTGAAAGGCACTATCTTCAGTTATAAAATCCAGCTGTTTGTCCACAAGGAATTCTACTGCAGTAATTGAATTGTATACACTTTTTCCAACCAAGGGTTTGAATGTCTATTGGAAAAAGAGAGAAAGAAAATTAACCAATTAAAAAAGCTCAGCACATTAAACCCCCAGGACTGTATAAACACTGATGTAACTCTTCTACCAAAACAAGTTAAAAAGGAATTACAATTACTAATTATAGGAGAAAGGAGGATTTTACGTTTTGTTGGTTTTCCTTTGTGCCATTGATGGAAAACCAGCTAGAAAAGGGAACTAAACATTCTCCCCTTCCCTCACTGTGTTTGAGCAAGAGCGTTTACCAGAGAAGCTCAAAGTACAGGAGAACAATTATATCTTAAACGTACAGCTTAGCACGCAGATCCTCTCTTTCGGCCTGCAGGACTAGCTAGTGCGGTGGTAATTGCACTAAGGACGCTGAAGTAGAAACAGACTGCAGACCTGAAAACGCTCCCCCTCTTCCTGTTCTGAAATCGTTCACCTTGCCTGGAGACAACCATCTCATTTCCCTGCCCGTCTCTGCATCTGTTCTGACTCTGCTGCCTGCCGCCCCCGCAGTCGCTCCTCCCTGCAGCAACCGGCTGCTCCGGCGCAGCGGCTTAGGAGACAACAGTGCCCAGTCCTGGGGCTTTTGCAGTGGGGAGCCAAGAGCTTTCCTGCTTCCTCCCACGTGCTGGGGAGGGGTGAAGCTTCAGGAAGCCCCTCACGGCCTCCCCAGCACGTGGGAGGAAGCAGGAAAGCTCTTGGCTCCCCACTGCAAAAGCCAAGCATAGAGATAGGGAAGCAGGGAATAATGGACTCCTCCCTCGATGCCCCCAAACAGTCTTTGTCCAAAGCACCCTGCCCCGTCCAGGCACAGTGGGAAGCAGTAGGTCAGGGAGGAGGGAGCCATGACTTCAGTGGGTCTGCCCTCCCAGAAAGGGGACGAGCAGGCAGTCCCCTTGCCTGCTGGCTGCATTTCTTGGAACAGAAGTGCAAGGAAAGCGTGACTGAGCAGGAATATACCGAGGGGGATGAGTCAGGTGAAAAGGAAATCCCAGCGGATGGAGGGGAGAGAAAACACTGCTCTGAAGGCAGCAGGGAACAGCAAGAGGAAGGCAAGAGTGAACAAAAGAAAGGATCGGCAGAAAAAACATGCAGGATATAGGGGGAAAAAACATGGAGGAACAGGAAAAAAAAGAGGAAAGTTATTCTACAGGATAAAAAAATAAAATAAAATGAGGGAAAACAAGAAAAGAAAAAAGCCCTTTGAGACTGATTCTAGATTTAAAATGCAGGAAGAAAGGACAAAGAGGAGAAACAAGGGCAGGTCAAACCACATGAAGCGCTGCGCAAATGCTACACCAACATCTGTTAAGATGCTGCTATCACAACAGGACACCACTAGCTCACATGCAACACTCTGCAGCAACAGACCCCAAGTACTTACAAGGAGAGGGTAGGATCACAGCCACCTATTTACAGATGGGGAAACTAGGGCACGAAGCAATCCCGTAACTTCACAAAAGCCACCTAAGCCGGGTAGCGGCATAGTCAGTGACCTGCCCTCAGCCAGTCTGCAGGCAGCTCCCAAGAGAGGCACTCAAGGTTTTATCAGGCTTCATTACCTACTTTACAAAGGTGTTGCCTGGCGATTACGCTAAATATAACTCTAGTCTCTCCGGAGCTTCAGCTCTGGCACTTACTAAACAAATGAAAGAATACTTCATCGGAGATATGTAATACTTTCTAATAAATACATGCAACTCTACAAATGCTCACTATTGTTTCCATTTTCTTCAAGGTTTCACTTCAGCTGCTACCCTTTCTCATACAAGCAAGGGAAAAAGACCCTACCAGCCAGCTATCTCAACAACAAGGCAACTAGATGGAAGGGCTGGAAGGGCAGAAAAATATGATAACAAGCTAACTACAGTCTGAATAGTAAATAATTATTTAACCTCTAATAGTTAAGAAAGGGCCTTTACTCTTGCATCACTTTTCTATAATGGATCTTATATTGCTAATGGTTTGAGTTAAGAGAGGGTGGAGTTCACATCACAAAATCGCTGAGCATTGAGTGTATGCACTCAAAAGCAGACAAACTTTTCCTCAAAATAAAAAAAAGTCAATGTTGCAGTCTTTCAGTTCTTAATTCACCCCCTTGTCTTTGCATACACTGCTCTACTTTTTCCACACTGGCTCCTTTCTAACTTTCTGTGCTATCATTCAGGTCAAGAAACATGTTTCCGACTACGAACAACAGGACATACCACATCATTAGCCGAAACGAAACCGTGTGGAACGCAGCTTGCAGCTCTCATTCAGGATTCAGACAACACTACAGATTAAGGTACGTGTGAGCCATCGGTTTATCTCACTGCTGGTATTAAAAGAACTCGTTCCAAATATAGATCTGTGAGTGTGATTATTCTGAGAAAAGAAACATAATGCCTTCTCATATACCTTCACAGATCTAAGCCTCTAGACAGGCCAACGCCCCCAAAACCCTCATGTGGAGGATGTAGGTTATCCCACAAGCACAGAGGAAAAATATGTAAATAAATAAAGTAAAACTATGCCACGTCACACACCTCCTCTTGTGTGGATGGCTGCTCAGCCACACACAACATGAGATTTTCCAGACACTATCAGAAAACATTCCCACTATCAAAGAGCAACAAAACCCCACCCTTTAAAAAAAAAAAAATAGCAGGCCTTCTCAGGAAAGCAAAGTCCAGACTCCATCAGCTCCAGGAGATAGGCAGGCCACCGAGGAGATATCCAAACCAGGACAGCTTAGGCATTTGAAATATCTTAAGATGGAAGGCATGACCAAACTTCACACCACACATCATATATGCACAAAGAAAGACTAAGAGCACAGCAGGCAAGAGTCAGCTACTAGAGGCAAGGCATGTGAGACATGTAACAACATGAAAATAGATGTAAGAAGGTCCAACAAGCTCCTTGCAGACTTTCAGAGGAAGACGCTCCCTCTTTCCATTCTCAAAGTGGAGGACTACTCTGGGGAAAACCAGGCATACTGGTTGAAACCAGGAAAGAACAAATCTCTTCAAACAAATATCTCCCTTTCAAACTTGCATAAAGCTTCCTTTTACCATCTACTTTAACCCAACTCCCTGAAAACCACAATTAAGCAAAGAACTCAAGCACTCAATTTTAAGTGACATCTGACTTCAGCACTCTTTTTAAGTGGCTGCTTGAAAAAAAACCCATTTTTTTTTTTTCCCCCCAGATTTCTCTGCTTGGCCAAAGGGAGCTCTATGAATACATACACATACTTTGATTGCTTTGCTGCCAAGTCCTCTGATACTGAATAAAACGTATTTCTTACTCTGCCTACCGTTCCTCCCCCCTCCATGATTTTACCCCAGCTCATGCATGAAATAACCTGCCTACAGGAAACATCTGGCACAGATCTTAGATTGGATCCTCTGGAAATCCAAATAAATTTTTAGAAAACATGAAGTACCATCCCTTCACAGCAAACCACCTCAAAACCATTCGATAGAAATCACCAAATACTCACAGATACAGCAGGGATTACTCACAGACTGCTTTTTTGAACGCCCAGTAACACGACTCGTCTATTTATTTGCCGTTTCAAAAAACCCCATGGCAACCACAGGCCCTGCTTTTCCGAGGAAGCAGTACTGAGCAAGCACAGTGCATTTTTATCTCTGCCTAATGCAATTAAGCAGCTGGAGAGGCGGCAAGCCGCCCCCACCGTGTCAGCAGGCAGTTCCCTGGCACCGGCCGGGGCTCCCGCAGCCCCGCACCTCGGCTGCGAGCTGCTGGCTCCCGGCTGTGACACCCGGGAGGCTCCTCGCAGCAGACGCTCGGGTTACAGCTGAGCTCGCAGCTGCTGCCCGCCTCATCCCGCACGTACAACCAACCACCTCCCTCCGCCTCCCCGGAGCTCCCAGCCGGCTCAGCCGGGCACCCTGCTCCTCACACCGCACCAGCGCGTCTGCCTACGCACACGCGCTGCCTTTGAATGGAAAAAGGAATTCTCTAGAGGAATTTACACCGTAAAGAGCACGGAGCTTTTTAAAACTAATAAAACCTTATCGAGAAAGCTGTTCTTAAACTAAAACACGTAACATTGTATAGGTTTTCCTCTTTAGATCACACAAATTGAAAGGATAATGTAAACTCAGTCTATAGGTGCTATTCAGCAAACTTTTCCACGTATTGTTCTTCAGGCCTCGCTGTTTAGTCTGCAATAGCGCAAACACTGGCACCTTTGCATTATGACACTTAATCATTAAACTTCAAAGCAGCCGTGCTCTTCTGCAACGCCTGGCTGTTGCCATGGTTTGTCCTCAAAAGACAGACTCACCGAGTGGAAAAGAGCAGAAGGCGAAGAGAGAGGATCTGAAATCAAAACCCAGCACCCCGTTTTCCCATGCACAGGCTGCCTTGCCTGCGCTCCCCCCGGCAGGGCCGGCTGCCAGGGCAGGCGCTGTTCCGGACGGAACTCGCTCAGCCCTTCCCCGGGGGGTGCCGGGGCCCGCCAGCAGAAGGCAGGAACCGGCGGGACGCGGGGCGAGGCCGCCCCGCCGCCGGGAGGAGGAGGCCCCGCCGCATGGCTGCGCTGGCACGGCGGGGCTCCCGGCCGCTGCCGCCTCAGCAACGAGCCCTTCGAGTTCACCGGCCGCCGTTAGCAGCGAGAAATTTAGCCTCGCTAACGTTAAAAAAAACAGATTCTGAAAGGACCTTTTTACCCGTGTTTTTCCCCCGAAGGGCGCAGGTGCTCGCGGTGCCCCCGGCCCGCACCAGCCGCGCACAAAGCCGCCGCGTGCCGCGCCGCGCCCGCCTCCGCACCCCCCCGCGCCCGCGGAAGCCCGCCCGTCACGTGCGCCGCTCCGCACACCGCGGAGACGGGAGGAGGGAGGGGAGCGGGGAACGGAACGCAAACGACAACCCCGCGGCCCAGGTGCGCGCCCCGCTCACCCCCCGCGGCCTCCGAGGGCAGACAAAGGCGCGCGGCGCTCCTCGGAAAGTTAACATGTCCGCGGAGCCGCCCCCGCCCCTCGCGGAGCCCCCCGGCCCCGCACCCGCCCGCCGGCACGCACCTCGCTGCGCGCCCCGCGGCGCGGCCTGCCCCGGCCTGCGGGACCTCCGCGCCCGCCTCCGCCTTTGAACTCGCCAGGAAAATGGTTCTCGCCGCGCCGCTTCCGGGTCGGGCCGGGCCGGGTGGCCGCGCCGGGGGCGGGGACTAGGGGGCCGGGGGAGGAGAAGGCAACGGAGGGTGGGAGGAGGAGGAGGAGAGGGAAGGCTCGCCGCCCGCCCTGGTGGGGCCGGCGCAGGCTAGCGCGCAGCTGTGCGCGGCGCGGAAGCCCCGGCGCGTCCCCGCCGCTTACATAAGGTCGGGCGCGCGGGGCGCGGAGCCGGGCACGGCGGGGCGGGGCCGAGAGGAGCCGAGCCGAGCCGAGCCGAGCGGCGGGAAGGGGCGGCCCGCGGGGCGGGAGCGGCCACGTCCCCCGGGGAGGAGCCGCGGGCCACGTGTGGAGGCGGCCTGGGAGCGGAACCGCGGCTCCCGGAGGGCCGAAAGGCCTCCCCCGGGCTCCCGGCGGCCCTCGGCCCCCTGCGGAAGGGGAAGCCTAGTTCATGGCCTGAATCCTTCCTCCTCCTGAAGAGCCCCCGTGGAAAGCCTTTCTCTCGGGGGGGCTTCTTAGAGTCAGCCAGCCAGCGGTACAGGCCGGCCCGCACACGCACACACGGGGGGGGGAGCGGCGGAAACAAACAAACATAAAAAAACCCCAAACAACAAAGAAGGGGGGACCCGGGCCTGAGCTCAGTGGCGGGTTTCGGCCCATCAGGAGCCGGATGAGGGGAGGG
Source organism: Apus apus (assembly GCF_020740795.1). Classification (NCBI taxonomy): domain Eukaryota; kingdom Metazoa; phylum Chordata; class Aves; order Apodiformes; family Apodidae; genus Apus; species Apus apus. The sequence continues at coordinate 31,667,010 of NC_067285.1, forward strand.
CCGAGCCGGGGGCTGGCTAGGCCAGGAGGGGCCGGGCAGGGCTGGCCCTCCGACAGCCTGGCACGGGGCCGGCGGCAGCACGTCGGTGCAGCCCAGAAACCGGTGCAAAACGCTCTCAAGCACAGTTTTCTACTTTTCAGCAGACGGCCTACTTTCCCCTTGGTGACAAAAAGAACCCCCCAAAAATATACAACATGTTTTTCCACCGTTGAACAGAAGTTAATGGAACTAAGCAACTAGTTGGCTACAGTTTACATTAAAACATCATCAATTCACCTGAACAGTCCAGGGGAAAAAATACATGAAGCACTACCTAATGAAAAAAATAGTTTCCAAACAGAAACTTAGCAACAATGCCTGTAATGCAGTCTTTGAGTTAAGCTCACATACACAAACACAGACAGAAGTAAAAACAAAACAACAAAAAAAATCACAAGAGACCTTGGGATAGAGGCATTTATTTCCTCTGAACCTTTTAAACATAAACAGCTGTACATTTTATACTTCATGGGAAAAACATAAGGCTTGTAGTATGCCAAGAACATATGAGAATAATGGGAAATCAATGCATGACTACCTCTCTGTTCTCATCTTGAATTAGGCCAAATGATGTAAGCTTAAAGGTGTACTGGAATGCTATAAAATACTATGCTCTGAAATAATAAAATACTTCAGTACAGTTCAAAATTAAAAGTTGAACTGGAAGGCTCTCTACCCACCACAGACCCTTTTTTTCCAGCAACTGGGTTTCTTCCACAACATTGCACGATGCTGCACGCAGAGAAGCAGGGCAGGAACCAGGCTACGTGTGCACACTGTGAGGACACTACCCACCCACTCTCAAACCACGTAACTGCAAAACTGGATTTTGCTTTGAAGGGACACCAGCAAGGGCAGTTTATTGTATTGATTTTTCCTTTTTCAGTGGTCTTCCAGACCCAGGAGCCCAAGGCTGCTGAGCAGCCTTATATGGCAGCAAGGCTGCCCCAGTGCTCGGAGTGGCCTCCATCTATTCCTGACCCCCCAGGCTGGACAGTTGCTCCTCTGGTCTCTGGCACCCCACACTGCCCCACACCAGATTTGTTTGCCCTCAAGACTAGCCAAAGAAAGGCCTTCTACAGTCAGCAGAGCATGGGGCTTGCTAACCCCCTCTGCTCCCCTAACACACACCCCCTCACCCAGCCAGGCTGTGGTGAGGATGCACTTCCTTGTCTCCAGAGACAAAAAACCAAACATACTAGTGACACCATTTTGACCTGATTTCTCTCCAATTATTTCTTCTTGACACCCCACCTCCTCTAGGGTTGGGGTGAATAACACACCTCGCCCACTTTCAGGTACCAAGACAGATCACGCAGTAGCAGAGACTAAAACACACCCTTATTCCACGTTTGGTGCCACAGTTTGCACTGCCCTTACCCCTTTGGTGCAGAAGTGTGCCCATTTTCTGCCACCAAACAGCAATGGGGAGCTTGTCAAGTGAGCGGGTGAGTCTTCCACAGATCAGTTGTTCAGAAGCCTAACCTCCTCTAAAAACACAAAGCTTGACCTATCAGTAATAGCTGACACAAGGAAATAACCTGAACTCAGACCTTGTCAAGTAGTCAAAAAATCAAATAATTTTTTTCCAAACTTAATTCTATACTTTCAGGATCTTCAATTCAGCTTTTCAGGCACATTTGAGATTACCTCCCAGAAGTAATGAACATCTCAAAGACATACTACTACTTCCACCAAACATGGTTTTCTTTTAGCATTTCTCTGAAGTAAGAGTCCCAACACTATCAGTTATTTCAGGAAGGGCAAACAAATACATTCTGCCTATTACAGAGAGCCACACACTTTGTGCTACTATTGTACTCAGGGTGCTGTGATAGCTGTGTGGTATGCAGCACAACTGTCAAAGCAGGCAATCCTTAATAAGATCCACGACAGACACTGCTAAAATACAAATCATAAGACTGTCTGGAGGACAGGCAAGTTTGCCCATTTGGACAAAGCTTTATTAATAGACTGCGACTTAGTAACAAAGAATATTAATACCCAGTGCAGCACCACCTATTAGTTACCACAGAGGGATTTTTGATAAAAATTCTCAAGTGGCACAAGCTACATGTGGAATATAAGCCCAACAACTCTATTTCCAAGGGTTTCACTTCAAGACCATCTCAGTAAAAATCGGCTAAGTGGGCAAAGACCTTCTGAGAATATAAAAAATAAGGAAGTTGCTACTGGTGGAACTGGTAATGTTGAGTATGTTAGGGTAACATAAGATGACGTTTACATCATTACAGCTTACTAAATTTACTACAATATGTATGTGTGTGTTCTCAAAACCCACACAACAACATAGATTTGCCATGTAAAGGCACTAATGCTGATTTTTAAATTACAATTTTTAAAATTACTGTCTTAAGAGTTGCAAAGCCTATGGAAAACACTGCTATGGCGTTTGCAAAATACTACACTTTAGAGCAGCTTATTTAATAGTCACATTATTTTAGCGCTGGTTCCAACTACTGTTTGCTTCGCCTCACAATCGGGCCTGAACTGTTGAACAAGCCATCCTATAAGCTTGCAGAACAGAGCTGCCTTTGTTCTTTGGCACTGCCAGTCCCCTATGGAATCAGGCAGCACAGTGAACTGCACTCGGCAAACAATCCCTGACCTTCAATTACTGTCTTGGCTCACTGCCACAGGATACATGCATTGCTGGTAACACAGTGTGCCCTATTTTGCAGATAAACGCTAGAACTACTGATAATCATGAAAATCGACGGAAAAACGCAAACATCCCTTCCTAAAATCACAGCTTTAACTCCAACTACAGCACAGCGTTCCCCTGCTGTGCCGCAGCAGCACAGCCCGGGCTCGGGCTCAGGCCATGCATGCGAGGATGGCAACACTGCGGGTTTTGTATTTTTAGAGACGGCACGAAAAATTCCAGGTGGCATATGGCTTCGCCTTTCTCTGCTGGAGGTTTTCGGTTGATTTTTTGTTTGCTTTGAGGCGGAAGGCACACCGGGTTGTGCTGGCACGGTTTTGCAAGAGCTGCTCTTTTTTTTTTTTTCCCCCTTTTCTTTTTGCCCTTTTAAAACACCGGTAGTTCTCACCCCACAACCCCTGCTCGGGGTGCCCGGGCAGGGCCGGTGGGGAGCGGGGAGGAGCCCCCCGCAGCCCCTCTTTGTTGGCGGGGCCCTGCCAGCTGCAGCCTTGTACTTGCGGGCTGGCCAGCAGCCAGAGCCCGGCCCTGAGTCACGGCCCTGCTGGGAGGCTACAGCACCAGCAACGCTGCAAGGACACCGGGAACTCAAGCATCCCCAGAGCGGGGGATTCTGCTCCCTGCGGGCAGCAAACCCCTCCAAGCGGGCTCCTTCCCCGCACCCCAGAAACCCCAGTGCGCCTGCAGTGCTGCCGGCAAGGGAAGGACACACGTCAATATTGCGAATGAGCAAATATTTAAACTTCAAAACGAATGAAAGTGATTCAAATCGGACCTCATCATTTAAATTCGCGTTTTTCTACTGATCTTCCTGTGTGCGCTGCCCTACATTTGCCCAGCAAGCTGAACCGTCCCCTGGCGACACGCCTGCAGGAGGAACAGTGTAAGAGCAGAGCTACAGACAGTCTCACGTTAGTGGAGAAATTACCCTTCTGATTACATATCTGTGCAAACCAGCCGAGTTCAAACAGTGTACTTAAGTGCAGAAGCCAAAGTCCAAAGGAGGAATTAATGTGTGTGAAACAAATTATCACTAAGACTGCAACATGCAAAATAGAGTAACTTGCTTTCAGGTGCCAGTTCATTTGGCAAAATCTTCATTTAAACTCTCCTCTTAGGTTATCGAGGTGGGCAAATCTCTCTTGGAGGCCTCCAGACATGCAGAAACTTCACCAAGCCATCTTTAGTAATTTTAACCAAATTGAGAAGCTGAGGACAACAGTATCCATGGAGGAATACGAGCAACAATACAATTCACACATAAGCGTATCAGTGCTGACTGATTTTACAGTTTAATCCCACTTAAAATTTGGGTTCTAACTTGGCAGTATTTTCAATCAACTTCTAAAATCACTTTTGTCCTTCCCTGAGCAAGCACCGTGCTGGTTTAACGTTGCATGCATCATGACTGTGCAATTTCCCCCATTACTTCATCCCCACCTACTTCATCACACCAGTACTGGAATCACAGCTCTAGGAATAAGCTCTGTTAGTAAACCTGCATTGGTCTTGTGGCTGAATTTGTGTCCCTGCTGCAACAAGAGACCAATAATCTTGGTAAAGGAAAAAACAGAAGCATGACAATAAAAAAAAACCCAACATCACACTGTAGGCAACAGTATTGCATGAGTTTTCTTACTTGCTGGAGTTTGCTGCCAGTTTTTAAATGATCTCCAGACTTCAGAAATGACAAATTTTGACTGTTGGCAAATCATTTCAGAATAAGGTGCTTTCATTTCTCCCATTACAAAACCCCAGTGCCTTGTACAAATTCAGCTTGCTCTTTCAGATTTAAGCTACCTAAATAGTACTTTTTACAGCTGCTGCTCCTAGTTTCTTTTCTTCCTAGCCCATTCTGCACCTTCCCCTAATTCTGTTTTTATCAGCAGCCCATTGCTGACATTTTTCTCTCTCACAGCCTTTGCAGTAAGCCCTTTACAGATACAACCCCTGAGACCTGGAACCTACAGAACAGTGCTCAAACTCCAGGTTTCTGTCCAAAGACAAAACATTGAGCAGTCTCTCAGGCATCCTTTTGTGGGTGTCTGTCATCTCAAGCCCAGCATCTCTGCAGCAGAGTCCTGTGTTCCTGTGCCCTGTCCCTCCATGAGCTGAGAAAAATGCTGTTACCCTGCCACTCACCCAAATCCAGTAACACCAATGGTATCTTTAAGTGGGACCTGCTCTCCTCTCTCTCACTTCCACATCCAGGTTACATAGAAGTCTTTCAGAACTTTTTTCTAAAGCTTTTAAAACACAGGTTTTCCTACCCGTTCTCATAGTTCAGAGCATCAGCCTACACTCATCCTGCATTTTGATTACTGAAGTCTCCTTCCTCTGGCCTTAAGAAATGCATACATGCTCAGATCCATTCCATATGCTGTCACAAACACCTCCAGCCCACATGGTCCACTCTTTGCTCTTCTTCCCCCAGCCGTACCATCACACAGAATAAAAGAATGGTTAGGATTGGAAGGGATCTCAAAGATCATCAGGTTCCAACCTCCCTGCTATAAACAGAGACACTTCACACTAGACCAGGCTGCACAAAGCCTCATCCAGCTTGGCACTGAACACCTCCAGGGAGGGGGCATCCACAACCTCCCTAGGCAACATATTCCAGTGCCTTACTACCCCCACGGTGAAGAATTTATTCCTGAAATGTCTTCCAGTACAATGTCTAACCTAAATCAACTCTCTTTCAATTTAAAACCTCTACCCCTTGTACTATCACTACACTCTCTGGTTAAAAGTCCATCCCCATCTTTCCTGTAGACTCCATCATCAAACTGTACTTCCAGAAACAGCATCTTCCAATCCTACTATCATTCATTTATCAATTTCAGGAACAGCTTACTGGCAACATTTGTAAAGGTGATTCACTGACATCCTTCCATTTTCTCTTTAAAAGTCTGCTTTGCTGTACTGACCCCTGAAACCTTGACAATGGCTTGGCCACTGCTTTATGGAGCCTCAGCTTCCCTCTTAAGCAATTAGTTCAGACTTCCCACCTGCCTGTTTCTGTGCGTCACCTGCCCTTGACCAAGTCTCAAATTTTAACCCTGGGGATAAAGGAACCCTTTTTATTCTGCGTTCTACAACTCACTGCACAATTAAATCCTGGACTTTCATATAAGTTTCCAAGTGTTGCGGTAATGTGCCACAACAGCCATTAACCTTGGGACTGGATTCTGGCTTCCTAAAGGAAGAACAACAGCTTCAAGATCATAATGTTCTTACCCACACTCCCTTCTGCAATATTCATAAACCCCTTTTTAACTTGGGTGCCATCCACATTTTTCAGTATTCATGCTTCTTCACCCTTCTTGCTTCCCTCACAATAATGCCAAACTCCCTCCAACTCATTTCTTGGCTTTACTCTTTTCTTCCAACCCTATTGCCAACATTCACAACATTCTTGCATCCTTTTCCCCCTGACCTTACTAGAGGTAACAATTTACCTGGCCTCCTTCCAGCCTCACCTCCAGAAAAACAACCTGATGGAGAACACCAGCTTCAGGCTTCTAACATCCACTGAACTGCTGGCTCTTCTGACTCAGCATCCGGCACTGCCTCCCTCTCATACTTCCCACTAAGTGAGGTCCATTACAGAACAGGACTCCACCTTTCACCCTCCTACTATTTCCCGCCCCTCTCATACTGCATTCCCAAATGCTTCTCTGAAGCACATCTCACTTCCTGAGAGTCACCCACATCTAGCTTTCATAACAACCCAGAGCTTAAATACCTGTCTCACCTTTTTCCATCTAACCTCCTACATCCTTGTTAGCTTCAATTCCCAGAGCACTATATTTTTTTTTCCTCAATTCTGCTGTTTTTTCTTTTGCCCTGCCTCTCACTCTCTCCATCCTTTGTCTACAAAATCTTATTCACCAGCTTAGTCAGCTTCCTGTCTCCTAAATGGATGGAATTTTGCTTTACTTCTCTTTGCTCTTCTTCAAAACAACTCAGCATGCACCCTCACCACGGAAAGCTCAGCATCCCACAGTTCAGGCTCCCTGGTTGCTCAGGCTGCCAGCAGGCCCTGTGGTCCAGGGCCACCTCCTGGAAACAAGCCACTGACTTCATCAGAGGTGAAACAGGGTGTGGTTCTGAGGGAGCCTCACTCCAGGCATCACTTCCTCTGTTATAACAGTGGTGAGAATGCACCCATGCCGGTATTTTCCATTCCCACAGCCCTACAACAGTATCCAAGCAACTCTTGTAATACCAAATGCTCCCCATTTGCCTGACACCACACCCAGGGCATGCAACATATTCTTGACATCATGCAATAAAATGGTCACTTGCGTAGGCTGGAACAACTCAGTTAAGAAGAAAGTCTCTATGGGGAGTAGAACTGGCTCTTGAAACACAGCTGGTATCAGGAAAAAGAAGCTCCTGGTTGGGGCTATCTGGAATAACAAAAGCCTCAAAAACATACAAAAGGTGAAGTATAAAAATCCTGAAAAAAATATCAAGAAGACAGCAGTATTTCAGAAGAACAAATCTTGTAAAAGCTGAAAGAGGGAAATACCTGCTTCAGATTATCATATGAATGAAGCTGTTTTACATAAATTTGGATTTTGCTTCTGAGAAGCAAAAGATTCCTCAAGGCCATTTCTCTAGTCTTTACATTTACTCCCTTTTACTGACAGCAGTGTATTTCACTGTTTGTCAGGTGGAATAAGAACTGTGGAATAAGCACATTCCATTTGCAATATATTCAGAATGGGGTTTTTTTGGTGAATAGTTAAAGGCTACAACTTCTATTCTTTCCTCCTTCTCTACTCCATCGACACCAAATACTCAGGAACCCCATTTGCCAGTTCTGCAGGCTTTCTATCTGGCTATCTCTGGGTTGCCTTAATAGGGGAAGGTCATCTGGGGCAAGAGAGGATTACTCTGGTTTTAGATACAGTGCCTCAGTGCTCTCTTAGTTCCAGCTTGCTGGGAGTGAGGTAGCACCTGGACACTTTTCTGTGCTTTGCAAAACAGCTTTTTATATCCTGCACATGTACAAGTAATATTTTCAAGTTTCCAAACACTAAGACTTGAATATTAAGCAATGTGGGTGCATTATGTTTTAATTATCTTTGGAAAAAGCTCCACCTCACTGAGACAACATGCTTAGTATATACTCCTCAAATAAAAATATCGGGTTGTTCACCTCACCTTAGTGTATGACTTAGGCAGGGAGAGATATATAATCAGGTTTTCACTTGTACAGAGAAATACCTTTTAACCTTCTTGAGAGATATTTTTTCCTGCTATGGTTGTTTTATAATATTTTTACTTCATCAGACTTCCTACACTGAGATGCAGCTGTTAATACATTGGTTTGATTCCCGAGTCCATAGTATAAAAGGTTTGGGAGGACTTCTCAAAGACAAAAACCTTAAATGCATAAACCACCAAGAAGTCAAGGTTAACAGTTTACACTTCATAATAAGAAGACTGATGGAACAGATGGGGTTTCACTCAATCTATCCCAGCATCAGGATAATGCTGAAATAATGTTGAAAGAACATCAGTCTATCTAGTAAACAAATTAGAAAATAACCTAGATATCATAATGGATTCCCTCTCCAGTATTATTTTTAGATTCTCACATCTGCCTTCCTACACGCTTGTCCAGCAGCAACCTTGATGGACAAACACTTTCTTTCCTTTCAGGAAAACACAGGACAGATGGTGTTGAAAGTATTTCTCTCTGAGATAACAAGTTTTCAGCTTTTTATAAATTCACTCATCTTCAAACTGTGACAGCTATGAGTTTAAAGATAAAATCACAATTACCCAGATCTTGTGCATCTCCTTTCTCTAGGGTCTCTAAAAGGTCACAGAAATATGTCTCACTTCTAAGTTTCTCACTAAATGTGAAATACATTTCTTATCCAAGTTCAAACTTAGTGCTATGTTAGAAAGAAGTGACATAGCCTTCTGCTTTTTTTCAAATTTGCGTCTCAGGCCTGAACTGTGAATTCAGGATCCATTTGCATAGAATATCAGACAGAATTTACCTCCAAGATCTATTTATCTATAGCACTAATTACATTCCCTCATTCCTCCCATACTAAGAGTATATGACAATGTTACTAGCCTGTATTACCTACTCCCACTTAGTCTCTCATGTTAGATTATACTTCTACACTCTAGTTATCCTCATAATCATCCTCTGTGTCCTGTTCAGTTGGAATCTATCCTTCTCCAGCATGGCTGGCCTGAATTTTTAAAATCACTCTCAAGGGCTTCCGTGCAGGGATGCTAGTGTGCCTCTATTCCAGGGAGACAAGTCTAGTGTGTCCCAGAGTCACACCCGTGATCATCCTGACGTCCCACAGGAGGTCCACAGTTCTCCTCTGACTGGCCAGAAGGCCCAGACTTTCTCCATGCCAGTGCTTCCGCTGGATGAGCTCTCATCTACAATTGCCATCTGCTCCTAAATCCACCAGTTTGTGTTTTATGCAGTTATGTTTTGTTCCATTTCTACTATTTAACTTCTCAAGGACATTCAATTTCAATTATATAAAAAACCCCTCATCCTCTGTGTTAAGGGGTTCCTCCTTTTCTGTACCATCTGCAGATTTAATCAAATGTAATCAATTAGTCCAAACACCTCAGTGAAAACGCTAAGCACGTTATTCCCAAAATGTGTGAACAACTATTGGAAGCCAGACCTATTTCACTACTACACTGCTCCACCTACTTCAACACCACATAGCTAACATGTCATAAGCCAATTCCTATGTAATTTACTGTTCACACTATTAATCCCCATCTTCCTCTGACTGTTCACCACTTGACATAGTGTGGAATGCATTACAGAAATCTAGATGAATGAAGAAAGAAGAAATGCAATTGCATTTTCTTGCCTCAGAACAAAGCAGACCAACCTTTTTGTTCAAGTGGGTCCATAATTTAACTTTTCAAGGTGCTGATGGCAAGAACAGCCCATGATTAAGGTGAAGGGGAGGAAACACAGAGCCGATATAACCAGTCCATTTGTACAAACTTAAAAGAAAACGAGGTGATGAGCAAAAGCCAGCATGAATTTGAAAATAATAAATTATGTCAAAACAAATTTCCTTTACAAACAGAAGAGCAGACTTGAGAAGCAGGTTCATATCCTGATTTAAATGAGGTTTTTGACACTGCCTCCTGTGATATTCACACACCCAAGCTAAAGAGATTAGACCTAAATGAAACTAACCTGGATGCACATCAAGAAAACAGAAGGAATACACAAAATTAATCCCAAAACATTCAGAAATCACCACTAGCTACAAAATATGTAACAAAAATGCAGTTCCCCAAGTTACCTACACTGAGGGTCTGCTCTTATTCCTATTGTCATTAGTGACCCAGATGATAGAACAGAGACTGCATTTATTAAATTGATAAACAACCAGCTTGGCGGGGCAGCAAATTATATTGAAAGACAAAAAGATAAACTGTAAACATGGTCTGAGAAAAAAAGATGACATGCGAAACATTGCACATAGGCAGGAGAAGTCAAATACTGAATGGCAAACAACTGGCTAAGGAGAGATTCCACAGAAATGGAGAGGTTAGGTACAATTTATTAACTGCTATGAGCTAACAGCATCACACTGTAAAAATGCAAATACAATACTGGGATATATGAATGCTAGCTCAACCCGTGTTCTGCAATCATAGAGCCTCAGTTGGAGTACTCTACAGTGAGAAGAGTCTTGGATATTGTTCTTCGAGACAGGTATGTGCTCAGAAGAGAGCAATAAAATGAGCACAGTATTGGAAAACACCATGAATACAGACTGAAGAGACTAGGAGGGGAAAACAGAGCTGGGTGTGTCTCCAACTACGAAAACAGGATGCTGCAAGGAATAATTTCTTAATCTCTACAGCAGACATACCAAGTTTTAACAGCCTTAATTTAGATTAGATGATCTCAAGCTCTTTTTCAGTCTTATGATTCTAGAGTATCTGCAGGGTCACTTACCTCTCCCAAATAAAACAGCATTTAGAAACACATGCCCAAATTAACACTATATTTAAGCCTGCTTTTATTACGCCATCTGCCTCTCTGTTCAGCTTCTCTGCACAACATCACCTACGTCATGGCTCTTCTCAGCAGCTACAAACTGTTGGTCCTTTGGGGGCTGCAATGCAAAAGGGAAGAGTCTCAAGACCTCACCCCCTGGCAGCAATATTCAGGCCCTCTTAGGAGCTGTGAGGTACCAGCCTTCCCCGACCCGCACTAATCCCAGCCTATGAATTCCCACCAATTGACTTGAACACGAAGATCAGCCCACAGACCTTGGAAAAGGTTCTGGCAGATCATGCCCATCCTGAAGGCCAAAAGGCTGGCCTTCCTTGTCTAGAAAATTAATTCTTCTGAAAGACAGGTACTGAGTCACTAAAATTTCTTCTTTCAAGTAGAGATCCTGGATTTTACTTCACTTCCTTTAATCTCCCAATTCCTTGATTAGTCTTTTTTTTTTTTTCCTAAAACAAACAAACAAAAAAGCCTTCCAAAACTTTACATATTTTGAGGGCAGACTGACAAGTCTTTTAACTGCTTGCATAATTCTTCCTTTCCCCCTCTTTATGTTGATATTGCTTTCTCCAGTCATTGGTACCCACAAAGAAAGATTAGCTAAAATAGTTACAATCAGCACTAATTCTTTCCTAATTCTGAGATAAAATTTCTCTTGCTCTCTGTATTAAATGACCCTTAAGTTCCTTCTGGTTGTAGCCATTTCCATTTGCGTATTCTCATTATAGATCTTGCCTTACTGCAAATAAAGCAAAAAATTTTATGTTTTAGTTGTGTATTATTGCTATTCTCTACTGTTCTCACCATATAACAGCTTATTCTTTTTATTTGTTTTCACATCATTTGCAAGATCAAATCCAACTTTTAGAAACAGAGTAACTGGAAATAAGTCCTTCCTCCACCCTCCCATTGCTCACAGGATTACTATTACTGCACTAGTCTTACTATGTATCTTGAGGCTGGCTTTTCATGCATTTTGGTCTGCAGACCAGGAGAACTCATCCTTACTTGGGATTCAGTTTCCAGACTAATTTTAGGTATATGTGACTTCAAGGCATTAGGTCCTCAAGCTCTTGACATCTGTGGTCAGCTTTGCTTACTTATATTTGCCACAAAGAACCAAAACCTAAATTCCAAACTAACTGTCCTGAATCTTTTCACATATTTCAAACTGAATCAACTCATGATTACTAAGGCTGCGATTTTTAATTCCACTTAATCTGATTAACTGTGAACTACCACTGAATGGGTAGGTCCTGAGCTGCTCACCAGCCCCAAGCACTTGCTCTGCCTCCTCTGGCAGCTCATCCATCAAAGCACACAGCCCACCCCGACAGACTAATATTCTTCACTAGCCTTGCTGCTCTAACTCCTGCTTGGGCTGTGACTGCTGGGATCAGCCAGCCAGAGGCAGAAAGGGTCACCTAGACAGGGCCAGCTCTCTCAGCAGCTGATTAAGCATAAAGTGAAACCAAATCCTCAATCCAAAATTATTTTCTAGAGTATCCTCATTGCTTTTCAAAATGAAGTCTGAAGCAACACTGATTTCCTGTTAGTTCAGTGACTAGTTTAGGGGGAAAAGTTGCCAGCAATACTTTGGCCCTATAATTTCTTCTCTAATCTTTACCTGGGAAATTAAACCACCTCATAACAAGCAGTTTTATCTACAACACCAGAGATCCCTATCCCTATTCGAGTCTAACCCGGGGGCTAACAGATTCTTTACTCCTTCTGTCACCTTTGTCTAAAGTGATTTTGAGCCAAACTGATTTGAGTCTGTCCTCGTAGCCAAGGTATTTTTTCTAGCCTACTACGTAATTACTACTGCAGAACTTCTGCTTTAGTTATTTCTGAACCACACCAAAGCTCTTTAAACACATCTAGTCCCGTTAGCAAGAGCATTCTACCATGCTTCTGATAATCATTTGGTTTATATCCTGACCTCTATCAGAAGCTTGGATTTCTCCATTTTGTTGTTCAGGCTTTCAATATGTATACACAACATTACAGTTGTTTCTTAGTACCCACATCCCACTATCCAGTGAAAACCTTTCCCCCTAGCTGCAATGCCAGACTATAATTCTCCTTCATCTTGGAGTTCTTCCCCTTCTCAATTAGTATTAGTCTTAGTGTAAATTGCATAGACTGGTTACAACTTTTTTTCGTACACCGCAAGTTCCCAGCCCTTGCACTAGCATTCTTCTCTAAAGGCAGTTTTTCTAGGTACTTGGCTCTAAGAGTGATCTCCTCAGGGCTTTCTCCTCCAGGGACCCTAATTCCACTTAAGATCATCAGACCATCTATTCTATGTCTTCTCCAGTACAGTATGCTCATCTGTAATCTACCATGGTAGAAAATCTGCTGTTGTTTATCCTATCATGAAGGCTAATGATGGAGTCTTTCCTTTCCACTCCTGCTCAAATCCCTTCAGGATCTCTCTCAGCTTTCTCCTTCTTCCTTATCTTCCCATTCAGCAACATCAAAAGTCCCACCAAGAAGTCTGCAGTTTCTCAGCCACATGAGCCTTCTCATAATTCTTGGATCCGGTTTAAGTCTCAGCTTAATTGATAGGGAGGTAAGAGGCTCAAGATCAAACTATCTCTTTTTCCTCCTCACTTTTGAACTGTATTACTGATTTAATGCATACTATATTTAGTCATCTTTATTAAATCTGCCATTTTTCAGGTTTCCTCCACAGTTCCCTAGATTATTAACTCTCAGCTCTTTCAAGTCCTTGCCTACAAAAAGGACACACTCTAAACTCCCTTGATACACCCACCAGTTACCAGCAACTACTTTTCAGCGGCTAGACTTTTGAAACATGCTCAACTGCTGTCCATAAATTACGTTCAAATCAAACACTAGTCACTGATCCTCAAGAAACAAGACTTGCTTCCCAACACCCATGGGAAAGGGTCCTATGCTGGCTTTGGTGACCTCTACTAAAAGCTCAATGCTTTATAACAGACTGGATGTGTCAAAGATGTCTGCTTTGGCTATTCCCATGGAAGTCTATCCAAACTTGGCAGAGTTAGAGGACTTAAAAAAAAAAAAAAAAGAGTTCACAGGATGTTAACTGAGAAACACTTGCAATCAAGGGGCTGTTTCCTTTCCTGGCCTCAGAGGTCAGAACAGAAAGTGTCCCCCATTGCTGGCACCCAGCACTAAAGGAAAAGGAAGACATCAACTGAGGAGCTGGCACAGGGGGCAGGAAAAGAACCACCAGAAGGGCAAGAAAGAGTCAACAGGCACAACAGCTGGCAATGGATTAACCAGAGCAGAAAGTTCTGTGTAATACCACCACATATCCCCCCTGGAAGCTGCAAACGCACCTAGAAATGCCAATTCTATTTTCTACCAAGACAGCCTATGGCTTTTTTTGTTGGCCACAAAACCAACCAGCCAACTAGTGTGAAACAAACCAGCTTCACTCTGTAAAATGCTTGAATACTAAATGACAAACCAAGGTTTTAAAGCTTCTCTCTACCTCACTACCTTCACCTCCATCATTGAAAACAGGCCTCCTTCAGGGACATCCCTTCCCCAAATTGACTGGAAGGAGCAATGCTTTATTTCTTAAAGACACTGTTCTCAACAGTGTCAAAGCACAAATCACCAGTGCACTCTTCACACTTTCCCCATGCCCTATTCTGTTTGACACCTTCCTCTCTTTCCTAGCCTGTTATCACTTCAGAGAACTTCTGCTGCTTGCAAGACACAGCATGCTTATGTGAGGATGAAGAGCACTGTCATTCCCTTGCCTTTTAACTCAGTACAGCTCCTGTAATTGTTTTAACTGTCCTAATCATGTTCTATTTTTTGTAACAATATTTCAACTGACCTTTTAAATTAAATTGTTCTTTTTTTTGCCCAAACAAACCAAGTGCAACTGATACAAAACTGTCAATAAATCAGACAACAGCATCAAATCTAGGACTATTCAAGAGTTTGGGGGTTTTTATCCTCATTTAAGGTATCTTCAAGCTGTGCTTATTCAAGATATAAAGCAAGTAATGGATGGAAGTTTAAAAATGATGCCTTTCTTTGGTCTTTATATCCTTACAACTGTAAAATTATTTAAAGAACTTTACTCCCTTCCCCACCCCCCAAAGTAACACGAAAAAGCTAAGTATTGAAGGAACAAAAGACTAACTCTCCCTGACAGTTTTTTTTTTTCTGTGAAAGTGAGCTCTTTCAGACTGAGGCCCACAGATAGGGCTAGACAACATGGCAAGCCCTAAATCTCTAGGACACCTTCCCCCCGCCTCTATTTCTTCGTGCTATAACATTGTACATTGAATTACTTCAGGAGAATCTATAAAATGAATGACCCATTTCTGGTCAAAAATCCCAACTGTGAATCACACAGCCATCTGTCCTATAAAAAGCAAAAAACAACCTTTTTTTTTTTTCCCTCCTAAAACCTGTTCTGATACAAAAAAGAAGTGAGGATGTTTTCCCATGAATATAAGAGATAAAAGCTTTTTGAGAAAGAAGCACAGTTACTTTTAGTACTACCTTTTCTTATGAAATAAATCACTCCACATACCTGCATAGAAATGTTTCATTTCTCCCAGCCATTATTGGGTCTCTGAAACAATTTCTCTGCAAGTTTCTCTATAACTGAGTTACACCCAAGTTTCTCTGTAAATCTGCTAATCTCAAAAATAAAGGGGATAAAGAAAAATGTAACCACGGTTTTGAGTTCATTTCAGCAGAAGTAAAGACACTTTATATTAAGTGGCTGTAATAGTGGTCTTCATGATAGAAGAAAATATATATCCCAGTTTAGAGAGATGGAACAGAGATACTGTAGCTATGGAAGATGTCTCTAACTCAAGTACTTTTGCAAGACTTGTGCCTTTAACTCCTGCTATTCACAATTTTTCTCTGCCTTCACACTAGAAGATGACTTAAGTAACATATCAATGGACTTCAGAAATAAATACCTCATCATTGTAATGAAAAAGAAATGGACCACTAGTTGTCAGAGCAGAATCTAAATTAGGTTTCTATTTTTAGAAGCACCACCTTTCTTTTGAGGATAGTAACGTGCTTCAGTTCAAGGACAAAAGGACTCATATGAAGTTGGTACAGAAGCTCCTGAACACAAGTATAGGTGGCAAAAAAGAGGGAAATGAAAGAAATTTATATGTAATGAGTACTGAATGTAAAATTATAACTTCAAAATTAAAACTAACCTTGTAGAAGATGGGATGCATGTGAAATTGGAAAGTGAATTTTAACTACTTAAATTCTATATATTTAAAGAAATTAAAAGGACAAAGCTATTCATTCCATTATCAGCTTTTTCTTTATGACCTTTCAAACAGAAATGAATTAAAACATTATAATGACACCAGACATCTGTTACAGTAGTAGTGTTGTAGTTATTAAGGTCTAAGGATGAAGATAGACACTTCTAATTCAGAACTGAAGAAGAATTTGAATTATTGAAGCTTGGCAGTTTAGTTCCTTACATATCTGTCAATCCAATAAAATATATTAGCTCTTCTACAGACTTACTCCACCTATTATTTAAAAAAAACTGAGGATTTTTCTTCCATTGCATTCTGCCCCCCTCCACCCTGAACTCTGATATACTTCAGTTACTCCTTTACTTTTTGTCACTGACAGACTTTAGAAAGCTGATCCACTGTAAGCAAAACACAGTATTTTAAAGTACACCCTACAAGTGAAAATTACTCCCACTGTTTTTTTTGCCTTTCATTCCCTTTCATTTTCTTTGTCACTGAAATGTTCCCATTCTGCATTTATTAAAAATAGTCAAGGTGACCCTAACTCATTTATTCAGAATCTAAAACATCCAGTAACTCCAGATGTTCCATTCCAAATCAACTCCATTTATTTTCATTTCAATTTTAAACAGACACCAGATCCTCTGGGACATATAAGTAGAAAAAAATGCAACCGGCTGAGCAAAGCGACAGTACTCAAAGCAGCTGCACTATGGAAAGTGCAATGGACTTCACAGCAGAAACTACTTTGATTCATAGATATGCAATAAGAGGGGAAAAAGAGGATTAATATGAAATATATTAGCCAGAATACTGGAACACAGTAATTCATTAGGCTGAAAAAATGTCATTCCCAATAGTATGCAACACACATGTAATCTTAACATCCAGCCACCGAGCCATGGAGCAGAACTGACCTGTTACCAGGGTGTTTAAACATTCAGCAGAACATTGGCAAGTCACCGAAATAGTTGTCTGCCTTCTTACTGAACCATCCTGCCAACTCCAATTCCAGCACACATTCTTTCAGATAAGATCATTTAAGAGAAAAAGTGAAACTCATCATCATTTTTACTCTCTGGTCTGGTAATAACTTGCAGCTCTACTTCTCACATGGAAAGATTTAGACCTTTTTCAAAAGTGCTTTCTTGATGATGTGTGCACATACACACAATGAACTCTAGGATTATAATAGTTCTAATACTATAAAATGCATACTTTATTGGAGCTGGCATTCTGCTGCACAACCTAGCTTTTCCAGAGAACTCTAACACTGAGCTAAAAATTACGTTTTAAAGATTGAAGTAGATTGATGAGGACGGGGAAGAGAAAAATATATCTATCTATTCATGCATTGCAGGGGATGTACGTAGACCATAACCTGACTTTTAGCAAGACTACAGCAGGAAATAAGCAGCTACATTCAATACAGCTATGAAAGCTATGAATTTCTTTCCTTTATTTTTTTTTTCCACCAGCCAGCAACATTTTAAAAATTAAATTCTCCTTCAAGAGGGAGACACTCCATACACAAGGCTGATGTCTATGAATGCTTCCTAAGAGATGCAGCTCACATAAATATACTTCAATATATTTTGCCTCTGATTTTAGGAATGGGCAATAATTGAATTTCAGCTTGCTGATGGGTGGGTTCAATATAGAGTTTATTAGGGGCACTCAAACCAGACTCTGCATTATGTGCAAAACAGCCACTTAAGCACTTACTCCAGAGCTTCCCCCATGCCCCCCAGGGTGGACTAGGGTGGAGGGGTATTCTTGAACATCTATACTATCTAGATTCCTTCAGATGCTACAGATTACCAGAAGACACATGCTAACATATTAAAAAATGTCTGAAAATCAGTACTGTTTAGTGACAACTTTATCATCTTAACATTTACTGAATTGCTCCTTAGCTTTTTCTGCCTGCTGCACAAGCAGGCAGTAGAGGAATGCAGACATTTGAAAAGAGAAGCCCAGTTTCAAGATCCTTTTCTGTCTGCCTGAGATCAGTTTTTGTTACTGCTCACTCTGAACCAGGAACCTGAACCTCTCTCTCCTACCTCCTGTGTCGGCAGCAAAACCACACTCCAGTGGGGAAAGGGACCACTTGATGCAACAACCTCCCCGTGAAGGTTTCCATGAGACTTGCTATGTTTTAGAAACAGTTTATTTTGCCAAAAAGTACGTTTCTGTGGCTAACTCAACCATCTAACAATGGCGGATGGTCTAATCCAGTGTAGTTTACTAATTTAAATATACTTCTCAGTTGGAAACAAAAGCTATTTCTACGTCTATCATATGATTACAGCTGATGGGGGGAATAAACACTCGCATTATAACAATGAGTATTACTCTTCTCAGCACAAAGTTGACTTTTAGAGGCTATCAGCTATCAACCCTGAAGTCTTCACTGTCTTCAGTGAAGGGCAGCATTTAATTCAGAGAAAGCAGATTTTTTATACTAAGTTCTGGAAAAGGATTTCCCATGGCTAGTCTGTTTTGACAACAGTTACCATGTTGAGACATATGAAATCACTGTAGTTTTTCCCACACTAAAAGCAGAGCCTAGACAACCATCAATTTCAGAAGCATTCATGTTTGTTAATTAAATGTTCACATTCTCATACTTACAATGAAAAGGGGTGAAATGGGATTAAACTTACCAAGCTAAGCATTAGGCTTGTTTTTGTTTGTTTGTTTTTTTAAATATATATCTTTCATTATATATTTTCTTCTAAGTACCATCAAGTTACAGTAAATATTTCACTTTATGACACTTATTAAAATAAAAGGCCTATGGCATTATAGTGTCAATTTAGCTAGCTAAAAATCATGTATGTGAATGTGTGACTTTTTGTCCATAATAGATGAAGAAAAAGAAGGCAGGTTATATTGAAGAGCATTAAGTATGATTAGAGGCTTCTCAGAAAAGCATGCCTAGAAAAAGTTCTGTTCCTATACTAAGAATTGAATATAGGTCTGGGAAGAAGTAACCAAGTACATTTTTTTGCATATACTGTATAAATAAGCTTACCATGCAAATATATTTGTAGCATAAGCAATTAGAAATCAACTAACTCCTGCCTCAGATTATTTTCCATAACTGAAGGTTATTGACTGGCTTACTCTTAGCAGAAGTGATTTAAAACAGTTGTGGTACATCAGCAAGAGTCTGCCCATGACATTCACCTATTTACACTGGAGCTGCTCATAACATGGGGATAGCAGAGGCAGCTGACTGATGTAGCCAGTGTATTTAGATTTCCTTAGAGCCAGACTGAAGGAACTGCATTCATGTCTGTGTGAGCCTGCTGGTTTGGTGCCAGAGTGTAAGAACAAAACCCTGTGCTTGGCCCTGCACAGCACTGGGAATGCAAACTGCACACCCACGAGATCCATGCTGGGCGTGTTCCCAAGGATGTCCCACCTGGAAGATGAGACAATAGCATTGCAGAGAAAATGCCCAGAGTGTGTATGTTGAGGACATCACAACCTGCCCATCTGCCATGCTGCCCCACAGCCTTTGCTCCAGCAGGCACAGCCAGGCCCTGATGCTGTTGCTTACCACTGTAGGGTCACAAGCTGCTCTAGGTTCCTCAAACTGCCTTGGTAAGCGTTTCTCTCCTACAGAAGCAGAGAAAGCATCACGGGGCTCCTATGTTAAACATATCAGCAGCCCTCCCTCTCTTTCCAAGTAGCAAAAATTTACATCCTTTTCACTAGCACACTTTTGATGTGAGGAATTCTTAACCTTATCGCAAAGGCCAGGAAGTCCTGGGCTGGACTGGTAAGCAACTGCACACTTCTTTTTCCTACAAGAAGTCTTCTGTTGGACTGGTGCTGGCAAGGCTCCCTGAGAAGTCATGTGTTTTGCCATTTACTCTTTTATTGCAGTATATGGTTCCTCTTACAACTTCCTGATCTACTGCTTCTGCTTCTCTGAAGCAGCAAGCAGATGTCCCTGTACTTGCTACACTCACACAATGTTTCAGGACTTCATTTCCAAATACGATGGGTTTTGGTCAGAATTATTAAAGGAAAAAAAATAAGATTCTATCTTCCTTATAACGGCAGGTGTAAGGTAGCAGACTAAAGCACTACCTGCATCACTCCTTCATGTTTCTCTAAGACCAGAGAAACGTCTTCCAGCCCCACACAGATAACCACCCTGGCTGAGAGACCTCAAACGTGAGAAAAGCTGACAAAAGCAACCTAGGGTGGGGCTGAAAAAAAAGCAGCTTTTAGTAACAGGTCTCAACATGCAGAGTCACTATCAAAATATCCACACTACTATCAGAAAACACAAAGCATGCCAAATAGATGTTTACTTATTGTGCATGTGAAATTTTAAGTGCCTGGTGTAGTTTATCCAGTGCTGCTGGTGTCAGTGCACATGCTACAGTAATCTGAAGATCTTCACAAGAATTGCCCAGCCCAGCTCTGGCACAGGAGACAACTTGGGTCACACCTAAAGAGCTCTACCTAAACACCTCCGGATTTGCACCTCGTATCCACTTGATGATGACAATTTCCCTCCACCATAGCATATGTAAAACCCTTACCAGTGAAAACACTTATGCTTGAGCATTTAAACGAAGCGTGATTAAAAGCAGAGGCAGGATTCAGGTGGTGTGTAGTACTCCTAGTGCATCCCTTCAGTGAGGGTGCTCAAAGTTTCATGGGGATTTTTGAAGTATGGAAGTGTAACTGAGGACTGCCTATGTCATGTCTCAGTTTAGATCTTACAGCTAAGACTTCAAAATACTGACCTACAACATAAAAGCTTAATCCATATTGCTGCTATTTGAAACCATTCAGGTGGGTAGATGAAGGATGAAGAAGACCGCCAACAAGTGCATATGGAAGATCACGGATGACCATTCCTTGAAAACAGCTTACAAAAAGACTTTACTCAGCAAACTTAGTAGCAAGTATCATGTTACTGTACTGCCCTGAACTTTTGATTTTTTTGCAGAAGTAAAAATTGCTTCCTCATACCTACTCCCTCAGTACCTGAAATTCCAAGCCCTCTTTTTGGCAACACTTGGTCGCAGATAAGATGACAATCAGTTTAGCTGGTATGGTACCTTCTTCATCTGGCATCCTCACTAATTCTTTTGCTTTTTCTGATGGCTGGAAAGCAGCTCATGGCATTTATCTATTGACAGTGACTGATGGCAGGAAGTTGTCTTCAAGTAGCTCTATTTTTCTCTTCAAGGCACACAGAGTAGCATTGGATAATTGTACATTGAAACTAAAGACTCTTTCATACAAAGTGCCCAAGGTTGAGGAGGCTCTCTGTGTACAAGGCCATCAGGGAGCTGACAAAACACTGGTTTTATCTCTGTGCCTCACAGACATGTAAGTGGCAGCCCCCAGCACATGCTGAGATACGATGACTTTGAAGCTAAACCTCAGTAACGGCTTTATTGTTTTGGGGTTTTTTGGTTGTGTGGTTTGTTTTGTTTTGTTTTTTTGCTTGTTTGTTGTTTGTTTGTTTGTTTGTTTTGTTTTCTTCCATAGACTAATTCAGGCTAGAAAAGTTAACTTGCATTTCCAAAGCCCCAAACAAACCATATTCAAATATAAGGATTAAATTAATTTCCTGCCAAAACCATGAAAATCATAAACTGAAAACTATACATTATTTTGTCTTGCTATTTGGGCTTAGGTTTTTTCGGGTAATGTACACTCCTAAGCCATCACAGAAGGTTTGAATGAAACTTTTATTTGTCAGAAAGGCACTCTCAGACATGTCATGCTTTAAGTCTTAGGTAAGAAACACTTCAGGCTGACGAACACCCATGGCCATGCATGGCAGCTAACACTATGGAATTAAAGCTGGGATGGTCACGAGGTGGCTGGGGAGAGCAAAGGGAGTTTACAACCAGGTGGTTGCTGAAGCAATGATAATCAACTTCTGATGCAAGTAAAGGGAAAGGAAAGAAAACGGAGAAGGCCCAGAAATTTTAATTTACAGCTTAATTTCTTTGTGCTGTTAATATCCTCCATCCTGCCTTCACTGAGAAAGATGAAATTACTACAGAGAGAGTTGTTCACAGTAATGCTGGAGCACAAGAGGGCATAAAGATAAACTTCCAAGAAGGCAGAGACTTGAAAAAGGCATGTCAAAATGATACAGCCTAATTCCCTCTCTGACCACACATATAGCTCCCTCAACCACATCAAAGGATGTTACAAGAAAAAAAAAATAATCAGAAACCCAGAAGGAAAAAAAAAAATTTCCTAAAGAAGCTAGCTGACAACATCTTGTCAAAGTGGTGTTTAATAGAAGCAGGAACTGCTAACTACTGTTATTCCCATCCCTTCCTTCACAAGAACATCAGCAGTGATACTGAGTCAAACAAGGTCACTACCCGGTGTCAGCGATTTCCACACACACACTTTCCCCTCCTCAAAACAGAATGATCCAGCAAACAGCGGTTTACGGACCAGTTTCCTGAGCCAGAGTCCACATCCTATTTCATTGTCCTCTCCCTGAGTCAGCATAACTGCCTGTCATGTCCATGTGTGTTTTTTACCACCACAGCACAGTGTCCGGTGGCAAGGGCAACGTCCCCTTTGTGGATCAAGTACTTGCTTTAGCTGGTTGAGAACCTGCTGCTCCAGTATTTCACTGGGCATCCACTGGTACCTCAAGGCAATCATTTTCCATGTGCTATCTCAACAGCATTCACTGCTATGCAGAAATCTGCCCCCCACCATCAGCCCTGTTCCAAGCTAGTGAACACAACTCTGGTAAAGACATCTAGGAAGTTACTACCCAGTCAGTCTTTTCTTCTGACCCTCTTTCCTTTTACAGTTCTACAATCCTTGACCAGACTGCGTTCACTACGCCAAGCAGACATGCACTGTTAGCTTCTACAGTGACATTTTTTTGGTTTTGCTTTGGCCTTGTTTTCACTTTTTTCCCCATTGCTTGCTGCAGTTCAGCTGATCACTGAGCTAAAATCCAGACAGAAACAAGCAGCCATAGTTAAGGTCAACTACAGGCACGCAACCACTACCCAGTCATTAGAACAATGCTAAAATGCTCGATAAACAATCAACTGTGCACTTACTTCATGATTTTAGAGGGCTGGTGGTATTCCAGTACCAAAATCTTTTTTAAATGCCATCAATGCATTTCAGAATTAAAGAGCTTCACAGAGAGGCTTACCAAGTGGAGAGACTGACAAAGTAATTTCTTAATTTTATGGAATTCCAGATTAATAAAAATTTGGAATTAGAAATAATGTTAGTTTTAGGTTATCAGCTGATCTGCCAGAACATTGTGTTTCCATTAGTACTTGACACTATCGATAAACACTTGTATAAAATGAATGTGTGCCTCATTTGGGAAACATGTACAGGCCAAAACAACAAAACATGTCAAGCTGATGGTTTTACTCTAGGATCCTGAAACACGCTTGCCTTTGTAAAGATCTATACTATTTGAGAAAGGCAGCTGTAGTAAAGGTTTTCCTTGGCTACTGTCAGTAGTTGAAAAGATGGCTTAGATGAACACTTATAATGCATTTTATGCTTTTTTTTTTAAAACCTGACATAATTTCTGCCATACAAAAAGCTTTATTTCAATTTATTGTAAAATCTACCTAGTCTTACATACAAAATATTAGAAGAAAACATTATCAAGACAGGGCTTGTAGGGAGAGAGTATCAAAAGATTCAGCTATGAAAAGACAGTAGATGAACTGATGACTTACAAGGACATCTGCAAGCACACAGTATCTCTAGACCACCAGAAATCTATACCTCTTAGCAGACAAAAAGCCATGCTTTTTCCATTTCCATTATTTTATTTCACAAAGTCTTTGTGTGTTGATAAATCTCACCTTGATGCCCTGCACATAGACCAAGAAGGCATTCTGAATCGTTGCCTTGGATGAACTTCACATAAAAGTACTTCCTGAGGCTGTTCAAAAAAGATGTTTGCCAGCAACACAGCTTGTAAAAATGCAGACTGAGCAGGATAAAGATATACTGGTATTATTTTCAAGATCATACAAAAGACCCCTATGCACTTTAGCCAAGGAAAAGAAAACTTTATTTTATGTTTCCTGAACATCTAAAGACAGCACTTAGAAGGTTCTAGATTGTAAGAGTACATTCTTAATGGCAACAACATTCCATCAAGCATCTATCAACAAATCCCTTTTGGGCAGAAAGTGAGACATAAGTATTGTAGCTTATTCTCCAACAATGGCTTTTAGTATAAGTAATTTTTTTTTTTCTTTTCAGAGTATAAAAGCATGCTTGAAACACCTAAAACAGTTGACTGACCTGACTTCAATTTCATCTGAACATACAGCATTATTTATATTAATTTTTTTAAAGGAGGAAAACAAGGTATAGCTGTCTTCATAATTAATGCTTTTTAACCGGAAAACTATTCTGGGCATTAGAAAGTAGAGCAGAAATTATGCTTGAGGAACACTAGGAATAAGCCTTACATAACTCTTGACCTAAAGCAAACATTAAAAAGTGATGCTTATATTAAAAGATACCTGATAGTTTCTATTTTTATAGCATCAGTGATGGAACAGAAGAACTCAATTCCTGATTAACATTTAATATACCATGCATCAAGATATTATTTGTTCAGCTTCTTTTTTTTGGAGTGCAACAAAAATACAGTAAAAATGTGTACTTTTTTTAAGTACTTTTATGCAGAACCACTAAAAGCCACTCCAAAGTATTTCACATAAAACAGAATTTATTCAACCATGCCTCAGCTACAGTTATTAAATTGGATCTCATATAAAGCTCTGTACCATATTCCACCATAGTATTTCATAGAACTTCACAGGAATTTTCTTCTTCATCTTTTACCCATCCTAGCTATTAAGTAAACATAACAGTTTTAAGGAATAAGCACATTCTAGACAATTCCTAGTACTAGGTGCAGGGTAATGGGCAGAGGGAGAGTAAAGATACGTTCTCGCATTATTTAAAAATTTAAAATACTGAAGAGCTTCAGAATAAGAAAAGACACAAGAGTGAATCATGATGATCCAGATAAGGACTGTCTTACACTTTTGACAGAAAAACTGATGGATCATCTGTCAGCTGGATTTCGAGAGATATCCAAGAAAGAATATTAGGCATTGATACTGTCCTCCTCTCATTACATATGCAACTTTAATTACAGTTTTATTCAGTTAAAACTAAAAAATTTTCTAATGTTCAGGAAGAGAGAACTGAAAATCTGCACAGGCAACTTAATCCTCCAGCCTTATCTCCACAGAGTAAAAAAAAAATAAAATTCCAGTTTTTCAATGGCTGACTTTGCAACCTGAATACTGGCTTTTAAAGTATGATTTGTTTTAATCGGTGATCTCCTAAACTCAAAAAAATTCCATCATGTGGAAGAATACTGACCCCAGAAAGATCACAAGTCTAATGTGAACTTTTAAATTTCACTTACTAACCAAACAAAGTAAATGGAAGAGTAGCAGGCACAGGGGCCTCTGCCTGCAACTACACGTATTCTCCTACTCTGAAATATTTTCTCTTCTAAAATGAAATTATGGCCTGAGATGAGGATCATCCTGAGCTTCCAAACCGAATACCAAGTGTTTCGTTGCCCAGAAGCCAACCAACAAAGTTCCTCCCAGTAACAGATGAACCAGAAGCTCTGGCAGGCTGCCACAGAACACAAACCCAGAAGACCTTGCTCAAAAGCAACCTACCTCGTCAGATGCCTTTTGCACTAAGAAGCCTAAAAACCTGTGCTGCAAGGCAACCACAGAAGCTGGAACAGTTTTAACAGAAAACTGTTCAGACCAGTCCTGAGAAAGAGATGAAAGACTATGTAAATGAGTGTCATAATTATCTGGTAGACAAGTTTTGGTACTCAGGATTCACAGGATTTATTTTTAGTTCTGAAAGGAAGTATGCTTTTTTATGGTCAATCTCAATTTGCCTCTTTCTGCTTTCACTGCTCTTACCACTTTAGCAAGAGAAATTACAGTACTTCCCACTTCAGCTGCTCATGGGTTTTTCTGTAATGGTTACATGAAACTGGGATTAATTGATACTCCCATTGTTATTCACAGAACTGTACAGGAGAGGTGGCTGCAACCAGAATTAATGCATAATTAATTTCACACTTCCTACAAAATTCTGGCCTTCCATTGAAAAACCTATCTACTCAGCTCAAGCAGTAAGTTCATATAAAGTATTAAGGATCTTTTCAGCCAGATTTGTTTTTATATAAAGTGCAAGTCCTACAACAATGGTATGGCTAGATCTTGGGCACATTAAGGAAATCTTTCCACCTGCAAACAAATCCCTCACAACCTAGAAATATGACAGAGTTATAATATAGGGTTTTTCCCCCCCTTATAACTAGAAATTGGTTTCAAGCAACTGAAATGTATTTTAAATCATTTTCTTACAACCAAATGAATAGAGGCTTGAGCTAGAGATGCATGTCACCCTGCAGACTGATGATCAGTGAAGATGGCACCGCTGTGACTCACTGTACCCTCAAATAACCTCCAGACTGTTCCGACAAGAGCTGCAGCAGAACTCTCTGGCTGCTGACTCAAACAGATGCAATAGGCACGGCCTCGTTCCCTCACAGAGCGCAGTGCCTTCTCGGTGCCATTAAATATGATTCATGCACAGCACATTGCCAAAATCAAAAGAACAGATCAACATTAGCAGACAGTAAATTCTAAGTCGGCTGTTCTTTGAATATTACAAGCAAATAACCTCTAGTATAATTCTGCATATAGCAACTTGCCTTTCAGCCTCAGTAAAGATGTTACCAATTTACCACCTTCAGTAAAAACACACATCCCTTTTCACCATGTAAGTACCCAAAAGAAACATCAGAGATGCCCGACACCAAAGTAAGGTAAACAGATCCCAGTGTTTTGCATCAACTCTTTGTTACTAGCAGACTTTGGTGAAAGCACTGACATCAAAAGTCATTAAAACCACTTCCAAAAAACACCTTCAGATTTCAGACAAACTAACACTCACCTGGACCCCTCAGAAAAGGAGCTAGTGCCTTTGGTTAGAAAGAAGGGCATGTGACAGAAGAGCTTTTAAGCTATGCTGTCAGGCAGCATGGCATGAAGCAGTTCCGGTCTTGACAGGAAAGTCAGAGAGAGACAGACTTGGCTAATAATCCCATCCTTTTCAAGCAGACAGGATGTGATTCTACAATAAAGGAACACTATCAACTGCATTAACCTACAGTGCTGGAAAGAAGTCATGAAAAATGTATTAATTTCCACTGCTCATACCATCCTCAAAATAGCTGCTACACGCTTACCTATCATTTGCAATATTTTTCAAGAAAATACCATGGTCCAGAGAGAGAACCATTCCCCAACTAGAATATTAAGTTTATTAAAGAAAGAACAAATCCATAAGTTAAACACAGTCTTTTTATCTGCTGATGTTCTTCTGTATGATGAATTAGTCCCTTCCTATGGTATAACAGACTTTCAGGCTAGACAAATCGATCTTGCTGCCCAAAATTTAAAGGTTTCACTAGCAAGGACTTGAACTTTCAGTAAAGTAAACTAGGGGAGAGGGCCTTGATAAACTGTTTATTTACATATCTGTGTACCTCTTTTTTTTTTTAATCCCTTTCCCCAACTTGTCCTTCATAAATTCAAGATGTACTAAATCAACATGCTGTTTTGGTATTTAGCTTACTGAGCTTTTTCCCACTTCTTTCCTTTTTACAATGTCTAAGAACTTTGCCAAATTCAGACAGCCTGCATACTATAATAAATGTCAATTTACAATGTTTTTGCCATTATAAAAACAGAGAAACCAGAGAAACTGACAATATATGGGAAAAATACCTTCCAAAAAAACCTATTACTCTTTATAAAATGTTCTTTGAGAGTGTCTCATACTCACTGAGTAACTTATTCCCCTCCCATCCAAATAATGGTCCTCCCCCTGTTGAGCTGAAGGTGAACAAGAGGTGTTAAAGATCCTGTTGGACATCACAAAAGCATGATGGGCTTTGTGGTAATATCCAAGCTGTTAGAAGTTCCAGTGCATGCTCCTCCCAGAAACGTAATTCATTCCTGGGACGTGTCAGACAGAGCATAGCACGCTGGGGATTGCACCACCGGTCCCAAACTGGATTTTGTGAGGAGTCAGCTCCCATTCTGAGAGCACCACAGAACAGTCACCCGTGACTCACAGCAAGTGAGAGTCTCTGCCAGCCTCTCCAGCTGCAAAGGGACAGGGCTCTAGATAGGAGAATTCTTCAAGCAGCCACAACCCACTTCCTTTCACTAAAAGCCCTCCAAGTAGCTTTGTTACTAGCCAGGCAGCAAACCTGCAACAACGGCACATCAGCAGCCAAGGGCAAAGCCTGCATTTTAGCCATAGAGCTGACGCCCTTGTCAGGTGACCGAACACAAGCTGTCTCATGTAAATGTGTGCTTTTAGTGAAGCACTTCTGGAGGCAGCTGCATACTGTGTGTCCTGTGAACTGCTGTGACTGACCATGTACAGGCAATACTGGGACATGGTTCTCAGCTCCAAAAAGAGAGCTGTGGAGAGTGACCCAACAACTGAAACAACCTGTCCCCAGGGGATAGAAAAAACTCCTTATAGGAGATATTTGTTGTTAATGAACCTGTACATTACAGGTACATTAACAGAAAATGCAAGGGTATCCTTCCACTGCTCCTGGACTGACTGATAAGAAAAGCAGAGCTGTTAGAGGGGTACACACCAGGCAGGTACCAGCACCATGAAAACCCAGCTGAACAGCACAAGAGGGGACCAGGACACTGAGTAAGTACCAAATGGCTCTGAGGAATTGTAAAGGCAATAAAAGGGAAGGAACAAATGGCACATTGACATGTTGTGTCTACATTTCTGAAGTCTGCTTTTCTCTCTTTTTTTTTTGTCTAGACTTTTATGGTTTCAAGTTTCTTTCAGAATTAAGGTTACTGTAGCTGAATTGTCAGCAGACTGTGGAACCAGAGTTCACACAAGGGAAGCACTTTGAAAAGGGAGACTTGAAGCTACTGAGAAACCCTTAAGGAGAAGAGGTTTTAAGCAGCACGTGTTTTTAAGACAAAGCCCTAGCAATTAGGAAGTGGCAGAGCATGAGGTGTCTCTAAGCCCGAACCTCACCTCACAGAACAAGTTCTACACACTGCCCTGGAGAAAACCACACTATGGGCACAGCATTCAAAAGTATGATCCAGAGGACATTTTATCTGTTATGGCCACAGGAAGAAATTCATCACAACATTGTTAGATACATCTGTGAGTTTCCTCTGAAATCTGGTTAGCCTCTTCTAAAACCACATAAGAAGAGGTGGTGTGGCTCACTGCTCAGTTACTACAGGGTTAGGAAATACTGGAAATGAAAACCTTTCTCTGTATTACATGGAGAACATCTCAAATCTGGCTGAGATTACTTCCCTGTAGTCATCAGTCTTGTGAATGGATCATTGCACAAGATCTGGCAAAATGAGGAAAAGAACTGGGGATGAAGAGGAGAAGGGAGATGTGTGTATCCTTTCAGTATTGTATCTGTCTGAAGTGAGGAAATTGTAGGCATCACAGAAAAGTGATCAGTGATTCCTCACAACTAGATTATATTGTAAAGACTCAGTAAAATGGTAATATTGCTCTGTCTGTGACCATCACTCCAGTTCCTTGGTCTTTGCTATGCAGAAGTAGCATGGGGGTTTCCTGCTTTCAGTTTGTGCTGTACAAGTAACTCACCACTACTCTGGGACCCTACACGAACAAAAATACATACTCCTTTTTTCATTAGCCACTCGTCTATTCAACACCTCACCTGGAATCAAGGTAGGGGATTCTCCCCCATCATTTCCTCCAAGAACGGCAAAAATGACAGCATGAAAAGATCACCACAAAGAAGCAAAAGGAAAAACCCACTGGACTCCACCCTATTCTGATCTGCAATCTTCTGTGGCAGCAGTAACCCTCCTTTAAAAAGCAAAATGCAGACAACAGATACTGCCAGGTATTTTATGATTCTGTTCACCTCAGGAAGAAGGATCGGTGTGCTCTGGTGAAAGAATGGGATTATTTGAACCACCTTCAGCCTCTTCTAGCAGAAAACAGAACAGGGAGAACAAAGACTCCCCCTTTTGACACCAGTGAGCTCCTGCAACAGTTCACTGAGTTTGGAAGATGAACTTGGAATTTAACAGTCACTTGCCCGAAAATGCTGTGTTTTAGTGTATGCCTCGTTCTGGCTACAGGTAGGAAAAGAATGAACCAGCAACTGCTGAAGACCAAGTCTTACATGCTAATGAATGCAATCTAGACAAACAAAAGCTGATACTGAAACAGGAGAAAAACAATCAAAACAACCTGAAGAAATGGTAAACTGCACAACTACAACGTGATGTTTGCCTTCTTTCTGTGGTTCCCCTCTCATACCAAGGCTTCTTTGTTCCTTACTGATGAATTCCCAATTCCCTTTTTTCCCCTGCCAGTAGCCTCCATCCCAACACAAGCCCCTCAGACAGCTCTAGAAGCACCAACATTGCTTGCACTGTTATCAAAACAGCAGCAGAGAATTAAACCAGGCACCAGTCATTTATTGGAACCAGATACAAGCAGTTCAGCTAGACAACTCTACTGCTTTCACACCTATCCCATTACTGATGGTATCCTCCTTTCAAACAGTGACAGACAACCTCCTATGTCAAAACAAGCACCACATCCTGGAGGCAAAGGAAGAAATGACCAAATAATTCTTTCTCAGCCGCGAAGCAATCCCAGTAGACAAAAGAGGAATTAAATAAAAACATACAGCCAAATTTTTGCATAACTGCTAAAGCCCTATCAAAATTGGAAATCACACAAAATGAGGGGGAGAGAGTCTTCTTTACTATTTCTGTGCATAGGCATCATAAAAAACACAACTGAATTGACATCCTGCCCCAAAACTACGCAAGGGAATGCCTTCTCAGTAATAAAATTGTATTTCCAGCCTTCATGTTTGCAAGCTGAGCCTAGAGCTATGAACAGGCTGCAAATCATTGCTTGCATGAGTCGGGAGAAATGACTCAGATCTGTAGAGTGCCCCGTTAATCTCAAAGCAATACTGAGTCCATGGGGTAGAAACTCTGGCCTTTCTCTACATACAGCATAAAGATGACATTTTTGCTAACAAACTTCATCACTTGGATGCAGTCAGGAACTATACCACTTCCCTTACACCACAACTGCTCCTACTTGCAAGCTTGTCCCTCAGAGGGTAGCTAACCTGCAAGACAGTTCAATAGGCAGGGAAATGTGAAGAACAAAGAGAACACAGACTCTGTCTGCATGAAAGAAGAGACAGAAATATGGTCTGGTGAACTGATCAAAGCCACAGAGGAAGGGGAAAGGATAGGGGCAGAGATTCGGTGAAGGTGGATCCAAGCTACAGTCTCTGACACAGGACACCCAAAACACTGTATAAAAAAATACATCTGTGCAGTCGAAGGCTGTTTTTCATGGGTGAAGAACTCCAACAGTTTAAAACATATAGGTCTGAAAATCATTTTACTTACAATTTTTTTATCTTCTTATTTCCACTACTCTGATGAGAAAGCTGTTTGAAGACAAAATGTTTTACAGAAAAAAAAAGCCTTACTTACCATAATTAATTTGTGGGTAGTTCATACCCACATTTTCATGTCTACCTTGGAAATGGAAAATAAGCCCCTATTTCTGATAAATTGACATTAGTGTTTTTACCTGCATACATGGTTACCAATAGCTTTTGGCTTCTCATAGTTTTGGATGATGGTTGAAAACAATTTCAAGAGAAGCAAGTATCTGCTTCGGCCTAATGGCTTGTTTTCCATAAGAAATTTGATATTCACAGTTACTGGGTTTCTCTGTTTACTTTTTCTAGTCAAAATGTTATTGCTGGCCAACATAACAACAGTTTTCAGAATTTATTGTGTTTTATAAATCTTGCAAGGACTTTCCTGTTATCTTCCATCTTCATCTCTCATTTATGAAAATAAACAGATCCTTTAGTTCATTTCAAAGACAAACTCTAAAGATAACTAGCAAAAATCTGGATTGCATTAGTTAAAAGAACTACACTGAAACTGTACTGAGAAAACAAACTGCAGCTAGTGCTAAAAATTCAGAATGTATATGCAAAGACCATGGTTAAAACCAGTGAAAAAAGACCATATATGCTAAAGAATAACATTTTTCCAACAGAAAGCAATTAGCTATTGACTACCTTTCATAATCTCACTTTGTCAAAAATGTTCACAGCTAAGTAACACACCTCTACTTTCTTTATACAATTATATAACTTACTAAATAAAA
The DNA here is from genome assembly GCF_020740795.1 of Apus apus. NCBI lineage: Eukaryota > Metazoa > Chordata > Aves > Apodiformes > Apodidae > Apus > Apus apus. Next base: position 31,699,366 of record NC_067285.1, read on the forward strand.
TGTAAAAAACAAACAGCCAAAACAAAAAACAAACACACAAAAAACCCCCACATCAGTGCCACAGTGTAAATACATCTATTGAAGCATATGTTAAAACACCATTCATATTTTAAAAAGTGTTTAGAATCCAGTAAAACCAGGGAAAAAGCCAGTTCCTCTCCCCCCCTAGGCGACATTTGCTTGAAAGAACACCAAGATCTGGGGTGGGCACAGAACAACTTAGTTTTCTAATTCTCTTGGTAGGTAAGATGTCATGCACTGTATCAACAAAAGGCAGGTAGATAAAGGACCAATTACCTCCAATAGCATTAATCTCCCTCGCCTGGACACGTGAACAGTCACCCTTCCTTCTTTCAGTTGTACTTTGTATGTGCATTTGTAGCATTTACGGAGATCACAGAATCACACATAACCAGGTTGGAAGAGACCTCAAAGATCACCTGATCCAACCTTTCCTGGCAAAAGCACAGTCTATACAAGACAGCCCAGCACCCAGTCCAGCTGAATTCAGTGTCCAATGTCAGAGAAGTGACACGGAGATGACATCCACCATTTTGCCACTTTGAAATTAAGCTTAAGGTTAGATATTCAGAGGAGGGTTTAAAAGGCCCAATAAAAGGTTCTGTGGTTATTCTAATAAATAATCTAGTATACAATCTTATGTGTGCCAATAGTGTAATTTGTATTGAAGGAACTCCAAGTACGTCTATCGTTAAAAGATTGTGCAATTGCAGCAGCCAAAGATGTCGAAATCAACATTCTACAACAGTGTCAGTAATTTCAGAGCCATGTGCCAAAATATGATTAAAGACAGTTCACTGGGTATTTTGATAGTAACACAGGAAAACAGCTTGTCATAGAAAAACCATGTGATCAATTAAGAATGCTATCAATCCCCCATAAGCATAACCTTCTAGCAGTATCAATGCCACAGCGCTTAGACACGCAGATTAACTGCCAAGATATAGGTTATATAGATGAAGTTCAAAACTGCTAATAAGAGAGTATATGGAAAACTGCATTAAGTCTTCACTAAGAAAAGTTCATCTGAGATGATGCAAGTCTAAAGGAAACACAGACTGCTGCACGTTCAGACAGCAGTGCTGCATTTCTACCTGACCACAGTTTGGAGGGGGAAAGAAAAGGAGTCCCAGCAGGTTCTCTGTACACTACATACACTGGACAGATTTGTAGAAGTCAATCCCAGCATGTTCTCTGTACACTACATACACTGGACAGACTTATAAAAAGCATCTGCAATGCCTTCCTTCACCTGCAAATCAGGCCAAACATTATTCTGTTAGGACTGCACCAGTTTTGAGCAATTAGACACTGCTGCTGCCTGCAGCCTACCTTCACCAGCAAACTTGATGGTGCTCAGTGGAGGTTCATACAATTCTGTCTGTACAGGTGAAGCCAGACAAGTCAGTTTGCTATAAACAAGTTCTGATGCAACCTCAAACCTGTAGCTGGGGTTTTTTTTGGTGTTTTTTTTCTTAAACACAGGACAGATGCTAGTATTTTACTGTGAAATAGGAAAAAAACCATAAAGCCTTAAGTACTCAAGTGCACATAGTGATTCTATTTTATTTTTACATTATGTTTAAAAAGTTACAAAGGATTTCTCTAAATTAAATTCCCCCGCAATCGTCAACAAGTTGCCTCAAATATTTCTCATTCTTCCCATATTAATTGCACCATGAGTCTTAGAAGACAGCCACAAAGACGTGTCAGTCTGGTTGACAATAAAAGATCACTGTGAGTTCTTTACCAGCTCTCAGACTACCTTGTAAATGCTTCTTACCCAAAAAATAAAGGAGTATTGATTACATATGTTCTAAGTATCCTACAGAAGAAGACACTGACAGCTGGAGGTGCTGCCCAATCTTCAGGATTCAAATTATACTGGAACAAAAACAACGGAGTTCAGCTTGATAACAGTCTCACTAAGATACTGGTTAGAACAAATACAGCCTGTTCCAGACAAATACATCACAATGTGTAGGAACATTGTTCTCTAAGAAGCCAGTTATACTCTTAGATGGAAAACTAATGTAAATAATTTCTATACAAATGCATTTTGGTTGTATTCATATTAATATAACTTTCAAAATTGCTGGATTAATCAACCAACGATAAGTACCACCATTAGGCTTGCTTCAGGATTCAGCTAAATGCTTCAGTGATTCCAAAGGCATCCCTACAAATCCGTATTTTATTCCTATTATGATGATACTAACATAGTTCACAGCAATTCAATATGTGCATTTTAAATCCCAGCAAATCCCTCCAATGAAATATGTAAGAATGTTTCAAAGCCATCTGAAACTAAAGACATGAACAGGAATATAATGCCGAAATAATTTATTAAAATAAATGAGGTACTTACCCAATGTCTTAGACTCAAAACTGACGAGAAATTTTAAAATTAAAATACTCAGTCAAGAGTTTTTCAGAATAATTCATTGTACATAAGAATAGTTGCTTTTTTCTTAAACAGTTCCATCAAACAATTTAATATTAAGAGGTTTCATGTAAATTTCTAACAATTGATTAGCTAACGGTCCAACTTTCTTTCATAAAGCAATAAAAATGGAACAGAAAAGCACCTAATGAAAGGCCAAAAAGCTTAATAAAATAATTTTGTCTACCCATGACTGATGTGGACCCTACAACAGTCAGTAGTCAAAAAAAACCAACACTATTTGTTAATTGTGTTAATAATTCACCTATCTGTAAATAAGAAGTCAGACTTACCCAGGGTTAGATAAGGTCAGCCATGTTTCTCTAGTAATATATTAATTACTGCTAAAGGATATTATTTTCATATAAAGACCCATTCCCTGTGTTCAACAGTAGACTATTTTGTTTGCTTACAAATTCAGTCTAACAAATATTTTTCTGAAATTATTTTGGTTCCTTAAGACTTCCTGTAGTCCTCCATTTGCAGTTTTTAACATTGATTCACTTTCTGGTATTAAAAGTATGATACATGCTTTAAACATGCAATGCACACTAAATAAGATAAAACATCTTAGAATTACCAGCATTTACTGATGAAGTAACCTCAAACTTTACTGCAAGGAAGTGAAGATAAGAAAAAAAAAAATGACATAAACATAAAATCAAACAAAATAACATAAAACCACAAACATAAAATCAAGCTGCACTGTATGTCCTCCATTTATGTGAATATTCCTTGCAGTAAGGTAGAAAAGAAGTGCTTTAAAACCACAGATATGACAAAGTGGTTGTTTCTCAATATTTGATGCATTTCAAGAGTTAAATGGCTTCAGTGTTGTTCACGTTGTGTTCAAGACTGGTATCAACCTAACAGGACACACATTGTGAAGAGAAACTCTTAAGTATTCAGGTTAAGTTTTTGCTTTCTCTTTTAAGAAGTCACCGAAAGGGCATTTGCCATTTCCAGCCCTTGACTCAACTTCCTGGTTTGTCCAGCAGCTGGAGGGATGCTAATCCGAGGGTCCAAAAAAGGAAGTGCAAAACAATATGCTCCCAGCCCTGGTCCCTGAGTGCTCAGAGAGAGAATCAATTTTGAACCCACTGCAGACAATTGGATGTGTAAAATAACTCGGTTGGTTATTTTTTATTTAAAAAACTAAACAACAACAAATAAGTAAACTGCTCAGCAGAAGAAACAAACCTGTGCCTTCAGCAGCTTCTCCCTCTATCCTTCTCTTCACATGAATACTTCTTCACAATGCCGATTAGCCTGTGGTTCCTGCCTAATCACATTTTAATTCTTCTCGTCATGAGTGGCATGACCTGTGGTCAGCCAATGTTTCTGTTCCTCCTGCCCAGCTGTGGCACATGCAGAACTACCAAATTTGAGGACTTCAAAAACACCAATTAAATCCTTGTTGACATCAAGGCTGCAACATGAAGTTCAGAATGTAACACGTTTCCAGAGGAACATGCACCTGAACAGAACTGACTAATACTTCAGAAGAGTGATGTTAAGACAGTAAAGCCCGGAATAAAGGACATACTGGTTTCACTACTTAGGATTTTGGTTTTCAGAAAATGAGAATGATAACCACTTTAAAAAAATTATGTTTCCAGAAATTTCAGGACACTCAAAATATAAAATACAGATTCTATCTCAGCTAGCCTCCTCATGCAGGTTAAACACCTGAAGCCAACAACATGTTCTTATGTTCAGTTTTATCCTTAGAAATTAAGATAAATTTTAAAAGTAAGCATCCTAGATGTAGAACATCAAATCATTACTAGAACAACTTCTGCCGTGTAAGAGGTTGCTGTGGAAATTTGACTTTTTGTGGTTCACAAGAAAGTGCCATGTATGAAAACAGATTGCTCATGATAAATGTATCACACAGAGCACATTTATAAGGCTTTAGCACCTATATGACAAAGAAGAAAAAGACCCTGTACTCCGAGTACTTGATTTAGTCTGTTTCAGTGTAACTAAAGGCCTACAACATCTGCCAGCCAAAGAAGCTCCTATTAATGGTAGCTAAATACTGAGATATTTTTCAAATGCAGAGCCCTGAGAGCACAGAATGACAGAATTAAATCAAAATACACACTAAAACACAGTAGTTCAATACTATTCAAGTACAAAGCATAACGGTAATATACAACAGCATTTCCTTCTCTGTGAACACACAAGAGCTTAGTGTGAACAAAATATTTCTGTGTAATGGTGAGGGAACACGAGTGCATAGACACGCACACCTGAGGGGACAGATCTTGCAGATCTAACTGAAATTGAGGGGCTTTTAAGCCACAGTACCAAGAAGGGGAGGCAGAGGCACTGTCCCTTGCAGCATCAGTGAGATTGGTCAGATTCAGTGTGAAACCACATCCGTAACAGATTAAGCTGAAAGGAAGCTAAGGTTTTTGTTTTGGTTTTAGCCTTTTGGCAAGGCAAAAACATTAAAAATTACTACCATAGCACTAATGAGCTTCACTGCTGGGCTGCAGAGGTGAGATGATTTTCCTCCCCAACAGCTCCTCCAAACTTTGTCAGGACCACAAAGGAGACAATATTTTCTTCCCAACAGTCTAAGCTGTGACACAAATAACACAGTCACCCCATAAGGTAAAGAAGCTACCCTTTCTTCAATTCAATATCCTTGTTATCCCAAATATTATCATCCTTTTTCATATCACATGGGCTCAAAGGACTAAAAAAGTCTTCCTCTGTCTTTCTCCCCAGTCCATGTTGTCAGCTCACCTTTTAAATCTAGCAACATGAGATCGCCAACCATCACTTATTTGGCTTATTTAAAGTCATGAAAGATCATACCCAGTGACAAGACCTGCTGTTACTACTGTAAAAAGAAGTAAAGGGGTACAAGAAAATCCCAGAAAACATGAGAATATTGTTTCATAGGTGCTGCCTCTATGGTAGACTGAGAACCTAAATTACCATGATGGAATCATGACAGAACATAAATGCTCTGTGGCATCACTTCACAGAAAAGGAAACCTTAAAAGCAACAGCTGCCTTGGTTTTATGTCAATAACCAAAATTTAGGTGGAGCTGAAATATGTACTTCCATAGCACTATGAAAAAAGCCTCCTTCAGAGTCTCAGTACTTTGCAAATTGCAAAATTTTTATCCTAACCTAGCAAAATGTGGTGCTTGGCCTCAACTGCAACATTTTCACTTCATCCAGATATTAATTTCACCTGAAACCCCTATGTCTCTGCTGTAGAGAACTGAGTCTGTGCCCACGTAGCCATATGTTTCCAAACAGTCATGTGTAAACTACAGAATTACTTTTTCAGGAAAAGTCCTTCACATTTTGGGTGGGTTCCCCATGCTGCTATACATTTCAGGTGGATATTGACACTTCACAGAGCACACCACAGGATTCCCAATGAAACCCAGCAGAAGCTGCTGGAATTCTGAGAAAGGGGAAAAGAAACCTGTAAAACTCTAATTACACCTTCCTTAACTCATCTTACTGAAGTCAGCACGAAGAGAGCAGTGCTTCAGTATTGCACAGCTGACAAGTCATTAATGCAGAGAAGCAGCAGTGGAGATTTTAACAGTGGGTGGCTTTTGAAATTAGCTGCCAAGTGGATTTGACAGGTGTAAAGCCCAGCTGCTCCTCCCCACTATCACAAGAAAAACACTGAGCAGTTGCTTGTGGATGGAAATCTCCTGGCACAGCCTTCCTCAATCTGGACAGCCACCATTCATATGGATGACAAGTACCACACTGACATCCCTCCCTCACTGTACAACCTCTCAAGACATAGATCAGGAGAGCTTTTTAAATATTCTCCAATATATAAAGAAAAATATTGTATTTGTGTGTCTATCTCTATGCTTATACATCTACAAACGTCTATAAATACATACTCACACATATATACACATATATAAAGTGTATATATTTCTAAGTTATAATTGATATAAAAACAGTAAATAGACTGTGTGACCAGACTGATGGAGATACACAAAAAGCACTACAGGCATTCAGTCATCCTTCCAAAGCCCAAGCTCTGGAAGTTGAATTTCCAAAATATTGTGCTGGAATAACGAGCTGCATCCACATGCCTATATTCTGCTCACCACTGTATCTTCAAAGTTGAGCTGATCCTTCTAGTTCACTGAAGTTCAGATGATGGCTACAAAGCAATTTGTTTTCTTCAGCACAAATGGAATATTTTTTCTCATGGGAAAACTATGGAAAAAAATACAAAACTTAGGACTTACTGAATTCCATAGGACCCAGCATAGCTCTTTGCTTTTATACCTGATCAAACTGTAGAGCAGGTCAACACTGAAGCTGCAAGTGTGAATGCAGTACAGATACACCTGCAGTAACTGTGATGTAGCTGACTAGGGTATCAGCAGGAGCATAACCATATATTGAACCAATATAAGATTCACCCCCAGTTATAAAATCAATATGCAAGCAGCACGGAGCTCCCTGCAACACTGGCTGCTCTGCTTCAACTGCCTAAGCTTGAATATGAAACCTTGAGAAGCTTTGTCTCTTTCACAGAAACACAAACACATTATTACCAGCATTTTATTGCTATCTGTTCTTTGAACAGGTGCAAGTGATAGAAGCACACTCACTTGTGAGCACTGCTTAGCATTGCAGCTGAAGGACACTAAACAATACCTAGTTATTTCATTTGCTAATCCTTGGAGAACAAGAAGTGCTTTAACAGCAGGAAAGAACCTGAAGTATGGACACCTTCAGGATGACGTGACGTACTAAACCAGCTTTCTCTAGTGAAGCTACCAAAATGGCAACTCCCAGACCCGTATGATCAAAATGACTGGTGCTTACTGTTATTTTAAGGCTAAAATCTAGAAAAGACTCAATTTTGTTTGAAATTCTAGCACTCCTGTAAATGAATTTGACATTTAAAACCGTTCCTAGCATAGCACTTAAATACAAAAAGTATTTGCTGTGTTTAAAATTTGGAAGTATGCTTTTACAAAACTAAATCCTTTAAAATACAAAGGATCTCCTTTGCTTAGAAGTGCAAGTTCATAAGAAGAAAGTAAAAAAAAAAAAAAATTAAGTACAAGCAGGCCTTCAGCCAATACCTTGAGACAAAAGCTTTGGAACAAACAATGCAGTAGTGTCAAGTGCACAGAATGCACCAAGGCCACATACAAGTCAGTGAGGCTTTCCACTCCGTCACTGATTTCCAGAGTGGGAAGCCACAGGATAACATCCATATTTCTCAACAGAGCATCTGGGGAGGCAGATTTCAGTTTATTGCTGTTCATTTGGGGCATGTCCTGGGAAGGTAGTGGCCTCTGCTTAGAAGGCTTTGTGGAGAGCAGTGGCTCCCAGTAAGCAGTAGTTCAAAAAAAGCAAGTGCCAAAGTACACAGGCGGGATGTGGTACCGCTTGAGACCTCTGTGTTCTGTGGGAATATTACAGTAATGTACACTCTCCAGCAAAGTCATCTTTGAACCATCTCCAAGTGCTGTTTCTGCATGTTACTGTCTTTCACAATGCAGAAAAAAAATCTGGTCATTTATGCTCTGCTGAGTCAGTTACTTAAATTTTCTCTTCCCCCAAGTGCCTTAATTTTTCTAAGGACCTGACAGTTCCCAAGTGTTTTCTCCTCTACTGTATATATCTCATCTTTACCCCACATTAGCAAGGTATACAAGCACTAGAATTCTGATGCAGGAAACGGAGAAACTGAAAAAAACAGTATCAATTCTTTATTATTTTCCCTGGAGGCTATAGCACTTCCTCACCTCAAATTTGAATTATCTTCAAAGTTGTTAAATTATTTTTAGGACTCAGGAAACTGAGTCTTCTCTCTGCCTTGCTTTCCATATACACAGTAATCCTTTGTGAACTTATTTCTCTTTACTGCTAGAGTATGTGAGTGTCTGCTGAGGATTTAATCACAGTATCTGGCAGTGTATACTGCTATTTTTCATTGTGTAGGAGGAGAACAGGCTGCAGTGAAGTACTGGAATATGCAGGGGGAACATTAGCAGGATCTTCAGAAACTCCTGACTTTGAAAGGGATTGATCTGATCCATGGGACCAACATACAAGAGAGGAACTTATTCAGAAATGCTAAACTTAGACCACCAAGGCAAGGAAGAAAATCCTAACAAGACTGAAAAAGTGGTAGCTCATCACAGTATAAACAGGAATGAACAAGGGACCTGTTCTACTTTCCATCATCAAGCCAAAATAAAGAATTTGATTTGTCTAAAGAATCTCTAGAAGCTCTACAGAAGCTTGTTGTTCACTCTGTACACTTTCTTCTTAAATCTTGACACAAATGCCAATAAATTGGCACTTCTTAAGTATATGCTTTATAATCCAACACAATCAAGCCAGCTGAAGTAGAGTGTGGTCAAGCAAAAGGATTCTGCCATTGACAGCTGGGTCAGAAGAGTGGGGAGGGAGCAAGGGGGAGGTTACACAAGGTCAGAGGACAAGCCTGTCTTCCACGTGTCCACAAACACTTCTACTCTTTTACTTTACCACCAAGTACACTAAGGTGCAGTCAGCACATAAACATACAGGTTCATTCACATCTAACCAGAACAAATGCATCCACTACAATCCAGAAGAAACTTCCATCTCCCTCTTCTGCAGCATGACCTCCTCATTAGCATGATGGTCAGACTGAAGGTCCACAGTCCCACAGGTGCCACTGGCAATGCCCACCATAAATTAGCTGCAGATTCTCACAGTGGAAAAGAGTTAGTCATTGCCAATGAAGACCCACTCTTTGTCCCTGGTTTTGTTCTAAGCCTGGCTAAAGCTCTCTATTCTTGCAGAGCCCTGGACAGAGTCCCAGGAAAGATTGTTCTCAAGCCACTGGTTTAGCAATGACTTCACTTGTTCCAAGAAAAAGAGACAAGCGAAAAGACACACTTTTATTACAGAGGAGGAGGGTGGGGAGGTTCTGTTGTTCCTGCAGCTACCCTGCCTTGAGAGACAAGCATCTTCAGGATCTCCTCATGAAACATATTTGAGGGCAACCAGTTTGTGCTGTATCACTGTATTATCACTGGGAGTGATACAGTTATTGCAGACCTCTGTATTAGTTGAGACCACAGGGCAAATCTTTTGGTTTTACATGGTGAGTACTGGTAAAGTTAGCAAAGCACTGTCTCCATATTCAAACCAACAGAGAATTCATATGGATTCTTCTGATTTATCATTTTATGAGTTCACACCAAATTCATAAAGCAGCACCATTTTATTTATAGGTATAACAATAGGCAATACATACTTTATAAAACAAACCATATCCAGTTAAACACATGAAACTGCTGACCTATCACCTGTGCCTGTAATCTTCCCAGGCACCTCCTGTATTCTCTTAGATCCTTTTCCTGATAGTACAAACTTGCTATGCTATATCCACCTTAAACTCCTTTAAATTTCAATCATAATTTCAAGGGTAATTTTCAATAACCCTCCTTCCCTTATTTTCTTTCCAAAACGATGGAACATTCCTGTTAAAATGCTTGATTTCTCTCATTTCTATCCTGTAGACTTTCAATGATAAATTTTCATTTCAGCACATTACTGACATTTCCAAAACTCTCTTCCCAAACAAAACTAAGAAACGGCACTCAGTCCATGCCTTCCTCTGCCTTAAATATATATGTTGATGCTGCAAAAAAAGTGAATGGCTATCTACCATGGCATCCTCTACACATTAAACCTTTCTTCCACATTATTATTCTCCAAAATGTCTCTAGCAGCTTCTGTCCTTAATCCTCCCTTTTACTCCCTCTACACCTTATTTTTAGATATTATCATATGCAATTAGAGAGAGAGTAATTAAATTCAAACTGACAGCTCACAGAAGCTTTCTGTTCTGTCCATATTAAAACCTGGGCTTCAATTTGTCACCCTGCCCACACACTTATTTCTATCCCTCTCTTGGTGGCTGAGGGGATACTATCATACTTTTAAGACTTCAGACTGAACTGTATCAAAGGCATGATTTTATCACTGATCTCTAACATCCTAGTATCCAAACTATTTCTACATCTAGGAGACCAATTTACTCCCTCTAAAATACAACTATTCTTATCCACCCACAGATCAGAATAGTTTATCCATCATCTCAACTGCTGTAAAGTTGTTTCCTGAGGAATTTAAAAAGAAGGAAAAAAAAATAAATCAATTTCTCACTTTTTAAGTACTGGCAATTCTCTTAGCCCATTACTTTGAGCCTATCGCTCCCTTCTTTTTGTATCTTTGTCACACACACATACCCCCCTTGTATACCAAACTAAGCTCATGCCTTCAATTTCAACACCTTATCTAGGCTACCTTTCTTAATCTCTTAATGTGAAAAGACATACCACTCACTTCCAGTGCCTACAATTTTTAAGTTTTCAAAATCCATACTTGCCTTTTTTTGCCTTCGGCTGAGAAGTTTTCTCCTGCATTGACACCTGTAAAGCAACTCCATTATTTGAGTTAAACAACAAGAATTATTTACCAAACACACTCCTCCCTAATATCTAGGGGACGTTACTTATCGCCATTGCCATTTCTTTACATTGCTTGACAGTCTTTTCCTCTATGTTTGGAAACACCCCACATACAGGATGATTTCCAATTATACCAGTCAGCTGGGCAGCCAAGAAGTTCTCCAAACTTTCCAGAAAATCACTTCACAAGAAGGAGAAGCATTTGATTACAGCATGAACAAGCTGAGGGCACCACACTCCCTCGCTCTTTCACCGACTTGCACAGTGGCCCAGAAACAGGTACTCAGTCAACATCAGAGTGACCCTGACACCATGAAGCCTGTTGCTGCCAACAGGGCTCTAGGCTCATTTAAAGTCAACTTTTCACCTTTGGCACAAATGAGGCAGGAACTCTACTGAAAGAAAAGATCATGTCATCATGAGAGAAACTGAATTTTGGGAGATAACTTATCCCTCCTGTTACCAAGCTTCTAAACAAAGAAACTGTACTGCTCATTTCCCTGCTTTCTCAGCATCTGGCACAAGAGCCCGAAGTCTTAAAGCACAGCTAAACGAGGTAAATGGGCACTGTGCTTTCAGGAACAGCTACACTTCAGGCATCTAAAAACATCAAACATTTACAACCAACCTAGATTCTAGCAATTTCATCTACAAAGTAGAGATTACATTGCTTCACACAACTGAGTAGTAATCAGTAATTGGGAAGTACACAGATACTAGACTGATGACCGCCAAAAGGAAGCCCCCTAGGAAATGACAGACCTTGTCTTCTGATCAGGTTTGAATATCATACAGTAAACTCAGACTATGTTGATCAAAGAAGAACAGAGGGTGATCACTATCTAAATAAACATGCACATTCCAGTCACTCCACTAAAGGAAAAGATCCTGTAGAACTGATACATAAAACATGCTTAAATACTGCTTCGCTGTGGGCACATTTAGCATCCAACATGAAGTCATGCCAGAAACTTTTATTTGGGCATTTAATATGAAGACAAGATTGTCAGGTACATTAATGATTTCTTTCAATATAGTTTGCATGCATGGGAAGGATTGAGACCTTTCCTTTAATAACTACAGCAAGACTCAGCATTTCCAAAAAGTGTGCAGTATCACATCAACACTCAGTATTTCACATAAAGTCCATTTACTCCCATTGCTGTTTGGCAAATCAAAAATATTTACAATCATTTCCATTGGTTTCCCATTTTTACTAAGTCTTGTTTTGACCAAAAAACCCCCAAACCTTCATAGAGGTCATCCACTCCACTGCATCAGAGTGTTCAGATAGTCTGGAAACAAATCCCAAAGGTGTTATGGCATTCTGAGCACCTTCCCTGCTCCCCAAGGCCTGGTGTGCTCAGTGCAGCTATCAATACAGAGCAGAAGTTTGGGAGGTCGCTATAGTGGGAATCCCCTCTAACTAGAGTTAATACCCTGTATCTGCACTTATCCTAAAATACGGGTTTTCTGGAATGGATTACTAGAGGGTTTGACTCTGAAAACAATTGCTAGAACATTTGTAAGCAGGCCAAGTACAAATGATGAGAAGCTGCCATCTTTAACATCTGGAAATAGTGACCCGACAAGCTATTTTAGCACCACTTTTGACTATATTATTTCAATTTTTTAATTTTAAAAGCAGGAGGTGGATCTTTTGCAAACCTTCCTTCTCATGCCTATCAGCTACATCAAGAACATTAACATTAAAACAAGAATTAAAAAATAAAAAATATGGAGATGGAAGAAAATAATGTTTCTGCCTTCTGCTAGACCAGCACAAGAAGTCTCTACTGAGAGAAAGGTGTGACAGAAACATTTTCACACATTAACAAAAAAATAGTTCTAACCTGGGGACAGGATCAGCAGCCAGACTAGAATACTTTCTAGAAACACACTCCTTCTAAAGCCAAAAAGGACCTCTATTCTAAAAGGTAAGATTAAAAGCATGAAAATCACAGAGTACTTGGTATCTAAGTTGCTAATATTTTAAAATCAATCTCAATCAAGGAGAAATGAGTGACTTCAAAGAAAAAATGACATGACTCCCTAAAACTAAACTTTTTTGCTCAAGGATATACCGACATAAACCAGAATATTTGCCTGGAGAATCAAATATATGGAACAGCCTGTAAATCCAGAAAGTCAGCTTGCTTTAACTCAAGCACATTAGCACAAACACAGAAGGTGAGCCAATTAGGAATATTAACTGAAGAGGAGATAAGTCCATCTTAAACCACCTATGCATCTCTCTTCCACCATTAAGCTTCCTTGAACATCCTGCTCCCTGACCTTCAGATTTACTGTTCCAATCTCCAGAAAAATAATCATGAGACAGGATTTCACAAAGTTCATTAGGTACTCAGAGATGACAACACAGAAGGAATATTTTAGTGTAACACAGCTAGAGCTGAAGCCTGGAGGAAAAAAAAAATTGTCTACATTCTTTAAGATCACAAATTCCCAGAAAAAAGTTTAAAGTTACGGATACTAAGCTTAATATTAAATATATCTAAGATCTCCCTTCACCATTTTGACAAATTTGCTGGATCTCCCTTTTACCTGCTAGTCTATGAGAAATCTTCCCCAACTCTCTACAAAGCAAAAACATCCAATATAGAGGGCTCCTGAGCCCTCCTATCTATTTGGCTCTTCTGAAGACTTTGACAGCACTTGTTTCTTTGCAGAAAAAAAAGGAATACACATTTATTGCTTATTACATTATCTGATCAGATCCTTATTACTCATCAGGGCTATCAAAAGGCATGTCAAAAGTGCACACAGCCTCCCAGAAGTTCTCTCAGTAGCTTTGCTTGGGCATCAATCCAGAAAGTAGTGAGTCACAAGTATCATCTCATAAACCAGGCAAGCAATTATCACTTACTTTATTATCTTTGCTCATTTTTCTCATATTTCTGAACTCTGACCTCAGTTCTAGATACATTCAACTCCCACAAAGAAAGTATCACAAGCTTAAGGGTTTATTTTTCACCTTAATTTCAATCCTCCAGAGAGCATGTAGTGATAAGGTTGTATTTGTAAGACGCTTTATGTGAATTGCCGTTAGTTCTATTATGTCACTCAGAGCCTAGTTCTGCAGTGCTCAAAGTTGATTCAAAAAGGAAGACTGACTATTATCAACGCTGCTCCCACCCTTTCAACACAAACATGCCTTACTAGCATGTTCTTATCCTTTTTCTTACCCTCCTCCCTCTCCGTGCTCACAGCATTCCATCACCACTTGAGTAACCTAGACTTTTTCCTAAGGAGAACAGTTTTTAAAAGATTAAAATAGTTTAGTAAATGCAATTGCTCAAGTATCTTACCAATGCAGGCCATTGAATTTGTTTGATCTTTGATCCCTGAGTCTGGCTTGGGTCCTTTCTTTTCGCCCAGACCAGCTGGTACTCCACCAAGAAGGTTGCAAAATCTTCATAAACTTTAACCCATTCTCGTTTTTCCCATTCAAGGTCATCAAATTCCACATATACCTGGGGAAATTTAAGAACAGGAAAGGACATACATTATAACATATACACAGCACATGTGCATCTACACACACTTCTGAAAGCATGTGTTTTAACATTTAACACAAGAGCTTTGTTTAACAGCTTAATATACCCATTTTACTGTTTATGGTATGGAAATTATATAATCAGTTCCTGCACCACAGATGAAATTTTTCTTGGCAGTGCATTTGTGCTGCAGAGGGGAGGGTGACATTTGCTAAAACATTAACATTGGGTAACTTATCTCATGAATGGGAAGTACAACACTAAGTAGTTAGGGTATCATTCAAGTAATTCACACTGCAATTTAGATATCAGTAAATAAGTTTTAAGAATACTTCTCGTTTTCACTTCAATACCTGTCATATAATACAAACCAAACAAGGAAACATTATTTCAAGATTATTTCAAGGAAAAAAAAAAAAAAGCCACTTGGAATAGAACCAGAAAGGACATCCTGAGCCTGCAGATCCTGCTGCTACAAGCAAGGCTAACACACAGCATCTAACAGAAGAGGCTCAGGTTCTTGCCATTTCTGTTTTTCTGGAATCCTGCTCCTTTGAAAAGAGAGAGAAAAAACAAACAAACAAAAAAAAAAACACAAAAAAACCCCCACCAAAACACCACTCTTTGTTTCCAGCTACATTGATTTGGAGCCAGTTTGCAACTATTTGATCTTGTGCCATCCCTGTCCTGCAGGTTATGTAGTTTTTCCCAACACATTCTTAGAGAACAACTCCCTCAGCTGCATTCACTAAGCTAAATATGCCAGAAGTGTTGTCTCCTCTTAAAGGGAAGAGAGAACTCAGACAAAAAGCTATCCAAAAGCTATCTGCATTATCAAACACAAACTCTCGTTAAACCATTACCTTTCAAAGTTACAGAATTTATTTAAAATTGGGAAAAAAAAAAAAAATCAACATTTGAAAAAGTGTTTTTTTTTTCCCAAATAGTGAGAAAATTCTTAAGAAAAAACAGCTGGTATTATAAATAAAAGCCACTGCTTGTCACACAAACTGGAGAAGGGAAGATGCTTTGCTACTCTCCTGAATTTCAGCTCTCAGCCACACCCAAGACAACTTCTGAAACTGGAGTTTTTTCCTCTATCTGCTTCTGAGAACTTAAATCGCTGCCACAAAAATATTCTTGTCTTTTTAACTTTGGTTAATTTTAGGCCTGCAACATACTTCCTTGTCTAGACTTTCTGTCTCACACTTTCCAAACGTGTACTACATTGTGCTCCTTCTCATCTTGTCCTTCTCCCTTCTGTGTACACAATTTAAATTTGCACCAAGCCTTTTCTCACTCCTGTATCAAAATTCATCATCCCAGTTTTCCCTGCCATTATTCTCCTTTTTTAACCCATTAATCCTATTCTGTTCATACACACTCCCTTTCTTTTCCTTTCCCACTATAAAGCCCCAGATTAAGAAGATAATTTACTGCAGTTACTTTCTTATATGACAGCCATTATTGCATCTCCACTTACAATTGGTCCAAATAAAACTAAAGTAGTTACTTGTCCTGTCAAACTATGCTTAGTCAATCCATTTATGCCACTGCTCTCTCTCCTCACAGCCTCCACCAACTGCTAGCTACTCAGACTAACTGCAGCTATCACTCACTGCACACCTGTCTCCTCTTCATCCACCCCTCTACCAAATACTGACACCCAACCGTCCCTGTCCCTGGGCATGCTTCTTGTCACCAGTATCATATTCACAGCCAACTGGTCTTTCCACCTCTTACCTCACATCTCATCTTGCTACTCTTTCTCTTTCTTGCCCGGTCTTAATTGCTGGGTAAAGGTAGAGTGCATAGGGCAGTTGTTTGCATTAAATCCTGTTCCTTCTTTATTTCCCAAAGACAGAGCTTTCCCCCTGGATTCACCACATCTGGAATTTCTGCAGTTATCTTTCTGCCACTCCTCTGTCATTTCGTTTTCCCTGGCTGATCACAGTTATCCATCTCTGCAACACCTTATTCATCAATGCAACTACTCTTTAACCTTTTCCCATTGCCCATTTCACTCAATGAAACTATCACTAGTCTTTCTGGTGGCATTAGAATCTGGCCTATAGGAACAGTTCGCATAGAAAACACTCCTCTCACCTCAGCTGTCCATTATTACATCTATCACCTCTTATGCTAATGAAACAAATAGAAAACAGCTAAAACTCAAAACCAGAAACTGTAAATTGATGCCTTTCACTAGAAAACACTTCTTAATAACTTGATTTCTAGAAATTAAATTTAAAATACATAAATTGCAGAATAATGTCTCATTCAAAGCAGAGTTAACAGTAAACATTGTCACGCTGTAAAGCACTGGCAGGAAAACATGTATCTCAAATCATCTTAGCAGCACTTTCTTGTATTTACAGCTACTTTGAACCCTTCTAAAGAGACACTGATTTCTACAACTAGTCAAATGACAAAATTTAAAGACAACTTGCAGAGACAGCACAGTCAAAAATCATTCTCTAGAGTCAGCTTCCTCCTGACCACTCCTCCTGCAAGTTCCACTCTATTATTCTGGACTGGTTGAATAATTTTATTTCAATACATGGAAAGACATTTTACTTGGGTCATCTATAGCAGGATGTAAGAGGTTAAGCACCAGACCTCACACAGCCACAAATTAAAAAAAAATAGGAGGCAAGGGGAAACAAGTGAATAAACATTTCTGAAAAACACTGCTAAGTATAAACTGGAGTTAGCAGTTTAGAAACTGCCACAATAAAACATACTGTATCTTCTGGATACTAGCCAGGACTTGTGGATAACTGAGATACAATCTAGTGTTTGTGTGCAAGTTTTACACCCCAAATAAACTGAAATCCGGTGCAATGACAGTGGGAGTTATTGCTGAGCTATCAGCAGAGTCTCCTGGCACCGTATAATTAGATCTTCAAAGGAGCAGTTCCAAGAAAAGTGGAGAATGGAGCATGGCACAGAGCCAGCCTGCCATGGCCCAGGGCACCATATTCCTCTTCTAGTACGATACACACACAGAACCCTACTTGGGAATTACTTCTGCCAGCTTCCAGCACATTCAGGTTTGGACGCCAAGACTGCTGGCTTCTTAAAGTTCATTTTTGAAAGGCAGAAACAACAGACAAAACACAGCGCCCAATCCTCTGCCCATTCTCTTTTTTTTTTTTTTTTGCTAGGAAAAACTTGAATCAGGAAAAACCATTATGAATTTTTCTAAGGCAACAGTAAAAACCTCCGAAAAGCACAGGCTTCCTCCTTCTCTGCACACTGACCTACCACGCAGAGAAGAGTAGTATCCCAAGCAGCATAATTTATTAAAAAAGGGGAGAGGAGGAGGAAAGGAAGCAATCCAGCAACCTATGCCAACAAAATAAAACGCGGAGCCAAAGTTAGACCCCCTAAGGAGTGCAAAGGCTGAAAATATTTAATCTTTCTTGCTTCACTGAGAAAACCGTACTGCAAGAAACTCTACAAGATTTGCCTCCCTAAGAATTAATGTTGATTTTGAGATTTTTCAGCCAAATTTTGCTTCCTTGCCTTGTCAGCTATACAGAAGTTCATGTTCCCAGAGTGACTTAAGTCTCCTCAGCACATATGCATTCACTCACATAAAAAAGGAGAAATTCCCACTGGGGTGATATTACATTTATAATTGGCATTAATGTGCTAATTTTGTAACTCACTACTATTTTCCAACAGGAAGCAGCATAAGCTTTTAGCATGCTTTTCCAAGTAAAGCAAGACAACAAATTACTTTCCAATGGACTCAGCCAAACAATTGCAACAAAATATTGTTGTTTCATAGCCAAAACACAACAATCATGGTGAAATTCTCTACACGCAGTGCTGTGAACCAGAGTTTTCCAGTCACTTCTGCTCCAAATAAATAACGCCTGACCAAACAAATTCCAAAACCCTTTAGACCATCACGAAAGCAACTCTGACTTCCAGCAAACTTGACTTAAAATGCTAAAAAGCATAGTCCATGCACAATCCACAGTCCTGAAACCACCTGAGTGGGCGGATGCCCCAGCCTAGCAGCATATGTGTTGCCCATGGGCTGGTTAGTGCTGAAGACAACTGCAGTGTTACCAAACCAAAGGTTGGCTTCAGGTTAGGTATGCCCTGGCAAGAGCTCCAGACAATATAGCTGCAAGAGTCACTAAAAACTTGCATTATTTTAAGGCAAAGCAATCTCTAGTAACAAGGAAATTGAGTGCTATACAGCATTTACTAGATTTCTCATCTGATGTGCTAAAATGGCCCATACACCTGACCTGTATTTAAGAGAACACAAGTTCTGTTTTCTCTCCTAAAGAGGGAGTGTACAGTTTCCTCTATCAACTGAAGATTGCTAGCAAAATTTTTATTTCTAAAAAGAAAAAAACAAACCAATCTTTCTTAAGATGTCCTTAATATAGCAAAGAAAAAACTTCAGGTTTGGACCACAGAATAGTCTTTCATCAACACCAATCTGGCTACTCAAGGTGAGTGCCAAAAACACATCCCACCAGGTTTCACTCGTAACGCTTTCCAATTAAGAAACAAAATTGCACAATGTGCAATTACAATGCATATATACTTTATATGTCTCTTTTAAGAGTTGAGAACTCAATACTCAGGTGCTAAAATTTAGGTGTGGAATTCAAAAGTCTTAGTTACACAACTTAAAAGATATTTCTAAAACTCTTAGTATTTAATCAAGAATCAAAAACTAGTTGTCAGCCAACTTCCCAACCTTGTAACATATGATCAGGTGAACACAAGAATGTAAACCTTGTGTGCCACTTAGCAGAAATGTACTTGCAAATATATATTAAAAAAACCATGTTTCAATGGCAATACAGGTAATCTTTCACCTGTTGGGTTGTGTTTTGTTTTTAGAACCCATGGTAACATCATTAAAAGGAAAAACAATTTTCCTGTTTGATCCCTCCAACTTCAACAGAATAACTAAGGGGATCAGAAACTACATTACAGATGTCAGGACAGAATTTCCAAACCAGCAAATTAAAATGCAAGCCCAAGTTTAACTCCGGGGCATATACATTTTATGAGATGCTTAAGAATAGCTTATTCTTGGACCAACAGAGTGCTGGGAGTTTCCTGGTTTGTTAGAAAATCTGCTTTCAAAAAAGAAAATTCAAGAAGCCAAGCAGAGGCAGATGAAGGCAGCGACTCCAGGTATCCTAAACCAAATCACCACCAGCCAGTGATGCAGGTTTGACCCTTGGCTGGCAGGTTTCTGTAGCTCTAAACCCCAAACAACTCCAAGAGCCTGCTTAGCTCCAGTGGGCTTTTTTTACCTCTCTGTGTAGCTGTAAATGAAAACAAACGACACCGGGTTCTGAAAAAAATTCTCCCTCTAGTTATTGAGATGGAAGCAATTGCTAAATATTTAACTGATACAAATGAACACTCATTGTAAACACACAGGGAATGAAGCCAGTAAGAGTGTTTTTATAAAACCTAGTCTTCCCCTCCTGTTCAAAATATCCTCGCATTCACAGGTTTTTTACAGATTTTTTTTCTTTGATGGAAATGGCATTACCCAGCAGTCAAGCCTTTCTAAATATATCTTTAACTAATCAAATGCAATCAAAGTGCAATTTACTATAAAGCAAAACAGCTTAACACTGTAAAATTATTACTGTGTTATACAAGCGCTATCCATGTCCATGTGGAAGAGCAGTGAAATAGCAACCAAAGACAGCATTAGAGGTTTTTGTGTTTAATAAAAGGCTTGCAATGCTGTTCTGTGCTACCAAAATTTCCCCAGTCCTTCATATTGGCATTTCATAGTTGCTCTATGGTAAAAAGAACTCATGAAAGAATCATTATATCCTTTCCTTTACATATTGAAATGCTATACATTTGCATTTTGCAAACTCTTCAAGCAAAACAGTACAGGAAAAACAAGTATTTGAAAATACACTGGCATGAGTCCATACAGCCTAAAAACGGCTGGAATAATGGCAATAGAATGGTCCTTAACCATTAGATTCTTTAGGATTAAAATGTGGAGTTTATTGCCACCATGTATTCTTAAAAATAGCCAGAATCTCTACTGCAAATCAGACATATTAGTTCCTGAGTACTTATATTTGTATACAATACAGTATTTACTTTCAACAAAGAAATACTAAATGTACTGCACATTTTTTAGCAGGGGTGAGAAGACATCCACAATGTCACATTGTCTTGAAAATGTTCTTGACAAAACCAGTATATGTTTATTATTCAGACTTTTACAATTCTTCCACCATTCAAGGAACATAATAGTTTGTCTCAAAAATGCAAGAACTCTGCAACTAATTCTAAAAAACCAAAAAGCTGTAGACTCAGATATATGTTTTACAGGAGAGAACATTGAAAGCTCTTCAGATGACAGCACAAACTAACAGTGTTGGTTATTCTATGCTATTTCAGCCCTTAACATGAAAAAAACATGAAATGGTTTGGATAAATGTTCAGATCTGCATATCTGTTTAGATGATTTGTGGAACCAGCAAGTAGTAACAAAAATTTAGAGGCAGAAAAATTTGATTTTCTCTTAAATGGAAAGAGAAAGTCCTGTTAATTTCAGATGAGCTGTGCATGTCAAGAGAACAACTCCTCAAGATTAAATCCCCTTTGACACACTCTACTAACATAAAACATCATGCTCACTCTTTGGAGTTTTTTCAAAGGAAAACTGAATAGGCATATTGTCCCCAGTGCAGTCCTCAGATAGAACGTGGGAAGTTGAAAAGCACAAAAAAAGAGGCTGGTTCATTATCTGCTAGGTACTAAGTCTCTGTTGTTTCAAAACTGCCCGGAAATCCCCGTTTTCTGCAGTATGATGGTTCTGGGTCTGTCCAGCAGGAATGGACTAATACTTACTTCATGTAAACCACGGAAAGACCCTGCATAACAGCACAGAGCTGCAATTCCTCAGAAATTCAGAGAGACAAGCCCTCCAAAACCACTCCTCTCATTACCGAGGAAAAAAAAATCTGCAGCCTCACGATCATCTGCTCAAAATGTATAAAATTATATAGAGGGGCATATTCTTGCTCAAGACACAGAGTGACAGCCACACTCAAGCTGAGGCCATACCTGAACTGCCAACATCACTCAATACAATTCATGCATGGAAGAATACGGAAGACAACCCCGCTCTCTCAACAGGCTTCTGAATAAACCAGAGATACACACTTGTGGAAAGACATGTCACACATATGTCATGTGCGAGAGGGAAGAGGACCTGATGCAGCAAATCCATGCTTCAATAACCATGAATTTTCAAGGCAGCTTCCTTATACCAAGCTTTAAAACATAAAAATCCTACAAACAAGGAGAGGCTTTCAAAGAGAAGCTCAAACAAAGGTAGCCTCAGGATATTTTGGGGGGAATAAAAAGAGAAAGGTGCCATTTATGGTTAATCTAGAAACCCTAATTCCGCATTCCCTGAGATGCATGCTTGAACACTGAAAATTAAGTCGCTTTTGCAGAAAAAAAAAATGCAAAGAAAAATGGTTGCAAAATGAAGAAAAATACCAGAACTATTGCAATAGCCTGCTGCAGTCTGTAGCTTGGATTGCTAAGCAACCAGCACGTCACAGAGTACAAAGTAAGATTGCAGGGAAGACAACAGAATAAAAAGGCATCCTACTTATATTCCCCAATAAAACCTTTGAAAAATAAACACATAAACACACACGTCTTTCAACCCTCAATTTAAAAAATACATTTTAAAGAGAAAGCTGAAGGGAGGAAATATGAACTACACTGAATTGCACGAAAAAACCCCATAGTCCTTGTATGCGATTTAGAGTTTTAAAGTAGTTTCTCAAAGGCAAAAAAATAGAACCCACAGAAGCGCCAAATTTTATTGTAAAATCTTTTCAAATCACTTAGGTATTTAAAATACGTAACATACCTATTTTGCAAATCTTTTTCCAAATTCAGATTTTAGCAGCAAAGGGAAGCAAACCAGACATTCCTGGACTTACAGTGAAACTGAAGTGAAGTAGACCTATTTTAAAAATGCTTTATATGCCAAAACTACACTAGCTCATCCAAAATTAGAATCAGAAGTGACTTCCAATTTTAAGAAAGTATGAACTATTAAATCAGCTGCAACTAGTTAAAATATGCACATAACACAAAAATTTCCTGGTCCTTCAGCTTCCAAAAAATAAAAAAATTCAGATTCTCCTTGCCATCACACAACATATGAAACTTTTCTTAATTCAGATAAATTCCTAAACATGAATTTATAAAATGAATTGTTAAGAAGCACACATACTATAGAAAGCCTTCATATTCAGCTTAAAAATAGAGGGAATTTTGTGTCTGATTCAGGCATTTGTTACATTTAGGTAAGGTGAACAACATTCAGCAATTTAGATTACTAGTTAACAGCAATTCATATGTGCATATATGCACACTTCTAACGTCACACTAAAAAAGAAACACCTATCATTCAATAATGAATCATTATTGCTAAATCTCAATTCAAAAAAGATCATGCTGGTTTTAAACTCTATAAATATCATATTTAAGATCTGACCGAAAAACAACCAACTGGAGATAAGACCATTTAAAATACTAATTATTAATAGTTAAATGGAAATGGCTTTTAGTCAATTTTTACAGTGCAATGGGTCGATAATGAAGATTAAGTTTGTCCAGCAGGCTGTCAGCAGAAACAAAGTACTACAAGAGGCTGAAGTGTGTGCTGAAAGGAATAGTTTATTTCCTAGTTAGAATTCATTATTTGGTATTGTTCCTCATCCCCAAAATCCAAGTTAGCTACAAAGAGAAATGTACTTCTCTTGAGGCAGGAAACTTCACCAAATCCCCTGGCTGCAGCCTTACCTAACAAGGTATGGCTGTAAAGCCATTCATAGGGAAACAAGACAACTTCAGTCCTCCTGAGACAGTCTGGACACATGTAGCTGGAACTTAAGAAGACCAGGACCTAAGCAGAGAGGTACAATGATTACACGAGTTTTTCTCATGTCTCACTTCAGCTGAATAGCCCAAACCTGAACCATTGCTAGAGGGAATCAATACAAGTCCTAAAAGCACACGGTTTTCCCCATTTCTACCAAGACAACCCAATTACCTAGCTAAGGAGCAAAATCAGTCATCTTTCCAAGGTTCAAAAGACTAAGCCCTCAGGTGAGACCTGGACCTAGAAATATTTATTAATATCTATCCAGACCAAGCTTCAATCTGTTTCCTACGTTGTTATGGAAAGTGATGTCCACCCAAAACCACAGGGCAGAGCCTGAATAAACACTGTACTTTTCAACAGCAAATCTTTGAGGTAAAAAAAAAAAAAAAAAAAAAAAAAGAGACAGTAAAACAAAAGGAAGTGTTTGAATTGAACTTTTGATGCCTGTACCTTGAAATCCAGACTAAGAAAAAAGATCAAGTGCTTCTCAGCTGCTCTGTGTGTCCCCGTTGTTCTCTGGACAGCAAGCCAAAAACAGCAAGAGTGGGCTCACAATTTCCTTTTGGCACATAAAGCCAGGGATACCAAAAAGACATAAGCAAAGCTGATGTACCAGAGACATTTTCTCAAGACACAGTTCATGACATCAGGAATAAAATCAGATAACCTCACACAACTCGTTGCTGTTCTTTGGTCAGCTTACAGCAATTAAGAGAACTACGGGGAAATATAAAGAGCGTAACCAGGAAAACCAGAAGAAAATTTACCAAGAAGAAACAGTGTATTGCATTTTTATAGATTATTATCAACTACAAAATGGTAATTTTCTGTGTTCAGACAATGCCATGTTTGCTTTTATAACCAAGATTGTTAACTCAAAGCGACAAGCCAACTAAACAAATCCCATCAAGTAGATGAGAAAATAGTAATAATTTGAAAAAAAAATATTTCAAAAGCATCAACACAAGAATCCTGAAAGATAAAAGGAAGTTAGTAAAATTCTACTTCATTGATTGTCCACTGAAATGTCGAAAGATATTTTCCATATGTTTTTTCCTTCACAAGAGGACTAGAATATTTGACTAGGATTGTTAGAGTACCGTATCAATTACTTTGAAGTTTTATCTCTTATCACAGAAAAACATTTTACTGTTGTAATAGTAACTTGCTGTCCTCTTTCCCCCACTTAGCGTGCTGTCTATAACCACAGTCTGCACATTTTTTGTCCTAGTCTGACCTACATCACACCTCTAAGCAGTATAATAAAGAAACTGTTTTTAAGTTCTCCCTAGCTAAGATGCAGAAGTATTTCACTTTTCTTGTTGTATTCAACTTTTATTTTTTAAAATCTTATTTCTTAAAGTGTTCCCCTTTAGTGTTGTGATTGCATTCAGGGCTATCTCACAAGCCGAATTATTCTTTTGTTGTTATACACAGGGACAGCTTCTCATTGCCATTCCAGCTTTTGGGATTCAATCTTCTCTGCAAGTCATTTTTCAAAACTACATCTTTATTTCTTTCACATAGTTTATCTTCGTCTAATCCTCCATACCGAAAAGTCAGCACTCATTCAAAAATAAGACTCACATATAATCTTTCTGATATAGCTAAAAGCTTGAAGACACTTGCTAACACAGGATTCATAAACAAAATTTACAGAAGTCTACTGTTTTCCTACGGATTAACTGCAGCATAAGAGAAGAAAAACATTATCTATACTCACAAGCTGAAGCTTCAAAAACTTAAAAGCTTTCAGGTGTGCATGAGCGTCTTTTATTTTCTGTTTTATACCAAATTGCAAGGCTAGACTTTCTAGAAAAGAACTGGCTCATCACTGTTCATAGTACACCAGTGCATAAATGTCCACAAACTGGGATCAAGGTTCACTCTGTGAACTGAGACATCTCCACGTATTGATATAAGACCAGAGGACATTAAGACCAGGGGTGCTGGTGCACGTGAGTGAACCAGACCTCAGGAAACATCCTGCCAAAATTAAGTTGCACTGTGGGTGCAGAAGGAGGAACATAACTAAGGCTTCCTGGGTTTTCTGTCTTACTCCACATCCTCGACCTTTTCTTTGCCACAATGGCCACTCAGCCAGTTTGTGACCAAAAAAATTACAACTCTATAAATAATATGTAAACTGTAAAAAAGTATAGCAGCACCATAAGTAATTTAGGCAATAACCTTTTCCATTTCACAGTCTTAAGGAAATCCTTCACATCAGAATGAAGACTCATTAGTAATATGCACAGACAATTTGGTCCCAACTTAACCAACTACTTATCTTTTGTCAATGTATTTCAGGTCTTCCAATAGCTGTTAGTTCGTAGTTTGTTCTTTGGGTTTAAAAAAAAAAATACAATGAACTTGAGACATTTATAATTAATTAGGAGTTTCTACACTCAGTTGCTGACAGCAGGCAAGTTGCAATCTCTGTGCTTTAGTAGCTAGTCCAGGACTACAATGACTTCAACCAAGGGCTGCCTGTTTTGACCACGAATTCTTTGGGATCGGAAATCACATGTTTACATGACACAAAATGTAATGGAGATGTAATGTCTGTGGCTTTTCAGGTGTGACTGAGGCATTACTATACAAACCACTCTTGATCACAGAAATACAGAGACGATGGACTCCTCAGAACAACTCCCCACTTTGGTCTTGTTGCTGCCGCTAAAGCTACAGCAGAGGAAGGACTGCTTCAAATAAAACGAATTACTGATGCCTGAAAGCCTAAACACTTTAGGTTAGAGAAATTCATTCATTAAACATACATGAAAACTCTCAAAATGTTTGTCTGTAAGTGTTTTTAAGAAGATACACTTTCGCTTTATCATCTAACCTGAGTTTTCATCCTGTTACAAAATTTCATCAATACTTGAGGAAAGATGTTTAACCTGCTATATATTAAGTGTTAACTAATTTAGTTCAGTACCGCAATTCTCCAAACTACAGAAAAATGCTTGACTTTTTCCTTAATTGCATGAATATTTGTTTTTTTCCAAAGTTTACAGCATACCTTTTTTATTTTTATTTAGACATTGTCCTAGAAAACTCCAATGTACTACAACTCACACAAAAAAGTGAGGGCCACAAAACATTCTGCATTTTCTGCTCTCCTAGTGCTTTCTTGCAAAGATCTTTTCAAGGAAGAACAATAGATCTATTGATAACACCAAGAGAACAATAGATCCAACAGATAACACAGTGAAACCCTAAATGCTTGAACCCAGAAATAAGGACCTAAGAATAAAATACTGGTAATAAGTATACATCAAAAGCTGCCTAATGAGCCAAATTAATCTTAATTACTACATTAGCTATCCCTGGGTAACTTACTGGTGAAAAAGTCTAACAGGCATTCCCTGTAACAACAAGAAGGATATTTTTTAATAAATGGCATTGTAAAGATTTTTATGATAAATTAAAGTTTGTTTATGCACAATGATTTTATAGGCCATAACTTTAAGGGCTGGGCCTGGGAATAAAAATAATAATAATAATTTAAAAATCCTCCCTGCAATTCAAAATGCATGATGCAGAGAATAAAACACATTAATTCAGAACTGTACAGAATTTGCTCACCATCTGTGCATGTTTCTGGAACAACAACAAAAAAAATCAAGTAAGGTTTGCTGTATGTCCAAGACAGCTTTTCATGCTAGAAATTATACATATGACAAATGTACCTACTGCATTGACTCTGGTATTTAGAAGAGTTATTGAAATCCTTCATAGCATTGAGCAATTAAAATGTGACGCCTGCAGTTCAAACACAAGGGCTGGTACTCTTCATCTCCCCCTTTCTCCCCTTTATTTCCTCACTATCATCTTCCTGATTTAAAATTAAGATATAGTTTTATGTATCCCCCCATTTCAACCATTTCTATATATAAAAAATACAGAACAACTTCCCTCCAATTTCTAGCATTCATTCTGCATTTGCAAGTTTATTTTCCAAGGAGCTTCTTATAATTCTGATAATCACTTCAACTTCGATTTTAATGAGAACCTTTAAGGAAATGTATCAACATAGGCAAGTTCTTTTTTGTATCAAATGTTAACACACCTACTTCAAGATTTCTGAATGAGGAAACACCTTGAAAACAAACAAAAAAGCCCCCCGGACTGCAATAGATTGTGCACCTACTGTTACACACTACAGACAAGACTTCTAGAAAAAATTAAACTAAGTAGGGCCTTCATGACCTCCAGAGGTAACTCAAGCAACCACAGCCTTCCCTGAGTGAATTTGCATTTAACATTTTTATTCTATTAGGCTACGTCAGTTCAAGAGAAGATACAGCATACTCACAGCATAGTTGTTCCCATTCCCCTTGGGAATGAGCTGTTCAAGTTAAGGGATCCAAGTGTTCCCTTCAGAAAGATGAACATGCTGTAAAAAGGTACTTCTGACTCCAGGAGTCTCCAGCTGCAGATCTTGGTGGCTTAAGATCACTGAAGTATCATTGATAATGACAGTTAACCTGTTTTCAAAACATGTAACAGAAGGACAACTAAGGTTTCCACCTTGCTTTACCAAATGCCTTCTGCTTCACTGTATGGAATACCTACAATGTGGAGGTTATTTCTAACAATCAGTCTCATTTCCTTGGTAAACTGTATGTGTAACAACACATATTATGCTGCAGTAAATTTACTGTGAATGAGAAAGGAACAACTGTCCCTCATGTGAAACTTCACTCAGCATCCAAGGCAAAAATGCAGATGCAGATGTCTTCTACTGTCAACAGACATTAATACAGCAATGAATTAAAAGAATACGCAATAAATAATGTTGAAAGCAATGTTCATTACTGGCTTTCTCACAACTTTTGAAACGTTTATTTCACTGCGACATGTATCATAATCTATTTTAAAAAGGATTGAGCATAGCCAAGGCCTGCATTCATGCAACTGCAATATACTTGAAATAGATCACAGCTCTCAAATACATATACCAGGATTTTTACTCAGTGTATATATGAAACTAACTGCATGGGAGGGGAAAGGAAAAAAAAAGCAAGCCTTAATTTTCTCCCATGCATTTCACTTCCCACAACACCAGTAAGTCCAAGATGCTTTATTCTTTGGTCACTGCATGGAAGAAAAAGAGGGAGGAGGGAATGTCACCACTAAAAGCCATTCTTAAGTCTCTCTCTTAGGGTAAGGAGGAGGAGATAACTGATGAACTAGACAGAAACAAACATCTAACCCGCTCAGGGAATCAGTAAGAGTTGCTACCATCGCCCACTCCCTCATATTTAGATCAGGAGATGAAGGATGAATAAACAAGAGTCAGAAGTAACATTAAATGCACTACACACAGGCAAGGAGAACTTCTCTATTTTTGCTCATAAAAAGGGACCAGAATATTGCATATATTAAAAAATTAACATGATTTGGTACATAGATTATTAGACATCCAAACGAGCTGCCAAGGAATTTTGGCACAAATTCATGGGAATCATAAAAATAAAGAAACATACCTGACAAGTTCCACAGCACTGGAAAAATTAAGTGTTCTTGAGCATTAAGAGCAAAGGGCAAAGACTTCCAGACTTCCTAATGTGTAGCTGGCTTCTCATACCATCACATCCCTTCCTATCTAACTTTGATTAAAAAAACCTCACATATTAGCAGGATTTATTTTGCCAAGTGGTCCACAATGGCAGGACTGATTGTTCAGTTAAGACTACCTCTTGCTTTCAGTACAAGTCGGTTTCTTAACTTGTTCTCTGCACCCAAACTGTTAATTTAAAAAAAAAAACAAAACAGGAAAATTAAAAACCACACACACCCTCCAAAAAAAGTGCAAAAGTATGCAAGATAACTAATGCCAAGCCCAGATAATTTTTTGCATGTTTTTTAAATTTAAAACCAGAAATAGGCAACTTAGTCATTAAATTTTTTTTACATTAAACGCCTAATCCTTTAAATAATTTTTCTTCCCACATGCAACATACTGAAAAACAATTGTAGAGCTCTGAGGAAAGCCAGCACCTGCAGGAAAGGGTTTAATCTGGCAACTGCTGGTGTTGTTGAGTTATTCATCACATAAATCTCTTATTAAGTCCCACCTCTTTCCTGTAGTTCTAACCGTTGGAGCTTGAGAAAACAGACCTCGTTTCATGCTAAACTCCCACCACTAAGCAGCTGAATCTCCTACATTACTTAGGATACTGTTCGTGAGAGTAGACTTCACATGGAGTCATGCAACATCCTGTTCCAAGCCAAATGCTCCAGATGGGATAAGTTTCACTCCTGCCTCCCCCTCCCAGCCCATTTAGGCTTGTTCTTTTTTCTTTGAAAGCATTTATCCCGACTTGATGCTATAGCAGCATGCTAAAACTGACCTTTTATGAAAAATACAGGAAAATCAAAACTTATTTAAAATCTAAATGTCTGCACTACCAAAAAAAAAAAACCAAAAAACAAACAACCAACCAAAAAAATAACACAGAAATCCACATCCTCTCACCACTTAAAATTATCAAAATACTCGTATTAGCAAACCAATTAGCAAAACTACATAGACAACAAAATTCATTACTTGATGCACCTCTACACTGCAGGGAAATTTGCCTTGTTTCAGAAAGTTTACTGATCATTTAAAAGCTTCACATTGTCACGCATATTACTAATCTAATGGAAGTTCTCATCGACATAACAAGGAAAAAACTGTCTCGTCTGCTGATCACTCTGAATGCTGGCAATTTATCAAACATCTGCTAAAGGTCAGATTTCCACTGCATGGAACCAATCAATGAAGCTACACAACACTCCCAGCGCCATTGGAAGTGCCAAACAAAGGCCACTGTTTTACATAAGCAAAGAAACTCAGCCTGAAATCTTCTAAAACACTACCAGCAAAGTCTTCGCTCCCGTCGCCTCATAGCGCCCGTGTACCTGGCAATGGCTGTTAAGATTTATCCTAGTTTTGCTTTTTATAGCAGAAACCCAGTTACTTAATGCTAACCCAATTTTTCTGCATTGTTCAATATCGTGCAGCCAATACCACATACAGAGAAACACTACAGAGGATAAAATCAACATACATTATTACAACAAAACAGAAACTTATTTAAATGTTAATCATCACAAAAACAAAGTTTCAGAAAACTGAATATTCACACATTTGGAGCCTTTGTTTCAACTCAGTAACTTTAAAAAAAAACCAAACCCTTACTCCTGCTGAGTTCTAAAAAACAGATCTTAAGAGTTAAAAAACAGCCTTAAAGCATAAAATTCTGCCCTAAATTCCTTACTAAGGAACCTCAGAAATATAATCCAAATATCCTAACAGATTAAGGAATTGTTGGCTCCAGTTAAAAACAACATGCTCTATATTTCAACAGCTTATCACATGCCATAAAACCAGTGCTTTAGCAAAAGCCTACACAGAAGAAATAAATTATCAATTCTGATGCTGCTGAAAAGCAGAGCTTGTTCTATTTTTACAGATAAAACCTTATTTTATATATGGATAATCTGGTATTGATTTACAAGAAAAAGTCTTTTGCACACACAGGAGAGAAAGGCCAATAACAAAGCAATCTGATGGAATTTTTTTTTTTTTTATTGTGTCACTAAGTGATCTTCAAACTATCATTTTAGGCTTGTTGTATAATTTTGTGGTGGTGGTGATGTCAAGGAAAATCTATTTTAACTTCAGAGCCAACATTGATAAATGAAGGGAAGCAGACTTCAGTAGACATTCCAATAAATTCAGAAGTATTCTCCCGCATTCCTTCTAATTCAACAGCTAATACAGCAGTGGTGTAGCCATGGGGTAAACCCAAATGAAGTGAATATCCAATTAAAAAATCCAGTTATTACTAGGTAATCATGTCACCGCAGAGCCAACAGCTTTGTGCCACAGGCCTCGCTGTGCAGCGCTGCAGTCCTAGCCCCGCAGTGCTCACAGCTTTGCCCCTGACCCCCAAGCCCCCCACCACAGCAGGGACTGAGCTACCAAATGGCCTCACAACTCCAGTGCCTGAGGTGAACCACACTCCCTCTTACAAAGGAGGGAGAGAGAACTGCCATGCCAGGAATCAGTACTGTCATTGGTTAGAGAAGGTACTACCCTGTGTGAAAGGAGAGGAACGTGCAGCTGCGTTATAGGAGAAGGGACCAGGACTCCCCCAGCAGGACTAGGTTCCCTGGAAAGTGGTGTTTCCTGATAGCAACAACAAAGCAACAAAATTACGAGCTGCCTCTACAAATACCTACCAAAAAGTTTTAATGGCATGATAAAACTTGGTATTATCCGAGACACCAAAATGAAATTACTAAAACTGAATTTATCCTCTAATTTTCTCTATTATATTAAAGCTGAATAGTAGTAGGGCTACAGGATATTTCAAGGAGACGGTTATTCCTCCATACTAGTGCCACTTCAACTTTGAAAAATTACTTCAGCTCCTTCGAGCAACTTTTTTTCATTACTGTTTCGTGCCTCATCTAGCTACCAGTGCTTGGGCTGATCTGTTTTGTGGAACATTTAGGGGTAGGAAGTCTTGTCACACTTAAAAAACAGAAGGCAGCCTCAGAAAGGCCTATCAGTATCCAGCTGTCTCCTAACTTTCAGTCATTCAACCATCTTTCCACTCAAGAGAAGCCAAGAAAATGAACAAACATCAGTATGAGATGCTTCAGGGAAGAGTGCAATGACCAAAAAAAGTTTGTATCATACCCTATATTGCTTCAAGCAGGTCCATACAAATTGCCATTAGAAAGGGGTTTCTTCAAAGTATGTTTAGAACCGGTATGTCACTCATAAGGGAGGAAGAGTAACATATGCTTCAATAGCAATTCAGTATAAGGATCATAAATCAATATTATCCAAACAGTGGCAGCCTGCAGGATTTGGGGGCTTTTATATGCAAAAATTACCAATTGCATTAACATACCTGTGTACAGTTTTTACTTAAACAAATATCATACTCAAGAAGCAGCCTAGCCAGATGGAACTATAGAATATATGTGAGCCCAAATAACTTACATAAGCTCACATCTCCACATATGTGGGAGGGTATTGGCCTGGCATTCCTATTACTAGCAGTTTTACAGAAGGGGGAGAAAAGCATGCTTAACTCTCAAAACTGAACTGGAATTGTATCATCAGCAGTCAGCATAATTTACTTCTGGAAAAGATACCAAACAGGGTTAGTTTCTCCAGCTTTCCAGTATGTGTAGATGCACCTCTATTTTAGAGAGATTTTAAGCCACTGATGCTGGTTTCCAGAGGTTTTTTGATGACCTCATAATAAACCCACAAAGCAGTAAGTTGAGACAAGAAAGAGCCCGTAACGCCTGATAAACGTCAACTGTACACACAGAGTGCACCCACCCTACCTTTACCAATCTCATGCACAGCTTGGATGTCAGCCAACCAATGAAGAGGAGAGGTGTTAGAAGGGAGCTAGATGATCTGTAAAGAACAGTGTCATGACTGGAGGCCAACTGCCAGTGCATTTACTTTGCAACCCATGTTACTGCAGCTACGACAGCTTAAATCCAGCTCAAGTATATCTGTTCTGCACTGCAGTGCACACCCAGGGACTTGTCAGCTTGCTCTGCTTTACTCTCTAACTTGGGTCACTCATGCTACTTTTAGGGAATCCACTCAGAAGCAAATTATTGAAGACGGTGGTAACAACCCTCAGTAACACACCGAGTCACAATGTCACCTGGTACCAGTGAGTGAAGTGTACTACAGAAGTCACAAATTTACTCATTAAGCAGAGGAAAAAGAGGAAAAAAGCCGCTTAAACACTGCTTCCAAAAGACCTGTACAGTGAATGACTAACCCAAGAAAAGCACAAGTAGGTCAACATTAAACAGACAGTATCCTAGCTTCAAATAGATGGGAAGAAGTGCAGTACTTAGGCCTTACCCCTACAGAATTACAGCACTCATTCTGTACTGAATGGATTAGTTTACCAAAGAATTCCCAAAAGTTCACTAGTTCAAAAGATGCAAAATGTCCTTTAAATATGTGCTACCAACATTGCTACCAAAATTGCTCCCCAAAACATCGCCATGCATGCATAGTTAAGATTAACATCTATTAACATAGTTAAGATTAACAGCTTATTTAACAGACAGCCTACGAGAAAAAAATTTAGATTTAGCAGCAATTTTCTTCCATGGCTTTTCAGAGAATGAAGAATAACATTCTCCAGAGAACCTCTCAAAACAATTGCCCTTTTTCCACAACAGCTGCCATTTACTTACACTCTCAGAGGGACGGAAGCCATAGGCTGCCTCCCAGCAAAGAATAACTGTTAGCTCCTTTCATCCTTTCTCAAAGTCATCATCTATATCCCTACAGATAGGACGCCACTTTCTCCCCTGGGGGCAATTGGCTTCATTCCCAGTAGCAAAAACAGAAGGCAAGTAGTGGCCATCTTTGTTCAGGCAGTTGTGGCTTCAATCAGACTGAAAAATGAGAAGTTGCAGGCATAATGGAGGGAAACACGCTTTCAGGATCTGTTCCTTAAAAAATAATCTCAGTCCTAAACATCCTCAAACCTGCTGCATCTGAATTAGCCAACAAGTTTGATACACGGAGGGAGGAAACAGATACATGTCTGAAGCATGAAAAAAAGGAAATGAGGAAATTCAGGAATTCACAAAATATCAAGAATGAAAATAGACTGTGGGTCCTGTTGCTCTGTCAGGGAGATGAAGCAGCTGTAAATCTGTCTAAACCAGGTCTGCAGTATCCAGTTGCTCTGTAGCTCCAGAATGCATAAAACAGCTATCACATGCCAGTCAATCTGACCCTTCAAACTGTTAAAAGACTGCTTTATTGAATATAGATTCATTCTTTATGGATTTTCTTTGGGGTAAGAACACTACCTACGTGGAGTGTGAAAGACGGGTCAAGCCAAAGAAATTGCCAGAAGAGAGCTACATAAAGGCTGAGATAAGTCACTAATTTAGAATCAAAGGAAGCATTTTACTGCAGGAAGACTGGGGCCAAGGGACAACAGGACACAAACTTAGAAACAAACCATTACAAGTTTAAAATGTTAGTAATTACGCTTACCCTAGTTCACTGCAAAGTCAGGTAAATGCAGGCTTTTAACAACAGGTATGGCTAATTCCATTTTCCTTGAAATTTTCTCTTAAATATTGGTATCTAATAGTCTGCAAAAAACACTACTCTGAAGTTTAAGGGTTTTTACTACTCCAGTTGTTTGGGTGATTATTACATTCTTCCCTCATCCTAAATTACCCATCAAATTCTCTACCCTAACTTAGTGTTCCTTAAGATTTTGCTGCAATACATTTAAACTAAGAAGTGTGGCAGATAGGATTATTCAGCTGTGCTGACAGCATTACCATTTCCTGACATTTTAGTGCTTGAATTTGCAGCCTTTAATTACATTTTGCATGGGAATAACAAAGAATATAAAACAATATGAAATTACATACATGATATTCTTAACTAGAGCAGCTAAGATGCTTTTATCACAAGATGCCTGCAGGCTTTTTGCACTTCTGTTTCATACCTTTTCCAACATTTTGAGATGCATGCTAGACAGCCAGCTAATTTGATGGGTTTTGATTCATTAAATATTCTTGCACATAACGTTTGCAATACTCCTTCTCCTCCCCACTTGCAAGGATGTGAATACTCAGTTATAAGAAAGTTGAAGTATCAAAAATAAATCAGTTTTGAAAGCATAATTGCACTCTCATCCTTGAGCATACAAATAGCTAGGATTTCAGCTAAACTGTTGTCAAAGGCAGCAGTCTGCAAAGTTAATCAAGCATGGCATACGTAACAATTAGAACAATTTACTCCTTCAGAAGATAAAAAAACAAAACGAAAAATAAGAGAAAACAACCCAATGAAGTCCACAAACTACCAAGGGGACTAACAAAGTCTGCACTGCATGTTCAACAGCTGGGCAGAATCCAGAAAGCAGAACATGCATTTGCACTGTTAACATCAACTGGTACAAACAAAACTGCCATCATACTCACAGCACCTTTGAATGGAGGTAAAATGGGATGAAAGTAGCATCTTTCGCTTATGCAGGGCAGGAAATGAAATTACTTCGTACGGTGACACAGTACAAAGAATCTATTCTTAAAACAGACACACAAACGTAATAAACCTAAGGAATGCAAGGAAAAGGGTTTACCGTGTCCAAGTTTACAAATGCTAGATCCCATCACTGCTCTGGT
Source organism: Apus apus (assembly GCF_020740795.1). Lineage (NCBI taxonomy): Eukaryota > Metazoa > Chordata > Aves > Apodiformes > Apodidae > Apus > Apus apus. The sequence goes on from NC_067285.1 coordinate 31,734,989, forward strand.
GTAACAATTCACCTACTGGTCACAGACCCTGCAGGGCCAATTAATACCACCTCGTGCAGGTGACAAGTTACTGACATACGAGAGGTTAAACACAGCTGACATATACCCTAGCAACGGCTACAGTATAAGTGAACAACATTCCTAACTTTAAGACATTCCTTGAATGAGTATAGTTGCTATACTACTCATTCCCAATAATCCTCCCAACCTACCAGATCAATTCCAAGAATTACAGATATACCCCTTGCTACACAACGGCTGAAGGGACTTCAGGATCAAACCCAGACTCTTGCAGGCTAATATTAAAAACTTCCAGATGGCAACGGCTACTTTTACAACTGTATTGGTTCTTCCAGTATTTCAAGTACTTCATCACAGGAAAATGGAGGGGAAGCACTCAAAACAGTCCCAACATGGGCCAACTTTTTTCTTTTTTTTCCCCCCAATATGTAAAAGTACTTGATTCATTGCTGTTCATCCCATAACTATAAAGCATCTCAGAGCTTTTAATATTGTGACAATTCCCTTATTCTAGAAACACAAGCATATTCAGGATTGCTTGACAGACAGGTGAGAGTATTGCAATTACCAAGTCTGACAAGAACGCTCCATTTATTCTTACCTCCCAGAATTAGCACCTTTCCAAATTTCATTAAATACCCAAGCAGTATTCAATTATTTCTCAGAGTAGCATCACATAAACCTACAAACTGTAATCACTGACTTCTGATTTAATTTATCTATCAGCTGGCCTGCCAGTACAATTTCACAGAAGAAACGAGCTGAGACAAAACAGCATCATATGGTCACAGCTAAATCTGAAGGTAGGGGGAAGAAGAGGGCAGGAAAGAAGAAACAAGTCACAAGAATTATTACTCTGAAGTTTCAAAGCCTACCTTCCCAAATTTTTAGCATTCAACACTTAACAGAAATAAAGGCATGGATGCAAATGCTAAGGTATACCATAGACAGAATGAATGCTACCTTGGCAGGTTTGCCTGGCTTGCATTTGTGCATAGCTCAGGTCTGACAAGTAGTGTGGACATATTCCAAGTCATTAATTCTTGCAGAAATCCAATTAAATATTTCAATTTTCCTTCCACCTGCAAGAGAAAGCATCAAAGACCTAATAAAAACAACACTCTATATGGGAGGGACTGTGCTCATTTAATAATTGTCTTTTATTTCAGTTTACGATGTTATAATTTCAAAGGTGATTTAGTCATCACCTGACAGCTGAGTCTTCATGAAGGATGAATAGATGTCACCAAGTCTGCCATTCTGACTTATTACATATCCTGAAGTTTGTCATGATATTTCAACCATAAAACCCGAGTTTCTACTGCATTTTTATGCCAGCATAGAGAAATTCTATGTGGTAGTACAATTTTGAACCATGCTACCTGGGTGCAGATATTAAAAAAAATAATAAAAAATCTCAGTTACAATGTCCACACCACATACATAAACTGCTTTAGAAATCAGATCTTGCTACATTGTTTACACTGATTAATACTGGCTTACATAGGACATACCTTCCACATCACTCACTGCTTTCTTATGAGTTTTTTTTTTTTAAGAACTCTTTTCCCAGAAGCAGAAGACAAGTGTGGGGTTTCTTATGTTCCCAAATATACTCTCATCACATTACCCTGAATTCCCTATGGAGCTGCAAATTTGAGTTCCCTCCCATAACAATCTCTCTCCCTCCCACTCCATCTCTTATTACTTCCAAAAGCTTCTTCCCCTCTCACCCTCTGAGCTTACCTCCCCAACATTCTATCTTGCAGTTTTACTCAGCCTGGACTGCTGGGGATATGACAGCACATGCTGTAGCTTAACCACATGCATGACTCTGCACAGCTTGTTTGTGACCAAATTAAATCAGCACTTGCTGAGCTCCCTGTGCTTTTGTATGCAAAGTGTTAAATTGGACTCCCGCCCACTTACTCAAACATGAATTTTCATTTACTTAACCATGAAACAAGGTGTCTTTAGTTACCATAGTTTTATGAACCATTTATTTCACTGAAAATGGTCAAGAGAGTCCAGTATCAATGAAAGGGGACACACTGAATAGACAAAAACATGGAAATGCCTAAGCTTCCCCACTGTCGCCCCAATTTTCTTTGCATCTGTCCTAACACCAGACTGGCAGAAAAAAAAACAAAACACCACAAACCTGAAACAGAATTAATGAGACAAACTGCTGAGGAGCTTTGCCCTTGAAGGACAGGGGAGATATGCCCACCACTGCAGTACTCCAAAAATGCCAGTAAGAGAAGCTGGTAGAGCTGGAGAAGGGGCAGAGAAAGTGAGCCTAAATGTTACCAAAAAGAGGAAGTTCTTATCTAGAAAGACAGATGTGCACAGCAAATTAGTTCTTCAAATACCTAAGTTTTTTCTTTCCAATAAAGTCAAGAAACTTCTCCAATTTTCTAGTTCAATCATGGCAAGGTGGAGTGGTTGTTATTAAGTTGGTAAACTTAAAACAGCAACACCAAACTAAACACTTTTAGACATCCAGTGTCTATCACAGTATGCCATCTTCGCTTCAAGCCATGCTACTACAAGTTGACATGCATATAAAAATGGATATCCAAAAGTGAAAAAACTCAGCTTAACAGGTCTAAATCCTTTCTTTTACTATATAATAATTTTTCAGAACAGTGTAGCTACTAACTAGTAAATGCCTTTCACCTATGTTAACATTTACACAGCAAGAAAGAACAAAGTTTCTCTGCATTCTTGACAAACTCTTGCCTAGACACCCAAATACTTCTAGTGAGCAAACCTTTAAAATTAGGTTTCTGGCACTGAAGGGGAAAAAAATCCCACCTTTTCTTGTCCTGAAGTGTGTGGATACAGTTAATACAATTAATCATTTTAAAAGGGATGTCTAAGCACCATAACACAAGAAAATACATTGGGAAAAAAACAGAATCAGAAGCGCCTGGGTGGATGATTGTACTTGGCAGGAGAGGCACAAACTCACGCCAAACACTCTTCTTTGAGACATAATCAAACCACAGCAAAGTATCAAAACCTACACAAATGCTTATGTATAAGCAATGTGTAGAGCATCTTCCCCAATCTCTCACAGGCTCCTCTAAGCAATAAAGCTCAAGTATGACCTTTCCAGCAGACAAAGGGGTGTGTCAACCAACAGCACCGGTGATCCCGCAAAGAATGTGAGTAATACATCAACGCTAGGACAGCATGCTGAGCTGACAGCAGCTGGGGGTCAGCTGAAACCAACAGCCCCCGTGTGCTGCACTGTCACTGACTTGGTGATAGAGGAATCCAGGCATTTTTGAAGCAATCACCATCAGTTGTTCTGACACACTACCAAGAAAAATTATGGGCAACAATTAAACATTTAAACACTCTCTAAGGAGAAAAAAAAAAAAAAGTAAAACAAAACTTGAACTTGTGCAGCTAGAGTGTCCTTTACACTACTTTACCACAAAAAAAAAAAAAAAAAAAGAGATCTTGTAAGCATCTAAAATGCATTGCCTCTTGTCAGAAACAAACAGCTGCCTGCTACCAGGTCATCTCACACATACACACACACACAAACAAGTCACTTACTTCCCCCTTCAGACACAGCAGCCTAAAACATTATGAAATGGGTTATGTTGTTTGAGAAAGCCAGAAACTCAGGAGGTAAAGAAAAACAACAAGTCTGGTAGCAGTCTGGCAAGCTTCCTTCTGGAAAGACTAGGGTGTCTTTACCCAGGAATACTGTACCTGCCCAGCAGTACTAGATCCAAAAATACTGCAGTAGCTTGTTGATTTATCTGTGCAGAGAGATACTTTCGTGCATCTGGCAAGCCAGGACTCGCAGAATAATTTAGCGCTTTTGTGAGACTGCCAAAATGGCAAGAGCCAGGCATCAGATTTCTTCCAACAATTAAATGGGTCAAACAGAAACTACCCATCAACTTACTCCCAGAGAACAAAATATCCATAGTAGCAATAGGTTTATGATGAAGGAATATAATTTTTTATTAGGTGAACCTAGCATTTTAAAGTTAGAACATCCCTGCATTAGTCTGCAAGCTACCTTACTCAAAACCTGAAAGCAAAGTCTACAAAGAGAGTCTCCTGATAAGTTTGATTTTCCTGCAGCTAGGAACCAACACAGGCATGCAACAGCAGTCAAAAGGAATATATGCCTACATGACCAGGAAAATATGAATTATTTTAAGTGGAAAGAATTAAACATGTTGTGGACAGCTCACGCTAGAAGACAAGGTAAGCAACCAGTACACATGCAAAGGTTTTGTATGTGAAAGGCAAGAATCATTTTAATTAAGAGAAACAAAATCCAGCATACTTGAATGTTGTTTTTCTGTAACAATGTACATCCAAATGCAACTGGAAAGAACTGTATGATGCAGACTTCATCAAAAAAAGGATTCAATATCAAAACACTATTTTCTTTTGAAAATACTTGCTAGCATGGAAATGGAGGGAAAATGGAGATCTGGAAATGGATAGCAATAAAACCAACTATAGTTCATTTGTTTTTTTAGTTCCTGTCAATAGGAATTTTTGTAAAGTAGTAACTCCAAATCGGGTTAATTTATAGATATGAATTCTACTCATAATGAATGTACACATTCCACATAAGCTCAGGAAATTCTCTTCAGCAGCCTCCATTAGGGGTCACACAAGCACACTCCCTGCTCTCATACTCCCAGGCTCGAGCACATAAGGGTCAAAGTAACCCACAGGGCCACACGGGCCCCAGTGCAAATAAAACCAAGGTGCATGAGCACAAGGCAAGCTGCCGGATGGACAAGTACAAAACATTTCTAAGTACAATAGATATATTAAGTAACAGCTTTTTGCCCAAGTATCCATGCATATGACTCTCACTTAGCAGCTTGATCATTTAGGAGAGGGAAGCTAGAAATTCAGCTGAAAGATCAGAGGGCGAGCTCTCACTGCATCTGTTCTCAGTGCTTCCATCAGCACATTGTTTGGTTAGTGCATACACGAAGACCACGTAGCCTCTCTCCAACCCCTCACCACAGAGACCTCCCTGAAATAAGCTATGAAGACAGTCAAGCTGAACAACTTCCAATACACTGTGGAGCATTTGTTGATATCATTTGTTGTTATGCCTCAATCTGTAATCCACTTTAGTATCCTGTGCCAAAAACTACTCCTCCTACAATCAAAAGAAACAAAACAATCCAGGCACTAAGCAAAGAGACCTTGCTCTACACAAATACAGTATTTCAAATAATCAGACTATATAATTTTGCTTCAGTCTGACAAGCATGAGACAGGCACTCAGGACAGAACAAAGAGGTTCTCAAGCATTTGTCAATCTTAAATGCGATTGCTGGTCTGCCAAAAAATAACACTATAAGCACAGCTATCTTGCTGTACAAGGTCTGATAAAACAGCACCAGGAAGGTTGCTCCAGAACCAGCAAAACCACCTGGGCCTTTAATAATCTCATACAAGAAGTAACACACAAGCTGAGCCAGGATCGACAACCAACATTGTGTCTTTTTTCCTGCCAGAACACAAATCTCTGTAGAAGCAGCAGACCTACTTGAGGGATTAACTCATTTTAGGGGCACTAGGCTCAGAACAGACTATCTTAGAGACTACTATATAAACCAGAGGCTCTATCACAAAGAAGGTGGGCTACTTTGTCAAGCTCTCCACAGACATGAAATGTTTCATATTTACAACTAATCATTCCCACACTTGGACTGGTTTGGAAAAGTTATTTACCTCCCCGTTCACGCAAAACTAACATATCCAGTAATTTCTCAGAACACCTCAGTTTTCCACACAGAATCAGACAAAGATCTTGTTTGTGACTGGTTGGTTGTTTTCACAAAAGTTCATACGAAAGTTAATAACCACTGACCAAATGACTGGCGGCAATGAAAGAGTGAATAAATTTCCAAGACAACTGACAATTCTTTTCTCAGTTTGTTCACCACTAGAAACAAATTGTCTTACATTTACTTTTCTTTAAAATGCCTGATGCACCAATGCAACCCTTGTAAGAAGCATCACATACAGACATGTTGGAACACAGGCAATGACATCTATTTTTTGCTGGTTGTATGTGGCTTGTAAGCTTAATGATAAGTAGTTCTGCATTTGAAACGCATCTTGATGGAAATCTTTAACACTCTGGAACCCCAAGGCCACTGTAGAAAATTACACAGACTGGGACAGCCAGATTCGACCTTTTAACAAGGAACTGCAGGTCTCTAAGGAAAACAAATCAGAGATTACTGTTTTCTGAGGAGAGATGATTCAGGCATCTTCACGTCAATGGATAACTCCACCTACAGACTTTGCTACCAACGGATAGCTCATACAATTTTGTGAGATGCTTAATCACAAAAACCTGCAACGAGTAAAGCATTTCAGTCTCTAAACCACACCAAAGCTTAAGCTGTTTCTGCACTACATAAAATTCCTTCAAGCGGAGTTACTGCATTATCCTTTAGTATCTCTTGGGGAATACCTGAATACTGCTAATGGGAATTCTATCCTTGTAATAATACCAGTATCTGCTTCACCAGGAGACTAAATGTTGCTCTGACAATTGACCGTTACCCAGAATAATATGGCAAAGTTTGCTATTAAGCTCACTGTTGGTTTGGCTGAGGAATCAGTGATTGTTTCCCCAGAGGATTTTGATAGTACAGCTCAATAATAAACTGCTGTGTCTGGAAAATGGGGGGAAGGAGAAGAGAAAAAAATGACATATCTATCTAAAAGATCAAACTTATGTCATGCATTGTTGCTTTAATTTCTAATTACCATGACTGCTAGAGAGAATTGCAGAGTACTGTAAAGATACTCAAAACCCTTGGAAAGTATCCAATTTATGTGGTTAGCATGGTGTGATGATGTGGAAACAGAAGATAATGTGGCCCACAGAACTTTGGCAGACTTCAAAATATCATCTTTCATAGTAAAACTCTATTTTAAGGAGCTGATTGAAAAGTATTAACAAGGCATTTGGGTTGATGTCTACTGGTGCAGGGAGGATTGCACAACTTCTGAAAGAATTTAAAGACTATTGGCTCTCTTTAAAAGCTCTACAAGTCCTCTATTTAAAGTTACCTACCTAGCTCGGGGTCATCTGTGTATCGAGATCTCTGTCCTCAGGGCTCTCAAGTTGATGGCCCACAAGATGGAGACAAGGGAGACAAAGTTGCTCCCACCGTAAGTAAAGACAAGGTTCATGATCATCAGAGGAACCTGAACATACCCAAGTCCATGGGACCTGATGAGATGCATCCAAAAGTCCTGAAGGAACAGGCTGACGCAGTTGCCAAACCACTCTCCATGGTATTTGAAAAGTCAGGTGAAGTCCCTGGTGACTGGAAGAAAGGAAACATTATGTCTGGACCTGTTGGAGTGTGTCCAGAGGAGGGCCACAAAAATGATCAGAGGGGTGGAGCACCTCTCCTGTGAAAACAGGTTGAGAGAGTTTGTTTAGCCTGAAGAAGACTCCAGGAGGACCTGACAGCAACCTTCCAACACCCTGCAAGAAGGCTGGGGAAGACCTACCTGTTCACCAGGGCATGTAACAATAGGACAAGGGATAATCGTTTTAAGCTAGAAAAAGGTAGATTTAATGTCTCCAGGGATGAGGCCTCCACCGCCTCTCTAGGCAACCTGTTCCAGTGATCCACCACCCTCATATTAGTTAACTTTTTCCTAATATCTTAACTAAAAGTCAGGCTTGATGGGGCTCTAAGCAATGCGTTCCAGTTGGAGATGTCCTTGCTTATTGTACAGGAGTTGGCCAAGATGACATTTAGAGGTCCCTTCTAACTCAATACATTGTACAATTCTCTGACAGGGCTAAGAAACAGCTTTGATCAGTCACCCATTTTTCCTAACTGATATCACTACTCTTACTGGGGCCATAGCTGAGAACAAATAAATCAAGTCTTGGTTTACCAATCAAATTTGACAGAATCATAAAGAACCTGCTACAGCCAGAAATCTGGTTGAAGACCTGTAAAAAAGAGGTATTTAAAGATCCTTCTCTCCTGAAAGAGCATGAAGGAAAAGAAAGATCTCAAGCTAAGTGTATTGGAAGTTGAGTCACTTAGCTGCATAGTTCTTACTAGAGTTCTGCACTGAGGCACAGCACTGCACCCTTAAAAGTTAGCAGCTTTTTCCACCCCTTTTTATTAACCTACTTCAGTGGAGAGACTCAAAGCTTCTCTCCCATCTCAACCTGTTACATCCTAACTGCAGGAATATTAATTTTGCCAGACTTTCTATTGCCACATATTTCCCCCAAGTCAAAAACAGCAAGCAAATACCACGAGCCTCACACTGTGCTGTGTCTGAAAGCTTACTAAACCACTGCTATAGGTAGAGTCCAAGTCAGAAAAGCAGAATACTTTTTTGCCACATAGCAAAATGAGGTATCTATCAAGAGCTGCAGTACCAATTAAACTGCCCCAAGTAAAAAGCAGCTGCATGTCCTATAGCTGAATGAAGTTGGTTTAGATTAGGGCATGTCACAAGTTAATGTACTGCAAATAAGTAGCAAGCACTCTCTTGCTGGCAGTTCCAAATACACAGTGACTGTAATACTGACATCCACAACATCAAAGCACACGCAAATCTTCATGAGGGGGTCAGGTTTTCTTCATCTTAGCTAATGCAACATGCAATTAATAGGTCTTTTCTTCCTTTGTCTTTGGGACATACCTCATAACATTGCCTCTCTTTAAAGCAAAGAGAACATAAAAACTGATCAGGAATGGCACCCATTAAAGCCCTCAAACCACCAGTTGCAACACCCTTTCTACAGAACACCCCTGATCCACTTGACATGCTGGTTATAGATATCTGGGTTCAAGTTAAATAGGCTTTCTATGACTCTCTAAATCTGAATCATTTAACTTCCACTCCCATTTAATGTACCTTTCTACACAAGGATACCTTGCCTCTGCCTATGTTCCCTTAAAAATCAGCCTCTAGACTCCAATAGGCCAAAAAAGAGAGATGGAGTCCTGCTCAGTAAGAGAAACAGCCTATAAAATCTCACTGAGTGAACTGGTTATGCCTAATTATTTATTATCTATTTTAAGTGGCTCCCAAATGTTCTGGACCACTGACAGCGTTCAGCATGTCTTCCACACAGCACCTTAATCAAATTTAGGTTCTTTTTCAAATAGAGAGGCAATTAAATTTTGCAGACATCTTGCTGCTTTCTTGGGGCCCACCAATGACACAGATCTCTCTACTAAACAGAGTACACTAAAACAGCACACTGCCACAAACTAGGCTGTTTCCTTCTAGTCATTCTCATAAAACTACATGAAGAAACAACACTGACTGTAGCACGTTTACAGGAACAAAACTTCCCAACACAAGGCACAGCGAGTCCACTCCAACTCTCTGCCCAAGCATTGCAGAACATACAGAGTTTAAAATGCCCTTGTGAACTGCACGATGACATGAAGCTTCCACATAATCCTTTATGGGTATTGCTGGCATAAACTTGCCAAACCTCCCGTGCAAAGGGTGTCTGCCAACAGTGATCTTAAACTAACTAGATGATTAATTCAGTAACAGAAATGACAATAACTTAAAAATTTGCGTTGCTTTTAAGAAGGAAAAAAAAAATAACGAACAAACACCTTTATACTTTACTTAGTTTTTACAATTAAATTAAGGAACTACAAAAGTCGCATGAACACTAACGCAAACGTTATTATCAACTAACTCCAAACAAAATTGCAGGAAGTCCTGCTCTTCACGTGTTGTTTTGAAAAATTTTAGTAGGAAAATCTTCTAATCTGAAAATACAAATTAAACTTGCAAGACTGCTGCTGTTGCTGAAAACATAAAGGTCTTTTTTTTTTAATCCTTGTCTGTTTGCAGGACAGGCTATGAATAGTCATTTCCAAAGTCTTATTGATGGCTCAATTATAGTTTGTGTTGTCATGCATTTGGCATGACAATATCACCATTCACTGCTATGTGAAGAGTTCACGCCTTCTCTGCCCCCAGGCCTTGAAGGAGATTGCTTACCAGTAAAAGCAGTAGGAAAGCAAGTAAATTGAAACTGGAGAGATAACAGGCAAACACAGAGGTAAAGAAAAAGAATGTATCGGCCAAGCAGTTTTGGTGACACGGTTCAATCAGCAAAAACTAAAAAGCTGTGGCAAAATTGAGCATTTTTCACTGCTCCTGGTCAGGGTTCTGTTGCCCTGTTTGTTAAGTTACAAGACATTAAAATATATTTTTTTCAGGGATGCAGTCTCTCCTTAAAATTATCTTTCAAACAAAAACAGGTCTAGTTCGCAGTGTTCCTTTTGTGAAGAAAAAAATAAAGAAACAAGAGGTAGCCTTAAATTCTGCATTTATTTATATTTGTGATTTTAAAGTCTGAGATAAGGATTATGTCAGAATTTAGACTTCTTCCCTGAAACAGTCTTCCCAAAGACTTCTCTAAGTTACACAAATGATTTCTCTTCTTCCCTGCCTTCTCCTCCCCCCACCATCTCTTGAGAACCGCCTGAAGGCAAATATAATTGGAACCTTGCACTCACTGCAGACATGTCATGAACAAGAACATAATCCAGGGTCATCAGCAGGCTAAAGGCAGCGCACTGCACTGCCATGCAAGATGATCAGCGCTCGGATGATAAGCATGCCTACAGGCCAGCACCGCAGCCCAGGCAAACCCGAGAGACCTGAGAGAGGGCAGCTCCCATTGTTCTCAAGCAAAATCTGTTTAGACCATCTCCAACACAGCTCCTAGCTCTGAAAGCAATTGTACCTATTTCCCCACACCCCCACAACCCCTCCAGTTAAGAGGACAAAACACAAGGTCCTAAGGCTTGGGAAGGGGGAAGGGAAGGCTGAAAGCGAGGATCTGCTTACAGCCAGAGAAGAATATCATTAACTATTAATAACAAAAAGGCTGCAATGCAGACAACTTGAAATCTGGTACAGCCTACTAAATCACAACTGCATGAGAGACCATTATAGCACGGTATACCAGTAATAGCTCCACAGTTCAGGATCTTTACCTTGAAATCTCACTTTCAGTGAGAAATTCATACATTTATATGAAGACCACATAGCACATCTTCCCAGAAATTTAGCACTTACATGATGAGAGCTGTTTGAAAATTGATTTTATTTTTTTTGTTTTTCATTTAAACACTCATTTTAAACGTAGGTCTTTCTGAAACAGGATGTTTTATGCCAAACAATTTACAGACAATATTCAATAAAGCCTAAGTGCAGATCTTACTCAGTCTGCAGCAACATTGATGAGGGAGGGGAAATGCAAGTCATGCCTACCTAACAAAGCTTCTCCACTAGGAAGAAATTATGAGTAAGTTTCTTCTGGAAAGAGTCCTGTGAAAGCCAGCCTCTTTCATGTATCAAGACAGTCGTTCTGACTTCTTTCCACTTCACATCAGAAAACCAGCAATCAGTACGTAGTTAATACAGTACTGGCAAGCAAGGCATAGCAGAGAGTACTGCTGAGTGCCAAATGAATAGCACAGGAAGGTGCTGGGTTTTTGTTTGAGGGTTTGGATTTTTTTATGTTCCATACACTAGTGGCCTAGGTGGAGCCGCCTGTTCACATCTAAGCGAGACCATTTAGCTGATCCCACTTTCCTCTCAATCCCTGGACAGACATTTCAGAGAGTATTGATCTGCCCTTTCAGTTGCACTCTTCCTTGGTGAAATACAGAGTAACTGTTATCTGTTTTTGCAGAATGACAGGAGGACAAAGGGCTAAAAGAAAACAGGGGAGACTGACAGGAGAAGGGCTGGCTCACACTTGGTGCTAGTGTCAGAATATAGGACAGGCAATGCCAGGTGTCTCAGAGCTGTGAAATGAGTACAGAGCAAATGGGGATGAGAATGCCAGTGCTGCAGCAAAGTGAGGATGCTACTGGAAGAACTGCAGCTGCTTCAGTGCTGGAGGTACCCCCTCTCTCCTCACCAAGTCCCTGCTGGAGCTAGTTCAGAGGCCTGGAGTTGCATGGCCCTGTTCCCCTCCTGTTACTTCATTCATAGGCCACAGAGCAAAAAGAAGCTAGAGTCTAGCCCTACTGCTTGGGGCTCACCACTTAATGTGCTCTCCTTCCTGAAGCAAGGTGGGCCTTTGGAGTAGACAATGTATTTTATAAAAAGGGGATATTTCATCACAGCTGGTCCTGGTCTGTCAGACCTCCCAAGGAGTGGAGAAGGCTGTCCATGCACATAGATGTGGCATAAAGACAAAAAAAAACAAACAAACAAACAAAAAAAAAACAACACAACAAAAAAACCAAGGTAAAGACTCATTATCAGGTGATTTTAGTCATATTCTTCAGTCTGCAAATAATTTAGAAGTTAACAATAGCTCCAAAGTAGCCCAATATGTTGGCTACGTAGAAATACGTTGGAAATCAAGAAATAAAACACACACACAGAGCTATTTTAAGCATCCAGAGAACATCAAGAAATGTCAGGGTGGAAAACCAATTAGGACAGTTCTGCAACAAAAATTGCAGATAGTAGGAGGGTGGTCCACTTAGAAATGGAACAAAGAAGATAATCAATGTGGAGTCACAGACACATTAAAAAAATACTGCATATGCTTAAGGGTTAGCTTGCTTCTTTTTGGTGTTTAATTTTATTTGGGAATTTGAATGTAGAAATTCACTATCTCTGGGAATAAAAGTAAAAACTGTGGAAAAAAAAAAGAAATGTTAACAAATCTCAAAAAAACTCTTCTTTTTCAGGCCTGAGAAACTAGCACAGCTCACTGTTTCATTTCTTTTTCTAGCAGCTGGCAACTTCTCAAAGTGTTTGGGATAGTATTATATTTTCCCTTACACTTCAAATTAAGCATGCTGGTAACATTTTTCCTCCCATCTTCCCATTCCCACCAAGTACAGAACATGTCAGAAGCCCAAAGCCCAGCTTTCAGACACAGGATTCCCAAAAACATCAGGGATTTAGCCCTTGCTCTGGGCTCTGCAGGTCCCAGAGCTCAGCAGCAGCCGGACGACAGCTTTGAGCCCTTCTGGCTGATAGTGGTCGGTGCATGGACATTTTGAGAAATGCTCAGTCCAAAATGGGGCTTGAGAGCTGGTTCCACTAAAAGAGACAACCTATTGCTCACAAGTCTGCTGAAACACCTGAATTTGCCACAGCAGAGTGGGCAGGCTCCCTCCACAAGGATTAAATTCAATGTTTGGCCCTCACACTCGGGGGCTGTTTGTCAAAATTTTGACATATCCACAGCAGAGAAGTGCAGTCATGCATCTAAACACAAGAAAGGTGATAGAGTACAGGAGATCATTATAGAAAAAGACAAAAAATTCAATGTTGAGAGTGGATAAATGGTTTATCATCATGAGCAGTGCTGATCATGAGCTAATACAGTTGATTGCAGAAGGGCAACACTCCTTTGAGTAATGTAATGCCAAACTAATGGAACTTTGGAGAACATCAGAAACCAAAAACAGTGAAACTATTTTATCCAATAAATGTTTTGAGGCTGAAGCTCAAGTATTACATCAATATTTTTAAAAACATGCTAAAAAATGCAGGAGGATTCAGCAGAGGAGTACTGAAAAATTACTGAAAACAGGCAGGAAAACCCATTTAGTGCTACGTACTCAGATTGCTAACAAAATGAGAGAAACGATACTTGCAACTTGCAAATACTACCAGGAAATATCTCACAGGAAAACACCAGATAGCAATAGGCTACTCTGACAAAGTCATGACTAGGGTTCCTTCCAAATATTTTGGAGTTTTTGCCTATCTTTATTCTCTGCCTAAAACCACAAGTCAGTTTTCTTTCTTAACAGCATTAAAAGGTCTGCACAATCAGTAGTCCCCAAGTTACATGTCTATAGATACCTCAGATTCATAGAAAACTGGTATGTGATTCTTTTCTTCTTTGCTGTTTGAGAAGGTAAGGCATATTTGCACAATCCAAACAAATCATCTGCTGAGAAAACAGTGATAATGCTGTCTGAGCCACCACGATCTGAGACTTTTATCAAAAACGCATTTTTGTGTGACAAAAATCTAATGCTACATCAGACAGCTTTTCGTTAGCAGAAAGCTAATAAATTGATATCCTCAAATTAATTACAAAGACCGGGCAACAGGAAGTCTCATAGCAAACAAGTATGTTCAACTTCCATAAAGGCATTTGCCCCTGCATGAGCTCCAGTTTGGAGAAGACAAGGCCAGGTGAACTGGTGAACCGAGTTTCTTTCTAACAAATCTGTTCCATTAGTTCTCAGCTGCAGTAAGCACAGCTGACTTTGAAAACCAAGCCAAGCACTAACAATGATCAATAACGCTTTGTTTCTTTCAAAAAGCTCTGTACTTTTTAAAAAAAGGTTATTCTCTTTAAGATTCAGCTACATCTCTTTTCTACTGAAAGCTTGCTTCTGGACAGCACTGGAGGATTCCAAGATCTCATGTACTTTTCAGTCTGTAAATCACAAGGGCTTTTCCTCGAGTACTAAAAGCAAGACTCACAATAACATCATGGGCAGACTCGGTAGCAGGCAGCAGAGCAGCAAGAGGGGAATCACAGGACTTAAGTCACCCTGTTGTGCTTCTCAATAGGAAACGGAATACTATTTTAACAAGGATGAATCACTAACAGAAGAACATGGATTCACTACTCAGAATCTTCAAATCGAGTCTAGATACCTTTTCTGGATATGCTTGCATTAAATTTATTTTGAAAACCCAGTAAGACAGCCTCCAATAAAGCTTCACAGCCTCAATTACTCAAGAGATCATTATTACCAGCTCATCTAAATGGACTTTACTGCCAATAGTGCTGAACACTAACTATAGCTCAGGAATTCACTGTTCTATATACAGCACTGACCAGTAAATAAGACACTTCTAACATAAGAATCCTAGATTTTCCTTTTTATTATTAGTTTCTTTAAACACCAGAACAGAATATAGGAGTAAGTGCTAATTACACGGGATTTGCAGCTGCCTTGCATCTGCAGTGCAGCAGTTCATTTGCCTAAGTAAACTCAAGAGTTTAGGTACTTGAATGGCAACAGATTTATTAGCCTAGAGAGCCACATTAGCTAAACCAATCCTGGAAGAAAGGCAGGCAAAGACCAGCTAAGAAAACATTAGAAAGGAGCTGGACAGAGTGATCTGTGAACACAAATACAAGCCGCACCTGAGCATTCAAATGTGCACGTTACTGCAACCTACATTTGTCAAAATCCTCAGTCAATGCAGACAACTGGCTAAACTGTGAGCAGGACTGACGGTCAATAAACAGATTACTACTTAGCACAGAAGATTATCAATCAGTTTACGCTTCTGTTTTTGTTTTAGAGGGCTCTCTTTTGCACAAAATACTCTAAGCTGGCTCCTGTCCCAATGCTTAGCAGCTACATTAGCGCCAGACAATGACTTGCCAGCACATCTAATGCCATCATAGTAAACACATTCTGCAACACAGACATCAAAATCCTGGGATCTTGCACCTGCACTTCCCAGAACGTAACATTCCTTGTCCAATGCACTATGTGCCTAATGGAAGCTAAGCCGCCACTGTAATAGCAGAGCTCATTACAGAGACAGAAATATCCAGCTGCCAGAGCAGGACATCACTTGGCATATAATCATCTTTGCACTCTCTGCCCTGATCCACAAACGTATTCCAAAAACTGAGCCTGGGAACAAACTTCACTGAATACAAAAAAAAACACAGTAACTTGGTAGATATAAAGTGCCATAAACCCAGTAATTTTACTTCCCTCCATTCACCTCTTCATATTCCAAACATAAAACTACAATATTTTTATTTTCCTGGAAGATGAACTTATTTCAGCACTTCTTTCACCTCCCCTTCCCATCCTCTCATCTACATTGCTTCCATTTAAAAAACAGTGAGTTGGACACTGAAAAGCTTGTCTAGTTTTCTGCCCCCACCTATAACAAAACATTTAATAATAGTTTCTCTACCTTTGAACTTTGGATTGCCTGCACTCTAATAGTGACACAATAATGTCCATTTTTCAAGGGCTCCTATTTTCTCTTCATGTTTGGTAAACCTAAACGACCTCATTTGTCATTTGCCCTTTTAATTGACATTCACCTCTAAGCACCCAGATGCCACAACAAGAACCTATTGATACATCCTATTCCTCTGATCATGATCTTTGACAAAACTCTGTAATAACCATCATTAGTACCCTTCATCACCAAGTGGTCTACTACCTTGTTTACTGACTTTGATACTTCAGATGGTCTTTTTAAGAACCTGTGACCAAACTAATCTCCGGTTTTATTTAAGCACAAAGAGAAAAAGACTGAGAAATAATTCTAGAGAATGCCTGTTTTAACATCTTGTGATATTTAAGACTACTATCTAGTCAAGCACATCCATTTTCAGGACCTGTACATCTCAGTCTAAATTCTTGAATTATTACAACTCATTCTTGTGAGTGGGAGCTGAAATTGTAAAAAAAAAAAATAATAAACTTTTACATATCCAGCTTTGGTTCTTGTAAACAACATCACTCCTGAAGGCTTAATTAAAAACAAAGAAAAAAAAAAAAAGCAAGGTTGTGGGGGGGGAACAAAAGATGACAGAGTCACTGGCTTAACAGCACCCAAATTCTCTTCCAAGACACAAAATTCTCTGTTCCTATTTTCCCCAGACACCTCCACCTCCTCCTCCCCAGTAAACTAAACCAATATGTTCACACAGTTAAGTGTCCCAATAACATGGTCAATATAAAATATTCATAGTAGCTCCAAATCTATCAAATTAGGATAATTATTCCCTCTGAGTTCAAGAGGCATAAAACCTCAGAGGACTGCAACCATACAGCTGCTTTTTCCTCCCCTCCCAACTCCTAAGGTTGTCCTCTTGTGGAAGAATTAAGAACTAAATCATGAGGGAATTTAATGACAGCACAGTCCACATTTCATCATGTTTTACGACTTTCACAGGCTGGAGATGTTAAAACAAGAAGGTGTCTCAAACCCTAGTTAACAGCTAAAATTTTGTTAGGCAAAACTGAATGAATACAAATCAGAACATATGGAGCATTTCTTCTGTCTTTCTTTATGCAACTCACAGAAGTGATTAACTTGGCTTGTGACCAATTTGACATCTTGACAAATTAGTCAGTTCCTCACAGAAGGAGGATCTCAACTATTACATGTTTAGGCAACCCAGGTTAATTTGATTATTACTCAACTACTCTGTCACTCCCAAATATTCAAATCTCTACAATAAAGTGAGAACCCAGAGGTCTTTGCCACATCTGTAACATAAAACACCACACACATCACAAATTATATATGAAAAAGCCTGCTGGCAACTCAAGTTGCCACCAAGCCTTGACATCAAGATGCCAGTAACTACGGACCCACTAAATCATTAGGAAAATATTCAAATAAAGTGATTCCAAAGCTTCTAGGACTAAAAAGCTATTGTTGGCATTCAAAGTTTCTAAGATCAGTATTCACTTAAACTTGTAACAAAAGCACTATAAAGGTACCCTGATTCCACTTACCATTTCAGTTTCCTAGACCACAAATGGTCTGCACACAGATGAAAAGTCACTTGTGTAATCTATTTCAAAAATTATTTCCCAAGTTCATAACCACAGAAAGAGAAGATGTGTGCTGGAAATGAAAAGTAAATTCTCTATGCTGGAATAGGGAAAAAAAAACATTCCCAATGTACTTAAAATAGGAGCTGAATCAGACTACTTGGCACAACCCTATGATTAGGGTCACAAAAACCATCTAGAGTCACTCACTGACACTAACTTGCATAGTTTGCACCCTCAAGCACAAGGTGGCTAAGATTGAGCTTTCAGCATTTGTCCCACTGCTGTTTCCATCATCTCCTCTAAGGTCCTTAGCCTCAGACCTGTGTTTAAGTCTTGACTAAGTTCTTACCTCAACAATTGCATAATTTTTTTTTTCCTTTGGACTTCAAAGAACTTGGTTTCACACACATCATCTCTCAATACTGCTACACAATTATTATTCCACTGTGTCACAATGACAGCATCTCTCTTTTCTACATCATTATGCCTCCTTTCTTTATCAACATAACTTTGTGGGGCTTCAAAGGCTTCAAACAGCTACTAAATGCCAAGTTCTGCTTCTGATCCATACTTCCTCAAACTCCCTGTCATTGGCTGCTTAAAAAAAAAAAGGTAAAAAAAGTTTTAGCCTGCCACCACTGGAATTTTATCCCTGGCTATCCTTCATGTTTGACAGACATAACCAAGAAACACTGGTAGAGCTACTTCCTTATATGCCTCAAACCTCTCCTCTAACTTCCCAAAGGTTAGGCTGCTGCACACAAACAACACATCATTATACCCTCATTTCAGTTCCTTGTCCTTCCGGATTTCATAAACTCTGAGGCACAGACAATTTTAGCTCTAAGTTTGCACAGCACCTACCACAGTGAGGTCTTGGTCAAAGAGTGTCCTACAAAGTAAACAGAGTTGCATGGACACAGAAACGGTAATCTCAGCAATTCCAGCACAGAGACTTGACAGAAGTTTATCATGTAATTCACAGTCTGTTTACCCTAGAACATCTCAGTCTTACCTTTAGACAAACAAAATCACATGCACACACATCCATTTCTGAGGCTAGCCCCTCCCCTAATCTTTCAGATCACCTTCAGCAAAAACACCACTACTAAATCTTTGCTCCATTTACTACATACAGAACCAAACAGCCAACAGACCAGTGTAACTTTTTAAGATGAGCGATTACAAGTTTCAGTATGTTTGAGCTTCACATAAAAATGGAAGTTATTAGTTAGCTAATTATATCTTACTACATGAGAGAAGGGAGGTTTACTCTATGTGTTTCAAGTGTCAAGACAGGACAATGTGTTTATGAGAAGCCTGAAGTACTGTGACCATAAAAGATGCAATAAAGAGATGTGATCTAAGGAGAAATTATTAAAATATAGCTCAGTGGTGTAGGTAAGGAACAGGAGATGCTCAAAAGGACTAAAACAACATCAGACGGAGTGTTTTGCACAGGATGAGAGATTAAAAGCTGTGTCAATAATTTTGACTTGCATCCAAAAAGAACACAGGCGAATCTTCTAATATTTATACTTACATCACAGGAAGACATCTTCTCCCTGTGTAACACTGATCATTTCCAATTTTCTCATGCTGGCTACCTTGGTGGTTTGGTATTTCTAACATTAGAAGTTAAGAAAAAACATAATACAGCAAGGTGCATGGAGATGTTATTTTACAGCACTCATTTCAGAGCACCTCCACAATGCCTTTTATAGTTGGAATGACCATGACATTAACTGTTCTGTTTACGTGTTTAAAGATTTATTTGTAATTTATGTTTATACACTACAACCTATAGAAAAAAATGTAATCTTTTTTTCCTAGGTGTCCATTTCCCATAATAAAGTTATAAAACACTGCAGGTTTGACTCAGTGTCCAGGCTAGCTACCCTATAAACTATTAACCCATTTGGCATGACTCTGCTAAAACAGGGCTTTATTTTCTTCTAGATTGTTAGCCCTAGCTTTCATTAGAGTATTTGAGCAAGTGTTTTCCATTTTAAATAATGTTAATAACCTGCTGGGAAAAGGATTATACAAAAGGAACCAACAGAGGAAATAAAAAAAACTGTAAAGCACAACTTAACCGCATACACTGCCCACAGTCCATCATTGCTGCTCACCATAACAGCCTTCACCACTACTGCAAGTGCTGTACACCACAGAACACAACCCTAGCTCTCTTCTCCCAACCAACAATACCAACAAAACATAGCAGAGGTGAAGTCCTGCATACTCCACAGCACAAGTACTACAGCAGCAATTTTCAAGTTCTATAGCAAAGTGGATATACTAATTTCTTTATGAAATACCTTTAGCTTTTATCACCATAAATGCCAATACTAGGAGACAATGCCTCATTATCACACCTTTCTTTTTTTATTATTACTTCCTACTACTGTTTCTAGGTATATATTGCTTTCAAGCATGTTTTCCAGTCAAGACCTCCTGTTAACCTTGAGCTACCGCCACATTTCAGAAGATCTGGTAGTTTCTGTCCACCCACTAATTTCCTCTTAGAGGCTTGTTAAACAAGTGACTTGCAAATCTGTAGTTTACTGATGGTTAGCTGGCTGTTTCCCTAATTGGCATACCAACAGTTTCAAACCTTGTGCTGCCACTGCTCAGCTGACAGGTTCCATAGAAAAAGGTTTAGGATGTGGGCAAAGTCAACAGGGACATAGTGAGGAAAGCACCTGGTATTAACTCAAAGTAGATTTCAGTGACACATTCACACATTTAAGTTCGAAACCATTGTCTGCTAAACTCTGGGGGGAAAAAAAAAAAAAAAAAAAAAGAGTAATCCCCTCCACACTGAAGGAAAAGATTAATTCTCTAGCTGCTCTGCTTCAGACAGTAAGATCACACTGTAGAGAGAGTTTGAATAGCCTGAGGGTGGATAAAGCTGCAGTCAGAGTTTGCACTTTACTGGACATCTGATAAACTAATCCCCATCAAGGCTACCTGCCTGGTTGAGCTCTCAGTATGAACAGAAATCAAGCAGCCTTAGTTAAAAATCAGGTGAAAGGGCAGCCAACTAAACTGATTAAATTCAGAGGTGACTGCATTAGCACTGACACACTCAAACACTTTTCTGTGGTCCACAGGTAGTCCAAACCTACTACAGTATTAGGCAACACCTCCCTCCACCACAATATGTACTTTGTAAGACCTAACTTTCCAAATCCCAGAATTGCCCATAGCTACCTATCCCAGCTACCTGGCTGTAAAGTAGGGTTTGAGTTCAGGGTGTCTCTGCTGTACATGAAGGCCCATGGAAGAGCAGTGCCTGTCTGCTATGGTACAAGTTAGTATCCCTTATAGGGAAAATCTGATGAATGCAGGTAGGTCCTGGGAACAGAAGGAAACAAAGCAATTAAGAAGAGCTGCAAAAAAGCTCCCTTCTCTCCAACCACCCTGAGAAATATCAAACTGACAGCCTTTGAACAAGAACTGCATATGGCCCAAGCTACGATGAATGAAACAGGAGTACCAGCTTCATGTCTGCTCTTTGACTTTAAACAAGCAATACTTTTTGAGATGTTATTTTTCTGACTTTAAGGAACCATTAGCTTTGAGTAGAACTGTGAATGCAGGCACTGAACTTCAACACGTACTTCTTTTCCTACACAGATTTCTTAATATTCCATTGTGTTAGAGAATGGATCCACTGCTTTGGGAGCCAGAAGCCTCACAGAAAGGTATGCTGGCTTTTGTGCAGAAAGAAGGAGCCTTACTTTTGTCAATTTATGTCCAACTATGTATGGTTTCTATATCGAAGTTATCATATCCTCTCTTCTTTCCCTGCCTCCTCTGCTGATTGACCCACAACACTCCAGCTTCTTACATGTGCCTGCCCAGTCTTTCCATAGAAAGTACTGATCAAAAAAACTTCAGTAACCAATAAAAAATTTTCAGGAAAAAAAAATAAAATAAAATATTTTCTTTCCTATTCTTTTCCCCTCCAAATACTGGCCAACTCAGTCCTAAGATGCGCAAGGGCAACTTCAGGAGCCCTTAAATCATCCTCTTCTCAGCTGAAGACATACTACCTAAACCACTGGCATGCTCAACTCCAGACGAAAACCAGGCTTCTGTAAGAAAGGAAGGAAAAACACAGACATAGAACTAATTGCTGACTTCCACTGAAGCACTAAACTCTCAAGTCTATCAGTAAGCAATCCTGAACTCACAAGTTTCAAGTACCTGGAAACAGGCAAACTACCATAAAAAACTGATCTTGGAAAAAAACAAAGGGATATTAAATGTCACCCTTTTACCTCACCCAAGGAACCTAAGAACCCCCTGGAGATACAGATTCATCCATTTCAAAAGTACCAACTGAAGAGCCCAATTAAGTTGTACCACTACTTAGCTCTTTATTGGTCCTTATTTTAGCAGAAAAGTAAGGTGTGGGCAAGCTTAACTTTATCACATTTGAAACCAGTCAGTGAACTGCGATCAGCTTTGCTATGTTATAAAATGTGAGCCATACTCAAGTGTATTTGCAAGCTGAAATACATTTTTTTCCTAAATGATAAAAATTAGATAACAGAAAAATCTATTGAATGTAAAAAAATTATGACAGAGGAAAAAAATATATCAGAGTGTACACACACATCTCACTTTACCCAGATATGACACGGCTACAGAATTATTAAAAAAAAAAAAAAAGTAAAAGTAATGTCAGGAAGCCATTTTCCCAAGCGTCACCAAAAAGCCAAATATTTACACTTTTAAATAGAAAAATCTTCTCCATGCTTTATGAAAGTACTACATTCATTTACAAAAGAAACCGCTTGATGGAATTAGAAAGTAAGTTAGTAAGTGAGTAAGTTATCAAAAGAGATTTTTCATATTTTATTTAGTCTTAGTCTGATTCTCAGTAGTTAACATTTGGAAAAAAGCTACAGGTAACAATACTAACAGACTAATCTACACTACAAATTTCTAATCAAGAAAATGTTACAAAGCACTTGAAACATTTCCTATTTATACAAAGATATTGAAATCTATTTCAGGGAGTCAAAACTTATTCTTTCAAAAGATCATGCAGAAGGAGGTAACTACCTCATCATACAGAAAAGCAACCCATTAAATTAAGAATTGGTCATGACACTGTCTAAAAATATTCCCATGTCATGTTCTGACCTATATACAAATGTTAAAATATGACAGCGTACAAAGGATCAGGTATATTTAGGACAACCCACCTGTTGTCAAGCCAGAAGTATTTCATTACCACCCTCCTCATTTTTTTTTCCCCAAAGCTTTTACTCACTGCTTAACTGTTACTGAACAGATGACCACACAGGTTTGACCAACACCTGGGTATATTACATATCATTGGACTTGCCAACAGATAATTTGGTCACCATAAATGAAAAAGAAAAAAAGAAAAAAAAAAATCAATATACCCCAGTGGAGAAATAAATTTTTACAATTTACAACTCATTTAAAATGCCACTTTATTTCCTGAAAAAAAAACTTGAACTGAACGCGGCCATTTTAAATTAAATCTATTCAGAACAAACTGCAGAAAGGAAATAAGGTGCAGATATGCATCTCAGTGTAGATAGCCATTTAAAATATGCAAACAAACTGCACAGTCTTTGGAATAATCTGGTTCAAACAAATTTATTTGGACAGGGTTGGTAGAGGCTGACAGACAGAACAGATACCTTTGAGTCTCTCAGGTAAACAGTTCGGGAAAATTGCCACATCTATATGCACCAAGAGAGGAGCATGAGGTAGTACAGCACAGCTAATAAAAACATGAGTGACATGCAAATGGCAAACCAGGGCTGACTGTTGACTTGTACCTCACAATGCAGGAACCAAAGCATGTCTGAAACAACAGCAAGCAACCCTGAGTACGATGTGCAGTTAAAGCCTGACCCTTTATTGTCACCAAATGTTGTAAAGTTCACAGGGATTCAGAAAGGTTTCCTAAAAAATAATCTAGGAAAAATCCAGAAAGGGCTACAAAACCCAAAGACCTCTGTTGGATCAAGTCCCCAAGTTCCAAATCACCATAGGGAATGACTGAGAAAGTACAGCTAGGTGCCATAATTTTTGAGGTATGATAACTGTCACAACAAAAGCTCGTAAGTCCAAGGTAACTTGTTCACATTTGGTCTTTGACTACATCAGCTTATGTATTTTTGACTGAAATACTGGCACTAGACCACTGCTGGCTCCTAATTCTTTAAAGATAACCATGGGTCTACAGCCCAAAAGTCATTAACCTTTCCTCTAGAATGCAAGGCAACCATGCCTTGCTTGCATGTATTCGCTCCTGCTTTTTACGATGACCAAGGCTGTGAAGCTGAAGTCTTCAAGCTTCGCTTTAGGAAGAACTAGGATACAAGAAAAACGACAAATTACAAACTTCAGGCTAAAAGTTCACTACTGATTTCCCATCAATATTTCTCCAACATTTTTAACATTAACTGAACAGTTCAAATAATGTATTTCTTAAGACATAGGAACAAGTGCTTTTGTGTGTCTGATGTTGCCTTTTTGGGTTGTTTTGTTTGTTGTTGAAAGGTAGTAAATTTACCTTCTGTGTTTCAGGAAAGAATAGAAGACAAGAAGAGCAAAAGAATAAGGAAGTAAGTTGAAGGACTGTTTTAAAATCAACAGTCTTTGCCAACATTAGTTCAAAATTCAGCTTTCCAGTCTCTCTCTGCCAGACATGCAGGACTGAAGAGATTTGACTTGGGCCACCTGGCAGTGACTCAGCAAGTGCTCTCCAGATTTTAAATCACCATTTTATTAAAGAGCCCTATTCCCTTAGCAAAAAAAATAAAATCCTGGTGAGTCAACCTAACTAAGCCAGCAGTGTCTACTTAAATTGTCATACATATCAGTAGGTTACTTGCAGTGAAACATACCTGCAGTCATTTCACCATCTACATTCATCACAGTGATGACCAGAACACTCAAAAATATTACCATATTTATGCAGAAATATTATATGCAGTATTTTACTGAGGCATATGCATGCATTTTAACATATAGATGCTTAAGTTTCCCTCAAACCACTTGCTTTCCCATCTATTCTTCCAAAACTTGCTTTTGCAAATGAGAATAGCATCAACTGACAACAAATGACCATGTTATAGGTCATTTTGAACATATATTTTCTTATTCAAGTGAAAGAATAAATTATTCATACTGAACAAATAAATACCATTAATTCAATTGCAGTACAAAAATCCTGCATTACAGCTGAGCAGGTTAGGACACATTCACTAGCTACAGTTTGCTTTCAACTACTCCATTTAGGCCATGGTCCAGAGACATCTCTCCTGGAACTGGTGCCAGCTTAAGCTGCTCCTACCCTCAGACATTTGTCTCTTATCGATCCCATACCACGTCCTCAGCACAACTGCTTGAAGTGCCATATGGTGAACTCAGGAAACCGCTCAGGGTTAAAAAATTAAGCCAGCACTGCCACCAAGAGAAATGTCTGTGGAACCACAGTCTCCAAAACTTCTAAAAATGGAAGGGTCAAGCTAAAAGCCTTAAGGCTTATCCTGCATCTTCTGTGCTCAAGAAGCTCTGAACAGAGTACACAAATTACATCAAACCCAGTTTCTATATATACATAGGCAACTGCCTCATGAGTGGATTAAGTTACTCCATTCCACTTTACTCTGAAAAGAGATAACTTTAAAGTAAAATAATTTAGGAAATCAATTAAAATGTTTTTAAGAAAATTACTAGAAAGCAAAAGAAAGCAAAATCCCCAAGGGTCTTCTGGTTCCTGGGTTCTCATTCCATTTTATAATACGAAAGTAGTAGACGGGAGCAACATGAACTAACAACAGTAATTTTCTGGACAGGTCAATGCAATTAAGCAACATAGCATTACTTGGCTTAGAATTCTCCACCAGCTGAAAAGAATAAGGTGGTTACAGGCAGAACAGGCCTCAGTGCCTACCTAGTAGGGCCAGGAGGGAAACCATCCCTGCAGCAGCATAATACCAGCAAGTCATAGCAGTGTCTCTTCTGAGACAACCACTTGGTTGCCTATTTCAGGCAAACTTCTCAGATTAACAATACTTACTTTCTTCCAACAAAAAACAGAAGCAGCTTACCCTGTCCTAGTGAAAGGGAAAGTCAAGCCTGATCCCAGCAGAAATTCAAGGTTGGAACTAAGCATCTCTACAACTCAATGATAGTAGGATCAGAAGAAGGTTGAGCTTATTTTTGGCCAAATTTTTAAAGTATCACTTTTTAAATTTGCTCAATTTGACATTAAAGAACAGTTCTGCTCTTCTCAAGCAGGTTTTGAGGCCTTGGGATGTCCACAGAGAAAATGGCTTCCTGTAAAATTACTATTCATTCTTTAACACTCTTCAAGATGGCTATGTCCTGGTTTTTATTTGGTTTTTTTCAGGGTGCTTGTTTTTTTTGGTTGTTGGATTGTTGGTTTTTTTTTTGAAACCCCACCAAAGACACAAAGTTCTGGAACAAGAAAAATTTGATGTATTGTCAAGGTGGAATAATACAATATTTCTATGTATGGTAGATAACTGACAAAAGCAAATGCTTTTTTTAATTAATACCCAATATATCTTTCTTAACACCTCCTGAAGGATTTAAATATAGATTTAAACCTTTTTTCCATATTTCAATCACTACTGCATACTTTGCAACGATGCAGCAAATAAACTGCTTAATCCCTAGCTCAGGACACCAAAATTCTATTTGTAATCCTGACACTCGAATAAACCTTCCTAAAAATCCATCAGTGCAAGTATATTTATTTGTTGAACAAAAGCAAAGAGGAGGGAAGGGCAGCGTACCAAGCACTGAATCCTTGCAGTCATTTTCATAGGAAACATTTCCATGTTTGATCTTTTTGTCAACTTATTATGAGGGAGATGCTCCTTCCTGAACACTACCTGAACTTTGGCAGACCAATGAGGTGACATTTACAGGCACAGGATGACAAACTCAATCTCATTAGAAACAGAGAAAGGAAACAGGAAGTTTTCTTTACAGCTGAGCCAGGGAAAGATTGTCCAGTTAATATTACAAGACTCTTGTTGGCTTCAATACCGAAATGGAACAGCAGAAACAACTTAAAATGACCTAAATCCCTGTTGCATTTTGACCTTCTCCCACTCCTTTCTACCCAACTTCAAAAACACACAAAATGCTTCCTACAACAACACACCCTGCCTTGATCCAGAGGTAGCAGTGACTTGATAAGCTCTGACATGTTTGTAGCATCATCCCCAATAGCTGGAGTAAACAACATGACAGGTTCATCAACAACAACTTGCTCTTCATCTTTAACTCAGATGCTAGTACAGAAATATGCATATCTTTACCCTTCATTAACCACCAACAAACTATGCACAACTAGCTTAAAGCATATTTCTGCATAATCAAGAATGGAAAAAACTATTTAATTCTTAAATAGACTAGCTCAAAAGTGTTGAAAAAATACATACAGTTTCTCCTTAAAAACTAGCTTAGTGAAAGGAAAACAGAGGGCAATGCAAAATACTGCACCAAAATCAATATATGGCAGAAAACAAATGTAACCTAGAGAAGTGCAATTCTGTGCCTGTGTGACAAAACCATACTGCATTCAGAAAGTTTGGGAATGCAGAAGCAGGAAGATTAAAACAATTACAGGCCATAAAAAGACTGAGTAAGATCAGCTCCACACACAGCAAAGGCAAATTTAACTTCATCTTTAAGTGAGAAACTCTCAGCATGTGGGTAACCCCTCTAAAATATATTATTTTCAAATTATCAGCAATTATTTAAAATTATTTTCATGTTATCTGCAATACAGTACTGATAAGATTCCATTACATTCTGTGAACTTCCATTTTACTGGTAAGCAAAGGCAAATTCAGTTAAATAGACACACAAAGTCTGCTTCTCATCTCTCCAAATGGTTTTACCAGACATAGCAGATTTGTAACAATTCCTTGTTTGCCAATTACCAAAGATGAGACACCAAAAAAAATATTTTTTAACAAAATTATTCAGGTATTATTTCCCCCACTATATCTTACTGATTTCACTGTAAATAAAAAGCAAACTATTTATTATCATTAAGATATAGGTTTTTCATTAAGGATAACTAACATGCTGATGTATTGCCACAATATTATTTCCCCATGTACAATTCCTAAATGTTACATCTGCCTATCATAAAATATTAAAGGCTACCAAAGTACTCAATTCTTTTATTCTGCATTCCAAACCATGGACATCATGGCAGCAAAACTCACATATCAATAAATACACAATTATAAATCACTGCAACTTTTAACTATACTTTTTAATAAGGGTTGCAGAGTATGTGCTTAAAAGCTTATTTCCATTTTCTCTTTCATGTTGAGAAAACACAGCTGAATATATTATTATAGTCAATATACATTCAATATAGTCAATATACCATGAAAATTCACAGAACCCTGAAGCACTTCCAGTAAGCAAAATAATTTTAATAATCTTACATATATATTTTCAAATGTACTCCTCTAAATAATCACTTTTTAAGCATAATATGGGAAAACAGCTCTGCCATCAGTGTGTCAAATGTTGGCAATACTGATTAAATCTACATTTGGCAACCTATGGCCCAGAAAGCAATTCCTACAGGACAGCAAAGACCATGGAGATCATACGGTGTTGACTCCACCTCCTTCCTCCTGGCTACTGCTTTATTTGCCCAGGGTTATCACTGCAATCAGAGCAGCATGCAGCCTTTTCCAGGCAGTTAGCAGAAAGGAAAAATCCAGTTCCCAGCTTCCTCTTAATAGCACCCACTGTTACTTAAGTGGAAAAACAGAATTCTCTCAATGACTAGTGAAACAGACGCATACATACACACAAGTACATAGGTGTATATGAAGCTTTTTTTGCTTGCATTTTCTTAAATAAATGCTTTTCATGCAGCAGGAATGAAAGATCAAGAGGTCTGACTGTCAAGTTGTGACTCAAATTATGAGCATTCACCTTCCAGAAGACCAAGAGTACTCACAATCAATACCAGCTGTTCTCACCATAATCCCCACTACTGGTAAATTGCTAAGAAAGGTGAGGAAGGCAAGATTTCCATAAAATAGTGGGAGAAAAGACACTCTGGTACTGTTCTAAAAAAATCTGTTTTAAGAAAAACACAGAGACAATTTATCAGCTTTGTTGCAATCATTAAAAGTATAATGTCACTTAAAGAAAAGAAATTGTCACTTAACATACTTTCATGGAGTATCAGGAAGAAGATCCTGGGTGACTGAGTTCTCTACTTTCTTACCAGGACACTAACTCCAATGATGAAAATATTAATTAATTTAGTTTAAAAAAATACAATAATGAAACAAACTTTAGTAGCATATGAAAACTGGAGCCTTCGCCAGCTCACCAGAGGAAAGCAGCTAGTCCAGCCTTCGGGTCTGGAGTTCCTGATTTAATGAGTAGTTATGTTTACAGCAGAACCAATGAAGTTTGGTTTCCCATGGATTTGCACCTACAAAGCCCTGTGGCCACTTAACATTAATTATGTCGGTTGCCTCTAAGCTTGCCCATGTCTCCCTAATATCCTTCACCTCATAAAACTCTCCATTTGTCCCTATATTCCCATATCCAAATACGCTTGCTCTCAGAACTTTTGTTAATGCTCAGCTTTTTCTCATGCCCTTAAACCCACCTTCACGTACCATGGGCTCCATCCCCCATCACCTTCCCATCTCTGCACAGCGCTAAGCAAGAGGCAGCATATGCTGTAGCTGGTGTGAAGCTCAGTGCGTGCTGGTCGGCCAGCTGGAGACCACCTCTTCACTTCCAGGAGGAGCACACCAAATGCCATGACCTTCTTGCCTTTGTGGGTTTTTGGAAGGAGGGCTCTTGCAGCCCTTCAGATGTCATTTGTCACAGACTGAGGGAAGGTAAGCTTTCTTAGACCTCTCTCCGCTCTTAAACTGACTGGGGGTTGACATTTATTAAGGAAGAAAAGACACAAAGGGAATGTAAATGATATTTCTTTCCAAAGCTGGCGTTAAAAGGTAACTCAGCTCTGGTCATTCACAAAACATCTTGAAAATGCCCACTCTCTTCCTGCAGCTGAGGACATCTTCTCTATTTCTGCACAATTCATCCTGCTCAGAGGGACCAGGAACAAACAAAATTGACAAAAAGTAAATTTCAACATTTCTATGCTGCACCTTGTGGGCAGCAATGAAACTGTCAACAAGAATTACCATTTCATTGCCCTGACAAGTAGCAGAAGGGTCTGGAGAGATTCACAGGGATGGCCACCACAAAACGAAAGCCACAGAAGGACAAGAGCAGCACTCACTCCATCTGGGATAGTACACATGTAACCAGGGCTAACAGAAAAATGCCCGTGTCTTTCATTGGGGGCAGGGGAAAAGGATACTGACGTTAGCAAATATCAACTAATGACAGGCTAACATTAATTACAAATGCTAAAGGAGAGCCTAACACACAGAAACGACCTGTTGCTACCAGAAACCTTACTCTGGTTTCCTCCTCTACCACTCCCTTTGTGACTTATACTTGTTCGTGCCTTGAGGACAAAGAACAGGTCACACAAAAAACAACTGCTGCACTTACAGGGGGGCAATGATGCTTCAGTAGTTAAGTACTAGTCTGTGACTCATTAGACTTAGATAGCATTTCCAAAACCTTCCCAGGCTTCCAAAACTCCATCTACATAGCATAATGCAGTGCTGTGTAGCTAGGTCAAATACCAGAAGGAATACGGACACATCAGCACTGCACTGCACCCAAGCTGGAGCATCCATCCTGCTTCTCAGGGAGTTCAGATCCATCCAAATGGTGCTCTGCTACCACACGTAAGCACACCCTTAGTCATCCTGCCTCAGAAACCAGCCATAACATGACAGCTTTTCCTTGTATCACCAAGAAATGTAATGAAAAAGTATCTGAAAAGACAAACACTCAGATACTAAAGTTAGGAAGAGCAGCAAGTATCTACAATAGGCAACACACGTTATTTAACATACAAGATACAACCTCTGAAAAACCTCATTTTAGCACCCTTCCTCTCTTTATGTCAGCTTGGCCCCTACAGTTTACAAATTAGGGCTCTGACTTGTAAATGTTAGTAAATATCTCCTTAAATGTTACTCAGTGTTTCCACAATTGTATACAGATTCTAGAGAACACTACCCTGCAAGAATAACATCCAAAATAGGTTTTAAAAATAAAGCATTCTAGACTATTCTAACATATAACCAAAGGCTGAAAACACAGGTCATTTCATAAAGAAGGGCATGAAGAGCACAATACTTGAATTATAGCTGCAGAGTGGAAAAAATAACAATCCACAATATCATAAAAAGTAGCATTTCAAGTGTCAGATAGATTCTGTTTCTAAAACAAAGCTCAAAGCCTGAAACACGAAAACAAGGAATCTAAATTCTGTGAATCACACTTCTCACACCAAGCAATCAATAACCTCTAAATCCAGATGCTGGATGAGTTTGTCAAAAAGGGAAGGTTCCATCTCGAACTGTGTGTGGCTGTGAACACCTCCCCCTTTCGCAGCAGCAATATAGATCGCCCAGGGCAGTTTGGTGATTCCTTCTTTCAGTCTACGTAATTCCCATTTACTTAGTCATGGTATTTTTAAACGTGCCTTCAGAGGGACAAAATAACATAAAAACACGGAAGGGAACAACCACAGCAGCAACACGACACTCGTCAAATTCACAAATAAATTAGCGACCAAGCCCAGGGAGCACAATAAAACTCCATTTTACGGATCATGCATTCAGAACTCCAGCCCAAGGAAATCCTGGTCGTGTTTCCCCCCTCAGCAGGAGCGTGTCTGGCCACACCAGAAACGTATCTCGGCTCCTTCGCTAACCTCCACGCACATTCCTACACCCCTTAGGAAAACAGTGACAGCGGATATAAAAGGAAAGGAAACAATGACATTCTTCTCATAACGACGTTCGCTACCGCGTCCAGTACGTTAGACCCAACCGGTCAGCGCTACACCACGACAGTTTCTGCACTGGTTCCCCTGGCACAGCCGCATTCCCCCCAGCAGCAGGCTGCTTTCCCTCAGCGCCCAGGCCAGGTATTCCCGCTCTCCTGCGGCCGCCGCAGCCCCAGGCAGCTGCCCGGCCGGGAGCCGCATCCGCTCCGGGGGCTCGGAGGAGACCGTCCCCTCGCAGCCCGGCCGCACACGCCGCAGGGAAACGCGCCCCGGCCCCGGCCCCGGCGGTGCGGGCTCCACGTCAGCCTCCCCCGCCAGCGGGGCGCTGACCCGCACCGTCCCCCCGCACCCGCTGCCCCCCAGGAGAAGGGCCGCGTCCCGCCGGGCCCGCCCCGCCGCAGGCCCCGCGCCGCCGCCTCGGCCCCGCCGCAGCCCCCCAGCCCGGCCCGGGACGCGGCTCTTACCGCCAGGTCGGGGCTGCGGGAGTCCCGCTGCGAGACGGCGCGGATGACCCCGGCCCGCCAGCGCCCGCTCTCCGGCGGCTCCTCGCCGCCGCCGCCGACGCACAGGAACCGCTTCCCCACCAGCTCCGGCCGCGTCTCCACCGCCACCGCCATGGCCGCCGCCGCCGCGCAGGCACCGCACCAGCCGCCGAGCCCGCTGCTCTACGGGCCGCCCATGACGGGAGCGGCGGGGAGCGGGGCAGGCGCGGGGCTGTGGCCGGAGCGGCGGGCGGGCTGGGTGGGCGCCCGGGGCCGCGGCCTGACACCAGCACCGGGGGCGGGGAGGGCCGGGGGCGCGCGCTCCCTCCCTCTCCCCTCCCTCCCTCCCTCCCTCGCGCGCTCGCTCGCTCGCTCGCTCACCGCCGCGCTGCGGCCCCGACCACTCCGCCCACGTCGCCCACTGCCATGGAGACCGGCACCACGCGCCGTCTCCCTCCGCCAGGCAGCGCGCGAGGCGGGGGGCGCGAGCGCGCGGGCGGGCGGGCGCCGCTGCCGCGCGGCAAAGAGTCCGGCCGGCGGCCTCACCGGCCCCCGGGCCGGGGCGGCACCGGGACCCCGCGGGGGCCGGAGCGCTCTGCGGGGGCCGCGTCCCGCCGGGGCAGCCCCGCGGCGACGGGCGCGCGGCCTCACCTGCCGGCGGGGCGGGCCCGGGGCCCCCAACGAGCCGCCCTGCCCGTCCCGAGACGCCGCCACGGGAGCCCGGGCGCCCCCCGGGCGCAGCCGCCCCGCCCCGCCTCGCGCCGGCCCCACGGCGGGGTTCCAGGTACGGCCGCTGCTGGGGGCTGCCCCTCGCGCGGCGCCGGGGGCTCGGGACGCCGCCGCTGCAGGGCGGGAGGAGCGGGGCCGGGGCTGCCCCCCGCCCGGCCTGCTGCCCCCCGCCCGGCCTGCTGCCCCCCGCCGGGCCTGCTGCCCCCCGCCCGGCTCGGCGTCAGCGCGGCCCCGGCAGCCCCGCCTGGCCTCGCTGCCGGCGGGACCGCAGGGCCCTGCGGGAGCGCACCCCAGCTTAGCCCGGCTGGGAAGCTTCTAGAGGGGTAACGCTTCAGACCTAGAAGGGATTGTTGGATGGCCTGGAAGGGAGGAGATGAGAGCGGGCAGCGCGGGGCGTGGGCTGCACCCCGCGGCAAAGCCATCTCTAGCAGCAGCTGCTGTCACCGCCTCATGGCTTTCCGTGAAGCTGTAGTAAAGCCGTGTTCGCGTTGTAAAAGGGTTTTTATCCGGCACCTTATCTAGAGGTGTAAGTTTCATGAACTTCTGCCTTTCTTTACTGGTGTGCTCGCTCTCAGGAGAGCGGGTTAATGATCTCTCATCTAGCACCAGAAAGCAAATTTGAGTAGTGCACCTCTGAAAAAGAGATCACGAGGCAAAAGCGATAAATCAAGAGTGCCAACGTAGCGCATTCCCATGGATTTCAGTGGAACAAATAACTGCTGGTACAAGAGAAGTTAATTAACATAAAGAAAAAAAAAATTAAAAAATCAATTCATTATTCGCCATGACAAGTTTTTTTTTACAGTATTAGAATAACTTACAAGACGTAACATTGATATAAGAACCTCTAGCTGCCTGACATCCCACTGGCAGCAGACTAAGGACACATGGGCACGTGCTCCTTAGAAGCTGTGGAAGAAACCACGGTGCATTTGGAGTAAATGAGGTTTTCACATTTCAAGGTAATGCTGCAACAGGCAAGGAAGTCCTGCAGTCTTGCAGAAGTATGGAGCAGTTATTCGTGTGAGATATAAAAAGAAGTTACAAGGGCAACTAAATATTAATCATATCAAAACTCTTTACAGTTTTATTAGATTCTCTCTTGTTTAGCTGAGGAGTAATTCGATATTATTTCGGAATTATACACTTAAGTGGATTATATTAGTGTGCAACAAACCATAAAAATGTCCAAAACCAACCCTTACAATTCTAATAGACTACTTGGGAATTTACCATAGAAAATACTAAGAATCAAGTATTTTTCATTTGTTCCAAAAATTGTTATCAAAGTGCTGACACCATGATTATGTTCTAGTACAGATTAGAATCCACTAAAGGTTATTGTTCAGTGCTGTATCATTTTGTAGTTGTTATCACCTGAAAATATCAGCAAGATCAAGTCTCATCAGCATTTAGATGTTCATTCCTGTGCTCAGCTGCCAGCTCCTCTGTACCAAGTGAGAAGAGCAGGACCTTTGCCCAGCTCCCCAACACCCCACCAAGTACAGCACTGCTCTTGAAAAGCTTTTCACATAGACCAGGAGAAAAGAGTTTAAGGGAATGCCTTGGCATCTTGTCAGGGCAGCTTGACTCCTTGGTCACCCGCATCTCAGCTCTTCTCTCTTTTGCAAACAGCTATTCAGCTTTGAACAGCTTTTGTTGCCTGAAAGTGCTTTAGGAGTGTCAAAACGACTGTGTTCAGGTGGATCAGCACCCATGGGTGGCTGAACATCAGCAACATTATTTTCTTACCCTTTTCTCCTTTGCTTTCCTTCTTCCCTCCTTGTTTCTCTGAAAGTGCTGGAAACTGGGTGAGCTCTACATGCTCAGGATGTGGACAAGTCAGTTTAGAGCTCTCAGAAGCAGCAAAGCAAAGTAATGATGCCATGCTGTGGCTTGAGGCCTGAAGATAGTTTGGAGACTAACCTTTAGACACTCAGGCTCTGTCACACTTCAAATAGAGCTTCTTCCTTTCTCAGAAGCCTTTCCAAGTGTCAAACCAGTACCTTAATTTCCTTTTCAAAGCAACATCCCCATTTTCTTGATAAATATTGTGCAGTACTTGAACTGAAAATTCAAAGTGTCAAAATGGGGAGGGTTGAAAAGATTTGGGATGGTCTAGATTTTCTCTCAAAAATCAGTAATTTCTACTACAAAGCTAACTTTTTATTTCCAACTGTTTTACCTTCTACATAGAGTCCATGGGCTTTTCTTAATGCATCCTACCAAACAAATCTTCCTTAAAAACGTAATTATTTGGGTGGCAAGGAAGTCCTTGAGCACTGAATGGGTCATGGGTCCAGAGGAAACTGGCTTTTCAAAGATGGCTATTTGATGCAGGTGCAAACACTGCATTAAACACCTGGGGGTGCAAAGGTGCATGACAGTAAGGGTTGTGGTTCATGGGATTACATCCCCAGCTCTACCACTAACATCCCATGTGGCATTTTACTATTACACACGTCATAGAATAATAGAATCATAGAATCCTAGGGGTTGGAAGGGACCTCGAAAGATCATCCAGTCCAACCCCCCTGCCAGAGCAGGGTCACCTAGAGCACATCACACAGGAAGGCATCCAGGCGGGTTTTGAATGTCTCCAGTGAAGGAGACTCCACAGCCTCTCTGGGCAGCCTGTTCCAGGGCTCTGTCACTCTCAGAGTAAAAAAAAAATTTCTGATATTCACCTTAAACCTCCTATGCTCCAATTTGCATCCGTTACTCCTTGTCCTATCACTGGTCATCACTGAAAAAAGCTTAACTCCATCTTCTTGACGCTCACCCTTTACGTATTTGTAAACATTGATGAGGTCACCCCTCAGTCTCCTTTTCTCCAAACTAAAGAGACCCAGCTCCCTCAACCTTTCCTCATAAGGGAGATGTTCCACTCCCTTAATCATCTTTGTGGCTCTGCTGTCACCAGCTGTCTACCACCACAAATTCCATTTTAGGGCTGGGAACTGACCACTCCTGATCTTTTCCTGTGCCTTGGCTTTCTCACTTGTAAAAAAGCTTCAAATTTGCTGCAATATTTACAATGCAGGTGAATGCAGCACCCCACAGTGCCCAAGTATTGCCTTCAGGGCTTTCTCAATATCATCCTGGCTGTTGCTACAGCACAAAAAGGAGGCAGATTTAAGTTTATTGCATTTGCTAATTGCCCCAGCCATATCTGCACTAGAAAACACTGTAGTTCACAGGGTGCCACTCCATCAGTGTTAACAGTAAGGAGCACTACCAAGCCTCTGAGTGATGTTTCACAGTCAATGTTCTAGCCTAGAACAACACACCCTCATTCCAACTTATTTTTGTTCCCATTAATGAGGTATCAGCAAAACATGGCTGAACAAATTAAATAAGTAACAGACCCTCTTCCTCAGGAGCTTGCTGACATCTTAAGATATTAAGTCATCCATATTTCCCCCCTTCTTTCTTGTCACCCTCATTTACCATTGCCTTACACTGGAGCCAGCAAAACAGACCTTATGAGCATCCCCCATCTGTTTTAAATACAGTCAGCCAACTCGGCCCCATGAAGCTGCAAGGGCAGGTTCTGCTGAGCCCTGGGGCTTCTGCCCCGAAGCTGCTGAGATGCAGCTGCCGTGGGGTGGCACCACCTTTACCAGCTGCCACTGCTTTCTGCTAGAATTAAGTGCAGCCGGAGGGCAGAGCATCTTTAGACCAGCACTAACCTTGGTACCAAACAGCCCCTCCCAATCCTGAGTAGTTTATACCCTACAGAGGTAAAGAGCAGGTGGACAATAGAGATAATAAGGCTGCCAGTTAATCTCCATCTTTCCCTGAATACCTACAGACTCAGTTCCTCAGGTGGAACTTCAGGGCCCTACTTTAGCCTTATCAGATAATGTCTCCATCTAAAACAACCTCTTTGAATGTGCTTGGAGGAAAATGTTCTCAGTTTCTTCAAGCTGGGCTAATGGTCACTCGGTGCAAATGCAAGCACTGAGAGCAAGGGCACCACAGACAGCAGCAGTGTGACAACGTTTGTGGCTCTGCTGTGGCAAACCCAGAAATATTAGATCTCCATTCAGGTTTCTTCCCTACATTTCAGCGAGCTGCTGGTGCCAGCTTGAGGCTTTGACACATCTCAGGAATAAGACCCTACCAGAGCTCTCCTAGGACAACAGAAGATGTAATGCCTGGAAGAAAGAGCCAGAACTGAGAACAAATTCTTAATCAATTGATCAGATCTGCTTACAGAATAAAATCCAGAAGAGATCAGGCATGTTCAGAGCCTAAGTAGCCCCACAATGCTGCATTTCCTCCTGAAAAGACCTACTGTTTGCTGGGCTGCTCCCAGCAGCAATATTCCTTTCTCCTGTCAACAACTCACTCAAAAAACCTGAAGCCAATCATCATTAAAAGGTAATTAATCACCTTTCCAGGAGCCTTTACTTCCAGTATTGGTTCCTCCCACTTGCACCTAATCTGTATAAAGTCCAGTAAGTTGTTTGCTACTGTTTGTAGTGTATTAGGTAGCAGTTTGATCCTGTGTATAGAAATGCTTGGTTCTTTCCCATAGTCTGCTGGGTCACTAATTTGGTGAGTTATCCAGTGTGTGAGCATTTTTATTGTTTTTACCTACTGGTGAAGGCTTGGCTATTTCTATGTTTTTTACAACTAGTAAGTTTCCAAGATTAGCAGGTGAGCAATGATAAAAAGTAAAAAAAAAAAAACACAACAAACAAACCTCAAACAGCAACTCTGAGAACAAAGGCAGTTATTGCTTCTACAGTAGACTTTTATCTGCCAGAACCTTGTAGGTGAGCTTCTTTCTGTGTTGGATGAAAGGTGTTTAAGTAGATGGCTATGAGTAGATACCCCTACTGATGAAAATAATAGGATATATTTAGCACTGAAGTAAAGGTATAGACCTTCTTTGAATTAACTGACAGCTGAACCCTTTAGAGGCAGGGGTTGAAAGCTTGCCAGCAGCTTTAGACTGAAATCACTTGGGTGTTGGTATTCTTTATAGTCATGTAACCAAAATAGGTAATAGTTATGGTAAAAAAATGGCTTATCATGCTGCTACACAATGAACAGCTAGTGAAAAGCTTTGGGGTTTAGGAAAACTCTAAAGATGAGGTGAGAAAGACCTGAGTTTAGCCCTCATGAAACCATGCACTAGTTAGGAAAAATGATTTGCAATGTTATTTATGGCTGCTTTTCTGTCTG
The DNA here is from genome assembly GCF_020740795.1 of Apus apus. NCBI lineage: Eukaryota > Metazoa > Chordata > Aves > Apodiformes > Apodidae > Apus > Apus apus. The sequence goes on from NC_067285.1 coordinate 31,772,977, forward strand.
GAAAAGAAAATAGGAAGTTGTGTGGGTCGTTCTGAAAGTGACATAAAAATAAGAGCTCATAATCACTTTTAAAAATGTTCTTTTAGCTAACTTTTCTTTTTGGCCTTTCGGTTCTGTAGTATCCTTTCTCCTCAACTTCTTTCTGCCTTAGCCTAATTCTCTTATTATTCTGCCAACTGAATTCCTTTGCATTTTCATCATATAACTGTAGTACTTTCCTTATATTTTTTAGATCATTAAGCATAGTTGTTTGGTATCAAATTTGTATAAATTACTATCACATGTACTAACTACCATTTGACAAACTTGTCTGGTGGCTGTTTTTGTGTGATGCTAATTCTTCTTTCCATCTGCCAGAAAACTGGCTCCAAATTGGATTAACACCAATACACAGGTTTCTTTCCTATATTCCAGCTGCCTGTCTTGTTGAGTCTTTGTGACAGGAAAGGCTAACAAATTGGTGTTAATTGTGCCCTGCAATGCAATAATAACTATTATTTAACAATATTTACCTCTTTGGTGAGGTTTTTCATAATATTTCATAGCATTGGATGGCACAGGATGTATGCTACTGACTTCATGCTGATCAAGCAACAGGACTTTCTTCTTTTTCCTGGCACTGCTTTCCCAATTAAAACCATCACAAATTTTCTACTGAGCCAGTAACTTCTTCGATTAATTTACTGTTCTCATTAGGAGTGTTCCAAGGTCTGCCTGTCACATTTGTTCAGGCTATGCTCAAAATTGGCCCTGGAAAAGGAATTGATTTAAGTCTGCCCTTATTGCAAGAGCTATAATGAGACATTACATCTCATAATGGCAATCTGAAAAGGTACAGACCTACAGAAGCAGAAAGACAAGAAGGGACTTGCTTATCTTCTTGGACTTAAGAGCAGAAGATTGTGCTTGGTTGTTCCTGTGTGGTTTAATTGAAATTGTCTCAAGAGTCATGGACCAGGTGAGGTTGGAAAGGACCTCTGGAGACTGTCTAGTCTGACCCTCCTGCTCAGAGCAGGGCCATGTACAGCAGGCTGCTCAGGGCCATGGTCGGTCAAGTTTTTAATATCTGCAAAGCTGTAGACCTCAAGGTCTCTCTGGACAGCCTGTTCCAGTGTTCAACATCACAGAGGAAAAAGCATTTTCTAAAGCTGAAATGGGATTTCCTGTATTTGTTTGTGCTCATTGCCTCTTGTCCTTTCATTGGACACCCATGAGAAGAGGCTGGCTCTTTCTTTACTCCAGCATCATAAAAGATTCCAGCCAACTGCTCGTATTTGTATTAGTAACACCCTGCTTATTAACAAGGCCTATATTATACATTCATTATTGATTTTTGTGGTTCCAAGGGCATCCAATTAGCATTACAGATCAATGCTCCCAAGTTATCTTACTTGGGTTCCCATCCCAGCAGCACTGCCTGCTCACTGTGTCAGCATCCTTGCAGCTGCTCAGGTTGTCCCTCTCTCCTGTAGTGCTCGTGACCTTAGACTGGAAAAACTAGAGGCAGAGATGGGCTCTCCTTGCCTCAGTTGCTGAAGCTCAGCCAGCAGGTAGCTCTCTTGTCTTCAGCACATCAGCTCTGTGGGTGCAAGCACAGAGCAGCTGCTGTGGTGTACACACCAGGGAGTTATCTCTCTCCCTGAGCTAAGTCCTAACTACAGGTAAATGTCTAAAACTTAGAAAAGTGCATGCTCTGCAGCTGCAGTTTCATTCACAGTAAACATATTTAATTAGAAAAAAACATTCTTGAAAAGAAGGAATAGCAGAGAAAGATGTGCTCGGTTCTCAGTAGCTGCAGATACCTGCACTGCTCCTGTTCCCGGTGTAACTGACACTCTGTCATTTCTCTGTATAATTTTTTTACTGTTGCATATGATTTCTGGGCCTGAAGTTTCTATTAATTGTAAGATATCAGTCTTTTCAAGCGCTTATCTATACAGGGATTTATCTGTTCCTGTCCCATAACATTTCATAGGATGATATGCAGGAATCCTAAGGAACAATCTGCTTTAAGGTGTACAGATTTGTAATATTTAAAAAAGGGTCTTATTACAACGCCTGTTGCAGAAATTTTAGTAAGATGTCTGCAGGTGGTTGCCAGGACGCAGACCTGAACTCAGACTGCACAGATCTGTGGGTGACCTACCTCCTTTTGGTGAGTGGTCTGAAGCTGGGCTTGTGCTCATGATCAAGCCCTAAATCCAAGAAGCTAATGGGTGCCAGGACTCTGTTACCCTTTCTATATTTAGATACTGTTGTTGCTTAAAGAGTAATATGTCAGAATTCTTGTTTATCTCTAATATTAGAAGTAGCTGAAGGGAGGCAAAAGGAAGAATAGTAATTGAAGATAAATCCTTGTATATCAGTCCTTTATTTTTCCCCTACCTGTCATCTCTTCCCTTTTAATCAAAATGCTGTTTCCAGAAAACTTCTATCTGGTATTACTGAGTCGTGGCAGTAACTACATGGGAATATTCATTACTTGACCACATCTGAAGAAAGATTACCCCAAATTATAAAACATCAAGTTGCAATTGTAACTGCAATGAGAGAATACAGTGTGCAGAAGCTTCCCCAGCACAAGCTAGTCTGTGTCTAGAGGCACTATGTGTAACCCGGACTTCAGAAAAGGCCAGCGAGTCATTTCTGCTGGCTTTATGATGCCAGTGATGCTATTTACCTGAAGCAGACTTTAGGTGACTGCACAGCACTTCATTTTTGATGATTCAGAAAGGTCAAGGTCCAAGGCAGGTAGTGAGCCAGCCTGCATGGCTGTGTTGATGTCCTGGACTGGAGGGATGTTCCCTTTACAGGAAGAAGCCTCAAATGGCTCTTATTAAGCCTGTAATTTGGGACTCTCATGCCCAAATATAATGCAAATCTGCTGTCTTTCTTGTTTGAAATTACTGACAACAGAAGGATGAAATGGAAGTTCAAGGAAACGGTTATAATAAGCACCACCTCAAAGCCTCCAGCTGACTCCAGTTTTCTTATGTCTTAGCCTGCTTTGAACCCTCTAAGTTCTGTTCCAGCAATTAAATGCTTGTGTTTCATGTTGTTTAAGGGAACTTTTTAAATACAAGAAAGGGTCCAAAATCACAAATTTGGTGGTAACTGCTAATCCATATGGAAGACTGATGTCACTGAGAAAAGAGACTTCAGGGGTGGTTACAGCTGCGATGCAAGAAATAAGGTAAGGGAAGAAATTAACATCTTCTTTCCAGCATTTGCATGAGCTACAAGACTTTTTCTATGACAAGGATGATGGCATTTGGGTATTTGATTGGTATCTGAGAACCCAGTGCGTCAACCACATAAACTTTATAGATACTGAAACCATAAAGGAGACTTCATGTTTCTCAGTTCAACTGATCAACGCTCTTAATTGTTGAGCCTCCATCATTTGTGGAGTTAATGGTCCTAAGTACTTGAGAGAGTACTAAGGTTCCTGAGTTTTGGGTTCCACTTTGGATTTGGTTTTGTTTGGGTTTTTTTTGTCCTTTTTTTTTTTTTTTTTTGGTGTTACTTCTGGTTTCATGTATCTTGGTGGATTGTTTTTCAAAACATGGGAGAGAGAATGGAAAAAAGCATGTGAAAGGACTGGGTCTATGCAGGAACATAGTGGGAAAGGATGCTATAACAAACCAACTCCTGATTCTCATCATTGACTTGCTGGACAGTGCCTTTCAGTGTCAATTTCTGATGGCTGCAGGTTCTTCCAAGTGAATTCTAGGAGACAAGGGGTATGCAAAAGAGGGTAAAACTCTTGTGGGAAGAAGTTTTGATTTGTCTAGACAGAGCTTCCTTGATATAATGTAGATAATTGCTCCCTAGCCTCCTGCAGACTACCAGCTTAGAGCAGATACAGCACCAGTGTATTTATGCCTGTTAAACCAGAAGTTCTGCCTATTGTTTTTCCTGCCTGCATCAATTTCCACTGCTATATTCCAGCTATGTTATACCAAGACATTAAACATTCAGCATCCAGAATGTCTAGACAGGCTGTAAGACTGTCTGTGCTCCATTTTTCAGGGTCAACTTTCCTAAGAGCTAAAAGACTGTTTGGAAAGAGAAGGTGCCAGAGTTCCTGGTATGAGCCACATCTTCAAACTGCCTTCTGAAGTGAGTACAGCGTAACACACTGGTAGGGATTTCCAGCAGTGCACAAAATTCCTGTGTAAGCCTCCCCCTGCTCCCCAGAGAGGCTTCAAGCCTTTGACAATTATTGCTAATGTCCTAAGCAGCTTGTGCCTGTATTCTAAGAATAAAAGACTACATAGAAATGGACCCTGTTAGTTGGTAATGCCCTGTTTAAATAACAGGGGAAAGAACTAATGGGTGGCTTCCTTGCTGCAGAAGATGGGAAAGATTTTTCTGAAACAGAAACAAATGGTTTCCATTTAAAATACGGGACCTGTGGACCAACAGAGATATTTTGCTGTGCGTAACTGCTAGTTTTAGCACTGCTAAACAAGCAAGCAAACAAAAAAGCCGAACTTTTTGCCATGTAGCTTTTTCCCTCAGTGCTGACCTCAGTGGCTCTCTGTGTAGTAAGAAGCAAGGGCTTGTTTCCTGCAGAATGGAAGTGAAAGTTGCCTCTAGAAGCCTTGAGACTGAAAGTTAGATACAATATAAGGGCGGATGATACTGTTGATTGTACTTTATACCATAGAAACCTTAAGCTCTGAAAAGACCCTAGGAGAAGCCTGGGAGGCTTTGTTAGAGGTGTGGAGGAAGGGAGGACAATCAGTATCTGAGTCCTTGTGCTGCTCACAGGAGTGAGGACAAAAGGGTGCTCATATCCATCTGTGTCTTTGGGGTCCATCTGAGCTCCCTCTTCCCTGGGGGGGCTGAAGATTCCTGGGAGACTTTTGCTAACCCATTTAACTTGCAACAAGAAAGGGCAGCATCCCTGTGGAAGTGCTTAATTACCTTGTCTCTTTAAAGCAAAGTATATTTTGCTGTATTAAAGAAAGGTGAGCCCTCCAAGAACAGGGAGAATCAACAAAGCCTTCAGACCCATAGTCAGAGTATTAAGAAGCAGCAGGCAAGAAACATGCCTGGATCAAAGATGACAAACAACGAAATGTGACTGCCCAATATGGTGGAGTGGTAAAAAGATAACCTTTTGTTACCTCTATTCATAAGACTAAAAGGTAGATGGCAGATTTGTTATCTTATGCCATTTGAAGTCCTAAAGAATGAACCAGCTAAAATGTTCAGTATATGAAAGTACTGGAAAAAATGTGGGTTAGAGCTAGAATTCACTATAAAGCATTTAGGGACTAGGAAAAAAAGTAATTTAAAGAAGCTTGCGGTTTAATTTGTCAAGAGATTGAAAGGTGACTTAAGCATGCATAAATTATTGTGGAGAGTGCAAAAAAGCTCTTTGTCACTTAAAACAAAGCCTTTCTCTATTCAGAGGAGAATGCAGAGGCAATTATTGGGAGAAAAGGAACTTGACCAATGAAGAAATAGAAAACATTGCTCCAATATAAGATAAAAATAGGATATTGTATAAGAAAAGCTTCCATAAATGCATCTGTTGGTCAGTAGTTTTGACTAGACCTGTTTTAGGATGAACAAGGAAGGCATAGTGAAGTCAGCTGGCAGAAGACTGACTTTCGGTTGTACGTAGAATTGCTATCCTGGCTCACAGCAGTGGTCTCCTGGTGTAGCTCTCCCAGCTAATTGTGCTGTGCTGCCTTGGAAGGGTGGAAGAGGGAGGAAAAGAAAGGGAAACCTGATAGCCAACTGTCCTTTACTGGCAGCCTTTTGACTTGCTGGGTAATGTATGATGGAGTCCTTCAGCTCTTGGTTCTGATTAAGCTCCTCTGGAGGGGGAGTGTTTGAGCTCTGCATTTCGGTAGGGGGTGGGATGTAATAAAGGGAATCTAAATATCTAGAAAACGTGTCATATTAGGGTTGTTTCTTCAAGGAAAGATGTGATAGCTCAAGTACTGGTTTCAGTTTTAAAAGTTTCTGCAAAGGGAAATGAAGTTTTCCTTCCATTTTTGGGGGAGACATGATGAAAACTCCCAAATACCCCTTGACTCAGCTTAACTTTGATATAAGGAAAAGTTTCCCAGTAGGATAATGAAGAACTAGAAAAAATACCTAAGAAAAGGTGTGTAATCTCTGCTGACAGACTTCAGGAACAGGTAGAACAAGGTATCTGTCCAAATGACAGTGGGTGATCCTGGGTCTGTTATGCAGCAGATAAACTTGGGGTCCTTTCTGGTTCTATTTTCTTCTGCCTCTTCTGGACTGATAGCCTTGGGGTGGTGCACTGTTTAGCTGGAGGCTATGACTTTGTGCAAATGGATATTGTGCTGAACAAGGTTCTAAGTGTTGCCAAAGAATGTATGTCTCCTTCATTTCAAGTAAAATCTATCAGCCAGTTCAAAAGGCAAATGTTGTTCCCTGATAAAATGCAGCTGGTGTGCATATGAGTTTAGTCAGCAGACTATAAAATAGCATAAGGTTTCCATAGTGATCAGAAACATCAAAAGTAGAAAGTGTATTTAAAAAAAAAAAAAAGATCTCCAACAGATTGCTATAATTATTAAATGTGATGCATCACAAGTGGGGATGGAATATAGCTGACACGATATTACCCAGACAGGAAGAAATGTGGCTTTGGTCTCTGTCTCAGTATACAGATTTCAAAACCCAGGGAGAGGGTGGGTCACCGGATGCCAGAGGATGTGTAGCCCATCATTTACAATGGGGTTTGCTCTCAGGAGAGAGGCATGTACTTACTGTGACATCCAGCTGCAGCTTTTGAATAAGTTAACAGCTTTAATGCCAGTCTGCTTGGGAACAGGGAAGAATAAACTATGCAAACCTGTTGAGTGGACTGTGCTGCTGAAATGCAGGGGTGTCTAATCCTGGTGTGTAGTTATACCTACCTACACAATAATATTTGCAGGCCCATGTGCAATACATGTCAAAAACATTTGTCTATAGCTTCTGGATACAGAAGGAGGGGAGCAACAGGTGTGGCACTGCTGCTTTGTGAGGCTGTCTCAGGTATTCTTGATGATGTGGAAATCAGTTCCTTTGTGGCCTCTGCTTGCCCTTGAGGGGCTGCATCTCATATGCTTTCAACTCCAAATGGAAGCAATAATGTAGGATGGACATACAACTGCTGCCAGGAGAAAGTCTCAGATGGAGCAGTTGTGAACTTTCCCCTTCCTCTTTAGATTACATTTCCCTTAAAAAAAATTGTAAGGGGTGCTCTTAGGTTTCTGCCAAGAAACAAAGACCAGGGGGTATTTAACCCATTGCAACCAGTCTTTAAAAATTGACACAACCAATCCACTGTTGCACAGCCTTTTCACAGAGTGATGACTTTTTTTTTAATAAAAAAGTAAGCAGAGTACCCTCTTAATATTTGTACTTTTAATCAGGCTAATTGGATTCTGTCATAATTTCCTGGTTCTATGCTCTCATGCTGCAGTCAAAGCAGGCTAGTGCTGGGGTGACAGGAATGCTTTGGCTTTGTATTGACAGGGCTGTTCTGGATTTCTTTCAGTCTTGGCCTTATCTGCTTTCCCTGACCTATAACTTACTGATTTAGCAGTGCTATATCTCTTTCTTTTGTAGTCTTGGGAAGAAAATAAAATAATCCCTGGGTCTGATCTTGCATTTGCTGACTTCTCTGCTTGCTAAGACTTACCTCTGCTATGCAGTTTAGTCATCACAGAACCCCAGCTGGATGCCTTAACTCCGAATTCTGTACTGCTTAAAATACAGCACTAACTGAAATAGGACCCCAGGAAAATTCCTTCAAGAAACACCCCCCCCCCAACCCATTAATTTAACATCTTGCTCCTGCTGCTTTCTGAGTTTTCAGGCTTTGCATTAGCAGGTATGTCTGCTAACATGAGAAGAAATTATGAAAATTCTAATGATTTTATTTGTTGATATAGAAGCAAGAGCTTGAAAAGGAATGTCAGACTGTGTAACAAAGCTATGAGAACAACAGTGGTTAAACCTACTAGATTAAATGGACATTTCTTCATTTTTAAAAACTTTTCCTTTTTCAGTAATTTGGTTCTTTCACATTCCTAATTTGGAGTGTTAAATTTCACACAAACATGTTTCTGAAAAAAGTTAACTTATGGCCTCTTGGTACACTGTCTGTCTCTGTATTGGAAAAAAATAATCACTTAAGACACAGCTGTTTTTGCCATGTTCCCCAGCAGGATGTTGCACGGGGAGGCTGGAACACACATGTGAGCAAGAAGTGGCATGTCTAGAATTTTGTGCGAAAGCGTTGGCTGCTTTGATTTAATAACATTTCCAGTGTTGCCCAACAATTGCTCTCAGATGGAATCCCAGTAAGGAAGTAGAACCAGTGGGCTGTTAATTGATCAGAGCCTGCCTTTGACTTCATGAATAGGGAAGATACGTGAGGAGTCAAATACTTGAAGGTAGCATAAACCATAAATTTCAACCATGTTCATTAATAAACAGATATGGGAATCACACCAGCTTAGCACATGCTAAGAAACAGTAATCTTCACCCATTCTGTATTCTGTTGCTTCATCAAATAAACTGTATCCTCTGTTCCATATTCTGGCTCAAAAATAACCAACATCTCTGGTTAAGATTCAGTAATAGAAAGAATTCTGTAATTTTTTCAAGTTTTTCTATAGTCAAAGCTTGTTTAGAAAAGATGTGTAAAACAGCAAAGTTCAGAAAAGCCCAGCACCATGACTAACAGAGGTGCTTTTTTGGGAGCTACATGGAAGTGGTCTTTGGGGAGCTCATCCTCCTAATGCAGGGGGCCAAATCCCACAGTCAGCATCAAATGCTCTATCAGAAACCAGCTAGTGTCTTCCTAAATGTTGCTCAACTGCTGTTTCCACAGCTGCAAAGCAGGGAAAATGTTTTGTTTACCTGTTAAGGAGGAGGAAGTTAAACATTATTGTTGCTATGCATACATTGTGCTATACCAAAGAAGTTCAAAGAAAATCATGGGCAGGTGAACTTCACAAGTGATTTTCCAAGCACTGTTAAAACTATTTAAGGCAACTTTTATCTATATTAAGTGGCTTTTGTGGGGGCTTAAAAATATCCTATAATGAGATAGCTGTAAGTCTCTTTCTTACATAAAAATAGACAGACATATGAGTAAGACACCCCAGGTTTGAATAAGTACATGGCATGGATTTAATTGCCATGCTGCTCCCTGTGTTTCTGCTGTGCAGGAGTGTTGATTATCATGTTGTGGGAACTGGAATACAGGGAAATCCATGTGGCATCCTTGTGCCTGTATGTTGGAGGCCCAGCAAACACCACCCAGCTTCTTGCACCAAATTAAGTCTCAAAACATTTTATGAAATAAAGCATAATCCTCTTAGCAAGATATATTACTCTTAGGAGCCATCTGCCTTTACCTTTTAAAAAAAAAGGCCTCTTTGAATGTAAATTTAGCTTTCTGCTGGAGACAGTATTGCCATGGCAACAAACACAAGAAAAATAAATGCCTTTATACAAAATAAAGAGTGGCTTTTCCTCTTAAACATACTCCATATGAAATAAAATATGTAGCTATGGAATTAATGTATACACTATCTGATAGTAAAACAGAGTATCAGTCTTTTCCTGGAATTGTTCTCTGAGATAGTATCAAACACAAAATAGCTTGCAGTCAAAAGATCTATTGTGTACTTGTTTAACATGCTATAAACCAGGGTTTGCAGTTTGCTCTAGATGGGCTGGAATGCTACAAACTTCAGCGGAGTGTTATGCAGGCAGCAGGATCTGCCTCTGTGCTGGGGTTTACAGAACTGGACTCTAAAATGTAATCTTTCCCAAGTAATTTATATTATGAATGCTTCGCTGCGCAAGCTTGCTTTGTACAGTCTGCCACTGGAGAGGTTTGTTATTCCAGGGGCATGGAAGCAGTGGTTCAGTTTGCTCCTTTCACTGACTGCAAGGAAGAATGCATTCAGGTTAGGCCTGTTTCAAAAATAAGATTGAAGAGGGCTGTACTTTAAACTGCCCACAAATGAATTCCTCTCTACTTCTTCCTGCGTTGGTTACCCCCTGCAGAGGCCAAGGTGAGGAGAGACCCAAGATAGCCAACATCACTATTTTTCAAGACCCAAATCCGTGCATGGTAAAAATAAAGTTTATTTTTAAACTATTGTGTACTTTCCTACTTCAAGCTTTGCATTTCACAGTATACAACTATAGCAAACACTGTCATTGTTGAAGTGTTCCATGTTAATGTATTTACCCTCTTATTTCTTTCCCAAGTCCCTTTCAGCCTTTTGACCTTACAAGTTTTGTTTGAAGGCTGCATAGGAGGGAAGATGCCTGGGGCTGGGTTTTGGTGGTTTGAGGAGGTGAGGAATTCTGGTGCTTGCCTACAGAACAGAAACCATCCTGCACTCATCTCACACCCCTCATCTGGATAAGAATAGTTTGCAAAGATGAAGCTGTTCCTTCTCGCTGCATGGCAGGCAGGGAAGCTACGTATTATCCTTACTTAAAGACATTTGAAGAACTAATTTCTGCTGCGGGTTGTGACGCTGACCTTGTCATGTCATTCGGGGTGAGAGTCCCCAGGAATGGCAGAAAACAACCCCCTCCTCTTTCCCTGCCCTGCCTGCTGAGCGGCAGCAGCAGCATCGCTCGCCTGGGGCTGCTGCCTTGGCTGTTCATAGAATCATAGAATCATAGAATCCTAGGGGTTGGAAGGGACCTCGAAAGATCATCTAGTCCAACCTCCCTGCCAGAGCAGGGTCACCTAGAGTACATCACACAGGAAGGCGTCCAGGCGGGTTTTGAATGTCTCCAGTGAAGGAGACTCCACAACCTCTCTGGGCAGCCTGTTCCAGTGCTCTGTCACTCTTACAGTAAAAAAATTTTTCCTGATATTCATCTTAAACCTCCTATGCTCCAACTTGTATCCATTACTCCTTGTCCTATCACTGGTCTTCACTGAAAAAAGCTTAACTCCATCGTCTTGACACTCACCCTTTACATATTTGTAAACATTGATGAGGTCCCCCCTCAGTCTCCTTTTCTCCAAACTAAAGAGACCCAGCTCCCTCAGCCTTTCCTCATAAGGGAGATGTTCCACTCCCTTAATCATCCTTGTGGCTCTGTGCTGGACTCTTTCAAGCACTTCCCTGTCCTTCTTGAACTGAGGGGCCCAGAACTGGACACAATATTCCAGATGTGGCCTCACCAATGCAGAATAGAGGGGGAGGAGAACCTCTCTTGACCTACTAACCACACTCTTTCTAATACACCCCAGGATGCCATTGGCCTTCTTAGCCACAAGGGCACACTGCTGACTCATGGTCATCCTCCTGTCTACCATGACCCCCAGGTCCCTTTCACCTACACTGCTCTCCAGCAGGTCAGCCCCCAACCTGTACTGGTGCATGGCGTTTTTCTTCCCCAAATGCAAAACTCTACACTTGCTCTTGTTAAACTTCATCAGGTTTTTCCCCGCCCAAGTCTCCAGCCTGTCTAAGTCTCTCTGAATGGCAGCACAGCCTTCTGGTGTGTCAGCCACTCCTCCCAGCTTGGTGTCATCAGCAAACTTGCTGAGGGTACATTCTGTGCCCTCATCCAGGTCGTTGATGAAGATATTGAACAACACCGGTCCCAGTACCGACCCCTGAGGGACTCCACTAGTCACAGGCCTCCAACTAGATTCTGCCCCGTTGACTACAACTCTCTGACTTCTTCCTTTCAACCAGTTCTTGATCCACCTCACTGCCTGATCATCAAACCCATACTTGATCAACTTATCTACAAGGATGCTGTGGGAGACGGTGTCAAATGCTTTACTGAAATCAAGATAGACCACATCTACCGCTCTACCATCATCTATCCACCTAGTAATTTCCTCATAGAAGGCTATGAGGTTAGTCAAACATGACTTACCCTTGGTAAAACCATGTTGACTGCTCTTGATGACCCCCATCTCCTTGATATGTCTAGAGATAGTGCCAAGGACAAGTTGTTCCATTACCTTTCCAGGGATGGAGGTGAGGCTGACCGGTCTATAGTTACCCGGGTCCTCCTTCTTGCCCTTCTTGTAGACTGGAGTGACATTTGCTATCCTCCAGTCCTCAGGCACCTCTCCAGTTACCCATGACTTACCGAAGATGATGGAGAGTGGACTAGCAATGACCTCCGCCAGCTCCCTCAGCACCCTTGGATGCATTTCATCCGGACCCATCGATTTATGGATGTCCAGATTATGCAACTGATCCCTAACCCAATCCTCATCTACTATGTCCTCACCTATCTTGACTACTTCTGGGGTTATATGAATCTGGGGCTCATGGGAAAAGCCTGCAGGAGTAAAGACAGAGGCAAAGAAGGCATTCAGCACCTCTGCCTTCTTCATATCCTCTGTCACCAGGGCACCCACCTCATTCAGCAGTGGGCCTATATTGCCTCTGGTATTAGCTTTGTTGGCTATGTATTTGAAAAAGCCCTTTCTACTGTCCTTAACCCGACTTGCAAGGTTAAGTTCCAAGGAGGCCTTAGCTTTCCTAGTTGCCTCCCTACATTCCCTGACAACATTCCTATATTCCTCCCAAGTGACCAGTCCCTCCTTCCATGATCTATAGATTTTCCTCTTCCACTTGAGTTTCCCCAGCAGCTCCTTTTTTAACCACGCTGGTCTCCTAGCTCCCTTACTAGATTTTCTACCCATTGGGACACACTGATGCTGTGCTTGCAAGAAGTGGTCCTTGAATATTGTCCAGCTATCTTGAGCCCCTTTACCTTCTAGCACTCTGTCCCATGGGACTTCCCTTAACAATTGGTTGAGGAGGCCGAAGTTTGCTCTGTAGAAGTCCAGGGTTCTGGTCCTGCTGGAAATTCTGTTCCTCCCACACAGGATCCTGAACTCCACCATCTCATGGTTACTGCAGCCAAGGTTGCCATTGACCACCACTGCTTCAATAAGGCCCTCCTTGTTGGTGAGCACAAGATCCAGCAGCGCTCCTCTTCTAGTCGGCTCATCCACCATTTGCATTAAGAAGTTGTCATCAATGCATTGGAGGAACCTCCTAGACTGTGAAAGGCTGGCTGTATAAGTCTTCCAGCAGATATCGGGATAGTTAAAATCTCCCATGAGGACCAAGGACTGCAGTTGTGAGGCTGCTTTCAGCTGCCTGTAGAAAGCCTCATCAACTTCCTCATCTTGATCAGGAGGTCTGTAGTAGACCCCCACAACTGTGTCACCCATACTACCCTGTCCTTTAATTCTTACCCACAGAATTTCAACTCGCCCCTCATCAGCCCCTGTACAAAACTCAATACATTCTAGTTGCTCTCTCACATAAAGAGCAACTCCACCACCTCGCTTCACCGACCGATCTTTGCTAAAAAGCACATAGCCATCCATGGCCACATTCCAGTCGTGTGAGCTGTCCCACCATGTCTCTGTTATTGCTACCAGATCATAACCCTTAGACCGCACACAGACCTCTAACTCTTCCTGTTGTCACGGGAGGAAGGGTGAATGGTGACAGTCATGGCACAGGCAGAACTTTCTACCACCTGCTGTTCAGAGAAAAGAGGAGGCAGTCTGTTTCAGCAACACGTTCCCCTTTTACGTGTAGCAGCAGCTCTGCGTGAAGTGTGGAGCTGGTATGTGGGGACGGGTTGTGATGGATTGGGTGTCAGGGAGCAGGCAGCTCCTCCTGCCTGTCCCGACCTGCCCGACCATCAGCTTGTCAGGAGTCCCCGGACTAGGTCGTGCTGTGACTGCCTTGTCCCGCCTTGGGCAGCGGCTGGTAACGCCGCGGCCGGGGAAGGCACAGCGGTAACGGCACGGAGGCAACGCGAGGAAAAGGCGAGGGGCGAGCGCCTCGATCCGCCCTTCCGCCTAGAGGTGGTCGCTGCGCTCCGGCGGGAAGAAATGAGAAGGGGAGAAAGGCTGTCTTACAGCATTCCCAGCTAATTACTCCTGTCCCCGCTCCCCCCGCGGTCCCGGCCCATCCCCAGCCTCGAACTCGCGGCCCCGCCAGCCTCGGGACCCCGCGCGCCCCGCCCCTCGCCGGGCGCATGCGCGGAGCCCAGGGGGCGGGGCCGCGGGCACTCGGGCCCGGTGAGGGACGCGCCGCGGCCGCCGCCATCGCCATGGTCTCCTGGATGATCTCCCGGGCCGTCGTGTGAGTGCGGGGCTGGGGGGAGCCAGCAGCCTGGGCCGGGGGCTCGTCCCGTGGGTGGGCGCGGGGCTTCTGTCGGCGGGGTTGGGCTGGGGGCGGCGGCGGGAGGGCGGCGGCGCGCTTGTCCCTTCTTCCCCGCTCCTCTCAGGTGGGCTCCTGCGCGCCCCTCGGGAGCCCGTGGGGCCGCCCTGGGGCCTCGGCGGGGCCGCCTCGCCGCCCCAGCGCGGCCTGTTCCCGCCGCGCCCGGAGCAGGTGGGGTGCGGGGCGGCTGTCTCCGGGGGCCGCTTGGTGCTGCGTTCAACCGCTCCGCTCTTAGGCGTGTCGTGAGTTCAGAGCGCGTTCCCCCCCGCCCCGGCCTGGGCAGGAGGGAGGTAGCGGGAGGGACGGTTCTGCCCGGGGGTGACACTGGTCTGGCAGCAGCCGAGCTGTGCGGTGCCTCGGAGAGGGTGGCTGAGCTCCCAGAAGCTCTCGCAGCCGGCACCGGGCTCCTGGTGGGCACGGGGTGTCCCCCCTGGTCACCGCCCCGTGTCTCTCCCGCTGTGAGCGTGTTCTAGGGCTGCAGCGCCAAGCAGCTCGGGCCGCTGGTGCCCGTCACACGGAAGCCGTGAGCGTTGCTTGGATCCCAGTGAGCCTACCAAGTCTGTTTGGTAGCTGTTTTTCTTTCTGACTTGGGGCAGAGCTGAAAGGGCGAGAAGACTTGGGAGTATCAAATGCGGGTCTGTTGAGTATGGGTCCCCAGCTGATGAAGGGGTAGACTGACGGTGTTACTGTGCGCTGGTCTTTGTCAAGCTGAAATGTTGGCAGCCCAAGGGTCAAAGTTGCATAGGTGAAAAGTAACGTCTTGCATGTTGTCCAAGTTCTATGTGAGAAAGAGTAAACTCCAGTGCCATTTTTTGTCTTGGGCATTGTATGGTTCCTTCATGAAACTGATGGGTTGTTTTGTTAATTTGAGTAATATTCCCTAGTAAATATTGAGTAATATTTGAGCAACTGAGTCTTCCTCCTGCTCCTTGCTGAATAGCTCTGTGACTGTGGGGGCCCTGGTGCTTATTGGGTCACTGGATGTGAGCTTTGCTGTGTGTGACTTTTTGCCAGGCAAATGAAGTGAATCTGCTCACAAAGCAGTCCAGCAAACATCTGAATTAGTGCCAAGGATGTAGCAGGAGTGTATGACCCAAAGTAGGATGTAATAGGATTTCCCTGTTTTGTTGGTGACAAACATCCCCTCAAGCTGTCTGGTGTCATTGTATCTGAAAACTTTTATTTGCTGTCAGAAAGCTTTCTCATACTGCCACGCACATGTTCCTGCTGCGATCCAGTCGCCTAGATAAGTAGCAGTCCTTCTCCCTCTCCCTGAGACTTGTCAGATGATTGAAACTTGTGATGCAGAGCATTGTGTTCCAGGACTGGCAAAGGACAACACTGGTTTGGAAGAGAGAGGCTGTGGGAAGAATTGCTGTTCCTGCACTTTGTCAGTGTAGCCTTCCCATGACCAATAACCCAGCGCTAGAGGAGAGAGGCATATGCTGACTTTCTGTATATCAAATGTAGCTGCTGAACCTGTTTCTACTTTGTTACATAAAAGCACCAACCAGATTTTTTTTTTTTTTTCTTCTAGCAACAACTTAGACTGCCTTGGTTCTACCTAAGGGTAGTATCAGCAATGCTGAGCACATCAATTTCTAATGGCCAGGTTCATGTGAAGCTAGTGTGAAGCTAGTGGTTTTTTTCCCATGCAAATTGCAAAGGGCAGTATTTGCACAGAGGATTAAGTCCTCTCTAGGCCTAACAAATAGCACAGGGACTGAAGAGAAAAGTTACTGCTGTCCACAGATTTATTGCATGAGGCAAAAAAAGACAGTGTATTGCATTTCTGTTGTTGGGCTTTCTGGTTGCTGTTGGTCACTCATTTGTGTGCCCTGATTATCTTTTCTAAAAAGGGAGTCCTTAATATTTATGAATCCTCTCCGCCTTCTTGTGTCCATGTTTCTATCTGTGGGACTTAACTAGTTTGCCAGTGTTCAGCTTCCCAGAAAGGGAGAAGTGTTCAAAGAGAACTTGGACAGCTTCAAGGCTATTGTTTAGCTTTGCTAATAGAGCAAAATTCCTACGGAAAAGGAAGATGAGAAGCACAGAAGTTGATGTAGACATGGGAGGTCTTAATTTCAGTGGTCTTGAGACTGCCCTCATTGTCCTCTTCTCCCAGTGTCCATTATGCTGTCTTTCTCTATTTGATTTGTTTTCCTTCCTGGTCTCTCTCCAGACACACCCGTTCCACTGTCCTTGTTTCTGACTTGTGTGTCATGAGTTCAGAAGGCGTATGCTACCTTTTCCTTAAATGCCGTAAGAAGGATGGGCGTATTTTTAACTACTACACAGCTGTTAGGACCTGAAGTTCTCTATTATTTATGCAGTGTTTTAATTTTGGTGTGGTGACTTCTGGTGTATGTGAGAGCTATGCACATCCTGTGCTGTCTGCAGCAAGACCAGGAAACTGTTCTGTCGTGTTTGGGCAGCCATCAGGAATACCTGTTCTCTTGACTGGTGATTGGAAGGTGCAGCAGTTGTTCTGGCTGCAGCAGAATTCTCTCCTGACTGTCTTGCCTATTTTTCAGGGCTGAAAGAGCATCAAAATATTAATTTGTAGGTGTGTCGCAGTGCCCTCTACTGACTTTTGGCGTGGAGGACTTGTTCTGACATGTGTCCCCCAAGCAAACTGACTTCTGACTCGCTTTAAGAGTTTGCTGTTTGGGGTTAATCAACTCCACTAAAATAATTTAGTTAAAGCTTTCAGGAACTAGGGAATGGAGCTACTAGAGAATTAGAATTCTTAATTGCATGTGAATTGTCTCGGAGTCATGCACAGGAAACTGGGAGTGGTTCAAATGAATCGCTCCACATAATTTTTGGCAAAACTTCATTTTAATGAAACAATGTCCCTTTGCTCTATAAGTGGTGTTATACTTGGGCATCTAAACATGTGAAATACCTTGTACTAATTGCATGTCCTCTCCTTTCTGTCAAGAAGCACATAATTAAAACATTTTTCAGTTAGAAGTACCCATTATGGGGTGCTGCTGTAGCAAGTATAGGTCGTTACTAATTCGAAAACACACTGGCTATTGCAGCAGTTTTTTCGGAACAATTACTGCAGGGTTTTTCCTTTTTTCACTTCCAAACCCAACAAGAATATAGTAATTCCTTTCAGAGTCTCAGAAAACTTCTCCAAGTGGTACACCTTGTCACGTGCTTAGCTTTAATGATGAGAATGGCTTTTTAAATTTGTGGCTGACCATCTTGTTAACTCTAATGGAGCCTGGGCCTGTTTCTTAGTCTGTTTGGATTGCTCATTCTTGTAATTTGTAAGGTCTGAGCAATTGTGTATGCATCAGTTGCTGAGACAGTATTTAATAGTAAACACACAGTACTTGTCAGTCACAGCCTGGTATGGATGAGATCAGACTATCCTCTTGTGCCAAACAAAGATGTGAAGCATCCTAAATACAAAGTAGATGGCCATTTTGTTCTTGCAATCTGTTAAAGCAGACTGTCTGCTGTAATCTGTTAACTTTTTTTTCTCCCCTCCTCACTTAAAAATGAGAGTTCCCCCATCTGTGTTGCTTTGCAACACTCTCTCTACCCTCTTGTTTTAAGTACATGTTTTGTTTTCAGTCAAGCTGGTCAGTAGTCGTGACTGTTGGGTAGGAGAGTTGTAGTGGTTCACAGGAGAATATAACTATCTTGTGTACTAGTAGTTACTTCTCTGTCTGCTCATACTTAGAATGTCTGCCTTCCCAACCCATTTTTAGAGCCTTGCAAGGAACAAAAGATGTATAAGTAAAAGATTTGGCCAGCATTTCTTGATTCTGATATTACATTATAACTGTAACTACATGAAGCTGAACAAAGACTGGTTGAGGCCCACAGGAGGTGACCTGGAGGTAAGGAGTAGTATTAGTCTTTCAGCTTTTGCTACTTTACATATTGGAGCTGCTTCTTTCATGGTAGTTTGCAAGGCATTCTCTTACTCTGCTTTTAAGCTGCTGTTGTTCAACGTTTCCAGGCATCCACCTTAGAAGTACAAGACACTTGAGAACTGGTGGCAGAAGCCATAGCTGCTGCGTTGACTGGATTGTTGTCCAGAATATCTGGCTTAGCATTGTGGTGATGTTGTATGTAACTGTGTATGCTTTGTTTGTAAACCTGGATTGCATCTTGCGTTTGGAATATAGATTTTTTTAATTTACAGCAATAAGGACAAAAAATATTTAGTCTCTTGTTTGCTAATCAACATGCTGTCAAACATGTTGTCTTGAAACAACCATAATTCATCAGGTGGAATTAAGTAATGATAGCATCACGTGCTGTGTGGAAGGAATAGCTATGTACAGTCTGGTCTCGAAGTCAGAAGGGCCATTTGTAGGAGAGTTTCTCTGACTGTTTGTAGCCTGCTCTTCTTCTGACAGGATGGTTCCAGCTGGAGTATGAAGGATGTTGAGTGCTGTTGAATGCTGAATGCATTCCAGTTTCAAGGCCTATAAATTGCTGCTGCACTCCTGTGGAGAAAAGGAGTTTCTGTCAGAGTGTGAGTGACTGAGATGGAGAGATGTGCTGAAATGTCTGTCTTGCCACAGAACTACAAAGATTCAGTTACCATGTATCAGTTATCCTCGGCATTTCATGCCAACACTGGCCTGTTGGTGGGAGAGGCCATCCTTCCCCTCACTGTCTTTTCAGTCTCCACTTTCCACAGGGTCCAGAAGTTGTGTGGACACGGAGTGAGTCTGGCTGTTTTGTGAACCCAAGTGAAAATTAGCATGATTGAGAGAGGTTTATCTTTTGTTAGTTGCACTGACCTGCACCAGCTCATGCTTTTGTCCTGTAGTTGCTAGGTAAGTGCTGTGCTGAGAATTAAAAGTTGCAGGACAAAACCAGCATTGTTTTTGGCATCAGTATATTACCAGACTGGTTAACACATACTCTGAAACTACTTTCTTCACTTGCAAATTTTTGCTTATTCTTTCTTGTAACTGAAGCTAGTTCGAGTAATAACAGTGCAGCTGTTCTAATCAAACAAGGTGTCAGATTTTGGAAGGGTCTTAAATTTTATAGGTTGAAATCTGTAAGCATATGAAAGCCTAGGGATTAAGAGTATTGTCTCTTCTGTGTGAAAGTTTAAAATCATTTACATAATTGAGCAATTAAATAATGTGTCCAGTAGTTCAGCTTTGCAGGCAATCCTAACATGTACAGCAAAAAGTGTCTGCTCACTGAACTTGTAATGGCTATTCTGTAAGTTAGTGCAATGCAAAATGACTAGCTCTGACAATTTGTTAGAAGTAAGGGTCCCCACTGCCTGCCTGGCATGCCTTTCCTTAAATCAGTGTTTGATAGGCAGTCTAGCTGCTCTTTTTTCTCCTGTGTTGATGGGATGGTGCAGATGCAGCACATGCGTGGTCAGGGCACGCAGCTGGTGGCAGGCGGGTGGGTTGGAGTTTGCTCAAAACAGATGGAGCACAACTAGAGGCATGCTGTGGAGTCTGACAGGCTTACTTAATGATCTTGGCATGTGCTCTGTTACAAAACGTGCTGAAATACACATCTGTGTCCTATGCGTTGTAGATAAAGAAATACTAAGAACTGCATGGTCTGGCACAAAATGACATTTCTAATTAAAATGCACAACCTCTACTCCTTCATGTTCCACCACCAATGTTTGCTTTGAGCGTGTTTTAGGCTCTTGAGCATTTCTGCAACCTAGATGGAACAGCTTGTTTTTCCCTGGTTATTTTGTGTGTAGAGCCAATTCCTGATATGCTCACATAAGGCTGAGGAAGATACCAAGCCAAACTCTGATATTTAAAAAAAAAAAAAAAAAAAGGTTGCTTTGACTCAGTGCTTTTAATCCTTGATAAGAAGTTATTTAAAAATGTGTGCAAAACATGTCTGGCAGAATCCCCTGTTCTGGTGCTTCATGGGTAAAGAAGCTTCCTCTAAGCTTTTTGATCCTTTGTGTTCTGCTTTCAAAATTTATTAATTTCAAAATCTCTGTACTATTATGTGAAAGGATTAGGGTTTTAGAGAAGAAAATAGTAAAGCCAAAAGCAATACAATATCTCTGAGACTGTAACAGTTTATTGTTGGACAAATGAAATGAGGTGTATCGTCTATGTAGGAAAGATACTGCAGGTTTTTCTGTTGATCAGTGTGACTTGAAACATTCCTGGCCTTGGTGGCACTGAATAACCAATCTGAGATGCTTTTGGATATAGGGAAAGTAAAATACTCCAGAATGGCTAACTCTCTCTTGAGCTTTTTGTGCGACGTCATTGTTAGTTTCCAGTTCAGTTTATCACTGGCAAAGTAAGAAGTTGTTAGTTCTGTTTGCATGGTGGTTTTTAGCTAGTCTGCAAGCATTGACATGGAAGTGAGTTTAACTAGATGAATGTTTCCCCTGTGTTTATCATCTCTGAAATACTGCTTGCTTATCCTGAAGACAGTTGGAACTTGCATTTGATGATGGAAGCTAAGTGCAATTTCTTGCAAAAGCCTTGAACTCAATATTTAAATGCAAGGATTTCTGAGGCAGGCTTTTTCCTGAAGTGAGAAGTCTGATGTAATGTGCAAATAAAACTGTTGGAACTTGTGGTGCTCAAAGGGGAAAATCAGAAAACACTTAGTGCTTGTGCCTTCCCACCACTGTCTGGTTTTGTTATGTCCTTCCCCCACCCTGTTTTGTGACTCATTGATCAAAACCACGGACAGTGAGGAAAATGATCACTAGCTTAGAGATATCTTGTTACTTTTGATAGTATGAAACACTACCTTAAGCTGCAGTGCTAAAAAGAAAGGAAATTCTTTGGCTTTGTGCTCATATTACTCACTTTTGTCTGCTAATCTTTTTTCCCAGACTAGAACTTGGTTCTAAAACACATGGTTCATCTTACGTCTAAAAACATGTCTAGTGTTACTCTGCTGAAGTGTATTTGCTATTAGACTGTTTTAGAAGCCAGAGAAGAATCTGACCTACTCACTTTTTTCAGTGGTGAACGGCCTAAAGTTTACTTGAAAGACAGTGTAGCCACATTGACATAAAATACATGTTTTAAATGACTGCTATGGCACTATTACTTTGCCATAGATGCGTTATAAGCAGTGTTGGGTTTACTATTCTACATAAAGAACTTCGAGTGGTAGTTTTTCTTGACTAAAAATGAACTTTGAGTGCTTGAGACAAAATGGAACTTAAATTTGTATAAAGAGGATAATGTGAATCTGGTAAGTTACCTCTCCTTGACATTTGTCACAAGATGTTTCTGAAAAGGCACACATAATAATAGAATCATAGAATGGTTTGGGCTGGAAGGGACCTTAAAGTTCCAGCCTCTTGCCGTGGGGTTCTCTGTAACTTCTGGTTTCCTAGCCTGTTTATGTATTGCCATTCAAGCATATTTGTGTTAACAAAAGTAAACCTTTGGGAATTGTTATAGTGGACATTGTGTTTTTAAGAACAAAACCCAAACTCCTTTATTAATGGATGAGTCAGTAAACAAAAAACAAGAATAAATAATTTAGTTTCAGAAGGGAAGAAGTTAAAATATCTCCGAGCATGGTATTTTTGACTTAAAGGTGAAGTTACTAATGCAATTACATTAATAAGTTTGGTAGAGATTCTGCATGTTGTTGGTTCTTGACTTGGTGTCTGTCCAACAGCGTATTCAGAGTTCTCTAAGTACCGATTGTAAATGAGGAAGCTTTGGATTGACAGGTCCAGATGTTCTCATTGGTATCTGCCAAATGCAAACTTCATAGAAGAAGCCTTTTCCTGTGAACAATGGGGAAGCTTGGTTTTCGAATGCTATAGGAGACTTCAGAAATACTTTTCTGGGTCATAAAGATTAGCAGAATTGTTTGGAAATCTGGGATCTTAAGGCAAAAATGGAAGATATAAATAACTTCTCAAAAACAGACAAAAAAAAACCACCCAGCTGTCTGGGGAAGAGATAAGACAGGATAATTTTTACTTCAAGGGTTGGTGTTGTGTGGCTGTACTTTTTTCTTTGCTCATATTCTTGTATTTTCATAACATTTTCTTGAGAGCACCTTGAATCTGGTCTGCAACAATGCTATTAGATTCTAGGATGTGTAATGAAATAGAAACTTTCTTGGCCTTTGGTGTGTGAGCTTCACTTTTCTTTGAAAAACTAGCCAGCCAGATGACCATTCCGTGTTGTATGGCCTGTAGCAATATTGGACACTTCTTTAATGAAAAAAAAAAAAACAACAACATGGAACCCGTATGATGAATGCATGGTTATGTGCAGTGGGGTTTATCTTTCCTTACAAAGAGCTCAAAAATAAGATGTGGTTTTCTTTGGAACACATGGAAGCAATTCTTAGCTGGGACCCCTCCTATTTTAAATGTTAGTTTCCTATAGCTGATTATTTTTGTTGATGGTGCTCCAAAAACATTGAGAAGATAGTCATTTAGAGCAGCAAGCTGTGGCACAGTTGTGGATTTTAACTTGTAACATTCTCCAAAGCAGACCAGTGTAAGGCGAAAAAGCAAAGCTGACAAGGTAGGAGTCCAAGTGGAAACCCATTTTTTGTTAACAATATGGCATTCTGACGTATTGGAGGGATGATGGCTCAGGCAGAGATGGGAAAACTCCAGTGCAGTGACAAGTATTGAAGCCGCTTCCCAAAGCTGAAGAAAGCTTTAGGTGCAAAAAATGGTTGAAAAAAAAGCACCACTTTATAGTCTTAACTTGAGAGAATATAAACTTTTTTCTCTAATATTCAGAATCACCTGGGAAGTTATTAAACTTCCATAGTTGGAGAGTTGGATATGTCAGGTCACTTTTTCCATATACAGCTGCTGCAACAAGAGAAAATATGCTTGAACACTTTACTGCAAAGAGTTTCTCCCCATCTCATGCAGTTCAGATTTGCATGTCTATCTTGTGCTATTATGCGTGACTACCCATCGTGACTTTCATAAACTGGTGAAAGGTAATGTCACTCAGGGTCAGTATGTCCAAATTAGCACTGACAAAAAGCTGGCCTTGGATCCTTTTGGACAATTATTTTTCCCATCACTGAAAGATTTTGAACACAAGATACTGAGTTATCTTGCTTTGAGATTTAGATACAGAAATGGGTGAGGCTGCTTTAGACATTTTGTACAGGAGAATGTGATTTTTGGAGTTTTTTTGGGGTTTATCCTGGAGATGAGGTGTTTTGTATTTTTGGCAGTATTTGTTTTAGTTTGCTTCCATCAACTGCACAACTTTTGTTATTGAATTAGTATTGCTGCTCTTCAGCTGTGCAATCTTACTGTTTCTGTTACAGTTTTGTACTGGATGAAAGATCACTTTCATATGCACATAGGATTCTTACCTGGTCATTCCACCAGGATTGTGATCTTTGGGATCTCCAAGAGCTGAAGCTTTAAGGCTGTTAAGTGTTTAAATATGTGCAGGAGTTGGCAGTACTGAGGTGCTAGTATTTGCTTTATTCTTTCATGCTAGGTTTGGCTCTTCAAACATCCATGTATCTTAGCTTGTTCTGTTGGCATGGGACAGAAAGCCTTTGAAAGAAGTGGCCACTGACTATACATGAGTTAGCTAAAGTTACTGTAATCAGCAATTTTTGAGTATACCAGTTAGATTAAAATGTAAGGTGTTTGCAGGGTCTTTCCTGGATTCCTCTAGAGTGTCCTTGATAGCAGGGGCGTCATGTTCTTATACAAAGATTAAGACCTGATTGAAAAAATGTCAGAGCTTCCAAAATTATTTTGAAGACAACAAACACAAAGCTAAGAGTAGTAAGTAAGTAAATAAGAGAGCTGGTAACTTTTTTAACTTCAATTTGTCAAAACAAAACCTAAGTATCGAACGCATATGTAACCCTCAGGACAAAATTAAACACCTCATTCTTAAATTTGTAACATTCATGTTAACCTTATTTAGTACTTCATCTGCAATAAATTAGTCATGTCTTCTAGGACCTCATCAGAAGTATCCTAAATTGAGATCATCATGTGGCTAACAAAAATTTTCTGTAGGTGGTACCTCAGTAAATGTAAAGAACTCCTTCAGAAGCAAGTAAGCTCATATGTGTTTCTCTGTCAGTCACCTTCATTATATAAATTCTTTTAAAGCATAATAATCTAAAATAGTTTACTATATGTGATGGTTTCTTTGAATGTCCATATAGGTGTCAGCTTTCATCATTACATGAAAAAAAATAGTTCTGATTATGTTCTTGCTTACCTGCTCCATGGAGCAACTTTATTCATGCATGTACCAAATAGAAATAGAAAATACCTGCTGAAAATTCAGCTCCAATACTAGCTGAAAACTAGAGTTTGACCATTTTTTGAAAAACATGAAAAATAAAAATTAGTCAGTTGGTCTGTTATAACTGACATCTTTAATCCAGCTGTCCTTGCTGATAATTAAAAGAAAAGCACAGTAGAAGGGCACATATTTTTCTCTGAACTAAGTCATGCCAGGTTCTCTCAAGAGCTGCGTGAAAAGTAGATGATGTTATTCCTATTTGTTGGCTATTCTCAGTGCTCAGTTGTGCTCCTGCTCACTGATGCTACAGGTGGCTGCTGTGAGGCCACAAATACGTTACTGCTAGTGGTAAACAGTCACAGCAACAGGTGAAATCAGGGACTATTTAAGGTAGATTTCAAGGAATATAACTTATTTGAGATGTAACTAAGTGTTAGCAGTTTTGGAAATTAATATTTGTTCAGCAGGGATAGAATGCCGCTGTTGAGCTTGAGGTAAGAGCTAGGTGGAAGATTTGAGTCCTGTGATAAGGGTTACTCTGTATTGAAGGTCTTCAGTGTTTGCTCTTTATCATGTGGAAGTTTTTATAGATACATCTTGGTTTAGTTCCTCTGTGTGGGTGCTTGGAAATTATGAGTTCACCTGCTGATTGTTCTGCACACGTGGTGAAGCTTAGTAAGTCTGTAAACAGGAAATAGTCCTGGGATAGTCAGGAGGCTATTACAGTAGTGGGCAAACACGTATGCTAAAGTCATGAACTGGTAGGCATGCAGAGAAGTGACTAAGAGTTTTATAACATTTTTTGTTCCTACTAGGTTTCTGTTTTGCCTTCCAGTACTAGATTTTTGGAATTTTCTGTACTGCTGGGTTTGCTGGGCCTATTGACTGTATGCTTTGAACAGGACTTGAGAGCTAGTGTTTGAGGTTTTTTTGTTTGTGTAGTTTTGTTTTTTCAATGACACAGTGATGATGTCTCCAGGTTATATCCTTCTGTTAAAATATGCCTAGGCTGTCCAGCAGCACAAGGAAAGGTGACTGGTCCTGGACACAAGTTTCAGACACCAACTTCAGGCACAGGCATAGATTGTTCTAGTGAGATTTATATGCAGTAGCTTCTCCCCAAGCACTGTATGTGATCTATTTGTGAACAAGACACCTCTTGTTGTTTATCGGGGTTTTGTCCTGTCAAGTCTGAGAAGAGAGTGACTGGGAGAGATGTATTGTCAGAGCACTGATGCAGCTTCACTGTGTGAAAATCTCTAGGCTGACTCCTTAGAGATAGGGGCCCAGATATTGCTTTGGGAGTTGTTTTTTAACAGTACCTTATTCCAGACTGCTGCAGGCCCCTGAGAGAGGGCTGTTAGGATGCACATGCAGCAGTTTTGTTGCTGGGAGAGTGGGACTTGGACTTGTGTTCGGGGTATATTGCTGAACTGGCTAACAGGCTGCAAGCTGTGTAGGCTGTGAGTTGGAAGCTCAAGGTTAATTATTGGTGAAGGAGGCAGTACATCTCATGTTATCAAGTTCATTGTTAGTTAAGACCATGCTCTGATCTTATATTGAGTTATATAAGGTTTTGTGGGAGCAAGTTGAATGAGTAACAGACAACCTAGAAAATGCTATGAAACTTTCCAGTGCTTTCAGGTGGTTTTTAACTGCTTGAGTAGTTGTAATACTTCTGGTTATGTTGTTCTTTGGAAGAATCTGGCAATTGCTTTAGAGAATTGCAGCTTCCTAAGCTGGAAGGTTAATAGCTGCCTTGCTCTCCTCAAGAATGTGCTTTATTCAGTTCTGTCAGTGCTTCTGGGTATATTCTTTAACTGTGAAGTCTTTTTTTCTGTGTCTTTTGGGGATATTCGCTATATAAAAATGCTATGAAGATGTTAACAGACCTGCTTCTGATCTCATTCCTGCCTGTTGGTGACTATAATTTGGTCATGTAGTTGCTGAATTTAAGGTTTGCTACTGTTAGCAGACATGTTCTTTTAATGGGATTTATGATTTCCCCTGCTCCATGTTCAAGGTGGGGGTTGGAAGAAGAGGTAGGATGCAATTTGGTGTGAGGTTCAAGAGTCTCTGTAACTAGCATTTTTGTCTGTGTATTCTTTATAATTACTGGAATACGTGGGCTTTTAATGTAGATCATGATGGTTAGTGTTGTGTAGCTGAATGTTGTCCAGTAGTAACATGGAACTAAATTATGTCAGGTGTTGGAGAGAAAGACTTTGTATAGTGTTGTGTCTTTCAAAAGCATTTCAGACAAAAATGCTAGGGTGAACTTTTGTCTGGACATGTAAAAACCTAGGAGATAGCTGGCTTAGTCTAGATCTTAGTACCTAGTTGTAACCCAAAGGGAGTGTTGATGGACATGACTGGGGGTCTTGCATTTTCCATTGAATTGCAGGTTTGTGGTTTGTTGTTTTATTTGTTGAGTAGAATTCTTACAAATACTCCCCTTATGCTTTATTTTGAGCATGAGGTACCACAGATGCAAGCAGTTATAACTTAGCACATAGCTACCTTACCAATTCATAGCCAAAAAAGAAAAACCCCTCAAACTGCTTATCTCTTGTGGGAGTGGTTTACAAGTATATGAGTAGCATACAGTCTAAGCAAAAATATCTGTGCTTTTTCAGTGTGTGCTGACTGAAACCTCAGTGAACACATTGTTAAAGAGTATGGTTGTAACTGTCTTTTTAAAGCCAAGAATAGCCAGCTGAAGTCTCAAGCATTGTTCTTCAGACTAAATTTCATTCTGCTCCATTAGCAAACTTCCCTTTGAAAGAAATCTTGCTTGAACCAAATTTGCTAACCATCACATGGAATAGTAATTATAGTTCATATAGAAGTAATGCTAACAACTTCAGACCTAGTTGCTGTCTAGATACTAGAGTACAGTTAAAGCTTACATACCACTCACACAACTGGGAGTCATCTGTGTTGCTTCTGTGGTACTTCCATGGTGTCTGATCAGCTCTCAGAAAAGTTTGTGAGTGTATGTGACAGGAACGGAAGATGCTCCTGTCCTAACTTGAAGATAAAGACTAGTATTGGGAAGGGGAACTAGGCATGGTCAACAAAGGAAGTAAATTGAGTATTTATATTCGTTTCCCTGGTTTTGTGGAGATGGGGAGGATTCTTTTATTTTCCAACCTGCCAAATGCTGTCAAGTGATCCTTCAGGATGTGAGTGCGTGTTTCCACTGTAGATGCATACATTGACAAATGTCTGGCTCTGTATCGGTCTATGTGCCAAGATCACCAGTTGGTCCGTGGGTGGGCAAATCCTTGTCATCTCTGTTATCCAACTGGTTAAGGAAAGGGAGCTTAGCAAATACCATTGTCTCCAAAGTGCCTCACACTGAATGAGTTTCATCAATGGCTTTTACTGTAAGGGAACCCCTGTGGCCCTTGTCTTTCTGTATTTCAGAGGCACAAAAGAATGACGTGCCAAACAGTGTTCCTTGCTTCAGGCAGTTCTTGGGCAACCTGAACAGACAAAGTCTTAAATGTATTGTAGGTTTAATGGCTTAGCCTTTTGGGCGTCTGGATGCAAGTAGTCTTTCAGTGACTTGGTGGTTTTAATGTGTATTTATTTTAAAATTATTTTTAGTGATGGTTACTATTCAGGTTAAATATGCTCAGTGCTGGAGCAACGTCTGTGCAAGTGATTGATTTTTCAGTTATTGGTCAAACACAAACTCAGTTGCTTTGTTTCAGAAATGAATTTTTCAAATAGTTGTGCACTTGAAAGCTATTTAAACTGTAAGAC
Source organism: Apus apus (assembly GCF_020740795.1). Classification (NCBI taxonomy): domain Eukaryota; kingdom Metazoa; phylum Chordata; class Aves; order Apodiformes; family Apodidae; genus Apus; species Apus apus. The sequence continues at coordinate 31,801,209 of NC_067285.1, forward strand.
TATGGATTATGCAATAAGAGAGCCAGTAGATTGTTTTAATGTAGCTATATGGATACAGAAATATTTATTCAGGTTTCAAGGCCTTTTGATACTTTTTTTGCTTTATCTTTTGATCTTCATCTCCTAGTATGTTTGAGAAACATTTCTCTTTAAATGAGCAAGAAGCTGATCATGGAAGAGGCTGTACGAAAAAAGGAATGCTACACTAGTTGCTGAGTACAGCTGAAAAACTGAAATAGCTGGCAGTAAAATTACATGGGTAAGCAGGATTATCCATATATCTACTAGTAAAATAAAGTAAATGACATCACAGTCGGCTGAAATCTGTTTCCATCTGTGGAAACTGGCTTTGTTTTTGTCCACTAGTGCAGTGTGCTGATAGCTGGTGTCAAATGCAAACTGCACTTTAAAAAAGTAACCCTTAGGCTTTTAAATTTGAGAAGCCTTGGAATAATTGGGCACATCCCTGAAGTGTGTTCTACAGTTACTGTAGAAATACCAGAGGAGGGATGTACTTATAATGTTGTAGCAGTAGATGTTACTAACAACTTCAGATATTTGGGGGTTATCAATGCAAAGGGAAAGCTATTAGAAAATGCTGGGTGGCTATTGATGTCCATGGTAGTGGTTGTACTCAGGCTCCCTGCTGTTCATGTTCTGTGTTTCTGCTTCAATCAGCTGTAATGATGCTCTCTTTCCTGCGTACAAATCTGTCATGGATAGATTGAGGGTAAAAGTTAATTTGCTGATTTTTTTCAGCTACGATTAATGGTGACAAGCTGGCTTTTCTAGTGTTAAACTGCTTGGTAGCTTTAACTAAGATTAGATGACTTTGCCCATGTGAAGGAGATAGTGATGCCCGAGTTGGCAGCAGTATTAGGCCACACTTAAACTGTCAGCTCTGGGTGTAAGGAGCTAAAAACTTGACAGTACTGGTTCCTGTTATTGCTGGCTAAATGTGCTGATCTTTTCCATTTTAGTCCTATCTGTTCTCTTCTAGTGAACAAGTGGCAGGTTTTCTAACACTTCAATGTTACAGTGATACTCAACACTAATAAGTAATAAATGTATCATGGTGTTAAGTTGCTTGTTCTTTGGTTTAAAAAGTGTTTTCTAGAATCATTCTTTAAAAGAAAAAAATTACTACTAAAATAGGGATTTTTCTGACTCATGATTTAACCAGTATTGAGTAAAGTGACCATTAGCCAGTTGGAGATAACTAGCTACATGTATGGTGCTTGTCTTGTGCTAATGTTCTCATTTAACTGGAGGTTGTCTTTTAGCTTAGTTTTATGATCTTACTGTTACTGTAACAAGCTTTCTGCTTAAGGATCAATTTTTTCCACGAGGGTGTTCTCAAAATTCCCTTCTGTCCCAATTCTTGTTTCGACCAGATTTTAGAGAACGACATATTCAAAGGATAAATTGCTGTTTAACTTTACAAATAAGGCTTTTTAAAAAATAAAAGTGGTGCTTACTTGACAGTAAAGTGAGTGGAAAAACATAGACCAAAAATTTGTAAAGTGAAAGATTCAAACTCTCTTTCAGATGCTTCATATCAAGAAACTTATTTAAATAGCTACAGCCCACACATAAAACTTTGTACTATTTTTTGGTATTTGAGAGAGGAATTATGCAGTGGTCTGACAGTTGTTAGTGGTAGAGATATTCAGGAATGTCTTGTATCATTTCTTTGAACAAATGAATTTCTGCCCTGATAACATCTGTGTTGTGATTTTAGGATTAACAGGGCTTTCCTTATCTTTGATATTTAATAGCTATAATTTCAGCCAGAAGAGCAAGGGAAGGTGAGAGCCATTATAGCTGATGGGTTACTGAACAGAGTATTGCACAGGGACAAAAATTAAAGAGATGTTGTCTGCAAAATTTCATCAAAACAAAGGGTGTTTGGTCTCATATTCCTTCTGTTTCCAGATCTCCTGTTCTTTGGATGAATTGAGGCTTTTAAACTTGTGTTGTCTAGCTTTTTTCCTAGTTGGGACTAAAACCATTCAGGTTTATTGAGTGTTGTTTTTCTTGGCCTTGGAATGAAAGGTCTTTGGCTTGTAGTAGAGCTGTGTTTGGATAGGCTTCTACAGACAAGTATGCTGAACTGGAATTCAAGTAGTCTGGATTCTTTCAAAAGGCATTTCAACATCTGAAGCATGTAGGTGGGCTCTGCTGTGGTGCAGTACCAGCCTGCCTGTGGCAGGATGCATCTTCTGTTAGCTGCAGTTTAGAATGAATTGTGAAATTCTGAACACACAGATCGAGGTTTTAAAAGGCCACTATGGGACACCAGTTATGCTTTTTTATATCAATGTCATTTTAAGTAATTGCAGTGCACCATCCCTTCTGACTACATCTCATGGCAATCTGATCTCGTGGAGACCTGCTTTAAGTGCCCTTCAGCACCTCTGCTGCTACTGGCCATTAACAGCTGTTGTATGGGTAAAGGCCCAATGTAGGCAAAGATGGCTAATGTGCCACAAAAGATTTGTTCAGACCTAGTGGTGTGGAAGTGAGTGCATCCTAGAAAAGAGCTATACATTATTAACTAGGTTTGATTCTTACTATAATGAGGAAGTAATTCTTTAAATTGTCCTAATTTCAGCTGAAACAAATTTCATGACTGATTGATGAAGTCCCTTAGGAGGCTACCTTGAAGGATAAAGGATTCCACGAAGTCTGGACATACTTAAAGAAAGAAGTTTTAAAGGCACAGGAGCAGGCTGTCCCCATGTGATGAAAAAAAACAGTAGGTGGGGTAGGAGACCAGCCTGGCTAATAGGGACCTTTGGCTGGACCTTAGGAACAAAAAGAGTGTCTCTGACCTTTGGAAGAGGGGACAGGTCACTCATAAAGTCTATAAAGATAAAGTGAACCTATGCAGTGTGAAAATGAGGAGAGGGAAAGCACAGCTAGAACTCAAACTAGCTACAGCTGTTAGGGATAAAAAATGTTTCTGTAAGTTCATTAACAGCCATAGGAGGATTAGGGAAGGTCTCCATCCTTTATTGGTTGCAAAGGGAATCTTAGTAACCAAGGAGGAGGAAAAGGCTGAGGTCCTCAGCACCTACTTTGCCTCAGTCTTTAGCAGTGGAACTATCTGTTCCATGGATGCACAGCCGCATGAGCTAGGAGACAGGGAGGGGATGCAGAATGATGTCATCACAATTAAAGAGGAAGTGGTCAGAGACCTACTGCACCATTTGGACACACACAAGTCTAAGGGACTGGATGGGTTACTTCCAAGGGTGCTGAAAGAGTTGGCAGATGTGATTGCCAGGCCACTTTCCATTGATGGTTGGACTCAGTGATCCCAAGGGTCTTTTCCAACCTGAATAGTTCTGATTCTATGAAATTATTTTTCTTAGTGCCTTCTTTGTTGTTTATAGGTATGAAAATAGTTCAGTGTAGAGGATTTTTCTTAAGTTGAGTTCTATAATTTAAAAATTAAATTACAAAGAAAATATATACATGTTACACATTCAGGAGAGAATAGGTAATATAGATGTGAGACTTAAGACATTTGACTGTGTCCAGCTTTGGGTGGATTGGTGCAAACAAGATGTTAGTTTATTTGAGAAAGTTCAGTGGGGGCCACCAGGATGGTCACAGTACACATCTCATGAGGAGAGTATGAATGAAGTGGGCTTTTTGGACCAGAGAAGGATTTGGGGGAATTATCAGCTATCTTACATACTTTTTGGAGGCTAAAAGAGCCAGGCCCCTTCTCTTGCTGTGCTACTCAGGCAAGTGAGACAAAGGTCAAAAACTGCTGATTCTGACTGGGCAGAACTAAAATTTGCACTAGGGGGCCTGTTAAGCATTGGAACATGCTGTTCAGGGAGGATTTAAATTTCCTTGGAAGGCTCCAAGACCTGGCTGGCTGAAGCCTTAAGTAGCCTGGTCCAAGTCTGACACTGACCTTTGTTTGAGCAGTAGATTGGACTAGATGACTTCACAAGGCCCTTTGAAATGTGAAGGGTTCTGCAATTATGCTTCCATAATTTTATCCTCCCACCTCACTTGTGGCATTTATAGCTTAATATTAGTACCTGTGTTAGTGTCCCCTGGCAACAGGCTTATTTCCATGGATAACAGTATGTTTGTCTTGCACTGAAGATGGATAAAAGCTCTCTGTATGGTATTTGCAATGCTGAAGAAAGTATCTCACTGTTGCTGTTAACAATTCCATACCTTTTTCACTTTTGATAATATATGTTAACTGTTGGAGATGACTTGAGCACTCTAGATTAGCTTCTTACTAAGCAGAAGACTTCTGCGTACATCAGAGTGGTGCTTGGAAGATGGTATATATCAAACTGACTGAATTCAAACTCATATTGAGGTCTTTAATACTAAGAAAGTGCTGGGGTAGACTTTACAAATAATATGTTGTAGAAGATGAAGGCTCTTGAAGTAGTTGTTTTAAAACAAAAAATACACTGGGCTACAAGTTCTTGGTATTCTTTCCTAGGTTTAATAGTAGAGCCTGGTAGCATCATGCAGTCCTCTGCAGTGGCTCTGTAGGTAGAACTACTTATTTAAAGCTAGCTAATACAATTATAAAACATGAAAATTTAATATATTATTTACTTTGGTAAACTTCAACCATTTGCCTTGAAATCTTACATGCCAGATCTGTCCCAGGTGAACTCTTATTAAAAAGATATGATACATGATTTTTCACCTAAATGAGAGAATTACAGAACCTTAGGGGTTGGAAGAGACCTGGAAAGATTATCTAGTCCAACCCCCCGCCAGAGCAGGATCACCCAGAGCACATCACACAGGAACATGTCCAGGTGGGTTTTGAATGTCTCCAGTGAAGGAGATTCCACAACCCCTCTGGGCAGCCTGTCCCAGGGCTCTGTCACTCTCACAGGAAAGAAGTTCTTCCTGATATTCACATGGAACCTCCTGTGCTCCAGTTTGCACCCGTTGTCCCTTGTCCTATGACTGGACATCATTGAGAAGTTACTAGAACTTAAATTACTTAAGCATTCTGAACTTTCTTAGATTTTTGGGTATCCCTGCAAGTGTAAATTTCTCCTGTATGGCCATCCTATGCAGGCTGTAAGTGATGCTGCAGAAATGTAGCCAGACTTTTCTGTACTGGAACTGTAACTCCAGCTGGAGCTCAGAGCATGCAATATCTCGACTTCCCAAAGTGCAACAAGCTGATGAAATAAAACTATGGAGCTCTCAGATTTGTCAAGGAGATGGTAACTACTGCTGTGCTTATTTCTTATTAAGAACTGTTCTGCTAGTCTGTGGCCAAGACTTAGAAGAAGACACTGTGTTGTAACAAAGCTGTGTTACAGCAGATCTTATTTCTGATTCTGCTGTCAGCATGGATTGCTTGGCACCCTCTCACCCTGCTCTGCCCCTTACTTTTGATTAATTTTTGCAGAAATTTGCTGTCTGAGCAAATCAGGATTTATTCCTGCTGGCCTCCATTTCCTTGTATTGCTGTTGCACAGTTTTAGGAGATACAATTATGTAACTCATCTTGTTGTCTTAAATTGCTTTTGAAGAATTTTCTGGTAAGCTGATAGAAGCAGATGATTCTGATTGCCTACCAGTAGTTGTGAGAGGCTCTCCAAGTGTGACATCGCTGCCGATGCGGAAACAGCCTTTTGGTATGGACAAACTGCAGGACTGGTTTTACTTGTAGCTGAATCAGAAGAGTGACAGGTTTTACATTATCTGTTGGAGGCTTTTCTGTTCGTGTTGCTCTGGTTGTGTGTATTGCTAAACTTCTTCCAGTACGCCTACAAAACTGTGTTTTTTCTTTTTCAAGCTACAGAACGAGATTTCTTTTGTTAAGTTGGCTGCATTGCTCTAACAGGTATTGTCATTGTTTTGTCATATACATTGTAACAGATTCTGAAAGCTCTTTTTTTTTCCCCCAATAGGCTGGTGTTTGGGATGCTGTATCCTGCATATTACTCATACAAAGCTGTGAAGACAAAAAATGTGAAGGAATATGTAAGTCACATTCCTGCTTAATTAAATACCTCTGCTGACATACAGCTGTGAAATTTTCATTATGCAGTATAATAAATCATATGAAAGCTTGGTTCAACTATTGTAGATACAAAACCTGTGTGAATTTAGTAGTCAACCTCGGATTTTGTGTGAAGAGCTGAAGTTAAGGTTTCTCAGACTTTTCATAGACTTTGTTGAAACATGTCCAACACTGTGCTGGATACAGATACGTTTAGGAGGATCTGTAAACATAAAACTTAGTGTTGGCTGCATTTCAGCCAAGTGCCCAAAATCATATATTTTTGGGCAGGAGGTAGAAAAAAGGTTTCCTCATTCTGCCAAGATCTATAGTATAAGCAAAGACACATTGATTTTCAGTGACCACTTGAGCAGTAGCAGTGGTTTAATTGCCATTGAATTGAATTCAACAGGGGATTTCAAATCTACCTGAGAAAAGGGTAGCTCTGGTTAATCTGTTATTCCTCAAAGAGGAGAAAAAATGTCAAGGAGGAAGGAAAAAGTAAGGTGAAGTGAAGGAAAGGAGCAGAACAGACAGAAGAATAAGATGGAGAAAAACACAATCACTGTAGTTAGTGCAGTTTAGAATTAATATGTTAAATTATTTACTTTTCAGGGTGAACTGCGATGATTACCACAAGAATGTTACCCAGTTGCAGTCACAAGGAGCTTTGGTCACTGAGTTACTTCCATGTTTTAAGAGGCAGTCTAACTTGACTTCTGCAGCTAACCTATATTCTCTCCTGAACCTTGTTCTTAACTTGGCTGCCTGACTCAGGATGGAGTCAGTGCCATCAGTGACTTAAACTCAGCAGCTGTACTATGACCTAGTGCTGCTGTCTGGGTGTGTGGTGTCTCTACTTTGTACTTGGCTGGAGCAGTAGAATGCAGTAGCTATTGTTCCTCCCCTTGTATGTCTTAAATTTAGTCTGATCACTTCATCAAGACTCCAAAGTGGGCACCATATTCATACTTTTGGGTTCTGTGTGCAAGCTGATTAGAAGTTATTCATTGCTTGCCAGAGCTAAACTTCTGGGAGAAAAAAATATTAGAAAATAATAGGAGAATTCCCTCTGTCTCCTGCTTACTTTACCCTGAAAGGAAAGTATGTAATGCAAAGAATTTGTAATCTGCTTTTCCTCCCTGCTCCATCAAAAGGGATCTGCAGGCTACAGAGGGGATAGCAGTTTCAGAAATAATTTTAAGAGGTTACCATTGCCTCTTGCCACGTGTTTCCTAGAAAAAGAGAATTAATGATTGTAGAATTTTGAGACTTTGACTAATCTCAGTAGTCCAGTTAGCTATAACTGAGCTGTCTGTCTTAGGCACCCTTTTTTAGGGAAGCCTGTCATTTACACAGGACCTTTAGTAGGGCCTGGAACCATATTTTTCCAACTGTGTATTGCTATTTAGAGTGAAAACCCTGCTTTTCAGTCACCTGTGGTCTTTGAACACTCCCTGAACTTGCAGTTCATGGGTCTGAGATGGATGAGACCTGTAACAGTGACTTGTTCATGGGCAGGAGTTGTATTGATTCATCAGTGAATTACCACTCCGTTGCTGGCTGGGTTGAGAGTCCAGATAGGTCTTAGGGAAGACCCATGGCTTTCATCTTCCCAGGTGGGTAATCTTCTTTCCTGGACAGGGTGTAGGTGTAACTGCAGCCTTGAACATGGCTCAGCTCTGCTGCCAGTCATATTATGGCCCAAGTACAACTTCCTTTCCACAGTTGTGTGGCTCAGGAGCCATCTGTTTTTGTTTGCTGGATTGCAAGAGGATTTTTTTACTTAGCCACTGCTTACATCAGTAAAAAAAAAAGAACAAATAAAAAGTACAGACATCTTGACTTGCTGTGTAGGTCATGATGCAGTAAATTGTTCAAAGATTATTTCTGAAAAAAGAAAAATGTGTTGCTGCTGGGTTTGGTAATTTAAAAGACTTAAGGACTTGAGTTCTAGAAATTAGGATCTGTGCCTTTGAGGAGATTTACTTGTTCTTGTAATTACCCTGGTTTAATGGAGTTGACTAAGATCTTTGAGGGTTTTTTTCACTGTGTTACACCAAAGCATTTTTAATAAGCATCTGAATTGTAGTCCAGAAGTCTGGAAGACCAGTCTTTTCAAACCCTGGCTTCAAAATCCTGATTTGAAAGGATGAGCTTCAGCCAGAGCCAACAAAGCTGAGTTTAGCACTTGGATGGTAGAAAAAAGCTCAAGAAAATTATGTAATCACCCTTTTAACTTGAAAAGCAAAACTCAGTCAAAGCTTCTGTAACATCATTTTTAAGAGTTAAGTAGATTATAGTCTTCTGGGAGGTGTCAAATATCATCTTCTGTTTTCCTGTTTTTTTTGTTGTGGTGTTTTTTTTTAAATTCCCATTATGAAAACCACTGTAAGTCACTCAGGTTCTTTTTTCAAGGATATTTTGGTACCTCACACATCAGTTGTACTAGAATGTGATTTGTCTTGTGGTTTTGAGAATCTTTGCCCAGAGCTCAGCAGGACTTTGGGCAGATCTCATGTGCCATTCTGCAGAGTGTTTGTTACTGTTCCTAGCAGCCCAAGAGAAACTTCACTTCTGCTGTTGTTCCTAACTGGATAAATAGGTGTTGATTAAAGAATTAATAGCATAGATAAAATATACTGGAAAAAAATTCAGCCTTGCATGGCATCTTGGAAATTGCATTCCATCGTGGTTAGGCTGATGGGGCAAGGGTGGATGTTAATTTTACTTTTATTCAGGTTTTGACTCTGGTTCATGGAAGGGTCACCAGTCTTTGTCACATGCCTGTTGGAGATGACTTCAGCTGTTGTGTACAGTTTGTCTTAGTTTATTCAAGCTGAAATCCTCTGAGAGACTGAAGAATGTCATCACATGACTTGGGCTTCTTTTCAAATTGAAGTGTAGAAAAGCATTTAAGATAAATGGGTCTCCAATTGTGACAAGGGAAGTGGTTTTAAAGGCAGTGCACAGCTATGAAATAGCAGCATTGCAGCATTAGGTTTTGGGAACTTAAATTTGAGTCCAATTCAAAAAAAGATGGCTTTAAAAATGACCATGAATTTACAACTCAGCCTACTGCCTAACAAAGATAGTGTCTAATGCTTTGTGGGTATACCAGAAGAGTGTCTGTTTATGGCCAATGAAATGAGGTTCCTGCATCTGCTTGTGGGGGATACTTGTCTTCTTCTTTATTTTTTTAAACTTTTTTTCTAGTACATACAATGTTGGAATTTAAAGAACATGTGGGTGTTCAGTTAGTATGAATAGCCATCAGTGGTTTGCATTGACCTGTTTTGGAAATTCATCTGTGTTGGTGGCTTTTGGCCACTGGTATCTTAGAGAAGACAAATGCATGGAACTAATGCAATAAGATTTAATCTGAAAGACATAATCAGTTTAGACAACCAAATTTGAACAAGTGTTCAAGAAAAACGAGCTAGTTAGGTAAGTGTTACAAACTAAAACCTGTATTTTAAGCGCATTGTCTGATTTCAAAATTTTATATAGTGTAAATCTTAAAATATCTAGATGTGAACCCCTGAAGCATCAAGATGCTTGTGTGAGCTCTTTTCTTAACAAGATTTGTGGGTTTTGGCATATGAATAGAACTAAATTTCTATGAAAATGCTTTTTTCCTGCCTTGCCACAGGGTTCATACCATAATGCTAAGCACACATTTAGAACTCAGCTGCCAAGTATAGCTGAGTAATGAATATTGTGAAATGAAAGCAAGGGTTGCCTGGCTTGCTAATGCTGACTTTTGTGTGCATGTTATAAACCATACGGATGAGCATTGAAGAGAATGAAACACCCTTCAGTGCTGTAGTGGGAATTGCATTTCACTATCACTCTTTGCAGTGATTTTTTTTTTTTTTTTTTTTTTAAATCCTTAAAGCTTTCCAGAGGCAGATTCTCATCTGTGAAGCCAACTTAGGTGAGGTGGTGACCCAGCCATTGCACTTCCGTTGTTGGAACTGGAACTGCTAGTAGTTCCACTTATGAACAGAAAACCCTTAGGACCTTCCTATAAGTTCACTTGAAACCTGGTTGATGCAGACTGAGATATTGTTGACTGTCTTCCTTTGGCAGCTCTGAATTGACTGTACAGGGTATAGTGTATTCTGTGTAATGGTGAAATCAGCTTTCTTACTGAGATGGTGTTTTTAATTTCCAGGTTCGCTGGATGATGTATTGGATCGTGTTTGCTCTTTATACAGTTTCTGAAACAATAACTGACCTAACAGTCTCTTGGTAAGTGCCTGCTTTTTATGAACTCTGGATGAAACTATTTGTTTCTGATGTTCTTTGATTTGTAATGATTTCATTTTTATAAAGAAGTTGTGCTTGTTGGTAGCCATTTAGTTTTCAGGAGAAGATCTTATTTCAAGCTTGCAGTACCCTGTCACTCAAAGTAGGAACTATAAGTCTTTCACCTTTGCTATAGAAACTGAATAGGGGAAAGGAATGCTTAAAAGGATGAGCTGTAATTTCTCTGTGCAAAAATGTATAATGCAAAGCAAGTATATTGACTATATTGTAATTGAATAAATTGAAACAGTTAATTTTAAATTCATAGGTCTATAACTACTCTAATTTTTGTCTAATACAACTTATTGTATGTGAAGAATCCAAGCTGCTAATATGTAATTGTGTTTCTTGAAGGGATCTCTTAATGATTATTAATTACTGTGCGTTTTCATACTGCAGTTGTTGATTTCATGCAACCTTTAACTTCTCTGTAGGTTTCCACTCTACTATGAACTGAAGATAGCTTTTGTTATTTGGCTCCTTAGCCCATATACTAGAGGGGCAAGTTTAATCTACAGAAAATTTCTCCACCCGCTTCTTTCTTCTAAAGAAAGGGTAAGAAATAGCTTCTCATATTTTTAATGCCTAATGTGGAAACACCATGTGCTGAAATATTAACTGTTGCTAGACACATGATGAAAGCAGGTAAGTGTGTTACTGATTTGCCAAGCAACATGAGCTTGGACTAGCAGAGGCAAGTGCATATGTTCACATATATGCTTCGGTTTAACTTGCACGAGCAGACAACGTACGACTTTCTGTTGACATGAGATAGCTTGGTGTTCTCTGGTCTAGTTAGTGCACCTTCTGAAATTTGAACTGTAAACTCTGAAGGTGGAACTGTAAACAGTTTGCAGCTTCAGAAGCAGAACCATCTTTTTCCCATGCTCTGCTGGCTGTTGTGAACTACTCCAGGTGTTTACCACAGCTGGGGATAAATGCCACGGCTGTTGTTCTTCATACTTAACTATGTCAAAGTTTTGCCTTCAGAAGTTATTGGTGAGCTGAGCTTACCTTTCCAAGCAGCTCTGCAATTATTATCTTGAGCATGTTCTTTCTTAAACAACTTTTTTCTGACAAGTTAGGCTTACTTTCAGTAAGGAACTTGCCTTGTAGCTGCAATGTTTCTGAGCTGGACCAAAGTGATCTATTTTATCTTTTTGTTTGACCAGGCATAATTCTTCTTTACTTGTAAATGAATGAAAGATCAGTATGCAAAGGCAAGAGTAATTGTCTGAGTATTTTCTTTGTCTAAGATATTGTATCTAAGTATTTTATTAAAGATGTATTTATGTCTTACTTCACTGATGAAAAAATAATACTGTGGGGTAATGTGACTCTCTTATGCATAGCCCTCTAAAATTTAAGTATGTTTTGCTTTTAGGAGATTGATGAGTACATTGTACAGGCCAAAGAAAGAGGCTATGAGACCATGGTCAATTTTGGAAAGCAAGGGTTGAATTTGGCAGCAACTGCTGCAGTTACAGCAGCTGTAAAGGTAATTTTCTGTTTTCATTAATTGCTTTTGTCCTTGATATAGAACAGGGTAATGGTACTGAGGTTTTGCCATTCCTAAACAAAAAAATGAATTCTACAATGTATTTAAAATGTGGAACACAAAGTAAGGCTTGCAGCCCTCTAGTCCTCTTCATACTATGTTTAAGATGGCTTGTAGTTATTTTTTGGATGATGGGGATTAATTCACTGTAATTCAGAAGATACCATGCATTTTTCTGTGCAGGCTTTTGGTAAAGATGACCATTGTTTCTTTTCTGTCTCTGTTGTGCTTTCTTGTTTGTAAACAAACTATTTAAAGGATATCTGGCTTTTCTGCTGTTTTTCTCCAATCAACTTGAGGTAACTCCACATAAGAAGTAAGGCATGAAAGATTACTACCACAGATAAAAGTTATCTTGACACAATTAACTTGTTTGCAACTTGCTGATTGAATTATTCCTTTAATACACTAAGCATAAGCTTGCATATTGCTGTTTAGTGTACTCTTGCTTTGTCATGTAATTGCCATTAAATTGTGAAGTAACCTGTGGTTGTTTCTACAAAACTCATGACCTTCAGTTGAACTTCAGAGGGTTATATGTTTAAGAAAACAAAATATAAGCTTATAATTAAGATTCTAAGCACCTTGTGGCCCACTAGGAGGAGTGTAACTTGAGGCAATGTGTATCCTATCTAATAGTACTTTAAACCAAAATGCAGAAGTATGGAAAGAAAAATGTGTATGCCTTAGTTAAATCATAGTTTTCAAGTAATCAGGATTAATTTATTCCAGGGGATAAATGAAACTGCTCTGTTCACAGTAACAGGATTGAAAACCTGGGCACTGTTACTAGATAACAGAAGAAAATGTAGATCCCTGGCTGTCAAAGTTGAGTAGGTAGAGCTAGCATTTAACTTAAATTTCTGTGGTTGTATGTGAACATCTTGCTTTATAAATCAAAGATTCCTAAAAACTACATTTTCAAATGCTGTCTCACAAAGGTTTGGAAGAATAGTCATGCATATCTTGTTTGTTCCTTTTCTCTTTTTAAATACAAGTGCGGGTGGTAGTGTGAAAAAAAGAAAAAACAAACATAACACTTTCTGGTTTAAAATATAGACTCTTTAAGTCTAACATACTGAGAATGTGGTTCAGTTTTATCACTGGTTCTGTTTTAGTTATTAAAATTCTTAGTATTGCCTTGAGGCATGAACTAATTTAGAATGCAATAGAGTATACCTCTAAGTGTAATGAAAGTATCTAGAGTGCAAATAGATGATTTAAAAAAAAAACCAAGGAACAAACCTCAAAGTACTCTACTGGGAAAAAGATTAAGAACTACATTAAATGCTAAAATGCAAAATCTTTGCCAAAAAGCAAATAATAATTTATTACAATGTGCACCTGTAATGGTACTTAGGCTCTGTGTGTTTTCCTTATGCCTGGCTGTCTGAGTAAGGTTGGATATTTCCTTGTTAATCCTTATGGTGTTACAAAAATATTGTAAAATAAATAACTCAAGTATCTCCTTCTCCTTTCTTCTGAAATAACAAAACTTTTCCTAAAAGTCTGTGTTTAGATTTAATTGCTATTCAGCTGTGACTGGCAAGATGCCTGCTAGATTTGTTAAAACTTGTTAAACATGCTCATGAATATTTGTACAGAATTAGTTGGGTGCAGCAGATGAGATTCTTGAGCAAAACAACCACTGCAATACCAATGACCTGAAATAGGCATGATTTTTAAACAGTATGGAAGCAGAGACTGCCTGAAAAATCTTTATTTTGGCATTTTGAACCTCTCTTCAGTTTGTCATTCCAAAAAGCTGATCATGACTGCTCCATGCAAGCAAATGGAGATAATGCATGTGTTCTTGATTTTTCTTCCCTATTTTCCAAGGGTTGACTGCTGCCTCCAGCAGGTGAAAAGATTATCCCTTCAGCATGAGCTGGGGGAGCATGCTATAGGATTTCAGGAATGGAATCTTTTTAGTGGGATCAGTTTTGATGGGAAGGAGACACACTTGCATCACTTTTTTTTTTCTTCTTTTTTGAGGGAGCAGACATGCCTATTCTGACATATTGGATCTCAAATTAGGAGTAGAGAATGTGGGAGGTTAAACACAAGAAGAGGTCCAAAGAAAGCTTCTGTTCACACAAGTATCTGAGCAAAAGATGTTATGATGTCTGGTTATGCTGGCTTTAAGAGGGTGGTAAAATTGCTTGGGAACTCTCTGGAATATCAAGCGTGGGAAAGTGTGTTTTTCTCCAAACGCTGTCAAAGGAATAGGGGATTAGTATTAAAAGACTAGTTGGCTGTGTTGGGGAGGCTGGAGCAGTCAGCCAGCCAGGTCAGTCTACCAAAACTTCACCTACATGTAAATCTGCTCCACTGTAGTTCAGTTAAAATGTAATTGGCAAGAGTCAAGGCTCGTGGCTTTCATTCTTACGCTGATAGCTTTAGTTGGTACAAGTTAGCCACTGTTTGTATAGAATAGTGTTTCAGAACTTGCTAGATAGCATAGATTAGCAAAATAAATGGTGTTATGAAAAAAAAAATCTCTGTAAAAGCCTGATTTCAAGAGACTTAAAGATAAAATATGTTCTAGACTGACTTTAATAATTTACTGGTAAAAAATTTCTTCAGAGTATGAAAGCAACAAGATGCATTTAATGATAAGAAAGTTGTTGGATCTCTTTCAACTCAGTAGTATATGGATTTGTGAAAATTATGTCCACAGCACTAAGTTCTACTGATTATATCTTGGGAAAGCAGATGCATCAAAATACAGATCTTCTGAGATGCCAGTTACCTGTGCATTCCAATCGCAAACACAGAAATCTTAATTTCTTAAGCTACTAGCAAAAACTGGTCTGTTGGTTGCTAAGTAAGCTGTGAAATGCACTGTCCTTTGTGAGGTCACACAAATATTGTTCATTTATGAAGTATTACTTGGTTAAAAAAAAAAAAAACAATAATTAAAATGTAGGGGGTTGTGTTTCTATATGTCTTTTAGTAATCCTGAATCTGCTGCCTCTTTGCTGGTGAATATTATTCTAGTGGCCTTGCTCAGGCTCCCCCTTCTCCCCACTCAGGGCAGGGCAGAGCAGAGAGAAGAGGTATCTTGCAGCCAGACACTGTCCCTCGGAGCAGCTCAGCTCACCAGCAAGGCTGCTTTCATGCCTCCTCCCTGCTGGCACTGCCTGGCATGCTGCAGAGGTCATTCACGGGACAGCAGTCCCTCTCCAGATTGAGAGGGAACAGGAGTCATTCCCTGTCAGCCCAGATCGGATTAGGGAGAGAACAGCTGGGAATGTGGGTGCTGCTCACTGCAGCTCTGCAGCCACAAAGCTCCGAGCAGCTCAGTGGACACACGGTCCATTGAGAACTTGCCCAATGAAGGCAAGCAGCTTTGTTCAGTGATCCTGACCACTGAGGGGGTGCAAGTCCAATTTAAACAACCAAAAGAGTCCCTGAGGTAGATGTACTGTGTGGTGTCTGTTTACAGCAGCTTCCCTGGGTTAAATATATGGACTATAAAAATACATGCTCGGCAACAAAATAGAGAAGGCCTTTTAATGTATGAGGGTCAGCTGATGAGACTTCAGGTTAATAGCTTACTAGAGTGAGTAGTCTCAAAAGGAGTCCCTTAAGTAGGCTATATTTATCAGAACTAGATTCACAAACCCATTACAGCTTAAATTCATGTTTTAGGTTGATCACTGGTAATGAATATGGTCTCTGAAAAGTTTTTAATGTTTTAGAAAAAACTATTGAATAAATAAGCAGACTCACTGTTCAAGACTTGCATTTTGTTTAAGGCAACCCAAACTTCACAGTTCATCGCTCTCCAGTGTTCATTTGCATAGCTATTTGAACATTGAAGTTCTCTGCTTTTTTGCCTGCACCATAATTGTAAATGTGTGTTTCCATCTTTTGTAGTGTAATTTAGTTGGCAGCATCTGGGCTGGATGCAGTCCTCTGTTTTTCTCCCTTACTGGTAGGAAATGTTGAAATAATGGGGCACCAGTGCAGGTGTGGGAGCTGCTATGCCATCTTCTGGAGAGGAGTGTCTAGGGCTGTGTGGGGAGAGGTGTTCTCTGCTGCCATCCTGTACTCATGGCACCCCTTCAACTCCACCTGCAGTTGGATAGCACTGCATTTGCTTTCAAGCTCTGGCTAGTAAGTCTGAACTTTCAAACAAGATATCAAAACTCTTAATGCATTAATATTCTAAATGTGAATGTTGCTCTCACTCTTCCTGCAGTAGAGGGTATTTAATGTTTTTCAGACAGACTTTCATTTTGAGCTGATTGTAATCCAGATCCTCATGAAATGCTTGGTTTCAGCAGAAAGCAATTACCTGCTGCTTTTGGGCATGGGAGGGTGGAAAAGTCTTCTGAGAACTTGAGTGCTGTATGAGCACAGTGATGTGTGGGATTTTAATAATAAATTTAAAAAAACCAAACAGAACGACAAACCAGAAAAAAACACTTATGAAAGAGCTTGGAGTTTGTCCTCCAATCAGTCTATGCAGTGGTGTGCAGTAGAAATCAATACTGAGTTGGTTAGACTGGGTTGTCTCAGGGGTGGGATGGAGACAGCTTTCAGGCAGGAGGAGACATGGGGGGACCATAGGGAACTACCTGCATAGGGTGAGTCTAATGTGTGACCGTGTCTGCACAGCACAGCAGTGGTTGTGCAGTCCTCATTGCTACTGCCACTCTCAGGCATGTCTGTTGCTTCTCTTAGTTGTGTATGTATCATTTCAAGCTTCTTTAATATTTGCTGTGTGTAACTTGAGTGAAACTTTCCATCTTGGCAAGTAGTTTTGGAATGAAGGGCCCATTGTATGACTCAGTTAGGTCCTCTCTGAATGAGGCAGTGCTCCACAGGAGCTCTAGCCTCATCCAGCATGCAGTTTGGTTAAAGGCACAATGTTATGTTATGGCACATAGTTGGACTCTTTTCCCCTTTGAAAAACAAACTTCTGGATCCAACAACTGTACTGAAAAAATAAGGCTGAATGTTGCCAGCTTGGATCTAGTCCTTTATCTACGGTGAAATAGGAAATGCAGGCCTGTAACTTGAATTCTTCTTAGCATGTTAGTTATAATCTTAGCTAATTTGCAATGTACAATTTGCAAATCTGTTTTTGTAGTACATCACATGATGAATGAACTTGCATGCAAGTGTGTCTTTCTATACTTTTGCTTCTGGCCAAATCTAGCTTATATCACTATTTTATAGTAGATTCTGTCCACACTGAGCGTGGAGTTGTGCTGAATTTATGTGGATTTTGCTGAGAATCAACTGGGTTTGTTTTATGCATTTATCAGTGTTCAGTGGTTGGGGCTTGAGTCTGATTGTGTCTTTTCCAACAGTGGATGCAGATTGATCAAGAGTATTAATGTGTTAAAGCAGACACTGTAATCTGTCACTTGCTGTTGGAAGGCCTGACTCTCCATTTCTCTTCTCCAAGTTCTCTTATCCAGTGTCCTAGGAGCTGACTTAGTTCTCAGGCTTCTCTGGTTTCTGATTTGGTTTGTAGGGCAAATGCTTTTCAAAGCAACAAGTAGAGTAGTGAAAGAGTGGTATCCTGCCCTAGGGCAGGACAGACCTGCCTTAAATAAGCCATTTTAGGGAACAAAATTAACTTCAGAATTTCTACAGTAGCTTATACACAGACTGCACAGTGTCTGTAGGGCATATTCACTCAAAGACAAGCTGTAGGTGTGTTCTTGAGAACTGTCAGTCATCCTGCATGTTTGTAGGAAGAACTAGAAAAGTAAAAGCTTCTACTTCTCTCCTGAGAAACCCTTTCTTTATTATTGTTTAGTGGCAATGTCTGAATGGTGTTGTGAGAATTAAAAAATAGTTCATCTTGCCTGTGTAACGTGCATACTTTTACATGCTGTACTAATGACTTGTCTTCAGAAAATTAATATTAGGTTTCAGCTGCTTCCTGCACACCACCCCTGCCCGCCCCCCCCCCCCCCCCCCACCCTCTTTGGTATCCATGCTCTCCACTTTACATGGATATTTTTAACATAGAATAATTTAGTGTGCTGGTCTCCATCTGCAAGCAGTTGTTGCCATGAGAGTGGGGACAAATGGCTGTGGCCAGTGGTGTACAAACTGCCTTATGCTGGTGCTGTGGCAGAGAAGTGCGTGTGGAATTGTACCCAGATTGCTGCTACTGTTAGCTAACGTAATGCTCAAAGGAGGAATTTTACCTAAAAGCTTCATTTGTAAGAATGAAACAAAATCTTGAACCCTTGCTCTAAGTGGGACTTGTGCATGGACTCATCAGCCTTCCTCTGAAACAGTTATTTTTTTGCTTCATGTGCCAAAGGAGGAAGAATTAAATGATATAATGTGACATAATGTGCTTGTCCTTTTAGGTGCTTATACAATAAATTAAGCTTCAGTGCTTTTAACAATATCAACTGGTATAAGATGAAAGAGCTGCTTGATGGCCTTTCTTTCCAAAGAGGAGCTTCCTATATGTCCCATGTAAAGACAATCAGAGAAGGAATACTAATGTACAACTGTAATCAGCTCTCCTTATATGTAGCATTAGCTTTGTGTTTGTGTTACATCAGTAAAGCTACATGAGTAAGAACCTGCTTGCCTGTAGGCCAGGCAGGATTGCTTCGGTTTGTGGTTTCAAGTGTCTGTCAACTACAGCTTTTGTAGTGCTGCCAGTTTCTCAGTTACTTGAGCTAAAGTTACAGAGTCTATTTTTAACACATTTCTCCTTTCTTTTTAAATTTGCAGAGGATGAAATACAAAATAGTGGAAACCTTTATCTTCAACCACACTTTTTAAAATGGAAATGTTTAAACCCACTGTCATGCTACCAAACACTGCTAGAGAATTATCATGTTTGTCGTGAATTGAGCATTTCTGATGGGTTTCTTCTTCTGAACACTTCCCCTCACTCAAAAAGCCTTTATTTGCTCAGATTAAAGGAGCGAAATGAGGCATTCATAATGAAACTTTTGGCTTCTCTGTAACTTTTTCATGTAGGAGCTATATACAGTTAAGCTAAAGTAAAAGCAATACTTAAAGCAAACATTAATCTACTGCATGCTTAGGTTCAGTGGATTTTGTAGTGCAGCAAGGAAGCATGGACTTTAAAAATCTTTACCTCCCTTGAACAGCCAAGTTAAATCTCTGCTTTGTCTTCAAAGATACTGTTGATCTATTTCAGAGTCAAGGTGCTATAACTGAGAAACTGAGAAGTTTCAGTATGCATGATTTGACTACTATACAAGGAGATGAGCCAGTAGGACAGAGACCCTATCAGACTTTACCAGAAGCAAAAAAGAAAACCAGAGCCTCTGCAAGTGAGTCTTCAGGTAAGTATCTATCTGCTTTTTCTAGCTACAAGAACAAGTCACCAAAGACAAAAAGTGGGAAAACACTTAAGAAATGGCAAAAGCCTCAAAGAATTCCAGTCCACTTGGACAGAGTTGACTTAAGCAAGATATATTGCAGCAGTTGAGAGATCCTCCCTGAACTGTGTTCTTCTCACAGCCATTAACAGCATAGTCATGCTGTATTCATGACTCCTATCTTTGCCAATTATCAGTGAGAATTCCTTGCCAAAGTAAAGCTTAATTGGAAGGAAGAAAATACATGATTAAGTGGTGTTTCTGTGACAAATATACAAAAAGTTAAAAAGGAAGATTTAAGGAAGCTCAATAAATAGGAAGAGAAAATAAATGGACATGAAAGCAGGTCTGTAATAATAGTTCAAAATGTAAAATTGCTTGTAGTGATAGGAATAGTGAAAACATGAAGTTGTTATAATGGACTAGTGCACATCAGCCCTCAAAAGATGGTGTGTGATGACCAATATATGTTTTTGCAGAGGTATTTTACTGCCAGGCTGATTTTTATTATTTTATTACACGTTATTATCATCACCACAACTTAACTCTTGAGCCTGTGATGCTTGACGGAAGGTTTCAATGCAAGGCTGCCAGTGCCACCTTTTAAATGGTGAGGCTGCAATGGAAAGCAGTTGACGTCCCTCACCCCCACCCCCACTGCTTTTCTTTTCACTTGATCCTGACATTTCTTTTCATCCCTCTATTTTGGGGAGGGGTGGTGCTTGTGGAGTGCACAGAATTCCAGGAATGGCATGGTAGCCCATGGAGTTTCTGAGGAACAAATGGCCACCTGAATGGCCCTAAGCTGAATTGTTGATGGAGCCCAGAAGGTATCCTCTGCAGCTAGGTGTAAGGACAGGGAGTGGGGGCCAGAGGGAAAGCTCAATAATTCATCAGGAGTTGCAGGAGAAATTATGTCAGTGCAGCTGCTGCACAGGGGCTGTTCCTCAGCAATTCAGCCTTTGCTATCTGAAATAGCTCAAAAATTGAAAATGCTCACAAAATTAAAAAAAAAATAAAATTAAAAAAACCTCAACAACACAACTACTCAGGTACAGATGATACTGTGGAAATAACTGCTGATTGTGAGATAAAATCTGGCACGTGGATAATGCTTTCTTAGAGCTAGTTTAACTTCATTGTTTCTACTCCTGGACTCAAATCTGGTGTACACCTTCTGTTGTCTTTGAGCTTTCTTCAGCATTAGAAATTTAAAAGAGCAGACTACTGACAGACCTAGGAACACTATGCAGCAATATTTTGTTGCAATTAACAGAAGATTATCTTTTTTGTGAACTGAACTGGGAGTTCCTGTGAAAATGCCTTGGAAAGGATCACAGGAGGACTGAGCTATCAATATACTTGCTGTGAAAAAGGCACCTGTGATTCTGATGCAGCAGAAGAGGTGTTAAAAATAGAGATAAGGAAGTATTGGTGTCACTGCAAACATAGCTACTCAGAAATTAGATGAGTAACAGATGTGATTCAAATCTTCTGTTTTGAAAAAGTTTTTAATTAAAACTGTATTGGAGCAGAGACATGTTGCTTCTAGAATGGCAGAAGAGGCAAGTTTGCCTGAAGTAGTGGTGGAGCAGGTGAATCTAATTTAAGGAAAAGAATGAAATTACTAAAAGAAAATTACCTAATTATGCCTAAATAAAATACTGGCTTGAGATTAAATGAAGCTTAATAATTACTGAAGTTGAGTGTAGAGTCTAAAAGGTGTCTTTACGTGTTACAGCTTGTAGGTTCTGGAACGGCCTTATAAAAGGAGAACTTGGTGGGAGGGAAGAACCAGACTGCCTTCAGGGTGTGTTTATAAACATCTGTGATGGGGATTAGGGCAACAAAGGTGATGGGAGGGCTGGAGCAGCTCTGCTCTGGAGACAGGCTGAGAGAATTGGGGTCGTTCAGCCTGGAGAAGAGAAGGCTCTTGGGAGACCTTAGAGCACCTTCCAGTACATGGAAGGGCTTTACTGGAAAGCTGGGGAGGAGCTTGTTATAAGTGGATGTAGTGAGAGGAGGAGGAGGAGTGGATTGAAGCTGTTAGAGGGGAGATTAGACATGAGGAAGAAATTCTTTCCTGTGAGGGTGGTGAGACACAGGCTGCCCCCCCGCCCCCCCCCCCGGCAGTGTGCAAGGCCAGGTAGGACGGGGCTTGGAGCAACCTGGTCTAGAGGGAAATGTCCCTGTCCGTGCAGGGGGGTTGGAACTAGGTGATCTTTAAGGTCCCTTCCAACCCAAACCATGTGCTGATTCTGGGCCGTTGGACCCCAAGGCTCTCTCGGCCCTTGTTTTTAAGCAGTTTGCGCCCTCTCGTGAGAATCCTTGGTAATAATCTCGGTCCTAGTTTTGCTGGATATAAATAACCCTGCATAGTACTTTGATATTGTATCCATCTGAAAGGAACATGGCTATTAAATAGAGAGAAAGATATACAAGTATGAAGAAAGTTCCTATGAATCACAGAATTACAGACTGGTTTGGGTTGGAAGGCACCTTTTAAAGATCAACTAGTCCAGCCTCCCTCCCACGGGGACTGTGGCCAAAATTCTTAGGTGGTACTTAAGAAGACCACTGAGGTTTTTGCAGTTCATTGTAAAGCAGAGATGGTAGCAGATAGATGCTTTAACTTTTGACAGTTAAGTGACCACTGCCTTAGAGATCTATGGAATGAAATGGCTTGTTACTTAAAAATGACAGAATTGTAAGTAAGAAGCTTCAGGCAGACAAGAAATCTTGTTGTTTAGAAATAGCTGGCAGACTGACCATATTGCTTAAAAGAATGAGGGATGAGCGTTAAAGATGAAACTCATGGCTTGCTTAGAAATCTAAAAGCTACAGCTGCTTCTTATTAAATGTTTTGATAAAACTGTTTTTTAAAGGTTACAAAAGTTCACTGGAAAGAAATCCTGGAGATGATAAAACAGATGAAGAGATGGAGGGAACACACTCTGAGGATGAAATGTTAGCTCAGAGAGGCCTTCGAAGAACTCAGAGCATGAAATCAGTGAAAACTATTAAAGGCCGTAAAGAGGCAAGTTTTGAGTTTGTTTTTAACAGTGTACCTTGATATGTTTAATAATGCAGAGAAGTGTTGTTTTTTTCTTATGTTAGAGGGGGTTTCAATGGTAACTGGGTTGTAGACTCCTAAGTGGAGAAGGAAGTATGTGATAACAGTATCTAAGCTTGGAGGTTTTGTACTTTGGGGTATTTAAGGAAAATGCACAAATAAAATTACCTAAGCAAGGAAAAAGGGAGAGGAGATTAAATAGACTCTGTGTATGTCATGCTAATTGTAGCACTACTCAGCCCAGATTCCAGGAACTGCTCACCTTGAAAGGGTTGTAGATGTCAGGTATTGTCACCTGCATTTGTGTGTCTTGGTTGTGCACACTGAATTATTTGCTGTTCTGTGGATTAAAGAAGATCCAGAATTGTTTATTTTCCATAGGTATATGGCCTGCTTTGACTGTTAACACAGGAAGAGAAGATCCTGTGTAGGATTCCAAGTGCTTTTTATTTGCATTCATTAAAAAATTTAAAGTTACTTCAGGAGAAATGTGTAAGCAATCTCAAGGTTTTTTTGGGTAATCGTCGAAAAAGGCTTAACCTTCTTACCCAGTTCACTTGAAACTGTAACTCGTTCAGTCACAGGCAGATTCTCTTACTCAATCTGTGGAGTGTCTAAATCACACTTAAAGATGCCTACTAGATTGGATTAGTGGAAAGGTAAATATTTCTGCCTGAAATAAGCTCTTTTAAGTTATTTTTCTTCCCCCTGCAGATACGGTATGGATCACTGAAATACAGAGTAAAGAAGAGACCTACTGTATACTTCTGAGTGTATCGCACAATGCCTGCAAGACAAACTGCTGTATGATAGTAACTTGAATTCAGTGCATCAAGTGTGAAAGATCTTTGTATGATTTATATAATGAATATGTATTAATAGATATGGTAGGACTTGGTTTTACGAACCTAAGTGGTCGGATAAAGTGTTACTCTGCTTTTCTGTAATTGCTTATTGTTTCGACTTAAATCTGGACAAGTTATAGTATGAATTTCAGTACTCCTTAAATGGGAATTAAATGAGTAACAGGAAACAGCCTTTTTCCAGAGGTACTGAACAGACTGAAATGATTACAACTCCAACTGCATTAGCAGAAGTTGTAACTATTTGCAACTTGTGAAAATTCAACCCATGGTGTCCCCAGGTTTACATGGAAAGACAGATATACTTGAAATATTTTTCTGAACTACAATTCCTGTAAAGGCCTTTGTGTAATATAAAAATGTACAGCTTAGAGGACAGCAGATAAGGATGGGGAAGGAAAAGGAAACATGAGGTACATGTGGTATATCCTTCAGATCATCCTCTTGCATCATATTGCCAAGCTTAACAAAGATAACGCCAGTGGGTGCAAACTGGGGGTACATTCAGCACTTTATGCAAAACTGGGTAGTTTTGCACGCTCTTACTGGTTTATAGCTGCACATGTCATGGCTGTGACTTCTTAGGTAGGGTTAGCCTTTTGAATCCTTGTGCTTCATGGTCCTTTAACATTTATCTTGATTGGTTAATTAGGCTTCAGGTGCTGTAGATAAATGCTACTAACAGTAATATTATCAGGTGCCTTTCTACGTATGGCTAGGCTGTGTGGGTTTCTGTCTGCACGGGGTTTTTCTGTGGGTTTTGGGGTCTTCTTTTGTTTGTTGTTTCATTTCTGTCTTTCTCCTTTACCTAGACAGATAAAACATCATTTAAGTCAGTTTTTGGTTACAGTTGTGGTAAGTAAAACTTGTAGCAATTCCATTTATAGACCTCAGGGATCTGATCAGCCCATCAGCTGTGTTTTAGAAGTCATGCTGATGTGAAGGCATGTGTGATAAATTATCCAGGTCCTGGTTTGGTTTTGCTCTGCGTTGCTTTAAGAATGAAAAATTATATATATATTAGAACATGTACATTTGTATATTTCATATCATATGTGGATTCTAAAATTGGCTATGTTGTCCTTTCATTGCTGAAGTTATTACTAAAATAGTTACATACAAATAGCTTTTTCTAAAAGTCTAGCCAATTCAGTCAGCCATTTTATAACCTACAGTCCCGTGGCATAACTGATTGCACAGAGATTAATTTTGCAATGTCATTCAGGTAGGGGCTTGTCATAATGATTCTTTGAGGTTTCCTTTGGTTTTACTTTGTGCAATTCTAAAATTAGACTGACTTTAGTTTCCTGTGAGACACTATTTCTACTGTGGATTCAGGGAGGAAACACTATTATTGTAGCTAGTAGTTTTTATTACTTGGCATGGGGAGAGATGGTGTTACTTTTGGAAAAGAAAATGGCATGTGATCCTTCCTATCCTTGGATCTCGGACTCCAGACCTTAGGCTTCCCCCCCAGGAATGACAGTCATCTGCAAGCTTACTACAGTGTTTTTAAACATACTCTTAAGGCTGGGGCCTGCTACAGTTCTTTTTCTTTATATTACAGCCATAGCACGTTCACTGCTAGTGGACACTGGATGGCCTGTTATTATAAGCTGGCATTTGAAGTAGTCTTCTGTAGACTTTGGGCCAGGGTTTGAGTTGTATGGATGAAAATGCAGCTGGTCTGTATTGGCATTGTGTTCCTCACTTGCTCGTGTAGGCCTTTGTAAGCCAAGTGCAAAGCCTTGGTCAAATATTACAATACTGATGGCTCAGTGCTTTTAGCATCTCTGAGGAAGTTAAATGCTATGTAGTAAGAAGTTGCAACAGTCCACAAGTGATTAAAAGGCCAAAGCTTGTAGTGTTACTTCACTCAAAGATGCAGTATCATACTAGAAGATAGTAAGGCTGCTCTCTCCCATATAAGTCTAGCACAAAAATCCCATCCTCTAACTACAACTGCAACTTGTCATCTAGCTTTTATAAGGATCTGTTGTTGTCTGTGGGGAAGGCAGTGATCAGACAGGCAGCCTCCCTGGAGCATAGGGCATCACTTGTGCTCCAGGAATGCTTGTGCTTCTCATCTATTTCCCTGAACGTAGGGGGAGCCTGGCTATGTGTTAAGTATGTACCTTTCTAAAATGTTAGGGGAAACTGAGGCTTTTGTATTTGCATCTTGCCCCTCTTTGAAAATTAGACTAACCTGGGCCTGGGGTGCAATCTCTTAATTCTTACTCTCCAGCTGAGTGTTCTCCTTGAGCACCTGCTGCCACATCTTGCTTGAACTCATCAGGTTTGTCTTATGGGCAAGTATAGCAATAAAATTGTCATTTTCTACAAATTTCTACAAATCAGAACCTTGCAGGAAGGAGCAGGGTAAGCCCTTCTTTCAGAACTACAGCACCTGTGACAGGTACATCCTGTTTTGGGAATAGTGTTCTTGTCACATTTCTGGGGCTAGAGATGATTTGAGTGGTTTAGGCTCTGCCACAGTTGTGTCAGTAAGTTGTTCTACATGCTATTATAAACTTAAGGCTGTAACTCCTGGCAGTCTTAACTTGCTAATTAAGTAGTGACAAAGGCTGAATAAACTCTCCTTTTTCTGAACTATGCATTGAACTAGGAAAGCTGGCAGTATTACTCATATTCATTACTGTTTGCATACAAATGTACTTGTGTTATCTCAGATGCTGTCTTCACTGATAAATCTTCCAGTGTTTACCTAGCTGTTTTTTCAGTCTTATGTCCTAATGTAAAACTCTTTTAACACCTCCATTTTTGCTCTTTGAATTAATCCTGAAACTGGTTCACTGTGTTATCTTGTGGTTTTTTTTTTTTTTTTCTTTCTTGCTGTTCATTGTCAGCTGATGCTTTGCAGGGCACAATGGCATGATTAGCTTTCATCCCAATTGTATGTATTTCTCTCTGGTTGTTGAATTTAGTTTTATTTTGAAACACTACACAATCTTTTAAACTCTGTGTACAGGACACTTGCTAACTTGTTTGCCTTAGCAACTGCAAAAGGGATCTGTAGAACTCTTGCCAGTAAACATCTTGGAAAAATGTTAAATCAAAATTTAACTTTTTTGGTTTGTTTGGGAATGTAAAATGGTAGCTCCTGTCAAATTATGTATTATTATGAACACAGCATTTCCTGAGAATTTGCTGACTGTGACCAACAAGACTGCTAATATAGTGAAAGAAAAACTTAGGGGTTAAAGGTTCTTTAAAAGACAACGTGTATTTCTGAGGTCATAGGTTTCAAGCCTTTCTAAAATATATCTGAACTTAGTAAGATTTCTTAGCAAAAGCCTGCTCTACATGGTAAAATACACAGTTGGAGATAAGGATTGAACTGATGGCCTTCAGCTGCAAATAAACTTAGGCCAGACTCTGATTACAAGGTAACTGCCAATGTTAGCAACTTAATGCTAATTGCTTTGCTATGTGAAAGAAACTGAATGCTATCCAAGATACTTTTGGCAAACTATAACAAATTTAAAAATGAACAGAAGATAATTTTTTTAAACAGAATGGTGGAGTAAATGCTAGATGCATTTAACAAGCTGTTAATGACAAAAGATGTCTTATTTTCTGTCTTGCTTTTATTAATAGGAAGTTGATATTTTAAAGTATTTTTCTATAAAAATGTCTATGTGCAAAGGCAATACTTTAACATTTTTCAAGAACTTGTACTTTTAAACACTACAGACCAGAGACTGTCTACATGGAGACTGAAGTTAGGAGCTTTAAAAAAATGCAATGTAAGCTTTAATTTTTTATATTGTAATAATAACAACTTGCTGTCAACTTGTTTACATATTTTTAGGAGGGAAAGCTTCATTATGCATTGATTTATCTTGATACTGTCTTTAATAAATGCTGCTTTGAACAGAATGCAGTGGATATTTTATTACCTGAATTACAATTAACAAACTGGTAATGTAATGTGTATTCTGTTATTTATTATAATGGTTCCAGTACAACCTATTTGAATTTTAAGGAGACTTTAAAACTGTTTTGAAATAGGAGTTACAGTATTAGTGAGGTTTTGCCATGGAGCCTGATGCTGATTTAGACTTAAATGAAACTTACCCTGCTGAAAGCAACTAGAAAATGCTGTAGTGTTATCTATTTTGATTAGATGTTCAAGTTTGGAGTAAAATGAAAGCAAGATGCTTAGTCTCCCAAAAGAGTATGGCTTCCTGGCAAACTGCTGGTTTTTGGTTTTTTTTTTTTCTGAAACCACTTCTAATGCTAGCTTTTTTGTGGTGGTTTTCGTTTGTTTTTTTGTTGTTTGGGTTTGGGGTTTTTTTGTTTGTTTTTTTTCTGGTGATGTAGCTTTACTGCCATTTGTCCCCACAAACAATTTAGGTTTAAAATTTCCTAGTCGGAGTTTTTCTGGTAACACAGAAGTGCACAGGTAAATGTGTGTCTTTGCTTTTCCAAACCTTACTTCAAGTTAGCTTTTAATATCCCTAGCAAAAAGAAAAAAAACTAAGTTACCACATTTTCTGGACTTTTTTGCAAAACTTTGTGACTTGCTGCCTCAAAAGAAGTAATTTATTGATATGGTTAATTGAGGAGAAAGACTTAAAAGCTACCATTTGTTGCTAGTGTCTCCTAAGCATTATGAAAACACATCCTAGAAGCACAGACTGATTGCAGGGACCTTGTAGTGATTCCATTCCTAATGCCAGAGTAGTTCAGAAAGTATGAAAGCCCTGCCTGTTGATGAAACTGCGGATGTAGGAAAACAGTGCTGTTGTTTGTTTTTTTTTTATTTAATTTGTTCAACTCATGTTTATCAGGAACAATCATGAATGAGGGCTAAAAGCTTGCTCCCTGCTGTTGCTGGTGAGACCTGCTGAGGGAATTATTATCTGGTGATTCTAAAACATGGTTGGTATGTATGTCCTAGGCTAAAATCTTCAAGATGAAGCAGATACATTGCTGTAGCAATAGTGACCATTTTGGGTGGCTTTTATTTTTAAAAGGCCTTAAGAGTTGTGTATTTTCCACATTAACATGGGAAAACAGATGATTAAGGTCTTGTAAATTCCGTAGGCTTCCAAAGTGATTTTAATCCCTTCTGTAGATGCATTGGGGAACAGAACGGGAGCCTGTCTTATGTCTGCCTGCCTTTGCCAAGGTTCAGCAACAGATTGCTCTTGTTTGAATTAGGGCAGGAATCACGCAAGCAGCTGGAGCAGAAACTGTAAGGACTTGAAATAAAACCCTAGGATTTCACTTCTACCTGCTAATGTACAGTGACTACACAGATGAGGAAGCTCAGAAATTATTTGGAAAGTCCCTTCTAGCCACGCTGTCACAGTTCCAAGGTAAGCAGCACTTTGACCTTCACACTTAACTCTTCCTGGGCAACATATCAGCTATGTTGTGTGGCACTCGCTGCTCTCTGTGCTGTGCTGTCCCAACCAATCTTGCCACTGATTTTAGTTCTTCTAGTAGTTAAGAATACTAAGGAGAGATCATCCTAGCTTACTGCCTCAGAGGAAAGAATTCCTTGATATGGCTAACTGGGGAGAAAAACAACAACAAAGCAACCCAAAAACTTGGTGTGAGGCTAGTTTAATAGTAAAGCTGTGTCTTCAGACTTCATGCTAGGAAAAATGCAAGCATATAACCACTGTGTATTGTATCTTGAAGGAACTGCACTAGAGGAGGCCACTGACTGTGCTTTTGTCAAACACCTTTTCCCCAGGTCTAATTAATAATAGTTGATGTCTCAATAATAGTTGATGTCTCTATTCTTAATACTAGAATTGCCAACTTTTAACTGGAGTTTATCCTTTGGTCCATAGGATGTGGAGCTTTTAGGTGCTGCTCTGCAAAGTGGATGAAAGGCACAGGGTGAGCAGTGAGTTTAAGGTAGTTTTGTTTTATTGAATCAGCAAGCAGAACTGACATGTTCTGTTGGTGCCCAATTACCAGGTCTGGCCAGAGACAGCAGCCTGGGGGGAAGACTCCAAAGCAAAATTAACCTTTTGTAGCAGGCTGTAATTATCTAGACTAGATTCAGTGCTGATGAGAAGTCCAGCTTCTCTTTAAAATCGAAGTCGTGAAAGAGGGAGAGCTGTTCCCACGTTAAAACGGCTCTGGAGCGACTGGTGAGCTGTTCTGCT
Organism: Apus apus; assembly: GCF_020740795.1. Classification (NCBI taxonomy): domain Eukaryota; kingdom Metazoa; phylum Chordata; class Aves; order Apodiformes; family Apodidae; genus Apus; species Apus apus. Next base: position 31,830,519 of record NC_067285.1, read on the forward strand.
GTTGTGTGGGTGTCTCGGGCAGCCTTGCTTTTTGCTGGAGAGGACATGTGGCCGGATCCCCTGAGATCCGACCTGACCGACCTCATACTTCTGGTAGCCTTTTGTTCCCGGAGCACTGGCGAGGCTATTCCCCGCCGCCCCTCACGGGTGCTCTCCGCACTGTCATTCTCCTGGATCACTTTAAAAACGGAACTAAGGAACAATTCATTCGACCCGTGCAGCAGCTGCCTGGTCCTTCAGCCTGGAGCACTGGTGCTCTGGAAAGGACGCCCTTGTCTAACCGCTCTTGAGCCCAGCGGAGGGGCCGGCGTCCCTGCTGGGCTCTGACCCCCCCGGGGCCGCCGTGTCCCCCCCCGGGGCCGCCGTGTCCCCCCCCGGGGCCGCCGTGTCCCCCCCCGGGGCCGCCGTGTCCCCCCCCGGGGCCGCCGTGTCCCCCCCCGGGGCCGCCGTGTCCCCCCGGGCGGCAGGCGGGGCGGGGGCCGGGCCGGGGCGGGATTCCCGGTCCAGCGCGGCGGGCGGGCCATGGCGCTGGGGCTGGAGGAGGCCCTGGGCATGGCGGGGGAGTTCGGCGGCGGGCAGCGCCGTCTGACCGCCTGCCTGGTGCTGCTGCAGGTGAGGCGGGGCGGCCAGCGGGCCCGGGGGCAGCGGGGCTGGCCGGGCGGCGCGATCGCTCTTCCGCCTTCTGCTTTTCCTTGGTTTGGGCTTGGGCCGGTTTCTCGTTCTCTCGCCCCGGGGCAGCATCCCGGGGAGGGCGGTAGCGGGACGGGCTGAGAGTGGAGCGGCAGCCGGGGTGTCTGCCGAGCCCGGGGGCAGCCCCCGGGCACGCTTGTTTCCCCGCTGGGCAGCGCTCCCTGCCCGGCCCGGCGGCAGGTCGGGGCCGCGGGGCACGGCGCGGGTGCCTCGGGCTCCTGTCCCGCCCCGCCCCGGGCTCCTGTCCCCCTCCCGTCCCCCCCCCCGGGCTCCTGTCGTCCCCCCACCCCCGGGGCTCCTTCCCGGCCCGCGGGCGCTGCCCCCGCTGCTTCCCTGCGCTCCAGGCAGGAATTGCTGCGGAGGACGGTGGAGTCACTTCCCCGGGCAGACACGTCCTCGCCGGCCCCTGCTCCGTCCGATCAGCGTTTCATAAAGGATCTGGAGGAGGGGGGGGGAGGTTTGATCCTTTTGCGAGTTCATTTTCAAACCTCCTTCTCGCCTCAGTGCTCTTACATGCTTCACTTTTAGAAGAGTTCATCTTCCTTATTTTCTACGCATATCTTCGTTCAAAGAGTGCCTTTCGAGTTTCTGCTGAGTGGAAGGAAATGGAGTCTAACCCCAGCAGCTGGTTTGGTGGTGGCTTTTTTTCTAAAAAAAACCCAAACAAAAAAAAACAACCCAAAAAACAAACCCATACCATTCTGAAAAGTGACCTTCAAGGTGCTGTCTTTAAATAGTGTCCACACCCCCACATGCAAACATTGATCTAGCTTCTCTTCAGCAGGTGTCCCTCCTGTTTGTGCAGTTCTGCATTTTGAATTAAAACGCTCTTGTGAGGGAGGGGGGTTGTGTTGATTACCGGTTTTTTCTTCATCACTCGTTTCTGCCAAAACATTCAAGGTAAGCACGGGATAAAATGGCACAGCAAAACCAAGTCCAACCAAATCCTCCACCCAAGACTTCACCCAATGAACAGCCATTCTAGAGTCAAAACTTGTCCATTGATGGTAATGTGCTGAAAATCACTAATACTTGGGTATGCTTAAGGATAGTGTCATTTTAAGTTAGGAAAAATAAACCACATGCAAAACCCAGAAGCCATTCAGAAGATCTTGAGGACCACACTGATAAACAAATAAGGGTTTCTTTATAAAGATCTCTATGCCTATGCTTTTATGCCTTCTTTATGCCCATCTTTATGCCTAGTTTTTCTAATGATCAACCTAAGGTTTCAGTCTCTACAATGGAAAGAACTAGCAGAGGCTTGAAAAATCTGTTTGGTTTGTTTTTGTTTACTTGTCACTACAGATGTTATTCTTTGTGTATAGTAAGTAAACTCTTTTTAATAATAATCTTGGTCTAGGGTTAGATCTCAGCTATAAAACTATGATGAAGTTCCTAACATCTTCCTTTCCTGGGACTGGCTGTGAAGCAGGAAGAACAAACTGAAGAACTTGGCAACAGGAAGGAGGGTGGCAAGATGAAGCTTCCACTGGAAGTGCAGCAGTGTCTGTGGAGTCATGCCTACTGCTCCCAGCTGCCTCCATGGTTGTCTCTGGGGATTGAAATGCTGATTGGATTGTGTTTGTGATACTGGGTAAAGGGGAATTGTTGATTAGTAGTTTAATTAAATGCTTATGGTATCCCATCAGGTGTCCTTGGGGTTATTTAGAATAAGTGATTGTGCCTTTTTTTTAAGGTATACGTGGCTTTTCAGTCGATGCTTATCGTGCTCGTGGGAGCTGTGCCTGAGTATCATATAGACCAAGAAGGAGTTCAGGCAAGCAAAGCTGAGCTTGCCAAGCATATCCATTTTGCAGACAACTTCACGTCTATAGTAACTGAGGTAAGTACCACTGCTCCTAACCATTTCTTCTCCTCTTGGGATTTATGCCATTAGTGCAGAAGGTAGCACTTGAAAAAGCTAAGCAGGGCCTAGTTTTGTTCATGCTATTAAAATTTACTGGAACCCACCTATCTGGCTTTTTAAATTTTCATATTTGAAAGCATATGATTGCATCACTAGTTTAGCTTTTCTGATGTAAATCTAATATTTACTAATTTAGGTTAAACTATTTTTTCAGTTTTCCTTATCTTCAGTTGTTTTAGAGAGCCATTACTAATGAAGAATGATCACTTTACTACAGTTCATAACTGTAGTTTAGAATGCACTCCTCGTAATGTCTGTCTTCTGCTAAGGAAAGGTTGAGTTCCTTGTGTGTGCACAATCTGCTGTGCATGTAAGCTTTACTGTGACCTGCATTGGTTTCTCACAGAAGATACATCCTAAAGATGAAAACTAATATGAAAATGAAACTCATGCTCCACGTGTCTGGGTGTCTTTGTGTGGGAGATGGAAGTTTGCTGAGTGGGACAGACCCTTCATCCTCATGCCTTGTGAATTCCATGCAAAAGGCTCTGTTTTGCTTTTTGCTGGTCCCTGGGCTGTGATGACTAAGGCAAGCACAAGTGACCTGAGCATTGCTGCCAGTGCCAGGAGAAGGGCTGTGTGTGGCCTGGCTTCTAGCATGAGCTGTCAGAGTTCTGCTGATGGAATTCTTGGAGCAGCTGTCTGTAAACTCCTGTAAGATAGGTTAGCATTGGGTGCAGTCAGTGCCAAACTTTTGCTTCCTTCCCAGATGTGACTGTGTAATGTTTCTCTTGGAAAAGTGCAGTGACGAGACATAAGAAGGAATGATGTAAGATTGGATCATATCTGCTGTCAGAAACAGATTTTTTTGATTAGCCTGTTTTCCAAGATTACCATTCAGTTTCAGGCTCTCAGCCGGATGCATGATATGGGGTAGTGCTAATTTATAATCACAAATCAGCAAATTTTAGCTAATTCTGTGTTTTTAAACGTAGAAGTCAATCTCCCTGTTGCCAAAATATGTAGTAACTCTCAAGACTCGTCAAAACAAGTTTGCGTTCCCACGAATTTCAGGAAGTTTATTGTAAGATTTCAAAAATCCTATTGTTAATCTTTTTTTTAATGAAATCTTCAGATGGTGACCAATGATACGCTGTGTGCTAGCAGCCTAGTAACTAAATCAAACTGCCATGTGGATTTAAAGAGCTGAGAGGATGTCTGTTTTGGTGATAAAAAATTGGCAACGTTTTTGTTGGCAAGCTACGATTAATTTTGACAAATATTTAATGAGTTATTTTTGTGCAAATAAAGTAGATGTACATGTTATTTTAAAAGTTATACTCTTCACTGGTTATTGTATTAGACTTGTTAAAATATGAGCACCTTTCAGTGGCACACTAAGCAGCACAAGTAATGGTTTGCAGAAGCAGTCTGTCTCTTGTTCTATCCTGAAAAAGGAAGCTGGTTTATGTCAAGTGTATTTCCTTTATTTTGGTGATGGAGCTTAAACTGTCAATATTTTCTGTTCTGGTTTGGCATGGGCACTGTTCAGCTCTGGAGCTCAGTGCAACTTCAGAGCAGTGCTTCATATCTGCTTCAAGGACTAAGCACTATAATTAATTTTGGCATAACTAAGAATTCGTAGATACTAGCTCAGGCATGGAAAATGGAGCTGTTAGAATTACTTCTTGGTCTAGCATTGACTCAGTCCCCTACCTTATTTAACAAGTGATGGTGCTTAGGAAGGTGAGTTCAGGAACGTCTTATATTTGCTGTGGAAGTTGTCCTTTGCCTGTGAGATGTTGTTTTCTACAACGACCCGCAGGCACATGAAGTTATTTTGTTTCCTGTATCAGCCTCAAACACTCTGCAGATGAGAACTAGGAGTTGGAAATGTGTGTGCTGAGGAGTGCTAGCGTGGAAAAGGACTTAAGTCAGCAGTGCTCTGTGCTTTGGAGAACACATGCTGTGGTATTTTTATAGTTGAAGTTTTCCGAGGATTTGCACCCAGAAATATTTAATTGTCTCCTCAGGAAGTTAAGAAACCCATACATTTCAGAGCTATGTTTTTATGCAATTCAATAGGGTAGAATCTACTGCTTAGCAGGATACGGTAGAAACCAGCTGCAAATGCTGCTGCTCAGGAGTTTCACCTTCCCAGAATATCTAAAAGTCCCCCAAAATTCCGAAGTGCTGGAACACTGGCTACACTGGACTAAAGGTGTCCTGTGAGTGCTTTAACTCTTGTCCTGCTCCCACAGCCTGCACCTTGTGGGCTGCTGGGTGGGCAGAGCACAGGCCACGGGTGGGTTGCTGGGTGGATGGAGCCATGTCTTCTCAGTATTTTGCCACTAAGTGAGTTCAGACTGAGTAAAAGCATATGTTTCTTGAGATTGCTATAACTAAAAGTTCCAATAAACTCCTCATATTCTCTGGTAATCTTTATTAATTCAAGGCAGACACTTCAGGGCTGAGGTCCTAGTATGTTGTATTGGATTTGGGTCATGGGCCTCTTATTTTATTTTTTTAACCTTCTACTCCTTAGAAAAGGGGAATGGGATTAAGATCCTTCATCCTTTCCACAAAGCACATAGTGTGCATGACACATCCTTTTTTGAAAGTAAATTTTACAGTAAATACACTGGGAATTCTTTAAACACTCTAATTATTAAATATTTCTTTGGCTGAAATTTTGTATTGAATTCTTTAAATTATTTTCCTGGAAAATCACTCAGGGTTTCCTGATTGCCATTCTTTCCCAAGTTCACCAGTGTCAGTCATATTTGTGATCTCAACAGTGTTTTTCTATGAGTGTTGATTCTCCTTGTTGGTAGCAGGGGGCTGCACAAGCTGGCTGTGCCTTGCCCTCTCAGGAAATAATGTGAGTTTCATTCCAGTTTCATTCCAGCTGCAGCTCACTGTCAGTGGTTTTCTTCTTTTCTGACCATTTTTTGATTGTGCTGCCTGAGATTAGTTTTTGGATGAGGCAGAAAGTAACTTTCATAAAGAAACCCATAATTTGTTTCTAACTTCTGTTTGATTATAAATGCATGTGTAGAATAAGATACTAAACTATCAATAAGTGGGTCCTAGACTTTTCATAAAACAAGGCCATCTTTCCATAGTACCTTCCTGCTTCTCTTCCACCATTCAGTGTGAAGATGAGGAGGAAGGGCACCAGGGATGACTCGTGCTTCAGGAAGCTTAGCTGCACACTAACTCTGTAGTGCAATAGTGAACATGCTTAATTCTTGTTAATGAATATTTTTAATTACCTGTTCATTGAAATAGCTAAGCTTGTTTCAGGTTGCCTTGTTGAAGCTTGGTAATTGGAGTGCAACTAGTTACACTTAGCAAGGTGAAAGCTTATAATAGATTAAACTGAAATGGCTTGAGGGAGAGAAAGTAGAGATGTGAGTTAGGAAAAAGGTAGGATTGCTGTTGGCTTACCTATCAAGCTTTGAACAAAACTTAAATGGGATATAAAGCAAGAAGGGGGAAATGGCAAGATAAGAATTTTGAAAGGCTTTTACTTTTGAGTAAGCTAGCAACTTGCTGGTAATGCTTCTAACAATAAGGACATGTTTTAAATTTTTTTCAACAGTGGTACCTGATCGAACAAGAAGCCTACAAAGTGAGCCTTGCTTCATCCCTATTTTTTGCTGGATTGCTTATTGGAAATATCACCTTTGGCCCTTTGTCAGATAAGCTGGGCAGGAAACCAGTGTATATCTCGGGTACGGTTGTTGAAAGGTTTTTCTTAAGCATTCTACATTGATCAATCTCACTCTCTTCTGCCTGTGGGCCACCCTGCTAAAGAGGCTGCCCCTGGGCTACTCTGCTGTGTCGATGTCATGGAGCCAATGATCTGCATAAGCATTTCACTGAGAGAAGAGCAGCACTAAAATGCGTCAGTATGAGCATGCTGGGCAGCATAGTGGTCACTGGAATATCAGTGGGAGATGAAAAATGACTTGGTTTTGCTATGTCTATCACTGCTTGAGCACAGTGTTCCATGCATTGCCTGACAGTATTGTCTCCAATAAAAATAATTAGCTTATTGGGGAGGGAGGGTGTGTGGGAGAATGAATTACCTAAGCATCTTTAGAGTGGATAACTCATGTCCTAGTGTTCTGGTTTTTAGCTGTGTTTGCAGCCAAAAGAGACTTGTTTAATGGTAACATTGTCTCAAGGAAACATCATATTTGGCATTGCAGACCTCAAGGGTGTCTTGAAGGTGATTGTAATTTTCATATGGTGTGATTTCAGAAAGCCAAATGTGAGAGAGAGGCAAGTGTACTATAGACTACTCATTACAGTCAGTACTGTGCTCCCTGCCTTTCTTCTGAGTTCAAGCTTGATAGCATAAATACTAATTACATTTTATTCTCTCTCTACAGGTCTATTTTTTGATGTTGTTTTTGGGTATGTTACAGCATTAGCTCCAAATTATGATGTATTTGCAGTTTCACGTTTTTTTGTTGGAATTGTGAATGGTGGAATGGCTCTTGTGTCTTTTGTGCTAACCCAAGAATATGTAGGAAAATCATTTTGGTCATTTACAGGTGGGATTTGGGAATATTTCATCATTATTACTGTGCCATGTATTGTTCTGACTATCAATACTTTCCACTTTAAAATATTAAGTTTGTAACAAATAAGTTCGTTTGTGGCATAAGTCAAGTAAGTGTGATGTGATGCATCCAAGTTGTAATTTCTGTGGGAAAGGTGCCTGAATAAGGAAGATAGGATTGAGTTTGATAACTAGCAGAACTGAGGTTTCAGAATTGGTACAGTCATTCCTAAAGTTTCCCAATTTGTATACTCAATTACATTGGAAAAATAAAAGTTTTGGCAGATCCTGGCAACTTGTGAATTATGCTGTATGGTCCCTTAGGAAGGTACTCTTGAAAGTGTTCTTTGAAGTGTCCCTGCTCCACAAAATTACTTAGTGCCTGGATAGTGTTTTTTCCACTGCTGAATGTGCTGACCATTTAGTATTTTTAAATGTCCTTTTTCATATGTCACTGCCAAGGCTTAAAAGAAATTTAACACTTGATTGTCAATCTGCTGTAAAGCTGGAGCAGCTCAGGCTGGTAATGTCTTTTTGGCTGGTGCAACATGGGGAAATCCTTGGTCCAAATGCTGACTTGCTATGGCTGTGAGCATATTTCTCTCTCTCTCATATTTCTTCAGTTACCTCATTCTGCTGTTTTTCTTCTGAACTCCTGGGATGTATGAGACACTTGTGATTTAGTTAGAGCTTTCAAATTTTTTTTTTTAAGTACTGGATTTTTTTCTTCTCCTGGGTTCACTTTTTTGACTCACACCCTGTCTGTCTCCCACTCCTCCTTCCCCCTTGCCTTCTTGTCTATCTCTGCTCTTCCCAGCCTTTCTCCCTGCAGGGCTGGCCTCCTGATGGACCGAAGGGACAGGCTGATTGTTTCCTGCTGCTTGGCACTCTGGATGCTTTAGTTCTGCTCAGCTGTTGAGAAAGAGGTGCTGAACAACTGATCAAGGGCTGAAGGAGAGGGAACTGCTGGATGCATCTCAGCAGTGCTGAAGAAGCTCTCCAGGTGTTGGCTGGGAGCTAGGCTTTGTGGGCCATAGCTGAGAGTCTCAGTTAATACCAGATCTCCTGTGTTAGTCTGTAGAGGGTTTGTTGTTAGGCTTTGGGAGTTCAAGTTTACTCAATATTTGACATTTTTATTGTGCTTGTTCATCAGAAGTCTGCTGTAAATACCTCTGGCTTGCAGCTGTTTTCATTCTGATTTCAGTCCTTGTATTTTTATAGCTTTCTTGCAATTTCTATTCCAGCCTGCCACCTCTGTTCAAGATGACCTTTACAGACCTAAATAAATCACTCTTAACACTTCCTCTTCCTGTCTTCAGGTTTTCTCTTTAGTCTATAGTTTCCTGTTCGTTTCTTGCTCTGTCCTTCGTTTCTGGAAAGGATCCCCAGACATTAATCCTAGTTATTCTTTGGAATTGCATCGTACATTAAGCCACCTGGTTCACGAGTGCCATAAAGATACTTGAAAGTTTTTATTACTATTTAGGTATATCACAGGCTAGGAATTTCAGGCTTCTGCTTACCTTTTTTTTTTGTTGTTGTTGTTCTTTTGCCAGTGATTTCTGTAGTCACCTTTTTGGTCTTGTGTTTTCAGGTTCATTAACTAACTTGACCTTTGCAGTTGGCATTGCTGTTTATGCTTTACTGGGTTACTGTGTCAGAGAATGGCGCCACCTTGCTTTGGTATCAAATACTCCAGGAGTCCTCTTCCTCCTCCTCTCTTTGTAAGTGTTTCATGTGCATTACAACAATAGGAAAAAAATATGCAGCTTTTTAACAGTTACTTTTTGTGGTCAACAGTCAAGAGAATCGTATGAACGAGGGTGACATTTTTATGTGGTTTTTGAACCAAGGAAGAGAAGAATCGTGTTGTGAAGGAAGAAGCAGTTTTAAATGAAGCAGAAGGTCGGGGTTACCCAGAAGACAAGGTTGTGCTTTTGCATGCTGTTCCAGTTGTGGTGGCCAGTGTTGTAAAGAGCAGCTGTGTGCCAGCTGTCCAATAAAACTCGATTACAAATCTGCTTGGAGAAAGGAAAGCATACCAGAGGTTGTGAGCTGGAGCACCAGCCAGGAACACTGCCTTCTGCCAAGGAAGGGCTTCACCAGTTGAGATGTTTTGGAAATGATCCTAGAGGGATTTTAGAGTTTCATGAGACACGTGCATGCAAAGGGAAATAAGTGAGAACACTTGGATTTGGCCTTGTAGTGTGATATGCACTGTATCTGCTTGCTTTTCAGATGCCTTCTGTGTTTTCCTAGCGCTGTTGAAATTGGGTGCTCCTACGTAGAATTCCTATATGGATGTTGTTATAAAAATGGTTGTGAAAAGCTTCAGTACTTAAGGAATTGAAAGTGCTAGCTTTGCCCTGTGTTGTTATACCATGTATATTTCTGGTCCCTAATTAGAGCTGTAGAAGAAAGAAAAGATTTAGTGGAGTAGGTTGTCTACACAGTAATACAGGGAATGTTTAGCATAGACCATAGATCCAAAAAACCTCTGTAGTAGTTCAAGGAAAACACAAAGCCTTGGGGCTAAAGGAAAGGAGTTCTGCATCATGTGTTTTCCTCTATGGCATTCTGTTCCTGATGGAAATGTAATTACTTCCCCCAAATATTAAAAAACTGGGATCCTATGAAGTAATGAAAGGTTGTAGGATGTGTATCTCTTTTAAGGGTACCAGAGAAAATAAAGATTCAGTTGAAAATATTCCTGGCTTTATTTTATGGCTTATATAAAACTAGCAGCAGTCTTTACAACCTGAAAAAACCCAAGAATCCTGAATCAAAGTTGTTGTAAGCAAGGATATTCTGATACTTTGAAATAAGAGTTTCAAAAGTTGCGCAAGTACAAGTGAGCTGGTACTGGAGCCTGGAAAGTAATTTCCCAGTAAGGTTTCTTTCCTCTTCTGTCCAGTCAAACTCAGAGCCCTTCCCATAACAGAGAAGCTCAAAATAAACTCTGTGAAAGCAGTTTTGTCTGGGCTGTTCAGACAGTTGGGATTTGAGATGGTCCCTAGGTAATGCTAGTGCAGTGTTTCTGAAGAAGTTAGTTCAGCAGCAGTCAAGAGTAAAACCCCTAACGTGACTGTGCTTTGTCAAGCATCTCCAACAATCCTTCTGTAAGGTTTAGCTGTATTATTATCAGAGTACATGGAATTTAATATGCAGAACAGTGCAAATAGAATGTTTTTCTCGGAATCTTGGAATGGTGCTTTTTTCAAGCAGTGGCTTGCAAAATGGAAATATTTCCTTCAGTGCTTTGTTCATAGCAATGAACTTGTCATTGATTTTTCTGTTCTTGCCTGTTAGTATTCTCCCAGAGTCACCACGATGGCTGTATTCCCAAGGGAAAATGGCAGAAGCTGAAGAAGTGTTGCAATATATTGCCCTTGGTAATGGAAAAGAGGGATTAAATCTAAAATTAAAACCGAATGCAGGAACTTTGCAAAAGGATGAGTCTGCACCTGGTGTCCTAAACCTAGTAAAACACCCAATGCTTCGGTGGCGAACTGTCATACTGATGTATATCTGGTATGTAATGGCAAGAGGCTGAGGTGCTATGAATGAGTCAGGCATGAGGAAACTATTAAGATTTTCATCCTTTTCATTTAACTGAATCGTAAACTTGTCAATTTAGCAGGCCATAAGAATTTAAAATGTGTCATGAAGTTGATGTTTCATTATTATTGCTGTTGTGTTTTATGGTTGTTACTTAGAAACTGCTTCAGAACCTACTAAGAAGTAATCTGGTGAGGACAGAATACTTACATTGAGTGCAATGAGAAGCTGAAGCAGAAATTACTGAGAGTATGTGTATTTGAAATAGTTGTAGGAAGAAAATATCTGTGTGGATTGGGCAACAATAGATATCTGGAGTAAGAATAATTTTTAAGAGCTGAAAAGATAATTACACAGGTTCAGTGGAGGAAAACTGTGGGCAAGATAAAATGCAGATTGCATAGGCTTATACTGTTTGCTGTCTTGAGAAGCTGTACAACTTTTTGGGGAAAAAATGGCCTCAAAGAGCAGTAGGATGTAACATGGAATGTTAGCAATATATGGCAGCAGAAAGGGAGTCCCTGGGGTGGGGAGGGTGTTGGGTTGGTTGCTACAGCAGCAGCTGTTGCAAATTGGCTTGAACTAAATTAGATGGGAGAAGAGCTCTTTTCCAAAACAAGTTTTCCCTTGAAAGTTCAACATTGTATTTCAGATGACTGTCAGATGTAGATGGGGAAAAACAGTGAATTGATGTGTGGGATAAGCAGAGATCTGCAGGATGTGGGAGAAATGGCAGGAATGTCTTTGCAAAGTAGGGCTTTTCCATAATAATCTTAGGCTCTTTATGTTGGTGGTGGGTAAATGTAAGTAATCATGGTGATGAGAAATAACAGATAAGGCACTCTCACCTTCTGGAAGAAGGGGTTGCAGCACTGTTGTGCTAGGCAATGGATGTAGGTATTTTCTTTCATAGGATTGCTTTACAACAGTTAAGCATGATCTACTTAGAGTTAAGCTTATTACATCTGCTAAATAACTTAGGAAAAAAAACCCAGGGTAATAGAAAGTTGAGTGTTGTGCTGTGCACATATATCATAATTTGTTTTCTTTCCAAAAGGTACACTAATTAGGAACTATTCTCTTTGCCTTGTTTCCCTTTAGGGGGAAGTAGAGTCCTCAGCATCTAACTCAATCTAGCTGCTCCATAACTCAGCATAATTTATTTTTTAAATAATTTCTTAGCCCTGAAGGCTAGTTATGTTAGTAATGTAACTTTTATGGTTCTTTTTAGGTATGTCTGCAGCTTTGTGTACTATGGTCTAACTTTAAATGCTGGTGAATTAAGAGGAAACCTGTATTTAAATGTGGCTCTTTCTGGTCTTGTAGAAGTTCCAGCATTTCCTCTCTGCATGTTTTTAATTGAGAAATCCTGGTAAGAAAAATTTATTTCCTAGCTTTCTGCATATATTTGTAGATAACCTAGAAAAATACTCCCTTTTTTTTTTTTTCACAGAAAGTTACTTCACTGTTTTTGTAAAACAGTTGATTCTTTGGGGCCTTACTCTGCTGCAGGGGTTTCTGCAGTTGCTAGAGAAATGGGGCTGATTTTTCTACCTCTTACCTTTTCTATTATTGTCATTTTTTTAATTATTCAAGAGATGAGCACTTCAATTATTCATGTTATTAAGAAAACTTAGGTCTTTATGGGGGGAAAAATTAACTGAGTTATGCGAGTATCTATAGCTTGTATTTCTCTTCCATATTTTATTCAGAATTACTTATTTTGTACTGCATACCAACTGCAGGTGGAAGCAGTTTTCAGTAGTGTTCAGTTTTACTGAAACTTCTCAAAGAGAGCTTGGAATGAGAGCTGCCCAGTTGTTGTGAAGGCATGAATGGTTGATGTCAGGTGTCTTCAGACTTGTCAGTGTCTCTGGCCATCCTTTGCCTGGGTACTTATTTCCAAAGGCCAAACAGTCCATCTGGTAACCCAGAGCTACTCAAGATTTCATGTTCCTTCAGTTTGAATATCTTTCTAATGTCACCTTGGTCTCACTGAGGTCAGTGGCAGAAATCCCATTTCCTTCAGTCAGATGGAGAATTCCACCTTTTGCTTTCTTTGGGCAGTAAAAGAAGCTGTCACCTCAGACAAGCTCAAAAGCAAAACAACCAACCAACCTTCACCCCCAGTCCAGAAAACCTAGATCAAGGACATGTATTTAAACCACAAACTGCAAAAGTCCTTTTCTACATGTTTTTCTTTCTATTTTAATTTGAAATTTGCAATTTATTTGACAATCTTGTTGTTTCCTGAAGTAAGGGTATGTGTAGTTCTAGGTGCTTAATGCAAAACAGTGTGACAAGCCCCCTGCTCTGTTTTCTTTCAGTTTTAGTGAGCAGTATCCTTAAAGTATAGTTTGTTTGTTGCAAGATTTAGAAGATGTTAAAAACAAACTTTGTACCTTATAGATCAACTGTAGTTCTACTAGTATGGGGTAGTATTTAGAAATAGTGGTGAGAGCTGATGAAGTAACAAGCATGTATACTATTCCTACATGCCTGCAAATTGTTACTTATAGTATCTTTATCTGTCGTCCTTTGCAGATAATTATGAAATATTTAAGTATGGCAGATGTGGAGGTGGGCTGGTGATTTCCTATCTGCTGTGTTGTCCTTTAAAACAGCAATAGAAAAAAAACCCAACTTTGCTTATTTCTGTGTGCACACAGACAGAAAAGAACACAAAATAGTTTTACTGTGTAAGTGCCTAAACTTATGCAAAGAAAAATACAGATTAAGCAGCATTAGAATCATGTTTTTTTGACTGATATTATTTTGATCTTTGTGTTTATGCACTATAATACCATTTTGGTGACAGGACCCATGGCCTTGCTCAGTAAAGAGAAGTAAGTCTGAGTTCTTGTTGCTGAAGTAGAAGGGTTCTTCTCAAGGCTACAAATTCAATAGCATAAAAATCAAAACTTGTCCAGAAATAGGACCTTGGTACACAGAGCTGGGAAAATAGTGCAGGATTTGAAGCACCTAGCAAGATAAAATAGATTACAACTTACTAATATGTCTGTGTACTTAAGATGGTATTAAAAAAATACTGAAGGACTTGGTTTCCATCTTCATCTGGGTGCTCTTTTCCTTCTAGGTGTGGAAGACGTAAAACTATGACATGTTTCCTGATATTTGCAGGATTTGCCTGTATGTTTACCATGTTTTTACCCACAAATGCTGGTAAGCTCATACTGCTGCTAAAAGAGATGTTTGTTAATGCAGATAAAAGCTGACAAAACAACTTAATATGAGTATTTTGTGAGCAAGTATATCAGGGACTAAAGCCTCTTTCTTTCTCTGTCTTTTCCTTCTGGGGCTGGTTGGGGAGCCACGGTCTTGTCTTAAATTGCTTTTAACTTCTTGCTGGCATAATTTGACCCCGCTAATTGATCAGGTTTGTCTGACTGCAAGCCCTTGGCTCTTTGAAGGTCAGACCAAGCCATCACATTCTGTCTTAAATACTGACACTGCATTCATCTGTGGCTTAAACAGTTTACTTAAAATGCTGGATTTAATAGCAAGACTGTGTCTTGCTGCACTGTGCAGTTGTGAGGACAGTTAATGGGAACTGGAGTGTAAGCAAGTATGTTTCTCATCTCAACATATTTTTTTTCTAACATTGTCAGTGACAAATGTGGGGGTTTGTATTTTCATTTTTCTTGCCGTCTGAAGTACATTTATTCTATACTAGCAGTTCATTTAGCTACGGAAACCTTAATGCTGTATGAGACTAGCAAATAGGAATAGCCGCTCTCTGCTTGTATTTTTCTTAATGTGGCTTCAGTAGAAATGTTTTAGCCTTAACAATGTTTTCACCCAAGCATGCCAGCAATGTGATTACAAGGTAACCTTCTATAGGCTGTGTGTTTATCCTTAACAGTTAAAAATGCTGCCTGGCATCCATTTCAAATTGATGTCAGGAAAATCTCAGGAGGAAAAACGAGGAGAGGAAAAATACCCCATAATCCTATTTGCCATACTTGGGTTAATTCAAGTCCTCAGATGTTTTGTCACTCCTTTTATTGAGACAGTTTCTTCTTTTGTTCAAACAAGTTTGCTCTTTGTGCTTTTATGTATTTTAAAACAAAATGAAAGAAAAGCAGTAGAGACTACTCAGGATAGGTTAATACTTCTTGAAGAGTTGCTAAATTTCAGGAAAACTTATGCCTTTTCCAGTTGAGTTGACTTTAATCCCATTAAAATGCCTTTGCACTGTGGCAAGAGTAAAGCTGGTTCTTGGCCCAGGGTCATTTGTGTCAGTTAAGTGGGAAGAAATTGAGCACCAAGCATGATGAAGATGAGTCACTTTGCTGGATGAATGAGGGTTGCTGCATCTCTGATCTGACCCTCCTGTTAGTAAGGACAAGATGTCTTACCTTTGAGTCAGTGTTTTTTGAAGTGATTGACAAGAACCTTGATTTTTATTACATGGGATTTAAGATTTTAATGAGGTACTGGGCACTTGCTGCTCATGTTGGTGACCTTCACTCAACTGCTAAATAACTCTGCTAACTTGTCAGTGAGAATCTGATCCAAGCCATCTCCCCTGTGGAATAAGCCAAGAACATTTCAGTTATTAACCATGTGTACTGAATTTAAAACTAAAAGTCTCTCTGCTTCAGTAAAAACTGATATATCCCTCATCTCCCTCTTCCTTGTCACTTAGAACTCATCAATTAATTTGTGTGATGATCAGATTGGAAGATGGTGAGAGAGAGTGGTAACGGGGGAGGAATGGAGATGTTATGTTCTTTTCTTTCAAAAGCTGCTGTAAAGCACAGAGGCACCTTCTGCATGTTTCTGCTTTATACTTCAGCAAGCAAAGGAGACTGACAGTCTAGGAAGAACTGGATTTTAAATTCCATTGAGATTGACCTGCTTGTGGTGAACACATAGCTTCTTGTCACTTTCATTGATACACTGTCTGTTGAAGAAAGAAGAACATTGGCAGATCTGAAAATCAGTTGTCTCAGCTTTTCTAAATGTTGGGTATTTCCTTTTGTTGGGAAATAACTTTCCCTGGTGGATATTTCTTGGAAGTAAATTTAAAGACTCCTTTAGTTTCAAAAATACTGTTGAAGTGAACTTTTTCTTCCAAGAATGATAGTCAGAAGGTGAATTTACATAATGGCACTGCAAGTGGGACCTTGCGTGGCAGTGATGGCATCAAATCTTGTAACTCCTGTTTTGGAAGCTCTTAAAGATCAGCACTGTTTGTTACCCTTTTCCTCTGTTTTGTCTCCTTAAATTGGAAAGATAAAGTAATGGATTAATTTAGTGAGAACTTGGAGCTTTTGCCTTTTGCCACAATTTGAAACAGTTGCCCTAACGGTACCATTTCAGGCAGAACTGAGTGCATACCATTGCTGCTGGATGTTCAGGGGAAAGGGTGTTAGACAAAATAAAAGTGTTAAGGATGTTGCATGAACATGCTTGGCTGAATTTAGCATATGAGCTGTAAAAGATGAGCAGTGCTTTCCTACTTAATGGTTAGATTTTACATGTGTAAAGAAAATAATGCAATATTGTGTAAGAATTGCTAAAAGTATGTTCCAAGACTGCAGGGATAATATCATGTGTATGTCTGGGCTTCCTTACACAAAGAGCTGATGGCAGTGAATTCGTAGTGTGCTTCTAATCCCGCAGTAATTCCACACGAGGCAGCCTTCAGCCTCCCCTGGGGGAGGGAACCTGGAGAAGACACAGCACTTTAAATTCACTCTCGAGCTTCTGAGTGCTAATCTCTCTGTCTAGACAGACTCTTTCTTCTGTTTTGATAGTAAGACCAAAACTTCCCGAGTGCACTGATGCTCAATTTATAATACAGGGATATGCAATGTTCAAGTTACATCTCCTTGGGAGAGAAAGAGCAAGTTTTAAAACACATTTGAGAGTTACAGGTTTGTTATTCATTGCTTCCTGTTTGGATAATGGAAGAAAGGGGAAGTCCCAGCTTTCTGATGGCACCCAGCAGGGCTCTGAGGACCAGGTTCACACCTTTTGCATCTGGCAACTGAATCTAATATTCAGTTCTTACTGAACAAAAGGAGAACTTGGATCAAACTGTTGCATCTGTTTGGCATGAATTACAGAAATAACTGCAGAAACGCATCAAGCTTAAAGGCATTAAATCAAGTTTCTGGATTTCAGTTTACGTACAAATGAATTTCTGCTTCAGTTGAAATAGGATCCGACTTGATCAGATGAACAGAATGAAAATATTCAAGGGCAAAATTCAGTTTAGCCAGCTAAACTCTGCCTATTAGTAAACTGGGCTGCACTGGCATTTCTTCTTTCCAATTAGAAAGTTGCTGAATTTTATGTCCCCGTAGGATGTCCTTGGGGAGCAAATAAACTGTTGTGAATCCAGTTTTATGGTTTTAATCTAATAAATTAGTCAAGCAGGCTGTGTTGTCTGTTTGTGCTTGTCAGAACACATGGTTACCCTGTAATGTCTTCTGACTGCAGAGCTGGAAGTGTTAGCCCTTCCTTCTAGAAGTGTGATAATTTTACACTTTCCCCAAAAAAAGAGGCAAAGTTTTTCAGTCCTGAATATAATTTTATGTATTGTTTCTGATGCTGGCTCTTAAAATGGTGGGAAAGAGCAGAGATAGTGCTTTTGTACTTGTAGTTGAAAAACGTATGGATGGAACATAGTTTTTATGTGACAGTCTCTTAAAGAGGACGGGATGTTTTCAACGTTGTGTTAAGAAGAGTAAGAAAATGGACTATTGATACTTACAGCTTGTTTTCTCTTCCCTGAAAGGCCTGCTCCTCAGCCCCACGTGGTTAGCATTGTGTGGGAAGATGATGGTCAGTGCTGCTTTCAACATCCTGTATATTTACACATCTGAGCTGTACCCAACAGTACTGAGGTGATGTAACAGAGCTCGTGGGTAAAAGACAGTACTTGTCATGCACAGTAATACTGATTGCTGGTGTGTTTTAATATTTACCTGCAATGAGGAGTTGTTCTTTCTGTAACTAAGGCAGCTTGCCAGGGCTTGAAAGGGCTTCTCTTGCTAGTCACGTGTCATGTCACACATCATGCACTTTCCTGGGCTCTCTGTGGCAAATTTCCTTAGGTTTGAATCCAGAATAAAAATATGAAAAGACAGCTGCTTAACATGGCAGTCCTAGATGCCCTATTTCTCATTTCCACTGTTGATTCTTAGGAGTGAAATTACATGGTGCAAACCCAAACATAAGTGTGATGGGAGTGTATGCTAACTTAATTATAAATAAAGACTGTGCAGTAAGGGCTATTTACAGTCCTTCTGTATGGTGCTACTCCCATACAATTATGCTTGTTTGCCTGCTGAAAACCAGCTGCTTTTCTGTATCTTTTTAATTAAAAATATTCATAAAGCAACTAATTTTAATAGTTTCTATACGACAGTAATTTGCTTTACACCATGTAATTAATGAACAAGTGAGCTAAAACCCTAAATTATTTTTCATAGTTCTCACCAACTCTTGGTGAGGTTACTCCCTCTCCTGTTGTCCCAAGATAAACCTGAGATGGAAAAATGTAATACCACATGGTTGCCCCCCCCCCCATCTTGGTTCCAAGTGGTTTTCTGAACAGTGCCCTGTGTCCAGAACTGGGGCCATACTGCACTGGTTGCTCAAGAAAAGCAACTACAGAACTGCTGTAAAAATTGAGTCCTCTTCAGAGAGAGCAGGTGAGTTGGAAGCTGGAGCAGGGAGGCATCCTGGCTAGTGGACAGTGTCCTATAGCACCATAAGGGTATTTGGGATGGTGACATAAATCACTTTATTCAAGGACACTGAGAGCCTTGGGGTGGGAGGGGAAGTGGGTGACTCTTGGATTGGCTTTTTTTCCCTTTTGAGTTTCACAATTTTCCATATGTTACAGAGGCATAAAAGCTAGATTATGAATGCAGTTTTTGCAGTAAAACTTGGGAGGATGGAGGTGGATAGACCATTTATAGATACTGAACTTGTGATTCCTGACACAGGTTTAGGTTTAATAGGCAAGTCCCAATCACACTGACTGAAATTGGGTGTGGGGGCTTGTTTACGTTCTCCCTGTGCCCAAACTTTTGGGTTTTTTTAAGTGGTTGGCTTTGACTTACTGCTTTCCTGTCCCCTCTGCTTTTCTGGAGTTGAGATGAAGAGAATTGGAGCATATTTTAATTTCTCCGCTTTTGCTTGTTTCACTTGCATTCACGTTATGCTGTCTTCTGAAGTCTGCTTCACTTGAGAATCTCCACCGAGATTCTGGCAAAAAAGTAACTTGATATGTCAAAGATAGAGAGCTCCAGTAGAGAAAATGCAGGAATAGTCAGTTAAAAAAAATGAGCAACTTTATTTGATCGCTCATATTTAAATAGCATGTCAAACTGTTACGTTAGATCATATGGAAATTCCTCGCACGTGAACATTTCTACATGTAAAAATACATTTTCTGTCTCTCTGATACTAGTATTATAGTTTATATAAGGAAAGCAATCACGGGCGAGTGTTGGATTTAAAGCAAAGCATCAGCACCATCTGGTGGTCTTACAAAGCTCAGTGGTGATCCTGGCGTTGCTCTGACAGCAGAGCTCAGACATGCCCAGGGGTGGGACCTGCACCGGTCAAAGGGAGGGGAGGGGGAATTAACTCGGATTTCTTTTCTTTTAATTTCTCCAATGGGATGTTTTGCAGAAATTTTTTCTGTATTACTGCTCCTTATTTAAACCTGCTTACTACTTTGAGCACAGGGCTGTTAGCCATGAAGTTCATAGTTGTATGGAGGAATGCCAAGTACACCTCATGCTGTCTGGAGAAGAGTGGATGTGCTTTGGGCTTTTTTCCTTTTTGTGGCTCAGATACCTGCTGGCGAGCACAAAAAGTTAGAAAACATCACCACTGTTGCATTTGAGACAAAGAAAGGTTGTCTTTGGGAACAAAATGTAATCATAGATCTAGATGTAAAAACAAACTCATGGGGGTTTTTAAATGAAAAATGGTTGGAATGTGATGGAATCAGAGTGGGGCCATTGGACTGTCCAGGATAGTGTTGCAAAGCTTATTTGCTTACTTTCACAGTGAAATGACACAGTTTGCTTTTAGGATCACCTTTTGCCCTACTTGCTCTCAGCAGAAAACCCCTGGATATGGATATGTGGGAAGGATGCTTCTAAATGAAGGGTTCACACGCAGACTGGTGTCTCTGATCTGCTCCAGGATTTTCTTGACAGGGGAGGTGCTTGGCCTTGTCTTGTGGGGTCTGGGTCGATGTTGGCTCAATGTGAGGAAGCGGGGGTTGCTTTTTCCTTTTCCCAGGGGGACCTGATAAGAGAAAAGGTTGTTTTGTCTGTTTGTTTTTTACACCAAATTCACTGGCTTCTCATCCGTTCCTTCCATCATCCGTTTCCCTTAACTTGTGCAAAGGGTCATTAGGGAAGGACGTGGAGGTGGGTGGCTTTGGTGACCCGTGTCACCTCTCTGCTTGTCATCTTTCATCCTGTCACTGTCTTCCTGTCTTTGGAGGAGGGAAAGGAAATGGGGTGAGTGGGAGCAGCTCAGCTCAGTCGTGTAGCTGTGGATGATGAGGAATGAGAGGGAGAAACTGACAGATGGAAGGAGAAGACCTGCCACTGTGAGCCAGGACTCGCTGTCGGGCCGGTGCCAGTGTCAGTCTCTGAAGGGGCTGCTAAACACTATTTTTAGGAGGATTTTTGCATTTGATCAGGAAATGAAAGACTTTGGGGGATTTTACTAAGTTTCTTCGAAGAGGATCCTGCTGTTTTATCCCATGCTTTGATGTTCACCATCTAGATGAGATTGTTTTAAACAATTGTCTGAAAATTGAAGGGAAGGCAGAATTCAGCAGCCCCTCTAGTGACACATCTGGCCAGATGTTTTCCAGCTTCACACTGGCAAGTAATTTTCTGTTTGGAGGTAAGCACTGACTTAGCTGAGTAACTTGGGGCTGCTGCTGAGGGCCTGTGCTGCAGATAACATTCAGATTCTTCAGTCTGAAGATCCTGCCAAATTATGAAATAATTGCTCATTAAGCACAGAGATGTTCTGATAAGTTGCCCTTTATGGCAGGTTGGAAAAACCTCTCTCTTTGTCCAAATTCCTGTAAAGGATTGCACAAAAGAGAGCTTTTGTTAGGGTTTGAAAGGGTGTGATGTACCTCGCTAGCAGCTAGTTGAAGAAAATCTTGGAGTAACTGCTGGAAGCCTGTAAAACAACTTCTTTTTAAACATAAAGACTATTGATAACCTTTAAAAAAAAAAAAAAAAAAAAGGTGGTTCTGACAGTGCCACCACATGTTCATGCATGATTCAGTCCTGCATTCTGAAACTACAAATCTTTCATCCTTTGTTTGAAACAGAAATGCTGGCTTGGGTGTCTGTTCCATGTCTTGCAGATTTGGGGGCATTTTGGCTCCATTTGTGCCATCTATGGTAAGACTATTTTCTACATTTTACATAACTTGAGTTTATTAAACTCTCTCAAAAAAGCACTTTGATTGTAAAGCCACATACATGTGTATTCCTTGAAAAATAATTACTTTCAATGAAAAATTAAATTTCATTCCGTTTAAAGAAATAATGAACAGGGTGTTTAAAAAAAAATGGTATTTTACCCTTTTTGGAAATAGTTTAATATTCTCTGTTAATATTTCATCTGTTAGCAAAATGGTTGTCAAATAATGCATTGGGTACTGCTGAAGCTCCCTCTGTGTCTGACGTCCTGAAGGCACATGAACAAAATTTTCATGTGAAGCTGCTTCTGTGAAGTAACACTTACTGGGTTTCTCTGTTCTACCAGGACATGGATGATTGCACAGCTTGCTGGAGTGAGAAGTTGTAGTCTCTTGGTTTTGACTGCAGCTCATATGAATCCTATTCTAAGAGCAGAAAACAATACTGGGTTTTGACTATGGATTTTTAATTTCAGAAATCTCTCAGTCCCTCTGTGCCATTCATGGTGTTTGGAATCAGTGGACTCTCAGCAGGATTCCTGACTCTCCTTCTGCCAGAAACACTAAATAAGCCAATTGCTGAGAGCATTGAAGATCTCCAGAGTCCCAAATACCAATTGCTTAAAAATGAAGAGACAGAGTAATTTTCTTTTACTGCTCTGCGTTATTTTCCCTCCATCTTTCCTGTGTATTGCTGAGATTGGGTGTGGATGAATGTGTGTGTGAAGCTTTTAAAGCCACTTTTCTCTGACGTTCAGTGGAAGTTAAATTTATTCTTTGGCTCTTAGAAACAAAAAGGCTACCCACAGCTTTCACCTGCATGTATTAAGTTATATGCAAATGAATGATACTTTGTTTCCTTACAGGAAAACAAATTTTAGAAAAGCAATCTAAAATAATCAAGCACAATAGGGCCAACAACAATCCCCTGCTTTTACAGTAAAATGAGGCATATTTAAAATATATTGGATTGTGCCTCTTTCCTTGTCATGTTTTGTAGTGGAATGTAATTAGATACCTGAGGAAGTGTTTCATCCTTTATTAGTCCCCTGGGATGGAGCCATTTTAAGTGTTTCCCTGTTGTAGATGGGCACTAAACAAAACTTCTGAAATGGAAAATGAAGGTTTTGTTTGTTTCAACAGGTAATAGAACAGAAGATAACAAGTACTTCCACTGAGTTTGGGAATGGCTTCCTGGAAGAATTAGTTATAAAAGAGGAAGGGAAAAAACCCTATCAATAAGGAATTGTTAGCTTAGGACCAAGTAGGCCTAGTGTAGATAAAAATAATGTTTTTCTTCTTGATGTGAGTCTTGTTAATTACCTGGCAATCATTGTACTTAATCATACTACACACACTGTTAAGCTTACTTTGCTGCCTAATTCATAGTAATACCCCATTCAGTTGAAATGTTAAAGAATAAGTTTTGAGCTTTTCAATACAATTTATCCTTTAACTTTTAAAAACCAGTGAATTGAGGGTTTCACATTTATTAGCCTATAAAATTAGGACAAGAAAACTGAGATGTGCAAACATTTTTCACTAATAATTTTTCTTCTCTCTGACAGGCAAACCGGTTAGAAGAAAACCCATTTCAGAAGGCCTGTCTGTGGTGGGAAATGAAGCCTCTGTTGGGAAGGTGCAATAACAGTTCAAGGGCAGAGTCTTGCTCTACAGATCCAACTGGAATTGTTGGAGGACTCATGTATAATCCTGTTTATAGTGCGTTGAACAGTTTTATGTGGAGGCAAATTGAGAAGATGGAGGAAGTTGATCAAAGCTTGTGGGGAAAAAAAAGGTGTCAAATCTGTGCATTAATGTAATGACTTAACAGAAGCACAGTTTGGATGTCTGGACTTCTCTAAGGCTTCCTCAAGTGAAGTATTAATTTATTTTACAAAACGGACTTATTAGCCTCAGATTGAGCTGTAATGTAGTAACTGAAGTGACGTATATAATTTAAAATTTAGATGGCTTTAGATGTTCAGGCAAGCTGTAATTGTGAAAAGTAACAGCATCCTGGGCATGCTAACTTTCCCTACAGGTTTTTTGCCTCTAAATTACAGTATACCTCACAGTGTGAAGAGACCAAAGAGCTTTATGGGTTGTTGGCCTTAGTATGTCTAGTGTATAAAACCTGAGCAGGAGATATGAAAGGAGAATAAATGGATTTTTTGGTGGGAGTAATTTTTTAATACAGTTTTACATTAAAATATAAGTTAAAAATAGGACTAGATTATAAAAACTGTCAGGCCTTTAAGAGGTACATTTAAAGGAGAGGATGGGTAACCTCTTAGCCAAAAGTTATGGAGTTCTAGCTGTACATGTGGAACTAGAAATTACTGAACATGAGTCATACATTGTCTCATATGTCATGTCATCCAATCCATTTCAGGTATGAACTAGAAATTCTTCCCATGGGGACGAGGCAGTGGTGTTTGGTTAACAGTTAGTATGTTAACTTGAATAGATGCATCACAAATGTTAAATTTTTTGTCGGCCAACACAATTTTGTCATTAAAAAGAAAATCAGTTACCATCTGTATTATGAGTGCTGCTTTTTCCAGCATATTTACCCAGGCTTTTTGAAGAATACTTGGATCATTCTGATTTTGGACCTTTATCTAATTCATCTGATAGAAGAAGGTGATTGTAACGGCCTTTGGATTTTGAGCAAGTTTCATAGTTCAAGAGGCTGCTCTGCCTGGTGCCTCTCTGACATCTTTATGGTGTGCAGGTGTGTGGGTCCACGTGTGCTTTACCAAGAGCCTGGTCAGATCCCCAGGATGAGAAAATCAGTTGGCAATCAGAACATGTAGGTAATGTTGACACAAAGATGGATTACATGTGTGTTTACTAGACCTCTGGGGCTGAAGCTTGGTGACAAACAAGATACAGAGTATGGTCATTGAATCATAGATTGGTTAAGGTTGGAAGGGACCTTAAAGATCATCAAGCTCCAACCCCACTGCCATGAGCAGGGACACCTCCCACCAGACCAGGCTGCACAAAACCTCCTCCAACCTGGCCTTAAAAACCTCCAGGGATGGGGCATCAACAACCTCCCCGGGCAACCCATTCCAGTTCCTCACCACCCTTATAGTGAAGAATTTCTTCCTAATACCTCATGTAAATCTCCCTTCTTTCAGATTAAAACCATTACCCCTTGTCCTATCACTATTTCCTCTGATGAAAAGTCCCTCCCCAGCTTTCTTGTAGGCCCCCTTCAAGCCTTTATCTTCTGATCACTTACTTATTCCGAATTGTTGTGATGTTTCACTTTTGGGAGGATTAGAATTGAGTTTGTGATTTACTTTTTTTCCTGAATAATAGTAATGCCTTCCACTACATGAACATTCATAATCAGTCACTGATTATCCCTCCTTGAAGGATAATTGGGTCAGCAGGGATATGGCGAAGACCAAGTTTTGTCACTGTAGACTTCTGCTTTTTTATTACAAGAAAAACAATTTAATAAGAAATAGAATGATCTAAAGTTGTGTTCCAAAAGCAAAGACAAGCCTATGGAACAGTAGGATTGTAAAGATACCATTATGTGATGGGAGTCTGTTTCTCCCTCCTGCCACGTGTCAGGTTTATCAGTGCGTTCTTTTATTCCACATTACGTGAAAAACGGGAAAAAAGTATACATTTTGAAAATGCTTATTTCTGCCTTATATGACCTGGAATTCATGAATTCTGTTCCTGGAATGACTTCTGTGATTTTGGTGGATTGATGACCAGAAAGCTGCACGTCCCCAAAAAGAAGTTAGTGACCTTTTCAGCAGCCTCGGCGTGACTCGTGGCACCTGCAGCTCTTTTTATGAGCACAGGCCTGTGTGGGAAGCTGGTTTGGTACTTCCTCTCCCAAGATCCAAACAAGAATACAGATGGAAACACTTACTTCTTTTTTTGTTTCTTACCTTTTCAATTTAACACCTCGTTTGACTTGATCTTAGATGTCCTGCTGCATTTTGCTATTGCTGGATAAAAAGATGCTATTTAGAGAAAAAAAGTGTGTTTTCTTCCAGCTGCATGTTTAGAAATAAGGAAATTGTTTGCAGCTTTATTAGAAATACTTTCAGCTGGAGTAATGTAATCAGTGCATTGTATCTTACAAGGTCCTAAAGTTAAGAAACCAGCTGTCTGTCATTGCTGTGTATGTCATGGCAAATCAGAAAATACAGCATTTTTTGTCAAATAACTGCTTTCTTGGAGTAGATACCTTCCCTTAAACCATTTGACTTTGTAGAATTAGAAATTCTTCACTTAGGGCAAGTCTTTTTGCCTTTGTTTTTAATGAAGACAAAGCAGTTTTGGGAAGAATGCCCTAATAAATTCTTTACTCACTGTGGGACTCTACATCTATTGCTTTCTACTTCTTCGTAAAAAGAACAAAGGGAACAGAGTTAATTTAAATTATACACATTAGGACAAAATCCTTAAGTATCTCTTCTAGCTCTTCCCCTGTGCTTTATCTGTGTGTAGAAATTTTATTGTAATGTTGCATCTGTTTCTGCGTTAGAAGAACTACTTCAGTTGTGAAATTGCCTTTACTACTTTGTTTTTAAACTGATTTGAAGTCTTTACTTCAGCATTTGAGAAAAATCTGCTGCTCTTTGGATTTTATCATGTTTCAACTGCAGATCTCAAGGTTTAAGAGGAAAAAAAAGGTAATAAGATTTTGCTGCTTTTGCACTGTCTATAGATGTATCTGTGATATTCACAGCTTGTCCAGAAAGGAAGTATCTTACTGTATTTTTTCCCTAAGGAGTGCTGGGGTTTTTTCTGTCTTAGGTGCTAAGAGTGCTGAGCAGAGGCAAAGCTTGAACATTCCTTTATGCCACCTACATTTTAATCCTATTTCACTGTCGTTAGGCAATACTGATCCTTTAATTCTTGGTTAGGTTTGCTTAAGCCCCAGTTTTCCTGTTGTCAGAGGAAGAACATCAGTTGTACAAATGAAAAAACGTGTTTCCATTGCTCCTGCAGTTCATGCTAGCTTTTATATTTTGTTGCTCTACAGCCCTCCAGGTGACTGACCTGCCATGGAGAAGCAACAGGGGTTGGGCTGAATTTACCTTTTCCTGGCTGGCAAATACCATCTGCTGTATTTTTCCGTAAGCCAGTGACACAGAACCCCACACCATGTTAGCAGTCAGGTCAGGTATAAAGGCAGGGCTTCATTGCCTTTTTTCTGGTAAGTAAACTTTGCCTGATACTCACGTCAAGCTCCTCTCAGTGATCTTTTTCATGTTCCCATTTGATGTTTCATCAAAGCTGTTTCCTCCTTGGTTGGAGAGCTGGATGTTATTGCTTGAATGGAAGGCTATGGATTAATTTTTATAATTTATCCTTTTTAATCTAAGCAGAGTGAAGTACAATCCTTTGCTTTGTTGACTAATAATCTTGCAGCTAAGGAGCAGAGAATGGAGGAGGTGAACTTTTCACACTACCATCTGTAACCAGCTGGTTCTGCCACTCAGTTCTTACTTATCTTGAGGCAAATAACTCTGTCATGTATTACAGCATGCAAGAGATCTAATTTTTTCCATGCAGTGAGCTATCAGCAGTTGGTTGGAAAGGTCATCTTTTCTTTATATCAGTTGCTGCAGGAGATGTGAAATTTCCTGGAGATTATTTTTGGTAGATGCAAACCTTCCATTAAATTTGAGAAAATCCTGGACAGCTACAGGCAAACTACGTAAATCTGGGATCATCTTTTCTTGTAGTAGCAGAATTTATTTGTGCCAAGAGTTCTGAATCGGTGAAGAAACATGTGGACTGTAACGTGCCGTGCGAGGACTGTTAGTGCCCACCTGAGGAGGGTGGTAGACCACAGCAGCTGAAGACTTGGGTGAGAGAAAGGGAATATGGTTGAAAAGTAGCAGAGGAGATTTGGGAATCAAACTGTTCCCAACTTCTGCATACTTGTGATGTGATCTGGAGTTACATCAGGCTCCTTTTAACTTGCTAGTAAATAGGTACAGTATTTCCTATATTATACACACTCCTCTTCCTCTGAGTAGTCTCCTGGTTTATGAAGTATGCTGGCATTGGGATGAAGAAACCAGAAAACAAACTTGTTGCAGCAATTCAGAAAACACAGTACAGCTCTGCCTGGGCTGGTTTGAGTGTGGGTTCCTTCAGTGGTCCAAAGAGGTTTGGAGCTGTGCAGGCTGATGGCTTTTCACCCAAGAATGGCGTGTGAGAAAACTGCTTAAGTGACATCTTCCCATGTAAATAGGAAGCTGGCCATGCTAATGACAGGTAAGGCTGAATAGACTGGCACCCTGCAGTTTAATGCTGTGTATTTTGTATTGTCCAGTTTCTCTTACTTGAAAATGTTAGTTATTTCTGTGAATGGACACTTTTGCAGGGCCTCTCACTTTTTAATCTGTATGCCTTGAAATAGGTCAGCAGTGGGCTCAAGATGCTTGGCTAAGGGAACTCCCTAAGCCTGTGCCCAGTTTTACGTGTGCAGAGACCTCCTGGTCAACCAGAGTGAGCACTCTGACCTGCAGGAATCTGTCCTGTCTGAGAAAATAATTGCCCAACCTCCCTTCTAACTAGAGGGAGGCTTTTCAGTGTCAAATTCCTGCTGCTTTGATGGGATGTGAGGGCTGTTTGCAATGGTGAGATTTTCCCAATGGATTCCCCCGTGGATGCAGTGACCCAGATGGTAGAGGTTAGAGCTGGAAGCCAGCTTCACCTTCTGCTACTCTTGCAATGCTCCAGCTCCCTGGAATGGGAGCTGCAGTGGGCTGGGCTCAGCCACTTGCCAGCCTGGCCTGACCAAGCACCTTTAATCATTGCTGGTTTGGTCTGCTCTGCCAAACTCCTGAGCTTTCCTGGGGATTGTGCTTTTTTTTTTTTTTTACTGAGCAATTTCTTGATATTCAGCTCCAGAGAAAGTTCCTTCTGCTGCGGTTTGCAGAGTTTGTCCCAGCTGCTATAGCATCCTCTCAGTGTAGAAACAGAAATAATCTTGCCTGTGTGTGTGCCCTGCACTGCACTGCCTTAGGGCCTTTGGAGTAGAGGCAGAGCCAGCTCCAAAAACCTTGTAAGCAGCAGCTTCTCGGTCTCAGAACAGTTGGCTGCCTGAGGGGATAAGTAATTTCTCCCTGCTCTTCATTTGGAGGAAACTTTTTACATTTGACTTCATAGTTCTTGCAAAGGAAATAATAAATACACTGATAAAAACCCAAAAGACTACCCAACACAGGTAAAAATTAGTTTTTGAGATGAAAAAGCAAGGAAAAACAATGACTTAGCAGCAGTTATCTCTGTTGAGAAGCGTATCCCAGAAGAGTAAAACTGGCAGCAGGAGGGTTCCTGCAGTCATGGTCTTAACAAATTGCTATGGATCTGAATTGGCTATTTATAATCTTTAATCCTAGTGGTCTACAAGTAAGGAAGGAAAATAATTACCAATGACAGATTTTAGTTAAAGTTAATTGATTGGTGGTGAAACTAATCACACATTCCAGGTGTTCATCAGTTTAGCAAGACAATGTTTAACTATCAAATGCTCCAATTACAATGTGGTTAATTAAACATGATTAAACTGTTGAGTTTACAAACACGCAACTAATTATATATAATTACACTTGCGGTGGGTTTATGGTATGCATCATGCAAGTTCTGTGCAATTTTTATAAAGTGCTGCTTGTAAGAAACTGCCTTATGCTTGTATGTTAATATTTAAGTATTAACAGCTTGCTGTGTTTTTAAGTGAGAAATCCGTGGAAAAGTTGTAGTAAGATACTGAATAAACAGATCAGTTAAACATAAAAAACGGGGTTGGGAGAGTGGAAACTGCTCAGAAATCGCAGCTGAATGGTGTGTTGTGTGAATTGGTAGCAGCTGGAAATTCTTTGCTCTTTAAATGATTCTGCTCTATCAGGTTATTTTGAATACAGCGAGATGAGTGTTCCTGGGGGCTCTGGGGTGCTGGGTCAACCTGCCTCGGAGAGCTCTGGGGAGAGAGCGGGGTCTGGGGGCCCGAGACCCTCCGAGAAGGGTTTCTGGGGCTTTCTAGGGCTTCTTGGAAAACCGCTGCTGGCTCCTGCGGTGGACGTGCTGGAGATGTGAGATGGATGCGTCTCATCCTCTGAGGCGCAGAGCAGAGGGTGTGAAACGTGCCGCCCTGACGGCGGTCAGCCAGCCTCGTGGCGAGCAGCCTCATTCCCCAGAGAGAGGGTGTGCGCCAGCGTCTCGTCTGAGGCCAGTGCACCCAAATAAACCTCAGCTGCCGAACTCGGCGGCTTGTGGGCGTCAGGTCCAGCGGGTCTTGAGACCCTCTTGGCCTTGCCGGGCCTCAGCCCGGGCCCCGCGGCGGCCGCCATCTCACCCGCTCTCCGCCCGCACACGAGATGGCCGCCGCCCCACAAGATGGCCGCCGCCCCACAAGATGGCGCTGCGGGGGCAGCTGCGGCCGCCCGAGGGGCCGCGGCGCTGGGGCCGCGGCTCCGTCAGCCGGAGTTACAGCGCCCTGCCCTTGCATGTCCTAGGGCGGTATAAGAGCTTGTGCCTTCGCCGTAACTTAAACCCCACGGCGTGGGTTAAGTGCGCAGCGCGTGGGCTTTGGTTTTGCTGTCGGTTCTTGCTCTTTTGGTGAGTGCCTGCAGCTT
This sequence comes from Apus apus, assembly GCF_020740795.1. Taxonomy (NCBI): domain Eukaryota; kingdom Metazoa; phylum Chordata; class Aves; order Apodiformes; family Apodidae; genus Apus; species Apus apus. The sequence continues at coordinate 31,860,293 of NC_067285.1, forward strand.
TGCCCGGCGACAAGTGCCTGCGATGGTGACAGCAGCCAGGCCAGGTAGGAAACCATGCCCTGTCCTCCCTAGTCATCAGCGAGTGCTAGTATTCGAAGCACTAAAGCTGCGCGGATTTGTAACTGACCTGGCTCTTCCTGAACCAGGAGGCCCCTGCGTGAAGCCAGCTTGCCTTCGTTTTCTTGTCCTGCATTGGAATTGTATTTTGCGCTGCATTTTCCCTGTCTGCTCCAGGACCATCATCTGGAGTGTCAGATACAGCACGGAGGAGAAGTCTGGCAGACCCAGGTGAGGGGCCACGCTCACCTGGGGAGGAAAAGCCTTTCCTCAGACGTGGGTGATGCAGGGCAGGCCCCGGGCTGGAGCAGGCTTGGCTCTTGCTTCCCCCTCTTCTCTTACTGGCTGCTAGAGAAGTGGCTTCTGTTGAAGTAACTTATTCTAGGGACCGTTCAACGAATGTAGCGATGCATGTGCCCCTGGCTGGGAGATCAAAGCGTGAGGATGGGAACTACAACAGCCCTGAATTGGTGCCCTTCAGGGAGGAAATGGGAAAACAGGAGGAAGATGGTTAGTCTTCCCCTGGCGTCTTCATATTATTGTTAACAAAAAGAACCTAAAACAGAATCAAGTAATAGCTCTGGGGAGAGCCACAGTTTTCCCTGTAGCCCTTTCCTGGGGGTGTATGTGTGTGTGTGTCTGCAGGCCCGCGAGCGACCCCGAGATGAGCTGCGGCGAGTGCTGCGTCAGCCTGGGCATGGAGAGGTGGGTGGGTGGCCGTGACACCCGCAGGATCTGCCCTGCTGCCCGCAGGAGTGTGTTGTACAGAGCACAGGGACCTCCCTGGCACCTGCCCGTGGGCTTCTGGACCTGTACGTTGTCCGTCAGGACTCCTGGTAGTAGCCCAGTGTTCGTTGCTCTACTAACCATGGAGGTCTGGAGGAAGCGTTCTAAAGTTTAATATTTGGGGGTTTTTTTGCCTTTTCATGAGCAACAAATTGCAATGAAATAGAAGTGGATGAAAATAAAATTTTATGCTGTGCCTTTTGGGCAGTTTTATACTTCTCTCTGACAAGAAGGCTGAAAGAGCAAAATAATACTAAGTCTCTGATCTTTACTTAAGTACTCTTTAATCAGTCCACTTGTGCCCTAAACAATGTTAGCTTTTCCATGCAGAGGGACTGGGGAGAAATTCACCTGGCTTTTACAGCTATAAGAGGATGGCAGGGCTGCAAGCAAACTGTGATGAGCTTGTTTGCCTATGCTTTGATGAAGTTTAAGATGAGATGCTGTACTGTCACTCAGATGATGTCTTCTGTATATTTAATTGACCATTGCAGCTTGTGAACAGCCCTTTAGCGAATGTATTATGCTTCAGGGGGCTAATGCTGAGTGGTGATAGTCTCTTGGTCTTGCATTTGTTACAGAAAAACTTGGTAATTTGAATGAGCTTGGGGAAAGAACAGCAAAAAGGCAGAAAGGTGGGTTTTATCTTTGTACTTGTTAATGTGGATGTATAATTTGGAGGCTCTGTTGAAGAGCATTAAAATGCATAGACTTGTAATGATACTACAAGGGAAAACAAAATGGATGCCTATGACCGAATCTCTCTTTTTGAAAAATTAAGAAGGATGTCTAAGTCCCTCTGACCCTCAGACCACTCCTGGTGCTGTAGCCTACCTCTGACACCAAAGCAGGAGTAGGCATGGAGAAGGGTTGCCTCTGGTTCTGTGACTGCTATGGGGAAATCTGGCTGATTTTGAAAAAAAGAGCCTGGTGATTTCTGCTTCTCTGGCAGTGAAATGGATGAGGGTTACATCTCTGCTGGGCCCTCTACTTGAATGTGAGTTGTGACCCTTTATATTGCCGCACTGAGATGTAAGGATGGTCAATTTAATTTAGGTAGTTTATTAGCTGTAGTTGCTAGCAGTATGAGGGTCTTCTATTTATGTTATTACATGTGTATTGGTGTGTGTAGTATCAGGTTTAGATGGTTTACGTTTGGAGGGTCTTCCTGTGCTAAACTCCCCCCGACAAATGCACTCCCCTAGATAGTCACATTGTTCTGCATGGATTTTTAAAAATCCATCCAGGGAAACTGTTTACTCAGTCTGGAATAACCCCCTCACTCTGGTAGAGACGACCTTCCCTGTCTGGCCTCTGCAGCCCCCTGAGTTGCCAGACCCATCCTGTCAGGGTGGCAGCCCGGCTGTGCTTGCAGCAGGGCCTCCCCTCTGCTCCAGGAGGGACATGGTCACTGCCTTCACAGGCTGCAGTTATTTGGGGTTATAATTAATTAATCTCACTGGCAGTTCTCATCTTTCCTTTCCTTTATACCTTAATTGCATTTTATGCAGTGAGAGCATGACACACACATGTGATGGGATGGAGGAAAAAATGGAAGGTTTCAAAATGTGGCATTTGAAGAGATTCCTGTTGACACAGGCTTGATCTTTGAGCTTTGCTTTACAGCTTTCAAAATGAAATCCCTGCTCTTGCGTTAGTCTGGTTTTGTCCCTGCTCTGGACTTGTGGCTTTTGCTGTCGAGTGAGGTACAGTGAAGATAACTTGCAGATGCCTTGGTGTGTGACAGCTGGGTTACTGTGTTTAATCTCACTCATTTGCAGTGCACAATCCCCTTTACTTCCCTCTCCTGAAAAAACTGCCTCCTTGTTTTGGTTAGCTTTGGTGGTGGGTGTGGATGCTGGTGCTTGCTGGGCAAGAGATCTTTGCCTTCAGTTTTCTGGGACCAGCTTAGTGGTGGAGCATGCACAAGGTTGCACTTTCCCAGAGGCTGCTAAAATAGTGGAGGGGAAGAAAAATAAAGCAAAATGCATTAAAATCTTGAAGAAAGTGCAGTGAACCCACTTAATGCCTGAGGAAAGAGCTAAGTAAAAAATGTAAGAAATTACTTGAGAACACAAAGGAAATTGCCATAGGATGGTTGTTTATGCATGAGCAGGTTTGTGAAGCCTTGCTCTCTGGTAGAGAGTACTGGAGTACACTGTGTCCCTGCTCATGAGAGAGGGTTGGAACTAGATGATCTTTAAGGTTCCTTCTAACCCAAACCGTTCCATGATTAATGAACAAAACCTTGAGACGGTTTTTGTTCCGTTGTGATAATTACCAGATTTGTCTGTGCAGAGAGAGGAGAGATGGAGAAAATAAAAGGTGGTTTGCTGTAGCAGGCAGTGGAGGTGAGTGAGAGTGGGTATGTGGCAGTTCAGCCTTGTCCTCCTCTGCACTAAGCCAGAGGGTGGTTTTGCACTCAGTGTCTCGATGGAGATGGTGCCTCCTATGCATGCAAACAACACTGCTTCCTAATGACTGCTAAAACAGCAAGGTGTGTGATCGTGCACGCCAAGGGAGCATCTGAAGACAGTACAAACTTTTTCACTGTATTTTCTCCCTTGCCTTGCTGAAGAGGGGGGGTGACAGTGCAGCTGGGTGGACATCTGGCAGCCAGCTGTGGTCTGCCTGCCATGGTGAAATAATCACGTCTAAAACATAACCCTGGTGGGTTTTAGAAGAGGTTCTGCTGCTGACCACTGCTGGGACCTCTTGTGCTCTCTCCAGCATGGGTGTGGTGATAGGATCAGTGCCCTTTCAGGCACTATTTTCCAGGTGTGCCAGGCATCAAAATGCAAATTGTAGCATACGGGAGCTCACATACACACTTAAATTGTGTCTCCTGAAGCAATGACTGGATCTCTCATACATACATGAGTGATTTTTTTAAAAAAAATATTTTTGGTTCTTTTAAATTTGATGAATTTATTTGTGACAGATGGTTTCGGGCCAGCATGGTGTTGGCTGTGGTAGGGCAGAGCCACAAGGGACATGGTGCAGCTCCCAGAGCTGCAGCGGAAGAGACAATGGCCCCACCAAAATGCATGTTGTTTGCCATCAGGGTTTGCGTGTTTGAATATCCACAATTGACTTAAACAAGGGACAGCAAATGCTGCAAGGCCAGAGCTTTAATCTGAGAGGTCTGTAGGCTGTATCCCTGCTTGGTTTGGTGGCATTTTCATAGGTTTGGGGTACATGTGTGTGAGAGCAGGATGCTTTCATTCAACAAGCACCAAGCAGTTAAATATTCATTGTGGAAAGGACAATCCTTATAGTTGTCTTGTTTGAGATGGCACCCCAGATTTGTAACCAGGGTTGTGCAGCAGCTTCTGCTTGGAACTGGAAATGCTTAATTGGAGAGTGCGTTTTATGGGAACTGCAGGTGGCAGTAGGGGCTAAGTTTTACAGGAAAAAAAAGGATTAAATTTCCTTTCTCCACAGTAGCTTGGCTTATGGCAAAAATCTGAATCTCTGCAAGAAGCCTTCTCTTAAAGCCAACTCTCTGTATTTTTAAGGATTTGTCAGCTCCTTTTAGGTGTGATGTTTTCAATAACTGTAATTACACTTCCTACTCCCTTTGGCATGCCCTGCACTGCTTTTCCCCAAAGGTGGGTTTCTGGTGCTTGTTTTGCAGCATTGGCACGGCTTTATAAATACTCATTGAAATCTGCTTTTATTTACTGTGTGCCACCTGGATAAGTAACTTAAGTGGTCTATTGCTTATATTTGCCACAATCAAAATCATGTCCATTTGAAATGAAGAAGCAGTTGAATTGCTATGCATTAGGCATAGAACTTTGAAGTCCTGTGTGTTACACAGGAAAACCATGAACAGATCCAAATGAAGTTGAATACAAGAGATTTTATCAGTCCTGGTTTGGTGTCTAGGCACTGAGCAGACCTGAATTCAAGGTCATTATTCAAAAAATAATTAACAGACTGTTGTCCCCCATGCGCTGTGTGTTTTTGGCTTAGGAGTTATCTGTCATCTTGTGCTTCTTCATTTAGGATACATAGATTTATTTGTCAGGTTGAATCAGAATAAAGAATGTAATTGTTTATTGCATGTCATGAGGAACTTGAGAGGGACAAGATGCTGGACTTGTGGGGTTCAGACAGCTGGTTGAAGAGGCAGAGGCATGCCCATGTTTTGTGTGTCTGCTGGTATCAGTTAGTGGTGTGTGTTGCTTTTACTCTGTAAGTTACACTGCACTGGATGATGATTTAAAACTTTCCGAAACACCTAAGGCTGCTATATCTGAACTCTGAGGTGAGGCCGAGTATAGAAGGAGTACGAATTATAGAAGAAGTAATACTAATTATTGTTACTGATGAAGTTGTACCATAGTAAGTGAAAATCCCAGAGGGACTCATGTTGATGTTGGCAGGGTCAGCTCAAAATCTGCAGTAAACGTTCTCGGTAGCATGTTTTCCAATTAAAAAGCAATAATTAAGTACTTAAATGTATTGCTGGGAATTAAATACTTCTCTAGAGTTAATTGCTTTTGTTGGTAGTTTTTCAGATGTGCGCTAGAAAGACGACAGCTTGGACTGTGAAGGACTCATCCGTGTTTTAAAAACCTTCTCTGGCATGGAGCACTGCAGTGTTGATTTCCCCCTGGTGGTGCTTCCTTGGCTATAAGGCTGGTTACAAGCCATATATCCGTGCACTTGCTCCTGGTCAGAGAAGGAGTGTCAGTGAATCTCTGTACAGGAGCCAGCGGTGTTAGAGAGCACATCCCAGCCTCCCCGTGGGAAATACTAACGTGCAGGATGATGAAGAACTCTATTACCTATTAAAAAGTAATTATCTAGGGCATGTAGAAAAGAAAGCAAGATGCATTTTAATAACTGTTCCTGAGTAATGGGAAATCTTGGAGTGTGCATATAGGGTTTTACTGTCAGCATGCTGCTGTTGGGAGTATCCTAGGGAAGGGGCTCAACAAGGTGAGAGAGAGGTGTTCTGTGCACGTGTTCAAACACAAGTTTAAGAGAATTAGCTCAAGCTGCTCTCACGGACTCTCCCTACTCTCTTACTACATACATTTGTCTGCATTTATTTGGCTAAATGTCTGTCAGTTGTGTTGCCTGCCCTGAGTGCCCATTTTGGCTTACATGCTGGAGAGTGCCTGTCCTTGTAACCCAGGGAGAGCTAGAGTGCCCTGTGATTTACCTTAACAATTATAATCAAAGCCACTCAGCTCAAATTATGAATGTTTGATCTTTAAGCTTATAATCAACCCAGAGAAGAAATACCCCAGAAGCTGTTTTATTGAATAAATTTCAATAATGCATTAATTTAAGAAAATAATCACAGATGAGAAAATGGCTAAGTTAATCAAAGTATTAATTTGTTCAGCTCTTAGTGGTATGTAAAATCTTAATGTGTAAATATCACATTTGGCATGTGCATACTTACTACAAAATATGAATTAGGTGTAGTGAATGCATAGCTGAGTAGAGACTATGTAAATATGCTTTAATGATGCTTAATGGGGGGCTGATATACATCAGGTTTGGAAATGGTTTAGGAAATTGCAGAATTCCAGTTTTGGTGCACAGGTTAATGCTTATTTCCCTTGTGACCAAGCTCTTGATGAAGAATCCCAGTCAACATCATGCACAGAGACATGCTGGTAAACCACAGCCTTTTGGCAAGACTTCTTGCATGTAGTGAGTTAAAGCTAAATTGTCTATATTTCTCAGGTATCCCTAACCATGCCACTTAGCTGGAAAAGGAGGAAAATGGGAGAGGTGCCATGTGGAATGCCATTGCAGCTGGTGCTGCAGGTGGTGTAGGAGGTGTGTGAAACACACAACGGGTCCTGGTTTGCTCCTCCACTGCCTCCAGGCTCAGCAGTGGTGAACACGATCTGTGCAGCCCAGGCAGGTTGGGGTGGAGTTCTCCAAAGTGTCCCACAGAAAATCTTGTTTTGAAAGTGATCTAGGAAGTTAGGAACCTAACTTGATGGCTCCATAGCATGGATAGGTCTGTTGGCAGACACAGAAGGCTGGTGGCAAACTCTGGTAGCCTTCACTCTAGCTTGGCCACCCCTTACAGCCCATCAGGGCTTGTGCTGTTTCTGCATCTACAGTGAGTGAACAGCTGCCCCCCAGGGGGAATAGGGGTATCATGGCAATGCAAATGGAAGCACAGAAAGAGGGTATTTAAAGTTTAAGTTAATGTGCCTCTGGCCGTGCTGTGCCTGCTTCATGTATGTGATATATTAATGGGGAGAAATACTGTGTTCTTTCCTAGATTGACAGGAGATTTTAATTTCTTACAGTGTACCAATCTTCATCTGATTTAGCTATTTCCATCCTGGTGTGTGGCAGTGAACATTCTCGCAGCAGTCTTCAGTGGGCTTAATAAAATGAATGTGAGTATTAGTCAAATACTGGCTGACAGTTTTCTTAGGCTGGGCTCTGACAAGAGCCATGGTTGGGAAATTATTATTTTTCTTCTGTTACTTCTTTGACTTAATATTGATGTGTGGGGCGATATATATGGTGTTTATTTTTTTTAAATAGCCTTTTTATTCTGACTCAGGGACTAGAGTTTGGTATTTGTATTAAATATTGTATCAAGTGATTAGAATTAGCTGTGGGGTTTAGTGGGATGAGAGCTATTTGTTTTTACACAGAAACCTGTAGTTCCTTTTGTTACGGCTTTGGATTGCTTTTATGCTCCATTCTCACAGGAGAAATGCAAATGCTACTGAAAAATTATATTTTGATTACAGACACAGATAGCAGCGAAGTATTACAGAAGAAGTTAGGTTTGGCTGCTTTTTGCCTGATTTTATTTAAAGTATGGAAATTACATTCCACTGTCTTCCTGCTGAGAAAATAGCAGGCAGAAGCTGGGATGAGAAATGCAACATTGCAGCTACTGTGGATCCAGACTTTAGTGATCCAGCCCCTTACGAAGTTCAAGGGGAAGGTACCCTAGGGACAGCAGGCCCTTTTGGGGCTTTTGGGTTGATGTGGGAAAAGAGGATTGTGAATGGGCTGGATGTGGAGAAGCCAGCACTATGCTAGCAGGGATGCTGGGGCAGCTGACTCAACAGCAGGGCTGTGTCTGAGCAGGATGAGGAGGGAAGCAGCCGAGATGGGGGCTGCTTTTCCCTTAAGCAGAAGCCAGCAGGGGTTTTTTGTACCAGCAGCCTCCAAACTGGAGCTCCCTGTGGCTTTCCCTTCCTTTGGGTGATGGTGCTGACTTCCTGCCTGGCCCCACATGGGTGCTGGGGAATACTCACTGTGGACTCATCATGCTCCCTGCACACATTATTCCTTTCCTCCTTGGTATATTTATCTTAACTCATTAAAATAAACTTGTGAATTTATTGCTGTCCCCCCCTAGGAGGGAGTGACCCATTCCTTGGCCAAGGCTGTGCTCTCTGGCAGTATGTGACAACTGCCTGGATGTGATGCTGGTTACTTCACCAGCTTGCCTGGCTTTCTTAATCCATGGAGGCTTCTGAAATATGCATCCTTTGGATTTTTCTGTCACCAGATAATCTGATCAATGTAATGGATGGTGGCCAAAATTCAAGTGCGTCCTTGAAGCTGATAAGTGAGGTACATTACATTATGAGCTGACCTGTTGCACCTTAGGTCCAAGGTGCTTCCTTGATTGTGCAGAACAGCTATTTTATCCTGTCCTTCTGCAGCTCCTGATGAAGAGCTGGGAAGAAGGGGGGGGAGGGTAATCAGAGCATTTCATGAACGAAAAAGGGTCTTTACAGGCATTTGAAAGACAAAGAAACTCCGTTTTTTATTGGTTTATAAATCAGCATTAGAGAAGTGCTGCAGTTCTGCTTTTCTTGTTATCTAGTACATTAGGAGCAGAAAGCAGTCCATGTGATGTTATATTCTTAAATGTAATTACAAGTCAGATTAGGTGTGATTCTTGCTAACCTTTAAGGGGCCAAAACAAGTTTTACAAATGCTAGGCAGAACAAAACCCTCAGCTACTTGCCACAATCTCAGTATATATTCATATAAGAAAAATGAAAGACTTAATGCAGACAAAAGATATTCTGATAGTCCCACTAAAAAAATCAGATAAAGTGAATTAAAAACAAAAAATACTGGCAGTTTTCTGCTGTGATCACTAGGGGGGGAGAAGGTTGCAATCCTCCCACTACAATTTTTGAAAATACAGAATAATTCCTAGTAGAAGCAAAAATAGGATTCTCCTGATGATTTTCAGTTGTCTGAACTGTTAAACCCTGATTAGCTTAAATACAAGTTTGTTATTTAAATGTGAAAATAATTTATGGTATCATAAGATAGAAATTTGAACTCAAAATACTAATTTTGGTTATATATCTACCAATTGCCTCCCATGTAGGCAGTTAATGTGAGAATCCAGGTATTTTATTGCGTTCTGTGGGATGCTTTTATGCAATTTACATAGAGAAACTGTTTATTTCCAAATTGCATCTCATACACTGGAGAAATTTCCCTGAAGTGGCATTTCTGGTGTTGCCTGTTGAAGTTGCCCATGGAGAGAGCCTGCATTCCCATCCTGCCTGGTGGCTGCTCCACCCCCTTCCTATCATAAGCAGAAATACTATTCCCATCACATGGCTTTGCAAAACATAAGGAAAGAAGCTTGGGGGCCCCTTTGGTTCCACTTTGGGGCAGCTTGTGCTCTAAAGGTGATATGCTTTTTCTGTGGGTGAGTGTGAAACGTGAGCAATTTGAGCAGTTGGAAAAATTGCTTCTGCTCTTCAGTAGGGCTGAGGCCAGCTGCTATTACAGTGGGGTGGCTGTGCCTCTTTTAGGATGGATATTTGCAATATTTGCTTCAGGCTGACTCTCTTTTGGAATGGAAAAATCTGCCCAGATGCCAGCATTGCCACAAGTGATCCCGTGGGTTTTTCCTTGTCAGCTGATTTGGTTATGGAGATATTCTTTTTTTTTTTTTCTCCCCTCAGCATCCATATGTATGAGATAGAGGAATTTTATTAATTTCCCTCCATCAAATGCAGAGTCCTCTCAGCACAGATCTTGTGCATGTGTGTCTCCATTTGGATTGCCCCAACAGCAGAGTCAAAAGCAACATTTTTGCCTGGGCAACAGAACTGTCACATAGATTTAAACCTTCATGTTACTTAAAATATTTTTGCCACACCACCTGTGGTGGGCTGTAATTGCTTCTTTTTCCAGGAGCACCTGTTACTGCTCTGTCATTAATTTCACTGGTGTAATTTCTCTCCCAAAGGAAAAACCAAGGCTGATTCTCCTTTAGAGGTGAGTTCTGTCATGTCCCTGGCTATGCAAAGCTATATGGGCTCACCAGAGGATTTTGCAGGCTCTCGTCTATGACCAGTTGCACTTCAGTGGTGCTATCGGTGATCTTCCCAAACCACTGCCTGTTTTGCTTTTCCAGGGGACAAAACAACTGCTCACCCCCTGATGTTCCCATTGAGGTTTAGTCAAGGGAAGGACAAGTGAGCTGCAGGACAGCATGCTGACAGGCAGTAGCCCAGTGTCTGTGTTTAGAGGTCTTAGGGACTCTTTCCATTTTTGTAAAGCAGGTTCCACTAGTTTCTTAAAAATTCTTAATAATAAAGAAATTCTGAAATACTGTTTGACAAAAAAAAAAAAAAAGGGTTCAGTGATGCCCACTGTTAGTAGCTTACAATATGTTCCTGAGAACTGGCTCTGTAATAAATCTCTTGCTTGATATTTTTATTTTGTTGGTTTTTCTGGGTATGCTGATTTGTCTGAACACCCACAGCTGAAGATTATGGGCATTGCATTAGCAAAGCCTAGCAATTATATCCCCTTTTCTGTGCCAGCCTTGGGGCTAGTCTCCATGTCCCTTTGTTTCTCTTCCTTTCTTCCCTGGTGGAAAGGAAAATGCCCCTGGCATGTCACCTTGGCTTAATCTTTTAAAAGTTTTGCGTGTTTGCTTAAAAATGGACAATTTTCCATAGGGGACAGGCACTGCATCATGTCTGCAGAACCTCTGTCCTGAGGCAGAGGCTGAATTAATGTATTTCACATGAATGAGAGGCACATGCAGAGAGGGAGAGAGGATCAATGTTTAATTATGCAAATAGTCTTCTAGGCTTTAATGTTAAACTGGAATAAACCTGTCATAATAGCTACACTGGGGACAGGCAGTGAGGAAGCTGCCATGCCTGGGTGCTGCATTAGCAGAGGGGACAAAGTGCGTGTGGGTGCAGGGGGTCAGGGTCTGGCTTGGCAGCTCCTGGCATCACTGGAGAGCTGCACCCAGGATCTGAACAGCACCCAACTCCTACTCACAAAGGGAGAGAAGAAGTTTCTGGGTGAAAACTCAGTATAGCTGAGTCTGGCTATAGTATAGCTTTGTGCAGTATCATTAATTAAAGGACTCTCAGTTTTAATTCAGGCTCTTCTTGGCTCACCTGATGTGGTTGTGTGGAGGCACTTGTCTCTAGTGCCTTCCTGCCAGCTGTGGCTGCTGTGACTTGCATGGTGAGGACTTGTGAAGCCAGAGGTGCTGCACTCTGACATGCCTGTGAGCCGAAGGGCTCTTCTATGGAGGCAGCCATTTAATTGTGCTGGACTTGATTAGCTTGTGCAGGAATCCAAGTACAAAATTTCCTCTTGCTTCTACAGGAGGGTGGGAGTCGGCCCTCTTCCTTGCAGGGAGTCCCTGAAGTTTGTAGGCAGCATCCATGAGGCTGTGAGGTCTTTTGGAGGATTCAGACACAGGTGCACAAGTGTTATTATGGTGGGACAAAACTGCACCCATTTGTAAAACGTGATGTGCTTTAAACTGTTTCTCTTAAATCTTTAATATGGCCTCTTTTCAGTTTTAGTTCTAACCTTCAGAGCAACGTTCACACTTCTCCTCATTGTATCCATCTGTTGAAGCATCTCTGTGTGTCTCGAGCTGCTGGTGAGCCCCCGAAGGAAGGAGATGCGGCACACAGGCAGTGTGTGGCAGGGATGAGGCTGTTAGGGCAGAAGTAAAAGCTGTGCACTGCCAAGAAGTTTTAAGGGAACTTTTTTTTTTTCATTTAAATCACTCTTCCCTTTTTCCTAGCACCCGTTGGTGCTTGCATCCAGTGCGGTGGCAAGGGATGCAAATGTGGCTGACACATTTCTCTTAATGGTGGTGGTGGTGAAGCCATGTGGGTCTCCATTTCTTGGGCTGATGTTTGGGATCTCTTCTGCTTTTGTCCTTTTGCCTTTCTGTATGTCACACCCTGCTGGTGGATCCTCATGTGGGTGAGTAGAAGAGCTCACCCATGAGCTCTGCCCTCCCTACGTCTCCCTGAACATTTCTTCTGATACCCTGCTTGCCTGGTCATTGTGTTCAGCACGACTCTTACCTCACGTAGTTAAGGTAACGGAGGAGGAAGAGGAATATTGCCTGATGTTGTGTTAGATTAGGTAATGATTTTCTAGCTCTCAAAAGCTATATCAGGTTTGTTTCGGTGCCCACACAGTGCCTTGATTCGCTATCAAAAGAAAGTCTTGAATTATGCAAAGAGTAAGGTATAAGCAGCAGAGCTACTGCTGAGCATGGCTTTACATTGCCTCTGTTGAATATTCATGGTAACGAAAGATCACAACTTTTTCTGTAGTTAAAATATTTTTGATAGCCTGGACAATTCCAACCTACACAATGGGTATTGATACAAATATCAAATAGCTGCTCTAAAGCAACATTTTTTAGGCAGTGGATGGACTGATAACACACATCATGATATTTTGGGTTTATTTGACAAGAACACTTGGAAATGTTGTTCTTTATTCTTTGCTAATTCTTAATTCAAGTCTTTTGATATTGTAATACAGTTCAAAGCCAGAAGATAAGCAAAAGCATTTCCATCCTCAAACTGAGATAATGGGCTTTCATCGCCATCTACCATGTTTCTGGGTTATTTATTTTGAGAAGAGCTGCCATGAGATGCGTGGTACTGTGGGGAGGCAAAACATGAGAGTGTTTGTCACTGTAGCTTTGTAGAACTGTCTAGCACCTAAACACTTGCTCAGGGAGACTTGTTGCGTGGTGAGCATGCAGAAAATGTGTCTGGTTTTAAAGGAGGATGGTTAGCAGTGGAATAGGACCAGTATTTGTCTGTTTGCTCTTATGATATGCTAAGGAACCTACTTTTCCCTTTGGGGTCTGCATGTTTCATTAGTAGAGTTTTGCAATAGGGAAGGAAGATTATCGAATACATTTTGGACTGCAACAACGAGCTCTTCCCTCTAACCCAGTTATGTTTTGCAGCTTTCACTCTCAGCTTGCAGACAAGTTGATAAAAGGTAGTGTGGTGTGTGCCTTGTTAAATAGGTGCTTTACTTCCAAAGGCAGGTAGATAATTTTTAAAATGCTGTGCTTGAGAGAGGCAGTGAGAGGAGAGAGCTATGCAACTAACATGCTGATACAGGCAGAGGGACTGATCTTTGATCGGGGAGTGGCATAGGGGTTAGGCAGGATGTGAGAGCTGAATTTCTGGGTATCCCCTCCTGTTTCACCTCAGGTGTGGGACAGTCCGCAGGGCTTCTGAGGCTGCCACTGAAGTGCCACTTGAAATCATGGCTCCTGACTCTGACTGGGGTGTCAATGCTAGGGAGCAGCTGCAAATTATTGGGCTTGAAGGGAGCTCTAAAGGCTGAGGACAAGAGGGAACTGCCCACTAATTTAGGGGATTTTGATCTCACCTGGTGGCAATGTGCCAACTAGTAGTGTGTCAATGAAGTATAAAAAAGCAGCCAGTTTCCTTGACACCGCTGAGACTGGGTAAGCACTAAAGGAAGGAGAAGGAGGCTTTACATTTCTTTCCGATGCTTGGTGGTCGCTGAAAGCTTGGACTGAAACTCCGGCGTAATCAACAGACAGACATATGTGAAGGTGAGGAAGAATATAGATGGTTAGTGGCACAAGCATATGGAGAAAGCAGAGAAGCCAGGAAGGGGAAAGGAACGAACAGACGTGAGGCAGAAAAACAGTGAGCAAGGTGGGAGGGGAGGAGAAGCCTTTCTGCCAGACGCCTCCTCGTTTCCATGCCTGGGAGAGGCAGCTCCCCAGCGAGGAGCTCGAGTACCTGCAGATGGCAGCTGCGACACAGGAGATGGAGTTTGCCAGGTCTCGGGCAGCAAAATAAAGACCGGTATGAATCAAAGGGGAGAAAACAGCAACATTTCTCAGTCTGCAGTCTGTGTTTGTCTGTCTGCTGCTGGCTCTCTTTTGCAAAAGGGCTTCCAGACAGAGAGACCCGACAGGTAGACCGGGGGCCGTGTGGCTATGGGGACTTGGTGATGCCCCTCTGACAGGGTTTAATAGGGGCCAGGAAAGAGACCCCACATCCTCATAATCCACTTAAAACAGCTGAGAAAGCAGAGGGTGAGTATCAGGCACTACTTTCCAGCTGGCTCATGGCAGTAACTTGGAAAGGGAGACTTTGAAAATCACAAATGCTTAAAGGAAAGCCCCTGCAAGATTTGGCTGTTAAACCTAATTCCTTCCAGCCTGTCACAGAGTGCAGTGTAGTCCTCTTGTTGGTGGCATGACACTGGCCCCAGGCAATGAAGCATCCATGATTGCTTGAAAAAGCCAAAGGGAAAAAAAAAAAGGTTAAAAACTTGAACAGGACATTTGGCAATAGCTGTTAACTGAAAAATCAGCAATAGGTACGAGAGAAGGATGACCTGGCAAACCTCTTCTCATCTCACCAGCATCTCTCTCTGTGTGTTCCTCTTTACTGCTCTGCTTTTATGTTCCCTTTGGGATCATGCAGACAACAGGCAATCAGACAAGGATTTGCAAGGAAGAATAGGAATAAGTGTTGTATTTTGCTTTTTATTTATTTCTTGCAGCATAATAGAACAATGCTTATGCATTTTTTCAAAAGCACCTCAATTCTTGTTCTTCTTTCTATGGATCACTGAGGATAAAAGTAAAGTGGTCTGATTGTTGCACTTGATAAATGATGCATTCAAATATATTTAACACATTCTGATGTTGAAAATTCATGAAAAAAATGGAGTGCTAAAAGAAGGCTAGATGGGGAAGCATTTTGGATGTCAGGTAAAGCAAGACTCCTGGTTAGCCATCCAAAATTGTCAGCAAGTCAGTATCAGGCTTGCTAAAACTGTGCACTAATGTAGGGTTGATAGCATGGAGAGAAGATCACCTGCTCTGCTCTTCTCACATTCATGTCTATGTTGAATTCTACATTCTGGTGAAGTGGCTGTTGTGTTTCCTTCATTTCTCTGATTGTCTGGTGTCTGTACTTGGGTCTAAGCAGCTTGCACTGCGCATGACTACTCTCCCCATGTTGTGTGTGACATGCACACTCAGTGCTGACACCATGGGGGGGTTTGAGTGCCACATGAGGGATCTGCACCAACCACAAACTCTTCTGTCCATCCAGATTAAGTTTGAACTCAGGTGCATATTCTAGGCCATTCTGAGGCCACTTCATAGCCTAGAGTGAATCAGTGAATTCAATCTGTGACAGATGAACAAATCCCTGTGCCATCTCTACACCACAGGGCTGTGTGCTCGTAACTCAGCTACCATATGTGGTTGCTCACATAACTTTGTTTAAAGCACAGGTAAGGGCAAACACTGCTCCCAAGTAATTTCTTCCATTTCAAAGTGCAGCAAGTTGGACAACTGTTGCATTTGCACCTTTGATGATTAGAAACATGATGTGTGTTTTTGTATCATGAGGATGTTAAGAGTCAAACTTGCTCTTGTGCCTTGTGGTTTCATTATGGTACTTGAGAAAAGCTGGTTTGGGAAGGCCTGCAGTGAGCTGCCTTATATGTTCCTGTATGGCTTTGGAGTGAATGTCAGAGAGGAGCAGAGCTCAGCTTTTCTACTTGAAAGCTTTAAGTGTCTTACAATAACCTGAATTTATAGCTATTTGGAAAAGGATGCAGCAGAGCAGAGCAAGTTGGGGATCCCCTGCTGGAAACAGAAATTTAACTTGAACAGCTAGGCACAGCTCTTGCTGTGGTTGCTAGCATGGAGCTCACAGCCTCTATTATTTGATGGCCAAAAGCATCTTACAGCTGTTTAAACTTACAGCAGTTTGAGAAAATGCAACGGAGTGGAACAAATTGTTTGTATAGGTGGTATGAGCCCATGCGAACCTGGGCTGCACATCCTGGATGAGCAGATGTAGCACTGTGAGGTTTGTCATCTCCAGGGCCACCCACCAGCAGCAGTCCTGAGCTGGGGTTGGGATTTGGGCAGCGAACATGATTGTAAGAACAACAGCTTTAAGCAGTGGACATGAACATTCAGAAAATGAGGAAGCAGAAAGCCAAACAAAAATGCTTTTCTCTGGAGGATAGACATGCCAAGGAACTGTTCCTGCAGGAAATAATCAGCCCTGAGGAGAACTTACCTAGGGCTGAAGATGTAGCTGTCAAGTTAAATGAGTGTGACCAGGTCTGAGGCGGTCTCCTCATTGCAGGTGTGTGCTCAAATTCCTTATGAGCTGGGACATGTCCATTGGGCACAACAAGTTAAGAGGCAATGGCTAATGTAAATATGGCACGGTGCCTGGCATGGGCTTAGCTAGAACATCTTGGAAGCAAAAGCATGCTGTAAGAAGAGATCTTAACTGCGTTTTTAATTCCCTGGATTGACTGTAGTGGAAGTGGTTGTAGAGGTAAGATGTAGGGATGGATTTTCTGTTGGGAATGCAGTTCTCTGCCAGCATACCCAGCAAAATGCAGGGTCTTAGCTCTCCCTCTGGTTGTTTATACTGGTCTACTGCTTCAGAATGAAATGGAAGCACTCTCTACAGTACTTAGGCCTTAAACGTTTGCAAAGACACATCAATGCTTTCAAAAAAAAGTACATACAAACACCCCCACGAGTAATTTGTAGTTTTTCCAATGATCCGTCGTGTATTTTGAGAACCTGCAAGCTCATAATTAGAGTCTTTTCAAGCTCTTTATTGATCAGAGGTTCCAGAGATGTATCTAGTTTTAAATGAGCCTGAGATTCTTTTATGCAGGTGACCCAAGAAACCTGAATTGAAAGCAGATAGAGCACTGCAGGACCACAGTGGATTTGTGAGACCTGGATACGCTTCCCACCACTTGCCTGTACAAAGTGGCTCTTCTTATTAGGAGAGAAATCTGAAACCTTCTACAGTAACTCTGGTTCATTGTGTGGAAAGGGAGTTCATGGTTGCTGGAAGAAGGTAATTTAAGGGATCTCCACTGCTTGTGGGTTCTGCCGACTCTCATGACTTTAATGGCATTGTGGCATTTTGTGCTATTGTCCCAACTCCTGGGGAAACCTGTGTGTGTCAGAGTGTTGGCCTCTCATGGACTTGTGATCCTGTGGAAAGAGGAAAGCTAAAAATGACACACAAGTCAAAGAAGCAACATTCAATTTGGGCAGGGGGAAATATTTCCCAAAAATATTTTTGAGATCTAGGCACTTGGCTTGAGAGCTCTGTTTTGATGGTACACTTGCTAATAAAAAAAATAATAATGACAGAAATTTTTAAAAGTCTTTGTTTTCCTCAAGAGTTTGACTTGGTTGCAGCTAGTGATCTGCTGTAAGCCTAAATCGATCCTATCACCTGCCCAATTAATCTGTTTTGTCTCTACTACTGAGCTCATTTTCTTCTCTGAAATGTGGTATAAAATTTGTATGTACTTCCTGGAAATTGAAAGATTTAACAGTGCTGTCAGTCTACGTGTGCATGGCACACAGGAATTTAGGAGTCCAAGTTCTGTTACAGGTGATGAGGGTTATGGTTCGGGTGAAAGGTTCAGCTACACATTTATGGTAGCTCCTAAAACTTATCAAGACTGCAAATATGTGATGTCTGGGCTTTGGTGTTGACTAAGCACAGTGCAAATACAGGTAGGCACAGAAGCTAGAAACAAGAGGTTAGGTATTAAAAAAAAAAAACAATCAAAATTCAGGATGATGGAAGAGAGAAAAATATCCTGCGAAAAACACCCCTTGAATTACTAACTGACAGAAAAGACAACTTCTGGAAGGGATTGTCTTCTCACATGCAACTGTGAGAAGAAACCTAATTACTGAAGCAAAATAGTATGCATGTTGTAGAATGATTATAATGTATGAAGTATAAAATATACAAAAAGTCAGAAGAAGCCATGCTGTATTTCCTTCAGGTTGTGGACTGCCTCTCTTCCAAAGGCAATGGATGTTTATCTGCCCAGTGCTAGCAGCACATAAATATATTTGCTATTTGTAAAAGAAGTATTTGAATCAGAGGTAAAGACTCAGAATTATGAAGCTTTTCACTGCCAACAGAATGCGTAGGTGCTGAAGAAGCTGACTGCTTGCTGGTCCCAGGGTGCAGGTAAAGCTGCTTTCTGATTATCAGAGATGATTAATATTCTGACTTTTCCTGACTCTTCATCATCATGCTGAGTATCAGTAGCAGGTAGGGAAAGGGGGTTCTTGTGTCCCTCTCTGAGGTGCAAAATTGGGATTTCTGCCCTCCATCCCAGGTGCTTGCCTGTGCAGGTGGCTAGATGGGAGCTTTCCCTTTTCAGAGAGTGGTTCCCTGGGGTTTTCAGAGAAAAACATTTTTCACAGCCTTGTTTTCAGCTTCAGGCAGGTCTGACTTTAATTTTTCAGGGAAGCCATAAGGCTTTTCTGCTGTGAGTGTGTTTTGCTGATGTCCTGAGGTCCGTGAGCATCCTTAGTTATGAGCAAAGGAGCCTCAGTGGGACTGAGAGCTGGAGATGTGCTGTTTTTCGCCCCTCTGCCCCTCTTCTGAAGATTTGGTAGAACAAATCCTTTGAGAAAGGATTTTCCACCTGCTTCAATGCAGTAAGGGATTACTGAGAAGCAGCAGTACCAGGGAGTACGAATGCAATTTTCTCTTGCATGATTTGGCTGAAGATGAGAAATGTGCTTCAGTGAATAGGAACATTGTTGATTAAAATGGTATGACTGTTGATGCCATATTACAGTGGTATCTTGCAGCGTTGGTAGCTCAAATCTATCTTTTTTTGGTTAACTTAAAGTTTTAAATCTGAGAAGGCTGTAGGAATTTAAAAATCACCCTCTGTAACCTATGGAGACCTTGAGGTATGAGCCAGACAGGGAGATAAGCGAAGAAAATGTGTATTTGCCTTTCATTCATGCTTTTTTATCCAGCTGGAAAAGCTCCATACAGCTGTAAATGCTGTTGCATCTCATTTTTAGTTGAATATAAGCTGATGGTAATAGATTAGATGTCAGATATCTTGCTAGGGCGACTACCTGGCAATGATATATTATGAAGAGTAGTTTTAATGACTGCACTTTTTTCAGAACAAGAAGTGGAGTCCTGTCTATTTTAACCTGAGTTTCTGAACTACGTGATTGGAACTTAGTACTAGGGAGGCCTTAAAATACATACAGTTTATCCCCATGATGATCATTAGGGTACTTTGGTTATTTTTGGGTAGTATTGTCAAATCTGAGGAGTCAAAAGCTCACCCCTCAGCTGACTGTTTGGAGTGGGTTTTGCTTGCTTTTGGTGTGTTGCTTTTTTCCTTCTTTTTTTGGAAAAGCTGAAGACTAAAATTTCACTGTAGATACCTATGTATACAACAACTTCATGGTTGACGGTACTAACATAAATGTTTATGCCATTTTTAGGCTATTTCTTTAATGCAAAACTGTCTGAAATCACCTTTAAGTACCCTAATGTCCTGGTTTGAGCCAGGATGAAGCCAGTTTTTCTTTTGCACCACAATGTTTGGGGACTTCAGTGGCCCCAGTGCCAGAGAATGGTGTCTGTTCACACATACTTATCTGGGGTGTTCCTGCAACTCCCTGGGACAGGGACAGGGTTCAGGAACCCTGTTGCCTGAAGGTTTCCCAGGAACCGTGAGGGCAGGAGCAGACAGACAGAAGTATTTACCAGGGACACTCACTCACCAAACCAGGCTGATCTACTCCCTGGATTTGCTGTTAACCTGGGGGGGATCTGCTACCAGAGATGTCTCGGGCGTGCACTGCCTCAGGAGGATTGTCAGTGGGCAGCACTGGGAGCAGACGATGGGAAATAAGAGCCCATCATGGTCAGACAACGCTATGAGATTTTTACAGCAATGCTCACGCTGCAAGAATCCAAAGGTCAGTGAGGAAAATTACAATACCAACTTCAGTAAATGAGAAAGGGAATGATTATCATTGCAGGTCAGACTGTCCCTCCCAGCCCTGGGAGAGGCTGCTGTCTGTCCCTGTTGACAGGTAGCACCACAGCAGTGGCTGCTGCGGAGTCAGGAACAGCAGGCGGTTGTTGAGCAGTAAAACGAAGGCAGAGAGCAGCCAGGCTATGTCTGAAGGATCTGCCATCCCATAATTCATTCCCTGCCCTTATTCACCAGTGGCTGAATGTTCTTCGTTCACTGGTTGTTTCCCCCTTCTTTGTTTTGGTTTAGTTTTTTTAGGGTAGTTTAAGAAAACTGACCAAGAGAGGCAGAGAAGATCCGGTGGTTCAAAGGATCTTTCTTCAGTTGTTCCTACTGAAAGTTTTGGTTTATTTTGGTTTTGCTTGTTGTTTGCTTCCTCCTGCTCCCACTCCACAACCCTGGGATCCATTACATTTATAGGGATTATTGGTTTGGAAGATGGCTGGAGATCCAGGCACATTCTGCCATCCAGCCCTGCAAGAGCTGGGGAGTTCAGCTGGGAGGAGGCCAAGGGAGGGTGTAAACAGCTGCGGTAGAAATTTGGTTACATAGGAGGGATCAGGGGTGCAGTTTAAAGGATTCAAAGAGAGATGTGCTTGACTGATGACTGTTCCCTCCCACCCCAGTGCTATGAAGGACATTTGTCCCCAGGACTTGTACCAAGGGACTGTTATCCCTTCGTGTATGGGGACCCCTCGTATGCACAGCATTGCACAATTAATTTTGGACAGTTCTGACCCCCTTCCCTGTCTTCAGGGTGTCTTTTGGCTTGTTTTCATTCCTTGCATGGTGGGGATGGACCGTGGCAGCATGATGTCCTTGGAGGGAGTCTTGGACTTGTCCTCTATGGACTAGACATGAACTGTGCTGCCAAATGACTTCCTAGAGCTGGCTGCAGCAATGAAATGCCATGTCATGCTGAAGAGGAAGTGACAGAGCTACAGCTGGATGTCTCCCTTCTAGAAGCAAAAGAAGAGAATGAGAAGAATTAGGGAAGATTACAGAATGGTGTGTAGTTATGATAGGGAGTTTAAATTGCCTAGTATAAAAAGAGTGATTAGACAGTGTTAATTGCTCCCGACAATGGTGTCTTTTAAAATGAAAATAGAGGTGGTTTTTTTTTTTTCTTCAAAATTTCTCAGGAAGTTTTTGATGATTTTGGACTCCTTGCTGCAGAATGATCTGAACACTGCTGCAGTGTCCTGATGACAGGACTTTTCTGAGCATTCAGCTTTAGAAATAGGCTGTGGAAAGACATCCATGTCCTGGGCACCAAATTTAAAACAAAACAAAAATAACCCCCCCAAAAAAACAACAAAACAAAAGTAAAACAAAAACCAACAAAAACTGGAGCTGAAAGTCCTTCTTCCTCTCCAGAGCAATAATTCTTGATGGCACTTGGAATAATGCTTAAAGATGTTGACTCTCTTTCCCTTAAGTTTGAAAGATGGAAGAAAGGTTTGAGAATGAACATGGAAGAACACTGGCTTTGCAGGAAACTTTATGGGGAAAAAAAGTTATCAAACCCAGCTTAGTGATGCCTTTTTTTTTTTCCTGTTGTTGTTTAGGTCAGAGGAACCAATTTGTATGATTTTCTTAAAAATATTTTAATGTATAAAATTTAGAACTTGTAAATCAAGACTGAAACAGGACAATATTAGGTTTGGAAGTATTTTATTTATTGGCGTAACATTTGGACCAATGTCATCCAGTTCTGGGCTTGGCACAGCAGAGTGAAACATCACTGGAGTCAGGGTGCTACTTATTTCAATTAAATGCTTTGTTAGAATAATGTTCATTTGAATCTTTCTTTTCTTACTGTAATTTTGTATAGGAATTCATCTGCCTCTTTCTCTTGAGTGCTGGAAGAGGAATTTAAATAGGCGATAGATAGTGTAACTATTAAATCTTTTTCATAACAAAGCAAGCTTTTGGATGGCAACAATTGCAAATATATGCCTGGCTTTGCAGGGTGCCAATGCATTGGCTTGGGACACAGAGCTCACCTTAAGTGACAGTAAACATTTTAAATTTAGTTGTTCGTTGCTGAGCCAGTTTAACACAAAGAGCTGCAGCATTTAATTGTTTTTTTTTCATTTTATTTTATGTAGAGGCCTTATGCAGGCTGACAGCAGTCCTGGGGAGAGATCCAGCCTTACTTGAGTGGGATACACATGCAGCTTTTAATCAGAAACGACAGCTATACAGCAGCACTATGTGCAATACCTCTGAGACCTGTACCCGTGCCGGTGCTCACTTGCATCAAGGAGGAGGTGAGCAGTATGCCTAGCAGTAAGGGAACAATAATATTGGAAGTTTCTGGAAGAAATGCAGGTATTTATTTTTTAAGAGTGATTTGTGCCTATGTTTTCCTAAATTCCTGTGTTTCCTGCTCCTTCTGATAAGCACTGTAGCTATGTTGTCAGAAGGATAAGCTGTGAGGTGGATTAAATTAAAAGGTTTTCATCTGAGAGGAAAACATTGGAAGTAGCTTGGACTCATGTTTTGTAGTTAAATGGATTACAGCTGTCAAAATGTGCTATGGCTAGGCCATAAGTAAGGCTGGGTCACAAACTGGAGAAGCTCTGGGTGGTTAAGGAAAACTGAAAGTTTTTTGTTTGTGGTGTGTTGCTTTTTAAGAGCTTCTGGAGAGCTAGACAGCTTCAAGAGTAACATCAGGTTGTTCTGGAGACAAAAAGGAATGCTGAATTGCTGCAGTAGGATTGTGTGGGGTTTGCTGTGTCTAAAATGGCTTGTGGGCAACGCTGGAGGTGCAGCATTATGCGCAGTGTGGTGGGGACACCCCCAGAGCTACAGTGCTGTGGACAGGGGGATGAGGGTGTTCACCCCTGGTTGTCACCCCAGCCTGTTTTGTCTGTGTAATTCTGTGCTTGTGGGGGAGCTGCCTGCATGAACAGGACCTCAGGAACACCTTCCTTCTCATCATGTTTTAGCATAACCGAATTTCACTTGGTCTCCCATTAATAGATTGGCTCTGCTTCAAAGCAGGTCACTGCTTTTTCCAGGTACTGAACTGAAAATTGTGACAAAGTCCTGTATACAACAATGCTTTGTGCTGGAAAGTAATTGGAATGATTCAGGTGCCCCCTTCGGTGTTCACTTATTGGGGAGGATGTTGTACATGCTGTACCTTGGGAAATGAGTGTTCATTTATTTCTCTGTTGTAATTTTGCATGAATGAACTTGGTTAATATCATTGTGTCACAAAATTTGCTGACTTTCTACAGAAATCTTCTCAGAAAAGAGGTGACAGCTATTTCTAAACAAGATCCTTCAGAACAGGCACATCCTAATGTGTCTGGTCTGACTAATCTGATCTATGACAAGGTGACTCGTTTAGTGGATAAGGGAAAGGCTGTAGATATTGTCTACCTAGACTTCAGTGAAGCCTTTGACACTGTTCTCCACAGTATTCTGGAGAAACTGGCAGCTCATGGCTTGGACAGATACGTGCTTCACTGGGGAAAAATACAATTTGTGGTCAATTGGTGGCCAGTGACAAGTGCTGTTCCCCAGGGCTCAGTATTGCAGCCAGTGCTCTGTAATATCTTTATCAATGATCTGGGCACGGGGATCAAGTGCATCGTTGGTAAGTGTGCAGACAAGACCAAATTGAGTGGGAGTGTTGATCTGCTTGAGGGTAGGAAGGCTCTACAGAGGGGCCTGGACAGGCTGGGTCAATGAGCCAAGTCAAATTGCGTGAGATTCAACAAGGCCAAGTACCAGGTCCTGCATTTCAGTCACAACCACTCCATGGAAAGCTACAGGCTTGGGGAAGAATGGCTGGAAAGCTACCCAGCAGAAAAGGACCTGGGGGTGCTGGTTGACAGCTGGCTGAACATGAGCCAGCGGTGTGCCCTTGTGGCCAAGAAGGCAAGCAGCATCCTGCCCTGTATCAGGAATAGCATGGCCAGCAGGAGTAGGGAATCGTGCCCCTGTGCTGGGCACTGGTGAGGTTGCACCTCGAGTACTGTGTTTAGTTCTGGGCCCCTCGCTATAAGAAGGACATTGAGATGCTGGTATGTGTGCAAAGAAGCTGGTGAAAGGTCTAGACCACAAGTCTTTTCCAACCAAAAAACAATTGTATGATTCTATCCTGAACAGTTTAGATGGCATGGGAAGTGGTCATAGCCTAAGATTGAGTTGCTGTTACAATCACAATAATTAGCTGTCATATTATTGAATTCTCCAACTCCCTGAATTGCTGATCTCATTTCTAAGCTTTCTGTAAGGGCAAGTCTTGAGCCCCTGATGTAAGAAAAGCCTCAGCAGCTTTGAGTTATTTTTTTGGTAACTTCGATTACAATGTCTGACTAAACCTCACAGCTTCCAGCTGCCTGCTTGGCACAAGCTTTAGGGAGCTGGGCCAGCACTAATGCCAGCCCGATTGGGGTCCATTCCTGCCCTTGGGCTGTGATGGCTGATGGTGCTTCTGGGACAGAAAAGGAGCCTTCCCCCAAGCACAAATATAAGGCACGAGTCAGCTGGCAGGCTCAGTGCATGCTGCTGTAAATAAGCTCAAGTTTCCTGAAGGCAGGCCCCAAAGTGCCAGTCTTTCCATTGCCACAGGAACATGAAGGTCAGTAGTAAAGACCTAAATAGCCAAAGTCCATGGGAAAGATGTGAAGCTCCCTAACAGTGACCTGTGTGATGAATACCTGCTCTAGCCTGAAGTTAGTGAGGAGAGAAAGTGTGTTATTTAGCATTTAGAGGGTACTAATTTTCCGATTTATATTGATTTTGTGAGCTAAAACCAAAAAGTACTGAAGGCTTATTTGGCAGGTACAGCAGAAAATTGAACTTAGAGGGGATTTGAGAGAACGTCTGTTAGAAGAAAAAAGTTTGTTTTATCTGTGCACTTTTTTGAAAATAAATGCAACCACACTTCTTATTCCTTAATCTTTTATGCCCTTTTTATTTCTGCTACTTGTGCAAACTGAAAAACAAATTAATTTGTTATCCTTTTTTAGCCTAATTTGTTATCCTTTTTTAGCCAAAATGACTTTCTAGAGGAAAAAAAATGTTAAGAAATGTCTAATGTGCGAAATGAGCAGGATTTCTTGCAAATTAGGACAGTTTATCAGACACAGGCATGGCCATTTCACCCTCCCAGCATTTAAAAAGGGCTGGACTTTACCTGAACTCAAGGTTGAATCAGGAGAACTGGATTTGCCCTAAAGCAGGAAACAAGATTTGTAGTTGTCTTAATAGACAACGTGATACAGTACAGGAGAGAGAGGAAAACACAGCAATGGTTTGTGTGAATGTTACGTGGAAGGAAGACAAAAAGCAAGCTAAAACCTGTCAGATAATGGAAATACCCAGTCATGATCTTACTATTTGCAGTAGGGTAAACTGCAGCTACTCGGATCAAACGGAAATGTCAGAAACCTGTGGGAGAGATGAGATCACCCAAAGGTTAGGTACAAAAAAAAAAGCAGCTTCGGTGTGTTGGAGGAAGCAGTCCTCATACTGAGCATTAAAACATTTCTCTTCTGTCAGTCCGGTGCTAAATGGAAACTGTAAAACCAAATGATAAAGTGAGTCAGAGCAGGCTGCACGTTGCTGACAACTGGCCCTGGTGAAGACTGGAATGGTTTTGTGGTTATCAGCACACTGCTGCATTCCTATGTTATTTGCAGTTAATGAGATTATTAGATTGTTGTGTGATTTATAAAAAACATCTAATATTCAATCTACAATACCAAGATGTCTGAGCAAGTCAGAGGTGTGGAAAGATAAGGTCAGAGTGAAGGTATGGGACTTGTATGTGGGGATGTGTGTTTCAGCAGCCCATTTACTCTACTGCTTGCAGAGAATAGAGGTGATTTATTATGGAGTCCAAAACATCCATTAGTATGCTATATTTGAAATGCATACCCTAATCTTATTTACCATTGTCCTGTGCAAGGAATTTTAATCATTCTCTAAGGTTTAAAGGAAAAATACCTCCCAGGGAAAAAAAAAAAAAAGAAAGACTAATGCTGCACTAAAGTGGCTTTCTCAGACTTCAGCTTTCCTCAGTACCAAAAGAGAAAATGTGGAAATGTGCAACCAAACATTCATATTTTTTACTGCATTACCTTGTGGAAGCAGTATGCAAGAGCTATTAATATTTTATTGCAGAGATCTGTAACGGTGTTTGCAGTTGACTGATCTGACTCTATGAAAAGTTGGCAAAAGGGCATTTCTCAAGTACAAGCCTGGCTTTTATTTTTTTATTTTCATGGTCAATTGTTAAGCTTTATCAGCCAAGCCACTGCGTTGTTATGCAGGGTTTTCCTTTTCACACCACCATTTCTATGCACATATTGCATGTGGTGAGGTGCTTAGAAAAGAGAGAAGCCTGCAGCAAGCACAGACAATGACCTCCTCCTGTTGTGACACAATTATGAAATTTTGATAACTGAGTGCATCATATACACATTTTCATTTTTATTATGTTAATAATTGCCATTGTTTAGACCTATCTTCTATGCAATTGTCTGGTTCCAAAAGTTTCCCTGAACAAGGGTTTAATTTTCACTGCTACTCTATTGAATCTTTCTATAGGAAGAACCACAGTAAATTTTCTTTTTTAGCATTCAATCCCAAGCCCTTGGGATACAGTTAATTTCTCTGGCTCTGTATCACTGCTTTCCAAGGATAAGAGTGCTAGATAGGTCATTTGATAAACAGCAGCAGACAACTGCACTTAGTTTCAGATGGTGTTAAACTTTTGTTCCTCGTTTACTTCAATCTGTCAAAGATGCATTTGATATGGAAGACCTAATTCTGTTAGTGTCCTGTTCTGGTGAGGTTTAGACTGTGTTGATGCAGAGGCTTTGTCACATACATAACAAATTACTCTATTAATAATAGAAGAAAATTAATTGGCAAGAAATGTCACGTGTACATGTTTAGAAATACTTTTATTAAATTGATTCCAACTGCTTGAGGTTTCAAATGTAAAAGAAAGTATCATAAGCTCAGCAAAACCAGATATGTATATTTTGCACAGGGCCATGTCAGACCATCATGAAAACGCTGGGACAGAGTATTGTTTGAACACCTTTCTATTGTGCTGCCTCCTGTCTGTTAGTGTTGGGCCACTCTTCTCTCATAGCTAAAGTTCACTGAGATGAGAAGGTTGGAAGCCCTCGGCTCTTCTCTAGCATGTTTTTTTTCTTACTGTGTGTTAGTTGTCCCCAAAATGAATTCTGGCAGTATGATTGTATTGTTCTGAGGTAGATTTTGGCCTTAATTTAGATTCTTCTAGCTGTCTTTGAATACTCAGGCTATGGAGACATATGTCTGTCAGAAGGTAAGAAATAACATGCTAAAGGACCTTGAACTTGCACTTAGTAGCCAAATAAATTCTTCTACCTGGTCTGGCTGAGGGGAGAGGGGACCCCTTGTGCCAATGAGGATGTCAGAAGGTCTCTGCTTTGCCTTAAAACCTGTTTCCTTGCCTATAGGCTGGTAGAGGAATGAAGAGAAAGGTCAGAGAAAGGACATCAGCAACCCTTCATGCCCAGTGTGACCTTGTAAAGCAGTTTAGGACCACAAGTGTAACGAGTTTCAAAGGCAATTACACACAAATAGATGCCTTGGGACTGCTGTGGTCCTGTGCCTCCCTTTCCCGTCTCTAACATGGGGGAAGCGGTACTTCCTTACCTGTATTTTCATCTTTCCTGGGCGTAGAGAGGTTAAAAACATTAGAGGTTGTGAAGCGTGTGGGTGCTAGAAAATGTGGGTTCTCTGTGTACCACTGATGTATTTCTAATGCCGTAGTTGCTCTTAGTAGGAATTTCTGCTTGTCATGCTCTTGCTTCTTGGACTCTTCACAGAAGCCAGTACTTATCATTGGTTAAAGCTACTGTGATTTGATATGAAACAACCAGGCACCACCACAGTACTCAGAATGAATGCAGCTGCTGGTGACACACTTCAAGGACACCAAGTGCATCTTGTCATTGAATTGTGATCTACTGCTGTGACACTGCTTTCCCTCAGGCTGTATTAAGTGACGTGGGAGAGCAGCCTTTGGCTGTCCACTTAGTCACACTATTAAAGAAATGCTGCTTTCTTTTTTTTTTTTTCATCTTCACATTTTGCAATGTGTGTTCCACTGTTCACTGCAGAAAATTATCAAGACAGTCTGTATTCATATCACGCAGAAGATGGGGTTTTTTTGTGGGCTTTTGGACATTTCTAGGAGTAAGTTGGTGCATCCAGGGTGGGCAGGAAGATGGGTTTATAGTTTCAGTGAGTGCATCTGTATATAGAGGAAGTTCCCTGAGTGCAATTTTGGTAATGGGAAGAGTCTGGAGGAGCCAGGAGCCTGTTCTGAGAGCTGGACTTCTCCTAAGGCCAGCCCCAGGACCCTGCTAGCCATGGTTTGGGCAATGGAGAGATGAAGAGGGGGTACCAGAGCTAGGCTGGGGTGTGCAGAGACTCATTGGTTTCATCCCAGTGAGGAAAGATGGCACTTCCCTGTGGTGTTACATGTGGAGGAGCCTGAGGATGTGCTGCCTGCCAGCCATCCTGGGGGCATGCTGCCTGCCATCCCATGGGTCTGTCAGCCTGCTGCAAGTGACAAGTACCATGGCTCACTCTCTGCATCCTCCCTCAGGACAAACACTGTGGCCAAGAGTTTACATGAAGTTAAGACTGTGATGTGTGCAGCACTCTGCCATCAGGCTTTTCTTTGCACATTGCAGCAGTATATTGTGCAAGTGAGTTACCAAAATATCCTGGAGTCCAGCCACAACTTCAGCCAAGAATGGATTGTTTTCATAATTTATTTTTTTTTTTCCATCCCACTGAGTCTGCTCCCCCACAATTTAGTGAAGCAGGGATGTACCTTCCTTTCCTGGCATAATGCAGCATGGCTCAGGAAGATAGAACTAATTTGTCTGTGTGACAATATGAAAACTCAATAGAATTATAAAAAGAGATTTTTTCCCCCATGCAAGTGTTATAGTTTTCTGCTCATCTGGATAAATACACGTAACTCACATAAATGACCCTCAGCATACATTGAGAGTGAGAGTTTGTCCCTTTAGGCATGGAGTTACTCAGTTTTAACTTGATGCATCAAACTGCATGCCATTTGGGGGTTTATAAGGTATTTGTTTTTCCTGTAAATGAAACCGTGTTTTCAGACACTAACTCCTTTAAAAAACAATTCTCTGTGAATTTTGTGCTTTTCAAGCATTCCAGAAAATTTCTTCTCAAAACAAGCACCACATACTACTTGCTCATAGAAATCAAGTGACATAGTGGGAAGTTATAATAACAATTGCAGCACACAAAGGCAGAACCTAATGTTTCTAGTCTCTCCTCACTTAGCAGTGATGATGACAGCCCTTCTTTTTCCTCTTGGGTCACATGAATTTGGCCACATTTCATGGTGACCTTCTGACACCATTATTTTTCTGGGCTGCCACAGAGAGAGAAATTGTCACCTCGTGGAGGTGCTTCAGAACTTCTCCAAATCAGAATCCAATCTCCAAATCCACAGGTTTTGTTCTGTTATCTCCCTTTCTTTTTGGCCACACTCAATCCATCTTGTACTCGTGCATGATTTACATCCTATTTGCAGAAACATTGACTGCTACAGAATAGCCCTAGTTAGTAAGCAGAACCATAAGGCCAGAGAGAACTGGGTTTTTTCCCTTCTCTGTAGTGTTGATAAGGTATTGATTCCAATTGCAGCTGTATAAGGTGATTTTCTGTGGGTGTTTTTTCATGCATCAGTCTGAGCTCAGGTCCTGAGGCCAATAATTTCCTGCTTTAACATCTCTCAGTGTCAGTAGCCATAAAGATACAGATTTTGGGGCAGCTATTTGCACAGGCCATCGTGGCAGATGGAAGGGGGACACTGTGCTGCATCCCCCAGGGTTGATTCCTTCCCTCTGCTTGTATGGTTACAACTGCAGAGGCAGTTTCTCCCTGCTGCCTGCAAATGCCATCTGACCTTGCCTGCAGGATGTCTGCAAATGGTTTGAGTTTAAGTCTTTTTAAATGGTCCTTTGGTTTGCCCAGTATGGAATGTCCTTTATTGCCAGGCTACTTGCATTCCTTTATACTGCTCCTAGTATGGTGACTTCTCAGGATTTGACCCAAAGCATGTGTATTTATTCTTCTTTCAGCATCAAATTTCACAAAGCAGAGCTTGCTGCTCATCATCTTGACAGCACAGGGAAAGACTTGCCACAGAAAGCCCTTGTGGCACAAAGCTAGGGGAGTTTAGTGTCCTTCCCTGCCATCTCTCAGCTTGACACTGCTTCTGGCACTGCCAGAGGGCAAATCCCCTTTGTGCTCCCACATGTATTTAAGAATTATTACCTGTGCCGTGGAGAACCACAAAAAGAAATAATCTGGGTGCTGAGCTGCTTCCACAGAGTCAGCTGGTCTCCAGAGACAGGTTTCCACAGCTTTCCACTTTTCTCAATGCTGTGAGCAGTACCTTTGCTGCCAGGTAAAAGCCCCTTTGCCATTTGGCAGTTGTGGAGTCCCACCTGAAAAAACAGATTCAGGAGGACCCCTTGTGTGACAGTATTGGTATGGAAGGGCAGACCTTCCTAATGTCTCCCAAAGGTACAACAACAAAATATCCTACGCAGCAGAGATGCACTTTTGCATCACCTGTTGGGAAGGCTGTTACCTGCAGAAGTTGTAAGTCTAAGTCACATTAGGGGTGTGAGTTGTTTTACAGTGAACAGATAATGTGTGGGGGAGGTACCACTGCAATGAATATGGAAGTGTAGCACAGTCCTTGGCCTCTCAGTTGAGCTGCTGAATTTTTAGTCCTGCAGCTGGCAGCAAGGGTAAAACTGGTGGGTTTGTGCTATTGACAGTGGCAGTGATTTCTTGTACTCTGGATTCAATAAAAACCTGACATTTCCTTTACTGATGTAGTTGATATTTTCTCCATCTCACATCTCTGAATTAGAAACTGGACTGTTCTTAACAGCAGGTTTTGCTAGGCAGCCATTCAGTTGATCTAAACCATTTTTAAACCATTTTTTACATGGTAATTTAGAGGTAAAAGGTGCATACTTGGCTGTATCCTGAATCATCTGTGCTTGTTCTCTTTGTAGTTGCACTGTGTAATTTTAGTAGAAGGGCTATAGCTGAAGCATTTACACTCAGCTCCAAAAGCTCTTTGAATATTCGTCTAAGAAAAGGTTGCTTGATAGGAAAGTAGAGCACAAATTATTACCAGTCTGGAGCTGACATGAAGATTTGGCACTCCATCTGGAGTGCTTCCTTTCAAGAGGTATTTCTATAAATTCTGCCCTGTTCTTGATGAACAGGCAGCCTCTGTTGTCAGTCTCAAACCATACACTTGTCAGACATGATAAAGGCAAAGGAATATATACAGTGTGCTTTGCCTGATTGCACATTGTCTGGAGCTGTAGAATTTTCCTACAACGTTATTGCTTTCAGGTGATTTATTTGTGCAATTTCTTGGGGAAAGTCATCCACAGGTTTGAAAATGCATAGTGCTATGATCTTAGAGATTTATTCTCAACTGTGTAAATGGGGACTATCAGTGTCATCTGTGAAAATACACTAAGATAGTAGGGAAAAATAATCAAGACCACTTTTAGAACATGGACCTCAGCAGAATGACTGAAGGTTTTTATTAACATGCCTTGTGTGTAACAATGTGACTGGAGAGCAGCTGCTAGTCTATTTAAGAAGTACTACCTTTGGATACAAATTTTGAACGTTACAAGTAACAAAAGGTTTTAGAGGTGTAGAGTGTAGAATTTCCCATATCTCTTGAAAATAAATATTTTCTTTTCATGCTAAGTCCTGTCTTTTTTGTTGTCTACAGGCAGTACTTCAGCTCTCATGGAAATTAGTAGTGGAGGTAATGAGTGTTTTACTTGGTTTTGCCCCTCGAGGAAGGAGACCAGCTTTTCTTTTAAGACTATTCTTACTGTAATTGAACTAGGGTAATTACTATGCAAACAATACCTACCTTTCTCATAGCTTCAGGAGATTTGTGATCTCGTTTGTTTGTTTTTCCACTGCCTGCACATCACTGGCTAGGTAAAGATTAGCCTGGTGAACTCTTCAGTAGTTTCCATAAACATTCCATATACATACACTCTGTACCTTCCATATACAGAGCGGTGAGATCCTGGCTGCAGGAAAGGATGCCAGCTTGTTGCTCTCTGATAGTTTGTTATTCCTTGGCTGTAAGAAATAAGCTTATTTCTGGCTGATGTGCTGGAGTAGTCCATGTGGCACAAGCTGGAAGAAACCATAAGCTATTTGCTGTTTTAATCTCTGCTTTTCTTTATGCTGAACTTGCATGCACTGGTGTTGAAATCGTTCCTTAAACAAAACTGCTACTAACTTGTTATCCAGCTTTTGTATAATGGTGGAACTCTCTAAAATCAATAGACTTTTATCTGGGCTGTGGGATAGAAAGCAGACACCAATAGTGCTTAGTGTAGGGAAGAAAATCCTTCCATTTGCAGGGCATGTGTTGAGGTCAAGACAGTGAAGTCACCAGGATAACATGGACACATGAGAGGTTAATTCCTTTTCAGTCAATGGCCTAGAAACATGGTGCTATCATATGAAGAAGCAACCTCTTACAGTTTTCCAAAATGTTGGTATGAATTTTGTTTCTTTCTCACAAGTCCAGCTGCAAGCCCTGCCCTTGAGCTGCCAACAAGGACGTTGTGGGGAGCAGCTTCTGTGGCCAACTGGATCCTGGCTGTCTTAGTAGCAGCTCCTTCTGAAGAACAAACTCCACATTACACATGCTGCAGATGTGGCAGATGACCTTCCCTCACTGCTACCTTTCATTTAATAGGGACAGCATTTCTGGCGTGCTTTTTTTTCTACCTGACACAGCATGTTTTATTTACTGCAGGAAGCAGAAAATACCGGTGTCACTTTTGGTCTGACTACCTTCAAATCACATCCCTCCCCTCTTGTTTTATTGGCTTGCTGGTCATGGAAGTGCAACCTCCTACTGTTTTGTCTTTGCTCTATAAATTACCGACTATTGCCACATTTCAGCAGTTCAGAGCCAGGCAGTTGCTGCGATTGTAGCAAGCAGGTGTTTTGCACTTTTTATATCCTTATTTTAGTTGTAGAGAGATTGTATTTTCTGCTGATTGTAAAAAATGACAGGGGCACATGGGATTCTTGACTATTTTGACCCAGGTAGTGAATTGAAATGGAAATGTTCTATTTATAAAGCAATCAACTGCTGAAGTAGCAGCACTGGAGACCAGTTTGTGGTCATGGAAAAACTGTGGAAACGGAACCCTCCAGGAGAGCTCTGTCAGTTACTGTCGAGTACCTGAAACTTAACGAAGTCCAAATAACTAGTGTTTACTGTTATTTAACATTTATGTTCATCAGATCTTGTATCTTTTTCAGTCTTACAGCTTTCTGAAATGCTACAAAGAAATAAAGTGAGCAGAAGAAATAGCTTTACTCTATAATAAAGAAGGTGTGAATATCCTTAAATTTTGCAATACTACATGCACAAGGTATTTTTGCTGCTTAGTATCTCCATAAATACCTTCTCAGTTGAGGCCCTCTCATTAACCCCTAAGGAATGGGTGAGGCCTTGGACTCCACTGACCAGAGCAACCAGAAATATTTCAAATAACAGGGAAATACATGTTGTTGTCCCGCATAAGTATCTGCTAGTGCTGAGCATGTGCTTGTTGAATTCAGCTTGGGTGCGAGGTGCCCTTCAGCTCTATGTGTGTTCTGTCACTTTGTGTTTTCTGTACCTAGTATCCCTCTGTTTCCCCAAGGTGAGAAATTATTTTTCCTTACATTCCGAAATTTGCTGATTTCTTAACTCGGCTTGTCTGTAGTGAATAAATAATTGTAAGAGATGAATGAAATGTCATTCTATATTACATGTACACTAAACAGAGAGAGAGAAGCAGTGTCTCCTTGTCTGTATTACCCTATATTAATTCAACCACAGCCTTCTTGGTCAGTTCAAGTCCCATCTTAAGTGAGCAATGGACATCTTATGAACTGTCTGCATAAAAGTTATTTGCTAGTGTTGTGGTTTGGGCCAAACACGACAACGACAATAAAGGAACAGCCTCAGGACTGTGTACACACAGACACACACAACAAGGAGGATTCTTCACGGATTAAGGTCCCAGGCAAAACAGACTCAATGTGGGGAAAAATAATAATTGACACACACAGGACACAGACAACACAAAGAGCAGGGCTTGCATATGTTACCCCACCCCTCCCTTCTTCTCTGGCCCAAATTAGTTTGTTCCAGGTTTCTCTCCCTTATCCCCAGGGGGACAGGGGCTGGGATTTAGAGTCAGTTCAGAGGTTGGTGGTTCTTGCCGCGGGATTCTCCTCAGGAAGGATTCCTTACAGTCCTGCCCTGCTTCCCGACGGGGTCCCTCCCATGGCAGAGAGTCCTTCACCAACCTTCATGAGTCCTTCCCACAAGGTCCGGAGCTGCTCCAGCCTGGGCTTCCCACAGAGTCACGGCTGCTTCAAGAACAAACTTCTCTGACCTGGAGGCTTCCACAGCTGTGCAGAGTCCATGGGCAGCAAATCTACTGGCCACAAAATCCAAGTCCAGTGGCCAAGTTCACCCCTCCTGGTGCCTTCAGGGAATGTTCCACCACTTTCCTCCACAAGTACAGGGGAACAGTTGCCATCTTGCCATGGGTCGCAGGGAAACTTCTGCTTGGGCACCTTCTTCCTCACCAACCTTCAGCACCTGCTCTCCTCCTCCATCACAGCTCTTCTGCCTGAAGTGCTTCTCTGTTCAGGTGTTATGTAGATTCTTTCGTATGTTGATGGCTGAGGTGCATCTATTGTCCCTCTCATGGCTCCTTGGCTGGGTTTGGAGGTGGGGGAGCTTCTAAGGTTCTTACCAGAGCCACTCCTGTGGCCCTTCCCCTGCTACCAAAAAAAACACCAAACCAGAACAGCTAGTGACTTGGTCCTTCCACAGGGATCTAATATGGTCCTTCCTGACAACAGACAGCTGTAGATACTGGCAGGGAGAGCTCAGCATTTTTCCTTGAGTTGCTAAGATTCAGTCTACCTGTACCATTAGACATGTTACTCCTTTTTACTTTAGCAACTCTTAAGCTTACTTTGCAGTGACTGAAAAACCCACTGTAGCCCATTTTATAAGTTCCCCACTGCCTCAGGTTTCTCAATTACCAATTCCTTCCATACCCATTTTCTTAACCGGTATAGTTTTGCAGGTACCTTCATGGAAAATATGATCTCACTGTATTGCCCTATACCTTAAAATAAACCAGCCGCTCCTCAGTCCATTTCCCTCCCTCCATCCCATCTTCTTTCACCCTCAAGCTCAATGAGCTACTTTCTGGTGTCTTACTGTAGACACTTCTAGTTTATCCTCATTGCTGAACTGAAAAACCTTCAGCAGGGACAGACTTTTGCTGGAGACATAACTACATTTGCTTTTTTTCTGTAATGTGCCATCTCAGTACATGTCATGAACTCGGATTGAGGGTTCTATGCACACTTAGCAAATGCGAGCTCAGGTTGAAGCATTTTGGACAACACTTTGTGGAAATTTGGTTTAAAAAATTGTCTTTTGCCCTTTGGATTCTAAAGATCACTTTATATCCCATCTTTTTCCTTCTCCAAGCACTGAAGACAAGACCACCCACTGTGTTGTGGCCTGAGTTTCAACATGAGGGTTGTTTTAGCATGTCTCTCATCCTCACATCTTACTTCCAGGGTATTTATACTTTGCCATTCCATTCTTTGCAGCCCCATCTCTGTGTCTGCACACCTAATACTCTAACTTGGCTTTCATCACCTCGTGTTTGGAGTTACCTAGGAGAACACTCACATTCCATTTATATTTGTTTAAAATGCTGCTATGGGGATTAATTTCTTGCCTTGTTAATTAAAGAACTTCATCACTCTTGAATCTGTCCACTGGCTTGCTTTCACCCCCACTATACACTGTTGTTAATTTTTAAAACCTTTCCAGGCCTGTTCCATGAGGCTGTGAAGCTGTTAGCAGTCATTTCCACCCTGAAATTTGTGCCAGTCTTTCTTACCCTCTTGCTTCACCTTGCCTTGTATCTTGCAGCTCCATTGGGTGTCTTCTACGCTAGCCTTGAGATTCCCCTTAGTAGTAGTGCCTGTGTGACAGTGGACTTCCTAGCGTGCTGCCTTGTTCTCACCTGTGTCTACACGCCAGTGCTGATGTCTTTTAGGAAGTGGTATTTGAGGGGACAGACCCCACCTTGCTTTCATCACCCAAAAATGAAGCCTTGGTAGCAATCCATTGCTAGAATATGGACACTGTGGCTTACTCCTTATGAAGATTCTGGGTTATCTAAATGCATAAGCTCCTCCTATACAAATTATTGAGACTGAAAATATCTACATTTTATGGATGTAATTTTATAAATCAAATTGTTTTCACAGATCACACTTTCCTTTTATTGCTCTATGTTATTTGAGGGCACATGGTAGCTTTCTGTAACATGTCGCTTTAATTGCCTTCTGGATATACCCTGTAAATCCTGACAAATGCTTTTGAAAGTGAAAACAAAGGCATATTTTTCTTCTATCAGAGCTTGCTCAACAAACTGCCTGGGCCTTTTCCGTGGGGCCTTGCAAAATGGTGTTATGTCAAGAAGAATAATGCTATTTAATTTATGAATCTATGAATATTTATTGCACATGCAATCACTGGCATTTTGTATGTGAGAACTGGGTAGCAGCTAATAAAATTGGGGAGAGGTTATATATTTAGCAAGGCTATCCAGATAATTCATATGGGGTAATTTTTTGATGAATTTATTTCTTTATGTTTACAAACTTCCTGGTAGTGGCCAATGAGGTGGTTTGGTTTGTGGGTTTGTTTTTTTTTTCAGACTTACTTGCTAGCTTATAATGAACTGCTCAATAATTACTACAAATCATTCAGCTCCTTTATTAGGGATTTAGAAGTGTGTCGAGGAAGACTTGCTTATACCACTAGACAATTAAGCAGTCGGAACTCAGACTAATTTCTGAGTTGAGATCTGCTTATTTCTCACAAAGGTGAAAACTGGGGACTTGTTATTCTGTATTTTGTATAAGTGCATCCAGAAACCCCAGTGTATAATGCTGATGCCCCAAACTACACATCTGACTCCCCAGTGTGAGGAGTCAGTGTGGCAAAACCTTGTACCAGTTCTTAGCTTTACAGTGAGTCCCTGTGCCAACTGTGTGTTGAATACTGGGCCAAGAGAGGGCTCTGGTGCCACTATATCTTTTAAAACCAATAGGATTGCTCTGGGGGCAAGAATTAAATATATCTGCAAGTCTCTGAAGAATGGATTGTCTGAAAATAAGTTGTAAAAAGGTTTTAAAATTCAGGTAGTGTTGGTTTCTATCAATATGTCTGCTCTTTTCAGATGCTGATGGAGAATAATTCTATTTTCTTGAATCAGGTTCTGGTTGCAATACAAGTTTTATTTCCCAAAGTATTGTATGTGGTTTACTTGAGAATTAGCTGCTTCCAAGAAGGTTCTAGCCACTAAAATACTCTGGGAGATGCTCACAGAAGCATGCGAGTATGAGTGATAACCATCTATAGAGAATGGGAGGGAATTCAGATCAGTTTTAATTTAATTTTTATTGTTGTTGGGTTTTTTGTTTGGTTTGGGGTTTTTGTTTTAATATTGTGATAGTTGTTTCTCTAGCGGAGTGGAGTCTGACTGTATCACTAAGGTGATTGCTAGAGGAATATTATGCCTAATGCTCCGATACAAATACAAATTTGATTCCCATACAAATTGAAAACCTGGAAAGCAGCAATATTGCAACCAGTTAAGAGTCCCAGTTAGCAGTGAGCTAGTCAGAACTGAAGTGCTACAGAAATACAATTCTGGCTGATGCTGATGTAAGAACACAGAGATAATGGAAGCTTTCACTATATGCCTGTGTTATACAAATGGATTAGTTGTGATTAGATCTGGGACATTATTTTGATGAATTATTCCCAGTAAGATATTCACAGAACAAGAGGGACTTCAAGATCTGTGAAGTGCAACAGAGTGTTTTTCCTATTAGCTGGTTTGAGAAGATCTGATTTAGCTTTGTTTTCTCAATTCAGTCATTGGAGTCTAGGAGGGTGGAAATGGCAGCTCAGGCCCAGAAGACACAGTAGCCAACAGTCCTGTTCTGGAGAGTGTAGGCTGCACAAAGGACTAATCCCACACAGTCCTCTGTCTCCTTAGTGCTGGGCTCCAATTAGAGGAAGTTCTTGCACACTGAAAACAAGGCACACATGTCTGTGTGCAGGGGAAATAAGGGAGCAGATTTGAACTGCTTTTTGGGCTTCAAATAAGGAGGCTTGAAAAAAAACTTCTTAAACTCATTGAGAATTTGGCCTGAATAAGGGCAGCCAGAAAGAGTCTCTTGCAGTTTTTCTTTGAGCTCACTGGGGCTGGAGAAGATTCAGAGACAACCTACCATTGCTAGCAGTAGTAAACCTCCAGCATGCATGGCAGAGCAGGTCCCTCACTCCCCTTCGGAAGTTGCAAAGAAATTACAGTAGTTACAAATGCTTGCATAGTGGCCCTGTTAGTGACAGAAGTCAGAGCTTTTAAACAGCAAATTAATAAAAATTAGAAACATGTCATCTTTTAACTCCTGGAAGACATGACAGTTCTTTCATGGAGCTGGGAAAGATCTGATTGTTAAGTTGGGCTAGGGAAAGCAGGGAAAGCAATGCATTATAGCTATTGCCAGCTTCCACACTAACATGTTAGTGAGCTGATTTTTCTGATGTGGACAAGCAGAAGCAGCAGCAGCATTTTATTTGTTTTCATAAGGGTGCATCAGCAGCACAAAGCTGTGCTTTTGAGTTATGAGGAAAGCTGAACATTAATAAACAGGCAGGTCAAGAAACACCACAATACAGAGGATTTTGTTATACCTTCAACATTTGTCACCAGATGCTAGCCCTTCAATAAATCTTGCTTTGAGAAATAGTTTTTAAGTCTTGCTTAGATCTGACGGCAGTAAAAGTCCCTTGTGAACTCTGAAAAGGCAATCTCAGTCCAGCTGCTGGTGTTTAGAGCTACACAAGATGAAAAGTGCTGTAAATGACAGAATCTATCTTCTAATAGATTTGAGAAACGCGGGGGCTGAACCTGTGAACGATGGGAGCTTTTTTATTGACTTGCCAAAAGCAATGGCTTTTATAACTTGCACAACTGAAACAAACAGTAAAAACATGCAGTGATGCAAGTTGCTGAGTAATCATGTATCCTTCCAGTGAGCAGTAAATACCTTTTTGCCAACTAAACGCTATGTTCGAGAAGAACAAAACATAGCGAAGAAACAGTAAACTTCAGAATAAATCTGCCTCTGGCATTCAGCACCAGGTTGCAGTTACTGTTTGACTTTGGCTAGACTGCCTAGCTCAGGCTCCTCAGTTTCTTCATCTGAAACAGTGGTTCATAACATGCTTCAGGTCACTGGATGAAGGATTATTACTCATGTTGGAGTATTTTTAGGAACTTGTTAATTATTGCAGACTTGTTAGGTTGAGATCTGCACTTGCTCCCTAAAAAAGTTAGTCCATTTTTTCCACAAAGCCTAAATAGAAGACAAGTGCTTGTCATCTAGCACTAGTAGTTTTGCTGCAGTGTATGTGTATGTGAGTGTATGTGTGTGTGTGTATATATATATATTTACTTTCCCAAAATAAACTGTTCTTTTAAATAGTGTTTGAAGAACAGTGTAATCCAGGTAATAAAAATTAGCATTGCAGTCACCAGCAGATCAGCTTCTTGGAGAAACAATCCTCACTTTGTTTTATTGAGGTGAGATCTGTTGAAAACAGGGACATTGTAACACCAGTTGAGTTCTATCTGGGACCGCTGACACTAGAGAGGAATACCTCATGGCAGTAGCACACAGCACAGGTCCCAGACAGGCTGCAGTGCTCAGCAGTGGCTGGATGAGCATGACCTTGATGGAGACTGGGAACCTGTGCAACTGCTGGGGGTGTGGGGGCACCAGCTATACTGCGAGCCCTCAAGCTGACCACAGTGAGTGAACTTCAGAAGCAGTGGTGTGATAGCAAAGCCTCCAGCTGAGGAAAGTAAAAATTCCTCAGGTGAACATTAATCTTTCAAGGGCACACACTCTGTTGGTAACTGAGCAGAGAAATCCCTCTTACTTTAGCTAAATAAATCCACTTTGAATAACTAAAATCTTCACTTGAACCTTAAGAACACAATCCATCGTATTTTTTGAAAGAACCAGTTGCTCCCATGTATGCTTTTCTGGCTAGAATTGGGCCACTGAAAAGTTTAAATCTCATCATTCTGCAAATCTCTAAATACATTAACTGTCTACTATACATTAATGTTAGGACAATGGGCCAAAAGCAAACTGCAGGGTCTTTCTTTGGCAGATACCCATGGCTGCTTATCAGAGAAAATGATCTGAATCAATGAGGGGGGCGTCTAACTCCATCCAAAGCCCAAGGTGCCTATCACATACATTCCCCCCACAAAGGTCCCAGCAATATGCAGTCTTAGTAATGAGCCTTTGCTCTCGATGCAGCCCATTTTGTGTGTGAGTGCTGAGAGCTTGGGTGTTAGCTACACAAGTTTAACTCTTGTTCATTTCCTCCACAGTTTTTGCCTTCATTCTCCTTGCCTTTTAAAATATTCCCCTTAATTCTCTCTCCTTGCTAGTTGAGGATTTTGCAGCAGCAGAGATGATATTGTTGTAGTGATTGTGAAGAGTATTTTCCATACAGGTATCATTGAACATAATGGCACTATACAAGTTGCACTTGATTTTCTAGATGATCTAGATGCTTTCTGGTCTTCCCACTCAATAGTTCTTTTGAGACCCTGCAGCAGTGAGCGGGAGGAAGTGGATGGTACTGTAAATTCAGCAGAGGAGGAAACTTTGAGGTAAAATACTTTAGCTTGCTCTGCCCTGCTGTGGTAAAGTCATTGCCCAGCTGCGGTAAGACACATATGGATGGTGTGACAGGTTTTGTCCTCAGGCAACAGCAAGGAACCCTTCAGCACATGGCTATTCCCACATCTTCAGCTGCAGCAGCAAATTTTGGTCCCAGGAGTGTTTCTGCTTGACTGGCAGAGCTGTCCCAGATGGTAGCAAGTTCCTGGCACCAGGCTGAGTCCTGGAACCAGGGCTGAAACTGGTGTGAAACAGCACACGCTGGCTTGGACTGCAGACTGTCATGTATGCCTTGGATATCTTCCGTCTCAAGGGAGAGGGAAAGCATTGCAGATGCTGATGTGGCATTCAGGAAGAAGAACGTGGCCAGTAATTACTGGCAGAAGCACAAATGTAGGAACGTGCCAGGAGACCAAGGTGGCGATGGGCACAGTCAGCACTTGGGCATCAAGAGCAGTTCTGAGACCTCCAAGTGAATCACTGTAACAATTCCCTGTGGCCACGCTCCTAGTTTAGATTCAGGAAGGCAAACTGGTGCTTTGCTGATCCTCTGTGGAGAGGGTGGCATTTGCTTCTGGCTCTTATCTACTGAAATGTCTAATCCTCTCTGCTGGGCATTTTCCCTCGCTATTGATTGTTGGCAACACTTGACAAGAGTCCACATGCTGTCCTTTTAAAATGAGAAGAAGGTGCATTTTTTATAATTTAAAAGTGTGCCTTTTGGTTTTGTTGCTTGCTTGCTTGTTTTGCATCACAGGAGGATTTAACTAGAGCACTTGGTTTAACTTGTTTATGCTGTGCACTCATTTGTATCCTTCCAGCATGTCTCCTCTGATTCATATTCATACTAAAATAAGCATCCCCCATTGTGCCTGTTTTCTGGCAATTTCACTAGATGAGCCCTGGTCCTTTGAAACTCCTGGGATCATTCAGATAAATAGTATTTTTCTTTATATGCAGATCACTTTCTGGGACATTAGTTATATATATATTTTTTTGGGTAGAATTGGTTTTATTAATAGGTTTAGTTTCACAAAGTTATCACTTACAGATATCTGTTGGGAAAAAAAGGAGGAGAAATGGACTGATCTGGGGAAATTCCAGAGCAGTTAGCCCAGGAAGGATTCTGGGACAAATTATTAAACAGTCAGTTTATCAGCTGCTGAAGTTGATGAAATGATTAAAAAAAAAGCAAGCCCGGTTGGCTTTTGAAGAACAATTCATGTCAAACTAATCTGATTTATTTCTGGGGCAGGATAAGAGACACAGTACATAGGGGGATATATAATTTGACTTCTGTTAAGCTTTTGACTTTTTTCTCATGGTATCTTTATATACTACAGAGATAAATATGTCCAGCATTAAAACACTGCACACAATAGAGTGGAAACTACTCAAAACTAGTTTTACTTCACTGCCAGAGTGAGAGGGCATTTAAAGTAGGGCTGAATCAGTCTGTTTCTATTAAGTATTTTCATTAAGGGTAATGAAGTGGACGTTATACTGTTCAAATGCACCGAGGACATCAAGCTATTGTGCTGTAAGGATGATGGAAGACAAAACTGGAATTCAAAAGGGCCTTGTTAATTGGAAAGAAAGTACTAAATCACCAAGACCAGGTTCAACTTTTCAACTCTTATACCTAGGGAAGAGGAACTGCCCAGGCAGTGTGAATAGCAGGAAAAGATTTTGGAGAAGAAAGCAGCTGAATATAGGTCAGAAATGTGGTATTCTTGCAAAAATACATATTTCATTGTTTAATAAGGATGAGGAGAAATTGGAAGTTACTCAATGGAGAGTTCAGAAAGCATAGAATGTAAGTTCAAGGAAGTGGTAATGTTTATGTGTAAAGAAGAGACGGGATAACTGTATCCCAGTTAGCGGCAGGTTTTGTGCAGAGGGTGGCAGCTAATTGTTC
Organism: Apus apus; assembly: GCF_020740795.1. Taxonomy (NCBI): domain Eukaryota; kingdom Metazoa; phylum Chordata; class Aves; order Apodiformes; family Apodidae; genus Apus; species Apus apus. The sequence goes on from NC_067285.1 coordinate 31,903,182, forward strand.
TTTTATATTTGGGACAGAACAGTAAATAATCTGTTTAATATGGAGGAAAGAAATTCAGATTGGAGATGGGGAAAATGTAATGTAAGAAGGGAACAGATCCCTGAGAAGGGCCCTGGACTCTTTCTTGAGGTGTTCAAGGAAAGACTGGCCAGATTGTCAGGAATGGCAGTGAAGATAAACCCATTCCCTCCATTAGGACACAGGACTGGAAAGTAGGGTGTCATCTTTTTTTAACCTTTTGAATAAAATCACTTAACAGACTGAACTTACTATCTGCATTTGTTAACTCTACATTAGTGTTTTCCTTTCTGGAATGTGTTATTCTTGTGGTGTTCTGGTAGCTTTTTCTGTATCCTGTCTGAAATCTTGCTCACTTGAGATGTTGTGTCTGTGGGATGACTGTTTCAGCTACAACACTGAACACTTTGCTCGAACACTTCCAGGACACAATTTGAACTGTTTGATCCTATATAATACCTGTTAAATTTTTTAACTTATGAGCTAGGCTAAACCTCAATAAAGCTGGAGTGAGCAAATGGTGTAAAATACAGGCATGGGAGACACTTTATGGGGCAAATGGCAGAAAGCCCCATCAGACTTCACCCAAAGTTAAAGATGTACAAGACTTTAGTTAGGTAGACCAAAGGAGCTTCTGTTTTCATGTTGGCAAGTTTAAGAGGTAGGGAAGGGTTGTACTGAAATAATTCATGAGAAAAGCAAGGTACATCACAGAACTGGAGCGTGATAGGGAGTGAAAACTAGAGGAACATGAAGAAAAAGTTCACTTTGTCTGTTTGCAGGCTGGGCAAGGCTTCAAGCTGTGAGTAATGACAGGCTCCTGTGTTTGATCCTGTGATCATGGAAACAGAACTTCATACATCCTGTGTATGTAAAGGTGATTTCAACCTAAAATTACTTGGCTTCATCATGATAACCTCCTCCTAGTCAAAACAACTGTCAGGATCCAGAATTTTGGTAAACGGTTTGAGTAAAAAATGACTGTTACAAAACCTCAATTTAAAATAAATACTGCTCACAGAAATAGAAAGTTAGCTGATTCCTCCCTCATGGTGATGACAGATACTGCTTCTTTCTTAAACAGCATGCTCCAAACAAATAGGAAACCCACTGTCCTTTTCTCACTCTAATTTCGGTGATCTTATACAACTAAGGCAGAGAAGAGGTGCAAAATTCTGCTTGAGGTTCTAAATACTACTTCTGTTTCACTTCTACTCCTGACTAACAAAGAATTAGAAAACTGATTTTTTTTCAGTCTTGTAGAGGACTGTAATGGAGGAGCACAAAGCTCAGGCAATACAAGGTTGTTCAAATCTTGGAGGTCCATTGGGAGGCATTTGCTTTCAACTTGTTACAAAAAAAAATTATCTTATAATGGCAAGAGACATATTGTTATAACGCAAGAGGCAGAAAGATTTCTCTCATTGATCAGGTTTCATATTAACTGTCCTTGATATCACAATTAAAAACACATTTTAGGTATTTTTAGCTAGAGCTCCAGTTCTACTGTTCAGTGTTTCACAACTGCTTTCTTGCAGGCAGATCAGTTTATAACCAAGACCTTTTCTTCTGCCATGAGCTATAGTGGTTGTGTTGTTCAGTGAGCAATCAGATGTTGTATTTCCTGACTCTGGGTATGTCTTGTTTAGTACATTGCATGGGAGAGTGAAAGCTGATACACTGTTTAAGAAGGTGATTTTAGAACTGCTGTTGTGTTTCAAGGGCCGTAGAGCCACCTGAAGACTGTCTACCCCATGTAATCTCTGAGTATTTTCTGAGTGAGGGGTAAAATATTTTTGTGTAGCAAAGGGTAAAAGAAGTCAAATACAATTTCTGTGATAATAACGCCTAGATATAGAAAAAGTCCTGACATCAGTAAAGTTGTTGTTGGTTGTTCTGCTCTTTGAGAAATAGCATAGGGAATAAAAAGAAGAAAAAGCTGACCTTTTGCCAATGATAATGCATTCATAGGTCTGTTTGGACAGCTCAATATACAAAGCCATTATGAAATTCTTTCTTATGAGTGACATGTCAGATGAAGCTCTTAGGGGATATCTGGCATCATACTTACAACAATTACATGTTTGCACAGAATGTAGTATCAAGCAATGCCAGCAGCTCCTGTTAATGTCAAAAGATAAAATTAAGGCCACCTCCCAAGCATATTTTACAGACTTTCTAGAGCTGTCTTTCTGTGGTATCCAGTCTTTATCTTCAGTTCTTTTTCTCTTAAACATAAATGTTTCTTCTGGCTTCAGCCCTTGCATGTGTATTTTCAAGTGTTATTGTCAATGTATATTAAGTCATAAAGCTCGGTGTATGGGTCCCATATGGTCAGTAAAGTCTCAGGCTGCTGTATGTGACCTATAGTCAGAGCTGACTTTTGGGTTTCTGCTGAAGCTGCCAATCACAGGCAGCAGGTACCTGGGGCAGCACAAGGGTGCTTTTGCTGTGGTAGTATTTACACTCATGTTCTTCTCTGCCTAAAGCAAGTACCAGCACCTGCATTTGTGTGATGTGTTAGCAACTTCTCTGTAATTAAGTGTTTTACTTTTCAGCAAAGAATCCACAAAGTTGCTTCAAAATATTGGAAGAACCAGACTGATTTACTGCTTTGTCATGTAATGACAATTATTGATAGGTGAGAAATTATCTTGGAACTAGAATAAAATCAAAGATCACACATGCTTTCAAAAATATGGTAGGAACTTAGTGCTTCTTGATGTTTGAGGGGAAGACGTGTGCATGTATTTATGCATCCATATGTCAGAAGATAAAGAAGCCTCTACAGAGAGTTGCTTCTGTTTCCTTTCTGTTGTGTGTCATCTGCATTTGCTAGTTATTTAAATTTTATGTAACTGCAGAAGTATTTGTCATGTTCCAGTGTTTGTGAAACACAGCCAGTCTCCACCAACCAAGGAGTTAGAGCATTGTGCTGTTTTGAGGAGGTGTGCCAAGCCCTTGGGCTGGAAAAATCAAGAAAAGATCGGATATCCAGATACTACATTTGTGAAAACAGACAGCTGTGTTTTCTATTACTGATTTTTCAACCTCATTATTTGGTATCAGAGTCCAGCTCATGATGGTTTCTTTCTGCTTTCCAGTGCTTATAGAATTTGATGTACCCCATCTTTGAAGGAGAGCTTTTAAAATCAACTCTGTTATCCCACAGAGTGGTTTTTTGGGATCTCTGCTTGTTGCTTTTTCCAACAATGAAGTTTCTGTTCAGTCCTCATTTGTGGCAGGCACCCACACAACCTGTCTTCTGTCCTTTTTGTTATGTATCAGTCTGACAGCAGTTACCTGCTTCCAAAACTTCAGTTAGATAGGCATTCATAAGCAGAAGGTATGCATTTCACCTTCACCTTGCCCTCCCCAGAATCAGCATGATATTGTGCCATATACGCTAATTTATCACCATGACAGTGAAACTACACAAGAATGTCTCTAACATTGTCCAGGGTGACAAGAGAATTATTTTTTCTGTGTCACTGTTTCCATCACACTGCTTATCACCATGCATTTTGTCTGTAAAAAAACACCCAACCTGTTTGATAACCTTTGTCAGAACATTGAAAAAACACCAAATTAAAGGATATTTTAGAGCCCATTCTTGTGTCATCCCTCATCTCAACTTGCTCATAACTTCCAGGTAGCAAGTGGCAGACAGCAACATAGATCAAGATGTAGAGCTGGCATTGCTCGCTGCTGGCACACTGATTTTTAAAAGCTGAGCAGGGGAGCTTAGTCTTTGGGCCTGGTAGTTCATTCATTAACATCTCTTCTGTGATTGCCAACAGGGCTGGATACATGCTTCATTTTTAATTCTCAGAACCTGCCTGAGAAGTAGGAGATGATGCTACTTCCTCTAGGGGTCAGAGGGGAAATGTTTCATTTGCTGCTTGAGGGCTGGTCTTCTCCCCAAAGCAGAAGTGGGGTGAGCTGTCTCTCCTTTCTGCTACACCACAGCACCTATGTAGGGCTTTGCAATTCAGTCTTTCAGGGAAGGGAAAATTGGCGATACAAGGTGGGTGAGCAAGGGTAATTAGCTGTACTTAAACATATATACTGGTCCTGGAAGAGACAGGGATATAAACAGCAGTTCTCTCTTCCATGCTTTCCTAATCAGAGCTCACAAACCAATTCCCGTTTCCCAGGAAACTACTGGGTTGCAATAATTACTTAATTATTTCTAGATAGAGATAATAGATAGGAGTGTGAAACTCCTGAGCTCTGCCTTAGTCATTTCAAAGGGCTGTCATAAGGAAAGCAAAAAAAGGAATTTTAAAGGTGAAAAATATGTATCTTTTAAACACAGCTTTTCAACAGTTGTTTGTTTGTTGTTGTTTGTTTTTTTTTAACCAGGTAGCAAACCCCCTGAGTTGAATCTGAAATGACTTCTTTTCATTTTTCTACTAAACTAAGATTAGAGAAAATATATAAATGTTGGATAAAATATTTTTATTTCAGTTTTGTAGTAGTTATGAAAACATAAGCACACGATTAGCTTATCTAAAATAAAAATTGATACGTATGTTTCTGAAATTACTGTTCCTGAAATTATTATGAATACTTCTTATTTTTTTCCTACAGTCTTTTTTTCCTCCCATTTGTTTTGCATGGTGATTGAAATAGACAAGCTGGTGTGTTCTTCTGCATGACTGAAGTATGTAATTTTTATTGAAAGAAAGCATGCAAGTTTTCTGTCTGCGTGTTGTTCTTAGCAGGATTGAATGTAACATTGCTTTTCAGTGGTAGTTGTTCGAAGAAAATCTTAAAACCTGCTTCCTCTCAATAGCGTCTCACATTTGGGTGCAGATTACCATTGGAAATCGCTGTGTTTCATTGTAAGAAAAAGAAAAGGTCAGGGTTTTTTTGTAACTGGCAAAGGTGATAATTTATAAATAAATTCAAGTAGAGCCATTAAGAGGTAAGGAATCTGCACTTAACTGTGAAGTAGTTGAAAAAAAAAATTATAACGCAGTAATTATTGAGAATGCATTGCTCAGATTCAGTCAATTATTATTAGCCAATTGCCAGAGAGGGTTTTTCAAATTGAACTACATTAAATAAATATACTAGGATTTTGTAAACTGTAGTCGCAGCAGCAGTCACAGTGTAGCAAATTACACCACTAGGAAAGTAAATATATAGCTATGCCTTAGTGGCTGTAAAGTGTCTCTGTACTCTGAGACAGTTCCATTTCAGAGCAACAATCTTCATATTTTGAAGTTCAGATCATTTTCCTGTATTGTTTGTGGTGGAGAGGAGAAAATATCCATAAGGTCACTTTCATTTTGTTGCATTAAGGTAAAGGCCTGTGAAAATGGATTAAGAATGGTACTTACATTGCAAAAGCATCACTGTAAAGTATATTCCAATTGAAAATGGCTTTTTCTTCATATTCCAGGTATTGTGCTCATTATACACTATATTGGTTAAAAAAATCCAACAACTATCAGTGAATTCTGGGGGATACATGTGAATCACTTCTTACTCTCTTCCCTATTACATTGTTTCATTCTACTTGGAGCATAGCATTAGTATTATTTTCTTGAAAATAACATTTTCTTCAATTCTCTGCCATTTTAATCGAGAAATGAAAAAACACTTGCACTTATGCTGAAAAATATAGGTTTATTCCTTCTGCAATATCAAATGTGTACAAAACCAAAATAAAGATTTATGGGGAAGATTTTGAATGGCATATATTGGTTAGCATTTCTTTTTGCTTTTGGAAATCTCTTCAACTTCACTGTAGTAGAATGACCCATTTTAAGTTAATTCATAGTTATTAAGTAGAGCACTCTGAACGTTATTACCTGAGCACTGGCCAACTGGAGAACCAGAGTGGTTCTGGTTTTTTTTGTCACTGATGTATCCAATGTATCCAACACTTTTAACTACACTTCAGCTATCCTGTAAGCATAACTTAGGAGCTCTCTGCCGTGGTGTGCAGTGATGGTCTGTGATGTGCTCGGAGTGTGGGGTCTGTCTCACAACAGTACTGAGGCCACATCAAACAGGGCTTGAACCCTGAGGGCTTCTCTGCAGGAGGGCCAGTGATGTCCTCCTTGATGAGAACTAGGGCTGTTTAGGGGCACAGCCCAAGAGAGGCTGTTGCTAGAAGAAGAAAGAAGCTACCAGGGGATGGTTCCTGGGGCTCAGAGAGGTTGAGGATTGTTTGTAACTGGGAATTGCCATGGCAAGAGGCTCAGGAGAAATGCCAAGGTAAAAAGGGAAGGTGAAGGACAGAAAACGCCTGGAAGAGGCAGCAGAAGGAGCTGATGAAAGCTGTCCCAAGGGTTGGTGCAGGGTTTTGGAGGAGCACGTGGCCTTGGGTTGCTGACTTGACACCCTGCTAGGGGCATGCAGAAAGCTGGGAAAGGGGCTTGCTGGTGGTGTCCGAGTAGAGGGAGATGCCTGGGGGCCTGGTTGAATATACAGAGCTTCAAAAGGTGTGAAAGTGTGAGTGGCTGAAGCCTTAGAAGCCAGCCTGACCTCAAACCAGAGGCCCAAGGGCAGCTGCAGTGCCCACATCTCTCTGGGAGCCAGTCCCCAGGGCACGCCAGGACGGCAGGTCTCTTGCAAACGTGCAGGTAGAAGAGTTTCAGTTGTACTCAGGTGAAAAGAATTTCCCTTTAGCTCCAAACTAAAAGATAAATCAGCACTGTGCATCACTTGGTCCTAAGTGTGAACATCAGATGGAGCTACTCTCTAACAGTAGTAGGAATTGTATTAATGTGAAAGATCATTTTTTACCTGTTATTAATTATTTAATAAGGACTGATGGAATGAACAAAAAAGATTGAGTGTAGTAAGTACAGAACTTAGATTTCCCTGGAAATGCTTTAATATTTGATGCAGAGATTGTTCTTATGAGCAAACGTATGGTGGCAGCAGGTATTAACTAAAATGGCCTGAGAAAGGAATGTGATTTCCCCCTCTCCACCCCATCCTGCAGCCCAGCGGATGTGCTGCCCAGGGAGATTTATATGGAGTGGCTGTGGAAACCAGCGGCACAGCTCCACCTCTCCTCCTTGTAGGTAGGGGTTGTTTGTGATTTCTGTGGTAATGGATTTAGCCTCTGGGAGCAGAGTTTACCTCCACAATTTATTTCTCTATTTCCATTTTCTTACTGCAAACTTCCTGAGTGCAGTTCCCAGACAGGGGTGGCTTGCTGTGAGCTCACTGGTGATGGACACCGTGGGGAGGGAATGTGCTGTGTCCCTGCAGCTGAGAAGGTGATGGAGAGCTCGTGCATGGGGGAGCCCTGTCACCCCTGTGCCCCAAATAAACCCCAGCCCACAAAGCAGCTGTGGAGAGGTCATGCTAGCCACTGGTTCGTGGCCTGTCTGTGCAGCAGAGGCAGGAGAAGCTGGCCTGGTGAGCATGGCAGCCCTGCAGTGGAGCAGAGGCAGCCGCTCACAGCTCTGGCGGTTCAGCTGCTCCAGCACAGGGCTCCAAGCCTGCTTGGGAGATTGGCGAGGTGCAAAAGGAAAACTTCTGTCTTTTGGGCTGGCTGATGTCAGTGTGTCCTGCAGCCCTCCGCACTCCAAGGCGCGCAGGTGAAGGCAGGACTGCCTGCAGCTGTCATTTGTCTGAGGTGGCTGTTTGCCTGAGGCAGCCATTTGCTTGAGGTGGCTGCTGGCTTCAGGCGCCTGGTGTGCGGTGGCCGTTTCCTTAGGCGGCTGGTGTGCTGGTTTTAACCCTGAAGGGGACACTGTGTCCAGCAGGCTATGCCTCAGGGATACTGAGAGGGGAACAGTGCTGCTGACATCGGATGGTAGGAATTGGTGACAGACGAGGTAAGCGGGTCATCAAGGGGCACTTCTGTGCTACTCTCTGACTTGTACATGCAAGCACAAGCAGCCTTCAGGAAATGGCTGTCAGGAAGCGCTGGCCTGGAACGACTCCTTTTGTATTTTCCTGGGGAAAGCATGAAGGAGGGTTGGGCTGATGGCTCTTCTTCTTGATCCTCAAGGTCTATCTCTGCAAAAAGCTCAGTGTGTTATTGCAGTCTAGTTCCACCAGAAACACCTGAGCTACTTGAATGCTGCACAGAGAAGTAATGCTGTTTGCTGAGCAATACGATTAGGGATGATATTAGAAAAGAGTGTTTCTCCCCAGGGACTTCCTGCCCAGACTGTCTTTGCAATAGTTACAGTCTCAGTGTAAAAAGGCTAGCACGGTTTTGCTCAATTGCTGAACAGAAATGCAGTGTGGAGACCAGGAAATCCAGATACACAGCTGGTAAAGCCTCAGTGGCAGAGAGAACTAATGCAAGGGACAATTTGCAGGAAAAAACATGTTTCTAGAAAACAGATTTTTTTGTTGTTGTTTTAAATTTTAGGGCATGATTTAGCTAAGCACTGAAAAAGTAGAGGAAGTGAGAAACATTTTTTTTTTTACTTCTCACCCCCTGGAAGGGAAAGATTTGAACTACTCTAAAGTGTAATTTTGTGTTTTTTAACAGGCTTGTGCTTAACTTGACAAGATGACTCCAGGAAAAAGAAAGGAGTTAGGACTACCTCATAATAATAAAATAATGACAGGGTTTTAAAAGGGAAGTAAAGCAACTTAGAATAAAAGGCATCAAATTAAACACAATTTATTGAAGAACACTGAACTACACTTTGAAAGTATTGCCTTTTACAAATACATCTTGTGTTTCTTCATGGATGAAGATAAGCAGGCATTTTGTTGATGGAGATGCTTTTACTTGTGTCATTTGCCTGTGGTTTAATCTAGATTTCAATCACATACACACACAAAGTTGTAAATAAATAACTGTGAATCCTTATTTTTTATCTTTTTAGAAACTTGGATCACGCAGTGTGAAAAACCTTTGAATGCCCGAGGAGGGAAGAAATCACTGAGGAGAGCAGAGAGAATAAAGTATGAGGCTTCAGTAAATAAGACAACAGAGAGAGGAAGAGGAAAGGCACATGTCTAGAAGGGCCTTGCAAGTCTGGAAATTAATGGTCAAGAAAACAACATTAATAGATAACAGTATAAGAGAGACAATGACCAGAAAGGAGATTATTGAAGAAAGTCAGGTGAGGAGTGGTGCTGGACATAGCAGTGTCTGCCACAGGAGAATCAAACTCTCTCCTGGTGCATGGGAGAGGTGAATGTGGGTGCACCATGCTCGTGATTCCTTGAATACTCCCAAAAAGCCAAGTGTAATGTCAGCCACAATACACTCACTTCTTTGCTTGGCTCCATATTTATAAATTAATTGTTCTTCAAGAGTGCTTCCCCCTGTGACTGATCTTGTCTTGATTTGCTTGTATGTGGGATTGCCCTTGAAGACTTGTCACAAACAGGCACAAAACATAACAATGCCTGGCTCCTTGGTTATTCTGCATCACTGGGATTGAGAGTACCAGCTTTCCAGGCTGTGTGCTTTAGCTATACTTACTGCTGTGAGCAACATGAAAGAACTGATCTGTTTGGACAGTGTAATATCTGTATCCTTGTCTGGTGTAAAGTTGGTTTATAAACACTGGTGAATCTGAGAGCTCTTCGTAGTGCAAGGGCTGCCTCGTTACTGTTTTGAGATAGCCAGACTCCCACTGTGATGGGGAAAGGTATTGCCCTGCTGCTCCCTGGGGAATGCTTTAATGTTGTCAGCTGGCAGGGCACTTTCCCTTGCTGTGGGTACAACCTGCTTCCTCCAGCTCCCAGGGAGATGTCTGAAATGCAGTCACTGCATGCAGAAACTCAGTAAATTATGTGAGCTTGAAGAACAGGCAGGAAATAAACTCATCTTTACCCTCTTGAGACACATGGTCTTGTCTAATACCTTGGCAGTTTAATCTGAATTTGGGTGACATTTCCAGAAAACTCCTTAGTCAGCTACTGTTTCTGTGTGTCTAGGCAATTTCCCTCTCTGGATTTACCTCACCTTGTGGATACCTTTGGGAGGGAAAAGAATTCCTTTTAAATCATGATAGCCACAATCATACAATTGAACTTTCTTCTATACAGTAGTTCTTGTAAGTGCTGTGTTGAAAAGAGGCCATTTTTCACTACAGTAAGCTTGTGAGTCAAGTTCTGTTATCACAGTTCATGACAGTACTAATTCTGTTTTATTGATGTGCTTTTGTAAGGGGAAAAAATAAGGCAGAGCAGTAAGAATTCTATGATGGTTGGTTTGAGACAGCTTTGGATTTGGCCATCATAAAAGGGAATATTCAGAGTAAAACTATGCAAAAATTGACACTTGTTTATGATTAAAGAAAATTGTAGGTGGGGAGGTGCATTTACAATATAAGCCAAGTGTATTGGAATAGTATGCTTATTTATTTATTTAAAGCTCACAGGCTTGGCCTGTGATGCACATTTTGAAGAAGCTTAAACTATCTCAGAATACCAGATGAGTTTTCAGAGCAAAGCTGTGGGGAGCAGAACTACCCGTGGATTGCAGGTTTGGAGAGTGCGGTGGACTTAAGAAGAGAAGGGAAGAAAGAAGATTTTTAATTAGTTCAAACCCCAATTTCAGGTTGCAGTTTTTCATGCTGCCCACAGGATCAGTTGTAGAGATGACATAAATGAGGAAGTTCACATTGCTGGCTGTGAACAGCTGAAATTGCCTCTTAATGTCAGGGTCCATAGTTAGATCAATTTTCCACCCTCCCGGGAATACAGGCCATGGTTTCACCTAGTGATCCTTCATCATGTTTGAGAAAAGCATTATTAACAGAAAGGCATCCAGTCATTTTAAGCTATTAGGAGCAGGTAACTTGCCATTTATTTTCTTCTATCAGTAGTTTATCATTCTTAGTATTAGAAGCTTTATCTAATTTCAGTTTGTCTCAGTTCATGTTTTTTTGTGAGTCATTTGGTCTTGTTAGACTTATTCTGCAGGACTTCAGAGGCATGGTAACAGGTATTTTCTCCTTTAAAAAAATGTGTATTCAAGGCAACTTTTAAATTTTTTATTCTTTGTCTCTGCAGGAACTGCTCATGGAAAACAAGCTACCTAAACATTAGGAACAGCTCTTTTGCTTGAGAATTAAAACCTTGTGGAATAATGTAAGTAAAAAAGACTTAAACTTTTTCAGTCCTGCAGTGTTTTCAGATACCCATGCAGGTTAATGTTGGCATCTTTTCAAAGTGTACTGTGCATATAGCTTATGGAAATGGGCATGAGGTTTTTGCCAGCTTCCCAAGTCTGGGCCTTCTGGTCATATTTTTAGCTTTCGGGATAAGAGGAGCATGTCACCCCAGCTTGACCTGTTTTCAGTAAATTCATTCCCCCTGCAAAATATGACAAGTTTGCATTTTTAACAAAACGGCACTGTATGACTGCAGTGCATTGCAAACAGCAATGACTGCATTGCTGTTTCATTCCTCATGATGCCGAAAAGTAGAATGTAGAATAGAATTGTTTTTCTTTGCACTTTTTTCCTCTGCATTAAGCACCTGAAGGCTCAAACTGACCTGAATTTGCATTTTTCTTTCTCAGTTTTTTCTTATAAGTAAGTATATAAGTCGTTTCAGGTCTTTTGTAAGTTCACATATATAAAAAAAAACCAACCAAACAAAAACCCCAGACCTACTGTTTCTGCAACAAAAAGGAATTGAAGTATGGGAGGCTGATAGCACAGTCATAGGCAGCTTTTCTCTTGCCTGCATATTTATTTGATATTAAAGTAAAATAACATGAGGTCTTGAAGTCTCCTGTCCCTTTTGTTCCCTCAGCAATTAGTGGAGACTTAGGGATTCAGAAAAAAATTGTGTATGAAAAATGAGTATGTAGAGACAGTGCAAGGGCAGTGTCAGAGTAGTGCTGACTTTATTGTTCCCTTTGCATGTCTCAGTTCATGTGATGTATTAACTTGTGATTTGTTGCTTATCACTTGTGGCAGTGGTAAGTAACTAGAATGTTACCACTGGTAGTTCTGTTGCCAACTGAATACTTTCTCTTCTGAGACAAAAGTGTGCTTCAGCTGTGTAGCTATCAAAGAACCATGTGATCCCATTCTCATTGTGCAGGGGAAAACATCTATTTCAACTTATTTTTACATGTCTTCCCAAGGCATGGCTAACTTCTATGGAAATGAGATTGTTTGTGGGCACACTAGAGCTTCCGCATCAGTATAGCTCAAACCAAAACGGAAGTGGGGAAATGAATTTCCCTAGCAGGCAGGTTGATCATCTATAGTGTTTAGAAATGGAATTTTTACTCCTTCTTTATAAAAGACTTATCCTAGAAAAACAAAATTGTAGAGAGAATGGGCACTAATTCTGTCAGTGGCAAAGTATATTCGGCTTATAATACTAGAAATAAGGTAAGGAAATCAGTACTTCCAAGCCCTAGAAAAGCCTCTTTCTCCTTTATCATGAAGTCTCTAATTGTGATATGTAGGAGCAAGTATTTAGTCTTAAAATAACAATATGCACTTCTGATATATCAGAAATGAATGAGAGAAGAATAAGACATGCAAAAATCAGCCACATTTAAGCATAACAGTTGATTCTGCAGAGCTGAAACTGCTGTTTCTTACCCAGCACAGTACTTAAGCACATACTTACTTCTGAGCATTTACTTAGTTTTGTTGAGACCTGTAAGGAACGTTCATGAACTTAGAGCAAATACAGAAATGCCTTGTTAATTCAAGGATAGAATGCTTTAAACTTTAGAGCATCAAGCCTTTCTTCCTTTCTGAGCCTTTTAAATTTTTGGTTTTTTTGTTTAGCTATTATAATCTAACCTTTGGTGCTCGTTCATGGGACTCTGCTTCTGTGTGTGTGTTTTATTGGATTAAAACCAAAAATGATTATTTTCCTTTCTACAGAAAGAGTAATACTTTCCCACGTGTATTGTTACACTGACTTCCCAGGCAGAGAGAGAAGCACCAGGGCAATTGTTAGCGTGCATGTTACCTCCCAAGCCTGCTTGCAGCCATTTTTAAATGCATTTTAGTCTAATCCTGCTGTGCACTTTCTGACCGCACTGTAGGCACAGTTGTGTCTCAGCCACTGCAGGTTCAAGCCTCATTTGCACATACCAGCCAAACCATATTTTCCTTTCAGTGTTGATGTTATAGCAATCGTAGACGTGATATTGCACTAGATGTGACAGAACTGTAATTGGTACAAAACAGGGTGGGTGGCAGACTGGTGGTTGCCAAATGATATCTGTATGGCAAAATGTGCTATTAGGCAGAAGTATCATAGCTTTGCATGCCATATTATCATGTTTATATTGCTTCTGGTGGCAAAACAAGCTCCTTCAGAGCCCTCTTGAATTGACACTGTTGTGTTGGAAATTAGTTCCTCTTCTGTCACAGAGCTGGAAGGAGTTTAACTGAAACCACTTACATGCACAGGTCTGTATCTTCCTTGCTCTCATGAGACACTCTGCTTATTAACTGCTACTTTGTGGAGCCCTGCTAGGTCAGACTACGGAACAATTGCACTTGGCAAGGATTTGTGGTGTAGAAATGATTCTTTGTCTACAGAATAGTGCAGAAGGCAAACGTTTTCCACAAAGTAGTTCAGAATTTGTGTCACACAGTTGGTAAAAGAATGCAACTTCCTGCTCTGTTTTGGAATAGTAAAAAAATCTGCAAAATACAGCACTTCCTTTTAATTCCTGTGGCTTTTTCCATAAAGATTTGATTTCTTAGCTGTTTTGTAGGTATTATTGGACAGTCTAAAACTTGGAGACTGGGCAGATATACTGTCTTAAGTTGGTAGCTATTGAAATCTGTGGAAAAAGCTTCTCAGATAGAGGAGACTATGTCAGGATGTGTAGGGCAGTAGATTCACCACTTTCACTGGTTTAGAATCCGGTGTTGACTATGGAGATGGTCTCATACTCTTGTTTAGTAACAAGTGGGCATGAAGAAAGGCTGGTGACGTAAGACAAACATCTGTGTTAATAGTGTGCTATTGTGTTGGACAAATTTACTCAAGATGCGGAGTGATAAAAGGTGTAAAGTTTTGGACCAAGCAATTACTCTGGGTCTTGCAGAATGGGCTCCAGGCTGGTTGTCTGTGCATGCTATATCTCTTTTTCATAGAATAAAATGTCACTGTTTTATAATGTTGATTCTTATCAATGTAAAAGAGACCCATAAGTACAGGAGATCTTTGGATTGCCGTATGTAAGGGACTTTGGAAAGCTTGTGAGGTGCTGTAGGCTGAAATCTGGAAAACATTCAAAGGCTTTGTTTTGATCCCTGTAATAAACACATGTTATTTCAGGGAAGATGAATTAAACTTGAGAAAAGGGAGCAAAGAGATCAGGATGCACTGTGAGTTGTTTATATTAGTGTTTGTTCAGTGTAACTTGATTTCAGTCAATGCAGGTTTATCAGCCAAAGACCAAAAAGTACACAGACCCCTGTCAGGATCCAGGCTTGTGCTTGGAAATGGAGAACTTACTCTTTAGGATCAGTTGTTTTTCCTTTCAACTTATTTAAAATTCAGGATGTTTTATGATTATCTGACATGAATATTTTAAAGCAAGTCTAAGAAGAAACACAAAGTCATGAATAATGTCCCAGCATGTGCTTAACTTAGCATATGGTTTATGTTTCCTTGGGGTTTCTTTATTAGCTCATGAAGGAAGGTAGTGGTACCTCCTGTGCATATACAATTAAGAAGGTTTAAATTCTGTCTTCTTTGAAGTCAAAGTATAGAATCGTGTGTTTAGTCATAGTGTCTTCCTGTGTAGCTGGCAGGCCTGCTCTTTCTGGGTTGTTGTTTTTCTTGAGCAAGTCAGTGTAAATTGAAGTAGGCTGTAGTGAGGTGAACTATAAAACATATATGGACATTTATTGATAGCTGTCCCTGGGCTCTGCTCAGTCACAAAGATAATAGAAATGCTTCACAATATCACCTGAAGATTTTTTTTCTGACCCTTTGCCATTTAGGAATTGCCCAGCCTCTGTGGTAGATGTTCATTTATCTTTTCCAATTTTCTGTAGTTTTTGTGACTTTTTTTTTATATATAACATAGTACCCTTTATGTGTATAATGGAGATTTTTGTCAGTTTCATATATATTGAAATCTCTCCATGGGGAAATGATTTAGTATAATGGGTTTTATGTTGTTAGGATCAAAATTGAGCATATACTTTTGATCTACTTTGTAACCAGCCCTATGAAAAGAATTATCCCCAAAATGTCAAAAACCTGTGATGTAAGTGCTATATTTTCTTACTGCTTTTATTTTCACCACAGATTTTTCACTGGAAGGGGGAGCTAAAGAATTATATTACAGCATCGTTGTGGTGGATGACATTTAGCTTTGTCTAAAGGATGCAAGATGTACCAAATAGGGAGAGTAAACAGAGGAGGAAAGCCCCAGGCAGGTGGATGTGGTGTTACCCAAAGCTGTGCTGGGCTGGCCTGACTTGACAATTCTGGTGGTCTGGGTTGTGAGGTGAGAACAACATGAGTGTAGTGTTGTGTCTGAGCAGGGACAGACTGGCCTCACTTGGGCTACATGTATATTAGAAGGTCTTGCTGCTCTTCAGGCAAGATTAGAGCCTAGTGTCAAAAATGCAATTTTTTACTGTGAGCTACTTTCACAAATCCTTTCCCTTAGTACATTTACTTTGTGCTGTATTGCCTGCAATCTGGAAAGGATCTGGAAGGAAGAGAGAGATCTTCCCCGGGGTTGTCCAGGTTAGTACAAAGTACCACTCTAGTGGAAGGAAAAAAATAATTTGCCACTGTGTTTCTACTGCTTGCTGGATTTGAAGTCTGCAAAAGGTCCAACAAGTCTGACTATTTGGCCCTTTGTTATGCATAACCTGAATAAACGAAAGCTCTTGTACTTCACATAGCAGCTCTGAAAGGATCAGGAAAAAGGGACCAATCTCAGCAAGGAAATGACCAAAAAAAAATTGGTTGAAATATGAGGCTCTGTTTTCTTTTTTCTTTTTTTTTCCAGTGGTCTTCAGGGAGTGAGGCAGTTGCTAAGGAGGACCTGGCCAGTGAAACAAAGGAGTTTTTTGGTTGGGATTTCCCCCCCCGACCCCTCTGCAAATATAGGTGCCACTTGTCCACTTCAGCTCTTTCAGCTTCCTTTCATCAATGGAGAGGGCTTGTTATTTTTACCATTTAGCTGCTTTATCTCAGGTAAAAACCAAACCAAACAAACAAAAAAAAGGAATAACTTATTTAGTCCTTTCCATCCAACTGCTGCTGAAGAAGCAGAATCATTTATGCAGGGAACATAGAGTAAACGAGAATGAGACCAGGATTTGTACATATTTAGAGACCTGTGAAGGGACCGGGCCTTGAGAAACCTGAGGACAGTTATGCCTTGTTAACCTAATGGAGAGCGTCAGCTCTGCCCTTGTATTTGAGACTGACTAACAGCAAGGTAGCTGAAGCATGTTCTTAGTGGCAGCATGAAACAAATGCTGCAGTGAAATGAACTTGGAACAGAAACAAATGGGCTGACAGCAGTGTGCAAGTCTGCTGTGACTTTTAAAATGTGTATAAAAGACTTGGAAGTAGTTGATTTTTAAATGCAGGAATATACTTTGGGGATTAAATTATGATATGTCTCACCCATCCCAGCATGCCAGCTGAGGTCCTGCAGCCATCCAGCTCTGCTGTGTTCTGCACTGGGAGCAGTGTCTCCCTCTGCCAGCTGGGGAATGGGAACTGTGAGGGGGAGGCAGGCTGGTGGAGCAGAGAGAGGAGTGGAGCACTGGGTAGCAGTGATTCAGCAAAGGGATGCAAGCCCCTGGTAGTGCAGTCCATGCCTATAAGCATGATCAGGGTTTTTGTAACAGGTGAGTTTAAAACTGGGTCAGTCATCTCCCTCCATCTGACTCTCTTCTTGGTCTTTTTAAATGTGTTCACAGCCTCTGACACTTGTCACTGTGTGATTACTAAAAACATAGTCATAAGAGGTGAGTGATTTTAACTGAGAGAATGAACTGGTTCTTTCAGAATCCTTTGAGAGACAAATTCTGCCGTTTAAATTCAGCAACCCTAAGAACTGATAACTAGCTTCTTGAGAGAAGTGGTGAGTTTAGGAAACTAAACCAAATAATCCTTATGGACCATGGCACACAAATTCCAGTATCAGTGGCATTGATGTTAGCACCTTGAACCACCTAGGAGCTGATTTGAGCAAACATGCAAAAAAGTCATAGCATGAAGAAGCCAGGTGTTGGCCTAATATGGTAGAAAGTTATTCTTATCCCCTGAGGAGTCCTAAAATTTTTACTTGTGTTAATGCTTTGGGGCTAGCAGTGTGAATGTGCCAGAAAAATATGCCTAAGGCATGCCATATTGCCATGTTGGCTTTTTGTACTTTGTACGTATATTTAATTTTCTCCCCTGAGATGAGATAGCTGTATTCCTCAGTCCTGTCAGTGCACAGAATTAAGTATATATTTTAGCAAAGATCTCATCGCATGCCTGTTTGCAGTACCAGTGCTTTAATACCTGTCAACTTGCTCATGCACTGACTTTACTCCCAGTGCTTCACAGACTTAAAGGCATCCTATGGTGAGATAATCTCTTTCTGCCTTGCCTCTTAGTTATAGAAGTGCAAGGGAAAAGATATTTTTTCAGCTGAGATTAAAAGGGAGGACAGCGTGAGAGAGAGAAAAACAAGAAAGGCATTTTGGGCAGTAGAAACACTGTACATAGGGTCACATTAGCCATCATAAATATTGTGGTCAGGCAGAGAATTGGGAGGGGCAAGGCAATGTGATAGAGGAAGAAAAGAAGGAAACATCCAGCACTGGAGATACAGGGGAGAATTCTGAAGTAGGAGTCCACTGACAGCCTCATATGTGAATCTGACATAATTTTTTGTCTTTAGAATAAAAATTACTTTGGTGCTGGTTATTGTGGGATGGCAAAGGTGTAAGCTTAAAGGAGAGAAAGAAGTCTATCTCCTGCCTTTCTTCCTGAAATACTGATAAATCAGTATGATCTCAGTATGCTTTTGCGTTTCCCTGGGGGCCCTTTGCTTTAGGTACTATAACCTAAGAAATAGTTTATTAGCCATGTATGGTATATAGTAAAACGTGATGCTGGGTAAACATTTACCTCATGAATTTTATTGCAATACATGAACAACTTAGAAATTATACAGATTAAAAAAAATTGATAGGGTTGGGTATAGAGAGATTGTTGGTTGTTTCTGCTGGGGAACTTGGCTGAAGATGAGGTATACCCTTTCTTTGTCTGTGACAAGGATTTGGGTTTCTGCCTCTAAAAGTCAATCTAGATGAGAGGATGTGACCCAAAAACTTGTCAGACTTGCTTGTAATGGTAAAAGAATTCCTTTTTGTGTTGTCGACTTTTCATTACTCCTTGTGTCACAAAAATTGCTCACTTCAAATCTCCCATGTTCCTGAGCTGAATTAAATCAGCTGAGTTCTGGTTTGATGTAGTGTTTGCTCTCTGTTTACTAGATGGACCCAACCTGCTGTTGTCTTTTATCCTCTGAAGGAAGTTAAAGCAGAAAAAGAAGTGAACGTACTTTTGGTAATCAGAGGGAGAAAGGTGTACATCATATGGCAACAAAAAGCAATTGCAGGAAAAACCAATTTCTCCCCACTTTCATCAATACCTTCCTCATCTTATCTTAAAACCAGGAATCAATATATAATAAATTAATAATGTATCATTGTATGTTGAAAATGAATTGTGGGGTCAGCCACTTAGAGGTAAACACTGTCTGGCTTTGAGGAAAATGTTGTTCATTTTCTTCTCTTGGAAGGTCAGTGGCTAAAGAAGCAATCTGTTGGTCAGCATGTTCATGGAATCTCACTAGGACAGTCTCACTTCACTAAGGCTGACAAATTGATCTTGACATATTGAAAGATGGTTCAAATGCAAGAAAAGCTGGGAAATTATAAAGAGGTTTAAAGAACATGACCTGTAAAGGAAGGCTGAAGGAATGGAGTTTGTTTCTGCTAAAGAGAACTGGCAGATGAGGGGGATTGAGGGAGCAGGGGTCATGTTTATCAATATGTAAGCAGTTGTTGGAAATGGAATAATAATTGCTGTGTTACTGCTAGGCTAAAGAGCAATGCATTGAACTTACAATGCTATTTACAAAATGCCATAATCTAATGGTAGATTTGAAAGGGTAAAAGGCATCTGGGGAAGTTGTATAAGCCCTTAGGGGTTTTTAGGAGTGTGCCAGACAAGCTTCTGTTGATGTCAGCTTCTTTGATCCTGCATCAATGAGGGGGTCTCCAGGAGTTCTTTCAGCCCACATTTCTGTGATTTAGATTATATGTGCAACAGAAAGGCTAGAAAAGTATGAATTATGTGAAAAACACAATTCTGACTCTTGGAAGAGCTGTGATTTAATGTCCTCCTCATCTCCCTCCATTGTATGAGACCATACCTATCTTTAGTGGGAGCCTTTCTACTCATATTATAGAAAAAATCCACCTGAACTTAAGTTGCAGTTGAAGATGTTCTGTTTCCCCCTTCATGTGCTTAGGCAGGAGAACTCTAAATATTGAGAGGTTTTGAGTATTTTAGGCATCACCTCTCTTCCAGCTGAGGAAGGAGCAAAAGAAGACCTTATGCAGGCACCCCACCAAGCCATATTTGTTGTTCTCTGACTGACAAGTACATGCCCAAACTGCCTTCTTATTCTTTTCATTCAGAAATTATTTTCCCCTCAGTGGCTCAGGGACTAGCTGTGAGAAAAGTAATGAAAATATTTTTTCTGATTAAAAAAATACATCACTTCCACTAAGCTGCTCCCTGGAGGCTTGTGGAAAGCTCAAGTCTAAGAGGGTAGCTGAGGTTTCCAAATAAGCCTGTCAAGATGTACAAAGGTCCCTGCTTCTCTGAGAAGTTAGACTTGTCTGACTCAAAATATTTAACTCCACCTTTACTTACATTACTTTGGTCTTAAATTTGTCCTTCTATTTATTCTTTAGAAGAACATTCTCCCATTTCACTGACAGACAGAACCCATGTTAGGAGATTTTCATGTAGAACTTCAAACAATTTACATAGAAATGTCAAGGTGAAGCTTGTGATTGCTTTACCTTGGGGACTCACACATGGTAAACAAAATAAACAGGACTTGGTTAGTAAAATATGAGTGTTCGTGAGCTTGATTAAGGATTTTTTTATTGCACTAGTAAAACTAAAAAGCTTTGTTTAAATTAATAATTTTATTAGCTATTACGTGGGATAAAATGGCAGCTGCAGAATGCACTGAGAATTGAAGGTAATTTAGTTGGCCTGTTGTAAAGAAAATTAATATTAACAATCTATTTTCCCATGTAATTAAGCAATAATGATCAAAGCTCAATGCTTTTCTTGGAGATTAATGATGACTTTGAAAATTACTGGTGTGAGGTGAAAGCAAGGACCATTAGCTGTAGCAAGTTGTTAAGAATCCAGAAAACATACTGGGCTGATTAATTCCATTTGGTTTATGATTATTTAAATAGTCCTTTCTCCTCTGTTTATTAGAAAACAAAGTGATAGTCATAAATGCTTAACAGTGCAAGACTTAACATTTTCAAAGTAGGGAGCTAAATTAAGAGTAGGCTCAGGTTCCTGCCAGGGTGAGCTCTGACAACAAGCATCATGACTTTTGTCACTGTTACCTAAAGTCTCGTTCTCACTTGTTTCATGACATGGATTTCAGGATCCATTCCTGGTATGTAGTTGTGTTCCTCTCACTCGTGAAATTACTCTCCTACTAGGTGATTAAAGCAAAACTAACGTGTTGTTTGCATGCTCAAATCCCATACTGGTGGGTTGCTGCCTTTGTGCCTGGGAAACACATCAGCATGTTTACTCCACTTCTGCACAGTGGGAGGGACGTTTCTGAGATAATTTTTATCTTCTATAGAGTTGCCCTTCATTAATAATGTTTTCAGACGAAATGGTAGATAGCAGAAATAGTTCAGAGAAGCTGCTCAGCTAGGTCTTTGCTCCCAGGAAACTGCAATAGAATTTACTAGATCATCTAAAAATTGTGTTCTTCAGGTTCTGAGTTGCATCTGGCACTCACTGCAGTCAACAGCATAACTGCTATTGAGTTTTTCAGTGCCAAATCAAGATGAAAGCTCTTCCTTTCTCTCTTTTTTTTTTTTTCCCTTTTTTTTTTCCTTACAATAGCACAAATCAGAAGTAAGTTGAAACAGATGAAATTACATGTCTGAGAGGTGACTCCAAGCTTTTGCCAATTCATGCTAGACTCCTTCTACCACACTTCACTGTGGGAGTTCTCTGGTTTCAAGACATACTATGGGAGAAATCTTTTTCACTAAGCCTTTTAAAGTGGGGATGGTTATTGAGATTTAAAACGGGTTCTGAGATGTTATACTCAAGTTTTAGCTGAGGAAGGTAGACAAGCACCTTCTCCTCCTTACTTTGTTGTCTAGCTAGTAACTGGACCCCCAGTATTTGACATTTGCACGGACCTCCTCTTTTTAGGCATTCTTTTGCCCTGACTGCAAAAGGCAGCTTTAATAACTAATGATGGCCAGAAAAGAACAATGTCTGCAGACAGCTGTAGTATGAAAGATGCAAGTATCTCTAAAAGGTTTGGTTTTCACCTAAAAATGTTGAACTGCGGATTATATGCACTGCTTATTTCTCCTGTGCATAGAAAGATTTGTTTGTAAGTACTTCAGAAATTCGAGGAACTTGTTTATCCATTTATTTCTTTAAAACTATTATTCTGTTTGAAGACCGGAATAAATCAATAAACTCCTTCAGAATTGTTTCCTGCATAGCACAACCAAGCATGTTGCAAAGCTGGACAGGAGGATCAGAGGATGTGGGGGGGTTGGTTGGTTTGTTTTTCTTTCTTCCTGAATGAATTCTTCATTGCAGTTTCTATTTCTTTATATTTGGGTTGGAGATTAGGACAATGGAAACAGTCTGTAACTTACTGAAAACCAGCCAACAAACCAATCTCTCTTTTATTTCGGTAAATGTTACCTTTGTTCTGATCTTTAAATGTATTAGTGGGACAAAATGCAGGTTTTGGCAATACTAAAAGCAAGACAGTACAAAAGTAATGTTTTCCTGCAGGAGATTGTATCTTATACATTGGGATCCTGCAGTCATTTATGAATAGTTATATGTGAAGATGCTGGAAGCCTTGAAACAAAGGACTCTTTGATCACGGAGTATCAAGTCTCATTAATAATCACATAGACTTATAACCTGTGTGGTTTTGTTTTGTTGTACAGCTTCTAATATTTATTTTTTTTTGCACATACTGTTTTGTGGCAGTCAATCCTGACGATGTCCTTTTAAAATTTATGTTCCTTGGGGCTTTTTAATGCAGCATACAGCAATTGATGAGAGGTTTAACAAATGTGTGCTGGAACTGTCTGGAATCACAGACGCAAGCAGCAGAAGCATTTTACTTCAGGTTCATAATCCATTTGTAAAAGCCTACACACTGTCATCCTGCACTTTTTAATAGGAATGAAAGGCTGAGCAAAATCAGGATCTGCTTTGTGGTGCTGATAAGACAGAAGTGAAAAGCTCAGGGAAGTCTGCATGGGTCCTGAGTCAGGTGCCATATTAGTGTGATCTGGAATAAACTGGGTAGTGCCTGTCTCCCAGGGCAGTGATGTTGCACAGTGTTTCTGCTTTGTTTGCTGTAGGAGTGCTAGTATCGTACAAGTCCACCAAAGCCACATGTGGCAAAACAAATTGTCTGGAGTAAAGCAAACCTCAGTCTCATGTCAGCGTGGAACTCCAGTGTGGCACATGTTGTCTTGCAAAGTGTTGGGGAAAAAATGAGAGTGTGCAGCAGCCAGGTATAACTGCATTCTGCTGCTCCATTCTGGGGCATGAGAGTGCCTAACAAATGTGCAAGCGCTGGCCAAAGCACAGTGCTATGAAGCAGTAGGGTTTGATGAGCACAGAAAGCTTCTTTCTAGCCCAGAATAACAATGGGAGAGGCTGGATAGTGCAAAATTCAGAGTTCTCTGACAAGAAAATCTGTCACCCCTTTTCTTACTTTTTTTCCTTTATCTTAACTGCTTTATTACTTTAACCCTGCCAGGTGTGGTGACTCTGGTGACTGTAGGGATGTTACACAGCTTCACAAAAAGCTGTTTTACACTCACTCTTCACTCTGGGTTACCCACATACATTCTGGATATAATGTGGCTCAGAAAAGACAGTTTCTGAACAAAGGAGAACACACAGTTTTTTTCTGGCTTGTCTGTGAGTCATTCAATTCAATCAAATGACTAAAAGGGAAGGTTAGTGCAACTGCTTTTGCACGTAACACATGTATGGTAACTCCAGCTTCTACCTACAGCATCCCTCGTGATGTGGAAGTAAAATGCAGCAGAATCAGAGTGGTGTTGCAATCAACTTTAAAAGGCACTGATACCCATAGCTACTCCCATCTGTCCCCAGACAAATGTGTACCCTCCCGCTGACAGAGTGGTGAAGAAACATGTTCACAGGGAACACCACAGAGGCTGCAGTGGCTGCCTTGTAAAAGGGGATAAAATCTGCTCTTGTGCTACGGAGACAAGCCGTGGAAGACAGGCCTGATGTCCTGCAGCTGCCTCTTAACCTCTTGTGGGAACACAAAGGTTATTCAGTGAATCCTGGCACAGTCCTTCATTCTGGGTCTGCTGAGATTCAACTTGACTTTTCAAACCCCTAGGTTGGCTGCATTTTAAGTACAATTAATTATGATGTTGTGTCACTGTCAAAAATAACTGATAGGTCCAAATAAACTTTGCATTTTTCTGTCACTGAAGCTTTCTGTAGTAACAGCTCCAGAGAACATTATGTCACAGAAATTCTTATCTTCCCTTCCCCACCACAGCTGTCATCTTTCAGCTCTCCTTGGAGTCAAATCAGAGATTCCTGTTCCTCCTGTAAAACACCATGGCACCTTCACTTTTAGACTCTTCTCAGCTCAGTGAAAAGCAAGACAAGGCTACTGTGCCCCAAAACCACTATTCGTTTGCAATTGGTATTTGGTTGTCAAAAGCTTTAGTATGTGTGCAGCTTATTGCTGAGAATGACTAGGGTATCAGTGAAATCAGTGATTTAAATACAGCTGAGATTGTCTTCACTGCTGTGCTATTCACTCTGTGATGGTAAGACACATTGCATTTTGAAATTTGTATTTTTCTAATGCTGTTGGTAATACAAGTGTTTGCAGAGCCATTCACTGTGTTGGGAAACACAGAAAATGCACTTCCTTCCTCATTCATTATCTTGCTATGAAATATAAAGACAAATTTATCCCGCTACTTCAGACAAAATAATTCTCTCTTGTTAAGTCTCGAAGAATTCTCTTCCCATCGTTAATTTTTACTGCAGCAGTTTCCACACCAGGAACTTAATGTAAGTTATTAAGTGGTTCTGGTTTTCCTCATTATAGAAAAAAAAAGTGGCTAATCCTTCTCTTGTTACTCACAGTAAGTGAAATGTTAGATGACAGTATTGTGAGCAGTGTGAGGGTCTAGGCTGCTAGAAAGCTATGCTGTTACTTTAACACCTAATAAAGCTATAGAAACACCTACTCAAACTATAGAATAGAAAGATTAGAACATAAATGGCATATCCGCACCAAGTGTAGCAGTTGTTCTTCATTTGAGCCCTCCACATTTTCTGCCTTGAAATAGAAGTTTGCCAGAAAACCAGCTTTCAGGCCTTGTCTGTGATTACTGCTCATACTGAACTGCCATAGAGATGCTGGCAAATACAACACTGGCATCAGACTGCATGGATTATATTAGGACTACTTGGTATTTAGTTTTATTTCTGTTGATGAGCCTTTGAAACTTTCTCCTCAGGATTAAGGAAGACTAGAATTGAAATTATTTTAATTACTTTTGGAATGAAGAATGGTAAAGGTGTTTCCAAAAGCTTAATGAAGCTTAAAGCAAATGTTTGAAAGTTCTGTACATGAATGTTACAGAGGTTGATATTTTTAGATGAGTTTGGCAATTAGGGTGCTATCTCATGCTATTATGCAAGTTTGAAAAGTAAGGCAAAGTTTTTTATTTATTTTGCTCTTTGCCTGATGTGTTCAGTTGCTAGTAAATGAATGACTACAATGAAAACACTTTTAACTAAGTTAGATTAAGGTCAGCTTCCTGTCTAATAGTGTCAGGCTCCCAAACTTTAGGAAAAAAGCCATTTATACCAGTTGCTCATTTGTGGGGTTGGAGCAAATATTGACAGTCACTCTGATTTGGCAATTTTAGGTGTTTTTAAAAATTATTTTTTTCCTTACAAGTGATTATATTGAAATATAATCACTGATGTCTTTGACTCTTCCAGAATTGAAACTTGACTCCTGAATGTTACTTTAAATGTTAATTTTTGTGACTGGGTGGTGCTGAATGCATTTGCCTCACTTGGATCATTAACAGTTGGGTATTTATAAATGGTCTGTATGCTACAGTGAAGTTAAAGCTCAATTTGCTGTATAGTCCATTGCCAGAAACTCAAAGAAACAAGGTCAAGTCAGGGAGAATGCCATGGCAATCAACATGTTACTCAGAGAGGAATATAAGACAGATTTACGACTGCAGGGGGGGAAAAAAACTTGCGGGAATGCTGTAAGCAAGGCAAAAGGGATTTTACCAGTGTCCTTGCATGGCAGGAACCCTGCCTGGGGTAGAAATGACTGCAGTGGAGTGCTGCTAGAGAGCTGTTGGGGCAAAACAAGAGTGAATTCCTTCTCCCTCCATGTGCAAGTTGATCACCTAGTGCACAGCCTTCTGGGCCATGGAAAGTAGATGATGTAGTTAATGCTGTTGGCTGGGAATGTATCCCAGCTTTGCTCTGCTGGGTGTTCCCTTTGTGGGCCTGCTGTGCTTGGGTGGCCCTCAAGCTGCCAGTGTGTGTGAAGAAGTAGTTGCAATGTGGGATGTTTGTGTAGGAGTTGATGGCAAGGGAAAGGATAGTTTTGTAAAGGGCTTGAATGTGAAAACAAGTAGCATACGTTTGTGCTAGAGAAGTGGGAACAAGCAGAGGAAAAGTGTGATGTGAGTCAGTGACAGGTGAGGAAAAGAGGCTTTGCATGTCTCCAACAAGGAAGATGCTGTCTCCAATACACAGATGGATAATGACTGGGAGCTGAGGAATTTGACTGTGATCTTGCAAGTTGTTATCTTTGAGATGTTCTACAGGAAGAATTTGCGTTGTGTAGATGTAGTCAGAATGCAAAGATGAAGAGGGATGTTTAATTTTTTCTGCAGGTTCTTGATCAGAACTCTACCTTTAAAGACTCTATAAATAACACCCCAGAGAACTGGTGTAGTGTGGCATTTGCTGAAAGGTGAATTACCCTCTTCTGCTGCCATGCTCTGTTCCTTTGACACTGCCAGTGGGTATTACGTGTTATCACCATAATTTGCTTTCAGGGCTCCACCAGAAAGAACTAAATCAACTCTGAATGAGTTTCCCTTATCCTTTTGGAGAATCAAGGTTCACAGCAGGGAACTACAGCTAGATGAGTAATTTTTCTGTATAAAGAGGCCAGCTATCTAATGATAGAAAGGGTATGTGTATCTTTGGTCAGAGTATTTAGGAATCTCTGCAAATGTCCTGAGAGAAGAGGTCACAACGCAGCATTTTTGCTGCTGAAATCCATCTTCTTATTTTCAGCCTAAAAAGCAGCATATACATTACATATGTCCTTTGTTCCTTTTTCCAGCAGAGAAGAGGAAGCAGGATGGGTTGATTGATCATGTGAGACAGCAACATCTTTCCCAAGTGTGAAGCCATGCTGTATTTCCCAGTGGTCTTTCACACACCACACTTTTGCTCTTACCTCAAGCTAAGTCCATTATCACTCCTTCTAAACAGCATAAGGCAAAAGGAAGAAACTGAGGCACAGAAGCAGGAATCACAGAACTGTTTAAGATTTTGTCAGGGGTGATGGCCAGGTTTTGAGTTTTGGTGATTGGCAACAGCATAGTGGTGGTATTAATTTACTGCAGTGAGGAAGTCAGGTAAAGGAGGACTTACCTTTGCTTCCTGCATAGCTATAGAGGAGCATATCTGTCTGGGTCTCAGCATCAAGAACAACTATGATTTCTGCACCTCAGAGAGCAGAAATCCTCCTTTCAGTAGGAAACCATTGGTGAAGCCAGACAACTGCAATATTTTATTCTTTTTTCCTGCACATAAACCAGCAAAGCATACATGTTGGGGAAGGAGCATATGGGAAGATGTGTATTGATGCTACTCCTAATTTCTGGCCAACCAATGCAGCAGTTAAAATCAGCTGAGGTTCTTATACAACAGGCTGGCCATACGGAGCCTGAAGAAAGTACTGCCTGTTTAGACACTTCCTTTTGCTACACAAATTCTGCATTTGCAAATGCAGTGTTCTTGCTTAAGAGCAACTGAAATGACCCTTGTTTTTTTTTTTAAATCAGGAGAAGGCTGTACAATAACTGTTGACTGTATTATTAACTAAATTAAACTTCTTTCCTGGATACCTGACTGTACCAGCTGTAGAGTTTGCTAAGCATGTTCTTCAATAGTTATACAGCACCTTGTTTTGTCCAAAATAAATGTTCTTTATAGAAAGGAGAAGAATGTATTCCTCAGGCTGTTTTTCTGATTGAGTTCCTCTGCCAGATTCTGTATCAGGATCTGCACGAACAAGCTCTTGATGGCAGGGAAGATAACTGGGGAATAGCTATCCTGATATGGGCAGTCTTTGGTACTGCTATGCTTCAGTGTCAGCTAATGAGAGTATCCAGGGGTCAGAGATGGGACTTGCTTGGCTTTTCATTGAATGGGACAGTTACAGATAAGCTACAGTTCTGCAGACAGTATCAGCACCTGCTGTTCTTTCTACTTGAATGTGGTCCTTTTTGTCTTGTGAAGAGTGGCTGCCTATAACTACTGACCTTTCCTTGAACTTTACTTTTCTTGGTTTAAGTTGCGAGTTTTCTTCTGTTTGTGTTATTTTCAAGGCCATGTAATTTCAAAAAGTTTCCCTCAGTGATTTAAATTTGGAAGGATTGTTGGCATAAAAGTAATGTGTGACATTTGTTGTGATCTCTGATTGTGAACTTTGACCAGTGTTCATCATCAGGTCAGAAATAGCTACGTTTATTGAATCTATCTTAAAGAAACAAAGACACTTAAGTAGAAACCTTTCTTAATAATCAGAAGGCACAACCATGGCACAAAGCCTTTTTTATTGCAACTGTGAATCTTGGCTTCTAAACTGATCAGCAGTTGAAATGAGACTCTTGTTCCCTTGTATTGAAAGCTTCAATCGATTCTGTACACTGGGCTTTTTACTGCACAAGCCAGCTTTGTAATTTCCCCAGTCACTTATCTCTCTTTTCAGGTGATTCTTTTTTTCTTCTTTTCCTTTCTTTTTTTTTCTTCCACTCACCCACCATGTCCACATCTCACAACACCAGAGGCTACAAGCTCAAGGGAGACATTGAGGCAAATATTGATGTGCATCTAGAAGTGCAAGATACAGTCCTGAAGCTTTTTACCCTCTTCTTGCTTGGATAACTCTTCAATTAATTTTCTGAAGTTATTTAACTCAAGGTGTAGTCCTGAAGCATTGCAGCGTGAAGTCATTAGTCATGAGCAGAATCCTGACATCCTTCTCTCATGCTGCAGATGATAAAGCTTCTTCTCACTTAGAGAGCTGCAGGCTGCACTGACACTGTGGAAAACTGACTGGTGTTTGTGCAGCAAGAGGCATTTCACCATTTCTTTATTCCTTGCAAGTGCCCAAGAAGACTGGTAAGACCCTTCTGTGGTGCTTATCTCTGCTTTTTTAGGAGTGAAAAAAGAGATACTTGGTAGTTTTTGTTGCTCTGGAATGCTGCCAAAGACTATTGCAGGTGCTCCTCTGGACAAAATGTATATGAGTATTTTGATGTCACCTCTGAAGGGAGTGTTGAAGGGCTCACCCTGGCCCTGCTAACATGATGGTACAGCATGTCTTTCAGGGACACTATCAACCCATGTCATGGAGGAGGCAGCTCAAAAGACCTGTGACCTGTGCTGTTTAAACCCTGGACTGTATTATACAAACCAAGTCCTGAGGAGTGCACTTTTATTGCCTATGGTGTGTCTTAGAGCTTTCCTGAGCCTTTCTATGCCTTCTGGGCCCCAGAACTTCTCTCTTTGCTATTTTTTACATTTTTATTTTCTTTCCTTCTCTGTATGGATCTTGGAGATGCTTATATCACATAGGTCTATAGACCCACTTGTGGTTTATAAGTGCTTTGACTTTCTGCTATTGTTTGAGGTTCTCAGGGCTGGCTTCTGCAGCTGCTGGCCACACTGTGTCAAGACAGGTTAGTGTTTTTAGAGAATCTCTTTGCAGAGCTGAAGCTTCTTGTCCTATATAGCTAAAAATCAGTATCTTTGCTTTATTTTCTGGCAATAGGAGGGTATTACCCTTAGATGCGCTGCACTTATTACTTTATTTCCTGCTGAAGTACTGTAATGAAGAATAGAATTATCATGCTTATTTTGAGGAACTAGGAAGATGGTAGATCTCGATTAATGGTGTCTGGTACTGATTCCTATTTTCCCCAGAGCCATTATAATGGCCTGATAGCACAGAGTAACTCTTAAAGAGGGTGGAAGCTGCCTGAGGATGCCAAAGCAGTGTAAAAGAGATGTGGAAAGACTTCAGGATTAGTTTACTGTGCAATTTTCTTACATAATCTCAGCCCCTTTCTCTTTACGTTAGCTTAGTCCATATTCAGACAAGTGCAGTGTTTCTGAAATGCAAGCTTCAGTTGCTAGAAGGTAAGAATAACAGAGACTGTAGACATCCAGACTGAAAGCAAAATATTGCTTTTCTGACACTGCTAATAAAAAAACATATGAAAGGGGGACTGAGAGACCAGAAGAGTTATGTGTAATACTGAGTTCTCACCTGCATCTGATGCTCCCTTGGGATACTGGGCTCAGTTAGGGGCCGTGTGTTTTGGTTTGTTTGTTTGTTTTTTTTAAGTCAGAAGTTGCTGATAATTTATCGTAGAATCATAGAATGCCAGGTTAGAAGGGACCTCAAGGATCATCTAGTCCAACCTATCTAGGTACTACTATAGTTGATATGAGATAGCTCAGCACCCTGTCAAGATGGAGACTTAAAACTGACCAATGTGGAGGAATCTACCACTTCCCTTGGGAGACTATTCCAATGTTTGACTGTCCTCATGGTGAAAAATTTACCTCTTGTGTCCAATTGGAATTTCCCCAGGAGCAGCCTCTGCCCAATGCCCCTTGTCTTTTCCATGCAACTCCTTGTAAACAGGGAGTCTCCATCTTCTTGGTACCACCCTTTAAGTACTGGAACATGGTAATAAGGTCTCCCTGAAGCCTTTTCTTCTCAAGGCTGAACAAACCCAGTTTTCTCAGCCTCTCTTCATATGGCAGGTCCTCCAGTCCTCTGATCATCCTTGTGGCCTGTCTCTGGACCCTCTCCAGCCTCTCCACATCCTTCCTGTAGAGCAGGGACCAAGACCAGGTGTGGTCTGACAAGTGCCAAGTAGAGCGGGATGATGACTTCTTTATCTCTGCTGGTGATGCCCTTGGTGATGCAGCCCAGCATCCTGTTGGCTTTCTTTGCTACTGCAGAGCACTATTCACTCATATTGAGCCTGTTGGCCAGCAAGACCCCCAGGTCCCTTTCCACAGGGCTGCTCTCAAGCCATGTGGATTCCAGTCTGAACTGCACTCCTGGGTTATGTATTTGCAGGTGCAAGACCTTACAGTTCTCCCCATTGAACTTCATAGGATTCCTACTAGCCCAGTCCTCCAGTCTGAACAGAGTTTCTGGTCTTTGATGTTTGTTTTAAAGCCAAAATCAGCAGTTCAAACTATAAACTGATAAACATCCCTTAAAACCTTACTGTGTACTTCCTTTTCCAGTAGCAGCAAAATAGATGCTTAGGAAGAGGCATGGGCCACATGCTGGACCATTCAGAGTGAGAAGGTGCTGAATGCCAGAAATCACACAGCTGGTGACTTTGTACTTGCCTCAAATCAGAAGTCTTATGAAACAGCCACTTTGAGTTTGATTATTGGTATGAGATTATTGATAAGTCCACAAAGGCTTATTTTTCTAATTCCCTAAAGGTGGAAAGAAAACATCTGAATTCAATTGGCCATAGCATAGTGGTAGTTCTTTAATCACTGATCTCCCCTATGTTCTGTTAGTTCTGCCTAAAAATCAGTGGCTAATAAAAGAAATGTAAGCATATTTCATATGGTACCTTTCTGGCTTGGCCCTGGGCTCACAGTTCCTTCATGCTTTGTAATTGATTAGTAAGACATAGATTGATTCTCATATGTTTCACTGGAACTTAAATATATGCAAAGTACATCACAGGTATCGTATGGGTCATGTGGGTTTTCTTAGAAATTCAGGAAGGCAACGTTGCAGGTAGGTGCTAGGTAAGATTTTCAAATCATGTTGGATGTAACTCCTGTTTGGAAACTGTTCTGAAAACCCCATTAGCACTTACCTGTCTCTTTCACACTTACTTACTGTTTAAAATGTGCCCTGTGGGCCATCATTTATGCTTATAAATTACCTGACAATACATCCGCAAGGTTAAAACTGTAGGATGAGGATGGATTAATAAGGACTGCGGATATTAAGTAATTTGTTCTTACAGGTGATATAGATATTATCAGAGGTTTCTTGAAATAATGTTATATTAGAGGACTTCATTTTTCATTACTTTGTTACTCCATTAGGTAAGGATCCCTAGAAGAAAAAGGACTTCTGATGTAACAGTAATTGCTGTGGTGCTTCATACTTTCACCTACTTCTGGACTACACCTTGAGAAGGATGAAGGGAAAAACCCTTCTGCCATTGACTTAAATGGAGTCAGATTTTACTCCTTGCTACACGGAGCAGTTTTATGATTGAACCCAGTAAGAATTTCCTTAGTAACTAGAGTGTGCTCTTGTAGTCTCTGACATTTATTCATCCAGAAACATCAGAGCTCTGATAATAGAAAACTAAGCTTTAATTTTCAATTCTAATCCTTTAAATTATGCTGATGCATCATCTTCTGGGAGTGTTTATGGGGTGTAATTTAATCATGGGTTTTTTTTCCACCTACAGATTATGCAATAGGAAAATTAAAATAGAAGCATTGAGGTGAAGTTGTCTTTTGCTGTAATTAACTGAAATGCTTGTGCAGTATTTACAGTTACTTTTTTTTTTTTTTTTCACATAATGCTGGTGGTATCTAGAGCTTTGTTTAACAATTTCAGTTCTGTATTATTCACATACTGAGAGAAATGCATAATTTAATAATACATTCTCTCACGGTCTGTTTTCCAATTTCCTGACTTAATCCATATGAAACCCTATTAGTTGTGCACTCATTGAATATTTATCTCACATTCACTTTTTTTTGGCCTCTGTCCTAGTGACAAAAGTTCCTGTGGTAGCATGTGGAGTTAAAATACCATCTCCATATGGGGTGCAGCAAGATTAGATCTACATTCTGTAGCAGTGCAAAAGTACTCCTAATGTCAGGAGTCATCAGATCCTTCTGCAAAAGGACTGTAGCAACCTATAGTCAAGAGTCACAGGTGTCACTAGATTAATAAAAACTGAGCCTGGCATTGATGGTGATCATCCAATATTGAATTTCACCACTTATGAAAATATAGCTGTCTCTTGTTCCTGCTTTCTGAGGATCTTTGAGTACTTTCAAAGAGAATCTAGAATTACTGTTGTCTAAAACAAGTGCTGGTTTCTCCAGCATCTCACCTAAGCCTTCCACCATGCACCAGCAGAGGTTATGGGGAATGACTTCTGTCACTCCTGTTGCTATTAACACACCCACTCATTATTTTGTGATGCAAAGTGGAAATGGAAGATGTTAAGGCTGAAGTCTAAGATGTCTTTGGCTTTGGTTTCTGAAGTATGCACACATGGCATCTCTCTAATACTGTTACTGCACAGAATCATGTTTAAAAGTGCTTCAGTGCTCTCTTCTGAATCAGTAATATGAAATAAATAAATTCCCAAACGATCATTTTCTGACCAGAGACAGTTGGAAGCTGTGAGGTCGCTTGCATGTCTCATAGGGATGGATGTGACAAAGTAGCATGTAGCCATTTTGATCTTCCCAGCCCTCGATATAGTCCAGTGGTCACTGTTGGAGTGTGTTCTCCTCTTTTTAGACTTTTATTCCTTTAATGGCTGTACCATTTACCTCAGGGCAAGGATTACTTGATGGACTTGGCATTTTCTGTTTGTTTTCACTGTTTGATTTTCTGTGGTGCACAGATGCAAAACATCCATATACAAATTACCCATAATACTTTGATCAAAACTTTGTTCCAGAACTCACATTCCTTGTCCTCTGGTCTCTTTCCCTACCCCACCATTATGCACCTGGGACAGAGTGCTAACTCCACTCTTTGAGAAGGAGAGTAGGAAAAAGCTGAGCTGAAATGCTGCTTAGAGCAATTACGGAGTCAGCCACATGCAGGTTCAGTTTCAGAAGTGTGTTGAATAGGCAGGTGCTAGCAGCCCTGGGTCTCTAGTGTGATAGCTCTCTTCTTTTGCTCAGGCTGGAGCTCTGCAGCCTTTCTCACACCCGACAGGGAGGGAATATGTTATTAAACAAGATTCTGGGAGTCCATTGACTTTCAGTTTAGAATGAAGGTGATAAATGCCTTCCTTACTTATTTCAATTTTATTGCACAGAAAAACGTTTTATGCTTGAGTTTTTTGGCACCTGTTCCTGTAGCTTTTGAGAGAAGGTAATAACTCATTCTAGAGCTTATTTAATGCTGATGAAACTGCTGGATTTTGCAGAAATGTTCCTTTGTCAGGTTGTTCCACAATTGTCTATTACAGGATTGTGCATTGATCTGAAGGACACTGGCTGCTCTTGGCTACAGGTGTTTAAATTAAATTCTGCATTGTACTCATGTAATAGTAGGTGAAAAGCTGATTATCCATTTTAGAATAATAAACGGGGGGTTGAGATCTTGGATCTCTTGAAATGAATGTGTGGCTTACCATTAACTTCAGTGGGAACATGATTTCTTCATTTTACCTGTGGTGATTTGGCAGTCACCTTGTTAAACTGAAAAACAAATTTCAATATAATTGAAGGAACTTGAAGTGTAGAGAGATGGCTCCTCCTGTCATAGGGTGATACAAAGTAGATTTCTATTGTTTTGAGCTGAAGAAAGGCCTTATTTACTAAATCCCATAAGTACTCTTGTATGGCTTGCTCTGAGTTTGCTGTGACTAGTGATTTCTCTCCAGTGCTAACTGGTGTAAAAAATCGTTTTATTGTGCCTATTTGCATCAGCTAAGGCAATAGCTGGCGACATTTGACAAAGATATGTGGGGTGTTTTTTCTTTATGAATAATTGAAAATCCTTAATCAAAGCACTGGTTTTTTTATTGAGGCAGGTATATCAGCTCCTTGAGGAAGAATGGTACCACTCGTGTACCGTGCCATCATCAAAGAGTTCTCCAGTCTTGCCATTTAAATCTGGAAGGGAATCCATTCCCCTAGGGAATAAAAATGGCAGGATTGATGGCCAAAAAGTCAGGGTGAATTAGTCACCAGAAAGATCTTTTATGCATGGAATTAATAAATAAGGAAGAACTGCAAAAGATGTGCTGCTGGCTTTTGTCACAAAACTGAAATAAAAGGAATTGCAAACCTGGCTTCCTGACAAAATGTCACTTCCAGTTTGAACAATGCATATTTTAAAATCAAATGCAAAACCCGCCATTGGTTTGGTTCTCTTTTGAGTTAGTTTGTGTCTTTTGTGGATACTTTTGTATCTGAAGGCTTCATTTATCAGAATACCCGTGGCAAACTCTGCAGAAAGTCTGGCCTACAGAATCCTTTTCATTTGGAGCTGGTCTTGTGGCCCCCTCCCCAGCTCCCTGCTGGGGCAGCCACTGTACTGCTGGGGTCCCAAAAGACCCCAGAAGAATTTGGGCAGGAGGGATCCTTACAGACTCAGGCAGCCCTACTTCTCCCTCTCCTTTATTAAATGCTACTTGTAGTGATGAGATTTGTCTTTTGGTTTTGGAAGCTGCACTGTCAGAAGAAAGTCTGTGGTTTTAAACATCAGCCTTGAATATGACAGTTTCCTTTTTGCTTGCTCATTTTTTGTCTTTGCTGGAAAAGCATCTCTCCAGATATTACATGTTTTTAATTCCTGTGGCCTGATAAAACTTATTCTGAGAAACAGTTGAAGGGAAAATGAATAAAAGGATATTTTCTTTTTCTATGGAGACATACAGAAAAAGTACTCCTTTTTATTTCTTTTTTTCTGTTTAGAAAAAAACTAATTTAACCATTAAAATCAGTGAAGGTTTTGTTGTAAGAGTGCTTTAAAATGATGGGAGGCTATGAAGTGTCACTTTTGGACTAAGATGCACAGGAGTTCAAGCAGTAAGAATGAACATTTGCACTCCCAACTAGTATGGAAATGAGAATGCTTTGTTCCCCTGCCACTTCAGGAGAATTCTTTGAGAGGATCAGAGGATCTGGTAGCATTCACTCAAGTGTCCTAACTCTTGACTTCCCTTTCATGTGTGACAGAGGTAACTGTTATGTAATTCCTGTCATGTAAAGTCTTTTTGAGCAAGAGAAGAATCAGATCTAGAGTCTATAGAACATGAAAGATCTCTAGGTTCAAACATGTGTATGGGAAGAAAGCTCTGCTACTTTTCAGTAACATCCCTGACCCCCTTTATTTTTCATTATGCCACAGAACAGTTCTTGATTTTTTTTTTTCCCTAGAATATGTGTACCATGGTTGTTAGCGTAAAAGTAGTTTAGAAATGTCATACATGGTACACACTATGATAAGTGAATGTTCATTCTGTGCTTTCAATCTTCAAAGATTTGAGATGAGTAAAATTAAATTTTACAATTAGTTTTACTCTCTAGACAGTGGCTCCAGCCTAGCATGTCCTCCTAACTGTATTACTCTGAATCAGCTTTAGTTGAATTTAACGATACCATCTCTGCTGTTATTTTGTAAATACAGCAGGCAGTGAATCTACCCTGATGTGTGCTTGCTGAGCATCTACCCAGGCTCCAGCCTGTACTCATAATGGCTTGATTTTCTTCTTGTATCAGTTTGACCCGATGTAATTACAGCGCCTTCAAAAGACTGTCTCCTCATTTTACATTAACAGGACATGAACTAGACCTAAAAATATAATTTAGGATAGATAGAATCCAAATTCAGTACTGCTGTGTAATTAACACTGAATCAGTTTTACTGACTGAAAAGGTACAGCTCAGTTGTAATGAGGTTCTGTCACTGCTGCCTTGCTCTGGTAAGTACCACTGATCTGGGTGGGGATGGACACGTGGCAGGTGTCGCCAAGCCGAGATCATGTATCTGATGCCCTTCATCTGTGAAACCTGGGAGTATGGATTCTTTGACATTAGGACCAGCAGCTTTGATTTATTCCCTACCAGGCAAAGTGGTTTGGGTTGGTTTGTTTGTTTTATTTTTTGCTTTCCACTCCCTTTTACCCTCCCAGAGTCCAAGAATATTTCACGTTTGTGGGAAAGAGCACAGTCCTTCATTTGATCTTGCACTCTTCTTAGACCGCTTGGGCAATAGCTTTGAAGTCAAGACCTCCCACCTCTGCTTCCTTCTGTCAAGTCCTCTTAGAAGGATGGAACAACTGACTGGTTTGGAAGAGCACTAGCTGCTTGTCTGAGGCTGTGGTGCTCTTCTTCTCAAGGTGACAAGACTGGAATAGGCCTATCTAGCTCTCATTTTCTCATGCTCCCCATGTAAGTTCCTGTGGAAAAAAACCAGTTCATTCAAAAGCAAGAGAGCTTTCTCCAGAAATCTACTTGTTCAAGCAGTCCAGAGTAATTTTGGGTCAGAGGCTCTCAGGTCCCTGGCCCTCAATTCCTTTCTTGCAAAAAGGTACAGTGTTTTCCAAGTTTGTAATGGCTCCTGCCATATAACAGTTGAACCAGTCTTTTTGGCTTAAGATGTAGAGCTGCTAACTAGACTGTTACATAGTCTCTGAGCTTCCAGATGTTACATTGAGTATGAACAAGACAAAAGGCTGCTAAACAGGACCTAGATGTTGTTCCTTTCTCAAGGCTTTTCTGGAGACAGGTCGCTTCTGCAACTATTAAATTGATGATGGATTATGTGTTCTTCCTATTATACCTTAGGAGACTGGCAAGCACTACAAGAGCAATAAGTGCCTCCAGTATTTATCCTACCCAGTGGCTACATCCCAGATTTGGTCTTATTCCACAGCAGGAGACATGGAGAGATACAGAAGTACAGAGTGGGTGCTAGTAGTGACAGTGTTGCAGTGTGTGCTGACAATAATAAAGCATTTTCTTCTATTTGCTCCAGTCGCATCACATGAAAAGCCAAGAGGATTTGTACAGCACTGGAGTCTGTGGCCATTCCTCTGTGCTGTCTTCTTGCTTTCCTCTCACCAGTTTCAGAGAGCTGGTTGTTAGAGAGTCTCTTGGGGGTGAGCTCTGAGTTGGAGAGGTTGTTAACACATTAGCCAGCTTTCCTTCTGCCTCCCCTGGCTTGGTCACAGAAAAGGGTGGTGGATGTGTGTGCATTCAAAATTTGAGGCTTCTTAAGATGCCAGGGGACAAGCAGTTGTGTTTGGCTTTTTTGTTGTGTTCTGAGATTTGACTTTGGAGCAACAAGTTCATTGCAAAGTGTCTATATTTTTTGTATCCTCAGGCTTACATCACTCCAAAAAGTGGCCAAACGTATTTTCTTAATGCTGTCAAATGTTTCTTAACTACTAACCAAGGCAGTTCCTTCTTACGAGTTAAACCTGTGTTTATGCTGCAAAGGTGTGAAATAGAAGCAGAACGTAGCTTGGCAAGTCTGTCTCTCTGATGTTAGAGAAAATTTTTGTTTGAATTACAAATACTACCAAAAATAGGGATTTTTGATAAAAGGCAAATGCAAGTTCAGCAACAGTGGAAGAAATGTTATGGCTGACCATAAATACAGAACAACATTAATTTTGAAATATAATCTTCCAGTCAACCTCAACTGCTAACAGTTTTCTACAGATCTGTGCTTCTAAAGTGGGGAAACAGAGCTCATGGTTCCTCCACTGTAAATTACCTTGTCCATTTATAATTAAGGTGAAAAATCAGTTTGATAAAGTGAACGTAGTGCCTGAGCTAGAGCTCTGTGTTAACTGGGAAAGTTACTGAGGTTCTTTTCTCAAGATTTGCGTTTAAGAGTCATTGTCTGAAGAACATAAGTCTGGTTTTAGACTTAATAAGTCCTAATGTAATTAAACTGGGCTTCATGCCATGTTTTTCCCATAATTTCATACAGGAGATCAAATTTGAGAAATATTACTGCTGAAATGTTGAAGTTTCTCACTTTAAATTCAGGAAGAAATTCTTAATTGAAAAGAATTTTTCTTTGAAGTTGTTACCTTAAGAAGCTGTTGAATTTAGTTAACTTTTTAGTTGGTATCTGTCCTACTTGGAATATTCCCTTGACTCTTTGGCCCACTGATAGAGGCTCAGCCAAGAAATACCACCCTTGAGGGTGGGGCTTTGTGTTTGCTTATCAGTAATTTATTAGAACTATTAATGATTTAGGGGCAGCAGCTGCAAGCAGGGTGTGTGGAAGGTGGTTGTGCTTGTTTCACCCCTCCAGGTTCTGCAGTAAAATAGCTGTTTTTCACAGGAGAGGAGAAATAGTAGCAGGGAAGTAGTGTTGAAGAGAAAAAAGTTTTCTGCCCATCCAAGTCTGACACTGTGCCTGACCTACTGGACACAGTCTGTTAATTAGTTTCTAAGTGTGAGAGAGATTAACAGGTGCTCTAGAAAGCCATTTTCTGTGTGTAAACCAGAACAAGAAAACCCAGTTCCTACTGTACTTCCATAGAAAATTTTAAATAGAAAATATTTGTGTTAGAAATGCAGTTTTGGAAGCTGATTCCTGAATTTTCTTTTTAATGCAAATGTCAGGTCACTTAATATGCAGGAAAAATTCAGCTGTAACATCTTGCTTACCAGTTTTATCTAGATAATCTAGTAATTATTTAGCCTTTTAAACAGCACAACAGCATATAAAATGTTCAACAACTAAAATGTGATAGCTCATCTGAAATTGTCCTGGAAGAATGTTCCCAGGTTTAATCACTCTGCTATTGTTCACATTGTGAGCACTTTTGGAAATGCCATAGAATTACTAGCCCGGTATGGAAGTGTCCATAGACATTCAGTTTAGTCAAGAAGGCAAAAAAAAATTCCCAACATTAGGGAAGACCAGGCCTTGCTTAGTAAACATGAAACCGCACACGCATTTACTTCTGCAGAACTGCCCTCCTCTGCTACTAACTGCTTCATTTTCAAATCCAAGTAGGATGGGAAGTGCAAGCATTAGATGAACACAACATGTCATTGTTTTCATGTCATTGCATCTTACGGTTCAGATCTTTAAAGTCCAGCATCATTGCTGCTTACAGGGTGGCCTTTTCAGCAGCAAGGGAAATGTCATCAGCTCACAGGAAGTACAGAAGCACTTGAACAAAAGCAAATACTGTGTATGTGCCATTTCCTTTTTACCCAAACTTAAATTAAGTGTGCATTTCAGCTTGCTGGTACTGTATGCATCTCACATTATTATGTAGCAGTGGAAGCTAAGTGAGCCCACTGCAATTACTCATATTCTGTCTGAAGAATACAAACATTTTCTGATGAGACTGGGGACTAGAACATATTAATGCAGATGAAATTTTCCAGCTCCCAAAATAGACAGAAAATTACAGGGAATAAAACCAGAATAGCTAATATTACTATCTGTACAAGTACAGTAAAAAGGCAAGTGGTCTGCATCTTTATTGCCTGGCATGGTGTTCTGTCTGGTTTTTATCAGCTGAGCTGTGCAAGATGCATCTGAGCAGAAGGTGCTGGCTCCTGGGGATGTTCTGCTGTGGCTGATTTGGTTCCTGGTGGCATGAAGGGGGTATTATCTCAGTAGTTCTGTCCACTGAATGCCAAATAAAAGTGAGATTTTAATTCATTTGGTGATTAGGAGACCTCTCAGACCTCTGTGAGAGAGTGATGGTGTCATCTGGGGCAAGCTTCAGGACTATATTCACTGGTAAAAGAAGTGGGCAGGGGAAATTCAGATCTATCTAACAGCTTGTCTGCAGACATGGACTTTGCCATACCATGCTCTGTTGCTGTGGCTGCACAGCCCTCCCTCCTCCCATCAGATCAGGGCTCTGTCCCAAGTAGTTTAGTTACGTTTAATCTTTAAATAACAGTAATTAGTTAAAGTTTCCTAGGGGAGGCTCAGAGTATCACAATTGAGCATTTTTTCTGTACATTGGTGCTTTTTTTTTTCTATGAGTCTGCTGCACTGTGTACATGTGCTCAGTGAAAGGCTCTTGCAATGCATCAGGGAGACAGATGTACTTCATTTGTGATTTCAGTGATTTCTGGAGATGAGAGGATCCTCAGAGATGTCTGTGCATGAAATGAATGCAGCTGCTCAGGTTGTTGCCTAAAAGAACAAGCATACGGAAATTAAATACACCACTAAGATGTTCTCATTTTCTGCCTATTCTCTCTGATCTAAGTCTCCATCTGTCTGCCCAGCCCTGAACCTTCACTGTCATTTACTACAAATACCTCTCCCCCGCCTTCTGCCAAACCCTTGCTCTTTCCACATTCTGATAGCTCACTAAAAACTGCAGGCTGTCTGTAAGGAAACCTCAAACCACTGCTCCCTCACACAGCAGCCTGTAGCTTAGTTCCTGCCTCTGCAGACTGGCCAGGTGAGGGTGAAGAGCTGAATCCAAGCAGAGAAAGAAGGTAAATCACCAACACTCTGCTTTCTGCTCCTCCTCACTGTATGGACTGTCCCAGGTCACTGCTTAAAATTTCAGGCTGTTGTATAAAGATATGCCAAGATTCTTCCATACCCATTGTGGTGGGGTGTTGAAATTTGAAGACTGGCTAATGTAAATCCTTCAGGAAAAAAAAACTTCTTTTGCCACGTTCCTGATGTATCTTACGGTGCCACTGCCTGAGAGGTCTAGAAAAGCATGGGAAGCAGAACACATGCAGGAAGTGTGAGTATCCTGGTGGTTTGAACCATGGCTTCCAGGAGTTTGCTGTTGGCAAATTTAATATATTTTTCTGAAGTGACCTGAGAATCTGGCCTGTCATTTTTATGTAAAGTACTTCAGGGTTAGAAAGTACCCTGTACTTTTTCACAAAGTACTGTGCCTTAAATCCTCAAAGGGTATCTGAAAGCATCCCAAGACAATGTGAGCAGAGACAATGACTTCCCCTTGTGTGCTCCTGTTTCCTATCATCTGTTCTTGGGTCAGACTGTGCCTTATCAAAGCAGTTACAATATGCATCACTGCCTATATGATGAAAGTGTTGGAAGTTTCTCTTTGTGCTGCTGAGACCCATGTGTGCTGCTAACCTGTGGACATAAGTGAATTTGCTACTCTGACAAAGAAGGATGCAGTGATGTAAGGAGGAAGCAATGATCCATTTTTCCTTTATGTGTCCCTCCCTTCCCTCATGCTCTGCCAGATCTGCTTGAGTGCAGGGGGGCACATCCCGAGGCTGCTCTGTCAAAGAGCTGGGCACATGTGCCATTTGTTGCATGCAGTGAGTGTAATAACCAGAGTCCTGATGCAGGTGTGCACTGCAGCCAGTGCTGTCACTCAGATTTTGTTCCAGAGGTGTTCAGCTGGGAACGTGTACAGTTTTTGTATCTATGGGAATTTTGTGTTTTCTTTTCATACATCTGCCTGCTGGAGAGTGGATGGCAGCTTGGTGTGGGCTTTGATGTGTCTCAGAAAGGCAGTTCCTTTTGTTCTTTTGCAGAGGCAGCTCCAGTGATACTGAAACATCATGGTTGGAATCCTGCAGTAGATTTTGCCTGTGTCCCTTCTCATGCAGCTAGGAATTGATTATGATTTAACTTTGAACCTGAAAACTTTTTGCTAGCTCAAAGGATCAAATGCTTCTAACTGAAAAATCTGTCACTTTTAATTTGTCTAAGAAAGGATTAAAGCAATCCCACAAGTTCACTTTTCTTTGCTAAATACTCAGTGTGTCAGTTAATGCAGATAGGTTTCTCTCAACAAGGGAGAGCAATGCTCTAGAGGGCAGGCTTTGCCTGTATTAAAAAGTAGCTTTTCCAGCTAAAGCCCAAATTCTTTCAGTCCAAATAACATTTCAGCTACTCAGCTTTCTTTTTATTCATATATTAGACAAATCAATAATTGTTTAAAATGTGAAGGCTTTAATTTGCTGGCATTACATGAGAAGTAAAGGTAGCATTACATTACAGATGCTTCTGTGATGACGTCGTTTGTGAATATGCAAGTCACCTTTTCCATGGTGTGGGCCTTTCCTTCCCATTGGCATTAAGTAGATTTAGTGTTAAAAACTAGAAAAAGTCAGCATCTAGAAATCCAGTTATTTTAAGGTTTCTTGTTGAGGTGGTTGCAGTTTCAGAGAATACAAAATTTTGTGCTCTTGCACAAAAACGCTTGTAAAGAATTTACTGGGAAGTCTCTGATGGTTCTCTTAATAGTGGTATTTGTCACCTGATCTTGTCATAATTGATGGTGAATAATTCTGAGGCAAAATATATTGTCTTATCCCACGAGGTCTGGGTTAGTATCTGTATGGCTGTGCACTTACAGTCTGACAGATGGCTGAGAGGATAAACCAAAACTTTGATTATTGATGTTTGTAATGAAAATATCCATGAGGTCTGAAATGGTGTAAATATACTGTGATCAG
Source organism: Apus apus (assembly GCF_020740795.1). Taxonomy (NCBI): domain Eukaryota; kingdom Metazoa; phylum Chordata; class Aves; order Apodiformes; family Apodidae; genus Apus; species Apus apus. The sequence goes on from NC_067285.1 coordinate 31,945,956, forward strand.
TGGAGTTGGTACTCCTGAGAATCTATTTAGATATGCTGTGGGCATAAGCCTGCTGTCACAACCTGTGTGTTATATGCAGATGGACTTGCCCATGACTGAGATTAGCAGCACTTTGGCATGGTGCAGAATGGCATTGTTCCTCCTTGTGAAGGAAGCCTGTGAAGCTGCCAATCCACTTTTGGTCATCTCTGCACTCAGCTGAGATGTACGAGCATGCCTTCAGTTGCCAAAATGTGTATCATGAGCGGGTGATTCTGGAGAAAGGGGTCTTTGCAAGAAGGTGCTGGAGCAGGTGCAGAGAAGAGTAACTAGGCTGGTGAAGGGCCTTGAGAATGAGTCTTATGAGGAGTGGCTGAGGGAACTGGGGCTGTTTAGTCTAAAGAAAAGGAGACTGAGGGGAGACTTTTCAAAAGGACATAGTAGAGAGGTAGGTGCTGATCTCTTCTCACGAGTAAATAGTGACGTGACAAGAGGGAACGGCCTCAAGCTACACCAGGGGAGGTTTAGGCTGGACATGAGGAAATTTTTTTTCTCTGAAAGGGTTGTCAGGCCTTGGAACAGGCTGCCCAGAGATGTGGTTGAGTCACCATGCCTGGATGTGTTTAAAGTCATACAGATGCGGTGCTTGGGGTTATGGTTTAGGGATGAACATGGTAGAATAGGGTTAAAGGTTAGACTTGATGATCTTAAAGGTCTTTTCCAACCTAAATGATTCTCTGATTCTGTGGTTAATGTGAAAAGAAGCTGACTTCTATTTGGTGTTTTATGATTCTCTTAATTTTTATTTCCTATCTATAAAAGCTACAGGAAAAAAAAAAAAAAAGATAAAAAGGATAAGGAAGAGCTTGAGACTGTTAAATAAAATCCTATCTTCCTTTTCTTTGCTCCTGGTCAGTAAGGGTAGAGAAATAATCATACTTGTGTGTGGCTGTTTCAACTAAGTGAGGAGGTTGAGATCTGTAAAAAGGTGAGAGACAGTGTATAATTTAAACATCAGTTTGAAATGTCTGTCTCCTAATTATGGTGTGTTTATATAGCAATTTTGCTTTTTCCTCTCTCTCTCTCTGTTTTATTTTCTCAGACCTTTACAGCTAACCTTTTAAGGCATTCACAGTCTTTGGACATGGGGTGAAATGATTAATAGCCTGTATTGATTTTTTTAAAATGAGGAGATACAGTAGCATGAAGCAGGGAACAGCAGACTCAAACTTTCCATTATGTTTTCACTCGTAGAGGGTGCTTGGAAATGTCTATTTATATTGGAATGTCAGTGAGTTTCTGAATATTAACAGTCTTTTCTTATGTTTCTTTTAAGGCTGATAAATGATTCAGTTTTTTTTCTCCTGCTAAATTCTTGATTCTGTTCAGAACTGATCATATTAAATGGGATTTTAAAACTATGTGTCAGAGAAATAGATTAGTTGTCTGTCTGTCTGTACATGATTACCAAATGAACTGTACGTTAAAATGGTGGAGTGATGGGGCATGCAGAAAGGGAAGATAATTTTTAAGGGATCTGTGAAATTTAGAAAGCCAATTATTGTTCTGCCAATGGAGAATTTTTCACTAAATATGACCTAGTAAAAGTTTAAATGCCTATTAATTAATGTTTAACTGATTATTAACAGCAGTGAAGTCTAGTGACAGTGTGACTTCCACATGAAAATTAGGCTGATGTTGGCTCTGTGAAATGGGGACACACATCAGTGTTAATATGGTAGCCCATTTATTACTCTGGTGTCTTAATTCAGCTCCATTCAAGGGCAGTGAAGTGAGAATATCATAATCAGTTTGGGTAGGAATTTAAATTAAAGATATGTCAACATGGTGGCTATTCACCAGTCTGAAGGTCAGGGAGAAAGGCAAGAGGAGCTTCAGGAAATGGGAACTGTGTGAAACTGCTGGCCTGGCTTCTCTCAGCCACAAGCTGCTGTGAGCAAACCCTGACCCTGGGCTAGGGAGGTGCCTTGTACTGCATCAGGTGCCATTGTCACTGAGGGCATGCATGAGACACTTTAAAGACTTTTCACTGAAATTCCTTTTACAGGGAGCAAAACTGTTCTAGAGTTTTCCCCACGTGCCCCACCTTTGTTGCAACTGAGGTTGCTAGTGAACCACTTAAGTAAATTTAATGCTTCAGATCTTACTGCAGATCTAAATTCTTGTCTTTATTCCAGTCCACCCTGTCCACAGCTTTCTAAACAAAATCTCTGTTACTGGTGAGGAGGAGCTTTGTCTCAGAGAGGCCTGAGTATCAATGTCAGAAAAAGGAGAACAGAGCAGCCATCTTCTCACCTGCCATCTGGATTCAAATAGATCATCTTGCCCTGAAACTACAGGAGCAAAGATGACCTCCTGCAGTCACAGGTCTTTTTAAAGTGTAGGATGCAAACTTGGTGGGCCAAGCAGCACACTCAGATGTATGTAAGGACAGTATGTCCTATCAATATGAATTGCCTTCTTCAGTGCTGCAGTAATTTATAGGATAGTTTCCTTCCTCTGTGATTCAGGAAGGGATTTGGTCAGTACAGTGTTTTAAAAATAAACTGTGAGATAAGCAGGGCTGTTGATGGGGATTTTTTCTTGCCTCTGGTATTTTAACTTATAAACTCTAGCACGTTATTTCAGAGGTACTGATGGCCTGGCATTCTGATTTGGATTTTCCATTCCTAACCTGACATGTGTAATTTCCACTTATTTTTATTCCTAAGCTGCTGGGATAACAGAAGGACCAGAAAGAACCAAACTCTTCTTCTCTTCAGGTATGGGTGGGAGAAGGGTACTAAAACCTCCAAGTAATGATCTCCTTGCAAAACGCTATCCTGTTCAGTGTTAGCCTTGAAATTCCTATGAAGCTGAGGATCTGAAAAATAATTAAGTTTTGCTCCCATGAACTACTATCCCAATAGTCAGTGAGACCAATCCCTCTTGCCCATGGAGGACAAGGCATCCCCACCTTCCTTTTGCAGCAGGCCTCCTGCCATGGACACACATACATAGGCACAGGAATGGAGCAGAAACCACAGCAGGAGGGGAGCCTTGCAAATGCCCATGACCATTTCTGCCAGGAAGTTGCTGAAGATCTCAGGATAATACAGGTATATAAACACAGTTACCCTTTCTTGACTTAGAACTGGAGCCAATGAGAAGGCTAATCTTTCAGACATGGCCCCACTTCTTGATTCACAGTGAGTTTTGAGCCAAAGGCTCAAAAGGTGTGCAAGGAAGGGTGTGCAAATTTCAGGGGTGTTTCAGTGCTGCGCCTGCATGTTCCACCTGGTGTTTTTGATTTTGCAGTCCCACTGTGCTGTCCCACAAGTGCCATGGTTAGAGTTGCTTAATATGATATTAATGACTTGCAGTTTGAGAGGTAAAGCCTGGGTTTTGTGTGGGACTTCATCCCTTGGCAGAAACTAGGACCTTGCGGGTTTCATGCTTCCACTCTTGATTCTGGTCTCTTCTCCATTTCTCTTAATAATTCTCTTTTCCTATAGTATGAAGAGGAAGCCCCACACCAAGAACATCAGTGAATGATCTTACTGCAGCTTTAGAGATATGCATGGTAACTGCATTTGTAGATCAGCTGTCAAAAATAGTCAACAATAACACTTGCTTCAGGTTTCCTCTCCTTTTTTTTCATGTGGTTTCTGATTGTTAAATAACAGTGTAAGAATGAGTACCTCTGTATAAAATTGAATTTGGCTGCAAAAGATGAATTTTTCATGTAAATGATTGTAGAACTGTATTGAGTACCTTTGATTCAAAGCACTGTGCATGGGTGCTTGAAATATGACCAGTAATTAATTCAGTGGAAGAGAAAGTTGAGAATTTCAGTATTACTAGTGCTCTGGAAAATATGTTCAGAAGATGAAGCTTAACAGTCTGTGAAATCTTTTTCTTTTAACTTTCAGAAAGGTTGCCCTTAAACTTTTACTTCTGAGATAGGCAAAATGGTTTAGATGAAATAAGATTTTTCCCTCCAAACATGAAATAAACACAATCTAGCTTTTTTCCTTGCTATTATGTTTTTTGCCCTCATTATAGTGTGCATGTTAGTCTTGGTCTCACGTGAGAGATTTCTTCAGTTTGATTAATTTAGCTTTATCCAGTATTGCCAAAGAGAAAATGTTCAGAATTCAAAAGTCAGTCCTGAATAACTGTAACAGGCTGTACAAATAAAAAGTTTAAGTACAATAAATAGTAAGGTTTTTTTCTCTGCCATTTTACTTGTGGTATTTTAGGATGCGTTTCTTCTGGCACTTAGAGGTTCTACCCGTGTAAGTTTTAGTAAAAGCTCCAATGCTCATGCACTCTCTTAACTTTAGCACTAGGGCTTTATCCTGGATTTCACTATACTTCATATTCTTTTCAAGTCACAAAAATTTGCATTGCTGTCCATAGGCTACAAAACATCCTGGCTTTCTGGGTCTACACATGAGAAGTGTGTTCTCATTAGAAAATTGCGGTTTGTCTTGTTCTGAAAAATGAGAAGAAGAAATTCCATGAAGCAACACAGGAAGTATTTGGTTTTCAGATGAAAGAAATGGAGAGACACTGCTGAGTGGCGGGGAAGAAGCAATTTGTTTAAATGCTTCTTGGCACAGATCTCTTGTACCTCAGTAACTGGGAAAGAGAAGTAATGGGCAGATTCTGATCCAGATTCTTTGGGCTTTTTTGTAAGGCGAAATAATGAGCATAGTCCTGTAACTGATCAGCTAAAATGATACAGTATTTCCTTTGCTCTGCTTGCACTATTCTATGCATCACTGTCTTCAGGGACAGAAGGAGTAAACATTAAAGGGTGATTTAGACTTATGAGGAAGGCTTAAGGCTCAGTAACTGGATGCTGAAGTCAAATTCAGAGAAGAAACCAGACAAACTTGTTACAATGTTTGCAGCAGTGGAGCTGGAGTAAGCACTGGGGAGGCCGGCAGCAGGAGGGGTAGTTGCTCCGTCCGCTGAAGCCCGGCTGCCTTTCTGCGAGCTGAAGTGCGAGCGGTGAGCTCAGCACATGGAGCGGCTTGACTTCTGCACAAGTGCTGCCCTCTGAGCTGAGCAGGCAGAGGGGTGCAGCTGGGCCTGTACACTGCCCTGACAGGGCTGCTCTCATCAGTTGTCAGGCATAGGCTGTCATCTTGGTCGGCTGAAGAGTGGACTGTGTAATTAACTGCAATAAAGATGTGTGGACCAGTTTAGAAAGAAGGGCAACATTATTGGAAATCTCATCTAATTGGATTATATCTTGCTGCTTAAGACTGCAAGAAAGATTATTCTGTACAGCTAATATTAAGCTCTTTTTCAGTGCTGTCATGGACTGCATTAATACAATATCCCAAGTATGCTGGAGCTAGGGTATTCATTCTAGCTGTACTGTGAAGCCATCACTGCAGTGCTCATGGAAGTGGTAAGGCTCTGGTATTTTGTCAGTTATTATTAACAAAGACCAGAATGGAAATTGATGAGCAGCCTCAATAAAAGAACCGATTGTGCAATTTACATCAAGGCAGTTATAATAAAATATCTAATCCTTACATGTGCATAATTAGATTTACATATTCACATCACTGCAATTAGAAGTTGGTATTTAAAGGTCAGGCTTGCTGTTTCACATGCTTCTAATCACTCTTCTCAAGTTTGCTTTTCAAATTGCGTAGTTAGGGTAAACATGCTCATTTGTGTTTTTTTTCCCCCCAGGCATGTAATTTTATTTTTTTTTTCCTCTGGAATGAAATTTATATATTTAGTTTGGCTTATACTAATCTGTAAAATAGATAAATAAAGAGGCAGTCCCACTCACCACTGAAGACTTAAAAACCTCTAAAACATTATGGGAGGAAACAATTTTTTTCAAGTGTTGAAATGTTCTGGCAACAGCAACACTCTGCATACAGCCTAAGATACTTCTCTAGCCACATGGACCTTAGTACAGTCTCTAAGGGATAATGGACTGCTCATTGTCTCATCAGCTTCTGACCCTGCACACGCTTCTCCAGCTAAAGGCCTTAGGCAGTAGGAATTATTGCCAAAATCAGAGAGAAGCATGCTTGTGATTTTTGTAAAACCAAGTGTTCCAGAGGAAGATGCAGTTGCAGTCTACCCAGCATTGTGAGCTGTGTCAGGCACGCCATGGTGCTTCATGTCTGCAGGTGGTGTGGCTGTCACTGCAGCCTTGGCCTGGCTTTGGTGCACCAACCCCTATGTTTGAAGGAAGGTTCCTCTAGGCAGGCAGCTGTCTCCATCTGCTTCTCAGCCCCCTGCATGGAGACTGAAACAGCCCACTGCCCTTCGTGTGTTCCACTTCCTCTGCTTTGTCAGAAGACTTCTGAAGGCAGTATGGTGACTACACTGTATGTCTTCTTGCAGAAATGTATCTGCAGTTCTGCTCGTGCTGAATGGTAACTACGTTTGGGAATAGTTTATTATTTTGCACTTCAGGTAGCCTGTAGTCATATATATGCTTAGGAGGGTTGCTGCTTCAGAGCCCTGAACTTTTAAAGATTATATAAAGACTTAACATTATATAAAGACTTTAAAAAGTTAAACTGGTGACTAGGGTGAGATTAATAATTCAGCATATTGAAATGAAACATGAAAATCAGACAGGCAATAAGTTAATGCTTATGTTCTGCTGACCATACACGTTTTAGTATGAAATGCTTTCTCATCAACTGGCAAGAATGCTAATGGTTGTAGTAATCCTGTGGTACTGCCCTTCTTTCACACAACCACTTTGGATGGGTTTATCTGTCTTTTTAGGAGCATACAGAAAATGGTATTTGTTTTGCCTTGTAGAAATAAACTGCATTTGAATGTAATTATTTTGTTTTCATTCTTGCCTTCACTTTTGATCTCATAAACTAACCTCTGGTTCTCTGTGTTTAAAAGAATGTTGACCTTTCTTTGTTGCTGTTTCCCTCTTTTCCTTTTTCCCTTTTTTCTCATCAATTTAGCCTTTTTTCTTTTCCCTTAGTTTGTTTTTCCTTTTTCCTGTTTTCCTTTTTTTTTATTTTTCTGCTTTGTTTTTGCTGTGCTCCATTTCAATTATTTTCTTATTCTTTCCTTTTCCCTTTCCTCCTTTTAATCTTTTTAAGTTTTTTTCACCTCCTCTGTTTTTTTACCCTTTTTCCTCGTTAGTAAGTGGTGCACAGTCTTTGCCCAGGTGGGGACCAGGTAGTCTGTTATGGAGACACTGGAAGGTCCTCTGCATCCAGGCATCCATACTACACAGTATCCACAGCCCATGGGTCATGGGTGGAGATCAGGTGAAGCAGCTGCAAGGGTTCTGTTGGTGGGCCAGGACTCAGCGAGGGCTGTAGGTACAAGTCACCATCCAGACCCAAGCTGAGAGCTCTTCTCTCGAGTGTTGGTAGGGATCATGATTTTTCTGTTGCAATCCTGAGGACAGGTTGGAGAAAGTGAGCTCCAGCTTCCACCACCTCTAACAATATTCATAAATTCTCTGGTTAAAATTATTCAGAACTGCTGGTTTGCGATCATAGTGTGCATCTGTGTGTGTGTAAAACTGAGCAAAGAGACAGCAATCCAGAATACTTTTTTGTTGTTGTTGTCACATTATTAGCTGGGGAGTCACTTTTTTCCTCTGCTGCTGCTCTGTGCTGAGTAAGATGCTTTTCTCACTGAAGAAAAGGCAACTGCAGGAAACTGAGAGAACAAGTTTAGAAAGAACTAGTACTGCTGTAGGAAATCTTTCATGTGCCTTAATTGTATTTATTTGTGGCCACTGGGGAAAGGCCGACCTGTAGCATCTCTTACAGTTATCAGTGCTCCTGCAACCACTGCCTTGCCCCTGACCAGAGTAAGAATTGGGGAAATGGGCATTTCCCTGCCAAATGGGAAGGGAGTCCAATGGAAGTGAACGTAGAGGGAACAGCTCCAATTTGCTTGTTCCCACATACACTGTCAAAATGCTGCATCCCATGGGCAAAGCAGAGACCAGAATCTGTGATGTCATTTGAATGTTGACTTGGCAAAGGGAAAAAGCCAGGACTTGTGGCTTTTGGGCACTTAGGTTGCAAAGCTCCACAGGCCAAAGTGTATGTCAGGGCGGGAGTGGTAGGGGAGAAGAGGGCGATGTGGTCTGAACTGCAGCTTAGAGCAGCTTCATGAAACTGTAATCCTGGGGGCACAGCTTGGCTGTCACTTCTTAAAGAGCATGGGGATGAGTTACTTCCTACCAAACTAAGCATCTAAAGTGCTTCTGATTTGGCTTTGTCCCTTTTCCTTATGAGCAATGAAGAGAAAACAGATTTCCTAATTGACTGACCACCAGTTTTTGCTTTAGGTTAATTTCACAGCACACATGGATACAGTGTGCTTGGTTTTTCATACATGCACAGTTCTGAATACAATACTCTGAAGAACTGACTAAACATCAAAGTTGTAGCCGAAATAATTTTTTTATAATGTACCTGTGGAATTCTGCTGAAATGGTGCTGTTTTTATAGATGCTTTAGATGTTAACAGTTTACAATCACCAACTAGCATGTGAGATAGAGTATTGCAATGGAAAATTAAACATGCTGTGGGAGATGTACGTTTAACAGAAAGGTGGTTATTTCCGCATCTCTGTTACATTTCGTAAGTCTGAAGTAAAATGAAGAAGAGAGGATCAAATAACTTTACTGGTATCTCCACAGTATTACATTTTATAAATTGCCTTTCATGACATAAGATGACTCTGGTCAAGTTAAGTGCAATGAATTTGATGCACCTAATTCAAATCATAATGAACTTAATTATCCATTACAGTGATATGAAAAGTTTGATACATTTGGCAGCCTTCTAATTACAAAAGTTTCCGTAGTGGAACAAAGAGAACACAGTGTCAGAAACACAGAGACCCTAACTGGCAGCTGGCTCTTCCACTAGTGAGAAATCACTGTACACTTTTGGACCAATAAACCAGCAAGGAGTTAATGTTGGTGCCTTAACTTGCTTGTAACGACTGACAACGTGGCTAGCTAATTTATTCCTACAGATTCTTGTTACTGCAAAGCATCTTTTGCATGTAGCTTTCCCTGGCTGCTTACGCTGCTGATGGGTAGAAGTCTGTGTTCCTTGTTTGTCACCATTGGCTTGGTGTCATACTGATCACAGCCTTGTAAGTTGTTATTACCACCTTAGAGGTATGCCAAAATGTGAGGACAGGAGATATCAGTCACCACAAGTCAAATTCACTAAAGCGGATGAACTGTTTCAAGTAAAGACTTGCATGCCAAAAGGGCAATAACAGGGAAAAGTGTTAATGTAATTTATTCAAAGAATTTTGTGATAACTGTCAAGTTATTCAACAGTTTTCTCTCATTATCATTTACTTCATGTACCTTGACTTGGCAAAGCCTTTAGGAAGATATTTAATCAGAAGTATGCAAATAGTCCTGCTACCTTCAACAGGAAATTGGCACTTAGGAATAGCAAATCTTAGATATTTTCTTAAATGCTGAGACATATTGGTACTAGTTATATGTCATGAGTTATGCAGTTGTCTTTTTTTTTTTGTGCAGTGCAGTTGGAGAAATTTTATTCAAGTTTTCAAATATTCCCTAAGCAGGGCTGTGCAAATAATTCTAGATAAGCTGCTAACTGGTGATCTGAACTAAAAAGGTTTCTGGTTCCATGTCAAAACATAAACCCTAAGGGGTGAGGAAAGAAAGCTTTATATATACACATATATAATATGTGTGTGTATATATATATATATTTAATTTTTTAATTCAATAAAACTTAGTTATCATTATTGTTTTAAAAATGGAATGTGCTAAACCTGGTCCCAAAATAACACTTTGGATTAAAAACCAAAATGCTTCCCTTAGAAAATGTCATCATGTGTGTTTTCTCTGACTTCATGATGCAAGTTTTAAAAGTTTTTGGTTTCTGCAAACCACCTTCCTCAGAGAATGAGCTATTTATAAGAAAAAAATCATATGGTTTTCCTTCTATCATGATATTTTCAATAGAGCTGGTCAAATGACTTAGCAAGTGCCACACAGAGTCTTTGTTGCCTGTCCATCATGATGGAAAAGGGGCTTCTCTTTAAATAGGGCACACAAGGCTGACACCCTAACTCTGGTCATATGTAGTTAGAGTAATATGTGACTCATTCTCCATTTCTCCTTTCCATAAATTGAAAACTTTGCAAAAAGAGGCTAAAGGCTTGAATTCATAGAGCTTAATTTCTACCTTAATTAGTGTACATCCTGTTTCCTACTGGCTGGCCATAGATATTCTGAAATTTTTACCAGGAAAAATATTTTACAAAGGAATTTAGGGGAAAATTAGGCAATCTGGATTGGGGCTTCAAGTGTCTTGGTACCCATGTTACAAACAGTTAGCTAAAACACATGTAATGAGGCACCTTGCCTAAAGTCATGCTAGAAGAGAGGTGGAGAAGTAAAGAGCATGGTTGTTCAGGCTCTCCCCTGTTTTCTCCTTGCTGGATCATATCTGTATTTGATGTCACATGCTGGTGAAATACTGACAGCTCTCTGTGTGTGTTTGTGTCTATTTCTTTGCCTTTACCAGAGGGCAGCATGTGGGCCTTCAGAGCTGCAAATGCTTCAGTCTGTTCCATTTTGGATATTACAGTGATCATATTTTTGATTGTGAAACCATGGCAATGTTTTGCAATCATATGTTTGCCTTGTCTGTCTTTATAACCATCTAGGTTCAGGATGCCTACAGACAGATGATAAGGAAAAAGGCCTCTGTGACATGGGTCCCTTCTGGCACTGGCTGTACGAGTAGAAAGGCACCAAGACAGAAGGTAAGAAAAGCCACTTTTAATTTTTTAACTTCACTGATGTAAAGCTTAATGAGGTGATTTTAATTTATTTGGCTACCAGCAACAGTATTTAAATGAAGCACATAATTTGTTAAATACTAACAAATATGCTTCAGGCTGTAAAGCTAATGTAATTTTTTGCTTCACTGATAGCCTTGGAGGCATATGATTTTCCCCTTGCCCAAACTTCAACATTATCTGTAAGCAGGCCATACCAGCAGTTCTGATCAAGCTTTTTTGTCACATTTTAAAATATGGTATTTAAATTTCTTATTTAGCCTGTTGGACCCTTCCAAAGCCCTTACTGCCTGTCCATCTGCTATTTCAAACGTGTGTTTGTGCAGGAGTGCCCAGTGAACCGTGCTGTCTGCTCAGCTCTGAATGTATCGTCACTTGTATTTAATTCTGCTGCTTGGTTTGTTTCTCACATGCAGCTTAGGCAGCTGAGGAGTTTCTGACAACTGGACACTGAAACCTCCTCTAGTCATTTTGTCAATCAGAAGGCTATGGACTTTAGGACCTTGTCACAGCTTTTGTTGCAAGTTCTTGTACCGAATCTGAATTTTCCTCCTCTTTTCTTGGCCTTGACCCTGTAATTTGTGAGACAGGGCAGGCAACACGGAGTCCTCTGGAAGCATAACAAGCTAAAGACCCACACTGTGTCATGCTTACTTTGCTCACAGAAGAACATGGGATGTTTGAATACATCCTGGGTTATACGTATAATTTATTATTTCAGAGTATTTTATGAAAGTTGTGTGGTTATTTTGTGGGAGGGAGGAAAGGGAGTATTGTTTGGTTATTTTCCAGGCAGAATGATGTATGAAGCTCCAGAGAGCTATTTTAACCACCTGACACACGTAAAACTGGACTATGAGGTAGTTTGAATGATAGATTTTTTTTATTTTTTTTTTTTTGTGAGAATTCTTTCAATATGAAGCCACATAAATATTGGGGTCTTTTATAATGACTGTAGTTGGAGAGATTTTGATGGATATTTTTAATACATCAAAGTAAATTGCTATTAGAGGGAAAAATGAAATGCTTTCTAGTTACAGAACACTGAAATGAATGTGCATCTGTGGAGATACTGGGAATGGTTGTTAGGGAGCAAGACCAGCCTTAAAAAAAGATGAAAGAAATCTCGATTGTAGTAACTGTGTTCTGTAAAAAATAAAAAGGCAACACTACAAATTTTCAAGTAATATACAGAGTTAATACAATGTTCTTGCAGGAACATTTTGCCAGGTAGAAGAGGAAATATTCTTTTATTCCAGATAGGGGGAAGAAAAGCACTATTTGATTTACAGATCTTAGGAAAGAACACTTATGTTCTCTGTCAAATATATGCAAATCAAACTGTATTTTAAATCTTTTCACTGGGTCCTGCTGGATGGAGCATCTCTCAAGGACAGTTCAAGGAAGGGGAACATTTGATAAACACACATGGCTCTGGGCAAAGCTCTGTGCATCCCCACAGAGCCATGCACACGTGTTTTCTCCTCCTTCAGGCTCTGAATTAAATCCATTTGAAATCAGTGGGGCTCTTTCTGTAGACTTCAAAGAGCTCTGGATCAAGCACTGTGGAGGAAGTGCGGTTCAGGATCTGATTTGAGCTTAATTTCCTTTTGCTTTAATTTCCCCTTACTTGCCTTAATTTCAGAAAGGAACCTGCTATATTCCATCTGTTCCCAAACTGTCCTGGGCCATGAGCCACCAGAGCCTGGCACCATGTCACTGGGCTGTCAGAAAAGGAAGAAGCACAGTTGTTCTTCTGTTCTCCTGGCTGCATTAATGACTGGCTCCCTCCACCAGATCTTGTTTTGTTCTCATGTTATATGGTGCACTGGAAGAAAGTATGTGGCATATTCATATTATTAATTTTATGGTTATCTGGTTTTTAGCTGTGAGATGAACATCAGATGCTTACATGGTCTTTCTACCCACACACAATGTGTGTTGTGTGTGCATGTAAATTTATACTAAATAATGTATGTGATTCGATTTTTCAGAATTTAAAAATTATGAGTGGGTATTTATGTGAGAGAGGCAGAAATACATTATGTCCTCATCCTGCTGCAGGGACAACTGCTATTGCTTAGGTCTCTTTGCATCTAATGGAAGGACAGAAGGCTGCCTGGAATCATGTTGCTGAAAACAGGATCTATTTTGGAGGCAGAATAATCCCCTTAAAATTCTTCCCTCTGCATGCAAATGGGTGTTTTTCAGGCAGGCCCAGACAGGGCGATGGCCATTTGAAAACAAGGGACCAAATATTCTACCTCCTTCTCTCCCTGCTGCTGTCCTTTCTGGTGTCTAACTTCATGCTCTTTTCCTTCCTTTCCCTTTCCTTAACTTTCAGGTAACTGAGCAAGATCTTTAACAGTGCTTGCACAGTGTCAGGCCAGGCTGGAGTAGCTGTGGTTTAGGGGTTAGATAGTCTGATGGAGGGCAACATGAGGCATATCCAACCTCTTTCATAGGGCAGTGCAGCCAGGTTGGATTTCACTTGTCATAATGAACAGCGGTCTTCTGGAAACAGTGTTACTCTCTTCCAGCAAAACCTTTCTTTTGCTGACTTTCAGTGCCTTCCTTTGTGATGACCTTCCTCTAGCACAGAATTTCTGCTTCAGACAGATTTTTGCAGATTTTGTAGTGAAGAGTTTTCTGGAGATGGAGTCTCAAGACACCCCTTCCACCTCTTCTTTCTTTTACACAAAGAGGATGATTCCTAAGTGACACAACAAGATTCATTTTGCAGAACAAGTTTACAGTTAGTTGTTAAATAAATTTGTGAGACAAGCAATATCACTGAAAAAGTAACTCTCATTTCCATTCCTTACCCCAAAGAAAAAGGACCAAAAGCCCACATTATACATGTCACCATTTGACTCGGCTTCGACACCAACACTCTTGATCCCCTCCCTCTCCCACCCAGGTAGGAAGGAGAGAGAGAAAAACAGAGAGACTTGGCTGGATTGAAAATTAAACTACACAGCTTTAATTAAACACTAATGATATAAGAAAATATATACAATTATATACAAATATGTCCAGGAATGTGCAAAACCCCTATTGCCTCCCCCCACCCCCAGCAACTCCCCCAGCATCTCCTGAGCTGCAAACAATCCCAACAAGTCCTGGAGCTGCTGGAGAGAGCAGAGTGATGAGGGTGAGGAGAGCTCCAGCCTGGGGGTCAATGGTGATGGATGGACGGAGTCTTCCCCAGACACCGGCCATGGATGGAAGAGAAGGGAAGAAGAAGCAGGAAAGCAGTTGTCTTCTATGATCTCTGACCTTCCTCTGAGCTTACATAGATATATGGAATGGAATATCTCTGGCCAATTTTGCTGTCTGTCTAATTCAGTCTCCTACAGGGGGGTCACAGGTCTCCCCGTAGTGTCTGAGCTGGCAGAGTAAAGGTGTGACCTTGAAGACCCAGCAGTTGGAAAAATATTCCACTCTTAGCAGTCTTAATTGGAACACTCTGGTGCTAGTTAAAAGACAGCTTACTGAAGGGGAAAAAAAAAAAAAAACTGTAGAAAGAAAATTGGCTTCATCCTGGCTTAAACCAGGACAATACAAAGTACTTAAAGCCTCTGATATAGAATACAGCAAATATAGTCCAAAGTTTGAAAGAAGATAAGCCAGGGAAATTTCATGTTAAGCATGCAAAACACCACTGCTTGTGATCTTCCCTGCTTGCTGCTGCTCTTTGTTCTGTTTCCTAATATTTGAGCCCTTGCCACTGGTCAGGGAGGAGCTGTGGGTTCATGTCGAGACCAGCACTAGCAGTGACATCCCATGAGGGTGCCAGGCAGGCACTGCAAGCTGTGGGACAGCGCTGCTGAGGTCCCTAGGTAGCAGCTGGCTAAGCTGATGAATCTAAAATTTATTCCGAATTTCCATATGTAAGAAGGGTGGGAGTTGCACTTATATCTGATGAGTGAGCACTGATTGTTTTTGTGAACCAGGAACTCTCTGAAAGCTTTGATACATTCTACAAAAGGGCAAAAGAGAAAAAGTCTGCATCTAACCTTTAGCTGAGCAGTGAAAGAAGCTGAATTGCAAAAAACGTCAACTATCTGTTTTTGCTATTATTTTTGCTGGAACTTTACCCAACAGGTAGCTAATAACTTGCATGGTAACTCTTAAGATGCTGCAGGTTTCCATGGTGGCAGACCATCAACAGAACTGGCATTTTCCACCCCTGCAGTTCTATAGCTCCTTGAAACAGAGGGGTTTGCTCACAACTTAACTCTTGAGCTAGAGAATGGCAAAGTTGGAAAACAGACCATCCACCCAAGGAACTTGCTGTACCTGCTCAGACATCTGGAAGGGATGGGGAGGATACAATAGGGCAGCTGTACTAGTTTTGTGCCAAAGGAGTTTCACTCTGAGGACACATCTACCAGGAACATGGGATTTTTGTGCACCAAGTCCTTTGCACTTCACCTGTATTCATTGTGGTTCCTCGCTTACATGTCTAGAGACCAAGGTTCTGGAAACACTAGCAAAAATTGTACCCATCTTAATGTGAAAGCTGCTCCTTAGGAAAGAGGACACTGGACAAAAATCATAGAGACAAATGCATTCATTTTTTGTCTGGTATGAGCAGAGGAAATATAATATTTTCTAGTATGATGTATTGAAATCTCATGGGGGAGACAAGAGGAAGAATCATTGATTAATCATGCAATAGCAGGGAAGAAAGCAAGTGCAGCCATCTCGTCATTCCCAGGGAAGAGGGATGATGTAGATATATCATTCAGGTCCCTGGAATGCTTCAGAGGAGGTAAATCTCTGTAGAATTGTGAAAAACAACTCCTAATCTCCATTAGGTAGTGAGGCCAGAAATACACCTTAGAATCTCTCTCCCTCATCTTAAAGTGGTTTAATGTCACTGCAGATGGCCTCATTGCCATGTGCATAGCCAACTCTCAAATGCTAGCTCACAGCAGACATCTGACATCTTACAGAGATTAAAACATTTAAAGAATGTAATTGTTACTGGTTTGGAGGCGGAATTTTACATTTTGAATGTATGCATAACAACATATATATTCAAGTTTATTACCTTTTATCACATTCTTTTAAGCTATCTGCCAATAGGTAATTCAGGACCTGGATATATAGTAATCAAATAAAAGTGCAGCATGCTGAATTTAAATAGAAATCTCTGCATAAAGGTACAGAATCTGCCTTTTGAGTTACACATAGAACCACAGGTCATTTAGTAAATAAAATGGCATCTTTTTCATATGAGTTTTCAGAGTTCATAGAATCATAGAATCCTAGGGGTTGGAAGGGACCTCGAAAGATCATCTAGTCCAACCCCCCTGCCAGAGCAGGGTCACCTAGAGTTAATCCACTAATGAGCAAGAGGAACAGCAGTGTAAGAGACTCTAGTCTCAACAGTAAGGGCTGACTTTTTTCCTTGGCTAATGGAGTCCATTGTCCTCTGAGGGCACTCCCTTACTCTGGCCTTCCATGTTTCCCGTTATGCTTGTGTCACTGCTGGAACAAGACTCAAAAATGCTATGGAGATCAGTCACCCAAACCTTTTTTTCATCTGTTTTTTTAAAGAGCTGTCATGTAAAGATGTTTTACTTCTGCTAGCTCTCTTCACCAACAACATAATAAAACTTACTTTTGTTCTCTTAGCTGATTTGGGCTGTCATATATGGGAAGCCTTTCAGTAGATCAACTTTGATATTTAATACTTTACTTTGCTACTGCAAGCAAAAGATCTTGTTTTTTATTTTAATGTCAACATACCTGGTTTATTCAGGCCTTTTAAATGATTCACAGCATCATAACAAGCCTTTTGAGATAATAATAATAATACTACAAACACAGTTTTCATTGATGGAGATTACCAGCTGTTTTCAGTGAAAATGGTGAAACAATGAAAGGCTATGAAAGATTTAAACCAAAAGGATTACCTAATTATCTGTATGCATATGAAATTGTACCATCAGGTTTGCAGATGAAGCAAACAAAACTGCCATTTTCTGCTCAAGTGGCATTATGTGGGTATTGCAATTTACCTTCTATTATTTTAGCACAGGCTGAATTGGAGCCATCTGCAGTTCCACTATATAAGCATGAGAGAGATGGTGAGAGCTCTATTTTCACATCCTTTTGATACAATAATGGAATTCTGTGGTAGAAAAAATAAGAAAAAAGGAATGATTCTGAGAGAAAAGAGAAGATTGGGGAATTTGCTTAACACTTGGATAAGTCATTTTATATTCTGGGTTTTCAGTAATGGGTAGAACTGCTCAGAACTTGGGAATACCCATCAAAGATGAGACTGAGGAAAAAAAAACCCAGAAAAAACTGTGACTAGGTATCTGCAATAGAAGGAGAGGAAATGGAAGGGTCAGTTATCTCAACTGAAACAAAGATTATGTATCAGCATTTATTAGTTCCCTAAGGAAGCTCTGCCATTTTTTAACTTGCACTGTGCGTTTAAGTGGGTCAAGGAGCATGAATGAAATTAGGTTTTATATCTGTCTGTGTGTGTGCACTTTAAATGAAGTTGTACCATTCAGTTAAGCCTGATGGTTTAATTTTAATCTCCAGATTGTGGTATTTTATGTTTGGTAAAGAGATTACAGTTCTGAACATAAGAATGAGATGGCTCTGTTGCAAACAGGTTTTTGAAACAGTTTTGTTTGTTTTTATTTTTTATTGATTTTATTTTAAAATTTATTTTTAAAGATAAAAATAAGGAATTTTGTGTACTTTTAAGACATAAGGAAATTCCCCATAGAGGAGCTGTTAGCTGTTACAAAATGTCCACGTTACAGACCCCAGAACACAGTGTTCAGCCACTGCCTTATTCCTCCCCCAGAGAGAGTGGAGATAAGATCCTGCAAAGAGGTCTTGCTTTGAGAGAGTGTATCCAATCCTACGTCTCCCTAGCAATGTGAATGTATTTGTGGGTGTAAAACTCTGTATTCCTTGGGAATGGACCAGGACAGGTGCCTGCTCAGGCCCTAAAATGGCAGCTTGGCATCTCCTCACCAGCCTTGCTGGGGTGGAGAGAGGTGATGAGGGAGGGGTAGCTCCGGCTGCCCCTCTGGGACTCCAAGCAGAATTGAAGCTTTCCTGAAGTTCTGATGCTGCTACAGGGTAGAAAAATGCCTTTTTGGAACAAGGACTCCACTCAGGATTTATATTGAGAGGTGCCTTCTTTACATAGATGCCTTGCTCCATCTGCCTGGAGTAAATGACAGGTGTTAGTGTCCTGTATACCACAGCTGGTTCTCCCAGCAGCAGGCAGCACAGCTACAGCATAGTGACGTTTTTTCCAGAGCAAGTTGAGGGATAAAATGAAAGGCAAAAGAAGAAACCTGCATAATCAGAGGTATTGATAGAAACGAGTAGGATTCAGTGGTAGGCTTCTTTCTGCGTAGGACATGATAAAATTTCATTTTAAAATCAGGAAGATATGATCATGTAATAAATGTTAAAATTTTTTTCTTCTCCTGCAGTTTAGCTCTGTTATTCAGGATGATCTCAAACAACATGTCTGCCACAATTTATTCTAGAATATGTAGGGGGTTGTCATGACATAGCCCTAGTTTAACTGGAAATAATTCAGAGGAGAAGGTGTCGTAGTGCCTTCCTGTGCGTGGTGAGCTTTTTGTCATTTTCAGTTTTAATGCAGATGCTAGCAGAGCACAGACCTGGAGAAAAGTGTTTTAAATAGCACATCCAATAGGTCTGAACCAAAGAGTTTCATAAATATTCAACCAAACACTGCTTCCCTTGAAGCCTGCAGATAAATCTGCCAAATCCTGTAGCTTCAACAAAACTGTATAGTTGGGCTCAATACTAATCTTGTGATTTTAGTCTTCAGATCATACACTGATATTCTGGAAAACCTGTGGATTATTTAGAGGACTATTTTAATAACAAACCATCATAATCTGTGAAGAAAATAGGATTGTGTTGTCCATATTAGCCCATATTTTATTAGGCCAAAGGAAAAACAAATGGGCTTAAGAGAGAAAGAGAAGGAAGCATAGAGAAAGAAGAAGGAACAAGAGAAGAAGGAACACCAGAACTGCAAATATTTAAATGGTTTCAGAAGAATTAAAAGGAATTCCTTGTAGTCCATTTTTGAGGTGAATATAGGAAGAAATTATATACTTAGGTTTGAGCAAAGACTATTTACATTAGTTGTTAGGAAGAATTTTCAAACTACAAATTTCTGAAGTATCTAAAATCCACAAATGTTTAATTCCCATCCCAGGGAAAAATGAGTGGGGAGAAAATCTGCCAAGAGTGATCTCTGTGTTTGCATGATCTCCTTGTCTGTTTTTCTACCATGGGGTTTTCCTTGGAAGGACATGATGTGATTCATCAAGGGAATATTCAATTAGAACAGAGGGGTTCACCTAGTTCAATTTGTCTGCAATCTTTATTTATATCCTTGCTATTATTTAGTTTATTCTGTGGAAGAACTACACCATTATTTTATGCTGCTCTATAAATATAGATGAGAAACAGTTTTGTTGGTACATTAAATAAGGTAAGCAGCAGAAGAAATTAAACTCAGAGCACACTGCCACATCAAACAGCTAAATCAGACTTTGGTAACAAAATACGACTCATGTGACTTCTTGCTGGTTTTCTGCAAGTGTGTAAAAACAGAAGTGAGAGGGAAAAAGGGAGAAGAGAAACAAAACATGGAGTATTCAGTCTGGAGAACTGTTTTCAGTATTTGAGCTTAATTTGTCTTAAAGTACATATTACTGAGCCCTACGTCTGTGGATTTTTTAACTTTAGTAATAAATTATCTCTGGATGTGCCAGTCAAGACAAGGTATATGTAGGAGTTGTAATGTTAACATAAGCTCTCATCTTGCAAATAATTCTTTATGCTGGATTTCACTTCCATGCAAACATCACCTGGGTATTTACAGATGGTAGATCTCAGGCCAGGCCTGAATGGCATGTATCTTAGAGCACAATATTTATTTCTAGGGAG
Organism: Apus apus; assembly: GCF_020740795.1. Classification (NCBI taxonomy): domain Eukaryota; kingdom Metazoa; phylum Chordata; class Aves; order Apodiformes; family Apodidae; genus Apus; species Apus apus. The sequence goes on from NC_067285.1 coordinate 31,965,760, forward strand.
AATCAAATGAGAAGATGATACTCAGTCTCAATTTGCAGGTGTCTTAAGACTCTCATATGTGGTAGTGTTCACCAAACCAAATAAAACCTGACTCTAGTCTCTGTTCCAAAAAAACTAGCAAATCAGCAAGACTACTGGTTTCTATAATGAGCATTTTATTCTTAATATACTAATGTATAGACTCTCTAGATTAGTTTGACAAGTAGTTTAAAAAAAACTTTTCTTTTTTACTTTTGACAATGAAAATGTGAGAGCAAGTCTATACACTGAGAACGCTGAACAGTTAGTGGAAAGGAAATGTGATACTGATACTTTTGAAAATACTGTTTGAAAATCATTGTGTTCTTTTATTTTTTGGGAAGGGCAGCTCTTTCTTGGCTTTATCTGGTAGTGGTATCTAGGTCTTTCCTGGCAACATCCAGCGACAGGGACTCCTAAGGAGACCTTGACAGATGCCAAAGGTGCAGGGCATTCTATGTGCTCCTCTAGTGCTGCCATCACAAGTAGTGTGTATTGTCACGTGTGGAAATCAGACCTGTCTACATGTAAACCCCAGTTTTCTTAACTGACTTAAGAAAATGGGAGAGTTCTATATGCAGGCTTTATGTTGAAGGAGGCTGGTTGAATCATAGGCATTTAGATGATGTCTAAGATTTTTTGGTTGTTTGTTTTTTTTCCCTTTCTATTTTTTTACCTCTACCTTTTAAAGCTATGCTGCAGGAATGGTTTGCAATTGAACTTGCATTCTGTACTTGAAGACTATTACGTTTGCTAATTCATAATCATTCCCAGAAATTTCTGAAAAATATTTGTATGTGATAACTTTGTACAAATACTAATTGTTTTCATAGAACTATGTCTGCCAGGCATTGCTGTTCAATATTCAGTGCTGACAGATCTGTAAAATGTTCATGGTTTGCAGTTACATCTACCTACTTTGAAATTTCTTTTCTGTATGTTATTGTAAACCTAAACTCTTCAAAGTTTAAGGCTTGTTCTAGCAGGGAAGCAGCAAGGATGTGGAGACGTTAATGTCTATGATAGCAGATTGACTAGAGTAAATTAATTCTGAAGACAGACTCTAAGTAACTCATGAAAAATACCAACCAGAAAAGCTCAAACCAGTAAAATAACCCCTTCCAGCAGTCATACCACAAGTGCTGTTTTTATGCCCTTCTGCTGTAGTATTTTTTTTGTGCCTTCTACATTGCTCATTTCTCACACCCTTTTGAAGGGCAAAATCTCTCTGAATTACCAAATGGTTCAAAACAACCAACCACAAACAAAACCAAAAAAGCACCACAAAATATTCTCAGTTATTTTTTTACTGTAGTAATATGGCTCAAGTGATGTATGGTGATACAATACCATCATTGTCCGTGATGTAGACTAACAGTCCATTCCAGTCCTTTCTTAGGCTCTGAACTCCAGGGCCTGGAGCTTTTCCTTACTTTAAGACTTTCAACACAAGATTTTCACACATACCTGCTTGCCTTACAGAGCTTAGGGTGACTAAGGGATGGGTTTGAATGGTTCTGTAAATGGCTTTACATGCTAGGACAGAAGAGACTCGGTGCTTTTATATAATAGCAGATCCTCACCTTGGTGATGGAAGGAAATATTAGAGTAATTAATACAAGATAAAAAGGTGGAGAGTATCTCAACCTCACAGCTCATCCCATGTTTGTCTTGTGGCAGAGCAGTTCCTTCAACCTCCCTCTGGTCCCCAGCTCACCCCTCTCTGGGCACCAGTGGCTCCCTGTGCCCCCACACAGCTCCCGAGGACACTCCACAGCCTCCCAGCCAATGGATTTTGGTCGGCTGCTCAGGTCAGTCAGAGCCAGGCTGTGTCAGGCTCTCAGCTGTGGGGCAGTGTGGGCAAACGGCAAAGTCCTGTCTTTCTAGTAGCTGGATATGTCTCTCACAAAATGATGGGAACCAGCAGGCCTTTTCCCCTTGGTCATGCTGGCTTGTTTTGCTGCACTTCCCCTGTGCTGAGGTGCAGTCCAGGCTTGCTCCTGAGCAGGGCTGGAAAATCCGAGGGATGGGGTGTTGCAGGCCCTGCCAAACAGCGCTTCAGCAGGACAAGTTAGTCCCTTGGGCTAACTGAGCACCACCTCTCAGGCTGCACTCAGGTTATCCTGAGGTAAGTCTACCTTGCTTCTGAGGCAAAAAGTATTTTTGCAGTCAGATAATAATTTATATGTGGGTGGAATACATTAATCATGCTGGTTTTAGGGTTGTGTGGGTAGGAAGATTATTCCTCAGGATTTTAGGAGGAAGCTATAGTTATAATATCAATGCCTATTTATTTTGTCCTAGTTACATCTCTTCCAAGTGTTTCTGTGAGAGAGCGAGATTGTTTGAGGGTCCATGAGCCTTTCTTGAGGGTGTGTATTTGTTTTTTTGTGAAATGTCTAGACTCTGGATCCTGCAAAAAGATCCATACTCAGCCTTCTACCATATGATTAAGCTGCTTAAGTTCTTTTAGGCCAGTTAGAAGGTAAACAGAAGCATATTTAAATGTCTTTTAAAAATGCTTCGATCTGAGAAATTATTGTGGTGTATATATTGAGAGTAAATTACCAAATAGATATCTTCATATGATATACTATGCAACAGGCAAGGTTGCCTCAACAAAGACAGTCAGTTAAATCTGAAATTGGTCTGGGGTGTGGTCTGCTGAAGGCTTTGAGGCTGGCTCTCAGTGGCAGCTCAGACCATGGTGGCATTCTCTCAAATTTTATCTCCGTAACTCATGTTTATTAAATGAAATGTGAAATGCACTTGGAAAGCACACCAAACTTAATTGCTTCTTTTATAATAGCAACACTTCTGCAGAATTGATACCCTTGTCTGGTTTAATGTTGTCCTAGTTTATAGGAAAATAGAATAAATTATCTATTAAACAAGCAAAGAAGACTTTGAAGAAAATTTACCTTCAGATAAATAAATACATAATCCGTGAGAACTATTTAAACTGCTTAAATAGAAGAAAAATACCTAATCCACAAGAAAACAAAAACTATGAAAAGCATTTGAAGGTAGAGAGAACATTAAAGATGCAAATGGAAATGTTGATTTTGTATGATACAAATTTAACCATAAATGCAAAGGTAGATCAGCCTAAGCTAATAATAATGCCCATTTCCATGTAATTACTTAGGGAGATCAATTGAAGAGTGAGCACTGCTTAATGCAAAGGCTGCTGGGGCTATTATTAAATCATTTTTCTCCACTGAGAGAACATGATTATTTTCTTGTGGGAATGAGAAAATAAGTGAATTTTCCATTTCTGAATGACAAAACATATGTTCTTAGACATATTCCAGACTGCACTTGTAAACACTTTGAAGAGAAATTGAGTTGTTTGGAAGGTTTCAGAAAAGTGAATGCATACATTTCTATCTAGCTGGATTCTAGCTGCCTATAAAAAGAGTAAAGGTTATGGTCTGAAAATATTATTTCTTTTACAGTGTCATCAAGACACTTCTGGCAGATAAAGTAGCTATTTCAGATAATAAGACATGGCTAGAGAAAATGTGTTGAAAATCATGCTAATAGCATAAGCTTTCAATAAGGAATATTTTTGAGAACTTCTAGAAGTCTTTTGATTGGGTAAAAGTTGAAAATAGAAGAGGAGTAAAAATCTACCTTAAATCTACAACTGCATAAAAAGGAAAAATATTAGCAGACACAAAGGAGTCTTGAAGAGTTAAGTAGCTGAACAAAACAGTCACATGTAAGATCATTGTGTGCTTTTGCAAACCTCTGCAAGGAGGATCACTAACACAAGAAGACTAAAGCAAAACACAGCAATGAATGTGGAGAATCTGTAAACGTAATGTTTGATTATTTTAGAAGTAAAGGTGTTTTAGAAGCCCCTTACAGAAAACAAAGCTGCTTGTTTCTCTGAAGCATTTTTTATTAGATGCTTTCAAATCCAAGAGACATTGCAAAATATGAAAGAACAAGTAGGAAAACAGAGATACTTTGGAAACTTTGGGGAGTTAGGAGTTGAAGTAATAAAACTTGCAAACTGCTGTTACTATTAATGGATGATAACTCATCTGCTTATATATCATTGCTATCAACTCCTGATAAATGTCACCTTGATCCAGATATGTAAATAAGAAGGTGATTTGAGGATGATGACTGACCTTTCTGTTGAGTAGGTTACTGAGCAACTGAGTGTAGTTTGGCAGCTGGCTTGGGTTTGTGTGTAGTGAAATGCCAAAGCAATAATGTGATGGGTAGAGTCCTAAGTGCTTTATACTTTGTCCATAAGGTCATCTAACCTTTACATGTGGAGATAAAGTATATATAGAATAACATACCCATTTAAGGTATTAATTTGTTTCTTTTGTTTCTGAACGTGAACTGGGAAACCTAATAAAATATACTTACATTTTTTTAGATAACCTGACTTTGCTGTTTAGACCAGATTTAAGCAACACTGACAGGAAAACTTCCATATCACAGCAGCAGGTTTAGCTCCACCGACTCTTTTTCAGAATATCTTTGCAAAGAGGGTCTCTGCTTCCACAGACTTCAGAATTTAATTTGCAGTTGTGTGGTTCTCAAGAACATCTGTGTTGTGGTCTCCTGTCAGAGTTTTTGCTCTTGAAGCTGTGTCCAAGAGAGTGACATGACTGTTATCAAATGTTACCCTCCTAACAATGTATATAATTGAATTGTTTGTACAAAGGTTGTGTGCAGGGAAGAGAGCTTAGGCTTTATATTTCCCTTGCAGCTCAGTCAGGCTTAACTGATTCCAAATACTCTCACCTCTGGCCAAGCTAGGATTTGCTTTGTTTTCTCACAGAGCCAAACTCTTCCTTCTTCATCTCAAAGGTCAGTTTTTCATCTAGCCTAATGTCCTGTGTATTACAAAGATACACAGAGCTTCCTGCCAGGAAATCCTCTTTTCCACAACCAAGGGCTTTGAATGGTATGGGCAGAGGAACAATTTCAAGGGTGTTGGTAGTATGATAGGGTTTTTTTATTCTGAAAGGCATTGCATACCTTTCTGAGGATTTTCAGTGAGCAGGTGCAGATACATAAGTTCCTTTGAACCCTCTGAGCAGAAACCCATTAAAATCAAATGAAAGAAATAGATTCGTCTTTTGAAGTGTAATGAACGTGTCCCACGGTCCTTGCACAAACAGGTTAAAAATACCAAAAATACTGTTTCTTTTTTATGCTGCTTTCTTCTCCTCTTTCCTTGCTGGCACACTGCACATCTTTTGATAAGCCTGTATACCCAGCACAGATACTAGCAGATTTTCCTGTGCTTCCACCGTGATGGAAAAGTCCTGTATTGATTTAAAGATCTGTCAGTGAAGGGAAACAGAGTCCTATCTTAAGAAAGAACCAGCTAGGATATAAATCATTGCCCTGCATCCTGGGCTCAACCATGCCAAAACACTGAGCAATAGTGGGACTTAAAAACACATTGAATAAAGTTGCAGATATTATAAAATAAATCCAGGAAAGGATCCACCATCAGTGGTGTCATGGTTAGATGCTCACTTTGGGTACTTCCAAAAGCGTAATTCTAAAAGTAGTTGTCTTAGCAGCAGCTTCTTGAAAATAATGTATTTGGAAAACAAATTAGCTGAGTAAAGTCGAGGTTTTAAGCTTTAAAAAATCCTATTATCCCTTGTGTGTCTGATAAGCCAGGAAATCATGTGTAAGACACCAATTAAGCTCATCTGTTTGGTTTTTTTATGGGTAAAAGATCAGATAGATGGTTCTCATTCACATTCTTCCCAAACAAATGAACTGAAGCTATTAATGGATCTAACTTTGCCCTAGGCTTTTAGCTACCAAATCCACCTCCCTTTGGTTGTTTCTCTGCAGCATATCAAAGAAATAGTGTTTCCTTTTTGCTGTTAGCACATTTTCATGTGCTTTCTGCCACACAGAAAAGATGACACAGTTTTGTATAAATTCGTATAATTTAATTAGAGGGTTGTACTAAATAGGAAGTCTTCTGGGATGTCTTTTGAGTTTTTAGTGTAATCATTACCAATATAAATACTCAATAAATTCCATAAAATTGCAGAAGATGCCTTTTTCAGGCTATATTTGTTTTCAAAACTGCCGGGTCTCGTTCCATGCTTGTTAAGTTGAATGGATTAAGGATTCCAGAAACTGTGTAGGAAGAGGTTAACATGTCGTTGTTTTTAGTGAATTGAAGTTGTTACTATTGCCAGAATAGACACAAGGCCAAGGGTGTATGAAGAAGGTAGTAAATGCAAAACTTCATTCTCCCCTCCCAAAGTCTGGAATTGATTCAGTGTGCTGTGACATTTCAGTTGCATTTGGCAGCAGTTTGTTTCCTGTTCCTCATTTAGAGACATTTCAAACTGTTAAATCTTGGTTTTCAGTTCTTTATGGCTGATTGAAAGCCCCTCCAAAGTGCAGTTAATGCTGCCTTTGCTCCAGGAGAGCACGGAACTCCACAGGCATCTCTTGACAGGGAGAAGAGCAATTCTCAAATGTGTTTTGCATACTTTGAAAAAAATATTCTTTGGAGGCAGATTTGCAGATTAATCTGTCATAACTGCCATCTTATTTATAAATTGTATAGCTGAAAACATAAGCTAATTATGGTTTTTACTATATTATTATTATTGAAAGATTACACTGTAACTCCTGTCCTGTACTAGAAGCAGCTCTCTAAGTCTATAAATAGCTTATTCGTTGGTGGTCAAATATTTCAAGTTAATTAATATGATGAACTATCAACAAATGAACTTCTCTTGCATCTCTGTCTTTTTACATGAGACAAAGACACATGGCTTTCTGAAATAGACTCTACTTACCAACAGTGTGGTTTGAAGACAAATTACTGGAAACAATAAATAAGCAATTTATTGATGTTAAATGTATGTATTCAACTGAACCTTGAAAAAAACTGTGATGTGCTGTTGAATCTTGGAATATTAAAATACTATAAGTAGCACAATTTTCGTCTTTGGCCAAACAATCCAACATCCATTGCAGAGTCAAATTCTGTCCCTGGATTTTCCCGTAAGCAAGTTTTGATATTTTCTAACAGGCAAAGTGTCTTGGAGATGAAATAAAGAAATGCAGCTGACAAAACCTGGAAGCGACTATTCCCAGACCTACCTGACAAGGTGGGAAAACAATAAGTGCAAACTAGTATTTTCAAAACAGCACCTGGTTTCCACTTAAGTGTTTTACTGTACCGGATTATTTGCTTCAAACAGTCTAACGCAAGCAGTATCTTCTGCTTTCTACTGTCAAAACCCAATTAATTTCTTTCAGCAAGAGCTGAGCCACTGTATTCCATGTGTTTGTCATCTCCACCATTCACTTTTGTAATTTATTCACCCTGCCCAGGCTTACTTAAGCTCAGAATGAAGCCATAATTCACAAATAGTGTGGTAAACCACATCCTCGGGCAGTGGCAGCATAGAAAGCCTGTTATACAGGTGCTTTATCACATCTGCTATACTGGATTCTGAGACAAAAAAACAATTCCTGTGATAGATTAAGTCTATCCCAATAAGGGCTTCATAAATCAGTGCTACCAAAAGCAGGAATGGCTCTGAATGTCTGCTGAGATCCAGGAGAGGCTGTAGTCTGGCAGATAATTTAGGAAAAAAGATAAATGCCCTTAATGGAACTGAGAGAAGAGACCAGTCAAGAGTAGGGAAATGGTTCTAGTAACCTCTCATTGCTGCAGGATTCACTCACTCATTACTTCATTGTGTTATTCCTCCAATACTGAAAGCAAAAAGAAACACAGAGTTTGAGAATCAACTGGGAGAACTCACTCTGGGGAGAAGTCTCACATCACTCTGAAGAAGTTAGAGGCCCTTACAAGGTGGGATGTAATAAATTTTGCTAGACAACTATCAGAATATTTCTGATCTTGGGGTTTTGATGAAGTTTGGCAGTACTGTTTCTTTATTTGAGTAGTTTTTTGCAGTTTTGTGAGTAAGTGTATTGCTCAACTCATACCTGCAGCAGAAGGATGTACCTCCCTACTCTATTATTTCAGTGCAAAAACTGTAACAGAGGGTGTGAATGACACAATAACTTTCTGAAAAGGTTAGTGACAGATTATCTGCCAAGATTCTGACAAGTAAGCAACTTCCAGTAGGACAGATAAATCAATCTTCCAGAAGGTTATGATGGTATAAGACCTATGCATGAGTGAGAACAGGAACATTAGGGAGCAGTGAGGGCGTGCTGAGTTCTTGTGTGGGGGATGCCACTCATGTCTTGGTTCTGAGTATCCTTCTCTCCTAGACCTGGCCCATTTTTTTGGAGAGAGTGTGAGGTCTCCAGTCTTGGAGATATTAAAAATTCAAGTGGACATAGCCCTGAACAACCTGCTGTATAGGTCGTCTTGGTTTCAGTGGGGTGGCAGTATCAAACTCTTGGACTTCCAGAAGTGTTTCCCAGCCTCAGTGATTCTGTGACCTGGATATAACCAGAAAAATCCTCACTATAAGCCCCACCCCACATAACTTGTGCTTTTTTAATAAGAATAATGCCACAGCAGATATTCTAGAGTCCTGCTTTTCTGGAGTGACACACATACTCAAAAACAATCTCTGATGCAGTTTATGGTGATCACAGGGAGCATGCTGTGACAGGAGTGGCTGTTTCATCTGTGAGTAGTCCTGTTGCTTTCATAATTATGTAACTGGCCAAGACAGCTCTAACCTAGTTTCTTGAGGTGTAACACTCCCACTGCTTAATAACCATGGGCAGGTTATTCGTAATTCATGGGTGTCTGTTTTTAAGGAACTTGACAACATGTCAGATTTGCCTCTGAGATGGCAGAGATCTAACCTTATCTGTCTCTCCTGAAAAGAAATTATTAGTAAATTGTCTTCTTTTGGAACGGAGTGATAACGTACCTTCATACAATTCTGTCATATGGAGATTTAACAAAATCTTTGAGGATAACCAGTGAACTTTAATTTAAACTCAGAATGTGTTGCTTGCTGCATGGTTGGACAATTAATGCTATCATTGTTACAGAACACACCCTCCCCCAATTCTTTATTGGTGGTATCTATTGACATTTATCTGAAAGTCTTTTTTAAAAAATGTATTAAAGGGTTTTTCCTTCCTTCTGACTTTCTATTTGCCACCTTTCTGCTCTTTGGCTGTCTCTCTGTATCCTGTGTTACTGTAGTGAATCACGCACCAATGTTCCTTCTTTTCTCGAAGATACCTGTTCATTAGATGATCTGGTGAATTCCCTGGTAAATGGTTTACAAATCAGGTTTGATACTGAGGTCTCTTTTCATTTATGTTGAATATGATTTTGTACATCAAGTCGCAGTTGAGAACTTCCCTGGATTTTCAAAAACTGGACTTTTGAATCCTGAGGTGCAGAAAACTTTAGAGGACCCAGTCCAAAATTGCTTGCTTGTGGTCTCCCAGGATGTGTGGGAGCACTCCAAGCTCTACCATCTTCTGTTTGCTAAACTACCCTTTCATTTCCATAGCCAATTTTTGAGGAAGATGCAATATAAAATAATGTTGGCTTAAACTGCTATCTGTGTGATAATTTGGCTTCTATTTCCACTAAAGTGAGCTTTAGTTGCTGAGAAATTTTGTCTGAAACAAACAAAAGAATCTAGTAGTACAGAGAAGGCAAGGACCTGTTTCCTCTCATCTCCTACCTCTGGTCTGGACCATGAGAAGTGGGCATCTTTTATCCAGCTCCAGTAATGTTTTGCTGTGCAGGCATCTGTCTGTATTTGCAGTCAATTCAGAGCATGCTTCTGCTGCCAGTCCAAACAAACTGCTCCTCTGAGAGCTGATTCTAGGCAGAAGTACTGGAGCGTAGCCCTGCAGATTGCCTCATCTCCCAGCCCTAAAGCAATGCAGAAAAGGGAAGAAACAACCGTAAAGTTTCCAGGCCCACCGTGCTGGGCCCGGTGCCCTTTTCTGGTTCCTGTGTTCCTGGAGCCCTGCAACGGGCAGCCTGCTCACTGTAGGCAGGTGATGGAGAGGTACCATGTGGCAGGGAGTGCTGGTTCCCCTGGCATGGCATGGCTTGGGCCTGGTGGGAATTTACATTCCTTGTTTGGTTCCTCTTTGGTATAAATGAGCTGCAAATGACCCTGAAGCAAGTACCCCTACAGTGTCCATGCACATGTCTAAGTTGTGGCTTTTGCATGCCTTTAGAATCACTGCATCTTCATGCTCTTCACCAGTTGGGAAGAAAGGCAGTAAAAGAATCTCTCTTACTTTATTACTTACAAATATGCACTTCTGAGATAATGTTTCTTGGTAGTAGTTTATCATAATTTGTCAAAAGCAGTTTTATCCCTTACACTTTATGTTGAAATTGCTGGCAAGTCGTGTGTGGTTGCCTTCACCATACCCAAAGTGCTTTGAAAAGTTGAAGAATCCAGGACATCTTTAAAATTGATTTATGCTGTTTGTTTTAAAGTTACCAGTGACAAATATTTCTGTTTATGATTTCAGAGAGTAGTCCTAAGGACTGTCACTGCATTCCCACTTTTCTTGATAATTACTTGCCTTAAGATACTGCTTTCAGAGCAAGGGAGAAATTTTCCAATATATTATTTTTAAAGACCTGCAAAATTAACTCTTAGATTTCTGCTGAGCCTCACACGTTTCAAATGTCAGACTGTGAGATAATGCTACAAAGTTTATCCCAGCTACTCCCACTGAAGTGTAATTATTGTTGTCTGCCTGTAGGAAGAGATCTGCATTGCTAGTGTTTCTGTAATATCCATCTTGTATGCTGGTGGCGTGCTGGAATAAATTGATCTGGTTCGTGCACAGATTTACTTCTTAATGAAAAAAGTTTAATTAAGAAGATCAGCGTTAATTTAAAGTAATTAAAAAACCCTTAACATATTGTTGTAGATTGATTAGTACTGAAAAGCTTGTTATGTGTTCAAGCCTCCTAGCGTGAATAGAGGCGTATGAACCTGTGTTATGTTTGCTTATAATATTCTTTGCTCACATAAAAAACGTGCAGTAGGTATGAAAGCTGAGCAACTTTTATTTTGATGGAGTTGGCCTCTATCTTTGTAATATCTTTGCTGTTATATTGACTGCAAGTTTAAGCCGAAACGGAGGGAGAGGATGAAAGGCTGAGAAACTCAGCATTTATATAGAGCCCACTGGGACTGTATGCACTTTGAATGCAAAACCAGGGAAAGCCATGCCTCTTTGGCTTGATTTGCTCAGTTTCTTCTCCACGTACAGGTATAATACAGTTTCTGTCTCAATTGTTGGTATTATTTCTAGTGATTGTCTTCCAAACTCGTTCCTCTTACACACAAATTAGCTGGGGATTTCCTTTGTTGTGTTTATTACTTTCAGGCTCTGACATTTCATGTAAAGAAATAATGTTTATAAAGTAGACATTAGGAAAAATCTGATAGTGACAGATAGCTTGGGGGAATTGTCAGGTCTCCAAGAAGGGACTTCTGTGGGAACAGGTTAGACAAACATGTCTGGGTTTGTTTCCCTACCAGCACTCCTGGGCAGGCTGGTGTCAGGTACCAGATGACCTAATGTTCCTTCCCAGCCCGTCTTGCCTCTTATTCTACGTGTTATGCATTTTATATATTAATGAGCTCCAGGTTTCATCCAAAAGTGCCTGGCAGTGGGGATTTGTGCTATTATTATTATTATTTTTTTATTATTATTTTTATTTATTTTTATTTTTATTTTTTATTTTGTTTTTATTTAACAGCACAGCTGTTGCTTCACTTGAGAGTTTAAAATGTTATTCATATTTTCAGTGGAGGTGGATAACTAAGCAAAAAATTGACCAGATTCATAATTGTTGTAAATTTACTTTGCTCTTCTGAAGTCTAGGCAGTAATCCCAATTTCACTCCATCTAAGGATGTGAATGAGTATTTCATGTGCACTGAAACATTCATTAAAGACAGTGATAAAGGCAACAGGCTTTTCAAATCCATAGGTAATGTAAGTGGGCATGTCTGGAGGCTGGCAGTGCTATGGACACAAAACCATGTGCTTGTGATTTTTAATATCCTATCAGATGGCATGTGCATAGATACTTGAACTTTTTGAAGTGACAGATTATAACATAAAATGTGATGTTTAAGAAAGTTACTGAGTGTTAATGGATTTCTTCATTTGCTTTTTATATACTGGATTTCATTCTAAAGCAATTCAGGAAAACAACAGGGGAAGCTATAAACATTTTGCAAATATTAAGATGAAGTTCCAGAAGAACTAATGAGTATGTAATTGGAAACACAAATTTGCATACAGATTTGAACATGATATTTCAAAGCTTGCAAACATCAAAGTTTATTAAAATGACAAGCTATCCATGCCAATGTGTAGTTTTTATTGTAAATGGGTGAAAGAATACAAAGGCTTTACTTGTGAGATGGCTAATTATATTTAATTGCTTTAAGCAAAAGGCAACATCAAGTCATTGTGACATGCATTTGCTTTGCCTTTTTTCCTGTTATTGTATGCAATTTCTGTGTACCTTGGGGGTCAGAGAAGTAAAACGTGTCAGGCATATTAAGATAATAGAGTGACAGCTTTGCATCTAGCAAATAGTAGAGGCATCTCTTACTCCTGTCTTGAATGCTAGGCAGATGTGCACTTTTGAATCATCTTCATTTCATTCATGGGACATAGTAGAAACTGGCTTGTCTCTGCTTTGCTAACCTGAAACTCCAGAAGCTGCCTTGGCTATGGGTGGCAGACTCTGCTAGTCCCTGAGTGGAGAACTGCTGTGCTGAAGGGAAGCTACTATAGGTGTCACCAATCTAACCAGCAGCTCTGGGCTTCTTTCTGGCCAAAGCTCACATGCTGAACTCCCTGGCTCTTTTATTTCCCTACTGCAGGTGGAGATACGGGGAGCCGGAATGGCTTCAGGGTTGTACTTTCATGCTCGTATGCTGCCCTGCTGAGCTGCTGCTGCTGCACTCGGCTGTACCAGCTTCCTGGCTCATGTCATGCAACTCAAAGTTTTCTGCACCATATTTCATTACTTCCTGCCACTTCTTTGGTATCACAGTATCACAGGATCATTCTGGTTGGAAAAGGCCTTCAAGATCATCAAGTCCAACCACCACCCTAACTCTGCAGCATCCACCACTAAACCCTGTCCCCTGGCACAACATCTGTCTTCTTAGATGTCTCTAGGGATGGTGGCTCAACCACCTCCTCAGACAGCCTGGATCACCAAGTCCAACTCCTGCCCCAGAACAGGACAAACCCGAAGTTCACACCATGTCCCTGAGGATGTTGTTCAAATGTTTCTTGAATGTTGTCAGGTTCTGTGCCATTACTGCTTCCCTGGGGAGCCTATTTCAGGTGTGTTCTGCTTTGTATCAGGGCTGCACTAAATCCTTCATTACTAGAGTCCTCTCCTACTACCTTCAGTTGGGAGCTAGAAAGGCTGTTATATCTGGCTAGTAAAACATGAGTGATATGTGAAATGAGTAAGTAGTGGTATCTAGTTCTTGGCTGTCCCTTGGATGTGCAAAGTAATCACCTGTGTACTTGGCAAGAGGTTAAAAAAATGTCTTGTGCAGAAAAGTAGAGAATAAATAGTGATGGGATTTTAAAGACAGTGAAGAATGTCATATAGATTCCTTGCATCTGCAGAGGACACCAGGTCATGGCAAGCATTCTTATTAATGTGGGAATTCTCTGCAGCCTTTAAATGCGGCTGCACCTGAGAGTTCAGCAGGTTTAGTGGTGTAATGCATGGCAGCAATTTAGCAGAACTGTAAGAAAAGTGTTGCTTGGTGCTCCTCTCTTGACTTGAATCCCAAACAGAAATACATCAGAGAAATTCAATACTAATACAGCAGAATTCTTATCTATTGACTTAGTCTATTTACTGACCTTCGACACTGCGAGGGGCTGTGTATATATACGAGGTGCTGAGAAACAGCCTGGCTGTGAAGGCTGCACAAGGCCAGCTCTTCTCTGCCCCACTCTGGCAGGAGGCAATAGGAAGAAAAAAAGTGAAGCTGATAGTGTCAACAGCTGCCACAAAAACACTGTTTCAGCAAAATACACTGAGTGGACATAAGATAAAGTGAGAACTGGCTCAAATTATATGGGCTAGTAAGACTTTGCCTGCATAGAAAGGTGGTTCATTTTGAACTGCCTCCATTCCTACCAGTGACATAGAGAGTTTAGCTAGAGTAGAAGGTAGTTTTCTGTTGTTTTGCTCTAGCAGTCTTATCTAGGGCTTTAAAACCCTGTAGGACTTCAGGAAACAAATTGCTAAGTGCAGGGTTAATTTGTTAAGCTAATATACTTAATTTCATCCCAGCACTATAGTGAATCTAAGTATTTGTTTAGAGTTCAGGCAGGTGAGAATGGCTACTCAAGTAAAATCATGCTGCTTTTTTCTTAAATTAGATTGAAGCAGTAACAGGAATCATATAAGGCAGTGATTGCAGGCTAGGATTTAATATCCTTCAAAGCTTTTCACAGGGTTGTGCATAAAATGTCAATCTTGTACACAGTTCAATGTGTAATTTTCAGACAACAGAAAACTTACAAAAATCAAAATAAATATATAATTTTTGGAGTTAAAAAAAGAGCCAACATTAGGTATAGGAAAGCAGCTGCGTTTGTGCCCTGCTGACATTACAGTGCCTCTGACTCTGCATCTTCTGCTCCCACAGCAGGGAAGCTAACAGGTTTTTTATCATAGGAGATTGTACCCCTCTTCACTGACACAAAGCAGACCTTTCTAGCAAGAAACTTGCATATTTAGCTGAGTAGTGTAGCCTAACTAGGGGATGCTTTCCTTCCAATTTTTAAAAGTTGCTTTTCCCATAATCTCTGAAGTTTAGACTCAGGTGTGAGCACCCCATGTGCATGCTGAGTCTAAGATACTCCCTGCCATTGTTAATTTGTGCTCAAAAAACCAATTCTTCTCACAAGGAGTCACAAAATACATGTTTGTTGAATTGCATCTGCCCATCGCTTTGTGGACTTATTTCGCAGGTTGTTATATATAACAAAGCTGTCTGAGCCCTCCCAGTTTATATACCTAGGTCTCAGTGCATCACAAATTACAGGGACATTGAAAGTTTTTGTTGTGTTTAGACGACTAGTGGTGCTAAACATTACCTGTAGCCTATTTGTGCTTTTTGTTACTTAAAAAAAGATGTAAGTAATTAAGATAATACCTTTTAAAGAATAACGCCTAATACAAAATGCAAGAGGTGTCTGTCAGTAAGCCAGCCACCTGTGAGGATCATTTTAAAACAGATGGTGAAGAAACAATTCAGCCAAAAAGTAAAAATCATGGTGTAATCCTAGGAAATACCACCTGATGTTTACTATTACTGTAGTTATGACCCCAAACCATTTATGCATTCAGTTATTTGTGTTCATTCTTTTGAGATAAATATTCATTATGGAAAGGTGCTTTCTGGTATATGCGAGTGCAAAAGAAAGTTGCTGCAGCAGGAATTAGTCCATTTTGATCCCAATAAACCAGTGACTTTCACTGTTCCTGAGTTTGCTGTCTTGTGTATTCTGCATATAAAGTGATCTGCTCTAGGGGAACATATGTTGTGTGTAGGAAATGGGTAGGCAGAAAGGCAGAACTTCTTCCTGGTACAACTTAAGGTGTTTAGTTAGAGGCATTTGCATATACAAATAAATCCATTTGCAGTGTTGGCTTTAAAATCTGCTCTGTATGTCTTTCCTAGGTCAGTTGAGAGGACTAATGTGAGAAGTCAATTTTCTGTCAGCATTTGTTCTAGTAAATCTCTTAGGGAAGGGTAAGAAGTGGCATTATTTGTCAATCTATAATGGTAACCATCTTATTTGGGTTTTGGTATTTCTTATACCTGGTACTTACAGCACGTCTTATGGGTGAGACTGAGCAAGTATCTTGGGGAAGGATGAGCAGCCTGTTCACTATCAACAAGGTGCTTGTTGTATCTGGTTGTTATTTCCATGCAGAGCTTGTTTTTTAACAGTTTTCCCCTACTACCCCCTCACGTCCAGGGAAAAGAATTTGCATTATTTCAATAATTTATTTTCTGAACTATTAAAAAATGCTTAAGAAAGTCAATTCTTGATCATGTTGCCAGTGTTCTTCACAATGAATATGAGTCAAAGGGATTTGACACCTCAATGAAAAAATTTTTAGAGCTTTTTCCTGTTTATAGTATACGTGATTAGCACAATTTTGAAATTTCAGAGGAAAAAATGGACGTCCATGATGACCTATTTAAAAGGTAGCCTGCTCTTCAGGCTATTTTTGGGATACCTGATAAAATATTATGAGGTTTGGTATATTTAATTTATATTATTTATCTACTTTCTGATTTTGTTGAGGGAGTGAGGACTACTGCCCTCAGGAATTCAGAAATTCATGAGATAACTGAATTTTGAAAAATCTATTAGAATATTTTTTCTACCCTTTGTTTGCTATGTTTACCTCATCAGTGAATCTGGAAACAGAGATAGGCATGTATATACAACATCAGTATGAAAGCATATGGTGGAATTAAAATTTGTTTTTTTGATTCTGCCAAATCGGGCTGTGTTGTGGGTTTTTTTTTCTGTTGTGGTTTGTTTTTTTTTTTTCTTAATATCTTGCTTTCTAACAATCCATTTATTTTATATAACCAAATGTTATTCTAGTAATTTTTATACTTCAGAGCATTTTCTGGGTTATATTTCATGTTTCCCTGGGTTCATTCTTAGCTGTATATATGCATTTTTACCAATATTTTTTACTAACTATGTAAGGTTAGTTTATGTTGTGATATATGAAAAGTACATAATGGAAACAGCCCTTAAGCACTAAATTAAATCCCACCAGTTTTCAAAGCAGGACTCCTAATTACAGTCAACTCCTAACTACAGATAAACTTGAACTTCTATTTCCATTGGACTGTTAATCAACTACTAAGAAGATAACTCTGAAAAAAACCAAAAGTGAACATGAGGAAGATATAACTCTGGATGAGAAAATAATGTTTAATGTGGAATTATGTATGTATGGTTAGTTCCTTTGCTATACTGAAGCCAGAATGCTTAGGCTTAAAGAATAAACTCATAGGGTTAAAACAATTGAGGGGGGTGGAAAAAGCAGGAAAGAGTGGTAAAACGGCCTTCGAGCTAACAGGCAGGCTTGTTTTCCTCTTTCAAGTTCTGCAACTAGTGTCTAGAATCAGCAGGCAACTTCCTGGGCAATGTTTTGCCTGCAACAAAGCTCATAACAGCTTTTTGTGAAAAGTTCCAGTCATGCACACGCCAGGTCATAGTGCTGAATGTTATAGGTGAATCGTGAAATCAATTTGCTGATCAAATGTGAATGTATATGGTTGAATGTTAAAATGCAATGTTTATTAAAATGCTGGAAGTTATGTTTGTTATATGTTGGAAATTATGTTAAATGCTAGTTGTTAAATGTTAGAAGTTATATTCATGTTTGTAAAGCATTGAATGTTGTGGTTATGTGAGAGTTAATGTTGGAAGCTATACCCTGTCATGTATCAAACCTTAAGTTATATAACATTTTGAGTGACTGCGCATGTCCTGAAGAACGGCTATCACCATGCAGAAGATGGAATTTTCCAAGAAGGGGCAGAGCTTTGCAATGGCGGGAAAAAGAACGCAGAGTATGGAATTTTCCAAGGAGAGGCGGAGCCTTGCACCGGCGGGAAAAAGAACTCTATAAGAAAGGACCCCGCGAGGACCCGAGTGCGCGTCTTGGTGGAGCGGTGACTCCCGGCGTGCCCAGTGCTGGATCTCGGCCGCCCAGCACTGTTTGCTCACTTACCTCAAATAAATAAATTAATTCTAAAATTTTTCTGGCTGTTTTATTGCCTATTACACTGAACTAGGAACATCAGAATATCCACTGACAAATTAATGGACAACGAGCAGTGCCTGTTAGCTAATCCAGTAGTATCATGCACACAAAAATAGCATTCACTCATTTCATCACCACCATCCCTTCAGTCCAGGTTGTCCCAAATGGAGCGAGATAGTAGACAAGATGTCCATGCACAAAACAAGATTTATTGCAAACAGCAGTGGGATCTTAACTGTTGAACTAAAGAGGCACAAGCACAACCAGATAGTGTGGGAGTTCAGGGTGGGGCAGAACAGAATGTTAAAGCAATAATGCAAAAAGGTATCGTAACAATAAATGCACAACTAGTAGTCAGTTAGTTGACAAAGATTAACTATTTTAAGGCCAGCAACTTATTAATAGGTCTTATGACTAGATCTAGAACAATGATTGAAATAATACCTGGCCAGGTGATAATATAATAAGTGCACTTATCTGAAAGGATCCTAAAATCTCAAAAGTTTAGAACTTAACAATGAAAGATTGCTTATTGTTAGGTTAACCGATAAAGACATATAGGGAGTTCATATCTCTCAACCTTTTACTGCCACAGCTGGGTGTCCCTTGTCCGGTTCCTGAACTCTGGAGAAGCTACCCTTTGAGAAGGTGTCCCCACTGGAGAGTAAAAGGTCCAGCACACCTCCTGGAAAGTGTACGGGAGTCTGTCTGATCAAAAGTGGGACCAAGCTTTTATTGAGTACAGTGGAACAACTGCTGTAATTTAACTGTTTAGCTGTACTTCCAAAATCTCTCATGGGAAAACAAAAGGAAAACAGCGAAGAATGCCAAGAAGGCCCTTTTCTCACCAGGCAAATGAGAAGGCCAAGAAGGTCCTTTTAACACCAGGCAAACTCCTTGTTTATCTGTTTGTTCTTACTTTATCTCCATTTTGGGCATAGTTATGGCTAGGCTGGGCTCTGGGCTCTTCCACGCTAGAGAGTAAGCTGGTGTTATGAACCAGCTTGGCCTCTGTGCTTTCAATGTTGTTAGCAGTTCAAAGCTTGCTAGACCCTTTCCTTTCCCATGGGAATCTTTCCACTCCAGACCTGGGGCTATAAAACTGAGACAGAGAGAACAATTTAATCATAAAGGGAAACTGAGGCAGGCATACTGAGAAGTGGAGCATCCTGCTACACAAGTGTTGCAGCTAAGATAGAGGGTGCAGCTCAGAACTGCAATATAGACATACTAACATGTGGCTAATTTGGCTCTTAAAAATTTAGATAAATGTTCCATTTGGATATTGCTAGTACAGAATTGGGGACGAATAAGTGTGCCTAAAGGTTACTTATAGATAGTAGAACAAAATTTCCAATACTAAAATTTAATACACAAGTTATCCCTCCTACCCATCTTTTCAGTTCCTGCTCAGTGGTTTGAACAGGACTTAGACACTTGTATTACATAGGATAAGGTGTTTCTTTTTACAAGGAGAGCTCTTGCCCACTTTCTTTTACCTTTCTCTCCGGTGGCTAAGACTTGGGGTTTCTAGGCTATTAATCCACATGGACAGGTGGTCTCCTCCAGTATGGGAGTTCAGAGTGATGGATGCATGTAAGTGGTTATCAGGCACTTACACATGTGTTTAGAGATCAGAAAGTATCCACAGTACCTTTCAGCCACTGTTTTCTCATCCTGCTCTTTGATGCATTTTTTTTAAGTCAGCATAGGAGCAAGCTTGAGGCTTGTCAATCTACTGAAGAAAAGCAGCTTCCTCATTTGGATCTCAGTTATTTGTCTCTTGTACTTCACTTGTTTGGAGACAAAGAGGTTTGAGTTCATGCTTGACTTGTGTCATGGCCAAATTCTTAGAGGAGCAACCTTGATCTTTCTTGCTTCATCATTTTAAAATACATGCTGTGAGAAGTCTCCATTCTTTTTCCAGGAAAGTACCTGTTCCTTTCTATGGAGAATGAAACTAGGAATGTAAGTTTCAGCTGCAACTACAGAAAGTTAAAATGAATTGTTTTAAAAATGACACTTTCCAAGTGTCATCCCTTTCTGAGCCCGTGACTCTCTGGTGCCAACATTAATATTCGTTACTAGGAAAGTGAAAGCTATACCTTGTTTTTTTGTTTTGGAAGTGCTATGAAATTACCACTCTCATTAGAAGAGGAAATAGAAATCTGTTCGTGGGCGAGGGAAATAGGCCCATTAAAACATTGTTTTTCCTCAGTTGCCTTTTATTCCCCGGAGCATTATTTTGATCAACAGCTTGAAATAATTTCTTATAATCCTGGGGTCCTCCTGCTTATTTAAGTCTTCTTCACCTGCTTTTTGTAATACATAGTTTAAATACCAGTTTCAGCCCAAATTGGTTTGCTTCTCTCCACAGGGAGATGTCGCGTTTTGGGTGTAAAAGCTGTGTGTTTTGCCTTTGTGAGGGCTACAGATGTTAGCTCTAGCTCTGATTGTTAAACACAATCCTGGTTTAGAGTGCCATAGTTTCTACTTGCAGTGAAAACTTAGTGCTGTAAAAGTAATATTTTTTAAATTAAAAAAGTAAAACATCAACTAGTTTAAATGTCTCACAGTAGGTTACTAAGGGTGGATTATCATCTTGCATTTCGCCTTTATATGATCTTAATGTTCTTTCTGTCCTCGGTAGTGTATTAAGCTATTCAATTTATATAAGCTCATTGCTTGAATATTGGGAAGAAAATTGAGTAAGAAGTAATTTTAAAAGTCAAGCTTAGAGCTGCTCATACTTCCCCTTGTATGTATCTGGCCTGATATAATGAAACTGGATTCTCAGAAATTACCTGGCAGTAAGAAAATAAAGAGCCACTTCTTCCCTAAAGATTTTTACAAATTGTCCCAGTGTGGCTCTGGTATTTCATGAGCTCCAAACTTACAATCCCAGGCAGTTAAGAAGCCCTGAATGGAAATTTTCCATCCAGACTAGGGAAGGGTGATTTGACTAAATTGAAGGGTGTGAATCCTTCTGACACTTTTTATTCAGCACAGATAAAAAGCAGGTTTGCCTAACTGGGCTTCTGCCAGACAGCAGCCTGGGAGGTAAGCAGGCTGTCTGGGATCTCCATTAGCAGCACTGCGCTTTCCAGTGTCCTGGGGGTAATTTTAAACTACCTGCAGTCTGAAGGCAAGTAGGCAAATCCCAATCTGATTTGCTTTCTGGCTTTGTCCTTGCCTTGCCTCTTAGGATTCTCCTTGTCTCCCTGTGTAATGATGAAGATTGTGATAATATTTCCACACAAATTTATGTTTACATCGTTAGTATTAAGAATATTTTTTTCATAATGAAAACTCTCCTGTAGAATGAAAATTCCACTTAGTACCAGTAAAGAGAGAGGTTCTCTAGTGGCCTTTTTAGTGCTGTGCAGTATGTTTACACACACCCTATATTTCTTGAATTAGGAAAGCTGTTAAGTGCTTCAGCAAGCCTCTTTTAGGAAAGTATTCAATCAATAGGGAACAATTAGTTGAATGCCAAGGGTAAACAATCTGAAAATAAAAGGATATTTTCCCTCTAGATGATTTTTGGGGTCACTTGTGACAAAAGGAGGCACAGCACTTGCAGATGGAAATGTTCTTCCTGAGCTGGGTGTCTTTTGTATTGTGTGATTGGAATTTCATGTATACCTAGATGGGTTTCTGTCAGTGCAAGGGGCTGTGAGAGAGCTGTGGAAATGTAATCCAGGCTCTCAGGAGGCTGTTCCCTTCGAAGTCTGTGCCCTTCTGCCAGCAATAATCAGTTGGTGTCTTGCAGTGGGAGTGTTAAGGATAGAGAAATGTAGGTGTCATACTTCTTATTGTTGTGCTTGTAAAGGACAAAAAACAAATCTAAATGAATGTGAAAAAACCCAGATGATGGTGAAGCAAACTCCACTGGATCCTCCTCCTGTACTGTCCCCCAGCTGCTCCATGGGAAATGTGACTTGCCTCCACTCTCAATCCATTTGCGTGAGTATCACATCCAAATGCTGAACCTGCTCACCAGCTACAAATTCCACAGCTCTCACACAGGAGAGAGTCAGTGGTCATGCCATGCAGGTTTCTGCAAGCCACCCTCAAATCTACACTTTAATAAATGGATTTCCAGCTGTTAAAGAAATTCTGCACCTTTTGTCCTCAGCTTGCTTACAGTCATGCTTAATTCTCAGGCTATGTGTGGGCTTCTCAAAGGCCTCATGTTGTTCTTGTGTATATACAACTGCCGAGTTGTTCAGGTCCCAGGACACAGCAGTGATGAAGTCCAGGTCATTCTGTCTCCCGGAGACAAATGAACGCCCTCAGGCCTTTTCTCCTCATGCAAATGCAGGTGGTGCAGATGGAGCAGACAAAGCCTGCGGGCTCCCTCTCTTCCTGCCTGTCTCAGTACTGATCCCGTGAACCTCTGTCATGCATACCTGGAATATTAGCTTGGGCTATACATAGAGAGGTATGTTTCAGGATGATTAGACAAGGAGTTCACCTAGCAATTCATGTTCTGGAATCTGGTGTGATTTGGTAACCAGTGAATTTGAACATGTTTACCTTCTTAATGAGCCATTGGAGCTATTGCTGGTTTTCTTCATTTCTAAAACAAGCACAGGAAGACACCTTAATTCTGGAAATTGTGTGAGAGAGTAGAGATGCTGATTGACTGATATTTTTATAACATTTCTAGAATAATTGTTTTTTGGAAGATGATAACACAACAAGGCAGTACCATATTTTAGTTACAGATGCAGATTCCAGTGAAATCACCTCTGTAAGGGCCCCTCTTTTTGCAATCATCACAAATTTGATTGTGCTGCACTGATTATAAACGAGACCAAACTCCGTGGTTATTAACATTCCAGTCAGGATACGTACTGAGTGATTGTGTTGCTGAGAGGTATGATTTTGAAGCAGAGTGAAATTGCTGTCTGTCTCCGTGTACAAGTCTATCTCTTGTGTGTCCTTCACAATTGCATCTGTAGGTGCAAAAAGATTCTCCCCTTTCCTTCCCTTTCCTTTTTCTTGCTTAAAAACACTGGGGCGATTGCTCTGTTACTCAGCTTTGGTCTTTGCACCTTTTCATGTTCCATGTAGAGACAAACTGACCAGCGTATGCTGTGGTTCCTTTTTAAAGCTCTGGCAATGGAAAGCCACCATAAGCCATCCTAACTCCTAAATTACAATAGGTTCATCCCTGCTTTAGTCAATGCTGTGTTGCAGAGGACACAGAATTGCAGCAACTTCCTGTTGTTAATCTCTCAGTGGCTGAGAGTTCATCCTGAGGCAGATGCTCAGATATTGATTCTGATCTTGTTTGCACCTCAGTAAATCAGGAGTAACTTTGAGGGAGTAAAACTGAATCATGTTGTGGGTGCAGGCAACAGGCCGGAACAGAATACATTTCACCATTATTTTTTTAATTTTTTTACTTTTTAAGAATTATTTAATTTAGAAGGGGATTAGAATTCTTTCTTGAGCTGCTTTTTTATCCATCTTTATTAATTGCTTTTCATTTGTTTGCTGCCAATGCATGATGTTTTCTTTCTTAATCACTTGCTAGCATGGTAATTTTTCTTAAAATGTATTCAGATCACAACAATTTTCTGGCAAAGCAAAGCCTGAAAGTCACTGTCCTTGAAATCTGCATCTGTATGTAGGAAAATATACCCTTTCATATTTCAATGTCAGGAAATAATAGTAGCCGTGGAATTACACCTAGGTATTGAACCTTGCAATATTCAAAAGAAGATGCTGAGTTTTCTCTCCCTTATGCATCGTGTATATTATTTAACTGACAAGGTTGAGATAATAATTTGTTATAAAAATCTGCATGTGTTTCAGGATAATGTAGGAGGATGACACTGAACAGACTGTCATTACTGTCCATATGGCTGTGGTCTCAGACTCCCTAACAGTGCCTTCTAGCCAGTCAGAAGGCTGGAGAAAAAGCTGGTTAGATTTCCAATTTTGGCTCACTTTCTTTGCCCTGAATGCTAATCTTGTTCTAAGGTGGAAGACAACTTCTTGAAATATTGCATAAATACAAATGCTTAGTACATGCTTTTTACTTCTGTTCTTCAAGCTCTTCCTCTCTAATTTTCATACTTTACAAAAAAGAGTGGCGGAAATTCAGAAATCACGTGGGCTTAAGTATTGTGAAAAGAATCTGTAGATCCTGTGGATAATGCTGTTGTTACTGAATTGACCTACCTGGGTACATCAGGCTAGAGCTCAGAACTTAATTTGTGTGAACAAGACCTACAAGTTGTCTCTGCTGTCTCCTGGCTTTGGGAACGTAAACTTCATATCAACTGGGAAACAATTTTTCCTGAACAGAAAACTGACCGAGAACTAATTCTGTTAATTTCCATGAATGAGCTTTCTGAATGTTGGATCTTTCTCATCTTATTTAGTGTTACAAAACCGAGCATGTAGGTATATTCTTTATTAACAGAGTTAAAATGTCAAGAAGAAATACTGTGCTAATTTCCTCATTAATTAAGTGACAGAATTTGGGAAATTATCTTGTATGTTTTGAAATCAGTGGAATTTCTCAGTGCCTTTCCAAAAATAAAACTGCCCCAAATCACTGTTTTAATTTGTCTTTACCTGGAAAGGCTGCTTGCATACAGTGACATCACTTAGTTTTAAACTGTCATCCATATTCTTTATGGTGAGATGGTAACGGAGATGTTTTTCTTTCACAGAAATGATTCCTCATTCAAAGGAGGTTTCCTGGGCTATGTATTAGGATATGTTGAGGCTAACTGGTTCTAGCAAATACTTCCATGGAGAACAGAGCAAAACCAGGGCTATTTCAGAAATTTACTATTTAGCTTTTACCATAGTTGCTCATAAATTGCTTTTGTGTCCCTTCTTGGAATTCAGCATTATCTTAGTAGCCTTTTAGCTACCTCTGAAATCCAACAGATTCCAAGTTCTTCTTCACCCCAATGTTATGGATTTAGAGGGAAATCCTTCAGCCTAAGTAGCTCAGGCAATACAAGAGTCCATGCAATACAAGAGTCCATCTGCCAATGGACTTGAGCAGCGCTGTGTGGAACCTTGAGCTGAAAGATGTGCAAACTTTCCCTTGTATATAATTTAAAATGTGCATTATCCAGTTAAGCAAAATATGGGAACCTTCTAATCCTGTGTTGGACAACTACCATTAAGTATGTATTTTCCTTACTTTTTCCTTTAAATATGTAACTAGATGATTGTCTGATGAGCATTAACCTGTCATTGGGCAGCAGTTCTCAGTGTATTATCTCATTGCCCAATACCTCCAAGGAAACCTGGATATTCTTGGAGAGCATGTGTGTATATGTCTTTTCTGCTAACTCCATTATTTTATTCCATCTCAGATGAAGCTATGTTGTTTTTTTTTTCAAATACACACTCTTCTCTTTGTTTATACTAGTGATAGATGGGATGGTGGTGCCAGCCTTCTTTTGCTCTTCATTTCACAGGGACCATGTAAACCCTGGGGTCACTGTACTGCTTTATTCTGTGTCTGTGAAGCCAAAAAGTGTTGTGGTTGTATTGACACTGCCAGTCCTTTGGCTGTTTTCCTGCCACCCATCACTGGTTGGTATGTGTTCTTCTGTAGTATCCTGCTGTGAAAGATTCCTGCTTCCTTCACACTGAAGATTTGGGCCTGCTGCTTGGCATGGAAAGAGCTTCAATCCTGGATAGCTTCTGTCTTGGCTTCTTTTTACTGTGTGTCTGCATTTCAGCACATAGCATTAGGAAGAGCCCTCAGGCATGCCTGTTTGGCTCTTCACCTTCTTTGCCATTATATCTGAGCACCTGATTGATGTAAGTAGCATGTTAGCAGATGGCAGATACTCTTTTCCTGTCAAATAGATAACCTGAAAAAATTGTCAGCTTTTATGAAAAAAAGGGCCAGAAGCCTGTTCTTTGGCTGTAATTTATCACATTGTATCTCATGTCTGTTTACACCAGGTATTCATATGGACCCCAGTCTTTAATGGCTGTGCTCTGCACATTCACTTTTTTATTTCAGAATAAATGACAAGATGACACTTTCCTGGGCTGCCTTATTTTTCTTTGGAGAAAGAGGTAATCACAATTTACCTAAAGAAAGTCTGCAAGCCAGTGGCATGTCCACCAGATGTGTGAACAGCTGCCCAGAGAGCCTGTTTTCCTCCACTCTCTAATCTAAAGCAGTCTGGGTATGATAGGGGAAAAGAACTGAGAGGCATAAGAAAGGTCAGTACAGATTTTGCTTTGAATGTGATACTACTTCAGTTCTACTTGGATATTGCACCTTGGTAAAATGCTTAGAAGATAAGTGGAAAAGTACTTGGTTTGTTATGATGTTTCAGATAGACGAGTCAATCCTGCTTTAGATAAGCAGCAAATCTAATTAGCTGCATTCACTGAAACTGGAGCTGTGTCACAGAAATATAATATGTACATTTGACTCTTTTTTTTCTGGTTATTTTAAAAGATATTTCAGTATTTCACTGACAAATGCATAGATTTCAATAGCATTCCTTTGATTTTTGACAATTTAGATAAATGTGCCTGGAAAGTACTGTAATTACAGATTTTCTTAAGGTATTTGCGTAGAGTCTCATTAAATTTGTACAGCCAGAGGGTAAAATTAATCTGAAATAAATAATGTAGAGCACTGCAAGAGGAGAGTAGCAAGTGTGCTACAAAAGTGGGATCTCAGAATCACACCCAACTAAATTTTTAACATTGTAATCAAAAGGAGTGAGCAAACATTAGAAATTCCAGAAATGTTTGCCAAGTCTGCTGCAAGAAGTGTAGACAGCTAAAAGATGTCAACAGGGAATATTGTCATAACACTAGGAATAATGTGTTATCTAGTGCTGAACACTGAACACCATGTAAACAATTAATCACAGAATAGAAACTACTAAAAAGGAGCCGTAACATGTGTGTTGCATTCATAGCCTTGCACTAAGCAAGGAACTTGGGTTTATTTCTTCCAGTTTTAACCTTTTTTGACTTGATGTGTCAGCGTTTTAAACACCTGCCTCATCATGATGTCTGTGAGATCTTACTTCTGGCAGGAGAGTGAATACAAATGTTTATTTTTCTACAGTGGGATGAACCTTGTAAAGAGTCAGGAGCAGTAAGAAATATGTTTGCTAAACTTTAGGGTGCAATGTTGTTGTTCATAATATACAGTCTCATATACACAGATGTATAAAATAGTCATAATGCAAAGGCAGCCATTTTGCTTGACAACTTTATCACCATCTTCCAGACTGAGTCACTGAGTGACAAGCACTGAAGTTTCAGGTGTTTCATAAAATGCCAAGGCTTTATTGGTTTAGCTATGGTGCAAGAACTTCAGGGTTTGAGTGCCCCAGTGTTGTGAAAGAGGAACTTTTTGTGCATGAAACAAGTTTCACAGTATTTCATTTTACAAACCTTGTGTATTTTACACTGTACCTTGCAAGTTAGGGAAGAATATTCTTTCTTGATGGGAAAGGACAGTAGTTTGGTACAGGAGGCTGGCCTTGAATTAAGTGTAGAGAGAATGTGGCCTGAGATCTCAGAGGAGGTAGCCAGCTGGTGTCTCTGGGGCTAAAGAGCTGTGAGCAGTACAGGCAAAGCCCCTCACCTGGGCTGGGCTGTGCACTGCCAGCAGGGCTGTGCCCCACAGGGGCTGGCAGGTCCCTGGCATCTGAGCTGGTGAGAACCAGTGACTTATTGGAGGCCAGAGCTTATCGGAGCTGGGGTTACTAGTTACACTCCTGGTTTTCACCCTATGCACAAGAAGTTGGCCTTCTAAGAAGTGGCCTCTTTCTCCATCCTTGGAAATGAAGTGTTTTGTTACTTAATTTAATGAGAACAGGATCCTCTATTTGCCATAAATGAATAAAAAATGGCCTGTTTTGCTTGCAGAGGATTTTCCTCCAAGCTGCTGAGACTGGAGCAGGTCGGAGTGTTCTCTGAAAGTCCCACCTGAAGATACAATTCTTATAAGCTTTGTTACTGACACTTTATGTTCCTACTGGTGTTAAATGGCTTAACAAGAAGATATTATCTTTTTGCTCTGGGCAAAAGTTGTTTCCATTTTAATAGATGTCTTATCAAAAAAGTTAGTATGTAAACTAGTTGATCTCATTCACGTTTGGAACTCAAGGGGAAATTGAACCTATCTTCATTCTGTCTAAGAAGTTCTCAAAGGCATGAAAGATTAATCTCTTATTAACATTTGCCTGCAGCTATTTCTAAAAAGCGTTAGTTGGTTTCTGGGAAATTAATTAATCCTAAAGGAAGGATCAAGTGTTCTTACCTCTGTGGGTTTTATACAGGACTAGGTCCTTACAAAAAAGACACAGTATTTCAACAGCAAAGTACTAAATGGGTAAGTTCAGAGCAATGTAACTTGACCTTTTCAGCTTCCCAGCTCTGTAGAACTCCTGTAAGACTCATTTTCATAAGTCACAAAGTGACTATTACACCATAAAGAGCAGCAGTAAATGTGCTACTATTTCTGGTATTTAAACTGGTTTATCATATTAAAAAGATCCACCTAGAAAGACACTGAAGTCCATATAATAATCGAATATCAAGGAACTCAGGCCAGTCTGCAGGACCCTGTTGTGCCCATTCTACTTCTAGAATCTCTAGTCAGACACATCTATCACTGACTTTCCTGCCAATGACAAAGTGCTGAGTTTTTCATGCATTTCTGTGGAGACCTCACCCGTCAGATCTCTTCAGAATTACAAACTACTGCTTCAGAGGCACTGAATTCTCTACCCCAGTTTGTATTGTAAATTCCTTCTCATGCTGTTCAAGTCTTTATATATCACCATTTGGAGCATTCCTATTATGTTTGATAGGACAACTTCACTAAAGCTGCTGCTGTTCTATCATTAGCAAAACCTGCAGGGATGGGGCATTGCTGGCTGTGCTGTGGTGCCCTTTGTAGACACTAGACTAGTAATGTGAATTAAAGACCTGTAATAGTGGATTTGAGTGCTCACTAAAGGAATGAATGTCATTACTCCCTCCACAGGGATGTAACATGAAGTATAAGAACATAAGGGAGAAGTGGAGGGAAGAGTGTGAAGAAAAGCTAAGAACTTGCAAAATAGGTGAAAAAGATGGGGTGTTCTATAATAGGATACATGCAAACATGTTTCAGTACTTAAATAGGAATAATTAATTGCACAACTAATCATTATTGTGATAATCTGAAGGTGTTCACAAAGTGAATGTAAGTCAACAATGTCATCAAGAATAAGACTAGCATCCCAGGGAGGGATCTGCAAAGCAAGGTAGAGCCTTCTGTGTTACTTCATCCTGCCAAGGCCTCAACCAGAGCACAGTGTCCAGCTTGTGGACATGCATGTTAAGAAAGATGTGGGCTAGTTTTCAGACAATCCTAGAAGACAGCAGCAAGAATGATTAAGGGTATCAAAAACATGACCTCTGAGGAATGGAGGTTAGTGGAGGAGAAAATAGAGGGGAAACATGAAATTACTTAACAGCTGTTTATGAAATAGCTGCAAAGAGGAAGTGAATCTCCTCCATCTCTGTTACTGTTGGGATAAACCATAATAGGCTTAGCAGGTGAGATACAGGATTAGAAGCCAGGGAAACTTGTTTATGATTGGAATGACTAAATGCTGGAACAGATGACAGGATTTGGGGGATGTCATAGAGTTGCTGATGGTGTCTCCTGTGAGCCAGTAGGACAGATCATCAGAAACTGCTTCAGGAGCAGCTGATCCTACCTCTTGGCAGGAGGATATGTGAGATAATCTCCTGAAGTAAATTCCAGCAGTACTGTCAACGGTATTCCAAACTATACAGGGATGAGAAGGATCAAATCTATCCTGTCAACTCTGTGTTAGCAGAAGGAGTTGGGCACATGCATGTATTTGGGGTTTCTCAGACATGAGAGCTGCACAAGGGTGGGTTAGTTTGACCTTCCCATTGATCACTGCCTGCCTTCCTGCCTGGATGAGATGCCTTGGTCACCCACAGAAGGCTGGAGCAGGATTTCTGTACACTCAGCCTCTGACCTGGGTTTTATATTGAGACATGGACTTTGCCTGACACACAGCTAGTACTGAGTAGCACGGCAGGCTTTTCAGCTTTCTCCCATATCCACTCATTTATTTCCTGTGCTCTTCCAGGATCTGTGATGTGAAGCTAATTTCATGGTTTACACCATATAGGCTCTGTAGCAGGAACAAACTTTTGTTGAGTTTGCACAGCACACAGTTCAGTGGAGTTTCACAGTAACACAAAAACAATATTAATAATGGCATGGTGGAGTTGTTCCATCACTAAAGAGGATTTTTTTGTTTAGTTTTCTTGTGGCTCTGTACCTCTCACAGACAATGACAGCAGAGAAAGAGCAATCTCTAAGCAAGCCTGTCGAAGTGACAGCTTCTTATTCCTATTCACTGCAGGGCAGTCACATGCCAGATATTAAAAAGAGTGCTTTAAAAATTCCAACATGAACAATAGCATCTCTTAGGCACCAACAGTGAAGGCAGTAAACAAAACAAAATTAAGCAGAACATGCTGAGGGGGGAGGTTTTTTATCATTTGTTCCCCTTAAGGTATATATCATTTCTTAGGTGACTGACACATAGGATTGAATTAATCTGAAAAGCTTCCTTCTGTGCATCCTTTGAAAACTGTTGGCCATACAGCCTGGGGAAGTTACGGAGCTGTCACCCAGAGTTGTGCATTCAAGTATTTGTCAAAGAAGTTTAGCAAAATGATGTTTCTTAATACTTCTGTAAGAAGTCCTTCATAAGTCTGCAAGAAAAGAATAAGCCTGTTATTCCTCTGTGTATTTTGAGAATATAGATGTTTACCTCTGAAGTTTAAATACAGCAGCATGAACACCTGAAAGTACAACAGCCACAATTAATTTTCATAGAGTTAATTTGGGCTTCCACTTGTAGACATTTTGATCTTCAGATTGACTCTCTGATCTTGAAGGCAGAGTTTTCTTGTCCAGGAATGTGCAGTCTAGTGGTGCAAGTGTAGAAGGCTGAAGTTTAAAAGCATCATTCTCACTGTCATTTTTCTTTATTTTGAGCTTCTGCTGCTCCCAGTTTCAGGTATAAATTGTACAAAAAAAGGGAATTAAATCCCTGTGACTTTAGTCTTCTTAGCATTCACTTGTGTGTGACTCTCACTGTATGTTCTGTTACAAACCACTACTTCTTGCCACTAGCTTGGAATTCCGAAGTGGGAATCCTGCCCTGAATACACATTAAAAGGTTCAGTATTAACACGAGGCCTGTAATAAATGTCCAGCAATGTCGGCAACACAACTGCCATCTCTTGAGGACTGACTCACTGGAGGAGGAGCCCCTTTTATGGTAGTTTGAGAAATTAAAATTAAGACTTGCCATTCTGTCAACTGTTAGCAAACGTGGCATCTATCCTCCTCCTATTGTCTGGCTAGAATCTGTGTCTGAGGCAGGGAGCAGAGAGTAGCAATTTTGTTAGGTGATTTAGGCAGGGAGGTTCTGCCCAGCAATAGCTTCTGCTACCATTGCTCTCCATATGCTCAGGCATCTGATGTGGATAGTATTTACATAATAAAAAGAACACATAAAAATGAAGACACTAAATGTGGGTCCTCTGGCACTGTAGCATCCCTTAAGCAGTACTGCTTTTATTCCGTGAATGAAATTCAATACACAGCCAGCAGCAGCAAAGGATGTGGAGTGTGTACCTCTATCTGTGCATGCAGGAGTCGTGGCTGTTCAGAAACAAAGGCTTATTTGTTTGTTTTGCTCCTCTTTCAGTAGCTGTGATGGATAGTCCTGCAATTCCCACGTTTCTTTAAATTGTTTTTTCCATGTGCACAGCAGGGGTGTGGGGAGAACAGGTGTGTATTTGCTAGACTACTGGTATTTAAGTGGTGATCTGGGAAGTGTTAGGTTTATCTTTCCTCCTTTTTCTTATTAGCAGTCTTTTTTTTTTTTTTTTTTTTTTTTACACTCCTCTACCCCCTTTTATTTCATTTTTAATACCAGCTTGTTTGAATTTCTTCATGCATCTGTTTCTTAATTTCAGTTAATTTTAACTTCTTCCCCTGATGTAGATTAGTCATCTATATATATACTAGGCACTTAAGACTGAATTATTTTAATGAGTGGGTGGCTTCTCTGTAATAGACCATCAGGACACCTGTGTCTGTAGCCTGTATCTCTTTAGTCTCTGCCTCAGAGACATGGAGAATGTAGGCCCTAGAATACCCAACACCATGTTCAGCAAGTTTGGCTTTCAGAAATCTGTCACTCTTTCTCCTGATCCCTCTGAAATCACATTATTATTTTTTTTTTCTTTTGGGTTAAATTACTCAACTCAGCAAGAACCCTTTAATAAAAATTAAAAAAAAAATAAATTAGGAGATTTGACAGCTCATGCTTGCTTTACATGTATATTCTTATTCACAAGGTATGCTGCATTCTTCTGAGAAGATGGGGTGAGGGGGGACCCTCTGGGGCAGTGGAGATAATGAGATAGTGGAGACCACTGAGCATGGTTGGGGGAACAGGCGGGTGGAACAGCAAGGTTTGGCAGGAGAGTTACAGCAGGAAGCCAAAAGCCTGTATCTCCTGCATAAAGAGTGGCTAGGCAGACCTTCTGACTGAAGAGGTCTGGTGACAGAGTGCACTGCTACTTAGAAGGATACTAGTTGATTAAAAGCAAAGAGACACAGTTGCTTTGAGCATTCTCCATTTCAAAGGAAGCATTCTGAGTTTTATTCAGACAAAATCAGGTTTTCTTACATTTAAAAGTCTTTCAGTCTTTTTTGGAGAATATCCTCTAGAGGAGGTCTAGATGGTTCTACCTCAGAGCACTGGCCAGCTTTTTTCTTTCTCTCTGTCAGCTGTCATGCTCATTGTGGTACTCTCCTTCCACAGAAGCAGGTCTTTGTTCAGATGTATTACCTGGATCTGCATGATTTCCCCCCCCACCAGATAACATCCTTTGTCCTTTTACTGCCTCTGGGAATTTCCCCTGCATTGCCATCATGCTAGCAGTGTACAGACCATCTTCTGTCTTCTCCTGTGGGTCTCTGTAGTCCTTAATCCACTGATTGAGCCCTCATAAGTGATACACATTCTCATAGCTTCCAGATATACCACAGGTTTGCTAAAAATCCCATGCTGTTTGCATATGTTGTGTCTTACACATAACAAGGTATAGCAGAACTGCGTCCTCACTGCAAGCACTGTGGGCAGTTTATACCATAACGAGGTGTTACAGATGCTTCCCCTCAGCCAACAGGTGGGTGATGTGTTTGCATCAATAGAAAGTCCTAAATCTCAGACTACATTAAGTAATAAATTGATAATGTTTATCAGAGTTGCTTTCACTGGTTTAGGTAGTTTGTTGAGTACAGGCCCAAAGGAAAATAATTACTCATAGCACTAAAGTGTGGCTAAAGATGGAGAATTTATGTATGTAAATCTGCATGTTGTTTTGGGCATTGCTTGTTTTATTTTCAGAACTTGTTTTTATCTAAAAGATGAGGGCTGGATGAATTTTCTGATAGGAAAAAATAGACTGTTTCAAGTAAGCAAAAAATTATAAGAAACATACCTTCAGGCTAGCTCTTCAAGTTTTAGCTACACAGGTTAACATTTCTTCAATCTTAACACTTTTACATTTTATAAGCAGTTTTGTAAATCTGTTGTCTTCAACAGGTAAAGCAGGTGTCCAGTAGTGTCAGGGCTTTAGACATAAAAGTTACATTCAAGCTTTTCCTCATTATTTGAAAGCTTTGGGCTCTGAAAAGCACCAGTGCAGCATAAGAAATTTATATTGTGATATTTCTATCAGTTTTAATCTGCCTGTCAGAATTTGAGGAGCATCTGGATGAGGCTCTTACTTGTATGATTTAATTTTAGGAAGTCCTGTGAGGAGCAGAGAGTTGGACTCAATAATTCTGATGTGTTCCTTCCAACTTGAGATATTTGTGATTCTATGAAAAGACAGTTTGTGTGACTCAGGCAAGAAATAAGCTTTAATGTTCTTGTGTTGAATTGTGGCCTCAAGTAATGAATTTCTTTCTGCATAAAGACCACTAAAAATTTCTTTTTCAAAACTGTGTAGCTATATCAAAATATAGGAAAAAAGATTATTTAATGTTTATCTGTTTTCTCATTATCTTGTGTCTACTCTGGTATAATTAAAGTACCAATGAAATTATTTTTAAGTGCAGGGAGTAATTTTAATAGCAGTTGAGTTTAAAAAGTAGTGGAAAGAAACTAAGTTGTATGTCACATCTCTTCAGATCTTAAGTTAATATTGAAAATTCTGTAGTTTACTTGTATAAAATTACCATGTAAAAACATCAGTAGGCAAAATATAGTATGCATAATGGAAGCAAGTTAAATGATATGAAGAATGCATTGAACAAATAGCTAGGAGGGACGTGTACTTATACATAACCATTAATGTAACTCCATAAGTGTACTTAATTAGACTTAATTACGGTACTGCAGAAGACAACACAGAAGCTGGGAGATGTGAAAGGAGACATTTTACATATTGCTGTAGGGATCATTGTGTTTATGCAAGATATTGACATGGCTTTACTCTAAAGGGCTAATTGAAACAATTGGTTTTGACTACACTAGCAATATGGAAACAGAGCAGCTGAAACAACAGCAAGTACCCTAGGAGTGCTCAGAAATCAGAGCTGTCATCTGCTCTGATTTGCACATGTCATATCAAAAGAATTCATATGCTGTGCTCAGAACTTCTTAATCAAAGCAATGCACGTACACCCAGCCCCAAATCTCATCAGAATATTTTAATGTCACCACGAATAAACCCCTGCTCAATTCTGTCAACGTGCCCAGAAAAAAGAAGCAATGATAAACTATTGCTATCCTGAGTCCCCCAGCTGGGAAAGGGCTAGGGCTTGACACTGATGTCAGTTACATGGACATAAATCTTTAGAGATTTTGTGGCAGTTAGTGGTGTTACTCCAGTGGAGAGTTAGCTGATTGGATACCGAAATTAGGTCTACAGTTCATCAAATCCACCAAAGGCAGGGTAGGATTGCAGATACTGGAGTGAAAGGTACATTTTGTAAAGTTAACTGTGCGATATAACAAGTTGTCTCTGTGCTGTATTTTTCCAATCACAGAGGTTTTGAAATACAATGATTTTCTTAAGACAATAGCAAAGTCTCCAACACTCTCCTACAGTATTGCTCTGTCAAGTTAGGACATTGCAGTGTGGGTAGGTGGAGAACTAATTGGATGATCAGGCTCAGAAAGTAGTTGTTAATGGGACATACTCTGCTTGGAGGCCCCTGACACGTTTACCATAGGGATACCTACTGAACTTGTCCTTTTCACTGTCTTTGTGAATGGCTTGGAAGAGGCAAGAGAGGTGCCAGTTCATAGAGTTTCTGAATGAGAAGCAGAAGGGCACACAAGAGAACAAGAGCAAACATGAAGTCCTGCAGCTGGGAAGGAAGAACCTGGAGCTGTGGTGCAGGCTGGAGGCTGCCTGGCTGGGGAGCAGCTCTGCTGAGAGAGACCTGGGAGTCCTGGCAGACAGCAAGCTGGGTGTAAGCTTGCAGTGTTCCCTGGCAGCAAAGGCCAGCAGCATCCTGGACTGTATAAACCATGGCAGAGCCAGCAGATTGAAGGAAGTGCTTGGCACTTCTGAGACTGCCTCGGGACATCCTGTCCAGTTTTGGGCCAGTCATACAAAGCAATTCAGCAGAGGGCCACCAAGATGCTTGGGGGCTGGAGCATTTGTCCTGTAAGGTAAGGCTAAGGAAGTGGGGCTTGTTGCCTACAGCTGCCCTAACAGCAGCTTGCTGGAACCCAGGAGGAGGTTAAGGAGAAGACAGAGCCTCTTTCACAGTGTTGCATAGTGGGAGGACAAGAGACGATCAGCATAAGTTGGAACAGGAGAGGTTCATCTTGGCTAAAAGGAAAAACAGTCCAGTAGTGAAGGATGTTGCCCAGACGGCTTGTGCAGTCTTGAAATTTTCCATGATCCGACTAGATAAAGCCCTGAGCAACCTTGTCGGACTCCACAGCTGACCCTTCTTTGAGCAGAAGGTCCCTTCCAAGCTCAGTTATTGTGTGGTTCTGTGATGTGAGGATCATTTTTAAAACTAGGTTTTCAGAGTGTTTTCATAGTCCTCACTTTCAGGAGTTTATTCAGGAAATTAATGCAGGGAATAATAATGGAGAAGATTGAGATTTAAACAAAGATTTGAGAATAACTTTTCTAAGAAGCAGCCAGAATTTCTGGAACACTTTTTTGTTTTAATCATAGACAGAGTTTGGGGAGGCGCAAGATGGTGATCAGAGAATCATGTCGTGACATAATCAGGTAATGACCCAGGAGGGTCCCACAGAGATGCTGAAGAACCTGTGCTGATCTCTGAACCATAAAACCACTCTACTTCCCCCTCCTTCTGTTTACATCACTCCTTACAGCCCTGGACATGAACCTTCTGGATGGGAAGAGTTTTGAGGTATGATGGATCTGGGGGAAGGAGAGGATTAGGGGGATCCTGATTTGCTAAGACAAAGAATACTTTACACATCCAATACTGCTTACTGCTAATTAATGCAGTTAAGGGGCTAGAAGACATAAATGTCACTAGGATTGCTGTTCTCAGGAAGGTTGACATCTAATCCAAAAGAAAGGAAAAGAGCTCTTCTGTGCTGAGGGCTTTAAGTTTATAAGCATTTTTAAATCAACCACAAACTTAAGACCTTGGGCCAACTCCTTACCTAACAAGGAACCACGGCCTTCTGTGAAGTAAATCTGATTTATACTGATGGAGCATGAAGACCTAAGCCCCGTTCTAGGTGGAAGGAGTAGGCAAATGTTCCTGTATGTGAAAAAAAAGTTTAGAGAGAACCTGTCTGAGAGTAGAATATTACCTAACACCTAACACCAGAAAAAGGGCAATGGATTAAGAGGTCACTTTCAGGGCCCAAGAAAGCAAAAAGGAAGGGGTTTTTTCTCAGGTCAGAAAAGAAACACATCAATGAGATAAAGAGACCATCTGGCTCCTGGACTCCCAAAATGTAAGAGCTCCTGAGGCTGGAATTTCTTCTTCAGGAAGGAATGTTCAGCCTACCTGTCACTCAGTGATAGAAAAATATGTAAAAAATTAAAATCTGTTAGGGCAGAAGAAACTGAAACTGTGAAGTTCAGAAAGGTGAAATAAACTCAGTTTGAACAATTTGATAAAGAACCTCAAGAAGATGGCAAGCGTATTTCATGGAAAAAAACCCATCTGCCAAGAATTCTCACTACACTGAACTGAAAGTTGACATGAGAGTAGGTATCTGTTCTTATGCAGAGAGGGGAACAAAAGTTCAGAATCTTTTTATCAAGTGTGTTGCCATAGGCATTCTGACTTACCAGTCTAAAAGAGTGTGATTTGGAAGGAAACCATTCTGGGAGAACACTAGGAATGTGCTGTTGTGTCTAAAAGCTAAGATAAAGTTTTCTTAAACTAGAATCAGCAGACAAACAAATAAGAAAGCAAAGCCCACTGTAGTGGACTATCACATCTGAAATGTTTTAAAAGATTTTAAACCAAGGCTTTCCACTGCCTGCTATAAATCCTCTGTCCGGGTGGACCGGAAAGTCTTCCTGTGATTGCTAGACTGGAAAATAATAAAAATAATGCCAAGACATTAGGTGATGTTAAAATTTAATCATAAAAGAAGATCAGCACTCTAAGAACATTTAGAAGGATGGTATTAGATTTCTCAATCTTATTTCATTGTACTACTATGAGAAATCTTGTTGTTTATTGGCAATGTTATGAAGAGCATAAATTCAGCTATGTAAGTCCTGCAGCTCTAGTGTTGGGTTAGTGTACAACGCACATCAGGTGGATCACCTTTCTGCAGCCAAGGCCCAGTGCTTTGGAGGGCTCCTCCTGACGATAGTGAGAGAGTCCACCCCCCAAAGAACTTTGTGTAAGAGGCTAAAGCTGACAGAGTTAGTGAAGTGTATTGCTAACAAATTAGAGTGTCAAATATAATTTTTACATGCATGCACTTACGCACACTGTGTACTAATATCCTGGGGTTTCTGACTGGAGAATTTTAAATGCTCCTGACTTTTGGCAGTCCTTGTCATGTTCCCAAGGTTGAATACTTGATCTTTCCAGGTATTTTTAAGATCTTCCAAGAGTTAATATGTTGTTATTCTGCCAGATAAATTTCTGGGAAGTGTGCATGGTGCTTACAGATTTTAAAAAATGTTTTCCAAAGATTACTGACACAACTAAAAGCAAGTTTTATAGGCTCCTTAAGTAGATCTTATAAATATGTTTGCAATATGGGAGGCTGCAATTGGCTAGTGGGAAATCTTGGATGCTGTTTGTTTCCTTCCGGATAGAGGAACCAAACTCTCTCAGGAATAAGTTCCATAGATTTTAGGATACTTAGAAAAGCCATTAATGTAGTCTGGTTTATTTATTAGACTTGTCAGGCATTTATGTGATCTGAAATCAGATCAGTGTGGCACATGTCAGATCTGCTTTGCATGCTCTAATTATGCAATTTATTTGCTGTATGCATTAAACCAAAGCATTCAGAATACACTGGGTTGTAGGTGAAGGCAAAACTAAGCAGTCTTGATTTTACCTGTGTCTCTATAAAAAAAGTATTCCCGAGCTGCATCATTCAAGTTAAGGTATGCATCCAGCTTTTTATGCTAACTTTAAATTTTGCACCTCCACCCTGTTCATTGCACTGATCCACAGAGACGTACCCAGTGGTGCTCAGCATATCAGACTGCTCATCAGAACCTACTGGAACTGGGAACTTTGTGTCTCACAGGGCTGCTTCAGCCCCAGTAAAGGTTTGGTTTGAAGTGCTTGTGCAGACTAGAGTTATATACAGATAAACGGAACAACAGGACTTTCTTGATGTTGACCAGAGAAAGTTTATTTTGTGAAATGTTAAAAGCCAAGCTCTTCTATTTTAGTATATGTATTTGTGATTGTTTTTCAGAAAGCTTAGATTTATTTCTCCAGAAACATGTTAGTAAGGATCCAGGAATAGAGATTTTCATCAGAATGTTGTCTATACAGACTTACTCTATTTAGCTATAAATTACTCCTCCGAAAAAAGTGTAATTGGTCTTTTATACTGAAGATAAAAGATGTTATTTGCTCACAGTTACACTAAAGATAATCAGTAACTGATGCCATAGTGGTTCAATTAAGATGTAGAGTGTCAGTTGCAAACTCAGAAACTGGTCTTTTATGGGACACATCCACATTGCAGAGTTTTAAAACAACACTTTACATTATGAGTCACTGGGCTTATTATCCTGAAGCCTCATACTGCTTAGTAACTAAGATGTTTAGAAACCTGACTGACCATGGCCCTGAGCAACCTGCTCAAGGTGACCGTCCTCTGAGCAGGGTGGCTGGATTTGCCAGTCTCCTGAGGTACCTTCCAACATCAACTATTCTTTGATTCCACAGATTGTTGGAACTCACCCTCTGGTGCTATTCTCTCCTTTTAAGGAAGCTCTTGTGGCAAGTAGATGTATAAATTTAAATGACAGGAAAGCCGGTGTTTAACCTATTTTCAGCAGGTGACTTGAACTGAATTTTAAGCTTGCTTTTGAGGACATGCTATAGCTACCTACGTAGTGTTTTTGCTAATTAAAGCAAATAATCTTTCATGAATGTTCCTGAATTGCAATCATCTGAAAGCGAGTATTACATATGCAGTAGCCTCCAAATGTTCTTGCCAGAGCGAGACAGCAATTTCTCTTGCTGATGGAGCACTCCATCATGAGAACAAGGAGACAAGTTCTGAAATGTTTTGTACCTGGCAGAACTCCACTGACTTCATTAGGTGGATTTATCCTGAGCGTTGTAGATTTTTGAATCTTGTATGAATATGACATAAAAAGGCATGTAGATTTGAAAAATGAAAGCATAAAAAGCTACTAGCTCTGGCCCCCTAAAAACAAAGTGATAATGCTGGGGATTTATGTTCCAAATGTAGGTTAATTGACTAAATTAACTCCAGTCTTGGATTAGGATAATAGAAATTTCAGAACTGTTTTGGACTAGCAATAGTTTTGAAATTACTTGCAAGAAGGAATTTTTTAATGGCACTTCGAGAAAGTATAGTATTCCTCCTGTCAAAATGGAAATGAATTAATTTATTTTTCCCAATAGAGACAAAAAATAAACCTGCTAAAAGCCAGGACAGAAAGTCTAAACTACTTTCTTGACCTTTCCAGAATAGCATTGTGGACTGGCAAAATCTGTATTGCCTTGGTGCCATGTGTACACTGGTGAGCACTCTACTTGACAGGTTGTCAGCATCTTCAGCAGGACAGTGTTCTGAAAATTCCAGCACTTGTCTGCTGGGTGCCAAAGCCAGCAGTCAGTCCTGGGGATTAGCTGGAGTGCTTGGATTTTGTGATGTCTGTCGCAATGTGATATATGCCTGTGGGTCCACAAGTTAATGATGTTCAAATGTCTTTCCTCCCACTTTGATCCAGAGAAAAGAGGCAAGGAATGGGAATGAAAAGAGGGAAGGACAGAGAGGAAAAAATAGCAGATGCTGAAAAGAAAGTAGGGGAAAAAGGTAAGGATGGTAATCCAAAGAGTGAAACAGAAAGATACAAAGAGCTTGAGGAAAAACAGGCTGCAAGGAAATTTTTCTTCAGGTTATTTTTACAGTTTTATTCTTAGACTGTTTTTTTCTGTGGAGGAGAAGCATTTCTTTCCACATGGTGTGTGCATCCCCTCTCCCCATACAATTTTTTTAACTTTTTGACCACTTTAAATCAAATTTTGTTGAAGCAATGATCCCTGTAGGTTTCATCAGCATGAAAGTGTGGGAGAGGAGCAAAATCTCTTTGCCTTTGGGAGTGGGAGGAAGATGTAGCACAAGCATATGCTGTGTTACGTGGAGAATCCACACTGGAAAGAAGGGCAATGAGTACCTAAGCCTTGGGAAAACTTCAGGAAGGGTTTATACAGCAGCCTATCCACTATGATACCGAAGTAAGTAGGATACAAGGTTTTGTTAGCTTTGTGTTTTCCTAGGTGCTTCCTTTTGGAGAAAAATTGACTAGAGAATGAGAAAGATTGTGAGAGCCAGCTTACTAGGTAAAAGCTATTTTTTATTAACTTTAGCTTCGTTACATTTAGAATTGGGCTTCCAAATGGCTCTCTCAGGATGTGAAAACAAGAGCTGTGATAAACAGAAAAGTGGAGAACTGAGCCTTCTCTCTGAGAAAATTGATCAAAATTTCAGTATGAGTTGTATAAGTAAACTGTTCTTTTTATTACAGCCTGCTCATTTTTCTTATGTGGAATTCAAAGATAAGGTTTAAATATCATTATCCAACAGACCCCTGTGTTCTTTTAACAAACATATTCCACTTTCCTAGGCTATTTGAACCACTTCACAAGGTGCATATAACCATCACGGATGGCCACTATAATTTTAGGGACTATACTGTGTGAAAATACAGTCTCGATCATGTGGCAGTATACAACACAGCTATTCAGAGTATAAAAACAGTGAGAAATACTACATTTTCTGTTTTGTAGGGTTTTTGTATAGAAAGCATTTACAAAATTACAAATTACAAAAATAATTTGGAATGCACTATAAAAACAAAACATTTTTTTTCACAGTAATCAGCATTCCAAGACCAAATACAGTGCATTTACAGAAAATCATAATATATTTTATATTGCTTCATGCATCATGAGCAAAATTGTCTGCTTGATTCATCTACCAGAATCCACAGTATGGTTGCTAACAGTAATTTTAAGAAAAGGAGCACAGAGAGAGTTTCAGTTATTATGAGTGAGTGCAAGCCCAAAGGATAGAAAAAATGTGTTTTGACTGATATGCTAAGTATTGTTGATATCTACTCCATTAAGAAAATAATTGCATCAAATTTTTTGCTGAGGTATTTTGGCAAGGCAGCAACAACTGAAAGAGATTAATTTAGATGATCATACAACTCTGTCCATGTTTCTTCCTCAGCAATCCTAAATTCTTACCCTGTGCATGATTTAAGCCAAATGGTGTTGAAGAGAAGGATGCAGGGTAGAGACCATAAACTTTATGTTGTAACTGTTGCAGCAGAAGAAAGTAGATATAATCACTGTGCTCTACAGCAGATCCTCAGAACATCATAGTACCTTGACTCTATGCTTTAAAATAATGCCTGTAAAGAAGAAGACCACTTACAAAGCAGAATATTTTACAAGACATTAAAAAAAAAAAGTTGAAAGAATATTTTTTCACTTAATGTGAGTATGTCTGGCATTTCAAGTGACTAGAAAAATTGTCTGGGTGTAATTTGTTTTCTTTACAGACCTGCTTTAATCCACAGCTGTAGTGCTTTATCTTGGAAATGGAGAATAACACCAACACTAGAGGCATATGCTGACTTTAATTAAACTATATTTTTATTAATGCAAACTTTACATCTACGATAGTTAAGGCTGAACTGGTATCAGTTAACTTTTACTGTTTATGTTGCTGTTCATTGTTGCATTTTGTTAGTTTTGGACTGGGGCTCTCAAGCAGACCTAAAGGAAGGAGCTAAGTGTCTAACTCTGACTGAATTATAGGGGCAAATTGATTCTTAATTACCATGGGCCCTTAGAAATTCCTAGCTAGGAACTTGTCAGCTTCATCAGTTTTGGTGACACATAAATACAGGTGGTATTTGTCAATGTAAGGCAGCGAAGGGATGGTTCACTGCACTCCCCACACAGAGGAGCATAAACCAGCCAAGTCAAAGCAGACGTTGAGTGGCTGTAAACCTTCAGCCAGGAGCAGGCAGGTAGGGGGCTCTGCCTGTGCTGAGCCCACCTGTTTGATTGCCCTCCCTGGTTCAGGGAAGGTCATTCCTTACTCCAGATTAACTCCTAATCATTCTTGAAAGCTATTGCAAGCCAGTTTGCTGCTGGCTTGCTCTGGTCAAGCCCTGGCAAAGCAGCGCAGCTGAAGCAAAGTTTCTGCTGGTTGTTGGATGGTCTGTGCAGGGATAGCAGCAAAGCTGGTGGGCAGCAGCACCTCCGGCCTCATCCTGACTTCTGTGGGAAGGCAAAATGCTGCTGGTGGCTAAGGGGGACAGGTAGTGCACCCCACAGAGGGCTGGAGTGAGTTACAGGGTGGTTGTGAGTGGAGCAGATGCGTGGGACGTGGGATAAGTGGCTGGAGGGCATCATGAGGTTGCCACAAGTGTTTGGGGGATGCTGTCCTTCCCAAGGGTGTCACCAGCTTCCTGCAATGTGAGCAGTCCAGGGTGTCCCCTTACCAAAGAACAAAGCCCTGCGTGCATGTTCTCTGGAGCTAATGATGCTAATCCAGGGGAGAAGGCACCAGGCCCTCAGGAGAATGTGCCAACATCGTTATTTATGGGCTATTGTAGTGGTATTTTCTCATTTTTATGGTGTGTTAGTATTGCTCTTCTCCCTGAGGGTGCTAGTTTGTTAGTTTTCAAATGAGAATAATATGAAGTTTACAAACATAAATGTCAGAGGCTGAACTACCTACTATAGAAACAAAGCCCTGGAAAGAGCATTCATCCTAGAAGCCTGAGTACTTGGTCTTTGAAATAAATTTGAATGTATAAATGGTTGATAAACTCTGTGCCATTTTCAGAGTGTTTTGTAGACTGAACCTGTTGATGTGTTGAAGAATACTGTGTTGATTAGCTTGTACAAATCTGGAGTATTGGGCTTAGCAAATTAACTCTCTAGGAAACCTGAAGTATTCTCATGGCTTTGAAGTGATAACCTAGATGTTTGCATGTGATTTTTCTGACTATGTGAGAGCCTTTTCTGCCCCAGAAATCCCACTGTTCCAGTCCTCAGTACCTCAGCAGATTTCCTACTTTGTTTTAATGGTATTTTCTTATATATAATTAAAGGTGTGGTTTATGTGAGGATTTATTTTCTTGTTCTGGTAGTTTTTTATGGTCTGCTTGAGGTGTGGAGTAATCAGATGAAAAGACAGTGGCTTTCAGGCTTTTGCCCAACTTTGTAATTATCACTCATAAGTTAAAAAAAAGTTATTCTGAATATTACTTTTCCCCCCAAAGATCATGACATTTCAAAATAACATGATCTTGTCACATTTTTAGTGATTAAAAAAACCCCAACAACCTATGTTTCAATTGTTTTTGGCATTTTGATATGTTATGTCAGGGTGTATCAGTCACGTCCTGGCCACATGCAGCAGTGTGATTGACAGAACTGGAGGAGCACACAGCAAACCCAGCTGTTCTCTTTCTAAATAAGATGTATTCAAAGAGATGTGAACACTCCTGCTTCTTCTCTCCTTCAATGAGGTTTACCTCTCCATGCATACCCCCACATCTTTCCATCTCCCTCAGCTCCTTTGTTGTCACAGAAGCCCCTTGGCCACATCCATTCCCTGGCCATAATCTCACTGGTGCCTGCCTTACGTACAGGGGCTCAGGGCTTTCAATCTCACTGCCTTTGGGTGGAGTGCTCCCACTGTTCCCTCCTGCTCAGGAAGCCATTCCTGCTGCTGGGAACACCGGCCATGGCATGGCAGTACAAAAACAACCCAGACCACCCAGCAGTGAGGGCTGGACTGATAAAAAAGCCAACTTAGGCTTTTATCTCCGCTTGAGTTTTACAAACAAAATGATTTTGCTTTCCACGTTTAGTCTCAATGACATTGAAAACCAGTTGTGCTCCCACCCTGCCTGGCGATGTGCCTGGAAGAGAGGTGCTCCCAACAGCTTTTGGGTGGCGGCTGCTCCTGGCTTTTCCTTCACCTGGAGAAGAGGGGCCTCAAAAATGAGCGAGTAGCCTCATGGAGCTGATTTCTCCAAGCTCAAAAGCCATGTAGACACACCACCCCGTTTTCCCCTTCCCCCCAGGTAGTTAAATGAAGCACTCTGGGGTTATGAGGCTGCTTGTTTTGTTTTTAAAAGCTGATTTCCCCCCCCAATTTTGCACCTCTCTCAAGGAGGCTCAAG
This sequence comes from Apus apus, assembly GCF_020740795.1. Lineage (NCBI taxonomy): Eukaryota > Metazoa > Chordata > Aves > Apodiformes > Apodidae > Apus > Apus apus. The sequence continues at coordinate 32,010,601 of NC_067285.1, forward strand.
ATGCCTGTCCAAGGGGCTGCGGCCCTGCTGGCCTCTCTGCTGGGAGGGGATTCCGGGGGCTCCTCGGCACCTGCTCCTGCCCATCAAACACACCTGTCCCTGCCCATCAAACGCACCTGTCCCTGCCCATCAAACACACCTGTCCCTGCCCATCAAATACACCTGTCCCTGCCCATCAAATACACCTGCCCATTAGAGGCACCTGCTCCTGCGCAGACACTAGCGCACCCAGTTCCTGCCGCTCCTTTTCCTTCTCGGGGCCTCCTTTCGCTTCTGTCCTTGCAGCCGCAGGGCTCTTCCTGAGGCAGAAGACAAGGAAGAAGGTGTTTGGGGTGAGCTGCAGGGGTTTGTCTCCTGTGGGGAGATGGCGGCGGGCGGGGCTGGGCTTCGCTGCCGGCTCCCTCGCGCTGCTCGGCCTCGGCTAAACGCCTTAAAAACCAGGCGAAGAAAGGGCGGGAGGTTTGGTGTTGTTGTTGTTGTTTTCTTCCCGGCATAGTGAGGGAAGAGCTGCCGCAGGGGCAGGAGCGGCGGGACCGGGCCTGGCCGTGGGAGCGGGGCCTGGGCCGCCGCGGGAGGGACGGGCCTGCGGGCAGAGCCGGCTCTGGCGCCCAGGGCACTTCTGAGGCTTCGTCTGTGGAAACCCAGGCGTGAATGGCTGCCGGGGGCACAGCAGGAGCGAGCCGGAGAGGGGCGGCCGGCTGCAGTGCCTGTGGAACCGGCGTAGGGCCGGGCTGTGCCCTGGAGCATCGGCGGGAGCGTACCCCGGGTTTCCTTGGTTCGCTTGGACGCGGGTTGTCTGAGAAACTGGTGCGTGTCAAGAGCTGGAGCTTGTTCCTTTGACTTCCGAGTTCTTATAAAAGGACTTTTCCTCCCCCCCTTCCCCTCCCCCTTCTGCAAATCCACTGATATACTCCGAGTTTGAGCTTTATTAAAATGGATTCTCTTAGCTATTCCTTCAGGCTGAATTTGAAGAGAGAGACCTGAAAACAACCAAACACACCCCCCAGGCAGTTGTCGGAGAGAGGGGAAATGGGCCGATTTCTGAACCGGCTTTGTTGATTGAAACTGTTTTAGAGATTTGTATCCACTGGAGACTTGGCCTAATGTGGTGAAAGGTGAAACTCGGGCTTAACCTTTTCACCTCCTTCAGAAATATTTTCTCTTTCCTACAGCCAGTTTTTTCGGTTTTTTTCCATGAAAATCAAGGCAGTTGTGAAAAGCTCTCATTTTCTAACACACTCTTTTCTGTGGCATAAGTTTTAATCTGACAGTTTGGTATTATATAGTATATTGAAGATCAAATGAACAGCAGCCAAGAATAAAAAATGTGAATGAGCATGTTACTTGCAACTAATGAAACTTTCTTGGAATGCCTGATCAATGGTATATTGGAATTCGTTGAGAGAGCAGAAGGGGGATTCAGATTTTGTGCTTCACTGGAATTGGAAGGAAAAACACTGTTTATATTCCATTTTGCTTTGCTGTCTTGTCGTTTGCTTAACAGTGTGGAAGATATTTGGTTGGGATGAATGGCACTTGTCAGTTGAATTTTTCGTCTAGACACTTTAAGTTGGCATTCAGGGTTTTGAGTTGTAATTTGCACACCTTATGAAATACTGTCACTCATACCACCTATAATGAAAAAAAATCTCGGATACAGTGGTATAATTGTTCACTGCTTAATCTGGTCATTAACCTTTTATGCTCTTTACAAAATGGTGATGAAATGCTAGTGTTTCTTCCTGATTATAGCTATGAATAAAGGAGTGCTATGCAGCAATCAAGTTAGGTGATGAGATTTGGATTTTGTTGGTATCCCCACAGTGGTAGCTCCCCAGATCCTATCTGTGATTCTTCCACTAAAACCCTGGGATGCATGTAAAATACAAGTCCAGGGCTGATCTGGAGAGCTGGAAACTAAATATGCTGGTTTAGGCACTCTGTAAGGCACGATTAGAGTTACAAGATCCACTTCATCAAATTGCTTTGGCATTTGGTTAAATTAAACTGTATCTGAAGTGGTTCAAAACTAGGTTAAAGCCAATTGTGCTTTTAAGTGCTAATTTGATGGAACTTGAGGATGTCCTTAAACTTGTGTAGATGTCATTGTTAACAGAGCAGCTTTTCTAAATTCCAAGTGAGGTAAGATGTAGCAGATAAAAAAACAACTCTGTTGTGAGTGATGCCCCAAAATTCAGAGTCTGGGCAAGTGATACAAGCCAAGTGCTTCTCTCATTAAATACTCCTTGTTAACAAAGTAGTAAGTACAGAGGAAAAATGACAGTAAGAAATTTAAATTCTTAAATTGTGGCCATTGTCTTTGCAGTGTGTCTGAGGCCTCAGTGATGCTCCATGCTCCATCTTTCTGCTTCCCTCCAAGATAATAACATGACAGACTTTCACTGTCTTTCAATTGGTTTTATCTCTGGTCTACACGACTGTACCTAGTCCTCTTGCTCAGGAGATGCTAGTTTGGTGACTCTGCTGACAATTGCTTTCTTTTCAGGTGAGGAGAGATCTCCATTCTCCCTGCACTTCCCATATGAGCCCAGTCCTGTCGTCTGGAGAGCATAGCCACCAGCTTGTAAAGGTACTTTGCAATTATCTGTAGAAGGAACCTATTGAATGACAGCTGCTAAGAGACAAATCTGTCTGTGCATGTTGACATATAAGCGTGTGGGAGCTATCTTATCCTTCCACAGTCAGCAAATATCAGCTGATTTGCCTTTCTTATAAAGAACAACAACAGTAGGGGTCAGATCACCAAGTGCTCTCTGGCTACATGTATGCTCTAGTTTATAAAAACTTGAGGAAAATCAGTAAAGAACTAAGTCAGTGTTATATAAACATTGAGGGAAGTGTAGTTCTGTACTGGGCCAGAATTAACAAATCTGATACATACAATACTTGGTAGTGGCTGGGAACTACTAACTTCCTTTGTGAAAAATAACGGTTTTCATTCCTCAAAATCAATCTGTGTATGAGTTTTCACAGCAAAAATAAGTTAGTTTTATCTTTTCTGCATTTTTTAACTTTATTTTTTTAAAAAATGTGCAAAATATCTAGCCTGTGCATAGAATAGCAGTGGAGCTGAAGAAAGAGCCTTTAACTTCATGAGGTGGATCCCCATGTAGGAAATAGAAGCAATAATCTCAGCTAGGCTACACTGAAGTAAGAGCTGTGTATACTCAGTGTCTGACAAGGCTTTTGCTGGGAATTAGCTTTATCTTCACAGGATCCACTGGTGATTGTGAAAACCGTACTTTTGAGACTGGGTTTTTGTCCATGCCTTGTGGGGGTGTGATTGCTTGTGCAGAGGCAGATAAGGGAGCACAAACAAAAGCCTGGTCCCAGAAGCAGTACAGGTTCCACCTTCAGAATCCATATCCACATTGCTATCAACTCCATTGAGCTTTGGGTATGGTCCAAGTGGTTGTCCTCTGCTCCAAACTTCCTCTGCATGACAAATGTGTAACGTGTCCTGAACAGGGATGTTCAATTTCTGTCATCAAAAATTAAATGCAGTCATGTAAGTTGAAATTGTCATGATTTATTAGTTGCATGTGATGCAGAAACATAACATGCTTGAAAAAACACCAATTGAAGCAATATGTTTTTCTTATATCCGCAGTGAATTTCTAAATAAGGCTTTGTATTTAAATTTTTCAATATTTTTTATTTTTAGTTCAGGGCTTGACCCTGAAAATATTTTTGCTTGTTGAATATCTGCTTACATAGGTAATTCCAATGGAAAAATTTCCATATGATCCTTGAGTATTCTTCTATAAAGCAGTCTTTTGTGTACTTCACAGTTTAAGAGTAAGGCTCTCTGATGCGAAAAAGGCCATCTAGTATTGTAATTCTTTATCTAAGGAATTATTAACTATAAAGTAAAATTATCACTTTCAGTATGAAAGAAAAAACTTCAAACCTAATTTTTACCTCAGGAAATTGAGGACTTTTGAACTAATAGTTTGATTTTTCTGTGTTTATTCCCTCTCCCCTTGCTGCTTTTAGGTAAACTGTCACTTGTACTGGTGAAGCTTTTTTTTATTGCTTTGTTTAAAAAATAATAACCTGTATCTAGGAAAAACAAGGTGATGTTTTTTGGGAGACAGAAAAGAAGTAGATCAAAACATGAATTATTTGGTTTTCTCTACTTGAGAGATTTAAGGTAAAAGAAAACCAGCTGAATAGAATTCATAGCTGGGTGTTGAAGACCAGAAATTATTAGACAGAAACAAAGTCGACTGAGATGATGGCTCAGCTGGCAGGGGGTCCCTTAGCTTTTGTTACTTGAAGGCTTTGAAAGTGGGGAACTTAGAGAAGTGCATAAAGGGATAAGTTTTGGTGGTGGTTTGTTTGTTTTGGGTTTTCTGTTCTGTTTCTTTCCTTGGAACTGTAGTTGCAAATCTAATATTTTTGTCAGTTTTGAAACACTGTTGCTTTTGTTGTGAAACTTTTGAAGGCAAGATTTTCCAGTTGTGCCTGTAGAATAGTTTGCTTTGAAGCACTAGTGGTGTATGAAAAATTCTTGACTATTAACACCCCTCCTTTCACACTGGACTGATTATAGATGAGGGCAAGAAAAAACTTGCCAAGTTACTGGAACATTTCACACTGTCTTCAGCCACTGCTACTCAAGTAGTTAACAAACTGTATTTTGTCTTTCACCTAGCTGGCTTTGTCTGTGTCTCTTCAAACAGCTTAATCCACACTTGGCTATTAAAATGCAGTTTAATGTGTCATGTACACAGGACACATGACATGGTACAAGGACACGTGTCTTTGCACCAGTATGTAAGTCACTTAGAAACGGAACAATTGAGGTTAAACTCTTTTCTCCCAAGAGCTTGGAGGCACTACTTGAGACCAGAATCTTGGTGCTTCTTTTTCCATCCACATAGAGTATGATCAGGACTGAACAGAAGTCTAATTTCACATTGGTATGAAAGCTAGTTACAGAAGCCGAACTCTGGTGATGGACAGCATCTTGTTGTTCATTCTTAACAGGCAAAGCATATGAATCTTCTTGGGGTCACCAGGGAAACGTGTAGCCCACTGCCCTTACACACTTCCTAGATTATCTCCTTAAGTAAGGTCTCAGCTGTCAGGAAGGTACCAGTAAGAATGCACTAGACTGTCACACATAATAAGGCATGAAGAGCAATATACTTAATATGGATTTAGTAAAAGTAAATACTGAAATTTGTTTATTAAAGAGGCTGGGGAAGCTGATAGTGCAGAGTAGTTGTGAAAACCTTTTCATGCTGCTAGTTGCAGACAACACTGATGTAAGCTGGGCTCAGGCCAGCAGTGTTTGTGCTAGTAAGGTTGTTTCTATTAGAAAATCACCTGCTGTATTAGTGGGCTTTTTACGTGGCAAATTGTATGCAAATCTGCCACACCTGGGGAACAAAAGCAAGCTCCTGAGATGGGGGAGAGGAGAGGATGAGGGTGAGGATTGTCAGGCTGTATGTAAATAGATTGTCTCAAAGAACAAAAGGACATTATCACATGCTGCTCTCTCCCATTTGAATAGGGAGAGAAAAGGGCATACCAGTAATCCCTATTTAACTTACTGTATCAGAAGGAGAGATATGCTTAATTTACAACTTAATTTTTATAATGTTAATATTTATCCCAGTTGAAGACTATTTTGTTCAATAAAACCACAGCTGAGGCAGGCTCCATATGTCTAAGGAAGGATTTATATCATCTTCATATTACTTAGTAACTTCATTGCAAGGGATCTAACTGCCAAACAGCTGCCCGAGCTGGCAGACTGCAGGGAGCTTGGCTCATGCCAGAGGGCTGACTGGCTGCTTTTCAGCTGAGGAGGCTGCTCTCGCCTCCTGCCCAGCCATCCCCCTTGGGAGGGCAGTCAGGAGACCTGCATGTCTGTGAGTATTTGTGTGCATGTGCATCTCTGCAGCTGTCCCTGTACCAGCTTTGCAGGAGCAATCTACTCCAACTCTGTGTTCTCTATTACTAGAGGAAAGGTAAAAGGGAGGATCCTAGTGTGCCCCAAGAGGAACAGAGACATGAAGAGGGGCTGTTGTCCTGTGGGAGGGGCAGGTGGCTGCCTGGAGGAAAGGGGGACATAGTTCAGGAGAACCTCTGCAACTGAAGGGTAAAAGTCTCATGCCTTAGGTGAGAGGGGAAGGAGGCATCGCTGCTGCTTTAGTTGAAATCACCTTTGGTCCCTTGTAAAGTCCCTTTCTCATCAAAGTTACAGGTTTGCTCTCTTGCAAACCTGATGCTGTGTTTCAGGTTTTGTTTTTTCCTTTCAGCCATTTCCTTTTTCCTCCCAGAAGTTGATCTCCAGTCACCTCTGCAGATCAACATGTTGTTTACATTTTAAAAGGTGTTGCTCAGGCTCTATAATCTTTTTTACAGATCGTTCAGGAATATGAGGACAACAGCAGGAAGTCCCAAGAAATAAAAAAATGCATTATTTTGATTAATACATTCTGTAAAATGTTGCAGCCTAACCCATTTGTTCACAGTGTGCATTTGGCAGAAGGATTTGATTAAATCCAGAAAAGCTATTTAAGAGCTTGTTTCCTGTTTCAATCCATTTGTATTTAAGAAAACAAAGTATACCAGCATGTTCTATTTATGGTCTTTAACAGGTCTCAAATAGTTTTTAATAGGTTTACAAAGAGTTAGATAGCTTTTTTTAGCCTCACAAATTCTGAGTATATGTTCTAAGACATAACAGAATCACAAAATCTGCACAGTGAGTTTTTCCTAATTTCAAAACTGATTTATCTCTTACTGGCTAGAGGACCATGACTCAAAGTGGCAAATAGTTCTCTCAAGGAACTTACCCTCCTGGGTTGACTCTACTCAGGGTAGAGTCCCAGTCATTGAACTCTACAGACAGTCCTTTTGTGACTGTGACAAGAACGATTGCCTTGACAGGTCCTATCCTAATGAGAGCTTAGCTGCCAGTGGCATGCTTTATTAAAGCTTTTCTGACTAGCCGAAGTAGCAGTTACCAGTGGAAAAAGTTTCTTCTGAAGGCAGTGTCTGCCCCCAAGTGTCTTGGAAATACAAGCAGAATCTCAGAAGATGTGGTCGTCTGAGGTCTGCTAGCTTGTAGGAAGTTGGGGGATGTTTTTTAAACAGTACGTAGAGATGAGATGGGGGAGAATGTAGTTGGTGAAGCATGGAAGTAGCAGCTGTGGGATTCTTTTCTGAGCACCACCAAAACCTGCCAAGAGATACTCTGTTTTCGGTATGTACTTAAATGACCGACAGGAGTTAATAAGAGAGGTGTTGGTAAATATCTGCTTGTTGCTGCTTCAGTTGCTACTAAAGGGCAGGACTGCAGCTAATAGAGTCATCAGCAATTACCTGCGCTCAGGGAAGAAAGAGCAGCATTAGGAAGACTGGAGGGATTCAGTATTTCTAAAATGTGATATTTGTTCATGGTCTTAGAAATATTTCTTAAGCAGGTTGTAACAGAAGCAGCCTAAGGTCAGGTAGGTGTTAAGTCAGATAAAGCAGCGATGTCAGTTAAGGATCTTGGTGGGGAGTAAAACAGAAGGCATCAGTGTCTGCCATCACAAGAAAGGAGGCAGTGAAACCTATGTAAAGAAGGCCCCATTACTCCTACTTGAGAAGGCATCAAAATAGGTCCTATCATTTGCTTTTTGTCTTTTTTTCCTTTTGGAAGGAGGCTGAAATGAGAGCAGCAGTGGCCATCATCTTAAGACAGTAAAAGCACAGGAGATTTCCTTAATCTGTCTGTGCAGCTTTTAAGCAATTGTAATAAAAAGTTTCTAAAGGAATGGTAGGAACCCCTACTGCGATGCTGACTGTGGGGGATCTGACGTGCAGCAGTGAGTTCTGGCAGCCTTAAAGTACGGCAACTGGGAGACCTTAACAAATGTCCAGTCCTCTAACCTGTCACTCCCACAATGCCAAGAAGTAACAGGGCTTCACTGCACTATTAACGTGGCTTTTTCAGAGCCATTATTACAGAGGTCAGTAGAGAATAAAAATAATTGCAGTGATGTGCAATAATCCAAGAGGTTAATGGTGCATTTCTAGGAATGGGATGGTCACTGAAAGTCCAAAGTACTTTATTTAATTGTTTAACCCCCTGTTCCACCTGCTTAATAGTCTAGTACTGGAGACAGTCAGCAAAGCTGTTCTGCTGGTAGAACTCCTTTTGTCAGAGTCAGAATAATTTGTCATAGATTTGATTCTTCCTTCCCCTTCAGTTAAACTTATTTGGTCTTAAATATTTCTGGGTGAAGCATTTACGTTATTCTTAGAACACTTTTATTCAATGCTTTTTCATTGAGAAGGCATTTAAAATAACATGATGAAACTTAACTGTTCAATATTCACTTTTTTCTTGATTCTAGGAAGAGTTGATACAGTATTTAATTTTGAATTTTAAAAACTGAGTTGTTACACTTAAAATCTCAAATTGTCCTGCCCTTCCTTCACCCCCCTGCCATTTCCCTAGATGTATCTGCCAGAGCTAAGTGAATGCCATTACTTCTGAATTTAAACAAGTTTATTTGTTTTCTGCTTCAGGTATCACTAGACTTTATAGTCAAGCACTGCTCATACAGAGGAAGGAAAAACCCCAGAATGTAACAAGGGAGATGCTGCTAACTGCTTTGTTCCACACAGACCTTCCCCCTCTAAGTAATATTATGCAATTTGCAAGCAGAATGTAAACAAGCATCTGTATAAATTAGACTTTGTACTGCTTGGACAAATTTGTTCCCCTTAATTGGATTTACTCTTAAATTAGAGATTAATTGAAGCAGTGACCACATACTAGTTAAGTAGCATGGAAAAGAGCATGCCTGATGTGGGCAACTCTGCTGTTCTAGTGGGGTTGCTATTCTTTGAACTATTCTTTAATGCTAGTTTAGTTAGACAAACACTATTATTAACACTGCTGATAAGCACAGTCATGAAGACACAAAAATATGTCTGCTGCTCAATTTACTTTTGGTAAAATTGGTTATACTTGGAAGGTTTGTTAGTGTTAGAAATTACATTCCTGTTGTCAAATGATGACCAGTACCCTTTTGGGCTGTTACTGGTTTATGAAGTTTTATGTAATAATTTCACTGATACTTAAATTTGAGCCCTCTGTCCATTTTGAAAGGGTCTGAGCTGATGAATGCATTGTAGTTCACTGTGCAGGCTGTGGCAGCACTGTTCAGTGTAGCTGAGGACTTAAAGTGGTGCTGCTTCATATAAAGGATGTATGAATGGTCAGGAAGTAGTTTTGGTTATTTATCTCAAAGAGGGTGGGGAAGGGTGGTCTGACAGACTCTATCTAAGGTCCAGAAAGATCCTCTGGTGTTAAGATCTACTGAAATGCATTCATGGTAACTAGTGGCAAAATATTTCTTGTTTTCTTTTTGATTTTTTTGAGAGGATATACTCATGCCTTTCTGCTACACAGCATTCGTTTAGATTAAAGTTAGAATTTGTAAGATACCATGAAGAATCTTATTCTAACAAACATTTTTAACTGGGCAAAAAGTATATTACAGTCATAGCTGCAGCAATATTTTTCTGACTTGAGTGATAAAATCTTGGCCTTTCTCTGGATGTTCAGAGTTCAGCCATGCTTCAAATCTTTTTGATTTGAAAAAATCATGGAACCATCACTTACTGTTTTTCTGATTTTTAATAAATTCTATTACTGTGGTGATTCTGCACATTGCATTATCTTCTACACAGAGGAAAAGAGGCATTTTTAAAAAAGAAATATGCTTAACTTTTTGTGCATGCAATAATCTCCACAGTATTCATTCTAGTCATGGTAAAATAATGCCAAGCACTGAAAACGGGTTTTTAGTTGACTCATGGGGAGCTACTGAAGACTTAAACGTTCTCTGTCTTGGTGTTTTGTTAACCTTGTTTCTATAGTTCTAACTGGGTCGCTATAGACAATTGGAGATGGTGTTACTGAATCAACTTGTGAAGTTGCTCGCTAGTGATTTGGCTGATTATATATGGGTTAGATTCAGAATAAGCTGATAGAGAGGTATTTTTTTTTCTGACATACTTAAGTTTATTAAGATGTCACATTGTCTTATCATGTTCTGTTAATTTAGCGCTATATAGGTTTTGATCTGATGTGCTTTAGCTCATCATAATGTTTTCCAACTTTTGTAAAGTTTGTTACCAAGAAGCAAGTGACTTGGCTTATTTGACACAGCTGTTGTAGCCTAAAGGAGTGGCAAAATTTTAAAAGCTACCCAGATAAAATGTGTATCGTGTATGTACAAACACAGGCATGCCTCATTTTTAAAACTAGTTGCAGGAATGGACATAACACTTCTCAGTAAGAAAGCTCCATGACTATTTGCTTTCTGGACTCGACCTGAGAAAGATGGGTCAATCTTGCCAGACTTCTGCAGAGGTCAGGTAAAGTTTCTGAAGTGTAAGAGTCAGCTGTTTCTTTTTCAAGTCTAGGATAATATATGCTTTACTCATGTCCTCAGTGTGCATAATTTTTCTTTGAATCATTGCAACCAGAATTATTTTCTATGAAATTGACAGACATCTTGCAGGAATGGCCTTTGAAGCCAGTCCTCACTTAGTTTTAGGTAATATCAGTATGTATACACAATTTAAAAAAACAGTAAGTGACAGAAAAGGGGAGATAATTCACAGCCTGAAGCAAGAACAGTCTTTTATTTTGATTACAGTTTTAGTGTTGGAATCTGACTACAGCATGCCCTGGATCTTTTTCTTTTAGCATGCTGTCAGATATCTCAAGGTGAAACTTACGTACTTGTTACAGTATTGGCAAGAGCAGAGATAGGAGAAAGGTACTGCATAAAAAAGGAATTATTCTGAGTCTTCCTTTGTAGTATAAAACCAACCCTCTCCACCCCTTCTTCAAAAAAACCCAACCCTACAAAACCCACTCCTCTAGTGTTTTCTGTTGTCATGTTCTTCCTACCTGTAATCCCTGTTGAGGCACGAGGTGGCGTTCCCGCATGCAGCAGTCTGTTTGGAGGTGCATGGATTAGGTACATAATGCAAAAAGAATAGATTTTTGCAGTGAAAGGGCAGATTTTGGGAAGCAATACTTGGAAGCAAGTTTATTTTTATGTGCTGGTGGGGTGGGCAACGCTGCTGCGTGAAGTTCAGTAAGAGTAGGTCCTGTCCTGAGGGGCAGATGCTCTGAAGCTGCAATGCTGCCTTCTGAGTGCACTCTCCTGCACTCATCTGTGCAGGAATCTGCTGCTTCATGTTTGCCTTCAGGACCCTGAAAACACTTTTTTTTAGTGTTTAACTAAAAAGTAGTGAGGTGAATAAGTGCAAGAGACTTGGTTGTAAAGTAGTGTCAGTGAAGCTTGCTTTGGGCTGACATTTTGAAAGACTTTTGCAGCCTAAAGTCTCTTAGTGGGTATTGCTTGCTTTTTGACATTAGTAATCAACTAATATGAAATACAGAACAACTTCCCCATCCTTCCTGAAAGAAATAGAGTTATTGGGAGGGAAAAGTTATACAAGTTAAAAAGAACATGTAAAAGTTTACAGAGAACAGGACTGTAGTGGAAAGATAAAATGTTTTGCCTGGAGAATTGACCTGGGTGTATAGTCAGCAGAGGTTCCCTTTTTGTCGGATTTAAGCACTTCAGCCAACTGAAAGGAGTGTGTGTGTCTTTTACGCTAATGGTAGACTCTTTATCCCTGATCTCTGTGACTGTGCATGAAAATGAGGGTTGTGGGGGATGCACAACTGAGCTGGGGAGCATTAACGTTGTGCTGGGAAAAGTGACTGAACTGAATCCATCTAGCAAGTGAAGACTTGAGGAGTGTCTTGCAAGTGTGTGTTGTTTTTTTTTTGAGATCTATATGCTTTCTGAAAGTAATGTCTGATATGTTCATGAGTTTATCAGAGCACTTCCCAGAAAGGTTGCAGTATTATCACAAGAAAATATAAGCTGTTTACTAAAAAATAGAAGAATTATTTTCAAGTCAATATTTTCCACTAATACCAGAGACATTTGAACACTTAGAAGTAATTCTAGGTATCTTCCCTCCCTCTCCCTGTCATGTGTGCTTCATGTCTGCCCTCTTGCCAATCCCAGGTATTTAACTTCACCTTGTAGAGAAAATGACAGTAAAGACTATTGTGCTGCCTTGTCTGTTCCCGTTTGCTGCCCTTTACAGTATGTTTATATAATTAACTTCTTAACTTGATCTTAGATAGCCGAATCCAGAGAATACTCAGTGCGTGATTAATGGCAAATTACCTGTCAACACAAGTGAGACTAGAGTCAATTGTAAGAGGGGAAAAATTCTGAAAATCTACACGTAACCAGAAGTTATTTAGTGCTCAATTGCTGGTCAAAGCCAAGAGCAGCTAATAAAAGGTGATATGATGATGAGCATAAAAAAGCACTAAGATATTGTCTCCTATTGTAATTCATAGCATTTATGGGGAAAATAAGGAAGACCTAACAATAGTTTTCAGTATGAATTGGTAATTGTCCTTCTTTCTCAGTATCTATAGGGTTGAGCCTTGAAAACTTTCTATGTTTTTGAGACAGCAATAAGTGGTAAAAGTAAAATTTGAGGCAGATTTATGCTTCCTCATGAAACATACTATTTGAAGAACATAACTCTGTTTAGTTTCCAGTTTTGTGACCTTGTCTTCTGCCATGATCTTTACAATATCTTACACTTGATGTTTCCAATGTAAGCCAGAAATTTGTTACAAAGAGAAGGATGCTGAGACACTAAGATTAATTTTATTTTACAGGGTGCTTTTTATGGTTTTTTTTCCCCTGCTTTTGTCACAATACACTTATTACTGCAAGTTTTGTGCCAAGTAGTATGACTTAAGGTCATTTCACCTTTACTCTAACTAGTTCCTGTCTTGGCAGATTTTGTTTTTTATTGTTTTGCTTTGTTTTTAAGTAAATGTATTTTCAACCTTTTTGAAAAGGGCAGGGCTGGTCTTTTGTTCCAGTTTGGGAACGACCTCTAAGGAGACTGTGCCCTGGATAGATGTTCTTTCTACTCTTCATACTTTGAAGTCTTTAATGCTTGAGGAGCTCATTTCTAAGATGTTTTGAAGCCAGAATTCAGGCCACTGAATGCCTTAAAGATAAAATAAGTTTACTCTATAATTTTCGGTTGGAAGCCAAAATAGAGAGCTGGGGTATGTTGTTCCTTCTGGAGTTTTCAAAGGGCTGCAGGTTGCATGCCAGAAATGATACATTCCTGAATAAAACAGACCAAGAGGTCATAGCTGAGGCAAGATTATTGTTCACCAAGAGGATGTTTCCAGTTAGTGCAAGAAGCACTGTCAATACGAAGTTTCTTCTCACCAAGAGGATGTTTCCAGTTAGTTCAAGAAGCACTGTCAATACTAAGTTCTTTCTCACTGTTCTGGGAGAGGTTAATTTCAACAGTAAGTCAAATAGCTCCTTTTCTAAATGAATTTGTGTCATTGAAACAAAATGCGTTATTGATGTGAAATTTTTCTTCTGTTCTCTGATACAACATTCTTTTTTCACTTAGATTCAGTTTCTGTTAGGCAATCTTGTCCATGGTGTTAAGTGTCTCCTTAATGTAGGGTCATACAGGGCATTTCTCACCAATGGACCTAGTGTTCCAGCAAATCACCCCTGACTCCTGTGAACCTTTTAGAGTGGGCAACAGCGTTGCTTGATTTAAGAGTGTCAGAAGGTTTAGGGAGGTCTGGAAGGGCGAGAGCACTGCTTGCTTATCATCTGTTGACATTAGGAGACCATCTGCTAATACTGTGTCTGCCTGGAACCTGGCCTGAATCCAGGCTACAGTGGCTGTAGTATGCTGGATTCAGCTGCAAGCCTTTCATTAGCTTTTATCTGGTTTTCCTATGGCCTTTGAACAAAATAATAAGTAATAAATTGGCTGTGATCCATGTATTCTTGTAGCTTTTTACAAAGGAGAAAAACCCCACTTCTTTGTAATGTGTGTTTTGAAGGATGAAAGGAAGTCAGACATTGGCAGTTGTGACCAGCTAGATGCAGAAAGGCAGGTTTTACCTTTCTTAGGTACAATCTCTGAGCACCCTGGTCTGTGGGCTTAGGACATTTTTTGAGACTAAGGTGCTATCTTTGAATTTTTCCACTGCAGGTTTTTCTGCTTCCTTTTTGAACCACTGTATATCTACAGATGGTAGAACTATTGGAGCCTTACCTCTGCCTTGCTTAAGTAGTAAATGCCAGGTATGTGATTGTGAGGGGATTGGAACTGAGCTTGCTGTGAGCAATAGTGGAGAACTTGGCTGCTTATTTTAATTTTTAAGTGACTGTTCTAGTGCCTTTCAAATGCATTTTATATTATTGCAAGGATATTTAATTGTCAGAACAGTACTTCAGACGCTTTTGTAAGTGTTTTCTTATAATCCATGCTTGTGGCTCTACTAAGAGGTTGAAGCAATCATTCTGAACAGTGGAAAATGAGGTACATACCAACTGGTTGCAAAATCAGCTTGTGCATAAATGCAAAGTGATAGCGGGTTGAAGTTTGGTAAACAATTAAATTTAATCATGAGAAGTAATTTATAGATACATGAAATGTCATCAAAGCTGAATTTCTTACTATGATTTCAGGTAAGACAGATGTTCCTTTTTAATATTCGTAGAGAATGGGTGGGTGAAATCAGTGAGACTGTAACTTTTTGTTTTTGATAATTATCAACTTCCCTTTAATATACTATTTTATAAGAATTTATATGTAAAAATTGAAACAGCGTTTAGAATGTGAAAGTAGTTAAGGAACTTATTGTGATAACATAGAGCAGCTATTTATTTAGCTGACGATATTGAGAACTTTATAACAAACAATTGTTTTACAAGCTATGATAAAGCCCTGTATTTGATATTAATTATCCTGTGTGTTTTTGAGCTGTAGTTACTGAACACCTTTGTAGTTTAAACAGCTAAATTTGGCAACTCCATGTATTTTGCATTCTGCTTAACTCTTTTTTTTTCTGGTGGAAAGTTCAAGGCAAGAATTGAAGTAAAGCCATTGAGGCTGACCAATCTTAACTTTTTGTAGTGTGAAAGTTGTGGAAATGTCTTGCAATTTTTTGCGTGTTTTTTACTTTCCCTTCATATACTAAGAAAAAAAGTAAGGGAGAAAAAAGGAGTATTAAGGAGAGAGTACTTTGTTTCTCTTCCGAAGCTTCAGGAGGAGGAAGAAGGTCAGTACACAGGAAGTATTTTGCAGGTTGAGCAAATACAGCCAGTAATGGAATTTTTTTTACCTGGCATTTGTGTTAAGGTTGCATTTCTTACAATATTTGAAAGTCTTAAATATACTGTGATTAAACCCTTTTTTTTGAGTCTGAGTTTGTCAAGCAAGTTATTTAAAATTTAAAACTATTAGTGACTTGCTCTAAACTTTATTTAAATTGAATGAAAGTTGCATTTAGCAAAAGCATATCAGATTTCTAAACCTATTGGAAATCTGAGTGCTCAAGAAACTCTTTGAATTTGTTAAATTATCCATTGCAATTTTCTAATATAAACTAGCTTTCCACATTCTGTTTTGTCTTATTAATTCTGTTTAACAGTAGCTTTTGAAAAATTGATTTTTATATAAATAGGGAAATAGGAGTAATAAATAGGAAAGAAAAAAGAATCATTGTGAGATGCTTTATCACTGTCTTTGTAGAGAAGAAAACCTGAACCAATCTGGTTGACTCAGGCCTGCTTTCCTGAAGTCTGCCGCAAGAAGGCACAGCTGGGAGTAGACTTGAGTGACCAGATACACTGAGTAGGCACGTTTGCTTCTTTGGCCTTGTGCCCTCCTACAGCAGTTAAGGTCTGGCTGGGGTCTGACTCAAAGCGCCTGGTACAGTGTGGGTATGGTAGGTTATGGTAGGTGTGGGTCCTTCTGAGCACAGCCCTGCAGGGAAGGAAGGAGGAGCTTTGTTTCAGCAGACGGAGAAAACCATGGTGGCTCCTGCATCCGTCCTTTCAAGAGGAGTGGTGGGAAGGTGAGAGTTTGGGCTCTTGTGAACTTGCTGGAAATAGTATGAACCCTGTTTCAGTTGTTCTTCCTCTTGCCCTCAGACTCAGGGAGGGCATATTTCCTTTGGCACAAATATGTGCAACAGCCCAGGTCCAGCTCTGTGGCCTTTATGTGTGACGTGCTGGGGACTTGGATGTGGAGATGGGGAATGGCTCGGCAGGAGTCTGCCTGTCTCTGCTGTCTCTGGCAGGTCTGAGTTGTAGCTCAGGGTTGTCCCTGCCAAACCCAGGTTGGTGATCCATCTGCTCTGCTGATCCTGGGATATATACCATCTGCCTTTTTCTTCAGCCAGAGTGTTTCTGTTCTCATCATCTTTGGATAATGACTTAATGATTGTACTGGAGCTATCACAGATCAGCTATTACAGATACAAAAATATAGGTTATGTTGTTGTAGAACTGTTCTGTTGTGGTTTTTTTTACTGATAATAGCAAGATTTTGTACAAAGGAGATGAAACACTATGGAAGTAGATGATGGATTATGTCTTTTTTTTTGTTTTTCCTTTACTAGCTGAGAGGCCAAAAATGCTCAGAAATTATAGGCAAATGAATGTACCTTCTGCATTTACTCCAGAATTAAAATTTCAGCTGGAATAAAATTGAAATATGAAAAGATTTTTAATTTGCAATATGAGGTGAAATGGTGGTGCCTGTGGTGTCTGTTGCTGTAACAATGCACTAAATGGGGGATCCTTTCAGTCTGTGCGTCCTACACTCAAATATTGCTGATAAGACTAGAGGGATGATGGAAACTCTTGTCTGAAATGATGTTGAGTCATCCACCTTCCAGCTTTTACCATATGTGGCTTGCTTTTTCTTTTCCTTCCATTTTTTTTTCCTCCTGCCCATCCCACCCCTTCCCTCTTTTTGTAACATTTCATACTTTTACAAATTTAGTCACCCAAAGCCTTGGGAAAAAGAAAAGGCTGAATACAGTTTGAAAAGCCAGTGAAGATTAGATCATGTTTAATTCATTTTGAGCAATAGACCGAAGGAGAAGAGGTCCCCTTTTTCTCCATCGGAGTTGGTCTGTGTCCCTGTGCTTTCATACAAAGCTACAATCATGATGAGGTTTTTCTAATGGCAAAAAGCATTTCTGTGTGACAGTGGTGTACTAGACATTAAAAAGCAAGTGTAAAACTTTCTGTTAGGCCAAGCTGCTTTTAGTACTAGCTGAAGTTTTGCTTCTTGCACTCCAGAGAGATTTATAAATTCCTACCTTTTTATATAAACAGGTGTTCTTAAGAACAACAAAACAGTTGAGGCAAAGAAAATGGGTATTTACATGGTGTATGTGATGTTATCAGCAATGGTGGTGCATTTTGCCAGAGTTCAAATACTTCTACCCTCACAGCTTTCCCTATTAATGTTTTATAGGATAAAGCAGCAGGACGCAGTGCATTAGTGCTCCAGCATTGCAGAAAGAGTTTGGAAACTGCACTATGGTTGCTAGCAACATTTTTACGAAATAACTGGCTAATTACTGTTAATAAATGGGTACTGAGAAGGCACCTGATAGTTGAATGAAATAAGCTTTTTGCAGTTGTAGGATAATGATGTTATACTTGACTGTATATGTTCATGTAAGAAGTAATTGTCAAGTCCTAGTTGAACTTCCTTGCAGAACAAAAGAAGATGGAATCC
This sequence comes from Apus apus, assembly GCF_020740795.1. NCBI lineage: Eukaryota > Metazoa > Chordata > Aves > Apodiformes > Apodidae > Apus > Apus apus. Next base: position 32,028,283 of record NC_067285.1, read on the forward strand.
TGTTTTTTCAGAAACTTAGGTAGTTGTGATCTATCTTGATTTGGGTGTGCGTGCCTGTTAAAAGTTGTGTGCTACAGTGCTGATAATTTAGATCAATTTGGTACACCTAGGGTTTTCATTTTGCCTTACAGTGTTGGTATTGTTCTTAATGCTGTAACTTTGAATGCTGTGCCCCATCCCTAATCACCCAAATCTGGCAATAATGGTGAGAAGTGGTAGTATGGGCAAAGCCACTGAAGTGAAGAGCTGCTTTTCCAAGGTTTGTCTCCAGCCATTGCAGGCTTTTGCTGCTCAGTGTAGTGCATGAGCTGGTAAGTTAGTTGCTGTCACTCAGGGCAGCAGAATTGGAGTCAGGCTATTTTGTCAGTATAGTGTAATAAAGTCGTTTAATATATGATAGTGCATGGGGATGGATTTTTCCCAAGATGGCCACTGAAACACACATCCAATGCAGTAATATCAGTTTGCTTATTTTTCTGCTGTCACTGCTTTTAGTGATGTGAGGAAGGGGATTGTTTAGCAGTTTACAACACCATATTTGTTTTTTGGCAGGCTGAGCCTGTTTCATTGAATTCTCTTCCTTCTCAGTTACTGCTGCTCTGCCCTTTTTAGTATTTTGGGGTTTTTGTTTGTGGTGTGTTGGTTTCTTTGTTTTTCTTCTGTGTTGGATGCATCACTTTCAATCAGATTGAAGCAAAGGTACATGTAACTTTTTGGCAGCATGTGAAATGGCAATATGATGGCTGATCTGTGCAACTCTTGGAGTTGTAATCCATTGTTTAATATGTCCTTAAGTGAGACTAGATTTGTTCCTGAATCTTCTGAAGTTTGAATTTTTCATGCTTCTATGCTTGTTTAGGTGACTGCCTGCTGGCTTCATAGGTCACTGGCAATAATAAAATGTAAACAGAATCTCTCTGGATCAAGAGAGCGTATGCACAGACTAAGCACCCCTGAAACCATTCTGAAACCTGTGTTGTAAATAAAAGCAATCTTGTGCAGAAATTCATAATGTCATCAAAACATATGACAAATGCATGAGAGTAATGTGGGTTGCAATGCTACATGAAGACTCAGAAATCTATAGATGTAATGGAGCAATTGGATTTGCCAAATTTCAGTAGAACATGCTGAGATGCAATGGATGCATCCAACAAAATAAAAATACAGCTGTGAATCACATGTGCCAACAGTGATAAGAGATAGTATCTGGTACAAATAAGGCCTCATCAAATCTTAGCCCAAGGAGGGAGAAAAATATGGAAAGCGAGCTAAATAAACTGTATGCTTAAACTTCTATACAATTTTTAATGCATTCCCCTTCGGGACTACTATGGGGAAGTACAGTATCTCAAATTATCTTCAAATTATCTTACAAAAAAGCATATGTGTTCTGAATCTACTGCATGCATCAAGCAGTAGTGCAAACTACTAGCAATTGTGGCTAGATACGGGTATTCTTGAACTTGGACATGAACTTAATAATTCTGGGTTTGTCCAGTCTGTCAAATGGGAATTGACATTAGCCATAAGTTAAAGGTTTCCGCAAGCGTAGGAACTCATATAGAATTTCTAAAATTCAGTGGTATTTCAGACTAAGTAAACAAGGGCTATCTTTATGCCTCTAACTACACTAGAGTGACAAAAGACATCAGCTCCTCTAATAAAACTGGTGGCATCAGTTCAGCTTGTATCCATCATCCATTGTGTATTCAGCATATCTTGTGCATATAATACAGCATGAGCTGGGAGGCTGTCCCCACAACGTGTACCTTGGAGCTTATGAAACGCAGTTGTTGATTGTTGTGAAATCAGTGATTTTTGTATGCTTTAATAATGGCTGCAAGTGCACAGATCTGTGTATACGCCATCTTGTAGCAATCAAAAGGTGCTCCACAAAAAGCAGGTTGCTGTGCAAGATCATTCCAAGGAAATCCTGAAGGAGAGGGGCAGTATATTTTAAATGTCATTACTTTTGAGTGCTTTGCCATTACCATGCCACAACTAATTGTTATCAGAAAATGTTTATTTAAACATTAACTCTTTAGTTCCCTGTCTTCAGAATATTCTCAATGGCACCACGTAATTCCTTATATCAGTGAGTAAATAGAAATAATTCTTGAACATAATTTTTTGTACTGCAAATACTTTTATTATCTTGGTGTGTGGTAAATTTGAACTAAAGTAGTTAAGTCACTGAGCAACTTGTATGTCATCCATGAATTTATGAATCACAGCTCCCAGTTCAGCGAAGTCTCATTGCATGGAAAAGCCCCAAATGTGTCTCTTTTCCTGCTCAACCAAAAAAAGGACTCACTAATCAAGAGCTGCAGTACTACTTACCATCCAGAGGTCTGGATGTGCTCAGTGGAAGGTAAGGAACAATGAATGGAGAGAAGTTGTTTTGGATTCAGTCAGCTCCTTCCTGTACTTGAGAGATGTCAGATTTGGAGGGAGGCCCTTGAGAAGGAAAAACTCTTGCTCAGGCCCTCTGCATGAGCAGGAAAGGCAGATGTTTCCTGCATTCTCACTCCAGGCACCACCTTAAGTGGTAATAATTCTGCTTTTCAGAGTGTTTACTCAAGCAGTTTCTACACATTTTAATACACTTAGTAGATCATATCCAGCATGATCTTTAGCAGAAAGCTTCACAGTTTGTACTGGTACTTACAAGCCCAACGAGCTTTGGGATGTCTGATCTCTAATTATAGCACTGTAGTGCTTTCCTTGGCAGTATAAAAAGTGGTCCAGACAAACAACAGCTGTGTGTTGGTTTTATAACACCTTGGCATGTATCACTTCCCACTGACAAATATAAATCCCAGTTCTGATTTTGGATTCCTAACCAAAAACAGTACTAAGTTTTGTGCTCCGACAGAGTTTGGTATGTTTCTTTTGAGATGCATTTTACAACAAGAGCCCAGGTGCCTTCTGTGTGAGGCAAGTTCTAGAGGCACTCAAGCTCTCTTGGCACTTCAGCACAGCACTAAAAGCTGTAACAGCTTATGGGTCTTTATTTGCATGCAGTTCATTTTCCATTTTCACTGTGGTATTGTGCTTTCCAGTGCTTTAGTTTCTGCTTTATCTTTCTCAGCCACCATGGAAAGGGCAGCTTTTCATTGTTTGCCTTTGATGCTGAAACCTGGGAAAGGTCCTTCCTTCTTCTGAAGGAAAGAATCTATGTTGAGTGTCCTAAGCTGTTAACTGTGCAGTACAGTTTTCTTTGCCTAGTTTGCTTGTCAACCTTAATCTTCAAGAGTATATATAAATACGTACTTACTGAAGTTCCTGAACCGTGTTGATAATACTAATCCATCATTTGGGTGCTGAGTGGTGAAATCTGCATGTGCAATTTCCAAATTAAGACAAAAAGCAGTTTTTAAGGATCTGTTTAATTGTTCTTTGCTCGAGATTGAATTATCTTTTTTTAATCAGGAGACAAGGCTTTAGCTGCATAAAGCTTGATGTAGAAGTTACTGCATAGTTTTATGACCTGTATTATTCAGCAAGCCAGACAAGATGGTACTAATGCTCTCCTCTGGTCATAAATTCTATAAGATGCTTAAATACAACATCATTACAGTGTTGGCATAAATATGCTGATGGATACAAATGTAATTAATTTTTAGACATTCATTGTAATTATTCCAGTGATAGATTTCTGAATTTGTCCATAGCATATATATTAGAGAAAATGTCCTGCTGTATTACTGGTACTTGTAAAATATAGTGGCTGCAGAGCCTGAGGTTGTGGTTCAGCTCTTGCCTTTTTGTTCTACAAGCATACTTGCGGTTCCACTAAAATGTGACCTGTACTGCACAATAAAACATGGAGTTAAGTCCTGGGAGTGGCAGCCCATGAGTGCTTGAGAAGGATTGTGGCTAAGAGGAAGTAGGACTGGTAGAGCTGTAGAGCATGGGTCTGAAGTGCCCCAGGTGGGAACCATGGAAGTGTGGAGATGTGGACATTCAGGTGGAAGATGAGCAATATTTCCTGAAGGCCTCTTTCTCAGTTTTGGGACAGTACCCAGCTTCTCTTCTACTCACTGAGAAGTCGGTTGTCCTGCTGTTCTAGAGTAGGTTTAACTTCCAGTGCATCCCAGTGATTTTCGAAGAAAGGAACTGCAACCTCATGACAAGTAAGAGTTATTCTGTTTTTCTTTTTTTAGTTGCAAGGGTCTGACATTTGCGTTTTATTAAATTAGTTGTGTTGTCAAAAAATATCTCTGGAGATGTGAGAAATAAAACGGTATATAGTGAACTTACTTACACATTTTTATTTTGCTATAGCTCTTGAGAAAAGCAGGGATATCATTTGAACAACACTGCCCTAGTTGCATTTCAGTTACTTTGATATACTGTGTTAATGCCAACAGCTTTTAGAAAGCAGTGCTCTTCCAGCTAGGGGGCTTGAAGAGAGCAAACCTGCATGCATAGCCTATGGATTCCTATCAGGTACTGCTGTGGTATTTGAGAAAGGAATTAAATGAGACAATGGTGGTTTACTTTTTACCATTTAAGCTACTGCTAGACTAAATATATGAAGTTCAAAGAATGAATACAGGCAGTGTCCTTTTATGTATTTTTGCCTGTTAAAGGAATAACAGGAAATGCAGCTATGAGAAGGATCAGGCACCTTTCAGCCTTTGACCCCTGATGGGCTTTTTATCTTGTGTATTTTGGCGGTCTGACATTCACTCAGGCTATCTAATTGCCACATGGGAGAGATGAATTAAATATTTCCATTTTTTTAAAGTATGGAGATCTGAATATTCTATGAAGGAGCCTTGCATAATTTGTACTAGTTCTTTAGCAAAGAATGCATCAGTCACATTTATAGTGGCCATAAAAGAAAAACTATATTTGAACTCAGTGATTCATTATTTCAAATAATATTTTAATCTTCTGATAATTGAAGTTATTAGTCTAGTTACAGTATACACTCAGTCCAAGTTAACATAGGAAAACTTCACTAATGATACCTAATTTCCCACAGCACATAGGGGTGTCTAAACAGAGAGATTTGGAGTTTGGGGCCAAATGCCAGTGCATGCTGAAACTCCTCAGCCTAGATACGTGCAAGTGCTCCCCAGTTATGCTGTTTGTTAGCAATGCCTTCTGAAACAGGGAGGCCTCACTAGAAACATAAAGCCTTTTGATCTTCAAAGGCAGGGGAGTATTCACCACACAGTACCAATGAGGAAGGGAAAGGGGCCATCTTAGACATGGAAGAAGCTATGCAACAAAACTGAGAGCAATACAGGCTGATTGATACAGCCTTGAGGTTTGCAAAACCCAGTATGTGGTTTCAAGGAGGATGCAAGGCTGCTAGACACCCTCCACCAGTGAAAAAGTCATGTCTCATTCCCATGTCCCATCTCAGCTGAAGCCTGATGCCTAGGGTCCAGGCTGGGAAGGCATTGGCTGCATTCTCTCCAGTAGCTCATGAGCTGCTGCTGGGGAGCAGACAGCAATTCGTGGGTGGGATGAAGCCCCACTTGCCTTCCTAAAAAATGTGTGCAAATTTATTATTTCCCCCCCCCGCTAATAGTTCAAAAATCAGGTTCTATTTTTCTTCTTCCCCTGCCACTCAGTCCCAAATGCTTCCTTCTTCTGGAGAAGAGACATGAAAACTTTGCAAACTCCTGGCCCTCAAGCTTCCCCTTTGAATTAAATGTTAAATTAAATGTGCTAGCCTGGTTTTGTGTCAATAGGAGCCTCTATGTGCTCTTGTACATGTTGTTTTAATACATTGACTTGAGTCACTTCAGTAAGTTCGCTATGAGCGGCTTCTCATGTAAAATCATGTACATTTGCAAGGAGTTTTTCCTTAGGGTGATGATAACCCCTGAGGAAGTCTTCAGTTAGTCAAAGAAGCAAACAGTCTGTGTAAACTCAATATTCGAAGTCATGGAGGCAAGAGATTTTAATTAAGGTGTCTGTGTGAGGATGCAGGTGGTGAGCAGCTGTCTGCAGTGTGGTGCTTTGCTCTGCAGTGGCGCACTGCGCATCAGTGGTGGTTCATGGCAAGCACTTTGGTTTGCTGCTGAAGTAGACACTAATATATAATCAATGTGACTTGGGATCTGTTTGCTTCCTGTTCTTCCCTTCAGCCAAAGGGACTTGAAATCTGCTAATTTTAATGGAAACTTGAATAGTGAAATATCAAGTAGCTGGAGATCAGCAAAACTGTGTTAGGAAATTACATACCCTTCAGTGTGCAGTCTTTTTGTCAAAGCTTTCTGTTCCTCAGTAAAATGCTGTGTCCAAGGGTGCACTTGCCTTGGAATTTGGAAAGCAAATACTGATCTGTGCATTTGAACAAGTGGCAAACCTTAAAGAAAAACACTTGCCCACCCTTCTTGCTGGTACTTACTTCATAGGTTGTGTATTTATAGCCTTACTGTTATAATAATCTTAAACTACTAGCTCCCAAGATAACTGAAGTGTGACTTCTGTTGCAATTTATCCTTCCTGCTGGAAGGGATTAAATAATATAAATTGAGTTAGTGGAAGCATTGCCTTGAATTTTGCATGCTTTTCAGTGCATCTTGGAGAAGGCTCTTTTGATTTCTTTGTTCAAAATGCTTCTGTAGGACCAAAAACATCACTTGGGATCTGTAAGTTATTCAGTGAATGTTATGCTGATAGCAACAGGGTACAATGAGTGTCAAAACAACCAGGTGCTAGAATGTGTTTCTAGATGCATAGCAATACTCTGGGCTCAAGTTGAGGTTCATGAGCATACTAAATAGTACGGAGGGAGACTGGTGTCAGCCAGAGTTTTATGGCTTGAGAGTTGAAGGGGAAGCCTGAACTCATCCACAATTACAAACTGTCTCTTTTAGCTGCTTTGGACAAGAGAATGTTCAGCAAATTGTAACTTTTTTTTCTGGAAAGCATCATGATTTATAGCCTGTTCTGTTTTGTGTAGACTCTACTAGGGCTGGCTGTGCTCCCTATTCAGTACAGCTGTGCTGAAGGTGACCAAGAGTGTTGGTTGAGGAGGGTATTCCATTGTTTCTCAAAAGTGTTTTTGGACAGCAAGCTTTGATCTGTCTGGGTTGCCTGTGCATTTGGATCCTGGAACTGCAGCTAATACTCTTTCAGACCATCCCTGAAGTTAGTAAGGTGGGGATGTGGTCAGGAATCTGATCACTCTATCTCTAGAGCCACACTGAATTCATAGCTGGAAGGCTTAGCAGGACTCTCTTTACTTCATTATTTGTAACAAGTAAATAAGTTTTAAGCAAGGGTGTGGTTTTGGGATTGTTTTTTTTTTTTGCTAGGCTGGTGACCTTAAAATAGATATGAGTAATAATGGCTTGAATGTAAACATTCTTTAAAAGACAAATACCACTGGAACCTTAAAAATCTGTCTTAATCAGATTCTGTTTTCATTATCTATTTGAAGGATTTTCTATTACTGCAAAATAAGCTGAAGTGCAATGATGGATATGGTGGTACAGATAAATGCAGCAGTACTATTGAAGAGCTTAGTCCATACCACAGATTGGTGGTGCCCAGTCTTTCTGGTTTGGTTGGCCACTTAGTTTCTGCTTGTGTCAGAGCAGCACCATTCCTGCCTCCTCACTAGGTGAGATGGCAGTGTGATGGAAAGAGTCCCTCCTGCAGATGTGATGCCTCAGAGGCCACTGCTGCTGCCATTTATTTGGCTGCTGCCTGCTCCTCCTTGGTCACCAGCAAAAGAGAAAGCAGGAGTGACTGCTGGTGAAGTACCCTGGGCTCTGACAGCAGCCCACAGGCAGCTCCCCAGTCATGGTTGCTCCTTCTGGAGCAGGACGGATGGGTCTTGTCTCAGGGTTGACCTCTCTGTACCCAAAGGAGAAGTGTTTACCTAACACACTTTATCTGTACAAGATGCTATGTTTATCTCAAATCAGGGTCTTGAGGATACAGTTGTCTTGTCACTTGATATAATTATACTGCAAAGGCCTGACTTTAGGCCAGAATTCCAAGTTCTTGTTAGGCACAATGGCAGACCTATGCTGCAACAATGTCTCTTACATCTCAGTTTTTCTTAAAAGAGAAGCTCAAGAACAGAGTAAACATAATAAACCAGAAATCCTTTACAGGTTTCAAAGCTTAGGGTGTATTGTTATTTACTTGCTGGAGGCCCTGCCTTTTTCAGTTCTCAAGTGTATCAGGTTTCTATTTCAAGATGAGTCTCCCTGTGTCATAGTATTTACTAGATCAGGTGAAAACAACCCCATTCGTGCATGTATTGCTTCCTTTATTTCATTGCTTGTTGGTGGTAGCATTCACATTAGGATGCAGAATTACTCAAAGTTAGAGGCTTTCTCAAGACCTGCCCTCCAGGCACAGCCAGCCTTGATCTTTCTGTAGTTACATGTGCAGGCTCTAAGCAAAGAGGCTGAATGGATCAGGTACCCATTGCATTTGGCACAGCTCATTGATTTGAGGCTCCCATGGTTTATATCTACCACAATTCATGTTCATTATTGCTGGAAGTGAGGGAAGGAGCTCTTAAACTACCATCACATTTGTAATTCAGACAAATATCATATGATGACCATGTGTTGCAGTCTCACTAGTTACTGAAGAAGAATATTATTCTAATTACTGTTGCTAAAACATAAAGATGTTCTGCAGCTTGACAGCAATAAGGAGACTCATGCTTTTTTGCCAAAGTAATTTCATATTTCAGTGACTAAAGTAAAGACTTTTTTTGGATGAAAAGTACTTTATTAAAAGTAAAGGTCATGTGCATTTTTCATGTCATAGCTTAAAACTTAAATTTGAGTTGGTGGCAAAGAAAATATTCTTTCTGTGCATTTTTGGGACTAAAATATGTATCTTATTCAAGTACTTTTTTCTAGTGATGTGTGGGTTTTGTTGTTTTCAAAACAGCATTGTCTTGTGCACATGTATAGGAATGACTCTCCCCCTTAAACATGGTGCAGAAAAGCCTCCAGAACTTGTGTATGAAAGTGTTAGGAGTCTGAGTTTGGATGAAGGGTATGAAGCAAATTTCTTGTGTCAGATCCACCTGCCTACAAAGGCTTATAGCTGTGCAGGCTGGGTTGTTTAGGACTGGGATTACCTCAGTCTTAGTCAGCCAGCTGTCCCTAAAAGTGGCCCATTTGGATGTACAGAGAAAAATTACTGGAAGCGTGTGTGGAGAATAAGATGCATCCACCTGATTGTTCAGACACATCAGACTCTGCCTGCTGCTTTCAGCCTTCCGTAAATTGGTGGGTGGGGTTGCTCCAAACCCAGGAAGACAGTCTCTGATGAGGCTTGCAAGGTATAATCCTCCTTGTTGATTACTACTGGGTAGTGACTTAACAATATAACAGAAATAATTGCTGGTTTCCAAACTGCACTGGAGTGCCATGTGCAGCTGCAGTTCAAAGTAGTGGGACAGTGTCTGTTGCAAATTAGATTGCTTATGAGAGTCTGCAGTGCAGGATTGGCTTGCAGAAGAAGCAAAACAGCAATGAAGAACAGTTTAGTGTTTGGTGTATTGTGTTGTGGTCCAGAGACTTCCTGTAGGAATTCACTCTCTTTGTATTACTTAGTTTTTAGATTTACTAGGAAAAGTGGCTGAGGCCTGACAGGGTGTAAAATGTATCCTATGAAATGTTGGTCAGTACAAACCATATAGCTGTATTTCCTAAGCAGTTTATATTCGATGTTTAGTAAAAATTCAGACATGCAATATGAGCTTACTTCTTTAAAATTATCTACTAATGTAGAATAAAATACATATAATTAAGCAAGTATATCTTGGAAACATAAAGTAATAATTCTGTGGTGTTAGTTATTTCAGAATGAGTGTGAAGTACAGTGCAGTAGAATTATAATTTAACATCCTACAAGAAACCTCAGCTGATGTGAAACAAACCCCAGACCACTTCTTGCAGGCTGCTCTGACTCAGGCAAGCTAAGCTTCTTTTTCCCAAGCTGAAAGGTGTCTCCAGCAGATTTCCAAGCAGAGAAGCAAGTTCAAATGTTTTTCAATGTATGCAGTGTGCACTTGAAATGACACCTTGTAGTGGAAGTAGGAGGAAACGGCTTTATAGTAGTGTGACTGGAAGCAGCTGTTTTGTTTCAGTATATGCCCAGAGCTCATCATGAGAGGCCAGGCAACACGCTCACTGGGTGCTTTCCTGGTCCTGGGAGCATTTGTTTCTGACCTAGATATCCTCTGCAGAGGCAGAAGCAAAGAGGCTCAAGCTTCTGCCATCTAAGCTGCGCTCTCAATATTTCTCACTGATGTTTGAGGGAAGCAGTAATGTAAAGGAAAGGGGGTTGCCTGACAAAGGAACAGTCAGTTGCCACGTAGTCGAGGTTTGGGGTTTCTGTGGCATTGTTTGACCAGAGTAAAGGGAGAAAAGCTGGTTTTTCATGCAGCTGTCTACTTGCTTGAACAGCTGACATTAAAGTTCTGACTCTCAACTTGGGAAGGAAACAAAAGGGATGTTGTAAGTAATTAAGTCACCAATCTTGGATATTTTTGTGAAGGCTCACAAATTGAAAAAGACAGCCAAACAAAGCCTTGTTTTTCTCTGTCATCTCCATTAAGCTTTCCTGGATCCTGCACGGGTTGATGGTTTCCATGCTAGCAAACTTGGCATCGGTTTGTTGTGGCTGAAGGGTAGGTGCTGGTGGGGCAGCTCCCTGGCTGTGCCAGAGCAGTGTGTGCTGCAGCCACTACCTGCTCATCTGCGGTTTCCTTCAGCCTGTTAAGGTGTGGACTTCAAACTTTGCAGGAGATATTCAAGCCAGTCCATAAGCCAGGCAGTATTCCCCATGCCTTAATCAGCAAGAGAGTTGACACACTTGTAAACTTAAACTTTGAAGAAAATAAACATTAGACTGTTTAAAAAAAAAAAAGGGAGGGGGCAAAAGCAAGCTTTTGTTAATGGTCCTGATAGAGAAATTGTTTCCAGGTATCACACTTTCTGCTTCCAAGTCAGAATATCTGTAGGTGGAATGGCATGTAACATGTAAGATTAAGTCCATATCACTTTAGTCTCATTTTTTCATATTTGTCAGTAGTTCTGTATAGCAGAAGTCAAGCAGGGATGTCTACTGCTTGAAAAAATAATCATAGAATCATAAAATGCATTGGGGTGGAGTGAGCTTTTAAAGTAATCTAGTCCAACCTCCCTGCAGTGAGCAGGGACCTCTTTAAGTAGATTAGGTTGATCAGAGCCCCATCAAGCCTGACCTTTACTGTCTCCAGGGATGGGGCCTCCACCACATCTCTGGGGAACCTGTTCCAGTGTTTCACCACCCTCATAGTAAAGAACTTCTTTCTAATGTCCAATCTAAGTCTACCCTGCTCTATTTTAAAACCATTGTCCCTTATCCTATTTCTACGTGCCCTTGTAAAACATCCCTCCTCAGCTTTCTTCTAGACTCCCTTCAGGTACTGAAAGGCCTTTATGAGGTCTCCACAAAGCCTTTTCTTCTCCAGGTTCTCCCCAACTTATCCTGTTTTCATAAGAGAGGTGTTCTATCCCTCTGATTTTTGTGGCCCTCTTCTGGACGTTCTCCAGTAGCTGCATCTCCTTGTGCTGGGCGTTTCAGAGCTGGACACAGCACTCCACGTGGGGTCTCACTGGGGCAGAGTACAGGGGCAGAAGCACCTCTCTTGATCAGCTGGCTGTACTTCTGATGCAACCCAGGATGTGGTTGGCCCTCTGGGCTGTGAGCACACATTGTTGGCTCATGTCCAGATTTTTGTCCACCAGTATCCCCAAGTCCCTTTCTGTAGGGCTGCTCTGTATCACATCATCCCCCAGCCTGTACTGAAAATGAAGATTGTCCCTATCTACAGGAAGGACCATACACTTGGCCTTGTTGAACCTCATGACTTTCATATGGACCCACTTCTCCAGCTGGTCCAGGTCCCTCTAGATGCCACACAGTCCCTCTGGCATGTTGACCACACCTGTAAGCTTGGTAATATCTGCAAACTTGCTGAGGGTGCCCTTGATCCCTCTTTCTGTATCCCTAATGAAGATACTAAATGTAATCTGTGGTCATTTATTATCTTGGTCCCTAAAGAAGAAACAGAAAATTTCTCAATCTTCTAAAAACTATTTTCAAATAAAACACCCCTTCATATGATCTCAAGAGTGATTTTAAGACAAAAAACACTAACAAAACCAAATAGAAGTAGTCAACACTTAGAAACGGAAGCTGTATGAAAATAACAGCAGGTGAACAGCTGATAACATGGTAGTTTTTTAGGCAGCTAAAGAGCTCTTAAGACTTTATTTGAATTTTTTTTCTGTGGTGAAGATTAAACATGGGTCAAATCAATGTACAATACCTTCTCAGCTTGTAACATAAGACAGTTTTTCTCCCACCATTTGGATTGGTTTAGCTATGGGCATTGTTACACTGATTTGCATAATACACAGTATTTTCAGTCTGTTGGTTAAGAATTAATTCTGTTTGAAAGTAAAATAACTTGTGTTTTTTTGTCTTTATGGAGCTTAAAGTTGAAATAGTATGTTTTCTAATTTTTGCAACGAAAAAGTTCTAGAAGAGCATTTCTTCATTTCCATATAATTATGAACTTGATCACATCATTTTGGTAAACATATTCTGTATGAACATGCACAGCTGTTCTTAAAATGGAACATGTGGGACCTCACAAGCTGTGGGCTTACACCATTCCAATATTTACTTTAGTGCTTCTAGTGCCTGAGTATCATTGATGCACTGTTGGTTTGGGGTTTTGTCTGTTTTATTTAGAAGGTGTGACTTGAGAAGCAATTACAGTTTTTTTCTTTCTGTGCTTACTCTGCATTGGCCACTGAATAATTCCCTACGTTTTGAAGTTTGAGCTGTAGTTCTTCCTGTCTCTGAGCTTAAACATTTATTTTACGTATGCAAATGATGTTTTGTAGAAGGTAATATGCATAATGCTAGATTAAAGAGGAAAATAGTTAATAGATTGTCAAGTGTTAATTTTTCAGGTAGTGAGTTCTGTCTATTCCTTAGGTATGAGCACTGCAGACTCTGAAACTGTTCTAACTAAAGGATCAGTGTTTTGGTAGTGTCCATATTTCCTTACCTTCTTTGTGTACTTTCTGTAATTTTATTTGCTTTTTTGAAGAGGCAGAAAATAAATCTGTCATCTGTATCCATATTAATTATCCATTGCTTAAAATATAGACACAATAAACTAGTTTTAGCAAATGTTTTTTAGCCTTTTAATACTTTTCCATAGTGTTTAACCATATATCAGTTTAAAAATAAATTTGTTGCTTTTTAGTAAAAAATAACTGAAAGGCACATCCTGCCTTGTAAGGAAGGAGATAGGGAAGGGAATGTCCAACACAATAAAATCTGTTCCTCATTTAGACCATTATCTGCCTTAATGTAATGATATTTAAATTCAGACATGCCTTAATCAATGCAGTCTGGACAGATACCCCAGCAGTTCTTCAGAAAGCACAGATAACACCAGTGTCAGTAGCCAGGACTCAGGGACAGGCTTAATTGTGCATCCAGAAAGCAATGAGACCAAGAGGAGATGAGATAGGTCTGAACTGTGTCTCTCTCTGGTGACACAAGCAGTAGTCATTCTTAGAGAGTTGGCTGTACATTTTTCACCAATAAAGGCAGAATTACCAGAATAAAAAGTACTTGTTGCAAGGGCAAAAGCTGAAATCTTTTTTGCAGGACTTAATGTTTCGTGGAGAGACCCTTAGGTGTCTTTGATAAGAAGCCAGCACTTTTAACATTGCAGCAAAAAAACAGTTAACATTCATTTTTCTTATTTTTAATTTTTATTATGTTTTGCCCCTCCAACTTTTAATATTCATTTAACATTCTTTTGTTGGGTAGCCAGGCTTCTGGCCAACCAGGTTGTTGTCTGGTCTGAGGTATGATCCCTTGCCCCATCAGTAAACCAAGAAAAGCAGTTATGGTGGGACCTGGAGGATGTGAGAATGGGGTTGAGATTTGCTTGAACAGAATTAATTTCTTTCTTAGTACCTCTGGTCATTACAAAATTTTCTTCATTGTTTGTCTTCTACAAGGGTGTTTAGGTACTAGTAAATACCTTCCACCAAAGTGCAGCTACTTCAAGTGAAGGATTTCTGTTGACAGTCCTAGGGGATCAGGAGGCTGGGATTTAAGTGCTTATGTATTTTAAAATATGTAAATGAAAGAGCTTAGAAAGGGCCAAGAAATGTTGAGTATTGTAAATGGTGGTGTGACCAACAAATGACACTTAATTTTGGGATTGTCCAGTTGAGTTACACCTCTCTAAGTGGCACGTTGGGAAAATGAAGTAGTTTGGCCAGTGTATGAGTACATGGCTGCCTCCCAGGAGAAGCTGCAATGTCTGGGCTTAGGTGTTAGGTTGTTGTGGGTTTTTTTAAAGTGAAGAGTTAGGTCAGTTGCACTCAAGGGAACAAGTAGGTGTCTGCAAGCACAAAAAATCTCATTAATATGCAACTCTCAGGTTAATGACCTGCAAGGGGGATCCTTAAAGGGTTGGACAGATCCCTTAGGGAGCTGCAGGTGTTCAGGCAAGATTCTCATTAACATGGGCCCAAAATGAAACAGTTGAATGGAAAGAAGTAGAAGTAAAATGATGCAGAAGAGGCATTAAAAAGGGAGAGTCTCTTCTAGTGTGCAGAACAGCAGGCCAGGTGTTGCCTTGTGACTCCTTCCTGCCATGGGACACCTGTCCTTGCACTGCTCATGGTGGGCATGCTGTGAAAAGCCAGATGAAGCAGTTATTCTAACTTCTGTTGGTGGGTGTTAGGAGCTTTAAAAATAATGAACATGAAATTAAAATAGTTAATACAGGTTCTGTCTTGTGTGTCCAGTGATCTTAACACTAATCCTGCAAATTCCTGTTCCTGCAGAGTGTGACCCAGTATCTAGGTATACATTTCTAATCATGGTAATTTAACTAGTCACATGCAAAAACCTGCAGGGTTACAAAGCACTGTGTCTGTTGCATCTGAAATGGAGGTGAGACTGCCTTCTGGAGTTACTTATGCTTGGTTTTCCAGGGCTCACCAGGATACCTATAGAGTAGCTAATACCTCATCTTTTCCCTTTCTTATTACTGCTGCTTATGTTAGATCTCTTCCTGTATCAGCAGGATTGATTAAGAGCCTGTTGTATATTCTCTGGAGGCTCGCTGTGATCCCTGTTATAGTTCGTTTGTGCTCCAGGAGCCTTCCAGAAGAGTAACTTATTGAAGCAAAATTCTTACTTAAAATAGAATGAGATTTTAGATTTCTTTAAAAGAAGGAACGGTCTCAACGGTATCCTAATTATGATGTAGTTCCTGATAACGCTGTTTCTTTCTGTCATTTAAGCTAGAGAAAGCGTTGAGTGTGACAATAGCAATGGCTGTGGAAGAAAGATACTTCTGACTAGACCTCTGGTACTCTGATATTTGAATCATCTTTCCATGCTGTTGCTGCTGTGCAGGTTTAATGCCTGCCTTGTGAGAAATAATTCCTGCCTGGTTCTTCCCTGAGCTCTGGCTCAAACAGGGTTGCAAGTGTAGGGCTTGATCCTTTGGATCCTTTTTCTTTTCTGTACATGACATGGTGTGTTCTGGGTAGGAAAGAAACTGACTTAATGAGTTAGGAGTTGCACCAAGAATTTCAATAGCTTATCTTCTGGTACTTTTTTGCTGCAAAAGGATGATAAAAACCTTGCTCCACCAGTGACTTCTGTGGAAGAAATTCAGGATTTTCACCCTTTTTTTCCTGGGGACAAATGGTGGGCCTGACCAAGTCTGAAACTACAGTACTGCTAGATCAGCACAGGCAAAGAAGTTATTGTAGGTTTTCTGTTACCTTTTGCAGCTGCTCCTTAACAAGAGGAAGGTAGGTACTACACTGTATTTTTAAAATTTACTGAAGTGCACAGGGGTGGTGTTTAGTTAAGCCTTTGTGAGTATGGGCACTGGCCTCAAGCACAAAGCAAGCTGCAGCTGTTTGGGATGATGCAGGTTGTGCAATCTACTGCATAGACCTCACTTGCTGCCAGAGGGGAATGAAGGGGAGAAAACAAATCACAGCCAGAGTGTGATGCACCTTGTATGGACATAGAGAGGAAAACAGTTCATTTCCACAGCTTTCATTTTAGTGCTTTCTATCTAACACACGTGTTTGGAAGGGTGCACATAGGAGAACTGAGATGTAGCCAGTGAACCAAGCTATGCAGTTTGGATAATTTGTATGTTCTTCTGCTTTTTGTAATTGCTCTTTCTTCTTGTATGTGAAGTTATTTAGGAAGCAGCCTACTTGTTAGGTGCATTCCAGAAAAGGATTAAATTGTGTTTTAGCTCTTTCTGTAGACAGATCAATGTGAGCACAGGGCTGGATAGCCTAGGCTTCTAATGAATTTTTCAAGAGTTTAAAGGTGAGAGGAGGCGAACTCAAACAAGATCAGGGACATCTTGTGACAGCAAAGAAACTGACTGGACAAAGGAATTTAAAATACCAACCCAGAGCAAATATTACAAAGTATAGGTGATAAATGGAATTTGATAAGTAAAGTGTGATTAAGGGAGTAAGCTGAAATAGCTTTCATAATGGTACTTGCATCAAGGCACTGATGTATTTCTGTATGACTGTCTTTTAAGCAATAACTTTTGTCTTAAAATAAGTGTTGCCTGTTACTATGTGAATGTAGGATGTACGTGACAAGTTAAAGAAAACTATCTTGATGAAGTTCTCTACCTTTTGAATTTATCTGCAAAATTGAAAAAGCCTTAGTGTCACTAGTATACCAGTCAAAATAAATCTGGTAGGTAAGGTGGAGGAAGGCTAGGGTTTGTATTTGTGGTTAGTGTGTATGGCTAAGAACTGGGGCTATGGTGCCTTTTCTGTTATTTTACGGACTTTGAAATAAATTTGGTAACTTGCTTAGCCTCCTTGTGCCTTTGTTTACCCATCTTTACTTAATGAAAGGAAGATTCATACTTAAAAAAAACATAAAAGATTGTGAAATTCACAAACGTGTGTTCTGACTTCCTGTGTTTTCCTATCAGAAACTTCTGTTTTAATTGGAGGTATATCTTCAAATAAATTTCATTAGGAAAATCGCTTTATCATCTTTAAAGATTCTTAAAACTGTAACATTTGAAATCCTAGGATTTATGTCTCGTGCTCTTTCAGGCTTGCCTACTTTCCTCTTAAATATCTAAGTAAACAGTGATAGATTTCAATGCATTACTAATAAAATAGTGCTCCAGAGATTAGCATTCTTACTGCTTTGTCACATAAACTATTTAGTTTGAGCAAGTTACTTTTGCTTCTGTGATACGAGATGAAGTACTTTTCTTCAGGGCACTGCTGTCTCCAGACCTGCTGTCGGAGACATTCAGGCATTACACTGATAAGAAATGGAAAGACTGATAGGTAATGCTAGGAATTAATGTTTTCGTTCCCATTCCCCATACAAAGCCAACCAGTAATTATTATACATGAGACAGTGTGGGAAAAGAAACATACTAGGTGAGGGATGACCTAGGAATTTTAAAAAGGATGTAAGGAATAAATTTTGTGGGTGTTGTTTTTCCAGATTTTCAAACAAGCAAAGTATTTGTTTAAAATCCTCAGTGATGACACACCAGGTAAATGCTTTAAATGAACAAATCAATATTTACTTTCACATTCTGCTACAGCTTAGAAAGCAACTAAGACTGTGCTAAGTCTGTTTGTGCCTGAATATGAAAGCCTATATCATTTTAGTAGTGCATCTTTTAGTTTTTACATACATTGCAGATCATGTCTTTGATTACAATAAAACATTAAAACATGACTTGTAACTATGCATTAAAAGGAAACCACCACGTAAACTAAAAAGCAATACATCTTCAGTGTGGTTTCATCATTCCTTATTAATACTCTAAATGGGAACTATAAATTTCTCTCTTCTCTAATACATGTAATAAAATACTTAATGGATTGTGAATGACATGTTATAAAACCTGGCACTAGATACTGCAATTTTTATTAAAATGCATCTCATACATAAATGCTCTATAAATAGAAATCTATCTGAATTCAAAATACACAGAGCCCTCATTTAGGTGTGGCAGTGTGGATGATTAAATCATTAGATGGTAATTTATTTCTGTAGAAACATACATCTGTGGTATTCTGAAGGGAACTCCCCCAACTGCCCTGAATAAACACTCTTAAAGTAACGGAGCATTTTTATAAAAACCACAGGCCTTGTGTATATTCCTAGCTTGATTCTGGTAACTTCTGAACAGAATCCATAATCTCAAAAGCACTAAAGCAGAGTAACTGCTGCAAGTTAAAGCAATAATCATGGGGAACAGGACTGGGGGCCTGAGGCAGGCAATGTGACATGGATCACCCAAACCACCTATTTTTCAGTTTCCAACCCCTCAGTGCATTTCTCATTGTGGTTACAACTTAATGGCAGTTTAAAGCTGATATGGTAGCTGTTGCCTGAACTGCCACTGTTAGCCAAGACAGTTTCTCATTGCAGAAAGCAAGTATAATGCAGTGATGGAGCAAGAAGGAAGTATGAAGCTTTAATGAAGAGGATAAAAGAAGAAAAAAAAAAAATAATTGGTCTCCCAGAAGGAAGGAAGGAGAAGAATCAGAATAAGAGCATACAGTTTCACAGGTCTTAGTGAGGGCTGATGACCAGTATGTTAACTGTGCATTTAGCCATGAAGAGAGGAGATCTGATGAATCTAAAGGACAAGTTTGGATGAAAGGGACCTTTATGGTTCATTTTCAACATGTGGAGGAGTGAGGCAAGAATTGGAAAAAGGCCACTAAGTCCATTCCAGGGTTTTCAAGTGAAGACATCTTAAGCATTTGAATGGGTTTAGAAGCTCATATTTCTTCCTCTTGTGAGAGGGCTTAGTAGCCATAACCCCAAGACAAAACATGGAGAATATCTGCATTACAGCTCAGACATGACAAAATTAAATAATTTACCTGTCTTTCTGTCCTCACTCTTGGTCTATGTGACCTTGCCCGTTGTGTTCTGGGGCTGCATCCTTCTACCTTTCCTGCAACAGGTAGAAACAAAGGCTTTTAAATTATTGTTGCTTTGGGCCAACAATCAGAAAACAAACAGGTTCCTCTAAAGAGCAGTTCTTCTACATTGACTCTTCCAATTTTTGCATGCCCTCGGTTTTGCTGCTTTTGTTAGTTATGTAATCCAGGAAATAGCTCTTTCAGTAGCTTGAGGTATAGAGAGGCTACTAAACAATAGTTTTCATTTTTCTGTGGTCTTCGGGTGCTATTTTCTCTGGATGTGTGCTCAAGTGGTGTTCTGCATAATGCAGAATACAATGAGCAGTTGGGATACAAAAGTTTCCTTCCTATTACTTGACTTTTCTGTGCCATATTTTGTAGTGGGCTGAACTTGCTCCTTGGACAGACAAGGTTTAGTGAAGAAAATATACATGAAAAATGTGGCAGGCAGGTGAGACAGAAGGACTGGTTTCAGATTTATCTGACTGGCTGTTTCTGCCCTGCAGTGAGGGTGAGGCTGCAGTGTACAGAGATGCAGTGTGTACTTTTGGGTGTCTGGAAGACATTGCTTTTGTGAGTTCATTACAGGGGTTTTTCCTCCCTTGCCTGGTTTGTCATCTTTAATGAAACTGGACAGAGATTAATGTGTTGCCATTGCAGATGGATTTGGGTATAATCACCCAGATACTCCTTTTACCAACAGCAACAGTAAAGGAACTTGAGGAAGCTCTTGGCTGATTTCCTGGAGGATGAAGAATAAAACCCAAATCCATTAAAAAAACAGGTGGTGCTCTACAGGTGGTGCTGGGGGGTTATTCCATGCAAACTTTCATCTATATCTCAAATTGGATTGAAATTGATTGTAATAGATAGTGGGGAAGAAACAGGGATAATATGATGGAGTGATTACATACTTTTGTTAATAAAGTAGTTTGAAAATGGTTAATAAGTTTAGTAACTAAGAGTTGCTAGGTTTGGCTCTAAAATGTGTTACTCTGCTGCTCCAACAGAAAACATAAAATAAGTACTGGACTTGTGCTGCAGTCAATCAGTGAAGTTGTACAAAGTAGAAAGAAGTTGAGACAGTTGAGAAGGGGTAATAACTGGGCTAGTGCTAATACATAGAAAAGGTCTTTTTCACCCTGTTGATTTTCCATTACTTCTCTCATTTACTTTTAATTCTGTTGGAAAGTAGAGAATCACCAAGGGGTTGCTGTCGAGTCTCGGGTCAAGGCTGAGCTACTGCCTCTATGTAACAGGACATCACTATTTCATAATCTGCCCTCTGTGTGTCTGTCTCTGTATCACTGCAGCGTGTTGCTGAGGTGGCAAAGCCAAAAAGGCATTTGCTCCTGTCTCTGCCTTGGGAGGGAAGGCTAGAGGAGAGGTAATTTACCTGTGCTGTGGCTCCAACTCTTCGTTTAGTAAAACTGCTATGTAAATTTAGCCAGCAGTACCTCTGAACACTGAATCTGCTGGTGTTGACTCTGCCACTGGGTAAATGTTGATAGAAGATGGGAAGAGTTTGCATGTTCTCATCATCAGATTACAAATACTTCTCTTAAGCTTCAATAACAGCTAAACATCTTTTTGCAAGTGCTCTCCTGAGGGAAAATGTTGGTCTGACAATTTTCACTTTAGTATATTGTAGAGTTCTTTTTCCTTTTTCCTATTATTTCAGCTTCAATAAATTGAGGATTTCATTTTGAGATGAAGATTTCTCTTGAGCACATAGATTAATTTTAAGGCTTTGTTCATGTGGGACACCTGATTTCTGAGGCATCCCCAGTAGAAGTTATGTCCACTTGCATTACTATATAGAATCCTCTGGATTTCTACACAAAAGATAGAACCTATATGGCATCTCATGCTGTAAACTCTGGTGATACCTCTTTGGTATATCTCATAGGGCTTTGTTTTTCAGAGCATCATTATCAGGAGAGGTCCTCCAGGACTCAGCAGTACCTAGGTAGAGGTATCTGGGCACATCAGTATCCTCATACTCAAATGGAAGTGGTTTGATCTAGGTCTATTAAAGTTTCAAATGTTCCTTTCAGGACTCATGGAAGACAGTCTATGTTGATAGCTCTGCTGGTTTGACCTGCTCCAAAGCTGTCACACCTCCTCCCTCTAAGAAACCAAGTGTAAAACTAGCTGTGAAATTCCAGGGTAAAGGTAGATCTTGGTAGCTCCTTGAGCAGAATTTCTGCAACATTTTCTTCACTGGAGAAAACCATGAGGGAGAAAATGCAGTTTAACTGATGTAGGTATACTTGAAGAGGAGTGGTTGCTGCTCTTTCTGTTTTCATCATTTCCCAGATATTCTCTTTGTTTTCATACTGATTCTGTTAGTCTGTAAGGCAGATACTTAGAGTTATTTGTTAGATGGTCTTACTGGCTATGTGGTCACTGAGTTGTTTGGTTCTCCTTTCCTTTAGGGGGAAAGAGTGCAACCAGGTAGGCTCTCCTAGCAGCACCTGTCACAGTGCAAGAGGCACTCAACCAACAGCGTTTGATTCACTTGAGGCAACCCATCTTAAGGCCAAAACAGAAACTTGCCAAAACAAACCAAAAAGCAAGTAGATTTCCTTTCATTAATGCTGCATTTCCTCTGCTCAGAGCTGGTTCATTAAACTGAAAATTGTTCAAAGCAGGCATCTCTGTAAAGAATGCTTGGAGCAAAATTAATTAGTTTTGCTGGGTTTGTAATGCACCTTGCTTGGACTGAAATGGAAATTATTTTTTGCAATAAAGCCACGCCACTTTTTATCAGAATTGTCATTAATTGCAGAAAATAGGAGTGTGATGAATAATTTGTCAAGTCTAATTTATTAATACAGTGACCCTTAAAAATTACTTATTTGCCTCATGAGATGCAGCAGGATTTCAAGTAACATCTGAACATCACCTGATCAGTGTGGGTGTCTGTATCTAGTCTGAGGAATTTCCAAGCTGTCATTTCAAAATACTAAGCAATAGGTGGGTAAATAATGCTTAAGGTTATTAATAAAATGTTGCAGAAAAAAATAATTATTTAATCTGACCGTGTTCACCTTTGCTGGTGCTTTATTTAATTTTTTTTTTTTTAATTTTCAGTTCAGTTTGGAGAAGATCTTTCTTTTGTATGAACACTGTGTGGTGATCCACTGAGAAATGGGCATGGACTCATAAAGCTTCACCTAATTTTAATGCTGCAGCTGTTTCTTTTATACTTTAAATGGCTGATTTTGATACTTTTCAATGGCTGAGGCAAAGCATACCTGCTCTAAAGTCAGGTGAGTGAAATTTTTTTGTTCCTACAGTGGGTACCTTCAGAAAACTGTGACTACCACAGAATTGCCCATCACAGAAACTAGGTTACAGGAGACCTGATGGAAGCAACACCCCTGCTAGGTATTTAAAGCCATCCACGAGTTTCCAACAGATGCACTGAAAAGTTTGGCAGGAAATTCCGAATAGTTTCATTTAATGATCATCAGTGCTCACTTCTGGTAACATCCCCAGGTATTATTTTTTAATTGAAGAATGAAGATACATAGATTGTATGATGTGCGATAACATCTCTTTAATCTCACCCCATGAGAACATTGTCAGATTTCTAAGGTTAACTACAGTTCAGCCTTTCCCTCATTTTCTGGTTCCCTCTGAGAATAATTGAGATGTTGCTATTGCAGTTTCAACAGAAACTGCAATGGTTTGGTTTTTTTCAGGTGTGGGTTTTTTTTTGTTGTTTTTTTTTCTCAAAGACAACTTCTTTAAGACTTCTTCCCACCAACTGTTCCTTTGTCTCTCATGGCATCCTTACTTTGTGGTTTTGGTTTGGTTCCCCTCACTTATATCTTGGTGTTGAATACTCTTTTCTTGCATGGCATTCAGCCAAACACGTAAATACAGTAATAATAGGGACAATTAGTATCAAACACTTGTCATTTTGGACATTTTTATTCCTGCTGGAGCCCCTAATTTCCTTTTTTGCCCTCCCACTGCTAATTTCTTCTGTGTTGATTGATACATTCATTATACTATGGTGAGGTTTTTCCCCTCCATTTTTCCTCTTGTGTGGAGAACATCTCTGCTACCATATCTTATTTTTCTGCTGCTGATCAGCTCATTATCTCTCTTGATAACTAACATTTTAAATATATTTAAGTTTCTTTCATGGGACCAAATCCATGGAAGGAACAGACACTGCTTCCGTGGAACCCTTCTGTTAACCTTGGAAATTATTCACAAAGTTCTGTTGCAAATATTAAATTCCTTAATTTAAAAATCATGTTCTCTGAGTCAGTTTAGCTTTAACATCTGTCTGACAAGATCTTTCTGTTCGTGGTCTACTCCGTGAGACCAAAGAGACAGTCTGAGCCATATCTGTATAATCTGCACTTTGTGGGGAAAGTGTTTTCTCAGTGTTTCACTCCCCAGAAGTGGAAGAATTACTGTCCAGAACTGTGTGCACACCTTTCTAATTACACATTGTCTAATCCAGTCACAAGTGGGATGATAACAGTCAATCCAGCAATATTCCAATGGTTTTGCTGGCAATTGCTGTTCCTTTTGCTTCCTCCAGCTTGCTGGAGCTGCATGCATGACTTCAAACACCTTGAAAAGGGGAGGTGGTGGCGATGATACAGAAGAGTAAAACCTGAATGAAATAAGTACAGGAGACTGGCAGTTTTATAACATCCAGAAAAGCATGTTCCTGTGATCTACCAGTGCATTGCTGAGCAGAAGTAGCTTTGAGAATCTGTTGGGATGTTTGTTTACAAAATTAAATATGTCTGTCTTATATTTATCCTTGATAGGTGTTGTTTTAAGTGTGTGATAACTTACTGTGTATTTCTCAACAGATAACAACTTAGAAGCTTAGAATAGCTCAGCATTCCTCAGGAAGGAAACTAGGAAATACACAGAACTGTTTCAGCTCTAGCTGGTGTCACTTGCTCTTAATTCTAGGCTTCCTTCTCACAAAAGCTCCCCTGCGCTCTGTTTTCATTACGCTTCTTCCTGCAGAAAGGTTTCTGTGTAGCAGCACACACTGGACTAGTAGTTTTCCTTACAGTACTGAGCAAACGTGCTGGATACTGTCAAATCACAGTAAACTGATGAGCTTGGTTTTTCACTCTGGTTTGGCATAAAGAGGATTGCATTACAGTATTTGACATAGGTTGTTGTTGCAGCTGAAGTGTCATGGAAAATGACTGTTTATGTTGTTGTCTGCCAAACAACAGGCAGGAAAAAGAGAATACAGACCAGTGTCACTATGCTATTCAGTATTCCTCTGTAATGCTTCTTCCCTATATCCTCTGAAGAGATAGAGGTGGGGATGACATTTCACTCTGTGTTGATGGTGGTTAAAATCAATAACCATATATTTTATAAGGCGTTAATTATAGTAATTAGTTATTTAAACATTTATGAGAAGCAATATTATAATTAATTACAGTTATTAATTAGAGAGCTCAATGCTTTTCTTTGGAAGCTCTGTGCTGTCAAGGTCTTGAGACCTTTTCTGTCAGCTTGTGAGTCTGGGGTTAGAGGTGACAGGCTCCCCAGGGGAAAGCACCATCTCCATACTACCCTTAATGATTGCTTTCTGCCCTGCCTTCCAGTCCCCAGGGTGGTGTGTGCAACTTGTGGGGAAAGGAGAGTGCAGGAAGCAAAAGGGCTTGCCTTCCAAGGAGAGTTAAATGCCCACAGTAAGTCAGAAGTAATGCAGGTCTATCAAATTTAGGTGGCTGTGCCAGCACTTGGAAACTCCTGGAAAGTTTCAATGAGAAGTACTGTTTTTCACTCTGTTTTTACAGTGCACAGTATTTCTTGACATTCCCTTTGGATCACAGCTGTAATGTAACTGTAACCTGCAATGTAAAGAGTATTACATATGCCCAAATTTCTTTTTAATCTCTCTTCATTAATGTTTTTCACACTTTGCAACTATTACATTGTTGATAAATCTCTGTGGAGTCCACAGATCAGTTGTAAGGTTATTCTGTATCCTGCTGTATAGTTCCAAGTGTTTTGTGAGCTTACAATCAAGTAGTTGTGTCTGTGGCATAAAAGAAACTCTTTAAAACTTGAGCTTAACCCTGGACTATTTCTTGAAATAAGAAAGTTTTCAAATCTGTGTTCACAACTGCTTTCTGTCATTTTAAATTCATTTATATTCCTTCTAAAAAAAAAGATTGTGTTACTTTACCAGAAGTATGTTTACTTCATGCAATCAATGTTTTCGATGAAGAATTTTTACTAGACAAAAATTGTTTTCAGACAGGCATGCTTTACAGGTCCTCCTAATCTTACCTTGTTTCCCAAGATTTTAAACTTGCTTTAAACAGTGTCAATATTCCTTCTTGCACAATATTTTTGTGACCAAAGCTATGAATATTTTAGGGAGTTTGAGCAGAGGATAGGAGTATTTCTTTTGTCCTTTTGGAGTTGGTGTCTGTGGCTCGAATGAGCGTTTCTCTCATGTCTCTGGGGGATGCTGCACGTAAACAGCATGCTCAAATAAAACCAGCAGTGCTGTGCTGGCTGGTGTATGGAGATGGTTTTAATGCACACCTGTTTACAGCAGTCTCCTGCACAGACACTGGCACAGCAGCCACCTGCATGGAAAAATGAAAAGCTGTGTAGGAACAAGTGATACTTCTTCCCCTTTTAAAAGCTTGTTGTGAGATGAGTGCTTCAACCAGATGCTTTTGCAGAAGATATACAAAGAGTGAAGAAGGAGGTATCTTCTCTAAGGGGCAGGACTGTGCTCCAGGCAGGGTTTTTGTTTGACTTTAAAATTGGAGAGTCCTCCTCCTACTGAGCAGGCAGGTGGGGAGTTCATCTTGCATTTTGGACCTGTAACACGTGAAGAGATTTTATATGAGGCTCACTGTAAGCCATGTTGCTAGTGCTGTATCTGAGGAAAGTATACTTTCCTTGGGATTGAAAGGTACCAAGAGCCTTCTAGAAGTGCAAGAGCCTCACTGCTGCCAGGGGAGCCTTCAGGAGTAGGGCTTTGGTCACGCTCACTTTGGGCTTGAACAAATCCTGCTGCAGTTACGTGGTTGTTTTCTGACAGGAAGCAACCTGTTTTGTGATGTTCCAAACCTGGGATTAGTTTATTTACTAGCAGAGGTCCACAGTGTTGTACTGTGATCCCTACAAACACATAGGCACCAGTGACATTTCAAAAAAGCCATTCCTGTTAAATTTCATAGCAATTTAGTTTTGATTGACAATTTTAAGAAGGTCACATTTAATTAGGAGTTGTGTTCAGGCTTTCTACTGTTGCTTTATAAAGACTACTTACATTTTTGTATAGTTAAAATCTTCCACTTTAGTCAGAAAACTTAGGATGCAGCAAAAAACCAGAACCAATTATGTATCAAGCACTTGCATAATCCTAAAATATACTTCTCTAAGTATATAATGACAGTGTGCACTTTTAAATCAATTTTTCTAGCAGTATCAAAGCTGGGGATTTGATAAGTCTCACAGGCCCATTTCAAGTGAGCAGAAAGACAATTTGTCGCAGTCAAGTGATCTTAGGGCCTGCTGTCTTTATTTTTTTAAAGATGAAGTATAAAAATTTAATGCTATAATTTTGTAGAGATGTTCCTAACTTAGTTCATAGGGATTTAAATACAAGAAAGCAGCAGTGTAAATCACTTTTGCCAAAACAGTTTTTGAAGTCGAGCCACCTACATCGAAATGACTACCAGTCCTTACAAGTAGAGAGAAGTTAATGAAAAATCATCACTTCTGTACTTCTGAGCTCAAAAATTCCTGTGTTGTTTTTGTGGGTTTTTTAATCTCTTTTCTGGAAGGTGGACTGTAGGTTTCAGCTGGCTTACTCATATTAAACACACAGGAAGTTGGATCACAAAGGATGGTTTTGGCTCACTATCTGACCTTCTTCTTTTGTCCAATCTCCCAGCCTCATTTGTATGTTTTATACAGGGACACCAGGCATGGTCTGATTATGATTTTTGACAGAGTTAATGAATGTGATTATCCTCCTCTTTGTTCCTCCTATGCAGTGGAAATGTTCTGCAAGTGCTAAGCCACTATAAATAACACAAGTGATAAATAAAGGGAAAATAAAGGTTTTGGAGGAAATATTGTAATATGTATCTTTGCAGATACAGACTATGTGAGTCCCTGGCAGATCCCTCATCCTCCCTTCCCATGTCTATGATGTGGAGGGATGCCTTCAGCCTCCATTCACCTGCTGGCACCTGCATAAATCCCTTGAGTCTACAACCTACCTAAGCTTTCATGACAGCCACATAGTGCTATAGCTCTTTTCAGTGGCCCTGAAAAGAGTCACAGCATGTAAAACCCCAGAGGGGCTGTGTTTGGAGCCCTCTATACTTCTGTTTATTTTCATGGGTAAAGGGAAGGTGTGTTCTGTAGAAATTATTTGACCTGAAAAGACAAGCACAAACTTTATGCTTAGATATGATTTATTTTTCTTGCTGCTAATGTACTCAAGCTAATATTCTGTCCTAAAATTTTAACTCTAATTTGTAGCAAGAAAAGTGACTTCTTATTTTCTTGTTATGCCAGTCCATCTTACATGCTGGCAAGTCAGCTGCAACACCCATATTTTGTAATCAATTAGGTTTCGTTTTTCAGTGATGCATTTCTAGTAAATGTCCTCTACAAGAAATGGATGATGTTTGTGCCACCCAGTGCTTTACAATACTTTATTTTCTGTATCTAAGCAAGTTGTCTAACTAAGTGGTTGTTTAATTGTAGCAGTTGGTGTGGAAAACACTTACTAGGACCTAGCTGTGTTGCTTTGCTTGTTACCACCTGGTTACCTTAGTAGGAATATGTAGAGTAGTGAGTATAGGTGGGCAAATTTGGGTGGTTTTTTTTTGAGTGATTTAGAATTGCTGTGTAATACTGTGCAACATATTTATCTACTTTAAGTGAATAGTAGCTTGAGTGAAGTTTCTAGATTTATGTTGTAGAAAAGTCAACAATTTAGAAAAATCAACTATTACAGTGCAGTGGGGCCAGATGCTTTTGTTTGACATAATGGTATTGAACCGATGACTTGCTTATACCTGCAGCTACTTACATCTGGATGAAAGGACTCATAATTTCTTTTAATTACATAATGAAAGAAAAGGTGAGTCTTGTGTCACACTGTTGACTTCCCTTAAAAAATCAGGAGTGCAGAAATCCAGCACAAGCTGATGAAGGACAAAATAGACTGGGAGGAAAAAAAGTTAATCTGACTAAAATACATAACTGTCCTTAAACTGGATAAAATTTAAGAAGATGGTTTGCTCCTGGTTTATTTACCTTTTCTTAAAAAGCAAAAGTTATTTTTTATTATTTATGGCTTTTTTTTGTGGATAAACTCTGTGCATGTTCTACTGTGTTTATGTAGCCTCTGCTGTTGCGGTTTATGAAGAAAAGGAATAATAATGGGAATCGGGGATAATTACTATCAACAACAGAGTGCAATTATACTTGCAAAATTAGGCTATTTGAAGAAGATTGATTTTCATAAGTGATGGAATAATTTCCAACTAGAAGGGGGCTACAAAATGTGGATGCCAGTCTCATAATGGTTATCCTTTTCCCTACTTCTGACAGCCATTGATGTTCCTGCAGAATTTAGGTGCAGGCTTGGAATTCTTGCCAAGCTGAGCCAGAGCTGCATCCAGAAATTAAATAGGCTCCATTTTCTGTTTATTGACTAAATGTGGAAAGGAATTTATTTAATTAATCTATGTCAAGCCTTTGGTTTAATTCTTCTGTTACATTTTCCAATTTCATTATTCTTGAAAGCTTTTTCTACCATTTATTACTCTGTTGGTTTAGGTAGGGAAATATTTCTACTTGTATATTGCACTTTCAAGAGGAAATGGGAATTTGAATGGGGAAAATGAGGAAAATAATTCAGGCCATATTGCTGAGTTTTTAAGAAACTGATGGAATATTCCAGTCTGTTGGAGATGTGGAATATGTTTTCTGCTTTGCTCTGGGATGTCCCACGGGATGGTGTGATACTGTCAGAGCTGGAGTCAATGTGGCTTCTTGAGAAGACATTATTAATGGTAAAGGTGTGATTTAACCAGTCATGGTTAAGTGAGTGCTGATGTTGGGCAGTGCACTTTCTACTGAGTGTTCTTCTGAAGTTAGAGGAGCTTTACCCTGGTAGAGGTACCACGTGGCTGAATGCAGTTCTTGCACACCTGCCAGAGTCCTAGAATGGTGGAAGGTCTTATATTTGAAAACAAAATCAAAATCCTTGCAGCAGCTGTGCCCTGAGGGTGAATCACTCTTTTGAAAAGACAGGCAATGTTTATTCCCTGATTTCCTTAGGAGTTACCTGAGAGTGTCCCTTTAATCTGTATCAGTGGCTTCAGAGGAGCCAGATGCTGCCTGGGAATGTGCCCTGCAGGCTGAAATAGATGCTGCTGCTTGGGAAGGCTGCCAGATTCTTTAAATATTTAGAGCAGAAATAAAACTCTTTGGTATGACTCATGTATTCTGAGTATCATTAAATAATTTGAGTTGCAAAATTGGAAGAGGAAAACGAGAAGGGTTTTACCTCCAGCTGGCTAATTTACTGAAAATGTCATGACGTTTAAGAGGAAAAGTTCTATATGAAGTAATCAGTCAGCTTATGTACAAGACTGTTGCTTAGCAGTTCCACAAGTAAAATTTCACTTCTGACTATATTTTCCAGATCTCAATAGATTCACCAACTTAACTTATTAATATACAGAACAGAACCTTGCAGTGTAGGACATGTAGTCTTTCTGTCATGTTATATATTTAAGGTTGTAATTTGAGAGCAACAGAATAGATATATATTCTATATATTCTACATATATATATTATATAGACATATGTTCTAATATATATATTCTATATATTTCTATACAGCACAAATTAATTGCTAACTTGTCTACCAACTGCTAGGATAATGTCAGTTCACTTCAGTAAATATTGGCTAAATGTTTTCTAAATGACCATCTTAAGGTAGAAGAAGAGGTCACTTTCTCTTAACTGTTGATCAGTTGATTCCAAGTGCAGTCCTTTGATTGGTGTTGGATCAGACCCTTATAGGAGGTGCTAACTGCACTTGAAGGTTTAAGCACAAAGATAATTTGTGTAAAGTATGTGTATGTTACATTGCATGATTTTTGAAGTACTGTTTTCATAGCTTTAGATTATCTCTCTTATGTTGTGATGGCTGTAAGTTTACAGACCTTTAACTACAACCATTTTTCCAGCTGGTGTGGTTGAGATGCTAAAAATAGTTTAGCTGTAGATTGGTTCATTGTAATTTTTTCCCTTCTAAATGAACCTGTACTGCTTAGCAGTGCTGAAGATACTGTCTTCATGTTACAACTCTCTTAACAGGGAAAACCTCAGAAGTGCTCTGCATTTTCTTTTTCTTTATTTTTCTTAATATTAAATGTTCAAAGAGAGTTCGTAAGAAATCCTCACTAGCTGAGTGTTAACTGTGATAATTGTGATGCAGAAGTCCTAGTGAAGAATTCCTTTTTATCATTGTCATTGCTGGGTGAGGATTGCATTGTAGACAAGTCATTGCACATCTTGATTAGTTTCCATCAGTGCAAATGCTGGG
This sequence comes from Apus apus, assembly GCF_020740795.1. Classification (NCBI taxonomy): domain Eukaryota; kingdom Metazoa; phylum Chordata; class Aves; order Apodiformes; family Apodidae; genus Apus; species Apus apus. Next base: position 32,058,904 of record NC_067285.1, read on the forward strand.
ATACTTTCAGTATACTTATGGTACAAAAAGTTTAAGTTTCTAAAGAGGGCTTTTCTTTTTCTGTTGAGAAAGTTGTCTTCAGATCACAAGCTCATGTCTTCACTTTAGATGAATTAACACATGAAACTGCATTTAGAAAGGTGGATGGGGGGAGGAATGGGAGAACTGTGTTCAGGGTGATGAGTTAAAAACTTGGCAATAAAGCAAGGTGAATCTAAGCCTAGTTTCACTGTAGATGACACTTCTAGCTATTTTGGAAGAAAACAGACCTTGTTGCATAAAAACGTGAAAAAGAAGAGATCTGCTCAGTAAACTTCATATGTATACTGGTATGAATGTAGTGTGCTTTTGACTATATTATGGTGAAATACTGCTGTAGGGTTTACTCAGCAAGCCATATGTATGAATTGATGACAGTATTGTATTAGCCCTTCAAATAAATTAAAAGCCACATGTCTCTTGTAACACTTAGTCCTGAGTTCTTCTAAAAGTGACCTTTGGTTCTTGCTCTATAAACAAACACACTTTTGGTATATGCAGTTTGTCATCAGATCTTATCCTGTTTCAGAACCTGTTGGAGAAGACTTGGAGAAAACGAATGCTGTAGTTCAGTGGTCAACTACTTGTTAGTGAGTGCTTGGTCTGACAAATACGTCTGCAGTTGTAAAGTGAAGAAAAAAGATACTGAGTGGGAGCTCTTAGCTTTAAAAACTGGCTGGCATTACAACTGGGGAACAAAATCTCTGCACATCATGTTGATTTGTATTTCACTTCTTTGGGAAGGTGGAGCCACTGTGGCTGTGCATCTCTTCCATTGTGAAGATGCTATGGAGCTACTGTACTTAAGCTAAATTTACAATTCATGCATTTCACACTTCAGTGGCTTGAATTTAATCTTAAAATTCATCACCACTTTAGAGAAAATTATTTTTTTTCATAATACTCATTTGCTGAAATATTTACCAACGTTTGCACTGGGTAAAATTTACCAACAATTCCTTCAGGAAATCATAGAATCAGAGAACTATTCAGGTTGGAAAAGACCCTTGGGATCACCGAGTCCAACCATCATCCTAGTCTACAAAGTTCTCCCCTAAACTGTATCCTCCAACACCTCATCCAAATGACCCTTAAACACATCCAGGGATGGTGACTCAATCACCTCCCTGAGCAGCCTGTTCCAGTGTCTAACCACTCTTTTTGTGGAAAAAAACTTTTCCTCTTCTTCAGTCTAAACCTGCCCTGTTGCAGCTTGAAGCCCTTCCCTCTTGTTCTATTGCTAATTACCTGTGAGAAGAGACCAGCACCAACCTCTCTACAATGTACTTGAAGGTAGTTGTAGAGACTGATGAGGTCTCCCCTCAGCAGCCTCTTTCTCAAACTAAACATTCCCAGCTCCTTCAAGCATTCTTCGTAAGATTTATTCTCTAGGCCCTCCACCAGCTTCGTTGCCCTCTACTGTACTCGCTCCAGCACCTCTATCTCTCTTGAATTGAGGTGCCCAAAACTGGATGCAGTGCTCCAGATGTGGCCTCAAATGTTTTTAGGCTGACTAATCTTCAACTCATTTTCATGTTGTGCACTTAAAGGGGATTATTTGCTATATCACCTAATGATGCTGAGATGCTGAATGCAACATCACAAGGGAAAGTGGCTTGGAATTGCTCAGGCTTATCAGCTACTTAGTCTCAGATAAGGCAGCACTAGCTTGTGAGCTGTTCTTTCTATCTTTTCTTTGACCTTTGTTGTTACCATTATCCTAGACAGATGGAATCCTGTTGTGACTGGGAGCAGCTGCTGAGCTTGTCACCGAATGTGATGGGCCGGCCTGCTCCATCTGCTGGTAGAGGTGGGAGTCATGCATCTGCCCATCAGGAACTTCGCTGAGCTGAGCCTCAAACTCAGTTTGCATTTGACTATGGACACGGAGAAACATGTGCTCTCTGCTCCTCTGTACTCTGAGGGAGAGACACCAGACACGGGTTTAATCGATGGGATGTAGGTGATATGGTCAATCAGCAGTGGGTTGATTTAGTGATTCTGTCTTGGCTGCCTGTGGTTTGAGTCACTTTCTGACTATACCTGAGTGGACATGTTTAGTGAGTCTGAAGTAGCAGAGATGTGTAATGGAAAAGCAGTTACTCTTCCCTTTGCTCAAAACTAATGGCACACACGATAGGGGTGTCCATTTTAATTACATGGAGGGTTTTTGTGGCTGTCCTTCACATCTTTTTACAGCCAATATTGAAAAATACAGTAGGTGTTTCTCAATGAGGCAGACTTGGTGAGGTGTTAGTATTTATACTGAGACTTTGGTCTGTGAGTGTGAAGTAGTGGGAAGACTCAAAGGAGCCAAACTAATCACATTCTAATAACAGCTCTGACTCATGGGAATAGAGCCCTGGAAAGATCATCCTTGCTTTGCATTTTCTGCATCTTCCTCTTGTTAGTGATCAAATCAGACTGTCAATATTTTGTGCTCTCATGTTTCTACAGATAATTACATTTAATAGCTTTTATTTATTTTAGTCTTGAGGAAGAACTTAATTGTATTTGAGCAGCTTTTTTCTCCTATTTGTCTGAGACCAATCAGGCAGAGAGTGCTGTTCTTTTGTTCTTTTGCTTCCTAATTTATCTTCTCTATTTTTGTTTTGTGTTCCTTTTTCCCCACCAGTTTCAATTAATTTCTTCCTTGGCTATAGGGGACTATGATGAACTTTTAGTGAAAAATCAGAAACCACAGCATTTAATCCGAACATTTGCATATTGAACTTAATTTCCCTGATTTAGTTTATTTCTTTAGATACCTAATATAGGAGTTTAAATGATGGGACTTACTAGTGAAAGCAAATGCTCACAGAGTACTGCTGATTCCCACAGCTCTTGTCTTGGGTTAATAGTATTTCATCAATTTCATTTGAGGTCCTATGTGACAGCATAATTACGATATAATAAGACTTAGCTAGGTGGCATAAAATTATCTGTCAGTAAAGCCTCAAAGACAAGGTCATGTAGAGTACAAGTAGTCTTCAAAATGATGTTTCTAGAACTAAGTGTTCCATCTGGAGAGAAAAAAAAGTAACATTTTAATTTTTGACACCACTTCTAGTGGCTGCAAAGCAGTTCAAGAGTTAGTTCTCTAAAGCACTTTAAGAAGCCATATATGTTAATTTAGAGTTAATTTTTGTTTATGCAGAGCTATCTTAAAAAACAGTTTTGTGGATACAAAGCTGGGAGTTAAGAAAACAGTAAACAGCACTTCAGTCATCTACTACATTGGGTAGGGCAGCTTTAAATGCTCCATTTCTGAAAAAGAAAACAGAATGCTCTGATCATTTTTATGGCTTCATTATACAGAACTGCTCAGCACAGGTGCTTGTAGGTAATCATGTACCTTAGGTAGGCTTTGTTTCTGGATTGTGCCCCAAAATATTTTCTTGACTTAATTAGCCCTATTAGAAACCATTCTTTTTGGTGTTTCTGTATGGGGCCAACCTGACAATTCCTATTAGTATGAGAGCTCCTAATAAATATAAAGACAACTCTTTTTTTCATTGTGTTATACAGAAAAGAAGGAAGTCCCCCTTGGGGCTTCATGACCATCAAATGCATTTGGCAAGACAGCCAGCAAAGCCATTAGGATATTTGACATGTTTTTAATTTCTGTTCCAAATAGTGTAGCAGCAGGATGGGTCTTGTGACAAAAGGAGACCTGGAAGCCAAATTTATGTAACCTTGAAGAGGTCACTTAAGCAACAGCTGCCCTTGTGAAGGCACAGGGCCCAGCCCTGATGCACCTGGGCTCTGTGGAGGACCTGAGCAGCCATTGCTGGCAGTGATGCGAGTTGCTGGGGTTAATGACATACGATGTCACTTAGGTATTCAAACATCAAGTCTGCCCTGTGCCTTACTCTGTAACAATTTCCTTGCCTGTTAAATGAGAGCCTGCTTTACCACCTGTATCGAGGAGTTAATCAACTGTGCATTTTTATGAAGTGCCTGGAGATCCCAAGATGTGTTCTGTGGTATTGCAAGGGATCTGCTGGTGACACGTCTTGAAAATAAAGGTTTTAAAAAAACAGGTTTTTTTTTAGTTGTAACTTAAAGAGTTTTTAAACTTAAAGGAATACTTGGGCCCATTTTCTGGCACTGAGTTGGCTGTGACTTGGTTCTATAAATGGCTATTCTGGCTTAAGATCTGGGGCATAAGGAGTCTTTTATACAATTTTTTTTTAAAGCTGCTTGCCTAGTGTTGACAAAGAAAAGAGAGAATTCCATTACAATTCCCCACTGTAATCCCTTCTGTGGTGCCCCCCACAACCCTCTGAACCGAACACCTCCCCCTCACTCCCCGTCCCCAGCTGTCCAGGCAGTGCAAGACCCAGACCATCGAAAGTGACAGGGTATAGTTTCTCATGAACATCACAGGAGCAGTGAGCTGATTTCTTCAGCTTAAAGTTTGTTCCTACACTTTATGGCCAATTCCATGTTCATTTTTTTATTGGTATTCATTTTTATTAGTAAAGACTTGCTAAATAACTAGAAAGTACTAGTAATAAAGAGACTGGGTTTATTTTTACTCATGATTCTTGTATTTTAATTGGAATTATGGTGACCTTACTGACTCTAATTGTTAGTACGAGTTGAAGGATCTTGTGTCCCTTTTCCTTATTTGCATACAAATTGCATTCTAACAAGTAGCCCAGTTTTCACACTACCTTTTTAAAATGAAAGTTGATTTAAAAAAAATTAATGGCAGTGCACTTTTTTCCACAAGATTTGGTGCAATAATCTAAGGTGATGGGATCTGTTCTCTTACGGACTCCAAAATGTTTTAACAGGTCCTCTTTCAAAAGGAGGAAAGCAAGAAATAAACTCAGAGCTTCATTTATGTGTAGATGTCAGGGCTGGGGCATTTTTATGCCGTCTCAGGTGAAATTTAGACCCGTGTGATTCTGGGCCAATATGATTTAGGGCTGATGCTGGAAAGATGAGTGGCTGGTGTGTCAGTCCCACATGGAAGACAAGGGCTCAGCCCAGGGATGAAAACCCAGCAGTAAGTATCACCAAAGGAAGCTCTGGGTTTCTGCTGTGCTTTCTGGATTTGACTGGTACATCTCATTGCCAGCTCAGCTTGTTTAATGCCAAAGAGAAGCTTGTCCCTCATGGGTCAAAAAAGATTTATTTTGCTCGGTGTTCCATCTGCAACAGTCACCATAAGTAGGTATGCAAGGAATAGTGAAGACATAGGAAGCCATTATGTATTTCCAGACTTGAGCTACATCCACCTCTATGGACTTCCCAAGCTGGATGTGTTTTTGATCTATTTACTAACCCTCAACAGCAGAATTTTCCATTAAGCATTCTTGGGCCTTTAGCATCTACCAGCTATTTCCTCAGCGAGAATTACTCAGTGAGTTCATAGCCAAGACTTCCTTGATTCTATCCTGTGTCACAGTTTTTCCTAATTTTCTCAGTACAAATATTAGGCTTGTTGAGTAAAGACACCTCCAGCCTTCTACTACATACCAAGCTGATTAAAACAAGTGGGTTACCTATTTAGCAAATCAGATTTTCTACTTCACCTGAATACTCAGGTAAATATCTTTTAATGCTACTGGTTTTGTTGTTCATTTTGTCTACTTAATCCACATCTGATCTTGCAGTTCCTTCAATTCCAGACAGATCTCTCCAGTTTCTTCCATAGTGAACATTAATGGAAAGAAATCACTTGGTTTCCCTGTGAAGCCCATCCTTCAAGTCCTCTTAGTGCCTTGAACTTCGGCCTTAATGAGACCTCGGTGCTTCTGCTGATAAGGATTTTGTATTGTCATGTTTATTACTATTTGTTTTTACTATTATTTAGTATTATTAATCCTGGTATTACAATGTCTTGCTTATTGTCTCCTTTCTCCAAGTTTCTTACATGTTTTATATGTCAGAGCCTTCACTTAGCACTAGGCATTGAAGCTCCTCACTTTCATATTGTTGGAGGTTAAGATAGAAGAAGCTGTATTAAATTGGACATTCTGTTAAGCAACCCAAAGTCAGGACATTTTGTTATTAATAGCTTCTGTGGTGCATTGAAAAAATGTTGTGCTGCTTCTGAATAGACTCAGAAGTTGAGTTGATTCCCTCCGTAACTCCAAAGCACTTGACAGCACTGCTGGCTTCCTTCTCCAAACTTGGGATACATTTTTCCCTTCTGACTTTGCACATAGGCTTTGGGAAGTGTACAAAGGTTTGGTTTTTTGTGGGTGTTTTGTTTTGGTTTTGCACCCCTTCAATTTTTCAGAATACTGCTTTTGATTCTAATTGATCTATGTAACTTTAAAACGTTTGACCAGACACAAGACTCTTTTAGCTTGGCTCGAAAAGCTAATGGACATGTTGAGAATATTGGTGGTTGGCCATTAGTGAGGAACTCTCAGCAGTCAGTGCTCTACTTCAAGAAGGAAAGGCCAGATAAATATGCATACAACTGCTGTCTGCATAATTTCCTCCCCTATCCTGCCCTCTTTTCCTCGAGAAGTTTATATCTAATGTCAAAATGTGCAAAAGTAGATTAGTGGTGGTGGTAATATAGGAAAATCTCAATAACACAATTATATATTATCTGTTACCTTGTAATTCCAGTAAAGGATATATATGGAAAAACTCTGCTAATGCTCATCTAGTTTCTGCAGTGCTTTATATCTTGCTGCAAGTATATTTTAAACTACAGAGTGTAATGGTATTTGCCATTAGTAAAATTCCAAAAACAGGATACATAGGTACAACTGGTTGTTTGTGGAAGGGGTTGTCAAGTTGATTCCTTTCACCACTATCAATGATACCATTTTAATGGGATCTCTTCCAAATGTATTCCCATTTTAAAGCTTAACTGTTGTCTTTCAGTTCTTTATAACTGAATGGGAAGTAATTTTGTATCAAGAGATTTAGGTTATGGTCTGTAGTAATGGAACTGTCTTTTTTTCAATTTAGCAAAATACCATTAAGAATTAATTTACAGCCAAGCTACATTACTGAATCATAGAGGTATGTAGGAACGTTACAGTCTGGGTATCCTTTCCAACACAGTTCTAAAGAGAATTTTTAAAGTGCAGACACTTTCCTCCTTCATTGCACTGTAGCTCGTATATAAAAATATGATTTAGGGAACATGTTTTTACTGGAAGTGCTGAGGTAGCAAAATGTACAATTACAGATAACACTCAGCACTGTGGCACTGTGTGTATTAAGTGCAATTTTGCATTGCATAAGCAGCAAATGGAACAAAGGATGATTATTTTAAAGTGTAATAAGTAAAATCCTACCATCCTTTAGTATACACATTGAATCCTGGCAGGTAGTTCTGTCTGACTAAAGATCAAAAGTAATAAAAAGGGGCCCAAACAAATACAGATGGGCTATGATGAAAAGGTTTCATTTGTGAATGAGAAAGCTTAGTTGAGTAGTAATATAACATTTATGGAAGTTCCATATTTTTTTTAAGAGTTCAGCAACAAGTGAAATTGTTGAGAGGTTTCTGACGTGTCTAGGGGATGTGGCAACACAGAACCTCCAAAAATCCTACCACAAGGGTCCCAAACAATCCACCAACAAATCACCACGAAGTGCAAAAGACCCCTCCCTTGGGTGACCCCAAATTGCCCAAAAAACTCAGAAAAAACCTCAGTACTGGGAGAAGAAAGAATTCCTTGAAGTTGAAGCATTTGTGAGTATATTTCAGTGACACAGTATGCTGGCATAGCATTAAGTGACAGCATGAATAGTCAGAAAGAGGGAAAACCTTATCTCCTTCCACACTTCAACAATAAAGGGTTTCAGTCACATTATTCATATTAGCTAGTATCACACTGTAAGTGGTTTTATGTACAACTTCATCCAAGGGACTTGAACATGGTGAATCAGATTAGGAGGATGATTTACATTAGGACCAGTTGAGGTCAGGTTCAGTCATCATCTTTTTTTGATTGGAGAACCAGGGTATTTTATGACCTTGAAAAAAGTCTTAAAAACCCTGTTTTGCATATGAGAGGGATATGTGGAATGGAAAGGGAACAAAATTATAAACATACGAGCATCAAAAGGGACCTGAAAATGAAAGAATGCAGAAAGAAATATAATCAGGGAACCTAAGAGTCTTTTACTAGTGGCAGGATTTCAGCCTAGTACATCTTGGCTCCAAAGCCCAAGAAACTGGGCTGATTTATGTGCAGGACCTGGCCCTTTGCTGCTGTTTTAAATCCTTTTTGCTGTAGATTGTGATCTGGATGTTAATTTATCCAGGTTGGGATTCACAGGTTGCAGTGTTACTGCCAAGCTTAGAGAGTCTAATAAAGAAGGGTACATTCATCTTGTAACTGTATGTGAATATTCTGAGCTTCTATAGCTTCAGCTAGATGACTGTATTATCTCATTAATCATTTTGTGAGGATTTCTGTGTTGTTATTCTCTCTTCTTAAGGATAGACAGACATTTACCTCTTTTGTGATCAATAAATGAGTTATTGGAAACCATAGAGCTTATAAACTGAGGTAGCAGCATTGCTATCTGCTGCTTTTCTTGGCTGGCTTCTGTGAGAGTCTACAGGTGAAAAGGCTGGGGTATAAGAGCTGGCCAAAACACAACTTGCTGGATTTGAGAAATCTAATTTCAAAAATAGAGTTTGAACCTAATATCTTACTGGCTCTTAGCAGTGACTTTTTTTTTCCTATTGTTTCATTTAACCTCTCAGGGTATCGATTCTTTGCAGTAACATATTTAACATATCTGCTGTTTGGGGGTGTCCAGCTCTCAGGGCTGTGGAGAACTGCCCAGGCACTCCTGCCAGGGTGTGGGAGGGTGGATGCCTCATGCAGTGCCTTTTCTCATGGTCCTGCTGTGCCCCTCCTGCCTTTTCTTGCATCAGAGGCTTGCTTAGAGAGCTAGATGGTGGGGGTCAGAGACTGGGTACTCTGGTATTATCCATGTGGAAAGAAGCTGAGTGAGAGGTTTCTCTACTGACCAGTGGGTAGTTTTACTGGAGCTAATAACTTGCTGCCCTCTTAAATGACAGGATAGCTGCTCTTTCCCTGCATGCAAGGAAGCTATCCAAATAGATGAAAGCCCAGGGCTGTTGCAACTGTGTGAGTAACTAGGCATGCTGGCAGCATGTATGTGTGCATATATGCATTTTAAAACTTTTCTCTTTGAATAAAGCTGTTTGTGCTCCAGAAAGCTACCAAAATGTGAACAGGATGGCTGTCACCATGCCTAGTTTCTCAGACAGCTGCAACAATTTTCTCTGATAAACTTACCTGCATGCTGGGGAGAAGGACTGCAACTGTTATTTTTTTCCCCATGTAGTTTCCTGCTCTTTATTTAGTTCTTTTCTTCCTGAAGGAAGCCCTGTTAAGAAACCTTACTCTTGCTTTGTAATTAACCAAGGTACTTGTCAGATGAAAACTTTCAATTTCATTTTCCTCAGGTGAGATGTTTTTTTTACAATGCTGTTGATGCAACAATGGTTGATTTTTAACTGCATGTCTTTTCACAACTCTCATCTCTCCTTATAATTGTTAAAGAAAACACAAATCATCAAAATGACCTCACAGTTCTCAGAAAAACTTTATTTTTTCTCATAAAAACAACAGAGGAATTCATAGCTCTATAAAAAAAAGGCCAACCAGAGATCCTTAATATCCTAAAAAATCCCCCAAAAACACATACTGACAAAGTAAAAATGCAAGAATCAAGTTTGAGTAAACTAATATATAATTAATATGGACAGAAACCTTGGAAAATGTCACAGAAATAACTGACAACTTGTAGTAGCTCCTGTCCTCTAATGTAGTTTTAAAACATTTCTGATGTAGATGGTTTGTCTACTGAAAATTTACTGTTCTGGGACATGGATTTTTGGTAATGCTAGTGGATGTTCAGTGGAGCCTTTCAAAATGTACAGTATGTGCTTGACTTGCTGAGCTGAAGAGATATGCTTCGTTTTGCTGGGTGTTTTTTTTTCTCAAGTATTAAGCAAAGCCTGCATGATACGTTGAATTTAACAAGGATAAAGTTGTCTATATTCATGCTAATGGATTTTGGTGGTTTTGGGGGGTGGTTGTTCTGGGATTTTTCTTTTGTGGGTTGGGTTTTTCTGTGTGTGGTTTGTTGCTTTTTTGTTCCTTCTTTCTACAGCAGTTTATATAAATCAGTTCAGAAAAGTAAGATAGTTGAGAAGAGGCTCCACTTGTCTATCCCAGCAAAAGGCTAATAATGTCCACATGAAATAAAACCTGAAGGTTAATTGCATCATGTTTGTAGGGCACACATTTGTGGCCACCAAAGCATTTCTACTTTGAGATCGGATCAGTGGGCTGTAACCGAAGCTGAATAAAAGGGAGAGTAGTTCTCTCTTGAATAATACCTGGCCACTGAGATGACTCTGTGACTTGTACAGCTGCTCAGGTCCAAGTGGTGCCCTCCAGCTTTTTACAGAAGTGGCTGTGATGACCAAGGGCTGTGTTACACCACACATGGTGATGGAGAGACTCTGCCTTCTCTCATCCAGCTCACTACTGCTGAACTATGTGAACTTTGCTTATAGTCCCTAGTTCCAAGAGCATATGTGACATCATAATTGAATTTGGAGAACAGCAGTAAAGAATATAGACAGCTCTTACATGTAGCTTTACTACAGGGCAAGCTCTCACTTGGCTCTATTCATCAGCCAAATGATTAATCCTAATCATCATGCACATCAGAGCTGGAATACTTGATTATGCATACCCAAGCTATTCATTTGAAAGAAATGATAAAACTTGAAGTGCACTGTCACTAGGCAGCTGTCTGCCCCTTGCAAGAGGGAAGGATCCATCCCACATGTATGTGTTGGTGACCTCCTAAATGAGGAGAGTAATGCATGCCTCTGGGGCTGGCACCTGCTCTGCCAAGAAATCCCACAGAGCCCAGGAGGCAGAGGGACAAGGCTGAGCTGAAGCAGCAGCCCACTGTGGCAGCTTTCAGGGGCTGCAGTTCCTTTCCCTTGATTTTGGAAACCCTTTTCGATGTAGTGCTCCTGGGTTGATATATCTTGAAAAGTGTGCGTCTAGAACATGGGTCCTCATGGCTTGTTCCCTGCAGTGGAGGGGAGAAGAGGGCAATTTGGTGGATCAGTTCACTGTCTGCCCGGTGTTTTTTATGAGTAGCTTTCAGATTTATCAAATGACTTTTTTTCCCTCATATACTTGAGATTTGATATTTAAAAACTGTACTGTGTGAATTAGGGAAATCACTGGACACTACAATGAGAAGTGAGCTGAAAGAAAAATTGATCAGTAATTAGGAAAGTTAATCCACTCATGGCAGTGAACCTGCAATTTATCCTGAGGTACTGCCATTCAGCTAGTGTAGATATAAATAAAGCATGTTGGAAAAAAAGAGATGTCCTACCTACAATGACATGGGTTAGGATCATTAGGCTTCTCAACAGGGAACAGAGACTTAGCAGAATGCTGGTTTTATTCACTATGTAAATTCTCTAATTTTATTTCATTCTTGTTTCAACTACTGAATATGTGCTGTTCAAGTTGTACCCACATCCTCCCAACCTTAACCTCACAAGAAAACATTTTAAAGAGCTGAAAACAAGAGACCACAGAATATCAAAGACATTCACCTTCCCTTTGCTTTGTCAAGGAACGATTTCCATTGTGAAGATTGGATTTCATGCAGAAATGCAGGTGTAATTTTTTTAAAAATTATTTTCTAAGGTTTGTGTTGCTGAATATCAATGTAGTGATGCAGTAGGGCAAGAACACTCTTCAGAAATATGGCAGAGGTGTATGGTTCTTTATTTGAAAGTAAAGTAGCCATTGGCAAACCGTCAGCACAGTTTTGGTAAGGAAACACGTTGAAATCTTAGCTGGGTTTACATACAATATGGTTAGCTATACAAGAAGACTCTACTGCTCACAGATGGTTATCTGACGTTTTTTCTCACTCTTATTGTTGGTCATTTATTGCACATTTAAAACTGTAGTGGCTTGGGCTAAACACGACAACAAAGGAACAGCCTCGGGGCCACTCACTCAACTCTTCCCTTCCCTACCCACTAACACACACTCTGGGATGAGGAGGACAAAGCTCATAGGTTGAGACAAAGGACAAGGAGGATTCTTCACTGATTAAGGTCCTGGGCAAAACAGACTCAACTTGGGGAAAAAAATAATAATTTAGTTTCACACTAATCAAACACACCCAGGACACAGACAACACACAGAGCAGGGCTTGCATATGTTACCCCACCCCTCCCTTCTTCCCAGGCCCAAATCACTTTGTTCTCGGTTTCTCTCCCTCCTTTCCCCCAGCGGCACAGGGGCATGGGGATGGGGTTTAGAGTCAGTTCAGAGGCTGGGGGTTCCTGCTGCTCCTTCCCACTCAGGAAGGATTCCTTACAATCCTTCCCTGCTTCCCTGGGTCCCTCCCGTGATGCAGAGTCCTCCATGAACCTCTCCTTCATGAGTCCTTCCCACAAGGGCCGGAGCTGCTCCAGCCTGGGCTTCCCACAGAGTCACGGCTGCTTCAAGAACAAACTCCTCTGACCTGGGGGCTTCCACAGCTGTGCAGAGTCCATGGGCAGCAAATTTACTGGCCACAAAATCCAATTCCAGTGGCCAAGTTCACCCCTCCTGGCGCCTTCAGGGATTTCCTCCACAAGTACAGGGGAACAGTTGCCATCTTGCCATGGGCTGCAGGGAATCTTCTGCTTGGGCACCTTCTTCCCCTTCTTCCTCACCGACCACCAGCATCGCTCTCCTCCTCCATCACAGCTCTCTGTTCAGGTGTTACGTAGATTCTTTCATATGTTAATGGCTTGGGTGGGTTTGGAGGTGGGGGAGCTTCTCAGGTTCTTACCGGAGCCACTCCGATGGCCCTTCCCCCGCTACCAAAAAACCCACCAAATGAGAACAAAAACCAAAATGCAACATTTAATTCGAACATAAAAATTAGACGAGAAAGCTACCACAAATAAACATTTCATCACATTACGTGTGCATGTCGTTAGCAGGATAACTACGCCACAAAACCAAGCAAGTGCTGCCTTGGGCTATTCCTCTGACCACCACCATCCCCACTGTCCTTTTGAGGCTCACTCCCTGGCATGAGTTCAGTGACAGTGCTCAGGGTTCCTGGTGGACTGTGGGGCTGCCACCCTTGATCTTTATCACTTGGCACTCTTAAGTAGTAAGCTGGGAGACTAATGCTTGTCCTTCATCCCTGTCAGCCTCTTCATTGTCTGACCAGAGAATAAAAGGTTTCTTTAGGTCCTCTGTTTATTCTCTGTCAAGCTTTTGTATTTAGGGCCAGCAACTGTTACATGAGATTTCTTTCCCTTTTTTCCACTTTCTTTGGTCCACATTTCATCTCCAGCTAAATTTGAGCAAAATTTACATTTCGTTGGTAACTGAGCAGTAAATCTAAGTTGGAATATGCTGATAAACTGAAGGTGGAAAATTACTATAACCATAAGTACTTATTCAAGCAAAATGATATATTGACATTGCCAAACCTTGTAGATGGAGAGAAGAAAAAAGGGGAGGAGAGAAGGCATAGCAAAAAAAAAAAAAAAAAAAGGTCTTGAACTCAAGTTCAAGGTGGCTGACTGGATCTAAAAGTCTTTAATTTCAGAGAGTACCAGGAATGCTGGGAGTGGAGATGCAGGGGGTGTGTGTGTGTGTATAGTGCTTTTTCTGTAAAGATCTAGGCAGGGAAGAGAGCTGGAAGGAATATCAAGAAAATCTGTATAGACACAACGATTAGCAAGACCAGCGAATGGGGGATAAAGGAACTAGAAGAAAATATATCTGTACGTGAGAAAAAAATAAAACAAAACCTGCAGAAACACTAGATATTCTTACAGTTGGCAGATCAGCCCCCAAAGGGAGTTGTGTGTTTTTATATGATGTGGAGGAATGGAAGGCTCACCAGGGACCAGCTGCATGAAGTGGCAGCAGAACCTGGCAGTCATATCTGTACCCCATGCTGGGGATGTGAGTAACTGTGATACTGGCCCCTGTGAAGAGGACTCTTGAGCACAAAATCCTTCTATCATAGAATCATAGGGGTTGGAAGGGACCTCGAAAGATCATCTAGTCCAACCCCCCCACCAGAGCAGGGTCACCTAGAGCACATCACACAAGAAGGCGTCCAGGTGGGTTTTGAATGTCTCCAGAGAAGGAGACTCCACAACCTCTCTGGGCAGCCAGAGAGGTTAAGTTACAGGCTAAGTTACTCCTCCTAGCCATGTCTCCATCCTCCTGAACTGGCTGATGTCTAAAGTAGAACTATTTGCAGAAGAATGCACAGGTTTCACATGGAGACAAAGCAAAGGACAGACCTTTAGGTGGAAGGGTCTGAATATGGAGCATGAAAGGGGAGGCTGCCACAGCTCTGCAGGCTTCAGGAGACAGCAGGACTTGCTACAGAATGGCAGTGCTGGCATTCATCATGAAAGGCATGCAAGCCCTCTGAGCAAAAGTGTAGAAGAAAAACAAAGCAATTCTCAGTGATGTCATTGTAGCGACTACACACACTTAAGTCCAGAATGCCTTCTCTCATCTTTGTCAGAAGTCCATAAACTGTAATGGGATGGCAGAGTTGCTCTCAATTAGATTTGTCATTTGTGCTCTGCATAATCTGCAAGTGATGTCACCTTGATGGAAGAAACAGACTAAAACTAGTGAACAGGACAAACCTGCAATTCTCTATCACTTAGGAATCCTCAAAGGAGGAGGAGAGAAAGCAAGGGAACAGCAACAAGAAATCTTCAGACAATAAGCTGAGACCAAAGAGAAGAAATGGGCATGAATAATTCAATTCATTTACCCCACAGATACCAAAACAAGACAGAAAATACAAGAATAAAGAACTGTCCTAGCAACTAAACTTGACCATTTGTGGAAACCTTGGGGTGCTGACATCATCTCTGTCTATGTATAGACATGAAACTTGCAATAGGAGCCATGGACTGAAGAGTTTAAGCCCTTAAGTTCAAAGTATCTTCAAATGATTTTGCATAGATTGTGCTGACAGCTAAAAACTAACAATTACATGAGAAAGAAGTGTAATCATTTGGTCTGGTGAATGTGTGCTGGAAGTGCTGAGCAGGTGTAAACCAAAGCATTTTGCCATGGGATCAGAGTAACAGGCCAGGCAGATGCTCATCTGCAGGGAGCCATCAAAGAAGAAAAGTTTTCCCAGTGTTAAATAAATTAATACATCGATCAATCACTGAGTAAAAGGGGAAATTGTGAGTTAAATGCTACTGGGTACTTAAAAGTCAAAATCAGTGTTTCTAAATGGCACTGTAGGACTGAGTCAAGGGCAGGAAGATGAAGAAGGGTCTCAAAAATTCCCTCCTTAACCAGTTCAGAAGACTTCTGTGTACAGGACATGCATTAATCTTGCACAGCAGATAAGCTGATTTGATTTGCATTAAAGTCTGGTGTAAATACAGCACAAGACAAACGTGAATTCTAAATGAAGCAGAGGGAGAGAAGCTCATGACAGTTCAAATGCTAGAGGAGTATTACAGGAGATAAAGCCTTTTTTAAAGCTTAAGGACAACTTAGGTTAGTTTTGACTCTGCTTTGCCCTCAGCTGCTGCTAGCATTTGTGGTGTAGGACTTCATTCAGCTCAGGTGGGTCCTGTGCAAGTGTGCAGGAATAGTGCAGCTTTGATCTTGGCCTCTCTCCATAACCTAGGAGTAGGGAGGGAGTGTGTATAGGTGCACTGGCAGCTTCTCCAAAGCTCAGTGCTTAAGGCAGAGTGACATAGTGCTTCATTTCTACATACTAAGCAGTGAAAGTGGATAAAGGCAGAAGAAATTACTGCTCATGAAGCAAACATAGCACCTAAGTTGGTGAAACATAGATAATTTAGTTGGGATGGTTGTATAAATATATCTGCATAAAGCTATGGGTTGTTACTTTAGCTGGACCACTGCCAGAAAGTTTCTCCAATTCTTGGGGGCAGGGGAAGTAAACAGTGTTAGAAATTATGAAGCCCAGTGATTTCAAGTAAAATATTTTCCTAGGACCTGCTACTCCTTGGTGAAATTGATACTGTCTGTGCTTTGGGAATACAAGTTAATGGAACACAGGCAATTTCAAAATAAATCCTTCAGCTTAGGAAAAATGGCATTTTGGGCCCTCTTTGCTGTGGGCGATTTGGTAACTGCAGGTAATTTACAATGAATTCTGCATAGCTTGAATGATAATGAACTTGGTTACTGTATCAAAATGACAATAATGGGCATTTTTGCTGCAGCATATAATAGAAAACAATGCAGTGAAGTGTCACTGTGACAATAGTGGTTTATAATGGGAGCTGGGTTTAACTGAAAACTGGATTTTTCTTTTAACTACTCCCTTTCTAAGATTATCATTTTGGGGGGTCTGAAATGTACTAGCTTGCTATAAAGTTGAATGCAAGAAGGACTGGAACACTTAGGACAGTTTACTTGATAGTAACCCCGATGGTTAAGAGCTGCAAAGGGCATAATTGGCTTAGAAAATTGACATTATGATATTGTTCATGCTTCACTCATAGACAGCATAGCCCAATAGAAAGCCGCTTGAGAAACCTGGCCTCCATTTTTGGCTTTGCCCATGACCTGCTGATTATCTCTGCCTTATTCCTGCCTCCTTTAGTCAAATAACCATTCCCTTATTTTGACATACACAGAATTAAAATGCTATGTCTTTAAGAAAATTAGGTCTGTAAACGATACAGACGTTATTGGAGTGTGCTTATTTTAATCAGACTCTGCTGCAATGATGTTTAGCTCATCTGAAATAAGCCTCTGGCCTCAGCCTGCTGCTGAGGGCTTGGATGCTTATATTGCAAAAGATTTTGGACTCTACAGATGGTCTCCTCTTCCTGGGGTGGTAAGTTAGTGAGTTTGGGGACAGAAACAGAGCAGCCCCTGATGTGTTTCTTGCAGTGTAGCAGGGTAGCAGTATTGCCAGTTCATATGGCAGACACTGCTGACTAGGCCACTAGTAACATTCCTGGTGTAGGTGTGTCTCCTTAACATTTTTGGCTTGGTTTGGGTTTAGTTTGCATCTTCCAAAAGTGGCAGGTGAAGTAAGGAGAGCATATGCCCTGAGCTACTTAGATAATAACTTCATCAATTTAAGGACCATTAATAAAGAAGTTGGTATTTTCAAATGTTGTTTCAGCCAAATTTGGAGCGCTGCAGTCCAGATTCAGATCAGACCTCAGGGATTGTGTTATCCTATCTCCATGACTCCCCAGACTGGACATAATGTCCAGTATCTTGCAGTCCTGCCTGGGAAGTGGTAGATCACCAGTGGTCTGACACCCATTTGCTGTCCATGACTATTGTCTGCCTGTGGCTGCCAGCCTAGAGCTTTCCTCTGCCTCAAGTGAGTCCTTGCCTTGGGTGACACAGCAGCTGCATGGCAAACTTGGGAGGGAAGAGTGGTGAAATTGGACAACTTCCATAGTCTTTCAGAAGTTGGTGTTAGACCCATCTCAGCACGTTCAGAAGTATGTCTGGTGTCCTCCTATGACTATGCTGTTTCTGCTATGTGTGTTTTAAAGAAGTATTTTTATTCTGTTCTGACTTTCTTCATGAGAGAAATTCTGGAGATGATTTTTGTGCAATAGTTTCAAGTTAGTAGCTCATGCATGTGTAGTTGAGCTGGAATCTCCTGCATCTTTTCTCATTCCAGTTTCTTTCAAGTTCTAATAAGTGCACTCTGTAATGTAATCTCAGCACATGTGCAAGACTGACCCTGGAATAACTGTTATCCAATGATTTAGCTTCTGCATTAGTTGACTGCAGCACAGAGCACTTGATATTTTATCATCTATTGCTAATAGCACACCATGAGCAAAGAAGTATGTTTTGTAGGACTGTTTTACAGTAAAACAGTGACAGGAAACCGCTGAGAAGTCTAATTTTAAAAAGGTGAATGAAAATAAAAAGTAAAATTCTAGTCTTTATCTACTAACCGTATTGATAGGATTGTAACAAATTACAGCAGTTCTATTTTGTCCGTTGTATTTGTTTTTGTCAGCATTTAGGCAATAAACCCATATTTTCTGGAACTGCTGTAAGAACTCAAACTGAGCTGGAACTTGTTGTGCATCTACTACATCTTAGCATACTGGAATTCTTATTAAAACTGAAAAAAGCCAACAAGCCATGGATCTCTTAGTATTATTAGAGAAGACTTGAGATTTTGTGGTTTGGGTTGCATGTTGTCATCCTTCCTATCAGACAAAGACAGCTGAGTTATCCATTGCAGACTTACTTTGTTCACCAGTTAAGAACCACTACTTACTCATCTCATGCTTGCTGTGAGCTGTACATCACAGCGTCTGCATAGTAGCTTGATTTGCTGCAGCCTCTGTGAAAGGAAGTTATTAAAACCAGCGTATTTTGCGGGGAAAAAAAGGTGGATATTCCCCCTTGCCCCAAACTTTAAATTGGAAGGGGTTTTGTTTTAAATGTCTTTCTGTTTTTACTTCATGTAGTAGGAATTACCTGTGCATAGGCAGACAGCTGCAATAATAACTTGATGCAGTGTTGGTGAGAGTGGCTTAATGGCTGTGTTGGCTTCCATGACCTCTGTGCTAAGCCCAGTAAATGGTCACTTACTGGAGGTGAGTCATTTTGGGAAGGGGTTTTAAACATGCAGATACTTGTTGTCATCCTGGCCCCAGAATGAGGTGCCTGAGAAGCTGAATGATAAAAAGTATGGCAAACTAAGCTCTTAAGAAAGTTTTTGTTAAACTAGCATTCATGACAATAATTTGAAAATATTTCTGTCTTTTTAGTGCTTAAAATGTACGAAAAAATGGAGGAAATGTACTTTTTTTACCATTCAGCATGCATTTACAGAGAACTAATTCGGAAGATTCTGAATTGAAAAGACTAACAAGATGACACACCAGAAGGCTGTGCTGCCATTCAGAGAGAGTTAGACAGGCTGGAGAGTTGGGCGGGGAGAAACATGATGAAATTCAACAAGGGCAAGTGTAGAGTTTTGCATTTGGGGAAGAACAACACGATGTCCCAGTATAGGTTGGGGGCTGACCTGCTGGAGAATAGTGTAGGTGAAAGAGACCTGGGGGTCCTGGTAAACAGGAGGATGACCATGAGCCAGCAATGTGCCCTTGTGGCCAAGAAGGCCAATGGCATCCTGGGGTGCATTAGAAAGGGTGTGGTTAGTAGGTCAAGAGAGGTTCTCCTCCCCCTCTATTCTGCCTTGGGGAGGCCGCATCTGGAGTATTGTGTCCAGTTCTGGGCCCCTCAGTTCAAGAAGGACAGGGAACTGCTGGAAAGAGTCCAGGGCAGAGCTACTAAGATGATGAAGGGAGTGGAACATCTCCCTTATGAGGTAAGGTTGAGGGAGCTGGGTCTCTTTAGCTTGGAGAAGAGGAGGCTGAGGGGTGACCTCATCAATGTTTACAAATATGTAAGGGGTGAGTGTCAGGGAGATGGAGTTAGGCTCTTCTCAGTGATGACCAGTGATAGGACAAGGGGTAATGGGTGTAAATTGGAGCATAGGAGGTTCAAGGTGAATATCCGAAAAAATTTTTTTACTGTGAGAGTGACAGAGCTCTGGAACAGGCTGCCCAGGGAGGTTGTGGAGTCTCCTTCACTGGAGACATTCAAAACCCACCTGGATGCGTTCGTATGTGATGTACTCTAGGTGACCCTGCTCTGGCGGGGGGGTTGGACTAGATGATCTTTCGAGGTCCCTTCCAACCCCTAGGATTCTATGATTCTATGAAAAGTAGCAGATTCATGTTTTGGATCAAGTATGTACTGATTGCTCTGGATGGAGATGATAACCATGCCCTGTTTTGTAATTCAGACCATTGATAGCAAAATGCAGAGCTGTGCAAAAGCTGGAATTTCCATTCTGCAGAAAACTGGAATATTTCAGTGTTTTTTCTTCCTAAATCTTGTCAAACAGTTAAAATATTTGAAAGCCGTATTTTGGAAAAGTTAACATATTGACTTATTTGGCTTTGCTTATGGGTAAATTAGAGCTTCTTCAGCCAAGCTGCTGCCTCTGTTAGCAGCAGTGTGGGTGGACTTGATTACTGCTTGCCAAGATATCCCATCTCCCATGATACAGACTGATGGCTTGGCAAGATTAAAAAAATATGGTGTTAAGTTTTTGGTCAATGCTAGAGAGCCTGACCATGAGAAAACTCCCTGGAAGTGTAAGGAAGGAGAGAGAAAAAACACTGAAGTTTCCTCAGGAGCTCATCCTGTGGGTATGATAGGAAAATGTGGTGGTTCCAAATCAGCTCTTGAGAAACAGCCATTCACAGTTGACCTACCTCAAAGAAAAATTTCTTTAGGTCATTTGACTAAGCAGGAAAAATTTTGATTCACATTACTTGAAACAAGATATTTTGATCTTGGTTTCCCATAAAAATGCTCATTAAATGATGATTTTCTCCAAACTGTATTTTTCACATAGGAATCAATTCTGTAGTTGCAACAAAATTAAATAGCCCAGACTCGCTATTCTCCTTGCTGCCTTCTCCTTTGTGGTAGTTCTCCAGGTGTTGTAGTCTTACATTCAAATGTTTAAAGAGAATTTAATTAGCAGCAAGGGCTTCTCCTGTCTAGGAAAATCCCATGCAATTTTATTAAGGGGAAAACTGGAAAGGGATAAAGATCAGGACCATCATTTTAAATTCAGTATCACTCTCTCCAGTGGCTCATTATCCTCCTTGTAAATGATTCATGGCCAGTAATTGTCTGTGAAGAACAAATGACTCCCCTGTTCCCAAATCTCCCACAGTTATCCTTGAGCTACCTGTATTTTGGATTAAGACTTTTCCCTACAAAGTCTGAACAAATGTCTCTTTCCCCTTGACTGTTACCAGGCAGAAAAGGAAGACTTGCTTGGAAATGATTAGCAGGCAAGTGTTGGGGATGGCTGCACTCAGCTGGCTCTGTCAGCCTGGTGACAGGCTGCTCTGTGGTCTTGTGTCTCAGACCTCATCAGCAGGGTGTGACGCAGGAGCTTGTTCCCCAGAAAATACCCTGCCTGGGAGCCTCTTGTGACTAGGTTGCAAATTGGGGAAGGTTGTCCTTGCTCCAGGAACAGTATTTGTAAGGTGAAACAGCTGAGGATGTTACCTCTTTTCCTTGGCCTGGTGTGTGTGAGGGTTTGCACTCAGCAAGTCCTTGAGAAACCGCAAAGATCAACCTGGGAGCAGATGACAAAGCACAGTGACCGTCCTGGCTGGTTGTCTTCTGCTTTCATAGCTGTGAAACTCAATCCACAGTGTGAGCTCTTAAACACAACCAGGAAAGAGGCTGTGCTTGACACTTCTCTCCCATGCAGGGCTGCTCACTTTGCACTTGGCATCCTGAAAAAGGATCCACGAAGGTTCCTTCCTCTGCCTTCCACTCAGTCCTGTCTTGCCTGGTCCTCTCCTGGCCCATGAATGCCTAAAATAAATCTTACTACTCAATACTTAAATTCAGGCACTGTTTGGCAAATTTGCTGTACCCTGGCTGAGCGAGAGTTGATGAATGTGTGCAGTGCAAGGACAGATGTGAGCCCTTCTGTACATCCAACTACAAGACTTTTAATGAAGAGCCTCCTACAGTCCATACCAGGGCTACTTGTGTCCTACTCATTACAAATCGCTACAGGCATGAGCTGCTGCTTACAGCTCACCTGACACAGGTGTTCAGGCAAGCGAAGGAGAATAATGTGGCTGTGTCTCCAGTTGGTTCAACAAGACACTATAATCATAGAATCAGAATGGTTTGGGTTGGAAAGGACCTTAAAGATCATCTACTTCCAACCCTCCTGCATGGGCAGGGACACCTCCCACTAGACCAGGTTGCTCAGAGCCCCATCCAACCTTTCCTTGAACACTGCCAGGGATGAGGCAGCCAAAACTTCCCTGGGCGACCTGTGCCAGTGTCTCACCACTCTTGCACTAAAGAATTTCCTGCTAATGTCTAACCTAAATCTCCCCTCTTCCAGTACTGATCCATTATCTCTTTTCCTCTCACTAGAAGCCCTTGTAAAAAAGTACCTCCCCAGCTTTCCTGTAGGCTCTTCAGGTACTGGAAGGCAGCTCCAGGTTCCTCCAGAGCCGTCTTCTTCTCCAGGCTGAAAAGCCCCAACTCTCTCAGCCTGTCCTCTTAGGAGGGGTGATCCTGCCTTCAGATCAGTTTCATGGCCCTTATCTGGACTTTCTCCATGAGCTTCATGTCCTTCCTGTGTTGAGGCCTCCAGAATTGGACACCGTCCTCCATGTGGGGTCTTACGAGAGCTGAGTAAAGGGGAGAATCACCTCCCTGGCCCTGCTGGCCACGCTTCTTTTGATGCAGCCCGAGACTGGTTTGGCTTTCTGGGCTGCAAGCACACATTGCAGGCTCACGTTGAGCTTCTTGTCCACCATCACCCCTAAGTCCTTCTCCTCTGACTGTTTTCAAGAGGGGGGAGCAGCTGTCTACTCTTAAATAGCATTGTAAAGTGTTAGGGTGGAAGAAGGGACCTGTAGCCACTCTGTAGTGCTAGTCTTAAGGCTCAGCTAGTGCTTTTTGGTCCCTTCACAAACTCCTGCCCTCTCTGATGGTTTTGCTGCATGATAAATGCCTCATCATAAATATTTCTCCCAGTTTGCCACATCACAGATAGCAGGTCCTACTCACCCTAGCACTCAGTGCAGTTTTTAGTTTCTCCTCCTGAGAAACTTTTCCTTGCTTTTTACCCTAGATTTTTATTTTATATGTATTTTATATTGTACATGTTTTATGTTTTCTCTGTGGCTATTTCTTTGGAATAGCACTTTGCTTCAGGCATGATGGTCTGATACAGTGACCAGGGATGCTTCTGAGATCAGAGTGGTCTTTTATGATGCCAGGAGAAAAAGGGGTGCTGTATTGGTACCCATTCTTTTTGCTTTTAGAGGGTGGTGGCTGTGATGCTGCTTTGGATGCCCTGCTCTTTCTGTCTTTGGGTGCTGAGATGCATTATTCAGGTAGGGCTTCAGAAAACTTATTTACGGACTGCTTTGTTTCTGTGCAAATTTGAGGTTGAGGTTGAAGAGCAAGGTAGGAAAAGTGATAAATATATTCTCTAGGGGTGGAAGGATCTAAGATGTCCATAAAAAGCTTTAAGAACTCCTGGAGGCCTCCTGGAGTAGGCAGGCAAATTACTGCTGAGACAGATGTGTAGGCTGCTAGATAACTCTTTGTTGAACAGGCAAGTGTGAGTGAACTGATACTGTTGTGGATATATAGTGGAGTTTTTTCCCCCTAAAGCATTGCTATTCTGTTAAACTGTTGAGTCTCCTTCCTCCTTTTGTTCAAGATCACGTGGTTTTCTTATTTTAACAAAGTTGAAATGAACTTAGGTGAAGTATGTTTCCTTGTAGCTAGGAAACACACTTCCATGATCTTAAATTTTTGGATACCAGCTTGTCATTTCTGTCAGCTTTATTTTTGGCATTTTATCATGCTGTCTTCCTTAGTCTGCCTTTCCAGCCCTGGCAATATGTCTGTGTGTGTTGACTTGGAGTGCTGCCTTGTCCCATGTTAAGGTAGCATATAGAGAAGTGCTGTTGTGGTTTAATCCAAGCCAACAACTAAGCAGCACACAGCCACTTGCTCACTCCCTTCCCTGGCAAGATGGGGGAGAGAATCAGAAGGGTAAAAGTGATAAAACTCATGGGTTGATGTAAAAAACAGTTTATTAGGTAAAGCAAAAGCTGTGTGTGCAAGCAAAGGAAAACAAGGAATTCACTCACTGGTTCCCATCAGCAGGCAGGTGTTTGGCCATCTCCAGGAAAGCAGGACTGCATCACATGTAACTGTTACTTGGGAAGACAAGTGCTCTCACTCTGAACATCTTCCTCTTCCTTCTTTGGCCCCCAACTGTATATGCTGAGCATTATGTCATTTAGTATGGAATATCCCTTTGGTCAGTAGGGGTCAGCTGTCCAAGCTCTGTCTCCCAACTTTTTGAGCACTGCCAGCCTACTTGCTGATGGAATGAGGTGAGAAGCAGAAAAGGCCCAGACTCTGTAAGCACTGCTCAGCAATAATGAAAACATCCCTGTATTAGCAACAGTGTTTCCAGCACAAATCCGAAATATAACTCCATGCTAATTACTGTGTAGAAAATGAACTCTGTGCCATCCAAAACCAGTGCAGGTGCTTGCTGGAGTCTTCAGCCACCTCAGTCACAGAGCCGTGCTGTACCACACAGCTGTGGTGTGACCCAGATACTTTGAGGTCTGCAGTTGTGAATGAAATTTGGCAATGGTTGCACTGCTGCCTTTTAAATCTCTAACAATAGAAATAACCTTTTCTTACTAGAGAAAAAGAGGTGGATGTATAAAGGCTCTGTGTTCAGAGGCTGACCAGGAATGGGTTTGGCTTAATCTGCAGCAACTTGCAGATTAACACTATGGAATTGGTAGCAATCCCCAGTTACGATAGTGTTCCTGTGTATTAGTTCACAGAGATTCTCAGCAAAGGTGTGTGTGAATCAAGAGAGCCTCCACTGAAAGTTTGAGTCTGCAAATAAGAGTCACTTTTCAAATAAAATCTGTCTTTCCAAATGGATACATGGTTGCCACAGTGTGTGGGCTTAAGTCTTTAGTATAATGTAGTCACCCCTATAGAGCTCTCTCTCTCAGGACAGTAAATGAGTAAGTTGCAATTACAATTCAACTTCTCTACAATAGGAACTATCACTGCATTTCAAGTTGGTCTATGATATTCATGCTTAACTCACTGAACTTTTCAATGTATTTATTTATTTTACTTGGAGACCCTCAAAGAATTCTTCCAGTGGCCTTGGGGAAGTATGTTGCAGTGGAAGGGTTCACTTGGAAGCTTTATGTGATAAAATAAGAAATAACACTGTAGCAGAGAAATTCACATACTTCAGGTGCATCTGCCAACAAGTGTTGTCTGTGAGTGCATGTCTGATTCCATGGAAGCAGGAAACTGCTCTGACAGGGAAGCTGCTTTAGTATCTCAACAGTCTGTTGAACACTAAAACAAATATCTTTGGATAGTCCATGCATCTTCTTGGCTGTTGCTAATTCTCTGATTGTAGTGGGTCTTTATGTGAATCTCAAAGAGCCTCTGGACAGCATTGCTTGTCGACTAGTACCTCAGCAGTACACTTCATGTAGCTCTGTTAACATGCCACTCAAAACATGCAGTGAAGATGAGGTCCAGGAGCAGAATGACCTTAATTATCAGATGAGAGATGTAACAGTGCTAAGGTTTTCCTGGCTTTGCAACTGGAGTGGTCTTAAAAGCAAAAATGTGCATCCTACTGTTACTGATCCAAAATGTAATTCCATAACTGGTGATGCAGCTCACTCTTCAAGATGATTTCTGCAAACTGCCTCTCTCTGAGCACTCCTCCATGTCACCTCCTGCCCTTCTGCACCGGCTTTGGTACACCAGGGGCTTCTGCAGCATCTCTCTGCAGCTGCAGCACCAATGTTTCCAAAGCAGCTCAGCAGTAGCCTTGGGCTTTGCACTCACTGCTGTGCCTTTTTGTTTCTGCCCTTTACCCAGAGCATGGCTTCTAATTTCAAATGTATTTGATGCAAAATTAAGGAGGAGCTTTCTTTTTTAGAAAGAGATACTAAGTGTATTAGACAACAACAAAAAGCTGTTGCAAACCGGTCTGTTAGAGGGCGTTAAAAAGATCTGGTCTCATTTTTGTGCATCAGTAATATTTCTATGTTTCTGTTTAATCAGACTGTGATTTTAGAGTGATCACATTTGTCAAATGTGGTAAGTTTTAATTGTACCTCACAAAGTATTATTTTGTTGTATTACAGGAGTTGACTTGAAATTCTCCTATTGTAATCTGTAGACATTTGGAGCTAGATACTGTATTAATAGCAACACCCTAACAGTGAATGTTTTATATGTAAGTAATTTTGGAATAAGGTGTTTTCCTTGTTTATTGCAGAAAGGGAAGGGCTGACACGGAGCAGGAAGGTGCAGGAAAAGGAGGTGTGTGTGAGTGCCTATCCAGCTGGATGCTGCACAAGGAAATGGCATCCTGGCCTGGCCTTTGCTGCAGAGTGCCTCAGAGATGGTGAGTTCAGTCACTTAACCCAGATTGCTCATAAGTCTTTTGCTAAACTGGTCTTGCTTTCTGGAAACTTACAGTTGTGGCATAAATCAAGGTGATATTTGCCTTAAAAATCTGAAGTTATTAATGATGAGTACTCTGGGAAGAGATAATGGGAGTGATTGCAGGTGCCCCAGATTATCCCCGTTCTTGAGACTGTTGCTGTAAAGCTAACAAATATGAGGAATAGAAAGCTTGAGTACAATTGGCATGACATATATTTGTACAGTTTAGGAACAACTGCAGTACTTAACATTCTGCCTTCCTTTCTCTCATTTCCTTATCAGCTTCTTATCTTCCATATGCTGAAAGCTGTGTAAGCTAGTCCTAGTGGAATGGATCACGCAGTGATCTTTTCTGCTTCATTACAGAGTCAGCTAGGTCAAATTAAACAGCCTTCATGTTAAGCACCCACAAATTAAGCCAGATGGCTTTGGATTGAAGCTGGTGAAGAGTAGTAGCATTAAGCATTTTAGAGTAGTTGCATTAAGAAGTGCTATCTACACAAATTATGCTGGTTTATTATCCTAAGTCCTACACTGAAAAGCACGTAGAAGAAGCTAAGACTTCTAGAGCAGGTTTTAAGTTTTATAGAATTAATAAACTAAAGTGGGAGATTCACTAGGTGCTCATTAGTTGGATCCAGTTTAGCCTATGGAAATGATGAAGTAGATTTTCATGAAAATCATGATGGCGCAGTTGTATCTGTCAAGTCTATATCATAAATCACCTGTGTTAGAAGGTGAAACTAATGTTAGGTGTGTAACCTTGATCTTCGTCATTCATAAAGTGTTTTGCTTTGCACCTTTATGTTTCTTTGAAACAACTAAACATCTGTATCAAAGACTTGCTATTTTTTATGAAGGGTCATTAAAATTTCTGCCTTTCAATCTTAAACAAATCTCATCTATAGCTGGTGTGAATAGCTGGTTGTCCCTCATCTCCCATTACTAATACAGTCTTGAGTACATCTGCTATTGGCAGGGATGTAATTTTATGTTTGGTCTAGCAAAGGCTGGAAAATTATTAAAACCCTGTTTCTTGTGAGCCTCTGAGGTAAAATCTTGTTCTTTTGCAGTGAAAACACTGTGGTGCCTGGGCCTCCATCAGCCAGGTGCATTTGGAAATCTCTCTTGTTGCTCAAGTGGGACAAACCATTCGTGTTCACAAACATCCATAAAAACAGTCAGGTAGTAGTCAGCTCTCTTGTTGCCACATTCAGCAGGAGGATAAAACTTAAACCAGTATAGGCTTTCCCTGCTTTGGCAGAGCAATGGTGTCTAGACTGGGCTTGGACTGTGTTGGGAGCTTGCAAAACTGCTGGAAGCCCTGTACATAAAGGGAGATTTTAATTATGCTGTTCTCTGTTTGGAACAGCTGTTTCTTATGTTGCACCACAGGAAAGAGACCTCTGTGCACCAATCATTTAAATGCATTGGAAAGCAGATCAAAGCACGTACCTTTTGCAATGAAAATCAAACCACACATTCTACAAACCCAGTTTCTTGGACAGCACTGTCCATGATGCCCCAGTATAATGTTAGAGGGATAGTTCTGTGTAGGACTTCTAAAGGGAGTTTTGGTAAGGGAGCTGGAGGAGTTGCAGACAAAGACACTTCAGTGGCAAGTTTTCCATCATGTCTTGGAGCATGACGCTCCCTCCTCTTTCTCTCCTTTCTGTCCCTTGCATTCCCCCCAAAAGTTTTAAAATTCTAAAATGTAAATCTCTGCTCTGCTTTTGGTATTAATAAATTCAAATAAATTATGTTCATGTTTTCAGCCTAAAACTCAGCTACATTTAAGTCAAGTTCAAGTACAAATAGGTATAATACAGAGCTTTCAGTCATTTTGCAGAGGGTGCATAAAGGCGTGACACAAATACTGGTTATTTATGGGGAATGTTCCAAGAACTCTGTTGGAGCATGGCAGCCCTACCAGCTTTCCTAGGGGCTGGCAGCTTGGTTCATTTGTGCTTGCTGTCACACAGGGAATTACATATTCACTCAGTAAAGTGCATTTGTTCCCTTGTTAAAGAGTAGTAATGTACTCAAGTATGAAAATCACTTTTAAGCCAGTAACAAGGAAACCCTTTTAGCCTTTCAGATGCTTTTACATTTGAAAAATAGTGAGTCTGTAAAACTGCATTTTGGAGGGTTTTTTATAACCTTTTCAAATGGGCATACATTTAATACATCAACATGAAAAAAGAAAAGAAGAGGAGGGATGTATGATTTCTTATCTGTTAAAGTTTTCAGTAATTTATCTTTCTCTTATGTTGCATGTGAAGTATGTGGCCTTTTTACATTTTGGGTTTGGAAAGGTGGAGTTGAGATTCTTGCTGTGGTTGCTGCTCTATGCACAAAGACATGTGGATTTATACTTGCCTGCATTCCTGTGGCTACAATAAATCAAAACGGGAGGGAGAACTCTCACTGTGTGAGTCAAGCAACAGAAAGATGTGAGGAGGGAAAATGAAGCTTAAGTAAGTTTGAGAGCCCAAGGCAAAAGAAGTTCCCTCTGCTTTTTGCAGAGGAGAAGGAATTTTCCTTGGTTCTCTGCTGTGGTGATGGTGTGCAGTAGTGCTATGCTTACCCTAACCAAATGGCATTCACACACAGGCCTCCTCTGCTGCTGTGCATTTTTAAAGACCATCTAATTAAAGCAACTCTTGTAAGTTATGTTTGTTAGAGATTTATTTAAATCTTCTTGGTTCAGTTGAGTTCACTGTGCTGGAAAAAGTTAAAACCTACTTCATATTTTTCAGACACCAGGGTTTCTTAATCTATTTTTCTTCTACCTCAGCTGTGAGTTTTGTTTAGTTTGTCTTAGGGAGTGTGTGATCTGACAGGATTTGTGCTGAAGTAAACCTACTGAAATCAAAGCTTCCTAAAGATATCTGGAGGTGGGTCCTTTGTGGGCACTGCTGGGGAACCTGATGCTACAACACCTGACGTGTGTTGTAGGTGTCCTGGTGTGAGGTTGCGAGTATAGCTGGGGGGGAGACTGGGAGAACTTCTCCATGAGCTGAACTATAACAGCCCAGGCTTACCCAATTTTAACAGCCCACACTACAGATGCAATGGATCTCTCTTCCTTGTGATCTTTTTCTTTAGTGTCACAACAGGTAAGCTAACCAACATCAAAGACTCCTTCCAGTTATGCTCTGATGTGTATTTCTCATTAACCGCCTCTTAGGAATATTACACCTGCTACAAAGGCTTCTTTTATGTATGAAATAATTGGGTCAGAGTTTTTTAATGGTAATTTTTCATTCAAGATAAATAAGTGAAATGAAAGCTAGTTAATTGAACTTGAAGCTTTTCATAGCTTTTCTGTTCAAAGACAGTAACCCTAGCCAGCATTGGAATAGCCAGCAGTCCAGTGTGCAGAGTGGGGAGGCAAGACACAGTGGGTCAAAATCCTGCTGTTTCTTGGAATTTGGACTTGACCTGACTTTCCTCTAAATCAGAAAATGGACCAAGCCTCCAGGCTCCTTCTGCCTTTCCCTGCAGAAGGTATGTGCATAAACAGAAATGTGTTTATACATAATGGAACAGTTCCAGTGGGGGAGATGGATGAATCAGAACATCTGCATTTTTTCAAATAAAAGTCCTGACAGAGATTTGTTGGAGGCAGATAATCTGCTGGTTAAAAACAGCTTCTGTTACACATACCTCCTCCTTCGAAGTTGGAAGATGAGGGTGTCCTGCCACTGATTTGGACTCAGAGACACCCACCCTCATATTGCATGGCTCCTGTATCCAGGCAAAGGGCAGTTTGCTCATTTGTGGCTGGGTAAAGATAATTTCAAAATGTTACTTTGATGCCAAATTTTTAAAAAATAATTTCAAAAAACCTGGATAAATGTGTTGTGCCCAGTGCCACTAGGAAGTGCACTGCACATGACACAGCAGAAATACCTGATGGTCGTTATGCTCTGATGTTCTGTGTGAATCACTCAAAATCACTCCTTCTAGGACAACAAGTAATTTGGGGTATATATCCCACCCTATCGTCAGTTTATGCCTGGGCTGTACTAGGAAGGTTTCAGGACTATGTGTTTAATGAAGACTGGTGAAATACTCAGAAGTCCCTAAGCTGGGGTGCTGGGGAGTGATTTATGTCTTCAGTTATTTGTTTGCTTTCCAGGTAGCTCTCAAGTAACTAAGACATCTTAGACAACTTGTGCCAACCCTAAATACTAGGGTATGAAAGGACAGTGGTGATAGGCCTGGCTATAGGGGGCTGGAGGATTGAAAGTGTTTATTTTTTAAGACTTGTGATGGCAAATGTCTAGGGAAACTGTGGAAGACTTTGCTTTTGGTGCCCGGCAGGGTCTCAGCAGGCAGCAGTTTTTAGCTTGCAGAGGTAATTCAGCCTGGGTTTAGCTCTCAAGCTCTTCTCTCCCCTCCCAAGCTGCTGTGGATGATGGACTTTCAAACTTATGGTTTACCTCCCCTTTTCTCATGGCGTGCTGCAAAGAAAAGCTCCTCAAGCTTGGGTATTCCTCCTAAACCACTCTTATGCAGCGTGTTTTCTACCTTTATTAGTCTCATTTAAATAAAAAAAAGATTACTCGGGGCAGTCAGCACAGCTTACAGTAAACAGCTTTTGCTTAAATGCTTTGTTGAACAAGAAGCAAGTAATTATTTGCTTATAGAGAAACATGCATATGTGCTCTGTTGAATCACTCCTTGTGCTGGTGATGGGTGCAGGTTCATGCCCTTAGTTGCTTCTCTGAATACTGATAAAATAGAAAAGCATGTACCAGAAACAAAATTCCTTTGTGGTTATTTGAAATTTCTTGTATAAAGGGATGACTGAGGGCAAAAATAAAATATGAAAGGCTTTTTAAGAATTACTGCTTTATCCTTTTTATGAAAGGATTAAAGCATTCAAATAAAAAATAATTAAAAATTAATAAAGAAGAGAAGCAACAGAAATAATTTTAATTTCCTTTGTTACCATATATAATGATAGCCTTAGGGCAGAATGAGAAAAACTTAAGTGTATGAATAGAAATGTATCCATTAGGACTGTACTATTTTTAGTTCCTTGACATGAATACTTAACAAAAATACTGTTAGAATACAAGTGCTCATTCTGTTAATAATTTAATTATTAGCAATCATAATGTACAAACCATAAAATGGTTGTTGGGGGTTGTTCTGTTTCCTCAACATGTAGAAGAGTTCTAGCTACTTGAACATCATATTCATTTTAATTTTAAGCACCTGTACTAAATTCATCCTTGTAATGGTACCAGGAATGGATTTGGCTCTCTGACCTGATGCAAACATCACACAGCACTTTTGCATCTGCATAAACAAAGGTGAAGCTGACTGGAGTTCAGCAGAGCGTGGTTTGGGAGGTGAGAGTAAGCTCAGCAGCAGAGAAGCTCTAGTTAGAGCATCCTGTACCAGGGCAGGGTAAGAGCATTCTTTGCAACACCTTTGTATTCCTACATTTTTCTGCAGAGAGAGAGTGCAGCTAAGACCTGGCAAAGGGGATCAAGTGATGGTATCTCTATCTTTAATGAAATCCACTGGGCACGTGGAAAGGAATGCTATGGTGGCAATGGTGATGAATAATTACTACACTGAGCTCTCTTCACTGGCAGCCCTCTCTGTTTTGGTAGATTAAGGTCCCCTTTGGTTTTGTGCATATTTGCAGTGAAAATTCCTTTTTTCTTGATGTAGGTCTCCTACACTGTTTGCTCTGAAGGTGCCTGCTTCCAGTAGGCTGATTGTGTGAGTCAAAGTCATAGATGTTTATGCTGCTGAGTAGCTGTAATGCTCTCAGGTCCATGCTCATGACTGTTTGTAGATGTATTTCCTAGCCTGTGCCATAATATATATGGGTTTATGATTACTAATGAACACAGCAGGCCAATTTGCAAAGCAGAGCAGATGGAGACATAACCAGTCTAATGACTTAATGTCACAAATGAGGTGACCTGGCAGTTATCTGTTACTCATTTCTGCCAAGACTGTTTCTGAAACCTTAATACAGACTCTTCAGAGTGCTGCTTCCCTTCTTAGAGCAAATCTACAGCTTTACCACCCTAGTGACTCTGGTGCATGCTGAAGTCCCTTGCTGTACCAAGAGCGTGAGGGGTTTTGCCTAAGAAAGCTACTGCTGCAGCGTGCCTAGCTGCTGTTTGATTTTATCAGTGTGCCACACAGATGGTCACTTTTGTCCTTGACATTTTAAAAACTTTCCTGAATACCTTGCTGTTACGTAGTCTCTTTGATGTGTGTGCTCTGTGTTCTTGTGTTTGTTCCTTCTTCTCCTCCTCCTCAAATACATGTCACGCCTTTAAGTGTGACCTTATTTCCAAAGATCGTTCTTGTTTTTTCCCCTTTGATATAGAAAAACACTGAGACCTGTGACTGAGTCCTTGTTAAATCAGTAGGACTTTGAGAGATGTCTAGTTTTTATGTTGCTCTGGAGTAATTTGCAAAGGCAGGTGCTCATAAACCACCATGACCTTGCTCTTTCCTTCTAAGCTACCCAGGTTTTTTAATTTTTATCCCCCAAAGTATCTTGTTATTGAAAAAGAAAGGGGGATGGGAGGGGAGAAAAAAAGTGTGTGCCTCCATAGGTAATACTGTGTAGCTTTTTTAAAATACTCAGATGTGCCTCTTGGTTTGTGAAAAGACAAGTCTCAGTTCTATAGACTCAGTTTCCAGTAGACTTGTAAGAATACACTGAAGTGCCACTCTATTTCTAGCCTAAGGAGTGTTTGGTGATGTTTTAAAAAATGAATTGGTTTTCCAGCTGATCATTTCAGACCTATGAGCCATTTCTGTAATGCAAAAACTTTCCTGTTTTCCCTGTTGAAAGAAGTCAGTCATCACGAGAAGTAATTGATCATTATGCCAGGGGATGGGGGGGGGAGGGGTGTGTGTGAGAGAGAATAATGTGACATCCATTATTGAATGTGCTGCTGATCTAATAATGTTGTCCTTAGTTAGGTGCATTACTGAAAAAGACACGAGGCACTTCAATTCCTCTCTAGGTCTCTGTTTTATCTTGGTGGCTTTTCAGAAAGTTGTAAATTAGGCTGTTAGCTAACTGATTTATGGGATATACTTATTGTGCTAGTAATTTTCTACATCAGTTGTAAATTACCTTCTTTTATTTTGTCATTTGCATACTTATATTTTACCCTTTTGCCCATGTGCATAATTTGTTACCCTGACAACCTTTATCATTCTAATGTTTTTGTGGGTTTTGTCAATTTTTCTCATATGAATGTGATACTGAAAAAATAGAAATACACCACAATGACATGAAACTTTAAGTGACAGCACCATCTAAGGCTAAAAAAAAAGAGCATGCCTGAAAAAAATAAATAGACAAATCGTTTTGTAACTGCACAAAACCACATGTAAAGTAGTCTTTTTATAGACTGGAGTTAATATGAAAAAATCAGCACTAGTTGATTTTTTTAATAGAAATTTACCCTATTGAATTACTTTGATTTATGGAAATAAGTGATACTGGCAATTGTAGTCCTTGTTGCATTGGCTGAGTAATAAATTCTCATTGAAAATCTCTTACTGATACATAAAAATATCCATGGGAATCTCTGTGGCAGAGATTGTTTTGTCAAGATGTACCATTAATTGAAATAAGTTGAAGGACATGAAGTCACATATCTATTTTCTGCATTGTCTACTGTAGGGACAGGAGGGTAGAAATTTGTCTCTTTTGTGTGTCTATAGTGCACACTCTTGCCACATAGAAATTTCACTGATAGGATGTGATGAAATAGGCAATGATAATATCCTAGGACAAAAAAGAAAAGATTCTATCTACATCCAGACATGTTATGCAGGATGTTTTTTTACCATGAAGTTACACGACCTGACCCAGAGAAAGACAGAAAGCGTGTATAAGCACAGAGACCTTAAATTCTGCTAATGTTTTTTTTATTACTTGAATATGCTACATCTAGAAGAATTTTAAAATAACTTCCTTTTTAAAATTTCATCTTGTCAGAGGGAATTATTTGCTTTGCAGCTCAGCTCCTAAGTAGAAGTAGAGTTTCTCTTTTTACAGAAGTTGTACTGGTGTGTAGTTGTAAGGTAATTGGTTTTGTGGGTTTACCTTCATTTTTTTCTGTTGGATGGATATCGAGTGGCTGGCTGTGGCTAGTTCTTTCTCATTCAGTTATTTTAATAGGATTTTGACTCAAACTTTCCATAAACTGGAGACAAAATGTCATTTGATGATCTTTCATAGAGACAAAGTTATACCAGCATCTTGAGAAGCAATCACATGGTTGCGACTTTTCCAATATACTGAAGAGGCTGCAAGTTTATAGGCTCTGAGCTTTACAAAATGCTGAATGGCTGTTGCTTCCATAATTTTAAAGCTCAGGTGGCTTTTGCCAAGGTGATACTTGCTAAGGATAAGCTCACTTACGCACTTACTCACTCTGGCTCAAGTCAAATTCCAGGATCTTCCCCCATGGGCTTTGCCATGCCAGTAGTTTTTCCCTACATTCCCCCAGCACACAGGTGTCTTCTGGGCCTGAGGCAGCAACAGGGGAAGAGGGGAGACCACCAGTCCTTTCCTGTCCCTTCCTGTGGTCTGTTAGCTGAGGAAGAGCCAAGTCTTCTCAGTCTGTATTAGCGCATGTGGTTATGTATTCCTGTCCTTGTTTGTGTATATGGAGCAGCTACCAGAGAAAAAGTGCCCATATTTAGAAAGCCCTAAATACGATCTTATAAAAGAGCAGCATTAATGTGTTAAGTATGCATACATATTTGTATACATAACAGACATAGCAAACAGTTCTGTTTGGATTTCCTGCATACTATGTTGTCAAGGGCTAAGGAAGAAAGGCTCACTCACTAGTCTGTGGTGAGAATGTCTAAGCTATATTTAACTCTAAAGTTGCTGTTTATTCATTAGGTAATAACTAATTTTCAAAATATCTAACTGTTCTTCATGGTTTTGTGACATGTTGAGTTTTTAAAATTGTGGTACACGACTAAACAAACCACATTTTCTACAGGTTCATTCTTGTAAATTCAGTAGCTGAGTGATTTTGTTCTCTTAATGCCAGCGGTTTAATTGGTTTTGAGGGCAAACTTGCAGCTAGACTAACCTCTGGATTGCACTTGGGTACTCATTGGTTCAGCATGTGTATGGCTCCCTTTTGTAATTATGTTCACAGCAAGTTGCTCTTTTTTCTTCTAAGCCTTCCTTGACCTTAGGTTTACTTTTTGGGGCAAATATGATAGATTTTTGTAACATTGAGATCTAGAAAAGATTTTTCTTAGAAAGATGTTAACTTCACTTCTGAGGAGCAGCCTGGCCTTCTTTACAAGGACCATGTGATGTCAACGTTTGTTTCCTTGTTCTGTAAAAGACTGCATAGTGTTTCTTACAGGAATTTTACTTACCACGCCAACCATTCTCTTTAAAGAACATACACAAAGTAGAACAGCTCTTAAAAAAAAATAGGTAGAGAGTTTTCTATTACTATTGTATCTGCAATTATAAATTGTAATGGAATGTGAAAGCTTAGCTATACAAAATTATTTGATCACAAATCTATGAAAACTGCCTGTTGCGTAATGGAAAGATGATATGTGTGCACTGAATTTCCAAAGTAATCATTAAAGTGGTGAGGGCTGGCAGAATTATACAATGGAAAGATTTAAATCTATCTTGGCTTTAAACATTGTGGCAATTATTACGAGTGTGGAAAACATCAGGTGAGTGTGTGTGGTGTGTGGTTTGAGGAGTCCTTGCATTTGTAAGGTCCAAAACCAAGTGGAACTGAGTTTTTAACTGTTTTTTGGGTAGAACACGTAAATATAAAGTAAAGCAAAATACATCCTCAGGGGGCTGTTTATCAGTTGATCAAGATTTTTTCACCCTGCTAGTTCCATGAGCTTCCATTGATTGTACTGTTTAAATGTAATCCTGATATGGGTGACGAGATCCTTTCTGAGTGATGGTTTCTGACCCTGCAGAGAACTTCTAAATATACAGCTTAACATTTTCATATAATACCAGAACTTACAGATTTTTAACATCAGCAATTATTTAAAAGAATAAATTTTGCTTCACGTGCAAAAAAATCACTAATCCTGATAGATAATAGATTAAATAACTAGACCTTCAATAAAAAGTATCAATGTGGACAGACTGGAGGTAATTTTAGAAGCTGGTAAAATTCTGATGCAGATGGGCACCTCTTGGACAAATGTGCTTGTTTTCTTGTAGATAACATGGAAAGAACTCCTGCACCATGTTCTTCTCCAGCATTAGAGTAAAATGTTTGCAGTAATACTGCTGTAAGTTCTGTGTCATGGCAGAGGACAAAGAAGAAGTAACAGCTGCCAGAGACTTGGCATTTGGATAATGCAAGGCCAGTTGGCAGCTCCCTAACCTAAATCATTAGAAAGAAGCAATCCCTCTCTTCCTAAATTAATCTGTTGACTTGCATTTAGCACATATGATGACTGCAGCATAACACTTCTTGCTTATGTTGGGCAAATTATTTATTTGCGTTTGTGTTCTGTATGTAGTAAAAGAATCTAAAGCACTTGGATGAAGGGCTCTCCCTAGTCCCAATGGAGAGAGTATCATGGTGATTGGGACCAGTGAGCATGCCTACACCACCCTGGTCTTCTCTCATGTTAACTAAGTGTCTTTATAGCACCCTGCTTTTTGCCCCTAAGTTTTAGCATGTTTTCTTGCCTGCACTTCACTCAGCTACTGCAAAGTTACTCACCTATAAAATTCTGACAGCATGGCCATCCCTGCTGCCAATTTTTAGGGATGGCCAAAGGGAACTTGTTGAGTGTGTTTACATAAACTTCTTGAGATCTGCCTGATTAGAGCTAAAATTGCCTCCTGATTTATTGGAGCTGATGGCCCTTAAGCAAAGACCATTACTCTGCTGAAAGACTCCCATTTGACATAAGTGGGCCCTAGATCAGGCTTCATGTCATTAAACAGCTATATTTCCTGGTTCTTGGAGATGAATGCACTGGATTCTTGCAACGGTATTTGAATTAAGCATTATAAACCTGATGTAGGAAGTAATGGGTGATATTCTGTAATGTAACTTATAAGGGAAAGTGGAGTAGAAGATTATAATAGTTCCAGAGGGCCTCAATGGTTATTAGTCTTGTAATTCCTCTTTCTTCTGTCACCTCCTGGAGTCAGAAACTGGTGTGGAGGGAGAGACTGCAATACTGAGGACAAATACCGGTAACTTTGCAACCAGCTTGGTGAATTCAAGCCTCCCGTGGCTTTGGGAAAGGTAGCTAATTGTTCCCTGCCACCAACATACAGTTAAAAGTATATTTATGGGGAAAAACTTTGAAGTCTTTAAGTCTGATGTGAAAGAATTTGAAAAATGCTTAGATTTTGAAAAAGACAGTGTAGTATGCAAAATGATTCCAAGAGCTTGCTGTAGCTAGCGATACAAATATAAGAGTTTTCTTATGAAACTGAGATGATAGTGAAGAAGTCTTTATATTTATCTATTCCTTTTTTACGTAGCTGCTCTGATCTTTTGTCATTTATACATGGTAGCAGAGTAAATGTCCAGGAGACCTCAACTCTCCACACGTGCTGATGAGTGCTCTATATAATTTCTCTTTAGCATGGATAGAATGCCTGGCATATGTAAGAGAATGTGTGCAAGTGCTTTCCTGCAGGGCCCAATGAAGCAGCGACACTGCTGCACTGACACTCAGGCTTTCCCTGAGTAGAGATAAAAAGTTTTGGGGATTTGTGATGTCAGTTTCTTGGAGAGAGGAGGAAGAGAACTGAGGTTAGAGCCTGGTAAGTCCAGGTAGCCGTCTCTTCCCTTCTGTGTGGTGTCCCTTTCAATTTTTTCTTTTGCAGGTTTATCCTGTGCAGTCTGTTCAATAGCAGAGAAGCAGCAGAAGCCAGAGAGAGATCTGACTGACTTGCAAAACAGGAGAGCAGGCAGTCTGTTTTTCAGATCCAAGTTATTTTTGTGTCCTTTCTCATTTTTTGCTGTCTTTGCCTTAAAGCAAGTATATCTCAAAAAAGGTTAACCTTTTCAGTTAACTTGATGGTACAAATTCTTACCTTGCATTCTGAGCATGAATAATAAGGGCTGTAGTATAGAGAAAATTAGAGGTGAACTCGTTTTTCTTCCTTCTTGATTATAGAGTTCAGTGCTTGCACTGCTCCCTTCACTGAAAGAGCCCTGTAATCACCCTCTGCACTTCCTTTTTATGCTCTCCCACAACTCAATTAAAAACTCATTAAACTGCACACCTGCAGTGTCTTTACTCTGAACTGTAGTTTTTAACCCCCTACTTCTACATAATTATAATAAAGCCTGTGGATTGCTTGACTTCAGCTGAGGAAAAATGACAGTAAAACTTATTTATGAAAATCAAACCTCTGTATTGTTTAAAGCCATTTCAAGAAGTGAAAGATTCTTCTAGTGAGCACTGAGGACCAAAAATTGTATTTACCATTACTTTCTGAGTAGGTGGGACAGAGTAGAGTGCTAACTGATGCAATAATTTAGTTTATAGTGACTAAATATAGTGTGGTGAGGCTTGCATTTGAGCGGGGATGATGGAGCCGAAGCTTGGGGACCTGCTCTAATATTTATGTTGGATGTAAGTTGTGAGATGGCTCTGTGTCATGTTTGGCTTCTTTTTTTTTTGAGTCTCCTGTCTTGGCATATGAGCTTTGTTAAACCTTGGAGGAAAAGTTTTGATTCTGATTAATTCTGGAGGATCTGTTGCAAGTAGCATGAGCTCAGGGCTGTTTCAGGTTGTTTTGGCACAGGTTCTGTAAGGAAGACACTGCCTATATGCTGGCAGTGCTCAGCCATGTTCAAGAAGTGTAAATGTATTGAATTCAGGGGGGCACATCTGTATTTCATGTCTCTCTCTTTTTCTCCAGCCATAAGGTTCCATAGTTTGCTAATGATTGATTTACCAATAAGGCAAGAGAGGTGGCAAGAATAGTGAACCTACAGATTTGAACAGTATAACCCTCAGTGCTGAGTGATGTTTGCATATGAGCTCTGGGTCTTGAAGTATTTTTTTTCTTACAGGCTTTCTGAAGTTTATTTCCCTCCAAGTCTAGCATTTAATGCAACAGTAGCAAGGTTTTATGATGCTTCTTTTTCTAAACTCTTTACTTATTGTCACTGTAAGATCCCAATGGTAAAGGAGCTGCAAGAAATGTCTGCTTTGCTTTAACAATGGTTTAGCATCCTAAGAATTATATTTGTCTTTTGCATCTTTACAATGTACTTTATGCACTTTTTTCTGCCTACACTGAGTAAATTTTATGTGGCACTGCCAGAGACTCATTTGAGTGCTTCCTCCTCAAAAGTTTTAAATGACAGCAAAATGAGGGATGGCAGGAGGGCAGAAAGGAAGGGGAGGCTCTCATTATTTAGTAAGCGACAACAGAGACAGCTCAGAAGTGCAGGGTAGAGGAGAGCTGAGAAGCCTTAGAAGGAAAGGCATCGATGCATCAGAAACATGGGTAAAACAAAGAAGAAAGGAAGAGACTGGCAGCAGCCCAGAAGAATAAATGGAGGGGGTTCGGTTCTGTGTGATGGAGAATATTGCCAATTTCTCCTGGCAGGCTTAGCTACAAACAGGCTGACACCCACATAGCAAATGAGGTGTGGAAACTCATGAGACAAATGCCAAATGCCCACCCAGTGTCCCAGTAACACTGCTTCTAGTAATAATAATGATGTGTATGTTCAGCAAAGCACAGGGACCACACCTTTCCTGGCTAGTTCTGGTGGGGAGTGGTGCTGCGTCCAACAGGGCCAGCATGTGGTAGAAGCCTTTGGAAGGTGTGCTGGAGCTGTGCCTTGTGCAGCTGTAGCTGCTGTCTCTGGAAGGACGGTATCACCAGACACAGGCAACAGTCATGTCAGTGCTCTTATGCTGTCACTGCTCTGCCTGCTCGTAGGTAAATATGGCCTGCAATTGCAGGGCAGTGGTGCCTGGTTCTGTGCCTTAGGTGACTACCCTACAGAAGATACCTATACTGCGGGTACATGCAGTGTAGAATAATAATCACCTCTCCCACTTCAAAACCCTATCCAGACTCTGTAGCCTTCGTTGGGTGTAATGGATAACAAGTAGATCCCCTTGGAGAACTTTCACAGATTTTCACAGTATTTTCACAGATATATCAAACTTTCCAGGAGCTCTGAAACCTGGTTATTGCATATATTTTGTTCAGGAGGGAGGAAGTCTTAATGTGTTACTTAAAAGAAGGCAGCAGGGAAAAAACAATCAGCCTAATGTTGTGGCTAAATGAGCTTTTATCAAGGACATAAGCAAACATGTAATTGTCAGTTTGATTGCAGCTCAAGGCCAGAAAAAAATGTATGCTTGCTGGGCTCCATCAGGAGCACCTGCTAGCAGGAGGGATTCCTCTCTGACGAAGCTGAAAACTCCTTCCCAAAAGGGAGATTTTTTCAGATGCTGATGTTTCCTGGGGCTCTTGCTGGAGCTTGCAAACTCCAAAGCACCAAAGGGATTCTAAAAACTCAGAGCAAAGATGCAAAGTGTACCACTTATGTGTGGCACTGAGCAGCAAGGGAATGCAGACAGGAGGTGGGAGAAAGGAGAGTGCACTAAACCAAAATGGGAATAGAAATCCCATTTTCTGCATTATATACCTGAGATAGTGATTTGGGAGCTTGATCACAGAGTATAAAAATAGATGTAGCTGATGTGTATTCTCTTAATGTTTGTAGTATGTTTACACCTGTGTGATGTTATTGCACACATTGCAGGGTAAGCACTATTAGAGGCATGAATTTGGGAAGGGTCGCAGGGCATGAGGATGCAAATGAGTTATGTACATTCTCTTAAATAAAGGGCTATAAATCTTGTTGAGTTTTCCAGCCCTGTACAATTTACCAACACTTGGTGCAACTGCTTGAATATTACTCTCCTGTTGTTAACAATTTATGTGAAATTGTTTTCTCTTGTCCCCTTGGCTACTTGCTCCACTGGCTCTGTCAAATATTTGTTGAAATAAAGCTCCCTGGGGTGGCAATGTTCCTTCGTAGCAAAGACAACATGGAGCAGAATGCAGGTAACTTCCACAAATAACAATTGCAAAGTATCCATTGACTTAGAAAGATAAGTGACTTGAGCAGAAATTTGAAAGCACTCTAAGAGTGGCCTAAACCAGTTTGCTCTGCTTACTCAAAATGCCAGAGCTTTTACGTATGTTATCTTTGGATCCTTTTAATGGTAAACATGTATTCCCTGTTTCTTTGGCTTTGTGGGGAAGTTGTTAATGTTAGCTCAGACTCTGGGGTATTGAATAATGGGTGAAGATGAAGAATTTCAAGTGGCATGACTAAGCCATGTTACTGCACAACATTTTAGCAGACAGACGTTTATGGACACTTACTCAGTTTTATAATGCTTTTTCTTTGCAAATCTGTCACACTAAGTAATTATACAAACTCATGAAAGATATTACTGAAAACATGTCCTACTTCTGCCGTCGATAGTAAAGAGGCTATCTTCTCTGGGAAACCTAAGGGTTATTGAATAGGTTTTTACACCAATAGTAAAGATGTTTTTATTTCTAAGTACATCTGTAGTATTGTAAACCTAGGTTTACTTGGAACGTTCAAAGTTGCATCAGCAGCTCTAAGCCAGATAACTAAGATGCTGGCATCCAGGAGGAATTTATATTGTGTAACAGAAGTAACAACTGAAATACATTTTCATAATGGTGTCTAAGTTATGACTCCCCAGATCTACATCTTTAGGGAAGTATTTTGGTCAAATCGACCACTAATTAACGCCATGGAACAGCAGCCGTGTTCATTGGTGTGCTCTGACTGTGGGCTTTGGTGACTGCAGCTTGTCTTTGCTCAGCTTTCTCCTGAGTGGATGATGCTGTTTATGCCTTATACTAAAAATTCAAGCTGTCTTTGTATCACAGCATGACATTTTGATACTTTCTTCTGAGTTGTGACTAGCAGTGAGAATTCAGGAACCGCAAAATCCAGGATGTTGCTTGGTAAACAGGATGTACTTGGAAATGCAAAGTGAAGACTGCTCATGATTTTTATTATACCCGTCTGTGTTAGAGAGTCCTGAGTATTATACCTGCACAACTGCTGCCCTGTCCACTGCTCA
Organism: Apus apus; assembly: GCF_020740795.1. Lineage (NCBI taxonomy): Eukaryota > Metazoa > Chordata > Aves > Apodiformes > Apodidae > Apus > Apus apus. Next base: position 32,101,248 of record NC_067285.1, read on the forward strand.
TACTGAGCAGCAGTTGTAGTAATTCTTCAGTATTTTTGGTCAGTTGGAAGGGAGTTGTTGCCCTATTTGTGTTACACCTGTGCTCAAAAATGAAGCAGGTATTGTCCTCCATAAATTGCTGCCAACTTTAATTGTCTGTTTGACCATGGGCAAATTCAACAGGCACAGATGTCTACACCGTTCTCAGCTGAATCTGTTCAGAATTGGTTCAGAGCTTAAATCTGTAATCAAGGCAATAAAAGAGAAACTGTTTTATGAAGAATGAAGACACTGAATTTCTGCATAGTATACCATTATAACATGTAATTCTTACAATGTAAAATGAGAAATACTAATGTTACAGCTCCACATTGGGAGTATTTTGTCCTTGAAAAGCTTTCCAGGGTCTGTCTCCCACAGAGACTGAGTAATAGCTAGCTTTAAAAAATGAGTAGCACATGTGGTGTTTCATGGGATGGGGACTCACTATGACTTCTAGGTTCCACCAAAGCACAAATGCTAAATAAGGGGAAGTAAAACAGAAATCTCCTGAGGTAACATCAAAAGTGTTGTTGTAAGAGGAATATTTTGAAAAGACAAAGCTGGCAAATACTGAAAGATGCTTTTCATTGGGAGTTGACATAACTTTTTTATTGTGCTCCTAAAAGGTGCAGCATAGCAAATTAGTTATTAAGGTCCCAGGAACATCTGTTGTCTGTGAACAATCACATTCTAACTGCTAGTTACAGTGTTGTTTTCAGGAGTATCTTGTGAATTTTGCAACCCTAGGCAATGTGAAACCTTTTGAATGTCTTTGCTGAATCTCCGTGCTCCTGTTCTTTGCTCAGTTCCTGGATGTAGTTGCTCCATGTCAGCTGTGCTCTCTTCTGCTTAGCTTAAGAGGGAGCCCACAACTCGTTAGCTCCCCTTTATCCAGTGCAGCTGGAGATGAAATCCCACTGTAGAAGCAATGCCACTGAAATGGGGACCCCTGAGGTGATGCAGCCATCACCCATGCAGATGTGTGCTCCTGCAGAGGGCTCAGCAGTGCTTTGCCAGCGGCAAAAGAGTTTCAGAGTCCGTAGGGAAGTTGAGGATACCTTCTGCTTGCCCTGGGGTTTCTCCCTTCTGTGAATCCCTGAAGGCCTCAGAAAAGCTTGTGTTGGTAATTGCACCTTTAAGAGCAAAAATCCTGCTGCTGACAATATTCTGAGCAATAATGGGCCAAAAAACCAAATTTACCACTGACATACCCGGGAGCAATTTCAACAGAATGAGCAGAGGCTGGTGGGGAATTAAATTCTGTGTATTTGTGCTCAGGGAGCTTATATTTTAACAGGAAACACACAGAGTAGAGTAGGATTTATAGTTATAATTGTTTGTGCTGACACAAAAGTTACAGGATCAGTGTTTACAGTCTTTGATCATCTAAATAATTGATTTTGTTTCCCACTTTTAACTGCATGTGTTGAATGCAGAGTACATCCCATGACTTCAGTCATTACTTTTTCAAAATACGGCAGAACTCTTACCTGACAATTGAGATCAAAGGTAAAATTCAGCTCATCTGCATTTGTGCAGTCTTCAGGAAGGCTGCACATATATATAGACAAGAACCAAATTTATCCCTGTATTTTTTAGTTTTCATCTTTTATCTATTTATTTTTTTTCTGTTATGTAATAGACTATTATTGTATTTCAATTAAAGAAATTATCATAATACTGCAAAAATGCCCTTGCTTATGAAAAGCTTTTGCAGCTTATTTAATGCTACTTGGATCTGAATGCCTATTTCTGGGTTTGTATAAGACACAAGCAAATAGAAAACCTTTTTCCTTAAATCAAAATACCTTTTTTGTTTTTTCATCCAAGAACATTCTCCCACAAAGAACCTTCTAGAAAACTTGCATCAAAATTCTTGTTTTGATTTTAGGTAAAGACTTTAACTGAGACTCTTACAGTGGAAACAAAGTTAAATGCAGATTATTTCTTCCCTCTTCTTGTGGACTTCCAGTGATTTTCCATAGGATTAATTGCTAAATCTGTATGAAAACAGATGCACATTCACTAAGAAACTTACCCTGCCTCAAGCAAGAAGGTACAGCTAGCCAGAAATTGTTGTGCCTTGCAATTATGCCAGCTGTAACCTCCTAGCACAAACCTGCCTCTGGAAAGAGAGCATGTCTCATTTCATCCCCAAACTCTAAGATTCCTGTTGTTACCCAACACTTAGTAGCCAGCTCACTTCTAAATAATGGTTGCTCAGCTATACCCTCTGACTGTGGAGAAGGTATAACTGTGCTGGACTCTTTGATCATCTGTTTTTTGCAGTGACATAATCCTCCCCTTTTTGAACACAGATTCATGATCACATCTCTTCTGCCTAGTCAGAGCTACTTGGCCAAGTGCTAACATCAGCAGGCGTTGAAGACTAGCCACTGAGCAAGAGACCTAATGCTTAACTAGTCAGAATGGAGCTTTCCCTCTAATGCCTGTTAGTAAGTCTCTAAGCCTTGGGGCGCTGACATTTTTTGGCATCTAACTCCTTAGGGTAAGCTGCAGTGTTTTCTTTGAACAAGCCAAGTAGCAGACCCTGCAAAGTCACCTTGTCAGAAGTTTAAGGTGACAATTGCAGAGTTGCCTGTAAATGAAAATGGTCAGTCTCAGGATAACATTTAGTGTGTTGTGCTCTCTGCATGTACTCTAGCAACTGGGTAACATGCTGAGCAAAAGTGAGACATTGCAGGGAGGAAGGACAACATGACAGGAGTGCTGTTCAGCTGCTATCCAGCTGGCTCTTGAATGAGAAATAGTCCAAGGGAAGAGGTTATTGGTCATAGATACCCAGCCTGGTTTGTCTCATCAGAAGGTTCTGGGCAGGCATACAGGTGCCTCTGGCATGGTTTGTACGTGCTTAGCAAGAAATCACTCTCTCCTGTGTACTGGCTAATGTAAGCCAGAGAGCTGAGCTGACAGTGGAATCGGAGGACTATGTCTCCTTCCAGCTGGAAGTGAGCAGCTCCTTTGTGCAAGAGCAGAGCATGTGGGGCCAGGCTGGCTGATGTAAAAAAAAGAAATTAAAAGGTGTTCTACAGTGGCACAGCTGATAAACTCCCAAGTACGTCCTTCACTCTGAAAATTACAAGGGCAACTAATACACACATTTAAAATTCTATTCAACTGCTGTTATCACAGGTGTGCCTGATGGTGTATGCCCATATGGGTGTGCTGTCTGACTATGACCTAAATTGACTCTTCCAACTTCCACAAAGCTAATGAAGTTGAAATGACTTAAGTACAAAGTCAAGTCATATTACTGAAATGGTATGTGTTCTTATTAACATGTTACCTTGTTTGCATAATGAAATCAGATGGCTTTAGAATGTGTAAGCTTTTTTATTTTAGATGTAATTGTCAGTGTGTCGTTCATTATTAACTACAAAAGTTTCAAGAATAATGTGTATGAACTTCTGGAATGATTGATATAAAATTAAAAGCCAGAGCAAATTAAGTGCCTTGTACTGGTGTGATCTGGCACCAGTGAAGGACAGTAATGGTTTTAAGACTCTTTTATCTAGCCTTAAGCTTATTTCTGGATCTAATGTTAAAATAAGTCTAAAAGCTGAAGCTGTAAGATAGACATGCTTTATGTAAGACTTGCCAGAGTTCCTTGCATACAAATTATTGAGTTGTCTTGAAAACAATGTAAAAACGAGGTAATTTTTGCTAAAATTTACCTTGATGCTGCAGTTGAGACCAAAAATTGGAGTTATTCTTAAAGTTTGTGTTAAAAATATGGCTTTTAAAGTTGAAATCAATAAGCATTCAACTGTTTGTGTAAATGTGGTAATTAAAGAAGAAGTAGGTGACAATGTAGAGCTATTTGTATTCAGTCTCCAGGTGAGGTGCATGCCTGTTTTTGTACATGTAACTCCTGTGGTCTGCTTTATAGTGTTACCTCCTGAGTGTAGCATCTTTCAAAAATGTCTCTTAGTCCTAAATGGGCTGCACGAGATCTATGCTGGCACCTGAAGAAGTTGCTAATAATTTAGAGGCAAGAATGTCCTGCACTTTTCTGGAGCATTTTCTAAAAGGTCCTGAAATAACACAATTGAAAACCTACTGACTAGTCAAGCTGGGGAGAAACGTCATTTTACTCAGTCTTTGTGGGCTCAGCTTCTCAGACAGCTCTGGCTTAAATAAACAGCACAGTTTGTAACCATGCTTCTTATGATGCTTATGACCTGGAAAACAAAGACTTCCCAGGAAAGGCTTTGAAACAAATAGCTTTGATGTGAGGGGAATGCTGCATCAAAACCTATTCAGAAAAAACTGCTTTGAAAAAGTCCAGTGAATTGGCTCTAGTTATTATAATTTTGCAGTGTGAGTGTCTTGGATTGCAAAGGACCTGCCATAACAAAGTAACAGAATACAAAAAGAAGCATAATATATAAAAGAATGTACAAAGTGTTGAGCTCAAGAGTGCCTGCTGCCATGCTGGAAGCTTCATAGAGTCGAGGTGGAGTCCCAGATCCAGCCTCTGCAGAGAGACTAGCAGAGGTCAAAGACTTTCTGGTCAGTCATTCTTACCTGAAGGCTGAACAGGTCTGTAATAAGTAGATACTAATTAGCACCATCTTACTATGTTTCTCAGAATAAATTGACAGCTTGGAAGCAAAAACTGTGTTATGAGTTCAGCACTTGATTGGCCTTTAGCAGCCTACATACCTGCTTTCCTCTCCTCATGAAAGTTACATATTTTATAATTAACCCCAAAGTTTGCAAGTTAAGGTGGAAATAAATTGCTTTCAGATCTCTGGATTAGTCTATGGGCTGAAGAAAGCAGCAATACAAATTCAATCAAGAGACTTCTTTAAAATTAGCTTATATGGAAAAAGATTTTACCAAGCAATTGAACCTGAAATGTCCCAAGTGTATCTTATTTCTGATGGACAAGGCCTTCACTTTCAGAAGAATTATTCAGAGCTCAGATGAAGTATTGTAATTCCATTTTCAAGAGCAGACAGGTTTTTAAGTTAGAATGAAAGGTGTTTAAACAGATATTGCTATTACGAAGATAAAGAATTTACACTATCAGACAAAAATTACTTTTTCATCTATAATTTCTATAAAAAACTCTCTGTAACTTTTAAGATCAGACAGTGATCCAAAACACTGATGTGTTGTGGCACTATAGAGGAGAATGTAGGATTTTGGACAACTGAGCTCTAGTTGATACTAAATATAGAATGAAACTTCCTTGACAAATTACTAATTCCTTGCAGAAAAGCCAGGTCTGCATTTGTTTGATTCAGGAGCATTGTAGACAAGGGATAGTCTAAATCTGCTGATATAAAGCTGATGTAAGGCATTTAGTACTTTCACCTGTTGTGTTCCTGGGTCAGTGTGACTCCAGTAGGTGGGCATTAGATGTTGCATAGGAAATGCTGTCATTATTTCCCTTGCTTTGCTAGGTGGTGTCACGGTACTACTTATATGCTCCAGTGCTTAAATTTGTACAGAACCACACATTCTTCTTTTCCTTCAGGCAAATATTGTCCCTAGGGAAGTCTCAGGATGCAGCCCCTGCTAAGGGAGGGAAGCTTTTAGTGTGCATTGAGAGGCAGGCAGAAGAGCTGCAGGAAGGAAAGACTTGTAGCAACTTTCTGAGAATTTGCAGCTCATGCAGAGAAATTGAGAAGCTGCTGCGGTGACCAGGGAGCAGACCCAGCCAAACCTCAGAGATGATAAAGAGAAAACCTTTCTAATGACCACAGGAAAAAAATGTGTGGTTTTCTGCAAGCCAAAAAGCCAGAGCTGATTAAACCTCCCCCTGGAAGTATGAGCCTGTCCTTTGAAAAACTAAAGCTCTGTTCCAGTTAGGTCTCATCACAGCTGGTGTAAGGTGTAGCCTGGTCCAGTATAGTGCAGAGTCAACATGTGCTCTGAATGGATGCAGCCAATTTTTTTATCTGGTTTGGACTCAAAACTCATTTTGGAGCTGAGAAATCTCTGTCAGTGTAAGTTTTTTATAAAAATTGTTATCTTTCCTAAAAGGTCATGTCTCAGTAGAAAAGTTCTTAGATAAGTTGGTGCATTTGCAAAGAAAAATCTTCCAATAGAACTCCTCATTCAGCTGTTCTTCTGTTCCATATATTGTAGGAGGATGTTTTTTTAACATTAGCATTTTTGTATTCCAGGCTGGTGAAATTAATAGTCCTTTGACTGCTGTACCTTAAGGTTTGTTCTGATTTTACAGGTAACTATTTTAAAAGCTTGAAATCCATTGAATATGGAAGGAACAGCTGCTGTAGCAAATGTACCTCTTGATGCAGGCAGTATAAAACATGAGGAGGTCTGGAAACTGAAAAGTGACTTTACTTGGAGGTGTCACAGACCCAGTAGGAAAAGCCCAAACAGGTCCCATTAACAACCTGTTCAGAGAAAAAAACAGGCTATAAAAAGAATCTTTTTGAAGAAGTCGAGGCATATGTTTTCCAATAAATTAGGAAGAGGCACTGAATGTTGCATTCACTTTTGGTGGAGGAGGGAAATAAAAAAGGATTATTAGCAAAGGTCTGGGCTGGAACAGAAACTTAATCCTCTCAGATGCATTTTCCTACTCAGCTGAGTTTTGAAAGCCCGTTGTCACGGTATGTAAAACGCAGAGTGCTGGGAATGGGCCCTTTCCCTACTCAAAATCTATTACTGGAATTGGAGACAATTCAGTATAAACAATGTGCAGAAACAACTGGGATGCAAACTGCCTATTTTAATATTCATTTCTATGAACTGGAACGTTACTTTAATAGCTTTAGCAATAAAGTCTAACTGAAACTCTGTTTGTCGTTTGTTGGCCTCAGAAAATAGGGCACATCTCAACTTCGCTTTTTTGCTTCAAAGAGGAAACATAAAGCCTTGTCCCTCTGCATTATAAGCTACAACACCTAAACAGGCTTTTTTTTACCTCAGTAGGAATCTCAGATGAGGGTAAGATCTATTTTCATGTCTTCTGGAAGCAGTTGCACAGAACCTGATAATAGTTTTTTCATTCTATTTTAAATGAGAGATTCCATTATTTCAATGCATTTTGGGCAGTTAAGCGTATATGCAGGTATATAAAAAGTAATTTCTAGTGCATTTTATAGAATGTACTGGAAAAAAAATACAAGGAAAGGGAAGAAAAGAGTGCCAGTAATAGCATAAAGGGACCTAGCTCATCTCTTTAGTCTCTTTTTTTCTTTTAAATAGGATCTCCTACAACCTGGATGTGGTGGGCAGTCTTTATATGGATCACCATCAGAATTTTCAGCTACAATGCCTCTGTATTTCTCCCTAGGTGTGAGCGGGGTTGTACTAATCACTGGAGATTGGTACTGGTTCTGCTTAGCTTTTATTAAAAAGAACAGGTGCCTTGCTTTGGTACTGTTGACTGATGCTCTGGTACTTAAACAAGGTTCAGAGAAGATTCCTTCCCCACCTTGGACTGAAGTAAGCTTGTGGTGTCTCTTGAAGTGCGAGACTGACAACAAACAGTACTGCTGACTTAAATTAAATTTTACAGAATAATCTAATTACTGCAGGAGAGATGGAAATAAACATTGTCCCAGAATCCTTGTTTTGTCTTAGAAGACATATTTATATATATCTTTGCATTTGTTAACAAACCCCCCAAAAAAACCCCAAACAAACAAACAAACCAAAATCACTAATTCCTTATAGAATTATAAGAAAATGGAAAAAGTTAATGAGAGTTGTGAAAAAGTTGCTGAGGAAACAGGAAAAGAAACAATGAAAACCATTGAGGTGCTGGAGGGGATGCAGAGAGAGCTAGCAGACAGAAAAGGTCTCTGATAACAGTGTATTATTGCTTCACATGCTGGTAGGTTCCATTTCGGTCCAGATTGTTCCCTTTCCTTCTCCAGCCTCCCCCGCTGCCTTTGGCCCCCAACATTTGACAGACAGACACAGCCCAGTCCCCTGGCATCTTTGCTGCTCAAAATAGAGACTAACTTACGTAAGTGGACTAAACCCAAAGGAGTTTGGATAAACCCACAACCTGCTCCCACATTGCAGCCTTTCAAAGGCTGGAGAACAGGCCTTATGAGGAGAGGCTGAGGGAGCTGCGGCTGTTCAGCCTGGAGAAAAGGAGGCTGAGGGGACACCTCATTGCTCTCTACAACTCCCTGAAAGGAGGTTGTAGTGAGGTGGGTGTTGGCCTCTTCTCCCTGGTGACCAGCGATAGGACAAGAGGAAATGGGGTCAAGTTGTGCCAGGGGAGGTTCAGATTGGATATCAGGAACAATTTCTTCACAGAACGAGTGGGGAGGCATTGGAACAGGGTGCCCAGGGAGGTGGTGGAGGCACCGGGTACATGTCGTGGTTCATGAGATGGTTTAGTGGTTAGGGGTTGTAGGGCAGATGGTTGGACTTGATGATCTTGAAGATCATATCTAACCTTGATGATTCAATGTTTCTGATTCTGTCTTCGAGGAGATAGGTCAATAAGCTTATCTAAAAAATCAGGCAAGTTTAAATATAACCAAAGGAATCTTGGAAGAGGATTTTTGTCTTCATTTTCTGTGGAAAAGTTCAAGAACAAATAAAGCATCTGCTTATTAAGTACATACACTTTCTATAAATCTGTAGATGATTTTATCACAAGGAAGCCAAACTGATGAACAGAATAATTCTGTCATGGGGCAGAAATAGTGAAATGAAGTTGTGGTTGCAAGGATGGACTAGATTGAAGAAAACAGTCTTTTACTGCTTACAGCATGTTCTCTGTAAAGAGATCTTGATTTGCATGGTTAAGTATGTCAGTGGGTGTGTGAGGAGACCCTCATGGAAAAAAGCTTTCTATGCTGGTAAATCTGCTGTCTCCAGGTGGCTGGATGGGAGGTCTGGTAGCAGAAAGTGGCATTGTGGCTCCCAAAGATGAGGTGCTTGCTGTTTAGCGAAGTTACGCGTGAGCAAAGCTGGAGTCCCTGTCAGGATTTTCGTCAGGATATATCGTGCTCATTCTTTTTTATATCCTGCTTGACGTGCCATAACAAGAACACCAGTAAGAACACAGTAAGAAAAAAATAATAAATAAATCAGGCTATTCATAATGCTGCTGCTCAAACAGTGCCCTCTGAGAGCTGCGAGCAGGAGTGCTAGCGTGGCAGGAGTTACGAGCTGCTGTGCACTCTGTTATTGTTTTGGGCTTTTTTTTTTTTTTTTTTTTTTTCCAGAGCACTGTGGCCATAAATTGGCTCGAAGCTTCCAGAGCTTCTTGCTGAATCTACTGTCAAGTTTTAATTTTGGTCATGTTGTATTTTCCAGTGTTCTCTAAGACTTGATGGAGGAGTGAGGGATGTAATAGAAACATCCTGTGGGAAAAGTTCCAGTAAAGGACAGCAGCATGCTGGCATGAAGGAAGGAGACCACTTTTTTTTTACCCAGGGTCAATCTTCATTATTCAATTGTATTGCTGTCATCTCTGTGGACAAAGAAGCCTGACATGTAATTAACATGTTTTTAGCTGCCCTGGATTGCAGAAGAAAAAAAAAAAAAAAAAGGGTGTAGGGTAGGTGGCATAGTCAGTATAGCTCTTTGAAGGAGTGATTCTCCTCTTACTGGTCCCAGGGGCACGTTGCTAACAAACCGAGACTAAATAATAGCTCCAGGCAGTCAGGTAGCTTTCCTCAACTCCAGTGGGCAAAAAACAAGTGAAACTGGGAAGAATTACACTTTATGTCACAGTATTTCACTTCCTATTCCACAATTAGGAAGAATTATGTTTAGAAAGAAGTATTAAATGGCATTCAAAGTTCTGAGGTGGACATTTTCTAGACAATTGTTAAATGCCTGCACACAAAATCCTGTACCAGCAGTTCTTTGCACAAGGCTCTGTTGCAGCACTGACTTTGTTTTGGTAAGATGAGACTTATTACGAGACTGAAATTAATTTCTCTGTTAAATTTATCTGTGTAGAGCAGTTATAAAATTGCTTACAGCAATCAAGATCCTGGTGGCTTGCCAGCTTTTTAATAGATAAGCAGTTTTGAAATAATTATTTTCCAATAGTGTCATTCAAGTTGAGAACATTTTTGTTCCTCCTACTCTTTCAGCTTTCTTTTTAATTAAAGGGGGGAAGGAGAGGCAGGGAAAGGGGTGGGGGACACACACATTTCTAGAAATCTGTAATGAACAGGCTGTGAATGCCAAATGTGAATATTGTACTTCGTTCTCCTTTCAAGTGTTCCCATGAGACGATGCAACACTTCAGCAGTACAACTTCTGTACTGGTCTGTTGCATTTTTAGTGGTATTTAAGGTATGTTGTAACTCATATTTACAGTTCTATTAGGTAAATCTACCCATGTCCTATATGAAAATACTTATATGCATCTTTGTATTTAGCTGGGAAAGAACATCTATGCTCTAAAGTTAGGTAAAAAGTAAATTCTGGAAAACTAGTGAATGGACATGTCAAAATGCATGTCACATTTTGTCAAAAGGTGGTTGTACCTAAATGCGTATTTGCTGAGGAAAGAGAAGAGAATGTAAGGAAGAGATTTAATTCTCCTTGAAGTTATCCTATGTTTTAAAACCAATATCCTACCTCAGTTGCTGTGTTAGAGTCACTGTTAGACACTGGCTATGGGTGCTAAGGAGATGAGGGACTTGATTTTGTATTTGCAGACTTCAAAAAAGGGTCATAAATGGTCACTCTGCAGTTGAGATAATAATGTGGACGGGAGAGAGGGAGAGAAGAGATAGATGCTTTCACAGGCAAAGGCTTGAGCATTTCTCTGGTGGAGAAAACTGTTTCCCAAAGGTGGGCAAAGCATGGCTATGTGCATGGCAGAAGGGAGCTGCAGCTGTTGACTAGGCAGGGAGTACTTGTTGATTTGAGGGGGAAAAAAAAGGCTCATTAGGACATTTAAGACATTGTGTGCCAGAATATCTGTGGTACGTGTTGTCTGGGCCAGCAAGAGGTGTGATTGGATTGCAAATTACTTGTTTAGAACGATGAGAGTGTAGTCACTACAAATGAAAATGTTGCTCAGATCTGCAGGCTATTATTTCTCAAGCTTAGTTACACACCTACTGTATTTTTTAACTTCTTTTTTTCTGCTGTGTGAAGAAAAGAGAGTTATTGATAAGTTAGGAAAATTACATGGGCAGCCTGTCATTTTCTACACTTAGTAACTTTCTAAAATATATCCCCAAAGTCATGAATAGGAGGTTTTTATGAAAGCGACAGAATTGCAGGTAATATGTAGTATTGATTGATGAAACTGACTGGGAAACAAAGCAAATAAAATTAATTTACTAGCTTTGTTCTTTTTTTTCCTCTTCTTTAGTTTAGAAAGCCTTGAATTATTTGCAGTGCAGTAGCTTTCAGAAGCAATGACAAAGTGTGGTGGTTAGCAAGATAATAATAGAAAGAAAAATAATGTAGAAACGTTATTATTGATGCAAATATATGGAAGCACCCAGTGTTTTATTTAGTTGACAGAGACAAGGACAGGCTTTTTTATCTAATGGCCCTAGGATTGTTTTGGGCTCTCTTCAAAATAAGTTATCCAGAAGAAATATTTCTATGTGAATCTCTGACCACATATTTGAAAATCAACCTTACTTTTCAATTTAGAAATCTGTAGATGCAGATGGGCCAAAAATATGAAATGGAACAGAGAATAAGTCAGAGCAGGCACCAGCCAATGTGATGTGGGCTTGACCACATTAAATATTTTGGTAAATCTTTTGATATTTTCTGTTTCTGGATTAAAGCCAGGAGCACCCATGGATCTCTTAAGATAAATGTTTGTACCTCTTCATCCACTTAGACGAGGAATCTACACTATGTCCTTCTAAAAACACCCTTAACCCAAATAAGAAACTCAAGACCATTGCATTAGAAACTTCAAAGTAATCCCTGGGGTTTTTTCTGCATTCTGGTCTGCCTTTGGCTTTTAGTTGTCATTTCCCCCTTGCATATGTGCCATTGCAAAACCAGCACATATCCCTTATTTCTGGAGGAATTACCTGCACTAATGTGATCCTGCCAATTCCTAATAGCTGTGCGGTCAGATGATGAACACATCCTTCCCACTGGCACTCTGCAGTGCCTCTGTTGCTAGTTTTAGTGGATATATATTTTTGTGAAACAGCTGAAAATAATAAACTGTACACTGACTCAGTTTATAGAGATGCTTTTTTTTTTTTTTTTTTTTTTTTTTTAGAACATGAAGTTGTCACCTCCTTGATACTGCAAAGGGTAAGAAAGAGGAGGGAGGAGATGAGAAGAAAGTGAACTGTCTTTGCCTTCTCTGGGGCTGCTCAAATATTGAGAGGGTTATCTCAGTGACAGCAAGGGTACAGTGCTGGCACCTGGCAGGATGCCTTTCTCCTGAAATGGAGATGGGAAAGGGAAGAAGTGCTGGGAAGATGCAGAGCCTGAGGGGCAGACAGGGTGATGAGGTGGCTTACGGGAGAAGCTGGCAGATCTTAGGGGCACTCATGAGAGATGGGCACATGTGGAGAGTGTGCTGTGTCCTCAGTAGGGCTTGAGGCTTCACAGTGGAAAATGTGGCATGAAAAAGGGCAGCACAGAAAAACAGAGGAGGCTCAGATAGACCTGAGGAGATGACTGCAGTGATGATAGTCACCCATTTTCTGAGTAAGTTAGGCTGCAGAAATACACTGTTGAAAAACAAAACTTCAAGCATGTGAGAGAGGATTTAAGGTAGAAAATACAGCAGAGTTGAGATACATCTAAAAACTCCTCTTGGTTCCACTAGTGTTTGTGAACTAGTGATGTCCTATATGGGAGAAATTTCACATGGGTCAACCTGAGGGCTTGCAAGTGGTTGTGCTCCCTGTGTGTGCTCCTAGTTGCCTTGGCTTGGGAAGTCAGCAGGAGTGTGAAGACTACAAGCTATCCTCTTTCTGGCAGGCTGCATCTCCATGTTGATCACTTTCTTAGCCAGAGCAATAAGAACAGGCAGGAATGCAGATGTAGGCAGTTAGGATTCAGCCTTATCATAAGACTTTCTCTTCTATAAGAATAATTTCTGAAGAGGAAATATTTTTTGCTCAATTAGTTACAGCATCTCATCCGTCACATACCACACAACACACAGTTTTATAAACTGTTGCACTTTGCCCAGATATAAATGGATTGTAACTGATAGTCCATAAAAAATTAATAGTTAGTTGTAAGATTTTTAGTGGAATAAAAAGCATTGCAGTAATGAAAATGCTGACATTTTAAGGACTGATAAAGCAGCAGATTTGTCAGAAGAATGTGTTAGCAGAGCAGCTATGTATACTCTTGGCTAAGTATAACAGACCTAGGATCAGAAGATGGCAAATGTTACATGATGACAATAACCAAAAATCCAAGAAATGGAAATTTCCATCTGTGAGTGTGTAAGAAATGGAAGGGGAAAAGAAGTGTCTTAAAAATATTTGCAAGCAAGTACTTTGGCAGAGTTGCATTCCTGGATGCAGCTGGTCTGGTCGTTAGCCTGGGTGCTACTATGCAAAATTGTCTCTCCCCAGGGCTGCATGGTCAGAGCAAAGATCTGAGTCTGTGCTGTTTTACTGGACTGTGCTCTTCAAAAATGGATTTAATTGGCCATTTTCTATTCAAGTTACCTATGATTTTTATAAACCTCAAAGTAATTTAATTTTCATGAATTCCATTTTCTTCTGCCCTGTGGGGTAGGGGTGTAACCATTTCCTCATGACAGCAGAAATCAAAGGGGAAGTCAAACAGCGGGTGGACTAATCGATATCAGTAAGCGAATGTCACTGAGTAATTGATCTGCATCCTCTCTGGGACTTTTCATTCTGGCCTGTTACCATAATGAGTGGTCAGCAGAGCAGAACTGGTCTAGACAGAAGATAAGGGCTTCAGGTGAAAATGAGCCTTTTTCAAATGTAAATTCAGAAGATACTGGAAGAGATGGCATTTTTATTTTTTTTTTAGATGTAACTTTCTTTGTAAATCAGCATCAGTACTTCTTTAAATTAAGAAATGCAGTAAACACTGGAATTATTAATGACATTGTGTAACTGTATCCTGGCTAGTTATCTCTGTCACCCTTGGTTATTTTTAAGGATCTGTTTACTGAATTCAGCAGTAAAATCCCATTAATAATTAAAGACTTAATTTTCTTCAGAGAGAAAAAACAAGATAAACATTCTATTTTCTTAGGTAATTCATGGTTATGAATTGAATGACTTGCTTAAAATCAATGTTAATAAATAATATATAGGATTCTTTTTCGGCCACCCCATGAATACTAAGCTGATTGAAGAAAACGGAGAACATACTAATGGAAATACATCTTTAGGCAGTGATAAGATTTTTGTGTGTATGTTCCAATTTAGTTGAAATTGATTCCACACTTCCACTGGCGAATGAAGCCTTGTATCAATCAACTGAACACACGCATGAGCAGGTGAGCACTTAAACATAAATTTCCTCTTGCTCAGCTGCTGCTCAAGGCCCCTGGTTTTAAGAGTCTGTCTGACACTGCCACGTGCACAGCCCTGCACATCTTTGCAGGATTAGGACCCACATTTTGTAACTGTTACCTCAGGCATCTCCTTCTACATCATGTCTATCCCATCAGGTACTCTTCTGTTGTGCTGAATCTGGTGTGCATATGTGCCCTGCATAAGGATGGCACCTTGCCTGGCTGATGCAGAAAAGGCACTACCAAGTTCCTGTTGGCAGGCAATGGCTGAGTTGGAAGCAACTTATTTTGTAAGGTTAGAAGGAAGGAGGAAGCAGTAACACTGGGTATGGCATGCAGGTAAGCAAGGTTGTGTGAGGGTCCTGGCTGTGCAGCTTCTGAGTCTTTGAAGTTTTTATCATCAAGGGTTATTAGGGTAAAACTTTCAATTGATGAAAATGAGGACAGATCAATTACAATGTAATGGTTAATATTTTTGCCCTTAGGTGACTCAAGTAAATTTTTAATTACACTAGGCATAAAAGATGGTGTTGAATCTGGTCAGGAGGTTTTTGTTTTTCCTTCTCTGTGCCTCTATCTCCACTCCCCAAAAAATCAAGTAGTAATGTATAAGAAATAAACTGTATAGAAAACTGGATGAATAGGTCAGCCGTATATACACAGATCCTGCTAGCATTTCTGATTCTGTTAGTTACATCAATGTAAAACTAAATGCAAGGGAAATATTTCCTAATGGGCACTGATGAGCAGCAAGTGTAATCTGTGAAACTGCCTGTGCTGTGAAAGAAAGGGAGAGTCACAGGTGACAGCCTTTGAAGCTAAGTACAGCTCATCTGGAACACCTAGCAGCTTTCCTCAGAGTAAATAAAACAAATATTCTGTTTTCTTAGGTAATTTTTGTTTACAGTTGGAGGTGGATGATGTTGCCAATAACGGCAATAAGGTGAAGGGCTTTTTTTCTTTTTCTTTCAAGGCCTTAAAAGCTAGAGGGGAAAATGGGAATACCTTGAAATGGGAATCATGGTGCTCTGGGGGCTTGTTTTCAGCTGTGGAAGTAGGTGGTTGGTTAGGAGTGAGTATTCTCTGTGAAACAGTGAAGATGACTGAAGTGTGGGGTGATGCACTGTGGGCAAAGAGGGAGTTACTGTGTTTTGGCTGCAGTGATCCTGAAGCTCTGAGGAGGTGAAATGTTAAAATGAGGTCTGAAACCAGCAGTAGTATTGAGAGCTGGTAAACAATGCAGTATTCAAGGAAGGCAGTAAATTGTATAAGGTAAGGAACAGATTTACAGACTTGGAAAACGGTGAAGAAGAAAAATGCATTCAGGTTAAAAGCAAGCAATGAGTTTCTGGACAGGTATGAACATACATCCTGAACAAGGGAGAAGGAGGTTGGGAACAGTGCGTGAGTATCTGCTATAAACCCAGTCTCTTTGACTTGGAAGCCTTCTGGAAGTGACATCAGGCTTAATTATGTGAATACTCTGGCTGTTTTATTAAAAAGTTTCAGAACAATTTGTGAAACAATCACTCCAGAACTCACTTCAGACATGAAGTGCCTCAAACTCCCATCAGTCTGTGAATTTTCAATGTCCCAGGCAGGGCTGAGCGTATCACTTGGTTGAACACAGGGCCTTGGCCTGCAGTGTGCATTCACTGAAAAGAGGACTATGCAAACAAAATGATTGGTAGAGAAAGTGCATGGGAAATGAGTGTGCTTGATAGCCTGTGCTTTCAGAAGGCTTGTAAAAGGAAACAGGGCAGATTCACACCTCTGGCAGTGCTAATGATTCATTCCTTTCCTGCACTGTTCTGATTTTTGCCTTAGAGTTTTCTATTAAAAGACATCTTGAGAAAGGGTGCATAAGAAGATGGAAAGCCTTATGCCCTTATTATTTGCTCAGAAGATATTATCAGTCTTCTAAGGAACAACAGCATATGGTATAAAACATTAAAAGAACATTTTCAGAAAGGCTTGGGAGACACTGGAAGTAAATAAAGTGGGCAGAGTACAGAGACATTGCAGATAGGAGCAGGTAACTCAAGCTGTAAGAAGTCAGTCTAAGTACCAGAGGAGAGAGAATAGAGTTAGAAAAACAGAGATTAAGATCTCTGTTAGAGATTTGGCTTGCTGAGCATTCACTTCAGTGAGCCAGAGTTGTAGCAGTGCCTGCTAGTGCACAGCTAAGAGTCAAACAAGTGAGTGAGGCTTCTGGGTATGAGAAGTCAGAGGTGGGACACTGAAATTGCCTGGAGATAGTGTCATAAGAGTATAGTATGATCTCACTGAAATAACCTTGCAGTGGCCAAGTTTTCTTAGAACAGTATATTATATCTTATTTCCAAATGCTATACAGCATTTTTCTCCTCAGAAGGTTGCTTATCAGTTGACACTTATCTATTTCTTGGCCTGGACTATTCTTTAGTATTACTCTTATCCTTTGCTCTTTTCCAACAGTGAAATTACAGTTAGAACCTAAGACAGGCTTGACCCTTTCCATATGTAAAAGTATATCTTATTTCTGTTCCAAAGTATCATATTACAGATTTGGATAATTTTTACTCTAATCTTTCCCTGGTCTTTAACTGAAAGTTCTCAGGGAGAAGTGGTTTTCTTAAGTACTAATTATTGTATAATTCTTAATCATTGTTACTAATTACATCCTTTTCAAGCATGGAACTTCTTAGCACTTCCATGCAGAGGTCAGTAGGAGGGTTATAGCATGATTGCTCTATAAAGTGGAGCACTTCTGTGGTTTCCAGTTTCAAAGTATGAAGTGAAGCTAAAACAAAATTAGGTCTTTATTTTCTGGCATTGCACTTCTTTTCATTCAATGTTGCCCTTTGCACGTGTCGGCTATGGCCTCAGAACTTACCTGTTTGCCTCTCTTACATAGTTTGCGTGACCTGCAGTTCTTTCAAGGGAAAACCCAACCAATCAAAAACCATACAAGGTTACCAAACACAGCAGAACAGAAAATCTCAGAAGAACACCAAGCAAAATGGAGGGTAGACATCCTCATCCTCTAGATCACTGAAAAATGAACTTGGTTACTTTATAAAGGGTTATATCATCACCTACCTCTCGATAACAAGGTTATTCCAATGAGATCATATTATGCTATGAGTCACCTCCTCCCAGGAGGAGAAATGGGGAGGAAGGATATTTTAACATCAGCTTTCCTATAGGTACATAAGAAAAAAGCTGGTCATAACATTTGTCTCCTGCAGAAATAGGAGGAACAATACATAAATGTGTATTTGTGTGTATCTGTGTATCCTTACATGCAGTATTTTTGGGTATAGGGTACTGCAATTCTGTGGCACTTTTTTGAGTCTAGTGGGCAAACAGCTGAGGATATCAGACTCTGATGTTATGGGTGACAAAGGAATTTTTGTGGCCATTGTAGTAGCTTTGGGAGTCTGCTCTACCCAGCAGCTGCTGGCTTTGTTCTGCCTGCAGTCAGTTCTGCAGCATCCGCTCTGATGAGAGAGACTGTGGGACCATCAAAAGCACATTTTTAAGTACATATTAACATTAAGTACATTTTAAAGTAAAATTACATATCTTTTTTAATTGTTGGAATTTGGAAATCTGTTGTACAAGGCAGGGTTTTGGTTTGTTTTCAAATGGTGTGTATTTCCAAGAAGGATTTGCAGTGAAGCTGCAGAAGATGCCAACCACAGTCTAATGGAGTAAGACAGATGATACAGGCATTGTTAAAGGCAACTTACAAGTTTGCAACATAGAAGACTCCCCCTTAGTTGAGGATGAGCTGTAGTTGAATGTTTTTCACTAAAAAAACAGGGAGGGAAGAATGTTGAGCATGTAGGTGTGCAGGGGGTTTCCTGCTGAGAGCTTCAGTGAAGCTGAAATCTTCCTGGAAGGAAGCAGGTGCTCTGCCTCACAGTGCCAGTGAGATGCCTGAAGCTGATGGGGAGCTATCCAGCTACCTGGATATCACTGTAGACCTGTTAATCTTTCTAGCTAAGAATGTGTCTTTATATTTTTGACAGAGGACTTTACAAAACAAGTGACAGATTTGGTAAAAAAATACTATACAGATGCCTGAAGAAGAGAACGCTTTACAATAGCTAATGTTTCATCATGTACAGGATTTTCATTTGGAACTTCAGATTAAGCTCTTCACCTTTGTATTTTTATTTCTATATGATGCAAGTTAACATCACTTGTTTCAAATGAGACTGGGTTTCACAAGGACCACTCTTCTCTGCAGATTTACTGTCTTTTCTCATGTGCAAGCTCAACAGTGTCCAAAATCTGTAATTTTCCGAAGCAAAGGAAAAGCATTTTAGTTTTGACTGAATTTTGCTGGTGTTTCAGAGTAGGTCTTGTTTGGTTTCCTTTGTAGGCATAAACTAGAAAATAATCCACAGGGGTGTAACATCTTGCCTGTGGAATACAGCTAGATGCAATGGTTATATAGCTAAGAAGCTGGTAGTAGAAGCTTTGGGGCACTGTGTTCTATTTCTTACATGCTAATTCAATTTTGAGTCAGTAATTAAGGGGTGACATCAGTGCTGTATGCAATGCCAGAGCATTATTATATAAACAGCAGGGAACTGTCACACAAACTTTTGGAAATCCTCCAAAACTAGAATTGCTGACTTTAGTGCATGTCTGTGAGACTTACCAAAGAAGAGATGTTCAAAGCAGGCTGTCCTTTGAGCTGTGTTTCTGTGAAGTTCTCCCACATCATTAGATGGGATAGTGTTGTATTTGTTGAATGCAAGGTAAGGTAAAATGAGAAACAGCTTGAAATGGCACTTCAGCCAACTTAAACATTTTATTCAGAGTGTTCACCTGCATTTTGCCATCCAGTTTTTTCTTTATTTAGAGTGAACTTAGTTGAATGTCTTATATGATAAGCAAACCTTACTTGTTTCTCAAAAGGACAAGCCTCTTTGGAACCAAGAGAAAGTATGAAATAGTGTGACAGTGATGTGAATAATACATGCTATTAAAACCTGATTTGTTTGAGGCAGAAAGGTTCCGTGTGAACTGCAGAGTAAGTGCCTACATCTTAAAAGCCTGTAACAAGAAATGAAACTAAGTTCTGTGTCAACTGACAGTGAAACCTTGTAAGAGATTTTGTCTTCTGAAGAATGACCCCAAGAATAAACTCAAAATCTCACTTAAAAGAGCAGAACTGTGCAGCAGGAAGGGATATTAATGCCAGTTTGAAAATTATTAGGAAGCATCCTGAAAGAAATGGCAGATACGATTTTAGGAAAAGTGTCTTGTTAGCACAGAGTGCTAACTAATGTCTGAGATCTGTGAGCAGCTTAATGAAACTACTGGCAGGGGAAAGGGAAATACTGTATGTACGTTGGCATGAGATCTCCATGTTTGCCGTGCTTTAAAACATCTAAATGATTACTGATAACAAGGAGAGTCAAGCAATAGTTTTACCAGTTCCTGTTTAATAAACTGCAGGAACATTGCAGTGTTCATAATGGCACCCAAACGCTTTGCTCAGTGTGCTGGGGAACAGAAGTGCTCTCATCTCCCTGTTCATTTAGTACTGCTTGATGTCTCATCATTCCTTAATAAAAGAAGCATTCAAAAAGTTACAAAATGCCAACTAGCTGGTTACCAGCATGTTTTGCAATACTGGTTTGGCTATGGAAAGCTGTTAAGAGCTTAGCATGCCCTGAGCAACCTCATCAATGCTGTATCTCACCTGAGGTGGGACCAAAGTCCTCCCGAGGTTCCTTTCCAGCCTGGGTGGTACTATGGATACTTGCATTAACGTTACCATGAAACAGTTATGTCCAAATGTTCTGGAGATCCTGAACAAGGAAAGCAAACAGCTAAAAGCCTTGTTTCTGACAAGTCCTGAATAGCATTGCCATTTGCCCCTTCTCAAGTAAGAGGCAGACAGGCAGACAAACACATTTTGTGGTGTGTACTGGGCATAGGGTGCAGAGTTTTAGTGTTTCACCCATTTATCCATACTCTGTAAGTTGAATAGTTCACATGACCTTTTGTCTCAATACAGGACTCCGTGATTAGGTGTTTGATTGGCAAGAAATAAAATCAAGTAAAAATTCCCCAAGTTAATACAATGGTGTCAGTCCAAGGCTGTGTATGGGACCTGCTTGAGGAGAAATTCTCTACTGATACCTGCCTTTGAAATGCAGAACAAGCTTTTCATTTTAAGACGGAAAAAGCTTACTAATTTGAAACAAAGGTAACATAAAATACAGGTTTCCTTTTGTAACAACTCCTATTAGATTACATTGAAATCCCACAGGAAATAATCCTATCTGAAAATTTTAGTAAAACTCATTCCTAAACTTTAGTTAATAGCACTTCTGTGTGCTATTTCTGAATTGGAAAAACATCACGAGTTATTGGTATTCAAACAAGTATACCAAGCAAGTGTGCCATCCTTGCTTTAAGTTAGTATCTGATAAAGTCTTGTGAAGTGGTTCTTAAATTGGACTTGCCTCATGTATTAATTAGTATTTGCTCTCAACTGTTCTCATAATGCTTGTGATGAAACAAATCATTCCTCCAGGCCAGATGGTGCCTTTTGTCAGGTTAACTGAAATACCATTCCTGCTCTATAGGAACAGTTATGCAAATGATTTGTTTGTCACTTCTTTGACCCAAATAAAGGAAACAAACAAAAAACTATTTACCAAAGCTCTGGGCAAAACATTGAAACTGCTTTATGGAGCTGTTGGATTAGATTAAAACCCTTAGGCATTTGTTACTTCGTACCTTACTGTCAATACTTTTCTGGCTTCAGTGGTGTAATTTGTGGAGCAGAATGACATTCCTGAGTGCAGAAGAGTGAAAGTAAAAATGTAATCACAGGTGCAGCATTGACATTGGCTTTGGCCAGCCTTATGGGAGCCAGCAGTGGTTTTAGCTTTTGTTTGTTTGTTTGGAGAGCAATATAGTACCAGTGTGCCTTCCTTCCCTGTTGCCAGTAGAGAGGTCAGCAGTTCACAGCGTGAGAACCTCTGACTGGAAACATTTTTAAAAGCAAATACAGGGAGATGAATTTCTTCTCTGAGTGTGACATGCTTAGTGCTAGCCCAGAGCAACTGGTACTTCCGCATGGTGGGACTTTACCAAAGCTGATCTGATCCTGCAGGTGTGTTACTGTGTCTCTTTAAGATGATATTCTAAAAAAGGCAAATGATGCACTATAATTTACTCTTCATTTCCTTCTGGATGACTTAAGTACTGTAATTTGTTATCAGTGTTTCAAGAGAGAGGCTGGGAGGCTAATGCAGAAAAATCTGATGGGAGTTTGAAATTCTTTTATCTCTACCTAGACAATTAGCTTGCGCTTGCTTAAGATGTAGTTTTAACCTTTGAAATGCTGAAGAACATTATTCTGTTCATTAAGTGTTGGTCAGGGCAATTGGATATGTCTTTTGTAACTGTTCAGGAAAGAGTTTAATTTTATAATCTCATCTTTGTATCATTATAGTGGCGTTACAAACATGAGCTAAACTTGTCTGGAGATGCCTGTTACACACATATGCCTTGCATTTATGTTCAAACCACCACCTTCACTTTCTCTCAATTGCTGTGCAAATACTGTCCTCACAGTGCTAAACATAACCCACAGAGCGAAGATGTTTCATTTCACTGCTGCAATGGGGAACCTTCTTAGGAGTTTGAGGTGGCAAACTTTGCATGGACTTAGTTTCCTCGTTAAACTTCATGTTAATCGTGCATTGCAGTGCTCTGTTAGAGGTAGTACCTTGTTGTTTGCTGTTTCCTACACATTATTTCTAGGAATACTTCTGAGAGCACTACCTCTCTTCTAATTGCCACACCTAAAAGGGTAAGAATAAGATCTTTACACACTGGATCCTCCGTACAAAGAACGAAAGCAGCGCTTTCAGCCAACACCTGCATAACAAAGTTGTGAGTTGTATTAGCCCTCCCATGTTTTCAGGGTGAAGGACAACCTAGGTGTGGCATGGGAGACTGGAGGACAAGTGACCAGGACCATTGTATGAACCATCTTTTACCTTTTTGATAAAGTTTCTATGTAGCCCCAAGATGGAGAAGAAAGTTATGAATTTGATGAAGCTTCAAATATTGCTTATGGAAACCTTATTCAAGGTGTTGGTGTGCACTCAGGAATGACTTTTGTTAGCTGAAGGTCTGATATACAACGGAAAAAAACTTGGCTGAGAGTAGCTCGATAACTTTCTGCACCAGAGATTAGCACAAGATGGTATGTTTCATGAGCTCCACTGCCCTTTTTACATCTCGTGAATAATGTAAGTGGAGTTTTTTATTGCTGTGTACTGTTCAATGGAAGGCACAATGGTGTGTGACCTGAATAAATATTTAAGTGTATTAGTATCTGTGAATTTTTCCCTTTGCTGTAAAACACATTTAAGAATATGGTATGCAATTCAGAAAGGTAGAAGCAGTGGACTGGAATTGTCCCAGATGATATGACAGAAAACATATTTGTAGTTTATTCAGCCTCTTCCCTAATGTAAAGGCTAAACAAGTTTCCTATAAATAATGACATCTTTGTGCATTTTAAATTGCAGCTGACGTTGTTAAATGTCAGCTAGGTCATATAAAAAAATACTGAAAGCAGTAAAATAATGTGTGCAAGTACGTATGGTGATCTGGATGCACAAGATTAAAGAAAGCTGCAATGGAAATAAGTTTTAACATGACAGACCATAAATTTATTCAGCTGATGCTGAGAGAAGAATGGGGAATGGACACTTTTCCAAACAGGAAACTGGGGTAAAACCATCTCATCTATTGTGGAAGTTAAGTTACAACAGCTATCCTACCCATTCAAACCCCTAACTAGAAATTTATTCAAGATGGGATATTTCTGACAGTGATTCAATCCACGCTAAGCCTAAAGCTGCATTTATCTTTGACCCAGTGAGCATTGGTGCTAATACTTGTTTGGCTTTGAATCTTTACCCACAAGAAATGTTTGCCTCTGTGTTTTATTGATTGTGCAAGGCACTTCTGATTAATTGACTGGCTGTTGCAGTGGGTCTTTTATCTCCAGATGGTTGATGCATAATCTTCCAAAGCTCTCTTTCCCCTTGGTCATTCTTCATACAGGAAGGCAGAAAGAGAAAGACGACTATACTGAACATTTTCCCTGTATTGCTTTACCTGATTATTTTTTCCAGTGCATCACATTCAGTTTGTTAAAACCTCTGGTGTTCTGAACGCTACTCCAAATAGCAGAAATTCTTTGTTCTAAAGGAGTTTCTTGCTTTGTGCAATTCTTAATGTTGTTTTTACTCATTGTCTTAGTGCACATTTTTGTACAGATTTTATGGGTTTGAGATGCACAGTGAAAGCACAGCTGCTAATTTGTTCTGGCAATTTGGCTGGAAATTGCCAGGTACTGAGCACTCCCAGACATTTTAATGGAAGGTTTCAGCTGGGCTGTCTCAAGGGTGTGCTTATTTTGTTTAAACTGGTTCAGTCATTTCTCATAATTTCAGAAGCTCTTGGCCTGTTACCTTTTCAAGTGTAAATTCAAAACCTCATCTGTCTTGTGTTAGTATTTGTATTAATTATTTGCAATTGATGGTATCCTTAAGAAGCAGGAAAATTGTGTTCAGATTTGTTTTGTTACTATGCTAAATTTTAGTTTGTGGTTTTGTCTCCTAGTTCATTACAGGGAAAAAAATATTAGCTTGGTAGTAACCATAAGGGAGATAACTAGTGAGCTGTATTCTGTAGCCGTTCTCAATTAGCAGTGCTTTCTGTGCAACACTCTGAATTGTCAGATTGCCTGTCTAGAGAACCAACAGACAGTGTGTGGAACCTTGTCTGATCAGGGTAGCCAGAAGTCATGGTATTTAGTTGGTAGTGAGGCTGGAAGGTTGAACTCTTCCACAAGTCTGTATTTCAGTTTCTCTTCTGCAAAGGAGCACTTGTATTATGAAGTACATTGGCTAGCCTGCTTATTCTGGGTATCTGAGCCTGACCACATGATATAGTCATGGAGGCAGGGGATAATTGGGAGCCCACATATGGATAATCATCTCTTCTTCTCAAGGCTTTGCAGCAGAGAGTATTTGCCAGCATAGGGATGAAGAGCAAATATACAGGATGCCTGATCTTCACAAACACCTCCTGTCAGTGACCAGCTGTCACGGGCACTCCCTGTCATTGAGGACCCATGTGCAGAAGAGGGCACAGTGCTTCTCACTCTAGCATGGGCACATATTACTGGTTACACCATCTTTTAAGCATTTAGCAACTGAATAAACAGGGTTTTGCAGCTCAGACTTTGTCATGAAGAACAACTGTGTAACTCTAAAGCTTTATGAATTATAACGAGTAATTTTAACACTGACAGGGTTTTCTATATTTCTTGCATTTCCTGTACCTTAAAAGTGCATGCATGAAGATATGTATGGAAAAAACATGCAAATTGGGATGGCTTTTGGTATTCATGGAAGAAGACATCCAACTTTGGAGTGGGATCTAGAACACTGCCTGTGCGTGCCATAGAGTGCACTGGGGAGGAAATCTGCAGGAGTTTCAGAATAAGCAATCCTGAAAACCATTTAATTTGGGGTTAAGTAATGAGCAAACTGGACAGTGTATTAGTTCATTTCTACATCCATGGAAGAAGGTATCCCTGTCCATATGAGATGCTCAGTTCAGACCCCTGTCTGGAAAGCAGGTAAAGATGGACTTGAGCATGGCATAAGCACTCAGACAAGGGCAACTGTCTTAGCAGAGCTCCAAGGAGCAGCCCCTGGCAGAGGCATTAGTGCCTTTAGTGCTTTGTGTGTCTGTAGAAAATGCTGCACCACAGTTAGAAACCTCTGGCTGAAGTCAGCCGTGTTTCATTAAACTCATCTGTTGAATTTCTTGAGTGAAAGTCTGATGCCATGGCAATCAGTAGCTTCCACTGACTTTTACTTGGAGCAAGATTTCATCTCTCATTATTGGCACATACCAAGAAACAGTAACTACAAAGGTCAAGGTTTTCAAAGCTACCAGAAGGATTTAAGGTGTCCTGAAAACATGAATTGTGGGTGTTCATTTCCCATGAGGCAGCTCTTGCAGTCTGAATTCTGTGTAATGGAAAATCGAGATGAAATATTAAAGACCCTCAGAGTCAGGACACGTGAAGTTCACTCTATGTGAATTGCTGAACTGGCCGTACAGCAAGGGCCAGCCCTTGTCTATCAGTGCACGAAGGTAAAATTCCAGGGCATGAGATTTGCAGCATGCCTGGGAGTGGTATTTTCCTTGCTAAAAGAAGATTTGAGCTGCAGAATTAGCAGACATGGACAAAAAATGTAAAGGAGAAATACACACAAATACCCTTAGGGTTGCTGACACTTGAATTAGGCTGCCAAAGAACAGCAGAATAAGAGTACAAATAAACTATGTAGAATAATAAAGTTGGGTCTTTTTGTTTGTTTGTTTCACACAGGGGTATTTTTGATCTTTCCAACAGAAAACCTGGTTACTTTCTCAGTTGATGAAATAGTAGATTAGAACCATGACACAACGTAATTAAACATTGGTCACGTGAACGTATCAGTAGTAACTGCTGGCAATAGCTTTTTTTTCTTCCTTCCCTTCCTTAGGGGTTGCCTTGTTCCCTGCCTAATTGAAGTAAAGGTTCCCACAGACACAAAAACCCCTTAACTAAAACATTTCTGTCACAAATCCTCATACACAGCAAATCCACAGACCTGATGCAGTGATAATATGTAAGAGTTAGGCCTTTAAATATTGATGGTTCTGTATTTACAAAACAAAAGTAATAATAATCTACATGACTTTTTTTGGAAACTAGATTATCACTTTAAATAGTTGTAGTTAGAACTAGTTAGAATTGCAAAAGCTGCTGAAACTGCAAAATCTGAAGTGTAGTTACTAACAGACCTTGTCTTCAATGTTGTCAGCCTGTCTGAGTGTGGTAGATGAACTTTTAATCTCTGGAATGGCCCACACAGTTGTATCCTTTCTATCTGTAGTACAAAAGAGAGATTAACTGCTTTCTGTGTATCTTGAAAATAGGTTTTAAAAAATATAATTAACATTGAGGCCAGCTACCTAACTGGGACATTTTATCCCTCCACAGTGGGAGAATTAAGGATAAGTACAAAGAACCACTGCCAGTCCTTCCTTCTCTTGATTTTTTGGACTTGTTTTCCTCTTTGTTTTCAGGTATTGGTAACCTAAGACCTGCAATTAAGAGAGCAAAGGGAAGGAGAGATTGAGTTAATGAGTGCAGAGGTTAAATTAACCTGTGCCACTGTATGGAGCTACCTGAAAATTTACAGCTGCCAGAAAACTTCCTGCTGCTAGAGGGAAAGAGGCATTTTGACAATCATTTTCTGGCTGATGTTCTGAGTTTCGGGTGAGTGAGTATTCTATTGAGTTATGTTGTGACACCAGATCACCGAACTTGGTGAAAAATGTTCCATGTGCAGGTGGGAAAATTCAACAGATGTGGCAAAAGATAAAATGCTCCCGTTCAGTTGACAGAGGTATGATGATTTTAGAATACCTATCACCACTATGGAAGCACAATCAGGATGCGATCAAGAGAAGAGGATTTCTGCCATGCAGCCTGTCTTCTTAACAGTCCTCAAAGAGAGGAGGGGAGTGTCTTGAACTTTTTCTGGAAGACTTGACATCACACTGAAGGGTGAAATGTGGGGTCTGTACATTGTTATTATGCCATTTATATGGGTTTTATGTTAACTTGCCAAATTAGAGTTTTGTCATGTGGAGAACTACACAATGCAGAATAGCACAGCATGTTCTCAGAAGATTCAAAAGAGCAACAATTTGGTTTGACAGCACTTGTGTTTCTCTACCAGAAAAACTCTCTGCTTTTCTTAAATACATCCGTCATACTGCATGACATTTATTTTTCTGCCAAATTAATTATGCAGCTTCCCTTTTCACCTTGCCTTCACTAACATTAGTTTATCCAGGGATGAGCCTCAAGCTGGCCATGCCAGGGGTTTGGACTGTCCCTCTGCATCCTTCCACAAGCCAGGGCAATTCCTGCTCCTGCTCCGCACCACAGTTCCAGCTCTTCAGTTTTCTGGGCTGTGTGGCATGTCTGTTAAATGACAAATCTGCTTATGTAGGGATGGCAGAACAGTCCTCTCCATAGCTTACAGATAGAACATTTAATTTTGCATCACAAAGTGCCACCAAATCCACAGCTGTGCTTCATTTGGTAACCAGTGCATGTTGTTGAGCAGTACAAAGGCAGCCCTCCAAAGCTGAGCAAACTATGCTGCACACCAATTACCTGTATCTGATGTAAGTTTTTGGTAATACGTTCTTCTTGGATGTATTAGTAGATTTAAAATATAATCCTCTGATTTCCATACTTGCATGGAGACCTGTCTGTGATTCTATATGTGTAATGGTAATCACAGCTGATGTCATTTTTCTCATGTGCTAACAAAAGTCTAGGGAGATTTAATTATTATTATTTTGATTTTTAGGAGGATTTTTTTTTTTTCTGCATAACTTCCTGTGGAATACTGTTCAGCTTTTTGCTAGTCTGTCAGAGAGACATTCTCATGGGAAAGTGTCACCTTTTTTTTCTGAAGCCAGTTGTATTCTGAAAAGGACAAAAAAAAGCTCCCTTTGCTTTTAAATCGATTTAAAGATGGGTTTGGGAGGAATTTGGATGATTATTTCTTTTGTAACTTTGACAAACTTCTGTGGAGTGCATGTCCCCATAATTTTCTTCAACAACATTTACTAGATAGAATGCAACAATTCAGAATAACATAATTTAGTTAGACCTGCATATAGCAGTGTTTTGTTGACAATCATATTGTCTAATCAGTGCCTCTGATACGTTGCCCAAAGTAATCTCTGCCTGTTTGTTTTTCTCTTGATGATGTTCGGTGTTGGATACCCTGCCTCGTATTGGAGGTAGGTGTTCCAAGAAAACCTTCAGTGATGCTCCCCTCAAAACTCTTTTCCTGCATACTGAATCATAAAAATCTTAACAGACAAACTGGGTTTATAATTTATTATATTTTTTAAATTACAAGTTACTCTTTTTTATATATATTTAGAAGAAATAGTGCTTTGCAAATTATTTATAACCTTGCAGACCCAATTCAGTAGACAAACAGATGGGTTGTTGTTTTTGAACATCCAGCAGATGACTTGTATGACTTAATTATACTCAGTTTTTATTCAACTGAGTTTCTCCCCTGAGAGGAGGGGCTGCTGTGGCCAGGGGTATTCTTCTGCAGAGCACAGCAGAGACTTCACTTCCCATGCACAAGAACATTTTTACTTAACTTGGTACTTCATGTCCCAGACTCTAGGCAGTAACAACACTGCACGTTTCCCACTGCCTTCCTGTGACACATGATAATTTTTGGGAGGCTTTCTTGAATAACAAGTAGCACCCTTTAAACTGTACCAAATGGACCATCACCCAGGTCATGTCTTCTGACCTTTATTTGCCAGATGTGATCTTAGATTCGGGGAAAGCCCGTTTATTTATGAAATAGTTACAGATTACAAAGGTGCTTGGAGCTTTGAATATGAGCATAGCCCCATGATGATAACATTTTTCAATAGGTATGAAAGAAGCACACATGGAAATGTGTTTCTTTTTAGTCTCAAGATTTGCTGGAAGTTAGTTGAATAGAAGTCTTATGTCTGTCTTTAAGTCCAACGGTTCTACTTCATCATTACATTCTGCCTTCCAACAAGTAATTAGTCAACTAGTTTTGTCAGTCAGGAGGCTTGAGTTGCATCACTGAGTTTTTGTGAAACACTTTTATTGCTTTCATGGCACTATGTGGGAGAAGACTAATGGTTTGAAGATTCCTGGAAATGCATAATCTGAATGAAAAAACTAAATATTAAAATAGCCCAACTACATGCATGTCTGAAACACTATTAAGGAATCAAAGCCCTGGCTATCACTTTTCAGGATGATTTTGTTCTTTTAAGATGAAGTGTTCTCAAATTACATGTGCTAATAAGAGCTTTCCAGTGAAGCTGAAGTTTTGTATCTACAATAGTAATAAGTGGTATTGAAAAACATGAACTTAAATAATTTGAAAACTTGTAAACCAACTTTAACATTGTTTGAAAAACAACTTTTACATTAATTTGGTATCTAAACATTTCCATATGTAGAAGAAACAGAAAAATATATATGGACAGAAATTCTGTATAGGAGAAACATTTACTTCATGGATGTAGCATTAATGGAGAATTAAATTACGATTTTCCCACAAATATATTTGAGATTTGCAGTAGGTTTCAGAAATACTGAGTTTCTTCAGAAATTCTTAGCCCTTCTGTTTTAGGAATAAATAGTGTTAGTATTTTATTCTTCATATTCTCTACTTTTTATTCTCCTCCCATTTATTATTGCTTCTTCAATCAGTGAATGGGAAAAGGCCAATATATATAGTGCAGTATTATGCTTTTAGATGAAAATAGAAAATTAAAAAAATATTGGAACAAATTAATGAAAGACCTTATTGATGGTGGTTGAAGCACAGACATCTCTCCTCAGCCAGGAGGGTTCTGAGTGTACAAGCTTTTAAAGTCTAGCAGAGGGTTGGGAGGGCAGAGGAAGCATCACTTCAGGCTGGTGCCAACACCTTTTGCTTTTTCATGGGCAATTCCTGTTGGCTTCTGCTAGAGAGAAGATGCTTGACTGAACTTGCTTTTATTTCATGTGGGTGGCTTATATCCACATCTTAATATCCGTTGGTTTGTAAGATTACTAAGACATCAGCTGTGGAACAACGTTGTTAATCTGATCAAGATATTAGTCTTTGCTATGGACAATACTGTGCTTCATCCACACCTGCTTCTCCCCTGCTCTCTCTTTTCACTGCCATCTGCCTGACTGTTCCCTGGTGAATAAGGAAGTAGGAAAGTAAATGTAGATTCACTTAGTGTTAGAGTGACACTGTATCTATGGTTCTAGAGCATGTCAAAGTGTGGTAACAGGATCTTTTGGATTGCAGACTTTATCCATAGGGGTAGCAAGGTAGCGTAATGCTGGGATAATTCTGTTGAGCAGAACCTTTTGATGAGTTTTCACTTTCTCAGATTTTTATTTTTTTTAAAGCAGAAATGAGGAATTTCTTAATATACTGCCTAGTGAGTTTGAGCAGCAGCTGCAGGAACAGCAGGGATATGAGCAGGGGCAGTCCACTTGAGTCTGCAGGCAGCCACAGAGCAGAAAACATTCTTTTCATTATTTCTGCTGTCTCCCTTCTCAGCTTTTTACTTCCTCTAGTTAATGGGAGATAGGTCTGACACACACAAGGGAAATAAAAAGGACAATGATAGAAATAACAGACAGTTCTTAGTAATAATGGGCACTGAAGATACAGCAGTGTATTTGATTCATTGTGGTGTCTTGTTGTGAACACAGAAAAAAATACAGCTTGATTTTATTTTTTTTTCTTTCATAATTCAAAATTTGAGTGAAAGGTAACAAGCAGCAAGAAAATTCTACCTGCAGTGTTATTCCCATATTTTAACATCCTAAGTGATGTAATCAGGAAACCAATTACTTCATTCTTTGCTTGTGGTACAAATTGGCCTTTATAAACATTTTCATTTTGTAAAGAGACTGTTCCTTGTTTTTTTCAGTGATAAAGTGTTCCTTTTTTTTTTTTTTTCCTGTGTTTTTTTAAGACTGTGAAGTGCTTCTAAATGTGCTCTCCCCCTTGCCACACCCCAAATCTCCTATTAACAACTAATGATGTTTAGTATGCAAGGAAGCCAGGCAGAGACCTGATTTACATGCCCCGTGCCTGCTCATCAGGTCGACTTGAAAGTGGGAGTGTTTGAGTCAACAAGATCCTGGTAAAGGATACAGCCACTGGGGAAGGAGAGGTTGAAAGAGGCAAGATGACCATTAGATTAATAGTCAGCAGCTAATTAATTTACTGTCTGGTTTTATTTGCTTATTGTCCACTATTGCGACCATTTATTTTTAAGTGTTGTCTTATAAAAGGAACTTAACTACTTTCAGTTTGGTACCTTCTTAAGTTTGCCTTTTGTCCTTATTATTGGCAAGTTAAAGAAACATCTTTCTTTTGGTTTGTCAAAGTGATAGAGGTAATACACAGTGAAGCAGGATTCAGTACATTAGAACTACTTTATATTTTAAGATTTCCAATGGAATATCATCCGAAAAATGAAGTTCTGCTACTTCTAAACTGTTTACATCTGTCCTTGCATCTGAAATCAATGTTTACATGCATTAGCTCTCCACTGAGAACCTCCACCTTTTTTCTAATTTTTTGGGGGACGTTTTGTACTGCTTCCATGATTATTTGTTGACTTGCGACTCTTCTAAAATGTACCAGGGACTGATTTTGCAAGATGCTGCTTGTCCCTGTGCACTGTCTCCAAATTGCACAATAGCACTGACTTCTTATTTAACCTACAGCTGTTTGGTTTTTTTTCTGGGCTTTTCTCCAAAATGACCCCTTCCTGTGGAGGTAGCCAGATCAGAGCCATGCTGTGGATGAACATCAACATGGAATTGGTGGGCTTATGATTTGTGGTTAGGCACAGCACGAGAGTGTGTTGTCATTACTGAAAAACCTAAGGATATTTTCCACCAGTTTTTTCAGAGTTTATTGCTATTATCTATCACTATTCAGAGTAATTAAAAAACAACTGAATCAACATAGTTTGGGCACTCAAACTGCATTAGCAGTACCCTGCAGTGACTCCATACACTAGCCATATGGCTGTAATCAAGGCATCATAGTATTTGTGTTGGCACACTAGAGAAAAAGAAACAGATATGTCTTGGTTTATAATTTTGTCCTCCTCCACTGTATGCCATAATTAAGGATATATACACATGTGCATTTCCTCTTTTAATATCTACGGATTTCTTCTCAGTACAAGCTCAAGTCCAAGGTCTAATGTTTAAATTGGGGATAATTGCAACAGTTAGGTAGGGCACCTTATGATGCACTGTCTGTACAATTCCAAATTAGGCCCCTGTCGTCAACCAGCTCTGCCAGGAAACTCTGTCTTTGTTTGGTGTCAGATAAGAATATTTTAATGAAAAGTAAGCAAGTGTTAGCACATAATATTATCAAATAATGGCTGCTTTTCCTTTGACTTTTCTAGTCGGATACATCAGTGTATTCTGGCTGCTGTATTTGTTTTGGAGAAGTATAAAACCTCTTGATCATACTGAGTGTTTGAAATATCCAGAGCTGCAAAAAGAACTTGGTTTTATCTCCATTTCCCTGTTTTCTGTCATTTCCCTTGTCTTTTTTCGATCTTCCCATGTTCCCCAATTCCTTTATCCTCTGTGTTTGCCTCACGTTAATACAAAGGATGTTCTGCAATGTCTTCCTTGCAGCTCCGATTCCTTTCATCCACAGTTAAGCTATTTTCAGTGCCAGTCTCATTTTCCCAGCCCTACTTTTTATTGCCTGTCTTCACTGCTGAGATGGAATGGAGTAAGTAACTTCTGAAAATAAGTATTTTGGACTAATATCTATGTTTTTGTCCTTCTATTGTGAGATTGCAGGGTAACCTGTTGGCAGAGGTCAGTGCCTACAGATGTCAGCTTTACAGAATTCTCTTTGTTCTAAATGGCTGCTGGTTTCCATTGTATGATAACTGCCTGCCAGAGCTGAACTTAGCTAAGCTGCTCATGCTCTTTATTAGCTAAATAATTATGGCACTTAACACATGGTTCTCATTAATAACTTTATTAGTTACAATGAAAGCATTCAAATAGATACATGATTTAGAGTAATGCTAGATAATTTTAAAAGGTCTCATCTACATTGTTAAGGCCCTACAGATAAAGGCAACAGTAACCCCTTTAAAGAACATTAGTTTTGGTGAGTTTTAATCCCTGTATTTTTAGAAGATACCGTTTCAGTATCCTGTTGTGTGGTAACCAAAGGTAGGTAGGTTTAAAAAATGTTTTCCAAACAAAAGTTTTTAAGGAAAGCCTCCCGTTTCACATGCTTTTGCTAAGGTACATACAGGCTTTTTACTTGACAAGAAAAAGGGATGAGAGGCAGTTTATCTAATAAATCAATGCAGCTTTCATTTAAAAACTTTAAAGCTCAGTCTGTTTAATACGTGTGTTTTTAAGAAATGTAAATAGCCTGTTCAGGTCACTGGACTCTTTTTAGAAGCAGTGTCCTTATAGAAGCAATGTCCTTAGCTCACTGGGCCATTAGTTTTACTGATTTTGAAATACTTCTGATTAGATGTTTCCTTTAGTGGCTGGTAACTCTACCCATTAGCTACTGCTTATTACATTGATGTATAAAGTGAAATATTTTCAAGTCTACTGCTCAGTTAATACAGAGAAAGAAGCTACTATAAAATAGTTGTGCATAATTGTGAAAGACTATACTGCTTCTAAAAGGAGGTAGCATTTAAAAACGTAATTTCACAATAGCTTGCTCATGATCCCTAGGTTCTCTTTGTCTTATATTTTCACATGAATGGTATTTTTACTAATACAATACTGCAAAGATCCTCTGTTTGTATGAAGTTCTGTGTTAAAGCTTCTGCCCCACAGCTTCATAGACTTACCTTAATATTCAATACTTCCATTTCCTAGGGATTGCTGCACACAGCTCTGACACAAAGGTACTTCTTCAGAAAATACTCTTAATTGTTATAGCATACTTGAAAACATTATTTGGAGAAAGGAACTGGGGAAATTCTGTCTGCCTGAAACTGCTGTACTAAAATATAGAACTGGATGCTAAAACTATAATCGGCCCCTATTTAAATTAACCATTAAACATTTTTTTTTCACAACACTGACTTTTTCTTAAGTGCTTTTGACTAGGGTAAGTTCTGGGACAATGTCAAGCTCTGTATGGGGAGAAAAGGTGGGAGTCCAAGTCCCAGGGCTGGGATGTACCCGTGCGTGACTGGCAGCCAGGTTGCACCATGGTTCAGATACTAAAGAATATTGCTCTCAGCCAGGCTCAGCTGCAGGTGGTGAAAATATGCAGGAAATACCAGTGAAATGTGCAGGGTTTTAGCTGTCTTCTCCTGCAGTTTACCAAGAGCTGAGTCCAGACTGAACTCCAGCCCTTATTCTGCCTCGTGCTTGAAGCTATTCTAGATCAAACTTTTTATTTTCATAAACCATCTTTGGTCAGTGGTGAGTTTTGAAGAAAGCAAGTTATGTTACACAGCCACTCAAGCTGTGTTCTCACTTGAGCCATGGCCTCGTACATTAAACTAGGAGAATTTGCCTTGTAGCATTTTGCTTTCTGGTGTTGAAATTGTGGAGTTCTTCCTTCTGCACTAGTGCCAGGGGATCTTCTCAGTTGAAGTACCAGTGTAGTATCCTTACAACTAAAACTAAATTAGACAAATCATCTGTGTAAGCAGGTAAATATATGACTGTAGTTTCTGCATTTTCCATTGCACAGAATGTCCCAAAATGTTAAAATGCCACTGTGGAAGCAGTTTTCAAAGCATTGTTACTGCTCCTACTGGTGGTGAAATAATACTACTGGGAAAATCAATACTGGCATCTGATTTTTCCAGTATGCAGGTGTCTGGCTGATCCACTACTTAAAGATGAAGGTCTAACCTATAGTCAGTAATAGCAGTAAATGTCAGCTGGTGCATTTCAGGACCACAAAAGAACATCAGATTCCTTTGAAACTTGGGGGTAACGCACCACATAAATAACTACTACTGAGGACTCAGGGTTTTTTCTTACTTTTCTCACATTCCCCAAAATGCTGCTGTGAGTAAATGAATGCCTTTCTTGTGTTTATACCCTGTGTAACTCCTTACCTTCAAGAACTTACCTCTTCTTGCACGCACAAAAAAGACCCCAGACCCTGACTGATAACTGAGCAAGAGAAGCAGTAACACAATGTGAAGATGTTTGCTTGGTTCTGGGACTTGAGACAGTTGTTTGTATTAGAAGGGACATCAGAAAAGATATTTGAAGGAAGGACTCAGAGCTTCTTGTTTCATCCTTTCTTTCTTGCTCTCCTGGTGCCATCTCCACAGCAGAAGGGCTGAGCTGCCACCGATGGCTTGGCTCCTTCCCCTGGAGCCCTGCCCCTCCTTTGAAAGGCTGCAATGTGGGAGCAGGTTGTGGGTTTATCCAAACTCCTTTGGATTTAGTCCACTTACGTAAGTTAGTCTCTATTTTGAGCAGCAAAGATGCCAGGGGACTGGGTTGTGTCTGTCTGTCAAATGTTGGGGGCCAAAGGCAGCAGGGGAGGCTGGAGAAGGAAAGGGAACAATCTGGACTGAAATGGAACCTACCAGCCAAGCCTGCCTCAAGCCTATTGCTGGGATGAGCAGTAGGGGGGCCACTACCAGCTTTTTGTTAAGGACTGGTTTCCAGGCTCCTGGGGTTGGTGAAGCCATCTGGGTTTGTTTCAATAGCAATGGGACTGCATGTGAAGCAATAATACACTGTTATCAGAGACCTTTTCTGTCTGCTGGCTCTCTCTGCTTCAAAAGTATTGCTATGGAGATAGGTGAGGGAGTACCCTACAGCAGCAGCCTTAGAAACTCCTGTTTCTGTCAAGCTTTCTGTAGCCCAAAAAGCATAAAAAGGGCTTCATGAATGGGGAAGAGTCTATTCAGTTAGTCTTTCTCTTACCAAGACTGGAGTCACCGAGAATTAAAATAGAAATTATCAAAGGTTTTAAAGGTAGTTATAGTTTCAAGGTGGTGATGCATTCTGGTTAAGACTGTAAATAATGTTTGTAATAGTTTTTTTGTTGCTACTAAAGTTAGTAATGCTTTACTCTTACCATGCTGAGTGAAAAGAGAGCACTGCAATGCAGTCTTGCATCTGTTTTCCTTGGATTATTCCGCATGAAAAAGAGGTTTTTTTGTGAAAATATTGAATTGAAAATGATAAAAATGTTAATGAGAGGTTGATTGTGCTGTGGCAGATGATAGCTCCTAATTAGATGTTACCTCAGTCAGAAACTGAAAACCCAAGAATATTTAACTACAGCAAGAAGTATTTATTGTTCAACCAACAGTAACCAGCAAAACCTCCTGAAGTGAAGAAAAAAAAAGTACTCTAAAGGATTACTTTAAAGGATTCAGATTGTGGCACACAGTGTAAAAAAGGTAAATACACTGTAGCAGAAATCTGAATATTTAGTAAGGAAGCAGAGCAATTGGGCACATTCTCCAAATACATGTTAATAGTGTAGGCTACGTTAAAAGCTGCTTGTAAACTATAAAAAACCACATTTTTCTAATTCAGTTTATTATAATTTTGTTGACTGCGAGCTAAATTTGATATCCATAAGGCTCTAAGACCAGTGTCTCTTGAATACCTGTTAAAATATTCCAGTCTGTTTGCAGAGTGCAGATAGACTTTGCAGTCATGCCTCTTTCAGTCACCTGGGGAATTAGAACAAGTTAGAAAAGAAACACCCTAGGAACTGTCAGGATAATAATTCTGAATAATGAATTAATTTGTGACTATGTTAAAAAATGACTGTCTGTAAGTAGTCCAAGATGTGAAATTCATCATGGAAAATGCATTGCCTCTGACTGATCCAGCCTCCGGGAGTGGACTGGAAGGGTCAACCAGAAATTAGGCTACTGGCACGTTTCCAGCAGGATAAACCAGTGTCAACTGAAAAGCCTGGAAGCTCATGGGTGAGGCCTGATTGCCCTTAATGGTCCCAATGGGCCTCACCTGGGCCCCCACTTCCCCCCCTCCCCAGGGGCCAGGAAACCCATTTCAGGGTGGCAGGGCCCCCAGCTCTTCTCTGGCTGTGCTGGAGGGGTGAGGGCTGTTCTCCCTCCCTGCCTGCAGCTGGCTGCTGCTTCTGGCCTTGTGACCATGAGGTAGCAGCAGGGGTTTCTGTTTGCTCTGCTGCAGGGTGTAGCTCAGCTTTGTAGGGACCTTCTGGTTCCTTGCACCTGCTGTGTGGGGTTGGATGGGGAACCATTTTTCCTGGCAGTCTGGCCCCATGCGCCATCACTCTCACGCCTACGCAGCCTTGTTTGTCGAGTTCACTTGTAGCTTTTAATGGGTGTAAAAGTGTAACTGGTTCTGGAAACGAGCTTTGAAGACTCCCTGCCCTCAGGGGCTGGGGGCAAGAAAATTAATTGTTCCCTACACATCACTTGGAGCCATCTGTAATAAGCTGCCACTTGTACTTCGGGGAGGGAAAGCCTGGGTGTTGTCTTGTAAGGCAGCAGTTCTGTAGGCTGCTTCAGTCCCACTGCCTCTGGACTCCAGTGACTTCCTTAAACTGGCTGAGGACTCTTGCAAGCCTCTCTTGTCTGACTTTAATCTGCTCTTTTGTCCACTTGTTCCTTCCCACCCGACTGGTTAAAGAATATTGAACTACTTTTTATTCTGTGTCTGAGATTTTGCGTAGATCTGAACTGGTTATTTCTAAAATTACCTTGTGGGCATGCCCGGCTTTCTGAAATACCCTTGTCTAAAACAGCTACTTTATTTAGGATGGGGAATGTTGTCATTGTATATTTAAGAACTATGCTATTCCAAGTAGTAAGAAGTAAATTTGGTTGTTGTTATTGTTTTATGCAGAGCAGTAAATAAACATTAAAAGAGTGTGTAGCAGCAGGATGGGGAAAAAAGGAAGGACTTAATGTAGGGAAGATTGCTTTAATTAAAATCTGTGAGAGCCTCTGATTTCTTTGACATTTTAAATTACATTGAGCTGCGATGTAATTTAGTTTTGGAGGCATTTAAGTAGTCCATTCTTGAGTATTGAGTGATTATCTTTTGCTCCATACACAAAATGTGAGTAGCTGTTTTTCTGATTGTTGGAAAAGTGAGTACTGCAGTGTACCTTCTGCTTTTAAAAAAATATTTTCAATCAGTAATCAAGCTAACAGTAGTTGCTGTGGATTAATGAAATAAAACTAATAGCTGTAGTAGGTTAAGAGGAGCACAGTTAAACCTTTGACCAAAAGCAAGTCTTATAAACTTTTACTCCATGTCAGGAACATAACCAGAAGTCCCAAAATAACTCTAAATTGTCTTGTTTATTCCATTTGGTTTTCTGGTGCTGCTTGGCACCTAGATAAATCTGTGCAGTACTTCTGAAATCCAGTTGTGTTGGCATAGTTCTCAGCCTCAGTTGAGTGCATTCAAGGGAACTTGCTTGAGTCGTTTGAGTATCACCTCAATTGTCTCATCCTAACTGAAAACTCACTAGTCATCCCTCTGTGTGTCACAACAATTTGACCTGAGTTAACAAATAATGTTTGGACTTGTGCTTTTGTCAGCCAGCACTTGTCATGTGTCTGCCATCACTGTGTCCCCACCATCTTCTGTTAAGGATTCTCAGGGCTGGATTATGCCAGGAAGCTGGTGGGGGGGAGTTGTCCTTTGTGAGTGAAGGGGGAGCACCTTGGCAAGAACAAGGAGCACTGAGGAGTGGGCTTGGACCACCTGATTTCATTGCTTCTGCCCATTGTGTGGTCTCACCGTAGATGGATGCAATCTCCTATCCCTGTGCCCTGGGACATGAGGCTTGTGAAACTACATTATCTACCATATGTACTTTATTCAAGTAAAATTATTTTGCAGCTGGAGCTGCTGCTCAATGAATGCGGTTACCTTGTTTTTTTTTCACGGAATATCAAATTAATTGGATCTACAATTTTAAACTCTTACCGTGCAATGTCTCAGGGAATTTCTTGTTTATTTGGAGCTAATTAGGTCCTTGAATTGATGGCAAGTGTGACTTTTACCATATTCAGAATACTTTTTTATACTCTATAAATGAAAATGCCAGGAAACACCTAGTATTTTGAATGTAGTCATCTTAATGGATGATCCCAGTCTATAAAAATGTAAGAGCAAATTGTTTTAAGCCTTTAAAAAGATACATGGTATCTGGCTGTGGGAATAATTAAGAAACTTTCA
Organism: Apus apus; assembly: GCF_020740795.1. Classification (NCBI taxonomy): domain Eukaryota; kingdom Metazoa; phylum Chordata; class Aves; order Apodiformes; family Apodidae; genus Apus; species Apus apus. Next base: position 32,140,613 of record NC_067285.1, read on the forward strand.
ACATGGGTAATTTTAGTATTCACAACAGCTTGAGCTGATGCAAAGTATGTTTCATGAGGCTACTGTGCTTGCAAAGTAGGACAAACGTTTTGTCATGCTTGGCAGAAAAATAGATCAAACGCATGCATTTTATCCTAAGCTGTGTTTTTTGACAATTAGAAAAGTATTCCTGAAAATGCTTTAGAAGAATCTGTACTGTAGCAGTTGTTTAACAACTGAAACATCTTGATTTTAATGTAATTTTCTTTCTGTTAGAAGGAGTGGCTCTATATATTTTGCTTTTGAAAGGAACATCTGTAGTGTTACTCCGTCAAGCACCTAATGTATTCTGACGTTTGATGCACAAAATGAATGTTGAAGTGCAATACTCACATGGAACAGGATGCTGGAAAGATCCTTTAATCTGTGCCTAAGCTTCAAATTAATTTCTTGGCTGAAACAGGTTAGAAACAAATGGCAATAGGTTGCTTGGGAGTTGTGGTTGGTGCAGCTTTACCTCTTGCTGCTCCAAAGCAGGCAGGCTAAGGGACTCCTGTGTAAAAATAGAAGGCCCCTGGGACTACCTCCTGGCCATTGCTGTAGAAAGGTTGAGCAGGTCCATTGTGAGGAGATGGTCTTTTCCAGCAGATGTAGTTTATGTAGGTGTAAAGCCTTTTGGGAGCCTTTGTTTGCAGTTGAGTTTCCAGAATTGCAGTGACTTGTGCCACACTTGTCTCTTTTGGCATTTCTCACAGGTTTAGTTTCAACAGAGCTTGTGCAGGTGACAACCTTCCTGTACTGCCATCAGTCACTGCCTTAACTACCTTGTAGCCACTGATCTGTCCACCTGGACTCTGTCAGTTCCGTGACTCACGCATACTACCTGTTTCCAGGGTAAAATCTCCTGTCTGGAGGAAAGGGTCAATCATTTGCTGTGTATTTATGATCCTGCCAATGTTTGCCCTCAGCTGTCCTTTTACAGCTCTTTGCTGTCACCAGCAGAAAGTATAGGTAGTCAAGGCTGTATGAGTTGTTTCTACTACATTTCCCTACCCTGAAGTGCTCCTCAGATACCTTCCCATTGCTTTCCAGTACTGATGTTTCATAACTATGTACTCACCCTTCCCAGGACAGCATGGTGGTACTGACAGCTCTGCTTCTTCTCAGGCTTTTGAGCCACCAGACGGACTCTACATGAAGTCCTCTCAAGCTGTGTGGCTGCATTCTGTGGTGCACCTTGTTACGTGCCTACTCTTTGACTCTGCTCTTGAGCTTCTTCCTGTCCCCTCCACAAATGAGGTGGTGCAGTCACAGTTTTTCACTTAATTTTTGCAGGTAGATGGAGCTATTAACTTTGTACATCCAGAAATGAGGAGTCAGTTGTGCTTTCAGATCTTTCCTTGTGTTTGTTGTTGTTTGCTCCATTGATTAATGCTTTTGGTTTTTTTGCCCTCCTTTTATTTTAACACAGAATTGACTAACTTGGCTCTAAATGAAAAGAGATTTAATCCAACACTTACTTGATTCAAACTCAGGGTTGTTTTATGTTTCAGAAAAGCTTGTCCATCTGGTTTTTTTTAATCTCTATTTAAAAGTTTTGCCAAAGGTGGAAAGAGGTATTGGGGGTTTGGGAAACCTTAAAAGCTGAGATTCTTCTGCAGTTCCAATTCTACCAGGTACAAATGAACTTCTGTCAGCCCGAGACTTCTAGCACAGAGATACTTAGATAAACACTAGGGCTTTAGAAGCTTAAATAAGCTTTTTATCATTTGAGGTTATTTTTTTTTTTTTTCTCTAGTTGTAGCTGTTCTGTAAGAACAAATCCTTGTACTCCAGATGCTTTTAAAACCAGCAGTTCTCCCTTATCTGAGCTGCTTTAACTTTATTTGTGCATTTTAATGTTTTGCTTTTTTGAGTCACAGTATCCAATTCTCTAAAGCATTATCTTGGTCTTTTATCTCTCTGTAAAGTGCTAGGTGATTCTTTGTATGTGTTTCAGGATGTTTTGTTAAATTGAACCTGTTGGCTTTGTATTATAGCACAGATCCTTTAGTCTCTGTAAATCTTAACAGAGGCAGATCTGTCCTTCCTTCCTGTCCCCTATCTGTTTAATCCAGATGTCTCTCTGCTGGGAGGCATTGCTCTCACACAGCTATTGTGAGCAGAGATCAGACATCCTTGACTTGGTGGTATTTCCCCAGCAAACACATTGGTGCCTTTTTGTGGCTTTCAGCAGAGATACCTTTCAGAGTGGAAAATTCTTGAGCTTAGGTTTAGAGATAGTAGTGGAGGCAGCAGCAGCTCAGAGCAAAGTTGTGTTAAGTGGAAAGAAATTATATCTTCTGGAGAAGAATGGAGGGGCCAGAAAAGATATTGTAAACCTCTGTCCTGCAAGGGGCCTTGGAGGGAATGCTCCCTGCAGCCTTCCTGTGGCAGGCAGAATCTCAAGGCAAGTGGTTTATCTACCAATAAAGCATGTTCTTTAGAAGGTTAACCTTGCTGACTTCTTTCTTCTTCTTCCAGAATGGAACAAGATAGGCCAAACCTGTTTTTGCTCTCCCATTTTTAAGCCTTTTCATTCTCAGCAGCGTTAGATGCAAGATGCCTTAAAATGTGTTCAGTATTTTTTGGATCTACTTCAGCTTGGAAATAAAACTAGCTTAATTCTGAGTTTGTGCTGAGTTTGTGCATCTGAAACATTCTTCGTATGGGAACAGAGCAATTGTGCTACAGAATTGGTGCAGGTATAAATGGAATATACATGAGTATAAATTGTTAAAAGGGAGACTGCCCTGCCTCATGGCAATGGCCTTCAAAGGAAAGCAGTGTCTTCCATTAATTTTGGAATAACATCATATCCCAGTCTCTTGGTTATGACAGGCTGTCCTACAAAGTAGTTGCGAAGACCACCTTATGATTTTTATTTCACAACTCACAACTTTTTCATAGTTTTAGAAATAATACAGCTCTAGGTTTTAAAAGAAAAAGTTTTAGAGCTAAATAAGCAGAAAATCAAACTCCAACAACCAGTTTAAAATATCAAAACAAAGGAAGTGGACATTGCAGTTACCAGCTGAAGAAAAATGGCTTGACGTCTTATTCCAGTACCCTGCAAAAAAGTGCTAGTAGTTTTAATTAAAAAGAATACTGATGTTGGTGTTTTTTATAGGCCAGTTTTCCTTTTGTGGATGGAGCTGTGATGTGCTGATATAGCAGTGTTGTTTCAAATGTCCATCTACTCTTTTCTCTTAAATCAATGGGACAGGAATGCAAAAATATTTTCACATATGCAATACTTTTTCTGTCTAAATACCAACTGCCTGATCAAACAGTTTGCATTTCCATCTTTTGTGTCCCTTTCTGAAAACAGCTCTCTATTTCACTTGTTAAATTTCAAAAGAACACTTTTGAAATGGAAATCAGTCCCTAACTTAATTTAAATCTAAAATTGCTTGCATATCAGAACAGTCTGGTCTCCCCTTCAGGCATTTTATTATGAAGTGCCAATTAGAGACATAATTTAACTTGTGAAATATACAAATCACATGGAATTCGCATGTGCTATATAAAGCAAAACATGTGAATACCATAAGATCAATGTATTTCAGAAGCTGAAGTGCCTGTTGTTATACTCCAGCCCTCTGTGCACTTATTTCATTCTCATTGGCTTGTCAAGCATACAAAAAGGAATTAAAAATTTAAACATAATTTGTATTAAAAAAGGGAATCTATTGGGTGGTGTTAATCATCTTATGCTGCAAAGATCGTCACATAATTGTACCTAAGAGATAAACAGGTGCAGATTTTCAAAGTAAAGCATGGCATCTTGAGTTCCAGGCCAAACTTAAGCTGTCAAGACACGGTGCCCCACACACAAGACATGCAGGAAATTTTGTGTCATTATAATTTTATTGAGCTTTCTGTCCACCCTCCCTGCACCCATCTTTTTTGTTTCTTAAACTTGTTTGTAAATCACAGTGAGGTAAAAAGTGGCTAAGGGATCTTCTGTGCCTTCATGTAATAAGCATCCCCTTGGCCATCATCTAGGGCATTTGGACAGAGAGATGAGTGCTTAAAGCTTCAGTTTGAGCAGAAAAGCTGACATTTCTGAATGTGTCTTTAACAGACTTGAATTTTTGTAGAGGCTTTTGTAGTGTATTTAAGCATCATGTAGCATTTCAATTAGTACAAAAATCTGAATAACAAATACCTTTTTTTGGTAACAACTAGTCTCTGTCATGGTGCACTGCTCTCACAAGTGAGTTATTATTCCATCTGTATAACTCCATACAAGCTACTACGTATTTCTTCATCTCTACTCTAATCTATATTATCTTTTAGAAACACACATTTAATTATAACAATTATATTATTCAGATTAATTGTATACTTGCCCAGAGAAGAAAAGAAAATAGAATAAAAAACAGTTAAGCAAAATCTAATTTAAATTAAAACTCTATTGAAACGGAATGCAATTCAAACAATGATCATAGAGAAAAGAGGGTAAGTACTTTGCTTATTGGGTTGGAGGAAAATAAACGCAGCCAGTGACAGTCAAACAGCTTTTCTATGTACAGTAAGATTTTGGCTATATTAACATTCAGTTATTCTGTGAAGCAGGAGATACATTGCAGTTGCCTGCCTGAAGTAAAACCAAATCTTGTGCAGAAGGGGGGGTTCCTGCAGCCCCTTGCAGGGCCCGGGCAGCTCCAGCCCTCATGCAGAGAAGTGCTACAGGTTGGCTGTGTCAGCCCTGGGGTGCTAGTGGCAAAATCAGAAGGTGACAGTTTTGCATCAGCAAAGTCCTGAGAATGAGCAGGAGGGGGAAGTAAGAGCCCAGTGGAGGCTTTGCCTGAGAGGAGAGGGGTTCACTGCAGCTGTATGGCACATCCTGCATGTCTGCTTGAAGGAATAGCAGCCCAACTTCGGTAATTAAATTAATTGAAGGTCCCTGTTCCCCTTCTAAACTGAGGGGTTTTTTAAGGATTAAGGTGGAAGTTGGTGTTTTTCTAGTTAAAGAGAACATAGCTCTGGTGTAGTGTTTTCCCAAGAGTAGAAGATAGATTATTAATGTCATGGTTTATTTTATTTAGCAGTGGCTGCAGCCGTCTCAAATAGTATATTGTCCCCTGTGCACAACAGAAGTTCTCCTTCACCTGTCCCCAGGCCAGGCCTGGCAGCTGGTTTGCCTGGCTCCTGCTGCTCTGGCTGAGCCCTTTGAAGCTGCTTGAGGGGTGGTCATAGTTTCCCTCCACTAGCAGCTGGATGATGTGGAGCATCTGCTGCCCCTGAGCCCTCCCACCTTGTTGTGGCCCTTTCTTAGAGGAAGATGAGTCCAGATCCTCACACCTTGGAGTGTAATGCAAGCTGCTGTAGTGCAAATGAGAACCCCCTTTGTGTCTCAAGGCTTTGAGGGTAAGGGAGGTGTTGGTGCTGTGATATAGGAAAAGGTGGAGGGAGGGAGATCATCCCAATTTCAGTGTCAAAAGGGAACAACATGCTAACACAAAGGAGGAATTATTCCGGTATATGGATCACAAGGCTCACAGGCATCAGTGCCAGTGCATCAGCACTTGCTTCAGGTTTGGTTATGTACTAGTTTAAGAACAACAGTCCCAAGACCGAAGACTGGTTCTGTCTGGCAGTGGTTGGTAGCAGATGCCTGGGGGAACAAAACAAATAGGAATGATGCTTTTGAAAACTACCAGTTTCCTGGGGTGGATCAGAGATGTCTTCAGGCAGAGGTGATTAAACCTTTGCACTTAGGGCTAAATGGAATTTTTAAAAAAATTCTGTTAATTTAAATGATTGCTCACTGACCCCGTGTTAGCATCTGCAGCAACCAGGAAAATGAATTCTCCAGTCCAGTCACTTCTGTGTTATTTTGTATTTCCATGGTTTGACTCTGCCATCAGATAATTTCATTTGGTGTCTCCTGTGTCCTATATAGAATGTGAGACAGTAGTCATTCCTTACTCATCTTCCCATGTCACTGCTGAGTTTCAGATGACAGCTTTAAACTGCTTGTTTCTTGCACAGAAGTACCTCTGATCACCCACCCTACCTGTCTACTTTCCTAAATACACAGTATAGTTACTTTCAGAAAGAGAGGCCAAATCTATGCATAGTACTTGAGAAAAGAGTTGACCTGAGTGGTGACGTGCTGCTTTGTTTTGTTTTTTATTCCTCTTCTAACTCAGAAACTTTAAAAAATGTTTTTTATTGTTCTTTTGACTAACAAGTGAGAGTTGAGCAGATGTTTACAGCCTTTTGATCATGCACGGTAGTGACTCGGTGGATTGTGACTTTTTTTGGTGTTAAATGAGAGCATGGCATGGGGGATAGGGTGTTGCAGGTCTGTGATACTTCCGTAAGAGAAATAAGCCTAATGGAATTGTATTTGGTTTTGTTATAAACACCAAACTTGCTGAAGGTGCCTGTAGCCCTCAAAATTCAGAGTTTGAAGGGTCACATCTCAAAGCGTCCTTTCCTTCAGAATAGAGATTCATGTGTAATGGGCTATTTTCTGGAAAGCTGATACTTGAGAAAAAAATTGATTGGAAGGCATCCTTCCAAAATTGTTACAATTACACTCTAGAGGGTGACTAGAGTTTGAAAGCTATCAAAGTATACTTAATTGCCAGGGCTGTATGAAACTGGGTGATTAGAATAGAAGCTGGTCTGTGCTGGAAAGCTGAGGAGCTTCTTGTAAATAAACATGCTAAGTTGTGGGGAAGGATGAAGTTTTCTTGCAGTTGTCTTTATTGGAGGAAGTCTTCCTTTACAACTTGGACTTCAGCTGTCCACTGCGTGGGTGATTGGAGACAATGAAGACAATGCAAAAAGCTGTAAGGGCCTAGGATGAGTTGGGAGTTTTACCACAAGTGGAAGCCACTTTTTTTTGGGATAATTAACTCTTTATGAACTTGTTAAGCCAGTCTTCATACACATACTTCAGCTCACAATATGGTATGATACTCAGGATAGCCTAGTTCAAATCTGCCAAAAACAGTCACCTAAATCAGAGAGATTATATGATGATACAGGGGTTGGCTTTTTTCTTCCCTTACATTACAGTTTTGATACTATCATTACCCTTTTGATATAATCAGTAGAAAGAAAGATTGTTTGAATCACATAGCAGCTGTAGCATTAAAATAAAACTAACCTAACCTGGGGTGCAACAAAGCCTATTTCATTAGCATAAAACAAAAACAAACCTGAAGAACTTTCTGCCTTTTAATAGTACTTTTCTGCTATTAATTTTCACACTTTGGAAAGATACCACTGGGAAGGAGTCACTCAATTAATTCAGTCCTGCCCATCTACTGGTGGGTGTTTGGGCTAATGCATTAAAAATTTACCTGTGTATGATTACTTCTAGGCTGCTATTTATTAATGGATTAGGAATGGTCTTTTGAAGTGAACAGCACGCAGGCAGCAAGCCATTTTGTTCCATGTAAATGAAAACCATGAAAGAAGTGCTGTTAGCTTAGTTCTTTGAAGATGTTTGGATTCAAACATTCAGTTTGAGGTATTGCTGTGTTTTTGTTTTTTTTTTTTTTAATAACATGCCCTGGAAACAAAACAAACATATTTTGAGGGTTTCTGTTTACTTTTTTATATGAAGGTTCTCTTCTTCAAAGATAAAACTTGCTGAGGGACAGGTAATGCTTGTTGTGTGCAGCCTTGTGGTTCTGCTGTGTGAGCACAGTCTCTGCAGCTCTCTGCTGTGGGAGCCTGTTCTGCTCCTGTGCCCAGAGAGCAGGGGTGGCTCTGCTGGTGTCCACTCTGTGCCCAGTAGGATGGAGGTGCATCTGTAGTAGCTGCCTCTCTTTAGTCCCTGCTGGTAGGCAGGTGTCCAGGCCAGCTTTGAGACAAGGTGTTCCTGGTGACTGAAATCCTCTGAAGACACTTGCCTGCGGGAGATACGCATCTGAGATTGCTATCTACCTCTGTGTGGGCAAGGGAAGATGGTGCAAGAGCTTCCCTGGAAGTGTTAGCATGGATCTGGGAGGTCTCTGTCCCTGAAAGGTGACAGACAGCAGAAAGGTGAAAGGTGGCAGCATTTCTAGGTTTGGGGTAGGTAGGTTTGCAGGGTAACCCTTACTGTCCTTCAACATCTTGTGGGGATTTTCACTGCTGTAAGTAGGCAAGTGGTGTGTCAAAGCACCAGTAGTGACCCAGGCTCATGTGCCTGGCAGACTCTGTGTACATTCAGTAAGCCCAAATGAGTAGAAGTAATAAAGCCTGATGTATGCACTGAGGCCCGGAGCTACCATCTGGCCTTCTCTAAGGGTCACAACTCCCAGATGATACTTAATACTCCTGGTTCCTACTGGGTGATGGTGGTGACTGGAAGTGTGGCAAAGAAATGAGAATAGAAACAGCAACAGCATGAGGAAAACCAGTTGAGCAGAGCTTGGTTTAGTCTCAAGTTTTTTATTGGCAAGCGATATTGTGTACTTGGCAGAGGCATTCACAGTGCCATGAAAAGCATCAAAACCCGTCCGAAGAACAAGAAAAACAGGTTTCATGGGAGTGGAAGCTTCCTTTTCTTAATTAAATACTACATGTGGGATTTCTGTGTACTGGCTTCAAGAAAGGATAAGGAGCCTATGGGAAGGACTGAGGAGAAGCTTCCTGCCCCCTAGGCCTGTATTTGCTTCAGTGTCTGAATCAATCCTCTTGGGAAGAGCATGTGCTTTTTTATAATGTACTTGACTTTCTGGATGTATCTCCTGACTATGTGGCACAGTGATTGAAAGCGTAACTCTGACTGCAGCTGTGCATTATTCACAGAGAAAAAAGTTGTGGTGTTTTGTTGTTGTGGTTTGTTTTTTGGTTTTTTTGTTTGTTTGTTTGTTTTTTCCTGTTTGGTACATTCAGTGATAACCTACTACTGTAATATTTTTTGTTTCCTGCCCCCCCCCCCCGCCATGGGTTTCTGGGAAGTTTCTTTTAATTTATTTTTCCTAGAAAACAGACAATTTCTGTGATGAGATCGCAGATCCTTAGTGTGTTCCTTTTTACAAAGAGCAGGTCCATGGCAAAGAACCATTCATTTTTTTTTAGCTATATAAAATTAGAGATGAAAACAGTCTATTTAGCCTGCCATGTAAAGAAAGAATTGATTGATTAGGTTTAATCACTAAAGAAAAAGTCAGTGCAACAAGTACAACCCTTCATCACCCCAACCCTAAATAAGATTATTCAGACTGAAAATACAAAACATTTTGATTGATATTCATTGCTCTTTTCACTGCAGTGCTCCATCAATATAATTAAGCCAAAAATGAAGATTTAAGATGGAAAATGTCATCACTCCTTAGAAATACAAGGCAAGAGGTGTAGAGCCAGCATCTAATAAATGCGTCATGGGAAGACTAGAAATGGATTATTTACCAGTTTTTGCTTTGATTCCTGCTTTGTCTCACTGTACCAGAATGTATTTAGCTATATGTGGAAAGCTTCATTAACAATGTTTAGTTTTTCCTAATCAAAACTACTCCTGCATAATTTGCTCCCAAGTGGAAAATGCATTCTGTGATCATCAGAAGAAAGTTATGGATGCAGTGTTAACTCTGCTAAGCATGGTTGGCTTGGGCAGGGCATGATGTGGGTGCCCATGTGAGGGGTGAGCTGTGGGCTGCTGGAGCAGCTGGGGCTGGATGGGACCCTTTGTTTGCATCCCTTTGCTTTCTGCAAGCAAGAAGTCTGCACCCATCTTCATGCAACTTCTGCGTTGTGTAAATAAGTCCCTGTCGTAGCTGAAGCATTCACCCAGCAAGTAAAGCTATTGCAGAGGTGATAGTTTGCCATCAGCTGTCAGATCAGATACAAGGGCATTTACACCAGCACTTCAAAGCTGCGATGGAAGAGCTGAGTTTCCAATCCAGACACGAGGCACACGAGCTCCTTATATTTGCTCAGTATTCCCAATTCACCATTAGACTGTGGCTGCTCTGTGCAATCTGTTTTGATCTGTTCCCATCTGCTCCAATCTGATGGTTTTTTTTCTGAAAAATGAAGCTGGCAGTGTGTGATTGTTGCAAAGGCAATCAATTACTGAAGCTGTAAAAGTGTTCTGCCTGCTAGAGAAAGAGTGTACTCTCAGGCAGGCTGCTGCATTTCCTCCCCTCCATAACACAGTGCAGGTAAAGGCACCACGGGCTGTTGGCACAGCCTACAACTGGCAGGACCAGAGGCAGCTCCAGCAGATCTGCTGTTGTACATAAGGACAAATCGGAGGCTCCCTGCTGTATTTCATGTATTGTGATGGGATTTTGTTAGTAAGAACAGCTACTGGTGGTGCTCAAATGGCTGGAAAACTCTTTGGGGAATAGTAGTAAGTGCCCAGCTGTCAAAGAGGGTGGGTGTGTATGGACTGGAGGTCATGAGCAGTCTGTTCTGGGCCTGGTACCATTCAGTTTTTGTTTTTTTTTTTGGGGACTGACTTAAATGAAGGAATAGAGAGCATACTTAGCAAATCAGGGCATAATATTAAAGTCAGAGGGAACATAATTACAGATGTACTGGATGAATAGCAGAAAGCCCCTCCAAAAGCAAGCAGTTCTACTGGTACAGCAGATGGAGCAGTTCAACAGGTAGAAGTGTGTAAGAGCAGCATCCAGGTGGGATCAGTGTCTAGTATGGGATACAGAATAGTCCTTCAGAAGAGAATGCTGGGAATTACCATGCTCTATTCACTTGAACCTGTGCCAGCAACATCAACCTTGTCTGAAAAATACTAATGCTGCAAGGCTGTATGAGGGACATTGATTTCCCTGGAGAAAGGAGGGGTCATTCCCCCACTCTGCTTGTTGTGCTGCTAGTCTTGCAGCTAGTTCAGGCTCCAGTCTTTACAGCAAGTGCCAAACCAGGAGAAGTAGCCTGGAGGAAAGCAGGGTGATCAAAGGTAGATGGAATGTGATCTTAGAGGGCTGGAAGGAAGGATGTTTGCATAGGCTTTCAAAGACAAAATTAGAGGAGGAGGTTTGGAGATTACATCAGCTCTCAGATGAGAGAGAGAGAGAGAGAGAGAGAGATCTGTGGAACACCAGATAATGATTTGCTGTGCTCCCCTTGCCTAGGGACAATAAATAATATTCTGGAGTTACTGCAAGAAAGACTTGGCCAGACACTGGGGATAACATCCTGGTGATAAGCTACTTTCCTTGTTAAAAAAGAGGCTTTTGACTCTTGGATCATAGAATCAAGGTTTGAAAATGCCTTGAAGATTTATCAAGTCCAACTGTCAGCCCTGTAACCCCTAACCACTAAACCATCTCCCAGAGCACCATGTCTACCTGTGTTTTGAATGCCTCCAGGGATGGTGCCTCCACCACCTCCCTGGGCACCCTGTTCCAATGCCTCCCAACTCTTTCTGTGAAGAAATTGTTCCTGGTATCCAATCTGAACCTCCCCTGGTGCAACTTGAGCCCATTTCCTCTTGTCCTATCGCTGGTCACCAGGGAGAAGAGGCCAACACCCACCTCACTACAACCCACCCACTCCTCTCAGGGAGTTGTAGAGAGCAATGAGGTCTCCCCTCAGCCTCCTCTTCTCCACTGTCCATCATGGATCACCGCAGAACAGTCTAGGTTGGAAGGGACCTTTAAAGGTCATATCTTCCAACAGTTTGTGTGAGAGGGAGCCAATTATCCAGTCCCTTGTCCACTCATATTGAAAACTGCCAGTGATGGTGTATCTACCACCTCCCTTGAGAGGTTGTTCCAGTGAATGAGTGTTCTGACTGCAAAAAAACTTCCGAAATCATAATGTAATGTTATGGACCTATGACTTGTGTAACCCTGCCTCTGAAATAGCAAAAACCTAAACGTCTTCATGTATAAAAAGAAGCTACTATTTTCTGGTTTGCAGGGGAAAAAAAGATCATAATATTTTTATAACATATGCATTGTGTAGTAGGGACTTAAAATTCTTTGCTGTTTGCTACTGTCTAGAGAACAAACTTTCCTACCAGCTGATAAATGATGGAAGCCCTTAGATGGCATTGGGAGGGAAAGTGTCCCTAGGTTACTGCACTGGGGTTCAGATCTAATGTTGGTAGATGCTGTTTCCGTCTACTTCAGCAGTAGTTTGTATTTTCACCAGGTATTTTTGAGATTACCAATACCTACAACCAGATGATGGAAATAAATACTGTTTACTTCTACCTTTCAAATCTGCATATTAATGCTGTATTCCCCTGGATTAAAAATATACATCGTTACTCTGACATAGCAATTACAGCATGTATGATAGATGTGAATCTTCATTTATTATTGTGTGACTTCAGTCTCTGTAAAAATTAATGTTTTAAAAAGCTGCTTACATAAACCATTCTTTTAATGAGGCTGGCCCAGTAAGATGCTAGTAGGGGAAAGCAATTAAATGACACTGCTAAGCAGAAATGACAAAGATGGATCAAACTGTTCGGATAAGAATACAGATTAATTGTGCTACTTAGCTATAAACTTGTTGGAGTTTAGATGTTGCTTTTGTAATCTTTGTGGGACAGGTGACTTACCTTTCAAGGAGTGATGAAGTGCTACAGCATGCAGGCTGCTATGGGAATCCTAATCTTCAGACTAAAGTGTGCCTAAATTAGTAATTTACTAAGTTATGGAGATGGGAAATATTTTGCCATGACTATGAATATTTAATGCAAAGCTATATTGGCAATGTCCACTCAGTAATTCATTGTCATTGCTTTGTGACAGAATGTTTCAGGCTGCCTCTGGGAGGGGATTTAAAGGTTAGAGTCAGAATGACAAAACCCACAACAGTAAGGAGGTCCTATGGATTGATGGCTTTGCAAACAGTTGGTTAATATTGGGGGGGGGGGCATCTTTGGAAGCTGGAGGCTTTTTATATAGGAAGAGATGTCATGCTGAGGGCTCTGAAGGCAGCAACTCAAGCACTTATCACTTCAAGGGGAAATGGAAAAGTGAATGTTTCTGTGCTTGGAATATTAAGGTGGTGCCTAAAGTGTTATTCTAAATAGTGTCAAATATAGTTGGCAGTGCTTGTGTGCCTTCTCAGTTTTGCCTCACCTGCTACATCGTCAGCGTTGAGTATTCAGGTTCACAATTTCCATTAAACACTTGCAAAGAATTAGACTGCTCTGTTCTTAACTAAGCAAACCTCAGGTACTTGCTGTATCCTTTACAGCTGTTTTGGCAGGGTGGGCCACTGGAAAGGCAGAAGAGGGCAAGAACATGCTGGAGATGGAAATGGGGGATCCATGTCGGTTTGTGAGAAACGTTTGTCGCGCCAATGAACAGGCCCAAAAGGATCCTTCAGTGGAGCACAGTTTATTTACTCTTGCAAGAGTGGGTGACCTAAACAAGTAGGCACACCTGATAGTAAGGTGAATAACTGTTCATATTCCCTATTCCCAATGCAAAGTTCCCTCCCCTGTTTCCCCACTGGCTGGGCAGTCCTGGATTTACAGCCCATCTGACACTTCCAGTTATCCTGTAAGTTTCCCGCCCCTGTTTACACATTCCATTCTAGTAGTTTACTTTTTACCTTTTAAGGTATAATTCTGACCTTTCTTGCCCCCTTGGCTGTCTTCCCAATTAACAAAATGATCTATACCTACTGGTGTCATCCTGCCTCGAGGTGCAAGATAGAAGTGGCTTTGTTCGGTCTTATCTTGGGCCATAAATCCTTCTCCATGTTTGGATCCCCCAGGTGGAGCCCAGTTAAGCCCCTTAGTTTCTTGGACTGTAAACCACCCCAGGTGTTCTTGAAATGCGCAGATACCTCACTTCTCTCTTAAACAAACTATTATATTCCTGACACTAGGGTATATAAAATAAAACTTCTAACACTAAGATGTGGAAACAACACTACAGGTAATTTCTAACAAGTTCAAGAAGCGTGTCTTGGGGGCTGCTCTGCTGTGGGCGGTGGAGCCAGCCAGGCTGGGAGCAGAGCCAGAGCAGCCTGTGCTGGGATGGGCACTGAGCTCCAGCCACAGCCACCTGCTCCCTTCACACTGCTCACCTGGAGAGTGCCACTCTGCCCCGTGGCTTTCATTGCTGGCTTTTTTGTTTTGCTCACATGGTATGAGTCAGGCTAACACTTGAATAAAAAGTAGTACATTTGGAGCATGATGTCAGACCTTTACCTAGCACTCCTTCCCTTTGCACTTCTTTGCTTTCCAAGCACTTCACACCCAGGCCCTACCTTGCCTACCCTGCACACAGATCAGTGCTATGGTGCTGACTGCTTTTCTCTCATTTTTGCTTTTTAGTCTCCCATTTGTCACAAACTGCTGCTCATCCTTGTGCACAGGTAGTTCTTAGAGGCTTTCTCAGTGTGTACATGTCAGCTCCCTTGCAGAGGTGCACTGTGGAGGATTTTCTGCCAGTGCTGTTCTGTACCATGCACAGAATTGTGATGTGCTCTCACTGCTAATGTCATTAAGAATGCAAACCTGACCCCTATAAAAGCACAAAAATCAGGTAGCTCCTGTTTTAAGAATCCACTCTGAGAAATGTGGGAGGAAATATTAATGAATGTTCGAGTCATTTTCCCTGACCTCAAGAATGGTGCAGGTGGGCTTGTTCCAGAGTGTTCCCAAACATCCCCAAATAAAATAAAAGACATATCTGTTTTGATCTAAATATGGTTGCATGAGGAATTCTTAAGCTTGGAAGAATACTTTTCAAAGTTCATAGCAAGGCTGAATATACAGGTAGGAATTGAATAATGGTTTGTGTTTTTCTGAAGACCTGAACTCTTTTCTTTGTCAAGACCTTACTTTCTTATTCTACCTTTTTAATCCTTCTCAGCTTCCAATTTGTATTTTGCTGGTTTTAACATATTTGCTTCCTTATGCAACAGCTGCATTGAAGGGTTGTTTGGGGTTTTTTTTAAGCCTTCTGCTCTGTTTTTCAGAATTGCTTCTTTCTCTCCCCCTCTTTTATGTCGTGAATTTAGGCAAATTAAGAGTTCTTTTCTAACTAGAAAGAAAGATTCAAGACTTAGCAGGCACCAGATGGTGGCACTGGTCTTTCACATCTGAAAAGTCTGGATCATGCAGTGAAATATAAGAAGTTTAATGCCAGTTGTACTGCTTGCCATCCTAATTTTTTATTTTTCAAGCTGCATGGTGGGAAACAGGGAAGGTGATGTTTTTATGCTTATCTTTAGAGAGTGCCTAGAGAAGGGGAGATGTGTATTTAAGGGAGTAGAAGGGTTAAGCCTTGACTATATCTGAACATCACTAGTACAGTTATTTTCTGTATTTGTATCATTGAGTTGAATGTAGAATAGTTTGGATGCTAGATGAGCTGTGCCAGCTTGTATTAGATGAGGCTGTAGTCATGATTTGCAAAATCAGATGTGTGTCTTCTACTCTCAGGCTTTGCTGAACCTTACTGCATGTGTAGTTTTTAATAGCTACTTTTTTGCTGAATGTAGCAGATATTAGCTTTGCAGTGATGTTATAGCTATTTGCTTTATATTCCTGAAATCTTCACTTCGGTATTTTCAGAGTGTGCTGAACAGTGTTCTATTTATCTGCTCTAAGGAGGAATGGCTGGAGAAATCTGTATTTGAGAGAGAGAACGAAGTCTTGAATTCCATATGAAATATTTTGTCAGAGAAATATGTAAGAGAGAAAAATGCACTTCTTGCCTCTAGAGATTAATCTTTGCAGTCTGTGCTGTGATTCATCGCTGTGCCTGGGAACAGAAAGTGCCTTCAGAGGGTGAAGGTGATGGGTGCAAAATGCGAATGTAGGTTAAAGGCAACAAACATAGAAATAGCTAAATTCTGTAGTAGTATTGCATATGTGAAAATGGGTCGATCTGTCAGTATCACCTGTTACAGTCCTGAGGCTCACATGGCAGCTGTAACCAATGCTCAATGAAAGCAAGACAATGGAAAATTTTCTGATTCTCCATGCTCCCCCATAACCTTCAGAGCAAACCTTCCTGCTGGGAACTGTCCCAGCACTACCAAAAAGGCAGGACATTTGACTGCAGCCCTGGGTTTCATCCACAGAGGGAAGTGGGCTCTGAACCCGACTATGTGCTTCTTAATGATACTGTCAGCACACCTGGTTTGCAAGCAACTAAAATCCTGATGACTTGAGCAAAAGCAAGGTGAATCTGAGAACTTCAGCCATCATGTCCTCCTTGAGTTCAGGAGAAGTTAATTGCTTTCCAGAGCCACCTGGGAGCATTGCTTTAGGTTTTTTTTTTTTCTTTTACATCTCAAAAGAAGTGATGGTGAGTATCTTAGTCCCCATAGTCTTTACACTGCAATAGATTCCTGGGTTACTGAGAAAAAATAAGTTGAAAACAGTTTATTTCACATAGTGTGCACTCTTTCTTCACTTATCTTTGGGGAACATAGGCTTCCTACCTATGCAAGGTTAAGTTCCCATCTATCACACTAGTGCATAGTTGGGTTTTTTTTATAAAACTGTGACCCTGACTCTGAAATCAGTTAGAGGTTTCTTACTGAATTACTGGACTGAGATTGTTGTTTTTCTTTATGCAAAGTCAATATACTTTTTCTGGTCTGAAAAAGCTACAAAAGCTCCCATTTGTCCCATAGGGCACTGTTGGTACTGAGGTATTGAAGATAGAAACCAGCAAAAGCTAAACTGATGATATTAATAAGTACCTTACACTACTGTTGGGAAGTTTGCTCTTGAGTGCATGCTAGGAAAGGTTGGTGACTTCTTTTGTACTTATATTTTGATGTTTCAGTCTGAAGAAAGTACAGACCATGGATCAAAGTAGATCCTTACAGTTCCAACGTGAAATTACAGGATGTCTGTGCAAACAGCATGTACTTCTCAACTGACAGAATTTAATAGCAGCTATTATGTGTTTTCTATTTTATTTGCAGCACCTGACATCCTGGAGAGGCAGGCCTTTATTAGAGGCTTTTAAAAATATTTTTTCCACTTTGGCCATATTCTCACAAATTACCTTGTGTCCCTTAACATGACCTCAGCTTTGAGCAGGTAGGAGAAAAAAACAGAATAGTTTTTCTTGATTGTATTTGCGACATTATACGGCCTGTTTGCAAGCTGGGGTCCTGACAGATGGCACTGGTTTGCAATATAAATTGTATTAGTGCTGAATTGAACTGTTTGGCCTGAAGTAAGGCTTAATGGCTTATGATTTTTTAGTTGTTTGTTGTTTTTTTCCCTTGCAGGGAGATGCAGCCATCCTAAACTGGTTATGTGCTAGGAGCTGCCCTTCTGTTTTCAGTTAAAGGGCTTTTTTAATCAGAAACTTGTACAAGTAAGATCTATGGTTAATGTAGCCCATCTTAGTTGAGGTCATTAAACTGTTCTGTCGTAGCACTGGCAATTGCATCTTAATCTCCTTGTGTTGAGTGGGATACCTAGGGATCAAACTGAGTATAAATGAAGCCAAGGGTGCCTTACTACAATTGCAGTCAAATTATTTTTAGAGTGACCCCTTTCATTCCTCACTGTTGATTCAGACTGTTAGCAGTTACTTTTGAGAAACTGTGGTGCTCAGGTGTGGTGCAGGGAAAAACAAGCATAACATTGTTCTCCCAGAAGGGGAAAAAAACATAAAATGCCACTTACCTGTTTAACTTGGAAGAATTAATCTCATTGTCAGCACTGATAAGATGAGAAGATAAGTAGTAGCCTGCACTGACGCCATTTGTTTTTTGTAAGATGACTGTAAAAGGGGAATTAAAACAGCCCACAATTCAGTCTCTATCTTGAAAAGAAAATGTTTATGAACATGCTTTGCTTTCAGCAAATCCGTGAAACAAATGAATTTTTTGAAGTGGCCTGTCTTTAAAAAGAGGAGATCACAAAATCATTCTGTGAGAGTATTCTGTTATTACTGGTGTGGTTTTTGTTTGTTTGTTTGGTGGTTTTTTTTGTTTGGTGTTTTTTTTTGTTTTGTTTTGTTTTTTTTTATTTTTTTTTTTTTTTTACAAGAACAGCCATTTACAGATAAAATAATTCCTCAGTAAGGTATTTTTCTACTTTTAATTTCCAAGACATTGGAAGTTACACTTCCTGTAAGGTGCTTGTGGTTTCATTTGGTCTCTTAGCTACCTTTAATATTACCAGTGTGTTTTCCCTTACTCAAAATTTAGAGCTTATCATATAACCTATCTTCGGAACCCTGCCACGTATGGTGACTCACATGAATTGTAAGCATGATAAGTTTTCCATCAGGGTGTAAGTAAATATATAAGAAATGCCACATTTTTTACACAATGACTGATTTTTGGCCGCCTGGTTTATGTAGTCAGTTACTCAACCTAGAGGGCAACAGTAAAAACAGCGGTTTTAATGCCTGCTGCCTGAACAACCTCAGCTCTTGTGTTTTGACTGGTGAGTGCTTGTTTATCCCATACAGGTCTGCTTGGTTAGTTTAAAAATGGCAAGTAACTCAGTGTCTCATTCTGAATCAGACTGATGGAAAATGCTGAAAGGCTGATGAGAAGGGTGAGTAGAGTATTTCTACCTCTTCTAAAAGTGACAAATAAAGTGGGTGATATTCCCGTTCTGGGCACTGTGACCTGAAACTCATCAGGAGAAATGGGCCATGCTTGGTCCTCATCCAGAACAGGCTGGGTATAATCAGTTGTTCTCAAGTTTTTTAGCAGAGGTGGCATGGCATTTCTGTTTTCTCTGCTTCTTGTGTTTTAACTGCCTTTTTGACTCAAATGTTAAACTTGAGCTCAGCTATTTCATGAATTACTGCCTACAGGTATTGCACTTAGGGCCTGTTGTTGTTACCAGGCGGTGATCAAGGTGAGGAGTTTCCCCAGCAGCCTTCAGGCACCCCAGGGGACAGAGGCTTCAGTCTATGGGGAGCCTTTCTCTGCAGGGCCAGTGAGTTTCAGCCTCATATATGGTTGCAAGAACTGTCAGCTGGGACTGTTGTGATGGGCATATACATGATTTGGAGTAAAAAGCTATTGCTCTGTCATGTAACCAGAAGGCAAGTGGATATAGGATGATGTGGTTTGGTTTCCAAGTGGAAAACTTGAGTTTATGTTAAGTTGAAGCTATCTACCTTGTTTAACTCCCCGCATCTGTAACACCTGGGTTGTGCTGTCTGCCAGACATGAGCACATTAAGTCCCTTTGTTTTATGAACACTTGATTCAGTTTTAAGATTCTAAGAAAATGTGTCCAAGAAGATAGCATATGAAAATCAATAGTTCTTTTCTATGTCATCTTGTTTAAGAGCTAGAAGTAGAAAGAGGGTTCACTGGAGCAGGGCTAAGATTGATAGCTCTGTGAATTTTAATTGGACCTTCTTTTACTGCTAGCTGAGTGCTATCTGCTTTTAACCATAGAAGAGTAAAATACAAGACCCTTTGGCAACTAGTGACTTTTCCATCTTTCAGTCCTATTGCAGCTACTTGTGGACTGTCTTGTACAGAAAGGAGAAAAGAATTAAAGAGGAACTTGGTTCTTAATATTGTCATATGATTCAAAATAACTTTCCCACCATTTTTATTTCCTATTTAAGGTAGGTTATTATATTCCCTTTTTACTTATATTTTATCTTCTCATGTTGTCCTCGTTTCCAGTCTAAGAAAGTTTTTCTTTATTTTTTTACTCATTAAAACTGTTGCTTTTCTTCACAGTATTATTCTTATGTATGCAGTAAGTTAATAAAATCACCTTATCTGTGGACTCCCTATGGAGTGTGGAGATGATAAAAAAAATTACATCCATATTTCCTCATAAAGAAAGGATCTTTCTATTTTTTCTCACTTTCATTTATCCTTCTCTTACGCTGCATTTGCAAACTGCAGTGGCCAAAAGAAAGTTTATGCTTCCTTTTCAGCCACCTATATCAAAAAGCTCTTCTGCAGAGCTGTTAATGACATTCCCAAGTCCTTTTGGCTTCATCCCCCATAAATCCACAGAGCCAAATAATTCTCATTCCCCCATAGCCTCACTGGGATCATTGCTACTGTGGTTTCTCCTTCACAGTCTCTGTCTCTCGAGTCCAATATAATTTATTTTCTGTTACCCTACACTTCCCAAATCCTCTTGGTGAAGAAATAACATCTGCTGGAAGCACGAGTGCTAATGGGAACCCTTGACAGCACAGAAAACTTCTCTAGGACCACTCACTCTGTTCTGCCAAAGGTCTTCATCTCCATGTTTACTGTGCTTAGACCTTTATCTTTTGTGATCTGGTGGTAAAGGGGTATGTTAGTTCTTCTGCCTGCACACCTGGAGCCAGATCTAACCTGGTGATGCTTCCTGAAAGTTACTACGAGAGGAGCCATGTGGAGTTACCTGCTCTGTCGGTGCCCTACAGGGTTCCATCAAAGAGAAAGTTTTACCCACTCACACAATGTTTTGAAGAAGGCTGGTACCAAGTTGTTTTTTTTTACAGTGTCTGCTAAATAAGTCATAAAAAATAATATATATATATATATATATATATAAAATATATATATATATTACTAAACTGCTAAATCACTGCTCCTTCAAGAACTTCTGGCTATGAAGTGGTAATGGGATTTATCAGAATGTGTTTTTTTTGCTTTATGGGGTAGGTTGGTAGGTGATGCTGTTCCTGCTGTTTGTGATGACTTTTCAGAAGGAGTACTAAACAGTGGTGTGTTTTAATTTTTTGAAATTCCACAGCAGTGTAATTTTACTGACTTAAGTTGTATTTTTCCTACAGTATGAGTGTCCTCAAAAAAGGAGAGGTTGTGTTTTGTACCTAATGAGGACAGATTCTAGTCAGACTGTGTTTTAGGACTACATGAAGTTGTTCTCTCATTTTCATTGAAAACACAACTGGTAAAATTTTCTGATGTTCTTGTAAAAGGCACAATACAGAAATTACATCTTGGGGAAGGGGCAGCTGCCATGCCTCCTGTCTCCTCTCCTGCTCCAGAGGATGCTGTAGGATTTGTAGAAGCTTGATGGTAAAACAGATGTATTTGATGACTTACAAAATGTAGCACAGCCACTTGTGGCAGTTTTGCAAGTCATGATCAAAACCATCTATAACACCATTTCACAACTCAGGTTCTCTCTTTTCCTCAGCAATGTCCTGACCTGTGCCTGTCATCATCTTCCCTCTGATAGCAACAGGGGCATATCAGCATCTTTATACCAGTTAAGCTGGTTTGTGAAATGAGTTGGAGCCTGGGCAAAGCTCTTCTTTCAAGATGCCTTTTTTTTTTCCCCCCCTCTCTGAGGTGAAATAACCAGCTCACTGGCCTGGGACTGGTACCGTGTACAGGGCCAGAGGGGTCCAGATCTGTATTCATGTTGCCTGTACCCAGCTGCACAGACACACTTGGAGTGTTGTCTTTAAAGTGCACTTGTGATTTCAGGGCTTCTATGCAGTTTTTCCATGAAAAATGAGAACTGTACAATTACAGTAACTACCTAAAGTAGTAGGATGAGGGGGTACAGAGGGCAAATAGCAAAAGTGCCTTGGGGAATGGAAAGATTGTATTGGTTAGATTCAGCTTTCACTCAGCAACTGCTGCATTCTGGAGCATGTTTGTCCTACTTTTTATTTTTAATATAATTTTAGTTTTATCAAGAAACTTAGTCTATATTCTAAAAGCTTTGGCCACTGGTATTTCTTCAAAATACCCAAGTAGAAAAGTGGGGGTTTTTAAATGCTTGTTTCCATCAGATCTCTTTGCAATCCATATCTAGTCTTCCATCCACTATCACTCCAGGACTACTTAGCATTACTGCTTTTCAATTCTGGTCATTTCATTAACTCCCCATTTCAGATTATTTTTCACTGAATGTATTTATCAAGTTTCAGGCCAGAGGTCTCATAGAGTTATAAGCCTCTTAAAGGAGGGAAAGTGCTGACATAGCCTTAAATTGTAGTATAGCAAATGTTACACTATAATTACCTTTATCTATCATCAAACTCCTTTTCAGAGGCCTGGCTATGTGCCTTGGGCCTCCTGATGGAATGCTCTATTACACTGAGATTTTTCATGGGGAAAAAAAACCCTCTAAAGCAAAACATGATGAAGTACTTTTATAAGAGTAGTCTCGGCAGCTGTGACAGGGTGGTGAGAAGAAAAGAGATGGTGGTGAGCTGCAGGAGGAAGCATTCTGTGGCATTACTGGTAGATCTGTATGAGTAAATTTTTTTTCCTACCACTGTGTCTTGGCCGTAATCACTTCTCGTCTTCCAGAAGCTTTGACAGATAAATGCTTAGCATGAGCTGTGAAATTTAAGCAGATAGTATGTGTACTTTTACTATGTCCTGGAGTATTAAACAAAGACATCCAAGCTGTGGTCACCAGGCTAGCTGCAGGAGTGGAAAGCAGTATGAAAATGTCATGTGCTGCTGCACTCGAGATAATGCACCTGCAAAACAGGGCTTGGTAGTTCTGGCACGAGGCTGTGCTGAAGCTGATTGGTAGATTTCATGGCTGGTCTGGAGTTCATATACTCTCTTGTGTCCTTGAGTCTGTGCTCATTTGATGGCCTTGTCAGCTGACCCAAGCTTGTGAGTTGTGGGTTTGGTTTGTCCTTAAAGGTAGAGGAAGCACTGAATTGGAGAAGATTTGGATGAGTGAAATTCAGACCATGAGCCAAGGGAAGGTGCTTTTGTTATGCAAAGACTTTAGGTGCAGGGAGAGGCACAGCCCTAAAGCAGCTCTGGATGGCAGTGCAGACAGTGTCACCTCAATAGCTGGAATGTAACAACACCCCCTCATTTGCCTGGGCTTTTTTATACTAGTTGTGAAGACCTGTTAGTCATGTAAAACACAGATAAAAGGAACACTTAAGGACAACACTGAAAACCGATTTGGGAGCTCAGTGTCTATATTTTATATACACGTAGACACTCTTTTGGATTAGTAAAGTAGTTGTGTTGACTTAACTACTTGTCTTAACTGGCATGAGTGACTCTTGTAGGGTTCCTGCCTGATGTTAAACTGGTAAGGACCTGATGTATCCATTACTGAACATAGCCACTGTGAATGCTGTCTCAAGTGTATGGGAGCATTTAATGTACAGATGCTATCTAAATAGATGGAGAAAAGAAAGAAGAATTTGTCTATTGGAGAATATTAACATTTTGGGGGCAGGTGGCTACTGAGTTAAGTTAGATTCACATGGACAGATAAAGGGAAATGGTTTTCTGGACTTGGGTCACTAGAGCCAGTTTGAAGTATCAGATGGCATAATTGCCAATTGAGTATCTTGACATTTTTGCTCAGTACTTTGTTTTGGTGGCTAATAAAATGCCCTCTCTTGTCATACAGATTTGTTCTTAAGGTATAACACAGCATATAGGCTTTTAAAAAATAAGAAAGTGAACTAAACATGTTACAATTGCATCTCTCTTGGTCTGCATGTTTAGCCATTTATCTCACTACAGAGAATGCGAAATATTCCAGTCATGATGTATTTGGTTTCTTCTTGGAGGAAATGGTTTCTAGTCCATTATACTGTTACAAAATAGTGAATGTGCTAAATATTGTTAAAGATATATGAGGTAAACTTATGTTAGGCAGCACTCAAAATAATCTACTGTAATTACGAACTAATGGAGATAGCTAAGAGGGGCCTCTTCCAGTGCATAGTTGCTGTATATAAGAGGCAGTGCAGTCCCACAGCTTAGATGACTCAAATAGACCCACCAATGTATGAAGAGGTGCATCTGCAGGGGGAGGGAGGAAGAAGGATGAGTTGTGGGTTGGGGAGATTTTCCAGCTGAATTTTTTTGGCAGAAAGAAAAGGAATCAAAATGACTTGAAACATGACAGGAAGTGGCTCTCCTGGCTTAGGATTCTCCATCTGCGAGTTACAACAGGTCACCTTGAGAGGAGGTGGCACAGGAGTGCTGAAAACTGAATAGGTGGATTTTTTCATTTGTGCCCTCAGAAAAACAGGCGATTTGTCCAGAGTAGAACGCAGTGCATTAAAAAAGGAAAAGAGCTAACAAAAAAGCCCAAACCCTTTAGTTTCTGCCATATGCTATGCTGAATCTACTGCAGCTGGAATTTGAAACGGTGGTGACATCTTGAACTGCCTTCATCCATATTGAACACAGGCACTCTGGCCTTTCTCCTGGAAAAAGGGGGAACTGAAGGATAATAGCTTGTGATTTGCACATCCTATAGGTATGGTTGGTTTGAAAGATAAGAGCCTTATCAAATTTCTGCAGCAAGCAGGTGGTGGTTATGTGCTAAAACCTGTAAATTATAATTCGGTTAGTTTAACCTTCAAGCATCTATAGCAATTCTACAAAAATTTAACTGTTGCACCTCAACCAAATTAAAAGTCAGGTTTAGTAATCTGTAGACCTAGACTAGTATTGTGAACTGTATTCTTGGTATATGAATATTAATAGACCAGAATGATTAATTTTATCTTTTAATTATGACTTTGTATGATATGTGTGACTTGTCGCCTTAAAGGAGACCAGATTTTATCAGGGAAAATAGGAATAAGTTAATTCTTCCAAAAGCATGTGTTCTTGAGGGCGGGGGGGGGAGTCCTGAAGCACTCTGGGTTGGTTGGTTTTGGCTTCTTTGTGTATAATGAATGGAAGCTGTCTGTCAGTCCATGTTGGTTTATGACATTAATTGGGAATGTAACTGATAAGGCACAACCCTCTTTCTCTTCACTACGCATGTCTTGATAGTCTTGGTTGTATCCCAAACTGACTTTTACAGACAAGTAGTGTGGAGTCTTAATGTGATGTGTAGCCCAACTTGCTTTGTGCTTTAATGAAATAGCCAGACCTTTTCAATAGCAAAATGCAGGATTTTGCTCTTAAAGGGGGGCTGCTACAGGAATGAAGCTGTACTGTCTTCTAGCTTCTGTATCACAAGAAAGCAGATGTATTTATTCAGACATCTAAGCATAAAGGTAGGGAAACAGGAAAATAAGTGGATCATGAGTGGATCCAGAAGTGGGGACCTTGAGTGGAAGTCCTCTATGAGGCAGTTGCAGAAACAGGCAACCTGTAGTAGAACATTTTCTGACTGCGTCAATGAGACGTAGGAACTGCAGCATAAGAGATTGCTGTTGTTGGAGAGAGATGTGAGGTGGGGCTGTTAAACATTGGGATACAAGTTTCAAACTGTGTGCCTTTGTAAGAGTTTATTCTTTACCTCAGGTACTTCAGGTTGTTTTGTTTGGTTTTTTGTTTGTTTGTTTGTTTTTTTGCTGTGCAGCTGCTATTCCTCAAGGTGGATTTACTGGGAAAGGGTTCAGAGAGATGGCTTTTGCTTGGCTCTGTTTCAACATATCTTGAAAATGCTTAACATATGCTTTGAAATGCTTTAACATATCTTTGAAATGCTGTGTGTTTCTGAGTACTCTGTGCAAACATAAGAAACATTCAGTATGTTTTAAGTGCAAGAAATATTTCTCACTAATACTTATCTAATGTGAAATACCAAGGCAACTGAGAGCTGTCAGGAACATCTGTCATTTCTAAAATCAAAAGTCCTAGGAGTTGTATCTGTGGTCTTGGGAGTGCTCTGGAGAACGTGGATGTGCTTGAATGCACGAACAAGGTTCGTTCTAGAGTAGCTGGTCTGAGTGTATGAAGATGCAAATGGCATCTTCCTGTATCAGGTGAGTTGCTGTGTTGCAGGCTGTGACTGAGGGTGATGGAAGACCACAATGTGGCAGCAGACAAGGGCTGGACTTCAGCTCTTCCACTGAGAAATCATCAGTCAAAAAAACTGAATAGACTTATTGCGCTGCTAACCTGATAAAATAACACAGGTGTTTGAATGTGATTCCAACCTTCCCTCTGCTCTTTCCAGAATGTAGGTTTGTATATTTTTAATTTGACTCTAGTTTGTAAACAGGATGGGGTAAATATAATACAGTAAGCATCTAATTTTCTCTTTTTATGGAGGAGAAAAATAAAGGAATCCACTGGTTTTGCATCTTTTAGCCTTACACAGTTTCTTCCACAAAGCTCTGGGAGTTGATGTGGAGATTAGGGCTTGCTGGGAGTTAACCAGGCATCTGCTGAGGGAATATAGTTGTTTTTCTTTGCACTCAAACTGTAAATCCATTTATAATAAAGGATGAGTATAGTTTTGTTTACTTCAGCTGCTCTACTCTCAATAGGCTTAAAAAAAATATAACATTCCTGTCATAATTTCTAAAAAGGCTTTAGTGTCTCAACAGGGCAAACACGGAAAAAAAAAGTTTTAATATGGACTACATTTTGGGAACCTTCCACAAGCATTTCTATTTAAAATATTTGTTTGTGACAAGATGGAGACTTTTGAAGTGACCAGAAATGGTACTTTTACTTTGAACCTCACATAAGTTCTTGTGGTTCCATATCTCCATTGCCTGCTTTTATGAGTGTTTTTGCTGACTTGTAACTGACATTTAGTGCTGTTTTCATTTGTGTGTGGGATTTTTGTTTTTTAATTTAGTATAAATACTCTGTCATAAGCCAATTTATTCCTCATTCAGGAGAGAAGAACTGAGTCATAGAGCATTAGTCAGATGACAATATGGCCTTTCAAAATACATGGTACCACCTCTGGGTAGCAGCACAACTTCTGAGTCTAGACTTAGTAATGTGAAAGCTGACTGAGTGGTGCTGTGTTTGTGGAACTGAGTGTGTAGAAAGGAAGCAGCCAGAAAGCAAGTAACTCAGTTTTATTACCAGCAAATATGAACAATGAGGGATGAGATGGGCTCTCCTGACCTTTTCAGCTGCTGGTACATGGGTGGAGAGAGGGGAAAAACAGTCCCTATATCTTGTGCATCGCAAGCAGCAGTGACATGCAGAGCAGTAGCACTTTGGTCACACATGGGATAAAGGCTCAGCAACAGCTCCTCCTCAGGCCCCGCGCAGCACCACGAGCACAAGGGCTGTGCCTCTGGGTACCTGTGAGACCTGCTGGGACAGTGTCAGCCCAGGAAAGCCCAGCTGCAGGTGTCTGCGGGGGAAGAATGCTGCGACCTGCTCCTGGTGCACGTGGGCTGACTGTTTTCCAGTAGCCTGTATCCACAGCCAAAGGTTTTATTGCTCATTTATGCTCAGTTAATGCTGCTCTGCAGATAAGAATTCTTTGGTGTGCAACTTGGCTACTTTGTATTTTTGAAATGACCAATATGTGTTCAATGATGAAGCTGTGACTGCTTTTTATTCTAGGAGTAGGGCTGGCAACCCTGACTTCAGAGGTTACGGCTGTTGCTGCAAGTAAGCAGTTTGGCAGTCCAGACAATTTAATGCAAAACCACAAGCAGTTTGACCCACTCTCTTCTTCACCCTGCTTATTGAAGTATTTTATGCTGGCTATAATTAAAACTACCACAGCAGGCTTTGTATTTGTCACCATTTGACTCAGTTTGACAACTGGCTTTATCCTGGCTCAAACTAGGACAGTATTTAATCCTAATTATAAGTAATATGAAGAAAACCCCTCAAATTCATGGACAGATTAAAGCAGAGCTTTCTAACTGCTCTTATTTCTGCGTGTTGGGACATAGTGTAAGGGCTAACTGGCCTATGCAGGTAAAGCAGCTGGTAGCAGCTGAAGCAGTATCTGTGCAATGCATTTAGGAATGCAGTGTGGGGTGACTGCAGTACCCTCCTGGCACTGAGATCTCACACAAATCAATAGAGCTCCTTGACTTTTCCATCTCTATTTGTCATCAGTAGGATGTCGCCTGTGATGTTTTGACTTGGGCAAATAATCAGCCACTAATTCTGCTACTTTTGTCTTCAAAATAGAACTGACCTTTAAAGCCAGTTGTTGTGCTAATCAAAGAGGAATGATTTGTAGCATAATTATACTAATACGGGTTCCTTCCAGAAGCCTGAGATGGCTTCAACAGAAATGTTTATATAATTAATACAGTGCTGTTGTTTCAACCAAGTGTTGCACACCCCTGGTTTAGAGAAGATTATTGCAACAGTATTTTTGTGCTAGGTGGGAGGTTTTTGTTTGGTTGCGAGAGTTTGTTCTGTTTTAAGATAGATGGTCAAACAAGGTAGTAGTTTTCCTGGAAATAGAAGGTGGCAATGCAGCTGAGAGAACTGACTCAAAAAGTATTGTTCAGTAAAGCTAGAGGAGAGGACAGAGGGGAACAGCAGCTGCCAAATGCTGCGGTCACTGAGGGCTGAATGAGGAAACTCCTGTAGGCTGGGTTTTCAATGTTACGTATGATATTTGGCTGTTAGGGGCAGAGAGAGACCTCTGGGTTTGCAAGCAAAACCTGTGGGGGAAGGTTGTTGGATTTGGGTAAGATGCTGGCATGCATTTCTGCAAAGGGAAGTGCAGGAATTGAGTTCCCCCAGCCCTGGTACTCTCACCTTTACAGCAGTTTCTCCTCTGGGCTTCATTAAGGAGAGGGTTACCTGCTCTTCTGGGAATGTTACTGTCTTGGGGCTTGACATAAGATTATGGGGTTTTATGCTTTGAGGTTGTGTTTTCACAATTCTGTTGGTTTTCTCTGTGTTTTAGTTGGGGTTTTTGTCTCTTCCCTGTCACTTTGAGGTCTGCTGGGGTGGGGGATGTTTTCTTTTAGCTGCTGGCAAGTATCTGGTGCAGCTCCTTGCTCCAGATGGAGGCCCATATCCCTGTTAGACTTGAAGTGGTCTCCAGCAATGGCTTTGCCTGCAGAAGCTGGGAATAGGATTAGGGCTTCTTCTCTGATCCAGCCAAGAGACCGTATGGTGTGGACAGGATTGGCAGATGCTGGAGTCCCAGGAGGTGGGTGACTGCAATAGCAGTGACTGGCACTAATCTGTAGGAAATCATAATCCTGGCATCTTCAGTAATTCCTCCAGCACTGCTCCCTAGGGATATTAATAAAGCTGTAGTAGTGAAATACGTAGCAAAACATCCACTGAAATTTGCTTGGTCTGTGGATGAGACTTAACTGAGATAAAATTTCAAAGGCCTTCATGCTTAAGTAAGGTGGTTTATCATGGAGTTTGGAGTTTTAAGTGTTTGGTGTATTTAGGGTTGAGGGTTTTTTGTTGCTGAGTGTTCATTTGAAATTTTTTTATCTTGCACCAGAACTAGAAGGAAGGCCTAGGCATGACACTCCACATACGTCTCAGTTTCTTGATGTCCTTAGGCTGTGTGCAGCTCAAATCCTGTCTGACAGGAGAGGTGTGTACACATGGAGACAAAGAACCTGGAGATGCTGAAGTTTGGATAAAAAATGGAACTTGGAATGTATTGTTGAGTGCAATAAAATAATGAGAACATCTTAAATAGTGAGTAAATGTGATCTTGCAAAATCAGTCATGGCTTTTAGAGTATTTGATCTCAGTCATCTTTGATTTGTTACACAAATGTGTTGAGCAGCTGTTGTTCCAATCTTAAACCAGCACAGATAAAATGAGCAAGAGAGGCTATCATCAGGAAAGAGATTACAGTGCCCAGCTGTAATGCTAAAACTAGCTCTTGAGATTGCATCACCTGTAGAGTTATAAGAATGACTTGTTCACTCACATTCAGAAGGACACTCACATTCAGAAACAGAGGAAAGGAGGGGAGAGGAAGTAAAAGAAAGGAATGGGAAGAAATGGAGGAGCAGTTTAGCATTGCACGTTGTCAAGGAATTGCCTTGTGAGTTCCCCTAGCATCAGGTTGATAGAATAGCATATAACTCATAGCTAGCATAGCAACTGTACAGCTTTATCTGTGTGTCAGCTCATCTGTGCATGTATGTGTTATTAAAGAGGACAAATATATTCTGGAATAGTCTTTGGTCTTCGGTCAGCAAAGAAGGACTATGTATTTAAAAATCCACACCTTGAATTAGTCTGCTAGTTGGAGAGAATTCTGAGGAGAGATGAAGGAAAGCAGCAGAGAACAGAGATGACCACAATTCAGAAAGGCAGAAAGTAAAAGCAGGATCAGGGGTATGAAGGAAGGAAACATCCAAGATTGCAACATAGAAATATTAATTATGCTCTCTGGAAGGCCTAGGGGATGCATCTGAGCTTCAGAATGCAATCTGTAACAGGGAAGCCAGGCTATACTTAATAGGACTGACTATCCATTCCAGTTGGGAGGAAGGATCTCCCTTTTTTAATCGGGTCTCAACCTCAAACAAAACCACAGGGAGTGACTTCCTCTGACTCCATTGTAGGCAGCATTACAGGTGTACTTGCTGGTCAGGGACTCTGCTGCTTGGAAGACAAGGAGGTGGACTTTGTAAAGCCTTGGGTAAATACACCTCAAAGTATAGGTGTTCTTTCCATCATTTAACAAAGCTATTTGTCAGCATCTAAACTTTCAATTGAAAGAGTACAAACAGGCTTGTGGACAAACATACCAGTTTAAATTTTGCTTGTTCCTGTGAACTTTAATATGGAGTAATAATTGTGTTTAATATATTGAATTGGATTATTTTAAGTAAACCAGCTTAACTCTAATATTAAACTTGTACATCAGCTCGTTCGTGATGTAATACTTAGAACATTCATAATTTTTTTCAAAGCTCTTTAGTTGCATTGTCTAAACTTATTTTGCTCTCCTACACGCCCCCCCACAATGCAGACAGTTGTCAAATGCTTGGCCAGCTGCCTCTATCATTGGATGCTGTTCTGCTACTGACAAGAGAGCAGTGTCAGCAGGGAAGGCTAATTACTTTTCTTATTCCCTTAGACTTTGGTATCCCAAGTATATTTTTAGCATTCTTCTGTCTTTTAATTCCTTTAAAATACTTGACTGTCCCTAGGTCTATTTTATGCTCTCAGCATTGTCTTCCAATATAACTTTTTTTCCCCTTGCATACATATGTGAAAGCTTAATTTGGAGCCCAACAATTACAAATACATGTTGTACCCAGGCAGTTTCTCTTATGGGACATGTTTTTCCCACACTTTCCTTAAGTGCAACTCGTTCATTAAACATTAAGCAACAAAAGCCAATTAGAGAGTAAAAAAGTTTCCACACTATTTAATATATTAGCGAAGCTGGAGCAAATAGTTAATGGCTTCAAAGTGAGAAGTTTTCTGGGTACATTGGATCTTTGTTCTTATTTCATTCTTTCATTGGAGTTTGGAACAGGCTACTAAGGCACAGAGGGCAGTTAGTACCCAATTACAACACCTGGTTTGTCTTTTTTTTTAGTAGGCTGGACCAAGAGAAATTCTTGGTATGGTTTATTTTGTTGTTTGTTTTTGAAATAACTCCACAGTGGAGCGATTAAGTTAATGTCAAAATTATTATGTATTTTGTATTTATCTATGTCTAATATTGTTAAAGGGATCTATTTAAAAGTAAGAGTAAACATTATACTGGGCTGTAAAGAGGCTTACAAAAGTGATTTTGTTTATATGCAGTCTCCAGCTGGAACTGCAAACATAAGCAATAGTTTAATATCTTACAGGCCATCTGGGAACGGGATTTGTTTAAAAGGAAATCATACAGATCACATGTCATGTATTTCTCTCCATTCTGAATGTCTTTGCCAAATACTCTTCTAGTATCTTGGCTGTGCGTCCTGCAGAGAGAAGCAGCTGCAGTCCTAAACTATTTGCTCACCATTTTAATGGTTGCTTCTCTTCTTTCTGTCTGTTTTCTTCTTGAACTTGGAAGCCCAGTGGAAGCTTCTGGAAAAGCTGACAGCCTCTTGCAGCCCTTCCCTTTCTCTTGATAGTTTTGTCAGTCTTTTTCTTATTTTTCTGCATTGGGAGCAAAAAAACCCCTTCCAGCTCACTTGTGAAGCATCATAACATTACTGCTATAGATATTGCATGTATTTCCCTAAAGGCATAAGAATACCCAATATAATTAATTATTAAAGAGCTATTAGTATTGAGTAAAGACAGTTGCTACCCCTCAAGCACTCTAATAATGACTGGACTTGGTGTTCCTGATGGAGTGCACTACAGTGAGATGGTACTTGCAAAACTGATGTAAAAATCCTTCTTAAATGTTAAGCCAACTGATGAAACATACCGTGAACTGGGTTAACTTGCTTTTTCAGTATATATTAAAAAAAGGTATTTTCTGTCATCTAGATCTATGTAAGAATGAAAAAAACCTCAGAGCTTTCATCTTAAGTTGTAAAAATTTACTTGACTTGGGTTGAACCAACTAGACTGGGGGCAAATGTGGGTGGGACAGGGAAATCAAAAAAATACTACAGCACATCATTGTTTCCCATCCTCCAGTGTAGTTCCTACTTCCTGACAGATTGGAAAACTGCGATAACTGAGTCACAGAAGGATGTGACTGTGGATGTCTGGCAGGGTATGGCACAGGTGTGTGTATAAAATGTATTTTCTTTTTTTTTTTTTTTTTTTTTTTTAAATCTACCTTTCTAAGAGAGGTCATTTCATTCTAAATAACTTCCAGACAGCTCTAGCTTATCTAAATAAACTCTAAAATAACATTTTGGTGACGTTTTTCCATGCAGAGAGTTATTTAGTATTTAAAAATAGACTACAGTACTTGCTGTATCTTCTAAGTCATGATGCTGTTTTGATTCTATTAATGGGTTTTAATAAGCTTTGTTTTCAAGAAATAGAAACTCATACCTGAATCGATTTGTTGTATGTAGCAATCATTTGGTTTACACTGTTAAGGATGAAAATGAAAAGGTAGGATTGCCTCATGTCAGAGGAAGGTCTGTTGTCCTACTGGTGGCCTCTGTATGACTTCTGAATAACAAATTTAGAGGAAGGGACAATTGTTGGGATAAGGCAGGTGGGGGTGTGCTCCTATTCACGGTGTCATGTAGCAGACCTGAGGAGGAAATCTCAACCTCCATCTTCCCATAGGGCAAGAGGAAAGATGTTTTGAAAAGTTATTATTAATTTATTGATGCAGGAAAGAGACAACTTTGCTTCTGTTTTACTCTAATAATGAAAGAGCTAAAGGCAATATGCTGAAACGGAAAGGCAGTCTACTTAATTTTATGGGAAGCTTGTTTTCCTTTTGTCTCTAATACTAAGAATTAACCTGTGAAACTGGCTATTGCATGAAAATGAACCCAGGATCAGAGCCAGCTGTGGAGACATCACTAATGCTGGTAACTGTATAGATATGAGAGAATGCCACTACAAGTGACATCTGTGTGTTTATCAGTATGTTAAATAGTTTACAAAGGAATTTTTACATTAAACATGCTCCTCTGGAAGTGTATTACATACTTCTGAAAGTGGGGTGCACTGAGCCTGCTCTAAGGGAATTAATGGTTTTCCAGCTTCACTGGAATATTTTTCCGTTCATGTATTTTTCATTAGTATAGATGATACAAGAGCAGATATCCAAGTCTGCTCAACATTACAGTAGATGAGTGTATTCTGTGACTCTGCCTTGTTAAACAGGAGTTAATGTAGCTACTGTTATGGTTTGGAGGGCCCAGGCTAATTTCTTGGTATCAATACAAGGACTTAGAGAGAAGGGTGTTTAGCACCCTGAGGGATCCCAGGGGCAGGACAGAGAGGCTTCAGTATTCCCTCCCGTCTTGTGTTATACTCTATAAAACCCAGGAGGGGGGCTCCTGATCATCTTCCTTGTTGCTTCCTGATCTCAGAGGTCTTGGAGAGAGGCCCTGGGCCTTTGGCATCAGCTCTCCATGTGCTGTGCAGCATCCAAATCCATTGGATGCAGGGAAGAGCCATAGATCCTTTTCCCAAGTCGGCTGTGCTGCAGGGACCCTCGGACATTCGTGTCAGCTATCATTGGGTTGGGTTTTGTAGGTGTTTGTTCCTCAGCCCATGAGTTACTGTCCCTTTCCTCTGCCAGTAAAACTGTTTGTTTTAACTTGCAACGTTTAAGTTTTTTCCTTATTCCCCCTTTATCTTCTCTAGAGAAGGTGGAGGGGGAGGGGGTAACAGAAAGCAGTTCTGTTCTCTGGATTTTGGTTTGCTCTGACCACTAAACCAAAACAGGTAGCTACAAAGAACTATGTGCAACCTGTTCCTTGCAGAGAATGCTCAAAATCTGTTGTTTGATCTCAAAGAGATAAGATTTGGTGACCCTAAGATATCCTTCCAAAACAGGGTTTGCAAATGATCATAAAAAGGCAAAAGCAAAATAACAGGTAATTATAGTACAGTAGACTCTCAGACTGTTAGAACTACTGCATAACAGTAGGAACAAATGAGTTTTTGAAAAATCTAGTAATTATAATTTTTATTGTTTGTCATTTAAAAAAATAATATGGCTTTGTATGGCTGTGTAAAATTAACGTTTGATTTAAAAGCACTTCAAGCTTCAATCATGAGCAGTTTGTTATAACTGAAATGATCAAATCTCTGGATCACTACTGCCTTT
This sequence comes from Apus apus, assembly GCF_020740795.1. Classification (NCBI taxonomy): domain Eukaryota; kingdom Metazoa; phylum Chordata; class Aves; order Apodiformes; family Apodidae; genus Apus; species Apus apus. The sequence goes on from NC_067285.1 coordinate 32,174,831, forward strand.
TTTCATATTGTGTGGGGAGAATGCTTCTATTGTAAAATGATGGAACTGGGCAAAAGGAAATTTATGATCTGAACTTGCTGCAAATCATTTGTATTGATCTGTTTTGTTTCCATTCTGCTGAAGCTAATGGAAGTCATTTATCACCTGACTTGTCCCAGTTGATTTGGAAAACCACCATACCATTTATCAGGCTAGTTGAAGGTCTGGAGCAACTGTGCTTATGTCTGCAATCAGGAAGATACATTTAACTTCCGGCAAAGTAAAATGCATCAAACAAGAGTGTTGTTCTTATTCTAATATTGGCTTGAATACACTGTCTCTATATTCATCTGTGTGTCTTACTGAAATAGAGCAATTATAATCCTGACATGGGGATCATGATGGATCCTGTCTTGTTTGCATTTTTCTATTACAAGGTCAGTAACAGGTCATCGGTTCCTGTAAATCAACATCTTTCTGCTGATGTAAACAAGGAGGTGACCATTAGGAACAGGACTGTTACTAGCCCTGTGGTAACATTTAGGTCCTGGTCTATGTCAAGAGCACTGTGAGCTCCTCATCCTATTTCTTCAGAAGAGGAAGGGATAACTGCAGTCTCTTAATATTCCCTCTCCATACTTTCCTGCCATGTGTCTTCTCTTCTGGCAGAGTGAGTGTGGGAGAGTGTTGTGCTGCTGCATGATGTGGGTGCAGGCACTGGCTGTAGAGATGTCATTGGGATGGGGGGAAGAGGCCTTAACTCCACTACAAAACTAAATTAAATCTGCTCTTCGCATCTCTAGGAGAAATTTTTCAGCTGGGTGCTACTATTCTTCCAAATTTAAAACTGGATCTGACTTTCATCATAAGAAATGGTTGTGAAATCTGTGCCTTTCTCAACCCAGCTTACTTATGTGGACTTCATGGTCCAAAGCTCTAGTCCTAATCAGTACAAATCACTGTACAACACTAATCATGTAGAGCTGAACAGATCCCATGTGCACCCAGGCCTCCATTTGTGTGGATAAAATTGTGGGCCCAGGCCCTAGAAGGTGGCTGGTTTGTTTTGAGTTGGTTTGTTTTGTTTTCCTTTTAATCTGTCAGTGATTTATGGTCAAATATGACTTTGAAAATGGAAGCTGGGTTTTGCTATTCTCCACCACAACAGTCCTAAATTCTCCTTCTGCTGCATTCCCTGTTGCAGGGTCATTAATGGTGATGTGTGGCAGCAAGAAGGAACATTGTCTGGCTTTCATAAAGATGTTGATTAAAATAGTCTGAGCATACTATGATTAAAGAGTATTGAAACAAACTGTGAAGCTACAAAATAATTTGATTCACATTTTATAACACAACTTAAAACATTGTTCATTTTAAAGCCAGGTCTATAACATTTTCTTTTAAAATCCATCTGCTGCGATTCATTATAGGCAAAAGCCTTAGATGTCTAGTTGTCTGATCTATGGGGTCAGGAAGTGACAGTTTTTGCTGTTTGTGAAATATGACTATCATCTAAGCAGTGTCTTTAAACTGTTTTGTAGGTGCCTACTTTGAAAATAAGAAAAGTGTCTGAAATGCCTGGTGTTCAGTTTGAAACTCTTACATATTTTTAAAGTTTTACAATGTCCTGAACTTTTATTATAATTAAAATACTCATACAGTTTCAAAACATAATGTTTATTGGAGCCACATAAACTGGCTTATCCTAAAGCTACCTAATGCTTTTAAATGTGGTATGGTTTTATAAACAACCCAAGTTGTAGATGGTCTCATGCTGTGCAAACATTCAGCATAGCCTATGCTCAGTGGCAGAGTTGGTGAATGGGAATAAGAACTTCAATTTGTTAGTCCAGATAAAGAAGCTGGTTTACCAGCCTGTTGGCTCTAGATGTTTCTGCAGAGGTTTGATTTTTGTAGTCTGCTCATTTTTAAAAATCGCCAGAAAATGAATAATTAGGCTAGAAAAGGTGTATTAGCAAAAGGTGTGCTGCTGCCAGAAATTAAGTATCTTACACAGCTCAAATAAGTAGAAAATTACTTTCAAGGTGTTGCTTTGTTTTTTTCAGTAGAGATAAATGTGCTTTAGTGACCAGAGCTCTTTTCAGTATGTTTCATTTACATTTCTCTTGACAGAGAGCATTTCCTTTACAATCCAATGTTTTCTGACCTCTGTCCATGCACAGTTTCTCATGATTGTCTCCAGAATAGTTATCCATCACAGGGTAGGCTTTTAGTGTTCATTAGGATGCAACACACTTATTGCATCATTTTTTTTTTTTTTTCTGACATCTACTTATAGCATAGCTGGGGCTTTGTCATCAACTGTCAGCTGTGTGGAGGCCTAGTTCTAAAGAGCAACAAAACAGTCATTATTTTTCAGTTTCCATGTGTGAGATGAGCTTTTCTGTAACTACGTAGTGGACACATCCACCAGTGTAAGACTTTTTTTTTTTTCCTTACAGGTGTAGTTGATAGTCTCTCTTCTGTGATCTATCAAACAGGTCACCACAGGTGGTTTTGTGCTGCTTAATTAAGGATAGCTTCTATCTATGGAATTTCCTGTGCCTTCTTACTAGTATTTCAGAATCAAACAGTACAATCTCTTCTAGTATGGGAAAAGTTCTCCAAAATGCAGTGCTTGATAGGTTGATGTAATTCTACATTTCCTAATTTCCTACCCAATCAGCCCTGCATCTTAACATATATATATATATGTGTATGTATATATATATATATATTTTTTTTTTTAGATGTGTGAGAATGTGTGGCTGACAGTGTAAGTCTGAAGTGAGAAACATTTTCTAGTAAAGGAGCTCTGTTTCTGAGTTGTGTCCTTTGTTTCAATCTAGACCCAGCACTTACAATTGAGAAGCTTCCTCAAGAATCCCTTTCAGGATAAAAAACAAAATAAAATTCAAACCAGATGACTGAATCCTAGGCTCAAAAATCTGCACTTGGGTACCTGAGAAGGTGTCTGATTTTCTTGGAACTTGCAAATTTCTGAAGCTGGTATGAGCTGGTGTTATATAGGAAACTGCAGATATTCTAGGGATATTGAAGGTACAAGGTTTAATTAGCATCGTAATATATTTAATTTTCATAGCTCGTTTTGTCTCTCTGCAGCATTTGCAAATCCCACCAAGGCAGTCTTGCACTTGTTTGCTCTTTCTATATTTACTTCAGTCTTTTACATTCCCTGCTTGGCTGACTTTGAACAAAAACAGTCTGTAAGCAGTCAGGGGAAAACTCAGACTCCTTATGGGTGGTGGAAACAGACAATCCTCTTGCAGGGATTACATGGAGCTCTGAGCAGGGAGATGAAGGCAAATGGATCTCCAAACTCTTACTAACCTCAGCAATGACTACACACAGTCACAGAAGTCAGAACCCAAGCTAGCATCTTGGTATTGCACTGAGCACCTCAAGCAAAATGGGAAACTTTGGTGGAATGTTGCATGGCAAGATGCAAGTCCTGGCCTTTGCCAGACCTTGTGCTGGCCATCCTGTGGGATTGTGACACTTGGCAGGAAGAGAAGCCTGTTCTTTGCCTTGCCCTGCTGGGCCACTGGCTCTGCACTGGAAAAACTGTGTTGAGTTGGATGAGTTTTCTGTCTCCTTTTTGTCTCATGGTTCTCTATGCTGTGCATACAACAATGAAAACTCCCTTCTTAGTTCAATTTATATGGTGATTAACCCCCTTTTTGCCTTGAATTTTTATCAGAGGTAGGCATCATGCATGCCTGTGTTTTGTTCACAAAGTGTGTTGGCCCTCACTCCTAGATTTTCTGAGGAAGATGAACTGTTCCTATGTTTTTGAACTACTCAGCCACACTCTCCCTATTCAGCTTGCAAGAGGAGGTACTTGTGCAAGCCAGAACAGCTGTGGTTGAGACAAATGGAAATAGGCAATTTCTTAACCTGATTAATACTGGCTAAACATCTGCCTAATAGAAAAAGCAAAAACACTTTGAAATGCAAATACTTGCTTCCAAGAAAGAGCTGCTGTCAAAAAACAAGGTGCACATGTAACTCAGTGCTGTAATAAGTTAAAACAAGGACTTTTTCTTTTTTTTCTTCCTTTTTTTTAAAGGGAATTCATAAAATGACAATAGGAATCTCACATGTTTTGTAGTGGGTAAGACTCCAAGATAGAACTGCCTCCTATGTGCTTAGTTCTTCATATTCATTAAATCCTTGGAATCTCTACAGCTAAAGCATTTAACTCGCCCTCTCATCATCTTATGGGTATATATGTCATGAAGTAATATTTCTGCTGTCTTCAGGAAGTCCAGGCAGTTGCACATGTCTTTTGTGTGTCAAGCATTTTGACAGAAAACAGCCAAAATTTCACTTGTTAGAAAAAGAAACTACTTGGGTACAAAAGAAAACTGTTTGAAAATGGGATTATCAGAGAGATAGTTACTTAAAAACTTGCAAGCCTTCCTGCATTCTGTTAGGTATGTTTGTCTGTGGGCAGCTTAAGAGTTTGAAAATAATGAGAAGAGTGAAGGAAAAATGGAACGTAGTTGAGGAATGAGGAGGCTCTTGCCTTGCAAATCAGGAATGAGCTCAAGAGGGAGCAGAGGTATCCTATGGATGCTGCTGCTAGACATGAGATGTTTGTAAAAACTACTGTTTATAGAAAAATGTTTGGAAATATTGTATAAAAATCAAATTTGGGAACTCTGGGTATGTGAGTGTGCTAAAATACATTTTCCCAGAACGATCTAGAAGACACCTATTAAAATACATTAAATGTTAATATGGCAATGCTTGCTCTGTCAGATTTATCTTTCTGTTCAGTGTTTCAGCTGACTCTGGGAACAATACAGCCAGTTCCTGCTCTTACACCCTCCGGGTTGCTGTCTATTATGATCATACACGCTTGGTATTTCATTAAACAGGAGACCTGTGCTAAAAGCCTATGGCTGTGCATTTCTGGAAAGCTTTGTTATGTGTGTACCTTTACAGTAGCAAGAGCTGGTCATTCTAGCTATGGAGTGGTGCCTTGGTCTTTGGTGTGGTGGGCTGTGTTTGGGGGGGGTTTGGTTTGTTTACAAAATCATGTATAAATTTCACAAAGTGTCAGTGTTAATATGAGCGAGCAGACTGCAAGCCTGGGACGTGTAAGGGTGGCTCAAACACTGGTACACCAGGTACTTCTTTCTGCTTCTCTCCTCCTGAGCTGCTGCTCCCTTCTTGGTGCTTCAGCTCTAAATGTGGGATGGCAGCAGCGTTCATTCTTTCTTAGAAGACTAAGTCAAATAATGCTTGCAAGGAGTTGGTTTTTTGTAGTTAAAAAAAAACAAACACAAAGAAACAAACCCAAACAAATCAACCAACAAAGCAAAGCTCCATGTGTTCCCAGGTGTCAGCAACAATTTATTTTGGATTAATAAAGAAGTTCTTATTCACCATTAATTAAAAATTGTAAATCCAGTTACACTTTAAATAAACATACTTAAATGTATACATACACTAAAGATTTTGAAATTTCAGTAGATGTGACATCTTACATCTATTTAGGAAGGTTTAACTCCAGTTACAGATTTATAATTATTTATGATGAGAATCACACTTAAATTCAAACACTCCTCATTGCATTTATTTAAAAGTATAGTAAGCTGTATTTTCAATGAAATAAAGTACCATGAAAGTATGACTATTACTATATTTTTCAGTCATAAATGGGAGGACTGCAATACAGTGGGTTTTTACTTGTTGGTGTTTTATCTGGTAGACCAAATAGATGCTTTGACAGACTGATTTTGCATGAATATTTCAGGTTTTTTACTCGTTTATGTTGCCCGTATATTTTTTTACAATGTTGGTTTTGGATCTGATTCCCTGCTTTTACTGTGTACTGTAAAATAGAAGTTAAGGGTTTATCAGGAGTTTTTCAATACCTTGCTAGCTTTGGACTAGAGTTGGTAGTATTTTATCTGAGGCACCATGGCTTTCTTTTTACCTTCTTCCTAGAGTGACACAGTTGATCTTGTACCTCTTACTGGCTTCTCTGCCAGCTTTTCTAGTTGTTTGTGTGGAGTACAGTATCTCTTAGGATGCTGGTACGTGTACCTGCCTGATTTGAAAGAGAATCATAGTTAAGGTTTAGGTTTGGCTTTCCTCACCAACATCCTTTTTTCCTTTCCACATTAACATGCCCCTACCTCTTCTGTGGGTGCACTGGAAGTCCTCACACTGCCCAGCCTATGGAGCCAAACTGTAGCAGACTGCAAAGCAGTAAACAAGAAAAGTATAGTAGTATAATTTTGGAGAATTCAGATCATCTGGAAGAGCAAGGTGAGTTAAAAAGATGTGGAAATAAATGTCTGCTCCTTCTATGTCTTTACAGCATGGGTCCGTGCATTTTAATCCCTGGTTGCTCTATCTCAGGAGATCTTGCACAGGTCCCTGCTGCTTCCCTTGTCTTAGCAATCTTCTCCTGTTTCCATGCAGCAAATACATTAATTAAAAACCTCATTATTTGAAGAACAGGAAAAGAAAAGCCACTTGAAGTGGGCTTAGTTTCTGGGTGATGTAGTCATGTGAAAGCCAAAAGAGTCTGCAGATATTTTAAGATTAACAGTTTTACCCTCTGATTTTTTGAAATCACAAGATCTCCTGGTTTCCCAAGCAGGTACATCTGAGAAGCTGCCTCTCTGCCCTTCCCAAGCTTTGTCACCAGTCTGTGTTAGGTGATTCCTAACCAGCAGAGAGAGACAACAGGTGTGACTTTGAGCAGCCAACAAGGTCATTTTTATTGTTTATAGGACTTTGAGTTTGGTTTTGTTTGGTTTTTTTAATCCTATATCACAACTTTTATCATTACTGAATGAATGTTTGCAGCTCAAGTGTGGTTGGGCTAAAAAAATGTTCTTTAATATAGAAGAGTTTGCTGTACATGTTTTAAAGTTCTGTCCTACAATACAAGTAAATCTAAAACTGCTGGTTACCAATGGACTATGGAGTAGGAGGGTTGATGCTTCTTACTGGTGGTGTAGAGTGTGTGGTGTTTATGCAAACCAGACTTTCCAAGGAGTAATTATAGTGATTGGGCAGTAACTGAACTGCAAGTCAATGTTGCATTTTAGTGTTTTACTTGCTTGATGCTCAGCAAATTGTCTTGCTGAAGACATGAATCTGAAAAGCAATGGCTGCTGCAGTCTGAGATGGGACTTGGAAGTAGGTGTAGATTAGGATTCAACATAGTGTCTGTGAACATGGGATATTGCGTTTTCTTATTTTGAGATGAATCGGGCGTTTATAAATACAAACATGGAAAAGTTGCATAACATCTGAAACTAATTTCTGCCAGATGAAATTGTGATGATGAATATTTTTGATGATGCTCATATGGTAACTATAGACCGGTCAGCCTCACCTCCATCCCTGGAAAGGTGATGGAACAACTTATTCTTGTCTCTATCTCTAGGCATATCAAGGACATGGGGCTCATCAAGAGCAGTCAGCATGGTTTTATCAAGGGTAAATCATGTTTGACTAACCTCATAGCCTTCTATGAGGAAATTACTAGGTGGATAGATGATGGTAGAGCGGTGGATGTGGTCTATCTTGATTTCAGTAAGGCATTTGACACCGTCTCCCACAGCATCCTTGTAGATAAGTTGATCAAGTATGGGTTTGATGATCAGGTAGTGAGGTGGATTAGGAACTGGTTGATGGGAAGGAGTCAGAGAGTTGTAGTCAATGGGGCAGAATCTGGTTGGAGGTGTGTGACTAGTGGAGTCCCTCAGGGGTCGGTACTGGGACCGGTGTTGTTCAACATCTTCATCAACGACCTGGATGAGGGTATAGAATGTACCCTCAGCAAGTTTGCTGATGACACCAAGCTGGGAGGAGTGGCTGACACACCAGAAGGCTGTGCTGCCATTCAGAGAGACTTAGACAGGCTGGAGAGTTGGGCGGGGAGAAACATGATGAAATTCAACAAGGGCAAGTGTAGAGTTTTGCATTTGGGGAAGAACAACCCCATGCACCAGTACAGGTTGGGGGCTGACCTGCTGGAGAGCAGTGTAGGTGAAAGAAACCTGGGGGTCCTCGTAGACAGGAGGATGACCATGAGCCAGCAATGTGCCCTTGTGGCCAAGAAGGCCAATGGCATCCTGGGGTGCATTAGAAAGGGTGTGGTTAGTCGGTCAAGAGAGGTTCTCCTCCCCCTCTATTCTGCCTTGGGGAGGCCGCATCTGGAGTATTGTGTCCAGTTCTGGGCCCCTCAGTTCAAGAAGGACAGGCAACTGCTGGAAAGAGTCCAGCGCAGAGCTACAAAGATGATGAAGGGAGTGGAACATCTCCCTTATGAGGAAAGGTTGAGGGAGCTGGGTCTCTTTAGCTTGGAGAAGAGGAGGCTGAGGGGTGACCTCATCAATGTTTACAAATATGTAAGGGGTGAGTGTCAGGGAGATGGAGTTAGGCTCTTCTCAGTGATGACCAGTGATAGGACAAGGGGTAATGGGTGTAAATTGGAGCATAGGAGGTTCAAGGTGAATATCCGAAAAAATTTTTTTACTGTGAGAGTGACAGAGCACTGGAACAGGCTGCCCAGGGAGGTTGTGGAGTCTCCTTCTCTGGAGACATTCAAAACCCACCTGGATGCCTTCCTGTGTGATGTACTCTAGGTGACCCTGCTCTGGCAGGGGGGGTTGGACTAGATGATCTTTCGAGGTCCCTTCCAACCCCTAGGATTCTATGATTCTATGATTCTAGGTTGGTCTAAATGAATTTACTTGCAGACTTCAAATATCTAATTGAAAATACATTATCGTATAATCAAATTATTGACTTAGTGCTCACTTTAATTTTGAAGTATTTGAATTTGCTGGAGAGTTTATGGTTTACTGTTTTAGAGAGAAAAATATTACAGTGAAATCAGACATTGTTAGTGCACGAAATGAAGCGTATGGTGGGAGATTGCCTATTTGTCCAGTTAGATTTTGGAATTGTGTTGTATTTGAGTGGTACAATAATCTTGCTAAAAAAAGCTGTGTCTTTCCAACAAAACAGACCTTTAATAGTGTACGAAAGAAGAAATTATATAAAATGCTGGGTAACAGAGCAATCTGAACTTGGTGCCAGAGTTGTGCAACTGCTTATCAAGCCTGGAGTTCTATTCCAGAACAGTTAAGTGTAAATTGATTCATCTTTTGAGAGTATATCTGAGGATACTGCTATAGATTATTACCTCTGACATTTTCTTGTGATACTTGTATTTCAGGGGTGGATCTGAACATTTTAATATTTTGAGGTCGATGTATGGGTTTGCACAGCAACTTATTTAGTCTTTAATATTTTTATTTATATCAACTGACACAGGGAGATTGCCTCTCTCTTCAAGTAACTGTAATGTTAATAACAAGCACTTCCACACAGGATTAATAAAAGCATACATTTTCAGAAGAAAACGAATTGTGTCAGAGGATCAAGAGTGTGACATGAAGTATTTTGCTTTTAGTGTCCCTTAGTATGAGAATTTTCATGAAGCAGCTTGTATACAGTAAAGCAATGTTGATTAACTTGGAGAATTAGTCACATGATGTGCTTAGAGAAGGACAAACGGGCCAAGGCGTTGGTGTAACACTCTGTATAATGGCTCCCTCATGTTTTTCAAATTATTGTTATGCTGGACTTGGTGTAAAAGCTTCCGTATAGAGCCTTCTATATGTAGAACTGATCTGATCTAAAACAAAGGCTTTGGTTTTATACCCCAAATAATTGGCATTTTGAGAGAGGTCTTCTTTAGATAAAGCTTTGAATAAAATACAAATGCTTTTTTGCTTGTTTGAAATGTCTTGCATTTTATTTTCCAATTTTCTCTTGTTATCTAGGGGTAATTCTATGGATGATCTTAGATCTGTATTAAAATGTATAAAATAGTTGTTTACACTGCGGACTAGAAGTGGTTTATATTTCAACTAGTCTAGCTTGCAAATGTTAACAGAAATACTGCAGCTTGCGTTTTTCATATTGCATTATTTTCTTGTTGTGGCATCCCTTATTTTGAACATGAAATAAAATACCTTTATGAAAGTACCTGTACGAGTTTCCACTGCTAGCTGTAACTGCTTTCAAAAGCAGCTCAGCCAGACTTAGGCTTGATGGGAGTAGTATACAAATGAGATGATTTAACAGAAGAGATTCACTATAGTACTTAGGTCTGAGTGGCATCTAAACCTTTGTGTTGTAGCCTTCTCATGTTTTGGTTTATGTAGCCAAGAGATTTTAAAGTAGGATTGCATTTCAAATGAGTTGTTGCTCTTCAGGCAACTCAATTGCCCAGACATTTTGAGTATTGAATTCTTACTGCTTAGCAGGATTATCAGCTACTCTGTAACTGCCTTGGAGATGGTGCTTTCTTATATTCTGCATCTTCAGTGAAAATATTTGGAGTTTCTTCTGATGAGATGCAAGTGAAACCAACACCTTGTAGTTTCCAGTAGTGGGAACTGTAGCTGGAAATGGGAAGTTTAGGGGTTAAAAGCATGCTAAAACTCAGACGGCTGAGATTCTGTGACTTGGGTGTTCTGAAATTACTTGTTGCATAATGAATTGCTGTGCCAAGGTGCCATGGAGCACAAGAGGTTAGTAATGGTCAGTGTTGTAGGCAAAGCCACTAGACAATACATGTAATCAAAGAAGGAAGACATAAAATAACTACTGCAAATTAACAAAGCTGAGGCAATTTTGCTGAGGAAAGTCATCTCAGAAAATTTCAATACAGCAAGTAAAGGATGTTTGGAATGTTTTGAAGTTTGCTTCTTTAAAGTCAGATGCTGGATCAGTGCATTGTTGGTTGTTCCAAACAATTACAATTTTATAGCCTAGACTAGAATGTAAATTACTTTTAGCATTTCAGATGATCTTATCTTTGCTCCTCCTGGACTATAGCAGCTTGAAACAGTCTGAAATCTCTCTGGTGTTGTGAGTCTGTCATTGTGTTAGGTGAGCTTCTTTGAACATGATTAGGACATTTGATTATGTGTATGTAGTTGTCCCACCTGCATGAAAGTGGCTGTCACTTAGCTTACCAGTTCCTGGGAGTGTGTGTGTGGAGCTCTGGAAGGTATCAGAGCCCAATCCTCATGATCTGTCTTTGCTTTGCACAGAGCTGGGTCTTGCTGCTGAATGTGGTATACTGAGTGTACACCTAGACTTGGAACCCTTGAATTAAATACTGCTTCATAAGTCCTGTTACATTGTTCAGTTAAGTACTATGGTACTTGTTTTACCCATGACAATCTGGGCTTCATGGTATTAAAGGATATATCTCCCCACCAAGATGGCAGCAAAAACGGGAAATTGTTTTATGGCTCTTGTAAGCGTTACCACAGTATTTAAGTCACTGGGTAACAATATTCCTGAACAAATCTTTTGAATGGTTCACTGTTTTATATCTGGTATCTCTCACATGGTAGCCTTGATAGAATTGAAAATTGAAAATTATCAGTCAGAATTTAAGATATCTGAAGCTACTAATTACATCACTTTCTGGTGGAGGTGTGAGAAATAAAGGAAGTGTTATCATCTAGCTATAATTCTACAGCCAAAAAGTGCTTAAACTTTCTGAAGCTCAGTTTGTATTCAAGTTTGAGGAAGTCACTTAATCATTGTACTGCCTTCCTTTGCAGAGCAGAAAGCTGATGACGATTTGCTGCTCTCTCCTGTGATCTCTGCCAGTCCTAGAGCAGTGCCTGAGGAGTGGTATGGAAGCCAAAGTGCTGTGGGTCACATTCTGGCTCCTGTGAAAGGCCTCTGAAGTGTATCTGTAAATCTGCTCCCTTCAGACTTCCTCACAGAGAGGGATAGATGTTCCAGGCACTCAAAAAACAAACACGGCCTGGTCAGACTCTGTCCTGCAAGCAGCCCAGACAAGCTAGTGCAATTTAGAATTCCTTTGCTTATGGACTTCCTATTTCTTAAGGAGGATTTGTGGGTGATCTGAAGGCTCCTCTGGCTCTAGTCTGCAGGTCCTTTGCTGTTGCAAATCTTTAACTTGTTGAAATAACATAGCAGTGAAAATAGTTAAGGCTTTATCTCTTGTGAAATATGAAGCATCTTGGAACTGGATATACAACAAATGTTTAACAGGACAAACATGGAAGGGTTCTGTTAGGCTGTAGGGTAGGCTTCTGACAGAAGACCACACAAGAACTGTATTTTTTTGACAGAGTGAGAACTGACAGACATACAATAGGGTCTCTTTTTCATCAGCAAGATTAAGCCTAATGTTAAAATTATATTAATACATTTAATAGTTTCAGTCTTATGGAATGCATATTAAAAAGCATAACAAAGTTAATTAGAAGGAAATCACTATCCTACAAATAATAGTTTCTGTTAAGTTTCTAAATTCCTTTGGATTTGCATCAAGGAGAACAAGAACCAAACTGTAATATTATAAAAAATAGTTTATAAAGACCTTGAGTACTTTCAGGATGTAAGATGAAATGCTACAGAACAGATGAGTCACAGTCTGTGACAATGTGTACATACATTATGCTATAAGTTTATCTTCACTCTTGTCTAAAGTTCATGCTTTCTCTCCCATTATTTCTTCAGAAATTTGTATGAACAGGGTTTTCATTGTCATGATAAGTGAGCTTCTTGCACTGTCTTCTGAGATAAAAATACAAAAGGTGTTGTAGCCATCGTTTAAAACTGAGCTTTAGCCCTTGTGGGTTTGTTATTTTCTGGCATTAGTTTGTTGATGTTTCTGTAACAGTGGGCTTTTTGTACTAAACTTAATGAAATGTGCGGGGGAGGGAGGGGGTGTGGGGGTGGGGGGTGGGTGGAAATCATATTGGCCTGCTCTACACTATGGCAAAGAGATAAATTCCTGACTTCTGGTAAAATTCAAAGGATCTTCAGACCTTCAAACACCACCAAATGGAGTAGTATTAAATTATTTTTGGTAGTAAAAGCAAGGATATGTGTCGGTTGGTTGACTGATAGTCTTGAAAACTAAAATCCAAAGTTGTCTTCTCAAAACTGACAAGCAGTTAGGGTGTTAGTTTGTTGAAGGCAATAGGGGCGTGATTATTAAATGCTTGTCACTTTATAAAGTGTAAACTTTGTTTCTGGAATTGCTTTTTTTTTTCTTCACTCAGCCTGAAAAGGCTTTTATTACTACTTCAGAAACCTATTATTTTACTTACTTAATTCTACAACTTTGTACATTTATGTATTTAGAAATATATTTAGAAAAATAACTTAATATTCTGAGGCACTGTAAAACCTTAGGTCTACAGTGGCTATTGTAGGATGGTGTATTAAAACATGTACGGTCACATTTTTAGTCCTTGTGATGGCGGGTATATTGATGATATACAAGTACAAAGCAGCAAGGAGAGATTAAGATATTGCGAAGTACTTTGTTTACACAGCCTTCCTGGAACACTTCTGTTAGTCAAGAGCCCTGGTCAGTCAGCACAGGCTTTCCTGTGCACAGAATTTCCATTAGGATGTGTAAGCTGGCTTCATTCCATGCCAGCCTGTTTGGGGAAAACTTGATAGGTGCTGCTGTGCTGGAGTGGGAAGAAAAACAATCCCACCTGACAGCTGGTCTGTTTATTTTTGTTTGCTTGGAGTTTAGTATGTGACTAGACAGGCTGATGTAACTTGGACCAGAGGTCCAGGCAGTTCAGTGTGTTGCGTGTGTGGGACTTCACCTTCAATCAACAGTCATGAAATGGAGAATGATGGAACACATTTGCCAAGGAGAGCTTTCATCCTGGGTCTTGTTAAACAAAGGTTGTCTTAGAAGCTAGGATGTTAGAAATTATCTCTTTTCCACACGTTACTTATTTCCTACTGTAGCTTGGGATGGGTTCTGTATGAAAGATCTCTTCTGTTGGGGAACATTACAAATGTCTGATAGCTTGAGTCACCCAGCTGAATTGTTGGTTGGATTTATGGGCACCTTCAGGTGATAGGCAGGTGTCTAAATTGAAAGGATAATACAGGGAAGCAAGAGTGGTGAAACATGCCATATTCTTAATATGAGTAATGTCTAATATTTCCTACTTCGTTGTAGGGAATTGTAAAAGAAAAAGAATATGGAGAAAAATACATGAGATTAAAAAAATAGTAGATCTAAATTTGGAGTCTGAGAAGGCGTTTAACATAAATGTATAGAGAATAAAAAGTATGCATTGACATGTGTACTGCCAATGAGATGAAAACTTTGGAAAAAACATTTTAAAAAACTGGTACCAGCAAGTATACTGCTTAAAACAGGTTCTATTTCTCAGCCAAGTGTAGGTTATGCAAAGTTTTGACAGAAAACAGCATATGTTTAAGGCATCCACCAACTTCAGACACCTTTAGCATTACTAAGAAATTTGCCTTGTCATTTGTTTCCACACAAAATCTTCATGTCATTGGCAGACTCATGTTAAAGGACAAAGTTGCCAGGAAAAAAAAAAAAAAGACTGTGTGCACAGACTCATTGAATGGAACTACCTGGTGGTTTCTGGATACACTGCTGACACAATTCTTCCGGTTCCCTGCTGCCTTCTGGCCTCCAGGCGAGACGTGATGAGTGCTGCCAGTTCCATTCAGCTGCTGCTCAGCAAATGTGTGTAAGGCAGTGGAAACACAAGCCGTTTTGTTAGGATATACTGGATGCTTGCTTTCCCCCAGAGATTCTCTGCTGCTTTTTTGGAGAGGTTTTTTTCAGACCCAAAAAGAATGGCATGAGATTAGAAAACCTGTAGAATTTGTGCTGCAGAAGTTGGTGTCTCCTGCTTCCCATCTGCTGGTGGTTTAGTTGAGTTGAATATTTTGTTTTCAAGTAACACACATTGATGGTATTTCTATAACCTTAATAGGATGGCTGAGGCTCTTCAGTGAAACTGGAGAGGTAATATTCCAATATTAACAGTGTTAGGGTTTTGAATTAAGAAGTGTTGGATATTTTACAGGAGGCGTTCTTGAGTTTAGAGGCAGATAGGGGAGATAGCGGGAGCACAGAAACTTAACAAAAACTAAACATCTGTTACTAAAACCCATGTCAGAACAAAACCATAGTAGTGAATACACTTAAGTGTTAATTCTCCCTCAGAAGCTTTTGCTTTGTTCCTTATGTTAGTTTTATAAAAAGTTATTTGAAACTCTCTTCACACTGATGAAAAGTTGCATTGACCCCCCAATAAGTATTCATTTGTGTGGTTTTATTAATGTGTTTGAGTCTTTGCTTTCAGGGGATCTTAAGCAGTTTGGCTTGCACTTAAATTTATCATGAAGTTGAAAGAATTATAGTTACAATTTATTTTTAGCCATTAGGTTTACAGAAAACTAACTACAGGAGTTACTATGCTTGCAAACAGACAGAAGGAAATGTTTGCTCAAATGAGTATAAGCTAAATAAAAGGGATGGTGATGACCCATCACTTATTAAGGTAAAGCATAAAGGAGTTCAGAAGATCTAATTTCCAGACAAGCTCTCAATGTATCTTGTGATCTTCCTAATTTTCACTAATATTTCATGAAGTAAGATCAGTAGGGGAAGAGGTACAACAGAGCTCCCTGTGAACAGGAGCCTTTCAGGCAGAAGTTATTCAGATCACACTTCCAGTCAGATCCCATCGTAATAGTAGCATAAATGTAATAAGCCATGCCTCACGTTGTGTACTCCATTTGTTTTATTCATATTTAAAATGCTCAGCTTTCATGTGCTTCCAAAATTGGATGATAACAAAGTGATGTTTAACCATAGGTTTCAGATACCATTTGCCCGGCGAGGGTGATTTACTGCAACTGGCTTTACTTCCCTCCTTTTTTACATACCAAATACTTTTGCTTAGTTTCTGAAAAATAGGGTATTTAATTCCATAGAGCAGGAAA
The DNA here is from genome assembly GCF_020740795.1 of Apus apus. NCBI lineage: Eukaryota > Metazoa > Chordata > Aves > Apodiformes > Apodidae > Apus > Apus apus. The sequence goes on from NC_067285.1 coordinate 32,190,671, forward strand.
GTTGGAAGAAATTCTGTTCACAATTACATTTATATTTGCCAGCAATGGAGTATAGATATACTGCTGTGTGTTGATTTTGCTAGCCTGTGATTAACCATTTCAAATAATCAGGGCAAGAAAGTTCACTGAAAAATTTCCTTGAATATTTTTGGCTAATATTACTGTTAATATATGCCGGGGGGGGGGGGGAGGGGGGGGGTGGAGGAGGAGGGGGGAATCTTCTTAAGGTAGAAAAATCTATTTTGAAAGATTCTTGCAATTTTGTTTCGAAGTTGATATTTCCTATATAAGAGATAAATCACTTGTTAGAAAATAGATAATACATTCCAAGAACATACCTGGTTTGTTATAATCAGCTTCTGCATGTTGATTAAAGAGGTCATGAAATGAGTAAAAGCTGTATTTTGACTCTGTCCAGTAGCCCATCCTTGAATACTGAAAATCTAATCTGATAATAAGCTTATTCTTTTAGGTGCTTGTGTCTTGGTCGTGCTGTGAGTGAGGGATGAGTCCAAAGTCTCAAGTGGAACATTTAACTCTAATACTGAGTGTCCAAATTGCATTGTTATGCTCAAAATCTTGTTGGCAACACACCTTACATATAAATAAAATAATTTATTGCTAGTATGATAGAAACCTTCACAGTGTAATTTAAGAATTACTATTCCACATCCATTTACTAAAGGAGCAATGAAACAAAAAAAAAAAATCAATGCTGCACGGAAGTGTATCCCCATTATAAATAATACAGGTGAAATTGTTATACACACACAAACTAGTTTCAATCCCTTTTCCTGGTGGTGTTCTCACCTTTTCATTGCTCCTCTGAATACTGAAATGGAAAGCTTCAGTCAGATGTTTGGAGGTAGACTTGTATATTGCGCTGGGACCCCATCTCTTACCTGCTGGATTTTGTTCTCTTCTGTGCAACAAACTTGATTTCTTTCTCTAGAGGAAACGGGAACAAGTGTCTTGCTGGGGTATTTTTCAAAGAAGCTCTTGCTTGATGTAGATTCCCTTTCTGCATTAGGGGCCAGTTTCTGTGGTAAGCAGATCAGAAGTGTAGAATGTTCAACTGTTCTTGATGCCTGTATAGGAAAACTTCAGAAGAAAGCTTCAGACTGGGTTGTGACCTTTGTTTTCTTGTGGAATTTTGTGGTTTTTTTTTCTGGGATTGCAGTGTGCTGGAAGGGCTGCTGCAGTTGGCTCCTTCCTGTCTTTTAATTTCTTTCTGTTGTTTCTTGTAAGAACGGGTCGTGCGTTTCCTGGGCTGGCGGCAGCGTGTGCCAGCAGGAGGTGGGCCAGGAAGGGCCGGGACTGCATCTGGGCACCGGCCCCTGTCCTCAGGGGTGATTTTCATCACTTTATTTTTGGTGTTTGTTCATTTCCGGCTTTGGGTAATGGCAGCAGGTTGGGTCAACCTCTCGGTTTACCTCAGGTTTACCTGAGGGCCCAGGAGCGGGAGGGCTGCGCTGCGCTGCCCTGCGAGGAAAGGCCTCGTGGCTGCTGGCGGGGAAGGGGAGCGGGGAGAGCAGCGTGTGTGGCAGGGACGTGAGAGCCCGAAGGGTCGTGGCAGAGAAGAGGTCGGTCTGGGCAGGGAGGAGGTGGTGGGAGCTGCGGCCCGTGCAGGGGGAACGAGGCCCCTCCCGCAGCCCCTCGTGATCTCCATCTGACGCTCTTGCTAGCAAAACTGATTTTGATTAAAACTTAAATTATTCCTTTTTTCCCCCCAAACAAGAACGTGGGGGGTGTATGATTTATAGGTTATCATGCAACAGGAGGGGTTCTGTTCAGGACTCAACACGGCCTTCTGGCTCTTCTTGGTGACCATGTTCCGAAGGCTTTTTTTTTTTTTTCCTAGAATACTCATGATCACGTGCTAGAAACTGTCTCTAGAATCCAGACACGTAAAACATCAAGATGCATTGCAGACAAACTAGTCGTAGGATAAACAAAAATGGAAGAAAGAATCAGATTTACTCAGGTAAGCAAGTGCTGAACTCGCTCAGAACTCCACGACTAGAGCAGTACTTTGCTGGAACATTGATGTCACACCACTGAGGTGGCAGCATCACTGCTGGCTAATCATTTTGGCATGAAACACTATTTTTAATCTCCATTTTTATTGTGACTTAAATACCTTGAAGTTAATCACATTGATTTTTCTTGCTTTTAACTGCAAGTTGTCTTCTATCAGGTGGAACGTATTTTTACATATATAAAATACATAATAGCATAATAAAGCAGTCCTAATCTATGTGTAAGTTAGTTGGTGAAGAAAAACTGTAAACAGAATACTAAGGTACTAGAACAGCATCCATATCTTAAAAAATAACTATATTGTTCAGTTACAGAAAGAACTGTGAACTATTTGACTAAAAAATTAGATGATGTAGCAATATTTTTTGGCAAAAAATAAAGTTTTTGCTGCGTCAGAAATAATCACCTTATCTTTGCACTTAAATTCTAGTAGATGTAACCCAACAAGGAGGACTGTAATAGAGAAAAGGAACTGCATGTGCTTTACGACTTAGTTAAGTAGCCATATGACGTTGGCAAAGGTCACTGTGTGTGTCATCTCCTTTGTAGTGCACCAAGCTCATGTTAGCAGGAGTGGAAATTCCCAAAAAGAAAGCCAAAATAGAGCTTAGAATTAGTAAGAATATAGTTCTGATATCAATTTGTCTTAAAACAACCTCATAATCCATAAAGTTAATCTGATTTTGCTCTTCTTATGTATTCTCTTGTCTGTGCTCATCTCTTGCTGTTAGAGGCACAGAGTGTTTAGAAGGTACTGTATTGTTGAAAAACTTTGTTTTGCAATATCAGAAGTGATGGCTGGGTGCTGTAAACCATTGATTCATTTGGAAGAAGTTAAAATGGTTTCACCATTCACTGGGAGTGTGCAGGAAATACAACAGGGTGCCATGGGGGTTTAGGGCTGTATGAAGGTTCTAAGACAGGTAGATACTTTCTCTCTACTGAACAGGTTCAAGAGAGTGGGTTTATCATCAAAGAAAGTGCCAGCTTGCTTACTTATTGTTCTGAGTAATCATACTTTTATTATTTTTTTAATAAATTGTTTCTTCAAGGTTATTTACTGTAGCTTTGATTTGATGACCTTTATGATCTGAAAATCTAGAACTGATAAATGGGGCAGGGTTGTTTCCAGCCAGCAGATGTAGTGATTCACTTAGGCAGTGTCCGATTACCTGAGGATGTTAATGTCAGCATCGGAAGGCACGTAACAGATTGAGGTGGACCAGTTGGGCACTCTGGTAAGAAAGGGATTGTGTGTCATACAGCTGTTATTCTGAACAATTGCTCCATTTTTTTGGCGACTTCATAGCTTTCTGTGCGTTTGGCTTTCTGAAACATAATTGAAAATAGGAGTGTGTGCAGATGGAGTCAGTAGAACTGATGACTGGGCTGCAGTGCTGCTTGTCCTGGTGCACTTCCCTCACTACTGGCTAGCAAAGAACAGTTGTTTAAACATGGTCCCCTGGTAGGTAATTCTGTCTCCTTGTTCATCTCTGCAGTGTAATAACACATACAAATTCCTGTAGCTTTTGGTCTGCTTCAACAATTAATTCCTTAGTGCATGTGTATTTTGAATGTTTTTCTTCACATAAGGTGTTTGCACTGGAACTATCCCATCAAAATACATAACAGCTACTAGACTAATTGAAAATTCAAAATCTGAAACTGGGTAGGCAGTTGTGGTTTATTAAAACACAAATGGGAAACAGTTACTGAGTCTTAACAAAGAAATTGTTTAAACTTTGGCAACTAGAGTCTAATATTGTCTCCTTGCATTGCTAAGGTTGTCTTCTGTCAACGAAAAACCTGGCTGTCACATGTACAAAGCTGACATGCTGGGGAGCATCAGTTTACAGCAGAGAAGAAAGGCAGAAGTCTGCTTACTGGAGTGGAAGCAAAAGCATCTTGTCAACGTATTTTCAAACAATTATCAGAGTTTTCCTTATTTTTCTAGAACTTTTTCATTCCAGTAACTCAAGAGTTTTGCACCTGACAGTTGTGTGCAATTATGCCATGGCACTATGCAATTAACCACCCAAGGTAGCACAGCTCAAAAAGATAGTTAAATGATACATCTCAGCAGTAGTTCACATTTGTTAACCAGGGGGCTGTAGCAATATTCTTTAGGAGTGGTGAATCCATTTTATGGTCCCTGCATGCTGTTTTTAAGGAGTACAATTTTTCTTCGTATCCACATGTTCTTTCTAATTATGAGTATATTTGTGCCTAATTATTTCAGACTAGAAAGCTTTTATTCCTTTTCCCCCCCTTCTCTTTAGTTTCCCCCCTGCCCCCCATGTCTTCCTTCTTTCTGCCTGCTGCATGAACTTGTGTGATGTGGAGGATGTGATTTCAGTTCCTGTCTCCTGCCCAACTGAAATGCTCTGTTTCTGAAGCTGTTCTCCAGTAGTTCATCACATGTTTTCCACTGTTTGCTTTCTACTTTACTTGACCCAAGGTTGTGTGTCACCTGAAGTGATTGCACTCTGGTATCTTGATTCCCACTGTCTGTATGAAATAAAGGATGTATGTGCAAACCATCCTCTTCAAGTCTCAGGTGGGTGTATGGAGCTTAGACTCTGGAACTGTCTGGATGTGGCATGTCCAGTTTTGACTGTTCAGTCTCATCTCTGACAGCCTCAGAAGCTTCCAGTGCAAATCTTGTGGGTCAGGCAAGGAGACCCCTGTCCTTTTTGTCATCATGCAGCTGTGCTGTACCTAAGCTTCTTATCACTGTGGTTAAGATCTCATAGTGTCTGGGATGATCAGGAGGTCTTGTCAGGTAAGTGACATTCTTCTTGCCAAAGCAGTAATCTATGGTTGTGGACTTATGTCAGCAAACACTGCAGGTTTGGTTTTCTGTATGGCTGACCAGCATCAGCTGGTTTTGTCATTATTCCTAGAACCGTTTGCTGGCTTCAAGGACAGTACTGGCTGCATTCCAGTGCTGGCTCTGGAACAAGCCCCTGCTATTACACTTATTCAGTCATTCATCCTCACAAATACGCTCTTCCAGCACTGATATTTCAGCAGAAGAAGCAGGCAGGAAGCAACATTCCCTCCCAGCACTGCAGTTGGTCTTGCTCAGCAGTGTGGCGAGCAGCCCTTTCATCTTTCTTGTTGCAGAAGGAGATCTTGCTGCAGAAACATAAAGGACATGCCGACCTTTGAGTTGGTGCACTAAACGGAGTGGCAGGTTTCTGAGGCCTGTTAGTCTGTTCTACCTGGTGGCAGACACTGGAACCTGGGCCCTGTCTTTCAAAGGCAGTCTTCCAATGTTGTGTTACCATTGTTCTTTTATCCTTAAATCCTGAATCCTTCCCCTTTACCTGTGAGAACAAGAAACTGATTAATTAGGAAAACCAGGAGCATTTTTGCAGCTGTTGTGGAGCTCACAATAATACATACACCTTTTTCTTTGAAGCTGAGTCTTACTTTTCTTTGACATCTGTCACTGTCTTTTTCTATCCCTGGAATTTTGCCACATCAGGTAGCAGGGAGATACTTCTTTTTGTGCTGTTACGTGTCCAACAGTGTTCACAATTTCCAGGGAGGTGGATTCCTGCTGCTGTGCAGCGTGCTCTTCTCTGCTGGCAGCAGGTGCACTAGGGAAGGCTGAAATGGCCCAAGAGTTGTGGCAGTTAAGAGAATAGGTGATCTGGAGAAAATGGCTTACCACTCACTTGGACTTCATTTTTCCCTGGCAAACTATTGAGACTTGGTTTGCCTGTCAAGGCTTCAAAATGCTGGCAAACTGACTTCTGTTGTGGTTGGTTTTCTGTCTGGCACCAGAGAAAATGTCATGTTTATTGTGACATATGCAGATGAGTTCCCCTGTTACTTTCCAAACTTTCCTTAAGTTGGAGGACATAATTAATGACTTAGTATTGTTAAGAGAAGTGTACATTAAAAACCTATTACAGCTTACATAAAAAATAGAATTCCTTAAATTACATGGGAGAAAATAATTTATCCCTTCCCAGTCTCTATTTACAGAGCGTGATCTTAAAAGTCATCTATTTCCATTTTTAATTTTGCAACCAGCGTCTATAAAGATTACTTTACAGCAAGGATTATGGTTGAGTATCCATTTGTCGATGCACAAAGCTGTTCTTTAGTTGGTTTGGGTTTTTTTTTTCCTATTTATAGTTCATTTTGCCAGCATGAGGTACATTTTTTTTTTTTTTCCTCAGAAAAATAGTGAAGAGTTGTATGGTATACAATCCAGCCTGTCTCACCCAGCCCCAAATCTGCAGAATTCTCAGCTTTCTGCCATCCTTTTTCAGGAACTCCAAACTCATTCTCTGATTCTCTTGGATCTTCAACATTAAGTAATAAGGCACGTTCCCCTCTCCACTCCCCTCCCCTCAAACAAAACAAAACCAAAAACTTGAATTAAAAGTGGTTCAGAATCAGAATATGATTGTCTATAATGTAAATATTCTGTCTTTATGAAGATCAACATAGGGTAGTAAATAAATACAATCTCTCAGGGGTATCAAGTGGGGCAGAGGGCTTGGTCTCCTTTCGTGGGTGCGTTCACCAGCTTCCACTTCTCACCCAGGGTTGAAATGGAATAGCCCCCATCTTCCAGCATTTGTTGCCACGATATTCTACTTCTATGCAAATGGAGATGAAATCTTTTTTAAAGGAGTTTTTCCATGCACTCTTGAAGCTCTTCAGTGAATCCCATTTCTGTTGTCTTCTGAATCAGTTTTCTTGTGTTCCTGTTTGTCCCTTTTTTTTTTTTTTTTTCTTTTTTAACCAAGTTATCTGTGCAGAGAACAGTTTGATTAGGTTGAATGAGTATGAAAGAACCAGGAGAAAGCTTCCCATTTACTTCAGTCAGCTGGTCATAACCACCAACATTTCTAGCATGGGTCAAGCAAAGCAATAATTTGCTTTTTCATAATTTTCTTGGCCAGTTATTAGCTTAGAATATTGCAGGAGTTACATGACATTAATATTAATTGTTAAAAAGTATTCTGCTATATCTATAATTTGATGAATTTCAAAAAGTAATACTTGATCTTACAGGTTGTCATGCAACAAAAACGTTTTTATTATAAAATATCTTAGAATGTCAAATACATTAAGTAATTTTGTTGCTTTATTTTGACATTTAGCAGATGTAGTCTTCTTAAAAACAATAATTGATATGATTCATGTCAAAGAAAGCAGGCAATAGAGAAAGAAAGTGCTGAATAAAATTATATGGTTCATTTATTAAGACTTGGGAAACCACCAATTGCATTTCTCCTGGGTGTCATAACACATCTCTAATTAGTTTGGAGTGTAGGATCTATAGCACTGAGTCAAGCAGACTTCATACTGTAAAATATTCCTGTTTCCTTGTAAAAGCAAAATAAGCTAGGATTGTAAAGCCCACTTCACTGTGGATGCAGAACATTTCTTTACAAACATTTAAGTTTCCTGAAATGAAAAATTGTACTTACTGCTTTGGGAAGGGGCTCAGTGTAACATCAGCCTGACAAAATGTTTGTTCCCTCTTTCTGTTCCAAGTATGCTTGGATAGCTGGCCATTCTTTTCTTAAAATAAGTCAATGTGAATCAGTATACTATTATTTCTCATTAATGACCTCATGAACCACTTTCTTTAACAAAATATGTCTTACTAACTGTATCTCTAAACACAGGATATGATCTGTATTTGTGCCAACAACACTATCTTTTTTTTTAATGTGATAAACCTAAGTGCTGCTTTTCACTTAAATCATTATATATGGAAAAAGAAGACATAATGAGTTCTAGTTCTGTGTTCGGGATGATAAACCTCTTATAAAAGTATTCCAGAGACTGAATCTTATATTACTAAGTATTTATTGCAACACAGTGTATGATGTTAAATGACATACTCACCAGCACTTAATTCTGCTTTTGCCCAGCAATTAAACTTTGTTGCCACGAGTTTGTTGCTCCAGCTTCTGGATGTTATACCTGCTAAGTCTCTTAGAACCACTTTCTGCCATGAATATTTCATTTTGTCCTTCATTGCATTCAGCCCAGCAGCATCCTTGTAAATAAAAGGAGTTCAGAGATGCTTCATATTGGATCCTGTGAAAGGTCTTAATCACAGTTGGGGGAGATGGTGCCTAACTCCAGCATCAAAAGATGCAGTCAGATAAATGCTGATTTTGAAGTTTGCAGTGTACTGTATATAAAAGAATAACTTTTGAGCATCAGTGATATTAGACTGAGACCAGAGCACCCAATTTTCTTTGCCTTTTACAGAGTGTCACTACAAAATTGTCCGAGAAATCCAGAGTTTGACTTCAGCAGAAGCTTTTACTGCCTTCTGTTTTTAACAGAATTGTGGCACAGCAGGGAGGCAGGGACAAAATAGGAAGTCTCTCCTTCCTCTGAATGTTCTTTAGGCCTTATTTTATATACTGATTGTCTATAAACACAAATATTTTAGTTTTATGTAGCAATGGAAGAACCTTTTTGCTTGGAATGCGTTTGCTGTTGGATATTTGCTTAAATGCTTTCTACTCAAACTGCCATTGTTTAGCTTATTGTTAACCAAAACACACTCTAACAATCCAAGTGGTCTACCTTGCAAAATAGCATATATTGATTTTTTTTTTTTTTTATTTTACCAAAAAGGGTACTATAAGCTTTTGGGGGGCAATAGGTTCAGTATGTCAACAGACTTGGAATACAGCTGGTTTCTTAAACTTAGCTTTTTTCCCCTCTCTTTCTAAAATGGAAAGATCTCACTGGGATCAGTGGTGCCTTGCTTATTCAGTGGTGTGTAATAAAAAGAAGCAAGGTGGACAATATGAACATTAACTCATCCTTCATGTTATGTTTCTTTACACTGTTACATCTTCTTTAATTGCTTGATATTTTTGAATGGTATTACTGAGTGTTTTTGTAAGTGCTATCTTTTAATTAATAGAATAGTTAAAATCCTGCTCTATCTGGAAGTATTTTATTAAGCTTTCAGATGTGATTTATTATTGTTTTGTTGTATCTAAAGCAGGTGCACATAGCTTCTATTGATCTTATGTCAATGCTAGAGTAATTTCTGATTGATTTAAACTCCAGCAATTTGGCACGTGTTGATCATTGATAGCAGACTTTAAAAAATGCACTTCTTAAATACACAAAGTATAAATGGGCTCTCCAGCCACTGAAGATGTTTCTGTAGGAATACATCAATATCTACTTACAGCAATCTGCTGGTATTAATTATTCAAGTTATAGTTTCAAATCATCAGATACTTATCTGGGAAGCACTGAGTGGAACACTTCTGCAAGCCTGAGGTTTTGGTAGCATTTGCAGTCCATTAGTTAAAAGATGTATTACTCATTTTTTCAGTTGTGGGATATTTATACCCTCCAATTCATTGCTCATACTTAAGATTATAAAGGTGTATAGAGTATTGACAAAATGTTGTAAAGCTATAGAGAAGCTCCAGTAGGTGTACTAGGAGGCAAAGCTAATGTGCACATTTGTTAGAGTACGGAGTTGAAGCAGATGGCTCTTTGTTGTGTGGTGGTATACTGTCAAAACCCCCAAATCTATACAATCTTGTCTTGAAAAGTAAGCTGTAAGATCAGAAAGCTGCAAAGCACAAATCCTGTGTCTGTGTTGTGGCTGCCAGCATTATTGTTGATCTGCTAGTTAGTAAAAATTCCAAGTAACAAGTAGTTGTGAAACACATGGAATTTAACTTCAATATATGAAGGAAGAAAAATGACAGTCTGTTGCAATGACAGTAGTTACTGAACTGAAGAAAGAACAAAAGAATTACTTGCAGAACTTCAGAAGTTATTTAGGGAAAGATATAAACAACCATCCCTTTTTGTGGAAAGTAAGATAGCACAGCTGCATACTGCTTTTGAAGTTTTGAAATACAATAACAATATGAGATCTGAGGAGGAGAAGCCCCTTATTTTTAAGAGCAATTATCAGTAGAGTAGTTACTTGTGCTTTTGGAAATGTCTTCTTCAAAGAAGAAATAAAAGTAGAAAGAATTAGTTAATTTGGAAGTAATTATGTCAAAATGTGAAGGCATGCGTTTCCTCTGGTTTGCTTTGTTTTCTTTCCAGAGTTGCTAGGAGGTTTTTTTTGTCTTCCAGCTTACTGGTTCTCCTTCATGAAATTGCAGTTTTGAAAAAGCTCTAATGTAGTTACACATTTTTCGTTTTGAGAGCCATGAGATTTGTGGCCAACAATGGCACAATGAGAGCCATCAATAGCTGAGTTCTACAGGTTTCGAGGGGCTGTCCCAAGCAGCTCTGCTCTTAGGCTGTCATGTGTTTCAGCTAAGTTTGACACTTGAGATTTTCCAAGAAGAAAGTTGCCAAAACCAAACGGTTTTGTGGGAAACAGTTAAGATTTTTGTTTGTTTGTTTGTTAGTGCAAACTAATTAGTTAGAGATACTCAAGTCAGTACTTAGTGATCCAAAATCAAATGCACTGGCCTGGGCAAAGCCACTGTTATGCAGTAGAAATTTAGCACTGAGTGTTTCTTCGTAGTGATTTGAGGAGCTTCTTAATCTGTGTTGAGTGAGAACTCCTTTGAATTTGCAGTAGTGCTGTGTGTAACTAGTTCTAGGCCCCTTAGCACTGGCGTACAATGAAAAGCAGGAAAATAAAACCAGTGGAAATTAAAGGCTTCTACAGTGTGGTGATAACTTGCCTCATACCTTCAGCTCTGGAAGTATCTGGAAAACCTTACTCGGCCAATATGCTTTTGATGTGATTTATTACTACAAATGTTTTTGTCTATCATAAGCAAACCTGACAGTTTGTAAATAACAGTCTGGGAGAAAAGATTACTTTTGAAACATATTTTCAAAGGTAAATTGTTCTATTGAAAGACCTTTTTTTTATAAAGTAAATGTGTCTGCAGAAGATTATTTTTCCTTTTTTTTTTTTTTTCTCCAGCTGTTTGAAATCAAGTCAAAATACTGTCAGCTCAGTGAATTATTTCATCGAAATGAGTTTTCATTTCTTCCCGTCCTTTTGCTAGGTGGTTAGGGATTCCCTCCTTGATGCTTGAGAGGGTCTTTCACATGTATTACTGTGAGGGTGGGGGGGAACCCCATAGAGCAGCTCTTGCACTAAGACAAAACCATGGCAGGGGGAGAAGAGCATGAAGTACCTATTCTATAGGGAAAGTCTTTCATAAAGCAAAGTATTTTACTTTTTTTTTTCCATTTTCTTTTTCAAAACTAAGGGCAGTTGTTTTTTTTTTTTCTTAAATGGATTCCCAGTCCAGTTGAAACTTAGCATGTAAAATCTAGCATGATTGTTTTACTAGCACTTGAGTGCTTTAAAATTTATTTTAAAGTGTATAAAGTTGCCTTAGAAGTCTGCTGTTCTGTGCAATGTTTTCACTATCTTATATATTAATAAATCAACGTATAAAATCCTATATGACAAAACACCCAGCTGCTTTTAGCACATTTATGAGTATTACAAAGGATGTAAAATGCTGAGAGGGTCTTGAAGACTTTCTTACCTGGAGTGGATTATAATTCTTTCAAGTACATGGATGGGTTGTTCTTTCTTGGAGGCACTCAGTTTAGAAGTCAGCTTGGTTGTGCTACTTTCAATAGAAATTTCCCAATTTTGTCTGGGTACAAGGGCTGGATACGTTGTTAGAAGGAGCCAGTGGTAACTTTCCATTCTTTCACTTTTTACCTTTTAAATAAAGCACAGGCTTGATTCTGTGCTGTGTCAGGAAACTCTGATACCCTTTCTGTTCTCCTTTACCATGCTTCTAACACAAGTCATGCTTTCCTGGTGTTCAAGGGGGAGACTTTTCCATTTTATGTTAAATAAATAACCATTAAAATGTCACATCCTCCAATGTCAGGACTTCAGAAACAGAGGCACTCTGTAGATTGGGCAGCAGAAATAGTATTTAGTATTATAAACCTCAAGAGACTTGGCCTACTCTGTCAAGATACTGTGACCTCTGTAAGAGGCTGCTGGTGACTCTGGTTTCACTGATTTTACTTTCTTCATTGATGGATTGAAGCAGTGATCTGCCTAAGAGTGGCATAAACAGTTTCATTTGGAAGGAACCTAGAACAATCATCTAGTTCAACTGCCTGAGCAATTCAGGGCTGACCAAAAGTTAAAGCTTGTTATTAAGGGCATTGTCCAAATGCCTCTTACACAGGCTTAGGGGGTCAGCCACCTCTCTAGGAAGCCTGTTCCAGTGTTCTGACCATGTGCTTGCTTAATAAAATGCTTCCTGATGTCCAGTCTGAACCTCCCTGACACAGATTTGAGCCATTCCCGTGAGTCCTCTTGCTGGATCCCAGGGAGAAGAGCTCAGTGCCTCCCTCTCCATTTCCCCTCCTCAGGAATCTGCAGAGAGCAGTGAGATGGCCCCTCAGTCCTCTTTTCTCCAAACTAGACAAACCCAAAGTCCTTAGCTCTTCCTTATAGAATGTTCCTTCCAATGCTTTCACCGGTTTTGTTGCCCTCCTCTGGACACAGTCAAGGACCTTCACATCCTTTTTAAAATTTGGAGCTGAGAACTGCCCACAGCACTTGGGGTGAGGCTGCTGCAGTGCTGAGTACAGAAAGATAAGCACCTATTTGGCTGGTTTTACTGTGGTTAATGCACCCCAGGATGTGGTTTGCACCTCGGCATAATTCCAGCATACGCAAGGGGGGGAAAGATATTTTCCTGAAATGGTCACCGAGAGTTTTGTGGCTCAGAAACTTCTAGGCCTCTCAGCTGTGTGCTGTAAAAATCTAAGATTAATTTTCTGTCAAGACTGTGTTCTTAACACTTGACAGCACGTTCCTTCCGAGCACGAGATTCACTTCTGCCCTTGCTGTCTGCGTTGTCTGCTGCTGTGCTGAGGGGCTTTGTTACTCTTCATGATGAGGCAAAAGAAGCGTAATTGGCACAACCACAGGCTTTATAGAAGTCTTAGGATTGCTTTTGCATCCTGGGCTCCCTTGATGACAGCCATTAATACATTCCAATGTAGTATCCTTAGGCTACTAATAATGATAGTAGTTCCGCATTGAACTTTACAGAGCTTGTTTTAACATGTCATGGGAAGCCACACAGTCTCTGTAGATCACAGTTTCTGTTGTCATTAGTATAGTTTGTTCTTCAGATACTTAGGTGATTGCTTTGTATGAGGTGTGTATTCCAATATAAAATTTCATATATATATATATAAATATACATCTATGAATTTTCATACATATATGTGTGATGGGTGACTCAGTGGCACATATCAGAGTTTGACAGGGGTCTTGACAATTGGGCCTGAATTTAGCACAGGAATAAGAAAATGTACTTGTCAGAGTGATTAATTACATCTGATAAAGTTCAATAATCATTTGTCAGTTTCTTTCTATGTCCTCTTTGAAATTAGGGGTCTACGGCATCCACAGTATTTTATTGTGGTCATTAGTATTACGTGTGGAAATGGAAAGGAGTGCATTTGTGTGGATGTGGTGTGAAAAGCTTACAGAAGTGATGTGATGGTGTAACTAAGAATTACTTAATCATGCTGGTGAAAGTTAATAGCATAATTCTCCACAGAATAAATAACTATATTCCCTAAAGCTGTTAGTTAGGTTTAAACTGAGAATAACAAGAAAATAACAGCAGTACCATAATTATCAGTATTTTTTTTTTAAATAGCATGGTTAATTAAACATAATTGATTTTTTTTTTTTTACTAACAAACTAGTGAAAACAGAGGACAGTTTCTCTGATAACTACTTAGTTTCAAATCTTGGCATCTATAATTCAGATTTATTGTTACACTGGATGCAATTGTTCAGTTAATTAAGTGGGCTTCTGGGAAGGAAAAAATAATCCTTTGACTGTGACAGATGGATGTATCTTTTTATTAATTCAGCTGAGTGTTAAAGATAGAAATATTGTTTAGGAAGGAGAAAGAAATTAGTAACATAATTTTAATAAGTATTGTGCTTTTAAGTACAGATAGACATTTGTACCATCAGATTGTGCATTACTGTATGAATTATGAATCCTCTGAAAGAAACTTTCTCTGGATATTTTCAACCTAGGTCTCTGTTTTCAGTTCTGCTGTTGTAACTTTGTTTTTGCGTCTTGTTGTAGCCCAGCATTCCCTAAACTGCTTCCAAATTGAGTACGCTGGAGAGATACTTAACTCCTCAGAAACAGGGTTTAAATTTGTTTGTGCAGTCACGGGTAGAACACTGCCTATGAAAAGAGATTCTTTTGTTAGAAGTCTGCCTCCAAACTGTTAAAAAATGCTCAATAGGTTTCTTTGGCTCTGCCTGAGCTCTTCCACCTCCCTGCAAGAAGCATCCTCAGCCTTCTAGAGATGACTTGTTCTGAAGAGCAAGAACATTCTTCTGGAGTGAATTTCCTGCAAAGAGCTCTTAGACATTGCTAGCCTGGCAGTATTGTCATTCTTCTGCATTATTGTGACAGCAAGACATTTATTTCTGAAGTAGAAAGTCAAAGAGAATCTACAGTCACTCTTCCTTGTGACTGAAGTTAAATGAAATGGTGTATACACATCTAACACCTTTGGCAACCAAAAGATGCCATCTCACTCCTTCCATGCTTCTGCCTATCTGGGACTCCAGCTCTGTTCATCTGACCCCTCAAGGAATTGCTTCAACTCACTAAGCCTGCAGGATTGTCTCTCTGACTTGAAACTGTATATGGTGCAGTCAAGTAAGGGGCTGTATGGGGGTATGGAAGGAGACAGGAGTGCATAGCCAGGCATGGAGCAAGGTAGAGAGAGACAAGCAGTAGGCTAGAGGCTTTAGAGTGCAGTGATCTCCTAAGGTTAGCTGTCCTGCCAAGTGTCTTTCAAGTCCAAGTATCATTGTCTTTGGTAAGTGAACTTGCCATGAGCAGAAGATAATTTTTTGTCGGTGGACATTGCTCAGAACTGGTAGCACAGTAGTAGTTAGAAAGATATGGGATATGCTTTATTATTTATGTGAAAAACTTGCATTTTCTAGGCAGCCTCTCCCACCCCTAGTCTTCTGTGTTATTTGTTCTGAAGTTTGTAGCTGAAGCTGCAGGGCACTTAGGTCTGTTTAGATGGTATTCTACAAAAACCTCGTGCTATGTAGAATAATTTGTTCTCTCCAAATTGATAGGGTTACTGGGTATGTTCTGGCATGGGTGGTTCTCATAAGCAGGTTAACACTATTTTGGGAGATATAATGGTCCTTACTAACTAAACAGAGTTTTAAGATGTGAACCTAGAGTTACAATTCCTAAGAGTGTGTTTCTTCAATTGTTTCTGTCATTTTTGTGATTTAAATAAGTGGCCTGCAGGATAAATGAGAGAGCTGATTCTCACCAGTTTACAGTTCTCATCTACCCGTGTAAGCTGTCACACAGTTGACACTATGTTCTGAGAGTGTAATATTTATAATACAAGAAGAGCCTTGGGAAGATAGTGACATAAGGTGCAGGGCATTAGAGAACTACAATATGGATTCTGAAATGTGTCTTTTAAATTCATTTGCATGTTTACTGCTCAGTGTTCCTGTTGCATATCAGAAAATGGATTATGAATGTATGCAGCTGCTGAATAATAGGCCAGATTGGTTCTTGTTCCCTTGACTTCACTGAAGTCATGCCTGATCTACACTGCAGTAACTGCAGTGCAAGTCAGCTGCTGTTATTCTACTCCTGGAATCTTTTCTTCATGTCAGATGTAGTCTACTTGTGATGCGGCATTTCAGGTTCCTGCACAGGCAAGAATTATGTCTAAATATGAAGACAATTTAGAAGGATATGCTGGATATTTATTTCTTGCTTTTGACAATGGTGATTCATTTATCAAGGATTCAAGGATTTTTTTGTTAGGTAACTTGTTTTTTTTCCTTCCTTCTTGTTTACTAATGCAGCAATTTAAGTGCCAAAAATACAAAAAACGCCAAAATATTATTACTTTTTTACTCCTTTTGACCGAGGTTTTCCTCTTTGAAGGATTTATGTGGTTTAGATTTTTCCCCCAATTATTTTTTTCTTTTTATTCTCTCTCTTTTTACTACCTCAAAGACAGACTTTCATCATCACACTGCAGACTCTCTTTTTTTGAACACCTTTTTGTTAAAGTATTATTCTTCTCTAGTTCACTAGTGCTTAATCATGTTGGATTAGTTGGACATTGGGGAGGGGAAATTCCTGTCATCCCATGTTTTTAATCCTCTGCTGCTCTTAAAATGCATTTGTCTCTGAGATGCAGGGGAAGAATGTGTAGGCAGATGGGTGATTGAATGCCCTCAGACTTTCAGAAGTCAATATGCAAACTATTAACCCCTTGTTGCTAGCAGGCACTTCAGCCTCAATCAGCTAAACTTCAAAGCAGATGTGAAGAAAAACAAAGAGAAGATGGGTCTTGAGTAGGTGGTTGATGTGTATGAAGGTAGCAGCTTTTAATAATGGTATGAAAATACTAGATTTTAAGATACTCACTTTCAAAAGGTTACTCAAAAAGCTGTCATGTTATTTCAAAAGAACAGCTTGTTGAAGATAAGAATGTTGTACTAAATCTGCCTAGCATAATAGGTTTGGATGGGAGGGCTGCTAAAATAAGACTGATTACACTTCCTTCAGTCTCTTCTTAGCAACTTTCAGATAGATTCAGCAAAATCTCCAGAGATAAACAAATAGGAAAAATAATTGTGCTAAAAACCAGAAGTTAACTGCTAAAAAGCAGAAGCTAAACAATCAGAAAAAAAAAAAGGAAACAACTTAATTGGACTGTTACTTTATCAAAAAGAAAAATACTGGAAAAAGAAAAGCAGAAACTGATTTGGTTTTGGTGCCAGTGTACAAAGGAAAACTTAAGAATGGGAAATACATTTTATAAGAGAAATGTGATGTGGTTGGCGTAAATGAAGCATAACCAAATAATGAAAAAGAATAGGGTATTAAAAAACAAAGTGTTGAGAAAGTAAGATTGCAGAGAACAGGTGGCAACATCTGGGCCCAGGTCTCATGCTGCTGTTGAGCCAAAAAGTGACTCTGTGGAGGCTTTGTGGCCTCTGTGATGAGTCTTCAGCTGCACAGGAAGGCAGTGTGTTAACCTCAACTGCACCTTTAATTACATGATAAGAGTGGCAGGAGGTCAATAGTATTTGCAATATGAGCATTTGTGACAAATCAATTGTATAATGAAAGTGATTATAACATCATTAGAAATCTGATAACCCAATAACTTTGTGATAATTACTTCTCAGTTGCAGGGAATAATTTACCACAGGAGATACTGGAATATTAGATATGAACACTAATCACTGTAGTCTTAGGAGGCATATGTGCCATTTAATATCAAGTTTGAATCCCATCATTGTTTTTTTACATGGTAGATTTTTGACAAGCAAGGACTGGAATTGGAAAAGTAGTTACACATACATATGTTGCATTTATGTCTTTGGGTCAGAAATATGACTTTAAGGTGCCCTTAAATAGAAAGTTAATGGGGCTTGTTTTGATATTAGAGTTTGCTTCTTGTGTCAAACCAGCTTGCTCTCCAGGCTCAAGGCAGGAGGGATGCTGTCAACAACAATTTTTCACTGTGGCCTTCTTCAAACTAGGTACTTGAAAGAGAAATACAATAGTAAGAGAAAATACAGGAAAATAATTTAGACATTTGGGAGGTTGTTGTTATCTTGACCTGATTTGGCATTGCATATTTTTGTAAAGAAAATTTCTCAGCCCTCAGGAAGACACTTCTTGGAGAGAAGGCATTGCTGGTTGTCACTGAGTATAGCACATTGTTTAGGGTGTCACAACACGGGTGTTTCATTTCATTCCTCACTAAGGTGAGGAACTCAATCCATAAAAAAATTATCAAATCTCCATGGCAACATGTTAATCCTATTGTGTAAACAGCATGTTTTCCCCTTGAATATTTGTTTACCCTGAGGAAGAACATCCTTTTCTGTATATGTGTATGTGCATTTACATGAGTGTGCATATGTATATATTGTAACCACTTAAATGTGGTAAAGAATCTAAGTTGGTGTTCTGTAGGAAGATAAATGTAGCAAACAAGCAAGGTTCTAAACACATCAGAGCTTCTGCTGTTCCATGATGCAGTAATTCGGAAAAAAACCTCCTCCCTACATTCTGTGTGCAAAAATGTTATCCTGTGTTTACATTTAGTGATGTTGAAGTGCATGGTGCTCTGGATTCCACTGCTATTTGTCCATGTGCATCCATGATACACGTTCTTGCTTATTGTTTTCTCTGTCTCATCTTCGAATTTTAATAGCTAGTTATTCCTATCAGGTGGCTAATTGTAAAAAATAAATTATTAAAAACAAGTAGAGCCTGCAGGAACGCATTAGAAACTCTGCTCCCCTGATGAGGATTTTCTGCTTAGACTTTCAACTGAAGTTTCTCAGTTAACCAGCTTTTAATTTTATTAGCACATGACATGTATTGACTTGGTTTCACTCTAGATTCTCAGTCAACATTTTGGCAAGTATGAGGTTTAATTTATCCACATAAAATTCTAACTGCATCAAGCAATTTTCTTGTTCATACAAACTTTTAACCTCGTTAAGTTAGCTGAGATGCATTTTCTGTAAACATATCTTGGTTGGCATTAATTGCATTACCAATCTTTTAATTCCTTGTTTATGAAGATATAACTAGATTGTTGTTAGCATAAACTTAATTCATAAACAGGATAAATATTTTTAAAAGTTGATGGTCCTGGAAATAAATCAGTTCCAGTAAGTTTTCAAAGTGATGCAGATTTGGAGTATGAGTATTTTTAGCAACTTCTGTCACTGAGTCAAATGTCCTAATGTTAAAGGGTATTAGTGCTTTTGCACTTGGAATGGAGTACTTTGTTTTAAATGCAGTTGGCAATAGTAATGAATGTGACTTCATTTTTTTGTGGTGAATGCCCTTTCTAAACAGTGTAAAATCTGTCTCTTCTGTAATAAATAAAATCCAGTTTGTTAATCAAATCAGGTTTTCTTAAAGGCTTGTAAAAACTTACAATGTTATCTGAATCACAGATATCTGGTGTGCTTTAACACTTCAAAGGGAAGAGTTAAGTTGTGCGATACGCTGTAAAGGGTCACCCATAGGACACCGATGAAGATGAGGAACCTTCGGCCTCACGACCACCAGGAGGTGGGATAAGACCGACCCCCTAGCAACACGTCGCTCAGACACAGAATATACCAGGGGTGACACATATACGGGAACCAGAAGAGTATATAATCAGCTACTTTCGGGAAGTGGGTGCGCGCCGCTGGCGGAGCAAAGACTCCCCCGGCTGCCCAGCGCTGTTTTGTTTGCTGCCGCTTGCTTAATAAACTAATTTGATTAATAGGACTGGTTCCTGTCAATTATTGGGCCACAATTTATAACATCTTCCTGCCTCAGTACTTTTCTTTGTATTTTTTACAGGTGTTGAAAAAATGTTCACAGGAGTTGCAGGGCACTGTCAGAACTTCTGGCACCTGAAATGAGGTGAGAAGCTTATCTTTTCATCTCTTGTTACTCTAGATCTGAAATGTTTTTTCAGACAAAAATTGATCTGTGGTGGTTTCCTTATGGTAGTACTAAACTGGGAGTTGTTTTCCTGTTTTTCCAAGTTCTGTGACAGGAGGTTTGAAACAGATAAACTATATTCCTCAATATTTATCCATGTCTATATCACCTCATAAAATTTAAAAAACCCAGCTTGCAGATAGTTTCTGGTTATCCAAGATTTTTCATTCACCCAGCCTTACCCCTCTGAAAAAGGTCTTTGATTTCTTTCTTTACCTGCCCTAAAAAAATAAGAAATGGGTTTATGTATGTCTCTGGTATAACAACATAACCCATTGCATTAATCAGTGTGTTAAAAACTGTAGTGATTTTTAATGAGTGTAAGCACTACTTGGATCAAAAAGTAATTAGGGAATCAGAGAAAAGTAATTGATTATGTAAAGCAGTAGACAGATTTTGAAAATACTCAGGCAAACAGAAGTCTTGAGTCTTCTTGGCTGACATTAATGAAATTAATGGAAAGAAAATCTGGATGCATTTTAGCATTCTGTCAGGAAACATTGCATTTTGGAAGCTCCTAGGTCTGTTTTTTATTAGATACATTGCACATTAGTTTCCTTGTAAAATTTTTAAGGAATGTAAAAATAGAATGTCAGTGTGCATTTGTGTCAGTTAAAAGGGAATCCTGTTCTTTGTAGGTACATTAGTAGTCCTTTGCTAGAAAAAGTGAATTTTCAACAAAAAATTCAGTATATGCTCATATTTGAATAGTCCTTCCTGCATGTTGCAGAGTAGTTAATTTGCCAGAAGTGTTGCTTGTAACTTTGCCCACTCAAGCTAATGTCCAGCAGTGGTAGGGGACATTGTAAGGTCTCTCTTGCTCCCTCTCCAGCTGGAGAGAATCTGTTTCATTTAAGATACTTTTGTTAACCTTCACTGAAAACTAAGGAATTCATTTAGGATACTTTTGTTAACCTTCACTGAAAACTATGGAACACCTCCAAGTAAAGGGCTGCTGCACATCCTGCTGTGCATCTTGTGGTGAGGGATGAGTTGCAGTACAGTGCCTAGCAGTTTGTACCTGTGGGCAGATTTTTGCACAGCCTTTATCTGCCAAGTGGGCAGAAGTCACATGTAGCACCTATTCTTCTAATTCCTGATGCGTTTCTTGTTTTATAATAACAGGCTCTGGAGGTTCTGTGAGCTTAAACTGGCATTAGCAGTTAAATTATACATAGTATTGGATTGCTCAAGTACTTCCTTTATTATAGGAATATGGTTCTGTGTTTTGATTTTATTGCTAGTCCATATTTCAGCCTGTCCTTTTAATGACTGCAGACTAATTTACTGTCTGCTTGCACTGCTATTGGAATTCAACTAACAATACAACAGGGAAAACTATAGCAAGACTGCAGTATCTATGTTTCAAATTAAATGGAAATAGAAGAAAATGTGAGGGGGTTACGTAGAGGATCAGTAATTAAGGCTTCTTAAAATGCTGTTTTGTTTTAATTCTAAGTCCAAGGTGTGTGAACAGTGACTTAAGTTAACTACACCCCTTCCCTGTCCCACTGGTAGGAGTGCCCTCTCTTTAGTATTTGCTTAGAACTGAAATAGCCATTATCACATTATGAAATTATTTTCATAAAAGATGACAGGAACTTTTTTACATATAGCTTTAAAAAAATATATTACATCCTATTTTTACTTCCTATTCTACAATTCACTTCATTTGAACATGAGTAAGTAGTGGGAGTTTTCTGCCCTAAAATATTTCTCCATTCCTTTTCTGTTCAAGAGAAATGGCATGTAAGCCAGAGCAATGAATGAGGCCAGGACAAGCTTTGAAATGAGAGGCCAAACCTGCAGCTTATGTAGGATCATGGGGTGATGTAGGCTGTATAATGTCTGTAGAACTCACTGTGTCCAATTCTGCATGCACCTGCCAACCAATTTATAACCTGTTGCTCAGAAAAACTCACTGTTCAGCTTGAAGATTGTGCTGCTTTGGTTTTATGGCCTTGCTGTTTTGTGTTTCTTGTTCTTTTCTGATGCGGGTTTTGTTGTAAGCAAAATTGTTTGGGAAGTATTATGCTTTAGTCAGAGAAACCTGCCCACTCCTTGGAACTCAGTAATTCATTTATCACCCAGTTAGTCGCAATATTCAACCACAACTTAACATCTCCTCTGCTACATGGATCAAGGTACAGCTACTCGTTTATTTGATGTTTGCCCTCTCTCTTATCACCCATAGAATCGTAAGGTTGATGAGCAATCTTTAAGTTGGTGCATTGCCAACAGATACCAGCATCCAAACTTCTCACCAAGACATGTCCCCAGTGCTTTTTTTTTTTTTTAATTCTCACTGTCATTTAGGTACACTTGGAGCTGTTTTATACAGTTGCTTTAGCAGTTCACCTGTTAGTTCTTCAGTGGTCTGCAACCTTACTCTACATAGAAGTTTTATAACATCAAATATATTGTTACGAAATACTTGATATGGAGCATTACAGGGTTTAAAGTTAGGTCATGTAATTTACACCAGTGTTAGACAAGAAGTAGTTACATATAATCTTCTTTACTCAGATCATTCTCTCGTCAAACAATACATCATGACATTAGTCAAGAGAATCCCAATATCCTGCAGTTTTCACTGGAGACTGATGGCTAGGTAAGAGAGGCAACTCTGCCCATAAATTCCAAGGGCTACAAATCTGCTGCTGGCAGATGTGCACCAGCAATTTGGACAACTAAAAGAAATGCTCTGTTGCTGTTTAGTCGCCCTCACTGCATAATGTACCTTTCTTATTTCGTTATTCATCATTGCATGGTCTCCATTTTTTTTTTTAATGGTGATAAAAAATTATATAGCAGTTCCCTGTGCAGTGGGAGTATTGTACCTTTCAAACTAAGAAGATGTAGCCAGAAGAGGACAGAATTTAGGTGTGGAGACAGAAGATGGAGACAGAAGATGATGTGACCAGCATTTCTATTAAAGGCTTAACGCATGTTATTTACAACTACTTCGGATGTTATACTGTAATTAATAGAAGGTAACCCAGGGACACCCTCTTTGACAAACTGATTTAGGGTAATTGAGCAGTAGGCAATCTCCATTTAAAAATGTCAATTCATTACTGCAGTTATGATCAATAGGAGCTGTATCTAGCACTTTCAGAAACCAGGTCAGTGAACTTTATTCAATGAAGTAACTGACTAGTTAGTGTCAAGAAAACTATTTATTTATCTACAGCAAGTCTCTAATTAGAATTTCTTTTGAGCTCAAGGGCATTTGGATGCATGATCCTTTCTTACATGTACAAGTGGTGAACAAATGCAATATTTACTTGTAGCAGAATTGGCAGTTCTCAGTTACACTACTAATTTTGGTTACTATAGTTTGGTTACTATGCAGTAAACTTTATGAACTCAAAATACTTATGAGGGAAAGGAAATGTTGCAATTAATCTGAATTCAGAATTTCTTTGCATTTCAAGCTATAAATTGTAAAAATTAAATCCTTGCAGAGAGAGGCAAAATTAATTATACAAGTAGCAGTAAAAAACCAAACAATTCTAAATACATCTGGATAAGAAAACAGCAGTGGCAACATTCTTGGCTGAAAAGTTTCCATCTTACCATGCTTTTTAGCAGTTTTAATATGATAGTGTAAGACTTTTTACCCAGTGAATGTTATCACATGTGAACAGCCATCTTGACCTGAGAGCTGGAGAATGAATTATTCATAACTGAGGAGAGAATGCAGAGAAGAACGTTCAGCCCAAGATGAGAGGAAATTTGACCTTTCAGGAAGGGAAGACGAGATGGGGGTTCTGTTCCTGGCCTGCTCTGTGACCTTGGGTGAGTAACTTTATCACTGACTTTCTACATTATTTCTCCTGTCATTCACCTGTCTTGGCTATTTAATCTCTGAGCTTTTTGGGGCAAGGATTTTGTCTTGCTACTGACGTACAGCACAGCTGGGCCATGATCTTAGTTCAGTCTCCTGCATATGACTGCAAAACGAAGAGTTCACACAGTTTGCGTGCACCTGTAGGAGGAAGTTTGCAAGTTGGGAGAAGTAAAATTGAATGATTACAGCAGTATCTTATCCTTCATCCCAGGAGTACATATGCATACCTAAAGACAGGCACAGGAAAATGGATGCCCATTGTACTTGCTTTAGATTGTGACATTGATGGACTTGCTAAAGTTGTAATAATATATTTCTTTTAAAGCGTCATTCTGGCAATCTGACAAACCCCCATTTAGCTCTAACAATCAGTTGGATCCTCATCCTGAGCAATGGACTTGTTGATTGCTTTGAGTAGACTGAAGTTGCAAATCTGTCAGACTAGAATAAATTAAGGAATTGAACTGCAGACAGGCAGAACAGGGTGATGAGAGGTTACTGTTTCCAGGCTTCTTTCTGACTTTGGAGATTTGTGGTGTTTGTTTTCTGCCATCTAGGGTTTTTTTTCTGTATCTTGTTTTTGTATGTAATCTCTATTGTCCTATTAAACGTTTGAAGCTTGTCTGCCCTCTTGCCCAGGTCCCACAGAGACACCTTGTGCTTCTTCCCCATTGAATCCTTTGCATAGGGTAGCTCTCCTAACCTTATTTCTGTCAGCTTTCTCCATATTCCAGGGTCTCACAAAAATGTTGTATGGATATTGGGAATGAACTGGTTTATATTAAAAGAACTTAGACTTAGGAAAATGAAAGTGCATGTATGTTACATTCCTACAAATAGGGACTTTTCTTAGCAAGAGCCCTCAAGAAGCAACTAAGGAAAATTTATTACAATCTGTGGCATATATTAAAAATTCCAACCAACCAAAAAAAACCACACCCAAAATAACGCAATCCACCAAACATAATTTCTCCAACCATTTCTGTCTCCTCTGTGGAGAATTACTTTTTAACTGATACCTTAACCTTTACTCTTTGTCTATCAACTACAACCAATTCAGAGTGTAGAGCTTTTATCTTCCTCTGTTAGAAAAGTGTCAAAGCACACCAAGCACATCTGTGTCTTGTATTCCTTTCCTCCAGCTGTGTTTTTATTTGTGTAGGTGTTAATATAGAAGAGCTCTTAAGAGTTGCATATTCTGAGTTTTATTCAAAAGAAAAGATGGAATGAATAATCCTTATTTCAGAATAGAGACACTCTGCATGAAAACGTACCTTTCTTAGAACTGGACTTGGCAACAAAAACTTCAAGGTGGAAGTCTAGTTGGTTTTTGCAAGGAATCTCTGCAATTTTGTGAAAAATAGAAAGTCCTCACTTTCAGTCTAAGTAGCTTAACTCTTGTAATGGAGTTAGCTGTGTATGTTTCTATGACAGTAGGAACATACTGAGGGGAGAAGGCTAACTTCTATCTACAGATCTGATATTTAAATATATGATTCAAATTAGATACAGGTAAAATTCAAGAATTTACAGTACACTAAACCACTTTGTTCTATATTCCCTAGAGAGAAAGAAGTTTTTTACAGCAGTTTCCTGCTGCTTCTACAGAACTACTAGGTTGGTGTTTTTGTGAGTAAAGAAAATTCATTTTTGTCATTCCTTCATATACACTTCATACCAATTCCTACTGCAGAATGAACTCTTAGTACTTATTCTTTTCTTGTTGCTTCTTGTCAGCTGTGCCAAAAGATAGACTTGACTACTCTCTCTCTCTCTCTCTCTGTCCATTCAGCTGATGTTATTTTCAGTGTTTGGGAAATATTACTGAGGGAGCAAAGGAAGCAGGTAGAAAAGCAGAAATTAATACAGTTTCTATTTTGAGATGCCACTGACTTGAAATTTTATTTGTTTAAGGGTGTTTTTATCTTTATTTAAATTTATCTTCATACTTTTTTTTTTTTTTTTTTAATGTGGGGGCAAAGAAGAATTGGAACCTGTTAGAATAAATGATCAAAATCTGTTTGAGCTTTATGATCTTTTTACATGTGGAATAAGGACTGAAAGTGATTTTAAAAGGTTAGCTTGGGCTAAATCTCTTGGTCATTGTGAAATTACAGGTTGTAGCAAGAACTTTTAGTTACAGCATGCATGAGTAATAGGGTAGGTTTCTGTGTTGAGCCATCAGTTTACTAATGAGTGTTGTCTCCAAATCATTCTTCTCATCCCTCTCTGATAGTACCGTAGATCTGTTTTTAAAGTGTGCTAATGTCCTTTCAAAACTGTTTGCTGCATTGGAGTGAGGAGTGTGTGTGGGGCAATTCGATTTCCATGTGAATTTGGAAATCAGCATAGTTCTTACTGTCTGCAAACTACTGTTGTTTAGGGTAGAGGTATGTTTTTGTGTGAAATGGAAGGTGGGTGTACTAGCATTAGAGAAATTAATTTAGGCTGAAAAAATGGCCCATAGGACGCAAGAATTCTTCAGTATCAGCATTATTCCTTCAGGCTTATCAACCTTCACTTCAGTTGCTCATTTTAATTCTGTGGCATCTAGCCCAGGTTCTAAACTGAACTAATATTGAATAAAAGCACAAAAGCCCTCATGATGCGTACTCCATTTTGACTTGAGAAATTAATTTTTCAGGATCAATATTGTTAAAGTACTTTTGGAAACCCTTTAAAAAAACCAGTTCAAGTTATGTCAGTCAGGTTGTCACTCAGGCTGCCCAGGAAGAACTGTTTTCAGTTACTCTGACAAAGGGATTTGTGTTTCTGTCTGGACTTGACTAGAATGTAAAGACTAGGACTTTGCATCCATTTGGAAGTACGAATTTTAAGCTCATTTGTTCACATATACTTAAGGAAAATTAAGCCATAGTGGAGATGTGGCTTGATTCTGCTTAGGTTATGTTAATGTATTCTCAGTGTAATCTTTTACCTTGCCTAAATAAACTTCTAAATGTGTATTTCTCTCAAGGTGCTCATAGAAATTTGTTAGTCTGCAGTGCGCAGAAATTACCAGAAAAATAATACCAGGAGAAGTCACTGAATTTTGTTATCATAAAAGCTAGAATCACTTATTTCCCTTTACAATTGAAAACACTGCACAAGACTCCCTAGGGTAGGAATACCACCTCCAGCTGGCCTGATTTGTGTTGCTAAAAGTAACAACACCAAAAAAAGTATTGCCTTTTACAGTGTAAAGTCAAATTAGGTACCTTACTACCAGAGTAGGAGGAATGCATTTTGACGATAGTTCTCCTGGCAATGTCCATCAGGAAGAAAAGGAAGAAGAAACAAAACCCCCACCAAATCATATAACATCCTGGATTGTAAACATTTGATAATGGAGATTAGAATTAAGTGAAAATCCACTTGAAATGTTTCCATTAAAAGTTATGGAGGCTGAGTCTGTGGTGCATCTTCTCAAAATTATTCTTTGAAAGTTCTACCCATTTTGACATTCTGAATTCACTTTATGGCTTCTTTGTCTCTCTGAACAGCTTTTATTGTCCCTTGCTAAAATACATGAAAACAGAAATCAGCCAAAAGTAATATGAATTCAGAAGGTGTTCTGCAAATCATGGTTTCTTGGTTTCACAGAATCACACAGAATCACAGAATGTTAGGGGTTGGAAGGGACTTATGAAGATCATCTAGTCCAACCCCCCTGCCAGAGCAGGATCACCCAGAGCACATCACACAGGAATGCATCCAGGTGGGTTTTGAATTGGTGGGTTTGTGCTTGTGCAGAGGCACTGATGCTTCACATCTGTGTGTGAAGGCTGTCTGAAGTAATGCTGTCATTGCAGGACTGTGGCCACCGTGTTGCATATCTCTTTATAAATACAGAGTGTGGGGAGAAGCAAGTACTGTAAGGAAATATAACCTGTTGTGCTCCAGGTTCTAGGCAGTATATTGTCAAGTCTTGGGTGCTGTTATGGCTAAAAGGGTAAAAGTGTCAAAAGTCTCCTTGACTTGAATGAGATCAGAGTTAGCTCAGATGGGTCAAAGTTAATGTAAAAGGATCACAAAGGAATGGATGTCTCTGAGGATAGGGAGGAGGATCTGTGTGCATGATTTCTGTGACCCTTCTGGCGTTGTCAACAGGTAGGCCTGATGGACCTGGTGTGATTAGGGCTCAGATTGTTACCTCTGATAACTACTGTGCTATTGCATCCTTTTGTTCAGGGTGGCTGGTCCCCCTGCAGTGACAGGAGATCTGAGTTGCATTCCAAGTGGAATTACCTTAGTCACTGCAAAAGTGGCTCAGGTACACACACTTAATTTCTTCAACCAGTACTGATAAGGGGCTGCAGACAGGTGGAGCCAGACAGCAGTGTTGAAGCTTTCACCAAGCTTTTTTGTTGTTGTTATGCCAGAGTGAGAAACCTTCAATTAATCTGCTGCATTAATTGGTGTGAATTGATGCACGGTGCAAATCCATTAGCTTCAACTGACCCTGCAACATCATTAAAGTGATGTAAAGGTATTGATATTTCCCTAATGCAGTCAAGTTGTTGTAAAAGGAGTGACCTTAATTTTTACATAATGGAATAAAAAAAATCTACATATCCCTTACTTGTGTAAATATATTCTCTCAAGTCAAGCAGTGACTATTATAGCTTGCAGTAGTGGGTTTCTATATGTATCAAAATAATTTATTTCTTTGCAAAAGGATGTTAATTTGTCTGTGAAGAGCTGAAGGTTTGCTTGCATTTTATGTAGAAGAGAAGGAGAAAAGGAAGAAGAATTTGAGGGACAATATATGCTCTCAGACATAGCTTATAAATCAGTAATGTTCTAATGTAATGTTCTAATAGCAAATGACAAGTAAGCTCAACCACTTTTTAAAAGTGCAGAAAAACCTTAAGTTACATTTTGCCCAAATTAGAATGGTTTTCCCATTTCCCTGCAGCTGCAATGCTTGTGCAATGGGAACCTTTTATGTAGAAATTTGAAAGAGTTTTGGAACCACTACTCTTATCAGATTATCTTATAGAAAGTATAATGTCCTCACTGCTGAAAGCACGTTTTGCTTTGTATGTCCTGTGCTGAAAAACAAGATAACCTCTTTGGTGGTTGTATCTTCTTTACATTTATCAGTATTATTTTTCTCTTCAAGAAGTACTCATTCAGCATTAGATTCAAGTTTTCAAAAGTCTTAAAGTTATGGTTTTGCTAGGCTTTTTTTTTGTTTTAAGTTCTCCTTTCTTTATAAGATTGTCTACTCAATCTATACCTGAACTCTTATCTGTTCTGCTAAACTCATGTACCTTGGAAACTGCTGCTTTCGTGTCTGGTATGAAGAAGGATTTTAGTGTCTGGGATATTGTCTGGCTTTTTCAGGAATACCAGTTGGTCTAGTGAAAGATACAGTTTCTACCTAAGACACTTTTCCTGCTTATGCCTCTACTGTATTCCAGCTGTTATAAAATACACTACAGCAAAATATTTTGGCTCTGTTGCTACTAGAATCAGTTTACAAACTGGCTGCATAACTGTTTTTTCAGTGAGTCTCTGTTTTGCTAAAATTATCTGTCAACTGATAAACTTAAATCCTGTATCAGAATCTTGAGTGATGAATCTATATTAGTTTTGTTGAGTCTACATTTTTTAATCACCTACAAAGTATTTTGAGCCTTGTTCGTTTATTAAGCACCGTCTTGGTTTGGTGGTAGTTTTCTGACATCATCTTTCAGGTCTTTCCTTTTGAGTATCTGCCTGACACTGTGACTAGTTACAGCACTGGAGCGAAGTAGACTCTCTGAAAGAAATGAGAAACAGCTTCTGAAGTGAGGTATTTCCAGAATAACAACAGAGGTGGGTGCTTTTTTTCTTGACCCTGCAGACCTTGGTGCTAGCTTAGCTGGGTAGGGTAGAATGCAGCAAAAGCAGGAAAACAACAACAAATGGGGTTTGCCTGAGGTTAGCAGTCTTTTTAAAGGGGATCTGGGGACATGCTCAGTCACTTCAGGCGAGGGTATTAGTGAAACAAAGAGGTCTTCACTAGCTGCTGTGTGAAGAATGTTTCTTTTGAGCTGCCACAGCCTCGGATGGTACCTGTCCAGAATCTGAGAGTTATCTGTAATAATGGGCAGGACTTCTTAAATCCCAGGATGGATGTGATTTTTTTTTAATTATTATTTTTTTTTCTACTTTCCCCACACATTCCATTTTAAGTCAGAGATCTGGATGAAGGGAATACCTCACCCTAATAATAGAGTTAAGGGAGAACTCTCAGGGAACAAGGCAGTGATCCACTATGTGTTTATGCTAGCCACAGTAAATGACAGTCTTCTATGTCTCTCTGTACCAAAAGCAACTTGGTAACCTCCTGGTTTAGGACCTCAGATGTCAAGGATTTGTCACACCATTTGCCTGAAATACTGGTTAATTTTTGCCCCTTCTGTCCCAAGGAGCTGTTTTCTAAACATTCTGTGAATTAATTTGGTTTTGTGCAAATACTTGCTTTCATGTCAACAGAATCAAAGCATCTGTTACTATCAATGAATAAAAAGTTGTGTTGTACATAAAAGAACAGTGAACAAAACATTTAATGAAAGAGAGAGACTTGGTTTTGTTGCATCATAAGGTAAAGGGATAACTCAAGTTTGAAGGGACTTGGCAGAGGTCTCTTGTCTAATCTACTGCTAAAAGTAGAATGTAGATTTCAGACCTTTCTGGGTAACCTGCTGCACTGTCTGACTGTCCCTGGGGAGGAGGAAAGTCTGAACCTCTCTTGCTCTAACTTCATTGCACTGTGTCATGTAGAAAATTACCTCTTTCTTAAACTTGTTGCTTGTTTTTGAGAGGAGCATTGGGGATATGGAATGGAAATCTAATGCTCTGTTTGTTCCTGCTGCAGAGGGCTGGAGGTACTCACAGTATAAAGTGAGTCCTCATACAGTGTAAGATCAGTTCTTATTGTGACAAAGTAGAAGGCTGTTGGAACAGTTCTGGTGATGAGGCTACTGGTGGTTCTTCTTTGCTTCTGAAAAGATCACATGAATTTGTGAGTGTGCCTGATAAATGGTATCAGCAAACTGATCCAGTTCTGAAATTGGGCAGTGTTTCACTATGATCAGTTTGTTCTGTGGTACAGAAGAGGAACCCTAAATTGGCTATTCTGTCAGTAAAGGAACTCTAACTCTACAGGCTGGAAATGTGTAAAGAGTCTAAAGAAAGACAAAGACTTTGAAAGAAGTGTAATGCACAAGCGAAAACTGTGGCAGAGTGCAGCTGCTCTTGTAGAATAGCTCGGAGACTCGCTGGCTGACCAGTTTTGCTTGGCATGCGTTTTTGGAATAACTGCATCCTTTGGAAAAGGAACTGACACTAATGGAATTTTCATGATCACATGGATCAGTTTATTCTCTGAGATCGTGGTGGAGACAGCGCTAACAAAAAACTCAGGGATTTTTTTGCAGGTACTTTCCTCTTATGGGCACAAATTTGATTCACAGGTCAGCTTCATTTATGGATTCTCATGAGTCTTCCAATAAAAAAAAAAGAAGTTGAAGGTAGTACTGTGATGCTTGGTTAATTATCAATGAATCATTAAGGTTGGCAGGGACCTTGAAGATCATCAAGCTCCAAGCCCCCTGCCCTGAGCAGGGAACCCCACCACTAGATCAGGCTGCACAAAACCTCCTCCAACCTGGCCTTAAAAACCTCCAGGGATGGGGCATCAACAACCTCCCTGGGCAACCCATTCCAGTTTATCACCACCCTTAGACTGAATACTTTCTTCCTAATATTTAAGCTAAATCTCCCCTCTATCTGTTTAAAACCATTACCAGTTATCTCTGTGTATTTCTTCTCAGTATTTCTGTGTGAGACTCACCAAGGTTTAGATCATGGGGCACACAACAGAGGCCCAGAGCGAGTTCAGACTTCTCATTCTGTAACTACTGAGCTGAATTACTGTTGAAAGAGTTGGGTGCCTTTCTGACTAGAAGAGAAGAATTTACTGATACAGTGATCTGAGATACTACTTAATCACTTTAGCAGTATGTAGAACTAGCAAGAATGCATTTCGCTTTCTGATAGGTGGTTATATTAAGATGACATGTTGATCCTAGAAATAATTTTCTGTGAAAATCTGCATAAAACAGGAACTGCTGTGGTTGAGGTTATGTGGCTCATTAAATGGAATAGCAACTTCTTTCCCCAAAAAACTGGAAAAGAGACCACAGGAACACAGCAAGCTAGGACAGAGGAGATGCTGAACAAACCCTCACAGCACAGCCTGCATAATGAGCTTCTGAATTACTGGCAATACTAAATGTGGGAGAGACAAGCAGCTTGGTGTTGACCTAGAGTTGATAAGTACTATGGTAGAGTCATTTGGTGAGACCCTGTGCAATTCTAAAATTGAGTAATCTCTGCTTCACATGAAATGCAAGAGGAAGAGTGGTATGGAAATAGTTCTACTAGAGTAGAATAACAGAGTCTGTAATCCTAGAATTGTTTTAGCCCAACACTACAGGATCATCTCCTTGTTGCTCACTGCTCTTATATTGGTTTTCCCTTGTATGTCTGATACCCCAAGAAATCATAAACTCTTGGTAGTAAAAATTCTCCTTAGTTATCTACGTGAGCTGTGCTGTTCTTGTTACTTCTTTGCACAAAGGAACAGAGCAAGGAACTGCTTTTCATTACAGTTCTCAAAGGCAGTGTGATCTTGTCACAATTTATTAGAATTAGCTAAATTAGAATTAGCTCTGAAAAAGCTGTGTACTGTGGGTATAAAATCAGTGCAACATGTGTTTCTTCATGCCTAATTGCTCCATGACTTATTTACAATGACCGTTTTTAGTTTATACTAATAACTGCATCAGATAGTGAGAACAGTGTACTAGATAGGCATTTAGAAGCCAGTCATGTGTTACACTTGCTTAATAATGTAAATTTGACAGATTAAATGTATTAATGAAAAAGGAAAATCCGTTTTTCACACCCCATGGTATCAGATGTGTCAGTACTTGTGTCTTAGCTGGCTGAACCAGAACAAGGGGTATTCTGTTTGCAAATAGGATGAGCAAATTTACTGTGAAGCAAAATGTAATTTATATAGGGTCATGCTCATGTAATTATAAAAATGAATCTGATGACTTTGGAGATAGTTGGAGATGGAGGCTGCTGTGAAGTGAATGAGGGGATGTTTTTTGTCTGCATCGCGTGATGGGGCATGTTGAACTCATGCAGGCTGATGTGATACGGGCAGATCCACAGGTGAGTGTTTTATTGAGGAGAGGTGCACATTTCTCAGCTACAAGCTGTGTTTCAGCTTCTTGTCTGCAGCAGGATCTGCAAGACTAGCATCTGGATCTCATATATTGTGTTATGGAGTTGAAGGAAAGCTGCCTTGGGGAATGTATGAATTAATACTAAGGCACAGTGAGAGTTGCATCTGATTTTGCTTGGTCACACCAGTGGCCATAGTAGGATAGTTGGAAGCTTCTGTTTTACAAACGAGATGCATCTTCCGCGATGCTTTAAAGCTATCAGGAATCAGTGGCACACAAAACCAAGCAGAACACTGAAACATACCGAGCCCACTCGAAATCTGGAGCAGCTGTGGGACAACAGTCCCTGGGTGAAGCAAACAATGTGATTTCACAAAGATAACTCTGGAGTGGGCCATGAAGCTGCTGCAAAGGATTAATACTGCAAAGAGTTGAATACAGATGAGCAAATATCCTGAATATCATGTGATCATGTCACATCAAGCTCTTAATCAGACAGAACTAAATCAGGATGTTCAAGTTGTTCACAGAGCCCCTTTGTGTTCTGAGAAGGTGTAGTCTTGCTTTTACTGCAGTGAGTGGTATTGATTGCACTTAGCCAGAACATTGTTTATTTGAATATTTACCAGGCTGTAAAAGATTAGAAAATTGTATCACAGTAAAATTCAAGGGGTTTATTTTCTTTCCTTTTATCTGTGAAAGCAGCAGACCGTAGTCTGAAATTCCATCCTCGTCAACTTTCTCCCTCTTCCTTATTCCTGAAGTTAAGTAATCTCTTTAGAATAGATCTTAAAGAAAATGTTAGGGAGCCAAGATGATAATAGACCTTATGATATGTATCTTTTTTGTTCAGTGTGTGCTATTATAATGCTAGAATCTCTGGGTTTTTTCTTCAAATGGCTGTAGCATGCAGAGATGAGCAGGTTTGGGAAGGTACCAGGCACTTGTCATGGGCATGTTGAGCTGTAACAGTCATATCCTTGCTGAATAGTGGGAATCAGGGCCATCCTTTGTAATTGATAGGTCAGGTCATGGAAAGATACAAGGAAAATAAACATGCTGGTTATATATTTGCTGGACATAGTCCGTTGCCTTTCCTGCCGCCATGACAATGTTGTATATGTGGTTTTATAAATTCTGATGTCAGCAGGGGTGAATGGAGCATAGAATATGGCCAAATATATTTGACAGAGATTGGAAGTATTTTTTTTTTGTTGCTGCTAAATCCCTGGAATGCTTTACATCAGTGTATTACCTGCCTCATCAGAGAGCCTGTAAATTGTGAAATACATCATCAAAACACTCTTCCTCTAATGATTCATAATAGAACATTGTGTATTAGATTCCATGAGCTGCCAGAATAATTAATATTATTTTCTATAGAAAGAAGGGCAAACCTGAATACATTTTCTAGCATATAGAGCTTATACCAAAGTTCACAATGTTAATGTGTTCTTATATTGCAAAATCTATTCATGTGGTAAGTACACATTGTGCAAGTGATAAGTAATGTAAAGCTGCCTTTGCAGAACTGTTAAAACCATTTCATTTATTATTTTCTTTTAGGTGGATACTGCATGGGAACTAAACCAAATATTATGTCTAGGGTTATTCACTTTTCATGTGACAGAGGAAAATAAGCCTACTTTGATTAATGCAATTACTAATTTGTCCAGTCATGCCATCACAATATTTGAGAGAGAAACCAAAAAGTTTCCCTCTCCTCCTCTTTTGTCTCGTGTTTCAGTGTGGTGACATTGTTGGCTGAAATTCCCTGTCCTGTGACCAGTTCATTATCTTGCAAGGAGAAAGGTGGGTGCATTCTTCTGACTCACATAGACATTTCTGAATCTCTCTAGGGAAACAGGTGAGAGAGGAAGTTTAAAGCATAATTGCACCTTTTGTAGCTGCTTCTGTTAACAGTCACATTCTGGAAAAATAGTGTAAGAATATTTGTTGTTATAATTAGAACAGTTTTGTTCTGAACTGTCAGGAGAAAGGTAGAACTTGCCCCACAAACAAAGCAAGTTCTTTTGCATACATTGGCTTTGGTGTGATACCTTGGAAGCCTATCTGAGCATTAGGACTATGTAAATTTGAGGACTAAATCTTTGGAGATAATAAGGGAAAGGCAGAGTCAGGAAACTGGAGTTGCCTGAAAAAAGGTGAAGTTCACTGTGAAAGGAATCTGATGTTTCAGCAAATAGACCATGACCAGAACAGTGGGCCTTGGAGTGGTAAGAAGTCTGTGTAGAATTGCTGGTAAATTACTAGACTGCATAAGGGAAAAAAAAACCCCGACAAACAACTTTGAAGATCTTTTTCTTCTACTGCAGTTTACCATGTTTAGTTACTATGGTTTTAGTCATGTACATGCTTCCTTTTATTATTGCTGCTCGTGGCAACTTACTTTTTCTTAGCTTATTTGGAAGATTATGTGAACTGAATTGTCTTTATGTGCTTGGTGCCTCCCTCAGGCAATTTGTGCAGTGTGCCTTCCTTTCACACAATCCATCTGTATTTGCTTTGGACTAACCTTCAGCTTCCTGCAGGATCTCTTTGCACTTCTTAGCCATTCATTGAGCCATGTCTGCTTTTGTGTGATGTATCTAGCACCTTTTTTGTTTCAAGGGCAGTCACTTACTTTGAGCCTCCAAAAGTCTTCAGTTGTTACTTGTGTGGGAGAAGTACTGTGCAGTTTTGTGTGTGAGTGAGAATTTAATTAACATTAAGTTAGAAGCAAACCCAAAAGCTTTAATGTTATGACTAATGCAACATGATATTTAGAGTGTACTTACAAAAGAAGGAAAATAAATAAAAGGATTGAACCCAGGATGGTATTTGTCTCAGCAAGAAAATCTACATTGGTCAAGTTCTGCACAATGAATTAATGTAACACTGTGTTCCATGGCAGTTGAAAGAAATAAAGAACAGAATTTCTTGATCTATACCTGTTCCTGATGTCCCTGACAGGCCTGCTGAAGATTATAGGACTAATTCTCAAATAAGATAAAGTTAATGTGTGAAACCATGGACATTTCAGTTTAGAAATTCTTAGCCTAACAGGATTATGAAACAGTGGCTGTGGTCATGGCAAGGTACTTGCTATTTCTTTGTTTGAGATAGTGCTGTAGTAAATATTGAAAAGAGTAGAAGTGATGTTTGGGAAATTTTAAGTCATTTAGTACAGATGCATTATTTGTGTGTTTTTGAAGAGTGCTTGTATTTTTAAGTGAAATGTGGTTTTTCTCACCATCTGAAATGGAACAATGCATCAAAAGTTCAGTGGAAATTCATGCAAATGCTCTGTTGTCCATGTAATTGGAATGAATACATTCTTACTTTCATAAAAGATTTTTGAACTAACAGTGCTGTTTTACAGATCTGTTATGTCATTTGACAGATGCATTTTAAACTTATATCTAAGCTGTTACTGAATGCTAGAGATTTGTGTGGAAAATCAGTGTAAAAAAAAAAATTGCAACATAATATTTTAAAGTTATTCCATTAATCTCCTATTTTTATGCTTGTTAGCATTAGATGGCACTGTTTTCCAAGATTACCTTTCACAAGTAAGTCTAAGAATTTGCGAGCTAAAATTGAAATGCCATCAGGTAATGGAGGTTTCAGTATATTTACCATACAATAATTTAGTTGAAACGTGACAGAGTGAATTGAAAATGTATTGACGGGTATCAGTAGGAACTGTAGAGACTTTCTAAGTTAATGTGTTATAGTTCTGGATGAATAAAGTACCCCATCAATACACTAGGCTTCTTACCACTCTAATACAGCATATTAATAGGACCTTTGGGTTTCCTTTACTGTATTTATGGTTGGTGGAGGTGTGACTGACACTAAAACAGTGAATAGGTCACTGGTAGTTTTACCTAGTTCACCTGTTTGTTTTATTTGGCTGTGTGTGTTTACTTTAGTTTGTGGTTTGTTTTTTCCCTATTTTCCTGTCCTTGCAGTCCTTAGGGTTGCCATAGCAGCTTTGCTTCTTTCAAGTGAAGCTCACCTGCACTGTCTTAAAATAATTTGCCTGAGAAACCACTGGATGAATTGAAATTGAGAGAGTTCAACATGTTTTCAGTCAGCACAACAGTGGGAAGAAAGATTTCTGCAACTCTTGCTGAGAAAGCTGTGCACCTATCAAGTTGCACGCCCAGCAAACGTCCCTGCTTGCTCTTTGAGGGTCTCTTCACTCCTCTCTCATTTTCTGACTGCAAAGTGGGGATGTTCATCAACCACAGCAGGAGGTAGCAGGTGCCAGGCCAAAATTGGGCTACAGGAGTGGAATGGTGGAAAGTCTTTTGGGGTAAAACTGTTGGGGTCAATACAGGCTTTTGAAGAGCCCAAGGCTCTTGATGATTCAAGGAGTGGAGTTAACCAAGTATTTCTGAGCTTCCTGCTGTTTAGAGTCGGATTTGCTGCCTGCAGAGGGATCCTCTTCTGAGCTCCCCATGAGTAGCTGCTTCATGGTAGGATTTGGATGCATCCTCACGTATTGGCCATGCTGTTGGTATCTTAGCAAGTAGAACTTTTTTGTGGATGTTTAAAAACAGCATTAGGGATAAAAATATCAGTGTGTATTTAATAAGAATAATTTGAGTGTTGATTGAACATCTCTACTGTGAAGACAGGGCTGTTCAGCTTGGAGAAGAGGTCTCCAGGGAGACCTTGTAGTGGCCTTCCAGTACCTGAAGGGACTACAGGAAAGCTGGGGAGGGACTTTTCACCAGAGAGGGCAGTGATAGGGCAAGGGACAATGATTTTAAATTGAAAGAGGGGAGATTAGTTTAGAGGTTAGGAAGAAAATCTTCTCCATGAGGGTAGTAAGGTGCTGGAATAGGTTGCCCAGGGAGGTTGTGGCTGCCCCCTCCCTGGAGGTTTTCAAGGCCAGGTTGGATGAGGCTTGTGCAGCCTGGGCTAGTGTGAGGTGTCCCTGCTCATAGCTGGGAGGTTGAAGCCTGATGATCTTTAAGATCCCTTCCAATCATTCTGTGATTCTTCGATTAATGCATATTCAAGTACTACTATTTTAACAATAATTCAATAAAATGGGTTAGCAAATTAATAAAATATTTAATTTTATTAGGAAAAAAGTTAAAAAGCAGAACAGGAAGAATTACTTTCTCACTGAAAACCCCAGCTATGTCTTTGTGATTATCAATTTATATAATTATCCTCCACTTTACAGTTAGCTTTTACTTTCTGATTTAAGTCACAAGGAAATTTTATTTTTATAGTGGCATATATTGCAAATATCTGGGGAAAAAGTCCAGAATGCTTGAGTTGACACCTTGTGATTAAAGAGAAGTGATCTTGCTGCAGGCAAATCGCTCATTTATCTTTCAAGTGTCAACAGTGTTTAAATTAACCAATAGAATTACACAGGAGTGTGGATGATCTCTTTTACTGTGAATGGTATTGCAAGGATTTCACTCTTAAGAAGTGGCTGGAGGTTTGAGGGGTTTCCTTCTTCTGGGGCAGTAGCCTATGTCCTTCTGCTTTCCCACTGTGACTGCCTTTGAGGATGGTGACAAAGTTAATCAGCCCCCTTTCACATAGATGTGGTATTTATTTAGGGCAACAAGCAATACAGAAAAAATGACGGAGTCAGTGAGCAGCTCAAACGTGCTGGCTATTGCTCACTACCTGTGCAGTCCTGTTGTGTGTATGTCTAGGTTGTACGTGGCCAACAAATAAAAGCTGATTCTCCACCTGGTCCAAGTTGAAAGAAAATTGTTTGTGACTGTAGCTAAATGAATATGCCCAGAGGGGAGTATAAGAGACATGGTCCATTAATCTTCAGCTAGACTCTTAGCCTTGCTTGGTCATGCATGGCTTTCTCCTGTCCTGGATCACTGACAAGTTTTACTTGTATCTGCTTACAAAGCAGAGGCATCCCTCAGTACTCATGTTTGTCCTTTTTTTTAATCAGTAAGCATCTGCAACAGGGTTGTCCATTAATTCGGATGGTCTTTTGTGTTTAATTGACTTTTTTTGGTTCAGGAGGTTTGTTTCCCCTTGCAGGGTTAAGAATTCAACAGTCTGTCACTCGCTCCTGTAATCTATATTAATTAGCTTCTTCTTTTCCCTTTGGACTCCAGTTTTCACAGAGAACTAACTTTGAGCCACAAGTACGGATAAATGTAATCCTTGCTATGCTCAATATTAAAAAAATTGGAAGAGAGTCTTAAGTTGTCAGAGACCTCTTAGTGTATTTGTCATGTGAATGCTCTTAAGACTCTGATTTCTCTAATACAGTAGTTATCTTAGGTACTAATCCGGTGTTAAAATTTCCTTTTTTAATACATGGAGGTTTATTCACTGGAGTACATTTCAGTTACTGAGTTGGTTATGTGATACGCTCTCCTTTTTGCAACCCACTCTGTGTATGCAGGTGTTTTTTATTGCATCTCCTGCTCGGTAGATGATGTCAAAATATATATAGAAGTATTTAGAATTATTTTATAATTCAAGAAAATTCAGTACTGGCCAAGTTTACTTCATGAATATTATGAGTTGGCAGTTAAATAGAAAATGAGGTGGGAGGAAATATTTTTTGTCAATGGAAGCTACTGTCTGCTAAATACTTCAGTATTATTAATAGACAATGCAAATAAAAGAAAATGCCCAAAGACATGGCAAACAGAAAAGCTTGGGAGAGTTTTTCTTAGATCTAGAAGTTACAGCAGACTACAGGCATTTTTTTTTTTTTTGCATGTCTTTGATATCCTGAGGAAACAAGACATCTGGAATCCATCATTTATGTAAAAGAAGATAGTCTATAGTTATGCAAGAAGGCTTTGGCTCCACCGCAAAACTAATGTTAAGTTCATTTTGAAAAGGTTTTATTTCTGTTTTATGGGGAAAATATTTAGTTGAATCTGCTGAGTAAAAGCAAATAGAATCTGCTGGCCCTGAGTTTTGGGAAATTGCACAGCTGTGCTAGCAAAGACAGAACTGAAGTCCTAAGGTAGTTGCTTCACAGAGGTCAGAAAAGAAGCAAGCTTCAACTTATCACTCCACCTACATGTGTAGTATTTTCTCCTACCCCAACTTAGTGGGTGGGTAAGAGAACAGTTGTGGAAGTCGTGTATGATAGAGAGAGGGTGTGTAGATGTTCTGTGTCTGTTCCTCTTCAGACTTGTTTAAGATGGAAGGATAACTCTGGATTTGTTTGTGTCTGCCTGCTGTGTATTTGAAGACAATCTGTGAAATTAACTAGCTGGGATAGCTGAACATTCATCAGTGAGGGTGGCCTTAGGAAGAAATACATTGACACCATCCCAAATCAGTGGAGTTCTCTGGGTATCTCAGTAAACAAACATCTTAATTCAGTTGTGATTAACACTTAACCTTTAAAATGGCATTCTGCTTGCTTTCCCAGGCTGTTTTTCAAAACTGAACGGACTGCCAATTATATTTTAATCTTTTATGTGATCTATGACTACATACATTCTAGAAGTGATTATTTGGAGCAACTGAATGTGGATCTAAAACAAATTTGAGGCACTCGTTTCTAAAGCGTTCATATATCAAAATAATAGTGAACCTCAATTTACAAACAGCTTGGAAGGCAGTTCATTAAGCATCATACAGAGGAAAACAAAAGCATTTTTAGGTGCTTCTATTTCTTGCTTTTATACGGATTGGTAGCTTTTGCTCAACATGTCCAAAAAATAATGATAAAGGTGCAGGTCTAAATTTGGAACTGTACCTTGGAGAAAAAACTACAGATGTCTCTGGAATTTTTCTTACGGGTAAATGACTGATCGGGAAACTTGGATATAGATCTGAACTTTCCTAAAATCTAGGATCTAGGTGTATTTGACATCTGGAGACTTGATTCTGTCTCACCTGGGATCTTGAAACTCAGTTGTGTCTTGGGTTGGTTTTTTTCCCCTTATAGAATTAATGATGTTGTCACAAGCAAAATACGGAACCTTGCTTGGCTTCTAAATGGAAAATTTATTGTTCAAGTCTTGAAATTTCATTGTAAGGCTGATTCTGTTGTCTCTCTATACAGTGATGAATTAGAAATGTGCAATTTACTTTATTCCTCTTCCTTAGTAATGAGAACAAATGTTCAAGACACAGGTATTGGAACAGTAGAGGCTGGAAAAGTTATGTAGGGGTACAGTTACTGCTTTGGAAGAAAACCTTGCATACTGAATAAGTTGTATTAATGTTTATTTCTTGTTATATAATCCTAAATTGTAATAGTCTGCATTGGTGGGTGTATCATAATAGCTTGAGTTTAAAAATATTTAGGATCCAGCAAATTGCTTTACGAATCAGTAGAACTGGGATCTAATTTTGTACCATATGAAGGTCCTGTTAGCACTGTGAATCTGATCCTTCCCTCAGATACAAATGTTCACAAGACAAATAAAAGATAATACCCGAAGATAAAATTAAACTTACTGTAAATGCATATTTCTCTTTTTTTTTTGACACTTCTGTTTCCCCCCCACAGTTTTAGGCATATTTCTGTTGAAAATATTTTGAAATAAAACATTCTGCTTTCAGCTACTGAATGTGTTAGGTTGCAGCAGGGTACTTAGCAAGATCAGAAGTATATTCAGGGTTATGGTACGTACCTCTAACAGTCTAGGTCAGAAGTTCTTAATATAATCCTGTTGTGCTGTATAGACATTGGCTAAGAGAATCCATAGTGCTGTATCTGCAGATAAGTGAAGCTGTAATTAACAGCATTATGTTGCTTGTACAAAGGGTAGCTTCTTACTTAGCAAACTACTGGTGTGCAGAACAAAAAAAAACACCCAAAATGTCTGATTTACAGAACTGGCAGTAATGAGTATCTGATCAAACATTTTGTGTTTTAATTTTAAATGTGAGTAGGTTCTCTATCTTTTCCTGCTGAACTCCATTTTGAGCAGGAGAATTCACCATTAAATTGATCTAATTATGTCTAATAGTTTTCATTGTATGCTGTTCAGTTCAGTCTTCTCTGCTATACCTTATGTCTTTCATCCAGATGAGATTTTTAAAAAAGGAAAATGCTAGGATTGTTCTTGAATAGTTGATATGCTGTTTACCCTGATGAAAAAGATGGCATTTTAGATCTTACTGCATTTATTCATACAATATGCAGACATTACTTGCTTATAAATGAAGTGGTCTCCAAATTCCAGAGGCTTAACAGTTGCTTTTGCAGTTAATGGGCTTTAACTTCTGTTGTACTGTAAATTTGTTGAACTAAGTAAGATTAATTCTGCATGAGCTGACTGGGGTTAGATGTTGTATTTCATTAGTCATGTGCTAGGACTTCGGTAGGAAATTTTGAGATGTTGCACAGTGCATGATGTTAACTATGATATTTATATAAAGAATATGTTTCTCAGTAGAAAAACACTTTTTTAATATTCTTTTTTTAAATTTGAAAATAAGTGTCTAAGAATGTCAGCCACATCTAGCTGTACCAAAATCTTCTTAGATTAAACAGTACATCTTTCTCCCCTCCTTGTTTGTTGCCAAGGCTGTTTCTTGGTTTCTTGCAGATAAGACCTGTAATTGATGCATATAGTAAATATGCATAATTGTTACATATGCATAATTGAAACTATTGGTGCATTCAGCAAACAGGTTTCAGACGTGCTGATCAAGATTTGTTCTTCCCTTTTCTTACGTGTGATCTCAGGAGCCACCTTTAAGTGCTTGTCATGTCCTGGATGACCAAACCAGAGAGTTTGCATTAACAGCTAATACTGTATGCGAAGTGGGACTACAAATTAACAAAACATAAATTAAGTACTAACCCAGTGGGGTTAAACAAATTTAGAATATTGCTTTCAGTTCAGTTACAGTAAAGAGAATCTGATAGTCATAGGATAGAATCTTATTAGAATCAATAGATCTTAGTCCGAACATGGACGAGTAACATTTTA
Organism: Apus apus; assembly: GCF_020740795.1. NCBI lineage: Eukaryota > Metazoa > Chordata > Aves > Apodiformes > Apodidae > Apus > Apus apus. The sequence continues at coordinate 32,233,290 of NC_067285.1, forward strand.
AAACTGAGCTGTTAAAGCATCTTATTTTGGCCTGCTTTTCATCCTTGATTCTGTACCTTGGCAGACATGGGCTTGAAGGTCAACTGAGAGTCTGGTGGCTGGTTTGTTTTGTTTTGAGAGTATTACTCTTGCATTAGTATCAAGAAGTTTGTTTCACTTCCTTAATTTTAAATTACTTTTTTCCGAAGTCCAGCATAGAGCTCCCTGTAGAAAAGCAGACGAGTGCAATAGTCCCAATAAGAAATGTTTCCAGTCTGAGTTGTGCTACTACAGGAATGTGTAGTGCAAGAATAACTGCCAGAATACCTACTCACATGATGTAAAGAAAACCTTTGGCCATAGGATGTACGCTCAGGTGTGGTGATGAAAGGAGCTTTTACCCCAGCATTGGGGCTTAATAACTTCTCTTGATGAGATATGGAGAGAAAGAACACAATATGCTACAGGCAAATGGTATGCGTCAGCTATTGCTGTGTTGCTTTTTCTACAAACTTGTCATACACATGAACTGTGCACGAATGTGCTGTATTTAACTGTTGCTCTTGAATGAAACAAATGCTGAAGTGTGGTGAAATACTGTTTTACATGTTAATTGGCAGCTGGCTGTTCATTTCCAAAAAGGGAGGGACAAGAGTGGCAACTAGTTGTGAAAAGCAGCAATAGCGAGGAAGCTGTAATTCAGTGATTGTGGATGTGTCTGCCTGTGGCTTTCAAGCCATGTGTGTAGTGGGAAAGTGTCACACAACCACTGTTGCAAAAGTTGAGGGCTGAGGAGTAGAGGAGACTTTCGTGGTTTTTATTGATTAGTCAAAAATGTAGCGACTGCAATTTTCCTAAAAATTCCAGAAGAATTCACTCAGTAGTCATGTATCCTTACTGCTTTCTCTAGGAAGGGCATATGGATAAAGAGATGCAGGCTGGGGAAGTGGAGAAATGGAAAATAGAATTGGATCCATCTGCTATATTGTATGCTCGTACATTCCAAGTAAGAACCATGAACATGATATTAAAAAGTTGTAGAAGAACAAAGAAATAAAGTATTAGGTAAGAAGATTAGTAAGTATTAGAAAAAAAATTAAATATACCATTAAAAAGAACCATTCCATTAGATCTTGTATAATCAGGGCATCTTGTGATGGTGGAATTTTGTATGAAAATGTAGAGAGGTACATTGAAACCCACATAGATAATGAAAATACCTGTCTGCTTCCAGTGGTTTGATTCAACATGTAGAAGTGATATACAAGTCTGTTGTGAGAAGAAAGGGTATTGAATTAAAATTAAAAGAGCTCAGGTTTTTTGTTTTTGTTTTGTTTTTTTGAATGATTTGCCTGTGCTGTAAGGAAATCTGTTGAAGTGCCATGACATATGCTAGTGTTGCATGCTGAAGAAAACCTGTTAGTGCCTATAGAGATGGTAATCTTCTGACTTCTCTCTCTTAGAAGAGTACAGTATACTTATCCTTAATTTCCATCATAAACCAATACGCATCTTTCCAAATTGTCTTTGGAAGAATCTAGTAACAATGGGCATCTTAAGGTCTTGTATATCTGGTTTCTGAGTGCATGCTTTTGGTAGTGCCAGGCATGTGATCTGATGATCTGGTATTGCAGGGATCTGGTGTAGTTTAATCGTCATAATGCTTCAAAAAGAGATAACTGAAATAATAAGTACTATAGTTTAGGATAAACGTTTGTATTTGCCACTAGAGAATTTTGCTGCTGTTCCACCTTAAGGGGGAGCAAATTCAGAACTGAACAGCTTAATTCATATTTGTGCTTCTTTGTTCCTCCTGTATGCGAGCTTGGTCTCTTGAATACCAAGTGGTTATGTTACCAAATGTTTTTAGCTGCAGAGCATTCCAGGATACTGCATTGATGTTTCTGTCCAATAGCTTAACCACCTTCTTTCCACACACTCCAAAGACAGCCAGATGGTTCCATAATGTACATCAATACTCAGGCATAAAACTCTCTTCAGTAGCACTATACAGTTTCATGCTGGTGGATCCCACTGCAGTGCTTTCAGAATAGTGATTATTTCAAAGGAAGCCAGTTTGACAGAATGCTTCGTGAAGGTGGTTATGGCTTTGTTGATGGATATGCATAAAATGATAAGGCTTTTTTCCTCTTCTTTTTGTATGAGAAAACAGGTTACTTAACCTTCTCTCTTAAAACCGTGCTCCAAAAGTTCCATATTCCTCCAGAACTTTAGCTGTGATGGTTCTAGTGCTCTGGTTTAACCATATATTGTAGTGACACACTCACAGGGACAGAATTGGAGGGTTGGATAGTGTGAACTCAGGGTAAAGGTTTCAAATAAATGGTCCTGTTGTAGGGTTGATGTGTAGCTGTCAGTGCTTGGGGTAAGGAAGATGGGAAAAGGGTAGTTACAATGATGGAGTTACTCAAGTCAGTGGCTGATTGGAGTGTTGTGGCAAGTGTGTACAATAGTTTTTGTCATGTGAGACAGGATTTTTCCAAGGAACTCGTCTCCAGTAGTATAGTGAGAGCATTTAGCACTGACATACTGTTTTTTGAGGTACAACATTAATATTTTTATTAGGAAAAATGTTTTCCATCCCTGCCACTCCCCCCCACCCCCCCAGTAAGTACTTCCTGCTTTTAAAAAGTTGACATTTAAAGTGCATTGAACACCTCATGCTTTCAAAAAGTTGACATTTCAAGTGCATTGAATGTCTTTTGGGGACAGTTATAAATAGCCAATCTGGAAATAAAATTGATATGGCTTAGATGTATTGAGTAATGGCTGTTGATGTATGCTTTTCTGCATCCATCTGCCTAAGAAATGGGGAAGGCAACATTTGTAAGATACATTGAAAAAGTAAGAAAGCTGATATAACAAAATTACCCTTTTTTTTTTTAGTCTATGGAAAGATGGATTGTTGTTGCGTAGTGTCTGTGGTATTGCTTATATTGTTGCTGTGCCTGCCCAACAGCTGCTTTCTCTTCCCCCTCCCCCCCCCCCCCACTAAGCCTAAAGGAATTATGAAAATGTTTCCATAACTCTTAGTCATCTTTACCAAGTTAATATCTGAAAAGCATCAGTACTTCAGAAATAAAGTGTTCTTGAAAGCTGGGTGCATCAATAATAAAAAAATACTTATTTAAATTGCAATAAAACTTTGTAGGCAGTTTCAAATACACTGTGCCTTTTTATCTACACAGAATAATGGTTCTAAATTAAATGACAAAACACCCTGTATTGTGAAAACCTACTCGTCATAGATGTTTTGAATCTGATCTTAACATTTCTTTCTTTGTACTGAAAGCTTGGTGTTGGAAAACACTTAAATTTGGGCCTTTTTGTGGTCATCAGCAATCCTGTTACTTGAAGGAATAAAGGAGCAGAATATAGGTCATTGTAACTTGATCCTGGAAATTTAAGCAATTTCCAGAACTTCAATTCTAATCACAAATTGCATCAGTTTATGCTAGTGTGTTAGGACTTAAGAGGGAAGAGATGAAATTTTTACAGGGCAGATAGTCTTCTGTTACTTAAATGATGTGAGTGTAAAAAAAGCACCTGTGGAGACACTACTGTGCTTATATTGTAAAGCAGCTAAGGTGAAAGTGAGAAAAGGCACAGGATGCATCTGAAAGGCCTATATCCAGGAGGTTCTTCAGGTAGCCCAGATAGGTAATTGAGAAATAATGAGCACTCAGCAGTAGCCAGTGACAGCACCTAGTAGCACTTATTCAAAATCACATAGTCGGGGTATGTCCAGCTTTGAGAACTTCCTATGGATTAACTGGCCTAAATTTAGTTGCAACTTAATTTTGAACAAATTATGTTGAACTAAGAATTTTACCATGTGAATTTACAATTATAAAGCCATTTATTGACTGAACACAAGCTGCCAGCTGTGAAACGAATGGTCAGTTAAGAGGTCCATTTGTATGTGTAGAACTTAACACAATAGCTGTGATGTGAGCAAAACAGAGCCTCAAAAGAGAGGTGTAGCATGGACTACTAACAGATTTTCAGGAGCTAGATCCTTCTGGGTTTGTTCTGTTTTCCCTAGCCTTGCTCTTTGTTGTCAATTCAAAGCTTTGGTAGTTGCTTTCCAAAGTTTCAAAGTTGCCCCATGTGAGGATTCTAAAATGTTAATTCCTTTGTGGGATTTAAATAAAATCTTTCATCTTTGGCAGGTGCTTCACAGGGACTTGGAACAATCTGCAATGCTTTGTTTTGCAAGGACAAGTATACTCTGGTGTTGGTAGAACAAAGAAAAAAATCTCCAGATTTCTTTTGGTATATGGAATTCCACTGAAATATGTTTTTCCTATGGCTGCGTCCTAAGTTAGCACCTCAAACAACATTGTGTCCTTTTCCAGTTTGTTTCCTTTATAGTATTGCAAGTAACTCATTCATTAAAGTATGTTTGGATGTTCTCACAGCTCTGTCATAATGGGATGAAATAGGTGGGAGCTCCAACTGGATGCCTCAGACCTCAACAAAGATCAAGAGCACAAGAAATGTGAAGCTGTAGTTTATTTCCCCCCCTAAATATTTATTGTAATTTTGACTTGGCAAAAATATATTTTATGTTAATATGAATGTTTTTGCTTTGGGGATTATTTTGTGTTGCTGGAACATAAGCTCTTTGCACCTCCGTAGCACTACAGATGACAGCGCCTGTAACACTTCCATGTGGTCCTAGCTTTTGTAGTGGAGAATATTACAGCTTGTGCCTCTTACCTAAACAGAGTGGTATACAGCCATCCAAATGAGAATGCTAGCTAGATATAATAATTTCTCAGTTATTTTTCTAAATTGTTAAAAAAAAAAAATTCCCTAAATAAATAAAACCACCTTGGCTGAATGAAAGGGGATGGAGCAGTTACTCCTGTATTCCCTGAAAGGAAGCCAGTTTACCTTGGTGCAGAGCACATCTTCAGTATGTAACAACCAATGCAGGTTTAAGGACAGACTGTGCTGTTGTGGTTACTAGTATGGAAAATCACAGCTAGACTACAAAACACTACATTAAGTCTAGTATTACAGTATAAATACTCTTTTGCTTACGTTATTTTGGAAATGTTTGTCTTCTTTCTACTAACAGTACAAATCATAACTTGTTACAGAATGGGTAGTTCCAGACTCAACCCACATCACTGTAGTCAACCAAGCTGCATAAGTTAGGAGCAGTATTGATAAGAGTCTCCTGTTACTGCCAGGGGAAAGAAGCACATGTATTTCAGTTCAGAACATTGTCCAGTTCAAGTCTGAAACCATTTGACACCTGATTTGATTTTAGTAAAGATGTTTATACTAGCTTCTGTTCTGCTGGGAAATGTCTTAGTTTAATAACAGGATCAGGAGTCTTGCTTGAAGTTTTTCTCTCTACATCACTGTGTTCTGCTAACACTTGGTGAAGATGCTAGTTCACAAACATTTATCAGTGATCTTGGCTTAGAAGAGGTAAAGGTGACTTCTTAAAGCATGGCTTTCCTTTGAGTCTCAAGACAAATACAGTCCACGTTCCCACAGTATTAGGTGTCTTTTTAGTCACACTATTCAACTTGGTGTAATTGTTGAGGCACTTCCTTTGCAAGAAACAGGAATTCATACAGTTGAATACATATAATTGAATGCATACCATGTTTAGGAAAAGTGAGTTACTTGTAAATATTAGCTAAAATTGTACAGGGAAAGTGCATTCCTCATAAGAGAATGCATAATCTATTTTTTCAGTATGAGACATGAATAGTTAAGATATCCAGATGGTTTTAAAATCCTGTGTTACATGCTTTGGCATAACCATTCAGCCTTTCCTTTCTCTGTTACTTGTTTTCTGTAATGGAAACACAGTGTTGGTTGTATACAGCTGATTTTATATGTTGAATGTGCAATAGAACTTCTGTAAGGAATATAGTGCTAGGATACCTTAAGCTGTCTTCTAAATTCTTTTTAAGTATTAAGTTTTGGTGGAATAAACCAACATTTTTACTAGTAAGAAGATGAATGATTGCTCTCTGTTTAAATGATGGTTATAGGACTGAAGACCTGTTTGTGTACCTGTTCACCTCCAGTATTTGTCAGAATTTTACTATATTGTAGAATAACTCACAAACATGAAACTTGTCAGTAGATAATGCTGTGCTGTGTAGTATATTTGAAATTGAACGCAGCAGAAGGAAAAATAGCTATGGTGTGGTATCTTAAGAAGTTATTTTATTGTGTTTTGGTGTATTTTAAGAAAATAATACTGATTCTGGGCATCTGATTTAAGTCCAGGGATGTGATATGTGAAAAGGACTAAGTCCACTGGGAGGACATCTGAAATTGTCCGTATTTCCTAAATGTTGTGGTTTAGAAGAAGTTGTGATACTAATTTCAAATCTTGGTTTCTTAAACTTTCCTAATGAACTTTTCAGCGGAGAGTGTTCTTAGTGTTGTTAAATGAGTTCTAAAAATATAAGTTGGACTGTTTTGAGACCTACAAGGAGCCACAGATTGGAGAATAGAGAATAGATCTAACTACCATCACATTTCTGTTATCAGAGAGTTGCATAGCACAGTCATAACAGAAAAATCCTTTAGCATGTGCCTGTGCAGTTTAACACCAGCCTCAAAGCTGCAGTGCTCAAATACGGATTGGAGGCTGTGTCTGTCATCTTTATGCATTTAGTGGAATAGGATGTAAAAGTAGTAGAACAGAAGAAGTGTCCTGACTTGTTTCCACTCTTCAACTTTACACTATCAGTTCTCATTCTGAAGCCAGGCTTCAAAAACGAAGATTAAATCTCAAATCTTCTCGTTACAGTGTTGATTCTACTGATACACAATTAGTGCAGTGCAGTTTCTAAGGCTTTATTATTTCCCTTAATATTTTATAAAGGTAATTAATATTTAATAAAGGTGACATTTGGTGGATGGAATGAAACTTAAGTTCTTTCATTCACCTTTTGTAGGCCTTGACTTGAAATACGCAAACTGGTTGCTGCAGCACATAAAGTAGCTGGTGGGGAATGAGAAGTGAATTCTTATTGCTGTTGATAATGGAAGTTTCTGGACAGTTATAATGATGTCTTCTATCTTATCATGAGGCAATCAAAGAATATGGCATTCAGTGATACTTATAATGGCTTATGAATATGGAAATCTGTATGTGTTTCTTTTTAGATAAATGAGGGCAAAATTATTTATCATTTGTGTTCTTAAAACTACCCTTGAGATACCTTTTGTATCCATTGCAGATATACAATACAAGCAATACCAGTAATGAGGCATTAAGAAGAAAAGTAATTTCCCTGTTACTGAGCTATTGCATTATCTTTAGTGTTGTGCAGAATTTTTTGAGATGACAGCCAAATATAATTTTAGGGGTAAGGATGAATGACTTCCTACAAACAGGCGTGGTTTTTCACTGTAGCTTAAGAAGATGGTAGGCATGATGGTGCTGGATGCATGGCAAGGTAGAATTGTGGGTAATACATTATGAAAAGCCAAGATAGAAGATTTTAGAGTGCACAAAATTAACAAAAAAATGTAAAATGGATTACTAAGTTTGAGGGGAAGTTATGTTGCCCCTTTTTATTGTTTATAAAAACTGAGGAAAACGTTTGAATGTTACATGCCTCAATTTTTTTTGCCTTTTTTATTTGTGTTTTTTTAGTGAGTTTATTCTTGAAGGTATGTAAGTCCTAAATTTGGAGGGGTGATGGTGGTGAGGGGAGATAAATGAATTTTTGATGTTAATTGAGAATTAGAACTGGTTCTACAGAGTTCAAGTATGAAGTATGTACCTTACACTGGATATGATTTATAAATATGAATTGTCTAGCTTTTCTTGTATGCATGTGAAGAGACATTGTCAGGCAGTAGTAAAATATATTTTGTGACTTCCCTGTATGTGGTATACCCTTTAGGAGATTGGAAACCTAGGAGGACTTGAGTGACAAATGTATTTGAAATTGGTAACATGGGGAAAGGAGACTGCACTGTTCCTGGTGTAACAGTCTGTCAAACAAGAATACAAACTACCTTCTGCTGCAGTCATATACGTTAGAATGTTGCTCTGATCTGCTTGAAGTTGCCTTTCTCTACACAGAGAGTGTTTATCTTCTCTTCCCAGCCCCCCTTCACTACTCACTTGCTTTGATTCTATCTCTGTGTTAATGATCCTTGACTGTGTAGAACCCAGTTTGCATAGCTGAAGAACAATCTATGTGCAAAACAGTAGGTTGTCTACTCCAGCCTTACCAGAAGACCTTTTATTAGCAATATTTAATGATTGTTTTAGTGGATTAAGCAAAGATAAATCCTCTGTTGAAAACTTTTAAACTTTTCCTAAGCATGTAAGTGAACTGTGATCACTGTCTTTACTGTGGTACATCCCATTCATTCAAGCGAAATGTTTTAAGAAAGTTCATAAACTGCCTTTTGATACATAGCTTGTCTTGTCTGTGTGAAGTGGCTAATGATTTCCTCTGATTATATGATTTCATGGTTAAATGTTTTAATATTAGTATCCTGCCATGAAAAAATTTCTCACCCCTTCTCAGGGCTCTCAGTTGACTTTTATGAACTAAATTTAAAAATTCACTCACATGGGGATATCAACAGAAGCAGCTGTCACTGACTTCTCATTTGCATCTTCTAATGGCTAAGCTGATTTCCATATTAGACATCATCTTTAATGTATATGAAATCCTGAAATCTTCAGTTCATAAGTGGTTCTAAAGTAAAATAACAAGGTTTTGAGCAGCTGATAACTGTTTCAGAGCAGATAATTAAGGCCTCTTGATCCCACTTATTTGAGAACTTTCTCTGCAACCCAGCTCCAATTGGGCAGACCAATGGAGCTAGTGCAGACTTCATTTCCTAGCTGTGGAGCATATAGTGAATAAAAATTCACTCTAAAATCATTCCTGTTTTGAAGTTATTTTTATTGTACTTCTCTGAAATTTGTTCTGAGTCTTCATTTATATTATTTCAAATATTGAACTGAACTTTACCTTTGAAATGGTGATTTTTAATTTTTTTTTCTGGGTGCGGAAGAAAAAAAAAAAAGTGGAGTGGTTGAGCAAGTAAGAGAGATGAACCCACAGCCTGTGTGGGTTGGAAAGGTTCTTAATTGCCTGTGTTGCAATGTTCTGTCTTGTCTGATGAGTCAGCTCCCTTTTGCAGAGAATTGCTCTTATATATTGAATGTTCCATGTAGGCTAGTCAGGCTATTAATAAAAAAAAGCCAAAACCCAACAAAATTCCCAAAGCTTGTAGTATCAGGAATATGTAACAGAGCTAGTGCTGTTCGCAGTATATTAGCCCAGTTCTTTTAAGCAATACTGTATTTATTACTGTACTGCATAAAGTATAAAGGTATTTTAATACAGTGCCTGTAAATGCTTGTGCAATACAGTAGAATATTAAAAATTAACTCACTGACTTTACTGTTGCTTTTAAACAACTGAAGGTTGTCAGACTGTCAGCCTCCATCCCTGGCACTCTCAGGTAATGTGCTTCATAGTAGCAGCTTAGGCTTCACCCTGTGATGTGTTGCACTTCATCAACAGCTCTGAGGTCATTGAGCACAGCACCTATTATACAGAGCTATCATGCTTTGGCACTCATCTAATTAAACAAAGACTGCAATTGTGCTGATGGAGTTTGCAAAATTAAAATCTTAGCAATTTGGTTCCATGCCCATCCTCATTGGAACTGGCAATGCTGCAGCAGGGAATGTTTAAATAAAAAGATAATATTGATAGTTATCTCTAAATTAGGCCTGTTTTTACACAGAGCTAAACGAGGCAGGTTTTTACATAGAGCTGGCTCATGGTGGCTTAGCAGTATTTACAGACAGCAGCACTTGCTGTGAAGTAGAAAGATGGACAAACCAGGGCTTTGAAATGATAATGGTTATTTTGCATTTACTTTATTTAACCTGTCCACTAAACAGATATGTCTTGCCTGTTTTGGTCAATACTGTGCCATTCTGTGAAGTGAACACTGTTTTCAATTTATGGAAGTTCTGGTGACTGTATTGTTTTGTTTGTTGGCACAGTGCTAACAAAGCATGGTAAGAATTAGAAATGTAAGAACATATTTTTTTCACTGCCAGGACAGTTTGGTTTTAATTTTGATTCAACTTAATAACAGATTTAGATATTCAAGTAATGCTGTATGTTTTTATATAGTAGTCCTGTTGTAGCATTATAAATGTGATACTGTTTAGTTATCAAGCAGTACACAAGCAGAAGGAGCTTGGTGAAGAGAAAGCTGGGACTGCTCTGCTATTTCTGTCCACCTTTTGTCTTGGTGAGCCTATTTGAATAGAGTTAAACATCTTAAGTGGGAGACCCATCCTGCCCATATTTAGACATTCAACAACTCAGGGTGAAGAAGAGAGCTAATAATCTCATAGTCCTCTTCTGGTCAATTAAATGAAATAGGTATTTCCTGAGAGTTTTTTTTTTTGACCAAAGGGGGATGAATCACAGTGTGCTCAGTTTTGAAGCATCTGTGTGTGTCTGGGGAGGTGGAATGTACAGGTTGAAGGGAAGCTTGCAACTTGACTGGCAGATGCCTGAAAAAAGCAAGGAGCCTGTGTGTAGTGAGAAATAGACCAAAATTCAAGGCCTGGAAAATGGAAAGGGTCCTTTCCAGGACCCAGAACTGTTGGGACAGGAAGGTGAAGCTGGAGAGCACACAATGGAAGCATTTGCCTCAATTCAGGCTCTGCACTTTGCAGGTTTTGAAAGAAAAATAGGAAGAGCCACACTGGAACCACATATTGCCTTAGGTGTGGTCTCCTCTTCAGATTTGCCTTCCCCCTGAGCATAGGTGCTTTGGTCTCATTTTCCTGCTCTTCTGGCTTTACTGAAGTGTTGTCCTAATGTAGGGTTTCACAGGCTTTTGGAGTGCTTTTTTTCAGTACAGGGTTACTTCAAACTAAAGTTTGTGTTGGTTTGTGGTTGTATTCCCTTCCCTAGAAAAGGAGGCTTGGATGGGGTTAGTTCTTGGCCTTTAGCGTATTGTACAAAGTGTTGAAAATATCCACTGATATGTATCTTTCTTGAGAACAGGAAATGGAGTAACTGTTTTCCCCATGTATTTTTGTTAAAGGTATCTGGGTTTTTTTAGACATGAAAAAAAATACCTGAAATCACATTGTGCTTTATCTACAATTCTGTGGTTTCCTGTACTGCAGAATTTATGATGAGTTTTATACTTTGCCCTTCTATAGAATACGTTATTTAAGCTATGCAAAGGATATCATCTGTGTTATGTATCAAATTTGCAAAAGCTTTGTGAGGTTACGCATAAGGATAATTTCATTTACTGTTTCATTAAGCTACAGTCAGCCTGTTGCCATTAGAAATATCTGTCTTGAAGATTGTCTTGGTTTGAGCCAGGATGAAGCCAATTTTCCTTTTACTGATATATTTTTTTTTTTCCATCAGTAAGCTTTCTTTTAACTAGTAGCAGAGTGTTCCAGCTTGGACTGATAACAAACACTGGAATGTTTTTGTAACTGCTGGGTCTCCAAGGTCACACCTTTACCGGCTCAGACACTATGGGGAGATCTGTGACCCCCCTGTAGGAGGCTGGATTAGACAGACAGCAAAATTGGCCAGAGATATTCCATTCCATGTATCTATGTAAGCTCAGAGGAAGGTCAGAGATCACAGAAGACAACTTCCTTCCTGCTTCTTCTTCCCTTCTCTTCCATCCATGGCCGGCGTCTGGGGAGGACTCTGTCCATCCAGCACCATTGACCCCCAGGCTGGAGCTCTCCTCACCCTCATCACTCTGTGCTCTCTCCAGCAGCGGTTTGGAACTTTTTGGGACTGTTTGCAGCTCAGGAGATGCTGGGGGAGTTGCTGGGGGTGGGGGGAGGCAATAGGGGTTCTGTACATTTCCTGAACACATTTGTATATAATTGTATATATTTTCTTATATCATTAGTGTTTAGTTAAAGCTGTGTAGTTTTCAATCCAGCCAAGTCTCTCTCTTTTTTCTCTCTCTCCTTCCCTACCTGGGTAGGAGGAGAGGATGGAGAGCATTGTTACTGAAGAGTCAAATGGTGACAAAGATTAACTCTCATTGGCAAATTCAGGATGCTGCTGTTACAGGTTTTGAAGATACTAGCCCTCCTGTCAGCTTCAAACAGCTGGGAGTCTGTGATCTTGGCACTGAGTTTGGGTTTGTATCTATCCAATTTTTCCAGTTCTTCTGAGGACAAATGAGTGTCTCATTACTGAAAAGAGCAACGCAACACCTGGCTCCATTTATATTACAAATCTGACCACCTGAACGTTATAGATGTGATTCCTTGATAGCACTGAACAGCATCATCATTCAAAGTCACCCACAGCTGATGTTTCTATTTTTCATATAATAGAACTGTCAGCAGGAAGCCATGTAAGTTTGAGAAGAGGGTTAACTGGAATAGTTAAAGCTAGATGTAGGCGGCAATGAACACTTCCATCATCCTAGAAAGCTCAACACGTCATTTTTCTCTGAGCAGTAAATGAATTAACTGTACACCTGAAAGTTGGCAGGATCTGTTAACAGCAAAAAGCTCAAAAAGGCCTAAGGCCTCCATTGAGTTTTCACAATTTATTTAGAAAGTGTTTGTATTGGATACCAAGCTTTACACATTTATTTGGGGCACTTTAAAAGGTTGCTGCAATGACCCAGATGAAAATTAGACTCCTGCGTATGTTGCCCTTTGTCTCTTTGTTCTCTTGGTACCATCTTTGATTGTGAGAATAACTTGGTGTCCTGTCATCAGAAGCCTGTTTTCTTATCAGTAAAACAATTTTTCATTAGTTTTATGATTATACACCTGTCTGTTAGGAGAGCTGTGGAAAAGTTCAGTATGGGTAAAAACTTGCAAAAGAATTTCCATTGGAATATTTTGTTTGTTACCGGAGTTTAAAACAAAGATATATTTCAGCTTTTTAAAACCAAAACATGGACTAAGTATTCGCAAGTATGGAGGGGAGTATCTGTGGAATAGGCTGTTCTGGATCTTACTTATGAAAAATAAAGGAATAGTATTGTGTGAGAAGAACCTAAGGATGTCATCTGGTCTAGCTCCCCACACTTCCTGTGTATATGAAATGTAAACTATTGTACACCTTGTATAGATATGAACTCCTTTCCTATATGTGAAAGTTTAATTACTAATTTCTAGAGTCAGTTTATTCTTATCTCCAAACTATCCTTCTTATCCTCCATGTCTGCAGCTATTATCTCCTCCCTCAGTGACAGTGGGTGATAGAACCATCTTAGGCCAGGAGCTGAAACACCAGGCATCTCCTGGCTTTCAAAATTGCTGTCTTCTGTTCTCTTTGTTGAAACCTGGAGTTTCTTTCCAAAGTGTTTAGGACAGCAACAGTCTTGACTTAGCTAGAGAAGTGCAAATAAAGGTATAGATTGTTTACAGAGGTTAGCTTGGTAGTGAATCAATTGTCTGTTAATTGACTGTTCCTGAAAATGTACTGTTAGAGGATGCATGTACTCTTAAGGCTGGTTTCTGTAACTAAGAGCTGGGGTTGTGTAACAAATGTGTCATCTCCCTTTTGACTTCTTCCCCGGCGGATTGATTATGCAATTAGAAGCGCACTAATAATCATATAAAATCACACAGATGATCCCAGATGAGGGATTTGTTCTTGTTCTGTGAAAATAACCAGTGACCTCTCAAACATCAATATTGCAGCTGGTTTTATCTGCAGAGAACTTAAAGGGTTGGCTCTGTGTCTGCAAGGAACACCAGTGGGAATTTCCATCTAACAATTTGGCATCAAAAACATTGATGTGAAACCCCAAATGGTTCCCCAGCTGGTTGTTCCAGCGACAAAAGCAACCACAGTTGCTTTATTTTCCCTCCTTTCATTTACAATGGGGTTTTAAAATACAAACAGTTTACCTTTGCTGTAATCTCAGCCTGGAATAAGAAAAAGAAGAGGCAAACCTCTTCCTACCCACCCCACTGCCCTGGCCAGTGAAATATTTGATTGCTTTCCTAAGTCATATTTCTAGCCATAAGGAAATGGGGGTGAGGGGTGGGGAGGAATGAAATTTCTAAGAGATTTCAGGCATGGAATTTAAAATAATTGATAACATGAAACAGTTTTTAATCTTTTTGAGCAAAAAAATCCATTTCATTAGAGAGCTAATTGTGAATTTTGTGTCACTAACTTTTTTGTTTAAAAAATACAGACTTGGGGAAAAAAAGCCCAATAAGTTTCCTCAAAAATCTGCTGATTTTGACACAAATGGTATAATAGTTTACCAGGTCCAGGACAGATTGTAGAGGGAGGAAGAAATGCCAGCATGCTAAGTACTGCTGATACTAAGTACTAGTATTAACTTTGAGGTTAAAAAGATACACAAACCTGGTGTAACTTACTCTGGAATAAGCTTTTTTCTATTTTTTTACACCTTCTACTTTTTTTTTTTTTTTTAAATCCAATACACTACAGACAACTTTTGGCTTTATTGTAGCAAGGAAGGGAAATCCTCAAACCATCATATTATGAATCCCAGCAACATAAAATGGATATTGGCTATATTGTACTTGCAAGTGAAACAAGGAATACTTCTGAAAACAAAAAGGATGCTTTTGAAGAAACACTGTGTAGGAAAATGCTTATGTTTCTATATGGCTATGTGTGTTAATGTGGATTTAGCAATTATTTTGCCCTTTTTAGTCAGGGAGGAGATGAAGACATTCTTTAGGATTTTTAAATAAGTGTTTGGAAATGGTATGTGTGGTCCCATTTGAAAACAGACTTGTCAATATTGTACTTAAAGACTCCCCAGGCAAAGCTGTATTGTATCTTTCACAGATAATTTTAAATCAACATGGCAATATAGTAAATAATAGACATAGAAAATTAGTTCTGAATTTAACTGTAATTGGAAAAAACCTTAATTTTATTACTCATCTGTTTTCTAGTTCTGTGTCTTGGTCTATATCCCTTTGAACTAGCCTGTGGGCACTGCAGCACTTGGCTTTCAGGCTTGTGGCTTCTACAGGCCTGAGTTCAGTTATATGTAAAGCTTTCAGACTAGGAGTGGTGCCTAAATATAGCTAAGATACTTGATCCTTCAGAAGTGGTTGTGGCAGACACATTCAAACTTTGCCTCCTTGACCAATTTTCATTTATTTATTCCCCTGTAAAACTTAAAATGTATTTCGACCTTCAAAAAAATACCAACAAAACTACAGCACAATCTTCAGATGTGAGGCAGAGACCTTGATGGCAGATGGTGGTGGGATCCCTCCTCTTTGCCCTTGAGGCCAAAGCAGGCGAGTTATGATGCATGAAAATGTTTCTGTCTGTGTCAAGTCATTGCATCCCTGTACAAGATCATTGTGCCTTTATGTTCTGACAGACTGTCATCATGCATCTTCATAATATGTTAGGTTCTGTTATCAGCATAATATGTAGGAGGCTCTTACTGGCCTGTATTGTGTACTTACTCAGGACAGGCCAGTCAAATGTAATGAATTACCTTTCAATGCAGGTTGTTTCCAATCCAAAATAAGGAGACTAAGTTATTTTTCCTAAAATTCATGTGCAGGTACACTATTATATAAAAAAACTTAGGATGGAAGCCTGAATATAACTGGGTGAGGAAGCAGACCTGTGACTTATACTCATCATATTTAGGTATCTATTTTATTTTTCCAAATCAGTTGGATATCAACTTTTCATACTAGAAAGTTTACAGGAGGTATTGGTTGTAAAGGCAGAATCATGTTCAGCATTGTGAGAGGATAACCTTATCAAACTCCTGAAAATTTCAGCCTAAGATACAAAATATTTGCATTTCAATACCTGATGACTCTAGTCAGATTTATATCTTTTTCTACTGCCCAGCACTCAGAATAGAGTCCTCTTGCAATAAATGAAAAGCATTAATTGAAGTATATATTCAAATACTGATTTGGAAAATTCTGTCAAATTTTTAAATTTCTGATACACATGTTATGGTATCTGTTCTTGAACAATAGTTTAAAAATATGTTTGTACTCTGCAGGTTTTTAATAGAGATCTCAAGTGAAACACCTTGAATAAACAGGGAGAACAGTTGTCTGTGACTGTTGGTTTAGAGGCACACTAAGATCCTATTGTGTTTGACTCCCAATTATTAATGTCAATAAACACTTAAGAATCAACCCGGATCATATTTCTTGGCTGCTAATAAAGCAGCAAAGTCATGATGCTCTGTTTTACTGAAAACCCTGCATAAAATCTCTGATTTGTGGAATAAACCATAGACTGCTGGCAGACCTTTTAAAAGAAAATTCTGCTTACAGTTTACCCCTTGTTTGTGCTGAAATGCATGTCAGTACTTTGTTCTAGGTTTCTGAGCATCAGGTGATCAGCATATCAGCATAACAAGATACTGACAAACCTGCCCTCTAAAGTTTGACATTGGGTCAAGTTTTAGGAGTTTAGAAGATACCTAGGACTTGAAGAGTGCACTCTGTTCTACATACAGCGCACGTGGGAGTGAACTGAGAAAGCAAATAAGAAAGGGGTAACTAATATTTCTAAATCACAGCACTAACCACTTTGATACAAAAAGATAACATGCCACTTTAATTCCCTTCTTCTTACATTTCCTTTCAAAGAACAGATGTGGAGTCTGACTCTTGCTATCACATATTATTACTATTCAAGTATGAGGGACAAGGTATGACAGTCATTTTTACAAAGAGACCACAGAGATAGAGTTTGGCATTATTTGCTGATTTTTTTCCTGTGATCTCTCAGAGTTAAGAGTAGGATATCTTTGCTGATTAATTGAGTATTCAGCCCATGTCATTTGTTTATTCTGTAGCTTACATAGGGATCAGAAGAGCCTCTTTTTCTTGGTACCCTGGAAATTTTCTATTCTTATTGGTGGCTCATACATAGAGCCTCACAGTTTTGAAGTGAGTATGCTGTGTCAACCAGCAAGCAGCCTTGACTGCTGAATAGTAGAGTAGGATTTTTGAAGATGCAGTCCTGGCTAATGGAGTTTCCCACAGAGCCAGTCTCTGGCAGATTGAAACTTTGGGGCCAGCCAGTCTTTAACAGCAGAGTCAGTTTGTAGCTATTGTTCCGTGTTTGTAGGGAAGTACAAGCAGCAACAGTGTCTTGTAATGTTAGAGTGTAAATATAAGGAGGAGGAACATTGTTTGTGAGAACATAGGAAGAAGCTGATAAGCAGATCAGGAAGAAATCAAAGTTTTGAAAATGAGTATTAAGCCTTTTGAAATAAGATTAAGAAATCTCACAGATATACATTATGTTCAGTTGGATGATTGTTTGGTATAATTTTTCTTCTGTCAACTTACAGTTGCAAGCTACTAAAGTTTAGATTTTAGCATGAAGGGAAAAAAATTCTTTTTTTGGTGGCACAAATGCTGTCACCCTCTCAGGCCACCCAAACACTGTTGACACTGTAGAATTTTATGAGAAAAGCCCACCCAAACATATGGACACTGTATAAGGACAGGCAAAATTTTGACCTCAGAAAGAATGCTAATTTAATAAGATATTAATATAACAGATATGCCTAAAAATCACATTGCCAGTCTGAAGTGTTAAAACTCATGACTGGCTTGAAGTGATGAGCGTTTTCTTTTTTAAACTAGCATCTCTTCTATTTGCTGTCCATGCATAGGCTTTTTAGAGTTCAGTCGCGTTTTATTTCTAGCCTTGAGGAAAGGAAATTTCACTCTAGTGTCTATGCTAATTCAATATTGATCACATGAATATGAGAATCAGGAAATTTAAAAGAAAGTTTTGAACTACTGTGCAATTCCATGTTTATTGGCAATACTGAGATAACCGAAGGCAAAGAATCTAGCATGAACAGGAAAAGAGATGTGTGTTGCTGTTTGGAGAAATAGGTTTTATTTCTGTAGGGATGCATCAGGGCATGCAAAGCTTTGTGTTGTAGCACCTTGTGAACAAGATACTGTCATGCATATAATGAAATATTAGCATCTAAGCTCAGATTCACTGTTTGTTTCTATGTAGCTTCAGGCAACAGTTCAAGAGCATTAATTGTGGGATAGTGAGAAAATACGCTTGAGAAAAATCAGTGCAATTTCCCCTCCCCCCAGTATTCCTCCAATTACTAAATACTGCACAGAAAACACAAATACACATTTGAAGACATGACCCTATTTTTTTTATTATTTTGTGTGTGTGTGTGTGTGGTTTTTTTAACCCTGGAAAGGAGCTGTTACTGCATCTGCTGAGACAGCCAGCAGTGGGACCTGGCCCATTACACTGGTGCTCTGATATTTTAAGCGTGCTGAGAGGCACAGTTGCCATAGATTCAAATCTGTTTGTGAGGTTAGTCTGTTAATGATAAATCTTACAAAAACGATCCTATCCCCTGTTGAAACCTAGTATCTCAGTGACATTGGCACAAACACAGTAATTCTTATTTGTAGTTTTAGTGTGATGTTGAGTGTTGATTTGAGTAAACTCCTTAATAACAAGCTATTTATGTATCTTTATAACCACTTGCTGTTTCTTTCATGTGTTGTGGCAAAAATATTTTTTGTGTAGTTTACTGACATTTTTTCATGGTCCAAAATAATTGCTTTGAGAGGCAACTTTCATAAGATTCTTAAGCAAATGAAAAGATAGAATACAAGCTAAGAAAGGTATTAAGCTTCTTATTTTAATCCTTCCTAAATCATTTAAATGTGTGTATATTTGCATGTGAAAGCTGCTGTATTATCATTCCAGTAGAATTGTTGATATAAATAATGTTACTCACTGTCTAACTTATTTTGGTTTTAGCTGCAGAAACCTCTCTTGAGAAGCAGCCAATTACTATTTAATTGCTCTAGGATTTTACAAATGGAGATGAACCCATTAATGAATCATTCATTGCTCTGAACTGATAGGATTGCTGAACTGCCATATAGTCTAGAATTGCCATCTTAGAAAAGAAAAGTTAAAAAAGTTAACTGTTTTCAAGAATAATACATATATATGCATGTATATATATATAAATGCTAAGAACTTCCTGGTTGGTGTTGAAAACCTTTATTTTTTGGAGAATAATGATGATACTCCCGTTCCATCATATTTACATTTGTGATTATGTACCATAGCACAGCTTTCGTGAATTACAGGCTGCAGTGATGGGAAAGCTAGTGGTGTTTTCAGACATGTTAAAAAGGTGGTGGGACAGCCTTGCACAGAATGATTGAGACCTAAGGGTTTGCCACATTGAGTGCAGGGGAGCATTCAAATGTTCTCGAGCAGATAGTAAGGAAATGCAGCAAAACTTCAGCTTGGACAGATATGTCAGATATGCAGAAGTGCTCTTAATTTATTTTGTAATGTTAGAACTTGCAAAAAATTGTCAATGATAAAGAATTGGTTCTAGCTATTCAGCTTCTTTTCTGTAATCCATTTTGATTTCTTGCTTTGTATATGTGAGCAGAAACCTAACTCAAAATTAGATGGTAATCTGGACTTAGTGGTTTTTCCAGGAAGATGTCAGTGAGAGGACAAGGATTTGCAGCTAATGAGAAAGTAGAATCAAGCCTTTAGTCAGCATGCTAACTTCACAGACACTAATGCCTTGAATGTGTTTCAAGTTTCTATGGTCATGCCCTTACGTACTTGACAGAGGAGAAATTCAGTCAGGCTTGGAGTTTTGAGGAACTCCTAGATAGAAATTTCATTCCAGATGACCAGGTTGTCTCTTGAAAAGCTGACATCTCAACAGCAGAGAAACCCCTCAAAGGCCTAGCAGTGAGAGAGGCAGCTGTACAAGTGCAGGCTGCTTTACTGAGGACCAGGTGTCTTATCCATATGTTAAAGAGACGGAGGAAAGTCAAGAGGAGGAAGGGAAAATGAAAATTGTTATCGTAGAGCAGCTCTCCAGCACTTTATTGAAAGAATGTTGGGTTTTTTTTGTTTGGTTGCTTTTTGTTTGGTTGTTTTTGTTTTGGTTTTTTGTGGGTTTTTTCCTTGGTTTTGAGGTTTGTTTTTGTTGTTGTTGTTTTAATTTTATTTTTTTGCTCATCTAGGGTAAAGTTACTCATTAGATATGGAGAAGTCCAAATTTGCTCCAAAAAATGCCTGCACCCAGACTGAAACGTAGCACATACCAAGTGACAAAAAAGCATCAACTAAGATGTAAAATGAAAAAATGAAATAAAAAAAATCCTGGTTTTAATTACATTAAATTATTGTGTAAGGGAAACAGGATAAGAGGATCATCTTAGTCCAGGAAGAAGTTATAATGTCTTGATGCCTCTTTAGTGTGTGTTAGTGTCTGCTGCTAGCTTGACTTGCTGAAGGACAGAAAATCTTAACTGAATTTTGCAGCTTACCAAAAGTGCAAGAACTATTTGATCTTACCTGTTATCCATATAGGTGTAGCCAAGATAAGTTGCCCTGCCCCAGTGTGAGAGATGTCTTCAGGCTCTGTTGTAGTGGAGAGTCTATGGTGCAAGTTACTGCCTGTTGATGGAGTTCCAGTTGCAGGGCTTTGGTCACGACAGCTCCAAAAATGTGATAGTCAGAGTCATGCATTAGAAGAGAAGGCCACACAATTCTGCAGGAGCCTTCTACCAAAGTTTTACTAACACCCCTTTCTTCTCCCTTGTCCTCCCTCCCTCTTCCTCCTGCCCCATTGAATAGAATAGCTTGGCAGCTCTGTAACTGTTGATTGGGTGTGTTAATATCTTATACCATATTGTCCTGAAAAACAGCTCAAATGTTTGATAGTGAACCATGGACTGTATTATCTACAGGATGTTCAGATATTCCTGAAAAATGAGTTAAATTTCTCAGAGGCCAAAGTTTCTAGTATGGCAGTGATTTCTGAAAGCCTAGTCAGATGCAAATGTTATGTGCACAGTAACTAGGCAAGTAGTTAGTAACAGAATTCTTAAAAATACAGCTCTGGTTTTATTGATCAGTATAACTGGGAGAAACAGTTGTTTTGTCTGGAATAGTTTTCATGGGTATGTCATGCTGAAGAAAGGATTTAAGATTCTACAGACGGTAAAATCACATCTTAAATCAACATGGGCCACTTGAGGAATTGATTTTTAATTTTAAGAAATAAATCTGAGAAAAGACATGGAGAATAAAATACATTGATTTCCAGACTGTCTGTGTATGCTTACATTCCATCTACTCTACTTCTGTATTTTTGTCTATGTGGTCTTGTTTTTATGGGGGAAGTTTTCTTTCAACACTTGCACAGTTTCGTGTTTATCTAAGAAGCACAAGTATCTACTGACAAAAAACCCCTTTATTTAGAATTATGTCAGGAAATCCTTTTGGTAGAAAGCTGTACAAAGCCAAGAAGCCCCAAAACTATTAAAAAAATCATAATTTTTCAGTCTCTTGCTTTGCTATACCTGGTCAGTTCTAACTTAATTTTAGAAAAATTTCAGTGTTTCCTTCATGTCTGATTTTAACTTGAAAATAGCAGTGTTTCTAGTTTTATAATCTAAACTTGTTGAATTGGTTTTGGTCAGAAACGATTTATACAGGGAATTATTATAATCTGTGATATTTTAAATAGTAATGTTTACCTGCTTGAATGAATTATGATGGCAGATTCTTGTCATATTTATAATTTTATTTGCCAGACATATGCATATTCTGTAAGAGTAGGATAAGTTTAAAGAAAACTTAATATTGATCAGTAGATCTGCCTTATGTATATTTCTCTAATATAATTGGTCAGAAACTCATGGTTATGAGAAACTTGTGATTATGGCAGGTGTTACTGGTGTATTGAAATGTGTCCACTTCACCTCAAATACATAATTGCAGTGTTGAGAGAGTACTAATATAACGACTTGGCAAAAAAACCAAACAAACAACAGAATCAATCCTTAAACTACTGTAAATCAGTTCTTATAATAGTTCCTCATGGAATGTTACTGTGAATTCTATTTTTCATTCTTTCTTTAAGGCTCCCTTGTATTCAATGAGGAAAAAGAAGTTCAACAGATCACACACAAGAAAAGGTAGGGTGAGATTTTTTGTGTGGGTTTTGTTGTTATTTTTTTGGCTTTTTTTAAATAACCTTGGAAGTATTTGTTCTTGGCCATTTGTATTTTTCTAAATTGAGTGTTATACAGTGATCTGCAGAGTGCTTTATCTGTCTGAATTTCAGTCAATACAAGTCATTCTGATGTGCAGTTGTTAGTTCTTTCTACAGTAAGAATAAATATCAGGGCCCACTGTTAAATTGTTTGTGTTGCGGTTTCCTTTTTGCTCAAGTTAGTGTTGCATTTTTGAGAGCAGACTTTCTGGATGGAACTAAATAACATGGAATTTGAAACACATTCTTAAATATTCATTATTTATTTAAGCGTATAATTTTGACGTTTTATACTTTGTATTTCCAACCTGTGTATGTCCATCATTTCTTCAGTGGTTGAATTAGTTGAGTAATTACTTCCCTTTTTATTGAGTAGTTGAGCAATTAGTAGAATAATCATTAAAGTAATTACTACTTTGTTGAGTAAGAGCAATCTTGGTAGTGAAAATCCATACATGTTAGCAGATCCAAATGTGAGTGCTTTTCTGGTACAGAACTGGTTTGGGTGTTTCTGTGTCCCCAAATTAATTTTGAAACTGATTCAAACTGTGTTGTGTTATGTATTTGTGTTGAGGTCAGGGGTAAGAAATTAAGCATCTCCTTCTTTTTAAGAAGAATCATCAGGGAAAAGTTCAATAATTGAGCTGCTCTTCACATTTGGTAGCATTTCACCCTCCCTACATTGCTTGAAAATTAAGCATATGTGAAATATAAAATTGAGGAAGGCTCAACACTGTTTTCATATAAATTAGATATATAGGTATTATATGTATGTGAGGTATGATATGCAAAAGTAAGCTTAGTTCATTAGTGCAACAGACTGCTCACAAACATCTGGGCACTGCACCTACTACCTGGAATAGCTGTGTCAGCCTTACTTGTGCATTGTGGGCCACAAAGATGGATTCTGCCATTTGCCATCCCTGGTCCCCTGTGGCAGGTCCTGTGCCAGGCCCTGTGCCACTGCCTTATTTACTCTGCAGAGTACCGTTTGGCTCAGGTCAGTTGTAAAGAAAAGGCAAACTCCGTGAGCTGGGCAGCCGAGTAATTGACTGTAATTAGAAGCTCTTAACACTCCAGGTGGGTATTGGATCATTTAGAGTAAGACAGCTTGACTGCTAAAAATGTTGAACCTGTGTGACTCACACCAGACTTAGTCCAGTGGGTTTCTGTGACAGTTGCTCATAAATTTGTACATGAGAACTACTCGTACTCCAAAGCTGCACACTTGATTCAGTAGAGCTCTTCAGTACAAACTTGAGTGACTCAGTGAATGGGAGCTTCAGTTCAGAAAGGTGTGTTGTCAGTGGAGTGGAACTCTGGTGTTGGCATGATGGTACTTATTTCTCCGTATGCTTGAAATGTGATCATAGGAAAAATCAAAGCCCTGTTTCTGGCTTTCAAGTGTACTTCAAAACCAGCAACATTTAACCTACTGACAATCCCCACCCCCCATATCCATGATCTGATGGAGGGTATGGTCCCCATTATGATACAGTAGACTTAACTTTGTGAAGCCTTCAACTGGTTGTGTAGTATATATGTGGTCTTTAGGTCTCCCTGTGGCTTCTTTGGAGAAAACCTGAGTTTGTTCTGCTCAATATTTTAACTATCACCCAACTTGCTTCTCTAGGAGTCTTAGACATTGTGTACTTGAAAGATTGCTTATGGATGGACTTTGAGAATAGCTGTATTGACTATATGTGGCTGACAACACAGATGTGGCTTACATCACGAGAGCATGGTCGTGGTAGTATGAGAAATTCTCAGCACTTGGAAACAATTCTTGGAAAGAGATCTTGTGTTCTGAGTGTTCTTTTGTGACATCTGACTCTTGACTTTTGCACTCACTGCCTGCTGTTAGCATATTATCAGCTATAATGTCCTCACAGTTTACATTCTTTTTGTAAACCTTTAACACATTTAAAATCCTACATAACACTTCATTCAGGAGCATATTTTTGGATTGTCACATGTAATGTGAAGGACCACAACCTCTCCCATACTGATTTACATGGCAAATGTAAGCATATTATCTAAGTAGCTGACAGAGACTGCTGCAAAGGATATAGAAATCCTACCAGATAATGGCTGGAGTTCTTTCCAGACATCAAGGATTTTTGTCAAGCCTTTGCATTTACAGTCAAGCTGGCTAATAATATAATGTATCTGAGTTATCTGTGGCTTGCTGATTAGTTTTGTCTTTATATGAAGACATTTGAAAAGGATCTTAGTGGTACAGAGAGTACCTAAAAATCCTATTTGGAAAAATAAAGTTTCTCAACATAGGCTTTTGATTGGTTTAAACTGTTACTGGGCCTTTCACAAATCTTTCAGGTTTCTGGAAACAGTCCTTGGCTCCATTTCCTTGCAGTATTTTCCCTGAGTACTGCACTGCTCTATTTCACTTTTACAGTTAATTGAAGTGGTTGGAGGTCAGCCAGTTTGACAAGACAGCTACAGCCAGGCCATTTTATAATCCTGAGTTACTTAGCATTGAAGATTTTCTGCAGAGATTTTAGTATTGAATTGGAATGACTCTCCATATATCCAGAGTATATTAAATGTTTGTGTTTAAAGGAGCAACTGGTAGGCCAGGAAGTATTTTATCTACATTGAATTAAGATTGTTCTAATTGCCTACATTGGCAGTCGGGCAAAGGATCATGCAGCCTAGGGGAATTGAGAGTGAAGTAAGTGTTGTTTTCAAGAATTCTAGCCCTGCAGCTGGCCTGTCCTTCCAGTTGGGGAAATGGGGGCTGTTCTTCATGGATTTAGGCTGCAGGGAGAAAGGGGGTCCAGGTAACAAAATATCATAGTTGTCATTGGCTGTATAATTTCACTGCACTATGGAGTATTTGAATAAAAGGCTCACAGTTACACCTTAGCATTAAATTAGTAATCAAATTTAGTCCTTAATTGTAGCCCTGTTTAGAAAATGAAACTACTAATTACAGCTATTTTTTTTTTACTTGAATTAATTTTTATAGAATACTGAAAAAACAATCAAAGTAAGATACAAAAGAGTCAAAGGTTAAAAACGTTTCTGGATACCATGTGTTTTAAGTCTCCTTTGGAAATAATTTTATATAATTCTTTTGAGTTTCAGCATGCTCTAGGAGTTGAGCTCATAGTTGTTCTATGTTGTATTTTCTCTGGCTCATTTATAACAATCTCATAACTTTCTATTCTAACTTTAGTTAGACCAACATCCAAAAATAGTAATACCTTAAAGTGGCTTCAAAGATAAATCACTGTATATAACTAAAATAGGGTTATTAATAGAAATAATGGTATAATAAGAGCACTTACTGCTTTTCATAAGTTTGTGATGAACAGTGACATACAACTGCAACAACAAAAAACCCCAGATGTTCTGAAAATATAGATTTCTGTATAAATTTAATTTTCCAAGGCCTATGACTGTTAGTATTACAAAAAGGCCTTACTCAAAATACCAATTTTCTGCATAAATAATTGCAATAGTTTTCTCTGAAACCTTGTGTTCTCCCAACAGGGAACTATAAAATGGCACAGCAATGTGAACCGGGTTTACCTCCTTACCGGTGGCAGTAAATGGTATTCTAGAAAACCTAATAAAGTTGATGATAATTAGAATGAAGACAATAAAAATCTCAGTAAAATTATCATTTTGTTGAAAGTAGGCCTTTCAAGAAGCAGGGAAATGGGCTAGAGAAGGAGAGTTTTTGAACATGCAGCAGAGCCTTTCCAACATACTGTTGTAATCTGGGAAAAGAAGATAGATGTCTGTGTTTTCCAGCCTAGCAGGTTGTTCTCGTTGGCTTAAAGGCACTTCAGATAATTCCAAATGGGCATTTGTGGAATAAAGCCAATACCAGCCCTCTGGAAACCAAACAACAAAATGGGATTTCTTGAGTTTGCTGGATCCTTGGGTCATATCTTATGCTCTCTGGGGTCTTAAGTCATTTTTCTGATTCAGTCAGCCCAAAGTTATCTCCATTTGCTTGCATCCAGGGTATCTGAAATATTTTATTCAATATACAGTGCCTCAAAATATGATAGTTAACTTGCCTTTGGAAGACCAATATTCTGTTCAAGAAAAAAATAGTCTGCATCTGATAAGCATGAGGCTAATGACTGAAACCTGAAGAAACCCCCTGTCTTCTGGGTAGGTCTGGGACCTTTTCTGCAAAGAGTGAGTGTCTCAGCTCATCTCCTTGATACTCAGATGTCTGAGCCACTTTCCTGTTCTTGCTATGCAAGTGGTAAGATTGATAGGTGCTTGTTATTATACCACAGCTATTTGAACCCACTTACAAACCTTTCAACCAGGAAAATAAGAATGAGGTACACAATCCAAGTTTTTTAGGATACAGACAATGAAGGGGAGAGAAGAAGAAGTAGCTTGATCAAAGCAGGAGTGAGATTTCCTGTGTTTGGATCCTGGTTTGTTGCTTTTGCATGGCATGTGCAGCACTGGAGGGAAGGTAAACTCCACGTAATAAAAAGGTATATATTTTAGAATGTGACCATTTTATCATATCTATATCTTACATTTATATTTCCTGGCTCACACATGAACTCTTGTGCTTAATGGACTCTGACAGCTATATCAGACTCATGAGTTAGAGGATGACATAGCTACTGAGGTTGGCTAAGTGTGATGCCTTTTTGCTTTTGAGGTCAAGCTCAAGATAATGTTTGAAGTCCTCCATTAAGATTGAGCTCAATTTTATTGTATGGTTTGTTGAAGATGAGTAGATTTTTTTACTTATTTTTGCAGGGCTTTACAGAAGCATGGAAGGAAGTAGGTGTATTAACTGGATTGTGTTCAGCAGTTCACAGAAATTGCAGCCCATGATTGATAGCTTTTGGTTTTCAAAGCACTTATCTTAGCTGAGGATGTTCTGAAAACTTTTCTAGCCATATCACATAAGTTAAAGGAGCAAAATCAGTCTTGTGGTGGTGTTTTTGAATTCTACAGATCAACCTTTTTCCCCCCTCATCCTTCCATGTGTCAGTATTTACTTTTGCAGTTTCTAGTTTGAGCCTGATGGGTTTTTTTGTTTGCTTTTTATAGTGTTGGAAAAAAAGTTCTTTAGAAATATTAATCTTCTGAAAAGGTTTTTAGTGATCCTCTTACTAGAGATCACTCAAGCGGTGATTCAGTCTTCAAATTTAGTGAAGCATAAGGCATCCGACCTCCTGATGTAAATAATGAACTCCATATCCCACTTCTGTCAAGCTATTCAGAAAAGAAGGATTCATCTATGCTTCACTGGGTAGGCAATGAGAGTCTTCTCTACTGAAACATTTTTTGTAGGTTAAACAACTATCAAAATAAAAACATCAGATTTTTCTTTATGATTATTTTTTTAACACTTATGTTTGTTAACTAGTAAATAGCCTCTAGCATGTGTCTGTTTAGACTTCTTAATAGAAATCCTAAATGTAATTATTTGACAGAAGTATAGATAGTTTTTCCATGTTAAAATCATAGTTAACTCCAAAGGAAGACAGCAGTGCTTAGAATAATAGCACTGTTCTATTGGGGCATGCTGAAACTCGTTAACAGTACATAGGGGAAGGAGCCAATACTGTGTATAAAACATTAACTTATGCTTGACACCTGTGTGTAATTGTGTGGTTCAAAGAGAAGAGCAGGAGAATGGGCAGAGAAACAAAGACAAAATAACGAGTATGTAAGCTTGTGTATGATGTTATTTTCAAGTGAGCTTTTATGTAGCTTTACCACACTACCACATGATGGGTGTGGAAGGCCTGTGATGCTTCCACAGTACTCAGGAGTAACAGCAAAGTTGCCTTCTGAGAAGAACAGATCTTACAGTGGCAAAATTGCATGACTGTCTATGTTGTACTACAGAAAAGCAGAAAACTTCCCTTGAGAGGATTCACCTGAGACTGCACAAATGTCTCCCTGTATTCACTGTGGTGATATACTCTATACTTTTAAGCAGTGTAATCAACATTCAGTTATCCATGACTAGTTTATCTGGACTGTGCATTTCCCGGCTGCCAGTGCCTGATTCAGGTATCTCCCAGCAGTGCTGAGCTAGATGGGGTGGGTCCTGGCTTCTCGGGTTCACCACAAAGAGAAACGGTGGCCCTGCTCTCTGCTTGTCTCAGATGTGAATGCAAGTACCTGACCTTTGCACAAACTGCAGCCTGCTCCACTAAGTCTGCCAGAATGAAACAGACTTTGAACAGAGCTAGCCAGTGCCATTACTTAACTCCAGGAACCAGAAACATAAAGAACTATACTGTGGTAGTTTAACATGTTAACCATATTAGCTGATACCCATATTAGCTGTGTTTGTTAGCTCCAGCATGGCATTAGTTCCACGGGAAATGAGGCATTTGTGCAGGGCTGTGCATGCCCTAACACTAGGGCACCTTGTCCTCTGACTTTTGGAGATTTTGTGTTGTGTGACTGTGGGGAGATGAGCAATTTTTGATGTGAGTCTGAACTGAAACAGCCCAAAATAGTACAGGGTTGCCAAGTATTTCTGCATGAATCATGTAAGTTCTTATTGCCAAGGCCACTCCCTACCTAGACATACGGATGCACTGTGCTCTGTGTCCGCACCACCAAATGGAGCACTGACAGTGTATGGGAGTCTGGCATCTGGGAACAAGCAGTGCCTCTTTCCACTAAAAGAGTCAGGAATAACTAGGAGTGAGTAGGACATGAAACAGAAAGTAAAAGGCTACTTCAGAGTCCTCTCCGGAAGAGATGTATGATCAGAGAACACGCTGTATCTCATCCAGCAAGCTTTTGGTGTGCAGAGCTGCACACCTCCATTCTGGTCTTGAAAACTCTCATGTTTGTGCTGGACGTGTTTCCACAGGATAGATGGCTACACCCACTTGTCTCCAAATACATCATGACATCTATCCCAACATACTGCCAGTTGTCATATGTGTAATCAATTCTGTAGTTTACTTTCAGCTGTTGCAATTGATCTTCATATGTAGATAGGTCTGCCCTTTTTAATGACATGCAAACAATGTGTTCAAATACAGATCAAGATTAGCTTAGGGCTAGCTGTAAATTTAATTTCAAGAAAGACTTTTTCCAGGGATGTTTGTTTCATTAGAGGTTGCCCTCTTCAGCCAAATTAACTTTTGTGGGAGGGTATGCAGCTAACCTACAGGATGAGCAGGTATTTATAGATCCATCGGGTTGATGTTTGTTGCTAAGTTTTGTGTGGGGGTTTTTTGTTTGTGTGATGTTTTTGTTTTGTGTGTTGGAGTTGGGGTTTTTTGCACATTCATAGCTGGCGTGTTGAAGCAGAGCAGGAACTGATGCTCAGGATGAGATGTGTGCATCTGGAGAGTTGCAGAGAAGTGCAGCAGTGGGCAAGGAGAGAAAGGCTAGCACAAGATTGGCCATGCCCTGTGTCATTACTGCCTCTGCTCCCAGCATACTAGAATTAACTGTCACAAGTAAAAAGTAATGTCTGCCCTCTCAGATCTTCAGTGGAAAATACTTTGTTTCCTTTTTAAGTCCAGCTGCATCAACCAGCTGAAATTCAACCTTTTCTATAGTTCAAAGTAAGGCTTTCATACTGTATCTGTATCTAATTTAGCTGTTGATTGTTTTCAGGCTATGGAATAAGAATTTAAGAATATTTTTCATATCATTGATTTTATGGATTTATCTAGATCTATGCCTGTAAGCAAAACAAGCAAGAAGGTCTAAATACCACACAACAATGGATATTAAAATCTGCCTGTGGGATCTAGGAGCACAAATCTCACTGAGGGATTGGTTCCGAATTACATGATTTAAAAAAATTGACAGAATATTACAATGACATGCCACATAAGTATGGATTCTCCTGAAAACAAGGAGTCACTTCCTCATTCTGACCCTTCTGCTGTCACCAGGCAGGTTCACAAATTCCTTGTTCCAGGTTGGAAAATTCACAGTAATTATGGCTCTCTTCTACTCCATACATTTGTTTTAGCAAAATATGTATATCACACAACCATCAAACAGAGTAAGTTATTAATATAAATTATGAGAAAAAAAATCTTCAGACATATTTCAATTATTGCTTCCATTTCTTTGCTCCTTACATTATTCTTTCTCTCCCTACTTTCCTGGCAGACTTTTAGTTGATCTGTACAACAGGAGAAAAAGCCCAGCTTCTTAAAATTCAGATTAGTATGACAAAGTATTTCTTTAACCACTCTCTCTTAATCTATTTGTGCAAGAGAGCAAGGGTCACATGAATATTTGATGTTAGATCCTGTGGTCA
This sequence comes from Apus apus, assembly GCF_020740795.1. Taxonomy (NCBI): domain Eukaryota; kingdom Metazoa; phylum Chordata; class Aves; order Apodiformes; family Apodidae; genus Apus; species Apus apus. The sequence continues at coordinate 32,263,639 of NC_067285.1, forward strand.
GACTTCTGATTTCAGAAAGACTTAATAGTTAACCTTCCTTCAGGACTGCAAGTGGTGCTCTTGGTGTAGTGTGTTGTAAGAGGGATGGGTTCCCTTGCTGCTCTGGATGCAGCTTGCAGCAGCACTCTGAGGGGTGGGTGTAATTATTTCAAATGAACATGTGTGTTCAGAGAAGTAAGGAACAGTTGAAGAATCAATATGATCAGTTCACTAAGTAGCTCTAAAGTTTACACATGGTGTCAGACTTGGAATACTGGTGAGATGACCATGAAGGCACACTGGAAATTTTATGCCAGAGGCTACTTTTTATTGTTTAGGATTCCTGTGAGAAAAAGACTGACAACTAAAATATAATTATTTTCAAGCTTTGTTTGGAGGTTTTGCTAAAGGCAAATGGAGCCTTCTAATGAAGGTGAACTATTCATTTGGCACTTCGTAGTTTGTAGAGCAGCCTTTCTTATTTGGAAGGGAAGAACTTCAGTTTGCTGATGTGTTTTTAGTTAGTTGGAAACCTTTCTGCTTTTGACAGAACAGCCAGAGGGAGAGGAAGGTTTGGCTGGTGTTTGTACAGTCAGGCTGCAGTGCGGCTGTGCCAGGCTTGCTGTGTCAGCCAGAGTAAATGTTGTTTTGTAAATCACTTTCCTGTTGGTGTGTTCAGGTCTGTCTCTGACAAAGCTGAATGGGCTGTCTCATATAGCCTTGTTTTTCACAGAATCATTGGGGCTGGAAGGGACCTCTGGAGATCTAGTCTAACCACCCTGCTCAAGAAGGGTCTATTGGAGCATGTTAGTCAGGGCCATGTCTGTTCAAGTTTTATTACCTCCAAGGTTGGGGACTCCACAGCTGTTTCTGGGCAGAATGTTCTAGCATTCAAACCTCCTTAAAAAAAAGAAAAAAAAAAATAAAAAAAAAAAAAATTGCCTCTTGACATGTCCCCTGAGAAGAATCTGTCTCCATCTTCTTTCTCCCACCACAGGTGTTGATAAGATCCCCCTGAAGCCTTCTGTTCTCAGAACTGAACAATTCCAGCTCTCTTAGCCTTTCTTAATATGATAAATGCTCAAATCCTTGATCATCTCTGTGGTGTTATACTGGATGCTCTCCACTATGCCCATGTTTCTACAAAGCTATTTTCCAGCCATTCAGATCCCAGCCTGTACTGATGCTTGGGATTATTATTCTTCCTCAGGTACAGGGGACTTCCTTGAAATTCATAATGTTCCTGTTGGTCCAGTCACAGTCCCTCTGAATGGCAACATACCATCTGGTGCATTATCCATTCCTCCCCCTTCTGTATAACCTGCAGGCTTGCTGAAAGTGCACTATGTCCTATCATCCAGAGCATTAATGAAGGTGCTAAATTGTGTTGGTCTCAGTATCAACCCCTGGGGTACTCTGCTAGTAACCTGTCTGCAGCTGGACTTGCTGCCAGTTCACCACATTTTCCACTTACCTGGTCTGTACTTATCAGTTAGTCAGTGAGGATGTTATGGGAGACAGTGCTGAAAGCCTTACCAGCATCAAAATAAACAGTATCTATTGGTTTTCCCTCTCTTCCCATCAGAGAGGTTGTCACGTTGGTCAAGCACATTTTTCCCCTTTGTAAATCCATGCTAGCTCCTGCCTATTGCCTTCTTGTCCTTCCTATGTTTGGAAATGGCACCACCTTCCCTGTGAGTGAGGTGAAGCTGTGCAGCCTATAGTTTCCAGATCTTCCTCCTTGCCCTTCTTCATGGAAGGAGTGACACTTGTTTTCTTCCAACCCTATCCCAGTGACCATGACCTTTCTTAAAGGTGATGGAGAGTGGCCTTGCAATGATATCACAGAATCACAGAATGTCCCTGGAAGAGACTTCCAAGATCATGCAGTCCAGCCCTAGAAGCTCCCTCAGCACTATTGATTAAGGAAAATAGGGGAAATGGTACTAAACTGAATGGACTGGGTTTTTTGACAGCAAGATACCAAATAAATTTTTTATGCTTTAATGTATTTTTTAAAGACCAATAATTAGAATTTTATGCATTGAGTTCTTCAGGGAAATATCTGCAATCTGGGTAAGAATTTTCCTGTCTTTGAACTGCATGTAGGAAAAAGTGATATTCCTTCTGTTTTACAAAGAAGGGTGAACATATGCAAACTCATTGAGACGGATTATTCTCAAGGTTAATTGAGATATATCAGTCTGCATTAGCTTCCTCTCTTACATTTTCTGCCTGATTACCAATTCAAAATGGTCAAATACATGCACCTTTTTTCAGTTCAGTTTCTCTTAGGTTAGAGATTCCAAGAAAGAAGGATTTAGAAGCTTTGGTTCAAGGCTGAGACAATTACAAAACTGTAGAAACGAGTTAGTTACTGTCTCATGGAGACCTAACGGGGGGGTGGGGCATTCAGAATGACTCCCTGCAGTTCTAGTGCTTTGAGTGTCCTTGGTGTGCTGGCACTTCTCATGTGGCTTTCCCTGTTTGCACAAACTCAATTTCTTTCGGGAAGAGTCCAGAATTTTGGGGCAGTGAGGTGAAATAACTTTGTGATCTGAACTGTGGATTACTCCTGTCTGTAGCATTGTAGTTGTGTCTTAGGAAAATAAAAGATTTCTGAGAGATATCTGAGAAAAAACAGGAGTTCTGAGACTCACTGGGCAACTGCTAGTTCTTAACTTATTAGCTAGAGAAGATTACACATGAGAGCTCCTTTTCTATATTTACTTGGTGCTATTTGTGAAGTACCTAATTTCAGGAATAAGGGCTTGAACTTGATGAGCCAAGCATCTCTTTTTCAATAAAAATGTGTACTTCCACCCAACATTAGTGGGAATTTCATGTTCACAGCAGCTTCAAACTCAACTTTTCATGTCCATCCTTACATATTTGGCATGAGCAGGAGCACTGGTGATCATTAAAGAAAAATAATTAAGGGCCTTCTCAAAGAAGTGCACAGGACAAAATGGGGATGTTTGAGAGTATTTGTCATTAATTTGAAAAACAATTTCAGCTGGCAGACTCCTAGATGCATTGTTTGCTTTTGTACACTTGGCCATAAAGGTTTCTGTGTCTGTGCTCTGATGGTGTTAACAGAAGGAAAGATTCAGGATAATGAGCAGCAGATAATGACGAGTATAATTTTAGTACCAAATTATACTTTATTTCAACTTGCAAAATGGTCTGAGTTGTGTGTTTCTACCACTCTGTAATACAAATATTTATGAATAGTATTATTAGGATCTTTGTGTATGACTGCAGACCAAACTTGGCATTTTAGATGTGGAGATGTGAGTAAATTATGGATCGTTGTTTGTTCAACCAGTTCTAACAGTGAAGTGGAATTATGGAAAAACACATGGTAGCCTGGCAAAGGACACACACCACTAGCAAATGAATGCTGAACTGAGAAATTAGGCAGGAAATCAAAATGAGGATTCACTCTAAGGCAACACATGGCACATGATAGAGAGCAAGTCTAGCAATGACTAAAAACTGGCCAAGGATTGTCAGCACCTGGTACTGTAATGTCTGGCCAGCATCCTGCCCTCGGAACCCTAGAATGGCAAGAACATTTTTCTTGTCTCTTTTGAAACATTTTGAGAGCACTAGCTTGCTCAGAAGTTTGTTTTGGTTTGTTTATTTGTTTTTATTTTTGTGGGGTTTTTTTGTTTGTTTGTTTGTTTTCGTTTGTTTGTTTTAAGAAAAAGGTTCCTGCTAGCTGGAAGGAAAACAGAGGGGCTTGGTTGTTTTTGGTTCAGTGTATTGAAAAGGTATTCCCTTTTGTTTCAGCAAGTGTCTGTTATGGGAAATAATGATTGTGTAGTGAATTAAATATCTGAAAGTGAAATATTTTTATTTGAAATACAAGTTTGTGGATTCAGCAATAATCACTACCTGGTATTTGTAACTTAATAAATCTTGCAGTTGTTAGCATTGGAAGGAAATGGAGCTAATGGATTTATATAACAAATTTCCAACTCTTTTCCTGCCTAACCCTGAACTTGGCTTTCTGTATAGACCCTATAAAGACCAGTACTGATACTTCTATCGTGGGCCTTCTCTGCACACTCTCATCCAGATGATCCTTACCTCAAACTCATGTTTGAGTGGCACAGAAGAACTTGGTCCAGTCTGCCACACAGAGTTTAATTTCCACAGAGTGGCATTGTATAATGCCAAAGCTTTAAATAGCTCCTGCTTGTACTGTGTCATTAATACTCATCTGTCAAAAGCAGCAACATTCAGCCAGAAACCATATTGAGACTCTGTGTTTGTGTAATAATTCTTGCCAATATAAAGATAAATTTAAATCTTTCTTAAAGAGTTTTCTTGTATTATTTTGCAAACATTTTCTGTATCCAAAAATCCACGTAGGAACTTCAGTCAGGTTTTTACTATAGTCTTGAAAATTACTTGGATTACTTTTTTACACCAAGCAACAGAATTTCAGTGCCTGTAGCACATGTTGGGAGTAGGATCACCAGCATGTGCTGGAGGGATGAGACCAAAGTGGTGTGGTATTCCAGTGAGACCTGAGTGCATGTTCCTGTGTGACACAGGCTGGCTCTTCTCTCTGGATGCTCCTGGGCAGTTCCTGAGCAGGGTAGAGAACAGAGACTGGAAGATAAGAGGTGTTTCAAGAGCAGAATCTTGGCCTCTAGTTGCAGTGTCCCTGGATGTTTCTAGTGATACACATATCCTGAGAGAGGGTGTCCAAAGTTGCCATTTTATCGAAAAATGTAATTTCTTGCATAGTATCGTCAAGTGTCACAGAAAATTAAACTTGTGGAAATCCATAGGGCTCCTCTATCCTTTGTATCATCTGCTTTCATGTCTTTTGCAGTACTTCATGGCTAGGAAAATGAACCCCTTCACTTGAGCAGAACCCAGTCACAGGTTTGTGTTAACTGTAGTGAGTTCAGTATGGGCTGTGAGAGTCAAGGTTTTTTTTTTCTCACTTTTAGTTTAGATGTAATTTGCATAATCAAACAGAAAATTCAAAAACTATTTTCATGAAAATAATCTGGCAAGGATTTGCATAGTATCTGCTACCATGTCATTTGAGCATGGGATGCAAAATCATGGGGAGCAGGGACAAATTCTCATTTGATAGCCCAGCTCAGCTGTGCTTTTTGACCGTGTGCCTAATAACTCTGTTCTTGGCCTGTTCTGCTGCAGTAGGAAGTGGTACCTAATCCATGGCACTGGAGTGTGGTGATGACATGCACCTCAGTGAACCATTTACATTCAAGAGGAAGATTGGTTCTCCTCACCTGCATGTTAAACAGAAAGTACTAGAGAGGATTACAAACCACTGAAACTGTCGAAGAGATAAGTAGAAATAAATACAGTTCAGAGCATCATTCAGTGACTGCTGCCAGCTAATACTCTCTGAGCCTCTCTGTTGCTGAGTGGAGCCTTTTCATGGAACATGAGTCAATAAATGTATGAAGTCAGAGGCTGCATCTCAAATGTGTCGAAAGCATGTGCTTTGATAATAGGGCATTTCTGTCCAGAGAGGTTGTGGAGTTTCCTTCTCTGGAGACATTCAAAACCTGCCTGGATGCGTTCCTGTGTAACCTACTCCATGGAATTCTGCTCTGGCAGGGGGGTTGGACATGGTCCTGTGAGGTCCCTTTGTACCCCTAACATTCTGTGATACTGTGAAGTGGTAGGTTTAAGATGAAAGCTGAAAATTGGACATCTTAGTGTGTTCAGTTACTTTAACACCTTGGAGACTCTTTTCCACAAGTGGTAAAGAAAACTTAGTAGAGTGAAATGTTCTTTGCTTTTCCTTTTTTTTTTTAATTGGTGCTGGGCTTTTGTATTATGTTCTAGGCCAAATTATTCTAATACCAGGAGTATTCACTTGACTGTTCTTGACCTTCTCACTGACATTGGCTTTTCTTTGCTGTCTAACCAAAGTAATCTGAAGAATATTCAGGGAAAAATGACCTTTAAATGCCTGCTCTCCTTGGGTAAGGAACTGTAAGGGTTCACCAGCTTCTAGCATATGGTGGGCTTTTCTTAGGTGTCAGTACAAATTCATTTCAGTAAAAGAAGAGAAATGCCTACAAGCTATTTGTGCAGAATCCTGAATTTGGTAGCTAGATGGAAAATGACTTGAATGACATCTCTTTAGTGGGTAATAGTTGGTTACCTGCAAACACATGAAAGGGGGGTTTCAGAACTGCAGCTGGCTAAGCCTGATTTAGAAGTTTCAGTAAAAATGTCCTTACCTTTAGCCTTGTCTTATTTTTGAACACAAAATAGATATGTATTTTAGGAAAAGCTTGATTTAGATTAGAATAAAAAGGAAAACAGCTCATGTAAAAACAGTCATGGGCTGATGAAAGCCCATGTAGGTTAACAAGGGTCTTTGATATTAGTGGAATTAAGACAGTTTCTTATATCAGTACATCTAGCCTACAGGCATCAAAACAAGCTGTGGACTCAATTTGTTTGCAAACTCCTAATTTATAGTTAGAGGATGAAAATTTAATTGAAAATAGAATGGATCAAAACCTTTGTGTTTTCAGTATTTGCAGTCCTTGCTAACCAACCAACCCAAAAGTTGTACTACTTGGGTAGCTTTGAGGTAGATAAAGAAATTAATTAAAATTAAACTAGAGATCAAAAGCTTACAAACCACTCAATCTGCAAACACTGATAAGATATATTTTGTTCCTGCTCTTCAAACAATATGTGTAACTCCTTCAGGGATTTTGTGTTTGCCAACCAGAATAAACAATCAGATTTTTCCTTCCCTTAGAAAGCAGATCAGTGCCAGGAGAGGCAGTGCAGTGGAGCTCCCTCACTTGCAGTGGACGGACAAATGAAAGGCAATTCAATGACACATGGGTAATGTCTGACTGAGGGGTGATGGGAGTTTTCTAAATTTGTCTGTTGTGGTCCATATGTCTCTGCACAAGAACATTGGCCAGAAGTAGCACTGCTCCGTCATGTCACTACAGCGATTTTTGTGGCAAGTGTGCTTTCGCCTGCTTGACCTCCTCATGCTCAGTGTCAGTATCTGATTTATCATTGACTATACAATGTACTGTTTCTGCTTCAGAAAACCCGTGCTACCAGACATTTTTTTAAGTGCTTCTTTCTTTGAAAAAAATAATGTAGGAGGGGAATCAAGGTCAGTGTCTGTGTCCCAGGTGGCCTTGGGGATCACAGAAAAAGAGTCCTTCTGTTTAAAATCAGTTCAAAGAGTCATTCTACCTTTCTAGAGGAGACAAAATGCAAGACTCCATCTCCAGACTGCATCTTAGCTTCTTACAGCAAGATGTGAGGCCATGTCCAGCAATTGAGACTATTTCTGTATAGATAATAATAAAGGACGATTCAGTGATAAGAGTCTGACTGAAGAAATTTTCATACTTGGCAAGGAGGGGTTAGGGGAATGCTGGCACAGAATTATAAGGTGTACTTCAAAAGAATTGGTTTTAACTTTAAAATGTGCATCTTTCTTTTGGCTTTGAATTTGTCTCCCATGCTATGGTGAAGACCAGAATCTCTCTCCTGCATTTATTTGTATGAGAGAAAAAGTAAGGGGCTTTTTGTAGCCTGTTCAAAATACCCCTGTGTTAGGAAGTGGGGCAATACAGATGAATACAGAAAGAAATGGCTTTGAGGAAGGGAACTGGAGGGGAAGACACTGGTGACCTTGAGGAAGGTCTTGTTTTGGATCTCCCAGGCAATTTTGACAGGCAATTAGTTTAGAACAGTCAGACTGACATTGATGACAGTAACTGATACACTGGTGACTTGCAAAGCACGGGATGAATGAAGATGGTAGAAAGGTTAGTAGAAAAGGCTTAAAAGTTCAGTTTTTTATAACTTAAATAATTTCTCATGTACTTGAAGCAAAAGAGCATGAGTTACATTAGAATGCCCCTTCCATCTTAGCACTTTTTTTCCTCCATCTCTTCAGTTACGTCCCTGTTGGCATTCAAGGAGATTTGTTGGTGCTGCGGTTTAGGTTGCTTTTGCGTAAGGGTGATGTTTCTTGGAAAATGTATCTAAAAATATGTATCCTGTAGTTTTGATGAGACAACTTTGAAGCCAAGTTCACTAGCTGAGTGACCCATGCTGTTTCTGCAGAGACAATTGCAGCTTAAGGAGGTAAAAACTATCAGAAGTTTTTGCAGTGTGCCTCAATTATAGCTGTTTAGTCTCTGGACTGTACTCCTAGACCATCCCCACAATATCAACTGCTTGTCAAAGGCATGGGACCCTTCGTTCAGGCTTTGCCCACAATCAAACCCTATACAAGACAATTATTAGTCCTTGCTGAAAGCAACGCCATCCTGCCTGGCAGTGCTTCTGAACAGGTACTTGTGTGTAATCACCACTTACTGCTTGAGCTGTGAATCAAAACTGGGCCTCTCTCAAAAGTGAAGACAATATAGCAATGCTAAAAGGCCTCATTGAAACTGTTTTAGAACATGTGATTAAGGCAATTCTTGCCTTCTCTGTATTAGCCAAAACAACAGTAAAATGAAATAGGTTTTAGGGTTGAATGAGCATTAGAAAAAGGGCTACATCTTGATATGATTCAGTGTGGGATGAAAAGGAACCCGTAAGCTGTCTGCCTATCAGTGAAGACCCAGACTTCTAATGAATTCTTTTCTCTTAGCATTTTGCTTATTATTAAATGTAGCATATTCAGCACAGTGCAGAAAGTAGTAATTTGATTGACAGTTACTTTATGTTTTAACAGGTATACAGATGGGTATCTATATAGGACCTCTGGCAAATTTAATTTGCTTTAGCAGGACTTACTTTTCAAAAACTAATTTTTAAGTAATTTGAAAGTGGACACGATTCATTTGTTTTGAGTATGACTTGGGAAAGTAGTTTTCTTCCCTTAGTTTAGCAGGTGAAAGAGTTAAGACTTTGCCTGCAGTAGATCTATGAATGGTGCTGCAGGCAAAAATTAGCTTAGCAGTTCTTGCTAACAACTCCATCCTTTTTCTTCTGAATTCCACTCTCATCTAGCAGAACTGTAAATTATGTCCCAGTAGAGGTAGGTAAACTGAAGGTCAAAGAGAACTGTAATGTGCTGAATCACATGGCTTCACTTTCATGAAGGCAGGAGGAACTCTGTAAGAGCAGGTCATAAACAAGCTGGAAATTGTGAGTGTCAAAACCCTGTAGAAAAATTACATAACACTTTCCCTGCACTGTTTTTATAGTGAGATGCAGGGGGCATTCTTTTTTAGAAAAATAAGAAGCAGTAGAAATGCCTTGCTGTATTCAAATAACTACTTAGGAAAATTAGGAGTAGAGTCACCCAGTGATTTTATCCGTGGTGCATAAGGCTTCTGGAAAAGCCCGGGGTGTTTTCTTTGCCTTTGTAGAGGCCTCTCTGAGATCAGGTTGAAGAGCATTATAATTTCTGTTGTGTTGCACAAAGATTTTTTTTTCTTTGACCCTGTAGTGAGATGTAATGCAGGAAAAAATTAGCCTTGGCTTTACTGGCATTCCGTAAATGGCACCTTGAATGGTGTTATGTTGCTGCTGCTGCAGTCCACAGGCATCAGGAGAAGGTTGGTGACTGCAGTGCAACATGCCCTGGTGTGGGCAAGCAGTAAATAGATTTCACTTTTTAACTCCTCACAAGTATACCTGCCAAGAGTTGGAGTACTGGTACTTTAGATAGATAGTTTGTATTTCAGAGGAAATGTGGAATGATTAAAGACTTTAGGATCAGATTTTTGTCTTCAGCTTTGCCATTTGCTCGGTCAGTGATGAGGAACAAGATGCTCAGGATCTCTCATTTGTCACAGACTATCTCTAGTTTTGTATTCAAGAGCAGCTTTCCAAGTTTATGCTTCCCAAGTCTGTTCTCTCCCATCTGACATTAAACAAAACTTAGCTTTCTGCTTTAAAAAATTCCTTTCCTTTCTAGGACTGACCTTTTGTCATTTCTTACCCAGTGCAGATGTGATCCCTACTTAACTGCTCATCCTGACATGTGTCCTCCCACTTACCAGGTTTTTGAAATATAATTTGTATTCTTCCAATGTAGCTGAATGCCAGTGTGACCAGGTAGAGTTCCAAAAAGCATCACCTCTGATGTTCTTTGTATCATTCATGATGTGCTCCTCTACCATAATGCCGACGCAAAGCTTGAAGGAAGTTATTTGACTGGTGTAATGAGTTCAGTGGTTTTCATTGTGATCCATAATTTACTCCCTCTGTCTCTCTTTATCATCTTTTCCATAATACAGCAAAGATGAGTACTTCTCTTTTCTGTTTTTATAGCACTGGCAGAGTCTAGGTAACCTCTTTGTGTAGATGCTGATTGACTTGGGCAGCTGGTGGCAGTGATAAACCTGTGGTGTTCTTTGCAGGTGTTCTGTGCTCTTTCAGTTTGACAAAAAGAGACTTTAATTCTGTTCCCAATACAGATATTTGTGTGTTTCTCTGTTGTCAGAGGCTCACCATTTATGTGCTGTTTCTACTCTATTTTTACAGCATCAAGGAGAGAGGTGCAGGGCTGGGACACTACCATGCTGTGAAAAAAGAACAAAATAGTACCAGGAATGCCAGCTTATTACTGACAGGGGATTCTTCTCTTTGCAGTATATGATAGCTTGCAATTCTTGGACATGCTGAGAGGCAGAAGCTGTGTCACAACACAGTCTGTGTCACTGGTGTTTTGGTGAAGGTGCTGCAGGGCCTGGGTGCCTGCCTGGTGAGACCAGGGCGGCCGCCCAGCAGCTCCTGATGCATCTCATTAACACTAGTGTTTCATCACTAGGTGATTAAAATAATTACGGGAATTGGGGGTAGTTTTAAGCCCCAGGCTGAAACATTGTCAGTCTGTTTCACTCTGCTTGGGATAAAAAGCAAAAGCCACGTTCATTTTCACTGGACCCGACTAAAACCTTAGCCTGGGCATGAGAAATCTGGTTGTTTAAAGGAAGCCCTCTCTGCATTCCTTTACTGAAGGAAGGGGATCTGTTCTGATGTGTTGAATGAGACTGCAAATATTAGCATGTTTTTTTGACTGAATCTTTTCCTTCAGGGCCTCAATATGTTGGATTTGGTTGAAAATTGAATTTTTAGTTGTTATGTCTTTATCTCAGCTGGGCTGCTTCATAATTTCCTGCTTAATCTGAGTGAAATAGCATGATTGCTAACTGATTGAGCTCTGTGGTTAGCAGGAATCTTTCAGTTGGGATAAGTAAGTCTTGAAAACGGTGCAGTATGTGCAACCTAAATTCTAGTGTTGACTGCCTATGAAACAGATAATGTATTTAGATATCTTTATTGTCTTTGAAGGGCCTTAATTCTGTTGTTTCTATTTATTATTTAAATCCAGTGTCTTGAAACTTGTTTTGTCTAGTATCTGAACTCAAATATCCAATTCTGGCAAAAGCCTGTTTGCTAAAAAAAGAAACAACACAACTATTCTCTCTGTAAAAATCCTGTTACAAAGGTCTTCTATTTGTTCTTTATCTGTGTATTTTGAAAACACTACTTGTAATATACTGTACATATCAAATTTTTAATCTTGAAGCAGTTTTCTCCACCCCGCCCCCTTATTTTAAGACAAAACACTTCCTAGGTTTTCTATTGTTCTGTAATGCTTGGTAATAGAGGTAGAAGAACTTGCTGTATTTCTCATTCAGTTTTCTCAACTTGTTTTACATTTTAAGTAACACTGTGATCTACTGTATTGAAATGCTGGAATTGTTTCCATAATGTTTCTTCCTTATTTGTATCAAAATAATTTTTTTGAAAGCTTAAAAAGAAAATGTAGACATTTCATAGTAACATGAGTCTAATGAAATAGAAAAGACTTTTCATTCCTGTTAAGATTGGTGAGTATTAACTGAGTTTTTATTGAAATCAGATAATAATTTTTACATTTTCCTGCAGGTGTTTTATTTAATAGCCTAAAATAATGAAGACATTCTGTAGGTTTCAACTATGAAAGTTTTTGTGCATTAAATTCTGTAGAGCTCAAACCTACTATATGAGTAATCAAACTGCAATAGAATGAATGGTATAAAGTATTTAAATGTAAACTATGAGTATTCACAGAAAAATAAAATCTTAACCACTTCTGTTTCAGTGGTCCCTGTGTACATTTAAAGCAGAGTCATTAAATGTCCATTCACACTGTTTCAAATTAATAAATTGAAATGTCTCCTGGGCCTACATTTTAGTAGCCAGGTCTGTACAGTGATCACTCTCTCTGGGTGCTTCTTCATCTCATGAAGATGTTAGAGGAGGTTTAGAGATCACAGGGGACCTTTAGTTAGAGCTCTGCGTAATGATTCTCAATAAGGTCAGGTAATGGTGGGTATCAGCTTTTCTCAGCAAATGGAGCCTGAAATGTTACACGGATGGAGGGTGCATTGAATTTCTCCATAAGATGTTTTTGCTGAAGTTCAGGAAGGACTTGAAAAACATTACTTTATGCTCATTTATGTAATCAGCACCATAAAAGACATTTTGGAAAAAAAACCCAAGCTCCCTCCTTTTATTTTGCAATACAAACGTGCCCACATGACATTTATGACCTCTTTTTATACTTCAGTTCCATTGTACTGAAGGAGCATGTTGTGTGCAGCTGTGGTAATGGAGTATAAAATATTTGTTTGTATGTTTTACTAAGTGTTTTGCTGCCTTCTCTTAATTTTATGTTTTCTTAAGAATTAATCTATTATGTTTAAGGATTATCATCAGTATTCAAAAGCTAATTCTATTTTCTATTCCTGTGACAAATGGATTAGGACTTGTAGTAAAGAAAAATAGTTATAGAGTCCAATTATCATTTGATCGTTAGCGTTCTCAAATAACAGGATACTTTTGTGATAAAGGAAGATGCATTCCATCTGCAGGAGCTGCATCATTTTTCTGATGCCTTAAGTGGAGGCTTAGAAGTTTTCCCATAGAAAAGACGAATTTCTCAGATTACATTGATGTAGTGCATTTAATCTGAAAGCCTCATTGCTTTTATAAACATCATTATTATTCTTTATCTGTATTGCAGTACCATCTAGAATCCCCTGCTGAGATCAGTTCCCTTTGGTGCTAAACACTGTACAAAATATTGGGTGAAACAAATTCTCCCCCAACATGCTCATGTCTGAGCATACATTCTGTGTGCATGCTTTGTGCCAAGGAATTACCCTGAATATGGAACTACCTTCTCCCAGTTGATGGGACTTACTGGGCTAAAAAGCTGTCAAGTCCTGTGGGAGAGGCAGTTTTCTAGGGAGCAGGAACAGAAGGAAAAAGTCTAAGTCTCAAATATAGGTGCCGTTAGTTAATATGTTTGGGAAATACGGATTTAGAACTTGCTCCACATAATTGAGTGAACTATCATAGGCAGACTTACTAAGATGAGTTTTTGTATGAAATGAGATGGTTAGAAATGGAATGTTTTTCTTGAAAAAAATGAAATAAATCAATACTTCATGACACCAGAGTATTACATCTATACATAGAGTATAACTGAGTATGTTAAGTTCACTGAAGAAAGGAGAGGATCTATTTTATTTTTCCTAGGATAAATCACTAGTATCCTTTCAGTATAACAAAAGAGTATTTTTAGTAAGTTGGTAAGCAAATTAAGTCAATTGATTTGTGCTTTTCTGGAGCCAGTATCATAGAATCATAGAATCATAGGGGTTGGAAGGGACCTCAAAAGATCATGTAGTCCAACCCCCCCGCCAGAGCAGGGTCACCTAGAGCACATCACACAGGAAGGCGTCCAGGTGGGTTTTGAATGTCTCCAGAGAAGGAGACTCCACAACCTCTCTGGGCAGCCTGTTCCAGTGCTCTGTCACTCTCACAGTAAAAAATTTTTTTCTAATATTCACCTTAAACCTCCTATGCTCCAATTTGTATCCATATCCAATTTGTATCTTAGGTAAAAACATTTTAAATTTAGTAAGAGCTAGGAAGCATGCCTCCTCAGTGTTAATGCATTTTCATGCTTGTGATGCCTGCTCCGTGTCATATAGCAGAAGCATGCCCTGTGTTATGTGTATGTTGGCTGCTTGAATGAGCACTGGAAGTTCAAGGTCCTGTTGTCTTTAGTTTGCTCAGGAATCTGATAGTGATTTTTGATGTGAAATATGAGGGGATCAGTTCTCTACTTTGAAAGCCACTACAGCTTGTCATTGGGGCATGTTGAAATCTGAGGTCTTTAATCTCTGAGGATGAAAACCAGAGCCTTTTTTTCTTTTTTTTTTTTTTTTTTAAATCAATGAAAGCATTACTCAGGTAGTTGTGGGAGTATTCAGAGTGTGGGTTTGTGTCTTTAAACAGACAGAATGGGCATAAGCATCCCTCAGCAGAAGAGACATGAAGGAACTAAGCTCTCTTTGTATCTTCATGAGCTATAGCTCTTTGGTCCATGTGAAATGGAAGGCTGGGGTCTGTGGACTTGTGGTTGCAGAAGAATTTGCATTTATTAGTATATTGATAGTGTTCTCCCTTTATAACTTCCAGGAGTGCATGATAAAAGTATCTTCTTTCCTGTTTAAGTCATTTTGGAAGTAAATAAGAGGCTATTTCATTTCAGAATGAAAGTTTTCACCTAGAAAATTCTAAGAATATGCTTAGATCGTTATGGATAAGCTGCAGGTTAGGCCAAGATCTCTTCTCTGCCGTTTATGGCTGCAGAGGTGGTTAGGATCTCTGCTGAGCTCTGCCAGTGCTGCTCTGTCCACAGCACAGCTCATTCTTAGGGCCTAGGGCTTCCCAAAAGGTTCTCCAAAGGGTTCTGGCTGTGGGCAATTGACATACCTTTCCATAAATTTTGCCGAAAATTATGTATTTTTTTCCTACTGAAAGAAAAGGTTTCAGCTCCCAGTGATAGGGATTTACTTCAGTGGGGAAGTGTTGCCCTCTACTTCCAGCTGTGTGAAGCAGACCCAAAGGCCCAAGGATCTGAGAAAACTGTGTAATATAAAAGCACGTGTTTGTAAATGTTTTGATGTTTTAGTTTGCTTTAGGTTTATACATGGCATTTAAAAAGTTTACTTGCATTTACATGCATAAAGTTTTATTGGCGTTCTCCAGGTCCAATTTGTAAAACTTGATCCTACTTTCCTGTTAAAAAAGAAAAGAAAAGAAAGAATGTAAGTGAAATTAAAGCGGAAAATAAGTAGTTAATTCAGGTGTAACAGTGTTTGGGCATGAGGGTGGATGTGAACGGGGAAAAATCTGACTGCTCTCATTTGGGATCTGGGGGATCTTCTAGTTCCCTATTTCACAGGTGGCTCCAGTATTTCTGCAGTCCTACCCCAAGGTGAATGTTTGTTCTTACTCCACTGAAATGGCATTGGTGACAATAGGGAGAGTTCAGCCTGTCGTCAGTCTGGGAGAGATGTATTCACGTTCTACAGCCTGTGCAGGTCACTAAGATGTGTCCAACCTCATTTTACACAAGCTGGCTCAAGCACCACCAGCCATGTAGCTATGACAACCCTTAACCTCAGGTGGCTCACAGGTCTCAGGCTGTTTCTTTTTCTCTTAGTTATTAGGACTATTTCCCTGTTGTCTTGGATGGGGTTTATGCAATATGGTTTGCTTTGTTAATAGTATCCAGGCTCATTACTTCCTTGACTTTCACTGCAGGTGCCAAGTGACCTAGCAATACTTTTTACAGCAGTCAGAATGCTTTTCTGACTGGATGTGGGTAGGGAGCACCTGGAACATTTTAGGGCTGAAAACAGTACTTGATTGTCTCACATGTCTGAAGCACATTCACTGTTTATATATAAAAATGTGGTAACATGGGAGCGACTTGTGTTAATGAACTGTTAATCACTTTAGAAGGTTGTTATTGTTTAAAGGAACCTAAGTACAGGACGTGCAGGACCTTGGCTGAGAGGCATTGCTGTAATCAGCAAGTGAGAGGGAACTTGTGGTTTTCAATGGAACAACGGAATGGCTGCGCCTCTGACTCCTACTTATCTGAAGATGCTACGGGCCTGCCTCGTGAACGCCGCCTGAACACTCTCGGATCAGCAAAGCAGCCTTGTTAACTTTGCGCGTGTATTAGAGTAGTTAGCCAATTAGCTTAAGACACGATTGCCTAGAGGCAGCCTGGAAGCATATAAAAATGTGTGTGTTAGCTTAATAAATTGGACACCTTGCTTGCATCAAGCTGCGTCTCCGTCTCTCAATCACGGCAAATTGGTGACCCCGACGTGATATCTCCTATGGTGATACCGCCGAGGAATGATAAACCGCCTACCTGGTGGCATGCCGTGAGTCCCGCAGAACTAACATTGAGCTGCTGAAAGGAAGCAGGACGAGCCGCTGAAAGGAAGTGGCCGAGGACGTGCCGGCAAAATCCCTCCGTCTGGAACGAGAGGTGAGCTGCGGGAAACTAAGGAAATGGGGAATCAGGCGTCTTCCCCTGAGAGAGACGTTTATGAAGTAATGAAAACATTACTTAAAGAACAAGGGAAGAAACCCCTTACGGGGCAGGACCTTAAATTATTACTTAAGTGGGTGCAGGTCAAGATTCCCACAGTAACAGCCTCCTCGATCTTTACATGTGAACTCTGGGACGAGGTGGGGGTGAAATTATGGGATGCGGCTACCGCAGGGGATGAAGAAGCGCTGCGTATGCTCCCTAGGTGGAGAATTGTTTTTGAAACCATAAAAGCGCGAGAACAAGGGCCACGGGACTCCTGTAAAAAAGACTCTGTGCCTTCCCCGTCACCCTCAACCGCACCTGGCGTTGCCTGTGAAGCGGGGCTCTCCGCACCAGCCGGGAATCGAACCCGGGCTTCCCCCGTGGCGGGCGGGAGTTCTGCCGCTGAACCACCACAGCTAACTGGTGCTGCGGAATATCCCCCCGAGGATGATCCCTTTGATCCGGGTCCTATTGACCCCGAAAAAGAGCCTGATCTATTCCCCCCGGACCCTCACGATGTCTGGGGAAAGATTAAGCGTCAAGCATTAAAGGAAGGAGATTTAGACATTGCAAAAACCATAGTCGCCCCGGTGATTTATCAGGGACGAGGGGGAGTTCAATGGGAGGCACTTTCTTTTTCAGTTATCAAAGAACTGCGGCGCACAGTTACTGAGCATGGGCTTTCCTCTCCCTATTTTGCAAGTCTTCTGGCTTCTGTGTTTGATACCTATGTTATGACCCCACATGATTTAAGATCTCTGGCGCAATTGTTGTTGACCCCAACTCAGTATACGATGTGGGAGTCTCAATGGAGGACAGGACTGCAGACGGTTTTGTTGGGGTATGCGGGACATGCTAATGCCGCCTTAGCTGCATTAACCATGGAGCATCTGATAGGGACGGGGCAATATTCAGACCCTGTCGCTCAGGCCAGAGACATTCCTCGGGAAGCCCTAGAGGCAATACGAGATGAGGCAAAGAAAGCCCTGATGAAAGTCCCTGATTCAGGTAGACCTCAAAAAGCATTTACTACTATAACCCAGGAACCCCGTGAACCATATATGCAATTTATAGATAGGTTAAAGCAAGCCCTGGAAAGGCAAATTGATAACACGGAGGCCCGAGAAATTTTGCTCCTTAAATTAGCCGTAGAAAATGCCAACGCCGATTGCAAAAAACTTTTAAAGTCTCTTCCAAATCAGAACCCCACCTTGGTTGAGATGGTGGAGGCCTGTAACAGAATCGGTACTGTAGACCATAAGTATGAGGCTATGGCTGCCGCCTTTGCGGCCATGCGAGGTCCAGTTGACTCCCCACTGTCCCCTCCAATTTGTTATGGCTGTGGGAAGCCAGGCCATATTAAGAAACAGTGCCCCAGTAGAGGCGCCGGAAGGAATCTCCGGGGTACCGGCATCTGTCCTAAATGTCAGAAAGGACGGCACTATGCTAATCAATGTCGCTCTAAGTATGATTTCCAGGGACGCCTGATACAGGGAAACCGGTCGCAGAGCGCGGGGCCGCGGCGCGTGCAGAGACAAGTTCCGCAGGCAATCCCCCCGCGGGTGCAAGGGGGGCCGGCAGCATTGCCAATCTCTGCCCAGCAACAGCAGGAAGTGCCGGTCTGGACCTGGCAACCTCCCACGCAATAACGTTGCTTGACTCCTCGGTCCATTTGTTATCCACTGGAGTTTTTGGCCCCTTACCACCTGGAACACAAGCGTTATTATTAGGAAGATCATCTACAACGCTATCAGGACTTTTTGTTTTGCCTGGGGTAATAGATGCTGATAGTCCTCAAGAAATTAAAATCATGGCCTGGACTCCGTTTCCTCCTTGTGTTATACCAAAGAAGAGCCGAATTGCACAACTCATTTTAATGCCTAAAGTTCATAATTTTTCACCTAAAACGTATTACTGGCATCCCTCACTCCCCTACAGGTCAATCTCTCATAGAACGGTCCCACCAATCCCTCAAATGTTTGTTATTAAAACAAAAAGGGGGAGTAGGGACTGCTACTCCAGAAGAGCGATTGCTGAAAGCCTTATATGTTTTTAACTTTTTGAATTGTTCGTTGTTGGACAGTAATCCCCCCATAGTTCGACATTTTAGTACAAATGCCCTTCTGGAACCTAGAATCAAACCACCAGTGTTAATACGGGACCCTGAAACAGGTAAAATAATGGGTCCCTACCCCCTTGTCACATGGGGTAGAGGTTATGCTTGTGTCTCCACAGAAAGAGGCCCCCGTTGGATTCCAGCAAAAAATGTGAGACCCTTTCGAGAAACATTGCTCAAACTTTGGATTAACATCAATTAATGGGACAGGGGTTGTTTATTTCTGGGACCCGCGTGGATGGTATCGAAATGATCAAAAGAAAATAAGAGGTCAATTAATTATTTATCACAATGTAACAGGTAATAGCGATCATTGGGATAGACCACAAGAGCTGGGTTCCCGATTTGTTGTCAATACTACAGGCCAGGTACAACTACCCGGAGGTTATTTTTTGATCTGTGGAAACAGGGCCTGGCCCGGGATCCCTCTTAAACCTATAGGAGGACCCTGTTACATTGGGAAACTCACGCTATTTGCACCCCGCATGAGGGATTTGGTTAAGTCGGTGAGTAAACACCCCAGACTGAGAAGGTCATTACAAGAACTTAGGCCTGATTGTGATGATCACGTTTATCTAGAATCTCGAGCAGAGACTGTAGCCTTGTCCTTTTTCTTACCTGGCGCAATGGCTGCGAGCAATTGGAACAAGATTAAAAGACTAGCATGTTGGGCAGTGAAACAGTTTAATACAACCTCGGACATTTTGTCAGGGTTGGCTAATGATGTAGATAGCTTGCGGCACGCTGTGTTACAGAATCGTGCTGCTATAGATTTTCTTTTATTAGCACATGGACATGGTTGTGAAGATTTTGAAGGAATGTGTTGTATGAATTTGTCTGCCCACTCCAAAAGTATCTATCAACAGATTAAGGAGCTACAAGAACGAATTCATAACATAAAGGAGGGTGTGGGTGGACTTGATGGGTGGTTGGCATCCTGGGGTATCTCAGGGTGGTTGAAAGACTTGCTTAAACAAGGGCTTTCTATTCTTCTATTAATCTGTGTATTATTAATGATAATTCCATGTATGTTACAATGCTTGCAAAAATCAATATCTGCTTCAGTAAGCAAAATTTTTGTAGTAGAACAGGAATCAACACAAGGCGTGAAGGGAACCGGGAGGACCCCTGGTGTAGAGATGTTAGCTAAAGAAAGTATTTTTGAGCTAGTTGGTCGTAAACCATGGGAAAACCAGGAGACCTGAATTTAAAACAAAAAAGGGGGAGATGTGGTAACATGGGAGCGACTTGTGTTAATGAACTGTTAATCACTTTAGAAGGTTGTTATTGTTTAAAGGAACCTAAGTACAGGACGTGCAGGACCTTGGCTGAGAGGCATTGCTGTAATCAGCAAGTGAGAGGGAACTTGTGGTTTTCAATGGAACAACGGAATGGCTGCGCCTCTGACTCCTACTTATCTGAAGATGCTACGGGCCTGCCTCGTGAACGCCGCCTGAACACTCTCGGATCAGCAAAGCAGCCTTGTTAACTTTGCGCGTGTATTAGAGTAGTTAGCCAATTAGCTTAAGACACGATTGCCTAGAGGCAGCCTGGAAGCATATAAAAATGTGTGTGTTAGCTTAATAAATTGGACACCTTGCTTGCATCAAGCTGCGTCTCCGTCTCTCAATCACGGCATAAAAATATTTTAAGATGGTGACAGGCAGAGGAAGAGCCATTTGTATTTTTTTTCCTTAAGGTATCCACCAAAGTCTGAAACTATTAACTGGAATATAAACATGACAGATTGATGATATATTGTTTTTTTGCTGTATATTGACCAAGTGTCATGACCACTTTGTGCAGTTACCAAAAGTCAGCACTGGCAGATTGGAGAGAGACCTAGTGTGTCTTGAGGAACTTTATATTAGTTTCTTAAACATAGGGCAATCTTAAAAGACAGCTAAGCCAAACTGACACCTAACTCCTGTCAAAAGAAGACTTCCCACGTCCTACTCCTCCCAAATCACCTATATTCCCTGGAATGTGCTGGCTGCACATTTCTCCCTTTATCCTTGGTGCTAGCTCCAGCCCTGCTTGGTTCCTTTGCTGAGCGAATTGAACCTGGCGTGTGAACAGCTTTCTGTTGAGTTAACAAGCTGCGCTGGCTCAGTGCAGGCTTCACCAAGCATCACTACAGTACTAGGAAAGTGGAGGAGAGAGATTGTGTGCGTGGGAGCAGGGCCAGGGCCCATCTCCCCTTTGCTGATCATGGCCTCTAAATCACCACAAGCTGTAATAGGTGGCTTGGGTGGCCAAGCCCAGGAGCTCCGTGTATTGTCCGTGGTACAAAACAGATAAAAGGGCTGAATCAATATTGTTCTGATGCTGCAGAACACAGACAAAGCAGACCAAAGCCTGAAATGTCAGTGCACCTGTTCTTGTCTTAAAATGACTTTTGTTTCTCCTTGAAACTTGTCAGTTTACGGTTTGTACTCTGCATGCTGAACAGAGAACACAACATTAGAAAGGATAAAACAGGACAAAGTGTAATGGTGACACTGCAAACTGACTTTCAGCTTTGCTCTTCCTGCATGTGCAGCTGATTTGGCTGTTAACAGGGATAAGTGAAAATATAATGGTTTTCTTCATTTTTCAGTCAGATGCTTTGGTACTAAGTATTTTATGACAAGCATTAATACCTGTTATGCCAGCGGCGAGGGAAGCAAGCAGTCCAGAATCAATGTGATTGATAAAGCAAGCTCCGATTTATTGAATACACAGTGTTACTTTTATACCCTTTTCCAAACCTACATGCAGTGAATTCATTGGATAGTAACTACTTGTAGTGAATTCATTGGATAGCAACTACTTGTAGTGATTTCACTGGACGGTAACTACTTGTAGTGATTTTACTGGACAGTAACTACTTGCAGTGATTTTACTGGATAGCAACACACATCTGAGTTCCAGGGTTCTTCCTTGTTTTCTATTATTCTACTTCTCTACCTTGTCCTTGAGTTAGTTTAAGCTAACAGAGAGGTAGTTTATACTTGTGTTAGGCTAAAAAAAGAGATTGCTTGTACAGCTGCTATTTGTGTTATACTCTCAAGGCCTCTCGAGGAGATAGCAAGGGCCCATGGCCCTGCTGCTCAAGCCATTCTTCAACACTGTTCTAAACAATTATGTCCTTATTATTTAGCTTAGACGCCTGTATGCTTATTATGACCAGTTAGTAATGGGGCAGATATTGAGAAAAAAGGTTTACAAGGAAAATTTCTTCTCTATAATTCCTTCTTTATTTCAGTTTTTTTCCTTGGAGATTTTGCTTTTCCCGGCTTTATATCTTTACAGTGTGAACTCCATTACATGGTTCCTGAGATTTTCCTAGGATCATGTCCTTGGTTTCCTCATTTCCAGGCTGTAGGAAAAAAACATCTTGCTTGATTTATGCAGTTTTGTTTCTCTGCGTTCCTGAGGGCATGTGTGTCTGAGACAGTTACAGAGGCTGTTAAAATAAAGAATCTTGGTTGTATTAATCAAAGAGTAGGAGCAGCTTATCTCCATTTAAAGGTTTCCGTGACTATAGCTTAATGATATTTGTGAAAACACCTAAAGTTAAAAAGGTCTGTTTAAAATTATTGACAGACTATGGGTTACAGATAGGAAATTTTTCTGATTATTGTTTCTGTTGAGACTCATAATAAAGAAGTATTTTTTGTGAATTTTTTTAATTTATTTTCAACATTGTATTAACCAAGCACTTATGGGGAGACAGCCCTCGACACCATGAGAAATAGAAAATGGTCTGTATTTGAGTCTTTTACTTAAGCTTTGTTTGACAGCAGTGATTTGGCAACTTGTGTACTAAGTACTGTATCTAAGAAATTTAACAGCAGTGTCTTCTCAGACAGCTAGTATTTAAGGTGTCATTAATGATACATAGGTCTGAGATTGGCTCAAGCAGTCTAGAATTAGGCTACTGTCAAGAAATGTGGTCTTCCTGAAGAGATGTGCTTGATCTTGCCATGTCCTGAGGCCACTCAAGTAAGTGGTTCAAGTTTGGCAAAACGGGGTCTGTGATTCAGTTCCTAGGGCACTAAATGGGTCTCTGACACTTCCTTCTGCCTGGTCCTTGTGTGCTTTAAGCTGTCAGAAGTGCATCTTGTAACAGACTTATCAAACATCAAGCATGATGAGACCTTTTATCAGATTGCTTATATGGACACTATTGTTACAAATAGTAATAAACTTATGTCTTATCTCCTGAAATCCACTTCTCATACATGCTTCTAGAAAATGAGAGCCTTAAAAATCATTCACCTGGAGAAATAAGAACACAATGCTAATCACAACAAAACAATCTGAAATCCAGTGTTGCTTTCATTATCCTAAAGTCAGCAGTACGCTATCCTTATTGTTCCTTTGTATAATGGAATTTATTGAGGCTATTCATCCTTCACACACACTGCAGAAGAGCACTTTGTAAAGCTGAGAAAGCTGTAGAGTTAATAGTGTAATAATTCAGCAAGAAAAACTGATTTGCAGGTGACCCATGTATCAGGCTGTCAATGGTGCTTAAAGGTAGTTCATAAATTCTTGACAAAGAAAGGTGTGGGCTTTGGAGACCACCCTTTTTTATAAATAAAATGGTCTAGTAAGAGCCAGTCACAGGAGCTTAATGCAGAATGTTATTCTTGTGCTTCATTTACATACCACCAGAGAAGAGGAGGGAAGGAAAACAACATTTTGCGATCAAGAGCTAACACAACCATTATACCCCTAAGGACCAAGCAGTTTTACTTGAACCTAGACTGTGTCAGAGATGCTGCAATATTCCTTCTACTTCCTACCAGTTCCCAGGGAATCTTGAGCAATTAGTTTTTCAAGGTCATCATTCTTTAGGTCATACTTCAGCATAAAACTGCCACCTGGGTGTGACATCAGGCCATCATTTTTCTGTTTGTGCTGACCTTGTTAGGCCAGTAGTGCTTAGAAAAAGCTGTCTCTGCCTGGTAATACCATGTTCAAAGTAAGAATTATCTGTAAACTAGGATTTACCTGAATGGAAATTATCTATAAATGCATATGTTGCTGTGCGATCTCTAGGCACTTAACTCTAAACCAGGTTATGCTTTGGCACGCAGCTTTCTGGATGAGAATAGAGAACTTTATTCTTATCAGCCAGCCTTTGAATGGTGAAAGGATTGTTCTGCTGCTGTATCTTTTTTTTTTTTTTTTTTTTTTTTTTGGGAAGGGTCTGGCAGGAACTGCTGCCCTGACATTTCCTGGTAGTGGGGGCTTTGTCTGCGAGTGTCCTGTATGGACTGAGAAAGTCTTAAGAATTCCCATGTCTGCTGTCACCAGGTGGCTCTGCTGTGCCCCAGATGGTGCCAAGTTACACAGAAATGGACCTAGCTAAAAATCTGAGTTAACTGGCTACTTTGCAGGGATGAACTGCATTAGTTTTGCACCAGCTACATATGTGCATCAGGTACATCATACTAAAAGCAGTTCTCATTGTTTCTGTAGAAAGTACAGGCAGAGGTATGTTCAAGTATTTAAGGATTATTTTACAAAAACATGTTTCTGTGGGTTTACATCCCTCCTATGTATTGAATGGATACAGCAGCTCAGTAATTGCTGAGGTTACTGATTAGCCCATCAGTCTAGAACGTCTCATCAGGTCAATCAACATCTCATGTGATTTCAGACAAAAATGCCACATGATAGGTTTATACAAACTTAGCAGATTTGGCATGTGTGGCTGGGAGCTTTTTAATTTAAAAGCTGATTTCTAGATAATGAAAACATAAATCAGAGGTACATACTCAAGCAATCTATTCAGATTACTCAACTGAATTTCTGCATGGGGCACTGAAATATTACAAATACATTTAATAATGCTTCCTGCTAGGCTTTTTATAGGAACAGGAGCTAATGATCAAGGTATAAAAATATGAATTAGACCTTGAAGGCATCCCCAAGAAATGTATTGAAGGGCCTAGTGGAAGAAATTATACCTTGTGACACACAAAGTCAAATCACATCAGATGTCAACAGCAGTAATACAGGAGTCCAAGAAATTGATTTTCTTTGAAATGATTTTTATAATTGCCCTTTAGAAAACAAGTGTAATGACAGTGTTCATAAAATATGTCTAAAACAAATGAAAGGCTAAAGAAGGGCTCTGTTTTATAATCTATTTTTATAATCTCCTTATCCTCCACAGCACTTAACATTGGAAGTTAAAATTCAAAAACAACTCACCAAGATGGTCTCTAGTTGACAGTATGATATTCGCCACCCAAACTTTCTTACAGGCATTTTCAAGGATAATAATTGGATCTTTTGCCTTATTTACCTTGCCCTTGTGGCCAAGAAGGCAAATGGTATCTTGGGGTGCATTAGGAGGAGCATGTCCAGCAGATTGAGGGAGGTTCTTCTTCCTCTCTACTTGGCCCTGGTGAAACCTCATTTGGAGTATTGTGTCCAGTTCTGGGCTCCCCAGTTCAAGAGGGACAGGGATCTACTTGAGAGAATCCAGCAGAGGCTATGAGGATGGTTAAGGGACTGGAACACCTGCCTTATGAGGTAAGGCTGAGAGACCTGGGGCTTTTCAGTCTAGACAGGAGAAGACTGAGGAGGGGTCTAATTAATGTCTATAAATACATGAGGGCTGGGTGTCAAGAAGGCAGGGACTTTTCAGTTGTGCCCTGTGACAGGATGAGGGGAAATGGATCCAAACTCAAGCACAAGAAGTTCCACCTCAACATGAGGAAGAACTTTACTGTGAAGGTTACAGAGCATTGGGACAGGCTTCCCAGAGAGGCTGTGGAGTCTCCTTGTCTGGAGACTTCCAAGATCTGTCTGGATGCCTTTCTGAGTGATCAGCCCTAGTTTTTTTGGTCCTGCTCTGGCAGGGAGGTTGTGGACTCGATGATCTTCAGAGGTCCCTTCCAACCCCTAATGTTCTGTGATTCAAAAGTTGACATTAAGGTTCTATGGCAAACAGCTCAGCTTCTGCACTCTGTAGTGTAGCTGGAAGTGACTGTACGTGACTGATGGATTTACTTGAGAAGAAACTTAAATTTGTATTACTGCCATTAGAAATGCTAACAAGCTGGTTTACATTTGTTCTTTGCTGGCCATAACACTGTTCGTAGGAGGAAAAGCCTGTGTTCTCATTACTGACCTTCCAAGCTTATTGAAAGAATGATTATTGAGTCAGTGAATATTAAAGATTATTGTATTTGTCTAAAGTCAGAATCATAGGTCTTCTCAAGCAAATGTACATTAAAGCATGGAATATCTTTTTTCTTCATAAAAAGCTGAGTAAAAACAGAATATAAATCTGTTACAAAAGTTATAGGGCAAGGTGGTCCTTGGTGGATTTGCATTTGTACTGTGAGGTACAGATGCTGTGTTGTTACTTAGCTGAGCTAATTCAGTTCAGACCTTCAGTAAATATTTGAGCAATTTATTAAGGTGGCTAGTGGGTGGGGAAATTTAGCATTCTTGACATTTAGAGAAGTCAAGTTACAGCACATCAAGTTGTTGGTCAGCAAAATCCACTTGTAAGGGAAAAAATAATGTAATTTCCTACATTTTGTAAAGGGCATTTTCTACAGGGTTTAGTGCTAGCACATTGGGTGATCATTTATTTCCTACTGTAGATACAACCTTCCCCTTTGTGGCAGAGTTACAGAATCATTAAGGTTGGAATTGACTTTAAAGATCATCAAGTTCCAACCCCCCTGACATCAGCAGGGAGCCTCACCACTAGACCAGGTTGTACAAAACCTCATCCAGCCTGGCCTTGAACACCTCCAGGGATGGGGCATCAACAACGTCCCTGGGCAACCCATTCCACTTCCTCACCACCACCCTTACAGTGAAGAATTTCTTCCCAATATCTAACCTAAATCTTCCCTCTCTTAGTTTAAAACCATCACCCCTTGTCCTACCACTACCTTCTCTGATGAAAAGCCCCTCCCCAGCTTTCCTGTAGGCCCCTTTCAAGCACTGGAAGGTGCTCTAAGTTCTCCCTGGAGCCTTCTCTTCTCTAGGCTGAACAGCCCCAATTCTCTTAGCCAGTTATTCTGCTGCATTATTCTGCAGTACATTATTGTTATGATTTGGGAGACCCCGGTACAGTGTTGAACACCTATATAGAGAGAGGGTCCTTAGGACCCTGAAAGCCAGAAGCCGGGCCCTTCTTCCTTCCTGCTCCTTTCTTCCTGCCAGGGCTACTCTTGGTTCCTTCAGCTTCCCATCTGCCAGCTCCAGAATCAGGCTGCATCAGGTGCTGTGAGGAGCTGTGGACCTCTCCCCTGGAGCGGCCCTGCTTGTCCCATATACCTGCACTAATTGAGATTGGTTTTGAGTATTTGTTCTATATTTGTATGTTGCCTGTTCTTCCCCCACATTTTACCCTTTTCCTGTGTTATAGTAAATTTTGTCCTAGCTTCAGTTTCCAAGTTTTAAGTCTCTTCCTTATTCCCTTCTATCTACCCTTGGGAGGGTGGAGTGGGTGTAACAGAGAACAATTATGTCCTCAGGTTTTTTTGGGTTTCACCTTTAATGTTTAAACCGGAACAGAGTAATTTGGCCCCTGACGTGGGGCATCGAAATTTAGGTTTTATTTTGAAGGATTTTAAGGTTGGAAATTGAAACTGGAAAAAAAAGATTATTTTGAAATTGCGATTCAGGGGGACCTAATTGAGGGCTGGGCATCAAGAAGGCAGGGACAAGCTCTTTTCACTTGTGCCCTGTGATAGGATATGGGGCAGCGGACTCAAACTCAGCACAGGAAGTTCCACCGTAACATGAGGAAGAACTTCTTTACTGTGAGGGTGACAGAGCACTGGAACAGGCTGTCCAGAGAGGTTGTGGAGTCTCTTTCTCTGGAGACTTCTAAGACCTGTCTGGATGCCTTTCTGAGTGATCTGCCCTAGTGTTTTTGGTCCTGCTCTGTTGGCAGGTTGGACTTGATCTTTGGAGGTCCCTTCCAATCCGTAATATTCTGTGATTCTGTTTTTTCATATAGTCATGGCTTTTGTTGTGATGGAGATTCAGGGGTTTGGCTTTTGTTGTTGTTGTTACATGTACCTGCTTTCTTACTTTCCTACTGTGTTCAAGCATTACTTGCTGCTTGGAGGAGTTGGGCTGCAGAGGCATTCAGGAGCCATTTTATGATTTTTGCTGTCATGCAAAATTACTTTGTTCCTTTCTCTAGTGTCACGGAAGATTACTCCACTCCTATGGCAATTTTACCATGCCAGAGTCTGGAGGCTTTGGGAATGTCTGTTACTCATTTTTTATAATATCTGTGCCGGGGTACAGGACTGGTACAGGAAAATGGCTGCGGGCAGAGGGGAAACCAGAGACCCACGTCCTCTCCCGGTGCCACTGCCTGCTGGGGAAGGCTGGAGGGTCAGGCTGAGGCAGGAACAACACATGATAGTGACCCTGAAACAATTAAGTCTATGTCCATGAAAGAGTTACGGGACATAAGAAAGGATTAAACTCATAGGGAGGAAGAGCGACTGATTTAATGGCTGCTGTGGTGTTATGATTATTATCAGAGAAGGGAGAGATAGGACAAGGGGTAATGGTTTAAAACTGAGAGAGAGGAGATTTAGGTGAGATATTAGAATAAATTCTTCACTGTAAGGGTGGTGAGGAAGTGGAACGGGTTGCCCAGGGAGGTTGTTGATGCCCCATCCCTGGAGGTGTTCAAGGCCAGGTCGGATGAGGTTTTGTGCAACCTGGTCTAATGGTGGGATTCCCTGTTGATGTCAGGGGCTTGGAACTTGATGATCTTTAAGGTCCCTTCCAATCTTTATGATTCTATGATTGATTGTATGATTTGGGAGCTGATGGGATAGACCTGGAGGGCAGGGAGGCTCAGCAGTTGGGATCGATAGCCAGAGATTCAGGCATGAGTAGGATGATGGGGAGGAAAAGCAGTACTTGTAATCTCTGGCACCGCCTTTTAATGGCTCTCAAAAGGTGATAGCCCCTCGGGGGGGGGGCTGAGGGGTGGGTAATAGAGAGCACTTTTGTCCTGCTTTTTTTTTTGTTCACCTTTAATATTAAACCCAGAACAATTACATGCAAGAACACACCAAAATAGCTAATAGTTACTACAGGGGTGCAGGGCACAGGCCTTGAACTACGGGCGCTTTCACTGCTGGAGGCCATAGAGTCTGTACAACGAGTGTTCTTAGTAAGTGCAGGGTCACAACCAAGCTTTTAATGAGGTTGCAGTGGAATTTGTTGTTGTTGCTTTGGGTATGTGGATTTGTTCTGTTTTATAGGTTGTTTTTTTCTGAGAGGCAGTGACGTGCTATGAATGTAGACTTACAGAAACTTCTTCACTGAGAAACATTGCCAACAGAAATACATCTCCAAGAGGCAAAAAAAAAAAAAAAAAGCATGTCTACAGAAGAAAATTATGTATAATAAAGCAGTTTGCTGTGTGGTTGAATGAAACAAAACACATTTAGTGAACTTCGAGATGATTCATGGTGCTGTTCTGAGTAAAATCCCCAAACAAAATGAAATTGCATTTGGCATGCTGGTTGTACTCTATAATTTCTTTAAAAATAAATTGATTCAAAAAACTGAATGGAAAGGCAGCAACTTGGGTGGGATTGTCTTTCAAGCTGGGTGAATAATCGATGTTTTTCCTCATTGGAAAGCCTAAAAGATGGGGGGTTGGAGGCAAGGGATGTTGAGAGTGAGGATAGAGAAGGGATGATGGAGATGAAGCCAACATAACATAAGAGTTGTCTTGCTGGAAAACGAGAGTGGAATTTTAATTAGATGTCAGTTTGTAATAATACTGCTTTTTAAAATATTTTTTTTTTTAGCAACCAGCAAGTTTGCAATTCTGAAAGAAATACTTCTATTTTAAATAATGTTTTCAATATGGCATATTTCTCTCCTCCT
Organism: Apus apus; assembly: GCF_020740795.1. NCBI lineage: Eukaryota > Metazoa > Chordata > Aves > Apodiformes > Apodidae > Apus > Apus apus. The sequence goes on from NC_067285.1 coordinate 32,293,044, forward strand.
GGTTTCAGTGGATGAAATATCCACCTGAATTAGCAATCTGTGTAGGGTTTGGATGCTAACTTTTAAAAATAAAATTACTTCATTCAGATCAAGAGTTAGTGCCCACCCTAGCCTCATGGTACCATTTTTAATGTTTGGAGTGGGAAGGCAGCCTAAAAAGGACTCCATTATCTACCTGAGGAGGCTTTTCTACATGTTGGTGCTGTTGCAGAGACTCACAGACTGCCTCCTCCAGCCCCAGGCAGGGTGATGTGGGTGCCCAGCACAGGGGCAAAGCTATCCTGAGGCTGGAGAGGGTGGCTGGGGAGTTGCCATCTGCTCATCATACTGTGCTTGGCTTTTTGCAGTCCTTGCATCTGACACTAGCAGGGGTGGCACAGAGCTGCCCTTCCTCTCGGAGCTCCTGAACTGCTGGAGAGTAGGAAGTTTTACTTTGTGAGTTTTCAAAGGGCGACACAGGAACATTCATGGTGTTAGTTACAAACCATTCAGCTGTAATCTCAGTTACATTTAAAGGTTTCCTTTCAGCCTACTGAAATATATGAAAGAGAGCAAGAAGAAGAGAAGTAGTACAATAATGTGAATTCTTTTGCATAAAAGTTTGTCACTGTAGTGAAGTGAAAAAAATTTATTTGCAGTTGTTATTTAATCACCAGCTCAAACCACTTAAAGACGAACACCATTGTTTGCATCAGGAGCAACTTTATTTATTACCTAACTACCTCTAGAGCTGCTAAGGATTTTTCTGTTGACCCCATTGGGAGCTGCTGTAAATCCTGTAATGATGAGTCTATGTGAGAAGGAAGCGTGCAAATCCTTTATAATGTCATAGTATAAGGAAATTTATATTACAAACCAGCTACTCACTTTAAAAAGTTGTGTGATCTGTGTAGGAGAGGATTCTTTTTAAAATAAAAAAGTTTGCAAAATATGGAAGATGCATAGTTAAGTCCTTGTGCCACTGAGGCAATTATCATGGAACTGAAATGTTCATAGGGGCCACAGCCCCCTCACAGGTTGATGCAAACTGACTGAAAGGGTTGCAGCTTCTAATAAAAAATAAGTATCAGTTCCTGAACTAGTAGAAGATTTTCTTTTACTAGTTTCAAGGATTTATTCAGTTTCTCTGTCTATTGAGGATGCCATTGCTTGAACTGCAGGACAAATGCTAAGCTGACCTGAAAATACAGCCATCCTCCAAGAAAAGAGTTGCTTTTTCAATAACAAATTGACTTGAAAATTGATTATAAATCCAAAAGAAATTACTTAGTTATGAACTTGAGTTAAAGCCGATTGCAATGTAGTTTGGCTTTAAATAGGTGGCAATTTGTATCCATTGCTCTGTTCGATATGCTAATGGAAACGAGGTCAGAATAATAAAGCATCTAATGAACAAAAAGCCTTGAGAAACAGTATCTGATGTATGTTTAGCTTTGTTAATTACAGGATAGCAGCAGTGAAATGCAGTCTGTCATCAGATAACATCTCATTTAGCAGAAAACAGTACTGGAACACCTATAGCACTAGTGTTTATGCCAGAGCTCTGCTGAAGTAAAAAGGCTGAACAAAACAAAATACTGCATATGAGACTTTGATGTCACAGGAGTTGTATTAGTCACCTGTACTGATACTCCGTTGCTGCAAAACTCAATAATCAAGTCCCTGTAGATGTCCCTGCAGGTTTACAAGGTTGACTTCCTAGATGAACACACAGTAATGAAGACTAATGATACTACCATTCTCCAAAAAGGAGAAATAGGAGATACAGAGCATGTGGTGTTCTGCCAAGAATATCACAGGAATGACCACCGTGGATTGAGACAGATGATCTCCATGACATGATGCTGTCTCAGAATAAGCTGATGTATCATGTATGTTGTCTCTTTTATAGTTGTCACATAGCGGGCTAAGAGAAATGTCTAACATCAGTCAAAAAAGACTTGAGGAAAATCCAAGGCAAGTCAGCATAGCTGAGTGACATAGGTTAAGTGAGAACATTAGAAATAAGGCAATAACCTTTAAAAAATTAAAATACTGCAAAACAGAAGACCAGAAAGGATGATAAACTAACCAAACTTAGATCCTGCTTTGAGGTGGGGTTGAACTAGATGATCTAATCTGTTCCCTTTCTACCTAGGGTTTTCTTCCCTTCTATGAAAGATAAGTACCATGTAGCAGGCCAAAAACCCAAACAAACAACATAAAAGCCCTCAAAACTTGAAAATGGTATTAAAAAAAAAAAAAAAGAAGCTGTGTTTTTTTAAAAACTTATCAGGAATATGAAGTCTAATGTAAAGGCATGGGAGAAAAACCACATATTTACACGTAATTTCTGTGGGGAAGACTGGAGACATAACTGTGTATCATGTGGGATAATGTGAGTTTCCAGTTGTTAAAGAGAAATTCTGGTCAGTGAAATTGCCACACAGGTGCTGGAGTACATGATAAGAAATTACCAGGAGCAGATGATGTCACCCAAAATTTCTGGAGGATTTCTTCTGTGAAATTGCTGCCTTTTTACCTGACAATGAGAGGCTGTGAGTTAAATTGTGTTTTTGAACGTATTCCAGGGGAAAGGCAGAGCACTGATGGCATGTGGCCTAATGTCTGTTGTGGACGGGGGGAAAGATTAAACCATAATAAAAAATAGAATGGATGTACACACAGGTGAATATGATATTTCAGGAAGAAGTTCTGAAGGAAAGTCAAGCCTCACAAATCCATTGCTGTTCTCTGAAGGAGTAGCTACGTAGGTGGATAAGATAAAGCCTGCAAATATATAAAATTAATTTGGACTTTGAAAAAGGTATTTGATAAGGTCCCTTGCCAGTATTTTTAGAGAAACTTAGCCACTGTGTATTTGTTGAAGGAATAAATAACCAGTCAGGGACCAAAAGAAATGTTTATCTCCTTAACAGTGTGATGATAAAGTTTGCTTAGGAGATCAAGTTATTCACACTAAATAACGAGGAGGTCCTGAATGTGAACTTATGAAGAAATATCTCATGATACTTGGTGACTGGATGATTAGATGTGAAAGGAAGTTGAATGTAAATAACATGCAAAATAATACACAGTAATACTGTAGTGGTGCTTATTTCTGATTTAACCATAAGCACTAATAAGTAAGCTTATAACTAATAGTTCAGATAAAATACCTGAGTTGTGCTCAGTAGTGATCACAATAAAGTTATTGTTATGGTAGGAACAGAAAACAGAAAAAAAAAATGTCATTCTGGCACCACATGTGCTTGTGATACACATACATGGACTAACATGCACAGTTCTGGTGAAACCACATCAGAAAGATGTAGCAGAAGTAGAAGTGGTATTGATAGAGGTGGCAACAGTGGTCAAAGATGGAATGTACTCCATATGGAAAATAACTATATTGATGCTTAGCCTATAAAAGGGTTTTATGTTCTGTAGCTGCGAGGTGGTTCAGACACAACTTGATGCTCAGGTGGTTCCTGAACCTATTCAAGATGGCATACGCATAAAACCAGACTGAAAGGAGATGGTAGGAAATCTGCACACCTGGTTGGGTATTATCTCTCAGTTGGTGCTTTGCAAAGTGATGTTGCAGGCTGAGGTGACGTGGGGAAGTGTCAGAAGTGGGAAGATTGGAGTAGTGGTGTATTAGTGGGATGAATGAAAAATGTCTCCAGGCTTTCATGACTGAGTTGTTCTATTGCTTGAAAGGATCAGCAGGAGGAGTATGTCACATCTGTATGCCTGGAGCACTTGCAAAATGTGCTTATCTAGATAAATGAACAAAAGGTGAGATCAGTCTGCTCTGGGTTCTAGGGATTAGTCCTTTGTCTCCCAGAGCTACCACAGGTGAGCACTGTGAGGTGCAAGGTAGCTGTGGGGGTTTAAGGAAGGGGCAGCTTGGGGCAGCTGTGCATGTTCTCAAAAGAAATTGAGTTTTAGAAGTTATGAGGGCTCTGAAGATACATTACGGTTGATTTGCACAAAGAAAACCTCATCTGCTTCCCCAAGAGTATCCCTGATTACATGCAGTCTTGTTTTGAAATCCCCATAGTGAAGAGAGGCAGGTTTTCTTTCTGGAGTGTCAGTGTGTCTCTGATTGTGCTCTTTTCTTAGTGGGAAGAAAAGTTCAATCTAGTAACAGCAGAGCTAAGTAAGATGGTTTTGTGCTGTGCTTTCCTGTACCTATTAAATCTGCAAATGGAGTTTAGGTAGAAAATGTGTTAATTTTCTTTTCTCAGTATGAAGCTTTCTTTTTCTTGCCTACTGGTGGTGTGAGCCTGACTTCCCTTGTTATTTAAAACAGGCAATGACCTTTTTGTGCTTTGGGATGCACCAGTACCTCTTGTATTGTTTGATTTCTCAGGAATATTGAAGAACATGGCTGCATCTGAGGCATACTGATCCTGCTTGTTTATGATTATCATGGGAAGGAAACAAAAGTGTCATATTTTAAGTTGGGGTTTTTTATGTTTTTGGATCAAAGTGTTGTCTCAGCATGTAGAAATGGTAGCTGTGCAGTATATATAGACACAGTGTTTTCACAGCTGAATTCCTGTTATGTAAAGGAAGGAATTTCTTAGACTGTCTGTATAAGTTTTTAACATATTTGGGATTGTCTGTAGTGCTCATGCTGCTTGGCATAGTTTTGAGCACGCCCACGGCTGCTTAGCTCATTTTTTTAATCTCAAAGCTTTGGTCAAGCCAGTTCTCTTGGTGTTTTTATTCTGTCTGTATGAATGATTTTTTTTGTCTTGTTAAAATTATACCATTCTCTCACGTGATGATTTCTAAGTGGTATAGACCTTCCATGCCATGCCCCGCCCCAGCATGTTTGATTTTGAAGATGCACTTTTACCCTGTGCTGCTACTTGCTCTAAAAAGGAGCTCTTTATACTTCTCTTCTTGATGATGGCCATAAAACAACTTGACCATGATGAGGCTGCAGAAGCTCTGGGAGTGTTGTCTGCTGCACCGAGCGTCAGTAGAGTGTTGCTTTGAGTTTCCCTGTTGGTCTGCTTCTGTCTGTAGACTCATACCTTACACCATTTATAGAGCAAAGATTGGCTTTAAAAGGCAGTTTTAGTCTTTGTGTAGCACCTGGTGTGCTGCAGTGCAGGGTGCTAATGAGAATGTTATTGCAATGGTCATAGAATGGCCTAAGTCCTGTGGACTTCACTGGGAATATTGCCTGGAGACTTAGCCTTGTAGCTGACAGTGCCTTCCTAGCTGTTTTTGATTGTGCTTAGTTAAATATACCTTGTTAAATGAAGTAAGGAGGTAAATGCTTAAATGAGGTTGAAATGGGTAATAAGCTGTCCCCAAAAAAGAAACTTGAAAAGAGTTGAGGAAGAATGACCCTCTAGTCATCAGGACTGCATGGGGCAGTCTGCATACAGTAGGCACAAACATCTGATCGGCCATGAATACAAACATGGAAAAATGTCAGAAATGTGCAATAGCAAGTAATGAAACCATGTGCAACTGAGACATACAGTGGGATTTTTTTTCTGGATCAGGAACTGTTGTTTCCTGCCATGTATTATCATTTTATGAAAAAGACATCTGCCAGTGGGCAAACTGTAGCTGTTGTTTTTTTGGCTACTGAGAGGCTATGAAAGTGCCATCTGAGAAGCTTGAAATGAGATGTCTTTGCCAAGTTATTATTGGAGTAACTATATTATTACATAGGACCAGTATTGGGTTTTTTCTTTCAGTACTATTTACATTTAGCTGGCCTTAGTACCCCCATCAGTCTTACTTTACATACAAGACTACAGGAAATGGCAGAAGGATTAGGTATGATCTATGCAATTAAAAAAGGTGTTTATCTTCAAAATCTGGTACAATTTAATGATCCAGGATATATTCTAATGGATTAATGCCTGTGTCAGTCTGGAATATCTTTAGTTCTGTGCATAGATGTGATCCTGCTTGCTCTTCTGCAGCATCAGATGGTTTCCTGAGACTCCTGTGGAAGAAACATTTGAGGATTCTGGAAGCTTTATTATAGCACTGCCTGGGAATTCAATCATTTCAGTGTCCACAGCTGACAAATGCCAATAATCAGCAAAGGTTGATCATTATGCTAGATACTGCATGTAAACCACCTGACAGAATGTTGTATGGGACATATTGTTTCTAGGTAAACTGTAATAATTTTGGAGGAGAGAAAGTGTATGTGAAGATTGTTAGTACTAACCAGCACATGGTTGAGTCTCATTTGAGACACCAGTTGCTGTGTCACTGTGGGCTGTAATCCAGTGAAACAATTCAGCCTGGAGAGAGGGCAAGAGCTTTTCCTCTCCAGTGTCCAGAAGATAGCCATGCATGAAATGACAGTGCTTTTTCAAATGTTGCTTGTTAGAAGGTTTTGTAGTCTCTGGTATGGATTTTTCCTGACTTCCTGTGGAATTACTTACTTGTAAACTGTATTGACTATCCCAAGAAACTCGTGGCTTGCCTAACAATGAAATACCTGAAAAGCAGAGCATTATTATACCATAACCCTTACAGTTGTGCATCAGGGACTTACTTGCTTGAGCTGGACTTTTGGATTTTCTGAGACAACTAGGTATGCTGTGGATTCTTCAGTACTAAGCAGCAGAGTCCCTGGTAGGAAAGAGAACAAGGCCTTTCTTCAGATGAGATGTTCTCAAGAAAGCTTATAACTTTTTACAACTACAGGTTTCTTTTTTAGCAATGCATCAGCCACACGAACTCTTTAGTCTGAAGTGTCTCGGCTTTTGGTGGAGTGTATTGGTTGTGTTTAATCCAGTAAGTAGTTCATTTGGTCACTTACTTTCCCCTTCCCCCAATTTTTTCAGTTCATAGCTCATTTAGAAAAACAAGGCCGAAAAGTTTGTTTTCCAAATTGTTTAGTGCCAAGAATAATTTAAATTCTTAAAGGAAAACCAAGCCAATTATTAAACTTTTTTTTACAAAGGCAGCTAGATCTAATATTTTTTCAGTTGTTAACCAAGTGACTAATTCAAATAAATAAAAATACCAAATTTTGTAACAAATTAAAAATTTATTTTAGACCTGGAAATTCAACATTGCAATAATTCTCTGTAAAGGTTTATGACAGTAGTTCAGAGTAGCATTCTGGCTCTCACCAATGCAATTTCTGTTTATGTAGGAGGGTGAACCATAAAAATTTACAGTTGAAATTGATTTTGAAATAGACTGTTTTTCTCAATGGTGTGTCCTATATAAAGGGAAATTAAGTAAGAAAGTGATACAGTGTGATAATATCTAAAGAACATCACACTGATGTGCCATGGCTTATAAAATTATAACATGGCTAGATCAGACACATTGAAAGGACATATCTCATGGAAGTTGCTTCACAAGCAGTGAAAATCAAGAGCAGCAAATGAAAATTCTGGAAAGTCCAAGGGTGGTTGTGTTGAACTTTGATTAATAATCAAGATAATTTGCAACATTTATTAATAATATTTAGGGAAATAGCATGAAATAGCATGGTATAACTAAGGCAAATTCAGCTAAAATAAGCTTGCTTCCTAATATCACAAGTCAACTTAATCTAGAGATTCTGAACAAAATAAGAATAAAAAATTGTAACAAAATGCTACATTTGGAACCACTAATAAGGATCAAAACAAAAACAAACCCGACAACCAAATCCCTCAAAGCTCCTGGTCATAATACTTTTAAGAACATAAGAGATATGATTATCTTATAAGCATATGTCTCAAAGGCTATTTGAAGACTAAATTATAGTTACAGATTAAAGTTATGCATCTACATGTGCCTAGCTGAGGGTTGTTTCAGTAACTATGTGAATGAAAATTAAGAGTTCAATAATCTCATTGTGAGTTTCTAAATACCAGTGTATAACCTGGTTTGATAGAGCTTTAAGACATTTTTGAGAAGTAAAAGAAGAGTGTAACCAGAGTAGTGCTTGTGACTTTCAGATTGAAAGACCTAAAAGAAGCAGTCAGAAAACTGAAAAAGTTTTCAGTAGCATCCCGTGAAGCACTCATGTTATTCTGTCGCTCTTTCCAGGGACCATCTATATTTCCATTTCTAGTGAAACTAAATTTGGACTGAGCCAAGTAATATGAACCATCCTCTGCTAGTTTTATAATACCAGGTAATTAAGATTGAAGTTTCCTTTAGAATGTCATGTGAAACTGAGCTCTTGTACAGATTGTGCTGTTTACTTCTTGAATGTCCTTTTGGCGTTGTCTGTTTTATGGCTGGTAGAAAAGAAAGTAAAAATGAGAAGCTGAAATTTTATGATTGTTTCTCACAGATCTATTGGAAAAAGAATCTGAGGGTATGAAGTGAGAGGAGGGAAGTTGGGAAAGAGTAGATTTTACTTTCTACAAGTTCAGCAAGTTTCCAGCCTTAGAATAATGTGAGAATCCCCTCTGAAAGGATTTGCAGTGGGGATGGTTGGCCTCTTGGGGCTTGAGGATGACTGCAGAGTTAACTGTCTTTATTGCTGTATTTGGAGATCACGGAACAGTTAGTCAAAGGTGACTGTAGTAAACCAGTATAACCCTGGGTGCAGAGAATATACAAAAAATAGAATAACAACAGCAGAGTGTTAAGAACAATTGTACGTTTTATTGGTTTACTCTGACCAGGGCTAAGTTGCAATGCCACAGTAAAAATGTAAGGATATGTGACCTTCACTTATAGATAGAATGTTTCTGTAAGTAAAAATGGGCAGCACATTCAAAATTGGTAAGGCAAACTATTCTGAAGTTTGTAGGCCACAGACTAGATCGTATACAACAAATTAAGGCAGAAAATGACCACTTTGCACAGGTAGATCCTACATTAAAGAACCCTAATATTAGTAGGAATCAATGTCTCAGGGATATTTAAATAGCTTAAATTTACCAGTTTGTCTGTTTCCAGTGATTAAATGCTGCTGGCACAGAAATCTGAATTTCTGAGAAGAGATCTTAATGTTCTCAATATTGTAATGAACCAAAGACTAAATTCTGAATTAGATTTGAAATTTCTGTGAAATCTTTCAACACTTAAGTACAGAGTTTTTGTTTCACTAGGTGCTTATGGAAATTTGAATACCATCTTTTACAGGAGGTGGTTAGGGGTAGTCCCTTCTTTCTTTTAATCTTGATCTCACTGAGGCAAAAATGTTGCTTTAGCTGTCCTAAATTGTCCTAGAGTTGGAACCTTATCCTGAGGGTTTGACTTTTTTTTTTTGTCTATAAAATGGCTCTGAATGAAAGTGTTTCTCTTAAACTGATGAAATAACTCACTTGTAAGAAGTAAGCAAGCATGTCTGAGTCAATGAGGAAAGGCAGATGTGTTCATTAGCTGCTATTATTTTGATGAAACCTGAAATCTTGATGTACTGCAGATGTGAGCAAATAGGGAATTACATAGTCTTAAACAGTTCAATGCATCCTTAGACCCAGCAGTTCATTTTGGTAAGGTATTTTTACAGTGAACTGCACCAAGGAGATACTCAGGTCCCAGCTGTAATCAGTATCTTTACAGACCTTTTTATTGGACATTCCAGTTTTTGACTGCTGGTGATGACTTTAATAATAGCATGATTCAGTTGTCTCTGCCTATTTTCTGCCTGTCACGTAACCTGCCTTCAGCTTCTGAGAGGTTTCAGTTTTCCTTCATGTAATCCTTGTTCTTTATTGGAATTGGTTCAATAATACAGATATATAAGGTGTCAAAATAGGAACTGTACATAGCAAAAAAAGGGAGAGAAAGATTAATTTCTTCTTACATTATAAAATAATTGGAATTTTATAGGGCAAGAGGAAGATTATTTTTTTATTCTCCTTCCAGACAGCATATAGGAGGTATTTTTTTGAAAAGTAATAAAGGTGATTCATATAGTTGATAAAAATCTGTCACTCAGGGGTACAGGAAAAATTACACTAAATGTGGATTATAATATTTAGATTACATTCCATTTCAGTTCATACCTAAATTATTAAAAAACCTTTAGAATTTAAAGTAGATATTATAAAATTTCCAATAATACTCTCTTTATTCAAATATTAATGTCTAAATAAAAGACTTCAAAATACAATAAGGCAATACAATAAAGAAGCCATATTTCAAAACGAATCTTACTGTCTTTCATATCCCTCTTGAAACAAAATTGTTCCAGTTCTTCTAATCTCTCTTCATTTGCCCTTTTCCAGACAGCCTGTAGCTCCCCCTGGCCTTCAGTTCAGTCGTATTTTTTGGTGCAATGTGCCAGCTAAGGAATTCCCAGTGAAAGAGAACAAATACTTTACCTGTATAATAGTATACTCTGCCCTCTTTCAGTACTCTCCAGGTGGGTTCTTCTGAAAAAAAAGTACAGCCTTGCACATTTATCATTCACTTCCAAGCCTGTTGAACACCTCCACCGTCAATGGATCGAATTTTTCTTTTGACTAATTTGATACTTGCTATGAAGTAAAATCAGAGATGCTAATGCTGCATGTTTCTAACATAAGGCTCAATATCTGGGGCAGTGCTGAAAGTTTATCAGTCAAAAATTGATACTAGATTTTTCAGGTCAACCTTTTAGGTTTTTGTTTAAACTGCTACCACCTGATTCTGTAGTAAAATAAACAGACTTTTTTTAAAAAAAACCTCAAAGTAAAGTATGTTCTTAAACACTTGGAAATTTGGACCTCTAAGGCAAACAGATCCCTAATGTTATCACTGGCTGTGTTGTTAACACTAGTTCAAGAAATTAATCAAACCAGTAAAAGCTATACTCTAAATACATGTATAATATTTTAAAATTCTAATTAAAAAATCTTTTCAGTATTTTAGGGACTTGCTTAAGTAGTTCTGAGGCATTGTTAGGCATTGTTCATAGTAAATTCCTGTCCTTTTATTCAGTCTCTGAGTGTAATACATAAAGAACAACTGACGGGTAATCAGTAATTGTTGATTGATCCTCACTAGGGCAGAAGAAAAATGCAAATTAGGACCAAAAACTATCTGTGTGATCACAGAGCTCTTGCTTCAAGAGACACTGTTGCTATCATGGGTACTGAGAGACAGAATGCCTCAAACCATAGTCTCCCCTCAGCAAGAAACTACATTCCTTACCCTGCAGGGAGCCCTTCCTGTGACAGAGGAGTGAGTGATAGTAGTGCACTTAGAAGACTCCAGTTATGGTTACGTGTTTTAAACAGTGAAATAGTTTGCAAATGAAGATGGGTTCTGTTTCTGCCTGGATTTTGAAATTACGGGCTGCCTACAGCTTGCATAAAATCTTGTTATCATTTTGCTGTTTTAAAATTGTTTAATTTTAATCTTTATTTTCTCTCTATGCTCTTTTCAAACATAAGAAAGCATGATTTTTAGTAGACAGTTGAAGTTGATTAATCAATTTGTTGTGGGTAGTTATATCACAGCCTCTAAATCTGCTGTTGTTTTTCAGCAATTTTCTGATTTTATCCAAATTATTATTTAAATTTAGACAAATTAACATTGACTTGTTTTCTTGGCTGGCCTGTTTTTAGTAAAAATGTATATTTTCCCTTTTCTAACGTTTCTTCCCTGGCCATAAGTGCTAGAAAATAGATTTAAATATTAGAAAATAATTGCAAGCTAGAATCACATTTTCATAATGTGTCAGTAAATTATTGAGGGACTCGAGTTATTTTAAAATAATTTTCACTGCCGTATACTTAAATTTTAAATGATTCCTATTTGATATCACTGTCAATTTACTGTCTCCTTTCCCCACATGCAGTAACAAAATATGTTAAGAGCTCTTTTTGCTTGTCAGATGAAAAGGCAGGAGTCTATTCTCTCCAGCACAAAAAAAAAACCCTAGTGTTTGAGGGCTTTTTCCCACTACGTAGTTTATTGGCTTTTTTTTCCTCTCAGTTTTGTGTAACTGATTAATCCAAAGAGACTTGGACCAAGCTTTCAAGTAACATTTTCCTACACAGGAAATGTCAACACAGAGGCAGATTCAGAACACTGTAGGCATGTGAAGGCTGTGTGACATTAGGGGTCTCCTGGCACATTTTACCATTAAAAAGAATGGAAGAGAGAGTTGGGAAGGAATAGGTTTCTTTTAGAGGAAGAAGTGTGATAATAAGAGATAAAGAGTGGAGAAAGAAGACGATATTAAAGTAGAGGATGATTAGGTAAAAGATAGAGGCTACTATGTACTAAAGGAAGAAAAAACCAATTGCTTTGTACATGCTGAACTTGTACTTTGTGACTCAGTAGACACTTTACAATGGCTGTAAATTTAAGTCATGGGATGGTAACTGCTAGACAAAAGGCATATACACAGAGGGGAAAGATGTCTTACCCATCTACCTTTAAAAAAGTGACAGTTTCAAATTCAATATAGCTCTCATTTAACGACAGTATTTTGTATAGGTTTGGGGGTTTTTTGGTTAGTCTTTTTTCCCTTTCAGTAAAGCTGTATTACAGTATAAAGAGGAGTATTGATGGTGTTCTTAGATGTGTTTATGTACAAGGAAATTCCTTATCACTGTACCTAGTCTTGTGGTCAACGTTAAGTTTCTTGTTGATGCTGCATGGTTTTTATTTGAGTTGGGTTTTTTTTTTCTAAAGCAGGTAGTGTCTGTTTCAGACTTCTACAGAGAACAGTTTCCTGGGTGGCAGACAGAAATGGACGTGGGCAAAAGACAAATGCCTGGTACAGATGTCTACCAAATTCAAAACACTTTTCAGGAGTACAGGAAGGTAAAATTGTCTTAGAGACCTTGAACTTTGAAATGTAAAAATATTATCAGAACTGTAGCCAGCACAGATCTGCTTTCTCGAAATCTAGCATGAAATTTGCTCTCCTCTATGTGTGAAGGCAGATTAATATATTTTTATTCTCATAACCTGCAAGTTACCTAATGAAATACTCTTACCATTTCAGTTTCCAAAAGATTGCAAAGAGGGTCGCAGCATAGTTCAGGTTGGAAGGGAGCTCAGGAGGGCTCAGGTCCAACCTTCTACTTGAAGAGGTTGGCTCTGGGGTCAGACCAGGTTGCTCAGGGCTTTATCCAGTCAACATCTTGGAACCCTTTAAGGATGGAGTGAGCACAACCTCGCTGGGCAACCTGGTGCACTGCTGGGCTGCCCTCATGGGGGGGGAAAAGGTCTTGTCGAGCCTCTACAGATTCCACTTGATGGCAGCCCTACTCTCAAGTGTATTGATTGTTGCCCCCATTTTGGTATTATCTGCAAATTCAGAAAGTGTGCACTTGGTCTCCTCTTACATGGCATTGATAAAAATATTCAAACAGGTCTCAGGATTCATCCTTGCAGTGTTTCAGATGTCATAGGCATTCAGAAGTACAACCTATTTACCATCACCCTCTGAGCTGGATCATCCAGCCATTTTTTTTGTTTAATCCAGCCTTCCAGACTGCAATGATTTAACAAGAATAATGTAGGAGAAGATGTTGAATTCCCTGTGTAAATAAATTATATCTATTGCTCTTTCTTCATCCACAAATGTGGTCATTTTGTCATAGAAGGCAATCAGGTTGGTTAGGCCTGATTTATCTTCAGTAAATCTATGTTGGCTGTTCTTGGTCACCTTTTTCTCCTTTGTGTCCAAAATGCATTCCAAGAGGACTCAATTCCATGATTTTCCAAGAGACTTTAGAGAGAGGTTTTTTTTGTCCTGTGGTTCCCCCTATTGACCTTTGAAGATGCTTTCTCCAGTGCTTGGGTACCTCCCGTGATCTCCATGAATTTCTAAAGATGACAGAGAGTAATGTGTCAAGGACATAGTCAGTTTTCTTAGCACCCTCAAGATGAAACCTGTTGGATCTCAATAACTTGTAAGGATCGGTCTGTCCAAGTAATATCTACCTCAGTCATCAGACATTACTGATAGTTCATCTCCTCTTTGAACCTTTGACCAAGTACAGAGGCCTTTTCGAAGACTAACGCAAAAGTGTTGTGGAGTAGCTCAGCTTCATTGGTGGCTCATGCCACTAAGTCACCCGTCTCGTTTACCAGCAGGTCTGCATTGGCCTTGTTCAGCCTTTAGATGCTAACAGAGCTGTTGGACACCTTTGGTTGGACTCAGCCTCTGCATTTCTTTTAGCACATAGCACCAAAGGCTGGTAGAGGCTGTACAGACCTGTGATCTCCTCTGCTCATACAAAATGGTCTTGACCTCCTATAAATGTCCAGATATTTGGGGATGATGCTGGCTCTCACACAAAGAACTTGGTGTGCAGGAAGCAGTCTGGTGATGAGAGCAGAGAGACTTGAGAGCTGGAGCTTGTAAACTTGGTAGGGTTTTTTGTTTTTGTTTTCAGGTGGCCATTAAGTACCTTTCTGTGGTATTGAAATAGATTTTGGACTTTTGCCTTCCCCTTTAGCCTGAATAGGATTCTTTAGAGCATCCCAAGAGATTTCTGGATCATTGGGTTATTTCCTTTGCTCTTCAGGTTGTGGATTTGAACTCAGAAAAGCCCAGTTTCTTTTTCTGGAAGATGTTTATGTGACTCAGAAGGAGTCCAATAGTTTTTCTTTTTCACAGTAAAATGGATAACAAAAGCTTTTACTTCATTATAAGCTTTTTTTGGTTTGTTTTTAGTTGGAAGAAAAAAGCCTACTGGTATGGATATACTATTTACATAGTTTAATGTTTGGTTTTGAATTTTACTTTGTTTCCTGAAGCTGAATTATTTAATTTAATAACATCAGCAGTTAATTGGTGCAGTTTTGTGGCTTTTAATAAATAGATTTATGCCAAGCATTGTGAGAACAAAAGAAGTACATTCCTTCTGCCAGTTACAGGTTTAAGAACGTTAGGTTTTAAAGTTAATTCTGTATGTAATGAAGCTAGTTGTTCCAGTTTCTTTTTCACTTTTTTTGTCACTTTTTTTTTTTTTTACATATGTCAGTGTGATTATTTCCTAACATGCTGTAGGAAGTAACAATTACCTGTAGGAAGAACTAGTATTTACTGCTGTGATTTTGTGGCTTTTTTGTTGTTAATTTGGAAAATTTTCTTTGTCCTTACGTTTGAAAATCTATACACTTAACCTCTCCAGAGGTGATGACAGTGATATATTTTCAGTATCAGAATACTGGTTTCCCTTGATTGTTAATGATGAAGTGAAGCATCCTCTTCTATCACACAAGAACATTGGTTTTGAGCCACGCAAGGGGCAAGAAGAAATTTTTGATGCATACAATTTTGAAGTGAATGATGAACTGTGTGATTGCAGAAGTTCAGTGAGTTAAATTGTTAAAAAGTTATTCCAAGATAAGGCAGTTCCACAAGCAGTCACTGGATCTTTGAACCCTTCTGGCTAAAGTCAGTCACAATGAACATTTTGGGGGGAATATTCGTAAAGCAAAAGGAGAATGTCTGTGTGTCTAAACATAATAAGAACATTGTGAAATCACCTTGCTTTGTGTAGGGACAGTTTTTGTTGTTTGGAATTCTTTGTTCTGTGTTTGTGATTCTCATTTGAAATCGACATTTCTGATAGTAAAAATCTGCCCCAGCTGGTTTTTTGAGTATATTTAGTGTAAAGTTTTGGTTTGGGTAACTGGAAGTTTGAGTGTGTGTGTATAAGAAAGTCATGCATACTGATAGAAGATAAGTAACCTATCTTACGTCCTCATCTAATTTTGCTTAACTATAGGTAATTTCAAATGGAACAGTGCATTAAGTGAATCCAGTTGATGAGAAATAGAAATTACATTCTGCATAACATAGAATTCAGGATATATGGGTAAACAGAAGAAATAATATGTCCTGCTAAATTGTAAGCATGCCAACAGCAAAAAATCCAGATTCTGCTCTGCACTATCATTCCATTATAGCTTCTTTTTTCAGTCTCTGGTACCATTAAGCATAAAAATATTGATAATTACAGTGAGTTTGTGGATCATAGTGAGTCAGCCAGGGATTACTGAGGTTGCCCTTGAAGGAAGAGAAATCCCTGAGGAGGTGATTATGAGAAGGTCTTATAGCCAAGATGTACACCACCATGTTGGTGAGAAGCAATGATGAATCCCAACAAGCTCAATGTTTTTGTTTTTTTTTTTTTCCTGAACCTGAGAATTCAATCAGACAAAACTATGGGTATTTGTTTTTTCTTAGGATGATCAAATATCTTATAATTCAGCAGTTTCCACACTGAAAGAGTTTTATATTAAGGTTGATGACCACTCTGCCTCCTAGAATGATGTGAAGCATCCTGGTTCTGTCTTAAGATCTTTCTGTGATGAAGGAAATATTTTGTCAATATCTTAGATTCAGAGAGCATGTGCAGTTGCCAAAACAATATGATAAAATGTGAAAGACATCAGGTACCTCTCGGGGGTACCAGTCACCTGTTTGGTTTTTGTCCTGTTTTGAGCCAGGATGAAGCCAATTTTCCTTTTACTGTTTGTGTTGTTTGGTTTTTGTTTGTTTGTTTGTTTTTCATTTCCCCCCTCCCCCCTTCAGTAAGCTTTCTTTTAACTAGTAGCAGAGTGTTCCAGCTAGGAATGTTAATAAACCTTGGAATGTTTTTCCAACTGCTGGGTCTTCAAGGTCACACCTTTACTCTGCCAGCTCAGATACTACGGAGAGATCTGTGACACCCCCCGTCCCCCGTAGGAGGCTGAGTTAGACAGACAGCAAAATTGGCCAGAGATATTCCATTCCATATATCTACATAAGCTCAGAGGAAGGTCAGAGATCACAGAAGACAACTTCCTTCCTGCTTCTTCTTCCCTTCTCTTCCATCCATGGCCAGTGTCCAGGCAGGACTCCATCCTTCCATCACCATTGACCCCCAGGCTGGAGCTCTCCTCACCCTCATCACTCTGTGCTCTCTCCGGCAGCTCCAGGACTTGTTGGGACTGTTCACAGCTCAGGAGATGCTGGGGGAGTTGCTGGGGGTGGGGGGAGGCAATAGGGGTTTTGCACACTTCCTGGACATATTTGTATATAATTGTATATATTTTCTTATATCATTAGTGTTTAGTTAAAGCTGTGTAGTTTAGTTTTCAATCCAGCCAAGTCTCTCTCTTTTTCTCTCTCTCCTTCCTACCTGGGTGGGAGGGGATCAAGAGCATTGTTGTTGGACCTGAGTCAAACAGTGACAGTTTTCTTCTGTATTTCCTTTAATTTTCCAGAACAGAAATTTTTGTCATGCAATTTCATACCAAGTAGAGGCATTTTAATAGGGTTGCTGCTGTACTTACCTGCTGGTGTATCCCCTGGATACCAATGAGTACTTGCTTAGCCCTACAGCATATATGCTGTAGCATGTGAGACGTTAGAAAGGGAGGGAAAAACAGTAAAGCTTAGTACAAAGCACAACTGTTGTGAAAAGAGCCAAGGAAAGATTCAGGTATGTTTCAGTATTATAGAAAGAGATGACACATATTCAAGGTAGAGCCAGAATATAATATGTGTATGTAAAAGCTTTGTACGACAAACTTAAAACATTAAATCTTTCCTCTAGACTTTCAGCACTATGTGTTCCTTCCTTTCCCTTTGAAATCAGTTACCCCTGATTCACTGTCAGTGAGGTATGTATGTTTGCATTTCTTAAGCATGTTTCAGTTAACCAAAACCACTTGGGGGTGCTTAGACCATCACATGTGTTTTATTGCCTTTCTGAGACAGACCCAGTCATTTAAAAAATGATCATGCTATTACATTGGGTTTAAAATATGCATATTGTTTTGAAAAAACTGTTTTCCTCAGATTTCCTTGTGAATAGGTGTCATGAGCCGATGGGATGGTTCCCCAAAGTAGAAAACATAAAACATAACATACAAGTTAGTAAATAGTCAACAAAAAAAGAACTACCTGGATTTGTGCTTTTTTATTTACAGTGCTGTTTGGTAGTGTTTTAGTTGTACTTCTACAGCCTGATTTATTACTATGGTAACAAATATCTGCAATAAGAAATGTACATGGTAGGAAGAAAAGAATTATGGAGAAAACGTACTTAGCTTAAATATTGTGGATTAACTGGAATAGGCTAGTTGAAGATAAAGCCTTATTCCATGTGTTATTTTTCTTTCTTGTAAAGAAGGCCACATCAGATTTCTTCTCTACTGCACCTTTCTGCAAAGGTATTTTTTCCTGCTGTTTGATGGAATTGATAGCATACATAGAATTCATGGCATTGGATTCTGAAAAATATTCTCTAGGTGAAGGGAAGTTTCAACAGCCTTTACCCATTGAGCTTCAGAGTGAGGCTTATGACCAGTATGAACTTTCAGCTTGGGAACACCTGTCCTTTTTTGAAAAGATGGAATTCATTTTGCGATTTCAGAGACCTGCCATAACAGGGTATGACAACTCAGAGTCACTGGTGGTGACAAGCCCTTCCCCTGGTGGCTTTCCCCCCTCAGGAAGGTTCTGCTTTACGTGTGGGGAGCAACTATTAGGAAGTACTTCCTCACGGAGAGGGAATGGAATAGACTTGCCAGGGAAGTGGTGGAGGCACAGTCCCTGCATGTGTTCAAGGAAAGGCTGGATGTGACACTTAGTGCCATGGTCTGGCTGATGTGGTGATGTTAGGTCATAGGCTGGAATTGATGTTCTTAAAGGTCTTTTCCAGCCTTGGTAATTCTGTGATGGTGTGAACTCATCTGGAGATATGGTGTGGGGCCAGTCCTCATAACGCTTGAGTTTGGTGGAAAATACATCTACATTCCCAGGACTAGTTAGCCTGCCCAAAGTGGCATGTACCTGAAGAGGAGGTGCACTTCTTTTGTTTGTTTGTTTGTGAATTTACCCATGTGCTTTATGGCTCCTCAAAGTCATCTGAGAGTACTCTCAAAGATGAGAGCATATGGGATCCAGCAAAGCAAGGGGTTAGCTTATATATTAGAAAAAATAAGAGTAAACCGAGTTCTGTTTAGCATGAAATTTCTGTTTAGTTACCTCTTGTGTTTTTTCAGTGACTTTGGGAAACTGAATATTGTGTTCTTGTCTTTTCCTAACAGGTCTGACTTGTTTTGTTCCTTAACTAATAGCTTTTCTCCAGGTGTCTTCAGTTCAAGTCACGATGTTTTCCAGAGCATTTACACGATTTCATGTGTCATGTTATAAAAATATATTTGTGCTTATCTACTAAAACATTTGTTCACAGTTTCTCCACTTAATAGTTCTGGTAGCTAATGCTTTATTAATATAGACAGCAGACCTGATATTTATAGCCTTTTTGCAAATGACCCTCTCAAATCTAGCATCTGACATTTCAGATGCTCACGTTGTCCTGCAGGGTACTTTCTAAAGGGATTAATGTATCTTGAGATTTTAAACATGTTTACTTTGTGTGGTCTTTGTTCCTCATGCCAAATGGCTAGACTCTCAGCGGGTATGTTAAACTGTAGTTCAGTTGAAATCAATGGAATTGCAGGCCTCATTAATTGTAGTTTTTTACCCCAAACATGGGAAGAGTAAATGTTTGTCTGTCTAGTTAAAAAATATTGAAGCCTTGACTGCAAAAGATCTCTAGGAATCTAATGGATTTATATTACCAAAGTGGGGGTTTTCTGCAGTCCAGAAGAACCTAAGAGTTTTGGAAGTCTTATTTAATGCTGTTAATGTAAAGACTTCTTATCATGTTCCAAATTCTTACAGCAACTCTTGCCTCTTTTCAGTGATCTCAAATAACTTCAGTCCTTAGAGTAAGATCCATCTTGCAAGACAGTCTTTAAGCCTATCGGAAGGATGAGCTTGGCCCCACAGAGCTTCCAAAATTAGGGGCTACACTATAGCTCACTTGATGCTAAATGTTGTTATTTGTAGCACAGTTTTATTTATGGACTTTATATGTCTCTAATCATGGGAATCTTCTTTGCCATTTTGTTTTTCCCAAACATTTCTTGCCTCTTGTGTGCCTCCAGGTTGCATGTGAAAACTGGTGTTGGCAGGGTTTTGTGATCCACAACTTCAGTTAGAGCCAGAAACATCAGCTGCCATGTGCCACGTTGCTTTCTGAGCCCTTCTCACAGATTGTGCTGAGAAGGAAAATACTTGGCAAGTTTGCCACTGGCACCTAACCTTCCATCCCCATTTGTAAATGGCAACTCTGTGTAATGCATTTTTTTAATCATCTCTATTTTTATGTATGCAAAACAAGTAAACAAGAAGGAAATGAAAGAAGTAAACAGTGGCATTCATGAAAAACACAAGTGGTAACCTTGGAGACAGAAAGCCAAGGGTGCAGAGCTGTTAATTTATTTTTAAGCTGAAGTGCTGTAATGGTCTGTTCATACTTTCTCTATACTGCAGACTTCTGCATTTCAGGAGCAACAGAAACAGTGAGCATACATCTTACCCCTATAGTTTTACATTTGTCTCTAGGATACACGTGATTCTGAAGGATTGGCTTGGTTTCCATGCTCACTGAACCCATCAGGTTGTGACTCAGGCTGTTGTTTTTCCTTACCATTTATATGTGGATTTGACTTGAGGATGCAGACTTGTACCCCATAGTCAAAGGCATGTTTTCAGTTTTGAATACAAAAGAGGCTGTGTTGCTGTAGGGAAGAGGGATACATGCTATCCTGCTTCTTTCTGAAAACAAGGAACTACTGCCAGTCATTTTTGTGTGCTATTACAGATCTGTATTTCTGATACTATCCTGAAGAGAACAGTTATGTTTTTTAATGCTTATTTCATAATTAAAAGCTAATTGCCTTTAGTTACTTCCTACTGTGCCTGGGATATTTAGAGCTAGAATAATATTTCTGATATTTCCATTAAAAGAAAGGAGATTTGGACTCCTCTACTAAATATAGCCAGTTGTGAGTTATTAATGGCAGTAGTGTCATAGCTAATCTGTAATAAGATAAATTAAAACTCTTGAAATCTGCAGCAGAACAAATACTGTGCAGCTCTACAGTGTAAAAGAAGGGGTGTGTCCAGGTCCTTGATGCGTTGTGTCTGGTATGGAAGCATGTCCTTGCTCTTTGTGTCCTGTTTTGTTTTTTTTATTACTACATTCAATATAAAGATACTTGCTTGCACACTTACAGCTTTTGATATGGATCAGATCTTTGTAAGTAAAGTGCATGGACATTGCCAGGGACAAAGAGAGGGATTTGATTTCTGGATTGGCAGATGATAAATGGTCACCCAACGTTGGTGGTATATTTGCTGTCTGAATGTATCTAGCAATTGTAAAGAACTGTGCCAAAACCCGCAGTCACTATTTAGTCTCACTAGGGTAAGTGGGAGTTTCACCTGACTATCAAGTCTGAGATTCATTTCATAGCTGGTAACATCACTCAAATGTCTCATAGATCTTACCTGTATGCCTGTAACCTCATCTGCTTATACCTTAGCAACTTCATGAGGTACTGTGAATTTATTTGACTTCAGGTAAGAATCTGAGCTTAAATTTCTATACATCTTCCACATCTTGAGTGGTGTACATAGTTCTTACTTTCATAACACTGTGTAACTGTCGCTGTTTTGTTAGAAACACATTGAGCTTTAAAGCTGTACCTGAAGGCATTTCTGCTCTGAAGATGAACTGGCAGTTCAATTGATGGCTAAATGAACTGGAAAGCAAACTACCCAAAAGCCTAATGGAGGCAGTGTTTCCCTTTCTAAATGCTAACACAGAAATGAAATTGAACTCACTGTAAAGCACTAGGCTGTTTACAGTAGAAAATTCTGCTTTAAATACAAGCTTTCTTTTTCCCTGCTTTCTGCTGAGTGTTCTTGGATAGAGAATCTGGAAGCATAGTGAAGTTGATGGGCAAGATCACCCAGATGCTGATGAGAGCTCTGACACTCGCTCTTCTCTTCTGCAT
The DNA here is from genome assembly GCF_020740795.1 of Apus apus. Lineage (NCBI taxonomy): Eukaryota > Metazoa > Chordata > Aves > Apodiformes > Apodidae > Apus > Apus apus. Next base: position 32,314,797 of record NC_067285.1, read on the forward strand.
CTGCTTGTACAGATCCTTGAGGACAATGTACTTACCTCCAGGGGCTTTTCCATGTCATTCCTCTACACTGCAGCTCCCTGTGTCAGCCTGGCACTTGGGAATAAATCCTAAAGTGAAGTGTTTCTTTGCTGCACGTTTCATTTTGAAATCACTGGTCTTCAATGTTCAAACTGGAAAATGTAAAAACTAAAAATGTTCCATAAATATGTTTTGGTGCATATTTATAATTTTTTTCTTCGTCTGTGGAAGGGAATTATACCACCCTCCTGGAGGTGTGAGCTGTCGTCTCTCTTGAGCGGCAGCAGACCCCTGAGGTGTGAGGCATGGGGTCTCAGATGCTTTGGGTCCACTCGTACTCAACCTGTGGAGTGAAGTGACCAAGCCTGGGCCCACAAAGATGATTTTCCTGGAGTCCTTGTACTACAGTTATCTCAGTAACAATACCTGTCTTTTTAAAATGCATTGAGACCTGCAGTTAAGTGATACCATCGGATGAGCATCTCAGAATTCAGATGTAAGCTAATCCAGATTGGTTTTAGTGGGGTGATTGTTTTTATTTTTCATTTTATCTGCATTTTCTGCATCGTAATTTATGCCATGATCTTGTGTTGGGCATACAGTAAAAAAAATTGTATGTACTGGGATAAATTTTCCAGAGGAGGTGGCTCTGAAATGAAGGTCACAAGGTTGTCCTGTGGCAGTGATTCATAGAGACACTCAGTTTATCCCAGAAATGAGCACTACATTCTTTGAGGAATAGAAGAGTAATCATCTCAAAAGAGAGGATGCAGAGGGGAGGCATAAATGGTGTCATATCTACAGGAACTTTGAACTGGCATATAACCTTCAGAAAAAGATACAGGAAAATGCTGTAGAAAGGTTTAGATGCACAACTGAATAGTTTAGAATCTGGGATAGGAAGAGAGAGAGAAAATGGAATTGAGTTCAGCTATGTTTAGTCATAATTATTCAAAAAGTGATACAAAATGGGTATCGTGGCTTTTTAGCAACACATGGATACTGCACTGATTTAGCCTTGCTGTTACACTTCATACAGGAAAAAAGAATAATTGCCTCTTCTCTACCATGGAATATGAGTGTTTCATAGGCTAGTCTGCTGGAGATGCTTGGGAGGCACACAATAGAGGAACAGGAAAATTATGGATGTAATTTATATTGTACTGTATTTTTAGCAATTTAGTATGTTTTCTCTGTGGCTATGAATTTTTTTTTTGAGAGAGATTGGCAAAAAAACCCCACCCAAAGAGAAAGCCAAGCCCCATTTCCAGTTGTAATTGAACAAACTTAAATATCAGCTTTTGTTGATGAAAACACACTCATGTGGCATGAAAAAGCTTTTAACTGGTAACCTGTAAATGTTGTTGAAAATAGGAATTAAGGAGACTTCTATGTGTGTTTTAAAAAACACATACTAGAGACAGTAACTGTTACCATAGACATGGGATATTATCCCTTGTTATGTTTCTGGATTAAAGAAAAAACACTCCAGAGTGGTACTCATGTTTTGAGGTGCTCATAAGCAGTAATCTTTCTCCCTGGGAGCTTCACATTTTGCTGAGTTAAGTAAACTGCAATATTTTAGTTAATAATAGAAGTTAAATATAAAAATTGCTACAGCATTAGCTACATGTTGAGGAGATACAAGACTTTTGTATCATAATGTAAAAGGTATATTAGAAAGAATAAAATACTGTATGTAACCACTCATCACCATATATACCAGTATCACCGTTATATCATGTATCATTATCACATGCAGCAAAATGCTAAGTGGAATATATTGAAAGGGAATCTTTACACAGTCATAGCAGAAACTGGGGAAAAATCATCAAAGGAAGGCTGTTTAATCAGGGATAGGTTCAGTAAAAAAATCACAATGAAGTCTAAGGAATTAAAATGCTATTAAAGACCTTGCTAAACTTTGGAGAAATGCTGCTTTTAAGGTGTCTACTTCCCATGTAAAAATACACTGTGATTTGTGTTTGTAATATTAAATAAAATTATCAGACAGGTGAAAAACCTGCAACAATGTCCAGCATATCAAATATGAATCAGCCTCCTAAGAATCCATGTTTTTTCAAGACCAGACTGGATAATACTTGGCAAGGAAAAAGTAAATTAAGAAAATCTTCAGATTGCTGTATCTGAAGTAGTTTTTGGAGAAAATATGCCCATCAATTATAGAGCTATTAGATTGATCTGAAGATCTCCAGTATTCCAGACAAACTGTACAGAAGTCACAAATAAGCACGTGTTATGTCTCAATACAGAATTTGGAAGAGAGGTTTACTTAAATACCTCATTTATTTCTGAATAGCACAAAAGACAGGAAAAGAAGCAATGTCTTTCTAGTGACACTCCCCCTGCAGCTCTTTGGCACACCAAACTGCAAAAGCATTTGATTTATTTTAAAATGCCTTTAGATAGAAATTACTTTAATAGCCTACTTACTTTGTCAGTATTTGGTTAGAGATCTATCCCCATGTGGATTTGCTAAGAGGTATCAATGTCTAATCATACTTGTAAGATTAATATTCTGAGGTCTTGTTGCAAGTGGTTTGAAAGTTGCTTTAGTTGCACGAACAGCCTCTAAATTGGTTGGTGCAGAGCTCTGGGTCTGTGGCAAAAGGAAACTCTTCTCTGTGTGTATGTGTTTCCATGATTAGGTCCAGAATGGGCTGTGCAGGCAGGCAGTCTACTGACACTAAAATACCTCTCATGAGTATAAATGGTTTCCTTCCGCAACATGCAGATTCTAAGGGAGATGGAAAAGCTGGTTTATAAACCAGTACCTAGTCTGCTACTTTCACTTCATCATGTTGTTCCTGAAGAGCATGAATCCTGAGGCATGGTCTGGATAGCACAGGAAAAGGCTTCCAAATGAGCCTTTTTTTTCTGCTATTTTACCCCTGAAGACGAGAAGGGTGGATGTCTATGTATCTTTCCAGCTATCTTCATGTCTAGATTGCTTGTTTGAAAAAAAATGATGAAGGTAAAAAGTATGAGACATGAAAATTTAGGGAAATAAGGGCAAAGTCTCAAGCCTCATCTTGATGAGAACTATAAAATTGTCAGGTATGTAGTTCGAGAACCAAAAGCAGCTTCAGGAGTGGCTGTTGTTCAAACAAAACTGTATAAAAAGAAATAGTGTCGTGTGGATCAAGATCTATCTTCCTATTCACAGTTAGCTGTTCTGGATAAAATGAGGATAACAACAGAGCATCTAAAAAGCTGTCTGTATTTTTAGTAAAGACAAGTAATGAAGATACTTATGACACCAACCCCATCTGTTGCCAGCCGATGCCAGGGGGGGTACCGGCTGTCCGGTGCTTCTGAGACTTGTCCTCCCCAATTCAAAGGGGTTGTTGAATAAGACCGAGGCGGTTTTATTCAGAGACATGGCCGCTGCGGGGCCGTGTTTTAGAGGGGTGGTTAGAATACACCCCCAGCACCCTCACAAGCTGCTGCTGAGGCCAACGTGTAGTTTATGAATCAACCGGTTTATTAAGGGTCAACACAAACTGTGGGATGAGGTTTAGGGAAAAGGTACAAATGGCAAATGGCTCCCAGGGATGTATCAGGGAGGTAATGCAGGAAGTGCTGTGCCCTTAACGGGGGAGGCTCCGGCCCTGACGGCTCCAGGGGTCAGAACCCCAGCATGCTCACCGCTCAGGCTCGGGCTGGATCCCCGGGCAGGCAAGCAGGCCTGGCAGGGTCCCAGCGCCAGGCTCCGCAGCAATGGGGTGTCCCACGCAGGAAGCGTCCGAGCAGGCCTTGGTCCCACCTCGCCACCTTTTATACCCCAGTGACCCACCTGTCCAGCCAGTGTCATAGAATCATAGAATCCTAGGGGTTGGAAGGGACCTTGAAAGATCATCCAGTCCAACCCCCCCGCCAGAGCAGGGTCAGCTAGAGTGCATCACACAGGAAGGCGTCCAGGCGGGTTTTGAATGTCTCCAGAGGAGACTCCACAGCCTCTCTGGGCAGCCTGTTCCAGAGCTCTGTCACTCTCACAGTAAAAATTTTTTTTCTGATATTCACCTTTAACCTCCTATGCTCCAATTTGTATCCATTACTCCTTGTCCTATCACTGGTCATCACTGAAAAAAGCTTAACTCCATCTTCTTGACACTCACCCTTTATGTATTTGTAAACATTGATGAGGTCACCCCTCAGTCTCCTTTTCTCCAAACTAAAGAGACCCAGCTCCCTCAGCCTTTCCTCATAAGGGAGATGTTCCACTCCCTTCATCATCTTTGTGGCTCTGCGCTGGACTCTTTCAAGCAGTTCCGTGTCCTTCTGGAACTGAGGGGCCCAGAACTGGACACAATACTTCAGATGCAGCCTCCCCAAGGCAGAATAGAGGGGGAGGAGAACCTCTCTTGACCGACTAACCACACTGTCCAGAGCCAATTGGCATCCATGAGCCCCAAGTTAGGGGCTTGGTAACTAGTAGGGGGGCACTGCATAACTTGTTGCCCATCCTTCCTGCCTTGTACCACATCTGTTGTTTTGCTTCGTTTGTCCGTGAGCAGCAGGCCTGTTTCGGGTCCGTTAGCTGGGTCTAATCAGCAGAAGGCCTTTGCTGACTTAACACGCGTTTTGTTTAGACTTATGTGGGGGAGAAGAACCATTTCCCACACCATTTTCTCCCCAAAAAGAAGTTGGAGGTTGCCCTTACTTCCCCAGAAAAGCTGGCTACCTTCAGCAAATGGCCTTGAAATATGCTTTACTTGTTGAGCAACGCTGTGACTATATTTCTTCTTAATTAACCGGTTTTTTTTCAAATTCTTTTGACACATTTGTGGTATGCAGCCTGGCACTGTTGTTTGAAGAGTCACAGAAATCTTTCTGTGGTTCTTGTAAGGAAGTTAAAACCCCTAAAGAATCTCTGACCAAATAAGGTCACACCAACAGTTATTGTGCTGATCAAACAGGCTTCTTTTACATCCTCATTCACATCTCAAGTATTGTATCAGAGACTGCTTCAAAAGAGCAGGAGGATAGAAGTTCTTCTGGAAACTTTTGCACTGCACGTCTGCAGGACAAAAAAATCCTCCTAAAGCAACATCAGAAGTAAAAATTCCTAGTCTTCACTGTGACTTTTCTATTATTTTCTCTAGGGAAAACTTTCAAGTGATGCTTTCACTGACCTCTTCTAACATCTTATTTCTGCCTAAGAAGCTGATATATAAGAAAAAATGTAACTCTTGGATGAACTGTAATTCTTAAGTCAGCATGTTCTGTTCAATTTCACTAAATGAGAAGAACCTTAAATATACTCTTCCTCCTGTGCCCTTTTTGATCATAGTATTAAGACGGACCGGAAATCCAGCCAGCTTTGTTCTCTCTTGAGGTACAAATCAAAATGAAAACTCACTGTGGAGTCTCATCTTCTAGGCAATGCTCACATATTTGATATCAGAAAATGGATGATGAAACTATTGGTATATTACTGCTTAGGCTTGTGATCAGGGTTCTATTGTAGATGCCATACAGATTTGGCACAAAAATTAGGATTCAGGCACAATGACTATAAAAGTTCAATGCAAATTTCAAAACTAGTTTGAAACAGAAAGAAATGCAGTGTGTCCAATAGACTAAGAAAAATTGAAGCCAAACTACTGCCAGGTAATCACTGTAATTTATAATACGTGTTCTACAGATAGAGGCACTAGCTTGCTGCTGTGTTGAATAGATAATGCATAAAGCACACTTTAGACTTCATTCTGGTCTCAGCTTTGTTCTTAAGCATTAGGGCAAGAGCTACAAGAGGTTGGAAGACTCTTAAAAAGCTGAAACAATTTTAGATCAACTAAGCAGGGTTGTTTTCCTTCTTCACAAATGCTGTGCTAAACGCAATACTTTTATTTTTGTGTTTAAGAGTTGGAGTTGCTGCTGGTAGGGACCCTAGGAAAACTCCCTAGTGAATCATCCCATGTGCTCTTGCCTTAAATTGAGGAATGGCAAAATTTCTGTAGGAGCCTGGAATCCAAAAACGTTTGGCCATTGCCATCAGCATCCCATCACCTTTCATGTCTTCCTGGGGTAGAAAATGATGCTACATGCTCTCTTCAGTTCAGTTGTAAAGAATAAAGGAAGAGTGTTTATGGGACTTCTTAAATTGTTGAACATATTGCCAGTGAGTAGCTTGTCTCTAAACTGGTGGGAAACATCCAGTACAAACAGATGGTCAATCATCATTCAGCTTTCTGCTGTATAACACAACAGTTTTCTCTCTTTTCTTTTTACAATATTATCATTTCAATCAGATGAGTGGTAGGAATATTCATAGCAGTCTGTGACTGCCTGGGCACTACATGACCATCTTCTGCCAGAAGTACCTGGCCTGTGGCTTTGGATGCAGAGATTAATTCTTCCCCTCCTTTGCCTAGGCTACACAAGAGGGAAAAACCATTTCCTGCCGATGTTATTGTGCTGAGATTCAGCTTGTGAGAGCATCTCCGAGGAATAAAGAATGGGAGAACAAGACTATTAAGATATAGTTATTTACATTTTTTATTCATGAGGACCATCCTCAGGACAGTATTTGCCTTCCTGATTGCCTTCCAAGGGCATATCCAAGTTTGATCTGGTACTTGGCACTGACATGTAGGGCTTAACCCCAGATACTAATTTGTGAGAAAGCATTGAATGCAGCAGTTTGTTGTGATTGCAACCCTCCTTGTACAGCTGAAATAGTTCTTTTTTCCCCCCCTCACTAAAGAGCACTGAAAATGTTTTATGATCTTCCCTTCCCATCCTCCCTTTTCTGGGACCAGCACTTGTGTCATAATTAGATTCAGGTTTTAGAAGTTGGCTCTACTCTATCATACAGTATTTACTTTATGTAGCAGAGTGGGTGAAGTCTCTGTACGTGCAACTGGAAACCCACACCAGCTTGTTCACCCTAGAGACTGCAGAATTCTCTTGGGAAAAGGAAAAGGAAAATCAAGTCTCTACTAGGCTGTTCTCTCAGATGCAGTTATACTGACCTGCCCACGACACCCTACCTGCTGGTTCTGCCAGGTATCTCTTTTTCAAAACAATTTCCACATCTTTCCATTCCAAGAAAAAAAATGAACTCTTGAAAACATGCTTACCAAGATTACTGAATGAAGGAAGATTATTTCAGCTGCATGTAGTCCTTTATTTGTTGTTAAGGTAGCCGTTTGATTTATTTACATCTTGTTTCATATCTGTTTTTTACAGCCCAGGCTGATAGTAAACCTTTTAAAAGCTCTCACTTAAAACCCAGCTGCAGAAGTCTTCACTTAAACTAGACTTTGAAAATGGCCAACATTTTTTTTTTTTTTTGGTGTAATGTCTTTTATACCTCCCTGTGGTCATCAAATCACCAGATCACCAAAAAGACATTTACATTTCTGTTAAAATAAGTGCACTCAGAGGTGCCAACAGAGAGCTACACATAAGGATGTATTTTATATATGCAGATTGCAATCTAATAAAAAATCAGTCACTTCACGTTCCTAGGCTTGTGTGTATTTATCATCATAAGCATAGAGGCTGGGGTGAGGAAATGATATGGTAGGGAGGATATCATTCAAAGCAATAGAAGACAAACCTCCCAGGTGAAGGTAGGTTTTTGCAAAATACCAGGTGAAAACTGTTGACAGTTTCTTTTGTGTCTCTAAGCAGCACTGACCTAAAACAGCCCCATAAATTAAGCTGCTCAGGAGCAGTATGTAACAGAACAGACATTCTGCCAGCTCCTTGCCAGTGCCCAGCATGATCCTATCATTTTCTTTAAGAGCAGCTGGGTGAGCTAATTGTGTGGCTAAGTGGGTTGCAAGAAATTATTAGTCACCTCTGCAATATCCCTGGTAAATTAAGCAAAGCTGTCTCAGTACTGTAGAGTCGTCTGTAGAGAGGTTCAGGGCTCTACATAATCAACATATATGTGTCTGCCACTAGAAAGCAACCAGGGTTTCTAGTACCACGTTGGTGCAGAAGAGCTGCAGGAGTGGCTGGCAGCAGGCTGTGCTCCCATTATTTTACTGGGCACCTGCAGCTTGATGCACCAAGTGGGTCTGGTGTGCAGCACGTGTTCCAGTTGTCTAAAATCACTCGCTAGGTGCTATAGGAAGTCTAAATGGATGTTAAGTTTTGACGTCATCTGTAGAACAGCAAATGATACCGGTTCAAGTGTGATGCTACAATGGCAAGGTTTGATGAGGTACAGTCTGGGAGGAATTTTGTGGTACAAAGGTAGCCCTTCGGGGGGGAGGGGGAAGTGTTATGACACATTTGAACCACAGCATGAATCTATATTGAAAATCAGTATTTTGACTTATGCAGCATGTTGCACATTTTGCACCTTGTTAGGAGTTGTAAAGGTGGTTCATTTAGAGTTTTGAGTCATTCCTTGGATAAAGCAGATAGAAAAAGTGCTGCTATGTCAAGTGGAAAGTCTTCTGAATTAGTCTTGACCATTGTATGCTAGATAAACCTTTATCATTACTCTTTTCAGCTCTAAAAACAATCAAACAAATTGCTCCCGAGGTGGAAATAACACTTTGGTCACCTTTGCTCACACTGAGCAGTGACTGACTCCACATGGTATTCCCTGGAAATCTGAATCTGCCACTGGATAAGGCAGTGATTTCTGGCAGACTCAATCCTGAGTGAATAAATCTACTCATGAGCTATGGACAGGCAGTAAAGGGGTATCTGCACTGTTGTGCTATTGTTGTTCAAAATGTGTCCCTGGAGGGCAGCCTCAGTGTATCTCACTGACATGCTAAAAACAGTTGGTTTGCATCTGCAAACAATACTACTTGTTTTGTCATGAATTATTATGATCTGACTGAAGCCTGATGTCAGAGTTTTAATCTTGTCCTGCAATTGCTTGAAAGATATTAAATGAGTCATGAGGAGGAACCAGAGCGGATTATGTTAGTTCTGGTTTCCTCCTCATGTCCTGCACACAGTGTATTAGGAGAGGAAAATTTGCCAAAGGTGACATGCTGAGAGCAGTGGCACTCACCAACAGTAAGTCAGAAAAAAACAGGTTGCTGTTTCCAGATTTCATGCTCTCAGAGACTCTTGTATAGCTGGTCATATGTTGTCTTAGGTATGTGTTTATGTTGTCAGACAAGCATCCAGGACCAGCTGTCTATTTCCAGAGCAATTTTCAAGGTTTGTTACATCTTGCGGGATCTGTCTAGTCCATCAGTCAGGCTGTGGGCAAGGGAATAGCATTGTGGAAAACAAGCATATCTGTTGTCTGTCTCAGTCCATCTGACAAAGCATCAAGTCCCCAGGAGCACTTGTTCTGGGTAGAGTAGTGGGGGCAGTGTACTGCTGTAATGCAGAAAGTGTATGCTCTGCTCATTTGACAGTTTGGTGAAAACCAAGTTTTACCAGACACCAGACTGTGTGTATGTCCTATTTTATGAGACCTCGTACAGTTTCCTGTGCTGAGTGGTCTAACTTCCAGTGTGCCTCTGCGTAACCTTCTGGGGCAGCTACCACTTGTCACAACTCAGTGACAGCTCTCAGTAACTCCAGCAGCTGGCAGTCCTCTCCAGAAATCTTACGTAATTTATACTGCTTGATTCAACTTTTGCTAAAATTGGAAGATATGAGATCAAATAGGCCTTGAAGCTTGTTTGGGGGCAGAAATTGGGATTTTCAAAGCTAAGAGGTTCCCTTGTTTGCTTGGTATGAAAACATTTTTTTTTTTCTGTGGCAGTGGCCTATTTCCTTCTTATTAAATACAAATACTAGAAGTCTAGTAAGCATTCAAGTCATACAGAATTTTTTTGCTGCCTTAACAACAGAAGCATTTCTAGTTTGTAATACAGAAGCTACATAACAAAAATATTGGCAGTATTTTGCATTTGCATGTACAAGTATTATATGAAAGAGGTATTAAATAGTATTAAACATTTTCTTATAGAATCCAAACATGATTATTTGAATAATGTGCTAAACTATCAATTTTTACTCCAGTTATCCAGCAGTTCTTCTACACACAGGCACCTGTGGTTTCACAACGAAAGAAATAATCGAATGAAATACAGCCAGTGTTAAAATACTCACTCTTCACTTGACAAAGGAAAACAAGTGACAATATAAAAAGCACTTTAACAAATCTTGTTATTTAATAGTCAATTTAACAATTAAGTGGTCATGTAAATGTTGGATGTGCTGCCACAGTAAATACTTCAATGATATTCCCTTACTCCTTTGGCCTCTTATGCAATGGTTGGCATGCTATCTGTTTATGGAATTACTGGAATTTCTAAATCTCATGGTGCCTCCTTCTGTGAGTGCTTGGGAGTGCAGCAAACAGGTGCAGAGAGATGATTCCTAGATGACACTAGTTTTTTCTCTTGGCTATGTCATGAAGGTACATGATAGTACTCAAAGAATAGACTGGTTGGTTGATAATAGTGACGTGCTGTGGGGAATTACTTCTAGAGAGGAGTTGGCTGGTGGGAGGGCACAGGGCTGAACCTTACCTATAATCCAGATTCTGTGTTATAAAGGAACATAGCTTTTATTTTGGGGCCTTCAGTAGAAGAATGAGTGCTTGGAGAGTACACTGGCCCCCAGTCTTCCTGAAATACCCTGTGCATTGCAGCCAGCACAGCTCCAAAGCAGCCTTCTGATTGCTTTTGCTGCCTCTGCCTGCTTCATCAATTAAGGATACAACATCAATTTGCAATTACTTTCTCTTCTGCCTCTCCCATGTCCTTCATTACAAAGCACAGACCCTCGCTATAGTAGCATCTGTGTGGGGCTGCAGTTTACAAAAAACAATTAACTTCTTTTCTTCCTTTGCAGAGCAGGGAGGCTCTTTATAGAAGAATCAGCTTGATTAGCTCCTTGATTTTCATGCGCTTGTTTGTTTACATGGTATAAGGACTTTTTCTTTGAATGGGAGGGATGTTGAGCGTCTGATTTTACTGAAATGAGAAAATTTCCCGTCTGTATAATTAACCTTATTTATGTATTTAGAGTTTTTCCACTAATTGCTTGGGTGTTCTTTTAGTTTGTATTCCGTGTATGTTAGAATATTCATCAGCTCGTGTTGGAGTCAGAAATTGAACAAGATTGTTTTTCTGTTTTTCATGTTTCTATAAGGAATGCATTTGTCACTGAAGCACTGAGTTGTTGAACGTTGTCTAAACATCACTTAATGTCAGCATATTTTCCTGAGTGACATGATGATGAATTCTAGAAAAAAACCTGTCTTAGTGAAGTTTCATCAAATAAATAATCTAGCTGTGCCAAGAAATCCTGTAATGACCTCAAGATTTAACAGCTGCCAAGTACTCTGCTTAGCATTAGCCGTTCTTCTTGAGGTATCAAAACAGTATACAGTGAGCACTGCAAAAGCTGCTTTCTCTAGCATTTCCTGGACCTTTTCTAAACCTAATACATTGTGTGCAAATGGCACTGACTTTTTTATGCTCAATATTATTGTCTGTCTTTAGCATGATAAAGACAGCGGTGCATCTCAAGCTTCATTTAATTATCCAGTAAAAATAAAAATATAATTATGTGATCAGTGAGAGCAATCAGACTCAGTTACAGAAAAATACACTCCAAACTTGAATGTGATATAGGCCTTGAATCCTCTGGTTTGTGGCCAGTATACTGCTAGCTTTTTAGCAGTTAGGAGTATTGATTTATATACCCAGTAAATACCTTGTAGGCATTTTTCATTTTTAATCATTGTTCAATAAACACAGCTGGACGCAAAGAAATTGACATCATAGTTAAGGCCTCGTAACAACTCATCTCCTGGGGTCCTCTAGGATTTTTCTAAAGATTTTCTTCCACTAAAAATAATTACACGATAATCTAATTATTTCATTATAATTATTTTCATAATTAACATTCTATGTTTAAAACTTAGAAAGAAGTGAGATAGAGCACACACTGTATTAATCAGAGGAGCATATGTTGTATTTCTTAAAATTACTTCCGATTTTTATTTTATTCATCTTGTTGATATGATCAGTAAAGATCTCAGCCACTGCCAAATTAAATTAATTATATTGTACATCAGTAAAAGCATAGATGGCAGATGAATAGCAAGAACAAGCAGACGTGATTTTATGCTATTTTAAATGTGTGTTACATGTAAGTTGCTAATGTGAAACAAATATTTATAGGCCTGACATGTTTAGTGGAAAAAATGCATACTGCGAATTCAGCTTCTTGTTCTAGTTCATAAACTAGGTGCTTCCTTATGTATTTTCCTTATACTAATACAGATATTCTCAATTTCTGCTTATTTATTTATTTATTTCATTGTCATTTCATACAATTATAGAACTATTTTGCACTGGCAGATCTGCATGCAAATATCTTTTGAATAGATGTAGTTTAATTTATTATTCATCAGTATTTTTGTGTAATCATAGAAAGCAGATTCTTGCATCACAGATGATAAGAACTTGTGTTTGTCTTTCTGCAGCTCTGTGTTTCACAAGTGGGATGAGCCAACTGATGGACTTAATGAGTAAAGCTTCAGGCAAGCAAGCTTCACAAGGTATGTGAAATGTTGACTAAAACACTTATGCTTTTAGTTCTCAGAAAGCTTGTTTTCTTCAAAATGATAACATTTTTTATGAAAGAACATAATAATGTCTTTTTATAATATTTTGTTCTCACATGTTGTGGGAAATGGTTCTTCTTCCCCACATAAGTCTAGCCCCCCTGGCATGGGCTTGTGACACATGTATAGAGTGTTTCAAGGAAAAGCCAGAGCTGTGCATATATTTTTGATGCTGGGGTGGATATTCTTTTTGAAAGAGAATAGAACTCCATTAACTTCAATATTCAGTATTTCATACATTTTACTGTTTTTATATAAGCTTGAGGTTTGGGGGGAGGGGGTGTGTGTTCTCCCATTACTTTCATAATAGAAAGTCTGTAACCTTAACTGAGGAAACCACCTATTGTTTCAGATAATCTCTCATGAAATTTCAGTGGAAAAAATAGCACTCCATTGTCTGAATTCTTTATGCTCTTCTCCACTGTGGCTACTGTTCATCAAAGGAACAGTTCAATACCTGCTTGAGCTGGCGTAATACTGATCCCTCTGCAGGTGAAGGGGGAAGCAGGTACCATCTCCACAGCAGTTGCATTAGGGAGCACCGTTCTCCTTTTAGACCCCACTGCATTTGACCTGATGGCAACCTAAAAACTTTTCAGAAGTAGCACCTTGAGATTTTCAGGAAGAGGGCTTAAATTGAATTTTGTTAGTTCAGGCACTAGAAGGAGTGGGAGAATGTAGCCTCACTCATGCCCAGAGCTGTCAGAGCTACAAAGTTCAGTTTTATAGCAGAGGAGAGCTCATGGAATGGCACCAGCTGTTCCTCTGTATCTGGCCCAGCCTAATTCCAGATTTCTGATGGTGAAAACCAGCAGAGCTTCTCCCGTCTCCTGCACCCACTTAGGTTTGCTCCAAGCACTGCCAGGGGACTGAACAAAGGTAAGTCTATGTTGGTCCAGAAGTTGTCAGGGTTCCTAAAATCCAGAGATATACAAAGCACTGTTTTCATAATGAAAGGAGGTCTAATAGGGGTAGAGAAGGGATATGCAGAGGGAATAAGAAGAAACAAAAAGGGTTGGTTTTCCCCACATAAGCTAACTTCTCTAAAAGCTGGTGTGAATATTACCTGTGAAGGAATTGAAAGGTCATTTATGCCTGAATATGGAGCATCTTTTTGTGGAGGGAGTGCCTTTCTCCTTTATTTTAATAAAAATGTGGAGGACAACATTAAGATCACAGCTGAAGTGAAATATAGACCCACTCTTTCTTTAGTATTTCAGGTTCTTCAAATCTTTTAGACAGAAAATACCTGACCAGTCTTTATGGCATAAACATGTATTTCCAAAGAGATTTTTTTGTCACTAGTCATCAGATACTTAAATCTTTAGCTTTTGTCAAAAAAATGATTGTGTAAATACCAGCTCCATATGCATAGATTCTGCCTTTGGAGTTGAAAGGGATCTCTCTGTACAGATGAGTCTGTTCCCTTCCAAGAGTGTGCCCTTCACACTGGGACTCGACAGCGAAGTACAGAGGTCAGTCTGCCTGGAACCCTGAGGATGATAAAAGTGAACTGTGTCACCTCTCTGTCTCCTGCTAATCTGTTTTGCCTATTAAATCTCATCTGTCACCTTCATCACTTCCTTGTGCTCTAAATATTTACTTCTCTTTACTGCTTTTTAACCATTTGTTTATCTATTTGAAGAATTACTTACCCTAAACCAGCTGTTTCTATCTGATCTTTTGGCTAATGACCTGCCATATGCCTTTGAGTATATAAATGTAGCCTGGATTTCTGCTGTCAATACACCTAATGCCTTTAGAAAATATTTTGATAGATCAGCAGTCATGAGTTCCTTCACAAAATCTGTTTCTCACGTTGCCAACAAATTTATCTGTCTGTAAGACAACTCATTCTATTCTTTAAAACAACTTCCACCATTTTGCTTGGCTTTACTGTTCCATTATTGCCCAGATCTCCTTTGGTATCAAAGAAAATTTAAGCTAGAAGCTGAATAGCGCCATTAGTAGCTAGCTACTGAGTTTCTTTATGCTATTGATAGTTACCATGTGGTTCTGGGAGATATGTTACTGCTCATTTGCTTATTAGAAAACCTTCTTCAGTGTCTTCTGTCATTAATTCTGATGTGAGAGAGGCTCTCTCATTCAGATCTGGAGAGAGAGAGATTCCAGTGTAGGACCCTCTCCAATCTCCTCCACCAAAAAACATTTGTAAGAAATGCATTTATTTGTTTTCTGCTATGGCTTTATCTTCTCTAAATGCTTCCTTTATATCTTAATAATTTTTTTGCCTCTACAGATTCTCAGCTGGATTCTTTCACGTGTGTTTTTTTAAGCCTCTTTGAAGGTGTTTCTCAAACACTTTTTTTTCATGTGTCATATATATTTTACCTGCCAGAGTTTTCGATCCTCTCTGGTTTCTTTATCTGGACATGAAACCTCTTAGTCTGCTGTTTAGTAGCATCAGGTTCTTTTTGTTTCTCTTTTAAGTAGGCACAGTTTATTTGTGAACAAAGTTGTCTTTGAATAGTCTTCATGCTGTGTTTGAGAAGTTTGCATGTCTAAAAAATGGAGAAGATAAAAATCTGGTCTAGTGCAGTGCTTCCAACTAAGCCAAGGGTTGCTTCCTCCTTTCTTGAGTTTCCTGACTGCCCATGAAATAATGATGACTGGCAACATGTCCTAGTATATTTATCAATCTCCACTGGGTATAAATGATGTTTATCTGTCACCATTGTCATTTCATAGATGATAATATAATGCCAATAGTCTGTTTCTCCTCTTTGCCCAGAATATCACTTTCATGGGATCACATCTTATTTACCTGGCATGGAGGCTTGGCTGATTAGTTTCAAACCACTCTTCAACTGACTCTGCTTGGCACAGCTTCCTTAATCTTTTATATATGCTTTGACTTTCATGTTACAGTGGCTCTGATTGTTTTCTTTCTGCTAGATGTCCTGTATGCTTATGATCCCCATATTTGATAGTGTCACTTGAACATGTGTAGGCAAGCATGTCTGGCAGGCAGTCTAGTTCCCCGCCTTAATGCTTAGATGACTGCAGAAAACACGCGTAGGTTCTTTTTACTTTGTTTCTCTGTTTAACTACTGTTTGTTATGCATGGCCTAAGATAGGCTGTATCTGTCCCATGTAGCGTGTCAGAGCTACTCAAGGCCAAATGAACTCTCTGATGATGAAAACTACTTACACAGGACAGCTCAGCATGTGTAAATTATCTGGGATTGCAATTTAAAGGATGTTGGTGATAATCAGAGATGAATGGCTGACTAAAATGTATTAGAAAGCCTTGAACTGAGCCTTCTGTCCTTTCACAATGAAGTATTTGCAAACCACCTGTTTAACGAGAACTGTTCACTCAACATTAAAGTCACTTGCAGCAATAGGAATAAATCCAGCAAAGAGCTTAAAAAATATGAAGTCCAGCTAGAGGAATAGAAGGACAGCATTCATGCTTTTTTACTTTGTGAAGCTAAATTCTGTGCAGATGTTTGAAAATTTATGGAATTCATTTCTAAAACAAACCACTTGGATGATAGACACAGCTGGGACTTCTGTTCTTTTGCCAGGAAAGCCTTTGGTTTTGTACGGCAGAACACTCTTTAATAACAGATCTTGGGTGTTTAGCCTTTTGCCTTCCGAAAACACATTATTCCCTTTTTAATATCCAGCTAATTGTGGTGCAACCTCATGATTTAGCTTAAAGTTCATGTTAGTCACTTGATAGCCATTCTTTTCTGCAGCTAGGACCCACTATGGTATGGTACAGCTGACCCATATACGCAATGTAATGCTCACCAACTGCACCTCTGCTGCATTACCCAATGGGCCTTTATGATAATGCTGTTGATTTTGATTGCTTCTTTTACACAGATGTCCTTTTAAAATGTGCTTGAACTCCTGATAGATTTCCAAATATTTCCAATTGACAGCCTCCTTACAAATACCCATTTCAGGGAATGTGAGCCAACATTTCCATAATCATGTTCAGTCATTCACAAAGCCCTCACATTTTAATATAATGAGGGAAACTGATTGTGTTTAAGCACAGGCATTAATCGGAAGCAAATGCCAAAAAGATGTTTTCTTAAAAAATGCATTGATATTTAAGTAGTTTCCCAGCATTTTAAATGTGTTGGGATCTGCCAGCTCCCTTGGTAATCTTGGATAGTACCAAGCACATAGTACATGGCTTTAAGTAGTGCTGTTAGTCAGCACACTTCTTGGGGTTCTGTGTGTTTTAGAAGCAATTACTTGCTGCCTTTCACATCCTTGGCAACAAGTGTCAGAGTAACTGCAGTTTTTTGTCAAGAGAAAGTGCTATCCTGTAATTCCAAGAAACACTTGAGGACACTGCTGAGGTTAACAGAGTAAGAACCTGCAACATTTTATTGGGCCCTGACTATGAACCCATTTACAGCCCAGCTCAATGAAATCTGCCTGCCCTGTAAGATTCCTGAGAAGAGCAGGATGTGCATTCAGAGTATTCTCAGCATATACACAATTAAAAGCCAAATGTGGACTTTATTGTATGGGGCTTTCACTGTTTTTTTTTGCAGTCCCCTAGATACACATTGTTCCATGGCACAGCAGTGTCTGAAACACAAAATAAAGCAAGGGAGGGCTTTAAAATCCACTGCCATCTGCACATTACAGTTCTAAAGTGGTTAAAAAATAAAACTAGTTAAAAAGCAGAGCTACTGACAATTCATTCAAGGCTCTGTTAAGTAATACAGTTCATATCTTGTGGCAAGGCATGTGCAGTTCAATCAATCAATGTTTCATTTTCCATTATATTCTTGGCATGACAAAGCAGAGGAGTGTTGCCAGAGTTAATACTCCAGCTTTCTTATCTGTGTCTAGAAACTAGTTCATGTTGGCCATGGGAGTGTTTTAAATAGTATTTCCATCTTGTGTTATTGTCCATTCCTGATTCCTTGGCAGATTGCCATATCTTAGATATTTTGCTCCTGCAGGTTTTCTGCTTTCTCCCAAGATTGCATGGTTTGTATTCCTTGCTTTTTAAGTGGTAAATACTTGGTTTTTCCAGAGAGATTGCGATTACTTTTTCCCTCCATTTCTCTGTTGTTATTGTGTTGTTTTCCTTCCATGTGAAAGGAGGTACTGGTTACAGAGCCCCTGGAAGCTGTGGCTACCATTTAAAGGCTGTATTGTTGTCTTCCTGGTTGGGTAAGGTTTTAAAGAATATTTATTGGGAGGGAGGAAGGGAAAGGAATGAAGGAAAACTGATCTTACTTGGAGAAGCATCTCTCTGTGAGCGTTTACAGAAAGAAATTATTCCTCTTTTCAAGCTTTCCACCTAGACATAATTGACACTATAGGTAAATACATGTTATGCTAAGGAAGCTTAATCATGTACTTTAAAAAAGAAGATTGTAATCTCTAACATTTTTAAGCTGCACTACAGGTTGCTTTTCAACAAGGTGACTAAATAACTAGCTTTTTCCAGTTTCTGTCTGCCTTGTGTTAGATGTATCATCATGCCATAGTGTTGTAGCTGATGGAAAGGGGTGTAGTATCTCGTCCTTCCTTAAAAATATGTCCACAGTTAGGGCTTTCAGTCTACCTAATACTGCATACATAAGCCTCCTGTGGGATTATCCAAGAGAAAATCGTGTAGCTGAACACACAAATAATAGAAAAAGCCTTAAGATATAGAATTGTATTTGAATTCCCAAAAAGTTCAAATGAGGTTTCTCTCTGAAAGCTTTGAGCAAAACTAAAAATACAAAGGATAAAAAGAAAATGTAACTTACAGACTGATAAAAGCCATAAAACCAAAAAAAGGGATAAATGGTTTTCACTGAGGAGGGAAACTTCTAGTATATCCCAGAGAAATCTCATCACCTTTTTATAGTCTCACAAAAGGGAGAGGAAGCATTTCCTGAATATGGCATTTGTGGAAGTAAAAATGAAAAACCTGTGAAGAGGTGTAATGGGATCTCAAAATCATATGTGATCGAGGGATCAAATGATAAATGAAGCCCAGTGTTGATAAGTGCAAAACTCTGTGTGTTGGAGAAACTAGTCCTGACCTGTAGGTGTAACATGAAGGGTGCTGAACTAGTGGTTATTACTTCTGAGCTATTTTGGATAATTCTGTGACTGTATTCATTTGGTGCTCAGTGACATCTTGACTGTTAGATACATTTCTCCCACCTCTCCCCTCTCAGGAAGATAGATGAGGAGCCCAACAAGGCTGATTGCATTTCCAAAGCTTTTCCAAACTAGGCATGACAGAGTAGGCAAGAAGTCTTCATCTTGGAGGAGAGAGAACTGAAGTAAAATAATAAATAGGAAACTGTGTAGGGAAGGATTAGTAAATGTTTCTGCCAGCAGGGAGAATATTTGGAAGTGGATTTAAAACCAAAAAGTAATAGTGATTTTTCCTCACTCCTACAATTAAACTGTGCAACTCTGCTCAAACATGTTGTGGATAACAAAAATTTACCTGAATTAATACAGTATTATAAAGACAGGTTCATAAAAATATCCTGCAAGAGGCTGTAAAAGAGAAAGATACAACATCTTGCTCAGGTAGTTAGAGGGGTTTGCCAGAGGAAAGAAGAAATGGACTTGCTGTGATTTTGTATTCTTCCCCTAAGCCACCATTGTCAGAGCTGATGTGCTTTGCTGTATGAGCCTTGGTCTGACCAAGGGCAGCAGGTCATGTACTCAGTAAAACATGAATACATTACAGCAGTGGCTGAAAAAACCCAAATGGTACTACTGTATACAGATTAAAACAGGAATTGTGTTTATGTTTTAGCCATTCACGTAACTGGAGTATTTGGCTAAGTAGCTGACAAGAGAAGCAGTTCTCTTCTGAACTGCCTTGAAACTTTGATGGCTGTAATTCTTTTTTAATTTAAAGTGTAAGATTATTGCATTCCTCTTCTCTGAAGACCAGTGGCCTGTGAATCTGATTATAGTTCAGGTTCTCCTGGAGACCTGGATTTTGAAGGCCTTCTGTATAGAGTAACTATACTGCTTTCTATCTTGCATCTACTGAGTATTCCAGCTATGGAAAGCTGGATGACCTGTACTTGCCAGCCTGCACAATGTGGCTAAACAGCTAATACCCTCACTCAAGCTCCTCCACCTCTCTTTGCAACTGTGGTGCCCTTGCAGAGAGATACTTCTGTCTGTAATGGAAATGGAAAGGTTGCCCTTCTCCATATAGCGTGTTTTAGTTTTGTGCAAACACTGCAGTGAGGTTGCTGCCATGGCTTACAGGCTTTTCTTTCACAAGCACTAGCAGATTGCAGTGCTCTGACTGTTGGGACAGAGAGACTGATTTCACTGGGAGGCAGTGAGGTGTGCAAGAGTGGTGAGTTTCCATAGCCCCTAGTAGTGAGCAGATGGGCTGCTGCTTCTCATACTAATTGGACTACTTCAGTTAACTGTGGCTTCTTTCCTAAGGATTAATCCATCGACTTTGAGGCGGGAGCTCACAAAGAGATGGTTTACCATGACCAGATGGTCTAGGCAAGTGTAGCTATCGAGGTGTTGTGTGGATTTTTGTTTGTACATATCTTCCTCTTTGGACATCCAGTAGCCTCAAAGACTCCAGCTGGAGTAAAAAATGCCATCTTGTCCTAATCATCTTGCAGGTGTCCTGGACAGATGGAAATGTCATGGAAGTGCTTTTGAGGCAGTCCTTCCCATCTAACTGTCATCATTTCTGCTTTCTTCATGTTCTGATACATTAGCCAGGCCCCTGCCAGTGCAGCCAGCCAGAGAAGCCTTGGGAAAGCCAGGAGAGAGCCTGCTCTGTAACAGAGAGGGAACAAACACCTTGGAGCAAGGTTTTCTGTTTGCCTGGAATTCAACTATCATGGCCCTCCCACCCAGTAAGGAAACAAATATTCTAATCTAGTAGCAAAATGTCTAAAAGACAAATGATCAAGCTATTGGCCAGGTATTGCTGCATATCAAACTGTCACTATTAGACAGTGATCTGTCTTGGAAACACTGAGGAATTCTGTTACACTGTACAGAGAATGTCTAAACTCTTCATAAAATAAGAGATTAGCTGATAGGCAAGGGGTTCACCTCCTACCTCCACTTTAAAACAACTGTAATATCTTCTGTGTGTAACGTAGTGCCATTTTTTCCCCATGCCATCAGTCTGTTAAACTTCAGAAATAACCTGAAGTACTTTGGGAGTCTATTTTTAGCACAAAAGATATCATTCAACCTGTTGAAACTACTTTTTTTCAGAATAAGGTATTTCTTCTCTGAGAGTTTGCAGAAGACAAAGCTCCTGACATGTAGTTTAAGGACAATTTGAGAGCTGGATGCAGATGACCTTTCCCTGCACTCCTTAAGTATAGAGGAGCTAGCTTGGTGTGAGAGCATCCAGCAAGAAAGCAGAGGATTGTCATCTGTCATCTGAATTAGGCAGAAAAATGTTCTTAGTCTTTGTCTTCCAGAAAGTACCCTGGGTACTGCACCATTTGATATTGTATGTTTGCTCTTGCTGTATGTTGTGGCATTTGCACAAACACTGACATCTTAGTGGAAAGTGAAAATTACACAGTTGTGTGCTAGTTGAGAAAGGAAAGTGGGAGACTCAGCTCTTTATACGTAACTACTAATACAATGTAGGACTGCACTAGTAGTTGGTGGCTTATACATAGTGTGGGAGAAACAGTCCTTTCACTGTTGGGGCATCAACAACTGCAGAAAGAACGGGCAGTGCTGGGACGGGAACTGGTGCCCCCTTGACTGTATGAACTACTCAGCTCTTTATAAGGCTGCTGCATCTATATATATCCATCTTCATCTCATTGTCATTTGGGGTAAGACTTAAAAAAACCTATTTAACCTTTACAAGACAGGAAAAAAGCTTTAGCAATGGTTCTGCCTTACATGTTAAGCTGCAGTTATACTGAATTCCAATAGCAAAATCAAATAATCAGCCTGTGTTTAAAATTCTGGTTCTACCTTGTATTGAGCACAGCTATTATAATATCCTTTCTTCCCTCTCTCACACATGGCAGGAGCTTTTTACAGTCCATTTCACTGTAGCATCCTGGAGAAAGCTGACCTCCTGACCTTATTTAAACTGTGTTGTTCAGTAATACTCTGCTCATTTCTCTGTTAGATGAAATGAACAGCAAGCTGCATACGCAGCCCACGTCCTTATGGAAGAATTAGGATTGGGCCACGACCATGCACAGTCCTGGCAACTTTAGCTGATCAATGTACTGGACTGTTTTAAGAACCTTTATTTTATAGATTCCCAAAAAATACTGCAGCCTTAAGAATCTGGTGAGGAATCCTGATAGAACTGCCTGTGATGTGAGTAACTTTGTACAGCATTCTCTCTGTCAGACCCATGGTAATGTGCCACCCTGAAGTTGTGCAAACCCAACACTGCCAGCATTGCTGGAACCATTGCAGTCAGTCATTTGATAGGAAATGCATTTTTGTCATGCATCGGTCGTTCAGTTACTTCATATAAATGTGAGCTCGCTTCTTATTACAAATAGATGACTGAAATACAGAATATCAAATAAAATGTTTTTCTTAGAGAAATGGGTTACTGGAATTGTAATTTGAAGGAATACAATGAACTTTACTTCATCTGAAAGAATTTATTTTCTTAGCTCACAGGAGGAAGGCTGGATACTCTAGGGGATAGTGTGATTTTTGTACAAATATGCAGGTAGCGACAAACACAAATATGGATGTTACCTTGTGGTTACAACGGGATTGGATTTTTCTGTGTTTCTAACACTCCAAATATGTTTAGGAAGGTTGTTTTTGTTTTGCTTTCATTTTTCTCCGGAGTCAGGAAAAAGTATCCAACCCCTCTTTGCTTTTTCCCTTCCCTTCCTCCCCCTCCCACATTTTGTAATCCTCAGTGCTATTTGAATTATTTCTCTGCCCAGAGAGAAAAATTAGATTTTTGATCTAGACAGGAGGTCTTTATTCTTACTGAAGACAGTTATTTAAAGCAGAGTGTCAGAACAACGTTTATTAATGTTATTTGCATTACACACCCAGTTTAGGCACAATCAAAACTCTGTTCCTCGCCTTTCACTTAGGACCAGAGTAAAAATATGGTCCCTATCCATATGTGCTTACAGTCTGATTTAAAATGTTGTTCACAGTAATGTTGTAAAATGCATCTGAAAATGCGTTTTCAGGCTGCTCCCACTGTTCATAGACACGGCTTCACAGACTCCTGATTTAAATTCTCCCCAGTGTATATGAGCTGAGAACTGCTGCCTGGAAGCATGGAAAACATCACTGATACACTGAATACCATTCTGACTCTAAGCACTCTCATGGTTAGCTCACATCAATGCTTAAAACACAACCATTGCAAGATTGTATTTTGTTATGGATTGTGAAATAGGCCTATCTTTTTGGAGCATCCACTGTGTATTGGTGATTTTGTTTGAAGGAACCTAAGTGAGATGGATAGATATAACCTGATTACTGTCTCAGTTGAATTTTATAGTCTTGAATTTTTCTGTTTGCATGAAGAAAACCCAAATTGCTCTTAATTATTGTTTTCTTAATGAGGGTAATGCAGGGAAAATGGTTTAGATGTACAGTGTATCAAAGCAGCTGTTGAGGAAGTTCTGATGTGTAATAGCATGAGAAGGCAGGATGGCAAACAAAGCTGTTACTCTTTTTAATAGTGTGAAAGTTATTGTAGAGATAAGGGGAAAGAAATTGAGAAGAGTGTTGGGAAACAGTGAATTGCAGTATCACTGTAAAGAACAGAGATTTATTTTCAGAGGAAAAAATGCTAAGGAACTAGGAGAACTGAACATCTGAAGAACATTCTTCAGGAACAGATGGATACTATCAGAAGGAAAAAATTGCAGGGTTTAGTTTAGTGGGAAAAGCCAGCTGTACTGACACGTCATGAGAAACTTGTGTGCTACATTGTGGATTGATTTGTATCCTGTGCAACTTGCAGAAGTCACTAGGATTTCATGGTATGTAAATTAGACCAAATACCATCTCCTGGTATTACTGAGACAAATCAGTTGGGTTAGAGATCAGAAGGGTTTTGTTGTACTTGACAAGAACAGCAGTAGCAAAAAGGGGGCTGATGTAATCAAGTGGGGCTAGAGATTCCTTGAAGGTGCAAAGGGATGTTGAGTTACTAGGGCAGAAACACGATAGCACAAAAAGCTCAGTGTTGAGAGCCAGCTGAAGGCAAATGAGCCTCTCCTAGAGTCAGTAGAGTAGTAGCCAGAAATACAAGAGGAGATTGCAGTTTGGCAATGATTATTTCAAGTGATAAAATGTCTAGTGATAAACTAGAAAAGACTTTACTTTTTTTTATATATATATATACTTGTCTGAAGACAAGTAGAAGGGTTACCATGTTTAGGCCAAATGTGCATTTGATACGGGTCAGCAGGATGTCATTGCCTCCAAGTAAAAGGTACAGATTTATACCTGTGCAGAGTTGGGACTCAGCCTTTTTTCTCTATATTTTTCTGAAATAAGGAGTACATAGGTAGACATCAGACTTGAAAGGATAGTCAGGAAAACACACCAGAATACTAATACCCTTTTAAGAATTATTTGTATTTTGTCTCTCTGATAAATTTTTAAGAAAAAGGCAGCAAATTGAAAATGTGAAGTAATTACTGTATTACTAAACAACCACCACCCCCAAAACGTGGAGCTGGGCCCCTATTAAAAATCAAAGGTGGTGTGGAGCTGGATCTGAAGCAGTGAAAACTATGATGCAAACATAAGTGTAGATCTTGAGGCCCATATAGGTTGACAGTTTAGTCGATAGCAGGTGAAAAATCAAAATGAAAGTGCTGAGAATATCACAGTGAGGCAAAATAATAATATACATTTATCTAGCACTTAACATCTCCAAGTTGTATTAAATTGCATTGAAGAATGCAGAAGGTTGCACTGATCTTAGATGCATGGAAAGAAACAAAGGACATGCCATATTTCTGGAGACTCTTTAGCTATGAGCAAGCTGGAACTAGACTGGAGAGGTACATTAGAGAAACACTGACTAAGAATTTATGGGTAATTTAAAGTAAGTAAGCAGGAAAGAGTGCTTTCTCTCTGAATTTAATAAAAAATGAGATATATTTAGGCGTGAGATTGAGGAGCCATTGAATAACAAAGTAATTGGGCTTTGAGATTGAAATCGAGTTAACTGAGGTGTTTAAGAGAATAAATTGGCAAACAATGGATGACGTCTTTCTGAAGGGAAAATTAACTGCATTATTAAGAATTGTTTTAAATACATTCATGGAAATATACTGGTAAAGAGCAGCCATCATTCTAAGCTACCCAGTGTGTGTTTGGATACCACGTTCCTGCCAGGCCTTGGCTCCAGCCCCCCTTGCTCCTGGGAGGGCAGGAGAGCTGTGCCCCCTTGGCAGGCCTGTTGGCTGGCACGGAGCAAGCAGGGATGGTTTGAACCTTAGGCTGGTCCTCAGCATTTCTGGAAGAGCAGCTGAAAGCCACGGGTCAGAAACACCACTTTCTGCTGACCACGGTATGCCTTGTGCACTCGTGTACTGACTTGTTTGTGGGGAAAAAGGAGAAAAATCTGAACAAAATGGTGATGATCTCTCCAGGTAATTAAAGATGTGATTGATCTCCCTGGGCCTAATTCTTTATATAAAGTTAAATGTAGGCCTGGACGTTTTCCTGGCTACAGACAGTAAGTTTATTCACTCTTAAACTTGGGACATTAATTTGGGTAAAATCATAGGAATTGACAGCTCTTAGGTCTGACTTGCTTTCTGATATTGCCCATTGACTTCATGACAGGAGCAAGGAGCTAAGGAACGAGTTCTCAGAACAGGCACTGGTTTTGGAGTGCTGGGTTGTGTGGTGAATTCATATGTTTGTAGCCTTAGACAAATGTATTTTTGACTTGCCATATGTGAGGGCTTTTCATAATTGCCATCTGTGGAACAAAAGGCAATTCAGGCAAAAATGTGCACAGTTGCAAGTATTAGAAAATATGGCTATTATACAAAGTCATAAGAACTTTATGCAAATATTCCATCTACAGTGGAAGGCCAGATTCTAATATCACGCATGATGCACAGGGACAGATTTTCTTATGTATGCCGGGTTGCCTGTGCTGTGTCTGAGATTCAAATCTGTTCCAGAAATGGATTATTGCAATATTAAAGAGCCAGTGATGAGGAAAATCAATTTTTACTGAGCTTTTTCTCCCTTCACCTTTACTATGTCATATTTGGCTTTCAGCATAGTTCTTGATCTTCATAATTTATTAGGAAAATTAGCAATAAGAATGGCAAAATGTAAAAAATAATTCCCCTCCTTAAGAAATTCACAGTGTCAAATTAGGACAAAGAAGTTACTTTTCTACGACCAGTTGCTCTGGGCAACTAGCAAATTTTGACTACATGAAGCAGTACCTGAAGCAAACCAACAGTGACTCCATTACCAGGGGGATTCCCCTGAGGTTATGTTATCAGGTATTGGTAGCAGTGTAGTTCTGGTGCTGTGGAGATTGCATGCTGGTTAATTTACTCTGCAAATCCCATAACCAGCAGCAGTATCTTAATTTATTTAAATGCCAAACTGTCTTCTCTTTATTTTCATGCATGTAGATACTGTCATTTGTTCTTGCCTCTTTGGGGAGGAGATAAATGAGATCTGGATGCAAGCCCTAATTATTCTGGGAGAATCACCCAGTGGCACTGATTTTTATGGAAAATCTTGCCCTGCAGCAGCTTGAGAGCTACACAAGGCTAGGAGGGTAAAGGCTACAGTGCTTCTCTCCTTCTTAAGTGATATTTATGGTCCTTGTCTTTAATTCACAGTGATCCAGGTTTAGCAAGAGAAGTTGCTACAGCTGTCCTGTTCTCATCTCCAGAGTAACTCAGCACTGGCCAGGTGAGAAACTTCCCTTGGATGGGAGAGATTTGAGTTTCTAATGTCCTGGGACAATGAGGGGTGAGTGAAGCCAGCTCCTGTACACTGCCCGGAGGCAGAGCTGAAGAAGCCCTGGACACACACCAGTTATAAAGGCCCTTGTGACTTTAGCCTTCTTTAGTATTGAGTAGCAGCTGCCGCGGGGTTTGTATGATTATGGATTGAGAAGTTTCTTGGAATGCTATTGGGATTGCAGATGGGTGGCTGAAGTGCAGTGTGTTTCTATTGAGTTCTGTGGAAATCACAATATCAATTGATTCTGAAAATGAGGCCTCTTGTCTAAATGTCCAGGTAAGAAGGACCAAACCCTTTGAAGTTGTGTTTTGTTGAATCATTTTTACATACCTGTTTCCCTGTGCCTGAGCTGAACAGTTTCTCATTCAACACACAGGATCCTTACTGTATTGCAAACAAAGGGCTACTAATGCAGACAAGTTCTAATAGATTCTTTTTTTTCGTGAGGGCTAAAACCACAAAGATGGTCACCACAAATGTTTTTCTAATCTGTGGCTTCTCCGTCGTTTCTGAGAGGAATACCCTTGTGTTAGTGTTGCTTCTGAGACCAGCTAAGAGAAGCTATAAATCTTTGTAACTCACAAGTGAGGCAAAAAAAATTTCAACAGCAAAACGTTTGTCTTCTGGAAAATGTGAAAAATAAGCCACTGTTTAGGGACAGAGAACTTTTGCAGGAAATATTCATTAAGACTGACTGTGTTATTCAATAAACACCTGAAAGTCCTACAAAGTTTTAAGATGTTCTCTTAAGCCATTATTTTGCTTTTCAGATACTGTTTTACCTAATCGTCTATCTTCAAATATTCTGGAAAGAGGAAGGTTTCATCCATCATTTATAAACTGTATAAATCCTTACCAGATGCTGCTGAATGAGCCACTTTTTTAGGCATACGTATGAAGATGCTTGTTTTCTCAAAAAGACTTGTGTATTGTCCTGCTCTGAGCCACGATGAAGGCAATTTTCTTTTTACTTATTTTATTTTCCTCAGTGAACTCTTTTTTAAGCAGCACACTTGCTGAAAGGAGCAGCAAGTAAAGGAGCAGCAAGTTTTCCAGTTAGGGGACGGGTAACACTGGAATGTTTGTCACCGCCGGGACTTGAAGGTCACTTCGCTCTGCTTGTTGAAACTGCAGCCTCAGATGCTACGGAGCAAAAGAGTCGTTATCTGCTGCCCTCCTGCAGGCAGGAGTGACTGGACAGACAGCAACATTGGCCAAAGTATTCCATTCCATGTATCTATGTAAGCTCAGAGGAAGGTCAGAGATCATAAAAAGTCAGCTTCCTTCCTGCTTCTTCTTTCCTTCTCTCGTGTCCATGACTGGCGTCCAGGAAGGACTCTGTCTGTCCATCAGCCGGGGCACTCAGAGGGTGTCCCCACGGAAGGACCTGGCTATCCAGGTCACAGACTGTAGGGAATGCCACAGCTTTTCCCTGGCTATAGGGGGCAGCTCTGACAATGGCTGGCTGGTGTGTTCAGGTTGATGACCTGCTTTGCTGGGTGGCACAGCTGCAGGATGAAGTGATGGAGCTTAGGGAGGAGGCGAGCAGGCTGACGAGTATCGGGAGGGAATTACACGAGTGGTTTTGTAGCCTGATCTCCATAAAAACAGCTCGGAAGGACAAGCCTCGTTAGTGGAACTCGGGCTTCCTCTTCATCTCAGCAAGCTTCCCAGCTTTCCCCACCTAACTTAAAGGAGCAGGGACAATGGGAACAGGTCCCAGCCCAACGACATACATGGGGCAGGTGAGTCCCCTTGAGAACTTCACTGCCTTCTGATTGATTGTATGAAATCCAGGGCAAGTTTGGAGGAAAAAGGTTGGTGTTAGATGGTACTTTACTTTACCAGGAGTTAGAAAACAATGATACGGGAAAATATTTGTACTGGATTTTTGCATCTGACAGCAAAGCAAGCACCCATACCTTTTCTCTCCTGATATTTTTGGTTGCACAGTTAGCTGTATATATTAATTTAGTTAGTGGGCTACAGCTGGAGTTTTATCTCTTACTCATTCCATAAAAGAAAATGGCTATAGCTGAGGGCAGAGTTCCATCTTTGCTTTCATGTCACTCATCTCACATTTTTACCTGGCCATTTGATTCCAGGCTAAGACAACAGCCTCAGAGTGAAGAACACTCCTTGCCCCATCATTGTCTCTTTAGCTGGGACCTTTGGTGCCTACAGAGCTTCCTATGGCAACGTGGAAAATGTGATTGTTACTGAAGCAGACTAAAGGTAAGACCTTCCAGCCACTACTAAAGATAGAAACTGCTTTTCTGTGGAGGTTATGTTGCTATATCATTCTCCTGTCAGTTTGCAAATACTTTTGCCTTCAGCATTTCTCTGAATTCCCATGCCATTCAATGCTGGTATATTGTAAAAAATAACAGATACCTAGATTTGCCTACACAGTCTGCAGCCACCCTTTGTCTTTGGGCTGACTTGAGCTGTAAACAGCTAAGCTGTTTCTGGCAGTAGATTCCTGAAAGCAACAGTTAAATAATTCTTGTGATGACGGCTTTGCCACTGTGAAAATTTTTGATGCCAGAGTGACAGCTTCTGTAACTGATGGGAAAATGAGGACTGGAGCAGTAACTACATCAGTCACCCCATTTCATCACCAGCAGCAGGATCTTTTCCAGGGCTAAGTTCCTGTTCTGCCCTTCTCTGTACCCCTGGTTTGCCTCTCAGAGCAGCAGAGCCTGGTTTTCAGTGCACCAGCTGGAAGCATCTGGCTGGCTCTGCCTCCTCTGCAGCTGGGCCCCTTCGGCAGCAGCCCCAAGCACTCAGACAGTCTCAGGCTCTCAGGTTGTGTGTGTGGTGCTGGAGGCTGGGGAGGAAACATTCCCCATTAGGTCTTGTATCTTGGTGCTGAGGCATGTTCATGGCCGATGGAATCCGTAGGGAGCTTAGATGACATTTCTATAATAAAAAAACTTGCAGCTTTGTTAAAAGCATCTCTCAGAGTTTAGTAACACAAGTATCTGCTCTGCCATGTTTCAAGCTTTTCTTCTAGATTACCATGATATTTGAGTGTCACATAATTACAGCAATTAGATTATTTGTAACACGAAAAAAGTTTTGTCTTAATTTTATACTTCAAACTGACTAAAGCTTTTTGAAAATCTTTCATTAAATTTAAGTGTGGGATGTACTTGTAATAAATAGCTAGATACAGGAGAGTATAATAGGAAGCATTAAACCAATCCTAGTTCATCTAGGGAAAGAATTACTCTTTTTCACTTTAGAAAAAAAATAAAATAACAAAGTGAATCCTGAGGACACTCTGGCATTCATCAGGGAAAAGTGCTGTTTCTGTCAAGGTCTTACAGGGTGGCCAAACACCAAAGTACATACTCATATCAGTAGAATAATTATTTTAGGCTAACACAAATTTATTGAAAACATCTGCTCCTCTAATTAGCATACTGAATACTTACCTTTACTTGTTCAAAGTGCCAGACTTCCATTAAGTCAGGAGATAGTGATGTAGAAAAGTTCAACAAGGACTAGAAAGCAGCTATTGCTATTCATTTAAAAAATAAAAAATAAAAAATTATTGTAACAATAAAATCTAGTAGTAGTAGTAGGTCATGTATGTCATGAACAACTTCTGCCAAAACATGAAGTACAGATCTACAAAAAGGTTTTTCATCTAATAAGATTTTTTTCAAACTCTTTCCTGATTAAAAATATCCAAGAAGTATCCATTAACCTCTCCAATTCTTCTTTTAAGAAGGTATTTTGAAAATGGTTTGGTTTATCCTGACAATATTTTTTTACACTGCCTGCAAGATATAAATTACAAAGTCCAGAGTCAGTGAAGCAGCAGAATCCGTTTACCATTAAATAATCTCTGATTGCAGATAAACACCTCTTTGAGAATTATCACTTATTAACGTGGCAAGTTGAACTAACCTTTGTGGCAGCCACATTGAGAGTATAGCTGGCTCAGTCCTTCTTAATGTTTCTTGCATCTTTATATTAGTCTTTAAAATTGTCTGAAACCCTCAGCTTCAGCTTTTCAGTATTTCAGCTTTTTCCTGCTTTTAAACATTACCAAATACTGGTTACTTTTGACTGAAGCTGAAAGCAGCTTTGAAAACTCAGGTACGACATTCTGCCCTTTAAGGATGCACACCACTTTCTCACTTGCGATAATGAGGAATGAAACAGTGGCTGCAGAGAGAAGAAAAAGGTGTCTCTGCTGAACCCAAACTTCTGCCAGCGTACACATAAAACCCTTGTCACTTCTGAGATCTGTATCACCTCCACTGATTACTCATTTTGTCAGCAAGTCATTTAACTGTCTGGATCAAATTCTCCTTTGTTGCAAATCCATGAAGCTTTGTGAATTTCATTGTTATATGTGTCAGCTGAGGAATTTACTCAAAATCTTCTCAAGCTGGTGAATAGACTCAGCATTACCCCTCTTAATAGTAAAGGTTTGTGATAACTTATTTTTGCCTTAAATGTAAAACTAGTTTCCAGGCAGATAAAAAAATGATACCTTGACTCTCACACTATTTCTTTTAAGAGTAACACCAGTTTCATTTTGAGTAGGGACATGTCAATCTGCCCCTATATAAGTGCAAATGGAAAAAAAATGTTGTTACCAGCCAGCACAAAGACATGTTCTGCCATTGTCTAACAGGAAGATGAGTTTGTGCTACATTTATGACTGTTTCCTCTCAGAGCTTTGTCAGGGATATAATTTCAGAAACTTTCCATATTCTGGCTGTTTAGTTGGGTTTTTTTCTTTCTCTCTGTGCTTGCATAGATTTCAGACTACTTCCCTTAAAAGAAAAAAACTTTTCAGTGAAATATTCCATTAGATTGTCACATCTATTTTAGCAAAAAAAAAAGTACTTAATAGCTTCTATTGTTATTACCAGTTCTTTCAGCTCACTGTAATTTTTTTCTTGGCTTTCTTCAGTAATTTTGTTCATTGTGAATTATGTTATTCAAAATCATTGATTTGTCAGTCCAGGGCTAAGAAGAGCTGTCAGTAAAAGGGAGGGTGGACTGTAGTTCTCAGGTGTTAAATTGATGTTGCACATGCACTGACCTCTTTGCTAGGGCTATGGGTGACAAGATTTGATGATACATCCAAAAGTTTTTGAACTGTTGCTGTTGTAGTAGTTAGTAAAAGGCTCTTCGAGGGTGAGATTTTTATCTAAAAGGACACTAAAGGAGCAGAAAAATCGTATCTACAACCCTCCCATAGGGAGGAGTGAACTAGACAGATGATAAAACTGACCAACAAAAATATGCCATCCATATATTTATGTAGAATTTGGTATAAATTCAGGCATCATGGAAGTTGAGCCCTTCTTTTTTTCCTTCTCTTCGTCCATGGCCAGCGTCCAGGGAGGACTCCATCTGTCCATCACCGTTGATCCCAGGCTCGAGTGTTCCTGGCTCTCGGAACTCTCCCCTCAGCTCCTCTCTGTTCTGCCTCTGTCTCCGGCGCTGCTCCGGGACATTTCGGGAGTGCTCACAGCTCAGGAGAGTGCTGTGGGAGTTGCTGGGGATGGGAGGATGAGCAGGAGGTTGGGCAGGGGCTGGGAAGGTGGCTGGGTGTTGGGTGCCCTCACAGGATCCTGGCTGCCTCTTCTTCAGCTGGAGGTGCCAGGAGCCGGGGTGCTGGGCAAGGGTCCCTGTGGTCCCAGAGCCTGTGGTGGCTGCAGCAGGGGACCCTGTGAGGGAAGGGCCAGGGAGATGATGAGCACAAGCCCCGTGTCTCACTCCCTCCCAGAGCACAACTCAGGCCCTGTCCCCAGGTCCCACCCACATGGCTGTGGTGGCCCTGGGGACCCCCTCACCAGTGCCTGTTTGTAAGCTGTGGGGGAGGTTTTGTCGTGTTGCATAAGGTGGTGTTGATTTTGTTTGTTTCATGGAGGCTTGGTGCTGCCAGTGCTTTGATGAACATTTGCAAATATCAGAGGATTGATAGGTTAAATATTCCAGCAATGAGAGCTCCTCATTGTTACAGCTGAAATAGTTCCTTATAATTTGAATTAAGAGCCAAGGCTCAAAGTTCCAAACCTAAAACTTCTAAAATTAGTGAGGTTGAATGTGAACTGAAGCTCTGTATCTAACCAAAGGTATTTCTTAGACTAAAAATACTATGATAAACATCAGGAAGTCAAATATATCAGTTTAATATTAAATTAATGTTCCTTCATATACATCCTTATCTCCTACAATAAACTGTCCAGCTGTTCATTAAATCTGCACCCAGTCTTTAGCTTCTGACATATCCAGACCAGATATTTTATCAAAAAACCCACCATATCTTTCCGTGTAGTCATCAATTTAGAATTTCTTACATTTACCTGTTAGTACATGTGTCTTGTATGTATGTGTTCTAGCAGTGTCATGTGTATGAACTAAGAATTACCCACACTCCTTCGTGACCCTTATACACTAAAGGAGCAATGAAAATGCACTTGGGACTTGTACAAGTCATGGTCAAGTTTAATCTTTCATGATTTAATGGAGCTGAGCATGTAAGACAGAAAATAGTGCAATAACAGCTTCTTATTCTGGAAAATAAGAAATTCTTGTGCTGGAAATTTTTTTTTTTTTGGTCCTCTGTAGGGGCCTCCACCTTCCTGTCGTTGGAGGTTTTGAGGTTCTTCCACCACAGGAAGATGACCACAGTCCTAGAATTAATAGCAGTCCTCCTTGGGTCCCTGTATGCCTCCCGTGTTTCCAACTTACAGCTATGCTGTTTCTTAAAGTAAAAATGTTGTACTTTTGATTTATTATTGGATGCAGTTCCTCTTAATGGAATTATTACTGGCTGAGACCTAGAGATAAAATTATGAAGATCTGCTATATTTTCTTTAAAACCCTAGACACATGTCTGAGCTGCACGGTTGGTTCCATACTGAAAAGAGTATCTTTGAAAGCTTTAAATGAAGATTTGCTATGTTCAGGTATGACATGTGAATCATGTGATAACACTTTTTTTCCAAAGATGCAAAATCCAACAGGTTTTGAAAAGCATACTATTCTTTGCCTGAAGACTGATTACTCTGACAAGGAGGATACTTAGAGGCTATTTGAAATTCTTGCTCACTGAGTGTGAATCATGGCAGTTCCTACCAGTAGTCTCCAGTTTTCATTTCTCCCAGATCACTAGGGAAAAAGAAAGGCATAAATTGTTTGGGGAAATTGTTTCCCCTTTTTGTCAATTAGCTTTGCTATTTAGAAATGAGTCAACAGTTTATGAAGATCTGAAATTTCTCAGTATTCCAAGTTTTGTTTCTGTTTGTGTTTGGCTTCTTTTATAGTAGAATAAGAGCAGAGTGGAGAGCTCATGTTTAAGGATTATGCTTCCTGGTTCTCCCTAACATGTCATAATTGCTCAAGGGTGGAGATAGATTTTCTTCTTTCTGTTCTTTGAGCAGGAGCAGCAGCAGTATAACTGCCACAAAATGGCATAGACTCTGGCTCTGGATTTAGAAGGACCTTAGAAGGACTCTTAGGAGAAGAAATGGTCATTTATTCAGGGGATGAGACAGCACCAACTGCACTGATGTATTTTTCTACATAGACAAATGAACTGTGAAGTAAATGTTCATTAAGCAAAGAATATAAATAATGTAGAAAACTGTAAAATTTATCAAATACAATGTAGATGAGCTGATAGCTCTTCAGAAATAAGTATTTGTCAGAGCTTTAGACTTGTTTGTTTTTTTTCCATAAGTCTCCAAATATTCGCCAGTAACCTCTTACCTGTACGATTCCTTGTTTGCACTGAAATTGTTGCAAGGTTGGCAAGTTTTAAATGTAGCATCAGCCTGCTTCCCAGAGCAAGGCAGATGGTATCATCGAGACAGGCATTTCAATGGGACGTGCAAGGAAGGGTAATAAGTTGGGATAAGGATGGTGGAATTTCGCCCTGAATTAATGCCTTTCGTAGCCTTGAGGGTTTGTTTTTATTGCCAGCCTAAGCTATTGCTTCTAGGGGCCTGTTCTGTACATTTCACAAAGGTTTATTTTAAACAAATCTCCTCTGAAAGCCATTATAAATCACTGCTTTAACTTTTAATTATTGTCTTGGCAACTGGTTTTCTGAATTATATTCAATGTCACAAGTATTTTCTTAATTCCAAAAAGCCACTTTGAAATGCAGTGTATCTCAGACTTACTTGGTCTGAGCAATAAGAAATCTGAGAGGTTATAAGATAATTTAGCTGAGGTTTTAGTGAGAGGGTGTCAGAGACTACAAGAACGTAATATTTCAAGTTATGGATGGACTGATACATTGACTTGAAACCATAAGCCACAATTTTTTCTTGATGTAATTTTAAACTCATTTTACTTCTTCTCGAGGGACAGAGACAGGTAAATAAAAGGAATAGGAATGTTCTAGTGCTTTTACTCCGTATTATTAATTCTTGTTCGATCAGTATGAAATTTAATTTTATAAATTTGCATATTAAAACAGCAAAAAGGTTGGTGTTTACATGGTTTTTCTCTAATAAATCTTTTAAGTTCTCCTCTTATTACAAACTGGCCTTCTAGTTAAGGTTTAAAGGTTTAGCTGAAGGTTTTTTAGAAGGTGGGAAGGGTTTTGGTTCTTAAGACAGACATTAACAAAAACAGATAAATTGTTAAAGGAACATACTTACTGATCTAGTATACTTTCCTTCTCTTTGCTTTTTAAAGATTGAGCTAGGCTCAGCTAATAGGAGCTGTTAAGGTGCAAAATTGAACATAAGAGAAACATTCCTTCCTGGGATAAAAATGAGAAAGTCCTGAAAGATCATCTAGTTCCAACACCCCTTCATGGGCAGGGACACCTCCCACCAGACCAGGTTGCTCAGAGCCCCATCCGACCTGGCCTTGAATACTTCAGGGATGAGGCTTCCACAACTTCCCTGGGCAACCTGTGCCAGTGTCTCACCACCCTCACACTAAAGATTTTCTTCCTAATGTCTGACCTAAATCTCCCTGCTTCTAGTTTTGATTCATTACCTCTTGTCCTCTCACTACAAGCCCTTGTAAAAATTCTGTCCCCAGGTTTGCTGTAGTCCCTTCAGGTACTGGAAGGCTGCTATGAGGTCTCCACGAAGCCTTCTCTTTTCCAGGCCGAACAGCCCCAACTCTCTCAGCCTGTCTTTGTAGGTGAGGTGCTCCAGCCCTCTGGTCATCTTTGTGACCCTCTTCTGGACTCGCTCCAACAGCTCCATGTCTTTCCTGTGCTGGGGGCTCCAGAATTGGACATGATACTCCAGGGGGGCCTCACAAAAGCCAAACAGAGGGGAGAACTCCCTCTCTTGACCTGCTGGCCATG
This sequence comes from Apus apus, assembly GCF_020740795.1. Classification (NCBI taxonomy): domain Eukaryota; kingdom Metazoa; phylum Chordata; class Aves; order Apodiformes; family Apodidae; genus Apus; species Apus apus. The sequence continues at coordinate 32,350,664 of NC_067285.1, forward strand.
CTTTTTGAGATGCAGCCCAGGACACTGGTGGCTGCGTGGGCAGCAAGCTCACATTACCAGCTCGTGTTGGGCATCTCATCAACCAACACCTCTAAATCTTCATATAGCTATATTTCTTCTTTGTTCATGTTATTATTCATAGGCCAATTCCATGATCGCTTTCCTTTCCTGAGGGTAATTAACTGTTGGTGATTATACCCCTGGGACCTCTAGTATCATCCTCTGCCTCTATTTGAAGGCCTCTTCAATATTTTTGACAGCAGTTTTGGATATCTTACGAGTGACCTGGGGATACTCAATTGTAGCTTTATGCTACATTTAGGGCATGACCATAGCATTTTAACATATGGTTCTTTCCTTTACCGTTTAGTACTACTCCTGCCTTCTAGAGGCTCTCTCATTTTTAACTCTTGTCCTTTCTCTTTCACCTCCAAAACCAGCCAAAACAATAAATCTAAAACTAATGCTATAACACTTGAATCAAATAGTGCAGGACAGCTGCAGAACTCCCTTATAATTGGACCTGGGGATTCTCTTTGTTGGAGATAATCTACTTCATAGATGCAACAGGCATGCATGTATCTGTTGCTACAGCAGGTTCTTTAGCAGGTCTGTTTTTCTGTTTATCACATTAATGGTCAGAGATTTATTTCATAACAATTGTTTCATTTCCTGTTATCTGTTATTTTCATTCACAATAGTTTATTGAAACAATGTTTGTTTCCTTTGGATACAATAGAAGCAAAATATTTAGCACCTCATGTTACCTTCAGTCAATTCCATGTTTACGCAAAATAGCTCAAGAGAAGCTCAGAGTAGTTGTCAGGAGTCAGTTGTCTACAACATGGTATGTTAATGTTTTAATAAAATGGAATATTTTCTTAATTCAAGACAGCAAATCTATTCACAGTGTTTGGCTTTTGCAAAGCTTAAATTCTGGATTGTGGTGGACACTTTTTTACTGGTCTCTTTTGTTCACCATGGGGGAGAAGTTCCAGAGAGAGGAGACATCAAATCTGAGAAAATTATATATATATACTTATATATAAAAAAATATATAAAAATATATATATATGTAACCTCTTGCGTGTAAGAAAGGCTGTCATATATAAAATGTCTCACGTGTTTATAGAATGAAGTATCTACTTTTAGAAACAATTATTTAAGAAACAAAGTGGAGTACTAAAAAACCCTCTTAACAGTGGGGGTTTGGTTTAGAAAACACTTGTGTGCCTGGCGCACAGCAGACACTTGCAGACCTGTACTCTCAGGATTCTCTAGACTGCTGAAGGAGAATCATACTCATTTTAAATCCAGCTTTAAAAAGTTTCAATAAGATATTGAATTATGTCAGTAACTGATGAAACTTTGAAGGAGGTATACTGGAATGGCATGATATGGTCTAACCTCAGGTCTGTCTCTGTAGTTTTTATTTCTTGCATCTGTATGGAGGGGAGGGAATTGTTAGATGAATGGATCTGTTTTGCCCCTGCCTGAGTGCGTGGTTTTGTTTTAAAGTGTTAGAAGATTCTTCAGCAGCTGTGATCCAAGTCCCACGGGTCTTACACAAACTTCTGAAATCAATGTCATGGAAGCTTTTGCATGTTTTGACCCTTTTGGTCCTATATTTTAGTGAGTATTAAAGAGAGATTCATTTGAGTAAGGTAATGAAATTCGTGTTGATCATCATATGATCAGATATATGCCTTTCCCAATGAAAATGAGAAGTGTAGTTCTGCGTGGCTCTAAAATTAATCATATTCTATCTATTGATGTGATTCTATTGCATAAAACTACTCCTTACAAGAAGTAGTAGACAGTTATGGTGGTGGTTTTATTAGAAGATAAAAGAATATAACAGGTACATCAACCTTTAGAGATGTGTATTAATAAGAACATTTATCTGACTTCCCATTAGTGCTTTTTGTCAAGAATCAAATCAAATACTGGAATTGCTCTTTCCAAGCCCCTGTTAATGTTGCATTTCTTTTGGTTGGCTCTCCCTAGCTATGCAGTTTATACAGTGACAGGGAAGCCACTAGAATGGTTGGTTGTTTTCTCATCAGTTGGTGATTTTGTTCTTCCTTTTCCTGAAAGGGCATTTTTAAATCCCTACATATTTTTATTCCTCAAATCTGTTTCTGGGCTGCTGAATCTCAGTCTCAGCTAATAGCTCCCTTCAAACTGTGCCTCCTCCTTTAACTTTGCCTTTGGAATACATTTTAGTTTGTATTAAATGTGAGTTTTGAATTAGATTTTGTGGTACTCTCCTAATGTGAAAGCTAGTACTTTATAGCAGTCTTTACAAGGCATACCTCCATAACTCATCACATGTTCTTGTTTCTCTAGGTTCTGGGTATATGTATTCTAAAAATCACTTTAACTTTTTTAGTTTCTATATATAGCAAAACAAATAGAAACCTAAAATTGAAGTGCAGAAGTAACTTATTCCTGAAAAATACAATGGTTATTTATTATGTTAGCCACCTGGCACTTACCTTTGTTTTCAGAACTCACTGCTTATGCTGCCATCCTCCTTGGTCTGTTCTTCTAGCTTAATATGTGTGTGTCATTATTAAAGAGAACGTTCATCTTTCAGATGCTTTCCATAGCACCACCTATTCTTAGAATCTGGAGGAAAACTTAAGGAGTACTACAGGTAGTAGTACTCCTGTTTATTTTCAGTGTCTGAAGTTTCACACATTAAAAAATTGTTCAGTTTTTCTTCATACAATCAAGGTCACCATAGATACTTTACCTTCCACATTTCCTGCTTGAAGAGATTTGACTGTGTGTTTTCATTATTTAGTATCATGTAGAAAGATGCTTCATTTTGATGCTTCCACCACATCCAGGCTGGGCAAAGAGCTTGTCACCTGTGACTGGGATTTTTCTGTTTGGAAGTCCACTGAAGGAAGGGGCCACACTGCAACTGTGAGTTGTGCTCTGCTTTACTAAGTTAAACTCTTCTGTGTGGCAGCTGGCCCTTTTTCTGTCATCTGCCTCTTATGTGCTTCTCACTATCCAACTGATAACAACAGTCTTCTGCAAGTGGTTAGTCATGATCTGACAGACTTATCAAACAGCTGGATCCTCTCACGAGCCTCAGTCATTTTCACATGGTTACATTTTGTGATTCTCTTAACATGGTCATGCCAAGTCTCCACAAGCAGCTTGTTTCCAAGAGTAGCACATTTTTGCCAAAGGCCAGCTTTTGAGACCAGGATTGATGTTACATATTATCATGATCAAAATCAGGACAGAAAACATGTATCTTGAAAGGCCTGAGCCTGCTGTGTCCCATAAGAGCTCATACCAGCTTCATGTAATTCAGACTGATTTGCATGTCAGCTGTATTTCTTACAGTCTTTTGGGAGCATTTTGCATTGCTGCCCCACGAGATGGAAATCGTGTCAGTCAAAGTCAGCCCTCCCCCCTACGGTGTGCAGTCGTGTCAGGACTGTTGAGCCCTGGGACTTCATACTCCACACTGTGAAGATTGATGAGGAGGATGCTGAGTGATGCTGACTGTCCCTCACTGCTGGTAGCTGCTGTTCTGCAGTACTCATTAGCTCATTGTTGACTGCGATTTCACCTCCTTGTAATTGCTTTTCGGCAGGATTAGTCATCTGGAAAGCCCATAGTGTAACCTAGCCCAGTGCTTTTTTGAAATCAGGCTCATCCTCAGGCACCAGTTGCAGAAGTCATCAGAAAACCTTTTTGGCAACCTTGGAGTTGTCTGTAGGTAGCCTCAGGCACAAGATTTATTACAGTGTCTCTCTGTCTCAGAAAACAGAATAGAAACTTCCCTTTTTCTGCATTTTGAATCTTCAAAAGTAAAACAAAATTTTGGCTTGAGCAAGATATTTCTGAAGTCCTTATAATACCTTTTGGGGTAGTATCATCATAATCAATTTCTTTACTCCCTAGTGATCTTTCTAAATATTGCTTCATAGCATATGAATACAGCAGTGGGGTCAGTCACTACTTGCTATGGTAGGCCCTGCTGATGTGGCATCAACTTCCAGACTTCCTTTCTTCAGCATCTGATCAAAGGCAGTCTGCCTTTTCCACTGGACTTGTTACCCTGCCTAAGCTAGGTTGCACTTTTCTGGGTTTGCATCACTGCCTTGGCCTTTGTTCATATTCATTCCCTACTCCATAAGATTCTCCCCCTTTTCTGAAAGCATCAGGATGCGTTTTTCTTCTCGTAAAGCACCCTAGATAGTCTTTCCCAGTGATCTCCCTTTTTAATCCAAATGTGTTTCTCAGTTTGGAGACTCGCGGGAATTTTCATATCTGCTGGTCCTTCTCCATGTGGCTGCTGAAAGTCTTCTTTCCTTTGTCTTTCTGCTTTCTGCTAATCAGCAGTTACTTCTGCTGCTGCCTGTGTTTCCTGGCTGCCCTCTTGCTCTCCAGGACCTAGTACAAATGACACAACCAATTTTCAAAGCTCATGTAATCTCCTGTTTCAGATCATACTTAGCTTTCTCGTTTTTAATTTTAGTTTAATTTAATTTTTTTGTTCTTTTTTGAGCAGCTTAAGTAGAGTTGCTTGAACAAAGCCTGGATATTACAGGTGGCAAGTTTGTGCTCTGGCACTGCAGTGTGGCAGTCAGAGAAAGTGTAACAGGACATTGTTGTGTTTTTGTGGATATGATAGAGAATTTGAGGGTGTCTCTAGGTCTTTTGATTAGGGCTTAAATGCCATACTGTGTAGTTGGAGAATATGAGATCCTGCAAATGGTACCACTCGTGTCCCATAGATTTCCACTGCAGTATCTGAATTTGCCTAACTTTCTTTTAGATTTTTTAGCAACTATTGGACTTTTGAAATTCACAGCTGCTCCTCTTTAGCTGGAGAGGAAGCAAATCTTCTCTTAAGTAATTTTCCCTTAGAGCCATGAGTGCTAGTCATTAATAAGTGAGGAGAACTGAAACAGATGCCAGAAAATTAAAACCAATTGATTTTATACATAACAGTAACCAAGGCATTTTATCTTGGTGGCAAACACTGCTATCTTAAGTAAGCATTCATTTGACCTAGTGGGTTTGATATTAGTGATATCAGTTGCTATTAATATCCATGTAGCTCTCATTAACATGCCTGCAGCTTTCAGGCATTTAGCTGAATAGTGAGTAAAACTAGATGTAAAAATAAACTGACCTATAAGCAACAAATTTTTTTAGAAAAAAAATGAAATCAAGATTTATTAAAGCTAGTCCGTTATAACACAGCTTAGTAACTGTAGGGGTTTAATGAATACTATTTTATACATGTAAAATAGTTTGGAATTGTGCTGGTTTGGGGGGTTTTTTGGTTAGTGGGGGAAGGGCCCCACAGGTGGCTCTGGTTAGAAGATGAGAAGCTCCTCCTGCTCCAAAACCAGCTGGGGAGCCATTAGAGGGACAATAGATGGGCCTCAGCCATTAACATACGAAAGAACTGAGGTAAGAGCTGAGCAGTGGAAGAAGAGCTGAGCTGTAGAGGCAGAGCTACCTGTGCTTGGTGAGGAAGAAGGTGCCCAAGCAGAAGTTTCCCTGCGACCCATGGCGAGATGGCAGCCGTTCCCCTGTATTGATGGAGGGACGTGGTGGAACATTGCCTGAAGGCGCCAGGAGGGGTGAAGATGGCCACTGGACTTGGATTTTGCTGCCAGTGGACTTGGATTATGCAGCTGTGGAAACCCCTGGTGCCAGGGGAGTTTGTTCCCAAATAGCCCGTCACTCTGTGGGAAGCCCAGGCTGGAGCAGCTCCGGACCTTGTGGGAAGGACTCATGGAGGAGAGGTTCGTGGAGAACTCTCCCATGGGAAGGACCGGGGAAGCAGGGAAGGACTGTAAGGAATCCTTCTTCCTGAGGAGGAAGGAGTGGCAGGAGCCACCAGCCTGTGAACTGACCCTGTGCTGCTGGGGGGAAGGAGGTAAGAGAAATCGAGAACAAAGTAATTTGGGCCCGGGAAGAAGGGAGGGGTGGGGGTAAAGTGTGTAAGCCCTGCTCTTTGTGTTGTCTGTGTCCTGTGTGCATCTGGTTAGTGTTAAATTGTTATTTTTCCCCAAGTTGAGTCTGTTTTGCCCAGGACCTTAATCGGTGAAGAACCCTCCTTGTCCTTTCTCTCACCCATGAGCTTCTAGCTGGGCTTTGTGCTCCCCGTCCCAGTGTGTGTGTGTGTGTGTGTGTGTGTGTGTGTGTGTGTGTGTGTGGGGAGCTGAGTGAGCAGCCGTGTTGCTGCTGCTCTGTTGTGTGAGGCCCAAACCACAACATGAATGATTAAGAGTTTCTAAAATGAGAATTTTCCTCAGATTAGGTATTTGGAATGAGTTTATGGAAGTCATGTTCTGTGGCCATAGGAACAAATCAAACAATAAATGGACGACCAGCATAAATGTATTATTATTGCTGGGTGCCAAAATGAACTGTACCAAAACAGCTTTCACGGTCCCAGAAAATTGAAGAAAGCTCTCTAAAAGTAACTAATTTGCAATACAGAGCTGATGAAATATTATTTGCAAATGTTCCTACTGTGTTGGAAGGCTGTAAGCATGCTTATCAATTTCCCTGGATTACAAAGTAGAAATTGCAGTTATTTCAGTGCTTTCTTCCAATTCACCAGCTGTGTACCTAACCTAACAGAAGCCCATAAGCTGTCTTTTAGTGTCTTTCTCTAAAAGTTACTGCAGAACTCTGGTTTGATAGGTCCATGTATCAGATTAACAACTGTATCAAAAGCTTGAGTCTGTATTTATTTACATAACAGGGCAGTTTGTTCTTCTTGCCATAATCTAGCCTATATATTTTTTTAAACAACAGTAAACTTCAATTCCTGTATCAACATCAGTTTCTGTCAGGTAAACCTACAGTTCAACAGGTTTCTTAATTTTCATTCTTTAGCTTATTGTGATGGTACCAGTCAGACAAGGCAAATTTTAATTACTGATGCTGTGATCAACTCTGATGGTGCTTTATTTTTGTTCTATGAAGCACTCTATATGCAAGTAACTCAGCTATCAGATGAGTAGTCTTCATTAGAGCTCATTGGAGATCTCTGCAAGTAAACAGAAGCATTTCATTCTTAATATTTTTTTGGTTGGTTTTTAGAGGGAATAGCATTAGAGAGGTCAAGATCTAACTATTGATTCATAGCTTAATGCTTTTAATGCATTAGCATTTTATGGAGAACTTGAATTTAAACACAGCCATTTATGCTTTTATTTAATGAACAGTAAAAAAAAAATCACATAAAAAGAACTGTGATTAACTTAACAGCTATTAGTTTTTATGGCATGGTCCCTTCAAAGTATGTGGCAGACTCCCTTTGGTCTGACTGGAGCAGGATTTTTCTGTTAGAAACAGAAAAGTTTTGATGTTTTTACAACTAGATTTGATCCAGCTCCATCAAAACTCAGTGTTTTTCAAATGCTGTTTGATCTGATTCCTATTCAGTAGCCAGTATTACAATAAAACGGCCTTTGTAATGGTGGCTCAGAGTATAACCTGGGTGGTCATTGACATTGGTGGACTGAGATTTTCCCTGAGGTTTCCCACCAGATAGTAGCTCTCTGAACAAAGCCTCTGTCATAATATGAAATATTAAACCGCAGGCAGGATTTCTGGCAGCACTGTAATCTTGAGGACATCTGCCTGATTCATAAATATATTATATTTGGTTTCACAAAAGCCAGGGAATATCTGATCATACAAGAATCAATTTGGATTGGAGACGTGCAGCCCAGTTTTAACTCCAGGGCATCATTATTTACATCATTTGGTGACATAAATATGATCTCAGATCACGAATACACGTTGAAGAAGCTGCATGTGTTGGTTCTTCTTTGCAGAGTACATCTCTAGAGACATACAAACTGAACCCTGCAGAATTTGCTCAGGTGATCAGTTCCTCTTTATGTTTAGATTATAATAATGCTCGGAGTATTTCTGTGGTCTCTGCTTATGTTTCTGTGGCATTTGTGTAGGCACGTCAGTTATGATAGAGGTTTGCCGGTTTCAGACCATTGAAAAATATTTTTTACCTCTTTCTATACCTTAATCTGGCAGGTTCCTGCCATAGATCATTTGAAAGAAACAGCAGAAGTGTAAGACACATTAATGTCTGTTTAAATGATTACTGAGTGTACTGGGCTTCCTTGCAGAAATAACTGTGTAATACATATTTTTTTGACCTTGCATTTCATAAGAGTAATGATATTTTCCTGTTTAGTGACCATCATACTCTGATTGTGTTGCATCTCACCATGCGATTTTATCAGAATAACAAAAAAGTATTTCTATTGACCTGCTGACTGGGGGTAGTTTAAATACTTGTTTGCTTTTTTTATAGGCAGGGCTACACACTTGAGAAGTGATTTGTTCTAAACAGACATATATGTGTTTAAGAGAACATAGTATGCAGTTGTATAGAGAGATGACCAAAGAAAACAGTGAGAGTGCAGAGTGTGGACATCTTAAAAAAACAAAATAAACTAAAGGTACTGAAAAATTGCTTTATAATTACAGGTCAGAATATTTCCAAAATACACTTTTTTGACAAAGCTGATATTTCTTCCAATTTTTCTGTGAACAGTAGAGAAAAGAAAGAAAGGGAGGAGACAAGGACAATTCCATCTAGTGCAAGGATTTGGGCTCTAAACATAACTTATGCCAAGCTAACAGTTCCAGCACAGGAAAAAATACATGGAAACTAACTTTCAGCAGAGAAGTGGAGGCCTTAAATCTGTGTTTTTGTTATCATTTCAGAAAAAGCTTTCTAAAAGCTATTTCTAGTCAGGATTGAGGAGTTTAAAAACTACCATAAAGCGAGTCTGTCATCCTCTGCTCTGCTTTAGGAGTCACTTTGAGAAAGGGAAGTACTCCAGGAGATTCATTACCTTCCGTTCTAGCAGATACACTGAGAAAATCCATCTAATAAGAGGAGTTGGACAAAATATTGTATAGGTAATTGGTAACCAGTGTAAATATCCCCAGGTAAAACCATGCTCTGGTGTAGGGGGAAAAAAACCTGGTTGATGACCCGTCTTTAGTAATAATGCACTGGCTGTGTAGTCACATTTCTTTTCAGTGGCTTACTTCCTTCATCTGGCAGTAGCTTCTCTTCCCTGGCAGTTTGTTGCTTAATGAATTATAAATACTCGTCTAAAGTGCTCTCATTATGATAGAATCCTTTTAAATGGCATGGTTTTTCATGGTGTTTTATGTTAGGCTTGTGTGTCCTGTTGAGCACTGTGGGTGGAATCAGTGTGCGATGAGAAAGACTGGTGTTAACCACCACTCCTGGCTAGGCTGCTGCACAATCTGCACAGAGAGCAGAAGAGGAGTTTCAGGAGGCCAGAAAGCACAGTTTCATGGTTAAGGCACTAGAAAGCTGCCCCAGGGAAATGCACCCTATAGATCTGTGTATACTATATCAGCCTATGCCACAGCATTCATGTGTAATCTAAACAAGTGATCTGAGCTGTGATTGCCAGTTTTTCTTTGCTGCAAGCTTGTGACTTCTCAGGTGGCCACCCTTAAAGTCAGGGTTATACTTTTGAGAAGCACCAGAGAGTGAATCAGATGGACAGTAGATCTCAGATATTGAGGCCAGTACTGTAAAATATCTTTATAAATCAGCTGAATGGTGACACAGAGTGCCCCTTAGCAGTGTAAGGACTGGGTGTGCTGTCATGCTGGGGGACCAAAACAGAGTGAATTAATGGGTTGACAAAGGCTCAAAAAGTTCCACAAAAGGAAATAGATTTACAAACAAGTGAAGCCTTGTGAAGCGGAGGAAACAATTCAATAAAGGACACAGTGTGAAAAAGACTGCTAGTGGTGGGCAAGCTGCTACCATTTCAAAGGGAAATTTACTGCAACACCTGTGATTCCACAAGACTTGTCTGGAAGTTGCACTGCAGTATGTATCCTTGCTTTTGGTTTCCTAGATTTTAGGTCATACCTTCACATCCAGTACCTCTAGACTTTTTGTCCCGTCTTTTCAGGTACATGTATGAATAATGATCTTAATTTGATTTCTTTTTACATTTCATTAGCTATTATTTTGTCAAGATGGACTGGAAAGGTTTTGTTTTCAGTTTTCCAGTACCAATGGCAATAATCGTGTGAAACAACTGAGAGAAGGGGTTGTAGTGGTAATAAGAGGGTGTTGCAGTTCTCCTCTGCCATGAGACTCTTGAAATCTACAGCAGTGACCTCCAGAATAGGCAGAATGCAGAGGGATTGCTAGGAATTCTTCCACTGACTAGTTTTAAAGAATTGATCAGAACTCCTTGGATATGAGCTCTGTCTAGATTGTTTTCATTTAGAAGTAAAATGCTAGTGAGTCAGCAAGAAAAAAAACTAACTTGTACATAATCTAAAATCTTTACAATATTTTTCAGACCTTCTTGCAGGCAAATAGCCCCATGATACCAGAGGAAAATTAATAGAAAATAGCCTGTTAGTGTCGTTATTTATAGTTCAGGACTCAACCATTCAGTGATTTATATTTTCAATTTAATCATATCAACTGATGTAAGAAATCACTAGAAATGCAGGTATGACCTTGCCCAAGCAGTGTGTATAACATTCCATGTAGCAAAGCTTGTATATATTGAAATTGTGCAGTAATAAAATGGGTTTTTTGCATTGTGCAGCTTGCCAACTATGTCAATACAAGATAATGGTTTAGGCAAATTACATGACTAAAGAATTAGAAATGTAACTGGAAAAATGAAACATAATACTGGGTTTTTGACAAGAACTAATTTTGTATGATAAAACTAATTTGTAATTTGATCTTTAAAGCAGAACACAAAAAGAGCACTGAAGCACTTGAAATGCAAGCTCTATTATAGGATAAAGGAAGTGTGAAGACCAAAAAATAGTCTGACAGCAGCCTAGACAAGGGCAAAGGAGCTCTTATTGGGTATGGCTAAATATTGTATTCCTAAAAAAATAATGCAGTTATTTGAAATAAGGAGCTGATGAATTTCATAGAGGGAGAAGAAGAAAGAGTTTAGGAATACAAAGTTCAGGTTTACCAATTTCATTTAATTGACTGTATTTTTATCTTCACTTAAATCTTTCTTAATATGTTCAGCCAAGAGAGGAAAGTTACTGAACTAGCTGAAGGACAAATTCAACTTAGAAAATGCAGTTTCTTATTAAAGAGTTTCCCAGGCTCCATGTCCTTATGCTGAAAAGAGAAGCAAAGGAGTGTGAGTGACTTCATGCAGTAATACAGGTGAAGAGTGTGGGCCTCCCTGAACTCACGTCCTGTCTCATGTGGAACATGTGAAAGATCTTCTGGAGGGAATTGAGGCTTTGTTCTGCTTGTGCCCTCAACCGCCTCTGAGCAGGAAGTCCTACAAGTGCTTTGAGGTACAGTGATAACCAAGGTTCAGGCTTATGTCTAGCTGGCTTTGAGCCCAGGCAGGTTGTTCTTGTTTGCAAAATGCTGCATGGGCATACCTCTGCACTGCAGAGTTGTTAGGTGTTTCCATTGCAGGTGCCTTAATTTCTCTCTCCATTCATGCTTAGCCTCCAGTATTACTCAGCAGAATAGCTTGGAGTGATGTAGCTCTTTCTAGTGATTGTGGAGTAGGTGAGGAGCAGTTTCAGATGTACCAGTCTGTTGACTTATGTTCTCTTTTGGTGAACGTGTAGCTGCTTTTCAGACGCATCTTGTTGACCCTGGGTCTTTATATGAAGCTTTTGTCTCTTGAACACTTGCTGAAAGGATTTCTGGCAGGACATTAAGCATTTTCCATTAAGTAAATGAGTAAAACCTGTTCCTTCCCCAGAAGGTGTGAGGTGTATAGTCATGTCCAAATAACTAACTGAAAGGAATTTGTCTGAGTAACCAAATGTTTCCACTGATGCTGAGTACTCCATTAGAAAGTGACCTCAGGGATTGAAGATAAGTTAATTGTAATGGTTAGAGGTATTTTTTACAACAGTGATTGTTTTTGTCAGTCTGCCTCTCGTTTACACCTCCATGTTGGAAGGAAGAGAACCTGAGCCATTCAGTGCAAACATCTTTCATACAAGTTAGTTGCATTTTTTCAAAGTATAATTCCTCCTCCTACTGCTCCTTGTAAAAATATAAATTCATTAATATGTTAAAATACCCTAATGGGCTAGCACAAGTGCAGAGGGTATGATTATTCCTGAGTCATTAAGGGAAGGATAATTTAGATGCCGAAGATCACATTGCTTAACTGAAAGACTGTAAAACAATTGTTGAAATAGGTTTTTGGTCTATTAGGCTCCTCACTAATCTTTTGGGGGAACTCATTAACATGCTTGAATGGTAAAAGGCAGAAGAATAGCTTTCAAGTGCAATTGTTAGTGGTGCGTATCATGCATGAGATTAATTAGAAGTTGTGTTTATGATGTGAGAAACCTTATGACAACTGATGCACTGCATAAATCCTTGCATTCTTGGGTCATGATAAATGCAGAGAAATTTAATTCTGGGACAGTTCTTAAACACAAGAAATCAACAGAATAGATAAAAATCCTCCCTCATACTATTTTTTGGCCTTTTGCTTGTAAGGTATGAATGATGTACTCCTTCCCTTTTCCCATATTGTACAGATCTTTAAGTACTTCATCTTGAGTGAAGAGCAGCAACGCTGAAATGCTTTGGCCTGTGTCCTTTGAGTCAGATAGAAATAGTTAATCACATGTCAGAAGCAAACTTTGGGCTATGTTTAATCCCACATGTTGAGAATGATCTTGCAAGAAATTGTTTATGAGAAGGCATGAGTCTTTTGGAAAGAAAATGTGACAGCTTGCCAGAGAAGAATATTTTAAACATCCTGCATGTTGAATAGATACCTAGAGAGAGCACTCAACTGAATATATTTGAAAAAATTATTCAGTAATGAAACCCTTTCAGATGACTGCTGCCCCAGTTTGAAATCCAATAATATATTTTAGAAAGATGAAGAACACTTTAGAAGTGGCAGGGAATTTAGAAAATGACACATTTATGTTCAAGCATATTTTTCTATATTTACTGTGTTTCGCTTGTGCTTCTATAATGAGCTGACATTTTAATCAGATTTTTGCTTGTCAGTATTTATTTGGAATTAAATTGCTAAGGAAAACATCTAAATAGCAGGTTCTCAAATTATGTTTTTTTTTTTATGCAGGCAAGTATGCCTGCAAAGCCAAGGCCTGCTTTTACCTCTTACAGACTTTATTTACAGTTCTTATCAGTCTCATGGGTAGCCATGTGTAAGGTCAGCCATGATATGTCTGTAGAAGACATGTAGGATGAAATCTACAGAAGCTGCAGAAAAATATTTCAAAAGATTTAATTAAATGCCTGAGTTTACTGTAATGGTGCAATGTGCTGGACTCACCTCCTTGGGCAGAAGTAATCCATGTGTTTATTCAAGGGCTTGCAATACCTGAAACCTCTTTCATCTCTAAAGTAAAACTGCTTGTAAGTTTTATTAGCAGTATCTCCTGCAATGGGCTGTTCAACTCATCATTCTAATCTGGTCTTGTATGTTCACTGATACAGAGAGATTACGTTACACTGCAGGTTTATGTTGCCAAGATGTAGAAAGCAAAAGGCAACATAAAAATGGAAAAGCTGTGTTGCTGAAATAAGTATGTTTCCAAGTTAGAGTCTAAAGAGAATTTTTGCTTTAAACATAAATCTCCCCTATGTTGGGAAGTTCCTTTTTTTAATCTGAAGAATAATTTTGGTCACTTGGTAACACTGTCCTGAAGAATAATCAAATGAAAGCAGGGAATTAGGTTGTATTATCCATGGGAGATGATCTTACAAAGAGGCATAAAGGTCTTCAGCCCTAGTGAACAGACCATAGAGCAGGTAGCATAGTCCAGAAGGAAAGAAGTTTGGGCAAAGTTTCCAGTGGTTTCAGTACCTCTAAAACTTTTTCTCATGAGCAAAGCTTACAGAGTAGTTTATTTGGAAGTTTTTATTCTGCTTAAAGATAGTACTATTCTGATTAGCACACTTTTGTCCCTGAAGACTCGGATGGTTTTGTGCATTTTTCCTTTCAGTGAAGGGGACAAGATGCTTCTGAACTGTTCGTGATGCAATTAACTGCCATCTTTTGCTTATGTTGTGGGTAGAACTAAAGAAATTAAGATTTACCTGTTTGCTCAGTGTGGCTATGACTGACATTGTTCTGAGCTTGTTCTATAAAATCGTGGTGGCCTGATTTTTTTGTAATTTCATCTTGTTTTATTTTGTTTTTTCTTGTTCCACTATTTCTTGCCCATTAAAGTGTGTAAATAAGGTGCAGTAGTTAACAGTGAAACTTACGCAACTTTTACTACTGATGGTATAAAGCTTGCACAGAAGAAACACGAAGCAGAGATGGTCTTGCTCTTTTTAGCAATGGCAGGGTCAAAACTACAGTGTAGCCTTTGAACTCTTGAAGTCCTTAAAAATGTTTATGGTTTTACATTCCCCAAATAGCAAAGAGGCAAGCAGCAGGGAAGTGCAAAACAAGCTTCATCTTCAACACAAATGTAATTTATGATCTCCTGTAGCAACTATTTTAAAAATAGCAAACCATATTTAATTTATGTCAAAGCTAAGTAGCTTTGGTTCAGCATTTCACTTGGTAGATAGAAAAGGACAGTTCTTGAAGTACCATATCTGAGAATATGAGACCCTTAGGAGTCTCTTTACCTTCTGATACCTTGTGCCTCTTTTACCCTGGTTTATTGTACACTTGCTTTATCAGCTCACATCCCATAGCTGAATTTCCCTTAGTCATGTTGCTCTAAAAGCTCCCTAGCCTTCTGTCTCTCAAAAGTTTGAAAAAGAAGGAAACATGCTAAATTGAGGGACAACTGCAGATAACATATTGCAGTTCAAAATATGAGAGTACTGCCCTAATTTCAAGCTCTTTGGTCTCTTCTGTCTTATGAACTCTCAAAACTATATTAACAGCCAAGGGGACCAAGTCTTTTGATCTCAAATTCGTAAAGCTCCATTTATTCCGAGAATGACAAATAGAATAAGGAAGCATGTAAATAGTCATATGACTTACAGAAGAAGAGATGCAAGTTCAAATCCATCAGTAATATAGAGCAACTTGATATGAACATTAAAAGAAATTATAGATATATGACTAACAAAAGCTACACTATTGAAATCAATTCACCCAACTCTAAGGACAGGTCCCTGCTTCATATTGATCACTGGATGCATTCTTTCTATTCTATTCCCATGTACAAAGCTGGGGGGATTTATAGCCCCAGTGTAATAAGGCAAAGCCTCAACATCTGAATGCAGCAGATAAATGCTTTAATTAAAAAGAATAAGAAGCAACACTTTCTTGGGTATCTTGCATATTTTATATTGTCATAGTTTCAGAAGTTCTGAAGTTACTGAAGATATTTGTTCGAAGAGAGACAGTCCTTGCCCAAAGAGCATATTTGACTGGGTAGAGGACAGAAATAATGCCTTTGTGTATGTCACTGGTGAGAAGTATGTCCTAGTTCTGACAAAAGTTACACATTTCAGAACCCATCAGCCTTAAGTGCTTTTTAAAAAATTTAAATTTACCCCAGGAGCCAGAAGACAAATGGTATTTTTGAAACAAATAACCCAAATCCTCAAAACTAGGAGAAATCTCTGTTACTGAAAATAAAGAAATTGTCTTATTTTTATTAATGATGAAGTAAATTTATATACATTTAAATAATTGTGTCTGACTGGAAAGAGTTACATCAGAATACCCTTAGAGCTGGAAGCAGAGCAGGAGCCAGCAATGGCCAGAAGCATTGAGCCCAGTGCAGAAAAGGATTAATCCTAGAGTGAACAATATGGAACCTGTGAGGTGGCCCTGTCTTAGGGTAAGATTTGTATTGCCAGGTGAGAAACAAAGATTCTGAAATAATACTCAAGATGTTCAAATCAGAAAAGGCCACAAGAAAAAAAGATATGGAGGCAATTTATGGCTGTAGCTGAAGAATTTTGGAAAGAGAAGCTGTAGCAAGATAGTTTTTCTATCAGTTAATCTTTCCTGAAGGCTGATCTAAGTAGCCTGAAAGTACTGTGAATGGCAGGGAAAGAGGAGAATTTAAGTGAGGTAATGTTTTTGTTTGTTTAATCCTTTTTCTGTGTGCTCTCTCTGTTTTGGAGGAATAAATAGTGCTTTGCTGTTTGCTGCTTTTGGGCTGCAGAGATCCAGTATTGTGACAGGATCCTGAGGAAAAGCTCTGGTAAAATCAAGTGTTCATCATTGAAGATCTAGGGATGCAGGGTCCCTGTTGGAAAGCACTGGCAGTGGACAGTTCCAGCTAGAGAAAGAAAGGGAGAGAGAAGACAAGTCTGTTTCCAGAAGGTTGTATCTAAGAGGAAAAATAATACATGTACAGCACTGGTAGCAGAACATCAGAAAACACGGCTATAGATGTGATGTTCTCTACCCTAACCTGGCATTATTGCCTGACCAGGAGCTGTGCGATCAAACCCAGGAAGTTCATAGGTCACTGCAGGTTAGGAAAATACAGAACATGACAGAGTGTCTTCTTAAATTTTGAGAAGTGGTTAGGTGTTTTGTGGAATGAATGATAAGGGAACGTGCTGCCTGTGACAGTGTGCTCTGCTAAGGGCCCCTTCCATCTTCTGAGGGCTCTGGGACAGTGGCCATTTTCATTTCAGAGTTCCTGAGGTGTTAGTAAGACCGAAATATTTTGTGCTGCCTCCTAAAGATCTTGCCGTTGTTCTGGTTCCTTAAAGCTAAAAGACATCACTGTAGACTGAACGTGGTTTCCCATTGCTTATGGCAATCACAGTTTGAAGATAAACTTTTAATACTCCTGTTGTTAATGCTTCTGTTTGCAGTACTGAGTAGGAAAAGGAATATATACAAAATGCAACTGTAACTTCAAAAGTGCTTGCAAAGATCTTTTAAAATTATTATTTTTTTTTAATTCTTGAATGCCTAAGCAAGTATTAGTTGGCTACGGCTTTGTCTGACAAGTATCATTGGAAGTCGTGAAGAACAGTCATCTCTGTGCCTGTTTTTCTCTTTGTCTGAGTTTCAGGGGTAAGTCTGGTTGGCTGAAGTAAGGTTCCTGTATTAATTCCTTTATTAAGGTAATCTGTCAGATTAGATAATCCTTGTTAGAGCCAAACACTTGCACTTGACCTGGATGTGTTTCAGCCGAGCTCTCAGGGACATTTTGAAAAATCCAGGTTCAGCTTGAAAAAGCAGCTTCTTCTTACTTGTGTATAGAGTCCCATCTGACAAGCAGTGGCACTGTACATCTCTTACCTTCAAAAATCCATTGGGAATGCTATCATTTTGATTTTATATCTGTCTTGACATGGGTATCTCCCAGGGAAATATATTTATGTCATGATTGATATCAAAGTTTCCTCATGTGTTATCTGCCTGAGGCTGACATGGCATTACTCTTGGCCAGAGGCCTACAAGCTAAGGCTTGTAGGACTGCTCTTTGGAGTTCTTCTTGATTTAATGACTGAAAACTGATTTACCCTGTGGTATCAGCTGCCTGTCACAGCACATCAGCTTTGTCTTAAGAAACAAGAAAGATCAAAACCCAGGAGCAATAGCAGTTACTGTGATCAGGAAGCAACAGACAGGGTCCTGTAACTTTATTACTGTAAGGAACTATTAGAATGGCACATGAAAATGGAGCTGACAAACCCCTGGCCCAAAGCACCATTCATCTATCTTAAGAACTAACCTAGGTTTCAATACAACAATTTTGCATACGGAGTTTTGACTCTTCTACAAAGCTGGTGCAGAGGCGCAAGTACTTTCCTAGCTTGTCTCTGAGCACACTGTTACAGTGATGGTTAGCATGCATAAAGGAATTAGAATTAATTGTTTATACATTTTGACTGTTAAAAAAACAGTATCAGCTTTCACTGTTCCTTTTCCTTGTTGTTTAGTTGTTGTCATTGCCCTTTCTCCTGCAAGAACAATTAAGCTAAGCCTAACTGCTTTGGATGGATGTGTCTAAGACATGGCCAGTTCTTACAGCTTGCTTGACACACAGTAACTTTTTACAGCATGGTATGCTGGCCATTTTTTTGAGTTTTCCCTGCGAGTAGGAAATTCCCATTGGTGTTGAGCAGTGGCTGACTGCTTCCTCAAACACAAGATCACACATGCTGTAAGTGTGAGTTCAATCACTGAAATGTGTAATCCATTTTTAATCTTTTTTCTCCTCCAATGAATTGTCCTGGTTATTTTTATGTTGCATTAAAATATCCTGCTAATCAGTTTTTAATGTATATGAATGTGTCTTTGTGATTTCATTAACTGTATCTTCATATTATGAGAGAGCACTTGATCAGCCCTGCCTATAGACTTGTTTTGGGTTCTTCTGGCATATCCTAAATTGGCTAATCACTAATGGATACTGCATCAGTCTCTTTTATTTTTGCTGTCACAGAACTCTGTTTCCCTAACAGTGCTCATTGTATTCCTCTTAAACTCCTGCTGTTTCTGCTTTTACAGCTTGGGAAGAATACTTCTGGTTTTATAACATCATTATAATTATTTCTGTATTCTGTTCTAGTCTCTGGCATTTGTCTGCACTCTGAATAGTTTTGCACATGCATAATTGATTTTGTAAGATTCTGTTATATTCATATAGCACTGCGAGTAACTAGTATGTGTCAGTTTTGCAGGGCAGTGGGAGTAGATCTGAATGCTGTCACAACACCAGTGATTGACTTATATATTTAGTCTCTGGTTTAGTCTGTAGTTTCCATAGACACTTCAGATTTTGTTTAATTGACAGAATGGAAGCTGAACTGAGTCTTTTAATGGAATTATTAATAAGGATAAAGTAGTTCATGAAAGCAGCCTTGTTGAATTCATATTGTCTTGATTTATGAGTAATAACCTAGTTCAGTCATTCAGATGGATGTTTAAAAATATTTGGAGGTATTGACAGAGTTCTGAAAATCAGTCCTCAACAGTGATAGAGACTTCTGATAGTAATGAAATAGTAATTGGTTTTGAAATATGGTGGGGTTTAAACTATTGAGTAAATAATAATAAGATTAGTTAAAATTGCATCAAAGTACTTTCTTTTTTCTTGTCTGTGGAGTGTGTGGTGGTTCAGGCCAAAATACTATTATTTGAAGATTCATGGACTCTAGAAGCCATTGACCACATGACATTTTGTGATAAATTGTCTAAATTATCTACATTCTGAATATATTAGAATTTTGACAGTCTTATGCCAATCTAATAAAAGACATGAAATGAGCACAGTGAAAACTTTTAAAAAAATAAATAAATATGAAAATCTCTCCCACTGTGCTGAGGAGAATTGGGGAAAGCAGTAGTTTGTTGTTATATGTAAGTAGTATGTGATATGTTACATATGTAAGTAACAATAATTTTAATGCTGGGTACGTTTTTTTAATTGTTTAAATTGAGATTTTTTTCATTGTTAATGTACATTTAGAATCTGTTCTTTGCTTAAAGGCTGAGTGACATAGTCATGCACAAAAGACATAATGTCATGGAGATGGAGGAGGACATGCAATACTGAATCAGGTTTTGCTTGAACTGACAGCTGAGAAACATCAGCCCAGTTACCCAGTGTTCTCTATGGACTTGTGGTGTTTCACTGCATCACTTGTGAGCCCCAGCTGATTGATTTGTCAGTCCTTTGGAGGAGGACATCATCAGAGAGAAGGAGCAGCTGTGAAGCATCTCTATGTCACAGCCCACACTACACCATTGCAGTTGTGTTTGTATGTCTGCAGCCAGACACTGTGCTCTAAGTTATCTTTCATGGTATTTATGGCAGCTAACAGTAGTCCTGGGAAATGGGGTGTCCTCTGTACCTAAGCCCCTGAACACACTGGTGCAGATAACAGATTTAGGTCCCAGACTTCTTTACTGGGTGCCCACTCAGCTTTGGGATCTTGGTTTCATTTGATCCCAGTCAAATTAAATGGTTTTGTCAGCAGCTGGAAACACTATCAGAAGTTATAGTCCAGTGACATTGGAGATGATGGGCTCTATTTGCAGCTTACTGTTTCCAAGGCTCTTTGACTGTTTTCCCCTTCTTGTTACCAATTTCTATCTTTCCCTGGCAGCACATAAGTACTGATTTTCAGACAACAGTTCTTCTTTTTTTTCAGCTATGTGTTCTAACTCTTGTTTTTCTCTTACAGTGTTTCTGCACCACATTGTGTACCATTTCACCAACTGAATTTCTTGAACATAAGAAGTGTCCTGTGCCCCCTCTAACGTGGCCTCAGGCAGCAGAAAGGATCATATATCCCATATGGAGCTCTGTGACTTGAGGTGAGAAAGAAGTAGTTGAAGCAGATGAGTTTAAAAGGAGAACTGTTTATATGCAAATGTATTAGTGGAAGCCCGTGATTCAGATGTCTGTGGGCTAAGTTACAGGAAGAGCATTTTTCAATTAAAAATTCATCATAAAGAACCTAAGATGAACATCAAAATAGATTATGAAATAATAACTGGTAAAATAAATCTCAAGCTACTGTAAAGCAGTTTGAAATTTAACATTAGTTATTTTTACCTTTTCTAATTTTAATTATTGATTTATGTTATGATTTTTTTTTTGTCTTCAGGTCAGTTGTTTTTAGTATCTCCCTCTTTAGCTTGTTCATCAGCTCTTCTAAGGTGTTGTTTTTTACAAACTCTTAAAAGAGTATTGCTATGTTTAGTTACCAGGAGCTTCTACTGCATTGGTGGTGGAAGCAGTGTTTTGATTGCTCTGGAAGAGCTAGAGAGCTTACTTTTACAATTCCCTCTTCTGGTCAGACAATGCATACTGGATGTTATTAATAAGCTGAGGTTAATCTACTGCTGTAACACTGTGTTTGGGCTCACTGTTGAATAATGCCAGATTGAGCTTGTTTTACACAGTGGTTATAATAGTCATAAGATGTGCCTATTTTTCAAAAAAGAAAGTGTTTTAAATTAATACTGTCCAGGCAATGTGCTTATCCATTCTTCTTAAAGACTTGTCTCTAAAGCAAAAGATCCTTAGCTGATGGTTCCAGTCATGTTTCTTGACCTCCTTGGTTCATTTTGGGGTTTTTTGGTTTAGTTTTTGTGTTACTATTTTAACTACGGAGCTTCATATCTTGAATATTGTGCTGATGTTTTCCACAGTAATTTTGAAAATTAGGTTAAATCTTCAGCTGATTATGTTGCAAAGGTTATTTTTATATTTATTATTGCTGGGGTATTACCACAAACATTTTTTAGAAAACTTGACATCTTTTTTTCTTTAAACACTGTACACTTGGAAATAGTATTGCACATAAGAAGAGATTAGAATAATAAAGAGCATAGTGTAAAAAATGTTGATGGGCAGCTCTTAACTTCAGAATTTGGTGAAGCAGCATGTAGTGCACAGATGGTATTGTTTCCAAGTAGTCCTTGTTCTGAGCAGTCCGTGTTGTCCTTTGGCAGAGACCTTGTCAAAGGTTTCAAAAGATGGGAATCTGTATCTGCTCCAGTATCTCTCTTTCTTTGTGTGTGTATGTATCTGTGTTTACCTGCTTTAGTAAAACCTGCATTGTTTGATTTTTGCTGTAAATCTGCTTCCCACCTTTGCCCAAAGTTGCAGCTGTGTACACGAGCTGTGGAGCTGTTTCCTCCACGTGTGCCAGGCAGAAGGTCCCCCAGTGCTGAGGAGCTCCCAGGTGATGTGTGGTTAGATATTTTGCAAAGTACACTTACTACTTCAGTTGTTGTTTCTAAGTCTTTCTTTGTAGGCAGATTGTGAAACCATATGCTTTTTGTCAAGGAGACCCTGCGATACATTGATATTAAAGACTGCAATTTAAGAAAAGAAGCCGAAAATATACATATCTTAGTTGTAGATAACACAGTGCATTGGTTTTGTTCCATTCTGATTCAGTTCAAATAGAACCTGAAAGAATGGTGTACTGGAAATGCTTATAAGAAAGCTGGAAATGGATAGAAGTAGGGAGTAAGTACTTTTAAAGGATGACTAATAAATTCCTGTTGCAAACACAGGACATCTTTGAATACTCTTCTCGGTTACAAAGCAGAAAGCATTCAAACTTACCTGGTTCCTTTTCAGTAAAAGTCCAGTCGAAACCATGAGATCACTTGTTCTGTATTTACTGCTGACATTGTGTCTCCAGGGACTATAGGCCCAAAGTACAACTCGCTGAAATAAGTAAAAATGTATCCAATAACTCTAAGGTTACAGATCTGTCTCTTGAACAGTTTTAGTAGTGTTTGTGACATATGCTTTATCAGTTTATCAGACCTAGATTACAAACTTCTGCAAGATGTTACGGTGTGACATCTACCTCTACTGTTCTAGCGTCACTATCAGGGCAGTAGTAGATGGTGACAACTGTCACAGTATTTCTACATCTTTTTTAGAAAATGATTTGTGTAATTTCTTAGAGGAGATAATAGGCCTGCTTAAGCAGCCACCATTGTGCCAAAACTTATTAAAGCCTTTTCTCTATACTTACCAGAGAACCACAAAATATAAGGGTAGCTTTATCAGTTAACTCCAAGAAGGAGGTGTGCACAATCCCAACAGGTAAAGCGTAGTTCTATGTAGACTTGAAAGTCATTCTCCATATCTGTTCTCATTGTTAAGTTGGCCTTTGCTGTTCTGAAGCCCCAGTCAGCTGGAGTAGTGTCCAGTGAACTGAATGCAGTGGCTTCAGTTGACTTCTTGTATACAGTCCAGGGAGCATGATCATCTGACTGGTGCTAGTTCCAGGAGAGCAGGTGGGACTGCTGGCTGACTGATGTGGAAGTGCGTGCCCCTTCTGTGGCACTTAGGTGTGTATTGAAATTATTTTTTAATTGCCCCTGAAGTTGCATCATTGCATAAGTCACTGAAGGAATCTTAAGACCCAGAGTTGATATGTCACCACTGAACACTCAAATCAGAAGGCTTTTAGGAGTGTGACAAGAATGTCACAATTTATCCTGATGTTGTGTGTGCTGAGTCAGATGTCTCCTGTGCCTCATTGTGTGAATATCAGTTCAGTTTAACATCTCATTTAAAAAAAATTAACAACCTGGAAAACTCTTATGTGCATAAGTCAATCATTAAATTAATGAGTTAAGCCACATAAATTGAGGACCTTTCTGAAAACGTATTTGGTTCTTATATTTTTTTTTTCCTGATCCTGTAAAACAAGGTTACAACTTAATTTCTTAACAAGAAGGGTAGTTTACTGAGATCATTGACAGCAAATGCAAAAAAATGTAGTTAGATATTCCAAACTTGGTTTTCAGTTACAAAATTCCAGACAGAAGAGAAAAAAAGTATTCAAGCTGGAAACTGATCCACCTGATGTTGCAGCTCGTTAGCTATCCTTAGGTCACCTAATACAAGAATTAATTCTGTTCATGTTGTTACTCGAAGAAAGCAGATCAGAACAAATGGCTACTAAGCTTCTCCACTGACGCTGCCATTGCAATGCAATTGGTCGTGTTGGTGGTAGAGAGGATTCTGGGACAGACAGCACAGGGAAGCTGTGTCTCAGCCGTGGAAACAGCATCTGAAAGGGCAGGGGTCAAAGATGCACAGTTAGTGGGTGCATGAACAGCTACACAGAGCACCTCACATCTCCTGTGATCTATTTGTATCCGTGTTAGTTGCTTTTTCCTCCTTCATAGATCTCTGATTTTCCTTCAATTTGTCTTTGTTGTTACAATTTAGATAGTTTCTCTCTTGCTACTGTGTCTTCTTTAATAAGCACTCTGTCAGCCTCCTTTCATTGATACCATCTAGAGCCTTGCTCCAGCCTGTAGGTGTAACATTGTATCTGAGACAATTTCTTCATTTGCAATCTTCTCTCCATTTCACACAATATTGAAAAAGAAAGTATTTTAAACTCTTTAAATAAACATAGTGAGTTCTTCTTAAGCAATATCTGCCTCTCACTGAAGCTGCATTGCTTGCAAATTACTTGGCATATGTGTGCAGCTTTGGTATAGGGGTTAACCCCTGTTGGGAGGCAATAGCTTTTATTGAAAAGTGGATGACCAAGCTGTGCTCATGGCTCTTGAAATGTGACAATATTCTGATTACTCTTCTGTGGCCTCTGCTGCTGCTGTGAGTGTTTATTTTGTATGTTTATGTTTACTGTGTGTTTACAGGCACAGCTTTGTTTTTGGGTTTCATACACATACTTAACTTTAAGCTGAAACAGTGATTTTCTGTTTAGACATCTGACTCCACGGACAGTGGTGCAAGATGAGGGCTAAGTCTTTCAGAGTTGTATTGCTGGTCTTAAGAGCCTTAAAATTAAAACAATGCGTTAGGACCTAAAAATTGAGGATGTTTCTGAAAATGTAAAAAGAATAAATGCTGGAATCTTTCTTTAGACTTTTTCTGTTCCCGTAACACGAGGTTAAAAATGCAGTTATTAACAAGATTTGATAGGTAGTTTTAGCAAGATCATCTTGGGTGGAAAGTGTGCATGAAAGCTGACCAGACCAGCCAGGTGACCAGGAGAATAGCAAGAAATACTGAATTTTCCACACGGATGTTGCCTGGTTATATGATGTATGTAGGAAATTGAAATCTTGACAATGTATGCCAAGTCTTAAGCCATTTTGGTAAGTCTGCCTCACTCTATGGTTTGAACTGTGTTTTTTAAGCATCCTATTTCTTCCCTCTTTCTGTTTCTATATTCTGAAAAATAGTATTCTCACTCTTATCAGAATACAGTCTCCAACAACGAGATATCTAAGCAGCAGCCTGTGTATCATTAAGCTTGTAACATCAAATGATGACATTTTATTATTGTTACCTTACTACCTGCATGCAGGTATGATCTTCTGAAAGGTCAAGGCCAACAGGGATGCTTACATACTTTTGGATGCTGAAATTTTACATAGATTAAGAACAATATATGGATAAGTTAATGGAAGAAAAATTGACTCAAAGCGGTTAAAAAACACGATATTACCTTATCTCTGCAAGTCTCTAACTGGAACCCACCGAGATAGTCAGAGAGTGGTAGATTTGCTGGTGTCCAAGCCTCTGTACCATTCGTAGTCCACATCCCCACTGCACTGTCCCATCAGAAAGGCTTCATACAAGTGCTGCCAGTCTCCTGCAGCCTGCATGCACTGACCATTCCTGCTTTAACAAGTTAGCAGTTCTGAGTTTTAAGCAGGTAACAGGCAGTCAATCTGCCTACCTTGGGTTTGGTTTTTGTATTGAACTAGGTATTTGCTGTGGAAGATACTTGGAGGAGGGGGTTCATTAGTAGTAGGCATTAACATCTCAATTTCAAAAACATATTGCAATTGCTACCATGAAAGTAAATACTGAAAGGCAACACTATGATAAAAAAGCCATCAATGGATGCTAGAAATAAAATGTAATGCAAATGGTAAACAGCTATGTATCTAAAAATCAAGACAAAAATGCATATAAACTGAAGTGCATGAAGATGAATGAATATTATTACAGTAGCTCTGTTTCATATTTTGAAGTAATAAACTCTTGGATAGCACATTATTGCTGTTCATAGAAAAAAAAGACATTGTATCACAAAATTGTTAGCAACTCTCTACTCACTTGGAAATCAAAAAGATATTCAAAATACATTTCAGAATTAGTGCAGTGTATCTCTGGTCAAATTCTGTCAGCTAAGTAGCTCATTCATTTCTAGGTGGTTTGAGTTCATCATAATCCTGCTTATCAGGACAGAAGTAGCAGCCTTTGTGTTCCTGGCTTTCCTTGACTAGTGATGGAAGCATATATTTTCTGGATGTGGGACATAGTTCCACCAGCTGTCAGCATCCCTCTAGATTTCCTCTGTGTGTATTAAATGGTATGCTTAGGGTTTGAGATATGGAAAGACATGGGCTGCTTTCCATCATGAAAGAGTATGTTTGAGAGGAGGGTAAAGGCAACAGTCACATGGATGTGTTTTAAAGAGTGGGAGGTTATTAAAATTTTACAAACATATCTCATGAGAGAAAGAAGAAAATGGAAGGAACAGAAAGTTAAAGTTAACAGGGAAAACCAAGCTGATTAGTGAATGTAGTCCAGTATTTCATGTGATACTCAGGTCATACACCTGCCACCTAGGTAAAATTTTTTTATTTCATCGTCCCCTTATTTCTGGATGAGAATATATCCTATATATAGGATATACTTAATGAATCAGCATTTACAAAGAGAACCCTATCCTTACTTACTGTGTACACTTTTTTCAGGGGTGAAAGCAAGGAATTGAGAAGGCTGAGCTTATAAACAACAACAAAAAATTAAGAACTGATTGATAGCATAGAAGAAGAAAGCTTAAGGTGTTGATTTGATCATTGAGAGATGGCTTCTCTTGCAAACGAGCTTAGTGATTCACCTTTTATCTGATAGTGCTGCACCAGGGGCCTAGCTGTTAACTCCTGCATTAAAAGCAGAAGTTTCCTGCAGGAGCCAAAACCCTTTGGCTTCCCTGTTTTCTGTTTTTGTGTTTGCACACTTGAAAGCTCAGATCCAAACCTGAATGTGTGGCCTGGATTAAAGTAGTTGCTGATGAAAGTAATCAGCTGAAAGGCTTCTTTGGTTCAGATCTCTTGTTTTCTGGTTTCTTGCCATTAAGAAAGAGCAAATAGAGACCACAGGTGTGCTGAACTAAAAGAATGGCCAAACAGCTTCCAGAGATCCTGAGTGGATGTACAGTGAAGGAACTATCAAGGACTATAACTGAGTCTGTGGAATTGCCAACCTTGAATATTGCCAGCACCACAGCCACGGTCTTTGAGGCTGACTAGTTGGTAATGTAAAATTCTGGCAGTACTTCCCAAAGAAACTGTTGAATCTGTAGATCTTCACAGCTATAACAGCCAGAGAAAAATTGAGTCTTTGTGTGGGCACAGTTGCATCCTGTGTGACTATGTCTATAACGTATGTTATACGTATGTTATTCTGATAGTTCCCAAGAAAAACAGCAATAAAAATATTAACCAGCTGCACTTCCTGATAGCTTCTACATTGGGGCTCATTCCAATGCTCATTGAAAGTCAGTGACGAAGATCCCATTACCTTTGATCATGCAGGATCAGGGCCTTACATGACATGGTCAATCCTGCTGAGCATGTTTTCAATTAATATTCACTTGAATTAACATGCACTAACTCATTTCTAAATTAGTGTTTCATAAAATTTCTGGTTTAGGCATGGTGGTAACCAGAGATGTCCATGAAGTAAACATTAGAACAGTCTTGAAAACGGCTTTTAATTTATCACTGTTCATACAATCTGCTGCAGAGAAGTGGGTCATGCAATTCATGGGTTCAGTGGTAACCAGAAAAGTCTGAAGTTTAAACCCCAGATGCTTTCAAATAATGAACTGCTCACATACAGACTACAGACAGGGAATGATCTGCTGATATCTGAAACAGAATTAATTCTATCAGGCTATTTGCTTACTTGCTTTAAATCCTGCCCTTTACAACAAGGAAAAAATATCTAACTTTCCA
This sequence comes from Apus apus, assembly GCF_020740795.1. Lineage (NCBI taxonomy): Eukaryota > Metazoa > Chordata > Aves > Apodiformes > Apodidae > Apus > Apus apus. Next base: position 32,378,143 of record NC_067285.1, read on the forward strand.
AAAGATAACATCTTTGTATTAGAACTGTGAACATGTATTTTTGGGGTACAGCCACTGTCCAGGGAGGTGGCAGGGTCTTGCTTTGTCTTAGTAGAGCCTGCTACTTATTGCTGATTTTTATGTTACCCTTCCTAAAATAGCTACATTTATTCAGACCAAAATGTCTGTACAAAAATTCTACATATGTCACATATGTTATGTTATTTCAGGAGGGAATAAGAAAGAAAAGAAAATCCTCAGCAGAATTGCTGCAGAAAACAATTTTTGTTCTTGGCTTTGTTGTTTTATCTCTTCTCCTTCGCTGTGGAAGTAGAATTGAATGCAAATGTGAAAAACAGACCAATCCCAAACAGCAGTTTTCTAGCAAGCTAGAAATTCTCTAGCTTGAATTTTTTCTAGCCAATTTGCAAGTCAGATTATTTGAAAAATCCAGACAGTCTAAATTCTTGGGTAGAGGGGCATTTCATCTTAATCTCATCTTTTGCAGAAGCTGGTGACAAAAGGCGTCTTACTTTGGGACTGTTTGTGCAGGTGTGATGTTATTGTTCTTTGATTCCTCTGTGCCACTGTCTGTAGGTTCTAGCTAAGTGCTTTAGAGGTCCAGGGACATCTCCTCTGGTCTTTTGGTGACAGGTTTTCTCTTGTTTTGCTCTCTCTCTTGGCAGAATCTGCCATGCAAGTATGTTAGTTCACAGATGAAGGGCATCTTAGGAAATCTGTGCCAATATTTCTGCCTTTTGTAATTAACCTAAGAAAATAATGCTTTCTTTCAGGACAACATGTTTTTCAGCCTACATCACTGACATTTTACACTTTAATCAAACAGCAAAACCTTTTATGGGGAATTATTTTATACTGTTACCAGTTTTTGGTAAGTTCTTCAAGGTGATTCTTTACATGAGTGCACATGTGAAGCTGTTTCATCCGAAGGGCCATTAAAATCTTTGCTCGTTTTTCAGCACTGGGGCTGGATGAATTTTTATTTAGGTCTGCTGAGCTGGGAAAGCTGGGAGGAAGGTGTTTGCATTTTAAGTAATTTTCACTGGTAAAGCTGATACAGCACTGAGCTCTGAAAGTATAGAAAAGGGATTCTCTTCATTTTATCAAAGTTATCTCCATCATGCAAGTTGTTAACCACTTTTCTTTGCAGCTCTTTCTGTGTTCTGGAGACTAGTTCCTGGGGTGTGGAAAGTCAGGTCTTCTCATCTGCTGTTTGACAGTAGGCCTGTTCCAGTCCCATAGCCCTGCTCTTATTTCCCTGTGCACTCTTTTGTTTCTCTGTTCTTATGTAAAACTGTATCTTTTGCTTCCAGCAATAATATGGGAACTCTTACTTGATCCACACCCACTAGTTTTGTAATTTTGCTACAGTACCCTCCAGCCAACAATTCATGAAAGCGTATCATGTGCAAATTGGATTTGTTTTTATGGAATAGATTCCAGTTCTGCTCTCCATTAATCTCCAGAAAACATCTCACACTCTCCATTAAGTGTGAGATTAGGATTATTATAAGGTTACATGTTAGGAAAAGGTGTTACACTTTTCAGCAGGGATGAGCAAGCTCTGAAATAATCTACCTCAAATTGGGTAGGTCTCATGGAAACCTGTAAGAACAGGTGAGACAACCCCTCTCAACCCCCCCTTTCCACACAGGGATGGACTAACTGACCTCTGAAGGTCCCTGACAGCTCTAGGCTTTATGTATTCAATGACAACTGTATTTTAATTTGTGAACTTGAGGGTTTGTTTACACATAAGTAACAAATGCAGAGATAACACAAGCCTAGACTTCAGAGATTGCCCTTGTGAACCAGAGCTAAGGAAGAGGATAAATTTCCTTCCCTTTTCACCCTCCCAGCATGACCTTTCTTATCCTTCTCCACACCTACCACCTGTGCTAGCTGTGCTCGGGACAGGACACTCTTTCCCTTCTTACGCATTTCAGTCTTCATGGGCCACCCCTCTGTGTGAGTTTTGCCCTAAGAGGAAACAGTTCAGCCCTGCCCTGCTCGTGCAGCCTCTGTGCTCTGCAGCTGCTCAGGCTTAGAATCTACTGCAGAGGAGGGTGTGTTGTTTTTTGCGCTGATGCTTCATGTGGCTTGTGTGCTCCCCTCAGCTGGTTTACATAGAAATCTCAGCTGAAAGGTTGCTCATTTTACTCAGAGCACCTGCAAAAAAAACCTAGTCCTCTTTGTATGCAGACATCATGAACAGGTTGGAAAGAATCCTAAAAAAAACAGATGCATTATAAAAAACTTGTCTCGCTCAGTCATGAAATATTGAAATGTGTCCTATGTTTTTTTTTTCTTCTGACCTTTTTTTAGGGTCAAGCTGCCTGTGATCATCACAGGGACTTTCTTTGCACCTCCCAGACACAGCGTTTTAGTGTTTAGTAGAGCAGCAGTTCACACCAAGTGCAGAAATTCTCAGACTAAAAACAGTGCCTTAGCTGCTGTAGTGAACCCTTTCTGAGAAAAATGCAGCTTTAGTCTGCTTATCTAAATTAGATTGCATGTCTATCATACAGGCCTAGTGGGTAGGAATCTGTGTTTATGAAATAAGTCTTATGAAAATGGTCTGCACAAAGAAAGTTTCCTAAACTGTATTCTCTTTTAGGATCTTCGTGATGTCCTACCCTAATGTTTTAAGGCAATTTAGTGGTGATAGTTGAAACTTTAGTGTTCAAATTAATCCACTGAGGAAAGCCAGGGTGAAATTGTTAATAGAATAAATACTTAAAGCAGACTATTTTACCCTTTGAATCTATTCCTACAGTGCTACACAAAAGAGTAGTGCTACTCCTTGTTAGGTTATTAAAGAATTTAGGTACGCATGAATGTCAGTGGGAGTCTGTGGAAACAATTTCATTGGCTTCAATTGGATTGGTATCAGTTTCTTATGAAATAATTGCAAGAAATCAATTGGATAGGAACTGCTGCTGAAATGCATAACTCAAGTATCAGGCTGAAAGGGAAGAATATCAAGGACAGTTCCTTTCTGTCAGACAAGTTAAATTCCTTCCATCAGCTAGTCAAGTAATACATATTTTTTAATACATTCATAAAATGTTTCACACATGCAATGTTAATGAAATTAATGTTAATTTGGACCTTAGCTGTACTGAATCAGGACTTAGTAAGTTTCTTTGGGTTATGTGGATCTGCTGTCACGCAGATAACCTGTCCATTATTGCATTAGAGGTAGGAATTCACATAATAATTTGCAGAAACTTTGTAGCATAGTGAGAAACAGGATTTAACACTGGAATATCAGATTGTTTCCAGGTGCTTGGGCAAATATACTCTACTAAATCTCTGAGAAAATGGTATCCCTCATATTAATAGTCCATATCTAAGCATCTGCCAGATTATTTTAATGCTTAGATATTCTTTAAATTTCCATTCTTTTCAAATAAAAAATGATTGATCCCAGTTAAAGAAGTACTTTTCCTGAAAGAAATACTTATGTCAGGCTTTAAAGAGCTCGTATAATCATTGAATTACATGTGATGCCATTTTTTGCTTTTCCATCTTCTGTATTTATACAACAATGGCATTTATCACCCAGTAATTAAATTATCAATTGTTTGTGTCAACTGACACATCAGCAAATGCTTATGTTATAATTAAATATATACTAGATTGATATTTTTTTTCTAATTTGTGGTAGAAACAGAGAAAACAGTCAGCCACTGAAAGTGTTTCTGCATCATTTTTGCTTCCTAACCCTGTTGAACTTAAAAATAGCCATTGGTCAGTTCTAACTCAGGAAAAAATTGATTCCTAATAGCGACAAAGTATTTTTTTATTTTTAACTGAAGAATATAGAGAGAACCATTTTTCAGGGAGATTGCTTAACATTTCCATAGAATCAAGTTTGAAAATAATTTAAAATGTCTCCTGTAATTTTGAAACGCTGTTGGGAGAAGAAGAAAGCTCATCTGGAACTTGTTATAGCAGATGAAATGACTCATCTGTAGCTTTTTTTAGCAGTCTATTAACTATACAATTAGGTGAAAGCAGATATTAATTTTCCTTTCCTTTTGTTTCTGGGCAGAAAGGAATCTTCTGAAGTTGTCAGTAGCATATTGCAGAAGAATACATGTCAGTATTCAAACCTTTTTAGTTCAATGCACATAAAAATGCATTTTTAATGTATATTTGAAGGCTCCCTATGCAGTTTCATTGCTGCCTTGAAAATCATAATCATAAAGACAGTGGTCATTCATCTTTCACATGAATGGCAGTGAACAGCTATCAGAAGGTATCACATTTTTTTCCTCTCTGTTGTTCTTTGTTTGTTGTCTTCCCCTTTCTGTACAGACTGTTCATCTCCAGGTAGAATTTGGCAGAACAGGGCCTCCAAGACTTTCCCTCAGTTGGACAGAACCCATGCTCTTATCCCACAATATCTTCCATCTCAAAGCAAGTGGCATCTGTGTGCTGAAGCATCATCTGACTTAAAGTCTTTCTCCCTTGTAGTCTTCTGAATCAAGATAGACATTTTCAAGAGTTTCTTCTAAAGCTCCTGCTTGGGAATACACAGGCTTTTGAGAAGGGTTTGTTTTCTCAGATGTCTCAAGGCACTGCTGTGTACCCAGGACTTGTTGAAATTCTGCACCCATCCCCAGTGTCAGCTGCCCATGTGGCAGGACTTCACTGGTTGCACAGCCACTAATGGACCTTGCACTCCATTTCCCTATGGAGATTCTAAGCAGTAAGTTTCAGGAACAAGTAGGCTCCTGGAGTAATACAGTCTTGTAGCAGGGTAGGCAGCAAGCTGTCTCATTATTTTATATGTGCAATTCAATGCTGGTCTAAAACAATAAAAAAAGAGAATATAAAGTTTTAGGGGTTTTTCGAGGTTTATCACTAAACTTCTTTAAGAGGTCAGGTTTATCCAGGTCAGGTTTAGCAAGATTTCCTCAAAAATACAGCTCTGCATGGGTCTAATTGATTCAGCCTTTCATATACTCATGAGATGGAGCCTAGAAATAGAAAAATGTTCATTGGAAAGAGCAGTGGATTGTCGGTTAACATAAACAGCTGTTCTGTCTCCTGGGGGCTAAGCCTCAGGATGCTTTTTTGTATCATGGTTTGTTATTCTGCTGCACACTTGGTTGTGTTATATATAAGGCAGGCTCTCACTTCCCTCCATCATCCTGGTGATCACTCACTTCATCTGTTTGCCTCTATTCCTCTATATGGAATAGAAGAAATCTGAATGACACCTTCTGTTTTCAAGTGAGTTTTCTTCTGGGTTGTGGGCATCAGCCCGAACTTAAAGTCTCATCAGCAAAGTTGTGCAGTGTTTGTGTGTGGCAAAACTCTTGAAATTCAGGCGGGTAAAGTACCAACCCAGCCCAAGATACTGCTTCCTGTAGGTAGAGGTCTTCTAATAACTTGAGTTTTTCTGCGTTAAAACTTGAGTTTTTCTACCATGCATAGGCACCCAATTTATGCTGAAATAGGTAAGTAAACACAGTGTGGTGAAAAATACACTTTTGGAGATGATCAGAAAACCCTGAAGATGATACACAGATTCTGTAAAGGCAAACTACTAGTCTCCATAACTTCGTGTAAGAGTAAATGTTTTTAATGGTTGTACAATACTTGATTTATAGTGTGTTATATAATAGTGTTTGAATTCTGGTGACAAAGACTTTAAGTCCCTTATAGGTTCTAAAATGCAACTTCAGTTCGGTTCCTTTAATATATACTGGGATTTCGGTTATGTTCTCCTCTGCCAGTAGTTAATTAAACAGTTTAATAATACTCATCTACCAATAAAATAATGTAGATCAGTGGATAAAAGTTTCACTTCTACAGAAAGCTGTGATATTTATATTCAGAATGTTCCCTTTGCTCTTTTTTTTTCCTCCATGTAACATTGATAACTGTATTTTTTATCTCTGTCAGCTTAAAACTTTCTGAATTTGCTTTGATAAGAGTGTTGCAAGATTAAAAAAAAATATTAATGAAAAACCACGGAAGTGTGACTTGATAAACAGAATTTAAGATTGTCAAATACATTTTTGTTACTGTTCTGGGTATTTCTGATTTTATTACTTTTCCATTCTTTTGAGTGACCTCTTTTTTTAGTTTGTCATGATACATTAGGTACATTCAGCAACGCAGAAAGTATTTGAGAGGTTTCTGATCATGCTTTGGATTTTAATTAACTTCTTAGCTTTTCTGCCTATGTTAGTATGTTTCTATATTCTTGGAGCCAGGTAGCCATCTTTGGTGACTAAATCACTATAAAGATTTTGGTTTTAGTTTTAAGAGATAGTAATTAGAAAAGGGCATTGCAAATAGAAATACTTGTCTGTGAAGTCAAATTCATTTTAAATAGTCTTCTTTACAAATCTCAACTACATGAATCAGTGTGTCTGCTTAATTGGGTTTTATTTCAAATAAGAGTAATGTCTAATCAAAAAAAATGTTTTGGCAGTCCAGACCATTGACAGAACAGTGGCCATGTAAATGAGAGAGGATTTTCAGAAATACTGAGTTATCACTGCATAGAAAATGTCTTGTTAGTTGACAAAGCTGCACTTTTGTATGTGTCAGAGGTGCTCTGCTGCAGCAGAACCTTGATTCCCCTTCATAACGTTCAAAGGTCTGAAAAGGACAAAAGTTACTCAGTGTTATAAGCCCAGGGATCTTTCTGTCATCTTGTTCCTGGTTATTCATAGAAAATGCAGACTTTTTTTTCATATGCCAGTTATTCTTACATAATCTTCTCCTGTATGATACTTTTTTGCAATCTCAAATTGCAGCTGCAGATATTCATATTCTTTTTTAAATTAAATTTTGATGTCTAACTGTTCCTTCTCCTTCTGTTATCTCCATGACAGAGCCTACAAGTAGAAGGTATTCTACAAATGGCAGTTTTCAATCTGTTTGAATTTATGGTCATAGTGCCCAGTAACATTAAGAAACTCTACATGAGTTTAAAAATAAACTTCACTCTATCACTGAATGTATTAAACTGTTCCTGGGACATTGCTAAACCTTTACTTTTTAGAAGCAAATACCATACTTCTCCCCTGGAAAAGAATATAGATTATTATTTCAAATTAAGATACAGACAGGAGTGTTTACACCCACATATGTATAAACATACACACAAACTTCCTCTTCTCGGAGTGTATTCAGAACCCCTTCAGTTTCTCCTGACTGCACAAATGTACTCAGTGGGCTGTAATTCTCCTTGTTGGTTGCTAAATAAGTCTGTTTTAAAAAATGCTTCAGCCGATTTTGCATGTTTTTCATAAATTGCATGAAGAAAAAATATCTTTTGGAAAAAAAGAAAAGGCAGCTAAAAATAAATACAAGATAGTTGACCAAGTTTTAATATGTTCATGTTTTCCAGAAAACATATGACATTTAAGAGTGTTTCAGGTTGTCATATTTGTGAAAATACCTGCCCCAATATGGCCAAATTCAATTTACAAAAGCCAGAGCTTGGTGTGTGTGTGAGGGCAGATGGAAAGCTCCAGGTGCTCTGCCCTTGCTGATCATGCCCCATCCCTCCAGCCTGTGCTGTGCTGGCCAGCTTGGGCACTCTTAACCCACCCAGCAGCACTGCAAGCTCTGTCTTCTCATAGCTCCTGGATCTGATGAGAAGGCACATGAGCCATCCCCATGGAGGAAATGAAACTTTTCTTCTAAGTGTTGTCTCCAGCTGCTCTTGAGTACTTCTTACATGCTTTCAGCAGCACCCATGCTGGTAACCAAGCTGAGTGGATTTGAAGATGGCTTGTCTTACATGAATGTAGAAGGGCCTGGAGCCAGACCAAGGACAAAGAAGGGCTATTTTGGAGTAACACTGGTGATGCTAGAACTGAGGGGCAGGCAGGAGGAAGAAGAAACAGTGACTAGTTTGGGGAGGGAGTTTGACAACTTTGAGCTGCGGTTACAGGAGTGGCAAGCAGTGTGTGTGTTAGAGGAGCTTGGGATGTGTGGCAAGCAGTGAGGCCGTGGCTGGTGAGGATTCCTTGGAGCCAGTGACATGTAGGGGAAAGACACACATATTGAACACAACAGTGAGAGGCAACTTTCACTTGTCAAGTAGTGTGTAAAAGCCAGAGTTAAACGTAAACAGATTAATACAGACATGAGCTAGAAAGACTGATAAGGAGCCATAAAAAAACCCAACAAACAACTGGGAGAAGGAGCCAGAGAAGAAGGAATGAGGCTGACATTTCAGAGGAGCCAAGAATGGGAAGTGGGGACAGGCAATCTTTCTCTTCTCTGTTCTTAGCAGCTTCACTGCTTCCAAGTACAAGAAAGAGGTGAGTCTACTGAGTAGACAACTATTTTGGATATTTAATGTAATAACTTGGATATATGTTTGGGTAGTACCAAAAGATAGCTAGTAATTATTACAATGTTATTACAATAATAATTATTTTCCTGTTTTTGTTAGCTCAGTCTTGTACTCTCAGACTTGCAATTAATGTCCATATTGAGCTGGAACTGTGAGAGGGCTGTGCCAGCCAATTAAAATGCTGCTAGGACTTGAGGATCCATTTGCAATGATACTGATTTCTTTAATGGAAGGCTTCTCTGTGACCTTTTCAAAGCACATACTGTACTTTTTACACTTTCATAGATGAATCTTGTAAAACATTCTTTTAAATTGTCTTGTAGAATTTTATAAATTGCCTGAAAGATTATAAAAACTACTGTGATTTTGTGATAAAGAGTGTTAGAGCACTGCCAGCAGATCAAGAAAAGTGCTTCAGAGTCTACTGGGAATCCCCCGTGGCAGAATGAAAATTGCAGTAGAGCGATTAGGAAAAGGATGATGTCTTTTGTTAAGACACGGGTATTTGTTGTGGTGGAAAACTTGTTTCAAAAATGTAATATAGCTATCAAAGGAAGTGTACAGTGTTAACAGTTTGTAGTTCCTAAAGTGTAAAAACGTGAGCTAAAAGATCTTTCTGAGATTTGGAAGAAAGCAAGCACTACAGCTGAGCGTTAAATCATAAAATATCAGGCATGGCCTTCATTCCTCAGATACTCAGATCTAAGAGATTAACCTAAAGCAAAATTCCAAACTGAAGTCCAACTCCTCTCTGGCTTTACAGATCTGAATCTTCAGATAGAAACCAATGAGTAAGGTATAATAGGATGCTTGGGGAAGGGATTATGTGAATGGTTTTTAACAGCGGTGAAAAAAGGCTATTTAAATATCATAAGGGCAGGAAATTAGTGTGCTGCCAACTTGACTGAGTTGTACTGGAAAAATTTTGAATCATACTGGGCAACTGTTGATGATTTAGAAATTGTTTGATGCAGCACATTTCACATAGTTTCCAGACGTGTTTGTGTTAGCCTTCATATTGCATGCCAAATGAATTTAGCAGAGAATAAAAGGAGTGTACACTACTTCCTTAAGTTTTTCTTAGTAGGTGAAGGGCTATTTCTTTTAGGCTTTGCTGCCAAGGTGGTATTTGGGTCTCTTGGCTGTGAGGCTGCCCAGGCAGCTGAGCATGCTCTTTAACTGTGTGATGCGCAACCAGAACCTGGTAGCTGAAACAAGATTGCATCTTCTCTCCAGAGCTTGCTGAGCAGCTGATTTTTGAAGCAGTGTTTCCTTGTACCTGAACACTGAGTCCTTCTTTCCCAGTCGATTGTCATGGTCAGTCACCCCATTGTGGGTGGCATATGGGTAATACAAATCCAAAGCTCAATTCTTCTCATCAAGGCCTATGCGTTTTATATTGCTAGTTCACTGGGATGTTTGCTAATTTGATTAAATTCTACGCTCTCTTAACCATCACAACCTATTCAGTCTTTCCTTTTTAATTTGCATTGTCTTGTCTCCCTGATTATCTTTCTATCATCACATTTCTTTATGTGAGATACATTGATACTATATCAATTAGAGCTAGACCTTCCAGCTCCTCACCTTGTTGATTTTTCTTTTGCTTTGAGTGTCTTTTTCATGCTGGAAGTCTTGTGCCTGCATGCAGGGGAATAAATGGATGCCTCACTGGGCAGTATCTGCTGTGAGATTTATTCCCCCTAGTGTTTCTGCTGGAGATGCCTGTTGTGCACTCATGAGCTGTAAGGTACCTGGTTGTTTGCACGTGTAGTCTCTGTGTTGCTGTACCATCAGGTGGAGTGGCTGTGGGGGAAGACTGATGGTAACAGAGGTAGCTCTTCCCTCTGCAGTGCAGTTCTCTGTCATGTCTGCATTGCACAGACACCAGGCACCTTTTCTTACACATTTCCTTTGCAGCAAGGATGACAGAAACCTAATCAGAAGGCCTAAACAATGTTTTCTTTCCCATGATGAGTGTTATTTGGGACAGCTCATAAGTAGAGACCCTTTCTTATAATCTCTGCTTCCTGTGCCAGGCAGAGGCAGATGAAGAAACTGTTGTAGATGCCAGACTGCTCCCCCCCCCCAAGTGGTACTACGCCTATCTAGTGCAGTGGCATTGTGGAAACACATAATCTGTGTGCAGTGAATGCCTGCAGATACACTGTTTGAGCAGTATGAATCTCAATTGGCATTGTTAGGCAGCATGTGGTGGCCCACAGAGGCCACCAGGTTTCTGGCTACCTCCTTAACAGGTAGAGGCGGGAGAGCATGGCAGGCACAGAGGCTTATCCCGTCCACCCTTGCATAAATTAATTGCTCTGTGAGTTTTGTCACAGAAGGGGATGCAGAGAATGTGGATGATGATAGGACCAGAGCCTGGGAGAGAAGTGTAAAACTGAATTACACTGGTGTGGTAGGCAAACTCAAATTTTGAAAACTTTCAGAAATGTTTAGACCAATGTATATAAACCACTTTTAAACATACTGCTGGGCTATAAATCTTATATTTTATTTAGTTTTAAGTGTGAATTTTTGCTGAGAAGTTCAAGATTTCCTGGTTGGATCAATATCCTGTGATTAATTATCTGATTAATATACAACTGCTAAAAATTCTGGGGTTTGGAACCTTCATCTATGTGAGTGTTGGATCTGATGACTCTGCCCTATTAAAAGTATCATTAGTAGGTCCTTTCAAATATGCTGTCAGATCTACCCCTGAAGACTTTCCACTTCTTTCCACCCTCTGTTGGTGAGTTCCAACTGATGAAGCACGTAGGTAACATGCGTTGGCAACAGCCAGGACTTCCACACCCTTGCTTTGTAGCCATCTGGAAAGCCTGGAGAAAAGTAATGAGCTGCGCATTATTCTCTAGCAGCTCTCCACCTGTTTTATGCCTTCTTTATAGTTCTTTCTACATCAGTAGTCCTTAATGATGGACAGTTTACAGCAGGAATGAAGCAGTGGACAGCTAGTGCATTTCCTGTGGGAGATGTGGTGTGGGGTCTTCGACTGGGTCACTCATCATTTCCAGAGGCACTGATGCTTAGCTCATCACCTGTTTGTGCCTTTCTGAAAGATTCTCTAGGTCCACTCTACTGTTTTCTTGTATATGCAGCTTCTCACCAAATTTTATGGGAAGTTTGTGTAATAACTGAAGGATGAGTTGGCCACTCACTGGTCTGCTGACCCAGTGTCAGTCAAGTAGAACTCCAGTAAACGATCAGCTTCTGTTTAGAGTGTTTTCTCTCCAATGTTCACAGGTTTGATAGAACAAAATATTTCCATTTTCCCCAGAAACAGCTTGTCCTCATGTAATGACAGTTTTCCATGTGTAAGAACTGCCTTTTTGCAATTGCAAACCACCTGAGGTGAAAATGTAACTTACTTGCTTTTCTGTAAATCTGCCAAAAGGCAAATTATTTTGCCTGTAGCAAGAAATGTTTTCATACCAGTGTATTCTCAAACTTTGCTAAAAGTTACATACTTCTGATTTTATCAGAACAGAAGAGTAGCTGCAGTGTATCTCTTGGCAAATTAACTTGGTCTATTGAGAATCAAGACAGCAGCTTTTTTTGGGAGTTCAGGTTTCCTATTCACTGAAGAAAGCTGTGGTGTGTCAAATTGTGCCTTTTCATTACCTAAATTTGAGCTTCTAAATCACAGGGATCTGGCTGAAAAGCAGACCCATTACTGGAAATAAAGGGAACTGCAAATAGGAATTTTCAGTTCATTTTGAAGTCAAGGTATTTCTTTTTTTAGGTATATAAATAAAGATTTCAGTGCCTTACTTTAGGTCTTCATGTTAGAAAGTATTTTGATCTAAAGAGTCGTATATTAATTGCAGATGTTCCAATTAGAGAGATTTCCAGAGGAGAGGGAAAGGTGGCATTGTAGAAAAGAAATGATAAAACAATATATTTTTGAAGAGAAAAAATAATTCTGCATTGTAATGTTTTGGCCAACATCATCTTCTGACAAACTGAAGCAAGCCTCAAGTATAATTATTTATTTCAAAGTAATACGGCTTCATAATGTTGCTAAAATTGACTCCTACATAGGGGCATGTTTTTCCACACACTGTGATTGTCCTGAAATTGGAAGATACGTAACAAAAAACATGATGTGCCTTGACCTTTCCAGCATGCCAAAGCATTTGGCAAGTTGTATCGTGTTTTAATCTAGAGCAGGAGAATTCTGAATTCTAAAGGAGTTATCCACTGTGTGTCCGTGCTTACTTTGGGTAGCAAGGGAACTCCCAGACTAGAGTACAAGCCACAGAAACGTGCAAGCTTCTTCCTCCTATGTGACCTGAGCTGAGGGCACTGCTAGAATTTTCCTTCCTGACCACTTGCAGTTTTTGGAATGTGTTGTTAGGCATAGCTTCTTCTACTGTGCACATTGTCTATTCAAAAATCCTTCTGCCATGATTGCTTTATACTAAACCACCCTCACCTCTTTCTCCTGCTACCCCTGACAGCCTCTCAAATACTTCAACTTCAGAAGACAAAGAGCAATGTCTTTATCCTTTCTGCTGCTGCAATCCTGTCTGTGCACATAAGCATACTGAATCCATTGTGTTTATGATGGGGAAGGCTTTCGACAACCACCTTCTTCCTTTTTGGGTAGTCATAGAATCATAGAATCCTAGGGGTTGGAAGGGACCTCGAAAGATCATCTAGTCCAACCCCCCTGCCAGAGCAGGGGCACCCAGAGCACATCACACAGGAAGGCATCCAGGCGGGTTTTGAATGTCTCCAGTGAAGGAGACTCCACAGCCTCTCTGGGCAGCCTGTTCCAGGGCTCTGTCACTCTCACAGTGAAAAATTTTTTTCTGATATTCACCTTAAACCTCCTGTGCTCCAATTTGTATCCATTACTCCTTGTCCTATCACTGGTCATCACTGAAAAAAGCTTAACTCCATCTTCTTGACACTCACCCTTTACGTATTTGTAAACATTGATGAGGTCACCCCTCAGTCTCCTTTTCTCCAAACTAAAGAGACCCAGCTCTCAGCCTTTCCTCATAAGGGAGATGTTCCACTCCCTTCATCATCTTTGTGGCTCTGCGCTGGACTCTTTCCAGCAGTTGCCTGTCCTTCTTGAACTGAGGGGCCCAGAACTGGACACAATATTCCAGATGTGGCCTCACCAATGCAGAATAGAGGGGGAGGAGAACCTCTCTTGACCTACTAACCACACTCTTTCTAATACACCCCAGGATGCCATTGGCCTTCTTAGCCACAAGGGCACATTGCTGGCTCATGGTCATCCTCCTGTCTACCAGGACCCCCAGATCCCTTTCACCTACACTGCTCTCCAGCAGGTCATCCCCCAACCTGTACTGGTGCATGACATTTTTCTTCCCCAAATGCAAAACTCTACACTTGCCCTTGTTAAACTTCATCAGGTTTTTCCCCGCCCAAGTCTCCAGCCTGTCTAAGTCTCTCTGAATGGTGGCACAGCCTTCTGGTGTGTCAGCCACTCCTCCCAGCTTGGTGTCATCAGCAAACTTGCTGAGGGTACATTCTGTACCCTCATCCAGGTCGTTGATGAAGATGTTGAACAACACCGGTCCCAGTACCGACCCGTGAGGGACTCCACTAGTCACAGGCCTCCAACCAGATTTTGCCCCATTGACTACAACTCTCTGACTTCTTCCTTTCAACCAGTTCTTGATCCACCTCACTGCCTGATCATCAAACCCATACCTGATCAACTTATCTACAAGGATGCTGAGGGAGACGGTGTCAAATGCTTTACTGAAATCAAGATAGACCACATCCACCGCTCTACCATCATCTATCCACCTAGTAATTTCCTCATAGAAGGCTATGAGGTTAGTCAAACATGACTTACCCTTGGTAAAACCATGTTGACTGCTCTTGATGACCCCCATCTCCTTGATATGTCTAGAGATAGTGCCAAGGACAAGTTGTTCCATTACCTTTCCAGGGATGGAGGTGAGGCTGACCGGTCTATAGTTACCCGGGTCCTCCTTCTTGCCCTTCTTGTAGACTGGAGTGACATTTGCTATCCTCCAGTCCTCAGGCACCTCTCCTGTTACCCATGACTTACCGAAGATGATGGAGAGTGGACTAGCAATGACCTCCGCCAGCTCCCTCAGCACCCTTGGATGCATTTCATCTGGACCCATCGATTTATGGATGTTCAGATTACGCATCTGATCCCTAACCCAATCCTCATCTACCTTGGCAAACTCCTCCTTTATCTTGACTTCTTCTGGGGCTATATGAAACTGGGGCTCATGGGGAAAGCCTGCAGGAGTGAAGACAGAGGCAAAGAAGGCATTCAGCACCTCTGCCTTCTTTAAATCCTCTGTCACCAGGGCACCCGCCTCATTCAGCAGTGGGCCTATATTGCCTCTGGTATTAGCTTTGTTGGCTATGTATTTGAAAAAGCCCTTTCTATTGTCCTTAACCCGACTTGCAAGGTTAAGTTCCAAGGAGGCCTTAGCTTTCCTAGTTGCCTCCCTACATTCCCTGACAACATTCCTATATTCCTCCCAAGTGACCAGTCCCTCCTTCCATGATCTATAGATTTTCCTTTTCCATTTGAGTTTGCCCAGCAGTTCCTTTTTTAACCACGCTGGTCTCCTAGCTCCCTTACTAGATTTTCTACCCATTGGGACACACTGATCCTGTGCTTGCAAGAAGTGATCCTTGAATGTTGTCCAGCTATCTTGAGCTCCTTTACCTTCTAGCACTCTGTCCCATGGGACTTCCCTTAACAATTGATTGAGGAGGCCGAAGTTTGCTCTGTGGAAGTCCAGGGTTCTGGTCCTGCTGGGTATTCTGTTCCTCCCACACAGGATCCTGAACTCCACCATCTCGTGGTCACTGCAGCCAAGGCTGCCATTGACCACCACTGCTTCAACAAGGCCTTCCTTGGTGAGCACAAGATCCAGCAGCGCTCCTCTTCTAGTCGGCTTGTCCACCATTTGCATTAAGAAGTTATCATCAATGCACTGGAGGAACCTCCTAGACTGTGAAAGGCTGGCTGTATAAGTCTTCCAGCAGATACCAGGGTAGTTAAAATCTCCCATGAGGACCAAGGACTGTAATTGTGAGGCTGCTTTCAGCTGCCTGTAGAAAGCCTCATCAACTTCCTCATCTTGATCAGGAGGTCTGTAGTAGACCCCCACAACTGTATCACCCATACCACCCTGCCCTTTAATTCTTACCCACAGACTTTCCCCTCCTTCATGATCACAGAAGCATTGACAGGAGGAATGGATTTCAAAGAATAGTTCTTCACTACTGGAAGGATGGAGATTTTTTTAATTAAATTTTATGCAGTGAGAAAAAGATGAATACAAGATACTGAGAATTCATCACAGTTGTTTCCTAGGAGAAGAATGTTTGTCCCAGTGAAATCAGTATCAATAGGGTTGTCTTGGTTTGTTGTTTTTTTTTTTTTTTTTCAGGGCTTGGAAAAATTCCAGCATGAAATAATAAACATTGGCTGCTTGTTTTGCTGGTTCTATTTGCATTTCATCAAGTAATGGAGTATCAGCTACAGCATCGTAGAAAAGCCCATCCATATTTTGACCAGCTATGGACTTAGTAATTTGACAACTCTTTAAGTCAACATAATTTTAAAATACATTTTATCACAGCAATATGAAAAAATGTGTAGATTATTACTCCACTAACAAATTGATGTAAGAATTTATAAAAGTTGTAGACAGTTTAAAAAAAAAAATCACTGCTGGAAGACGTTCTCTTTAACAATATGCCATGAAACTTAACACTTGTACAGTGTAAAAATGGACAGTTGAGTAATTTTAAAATAAGATGGTAAGAGCTGTCCAAATGCATTCTGTCAACAACTGTTTGATACCAAGAGCCTTAGAAAAAGCATTAGAACAACCCAAAATGTAACAGGCATGCAGAATTTCAAGGTAAGTCAGTGCAGTAGTTACATGTAGAGCAATGGTAAATCATGGCTTGACTTCTGTTGAACCAACTAAAATGTTCTCAGAATTAAAATATTTACAAGAGGATATTGGTTCACAAGAAATTATAGTAACTTATTATACATATTGATGCCTATTATATACATAAATAATCTTGAAAGTATTTTGAGAGCTGTATTGGTTATAAGCATAGAGACATTACATTTTCCATGTGAAAGAATTATTAGGCTGTAGCTCCAGATGGAGGATGTGATTATTTTTTTTTTGACAGTAAATAATTTCAAATAGAGATGGAATACAAAATCTTTCAGGCCAAACCTTTAGGGAAATGGATAGTCACTGTAATAATATCCTGAAATCTTCTAGAAAAATAACCAAGAAAATTAAGAAATGACAAGGTTCATCATGAAAAAAAGGACAATCCCAATCTATAACTTCTGCTGGAAATAAAATCAGTAAGGTACTACAACCAAATTACAAACTTCACAAGGTTTCTTCATTAGAACCTTAGGTCAAATGATAGAATAACAATGTCTCATCTACCTTTCAAGTCACCAATACATAGGATAAGTTAGATAAAATTAATTTAGCTGAGAAGCTTAAAAACTTGGTTGTTTTGAGCTAGTATTAATCCAAATGAGGTGATGCAGGACATAGTTGAGTGGCCTGTACTTAAATCACTTATAGCAGCTGCTTCTCTGCTTGCTCAAGTTCTACCTTACAAAGGCTGTGCTTGTTCCAGCATCAGAGTTCAGAGGAAGGTCTGTGTAGCTATCAGTGAGTTGGGGGGCTGTGTATTTCCATAATAGCCCATGAAGACAACACAATAAACCTCTGCAGTTAAAAAAAAAAATTTGGTTTGTAGTATCGGCAGTATCCGAGTGGCACCTGTTTACCATCATTTGCTCTGTCAAGCTGTGAGACATTGGTAGCAACAGAAGTCTAATGCATTCATCCCAGTTCCATTCCAGTCAATTCTTGATAATAATCCTTTCAGAATGGTCAGAGTGTGCAGTTTCAAATACATGTAGCCAATACTCTGGTACCTCTCCAGAAATGATCAGGTGGTTTTGGAAGTGCCTTGTAGATGCATTCTGGTTTTTAAATCTTAAGGTGTCAGTGCTCCAGGTGTGTAGTGAGAGTCCACTTGCTCTGTGTGTTTTCAGGCAAAATGACAATCTCATCCCTTAGCTCATTTCCTCTGGAAGGAGAACTAACATAGTTTAAGTATTCATAGATGCACACCCTTCTGGGGGACAATGCCCAGTCTCGAGGGTCAGCTCTGGATCAAGTTGTTAGTTAGAACCGTGGGTCATGTTCACAGACTCATGGCATCTTTGGAAACTCTACATCCTGCTGCTTTCTCCTTTACCATTCTCTATCCAAATATGCTGCTGCAGATCCTTAACTTCTTCAGCCACAGAGTCCATCAATACAGGCTGTGCAACTCTGAAGGTTACTTGCACATAATATCTGAAAATTACAAAGCATTCTTACTATTCTGCAATTTGTGTCAAGGATCACAATCACTGTTCTTTTATCATTAAGAACGTTAGTATTTCAACTTTTTTTATCTCCAAGTGATAGATTAGAAATAATGACAACTATGTGCACATAAACTCAGACTTACCTGCAGGCAGCCCATGTTCCACTCCAGCTCCATAGATGCAATGTCAGTTGTATCATGCCTATCAAAAATTGATAATCTTGTCCTTCAGGGGTTCCTCTCACTGTCAGTGACCTGAGAGTGGAAGTCTGTTATGGGTACATAAATTTCTTAGTCATTTTAAATTAATTGATGCCATATTAGCTCTATGGGATCAATTTTTTTGATCATAAGCACAAGATCATTTTTTTCACTTGACCTCACTTCTATGACATACAGCACACACCTGAAAAAATATTTAGTATTGTCTCCAACGTTTTTCAGTCCAAAAAGGATATTAATTTTGCTGGCTTATTCCCTCTCTCTCTGTCACACCACACACTCCCCCTGCCCCCTTTTAGCATCTTAAAAGCTTGTTAGTTTTTTACTAGAGCCAAATGAAAACCAAACTGGTACTGAAGCTTACTCCCAAACTGTTTGTGGGGGCAGGGGGGGGAACCCCAAAACAAATCAGGAAATTGCAGTTAGAAATACCATCTTTATATTTTGCAGATCTCATCCTGCCTTACTGTTCTGGCAATGTTATAGGTCAGGGCAAGTAATGTTTTTCTTGAAGTATTTTGTTAGATTTTTCTGCTGTCATTTGCAGTGGAAAGATTTTAGCATTTATATAAACTATTGCTGTCATTACCAACCATGGCAGTAGAAGGATACACACCCTTGGAAGGATCCTGTCCACAGCTTGCTTAGTTTTCTGCTTGCTTTTCCTCGTACCTGAAGAGCAGGTTTCTTTGACTCAGTGCTTTATTTTCTCAGAATATTTCATTCAAATACATTTCCAGTATATCCTCACATAGCAGTTTTTGGATTTTGCATTTGTAAAGCTGACCTGGATCTGTAATCTTGGGAATCAGTTCATTTTCCCCCCATTAAGAACATTCATCTTAATTGTTGGTGTCTCGGGGATCCATGTTTTTTTTTTTTTCCTAAGTGTCTACATCTTACATATTTCATTTCTTCCAAAGCTTGTATATTCTGGTGAAAGCCACTCTCTCTGCCAAGGCATGCTTCTGGTGCTAATGAGTCCCTTCTGGTACATTCCTTTTGCAGCTGCTTCACTTCTGTTTTCCTTAGCTTCCTGTATCTTGCTGTAACTACTGTCTGGGTGTCTCTGGATGACTTCAGAGGTGATTCCATTTATTCCTTCCTGCAGTGTGGTGGTCATGCCATTACTAGCTGTTCATACTAGTTTACATTTTTGGTGGTAACTGCTGCATTTGGCTAACAGCTTCTCTACATGGCATACTGTGTTAGTGATCAATGATAAGGTATGGTTGTATTGCTAATCACGGAAGGAAATTATTGCAATCAAATTAATGGATTAGAGTTAATGAGTGTATCTGTCTGCTTGGAAGAATGTTGAGTTTTACTTATTTTTTTCTGTGGTAGAATTAATGTAGACAGATGTTCATTTGAACAATATTAATAAGTTCATTATAATATAATCATAAATGTGTTTTTACAAGTTTAATCTTAAAGATCTGCAAACAGAAGATAATTAGCTTTGTAGGGCTACAGCAAGCACTGCTTAGTGGTAATTGACTGAAGAAGTGGTAGAAGTTTTCAGAAGCAGTTTCAAAATGTTAAAGTGGCTATTAGTGTGAAAGCCTATCAGGGGCCTGAGAGATGTATGAAGGGTTATCTGATGGCTGTTACTGTCTCATTCTCCTGTCGATTACGGTTGGGGCTTTTTGCAGATACTAGAGAAATATTTCAGCCTTGCTGGATTTCTTGTAATTAACAGATTGGTGTGGGAGGTTGTCACTGGGGTGGAGTGATACTTCCTGATGTGCAGGAGGTAAACAGCACCTTTTCAAAATGGATTTTGCACCTATGAGGTGGCAAGATATCAAAGTGAAGCACTTCAGTAATTTCATGTGTTCTCTTTCACATATCAGAGAAGGATTATCCATTAACTGCATAGTCATTACAAGGGTTAAAACCAAAACCATACATATTCAGCCAAGTATGTATTCTTTTAGCTTAGCATTGAAGAGTAGGTAAAAATTTTCCTACATACAAGTCAGCTTAATATCCCATTAAGTAAATTAATTTTATCTTAGTGAGTGTACAGCTTAACATTTCTGCATTGGAGAAACTACAAATATATAGGGCCATCTTCTCAATGGGTGGAAGCCTAATTTGCAGGGAGTTCACATCCTTTAATAAGTATGTCTTACCTGGCTTAGCTCATTCTCCCAGGAATCTCAGTATCTAATCTCAGTAAAAATACTTCCATTGATATCTCAATTCATGTACATAACAGGAGATGGTAAAAAAATAATCATCTGCAAAACAGCTGCCTAAATTGAGGGCCATGTTGAGTAATAATAATAATAACAACAGGGAATGTGAGTTCTCAAGGACTATAAATAGAATCATCTATTTTCACTGTGATCTGTAGGCAGATTCTCAACCCCTGTATAGCAGTGTATCTATCATACTAATACTCGGGCATCTCTCAAATGGTTTTCATTGTATTCATGGGTGTGAGAAACGTTTGTCGCGCCAATGAGCAGGCCCACACAGATCCTTCAGCGAAGCACAGTTTATTTACATCCTTGCAAGAGTGGGTGACCTAAGCAAGTAGGCACACCTATAGCAAGGTGAATAACGGTTTATATTCCCTATTCCCGACGCAAAATTCCCTCCCCTGTTTCCCCACTGGCTGAGTACTCCAGGGTTTACAGCCTATCCGACGCTTCAAATTACCCTATAAGTTTCCCGCCCCTGTTTACACATTCCATTCTAGCAGTTTACTTTTTACCTTTTAAGGTAAAATTTTGACCTTTCTTGCCCCCTTGGCTGTCTTCCCAATTAACAATCTGCTGGTGTCATCCTGCCCTGAAGAGCAACATAGAAGTAGCTTTGTTCGGCCTTATCTTGGGCCATAAATCCTTCTCCATGTTCAGATCCCCCAGATGGAGCCCAATTAAGTCCCTCAGTTTCTTGGGCCGTAAGCCACTCTTGGTATAATTGGAATGTGCAGATATCTCACTTATCTCAAACAAACTATTATATTCCTAACACTAAAATATATATATTTATGTGCTCAAACAAACTATATCTTCCTAACACTAGAATATATATATATATGTGAACCAAACCAACACTACGTTTCTAACACTAGAATGCAAAATCAACACTACATTTCATTTCTAACAATGGGTAAATGAATTTTTTCCAAAACTGAACTGGAAATACAGACCATATTGGCACTATCAGTTCTTGCTTAAAAAAAATTTAAAAGAAAATATGACAAGATAAAGAGAGAAGGGAAGACATACCCCTGCCATCATTTCAGAACTTCTCATCCCACACAAACTGGAAGATATCTGGAGGATTCAAAAAACATATGGTGAGGCAGCTGAGAAGGACAAAGAAGATGCTTTATGACTCTCTCAACTACAAGAAACTGAACAAGAGGTGAACGAATAAAAGCCCCAAGATAGAACATTAACAAGGAGACCAGAACAGCAACTGTCTCAGGCAAGAGAAAAATGAGATGCAGGGAGCAGTGGTGATGGTACTGGGAGCTGAGATGTTACCCATCCAGAACCTAATGAGAGCCAGGTAGTGTTGTTTTGAAATAAAGCCAAAGGACTTGTAGCAGAGGAATTCAGTCGCAACAGAAGTAGCAGCTGTCACCAGGCAGCAAGGAGTGCTTGATTTGTAGGATAATGAAAAGTTCAGGGAACTTGTTAATTCGACTAAAAAACTTCAGAAATGCTTACTGACTCGGAACAGACCCTGTAGTTCTAAGGACATTAAGCTGTATTATGGGGACAGGAGTCTTGAATTGTGGGCAGAAACAGCCTACATGGACTTTTAAGCTTAAACTTATGAGTGAAGCATCCGTGTGTAGCAGCACAGCCCTTTGAGGGCTTAATGAGCCTGGTTTTTTAGGGTAGGTAACAAGCCCCAGAAACAGGAAATGTTTGAGCCATGCTTGTATCAGTTTAGAATCAAAGAAATTCAGGTTCTGTATATGTCATACATCTTAGAGGAATTTCTCCTGAATTTTGGCAGCTCACAAGAACAATCAAACCTTCTGGCATTTTAACATGCATCCATGTACGTGCCACGCAAAGGAATTGTGGCAACAGAAAAAATAGCTGTGCTGCAAGTCACATTGGGTCTTTCACTGTGCTCTTACTGAAGCAGGGCTCAGAGGGACCTCAGGAACAGTCAGAGGATGATCCTTGATGCTATGACATCATTTACATTTTCATTTTACATTTACATTTTCTCCATTACTTCAAGTGAAAATGTTTTACTATAATGGTAGGAGTGAGATGTTTATGACCGTAACAGTTCACACTTCATGGTGTACATGGGGGTGATGGTAAGTTCTACTAAGTACAGGTTTCCTGTAAAAGGGTTCCTCAACAAAGGAAAGATATGGAGCTGTTGGAGAAGGTCCAGAGAAGAGCCACAAAGATATGATCAAAGGACTGGAGCAGCTCTGCTATGAAGACAGGCTGAGAGGGTTGGGGCTATTCAGCCTGGAGAAGAGAAAGCTCCAGTGAGACCTTAGAGAACCTTCCAGTGCCTGAAGGGACTACAGGAAAGCTGGGGAGGAGGGACTTTTCACCAGAGAGGACAGTGATAGGACAAGGGGTAAAGGATTTAAACTGGAAGAGGGGAGAATAGGTTAGAGGCCAGGAAGAAATTCTTCTCCATGAGGGTAGGAAGGTGCTGGAATAGGTTGCCCAGGGAGGTTGTGGCTGCCCCCTCCCTGGAGGTGTTCAAGGCCAGGTTGGATGAGGCTTGTGCAGCCTGGGCTAGTGTGAGGTGTCCCTGCTCTTAGCAGGGAGGTTGGAGCCTGATGATCTTTAAGGTCCCTTTATACCTTAACCATTCTGTGATTCTGCAAGCCTGAAGGGTTCAACCTTGACTCTTGTCTGTTAAGAGAGAAAAAAGCAGGGAGGAGCAGATGGTGTAGCTTTTTTTGTTTCCTCCCTCTTGTTGCTTGAGTGGAAGGATCAGCAACTTTCTTCTTTGAAGAACTGTACTCTTTGGTGGGAGTGCCAGGTAAACAGCTTCATGCTTGGTTTTTAATGTATGACGTGGTATTGAAAAAATGAAGCTATTAGGTAGAATAGCAAGGCCTTCAGGAGTCTCTCTCCTATTATCTCAACTTTTTACCCTTTGTCTACAAAAGGGACAAGAAACACTTACTGTTTTGCCAAATATTTAACTGTTTCTCTCAGGTATACTTGGTATGATTTAATATGAATGTCAACATTCTGGCCTATTTTTATTAAAAGTTGAATTATTGCTCTCTATTTACGTTTTCTGTAAGGTATGTTGTTACCCAGTGGATTAAATCTTAATAATAGGTGTTGTTTATAGGAATTGCAAGAATCTACACCAAGCATTTAAAATCCATATTGTCAGGAGAATTAGTAGTGTCTTCCAACAGAAAAAAAAAAAAAAGTGCTTTTAAGAAAGAAATACGGAACGCCTTAAATTAACCTCTGTGCCATACTGGGTGGATGTTTCCCTGCAGGAATCAACTTCAGAGAAGGGGAATGGCTAAGGGTAGCCCACTTGATCTGAACTATGCAATGAGCACCTGTACATTCCTGAATTAGTAGAGCTGTGGGAACGTCTTAATACTGTTGCAGAGTTGCCAGCCTGACATCAAGCTGTGTTCCTGCTTACTGCTTAGACTCAGCATACAGTTTGACTTGCAGTGTGCCTTAGTATAGGAATGTTTTTAATGCAAGTTTCAAGGCAGTCCTTGTTTAGGATGTTTAAATCCTATTCATTTCAGTGAGAATGAAGTGTATGGTTTAGTATTCTTAAAGCCTACATTTGTGATTATTGGAAATGGTTATTGAAGGAGGTTGCACTCCTTATGTTAACATTATCTTGTGATAAAACATAATTATAGTCACAAATTATTAAGAGAAATTATTACACTTTGGTACTACAAGTGAAAGATGTGGTAATGAGGAGGTGGATTAGCTGAAATTACAAGAGAGAAATTGTAAGTGAAAAGTATTTTCATTTAGAAGTAGAATTATTCATAACTGTGTTTCTCTCATGCTTCTTAGCTACCTACTTTTGAGAGGGGATATATTTTTTAAACAGTTTTATAGAAACATATACTGCAATCAGTTTTTTCTTCTGATATTAACTAGAAACTGTTTTAGAAAGTAGGAAAATTGAATTCTATCTCATTCTCCAATTTTTCTGTTGAAATGAAACTATTTCAGAATAAGGTATTATTCCCAGCTAAAAAGCAAAAATTGGATTGTTTTGTTCTTTTCATTAGTGTTCTTAACACAAAAATGTGAGTAAAATGAAATAGATAATGTGCAATTTGCAAAATGCAGTTTTCTCTAGTAGTGTAGCTTTCTGGAAAAGCATTTGGATCTAAGAAGAAGTTTTCCATGGGAGAGGGGCAGAAGGACTATTGTGCTGTTTCCTATCATTAACTGAGCAGCAAGATGCATTTAAACAAATAAAGAAGACTGTTATTTCTCATGTCCATATATTAAATCCAATTGAAAATATGTATATTTTTTAAAATGTGCATTGGAAAAGTTTCCTCCTATACACATACATCCAGTTTTAGATTCTAACCCAGTTTTAGGTTCTCCTTTATTGCTTTCAATGAGTGTTATTCCATAAACGAAAGTATAGACACATAATAATTCAGTTACAAATTTTAGATGTGATTTCATGGCTCAAATGTTTCCATACATAGTATGATAGAAAAGCTTTGTTCTTCTACCCTAACTGCATGTATTGCAGGACAGCAAAGCAGACCTCAGTGGATGGTGTCACTTTGCTGTTTCAGTGAAATATTTACTGCAAACTGGGTACAATGTGGTACTTTTAAACGGGTTTTCAGTTAAACGTGTGTAGTGGGCTAGAACTAGGGTTTCACTGAGATTTGTATGCGTGCTTGATTTGGGTCCCTCTTTATATACATAGTATGTTGTAAGAGTTTTCTCCCGTTTTCCCCAGTTAAAGTACAATTCTGAACCAAAGCTTTTCTGCTATTAACAAGGTAGACTAGTTCGTTATAGACTGAAAATTTCAAAAAAGAAAAAAGATGTTAATTGACATTTTTTAACAACTTGACTACCGGTCTTGAAATTTTATAGGAAAACTGGCCTTATTCTTCAGAGAGAAGCTAGGGGTTTACAAATACAAAACCAGTTTAAAGGTAATGCTTGGAGAAAAACTGGGAATTACAATGTCAAGTGCATTTAGCAATCTCACCATAAGAAGTCCATTCTCTGATTAAATTATGAGCAGCCAAAGCACTGTGTTCAGCTTGCTTTTAGACCAGATTTATGACACTATGAAAAAAAAATGGACCAGCTTAAGAGCCAAACCTAGCATAGTTTTGTTAGCTGTATTTTAATTAGTATTTCTTTCTTGAAAGCCCTAAGACACTGTTGAGTGCTTAAATACTCTCAAACCACTCTGTATCTGTAGAACTGATGCGCTGAAGAGAAAAACTAGGAATCTTTAATGGTCTCTGAAGCATTATCTAAATCACCAAGGTCTTACCTGAGTGTGTAATATATTTAAGACACATGAAGTCTGATGGTGATATTTAATAACAAAAGTGAGTGGCAATAACTGTTTGAAGAGAGCTCTGGAGCACTCAGCAATTTGCAGTCACTTTGCTGGTGTATGGGGTTGACTGAGCTGCAGTGAAGTTAGGAAGGTCTGATTTTGTCTTAATTGCTCAGAATTTACAGCCTGGCTTTGGTTTTCCCAGTGATCTTTAGTAGCTGGTCAAAGGACAAGAAATGTGGATTGTGATGTTAAACTGACTACATCTGGATAAAGGTCCCTTTCGTGGTTAGCAGGTGACATCTTGTTCTGTGCTCGCTCTGTCCCATTTACTTTATTGGAGTGAACAGTTCATACTGTATCATTGGGAGGCTTTTATCATCAGTGACAGAATGTTGTCAAAAAAACCCAAACCTAACAAGGCTTTGAGTAAAATCAGTAAGAATTTTTTTAACATCTGTACTGTTGAATCCAGGTTTTACTTTTGCTTAGTTTTTCTTGTATAAGCCCTACAATTAAATTTTGGTATTTCTAGCTGTGAGAAGAAAAAACTAAAATGTTTTTTCCCCACCTGTTCTGTAAAAAAAGTATTTTTGCACGTATACATCTTTGCTGTTTTCACACTGCTGTACTTGTAAATAAGTTATGATTGCCAAAAGAATATTTCTGTTACTGATAGGATTAGAAATACCTTTGCTGTCAGATGAATTATTCACTGCTTTTTGTGTCATCCTCTCTCAATCAGAGAAACTTGTGTCTTTTTAATTCTCATAATAGCTGACAAAACTCCCTACATGTGATTTCTTTTTCTTTGAAATGTTTTAATGTACTGTTTAATTTTTAACTTTTTCTAATTTTTTGAACTTCAGTTATTTTTGGGTTGGAGGTGTTGGCTTTTAGGGGTTTTTGTTGTTTCTTTTTAAAGTAGCTAAACTCAGTTTACAGTATTACACGTGATACTCCAAAGTATCTGGTTTGCTATAATAAATCTCTATACTAAATACTACATTTCTACTATATGCTTCTGCTGTCTAATGTAGCAGGGCCCTGAGACATCCAGAGCTCACAAACATAATAGCAATAAAGCAGAATAATTTTAATAGTACCTTGCAAGAGAAAATTGACAGTGGGTCAAATTAAAATGACACAAAATCACTAGTCTTAAATAACAGTGCCTCTTGCTCTAAAATACAACTCAGAGCTTTTCTAAATACCTATTTACTGCATTTTCAAAGCATGTAAGAATAGAAACCATTAATTCACTGAAAACCAGTGGTAGAGTTGACAAAGGCAAATAGCAAAGTCTAGGTTGCACCAGCCCCATAATGAAATTACACTGCTTCTGCAGATGGGGCAAAGCACATAATTAGAAATGTATCAAAGGGGATCTTAGTTTCAGCATCAGACTTGCCACTGCTTGAGATGGTTCCTTGTCATTTTTTTACCATTCTTCTCCTTCCCCATAAAACACCCTTCCCTTTTGTCTCCTTTTTCACAGAGCTGATATTTCAGTGTTTTCTTCATGTTGTTGTAGCTAATTCCTACATGGGCAGAAATTTTGCATGCTACAGTGCCTCATGCAACAGGTACAGACTGGTCAGGTTCTGACAAGCAAGCTAAACCACCAGGCAAAGCTTGAAAACGTGAAGGGCAAAACTCCTTCTGACACCAGATGCAAACTTGTACTTCTGCTTGTGCGATGAGAGACCAAAAGAAATAGGAGCCTCCCTGCCCAGCACAGTAACAGCATGAGCTGGGGAGAAAGGCACCATCCTGGGAACTCCCCCGCACATTGTTGCAGCATCAGCTGGCAAAGCAGGAAGGGTGGCTGCAGCAGAACAGGAGAAAAAGAGAAACTGAAAACATCCTGCAGGGAGGCAGGGGGGAAACCCAGGCTCCCTTGAAGAGAGAAACAACCTGTAAGCACCAGACAAACTTCGGGCCTTCTCACTCAGTGTTTTATGACCTGTCAGTGGTCTAATGAGGCAGGGCCTGACATTTATTTCTGGATTATTAATTGTCTTTAAAAACAGGCATGCAGAAAAATTACTATTATATTGCCTTTGGTTTTCTACTCTTCCTACCCCAGACTGCAGGCCAAGTGATACTGTTACACAAAATATACAGTCAGTTTACAATGGATTTTTCCTTCTTTTCAAGTGGGGTAACATGTTTGGCCTTTCTCCACGGAGGCAGTTTTCTCTTTTCTTTTCCAGTATCCTACTGGATGGTGAAGGCAACTAGGCTTCTGACACCAGATGAAAAACAGCAATGCAGTGTTCCTGTTACTATGCCAGAACCTGACAATGCTGTCCCTCCAATCCTTGTTGGTATTTATTCTAGCATCGTTTCTCTGATTTTATTAAGCCTGTTTTGTTTCTTTAGCAGGAAAATAATTGTTCCTATAATTGGTAGTCTGACATTATGTCCTTTTGTCATTTAAGAAGGTCCTTTTTCTTTCCATCTTACTCAAGTTTGCCACTCTTTGTGATGGTTTTGTTTTGTTGCTGTTTTGTGTATGGTTTCTTTTATTATTGCTTCTGAAAGGGAAAACAAGCAGACAAACTGAATCAGACTTTTGTGATCTGTGTGTGCTGATTCTTATCAGAAGGTTCATTTTCTGGATCAGAGCCAGTGGTGTCAGAGTATCTATAATGATTCCACTAATACTTGTTATTACAGAAGTTGAAGTGCAGCTGTGTGGAATTACCACCTAGCACCCAATCTTGTGCAACGTTGGAATAAAACAATCTCTCAGCTCTGTGTGCTTGATGGGCTCTGTGCAGCTGGGGTGATGAACCCCAGACTGGGGACTGGATGTAGAGACAGCCTTGCCTGGTTTGTCTTGTTGAATCTGACAGGGAGAAGGAACCGGAGCGGACTCCAGCGCACACCAACCTGGTGACCAGGGACTCCCTCAGCTCCTCTCCTGTGTCAGGCAGTAGGTGACACCAGGTGCAATGCTTAAATTAAGATATTGTGGAAATTAAGGGTACTTACGGAAGGAGAAACAGTATACACCTTGTACTTCTTAAGGATGCATCCTGAAACACTGGGACAAATTTACAGGGGATCCCCTAACAAAAGATGAAACAAAATTGTAACCAACGGTGGCTGCAGTATCAGTAAAAAGATAGTAAAAATTGCTTTGAAAATGAGTTTTCAAAGTTAGAATATATCATGGTGGGAACTGAACTAGGTGTATTAAACATGATTAATGCAAAAATACTTGCCAACAAATGACACACATTAGTGAATGATTTTAAATTAATGGATCAACCTTTGAGATCATCTTTGTTGGCTTTAGGGACTAACCAATGGTTAACCTCAATTGTCTTTTCCAACTTAGAGTATATTACAGTAATCATAAGCATTGGCCGTTGCTTTAGAAGCTGTTCAAAGCAACACCTCATTGGCGTTGAGCTGTATTCAAACTCAGTTATGGGTGCAATTCATAACTGCTGCATGAATTAGGGAGAGAATGAGCTTTTACCTATGGAAATTAGGAAGGTGATCTGGAATCATGCTACACCCTGTGAGAAGAAATTTCAATCATGGTGGCAACTTGTTAATTTTACTTATGATGCACATAACGGTATCATCACCGCTGTTGTACTACTCATATGTGATGCCATGATGTACACCATCTATCCCATTGTGGCACTGGGAATCTACAGTGGCAACACTGTATTATAACACTGTATTATACGCTATAAACTATTGAGCATGGGCCTGGAAAAAGTCACATGAATAACTGGGAAACAGTTGATACTAATGCTTGCATGGTAATAGGGACAATAATGGTTCATTTGGAAAGACAGTGCCCTAAGGGCTCAAGACATCTGTCTAGATACTAAACAGAGTGCTTGTCATTTCAAAATGTACTCTGATGATAATCCTGAATCTACCTCAGTATGTATTGGGGAAGGGTGTGTATGTTTAAGAACTTTCTGTAGCAATTTAACAATATAAAATGAAATGGTACAGCTTAACAGTAATTCAGATTTGTGTGTCTGTAACTTCACCTGTATGGTAGGGAGTGATTTCAGTTACTGTGCCCACAACCATGTACCAGACTCTATGAGAAGACAATGTGTTGTACAACAGCAGATCTCCAGCCCCAGTTGGTATGAACATGACTGTGGTCAGGGAGCTCTTAAACCACCCTGACTTAGATGAACTGATGCAACAAATAAAAGAAGAAGGCCAGAGAATCCTGATCATAAGATTGTCAATGTTGATTTGATTGTCTGCTTTTGGTAGTATTTCAATATCTAAAAAACTGGTGCACAAAGTGTGATCTGCAACGATTGATTCCACATAAACCACATGCACTAAAATACTGAAGTAGCATAACATATTTCTCACCATATTTAATTTAATTTCACTGAATACCAACATATAGGCATTGTTTTACTTGTTTGTAATGCATTCTTATAAATGAGGGACACTTCTGTAGCGTGGAAGCAAGAGGTACCTGCATTACCACTTCATGAGGTAAAGTGATTGACTGCAGTTATGGGGTGGAATGTAGCAGGAAGCTCCATCTCTCAATATACCTGCCTCAGTTTCCCTCTATGATTCAGCTGCTTTTTGTCTCTCAGTTTTGCAGGCCCAGGCCTGAAGTGAAAAGATTCCCATGAGAAAGGAAAAGACCTAGCAAACTCTGAGGTGGTAACAACCTTGAAAGGTACAAACAGGCCAAGTTGGTGTTTGTGACACCAGCTGCTCTCTGGTGTTGAAGAACACAGAGCTCAGCCCAGCCACAACTAGGCCTGAAACAGAGATCAATAAGAAACAGACAAACAAGGGTTTGCTTGATGGGAACTAGGCCTTCATGTGTTTTTTTTTCCTTTTATTCTCCAATGAGAGATGCTGGAGGTATGGATAATGGTTAAATGACAGCAGTCAATCCACTTTATAAAAGCCTGGTCCCATTTTGGATTGGGGGGATTTCCATACACTTTCCCTGGAGGTTGCTGGACCTTCTCTCCAGTGGGAATGCCTGCCAGAGAGACCGATGCTGCAGAATGATGATCTACCCAGGGATACCAGCTGTGGCCTGGCAAGGGTGAGAGATATTGACTCTTTCACTGTCTTTATTAGTAAACAAAATGTTAAGTAATCTTCATGGTTAAGTTTAAAGGTGGCTACTCCTAGGCCTAGTATAGAATTCAATAAGTAAGTTGCTGGCATTTTAGTGGTTAACCTTTGTTTTATTTAATTCTAAGTAGTAAAATTCCTGCTAATAAACCCTTTGCTTCCAAAGTGCACTTCTGTTCTTATCTCCCAATTCTCCTATGCTTTTGTTGTACTTGTGCCTCTCCAAATACTTAAGACCCCAACGTTATATGCGATAAACCATGGTTACTGCATATACGTCTTGTCTGCCATCCATTCCATCCAGGACAACTGATTGTCCTGTCCTGTACTTCCTGATTTTCTTACTGGGAATGTCCATGTTCTTCAATATTTGTTTTTTCAGACTTGCACAGCTCAAGTTGTATTTAGTTCAGTTTCCTTTCCTTTGTGTTTCAAATACTTCTGTATGCTGTAAAGCACCTGGGCACCATTTTCTCAGTAGTCTCTGGTTTGCAGTCATGAGGTACCTGATGACTCTTTTGGCAGACCATTGGGATATTGCTATTAAGAATAGACACCACCTAAGTCTTTCTATCAGTGGCCACCTATTTAGCTGCAACTGTTGGGCAAGTGTTTATTGGAATGGTTTTGATTTTGGCTTTTTGTTTCTTGAAAAAGTGACTGGCTGCACAAAGACTAATCTTACATGTGTTACTAGTTTTGATAAACTAATATCTTCTGAGGTCTGATTTCAAAGTCTTTATTTTTGGTGATGCTAAAACCAAAATGGAAGAGAGACTTACTGGCTTGATGCAAATCTCTTAGAATAGAGCATAAATACCTTGTATAGCATTTTTCTGTGAATCAAGGTAGAACATGTCTTTTGTGGATTACTGTCTAATTCCAAGACTTTATTCCTGTAACACAACCAATAGGCTGAATTATGTTTGCTTCTGGATGTTGAAACCTATTTCAGTTTCAATTTTGTGGAGTAATAGAATTTCTCACTGGTGTTGCTTGTGTATAAATCTTTACAACCCCAAAACTAATGGATACAACTTATTTATTCATATTTATTTTTGCAAACAAGACAGTGTCAGACAGCATGTACTAAACTGGTACAGAGAAGGCGATTAAGTGATTAATTTCCTTTGGAAAATTGGACGTATGTGGTTTAAAGGATCACTAATACTTAGAGGCATGTGTTTTGACTGCAGAATACTTTGCTTCCAACTCTTTCTGCTGAGCCTCCCATAAACTTCAAATATAGAAGCAATAAAGTGTATTGCAATAAAAACACTTCATACTTTCCCCTCTCTGTGCAGTGGACATGGATCATGTTGGCTGGACAATTGATTGCAGTGAATTAAAGCTGATCTGTATAGCCCAAGCAAATAATTCAAAATAGCCATTTATGCTGTCTAGCAGTTCCATACTCCATTTTAGTAATATTTCTTATCTGCAGCTGCTAATTAATAGTCTGAGAATCAAAGGAGATAAGCTGGTATCATGAAGACACCACAGAGAGTTCTTTAAATCAGTGTATTAGAATCTTCACAGAAATGAAGGTAAAACATAGTGGTGTGGCATATAGCTAAAGTAATATCCTATTGAACTAAACATTGGGCAGATCAGCTGTTTGTTTCAGCCCTTTGGTCACTGGTTTTAGAACTGGTAGCCATAAAAAAGGCTCTTGGAACACGTCAGGCTTTGCTGACTTACACTTTTTTCCTCTTTACTCCTAGTTAACTTTCTCTACTTCTTCAGGCTGCAAATCAAATTCTCAAAAGTTAGGAACTTCCATGGTTATGATAACACTTAACGTAGCCCCTTCTCCACTTGCAGTCTGATACTGTGCACAACCTCATAACCAGACATTATTTGTATTGGAGGCATGTGCCTCATTCACTGCTCAGGGAGGTCAGTGCGCTTCCCCCAGCAGTTGCAGTGCCCTGTTCAGACAAATTATTCATTTCCTCGTAGATTTCTATGGAATCTGTAACTACATTTTCCAAATTCTTCTGTTGTAACTTTTTCAAACAGGCTCCTGCAAGACCAATGGCTGTTACCCATGTTTTAGGAGACAACATTTTGCAGAGATTTAATGATATGTATTCTCAAATAAGTGTGTAATCTTACAGTGACCATTATAGTGTAGTAGATAAGAAACAGATGTTAAGGGCAGCCTAAGTCTTAACAGTTCCTACTGGTTTAGAGTTGTAACTTCATTAACTTTTTAAACATATTTGATGAGTTTCTTAATTGTTCAAGAACAAACTGAAAAAATTATATGCCACCAGAAGTTAGGATAACTGTTGGACTTCTGCACTGGTTAGATACCATCTCTGTGGTACCTGCCATCATCTGCTGAAATCATAGTCCTCAACTGCAGAAGTTAGAAAACTGCGGAAGGATAGAAATGACTGGAGAATGATTAAAGATATAACTTGTTACAACTGGAAATTGTGAAAGTGCCTTAATAGCACTGGAACAGGCTGCCCAGAGAGGTTGTGGAGTCTCCTTCGCTGGAGACATTCACAACCCACCTGGACACGTTCCTGTGTGATGTGCTCTGGGTCATCCTGCTCTGGCAGGGGGGTTGGACTACATGATCTTTCCAGGTCCCTTCCAACCCCTAAGGTGCTGTGATTCTGTGATAGGCATCTATTTCCTGTTTAAATACCGTCTATAGCTGGAAGTGCCTAACATCTTTTGGCAGAAATACCCAAGAGGTTTAGTGTTGTGGAAAAGGAACCTGTTCTCATATGGTTGGCGAGGTTTAAATATTCCAAAGCAAGTTAAACTGTAATTTTCTTTGCTGTACAGGGTCATGGTGTTGTTCAGATTCACATGCTGCCCTCAGTCAGACCTCACCTTCTTTTTGACAGTGCCTCATAATGCTTTAAAATCCCAACAGTTCTGAGAGATTTAAGTTTATTAAAATCACATGTTCATAACTCTAAATAGGAATACATTTTTCCTTTAGGGACAGAAACGACAGGGCTGTGAAATAAATCTGAATGTAACTTACTAAGTTCATGAGAGCAATCAATTTTCTTACCCTAGGAACTGTTTGTGGCTTCATCCCCAAAATGTGGGGCTTTAAATAATTCTGAGAATGCTATTTCAGTTCTAAAGTGCTGCTCATGTCAGCTTAAGGAAAGTAGAATACCTAGGGCATATGATTAAAAATAGAGATACTACCATTTATCAATGCTCATGCCTCATATGGTATTAACTCATACTGGTTAATTTGGGCTTCTGGTATTGAGTTCTTTCAAACAAGCTGATACCAATAGGAAGCTATTCTGGTAGTAATATTTCTCCTCTCAGAACTGGGACATTTTCCATACCAAGCAATGTGTTGAAGAAACTATTTTGTATCTGAAATATATGGTGCTTGGAGAGTGCTAATTACATTTCCAGTGGCTGCAGCAACCTCAGGGGTTGCTGTTTTGATGTTCTGCTGATATTTTATCATCGGCATTCCAGGTATTTGAAGATAAATCCTTAGACAATACAGTTACACATCCACAGCTTTTTGTTCTTGTCAAAGGCCTTTATAACACTAGTGAAAGTCATGTTTGTTCATGAAAATGTTTGTCAGGACCTGGAGAGCTTCAGGGTCTTAACCTGGACCTTAACTTGCACCTTAACCTGGAAAGGAGCTTTCCTTTTCTGCTCTGTACTTCCCTTTCACACAGTGTCCCTTGAAGAACCTCTGGAGGCAGTGTCACCTATTCGAGCATGTAGTTCTGTGGCAGTTTTGGCCTGGAGATTGATTTTATGATTAACATTAAATATTTTCTTTGTGCATTTAGGCAAAATTCGTATCTATTTGCAAAGGCAGCAGTAGTGACATGACTATTAAGCAAAGCTAAATGACCCTGCAATATGCAGTGGCTTTCACTACATGATCACATAGCTGGCTGTCAGAATTGAGATGTAGAACATTTTGATGGAAAGAAACGTAATGTTATCCAGAGGACTGTTTTTTCCACTGCCTGTATTTTTATTACAGAAGAGTGAAAGGCAGTTTTTACAGCAATGCAAATTAAATTAGTTGCTGTCATACTGTTTTCAACTGGGCTAGTAGCAACAAGCAATTACAACGAGTGGGAATTTAAAATGTGTATGCTACTGGCCATTTTAATTCCCAAGTGGTCTGGTTAAGAATTTCTTGTGCAGAAAAAGCTCCTGTTAGGCTTCAGAGGAAACTCTTCCTGAGCACCAGCATTTCAGCATGTAGCCTGAAGTGATGAAGCTTGGCAAACGTATCCTGTGTTTTGGAGAAATGACAAATCTAAATGGAGATGTTGAGGATAGGAGGTCTGTTACGTGGCACATCAGTGCAGTGTCTACAGATACATTAAAAACATCAGCACTAAGCTGGCAGGAGATATTACAGAAAGTGATTTGAGGAGGTGTAAGTAATAGCAATGGGAAGAAGTTAATTGAAATATAGTAGACTTTTGAGGGAGTTACTTGCATTGGGACTGGGACACCACAGTAGGGTTTTCAGCCTGGTGGTTACCACACTTACCTCACAGTCATAATGAGCATTTAAATTCCTTCAAGGAAAGTCCAAAGCAGGAGATGGGTGGTGAGGGTGGGGGGAATGTGGGAAGGGATAAAGGTTCTTATAAAATTGAATGCAAGAACTTTAATACATGTCCCCCCTGAATTCCAGAGCCCTGTCACCTCACTGTTTCTTGGAAGACCCAAATCTCACACCTTCTACTACCAACTTACCCAGTTGTTCAATCAAGCTGATGTTTCTGCTGTCAGTTAATCTGGATAAAACAGCAGGAGTTGGTGTTGAAAATATTAGTGGCGTATGGTTTGTGGCTACATAGGAAAAGGTGGGAACTGCTTGCTTGGTGGCAAGGTAGGCACCATCCAGAGTTAGTTGGTTTACATTTTCAAAAGAGGAACATTTTGTATTTTAAAAGGAAGGAAAATACTAGAAAAGGGTGAGGAAAGAGTTCTACAATAGCATTTTAAGAGATGTAAATACATACGTAGCTTTGTTAAAAGACATGCTGATTTATCACAGAACCATAGAATGGCTAGGGTTGGAAGGGACCTGTCTAACCCTGTCTCTAGAGCTATTTCCTGACATCTGTGTCTATTTCTTTTTCAAGGGTGTGAAAATCTGGTTTAGATCTCTAGGAGAGATTCAGAACTATAAAGCAGTAATAAAGGCTGAGTAAGAAATGACTGATAAGAAAATCCATGGATATGAAGGGTTTTCTAAATTACATTTGTGCAAGTTATCCTTGGGTAAATGCTTCAGCATGTTGCAGGTTATGGATCTGCCTCCTGACGTTGTTAACCAAGAGAACAGGATACAAATCCTGCAGGCAGAACTAGGCTCAACAGCCTGCCTTTCTTATTGCTGTTCTTCTCTGCACTGGGGTGATGTTCCCAGGACTGGTACTGAGGGATCATCAGGCTGCTTTGCACAGCACTGAAACAGAATCCCTGTATTTGGGGATTTTGTAGAACTGCTTGTTTTCCAAGGTTTTCTTTTCAATGTGTTGAAAATTTAAATCACAAGAAGTTTGCATCAGTTATAATATGTAATGCAGTCTGTTGAGGTGTACCTTGTGACTGATCTCATGTAATCAGAGATGATGACTCAGTGAGCACTTTTAAAATATTTGTTTACTGCCTTTGTAAAGTATCCCAAGAACTTGGGGAGCTGTTACTGCTCAGATCAACCAAGGGGGCAGCACATTGGCGAACAGTTTTTGGCACTTAAGCACATTATTAATGTATGGCTTGGTTGTTTACTTAGTGTTACAAAAATACTTTTCATTCTATAGAGGATACCTGGAAATTATATCCTCTTCCATCTGCCTCTAAACCACCCAAACCTCTAAACTTCTTGAACAGCAGAGGTTGTTTTTCTGAAGAAAGAGTTTGGCATGTGTAAAAGCCTCCTAAAGTAATCCTCAGCAGTTGGTTATTCTTTTTAATTTTTTAATTTTTGTTTTTAATATTATCTAATGGTTTATTTTGATAAAAATTTCAAGATAGGTGGATTTTTACTTTTTTAATTACCTCCCAGTGGTTCTGTAACAGAAACAGTAAGCAAGAAATAGCAATTGAAATAAGATTTACTTGTTGTTTGGATTGATTTTTCTTACAGGTATAAAATTATATTACTCCATTTATGTGATTGAGTTTGTTCTGAAGAGCACTATAAATGAGTGTTCAGAGGCCAAGAGTTGAATATACATAAAATAATGTAGTGTGAGTC
The DNA here is from genome assembly GCF_020740795.1 of Apus apus. NCBI lineage: Eukaryota > Metazoa > Chordata > Aves > Apodiformes > Apodidae > Apus > Apus apus. The sequence continues at coordinate 32,414,976 of NC_067285.1, forward strand.
TTCAAAGTAACCTTTGTCTGTGCTTGCATTACCTTCTGCTCTCAAGGAATTTTTCCATCTTATTGCACCTGTAGTTAGAAATTCCATAAGCCATTCCAGTAGATAGTATCTTCTCCTGAGATGATAAATCATAGAATCATAGAATCCTAGGGGTTGGAAGGGACCTCGAAAGATCATCTAGTCCAACCCCCCTGCCAGAGCAGGGTCACCTAGAGTACATCACACAGGAAGGCGTCCAGGCGGGTTTTGAATGTCTCCAGCGAAGGAGACTCCACAACCTCTCTGGGCAGCCTGTTCCAGTGCTCTGTCACTCTTACAGTAAAAAAATTTTTCCTGATATTCATCTTAAACCTCCTATGCTCCAACTTGTATCCATTACTCCTTGTCCTATCACTGGTCATCACTGAAAAAAGCTTAACTCCATCATCTTGACACTCACCCTTTACATATTTGTAAACATTGATGAGGTCCCCCCTCAGTCTCCTTTTCTCCAAACTAAAGAGACCCAGCTCCCTCAGCCTTTCCTCATAAGGGAGATGTTCCACTCCCTTAATCATCCTTGTGGCTCTGCGCTGGACTCTTTCAAGCACTTCCCTGTCCTTCTTGAACTGAGGGGCCCAGAACTGGACACAATATTCCAGATGTGGCCTCACCAATGCAGAATAGAGGGGGAGGAGAACCTCTCTTGACCTACTAACCACACCCTTTCTAATACACCCCAGGATGCCATTGGCCTTCTTAGCCACAAGGGCACACTGCTGACTCATGGTCATAATAATCCTCTGAAAAAGTACACTTGTCTGCATTAGGACAAGAGTTTTGCATATGAAGGTTTGGCAGATAGGAGATTAGGCTTAATTAATCAATACAGAAAATTGACAAGAAATTGACAAGAAAAATACGTAAAACATTCTCCCCTTTAGTTGTTTAGACAGCACGTTTCCACAAGACAATATTTAATCAGAAATGAAAGGAAAATGGAATGGCATCCTAGAATCAAACTAGGGTACTGTGGTGTCCGATTTTAGGCTCCTAGTCCTTGAAATATAAAATACAGGATACATACTGTGCCTTTTGATTCCCTCTGAATACGAATGTGTCGCGAGCCGGTACCGGGGGGCTACCGGCTGTTTGTTTCCCACAGAATGCCATCTAAAGTGACTTAGGAGCTGCACAGAGAGCTGCATAGGATGAACTCCCTTTTATATAGCCATGTGAGTAGTAAATCATAAAGCAAGCATGAAAACAGAGGTGTGCATTTCTTTTCTCTGTGGGATAGGGTATCTGACCTGGTTTGAGTGAGGATGAAGCCAATTTTCCTTTTACTGCTTTTTTTTTTTTTCCCCTTCAGAGAGCTCCCTTTTAACTAGCAGCAAGTTTGGGGGGGGGGGTATTTTTTTTTTACCAGGACAGTATCAAGAAAAGTCCCTACACACTTTGCTGGAGCCAAAGAAAATATCAGTTTATTCAAGTTGTGTTTAGCCAAGGTAAAAGTCTGAGACAGTGCAGGATCCCTCTCAGCTAGTTAGAGAAGAAAACAAATGGGGTTCAGTTCCTTGCATTAGGGACTGTAAATGCAGTTTTAGTCATCCATATAATCAACAGGGGACTCACGGCTCAGCTCCCAAGATGACAAAACTTCTGAGCTTGACTGGGAGCAAAACTGTCTGGGCAACTTTTAATACACGTGCAAAGCCTCTAAAGTAAGACAGCAGTATTGGTATTTAGGCATGCTGAAGTTATGAGGCTGCTCATTTGGTTTATGGGGAGGAGGCAGTTAATGATCTCCCCTTTTGATCACAAGAACCCTTGTAGCCCTTAGATCCTTTCTAGATGTAGGGATTTGGCCCATTCTTATTATGTGCTTGATGGGTGTGGAATATTGGAAGGAAATGGGATGTGTTGATCTCATAGAGTCTATAAATAGCATTGCAGTCTTCATTATGATTCCAGTTGTTCTGTTATTACCTGTGCTCTGTGTTGAGCAGAGCATGAGTGAGATGAATGAGCTGCTGGGAGAGGAATTCAGGCACAGGGATGGTGCAATCAGTGGATTAGTAGCTACCATGAAATGTGAAATGAGTGTATGGAGCATCCATATATCATCACCACAGATACTTACAGGTGCATTTCCAGAGGTAGTTGCACAACTAAAGGTCCATCATGTAATCATGGATGAGTGGTATTCCTCACTTACATTTAGTATTCCTAATTGCAAGCAGAGTGAGAGAGCTGTCAGTACTTCACAGGGGAAACTGTCCAGTTGCAAGTCAGCAGATACTTGTTTTCAGTGAGGCCAGTTTCATTCTTATCTAGATTGGGGGGGTAATAATTTAGGTCTTACTCCCTTTGACTCCACTATCCTGTTGATTCAGGGACTTAGGGTTTTTCTTTTTTCCAACTGGAAGAACTAAATTTTAGTCATTCTTTTCAGTCATTTTCTTTCTCCATTCTACATAGATTTGTACTCAAACTGTCAGCAGCTAAAAACTCTGCCTTTTGTTTGTGACTGTATCCAGCATTTGGTAAAAAATTGTCTTCGTTTACCATCTCATTGTAATTAGATGCTCTACAGAATAAGATGGATGCTGGAATTTTCCTGCTTGGTTCCTCTAGGGTGCAGAGAAAGCCCTGGTTGTGAGCTGCATAGCTGGATCATACAGGAGCCTGGTGGGTGGGGAAGTACAGAGGGTGAGAGGCACTAAGCAAGCTATTTAAATCCCAAACACCTTGGGATGTTTTAGGCTAAAATGTCAAGCAGGGCAGGTTAAAAGGGAAGGGGATCGGTAAGGGAAAACTCCCAGGTAGTGTTCAGATTGGTTTAATACCAATGCCTGAAGAACACAAAGAACAGCAGGTGCGTGCGTACGTGGATTCTGTTCAGACAGAATCCCAGGCCTTGCAGACTCCAGGTACGTTCAGTGGGGAAGCTCAGGCACCGCCTGCAGCCCCGCAGCGGTTCCTGAGGGGCGGTTTCCCCGCGGGAGGGCTCAGGCCCGGCAGCTGCTGCCGAGGCCGCCAGGGCCCTGCGTGCCCCCTCAGGTGGTGAGCGGCTGTTAGTGGCTGGTCGGTCGCTGAGGGGATGGATGGATGGATGGATGGATGGATGGATCGATTGATTCTCCGTGGGGCAGGGAAGGGCTCCCCCGGGACATGCCAGGGTCTCCCGGTGGCTGCAGGTGGGCAGCGAGGTGGGGAGACCTCTTGTCTTCGTTTTTTTATCTACACGGAGTGTGGATCTGTGCGCTCCTGGGAGGCAGTGGCTAAAGGAAGAAGTGTCACTGAAAGCCTAGCGCTCTGCCCGTTCCCTCTTATCATTCCAACCTTTAAGAACATACCTGAGACAAAACACCACTGGTGTTGCAGAGGGGTAACGTTCCTTATGGTTTCTCTTTTTGTTGCAGTTGTCATAATTTCCAAATTAGGGCCAGTTATCCTTGAATTAGCTCGGTGTGCAAACTGTTTCAGAAGTATTTCAGAACGATGAGGTGGTGTCTGAGGTAGCCTAGTTAAAGGGAACAATCCTGATCCTTAGCAGCTCTACTTCCATGTGAGGGAATTCCATACATAGGATTTCTGATGGACTCCAGGTTGCAGGTACTGAAATCTGTTGGGATTTTCAGGGAAGTGATATGCTATTTCTTTCCTTTACTGAAACATAATGTGCTTAGTATTCAGAAAACATAATGATAGGCATATTATGTTATATTACAGTATATAATATGGTATCATATTATCTGTCATTCTAGTATATAATTGTTATCTCATATAGTTATTATTCTCTTATCCAGGAAGGCATGCTACCACTGTTACATCTGCTGAATCAAGGGCTTTAATCAAGATGCTTTATACTGTCATTAACAGTAATGGAACCTATTTGACACACATTTTCTGTATCAGATCATTTGCATTGATTACTTAAAATTCTTTGGATTCAGATTCTGTTGAATATATATATATCGCTGTGTTCAAAATGGTGACCATGGTTTGCTGTTTTCTGAAAGAGAGGAAAATTTAAGTAAATTCTGTAATGAATACAACAAAGTTCAGAAGCATTACCCTTAAAGGGTAAATAAACTTTAATGTCACTAAGTTGTTTTCTTAAGTTCTCCTAGCAATGCTGTAGTTAAATGGGACAAATTTGCTGAAATATTTAACATAGAGCCCAGTCATCTGCCATGGACATTCACCTATTCTAAACTGTGCCCAGGAAAGCCTTGGTACAGGTGCACATATTTACTAAATGAGAACCAGAGAAGATATGCTTTATACAGCTGGGCATTGTTTTGTCTTTGGGAGAAGGCTGTTGCAGGTACATCAGAGAATCTAAGTGTGCACCTATTGGTGCAGGGAAGATTCTGGACACCTAGGTGCACCTAAAGAAGTGGTTTGTGTGAGATTAAGATAAAATTAAATCTAATTCCAACATGCTGTAGAAGTGAGCCCAAAATCTAGTCTGATTTTGCACTGCTAAGAAGTTGCAGAATATTTTAGCAGAATTTCGCTAAGTAGTTGACAGACCTTCCATACATTTTGCTCGGAATCCACCAGTGATTCTTGCAGGATGAATGTGAAGTACATGCTTTCCTCTCAGCAGTAGCTGAAGAGGCTTAATGTGGAACCTAATCATCTCATCCAGCTGCGACCAAGCAGCCAGTTAGAAGCAGCTGCTTTTGAGAGACAGTGTGGGCAGGAGGTGGAGTAGCTGTGTGATACAGGTGAGAGAAGCTCCAAAAGAGAAAATATCTTGAGGAAAAATAACCATGAAGCAAAGGAGTAGGAACATTATGTACAAATGACAAAGGAAGGAAAAAATGGTCCTTGGATAGAACAGAGAGGAGAGTCCAGAATTAAAGGTTCATTTCTTCTCTCTCAAACAGAAGGGGTAGTGAGAGCAGCAGAGCTGAGGGTTGAAGGATTCCTGTGTCTAAGATTGCAAAGAGAAACTGTGTGCTGCATATGAGCCCTCTGCTCTTTAGATTATGCTTTTTAAACACTGCTTTTTTTCTGCTCTGCTTTCAGGCCCACCCCCTCTGGATGGGAGGACAGGTGATCAAGTAACATCTAAACCTGATCTAGCGGTTTGCATACCAAGGATTCTGTTCTGCTTGATTTCCTTATCCCTTCTCAGTGATGTAAATACAGAGTGCACCAAGCAGAACTTCGGACAGGTAAGTGATTCTGAGCTGGATCAGCCAGGGACACTTTGACAAACATGTCTATTTGGAGAGCAGTATGGGGAGGTTACTGAACTATATAGTCAGTCTGACTCGGATCTTGGAGGAGCACTGAGGAGAAGCTGCCAAACTTGTGATTTTGCAGACTTCATTTACTTAACCCAGCAAATAGGAAGCATCTGATGCATACTTCCTACAGTCTCTATTTGCCTATAACATTTACTCCTTTAGAAAGCTTTTTTGGATGTGCTCTTTATACCATTAAAGGTTCCTCTTTCTTGAAAAAAAAATCTGTCACTTGATCAGAACAAGAATTTGCTCATTTCCAAGACTGCAGGTACAGTATCATGTAGAGCAAGATTGACAGCAAACTTATGCAGACTGTAGCATCATAAAGTTATGACACTGTAATTATTAAAGACTGGGGCAAACAAAGAAGGCATGTCTGTTTAATTTTTCCTCCCAAACCAGCTGGTGGTTGGGAATGCAGTTTGTACTGCGTTTACTTTCTGAGAGGACAGATGTGCTGGATTCATCCTCCACTTTGGAAGAAGTGGTAGCAGTTCCTATAGTTTCAGTAAAGAATTGGAAGGGGTTGATATCTAACTAATAGAAAATATGTTTAAGGAACTACCACACTAAAAGATTTGGTTTATGTTTATAGCCTGCTCAGCGTTTTGCCACTTGCTTTATAGCTGTATTAAGTGCTTATTAAGTCTCTCAGTTTTATGTCATACACACCATCTTTATGATATATGTTTGGGTTTGCATGTGTTCTCTCTGCTGTACACAGTAAGTGTGCATAATCATCTAATCATTTCTATGTAAACAATAAATCACAAGATGAATGGCTTTAACAGTTTGAAAGAAAGTGAAAAATACATAATTTATATAAGGAAAGTCATCTTCTGTAGGAGTTTATAGAGAAGCATAATAAAAAATAAAAGGTTTTCTTGTTTCTAGATATGAGATTTTTTAACAGCCCCTTCTACAGTAACTGGATTTTCATGTTCCTTCAGGGCACTGTTGTATGCTGGTGCCTTACCCGCACTCAGAATTTTTTCCCCTCTATATCAGCAAGAGTGAGGGGAAGCATTTCTGAGGAAAGTACTTGGGACACAAAGATCCTAAAGAGCTGACAGATTTATATAAATTACCTTTGTCATCATAGGTATGTTCTTGAAAGCTCTGAAGTACATCTAGCTGAATGTGACCATGTGAATGGTCAGCCTCTGGATAACCCCAGTGCATTCAGGAGTAATCAGCCTGGGCCCAGCAGTATGACCCTAAAGTGAACTTCCCAGCACAGCAATGGAAGTATCACTGGCTTTATTCTGTTGCTTGGGTTCTGAGTTATGATTGTGAGAATGAGAAAAACCAAAGTGAAGCAATCTAAACAACCACAACAAATTTCCTTTTATTTAACACACTAATCTTGCACTGTATTTATCGGTTCTTTTTTACTCTTCCTGTCTTACTAAACCTAAACTGAAAGATCAGAGGAAAAAAAAAGGGGAGGGAGGGATCAAGTAAGTTTTATTTCACTGAACAGAAGGACAAAAGCTCCCATTTACTTCAGTGGGCACATCTCCTTTTGTGCTTTACTTTGAATCAGAAGTGTGCTCTTGAAGCAGATTTGATCATCACCACTTACTGTGCTTTGTTTCACATCTTGAAGTGGCAAACTGAGTTCCTGTTGAATTAGACTGAAGTTAAGAATGCATTACAGAATTACACCTAATACACTTCACCCTCTATTGAACATTCAAACCATGAGAGAAGGGCTAATATGAAATAAAAATGCTGTCAAATTGATGTAACATGGACATGAAGTTCTCTGCGCCACTTTAATTTTCTAAGTCTTTTCCAGCTAGGTCATGTTATTTGCAAATATAGACATGACCAGTGAATCCAGGATTGCTCTATATATTTTTTGTTTTGAAAAACACCGTGCTCTTTGGTGCTTTAATAGCTTCCTTAAAAAATCTTGACTGTTATGATCTCTTTCAGAAATGGGAAACAATTAAGTGAGATGTAATATGAAATTGAAAATATGCAAAGGAAAGAAACACCTGAAATGAATTTGAGACTGATTTGTCATCTGAGTTTAAAAATACTGTGCATTACAATTTAGAGGGCTCTTGTATAGACTTTGTATTATCAGATATTGCCAATGTGTCTGACTGGTTTAAAATGTAACATTTTCAGGATGCATCTCAGCAGAACCGATTTATCACCATAAATTAAATGTTCTGCTTATACTTAAATGCTAGGCTGTATTTGCATTCTTTCTAATACCATAATAATATATTGTGAAACTTAGTTATTTAGTCTTTGAGGGGTTTTCTAAGTGAAAATTTTAAAGGAGAAATTGGACAGCTCTTTTGTGACTGGGAATGCGAGCAGATACATGGTATGTGGGTTTATGCATATTAGTATCTTTGTGCAGACCTACAGCACATGTCTTTTTAATTGTGACCACTTTAAAAATGTATTATTAGTGATCTGAATTAATTAGAGATAATGTAAAAATCAAGAGCATAAAAAGACATACCACATACCATGTGTTTGCTCATTAGATGTGACAGTAACTCTGCAGGGGAAATTAATATTGATATGTATATTGAAACAGAAATTCACTGTAGAGGAAGAGCACCTGAGCACTGTTTTTCAATAGCATCAATAATTGGAAAATAAAACAGAAATCAATATTAACTGCAACTTCTCATATGCTAAGCATGTTCTGTGGCTCAGTAAGTTCCTCCAAGTACTGTTTGATTTCTCTGAGACAAATGGTGATTCCAGTGATATTGCTCTGTTTCAGGCAAGGGAGGACTCCACAACTGTGTCATTTTTCTTAGCTATCATTATACTACATAATTTGTGGGAAAACTTGGAGCCTGTGCTTTGTGGTGTATAGGAAAGCAGAAGCAGTTAGTATGCATATTAAGCATTACAAAAATTTCTTCATTCCATTTTCTGGCTCTGTTTGTGGAGCAAACAGATCTGTGTCCCTGTTCCTATTTCTGTGCAATTTGTTCTCTCTGGTAGCAAGCCAGCAGTTCTTGTTTACTGGGAGCAGGGCAGTGGGCTGCTGTGCCAAGTATGTACTTTTTTATTTAGTTTTTAGCTCGGTGAATTTAGAATTGTACCAAGATACATATTTAGGTTGCATTTCAGAAGTATTTGAAAATGTTTTGTCAGGCAGAAGTTTGTCTTTTATCACTGTGTTTGGGAAAAGCCCCTGTTGTGCTATTTTAAGGTAAAAAAAATGATCACTAGTTAGTAGTTAAATAGGTAGGAATATGGACTGTATCATAAATTAGTGAAGTGATGCTAATCTCGTCTGGTTACTGCCTGTAAGAAGTGCCTCATCTCCATTGGGATTCTCTAGTAGGAAAGAAAATTAGAGATAATGTGCTGATACAGTTTCTTATCTTTTTCCTCAGTTTCTTTCCTTTGTTCCTACTTCTTTCAGAAACTCCCACTACGAAAGTTCCCATAGTAACACTATGGAGGAATTGTGAACAAACGACCTGCCATCAGCAGACTCCTAGTTCAGATGCAGCTGTGCTGACTAGTGCCTTTGCTGGCTTAGCTCATGGTGGCTGGGAATTTACAGCCTTCTGCTAGCTATGCTACAGTCCTCTTAGGGATTAAAACTTGATCAATTCATGATCAGGATTTTAATTGCCTTGAAGTAAGGTTTGAGGTTTTTTATTTCTTTATGTTTATATAACATCCCTTAGTACCATGGGGAACCTGGCTTTTCTGCTCTGCAGTGGTATTTCTAGCACATGCTGGTTAAGTGCAAAAAATGCTACTATAGTATTGAATAGAAATATAACCTTCTGACTTTTCTCCCCTGTCAGATGATGGCCCATGACCCAAAAGGTGAGGGCAGTTGATCAGAGCCACTACCATTAAAGCACCAGTCTCCTGGATATGAGGATCTAAATGAAAACTTGGAGATGTATTTATTCTGTTAGTGTAGCACAAAATGATTGCTCGCAGGCTTGTCTTCATTTTTGTCCAAAGGATTGTAGAGAAACTTAATGGTTCTTTCATTCTCCTTGTTGTTGGATTGTTGGTTTGTTGTTGTTTTCTTCTTTATTAAAAAGAGAAGCTGTATTCTTTGCCAGTCATGAGCAAGCAGAGAGCCTTATTTATGTTAAGCATAGATAAGGTTATTTGAATTTTGAAATTAAATCAAATTCAGTGTAGTCTTCTGTTTGAGCTTCTGAATGTTATGACCAGCATATATTTTCTTCTGTTCAAGACAAGAAAGTGGAAATAAAGTGATCAGCTGAAAATTTCTATGGTGGACATGAGACACTTTAGTAGCGTAACCAACTGTTACCTGTATTGTCTTTCTAGTAAATTTGAAGGGGTTTTCCTAGTCTTAATAGCAAAACCACGTGTCATATATATATATATTTTTATACATATATATAAAATGGAGTATATCCTTTGTGATCCAAAGGGGTATAGATGATAGAATCATAGAATGTCTTGCTTGGGTTGGAAGGGACCTCTGAAGGTCATTAGTCCAACCGCCCCTACAATAAGCAGGGACATCTCATACTGGAACAGATCACTCAGAGCCCCATCAAGCCTGACCTTGAGTGTCTCCAGGGATGGGGCCTCCACCACCTCTCTCTAGGCAACCTATTCCAGTGGTCCTCCACCCTCATATTAAAGAAGTTTTTCCTAATGTCCAACTTAAATCTACCCTTTTCTAGCTTAAAACCATTATCCCTTGTCCTATTGTTATATGCTCTTGTGAACAGGTCTTCCCCAGCCTTCTTATAGGCCTCTTTCAGGTACTGGAAGGTCACTATGAGGTCCCTCTGGAATCTTCTTTTCTCCAGGCAGAACAACCTCAGCTCCCTCAGCCTGTCTTAATGAGATGTGCTCCAGTCCTCTGATAATTTTCATTGCCCTCCTCTGGACACACGTCAGCAGGTCCATGTCTTCCTCCAGAGCTGGATGCAGTACTCCAGGTGAGGTCTCACCAGGACAGAATAGGGTGCAGAATCATCTCTCTAGATCTGATGGCCACACTTCTTTTGCTGCAGCCCAGGATGTGGCCAGATCACTGAGCTGGCTCAAAATTAGTTTCACAGAAATAGCAAGAGTGCTTAGTGTGTGAAAATGTCTGTTGTTCTTGTGGGGTGTAATACTGACTAGTTGCAGTAACTGGCTTACTAAGTGGTAAATTTGAGACTTCTCTGGCAATGATATTAAACATTGGTTTTTTTAATGTTTTTACAGCAGAAATTACTTTGAGGGGTTTTTTGAGCACTATTGGAGGACAGGCTGTACATTTTGTACACTCGGAAAGGGAGAAAGTTACTCAGTGTTGCCCTTGCTTCCTGTTCATGTCCTTTAATGAGCAGCTCTAATGATCCAACTTATATGTCTGTCATAATCCTAATAAACTGGAGGAGTTGAAACTTTACAAAACAGACTCAGATACTGAAACACAAGCACAGGAAGTTCCACCATAACCAGAGGAAGAACTTCACTGTGAGGATTACAGAGCACTGGAACAGGCTTCCCACAGAGGTTGTGGAGACTCCTTCTCGGGAGACTTTCAAGACCTGTCTGGATGCCTTTCTCAGTGATCTGCCCTACTTGTGTGTGTTTTTTTGGTCCTGCTCCAGCAGGGGGTTGGACTCGATCTTCAGAGGTCCCTTCCAACCCTTAATATTCTGTAATTCTGTGATTCTGCAAAAACACTATTTCATTAGTAGTAAAACTGGATGTAACCTCCACCTTCGCTAATGAATGAGATCATAACCCTCACTTTCTCCTTCCATGCAGGAGGGTGAGGTATAACTAATTTTGGTTAGTGCTTCTAAAATGAACACAGTAGTCTGCAACGTTTTATGGAGGCAGTAAAAATTAAAAAGGCATTATATGTGATGCATATAAATCCATCAGCATCTAGTTGTGATGTGATTGTGTGCAACATTTCATACTGGGTTGTGCTGACGAAGAAAATACAAGGATTTGGAGCATCGCAGGAGAAGATATGTTTGTGCTTGTATGAACATGATACCAGTTACCCAGTTTTTGCTGGGAATTTATTTATAAAAATGTGAACTTCAAGAAAATATTGCATATACAAATCTTTCTAGTAAGGGAAACTGCTTTTACTTGCTGTTTTGAAATTTTCAAACACTGAAAGTTGGTAAATGCCAATTGAGCTCTATATTTTTCATTTTATTCCAACATGTGCTTATTATTTAGTATAATTATTATAGGCATGCTGTCTATTTTATTACTATAGAGTGAGAGCATATACTGCATTTTGCAGTTCAGGTATCAGAGACACTTAATTTTAGAATAGGCAAGTCAATTCAGAAGTAAATACAGTCGTGCTATTGTGCAATACTTTACCAAACCATTTCTTCTTAACCCTGATAAATGCTTTATGATCTATTATATTGACCTGAGGTAACCAGTGCTATTCGTGTCAAAGGAAATGACCGTAAATGGAGAGGAAAACATACGCCAACATGCTGCAGTACAGTTACTGCCTAATGTGTGTTCACAGAGGTACATACCACTCATGCAGCTGGAAACAGTTTTCTAGATTCTGCTCTCTACTGGTGGAGGGCCATCAGGAAGCGTAAAGCAGAATGTTTTGTCCCCAAGAAGTAAGTGAAAGCAGAAGCTGCCCTTTTGAAAAGGTGCTGCAGTACCCCTTAAAGCTGCATTTTTGAAAGCACTTAACCTCAGCTCAGAGTTAATGCTATTTAAGTTCATGGGGACAGGACCAAGCCAACAATGAACTCTACTGAAAGGTTAATCATCTCCACATTCCTAGCTGCCAGCATTGTGCTATAGAGGGGGAAGTCTTACACAGCTGTTAGTTCTGATATATCCTGAGTTCTTCTTGCAACTCTAATAAGTATAATTCACTTTGGACTCTGCTGTTCATAAACCATTTAAGCTGTCCTGTAGCAGTTTCTGCCATTTCTGAATTCACATGGTGAATTACAGAGTTTCTTCAGCTTCAGTGTAGCTAGTCTTATTAGTCCATTTTGTTGAATTTTATTTTTAATAGGGTTTAAGCAGATTTTTTTACTGAGGGAAGAAAAAACAACCCAGCCCAAACTTCCAGAAACTTTATTCTCATTTGAATCTCTTGTAATCATTGCATAGTACTGTGGTAGCAATATTTAATTCCTGAGAGAACAAGGAAGAGTAAGAAGAGATGGTTTCTAAAACCTTATGACAGTGCAAATCTTATAAGTGAACCACTGAATACCTTTTCTCCTTAAGGGCCAACTGGCTCTCACCTAAACTGTCATGTTTTTACATGGTCCTGTAATGGGATCCCTTGTAAACAAACAGTGCAGGGTCCAGCTCTTACTGTTTTTTTTGACCAAGCTCAAATAATGTGGCATCTTTTTGTTCTAGCTGCTTTAACTGATCAGCCACCAGAATATAAAGTAGAACTAAGCAAGAAAATACTTTTTTCAGTGTGTTTACTCCCTCCAACACTCCTTAGTATCCCATCTGTAGGGTGAAACTTGTTTTAATGTCCCCCCCTGTTTTTCCTGTGCTCACTCACACTCTGTGACACATGTGCTCTCCCTCTGTCTCTGAATTCCATCTCCCACAGTGCTGTATGAAATTGTAAGTGCAACAGAAAGAGTTTAGGTACCTAGTTAAGATTCTCTTCCTCTGCATATTGATCTTCTAGGACTCACTGGTTTTCTTTTCTTTGGCCCAGTACTGTTTTCCGAATGGTCAAAGCTTCCTGGTGAGGTTTATGGAAATTTCCTTGTATAAGGACTAGCTTTTTTCTCTATCAGTTTAAGTACATTTGACTATTGCTTCTTAATTTTAATATGTAAGATAGTGTGCTTTAAGAAGGAGAAAACTGCAGCTTTTAATTACTTAGTAGTTGTTTAATTTCCTAGTAATTGCTACAGCAAATTCTGATGGATTGTAGCATATTTACTTTCATTTTTTACCTTATTTTCTTTGTGTTAGAAGTTTATTAATTTGCCATTTGCACTGTCATTCTGAATGAGTTCTCGACCATGAAGTGATCTTGGCAAGATTTTTGAGTTGTCTTTGAAGAAAAATAATACTTGTATTATGTTCTGAAAAAAATTTCATAACTTCTTAGGAAATATTTAAAATAATGACATGAAATGAAGTCCTTTGGTGGGCACTGTTGTGCACTTGTTACAAATGTGAACAAACATGGTGAGGTGAACAAATGTGAAATGAGGACTTGCTAAACACAGTGCAAAGGGCACAGTCTGGGAACCAGTTCATAAAATTCACAGTCAGACACTGTGTTTAAAATAATTCAAGGAAAAGCCATAAAACACTAAAATTAAAAAAACAAAACGCAACAACAACCAAATGAATAAAACAAAACCACAAAATCACAAAAAAACCCACAATAACAAACAAAAGAACAAACCAGCAACAAACAAATGACCCAGAAAGTGAGTGAGGATTTTTCCGTATCTACTGTGGGATCTTTCTACGGGAAAGCTTTGGAAGCTTTCATATAGATTGGTTTGTCATGGTCTCGTTGAAGGTATCATGAATGATGCATTTCAAGGAGAGCCTCGAATTAGTGTTGCCTCAGCTGTTAGTGGAGTGCTGTGATGTGGAGATGGAGCTCCAGGAGCACGCACGACTTCATTTGGGAGTACTCAAAATCTTTGCAGTCCAGAAAACTCCCTCAAGCTACACAGCAAGGCTTGCAGTTTATGTTTCTCAAATAAATTTAGTAAGAATACTGGATAATTTTACATATCAGTAGAGAAGATAACATTCTTCTTATTGTGACTTTTTAGCTGTGGTACAGAAGAGGCTGACAAACATGGGGATCTGTACTTTAAAATCCACATTATCAGAGATAGTAATATGAAAGTCTGAAACTAGCAAACCTTTGCTGAAACTCAGTGGAATTCTTAGTACTACGTGGTAAGTGCTCAACAGAAGGTTGCCAGGAGGAAAACTGGTTAGTGGTGCTCTACTACTTAAGTACTGTAAAACAAGATGAAATAACAAGACCCAAAACATTTTCAAAGAGGATATTGGTACAGTCTCAATGCAATAGTATCATCAAGATTGTGCCTCAATACAGGTGAAAAGTAAATGGTTTGAAGGCACACTTTTTAGCCCAGTATGTAAATGGTACCACAGAGCCAAGTCTAGGGCTGTACACGGTCTTCTGATCTGAAATTTTTAAATACTTCTTTCTCCTCAGATTTAATGCATACAGCAATGCCCAAGCTTATGGTTGAGACAGAGACTCTTCAGTTAGATATTAGAACCATATGGCTAATTAAATTGGTGTTAAAAATGAAATGGAGGCTACTTAGGCCTGATATGTAAAAAGCTGCAGTGATTTTACACTGGTGAGAGATTTGTCTGAATAAACATCTTTAGGATCACAGTAAAATATGTGAAGAAATGTTGGAAAAAGCAATTTAATAAGCTTACTTTGGTCTTAGAGGTAAAATCTATTAAGGAAAAAATTACTTTTGAGAGCAAAGCAAAACAGGACCATAATTTTCAAATTACATTGTTGTTTTGGAATATTAATCTGACTTTCATGTGATTTTACGAGAACTTTACTGGAAGATGCTTCCATTAAGCAGCAATCATGCGTGCCAAGTCAATATTTGTGAACTGTGAAACAGGGAGGTCTGAAAATGGGATCTGTCAATATGCTTTCTAAAGCCTCCACAGAATAAGACAACAAGTTGTAGTTAGCGTCAAGTCAGAGGCCGTAAGTAAGGATGACATCAAAATGTATGTGTATCTTAGAGTATATCAGGATAAAGCAAAAAAGTCAGAGTAGTAAGAAGTGCTTTGCTTGGCAATGATCACTTGACAAATTAAATTATATTTGGGAAGTAGGAAAGACATTATTGTTCTTAATTTCTGTTTTGTGTTAGGATGTTATCCTGTAAATTTATGGTGCTCAGTAGCTGATACTTGTTTGGTATCACAGAGCTTATTTGGTGGTTTGGCAGTGCAAAATCCCAGTTTTAACATGTTAACATGTAAATCAGCATGATACTGATACCGTTTTGATAGAGGGCTTTTGAGATATATCAGTAACAGGGAACAGAGATCTCTAATACTGTTAGAAAAAATTACAGTAATTCAGATTTCTGGCTAGCAGAAGACCACTTCAGAAGCCGTAAGAGCTTACTTAGAAGGAAATGGCTGTGTCTGATTAGTTACGATTGAAAAGGAATTATGGTAATTTGAAAACACTAATAATGATAATTAACTTGCATTCCGGTTTCTGAAATTGAAGATAATCTGCATTGGAGAAACTGAAGATATTACAGAAGCAACTTTGGATGGTGTAAATAATTACAGCTTTCAAAAGCATGAAGTAGAAAGGGGAAGGCTGCTTTGTTGATGGCAAAATGATACTTGTAAATTGAGACTTAATAATAGCAAACAGGAACAGCTACCTTCTTTGTTACTACCTGTCCCTAATAGTTCTTAGTAGAATCAGGTTGTTCTTAAATTACTCTCAGATCTTAATAGCTGCCTCTTTAGCTGGGAGATAGGAATAGGGTTCAGAAATAGCTACAGTACTATTTAATGTTAATGTCTGTTCAGTTACTGAGAACAGTCTCCTTTAGGTCTGTGTTTGTATACCCCTTTTTAATCTTTCCTTATTTCTGAGGGGGCATCATATTTTCAAAAACTTGCTGTTTCATTTAATGTTCTAATTTAGGAAATTTAATCAAGCATATTTTATTAAATAAAAGATGATTGTGGTGGCAGGTATGATAAATCAAACATCAGTTGTTGAGGTAACAAAGCTAGTTAGTCATTTGGAGTTATTAATGCAGTATGTGCCTTTGCCCCTCAAATGCAGCTATAAAGGGATAATACATAGCAAGAGCCATTAAATATTTGAGGTGTAAAGGACAGTACCTATTGCAGTGATAATCCTGATTTCACAACTTCAGGGTTCCACTACAGACACTAAGGCTGATCTCATAAAGTGGGTTAAGAGAGAACTGCTGATGTATTTGTTTCAGTCTAGATTATTATTTCAGTGGTGATTAAAATTAATTGTATTTTTAAAAAAATAGTAGAGTCAGTTATTATTGTGATTTTAATATTACTTATATTGCACTCCATATGGACTGAATTTCAGGACATTGAGGTTTACTGGAAGAAAAAAATTCAGTGCTCAGTTGAAGGTTTATTCACTGTGAGGAATTAAATCACTTGCTAGAAACGATGCTTTGGAAATCAAATCTCTACTCTTTGAGGAAACAGGGCTAAAGCAGGTTTAAACTTTATGTTGCTGCTTCTTGATTGGAATCTAAAAGTTGTCCAGCACAGCTTATGAGCTAGGTACACCAGCTGCAGTAGAGGAAAGGCTCATGCCTTGAGGACTGCTTTGCAGGCTTGCACATCAACATGAAACCTGAAATATTCAACTTGGACTGCTATCTGAGCTTGGTGTGAATTAAATTAAACCAAATAAAAGGTTTGAGTAGAAAAAACTTAACCTATATGATTTTTTTCTAAGTAGTTGGCATTGGGTCTTAATTGTATAAATTACTCCTTTAATCCCTTTTGCTTAAGGATCTGTTTCTTTCATTTAATTGGAGTTGACACTTTGAAATTCTTGAGCAGAAATACAGCTGTGTCTACTTCTCTGCTGATTTCTTGGAATTAATATGAAAAGACCCAATGTCATCTGCAGTAAGGTCTTCTCTTGTCCTCATCCCACTTAGGAGTTCACCTATGTTTGCTGTCACGGCTAGTCTACTTCAGTCTGGTGAGAACATGTGAAGGTTGTCAAGCTAAGAAAATCAGAAATCTGTGAAAAGTCACAGGCTCAGGTGCATGGGATTTGATGTACGTAACCCAGTGCTGCTGAGACAGTGTGTGCAGCCAGCAGTTTCATCATCTGAGCAAATCAAGGATCCTGTATCCCTTGCACTTTCCTTCTAGTATGTCCAGGCACCTAATACATTCACTGCCTGAATGTTCTTTCTGACTGTTGATTGTTCCATTAAGTATTTCAATCTCAGTCAAGTTTTTGGTAGTACTCTCCATCTGAAGCTTTTGGTTTTTAGAGTTTTTCCTACTGCAAATGTAAGGATTACACTTGTTTCTGATTTGGATTCTGAACTCCCCCAGACCACAAGTCCTTACGTGTCTCTGTCCCAAAACTTTAAAAATTGCTTTAATTATGATTTTAATTAAAGTGATCTTTGCTTACAAGGATTTGTTACTGGGAACTGGGGGCAAGGGGACAGATAAGGAAATAAATCAGTAGGTACTAGAAACATTCATGTTCTGTGAAGGTTATGAAACTCTTACTAATTCAGGTAATAAAATCTTTGAGTCTCTTCCTGCCCTCTGTCCTTTTAGTCTGTGTCTGTTCTTCATAATGCTTACTCTGTAAATACTCAAAATGTTTATTGATCACCACTGGCAAACTATTCTAATTAACCGTGAAATTCATTAAATAAGTACATGGGAAACAACCCCATCTGGCTGTAAAAATGAATTTAATATTTGGTAGTTTGTGTATTTGTGATTGCAGTGTAAAACCCACATGAATAGAAAGTGTTTTTTGTAGTGTTCAAGTCTCATCACCAAAGTGTGACTGTTTTACATATTAAGGTTACTGAAAATTATCTTTAAGAAACTGAATCTTAAAAGTACTTATTTGGGTTGAAAGAAGGTTAATGTAGAATTACATTGTTCTATAATCAACAAAGAGCAAGTATACTTTCAAGTCCTGAAAATAATTATTTTGATACTACGTTTTTATTCAAAGTATATTATACTTCAGCCTTTAAAACTCATTTTTTAGGAGGAATGCTCCATTTCACAGTCTAGACATACCCAGAATTACAAAGTTGGAAGTCAACAGTGCATCCATGCTTAGCAGAACCTGTGCTAGGTGCACAATTTGAGTTGTCAGACAGGTAGTTGGAACATAGTACATTTTGTAATGCAAATCAGTAATTGGAATTGTACTTTCATTTGTTTACATTTAATTCCAGGGGTCAGCCATAACCTATGCTGGGGAGAGAAAGAGATCTTGTATTCTCAGGTTGTACAACATGAAGAGTCTGTACAAGGCTTGGTACCTACCTTTCCATGTTTCAGTGCAACTTTTGGAATTCCAAAAGCCAAAAAATTTTGTTTAGACAAAATAGAAATACAGAGTTACAGGCACAAAAAGGTTTAAATCCACTGCAGTAAATGATTGCCACAGAGCTTTTATCTGGTGTAAGTTTATGTAAATATTTTTATTTTTCTGTAAGTTGAATTCTGTTTGAAAATAGTGTGCTAAAAAACACTAATAAAGCAGACAGTGAGTGGTTAGTTAATTTAATTTACAATTGCAGTTTTAACATAACTCAGTCTTGCTCCAGTATAATCTCAATTTAACAATGTAAGATTTAGCAGAAGGGAGAGAATTCCTTTAAAAATGTTCATGGTCTGACAAGGCCTCTAGTCAAATGTAGCAGTGAAAAAATCCTACATAAAGAATGCTAAGAAGACATTAAAACCAGGCAATAATAGAATGTTTGTAAGATTTCTTTGGCAAGTTATCTTCTGCTACTGGAAAAAGTGGTGAAGAAATACAGCTGAAATGGGAAGTGCTTCTCTTTAAGAACATCAGCTAAGAGGTAATTGAATGGAATTCGATTTCTTGAGGAGTGAGGCATGTGCTACATTAGCTTGAGTACATCTTTTTTCTTAGGATAGTTTTTGTATTTCAAAGCTGCAGTAGCATTAGTCATTAAGTTGAAGGTTTAAGCATCACCGGGCTGAGGCTAATACAGTTCTTTTAATTTTGCCCTTTGTTTAGTTCAGTATCCAGAAGGATTCTTTATTCTGAAGCCATGTTTCTGTAGAATCAGTGTTAATAATTGCTGGGGCAGCTCAGTTGATTGACACTAGCATGAGTTTTGCCTCTTCCTTACATGCTTATATATTCCGTCCTACTTAGCATTTCATTCTTAGTTCCAATATTAGTCTTTTTTTCCCCGAGCATTGACTCAATCCTTTGTTTCAACTTACTGTGTTCTTCCAGTCTTTCTTCACTGTTACTCATAATCATAACTCATTTTCTATGTATCCATAAATGGCTCTAAAGGACAGGCATTTTTAATAGAGGACATTTCAGAAGTTCAGATTAATGATTCATGAGTGTGCAGGTGAATGCCAAATTGTCAGGTTACTGCTCCAGCAGTCCACTGCTGTGGTCTAATATAGATTTCAAACACATGGGCCCAGTGCTTCCAGCAAGATGACTTCATAAGGCCATTTGATTACTTTAGCCATTCCAATTTTCTAAAGTGGCAAAAAAAAATACTAGTTTTTCAATTTTTTTTCCTTTTTTTAAACTGAGTAATTATTACATAATTTTTATCACTTAACTTAGAAGGCATTGTTTTCAAGAGAGGTCTACTTGCACAGTGTCACTAGGAAATGCTATAAACCCCTATTAAAATGCAAATACTGCTGGATAAAAGACAGTATTGGAAAAAGCAGGACTCATGGATTTAAAACACATCTGCCAGCTGAGATTTATAGCGTGGGTGTGTACAGACTACGCACTTTGTTCTGCAGACCATTAGAGGTGTGCTGAATCAGGCTGTCGTGACATTTGTTGATAGTGGGAAAGAACTGAAGGCCTGTGTTTCAGTAACTCATATTAGAGTTTCAAGCTGAACCTCGCCACAGAACCACAGTTGCCGTAGACTCTCCCTGGGAACTTAGCATCTTTCTTTGTTAGGAGAAAAAACACAGAGGAACTAATAAAAGATATGAGAGTGAAAAAAACAGCTTGTTCCATAGAGCAGGTGCTTGAGCAGTGTTCAGTAGCATATCTTTGACATTCTATGATGTTCACTAGATGAAAGAATATTTAATTTAAAAATTACCATTTTTGTTTTTTAATTTATCTACATCTGTCAGAATAAAGCATCTCTACCTTTTAAGAACCAAAAGGCAAATTCCAACTAGCAGAAACTGAGCTTGGTTTCTACACAAAGCTACTAACTCTTACTGAACTAGTTCTCTGCACAAAGGCAGAGAATACTATCCCTCATGGTAATGTATCACAATTTTTAAGGGTAATTATCTAAAGTTTTAACTAAGTGCATTAGAAATACTAGTAAGGCATCTGGGTATATATTTAGGCATCTAAATACCTTCAGATAGTAGCAATAGCAGACAGTTAATCTGTGTGGATGATCTGGAGACAGAGGATGGTAAACAATATACTGTAACACTACAGTAAGTTGTACACAAGTGTAGTTATCAAAACCATATTCTTTCCTTGCAAGGTTCTGCACTGAATAGTGGGGCAATGAAATTAGAGTTTCATGCCTCACAAAGACACATTGATTTTGAGCAAAACTGGTAAAAAATAAAGCAGTTTTTATAATGCTGATTTTAGACTGAAGTACACAATGAGAAAGTAGCAGTACCCCATCTCTGTTGGGAGTTACTCAGCAGTGAAAGCCTTTTGCAAGTACTGCTCCTGTTGTACATATTGACTGTTCTATAACACACTTTGAATTTACATCAAGAAAACAAAGTGTTAAATATTGTTGAGAGAATCCACATTAAATTAATACAAATGGACTTTTTTGTCTATAGAGAGAACTATAGATCAGAGGTTGGCAAAAATTTTGCCACGTGGATTGGTAGACCTTCTGCTGAGTTATAAGGCTTTCAAAATTGCATGTGATATAATTCTCATCTGTTTTCCACAAAGCTGTGCCTCTCAAATTATAGTATGGGTCAGCAGTGACCTAACAACACTGAAGAGAATTTTTTGTGATATCCTGATCTGTGCACATACCTTGAACATTTTTGTAGCTGCATCTTAATTCGATTGTGATTTTTATGTTCAAGTTTTGTACAAAAAAACATGCTTGTAAGATGAATTCCTTCTCACCTTCATTTTTGAGGAAGAATATGGCAATTAGATTGTCAGGTGAATTTCTAATGTTGAAAAGAAAGTTGTATAGTTTGGGATTTGAGAAGTTTCAGACAGTATTACCAGGCATATTTACAAGGCTGCAAGTAATTTTCAGTGGGACACTTACTTACCTGGCAATCATTACCTGTGTTAATATTAGTTAAGCACCAGTTTACCAATGTAGTAAATCCTGAATTTTAAGATTGCATTGAAGTGCTTCTGTGATTAAGAACAGAATGAATTAAAGCTCTCATTTTTTTTGAGAATGAGATACCTTTTCACCAAAGGCCAGTCCCTTCAATAAGAAAGTATGCTCATGACTTTGCATAGCTGCTTAATAATTGAAGCTACTAAAATTGGTGGACTCTGCATGCAAGAATAGGCTCACCTGAAACTAACCATCCGTGATCTGGAAGGGAAAAGAATGTTAGCTGATGTGCTGCATTTCAAGAGGATCTTAATTTTATGTGCATACCTACATTTTTCCTACTTTATATTTAACTTTTTACCTTTTTGTCTGAGTGTGGACTTCTAAGATGAAAGGGAAAACAGCAGAAATGTTAAGATTTATTTTCTGAAAAATCTCCTTTCTTTTTCATAATAAGGTGTTTTTAGCCCTTGACTCTTTGCTGATTTGTATTATAATTTGAGAACTCTCAACTACTCTCAGTGTATCATATCTGTAATAGAAAATTTTGTGACTGCATTACATTTTGCTATTTTGCTGGATCAGGACCGCCTAATTTAATATATTGCCTTATTGATACCTTTTTAAATTTAAGCAAATTTCACCAGTCCTTCCTTGTAATTTATGTTGCTACTTGAAAACTTTTGCTTTTAGGAGTTGACTTTCAGATAAGAGACCACCTCAAGACCACCTGTGCACAATTGCAGTGACCAAATATGCTTATGCATCCAGGATTTCTTCACAGATTTCTCTCACTTGGCCTGCTTTGCTGATAAAACTGCTCCTGGTTCTGTCCCTGAGCT
The DNA here is from genome assembly GCF_020740795.1 of Apus apus. Taxonomy (NCBI): domain Eukaryota; kingdom Metazoa; phylum Chordata; class Aves; order Apodiformes; family Apodidae; genus Apus; species Apus apus. Next base: position 32,437,128 of record NC_067285.1, read on the forward strand.
CCTCCACTGCCCTTGAACATGCATGCCCATATACTTACCACTGACCTAGATGGTGCTTTGGAAAATTCCCCCCTCACATAACATGTTGGAGAAATTGAGAAACAGAAAATTTTATTTTTGTCTTGACTGATAAGATGTCGGTTGCTGTGCCTGTTCCATTGGAAGTTGTTGACTAATTTAATTGTCTAACCAAATTTCTAGAACTTCGATTATTTTCCTCCATGTGTGCCATATTGTAGGGTTTTTTGGTTTTAATCCCCTTTGTTAAACCACTGTGAAATAAAACTGTTTTGCTCTCCATAAATTTCTGCTTTCAGGAATGTTTATGAGCAGATGTCATCATTTAAACTTCCCATCAGTACCCTTATAAAACTGTTACTTACTTGCCTCTTAGTTTGGCACTGACGTGCATCTAACCACTGTCTGTTTTAGAAACGCTCACTGGGTAATAAAGTTGCAAATTTAAAAGATTCTCAAAAAATCTTTGTCAGCCTTAGTCGATTTATACTTTTTTACTTAGTTTGACAAGATGTCTGTAAAAAGATAATAGATGTTTGCTTACTATGACATTTCAAAGTCTTTGAAATTAGAAACAAGCCTACATAGCCATGGCAGTCAGATGGCAGCTCATTTCTTTAAGCAAAATAAGTTTGCGTTCAGACCATGCTTACTAAACTATGCACACAACATTTGTTTATTCAATTTTGAAGTAAACCTAGGGTTTTACTGGCATGTACAGTGCTGTTTAAACCCAGCCAATTGTGCCACTTCCAGCAAGGAGTAGATGTTTTTTGAGCAGTCATACTCCATGTGGTTGTCTTGGCCACTTCATTTTATTAGTTCTGAAACTTTTTACTAAATTCTAGGATGCATCTTTCCCACTTATTTTTTGTTGACCAATTACTATTTTAGTTTATTATATTAGCTTATTACCCCTTTTTTTTTTTTTTCCCAATATGGGGTTATTATAACATTTTGAAGCCAGCATGGGCCACTTCTGTTAAGGAAGTTGATGTCATATCTTGTGTTCATGTGTTCAGCTTTTTAACTCGGCTTGCCCATACACGCAATTTGATTAAGGGATGTTCTTGCTGAGAATTCTAGATCTTCTGTCCTTCCACATCTCGTAGTCTGCTGTGGCCAGGGTTGTGAAGAGACAGGAGATAATGGTTTGAATATTAAGTTTCAGGTGAACTAGAGCTTGGGTGTTATGTAAAGTATGAGAAATAGTGGCTTTAGGAAGTGGGTTAATTGGTCTGTATACACGTCTAAATCGCTCTCATCTGAAATAAGAAACTTCTTCCATAAAGACCTAATTTCCTTGTTTTAAGTATCACTTTAAAAGAAAATGTGGTACTTGTTCCTGAAAGAGCGTTTAATATTTTAGGGTTCAAAATTGTACTTTTCTGGGTATTGATGCTTATTTGCATAATAACAGTGTTTTGCTGTGAAATAGGCTTTCATTTTTTTCCTTGTTGCCTCATGTTCTTTTGACTGTCTATATATACATGTAGACTAAGGAGGAAGACAAGACAGCACTGAATTATGCTTTAGTCAGCTGTTTTGTAATGCCTTGATTCAGTTTCTCATTCTGAAACAGCTCACTGTCATCACTTTCAAAGTCATTTAATAGCTATACTAGATCTAAATCAAAAGTGATGTTCATATTTTTACTTGGTAGTTGTACAAGTCTTGAGTCAGCATTGGTTGTGGATGAATGCACATATTATATATAGTGGTTTGAACCTACCTAGGAAACTGTTAACTGCTTTCACTTATGACAAAGAACAGCAGCTTTATTTTCCTGTGTCTGCTGGAGGCCAGTGAGGTGTCATCATTTAACTGTTAGTGTCTTATGCTAAAATTTGGTATAGTGTTTAGTAATCAGTAAAAGCAGTCAGTAGAGCATTTAACCATGTGCTTCTATGGCAATGTATCATATTAAGTATGGTGCTGTATTATTCAGTGAGATCAATGTTATCAGGAACTCGGGAAAAAAGGATCCTGGAAGATGCGGTGATATGAAAGGTGAGGAAGTAAATAAGGAAAGCAGAAAGAGCAGGGTAGCAGCTAGGGTAGCAGGCAAGTAACCTGAGGAAGTTACACTTCAAGGGAGGAGGTGAGGACAGCAATAATAATGAAGTAAGAGGTGGTACAGGTAAAGGGAAAGCTTGGTCATCAGTAAATCTGAAAGGACAAAATCAGGGATAAATGCTTCACTAAACTAAGGGGAAAAAACATTGTTCTGTATTATGTGAAAGGAGTGGTGGACACGTGCAAGCTGAGTGCCCCTTCTCTCCTGTATTTTATATTAAGACACTTCTTGCACTGATTCGGTCTCAGAAACTGATAAAGCAGAATACAGAAGACAGGCCATTAGCAGGAGAAGCAGTGGCTTTCTGTGTCTGGAAGCAAGTGGAGTTACTAGTCTGTCCTGTAGGAGGAGTCAGGAATTCTTCTGCTTCTCCTTTTTACCTGTTTCCCGTGCCCCTCTACCGTTTTTTTTTTTCGGTTTTTTTTTTTGTTGTTGTTGTTTTTTTTTCTTGAGTTTTTTGTTTGTTTGTTTTTTCTTCACTTTGTGTGGTGCATGGTGCTCTGTGAGGAACTGGAAGTTATTCACTGTCTAGCCTCATGTGAAGTTGCAACCTGAAGTCAGTTTATTAGCTGACCCTGGACCCTTCTCATTCCTGTCTTAATTTTGCTACATCTATGCATTAAGTCTATTCTTAAACTTAAGTTAGCTGTGGTTGTTTTTTCTATCCTTTTTCTTCTCCTCTTACAGAGATGTTGAAGGTTTACCCTTCAGTCTGGTTGCTGACATTATGTAGAGTTCATCAAAGGTCAGTGCTGAGGTGTTCTTATGTTAAGAACATGTAAGAATGGAAAAAGAGCAAATTGTTTGCATTTGCACACAGTGAAAACAGGAGGTGAAAAGGTACACAGACTTGTCCAGAGGCTGGGCAAGTAATTTTTGTGGCTTTGGTGTTTGAAGTGGGAAGTAGTGAGTCTGATAGAAAAGAATTAGGTTTTTTGTTACTTACTGCTTTGTAAGTATTCACAACTGTACCACTCTCTTTCAAACCTAAATTGTGATGGGTAATCTAATCCCAAAGTAAAGCATCCAGGAGTAAGTTAAATTAGAACACATGAAATGTTAGTCAGATCAGGAGGACAGTTAAAGTACTGAGAAGACTAGCCCCAGACTTTTGCTATATTGTATATTGAGAAATGAGGGAATGGTCTAAAAGGAAAAATGAATCCTGAATCTGTTTTATTAGAAAAAGAAGTTATGACTAACAATAAAAGGGTATTTATTTTTCTGTGAAGGTACAAATGTATTTTAATTCCATTTTAAGTAGTGACAATGGGGACAGAATGGGAGAGAAGGTATACTTAAGATGTATGATAATTTTAATGTACACATTACTGATTATTCTGCTGAAGAGAGCTTAAGTGACACGTGAAGTCCTTGAGGTAATTCTTCTCACTCCTGTTAGATTATTGGTTCAATGATTGGCCTTGAGCAGCTGTAAAAACTCTGTTTTACGTTCATTTTATTTTAAAAAGTACTGTGATTCTAGTCTAATTTTGAAGATCTCACTGGAACTCCCTGAAGAGAAAGGTAGAGGGAAGTTACAATAAGAATAGAGTCAAGTCACCTAGGATTTCAGTCCTAGGATTTCAGAACATGTGTGCTGCTTTCTGTATTTTCTTAATAATGTGAAGTCACTTATTTTTCTTTGATTGGTATTATGGGATGTATTTATTAATACTGATACGATTTAAACAATTCTATGCATCCTTTTACCAGGCAAAAGTAGAATACTTGAACATTTAGCAATTACTTGAATGATATATAACAGTTCATGTTGTGTTTACTTCAGAAATTTTTTTCTTAATTCATATTTGCATTATTTTTTTAATGTACAGTACTTTTCATCTTCATCACTTATCTCTTGAGAGTGTACTGCTACTCATCTTTTCACTTGTGTGCTCTCCAATATAATTTTTAGATTAGGTAACAAAACATAAATCACTTGAAAACGCAAGCAGCTCAGACAACTCATTAATATCTTGGAAGGTAAAGAAAGAAAAAAACTTTTATTTTTTTCTCTGACACAGCACTCCATTTTTTAGTAATATTTTACTCTACCTTCGTACATTTTGGAAAAAACCTACTGAATTCAGATAAGGTGTCTTCTGTTGGGTTGCAGTTTCATGATGACTTGAGATCAATGTACTTGGCTGTCAAACAGGACAGCAACAGGGGTTACTGTCATACAGGACTGTCCTCACCTTTTTGCTTCATCTCTTTCACTGACACTTTTGTGGTTGTGCAGTCAGACAGTTCAGGGGACTGATTGGGCCTTAAATCATAGTGCACTACAGATCCAGCCAAACAAAACTCTAGTGTACAGAGTAGGAAGCTGGGAACAGGACTGCCTCATTTGGCAGCAGCCCAAGTTTATGTTGGTTTAACAAGATCATGAATCTGCCATCTGAGATATTTATTTAAGCCTTCACATAATATTTCATATGCTTTTCTTCAGGTATATTTATAATTTTATTAAAGGTAATAAACTTGTTTACATCTTGAGTTGACACACATCTAAGTGCTGCAGGGAGGCTTAATTTTGATACACCTGGGAATTCCAGTAAAGCTTATTGGGTTTTAGTTGCATTTACAAGTAAACGGATGTCAAGCTTTGAAAGGTAACACAGTTCACTCAGATCTTGCTTTGATCTTGTTTGGTTTCTGATGTATAGGTGGTTGTGTTTACCAAGTTCTGTTTTCCACAACTGCATGAATAAAAGTGCTCTTTGGACAAAGCTAGACCAATAATGTGCACATTCTCTAATTTTTGCTTATTATGTAGTCCCGTGTAGGCTGTTGAAGTTTTCCCAGATGGTTGAGCTGTTTGCTCAGTAGAGACCATAGGGTGTAGATGTGGCCATCTTTATAATTAATAACAGTTAAGTATGAAGAAAGCAAAAGTCTAGAAGTTTATTTTACTGTCTCCTACTTTGTCTTAGCAAAAATAAGACAAATGACATCATAAGGTCTGAAGCTGTAGAAGCAGACTTTGCTCTTAACACCTTCAGACATGACACCTTCTGTCTTAAGATGGTCCAGCTGATGTACAGATTCATAAGCTTCACACATCTGTCAAGTACACAACAGTGTATGTGGAATACATTATTTTATTCATTCTGCATCTGTACTTGCCTCCCTCCCTTTATATTCTTTTGAATTTAGTAAGACTTGGATATAATCTGATTTTTCTTTCTCGTAGAATTTGTGCAAGCCTGGCTGTGTACTCTGATCACCAAAGTAGTTCTCAGTAATATCCTGCTGACTTGTAATGTCAGATTTTCCAGGGGGACTGTCCAGGTGTTTGTATGGCTTTGTATCTTCATAAGTGGTTCAAATAATTGAGTAGAAAGTATATGTATTATATTTGACAGTAACATGCAGCTGGGAAGAGCAGAACAGGTCCATGACTGAAAAAAAAGTCATAACAAATTGAAGATATGGTCTAAAAGTCAAAGCCACAGTTCTGTCAAAAGTGTAAATGCAGTTGAAATTTGTCAAGCACATAAACAAGAGGATCTCATAGCTGAGGTTCCCAAGCTTAAGAGGAGTCAAAAATACTGTGTGGTTTTGCTGCATTAGATATGTAGTGGTAGCATTTGTAAGACATAAGATACATACAGTCATCTCTCCAACTCAGCTTAGGTAGAAGCATATTCCCAGTTTGAGGATAAAAAGTCAGACCACATGCAAACCATTGGGAGAGAGGGTCCAAAGGAGAGTATAAGAGTAGCTCACTTACTTGCATTTTCTGTAATTCTTCAAAGATAGTTAATGAAGTTTCTTTTACCTGAAGAAGAAAGAGATAAGAAGGTGGAGGAAAGTAGGAGGAGAATTTAAGTATCTTAAAGTCTGTAAAACGCTAGTTTCTAGTGGAAAAGGCACTACATTTTCCTACATATCTGTAGTGTTTATGTCAAGAATCATGAACTTTCAGGAGTAAAGATTCACGATAGACAGAGATTTAAAACTTTGTCTTGAGAGGACACAGAAGACCGTGGAATGGATTCACTGGAGGAGACAGCAGTGTATCCATAATAAGCAAGTTTTAAACAGTTAAGAAAGTGTCAGGCAATAGTGGCTGGGAACTGCTAAACCTGCCTTGAGTTCAGGAGGTGGCCCAGTTAGTAGGGTTCTTTTCTGCTGTATGACCCATATAAGTGTAATGTCAAAGCAATTTTTTTTTTCCAAACATTAACTTTGCAATTTATCTAAAATACTCATCCAGTCTTCATTAGTGTCTTTTAGAACCACTAGATACTGGTTCGTGTAAGTATTTTTTGACAACAGGAGAATTAAGTTAACGTGACTTGTCTTTCTAATGAAGCTTGGATGTGATACCTGTGAATCACGGATTGAGATCAGTGTCCTGGGAAATTTTCAGGATGGGAAATTTTCAGGATGGTGCTTTGTCATGCACTTTTCACCTGAATGGGATTTTCCCTGCATCCTTTCAAACTGTGAACCTAGAAACAAACGGATGGTCATCCTTTATGAGAAGAGGAATTGCTCTTTTTACTGTCTTAATAAAACCAATAAATCATTATTCCATTACAGCCAATGTTCCATGCTTATTTTTGTTATACAGACCACTCCTACTTCTGTTAACAGATCCTAGCTGTGTTTAGGTAGGCATTTTAAAAGTGTAAATGCCTGTTTGTACACATACATAACCTTTCCTGTTTAAAAGCCCTCATTTGAGTAATGAGCAGAATGTCACCTGTCAAATATCCTTTTTGCATAGATTTCCACACAGCATGATCCAAGAATCTACTTTCTGGCAACATGCAGTATAAAGGAATCAAAAAGCCACAGCAACAATGTTGTGTTATAGGGGAAAAAAGATCAAGGATACTGCTAGTAGGCTGAATCCTGTTCTTCTAATAGAAGATAATATGGGTTTTTACTGTTAGGGCAACAGATTTAATAAACTGGTTTATGCTGATAAAAATTGTAACAAAAGATACTAAAAAAGCCTGCATAATTGAGATGCTGTCAAGTTGTTATGGAACACTTGGACATCAAGTTTAGAAATGAAAATTCAGCATGTGAAATGCAATTGTATTCTCTTAATAAATGCAGAGCTGCATAATCCTGTCTCATTAGCTGTGAGAACAGGCTTTATGGGGAATGTCAGTTCAGGCAACTACAATGCAGTACAGTAGATGGGTCCATTACTGTGTAGACAGGCTGCCTTCTCACAGCAAAAGCCGTCATGAACCTCTGTGCATTATCCTCCTGGAAAGGAGTTGATTTCTCTCAGAATTAAAAACCCTGTGACTTTGGAAGAAAGATAGTTATTCATTCCCCTAGAAAGCATAGCAGGTAGAGTATTTCCAGCAAAAGAGGTAAATGACCAAATGATCGTTTTGCACAGAATTCCATGGGAATGCTTTTCAGGAAGCCATTTTAAGTTCAGGGTTTTTTTTGTTGGTTTTTTTGTTTGTTTATTTTTTGTTGTTGTGTTGGTTTTTTGAGGGTTTTTTTGTTTTTTTAAAAAAAGCCCATATTACCTAGCCTCTTCTTCCAAATACAGAATGTTTGAAAAAGCAAAGGCACTCCCTAAAACTGCTTGTTTTCATACAGTGTCTTTACAGATAAGAGTTAATGAATTTGAGGACTGTGTTTATGTAATGCGAAGACTTTAGATCACCATTCTGGATAACATGGGTGCCCAGGATTATATCAGTTTTTATTTAAGATGATGTTTACAGAAATGCTTAGTTGTAATTTCTTAGGTTGGTTTCAGTGGAGTTAGTGAAGCATATGTTTGCTTCATTTCCTCTGTGGGAAGTGCTTTACCAAATCAGAAGTGTAGGTATTATGCCACGGATGAAGGACAAATATGCCCTTAAAAAGAAGCATAGGAAGCAAGGTGTTTACAAAGAATGTTCTGACAGGTGGAAGGAACAAAATTATTGCTTTCAAATGCTGTTCTGAAATAACTTTCAGAATGGGTAAGGAGAGAAGTTGGTTTCCTAAGATGTATTCTGAAGGTGAACAGTTCATTGCAAACCAATTGCTACACTGGTTTAAGCCTTTTATTTTGTTTGCAAACTGTTTTACAACAGACTTTGAATTTTACAGTTTTGTTTTGAGTTATTCAGCAAATGCTTAATGAGAACAAACTTCATCTTGTGGATTGCTTACTAATTGTGTTTTCCATATGTTTCAACTTCTCTGTTGAGGGATTGCATCACTTTCATCACATGCTCGAGGACTGGTTTGTTGGTTTTTTTTTCTGGAAATGATTGTAAGTGGCATAGCGCTAGGAAAAAATATGGAAGCACTAAAATCTGTACTTTCTCTGTGAACTGAATGTTTGAGACCTGGCATCCTAACGGTTCTATAGAACTTTGTTTCCTGTATATTTTGAAAAGCACATTTGTTTACAGCTCTTCCCTCTAAAAAGTGTTTTTATTAAAACCAGCCTGATGGTGGTGTTAGCAGCTTTCATCTTTATGTGGGGCTTATGCTTTGTCAGATACGAGCAGAACAGGAAGAACAGCAGAACAGGACATGAGTCTACCAGTCTGTCACAAAACACGAACTGTTCTTTCTCAAGTGAAGTCACACACAGAAATCCATTCTCTTCCGTATGATTAGAAACCAGCCAGTGTGGGAGGTCTGTCTCAAAAAATTTAACTGAAATTTTAAACATACATCTTTATGTATGGAGTGAACTTCTAAACAATATTGCCTGGTCCTTTATTATAGTACAAAGAATACTTAAACATACAGACACAGTTTAATATTGTAACAGGAACATCTGTAGGAAATGATTGGTTTTTCTAAAATGGAAAAAGTATGATTACTTGAACCCTTCAGGTTTCATGTACTCAAGCTTTTTCTGTTTCAAAACTCTGATAAGATGCTTTGAAACTTTAATTTACATAAGTTCTGTACGTGAAAGAGGCTGACTGTAGGATCCTCCATAGGTAAAGAGGATGAGTGTGCTGAGCAGGATGACTGTGCTTGAGCCTTGTCTAAAGATGCACCTAAATAGCTTTGAGTGAAACTAGGAAGAGGACTTCATATCAGCTCAGAATCTTTCTGCACAGATGCGACTAAAATTTATCTTAGATTCCTGCACAGAAAATCTGAAGACGACTCAGGTCTGAGTGAAGTGACTTAAAGAAAAAAATTTGAAAGTCAGAAAACAGACTGTTTTGGAATATTATCAGTGCATGTCCATTCTTTTTGTCTATTTTTTTTAATCTAAACCTAGAAAAAATCCTCTTGTTTGTTTAAAGAACTAGCATCTGCTCAAAGTGCCATCTGAATGTCTGCCCAACTTTGATCCATGCAAATCAACAGAAGGCAGCAGAGCTTCTGTAAGACCCATAATAGCTCAAGGAGCTGAAGACTGACTACACGTGCTATATTAGCACCCATTGGTGAAATGCCTGACAGAAATGGCAGCCTCTGGGGAGAAGGCATTGATTACATTGTGTCCCGTTCTTCTTATCAATGATGGCCACTCATGCTAAGATTATAGGAACTTGGTAAAATTTTAAGAGAGCATTTTGGTTAGAAATACTAGTTAGGGCCAGTTTATCGACTCTCGGAATATTTCAGAATTTCTTGGAGGTTTTAGTCCCAATTTTTAGCACATGGTATTTTTAACACATTCAGCATCTTTCCAGGGTGGTGAAACTTGACTTTCAGCTTTTCTTCCTTGCCTTGGCGATGTATAATCCACATAATTCTATTTTATAAGTGCACTTTTATTCTTTGCATTTTCTGTTCCAAGTGAAAACTCAGAACTCTTGCTCTTTAATACTGTGTTTCTATAAGCAAAAAAGTTAAAACCAGAAACTGCTTATTTCCAGGACCCACATTCTTTGTAGTTAGTAGATTGAAGACTAACTTCTGTGGCAATGCAAATGCTGGGAAAAGAAATAGTGCAGTACTTTAAAATCAAAATGAAAGCAGAAGGTTTTTTTTTATTGACCTAAATTATAAAAAGGAAGATACACACAGAATATAATGTTTATATAACTGTTTTGTGGGTTTTTTTCCTGTGTTCAGTTTGTTTCCTTAAAATTTAATATGCTTTAGTGCTTTTGACTGACAGTGATAGCTTTCATTACTTTTGTCTATCTAGTGAGACCTGAGGTCTGAAAATTTTGATGAAAGAATAGTTCTGAGATGCAGCAGCCCAGCTCTGAGAGCCCTTGGGATTAGTGGAAGATGCTGCTTAAGGTTAAATATTTAAACTGTCATGTGTCTGAGTTTAGATTACAAGAAAGGAAGCTTTCCATGTGGATCTAAGTTGCTGTACAGCAGTTTATTAAAGTTCTGGAAGATGGTGTAACAGTAATTTGCATGTAATCTCTCTTTCAGAATGTTTTAAAACCGTTGTTTTAATTAGAAGATACAGATCTCTCCACATTTTGTTTGAATTTCAGATTTCATGTGTGTTTCTCATAGAATGCCAGGTTGGATGGGACCTCAAGGATCATCATACAAATATGCATAGATACAAACAAGCATCATGTGAATATACATAAATGCAAACAAAGTATAAATGCACTCACATGTGGGCATTAATGTTGAACTTCATAATTACCTGGCAAATTCTGTGGGTACAGCATCATAGAATCACAGAATCTTGCAATGTCAGGATTAGAGAGGACATTATTTTGGCACCAGAGTGCCAAAAGACATGGTTGTATTGTCATTTGGTGACTGGCCTAAGTAGAGGAATTTGTATTGGTTCAGCAAGATACCGAATCTAAGCTATCATCATATTTTACGTAACTTAGCTCCTCTAAGTGTGGTAAATTGCATTATCCCTCAAGTCCCAAGCAGGGGGTCAAATTGATTAATTTTGGTCAGCTTGGAAGTGCTGCAGGACAGCATCTACTGGGTGTCGTATGCAATAAGGAAGTGACCGTCCTCTTCCTTGTTGCCCATATTATGTTTTCTGTGATTAATAGAGGATTAAAAAAACCTAGACAAACAGAAGTGATTAACACAAATTGGCTTCTTGAAAACAGACCCAAGAGTGATCTGTTTCCTCTTCAGGGATGTAGGGGTTTTTTGCATCTTGAAGGGACTAAGGCCAAGGATACAGGCAATCAGTTCCTTAGTAGAACATTATTGCAAATCACGGGATTAGCCTGTTAATTATGGTCATAACCTTTTTAAGATTAAAGGACAAAGAAAATGTTGTGATCTCTATGCTACCGTACTGGACACTATCACTAATATTGTTGTGACAGGTGATGATGTACTGGTTGTAAGCAGTTACAACCAAGGCTGTGTTTGGGGAAAATACGGCAAGAAAGTAAAGCAACAGAATTTACAACTGGTAAAAACTGAAAACTAGGGTAGTCTGGCATTTATTCCTAATTTGTCAGATCAGGAGCTACCAAATCAAATAATAGAAAAAGGAGAGATTAAGGCAACTAGCCTTAAAATGGCATCAAATACAAGTAAAATAAGCAGATAGGACATCTAAATCCATGGAGGGTCATGAAAAAGCTGCAGCTGAGCACCAGATGGTAACAAGACCTGAATACACAAAAGTAAGCTGACACTGAGCAACAGCAGTTTGCTCACTTTATGGGTCATGCGATTATGCTACAGCCAAGAGAGCATATAGACAGAAAAAGGGAGGAAATGTGCAGTAAGAATTACTTCTTGGGATTTTCCAGATAAGTCCACCTCAGAATTCAGTTTCATTATCATTAATGGCCACACCAAAAAAGACAATTTCAGTGGTTTCAGTTCATAGCAGCAAACAGAAAAGCAAGTTTTCAGTATTCAGGCTGCCCAGAGAGGCTGTGGAGTCTCCTTCGCTGGAGACATTCAAACCCACCTGGACACGTTCCTGTGTGATGTGCTCTGGGTGATCCTGCTCTGGCAGGGGAGTTGGACTGGATGATCTTTCGACGTCCCTTCCAACCCCTTGGATTCTGTGATTCTGTGATTCAGAATATATCAGAATCAGTAACACAGTGTAATGGATTTTATCTTTACTGGAAGCTTTATTGTGGCTCACTTGAAGCAAGTTGATACTGTTAAGAAAACAAACTTAAGTATGTCAAGCCATGCTACAGTGTAGCTTTTCAACTGGCATCATTTGACTTAGAAAAGTAAGAAAAAAATGTCAGGGAATTATTTTGTACTTGTTCTTCACAGTCTAATCTAACAATGTTGGAAGTGTGGAAGCTGAGGAACTGACTTAGCCTTAATTTAAGATTGAATGACAAAATACCAGCTATCAGACTAAAGATGATAAGGACCATTGTCTTTCAAGACATTGTGTAAGAAAGAAAATATTATTTCCAGGAATGATTTGTAGAGAGAGCCCTTTATTTGAATTGTTATAAAATATATGAAGGAAAATACTAGGTGGTATCGGTGACATGGGGGAGCGACACAAACAGAAAAAACACAACCCCAAAACTGGACAGCTTTGTGAATGTGGGATGGAGAAAGTAAGTACAACTGCCATGGGAAACTATTCTTCAAAAAAACCCCAAAACAGTGCTCATCAGAAGATGCTTTCAGTATGATCGCTCTGAGAGGAAGTATTTACCATGTCTGCATTGCTTGAACAGATATTCCTAATATGTTTCTTGCCTGTCCTGTGGTTAATTCATAGGTTAGCTTTAAATCTTAGGTCAAGGAGAGGTTTCTGGAGCAGTGGTGGTGGCTTTAAAAAAAAATAAACCAACAACCTGAATGCTAGAACACAACATTTAATGAAAAACAACTGTGTGTCATTTAGCTTCCTAAAATTTAGGAAGTATTTAGGAAGTCTCCCTAATTTTTTCCGCACACACAAACATCAAGGGCAGGGGGGAAGGTGGACTTTCTAGGGGGAACAAACACTCAGATCATACTCTCAAAATCAAATAGCATAATTAGGGTATGTTTATAACAGCTTTATTCTTGATCCATCATGCATAGCTTCACAAAACAAGTGTGTTCTTAAAATTCTTTGTCCTGTTTTGGCTTTGGCAAAGTCTTTTTGCCAAAAACTTAATACTGGCAGCTTTTTATCAGTTTTGTCTTTCATTTGACTCCATAAGAAAAGTGATTTGTTGAATACTTCCTGAAAGGAAATATAGAGGGTTTTTTGGGAACTTCTGCCAGGTTTACAGGAGTTGTTGTTTTGGGTTGGTTTGTTTTCTTTTTTACTGTTTTGAACAAACTGAAGAAAGTAGAGGGAGCGCTGAACTAGGTTGTCTTTTGAGGATTTAAACTTGTTTATAGTCAGGTCACTGGTGGGATTAATTTCAGACAAGAGGTACCAACAGTGCAAGACATTCAGAAGAAGAATTAGAACTGCTCCTGGACACATGGACAGATCCTAGAAGTTTTTCTATCCAACTTGCCCAAAAAGCATTCAGAGATGTAAGATCCAATAACTTTTCAAGCTGGGATGTGTCATAGGCTTTCTGAGAGCTGTGATCACACCCCCCCCAGCTGCTCTTTGAGAACATCATTAATTGCAATATAGGACGTATTCAAGTTACGTTTCAATTTCTACATGCTTTTTTATTTTTAAGGAACCTTTATCACAGCTGATACATGTTATGGAGCTCATAAAAACTGTTGTAGATGTGGTAATTATTTTTTCCCCATCAGAGGAAGGTGCCAGAGACCTCTTCAAAGAAACAAACAAAAGAGAAAAGAGTCAGCAAGATCAACAGAAAGAAAATTAGGTGGGGGAAGACGCCCAGACACGACATCGAACCATATAATAATTGCAGACTAAATTGTACAAAAGTGACAGAATATGTGTTATGGTTGCAGATCTGAGAGCAGGGTAGCATAGAGACACCTCCAGTGTCTGTAACTGAGGTCAGCCAGGTATTAATTGTCCAGATAATTATCAGTATCTGTTATATCTTCAGTGGCAAGGAGGAACAAAACCAAAGACTCCTGCTTTGTTTGTAGTTTTGCCATCACAAGATAACTCAGTTTCCTCCAGTAATTGCCCAGTCCTATCCTAGTACCCTTCCAGCACTGAAATGTCCTTTCCTCATGTTAGGGCATTGAAGAGTTTCCGTGCGGAAGAGCCAAGGTACATGGAAAATGGTCAAACTCTTCTCACTCAAAAAAGCAAGCTCAGCATGCACATGTCCTTCCATAAAGAGTTATGTTTGCTCTGTACTGAAGATGACAAGGGAAAGACAACCTCAAGTGTTCCTTAAAAAGTATATTAGATCTTAATAATTTAATAATTTCAAAAGGACTCATAGGTAAATGTCTTAAAAGCAGACACTGCTATGAGGCTTCTTCTGCCTTCTGTTCTCTCCTGTAGGAATCTCTATGGCTGTGTTTTGTTTTCAATATTTTTATTTTTATTATTTAGTCTTTGGGAAATACAGATACAGCGTTTTATCACAATTGCTTTTTCATCAAAGCAGGACTTGGTCTTACCTGCAGATACTTGTCCAGGGTGTTTAATTAGCTCTAATTAACAACTTTAAGCATCCAGAGATGTTTAGATCTCAAAAACTTATATAAAACATCAATTTTATGTCTTCATTAATTATCACTGATACGGTCATACATATTAATAAAATATTATTACTGTATTATAAGATTAGATTGTTTAGATCTCTAAACATTCAGAGAGAGATTTGGAGGTTACTATCTGTGCGAAGGAAAAACAAAAATCTATTTGCACGGACTCTTAGCAACAGTGGTTTTCAATCTGAACATTCTCCACTTTCTTATAGCAATTTTTATTAAAGCTCATAATAATTCTTCAGTAGAAAACAAGTCTTAAATTATTTGTGACTTTCCTTACATTAATATGAGTTCCCTAAGTTGTCTGTTATAGTAAGTTGGTTCCTTTACTAAATAATACATGCATTTTCCTACTAAAAATAAGCTTTCTTACTGTTCCTCTTCAGAACCCCATGTTTTTACAGTAATTTATTTAGTGGAAATTATTAGGTTTTAAAAATAGGATTACATGAGATCTCACTGAAATGTAGTCTGTAAATTCTAAATTAGAGTCCTGTATCTAGTCTTTGCCTCATTTAATCAGACTCTCTGAAATTGTGCCAGGCATTACAAAAAAGGACTACTGGATATTTCAGTTCCCTAGAGAAATGTAGGTTGTGTGTCAGATCTCATCAGAAATTCTGGTTTAACTGGCCTTATCAGAAAGTCTGATTCATTAAACCTTAGGGACTACATAAGAATACAGCTGTTAGAGATGAAAGGTTTCTCAGCTGCTAAGGAGAGAGCTGGACTCAGAAGATACTGGTTTGGTGCTTGCCTACCTGCAAACCAGAGTTCAGATTCTTGCTCTAATTGTTATTCAGCTTACACAGTGGAACAGCTCTAACAGGAAAAAATGAGATAAGCCTATCTCAACCTAATTCATAGGCTGGTTGTGGGGTGGCATTGCGGAAGAGCCAAATTCAGATCCATGTTCTGCCAATAAATTAAATGGCTGTGGAATTGCTATGTATTACTTAGCAGTTAGCATTTTTCCCCCCCGTCCTCAAGAGCCAAGTTAAAGGATTACATTAAAACACAGTGCACAGCGAATGATGCAATTTGCACAGCAAGTAACTGGAAGAGAAAGAAAGAGCTCATTGAGAGAAAACACCAGAAAAGTAGAAGTTGAAAGACCTGAGGAGGGCCTCTTTCAATGCTGTCCTATGTACTGTCTCTATAATACTTTGCAGCTGCTTCAGGCCTGGTGTCCTGCTTGCTCTAAGAAATTCCTACTCAGCTTGTTCTGTAGTGCTGCTACAGATTGTGTTGAAAGAATCTGGGAGATGTGTACAGGTTATATGCATCAGAGAAGATAAAGATCTGTTGGTATATATGTAATATTTAACATGTAGTTGATTTAGCCTGGGGTCAGTGCTTGAGAATTGGCAGGAATGAACATCAGAGGCCAGGAAAACTTTATGACAGCAGTGAATGGCCCTTGACATACGCTGCAGCTGAGGCAATCTTGTAATGCAAATAGATGCTCACTCAGGCACAATAACTTCATGACCTCACCAAACTTTTCTCTTCACTATTAGGTACCTTTTTATCATTTTCCTCTTAATTATGCAGTCTGTTATACATATGGTAGCCACCCTTGCTCTCAGCCAGATGGCAGTCCTCATCAATATGCAAAACTGATAAAGCTGTTTTAAGGCGATACAAACAGTTGAATGCTGAGGTAACTTTTTGCATCTTTTTCATTTAATGTAACCACTACTTTATTCAGCATTTGGGAAAAAAAATAACTGTGGTCTGTCTATCTGTTACTGAATTACATAGGAACTGAGAGAGAAGGAAAAGAATATGAGACAAATCAGGAAATTATTACTGTGTCAAGAGTATCATTTCATAGCATTTTAAGCCTGGATTATACTCCTCTGGGCTTGGGTTATAAATTCTTCCTTAGTAACACTGTTAGATCCTCACCCTTGGTAATAGCAATCCAAACCTACATTTTTTAAATTCTTTCATGTCCTCAAGTTAGAGTTGAGTCCCTCCTGCAGTTTGAACAGCAAGTGCATCATTGCTGAGAAGTTTGTTTGAGAGGAAAAACCAACTATTGTTGTTAGCAGCAGGCTCTCTGGTCTGTTGAAGGGAGGTTCCAGTAGCTGGCAGCAATCAGCTACAGCTTACTTCATGGAATCATAGAATGCCAGGTTGGAAGGGACCTCAAGGATCATCTAGTACAAGCTTTCCAGGTACAACTATAGTTTATTTGAGACGGCTCAGCACCCTGTTGAGCTGAGACTTAAAACTGTCCAGCGTGGGGGAATCTACCACTTCCCTTGGGAGACTATTCCAATGTTTGACTGTCCTCATGGTGAAAAATTTACCTCTTGTGTCCAATCAGAATATCTCCAGGAGCAGCCTCTGCCCAATGCCCCTTGTCTTCAGACACACCTATAGAACTCAAGAAAAGATGTTGAATTTTGCCGTGTTTGAGTTGCCTGAAGCCATTCCTCTGATGTAGTGAGAGCTTGTACAAATGTACAGCCAGTGCCATGGGCCCTAAGAGGTGCTTCCCTGTTTTCTGTGTGGGTTTACATGCTAATTCATCCAATTTCTATCCACTGCACCACTCATTGTGCTTGATAGTGACTGTTAAGATCACAGGCACCTAGTGTTATTTTGTTCCCAGTGGCCTCTTTATTAACAAACTGCTTTCTAGGCTTACAGGACACAGTCCTCCATCCTGAGACATTTACCATCTTGGAAGAGGTGTTCAGTACTTCTTCAAGAGTGAGAGATTTTTTCACATGTTAAGGAATTCTATAGAAAGGTTTATAGAAGGATGCTAAGAAGGATTACAAAGTATGATGGATAGGGTCTTGTTGTAGGATTTGATGGCCCTCAAAGACTTTATGTATTCTTCTGTGTCTTTTTAAACTTCACAAACTTGCATAATTTGTCCTTTCTTTTCACAGACTTCTATAATTTGTCCTTTCTTTTTTGAAATAATTGAATAATTGGAGTCATTCTTTCCTTTTCCACCTTCCACCAGTTCCATTTATGAAGTCTGATTTACTGTCTGAAGCTATTAATTTTGACTAGAATGTGAAGTATAAAATAAGAGGGAAAATCAGTTTGTCCAGAGGCAGCCTTTGTTAAATGACAAAGCAGCTCAATCGAATCTCAGTTTTATACCAGGGGTTATTTATACATAATTGCAGCTCTCACATCTGTGAACAAAATATTACTAATTGATGACCTGAAGGTTGCTTTTTCTGATTACAACTTAGGTTAATTAAAAACTCAAGTCAGTTATTACCTGCAGGAGATGACACATTTTTTTCAGCATATGTATAACCATAATGGTGTCAATTAATGAAATGCAGCTGAGAAAGAGGAAATCCTGGCTGAGTAGTAGGAAAGTCTGTCCAATAGCAATAGGTTTATAAAATTTCTGGTGTCCTAGAAAAAATGGCTGCATCTCTTTAAATCTCTGTTGTAATAAAAAATACATCAAAGGAAATTATTCTACAGTAGAAGACAATTAATTTGGTAATTAATGCATATTCATGAGCTCTGGCTTTTAAAATTGCATAGAATCATGGAATGGTTTGGGTTTGAAGGGACCTTTAAAGGTTATCTAGCCCAATGCCCCTGCAGTGAGCAGGGACACCTTCAACTAGATCAGGTTGCTCAGAGCCCCATTCAACCTGACCTTGCATGTTTCCAGGGGTGGAGCACATGCCACCTCTCTGGGAAAAACCACTGACCCCTGCCCCCTGAATGCAACCATCCAACCAGTTCCTCATCTGCTTAACGGTCCACCCATCAAATCAGTATCTCTCCAATTTAGAGAGAAGGATATTGTGGGGGATCAATATTTTTAAAATTGCATGCATTAGGACAATTTTTTAAGAGAGTTTGAAAGAGAGGCTTCTCTTACGTAAGTGCCTTTTCCAAAATCATGGCCAAACCTCCAAAAGTAAAAGCTCTGAAGTTTCATTAAAAGCAGAAGCTACTTAATTTTCTCCCATCTCTTACAGAAGGCCCTTTTTGCTCACTTTGACTACATTGTGAAATGTGCAGGCATGTGGGAGTGAGCCTGATTATTCAGTGACTTGTATCTGGCAGGTGTGACTTTGTTGCTTCCCTACCTTTTGTAAATTCAGTGTGTAAAAGCAGCAGTACCAGTTAGCAAAATTCATAAAGAACTGGCAAAGGAGGTTCCAGAATTGTTGCCAGTCACCTTTTGGAGACTCATTAAGAACATCAGGAGGTAAAAATGAATGGAATAGGGTGCATGTCTAATGGATCAATTTGATGCTCCATCGCATACATGCAGAGCAGCAGTCACAGCTGTGTACAGATCTTTAAAAAACAAAACAAAACAAAAAGATGGTAAGATCTCTCACTTTTTGAGATGGGGAAAAAAAAAAAGACTACATAAATCACTGGTAAACTAAATACTAAAAAACATATTTGAGGAAGTACTATGTAGGATCTACATCCTTTAGTGTTTGGGTTTACACTGCAGGTGATGTAACTCACTTGAAGTCTGCGTTTGTGCACCCCTACTTACCTCAATGCTTTTATTTATTGTTCAGTGAAAACAGGAAATCTACTAATACAGATTTAACGAGTTACATAACTTCCATGAGGTACTCAAGAAATGTGTGCATTAGTTAAAAAATTGGGCAAGAGTATTGTAATGAGAAAATAAAGCAAATGAAAGAAAGAATGATGATTGCACCAATCAAATTTGCAGACAAATTAATTTAGGAGGGCTTGCTACCATTGGTGAACTTGGACATAAAAGGCTGTAGGAAGCAGAGCAGTTAGCAGAGAGGTAGATCTTAACAAAGTAAAATGTAATCAAGATGAATGCAAAGAGGTTCTCAGTGTAAAAATTAACAATGAAAAACATAAAATGTAGGAATGCTGACTAAGAAACAGTATTAGAGAAGCAGGATCTTCGGGAGTGATAAATTGAACATGAGCAGGCACTATGGTGCTGATACAGAAATGCAAATACGGGGTTACAGCAGAAGGGGACTTATCTTTTCTGTTTCTTTGGGCTGAGAATGAATTAGAGTTTTCTTAGAGAACATTACCTGCCTGAAGCAGTATCACTAGAATTGTTACGGAAACTGTTGTGCTAGATCAAGTCAGCTGTCGAATCAACCCTAGCCATTCCAGTAAATAACCTTAGCAGCACTCACTCATCATTCCTCATTCTTCAGAACTGACTTTTCAATATGATTGCATGTGTAATCACTACTTCAAATATCTAAATACTTCAAATAGCCTAAATACTAGCTTCATTTTGATACTTCCCTACGCTTGGTGTTGGAGAAATTATCTTGTTTCTGTCTTTGCCCTGCTTGCAGAATATTTGATTTACACTACTCCTCTTTTGCAACCTAATGATGAAGATTGCTACCATGTTGTTTCTTCATCATTGCATCTCTTAATGGAGTTTTCAACCTCCTCCTCTGTAAGAGCATCCAAGAACAAGTATTTCTACTCATAACTTTTTTTCCAATTTTTCCCTGGGCTGCTAGTGTCTGCAGCTGACCTTTTGTGCATAGTTTTAAGCTGCTGAGGACTAAATATGCTACTGGGAATAGAGATGAGAACTGTTTTCAAGAGAAGGGTTTTTGTGCTCCCCTTAAGTTAATAATCAACTTTTCAATAACCACTAAGTTAAAATAAGGCCAGATACAGAGAGCTGTATAAATTTGAATCCAAAGGAGAAAGACATGATGTTGGATGTCTCTGCTTCCATTACAGTGATTTCTACTTCCCACAACTTAAATCTGACTCACACTTTCTAAGTGGTTTCCTGAAGACATCTTTCAGTGAGTTCTTTGCTTAATTTCCTTTTTAGCATTCTGTTGATTTATTTCCTTTATTGCCATCCGAATCTTACTTTATATGGCTTTTGACAGATGCTTCTGTTTTTAACTTGCTTCAAGCTCTGGCAGTTACTTTCATGCTGTACATTTGCTCTGGTACTCCATATTCTGGATTGCACTTTGATGTTATTCCTTTTTTGGTCTAATACTGCAAAGACATACTTAATTTTAGCTTCAGTGTTACTAGCTAGATGCATAAAAGTTTTCAAACATGTGAGCAATTGGTCTGTCTGAAGTAGTGGCTATTCTTCATATAAAGCTGTCTGAAAGACAGCAAGCCTTCTTCTGCTTCCAGGCTGAATACCATGTATTTCATTGAACTTTTCATACAACTCTTAATACAGGTGACATTTGACTTTTATGATAGACTGGTGTTATTGTTCAAAAGAAATAAAACTATTATTTTCCTGTCGGTGCCATTCTCTTTATTTTTTAAATGATAGCTGTATGCAGTGGCATAATAAAATTTTACTTCAATGTTGTCTAGGCTGCAGTAGGCTAAGATTTGTTCAGTTATCTGAAAAAGAATTGGAAGTTCTCAGCTCTTCTGAAGTAATGAAAAATAGGTAGGATTATTTTTTCTCCTCAAATTCCTCAGACCTATGTCAGCTTCTGGGATAACACCTGATGTTAGATAAAACTGCTGAGAAAAAAAGAACAGATAAATCAGAAGTAACTGCCCTTACGGAGAATAGCCCATGGTGATGGAAATTAAGAAAGCTTTTTCAGAATGCTCCACTTGGATGCAAGAGGATCAAGGACTCTCTGTGACAACATGTAGTTCTTGAACAGCTGACAAAGACAGCAGCACTCCTGCCAGATCACAAGTCAGATTAAATATATTTTCCAGGAATTGTGCAAGTGAATTTTCCACTGTAATGCTTCTGGGTCTTGATACTTGAGTTGAGCAAAGGAAAATGGACAAGAGAGACTTTGATGAATTTGCCACAGGGGTGGGACAAGATTTCTACTCTTGTAACGATTCATTTTCCTTTTTTGCAGTAACAAATTTGTAAGGAACTTATTTTGCTGATCTTTGTAAATCGTGTTGATGAGATGTGTTACAAGAACTATGGATTTTGCTGTATGTGGATTCATAGCTGTAAAGAGGTCCTTTCCTTGTGGCCTTGACTGTATGAGTTAGGAGTAGACCTGCCTCTTCCACTGAATTGTAATTCAGATGCTTTCAACATGGGATCACCAATAACAAAAGATCAAGAAAGATGAGATTTGGAAGAAAAAAAATTAAAATTCTCACATTTACATTAGAGGGCATATCTTAGTTTATAACACCAGGGATATTTTGATCCTTTCATCATTCTTTTAATGATGACTCAACAAATTGAAGTCTGTAATCACACAGAGATAATGCAACTCAAACTGATAAAGACACTATGGCATGAAATACATTGCATGCAGTGATGGACTTGCCAGTGACTTCAGGGAAAGTCTTCTTTAGTGAAGCCCTACAAACAGATTTTACAGTAGTGGTAATCAGATGTTAAAAATGGCCTTGTTTATGCTTTTATTTGGCACTGATGTAGTCTCTGACATTGGAGAATTTACTTCATATGCCTTTTTTTAAGCTTCATTTCAGATTTATGTTGTAAAGGTGTTTGGGGCACAGCTGCTTCCTATAGTTGTGTCCTGGTTTGAACCAGGGTGGAGTGAATTTTACCTTTGCTGATTTTTTTTTTCCTTTCAGTGAACTTTTTTTTAGCAGCACCAGTGGTCTGATAGCAACCAAGGACACTTCTGAAGCTTATGTCTGCAGTTCTCCCCATCATGGAGGAGCAGACTACACTGAAGGCAGGATCAGCAAATCAGAATATTCCCTTCTCATAATATTTTCTCTATTTGGCTTTCAGTATAGGTTAAGACATCAAAGAAGTTAAGCCTTTGGTTTATTTTTTCTCTTTTTCTGGTTACTGTCACTTCTATCGCCCTCTCTTTGCACATACATTTATAAATCACAGAATCACGGAATCACAGAATCATAGGGGTTGGAAGGGACCTGGAAAGATCATCTAGTCCAACCCTCCTGCCAGAGCAGGGTCACCTAGAGTACATCACACAGGAACGTGTCCAGGTGGGTTTTGAATGTCTCCAGCAAAGGAGACTCCACAACCTCTCTGGGCACCCTGTCGCAGGGCTCTGTCACTCTCACAGGAAAGAAGTTTTTTCTGATGTTTACATGGAACCTCCTGTGTTCCAGTTTGCACCCGTTGCCCCTTGTCCTGTCACTGGACATCACTGAAAAAAGCCTGGCTCTGTCCTCCTGACATTCACCCTTTACATATTTGTAAACACTGATGAGGTCACCCCTCAGTCTCCTCTTCTCCAAACTCAAGAGACCCAGCTCCCTCAGCCTTTCCTCATCAGGGAGATGTTCCACTCCCTTCATCACCTTTGTGCCTCTGCGCTGCACTCTTTCAAGCAGTTCCGTGTCCTTCTTGAACTGTGGGGCCCAGAACTGGACACAGTATTCTAGATGGGGCCTCACCAAGGCAGAATAGAGGGGGAGGAGAGCCTCCCTTGACCTACTAACTACCCCCTTTCTAATGCACCCCAGGATGCCATTGGCCTTCTTAGCCACAAGGGCACATTGCTGGCTCATGGTCATCCTGTCCACCAGGACCCCCAGGTCCCTTTCTCCTACCCTGCTCTCCAGCAGGTCAGCCCCCAACCTGTCCTGGTACATAGGGTTGTTCTTCCCCAGATGTAAGACTCTACACTTGCCCTTGTTGAATTTCATCATGTTTCTCCCCACCCAACTCTCCAGCCTGTCCAGGTCTCACTGAATGGCAGCACAGCCTTCTGGTGTGTCAGCCACTCCTCCCGGTTTAGTGTCATCAACAAACTTGCTGAGTTTACACTCTGTTCCCTCATCCAGGTCCTTGATGAAAATATTGAATAGTACTGAAATATTGAGTAGTACCAATATAATATATACCAATTTAAGTACCGATATAATATAAATAAATAAATATCCCTATCACTAGTAATTAAAATCAGTTTGTTTCACTTTTCAACTCAGAAAGCCTCTCTCATTTTTTTTCCTCCCTCTTTCTCTGACTTGGGGAGGGGAGTGGATCGAGAGCATTATTGTTATTGATTTGACTGCCAACCTGGAGCCAAACCATGACAAGTGGGTACCTACAGGATCTTTACAATGGAGCTTTGGTCACATGCAAGGCCACAAGGGTCCCACTCAGAGTGGTAAAGAATGAAGGTATAGTGGATAGAAATCAATGGTATTGGTGCCTTTCTGTAGTGAATCATGACTGCCTCTTGCTTTCAGTAAGTGAAGAGCATAAGAATAGCTCACGTCCAAGGATGTTTTAAAAAAATTTCTAAATTAACTGTATTTAATGATTTGTTGTTTTCCTATTCAGTTGATTATTCTTTAAACTTGTGTTTCTATTCTTGCATATATTAGCAAAGAAGTCAGCTTGTCTAGAAAAAGCAACGTAAGATCATGCTGGCAAGTAACAGTTATTTACACCATAAATTCCACGTATAATATGCTTTTGTTGGATTGTACTTAAAACTTATTTACTCAGTAGCTAATGAAAAAACATAAGTATACCTTGCAGTCTGATGTCATCTTATGTTAATTATTTTTTTAATCTATTCCTTTTCTGCTAATGCATAAGGCTGAAAAATCTTGGAGAGAATAAAAACATGAAAAATATGTAATTATTCTGTTCAGGGCTGTCATCTTATAAATTGCTAAAGCACGTTATATAAAAAGAATATTATTAGACAGGTGTCTTCATTAAAACTGAATCCTGAAGAAGGAGGCTTCAGTGCTTTTTAAAGTGTTGTCAAAAAGGGCTAATGGGAGGATAACAGTGGTAGCTGATAACATAATAAATAATTGCTTATTATGTAATTACTCTAAAAAGTAAAACCTGAACCAAATTCAGTTGATTTGGTGTAGTAGTGTTTTTGAACATAAGAATGTAAGATTTAGGCCACAAGTCAGAGCTATAAAAAATACCAAAGGTTCAACCATTATTTAAAAATTAAAATATGGCAAGAGGTAATCAGGAATTACATGTGGAACATTACTCTGCAAGTTACTAGCAAGTACTAACAATTTGCAAGGACTAGCATAGTCCAGCTTTTAGCAATAAATACACAGTTGTAGCAGTAGGTAACTTAAAACATTTGTCTGATTACTTTGATTATTCTAACTGAGAATGCATTTCAGAGGATTGTTCTGTGATGCTGATTTGTATTTTTTAGTGTTTAAAATTTGCAAGCTATTCTTAAAGTTTGCGTGGGAAGATAGTGTATTGTATTAGACCAACAAATATAGCTGAGAAAAATGAGGCATGCTTTCAGGAATGCAGAACGTCTATGTTACCCTAGTTTGCATTTTGCTAAGTATAGCAAAACAGTTCTTGGAGTGCAGGAACTGTCCTTCTTATTAACAAGAATAAGTGAATTCAAAATGCTTGCCCAAAGACCTTACAATTGTCTCATACTTTCTTAAGACTAAGTTGACACCATCTAGCAAGATTGGCACTAGCAAGAGCTTTCCAGCTCATTTCATTGTCCTCCTGCTGCATCTAGAAGAATTGCTTCTGCTTGTTTGAGCCCTCATTTTGAGCTATCCTTCTTCCCTTTCTGTCCTGTGTAACTGTACTCTCCATTCTCTATCATTTATGCTGATCTGCTCTGTAATCTGCTTTCCTGCTCAGAAGCACTCTCTTCTGGTCTGTCCTTTGATCCATGTGAAGTGTAAGATCTCACCAAATAGCTGCCTCACTATTATTTTTCTAAGTCTTCCGAGTGTGTTTTCTCACCTAGACTTAATGTTTTTCCTCTTTGATCTCTTCTGAGTTTGTTTTTATTCTCTCTGCTCTAAACAAACTGCCCTAAAGGCAGTTTTTTCTGCCTGCTCTGCACGATGCGTTTGCTGGCTTTGGCACCCACTTCTTTTTTCCTTTTTTACAGGTATTGCCCTGTTATCTTTCCAACCATGCATTTTCTTCTATGCCACAGGTTTAATATGTTTTAAATTCTGTTTTGTGGTATTTTTGAAAATAGCATGATCCAAACCAATCTGGAAAACTTCCTTCTCAGCTGCCTTCTCTTCCTTCTTACTTGCCATGTGTTTTCTCTCTTTCTAGGCTTATTTCTGCCATTGGGCAGGGGACACAACAAAAAAATTAAGCCCCTTTTACTGCCCCACTGTCTTGCCTGTGGCATAAGAGTGTAACATTAACCCTGTGAAACTTTTGTAATGTAAAGCCTTCTGTAATTACCAGTACTAGGTAATTTGTATTTTTTTAATAAAAAGTACTACCATAGATCTCGTGAATAATTTATTTATAGTTAGAAAATAACATGAAAAGGGCAATCTCCTTTCTGCTGAGAAAAGCACTAGAAGATAACCAAGCACAACATAACAGCTCTTAGCTGTTCCAATTCTGGAAGAATTGTGATTTGCTCACCTTGAGCTTGCAGAGATCTGCAATAAGTACTGAATGACTGTTAGTCTTGAGAAGGGGATTGGGAAGTGAATGAGTAGATTTCTTTGCTGCTTAATGCATTCTGGTGTTTGCTTCAAAAACATCATTACAGTCTTCTTTCAAGGAGCTGCTTTCACATCAGGTGCAGAGATGATGCTGTAGTTGTGTATGCCTGCAAGACCCAACATTTGACAGAATAATGGAGATGGAGATTGTGCACTGTGGCACTCCTCTGCTGAATTCTCTTCTGAACAGTCCCTTCCTGTATCCAAGTGCACCATTGCAAGGACCCAAAAGTAATTGTGGTGAAATGGAATTTTTATTGGGAAATTATTGGCTTTTAAGTTCTTCTTTCAGTCTCTATTTCTATGAATGGTCTGCAAAAGTAGGTTTCATTTCTTTAGGGCTAAACTCAGCTGTGTATCTTGAGTTTGACCATCAGGAAATTGTTTGGGAGAAGGGAAGAGGATTTGAAGTTAGATACTTAGCTGTGTACTGAATGAGATGGTGTTTTTTATGGAAGTGAATTAGTGTATATTATATATCCTTGTTTCCTATTAATTACCATCTGCTCTCCATGTAGAACGCATGTATGTTTGCATGCAGAAAGCATGGCCAGAGGTGTAAGTCATTTAGTAGGTGCCCTGATAAAGAGGTGATCAGGTTCAAAGCAGGACAGAATTGCACATGGTGAAACAGTGTGGGAATAGAAAACAATAGGTGTTATGGCCATTGTAAGCAAACCAGAAGCTTCACCATCAGAGATCAGTCTTCCTTTCCATCAGCTGGGAAGAAACAAAGTAAAATTTAGCCAAAAGAATAAAATAAAATCTTCCAGATTTCCAGACAAACCATCCCACATAGATAACTTACTATTTTTCTTTCATTTTTCTGACATACCAAGGGGCTCAGTAGCTCATACTACTCTGCAGAATTGCAACAGTTAAATAAACATATTGAAATAAGTATTTTTTAAAATTTCTATACTAAGTATATACTTAATAGAAACTAGAATAATACCACATTCTCATTTTAGTCTCCAAATTTTCCAGTGCTTTTACTATCAGCTAAATTCATTAGTAACCTGTAGACTGGTGTAAGTTCTCTGAAAACTTTACAGATCAGTGCAGTAGATGAACAAAGGGTTGTAAGTGTGGATATATTTATGGACAAGTTTTGTGCATGACATAAAGCTAAATATACTAAAAAATAGTGTATTATTATTCTACTTAGGATGCTAAATAAAGTAGAATTTGCACTTAGCAATATATTGGTATCTCTTAATATATTTTAGAAAAAACAGACCATATAAAATAATGCATTATATGGGTTTTTGAATACATACTTGTTACATTAACTCATTGTTCATGTTGCTCAAATGTAGGCCTCTATTTAGTATCTACAAATTTAACTATCTGCATAATATTACTTACACTTTTACACGCCTGAAAATTTGCATTTTAAGAATTTGTTACAAATTTCTTGTCAAAGCAATCCTAGAATTCAGGCTGTGTTGTGCACTTTTTCTTACACCAGTAAAGCAATTTTTGATATATAAAAAGCACAGGGGTTATGAGAGTTAAGCAAAATAGTCTATTAAAATATTCTGACAAATAGGTTTCTCTTAATATTTCTTAATGACAAAAAAGCACCTTTTCTCTTAGAGATTATGTATTCTAGCCTGCATGCTTTGATGGATGTGATAACAAATTCTTTGTACTTTTTTAAGTTGCCAAGATACTGAATAATCAGCGTAGAGTTTATTCCATGAAAAGCAATTAGCTGTCATCTACAAAGATGCAGTACCATGCCGTTAACATCAATGGAATAACACATGTACACTCTGGGAATGTTTAAATCAGAGAATAGAAGCAGTCTCTTGTTTTCATAAACAGTAATAAATGCTTGTTTTGTTGTTGTATAACTCGGTCATGGAGCTCTTACTAAAAGATGCTGTTAAAAACTTCCTTTTTTAAAAATATTTTGGGGAAAGTTCAGTCAGTGGCACTACATGCTAGAGATGATATTGGAGCTACAACAAATGACTAGAGTGAAACACAACTGCAGTGTTCTTACTGCTTGCAATGTGCAGTGCTGTGACTCAAACAGGAGTGTGAGACAACTGGCTGTGCAGATGTTGTGAGGGCATCAAAGGCACCAGAAAGGCTGAGCTGAGCAGAAGGTGCAGGGAAGCCCCATTCTGCCTCTAGAGCTGGTTTAGCACTAGACAAATACAGCCATCAGTCTGATTTACTGCAGAAATAAAGCTTTTGAAAGAATTGCATAGTTGAGTAACTTGCCTGCAAATTGAAGTAGGAATTTGTGTCCTCCTTTGCCATTTTTTTTATTATGTTTCTTGCTTTAATTTAGTGGGTTATGGCCAGTCAATTTTAAAGTCATATGAAGGGAGGGGGAGAGCTATGGCCAAATGCTTTCCTGTGGCAAAGGTCAGACTCAATATCCATTCATCCTGTCAAGATACTGAAATGTGCTAAAATGTAAGCTCTGTGAATATCCAGGTGTTTTCCATGGAGCTACTGGCATGGCTTGTGATTGAGAGCTACTGTGTGTCCTCAGCACTGAGCTGCATATGCAAATAGGGTAATGGTTCTAGCTATCTTGGAGACTGAGACTGTAAGACTTTTGAAGTCTTACTAGTAATTGTCATCAAATATAAAAAGGGTGATCATGAAACACCTATAAATCAAGGTACTTCTGAGCAAGACATGCATGGTAAAACTTTTTTTGCAAGCTGTGTTCAGTGATCAGTTCCAAAACTATTATTTGATTTAGCCTTTGGGGAGCAGCACTAGAGACAAACTGCCATGGGCAGCTGAATACTTTTGACTGACTTGAATAGTGTAATAAACAGTTTTGACATAGGATCCCATTCTTACTTGCTTTCTAGTTACATTTGTATCTGACCTCTGCTCCTTCCAGTTGGTTCTTGTGCCTTACGTGTATCGTGCATATTCTGGAACTGTGTAATGGCAAGAATGTACATACAGGAGCATAAGATCCCTCAGGTTGGAAAGGGCCTCTCTGGGCAACCTGATCCAGTGCTGGGCTCTCCTCCTAGGCGTAGCCAAGTTTAACATCTCTTGAGCCAGCTTACTGGTGCTGTCTCTCACTCTCCCACTATGTGCCACTGTGCAGAGCCTGGCTCCATCTTCTTGACAACCTTCTATTGGAGAAGCTGCTGTTAGGTGCCCCTGAAGCCCCCTCTTCTCTAGGCAGAACAGGACCACTTCCTTCAGTGTGCCCTCACAGGGGCAGTTCTCCATGGCTTGATGGCCCTCTGCTGAACTTGCTTCAGTTGATCACACCTTTCCTGTATTGGAGAGCCCAAAACTGGACACATTTTTGAGATGTGGTCTATTGTGATCCAAGCCCAGGGGGTTAATCACTTCTCTCAGTCTGCTTGCTGGCTCTCCCATGGTTCATATGGCTGTGTTGATTATTACAAGGTGTTCTCTCTTCCCAGCTGCCGGACTTGGCATTTGTATTTTTAAAATTTCCTAAGGTTCGGTACTGTTCTTTGTCCAATGACTGAATTTGCATGGACTTGATAACTTCAGGACAGGAGAACTCTGATCTTCCTGACCACCACCTCAGCAATATTTTTCCCTTAGATAATGCAAGGGACAAATGTGTTAGTCCCTTAATTAGAGATGATAGCATTCATTGCTTCTGTTTCAAAATTCAGGCCAGTCCATCAAAGTGGAGGCCTTACAAGGTCCATATTGAAAGAAGGCTTTGTTTTCTGCACTTTTAAACTTGTGGCATCTGAAGAATAGAACAGGTCCTTTCTTCCCACAGATACGTTTTGAGTTAGGTAGGAGATGTCACTGGAATGTATCATACCCATAACAAAGCAGTTTCACTGGGAGTAATTAATCTGATGAGGATCTGAATAGCCTTCATCTGCCACCTGAGCTACCTTCTGCTGGATGATCTTTTTTCTGCAACTGGAAGCTGTCAGTTACATGCAGGTTGTTACCACTCACTGAAGGGATACGAAGCTCAAAGTCATCCAGAAGCTTCCACCCCAACTGTATTTCTCAAGGACATAAGTCAAAGAACAGTATGTTGTGTTCATGAGTAAAACTTTCTTGTTAGCTGCACTTTCCCTTCAGGTTGGTACTCCAGTGAATTCTGAGTACTTCAAGTACCTACAGTACTGGCCTTTGTTTATCATGCAAGCAAAACCTTCACATTCATTTACTCAGTACAGCTATGCTAATCAGTCCTTGAAAATGTAGCCTTCTGATTCTCTCACCATTTGCCTATCCAGTGCTGAGACTTAGTTCTTATTGATAAGGTCTTTCCTTACTTACTTGAAATGACTGCTAGTGGAAGGAGACTTAATTTCAGCTTTCCATCTAGCGATAGCAGCCTTCTTTTCTCCCTAAGAAAATTATGTTAAACAAGTAAATCATGTTAAAAAAATGTTAAGGTAATCAAATGGTTTGGTTACAGTGGCTGGCTTGGCTCAGGAAGAAAATTCTGGTGCAATTTTGGGGATTGAAGCCAACCATAGTTGTAGAGCTATTTACTTCTTAGAGAAACAATGTCTATAGGTGTAGCAAGCAGATGTGGTTTGCTTGAAACATTGAACTGGTAAAACCAGACACAAGCTTAATAAATACGTAACTTTTTTTTCCCAAGAATTCTTCAGACACCTCTTGTGTAACGTTTCGGTTTTTGAAATTGCATTCATTCACTCATACTGCAAAATTTAATACAAGTACATAAGCTTTTCCATCATTATTCCAACTGAGTAATATCCACTTTAGACTGAATAATAAAATGAATAAGGACTTTAAACTGCTACTGTAAAGCAGAGTATTTCACCGTAGAGATTGGAGCAAGTGCTACACAGCATGAATAGCAGTTCTATATCTGTGCTCTAATTATTCCATTGAAAATATTTTTAGAAGTATTTAGGTAATTTTAATAAGTATGGCTTTTTTTATTTATTTGGGTAAATACCTACTTTTTCTCCAAACCAGGCATTTCTCTTTAGTAAAGATGCATGACACAGTAGCATACACTTGTTTTGAAAACTGTTTTAAAAATCACATTTCCAATTGAAAAGTGCCAGTTTCATGCAAAGTAATTAACTGTTCTGCATACTGTAATTTATTGCATAAATTGGGAATGGGGCTGTAACATGAACTTTCTCAACAGAAAGCTAAGTTGAAATGGAAAAGCTTTACTGGATTCATTATTCTCTCCTTAGGAAGCAGTGAACATTAGACAAGTATAAAGATAGCAATGATAAACTATTTGCCTTGAAATTTTACATTGAGGCTAAACTAAATTTTAGCATCTTTTTCTTTCATGTAATAACACTGAAAAAAGAGGTAGAAGTAGAGGGTTGTTTGCAACAGAAGGGGGCCCTTCTTCCATAAAAAGAGACCTTCATTTGCAAAACCGAAGAAAACTCAGTGTTTTTAAACCTGAATACTGAGTTGTAGAAATACAATTTCTCAGAGCCTGGCTGGACATGTGTTATCGGGTGAAATGTTCATGTTCTGTGTGACTGCCTTTTGCCCTCACTGGCAGACATTTATTTGCTAGAATTTGTCTGGGAGAACAGAAGTTGTATTCTGATTATAGATAAGATGCTTTCAAGCTCAAAGGGTTGTCAGGAAGTTTGTATCATGTTTTGAAATATTAAATATTGATCCATTCCTGAAATAATGGCCAAAGACAGTGGCATCTGAGCAGTTGGTTATATTGTCGGGGTTTTTTTAATTGTACATTAGCTATCTAATAGAAAATGTAGATGAGAGAGCAGAGGTGAAGAGACTTACTTGTCAAAAGGTTGATTTCTATTAGAGTAGTTCAAAATGCAAAAACATGACAAGAGAATGTATCAGGTTTGTCCATTTTGTGCTTAAGAACTTGATAGTTAGAAAATCATTACTCCTATTGTAAGTAGCCTTTCAGTGGCAGAAAAATGGAGGGAAGAACAAGGGGGAAGGAATAACAAAGAAAAGCCATGCATGTCTAGAACTTCCCTTTTCTAGTCTTTATAATTGAAATATCTGGATAACTATAGCCAATCAACAGACTTAAATCACAAACAAATGTGCTAGATTTAGAAGGAGTGTGGGTTTTAAAAGTGTAATAAATTCATTTTTTTTTTTATAAAACACAAAGCAAACTAATAGAACTCCCTAGGGAGAGCGTTACAGAAAGTTTTAAAAATATTTATATTTAGGCTTTAAAGCCATGTTTTTACACATTCGACTGGCATAATCTAGAGACATAAAAATGTGTAACATGATTTTAATCTGTATTAGATTGTAGTGGCTTGTGCTAAAGAAGCGGCACAATCTGTCACTTAGGATTGACATTGTTGCCTATTGAAATCATGGGATTTATTCACTCTGTCAGTGGTACCAGTTAATTGCATGAAATCTCACAGAAACAGAAAAGTAGCTGTCATTAAGGAAGATCTGTCTTTGTCCTAACATGACATCTATGCCAAACTTTGCTTTTAATGTGTTTTTTTTAAATAAAAAATTGTGATTCTTGTTCTCATCAATAAGCCAGCCCCTGAGCAAGCTTCCTCTGTTAACGTTTACAAATCTGGCTCCCCACGCTTCTGAGTCACTGTTTTATTTATGTTCAACTCAAGTTATCTCAGTGAAGAAGGCAGTCATAGAATCGTTTTTAAACTACAAGTTAAAGAATTGTTTATGTTTCTAGAAAGAATTAAAGTGTACACATGAGAAGGTATGTCTGCAAACATGCAGAGATAGATACTAGCACTTCATTTGCGCACCAAGTTTGGAAGAATGCTGGAATTAAACCTTTGGTTTAGCAGCCCATCTCCACTTAACAGGTGATAGTGAATTCAGTATCAAAATACACATTGACTTTAATTGTATAGGATTATGTGCTTGTGTATTGCTAACAAGAGTGGTTGATTTGTATTTGTTGATCACTTTGTACACTTTGATGGACATGTATTTAAGTTCCTTGTCTAAGTGTATGCAAGATGGTATTACACTGCATACTCACATACTATTTTTCTATGAGTTTTGTGCTTTTTCATTTAACAGAGGACATGCTTAAATGGGTGAAGCAAAGTTGTGTACTAGGAGGTGTATAATACAGTCTAAGCTCTATTTGTTTCAGATATTTTAAGTTTTGTAGTCGGTCAAAGAGAAGAGAAAAGGAGTAGGATGATCTCGGAGGCTGCCCTACTCAACTGTTTTTTGGTTTTGCCCATTCAATAGAGCATCTGCATTCTGCAAATTAAGGCGCTTGGGCTAGACAACAGGAGGGATTACTAATGGTGTGTGAGATAATGGTGTGAGATAGGATATTCAGGAGCTCCATCCAAATGAAATTATTTATCTATTAGTGCTAAGATGATTTTCTCGCTTTCAATTCTTCTGGAAATTAGGAATAATAATTAAGTATCCTTACAGGTTAGTCAGTTATTTTTTGCAAAGTTCTCAAAGCATGAGAGACATGGAGAAGTTCATCCAGCATTAATCAGCCTGTCTTTAAACTAATGGGTGAATATTGTGCAGTAAATACTCTGACATATTAACACTTCTTAGACAGAACAACACGGATTAAACAAAATAATGCCTGCTGGATACCAACATTCGCTCTCAGCAATTACTGAGGCTAAATTTCTTTGGGAAAAACAGTTGTGATCATGTAATGAAAGTTAATTACAACTCACACACAAGGGAATGGATTATGTTTGCAGGGACACTGAATGCCAGAAGTAAGATTATTTTTGTACCTGTAGCATCTGGTCCTATGAGAAAGCAAATTAGACCAAATAGACCCTTGATCCTGTACAATGACTTTCTTATATTCTTATGAAATACTTTTAATCAGCAGATGTGGAATTCTTCCTCCCACAAGAAAAGAGATAATTTTTACATGGAGCGTCTGTCAGTCATTTAAGCATCCATGCCCACAAAATGCACATGAAAAGGAAGTCATTGACTTCTGGGATTGTAATGATAGGTCTTTAAGACATCTCAAGATCAGTGTCATCCAGAAATTCATCTCTGGCTCAGACAGCCACAAAAAGTACCAAGTCTTTTAATGCCTTGGAAGATTTCCGTCAGGCTCACAATCAGACCCCCTCAAGTCAAGTCAAGGTAACTTATAAGTTTTCTTATATCTGCAATGTTACAGTGCTGCACATGATGAGGTAGTATTCTTCAAATCGATTCCGTTGCCCTCAGGCCAAAATGCTGTTGTATTGGAACTTCTTACATGCCAACGAGAACCCATAGGACTCAGCTACCTTTGCTCTCAGATTTATTTTCTCACACCAGGGGTATATTCAGACCCCTCTTAGCCTAGCTCTGCAGGATGTTTAGTTGCACTGTAAACAAAGGATTTGCAACCAGACATGATTTTATATTCCATTTTAATGTGACTATGTCCTAAGCATATACAATTTAAATTTTAATTAGTTATTAGCAGTAGCCACTGCAGTTAGATAATTCCATGAAGAGAAACAAATTACTTGCAGCTAATCTACGTTCCATTTCAGCACCCTGAAAATCAAGAGAGGAGAAGGGAGAAACACTGGTTGAACACACACCACTTTTCCCCCCAGATGTCAATGGTAGCCTATTCAAATTTATTGTCTACATTTCCAGGGCATTAAAAGTTTTTTGCACCTGCAAATGGTACTGTGGCTGTTGGTGAAAGATTTGCCACAATAGGTTAGTGTATATACAGCTAGTTGTGGAAAATTCTAATAGAAGGAGATGGAAGATACAGGCTGCAATTTTTTAGTAGAAAAACACTCAATCTGGAACCTTGTTGAAACCCCCCTTTTCCCCCCAGGAATAATATCATGGTGAATGTCTTTTTGTAGTATTGATGTGGCAGTGATATCTTCCAAAGACATGGTTTTATCTTTAGTACCTTCTGAGGGAGTGAGAAATGAACTGTGTGATCCTCACTAAAAAGTTCTGTATTTTTAAAAATTCCTTTCCATAAACATGCTATTAGAAATAACCATCTGAGGCCAACTGCTATTGTATGTACTGAGAAAGGAGTTTTAGTCAGTACTTTCATAAAACTTTGTGATGGAAACTGCCTTTTCACAGCCTTTGTAAAGACAGGCAGATAGAAAATGAAGTAGACACCTGTAAGATTGCTGGAGATAAAGGGAATTGGCCTAAGCAGTTGAACTTTGCTGAAGGAGGAAGTCCACAAGGCATCACTGGTACCCTGCTGGGATCTTTTAGGGAAATAGTCTTTCAGGTTGCCTATCAAAAATATTTTGGTTTATATATATTGACTGAGCATCAGCCTAGAAAAACAACTGCCTTTCTAAAATGCTCACTGCATTCCTGTATAGCATACAAGTCCAGAGCTAAGTGTAGAAGCAATGGGCCATGCAAGTCCACAGAGCTCAAGACATGCTTTGAAGTAAGATGCACTGATTAAAACAAGATGCAGAATCTGCCAAGGTAGTAGAATATTTTGTTCTCAGTTTAATACTCTGAGCTCTTTTATAGTTAAATCTCTTTAAAAACAAAACAAGTTTGGTTTGGTTTTGGTATTTTTTTTTTTAAGGGAAAAGTAAAACGTTCTGTAGCAGACTGCAGGTCCCAAGGTTGGAAAATGCCTTGGGATGTGGTGAGTTTTGCAAGAAATTACTAATGTAAGCTAGGATGACGTTTCTTCTGTGGTAGAAACTAAAACGTTCACTTTTGTCTCTGGTGTGGAACAGGGCTTTGCCCCCAGTCAGACACAGAATTCTGTCAGTTAGCTCAAGTAAACTGGCATCATTCCTCCAAGCAGAGTGTTTTGTTAAGATATTTCTTGTCTTTGACTACTGTGCTGACAGACATTGATGTTACTGAGCCTGAATAACTGCCTGCTGCATAGCTCGGGCTTTACAGTACCCTCAGCCCGTTGTTTTCAATGGAGCAACATGATTTAAAACTAATACTAATGGACATCTGACTTACTGCCTGTATTTTTCCCATCCTAATGATACAGGAGACAGGCTTTCTAGTCTCTTCATTTAGTCATGTATTAATACATAAAATCCTTGGGAAAAAAAAGCTTTCTGGAGGACTGGAATTACGGTTTATATTTCTAGTCTGCTTTGTTAAACAGCAGAAGTTCTTTGTCTGTTTTTTTCTTCATCTTATTAGCCCCTGGAGCTGAAAGAATTTGGATTCTTTTTCAACTCGGTAAAGGTTCATCTAGTGGCCTGCTCTGCCATGGTCTTGAGATGGGTTGAATCTCCATATTTTCAAACCCCATGCTTTCAGAGCATACTCTCCTCCTCCTAATTTACTGCCCCACAATATTTGAACCTTGCACCCTTTACATTCTCTAGGACCAATCTTTTTGCTTCTGGGTACATTATTCTTGTTTTATTTGTAAAGGTGATCACTGTGACCTTTGATAAAGAGATGGGAGAGTTTTCAGCTCATACAGCTGGTCCCCAAACCTTTTGAAGAGTTTCTCCACACTCTCCCAAACTTGCTTGACAGAGCTGTGTCAGGTTCATCATAACACCCTGTGTTTGAAGGCAGACTGAGCATCACACCCACTGAGTTTGCAGGACTCTCTTCTCTACAGGTATAGGCTCCTTAGGAAGTCCCTCAGGTGCACAGGCTGCTTTCATTTTAATTGTACAAAATATATAGCAGCAAAATCATTCCTTTGAGAGCACTGGCGTCTTACTCATGAAGAAAGGCCTAGTAGGAAGAAAAGAGGAAGAAAAATAATTTGATTGCTATCTTGTCCTACAGGGAGCTGAGGAGGCATATACACGCTTTCTGACAAGAATGTGGATTCACTTTGTTTTGAATTCATTGTTCTTGCTGTTAACGGGGGTTGCATTTTGTTTGTTTCGTTTGCATGGATTGGGATCAACTAGGAAAAAAAAACAAGGAAGAGAGAAGAGATAGAGCTTCTCTTCTGTTAGAGTTGAGCTTACTACCTATTAAGCATTATTAGCCAACTAGTGAGGAGACAGTGCTGGGACCAAGAGAACTAAAGATATGCTGCAAGCAAGAACTTAACTTCCAAAGTGAAAATACTATTACTGGGACTTTGTGAATATGGAGATGATCTTGCATGTGAATGGTAATTATTAAAACATAAAGTACAGTGAAGAAACTGGTAATATAATGGTTTCTTTCACTGCAGCTTGGTGGTGTACTTTGTAATTACTTCTTAAGTTTTCATGTCAGTGATATGTATTTTAGATTATTGCTAACGATTGGCCTTAAGTGCCTCACTGAACTGCTCAATTTCTAATCTGTATTTATGAAGTACTTGGTAATACTGTGCTGAAAAGTAGTGATGAAAATAAAAGGAGCATACGCTTTTGATCTTCTAATAAAACTTTTTTGCTGCAGAGGAAAAATTATTTTTTTTGTAAGATTCAGATTGGAACCCCATTGTAAACCCTTGAACAAAGTCTATTTGCATCCAAAAAGGCCTGCCTGAGAAGATGGAGACAACGATGATGGCCTGCATATGGCCTGGGGCCTGATGTGCAATGACTGAGATAAGGGCAATGATGGAGAGCCTGAGGGGGAGGTCCACTCCAGCTGCTCAGTCTTTTGAATCAATCACTCTTGCTCATCCTTGTGAAACAAGGAAACTACGCCTGTAAACCAGGGGGCTGCAACACTGGGCTTTGGGAGCCTCACTGACACCAGCTCTCCCCTGCTGGCTGGTCCAATGCTGGATGTTATCTAGCTCTCTAACTTCTCCTGCTCTCTCTTCCTTCCTAAAATCGTTAAGTAATGCAAGGCCTAACCATGATTTCTTCCTAGGTCGTGCAGCTTGAACATCCATGTATTGTGACTTACATTGTGACTTATCAGCCTTTATGATTGCGCAGCCTAAGATAATAATTGAAGTCTCAGTATTCCCTCTGTAATTAAACCTAATATTCAAATACAGACCGTGAGTGTCATTTCAAATAATCCGCTCAAGGGGTACTGGACAGTCGAGCATTTCCTCTGACTGTCACATTTAAATCACTCTCCCTGGAGGGGCCAGGTCGGATACTTAAGGTTGGATCCAGCCACACCTGGACTCCTGTCTGAGAAGGAGTTTAGAAAGCAAGGGGATCTGAATCTCTCTGGGTTGCCCTACCCAGGTCGTGACAAGTGCCTCCCATGAACTGCTCAGTTTCTAATCTGAATTTATGAAGTATGTAAGAATACTGTGCTGAAAAGTAGTGATGAAAATAAAAGGAGCATATGCTTTTGATCTTTTAATAAAGAGTTTTGCTGCAGAGGAAAAGTGATTTTTTTTTTTATAAGATTCATTTTTTCATTAAATGATAAAATAAAGAAGAGGCATTTTATAGGCACTGCATTTACACAGTTGTCTCACATTAGTTGTTTGTACTTATGTTAGCCTTCTGTCACCACCTACTTACCATCTCCAGTGGTATTTTTGAAGGGAGATATTCTCTGCAATGTCTCAATATCCAAGAAAGAAGAGCATGCATTTTTTTTGTTTATACTTTAGATGTTACAGTGAAAGATCTAGCTGCAGCTAATAGGAAACACTGGACATGGGAACACAGGTGAAATTTAAGCCATCTGCTAATGAAAATGATGAGCATGTTTGTCCTGATCATGTAGAGCTATTTGCTGGGCTGCTTTGAAGTACTCGCTTCTAGTGGCTTAGAGTGGTGTTCAGACTTTAGAGGTACATTATGTGACCTGTAAGCATTAACTCTGGACTGCACTGTTTCCATTCTACAGTTCTCCATCATTAAAATAAGGGTAGTAACTCCTTCCTTTTGCCCTTTTATTTTCTTTTTGGTATATAGCTTAAATTTGAGGGCGTGGGAGTCTATCCACTGTGTATCCTTGATCAGCAGAACAAAATCCTTGAGTACTGCTGTTACAGTGATCATAATAACAAATAATAGCAGTTACTTCATCAGCGTTCAGGTTTTCTGTTCGATGTTATGATGGTGATTTTATTCAATGTGTTTTTAATAAAACCCCATAGACGTTTTTTAATTATTGTTCTTCTCATTCTGAAAACCATTTTCCTATACCTACTGCTTGGGGTTTTTGAGGTAAAGCTTATATTAGCTGACAAGACTTAGTAATTCCTTGTGTAAATCAACCTGCTATAACTCACCTAGGTTTATTTTCTCCTGTATTATTCTAGCCCCTTCCCCTTCCCCAAAACAGACAGAATAGTGTGATTGTGCACTGACAAATGTATGACACTTTCTCAGGGGAATATTTAATGGTGTTAATTTTCAAAGCCATAGAAATGAAAGATTCTTAGAGCTCCCAATATAACAAATAACAAAGATGAGTTTGTCATCAGCATGCATACAGTCCTTAGACTGTCAGTTACAAAAGTTCACACATAGACAGGAATTTCTGACCTAATTTCTGCTCATTCCTGATTTCTAGCAGGCAAATAATCAGTCAAATATTTAAAGGTACAGAAAGAGTACCTGCAACAAAAATAAAATGAATGCTAGTACTGGGAAATGAAAATGATTTGTTTATGCTCTTTCACAGTACAATATGTTGTAATTTTTTCAGCTGCATTGCTGCAGTGATTTGAAAGCCAAATCACTTTTGCCAGGGGCATTATTGCAAAACTGGAATTAAAGCTCAGCCTGCTCAATCTATCTGTATCATAAAGCAGTCAAAAAATGCTGATGACAGTTGAGCTATTGATAGTTTATCAAGTTTTATGGACTAATGGAAAGTAGATCACCGGTACTTGTTTTAGTAATGATTTTATAGTACTGTTTTTAAACAAAGACATGGATTAAAGAATATCCATTAAAGCATATGTTTGGTCGTTCTCTAGAAAATATTTTTTCTTTTTTTTTTAATCTTTTATTTCAGCTGTAGAAAAGATCTGTGAAATCTAGATGACAAACTTAAGGAATGTATCTGAATATGACACACATTAAGATTTACTGTTTGTTTTCAGTCTTGTTTAAATTTCAGAGGTAAATGTTGAAGCCTGTGTCATCTTTTGAAAAATAATGAGTGGTGACAGTTTTCTAGTTTTCTTACTTGTTTGGTTTTGGGGTTTTTCTTGTTTTTGTTTTTATTGGTTTTTTCTTTTGCACCTTCAAAACTGTGCTTGCAAGCAAACTGGAGACACTAGGTGGTTTTCATGATTAGATGATGGGATGCTGTCATCCTGATGAAATGGACCCCCTATATTCCAGGGCAGATTGCTGTGCTTTCTGTACTGTGTGGTGCTCAAAGGTGCTCTCTAGCCTTTCTTTAACAAAGAACCATGTATGGAAGCCAAATGATGGTCTTTGAGGCACAGGTAACTTAGAAGATGTTATATTTTTCAGAAGTGGCTCATGTTGGAAATCTGCATTAAAAATGTATCCTAAACAAGTATAGCAATTTGGTGTTCTGAAAAAAAAATAATAAAATAAAATTCTATCATAGCTGTCCTGATAACTGCCCTCATGCAAATACATCTAAATATGCTAGTTTTGTCAATCAACCTTTAGGACAGTTTCCCAGAGAGGCTGTGGAATCACACTCCCCATGGACTGGTCTGACCCCACAGCTGACCCTGCTCTGAGAAGGATATTGGACTGGATATCTCTTCCAACCTGATTTATTCCACATGATATAGGAGTTATTTGGGCCAAAAAAGCTCAAAACCCCACGTGTGGACATACACATGCATTTCCATTGGAGCTGTCTTGACACAACTATAGCAGACAAGTAGGAAGTTCCTGTGCAGCTCTTGCCATGTCACAGTAAATGCAGGGATGTCTGAGTGTTTTGGCAGTTGGTTCTTGGCATGCTGAGCAGTAGAGGCAAGGAGCACTGGCAGCAAAAACTGAAATCCACCTCTTCTGTCTCCCAGGGAGTTCTGAAGACTGACAATGTTTTAGTAACATGGGTCACATGGGATAAATTCCTTAAAAGATTTCTTGAGAGCATGATTGGGAAGCCAGGTCCCCATCACTTCTCCGTGCTGAAGTATGAGACTAGTCATGTTTATTCTTTTGTTCTGCTTCTGTCCTTACTGAATTTGGTAAGTCCATACAAAATTAACTGTTCATTGGAGAGTTTGCCATCTACCTGAGAATTGTCTGTAGGATGAATAATCTCAGATAACAGATGGAATAGCACCCATGTTTATTCCACACAGTATAAGCTTAAGTTGTTAGTGGATGGTGATGCTTCTTTTGAGTAGTGAGGCCTGTTGTGGTGAAGTCTTAACAGGTCACGTAATAGCAATAACAGGACTGACCAGTTTTTGGGTCCTGACAGAATTGAGGACAGAAATTATTAGCAGTATCACATCAGGCAGGTTGGAGCCTCCCTGAAAGCCAGATATCATTGTTAGTAAATGCAGTATCTAGAATTTTTAAAAAAATTATCAAAATAAACAAAATATGACACACGTCTTGGTTGATATCTGAAGTGTAGGTAGGGCTGGATCATTGAAATCCTTTCTTCTGTCTGTTACCTTATGTTTGACAGCTCTGAGTAGAGCATTGTTTAAATACTTAAAAATACAGGGTTATTAATAGTTTGTAAGAATCAGTTCTTGTCATTTGGTTGACACAAGAGAATTTTTTTAGTACTTGCAAACTTCACAGCTATGGTTTCTGATCTGGCTAGTACCCTTATTTTATGGCTAGGGAGGAAGTAGTCATTTTGGTAAGCAATTTTTCAGTAACACATAGTTAAAATACCCTTAACTACCATCATTTTTTACCGTATGTTTTCTTTCTTCACTGAAGAGCAGTTTTTCACTATCAAATATTTCTTTTTTTTTTTCCTGTGTCCACCTTGGAGTTAACTTTATTGTAAAGTTCTTAGTAGTATGTGATTTTTTTCTGTTAATAATCCTTTAGCAGTGGATGCAGCTTCTAGACATATTAACCATACACTTCAAGAAAATACCTTCCTTTGGTACTTCAGAGAAAATAATAATGCCAGTGACAGTATTTGTACTGTCTAGTCAAGCACACAGTTCTTATAATTTGGAAAGTCATTAGCAGTTTGTATAGTCCTGTACAATGTTGGCATGGGCTAATTTTACTCCTGTAGTGGAACATGGATGGACCTTGGCATTGAGAGAAGGTATTTGTATGCAGCAGTAGGCTTCTGAAATTAATCTGAGCTTAATAAAAGGATAAGTCTGTAGTTAATCGAATCATGGCTTATTTGTCATGTGCAAAGCTGCCTTAACTCAGGGACTTTTACTTAATTTATTGGCAATTAACACAAACTTGATTACTGATTCTTGTATTGAGAAAAGAAGAAAATACAAACAATTTTATACTTAGAGAAATATGCTTCCTCCCCCTTCCTCTGCCTCAGCTTCAGCTGAACACCTGTTGAGCTTCCTGTCTGCTCTTGTTTCTGTCATGTATTTACAGCCTCCCTCTGGATGGGAGAGGCTGCTGTTGGGCACTATTAGTGAAGTCACCTTTTCTCCAGGCAGAATATACCCAGTATCCTCAGTGTCTCCTCAAAGGGCAAGCGCTCCAGCCCCTGACCATCTTGTTTGCCCTCTGCTGAGCTTGCTTCAGTTTATCAGGCACTTCCAGCTGTGGGCTGTAGTGAAGCTAGAGAGAAGCCCCGTGGAGAAGGAGTTTGCAGTCCTGATAGTCAACAGGTTATCCATGGGATAACAATGTGCCCTTGTGGCCAAGAAGCCCAATGGTATCTTGGGATGCATTAGGAGGAGTGTGTCCAGCAGATCGAGGAAGGTTCTTCTCCCCCTCTACTCAGCCCTGGTGAGACCTCACTTGGAGTATTGTGTCCAGTTCTGGGCTCCCCAGTTCAGGAGGGACAGGGATCTACTTGAGGGAGTCCGACAGAGGACTACGAGGATGATGAAGGGACTGGAACATCTGTCTGATGAGGAAAGGCTGAGAGACCTGGGGCTTTTCAGTCTAGGGAGGAAAAGGCTGAGGGGGGATCTATTTAATGTCTATAAACATATGAGGGCTGGGCATCAAGAAGGCAGGGACAACTACTTTTCACTTGTGCCCTGTGACAGAATGAGGGGCAATGGACTCAAACTCAAGCATAGGAAGTTCCACTGTAACATGAGTAAAAACTTCTTTACTGTGAGAGTTATAGAGCACTGGGACAGGTTTCCCAGAGAGGCTGTGGAGTCTCCTTCTCTGGTGACTTTCAAGACCTGTCTGGATGCCTTTCTGAGTGATCTGCCCTAGTTGTATGTGTTTTTTTGGTCCTGCTCTGGCAGGGGGTTTGGACTCGGAGGTCCCTTCCAACTCCTAATATTCTGTAGATCTGTGATAATGCTGAAGCACATACCAGACCTGTTGTGACCTGATCTTTACTGTTTCTCACAGTTATTACTTTCAGGTCAGCTGGAGTGTGTTGCTAGAGCAGAAGGAGTTTGCATCCATTCACTGTTCTAATTTGTATGGTGTTGTAAGACGATACAACACCAGACACTGTACAGTGGAG
Source organism: Apus apus (assembly GCF_020740795.1). Lineage (NCBI taxonomy): Eukaryota > Metazoa > Chordata > Aves > Apodiformes > Apodidae > Apus > Apus apus. Next base: position 32,480,506 of record NC_067285.1, read on the forward strand.
TACAGTGGAAGAAAAAATATAAGAAAGAATGATATTTTAAGTTAATTTCACTGTTACTGTACTGAAATAGCTGAGTAGTATGTAAATGAGCTTCCCTCTGATAATAGACACATCTTTTCTCTGTAACTTAGTAAGCAGTGCAATAGCTTTTTTTTCAATATTTTAAATCCTTGGAGAAAAATAATAAAAGGGGTCAGCTTGTAGCTCTAAATTACATAAATAACAGGTCATTGATTTAAAGCTACATTAAATGGCAGTTTCAATCGAAGGAAGAGATCCCTTTTCTCATAACGCATGCATTTGGCATGTTTACTTCATTCTGCATTTGCATTTAGATTCCTGCTCATCGTCTCCTGCATAAGTCACAGGTCTGAGAACTGAACCCACATGGCAGAAAATATCTTGATATTTTTATTTCTTCTGTGTTGTTGACAGCTAGAGGAAGGAAATGAAAAATCAAGTAGAAAACTCAGGCAGCCACAGGGAACTGAAAGTCCTGACCCTTCAGAGGTAGAGGGTTTTTTACTGACTTCAAAGGATGCCATGTGAGACTGGTGTTCAGCATAAGACAGAAGTCTCACAATTGTTGTTGATTATTTCCTTGTGCAAGTATCTGAAAACTCAGCCTGAACTTACTTATGTGATATTTTGCCATTAGTTTAACTTGAAACAAGTGAAGAGTCAGTCCTGCAAAAGTGCATAAGCTAATCACTGAGATCTGCAAACATGACATTTTGGTGATGCATAATATAGGAAGTCTCTACCTTTCTTTCTACAAGCTCCCTGGATGGTTTGGTGCCTGATTACTCTCAGAAACAGAGAACCCTAAATTAGTGTTGCCAGATCAGTTGGTACCTGCTGGGACATTTAAGCCAAGTTTTTGTCCTTCTCTTTGACTTCCGTTGACCCACCAGTAACAATTCTCATGGAACATTTGGTGGTAAGATGGTATAACTAATTTTCTGTAGCCCTTGCCTTCTAGCCAGCATCATAACAAGTTGAGAAAAGCATCTGGTAGAATAGAGGCTGCTACTTGTAGGAGAGGGAGCAGATAGAAGATGTAGGGGTCGTCTCAGTTGCTGGAGGTGAGTCCAAAAAGAAGATTGTAAGGGGGCTAGAGTCTAGTACATGGAAGACATTTTCCATTTTTGTTTATGATTTAAATTGGTTTTATTAGGTTAAGAATATGGTCTCAGCCTCTCTGCATATGAAACCTGCAAAGGTCTTGTTTGTTCAGTTATCTGTAGAGGAACAGTTCTAAGGACTGTTTGTGGAAAGGGCATTTAAAACCAGGATATGAATTTTATCAAGCTGTCCTAGGTATCTTTCTTGCGTTACAGAAAGCTGACTCCTAGAAATCCTTGATGAAATTTCATAAAACCGGAGTGATGCACAGACTGAGAAGAATCTAAGGATTTCTGTACATTAGAGGAGTACCTTCTGGACCTTACTGAGCTCTTGCAAGCAGGGGAGTGCTGCCATTTTGTATTCTTAAGTAGCACAGGTCAAGCTGTTTGCCTCAATAATGTTCCCTCATCTTTTATTCCGACCTCAAGCATTGTATGTTTATTTATAATATACAGTAAAGTGACTGCACAAGTTGTTTTTTTAGAAGTTAAGCTTTTATAAGTTTTTTGCCTTTCGTGTGATCTATGGACAAGAATCAATGAAATGTAGATAGCTCAGGATTGTATATGAGTTCTGAGTTAACAGAACATGCTTGTGGTTTATTGATGCAATTCACTTAGGGTACTGAAGATCAATTTCTTAAGAATTTATTTTTGTTGGCTTAGTATTTATCCAGCAGTTAATTACAACAAGTTCAATTTTACCTTCACACCTGCTTAATGATAGGTACTTGCTTAAGATACTTGGCAGTAAACCTCTGCTAAGCAGAAGCACTGTTAAGCAATAGCTTAAGTTAGTATATTAAAGGTATCATTAAAAATGTGAACTGAGAGAAAAAAAAAAGAATAAACTATGAAAATGCAACCTAGAAGTGATGAAAGTGTATTTAATGGAAGTCAATGACATCATATTTGTGTGTTGATTAAGCTATAACCTCCCATGCATCAAGCAGATCTCAGAAGTTATATATGTCAATGCAAAGGATTTGAGGCTTGTTTTTCTTATGGTAAGGAATGAGACTTGAAAGGCTTTAAAGAGTGATGGAAAAGTCCGTAACTACTACTTAGGATGAGCTGCGTAGAGTCACTGCTGGAGGAAAATTATGTTTTGTTGGCTGTTACATGTGTGTACCTAATGTCATGCATATCATCTGATAAAGAATGGCATCTTTTCTGTCATAATGGTATTCATTAAAATTAAAACTATGATCATCATACAGGGCCAGACAGAATGAAGTGCATTCACTACAGACACCTTTTTCCTGTGAAAAAAGGTGTCTGTGTTCAGAAGATGCCAAGATGTGCTATTGCTTCTTGTTCTGGTGAGGTAAAATGTGTTTTGAAACGTCTTTCCTTCACCTTAGATGCCTAAATGGGAGAGTGTTCTTGAAAACTTGGCCATATGAATAATATGGCATAAAAACGGCAGCACCTGGAGTCAGTGCATCTTTCAGTGTTTCGTTCTTAGTTGGTATTAAACTGTCTGTCATGAGACAAAAAGGGCTGACTTTTTACTCTTTATTACATCAAAAATGCTGTGGTGAAAGAGGAAACTTTTCTCATGCTTGGGTTTTGGTTAGTTTGGAAAAATACAGGTTGTGCTACTAGGTAATTGCAGTAGTTTAAAAAATTAAATACCTTTTGAATTTCCAGGTAGCCCAGAAAAAGAGCTTTGATGTTTGCAAGGCACAGGTGCCTTCCTGTTGTCTTGATATTGGTGAAGATGTTTCTTAGGAAGAGGAAATGCCTCCAGAATTTTCTTTTCCTTTCATTGCTATTAATGCAAATAGTCTCTCTCTTTTTATCTTGGGGTGTACAGTCCTACTAAGTGTTGAACTCTTGTTTTCTAAAGATTTTGCTAGTTCCATGGGTGCCCAGAGAGCTTCTAGGCCATTATCTCAGACAACTGTGATCAATATATGAATACTTTCTGGGGTCTTCTAAGCCTATGTAACCAAAGTGAGTTTATTCCAAATGAAGTCTGGTTGGTATCAATTATCTTTACTCAAGTGATTTGTTTCAAAGGCGAGGATGCAGGTAAAGTTTACAGGTTTTACTTGATTTTATATATATTTTATTTCTACCAAGAAAAAAAAAATCAGAATCTCCAGAGGAGGAAAATATTGTAAACTTTATTGAGAAAAGAATTTACTAAAGATGTTAGATATTCAGTTATATCTGTTTTTTAAAAAAGTAGCCAACAAAAAGGGTCATTATGTAGAGGGGGGGAAAGTGCATTTTTTTAACTAGTAGCTTATCCATTTAGGCATTGAATTTAGCAAATATAGCAGGATGCTGTTTTCTTTTTCTTTTTTAATATACTATGTTAAACATCTATTAAATGTAATGAAGATGTCATCAAGCTTTCCTGTAGAATTTTCACTTTTATAATTACATTTTGAGGATTCCCTTATTCATGTCCATAAATATCTAAGGGGCAAGTGTAAGGAGGATGGACTCAGGCTCTTTTCACTAGGACAAGGTGCAATGGGCACAAACTGAAGCACAGGAAATTCCATCTGAACATGAGGGAAAACTTCTTTAGGTTGAGGGTGACAAGGCACTGGAACAGGCTGCTCATGGGGTTTGTGCAGTCTCCTTCTCTGGAGACTTTCAAGGCCCTCCTGGATGTGGAATGTGCACCAGGGGATCCTGCATTAGCAGGGCGGTTGGACTAGATGATCTGTAGAAGGTCCCTTCCAACTCGTAAGTACCAGTCTCTTTAGAAGTTCTCTGTAAGGTTTTCTCTATCTATAGTTTCATACTTAAGTGACTTGATCACTTTTTCAGATGTATGCCTCCAAAAGCAGTGTTGTTGGTCATCTAGTGGGACCTTTGGTATCATGTTTTGATATTAATGGAGAAAGTGGTGCTAGCAGAAAACAGGTTTCCTCTATGTTTGCCCATTTGAAGAAGCTGCTCGTGGAAGGATAAGACAAAAAGAGCTTTCCCCTAGTTTACTTCCTTCAAAGACATGGCACAAGTTCAGGCCTTGAAAATTTGAAGACTTCCTAGTATCCACTGCTGTACTGTGAAATTCAGTTTGACCTAATGAGCATGAGGATGAAGATGTCTCTGTTCTCAGTCAGGCCAACTGAATTAACCACTAAAATTGTCTGCAACAAGCTGTACTGTTCCAGGTAATGCAATAAGAGAGTATCACAGACCTCCATGCTGGGGAAATCTGTGAGAGAGAGAGCACATGACTTCAGGGTCAGTAAAGCCCTGCAGGGTTCATAGTGTCTCTATTGCAATTCCTTTACTATTCAGAAAAGTTAACTGTATTTATCCAAATTTTCATATATTCAGAAGAATTTAGTAACAAACCACAGAATTTTTTCAGAGTTTTTTTTGAAAGTTGGTATGTAAAGGACATGCTAATGTCCCTTCTTCTAGTGTCTCTCAGTTGTCTGGCCCTTGAGAAATTAATGGCAGGAAGAATGAGTCCTATTTACATGAAATGCAGAAGTAAAGCAGTCGAGCCCGGTTTTTGGAATTAGCTGCTTCTCTGTATCAGCTGACACCTGATAATGTAAAGAATGACTGGATTATACAATTTCCATCTCTTGGTAACGCTGAAAGCTCACAGAAACAATAGGGGGACAATTCCTATAAAATTGCTCAAATGACATGAGTTTTCCGAGGTGTCTTGCTACATATCAGAACAGTAATTCTTCTACTCTGAAAACTAAGCAAAATAATTATTAAGGAAGCTTCTCAAAATGGTATTTGTATGTAGCTGTTGATTCCTGTTGCCAGCTCTCAGAGTTATGTATTACTTAAAAGAATTCCTTAGAGACCAAGCGATTCATAGAATCACAGAATCTTAGGGGTTGGAAGGGACCTCGAAAGATTATCTAGTCCAGCCCCCCCTGGTGGGGGCGTTGATCTAGTCCACCAGGACCCCCAGATCCCTTTCCCCTACACTGCTCTCCAACAGGTCAGTCCCCAACCTGTACTGGTGCATGGGATTGTTCTTTCCCAGATGCAAGAGACTGCACTTGCCCTTGTTGATCACAACATTATTTTTACTTTTACATTTTAGAGAGTCCTAGTGGAATGTATGGGGTTTTGTCTTTCCACAGGAAAATACAGCACAAAGAGGTAACTTGGACCTGTTCAGCATCACAGAAAAGAGCACTAGCAAAGCCAAGCCAGGGCAGTTCAGTGAGTTAAGTATTGCTGTCAGATACCAGGGTGATGTAGCATGGTGACATGTCTTGCTCTGTCCCAAAAGGGTAATTTTGCTTACAGAGCAGGACTTCAATCTGTCAAAACAATCTGATACAATTTTGCCGTGATCTGGTGACCTATCAAATAGTATTTTAGTTGTGAAATTTATGCCCACGTGTTCTGGGTTGAAGAAAGGTGAAGAAAATAGGGAGTGTTGAATGAATTAAAATAGCTGGGTTTGACCATAATCTAACGGTACCAAGCTGAAAGCTGACTGTTAAGGGAGATTACTCATGTGTCTGCCAAAGGCTTTAAACAATGTCTGCCCCTCTCAAGGTTTGTTGTGACAAATAAATGCCATTTGTGTACTGTGAATCCTTGGAAAAGAAGGTGTGGCTCATAAAACCTCCTAAGCTGACCGATCCAATTTTGGTTTAGCAAGAAAAATCTGTCTTACCATCAGAGTAGACCAAATACACAAACTAATAGCACATATATTACAGCAGCCACATATGGTGATGTTACATATTAACTTGTCAGTATAATCTAAGGAAACAGATGAAGCCGACCTGCTGTGTGCATTATTTCTTTGTGTATCTCCCTGCACTACTTAAAAGTACGTAAATCTTGAACTGTAGGAATGCCCTCCTGGCTGCATAGTATATATGGCCTTTATATAATTGATGAACACACAGATTCTGTGATACTCATTTTAGTGGTTGCATTAACATGAAATTCCCTGTGTTTAGTGTTAATCTATATACATTCTTTTTTTCTCTCACAGTAATTTTTCAGGAAGGAAGCTTCTCCTCCAGTTTGTAATTAATCATATATTCTTGGCTTTTGAGACTTTCAAATTTAATTTATTATTTGGAATAACTTTGTTTTTTTTAATTCAAGCAGTTTATATGCTGGTGGCTTGCCACCTTTTCAGAACATTCTGTGTTTGGTACATGACTGTCAGCAGATACAAAATGTGCACTGACATTGATAAAATAATGTCAGTCAATGCAATATAGGATTAATTAGAGCATTTGGCTTGTAAAAAACCAGTTTGTATACTCCTTCACTGCCTGCATTAGCATTCTTAATGAGAACTACATGGGGTTGCTAGTAAACACGTCCTATTAGTAGATGACTTACTGCCACACATTTTTCTGTATATGGGTTATCATTTACATATATAAAATTAAATAAATAATGTTCACAAACTTTGGAAACTTTGACCATGGGAAAAGACAAGTTACACAGCATTGACTACTCTTGGCTTTCAGTACCAAGCATAGTGTATCACTTCTATCTATGGATAGTGGTAATAGCCCAATTTTAATAGAATGGAAAATACCAACCGTGACATTTTTAGGACTATGATTGTCCTGGTTTGAGCCAGGATGAAGCCAATGTTACTTTTACTGATTTTTTTTTTCCCTTCAATAAGCTTTTTTTTAACTAGTAGCAGAATGTTCCAACCAAGACTGAGAACAGCTGGCATGTTTTTGTGACTGCTGGGTATTCAAGGTCACACCTTTACTCTGCCAGCTCAGACACTACGGGGAGATCTGTGACACCCCCCGTCCCCCGTAGGAGGCTGAGTTAGACAGACAGCAAAATCGGCCAGAGATACTCCATTCCATATATCTACATAAGCTCAGAGGAAGGTCAGAGATCACAGAAGACAACTTCCTTCCTGCTTCTTCTTCCCTTCTCTTCCATCCATGGCTGGTGTCTGGGGAGGACTCCATCCTTCCATCACCGTTGACCCCCAGGCTGGAGCTCTCCTCACCCTCATCACTGTGTGCTCTCTCCGGCAGCTCCAGGACTTGTTGGGACTGTTCACAGCTCAGGAGATGCTGGGGGAGTTGCTGGGGGTGGGGGGAGGCAATAGGGGTGTTGCACATTCCTGGACATCCTGAATACATTTGTATATAATTGCATATATTTTCTTGTATCATTAGTGTTTGGTTAAAGCTGTGTAGTTTAGTTTTCAATCCAGCAAAGTGTCTCTCTTTTTCTCTCTCTCCTTCCCTACCTGGGTGAGAGAGGGAGGGGATTGAGAGCATTGTTGTCAAACCTGAGTCAAACAGTGACAATTATATAGCTAAAGACCAATGTTTATTTAATATTAATTTCATTTTACTGCAGGTTTGCACAGTCAGTGCAGTAGTTTACCCAGTATACTCCCTATGCAGCAGTTATGTTTCAACTTTAACTCTTGCTGGAGAATGGAGCTTATTGATGGCAAGCTTCTAAATGTTGCAAACAAATCACACAGAAACAGCATTTGTCACAGCCAGGAAATACAGCACGTAATGTTACAACATAATTTAAAAGATAACAAGAACTGAAAGCTGCCCATCAGACTTCTTCTGGGTGGTGGAGCACTGGAATAGGCTCCCCAGGGAAGCAGTAATGGCACAGAACCTGACAATATTCAAGAAACATTTGGACAACGTCCTCAGGGACATGGTGTGAACTTTGGGGTTGTCCTGTTCTGGGGCAGGAGTTGGACTTGGTGATCCAGGCTGTCTGAGGAGGTGGTTGAGCCACCATCCCTGGAGACATCTAAGAAGACAAGTGTGGTGCCAGGGGACAGGGTTTAGTGGTGGATGCTGCAGAGTTAGGGTGGTGGTTGGACTCGATGATCCTGAAGGCCTTTTCCAATGATCCTGTGATACTCCAGAAACTTAATGGAGGATAGATGCTTTGTATCACAGAGGTTTGGCTCCTGTTGTGCTGTCAGTTAGTGTAGGCAGCAATGCAGCTGTGGCTGAGAGTGGGTTTGTTGCTGTGGAGCCAAGGAGAGTAATTTGAGTTCTAAAAATTTTTTTTTGTAACTTAAAGTATTTTGTTAGAGCAAACTACCTTCAACTAGATTTACAATCTGAAAATAATCTCTCACAGCAGGAACCTGATGTCAATAATATCTTGAGGAAATTTTATCTTACTTGTTGAGTGGTATTAAATGCACATTTGCTTTACAAATATATGTTTTTATAAAGCATTGGATGGAGTCCTGCTGCCGTAAGTGGTTCTCAGAAGTCTGCAAAGATGCAACACAAGCTCATTCTTTATATATACTTGCAGTGGCACCAATCCTGTGCCCACTGGCATGGGGTGCCTTAGCCCTGTGTTGGGTCCATTCTGAGTGCCAACTCTGCTGCCCAAAGGTGGCCCCTTTGGGCACTGGTGTTACAGAATTTCTACAAGACAATGCTGTGACTATCTCTTATCTCATTGGTAAGGGAAATTTCACTCCCTTACAGGGAGTGCTTCTGTGTCTGCAATTGCAGCTTCTGGTCAGTTCAGCCCCTTCTGCAGCTGAGGCTTTCCATAGAATCATAGAACTATTCAGGTTGGAAAACACTCTTGGGATCACCGAGTCCAACCATCATCCCTACTCTGCAAAGTTCTCCCCTAAACCATCTCCACCAACACCACATCCAAACGACCCTTAAACACATCCAGGGATGGTGATTCAACCACCTCCCTGGGCAGCCTGTTCCAGTGTCTAAACACTCTTTATGTGAAAATTTTTTTCCTTTGCTGCAGTCTAAACCTGCCCTGTTGCAGCTTGAAGCCATTCCCTCTTGTCCCTTAATTACCTGTGAGAAGAGACCAGCACCAGCCTCTCTACAATGTCCTTGCAGGTAGCTGTAGAGACTGATGAGGTCTCCCCTCAGCCTCCTCTTCCTCATGCTAAACATTCCCAGCTCCTTCAAACGTTCTTCATAACATTTATTCTCTAAGCATTGGCAGCTGTGGATTGTGACCTAGTTGTATATCAGAATCATAAGTCTGTCTGCTGGAAGCTTGTTTACAGAAGCTAGGTGTTACAGAGTTGTCATTTTGAGAAGCTAACAGTGATACATACAAAGGGCATCTCCAAAGTCAGAATGATATCACTGACCATTCCTGAAAACTAGGTCGGTTTCCTAGAAATCGGGACAAGAGGCAGCAGGGGTCAATGAAAAGAAGAAATATGGGTTAGCAGTTGCATATATGAAAATTAAACCATCTCTTGTGACCTTTCTCCTCAGATCTTGGAAACCACTTGGGTATTTTTTTCCCTCTCATTTCCAGCATTTCTTAGCCTGGAGAATGCTCTGGGGAGACCATATAGCAGCCTTCCAGTACCTGAAGGGGGTCTACAGGAGAGCTGGGGAGTGACTTTTTATAAGGGCATGTAGCAACAGGACGAGAGGGAATGGCTCTAAACTGGAAGAGGGGAGATTTAGCTTACCCATTAGGAAGAAATTTTTTAGTGAGAGGGTGGTGAGACACTGGACCAGGTTTGCCCAGGGAAGTTGTGGATGCCTCATCCCTGGAAGTGTTGAAGGCCAGGTTTGATGGGGCTTGGAGCTACCTGGTCTAGTTGGGGGGTTGGGACTAGGTGATCTTTAGGGACCCTTCCAACCTAAACCAGTCTGTGATTCTACAACAACAAATTACCTTGAAATCAGCCGTGTCGTCTTTTCATCTTCAGGATGAACTGTGACTTAGGGCCCCTGCAGCTGCTTTTGAATCAATTGCAGGGCTGACAGTAACATCTGGAATATGAGAAAGAAGTGGCCGCACTCCTGAGACCTCTGCCTTACCACCCGGTGTACTGCTGTATGTGATAGCAGTAGTGACAAAGAGTATGTTTTTAAGTGGCCATGTCAGTTGCAGCTTTTTAGGAGCTTAATATATAACTGCTAGTAGCAAGGCAACTGCAGTTTTCCAGTCAGCAGTGTAAGATGCACAGATGCATTGTGGCCAAAGGCCAGTATGAAGCTTCTTTCTCAGGAGGTTTACAGCTTGAACATTGAACCTTTCCAAGTGTCTTGGACTAAACCTGGTAGGCAGCTAAACCCCAGACAGTCACTCACTCTCCTCCAGTGGGATGGAGGAGAAAATTGGGGGGTAAAAATGAAGAAACATGTGGGTTGAGATAAAGACAGTTTAATAGATTTAGCAAAAGTTGCATGAGCAAGGAAAGCAAAATAAGGAATTCACTCCTTTCTTCCTATGAGCAGGCAGGTGTTTGGCCATCTCCAGGAAAGCAGGACTGCATCACACATAATGGTTACTTGGGAAGACAAGTGCTCTCATTCTGAACATCTTCCCCTTCCTTCTTTTTCCCCCAGCTTTATATGCTGACCATGATGACATAGGGTATGGGATATCCCTTTGGTCAGCTGGGGTCAGCTGTCCCAGCTGTCTCCCCAGCTTCTTGTGCAGCCCCAGCTGACTGGCTGGTGAGCTGGTGTCAGGAGCAGAAAAGGCCTTGATTCTGTGTAAGCACTGCTCAGAAGTAATGAAGACATGGTTGTTTTGCCAACATTGTTTTCAGAACAAATCCAAAATGTAGCACCATGCAACCTGCTATGAAAAAAATCAGCTCTGTCCCAGCCAAAACCAGTACACCAGGAAACAAAGGGCAGGACCCAGTCTGAGTTATCTGTTGAGAGGAAACACAGAGCAGGAAATTTTACTCGCCAAATCTATGAGTTTCTCTTTGGATCTGCTTGTTGTGAATAGCAGTGTAAGACATTCTCTGTGTGCAGCTCCCACATCTATGTAGAAAAACTATCTGAGATCACTTGTGGTGTCAAGCCATTCCCATCTTTTCCTACATCTTTCTCCTCATAAATCCCCAGCTACTCTTTGTTAAAAGGGCATTCCTTCAGACTGTATTGTGTTAGGGCTGACATGCCACATGCTGTCTTGACTACAGGAGAGTGTGTCAGAAGATTCCTCCTGTAATTGTCAGAATGACTAGCAGCCTCAGAGAATGTCCTCTGAAATAATTTCATTTTTAATGAACGTTACGTATTACCAGCCTGTGCCTGCTTGTGTGTTCTGATAAAACATGGCATCTTGAGGCTCTGAGTGTTAAATCTTTGATAAGGAATTATTGCCTCTGAGGATATACAGGCATTTTTTTCTTCAGGTATCATAACTTCATTATTAGTGTTAGCTTTTATCACAGAAAGAAGCCAAGCAGCATAAACATTCTGTTCTCATCTACTGACGAAATTCTTTCCCATCTCCTGCCACTTCCCACTTTATCACTAGTGTTTGTACTGGCCAGCAATATTTTTCTTAACTACTGGGGACCCCTTCAAGCCTCATTCCAGCAGGAATAAGAAACACCACCAGCATCAGACAGCTCAACATACAGACTTAGTGATTACACTTCAGTGTAGGCATGGCTCTGAAATCACAGCAAGATCCACAGTTCCTGCTTTGAGAGGTTACTTTGACCTTCAAATTTCAGGTCTTATTTGAGGTGGAGCACTGCCCCTCTAGAAGGGGAGAAGCCATTTGGTTCCTAAGCACTTGAAGCACTGCAGTCTGCAGAGCATCCTCTACCTGTGTGGAGACCGTTAGGAGTATTCCAAGGAAGTCCCAGAGAAGAATTCTCCCTACAGCCTCGCTTTCTCACCAACTATTCTGTTTCTCTCCCTAGCCCCTTCCTAGCATACACTCCAGAAATTTTCCAGGAGTAAATAATGATCTGCTGTCATCAGTCCTCAGCATCAAATACCTCAGCAATGGGACAGGTCTGCTGAGAGCTGAAAGCTGTTAATCCCACACACAGATCCACCACCACCCATAATTCCAGTCAAATGTCTTTTCAAGGATAGACTGATAGATTTAACTCCTAATGGCAGTCTGTAAATTCTACAAGACAGGCTTTTAATATCCTCGTCTATGACTATACTTTCTAATTCTTGAGAATACTTCAGCCTATTCCTCCTTCCCCATCCCCTTTCTAAGACACCATTACAGGATCTTGAAATCCTATAATCATTTTATCCAGGTGCTTTAAAAATGATCCCCTCTACAATTTGATGCAAATGAGTTTTTTCAGAAACTTCTCCCCAGTTAAAAGAATAAAGCCTTGAAAATGTTTTGATTTTTTTGATCAAAAACTTCTCATTTGGAATGGTGCCTCTGTGGGCAGTAATTCTGCTGAAGAAGGAAATAACTTTCAGGCTGTAAGACATATACATCTATATCTGCATCAGATAATTGCATTAGTTCTCGGCAGTTAAGAACCAGTATCAATCAGTTCAAAGCCCTGCTTTTCATTTTTCCATTTTTAAAGATTTTGCTTCCCCTTGACAGACAGCTTGGATATCAGGTTGAATGGGACCTCCTCTATGTGGACAGTTGCTTTATAACAAAGCATTTTTTCTGCCTTACTGATGAACTCACTGTAATTTTAGGTGAAGCAATATTGTTGGACCTTTGTATAAATAAGCTAAAATTATGCTGTTCTCTTAGCTTTAGCATCAGTCACTTCTAGATGTAGTCACCTATGACTGTAAATTCCAGACCATCCTAAATTTATCAGGTAATTCTACCACCAAGCACAAATTAAAACTTTAGATTTGCTGGGATGTAGCATTCAACACACATACTTGTTGCTAGAGGAGATGATTACTAGCATCCTGAATCATTCTGCTGCCAGGATATTCATTTTCATATTTCAGTCATGCCTCCAACAGTGGAAAATTCCAGACATTTTCTACAAAGATGTATTTTCTTTTTCCTCTTCTGTTCAAACAAATCTCAGAAATACTGCTTGGAGGGTGAAAGACACTGAGTGTGGGCTAGAATACCTTGTGCAGAGTCCAACTGCATCTTCTTGAAGAGCCTCTCATAGGTTTTGGAGTAGCTGCTTTTAGGTGCTTCTGCAGCTACTTTTCACCAGGCAGAACAAGCCTACTTCCCTCAGCCTTTTCTCACAGGGCAAGTCCTGCAGCCTCCAACCGTCTTGCTGGGCATCTGAACTGAACTCACTCAGCTGATTTAGTCTGTGGAGCCCACAATTAGACATGGTACCTAGATGTGGTCTGTTGGGTGCCAAGTAAAGGGGGATAATTACAGTCTCCTGGCTCATACAGTCCAGGCAACTTTTGGCTTTCCTTGCTGCCAGGGCAGGCTGCTGGCTCACACCCAGCTTGCTGTCTGTCAGGATGTTCAGGTCCTTTTCAGGCAGGGCTACTCCCCAGCCAGGCAGCCCCTGGCTTGTATTGCTGCTGGACGTTCTTCCTTACCAGCTGCAGGACTTTGCATATGTCCTTCTGCAATTGCATAAGGTTCCTATCAGCCTGTTGCACTGTTTTCTACAAATATATGAGCCTCCTAAAATTTCTGGTTTTTAAAAGATTAACTTTATTTAGTGAGTTCTGAAGAACTCGGGCACTCCTCGGGAGTATTCCTGTACGAAATTTAATACTGTTCTGTTGTCTCACCTTGCTACTCTTAAATACGTAGTTGTAAAATAAAATAATAGAAAGTAAAAAATATTCTAAAAATAGGAGATAGAGGAAAATAATGAAATAAGAGAGTATAGTGTTTGCATTTTTTGAAATTAGAAAGGTTTGGTTTTTCCTTCTTAAATATTTTGTTGTCTAGCAGCATTGTGAGTTTACCATTTAATTGCTTATTTTAGCTTTTATTTCTGTTCAACAGCATCTAATTCTGCTAAACACTGTGCATATTAATGACTTTTAAAAAGACCAAGAAAAAGAGTGGGATTACATTAGTACTGATCCATTTCATTACAAAAATGAAAAAAAAAAAAGGGGGGGGGGGAGGGCAGACACAGGGGGAAGAAGTGTTGAGAGGAAGTGAAAGTCTAACCCAGACTTTAAGTAAATGTCTCCCCCTGTCCCTGCCTGCCTCCCCCTCCCATCAGTAGACATGAAAAAGCTCTCCCAGCAAAGTTCTCCTTGCAGTCTACCCTTTCCTTTGGCAGCTTCTTTCCAGACCCATTCCAAGTGAAGCTCTAGGCTTTTTCTTAATTACAAACCTCACTCTAACTCTGACCCTCATCCCAATCCTGAGTGTAGGCTCATCTTTTGACCCTTTGCTGTGTAAAGAGGGAACCTAGATGAGAAACTATAGCTGAAAAATCTTCCCATGGGTTTAGTGACTCACGACCATCTAGCAGTGCTCTGTCTCTTTGCTTGCTATTGCAACATCCGTACTGAACCTAGGACCATCTGAGTACTCATTTGTTTAAGTGCTAGGTACTTCTGCACCAGTGCCCCAGCAAGCTTCTTGCCATGCAAGAAATTACTGAGTTCACTGAAAAGTTACCTTAGAAGTGGTGTTCCATGTTTATTACAATTCAGAGACTACAGAACAAATGGGTTTGTTTTTGTCTGTGATCTGCGTATCAGTCTTACGTTCTTCTGAACACCTGCAAAACTTGCAGTTAAGATATTTTGCTCTGCCTGCTTCAAAATGAAAAATCCCTCAATTAAGGTTATATCTCCAGAAGTTGTAAAGGTGGAAGCCTGTGACATAGTCTGCCATAGTCACATTAGCCCTTGCAGAGACTCAACAATTTCATCCTGTCAAAACACAAAGATATTAGTTAGAATTGTCTGTGTTCAAAGTCTTAGGAAACAAAGTAGTGGGCAAATAATTCAATTTATTTCTGTGAATATTCATTTTGATTTTTAAACTAATTAATGTTGAGTGCTTTGAAAATTCTGTATTTATTATTCATGCCTATCTGGGGAATCAATTTCTTTCATATGAATTCTCATAAATGCTTGAGCAGGATCCAGCTGTGAATTACAAAATGTGTATATCAGAATTCCCACTGCTCTTGTTATCTAAACTATTCAGTAAGAAACAGAATACCATTTAATTTCACAAATGATTGTCAAGAGTCAGTCAAGATAATTTCTTAATTTCTTAGGCAAATTTGTCTTGGTTACCAGGTCTATTCAGTAATTGTTCACTATACATTAATTTAATCATATTTATGAAATTGTTACTTTCAAATTTTAACATTTCCAGGAAGAACTGTGAATCTGCCAAGAAAATCTTGCTGCTAAGGCCATGAACTAGAACTTCGACCTCAGTCTCCCCTGTGTAAAACTGGTCTTATCACTACAAGCTTTGTCATAGGCTTCAGGTCATGGTCAGTCTTTTATTCTGTGTTCCTAAAGTGCATAGCAAAACAGCTCTGTCTTCCACATAATTCATGTTATAACTTAAGAAAAAAAAACCCTATTAAACAACAGCATAGTATAAAATGAATGAACTCTTTTTCGAGAACTGGTAAATTTTATAGTAGATGCTTTTCCAAAGCATCTTCACATTTAAGAATAACAAATCCTCTGAAAGAGTCAATGGCAATTTAGATTACAAAACCTCTCAAAGAATTTTAAAAAATCCTCTAGAGTATACTTAGAGTTACTCTATAATTTCAATTAAATGATAATTTTATAATTCTTGTGTATTTGAGCAGTGTTATGCTGAGCTACTGTGTTCATTAGCAAGGACTTTGCTTAGTAAGGAAAACTTCTGATCTGTTCCACTGCAATATTTTTATCTTCAATTCAAAAGAGAAAACTGGTACATTACATATAGAAGTTCAGCAAGGAATGAGGTATTTATGACTTGCCATGAGGAATGCAGTTTTGTTATATACCATTATATAAAATAATATTAATAATTTTAAGGAAATACCTACAATTAAACAAAAACACTAAAAGCATGCTGGAGGTCAATTGTTGGAGAAGACATCCTCAACAAAAAAGAAGGGGCTTCTTTTTTCAGGAAGCTGCTACTTAAAGTAAAACACTCTGCTTCTGAAATTAAAAATTAAATTAGGGCTCTCTGCATGTCCACTGTAGCAGTATATTACAAACTTCATAATTAATAGTTAAGAGAACAATTTGCTTTTGAAGGATGTTAGAAAAGAGGCAGTTACAACGAAAATAATGAGTTCATTCAACTGCACGTGCATAACATAAGGATAACATTTTAATGCATGTCCACCTGTACAGAGCAAGACTTCTGTGTGATACAAGCAGAGGTTCAAGGCCAGATATTATAGTTGATCTCTATGTGTCACGAAAATTCTAGTCTTTTAATGAATTTTTTACTCTTCTGCTGTCTAATCACATCATAGCACCTCTGGCTGCTTCAGTCATCTTGAGTTGGCTGGCTGATAAGAAGAGCACCTGGCAATCATTAAGGGATCTTTTTTATGGATTTAATAAGGGTTATTTTAAGATTAGAGTTTTCACTTTGTAATTTATCTCTTCAAAATCAAATCAAAATTCAAAGGAAAATAATAAACGGTTATATTCATGCTCTACAAAACTGATTTTTTTTTAACTTCTGATTTTGCTACATGTACATCTATAAGCAGAAAGAAAAACATTTCAAAGGACTGATTTTTAAGTGTAAGTTGTGGAGGCAGCATGATAAATAGCCTTGTTGTCTTTGTGTCAGACTGCCTTCTGTTGTGTACCATAGAAAGTTTCTAACTCTGTTTTGCTAGAACAGCTTTGTTTCTTTGTTGTGATGTTTTGTGTGCTTCTTTATACATGTGCCAGTACTTTTCTGTTTATCAGACTTGCTGTTTAGCTTGCATCTTGGTAGTTGAATAGTCATACAGCTCTTGGTGTTTGGGATTACAGTGCTGTGGTAATGCTGAGTGTGCATTTTTGCGTCTACTCATTGCTTCATCAAAAATATGTACCTCTTCAGCAAAATTTCAAATTTGAGGGTGTCTCAGCTAGATATCTTCTTAAGAATTGTCAGATATTTTACTGTATCTTAACTTCTTTTCTTGTGATAGTTACTGTTCTCGTTCTTTAACTTGAGACTGTCCTGAAAAATTTTAGTAGCCACTGCAAATCCTGTTTTTCAACCCAAGCATAGCCATTTTAACTTGGTTCCATGAAATGTTGTTTATTTGTTTATCCTGTGGGGATTCACTGTGTGTGACATACTGCATGTATACCCACCACCTCTGTGATCCCACTATTAATGTGGATCCTTCATGCTCTTTGTTTAGCTCTCCTGTTTGATTTGGCATTTCTAAGGTGCTCTTTGTCTATTTTTAGTTTCCTTATTATCATTATTACAATGACAATTTTCAAGAGTGCTGCTGAGATCACTGAAAGCTCATCTTTACTGGAAATGTGAGAGCACTGATCTTTTCCCTCCATAATACAGTGTCATTGCTTCTAGTTCCAGTACTTAGTAGTTGTTGTCTTCAGATCACCCTAGATGCTTAAAGCTGTAGTGTGTGAGGCTTTTGTCAGTCATGTACATTTATTGCTTGCTTGACATTACAGAACTTGAATGCTGCAATTTTGATAATATAGCCTTGAGAATGTGCATCCCATTACCAAATAGTGATCTGCTTCCTTCTAGTTGTAGCCCGTATTAAGCAAAGGACCACTTAAGTAGCAGCACAGCATCCATTGTCTAGGAAATACAGTCTAAATTGAAATGACAAAAAGTGAGTTGACCAAGGCTATAGAATATATCTATTCTATAGCCTTGCTGAGCAAGGCTTGTATCTGCTTCACTGTCCTAATAACTGCAGTATCTTTTTTTCTTCCAACAGTGCGTGAGATTTTAATCTTAGACTCTTCATATCAACTGAACTTTTATATAATGAATCCCATCTCTACTACCAACAGATTGTATGATTTAAGACAGAGGAAGGGATGAAGCACATTTAGGTCAGAGATAGGTAGGCAGACTTGTGCATAAAGTGTTTTGTTGTATATCTCAGCAAACATATAGTATAGTCATGTCTCTTCACCAAGTGAAGCAACTACAAAGATAATTTGATTAAACTGATAAAACTCCAGGTACTCCTAATATGAGCTGAAATTGTTATGGAATCATGTTTTATGAGATACTTGCCTATGAAAAAGATTAGAGTTACTGTTTGTCAGTGTTTCTATCGAACTGCTAACTGTTGTCTAAAATCCTTTCAGATCACATAATCATACCAGCAAAACAAACACTGCTGTCCAACATTTAGGATTATTTCCTCACATTGACTTGGAGGATTTTAACTTTCCACTGCAAAGAAGCAACTTTATTTTTACTTGTAATGTTTTAAGAAATGATGTCAGCAATTGTATTTTCAATAGCTCTGAGATACTGTTGTTAATTTTATCTAATACTAGTTAAAAAAAAAAAATAGTTTTCATCTCCATTTTAAAGTCATGACCAAAATACTGTTAGAAACTGCATTGATACATTTTTTAAGAAACACACATTATGCTCAGACACGTTGCAGAAAACTGGCAATTCAGAGCATCCTTTCCTCTGCAGACTGAGTGTTCTGAGCCCACAGTTTAAAACAGAAGATCAGACACAGAAGTCAAAAATAATTTACAAAATTGTCCTAATATTAACTGAAATACTGAGCAGCTTGTCACTGGAAAAGATGTTAGGGGAAGGTTTACTCCAGTGCAGGTTAGGAAGAGTACAGAATTATTGTAAAAGATGGATCAAGGTATTTAAGGGGTTTTTTTTAAGTAATCTGGATATGTAGTCACATTTTATATATTTTATATATATAACCATATTTTATATGATTTTTAATAGAGTTTCTTTTGTGCAGGAAGAAAAAAAGCAGCATGAACAGGAAGCAGAAAATGCATGTTCCTAGTGTTACCTTTATAGGAACAGTCGAGATGCCACACTTTGGTAGGGTTTATTCCTTTCCTGTGTACCTCAAACTCCCACAGGACTGTACCACAGGCAAGACTAATAGAAACATAGCTAAAGTTTGTGGTTTCCCAAAGCAGAAACGTTAAAAGTCCTTCCTGACTCCCCTGAAGTGCAGGGTGGAAGATCCTACACCTGTGAGTACCTTTCCAGTGAACTGTTTTGATCCATCAGGCTCACTGGACAGGGCTGCTCCCTCATGAGCAGTCTTGGTAATCTGGGACAACCAA
The DNA here is from genome assembly GCF_020740795.1 of Apus apus. NCBI lineage: Eukaryota > Metazoa > Chordata > Aves > Apodiformes > Apodidae > Apus > Apus apus. The sequence continues at coordinate 32,499,536 of NC_067285.1, forward strand.
ACCAGGCATTCTGTCATGGCTATGTGTGGATATTTGTTAACCATTGTATTAGGAGTTTCAAGTGGAATATTTTAGATCCTTGTGATAAGATACATGTCCCTCCCAAAGCTGAACTGGATGCTGGTGAGGGATATGGGGATATTCTCCCACGCAGATAACGTACTAAACACACATTCCCATCTGTCACTCAATATTCCACTTCTTCAGCAATCTCTGAGGATTTGGTATGTGAGGGCGTGTGGCTGGCAGATGGAGATATCAAAGCAGAGAGTACAGGGAGGTGTGTGTGCTTCATGAGAGACAAACAAATGTATTTAAGAGCTGTCCTTTCATCACAGGAGAGTTTGAGGGCTGCAGAAATAAATTCAAGGGTTGAGAAGAGTGTTCATAGTGTTTTGCCTAAGGTTTGTCTCATCCTATCATATGCAGTGGTTAAAGGCAATAAGGACAAGGGGGAAAGATGTGACTGCTGTTTTGCAGGAGGTGGTACTCGGACTATGACTGGTAGGGTTTGTTATGGCTTCAGTGCTAACATTCTAACTGAAAATCAGCTTTATGTAGAATTTGCTATGTGTGAAGAGAACTGGGCCACAGCATAGAGAGCCCTGTGGCCACTGAGGCAGCCAGGCACCAATCCTGTTTCTCTAGAGAACTTTGTGGGTCAGTTGTCATTTCTTGTGTGAGTCTAGGTTGTATCAGATGCTGTTTAGTCTCAGGGATGTAGGTGAAAATCCTTAAAAGTTTTCTCTTGTAAGTAGGAGGATTTCGGCTTGGGCACGTGTTAACTTTCACTGAAGGTGGATGACCCTTAATTAGCCACATACACTGTCAGACAACACACAGAAAGTCTGGTCTAGAACCGTTCCAGAGCATATTGGTTAAATACCTGAAACTGCATCTTCTTGCTCAGACTGACACCAAAAAACATGCTGTGAGGCAACTGTGACTAGAAAATGCACAGAGAAGATATATGCAAAATTGGAGTTTGCCTCCAGACAAATACCTGTATTTGGATTGGAAGATTCAGTAAATCATTATTAATGCTAATGTTGAAGATTGTATTGTTAATTAATTTGATAAATTGGACATATTTCTTGCCACTTGCGTTATCAGTAAGGTTAATAATCTTTGATTCCAAACTGACTGAAAATAATTTGCTGACCACATGAACAGTAACTTTTCTAATCTTATTCTCTCTTTAATAATGACTTTTAAGAAAGGATGCATTTCGTCATCTGGCTAGTGGCTCTAAAGAAATTTTCCTTCTTTTCTTAAATTGGACTTAGAATTAAAGCAAAGGATTAAAGAAATAAGTTTTTCACTTCTTGTAAGCTTTCCATAGCCTCTGAATTTATTGCAACAATACATTAACCTCTCCTTAATCCAGAATGCAGTAACTCAGCATATCCAATTTTACTGTTACGGCAATTTATCCAAACTTTGTTTGATCTGAACATTCAGCAGTTGGTAACATATTTGAATACTTCAGGAATATTTTACTCTTTCCTTATATGCATTCTGTCCAAGATATTAGTATTATCTAAATGTAGAAAGAAATGTATCTAAAAGAATTGTTTTCCTTCAATTGTAGTAGATAATTCCTAGATCTGTCACACATCAAAGTGGCCAATTGTTGTAAAAAATGGAGGCTAAAGCGCAATAAAGGGTTATTAAAAATATGTATCTTGTCGTAACAGTGAGAATTTTTAGTTATTGGGAATTCTCATTCTTTTCTGGTGTTGGTCAGGATGTTCAAGACCTTGGATATTTTATTAAAAAAAAACCCAACAAACAAAACCTGAATTTCAAGTCTGTTTCTTTCAGTACAGATTGTGACCCTGTCCTAGTGCAGTAATATTTCCAGTGCAGCTAGGACATTTCATGTAGTAACTTCACCCTCATAAAAAGCAGTTCTAGGAAAGGTGATGCTATGGAACAAACACATTTAAATTTGCTTCTTTGAGGCAAGCTGGGATTGGATTTGGTTGGATGGTGCTGGCATTCAGGATCACTGAGGTACATGCTGCAGAGAAGCTGGAGCTGACTCTGTCAAGCTAGCAAGGCACTACAGATAACAATCCCCCACGAGGGGGAGGAGTTGTGAGCACAGACACAGCACATCACTAATGTGTTAAGGCTGCTGTGTGCAAATATACCAGTCAGCACTAGCCTCACCTCCCTGCACTATCAGCTGTGCTGCAGGCATACACTCAGTTTCCATTTGCTTTTTTGAAGTGAGTTCCTAGAAATTTTGGTTCAAGAAATTTTGACTAAGATAGAGACACCCAAATCTGGAGCAACAGCTTGAAGGAGCAACAGCTTGAAGAGCTGTGACCTGCTTGTCCTTTTCATTTCAGAGTGGTGCTAGCTCAGCTGCCATGACAAAGTCAGTAAAATATAGTATCATTCCTTACAAAATAAAATAATGTTTGAAAGAATCACATACTCCCATGATGCTTTATTCTAGAACAGCAGAGGTGTTAGCACTGACCCAGCTCAGACAAATCCTGACTGTGAAGTAAGGGTAGATGGAAGAGAGCTGGTTTATTTAACACTCCCATTCAGTTGAGCATTGGTGATGCTCCTGTGTCAAGATGTATTACAGAAACAGATCACATCTAAAATGCTCTATACAAGCATGCAGGGGAGCTAACAAAGCTTGAACTAGATAGAGCAAGAAATTTGTCCAGATGATAATGATAATAAAGTAGTCTAAACGCCTGACCTATGTAATAAAAGTTTGGCAGAAGAGATGATGGGTGTAGCAGTTTGAGAGAAGTACTAACAATACAAGCAGGTTAGATTTGAAAGGCTAGATGTGGGCAGGACAGAAATTAGCAAGAATCTTTAGTCTTTTCGACAGCTTTCTCAAGAGATCATTTTTCCCCTCAAAATTACTTCATCAAAGGGGGCAGAGAGTGCATCCTAAGAATTAACCAGAAGTTACAGTTTTGATGCAGGCATATCGAGTGAAATTCTATTGATGACTTGTGAAGATGGTCAGACTAAACATCTAGCCATCTGTTTCTGACATTCAAGTGCCTTTGTGTGAAACTACTCATAGCTGTTAAGGTTTAGCTACAAAGCGGGTCATACCCAGTGAAATTCCAGCAAGCTAAGGTAGAATGGAGTTATAAACTGTGTTGTGGAAGCCATACCGGTACAGTATGGCTTGGGACTGAGAATTGTAGAGTGTGATCACTGTAGTATAGCTTCTTGGTCATAAATACTGTGGGGTTTTTATAGAGTTATTAGAAACGTTAAAAAGCCAATCTGTTTTACTAGATACACATCATATAAAGGGCTATGAAATTGAAATGGTTATTACTCATTGTTGTAGTTAGTCACGTCGTGATGCTTAGCAAACTGCTATACCTAAAGTTCTGCAGTCGTGCCCTAAGTGAGGCCTATGCAATATGATAGCATAGCCTGTAAAAACAAGGCCCTTATTAAGAACACATCACTTGGAGTTCTTCAGATTCTAGCTGACTTTTTTGTTTTGTTTTGTTTCTAGGAAAAGTTGCTGGATTGAAGTTTCTCAGTGAGTTGCTGACTGTTTTCAATATTCATCCATAACTCTACAGTATGAGAGTTGGTACTGCCTGAAAATGTGTTCCATCAAAGAGGTGTCAATAAACAAATGGTGGATGGTTAAAGGCTTCTTCAGAGAATCCTGTGAGCCGTGTCCTCTGCATGTAAAAATGTTTGACTCCACTGAAGTTGCTCCAGTTTACCTGCACCTGACTGTCTCTTGAGCCTCACCTGGCAGCAAGGGAAGGGAAAGTTACACTTTCTAGACCTGATGTTAGCCCACTTGCAGTAAACTTAAGTTCCTCCAATGCATCTGAAGACATTAAAAAGTGCCTTCTCGGTTGTCTCATATCAAGTTTCTGAGTGTTGAAAAATTAATGTTGAAACAAAATTAAAACAAGTCAACGTTGTTATTTACTGTAGCACTGGCTTTTTGAAAGCAGTATTTGACATATCAGTTATTTTTCTGCATAGTGCAAAACCTGTAGCACCTGAGATACCACAATGGGTAGCAGCCAATCCTGAGATACTTGTGAAAGGGCAGGCAGCCTGTCTCCTTGGTTCCCCCCAAAGCCTGGTGTAGCCTCGTTATCTCCACCTGTGCCTGAGTGGCAAATAGGAATCAGCTGGAAAACCAGGAACCGCCCAGGAGCTGGTGATAGGCTGTCCTGGAGGACTATTAGAGAAACTGTGATATAAATAAGGAGTGAACCGAGCATTGGTAGTGCAGAGAGCTGGAAGAGGAGCTGAGGAAGGGCATTGGAGTGCTTTGTGTTTGAAAGCCTGCTGTGGAGCAGGATAGACAGCCATGACCATGGTGCTTCAGGATGCTGCTTGGACTTCCTGTGTCAGAAGTCGTTCACAGTGAGGAAAAGGAAGGAGCAACCCTTGTTGCAAGCAGGAGTTCTGGACCAGGACCTGGAAGAGCAGCTGTAAGCCTCTGGGAGACAAGGTAGGAAACCAGAAATAAGATAACACAAACATAAGGACAGAAGAATATGGAGTAACTCAAAGTATTTTCAGCTTTTGTGAGGATATATTTGAAAGTTCCAAAGAGATATGTGGGAGGTACTTCTTTACAGGTCTGTGTTTATTCCTGATCTGACAGGAACAAGTCAGAGCAGTAGGAACTTCTGCTGATATTGCTATGGCAGGCACAAATTGTGCCTCATTACATACCTAACAGGGCTAACAACAACTTAAAATACTGTTTTGGCTTTAGTAACTCTTGCCACCTAGCAAAGGATGGCCAACAACCCTGCTGTCTTCAGGGGTTAGCTTACTGTGTGTTGGGCTATGGGAATCTCTTAAGTTCTGCTGCTGCTGAGTAGAAATCCCCTACAACAGGGAATTTGGGATGTTGTGTGTCTACACAGGATGCTTGTGTTTTGAACCAAATGAATAAGGTCAGAATTATGTGTGTTTGGGTTTTTTTATCTCCTTCATCTGGAGCTATTAATCTTATTCACTACTTCAAAGAGTCTGCCCTACAAGCACTGCTAATGTTAGCACAGCATCACTCACTTCTGTACAGCTCTCTCTGCAGAAATTGTCTCCCTTAAACTGCCTTGCGTTTGCTCCCTGAAAGCCACATTCAGTTGGAGAAAGATAGGGATGTATTGCAGTACAGCTTTGATCACTAAAACTATGCCTCTGTTATGGGTTCCTGGTGGCACAAACTACACCTTTGTTCCAGATTTTGGCACTGCACCAAAATGCAAGTTGGTGTGAAAGAAAGGGGGGATGAAGCCAGAAAGTTACATAAAACATAGCAGTACTAAACATTGCCTCAGGTTCTACTCCTTGCTTATGTCTGTATGTCCTACACATACCACCTGCCTTTCCTCTCACACATGTGAGGCCTAGACTTGTAGATAGACATCTGAGAGACTCAGAAGGGTGGGTAAGACTGACATTTTCTAATCCGTGGATTAACAATTAGACTTGACAAGATATGTGGATTGAAATATTAAGTCACAGAGTTGTATTCTATTAATAGCATAATCAAAGCATGTCTTTACTTTCAAGTAACTTTTTGCTGTAAAAACTGGTGCTGTGTGTATAAACACACAAACTGTATTCAGATTTTTCTAGTATTTTCTTTGTCTTTTTGATGTTTTAGGTGTAGATAGTTTGAAATTTTTGCATCTCTAAAAGTGCCACTTAATGGCAGAGCTCACAGGCTAAGCAGAATTATCTTAGACTGTGTTATGGGCACAACACACTTCAAAGTAATTTTCATACAGGTTAGCTCAATAAAAATTAAACTTTAAAAAGAAATGCATGTTCCACTATCTTCCTTTTTCTCTCGGGATTTAGTTATGTCAGCCAGATAAGGTAAAGCAAGCACTTTTGGACACAAGAATTTATCATGGTTAATACAGCTTCATTGCATATGACAACTATTAAAATTTCCCAGGTCCATAATTAATAATGCTGGCATGGAGGAAGGGAGGGAGCAGTGATCAGTAGCATTTTACTGTACTGACACCAAGTAAAATTGGTAAGGAGAAAGGGTACTTGAGGAGAAGTCATTAAAAATATGAGGCAGCACAGAGACATTTTCATATTCTTCTAGATAAAACTATAAGGTGACAGCTGAAAATAGATCTATTAGAACTAAGAAGAGGACTTGTCCCAGGAATGATGGAGGGGGGGGGGGGGGGGGGGGGAGGTCAGGGCAAGAGGGGATAAAAGTCTGGAGAGCTTAGAATCAATACATTAATATTTTATACCATTTTTCATAGCTTTGGTTACTATTGTGGGATTAAATCAAGACTTCTTGCTACAATTGAAGTGGTTTGTAATTTTATTTATGATACCCTCAGCCTATTTGTCACCATCTGTAGAAGACAGATGAAAGGTTTTACTGGTTTGTCTAAACTTGAGACAATAGGACATCATCATATTGTTACTTGGTAATAATGTGTGTGTGAATCTTTTATTTTAAAGAAAAGGTTTATTGTCTTTTTAAGAAACACTTGTTTCATTAACAGTTTGCCTTGATACTTATTGTGTTCCCTTAACTTTATGGAACATTGTTGAGAAAGCTTAGTTCTATTTTAACCTAGACTTTCTGAAATACTGATTTACTAGTACAAGTGTGCTCAATTTCAAGATACATCTTATTCTTCAAGACAAGAGCAATAAGCAAGGATATATAATGCCACAGTAGATGAGAAGCTTCCCTGATTTTTGGGGGGTTTTGGCTTGTTTTTCAGAAGTGGAATAGGAGTTGGAAGATAGGTTGTTCTTTTTGTAGTATTTCTGTCAGTACTAGAGTGCTATAGTTGGTTGCTGGTTCATAGCAAGAAATCCTTCAGCTTGGTCAACCCAATTTAGGAGATTTTTTCCATTCCTTTGCCCCTTTCCTCCTCATTTGACTCTTAAGTGTTATATCAAAGTTAGTTTGCTCTTGAACTTAATCTGTCAGGATGGGCTGAGAAGCAGTAGGTGCTAATATTGGACCCAGCAAATGATGTTAGCAGTTGTCAAGGAAGGGGAGTCTACACTCCAGCTTAAATACTTAATAGGTCAGAATCAGGTGGATTCTGTTAGTGCCTTATTACATCTAACAAAGAAAATGCTAGTGTATTAAAGGAGCATTTACTGTACATACCACTCGGTCATTTGTCAGTAAGATTTATTCTCGGTTTTCCCTGCTCTCATTCATTTTCTTAGGTACTCCTAAAATCCAGTTGGTTAAAGCTGAACTTTGCAAGCTTAGAAGTATTCATGGTGTATTTGGTTTCTTCTGTTATTTTGGCCACCTGGCAATTATCATGTCAGCTCATAGTCCTGAAGACAAGTGAGTTATAATTTGAGGGAGAAAGTTTCCAGTGGTGTTTCAGTTATTTTTAGTCTGTCAGATTCAGGGACTTCATGGTTCCTGAATGAGAGAAATGTGAAGATATTGCCCTGTCATTAGGGTTCCTGCCAAAAAGGCAGATGGGAAACTGAAGAGTTGTAGTAGCTGCAGTGCTGAGCAGAGACAGTCAAGACAAGCAGGTAACCTTGGAGTAAATAATTTCTGTGGCATGGGTGCTGCTCTCTTGCTAAGATGGAAAAATAATTGTATCTGCTGTGATCATGTTTTCTTCTCAAAGGCTGTAGTCACTAAAGTGCTTAACAAACAAGCCACTATGAGTTACAAATGGAAGATGATGAATATTCTCCCCTTGAAAAGTATAAGGCTAGCTGTTAAGCATAGAATGGTTTAGTTTGGAAGGGACCTTTACAGGTCATCTAGTCCAACCCCCCTGCAGTCAGCAGGGACACTTTCAACTACATCAGGTTGTTCAGAGCCTTGTGACTTTTTAAGTTTTCAGGGGTGGGACATGTGCCACCTCTCTGGCAACCTCAAGTGTTTCAGGTATCGGTATAGGCTGGGGGATGAAGGGATTGAGAGCAGAGAAGGACTTGGGGGTACTGGTGGCTGAACAGCAAAGTGCTGGCTGTGTGTGCTCACCAGCAGGGCCAGGGAGGGGATTCTGCCCCTCTGCTCTGGTGGGACCCGACCTGGAGTGCTGTGTACAGCTCTGGGGCACCCAGTGTAAGAAAGATGTGAAGCTGTTGCAGCAGGTCCAGAGGAGGACCACAAAAATGATCAAAGAGGTGGAGCACTTCTGCTGTGAGGACAAGCAGGGAGAGGTGGGGTTGTTCAGCCTGGAGAAGAGGTCTCCAGGGAGACCTTATTATGTGGGCAACATTGTTTTTTTGCCTGATTCTTTCATATGTATGCTGAAGTCAGTACAGGTGCTGATAGAATTTTAGGAATGGTGTATTTTTCTGTCTTTATAAATTTATCTTCCTGTTTAATTTTTAATTTTGAAAATTGTATATTTAATGGGTTTTGGAGAAGATGGAAGTAGAAAGCATATTAGCTTCAGCAAAAGATGGATAGGAACCGTTTAGGTTGGGGGAGGTGGATACATAGCACACTTCAGGAAGATTTTTTTAGTTGCCATTAACACCAGTTATTAAAATTACACTTTTTTATTATGAAACTTATTTGGCTTGCAAATGCTGTTTGTTTGCTTTTCTGAATAAGCATTAAGTGACTTGAAACCAGTTGTATGGTATATATGAGTAAAAGGAGATAGCTCATGTATGTATTTGCTAGGCTGCTGGTTAGCATGTAAAACCTATTTTCAGACCAGTCTGTTCTGAATTTGTCAGTTGTTTATTGGTGAATTTATTATATAGGAGAATTTTTCAAATGGAAATGCAGTGCCAGTCTTTATTGAGGGCTTTTGAAATGTTTTCTGTAAATCTCTATATTCAGTTAAGGGATGTGTTACTCTGTATAACTGGCAAATTCACTATCGTTGAATCTCAACAGATATTTTATACAAGGCAAGGAACAATGCTTCTTACTGATGTGCGTTGTTAAATAACTAGTTGTTACAGTCTTATCTCTGTCATTATGAATTCCAGGAAGCTTCTCTCCCTGCAAAACCCTTACCACACCAAGGGCAGGAGCTCTGATGCTCCATGTTAGATAGCTGCTGCCACAGAGGAGAGCTTTTCCTTACACAGACTACAAAGTACGGTTTTCTGCTCTGTACTCAAGAAACTGGCTGGTACGCTTGTCTCATTTGTGTTTTAGAAAGTTGTGCCAGAAATTCAATACAATTTGTCATTTTGTATGGAGATGGCTCCAACTTCTTGCACTAAATGATAAAAGAAACACTGAAGGACTTGCATTCTGTGTTTGGTCTGAATCATTCTTTAAATCAAAGCTCCTAAATACACTAAGGAGGGCAAATAGGCAGTTAGATCAAATAAATCATGAACAACTGTCTCATAATTGGAAATCAGATGAATTCTATGATAAGCAACTTAAGTTGATTCATAATTCATCTGTCAAAGCTTTCTGAAAAATAAAATCACCCAAATATTGGATCAAAAGTTAGTTCCGAATGTGTCCAATAACCAGGGCTTCTAATAAAGGAAGAGTTGCTCCAAAAGGCTGTGAAAACAATCACTGATCTTTTTGGCTGTAGCCTGTGACCAGAGGTGCTCTGTGCTGGCACTGAGGATGGTGGGGTAATTAAAATTACTGACACAGGGGTGGCATTGTTCCTTGAAGTATTTGAAAGTGAATTGTATGTTCCTGTCTCTGGCTTCTTGAGTTTCATAGTCGAGGGGCATGTCATACTAAGGTAACTCAGTGGTGATTTGATGGAGATCCATAAAACCAAATGGAGTGAGTAAACTGAGATCAGGATCAGGGGAATGTGCTAAGATCCTGTTTCAAAAGAATGGATAAGTGGATGGACATAGCCATTTTCCTCACTGAGGAGCAATTATTCTCTTAATTTTGATTCCTGTGGAAACCAGCAGGTTTCCTTTCCATATGGATTCTTTGTATGCGTACCCTATGTTCAGGCTCAAAGAACTGCAGAATCCAGAGTACAGGAATAATATCTTTTTGCTATCCCTAGATGTTCAAAATCAAATCCTCTGGGGAAAAGATAGATGTTTATAGCTTTCCTTAGTAACTAAAAAATTCATGTGAATAAGAGGTCTAGCCTTTGGGAATCAAGCTTTCATCATTTTGTTATTGTTGCTTCCACTGCCAAAAAAAATGCCTTTGCAGAGATGGGTTTGTATGGGAATTAATTCTGTTTGCAAAATGCGATCAGCTGAAGGAATTAAGGTGGAGAAGAAATAAGTGTGTTGCCTCATTATGGGCCCCCTGTTCCAGAAGGTGTGATTCTGGTACCTGGAGAATCTATACTAATGCCAACTTATTGGGACTTGAGGCAGCAACACCACAAGTGGTACCTGAGCAACTGTTCTAGGGATTTACATTTCAGATTAAAGCACCTAAGTAATAATTAAGCTGTATTGGAATGCCATAATTCTCTACCAGATGGACAAAATATGTGATGTGATTAAGGGCAGCTTAACATTGAGTAGCAAAGAAAAATATTTAAGAACTCGACTCAACCCGGATGGACCCATAGAGCAGACAACTTTGTGGAGATGTTTTAAACAGCTAATGAGAGTTAGCTGAAGCCCAAACCATCACAAGTACTGAACTTGCCTGGGCAGAAGTGAGGAAGATGAACATTTTTGTGGGCAGGATTTAGATGTTTGTGGATGTCTAAGTCAATCAGAGAGCAGGGGTAAGTTTGGTTTGTGTCATGGGAAGATGTGGGCTGGTTTTCTTTGCTTTCTTGCCTAACAGCTACAGCTCTTTCAGAGTTCAGTGAAGCTTTCTAGCCCTAAAGGAATTGCTGCTTGGTGCTGATATCTCTTGTAAGAAAGTCTGAGTCTCATGGTGCTCTTCCTCTTTTATGCTATGATGCATGTGCCTTGTTTTGGTGGCTGTTGAACCTCTAACTCAGCTTGCAGAGTCAAGTTGTAACTCAGCTTCTTCACCTGTTCTGTCTAGTATGCCCAGTTCATTTCCCAAACTATCTCTCAATTCAATTTAAGTCAGCTCTTTAGCTCACTGTATCTGTATCTTGTAATATTGAGTTTCAGAAAAATAAGTTACCCTTGTATGTTTGGTGGTGCTTTCCATTTCCATCTCTAGGAGAAGGCCATTTTAGGAGAGGATTAACCTCTTTTTCATTGGCAGAAAGGCTGTCAAGTTATCTAGACTCAGACTGAGCTTTTTTTGCAGTGGTCAAGCTTTATCCTTCCTGAATGTTCTTTAGGAGAATACAGGCAACCTTAGATAATCTCTGGTGGATGTCTTTGATCCCAAGACTTGTCTGAAATTTTGTACACACCTTTGCCAAAATAGCATGCTTTATGGAAACTACCAGGACTCTGAAAGGTGGCTTTCCAGTTAGTGTTCTCTTCTAGGAAGTCTTCATGTTTGTAATCTGTGCAGGTTAGGTTTATACTGGTAAGTCACCCAGATCTGCATGTGAACAATCACTTCAAAAAAAGGTTACTTTGAATTATCCTGAGATTTTTGGAGAGTGTCTATCCCTACATGCTTTTTTTAAGTCCTGGTGTTGTTCTGTGTTGACTTACAGTTCTTCCAGAATACAGTTCAGGGTCTGGCATTGAGCTCCACTTACGAGACTGCACTTGTGATAATTAGACATACTGTTCAGACACTGCTAGGGTGAAAATGTCTCTAGTTTGTTTTGCTTGTGCCCACCTGTGGTGTGAATGTACTGACAAACTATGCATCCCAAAGAATCTCATATTTTTGATTGCTATGAAACTCTTGGCTGGCATTTTTATTTTCATTCTAGCAACTGACACTTAGAAAACATACGTCTACTGGATCCTGGAGGGATTGCTACATGGAAATATGTAAATATTAAAATAAGGGTCATTGGTCTCATTAGAATAACTTTTCTCTAAACTTTCTGATTTCTCAAAAGCAGAGATGTTTTGGGAAGAGAGATGAAGGCAAACTTGTTTTCATATAGGTAAATGTATCAGCAGTTCATACCACTTGTTTCTATCACATTTCCCCCCTCATTCATTCTAAAACTGAATCAGTCATCCTTCTCTCTTTAATCAGCTTTGTTCCTTTTTCATTTATCAAACCTTTTTTAATACTCTGGATGTTTGCTCTTTTGTTCACATCTGCCTTGTCACATTTGCTCATTTGAATTTTAGAGGATGAGGAAGATTTTTTATGGTCTGCTTTCTTACCAGATCAGCTTCTTAGACTATTGCTGCCAGGATAGTTAAGGAATGTGGCTTTCATCTGAAATAATTGGCAGAATGCATCAGTTTCTGTTTGAGGGAGAAGAGAATTTGGATGTGCAAATAGCATATAAATTGCTTGTAGTGTTAAATCTGTTTGCCTGTATACTTCTTGTAGATATTTGGTGTTATTACTTTGATACAGCTGTTCTTCCAAGACCATAATCAGGATCTGCTAGAGCTTTGCTCCCCATCCATGATTCACTTAACATTTTGAATGTCCTGCATTCAACAGATAATAAAAACATTCTTTAAGAGTGTTGAAATTCCATATTATTCTGAGCTTCTTTACTTATCTACTTGTCTCTGTTCCCAAATACAAGACTGTGTAAAATTATTACTGGGAGAGGAGGTCCACGGAGTTTAATGAGGCTATTAAATTTGAATCTAGGTACTATCTTAAATACACTCCTGAATGCAGAACTAACAAACTAAAAGGACTGTATTAATAGATCATGAAGCCATTAACCTGTTTTCTTTTGTTCTGACCTTGAGACCTCTGGGATAGCATGTGTTATTTCCTTGTAGCTTAGCTTGAGACTCTTCCTATATGTACTATTTTCATAGGATTTCACTAAAAAATGATATGGAAGGTATGCTGAAAAATGTATGATATGCATAGTATAATTCATAAGAAACTGTAATGCCAGGAGAGGTCACTAACTGTGGCTTAGTTTATGGGCGAATTCCTGGCCTATATCCTGCTTTGTTACACTGGTCTATAAAAATGAGTAAATAGTTGTACTTCCCTGGAGCTGTTCCAGAAACTGGTGGAAATGAGGTTAGAACTTATTTTCCCAGTTGTAAGGAAATGGAATGGCCATGCTAAGTGCAAAGGATGGTTTCAACTCAGCCAAATTAGTGCTCTGATAGAAAGTTGTCCATAAACATTAACAAGAATTCCTTCAATATGTCCATAATACAGTTGGGACTGGGCTTGCTCCATATAACTGTCACAATTCTGATACAGCTGAACATAATGAAGCAAAAACAACCTTGAAGGTACCACTTGTTATGGTAGAAACATGAACTGTTTTGGACTCACTTATGATGACTATAAAACACTATTGATTTAATTAAGTTAATGTTTTTTATTTTGGTGGGTGAGTCATGGAAACAGATTTCCTTTAATGCAGTTGTAAATGTATGTATCATAACTATACATTATACATGTGTACATTCTATATGCATATATATACATTAATGAATATTTTGTAAGAGACATATCATAGAATGGTTTGGGTTGGAAGGAACCTTTTAAAGGTCATCTAGCCTAACCCCTTGCATGGGCAGGGACACCTCCCACACGACCAGGCTGCTCCAAGTTCCATCCAGCCTGCCCTTGAACACTGCCAGGGATGGGGCAGCCACAGCTTCCCTGGGCAACCTGGGCTGGTGCCTCACCACCCTCACATGAAAGAGTTTTCTCCTCATGTCTAATCTAAATCTCCCTGCTTCCAGTTTTGATCCTTTACCTCTTGTCCTCTCAATACAAGCCCTTGAAAAAGTGTCCCTTCCCAGCTTTCCTCTGGGCCCCCTTCAGCTACTGGAAGGCCACTATATGGGCCCCCCCAGAGGCTTCTCTCCTCCAGGATGAAGAACCCCAGCTCTCTTAGCCTGTCCTCATAGGAGAGGTGCTCCAGCCCTTTGATCATCTTTATGGCTCTCTTCTGGATTTTCATCAGGAGCTCCATGTCCTTCTTATATCCAGAACTGGACAAAGTATATATCCATAATCAAAGAGAAAACTAATCTGTTCTGTGGGTTTGAAAGAACCTGTGCTTTGCTGGTTTTGGTTGGTTTATTTTTACTAAGATTTGCAACTTTGTCTTCCATATTTACAATCCTGTGGAAAGTTCTTGTTTTGTTCCAACTTAAGTGTGAGACAGAATGGCTGTCTAGACCTGTCACTGGAGAGAAGGAAACTTAATTGTATTATTTGATTGAGCTTTATAGTTTAAGGCAAAGGATAGCATGTGAAACATCAGAAAAACTCATCTTTTCAATGAAATAATGCTGGTCAATTAATCATTCTTTGACAGCTTGTGGGATGCTTAAAAATTTCAAGGATCATAAAATCCTGAAATGTAAAAACTCAGATGATGATCAACACAAGCTGTAAGAGTGAGATTAGTTGAAGCTGAGCAGCAGGCTTCAGGATTTAATTTCTCTCAGAAAACTCCCAGTATCATCCTGCTGTTTCATTGCATATACTATTTTCTGTATTTTAAATCTGGTCTGTATTGGTGTCAAGTTTACCAATATAATGAAGAACCAACAGGGGAAAAACAAGCTCAAAGCCAAAAGCAGTGTCTGTAGAAGACTGTCAACAGAAAACTGGCAAAGAATTCTTCTGTTCACCCTGGCTTACTGGGTCTGCCAGGAAGCAAACTGCATGAACTCATCAGGCCTCCCTGCTGGCTTAGCTTTCCTGCTAGGAGTGTCCATTAGGGCACATATCTCTGCACAGCATTGGAGCTGTGTCATCAGGCCGACTGGATGACCAAGTTATGTAGGTTTTTATCTGTGATTTAGAAGATTAAACAAGAAGTTTCTTATTAAATACCTCTGAATTTTATGAGGCTTCTGTGTGCACTTCTGTTTGAGGAATTTTCTTATCCATATGGATTCTCCTTAGCTTTATGTTGCCTGGAAACAACTGGTTTATGACTGGTTTCTTTTTGTCAGTTTTTTTGCTTGCTTGATTTGCAGTTAAATCCAGCAGTCTATAGCTTTAATCTGTGCTGCTTAGTCCTTCTCTCTTCTTCCTCTTTTGAGTACATTCTTGAATGGTTATCTTGTTTGGGCTGTTGCTTTTTTCTTCCTCTGATCACATTACTGTATTTTTTAATTTCCTCTGTTAATCATATTGACAGGGTCTTTTGTTATACCACTCTTTTTTTAATACCCAGTTATAAGATTGTTGCTGAAACTGTAGTTAGAGCACCTCTGAGATCTGGGGTGGTTGTGTTTGATCAAACTAACATTTCTACACCACCACCACCCCTCCTCCCAAAAAAATCTGTCTGCTGACATGTTTCTTTTTTGGTTCTGTAGTACTTAATTTCCAAGTACTATTTTTGTGGAAAGCATTTTGTGCAGTACTTGAGCCTAGATAGAAAAACTCTTCATCCCACTGATGTTCTTTCTCCTCCATCAGAACCATAGAACAATCTCTTCTTAAAGACATGAACTGAGAGTGTATACTCCTACTATATATACACCATGTTGACATAGTCTGTGGATCCTCAGACCAGCTGGTAATCAATGTTATACAGGCTGCATGCTTAGTGTCATAGACCTCCTTTCAAACTTTTAATGCTTTGCTCTGTGCCATGTCTGCTAGGTTGTTGGATAGGATGCTACAACTCACCTGTTCCCATACACCTTTATTGTTTCAGAGGCACTCTTAGATTATTCTCATTTCTCATACAGCACATCTAGGCTTGTGTTGAGTCTTACACAGCAGCACATGTAAGTGGGATAGAAAACCCATTTCAAGCATCATCAGCCAAAACTGTTACTTTCCCACTGAGTCAAAATACTTTAGTGAAGTCAACAAATGAGAGATAATAACTAAAATATTTGATCAAGACTGATCTGTGGTCTTGAGGTTTGCCTGTTGGGCCTACTCCAAGTGTATGTCATACCAATATTCTGAGTTGTTGTTAAATCTCTGAATCCTTTCCAGAATAATGACCTTGCTTCCATGCAGTATCAATTAGATTGATTTGTAGTTGTATGTTTCTTCCAGTACTCCTTCTTGAGTGCTGGAATGTACACCTATCTTTTTCCAAGAATCTGACTGCTCTCCAGTTCCCCATAGCTTCATGAGTAGAGGAAGCAACTTTCCGACTGCCACTGTTCAAGAAGATGTACTGGTCCATCATCCTGTCTTTGAACTTTTCCATTCTTCATTCTTTTAGCAGCATGTGTTGCTTTTAACTGTTAATGGTGCTGGTTCTGCTTTACCTGCTCAGTCAGTATCATTCATCTGTTCCTTATCCTTATGTAGTTTCTAATAGTGTTCTTTCTGTCTACAGTTACTTGCTTTTCTACCTGGACTGTCACCTCTGAGTACCTCTGAGCTTTTTAGCAACGCTGTAATGACAGTGCCACACATTCTTATTTGAGTCAACTGATGTGCTGTCCTTTGATTTGTATGGTACACCTTTTCATCTCCTCTCTGTAGTTTTAAAATTGTTATTGAATTTGTATAAATTACACTCTGCTTACTTTTTTCTCTACTAAATAACCATTAGTAGCCTGTCTAGGAACCCTCTTGTTATTCTGTTCTTATGTATTTCAAGGACATTATTTGTTTTACTAAAACTTGATCTGTTGCTTTTTGTTTGTATCTTGCCCTTTGTTTTCAACCATGCTTACAAACAGGGTTCAGTATCTGCAGCATGTGTCTTCTGTTACATGCACAACATTGAAACTCAACAAGTCAAGGCCTTTCTCTTCCTTTTACATTCTAACTCACAAGTACAGCTAATGAACCACAAATGGTACCAGAATCAATTCTCCTTTGGTGCTGTAGTTGTCTCCATCTGACTGTTTGCAGGTGTCCTCCTGACTTCCTGGCTGTAGGTTTGGCAAGGTGAGGGTGTGCATGCTTTGTTTGGGCAGACTTTGAGGACAGACTTCTAGCTGCTAGCCCTTCCTTTGACACTTCTTCTTGCCTGTTTTTCTTCCTTCATCCCAACTTTGGCATTCATCGTGATAAAATCTTAAGTACCTCTCTCTTTGAAAACATAACTGTTTAACTCTTGCATTTGTTCATAATCCAGGACTAGTGAAATAGGTTAAGATTTCCCTCCAGTTGTATAAAAATACCACTGGTCTTTACTGATGTTTGAATTAGTTTGACCTTGCTCGCAGCCACAGTTCCTGGCATATCTGCTGTCTGTGATTCTGTTACAATTAATGCAGGTAATGTAGTGCAAGATGTTTAGAAGTGCCACACCAATTTTTCTTGAAATTGATTGATTTGAATTTTGGTACTCAATAGCCAGAACAGCTGGATTTGACCAAGTTACATCATGAAAATGCCTTCTTGAAGTTTAACCCTTCTCTTCCATTGCCAGCCTGCTGAGGTAAAGTAGATCAGTCTGCCACAATGGGAAATGAATTTCCTTTGCACTGAGGCTTTCAGTGGGAGAAGCTAAGAACCCACTCTTGGTTCCATTATGAAATCAGAGCTTGTTCCTCCTAGTTGTTTCTTTTTTTATTTGCAGCATGTATTTCATATACATCTAAACAGGATTTCCTCCTCAAGAGGATGTAGCCAGAACTGTTATACTACAGAACAGGGCTACTTTTTTCAGATTTTATAAGTAAGCTGTGTTGCAAATAGTTAAAATGTGCAATTCCATCCATGACATAAGTCAAACTATGGGGCTAATGGTCTCAGCAAAACTTACTGCATGTGATTAGCACGGTACTACTTTCAATTTTTTCTAGCTTGTATTTTCTCAGTTCAAGCCAGGATACTCTAGAAGTAGGTTACACAAACTGAAGTTTTAAACAGTAACTTTATAATAGCAGTGATGACAAAATTATGCCCTGAGTATGTGAAAATGTAAAATACATACTGAACAGCTCAGATGTCCAAAAGCCATCTGAATGAAATCTCAGATCTGCTGAGAAGAAATATTTTGCTTTGGGGCTGTGTATATGGAAGATTACATTCCAAAGAAAATATTTTCATGCTGTCTTGACACAGAAGAGATGATAGAAAATGTTTTAAAACTATATTGATAGCTCTGCTGGAATTAGTATATGTATGCGAATAGGTGTATGTAGATCTTAATCTCGTTTTTCTCAGATACTTAATGGGTGCAATGATTTCCTCTTGAAACACTTAGCCTCTGATTGTGAGGCATGAAAGGTTTTAAGTACCAGACAGCTGGTCTGATTTTGATAGGCAATTTTTTGAATTACTGCTCCTCTACATGAGACTTTATCTAGCCTTCTGAGCAATAGGTAAGTGTGTGAAGCAGAGGAGCAACATCTGATCTAGCTTTCTCCGGGTACAAAAGGGACATACATGAGGAGAAAAAAACACAGAAGAGTAGAGCCTTTGTCACTGGGGTTAGCATCACAGATTACAGCAGGTCAAATGAAAAGTGAAATTCTGTCCTCAATGAGTAACTGCCATCTGGCTGACTTTGGATCCAGATGTCACATTTCTTTTTAGCCTGAGAAGGCAACAACTGTTTCAGGATTTACTTGGGGGAAATACTGCCTGTTTGGAGGAGACAGATGTGAGGTAGACATGAAGATTTTGAAAATTAATTAGAAAAGATGGGGTATTTTGTTTTATAGTCTTCAGAGATTTGTTCCACCTGGATTACTGTTATTACAAATGTTGAGGATATCCTTGAATTGTCAAGGCAAAAATGTAGGAAGAAGGCATAAACACAAGCAAGTGTTTGGATAAAAGCCCTTGAATGCTATTTTTTTAATGCAGCAGTCTTTGTATAAAACAGAAAAAGCAATAATTACTAAACTACTTATTCCAACAGCATCCTTTAATTTTAAGGAGTATTTACAACATAAATGTTCACTGGACTGTTGATATTAATATAATACTTAATGTGAGTAGCATCTAACAACTGACATCAGTATTACTCGAATTCACCAAAAAACCTTACTTGGTAGAAATATCCAGGAAATGATGTGATTTCATTGCCTGTCAGACTGTATTCTTCCTGCAACAGAAAATGCCACTACAATGACTTGAAATGGGGTTTATACTGGGTTTTTCTCTGCTTCCTTGGAGAAGAGGCTACTGGTGATGATCTATACATAAAGGGACAACCCAGACTTTGAAAAAGGATCCTGCCTAGTGTGATAGCTGCTTCTTTCCCAAGCACATGTACTGGTCTGTTATTTCCAGACCTTTATGCTAAAGAGGCTGGTGGCAGCAGCTACCTGAAAGAAGGAAGATTTCCTTCTAAAGAAGGCTCTGAGACCTGCAGACTAGATCACTAGCTCCAGATGGCATTTAACTTGGAGGGTTTTGAAACTTGAACCTGATTGCAGCTTCTGTCAGTTTGAGTCCTTAATCAGGTGGAAGGATGAAGAAATGCTAGTTCAATATTTACACAGTGAATATTTAAGTATCACTAACTGATGCTTCTTATCTACCCCATGGCTCTGCTTCTCTTACAGGAATCAAATTGGTACAGGGGTGCCATACCAGCTTTAAATTCCAGAATGAATTACTACCAGCAGTGGAGAGATCATAATGGCAATTTAGTAGTAACATTGCTGTCAAGAGGGAGAGGCATGTATTCTCCTTTAGTCAGCCTCAGGCTAAACCTGGAGGTGGTATCCCACCATCACTGGGATTGTTTTCATAATTCTAAGTTTTTGTTTGTATGTATGTCACAGTTTGGGAACATCTATGAAAGAGCTGTTGAGAGCAGAATTTTTTACTTCACCTGGACAGACAGCACTGCTTTCTGAGCCTCCTCATGTGCAGCACTGGTCATTAAATGAGCAGAAAACATCACACAATTTTATTTCAGTTGCTGGCTGAGGTAGAGGTTCATTTTCTTGCTCACTGCTGTTGAAGTCCAATTGCTGAGTTTTGCTTTCAACTTTTATTGCTTTTAAGTCTTCTATCAGTATCTTCCAGAGCCTGTATTAGTGGGCTTTATTCCTTTATGGAGCTCAGGCCTTGGTTTCTTTTTAGCATGTATGCTCTTGTGTGATGGCAGGTGCTTCTACTGGTTCAGAGATCTGTGTCTTCAAAGTAGATTATGGGCATACCTCCTGCTTGTCCTCTCCAGAGGGAGACACTAGCTTTGGGATTTCTGTCTTTGGCCTTCAAACATAGGGTATCTCAGCACTATGACAAAATTTGGAGATAAATCACAGTTAAAAAAATAAACAACAAACTCTATTTTTATTTGTTGCTGTTCAGAAATGGGCTGCTATTTCTTTAATCATATTCATCAGCCTACCATTTAAAGAGAATATGGATTTTGCATACTTATCACAAACTTTATACTTGTTTTATTCAAACTGTAGTGCTCTCAGCTCTCTTCCACTGCCCCTTAAGCCTTCCCTTCTCCTTTTTAGAGATTGCTCTTGTGAGATTCTCTTGTAGGAGGTTCAGTAATAAAACACTGAAGTCCTAAAACATGAAAGGGACTTCTAGAGGCTATCTGCATTCTAGCAAGAACAGATAAGGGACAGCAATGTGGACTGAAACATTTGAGTAATTTTTGTGTGAAAACTGAAGTTTGGGTTAGCAGCTTTTGTCCATGATCCCTTTTTTTGAAAGGGAAATTGATTTGTCTCTCTTAGCCTCTAGGGTGTTTACAGCTACACCTTTCTCATCTCTTTATATAATATCTTTATCTTGAGATAAATTGGGATCATTACTAATTCAGGGTCCTGCCTTCTGGTATGTTTGTTACTTCACTTGGCTCCAGTTCTTATATGCCTAAGAGGACAGGGCTTAAAGATATTTTCTTACGTACATAGCCAGCTCCTGTAATTGTTAACTTATTCCCAGGAGACAATGTTAAGGTAATTGTAGAGCTTGTATTGATGTAGAATTGATGTAATTGTAACTGATAGAAAAAAGGGGGTCTGTGTTTATAATTGTATCACTTTTTATGTTCTTCTATTTTTAAGCTGACCTAAACCAAAAATCTTGCCTCCTTGATCTGCTTGGCCAGTCACTTCTATTTCATGCTTCACTGTCCTGTATCCATCCACAGTTTTACTTCTATTATCACTTCCACATATGGTTGTAGATCTGACTTTGTTTTTCAGTTTTAGCATCTATTGTCTATTCAGATTGTGGAAACTCCTCACCATGTTTTATTTTTCTTCCTGTAAAAATTTTTCATAGCATTTTTATCTTCTGGAACTTACCAGTCAATGATCTATAGTATGGTAACTACAGTCACCCATCTGTCAGGAGAAC
Source organism: Apus apus (assembly GCF_020740795.1). NCBI lineage: Eukaryota > Metazoa > Chordata > Aves > Apodiformes > Apodidae > Apus > Apus apus. Next base: position 32,520,702 of record NC_067285.1, read on the forward strand.
ACTGAGCTAGGACAGAAGACCCCAGTAACTGTTTCAGAATCCAGTTCTATTTTGGGAGCATTGAAGTTGTGTCATGGAATCCACTGAGGAATTTCTGAGTTAGAATCTTAATTCTTAGTGTTTGTTACATGAAGTATATCAGATGAAAGAATTGTTTCATGGCCACTTAATATTGGTTGCTAACTTCAGTATTGCCTCTTCTGTTCTTTTCCCCTCCTCACTGCTATCTCTGTATTTTTACAGAGATAGAAAAACCCACAATCATCTTTTTGGCTTGCCTGGGCCTCAGTGACCAGTTTGCACTTTTATAAAGTTAATGTTGAGGTTCCCACTTCCTTTCTGGGTGAGTAGGGAGGTAGATAATTATTCAGATATTAGACCATTGGTGGTTTTGTTTATATGAATTGTGCACTGCAACAGTGTTTTAGGGCTTCAGAAAAGAAAGTCAAGGTGGTTTTTGTATTCACACAGCTGCCAACCTCATACCTCTAGTGAGTACTGCTTTAATTACTTGGTGTTTTCTTTTTCTTTACGTGGTGTGACATAAAGCAAAATAGCTCCAACTACATAAATTAATGGGTGAGGGATTTTTAAAAGCCTTACAATGCACCATCTGTGTGTTCTCCTACAGCTGAATGCAGTTACTCCTAAGCAGTCTTCCATAGTCTCACTCATGACTCTAATCCAGAAGGCCTTGAATATACAGTCTGCAGATAAGTGATACATTATAAAAGGAAACCACTTTTTTACTGATAGTGATGGCCTGCAGTGGAAGTCTTGGACTTATTGTAGCCTGTGGGTTTTCTTACAGCTGTGATTTTAACCCTTTTTACCAGTGTAAAGTGCTGGAAACTCCCAACTTGAGCAGTGCTATTATAACATAGACCATTGCACAAGATGATTTGTACTAATGTCTCAAGTATAATATAATAGGAATAATATTTAATGTTAGGGCTTGAAATACTGACAGAGTGAGTTTGCATTGAGTAGAGCTTTTAGTAAGCTAGTTGAAATATTTTTGCTGTGTTTTTTTTTAAATGGCAATGAGTAAAATCTTTAGCCATTAGAGATATAATTAAGAATTAGAGGTTCTAAGATGGAACTTGCACCTGAGCTTGCATGAATTGACCTGTGAAAATAAGGTTACTTTTTTCCTAGCTTGGTTATTTTTGTGTCAATCAAACATACTGTTTCAGTGAAAGATCTACTGTCAGGACTTAGCAGGGAAAGGAAGAATGAAGTGGTTTTATGTGTATTGTCCGTGTTCTTTCTGTTTTGATAGTTTTTTGAACAGGTAGTTGAACAAGCACTTAGGCTATTCCCCCTCCTATGTGTGACTCTGCCAAAGATGTAACTGTAAAAAAGAGGCACTCATCAATCTAGTTGGTCTAAAGACAGCTCAGAAGTAGGCTAACCCATCATGCACTAAGAAATATTTCCTATATAAGATTTGATTGTACCAAGGTCTGTGGCTCCAGAGTAATGTACCAGATTTCCCTGAAGTCCTTGGCATTGTTGTGAGGAAGCTTAACTTTGACAACAGAAACATTTACTTGTTGCCTTTTGGAGTTGTGAAAAACCTTAAGGAAAACTAAAACTTCATAATCTATTGAAACACAACAGCCTTAGGTGGAAGTAGTTATAACATAAAATTTTCTGAAGTATTTGACCTGTGTCCCTGCTTCTGGAAAGAAAACAAACCTTTAATCAGAAAGCTCTGTGCCAGGAGAATGTTTGGTAATGGTAGTTTGTGCTCCCAGGTAAGAAGCCTAAGAGGTCAGTGGTTCAAGAAAAAGTTTCATACTGTTTCCATTTCATAGCTATTTTACTGAACTTCTTAAAAAACAGTGAGTTGAACCTTTTTGTTGTCACACAGCTTGGCTGTGTAAATCCACAGCTGTGCACACGTGAGCCCTAGTGCTTGAATACAGGGAACAGAGGGAAAGCTGCTGTTACATGTGTGTCATAAAAGTTCTCATTAGGGTATGTCCTGTTGTGAAGAGTCAGGAAGGTTATCACAATTATTTTTAGGAACTCCTTTTAATACTTTTTTGCTCCTGGTGGGGAGAAAGAATGTGGAGCCAGAGAGAAAAGACAGCTGCATGAGAGGAACTGCTTTTGACATTGTGATTTAGACTTTGGTTCCAGTTTTGAGTTAGTAAGCTCATGAGCTGAATCATGACCAACACAAGTGAAATTCTTTAGCTGAGTTTATAATGAACTATGCTAGCATCTTGTTGCCTTTAGTGTTTAAAAAGATTTATCTAATTTAGTTTAATTCAACCTAAACTGAGGCCAACCTATTGATTTTTATTTAAATGTCAAATTGTTCTTCATTGCAGTGTGTTAGCATTACTCAGGTGGCTCTGTTTGGATGCTTTATTTTAGTTTGCTTTATTTTTCATTCAAATTTTAAAAAAACAGAAGCCAAAGCCACTAACCTGTTGCTCTGCTTTGGAAAGCGTAGTGGGTCCAGATCCTTTGAAAACCTGTTAGAAACATCTGCCTCCTGGCAATTAGCCTTTGTGTTTTACCACAACAACTCTACTTTTTATAAACTTGGAAGAGATGAGGAATCAAAAAATGTTACTGTCTGTGCATGAAAAAGTATTGTGAGCAGCAAGTTTTAACAATAAACTGAAAATTTTTCTCTGAGGAGATAACATATTAAGGTTTTTAAGTGTTGAGAATAATTAACATTTATGTACCTTGCTTTCATGTGTAGTTGTGAATAACCATGGTTGGTACTGTGTATTAGAATAAATCCTCCGCTAGGGAAGAAAGACCAAGGACTCCGTGTAACTGCATAGAAAAATGTCTATTACCCAATTAATTATTGAACTTAATCTCACAGCTGCAGTTTTTGAAAGCTAACATTAGCCCTTACTGAACTTCTGGAGGGTTAGGCAGTGCCCTGGGTGACAAGCTGCCAGTTTGTGGCATGGGCTCAGGATGAAGGTGTCACTTCAGTGTTGCCACAAACAAAGCACAGGTAAATACAAAGAGGTGTTACTACTAAGAAGGTGAAATGTTACTCCTGATTATCAGAACTTTTTCGGCTGCTTCAATTCCTTGTTCTGCAAGAACAGCTTAGCCTTACTGTAGTAGCTAGAAGTTACTGTTTAATCATAACTTCCATATTTAGTGAGACATGGAGGGTCATCTGGCTCACAGCTTGTGAAACTAGCAAATTCAAAAGGAATTTGTGTAGGAGCAGAACATGTGTAACGGGGCTCTTTGCTGGAAAGTGGGAAGGTATCTCCGAAACAGCTTAATTCTGAGCTAGAGATTTGTTCATGCATTAAGTTAATGTCTACGAAGCAGTCTATTCTTCTTTAAGGCTTCCCCTTTTTAACTCACTTATTTTTAATTTCCACAATAGTTTGTGGCAGTAAATTCCAACAAGTATATGCCCTCCCTTTTTTCCTTTTATGAAGCTGTTCCTTGGCAAGGTTAAAATATTTTAATAAATAGGTATAATGTTACAATAAATGCAAGTCAAGATTATCAAATGGAGATGTCTGAAGTCACATAGCTAAATTCATCCTTGAAACCCCTTACATATCACTTTATTTCTTTCAGAAGTATCTCCATTTATTTTGAAAAGCCGTAGGTCAAGTGTTCATCTCCATTTCTAAAATTACATGTAACAAAACAAATGTAATGGAATTTTATTCACTGGAAAACTCATTTTCACTTATCACCAAAAAAACTATTTTTGAAGCTGGGTATGCTAGTTTCCTATGCATTAATTTTTATAGGAAAAATAATTAAGCATTTAATTTAAATGATGCTTTATCTGTTAATGGTGTTTCTGCTGATTTTTTTTCAATAGCTGATGCTCATGTTAATGTAACTTGATTTCAGAGTAATTAAGCAACACATTTCATACTGGCAAAATGATTAATTGTGATCTGTTGTTGGGAAACAAGTTTAGTGGCTGACATGGTTTATGTCTAAAATTCCAAGGAAGTACTATAGTTTTCTTGAATTCTCAGACTGGACTCTGGGTAGCTCAGGCAATTGATTATGTGCCTTTCACCTTTGGGTAAAAGATGTCATTGTAGTGAGTGCTAAAAGCTGGTGATGGTGATCACTAGGGAGAGAGCCCAAGAACCTCTCTGGATATGAAGGTAAAAGAACAGTTACCTCATCCAGCAGCAGTGGTTGCAGGCAGAGCAGGAGCACGCTGGAAAGGAGGGACACATGCTTTTGTTGCTTTTGTTTTGTTATGTAGACTCCAGACTGTAAGGAATATTGAGTTTGCTGTGAAGTTGAATAGTAAAATTATTGCTGCCTTGAAACCATGTCACTCCAAATCTGCAGCTTTTTTTGGTGTTAAATGGCATCCATACATCAGTCTCTTTGGAATGCAGTAGCCCATCTGATTATCTAAATGTGGTTTGGAAATCAAGTCAAGTATGCTCAAATTATTTGTCAAGGCTTGACAAATAATGACTGTTGCTGTCTGTAGTATTAAGAGATTGACTGGCTATTGACCTTGGAACTCATTAAAATATGCTGGATTTGAGGTTTGTGGAGTACATAGGGGGTAACACTTGCAAACCTTAGCCTCCAGGCTTGTCTCATTGGAGTAAGAGGATTAAAAGAGTCTGGGAAAATTCATCTGAGAAGGGAAAATAAGTAACATCTGAGAAAAAACAGAAGTCCAGGAAACAACCTGTTGCTGGTCAGAGGGGGTGATTAGACAGGGAAAGGAAAGCAAGGGGAAAGAAAATGAGGAAAATAGTAAAAGAGAAGCACTAAAAGCAAAGGTGAGGAAAATAGCTGATCTCTATCAGCTGAAAAATGAGCATGGTACAAAGGCCATTTCTCAAACTACATCTGCTGTTGTCTTTTACTGCAAATATTCTTTGGGGTGGTGCTTTTTGGCTGTAATCCTCTGCTCCTTTATATTCTTGTGAATAGAAATCTTGTCATGAGACAGCAGGAATGACCATGACTCTTCCTGAAGAGAAGGGAAAGCTTCCATTAAAGGAGGTAAAGGAAGGAACAGTATCCCAAGATGCATATCAGTACCTGCTATTTACAGATACTAGTCTTGGATCAAAGTACTAATGTGGATTTAAATAGACTTGGGATGGTGGAGGTGTAAGAAGCAGTCAGGCTTGAGAGAGGTAGCCCCGTTACAGATGTTTAGCATGTGTATCAAAAGCCTACAAGCTGAAAGCTTATATTGGCTATCTGCTCATGGCAAACACTAGACTTACTGTTCCTTCTTGTTCCAGATGCTAATTATTTTTTCTTTTCAATTATTCATATTATTCTTCCTTAGAAGTGCTGTTTTCCCTAAGTGGAAGAAGAACAAATGGAATTATTTTCCTGAATCATCTCCTTAATATTCCTCCTCAGCTACTCATTCCCTACTTAGGTCTCTAATCAGTGGCCCAGAAGCCTGTCTGCTTCCTTCCTGAAGTGAATGCCTAATCTTCCACTTCCTTTCCACTGTCCTCTCACTGCAGCTCCATGGCCTAATATCTTCTGCATGCCTTCCTTGGCAGCTTCCCAGTGCTCCCCTTCAGGCCTTCCTTACATCATTGTGTGGCTTTGCTCTTGAAGCTTTTGGTTGTCAAGGAGGGGGCTGTTTTGGCTTTTTGTATGTTTTATTTCCCTTTCAAAAACAAGTCTCAACAGTATGCATTATCAAGTTAATCAATGTGTTTCAATACAGTTTGTCTAGCAATGACCAAACAGCCAGTAGGTTTGCTCAGACACCATGTTAGCTGTCTCAAGGTAGTGGTAGCTATTGTTCCTCCTTAGGAATGATACAGGTACTTCCTTGTGTTTCTCTTAATGGTAAGAGAAGAGATTGCCATTTGAGGTGTATTTGCTGATCTTGACAGTAGGGAGACAAACATTCAGTTACTTGCTGGCAGACTTCACTGGGATTCAGTAAATCCAGTGGAGCAATAACTAACTGGTCAAGTTGTTAACCAGTAGTTCCTTAGGTTAGTACAAGTGAGTGAAACAAAGGCAGCTTTTCTTGTGTGTGAGTTGTTCTGGAGCAAAATTCCCTTTGTACATCCCCTACTGCCCCTTTCATCCTCACTGTAGTTCACACTTTAGTCAATGTCTTCTGCACACAGAAACCCATGTGCATTCTGTGCTCAAATGTGGTCAGTTTTGTGAGGACTCTTTACACCTAAGTTGCTCTTGAAGTTTTGTGAGTTCCGGCTTTCACATCATATACTTGATTTCCATTTCTATTTCTAGTTAGTTAAAGGATCTGAGGTACATGGAATGCACTGTGTTCAGCAGGTGGTGCTTCCAGAATCTGTTGACCTGAAATGCATAGCAGTGCATAAGCTATACAGACTGTGCATTATTTCTAGCTTTCTGGAAATACATTTCTCCCTTTCTGCTTTGCTCTGTGGCACCAGTTATTTAATATACCATGAAATGTTGCAGGAAAACCTGATGCAAGTGTTCTGTGACTTCATTGCTAATGTATTCATTCAGAGCTGTATTCATCTGTTCTTCTGTGAGCACTACAAGCCTTCAGACATAGTGGCTTTTAGGCTTCTTTAAACTTGGAACATTTAAAATAGGAAACTTTCCCAAATTTAGTTGATTTGAATCTACTGTAAGAAACTGATGTACTGCTTTTACTGCTTTGAGAGAAAAGTAAGTTACACCTGTGGTTATGAAACTTTATTCTTTTACTTAAAATTGGGCGAACTCTTAAGTATCTGCTTGTATGTGTTACAAAGAACCTAAAAATCTCTCAATTTCTTAGTTTATCTGGCCATTTCGATTTATAATTACATAAGGTCATAGTAGAACATCAGAAGTGCTGAAATATTCCACTGTGTACTGGTGAAGTTGCTCTGCTAAGACTTGCTTTGCTAAGTAAATAGTATATATAAGGATCCATAATCATGGAAGTAACCAGAAGCAAATTCCTTCTGTTTCCATTCTTCAATGAAGTCAGAGACATGAGGTTGAAACCTGGCATTTCACAAGCTGCATTAATTTCGATTAAATCTAATGGGTACTTGATCAGGAAGATAGCAAAAATCTGGTTTTCTTTGGGCTATTTCTGAAGAGATAGTGATGAGTTAGGAGTCAGCTCAGCAAGCCATCCTAAACACTCATCCACAGGGAACATTGCAGGGCTGGATGAGGGTTATGCTTTCCACTGGATGCCAGGATACCTTAGAGTTAGGCCTCTTCCTTTTTTCCCAATTCTGAATGTTAACTTCCTTGGATTGATCACCTTCTGTTATGGATAACTGCACTTGTGCCATTTGCTATGTTCAGTCTTGATTTCAATAAATAGTATGAAACTACTTTGAGTAGGGCATGCTTTTTAGCAGAAGGGGAGTTGCAGAATAGTAATATCTTTCTCCTTTAAAAATCTCCTAAGCACTCTCCATTTACAAGCATTGCAAAAGTCAGTATTTTATAATCCACACAACTTATGCTTTCGTTGTCTGAGCTCTGTCTGATAAGCTTACCTGTTGAAGCTGTTCCACTTTGCAAAGTAGAAGGTGTATGTTCACTGGCTCAGAATTTGAATAAGAGCACACCCCAGAGATCTAAAGAATCCAAGTCTTGCTGTTATAGTATTCAGTTTTAGTTGTTTATTTTAACGTGATATGGAAGAGCTTTGAGAAAGCAGAGTAGTGTGGCTATTGGTCCAAATGAAGCTGAAAAGAGACCTGTGTCCCTGGTTTGGGAGCAGTGTTGGAACTGGCTGAGCTGCTTAGCTCACTGTGTGACATGTTTGTTTTGTTTTGGTGGGCAACAGAACTCGTGAAGCCAGTGGAAAATTACAAAAGGCCCACTATGAAGAAGCCCCACTACAACAAAAAAAATGAGCCTTGAATCATCTTAAGGCTGAAGTACTGAATACTTGAATGCAGTCGTGTTGGAGGTGACAACCCGTTCCTCAGAGCAGTTACTTAGTCATCTAGGGAACTTTGACTTCCAGAAAACAGGGCTTTTAGGAAATCTGTCTGTACAGTAGGGAGACAAAAGTGACGTGCAGTTGGGAGTACCTGAAGTATGAGTTTACATGTGTCAAATCATGTGTCCAGCTCTAAACTATTTAGTACTTCCAGTAATATGACTAATAGCGTGGGCTTCGGCAGAAATTGTATTGCTTTGACAGTAGGAGGGATGCTCTTACTGTTTACATAGGTTATGCCAGGTGACAAGGAGTTTAAGACTTTTGCATAGTCAAGGAGAGAGAACCAATTCCAATGATGGTTTGTAGTCCTTGACAGAGATGACTAATAGCTAGATGCAGTGAAGACCCATGTTACCCACATCACAGAATGTTAGGGATTAGAAGGGACCTCTGAAGATCATCCAGTCCAACCCCCCTGCTGGAGCAAGACCAAAAAACACTAGGGCAGGTCACTTAAAGGCATCCAGGTGGGTCTTGAAAGTCTCCAGAGGAGACTCCACAACCTCTCTGGGCAGCCTGTCCCAGTGCTCTGTAACTAGGTAAAATCTAGAAAAGATCAGCCTGTTATGATTCATACCTATCTCTTATAATTCACACTATGATAAAAAGAACAGATTTTTCTTTTTTCTAAGACCAACATGAGCAGAATATGTGGTGCCTGTTTCTATGCTTGTTTAGATGATTGGTTGACATCAGGTTGATCTTTAAAATTCCATGCTTATAAAGACAGTTTGAAATTGTCGTGTGGTCTCATGTCGGAAGTAGGGTAAGAAAAAAATTCAGTTTCATAATACTTGAAAAGCATGCATATAAAGTTGCAATAATCTGTTTTCTTTAACCATAGCTTAAACATACAAATTGTCATATTAAGTGTTTGTTATAGTCAGGCATAAAGCTTTGAAGGATTCTCTCCTGCAACTGCTGTGTCAGTGCAGGACAGCATCAATACATACATATTTCTGCAAAAATAACACTAGTGTTTTAGAAGAGTGAGTCTACCTTCTGTACTTGAACTTCCCTCATGTGCACCAGCAAAAGTCAGCTTGGTAGGATCTCATGGCATATGAGTTTTCCTTTCAAGACTGTTTCAGTGCTTTCTCTCCATACAGGAGACTGATATTTGATGACCTTCTGAACTACCAATTCTGTTTTCTGAAGCAGAAAATTAAGTTTTCTCCTCTTTACTGTGAATAAGCCAACGTGTGTCTTGAATTCAAGCTAGATTGTCCTGACATATGAGCGGCTGAAAATGTGAAAACAGTGTCCAACAGCTAGGACAGCAGAACACTTTTCCAGCAGAATCTGTATCAGAAATGTCTTAGAGGTTCTAGTGCTTATTCATACTAATTTACCTCTAAATTGCTCTGGGAGTGCAAAGAGCTTTCCCAAGGATTAAGGTGTAACATACTGTTTGCACTGCCAAGAGACCATAGTGTAAATAAGAACCAGATGCCACATCTGTTCTCTCAAAACTGTAGCTTCAGCAAGGCATCTGAATTTTCAAGAACAAGGAAATGTCTAACGTACTTCAGGTAATAAAAGAAAATTGGGTGCTGATCCTGGATATTACAAGCACAGGTTCTTTAGGAAAGTCTTAAAAGGGAGGCATGGACAAAATTTGTTCCGAAATGTCAGGTTTTGTATGATAAATTAAACTGGTGAAAAAATGTCTTCACTTGCATGGAGTTCAGATGTTCAGCAGGGCAGTAGCTTCCAGAGGTGTCCTGGCAGAAGCACTCAGCCCTTTGCACTGGGATTCCATCTCAGAAAAAACACTTTAATTTTCAGAATTCTGGCAGTTGGGTTTTTCATGTTATGCTGCCCTGAATGATCAGCCTGACCTTTTGTCTCAGTGCTAGTGTTGCTTTTTTCCTTTATTTTTAAATAGGATAAAATACTAGATCAACTCGCAGTGATGTTCTTGCAGAACAGCTTTTCCTGGTGTCCTTCCTATAGCTGTACTGTAAACCCTCCCAGAAATGTCATCTGTTTCTTCTGCTGGAAGTGATTCAGTTCTTCCTGTAATATAGGTTGGAAAAGCAGGCAGAGAATAGGGTATTGGGCCCTGGAATATGGGCTTTCTGGGTACAGGTTGTACACCAGCCATGTGTCTCAAGTGGAAGACAGGATTACCCATAAAACTTAGCCAAATGCCCAGAGTTCCAGTTTGCTTCTCAGCAGGTGGCCTAGGCTTTCTTGTGTCTTAGTTATCTAAGTGTAATCTTATATTTACTTAGTTTAGGCTGACTGAAGTAATGTATTATGTTTGTACTTGCAGAAGATAGGAAAGTGAAAATATTAACTGTTTTCCTGTCCTGAACAGAATAGGATGGAAAGCTAATCAAATGAGTGGAAACAACCCAGAAGAGCACTACATTCACATTGGAGGTGGAATCTTGTTATTCATGCTCTGTTGTTGGCCCAATGTATTAAAATGACAGGAGAGCATTGCAGGCAGCACAGCATCATATCTGTACAACTGGAGACCATTCAGGCAGTACCTCATTACAGTTTGGGGAGTGACTGACAGAAGAACCTAACACTGTCACAGTCTAATTAGAAAAGCAGCCATACAATGCAGAGCCCAGTGTCTGTCCCTGCAGATCCAGCTTGGGATACCTTGCATGGTTCAGGCAGTACCTTTCAGCTCCTTAGCTTACTGACTGCACAGGTGATACCAGCTTTTACTAATCTCACAGCCATAAAGGGAAAACAGCTCTTTAAGCGAGAAAAGTTCTGTCAAAGGGAGGAAGGCCCTGAAACTGGATGTTTGCCTTCTCTTCCTTCCTTCTTTGATAGAGGTCTGACTGCTGCTCTCACCACCAGGATTTCTGTTTTAGAGCTGAAACGAAAGATTTCTTCATTTTTGCATAACTGAATAGCAGAGCACCCTCCTTTCAGAAGAGTTCTGCTGCTTTTCGGTGCAAGCAGCATTTTTAGACTCATAGCTGCTAGGAAGAACAAGGGACTTGTTTTGTCCTTCCTTAAGTACCAAAAAGTAACTTCTCTTGGCTGTAAGCTTTGATCATATTCAGCAGTGATTTCCTTGTCTTTAGAGATCAAGTTAAGTAATAGGTTTGTGCTGTCAGGAGCATTCTTTCAGGTATCTAAGGTGCTGTGATTACATGAATGGATTTTCAGTGTGCTGTGGTCAGTTTTTGGTTCATGCTCAGCATGAAGTAACTTTGAGCCAGCTAGTGATTCCCAGCAGATGAATTCCCTTGCTCGGGCATTTTTGTTGCATATAAAGCATGAGTGAGCATGGCGTGGTCCCCTCCTGCACCCTTTGTCCAGCCATACCCCATTGCAGGCAGGCTACCAGTGCAGCCAAGGGCAGCACTAGGCCAAGACATGCAGAGCCAAGCTCTGCTGCAGTCACCAGCAGGTCCCAGCTCTGCAATGTGTGCACTTAGTAGAGGGAGATGAACCTCTCCCAGGTCTGAGGCCTCAGCTGGCTAGTCTGGCTATGTGGTTAATGTCCCTAGGCCTGCTTTATGGGCAGTGGAAAGAGATGAGTGCTGCCACAGGGTAATTCAAAGCATGTCACCATTGCAGGTGCTCTGATTTGTCCACTGGACTATAAATCACAAGTGGAGATTTAGTTAGTGTAGTTAGCTGATCTAGGTGCCTAAAGCAGCAGCAATGTGAATACTTGGGAAGTCTCCATGTGCTCTCCAATACCCAACCAAATCTTGAGGGGTTGACTTCTGATCAATCTTGGTGACCCCTGGATTCTGTAAGGTGTGGCTTCAGTTGGCCTGCAGCACTTGTGGTGGCAGGGCAGTACCTTATGCTCAGCACTCTGCTGGAAATGAGTCCTCCAGGCTGCACTTTGTCCTCCTGCAGCAGTGGCTCATGTATCTTGTAGCAAAGGCTTGAAACTTAGAGCTTTATTTTAAAGGTCTTGTTGACTAGTTTTATAAGATTGGAAAACCTTTTTAAGCCCAGAAGACTCTGATCACTAGTACAGTTTGTCTGACTTCAGGAATTCTCCTTTGTTCTTCAGAAGTAGATCAGTGTTAGTTGTCCATTTCCCCCTCTGCTGTCTGCCCAGTTTGTTCCTGTTCCAGTGTTCTACCAGCTGCTCCAGTTCAGTCTCCCAGGAAGCTCCAGGCTGGCTCTCTACTGCTTTCTTTTTTTAAAGAGAATAAAAAATATAGTAGTTAATGTTGTTCTGTACAGCTGCTACCAAGATATGAAGTTGGAGTTGCTTTAGGATTAATACAAAAGTCCTTGTTTCTTTCTGTAGTTGTTTACCGAGTTGTATGTATGAGAATATAAAGGATCCAGAAGGAGGAGCCAGGCTTTAACTAGAAGACTTCTTCCAGAAGTGTTATTTCCAGTGTCACTCGTTGTTTGGTCTCCTCAATACCTAAGACAGGACAAAGTTCTTCCAAGCGGTTGGACCAGCTCACAACTGGCAGTGTTTTTCATGGGGCACAGTGGCATTGAAAACATTGGCACAATGAGTTTTTTGAAGGTAACCTGAGTTTTTTCAGTTGGCTTTCTGATTGTCATGCAGTATGTTACATTGCTGGCCCATGGAAGAGACCTTAGCTGTCCCTAGCATCTAGGATACCTGGTTCTTCTTTACTGGCTTCACTTAACAGCCTTCACATGCTGTCATGTGTATATTAGCATTCTTCTACTGTAGAGGATCCAACCATTCCATTATAAATCATCATGCACATGTTTAAGTAACAGAGGATAAATAATGTACTCTTCCTGTGCTTCATGCTGCAGCAAAACTCCAGGTGCTTTCACTAGGAACTTAAGTGGAATGAAGCAAATCATCAGTAGCCCAAACATGTTCCTAGGGAAGCTTCTTATATGCATCTACCTCTGTTTGACTTGCCAAGTCTTTTTTCTTTTTTAATTAATTTCTTCATGATATTAAGAAACCTGCTTTTTCTTATCTGAATTTACTTATTTCTACGTTTTGGTACCTTTTCAATTCTAGCTTTGGCATTGCTGAGTATTTCGTTAGCTGACTAGAGTGGTGAAGGTATGGAAAAGTGAACAAACAGGGCATTTCCTCAGTATGTTTAACATGTAAATTCACATCACTTTCTAAACAGTAATTACTTTGAATCCTTGCCACCTCCCTCTGCTTCTACCTTCTTAACAGGCAGAGTTTCATTGTTCTGTTGCAGTCTGTTCTGTATTGCTCAGAGTTAAGTCTTCACTTTGAGGAGCATTTCACTTGTCCTCCTGTCATCACAGAATCATCAGTGTGCAGGCCTTACCTATTACATTAAGCTTACCAGTCATTGTTTGCATCTTACTTTCTGTCATCTTATGAAGGACTATTTAGATGGAAGTTTTGGTCTATATGTGGCTGTTCCTAGGCTGAAATAAGTTGGGGGGGTTTGTGGCTTTCTTTTTGTGTGTGAAGCCCTGTGTATTGAATTAAGTATGGGGAGAGGGTAAAATGAGCTGGATGGTGACATGATTTCATAGTGCTCAGTTGGAGTAGCCAATACTTAAGGCATCACAGAAATGGTGGTGTGAATACTGGCTGTAGTGGAGATGTACAGTGAGCAGAACAGTGTCTTACAGGCAGGAAAAAAATATGCTTTTTAAGGTGCTGACATGAGGTACAAACACCCAGTAAAAACTGGTTGCCATGTCAAAATCAATTCAGTTGCACTTCATATTTGATTTGGATTGGTTTACAGAAGTTGATTACATACATCTTAGAATTGCATCATTTGTTACTTGATAATGATTTTCAGAAATGCCAAGTGACTTTCCTGAGTAAGAAACAGACAAAAGTCTCAAGTTATATATTGTATTCTGGACACAAAATAAGGAACTTAACTGCAAAACATGGCTAAAGAATAAAATGTATCTAAACTATGTGCATATGAAACATTACCCACACAGGGTGAATAACAAGTGCAGTTGTACTGCTGTACTTCCAATGCTAGTCCAAAAATAATCCCATTTGCTTTGGAGATCCCAGGTGTCTTCCAAATATGGTACTTAGTGAGAAAAATGAGATGTCAAGAGAATGCATCTTTAGAAGAAAAATCAGTGTTTTTCATTGATTGGAATTTCTCACTCTGAATTTCATTACATCCAATTCTGTTGTAAAAATCCACTCTCAATATGGCAAACTATTGGAAGGAAGTTCAGCTGGTTGAAATAATATATCTTAGCCGTCAAAGCTGCAGTGTTCTTCAATAGAATATAACAAAATAATGGAAGATATTATCAGTCCAGATTAAGTCTTGTGCACAAGTGATTTATCCAAATAATTCATTCTTGTCTGCACTGTGTATAAATTCATGCTAAACTAAAATTCATCTCCCCCTAAGCACAGCAAGTCAGTTAGAATTACTTAGTCTAGCTGTTCCTCTTCAGTTCCCCTGTTTGAAGAACCCATGCTATGCTACAGACAGTGCTCAGTACTCCTGAAGCAAGATGTGACCTGCAGCTTAGGTGGCCTGGCAAAAGATGAAGGAAAATGGTCCTGATTTTGAAGTAGAGCACATAAATACTGGCTTTGGTTAGTTGTGTGCATTTCATATGAATCCTTATAATGGTCTGCGTTTTGCTCTCAGGGAATGAAATGGCCACAGTTGGCTCATTCACATGTAACTACTCTGTTCCTGGGAAACCGTACAAAGTTGTTTTGGAGTGCGTGTGGGCCTGAAAGCTGGGGATACAGTCCCCTCGGGTGGCTGCTCTGTGCTGGCTCATTCAGTGCCCTCCTGCTCCTGGAAACCGGAGCTGCCTGGCGTTGATGGTGCAGATGTGGGAGGCTGGAGGGAAGCGGTCCTGTCCAAATTCTGTCTGACACATCCAGCCATCTCTCCTCCTGCTCAGTTCAGGTGGTCAGTAGTATTTTTAAAGCTCCTCTCAAATGAGAACCGTCCTAAGCATGCATTAGAGAAACATGGTAAGTCTATAACGTATCTGATTCTGCTGGGGGAACAGCTTTTGCTGTCACAAAACAAAACGTCTGCTGAGAGGAGGTTGCTGGGCACAAGAGATCTGGGGAAGATCGCCTGCTAACTATCCACGTTCTGGTGGAGAGCAATAGGCAATGGCCCTCTGTTCATGCCAGGTGTTTCCTGGAATTGCCCTGCAGTGCTGCATGCCTGTTACATTCTTGACTGATGTGGTTGAGAGCAATGAAATGGCTCCCTCTGAGGTTTCAGTAAGTGGGGACAGAAATTAAAAACTGTTGGTCACTGTGGTTCTAGGAAGAGTCAGACTTAAGTGAGCACAGAATAGTGAAACCGGTGTCCCTAAAATGCAGACAGCTACAGAGAAGCAGCTGATGACAGAGGTGGCAGAGACCTTTTTGGTACTTCATATTATCCCCTTTTAAATGTAACTCTCAGGAGATAGCTGAGCTATTTGAGACTCTGCTGGAGTAGCTAACTTAAGGGATTGCTGTGCAGTGGCCTCAGGGGTCTGAGCCAAGTCTTTTGGTCGTTCTTGTTAACGTGACTGCAATTTGACTTCAAATTATATTGGCTTGTGTAACCTTTGCAGCTAGACAGAGGTGGTTTCAGTGAGAAGCGAGCTCATTGCTAGCCCAAAGGTGGTCTTGTTGCACTACTTTAATTTTTACCAAATATGACTACCCAAACTTTTCAGAGGTCTTTAATGTACTTATGTCTTCTATTTTTAATGGCTGGGGTTTCAGGGTCCAGTTTGCTTTCTGACTGACTAAATGCAGTTGCTATATTTTTGCCATAAGCTGCAGGTGATTTTTAATGTTAGTCAGATTTCAAAAGCAGAAAATGGAGGCTGAATATGGAAATGCTTTACTAATGTTAAACATTCCTGTACTTTTGATAGTATTGGGTATGAATTCTGACAGTTATAGTTTATCAATAGCTAAATGTTACGTACTTAAATACATGACTATAAATATACATTTAATAATGTGTAAATATCTGCATTACAGCTTACTAACAGTTTACTCTATCATGACTTATCATTACTAATTGTTTTTTTTTGCCAGGGCAAGGATCAGCTAAGCATTAAGGCAACCAGGTTAGGGTCAAATGCTTGGCAGTGTGTCTGTGTGATCTTCCTCTATTGTAATCACTTCTGTATGTGATCTGTGACAGGTATAGTCAATATGTAAATTGGCAGAGCTTCCCTGTAAGGTGAAGTGTGCCATTGGAGCTGTTGGCCAGGAGTGAAATCTCATTGTCAAGCCACCACTGTTTTCACATGTACACTTCCTGTAATGATACACATAATTGTAGGGTAATAACTGTTTCGCATAGGAAGCATGCCTTACTGTTTCCTGGGACGGGCTGTTACCTGGAGCTGCCTGCAGCATGCCTTTGGTTCAGCACAGCACTTGCATAGCATCCTGAGACCAGGATCACTGGAGCACAGGCTCCCTTACATTGTTTGCAATACTGGCAAATCCATGATTTTTTTTCTATGGGAATCATTGCTTATGCTCCCTGTGATAAAATGTGGTGAGGGATGTTTATCAGCATGTGTTGGAAGGTAAAGCCTGTTGCCAGTAGACCAGATCCTAGTTGCTGTTGATTCAGTAGCTATGCCAAAGGTTACCTTGCTATTGAAGTATTCCAGCTGAGGTTCCCACACAGACTCAGTATTGCACACAATATTTGCATGTTACAGGGAATACTGCATCTGAAATAATTGTTTTGCATTACAACAAACTGCATGAATCTGTCAAAAAATACCAAACCAACAAAAAAGTGACAAGTCTACCATATGCTAGCTATCTAGTAACTTGGTATGATGCCTGGTTTAAATAAGTCTGTATCCATTGCCTAGGTAGCATATTGAATGTTCCTCCAAATTTTTATGGTCTGGTTATGTAACAGTTGAATATCAATGTTAGTAAGATTTAATTAGTTTTCAAAAGAAATACTGAATGGTAGTCTTTAGGATAGTTTTTCTAGTCTGGAACCTTCAAATACTTGGTGGCAAATGCTGTTCCAGAATGTGGGTCTCCTAGCTAGATGTAGTCAGGTAACTGTTGCCTGGTCAAAGGAAAAGGAGGTTGCAGTACCAGGGCACAAAGTTTCTGGACAAGGAATTAAGATGGGCCAGAAAAGGGGCTTTTAAAAAAAAACCAATTAATATTGTTCTGTTGAAAATACAGCTGAATATGCTTTTGTTGTCAAAAAAGACAATGTTTTATCTGAGTAGCCAACCAAAATTAATTACCAGAAGTCCCTCCCTAGAATAACACACATCTCTTAACACGCAAGTCACTGGTGGGGGATGCACTCTGTGCTATATAGACCTTCAGCAAAAGCATGGGAAAAGCTGCTCCCTTTCTTGCCTTGGATACCTTGAAAAAGTATTCAAAGTACATCAACTTATTTTGGCACATTCAGACCCTCAGAATTCACTTGATAGTGAAAAAAATGAATGCATGACTGCTTGGGAGTGTTTCTGCAGAACACTATTGTAAGGGCTCTTAGCAATTTTCTTGGCAGTCCTTCTTCTGCCATGTATTTGTTATCTACTCTGCTGTTATTTTTCAAGGTGACTGGGAAGGTTTGTGCATGTTTTGCTTACACTGGACTCAGGTATTGCTGGCTGTCAGCTTTGGTCCTCAGCTGTTGGTGATGCAGAAAACCAAAGGAGCCTTCAGCCCAGGCATGATGATAACAGTGGTGGGGGATAAACCATCACCATGGCCATGACTCAAGAGCTCAAGCTACCAGTGAGCTCTTTGCCCTTTGGATTGCTGTTAATAGCATTCATGTTCTGTATTTAGGTCCTTCAAAGTTGGCCCCAGTGTGCCTAAATAAAAAAAAAGCTGTTTGAAATGCATTGAGGAAAGGGCAAGGAAGACGTTTTCTTTTGGTGAGCATATCTCTCTACTGGTGGTGTGCTTCCTTCCTGTTCAAAAGCCAAAGTCAAGATGACTGATAGGTCTTGGTCAACCTGAATGAGGGATAACATTTGTAGAGAGCTGCTACAGAGGAAGGACAGTACTATTGGGGGGATATTTTATCACTGAAGTCAAAACAGCTGTGCTGATTTAGCCTGCTTGCTGAGCTGGCTGTTTCTCCTTATCTTTGGCTGTACGCTGTCCTTTTCTTTCAAGAAGTCACTGTGTCCAGGACAGAAGACAGGAAGAGCTGAGGGAGAGCACAGATACCAAAATGATGTGGTAATTAGATGGGAATTAAAAGGTGGATCAAAAGTGAAGGTGGATTACTTGATCCCTGCATACAAGTGATGCTAGGAGGTTGTGGTAAAGGGATTCAGTGGTTACTTTCCTCCTTTCTTGGTTAACTTTGCAGGTGTTAGTCCAGGAAAACCCATCTTGACATCTGATAGTGAAAGGCAAAATACAGAAAGCTGTGAAAGCAACCACATCCCAAATATGCCAGACCTCAGCTGCTGGTGCTTAAAGAGGGAGTCTACCATGACAGCTTGAATTTGACATGTGACTTTGTACCATCTGTGTACAGTGTTCCAACTATGGTGCTCCTTTTCCTCTTGAAGGGGGCTTAGTTATCCCCATGTAGCAGTCACTGCTGAGCAGCACAAACCACATACCACTCTAGCCTATGGGATAAATTACATGGGCAGTGGTAAGAATGGTTTGCTGACTATCCTAGCTCTGAAAGACATGACTGAGGGTTTGGGCTTGCTGGGTGAGGTTTTTAGTACCTCAGATGAAAATAAGAGTAACATAAAAAGTCGAATCAGTGCAACTTGCTGTTAGGAAGGCTTCCAGTATGTGCATCAGTTGCTGTAAAATAAAAGCTTGGTGAATAATGCAAAAGATGTGCGATTAGGAGCAAGTTCAGGACAGGAAACAATCACTTAGATTGGGTTAATAGATGGCATAAGAGCTTCTTGCTGTTTTTTTCTTGATCCTTGTAAAGCCTTCACTTCAGGGAAATTCTGCTTTCCTGGGGAAGTAGTTCCTTTGAATGTTGGTCTTCCTCTGGCAGAGAAGCTGAAAAAACCCACAAATGGTAACTTCTGCCATTTTCCTGTCCCCTCAGCTGTGCAGAGTAGTTGGGCAAACAGCACATGATTCAGTGTTTTGAAAATGTGGGAACAATTTCCTATCATGTTTCTATCTCATCAGGGAGCTCTGGGAACTAAGCAGAGATAATACCCACCAGCAGGCCTGCTGGAGCCATTAGCACCAGCTCCCTTAACATCCTGCCCCCCTGCCTCCATGAAGGAGCAGTGCCAAAAAAGCACAGTTTCCCCCACAGCTAATGAGCTACATGACTGTTTTCAGCTGCTGTTAAATCATTTGCTAGCTTCTGTAAAAATAATAGAGAACTACAGCAGAAAAGTCAGGCTCTAAAATGGCCAGGCCAGTACAAAACAGAGTTCAGAGGGAACATCATTCTGCATGACAGGGTATCTCTGTTTCCAGCCTGCCTAAATGCAGTTGTTTTCACCATCAGGAAGTAGAAAACAAGTATTTTCTATCCTGTAAGAAGCTTTTTACAAGTAAAATTGCTAGATCCATCTCTTGCTCTGCAAGCTTCCATCTTAACTATTTTTTGTATTCTGGAATAGAAAGTTAGCCCCTCAGCTTTCAGTTCCTTTAACCTTAGCAGAAACAAGTTTATTCAAGTTCATCAAAGGGGCTTTGAAGCCTTTTCCTGGGTTGTTTTTACAGAACTCCTAAGCCATTTTTGTTTTGCGTCTGTTTTGTTTCGTTTTATCCCAAGAAGGTTTCCAGAGTTGAAGTCTATGAAGCGGAAGGTGTTACTCTTCATTGCAGCATTGACCATGCTCAGTGCACAACACAATCAGACTTTTTTTCACCAGCAGTGCTAGTGCATTTCTTCACTTCAAGAAGTAGTTCTGCAAAGAATCAAACCCATTAACCATCTTAGGAAAAAAAGAGTAAAGCCTGTTCTAATGTTCTCATAGGGAAAAGAAAAATGAAGTGTATAGTGTCATCTGCTTGATCTTTATTTGATTACTAATATGCTTTTAAATTGCACTCTGGACAATTTCAGATGGCTGCTTTTATTATGTGAACCTTTTGTTCCCAGTACCCCTGTGGTTTTAGTGGGTTAGACAGGAAGTGGGTCATGAACAGTTGTGTGTAGCCAGAGCCTCCTTAGACTTACAGAAGAATCAGTGGGGTACAGAGGAGATGGCAGAATAAGAAAGGAGGTGGGAGCCCAGAAGAGGACTTCTGAGTCAAGTGACCACCAAGAGCTGTTGGCAAGGACCAGGAGGATGAGGGAGGTGACTAATGCTTTTCAAGGCTGTTGGGGTTCAGGGGGTTGCAAGGCTGAGGTGGAGAACAGGCACCATTAACTTGATGAATCTGAAGCGCTGGTTTTGGGTGCAAGATTCAAGATGCCCAGCAGCATTTTAACAAGCCCTTCTATTCCCGAAGTTCCAACAACTTCCAAGTCCTCTGCCAAATTATCACTCTCACTTATCTCCTCATTGCAGGGCCCAAGACTTGTTTCCTCTCTGGCACACACAAGGTGTACCAGTCCCTCTGTCTCTTCCAGTGCAGGGCATTTGTTTTGTTTTTCAATCCAGCCTGAGTGAATAGGAGTTTCATTTGCCTCCTTACTTCCTGAGCTGAACATACAGGCAAGCCCCCAGTGTCTAACCAACAGCAGTATACACAAGAGATAAGCAGCTCTTGGAAACAAAAATGGCAGGTATGACCACACTGAATTTTACTGTCTGCTGCTGGTAAATTTTGCTCTCAAAACTAGAACTATGAAGGAATTGGAGTGGTTTGCAATTGTAGATTGCAAGATGATTGGAGTAGCTGCTTTTCATAAAAAAAACCTACTGAGCAGCAGGTCCCCCTTCAGCATTATTAACAGTGGCATAGAAGTGGTGTTTCCCTGCTTTGCAGGCCTGCTGACTGGGGTCATGAGCTGATGAATTAATACACTGGGCTTTTTATATTTCCAGGACTTTCTCAACCCTTTGCCTCCTTGGTCAGGAACAGACTTATGTTACCACTTAGCTTTGAACTTGAGCCAAGAAAAATAAGTCTAGCTAGGACATGCTCTTCATTCTTCTAGCTCTTCTCAAAAAAACAGCAGTGGGTTTTGATTTTCTTGTTCATTGAGAGGGTTGTTTTTTGTCTGAATTCCTATGAAATAGGAATACTATTGGAAGTTGACATCAAACTGGCAATGGAGTATGGCCAGGATAAGAGCATAGTGGCTAGGATTGCAGGAAGGAGCATGAAATTAAGCAATGAACTGTTTGAGTGATGCTAATGGTAGAAAAAACTCACTTCAACCAGATGAATAGAGTGCACTTCCTGTGCTGTAAGGCTGGCAGTCCTATAAGCAAACCTGGCTGGCTGTTCACTAGTGTTAGAGAGCAGTAAGGAGACATATGAAAAAGCCCACAATACTGAAAGCCACCTCCTTAGTGGTGCATGTGCTTTTTATTAATCATGTGGTAACATCACTTGCAAACATTAGAGGTCTAGGTAACCTGTATCAAAGGTGCAACCTGGAGGCATGAGGACTTATGAAGAGAGTAAGACCCCCACCAAATTAAGGTCAGGTCACCTCACCTGCTGGCTTCTGGACTTAAACCTTGCTGGGGGAGTAGGTAGCCTAAGGGGGTGGGCCAGAGCATGAAATAATAGATGGAGGTTGTGGCTTTAGGGTGTGACAATAATGGACACTCTACTGATCTCTGAACCACACAATCTTCCTTGACTTTGCTTAGCCTGCCAGCAGACCTACTGAAAACAGGTTGCATGACCTGCTCTGTGTGAGCTCTGGCTGCTCCACTTGACTGTTAACTGCTTCTCACTCTAGAGCTCTAGGAGGACTAGCAGGGAGCCATACATGGTACTGAGATCTGGATGCAAACACTTGAATTTGAGTTAAAAGTGATTTTTCTTCCAAGCTTCTCCTTATGTTTCATTTGGAATAGTCATCTGTGACTTTTGTAATCCATTATCACCACAGATTGTAAGGAGGTTCTTAACCAAGAGCATAAAAAGTAAACTGCATTACTGTCCTGAGTCTGGAAACAGAATGACCTCCAAGAGGTAAAACCTGTTTTATAGTTAGTTTGCTGCCCACACTGTGCTAGGTAGGTGCACTGCTGTGCAAAACAAGTTGATAAATGACACGGAGCAGCAGCCTGTGGTCTTAGAAAATGCAAACATTGTACCAAAGGATTTACTCACTTGACAGGTAAAGACATCTCATGTTAATTGTGGAATCTGGTAAGGAAGTGACAAGTTAGACAAGTTAGTGATGTGGCAGGGAGGGCAAGGTAAGATTTTTAAAAGATCTTTGGTCCAAATGGATTTTGGATTTAAACAGCTTTAGAAAAACTTCCTTTCACTAAGTATTATACAGAGGCCCAGTGCTGATCACAGACCAACACATATTACCCTCATTGTACTGCAGCCATCCAGGAAGGGGCTTGCTGGCACAGTCCCACATGGAGGACTCTGCTGTCATAAGGAAAGGAATTTAAATCAGTACAGCTACCTTGGAAAATCTTGTAGTTCCTAAGATTCAAGATACATGTCTCTGTATTTCTCATGCTCATCTCAGCATAATGACGTATTTCCTGTTTGTTCTTCCATGCAGTGATTAGAAAAGTTTATTGTCAGTATCTGATTTATCTGTACTTACAAATGGACCAGTCAGCAGAGTTAGTAGGGCTCACAGAAAGGAATAGGAAACAGAATACAGATAAATGTTAGTTTAAAAAGGCTTTTAAAGACCTATTACTACTGCTGTGTTGCAGCTAATGCTTGTTATTACATTAAGTCCATGTTGTTAAAACATTTTGTGCTTGATCAAACACATAGAAACTTGCATTTCCAAAGCTGTGCTCTTCAGATTTTACACTCTAGGTGCAAGTTAGGGGCTCAGGCTGTTGGCCACCATCAAGCACTCCTGCTGATTTCATCAGGGTGTAAGGCTGGTAATGGATCTGACCCAATAAACACAAAGCTTAAAAAGCTGCATGTCATAAAACACAGTTCAGTCCTGGCCACATAAATCCCCTTTGCAGGAAGGCATAAGCCTAGAGACAGCAGTACCACTTGGGGCAGGCTGGCAAACTGCATCCTCCTCTCCAACTGCAGCTCAGTCCTGTGATGTATCAGTTCAGAGTGCTCTGCTGAGAAGGTTCTAGTAGAAAGATGTGATATATTTTCACTGCAAGAGAACATTAGTTGTTTTTTGTGTTTGGTTTTTTCAATTGTGCTGCTAATTAAGCCAATGGCATTTAAAAAAAAAACAGTGTTAATCTTACAGATTTAGAGAAAAGCAAAGCAAGCATATACTTGTTAAATTACAAGTGGGATAGAAGACAAAAATAACTAGAAATTCAAGATAGGAATACAAGAAACGGCAGAATATTAGATGACTTCTCTGCCTTTAAATTCACTCATGACTTGAACAGGATGGATTCTCTTCTTTGCAGACCCTTTTCTGACAGCTGCATAGATTTCTTCTGGCTTCTCTCTTTTAATTAGGGGCTTCTTCTCTGGAGCCTTCATTCTCCACATCACAACAGGATGTCGTGGGCCAGTGGGACTCTGAATCTTGATAATCTTTGTGGATGCGATGTAGGACATCTTCACTGTCTGCACCACGGCATTCATTAAGTTTTTGGCAGCCTGAATTAGGGAGGTGACGCTATCCAGCTGAAACAAGAGACAAATGTTAGCCCAGGAAGCTGCTCTGCTGGTAAAGATGGTAAGCCAAGAAATGAGCAGTGGTTCAAAAGTAAACCCCAAATGCCAATTTGTTTCCTTGGTGTGTTTGATCCTTTCAGTCATGTTCTACTGCTCAGACTGAAGGGGATACACAAGAATTTGTCAGTGGAATGTAAGTGCCTATTGAGAGAAGGTTGAGAGTTTTCTTCCTTAACACATGGGAAGGCATGAGGCTTGTCTGCAAGGTGTTATTGCAGTTAGTGCTGACAGGTCATGAAACCACCTCAGAAGAGCTATGAAACAGTGACCTATTATTTCCTTTGTATCAGCGATAGGCAAATTCTCCACCTGCTCCTGTCACACTTGACGTGTGTGTCTGAGCAAGGCAATAGGGCTCTTAATTTGAATGAGCAGTCTGGTACCTGGTACAGAATGGGCAGCTTTGGCAAGAGAGTTGGCTCTGCCATACTGCTCTGTTGAGCAGCACAAGCAAACTCTGACTGTGCTGCTCCCCTCGTACATTTGAGGCCCTGTGGGCTGCAGTGTCTGTTTGTCTTCTAACTTTTTCTGTTACCTTCAAAAAGTAATAGGGACAACAAACAGGCGAAAGGGGAGGAACTGGGAGGGGACAGTGGGGGTGTAAACAGGAGCATCTTTCTGTGTTTTGTGGTCTTAAAATCCAGGAGCAAAGAATTGAGTTGGTGTTTGCTACAGCTGTGTCTGATGTTAGGCATGTTCAGAAGGTATCCCCACATGCTCTGCCCTCCAACAGGGGAAAAAACTATAGCAGTTCAGGTGACAGGCTTAAAATTGCATTTTCGGGCTTGTAGGAAACTTGTTTTTGACAGGGTCAGGTAAGAGCTGAATCAGGACTTAGTTCTTTGAGTGCAGTGTTTATTGTACTGTTACATGTATTCTGTGTGTGTTTACTTAAAATAAGGCTGTACATTTGCTGTTGTCACAGTGCAGTGAAAGCTGCTAGGGACATGTAAAGGGCATGTACTCATCTCAGTGTCCTAAAATAGTTTCCTTTTTTGGTCGTACAAGACAACACAATACTCCCACTTAAGTAGAAGGCTGACAATATCAATTCTGAAAGGAAGCTCCCTATTTATTACTTAATTTAATACTACTTAATATTTTCTATTCATAAACACATACTTGAAAAGATAATTTATCATCCATAATACTTGAATAGATGAATACCTCCTGAGCCTCCTGCCATTTTAAAACATGCTCCCCAAAACCCTCCAGATAATATAACAATTACTGCTTCTCTTGGGAAGTGCCAGAAACCCCTTGCCAATTACCCCTGCTGCCTGCCCCTCCCCCCAAAAAACCCCACAACAAATCAGGAAAAGAAAAACAACCACAGCAAACTTTTGAAAGCTTGGAGGACTGGTTGAACACACATCTGATGGCAAAGTGAAAAATGTGTCTACATTCCAGGAAAAGGTGTAAAAACTACCAGATGGCCTCTGAAGTTAATTCCTTGCTGCAGCATGTGAGCTGTTGAGAGAGGTTTTTCAGTTTAAAATTATAGGCCCCAAACTTAAGTTTGTAAATCACAGGCCTTAAATCCACCTACCATCTGCACTTCAATACTGCCATGCAAAGATTACATTACTATTATAAACTCAAGTTGAGAGAAGCAGCTTGCCAAGCCAGTATAATATAGTTTTTGTGATACTATTGGATGTGAGGTTCAAAGCATGTGGTGACCTCCAAGCCTAAAAGCTTAGTTCCAATGCTGCTTTTAATCCAAACATGTTGTAAACTTCCAGGCTGTCACTTAGGTGTTCTGCTCAGTAGGTGATCTGCTCAGAGGCCCTGTCACTTAACCCCTGATATGTTTTCAGTTCCCAGCATGTCCCTTTTTCTAGGGAGGGTGACTAGTGTTTTAGCATTAGCTCACTGGCAGATGAACTGACATCCTGGCTGTCTGTATTTCTAACTGCTGTCACAATACCTATTTGGTTAGAAGGACTGAAAAGGAAAGAAAGTTGCATGTCACCTTTTTTCATGGTAACTGGAGGAAGAATTATACCTGGACAGAGTCACATGGGTGGACACACAGACAAGTTTAATTATCAGTTATTCTCTAGGAGGACTGACACCATCACAGTGGTAGGGGGAGAGGTGGGTAGATGGTGTATGTTGGGACAGGCAGCAGTAACCATTAATGTCACCTTACTATACTTTGTGGTCTATACAGACATGCCAAGAGAGATAGTGACTTGCTGCTGGCCTTGAGGCTATCTGTGTTATTTGCAGTCTCTTAGCTGCAGTGTGCCCTCAGTTTTTGGGATGCATCTCATGTTAGTCTTGCTTCCCTATAGAAAAAGTGGATTTGTAGTGTGGGGGGATGTATTTCTTAGCTGCATTCAAAATGTAAAACACATTTTAGATGCTGTTCCTGGACATCTGCTATAGATGGTAAGAATGTAGCCATACATGGATTTGTTTTGTCTCCAGGTAACAGCTGCTTTTACACTTGAATGCCAGTAATGCTATAGAGCTTGGTGTAAATCTGTTGGTCTTGCATAAATCTGATGTACTCAAGGACTGTCATCACTAGGGTGCTTTTATCCCAGATATTCAGCAGGCTTTTCAAGGTCTCCTAATCTGTCAAGAGCTGATGAAATGCAACTTAGCATAAACAAAAGATAAAACATTTATGGAGCATAGAAATACATTTCATTTAGGGAGACATAGCTACAAACTCGTCCATGTGCAGCAAGTGGTATATACAGATGGGCTGTTGAAACTTGAACCAAGCAATCCTAAATTTAAAGCTGTTGTATTTTTGCATAATGCCTACTTGGCTCTTGTGGCATTTTGTATAGTGTTCCAGACTCCACATGTCACAGGTCTGACTGGGTTAGTCAAGACAGAAATTCAGAAAAGGTCTTGGGAAAAGCATCCAATACCCTGTCTTTCCTTAGTGAAGTAGGTCATCTGTCCTGTGAGTGTGTTAGTATATTGTTTCTATTGCAAAAGGAAAATTGATGCTGTGACTAATGTAACTGCATATTGTGGTGAAACACAGAAGCTACAGACTTGAAGACAGTAGTTAAAAAAAACCACAAAGCCAAGCACAAAAGGAATTGTGCAAACACCACCCACCACCAAGAAAACCCAGACTGGCACCAGCCATGCAGAAATAAAAAGTAGTTTCCAGCACTTGCCTTCTTCTGCTGTAAGGAGTTCTATGTGCAAGTGGGCAAATGGCATTGAAAACAAAGCTGAAGGAAAGAGTTCTGAAAAACTGCATTTTGAAACGTTGTTTTCAGTTTCTTTTAGATGTGTTGTATTTTTTTTAAATGGTTGTAAGATGATGTCATGTCCTGGCAGTAGTACCAATCCATTACTGTAGTAAGTTTCACAGTACATACAAGTTATATGGTCAGTTACTTTGATTCAATATTTGCAATCATGAGAACCATAACTTGGAATATAAAAAAGCTTTTTCTCTGGCAAAGTATTTTCTGTTCAGCAGCAGAAGTGTCTTGTCACATGTCAGTAGGAGTTGTCACTGTAGCTGTTAAAGAGAGAAATTCCTTATTCTCCAAGCATGAAAACAAGCCAGTCCTGCTCCCATTCTTTTTACAGACTTGCAGATGTGTCCCTTGGATGTGGAAAAGTGGCAGACAGTTGCCTTTGGGATTAAAGCTCTAAGAGGCAACACAAAACATTTCTTGATGTGTAATGTGCAAGGCTGCTAGAACCCCAGTTCTGATAGCTGGATTGGTTCTGCTGGGGGAGTTGTCGAGTTCTGTGGGGGTTTTTTTTGCAGGAAATGTGTTACTACTTCAGCACATAGCTGTAATTTGGCTGTCTGCAATCTTTTGAGTCCTATTTACAGTTCTATCAAACTTGGATTTTCCATACAACTTAATTAATGTAATATCAACTACAAAGTTCGTTAGTTTGAAGGCTGAATGTAGTTGAAATTTCGTTGTAAACAATGTCAGTTAAAAAATTGAGCTCAAACTGCTAGCATGAATTCATGCTCAGAAAGATGGTTTCCCCATACTGAGAGACTAAGACTATTTTTGTCTTTGACAGCTACTTCGGAAGACAACTTGAACTCTGCATTTCAGTGAAGAGATAGGAGCTTCACATAAGGAGTACTTAGCACACTGTGCTTCTCGCTGTCTTCCCACTTGTTTATTATGTGTAACAGTATGCTGTTGTGAATTAGTCCCTCCACTAAGGTTGCTAAAGTAGTCACTTAATTCCTTAAAATGAGAAGAGTCAAAACAGTCATTAAGAGGGAAATGCAGACTGTTAAAGATAGCAGTGTGTTCCTTGGACTTAAACCTTGTTTCCTGAACTGAGGATGTTGATATACCCACAGCTTATTCTCTGATTTTGAAAGAGCTGAGTTTCCCTGGAAATGTGGCCATACTGTTGGTTATTTACGTCTATCTAGTTTTTAATTGGATTGGTTCTGCATTTGACCCATTTTCCAGGTGGAAGAATAGAATCTAATGAAATAAGTAAGTATTGCCACAATCTGCTTCAAGCTAGGTAAAGATTCAAACAAAAATGAAACCAACCCTGTGTCCAAGTTAGAAGATAATTGAGGTGAGGGCTGTAAAACCACTTCCCTGAAATGCTACAATAGGTTTAGACATAGAGGTAGTTGAGTCCCTCCCAGGTCCTGCTGTGTGTACTTTGCAGGTGGTTTTCTTTGAAAAAACAGTAAAGTCCTTTTAAAAAAAGCAAGTCCTTGAGAGAGACTACCAGTTGAATACAAAGACTTGCTATGCTGTTTACAGTTGATTCTGTTAGGGTTTGCTGAGAAAATCTTAAGTGCAGAGATGCTAAGAAAAAGAAAATCAATGGTGATTTTGCTAATTGGCAAGGTAATAATTATGAGGGAAAGTTACTTGTTGTAGCACACAGGCCCAGTGATACTTGCTGCTGTTGAAAACAGCTGGGATAGGTGCCATTGAGAGAGGACTGAGTTGTAGGTAAGCTTCCCTTCGAAGGGCCACAGTTTCTGATGGAGACGGCTAGCAGGATACACTAGAGAAAAGGAGTGATACTGTCTTCTGTTGGCCTCTATGATACATTTTACTTGCTTTGATGGTTGTTTTTACAGGCAAACCACTTGGTTTTACAGATACTTGGTTCTGTTTTATCCTGAAAAGGTGAAAGCCCTGCCTAGGAGTATCAGGGTAATGACTTGGGGTAAGTCAGGGAAAGGGGGTTAAATAGAGGCTAGGAGGGTGAAGACAGACACATATGGCAGGGTGGGCTGAGTAGGGCTTAGAGGGAGTAGGGTGGGTGGGATAGAACAGAGAGAGGGGGGGAGGGTGCAGAAGGAGGGAGGTGGGTGGGGCTTAGAGGGAGTGGGGTGGGGCTAATTATAGTAGAAAACGGAGGGTGAGAAATGAATTTGGCGGGAAATATGGGATAAAGCGTGGTTCTGGCAGTGCGGTTTTGGCGCCCCTCCCGTCCCTCTCTCCTCCTCCTTCCTCCCTCCCTTCCCTCGGCCATTCCTTCGTGGCTGGGCCCCTCCTCCTCCTCCTTCCTCCCTCCCTTCCCTCGGCCATTCCTTCGTGGCTGGGCCCCTCCCGTCCCTCGGCCATTCCTTCGTGGCTGGGCCCCTCCCGTCCCTCTCTCCTCCTCCTTCCTCCCTCCCTTCCCTCGGCCATTCCTTCGTGGCTGGGCCCCTCCCGTCCCTCTCTCCTCCTCCTTCCTCCCTCCCTTCCCTCGGCCATTCCTTCGTGGCTGGGCCCCTCCCGTCCCTCTCTCCTCCTCCTTCCTCCCTCCCTTCCCTCGGCCATTCCTTCGTGGCTGGGCCCCTCCCGTCCCTCTCTCCTCCTCCTTCCTCCCTCCCTTCCCTCGGCCATTCCTTCGTGGCTGCGCCCCTCCCGTCCCTCTCTCCTCCTCCTTCCTCCCTCCCTTCCCTCGGCCATTCCTTCGTGGCTGCGCCCCTCCCGTCCCTCTCTCCTCCTCCTTCCTCCCTCCCTTCCCTCGGCCATTCCTTCGTGGCTGGGCCCCTCCCGTCCCTCTCTCCTCCTCCTTCCTCCCTCCCTTCCCTCGGCCATTCCTTCTTGGCTGCGCCCCTCCCTCTCTCCTCCTTCCTCCCCTCCCTCCCTTCCCTCGGCCATTCCTTCTTGGCTGCGCCCGTCCCTCTCTCCTCCTTCCTCCCCTCCCTCCCTTCCCTCGGCCATTCCTTCGTGGCTGGGCCCCTCCCGTCCCTCTCTCCTCCTTCCTCCCCTCCCTCCCTTCCCTCGGCCATTCCTTCGTGGCTGGGCCCCTCCCGTCCCTCTCTCCTCCTCCTTCCTCCCTCCCTTCCCTCGGCCATTCCTTCGTGGCTGGGCCCCTCCCGTCCCTCTCTCCTCCTCCTTCCTCCCTCCCTTCCCTCGGCCATTCCTTCGTGGCTGGGCCCCTCCCGTCCCTCTCTCCTCCTCCTTCCTCCCTCCCTTCCCTCGGCCATTCCTTCGTGGCTGGGCCCCTCCCGTCCCTCTCTCCTCCTCCTTCCTCCCTCCCTTCCCTCGGCCATTCCTTCGTGGCTGGGCCCCTCCCGTCCCTCTCTCCTCCTCCTTCCTCCCTCCCTTCCCTCGGCCATTCCTTCGTGGCTGGGCCCCTCCCGTCCCTCTCTCCTCCTCCTTCCTCCCTCCCTTCCCTCGGCCATTCCTTCGTGGCTGGGCCC
The DNA here is from genome assembly GCF_020740795.1 of Apus apus. Classification (NCBI taxonomy): domain Eukaryota; kingdom Metazoa; phylum Chordata; class Aves; order Apodiformes; family Apodidae; genus Apus; species Apus apus. The sequence continues at coordinate 32,550,933 of NC_067285.1, forward strand.
CTCCCGTCCCTCTCTCCTCCTCCTTCCTCCCTCCCTTCCCTCGGCCATTCCTTCGTGGCTGGGCCCCTCCCGTCCCTCTCTCCTCCTCCTTCCTCCCTCCCTTCCCTCGGCCATTCCTTCGTGGCTGGGCCCCTCCCGTCCCTCTCTCCTCCTCCTTCCTCCCTCCCTTCCCTCGGCCATTCCTTCGTGGCTGGGCCCCTCCCGTCCCTCTCTCCTCCTCCTTCCTCCCTCCCTTCCCTCGGCCATTCCTTCGTGGCTGGGCCCCTCCCGTCCCTCTCTCCTCCTCCTTCCTCCCTCCCTTCCCTCGGCCATTCCTTCGTGGCTGGGCCCCTCCCGTCCCTCTCTCCTCCTCCTTCCTCCCTCCCTTCCCTCGGCCATTCCTTCGTGGCTGGGCCCCTCCCGTCCCTCTCTCCTCCTCCTTCCTCCCTCCCTTCCCTCGGCCATTCCTTCGTGGCTGGGCCCCTCCCGTCCCTCTCTCCTCCTCCTTCCTCCCTCCCTTCCCTCGGCCATTCCTTCGTGGCTGGGCCCCTCCCGTCCCTCTCTCCTCCTCCTCCCTCCCTCCCTTCCCTCGGCCATTCCTTCGTGGCTGGGCCCCTCCCGTCCCTCTCTCCTCCTCCTTCCTCCCTCCCTTCCCTCGGCCATTCCTTCGTGGCTGGGCCCCTCCCGTCCCTCTCTCCTCCTCCTTCCTCCCTCCCTTCCCTCGGCCATTCCTTCGTGGCTGGGCCCCTCCCGTCCCTCTCTCCTCCTCCTTCCTCCCTCCCTTCCCTCGGCCATTCCTTCGTGGCTGGGCCCCTCCCGTCCCTCTCTCCTCCTCCTTCCTCCCTCCCTTCCCTCGGCCATTCCTTCGTGGCTGGGCCCCTCCCGTCCCTCTCTCCTCCTTCCTCCCCTCCCTCCCTTCCCTCGGCCATTCCTTCGTGGCTGGGCCCCTCCCGTCCCTCTCTCCTCCTTCCTCCCCTCCCTCCCTTCCCTCGGCCATTCCTTCTTGGCTGCGCCCCTCCCGTCCCTCTCTCCTCCTCCTTCCTCCCTCCCTTCCCTCGGCCATTCCTTCGTGGCTGGGCCCCTCCCGTCCCTCTCTCCTCCTCCTTCCTCCCTCCCTTCCCTCGGCCATTCCTTCGTGGCTGGGCCCCTCCCGTCCCTCTCTCCTCCTCCTTCCTCCCTCCCTTCCCTCGGCCATTCCTTCGTGGCTGGGCCCCTCCCGTCCCTCTCTCCTCCTCCTTCCTCCCTCCCTTCCCTCGGCCATTCCTTCGTGGCTGGGCCCCTCCCGTCCCTCTCTCCTCCTCCTTCCTCCCTCCCTTCCCTCGGCCATTCCTTCGTGGCTGGGCCCCTCCCGTCCCTCTCTCCTCCTCCTTCCTCCCTCCCTTCCCTCGGCCATTCCTTCGTGGCTGGGCCCCTCCCGTCCCTCTCTCCTCCTCCTTCCTCCCTCCCTTCCCTCGGCCATTCCTTCGTGGCTGGGCCCCTCCCGTCCCTCTCCCCTCCTCCTTCCTCCCTCCCTTCCCTCGGCCATTCCTTCGTGGCTGGGCCCCTCCCGTCCCTCTCTCCTCCTCCTTCCTCCCTCCCTTCCCTCGGCCATTCCTTCGTGGCTGGGCCCCTCCCGTCCCTCTCTCCTCCTCCTTCCTCCCTCCCTTCCCTCGGCCATTCCTTCGTGGCTGGGCCCCTCCCGTCCCTCTCTCCTCCTCCTTCCTCCCTCCCTTCCCTCGGCCATTCCTTCGTGGCTGGGCCCCTCCCGTCCCTCTCTCCTCCTCCTTCCTCCCTCCCTTCCCTCGGCCATTCCTTCGTGGCTGGGCCCCTCCCGTCCCTCTCTCCTCCTCCTTCCTCCCTCCCTTCCCTCGGCCATTCCTTCGTGGCTGGGCCCCTCCCGTCCCTCTCTCCTCCTCCTTCCTCCCTCCCTTCCCTCCGCCATTCCGTCGTGGCTGGGCCCCTCCCGTCCCTCTCTCCTCCTCCTTCCTCCCTCCCTTCCCTCGGCCATTCCTTCGTGGCTGGGCCCCTCCCGTCCCTCTCTCCTCCTCCTTCCTCCCTCCCTTCCCTCGGCCATTCCTTCGTGGCTGCGCCCCTCCCGTCCCTCTCTCCTCCTCCTTCCTCCCTCCCTTCCCTCGGCCATTCCTTCGTGGCTGCGCCCCTCCCGTCCCTCTCTCCTCCTCCTTCCTCCCTCCCTTCCCTCGGCCATTCCTTCGTGGCTGGGCCCCTCCCGTCCCTCTCTCCTCCTCCTTCCTCCCTCCCTTCCCTCGGCCATTCCTTCGTGGCTGGGCCCCTCCCGTCCCTCTCTCCTCCTCCTTCCTCCCTCCCTTCCCTCGGCCATTCCTTCGTGGCTGCGCCCCTCCCGTCCCTCTCTCCTCCTCCTTCCTCCCTCCCTTCCCTCGGCCATTCCTTCGTGGCTGGGCCCCTCCCGTCCCTCTCTCCTCCTCCTTCCTCCCTCCCTTCCCTCGGCCATTCCTTCGTGGCTGGGCCCCTCCCGTCCCTCTCTCCTCCTCCTTCCTCCCTCCCTTCCCTCGGCCATTCCTTCGTGGCTGCGCCCCTCCCGTCCCTCTCTCCTCCTCCTTCCTCCCTCCCTTCCCTCGGCCATTCCTTCGTGGCTGCGCCCCTCCCGTCCCTCTCCCCTCCTCCTTCCTCCCTCCCTTCCCTCGGCCATTCCTTCTTGGCTGCGCCCCTCCCGTCCCTCTCCTCTCCTCCTTCCTCCCTCCCTTCCCTCGGCCATTCCTTCTTGGCTGCGCCCCTCCCTCCTTCTTCCTATTCCTCATCTCCTGCCTTCTTCCTATCTTCCCTCCCTCTGCATCCTCCCTCTTCTTCCTCCCTTTACCTGTCTCCTCCTGCCTTCTTCCTGTATTCCCACCTTCTTCCTATCCCTGCTGCTTCCTTCCTCCCTTCTCCCTTTGCCTCCTCCAGTCCTTGTGTCATCCCTGCCTGTCTTACTCCCTCCCTTCCTCCTTCTCCGTCTCCCTCCATCTCTCCCTTCTCCTCCCTCCCCTTTCTTCCCCCTTTTCTCCCTCCTCCTGTCCTATCCTATCTCCTCTGCTCCTTGTCTTCTCCCCTTTCTCCTCCCCTCCCTTCTTCTCCCCTCTCCTCAAACACACACAACAAATCCATCTTTATTTCAGACAACGTGAAAAGGAGACTACTTAAAAAGAAGTATGACTTTGTGGGCATAGGAAACTTGTTAGAGCAGACAAGTGTTTAAACATTCTACAAAGTTACAAAGAGTAGCTTCTCCAGAGGTAATGACTCTTCAAGTACTGCAATATCAAGACATTTACTCAACAAGCAAGTTCTCGTCATTCATATTTTTTATCAAATTTTATTTCTTTTGGGATGGACAGTGTCCATTTTTTCCTCCAGAACTCTTAAGTACATCTCTGCAAATTTCTTCTTGTAAAGAGAGCCATGTATGTGCACACTCCATGGGTGTTAGTGATTGCTGTTGTTCCTCAGTCACCAGTCTTAAGCTTCTCTATCTTAGCTGCTTTGTGATGAGTGTAAAGAAAACCAAAACAAGGTGAAGGATTACACTGGAATATCTTACAAGCACAAGACATTATCAATTAAGTTCTAAGTTTTATTTTTTTTATGCTAGAGGGAATACTTTACACCATTCTTCTACTTACAGCAGACATGATGAGCTCTCCACCTAGGTTCTGGATTTCTGCTTTAACTTGACTGCAGATTTTGAGCTGATGGGAGTACAGCTTGATCTGTTCTAGGTAAGCCAGCAAATCCTGTCTGCATGATTGGTCTGGACACTGAAGATGAAGAAAGGAACAGTTAGGAAATGGTTTCAGTAGCTGCCCTCAGCTATCCAGTTCATACTTCACTGAGGAGCATTCCCACTCTATGTGAGCAGAGCCTTGTTTTCCACTGCAGCTCTATCAGGTTGTGTAATATTTTCCTTTCTTGAAGCTTTTTAACACAGTAACAGGAGGAGCTCAGAACAATCCTACGCTATGCCTACATTTACAGTTAACATGTGTGGGGGATATGCAAACATAAATGCAGAACAGGATTAACATTTACATGAAATTATGCTCTATCTTACAAAGAATCTATGTTGTGTTTCATGCAGAGTCTGTTCAACTTGATCCACAGATCCTCCCCTTGACTATCTATACTTTTGTACAGTTATGAAACCTTTGGTCTTACAGAGCTGTGGTCACTGCTGCAGCCATTTAAATCCAAAGCCTGTTTCAAGTCAGAAAAAACATGGGTTCTGCTCAACTCATTAAATACTTGACCTGATCTGCTCCCTGTTCTGAGGAAATCGAAGACCTCTTAAAATGGGTGTGTGATGTTTCTGCTCTTTCTGACTAAGCAGTAGAATAGAAATGTCTGATTAAGCAAAGGAGTTTGTTTTAGACTTGGGAAAAAGCTAACAAGGAACAATGAAGGAATTTAAGTGAACCGCTTAAAATAAAATTAATTACATGTCAGTCGTTGCCCTGTGTCCTGCTAGATTCATTACTGTTCTCTGTTCTTGGGTGTAGTTTAGAAGAAAAAATGAGTTCCTTTCTCTTATAATATCAGTTTCTCTAATAGCACTTGGACATAATAAAAGCAGTGATGAGTACTGTATTAAGAACTACACAAATCAGCATTGAAATACCGGTGTCTCGGTAACTGTTTAGCAAACTGCAGTACTCTTTGTTTAATTAATTAATTCAAATCTGTCCTTCCAGTCAAGTGCAACTGTAGTCTGCTTGAGCATCAGAACTAACTGTATCAGGATGGGGCGTATCCTGGAATAAGATGCTCACTCCTCATTTTTTCCTTTTCCAATTAACTGGGATTATTGGGTTCTTTTGCCACTACAGGACAAATTCAAGAGGGGCAGAGATGGTGCCAACATAGCACCTCATCCACTGCAGATAGTGACACTGTCAGTTACGGAAGCTTAGATACAAGAATATTTTAGCCTTAAATCCAGAATACACTTTCCAATAATAATATTGGCAGGCAAGTCATGTTTACTATTTATCTTCTGTATCTATACTGTTAAAGAAGAAACATGTTAACATTTTAGGAATGCTAAAAGTGTTATGCATCAGAGACGGGGAAATGACCACTGAAGAACAAGACCTTGAGCCTAAAACAGTTCTGTGAAGACACTGGTTCAATGCTCAGTAGCATTCAGAAAAAGCAAATGCTGGGCAGTATTGGGAAGAGACTGCTGACAAGTGATGAGGAAAGTGTACAGCTCTCTGGCACACACACAGCTTTACTACCCCAGCTAGGTATGGTGCATCTTTTTTCCTTCGCTTGCCCACAAGGCACATAAGAAAAAGGAAACTGACACATCTTATAGCATAACCAAATCAATCAAAAACAGATGTTAGAATGAACTGTACTCCCTAGAGAGTGTATTCTCTAAGAAATCCTCTATGTATTGCTCAGAAGCATCTGGTACAAGCAACAGTTGCTTACTGGTGAAACAAAACACTAGCCTGCAACAGAAGAAGCATTAAATTCTGATTTTCATCATCCCACAGGCAATTGATGGTTACCAGTTTAATGCCTCACTCTTAGCTAGAGATTCTGGCAAATTATGAGAGGTTCTTCCCCATACACAGTGAAGGCAGTGGGCTGTTAAAAAGCACTTTCCATAGGAACAGAATGAAAACTGACCTGCATCCAAAAGATGCAGTGGTGCTTTACCTAACGGAGATAATATCCCCAGAAACCTCAGTGTGGTTTGGTAAATTATGCAGTGATTAAAAACCAAGTGAAACCAACACTTGCAATCCAGGTGAGAGAGCCACGGGCCCAACTGTAGCACAAAAGATCAAGACAATTCTGCAGAAAATGAGGACAGTTCACAATACTGTTCCTGATTTACCTCTTTACAGTACTAGCTCTAACAACAGCATTCTAAATGACACCCTACTTGGTCTGAGTGCCTTTCTTACTGGGATTGTAACAAACCAGCCCCTCCTGGTTCAAAACAACTTCAAAACAACAAAGAGCCTGTTAATAAAGACCTTATCTACAGCACATGCCATTATAAACATAAAAAAAGAAAGAACAGAAAAAGAAAAAAGGATATCCTCAATTTAAAACAGGCTATTCTAAATGCCTTAATTATCTTGGGACTTTCAGGTCACAGGTTTGGTAATGGCTTTGTAACAGTCCTAGTTCAAACTAAATTTATGATCAATGTACTTGTGTTTTATTAGCCTAAGTTTATGTTGCTGCTGTGATTATTTTCACTGTTGTTAACTCTGAGTCATCCTCAAGTGCTGCGAGTACAGACTGAAATAAACTGAGTTCTGCTAATTGTACTACCTTGTGTCCCTTTCCTTCAAACATTCTGAAATGAAGTGTATCAGACATACGTTCTTGTGGCTGATAAGTGATAAAATACTGCAGTAGTTTCAGGGTGGTCTTTTTTCCCTCCTAACAGCAAAAACCTTACCAACAATGTAGTTCCTCAGTTCTTAGCTTTGAATCTCTGAAATCGCAGAGTGTGAACAAAAGCAAGAGGTTTGAAAATGTTCTATGAACAGAAAAAGATCAAAGAGATACAACAATGATTCTTCATTATGCAGGGATCGCTCGTTTTGAAGCAAGATGGAGGAAACAGCAACGTTTTTGCTTTTCTTCCTTGCATGCAGCTTTGAAAATGCTATCGTGCCTTGCCGGAGTCCTGTTCACTCCTAAGGCAGAGTCCTGATTGAGTCACGGGACAACTATGAACAGTCAAGGTTTGAGTCCTAATATACAACAGTATTGTGAGGGATAACAAGGATTTACAGGGTTGCCCGAGTTCCTAGCAAGTGATTTAAAAGTGTCAATAAAAGTATGCACAGGAACAATGCAAGGCCCTGTATCTTAGAAGTTACGTGACAACTGTATGATGTAGAGCAAGCTATTTTCACTGTTGAAGCAGAGAATAGAAATGAGGGGATCATATTATACATCTTTGTAATACAGGAAGCAGAGGCAAGATTTTTTTTTTACTAAGTTTGACACATCTTTAGCGATGACTCTGGCTGTGTTCACCACACAGGTACTGGAAGGGATGTTGGTTTGTTGGCGTTTTTTTACATTGTAAATGCTCATTTGCTTCCAGTGCTCATACCATGAAACTACATCTAAAATACAAGCACCACCTATACCTGACAAACGTATTTCAGATACACACAAGATGGAATAACTACCAGGGGTCAAGGGGATCACCTGTGTGCAAGCTTTGACCTAGGAAAAATGCAAGTAATTTGAATGAGTCCAGTAAAAAAGCTACAATGACTTGAATGAAGTCAGAGTTCCCAGCAGCTATGAGGGTACACACCAGTTATTAGCACTAATGGTCCATGGCTACATTTTCATCACACTGCTTTGTTCACAGTTGTAGCCTGGAGTCACTGCAATCATAGAAAAACAAGTTTTAGGGAAGAACTAATTTTCTGCAATAACTTTCAGCGAGACTGGATTCCATATTCTAAATGCAGCAAAAGAACATGACCCTGACTCATCTTTGGCTTCGATACCGTATAGTTTTCTGCAAGCTACCAGTGACAGTGATAGTTTTGAATTTTAATTTGTAATTGATAAAATCTTCAAAGGAGCTATTCTGCTATGCTCTCAAAAATAAAAATGTGCTGGAAGAACACCTGCCAGGGTCAGAAATAGGGACTCAAGATATTTCCCTTAGTTTTTCCAAAGACTGGATCACAACTGTATAGGTTGAGAATATAAATTCTTTGATTTGCCATTAGGAATTCAGAGACAAGTGACAGAAAACACTACCAGATTGTTGCTGCTTCACAGATACTAGACTAGGAAAATCAGAAATGAGTGGAAAAGAGATTAAGGGAGAGTGTGGAAGACTGTGACTAAACCATGCTACCCTGTGCCTAAAAGGCAGTCACCAAGACTAGGAACATAAATGCTTTAGATTGACAGCTGCACCCTGACATTTCACAATACTCTGCTTTTGGCACTGCCTGGCCCCAAAACAACCAGCCTTACTTAGTAAAGAGGGCTGTGATGAGTTGCTTGGTGCACTTGTTTACCAAGCTCCTGTGCGGGAAAAGATGAGACCATGCCTACTGATTCATGCTGCTCGTAGCTCTAACCCTGTGCAATTTGTGATGAGACCTCTTTCTATCACATGCTAGAAAAGCCACCTTGAGACTGCAGGTGTGCCAAGGCCAGAACTGACCCTCCAGAAGGGTATTTACATAGAAAACTAATGGAATTCAATGCTTCAAAGAAATGGCCAGTGTTGGGGGGAAAGAGATAGGAAAGCTAACCTAGATAAAGCAAAAACGGAGCTTCTAGCAAATACAGAGGTTAGGGTGGAAAGCAAGTCATTTAAAAGAGAGACAGAACCCTTACTGAGCATGGAGCTGAGACCCAGCATCTGCCCAGAACTGGGAGCCTCTGCCCACACAACAATCCTACAGCTACGCTGGCTCTCCTGAAAGTGGGTTCTGGGTAACACACCCAAGGAAGTACAGAGTGCTCTATCTACGCATGTAAAATGTTGCATCCATAGCCTAGAGGAGTTACGAAGAGATATTTATATACACATCCATATTCATATACACCCTATCTCTGAACGATGCACCGATAGCTTAAAGGAGCTCACAAATACACTACATATACATCTGTGATTCAAGTACACATACATCTATGTGTGTCTGTAAGTGCACGTGAGCAGATGCTTTGATACGTTTGAAAAAGAGAATGCACACATAAAATGAAGACAGGATGGATCTATGTATCTATCAGAAAGAAGCAAAAACAGGCAGACAGGTAGATCTAAAAATGTCACAAGTGCTACTGTGAGTGACCTTCTGAGGCGTTGGAGGTTCTCTGGACAGATTAGTCTGTGACAAAGTTGAATGCATTGCTGCATCAATAACCTACCTGGTCAGCAATCAGCCGTGCTAGGACATCCATCCTTGATCCTGATTCTGAAATCATTTTTGCTGCATTAATGACATCAGACGTGTTCTTCAGTGGTCCTCTACCCCTTCAAATGAAACAAAGTGCCCTATTAATACATGATGCAAAAACTGAGATTAAATCCATGCGAATCAGGCACATACAAACTACATAAAACGTCTAATCCATGCAGAAGCGACATTAATTAAATCCCTGCCTCACCCGACTGTTTTCAGGTCCCACAAATTTGTATTGCTTGGCATCAACTGGATAACAAAAATGTGTCCTACTGAAAGCACAACTCACACCAGATCCTGAGGATATGGAGTTCAGGACAATACTTGTGCCTCAACAGGGCCAAGTGTCAGGTCCTGCACTCGGGCCACAACTATGTTAACTGGAAGGTATGTCGTTAGATTGCGTACAACAAAATCAGTTTAGATTTGCCATAAAGTACTTTACAAATAATTGTCTGAACTGAAAACAATTCTTAGTTTAGAAGACTAATCTTCTCGTGAACAGCTTGTTAAGACACCAAGTTTTTTTGTATGAGCATCCCCCAAGAACTTCCATTACATGAGGTTTCTAGAACAACCAACATGAGATGTAAAATAAGACTACTTAAGCATTCTTCAGTATTATTGACAACCATTATCTTCACATTCTCTTATGCTTCAGCTTCTTCTATGCTGAAATACTTCAGCTAACCCAAAATACCCACTTAATTATACTTCACACACAGATGAAGTGAGCAACCCTGCTAAGCTCAACTTTTGCATTCAACATATTTGACAAATACTTTTACTAAATAAACATTTAATTCCTGAAGGCTTCATGGCAAGCTGCAAGTTCTGCAATATACAAAGCAAGCAGAAAACAAGGAAAAAAACCACTACACTCTTTTGTTCAAAGGAGAAGACTCTTCAAGCCTTGAAGCCAGTATGGTTTCAAGTCTAAAGCAGGTAAGCCATTCCAGGAAAAAACTCAGCCAGAAAATATCGTGCAGTTATACATTCATTCAGTAAAAAGATAGTGATGATACAACATGGCCGGTAATGTTTAATCTCTTCTTTTCTTGATTAATTATATTGCTTAGCTAAGAACTACTGTTGATCCTTGGGGATTAAAAAAGCATACTTTATAAAGTGCAGTTCCTTATTATCATCTTTTGAATCCCACATTGGGAATTGCCGAGAATTGGGTATTTTACATGTTATGTTTCTTCAGAAAGGTATCTTCTTGTTATGGAAAACCTTTTCTGCAAAATGATCAGAGTTTACAGAAGAAAAATAGTGTGAGGAATTCATCTGCAAATGCAGTCCCATGTGTCCAAGATTAAATACTTCAAACTTCACCATACCCTTCATGTGACTTTACCAGTATTTTCCCTGCTAACCCTTCGACACGCAACCAAATTCCTACCTTGGCACACTGACC